>NC_141879.1:130120000-135120000 GCF_056163025.1 Triticum urartu
GCTCTTAAATATGCCATTTATATGTTTTCATATATACAGCATGTATAGGTTGGTTTGTCATGCATTAAAATGGTACATATGGATAGATTGAATTTTTCTGATCATTTTTCATATATAAATTATTTCAATCTGAGCTACGGTTGAATTTCTATGAATTTTTGAAGTTTTGGCTAATTTCTGGAATTTCCTGTTTTAGAATAATTCCAGAAATCATTTATTGCGTCAGCTTGAGGTCAGCACTGCATTAGCAGTCAACCCGGGTCAAACCTGACGTGTGGGAGCCGCACGTCAGTGTCATAGTTAGTTTAACAGAGGGGTTATTTCTAATCTAATTTAGATTAGTGGCGCTGGGGCCCAGTGTCAGTGTCTCTAGGGGGGTAGTTAGTGCCTAACTAAGATGCCACGTCAGCCCGCCGGAGTTCTGGCCGGCGGCGACCAATAGCGCGGCGGCGACTCGCCGGACTGGCGCTACGAGCGGCGTCTGGACGCGCGAAGACCACCGGGACGTAGCCCGTCATCGTCCGCATCCAGGGGAGCTGGTGGAGGCTGCGGGGGCGCCGGAGCTTGCCGGAGCGGGGCTCGAGGCGGCGGCCGGAGTTCGGCTCCGGGCAAAAACGGGCTGCGGGGCACGGGGAGGCCACCCGAGGGGCTCTGCAACACCCTCGTGGCACCAGGAGCACGATGGGGTGCTCGGTTTGGGCGGAGGCGGGCCGAGACGACGACGGCGACATGGACGGCGGCGAAGCGCTACGGCCATGGCAGGGGAACGATGCTACGGCGCGCGAGCGACTAAGCGGAGAGGGGCGAACGGTGGCGGGGCTCACCGCGGATCCGGTGGAGGCGTCAGAGAGCTCGGGGGAGGTCCAACGGCGACGAATTTGACGGCGGCGATCTGCGGCATCGACGAGGAAGACGATGTCGAGGGCAGCTCTGCAGGGCGTCCCGGCTTGCGCGAGTCGTCGGAGAGGTCGAGGAGGAAAGCGCAGAGCTAACGGGCTTGTCGAAGGGGCGAGGCAGTGACGGTGGCCGCGGCAACGGCGAACGGCGAACGGCGGCGACGAACAGCGCTCGGGCGCGGTGAGAGAGAGCGAGCGAGAGGAGGGGATGAGCATGGGGAGAGTGGGAGAGGGTCGAGGGGAGTGCGTGTCGCCCTCGGGTGCCTCCAGCGGCGAGCAGGGAAGCAGGAGGTGGCCGGCGTGTGCTCGCGCGCGGCGGCCACGCGCGCGCTGTCCTTCTGTCAAAGGAGGAAGAAGACCGGGGAGCCCCTGGTGGGCCGGGCCACTTCTGCCAGGTAAGGCCCAGGTGAGGTGCACAGGTAAGTTTCTCCCTTTTTTCTATTTTGTTTCTGTTTTCTATTTTCTGTCATTTGTTTTGACTTAGTAATAATACGAAACCATTTTATTTAATTCTGTCAAATTTTGCAGGGACCTAAGGAATTAATCCAAAGCCCCTCACCAAAATTCAATTTTTTTGGACATATATTATATATATAGCAAATATATATCCAAAGCAAATAATTACTGGATTAATTCCAAATGCCCAAAATAAATATTTATGAGCTCTTAAAAATATTGATTTGATTTTTATCTCTGTCCAATATTTTCAGAGAGCAACATGAGCATTTTCTTGGACCCTTTTGGAGCAATTTTTACTTGGGTCATTTTCAGAAATGATTCTGAGGGTTTCACAAATCCCCATTTCAAATTTAAATGGAATTTAAACATGATGCAAACATGAAGGCTAGCCTAGGTCATACCAGAACTAGGGATGTGACAACTCGCCTCCACTCGGAAGAATCTCGTCCCGAGATTCAGGAGTTGGCGGAAAGAAAGTGGGGTACTCCAGTCGAAGACGATCTTCTCGCTCCCAGGTAGCTTCTCTCTCGGAATGACGAGACCATTGAACCTTGAGAAACTTGATGTTATGACGTCGAGTGACACGCTCTGCTTGATCAAGAATGCGAATAGGGTACTCTCGATATGTGAGGTTATCTTGGAGATTAAGTGTTTCGTGGTCCACTCCGCAGATAGGATCCGAGAAGCAACGCCTGAGTTGAGAGACGTGGAAGACATCATGCACTCGAGAAAGATGTGGGGGTAGTTCCAACTGGTAGGCAACTTCTCCTCGTTTAGTGAGAATGCGAAAGGGACCAATGTAACGAGGAGCCAACTTGCCCTTGATACCGAAACGATGGGTACCCTTCAAAGGGGTAACCCGAAGGTAAGCCTTATCGCCAACTTCGTAAGCCACTTCCTTATGACTACGGTCATACTGGCTCTTTTGACGAGATTGGGCTGTTTTCAAATTCTCTCGAATGATGCGAACTTGCTCTTCTGCCTCCTGGATCATATCCGGTCCAAAGAATTATCTTTCACCGGTTTCTGACCAGTTCAAAGGTGTTCGACATCTTCGTCCATACAGAACCTCAAAAGGAGCTTTCTTGAGGCTGGATTGGTAGCTATTGTTATAAGCAAACTCGGTGAAGGGAAGACACTTCTCCCAATCCATGCCGAATGAGATAACACAAGCTCTAAGCATGTCTTCGGGAATTTGGTTGACCCTTTCCACCTGACCACTTGATTGAGGGTGGAAAGCGGTACTAAAGGAAAGATGGGTGCCCATGGCAGTTTGGAAACTCTCCCAGAAATGAGAAGTGAAAAGACTACCATGGTCTGAATTGATCTCTAGTGGAACACCATGAAGTGACACTATTCGAGAAATATATAAGTCAGCGAGCTGACTAGCAGTGATACCCTGTCGAACAGGTAGGAAGTGAGCCACTTTGGAAAGACGATCAATGACTACGAAGATAGCATTATTCCCTCTCTTGGTCCTAGGAAAGCCGGTGATGAAGTCCATACCAACTTTATCCCATTTCCACTCAGGAATAGCTAAAGGCTGAAGGGTGCCAGCAGGCCTTTGATGCTCTGCCTTAACGCGACGACAAACGTCGCAGTTAGCAATAAACTGAGCAATTTCTCTCTTCATCCTAGTCCACCAGAACCTCTGGTGTAGGTCCTGATACATCTTAGTACTACCGGGATGAATCGTGAGAGGAGATTCATGCGCCTCCTTAAGGATTAATTGTCGAAGATGTTGATTCTTGGGAACCACCAAGCGACTCTCAAAGAAAACAACACCACGATCATCTATAGAGAAACTACCACCAACTCCCTTGTTAATGTTTCTCTTGATCCGGGAAATTCCCGTATCCTGCTTCTGAGCAGAGATGATCTGATCCATAAGAGTAGGTTTCGCCACCAAGGTAGAAAGGAATTCGTGAGGAGCGATGTGAAGGTTTAGCTTACATAATTCCTCATGGAGAAGTGGTTGGCCCTGTTGCAACATGAGATTGTTGCAATAGGACTTACCACTTAGCGCATCAGCCATGACATTCCCCTTGCCCAGGGTGTAGGTAATTCCTAAGTCGTAATCTGAGATCAACTCCAGCCAACGTCTTTGCCTAAGGTTCAAATCTGGTTGGGTGAAGATATACTTGAGACTCTGGTGATCGGTGTAAATATCGCAACGCTTACCAAGAAGGTAATGTCGCCAGGTCTTAAGTGCATAGACTACGGCTGCAAGCTCTAGATCATGTGTAGGATAATTCTCCTCATGTGGATGCAACTGTCGAGATGCATAGGCAATCACATGGCGATCTTGCATAAGAATTCAACCTAGTCCCTGTCGTGAGGCATCACAATAGATAACAAAGTCCTTAGTGAAATCCGGTGGCACAAGTATGGGAGCAGAAGCAGGCGTCTTTTCAGTTCCTGAAAACTGTGCTCACACTGTGGGGACCACTCAAACTTTTTATCTTTCTTGAGAAGTTCCATGAGAGGTTTGGCCACTTTGGAGAAGTTCTCAACGAAGCGGCGACAATAACTGCCTAGACCAAGGAAACTCCTAACTTGCTTAACTGTTTCAGGCGGAGTCCAATCAAGAACAGCCTGAACTCTCTTAGGATTGACGGCAATGCCCTTGCCAGGGATCACGTGGCCGAGATAGGTCACTTCTAGCAACCAAAATCCGCACTTGGAAAACTTGGCATAAAGGCGGTGCTCTCTGAGTTTCTCTAACACAAGTCTAAGATGTTCGGCATGATCTTCCTCGTTCTTCGAGTAAATAAGAATAACATCGCGGTAAACCACGGCGAAGTTATCTAAGTACTCCATGAAGATCGAGTTCATCAAGCGGGAGAATGTAGCTGGAGCATTGGTTAGACCGAAGGACATGACAGTGTACTCGTACTGGCCATAACGAGTGACAAAAGCCATCTTAGGAATGTCCCCATTTCTAATCTTGATTTGGTGGTAGCCTAACCTCAAATCCATCTTTGAAAAGACTGAGGATCCAGTGAGCTGATCATACAGGTCGTTGATCCTGGGGAGCGGATACTTGTTCTTTATCATGACCAAATTAACGGGACGATAATCTACAACCATCCGATCCGTACCATCCTTCTTCTTGACGAAGAGGACGGGGCAAGCCCAGGGAGAAGAACTAGGACAGATGAAACCCTTTTGCAAGGATTCATCGAGTTGTTTCTTAAGCTCAGCTAGTTCTAAGGGTGCCATCTTGTAAGGTCTCCTAGAGATTGGAGCGGTTCCTGGGATAAGATCTACGACAAACTCTACATCTCTGTCAGGTGGAATACCTGGCAGTTCCTCTGGAAAGACATCCGGAAAGTCACGGACTACCGGGATATCTTCAAGGTCTGGAAGAGGGTTGGCATTAAGAGAATAGAGTTGGCGCTTTGCAACTCTAGTGGAGACAGTGACTATCTTGCCAGATGGGTGTGTAAGCTGAACAGACCTCGTGTAACAATCAATCTTGGCATAATGAGCTTTCATCCAGTCCATATCCAAGATGATGTTAATATCTGTAGACTTGAGGGTTATAAGTGATGCAAGGAATACAAGTCTGTCAACATGGATTTCATTACCATGGCTTATTCTGGTAGTTTGCCATCTAGACCCTGGAGTTTGGATTTCAAGTGGAGTTGGCATATCACAAAATGACATGTCGTGCAAACAAGCATAGCCTTCAGAGATGAAGGAGTGAGATGCTCCGGTATCAAACAGAACCGAAGCTGGATGACAGTTGACAAGAAGTGTACCAAGAACGACATCCGGATCATCATGAGCGTCTTTAGCTAAGACGTGATGCACACATCCACGTTCAGTGGGAGCTGACTTGACACTAATCATCTTGCATGGTGGCTTACCACGGCCAACAGACTTCTCAGGCAGGGGTGGAGCATAGTTGGTTTGAGAGCAGTCACGTGCATAGTGTCCTGGCTCTCCGCATGTGAAACAAGTCCCTGAAGTAGAACGTGGACCCGCATTGACAAGCGGTCTACCAATAGGTCTAGGTGGAGCATACTGCTGAACTGGGTGAGGCGCCACATAAGATGGCCTCGGTGAATAACCGGGTGGAAGAGCGGAGTTCGGAACCCAAATCCGGCACTTCTGAGAAGTAGAACCGGAGGAAGAAACCAAATCACGGGTGTGCTTACGAGACTCCTCGTAAGTAAGCTGAGCTGTCTCTGCGTTAATGGCCTTGTTCACAAGAGCCTGGAATGTATTGCAATGATGCAAGTGGAGATCACGACGCAACTTGGGGTTGAGACCCTTCCGGAACCTAGCCTGCTTCTTGGCGTCCGTGGACACCTCTTCTGTAGCATAGCGGGCGAGGTTCTCAAACTCTCTACTGTAAGCATCAACAACCACCTTACCCTGTGTGAAACTACAAAACTCTTCTCTTTTGCGGTTAATGAGAGCCAGAGGAATGTGATGCTCACGAAAAGCCTCAGTGAAATCTCTCCAGGTAGGTATCTGGCCAGCTGGAAGCATAGCCTCATAGTTCTGCCACCAAAGACTAGCAGGGCCTTCCAGGTGATATGTAGCATAGGTGATCTTGTCACCTTCAGCTATGTTCGCGGAACGCAGCTTGTGAGTGATACTACGGAGCCAGTCATCTGTATCGAGTGGCTCAATGGAATGATGGAAGGTGGGTGGTTTCAGACCAATGAAATCATGGATGGTCGCTGACTCATTGCACTGAGGTGCGGTCTTCTCCTCGATACGTGCTAACAAGCGGTTGGTCTCATGCTTGTTCATCTCAACCTCTAACATGAACTTTTCCAACGAAGACTGATCGGGAGGATCCTCATCCCTACCATCTCCGTGGTTCCGGCTACGAGCAACAGAACTTCGGTTAGCTGATGACATCCTGAAGAACCAACCAAGGAAACAAGGATGGATTCAGCATCATCATAAGGATGTAGAATATAGTACAAGGAAAATACTATCTCTTGAACTCCTAGGACAATTCCGACAGCATAACGGCGCTCGAAATGAGGCATCCTGCAAACGACGAGGTAGTACCATACTCAACATCATCACTCAAGGTTCTGAGATATTACTAAACAGGCTACACCGGAGGTACTCAAACTGGGATAAGACTCAGATCAACCAAACCTTAGAGACTACGGAGTAGTAACACGTGATCCTGATAGACGGAAGAGAAAGCCTAGTTCCTTAACCCCATAGGAAAGATAGGATGACTCAGATCAGATGGGTATGAGGTAAAAGGAGTAAAAAGAGCCTTACGTTCCCTTCCACAATCAATTCCCCTACATAACTAAAGAATTTCTAGACTCAACTTCGACCAGGTTGGCTTGGAAATCCTATAGGCAGTCAGGCTCTGATAGCAACGCTGTCGGGACCCCGATTCCAAGTCACATCGATCTTGCCGGTAACACCTCATATCACTTTGCGGCCTCACGCACAGTATCCCCACGGGTGTCGCCTTACCCTGGCCCGGGACCGTTTGCGCCTTTTGGCTCACGTATGTGATTGTGTCGCTAGCATCCATATGACAGAGAACCTGGGCCGACATGGCTAGTCGTGAACCCAAAGCGGCACTAACCTATGGGGACATGCATACATGATTCACATCGAGCATGTCGGTAAGCAGCATGTGAATCCGGGCTGTAGCAGTGGGCTAACAGGACTCCGGGGAACCCGGGCTGTAGCAGGCTAGGCAGGACTCCGGATGTCACCAAGTGACATTTCCCCGAAGGGACAGACACAGGAATGAAGTGAAACACATGCCGGCCAGTCAAGTATCCTGAGCAGTAGTGCTGGGCTAGCAGGACTCCGGTGAACCGGGCTGTAGCGGACTACTATGGCTCAAGGAAGCACTAGACTACATTTCCCCATAAGAGAGGCTGCCAAGGATAAACAACTAGATTGTCGGATCCCACACATAGCAATACACGTCACACGTACGCATAACATGCAAGTATGTGCTGTACAACATGGCATCACAACATAACGCAAACTCATATAGATAAAGGCTCAGAAGAGCCACATAGCATTAAATACAAACAGGGGTCACATGACCCATCATTCAGAGCATACAAGCAACGAAAGCATTACATGTCTGAGTACAGACAACTACAAAAGAAAAGGCTGAGAAGCCTGACTATCTACAAGTCCCTCCCAAGGGTACAAGATCGTAGCTGAGGTAACAAGCCACTCATCAAAGTCCAAGCGGTACTACTAGTGAGACAGAAGTCTTCGCTGCAAAAACATAAATAAAGCAACGTGAGTACAAAGGTACTCAACAAGACTTACATCAGATCCTATCATACATGCATTAGTATTAAGAAGGTAATGTGGGGTTTAGTTGCAGCAAGCCAGCTTTGACTAAGTGGCTATCCTGTTCTACGACAACGAGAAACTTCTTTGAGGTGAGGCAGCGCACACGAGTCGACTAATCACCACATCAATACACTACTATGGATTCATCCCCGTATACTTACGAGAAGGCCATCCATAGCACTCACACTTGTCTTGAGCATTTTAGAGTATCCACTTTAAGTTGTCTATGTACCACGTAAGCATCCAAGAAGTCCATAACCGAGGACACGGCTATTCGAATAGATCATGATAACCCTACAGGGGTGTACTTATTCACACACGCTCTCACCACTTATCACCATGTACACGTCATGTATCTCGGCAACCTTCAAGCGGAAGCCTGGCGAGGGTGTCGGCCACGACCTGACTAACCACACAAGACTCTAGTCCAGGTTTATCGCCTATTCGGGTTCCATCCGCAAGGAGATCCGGCCGGGGTTAAATTAAAATCGCCGGTGGTGGGAGGCTGCGGGGGCGCCGGAGCTCGCCGGAGCGGGGCTCGAGGCGGCGGCCGGAGTTCGGCTCCGGGCGAAAACGGGCTGTTAAAAATATTGATTTGATTTTATCTCTGTCCAATATTTTCAAAGAGCAACATGAGCATTTTCTTGGACCCTTTTGGAGCAATTTTTACTTGGGTCATTTTCAGAAATGATTCTGAGGGTTTCACAAATCCCCATTTCAAATTTAAATGGAATTTAAACATGATGCAAACATGAAGGCTAGCCTAGGTCATACCAGAACTAGGGATGTGACAGTTGTTGCCTTGCTTCTGAACTAACAACTGCATCAGGGTATTCTGCTGCTGGATCAACTGAGTGAGCTCCGGCGGAAAAGCAAAACTGGTGTCACGTCTCGGAGGCATCTGATGGGTTTAGAGGGGAGAGATCAGAATAGAATGAGGTCTAATGAGAAAGCACTACCCATATGCACATGAGACAAACACAATCATTTCACTCAAGCAATCAAGCAAGGGCATACAAGCGGTCTAGAACTATCGCAAAAGTGATCAACTACTACTAAATACATGGGGGAATGCTAATAATATATGGTGGTCATCTAGAAATTTTGATCGGTGGAAGAATGCATAATGTCTGCTCCAGCTTCGTCTCCAAAGTCATCCTCACTAGGATCGGAATCGGTGTCGTCGATGATGATGTAGTCCTCGGGGCGAATCTCCTTGGGTTCTTCGTCTTCTTCTACTGGTGTGGGGTCTCCCATGAATACTCCGATCTTCTTAACTAGGTCGTCATTCTTCTCCAGTAGTGTCTTGATTTCCTCCTCATATCCATCGCATGTAAACTTGAGTTCTTCCTCTAGCTCGATGATCCTAGTCTTCTCCTTCTTCAAGTCCATCATGTCCGCGCACATCTGGTTCTCCTGACGTCGAATGTGCTGGTTTAGCTCCTAGATGAAAGCTGCAACGGATCTATCCTTCTTAGTGCTGATTACTTCCCATTGCTCGTCTCGGCGCCCACATATTTGGTAGATAGTGTCCTTGAGATCCCTGTGATACACTTCTCCAATGCATCCCATGGTGATGTGAGTTGCCATACTCTTTCCTAAACTCTAGGTTGGTGTGTCGAAGGAAAATTCTATGGGTTTAGAGGTTGGCGAGAACGTCCTTCCTGGAACTTGTACTTGAATCATCCAGCGCTCTTCTTCTGGTAGGGTGGCGTTGTACGTCCCGGTGAAGCTTGGTATTCCAATGTTCAAGTACCTAGTGACTTCCTTCAAGTGACGTCCAAAAGGTGTGTCTTCATCCGGTTGTGCAAACTTGTTCTTTATCCCCGTCATCCTAAAGAGTAGAAAATGGAGAGGAGTCAGAAATGGGAAGAGAAGAGTGACCTATGGTTTAATCTTAATGGTCGTGTCCTACACTCAGCGTGTGCTCTGATACCATCTTGTAGCGACCCGACCTCAGATGGTCAAGTGTCTGTGCTTCAGTGTCATCCCTGGATCAGTAATGCTGACACACACAATACTCGAGGATGTATAACAGAGTAGCAATCACACACTTATTACATCGAAAAGTCTCAAGAGAGAACTTATTTCAACAATATGGCTTAAGGCCATCTAATGCGATAACAGCGGAAGGCTTGGAAGATAAAGTGAGTCCATCAACTCCAACGGCATAACTGAGCTGCACGTCAACAACCTAACGAACCTTACTCCTCGTCTGAAAAGTCTGCAACATAATATGTTGCAGCCCGAAAACGGGTCAGCACATGGAATATGCTGGCAAAGTAACACAGTAGGGCAAGAACAAAATAATGCTATCACTACATGCATATTTGGCTGGTAGAAAGCTCTATGTTTATAGTTTTGTGAAAAGCCAAATTTTCCCTACAACAAAGGAATAGATTTTAATTTAACTATCATGGTGGTTGAACAATATTGAGAAGGTAACCCCAACTCAATCCCAAATTAAAGTAGTTAACAACCCAACAATATTAATTAAAAATGATGAGATACATGTGATAACCCAAGTACTAGATACTCAAATTTGTCCATAACCGGGGACACGGCTAACCATGATTAGATTATACACTCTGCAGAGGTTTGTGCACTTTACCCCACAAGACCCGATCGCCTATGTTGGATTTCTCGCACTACATAGTGTTTGAGAAACGGATGACCGAGACACAATCTTTCAGAAACATTAACTCTTTACCCCGGGTAGATCATACCAAACCTACAAAACCCACTACCTGCTGATCTACCTCTTCAAGAGCTTCACGTAACTTACTCAACTATGCTAGAGCCCATAATAGCTTGTGACTGCACACGGAAGTTTCTAGCATGAATCATCCTAGTTCCCTTTGAGCCTGGGTGGCGGTCCATAGGAAGATCACACGGGTACTCCGGGATTTCAAAAAAAAAACCAGACAACACTGGGTTCCCCAGGTGCCTCAATCCACCCAGATGTTAATTTAAGTTGCCACCTTAAGTTGAACCATTAATTAACAACTCACATCTGTCATGGATTTCACTCAAACCCAAACCACGTCTACGAGCATAGCATAGCATAGCAATATAAGCAACGCATAGAAGTAACTCCCAAGGGTTTGATAGTAACATGGCAATAGGTTCTACCTCAACAACTACTTCCCAACCCACAAGTTAATGACATCCTAATCATGCAATGTTTGAGGATTGGAACTAATGCATAAAAACTGGGTATGAAAAGAGTATGACCAATGTGTTACTTGCCTTGCCGACGATCCGCGAAACCTAGAGACTCGTAGTAACACGCTTCGCACTCCGGGTGTTCTATCGCAAACAAACAATAACATACATAAGCAACAAGCAAAGATGCACAAGCAAAACTCAAATAAGAGAGGTTGACCAGAAAGTTCAACTTAAGAACTCCGGTTAGCAAAAAGAATCAAATCAAACAGAGCAAGGAAACTCAAACGACGAAAGAAACAAGATCCGTTTATTAATCTGGACTTAGGTCAAATTTTACAGTAGCAAAAACTTGTGCAAGTTGGTTAAACAGAAAGAGGGTCTCGAGACGAAGATCTAGGCGCTTGAATTGCCTGATTCTGACTAACGAGCGAAAAGATAAACATAAACTAAGAACGGATCAGAAATCGCGATCGAAAATAATCGCGGATAAATCCGATAAAAAGAAAACTGACGAATAGACTAACGAACGAGCGTTCGTTAACTGTAACTAACGGGCGAAAACCGTTCGTTAAAATAACCGTACGGACGAACGTCCGCTAATTAGAAGAACCGAGAAAAACCGGCGAACCGATCAAAAAAAACGAATTAGGGGTTTTCTAAAAAAACCGAACGGTTTAAAAAAAACCGGCGGCTCGGAATCTGGCGCGGTACCTCCGGCGAGGCAGGGTTGGGCGGCGGGGCTCGGCGGCGGCTGCGGGCGGCGGGCGGCGGCTGCGGGCGGTGGCTCGGGCGGCGCGACGCGGTAGGCGGCGGGGCTACGGTGGCGGCTCGGGGTGTTGGAGATATGCCCTAGAGGCAATCATGTATGATGATATTTCCTATGTGTTTATGAATAAAGATAGTCCTTGGACATTATCAATGATGTGTATCAGCAAGTACGAGACTTGTTTGTGGGACTATGCATTGTATGATGACTGTCCTAAAAGGTCCCTAGTCGAAAGGGCTGTGTGGACGCGCAGCCAACTAGACTGGCATATGACACGGTCGATGGCTTGGTCTCACTAGCCATGGAGCATTGGATGCTAACCAGATAATATGGACTTGGAAGGATCTGGTCGGATTCGACGTAGTCGGATCCGAGTCGAGATAAGGTCCGAGTCGGACAGACCCAACTATGAGACGCAGCGATATGTCATCCGTGAGTCTCTAGTACTACATATGTTCTATGTCCTAAGACCTGTGCTGACGCATGTACTCGGGATGGTGACAGACTTGCTTTGGGCCGACCAAACGCTACTCCGTGACTAGGTAGTTACAAAGGTAAGTTTCAGACTTGTCCAGACCCATGCTGCGAGACATGGTCGAGCAAGATGGGATTTGCCCCTCCGACCAGGAGAGATATACTCTGGGCCCCTCGTGTGATCCGACCAGGATAAGCATGGCCATGTGACAAGGATTATGAGATAATCCGGATAGTGGTCGGCATCACTGGAACGAGAAAGAGGTTAGGCTAGCACAAGGATGACAGACTCGCCTTGAGGTCGACAACATATATCGTGTGGCAAAAGGAATGGAAGTATGATGTACAGGTTCGCTAACCAGCTTCATAGTCTGCTTGGTGTTCGGCATGCCTTGCTAGAGGCCGCTACCAACCGTGCAGTTCGTAGGTGATCCGAACTACGACCAAGCCGACTTGAACCTAAGGGGTCACGCGCTTAAGGGAAGGAACCTACGAGGTCGGATCTGAGGACACTGGTCTGATGTGATCCGAACTGTATTCGGATTGTGGCCGAGTAGACTTATGGGCTTTAGGGTCCGTGCGAGGCCCAAGTGTTGAGCCCGCGACGGACGCCTCTATATATAGTGGAGGTGCCGCACACTCATGGGATTGATCGCTTCGGCGCTGTCACTAGGGTTTGCATGTGTTGCGAATAGACACCTCCACTCGCCGCCGGTTGTGTGACCGGACCTAGCAGTCCGCCGCACGACGTTCCTCCTGCACGCGCGGATACCGTTAGAGGCAGTGCACTTGCGCCGCTCCGGCGAACCTATACGTGGGAACCGACCACCAGTTGCACGAGGGAGATCGGACGAGGAGGAGACGATCCACGCTGACGCGCTGCCCCAACTCTTCTTCCGCTGCACGGCACTGTGCGTCTAGTGGTAACGAACTATGATCCATCTCCCGTAGCATGTTCTTGGTTGTTCTGCGCGTAGGAAATTTTAATTTGCAGTCGACGCACCCTACCGTAGATCCCAACACGGGGCGGCGGTGGTGGTGTGGTGGTGGGGGGCTTGGCGGTGGCTTTAAAGGGGGGGGGGGCTACTTGGAGTAGGGGGCAAGGCGCGGCGGCGGCAGGAGTCCGGCTCGGACTCCTCGTCCGAGTCGGCGGCGGCGGCAGCACACGCGCGCGAGGAAGGCAGCAACGGCGACTTGGGCCGGCGGCCCGGTTGGGTTTCGGCCCAGTCGGCTCGAGAGATTTTTTTTAAAACAATTTCGCCGACAGAAATAAAATCCTAGAAAATAAAATAAAAATATAAAAATGCCAAAACAAATTTTCACTGTCTAAATAAAATATTTAGAACAAGATGAACATTTTCTTGGCCCTAAAATGCAATTTTGAAAAACGTGCAATTTTCCTAATTGCAAATAAAATCCAAACAAAATCAAATAAATGATTTTGATATTTTTCCTCCAATATTTCAATAATTTTGGAGAAGTCATTTTATCTCCTCTCATTTATTTTAAAATGAAATATTTTTCGGAGAGAAAAAAATATTAAAATCAAAAATCCTCATTTCATTATTTGATAAAAATCAAATATGAAAACCAGGAAATCCCCAACTCTCTCCAAGGGTCCTTGAGTTGCTTAGGATTTCGAGGATCGCGGAACGAAAATGCAATAAAATATGATATGCATGAATGACCTATGCATACCATTTCAAATTGAAATATTGGGATGTTACACATGGCCGTGACTCTCATGAAAGCACAACCGTGCCTCTCGCGGAAGCAAAACCGTGCCTCTCGTGGAAGAAAGAAAAAACAGAAAACGCATTTTTTTGTTTCCAAGAGGCACGGCCATGACTCTGATGAAAGCAAAACCATGACTCTCGTGAAATAGAAAAAAAGAAAACACGTTTTTTCATGTAGAATTTTTTTTCATTTTTTATCCAAAAGCTAAGGAAGATCGGTGAAAAACCGAAACGCCGGAAAAGCCCAAAAAAACAGTTTAAAAAGCCGAAAACGTGTGCAGAAAAATAAAAAAAATCCAGAGGAAGCACCCAGAGCGCGACACATGACAGGCGGGTGAGAGCGCGCCAAATGGCGCCGATCGTTGGGAGGCTCCGGAAGGTGCGCTCGTCTACTAGTTGCTCCCGACCATATTGGACGACGACCCATTCTTATCTCTGAAATTGCTCTTAGACTTTGCCACTAGTTTGGCCCATTAACAACACATGGCCTAAGAAGAAGTCTATTGGCCCGTGCTTCGCTTTGTTTAACACTGCCACTGCGTGGAGCTGCTAGGTGGTATGTTTTGGTTGTGATTCGACCTCCTAAAATTTAACTCCGTCTCTCAACCCATGAGAAATATGAGTCCGGTGGATGCAGAGGCTGCCGACAGTGGGAGGCTAGAGAGGAGCGAGACCGAGACCGAGAGAGAGTAAAGAGGAAGACATTTTAGGTTTATATGTCTGTAAGTGGTGTTTGGGGTCCATGTATATGTACATGTATGTACTGGCTTGTTACAACAAATACAAAAAGACACCTCATTTGTATTGCAACAAAACTAAGAAGTCAAAGCAGGTGGGAGCGGTGGATACAAATACGGTGCACGCTAGCTACTCCTTTGTCCGCCATGCATTCCCGGAGCAAGCCATGTGGGATATCGGTCGTACGTGTCGTCACCCATCATCCATGCATGCACTGCACCTACCCGCTGTTCCCTGTAGGCTAGCTGTAGCCAAAGCGGAGCTTTGCTGCAAGCTCAAGCATGAACGTTAAGATTGACATTTTCCATTTTTTGCGGGGAAGAAAACGGCGGATCGACCTGATCGCCTCGCCTGGCATGGCACATGCTGGTTTGCCCTCTTCCCACACGACAACCCTCCCCGCCCCCTCATGGCCCTGTCCTGACCCGCCGTGATGGGGATGGCTCTAGCTCGCTCCTTGTCCGTTATAATCCACCGATCCATGAAGATACAAACAACCACGCAAGCAACCACGGCCACCTTAGCTGCAACCCGAGAGTCTTCATGGCGAGCCAAGCTTTCGTGTACCTCGCGCTACTGCTGCTCCTCTGCAGCGCCAGCCAAGGTAACAATTGTTTACACGAAGCATGTTCTTGGTACGAGCTATAGGTAGGTGTGTGGTGTGACAACGATATGTGCGTGGATACAGGCGACGAGCTGGGAGCAGATGCGGCGGGCCGGACGCCGTGCCGGGCGGCTGACCTGGTGGTGAGGCAGTCGGCGACGGGGCGGGTCGTGGAGGGGAAGCCGGAGTACGCGGTGGAGGTGACCAACCGCTGCCGGTGCGCGCAGTCCAGGGTGTTGCTCCGCTGCTACGGCCTTAGCAGCGTCGAGGCCGTGGACCCGCGGGCGATCCGGCCGGTCGACGGCGAGCGCTGCCTGCTCCGGGGCGGCCGGCGGATCCCGAGCGGCGCGCCGGTGCGGTTCAAGTACGCCTGGATGACGCCGTTCGACTTCCCACTGGTCAGCTCACAGGTGCACTGCTAGGTAGTACTAGTAGCTGCGTGTGCCTGATCAGCCGATGGTACTCATGTAAGAGACATTTTACAGTGCACAAGTGCAGTAGTGCGATTGCGCGCTCCGCCGCGCCGGATGCTATCCCGTTTGATATTAGCTAGGCTGATTTGGTGCGGTTTCTCTCTATTGTAACACGAATGTGAGTGTTAGTTACACCCTTTGTAAAGAAATATAAAAGCGTTTAGATCACTATTTTAATGACCTAAAAGCTTTTATATTTCTTTACGAGGAGTACAAATTATTACAGCAAAAACGTTCGCAAATGAATTAACTACCTGACGTTAAACAACGAAAGAAATTGCCTATGAATCAGTTGCATTCAGCGTTGCACTGTTCTCCTTTTTCCTCCTCCCGCCCTCCAACCCAGGCATAACGGCTTGCCACCAGCACCCGCGGCCTTGCCTCGTTGCCACGCCCCTGCCCTAGCCGCCTCCTCCATCATGATGCCATCTCCTTAGCTATCGCTCAACCGGTCAACTCTTTTCCTCTCCTTCGCTGAGGACACCTCAGCCAGACACGGTGTCTCCATCTCATGCTTGGAGCTCGATTTCCAGTTGTCTACGTATGCACCTATGGTGGAATTGGCTATAAAATCTGAAAGGTTTCAGGCGTCTGAGCGTTAGAAAAATTAAACAATCACAGATAAATAAACAACATTTGTATTCGTGTCAAATCGATCTATCCGATCCAATCTCCTCTAGCATGAAGGAGATGTTGAGAACAAAATAACAAGGAAAAAATAAGGATTGCAATAGCCAGCCACCGTTCCATAACCAGGATGGCATTTGCGAATGGCATGGCTGGCAGTTTTAGTGTTTGGGGAATGGCATTTTTGGTGCATTTTTATTCGAAAATGGTTATCGTCAGATCTTTATCATGTGGCTATGAGGGGGTTCGCTGGGGTTTTCCTCCTGGGGAACGGTTGCCAGATAACATTAGGGAAAATTAAAAGGAAGAGTTGAACTCAAGATATCTTCTTTCCCAACTTAAGTCACAACGCATTATTACTATCTGTCCATTCGCAGAAACAACTAGTACTATATGGTGGCATCTATCTAATGTTTGATAGACAAATTATATTATAAAACACAATACAAATTATTCATGTGCAAAAATAAGTGGGCATTCAGCTGGAGTAGTGGTATTGGAGTCTCTCTTTATGATCTAGTCCTGACGGCCTCACGTCTATATAAGTTCACAGAAGCTCATCCTCAAGACCACATAGCATTCAACACATCCATCAACACCACATGGTAATATATGATTTTGGGAGATTTTATGGAGACCTACTTGCTCAATACTAGGAAAGAAACCAAGGGAGAATAAGTCATATGTAATGATAGTCTTCACTAATCTACGAGGAGATGAAGTTAATTTAGCAATGTCAATGAGGCCAATAAAGCACTGTCATGTGCAAGCAGCAAGGATAGGATGGGGAGGCATTGGGAAAAAAATGTGCACCAGAAAACAACACCCAAGAATGCGACTCCTGCATCGCCAGTGCATTATATGTGATGAGCTTTTCTAGGTTGTGCCAAGTTTCATGTGCTCTGGAGACGTGTGTGGCTCGGCTGCAAGGACAGTACACCGCATTGTGTTGCCCAGACCCGCGAAGCATCAAGCTAATAAGAAGATTTAACTAAAGAAACACATTGTGGATCAACCGGACCATGGGAAATGACTCCAATCTGTGGCGCGTCTTTGGCCACGTCAATTTCTTGGAACATGTTTTTGGACCCCACATAGTGTCTTCACCTCATTATTTGGACACATCTTACGTTGCTCCCCTTCTTCTTCGTCCACACAAATTAGAGCACCTCACCTTACAGGATCATTTTTCTGTCTCGCCTTACTCCACCCTTGCCCCCCGACCGAGACAAACACCAAAAGTCGGCGGGTGTCGCTGCACGTGCAAGGTTTTGCTACCATTCCCCGTAACCCCGGGAATCACCTATTATTGCAGCCAATGCCCACCACTACACAGGTTGCCGCTCACTGCAGCAAGACCGGCAACCTCTTGCCACCCATGCTGCAAGCTCAACTGAGTTGTTGCAATGGGTGACGACGGTGGTTCAAAGGATCGCCATGGTGTTGCAAGGGGACGACACTGATGCTACAAGGCCAACGATTGCTATAAGTGCTGACCAAGATTGCCTAGATGATTTATGGTGCTGCTTGGATGATGGTCGGGTGCTGGTGTGGGGGACGTGTGTGCAGAGCTCCGGTAACACGTGTGGGTGCTAGTTGTTGCGATGACCGCCGAGTGCTAATCCAATCGTTCGTGTGAGCCAATCGAATGGAGCATCTCTCCCGGCGGATGTATACCATCCCCTCAATTGACCGAACACAAAAAACATCATGGATAACGGCAGTATACCACTTTGTGGCAACCAACGCGGCTGTGAGGACTAGGCGATTGGCTGTTAGACAAAGGAATGCGATGGGCCAAGATTCGAGCACCGCACACAACAGTTCGATTTCGTGCTAGTGTCGAGTTGCTCATGGAAATCAAGAGATAGCACAGCCTAAGTACAATCCCAATCTTTAAAATTGAAGGCATTTAAGATCATTTAGACTAAAAAGAGACAATAACAAATTATGAGTGCTTGATTGGGATTTACACGTGTGATTATCTAGATTGCTAGATTTGATGAGCTATTCTTTCTCAATCATACTTTTGACCATCAATGGTATTATTTTCACCATGCAATTTTTTTAATCTGTGCTCCATCACTAGATTACAACATTATTTTCATATTGTCATATGCAATGCACACAACCTACGTAGGAAGTAGGGACTGTGACAAATTTCGAATAGGTGACGGTAGATTCTCCGGGGATGAGGGTCTCCAAGTAGCATGGATGCATGTCCATGCTAACTTACAACGACGGGAAATGAGCATCAAGTAGTTGAGATTTTCTTGGCATTTTAGTCATAAATACACAACTTTAGCATATACTCCCTCTATTCTATAATATATTCTCTGCACGGCGCGCGCGGGCACACACATATAAAGAAAAATGGTGCTATACTCTTAGGAGTATGTACTCCATGCTCTTTATCTCCCGTTCCTCTAAATCAAGCACATGGTTCTCCAAACCAGTGTTACTAAAAAGGTTCGCGTCAGTTATATATATAAAACAGTGACCATACAACTTAAGACATACAACCTGACCACACAACAGAAATACATGATACAATTGTGCCAAGAACAACCACACCACCCCAACCACTCCAAGCTAACAAAAAACATGCAATTAGAGTCCCGAGTTATCGGAGTACTCCACCGTGACGGAGACGCCACGAAGAGACAAAGCTGCGCCCGACGAGCTGTGGACTTCAAGACGACGCCTTCAGGAAGAAACCGACACTGGAGCACCACCACCACCGGATTCAAAAGGATCAAGGTTTTCACTCAGAGCAAACGGAAAAAGTAGAGAACCGTAATGAGCCTTCATGAAGGGGACGACGCCTGCAGCCGCTGCAGCCGCCGGCCTGGACTAAGCCAGGCAGGAATCACTCCTCGGCATGTTCTCCACTTTGGAAACTACCCTTGGCCTCCGAGCATTGACTACCACGTGGCCTGCATGGCCATGGCTGCTAGCCCAAACCAGAGCCACGAGCCTTGTCCAAGAGCATCGTGGCTCCCACCACCAGGACCGCCGCGCCGACATCGGAGACCAACCCACAAACACCACCACGGCAATAGATGAAGGGTAGAATGCCTCTCCTTCCTACATCAAAATGAGCCCATTGCCGGGCCCAGTCCTAGTTGGCCTGAACCGGGCAGGGGCAGGTCAGCAACCATTGGCCGCGTAGCAGCCATCCCACCGTCATCGGGCACCAGGGCCATCGACATGACCCATCTGGATCCTCCTGATCTCGGCGTTAACAATGCCAAGAGCCCCCTGCCTCCCTCCCCGGGTCACCCCTGCCACCATCAAAACACAATGGTGCCTCACGCGCTGAGCTCCAACACCAAGCCATAGGTCGTCACCGACCCCCGCCTCCAACAGAACTAGTAGAGGACGGGGAGTTCGACCACCCTGTTGGGCTACATGGTGTGAAACTATTGCCAATTAAAATTTAATCCTACCACACATATCACCTAGGAGCATACTTAGGAGATAGATCACGAAATTACCATTAGACGCGCAGTCCCTTGCAGCGAAAGAAGAGTCGGAGCAGTGGGTCCTCGGAGTCATCTTCGGTCTCCCACGAACAGTTGATCACCACTTCCTTCGAATAGGCCCACCCATATTTCTTTTATTACCATTTTCCCTAATTTCCGTTCTAATGAATTCTAAATTCTTTTAATCTAAAAATAGATTTGAAATGGCATGTTTATGTGGCCCATGGCCTCAAGGGCACCAATAGCTAGGTTAAATAGGAGGGTGGACCCATAGTCGCCTTGTCTCACCCACCCGAGATGAAGTAAAGTAGGGACCACAAACATTTGTAAAGGAATTATGGATGTGATGTGATATTTTTGGTGGGGTGACGAGGACAACCAAAAGAGGATGCATTGGATGGCTTGGTCGAAAATGTGTGTTCCAAAGAATCAAGGAGGGATGAGTTTTGGCGATATTCCCTGTTTCAATTTAGTGATGTTGGCAAAGCAGGGCTGGCGCCTTCTTCAGAACCCTGAATCTCTATGTGCCACTGTTTTGAGACCGAAATATTTTCCTGATGGCGATTTACGGAACTCAAAGTAAGAAACAAGATCTTCTTTCACCTGGCAAAGTATTATGGTGGGTGTCAATTCTCTGAAGCATGGTTATATATGTTGAGTAGGGAATGTACATAATATTAATATTTGGAGTGATGCATGGATTCGTAGTTGTGCTGATATGAATGTTAAGCTCATTAGTTGTGCTGATATGAACGTTATTACCGTGAAAAGGGTTCAATTACTTTCTAAGGTGGCAGACTTTATTGATCCTGATTCTAATAATTGAGATGAAGACTTGGTAAAACATTCTTTGTCGCCAGTCGATGCAAAACGGGTCCTCGTATTCCTCCTCCTCAACATGATATGTCAGATTTTGTCATTTGAAGCTTCACTAAGAACGAGGTTTTTTCTGTTCAGTAAACTTACTTCGTGGAATGAAATCAGCAATATGGAAACAAACTACAACGCACCAATCATATGGGATGATCCACACTTAATATTATTTGGTGTAATATTTGAAGATAAAGGTTAATTTTTTTATTTGGCGTACGTTACATGGTACCCTCCCATGCTGTGTTACGCTTGCTAATGTACATATGGAAGTGTCACCCCTTTGCCCCTCTTGCTCTGCCGATCTAGAAGATATAGAGAACTTGTTGTTCTTATGCAATACATCCAGGGATGCTTGGAGAAGGCTAGGGATGGAAGGAATTATTAGTAGAGCCTGTGAAGTTGACCGCGCTGGTGAGGCGGTGTTGGAATTCTTTCTTCAATTGCTAGATCGGGACCTATCCAATCTGGTTCTTCTGAATGCTCAGGAGATGATCACCATTACTGCCTGGTATTTGTGGTGGGTAAGGCGTAGATTGGTTCATGAATGAGTAGTTCAAGATGCTTATCAGGTTACTATGGGGATTCATGCTATTACTGCAAACTGTTTTACATCTTCCTCTCAAAATGCTACCATGAGAAAAGAGGGGTGGATCCGCCCCCTGTGGAATTTGTCAAGCTTATCACCCATGCTTCTTTTGATCAAGACTGGCTTAGGGGTACGACAGGGGCCGTTTTTAGGGATGATAAGGAAACTACATTGCTGGCGGCAATTGGAAAATTGACCGGAGTGCGGATGTTCTGATGGAGGAAGCTTTGGCACTCACATTTGGTCTTTCCCTTGCACAAATGTAGGATTCAACCGACTCTTTATTAATTCTGACAATCTCGAGGTCATTGACACTATGAAGACGAGTGGTCATTCATCGAGGGCAGCGGCGGCGGTTTTCGACGACTATTATCATTCTGTTGGTGATTTTACTTTTTGTAGCTTTGAACATTGTAATAGGGAAGCAAATAAAGTTGCTAGCTTGCTAGGCTGGCTAGATTTTCTTTGACGTATGATTGGCTTGAGGAGCGTCCAATTGAACTTATAGCCTTTCTCATAAACGATGTAACTGTTATTTCAAATGAATAAAGTTGTTTGTATTTTTTAGAAAAAAGGTAAAGTAGGGACCATTATCCCTGTTCACGCTGATAGTTGTGTGACCAATTGTGAGCCACTACATGTCCCGTATGTTCCTCTGCTGAGTTTTCAAAGGACCAATTCAGTCAGTCATTGCATTTTCTTTTGGAAGTCTAGTTTAGGAAATATCCACCCTTGGTGTCCGAGTTTAAGTTCGTTGATATAACCCCATAAAGTACAAGAGCCTCATAAAATAACGGAAATGTTAACGCCCACACGTGTGGGCGTTTGCATCTCGCCCACACGCGTGGATCCACGTCCGTTCGTGAGCGCACGAATCTTGGCATGTTTCTAGTGAAGGAAATATGCCCTAGAGGCAATAATAAAGTTATTATTTATTTCCTTATTTCATGATAAATGTTTATTATTCATGCTAGAATTGTATTAACCGGAAACATAATACATGTGTGAATACATAGACAAACATAGTGTCACTAGTATGCCTCTACTTGACTAGCTCGTTAATCAAAGATGGTTATGTTTCCTAACCATGAACAATGAGTTGTTATTTGATTAACGGGATCACATCATTGAGAGAATGATCTGATTGACATGACCCATTCCATTAGCTTAGCACCCGATCGTTTAGTATGTTGCTATTGCTTTCTTCATGACTTATACATGTTCCTATAACTATGAGATTATGCAACTCCCGTTTACCGGAGGAACACTTTGGGTACTACCAAACGTCACAACGTAACTGGGTGATTATAAAGGAGTACTACAGGTGTCTCCGAAGGTACATGTTGGGTTGGCGTATTTCGAGATTAGGTTTTGTCACTCCGATTGTCGGAGAGGTATCTCTGGGCCCTCTCGGTAATGCACATCACTTAAGCCTTGCAAGCATTGCAACTAATGAGTTAGTTGCAGGATGATGTATTACGGAACGAGTAAAGAGACTTGCCGGCAACGAGATTGAACTAGGTATTGGAATACCGACGATCGAATCTCGGGCAAGTAACATACCGATGACAAAGGGAACGACGTATGTTGTTATGCGGTCTCACCGGTAAAGATCTTCGTAGAATATGTAGGAGCCAATATGGGCATCCAGGTCCCGCTATTGGTTATTGACCGGAGACGTGTCTTGGTCATGTCTACATTGTTCTCGAACCCGTAGGGTCCGCACGCTTAAGGTTACGATGACAGTTATATTATGAGTTTATGCATTTTGATGTACCGAAGGTTGTTCGGAGTCCCGGATGTGATCACAGACATGACGAGGAGTCTCGAAATGGTCGAGACATAAAGATTGATATATTGGAAGCCTATGTTTGGATACCGGAAGTGTTCCGGGTGAAATCGGGATTTTACCGGAGTACCGGGAGGTTACCGGAACCCCCCGGGAGCTAAATGGGCCATGATGGGCCTTAGTGGAAAAGAGAAGAGGCAGCCCTACATGAGCCGCGCGCCCCTCCCCTCCCTTGGTCCGAATAGGACAAAGAGAGGGGGCCGGCCCCTCTCTCTCTTTTCCCCCCTCCGCGAATCCTATTCCAACTAGGATTGGGGGGGGGGGGGAATCCTACTCCCAGAGGGAGTAGGACTCTCCTGGCGCGCCCTCCTTGGCCGGCCAGCCTCCCCCCTTTGGTCCTTTATATACTGAGGCAGAGGCACCCTAGAACACACAAGTTGATCCACGTGATCTTTTCCTTAGCCGTGTGCGGCGCCCCAGCCACCATAGTCCTTGATAATATTGTAGTGGAGTTTAGGCGAAGCCCTGCTGCAGTAGCACATCAAGATCGTCACCACGCCGTCGTGCTGACGGAACTCTTCCCCGACACTTTGCTGGATCAGAGTCCGGGGATCGTCATCGAGCTGAACGTGTGCTAGAACTCGGAGGTGCCGTAGTTTTGGTGCTTGATCGGTCGGATCGTGAAGACGTACGACTACATCAACCAAACGCTTCCGTTGTCGATCTACTAGGTATGTAGATCACACTCCCCCCTCTCGTTGCTATGCATCACATGATCTTGCGTGTGCGTAGGAAATTTTTTGAAATTACTACGTTCCCCAACAGTGGCATCCGAGCTAGGTTTTATATGTTGATGTTATATGCACGAGTAGAACACAAGTGAGTTGTGGGCGATATAAGTCATACTGCCTACCAGCATGTCATACTTTGGTTCGGCGGTATTGTTGGATGAAGCGGCCCAGACCGACATTACGCGTATGCTTACGCGAGACCGGTTCTCCCGACGTGCTTTGCACAAAGGTGGCTTGTGGGTGACAGTTTCTCCAACTTTAGTTGAACCAAGTGTGGCTACGCCCGGTCCTTGCGAAGGTTAAAATGGAGTCAAATTGACAAACTATCGTTGTGGTTTTGATGCGTAGGTGAGATTGGTTCTTACTTAAGTCCGTAGCAGCCATGTAAAACTTGCAACAACAAAGTAGAGGACGTCTAACTTGTTTTTGCAGGGCATGTTGTGATGTGATATGGTCAAGACATGATGCTGAATTTTGTTGTATGAGATGATCATGTTTTGTAACCGAGTTATCGGCAACTGGCAGGAGCCATATGGTTGTCGCTTTATTGTATGCAATGAAATCACGATGTAATGCTTTACTTTATCACTAAACGCTAGCGATATTCGTGGAAGCACAAGCTTGGCGAGGCGACAACGATGCTACGATGGAGATCAAGGTGGCACGCCGGTGACGATGGTGATCACGACGGTGCTTCGAAGATGGAGATCACAAGCACAATATGATGATGGCCATATCATATCACTTATATTGATTGCATGTGATGTTTATCTTTTATGCATCTTATCTTGATTTGATTGATGGTAGCATTATAAGATGATCTCTCACTAATTATCAAGAAGTGTTCTCCCTGAGTATGCACCGTTGCGAAAGTTCTTCGTGCTGAGACACCACGTGATGATCGGGTGTGATAGGTTCTACGTTCAAATACAATGGGTGCAAAACAGTTGCACACGCGGAATACTCAGGTTATACTTGACGAGCCAAGCATATACAGATATGGCCTCGGAACACGGAGACCGAAAGGTCGAGCGTGAATCATATAGTAGATATGATCAACATAATGATGTTCACCAATGAAACTACTCCATCTCACGTGATGATCGGACATGGTTTAGTTGATTTGGATCACATGATCACTTAGAGGATTAGAGGGATGTCTGTCTAAGTGGGAGTTCTTAAGTAATATGATTAATTGAACTTAAATTTATCATGAACTTAGTCCTGGTAGTATTTTGCAAATCATGTTGTAGATCAATAGCTCGCGTTGTTGCTTCCCTGTGTTTATTTTGATATGTTCCTAGAGAAAATTGTGTTGAAAGATGTTAGTAGCAAAGATGCGGATTGGATCCGTGATCTGAGGTTTATCCTCATTGCTGCACAGAAGAATTATGTCCTTCATGCACCGCTAGGTGACAGACCTATTGCAGGAGCAGATGCAGACGTTATGAACGTTTGGCTAGCTCAATATGATGACTACTTGATAGTTTAGTGCACCATGCTTAATGGCTTAGAATCGGGACTTCAAAGACGTTTTGAACGTCATGGAGCATAAGAGATGTTCCAGGAGTTGAAGTTAATATTTCAAGCAAATACCCGAGTTGAGAGATATGTAGTCTCCAACAAGTTCTATAGCTAAAAGATGAAGGAGAATCGCTCAAGTAGTGAGCATGTGCCCAGATTGTCTGAGCACAACAATCGCTTGAATCAAGTGGGAGTTAATCTTTCAGATAAGATAGTGATTGACAGAATTCTCTAGTCACCATCACCAAGTTAGTAGAACTTAGTGATGAACTATGATATGCAAGGGATAACGGAAACGATTCCCAAGCTCTTCATAATGCGGAAATTGACGAAGGTAGAAATCGAGAAAAACATCAAGTGTTGATGGTAGACAAGACCACTAGTTTCAAGAAAAGGGCAGAGGGAAGAAGGGGAACTTCAAGAAGAACAGCAAGCAAGTTGCTGCTCAAGTGAAGAAGCCCAAGTCTGGTCCTATGCCTGAGACTAAGTGTTTCTACTGCAAAGGGACTGGTCACTGGAAGCGGAACTACCACAAGTGATTGGCAGATAAGAAGGATGGCAAAGTGAACATAAGTATATTTGATATACATGTTATTGATGTGTACTTTACTAGTGTTTATAGCAACCCCTCAGTATTTGATACTAGTTCAGTTACTAAGATTAGTAACTCGAAACGGGAGTTGCAGAATAAACAGATACTAGTTAAGGGTGAAGTGACGATGTGTGTTGGAAGTGGTTCCAAGATTGATATGATCATCATCACACACTCCCTATACTTTCGGGATTAGTGTTGAACCTGAATAAGTGTTATTTGATGTTTGCGTTAAGAATGAATATGATTTGATCATGTTTATTGCAATACGCTTATTCATTTAAGTAAGAGAATAAATTGTTGTTCTGTTTACATGAATAAAACCTTATATGGTTACACACCCAATGAAAATAGTTCATTGGATCTCGATCGTAGTGATACACATAATCATAATATTGAAACCAAAAGATGCAAAGTTAATAATGATAGTGCAACTTATTTGTAGCACTGCCGTTTAGGTCATATTGGTGTAAAACGCATGAAGAAACTCCATGCTGATGGGATTTTGGAATCACTTGATTATGAATCACTTGATGCTTGCGAACCATGCCTCATGGGCAAGATGACTAAGACTCCGTTCTCCGGAGTGAGCAACTGACTTATTGGAAATAATACATACTGATGTATGCGGTCCAATGAGTGTTAAGGCTCACGACAAGTATCGTTATTTTCTGAACTTCACAGATGATTTGAGCAGATATGGGTATATCTACTTGATGAAAGATAAGTCTAAAACATTTGAAAAGTTCAAAGAATTTCAGAGTGAAGTGGAAAATCATCATGACAAAGAAAATAAAGTTTCTACGATCTGACCGCGGAGACAAATATTTGAGTTACGAGTTTGGTCTTCAATTAAAACAATGTGGAATAGTTTCACAAACTCATGCCACATGGAACACCACAGCATAATGGTGTGTCCGAACGTCATAACCGTACTTTATTGGATATAGTGCAATCTATGATGTCTCTTACCGATCTACCACTATCGTTTTAGGGTTATGCATTAGAGACAGCTGCATTCACGTTAAATAGGGCACCATCTAAATCCATTGAGACGACACCATATGAACTATGGTTTGGCAAGAAACCTAAGCTGTCGTTTCTTAAAGTTTGGGACTGCGATGCTTATGTGAAAAAGTTCCAACATGATAAGCTCGAACCCAAATCGGGGAAGTAAATCTTCATAGGATATCCAAAGGAAACTATTGGATACACCTTCTATCACAGATCCGAAGGCAAGACTTTTGTTGCTAAGTTCGGAAACTTTCTGGAGAAGGAGTTTCTCTCGAAAGAAGTGAGTGGGAGGAAAGTAAAAAACTTGATAAGGTAATTGTACCTTCTCCCTTATTGGAAAGTAGTTCATCACAGAAATCTGTTCTTATGACTACTACACCAATTAGTGAGGAAGCTAATGATGATGATCATGTAACTTCAGATCAAGTTACTACCAAATCTCGTAGGTAAACCAGAGTGAGATCCGCACCAGAGTGATACGGTAATCCTGTTCTGGAATTCATGTTACTAGACCATGACGAACTTGCGAACTATGAGGAAGCGATGATGAGCCCAGATTCCGCGAAATGGTTTGAGGCCATGAAATCTGAGATATGATTCATGTATGAGAACAAAGTATGGACTTTGATGGATTTGCCCGATGATCGGCAAGCCATAGAAAATAAATGGATCTTCAAGAGGAAGACGGACGCTGATAGTAGTGTTACTATCTACAAAGCTAGAATTGTCGCAAAAGGTTTTCGACAAGTTCAAGGTGTTGACTACGATGAGATTTTCTCATTCGTATCTATGCTTAAGTCTGTCTGAATCATGTTAGCAATTGCCGCATTTTATGAAATCTGGCAAATGGATAAACAAAACTGCATTCCTTAATGGATTTATTAAAGAAGAGTTGTATGTGATGCAACAAGAAGGTTTTGTCAATCCTAAAGGTGGTAACAAAATATGCAAGCTCCAGCGATCCATTTATGGACTGGTGCAAGCATCTCGGAGTTGGAATATACGCTTTGATAAGTTGATCAAAGCATATAGTTTTATACAGACTTATGGTAAAGCCTGTATTTACAAGAAAGTGAGTGGGAGCACTACATCATTTCTGATAAGTATATGTGAATGACATATTGTTGATCGGAAATAATGTAGAATTATTCTGCAAAGCATAAAGGAGTGTTTGAAAGGAGGTTTTCAAAGAAAGACCTCGGTGAAGCTGCTTACATATTGAGCATCAAGATCTATAGAGATAGATCAAGACGCTTGATAAGTTTTTTCAATGAGTACATACCTTGACAAGATTTTGAAGTAGTTCAAAATGAAACAGTCAAAGAAAGAGTTTCTTGCCTATGTTACAAGGTGTGAAATTGAGTAAGACTCAAAGCCCGACTGTATACCAGAAGATAGAAAGAGAATGAATGTCATTCCCTATGCCTTGGTCATAGGTTCTATAAAGTATGCCATGCTGTATACCAGATCTATTGTATGCCCTACCACTGAGTTTGGCAAGGGAGTACGATAGTGATCTAGGAGTAGATCACTGGACAACGGTCAAAATTATCCTTCGTGGAATAAGGATATGTTTCTCGATTATGGAAGTGAAAAAAGGTTCGTCGTAAAGGGTTACGCCGATGCAAGTTTTGACACTAATCTAGATGACTCTAAGTCTCGTTCTAGATACATATTGAAAGTGGGAGCAATTAGCTAGAGTAGCTCCATGCAAAGCATTGTTGACATATAAATTTGCAAAATACATGCGGATCTGAATGTGGCAGACCCGTTGACTAAGATTCTCTCACAAGCAAAACATGATCACACCTTAGTACTCTTTGGGTGTTAATCACATAGCGATGTGAACTAGATTACTGAATCTAGTAAACCCTTTGGGTGTTGGTCACATGGCGATGTGAACTATGGGTGTTAATCACATGATGATGTGAACTATCGATGTTAATCACATGGTGATGTGATCTAGATTATTGACTCTAGTGCAAGTGGGAGACTGAAGGAAATATGCCCTAGAGGCAATAATAAAGTTATTATTTATTTCCTTATTTCATGATAAATGTTTATTATTCATGCTAGAATTGTATTAACCGGAAACATAATACATGTGTGAATACATAGACAAACATAGTGTCACTAGTATGCCTCTACTTGACTAGCTCGTTAATCAAAGATGGTTATGTTTCCTAACCATGAACAATGAGTTGTTATTTGATTAACGGGATCACATCATTGAGAGAATGATCTGATTGACATGACCCATTCCATTAGCTTAGCACCCGATCGTTTAGTATGTTGCTATTGCTTTCTTCATGACTTATACATGTTCCTATAACTATGAGATTATGCAACTCCCGTTTACCGGAGGAACACTTTGGGTACTACCAAACATCACAACGTAACTGGGTGATTATAAAGGAGTACTACAGGTGTCTCCGAAGGTACATGTTGGGTTGGCGTATTTCGAGATTAGGTTTTGTCACTCCGATTGTCGGAGAGGTATCTCTGGGCCCTCTCGGTAATGCACATCACTTAAGCCTTGCAAGCATTGCAACTAATGAGTTAGTTGCGGCATGATGTATTACGGAACGAGTAAAGAGACTTGCCGGCAACGAGATTGAACTAGGTATTGGAATACCGACGATCGAATCTCGGGCAAGTAACATACTGATGACAAAGGGAACGACGTATGTTGTTATGCGGTCTGACCGATAAAGATCTTCGTAGAATATGTAGGAGCCAATATGGGCATCCAGGTCCCGCTATTGGTTATTGACCGGAGACGTGTCTCGGTCATGTCTACATTGTTCTCGAACCCGTAGGGTCCGCACGCTTAAGGTTACGATGACAGTTATATTATGAGTTTATGCATTTTCATGTACCGAAGGTTGTTCGGAGTCCCGGATGTGATCACGGACATGACGAGGAGTCTCGAAATGGTCGAGACATAAATATTGATATATTGGAAGCCTATGTTTGGATACCGGAAGTGTTCCGGGTGAAATCGGGATTTTACCGGAGTACCGGGAGGTTACCGGAACCCCCCGGGAGCTAAATGGGCCATGATGGGCCTTAGTGGAAAAAGAGAAGAGGCAGCCCTACATGGGCCGCGCGCCCCTCCCCTCCCTTGGTCCGAATAGGACAAGGAGAGGGGGCCGCCCCCTCTCTCTCTTTCCCCCCTCCGCGAATCCTATTCCAACTAGGATGGGGGGGGGGGAATCCTACTCCCAGAGGGAGTAGGACTCTCCTGGCGCGCCCTCCTTGGCCGGCCAGCCTCCCCCCTTTGGTCCTTTATATACTGAGGCAGAGGCACCCTAGAACACACAAGTTGATCCACGTGATCTTTTCCTTAGCCGTGTGCGGCGCCCCAGCCACCATAGTCCTCGATAATATTGTAGCGGAGTTTAGGCGAAGCCCTGCTGCAGTAGCACATCAAGATCGTCACCACGCCGTCGTGCTGACGGAACTCTTCCCCGACACTTTGCTGGATCGGAGTCCGGGGATCGTCATCGAGCTGAACGTGTGCTAGAACTCGGAGGTGCCGTAGTTTCGGTGCTTGATCGGTCGGATCATGAAGACGTACGACTACATCAACCAAACGCTTCCGTTGTCGATCTACTAGGTATGTAGATCACACTCCCCCCTCTCGTTGCTATGCATCACATGATCTTGCGTGTGCGTAGGAAATTTTTTGAAATTACTACGTTCCCCAACATCTAGTGCCACGTAGGACTGGCCTGGTGTGTGGGCGTTCAGCCGGTCGCCCACACGGCCGTTTCACCACACAGGAGGGGCTGGTGTGTGGGCGTTCAGTAGTTCGCCCACACGTCACTTTGCACGCACACACAATGACTAGTGTGTGGGCATTTGCCATCTCGCCCGCACGCCCGTCTCCTCTCCCACACCCAAGCTGCTAGTTGCCATGTGTTTTGCAATGCACATGGCAACCGCCCTTAGTGTGCTTTATACGCAGGTGGCAACTCTCTTTTTTTACCCGAGTTTGCCATGTGTTTTGCAGGGTACACGACAACTGCCTAGTGTGCACATAAGCAGATGGCAACTCTCTTTTACCGAGTTGCCATATGTTTCTGCATGGTACATGGCAACTGCCCTAACGTGCATGTACATGGCAACTGCCCTAACGTGCACGTAAGCATATGGCAACTCTTCCTTTTTACATGGCAACTGCCTTAGTATGCTTGTGAGCACATGGCAACTCTCTCAACTGCCTAGTGTTAGTATGTGGCAACTCCTAAAGTTATGAAATCATGGCAACTACATTAGATCAGACCATACATGGCAACTACAGTTGAGCAACCATGATAACTGCAGTTGTCCGACATGGCAACTGTAGTTCAGCGACATGGCAACTGCAATTAAACGAACATGGACGAGGGTCTGGACCATGGCAACTGCGGGCGCGCGGTGACCGTCATGCGTGGCGTGCGGGACCAGGAGGTACGAGGCCTGACATACGGATGTGTGGGCGTTATCAACTTCGCCCACACACACGCGTGTGAGAGGGATCGGGAGGGAAAAAAAAGAGGCGTGTGGGCGCTAGTTGTTTTGCCCACACGTAGGTGTGTGGGCTGTTCCTCTTATACACCACACAAAATGTGTGGGCGGACTCCCTAACGCCCACACGTGTGGCACTTATCGGCGTCCTAAAATAATCCGCGTCTCGTGTCTAGGTATTGTCCCTACAAGAAGTCTTTGAACATGTAGAAGACTACTGATTTGGCTGAACCCAAAAGTGATTTGAAAATACCGATGGCAAACCAGATACAATTACAACACATGTATGTGCAATTCATAATCTAAAAAATCTCAAGATAGATGGACATGAAAAAGAAAGACTAGATGTGTAGTTGTGTTCACTTATAAATCATTTACCTAGATGAAAGGAAACAAATGATGGTCAATACACTACAAAAATTTACACTTCCGTGATGATACGTGTTTGTCACAGTAGGTCGCGTTTTTTGTCATGCATGTACATCCATGACAAATTTATAACAGAATCAAGATAGTCATACTTGTGCTGTCGTAAAAGTGTTCCATGACATTACCAAAATTATCATCACGGAAGTGTGCACTTTCATGACGATAAATCGCACGTCACAAAAGTGCTTTCGTCAAGGGTGACCGACACGTGACATCCACCGTAACGAAACGCCATTAACCTATCGGGTCGGGTTTTGGATCCGATAACCCGTTAACAGCCCCGACCAATGGGGATTTTCCACGTGTAAAATCATCATTGGCTGGAGGAAACACGTGTCGGCTCATCGTTGGGACAGATGTCATCCACTCATTGAACAGAAGACGCCTATGATACGTCGATACGTGGCACGGCCCAACAGAGGCCCATTCATGTGAAAAGGCCGGCTCATTTGACTTGGTCAAAAGGTGGCGGGCCGGCCCATGAAAAGCCTGTTAACGGCCTGTTCGCATATAGCCCATTTACAACCCGCTAACCCAAGGCTCGTTACGCCCTATCCGAATTAGGCCCAGTAGCGTCATCTGGGCCATCCAATATGATTCCAGCCCGTTTTCACTTCTGGCCCATGTATGGCCCATGACATCTTTCGGCCCATATGTGGCCCTATGTAACTCTTGGCCTATTAACGGCCCGTGGTGAAACTGGCCCGTAATGAACAGTGTATCACTTTACACCCATTAACGGCCCTTGGTGAAACTGGCCCGTAATGAACAGTGTATCACTTTATACCCATTAACGGCCCGTTATTCCGTTGGGCCGTTTCCAGCCCATGTTATCTTTCGGCCTTCTCAGAGCCCATTTATTCTTGGGCTCATTTCCATCATTCGTTTACTTACGGCCCGTTACTGTCATTTTCTGCTTGTGGAGCAAATTCAGCCCGTGGTTACAGTCGGCCCATTTGTGATCCGTTAATACGTTGGGCCATTTTCATAGCGTCATCAAATACGACTTATTAACAATGGCCCGTTTACGGCCATAATGTGGCCTGTTATTGGCCCATGTTTGGCCAATCGATCATACGTCCCGTATAAGGCCCATTGATGATACGACCTGTAGAAGGCCCATTGTTTCTACGGCCCGTAGAAAGCCCATTGTTTCTACGGCCCGTAGAAGGCCTACTATTACTATGGCCCATAGAAGGCCCACTGTTTCTACGGCCCGTAGGAGGCCCAGTGTCACTACAATAAATATTAGCCCATGGTTATTGTGGCCTAGTTTTAAAAAATAGGTTATTGCAGCCACTAGCAAACCACAGAAAAAGAACAGCACTGACTACAAACAAACAAATAAACAAGACAACAAGGAAATAAATAAGCAAGCAACTTATGCTAGGCTATCACGGCTATTACACATATTACATCCACTGGGCATCAAAGTTCGCCACCAGTGCAAATATAGGGAACAAAGCAGCATATAAACGCCACGACAAAACAAGTCCAGAACTGAAACCACTTCAGAAGAGTTCAAGAAACAATATCCTAAGTACCCATAATGCTGGCAAGATGCTTAGCAAGCTTATTAACTTTCTCTTGCTTGGCACTTAAATCCTCCAGCGCTTACTGTTGCACAAGAAAGGACTGGTGTTTATCAGCCACAGTAATTTGCTGTTCGAGTTACTGGCCAGTACCGCTGGCACAAGCGCTTATAGCTGCCAGTACCGCTGTCCTATTCAAGAACCCCCTCCAATTCAAATGGCTGATAAACAAGAAAAGAAATTGAACGTACAGACATTGTATGATAGACAGATGTGGTAATTCACATATATGTTGTGTAACCAAACAGGACAACATGACACAGTTTCACATATATGATGCCTAACTAAACAGGATAGCATGACACAGTTTCAGATATATGATGGATAACTTAACAGGATATAATGGCATAATTCAACATATGATGAGTACCTAAACGGGATGACATGACACAACTATATGATGTCTTTCTAAAATAGGTTGGGATGAAATAATTCACATACATGTTGTCTAAGTATACAGGATGGCATGATATAATTGACATAATTGATTCATATACTAAGCAGCTGGCACTCGCATGTATGATCTCTAAACTAAGTAGATAGAATTCAATATTGTGCATATGATGTCTAAACTAAGCAATGCAAGACACCATATGCATCATATGAGAAATATAAACATTGCAACTTAGAGCATACACCTCAAGTGGGATATAGGACTGGTCATCTGTCTCTGAATCCTCCTCTGAGGAGCTCCCTGTAACCATCGAGATATATGCTTCAACAGGTACCATTGCCTGCTCTGAAGACCTTGTTTTCACTCGAGATTTTTCCATAACCGGCTCAAATGGCTGATACACATGAAGAGTAGTTCAATATACACAGATTTTCGACAAATGGAATACGTAATGAAAAAAAGATGGCATGAGATAATTCACATATATGATGCCTGGCTCCATGGCGGTGCATAATTCACATATATGATAACTGGCTGAAAAACATGGCATTGCATAATTCACATATCTGATATAGAAAGCAAACATGAGGCATTCACACAAAGCATGTCTAATCTAAGCAAATGGCATGGCAATGCAAGACACCATATGCATGATATGAGCAATATAACCCAGCCAAGTTAGAGCATGCACCTCGGGGGGGGGGATACGATTAGTCATCTCTCTCTGAATCCTCCTCTGAGGAGCTATCTGTAACCAGCAAGAAATCTGCATCGACAGGTAGCACTGACTGCTCAGAAGACCTTGTTTTCACTCCAGATTTTCCCATGACCGACTCAAATGGCTGATGCACAGGAAGAGTATATGAATGTATAAACATTGTTGAAAAATGGAATACATTATGGAAAAAATATGGCACGATACAATTCACATATATGATGACTAGCTAAACATGATGGCATTGCATGATTCACGTATATGATGCCTGGCTAAAGAAGATGGCATTGCATAATTACCATATACTCCCTCCGTTCCTAAATATTTGTCTTTTTAGATTTTCAAATGGACTACCACATACGGATGTATATAGACACATTTTAGAGTGTAGGTTCACTCATTTTGTTCCGTATGTAGTCACTTGTTGAAATGTCTAAAAAGACAAATATTTAGGAATGGTGGGAGTATGATATAGAAACCAAACAGGTGGCATTCACACAAAGCAAATCTAAACTAAGCTGATGACATATAAGATGTATAATGTAAGCAATGCAAGGCGCCATATGCATGATATGACCAACATCAGCATGCCAGGTTAGAGCAAACACCTCAGGTGGTAAACAGGCGTGGTCGGCTCCTTCTGAATCTCCATCTGAATAGTTATCTTCCTCTGGAATACAATCTGGAAATGCAGGAGGGGGGGCACTTCGCCCACCATGGAGCGGCGTCTGCATGACATTATATTCGCATGCAACAGTCTTCTCTTTTTCTCTACATGTTCAGTACGATTGTGTACAATATCTGACATGCATAATAAAAAAATAGTTAGATTTTGTAAGGCCTAAGGGGTGCATGCAAAAATCAAGACTGATGGTAGCAAACGAGTGGATGGATCCAAAACTAATGATAGCAGGTAGATTATAGCTTCAGTTTAAAAAGATAGATAATGGATCATCTATTGTTTGTTGCCCACCCAATATGAACCACATAGAAGACCCAGATGAACCAGATAGTAGACAGATACTATTCGTTGCTGGCTCGATATGAGACCCATGGGCAATTTAAAACTCAAGATTGAACGATAAAGTAGCAGGTAATAATAACCGGTGTATAATATAAGCAAACACGAAAGACTGCGACCTCTCTTCCAGAACTGTGTAGTCCTCAGGTTCATCTGCTCAAGTCGATGATGGTAATGCAGTTGGCGTAGCTGCCGGCAATGGGGAAGATGATCTGAGGCGGCGAAAGGAAGTCTGCAGGGGGGATCTCTGCTGCAGTGAACACTTCTTTCCATGGTGCACCTCAGGTGGGGTGGATGACGGCACGGCAGGAGCAGGACATAACACACATAGTTTTCTTTGACGCCTATCTGAAAATGAAGTAAATCTGTAAGGGCTCCTTAGAATTGGAGGATTCTATAAACGCAGGGACAGGAAAAACACAGGAATAGTATAGGAATGCACGTGCGACGAGTGTACAACCTCTTTGGCATAGCCTTGTGGACCTCAGCATCATTGGGTTGGACGTGGAGGATGGTGATGATGCTGGTGTGACTGTCAGAGGCGGGGAAGAAGATCTGAGGCCTCTGGAAACGGCGCCGAGGGTACTGCTCCGCTGTGATGGAGGGTTCCGTCGTTGGAGCAGCTCCGCTAAGGTGTACGGCGACGAGGTTGAAGCATGACAAGACAAATAACGTTAATCTGAAGTGGGACCCTAATATCATCTGCAATAGATGATGTAAAATACATCACCAAAAAGTGCTACTCCCTCCATTCCGAATTACTTGTCGCAGGTATGGATGTATCTAGATGTATTTTAGTTCTAGATACATCCATTTCTGCGACGAGTAATTTAGAACGGAGGGAGTAGATGTAAAACGCATCAGCCGCGCCACGGCTGCTTTGACAGATGGTGTAAGTACTGTTCACTCTGAACTTAACTGAAGAAAATGAACTTCACAGTAGAAACTGAATTTTACTGTTGAAACTGATTGAACTAGTAACAGAGCATTGCAATAGATGTTTAGGGCGTTCGAGCACTAGTAGCAGAGAAGCAGTGATCTAAATCAGCAGATGCTCGAGCAGGGAACGCACTAGCAGAGAGCAAGTCGTGCAGTAGCACCGCGAGCGAGTGCTAAAGCAGCAACTCTTGTAGCTGCCAGAGGTCGTGCAGCAGCAGCAGCAGCGCAAGTGAGAGCAAGAGCAGAGCAGCAGCACGAATGAAAGCAGGAGCAGTGCAACAACGCGACCGACAACAAGAACAGAGCCGCAGCGCGAGCGAGAGCCGGAGTAGCTGCAGCTAGTGCCGTTGTGGAAGTCGCCGCCGAGGAAGCAACAACATGGGGAGAGACGCCGTGGATGATGTGGCCGGCGACGGCGCCGTTGATGGAGACACGCCATGTCTGCTCGGTATCGATCACCGGCAGCCCCGTGAGATCGAATAAAAGATAAAATGCAGCGGTGAGTGCAAAACCTCCTTGGTGGCGCCAAGTTGGCCTCGGCTTCATCGGAGGAATTGGTGAGGGTATTGCGGTTCCGGCGGGGCAGGTCAAGACGACGCTGTGGGGATTGAGGTGGCGCGATAGACGAGGCGAACGTCAGGGTATCTCCTTGGAGGTGGAGGACGGGGCGGCTGATCCGGCGGGACGACAAGATCGAGAACGGATCCTCATCCAGTGCGGTGGATGAGGGACGGCGAGCTGTTGTGGTGGACGACGTAGTCGGGGAAGAGTCTCCAGCTGGGCGGCGGTCGGGAGGCCGACGGAGGAGCGTGGGGTTTCGCGGGTGTTGGCGGCCTCGGTGTATGAATGGGGGGGGGGGCGAAGGGGGAGGGGTGAGCCGAGCTTAGGGACGCGCTTGTCCGAAATGTAGGGTAAGTTACCAGCGTACCCCCACCGGTTTTGACACCGCGACGTGGAACTTCATTTCCGGTTGAGGGGTAGAAGGGGGATTTCGCGTGTCTGGGCTGCGGGAGTGATTTCGGATGAGGAGGGAGTTCTCATGCGCGTCCAAATTTCGGGATAACAAGGTGCGGCGGGGGTTGAAGAAGCGGGAGTTTCAAAGCAGGTGAGACAAAAGATACTCGAGCTTGAAAATTTCGGGATAACAAGGTGCGGATTCCTTGTTTGGCAGAACAAACTTAACGTGTAAAAGACAATTCATACAAGACACAAGAGAGTCATGTCCCCTTTTACTATATTTCTATAGATGCCATTGAAAAAACTACAAGAAAAATGTAAAAAAAATCGAGAGAACAAGATTACCCTGCACAGTACCAAATCGATTCGCACTTCCCTCAACAATAACAACAAACAAATCAATTCCCACCAAAGAAAGAGTAATGTCCCTTTTTATATGATTACAGATGCCATGATCTCGAATTTCAATTTTTGAATCCACGTTATGTTGAATTCGAATATATCGTTAGGTGACCTTGCGGTTTATAATTGATGTAGTCGTACATTTTGATCTTCCATCATATATGAACATTTTACTCCACCATGTGAACATATATATTGTCGTCTACCATATGGACTAAATTTGAATCAATTTTCCTTACTTGAATACGATTGTTGTCAAGTTATACAATAATTTAAATATTATCTTGATAACAAAAAACATACATATAGCAGTAATCATATTTCATTATGAACTACATGTACCATACGCTCTCCAATTCAAATATGTGTATCCATTTTATGTTGAATTCAAATCATAGTACATTATTGGTCTAGGTAGCGAGATGTTTGGGATAATCTAAACCCTGTTTTCATACATATAATTTTTGGCTGAATTGGGACAAGTTTTGGTATAAGCCTCTTGCAAAACTGGAGATTCTCTCAACAAGCCTCGTGGTTCCGAGAGGGAACGTGTCACCTTTGTGTGCGAAACGATATACGCTGCCTCCCCCTGATTTTATTTACAGAGGCAACATAGAACTATATGAGTGCCCTGTTAAATTTTGGAATTATTTCGGGTTCATTTGGCCTTTTTATACATTAATTGAGTTTTTGGACTTTTAATGTGCATAATCTAAATATGAATTGCATGCACATGCTCCGGTGCACCAAAGTGGGTTGAAAAATCACATGTGTGTCCCTGGTTGAATTTCTAGGTCCCATGGAAGAAATGAGAATGAAATTCAAACATCTGGGCGTCATGACTCGGCCGAGAACATGGAGAAACTTTGATTTTAAATTCATGTAAATCAAACTCGCCTGGGAATCATGAAACTTGGCATGGTGTCATGTCATGGCACTAACATGTTGTGGTAAAAAAATGGGCCGATTTGGAAGCTCGTGGTTCTAAGAGGGAACGTGCCACCTTTGAGTGTGAAACGATATACGCTGCCCCCCTTGAGTTTCTTAACAAAGGCAACATAGAACTACATTAGTGCCCTGTTAAATTTTGGAATTATTCCGGGTTCGTTTGTCGCTTTTATACATTAATTGAGTTTCTGGTCATTTAATGTGCATAAGTCAAATTTGAACTACAAGCACATGCTCTCGTGCACCAAAGTTGGTTGAAAAATCACATTTGTGTCCTCGGGTGAATTTCTAGGTCCCATGCAAGAAATGAGAATAAAACTAAAACATCTGGGCATCGTGGCTCGGCCGAGAACATTGAGAAACTTGGTTTTCAAATTCTTGTAAATCCAAAACACATCTGAAAATCATGAAACTTGGCATGGATGTCATGTCATGGTACTACCATGTTGTGGTAAAAAAATTGGCCGAATAGGAACAGATTTTGGTATAAGCTTTTGCAAACCGAAGCTTCTCTCAAGAAGGCTCGTGGTTTTTAGAGGGAACGTGCCACATTTGAGTGCGAAACGATATACATTGTCCCCCTTGGGCTTATTTACAAAGGCAACATAGAACTACATGAGTACCCTGTTAAATTTTGGAATTATTCCGGCTTCGTTTGGCCTTATCTACACATTAATTGAGTTTTTGGTCATTTAATGTGCATAATTCAAATTTGAACTACAAGCACATGCTCCCGTGCACCAAAGTTGGTTGAAAAATCACATTTGTGTCCTCAGGTGAATTTCTCATGCAAAAAATGAGAATAAAATTCAAACATCTGGGCATCGTGGCTCGGTCGAGAACATTGAGAAACTTGGTTTTAAAATCATGAAACTTGGCATGGTGTCATGTCATGGTAGTACCATGCCGTGGTAAAAAAAATTGGCTGAATAGGAACAAATTTTGGTATAAGATTCTTGCAAATCGGAGCTTCTCTCAAGAAGGCTCGTGGTTCTGGGAGGGAACGTGTCACCTTTGTGTGCATAATTCAAATTTGTAATACAAGCACATGTTCCAGTGCACAAAAGTTGGTTGAAAAATCACATGTGTGTCCTCGGGTAAATTTCTAGGTTCCATGCAAGAAATGAGAATGAAATTCACAATTCTGGGCGTCGTGGCTGGGTTGGAAACATTGAGAAACTTAGTTTTTTAATTCCTGTAAATCCAAAACACGCATGAAAATAATGAAACTTGGCTTGGTGCCATGACATGGCACCAACATGCTGTGGTAAATTTGCAGTCCGATTTGCGAAGGCGCACACATTAACAATCAACAAAGTCATTTTGGAACAAGTGCTGTCACGTTACAATCGGAAACACAAGTATTATTGAAACTGTGGGCGTTCTACTTACTAGTACCATTTATGTGCCGCCACGCGTCCCCATTTTTTATTAGCTAGGAGGCGCCGTGCAGGGTAGCTATTTGAGTACGAGAGGCGTGCGATCAAACCCCTGCGCGTGCTTATCGGGAGGAGAGCCCTTTGACCTCCATCTGTCGTCCACCTCTCTCCCAAGGTCTCCATTAATGGCGCCCGAGCCTCTGTTTAATGGCGTGGCTATGTCACACTCGACTGAGATTTAAGAGAGAAAAAAGAAAATCTGAAAGCACGGATCTTGATGTAAGATCCGACGGACCTATATAGCATCTACTGCGAGTTATAGCAAGACTGATGAATATATAAGGACAATTAAATTTTTTTTGATCAAAGAAGGGCTTGCCCCTTTCGATTTTCATTACTGAAAACCACCACAATTCACAAGAAGTTCAGCACAACTCCATCCTAACACGAAGGACTAAAAGCTACCAGATTGAAATCGCAACATCCCAAGAGGCCAACAAAGGCCAAACATCCGCGCTAGAACCCAACATTTCACAACCGACGACACAATCCACATCCTAAACCGATTATTACATCAAAAGAAACCAGGAAACTAGTCTCTGCGGCGAGCGACGATGAGCTCTTTCGTGTCCTCAAGACGCTGCTTGAGAACATCCACGAATTCCTCCACCAGCCTTTGGCGCTCGTTGCGGAGCATGTCATTCTCGTCCATAAGTTTCTTCAACAAGGCACTGGTCTCCTCCTGCAAGTCTGCACTTCGGAGGATCTTCTCCCTAGCAGGTCGCGCTCGGCCCGGAGCCTCTCATTGCCCTCCCTTAGTTGCCGGATGACGCCGGTAGCCTGTTCAAACGAGGCTATCATGTCGTGCTGCAACCTCGCCGAGCCGGAGATATGATCCATCTGGCTATGGACAATCGCATGCATGCGCCTGTAACAGTCGTCGCCTGCCCGCGAGAAATTTTCCCAGGCCGCCGTGGCGCGGCGGGACACCTCTGCTGCATTCGTGGCCCGACGGGACATCTCTGCTGCTTCCGCGGCGTGGCCGGACCAGTCTGCTGCATCGACAGTGCGGCGGGACCTCCGTGCTGCTTCAGTGGTGCGGCGGGACCTTTGTGCTGCAACTTCCGCGTGGCGGGACATGTTGGCTGCTCTCGCAGCGAGCCGGGATATCTCTCGTGCTTCTGCTTCCATGCTCGCCTTTCCCTGGTGGCAATCACTCGACCCAGAACTCACGCTGGCCATGGCAGACGCAAGGGAAGGATGCTGAATGACTTGTTTGTTTTTGTGGATGAGGAGTTGAGGAGGAATGTACAGTCATCTTGGCATACTAGTATTTATAACCGAGTACTAATACGCTCCTAAGTGAGAAACCATTTAGGTTGTGATCGGTGTGAACAGGTTTGCAATTCAATATAGCGTGTTGTAATTTGGAATGTGACGAGACACAAGCTCAAAATTTATTGACGGTTCTAGTTTCGAAGTGCGGCACTATTCCCGGATGGAGTACTTCTTTTTCTACTCCCTCCTTTCCGGTTTTATAGGGCTTATCTCAAAATTTTAGTTTTTCCATTTTATTAGGCTCAATTTGGTTGTCCCCAACACATGTTCAGATTCCAAGGTGCATTAAATCATTTCATGCAAGTATTAAGAGAAAATTGACCAATGCATGTACTTTATGCATGCATGCACTACAATTAATGCATTAAACCTATCTCTCGGGACTTCTCGCACGCACCATCGTGCCACCCACAAAAACTTGTACTCTGAGTTTAGTAGTACGTTATACAGGAAGAGAAGAGGTGCACGCATGCACTCGTCCTCTCACACACGCGTCTGTTTTTTCTCGAAAAGGAGGATGATGACCCCCAGCATCTACATCTGGGAGTCACACACGCAAATTATTGAAATATATTGAGTGCAGTGCTTTGATGTGTCGCGTCAACTCGTACATCAACGAGAAGTTTGATTATCCTCTCCCTCACGGACTTAACTGCACCTACCTTTGGCTGTAAGACAGGTTGGCCACACACCTGTAGGGCCCACCTGTCATACACGCAAAGGCAGGAGCGTCCCTCCCTCGCCCATGAGCGTGGTGGCTGGCAAGACTAGGAGAAGCTTTCTGTCACACCCCTAGTTCTGGTATGACCTAGGCTAGCCTTCATGTGTGCATCAAGTTTAAATTTCTTTTAAATTTGAAATGGGGATTTATGAAACCCTCAGAAGTTATTTCTGGAAATGACCCAAGTAAAAATTGCTCCAAAAGGGTCCAAGAAAATGCTCATGTTGCTCTCTGAAAATATTGGACAGAGATAAAAATCAAATCAATATTTTTAAGAGCTCATAAGTATTTATTTTGGGCATTTGGAATTAATCCAGTAATTATTTGCTTTGGATATATATATATTTGCTATATATATAATATATGTCCAAAAATTCTGAATTTTGGTGAGGGGCTTTGGATTAATTCCTTAGGTCCCTGCAAAATTTGACAGAATTAAATAAAATGGTTTAGTATTATTACTAAGTCAAAACAAATGACAGAAAATAGAAAACAGAAACAAAATAGAAAAAGAGAGAAACTTACTTGTGCACCTCACCTGGGCCTTACCTGGCAGAAGTGGCCCGGCCCACCAGGGGCTCCCCGGTCTTCTTCCTCTTTTGACAGAAGGACAGCGCGCGCGTGGCCGCCGCGCGCGAGCACACGCCGGCCACCTCCTGCTTCCCTGCTTGCCGCTGGAGGCACCCGAGGGCGACACGCACTCCCCTCGACCTTCTCCCACTCTCCCCCATGCTCATCCCCTCCTCTCCCTCGCTCTCTCTCACCGCGCCCGAGCGCTGTTCGTCGCCGCCGTTCGCCGTTGCCGCGGCCACCGTCACTACCTCGCCTCTCCGACAAGCCCGTTAGCTCCGCGCTGTCCTCCTCGACCTCTCCGACGACTCACGCAAGCCGGGACGCCCTGCAGAGCTGCCCTCGACGTCTTCTTCCTCGTCGATGCCGCAGATCGCCGCCGTCAAATTCGTCGCCGTTGGATCTCCTCCGAGCTCTCTGACGCCTCCACCGGATCCGCGGTGAGCCCCGCCACCGTTCCCCCCTCTCCGCTTAGTCGCTCGCGCGTCGTAGCATCGTTTCCCCGCCATGGCCGTAACGCTTCACCGCCGTCCATGTCGCCGTCGTCGTCTCGGCCCGCCTCCACCCAAACCGAGCACCCCATCATGCTCCTGGTGCCATGAGGGTGCCGCAGAGCCCCTCGGGTGGCGTCCCCGTGCCCCGCAGCCCGCTTTTGCCCGGAGCCGAACTCCGGCCGCCGCCTCGAGCCCCGCTCCGGTGAGCTCCGGCACCCCCGCAGCCTCCCACCAGCTCCCTTGGATGCGGACGACGACGGGCTATGCCCCGGTGGTCTTCGCTCGTCCAGACGCCGCTCGTAGCGCAAGTCCGGCGAGTCGCCGCCGCGCTATTGGTCGCCGCCGGCCAGAACTCCGGCGGGCTGACGTGGCATCTTATTTAGGCACTAACTACCCCCTAGAGACACTCACACTGGGCCCCAGCGCCACTAATCTAAATTAGATTAGAAATAACCCCTCTGTTAAACTAACTATGACACTGATGTGTGGCCCCCACATGTCAGGTTTGACCCGGGTTGACTGCTGACATAGTGCTGACCTCAAGCTGACGCAATAAATGATTTTTGGAATTATTCTAAAATAGGAAATTCCAAAAATTAGCCAAAACTTCAAAAATTCATAGAAATTCAACCGTAGCTCAGATTGAAATAATTTATATATGAAAAATGATCAGAAAAATTCAATCTATCCATCTGTACCATTTTCATGCATGACAAACCAACCTATACATGCTGTATATATGAAAACATATAAATGGCATATTTAAGAGCTTAATTTGGAGTTGCATTTGAACCCTTGGTTCAAATGGACCTCAACTAAATAAATGCTAGATGCATTAACTCAAACAACATCACATACTCATGCCATGTTCATGCATCATATTGTTGCATAAGCTTGTGTTTGATTTTCGACACCGTTCCTTCTCGTTAGGTCCTGCTCCGGAGACCGATCCAGAGTACCTGTCAGTGGAGCAGTGCCCTCCTGTTGATCTACTAGGCAAGCAAAACCCCTTGTTCATTCCGATACAATCCTACTCTCTCGCTCCTGCTCTCATTTATTGCATTAGGACAACAACGATTCAACTACTACTTTTTGCTGCGGTAGTTGAAACCATTCCTCTGCATGACCTGTCATTGCCACAGTAAATAGTTAAAACCCACTAGCATGTGTAGGAGTTGATTGAGCCATGTTGTGTTCCTACCATGCTTTGCCTTCTATTTCTTAGAGTATGTCAGGTCTGATTCATTGGAAATGAATTGGAGTACAGTGCTATGTTCTGATGTTGAGAGTTAAGTGTGTGAACACGATTTGGTAAAGGTAGCGGTGAGAGGCCATGTAGGAGTACATGGTGGGTTGTCTCGCTGGAACCGTCCCTAAGAACTGAGTTCTGTGTATGTTGTCCAAGGACTAGCTACTACCACACATTGGGTTCCGGTAACTCGACCCCTCTCGACTTATTAGCCAACTTGATCTCTGTCCAGGAGTTGCAAATAGTTTCTGGTGTTTATAGGTAGTGCTATTTTTCTACCGAGTGGCACCCGACAGGGTGGACTTGGGACAGACTAGGCACACGTGGCCCGGTGTACCGAGTGGCACCTGGATGGTGGGCTCGGGAACCCTGTACACATCGTTTGGTGCCGTGAGCGAAACCCCGGCTGGATCTCCTTGCGGATGGAACCCGAATAGGCGATAAACCTGGACTAGAGTCTTGTGTGGTTAGTTAGGTCATGGCCGACACCCTCGCCAGGCTTCCGCTTGAAGGTTGCCGAGATACATGACGTGTATATGGTGATAAGTGGTGAGAGCGTGTGTGAAGAAGTACACCCCTGCAGGGTTATCATAATCTATTCGAATAGCCGTGTCCTCGGTTATGGACTTATTGGATGCTTACGTGGTACATAGACAACTTAAAGTTGATACTCTAAAATGCTCAAGACAAGTGTGAGTGCTATGGATGGCCTACTCGTAAGGAGATGGGGATGAATCCATAGTAGTGTATTGATATGGTGATTAGTGGACTCGTGTGCGCTGCCTCATCTCAAAGAAGTTTCTCGTTGTCGTAGAACAGGATAGCCACTGAGTCAAAGCTTGCTTGCTGCAACTAAACCCCACATTACCTTCTTGATACAAATGCATGTATGATAGGATCTGATGTAAGTCTTGCTGAGTACCTTTGTACTCACGTTTGCTTTATTTATGTTTTGCAGGTGAGACATCTGTCTCACTAGTAGTACCGCTTGGACTTCGACGAGTAGCTTGTTACCTCAGCTACGATCTTGTACCCTTGGGAGGGTCTTGTAGATAGTCAGGCTTCTCAGTCTTTTTCTTTTGTAGTTGTCTGTACTCAGACATGTAATGCTTCCGTTGCTTGTATGCTCTGAATGATGGGTCATGTGACCCCTGTTTGTATTTAATGCTATGTGGCTCTTCTGGGCCTTTATCTATATGAGTTTGAGTTATGTTGTGATGCCATGTTGTACAACACATACTTGCATGTTATGCGTACGTGTGACATTTATTGCTATGTGTGGGATCCGACAACCTAGTTGTTTATCATTGGTAGCCTCTCTTATGGGGAAATGTAGTCTAGTGCTTCCACTGAGCCATGGTAGTCTGCTATAGCCCGGTTCACCGTAGTCCTGCTAGCCCAGCACTACTACTCCGGAACACTTAGACTGGCCGGCATGTGATTCACTTCGTTCCTGTGTCTGTCCCTTCAGGGAAATGTCACGCTTAGACTGGCTGGCATGTGATTCACTTTGTTCCTGTGTCTGTCCCTTCGGGGAAATGTCACACGATGACATCCAGAGTCCTGCCTAGCCTGCTACAGCCCGGTTCACCGGAGTCCTGTTAGTCCAGTGCTACAGCCCGGATTCGCACGCTGCTGACCGACATGCTCGATGTTGATTCATGTATGCCTACCCCCGTAAGTTAGTGCCACTTTGGGTCCACGACTAGTCATGTTGGCCCGGGTTCTCTGTCATATGGATGCTAGCGATACTATCATATACGTGAGCCAAAAGGCGCAAACGGTCTCGAGCCATGGTAAGGCAACACCCATGGGAATACCGTGCGTGAGGCCGCAAAGTGATATGAGGTGTTACATGCTAGATCGGTGTGACTTAGAATCGGGGTCCCGACAGCTTTGGTATCAGAGCCTGACTGCCTATAGGATTTCCAAGCCAACCTGGTCGAAGTTGAGTCTAGAAATTCTTTAGTTATGTAGGGGAATTGATTGTGGAAGGGAACGTAAGGCTCTTTTACTCCTTTTACCTCATGCCCATCTGATCCGAGTCATCCTATCTTTCGTACGGGGTAAAGGAACTAGGCTCTCTCTTCCGTCTATTAGGATCACATGTTACTACTCCGTAGTCTCTAAGGCTTGGTTGATCTGAGTCTTATCCCAGTTTGAGTACCTCCCGTGTAGCCTGTTTAGTAATAGCTCAGAACCTTGAGTGATGATGTTGAGTATGGTGCTACCCCATTTTTTGCAGAATGTCTCATTTCGAGCATTTTACTGCTGTTATGCTGCCGGAATTATCCTAGGAGTTCAAGAGATAGTATTTTCCTCGTACTATATTCTACATCCTTATGATGATGCTGAATCCATCCTTGTTTCCTTGGTTGGTTCTACAGGATGTCGTCAGTTAACCGAAGTTCTGTTGCTCGTAGCCGGAACAAAGGAGATGGTAGGGATGAGGATCCTCCTGACCAGTCTTCATTGGCAGAATTCATGATGGAGATGGAGAAGAACAAGCGAGAGTCTAACCGCTTGTTAGCACGTATAGAGGAGAACACCGCACCCCAGTGCAAAGAGTCAGCGACCATCTATGATTTCATTGGTCTGAAACCACCTACCTTCCATCATTCCATTGAACCACTTGATGCAGATGACTGGCTCCGTAGTATCACACACAAGCTGCATTCTATGAACGTAGCTGAAAGTGACAAGGTCACCTACGCTGCTTATCATCTGGAAGGTCCTGCTAGTATTTGGTGGCAGAACTATGAGGCTATGCTTCCAGCTGGCTGGATAACCACCTGGAGATATTTCACCGAGGCTTTTCGCGAGCATCACATTCCTCAGGCTCTCATTGTCCGCAAGAGAGAAGAGTTTTGTAGTTTCACCCAGCGTAAGATGGCTGTTGATGCTTACAGTAGAGAGTTTGAGAACCTTGCCCGCTATGCTACAGAAGAGGTGTCCACAGACGCCAAGAAGCAGGCTAGGTTCTAGAAGGGTCTCAACCCCATGTTGCGTCATGATCTCCACTTGCATCACTGCAATACATTCCAGGCTCTTGTGAACAAGGCCATTAATGCAGAGACAGCTCAACTCACTTACGAGGAGTCTCGTAAGCACACCCGTGGTTTGGGTTCTTCTTCCGGTTCTACTTCGCAGAAGCGCCGGATTTGGGTTCCGAACTCCGCTCTTCCACCCGGTTATTCACCGAGGCCCTCTTGTGTGGCACCTCACCCAGTTCAGCAGTATGCTCCACCCAAGCCTGTTTGTAGACCGCCTTCCAATGCGGGTCCACGTCCTACTTCAGGGACTTGTTTCACATGCGGAGAGGCATGACACTATGCACGTGACTGCTCTCAAACCAACTATGCTCCACCCCTGCCTGAGAAGTCTGTTGGTCGTGGTAAGCCACCATGCAAGATGATTAGTGTCAAGTCAGCTCCCACTAAACGTGGATGTGTGCATCACGTCTCAGCTAAAGACGGTCATGATGATCCGGATGTCATTCTTGGTACACTCCTTGTCAACTATCATCCAACTTTGGTTTTGTTCGATACCGGAGCATCTCACTCCTTCATCTCTGAAGGCTGTGCTCATTTGCACGACATGCATTTTGTGATATGCCAACTCCACTTGAAATCCAAACTCCAGGGTCTAGATGGCAAACTACCAGAATAAGCCATGGTAATGAAATCCTTGTTGACAGACTTGTATTCCTTGCATCACTTATAGCCCTCAAGTCTACAGATATTAACATCATCTTGGCTATGGACTGGATGAAAGCTCATCATGCCAAGATTGATTGTTACACAAGGTCTATTCAGCTTACACACCCATCTGGCAAGATAGTCACCGTCTCCACTAGAGTTGCAAAGCGTCAGCTCTATTCTCTTAATGCCAACCCTCTTCCAGACCTTGAAGATATCCCGGTAGTCCATGACTTTCCAGATGTATTTCCGAGGAACTGCCAAGTATTCCACCTGACAGAGATGTAGAGTTTGTCATAGATCTTATCCGAGGAACCGCCCCAATCTCTAGGAGACCTTACAAGATGGCACCCTTAGAGCTAGCTGAGCTTAAGAAACAACTCGATGAATCCTTGCAAAAGGGTTTCATCCGTCCCAGTTCTTCTCCCTGGGCTTGCGCCGTCCTCTTCGTCAAGAAGAAGGATGGTACGGACCGAATGGTTGTAGATTATCGTCCCGTTAATTTGGTCACGATAAAGAACAAGTATTCGCTCCCTAGGATCAATGACCTGTATGATCAGCTCGCTGGATCCTCGGTCTTTTCAAAGATGGATTTGAGGTTAGGCTACCACCAAATCAAGATCAGAAACGGGGACATTCCTAAGACGACTTTTGTCACTCATTATGGCCAGTACGAGTACACCTTCATGTCCTTTGGTCTAACCAACGCTCCAGCTACATTCTCTCGCTTGATGAACTCGATTTTCATGGAGTACTTAGATAAGTTCGTCATGGTTTACCTCGATGATATTCTTATTTACTCGAAGAACGAGGAAGAGCATGCCGGACATCTTAGACTTGTGTTAGATAAACTCAGAGAGCACCGCCTTTATGCCAAGTTCTTCAAGTGCGAATTTTGGTTGCCAGAAGTGACCTACCTAGGCCACGTGATATCTGGTAAGGGCATTGCCGTCAATCCCGAGAGAGTTCAGGCCATTCTTGATTGGACTCCGCCTGAAACAGTTAAGCAAGTTAGGAGTTTCCTTGGTCTAGCCAGTTATTGTCGCCACTTCATTGAGAACTTCTCCAAAGTGGCCAAACCTCTCACGGAACTTCTCAAGAAAGATAAAAAGTTTGAGTGGTCCCCACAGTGTGAGCACAGTTTTCAGGAACTGAAAAGACGCCTGACTTCTGCTCCCATACTTGTGCCACCGGATTTCACTAAGGACTTTGTTATCTATTGTGATGCCTCACGACAGGGACTAGGTTGCATTCTTATGCAAGATCGCCATGTGATTTCCTATGCATCTCGACAGTTGCATCCACATGAGGAGAATTATCCTACACATGATCTAGAGCTTGCAGCCGTAGTCTATGCACTTAAGACCTGGCGACATTACCTTCTCGGTAAACGTTGCGAGATTTACACCGACCACCAGAGTCTCAAGTATATCTTCACCCAACCAGATTTGAACCTTAGGCAAAGACGTTGGTTGGAGTTGATCTCAGATTACGACTTAGGGATTACCTACACCCCAGGCAAGGGGAATGTCATGGCTGATGCGCTAAGTCGTAAGTCCTATTGCAACAATCTCATGTTGCAGCAGGGCCAACCACTTCTCCATGAGGAATTATGTAAACTTAACATTCACATTGCTCCTCACGGGTTCCTTTCTACCTTGGTGGCAAAACCTACTCTTGTGGATCATATCATAGAAGCCCAGAAGCATGATACGGGGATTACCCGGATCAAGAGAAACATTGCCAAGGGCATTGCTGGTAGTTTCTCTATAGATGATCGAGGTGTTGCTTTCTTCGGGAATCGTCTGGTGGTTCCCAAGAAGCAACATCTTCAGCAATTAATCCTTAAGGAGGCTCATGAATCTCCTCTCACGATTCATCCTGGTAGTACTAAAATGTATCAGGACCTACGCTAGAGGTTCTGGTGGACTAGGATGAAGAGAGAAATCGCTGAGTTCATTGCTAACTGTGACGTTTGTCGTCGCGTTAAGGCAGAACATCAAAGACCTGCTGGCACCCTTCAGCCTTTAGCTATTCCTGAGTGGAAATGGAATAAAGTTGGTATGGACTTCATCACCGACTTTCCCAGGACCAAGAGAGGGAATAATGCTATCTTCATAGTCATTGATCGTCTTTCCAAAGTGGCTCACTTCCTACCTGTTCGAGAGAGGTTTGGGGCGGGTCGAGCTGGTCCAAATCCAACTCATGATCCATCTTCCTACCCTCTGCCCATCCACCAAATTATCCATGGGCACAACTTGTGCCCATGCCCAAACCCGCTGGATACCCACATACCCATGGAGCTCCATGGGCATAGAAAAGTCAGAATGAAGCCTTCCCAAATATCAAATTAACTCATCATCATTCACTCACAAATGACAACATAAACTACATGCATAAGTAGGCAACAAGTAATACAATGAGTCTGTAAATGTGACATACCAGAGGTTGATTCTGTAGCATATAGCTTATGGCACCAGTTGAATATTGCCTGCCATTTCCCATTGATTCGCTCTTTCTACTGTCACTGCCATATGGCCCCACATGTAAGGTATCCATTGGATATCTATGGAGCACAAACTATAACCGTGCCCAACCCGGCTGTTCGCAGGTATCCATATCCACGGACCCATGGGCAGAAATGTGCCCCATACCCTTGCCCAACTGGGTCGGGTATCCATGGATATCCAGATCCATGGATAAAATTGCCATCCCTACAGAAGCATGATACGGGGATTACCCGGATCAAGAGAAACATTGCCAAGGGCATTGCTGGTAGTTTCTCTATAGATGATCGAGGTGTTGTTTTCTTCGGGAATCGTCTGGTGGTTCCCAAGAAGCAACATCTTCAGCAATTAATCCTTAAGGAGGCTCATGAATCTCCTCTCACGATTCATCCCGGTAGTACTAAAATGTATCAGGACCTACGCCAGAGGTTCTGGTGGACTAGGATGAAGAGAGAAATCGCTGAGTTCATTGCTAACTGTGACGTTTGTCGTCGCGTTAAGGCAGAACATCAAAGACCTGCTGGCACCCTTCAGCCTTTAGCTATTCCTGAGTGGAAATGGAATAAAGTTGGTATGGACTTCATCACCGACTTTCCCAGGACCAAGAGAGGGAATAATGCTATCTTCGTAGTCATTGATCGTCTTTCCAAAGTGGCTCACTTCCTACCTGTTCGAGAGAGTATCACTGCTAGTCAGCTCGCTGACTTATATATTTCTCGAATAGTGTCACTTCATGGTGTTCCACTAGAGATCAATTCAGACCGTGGTAGTCTTTTCACTTCTCATTTTTGGGAGAGTTTCCAAACTGCCATGGGCACCCATCTTTCCTTCAGTACCGCTTTCCACCCTCAATCAAGTGGTCAGGTGGAAAGGGTCAACCAAATTCTCGAAGACATGCTTAGAGCTTGTGTTATCTCATTCGGTATGGATTGGGAGAAGTGTCTTCCCTTCGCCGAGTTTGCTTGTCACAATAGCTACCAATCCAGCCTCAAGAAAGCTCCTTTTGAGGTTCTGTATGGACGAAGATGTCGAACACCTCTGAACTGGTCAGAAACCGGTGAAAGACAATTCTTTGGACCGGACATGATTCAGGAGGCAGAAGAGAAAGTTCGCATCATTCGTGAGAATTTGAAAACAGCCCAATCTCGTCAAAAGAGCCAGTATGACCCTAGTCATAAGGAAGTGGCTTATGAAGTTGGCGACAAAGCTTACCTTCGGGTTACCCCTTTGAAGGGTACCCATCGATTCGGTATCAAGGGCAAGTTGGCTCCTCGTTACATTGGTCCCTTTCTCATTCTCGCTAAACAAGGAGAGGTTGCCTACCAGTTGGAACTACCACCACATCTTTCTCGAGTTCATGATGTCTTCCACGTCTCTCAACTCAGGCGTTGCTTCTCGGACCCCATCCGCGGAGTGGACCACGAAACGCTTGATCTCCAAGATAACCTCACTTATCGAGAGTACCCCGTCCGCATTCTGGATCAAGCAGAGCGTGTCGCTCGACGTCATAACATCAAGTTTCTCAAGGTTCAGTGGTCTCATCATTCCGAGAGAGAAGCTACTTGGGAGCGAGAAGTTCGTCTTCGACTGGAGTACCCCACCTTCTTTCCGTCGACTCCTGAATCTCGGGACGAGATTCTTTCGAGTGGGGGTGAGTTGTCACACCCCTAGTTCTGGTATGACCTAGGCTAGCCTTCATGTGTGCATCATGTTTAAATTTCTTTTAAATTTGAAATGGGGATTTATGAAACCCTCAGAAGTTATTTCTGGAAATGACCCAAGTAAAAATTGCTCCAAAAGGGTCCAAGAAAATGCTCATGTTGCTCTCTGAAAATATTGGACAGAGATAAAAAATCAAATCAATATTTTTAAGAGCTCATAAGTCTTTATTTTGGGCATTTGGAATTAATCCAGTAATTATTTGCTTTGGATATATATTTGCTATATATATAATATATGTCCAAAAATTCTGAATTTTGGTGAGGGGCTTTGGATTAATTTCTTATGTCCTTGCAAAATTTGACACAATTAAATAAAATGGTTTAGTATTATTACTAAGTCAAAACAAATGACAGAAAATAGAAAACAGAAACAAAATAGAAAAAGAGAGAAACTTACCTGTGCACCTCACCTGGGCCTTACCTGGCAGAAGTGGCCCGGCCCACCAGGGGCTCCCCGGTCTTCTTCCTCCTTTGACAGAAGGACAGCGCGCGCGTGGCCGCCGCGCGCGAGCACACGCCGGCCACCTCCTGCTTCCCTGCTCGCCGCTGGAGGCACCCGAGGGCGACACGCACTCCCCTCGACCCTCTCCCACTCTCCCCCATGCTCATCCCCTCCTCTCCCTCGCTCTCTCTCACCGCGCCCGAGCGCTGTTCGTCGCCGCCGTTCGCCGTTGCCGCGGCCACCGTCACTGCCTCGCCTCTCTGACAAGCCCGTTAGCTCCGCGCTGTCCTCCTCGACCTCTCCGATGACTCACGCAAGCCGAGACGCCCTGCAGAGCTTCCCTCGACGTCGTCTTCCTCGTCGATGCCGCAGATCGCCGCCATCAAATTCGTCGCCGTTGGACCTCCCCCGAGCTCTCTGACGCCTCCACCGGATCCACGGTGAGCCCCGCCACCGTTCCCCCCTCTCCGCTTAGTCGCTCCCGCGCCGTAGCATCGTTCCCCCGCCGTGGCCGTAGTGCTCCGCCACCGTCCATGTCACCGTCGTCGTCTCGGCCTGCCTCCGCCCAAACCGAGCACCCCATCATGCTCCAGGTGCCACGTGGGTGCCGCAGAGCCCCTCGGGTGGCGTCCCCGTGCCCCGCAGCCCACTTTCGCCCGGAGCCGAACTCCGGCCGCTGCCACGAGCCCCGCTCCGGCGAGCTCCGGCGCCCCTGCAGCCTCCCACCAGCTCCCCTGGATGCGGACGATGACGGGCTACGCCCCGGTGGTCTTCGCGCGTCCAGACACCACTCGTAGCACAAGTCCGGCGAGTCGCCCGCGCGCTATTGGTCGCCGCCGGCCAGAACTCCGGCGGGCTGACGTGGCAACTTAGTTAGGTACTAACTACCCCCTAGAGACACTGACACTAGGCCCTAGCGCCAGTAATCTAAATTAGATTAGAAATAACCCCTCTGTTAAACTAACTATGACACTAACGTGTGGCCCCCACACGCCAGGTTTGACCCGGGTTGACTGCTGATGTAGTGCTGACCTCAAGCTGACGCAATAAATGATTTCAGGAATTATTCCAAAACAGGAAATTCCAGAAATTAGCCAAAACTTTAAAAATTCATAGAAATTCAACCGTAGCTCAGATTGAAATGATTTATATATGAAAAATGATCAGAAAAATTCAACCTATCCATCTGTACCATTTCATGCATGACAAACCAACCTATACATGTTGTATATATGAAAACATATAAATGGCATATTTAAGAGCTTAATTTGGAGTTGCATTTGAACCCTTCGTTCAAATGGACCTCAACTAAATAAATGCTAGATGCATTAACTCAAACAACATCACATACTCATGCTATGTTCATGCATCATATTGTTGCATATGCTTGTGTTTGATTTTCGACACCGTTCCTTCTCGATAGGTCCTGCTCTGGAGACCGATCCAGAGTACCTGTCAGTGGAGCAGTGCCCCCCTGTTGATCTACCAGGCAAGAAAAACCCCTTGTTCATTCCGATACAATCCTACTCTCTCGCTCCAACTCTCATTTATTGCATTAGGACAACAGCGATTCAACTACTACTTTTTGTTGCGGTAGTTGAACCCATTCCTCTGCATGACCTGTCATTGCCATAGTAAATAGTTAAAACCCACTAGCATGTGTAGGAGTTGATTGAGCCATGTTGTGTTCCTACCATGCTTTGCCTGCTATTGCTTAGAGTATGTCAGGTCTGATTCATTGGAAATGAATTGGAGTACAGTGCTATGTTCTGATGTTGAGAGTTAAGTGTGTGAACACGATTTGGTAAAGGTAGCGGTGAGAGGCCATGTAGGAGTACATGGTGGGTTGTCTCACTGGAACCGTCCCTAAGAACTGAGTTCTGTGTATGTTGTCCAAGGACTAGCTACTACCACACATTGGGTTCCGGTAACTCGACCCCTCTCGACTTATTAGCCAACTTGATATCTGTCCAGGAGTTGCAAATAGTTTCTGGTGTTTATAGGTAGTGCTATTTTTCTACCGAGTGGCACCCAGCAGGGTGGACTTGGGACAGACTAGGCACACGTGGCCCAGTGTACTGAGTGGCACCCGGATGGTGGGCTCGGGAAACCTGTACACATCGTTTGGGGCCGTGAGAGAAACCCTGGCCAGATCTCCGTGCGGATGGAACCCGAATAGGCGATAAACCTGGACTAGAGTCTTGTGTGGTTAGTCAGGTCGTGGCCGACACCCTCGCCAGGCTTCCACTTGAAGGTTGCCGAGATACATGACGTGTATATGGTGATAAGTGGTGAGAGCGTGTGTGAAGAAGTACACCCCTGCAGGGTTATCATGATATATTCGAATAGTCGTGTCCTCGGTTATGGACTTCTTGGATGCTTACGTGGTACATAGACAACTTACGTAGTACATAGACAACCCTGCTACAGCCCGATTCACCGGAGTCCTACTAGCCCAACACTACTGCTCCGGAACACTTAGACTGGCCGGCATGTGATTCACTTCGTTCCTGTGTCTGTCCCTTCGGGGAAATGTCACGCGGTGACATCCGGAGTCCTGCCTAGCCTGCTACAGCCTGGTTCACCGAAGTCCTGTTAGCCCAGTGCTACAGCCCGGATTCGCACGCTGCTGACCGACATGCTCGATGTTGATTCATGTATGCCTGTCCCCGTAAGTTAGTGCCACTTTGGGTCCATGACTAGTCATGTCGGCCTGGGTTCTCTGTCATATGGATGCTAGCGATACTATCATATACGCGAGCCAAAAGGCGCAAACAGTCCCGGGCCATGGTAAGGCGACACCCGTGGGAATACCGTGCGTGAGGCCGCAAAGTGATATGAGGTGTTACATGCTAGATCGGTGTGACTTAGAATCGGGGTCCCGACACTTTCGCTACACGCTCTCCCTCCTGCACGCGGTGGACATGCAGCAGTTCAATCAGTGTCAGATGGCCAGAAGCGTACTGTAGTACTCCTCTAGTGCAGTAGTATTCCATCATTGTTCGACTTCCCGAAGAGGCGAAGAGCCAAGCGCAGCCCGGACACTTGTGTGGCAGTTTCATGTGTATAGCAGTCTAGGATAGCGTGTATCGTGCATGTAAGCTTAAAATCGTTGCGGTCGGCTCCATGCTATGTGGCCGTCTCGAAGTTTTTAAAAAATAAATTAAAATAGTCTTCTAGCCCTACCCGAAAAATGCCACGCATACTGCCCGGGAAAAGCCCTGCCCTCAACTTTTAACTACGTGAAAATAGTTCGAGCTTATTCGTTCTATATAAATACAGTACTTACTGTATGTTTATTCACCCGTGGGGTTGTTCAATGAATGGAGGGGCGGGGAGCACAAGTGAACAATACTGTAGTACTACTAGTAGTAAGTAGGAGTCGTACAGTAGTCACCTTAAATAGAGAGTTTCTTTTCTTTAATGCTACGTACACAAATTGAAACGCTGGTTGTGGAGAGAAAAAAGATAATCACTCCACTATATATGAACGCAGGGGCCTGAGCGCTTGCTTTACTAGGGTTGCTCTCTTCATTCTCTCATCCTCTCCAGATATAAACAAGACAGCGGTAGCGACATTTTCTCTCTGCTCACTGCTGGTCACAGATCCGGCCGGATCCCTTCGGCCGGTGTGTGTAGAGGACTAAAAGGTGCATCATTCACGCGGTCGTCGCCGCCGAGGGAGGAAACCCACAGCTGCCGGAGGGGCCTGATCCTCTGCCCGTGCCATTCTCTCCGACACATGGCCGGCTCGGGAGGTCCTCTGACCCTTCTTCCTCCCTGCCGTATTGTCCGCAGATCCGACCTGCCGCCGCCGACATCCCGACGACCCTCAGGTATAAGTTCTTCGAAAGCGGCCTTGCTCTACTGCCTCAGCTCGCCATGGGTCTGCATGTGCATCTTTTTCTACTCCCATTAGCTCTTCCAAAGCCACCTAAATTTTTAGTATTATTATAGGTAAAGCTACTTCATGCATTCGAATCTAGGGCTTTGTTCAAACAACGAAGAAAGGGGGGAAAGTTGTAGCATGAATCTAGGACTTGATTCAAAGAGGAAATAATATGGTGAAAGTAGTAGAGACCGGATACCCAACCGGTCTCTTGGTTGAAAAGGGAAATAATGGGAAAACGCAATACAAACTGGATAAGGAACAAATCTATTATTGGTTGAAAAAACGATAGAAAGTGGCTGCTGGTGGACAAGTCAACAGAGTATGTCCAGGATTAGATTTGCTGCCATCACATAGTACAAGGTCTCCAGGATTAGATTTGCTGCCCTCACATAGTAAAAGGTCTCAGGATTATATTTGGTGCCCTCACATAGTAAAAGGTCTCCAGGATTAGATTTGCTGCCCTCACATAGTAAAAGGTCTCCAGGATTAGATTTGCTGCCCTCACATAGTAAAAGGTCTCCAAGATTAGATTTGCTGCCCTCACATAGTACAATCGCACTCCTGCTGTTTTCCCCAGTATGATAAGTAAGTTGCTCCTTTACGCTGCTGAGTGTCCTGGTGTCCCCATGGTCCCATGCCCTTAAACCAACTCTTTAGCTGCTGTTGATTTACTGTGTCTGGTAAACATGCAATGCCACCATTAAAGTAATCCTATATTTGAGGAATCTCATTGTTGATCGTAATGCTTCTGGTAACGTGAAGCATTGCTGAAGTTTTAAATTTTCTACTGCCCTTGCATGATTGCCATGAACATAATTAAGATGCTTCTTTTCATTTTGTATATATTTCGTATATTCTTATTGACCAGCAACTGTTTACTTTCTATCTTTTTGTGCAGATAGGGATATCCATTTCACCTTGTTGCTATTGTGACCTTTTGGTGAACTGCACAAAACACTTTTTTGGAATGAGTGTCTTGTGCAGTTCAACTAAAATGTTACGTCGGCAACATCTCTCAATTTTGGTGGAACTGCACAAAATGGTGATTGGAGTTTCCAAAATCTCCGTCAAGTTCTGCTGGTAATCTCGTGCAATATTTTATTAGCCTTTGCAAGATGGAGCTGTCACTATCACCACAATGGCACTTTATTTTAGTGGAACTGCACAAAAGGATAAGAAAATTATAGTTGCACCTTACATGAGCCAGACAGCCAACCTTAATATTCCTCAATTTTAGTGCAACTAGTAAAGAAGAACCTGCTAGCTCACAAGAGCAAGTACTTCTTGCTAGCTGAATGATGCAATCTTTGCTTCATTTTAGGTGAACTACAGAAAAAGGCGCATGAATTGAATCATGGAACTCCGGGCAGACCTCATCCAAGTAGAGTTGGAGGTTGAGTTCAAGGAGGCCGCTATTAAAGCGAAATCATGCTCTCATGTCTCCTTGTTTGTGCTGTGCAAACATGCTGAGCAAACAGGAATACTCAACTACAGATGTTGTGACGGTCAAGAGCATTCGCCAAGTTCTTCGATTGTATAAAATGGCTAGCCAAGATGGATTTAATCCCGATATCCACTTTATCAAAAGGCTCTAATGGGTTGGTTCTGAATCTTGCAAGCTAGGAATCAGTGAGATGCATAGGCATCTTTGTTGTACTTATTATTTGGATCTTATTTGTTGGTTCTAAATCTTGCAAGCTGGGAATCAATGAGATGTGTAGGCATCTTTGTTGTCTTATTATTTGGATCTTATTTGTTGGTTCTGAATCTTGCAAGCTGGGAAACACGGCATGATGATGCAGAGGACAACAACCATAACAAACAGTTCAAACTTGGTAGTATTATCTTTGTGAAAGTGCGACAAATGTGCTGATCATGTGCGTCCTTAGAATAATAATTCTAATTGTTGTGCATGTTGATCCTGTGGCACTGATAGAACGAGCGAATGCATTGCTTCTTTTAAGTACAAATTTCTATTAAAGCTAATTAAATTTAAGTAAAGTGACTACTAACTCCTGTTATTACAGTACCAATACAGACCCGCTCGTGAACCGATGTGTGGCCGAGGGTGCATCTTCTGCCGGGCATGCAGCAGACGAGGGAGGGGTAGTAAATGTTGTCGCCTATACACACGCAGCTTACTGTTGAATCCAGTTCCCCAAGAGCTAAAAAACGAACTGTTGCCGCCGCCTACACACTCGTTCACTCGAAGAGACTCCAATGGCGATCCGAGGGGTGAGCCTGCTGGATATGGACTTCAGCAAGGAGTTCCCCTTTGAGTTCGCCATTCAGCCCTATGGCTGCACCAAGTTGAATGTGATGTACACCAATGACATGGACTCGGTGAAGCTCTGCCTCACTTCAGTCCTATGGCTGCACTAGGTTCTGGAGCATTCGCCCGTTTCATTGGCAGCGCCGACTGCACCTTCGCTACAGTGGAGAGAAGGAAGAACGCAACGATTTGGCCATCTGGTGCAACAAGCTTGTCGACATCCAGAAGCAATACAAGATCATCAGCAATGGGCAGGAGAAGGACTCCGTGGTTGACCTCGCTGAGACCATCACCGACCCCTGATAGGCCAACATGAAAGAAGACGACCTGAACACGTGGGATGTACTTCTGAATCTAGCCTACATAACCTACACGGCCAAGGACGCATACGCATGCTACGACATGTACAGGCAGATCTTGGACATGAGGGCGTGTCTGCTTCCTATAACCGACGAGGACACGGACAGCCGTAGCGTCATGATCAAGCGTGCCAGGAAGGTCTAGATGTTGTACTTTATCTATTTATAAGCATCTTTATCATCTGAGTGTTTCATGCATTAGCCTATGTGTCGTAATTATCTGTTTTGTCCAAAATATTTCTTTTAAGAACCCATTAACCTGATTTCTTTTTTAGTGGCTATTTCCTTATGTATCTAAACTAGTTCACTTGTCCGTAAAAAAACTAGTTCACTCGGCTGCCGTGCTTTGAATCTCCTTCCTCCCAACATATTCCCCTCCTCAGGTGGACCCAGCAGGTCTCTGAATTTTCTCCCACTTTCTTTTTCGATGTAAACTGAGTTTTCTCCCAGTACTTTCCCCTAGAACCAACTCAACTGTCCCACGTCTAGCCTAAAAAATAATAATACCCCATGTACTCATCAAATTAAAATGATATTTTATTTCGTAAGTTGGAAGTTCTTACAAAATAATAATAATAATTGTTTATATATAACTTGGCAAGTTAACTCCTAGTGATTGCGTACATAAGATTGCAAAGATTTTACTGACGTGCAATCATGTGTTTATGTTTTTATAACATTTCTCCGTCTAGCCCAACATGATATTTTCACCCAGCCCAGCAAGTCCACGGATTTCGAGAAAAATGCAAATTGGATTTAAACGGGCTGCATAGATGCTACATCATTGTTTCACCCAGCCCACCAAATGGACTAAAAAACAAATGGACTGACAGCTGGGTCCACGGCCACAACCTAGTTTTTTTTGTGATTTGCCAAGTAAGTCGCTTTGTTAGGCCTGTTGGGCTGCAAATCTTTCAAGACGAGGAGAGCTTTCATTCGGCTGGCCGAGAAAATGTCCCATCAGTAATGAGAAATGAGTTGTACATTTTTAAAACACATCAAACCGGCAATTAGTTTCAAATATCTTTTTTTTTCATTTCGAGCTTTTAAATTACATTAATTTTTATGCGTGGAGAATTTGTTGGATTTTATGTTGATATACATTTATTTTTAAAATTAGTTTGAATGCGAGTCGAAATTTCAGGATTAAAAACAGTTCGGACCGCATCGAAATATGCAAAATTTTGTATAATTTTTTAACCGTGGCCACAATATGGGTTGTAATGCTAACAAAAAGAATATGGGCTCCAAAAAAACCTTAAGAATTAGCAAATGGGCTGCATGCTGTTTTCCACAGATTTGAGGCTTTCCTAAAAAAGGTTGACGCACAAGTAGTGGCTGTTGGTTGTCCATCGAACGGCCGTCATGCTTCTTCAATCTCTGCTCTTGCTGCTCCAGCCGCTCAAACAAGCGCCGGTGGGAGGACTGCCTGCTCCCTCCTCCCCGCGGCAGGCTGTGCTGCCCCGCAGGCCTCACCGCCCCACCCTACTCCCATCGCTGGCCTAGCCATCCCTCTACTCACCCACACCTGCTGTTATTCTCCGGCGACGGCAGATGAACCAGTAAACCCTCATACAGTCGTACTCCCCTCCGCGTGGGAAACAACTGCCGAGTCTTCCCTGCCTCCGCATCGTTCCCTTCCTAGGCCTCGCCGTCGTCCACCGCCCTGGTGCTCTCGGCGTGGCCTGGTCAACGTGGTCAACGACCGACATGCATCTGAAGTGGACTGTACGTGGAGAGGCGGACAGCTGGGTCCACGGCCGCACGCAAGGAAATGCCTCCTTATTACGCGCAAAAAAATGATTCCTCCAGCTGACATCAGGGACCCACGGAAAGGGCCTCTGTATTTTGCGAAAAAAACGTTACCCCGCTGACAGCTCGGACCCACCAGCTATATCTTCACAAGCAAGGAAGTGCCTCCTTATTACGCAGAAAAAAATGAATACTCCCCCTGTTAGCTAGGACCCAGTATAGCGGCAGGCTGACTTGTGGGCCTACTAAGTTGACGGGGATGGAGGGATTTGTTAAGTTACTCAATATATGCACGATTCTAGCTCCAGTGACCGTACGATGTCCATCCAACGGCCGTAGTGCTTCTTCAACCTCTGGTCTTCTTGCTCCAGCCGCCCAAACCAGCGCCGGTCATGCCTCGTGCTCCTGCCTCCCGTGGCCGTATGCGATGCGGCGGAGGCTTCACAGCCCCCTACTACTCCCACCGCTGGCCAGGCCATCCCTCTACTCACCCACACCCCCTGTTATTCTGTGGCAACAGCAGCCTCACACCGCAGCGAACCAGTGAACCCTCGTACTCCTCTACGCGTGGGCATCCACTGCCGCGTCTTGCCCGGCTCCGCGTCGTCCCCTTCCTAGGCCTCGCCGTCGTCCACCACCCTGGTGCTCTCGGCGCGGCGTGGTCAACGTGGTCAAGGAACGGCTTCCATCGGATGTGGAATGTACGTGGAGAGGCTGACAGCTGGGTCCACAGCCGTAGCAAGGAAGTGCCTCCTTATTACGTGCAAAATAATTATTCCTCCACCTGACAGCAGGGACCCACCGGATGGGCCACCGTATTTCGCGAAAAAAACATTTCCCCCTGACTGTTGGGATCCACCAGCTACACCTTCGCACGCAAGGAAGTGCGTCCGGGAAAAAAAACAAAACGATTCGCCCCCCTGACTGCTGGGACCCACCAGCTACATCTTCGCACGCAAGGAAGTGCCTGACTGTCGGGACCCACCTGGTCGAAGCATACGTAGCGTTGTCATTCTGGTCGTGAACGTGTACGTACATATATACTGGTCGATGTAGAGGCGCGCACGTGTCGTAGTAGAGGCGCGCACGTAGCATGTACACGTATGTACAGTGGCCAGGGTGCAAGAAAGAAAATACGGCCACGTACGTACATACAGGCAGGGTCTCGAACGCCTACTCGCGCATACGTACGGCCAAGGCTCATGTACATGGCTGGGTCGGAACGGAGAAACAACGTCGTCGTCGTGTTCATGGGGAGGCAGCGTCGTCGTCATGTTCATGGGGAGGCAACGGAATACGTCGTGTTCATGGGGAGGCAAGGGAATGCATCGTGTTCATCGGGAGGCAACGGAACGCGTGGGAGCCAACCGGCTAGGTCGGAACGGAATGCGTGGTCGTGTTCATCAGGAGGGCTTGGATGGAACAGGTGATGGAAACGAGGCCTGAACGGGGTCCTGTTGATCGGGAGGGGTCTGGCGTATCGCAAAACGGAGGAAACAGACCTCCTACGGTCAAAACGGGGGTCCTGTTGATCGGGAGGGGTGTGGCGTACCGCAAAACGGACGAAACGGACCTCCTACGGTCGAAACGGGGGTCCTGTTGATCGGGAGGGGTGTGCCGTACCGCAAAACGGACGAAATGGACATCCTACGGTCGAAATGGGGGTCCTGTTCATCGAGAGGGGTGTGGCGTACCGTAAAACGGGACTCCACGGGATACTGTTCATCTCCACCGTCGACCTCCTCCAGCCTCCACGGGCTACGGTTGACCTCCTCCAGCCTCCACGGGCTCCTGTTCATCCAGCCTCCACCGCGCGCTACTCCACCGGCTACTGTTCAACCACCCCTCCACCGTCTACTGTTCATCCAGCCCTCCACACCACGGGGTCCTGTTCAACCACCCCTCCACGGGCACCCCTCCACCATCTACTGTTCATCCAGCCCTCCACACCACGGGGTCCTGTTCAACCACCCCTCCACGGGCACCCCTCCACCGTCTACTGTTCATCCAGCCCTCCACCACACCATGGGGTCCTGTTCATCCAGAGGCGACGCCACCGCTCACTATTCATCCAACCCCCCCCCCCCCCGCAACGCTCACTGGTTATCCCAGAGGCAGCATCGATCAGCTTCAGTTTGCAGCAGTAGCGAAGGAATCGCTTGATCGGGTTCAGTTAACATCCATCGATCGATCGCTCGGGTTGAGTAACGCGTAGCCTATAGTGCAATCGCTCGGGTTCAGTTAGAGCCCAACGGCTCGCTCGGTTTCAATTAGAGCCAACGCCTCGCACACACGTGCGTACGTGTACGAGAGAAACGCGCATCGCTCGGCCCCCGACCTCCCACCGTAACTGGGAACTCCCCGAAATTTTCCTCCCCCTCGCTTCTACCACGGTTTTTTCCGTCATGGACGGCCCAAAGAATGTCATGCAGCTGCGTCTCCGGCCCACCCAGGACGAAAAGCCCATTTTCTGTCATGATTTTTTGTTATAGAAGTAGGAGCCCACCACATCTATGATGATACCGGGTTTTGTCACAATTATCATCATAGAAGTGTCATATGTATGACAGAAAAAAATTTCGTTCGGCCCAAAATGTCACGGATGTGTCTTTTTTTTGTAGTGATATATGAGATAAGGAGAGAAAAGGTAGGATCTGTTAAGAAAAGAGTAAATAAAAAGTTACTGTACTAACTACAAAGAGGAGTTGAACTGAAGACATCTTCTTCCCAACTTAGGGCATGAGCAATGGAAGCACTACAATGGTGTAGCCCCATCTTCCAAATAGACATAAAAGTTTCAGGGCTACCATTTTAATTTTTCTTCACCCAAAGGAGGCAGCATAAGGTGACCTCATCTCAATGGACCCTAACCCAATTATTTTCTCCCCATCTCCTTCCTTCACTGTGGGCATACCCCTCTCTCTCCTTTCCTCTTACTTTTTACCTGAAGCACTCGGCTCCTTTGCAAGAGCCCGTTTGCTCCGCGGAGCGACTGCTTTAGCTCCAGCGTGTCATCCGAACCTACGTGGAACATGGGGCACTAGGTCTGGGGCAGCCCGTTAGCCATGCCCTTAGTCACAACCAACTACTACTATATGGCGTCATGCATAATATCCAATTTTGAATGTTTGATGGATCCAAGTTGGTTTTGGTTTGATTCCAAGTTTCTTTTGTAGGAAACCCCTGACAGTGTGGTGGATCCATCTTTCTGTGGTTCTTTCACTTAATCTGAGCCGACGTCCATGGTGCATCATCAGAGGTCGAAGAAGATGGTAGCTTTTGAAGGTGCTTTGACTGGGAGGCGATTCCTCGGTTATCATGTGCAATAGGTATTAAATCTTGAACACTTACTTGTTTTGCTGGTGACGATGCGTGGTGTGTGATGTGTTTTGCTGGTGGAGATGTGTGGTGCAGCAGGTATTAAGTTGTGCAAAGATATGTGCGGTGTTTTGTACTCAAACTGAAAAGTGCCATACATATGGAAGCATATATGTGAAAGTAGATCTTGAGTTAACTGAATTAAATAAATGACTGAACCGCAGAACACCTGTCAAATGTGAACTGTTAACTGAATATATCTATTAACTGAAAAGAATAGAGTTAAATGAATTTATCTCTGCAGCTAAATTATGTTAACTTTGTTCTTTTCAGTTAACAGCTAACAGATATATTCAGTTAACTAAAAAGAACAGTGTTGTGTGCTTGGTTTCAAAGAATGATGTTAGCTGAATTCAAAGAGCATTGAAGTAAACATAGGGTTTCACTTAACTGAATTGAGTTTATGACTTGGGTTATCTGTACTAAGTTTGTTAGTAAGGTGCTTTGTGCATAATTTTAAAGAATTGCTTCTGTAGGATGTAGGTGTCAACTGTGGGGGTGGTGGAGTGGGTGGATTGTCCTTGGCTAGAGATTCTACAAAGGTGCCTAGCAAGGATTTGGGACATGTACCATGAGCAGAACTTGGGTAGGGTGAAGGACAAACAAGCTCATGAGAAAGAGGTGGGCAAGCTAAAGGAAATTGAGTTCCTGTCAAACAACTACAGCCAGTTGGTGGAAGATGTATCCAAGCTTTTTGACTATCAAGATGGCAAGATGTCTCATGACATGGACTATACTAGTCAGGAAATCAATGAACTAAATGAAAAGAAGAAGAAACTTGAGGATCAGGCAAAGATTGAGATAATTATGGAAAAGCTGGAGTTTTCCAAGGAGCAAAGGTGCATTCTTCAAAGCCAAGCAGATATCTTTAGAACATGAGGAAGGCCATGAAGGAAGTGGAGGGGGACATGGACCTACTTAAGCAGGAGAAGAAGAAGCTGGAGTATCTGATTGCTGATCTGCTCAATGCTGGGCATGCCAGCAAAGATAAGCTGGAAAGGATCAAGGAAATAATGAATGAGTGAAGTGCTTGTTGTGCTTGTTAAGTAATTATTAGGCCTATATATATAGAGATGGCCTTGGAATGTCATGCATGTTAGGTGTATATTTTGGGAAAGATTCATGTGCTCTCAGAACCTGAATCAAGATGGTATGAGGGAGGTACTGTTATGGTTTAAGAACTAGGTGGTTTTATCTATGATGTAATGACTTTTATGTTAAGACCTACTGTGCTAAGTGAGTACTCATGCTAAGTTACGTAAGTAAGAATGTTTTATCTATGATGAGGATGTTTTACTCTGCATATATTATGTGTAGCCAATATATGCATATATATCTAGCTAACTGACAGTAGTGACATACTTGGAAATGATAACATAGATAGTCAATGTTGCCCATATCCAACTTAGATAGTCTCACATAGATAGTGAACTGAGAACATAGTAGTGGCATACATAGATAGTAAGTAGATAGTCTGACATAGAACTGGACATAGTGTTGGCATACATAGATAGTACCGGCATAGATAGAACAAGTAGATTACCAAACTAACTGAACTGACATAGAACAGCCCTAGGAGTAACATAGTGCTGACCAAACTGAACATTTTAACTTACTGAATGACGTCAGCTGGAACTACGTCAATATTTCCCCGGAGAGGGAGGGATGATGCAGCACAGCGGCGGTAGGTATTTACCTCAGTTATGAAACCAAGGTTATCGAATTAGTAGGAGAACCAATCAACACAACGTAAACAGCCCCTGCATACAAATAACAACACCTCGCAACCCGACGTGTTAAAGGGGTTGTCAATCCCTTTCGGGTAAGGGCGCCAGAAATTGGTGCGTGACGGTAAAAAGGTTGTAATAGATTGGATAAATAGATCGCAAATAAAATAAAGTTCATCAAAGTATTTTTGGTTTAATAGATTTGGAAATAAAAGCAAGGAAAAAGTAGATCGCAAAGGCAAATATATAAGAAATAATACCCGGGGGCCGTAGGTTTCACTAGTGGCTTCTCTCGAGAAAAATAGCAAACGGTGGGTAAACAAATTACTGTTGGGCAATTGATAGAACTTAAAATAATTATGACAATATCTAGGCAATGATCATTACATAGGCATCACGTCCAAGATTAGTAGACCGACTCCTACCTGCATCTACTACTATTACTACACACATCGACCGCTATCCAGCATGCATCTAGTGTATTAAGTTCATGGAAAAACGGAGTAATGCAATAAGAACAATGACATGATGTAGACAAGATCCGTTTATCTATATGGCGGTAGATATAGATATTGTCCTTTATCCTTAGTAGCAACGATACATACGTGTCGGTTCCCTTTCTGTCACTGGGATCAAGCACCGTAAGATCGAACCCACTACCTGGCACCTCTTCCCATTGCAGACAAATAGATCAAGTTGGTCAGACAAAACCCAAATATCGGAGAAGAAATACGAGGCTATAAGAGATCATGCATAAAAGAGATCAAAGAAACTCAAATAATTTCATGGATATAAAAACATAGATCTGATCATAAACTCGAAGTTCTCGATCCCAACAAACACACCGCAGAAGAGTTACATCATATGGATCTCCAAGAGACCATTGTATTGAGAATCAAGAGAGAGAGATGAAGCCATCTAGCTACTAATTACGAACACGAAGGTCTACAAAGAACTACTCACGCATCATCGGAGAGGCACCAATGGAAGTGGTGAACCCCTCTGTGGTGGTGTCTAGATTGGATCTGGTGTTTCTGGACTGTGCAGTGGCTGGATGAATATTTTGTCGACTCCCCTAGGGTTCAGGGATTTTTGGGGTATTTATAGAGAAAAGAGGCGGTCCGGGGGGTACCCGAGGTGGGCACAACCCACCAGGGCGTGCCAGGGCCTCCTGGCGCGCCCTGGTGGGTTGTCCCCTCCTCAGGACTCCCCCAGGTGCAACCAGGGCCCATCTGCTTCCTTTTGGCCCATAAATAATCATCGTAAAGTTTCATGCCATTTGGACTCCGTTTGATATTGATTTCCTGCGATGTAAAAAACATGGAAAAACAGGAACTGTCACTGGGCACTATGTCAATAGGTTAGTACCAAAAAATGATATAAAATAACTATAAAATGATTATAAAACATCCAAGATTGATAATAAAACAGCATGGAACAATAAAAAATTATAGATACGTTGGAGACGTATCAGCATCCCCAAGCTTAACGCCTACTCGTCCTCGAGTAGGTAAGTGATAAAAATAGAATTTTTGATGTGAAGTGTTGTTCATCCAGTCATATCATATTATTTTCTTTATAGCATGGACATTTGGAATTTTATGTGGTTCAAAGAAATAGTATAGTTTTGACATAATAATTTAGATACTCAAGCATATCAACAAGCAACCATCAACACTTTCCAAGGACATTTCCTTTTTCCATCATAACTTTCACTTTCCATGGCTAGCCATATCCATGGGTGCCCTCCATACCAACACTTTCCAAGGAATTTATTATTTGAAAACATAAAGTAAATTCATTTTTGTTTTTGCATTTCGGGACTGGGCATCCCTAATACCTTTGCCTTACTCTCGTGCAATGACAAGTGAATAAACACTCATCTTGAGAATAACACATCTAGCATGGAAAATATTAGCCACCCGTTATTGTTCCACGAGCGAAACAAACACACAAAAGGGAAGTTTATTTTGAAAATTAGAGATGGCACATGCAAATTTGCTTAGAACGGCAAAATAATACCGCATATAGGTAGATATAGTGGACTCATGTGGCAAAACTGGTTTAAAGGATTTTGGAAGCACAAGTAGAGGTCATACTTAGTGCAAAATGAAGGTTAGCAAAAGATTGGGAAAAGACCAACCAAGAAACGAATAATCTCATAAGCAAGCATTAAGCATAATTAACACCGAATAATGCACCACAAGTAGGACATAATTTTCACTGCATGACTATTGACTTTCGTGCATGCATAGGGAATCAGAAACCTTAACACCAATATTCTTACTAGAGCACAATTACTCATCAACATAACTCACATATCACATCATCATATCTCAAAACTATTACTAAGAATAAAGTTTATTTTGTCCAATGATCTTCATGACATTTTTTTCTTTGTTTATCCTTCTTGGATATCTATCACTTTGGGACTAATTTTCATGAGTTGCTTTTCATAAGCTCAACCAAATATAAGTGAAGATCATGAGCATAACAAATTTTATTTATCTCAAAATAATTTAAGTGAAGCAAGAGAGAATTTCTTCAAAATTTTACTAACTCTCAAATAAATCTAAGTGAAGCAAGAGAGCATTTCTTCAAAAAATAACAAAGCACACCGTGCTCAAAAAGATATAAGTGAAGCACTAGAGCAAGTCCTAGCTCATAAAAGATTTAAGTGAAGCATAGAGAGCAATTCTAACAAGTCATGACATAATTTTGGCTCTCTAAAATATGTGTGTCCAGAAAGGATTGATAACTTAAAACACATAATAAAACAAGCAAAGACACATATCATACAAGACGCTCCAAGCAAAACACATATTATGTGACGAATAAAAATATAGTCTCAAGTAAAATACCGATAGTTGTTGGAAGAAAGCGGGGATGCCACCTCGGGGGCATCCCCAAGATTAATTGGTTGCTCATTCTTGAATAATAGCTTGGGATGCCAGGGCATCCCCAAGCTTAGGCTCTTAAATCCTTCCTTCATCCATCGCAAGATAACCCAAAACTTGAAAACTTCAATCACAAAACTCAACAAAGCCTTCGTGAGATCCGTTAGTATAAGAAAACCACTACTATAAGTGTTGTATCAAACCAATTCATATTTTGTTTTTGTATTATATCTATTGTATTCCAACTTTTATATGGAAAAAACTCATCCAAGAAAACCATAGAGCCATCAAAATAAGCACACAACACCAAGAAACATAATCTGTCAAAATAGAATAGTATGTAGCAATCTGGCTATTTCGAATACTTATGTAACTAAAAAAACTCTGAAAACTTAGGACGACCTAAGAAATTTGTATATTGATCTACTGCAAATGGAATGGGTATTTTATCGCTCTCTGGTAATATATGAAAATTAATTTTGTGTGCGCAAACTTTCTGTTTTTTCCAGCAAGATCAAACAACTATTGCCCAAGAAGATCCTAAAGCCTTTACTTGGCACAAACACTAATTAAAACATAAAAAATAATCATAACAGTAGCATAATTATGTAAACACACAAGAACAGGAAGCAAAAAGCAAAAATAAATTTTATTCATTGGGTTGCCTCCCAACGAGCGCTATAGTTTTACGCCTTTAGCTAGGCATATATCAAGGATCTAAGTTTTGTCATCTTTGGTTCGAGATCCATAAGATGCCCTCATGATTGATTCATATGGTGGCTTAATTATAGTTCTAGGAAAGTGTTCCATACCTTTCCTTAAAGGAAATTGGAACTTAATATTGCCTTCTTTCATATCAATCACGGCACCGATAGTGCGTAAAAACGGTCTACCAAGAATAATTGGACAAGACAGATTACAATCAATATCAAGAACAATAAAATCTATGGGCACATAATTCCTATTTTCAAGAATAAGAACATCATTAATTCTTCCCATAGGCTTTTTAATAGTAGAATCCGCCAAGTGTAAATTCAAAGAACATTCTTCAAGATTCGTAAGACCAAGCACATCACATAAAGATTTCGGAATTGTGGAAACACTAGCACCCAAGTCACACAAAGCAAAACACTCATAATTTTTAATCTTGACTTTGATAGTAGGTTCCCATTCATCATACAATTTTCTAGGAATTAAAACTTCTAATTCCAATTTTTCTTCAAGAGCTTTCATCATAGCATCAATAATATGTTTAGTAAAAGCTTTATTTTGTTCATAAGCATGGGGTGAATTTATCATGGATTGAAACAAAGAAATGCAATAAATCAAAGAGCAACTATCATAATTAAAGTCTTTGTAATCCAAAATAGTGGGTGCATCACTAGCTAAAGTCTTGACCTGTCCAAACCCACTTTCATCAATTTTCACAACAAGATTTTCACCCTCCGAAATATTGGGACGCCTTCTACCTAAAGTTGAATCTTCTCCAGTCCCCTTTTCATAATTCTTAACTTTACTAAACAAGGAATCAATAGAAGAAACACCAATCATTTTAAGATCTTCATCACTTTTGCAAGAATAATCACTAGAAAAAGATTTTTCCAAAAATTCTCTTTTAGCTCTAAGCATAGCAGTTCTTTTCTTACTTTCATCCATAGAAACATAAAGAGCTTTAATTGATTCATCTACTTTAGGCACAAAAAATTTCATCTTGATATTTTCCACATCATGAGCAATTCTATCAACACTTCTAGACAAATAATCAATTTTGTTCAACTTTTCTTCTATGGAAGTGTTGAAAACTTTTTGTGTGTTGATAAATTCTTTAATATTATTCTCAAGATCAGAGGTGTTCCTATTATTATTATAATATTGATTTCCATAGGAATTACCATAATTGTTAGAGGAATTACTAGGAAAAGGCCTAGGACTAAAATTTCCTCTATAAGCATTGTTGTTGAAATTATTGCGAGAAATAAATTTCACATCAATGGCATCACTATTTTGCTCAATCAAAGTAGACAAAGGCATATTGTTAAGATCAACAGGAGCACTTCTACAAGCAACCAATTTCACAAGAGCATCAACTTTATCACTCAAAGAAGAAATTTCTTCAACCGAATTAACCTTTTTACTAGTAGGAGCTCTTTTGGTTTGCCATTGAGAATAATTTGCCATAATATTATCAAGCAATTTGGTGGCTTCACCCAAAGTAATTTCCATAAAAGTACCACCCGCGGCAGAATCTAAAATATTACGAGAAACAAAACTCAATCCCGCATAAAAATTTTGTATGATCATCCAAAGATTTAACCCATGAGTTGGGCAATTCCTTAGCATCATTTTCATCCTTTCCCAAGATTGCGCAACATGCTCATGTACAAGATGCTTGAAATTCATGATCTGGGTTCTAAGGGAAATACTTTTTGCGGGAGGAAAATACTTAGTGATAAAAGCATCTTTGCACTTATTCGAAGAATCGATATTATTACGAGGCAAAGAAAGAACCAAATTTTTGCAGAATCACGCAAGGAAAATGGAAATAATTTTGTCTTGACCACATCATTGTCCACATCTTTTTTATTTTGCATATCGCATAATTCCATGAAGGTATTAAGATGGGATGCGACATTGTCATTAGGAGTACCGGAAAATTGGTCTTTCATAACAAGATTCAGCAAAGCAGTATTAATATTACAAGTCTCCGCACTAGTGGCGGGAGGAGCAAGCGGAGTGCCAATAAAATCATTGTTTTTGGTATTTGAGAAATCACATAATTTGGTGTTCTCTTGAGTCATGATGACCACACAACAATATTGCACTCAAAAACAGACCCGGCAAGAAAACGGCGAACGGAAAAACAGAGGCGAATAAAACGGCAAATTTTGTGAAGTGGGGGAGAGGAAAACGAGAGGCAAATGGCGAATAATGTAAATTGCGAGGAGTAGAGATTTGTGATTAGGAACCTGGTATATGTTGAAGATCCTCCCCGGCAACGGCGCCACAAATTCTCCTTGATGGCAGCTGGAACTATGTCGGTATTTCCCTGGAGAGGGAGGGATGAAGCAGCACAACGCCGGTAGGTATTTCCCTCAGTTATGAAACCAAGATTATCGAACCAGTAGGAGAACCAAGCAACACAAAGTAAATAGCCCCTACACACAAATAACAACACCTCGCAACCCAACGTGTTAAAGGGGGTGTCAATCCCTTTCGGGTAATGGTGCCAGAAATTGGTGCGTGATGGTAAAAAGGTTGTAATAGATTGGATAAATAGATCGCAAATAAAATAAAGTGCAGCAAAGTATTTTTGTATTTTTGGTTTCATAGAGCTGAAAATAAAAGCAAGTAAAAAGTAGATCGCAAAGGCAAATATATGAGAAATAAGACCCGGGGGCCATAGGTTTCACTAGTGGCTTCTCTCGAGAAAAATAGCAAATGATGGGTAAATAAATTATTGTTGGGCAATTGATAGAACTTCAAATAATTATGATGATATCCAGGCAATAATCATTACATAGGCATCACGTCCAGGATTAGTAGACTGACTCCTGCCTGCATCTACTACTACTACTCCACACATCGACCGCTATCCAGCATGCATCTAGTGTATTAAGTTCATGGAAAAATGGATTAATGCAATAAGAACGATGACATGATGTCGACAAGATCCTTTTATCTATATAGCGGTAGATATAGATCTCGTCTTTGTATCCTTAGTTGCAACGATACATATGTGTCAATTCCCTTTCTGTCACTGGGGTCAAGCACCGAAAGATCGAACCCACTACCGGGCACCTCTTTCCATTACAAGACAAAAAGATCAAGTTGGCCAGACAAAACCCAAATATCAGAGAAGAAATATGAGGCTATAGGAGATCATGCATAAAATAGATCAAAGAAACTCAAATACTTTCATGAATATAAAAATATAGATCTGATCATAAACTCGAAGTTCATCGATCCCAACAAACACACCACAAAAGAGTTACATCATATGGATCTCTGATACGTCTCCATCATATCTATAATTTTTTATTGTTCCATGCCAATATTATTCAACTTTCATATACTTTTTGGCCACTTTTTATATTATTTTTGGGACTAACATATTGATCCAGTGCCCAGTGCCAGTTCCTGTCTGTTGCATGTTTTTGGTTTCGCAGAATATCCATATCAAACGGAGTCCAAACGGGATAAAAACGGACGGAGCTTATTTTTGGAAAATATGGAAAATTCGGAAGGAAAATCAACACGAACCAGTGCCCGAGGTGGTCACGAGGCAGGGGGGCGCCCCCCTTAGGGCGCGCCCCCTACCGTCATGAGCCCACCGTAAGGTGGTTGACGCTCTTGTTTTGCCGCAAGTAAGCTAATATTCGGGAAAAAAATCACGGCGAAGGTTTCAGGCCAATCGGAGTTACGGATCTCCACATATATACGAAACGGTGAAACAGAGCCAGGGGAGAACGCGGAAACAGAGAGAGACAGAGAGACGGATCCAATCTCGGAGGGGCTCGCGCACCTCCCGTGCCATGGAGGCCATGGACCAGAGGGGAAACCCTTCTCCCATCTAGGGAGGAGGTCAAGGAAGAAGAAGAAGGAGGGGGGCTCTCTCCCCCTTGCTTCCAGTGGCACCGGAGTGCCACCGGGGGCCATCATCATCACAGCGATCTACACCAACACCTCCGCCATCTTCACCAACATCTTCATCACCTTCCCTCCTATATCTACAGTGGTCCACTCTCCCGCAACCTACTGTACCCTCTACTTGAACATGGTGCTTTATGCTTCATATTATTATCCAATGATGTGTTGCCATCCTATGATGTCTGAGTAGATTTTCGTTGTCCTATCGGTGGTTGATGAATTGCTATGATTGATTTAATTTGCTTGTGGTTATGTTGATGTCCTTTGGTGCCCATCATATGATTGCACGCGTGGATCACACCCTAGGGTTAGTTGTATGTTGATAGGACTATGTATTGGAAGGCAAGAGTGACAGAAGCTTCAACCTAGCATAGAAATTGATGCATACGGGATTGAAGGGGGACCAATATATCTTAATGATATGGTTGGGTTTTACCTTAATGAACATTAGTAGTTGCGGATTCTTGCTAATAGTTCCAATCATAAGTGCATAGAATTCCAAGTCAGGGATGACATGCTAGCAGTGGCCTCTCCCACATAATACTTGCTATCGGTCTAGTAAAGTAGTCAATTGCTTAGGGGCAATTTGGCAACTCCTACCACCACTTTTCCACACTCACTATATTTACTTTATTGTTTCTTTATCTAAACAGCCCCTACTTTTATTTTACATACTCTTTATTATCTTGCAAACTTATCCAACAACACCTACAAAGTACTAGTTTCATACTTGTTCTAGGTAAAGCGAACGTCAAGCGTGCGTAGAGTTGTATCGGTGGTCGATAGAACTTGAGGGAATATTTTTTCTACCTTTAGCTCCTCGTTGGGCTCGACACTCTTACTTATCGAAAACTGTTGCGATCCCCTATACTTGTGGGTTATCAAGACCTTTTTCTGGCGCCGTTGCCGGGGAGAAATAGCGTGGGGTGAATATTCTCGTGTGTGCTTGTTTGCTTTATCACTAAGTAATTTTTATTTGCTGTTCTTAGTTGTTTTCTATCTTTAGTTATGGGTAGGAAACGCAAAATACCAAAAAAATTAGTTGTACCTACTGAACCAATGGTTGAAGAACCACTCAAAATCTATCACACTACTGAAGCTTATTACTTGGATCATCTTCGATCCCTATGTGCTCGTGCCGAAACCCCAACTAGCTTAGTTGAGGGCAAATCTTTATATGAGCATGCTTGTTATGTGTGACACCATATATCTGAAAGAGGGAAACGTTTATTGGATCAAATTCATCGTTTGCAATGCTATGCTTGGAATTTATGTTATATATATGATTTTACTTGCTGTTCTGAAAACCCTAAGAAACACCTTCCCTACCAATGTGAGCTTATTGATAATGGAATCTTATCTTCATATGCTAAGGGTGTTTATAATTACTATGATGTTCAACAAATTCAAGAATTTGTTGCTTTTAAGGGTGCTTACGAAATTGCTTCTTTTATTGAAAAGTATGGTGCTACTCTTTACGAATCTAAATGTTTTGCCATACTTAAATATTGCTATGATAATTATGCTTCTAATGCCTATGTTAAACCATATATTGAGGAATACTCCGCTGTCCAAGAAGAGACTAATATTTTGCAGGAGTCTATGGAAGAAGAAATTGATGAAACTATGAGCCCATTGGATGAAAAAGATGATGAGGAGAGCGAAGAACAAAAGGAGGAAGAGAGGATTGATCACCCGTGCCCACCTTCTAATGAGAGTAACTCTTCAACTCATACATTGTTTAATTCCCCTTCGTGCTTACCGAAGGATGATTGCTATGATGACTATTATGATCCCTTGGATTCTTTTGAAATATCCCTTTTTGATGATGCTTGTGGCCAAGATGCCAATATCAATTATGCTTATGGAGATGAACTTGCTATAGTTCCTTATGTTAAACATGAAATTGTTGCTATTGCACCCACGCATGATAGTCCTGTTATCTTTTTGAATTCTCCCGACTACACTATATCGGAGAAGTTTGCACTTATTAAGGATTATATTGATGGGTTGCCTTTTACCGTTGAACATGATGATTTTGATGAATATAATATGCATGTGCTTGCTGCTCCTACTTGCAATTATTATGAGAGAGGAACTATATCTCCACCTCTCTATGTTTCCAACACGATAAAATTACAAGAAACTGTTTATACTATGCATTGGCCTTTACTATGTGTGCATGAATTTGTTTTTTTATGACATGCCGATGCATAGGAAGAGAGTTAGACTTCGTAATTGTATGATATATGTTACTTTGTGCTCATTACTAAATTACAAATCATTGCTAATTAAAATTGGCTTCGATATACCTTGGGATCCGGGTGGATTCACTACTTGAGCACTATATGCCTAGCTTAATGGCTTTAAAGAAAGCGCTGCCAGGGAGACAACCCGGAAGTTTTAGAGAGTCATTTATTTCTGTTGAGTTCTTTCATATAGTTTAAAAATAACAAAAATAAAGAGGGGAACCCAAAACTTTTTCAAAAAGAAAAGCGAAAGTGAGAAAAACGAGCATTGTTGAAGTGGGAGCTAGCCTTGAACATTGTTCATGCTCACAGAAACTTTTTGAATCTTGATTACAGAAACTTTTTCAACAAAAAGAATTATCCCCTTGTACAATTCCATTGTATTATAAAAATAATGTGCCAAGGTTTGCCTTTAGGATGTTTACATTTGCTTGATGGTTTGTACGGTGCAGGACAGAAACTTTGGCTGTAGTGCGCGATTTTACATATTTTTCTGGAACGTCAAATGGTTCTGATTCTTTTTGAACTGTATTCCTATAAAAAGTTTTTATTTTTCCTAATTTTGGTAGAATTTTTCAAGTATCATAAGTATGGTGAATGTTCAGATTATTACAGACTGTTCTGTTTTAGACAGATTCTGTTTTTGATGCATAGTTTGCTTGTTTTGATGAAACTATCAATTTATATCAGTGGATTAAGCCATGAAAAAGTTATATTACAGTAGACACAATGAAAAAAAATATGAATTGGTTTGCAACAGTACCTAGAGTAGTGATTTGCTTTATTATACTAACAGATCTTACCGAGTTTTCTGTTGAAGTTTTGTGTGGATGAAGTGTTCGATGATTGAGAAGGTTTCGATGTGAGAAGAAGGAAGAGAGGCAAGAGCTCAAGCTTGGGGAAGCCCGAGGCACCCCAAGTAAATATTCAAGGAGACTCAAGCGTCTAAGCTTGGGGATGCTGGGAAGGCATCCCCTCTTTCTTCAACAAGTATCGGTATGTTTTCGGATTCGTTTCGTTCATGCGATATGTGCAATCTTGGAGCGTCTTTTGCATTTAGTTTTCATTTTTCTTTTATGCACCATGCTGGTATGAGATAGTCCTTGGTTGATTTATAGAATGCTCTATGCACTTCACTTATATCTTCTGAGTATGGCTTTATAGAATGCTTCATGTGCTTCTCTTATATCATTTGAAGTTTGGATTGCTTGTTTCTCTTTACATAGAAAACCGCCATTTGTAGAATGCTCTTTTGATTCACTTATATTTGTTAGAGCACAGGCATATCTTTTGTAGAAAGAATTAAACTCTCTTGCTTCACTTATATCTATTTAGAGAGATGACAGGAACTGGTCATTCACATGGTTAGTCATAAAATCCTACATAAAACTTGTAGATCACTGAATATGATATGTTTGATTCCTTGCAATAGTTTTGCGATATAAAGATGGTGATATTAGAGACATGCTAGTGAGTAGCTGTGGATTGTAGAAATACTTGTGTTGAAGTTTGTGATTCCCGTAGCATGCACGTATGGTGAACCGTTATGCGATGAAGTCGGAGCATGATTTATTTATTGATTGCCTTCCTTATGAGTGGCGGTCGGAGACGAGCGATGGTCTTTTCCTACCAATCTATCCTCCTAGGAGCATGCGCGTAGTACTTTGTTTCGATAACTAATAAATTTTTGCAATAAGTATGTGAGTTCTTTATGACTAATGTTGAGTCCATGGATTATACGCACTCTCACCCTTCCACCATTGCTAGCCTCTCTAGTACTGCGCAACTTTCGCTGGTACCATAAACCCACCATATACCTTCCTCAAAACAGCCACCATACCTACCTATCATGGCATTTCCATAGCCATTCCGAGATATATTGCCATGCAACTTCCATCATCATCATATACATGACTTGAGCATTTATTGTCATATTGCTTTGCATGATCGTAAGATAGCTAGCATGATGTTTTCATGGCTTGTCTGTTTTTTGATGTCATTGAGACGCTAGATCATTGCACATCCCGGTACACCGCCGGAGGCATTCATATAGAGTCATATCTTTGTTCTAGATATCGAGTTGTAATATTGAGTTGTAAGTAAATAAAAGTGTGGTGATCATCATTATTAGAGCATTGCCCCAGTGAGGAAAGGATGATGGAGACTATGATTCCCCCACAAGTCGGGATGAGACTCCGGACAAAAAAAAAGAAAAAAAAGGAGAAAGGCCAAAAAAAGAGAAGGCCCAAAAAAAGAAAAAAAGAAAAAAAGAAAAAAATGAGAGAAAAAGAGAGAAGGGGCAATGTTACTATCCTTTTACCACACTTGTGCTTCAAAGTAGCACCATGTTCTTCATATAGAGAGTCTCTTGAGTTATCACTTTCATATACTAGTGGGAATTTTCATTATAGAACTTGGCTTGTATATTCCAATGATGGGCTTCCTCAAATGCATGAGGTCTTCATGAGCAAGCAAGTTGGATGCACACCCACTTAGTTTCAGTTAGAGCTTTCATACACTTATAGCTCTAGTGCATCCGTTGCATGGCAATCCCTACTCACTCACATTGATATCTATTGATGGGCATCTCCATAGCCCGTTGATACGCCTAGTTGATGTGAGACTATCTTCTCCTTTTTGTCTCCTCCACCATCATATTCTATTCCACCTATAGTGCTATGTCCATGGCTCACGCTCATGTATTGCGTGAAAGTTGAAAAGGTTTGAGAACGTCAAAAGTATGAAACAATTGCTTGGCTTGTCATCGGGGTTGTGCATGATGTGAATGCTTTGTGTGGTGAAGATGGAGCATAGCCAGACTATATGATTTTGTAGGGATGAGCTTTCTTTGGCTATGTTATTTCAATAAGACATAATTGCTTGGTTGGTATGCTTGAAGTGTTATTATTTTTATGTCAAAGGATAGACTATTGCTTTGAATCACTTGTGTCTTAATATTCATGCCATGATTAGACATATGATCAAGATTATGCTAGGTAGCATTCCACATCAAAAATTATCTTTTTTATCATTTACCTACTCGAGGACGAGCAAGAATTAAGCTTGGGGATGCTGATACGTCTCCGTTGTATCTATAATTTGTGATTGTTCCATGCCAATATTACTCAACTTTCATATACTTTTTGGCAACTTTTTATATTATTTTTGGGACTAACATATTGATCCAGTGCCTAGTGCCAGTTCCTGTCTGTTGCATGTTTTTGGTTTTGCAGAATATCCATATCAAAGGGAGTCCAAACGGGATAAAAACGGACGGAGCTTATTTTTGGAAAATATGGAAAATTCGGAAGGAAAATCAACGAGAACCAGTGCCCGAGGTGGTCACAAGGCAGGGGGTGCGCGCCCCCCTTAGGGCGTGCCCCTACCCTCGTGAGCCCACCGTAAGGCGGTTGACGCTCTTCTTTTGCCGCAAGAAAGCTAATATTCGGAAAAAAATCACGGCGAAGGTTTCATGCCAATCGGATTTACGGATCTCCACATATATACGAAACGGTGAAACAAAGCCAGGGAGAACGCGGAAACAGAGAGAGACAGAGAGACGGATCCAATCTCGGAGGGGCTCTCGCCCCTCCCGTGCCATGGAGGCCATGGACCAGAGGGGAAACCCTTCTCCCATCTAGGGAGGAGGTCAAGGAAGAAGAAGAAGGAGGGGGGCTCTCTCCCCCTCGCTTCCGGTGGCACCGGAGTGCCACCGGGGGCCATCATCATCACCGTGATCTACACCAGCACCTCCGCCATCTTCACCAACATCTCCATCACCTTCCCCCCTCTATCTATAGCAGTCCACTCTCCCGCAACCCGCTGTACCCTCTACTTGAACATGGTGCTTTATGCTTCATATTATTATCCAATGATGTGTTGCCATCCTATGATGTCTGAGTAGATTTTCGTTGTCCTATCGGTGGTTGATGAATTGCTATGATTGATTTAATTTGCTTGTGGTTATGTTGTTGTCCTTTGGTGCCCATCATATGATTGCGCGCGTGGATCACACCCTAGGGTTAGTTGTATGTTGATAGGACTATGTATTGGAGGGAAAGAGTGACAGAGCTTCAACCTAGCATAGAAATTGATGCATGCGGGATTGAAGGGGGACCAATATATCTTAATGCTATGGTTGGGTTTTACCTTAATGAACATTAGTAGTTGTGGATGCTTGCTAATAGTTCCAATAATAAGTGCATATAATTCCAAGTCAGGGATGACATGCTAGCAGTGGCCTCTCCCACATAATACTTGCTATCGGTCTAGTAAAGTAGTCAATTGCTTAGTGGCAATTTCGCAACTCCTACCACCACTTTTCCACACTCGCTATATTTGCTTTATTGTTTCTTTATCTAAACAGCCCCTACTTGTTATTTACATACTCTTTATTATCTTGCAAACCTATCCAACAACACCTATAAAGTACTTCTAGTTTCATACTTGTTCTAGGTAAAGCGAACGTCAAGCGTGCGTAGAGTTGTATTGGTGATCGATAGAACTTGAGGGAATATTTGTTCTACCTTTAGCTCCTCGTTGGTTTCGACACTCTTACTTATCGAAAACTATTGCGAACCCCTATACTTGTGGGTTATCAAGACCTTTTTCTATCTCCAAGAGACCATTGTATTGATAATCAAGAGAGAGAGAGAGATGAAGCCATCTAGCTACTAACTACGGACCGAAGGTCTATAAAGAACTACTCACGCATCATCGGAGAGGCGCCAATGGAAGTGGTGAACCCCTCCATGATGGTGTCTAGATTGGATCTGGTGTTTCTGGACTCTGTAGTGGCTGGATGAATATTTCGTCGACTCCCTAGGGTTCTGAGATTTTTGGGGTATTTATAGAACAAAGAGGTGGTCCGGGGGTACCCGAGGTGGGCACAACCCACCAGGGCGCGCCAGGGCCTCCTGGCACACCCTGGTGGGTAGTCCCCTCCTTGGGACTCCCCCAGGTGCAACCAGGGCCCATCCGCTTCCTTTTGGCCCATAAAAATCATCATAAAGTTTCATGCCATTTGGACTCCGTTTGATATTGAGTTCCTGCGATGTAAAAAACATGGAAAACAGGAACTAGCACTGGGCACTATGTCAATAGATTAGTACCAAAAAATGATATAAAATGACTATAAAATAATTATAAAACATCCAATATTGATAATAAAACAACATGGAACAATCAAAAATTATAGATATGTTGGAGATGTATCACTGAACTAAGATAAGACTGACGAAACTAAACATTTCTTGGACTGACGAAAGTGAAGACATCATCTCGGTCCTCCTTCTTCAGCATCTTCAGGCGTTGGGAGCGCCGCACCGCAGTCTTCTTCACCATCGTGCTCTTCTTCTTGCCCGGCACCGGCTCGACCACATCTTCCTCCTCAACCTCTTACTTCACGATGACGATCTCTGGGAGATCTGCGACCTCTGGCAGCTTATCCACGTGAATTGGGAGGTTCTTGTCCCCCTCCACGACGTCGAGGACGGGAGCCAGCTGCTGCACATCCGGCTCGTCGTTGGAGAGTACGACGAGCTCGTCCACCTCGTCGTCCCACCTCCTGCAGTCACATGAGTTAGTAGCTATGTTCACACAATACTGATTTTTCACCACTAGACACTTGCCAAATATCAGGACCAGCCCTATGTGCCTCACAAAATTTGGCATACTTCTTATTCTCCTCCGGTTTCTCTGAATAGTTGGGTGTGATCATCCACCTACTGGTCTCTGTCTTTTCCCTAGTCTTCTGCCTTTTGATCATCTGCTTAGTCCTAATTCCTTCAAACATTGTCCTAATTGGTTTCGCCCTAACATCAAGGATCATTTTGTTGAAAACCTCACTAAGGTTGTTCACAGCAAGATCAGTTTTGCAATTATAATCCATTGCAGACCTACACCAAGTCTCCTTTGGAATTTTCTTAAGCCACTTCCAGGCGTCCTCACACTCTACTTTAAGCTCTGCCATTGCTAATTCATGGCCATGTTTGGTGAATGAGTAGCTAGCCTGATCTACTAGCTTCTTTAGTTCTGCTCTTCTAAAGCCAGCTGACTGAAAATTTGCATATATGTGCCTGAGGCAGTATCTCTGAGGGGAACAGGGAACACCTCATTTATAGCATTAAGAAGACCCTGATTATAAATTAATAACCATGGTCATGAACAAAAAGAAATTAAGCTAGTAATAGCAATATTTCCGAACTACTGGCAGAGATAGGGTGCATACCTTTTGCCTGTCAGAAATAATGGTGTAGGTTCCAAATTTTCTTCCACTTCCAATGCAAGATCTTAGCTGGGGTAGATGTTGTTGTTGCCATCTTCCACTTCCAAAGAAATTAAGCTAGTAATAGCAATATTTCTGAACTACTGGCAGAGATAGGGTGCATACCTTTTGCCTGTCAGAAATAATGGTGTAGGTTCCAAATCTTCGTTATCAACCACACCAAAGGCTATGGGGTAGATGTTGTTGTTGCCATCTCTTCCTGTGGCTGCAAGAATTTGATGTCCAGTGGTTAGCTTGATGAAGCAACCATCAAGCCCTGTATCCATACCTAAATTAGCTACCATAAATTTCCCAACAAGATATTTTGAACAAAATACAATTGTAGATTTACGTATAAAGGGCCTGCAACCATTAAGAAATCCTTTCTTTGATGCATGCAAGCAGTAGAACATATACTTAAATTTAGGAGTTGGTGCAGGGTTTTCTGGGTCCTCAAATGTTGTAACTATACACCTGCTACGAGGGTTTGTATCAATAACTACTTGTAGGCAGTCTCTCAGTCTATAGTACTGCTCCTTCTGGTCACCTTGCACAACCTTAATAGCCTTCCTCCTTGCCCTATAGGCCACACTCCTTGATACATCAACTGAAAACTTGACTTTGCTGTTTTTAATAAGTGCATCCACAGGTGCTCTAGGATCTTCTCTAAGAGAAGGCTCAACTGCTTTGGAAAGCCACTTAGTAGTAACCTTTGTGTTCTCTGCTGATGCTGGACAAGTGTACTCCATGTTACACTTCTTAATGCAAAAAGTTCTTTCATGAGCTATCCTGGAGGCACACATGTAAAATTCACATCCATGCTCTCTCTGTGAACACCAAACAATAATTCTTGTTGGGGAGTTCCTGTGGTAGTGAAAAGACCTCAAAGTCCTTATATGAAAAACCCTTAATGCTTCTCTGAACTGGTAAACACTATCAAAACACAAGCTCTTGCACAACAATAAACGTGCATTGGGAATTGAGGGGTCAAAATATACCCTTTCCTTCATCTTTTTCTTTGTACTCTTTGGCTTCTTCAGGAGGTATGGTAGTTCAACTTCATCTTCTTCTTTCTCATCACTTATGCCTACATCACCAGCAAAACAAAACTCATCTGCTTCAAGAAACCAATCTTCAAAGAGTTTTTTCTCTACCTCATTGTGACATCTGCTAGTTGGACCAGGATTCTTCACATGTTTCACAATAGCAGTAGTTTCCAATGCTCTATCCTCTTCAGAGGCACACTCTATTTCCATTTGAACAACTTCAACACTCCCATCTGAATGAACTGAATCATCAGAACAAAATTCAGACACTTCAGTGTCTTCTTCAAAGTGGTTCAAATCTGCCTCTCTTTGAATCTTGCTCCTCTCAAGCTGAGCCTTTCTATCATTTATCTGATTCCGAAGCTCAGATTGGTCCACAACCTTTTTCACAAAGCAACTCTCTTGAGTGTTCATGTAATTCTCATTAGCATGTGTACTACTTGCAGGTTCAACATTTCTCACAACCTTTATGTTCACAACCTTGACATGATGAAAAATTCCAACATTTCGTGAACACTAGCTTCATTACCTAAATACTTTACTCTTTCAGATCCAATTTACTCCTCCTTCACATAGTACATGTAATCACTCTCGCCATACCCTTCACTAACACTGAGTGATTGTAGAGTAAGAAAAGAAATATCTGTCTCATATATACCCCTTTTCACAGGGTTTCTTCCTTCGAAATGAAACCATATCTCCCACTTCTGGTCGGCCAAACTGCACAAATAAGTGCTCATCAATTGAATTGAAATTGACAGAACTAGAGGTGCAATAAAGTTTACTAAACATGCTCAACAAACAGAAACAAACTCTTACTAATTTGCCAGATTGAAGAAAACATGTTCATTTAAGCAAGAGATTTTTCCATACCTGCCACCCGTAGAACATCCAGGCTCCAGCGATGACTGGGCGAGCGATGCCTCCGGCTGCTGCAACCCTGCCTGCGTCGCGTAACTGCTGCTCCCCAACCAGTTATCGACTTCAGAGAATGAGCCCACAGCGTCCAAACTTGTGCCACCGCCGCCGCCGCCACCCATATCGCCGCCCCCGTCCGGAATCACCGACGCCATGGCGGCGGCCACCTAGGTTAGAGAGAGGGAGAGGAGGGAGAGAGTGAAGCGAGAGAGGGGAATGGCTCAGATCTTGACCCGCACCAGACTGACAGCCGCCGTTCCGACCGCAAACGCGCCGTTAACGGCCATTAACGCGCGGCAGGCATCGGTTGGCCACGGTGGCAACGGATTCGTGGGCCTGACTGGTCAGTTCGGTGCTTAGCGCGGGCAAAGCGGGCAGTTTCGCGAGTTGGTAGTTTTTGCCACGGATTAGGACAAAAGTGGTAGTTTTTCGCACAAAATCGTAAAGTGGTAATTTTTCGACACGTTTCCGTGAATTGTGGTAGTTTTTGGTTAAATACTCCTTCATTATATATTGGTTCTTTGCAAATATTATGCGAGTTAATTTGTAATATCTTTAATATTTTTAGTGTAATTGCTATTTTGACGTTTTGTCTGTTTTCCTACAATGCCCCTATGATTCTTTTACATTTTATAATTATATAAATTATAGTGTATATTAAATGCATGTACTTATTTTTTGAGAACTATAAATGCATGTATTTTGGTTGGCCGCCAACTGTAACATCTGGGTTATTGCTACTAAGGTTGGTCATAGTGGGGGTAACATAGAGAATAACGTAGATACCACATAAGCAAAAATGATGAGGTGGTAAATAGTTAATGAGGAGAGAGGCAAATAGAGTAACATAATATGTTACCATCACATAGCGCTTGCTAATGCAAAATGAGTCTACAAAGTAATAAATGAACACATCTATGTTACCACATATATGACACTACCCACTATGAAGGTAGTAACATATGTATATTACTAGTCTAAATTACTCTCCACTATTACTAGCCTAATAGTACTGACCTTGACCTAGTTCAAAATAATTTTTTGTCATATATCAGTTTATATTTAATGCTAGTAGTGAAAGTACATTGATTATATTGATGATTTGTTTTCGTTTTCTCTAAACTACTATTTTTAATTACCATTGTTTATGTTCAAGTGTACACGTGTTACACTGTTCATTAGTTGTATTATTAGTAAAAATTCTGTTGTAATTGTGGGTATGCCTTCCTTGAGTTCTGTTCTTTACATGAACCAATTGTGATTTTTTTTCTTTTGTTTTCATTTACTTTGTAATATAGTTGAATTACATCTTTCATGTTATTATTGGGAAAAGTTTTTACAGATGCTGATTTTTCACTCAAATGTCAGTAGACAGCCCTTTGTTGTATTAATGTTCTCCGAAAACATCACACTATTTCCCTTTCTTTTCCCCCGCGAAAAATCGGCGCTTCGCCTCGCAGTAGCCTTCCTCTATCTCGCCTCTCTCCACCCACAGCTTCCCGATGAAGAAAAACCCAAGAAAATCGGAGGCCACAAGTGCACATGCAAGTTTTGCTGCCATTCGTCGTGGAACCGTCAGCCGCCTAGGCTGTTGCTCGCTGTTGCATGGCTGGCCACCGGCCCATTGCTAGCCACCTGGGTGATTTCTCCGTTCACTTGCGGCACGTACATAGAGAGTGACCTCCTTGAGCAGTTCATGGGAAAAGTTTTACTACACCAGGGCCGGGCCGGCAAAATTTGAGGCCCTGTGTCAAACCCTAAAATTGGCCCTACCTCACTAAAAAAATACATAAATGGAGTATAACTATAATAATATGAAAATCATAATATCTTACATAATAGTGGGAAATACCAAGAATCATACCTATTCTTGGTTTTATAGTCTTCACTTAAACAACAACATTCTTTTAGTGTTCTTCAATACTTCACTCTCGAAAGCAATTGAGATGGTGAGACCGTGTTAAAACGTTGACTTTTTTTGCTTCTTTAAACACATTTTGTGACCAGATTCATGTTTTCTAAATGAACACATGGCTTGGATCTAGCGATATTAAACACCTGATAGATGAAAACAATAAAATTAGTTGCAATATTTTAGCAAAACTATATAGGAGGAAAAAAAATCGAAACTCACAGTTAAAAGGGCTCACGGGATCACTGGTTATCAACGCTACGATGCTTAAAAATTAGATATGTTGCGACCTTTCCCTGCCTTCCTGCCGGTTGCCGTCTCGCTGGCCGATGGCCTGGCCGCCGCACGAATAAAGGAAGGGATGCTTCGCTCGCTCCTCTCGATTGCTGGACCCTGATGCTAGGAGGCGTCACAAACTCGAGATTTGGGCCTGCTTCAGGCGCGGGCGCGAGGATAGCAGCCCAGAGCCAGATAGAAGGGGCCCATTTATAAATAATAAAAGCCTAGCTCGAAAATCTGAGGCCCGTGAAAGCTAGGGGCCCTGTGCGGGGGCACAGGTTGCACCCCCTTGGGCTCGAGCCTGTACTACACCCAAGGGGATATTCCAAAGTAACATACGATTGAGTTGACTTGGCATGATTTGGTGCGAAGAATGAAAGCTCCGGGGCCCACCCGGTGACCTTCTCGCTGTTGGAATAGCTGCCCTTGAACTGAACTCAGTCGCGCCCGCAAACCCCGCGTGCTACGGCCCACCTAGGTCCGCATGTCAGCGTCGGCTGGGCAGGCGCGCGTGCCGGGGTCTGTCGCTCGCCTGAGACGAGTAGGCACAAGCGCCGGCCTGTTTCACTCACGCGGTACACCTGGGTGTTGCAACGGAAGGCCAACCGGCCAGGAGGGCTGGAAACTCAGCAGTGGCGGAGCTAGAAATTTTGTGAAGCCGGGGCAAGTTTAAGCCTAAGGGCAACTCTACCAGAGTGGGCAGTACGAGATATGGAGTGCGTTTCAGATGAATATGAAGGTTATGGCGGTTGTGCGCAAATACAAAGTCAATATAATGTGGCATTCATACTTTTCTTACATTTAGATCCCACTTGTTGTGGGCGGAAGTGGCCGAGCTCAATTTCCCTCCCACGCAAGTGGTTGTGGATGGAGGCTACTACCTATCAACGCCCCAAGCCTCCAAATGTGTATGCTCACGGGCTGGAAATGGAGCACGCTCTATAAATTAAGTAATCTAAGGGCCGGATGAAGATTTTGCTAGAGTTTGTTTTTGGCCAAAATACATATTAGCTATTACTATGCTGATTCGGACCATATGGCAAATCTCCTAAAGTTGCTCTAATTTTCTATTTTTTAAAATCAAAATAACAACAAACTATCGAACCACAAACTCACATTAATAATGGAATGAAATTATAAACACAGTCATAAAAATATAATTTCAAAGTGGTCTTATAGTATATAATATATCAGTATTCAAATTCATATACTAGGCTTGTCTATATTAATCAAGAACCTCCTAGTCATTGAAATCTAATGATTTAAATTTTGAAGTTAACATTCAACTTATCAAATTCCTAAATCAAGGACTAGAGTCATGAAGACGTGATTCATTCACAATGGCCAATACCCCACATCCTAACCTCAAAAATTTAAGCCCTAAATCTACCTTTCTTCAAATCAGGTAGCAAACTTACCTAGTCATGAAGGAGAGGGCGGGTAATCCTGGATGCAAGCGATTCCCTGCGGATGAATTCGCTCCACCCTCCGCCGGCCGCGCGCCCGGCCATCCTACGCCTGCCGCGTTCGTCTCCGTGAGAAACAAACAACCTGTGACTGCTCGTGTTCTTTCTCAAGTTTTTTCTCGAGGGGTGATAAATAACTTTATTCATCATCTAAAACCACAGTGCATGGGATCAGTGGCGGAGCTAGAAATTTTGTGAAGCTTGGGCAAGTTTAAGCCTTAGGGCAACTCGACCAGAGTCGGCCTATGAGATATGGAGTGCATTTCATATGAATATGAAGGTTATGGCGGTTGTGCTCAAATACAAAGTCAATATAATGCGGCCTTCATATTTTTCTTACATTTGCATCCCACTTGTTGTGGGCGGAACTGGCCGAGCTCAATTTCCCTCCCACGCAAGTGGTTGTGGATGGAGGCTACTACCTATCAACGCTCCAAGCCTCCAAATGTGGAGGCTCACGAGCTGGAAATGGAGCATGCTCTATAAATTAAGTAATCTAAGGGCCGGATGAAGATTTTGCTAGAGTATGTTTTTGGCCAAAATACATATTAGCTATTACTATGTTGATTCGGACCATATGGCAAATCTCCTAAAGTTGCTCTAAGTTTCTATTTTTTAAAATCAAAATAACAACAAACTATCGAACCACAAACTCACATTAATAATGGAATGAAATTATAAACACAGTCATAGAAATATAATTTCAACGTGGTCTTATAGTATATAATATATCAGTATTCAAATTCATATACTAGGCTTGTCTATATTAATCAAGAACCTCCTAGTCATTGAAATCTAATGATTTAAATTTTTTAAGTTAACATTCAACTTATCAAATTCCTAAATCAAGGACTAGAGTCATGAAGACGTGATTCATACACAATGGCCAATACCCCACATCCTAACCTAAAAAATTTAAGCCCTAATTCTACCTTTATTCAAATCAGGTAGCAAACTTACCTAATCATGAAGGAGAGGGAGGGTAATCCTGGATGCAAGCGATTCCCTGCGGATGAATCCGCTCCACCCTCCGCCGGCCGCGCACCCGGCCAGCCTACGCCTGCCGCGTTCGTCTCCGTGAGAAACAAACAACCTATGACTGCTCGTGTTCTTTCTCAAGCTTTTCCTCGAGGGGTGATAAATAACTTTATTCATCATCTAAAACCACAGTGCGTGGGATACATGAAGCGTCATGGGGTTGTAGAAGCCACATATGGCGCCCCTGAGCTAACCTAACAGAGAATTTTGCTAAACTATGAGCATCGGTATTGCATAAACGACCTTCATAAGTGATTCTACAATTGAAACTTTCTTTCTCAAGTAGTACTTGTTTTCTTAGAACACTGGGCTTTGACTAGACATCTCATAGGCCTAGTTAATTAGCCCATTACCCAAATATTATCTGGAAGCTTGGTAGGCTTAGTCAATTAGCTAATTACGGAAGGAAGCCCAGCATAGCCTTCCCGGGTGAACCGCAATGCATCGGAGGATTTGCCCCACGGTATATCGCGTACATACGTTATCCCGTAATCTCGCGAGCCCGGGCAACTGCCCAGGGTGGCCAGGCGCTGGCTCCGCCCCTGTGTGGGATACATGAAGCGTCATGGGGTTGTAGAAGCCACATATGGCGCCCCTGAGCTAACCTAACAGAGAATTTTGCTAAACTATGAGCATCAGTATTGGATAAACGACCTTCATAAGTGATTCTAGAATTGAAACTTTCTTTCTCAAGTAGTACTTGTTTTTTTAGAACACAGGGCTTTGACTAGACATCTCATAGGCCCAGTTAATTAGCCCATGACCCAAATATTATCTGGAAGCTTGGTAGGCTTAGTCAATTAGCTAATTACGGAAGGAAGCCCAGCATAGCCTGCCCGGGTGAACCGCAATGCATCGGAGGATTTGCCCCACGGTATATCACGTACGTACGTTATACCATAATCTAGCGAGACCGGGCAACTGCCCAAGGTGGCCGGGCGCTGGCTCCGCCCCTGAAACTCAGCAATGAAATTTCACCTGATTTGTAATAGGAGAATAGGAGTGAAGATATCGGGGACAAACCTCATCTTATTTGTAGAACTGATAACTGAATAATGAAAAAGAGAACAAAGCTACTCTGATTTGTAACATAAGAAGAACAATGAAAATACTGAACAAACTAAAGACTATGTTACATGCATGATCATAATTGATATCCCCAAACTGCAAATTGAACTTTTCATAGATGATTTTTTTTCCACCAGATGGCCCACTAGAGAATAAAATTGACAGACACAGAACTGCCAATTGTACAAAATATAAAACTAAGATCCATGGAAATACAAGTGTCAGGTATATAGCTGCAATTGGACACAGAATAAAACTAAAATCCACCAAAATCTATACCTACTAATAAAGCAAGGTGTGTTTCTCCAATTTTTTCATCCGTTCACCGTCGAAAAGTTTTTCTTTCTATCCGAGGTGGTACTAAATTTTTGTGCGTCTATCCGCTAGAAAAGAAAAAAGATTAGTACAGAATTCCGTCATTGGGCCACGCGTGCTGCGGCCCAACAAGGCCAGCCAATTTATTAATGCCCACATAGTTAGGAAGGCCTTATTTGTCGCATGGAGCGAAGAATAAGTTGAAGTTTTGCACAGGTCGCCTATGACTGGGCCGGCCCGTTTCCCCTTTTTCGTTATTCTATTTCTATTTTTCTTTTTTGTTCCTTTTTATTTATCTTTTATATTTTATCCTTTTTTCCTTATTTTTAATTATTCTTTATGAAGTAAAAATTTAAAAAATATTCAGAATTTCAATTTTTATGCAAATATTCAAATAATGGTTAGAATTCCAAATTTTGCTTCTGTATTGAAAAATGTTTGAAACTTTTAAAATTTCCCGTTTCAAAATTTTCTCAATATTCAAAAAATGCCCCTTTTTAAAAATTATTTTGTCTTTTCCAAATTTTTTTGAAGATTATTTTATAAAAATTACATTTTATAAAATGTTCCTTATTGTAAAAAATTCTTGTTTTAGTGAATTGTTCAAAACTCAAAAAGAAATTGCGTCTAAAACATTTCGTATTTTTTTGAATGTTCCCTTAAACAAATTTCAAAAAATCAAAAAAAATGTTTTTGTAAAATTTAATTTTTTTTGAAATATTGTTTGTGAATCTAAAAAACTATTCATGTTTCTAATTTTGTTCGTGATTTTCTTAAGATATTGGAATTTGCAAAAACAATGTTCGCATTTTTAATTGTCCGGGGTTTAAAAATTGTTAATGTGTTTCTAAGAATATTCACCAATTCGAATTTTTTTAATGTTCAAAAAATCAAAAAAAATCTGATGTGACACTATAGTATTTTTTTAAATAGTTGCGCTGGCCATTAGTTAGCGGTGCACATTCGTTCTTTGCTGGTTGACTATAAATGAAAGAAACTGTGGACACGTGTCAATAAATTATGTTATTTGGCTTTAGTTTGAGCAAAATTATGGATACCTGATCTCTAAAATAATCGAAGAGAATAAACCCTAAAAAAGAAGGGACATTCATGCCTGATTATACTCATGAAACGGGATTTATGTGCTGCAATTAATAATCCATCCGGTTACGCCGTCGTAACATAGAGTGGTCGAGGCTACCATGTCCCGAAGATCGTTGTGCAGCCAACAAATGAGTAGGCAGGCACAAGCCCGAGCAAGGTAGTCAGAGTCGGGATTCGGAGTCGAATCGAATTTTCTTAGACAGAATCGAGTCATAGTATCGAGTCGTTGAATCGAGGATTCTACTAGATTTACTCAAATAAGATATTTTGTATACACGTTGGAAATTTACATGAGTTCTATAGAGTTTTAACACTAAATATAGAGTAAAAACCATACACATTCAATGCTAGCTGTATTCCACTTCTTTTTATACCTAACCTACTATCTAGCTTGTATGTATGGAACACATATGAGAGGGAAATATATGGAACGTTTAAATCTTCAACGCACGAAATTTACTTAGGAGTTTGTTAGAGTTCGTGAATAGCCGATCACTTGTATAGCTAACCCGTAGTACTGAACCTTGAAGAGTCTTGCGCACCTTCTCCTATCAATCTTGACGCATCCTCCTTCCCATGTCAATTCCATCAGTGATAAGCCAGATTCTTAGTTTCAATCTAGCGTTGGCATGTGAATAAGGGTTTGGATGATGTCATACTATTCTGTTACAACTAAACAAAATTCTTAGATATATTAGTAGAATCGTACATAGTCCATAGTTTAGTCGGGATTCTACAGTTTTGTAAAGGATTCTATGATTTGGATCATGACTCAACATGGATTCTACCTGATCCAGATTCATAGTGGGACTTGGATCGACATGCTTCCGTAGGGTCGTGAAGTCGTAGGATTCTAGGAGTCGAATCGGGATTCTAACTACCTTGAGCCCGAGATGAAGGCGAATCCGGAGGAAAAAGGCATGAGTTGGGTGCTCGCCACCATACCAACCAACCCTATCACTATAGGTTTTGCGTGTCAAACATGTCCAGCGAGAAGACCATAACTTCTTGCTCTGTCGCCTATCATTGTGGAGACCCCTTTTTTGGATGACACATCAATTATTTTCCCTGTTGCTTCTTGCAAAAAAATATCCCTTCCGTTGCAACGCACGGGCATATGTGCTAGTATAATTAAAAGATACAGAGCAGCCAATTGGACACAGAGATTCACGTAGTTTTGGACCAACGAGACCATGGGGGAGCGCTAACAAACTACTAAAAAACTATTGAACTTATGACCCCAGCAATGATGACCGAATGAACCTCTTAAAAGGGCATGGAGAACAGCTACCATCTCTGTATCGTCTGCAACGTTGGTCTTGCTTGTAACAATGATAATGTACAACCTCGAGTTCTTTTATCAAAAGAAAATTCTTCTATCCTTGCTTAAACAAGAAGTGAAGATCAGATGAAGTGTCATACTCGGTCCTAGTGAAGCACTGTCTGCCCAACTGGTGTCCCACCAGCAAGTGCTTGGGGATGTCCAGACGAGAAGCTACCTTATTATTACGTATTTTCTGGATGATCACAGTTTACACGAACAAAAAGTCTGTTTTCGGATTAAACTCGAGAATAATCTAAGTGCTCAGTATAGCTAAAATCCTCCGTCTAGAAAAGGTTACCAATGATGTTCCAAATCCCCCATCTCGAAAACAATCCTAATTGATGTGGTGGTCGCAATCATGTTTGTTCATAAGGATTATGCATGCTGCAAATGCCATCTCTACACACAAAAAACTGAGATTACTTATTTACATTATTGAGTCGCCAATCACACTACAGGGAAAATGTTTATAGGTGAGCTCAAATTAGTGACGACCGCGGTCAGCAACCCGTCACAACTATTTTGGAGAAGTTTCAGTGACGGGTAAAATATTCTGCCCGCCTTAGCTACATGATCTGCAGTGGCGGGCGGAAGTCGTCACCCGCCACTCATAGATTCTTCTAGGTTGGAGTCGTGGGCAAGTGCCAGGCGCAAATAGTCATCCGCCATAGGTGCTTAGCCTAGCAGTGGAAGGTGGTTTTAGTCACCCGCCACAAGATGTCCTTCCGCATGGGGCAAAGTTGGCACAACATTATGGCGGGTACTATTATGCGACCGCCACTGGTAGGACAAACAATAGTGACAAGTATTTGTTTCCTCCCACTGCAGGCATTCCCCCATGAGAAAACCGTCGAAAACACTTAGTAGTGGCGGGTCCTATGCGACCCCCGCCACTGATGGGATCGCACAAGTGGGGAGAGCTGGTACAGTAGCATCTCCCCCTCTCCCATTTCTTCTTCCTCTCCAAGGTCCTCTCCTTCTCCCTCCTACTCTTCTCCCACCATTTGTCATCCTAGAAACACTCTCACGTCCTGTTCCTATGTGATACATCCGCTGTTAGTGTCACTGATGCGACTGGACGAATGGCCACATGGAGTCTCAATCCATGAACCTCTAAAGCTCGGAGGGTAATTAAGTTGGATGTGGTGAACCTTCTTTGGCTTTGGGAACAACATGCAACAATATTTGTTGGCGGACCGTATGTGAAAATTTTACTTCCTGTACATCCTTGATTTTCTATGTTTGTATACTATGTATGTTAGACTACACAATATATATTATTTATTTTACCAAAATTAATGGGTATTCGAGTGAATACCCATGAATTAGGATGGACCCACCCCTGATGTGGAAGTAGGTGGCTTATTGGAGTCTCTCTATGTGATCATTGTCCTTGCTGCTGGTAGAACTCCTCGTCTGTTTAAATTTGTAGGAGCTCATCTTGAAGATCATACATGTTCAAGCCATCCATCTCTGCATCGCAGTTTAATATATACAACACTTAGATTTTATGAAGCCTATTTTCTCGAGATAAGGAGGAAACTAAGGGAGAGAGAGACATATGTACCAATAGTCTTAACTAAACTACCAACAGTTGAAATTGCGTTAGTAATGTCAGCAAGGCAAATAGACCATTGTCTTCGTCTGTGAGTGCAGCGAGGACAAGACTAGGATGGGGAGGCATGGAGAAGAAACATGCAGCATACATAACCACTGGAGCAGCAAGTCTGGATCAATACCGCTCAATGTATCTAACTAAATGTCAGTTATTTGGAACATGCTGCTCTCTTTTGATTGGAGTTAAATGTGTTCTAGAAACGTGTGCGGCTTTGCAAGCGGAGAACACTCCATATTATTTTAAAATATGTCGCAGAAGATGTATGGGAAGCAAGAATAACCCGTGAAGTAGAACAACACATGAAGCCTAATCAGTTTGCCACATGTTTTGTAGAGCCTAATATGTCTCCACCTTTTAAAAAAAACTCTAAACTCTAATGTACTCATGGCATGAAGAGGAAGAAGATAATTATCGGCGGACATCCAACCAGGAATTGGTCATCTAGTCGTCATCACCAAATGTTCGCCCACTTCCTTTTTTATACTCGAAATATTCAAAATAATCAAAGATAAATTCCATCAATAACTCAAAGATAAATATTCCAATGCAACAATAATTCAAATAAAAACATTGCAATCCATACATAAATATGAAATAAAATAGTTCAAATTTGAATTCAATTTATTCGGACATGTTTCTAATTGTCATAAGAATCACCGACAAATCCTCAGTCAGATCATTCTATAGCTATGCATGAGTTCCTCGATTTTGATCCTGGTGATGCATTTCAAGAAATTGCTCAAACATCGTCGGATTCTGCTTTGAAGCTGCATAGGATAACCCATCAATTGATAATTAATCCAAATCATGGCGAACTGCCTCTCCGATCCTCCACAATCATGTTGCATAATCATGCAGCCGGGCACTTCTCTAGATCAGAGAACTCATGGTGGCCAATGGCATCCTTCTTCAACTTGAAGTAAATGTCATAGGACCTGAAACCTTGCATGATGCCCAAGAACAATGGTCGCTGCATCCGGAATCCACGCTAGAAATAGGGTTCGAATAGCGCACCGAAGGCAAAGTAGTCCTCCCAGAGAGCAACATGCCCATGTGTCTGCCGCCTATTCAACACTCAATGTCCCACCGTTGAACCCTTGAGGTTTAGAATATGCCCCTTCTAGAGAGCAACGCTCCATTTCCTCAAGAATCATCGTCATCAAGTTCCTCATCCAAAGTAGAAGAATCCATAAACTCAGCTCACAAGTACTCGTCTTCCTAATCCATCATGTTTGCTTCAAAGAAGAAAAAAGAGAAAGTCAAGAAATTTCACTACGGCATTCGACCCACCAGTTGTTGTTTTCGGTGTCCGCCATGGATGGCGTCAATAGGCCAGAGCATAACTGGGCTGTGGCCAGATCCGTTTAGTGCGACACCGGTGTAGACCTAAGCGGGTAGGCGCGTCGTGGAGCCGCGGAGGTCCGACAAGGCTTAGTCAGCATTTGAGGGGGTACGGGGGCGATATCGGTATTCAAAAGCGAATGAGGAGAGCAAGATTGGTGAAACACAAAGGTTTCAAGTCGTGTTTTGGGTTGGGTCTGAGGTGTCGAAGTCTGACACGCCGGACGTCCATACTGGTCCACCCCATTTGATTATCTGTGTTGGATGGATAAAAGTGTCATGACGGCCCAGTCTGGGCATTTGCAGGATTTTTGGTGATTTACATTGGAGATGACATAAACTAAGCAAAAAAGGGAAGTAGGGGTGGGGTCATTGTTACCCTTTGCATAGAGGAGCGAGCCTGACATGGGTAGAAGTGAGATGGTCGTTCGGAAGATCTGGTACAAAGAGGACAAGAGGGAGATGGAGGAGGATAACGATACATCATGTTCATTGTCATTGGCATTGGGGGGAGGAAAATGGTGGAACAAGACAGAGTTGTCTCAGCACAGTCCACTGGGATGGGGATGGCACCGTTGTGGCTGATGTAACCGTAGCACAACACGAGAGGGATGAGAGAGAGGGGGGACCCAAAAATAAGACGGGCGAGCAACGCTAGCCTGCATTAGATTAACCCCTGATGAAATAAAGAATGATGCGAAATAAAAATCGTCAATGTAATATAACCACAACTGCCATGCATATAACAAACAGCTGATCAGACTAAGGAATAACCTAGTGGTGGAAAGGGGCTGATGCCTTCCCACCCACCCAAGTTCAAGACATGGTCGTTGCAATTTAAGGTTGTTGCACCAATTATAGTGTAATAAGGGCCTTCCTTACAGTCTTTTTGTCAAGAAAAAAAAACAGTTGATCTGGCACATTACTACTGGGCCCGCTCCTGATGTGGAAGTAGATGGTATTTAGTCCTCCTTGCGGCCTTGTTGTTGCCTTGTTGTTGTCAGTACAACTCCTCGTATGTATAAATCTGCAGGAGCTCATCCTTGAGACCATATCATTCAAGCCATCCATCTGCGTCATGTGGTACTGTATATGTTCACGAAATTTTGTGGACGCCTACTGGCTCAAGATTAGGAAAGAATCAAAATGAGAGTGAAATATATCTAGAAATAGTCTTCACTAATCTACCAAGAGCTGAAGTTGCTTTACTACTGTCAATGAGGAGAAGATACCACTACCATGCGCGTGCAAGAAGGATAGAACTGGGAGGCATCCAGAAGAAATCATGCAGTATACACCACCACTCGAGCAAGAACGCCTTCATATCCTGCTCGTAGTCGTCAGCTGGAAGTTAGTTATGTGGAATTGGTTGCTCTGACTCGAAGTACTTCTGTAGCTCTTTATCTTACAAAATAAAGAGTGCGTGTTGTGACCCAATAATGCTACTACTCTGTCTTAGCATCTCTAACCCAGGTGGAAATAATTTCGTTGCTTTCACAACTAAGGGAGAAGAAGAACCTGCACGACACTGCCAAGCGTGTTTTTTGTGTGGATTAAATAGGGGTAGAAAACAAGACATGCATTTAACGGATTGATAAGAAAACGTAGTATTGAACACAATTACGGATGCTTTTTCTGTGTAGTACTATAGTTGATTGTTTGCCAAACTGAAGATTTTGAATTCCTCACAATATTGTTTGCTAGGACTGTGTAAACCCAAAAGGGGTACACGTACTACTCTCTTACTTTGGTATAGTAGGCTCATCTTAAAATACGGTAGATCCAAATCAAAAAAGAAATAAGGGAGATTCATGAATACAAATTGGCTCACGAACGACGACGCCCCCAAGGCCCCAACTCACATGGACATCGCTCCTACTAGCCGGACACAAACCAGCGTCCTCCAGAGCAAGAGTTGCAGAAGGTGGCGCGCTTCTACACCGCTGGAATTGGCATATGGTATTGAGCTTGGCCTTGGGCCTTTTCCTTTTAGCTGTGTATGCCTTGTGGTAGCCTGTTGGGTCAGCACTAAAAAAATGCGCTAAAAAAAGCTCTAAAAACATTCTGATGGGTCGCCGGTGTCGGAAGGGGTGGGGACCCAACCTATGAATGGAGTTCATTATATTATTAGTGTTTTCTTTAGATTGGTTTAGGGTCTTGGTAGTCGTTTTTTTCTTTGGAGATAACATCGTCTACAATAAGTAATCTTCGTCTCTTCGTTCGACGGCGAGATCTCCTTCCTGACGTCAATGGTGGTGTTGAAAGATTAAATTTGTCTAGGTATGGTCTTTCATCAGATCGCTTTTGATTTTTTTGTCATGGTTGCCATGAGGATGATTGTCCTCGCAATATCTGTCCCGGGTGCTACGTTCTCGATAATGGTGATTCGTACTCTCGGCTCCCAACGACGTCGACCTGGGTGTTCGGTTTTTTGTCCCCAGAATACTGATGTTGGTGCTCTTGCCAATGTTGGTTGAATATTTTAATGGTTCCGTGCGTGCATCGCAGCCTTGGCATTGCGGCTCAAATCAAAACTATGGGAAAACCCTCGTTGGTATTTACAGGTTTGTGATTTGATACATTTGTTATTCTCCTGGGGCTACCTTCAGAAAAGTACAAGATCGTGTCATGGAAGAAGAAAGAATTTGAAGATCTCCAAGATTTTCTTGTTTCTTTTAGAATTTATTTTGTAATCGCTGTAGTCAACTCATGTATCTCTACCATGTATAAGTCACATTGTGTAGTCAACTTGTTTATTATACATTTTAAGTCATAGAATTTTCTTGGCTATCGGTTTCACCATACCAAAAGTTCAGTTCATCCTTCACCAGCACGAGCTTAATTTGGCTTATAAGATGACATCCACAATTTGGCTTGATTTGATATATGACCTCCAACGACCAATGTTTGATCTAGTACTACTAATACTTGATCTCCTGATGCCCCATCATCACCCTCACACGGTCGAGTTGAGAGGCTGAGTCACACCGTGCCTACTGGTCATCGTGACCGCCAAAATTTACATAAAGTATGTCTCTTATTCTCTTTCCACTTTCCATGGATAACAACATTATTTTTAATGACTTTGCATATAAGAAAGTTATTTTTTAGATAATATTTATGAATTACTTGGCAATATTACCATTTTACTGCATTTACTTGTTTATTTGTAAAATTTTATAAAGATTTTTAGGGGTATATTAAAGGGCCCGTGGTCTAGTGTCGCCCCAGGCCCCCGAAATCTTAGGGCCGGGCCTGAGCTTGGGTGAGATGAGATAGCAGAACTAGAGGATGGACTACGTTGGTTGTGGCATTTGGGCCTGCCTTTAAGATTTTGAAAAAACATCATATGCATATAGATGTATTCTACATTTGTGTATAGATGCATATACATGTTTTCTATATATATGTATGTATTCTATATATGTTTAAATTTTCATTTGGAGATAAATTTTCTTCAAGAATCATTTGGAGACACTTTAACATGTGAGTTGCACAAAAATGACAAATTTTGTGGATTTGAAATAGTAAAAATTTGAATATGTCCAAAAGGAAATTTACACTTGTGTCACAAATACATCTATACACATGTGGAGTTTCTTGTAGAATTCTCTACAGTAAGAAAAAAATAAATCAAAATTTTTCACCGGATCCGAGGTTCCAAAACGTATTACCAATCAGACTCTCCCTAAAAGGGAAAGTAATTGGCGGTCATACACACGGTTCATAGTGGCCTATAGCATGGAAAATGGGAAAAGAAGCATGTTATTGGAGAATAAATAATTTATATATGTGTATCTAAGCAGGGATGATTCTAAGGGGGCGAGCCAACCCCCCCCCCCCCCCCCCTCTCCTGTTGGGCTGCTGTGTGCTAAAAGGCCCATTAGCTATTAGTCCAAATAAAATATAATCTATACCTAAAAATAAAGTTATTAGTGCTTCTGGCGGTACGTCACATAAATTTCCCTTAAAGTTGCAAAATATTATCCACCAATGGCACCTGTAAGTGACAAAAAAATGTTTCACGCAGGGAAACCCCCACCCGCCGCCTGAACCAGCCCACGCAGTAGTGATATCTTATACTACACTCCACGTGCTGGGAGAAGATGCAGCGCGCCTGTGCAGGAGGCCTGTTTCAAAATTTTGGTTTTTATTTTCCTTTTCAGTTTTTGTTTTTTCTACTTCAAAAAAGTTCCAACAATTACAAAAAAATAATTTTAATAAAATGTTCAGTAAATCATAAAATGTTTGTCGATTCAAAAAATGTTCATAATTTTTCAAAAGTATTTGAAATTTTTTAAAAAATTGTTTGGGAAATCAAACAATATTCATGATTTTTTTTAAAGTTCGTCTATTAGAAAATGTTAGTAAAATTGAACAAAATGTTCGCCAAAATGTTATCTGTGATGCAGCAACATGTCATCATGGCCATTAAAGATTATGGTTTTTTTTTTCTCGCGTGGCAATGTACAGACCCTTTTGCTATTCCAATCAAAATAGATAAAGCAGACAGCTTAGGGCCTAATCCAATCGTGCAAGCAGAAACCGCTGTGGCCTGCGGGTCATTATCTAACCACACCGGTTCATACAGCTAAAACATCCGCAATGCCTAAAAAAGCTAACACGACATCAAGTAGATTGATTGATAGTTTGTAGAGAAAAAGGCAGATCGACCGATCTCTCACCGATCTATCTTCTGTCTTCGGCTCATCTACCCGGAGGGTGCGGATGTTGCATTGCGACTCCTATCCTCCGCGCAGCTGGCAAGACGGCGATTTCCCCAAATATATGATCCTACACACACTTTCGGTTAGTTTTGGTTTCTAGCTCCATCTTGCAATACGTAATTTGTTTTGATGTGATCTCTTAAAACTATACACTACTAAAAAAAGGCCTACTAATGGCGCACCTATTTTAGCTACTAATGGCGTACTATAGGTGCGCCATTAGTACCACGCCACTAGTATATTTTAGTAATGGCGCACCACAGGTGCGTCATTAGTATCTGCTATACTAATGGCGCACCACATTGAAGTGCGCCATTAGTAACATTTTTTTATTTTTTTTCGTTTTTTTCTTAATCTCAGGTCACTATTTCACATATGAGATATCCAACACATATATATACAACAAGCATCCATATAACAATCATATCCAACATACAAGTTTCATCATATATACATACATAGCCAACACATAGTTTCATCGTTACATATTACAAAAGTTTCACATTGTTCATCCAACACCGTTATCCATCAATTCACAAAAGTTTCACATTGATACAAAATAAAAACACAAATGGAAAAGAAGCACTCCATCCATGCAAGCTTCCGTGAATTAAATCAAATCTGTAAAATGATAAACAAGAAGTTAGAAGAAGAAGAAGAGAAGAAGAAGAAGAAGACTAGAAGAATACTAGAAGAAGAACACTAGAAGAATACTAGAAGAAGAATAAGAAGAAGAATAAGAAGAATAAGAAGAAGACTATAAGCTTATTATGTAAACTTGATCATTTTGTGCTAACATAAGTAATTTTGGAGCTAACCTATAGGAGACTAAGCATATAAGCTCTAAGTTAGCATATTAGAGCCAACTTAGGTAAAATGAAGCTAACCTATGTCATTTTGCAAAAGAAGAAGAATAAGAAGAAGACTATAAGCTTATTATGTAAACTTGATCATTTTGTGCTAACATAAGTAATTTTGAAGCTAACCTATAGGAACTAAGCATATAAGCTCTAAGTTAGCATATTAGAGCCAACTTAGGTAAAATGAAGCTAACCTATGTCATTTTGGAAGAATAAGAAGAAGACTATAAGCTTATTATGTAAACTTGATCATTTTGTGCTAACATAAGTAATTTTGGAGCTAACCTATAGGAAACTAAGCATATAAGCTCTAAGTTAGCATATTAGAGCTAACTTAGGTAAAATGAAGCTAACCTATGTCATTTTGGAAAAAAGAAGAAGAATAAGAAGAAGACTATAAGCTTATTATGTAAACTTGATCATTTTGTGCTAACATAAGTTATTTTGGAGCTAACCTATAGGAAACTAAGCATATTAGAGATAACATATGTAACTAAGTATATATATATATATATATATATATATATATATATATATATATCATTTTGGAGATCTGACATACCTGACATAGTTCAATTCTCATTGTTCTTCTCCTTATCCTTCCTCAACCTGATGCGCCAAGAGCGGCGAGGCGGTGGAGGCAGCTGTGGGATGTAGTCTTCTACCACAATTGGCGTGGTCATGTCGCCCAGCTGTGGGATCGCCGGCGCCACCACCAGTGCGTGGTCATTGTCAGGCACCACCACCATCGCGAGGCCACCTTCAGGCAGGATGGGAACGACCATCGCTAGGTCATCCTCAGCCACCACCATCTCTTGCCCATGGTCAGCCACCACCATCTCTTGCCCATGGTCAGCCACCACCATCTCTTGCCCATGATCAGCCACCGCCATCTCTTGCCCTTGGTCAACCACCACCAGCGCTAGGTCATCCTCAGCCTGATGCCCATCGTCATCCTGCAGCTCCTCATCCCCACTCTGCTCCTCTTCTCCCCCACTCCAGTCTGGATCATCCTTCTTGTTGTCAGAATCGCTGCTGCTTTCGCTAAAGCCAGAATTGATGTTGCTTTTGCTACAGCCATAATCGCTGCTGCTTTGGTTGTAGCCAGTGTCGCTGCTTCTGCTCCCATTGGCTGTCCAAATGCAACAATGACCGTTAACAATCAATGTGAGACAAAGCCAAATGTAAAGGAATAAGAAGAGGCAGAACACACTGACATCTTCGTCAGTGTAGCGCATGCGACACATAGTCGCGTTGAAAACCTTCACGATGAGCATTGTGGCGTCATCGTCGTACCTGAAGAGAAGAAAGTACCCGGTCTGCAGGTCGTAGGCACTGTAGAACTTCTCCCAGCCACGGCACATGTACATGTGGCCCTCCTCGATCACCAAGTCCACGTCCCACAGCCTGCGAACCCCGCTGCCGGCCTGTCGGAGCTTCACATTATCTGGCGGATCTTCACCCAGCATCTTCATAAAAGTGTCAGGCAACCTCTGCAATTTGGGACAAGGAGTGACATAGCAAACAACAGAGTTATCATAATGAGATGGGTCAAGGGAAGATCTCTCGTTTTATATACCTGCCTTGTGGCTGATACTAAAGAAGAAAGTATGATACTGAAGAACTTGAAAGCATCCAACTCGTACTCCGGTGAGGCAGAGCAGCGGTGGCTGCTTCCCCCCATGCTTATCCAATCTTGCATGCATTTAAAGTTATTCAATCAGATGCCATATTATTTATTAACATGCTGCCAAGAAGCTTGAACATGCCATTAGTAATGTCTAGCAGCATGGTAGAAATAAAAGAAGTTAACATCTGAATGTTTCCCATGCTTATTTAATCAAACATTAGTAATGTCTAGCAGCATGGTAGAACAAATTCAGCCCTTATAGGCAGAAAAACAGCAGCAGCAACAAAAACAGAACAGCCAGTAGTGCAAGACCAGATCATTTGCACTGTCCAAATGACCAAGACCAATTGGATTTTACCCAGTTAAAGCCACCACAAATGCACAGGTGTACATATGCATTTGAGCAACTAAAACTAGTTAGAAAATCCAATAGCTAAGCCAATTAGAGTGCCACAAATACAGAGAGCAGCAAAGTTAAATTAACAGCCCAGAACCCTAGCATAAGTTAAATTACACACACACTTAGATAGCCAACATCACCCAAGTTAAATTATACACACACTTAGATAGCCAACAGCACCCACAGGAGCATGTATGCAGCAAGTTCAGTGAGCAAGATGACCACCACAGAGAGCCATCACAAATGACCTAGAGCACATCAACTAGCAACCCTACATCAAGATATAGCTATCACAGAGAGCACCAAAATTAATTGATGCTCATCTGGAACATACAGCCAGAACTAGCAGGACTACCAAAGCATCTAAAACATGAACTAGGGCTAGATCATAGAGAGAACATGGAGAGGAAAGGAGGAGCTCACCAAGAGGGGTTGTAGCCGTAGCACAAACTCAGCCACACTAGTGCCACGGTGTGACTACCAACACAGCCGGAGCTCTGCTACAGAGGAGGCTCGTACTGGACAACATTATCCACCATTAGCATATATTGCAGACATATACTGGACAACATTAATTTGAGTAAATATTGGATCAACAAGCAGTCATGAATCAAAAAGCAACCACGATCCGAACTCTCTCTCTCTCGGCTGGACAAATCCATGAGTAAAAAAAGTTCCACCTGTAGCATATACATGGGGATCTAGAGAGAGGCTTGTACCTTGAGGAGAGAAGAGTGTGCTGCGCCTCTGCCGCCGCCGTTAGCCCGCCGGAATCCCACCTAGCCCTCCGCCCCGCTGCAAGAACGCCGGCACGCAGCTCCAGATCAAGAAAGGAGGTTCCTCTGCCCCGTCCATGACTCCCCTATGGTGCTGCAGATCGAGAGAGAGAGAGAGGAGAGAAGAGTAAGCCGGCGGCGAGAATCGGAAGGAACCGGGGCAGCGGAGTAGATCGAGGGAGGAAGAGACAAGGGGAGGCGGCGAACCAGGGGAGGCGGCCCTTGGAGACGGCGTGGATCGGGGAAGCGCCGCTGGCGGATCGGGCCTGACCTGCTCGATCTGCGGCTCCTCGACCTAGGGTGGGGAGATAAGCTCGGTGGGGGAGAGGGCGAGGTCGCCGGAGGGGGTGGGGCTGTGGTGGGCGCCGATGTGGGAGCGAGGGAGGAAGGAACAGATGGAGAGGGAGTTTTGAAACAGATCGAGAGGTATATCAATGGCGCACCAGTTAGGGTGCGCCATAACTAGTTTTGTATATATATATATATATATATATATATATATATATATATATATATATATATATATATAATTGTTAGTAGTGGCACACCATGGTTGTGGTGCGCCATTACTAGTTAGAACTAGTAATGGCGCACTTTGCTAGGATGCGCCATTAGTATGTTTGGAAAAATGAAAAAAAAATTGTTACTAGTGGCGCACCATATGTCTGGTGCGTCATTAGTGTCTTCCACATTAATGACGCACCAGCACATGGTGCGCCATTAGTATATAGTAGTGGCGCATCACTTGCCTGGTGCGCCATTAGTGTCAATTTCATCTATAGCCCTTTTCCTAGTAGTGATAGAACTAGGAAATACAAGTCTGAAATTATTTTATTGTCTAATTATGCGTTTGTAGGCACATAGAGGAAGAATTTTTTTGAGAACATTTTCTAGCCAATTGAAACTAGGAACCAATTTTAAAGAAATTATCTAGAGCCTTAATCATGATTGTCGTAGAGCCAAATTCAGATTAATAGATATGTAAACTGTATTTGTATTGCAGAACCACAGCTATATTTTGAGTTTTTAGACCTTATATTGCTATATATATACTATGATTGATGTACTGACAAAGTATTTTCTTTTGGAAGTGTATTTCAAGAAATATCAACCCTTGGTGTCTGATTTTAACTTCGTGGATAATCTCATAGAATACAAGGACCTTCCAAAATACGTGCCTCGTGTCTGGCTATTGTCCCTACAAGAAGTCTTTGAAGATTTAGAAGACTACTGCTTTGGCTTGTTAAAGTGTATAATGTAAACTGTATGTATGGTATATGTATAAACCGTACATACGACTAGATAAGGGTCGGCGTTGCGTTGTAACCTCAGTTGTTGGGGTTGTTGCGGATGATCTCATATATCCTGTATAGATTATGACTTGGAGATCAATCTAGCAACAACCTGACAACTAACTCTGTAATCTCTGTTTATATAAACACGCAGCGCGTCTCTGCAGATACATACGCTTCACGCTATTTTACATGGTATTCAGAGCCATTCTCCTCTATCACATCCTCTTTGCGCCGCCAACGCTTCTTCGAGCACCGCCGCCGCCGCATCCGTCCTCATCCCCATAGCCGAAAAACTCCATCACTCCAACTACAATGTCTGGCATGCGCAAGCCCTAGCCACCACTCGCGGTGCCAAGTGAGTCTCCTACCTCGATCCAGAGAGAGAGAGAGAGAGAGAGAGATTCCAGCGCCCAAGCTTGCTGACAAGGACGGCAAGCCCACTGACGTGCCCAACCCAGCATATGAGATCGACAGGGCACAAGATTCTCAGGTTTTAATCTTTTTGTTCAATTCCATCTCACTCCCGGTGATGGTTCAGATTGCAAACTACACTACGGCGTTAGCAGCATGGACTGCAATCACGGAGATATTCATCTCCCAGACGCAGGCGGCCATCGTCAACAAGAGGATCGCCCTCTCCACCACCAAGAAGGGGACTTCCACCATCGCCGAGTACCTTGGCCGCATGAAGGCCCTTGGCGATGAGATGGCTGCCATTGGCGAGCTGCTCATCGATGACGACATGGTGTCGTACATCCTCGCCGGACTCGACTTCGACTACATGTCCTCCGTCTCCTCCGTCTGCACCAGGACCATCCCCAACAAGCCCAACAAGTTCTACTCTCAGCTGATCAGCTTCGAGAGCCGCCTCGCCATGTTCAAGGGAAACTCATCGTCATCCCACTCCTCCGCCAACGCTGCCTCTCGCGGCGGCCGTGGTGGCTACATTCGTGGAGGCTGCGGCAGGAACGGAGGTGGCCGTGGCCATGCTGGTGGCCGCGGCAATGGAGGCAACGACGGCCGTGGCAACGGCAATGGTCATGGTGGCCGTGGCCATGCGGGAGGCGGTGGCCACGACGATCTCCCAGAGGTCTTCTATGAGATCTGCAAGAAGCCAAACCACACGACTATCAAGTGCTGCCGGCGCTTTGACATCGCATTCGCTAAGGAGAAGTGTGCAAGCGCCGTGTCCAACTCATCCTATGGCGTCGACACCAACTGGTACGTCGACACTGGCGCCACCAACCACATCACCGGCGGGCTGGACAAACTCACCATGAGGGAGAGGTACAATGGTCATTGATGTCTACTACGCAACTTTATTCTTGTAGATACGTGTTGGGCCTCCAAGTGCAGAGTTTTGTAGGATAGTAGCAATTTTTCCTCAAGTGGATGACCTAAGATTTATCAGTCCGTGAGAGGCGTAGGATGAAGATGGTCTCTCTCAAACAACCCTGCAACCAAATAATAAAAAGTCTCTTGTGTCCCAGCACACCTCATACAATGGCAAATTATATAGGTGCACCAGTTCGGCGAAGAGATGGTGATAAAAGTGTAATATGAATGGTAGAAATATATTTTTATAATATGAATAAATAAAAATAGCAAGGTAGCAAATAGTAAACGGGCACAAAAACGATATTGCAATGCTTGAAAATGATGTCTAGGGTCCGTACTTTCACTAGTGCAACATCACAACAATGCTAATATAATTTGATCATATAACCGTCCCTCAACATGCAACGAAGAATCACTCCAAAGTTCTTATCTAGAAGAGAACATAAGACTGAATTGTTTATAGGATACGAAAGCACCTCAAAGCTATTCTTTCCATTCGATCTATATATTCAAGAGTTCGTACTAAAATAACACAAAGCTATTCTTTCCGTTCGATCTATCCTCGAGTTCGTACGAAAATAACACCAAAGCAAATTCATATTCATAATACTCAATCCAACACAAAGAACTTTAAAGAGTGCCACAAGATTTCTACCGGAGAAACAAAGACAAGAACATGCATCAACCCCTATGCATGGATTACCCCAATGTCACCTCGGGAATCCGCGAGTTGAGTGCCAAAACATATATCAAGTGAATCAATACGATACCCCATTGTCACCATGAGTATTCAATTGTAAGACTTATATCAAGTGTTATCAAATCCATAAAAGTATTCAATCCAATAACAACGAATTCTCAAAGGAAAAAACTCAATTCATCACAACAAGATAGAGAGGGGAAAACACCATATGATCTGACTATATTAACAAAGTCCACGATACATCAAGATCGTAGCATCTCAAGAACACGAGAGAGAGAGAGAGAGATTAAACATATAGCTACTGGTACAAACCCTCAGCCCCGAGGGTGGACTACTCCCTCCTCATCGTGGTGGCTGCCGGGATGATGAAGATGGCCACCGGAAATGATTCCCCCCTCCGGCAGGGTGCCGGAACAGGGTCTAGATTGGTTTTCGGTGGCTACAGAGCCTTGCGGCAGCGGAACTTCTGATCTAGGTTAACCCCAAGGGTTTCTGGAATTTTTGGGAATTTATAGGGTAAAGAGGGGGTGTGGGAGGCCACCGAGGTGGGCACAACCCACCTGAGTGTGCCCTGGTGGGCAGTGCCCCCCTCGGGGCACCCCCCAGGTGCTGCTCTGGCCCATTGGTGGTCTTTTGGTCCATAAAAAATCCACAAAATGTTTCACGGTGTTTGGACTCCATTTGATATTGATTTCTTGTGATGTAATAAACAAGCAAATGGTATTGGGCACTAGGTCATTAGGTTAGTCCCAAAAAATGTTATAAAGTTGCTATAAAATGATTGTAAAATATCCAAGAATGATAATATAGCAGCATGAATACTTCATAAATTATAGATACGTTGGAGACGTATCAGCCATGACCAAGTGAACATGCGCAACGGGTAAGGTATGAAAATTACTCATGTTGGTCAAGCTTATATTCGTACTCCCATTCGCAATCTTTATCTAAAATATGTCCTTTATTCTCCTAAAGCCATGAAGAATCTTGTTTCTGCCAATCGTTTGTCTCAAGATAATCATGTGTTTCTTGAAACTCAGCCTTGCTTCTTTTTCATCAAGGACAAGGCAACGAGGAACACCCTCCTCCAAGGAAGGTGTAGAGCCGGTCTCTATCCCCTATCACCAGCTTCTTTAATCCCGGGCAGACAAGCTTTCGGCGCCACCAAGATATCTCCTTCAAGGTGGCACACTCGATTAGGTCATCCGTCTTCGCAAATCGTCCAACATGTTCTTAGGCAGAATAAAATTCCTTTTTCCAATCATGGGTTGAATAAAGAAGGAGTGTGTGATGCATGCCAAAAAGGAAAAAGTCACCAGTTCCCATCTCCGAATTCTAGTGGCACTTCGAATGCTCCTTTAGAGCTCATTTTCTCTGATGTATGGGGCCTGCCCATGGTTCTATAAATAAGAAAAACTATTATGTGAGTTTTATCGATGATTACAGCAAGTTCACTTGGATATTTCTTCTTAAACATAGATCGGAAGTTTTTAAAGTGTTCCATGAATTTCAAGCACTTGTCGAGAGACTCTTTGATCGTAAAATCATCAGCATGCAAACAGATTGGGGTGGTGAGTATGAGCATTTGAACTCCCTTTTTCGCCAAATTGGCATCACACACCATGTTTCTTGCCCACACGCACATCAGCAAAACGACTTTGCCGAGAGAAAACATCGCCACATTGTCGAAGTTGGTCTCTCCCTTCTAGCACATGCATCCATGCCCTTGAAATTCTGGGATGAAGCATTCATCGCTGCCACATACTTGATCAACCGTACTCCCAGCAAAGTAATAAACCTTGAGACACCCTTAGAAAAACTATTTCATGAGAAACCAAACTACCATGCTCTTCGCACCTTTGGTTGTGCTTGCTGGCCTAATCTCCGTCCTTTCAATTCTCACAAACTAGAATTCCGATCAAAACAATGTGTGTTTCTCGGTTATAGCAATTTACACAAAGGTTTTAAATGCCTAGATATTGCTGCTAGATGTGTCTACATTTCCCATGATGTCGTGTTTGATGAAACAATTTTCCCCTTTGCTGCTCTCAATCCAAATGCCGGTGATCTCATTAGATTTGAAGTTCTTCTCGTCTCTGAAAATACCTCGCCTACTTCTGTTTATCAGGGGATGGACATCTCGCTAATGATCCTTCGGGTAATTTTCATGCAAATGCTGCTATAAATTTTGGTGGAAATCCTGTTTTGCCTCATGATTTTATGCAGTAGCAAGAGACAAACACAGAACACGAGGTGGATTCAGGAGCTGCGCTAGATCCTGACGACAGCGATCCCGAAGGCGACCTGTCGTCGCCTGATGATACGTCTCCAACGTATCTATAATTTTTTATTGTTCCATGCTATTATATATTCTGTTTTGGATGTTTAATGGGCTTATTTATACACTTTTATATTATTTTTGGGACTAACCTATTAACTGCAGGCCCAACCCAAATTGCAGTTTTTTTTGCCTATTTCAGTGTTTCACAGAAAAATAATATCAAACGGAGTCCAAACGGAATGAAACCTTTAGGAGCGTGATTTTTGGAACAAACGTGATCAAAAGACTTGGAGTGGACATCAAGCAACAATGAGGAGGCCACAAGGCAGGGGGCCCGCCTACCCCCTGGGCACGCCCTCCACCCTCGTGGCCCTGAAGGGATTGACTTATGCTATCTTGAGAGAAGCCACTAGTGAAACCTATGCCCCCTGGGTCTATTCTCCATCATATAAGATTCCAATCTATTTTATTTTGCAATATTTACTTTGAATTTATATCATAAAAATACCAAAAATATTTATTTTATTATTATTATTATCTCTATTAGATCTCACTTTTGCAAGTGGCCCTGAAGGGATTGACAACCCCTTTATCGCATTGGTTGCGAGGTTCTTATTTGTTTGTGCAGGTACGAGGTGACTCGCGCGTGGTATCCTACTGGATTGATACATTGGTTCTCAAAAACTGAGGGAAATACTTACGCTGATTTGCTGCATCACCCTTTCCTCTTCAAGGGAAAACCAACGCATGCTCAAGAGGTAGCAAGAAGGATTTCTGGAGTCGTTGCTAGGGAGATCTACGCCAAGTCAAGACATACCTAGTACCCATCACAACTCTTACCCTTCGCATTACATTATTTGCCATTTGTCTCTCGTTTTCCTGCCCCCCCACTTCACCCTTGCCGTTTTATTCGCCCTCTTTTCCATTCTCCATCTCTTTCAGTTCGCTTTTTCTTTGCTTGTTTGCTTGTGTGTGTGGATTGCTTGCTTGTCACGATGGCTCCACATAATATTAAATTGTGTGACTTTGCCAATACCAACAATAATGCTTTTATTAGCACTTCTATTGCGCCTCTTACCGATGCTGAATCTTGTGAAATTAATATTGCTTTGCTGAATCTTGTCATGAAAGATCCGTTTTCTGGCCTTTCTAGTGAAGATGCCGCTACCCATCTAAACAACTTTGTTGATTTGTGTGATATGCAAAAGAAGAAAGATGTGGATAATGATATTGTTAAACTTAAGCTATTTCTGTTTTCGCTTAGAGATCATGCCTAATCTTGGTTTTCGTCTTTGCCTAAAAATAGTATTGATTCATGGAATAAGTGCAAAGATGCTTTTATCTCTAAGTATTTTCCTCCCGCTAAGATCATCTCTCTTAGAAACGATATTATGAATTTTAAGAAACTTGATCATGAGCATGTTGCACTATCTTGGAAGAGGATGAAATTAATGATACATAATTGCGCTACACATGGTTTGAATTTATGGATGATTATACAAAAATTTTATGCCGGATTGAATTTTGCTTCTAGAAATCTTTTAGATTCGGCCGCGGGAGGCACTTTTATGGAAATCACTTTAGGAGAAGCTACCAAACTCCTAGATAATATTAGGGTTAATTATTCTCAATGGCACACTAAAAGATCTACTAGTAAAAAGGTGCATGCAATTGAAGAGATTAATGTTTTGAGTGGAAAGATGGATGAACTTATGAAATTGTTTGCTAATAAGAGTGCTCCTTCTGATCCTAATGATATGCCTTTGTCTACTTTGATTGAGAATAATAATAAATCTATGGATGTGAATTTTGTTGGTAGGAACAATTTTGGTAACAACGCGTATAGAGGTAATTTTAATTCTAGGTCGTTTCCTAGTAATTCCTCTAATAATTATGGTAATTTCTACAACAACTCTTATGGAAATTATAATAAGATGCCCTCTGATTTTTAATTTAGTATTAAAGAATTTATTAGTTCGCAAAAGAGTTTCAATGCTTTGATTGAAGAAAAATTGCTTAAGATTGATGGGTTGGCTAGGAATGTGGATAGAATTTCTCTTGATGTTGATTCTTTGAAACTTAGATCTATTCCACCTAAGCATGATATCAATGAGTCTCTCAAAGCAATGAGAATTTCCATTGATGAGTGCAAAGAAAGAACCGCTAGGATGCGTGCTAAGAAAGATTGCTTTGTGAAGGCGTGTTCTTCTAGTTTTCATGATAATAAAGATGAAGATCTAAAAGTGATTGATATGTCCCCTATTAAATCCTTGTTTTGCAATATGAATCTTGATAATGATGGGACTAGAGATGAGTCAACTTTAGTTAGAAGGCGTCCCAAAAATTCGGAGTTTTTAGATCTTGATGCAAAAATTGGTAAAAGTGGGATTGAAGAGGTTAAAACTTTAAATAGCAATGAACCCACTATCTTGGATTTCAAGGAATTTAATTATGATAATTGCTCTTTGATAGATTGTCTTTCCTTGTTGCAATCTGTGCTAAATTCTCCTCATGCTTATAGTCAAAATAAAGCTTTTACTAAACATATCATTGATGCTTTGATGCAATCTTATGAAGAAAAACTTGAGTTGGAAGTTTCTATCCCTAGAAAACTTTATGATGAGTGGGAACCTACAATTAAAATTAAAATTGAAGATCATGAATGCTATGCTTTGTGTGATTTGGGTGCTAGTGTTTCCACGATCCCAAAAACTTTGTGTGATTTGCTAGGTTTATGTGAATTTGATGATTGTTCCTTAAACTTGCACCTTGCGGATTCCACTATTAAGAAACCTATGGGAAAAATTAATGATGTTCTTATTGTTGCAAATAGGAATTATGTGTCCGTAAATTTCATTGTTCTTGATATAGATTGCAATCCTTCATGTCCTATTATTCTTGGTAGACCTTTGCTTAGAACGCTTGGTGCAATTATTGATATGAAGGAAGAGAATATTAGATTCCAATATCCATTAAGGAAAGGCATAGAACACTTCCATAGAAAGAAAATTAAATTACCATATGAGTCTATTATGAGAGCCACTTATGGATTGCCTACCAAAGATGGCAATACTTAGATCTATCCTTGCTTTTATGCCTAGCTAGGGGCGTTAAACGATAGCGTTTGTTGGGAGGCAACCCAATTTTATTTTTATTCCTTGCTTTTTGTTCCTGTTTAGTATTAAATAATTTATCTAGCCTCTGTTTTGGTTGTGTTTTTTGTGTTTAATTAGTGTTTGTGCCAAGTAGAACCGATGGAAAGACTTGGGAAAGTCTTTTTGATCTTGCTGTAAAAAACAGAAACTTTAGCGCTCACGAGAATTACTGACATTTTTTATTGGAGAGTGCTATTTAGTTAATTATTTTTGCAGATGATTAATTCCTCACGTCCAGAAAATTAATTTAGATTTTTTTGGGTTCCAGAAGTATGCGTTTGATACATATTACTACAAAATGTTATGTTTTTGACAGATTCTGTTTTTCGTGTGTTGTTTGCTTATTTTAATGAATCTATGGCTAGTAATGGAGTTTATAAATCATAGAAAAGTTGTAATACAGTAGGTTTAACACCAATATAAATAAAGAATGAGTTAATTACAGTACCTTGAAGTGGTGTTTTGTTTTCTTTCACTAACGGAGCTCACGGGATTTTCTGTTAAGTTTTGTGTTGTGAAGTTTTCAAGTTTTGGGTAAAGATTTGATGGATTATGGAACATGGAGTGGTAAGAGCCTAAGCTTGGGGATGCCCAAGGCACCCCAAGGTAAATACAAGGACACCAAAAATCCTAAGCTTGGGAAGGCATCCCCTCTTTTGTCTTCGTTCATCGGTAACTTTACTTGGAGCTATATTTTTATTCACCACATGATATGTGTTTTGCTTGGATCGTCTTGTATGCATTTAGTCTTTGCTTTTTAGTTTACCGCAATCATCCTTGCTGTACACACCCTTTGAGAGACACACACATGAATCAGAATTTATTAGAATACTATATGTGCTTCACTTATATCTTTTGAGCTATATAGTTTTTGCTCTAGTGCTTCACTTATATCTTTTAGAGCACGGTGGTGGTTTTATTTTATAGAAATAATTGATATCTCATGCTTCATTTATATTATTTTGAGAGTCCTTTAGAACAGCATGGTAATTTGCTTTTAGGAATAATAAAAACTTTCATATAAGTGCATTAAATACTATGAGAAGTTTGATACTTGATAATTGTTTTGAGATATGTAGATGGTGATATTAGAGTCATGCTAGTTGAGTAGTTGTGAATTTGAGAAATACTTGCGTTGAAGTTTGTGATTCCCGTAGCATGCATGTATGGTGAACCGTTATGTGATGAAGTCGGAGCATGATTTATTTATTGATTGTCTTCCTTATGAGTGGCGGTTAGGGATGAGCGATGGTCTTTTTCTACCAATCTATCCCCCTAGGAGCATGAGCGTAGTACTTTGTTTTGATAACTAATAGATTTTTGCAATAAGTATGTGAGTTCTTTATGACTAATGTTGAGTCCATGGATTATACGCACCCTCACCCTTCCACATTTGCTAGCCTCTCTATTACCGCACACTTTTCGCCGGTATCATACACCCACCATATACCTTCCTCAAAACAGCCACCATACCTACCTATTATGGCATTTCCATAGCCATGCAACTTTCCACCATTCCGTTTGTTATGACATGCTTCATCATTGTCATATTGCCATGCATGATCATGTAGTTGACATCGTATTTGTGGCAAAGCCACCTTTCATAATTTTTTCATACATGTCACTCTTGGTTCATTGCATATTCCGGTACACTGCTGGAGGCATTCACATAGTCATATTTTGTTATAAGTATTGAGTTGTAATGCTTGAGTTGTAAGTAAAAAGAAGTGTGATGATCATCATTGTTAGATCATTGCCCCAGTAAGGAAAGGATGATGGAGACTATGATCCCCCCACAAGTCGGGATGAGACTCCGGACGAAAAATAATAAAAAAAGGAGAAAAGAGGCCAAAGGAAAAAAAATAAAAATAAAGAAGGTACAAATAAAAAAATGAGAGAAAAAGAGAGAAGGGACAATGTTACTATCCTTTTCCCACACTTGTGCTTCAAAGTAGCACTATGATCTTCATGATAAAGAGTCTCCTATGTTGTCACTTTCATAAACTAGTGGCAATTTTACATTATAGAAATTGGCTTGTATATTCCAATGATGGGCTTCCTCAAATTGTCCTAGGTGTTCGTGAGCAAGAAAGTTGGATGCACACCCACTTAGTTTCTTTTGTTGAGCTTTCATACACTTATAGCTCTAGTGCATCCGTTGCATGGCAATCCCTACTCACTCACGTTGATATCTATTGATGGGCATCTCCATAGCCCGTTGATATGCCTAGTTGATGTGAGACTATCTTCTCCTTTTTGTCTTCTCCACAACCACCATTCTATTACACCTATAGTGCTATGTCCATGGCTCACGCTCATGTATTGCCTGAAAGTTGAAAAAGTTTGAGAACATCAAAAGTATGAAACAATTGCTTGGCTTGTCATCGAGGTTGTGCATGATTTAATATTTTGTGTGATGAAGATAGAGCATAGCCAGACTATATGATTTTGTAGGGATAACTTTCTTTGGCCATGTTATTTTGAGAAGACATGATTGCTTAGTTAGTATGCTTGAAGTATTATTATTATGTCAATATTAAACTTTTATCTTGAATCTTTTGGATCTGAACATTCATGCCACAATAAAGAAAATTGCATTGAGAAATATGTTAGGAAGCATTCCATATCAAAAATTCTGTTTTTATCATTTACTTACTCGAGGACGAGCAGGAATTAAGCTTGGAGATGCTTGATACGTCTCCAACGTATCTATAATTTTTTATTGTTCCATGCTATTATATATTCTGTTTTGGATGTTTAATGGGCTTATTTATACATTTTTATATTATTTTTGGGACTGACCTATTAACTGCAGGCCCAGCCCAAATTGCTGTTTTTTTTGCCTATTTCAGTGTTTCGCACAAAAAGAATATCAAACAAAGTCCAAACGGAATGAAACCTTCGGGAGGATGATTTTTGGAACAAATGTGATCCAGAGGACTTGGAGTGGACTTTAAGCAATCAATGAGGAGGCCACGAGGCAGGGGGGGCGCGCCTACCCCCCTGGGCGCGCCCTCCACCCTCGTGGGCCCCTCATGGCTCCACCGACCTACTTCTTCCTCCTATATATACCTACGTACCCTGAAAACATCAGAGGGCACCATGAAAACATAATTCCACCGCCGCAACCTTCTGTACCCGTGAGATCCCATCTTGGGGCCTTTTCCGGCACTCTGCTGGAGGGGGCATTGATCACGGAGGGCATCTACATCAACACCATAGCCATTTCAATGATGTGTAAGTAGTTTACTTCAGACCATCGGGTCCATAGTTATTAGCTAGATGGATTCTCTCTCTTTGGATCTCAATACAAAGTTCTCCTCGATTCTCTTGGAGATCTATTCGATGTAATCTTCTTTTGCGGTGTGTTTGTCGAGATCCGATGAATTGTGGGTTTATGATCAAGATTATCTATGAACAATATTTGAATCTTCTCTGAATTCTTTTATGTATGATTGGTTATCTTTGCAAGTCTCTTCGAATTATCAGTTTGGTTTGGCCTACTAGATTAATCTTTCTTGCAATGCGAGAGGTGCTTAGCTTTGGGTTCAATCTTGCGGTGCTCGATCCCAGTGACAGAAAGGGAAACAACACGTATTGTATTGTTGCCATCGAGAATAAAAAGATGGGGTTTATCTCGTATTGCTTGAGTTTATCCCTCTACATCATGTCATCTTGCTTAAAGTGTTACTCCGTTCTTATGAACTTAATACTCTAGATGCATGCTGGATAGCGTTCGATATGTGGAGTAATAGTAGTAGATGCAGGCATGAGTCGGTATACTTGTCACGGATGTGATGCCTATATACGTGATCATACCTAGATATTCTCATAATTATTCGCTTTTATATCAATTGCTCGATAGTAATTTGTTCACCCACCGTAATACTTATGCTATCTTGAGAGAAGCCACTAGTGAAACCTATGGCCCCCGGGTCTATTCTCCATCATATAGGTTTCCAATCTATTTTATTTTGCAATCCTGACTTTGAATCTATATCATAAAAATACCAAAAACATTTATCTTATTATTATTTTCTCTATCAGATCTCACTCTTGCAAGTGGCCATGAAGGGATTCAAAACCCCTTTATCGCATTGGTTGTGAGGTTCTTATTTGATTGTGTAGGTACGATGTGACTCGCGCGTGGTCTCCTACTGGATTGATATCTTGGTTCTCAAAAACTGAGAGAAATACTTGCGTTGCTTTGCTGCATCACCCTTTCCTCTTCAAGGGAAAAGCAACGCATGCTCAAGAGGTAGCACCTGACGCGCCAGGCAGCGGCGACGTATCTGCCTCGAGGCCAGGCGGGTCATCGTCAGGCGGCCACGCCCCCCCACGGCCCCACGGGCGACGAAACGATGTCTCGTGGCAGTCCCCACACTAGTGGCGGGCCACCCGCTTCGACGCGCCTGACCGGGTGGTCCCTTGACTCCGCCAACCAACCAACTGGGCCTCGGCAAGTGGCCCAACCTGACTCAGAGGCGAGAGCGGGCGCGGGCGCACGGCTGCATGGCCCCAACAACATCCATCTTGGATCGGGCGCCGCGGGATCGCGCGCAGTATTGGACTCCGTCAGATCCTCTGCGCCATGGGACTCTGCTGTAGTTCCTGTGCCAGCGCAGAGAACACGATCACAACGTGGAGTTTCCAAACAAAAAATTCACACTGATGGTACGGTCAGGTATGACAAGTGTTTTGGAGGTCTTGCTGTCACGGGTGAGCCCAATAATCTAAGTGAGGCTTTTGAAAGTAAAAACTGGAAAAATGATATGGATGAGGAATATAATGCTCTTGTTCAAAATAGGACTTGGCACTTAGTCCCTCCAGCACGGGGGAGAAATATCATTAATTGTAAATGGGTTTATAGAATTAAACGGAAAGCTAATGGAGAGATAGACAGGTACAAGGCTAGACTAGTGGCAAAGGGTTTTAAACAAAGATATGGTATAGATTATGAGGATACCTTTAGCCCAGTTATTAAAGCAGCTACTGTCAGACTTGTTCTCTCTGTTGCAGTATCAAACAGTTGGAGCCTTCGTCAATTGGATGTGCATAATGCGTTCCTTCATGACGTTCTAGAGGAGGAAGTTTACATGAAACAACCACCTAGGTATGAGGTAAAAGGCAATCATCACCATGTATGCAAACTTGATAAAGCACTATATGGTTTGAAACAAGCACCTAGTGCATGGTACTGTAGGTTAAGTGAAAAACTTCAAAGGCTTGGATTTCGACCCTCAAAGGAAGATACACCTCTTTTCTTCTATAAAAGAGGCAAAGTAATCATTTTTATGTTGGTATATGTTGATGACATAATTGTGGCTAGTTCATCACAGGAAGCAACCAATGCACTATTAGAGGATCTAAAAAAGGATTTTGCTCTAAAAGACCTGGGTGACTTGCATTATTTCTTGGGCATAGAAGTGAAGAAGGTAACAGATGGTATACTTCTAAGTCATGAAAAATATGTGTTAGAAATACTGAAGAGATCAGGTATGATGAATTGTAATGTTTCAAATATGCCTCTTTCAACCACTGAAAAATTGTCTAAAGAAGAAGGTGAGCCGAAGGAGCTACAAATTATAGAAGTGTTGTAGGTGCTCTACAATACCTAACACTTACAAAACCTGATATATGTTTTCATGCCAACAAAGTATGCCAGTTTTTGCATGCTCCCTCTCTTCAGCATTGGACTGCAGTTAAAAGGATTATGAGATATCTCAGAGGTACTATGATTACAGGATTAAAGTTCACAAAATCAACCTCAACTCTAGTAAGTGCCTTCTCTAATGCAGATTGGGCAGGCTGTACTGATGACATAAGTTCTATAGGAGGCTTCGCAGTTTTCTTTGGACCTAATCTTATATCTTAGAGTGCAAGGAAGCAAGCAACTGTGTCAAGATCTAGCACCGAGGCCGAATACAAAGCCTTGGCTAATGCCACAGCCGAATTGATATGGGTTCAGGCTCTGCTTAATGAACTTGGTATAAATCACTCTTCTATTGCACGTTTGTGGTGTGATAACATTGGTGCTACTTATCTGTCAGCAAATCCAATGTTCCATGTAAGGACAAAACACATTGAGGTTGATTATCATTTTGTTCGTGAAAGAGTAGCTAAGAAGCTACTAGACATACGGTTCATTCCTACAAATGATCACGTCGCAGATGGTTTTACCAAGGCCTTATCACGGAGCAAGTTGCAAGAGTTTAAGAACAATCTCAACTTGGTGAAGTTGTGATTGAGGGGGCGGTGTTAAAGTGTATAATGTAAACCGTATATACGGTATATGTATAAACCGTACATACGAGTAGATAAGGGTCGACGTTGCGTTGTAACCTCGGTTGTTGGGGTTGTTGCGGATGATCTCATATCTCCTGTATAGATCCTAACTTGGAGATCAATCTAGCAACAACCTGACAACTAACTCTGTAAACTCTATGTCTATATAAACACGCTGCGCGTCCCTGCAGATGCATATGCTTCACGCTATTTTACATGGCTGAACCCCAAAAGTGTTTTGAGAAGATCGATGGCAAACCATTGGGCCTAGGAGCAGAGTTGGATTTCATGTGCAGATAGCTCCTTCTACCTCCCCAACAAGGAAGGTGCCCGCAAGGGAGATATTATCGTTTGTTGAGCACTCATTGTTCTTTGCACCAGATTTTACATGTGAGGACCACTCCTGTGTGAGGTTCTACCAAGAAGAGATCTTATAGAATGCGCACTGTCCAAATATTCGCAAAGATGCAATTTCGACACATATATGTGCATTTCATAATCTAAAAAGTCTCAAACTAGAGAGAGATGAAAAAGAAAACCTAAATGTGTAGCTGTGTTCACTTATAAATCAATTAGCTAGATGAAGAAAACGAATGGCGATCAATATATACAAGATAAGGACGAAAAAGGTAGGATATGTTAAGAACAGAGTAAATAAAAGGTAATAACTACAAAGAGGAGTTGAACTCAAGACATCTTTCCAACTTAGTCACAACCAACTACTACTGTATGGCGCTATGTATAGTATCCAATGTTTAATGGCCCAATTATACTATGTATGTTAGAAAACATGATAGAAAATATTTATTTGCAAAAATGAATGAGTGTTCGGCTGAAGTAGGCAGTATTGAAGTCTCTTTTATGATCTACTAGTCCTGGCGGCCTGGATGCAGCTATTAAAACTCTGCCTCTATATAAATCCACACGAGCTCATCCTCCACTCCACATATGATTCGAGCCATCCATCTGCACCACGCATTAGTATACACTTTAGGAGATTTTATTTATGGGGGCCTACTTGCTCGAGATTTGAAAAAAAAAATCAAGGGATAATGGAAAATGCACATCAGTGATCTTGACCAATCTACCAATAGTTGAAGTAGGTTTTACTAATGTCAATGAGGCAAATAGACCACTGTGTTGTATGCGCAATAAGGATAGGACTGGCAGGCATCGAAAAGAAACGTTCAACATCGAGCACTACTGGAACAACAACCTCAGACCAGCATAGCTCTTCAACTTCCAATGGACGTGGGATCTATGGAATGAACCACTCCCACTTGGCACAATCGTGTGTTCTGTAAATGTGTGTGGCTCAGTGACAAGCAGAACACACCATGTAGCCTTGAGTGCCTTATGGACCAATTGATCCATGAGAAATGAACCCAATCCGCGGGGGCGGCGTCCACCGGGTTGGTTGCATGAAACATGTTTCTGCAGGCCCTACACAATGTGTCCTCACATGATATTTCCTTGATGGTGTATTATGTTTATATAGAATCGCTAATTTTCAGTTGACTGGTTTTGATTCGGCTTCATTTTGTTTTTTTAGTTTGTCCGATCGAGTGCTTTGATTCACGCTGAGAGAACTCAAAACAGTACTTAACATGCTACAAACGGCATGCAAGCTAACTCCAACATTGAACTCCTAGTAGTACTCCCACTCTAGCTGGAGATCATTGGTGAGAAAGCCATGGCCGACTACTTCCTCTGCCTGTCGGCGTTCTCTTTGGCTCTTCCTACCTCTCCTCCGCCGTTTCCACCCATGCTGCTGCTACTTCTCCCACCGGCGCCTCCTACCTGCAGCATGCTCTCCCGGAGCGCTGTATCACCACGTCCTAAGCTTCGGCGGCCGGGCAGAGCAGCAGTACCACAGCGACGAGATGGTAAGAAGTCTAGCCCGACCACCGACTGCTCATCCTCCATGTCAATGCAATCACCCGAGCTCGAGTTTTTTGACCCCTTGTTCGTCACTTCGTCTCCACCATGCTGCACAGGCCGACGAGCTCTGTCCGGGCGGCGGCGCGTCGTCACCCTGTCGGACGCGAGCTGCAACTCGCTGCCGCTACGCCCGCCTGCGCGTTAACACGAACTCAGCTGTCGCTACAGTTTACATTAAGAGTTCATTAGCTGGGTTAGTTAGCAAGTGCCTCAGACATGTTCAGATTATTTAGTTCGAATGTGTGCATGCATTTTTATTTTATTTTGTAATTTTTTCTCCTACTGACAAGTGGGCCTCACACACATTTACTGCTTAACCATCCATCCTGGCCATTCCATGGCAAGTTGGAAACCCCACCGATTGGATACGACGTTAAGGTAAAAAACGACCGGGATTTAATAGGACAGCGTACACTTCAGGAATTAGAAGATGAAGGTTCATATTCGACTAGCTCTACAAACTCAAGGTTTAAACCAGGCTTCACTCTGCCGTCGATGACTCGAAGAACCGACGCGGTGCCGCAAGGGGCAACACCGATGTTGCAAGGTCAGCAGAGCATGCTTGCGGGTCTCGGCCGAGAATGCCGAGACGATGGCGGCTCTTCTGCAAACCGGGACGGGGGCTTAGTATGTCGATAGAAGGTTGTTGGGTGTGGAGACGTCCGGGCATAGCGCCGACAATGTATGGCGGGGCGGCATGCGTCGTGTGGGAGGCAACAAGCATGCAAGGGAGTGACGACCATTCCGAATCTAACAAATCGTGCGAGCTAAGAGCATCTCCAACACACTCGCGCAGGCGCCAATTTTTTTTACAACACGCGCAATGGCTGTTTTTGCGCCCGAGTAGACAGTTGCTTCACCAGAGGCTGCAAATTTTAGCGCGCCGCTGTAGCGCTTCAGCAGGTGCGCTAAAATACAACGCTCTATTTGATAAAACATACACATAGTCATATTTCAAACAACATGGTCATAGCATATTTCAACCAACATAGTTCATAGCATAGATAGTAAAAAAATGATACAAAAGCCCGCAGCTAAATTACTCATCGTCGTCCTCCTTCGACTCCGTGGTGTCCTCCTCCTGCTCCGATGTCGTAATGAAGGCGTGCATTCACCGTTCATCGTCGGAGTCCCAGCTCGACGCTTATTTGAGCTCGATGTTGAAGAGAGCGACCGCCTTCCGTGTACGCCTGTCCTCGTGATAGGCAGCCCGCTCCGCCCTCCTCTGCGCGTAGAATTCGCGCTCGTTGACGACGTCCTCCGGGAAGCGTTGGCGCCACATCGCCATGACCTTCTCGTCCATCTCAGTGATGCCGAGGCGGCTCTCCCGCCTCGGTTGACGTGGCGGTCCTCGTTGGTGCCTAGCCGCAGGGGAGGCGCGGGCTCCTGCGCCAGCTCCCGAGTCGCCCCCTCGGGGAAGTTCATCTCCCTACGAGGCCGCCGCGTCGTACGCGCGGGCGGCCTCGTGGGCGGTCTCGGACGTGCCAAGGCTGAGGCGCGTCTCACCGGAGCGGATCTTTTCGTAGAAGACGCCGCGGTAGCCTGAACTTCCCCGACGGCATGGTGGCATGGTGGCGCGACAGCGGCGAGTTGAGAAAGGATGCAAGCAAGAAGAAGCGTGGCCAGGAAGAGCGACGGAGAGGGCACATGGCGAAGCAGAGAGGTGGAGAGGGCGCGTGGAGAGGCGCTGGTTTTATATAGCGCACGCAGCGACACACACCAAAACTGCCGGGTGCGCGCCTGCTTTTCCCGCGCGCATGCCTGCTTTTTTTGCACTCCACGTGTGCCGTGCGGGCACGTACGCTATATCCCTGTTTTTTTTGCACGCGCGCTTTATTTGACGCGTCTGTTGGGAATGCTCTAATCTAACATCGTGTGAGGAGAGAGCACCACTCGCCTCGCCCAGCCGATGCCTAGTGCAGGCCTCAATTGACCGCCTACCGTCTGGGTCAATCGATCGACCCCAAAAACCATTAAGGACGTCTATTGTATGCGGCAACAGGTGAAGCTGCGAGGACTAAGGGCATCTCCGACAAATTTTCTCCCACATCCATCTCGAATAAAGGAGGACCAGTCTGCGGATATGGATGCGGAAGACTGCTATCCAACCGTAGCCATATACATTTCAAATATTTTTTCAACAAATCAGATAAAATTTATGCAAACACGACCAAATTTCGTATAAACATGATGGATTTCATACAAATCTGACGTAAATATTTATATTTTAAATATATTTTAACCAAAAAGATAAAACTATGTGTATGTACGGCCGCGCGGAGCTCTACTCCCACGACATGGATACAGTACACTAGTCTACGGCCGGCCATGGTGGATCCCTTTGTCTTTCCCATGTCCAGCCGCCGTCTCATCGGACTGTCGAGAGCCCCGAAGATATATGCTTCAGCTTAAAGAGCGGCTTGCTTCCCAACCTCACATCGGCGATGGCCTTCCTGGGACCCAAGTGGCGGCGGCCTCCTGTATTCTACTTGAAGGAAATATACCCTAGAGGCAATAATAAAGTTGTTATTTATATTTCCTTATATCATGATAAATGTTTATTATTCATGCTAGAATTTTATTAACCAGAAACTTAGTACATGTGTGAATACATAGACAAACAGAATACCCCTAGTATGCCTCTACTTGACTAGCTCGTTAATCAAAGATGGTTAAGTTTTCTAACCATAAACATGGGTTGCCATTTGATGAACGGGATCACATCATTAGAGAATGATGTGATGGACAAGACCCATCCATTAGCTTAGCATAATGATCGTTTAGTTTTATTGCTATTGCTTTCTTCGTGACTTATACATGTTCCTATGACTATGAGATTATGCAACTCCCGAATACCGGACGAACACCTTATGTGCTATCAAACGTCAAAACGTATCTGGTGATTATAAAGATGCTCTACAGGTATCTCTAATGGTGTTTGTTGAGTTGGCATAGATCGAGATTAGGATTTGTCACTCCGTGTATCGGAGAGGTATCTTTGGGCCCTCTCGGTAATGCACATCACTATGAGCCTTGCAAGCAATGTAACTAATGAGTTAGTTACAGGATGATGCATTACGGAACGAGTAAAGAGACTTTCCTGTAACGAGATTGAACTAGGTATGATGATACCGACGATCGAATCTCGGGCAAGTAACATACCGATGACAAAGGGAATAACGTATGTTGTTATGCGGTTTGACCGATAAAGATCTTCGTAGAATATGTAGGAGCCAATATGAGCATCTAGGTTCCGCTATTGGTTATTGACCGGAGATGTGTCTCGGTCATGTCTACATAGTTCTCAAACCCGTAGGGTCCGCACGCTTAACGTTCGATGATGATTTGTATTATGAGTTATGTGATTTGATGACTGAAGTTTTTTCGGAGTCCCGGATGAGATCACGGACATGACGAGGAGCCTCGAAATGGTTGAGAGGTAAAGATCGATATATTGGAAGGTTATATTCGGACGTCGGAATGGTTCCGAAGTGTTTCGGGTATTTTCCGGAGTACCGGGAGGTTACTGGAACCCCCCGAGGAAGTAGTGGGCCTTAATGGGCTTTAGGGGAAAGGAGAGAAGGGCCTCAAGGGGTGGCCGCCCCCATGGCTGGTCCGAATTGGACTAGGAGGGGGTGGCGCCCCCCTCTTTCCTTCTCCCCTCTTCCTCCTTTCCTCCTTCTCCTAGTTGGAATAGGAAGGGGGGCGAATCCTACTTGGACCGGGAGTCCAAGTAGGACTCCCCCCTTTGGCGCGCCCCCCTTGGGCCGGCCTCCTCTCCCCCCTCCTTTACATACGTGGGAGGGGGGCACCCCAAAGGCACACCAAGTCTTCTCTTAGCCGTGTGCGGTGCCCCCCCCTCCACAGTTACACACCTCGGTCATATCGTCGTAGTGCTTAGGAGAAGCCCTGCGCCGGTAAGTTCATCATCACCGTCAACACACCATCGTGCTGACGGAACTCTCCCTCGTCCTCAACTGGATCAAGAACTCGAGGGACGTCATCGTGCTAAACGTGTGCTAAACACGATGGTGCCGTACATTCGGTGCTAGGATCGGTTGGACCGTGAAGATGTTCGACTACATCAACCGCGTTATTAAACGCTTCCACTTTCGGTCTACGTGGGTACGTAGACACACTCTCCCCTCTCGTTGCTATGCATCTACTAGATAGATCTTGCGTGATCGTAGGATTTTTTTTGAAATACCGTGTTTCTCAACAGTGGCATCCGAGCCAGGTCTATGCGTAGATGTTATATGCACGAGTAGAACACAAAGAGTTGTGGGCAATAATAGTCATACTGCTTACCACCAACGTCTTATTTTGATTCGGCAGTATTGTTGGATGAAGAGGCCCGGACCGACATTACATGACCGCGTTCATGAGACTGGTTGTACCGACGTGCTTCGCACATAGGTGGCTGACGGGTGTCTCTTTCTCCAACTTTAGTTGAATCGAGTTTGACTATGGCCGGTCCTTTTTGAAGGTTAAAACATCACACTTGATGAAAAATTATTGTGGTTTTGATGCGTAGGTAAGAACGGTTCTTGCTAGAAGCCCATAGCAGCCACGTAAAACTTGCAACAACAAAGTAGAGGACGTCTAACTTGTTTTTGCAGGGCATGTTGTGATGTGATATGGTCAAGACGTGATGAGATATAAATTGTTGTATGAGATGATCATGTTTTGTAAAAGTTATCGGCAACTGGCAGGAGCCTTATGGTTGTTGCTTTATTATATGAAATGCAATCGCCATGTAATTGCTTTACTTTATCACTAAGCGGTAGCGATAGTCGTGAAAGCAATAGTTGGTGAGACGACAACGACGCTACAGTGGAGATCAAGGTGTCAAGCCGGTGACGACGGGGATCATGACGGTGCTTTGGAGATGGAGATCAAAGGCACAAGATGATGATGGCCATATCATGTCGCATATTTTGATTGCATGTGATGTTTATCCTTTATGCATCTTATTTTGCTTAGTACAGCGGTAGCATTATAAGATGATCCCTCACTAAATTTCAAGGTACAAGTGTTCTCCCTGAGTATGCACCGTTGCTACAGTTCGTCGTGCCGAGACACCATGTGATGATCGGGTGTGATAAGCTCTACGTTCACATAGAACGGGTGCAAGAAGTTTTGCACATGCAGAATACTCGGGTTAAGCTTGACGAGCCTAGCATATGCAGATATGGCCGCGGAACACTGAGACCAAAAGGTCGAACGTGAATCATATAGTAGATATGATTAACATAGTGATGTTCACCATTGAAAACTACTCCATCTCACGTGATGATCGGACATGGTTTAGTTGATATGGATCACGTGATCATTTAGATGACTAGAGGGATGTCTATCTAAGTGGGAGTTCTTAAGTAATATGATTAATTGAACTTTAATTTATCATGAACTTAGTACCTGATAGTATTTTTATGTCTATGTTGTTGTAGATCAATGGCCCGTGCTACTGTTCCCTTGAATTGAAATGCATTCCTAGAGAAAGCTAAGTTGAAAGATGATGGTAGCAACTACACGGACTGGGTACGTAACTTGAGGATTATCCTTATTGCTGCGCAGAAGAATTACGTCCTGGAAGCACCGCTAGGTGCAAGACCCGCTGCAGGAGCAACGCCGGACGTTGTGAACGTCTGGCAGAGCAAAGCTGATGACTACTCGATTGTTCAGTGTGCCATGCTTTACGGCTTAGAATCGGGACTTCAAAGACGTTTTGAACGTCATGGAGCATATGAGATGTTCCAAGAGTTGAAGTTAATATTTCAAGAAAATGCCTGAATTGAGAGATATGAAGTCTCCAATAAGTTCTATAGCTACAAAATGGAGGAGAATAGTTCTGTCAGTGAACATATACTCAGAATGTCCGGGTACCACATCCACTTGACTCAACTGGGAGTTAATCTTCCTGATGATAGTGTCATTGACAGAGTTCTTCAATCACTGCCACCAAGCTACAAAAGCTTCATGATGAACTATAATATGCAAGGGATGGATAAGACAATTCCCGAGCTCTTCGCAATGCTAAAGGCTACGGAGGTAGAAATCAAGAAGGAGCATCAAATGTTGATGGTTAACAAGACCACTAGTTTCAACAAAAAGGGTAAATGGAAGAAGGGGAACTTCAAGAAGAACGGCAAGCAAGTTGCTTCTCAAATGAAGAAGCCCAAGTCTGGACCTAAGCCTGAGACTGAGTGCTTCTACTACAAAGGGACTAGTCACTGGAAGCGGAACTGCCCCAAGTATTTGGCGGATAAGAAGGATGGAAAGTGAAAGGTATATTTGATATACATGTTATTGATGTGTACCTTACTAATGCTCTTAGTAGCGCCTGGGTATTTGATACTGGTTCTGTTGCTCATATTTGCAACTCGAAACAGGGGCTACCGACTAAACGAAGATTGGCTAAGGACGATGTGATGATGCGCGTGGGAATGGTTCCAAAGTCGATGCGATCGCCGTCGGCACGCTACCTCTACATCTACCGTCAGGATTAGTTTTAGACCTAAATAATTGCTATTTGGTACCAGTGTTTAGCATGAACATTATATCTGGATCTTGTTTGATGCGAGACAGTTATTCATTTAAATCAGAGAATAATGGTTGTTCTATTTATATGACTAATATCTTTTATGGTCATGCACCCTTGATGAGTGGTCTACTTTTGTTGAATCTCGATAGTAGTGACACACATATTCATAATATTGAAGCCAAAATATGCAAGGTTAATAATGATAGTGCAACTTGATAACCCACAAGTATAGGGGATCGCAATAGTCTTCGAGGGTAGAGTATTCAACCCAAATTTATTGATTCGACACAAGGGGAGTCAAAGAATATTCTCAAGTATTAGCAGCTGAGTTGTCAATTCAACCACACTTGAAAACTTAATATCTGCAGCAAAGTATTTAGTAGCAAAGTAATATGATAGTAATGGTAACGGTAGCAAAAGGTAATGATAACAAAAGTAATGTTTTTTGGTATTTTGTAGTGATTGTAACAATAGCAACGGAAAAGTAAATAAGCGAAGAACAATATATGGAAAGCTCGTAGGCAATGGGTCGGTGAAAGAGAATTATGCCGGATGCGGTTCATCATGTAACTGTCATAACCTAGGGTGACATAGAACTAGCTCCAATTCATCAATGTAATGTAGGCATGTATTCCGAATATAGTCATACATGCTTATGGAAAAGAACTTGCATGACATCTTTTGTCCTACCCTCCCGTGGCAGCGGGGTCCTAGCGGAAACTAAGGGATATTAAGGCCTCCTTTTAATAGAGTACCGGACCAAAGCATTAACACATAGTGAATGCATTAACTACTCAAACTACGGTCATCACCGGGAGTGGTCCCGATTATTGTAACTTCGGGGTTACCGGATCATAACACATAGTAGGTGACTATAGACTTGCAAGATAGGATCAAGAACTCTCATATATTGATGAAAACATAATAGGTTCATATCTGAAATCATGGCACTCGGGCCTTAGTGACAAGCATTAAGCATAGCAAAGTCATAGCAACATCAATCTTATAATATAGTGGATACTAGGGATCAAACCCTATCAAAACTAACTCGATTACATGATAAATCTCATCCAACCCATCACCGTCCAGCAAGCCTACAATGGAATTACTCATGCACGGCGGTGAGCATCATGAAATTGGTGATGGAGGATGGTTGATGATGACGACGGCGACGGATTCCCCTCTTCGGAGCCCCGAACGGACTCCAGATCATCCCTCCCGAGAGGTTTTAGGTCGGAGGAGCTCTAGGGGGCCCACGAGGTAGGGGGCGCGCCCAGGGGGCAGGCACGCCCCCACCCTCGTGGCTAGGGTGTGGCCCCCTGGTCTTGATATTTTGCCAGTATTTTTTTATTATTTCCAAAAAGATGCTCCGAGTTTCAGGTCATTCCGAGAACTTTTGTTTCTGCACATAAATAACACTATGGCAATTCTGCTGAAAATAGCATCAGTCCGGGTTAGTTCCATTCAAATCATGCAAGTTAGAGTCCAAAACAAGGGAAAAAGTGTTTGGAAAAGTAGATACGACGGAGACGTATCAACTCCCCCAAGCTTAAACCTTTGCTTGTCCTCAAGCAATTCAGTTGATAAACTGAAAGTGATAAAGAAAAACTTTTACAAACTCTGTTTGCTCTTGTTGTTGTAAATATGTAAAGCCAGCATTCAAGCTTTCAGCAAAGATTATAAACTAACCATATTCGCAATAACGCATAGGTCTCATGTTTACTCATATCAATGGCATAATCAACTAGCGAGCAATAATAATAAATCTCGGATGACAACACTTTCTCAAAACAATCATAATATGATATAGCAAGATGGTATCTTGCTAGCCCTTTCTGAGACCGCAAAACATAAATGCAGAGCACCTTTAAAGATCAAGGACTGACTAGACATTGTAATTCATGGTAAAAGAGATCCAGTCAAGTCATACTCAATGTAAACTAACAGTAATGAATGAAAATGACAACGGTGCTCTCCAACTGGTGCTTTTTAATAAGAGGATGATGATTCAACATGAAAGTAAATAGATAGGCCCTTCGCAGAGGGAAGCAGGGATTTGTAGAGGTGCCAGAGCTCGGTTTTGAAATAGAGGTGAATAATATTTTGAGCGGTATACTTTCATTGTCAACATAACAACCAAGAGATGGTGATATCTTCCATGCTACACACATTATAGGCGGTTCCCAAATAGAATGGTAAAGTTTATACTCCCCCTCCACCAACAAGCATCAATCCATGGCTTGCTCGAAACAACTAGTGCCTCCAACTAACAAGAGTCCCAGGGGGAGTTTTGTTTGCAATTATTTTGATTGATTTGCATAAAGCATGGGATTGGGCATCCCAGTGACCAGCCATTTTCTCGTGAGTGAGGAGCGGAGTCCACTCCTCTTGAGAATAACCCGCCTAACATGGAAGATACGGACAGCCCTAGTTGATACATGAGCTATTCGAGCATACAAAACAGGATATTTATTTGAAGGTTTAGAGTTTGGCACATACAAATTTACTTGGAACGGCAGGTAGATACCGTATATAGGTAGGTATGGTGGACTCATATGGCATAACTTGGGGGTTTATGGAGTTGGATGCATAAGCAGTATTACCGCTTAGTACAGGTGAAGGCTAGAAAAAGACTAGGAAGTGACCAGCTAGAGAGCGACAACAGTCATGAACATGCATTAAAATTAATGAACACCGAATGCAAGCATGAGTAGGATATAATGCACCATGAACATAAATATCGTAGAGGCTATGTTGATTTTGTTTCAACTACATGCGTGAACATGTGCCAAGTCAAGCCACTCGAATCGTTCAAAAGAGGATACCATCCTATCATGCCACATCACAACCATTTTAATAGCATGTTGGCACGCAAGGTAAACCATTATAAGCTCCTAGCTAATTAAGCATGGCACAAGAAACTATGATCTCTAGTTGTCATTGCAAACATGTTTATTCATAATAGACTGAATCAGGAATGATGAACTAATCATATTTACAAAAACAAGAGAGGTCAAGTTCATACCAGCTTTTCTCATCTCAATAAGTTCATCATATAATCATGATTATTGCCTTTCACTTGCACAATCGAACGATGTGGATAATTATAATAGTGCATGTGCATCGGACTAAGCTGGAATCTGCAAGCATTCAATAAACAGGAGAAGACAAGGCAGTATGGGATCTTTTGTCAGATCAACGATAATGCATATAAGAGCCACTTCAACAATTTATTCATGGTCTTCTCCTATCGACCCCCAAAGAAAAGAAAAGAAAAAATATAAAACTATTTACCCGGGAAAGCTCCCAATAAGCAAAAAGAAGAACATGAAATCTTTTTGGGTTTTCTTTTTAGTTACTACTACAAGCATGGAAATTAAAACTAACTAAAAGCTACAACTATTTTTTTTGTTTTTCTTAAGGTTTGTTAAACACACAAGAAGAAAGCATAAAAAGGAAATAAACTAGCATGGATATTACAATGAAAAAGTATGAACACCGACATCTAGCAATGAGTGTGTGAATGTGAATGTAATGTCGGTGAGAAATACGTACTCCCCAAGCTTAGGCTTTTGGCCTAAGTTGGTCTAATGCCACGGATGGCCTGACGGATATCCAAAGTTGTAGTTGGGGTCGTACTGAAATGCAGCAGTCATTGCATCATGGGCTACACCTTGGAGGTGAGCTATCTCAGCTCTCCTCTTATACTCTTCCGCCTCCTCTCTGGTTATAGAATATCTCCCTTTTGCCTGAAAGTCAAAGAAAGTAGAAGTAGGGAGAGCGACGCGATAGGTGCGTCGTCTGTCAAAGATTAGTCGTTACTGGAGGAACTGATCGTTCCTCTCAACAAACTAATGACGAACCATAGCCTCATAATCCAAATAAGCAGGAGGCAACTCAATATCATCCTCACGTATGGTTATACCAAGAAAATTAGCTATGCGAGTCGCATAAATTCCACCAATGAAATCTCCATTAAATCTATTAAGATGCAACCTATGTGCAACAATGGCTCCCAAATTATAAGATTTATCTCCTAACACAGCACTCCTAAGAATACCGAGGTCAGGGACACACATGTGACATGCTTCATATTTACCGTTAATGCATCTACCTATGAAGAGAGCAAAATAATGTATAGCAGGAAAATGAATGCTCCCTATGGTAGCTTGTGCTATATCTCTAGATTCCCCCATAATTATACTAGCAAGAAAATCTCTAAATTCAGATTTGCGAGGTTCACTAGTACTACCCCATTGTGGAAGTTTGCAAGCAGTGGTAAAGTCCTCTAAGTCCATAGTGTAAGAATTTTCATAAAGATCAAACAGGACAGTTTGAGAATTACGTGAAGATGAAAATTCAAACCTCCTCACAAAGGAACTAGTGAGATAATGGTACTGACGGCATTTTTCTTCCTCGAATCTCACAAGATCAGCGTTACACAAATATGCGTTAAATTCTTCCTTAATTCCCGCTCGATCCATGAAGTCCTCTGAAGGCCATTCACAAGGCCGCACTGGAGCGTCCCTTGGTGGCTCATCGTTAGCATCACGCATTGCAAGCCTGGATCCTTGCTTCCTTGAAGGACCACCTTGGTAAATTTTCCTAAACATATTTCTTCCTCTGAAAAATTTCTGAAATTTTTAGTAACTTCAAATAAAAGTAAACCAAACTCAACAAAATTGATAGCAACTACTCCTACAAGTGCCTAGAGCCTATATCATGCATCAAAACTACTTGGAACCACATAAAATTTGATATTCAAGCTCAAGAACATGGTCACCTAGGCAGCAAAAATTTGCAATGAATAAAGCACTAGAACAAAAACTAATTGGACCAATGGAGGAGTCACATACCAAGGAACAATCCCCCAAGCAGTTTTGTGAGAGGTGCTTTGAGCAAGGAGATCGAAAATGGCAGCAAAATGAGCTTGGACTCGGGTTTGAACTGGATAATGGTGTTTGTGGGAGGAAGGAGTGTGTGGGTGCAGGAATAAGTGGAGGAGGTCCACCGTGGGCCCACGAGGTAGGGGAGCGCGCCCAGGGGGATAGGGCGCGCCCCCTCGTGGCCAGGTGGATGCCCCTGCTGTGTTCTCAGTGCCAAATATTCTAGAAAAAAATCATATTTAAATTTCAGGGCATTTGGAGAAATTTTATTTTCGGGGTATTTTTATATTGCACGGATAATTCATATAACATACAGAAAATACTATTTTTATTTTATTTAATATAAATAACAGAAAGTAAAAGGAGGGTACAGAGAGTTGTGTTTTCTAACTTCATCCATCTCATGATCATCAAAAGGAATCCATTAACAAGGTTGATCAAGTCTTCTTAACAAACTCATTCCGAATAACATGGAACCAGAGAATTTTCGAATAACACTAGGTTACCTCAACGGGGATATGCACATCCCCAACAATAAGAATATCATACTTCTTCTTGACAGTAGGAAGAGGAAATTATAAACCTCAAAAAATAATTGATGGAATTTTTCCAATAGAATTAATAGTGTGGACTTGAGGTTGTTTCCTCGGAAAGTGTACCGTATGCTCATTACCATAAACATCAAAAGTGACATTGCCTTTGTTGCAATCAATAACATCCCCTGCAGTATTCAAAAAGGGTCTTCCAAGAATAATAGACATATTATCGTCATCGGGAATATCAAGAATAACAAAGTCTGTTAAAATAGTAACATTTGCAACCACAACAGGCACATCCTCACAAATACCGACATGTATAGCAGTTGATTTATCAGCCATTTGCAAAGATATTTCAGTAGGTGTCAACTTATTCAAATCAAGTCTACGATATAAAGAGAGAGGCATAACACTAACACCGGCTCCAAGATCACATAAAGCAGTTTTAACATAGTTACTTTCAATGGAGCATGGTATAGTGGGTACTCCTGGATCTCCAAGTTTCTTTGGTATTACACCCTTAAAAGTATGATTAGCAAGCATGGTGGAAATTTCAGCTTCTGATATCTTTCTTTTATTAGTAACAATTTCTTTCATATACTTAGCATAAGGATTCATTTTAAGCATATCAGTTAATCGCATACGCAAAAAGATAGGTCTAATCATTTCAGCAAAGCGCTCAAAATCCTCATCACCCTTTTTCTTGGATGGTTTGGGAGGAAAAGGCATGGGTTTCTGAACCCATGGTTCTCTTTCTTTACCATGTTTCCTAGCAAAAAAGTCTTTCTTATCATAACGTTGATTCTTTGATTGTGGGTTATCAAGATCAACAGCAGGTTCAATTTCTATATCATTATCATTACTAGGTTGAGCATCATCATGAACATTATCATTAACATTATCACTAGTTTCAAGTTCATTACCATATTGTGTTTCAACATCAGAAATAGAAATATCATTTGGATTCTTAGGTGTTTCAGTAATAGGTTCACTAGAAGCATGCAAAGTCCTATAATTTTTCTTTTTCTTCCTCTTAGAAGGACTAGGTACATCAATATTATTTCTCTAAGAATCTTGCTCAATTCTCTTAGGATGGCCTTCATGATACAAAGGTTCCTGGGTCATTTTACTAGTTCTAGTAGCCACTCTAACAGCAAAATCATCATTCTTACTATTCAATTCATTGAGAAAATCATTTTGAGCTTTAAGTACTTGTTCTAATTGAGTGGTAACCATAGAAGCATGTTTACTAATAAGTTTAAGTGCACCTTTAACATTACTACATTAGCCATATAATCACCCAAGTGTTCAAGCATATCAGCACTGCGTTTTAATTCTCTACCAAAATAAGCATTGAAGTCTTCTTGCTTAACTATAAATTTATCAAACTCATATAAGCATGGGCTAGCAAACTTAGTAAATGGGATTTCAGCTTTATCATATCTATAGAGAGAATTTACCTTTACTACCTGTGTTGGGTTATCAAGGCCATGTATTTATTCAATAGGAGATGGATTAAAATTATGCATTTCTTCGACAGGCGGTAAATTAAGACCATGTATTTCTTCAATAGGAGGTAAATTCTTAACATCTTCAGCTTTAATACCATTTTCTTTCATGGATTTCTTTGCCTCTTGCATATCTTCAGGACTAAGAAATAGAACACCTCTCTTCTTCGGAGTTGGTTTAGGAATAGGCTCAGGAAGTGTCCAATTATTTTCATTAGTCAACATATTATTTAATAGAATTTCAGCTTCATCCGGTGTTCTTTCCCTGAAAACAGAACCAACACAACTATCCAGGTAATCTCTAGAAGCATCAGTTAGTCCATTATAAAAGATATCAAGTATTTCATTTTTCTTAAGAGGATGATCAGGCAAAGCATTAAGTAATTGGAGAAGCCTCCCCCAAGCTTGTGGGAGACTCTCTTCTTCAATTTGCACAAAATGATATATATATATACCTTAAAGCAGCTTGTTTCTTATGAGCAGGGAAATATTTAGCAGAGAAGTAATAAATCATATCATGGGGACTACACACACAACCAGGATCAAGAGAATTAAACCATATCTTAGCATCACCCTTTAATGAGAACGGAAATATTTTAAGGATATAAAAGCAACAAGTCCTCCCATCATTAGTGAACAGGGTAGCTATATCATTTAATTTAGTAAGATGTGCCACAACAGTTTCAGATTCATAGCCATAAAAAGGATCATATTCAACCAAAGTAATTATATCAGGATCAACAGAGAATTCATAATCCTTATCAGTAACATAGATAGGTGAAGTAGCAAAACCAGGGTCAGGTTTCATTCTAGCATTAAGGGATTGCTGCTTCCATTTAGCTAATAACCTCTTTAGATCATATCTATCATTGCAAGCTAAAATACCTCTAGTAGCTTCTTCATCCATAACATAACCCTCAGGAACAACAAGCAATTCATATTTATTAGGGGGAGAGTCTTCATCATCACTTTCATCAATATTACCAGTTTCAATAATTTCATTCTCTCTAGCCCTAGCAAGTTGTTCATCAAGAAATTCACCAAGTGGCATAGTAGTATCAAGCATAGAAGTAGTTTCATCATAAGTATCATGCATAGCAGAAGTGGCATCATCAAAAACATGCGACATGTCAGAATCAATAGCAAAAGCAGGTTTAGGTGAGGCAAGCTTACTCAAAACAGAAGGTGAATCAAGTGCAGAGCTAGATGGCAGTTCCTTACCTCCCCTCGTAGTTGAGGGATAAATCTTGGTTCTTGGATCTTTCAAGTTCTTCATAATGATAAGTAGATATAAATCCCAAGTGACTCAAAGAATAGAGCTATGCTCCCCGGCAACGGCGCCAGAAAATAGTCTTGATAACCCACAAGTATAGGGGATCGCAACAATTTTCGAGGGTAGAGTATTCAACCCAAATTTATTGATTCGACACAAAGGGAGCCAAAGAATATTCTCAAGTATTAGCAGCTGAGTTGTCAATTCAACCACACTTGGAAACTTAATATCTGCAGCAAAGTATTTAGTAGCAAAGTAATATGATAATAGTGGTAACGCTAGCAAAAGTTAATGATAACAAAAGTAATGTTTTTGTTATTTTGTAGTGACGGAAAAGTAAATAAGCGAAGAACAATATATGGAAAGCTCGTAGGCAATGGATCGGTGATAGAGAATTATGCCGGATGCGGTTCATCATGTAACAGTCATAACCTAGGGTGACATAGAACTAGCTCCAATTCATCAATGTAATGTAGGCATGTATTCCGAATATAGTCATACATGCTTATGGAAAAGAACTTGCATGACATCTTTTGTCCTACCCTCCCGTGGCAGCGGGGTCCTAGCGGAAACTAAGGGATATTAAGGCCTCCTTTTAATAGAGTACCGGACCAAAGCATTAACACATAGTGAATGCATGCTCCTCAAACAACGGTCATCACCGGGAGTGGTCCCGATTATTGTCACTTCGGGGTTGCCGAATCATAACACATAGTAGGTGACTATAGACTTGCAAGATAGGATCAAGAACTCTCATATATTGATGAAAACATAATAGGTTCAGATCTGAAATCATGGCACTCGGGCCCTAGTGACAAGAATTAAGCATAGCAAAGTCATAGCAACATCAATCTCAGAACATAGTGGATACTAGGGATCAAACCCTAACAAAACTAACTCGATTACATGATAAATCTCATCCAACGCATAACCGTCCAGCAAGCCTACGATGGAATTACTCACGCACGACGGTGAGCATCATGAAATTGGTGATGGAGGATGGTTGATGATGACGACGGAGACGGATTCCCCTCTCCGGAGCCCTGAACTGACTCCAGATCAGCCCTCCCGAGAGGTTTTAGGGCTTGGCGGCGGCTCTGTATCGTAAAACGCGATGAATCCTTCTCCTTTATTTTTCTCTCCCCGAAAGTGAGTATATAGAGTTGGGGTTGAGGTCGGAGGAGCTCCAGGGGACCCACGAGGTAGGGGGCGCGTCCAGGGGGGCAGGCGCGCCCCCACCCTCGTGTCTAGGGTGTGGGCCCCATGGTCTTGATATTTTGCCAGTATTTTTTTATTATTTCCAAAAAGACGCTCCGTGGAGTTTTAGGTCATTCTGAGAACTTTTGTTTCTGCACATAAATAACACCATGACAATTCTGCTGAAAACAACGTCAGTCCGGGTTAGTTCCATTCAAATCATGCAAGTTAGAGTCCAAAACAAGGGCAAAAGTGTTTGGAAAAGTAGATACGATGGAGACGTATCACAACTTTTTTGTGGCACTACCATTTAGGTCATATTGGTGTAAAGCGCATGTGGAAACTCCATGCTGTTGGGCTTTTCGAATCACTTGATTATGAATCACTTGATGCTTGCGAACCATGTCTCATGGGCAAGATGACTAAGACTCCCTTCTCTGGAACAATGGAACGAGCAACTGACTTGTTGGAAATAATACATACTGATGTATGCGATCCAATGAGTGAGGCTCGCGGCGGGTATCGTTATTTTCTGACCCTCACAGATGATTTAAGATATGGGTATATCTACTTGATGAAACATAAGTCTGAAACATTTGAAAAGTTAAAGGAATTTCAGAGTGAAGTGGAAAATCATCGTAACAAGAAAATAAAGTTTCTACGATCTGATCATGGAGGTGAATATTTGAGTTATGAGTTTGGTCTTCATTTGAAACAATGTGGAATAGTTTTGCAACTCACGCCACCTAGAACACCACAGCGTAATGGTGTGTCCGAACGTCTTAATCGTACTTTATTAGATATGGTGCGATCTATGATGTCTCTCACTGATTTACCGCTATCGTTTTGGGGTTATGCTTTGGAGACGGCTGCATTTACATTAACAAGGGCACCATCTAAATCCGTTGAGACGACACCATATGAACTGTGGTTTGGTAATAAACATAAGCTATCATTTCTTAAATTTGGGGCTGCGATGCTTATGTGAAAAAGCATCAACCTGATAAGCTTGAACCCAAATCGGAGAAATGTGTCTTCATAGGATAGCCAAAGGAGACTGTTGGGTACACCTTCTGTCACAGATCCGAAGGCAAGATATTCATTGCCAAGAATGGATCCTTTCTAGAGAAGGAGTTTCTCTCGAAGAAGTGAGTGGGAGGAAAGTAGAACTTGATGAGGTAATTGTACCTTCTCCCTTATTGCAAAGTAGTTCATCACAGAAATCAGTTCAAGTGATTCCTACACCAATCAGTGAGGACGCTAATGATAATGATCATGAAACTTCTGATCAAGTTACTACCGAACCTTGTAGGTCAACCAGAGTAAAGTCCGCACCAGAGTGGTTTTGTCGATTGATGTCTACTACACAACCTTATTCTTGTAGACGTTGTTGAGCCTCCAAGTGCAGAGGTTTGTAGGACAGTAGCAAATTTCCCTCAAGTGGATGACCTAAGGTTTATCAATCCGTGGGAAGCGTAGGATGAAGATGGTCTCTCTCAAACAACCCTGCAACCAAATAACAAAGAGTGTCTTGTGTCCCCAACACACCCAATATAATGGTAAATTGTATAGGTGCACTAGTTCGGCGAAGCGATGGTGATACAAGTGCAATATGGATGGTAGATATAGGTTTTTGTAATCTGAAAATATATAAACAACAAGGTAACTAATGATAAAAGTGAGCACAAACGGTATTGCAATGCTTCGAAACAAGGCCTAGGGCTCATACTTTCACTAGTTCAAGTTCTCTCAACAAGGATAACATAATTAGATCATATAACTATCCCTCAACATGCAACAAAGAGTCAGTCCAAAGTCACTAATAGTGGAGAACAAACGAAGAGATTATTGTAGGGTACGAAACCACCTCAAAGTTATTCTTTTCGATCAATCCATTGGGCTATTCCTATAAGTGTTACAAACAGCCGTAGAGTTCGTAGTAAAATAACACCTTAAGACACAAATCAACCAAAACCCTAATGTCACCTAGATACTCCAATGTCACCACATGTAGCCGCGGGTATGATTATACGATATGCATCACACAATCTCAGATTCATCTATTCAACCAACACAAAGAATTACAAAGAGTGCCCCAAAGTTTCTATCGGAGAGTCAAGACGAAAATGTGTGCCAACCCCTATGCATAGATTCCCAAGGTCACAGAACCCGCAAGTTGACCACCAAAACATACATAAAGTGAATCAATATAATACCCCATTGTCACCATGGCTATCCCATGCAAGACATACATCAAGTGTTCTCAAATCCTTAAAGACTCAATCTGATAAGATAACTTCAAAGGGAAAACTCAATCCATTACAAGAGATAGAGGGGGAGAAACATCATAAGATCCAACTATAATAGCAAAGCTCGCGATACATCAAGACTGTGTAAAATCAAGAACACGAGAGAGAGAGAGAGAGAGATCAAACACATAGCTACTGGTACATACCCTCAGCCCCGAGGGTGAACTACTCTCTCCTCGTCATGGAGAGCGACGAGATGATGAAGATGGCCACCGGTGATGGATCCCCCCTTCGGTGGGGTGCCAGAATAGGGTCCTGATTGGTTTTTAGTGGCTACAGAGGCTTGCGGCGGCGGAACACCCGATCTAGGTTTCTTTTCGGGGGTTTATGTATTTATAGAATTTTTGGCGTCGGTCTCACGTTAGGGGGGGGGTCTCCGAGTCATCCACGAGGCAGGGGGCGCGCCCAGGGGGGTAGGGCGCGCCCTCCACCCTCGTGGATGGCTCGGGACTCTTCTGGCCCAACTATTTTACACCGGGGGCTTCTTTTGGTCGATAAAAAATCATCAAAAATTGGCACATCAATTGGACTCTGTTTGGTATTCCATTTCTGTAAAACTCAAAAACAAGGAAAAAACATAAACTGGCACTGGGCTCTAGGTTAATAGGTTAGTCCCAAAAATCATATAAAATAGCATATAAATGCATATAAAACATCCTAGATGGATAATATAATAGCATGGAACAATAAAAAATTATAGATACGTTGGAGACGTATCGAGCATCCCCAAGCTTAATTCATGCTCGTCCTCGAGTAGGTAAATGATAAAAACATAATTTTTGATGTGGAATGCTACCTAACATATTTATCAATGTAATCTTCTCTATTGTGGCAAGAATATTCAGACCCATAAGATTCAAAACAAAAGTTTAATATTCACATAAAAACAGTAATACTTCAAGCACACAAACAAAGAAATCATGTCTTCTCAAAATAACATGGCCAAAGAAAGCTATCCCTACAAAATCATATAGTCTGGCTATGCTCTATCTTCCATGCACAACCTCGGTTTCAGCCAAGCAATTGTTTCATACTTTAATATTCTCAAACTTTTTCAACTTTCACGCAATACATGAGCGTGAGCCATGGACATAACACTATATGTGGAATAGAATTGTGGTGGTGGAGAAGACAAAAGGAGAAGATAGTGTCACATCAACTAGGTATATCAACAGGCTATGGAGATGCCCATCAATAGATATCAATGTGAGTGAGTAGGGATTCCCATGCAACGTATGCACTAGAGCTATAAGTATAGGAAATCTCAAAAAGAAACTAAGTGGGTGTGCATCCAACTTGCTTGCTCCTGAAGACCTAGCGCATTTGAGGAAGCCCATCATTGGAATATATAAGCCAAATTCTATAATGAAAATTCCCACTAGTATATGAAAGTGACAACATAGGAGACTCTCTATCATGAAGATCATGGTGCTACTTTGAAGCACAAGTGTGGTAAAAGGAGAGTAGCATTGCCCCTTCTCTCTTTTTCTCTCTTTTTTCTCTCTCTCTTTTCTCTCTTTTTTGGCCTATTTTTTATTTTATTTTTATTTTTCGTCCGGAGTCTCAACCCAACTTGTGGGGGAATCATAGTCTCCATCATCCTTTCCTCACTGGGACAATGCTCTAATAATGATGATCATCACACTTTTATTTACTTACAACTCAAGAATTACATCTCAATACTTAGAACAAAATATGACTCTATATGAATGCCTCCTGTGGTGTACCAGGATGTGCAATGAATCAAGAGTGACATGTATGAAAGAATTATGAAAGGCGGCTTTGCCACAAATACGATGTCAACTACATGATCATGCAAAGCAATATGGCAATGATGAAGCGTGTCATAATAAACGGAATGGTGGAAAGTTGCATGGCAATATATCTCGGAATAGTTATGGAAACGCCATAATAGTTCGGTATGGTGGCTATTTTGAGGAGGGTATATGGTGGGTGTATGGTACCGGCGAAAGTTGCATGGCACAAGAGAGGCTAGCAATGGTGTAAGGGTGAGAGTGCGTATAATCCATGGACTCAACATTAGTCATAAAGAACTCATATACTTATTGCAAAAATCTACAAGTCATCAAAACAAAGTACTACGCGCATGCTCCTAGGGGAAGGGTTGGTAGGAGTTAACCATCACGTGATCCCGACCTCCACTCATAAGGAAGACAATCAATAAATACCTCATGCTCCAACTTCATCACATACGGTTCACCATACGTGCATGCTACGGGAATCACAAACTTTAACACAAGTATCTCTCAAATTCACAACTACTCCACTAGCATGACTCTAATATAGACATCTTCATATCTCAAAACAATCATAAAGAATCAAACTTCTCATAGTATTCAATGCACTTCATATGAAAGTTTTTATTATATCCCTCTTGGATGCCTATCATATTAGGACTAAATTTATAACCAAAGAAAATAACCATGTTGTTTAAGACTCTCAAAATAATATAAGTGAAGCATGAGAGTTCATCTATTTCTTCAAAATAAAACCACTGCCGTGCTCTAGAGCAAACGACAAACTACTCCGAAAGATATAAGTGAAGACCAATGAGTAGTTGAATAATTATGTAACTATGTGAAGACTCCTTCTCATAAATAAAATTTCAGATATGAAGTAACTTATTCAAACAACAAACAAAACAAAATAAAATGACATTGCAAGGATAGCGCATATCATGTGAAGAGGAAAAAACTTAGGCTCAACCAAAACTGACCGATAGTTGTTGAAGAAGAAATGTGGGATGCCAACCGAGGCATCCCCAAGCTTAGATGCTTGAGACTTCTTGAAATATGGACTAGGGATTCCTTGGCCATCCCCAAGCTTGAGATTTTGTGTCTTCTTAATTCCTTTCATATCGCGCTTTCCCTAAATCTTAAAAAAAACTTCATCCACACAAAACTCAACAAGAACTCGTGAGATAAGTTAGTATAAATCCATGCTAGACCTTATCATTCTCTACTGTAGGAAATCACTAAAATTATAATTTGACATTCCGTACTAAATGCCTCTGCATATTTAAGAGTCCTATCCTTAAATAGAATCATTAAACAAAAAAACATATGCAAACATAACAGCAATTTGTCTAAACAAGATAGTCTGTAAGGAATGCAAGAGGAATCATACTTCCCTAACTCCAAAAATCCTGAAAAATTACCGCACTGTAGATAATTTTTTGTTACTCATTGTGTAAAAATTTGAAGATTTTATAATGTTTTTACTATTCACAAATATTCAAAACATAACAACAAACTTTCTGTTTTTAAAACAGCAACATATGGACTTGCAAAACAAGTATGGTAAAGGCTATACTTGACCCTTTATTGAACTAAAAGATGAAAAACATTACTCTAAATAACAACAAGGAAATCCTAATAAAACAAAAAGGCCCTCGAAGCAAAACTCATATCATGTGGTGAATAAAAATATAGCCTCAAGTAAAGTGACCGATGAACGAAGACGAAAGAGGGGATGCCATCCGGGGCATCCCCAAGCTTAGACTCTTGGTTGTACTTGAATATTACCTTGGGATGCCATGGGCATCTCCAAGCTTAGGATCTTTCCACTCCTTATTATGTAGTCCATCGAATCTTTATCCAAAACTTGAAAACTTCACAATACAAAACTCAACAGAAAACTCGTAAGCTCTGTTAGTATAAGAAAGCAAATCACCACTTAGGTACTGTCAAGACAAGATTCATAATTTTCTCACATGATGCCTACTGTACCCTATTATTTCTACAATTTATATTAAGCAATATAAGCCATAGAAACTAGAAAACAAGCAAACTATGCAACGAAAACAGAATATGTCAAAAACAGGACAGTTTGTAGTAATCTGTAACTCTCTAATGCTTCTGTAACTTCAAAAATTCTGAAAAATTAGGACAACCTGAGAAATTTGTTTATTAATCTTCTGAAAAAAGAACCAGTATTTTATCATGCTTCTGTTAAAAATGAGAATTGTTTTCCTGGTCGCAATAGTTTCTGTTTTTCAGCAAGATCAAATCAACTATCACCATAGATCATCCCAAAGGTCTTACATGGCACTTTATTGAAACAAAATCTATAAAACATGATTACTACAGTATAATAATCATGTGAACACACAAAAACAGTAGGTATAAATGTTTGGTTGTCTCCCAACAAGCGCTTTTCTTTAATGCCTTTTTAGCTAGGCACGACGATTTCAATGATGCTCACATAAAAGATAAGAATTGAAACATAAAGAGAGCATCATGAAGAATATGACTAACACATTTAGGCCTAACCCATTTCCTATGCATAGGGATTTTGTGAGAAAACAATTTATGGGAACAATAATCAACTAGCATAGGAAGACAAAACAAGCATTACTTCAAAACTTTTAACACATAGATAGGAAACTTGATATTATTGCAATTCCTACAAGCATATATTCCTCCCTCATAATAATTTTTAGTAGCATCATGAATAAATTCAACAATATAACCATCACATAAAGCATTCTTTTCATGATCTACAAGCATAGAAAATATACTACTCTCCACATAAGCAAATTTCTTCTCATGAATAGTAGTGGGAGCAAACTCAACAAAATAACTATCATGTGATGCATAATCTAATTGAAAATTAAAATCAAGATGAAAAGTTTCATGGTTATCATTGTTCTTTATAGCATACATGTCATCACAATAATCATCATAGATAGCAACTTTGTTCTCATAATCAATTGGAACCTCTTCCGAAATAGTGGATTCATCACTAAATAAAGCCATGACCTCTCTGAAACCACTTTCATCAAAATAATCATCATAAAAGGAGGCATGCTATCATCGTAATAAATTTTTTGATCAAAACTTGAGGGACTAAAAATATAATCTTCATCAAACATAGCATCCCCAAGCTTGGGACAAACATTAATTGCAGCAAATAAATTCTCAAACATGTCATTCTCATCAAACATAGCATCCGCAAGCTTGGGCCTTTGCATATCATAAGCATAATCAGTCTCATCATTAATAGTATGGATAGCACCAATAGTACAACAATTATCATCATCACAATGAGTAATAGGAGCAACATCATTTGGAAGGGATACCTTTTTACCTTTGCATCTTCTTCCTTTATTTTTCTTCTTCGCATCATGTGTGGGTTTAATCCTATTTGTGGAGCTCCTTACTAATGAGATTGATTGAATAGCAAGCTCCTCCTCGTTACCTGATTCATCATAAGAAAGAATAGGAGGATATTGGGAAATCTCTTCCCTTTCATTAGTATTCTCTTCATCTTCTATTTGTTTTCTTATCTTTATGTAATTGGCAATATAAGGATTTTCAATGCAATTCATTGCACAATACATATAAATTTACTCTAGATCAAAATCAAGAACTTTATCCAGAACAAATTCTGGAAGATCATTAGTTATATGTTTCATTTGTTCATAACCCACAAACAAACAAAGTTCTTTATGATGCACAAGGGAAATCAAGTCATCACAATTTTTGGACACGATTCGATCATGAAACAATTTGCATTGGAGATTTAAATGATCACGTTCATTGCAAAGTTCACAAGGATGGCAAAGAAATTTTAAATTTTCAGCACAAGCATCTATCCTCTCTTGCAACCATTTAGTTTCTAAATACTTATGCCTCTTGCAAAATCTATCTTGCCTATTTGGTGTGTGCTTGCAAGCTCTATGCACTCCACAAAAATTGACATGCTTATAAGAGATATTTTTATCATGACTAGTGCAATCATCATTAGTACTATGGATATTCAAAGAGTTCATTCTAACAACATTGCAATCATGCTCATCATTCAAAGATTGTATGCCAAACATTTTATTGCATTCTTCTTCTAACACTTTGGCACAATTATCGGAATCCTTATTTTCACGAAAGACATTAAAAAGATGCAGCATATGAGGCTCCTCAATTCCATTTTTATTTTTGTAGTTTTCTTTTATAAACTAGCTAGTGATAAAACAAGAAACTAAAGGATTCGATTGCAAGACCTAAAGATATACCTTCAAGCACTAACCTCCCCGGCAACGGCGCCAGAAAAGAGCTTAGTTGACGGGGTCTTAGTGCCTCTTACCTAGCCTCCCCGGCAACGGTGCCAGAAAAGAGCTTGATGTCTACTACCCAACCTTCTTCTTGTAGATGTTGTTGGGCCTCCAAGTGCAGAGGTTTGTAGGACAGTAGAAAATTTCCCTCAAGTGGATGACCTAAGGTTTATCAATCCGTGGGAGGCGTAGGATGAAGATGGTCTCTCTCAAACAACCCTGCAACCAAATAACAAAGAGTCTCTTGTGTCCCCGACACACCCAATACAATGGTAAATTGTATAGGTGCACTAGTTCGGCGAAGAGATGGTGATACAAGTGCAATATGGATGGTAGATATAGGTTTTTGTAATCTGAAAATATATAAACAACAAGGTAACTAATGATAAAAGTGAGCACAAACGGTATTGCAATGCTTCGAAACAAGGCCTAGGGCTCATACTTTCACTAGTGCAAGTTCTCTCAACAAGGATAACATAATTAGATCATATAACTATCCCTCAACATGCAACAAAGAGTCAGTCCAAAGTCACTAATAGTGGAGAACAAACGAAGAGATTATTGTAGGGTACGAAACCACCTCAAAGTTATTCTTTTCGATCAATCCATTGGGCTATTCCTATAAGTGTTACAAACAGCCCTAGAGTTCGTAGTAAAATAAAACCTTAAGACACAAATCAACCAAAACCCTAATGTCACCTAGATACTCCAATGTCACCACAAGTATCCGTGGGTAATATGATATGCATCACACAATCTCAAATTCATCTATTCAACCAACACAAAGAACTTAAAAGACTGCCCCAAAGTTTCTACCGGAGAGTCAAGACGAAAACGTGTGCCAACCCCTATGCATAGGTTCCCAAGGTCACAGAACCCGCAAGTTGATCACCAAAACATACATCAAGTGAATCAATAGAATACCCCATTGTCACCACGGGTATCCCACGCAAGACATACATCAAGTGTTCTCAAATCCTTAAAGACTCAATCCGATAAGATAACTTCAAAGGGAAAACTCAATCCATTACAAGAGATAGAGGGGGAGAAACATCATAAGATCCAACTATAAAAGCAAAGCTCGCGATACATCAAGATCGTGCCAAATCAAGAACATGAGAGAGAGAGAGATCAAACACATAGCTACTGGTACATACCCTCAGCCCCGAGGGTGAACTACTCCCTCCTCGTCATGGAGAGCACCGGGATGATGAAGATGGCCACCAGTGATGGATCCCCCCACCAGCAGGGTGCCGGAACACGGTCCCGATTGGTTTTTGGTGGCTACAGAGTCTTACGACGGCGGAACTCCCTATCTAGGTTTCTTTTTGGTGGTTTATGTATTTATAAGAATTTTTGGTGTCGGTCCCACGTCAGGGGGGGTCTCCGAGTCATCCACGAGGCAGGGGGCACGCCCCTCGTGGATGGCTCGGGACTCTTCTAGCCCAACTATTTTACTCCGGGGGCTTCTTTTGGTCCATAAAAAATCATCAAAAATTGGCATGTCAATTGGACTCGATTTGGTATTCCTTTTCTGTAAAACTCAAAAACAAGGAAAAACATAAACTGGCACTAGGATCTAGGTTAATAGGTTAGTCCCAAAAATCATATAAAATAGCATATAAATGCATATAAAACATCCTAGATGGACAACATAATAACATGGAACAATCAAAAATTATAGATACGTAGGAGACGTATCATCGATCCTAAAGGTGCTAACAAAGTGTGGAAGGTCCAGCGATCCATTTATGGACTGGTGCAAGCCTCTTGGAGTTGGAATATATGTTATGATAGTGTGATAAAAGCATATGGTTTTATACAGACCTTTGGAGAAGCCCGTATTTACAAGAAAGTGAGTGGGAGCTCTGTAGCATTTCTAATATTATATGTGGATGACATATTGTTGATTGGAAATAATACATAATATCTGGATAGCATAAAAGGATACTTGAATAAGAATTTTTCAATGAAAGACCTTGGTGAAGCTGCTTATATATTGGGCATCAAGATCTATAGAGATAGATCTAGACACTTAATTGGACTTTCACAAAGCACATACATTGATAAAGTTTTGAAGAAGTTCAAAATGGATCAGTCAAAGAAAGGGTTCTTGCCTGTGTTACAAGGTGTGAAGTTGAGTCAGAGTCAATGCCCAACCACTGCAGAAGATAGAGAGAAAATGAAAGTCATTCCCTATGCCTCAGCCATAGGTTCTATTATGTATGCAATAATGTGTACCAGACCTAATGTGTGCCTTGCTATAAGTTTAGCAGGGAGGTACCAAAGTAATCCAGGAGTGGATCACTTGACAACGGTCAATAACATCCTAAAATAAATGAAAAGGACTAAGGATATGTTTCTCATTTATGGAGGTGACAAAGAGCTCATCGTAAATGGTTATGTCGATGCAAGCTTTGACACTGATCTGGATGACTCTAAGTCACAAACCGGATACATGTTTATATTGAATGGTGGAGCTGTCAGTTGGTGCAGTTCCAAGAAGAGTGTCGTGGCGGGATCTATGTGTGAAGCGGAGTACATAGCTGCTTCGGAAGCAGCAAATGAAGGAGTCTAAATGAAGGAGTTCATATCCGATCTAGGTGTAATACCTAGTGCATCGGGTCCAATGAAAATCTTTTGTGACAATACTGGAGCAATTGCCTTGACCAAACACATCAAGAGACGCTTCAATTCCACCTGTGATCAAGTCAAGGAGGGAGACATAGAGATTTGCAAGATACATACGGATCTGAATGTTGCAGACCTGTTGACTAAGCCTCTCTCACAAGCAAAACATGATCAGCACCAAGACTCCATGGGTGTTAGAAACATTACTCTGTAATCTAGATTATTGACTCTAGTGCAAGTGGGAGACTGAAGGAAATATGCCCTAGAGGCAATAATAAAGTTGTTATTTATATTTCCTTATATCATGATAAATTTTTATTATTCATGGTAGAATTGTATTAACCGGAAATTTAGTACATGTGTGAATACATAGACAAACAGAATGTCCCTAGTATGCCTCTACTTGACTACCTCGTTAATCAAAGATGGTTAAGTTTCCTAACCATAGACATGTGTTGTCATTTGATGAACGGGACCACATCATTAGAGAATGATGTGATGGACAAGATGAAGGAAATATGCCCTAGAGGCAATAATAAAGTTATTATTTATTTTCTTATATCATGATAAATGTTTATTATTCATGCAAGAATTGTATTAACCGGAAACATAATACATGTGTGAATACATAGACAAACAGAGTGTCACTAGTATGCCTCTACTTGACTAGCTCGTTAATCAAAGATGGTTATGTTTCCTAACCATAGACAAGAGTTGTCATTTGATTAACAGGATCACATCATTAGGAGAATGATGTGATTGACTTGACCCATTCCGTTAGCATAGCACTTGATCGTTTAGTTTGTTGATATTACTTTCTTCATGACTTATACATGTTCCTATGACAATGAGATTATGCAACTCCCGTTTACCGGAGGAACACTTTGTGTGCTACCAAATGTCACAACGTAACTGGGTGATTATAAAGGTGCTCTACAGGTGTCTCCAAAGGTACTTGTTTGGTTGGTGTATTTCGAGATTAGGATTTGTCACTCCGATTGTCGGAGAGGTATCTCTGGGCCCTCTCGGTAATGCACATCACTTAACGCCTTGCAAGAATTGCAACTAATGAGTTAGTTGCGGGATGATGTATTACGGAATGAGTAAAGAGACTTGCCGGTAACGATATTGAACTAGGTATTGAGATACCGACGATCGAATCTCGGGCAAGTAACATACCGATGACAAAGGGAACAACATATGTTGTTATGCGGTCTGACCGATAAAGATCTTCGTAGAATATGTAGGAGCCAATATGGGCATCCAGGTCCCTGTCGGTGTCAAAACCGGCGGATCTCGGGTAGGGGGTCCCGAACTGTGCGTCTAGGTCGGATGGTAACAGGAGGCAGGGGACACGATGTTTTACCCAGGTTCGGGCCCTCTTGATGGAGGTAAAACCCTACGTCCTGCTTGATTAATATTGATGATATGAGTAGTACAAGAGTAGATCTACCATGAGATCAAGGAGGCTAAACCCTAGAAGCTAGCCTATGGTATGATTGTTGTGCGTCCTACGGACTAAAACCCTCCGGTTTATATAGACACCGGAGAGGGCTAGGGTTACAGAGACTCGGTACAATGGTAGGAGATCTACATATCCGTATCGCCAAGATTGCCTTCCACGCCATGGAAAGTCCCTTCCGAACACGGGACGAAGTCTTCAATCTTGTATCTTCATAGTCCAGGAGTCCGGCCGAAGGTATAGTCCGGCTATCCGGACACCCCCTAATCCAGGACTCCCTCAGTAGCCCCCGAACCAGGCTTCAATGACGACGAGTCCGGCGCGCAAATTGTCTTAGGCATTGCAAGGCGGGTTCTCCTCCAAATTCCGTGTACCTGTTGAATAGTGTCCGGTTTCTTGTAAATGTAGCGCTCCTTGGCTTCTACGCCCAATAATGGCCGTCTTCCACGTGTCAAACGAATACGAAAAGTCAGGGTGGTTTTTTATATTTACACCCCTAGCCATGTGAATGAGCCGCCTATTTAAGGGGACGAGGATTTAGATCCAAACCACACCTTCTCCCCTCCGCGAGTATTCATCAGAGCGTATCCGACAGAGGTCCATTCTATCATGGCCGGCCGCCGCAGCTCCTCCTCTCGCCCTTCCAGCCCTCAGCCTGGAGATTGGAAGATGTGCTCCATCCCGCACAGCGAGCTAGTGACGCTCCAGACCAAGGGATTTCTCCCCCCGGCCTATATGGTCCCGGTTCGAGCCGGACTTGCCACCTATAATGGCAGAGAGCAAGCGGAGAGCGCCCCCAATCCCTCCAAAGGAGAGCGGGTATGCCTTGTCCCTTACTTAATAAGAGGGCTTGGATTTCCAATTCATCCGTTTCTCCGGGGGCTCCTGGAGTTCTATGGCCTCCAGCTGCACAACCTCACGCCTGCGTCCATATTGCATATCGCGGGCTTCGTAGCCCATTGCGAGCTGTTTTTGGGCTGCGAGGCTCATTTCGCGCTGTGGAAAAGGCTATTCTGCCTCGTGCCCCGTTCTAAGAAGGGGTCAATATATCAAGTGGGCGGAGCCGAAGTGTGGCGCATCGCCGGGACCGGATATCTATCCGGAACACCAAAGAAGGCGTCCGAAGACTGGCCTTCAGAATGGTTTTATATAGAGGACGTCCCGCTGTCGGATCCTGTCCGGATCGGCCTCCCACTACTAGGGAAAAGCCTATACACAGAATTTTACCGGTAGCGCTGTAAAAAATCAAGCGCTGCTGCTACTTAGTAGCAGCGCGCGTAAATAAACCGTGCTACTGCTATGACTTTAGCAGTAGCGCGTACTAGCAAAAAGCGCTGCTGCTACGTTTGAACTGGGCGCACATGGCTATCCCAACCTAGCAGTAGCGCGTATAATGGCCCAGCGCTACTGCTAATCTCCTCAGCTGTAGCGTGTATTCCAGAACGCGCTTTAGCTAACGTAGCAGTAGCGCCCTTTCTGGAACGCGCTACTGGTACTTCTGACTTAACCACGCGGTTCGTCCTTCCCCACGGCCACTTCATCCCCCAAATCAACTCCACTCTCGCCGCCGCCATCACCCCTCGACCGCCGCGCGCTCTCCCCACGCCGCCCCCGACCCTGACCTCAACGCCGGCCCCGCCCCCGACCTCAACGCCGCCCGGGAAGCCGCCCTCGACCCCGACCTCAACGCCGCCCCGGACGCCGCCCCCGCCCCCCCCCCCCCCGACCTCAACGCCGCCTTGGAGCCCCGACCACGACCTCGACGCCGCCTGCCCCTCCCTCGTCGCAGGCACCCGAGGTGAGCACGCCTGCTCCTCCCTCTCCCCTACCTCTGCCTAGGGTTTCTACCTCCATCAAATTAGTTAGGGTGGAAACGAATCGGATGCGGATGTGGCTCAAATGAGTTAGGGCTCATGTAAGGGTGGAAACGAATAAAATTTCTAAGATGAATCATAAAACAAGTAAAATTTGACCACTTATTTCACTTTATAGTTGGATAATTGGAATATCCGCTACCACTTTCCACCCCTATAGGTTCATCAAATTAGATGGTAATTAGGGCAGTAGTTCTTAGGTACTAATTAGTTAGTAAGAACTAGTTACTAATTAGGTACTAGAATATTTTTATTTATAGTAAGTTTATTTTTAGTAAGAACTAGTTGAATTAATAGAACTAGTTAGTAAGAACTTGTTGTTATTTTTTTTAGTTAAAGCAATTTTCCCGCATCGACGTGGACGATGCCTATCCCGCATCCTCGTCGTCGAGTCGGCGGAGGACGACACCTGCTTGACCAGATGGGCCATGTCCGGGACTGGGCTCCTCCGGGGTGGTACTGGGAGGCGCTACCTACCGGGGGGCGCAGGTTGGTGAGGAGCCAGCCTGTTGTTGACCCGAACCTTCTTTGGTGGCGGTCGCATGGGCCAGTGACGGTCCAAAGGCTCGAGGACTCCGTGGAGGTGGTGCGTCACCGTGTCAGTGAGGAGGACGCGCACGTCCGTCGCTACTTGTTTGCGTTGGAGCACAGGTTCTCCAATACCTGGCAGGTTCTCCAGGGATCTCACTGGAGCTATGATCCCGTGATGGTTCCTTCTCTGTGGGTGTCCACCGCCCGCGCCGATACCCGTCGTGTGCTAGGGTTTTAGTTGTACTAGTGATGTTATATGTATGACACTATTCGAGATGTATTAGTGATAATATTCGACGATGTACGGACGCATGAGATGATTTACTTTTGCTTATTGAATGCATGCTAATTTGAGTCTTATAAGATATTTTGAAATGTATATCTTGCGTTGCTCAATATCCAAGTGGCCGGTCATGTTTGCAGGTTACACCTCCGAGTGGCCTATGTTTTGCCGGAGTGTTGATTCATTTCCGTTCCGGCAAATTTCAGGCGCTCGATATATCCTATTTTAGCAAAGGTCATGCCGGATTTTCCCGTGAATTTTGGCATGACTTTTGCAAGAATATGTAGGAAATATCGAGTGCCACGGATTTGTGTGTTGAGTATCCTGGTAGTTATCTTTTATCGATTTTCAATTAATGTTTTAACTATGATCATAGGAAATGTCTGACGACAAAAAGGATTTCGGTATTTGCAAATACTGCGAAGACGAGCGCGGCCTGTGCGACGGAATCTTCCTAGATGATGATAGGCGCTTCAGCATCAAGCTGGACGAGAACTTCGAAGTGGATACAGTAAGTCACAATGACAAGTCTTTTTTCGTAATTAAGCATGACACCTGCTTCATTTGCTTCAACTTATATTTTTTTTACTATTCTACTAGCGTATCCCCTACCATGCAAGAGTTTTTGTATTGGATAAGATAGGTTTCAGTCATACTATGGAGGTAAAGAAAGTTTATTTGAAGACCAAGCATGGTTATATTTTCCACGCAAAATTATACAATTCAGACGACTACACCTATTTTGGATGCAAAACATGGCGAGCACTATGCAAGACTTATGCATTTGAGCCTGATATGGTTATCACCTTTGATATTCGTCCGGAAGATGATATTGAAGGTAATACCGACATCTGGGTCGATGTGCAAACGCCTCCAGTTACACCAAAATGTTAGTTTCTCAACCATATTTATGTCTTTGATATTGTTTATTCAAAAATAGTTGACAACCAATTTGTATTGTCAGCTTATTTCGGTGCAAGCAAACATGTCCAGCGCTTGGTAGACAGGACCTACTACTGTCCCGGGGCTGAACTAAACTGTGAGGAGCTAAGTCATTATGTTTCATGGCTTGAGGATCTTGATACCGTCAAGAGAAATTTTCTTCCTGGACTTAGAAATCTTAGTACTGAAAACATGCGACCAATAGTGTTCGTCATGAACTACGGTCACATCTATTTAGGAAGGATGGTAAGATTTTTACTATTTGTCCTTAGTGCATCTTTTCCATACATTATTTGTGAAGCTAAACTTCATTGCTAAGTATGTGACCATACGATGTTCTTCAACAGGGACTCCCGGTGAATGTTGTGCCTTATGGGATCGAGACTAAAGGTACCATGAGTATTATTATCTTAAGGCCAAGATATCCTACATGTTACTTTAGTGCATTCAAGATCAGCGATGAATGCTTAATAGTGCAAGACTGGACCAGATATGTGATGGGGGAGCGCAGACAAGTACTAGGGGGCAGCAAACAGATGTGCTACCCAAAATTAGGAGACAGGTTCATCTGCATGCTCCAACTTGATCAAGGAGGAGAGCTACACATGTTTTATGTTGTTTTACCTAAGAGAGAGCAGCAGGAGTGATTAGCTAGAAATGAGTTTGAGGATGATGATGTGCTACACTATTACTATGATGATAAAATAGCTAGTGTTGGTGGTAATGACTGATGATTATTATTAGCTAGTGTTAGTGGTGATTAAATAAATATTGTTGGTGCTAATGATTATGATGATGATTAAATAGCTTGTGCTGGCGGATTAGATTCAAGTGGAGGCAACATGTGGTGCACATCGAAAGTACTACTAGTCCAAACTAGATCAAGTTTGGATTAGTAGTATACTTTTGACATGCACCACATATTGCCACCACTTGAACCTAATCCACCTTCATTTGACACACTGTTATGGACATAATGATGTAAACCTCATAACTGGTATTGTACCAATATTTGTATGATGGCGCATAAATACACTAAAAATAAAAAAAATAAAAAAAATACTAGTAGCGATGGAAAGAAAACACGCTGCCAGTAGTTACATTAGCAGCAGCGTGGGAGTGAACAAGCGCTGCTGCTATTTGTCCTAGCAGTAGCGCATGCGGCACGCGTTACTGCTAAGCAATAGCTATAGCGCCTTATTAGTAGCGCGCCTACCCGCGCTACTAGTGAGCACAAAACCAACGCTACTACTAGGGTTTTCCCTAGTAGTGTCCCTGAGTTCGACAGTGCTCCCCTAAAGAAGCGCCTAAGCTGGCGTCCACAGAGCCCTTAGAGGGAAAGTGACAGGGACGTTCTTTACCTGATGGGCCGGATAAGATTGTTAGCTCATTCTGGACTGACCATGATCGGGGTCATGGCCGCATGCATCATGCGAGGGGTGCAGCCGCTTCAGTATAGAGGCCGCCCCATGTGGGACTTCAACGGGGAGGACGACGCCACTCGCCATGACCGTAAGGGGCCGGATTCGGCTGCCGCTCTAATAAAGACCTTGTCCGCTTTGTACAATGGAGAAGAGGAGGAATTTCTCCGCGTCAACCCACAGGGTGGATTTTCTATGTACAATCCCCCAAGTTGGGTAAGTGGACACTTGTACTTGCTTCCCATTGTTAAATATTCAGTCTAACGACTTCAACGCAGGAACTGCGCCAGGCTCTTAAAGAAATAAACAGCCCTCCTCCACAACCCAAGGACCCGGGACGGTCCCTCGACCCGGCCTCTCAAGAGCATCCGGACTTATTTGTGGAGCTGATTGATGGGGTGTTTCATCAATTGAGCAAGGACAACGCCTTGTTGGCCATTACGACCGATTACCCAGGGCTACTCCCAGCCTCACAGGTAACTGAGACCGAAGTCCCAGCACTTTGAAAAGGGATCTATTCTCGCGTGTTTTCGATTGCCGTATGACAACCGTGTTTTGTAGGGGAGGTCCTTGAGAAGGGAGGCCGAGCCTGCGGCGACTAGCCAATGAGGGGCGGCAAGGCCCCGCGGGCTGAAAAGAAGTGCGGTCCGGACTGAGACGCCGGCGCAAAGGTATAGAGCGCCATCTTATTCCCAGGTGTTATTCCTTTAAGGCATAATAACGCTCGTGCTTTCTTCAGGACGAAGAGACCTCACCGGACTATATCCGGAGAGGTTGCCAATCGTGCCTCCACCAGCCAGGCTCCAAAGCCTGGTCCGGAAGCAGAGGCGAACACAAGGCGCGCACCGGATGCTCCTCCGACATAGGACGCGGACAGGCTGTCTGCCACCAACTCTGAGGTGGAGAGTGCCATGAACCACAGGCGTCACCGGATAGTTCTTCGCGACGCTTGTTTCTCCCAAGAGGCATTGGATGCCTTCAATTCGGGAGATGCATACCTCTGTGCCGCCCAAAATGGTCTAGCCAGAGCCACGGAGCAATATGTAAAAGACATACGGGTAAGAACATTTTGGTAATTATATATATACCAGTAGCCCCCGAGACTTGAAACAGTTAGAATAAGTGATTTAAGGATCATTTCTTATGCAGGTTCTAACAGAAAAGAATACCCTACTGTCCCAGGAGCTGGAAGAGTGCAAAGCCCAACTTGAGGCCGCACTAGCCGCGGCAGGGGAGCCCAAGGAGACCCCCTCTGGTAATATATGCTTCGAAAGATTAATATTTTGCGAAGTGTGGCGGGTGTGCAAATCTGACAAATGAAATTGCAGATGGCACCGGATTAAATCCGGAAGAGCAACAACTCCTACGCCAGCTGAAGGCTGGTGAGAGCGTGCTGACAAAGTTGAGGCAGGAGAAGAACGATCTCCAAGATGCCAACACCAAGCTGGGCGTTGAACAGAAGGATGTTCGTGCCCAGCTGTTGGACTCCGTTAAGGAGAATCAGTGGCTTCGACGCGGCATATTTAGTAAGTGCTTAAACGAACTTTGAAAAAAGAGTTCGGCGAGGAAGTCGACTAACAGAGTAATGTTTGTAGGTATGCTAACAGGTCGTCCTGCAGAGGAAATGCCCGGTTCTATGGGTGACCTTCTTCCCGAGCTCTCACAACTGCACGAGCGAATTCGTCAGGTGATGCAAGGCGTCGCCCAGGCCTTGTGGCCATCCGTCTCCATGCCCGAAGGCCTTGGAGAGCTTGTAGAGAAGCTGAAGGGAGCGCGGCGGCGCTTCCGATTGTGGAAGATGCCGGCCTGCCGCCAAGGCGCCAGGGAGGTCTGGGCCATGGTGAAGACGCGGTACACGAAGGCTGACCCAAACCACATGGCAGAGGTCGGACCCGTGGGGCCCGATGGGAAGGAGATCCCTGTGAGCTTAGTATACGACCAAGTAGAGTTGGCCGCAAAGTATTCCCAACAGGACTGTAAACTAGACAGCCTATTAGATGGTATTGAAGAGGAATACAATCAGTCAGATTGGCTATGTAATTTTAATTAACATGTGTAATGCTTTCTAGCCGGATTGTATATCGTTTGTCATGGCCGACCTTTTCGCTTCAACCTAGGGACCTGACGGTCCGGAGTGTGTCCGAATACCCTCGCGGTTATATAAGAACCGGGGTATGCATGGAGACCAGTCGTAGGGGTCATTAGTGCTTGAATAGACAAGTGCCCAACTAGTTATGTTATATTACATGGTTAGTAAGAAACATCTTCCAGGGAGAATAGTTCCGTTAGGGGTTCCTTTCCCTGGGAGGCATGCCCTAAAGTGCATGTCCATTCTGCGAAAAGAGATGCAGGAAAAACATCTTGGGGTGTATAGATAAAAATAAAGATCATCTTTAGTTCACCGACCGAATATTCCCTTAAGAACGCTAGCTTTCGGCTTCACCCAGTCTGAGGTACACATCCGGCTGACCCGGCTGTAACAATCACAGAGGTGCTCCCTTTACCCCTAACCGAACAATCGGGAACGTAGGGGTAAGCACAGGAGCCAGGCAACCCAGCTTGGCCAAAACTTAAGTCATATCGATGCATATAATGGCGAATAAAAGGTACATGCGGAAGTGTGACACATGTGTTGGGCATGAAGCCCGTATAAATAAGCTTTTGTTTAAAGAAGCCCCCAGGTTTAATGAGCGTGGATAGCACGTCACTTTATGAGCCTTTAAAGGCTATAAGAGAGAGGGAGGGGAGAAGGAGAGAAATGTAAGACAGAAAGTATATAAAAAATGGATAGAGGAAGGAGACGAACACACAGTCCGGCGCTAGGCATAGAATCTTCGTAGACGGGCTGCGTTCCATGGGTTCAGCTCGAGTCGGTTATCCGATGCATCTCGCAGGCGGTACGCTCCACCAGTCAGGACTTGGTCGATTATGAAGGGACCTTCCCACTTGGGCTTGAGTTTGTCCTTTTTCTTGTCCGGCAGGCGTAGAACTAATTTGCCAACGTTGTAATTTTTGGCCCGTACTTCTCTACTTTGGTATCTTCGAGCCTGTTGTTTATAGAATGCGGAACGGGCGTTTGCCACGTCACGCTCTTCCTCCAAGGCATCCAAACTGTCCTGCCGATCGAGCTCGGCTTCTCTTTCTTCGTACATGCGCACTCGAGGTGAGTCATGAATTATGTCGCAGGGCAAAACTGCCTCTGCGCCGTACACCATGAAGAATGGTGTGTATCTGGTGGTGCGATTCGGCGTGGTCCGCAGCCCCCAGAGTATGGAGTCGAGCTCCTCTACCCAGTGCGTGTTAGATTCCTTAAGGGACCGCACTAATCTGGGTTTGATGCCGCTCATGATAAGACCATTTGCACACTCGACCTGGCCGTTAGTTTGTGGGTGATAGACGGAAGCATAATCGAGCTTGATGCCCATGTTTTTGCACCAGAGTTTTACCTCGTCGGCTGTAAAGTTCGTGCCGTTATCTGTGATGATGCTGTGGGGGACGCCGTAACGGTGTACAACCCCGGATATAAAGTCTATCACCGGTCCGGATTCAGCCGTCTTAACAGGCTTGGCTTCTATCCATTTGGTGAACTTATCCATCATGACCAGTAAGTATTTTTTCTTGTGGGTTCCGCCTTTAAGGGGTCCAACCATGTCAAGCCCCCAGACCGCGAAGGGCCAAGTGATGGGGATAGTTTGGAGGACGGTGGGTGGCATATGGCTTTGGTTTGCAAAAAGCTAGCAACCGACGCATCGTTGGACTAAGTCCTGGGCATCTTCCCGGGCCGTCGGCCAATAAAAGCATGTACGGAATGCCTTGCTTACAAGGGACCGAGCTGCAGCGTGATGACCGCCGAGTCCGGCATGAATTTCAGCCAGGATGTTCCGCCCTTCCTCTTCGGAGATGCACCTTTGAAGGACTCCGGTAGTGCTTTTCTTATAAAGCTCTCCCTCATGGACTTTATAGGCTTTAGATCGCCGCACTATGCAGCGTGCCTCATTTTGGTCCTCGGGGAGTTCCTGCCTAGTAAGGTAGGCAAGGAATGGTTCTGCCCACGGGGCGATAACGGCCATTATTACGTGGGCTGGAGGTGTTATTTCATTGGCAGAGCCTCCAATTATGTCAGAGTGTTCGGTGTCGGGCAGTGGGGTTGGGTCCGGGCTGTTATTGCCGGGTTCCCCTTCCCATACTACGGATGGCTTGAACAGCCTTTCCAGGAAGATGTTGGGGGGACTACATCGTGTTTTGCGCCGATGCGTGCCAGGACATCTGCCACCTGATTATTTTCCCGGGCTATATGGTGAAATTCGAGCCCTTCGAACCGAGCTGACATTTTTAGGACGGCGTTACGATAAGCTGCCATTTTTGGATCCTTGGCATCAAAGTCTCCATTTATTTGGGATATTGCGAGGTTCGAGTCCCCGCGCACCTCTAGGCGTTGAATTCCCATGGATACTGCCATCCGGAGACCATGTAAAAGGGCCTCATATTCGGCTGCGTTGTTGGAGTCTATGTACATTATCTGGAGTACGTATTGAACTGTGTCTCCTGTGGGGGACGTCAAAACGACGCCAGCCCCTAGACCGGTCAACATCTTGGAGCCGTCGAAGTGCATGGCCCAGTTTGAATATGTGCCGTACTCTTTAGGGAGTTCGGCCTCCGTCCATTCTGCGACGAAGTCGGCCAAAACTTGCGACTTGATAGCTCACCATGGCTTGTAAGTTATGTCGAACGGGAGGAGCTCAATGGCCCATTTTGCAATCCGGCCCGTCGCATCGCGGTTGTTTATAATATCGTTAAGTGGCACTTCCGAGGCTACTGTTATTGAACACTCTTGAAAGTAGTGTCGCAGCTTCCGGGATGCCATAAATACCACGTACGCAATATTTTGATAATGCGGGTACCGTGACTTGCATGGAGTAAGGACAGTGGACACATAGTAGACCGGCTTTTGAAGGGGGAATTTGTGTCCATCTGTTTCTCGTTCGACGACGAGCACTGCGCTTACGACCTGATGGTTTGTTGCAATGTATAATAGCATTGGTTCGCCAATGTTTGGCGCGGCCAGGACTGGGTTTGTTGCCAAGATGGCTTTTATTTCGTCGATTCCGGCCGTGGTTGCATCCGTCCACTCGAAGTGTTCGGTGCGCTGAAGGAGGCGGTAAAGGGGTAGGGCCTTTTCTCCTAAGCGGGAGATAAAGCGGCTTAGAGCCGCCACGCATCCGGTTAATTTTTGTATTTGTTTGAGGTCCTTCGGGATATCCAATTGTGACAGGGCTCGGATCTTGGCTGGATTTGCTTCAATTCCTCTACCGGATACAATGAAGCCCAAGAGCTTTCCGGCTGGAACGCCGAAAATGCATTTTTCTAGGTTGAGCTTGATGTCGTATGTTCGGAGGTTATCGAATGTTAGCCTCAAGTCGTCTACTAGAGATTCGACATGTCTTGTTTTAACGACCACATCATCTACGTATGCCTCCACTGTTTTGCCGATCTGGTTTGCCAGACATGTCTAAATCATGCGCTGATATGTTGCGCCGGTGTTTTTGAGCCCGAAGGGCATTGTGTTGAAGCAGAATGGGCCGTATGGTGTGATGAATGCCGTTGCGGCTTGGTCTGACTCTGCCATCTTTATTTGATGGTAGCCGGAGTATGCGTCAAGGAAACACAACGAATCGTGTCCTGCGGTAGCGGCAATAATTTGATCGATGCGGGGGAGAGGGAAGGGATCCTTTGGGCAAGCCTTGTTAAGGTCTTTGAAATCAACGCACAGGCGCCAGGATTTGTTTTTCTTTGGTACCATCACCAGGTTTGCTAGCCAGTCTGGGTGTTTTATATCTTTGATGAATCCGGCCTCCAATAGCTTGGCTAGTTCCTCTCCCATGGCCTGTCTCTTAGGTTCGAAAAAACGCCGAAGAGCCTGTTTGACTGGCTTGAATCCTTTTAGGATATTTAAGCTATGTTTGGCCAGCCTGCGTGGGATTCCTGGCATGTCTGAAGGGTGCCAGGCGAAAATGTCCCAGTTCTCTCGTAGTAACTCTCGTAGTGCGGCGTCTACATCAGGGTTTAACTGTGCCCCGATGGAAGCGGTTTTATTGGGGTCCGTTGGATGGACCTGGAATTTGACTATTTCGTCCGCCGGTTTAAAGGAGGTGTACTTGGATCTTTTATCGAGTATCACATCGTCCCTATTCACCGTGGAGCGCAGCGCAGTCAGTTCCTCAGCCGCTAGGGCTTCGGATAGCGCCTCGAGGGCCAGTGCGGCTGTCTTGTTTTCGGCGCGGAGTGCTATGTCCGGATCACTAGCGAGAGTGATGATTCCGTTAGGCCCGGGCATCTTGAGCTTCATGTACCCATAATGGGGTATTGCTTGGAAGACTGTAAACGCTTCCCGCCCTAGCAGAGCGTGATATCCGCTACTGAACGGGGCCACCTGGAACGTGACCTCTTCGGACCTGTAATTATCTAGCGTGCCGAACACCACATCTAGTGTGATTTTTCCTGTACAACGCGCTTCCCGACTGGGGATTATTCCTCTAAAGGTTGTGCTGCTTCGCTCAATGCGGTTCTAGTCTATTTCCATTTTTTGAAGGGTTTCCTCATAAATGAGGTTCAATCCACTGCCGCCATCCATGAGTACCTTGGTAAGACAAAAGCCGTCCACTATTGGACTGAGGACCAATGCGGCTGGTGCTCAGGCTGTTCGGAATTTAGGTTCATCACTGGCGTTAAAAGTAATAGCCGTGTCACTCCATGGGTTTATTGTTGCTACTTGGTAGACTTCGGCAAGGCTGCGGAGTGTTCTTTTTCGCATATTATTTGATGCAAAAGTCTCGAAGACTGTTAATACCGTACTGGTTTCTCTGGGGTGGCTTTCTGTGGATTCTGGAATTAGAAGATCTTCGCCAATTTTTGCCACCCGCCGGAGTATCCAACATGCTCTAAGGCTGTGAGTTGGTGTGGCGCCCTCTACACTGTGAATTTTATAGGGTCCATTAAGCCATCCTTCCAGTACGGTTCCGTGCCCTGTAGAGAGCTTTTGCTTTTTGGTATTGAACCCAGGTGTCTGGCGATGATGCACCCTTTTATTTCGGACTGGGTTTGTATTCAGGGCCGGAATGTCCCAAAATTTTATTTAGGTTTTCCAGGTGCTTTCCATCACACAGTACTTTCGTACTATGGACGCCAAGTTAGCGAAGCGTGTAATATCACGGCGACTGATGGCGTTGAGGATTCCCTTGTCCATGCAATTATTGCAGAAGAATGAAATTGCGTCTTCCTCGCGGCAGTCCTTTATCCTGTTCATAACCAGGAGGAATCTGGCCCAATAGTGATGTACTGTTTCTTCGGGATCTTGCCTAATTTGGGATAGATTTCTTATGTACGGGTGGGTGGATGGAATCAAATCCGAAACCTCACCCAATCTGAGACCCAGGGGCCAAGGAGTTTCCGAACTCGGAAGTTTGGATTCTTGGATGTTGTCCAATGAATCTAGCCCGTCGCCTGACTTTAAGTTCAGATCGTGAGTGATGTCCTCCCCTCCGCGGGTATCCGGCTTGGAGGGATCGGGAATCCAGACATAGCTAGTCCTTAAGATAGATGAAGGGTCGCCGCACTGTCCCTCTACCACGGCAACGTGATGGGTGACCTGGGGAGAGTTAATCTCTCTTAGATCGGGTTTAGGCCGAATCTGGTCGTAATCCGTAGCGACTCCCAGGGCGGCGATGCGATCCAAGAGCTCATTTAGGGAAGAGAGCTCCATTGGATCTTCATAGTCCAGGAGTCCGGCCGAAGGTATAGTCCGGCTATCCGGACACCCCCTAATCCAGGACTCCCTCACTCCCGCTATTGGTTATTGACCAGAGAGGTGTCTCGGTCATGTCTACATAGTTCTCGAACCCGTAGGGTCCGCACGCTTAACGTTCGTTGATGATATAGTACTATATGAGTTATGTATGTTGATGACCGAATGTTTTTCGGAGTCCGAGATGAGATGACGGACATGACGAGGAACTCCGGTATAGTCCGGAGATAAAGTTTGATATATGGGATAGTAGTGTTTGATCTCCGGAAGGGTTCCGGAATTTACAGGAAGGGGTTCCGGATGTTTCCCGAAGTGTTTGGGCATGAGAACACTTTATCTGGGCCAAAGGGGAAAGCCCACGAGGCTTTTGGAAAGTGCAAAAGGAAGTTTTGCAGAGACCAGAGGCTAGATGCCAGGAACCCTAGCATCTAGGGGGTAGACGCCGGGAACCCTGGCGTCTAGCCCTGGAGTCCGAGAAGGACTCTTGCCTTTCGGGTGAAACCGACTTTGAGGAGGCTTTTACTCCAAGTTTCGACCCCAGGGCTCAACATATAAATAGAGGGGTAGGGCTAGCACCAAAGACACATCAAGAAACACCAAGCCGTGTGCCGGCAACCCCGTCCCCTCTAGTTTATCCTCCGTGATAGTTTTCGTAGTGCTTAGGCGAAGCCCTGCGGAGATTGTTCTTCACCAACACCGTCACCATGCCGTCGTGCTGCCGGAACTTGTCTACTACTTCGCCCCTCTTGCTGGATTGAGAAGGCGAGGACGTCACCGAACCGAACGTGTGCAGAACTCGGAGGTGCCGTACTTTCGGTACTTGGATCGGTCGGACGTGAAGACGTACGACTACATCAACCGCGTTGATATAACGCTTCCGCGAACGGTCTACGAGGGTATGTAGACAACACTCTCCCCTCTCGTTGCTATGCATCACCATGATCTTGCGTGTCATAGGAATTTTTTTAAAATTACTACGTTCCCCAACAGTGGTATCAAAGCCAGGTTTTATGCGTTGATGTAATATGCATGAGTAGAACACAAGTGAGTCATGGGTGATATAAGTCATACTGCTTACCAGCATGTCATACTTTGGTTCGGCGGTATTGTTGGATGAAGCGGCCCGGACCGACATTACGCGTTCGCTTACGTGAGACTGGTTTTACCGCCGTGCTATGCACACAGGTGACTAGCGGGTGTCAGTATCTCCAACTTTAGTTGAAACAAGTGTGGCTACGCCCGGTCCTTGAGAAGGTTAAAACAACACTAACTTGACAAACTATCGTTGTGGTTTTCGATGCGTAGGTAAGAACGGTTCTTGCTCAGCCTGTAACAACCACGTAAAACTTGCAACAACAAAGTAGAGGACGTCTAACTTGTTTTTGCAGGGTATGTTGTGATGTGATATGGTCAAGACGTGATGAGATATAAGTTGTTGTATAAGATGATCATGTTTTGTTGAAGTTATCGGCAACTGGTAGAAGCCTTATGGTTGTCTCTTTATTGCATAAGATGCAAGCACCAAATAATTGCTTTACAATTATCGCTATACGATAGCAATAGTTGCAAGAACAATAGTTGGCGAGACGACCATGTAACGACACATTGATATAGATCAAGATGATGGAGATCATGGTGTCATGCCGGTGACGATGGAAATCATGACGATGTTTTGGAGATGGAGATCAAAGGCACAAGATGATGATGGCCATATCATGTCACATATTTTGATTGCATGTGATGTTTATATTTTATACATCTTACTTTGCTTAGTTCGGCGGTAGCTTTATAAGATAATCTCTCACTAAATTATCAAGGTATAAGTGTTCTCCCTGAGTATGCACCGTTGCGAAAGTTCTTCATGCTGAGACACCACGTGATGATCGGGTGTGATAGGCTCTACGTTCAAATACAACGGGTGCAAAACAGTTGCACACGCGGAATACTCAGGTTAAACTTGACGAGCCTAGCATATAACAAATATGGCCTCAGAACACGGAGACCGAAAGGTCGAGCGTGAATCATATAGTAGATATGATCAACATAGTGATGTTCACCATTGAAACTACTCCATCTCACGTGATGATCGGACATGGTTTAGTTGATATGGATCACGTGATCACTTAGAAGATTAGAGGGATGTCTGTCTAAGTGGGAGTTCTTAAGTAATATGATTAATTGAACTTTAATTTATCATGAACTTAGTCCTGGTAGTATTAGCATATCTATGTTGTAGATCAATAGCTCACGATGTTGCTCCCAGTTTATTGTGTTCCTAGAGAAAAATTATGATGAAAAATGTTAGTAGCAATGATGCGGATTGGATCCGTGATCTGAGGATTATCCTCATTGCTGCACAGAAGAATTATGTCTTTGATGCACCACTAGGTGACAGACCCATTGCAGGAGTAGAGGCAGACGTTATGAACGTTTGGCTAGCTCAATATGATGACTACTCGATAGTTTAGTGCACCATGTTTAACGGCTTAGAATCGGGACTTCAAAGACGTTTTGAACGTCATGGACCATATGAGATGTTCCAGGAGTTGAAGTTAATATTTCAAGCAAATACCCGAGTTGAGAGATATGAAGTCTCCAACAAGTTCTATAGCTAAAAAGATGGAGGAGAATAGCTCAAGCAGTGAGCATGTGCTCAGATTGTCTGGGTACTACAATCGCTTGAATCAAGTGGGAGTTAATCTTCCAGATAAGATAGTGATTGACAGAATTCTCTAGTCACCATCACCAAGTTAGTAGAACTTCGTGATGAACTATGATATGCAAGGGATAACGGAAACGATTCCCAAGCTCTTCGTAATGCTGAAATCAACGAAGGTAGAAATCAAGAAAAATATCAAGTGTTGATGGTAGACAAGACCACTAGTTTCAAGAAAAGGGAAAAGGGAAGAAGGGGAACTTCAAGAAGAACGACAAGCAAGTTGCTGCTCAAGTGAAGAAGCCCAAGTCTGGTCCTAATCCTGAGACTAAGTGCTTCTACTGCAAAGGGACTGGTCACTGGAAGCGGAACTACCCGAAGTAATTGGTGGATAAGAAGGATGGCAAAGTGAACATAGGTATATTTCATATACATGTTATTGATGTGTACTTTACTAGTGTTTATAGCAACCCCTCAGTATTTGTTACTAGTTCAGTTGCTAAACTCGAAACGGGAGTTGCAGAATGAACATAGACTAGTTAAGGGTGAAGTGACGATGTGTGTTGGAAGTGGTTCCAAGATTGATATTATCATCATCGCACGCTCCCTATACTTTTGGGATTAGTGTTGAACCTAAATAAGTGTTATTTGGTGTTTGCGTTGAGCATGAATATGATTTGATCATGTTTATTGCAATACGGTTATTCATTTAAGTAAAAGAATAAATTGTTGTTCTGTTTACATGAATAAAACCTTATATGGTTACACACCCAATGAAAATGGTTCGTTGGATCTCGACCGTAGTGATACACATATTCATAATAATGAAACCAAAAGATGCAAAGTTAATAATGATGGTGCAACTTATTTGTGGCACTGCCGTTTAGGTCATATTGGTGTAAACCGCATGAAGAAAATCCATGCTGATGGGCTTTTGGAATCACTTGATTATGAATCAGTTGATGCTTGTGAACCATGCCTCATGGGCAAGATGACTAAGACTCCATTCTCCGGAACAATGGAGCGAGCAACAGATTTGTTGGAAATCATACATACTGATGTATGTGGTCTGATGAATATTGAGGCTCATGGCAGGTATCATTATTTTCTGATCTTCACAGATGATTTGAGCAGATATGAGTATATCTACTTGATGAAACACAAGTCTGAAACATTTGAAAAGTTCAAAGAATTTCAGAGTGAAATGGAGAATCATCGTAACAAAAATAAAAGTTTCTACCATATGATCGCAGAAGTAAAATATTTGAGTTACGAGTTTGGCCTTCAGTTAAAAACAATGTGAAATAGTTTCACTACTCACGCCACCTGGAACACCACAGTGTAATGGTGTGTCGAAACGTCATAACCGTACTTTATTAGATATGGTGCGATCTATGATGTCTCTTACCGATCTACCACTATCGTTTTGGGGTTATGCATTAGAGACAGCTACATTCACATTAAATAGGGCACCATCTAAATCTATTGAGACGACACTGTATGAACTATGGTTTGGCAAGAAACCTAAGCTGTCGTTTCTTAAAGTTTTAGGTTGCAATGCTTATGTGAAAAAGTTTCAACCTGATAAGCTCAAACCCAAATCGGAGAAGTGCGTCTTCATAGGATACCCAAAAGAAAATGTTGGGTACACCTTCTATCACAGATCTGAAGGCAAGATATTCGTTGCTGACAATGGATCCTTTCTAGAGAAGGAGTTTCTCTCGAAAGAAGTGAGTGGGAGAAAAGTAGAACTTGATGAGGTAACTGTACATGCTCCCTTATTGGAAAGTAGTACATCACAGAAACCAGTTCTATGACACCTGGCCTACACCAATTAGTGATAAAGCTAATGATAATGATCATGAAACTTCAGATCAAGTTACTACCGAACCTCGTAGATCAACCAGAGTAAGATCCGCACCAGAGTGGTACGGTAATTCTGTTCTGGAAGTCATGCTACTAGATCATGATGAACCTACGAACTATGAAGAAGCGATGGTGAGCCCAGATTCCGCAAAATGGCTAGAAGCCATGAAATCTGAGATGAGATCCATGTATGAGAACAAAGTATGGACTTTGATTAACTTGCCCAATGATTGGCGAGCCATTGAGATTAAATGGATCTTCAAGAGGAAGACGGACGCTGATAGTAGTGTTACTATCTACAAAGCTAGAAATGTCGCAAAAAGGTTTTCGACAAGTTCAAGGTGTTGACTACGATGAGAGTTTCTCACTCGTATCTATGCTTAAGTCTGTCTGAATCATGTTAGCAATTGCCGCATTTTATGAAATCTGGCAAATGGATAAACAAAACTGCATTCCTTAATGAATTTATTAAAGAAGATTTGTATATGATGCAACCAGAAGGTTTTGTCAATCCTAAAGGTACTAACAAAACATGCAAGCTCCAGCGATCCATCTATGGACCGGTGCAAGCATCTCGGAGTTGGAATATACGCTTTGATAAGTTGATCAAAGCATATAATTTTATACAAACTTGCGGTGAAGCCTGTATTTACAAGAAAGTGAGTGGGAGCACTACAACATTTCTGATAGGTATATGTGAAAGACATATTGTTGATCGGAGATAATGTAGAATTATTCTGCAAAGCATAAAGGAATGTTTGGAAGGAGTTTTTCAAAGAAAGACCTCGGTGAAGCAGCTTACATATTGATCATCAAGATCTATAGAGATAGATCAATACGCTTGATAAGTTTTTTCAATGAGTACGTACCTTGACAAGATTTTGAAGTAGTTCAAAATGGAATAGTCAAAAAGGAGTTCTTGCCTGTGTTACAAGGTGTGAAGTTGAGTAAGACTCAAAACCCGACCATGGCAGAAGATAGAGAGAGAATGAAAGTCATTCCCTATGCCTCAGCCATAGGTTCTATAAAGTATGCCATGTTGTGTATCAGACCTATTGTATACCCTGCCTGAGTTTGGCAAAGGAGTACAATAGTGATCTAGGAGTAGATCACTGGACATTGGTCAAAATTATCCTTAGTAAGGATATGTTTCTCGATTATGGAGGTAACAAAAGGTTCGTCATAAAGGGTTACGTCGATGCAAGTTTTGACACTGATCCAGATGACTCTAAGTCTCAATCTGGATACATATTGAAAGTGGGAGCAATTAGCTAGAGTAGCTCCATGCAGAGCATTGTTGACATAGAAATTTGCAAAATGCTTACGGATCTGAATGTGGCAGACCCATTGACTAAACTTCTCTCACAAGCAAAACATGATCACACCTCAGTACTCTTTGGGTGTTAATCACATAGCAATGTGAACTAGATTATTAACTCTAGTAAACCCTTTGGGTGTTGGTCACATGTCGATGTGAACTATGGGTGTTAATCACATGGTGATGTGAACTATTGATGTTAAATCACATGGCGATGTGAACTAGATTATTGACTCTAGTGCAAGTGGAAGACTGAAGGAAATATGCCCTAGAGGCAATAATAAAGTTGTTATTTATTTCCTTATATCATGATAAATGTTTATTATTCATGCTAGAATTGTATTAACCGGAAACATAATACATGTGTGAATACATAGACAAACAGAGTGTCACTAGTATGCCTCTACTTGACTAGCTCGTTGATCAAAGATGGTTATGTTTCCTAACCATAGACATGAGTTGTCATTTGATTAACGGGATCACATCATTAGGAGAATGATGTGATTGACTTGACCCATTCTGTTAGCATAGCACTTGATCGTTTAGTTTGTTGCTATTGCTTTCTTCATGACTTATACATGTTCCTATGACTATGAGATTATGCAACTCCCGTTTACCGGAGGAACACTTTGTGTGCTACCAAACGTCACAACGTAACTGGGTGATTATAAAGGTGCTCTATAGGTGTCTCCAAAGGTACTTGTTGGGTTGGCTTATTTCGAGATTAGGATTTGTCACTCCGATTATCGGAGAGGTATCTCTGGGCCCTCTCGGTAATGCACATCACTTAAAGCCTTGCAAGCATTGCAACTAATGAGTTAGTTGCAGGATGATGTATTACGGAACGAGTAAAGAGACTTGCCGGTAACGAGATTGAACTAGGTATTGAGATACCGACGATCGAATCTCACGCAAGTAACATACCAATGACAAAGGGAACAACGTATGTTGTTATGTGGTCTGACCGATAAAGATCTTCGTAGAATATGTAGGAGCCAATATGGGCATCCAGGTCCTGCTAATGGTTATTGACTAGAGAGGTGTCTCGGTCATGTCTACATAGTTCTCGAACCCGTAGGGTCCGCACGCTTAATGTTCGTTGACGATATAGTACTATATGAGTTATGTATGTTGATGACTGAATGTTGTTCGGAGTCCGAGATGAGATCACGGACATGACGAGGAACTCCGGAATGGTCCGGAGATAAAGTTTGATATATGGGATAGTAGTGTTTGATCTCCGGAAGGGTTCCGGAATTCACCGGAAGGGGTTCCGGATGTTTCCCGAAATGTTTGGGCACGAGAACACTTTATCTGGGCCAAAGGGAAAAGCCCACGAGGCTTTTGGAAAGTGCAAAAGGAATTTTTTCGGAGACCAGAGGCTAGACGCCAGGAACCCTGGCGTCTAGGGGGTAGACACCGGGAACCCTGGCGTCTAGCCCTGGAGTCCGAGAAGGACTCTTGCCTTTCGGGTGAAACCGACTTTGAGGAGGCTTTTACTCCAAGTTTCGACCCCAGGGCTCAACATATAAATAGAGGGGTAGGGCTAGCACCAAAGACACATCAAGAAACACCAAGCCGTGTGCCGGCAACCCCGTCCCCTCTAGTTTATCCTCCGTGATAGTTTTCGTAGTGCTTAGGCGAAGCCCTGCGAAGATTGTTCTTCACCAACACCGTCACCACCCCGTCGTGCTGTCGGAACTCATCTACTACTTCGCCCCTCTTGCTGGATCGAGAAGGCGAGGACGTCACCGAGCCGAACATGTGCAGAACTCGGAGGTGCCGTGCTTTCGGTTCTTGGATCGGTCGGACGTGAAGACGTACGACTACATCAACTGCATTGATATAACACTTCCGCGAACGGTCTACGAGGGTATGTAGACAACACTCTCCCCTCTCGTTGCTATGCATCACCATGATCTTGCATGTGCTTAGGAATGTTTTTGAAATTACTACGTTCCCCAACACAAGACCCATCCGTTAGCTTCGTATAATGATCGTTTAGTTTTATTGCTATTGCTTTCTTCATGACTTATACATGTTCCTATGACTATGAGATTATGCAACTCCCGAATACCGGAGGAACACCTTGTGTGCTATTAAACGTCACAATGTAACTGGGTGATTATAAAGATGCTCTAGAGGTGTCTCCGATGGTGTTTTTTGAATTGGCATAGATCGAGATTAGGATTTGTCACTTCGTGTATCGGAGAGGTATCTCTGGGCCCTCTCGGTAATGCACATCATTATGAGCCTTGCAAGCAATGTAACTAATGAGTTAGTTATGGGATGATGCATTACAGAATGAGTAAAGAGACTTTCCTATAACGAGATTGAACTAGGTATGATAATACCGACGATCGAAGCTCGGGCAAGTAACATACCGATGACAAAGGGAATAACGTATGTTGTTATGCGGTTTGACCGATAAAGATCTCCGTAGAATATGTAGTAGCGAATATGAGCATCAAGGTTCCGCTATTGGTAATTGACCGGAGATGTGTCTCGGTCATGTCTACATAGTTCTCGAACCCGTAGGGTCCACACGCTTAACATTCGATGACGATTTGTATTATGACTTATGTGATTTGATGACTGAAGTTTGCTCGGAGTCCCGGATGAGATAACGGACATGACGAGGAGTCTCGAAATGGACGAGAGGTAAATATTGATATGTTGGAACGTTATATTCGGACACCAGAATGGTTCCGAAGTGTTTCGGGTATTTTCCGGAGTATCGGGAGGTTATTGGAACCCCCCGAGGAAGTAGTGGGCCTTAATGGGCTTTAGGGGAAAGGAGAGAAGGGCCTCAAGGGGTGGCCGCGCCCTCCCCCATGGCTGATCCGAATTGGACTAGGAGGGGGCGGCGCTCCCCTCTTTCCTTGTCCCCTTTTCCTCCTTCCCTCCTTCTCCTAGTTGGAATAGGAAAAGGGAGGGGGCGAATCCTACTTGGACCGGGATTCCAAGTAGGACTCCCCCCTTTGGCGCCCCCCCCCTTCGGCCGGCCTCGTCTTCGCCCCTCCTTTATATATGTGGGAGGGGGCACCCCAAAGGCACACCAAGTCTTCTCTTAGCCGCGTGTGGTGCCCCCCTCCACAGTTACACACCTCGGTCATATCGTTTTAGTGCTTAGGGGAAGCCCTGCGCCGGTAACTTCATCATCACCGTCAACACGCCGTCGTGCTGACGGAACTCTCCCTCATCCTCAACTCGATCAAGAGCTCGAGGGACGTCATCGTGCTAAACGTGTGCTGAGCACGCAGGTGCCATACGTTCGGCGCTAGGATCGGTTGCATCATGAAGATGTTTGACTACATCAACCGCGTTACTAAATGCTTCCGCTTTCGGTCTACGAGGGTACGTAGACACACTCTCGCCTCTCGTTGCAATGCATCTCCTAGATAGATCTTGCATGATCGTAGGAATTTTTTTTGAAATACTGCGTTTCCCAACACTACTTTCCCTTAATGTTGCTGGCATACGAGGACGCATTGGCCACCGACTCGTCGATCTCTGTACAACCGTCTTCTTTCTCTGCCGGCAAGGCGCAGTTACGCGCGCATTGAAGGTGAATGGTGCGGTCACAGGCATGGGTGGCGCGGTCCGACGCAACGTCGTCGATAGCAATGATGATGCCCATACCGCCTGCACCCTGTCGTGTCGGCCTGGAGCAACTCGCCACTCCTCCGTGAGCTGGCACGGGGTAGCGAGTTGCTGAACCACGCGTTGGTCTGGGACGACAACTTACCTCGCCGGGCTAGGCGAGGGAGGTGGAGCAGTTAGCTGCCTCGCTCGTATCCGGCCGGCTCGGTTGGCCATCCAGTCCGCTTTTATGCTAAGCACTTCTCTTCCTGCTCATCGGATGCCATCGGAAGGGTGAAGAAAATGATGGAAGGAGGAGATGGGGAGCAGCGTAGTGGTGTGATTCTTGCCCCGCGTCTGACCTTGTCTAAATAGAGGGTGGACAGAAGGAGCTTGCTCGACGTTACATTTAATGTCGGCCCGCTCCTGAACGGACGTGTGCCCGGAGTAGGTTTCTCGGCTTTCACGTGGGTTTAATGGAGACGTTAGAATGTTGCGAGGAGGCGTCTTCAGCCAGGCATGCAGCGGGTGGCACCCTCGGCCGGCGCACCTATTCAATGATGGAGGTACTGAGAGGTCTCGTACACCCTGAGTCGTCTTCAATGTGGAGCGGGGCGCTCTATAGCGGCATGAATGCGGGCACCTGGCAATGGACGGGAAGTGCGCAGGAGAGAGAAGGGGTTTTGGGTGGGCCAGGACGGTCAGAAGCCGACATGGCAGCGGTACCGACTCCCGCAAAGCTCCCCATACTTGTTTTCGATTTGCAGGAGAAATTAAGTCCGAACCGTGTCACGGATCAAAATAGGCCCCGCGTTGGATGGCTTTCGCGGGCCGGACCGGTGGTGAGATTTTGTGCTAGTGCTGAGTGGATTTTGGGCAAAGACCCAATTGATCGATCCATTACTTTCATGTTTTACTTCCACCACAAGAAAATAGTCTGACATATGGGATATGCAATACCCATTAGTATCTTTATGTTGTCATACTTATCAATAGCGGAAGCATGGCTAGACTTGAGCTATCACTACTATCTAGCACTATAAACGAGATTACAATTTCTTGTAGTTTGCATTAATCATCTGAGATCCATTTACTTAGGAATATTGTAGCAAAGACGTAAATCTTTGGTGGGTTATAAAAAGAAAGAAGATTTTATCTAGCGCGATGTATATGTGTGAAACTTTAACTTAACGTAATGTTTTGGGGAGAAATATTTACTTTACCTGACTACGTACTATTTATTGAATATTGGCTATGTGGCTGTTTAGTTCTCACGAAAAACTCATCATCTGTATCTGGTCCGCTACTTATTTGTGTCAACATTGTCTATGCTTTTGTTTACTTTACATATTCATTATATATTGATTTCAATACAAAGCAGTACTCCCTCCGTCCCCATAATGTAAGAAGTTTCTTGACACTGGTGTAGTGTCAAAAAAGTCATACATCTCTCCTGGCTAAATTTGCAGTATTCTAGCATGACATGCGACAATGTCTTTGCATTAGCTCAATTGGATTAGCAGGGTTGATGTATGGAGGCATGGGAGACTGGACAGACGTGGGTTCTGGCTTTCGTCTATGGCCCTATAACAAGTTGTTGAGATAAGCTACCTCCGTGAAGTTACTACCAAACCATGCTATACATTCCTCTGTTCGTGCTGCTGATGCGACTTTCGACAAACGGAACACTTGAGGCACCTAAAGGAGTGTGAACATGTGAACCTTGGAGCGTAATTAAGTTGTACGTAGTGAACATTCTTCGGCTATGGCAAACAACGTTCGTTGATGGATCGTATGTGAAGAAATTTACTCCCCGCACATCCTTGATTTTCTACGACTATAAAGTACGTTAGACCCCACAATACGGATTATCATTTTACCAAATTTAATGATATTAAGCAGAATATCCATAAATTATGGCGGACCCATGGTGACCTGGAAGTAGGCTGTGAATTGGATTTTCTCTCAATGATGATAGACTTGGCAGCCTCACTGCTGCTAGTACAACTCCTCGTGAATGTTTTAAATAGCGGGCCATGGAAAATAGGGGTGAGCCTTCAAATCAACTACAGCGGGCTAAAACAAGCTATTTATGAAGGCGATCATTTAGCGGCACCCTGCTGAAAAGGTTATAGCGGGCTATAGCAGTGCTATAGCCGGCTATTTAAAACTATCTATAAACTTCTCGGAGCTCATCTTGAAGACCACACCGTCCGAGCCATCCATCTCTGCATCACGGGTTAATATATACCGCAGTTCGGTAGAATTTATAGAGACCTACTTGCCCAGGATTAGGAAAGAAACTAAGGGAGAGTGAGACATACTCACATATGTATCAATATTCTTGACTAAACTACCAACAGTTAAAGTCGCTTTAGTAATGTCATTGATGCAAATAGACCACTATCTTATGCTGTGCGCGCAGCAAGGATATGACTTGGACGGGGAGGCGTCGAGAAGAAACGTGCAGCACACATCACCATTGGAGCAACAATTGCAGAGTAACACCGCTCATGCTTCCGAACATCAAGTGGTTTCTTTGGAAGAGGCAGCTCTGTTTTCTGGCAAATTTCATGTGTTCTGGAAATGTGTGTTCCTCAGTTGCAAGTAGAGCACACCTCCATGTGGTTTTGAAACTTGTCGCAGAAGACGGGTTGGTCATACTACAACGAGAATTCAGAAGCATGAAGAACACATCAAGCCTAATTAATCAGTTTGCATTGTTTTCTAGCGCCTAATTTTTCTCCTCCACTAAGATAAACCTCTGAAAGCTAAAGTAGTACTCTGGCATGATGAAGAGATAAACAGTCTGACACATATCATCAGGTGTGTTTAGCCAATTTTTAACATGCTCCCTCTTACCCCCTCTTTTTACACGTGACGTAAGAAGGTAAGAGTTAATCTGATCACTGATTAATGAGATCAATGACTCAGATCTATTATATACTCTTACCTCTCGTGTGAAAAGAGGGGGTAAGAGGGAGCATGTTAAAACTGCTCGGTGTGTTTATGTAAGGGGATAATTCATGCCACGTGTATGCAGGCCGTGGCTCTGTATCAACATGCTCTATGCATGACCATTCGGCATCATCTGGGTATTATTTAACATAACACAAATAAAAGACAAAACTAGGCAGAATATGCAAAGCGAGGGCAGGTCCGCTGTTGCCCATGGCCCCGATGGACGAGCCTGACATAGTTACAACGGCAGGAGTGTAACGTGCCTGGTCGTGGTTGTGGCCGGAGATGCTCACTGGAACACCTCCCTCTTCTCTCTTTCTCTCGTTCTCTCACTCTCTGAATCTCAAGCCAAGAAGAACAGAGACAGGTAGTTTTTGTGCAGCGCAAGTTCTGCTACTTTTCGGTTTCTTTGATCCCTTTATTCAGCGATCCTAGTGGTGCCGTAATGCTCGCAACAAACTCCGTCGTGCCCGCGCCATCCCACGGGCGAAGTCGTGCAGCTGGCCTACTCCCTATCCGCACGGAGCACACAACGAGACGTGCCCTCATGCGCTAACTGAAAAACGGAAAAGACTGAAAAAGTCTGAATGTTTCTGAAACTACTGAAGAAACCTGAAGAAAACTAACACCTAGCATTATTTTCGCGCAGCTGAAATACCCAACAATCTCCCCCTAATTCAGGTGCGCCCCCTGACGTCGAGGATGCTGATCTTCTTGCACAGCTCCTGGAAACGAGTCCGCCCAAGTGCCTTGGTCAAGATGTCGGCCTTCTGATCGCTAGATCGGATGAACTCGACCATCACAGTACCCTTCTCGATATGATCACAAATGAAGTGGTATCTGAGGTCGATGTGTTTGCTCCTGTCGTGCAGAACAGGGTCCTTCCCAAGCGAGATAGCTGATTTGTTGTCAATGAAAATTTTAACTGCCTTCGTACCTTGGTTCAGCAGTTCTCCAAGCATGCGCGCCAGCCAAATCCCTTGGCAGGCCGCGGTTGAACCAGCAATGTATTCTGCCTCACAAGAGGAGAGCGCCACCACTCTTTGTTTCTGTGATTGCCAACTGATTGGACTGCCACCGAGGAAGAAGATTGCTCCAGAAGTGCTCTTCCTGTCATCCAGATCGCCGGCCATGTCAGAGTCGCTGAAACCCTCGAGCTCTAGGCGATCACCGCGGCGATAGGTGCAGCCGACAGTGAGCGTTCCAGCGATGTACCGGAGGATGTGCTTCACGGTGGCGAAATGCTCTGAAGTCGGCGTCTCCATGAAATGGCTTGTGAGGCCAACTGCATAGGTTATGTCAGGGCGTGTGTGTACCAGGTACCGAAGGCTACCGATGATACTCCTGTAGAGCGTGGCGTCAGCGAGTGGCGCTGAGCTCGCCTTGCTCAACTTGCAGTTTGGTTCAAGCGGCACATGGCTCTTGCAGCCGGCCATGCCCGCCTTGTCCAGCAGCTTCTCAGCGTAAGACGCCTGGTTGATAGTGATGCCGAGCGTGCTCCGGTGCACCTCGAGGCCGAGGTAGTATCTCAACAGTCCGAGGTCACTCATCTCGAACAGGTGCTTCATTTCTTCCTTGAAACGACGCAGCTCCTGTAGGTTTGCTCCGGTGATGACCAAATCATCCACATAGACACCGACGAGCAGCTGAGATGCTCCGGTGCCGCGCATGTACACAGCATGCTCAGTCCTGCTGCGAGTGAAGCCCAGTGATGCGAGGCTGCTATCCAGTTTGGAGTTCCATGCGCGCGGAGCTTGCCGGAGACCATACAGCGCCTTCTCTAGCTTGTACACCTTCTCCTCCTCGCCCCGCCGTGCAAAACCAGGGGCTGCGCCACATACACCACCTCTTCAAGAGTGCTGTTCAGGAAAGCCGGTTTCACGTCCATATGGTGCACTTCCCATCCTCGGTGTGCGGCAATGGCCAGGAGTACGCGCACGGACTCCAGGCGTGCAACCGGCGCGAAAACCTCTTCAAAATCCACGCCGGGCCGCTGGACGTACCCTTTCGCCACCAGTCTGGCCTTGTGCTTGACGACGGTGCCGGCGGCGTCCTTCTTCAGCTTAAACACCCATTTTAAACCAATGGGCTTCTCTCCGGGAGGAAGATCCACGAGCGTCCATGTATTGTTGATGTGAATCGCCTGCAGCTCATCCATCATGGCGCCCGCCACTGCTCATGTGGAGCCGCCTCGGCGAAGTTTCCGGGCTCTCCGCCGGCCATGAGGTGCAGCACCTCCTCATCACGGTCCTTGTCAGGTTGCAGTGGAACCCCCCACGCGTACCAAGGATCTCATACATCATCCGGTAGCGATGCGGTGCGTCTGGGTCGTCATCGTTGTCAAAGAGGTCAGGGCGCTCCGCCGGCGGCGACACGAACACCGGGCCGCCATTCGGAGTAGCAGGAGTCCCACCAGTGTCACCCGCCATGGTGGCCGGAGAAGGAGTCCTCAAGCCTCCTCCGGATGCGCTGGTAGTGTCCGTGTCAGCCAATCCTGGGGACGCGGCTCGCATGCCCGACGCCCCAGTCGTGTCCACCGGCGCGCTGTCGCTGGCCCGCTCGTACACAGGGTAGTGCACAACGAAAGAGCCAGCCGACGCGCCTGTAGGCTCTTTGCTCCAGTCCCAGCTCGCCTCCTCGTCGAAGACGATGTCGCGGCTCACGTGGACGCGCTTCGACACAGGGTCGTAAACGCGGTACGCCTTGCTGCCCTGTTCATACCCGATGAACACCATGGGAGTGCTTCGGTCCTCCAGCTTCTTCAGATGAGGCCGTGCTATTTTGACATGAGCAATGCATCCAAATACATGAAGGAAATGCACGTCTGGTTTCCTACCGAACCAGGCCTCGAAAGGTGTCATGCCGTCGACGCTGCGGGTGAAGCTGCGGTTCAGCACGAACAACGTCGTGGTCACCGCCTCCCCCTAGAAGAACGCCGGCATGTTCTTGGCCTTCATCATGCTCCAAGCCATCGCCACCACCGCCTGGTTGCGACGCTCCACCACACCATTCTGTTGTGGTGTGTAGGGCGCCATCAGGTGGCGCTGGACGCAGTGGTCGGCGAAGTGCGCGGCGACAGCGTTGGACGTGAACTCGCCACCGCGATCGGTGCGCAGCGTGCGGCCTGCCTCCCCCTCAGCGCTAGCTTGGAAGCGCTTCAGAGCAGCCACTGTCTCATCCTTCGAGGTGAGGAGGACCAGCCACATGTAGCGGCTGCAGTCGTCGACCAGCAGGAGAAAATGATGCCGGCCGCTGGGAGTCGCCGGCGCGATGGGACCGCACAGGTCACCATGTACTAGCTCGAGCTGCTTCTCAGCTCTGTACTTGGCCTTCTGGGGGAACGGGATGCGCCGCTGCTTGCCGGCGAGGCACGCTTCGCAGAGCTCGCCGGTGTGCTCTATGAGAGGAAGGCCACGAACGAGTCCGCCGCGCGCCATCCGTTGGATCGCCTCGAAGTGTAGGTGACCCAGGCGGCCATGCCACTTCCAGGCCTCGCCGTCATGACGCAGCGACATACACGCAGGAGGTACAGGGGTCATGTCCAATTTGTACAAGCGATTAGACGCACGGTGTACCTTTACCAGGAGCTTCTGGCGTGGATCGAAGATCGTCATGTTCCCGTCGCGGAGACGGATGTCGCAGCCGAGCTCGTCCAGCTGCCCCAGGCTCACCACGCTGCTCTTCAGGCGTGGGATGTAGTAGACGTCAGTGAGGGCGCGCTGCACGCCGCCATCCACCTTGAACGCGATCGTCCCGCGTCCTCGGATCTGCACCACCGAGCCGTCGCCGAAACGCACAGTGTCGGTGATGCTCTCATCCAGCTCGGCGAAGATGCTGCGATCCCCGGTCATATGGTTCGAGGCACCCGTGTCCAGGAACCAAGTGGTCTCCCGCAGCGCGTCGACGGCGCCGGGAGTGATCTCCGCCTGCTGCTCGTTGAGGAAGACGGGGAGCGAGGCCCTTGCCTCCCCCGTGGCCAAGGCCCCTGCCATGGCGGTGGAGACAGGGCCTGGTGTAGGAGAGTCGAGGCCCGCTGCCGTGACCACAGAGGCCTCCGCCATGGTCATCCCCACCATCTCCATCAGGAGGAACGCCAGGTCCGCGTCCTCGTCCGCCTGCACCAGGTGAGCTTCCTCGCGCTTCTTCTTCCTGCAGTCACGGGCCCAGTGCCCTTTGATGCCGCAGTAGCGGCACGTGTCCTTGTCTCCGCCGCTCTTGTCGACGTTGTCAGTACCGCGCCCGCCCCGCGGACCTCCGCGGCCGCCGCCGCGGCGTCCACCGCGACCACGCCCGCCACCGCGTCGGTTGTTTCCTCGCCCACCGGAGGACGATTCACCGTCCCCCTGAGTCGAGCACTTTCGTGCGTCCCACTCCTCGGTGAGAAGCAGGCGGCCGCCGGATTGAGACTCGGCGGCGTTTTCGCTGATCCGATCTTGCACGACGCGGAGGCGACCAGTGACCTCGTCCAGGGATAGGGTGCTCACGTCGAGGAGAGTCTCGATTGCGATGGCGACCTGCGCGTACTGTTGAGGGACAATGCGCAGGAACTTGGCAACCATGCTGGACTCCTGGACGTTATCGCCGAGGGAGCACAGGTTCGCGGCGAGGGTGGAGATGCGCATCGAGAAGTCGTCGATCGTCTCCCTAGAGCGGAACGAGATGCTCTCGAACTCGCGCCGCAGTCGCTGTGCGTTTGCCTCTCGCACCCGAGAGGCTCCCATGCGCTGGGACGCGATCGCCTCCCACGCCTCCTTGGCGTTGGCCTTGGCGCCGATCGGACTCACCATGTCTGCCGGGAGGCCGCGCAAGATCGCGGCCATGGCCTTGCGCTCATCACGAAAAGGTGCATCGCCGGTTTCCACGGCAGCCCACCAGCCCTCGGCCTGCAGGTTTGCCTTCATGAGCAGAGCCCATTCTGCATAGTTGGTGCGCGTCAATGTAGGGTAGACTCCGGCGGAGCTCGTCTCCCGGATCACTTGCTGGTGCACCACCATCTCGCCGGTGCAGCGAGTCCTGCTCCTGCCCCGGGCTGGCGACACTGCTCTCCTGCGCGGAGGAGTCTCCGAGCCCTGCCGGGCGTTCGATCCGTCGCCACCAGACGACATGATCCCGAAGATGACCTGGCTCTGATGCCAAGTGTGGCCGGAGATGCTCGCCGGAACACCTCCCTCTTCTCTCTTTCTCTCGTTCTCTCACTCTCTGAATCTCAAGCGAAGAAAAACAGAGACAGGTAGTTTTTGTGCAGCGCAAGTTCTGCTGCTTTTCGGTTTCTTTGATCCCTTTATTCAGCGATCCTAGTGGTGCCGTAATGCTCGCAACAAACTCCATCGTGCCCGCGCCATCCCACGGGCGAAGTCGTGCAGCTGGCCTACTCCCTATCCTCACGGAGCACACAACGAGACGTGCCCTCATGCGCTAACTGAAAAACGGAAAAGACTGAAAAAGTCTGAATGTTTCTGAAACTACTGAAGAAACTTGAAGAAAACTGACACCTAGTGTTATTTTCGCGCAACTGAAATACCCAACAGCGGTGGATCTAGAAGGGGGAGGAAGGGGAACAGGAGCAGGTAGAAGGAGGAAGAAAGGGGATCGATAGATAGGAGGAGTTTCAGGAGATCAGCTCCCGTTCAAGTCGTATTACATTTCATAACCCCACACACACACACCACTCGCTAGCCTATAAAGGCCGCCTCGCCGCGCTGGCTGTTCTGGACCAATCACCGTCTAGTATCGCGTCACCACCTGCTGAGCTGGCCTCTTCATGGGTCGTCCTGGCTGACCGTGGGGTCAACCCGCTCCTAGGGCCTGTCGGTCAGGTGTTGGGGTGGTGCAGTCCTAACAAGGAGGGATATGTTCGTTTGTGTTAAGGATTAATTAAATCCTAATAATCAATGCTTAGGTCGGTTGTTTAGTTTAGCAACCGCCAGTTATCGACTTTGTAATTACCGCCTCTGTACATGGGTATAAATACTCTATTCTTCAGTCAATGCAATCACTATTCAATCATTTGTTCCCCTCTCTCTCGTTTTATTTTTACACGTTATCAGTGTTAAGAAATAAAACATGTGATCAATTATATGGGAGGGATGCCTCCCAGAAGGTGTCTGTTGGGGAAGAGGTGTCTCCCCAACACACCCCTTCAGCCTGTATATGAGTGGGTCTCACACATTGCAATAGACTAAGAGAATCATTTGTGTCTCTTCTTTGTCTCCTTTACTTTAATATTACAACACGTTATCAGCACGTAGTCTCTGCCTAGAGAGTAATTCGGCCAAGAAAACATCGGTTACACGCAATGGAGAAGCGCACTTCCGTGCGAGACAAAGCAGTGACCATCACGAAGATGAGGCACGAGATCCAGATGGCCATCGCGGCGGCAGCAACAGCACGCGATGTAACAGTTGGCTGCGCAGGCACATGCAGCGGCAGCACCATGGAGCATGCATGCATCCGTGTACAAGAGATTAATCATAGAGTGTTAATTTCGTTTGTCTTCTTGTGATTAAGAAACATGGAGTAAGAAGAATCTGATCAATTGTCTTTTCCTGCGAGAATTGCCTCACCAAATCGTCCAAGAAGAGGCCGGCCCGAGAGCATTTGGCGCAGTCGGAAAATCGATTGCCTTGGCAACATGAACAGCACGAGCAAGTCATTCGTTGACATGCATGGATAGATGCACTGTTCAGGACAAAAACCGATCTAGACATTGTCTACTTCATTTTGCCTTCTCATGATCAATAAATGATCTATATCAATCGACTCTGTTTCCTGTACGTACATGCAGATTTCTTCTTCCGAGCGCATGCACGGGAAGAAGTGGATGGATCGAACACCAAAGAGAAAGAGGGAGAACTCGAAATGAGCGCTGTTCTTGGGAAAGTACTAGGAGTTCTAGTCCTCGACGACGACTCTAAGCGGTGAGATTTCATCCTTGATTCCGCGGGGCGCTTCTACATTACGGAGGCAGTGCCCAACATGCGCAGCGGCCTCGACCCCATTGCTGGTGTTTCCAGCGACGGCGGTCCAAAAGATTGGCGGCGCGGCATGCTTCTCCAGCCCAGGGACGTTGGTAGACCAGGGAACCATCCCCTAGGGTACCGACACACTCCAGCGCGTGAGCGTGCAGCCATGCCGCGCGGCAGCACGCAGCCGTCAAAGCTTGGTGGAGGCGGCGTCCCAGGTGTGCACGCGGCCGCAACCCCGGCGGGTGATGTCCAGTCGGACTGGGCGCGATGGTGACTAGAATGTGGTCCCGGCGAATAGCATGGCCTGGCACCGGCGGCGAAGGCTCTCGGCTCCCGTCTCCGAGAGGCGCTGCCGCCAATGGCGGTAGCGGCCACCGGCCCTATGTGCGGGACTGTCTGGTCCTTGGCCTAGAGGCGGCGTAGGCGTCGCGTGAATCTCGACCGGCGACGACCGGCGACGACCCCCGACCACGGCGGCGCACGGGAACCAGCGGCTGCAGACGGCGGTTAATTCCCTAAGGGAATTAGTAACCGCACGAGAAAGAGAAGGGAGAAAATCCTATCTCTTTGGTGATTTTGTAAATCAGCCATTGGATTATTTGTTAATCCTGGAAAAGTCCCTGCTTTCTCTGATTTAAGGCATATATGCTTATCAGATCTTGCGTTTTAGCCCCTTGGCTTTAGCACTTTGATAATTAGATTATTGTTATTTGCATGTTAAGCCATGGGCTTCAGAGCAAATATGCAAGGTAGACCATTGGTAAATTGCATAATAATGATTATGCATAATTTATGTCATGTAAAATGACTGTTTGAGGCCCTCAAGTCCTCATATGTGTTGCATAAGTATGTTTATACTTCTGCATTTATTTGTATTACATGAGTAATACTGTTGCAAAGCAATATGTTAATTCCATGATTCGCATAGAATATGGAATTTGCTTGCAAGTTTGGAAACATGAGGTAGTGAAGTGTATGACACTGCCTGACTATGTCAAATTCATATTTGTCACAAGGAATCGACAAATGGTGCCTACTGCTTAATTGCAGGTTATCCAATGTTATTGTGAGGTCTATATTATGTCATTATGACATAATGACTACCTTTAGTTTTACACACAACTTATGGATTGCATTATGGCAACAAAATAATTTCGTTCACAACTGTAAGATCTACACCACCATGTGGTCATTACTTTCAATGTGTTTTTAATTAACACAGAGTTGTGAGAAGCTCCATAAGAGTGAGATCTACACTACTTAGTGATTATCTCTATGTGTTCAAAGTAAAAGTGAAGGCACAAAACTCATGACATAGCCATTATGAGGCCTACACTGTTGGTGCCTACCTTCATGATGTTTTTCCAATTACTTGTCAATTCTATAGCATTTGTCATTGCTTGTGACTGTAGTGTCACATACTCCACCAGGAGATGAATCCAAGGCACTGGTGACTATGCTGCATATTATGCTGTGAAGAGAATTATGCAAAAACACTTGCATATTTTTTGGTGATTACCTTCCATGCATACACAACTTATGAGACGCCATCATAGCTATGAATTAAGTTTATGCACAACTGAGAGGTTTACGCCATTTTATGGTGATTACCTTCATGTGTTATAAATAACATAAGGTTATGGAGGCTATGATCAATGGGAACTGTCCATAAGAGTGAGGCACCACTAGGTGGTCGACTACCTCTATGTGTTTTAAGGAAATTAAAGGTTTGTCCCTTTTGAGGTGACTACCTTTACTTGGAAGATCCACACCACACTGTGGTGTTCTTCTGGAAGGCTTGCCCTATGGGTCACTAAGAATCACCATCACCATGATTATGCCTAGCCATAGTATTTTCATCTTAATGAATTTATTAAAGGTAAATTAATGCATGAGCATTTCATGCAACATATGGCTGACCTTTTTCGAAAGGAATGTGATGAGATGACATCAGGTGAGAGTAATTATTTAAAGATGGGTCACAGATATGAATGACTTGTCGAGGCTTGTTACCACAGAAACTCCACCTGCAGAGAATGTCATGGCTATTTATAAATAGCTAAGAATATGCATATTTGCATATCTATGTGTCATCACAATGACTCGGTTCTCAAACTGAGTATGTAATGGATGATGAATATCCATTTTCCCTTTGAGCCTTCATTGAGGCGAGATATACTGTTATAAGCATCATATGAATGATTATTCATTCGTAGTCAGGACTTCGAGTCCGTTGAGCCTTATAATTCTGTTGTCTATAAATCAACACTATGTTGAGATTATGTGATAAAGCGACTCCAGATGCATATCTGACTATAAGTCCTTACTGCACTTTACGTTCTCCGAGGATGGTAAACAGAAATATCATCTTTGTTTTCGGTTTGCAATGCCTGAAATTCATGCTAGTGCTCTTAGTACTAAGAAATAGTGGTTAGAGAACCACAGGAGTTGAATGTAAAATGAAGGAAAAATGACAAGCAGAAATGGAGTGTATATCTCAAAAGGGAATGGATCATTTAATCTAAATGATCATAATGACAACTTTCAAGTTTGTCAAAGTGGTGATTGTACGAAATGTCGTACCAATGATTCCCAATTGGTCAAGTATTGGGTTCAATCATGTCACCGACTCACTAGAGGAAAATGATTTTAATGGGATATATTTGAAGTTCTACTTCAAAAGGAAACAACCGGAAAATGTCCTGGCATGGTAGAAGGTGAATGGACTCCTCTATATTGATGATATGCGTGTGGAATGATATTCCAAAGATATTTTGGAGATCTTGTGTAGTCTCCTAGTTATCCCTAAATATCATTAGCCTATAATTCCACTACTACATATAGTATAAATTGCAACATCTTGCCCCTCGGACATGATAGTTGAGATAATTGAGTGTATGAATCAATTCATACTCAATCTTGTTGCATACACAATAATTTTTCCTTCTTTATCATCATGGTACTGGATGGTTAGAGAAATTATTGTCAATGCTGTTGGCCATAACTTGACAAGTTGCAATATTCCCAACAATCATCAAATTCTGTTGGTCTTAGATGTGTATCATTCATACAAAACCATGTGTTTACTGAATTAATTGCTCAAATCGACGAATTTAGAGCAAATTATCCTAACATGGGATAATTCCATTGGAATGCAAATGTCGTTGAAGTTGATTCACGAGCATTCAATGGTTATATTCAGTATATAGTACATAACCAGAATGGTTTGGCTTGATCTCTTATGAAAGAGATTCGATATTGCTTTTCGAATGTTGTAGAATTGTGATTTACCAACATTTTGTTGATGGTAACATGCGGTCTCACACTCCGCATATTTGGTCTAAATAAGATCAAATGATACTACACCCCCTTGCAGTTTGTACGTGGAAATAAGTGAAGTATTTCCCATCTAAGGTAATTCGGTTGCATACCGATATCACCACCCCAACGTACATCATGGGCCTTCACATACAGTTGGGATCTATGTGAGGAATAATTGTGGTATGTTCGTTAATCCGCCGAATACCTTAACCCTACAAAGGGAGTTATTTGCAGCCCATATGCTGATTGCTTTTGCAATAAGAACATTTTTTGGCATTAGGGTGAGATGAGCACCACAGAGAATGCCAGGAAATGGATAAGAAATGTCGTAGACATTTTGTCCATGTACTTCAGAATTTGAAGTATAGGTTCAGGTTATGAGAAATTTGCAGCATATTGCAAATAATCTGCCAAGTATATTTACTGATGACAAAGGTGTCACTATGGTCAAGTACCAGAACGAGTGGAGGTACCTAATAAACCACTCGTCTCCCTAGATGAGAGCAAGAGGGGGAGAATTCTGGTCGCATGAGATTAAGTTCTCATATGTTTCAGCGGAAACAGAGGAGATTGACCCCTCGATTAGTAAATATGACTCAACCTCGGGTTGACTGACACCTGAGGGATGCGCGGCATCCAAAGTCCAACACATATGTGCACACATTTTTTAGGTGTTGGGACTTCGAAACACCTTGACTCCGTTGTTATGGGAAATCACAAGGAGTTAAGATGTGTAATAAGAATTCCACAATGATATTGATTCAGGAGAATCATATATGAGAAAGTCTACATATGTCGACATAGAATTCTTCTCGAGAATTGCTATAATCCTTTTGGGCCCTGAACCAAATCCATGGAGAGTGTTGTTGCACTTATATTGGTTCAAATGAAAGAAAGCAATTATGGAAGAGTGGCACTCGCTCATCAAAAGAGAGGTATTTACCATTGTAAAACTTGCTCCTCATAAGTATCTTCCAGAGGGAAGAGAAGTGAATTTTCGTCTGAAAACGAAAATAAATGAGGTGGTGAGAAAGCGAGGCTTGTAGCAAAAGGGTTTTTCGCAGAGACCTAACATCGGTTACGATGTAGCATACCTTCTTGGTATGAGTGGAATTATGTTTCGATACTGAATGTTAATGGCAGTATAGATCCATACGGTTGATGTATGTAATGTCTACATACTCCCATGGGTTAATTAGTTTGGATGTATATATTGAAGTCATTGAATGACTTAATATTCTGAATCCAAAGGTAAATCGCAACATGCACGTGTGGAACTTCTGAAGTCATTCTATGACTTGAAGTAGTCGGAGAATTGTGTGGTGCAACCGACTAAGTGAGTTATTCCTTGACAAGGATTACTCTCATACTAGTGATTGTTGACATGTATTCATGAAGAAATCCTGGATTGGATTTTACATCACCTTAATTTGTGGTGTCGATAATCTTATCATCAACATCTATATAAGACATGAAATACCCACAATCATGTTAAGACGGATATTTGGGTTAAACCAAATTATGCTAAGTTTATGACTTGAGCATATCCCCCTAAGATATCAGTCTTTATATATCCAGAAGTATTGGAGAAGTTTAATATGGATATATTATATCAAAGACACATGTGGTCATATTATACCTAATATAGGATGCAAATCCTTGAGACATAGGGGAGATGGTGAAGTGATAGTGGAGCATGAATTGCCATATCTAAATATCATCGAAGCACTCATATATCTTGCAAAATATGTTAGGCCTGACAATATATTTTTCTTTGGCAATTTATTGAGAGTGCAATTCCCCGAAAGGTATAAGGTTTGTGTAAGGAATATCCTCGGATATATCCAGGGCACAAAGGGTCTTGATCAATTTCATCCGGAAAATCAAGATGAGGCCATGGTTTGGTATATTGATAGTGGCTAATTATCTGATCCCACAATGCCATATTAAAGACTGGGTTTGCTGGAAGAGTATTTTGAGGGAAGTCTTCTGAATAGACTCTAAACGAGTCCTTCCAGTAATCATTCGGATTTATTTGAAGCATCACAAAATGTGAATGACTTCATAGAATGATTGGCCACATGTGAAATAATGTGGAGATTATCATTATCTACTAAGATAATGTCACTTGTATTGTTTATGGGTTATATTTATCCTTGTGAATTACAGAAATGTAAGAGGATAATATGCAAACAGATTATTGTGATATTCACAATGTCTTTATCAATGTTTATATTCCAGAACTAGGTTCGTGAAATTGGTATGAGATATTATTGAGGTTTGTAAAGTTCAGGGGGAGTAAAATCCCAAGTTATAACCCGTTGGTGATGTTGTGATCACCCATATTGTACTCTTTTTCCCTTTATGAGTTTTCCATTATAGTTTCTCATATAAGGTTTTTAATGAGACAATATAAATACAAGTGCGAACGTATGTCATATGGTTTCTCCTTATATTTTTTCCACTGGGTTTTAAAGGAGTTTTCGGTGGCATATCATTATAATGTTTCTCTTCAAAAAATTTCCACACGGTTTTTCGGAGGAGTTTTTGGATTGCAATATACAGACGACGAATTGATCAAGGGGGAGTGTTAAGAAATAAAACATGTGATCAATTATATGGGAGGAATGCCTGAAAGTGTCTGTTGGAAAAGAGGTGTCTCTCCAACACACCCCTTCAGCCTGGATATGAGTGGGTCTCATACATTGCAATAGACAAGAGAATCATTTGTGTCTCTTCTTTGTCTCATTTACTTTGATATTACAACAATCAGCACTCGGCTCTACCGAGAGCGTGAAGGCCACAAAAGCATAGGAGACGCCTCTGTTCTAGCCCTACAGCGCGGTGGCCACCGGCGGGCGCGCGACACCGCAGTCCTCGCCCGGCGGCACGGTCACCCGCACATAAGCACCACACGAGGCGCCCTCTGGCGCATGGGGCGTCCTCCGGCGCGGGGTGATGCGGCCTCGCTCCTCCCGGTGGCGCAGACACCATCAGCGGGACCCTACCAGTCGGCGGCGGCTGCAGCCAACGAGTCAAGCACGAACCCTTAAACGGCGTCAGCACAGCGACTGCCTGAACGAGCATCGGGAAATCAATCAGGAAACACTAATTCCGTTTAATTTTTGTTCTTCCCATGATCTGAAGATTAACTGCTTTTCTGCACATAGTATGTGGACATGGTGAGATGAATAGATGGCAGAAGCATCAACCGGAAGAGATCCTTGACCAAGGAAGAAAAGCTTCAATCAAGAAAGAACCATCCGGTCAGCAAGAACGACAAAAATAACGAAGAACAAGAGAAAACATACAAGGACAATCTCTTCGATTTAGTGATGCAAAGAGCAAAAAGGTACCATACGTACTTCAGTTTTTCTTGCACTGGATCAAACGATCTGCAACATCGCTAGCGGCTCCCGCGTCCAGGCGCCTCGGCTACTCATCCACGGGATGCAACGGCTAGAGCGGATGAATGGCTGGGGCTGGAAGAGGCACAGCGGCAACGCGACGGCAGCGCCCTCAGGCGCACGCGCATGGCGCAACGCGCCCTCATCCGCGGCTTCCTCCGTCACAAGGCAAAAGGGCGGCGTCCATCCAACCGCGGCGACGCTCCCCGGCGACTCTCCCTCACCTGAGGGCAGAGGCATACTTCTCCGGCGGCAGCGGTTAATCCCTGACCGCACAAGAGAAATTGGGGATTCTTATCCTCTCGGCCATCTTGCATTTGAATCCCAGTGGACGTATTTATTTACATATAAGTCCCTGGGCTTCTCTAGTCAGGCTGAGTTCAGTCTTTAACCCTCTAGTAGTCTGCTTGATACTCCATTCTACGCCCATAATTTAAGTATGAAGCATGGAGGCCTTCACATATTGCAAAAGTATTTCCACAGAAATATAGTTACAAAATGAAAAAATTTCTTACATTTTAGATATGATTTCTTTGAAATTTGTAGTATTTTTTATATGTTTGCCTCAGCATTCATTGTAAATATCAGTTTTAGAACAACATTTTTCTGCCTTTGCAATCGGAATTATTTTTTCTTGCAAATCTTGACAAAATCCAAATTAAGGATTACGAAGTGTCATACTTAATATGACTACCTCAAATTTTATTTGTGAATCACAAGGTACTGGTGGCATCTACTGCGCCATTTGCAGATTATCCATCACTATTGTGAGGTCTACATCTTGTCAATTTTACAAGATGATTACCTTCAAAGTGCTCTTCCAAATATTAATAATAGATGTGACTACCTCAAGATATCATATGGTAATATTGGCATCTACTGCAAAATTTTGCAAATTATCCACTATTACTGCAAGGTCTACATCATGCCACTCTGACAGATGATTACCTTCAAAGTGATTTTCTTAAATATAGCATAACATAAGGTAATAGAGATTTGAACATCTACTGACAAAAGTCAGACTATGTTTCCTATTACTGCGAGATCTACACCGCATCCGGTGATTATCTTCAAAGTGTTATCCTATATATATTGAGGTCTACACATATGACTATATAGCATCAACTATCTTAAAAATTTGCTCCTCTGAAGCAATTGTTGTTGTTCACTAAAATAGGTTACTCTCATTGTAACAAATATTAATGCATGGTCATTACATGTTGATTTTTTCTACTACTATCATTATTTAAGCCTCATTTTGATTTAATAAGTCATAGAAAATTATGCAGATATGTGCATACCCCGATGAAGGTCTTCAATTACATTGGTTAAATGCATGATAGTGAAGCCTATGTCATTATTTCTAATTATAGTGTCGTCCATCTATCAAGATGGAGACCATAATTTAGAGCAACTCTCGAGTTTCTCAAGCGCTATTGTAAGGTCTACATCACATTGTGGTTATACTTTAATAGTGACTAACCAATGTTAAACATGTAAAGTATATGCTTTTGACATTGACTTTAAAGTCATACATTTTGTCAAGAATGAAGTATAAAACATTAGCAATGATTTTATCACATGCGTTGCATTGAAGGCTACACCCAGGTTCACCAAGGATCACCTTGGACATAATTAATCCTAGAAGTAAATTAAATAAATGCATGAGCATTTCATGTAACACGTGACTTGCATTTCCAAATGCTCTAAATTCATGTTAGGTGGGAGTATTTATTTTAAGATGATTCATGACATCAGTCATTGTATCCACATGTGGCATTGTTGCCACCATAACCCCACGTTGGAAAATGACATGGCTATTCTCTAAATAGCCAAATATGTACATATGCATTTTATATGTCACAAACATCACATAGTTCTCAAACTAAGTACGTAATGGATGAATATTTATTTATCTTAAATATTTTTCTTTTAGAGAAAAATGCTACTATGAGCACACACTAAATGATCACCCATTTGTTTTTCAAGACCTCAAGTCTACGAGTGCTCACAATTCTGTCACTTAATCAACTTCAAGTTGAAATCCTGTGATCAAATATTTTCATATGCAGATCTAGTTGAGATGCCTTAATACACTTTATGTCCTCTTACAATGGTACCACCATTTTTTGGATGAAGAAACATGAAATTTCTTAAAACCATCAGATTCACCCAACAGGTGCTATTACAATATTTGAAATTCTTGCTAGTACTGAGAATACTAAGCAATTCATTGGTCACAAAATAGAACCATAAGGAGTACGAAGTAAAGTGGAGGCTAATAGACAACGGAAGACAAAATTACCTCTTAATAGGGAATATATCATTTTCAAATGATCACAAAGACAACTCTCAAGTTTGTCAAATGTGTGGTTATACAAAGATTATACCTATGATTACCAAACCCTCAAATACATAGTCAAACCACACCACATATTTGGGATAAATTTTAAAATTTGCAAACTTACAACCAGAAAATACTCTGGTAAATGATTGTTCTCAAATCTTCATCAGAAGGTGAGAACCAAAAATATAGTGCAATAAAGGGATGGTGAATTCCATTGCAACGTTGGTATGTTTGCGTAATAAAATTTTCAATAATATTGGAGACCTCAAGTAATCTCTTAATTATCCCAAAATATTATTAGCCTATACTTGTTGTACTACAAGTAGTACGATGTTCAATATCTTATTTCTCGAACATGATATTTGATAAATTTTGGATGTATGAATCGCGTCATACTCAATATTGTTGCGTACACAATAATTTTCTAGATATTAATAAATTAAATATTTGGCTTGGAGCCTTAACCATCCTGGTTTGGGGATGATTAGAAAATTATTGACAATTCTGTTGGTCACAACTTAACAAGTTGCAAAATATCCCAAATCATCAGATTTTATGTGCACCGCATGTGCCATAGGGGAAATCAGTTTTAAGGCACTCACCTAGATTCTAAATGAGCCACTCATTCTTCTTCAGCATGTTTAGAAGATATATGTGGATTACTTAATCATTGTGTGGGATTATTTAGATACTTCATGGTACTCATATAAAAATTTATAAAATGATTTCAAGTGTGTCTCTTGTCACACACAACCATGAATGATCTTACTAAATTAATCGCTCAACTTATCAAAGTGAGAGCAAATTATCCTAAACACGGAATAGACCCGTTCGAATGGACAATGTTGTTGAACTCATTTCACGAGCAATAGTACCTTATGTACATACCCATAATGGTTTAGTTAAATATCTTATCAAAGATAGTGAAATTAATTACATGACCAACCTTAAAGAATTGTAATTTACTAGCCTCTTGCTAGACACATACGGCCTTACACACCGTAAGTATGATTTAAATCATACCAACTACATATCATACTACTTTCCCCTTGTAGTAATTACGTGGAAATCAACAAAGTATTTCCAATCTGAGATATTTTGGTTACATACCGATATCACCACTCCAGCGTACATCAATGGGCACTCATAGAAAATTAGGGATCTATCTGAGGAATAACAGCTTATCCATCAATCAAAATTATTCATAGCATGTATGCTGATTGCTTCAGCAATAAGGATATTTTCCGGCATTAGGGGGAGATAAGTACCACAAAGAATGCCGAGAAATAAATTAGAAATGTTATTGACATTCAATCCTTATATCCACGTACTCAGAAAATCTGAACTAGAAGTTTAGAGAATCATATATTTGCAAAACATTGCAAATCTTCCACATACATTTACTGATAACAAGGTGTTACTAAATTATATATTCCTGCAGTAAAGTGTCAGAAAGAATGGAGGTACCTGGTAAACCACTCTTCTCCCCAAACGAGAGCAAGAGGGGGAGAAAATCTGACAAAACGAGATATAACTTCTCATATGCTTCCGCGGAAACAGAGGAAATCAAATCCTCAACCGGTAAATGTAATTCAACATCAAGTTGAGAGACACCTCACTGGATGCTCATCATCCAAAGCCCGGCATAAATGTGCACAATTTTTTTGGTGCTGGGACATCGAAACACCTTGACTCCATTTGTTGTAGGAAATCACATGGAGTTAAAAAGGAATAAATATTTTATCGACAAACTTCCATGATTTCATCAGAATCGTATAAACTAAAGACTACATTTGTCGACATTTTCTTCTCAAATTGCTAAATCCTTTTGGGCCCAGAACCAAAATCCATGGTAGAGTGCCTCTTGCACTCATATTGGTTCACATAAAAGGAAGCAAGTAATGAAGAATAGCACTCACTCTGCAAATGAGTGGTATTTACCGCAGTAATACCTACTCCTCATAAGTATCTTTCATTTGGAATACTAAAAACTTCTCATTCATAGACAAAGTCAATGAGGTGGTGAGAAAGTGAGGCTTGTAGCAAAAGGGTTCATGCAGAGACCCGACATCGATTACGATGTAACATACCCGCTTGGTATGAGTGGAATTATGTTTTCTATACTAAATATCATTGGCAATAAAAATAATAATATTATCCATGCAGTTGATGGATGAAGTGGCTACATACTCATATGAGTCACTACTAGAAAAAGGGCTATAGATGGGATTGACACTAATGGCGCACCAGACAAGCGGTGCGCCACTGGTGCGCCATTAATATATACTAATGGTGCACCACCATCTGATACGCCATTAGAGTTGAAACTACTAATGGCGCACCTGGCCCAGGGTGCGCCATTAGTATCAAATTTTTTTTTGAACTAGTGCGCCTGTCCAAACATACTAATGGCGCATCCAGACACAGTGCACCATTACTAGTTGTAACTAGTAATGGCACACCTGTCGGAAAGTGCGCCACTAACGTTGTTTTTTTATTATATTTTTTATTCCTTTTTTTGCAAAACTACTAATGGCGCACTGTTCCACTGTGCGCCATTACTAGTTTAAACTAGTAATGGCGCACTGTGGAATAGTGCGCCATTAGTATGTTTTTTTTTGCAAAACTACTAATGGCGCACCACCAGAAGGTGCGCCATTAGTAACCTGGATTACTAATGGCGCATTTAGAGTTGGTGCGCCATTGGTAAGTGGGCAACAACAAGATATTTTGGACATCCATCCATCCATCCGACCCAACGCACCAACACACACACACACACACACACACACACACACACTCTCTCTCTCTCGCTCGAACCCACCCAAACCCTCGTCGCCTCCTCTCTTCCCCCCGAACCCCTCTCTCCCTCGCCGCCGTCGCCACCCATGCCGCCCGGTTCCGGCGAGCTCCGGCCGCGCGCAGCACGCCGGCGAGATCCCCTTGGTCCGCATCTGGCTTACCTCCATGCAGATCCGCAGCTCCCCCACTGGCTAGGGTTTTGCGTCCCCTTTTGTTCGCCGGGATCCGCCATGGCAGGCCACGGCGAGGCCATAGGTGACCGGATCCAGCACTGGTAAGCCCCTCCCCCTCCTTCTTCGCCCACCATCTCCTCCTCACCTCACCTCATCTTCTCTTCCTTCTCTGCAGGTCGCCATGGGCGTGCCGACGACGACGGCAGGAGGGGCGCACCTCCGTGGGGCGGGACGCCGCCATGGAGATGGATTCCCTTGTCCGCCACCACGCTGCGGCACCATGGAGCCTCCCAGTGCCCCAAACCCTAGCGGAGAGAGAGGAGCTGCTCCTAGTACAGCACGCCATGGAAGGGATTTTTTTGGTATTTTTGTTGTTGTTTCTCTTCCTGATCTAATCATGTGGAAGGCCCTTTTCCTCACCATGATTTATTCATCTCCCCTTCCTCTGTTTTGTGCAGGTTGCTCTAATGGCGAAGCTTCTTCCGCAGGACACCCTCCACCCCTCCCCTGCATCCACCTCCTACCCCCATACATGGTGAGCTACAACCTCTCTTTCTAGCCCTTGCAAATCTGATCTGGAGTGGACATGAATTGCAATTGTCATGGACACTACATAACAGCAAGTATTGGTTCAGTTTTTGTGTGAAATTCGATTGTCATTGTGCTTTTTGATGCTTGCTTCAGAAAAATAAAATCATGGATAGATAGAAGATGGAAACAATGAGCTTCCTTTCAAGTTAGTAATACTAAAAATCATTTGGCTCATCAATTTTTCATGTCTTGTGTTAAATCCACTCCATTGCAATCTGGCTATGTATGGATGGTTTGGTACAATTTGCCATGGATGAGTATAGTAGTTACGTACACATGTGCTCTGTAGTTTTAGTCCTTCTTGTGTTGCTGCACTTAGTCTAGAGATACAACAACATTAGTTAGGTCATGGATGGATGGATCAATACATACAGCTAGCACTGCTAGCAACAACAACAAAATAACCTTGTGATTGATTCTGTTGACGCTAGCATGCTCTATTAGTTTTGGAGCCCAACCATGGACTGTACGTACTAAGCTAGCTCAAGCACACACACATGCAGCTTGATTTATTTCTGTAGATACTAGCAGCAGCATGCGTGTCTCCTATACTAGCTTGCTTAATTTCTGTACTAGATCAACGACACTAGCACTTACTTGTTTGTTAGATTCGGAGCAGCAGGCATCCTCCGTGGACAATGACGACAACCAGGTCATCCACTGCCACGACGACACCCCGCACATGGTCCAACTCGACTACAACATCCACCGCGTGACGGCGACGTGGTCGTGTGCGGCATCGACCAACCTCCTCTCCTGTGAATCCGTCTCCTACCTGTAGCTCCCGCTCTTGTGCTGCTATATTAGTACCTTGCTCTGTTTCATGCGTATGGGTGATTTTGTTTGTGCTTGTGTCATGGAAAAGATCATTCCTATTTATTTGTGCTCTATTTTCTTTATTATCACGAGTTGCAAAATTAGTAGTGGGAAGTAAACTTTTGTTAACTTGTTGGTTGAACCAATGGAACTACTGTTATATTTGATTTGTTGCTCAACTAGTGCTGCAATGATGGGATCGAATGATTGCATGACCCTAATGTTGGCCTATCTTTTGAATTATCTTGGTCTTATAGATGTTATTGTTCCTGTCATATAGCACATGCTAGTTTCTCTATTGGTTGGCTGCTGGTTCTGTTTGTTCATATGCATAAGTGCTACTGTTTCTTTGTTATCTTATAAAGGATATAGTCCTTCATTTGTATATAGCCGTAACTCTCTTATTGATCAACATATACTGATTCATCTCTTTACTGCAATTACTCTGTGTACTTCATGATTTGCTCCTGTAGTGGTATAAAATTATAGTTTCTCTTTCAAGCTGGTATCTGTGTTTGATATATACTAGTCTTTATCTAAATACCATGTATTGGTATTTCTTGTATGGTTTAGTACATCATCTACTGGTGGTTTAGTTGTATATTGTACAGGACATAGTCCTGACGGTTGCATGTAGTTTTGCATTAGCTATTTCATATGTTTCAGATAATTTAGATGCATGCTTATACTCCTATCTATACCAGGTGCATGTGTTGTGCTTGTGTACCTATATACAGAATAGTACCCATGTGTAAGTGGGTGTATGTGTTCTGCTTATAGCAGATGTTTAGTAAATGTGCTATCAATGGCCTATTTCTTCTTGCAGGTTATGGACTATATCTTTCCTTGCCAATTCCCTCTCTCTTAAATCTGATTTGAACAGATGCTGCACTGGTCTCTTCACTTTCTTTCTTTCTCTCCTACTCTCACTGAAAAGAACAGGTGCTCCTTAATCTTGCCATGCCAATGATGGTGTCCTGAGGCTCTCATCGTTACTTAAAGATGTTGCACTACTTGATCCAATGATGCAATAGTCCTAGCACTACTAGGCTGCCTGAGTACAATCCCTACTTCAAACCCTACCTCTGGGCTAGTTGATTAGTAGTGGGTTTGTTGGATTTCATCTGAAAACTAACCCAAGCTTAATTGAGGGATCCCCTAATCATGGAGTTAGTTCTAGTTTGAGTTGATCTTTGGGTTTGGCTTTGATCTATACTTTGCTGGCTCTACTTCTGTCTTTTGGGTTATTGGCTCCATTTATGCAGTGTTGGCTCTCTTCTACTATTTCTTTGATCAACTTAATCTGATTGGGGTTTGACTAATGTTTCCAAACTCGTAAGTGCTAGCTCCTACAGCAAAGGCATTTTGCTAAGGGGAATGCTACATTTAAACCTTGATCAAGTTTTTCATGTTTGTTGTTTCTTGTTTTGCAGGTTGATGAACTGGAAGAAAGAAGCAGAAGATGAAGAACTAGATAGTTTAGTATAGGTTTAGTTTAGGACTTTTTCGAGATACGCCCGCTATCTAGCGGGAGAGGGGAGGGAGCGTTGGAGGAACCGGATGAAGACGAGTTTCATCATGATGACCGCAGCTCTCTTCTATGTGATGGTAGTTTAGATGATCGATATCGACTTGTAATGTGAAGACAAACTCGCTACTCGCGGTCTCGAGACTTGTAATATAATGTTCTATCTTTGTTCGGTCTTTTCAATTCGGAGACTAATATGATGAATTGTATTCGGAGACTAATATGATGATGTATTCAGAGACTAATCTTCTATTGTATTCGATGAATCTGTTGTTGATGTGTGCTGTCTATATTTTGTCCAATTATACATTTTGTAACCTGTGCAAAAAACAGAAAATAAAAAAATAAAAAAAACCTAATATTCATACTAACGGCGCATCACATCACAGTGCGCCATTAGTATGCCAAAGGATACTAATGGCGCATCATTAAACAATGCGCCATTAGTATGCCGAAGTTACTAATGGCGCATCTTGTTGTTGTGCGCCATTAGTATGCCAAAGCACCTGGGTATACATGGCCCCCTGGGAGGCATACTAATGGCGCACTGTTGTATATACTAATGGCGCATCTGAGGTGTGCCATTAGTATACCAGATACTAATGGCGCACCAGTGGTGCACCATTAGTAAAATATACTAATGGCGTGGCACTAATGGCGCACCACTAATGCGCCATTAATGGCCAAATTAGGTGCGCCATTAGTAGGCCTTTTCCTAGTAGTGAGTCACTCATTTCGGAAATCTCTATTGAAGTCTTTGAAGGGCTTATACTTCCGAATCCAAAAGCAAATCGCAACAAGTTTAGTGTAAAACTTCATAAGTCACTCTATGACTTGAAATAGTCGGATATCATATGGTACTACCGACTAAATGAGTTCCTTCTTCAAAAGGAATACTCGAATAATGATGATTATTTACATGTTTAATTAAAGAATCAATTTGATTTCCTTTCATCACCACAGTGTAAATTGATGACTTCATCATCAATGTCCATACGAGACATAAACATACACATAATCATCTCAAGACGAAAAATTTGGATTCAAACAAATTTTGCTTAAGCTTACAACTTGAGCATTCTCTCAAGAATACACATCAGTCTACATATATCCAATACATATACGAGAAGATCAATGTGGATATATATCATACCAATAAAAGACATGTAATATGGTCATGCTACCCCTGATATGGTACAAATTTATTCATAACTAGGGGTGATAATGAAGTGATATCAGGACCTAATGTTCTATATCTCAATAATGTCAAAGCACTCATATCATTGCAAACTACGTCAGGCCTGACACTATAGTTGCTATCTTTGTTTAGAGTGCGACCCCCAGCAAAAGGTATATGGCCAATATAATAAATATTAGCTTATATCTCAAGCTCACAATAAATCTGGGACAATTCCATCAAGAAAATTAGAATATGACCATGATATGATGTAATGATATTGGCTCTTTATTTGATCCCAATAATGACATATCAATGACTGAATTCACTGTAATAGTCTTCTCATGAAAGTCATCCAAATAGACTTTAATGACTATTTCCACTTATCATTCTAACATAATTGCTTTATCTAAAAGAATCGCATAATATGCATGTCTCGGTAGAATGATTAACCACACTCAAAATCATGTGGTTGAGATTCATAACAATCACATAACTTGATTTTATCAAGATGCTACCACTTGTGTTACTCACCTACAGGTTATATGAAGAGCAATATCATAAAGCACATTGCTCGAAGATCACTTATTCTCATGAATTATAGAAAAGTGAGGAAACAATTTGCAAAGAAAATACTGTGAAATCCAACAGATTATTCACAATGGCATGATCATGTCAATGAAATTGGTACAAGACATCCTCGAGATTTGCAAAGTTCAGGGGGAGTAATCTCCCAAACTGTAACTTGTTAACAATCATCAGATTACATATATTGTACTCTTTTTCCCTTCAAGAGTTTTCCCTCATGGTTTCTCATAAAAGGTTTTTAATGAGACAATATTGATACAAGTGTTCACATATGTCATGTCAGTTTCTCCTTATATTTTTCCCATTGGGTTTTAAAGGAGTTTTCAGTGACATATCAGATCGCACTCTTTTCCTTATGAGTTTTATTTCAAAGTTTCTCATAACAGTTTTTTATGAGGCAATATCTTTTTAAGATTATATGCTATACTTTCAAGTTTTTCCCATTGGGTTTTTAAAAAAAAGTATACAAAGCATATTTATTGTTCTCTAAACTCACCAACGATTTTTCTCCTTCTTCGAAGGTTTTCTCACATGAGTTATAAAGAGACAATAATCATTATATGTTGCATCATTTTCTCCTTATTATTTTTCCCACTGGGTTTTAAAGGAGTTTTAGCAACATATCTACACTATTCTCCTCATATTTTGCCCACAGGGTTTTTAGAGGAGACTTTAAAGATTATACAAGCATTTCTGAAGATGAAGATGATGAGCATTCTCAAGGGCGGCCATATATTAGGAGGAGTATGGGGCTGTTTGGATTGAGCCCAATCTTGCCCTACCAAATAATTGGCATCACCAATTCCAGGGCATGACCAAAAAATTGGCAAGTCATGGCTGTTTGGATTGTAGCCATTAGTACTTGCCAATTTTTTTGGCAAAACCATTGGATGTCATTTGGTTTGAAGCCAAATATTTGGCACATTTGACTGGCATGTGTTTGGTTTGGTTTCAAAATTTGAAAATTGCATGCCAGCCAAATAAAAGAACGCTTGTGTGTAAACAAGCAGTCACATATCACATGCTACAAAAAAATAAAAATTTGAATTAACCAACACACATACGCACACAAACTCTGCATTTTCAGAACTTCAGAATTAAACTCATACATTAAGTAGCTCATATATTGTCTGATACATGATAGACGGAATAAGGTTCACATCCTTTACCATAGCATCTAGGACATAAACAGCCAGCCATGCACCAAATGCACTCCATACAAACAGTACATGATGCACCCAAGTTTGCTGTATATAGACAAAATATGCATGATGATGTTATCCATGCTCCCACTACGTGTTAAAGCGTTCCTAGCCATATAAACAAAAGGTTGCCACAAACTCTATCTAACCATGTGGCAATTCAGTGAGCAGCCGCAGATCCATCATTGCCACCTTCATGAAACTGAGGCTCAAAGTAGCTAATGACCCACTCTCGAAGAATTGTTTCATCGGCATAGTTAAGATAACAACGAAAGATATCTTGGTCTGGCTTGGATAGATAGGCAACAATCTCAAGTTTATCCTTAGCTGGGATGGTAAGGGCATTGATCCGCTTCCAAAGATTTGCATAAGGATCTGCAGGTGGCATTGGTTGCACAGACACAATAGGGGATGCAAGGGATTCAGCTAGCTTCTTGATACTGGTTACCATATCATCATTAGATACCTTGCCCTTCTTGTTTGCTTTGCCCTTGGTTGGCTTCTTGGAAGGTGATGATGATGCACACTTGCGCTTCTTGTTTAATGGATTGCCATCCAAGTCGACTTTAGGACTGCGACGATCAATAGTGTCAGAGTCAGCTTCATCACTGTCTGCTGGAATTAGATTTCCCTCAAGTTCCCTCACATCCTCGCTGTCATCACTACCATCATCCACATTGATAGTGGTTTGGTCAACTGCGAGTGAGCCATCAGCATGAGATTGATCCGAGAATAACTCTTCCAATTGATGAAAGAACCTAATGGGTCTGGTAAGATAATTGACTGCAGTTTTCTGCACACAAGGTAAGGTAAAAAGAGTAAAATAATGATGTTATGAACACAAAACATGAGAGAAGTTGCAGGTATAAAAAAACACAACAAGAGACAGTGAATATGAAGCATACATATATATAGACAATAGCAGCTATCCACTCATTTTAAAATCAGACCATGATATAAATAAGAGAAAAAACTACTAAGAACTTACATTGAGTCTTTGCTTTTCTGACTCAGAAAGTGTGAATGTGAAAGTGGTTCTGTCAAGGCCATTTCCACTATTGGCCATGGCACGACGCACCCAGCCCCACTTCTCCTTGCATTGACGATAGTGTCGATCCACTTGGGTTTGAGTGACACCAAGCGAAAACTTGCCATTTAGAGCATCAGCACATTGCAAGTGGTGTTGTTTCTTGAACTTGAAAGTTGCAGGTTTGTCCTTACGAAGGTCGATATACCATTCAAGCATAAACCTTGTCGCCTCGTCAGTCCAGGTTATGTACTTATCACGAGGATTGGAGTCCTCCTCGGTCTTCAGAGTGAGCTTATGCTTCCCCATGACCTACAGATAGGTCACCATTGCAAACAACTAGTTATTAAGAAAGTGAGTTGGAAGCAAAAACCCTCAAAAAAATGTCAGCATACGAACATGAAACATCACAGATCCAACTTACAGCAGGACAGAACTAAACTTATTTAATAGGACAGAGAGACCAAATTAAATTGAAATAAGTCAAACAATATTACGAGGATACGATAATTTACACAAAGTCATTAGAATAGAAACACTACATCGTTCAATTTTTCCCTCGCATGGAAATACATCAAAGGTACAGTACATCCTTCAAATGTTCCCTCACATGGAAATACATCAAAGGTACAGTACATCCTTCAAATGTTCCCTCACATGGAAATACATCAAAGGTACAGTACATCCTTCAAATGTTCCCTCACATGGAAATACATCAAAGGTACAGTACATCCTTCAAATGTTCCCTCACATGGAAATACATCAAAGGTACAGTACATCCTTCAAATGTTCCCTCACATGGAAATACATCAAAGATACTAAGCTGGGATAGCATCAGCCTCATTGTCACGTGCACTCTCTCTATATGTCCACATTTGCTGAGCGATTAAATCTCGCTTGGCAGCCCACTCACGTATGTCAGCCTCTTGATCACGAACCCGCCCAGTACTCCTAGGGAGATTGGCATACCATGTCGCCTCATCCACAACATAATCATCTGGACCATTTTCTAATATCCAATTGTGCAAAGCACAACAAGCAACTACCACTTTAATCTGAGATTTCAAAGGTATGAAGGGCCTTTGAGTAAGAATCTTGAAGCAACTCTTAAGAGTCCCAAATGCCCGTTCAACTGTGGTCCTAAGTGATGAATGGCGGTGGTTGAACAATTCTTTTGGGGTAGTTGGGTCACGGTCTCCAGCAAATTCGTTTAGGTGGTAGCGCACACCACGATAAGGAGGCAATATCCCTGGCCTCGCAGCATACCCAGCATCAGCCAAGAAATATTTCCCTACAGCCATGTTGTATTAACAATGAGTTAAAGTCAAGTTGGCACAACACAGTGACAAACATGTATGTTACGTTGTATATGTACCTTCGGGTATTTTTAATCCCCCTGGACGTGTGAGGGCATCTTTTAGCACAAGAGAATCATGGGCAGAGCCCTCCCAACCAGCTAGAACATATGTGAATCGAAGGTCGAAGTCAACAACTGCTAGCACATTTTGGGAGGGGTATGACTTGCGGCCCCTAAACTTGTCGACCATGTGGGAAGGAACACAAGCCTTAACATGAGTGCCATCTAGTGCCCCTATGCATCCCTATGAATATGAGAAAGGGGAGTTCATGTCAAGCTTGGGTTAGGTCGATCTTGTATAATCAGTAATAAATCTACGGTCTAAGGGTTACCTCAAAATACGGGTAGAATCTGTCCGGGCTGCTAGTGATTTTTGTGTGTGTGTCCGTTGATCTAATGTAAATGAGATCATGAGCTAACTCCCCCATCGCACGAAGAACAATATTGAAATATCTGCTCACTGTTTCATTAGATCGCCAGAACCAAAATCCAATGGATGAATTTGTGTGATGCTGACCGATCATGTATAGGAACATTGCTACTTGTTCCTCTACTGAAACATGTAGTGTATCAATTAACAACTTTTTCTGCCTGAGCCTAATGCATAGCTTGTAAAACACAGCTCGAGACATCCGCAGTTGCTTGATACATATTGCATCGGATGTGTCAATTAGCCTAACCAGGACATTAGTCCTGTAGATGTCTCTCTCAACTAGTGGACCATACTTTCTTCCTCCACTTCTAAATTTTCTACCATCTTTGTTTCTATACCAAAGAGCCAAGAGAAGAACAATGACAGACAGAGTTCTCCGCCACAACATGGTGAGATAATAATATTTTTGCTGATCCAAGTCCATCTGGGTCAATATAGCAAGTACATTAATATGAATGATCTAAATCATATTTACATTGTACAAAATCAGAGCTGCTTATAGCTAATAATAGTGATGAGTAACTTATAAAAAGATCCACCTAAATCATTAACAAAAAATACAGATATGTGCTTGACTATTTGTGAATCAGAAATAAGAGACAGAGATAATAAGTCCCAATCAACAATTAAGCATATATGTCCAGCCGGCTCCTAAGAAATTTATGGACAACAATGTTCTAAAAACAGAGGTCATATGGACTCATAACTAGCTCTGTGTCAAATATCCTTCTCATGTCTAATTTCTAGTGTCTTGGCTGCCTTATAACTTCACGGATGCTGCATATGGAGATCTAAGACTGGGAGCAGGGGCAAAGGGCATGGATTTGGCAGGCAAGTACTTAGATCTGGCAAGTATATACGTACGTGCAGCATATCACCAATTAAAAAGGTCGGATTGAAGCAAATCATGCCAAGAGAAAAGGGGATCGGGGTGGGATTGAAGGGGAGTTGAGCTGCTGACCGTGGGTGGATTGAGAGATGAGAACGAGAGACAGAGGAACGCCGGCGGCGGCCGGAGAAGCTCGTATTGTCGCAGGAATCCGGCGGCCTTGGCGATAGCTGCAGATCTTGCCCTCCACTCGCTCCTGTGTGTTTGCCTGGGATGAAAAGAGGAAAGTGAAGGAACCGACGAGGAAATTTCGCTGCCTACCTTTTATACTCGACGCCCAGTTCGCGCGCTGCCAATTTTTTGGCGGCCGATTTCCGCGCCGCCGTTTCGCCCGCGATTTGGCGAAAATGGGCGCGGGCGCGCTGGGGCGAGCCAAAATTGGTCGTGATCCAGGTGGAGGCCAAAAGGGTCAGGCGTGACCAATATTTTGGTAAGGCAACTATTGGTAGTCATCCAAACAGCCCCTATATCAAGATGATACATATTCATCGAGCGAAGCATAGATTAGGGGGCGTGTTAAGGATTAATTAAATCCTAATAATCAATGCTTAGGTCGGTTGTTTAGTTTAGCAACCGCCAGTTACCGACTATGTAATTACCGCCTCTGTACATGGGTATAAATACCCTATTCTTCAGTCAATGCAATCACTATTCAATCATTTGTTCCCCTCTCTCTCGTTTTACTTTTATAGTTTGGATGGTCGGGTGCAGAGAGGAGGCGAGGGAGATGGAGGAGAATTGGAAAGCATGGTGGCTGCCGCCGCTGCCATGTGGAGGGAAATGGTGGAAAGGGAAAGCATGTGATGGACGCTAAGACGTACGGGAGGGGTGCCGTTCTGTGTGATGTCACGGGCGGCGTAGCACGAGAGCGAGAGAGAGGGAAGGGCCGAGAAAATACGAGAGGTGAGCAACACCAGCCACTTCAAATTTACCGCTGATGAAATGAAGATACAAGTAAAAGGTAAACTAAAAATCGTCAATGTAACATACTCACAACGGTCATACAACAAATGACTTATCTGGCACATTACTACTCCACTACGTACCACTAATAAACCGTACCGTGATTATGGTGGGCTTGCCCCTGACGTGGAAGTAGGTGATATCTCGTCCTCCTTGGGGCCTTGTTTGTTGTGAGTGCAACTAATCGTCTGTATAAATTTGCAGGAGTTCATCCTTAAGACCATACCATTCGAGGCATCCGTTTGCATCACATGGTAATATATATAGTACACACTTCAGGAGATTTTTGGACAATTGCTTACTCAAGATTGGGGAAGAAATAAAATGGGGGCCGGACATACGTAGCAGCAGCGTTAACTAATCTATGAACAGCTGAAATTGCTTTACTAATATTAATGAGAGAGGATGTCACTACCAGGCGCCCGCAGCTAGGATAGTGCACGCGGATAGGACTGGAACTGGAAGGCATCGAGAAGAAACATGCAGCGAAGGCGGTCGCTGGAGCAGGAATGACAACCTGACCTCGCTCATAGTAGTTGGGTACAACTGGGTTCTATGGAAATGGTTGCTCTTTCTGGACATAGTACTTCAGTAACTCTTTATCTTACAAAATAAAGAGTGTGCGGTAGTGACCCAATAATGCTACTATATTGTCTTAGAATCTCTGATCTATTGCGAATCGTTTTCATCCGCCAACAACTGATGGAGGAGAAAAACCTGTTAGGCCTATTCGATTGTAATATCTCAAACTAGCAGGAATTCGAATTCATGGCAACATCAATGGTGGAAATTTCCCTTATCCCCTATCACTATTGTATCCTATGCTACAATAACCCGTTGCTGCCTACTGCCTAGCCGACTGTCCTCTTTTGCACAATGGTCATTACAGAAAGTTGCAATCTACCTTGAGCTTCACGGTATCCCCACTTTCGGCCCCAGAATTTTTTGATTGTTTTTACTTTCTTTTTATTTTACTGTTCGTGGGGTTATCATGGAGCTCGAGCTAGATTACAACTTTCTGGGCCAGAAAGTGTGGATTCACACCGCTCAAAGTATCCAACTAAACGCGGGTTCATCGAAATAGGCTGCTTTATTTCGCTCCAAGTTTCACTTTCATGTGTTCTGGAAATGTGTGCGGCTTTGCAAGCCGAGAACACTGCATGTGATTTTGAAATATGTTGCACAAGGTAGTGTGATGCTAATACAATGAGTAGAAGCAGGAACAACACATGACGCCTAATCAGTTTGCCATGTTTTGTAGCGCCTACTTTGTCTCCCACTTTTTTTAGAAAAAACTCTGAACTCTAATGTACTCGTGGCATGAAGCAGAATCAGTGAAAACATAGTCTGACACATATAATGAGGCGTGTTTATTTAGGGGATCATTCATGCCACCTGTGTGCAAATTCTGTCTCTGTATCAGAATGCCGAAGCATCAACACAAATAAAAGACTAAACTAAGCAGAAAATGCAAGTGAGGACGGGGCCGCTGTTGCCCTTTGCGTGGAGGGACGAGCCTGACATGGAGAAAGGAGATGGTCGCTTGGACGACCGGGTACAGAGAGAAGGCGAGGTAGACGGAGGAGGAGAACGGGATAGCATATGGTCCCAGTCGCGGTCACAGGCACGGGGAGGACGAAAATGGTGAAACGAGAAAGCATTGTCTCAGGACAGTCCGTTGGAATGGGAGGGGCGCTGTTGTGGGCGATGACATCAGCAGCACAGCACGGGAGGCGAGAGAGAGGGAGGACAGAGAAAGCAGGAGGGTCGAGCAGCACTAACCTCTGATCAAATTACCTCTGATGAAAATAAAGATTAAAATGACAAACAAAAATCGTCAATGTAACATACCCACAAAGGCCACGCAGACAACAAACGGCTGATCTGGCACATTACTAGTGCTGTAGTACACCACGGACTAATTTAGTAAACTATGCCATGATTATGGTTGGCCCGCCATTGAGGCCTTGACGTGGAAGTAGGTAAATGGTATCTATAGTCGTCCGCTCCTCCTAGCGGCCTTGTTGCTGTCGGTACAACTCGTCTATATAAATTTGCAGGAGCTCAACCATGAGACCCTACCATTCAGTCATCCGACTACTTCATCTGGTACTACTTTATAACTGCAGGAGATTTTGTGGACACCTCTACTTTCTCGAGATTGGGAAAGAAACCAAATGGGAGTGAGACATACATAGAAATAGTCTTCACTAGTCTACCAATAGATGAAGTTGCTTTATTAATGTCAATGAGGAGAATACACCAGTGGCATGCGTGCACAATCAAGATAGAACTGGGAGGCATCAAGAAGAAACGTCCAGCATAAAGCACCACGGGAGCAAGAATTTCTGTGAAATCTAGCTTGTAGTCGTTAGCTTGACATACTGGAGTAGCTCCTTCTCCCTGTCTTAATAATACTAATAATGCTATACTACCCTGAATTTCTGACCTAGCTTATGGAGATGAACAACTGTATGCCATAGCCGCGTGTTTTTCTTTGCTGGTTTAATTAGGGGATGCAAACAAGATATATGAATTTAACGGATGTGGTACATGAGGATTGAGAAGAAAATGAGGTGCCAAACGCAATTAAAGATGCCTTTTCTGTGTAGAACTATACGTTGATCGTTTTTTAAAACAAAGAAAAGATTTCAAATTCCCTCACAGTAATTTTGCTAGGACAGTGTAGACCCATATGGAGTATACTTACTATGCCTTTCGTTTTGGTATACTAGGCTGAGGCTCATCTCAAAATATGGGATATTCATAAATACAAGGCTTGACTCATGAATGACGATGCCCCGCAACTCAACTGGCCATCACTCCTCTTGATCGGTCACAAGTTAGAGTCGTCTAGCACAGGAGTTGCAGAAGGCGGTGGGCTTGTGTACGCTGGAATCAACAGATGGTGGAGTGAGCTTCTGTGTGATTGAGATTTGGGCCGGGACAAGATTGCTGAATGGGAGGATAGAGAATGTTGGTAGTGGCATGTGGCCATCGCTCCCGTTGGCCAGACACAAATGAGCGTCCTTCAGCATGAGTTGCCGAAGGTGGCGGTTGTACACCGTTGGAATCAGCGGATGGGGGGTGAGCTGGTGTGGAATCGGCAGATGGTGGGGCACACATCTCTAAGGTCCATGTTAATTTTTGGGACTTCGGATTTCAACGGTCTGTCTTCGAGCGAGTTGCAACACCAGCATTGTCTCAATGCCCTATGCCCCACTCTTTGAGGCTGGTCGTAATGGCAAGTATCATATACTAGTATCATGCATATGATACTAGTGTATGATACTACATACGTAGTGCATAGTATCATATATTAGTATCATAAATGACTTCATTTATTAGCATGCATGACACATAGTAGTACAACATTTAATATGATACGGTATCATGATATGATACTTAACCCTCTCTTTCTTCATTTAATTATATGCCACCTCATCAAATTTGCCTAGTTGGCATGCATGATACTATTTATGATACTCCCATTACAACCAGCCTGAGCTGACAAGGACCTAGTTTCCTGGTCCCATTATTCTTTTGAGAAATTAACACTTCAAGCCCTCTATAACAGGTACTTCCTCCGTCACGTTTAGAAGGCACGCTTGGAAATTCTCTGGGACCTAGGTGGTTATCTATTGGTTGTGAGATGGGCTAAAAATAGCATTCACACTACGCATGCATATAGAAATAGTATACGGAGTACTAATTAGCTACTAGAAATAAATGCAATGCGCCCTAAAATTTGTCTATTGTGGAAACACACGCAAATTTAACTGTGCCTTCTAAACCGTGACGGAGGGAGTAGCAAACGGAGACCTCACCAAAAAATTCAAGGATGTGTGGAAGGCCCATATGCTGCTTAAAAACAAGATTTTTCTATGGCAAGCTATTAAGGCCCAGTTACGTACCCTCTAGCGACCAAATCATCAAATGTCATGGGAGAGCTAATGCGGCTTGCGCTCTTTGTGGCGACATTGAGAATGCATACCATATCGTTTTTAATTGTGTACTAGCCAAGTTTCTCTAGAGTTGTGTGCGGTCGTGGCTTAATGTTACTTGGGTGCCAGAAATTTTATGCAACTTTAGAGACTGTCTTGCACCTCTTTTGGTCCATTCTAGGCGACTTTCTTGGGTTGCTATTGCTGTGTTAGTCTGGGCGCTTTGGACAACACGTAAAATGTTTACAATTGAGCCTTGTTTTCCGTCTAAATCTTCTAGTTGTTTGTTTAAACTGATATCTACCTTGTAGCATGGGGGGCCATTTGGTAGAGCCTGTGATCGACGGCATGGACATCATAGTTGCAAAAATCCAAGCTTTTGCCTGCACGCTATCTCCAGTTGATGACGCTCCAAATTAACTAGAGAGGAGATGTATCGTTCAAGGAGGCCAAAGAGCGAGGACAATACCATATAAGAGGAAGTAAGATGATGATGATTGATTTATCAACTCAAAGAAGCAAGTATGACAAAAGAGTATGAAAAATATTATGACCGGCCATGGTGGATTTCGCACAACTTGTACAATTGTAGAATAAAAACCGCACCCACAAATAAAGTTCATGCAAAGGGGCAAAGGCCCAAAATATAATAATTCATTGTGCTTTTAATCTAGCCGGTGTCGTAATCCTCCTATACGTGACAAAGGCCACATTGCCCAACCTCCGACACCGCAACTTCCTCCATCCACATTATTCAGTAATGTTAGAAAAAAGGAGTATACTTATTAGGACCGTGTAGACCCAGAAGGAGTATACTTACTACTCCTTTCGTTTTGGTATGCTAGGCAGAGGCTCATCTCAAAATATGGGATATTCATAAATACAAGGCTTGACTCATGAATGACGATACACCGCAACTCACCTGGCCATCACTCCTCTTGATTGGTCACAAGCTAGAGTCGTCTAGCACATGAGTTGCAGAAGGCGGTGGGGCTTGTATACCGCTAGAATCAGTAAATAGTGGGGTTCGTTTGGATAGGATTGAGATTTGGGACGGGATGAGATTGTAGAATGGCAGGATCGACAACGGTGGGAGTGGCATGTGGTCCGCTCTTGACCGTATACAAACGAGCGTCCTCCAAAACACGAGTTTCAGAAGGCGGAAGTCTTGTACATTGCGTGTTCCTAGGATGGGTTCTTGTACATCATTGTAAGCACCAGATGGTGGGGTGAGCTTGGGTGGAATCGACAGATGGTGGGGTGCACACTCTAAGCTCCATGCTAATTCTTGGGACATCGGATTTCGACTATCTTTTTCTCTGAGCTGAGTTGGATCAGTGGCATCGTCTCATTGCCCTATGCCCACCTACGTTGCACGGATACTTGGATACGTATCGGATACGCGATACGGGGATACGTCCGATACGCCAATTTTCTGAAAACATGGATACGGAGATACGCTTATATATAGATATTAACTAGCAAAAGTGCCCGTGCGTTGCAACGGGAGAAATAAATTATCACCCCTAGCGCGCCATCCCTGTTAACACTTCTTTTTTTTGTCATCATTGTCGGTAACGATGTCCACTACACGGCGAACATTCCACCTAAGCTTGGAACCAATAAGGAATTGCATCACCTGCATGGACAGACCAGCGAACGGTCGCGTTTGAGATCCCGGCCACATGACCCACATCTGCGCAATCAAATACTTGTGCCTTGTGTTTATGTTATCTGGATTTTACATCATAATAGTTTAGTACCAATCCGTGTAGGACACAAACAAAAACTAAATTCATTTTTATTTTAAAATGATCAACACTTTTTTGTAGGGTAACACGATCAACGCCAAAAACACTGGAGGTTGTGAGTTTGATTCCAGTAACGGTCAACTATTTTTTGCCTCATCTCCTAAAAGGGGTGGTGGGTTTGATTTGTTGGGCCAGGTCGCACGGACATGTTGGGAGGGCACCGGTTCTTTTTACTGGTGGAACGTTACGCGGGCGAATGTGGCAGAGGCCAAGTGGCCCAAGACAAACGATTGGTAGAATAGTCTAGCTCCGTATGAGGAAACACCATGGACATACGAAATGGGAGGACCAATAATATTATACCTCCATTTATATATTAAAAGTACTATATATGCCTGTGGGTTAGAACGGTTGAAACAATTGACATAAATTTAGTGAGGATTGTATGTGCAAACATAATGTTCAATGTGCTACAAATTTGGCGCAAATTTAGTAAAGATTATAAGAGCAAGGAAAACATAATGGAAGAAAAAATGACATGAATTTAGTGAGGATTAAAAAATGCCACATCATTTTTACTCATAAGATGGCATGCCAACCTGCCATTGATTCCCGCACCTCCTGTTAATTAGTTTTTCTTTCTCTTTCTTTCCTTATATCATGATGCCCACATAATTACCGCCCATTTCCTTCCTCTCTCTTTCTCCTTCCTTCTTTATTTGTCATGCAGTTTTTTTCCTTTTTTGCTAGGCCTGCTAATTACTCCTGGGATTAATATGGCACCCACATAATTACCATCAATTTCCTTCTTTCCTTCCTTTTTTATTTCTTATTCAATACATATTACCTTTCTTGCCGGCTCCACATAATTACCATCTTCCTTCTTTATTTCTCATGCAAAGAATGTCTATTTCCTTTCTTTATTTCTTTGCTTAATTTCCAAAGCAGCTTCTTGATGCCTGACAACCTAAATTTTTTATATAAACTGGTAAAAATTAATGTAAAATAGCAAGGTGAGACTATTTGATAAGTAAACAAATATGAAAAACAACTTCCAGCCTGGTCCCTTGTACGCAGCAAAGGATCCGATGCAGTCAACATATATATGTACGGATGACGGAGTAGGAGGCAAACGGATAGTAACGCATCCGCACTACCATGGACGTTACTGGAGGACGGCCAAGCGTTTCCCCATTATTGCATTGCGTCGCCACTGCCGGGTGCGCCGAGTAGACCGATTAAAACGAGCAAAAACAGAAGAAAAGATCAGCAGGCGTGACACTAAACGCGGGCCTCGTGGCCGTTCAGGACGTGTACAACACGTTGGCCCGGTTCACCAGAAAGCCCCCAGATCGTTCTGAGGAGCAGCGGCCCTTTTGACGTTGGCCCAGCCGGCTCATGTAGATCGCGCAGCACACGAGGGCAACGGCGTTGTGCGGCATGCTAAAATGATCTAGTGCGTTAATGAGCCTGATCGGATGGTTAAGGGCGACAAAACGCTGTGGGAGGCCGTAGCTAGCTGAGTTATACTATCGTAATAAGCCTTGATTTTTTTGAATATTTTATTTTCTTCGTACACCCAGCATATAGTAGATGACATCACACTATACCGTTAATACAAACCACGGAGAAAGAAAGAAAAACATGCCCATCACGACAGTGGGCCGCAGCACTCGTACATGCCCATCACGACCGTGGCCATTGATCTCGGCCCGAGTACGCCTGCCCTTTATTCTTAAGGTTCCAGACGCCCAAAATAGCAATCTTAGGAGCCTTGTCCGAGTGGTTTGCTGCACTGTGATCAACATGGCAGACCAGGGATCAAATCCCAGCGGCGTCGACCATTTTTTTTTGGCCCAGCCGAGGCCCAACGAAATAAATAGAGCAAAAATTTAGTACCACCTCGAATATGTTTTAAAATCAAACTAAAAGCGTAAAATTATGGGAAGAAGCGTATTATGACGGTGAACCCACGGAGTCAATCCGTGTTTTATTATTAGGGAAAGATTATTAGAAATATTGAAAACAAAATAGAGCTTCTAGGTCAAAGCATGCCTCAATAGGATTATTCCCCTTGTTTTGTTGCACTTAGTCCACTTTACCACCTCGAATATGTTTTAAAATCAAATTAAAAGCGTAAAATTATAGGAAGAAGCGTATTGTGACGGTGAACCCACGGAGTCAATCCGTGTTGTATTATTAGGGAAAGATTATTAGAAATATTGAAAACAAAATAGAGCTTCTAGGTCAAAGCATGCCTCAATAGGATTATTCCCCTTGTTTTGTTGCACTTAGTCCACTTTCATTAATTGGCAGTGGGATTTTCCCGTGTTTGTTGTTCCAATCAGTGCATCGAATCTCTTGCTCACCTTTCAATTGAACAAGAACATTGTTTTGGCATGAACTCACACCCATGTTGGGTATCTTCAAAAGATGCGCCTTTACTATTGAGGAGATTTCACGTCGAACGAGGGGTTTCAGGTATCCAAAAAGTATCGCAGAAGTATCCTAGGAGTATCAAACATTTTTTTAAATAAAAAATCGAGCGATACTTACGGGATATATATCAGGCTGTATCGGTGCAGTATCCGGTTGGATACACATACTTTCTTAAGCATCCGCGCAACGTAGATGCCCACTCTTTAGGCTGTGAAGGGCCTAGTTTCATGGCCCCATTCTTCTTCTGAGAAATTTATAAAGCCCTCTATAAGAGGTTGCAAAAGGGGACCCGCACCAACACTAGTAGAAAACAGGGCTTTGGTCCAGGCCGGGTCAGCCCATTAGTCCCGGTTCAGTCCAGAACCGGGACCAATGGGGGCATTGGTCCCGGTTCGTGAGCCCAGGGGGCCGGCCGGGCCACGTGGGCCATTGGTCCCGGTTCATCTGGACCTTTTGGTCCCGGTTGGTGGGATGAACCGGGACCAATGGGCCTCGCTCCTGGCCCACAACCATTGGTCCCGGTTCGTGCCTCAAACCGGGACTAAAGATTAGACCTTCAGTCCCGGTTTGAGGCACGAACCGGGACTAATGAGGTTGAGACCTTTAGTCCCGGTTCGTGCCACGAACCGGTACTAAAGGTCCCATTTTCAAACTCTACCCCCCCAGTGGATCGCCTTTTCAGTTTTAAAAAAAATAAAAGAAAATGATGGAAATGTCAAAAAATGAAAGAAAATAAGTTTCCCATGTGATATGTGGTCTAGTTGTTGGGAAATTTGCAAATGTGAACTTTGACTTTATTTGCAAAATCTCTCTGAAATTTGTAAAAATGGGCATAACTTTTGCATACTAACTCGGATGAAAAAGTTTTTTATATGAAAAATCATCTACTCGAAAAGTTACATCCGAATTTAACTGGGGGAACCCCGTTAAACATTTTCAAAATCCTCAAAAACCTAATAGAAAAAAGTTACGGGGCTTTTAAGATCTAGAGTGAAAAAAATCGAAAAAAATTCAAACAGTGGGCAAACTGTGGTCAAACAATGGTCAAACTAATTATTCTAGAATATTAGTGTTACTAAATAATTATTTCTGTTATTTTAATTTTGGTCAAATCTGGTCAAACTGTGGTCAAACTGTGGTCAAACAATGGTCAAACTAATTATTCAAGAAATATTAGTGTTACTAAATAATTATTGTTTTTTAAAACAGTAGTTTCAAAATATAACTATGAAATGTGTCACTTCATGCTCAAGCAAAATTCCTGAAGGTTAATAGGATTGACATCTTAGTATTGTCAGGAAAACAATAAGTGCAGACTTGGAGCGAGGGAGAATAGAACCCGAAAGTTAAGCGTGCTTAGGCTGGGGGAGTGGGAGGATGGGTGACCGTTCAGGAAGTTAGATGATTTGGAATGATGAGGGGTGATTAGAGGATAAATTGAGAAGTGATGAGGGGTGGTGATTACAGACTAGAGGTTAAAATAATTCAGAAATTTGAAAACCAAAAAAAATTTCAAAAAAAATTTCAATTTTTTTTTTCAAAAAAAAATCATAAAATTTCCTTTAGTCCCGGTTGGTAACACCAACCGGGACTAAAGGTGGAGCTCCACGTGGCCACGCCCTTTAGTCCCGGTTCTGGATTGAACCGGGACTAAAGGGATAGGCATTAGTACCGACCCTTTAGTCCCGGTTCCAGAACCGGGACTAAAGGCCCTTATGAACCGGGATTGAAGGCCCTTTTTCTACTAGTGCAATAAATTTAGGGATGTGTGCAAAAGCCCGTATCCTGCTTAAAAACAAGAGTTTTCTGTGGCAATGCCACGTTACCTTCTAGTGACCAAATCATCCAACATCACGGGGGAGCTATTGCGGCTTGCGCTCTTCGTGGAGAGAATGGGAATGCAGACCATATCTTCGTGGAGAGAATGAGATATAAGTTGTTGTATAAGATGATCATGTTTTGTTGAAGTTATCGGCAACTGGCAGAAGCCTTATGGTTGTCTCTTTATTGCATAAGATGCAAGCGCCAAATAATTGCTTTACAATTATCGCTATACGATAGCAATAGTTGCAAGAGCAATAGTTGGCGAGACGACCATGTAACGACACATTGATATAGATCAAGATGATGGAGATCATGGTGTCATGCCGGTGACGATGGAAATCATGACGATGTTTTGGAGATGGAGATCAAAGGCACAAGATGATGATGGCCATATCATGTCACATATTTTGATTGCATGCGATGTTTATCTTTTATACATCTTATTTTGCTTAGTTCGGCGGTAGCTTTATAAGATAATCTCTCACTAAATTATCAAGGTATAAGTGTTCTCCCTGAGTATGCACCGTTGCGAAAGTTCTTCATGCTGAGACACCACGTGATGATCGGGTGTGATAGGCTCTACGTTCAAATACAACGGGTGCAAAACAGTTGCACACGCGGAATACTCAGGTTAAACTTGACGAGCCTAGCATATAACAGATATGGCCTCGGAACACGAAGACCGAAAGGTCGAGCATGAATCATATAGTAGATATGATCAACATAGTGATGTTCACCATTGAAACTACTCCATCTCACGTGATAATCGGACATGGTTTAGTTGATATGGATCACGGGATCACTTAGAAGATTAGAGGGATGTCTGTCTAAGTGGGAGTTCTTAAGTAATATGATTAATTAAACTTTAATTTATCATGAACTTAGTCCTGGTAGTATTAGCATATCTATGTTGTAGATCAATAGCTCACGATGTTGCTCCCAGTTTATTGTGTTCCTAGAGAAAAATTATGTTGAAAAAATGTTAGTAGCAATGATGCGGATTGGATCCGTGATCTGAGGATTATCCTCGTTGCTGCATAGAAGAATTATGTCTTTGATGCACCGCAAGGTGACAGACCCATTGCAGGAGTAGAGGCAGACATTATGAAAGTTTGGCTAGCTCAATATGATGACTACTCGATAGTTTAGTGCACCATGTTTAACGGCTTAGAATGGGGACTTCAAAGACGTTTTGAACGTCATGGACCATATGAGATGTTCCAGGAGTTGAAGTTAATATTTCAAGCAAATACCCGAGTTGAGAGATATGAAGTCTCCAACAAGTTCTATAGCTAAAAAGATGGAGGAGAATAGCTCAAGCAGTGAGCATGTGCTCAGATTGTCTGGGTACTACAATCGCTTGAATCAAGTGGGAGTTAATCTTCCAGATAAGATAGTGATTGACAGAATTCTCTAGTCACCATCACCAAGTTAGTAGAACTTCGTGATGAACTATGATATGCAAGGGATAACGGAAATGATTCCCAAGCTCTTCGTAATGCTGAAATCAACGAAGGTAGAAATCAAGAAAAATATCAAGTGTTGATGGTAGACAAGACCACTAGTTTCAAGAAAAGGGAAAAGGGAAGAAGGGGAACTTCAAGAAGAACGACAAGCAAGTTGCTGCTCAAGTGAAGAAGCCCAAGTCTGGTCCTAAGCCTGAGACTAGGTGCTTCTACTGCAAAGGGACTGGTCACTGGAAGCGGAACTACCCCAAGTAATTGGCGGATAAGAAGGATGGCAAAGTGAACATAGGTATATTTCATATACATGTTATTGATGTGTACTTTACTAGTGTTTATAGCAACTCCTCAGTATTTGATACTAGTTCAGTTGCTAAGAGTAGTAACTCGAAACGGGAGTTGCAGAATGAACATAGACTAGTTAAGGGTGAAGTGACGATGTGTGTTGGAAGTGGTTCCAAGATTGATATGATCATCATCGCACGCTCCCTATACTTTTGGGATTAGTGTTGAACCTAAATAAGTGTTATTTGGTGTTTGCGTTGAGCATGAATATGATTTGATCATGTTTATTGTAATACGGTTATTCATTTAAGTAAGAGAATAATTTGTTGTTTTGTTTACATGAATAAAACCTTATATGGTTACACACCCAATGAAAATGGTTCGTTGGATCTCGACCATAGTGATACACATATTCATAATATTGAAACCAAAAGATGCAAAGTTAATAATGATGGTGCAACTTATTTGTGGCACTGCCGTTTAGGTTATATTGGTGTAAAGCGCATGAAGAAAATCCATGCTGATGGGCTTTTGGAATCACTTGATTATGAATCAGTTGATGCTTGTGAACCATGCCTCATGGGCAAGATGACTAAGACTCCGTTCTCCGAAACAATGGAGCGAGCAACAGATTTGTTGGAAATCATACATACTGATGTATGTGGTCTGATGAATATTGAGGCTCATGGCAGGTATCATTATTTTCTGATCTTCACAGATGATTTGAGCAGATATGAGTATATATCTATTTGATGAAACACAAGTCTGAAACATTTGAAAAGTTCAAAGAATTTCAGAGTGAAGTGGAGAATCATCGTAACAAAAATAAAAGTTTCTACGATATGATCGCAGAAGTAGAATATTTGAGTTACGAGTTTGGCCTTCAGTTAAAAACAATGTGAAATAGTTTCACTACTCACGCCACCTGGAACACCACAGTGTAATGGTGTGTCGAAACGTCATAACCATACTTTATTAGATATGGTGCGATCTATGATGTCTCTTACCGATCTACCACTATCGTTTTGGGGTTATGCATTAGAGACAGCTACATTCACATTAAATAGGGCACCATCTAAATCTGTTGAGACGACACCGTATGAACTATGGTTTGGTAAGAAACCTAAGCTGTCGTTTCTTAAAGTTTTAGGTTGCAATGCTTATGTGAAAAAGTTTCAACCTGATAAGCTCAAACCCAAATCGGAGAAGTGCGTCTTCATAGGATACCCAAAAGAAAATGTTGGATACACCTTCTATCACAGATCTGAAGGCAAGATATTTGTTGCTGAGAATGGATCCTTTCTAGAGAAGGAGTTTCTCTCGAAAGAAGTGAGTGGGAGAAAAGTAGAACTTGATGAGGTAACTGTACCTGCCCCCTTATTGGAAAGTAGTACATCACAGAAGCCAGTTTCTGTGACACCTGGCCTACACCAATTAGTGATAAAGCTAATGATAATGATCATGAAACTTCAGATCAAGTTACTACTGAACCTCGTAGATCAACCAGAGTAAGATCCGCACCAGAGTGGTACGGTAATTCTGTTCTGGAAGTCATGCTACTAGATCATGATGAACCTACGAACTATGAAGAAGCATGGTGAGCCCAGATTCCGCAAAATGGCTAGAAGCCATGAAATCTGAGATGAGATCCATGTATGAGAACAAAGTATGGACTTTGATTGACTTGCCCAATGATCAGCGAGCCATTGAGATTAAATGGATCTTCAAGAGGAAGATAGACGCTGATAGTAGTGTTACTATCTACAAAGCTAGAAATGTCGCAAAAAGGTTTTTGACAAGTTCAAGGTGTTGACTACGATGAGAGTTTCTCACTCATATATATGCTTAAGTCTGTCCGAATCATGTTAGCAATTGCCACATTTTATGAAATCTGGCAAACGGATAAACAAAACTGCATTCCTTAATGAATTTATTAAAGAAGAGTTGTATATGATGCAACCAGAAGGTTTTGTCAATCCTAAAGGTACTAACAAAATATGCAAGCTCCAGCGATCCATCTATGGACTGGTGCAAGCATCCCGGAGTTGGAATATATGCTTTGATAACTTGATCAAAGCATATAGTTTTATACAGACTTGCGGTGAAGCCTGTATTTACAAGAAAGTGAGTGGGAGCACTACAACATTTCTGATAGGTATATGTGAAAGACATATTGTTGATCGGAGATAATGTAGAATTATTCTGCAAAGCATAAAGGAATGTTTGAACGGAGTTTTTCAAAGAAAGACCTCGGTGAAGCAGCTTACATATTGATCATCAAGATCTATAGAGATAGATCAATACGCTTGATAAGTTTTTTCAATGAGTACATACCTTGACAAGATTTTGAAGTAGTTCAAAATGGAACAGTCAAAAAGGAGTTCTTTCCTGTGTTACAAGGTGTGAAGTTGAGTAAGACTCAAAACCCGACCACGGCAGAAGATAGAGAGAGAATGAAAGTCATTCCCTATGCCTTAGCCATAGGTTCTATAAAGTATGCCATGCTGTGTACCAGACCTATTGTATACCCTGCCTGAGTTTGGCAATGGAGTACAATAATGATCTAGGAGTAGATCACTGGACATTGGTCAAAATTATCCTTAGTAAGGATATGTTTCTCAATTATGGAGGTAACAAAAGGTTCGTCGTAAAGGGTTACGTTGATGCAAGTTTTGACACTGATCCAGATGACTCTAAGTCTCAATCTGGATACATATTGAAAGTGGGAGCAATTAGCTAGAGTAGCTCCATGCAGAGCATTGTTGACATAGAAATTTGCAAAATACTTACAGATCTGAATGTGGCAGACCCGTTGACTAAACTTCTCTCACAAGCAAAACATGATCACACCTCAGTACTCTTTGGGTGTTAATCACATAGCGACGTGAACTAGATTATTGACTCTAGTAAACCCTTTGGGTGTTGGTCACATGTCGATGTGAACTATGGGTGTTAATCACATGGTGATGTGAACTATTGATGTTAAATCACATGGCGATGTGAACTAGATTATTGACTCTAGTGCAAGTGGGAGACTGAAGGAAATATGCCCTAGAGGCAATAATAAAGTTATTATTTATTTCCTTATATCATGATAAATGTTTATTATTCATGCTAGAATTGTATTAACCGGAAACATAATACATGTGTGAATACATAGACAAACAGAGTGTCACTAGTATGCCTCTACTTGACTAGCTCGTTGATCAAAGATGGTTATGTTTCCTAACCATAGACATGAGTTGTCATTTGATTAACGGGATCACATCATTAGGAGAATGATGTGATTGACTTGACCCATTCCGTTAGCATAGCACTTGATCGTTTAGTTTGTTGCTATTGCTTTCTTCATGACTTATACATGTTCCTATGACTATGAGATTATGCAACTCCCGTTTACCGGAGGAACACTTTGTGTGCTACCAAACGTCACAACGTAACTGGGTGATTATAAAGGTGGTTTATAGGTGTCTCCAAAGGTACTTGTTGGGTTGGCGTATTTCGAGATTAGGATTTGTCACTCCGATTGTCGGAGAGGTATCTCTGGGCCCTCTCGGTAATGCACATCACTTAAAGCCTTGCAAGCATTGCAACTAATGAGTTAGTTGCAGGATGATGTATTACGGAATGAGTAAAGAGACTTGCCGGTAACGAGATTGAACTAGGTATTGAGATACCGACGATCGAATCTCGGGCAAGTAACATACCGATGACAAAGGGAACAACGTATGTTGTTATGTGGTCTGACCGATAAAGATCTTCGTAGAATATGTAGGAGCCAATATGGGCATCCAGGTCCCGCTAATGGTTATTGACCAGAGAGGTGTCTCGGTCCTGTCTACATAGTTCTCGAACCCGTAGGGTCCGCACGCTTAACGTTCGTTGACGATATAGTACTATATGAGTTATGTATGTTGATGACCGAATGTTGTTCGGAGTCCGGGATGAGATCACGGACATGACGAGGAACTCCGGTATAGTCCGGAGATAAAGTTTGATATATGGGATAGTAGTGTTTGATCTCCGGAAGGGTTCCGGAATTCACTGGAAGGGGTTCCGGATGTTTCCCGAAATGTTTGGGCACGAGAACACTTTATCTGGGCCAAAGGGAAAAGCCCACGAGGCTTTTGGAAAGTGCAAAAGGAAGTTTTTCGGAGACCAGAGGCTAGACGCCAGGAACCCTGGCGTATAGGGGGTAGACACCAGGAACCCTGGCGTCTAGCCCTGGAGTCCGAGAAGGACTCTTACCTTTCGGGTGAAACCGACTTTGAGGAGGCTTTTACTCCAAGTTTCGACCCCAGGGCTCAATATATAAATAGAGGGGTAGGGCTAGCACCAAAGACACATCAAGAAACACCAAGCCGTGTGCCGGCAACCCCGTCCCCTCTACTTTATCCTCCGTCATAGTTTTCGTAGTGCTTAGGCGAAGCCCTGCGGAGATTGTTCTTCACCAACACCGTCACCACGCCGTCGTGCTGCCGGAACTCATCTACTACTTCGCCCCTCTTGCTAGATCGAGAAGGCGAGGACGTCACCGAGCCGAACGTGTGCAGAACTCGGAGGTGCCGTACTTTCGGTTCTTGGATCGCTTGGATGTGAAGACGTACGACTACATCAACTGCGTTGATATAACGCTTCCGCGAACGGTCTACGAGGGTATGTAGACACCACTCTCCCCTCTCATTGCTATGCATCACCATGATCTTGCATGTGCGTAGGAATTTTTTGAAATTACTATGTTCCCCAACACAAGACCCATCTGTTAGCTTCGTATAATGATCGTTTAGTTTTATTGCTATTGCTTTCTTCATGACTTATACATGTTCCTATGACTATGAGATTATGCAACTCCCGAATACCGGAGGAACACCTTGTGTGCTATTAAATGTCACAACGTAACTGGGTGATTATAAAGATGCTCTAGAGGTGTCTCCGATGGTGTTTGTTGAATTGGCATAGATCAAGATTAGGATTTGTCACTTCATGTATCAGAGAGGTATCTCTGGGCCCTCTCGGTAATGCACATCACTATGAGCCTTGCAAGCAATGTAACTAATGAGTTAGTTATGGGATGATGCATTACGGAACGAGTAAAGAGACTTGCCTATAACGAGATTGAACTAGGTATGATAATACCGACGATCGAAGCTCGGGCAAGTAACATACCGATGACAAAGGGAATAACGTATGTTGTTATGCGGTTTGACCGATAAAGATCTCCGTAGAATATGTAGTAGCGAATATGAGCATCCAGGTTCCGCTATTGGTAATTGACTAGAGATGTGTCTCGGTCATGTCTACATAGTTCTCGAACCCATAGGGTCCACACGCTTAACATTCGATGACGATTTGTATTATGACTTATGTGATTTGATGACCGAAGTTTGCTCGGAGTCCCGGATGAGATAACGGACATGATGAGGAGTCTCGAAATGGACGAGAGGTAAATATCGATATGTTGGAACGTTATATTCGGACACCGGAATGGTTCCGAAGTGTTTCGGGTATTTTCCAGAGTATCGGGAGGTTACTGGAACCCCCCGAGGAAGTAGTGGGCCTTAATGGGCTTTAGGGGAAAGGAGAGAAGGGCCTCAAGGGGTGGCCGCGCCCCCCCATGGCTGGTCCGAATTGGACTAGGAGGGGACGGCGCTCCCCTCTTTCCTTGTCCCCTTTTCCTCCTTCCCTCCTCCTAGTTGGAATACGAAAAGGGAGGGGGCGAATCCTACTTGGACCGGGAGTCCAAGTAGGACTCCCCCCTTTGGCGCCCCCCCCCTTGGGCCGGCCTCGTCTTCCCCCCTCCTTTATATATGTGGGAGGGGGCACCCCAAAGGCACACCAAGTCTTCTCTTAGCCGCGTGTGGTGCCCCCCTCCACAGTTACACACCTCGGTCATATCGTTTTAGTGCTTAGGGGAAGCCCTGCGCCGGTAACTTCATCATCACCGTCAACACGCCGTCGTGCTGACGGAACTCTCCCTCATCCTCAACTCGATCAAGAGCTCGAGGGACGTCATCGTGCTAAACATGTGCTGAACATGGAGGTGCCATACGTTCGGCGCTAGGATCGGCTGGATCATGAAGATGTTCGACTACATCAACCGCGTTACTAAATGCTTCCGCTTTCGGTCTACGAGGGTACGTAGACACACTCTCGCCTCTCGTTGCTATGCATCTCCTAGATAGATCTTGCATGATCGTAGGAATTTTTTTTGAAATACTGCGTTTCCCAACACTACTTTTCCTTAATGTTGCTGGCATACGAGGACGCGTTGGCCACCGACTCGTCGATCTCTGCGCAACCGTCTTCTTTCTCTACCGGCAAGGCGCAGTTACGCGCGCATTGAAGGTGAATGGCGCGGTCACAGGCATGGGTGGCGCGGTCTGACGCGACGTCGTCGATAGCAACGATGATGCCCGTACCGCCTGCACCCTGTTGTGTCGGCCTGGAGCAACTCGCCACTCCTCCGTGAGCTGGCATGGGGTAGCGAGTTGCTAAACCACGCGTTGGTCTGGGACGACAACTTACCTCGCCGGGCTAGGCGAGGGAGGTGGAGCAGTTAGCTGCCTCGCTCGTATCCGGCCGGCTCGGTTGGCCATCCAGTCCGCTTTTATGCTGAGAACTTCTCTTCCTGCTCATTGGATGCCATCGGAAGGGTGAAGAAAATGATGGAAGGAGGAGATGGGGAGCAGCGTAGTGGTGTGATTCTTGCCCCCGTGTCTGACCTTGTATAAATAGAGGGTGGACGGGAGGAGCTTGCACGACGTTACATTTAATGTCGGCCTGCTCCTGAACGGACGTGTGCCCGGAGTAGGTTTCTCGGCTTTCACATGGGTTTAATGGAGACGTTAGAATGTTGCGAGGAGGCATCTTCAGCCAGGCATGCAGCGGGTGGCACCCTCGGGCGGCACGCCTATTCAATGATGGAGGTACTGAGAGGTCTCGTACACCCTGAGTCGTCTTCAATGTGGAGCGGGGCGCTCTATAGCAGCATGAATGCGGGCACCTGGCAATGGACGGGAAGTGCGCAGGAGAGAGAAGGGGTTTTGGGTGGGCCAGGACGGTCAGAAGCCGACATGGCAGCGGTACCGACTCCCGCAAAGCTCCCCATACTTGTTTTCGGTTTGCAGGAGAAATTAAGTCCGAACCGTGTCGCGGATCAAAATAGGCCCCGCGTTGGATGGCTTCGCGGGCCGGACCGGTGGTGAGATTTTGTGCTAGTGCTGAGTGGATTTTGGGCAAAGACCCAATTGATCGATCCATTACTTTCATGTTTTAATTCCACCACAAGAAAATAGGCTGACATATGGGATATGCAATACCCATTAGTATCTTTATGTTGTCATACTTATCAATAGCGGAAGCATGGCTAGACTTGAGCTATCACTACTATCTAGCACTATAAACGAGATTACAATTTCTTGTAGTTTGCATTAATCATCTGAGATCCATTTACTTAGGAATATTGTAGCAAAGACGTAAATCTTTGGTGGGTTATAAAAAGAAACAAGATTTTATCTAGTGCGATGTATATGTGTGAAACTTTAACTTAACGTAATGTTTTGGGGAGAAATATTTACTTTACCTGACTACGTACTATTTATTGAATATTGGCTATGTGGCTGTTTAGTTCTCACGAAAAACTCATCATCTGTATCTGGTCCGCTACTTATTTGTGTCAACATTGTCTATGCTTTTGTTTACTTTACATATTCATTATATATTGATTTCAATACAAAGCAGTACTCCCTCCGTCCCCATAATGTAAGAAGTTTCTTGACATTGGTGTAGTGTCAAAAAAGTCATACATCTCTCCTGGCTAAATTTGCAGTATTCTAGCATGACATGCGACAATGTCTTTGCATTAGCTCAATTGGATTAGCAGGGTTGATGTATGGAGGCATGGGAGACTGGACAGACGTGGGTTCTGGCTTTCGTCTATGGCCCTATAACAAGTTGTTGAGATAAGCTACCTCCGTGAAGTTACTACCAAACCATGCTATACATTCCTCTGTTCGTGCTGCTGATGCGACTTTCGACAAACGGAACACTTGAGGCACCTAAGGGAGTGTGAACATGTGAACCTTGGAGCGTAATTAAGTTGTACGTAGTGAACTTTCTTCGGCTATGGCAAACAACGTTCGTTGATGGATCGTACGTGAAGAAATTTACTCCCCGCACATCCTTGATTTTTCTACGACTATAAAGTATGTTAGACCCCACAATACGGATTATCATTTTACCAAATTTAATGATATTAAGCAGAATATCCATAAATTATGGCGGACCCACGGTGTCCTGGAAGTAGGCTGTGAATTGGATTTTCTCTCAATGATGATAGACTTGGCAGCCTCACTGCTGCTAGTACAACTCCTCGTGAATGTTTTAAATAGCAGGCCATGGAAAATAGCGGTGAGCCTTCAAATCAACTATAGCGGACTAAAACGGGCTATTTATGAAGGCGATCATTTAGCGGCACCCTGCTGAAAAGGTTATAGTGGGCTATAGCAGTGCTATAGCCGGCTATTTAAAACTATCTATAAACTTCTCGGAGCTCATCTTGAAGACCACACCGTCCGAGCCATCCATCTCTGCATCACGGGTTAATATATACCGCAGTTCGGTAGAATTTATAGAGACCTACTTGCCCAGGATTAGGAAAGAAACTAAGGGAGAGTGAGACATACTCACATATGTATCAATATTCTTGACTAAACTACCAACAGTTAAAGTCGCTTTAGTAATGTCATTGATGCAAATAGACCACTATCTTATGCTGTGCGCGCAGCAAGGATATGACTTGGACGGGGAGGCGTCGAGAAGAAACGTGCAGCACACATCACCATTGGAGCAACAATTGCAGAGTAACACCGCTCATGCTTCCGACCATCAAGTGGTTTCTTTGGAAGAGGCAGCTCTGTTTTGCAAATTTCATGTGTTCTGGAAATGTGTGTTCCTCAGTTGCAAGTAGAGCACACCTCCATGTGGTTTTGAAACTTGTCGCAGAAGACGGGTTGGTCATACTACAACGAGAATTCAGAAGCATGAAGAACACATCAAGCCTAATTAATCAGTTTGCATTGTTTTCTAGCGCCTAATTTTTCTCCTCCACTAGGAAAAACCTCTGAAAGCTAAAGTAGTACTTTGGCACGATGAAGAGATAAACAGTCTGACACATATCATCAGGTGTGTTTAGTCAATTTTTAACATGCTCCCTCTTACCCCCTCTTTTTACACGTGACGTAAGAAGGTAAGAGCTAATCTGATCACTGATTAATGAGATCAATGGCTTAGATCTATTATATACTCTTACCTCTCGTGTGAAAAGAGGGGGTAAGAGGGAGCATGTTAAAACTGCTCGGTGTGTTTATGTAAGGGGATAATTCATGCCACGTGTATGCAGGCTGTGGCTCTGTATCAACATGCTCTATGCATGACCATTCGGCATCATCTGGGTATTATTTAACATAACACAAATAAAAGACAAAACTAGGCAGAATATGCAAAGCGAGGGCAGGTCCGCTGTTGCCCATGGCCCCGATGGACGAGCCTGACATAGTTACAACGGCAGGAGTGTAACGTGCCTGGTTGCGGTTGTGGCCGGAGATGCTCGCCGGAACACCTCCCTCTTCTCTCTTTCTCTCGTTCTCTCACTCTCTGAATCTCAAGCGAAGAAAAACAGAGACAGGTAGTTTTTGTGCAGCGCAAGTTCTGCTGCTTTTCGGTTTCTTTGATCCCTTTATTCAGCGATCCTAGTGGTGCCGTAATGCTCGCAACAAACTCCATCGTGCCCGCGCCATCCCACGGGCGAAGTCGTGCAGCTGGCCTACTCCCTATCCGCACGGAGCACACAACGAGACGTGCCCTCATGCGCTAACTGAAAAACGGAAAAGACTGAAAAAGTCTGAATGTTTCTGAAACTACTGAAGAAACCTGAAGAAAACTAACACCTAGCATTATTTTCGCGCAGCCGAAATACCCAACAATCTCCCCCTAATTCAGGTGCGCCCCATGATGTCGAGGATGCTGATCTTCTTGCACAGCTCCTGGAAACGAGTCCGCCCAAGTGCCTTGGTCAAGATGTCGGCCTTCTGATCGCTAGATCGGACGAACTCGACCACCACAGTACCCTTCTCGATATGATCACGAATGAAGTGGTATCTGAGGTCGATGTGTTTGCTCCTGTCGTGCAGAACAGGGTCCTTCCCAAACGAGATAGCTGATTTGTTGTAATGAAAATTTTAACTGCCTTTGTACCTTGGTTCAGCAGTTCTCCAAGCATGCGCGCCAGCCAAATCCCTTGGCAGGCCGCGGTTGAACCAGCAATGTATTCTGCCTCGCAAGAGGAGAGCGCCACCACTCTTTGTTTCTGTGATTGCCAACTGATTGGACTGCCACCGAGGAAGAAGATTGCTCCAGAAGTGCTCTTCCTGTCATCCAGATCGCCGGCCATGTTAGAGTCGCTGAAACCCTCGAGCTCTAGGCGATCACCGCGGCGATAGGTGCAGCCGACAGTGAGCGTCCCAGCGATGTACCGGAGGATGTGCTTCACGGTGGCGAAATGCTCTGAAGTCGGCGCCTCCATGAAACGGCTTGTGAGGCCAACTGCATAGGTTATGTCAGGGCGTGTGTGTACCAGGTACCGAAGGCTACCGATGATGCTCCTGTAGAGCGTGGCATCGGCGAGTGGCGCTGAGCTCGCCTTGCTCAACTTGCAGTTTGGTTCAAGCGGCACATGGCCCTTGCAACCGGCCATGCCCGCCTTGTCCAGCAGCTTCTCAGCGTAAGACGCCTGGTTGATAGTGATGCCGAGCGTGCTCTGGTGCACCTCGAGGCCGAGGTAGTATTTCAACAGTCCGAGGTCACTCATCTCGAACAGGTGCTTCATTTCTTCCTTGAAACGACGCAACTCCTGTAGGTTTGCTCCGGTGATGACCAAATCATCCACATAGACACCGACGAGCAGCTGAGATGCTCCGGTGCCGCGCATGTACACAGCATGCTCAGTCCTGCTGCGAGTGAAGCCCAGTGATGCGAGGCTGCTGTCCAGTTTGGAGTTCCATGCGCGCGGAGCTTGCAGGAGACCATAGAGCGCCTTCTCTAGCTTGTACACCTTCTCCTCCTCGCCTCGCCGTGCAAAACCAGGGGGCTGCGCCACATACACCACCTCTTCAAGAGTGCTATTCAGGAAAGCCGATTTCACGTCCACATGGTGCACTTCCCATCCTCGGTGTGCGGCAATGGCCAGGAGTACGTGCACGGACTCCAGGCGTGCAACCGGCGCGAAAACCTCTTCAAAATCCATGCCGGGCCGCTGGACGTACCCTTTCGCCACCAGTCTGGCCTTGTGCTTGACGACGGTGCCGGCGGCGTCCTTCTTCAGCTTAAACACCCATTTTAAACCAATGGGCTTCTCTCCGGGAGGAAGATCCACGAGCGTCCAGGTATTGTTGTCGTGAATCGCCTGCAGCTCATCCATCATGGCGCCCGCCACTGCCCATGTGGAGCCTCCTCGGCGAAGTTTTCGGGCTCTTCACCGGCCATGAGGTGCAGCACCTCCTCATCGCGGTCCTCGTCATGTTGCAGTGGCACCCCCCCACGCGTACCAAGGATCTCATCCATCATCCGGTAGCGGTGCGGTGCGTCTGGGTCGTCATCGTTGTCAAAGAGGTCAGGGCGCTCCGCCGGCGGCGACACGAACACCGGGCCACCATTCGGAGTAGCAGGAGTCCCACCAGTGTCGCCCGCCATGGTGGCCGGAGAAGGAGTCCTCGAGCCTCCTCCATATGCGCTGGTCGTGTCCGTGTCAGCCAATCCTGGGGACGCGACTCGCATGCCCGACGCCCCAATCGTGTCCACCGGCGCGCTGTCGCTGGCCCGCTCGTACAAAGGGTAGTGCACAACGAAAGAGCCAGCCGACGCGCCTGCAGGCTCTTTGCTCCAGTCCCAGCTCGCCTCCTCGTCGAAGACGATGTCGCGGCTCACGTGGACGCGCTTCGACACAGGGTCGTAAACGCGGTACGCCTTGCTGCCCTGTTCATACCCGATGAACACCATGGGAGTGCTTCGGTCCTCCAGCTTCTTCAGATGAGGCCGTGTTGTTTTGACGTGAGCAATGCATCCAAATACACAAAGGAAATGCACGTCTGGTTTCCTACGGAACCAGGCCTCGAAAGGTGTCATGCCGTCGACGCTGCGGGTGAAGCTGCGGTTCAGCACGAACACCGCCGTGGTCACCGCCTACCCCCAGAAGAACGCCGGCATGTCCTTGGCCTTCATCATGCTCCGAGCCATCGCCACCACCGTCTGGTTGCGACGCTCCACCACACCATTCTGTTGTGGTGTGTAGGGCACCGTCAGGTGGCGCTGGACGCCGTGGTCGGCGAAGTGCGCGGCGACAGCGTTGGACGTGAACTCGCCGCCGCGATCGGTGCGCAGCGTGCGCAGCTTGCGGCCTGCCTCCCCCTCAGCGCTAGCTTGGAAGCGCTTCAGAGCAGCCGCTGTCTCATCCTTCGAGGTGAGGAGGACCAGCCACATGTAGCGGCTGCAGTCATCGACCAGCAGGAGAAAATGACGCCGGCCGCTGGGAGTCGCCGGTGCGATGGGACCGCACAGGTCACCATGTACTAGCTCGAGCTGCTTCTCAGTTCTGTACTTGGCCTTCTGGGGGAACGGGATGCGCCGCTGCTTGCCGGGAAGGCACGCTTCGCAGAGCTCGCCGGTGTGCTCTATGAGAGGAAGGCCACGAACTAGTCCGCCGCGCGCCATCCGTTGGATCGCCTCGAAGTGCAGGTGACCCAGGCGGCCATGCCACTTCTAGGCCTCGCCGTCATGACGCAGCGACATACACGCAGGAGGTACAGGGGTCATGTTCAATTTATACAAGCGATTAGACGCACGGTGTACCTTTACCAGGAGCTTCTGGCGTGGATCGAAGATCGTCATGTTCCCGCCGCGGAGACGGATGTCGCAGCCGAGCTCGTCCAGCTGCCCCAGGCTCACCACGCTGCTCTTCAGGCGTGGGATGTAGTAGACGTCAATGAGGACGCGCTGCACGCCGCCATCCACCTTGAACGCGATCGTCCCGCGTCCTCGAATCTGCACCACCGAGCCGTCGCCGAAACGCACAGTGCCGGTGACGCTCTCATCCAGCTCGGCGAAGATGCTGCGATCCCCGGTCATATGGTTCGAGGCACGCGTGTCCAGGAACCAAGTGGTCTCCCGCGACGCGTCGACGGCGCCGGGAGTGATCTCCGCCTGCTGCTCGTTAAGGAAGACGGGGAGCGAGGCCCTTGCCTCCCCCGTGGCCAAGGCCACTGCCATGGCGGTGGAGACGGGGCCTGGTGTAGGAGAGTCGAGGCCCGCTGCCGTGACCGCAGAGGCCTCTGCCATGGTCATCCCCACCATCTCCATCAGGAGGAACGCCAGGTCCGCGTCCTTGTCCGCCTGCACCAGGTGAGCTTCCTCGCGCTTCTTCTTCCTGTAGTCACGGGCCCAGTGCCCTTTGATGCCGCAGTAGCGGCACGTGTCCTTGTCTCCGCCGCTCTTCTCGACGTTGTCAGCACCGCGGCCGCCGCCGCGGCGTCCACCGCGGCCACGCCCGCCACCGCGTCGGTTGTTTCCTCGCCCACCGAAGGACGATCCACCGTCCCCCTGAGTCGAGCGCTTTCGTGCGTCCCACACCTCGGTGAGAAGCAGGCGGCCGCCGGATTGAGACTCGGCGGCGTTTTCGCTGATCCGATCTTGCACGACGCGGAGGCGACCAGTGACCTCGTCCAGGGATAGGGTGCTCACGTCGAGGAGAGTCTCGATTGCGATGGCGACCTGCGCATACTGTTGAGGGACAACGCGCAGGAACTTGGCAACCATGCTGGACTCCTGGACGTTATCGCCGAGGGAGCGCAGGTTCGCGGCGAGGGTGGAGATGCGCATCGAGAAGTCGTTGATCGTCTCCCTAGAGCGGAACGAGATGCTCTCGAACTCGCGCCGCAGTCGCTGTGCGTTTGCCTCTCGCACCCGAGAGGCTCCCATGCGCTGGGACGCGATCGCCTCCCACGCCTCCTTGGCGTTGGCCTTGGCACCGATCGGACTCACCATGTCCTGCGGGAGGCCGCGCAAGATCGCGGCCATGGCCTTGCGCTCGTCACGAAAAGGTGCATCGCTGGTTTCCACGGCAGCCCACCAGCCCTCGGCCTGCAGGTTTACCTTCATGAGCAGAGCCCATTCTGCATAGTTGGTGCGCATCAACGTAGGGTAGACTCCGGCGGAGCTCGTCTCCCGGATCACCTGCTGGTGCACCACCATCTCGCCGGTGCAGCGAGTCCTGCTCCTGCCCCGGGCTGGCGACACTGCTCTCCTGCGCGGAGGAGTCTCCGAGCCCTGCCGGGCGTTCGATCCGTCGCCACCGGACGACATGATCCCGAAGATGACCTGGCTCTGATGCCAAGTGTGGCCGGAGATGCTCGCCGGAACACCTCCCTCTTCTCTCGTTCTCTCGTTCTCTCACTCTGTGAATCTCAAGCGAAGAAGAACAGAGACAGGTAGTTTTTGTGCAGCGCAAGTTCTGCTGCTTTTCGGTTTCTTTGATCCCTTTATTCAGCGATCCTAGTGGTGCCTTAATGCTCGCAACAAACTCCATCGTGCCCGCGCCATCCCACGGGCGAAGTCGTGCAGCTGGCCTACTCCCTATCCGCACGGAGCACACAACGAGACGTGCCCTCATGCGCTAACTGAAAAACGGAAAAGACTGAAAAAGTCTGAATGTTTCTGAAACTACTGAAGAAACCTGAAGAAAACTAACACCTAGTATTATTTTCGCACAGCTGAAATACCCAACAGTGGTGGATCTAGAAGGAGGAGGAAGGGGAACGGGAGCAGGTAGAAGGAGGAAGAAAGGGGATCGATAGATAGGAGGAGTTTCAGGAGATCAGCTCCCGTTCAAGTCGTATTACATTTCATAACCCCACACACACACACCACTCGCTAGCCTATAAAGGCCGCCTCGCCGCGCTGGCTGTTCTGGACCAATCACCGTCTTGTGTCGCGTCACCACCTGCTGAGCTGGCCTCTTCATGGGTCGTCCTGGCTGACCATGGGGTCAACCCGCTCCTAGGGCCTGTCGGTCAGGTGTTGGGGTGGTGCAGTCCTAACAAGGAGGGAGATGTTCGTTTGTGTTAAGGATTAATTAAATCCTAATAATCAATGCTTAGGTCGGTTGTTTAATTTAGCAACCGCCAGTTACCGACTTTGTAATTACCGCCTCTGTACATGGGTATAAATACCCTATTCTTCAGTCAATGCAATCACTATTCAATCATTTGTTCCCATCTCTCGTTTTATTTTTACACGTTATCAGTGTTAAGAAATAAAACATGTAATCAATTATATGGAAGGGATGCCTCTCAGAAGGTGTCTGTTGGGGAAGAGGTGTCTCCTCAACACACCCCTTCAGCCTGTATATGAGTGGGTCTCACACATTGCAATAGACTAAGAGAATCATTTGTGTCTCTTCTTTGTCTCCTTTACTTTGATATTACAACACGTTATCAGCACGTAGTCTCTGCCTAGAGAGTAATTCGGCCAAGAAAACATCGGTTACACGCAATGGAGAAGCGCACTTCCGTGCGAGACAAAGCAGTGACCATCACGAAGATGAGGCACGAGATCCAGATGGCCATCGCGGCGGCAGCAACAGCACGCGATGTAACAGTTGGCTGCGCAGGCACATGCAGCGGCAGCACCATGGAGCATGCATGCATCCGTGTACAAGAGATTAATCATAGAGTGTTAATTTCGTTTGTCTTCTTGTGATTAAGAAACATGGAGTAAGAAGAATCTGATCAATTGTCTTTTCCTGCGAGAATTGCCTCACCAAATCGTCCAAGAAGAGGCCGGCCCGAGAGCATTTGGCGCAGTCGGAAAATCGATTGCCTTGGCAACATGAACAGCACGAGCAAGTCATTCGTTGACATGCATGGATAGATGCACTGTTCAGGACAAAAACCGATCTAGACATTGTCTACTTCATTTTGCCTTCTCATGATCAATAAATGATCTATATCAATCGACTCTGTTTCCTGTACGTACATGCAGATTTCTTCTTCCGAGCGCATGCACGGGAAGAAGTGGATGGATCGAACACCAAAGAGAAAGAGGGAGAACTCGAAATGAGCGCTGTTCTTGGGAAAGTACTAGGAGTTCTAGTCCTCGACGACGACTCTAAGCGGTGAGATTTCATCCTTGATTCCGCGGGGCGCTTCTACATTACGGAGGCAGTGCCCAACATGCGCAGCGGCCTCGACCCCATTGCTGGTGTTTCCAGCGACGGCGGTCCAAAAGATTGGCGGCGCGGCATGCTTCTCCAGCCCAGGGACGTTGGTAGACCAGGGAACCATCCCCTAGGGTACCGACACACTCCAGCGCGTGAGCGTGCAGCCATGCCGCGCGGCAGCACGCAGCCGTCAAAGCTTGGTGGAGGCGGCGTCCCAGGTGTGCACGCGGCCGCAACCCCGGCGGGTGATGTCCAGTCGGACTGGGCGCGATGGTGACTAGAATGTGGTCCCGGCGAATAGCATGGCCTGGCACCGGCGGCGAAGGCTCTCGGCTCCCGTCTCCGAGAGGCGCTGCCGCCAATGGCGGTAGCGGCCACCGGCCCTATGTGCGGGACTGTCTGGTCCTTGGCCTAGAGGCGGCGTAGGCGTCGCGTGAATCTCGACCGGCGACGACCGGCGACGACCCCCGACCACGGCGGCGCACGGGAACCATCGGCTGCAGACGGCGGTTAATTCCCTAAGGGAATTAGTAACCGCACGAGAAAGAGAAGGGAGAAAATCCTATCTCTTTGGCGATTTTGTAAATCAGCCATTGGATTATTTGTTAATCCTGGAAAAGTCCCTGCTTTCTCTGATTTAAGGCATATATGCTTATCAGATCTTGCGTTTTAGCCCCTTGGCTTTAGCACTTTGACAATAAGATTATTGTTATTTGCATGTTAAGCCATGGGCTTCAGAGCAAATATGCAAGGTAGACCATTGGTAAATTGCATAATAATGATTATGCATAATTTATGTCATGTAAAATGACCGTTTGAGGCCCTCAAGTCCTCATATGTGTTGCATAAGTATGTTTATACTTCTGCATTTATTTGTATTACATGAGTAATACTGTTGCAAAGCAATATGTTAATTCCATGATTCGCATAGAATATGGAATTTGCTTGCAAGTTTGGAAACATGAGGTAGTGAAGTGTATGACACTGCCTGACTATGTCAAATTCATATTTGTCACAAGGAATCGACAAATGGTGCCTACTGCTTAATTGCAGGTTATCCAATGTTATTGTGAGGTCTATATTATGTCATTATGACATAATGACTACCTTTAGTTTTACACACAACTTATGGATTGCATTATGGCAACAAAATAATTTCGTTCACAACTGTAAGATCTACACCACCATGTGGTCATTACTTTCAATGTGTTTTTAATTAACACAGAGTTGTGAGAAGCTCCATAAGAGTGAGATCTACACTACTTAGTGATTATCTCTATGTGTTCAAAGTAAAAGTGAAGGCACAAAACTCATGACATAGCCATTATGAGGCCTACACTGTTGGTGCCTACCTTCATGATGTTTTTCCAATTACTTGTCAATTCCATAGCATTTGTCATTGCTTGTGACTGTAGTGTCACATACTCCACCAGGAGATGAATCCAAGGCACTGGTGACTATGCTGCATATTATGCTATGAAGAGAATTATGCAAAACACTTGCATATTTTTTGGTGATTACCTTCCATGCATACACAACTTATGAGACGCCATCATAGCTATGAATTAAGTTTATGCACAACTGAGAGGTTTACGCCATTTTATGGTGATTACCTTCATGTGTTATAAATAACATAAGGTTATGGAGGCTATGATCAATGGGAACTGTCCATAAGAGTGAGGCACCACTAGGTGGTCGACTACCTCTATGTGTTTTAAGGAAATTAAAGGTTTGTCCCTTTTGAGGTGACTACCTTTACTTGGAAGATCCACACCACACGGTGGTGTTCTTCTGGAAGGCTTGCCCTATGGGTCACTAAGAATCACCATCACCATGATTATGCCTAGCCATAGTATTTTCATCTTAATGAATTTATTAAAGGTAAATTAATGCATGAGCATTTCATGCAACATATGGCTGACCTTTTTCAAAAGGAATGTGATGAGATGACATCAGGTGAGAGTAATTATTTAAAGATGGGTCACAGATATGAATGACTTGTCGAGGCTTGTTACCACAGAAACTCCACCTGCAGAGAATGTCATGGCTATTTATAAATAGCTAAGAATATGCATATTTGCATATCTGTGTGTCATCACAATGACTCGGTTCTCAAACTGAGTATGTAATGGATGATGAATATCCATTTTCCCTTTGAGCCTTCATTGAGGCGAGATATACTGTTATAAGCATCATATGAATGATTATTCATTCGTAGTCAGGACTTCGAGTCCGTTGAGCCTTATAATTCTATTGTCTATAAATCAACACTATGTTGAGATTATGTGATAAGGCGACTCTAGATGCATATCTGACTATAAGTCCTTACTGCACTTTACGTTCTCCGAGGATGGTAAACAGAAATATCATCTTTGTTTTCGGTTTGCAATGCCTGAAATTCATGCTAGTGCTCTTAGTACTAAGAAATAGTGGTTAGAGAACCACAGGAGTTGAATGTAAAGTGAAGGAAAAATGACAAGCAGAAATGGAGTGTATATCTCAAAAGGGAATGGATCATTTAATCTAAATGATCATAATGACAACTTTCAAGTTTGTTAAAGTGGTGATTGTACGAAATGTCGTACCAATGATTCCCAATTGGTCAAGTATTGGGTTCAATCATGTTACCGACTCACTAGAGGAAAATGATTTTAATGGGATATATTTGAAGTTCTACTTCAAAAGGAAACAACCGGAAAATGTCCTAGCATGGTAGAAGGAGAATGGACTCCTCTATATTGATGATATGCATCTGGAATGATATTCCAAAGATATTTTGGAGATCTTGTGTAGTCTCCTAGTTATCCCTAAATATCATTAGCCTATAATTCCACTACTACATATAGTATAAATTGCAACATCTTGCCCCTCAGACATGATAGTTGAGATAATTGAGTGTATGAATCAGTTCATACTCAATCTTGTTGCATACACAATAATTTTTCCTTCTTTATCATCATGGTACTGGATGGTTAGAGAAATTATTGTCAATTCTGTTGACCATAACTTGACAAGTTGCAATATTCCCAACAATCATCAAATTGTTTTGTCAATTCTGTACGTGTAGCAGTTCTCTTTGCAAAAAAAAAATCATAAAATTTCCTTTAGTCCCGTTTGGTGTTACCAACCGGGACTAAAGGTGGAGCTCCACATGGCCGTGCCCTTTAGTCCCGGTTCTAGATTGAACCGGGACTAAAGGGATAGGCATTAGTACCGATCCTTTAGTCCCGGTTCCAGAACCGGGACTAAAGGCCCTTATGAACCGGGACTGAAGGCCCTTTTTCTACTAGTGCAATAAATTTAGGGATGTGTGCAAAAGCCCGTATCCTGCTTAAAAACAAGAGTTTTCTGTGGCAAGCTACTAATGCCACGTTACCTTCTAGTGACCAAATCATCCAACATCACGGGGGAGTTACTGCGGCTTGCGCTCTTCGTGGAGAGAATGGGAATGTAGACCATATCCTTTTTAACTGTGTGCTAGCCATATTTCTTTGGAGTTTGTGTCCTATCATGGCTTAATGTTTCTTGGGATCCCACAAATTTCATGCAACTTAGAGACTAACATGCACGTCTTTCGGTCCATTCTAGGCGACTTTGTGGGTTTGCTTTTTGAAATTGCTGTGCGTACGACAAATAGTGTGTACGACTTTGTACGACGTGATCCCACTCGTCCGGCCAGTTGATCGAACGGCTGCTGAGGGCTGTCATACGCCAAATCGTACAAATACGTCGTACGTGTAGCAGTTCTCTTTGCTTTTGTTGCAAAAAAAATTCAAAAAAAAATTTCAAAAAAAAATCATAAAATTTTCTTTAGTCCCGGTTCTGGATTGAACCGGGACTAAAGGGATAGGCATTAGTACCGACTCTTTAGTCCCGGTTCCAGAACCGGGACTAAAGGCTCTTATGAATCGGGACTGAAGGCCCTTTTTCTACTAGTGCAATAAATTTAGGGATGTGTGCAAAAGCCCATATCCTGCCTAAAAACAAGAGTTTTCTGTGGCAAGCTAGTAATGCCACGTTACCTTCTAGTGACCAAATCATCCAACATCACGGGGGAGCTACTGCGGCTTGCGCTCTTCGTGGAGAGAATGGGAATGCAGACCATATCCTTTTTAACTGTGTGCTAGCCATATTTCTTTGGAGTTTGTGTCCTATCGTGGCTTAATGTTTCTTGGGATCCCACAAATTTCATGCAACTTAGAGACTAACATGCACGTCTTTCAGTCCATTCTAGGCGACTTTGTGGGTTTGCTTTTCGAAATTGCTGTGCGTACGACAAATAGTGTGTACGACTTTGTACGACGTGATCCCACTCGTCCGGCCAGTTGATCGAACGGCTGCTGAGGGCTGTCATACGCCAAATCGTACAAATACGTCATACATGTAGCAGTTCTCTTTGCTTTTGTTGCATTAGCCCGGGCGCTTTGGACTACCGTAACATGTTCACAATTGAGCATTATTTTCCATCTAAACCTTCTAATTACTTGTTTAAACTGATATCTACCTTGCAGAATTGGAGGCCGCTTGCTAGAGCCTGTGATCCTACGGCGACATCATCATTGCGAGAATCCGGGCTTCTCCATACGTGCTATCTTCGGCTGACGATGCTCGTACCTTAGCTACTTAGAGGCTGTTTGGTTCTCAACCTCAGCCCGCCATGCCGAAGATGCGGCCGCGCCGCAGGTGCGGCGAACGAAACAAGCGCCATACTTTTGGCGAGTTGTGGCGTGGAAAATGAACTAGCAAACTGTGGCGAGCGGTGCGGCACGCCACAACACTGGCATAAAGCAAACATCGGCTAAGTTTAGGCATAGGGAGCTGTGGCGAGTTGTGGCATGCGTAGTCACGAACCAAACACGCCCTTAGTCTTTGATGGGTTGTGGCATATGTGCCTATTGCCTTCAAAATGGATGTATCTTGTACGTGATTTTTAGTGGGTGTGTATTTGATGGTGGTGCTTCATTAATCCAAAGGGTATGCTTGTGCAGTGGTGGCGGACGGTTTTAGTCCAGCACATGCAGTTGCTACAATCTTGGAAATCTGGTGGCGACACAACATATGATTGACTCTAATGGTGGTGCTTCTTGAGTACCCGGTCTCGAGCTCCGGGTGAACACCTAGGTGTGACACGAGTTGGTCATACATGGCAATGGCGATATTTATGCATCGTTACATTGTTGAAAGCATTGTTCGGATATGTTCAGACTAGTTCTTCAGGATGAAAACCTGGATTCTAACATTTGGTGGTTGAATCTGATGACGGCGGTGTAGAGCTCGCTCCTTTTCTGACGGCGTTGTTGTTGAAGAACCTCATTGTCCTAATGATGTCATGAGATGTATGGTGGAGATACGGTTTGTCGCTGTCGATTGTCGATCGCGGATTTGTTCGCTTTGATGTTTTTTTCTCGTTTAGACCTAGCTTTGGTCTTATATGACTTTACTATTTGTAACATCCCAAATTTTCAATTTGGAATGTTATACATTAGATCATCATTGCATATCATATTTTATTGCTTTTCTGGTTGATCCTAGAAATTCTACGCAACTCAAGGACCCTCAGAGAGAGTTGGGGATTTCGTTATTTTCATATTTGAGTTTTTCTCAAATTTTGAAGATAGGATCATTTGATTTTATTTATTTTATCTTCAGTTATTTCTATTATAAAAATATGAGAGAGGGAATAAAATGACTTTCCCAAAATAAAGAAATATTGAGGATTTAATAAGAAAATCAAATAAGATTTTATTTTGGTTTTATTTGCTATTTAATTAGAATTTAGGAAAAATTACACGTTTTCAAAAATTGCATTCAGAGCCAAAAAAATGTTCATCCTGTTCTAAATATTTTATTTAGACGGAGAAAATTTGTTTTAGCATTTTTAGATTTTTATTTATTTTTCTATATTTTTTTTCTTAGGCGCAACAATATTGTTTAAAAAAACCCCGCGCCCGACAGGTCCAAGGGCCCAGCCGAGCCAGGCCGGCCCAAGCCGCCGCTGCCGCCTTCCCCGCCGGACTCGAGGAGGAGTCCGAGCCGGAGCCGCCCTGCGCCGCCGACCCCCTCCCCAAGTCAACCCCCCTCCTTTATATAGCCACCCCGGGGCCCCCTAGAGCCCCGAGTCACCGCCGCCGCCCGGCACCCCACGCCGCCTGCCGCTACCCGCGCCGCCGCAACCCGCCGCGCCGCCCGGAGCCGCCGCCCTGCCAGAGCCCCGCCGGAGAGCCGCCGCCGCCGAGGTAGTCGCCGGCCGGTTTTTGGGAAAAAAACGATTTGTTTTTTTGAAAACCCTAGTTCTGTTTTTTAAAATAAATAGATCGGTTTTTTTCGGTTTATTTATTTAGCGAGCGCCTGTTCGTCCGTTTGTTTTAACGAACGCGCATTTCGTTTAGTTTCTGTTAACGAACGTTCGTTCGTTAACTGTTCATCGTTTTTCTTTTTCTCGGATTAAATCCACGGTTTTTCTGATCCGATGTTCGTTCTAATTTACCTTTTCGCTCGTTTATCGGAATCAGGCGATTCAAGCGCCTGGAGTTTCGTCTCGAAACCCCCTTTCTGTTTAACCAACTCAAACAAGTTTTTGCCACTGTAAAAATTGCCTTAGACCCAGAATAGTAAACGAAACTTGTTTCTCTTGCCGTTTGTCTTTCGTTGCTTCGTTCGTTTTGATTTTTTTTGCCAACCGGAGTTCTTAAGTTAAACTTTCTGGTTAGTTCTCTTGTTCGAGTTTTATCTGTGCATTAGTTGAGTACTTATTGTATGTTTGTTTGTTTGCGATAGAGTACCTGGAGTGCGTCGCTTGCTACTTCGAATCGCTAGGTTTCCCGGATCATCAGCAAGGCAAGTAACACTTTGATCATACCTCCTACTACCCAGTTTTATTGCATTAGATCAATCCTCACACATTGCATGATTAAGATCTAATTAAATTGTGGGTTTGGGGAGTAGTTGAGGTAGAACCTATTACCTGTTTATTATCAAACCTTTGGGAGTTACTCTACGTTTGCTTATTATTGCTATGCTATGCTAGTAGACGTGGATTGAGTGAGTGTATCCATGACAGATGTGAGCTTTGTTAATTAATGGTTTATTTAAGGTGACAACCTAAACACACATCTGGGTGGATTGAGGCACCTGGGTATTCCAGCGATTTTCTGTTTTCTTTTGGACCGCCACCCAGACTCAAAGGGATCATGATATTATTCGTACTAGAAACTTCCGTGTGCAGCCACAAGCTACTATGGGCTCTAGCATAGTTGACTAAGTCGTGCGAACTCTTACAGTGGTAGACTAGCAGATGTAGGGGATGTAGGTTGGTACGGTCTACCCGTTCGTAAGGTGCTAGCGCTTTTGAAAGACTATGTCTCGGTCATCCATTTCTCAAACACCATGCAGTGCGAGAAAACCAACGAAGGAGATCGAGTCTTGTGGGGAAAAGTGCGCAAACCTCTGCAGAGTGTATAAACTAATCATGGTTAGCCGTGTCCCCGGTTATGGAAATCTTGAGTATCTAGTACCTGGATTATCATGTGAATCTCATCATGTTACTCTAAAGTTAATTGTTGGGTTTTAATGATGATGCTTAATTGGGATTGAGAATGCTGTCAACCATTCTCAATGTTTAACAACTACCATGATAGTTAAATAAAATTTATTGCTTTGCAGTAGGGGAAAATTGGCTTTACGCAAAACTGTAACCATAGAGCTTTCCACCAGCCATATATGCATATAGAATAGCCTATTTTACTCCATTACTCTCTATGTGTTACATTGCCAGCATATTCCATGTGCTGACCCGTTTCGGGCTGCAATGTTAATGTTGCAAACTTTTCAGACGATGATTAAGGTGCCATTAGGTCGTGGTTCTATACTCAGTGATGCCGTTGGAGTTGATGGACTCACTTATCTTCCAAGCCTTCCGCTGTTATCGTTATTAGATGGCCTTAAGCCATATTTATTTTAGTAAGTTCTCTTTTGAGACACTCGATGTAATAAGTGTGTGATTGCTACTCTGTTATAAATCCTTCAAGTACTGTGTGGTGTCAGCATTACTGATCCAGGGATGACACCGAAGCACAGAGATTGGACCATTTGAGGTCTGGTCGCTACAAGATGGTATCAGAGCACACGCTGACTGTAGGACACGACCACTAAGCTAAAGCCCTAGATCACTACTTACTCTTCTCCTTCTGACCTCTCATCTTTTCTACTCTTTTAGGATGACGGATGCAAGGAACAAGTTCATACAACCGGATGAAGATACACCATTTGGACGTCACTTGAAGGAAGTCACTAGATACCTGAACATAGGATTACCAAGCTTCACCGGAACCTACAACGCCACATTACCTGAAGAAGAGCGCTAGATGATTCAAGTTCAAGTTTCAGGAAGGACGTTCATGCCAGTCACTGAGCCCATAGAGTTTTCTTTTGATGCACCAACTTGGAGTCTAGGAAAGAGCATGAAAGCTCACATTGCCATGGGACGCATTGGAGAAGTTTACCGCAATGATCTCAAGGATACTATCTACCAGATTTGTGGGCGCCGAGATGAGCACTGGGATATGATCAGCACTAGGAAGGATAGATCAATTGCAGCTTTTATCCAGGAGTTAAACCAACACATTCGACGCCAGGAGAACCAGATGTGCGCAGACATGATAGATCTAAAGAAAGCAAGGACAAGAATTAAGGAACTAGAGGAAGAACTCAAGGCTACACGTGAAGATTATGAAGAGGAAATCGAAGTATTAGTGGAAAAGAATGACGATCTGATCAAGAAGATTGGAATATTCATGGGAGACCCTACACTAGTAGAAGAAGACGAAGAACCCAAGGAGATTCGCCCGGAAGACTACATCATCATCGACGACACCGACACGGATCCAGATGATAGCGATGATGACTATGTTGATGAAGCTGGAGCAGATATCATGGAGTCTGCAACCGAAGAATATTTCTAGTAGATCACCCCAACAGTAATAGTAGTCCACCATGTAAATATAGTAGTCCGAGCACTTTTGCGATAGTTAGATCATTGTATGCCCTTGTTTGATTGATTGAATGAAGTGAATTGTTTGCTTTTACCTCATGTGCATATGGGTAGCGTTTTCTCTTTAGGCCCCCTATATTCTTAAATCTCATCTTTTCTAAACCCTCAGATGCCTCCGAGACGTGACCCCGGATTTACCTTCCCACCGGAGCTCACTCAGTTGATCCAGCAGCAGAACATATTGATGCAGTTACTAGTCCAGAATCAGAATCAGGGGAACAACAAGAACAACCCACCACCACCACCACCTGTTGATCACTTAGCCCGTTTTCTTAGGCTGAATCCGCCGGTGTTTTCCAATAGCACCGAGCCGATAGTAGCAGATGATTGGCTCCGCAAGACAGCTAGAGTGTTGACCACAGCAGGATGCACAGATGCGGAAAAGGTGAAGTTTGCCGCACATCAGCTTGAAGGACCCGCAGCCTCATGGTGGGATAATTTCACAGCCACTTTCCCTATCGACACTGTCACATGGGACCAGTTTCAGCAGGCTTTTCGTACTGCCCATGTTTCAACAGGAGCTATGGCCATGAAGAAGCGAGAGTTTCGCAACTTACGCCAAGGAGGACGGACAGTTGGCCAGTATGTGGAGGACTTTAGTAAGTTAGCACGTTATGCCCCAGATGACGTTGCTATGGATGCAGCTAAACAGGAGAAGTTTTTGGAAGGACTGAATGATGAGTTGAGCATGCAGTTGATGGTAGCAACCTTCAACAACTACCAGGAGTTGGTAGATCGTGCTCTCATGATTGAAGAGAAGCAGCAGCAGATCAGAACCGCAAGAGGAAGTATGGACAAGGGAAGTACAATTCTGGAGCTGAGCAGAAGGCACGTTTTACCCCTAGACCAGGAGAACATTTCCAGGATACCCATGGAGGAGGTAGCTCGCACAATCACAATGGCCCCAAGACTGGTAATGGGAATGGAGGAAGCAACGGCCAGAACCGCACCAACCCATCAACCCCAGCCAAGAAAGACCTGAGCCAAGTCACTTGTTTTAAGTGCCAGAAGACCATACATTATGCCAACAAATGTCCTGAATCACAGAATGAAAATGGCAATGGAAGCTCTGGGAAGAAGCCAGACCCTTTCCACAGGGGACAGGTGAACCACGTTAACGTGGAGGAGGTTGAAGAGCAGCCGGATGCAGTAATCGGTAAGTTTTTGGTTAAATCAATTACTGCACTCGTTCTTTTGATACTGGTGCATCTCATTCATACATATCAAGGGGATTTGTGGATAAGTATAAACTACCAACCCAAGCCCTTAGGTCAACCATGTTAGTGACCTCGCCTGGAGCAGAGTATATGGCTAGCATATGGTGTGATCGGTTACCATTAAGGATTGGTAACTACGTATTTCTCTCAGACCTAATAGTGTTGGAATCTCAAGGATTGGATGTGATATTAGGCATGGATTGGTTGTCAAAGTATGAAGGGAATATTGAATGTGCCAGTAAGTCAATTTTGCTTACCACCCTAGAAGGAAGAAGGATCAAGTATGTATCACGGCATGTGCCAAACAGGACTCAAGTAAATTGCCTAACATGAGTTGTGCAGGAGGAAGTATCAATAGTGAAGGATTTCCCTGATATATTTCCTGAGGAGTTGCCAGGCATGCCACCGGATAGAGATATTGAGTTTTTGATTGAGCTTTTGCCAGGCACAGGGCCAATATCAGAGAGACCATATAGGATGCCCGCAAAGGATTTGGTGGAGATTAAGGAGCATATTAAGGAGTTACTGGATAAGGATTATATTCACCCAAATTCTTCACCTTGGGGATCGCCAGTACTTCTAGTAGAAAAGAAGGATGTATCGTTAAGGATGGTTGTTTATTATCGAGGTTTGAATGAAGTAACCATCAAGAACAAGTATCCAGTACCAATGATCATTGATCTGTTTGATCGATTGCAAGGAGCTAAGGTGTTTTCCAAGATCGATCTGCGATCAGGATACCACCAGTTGAAGATTCAAGAACAAGATATACCTAAGACGGCTTTTACCACCAGGTATGGGTTGTACGAGTATACCGTTATGTCATTTGGTCTAACTAACGCACCAGCATATTTCATGAACATGATGAACAAGGTGTTTATGTAGTTTCTGGATAAATTCGTGATAGTGTTCATTGATGATATCCTGGTTTACTCAAAGAATAAAGAGGAGCATAAGGAACATTTGCGTTTGGTGCTTGGTAAACTCAGAGAACATCAATTATATGCCAATTTTAGCAAATGTGAGTTTTGGCTGAAGGAAGTTGGATTTCTCGGACACGTTATATCGGGAGAAAGTATAGCAGTAGATCCCACTAAAGATGATACCGTGACCAATTGAGAAGCGCCAACAACAGTTGGAGAGATCCGGAGTTTTCTTGGACTCGCAGGATACTACTGGAGATTCATTGAGAATTTCTCAAAGATTGCAAAGCCTATGACGGAGTTGTTGAAAAAGGATACCAAGTTCATATGGACTGAGGAATGTGAGGCCAGTTTCTAGGAATTGAAGAAACGTTTGGTTACATCACCTGTGCTGATTTTGCCAGATCAGACCAAGGATTATGAGGTGTATTGCGACGCTTCACGTCGAGGACTTGGAGCAGTGCTTATGCAGGAAGGAAGAGTTGTTTCCTATGCCTCACGACAGCTTAAGCCTTATGAGTTGAATTATGCCATGCATGATTTGAAGTTAGCAGCCGTAGTGCATGCATTGAAAACTTGGAGACATTTTCTCATTGGAAACCATTGTGAGGTGTACACGGATCACAAGAGTGTGAAGTATATTTTCACATAGAAAGAGTTAAATCTCAGGCAAAGAAGATGGTTGGAGCTCATCAAGGATTATGATATGAGATTACATTATCACCCTGGAAAGGCTAACGTAGTAGCTAACGCGTTGAGCTGTAAAAGCCAGTCAACACCCTAATGATAGAAGATTTACCAAGGGAGTTAGCTGAAAACCTTCGTGAGTTATGTTTGGAGATAGTTCCGAGAGGCTATGTAGCAGCATTGGAGATTCAGTCTACCTTGATGGATAAGATCAGAGAAGCTCAAAGGACTGACAAGGAGATTGCCTCTATTAAGGAGAAAATGAGCGGAAAAGCTAAGGGATTTCATGAGGATGAGCACGATACCCTATGGTTTGAAGACCGTATTTATGTGCCTAATGATTCCGAGATCAGGAAGTTAATTCTGCAAGAGGCACATGATTCTCCATATTCGATTCACCCAGGAAATACCAAGATGTATTTGGATTTGAAGGATACTTTCTGGTGGACCGGAATGAAGAAGGATATTGCGGAGTATGTAGCAGTTTGTGATGTATGTCAGAGAGTAAAGGCAGAGCATCAGAAGCCAGCAGGTTTGCTACAGCCATTGCCGATACCCAAATGGAAGTGGGATAAGTTAGGCATGGATTTTATTACAGGTTTACCCAGAACTCGTTCAGGCTATGACTCAATATGGGTTGTAGTCGATCGTTTGACAAAGGTATCCCATTTCATTCCAGTGAAGACTACCTATACCAATGCAAAGTTGGCAAAAATATAAATGACCAAAATCGTATGTCTGCATGGAGTTCCAAAAATCATTGTATCAGATAGAGGAACCCAATTTACCTCAAAGTTCTGGAATCAGTTGCATGAAACTTTGGGTACCGGACTAGAGTTTAGTACAGCCTTCCATCCGCAGACAGATGGACAGACCGAGAGAGTCAATAAGATTTTGGAGGATATGCTGAGAGCTTGTGCGCTAGATTACGGATCTAGTTGGGACGAGAATTTGCCATATGCAGAGTTCTCTTACGACAACAGTTATCAATCCAGTTTGAAGATGGCCCCTTTCGAAGCCTTGTACGGAAGGAGATGCAGGACCCCATTGTCTTGGGATGAAGTTGGAGACCGTCAGTTGTTTGGACCGGATCTGATTAAGGAGTCTGAACAGAAAGTGAAATTGAATCGCGACAGGCTCGAGGTAGCCCAGTCCAGGCAGAAGAGCTACGCAGATTCTAAATGCAAGGAGACAGTTTACGAAGTCGGAGACCGAGTTTATTTTCGAGTATCACCACTTCGAGGAGTTAAGCGCTTTGTAGTTAAGGGAAAGTTAGCGCCACATTTTGTAGGCCCATACAAAGTTTTGGAGCGTATGGGAGAAGTAGCCTATAAGTTGGAATTGCCCGAAGGATTGTCAGGAGTTCACAACGTGTTCCACGTTTCCCAGTTGAAGACGTGCCACGCAGAGATGGCTGATATACCGCTAAGAGATACAGTGCCACTGAAAGCAATTCAGTTCGACAGTGATTTGACCTATGAGGAGAAACCAGTTAAGATTCTAGAGTATGCCAGTCGAGTCACCCGCAGCAAGGTTATCAAGTTTTGCAAAGTTCACTGGAGCCACCACACGGAGGATGAAGCCACCTGGGAGCGAGAGGAAGAATTGCTGAAGGACCACCCTCACCTATTTTCTAACCAACCCGAATCTCAAGGGCGAGATTCATCTTAAGAGCGTAGGTTTGTAACATCCCAAATTTCCAATTTGGAATGTTATACATTAGATCATCATTGCATATCATATTTTATTGCTTTTCTGGTTGATCCTAGAAATTCTACGCAACTCAAGAACCCTCGGAGAGAGTTGGGGATTTCGTTATTTTTATATTTGAGTTTTTCTCAAATTTTGAAGATAGGATCATTTGATTTTATTGATTTTATCTTCAATTATTTCTATTATAAAAATATGAGAGAGGGAATAAAATGACTTTCCCAAAATAAAGAAATATTGAGGATTTAATAAAAAATCAAATAAGATGTTATTTTGGTTTTATTTGCTATTTTATTCGAATATAGGAAAAATTGCACGTTTTCAAAAATTGCATTTAGAGCCAAAACAATGTTCATCCTATTCTAAATATTTTATTTAGATGGAGAAAATTTATTTTGGCATTTTTAGATTTTTATTTATTTTTCTAAATTTTTTTCTTAGGCGCAGCGAAATTGTTTTAAAAAAAACCCCGCACCCGACTGGGCCAAGGGCCCAGCCGAGCCAGGCTGGCCCAAGCCACCGCCGCCTTCCCCGCCAGACTCGAGGAGGAGTCCGAGCCGGAGCCGCCCTGCGCCGCCGACCCTCTCCCCAAGTCAACCCCCATCCTTTATATAGCCACCCCCCCTGGAGTCCCGAGTCGCCGCCGCCGCCGAGTCGCCGCCTCCGCCGCCCGCTGCCGCCCGGAGCCGCCGCCCCGCCGCCCTGCCGGAGCCCCGCCGGAGAGCCGCCGCCGCCGAGGTAGTCGCCGGCCTGTTTTTGGAAAAAAAACCGATTTGATTTTTTTTGAAAACCCTATTTCCGTTTTTTTAATAAATAGATTGGTTTTTTGCCGGTTTATTTATTTAGCGAGCACCCGTTCGTCCGTTCGTTTTAACGAACATGTTTTTCGTTTAGTTTCTGTTAACAAACGTTCGTTCGTTAACTGTTCATCGTTTTTCTTTTTCTCAGATTAAATCCGCGGTTTTTCTGATCGCGATCTCTGATCCGATGTTCGTTCTAGTTTACCTTTTCGCTCGTTTATCGGAATGAGGCGATTCAAGCACCTGGAGTTTCGTCTCGAAACCCTCTTTCCGTTTAACCAACTCAAACAAGTTTTTGCCACTGTAAAAATTGCCTTAGACCCAGAATAGTAAACGAAGCTTGTTCCTCTTGTCGTTTGTCTTTTGTTGCTTCGTTCGTTTTGATTCTTTTTGCCAAACGGAGTTCTTAAGTTGAACTTGCTGGTTAGTTCTTTTGTTCGAGTTTTACCTGTGCATTAGTTGAGTACTTATTGTATGTTTTTTTGTTTGCGATAGAGTACCCGGAGTGCGCCGCTTGCTACTTCGAATCGCTAGGTTTCCCGGATTATCAACAAGGCAAGTAACACTTTGATCATACCTCCTACTACCCAGTTTTATTTCATTAGATCAATCCTCACACATTGCATGATTAGGATCTAATTAAATTGTGGGTTTGGGGAGTAGTTGAGGTAGAACCTATTACCTGTTTATTATCAAACCTTTGGGAGTTACTCTATGTTTGCTTATTATTGCTGTGCTATGCTAGTAGACGTGGATTGAGTGAGTGTGTCTATGATAGATGTGAGCTTTGTTAATTAATGGTTTATTTAAGGTGACAACCTAAACACACATCTGGGTGAATTGAGGCACCTGGGTATTCCAGCGATTGCCTGTTTTCTTTTGGACCGCCACCCAGGCTCAAAGGGATCATGAGATTATTCATACTAGAAACTTCCGTGTGCAGCCACAAGCTACTATGGGCTCTAGCATAGTTGACTAAGTCGTGCGAACTCTTACAGTAGTAGACTAGCAGATGTAGGGGATGTAGTTTGGCACGGTCTACCCGTTCGTAAGGTGCTAGCGCTTCTGAAAGACTATGTCTCGGTCATCCGTTTCTCAAACACCATGCAGTGCGAGAAAACCAACGAAGAAGATCGAGTCTTGTGCGGAAAAGTGCGCAAACCTCTGCAGAGTGTATAAACTAATCATGGTTAGCCGTGTCCCCGTTTATAGACATCTTGAGTACCTAGTACCTGGATTATCATGTGAATCTCATAATGTTACTCTAATGTTAATTGTTGGGTTTTAATGATGATGCTTAATTGGGATTGAGAATGCTGTCAACCATTCTCAATGTTTAACAACTACCATGATAGTTAAATAAAATTTATTGCTTTGCAGTAGGGAAAAATTGGCTTTACGCAAAACTGTAACCATAGAGCTTTCCACCAGCCATATATGCATATAGAATAATCTATTTTATTCCATTACTCTCTATGTGTTACATTCCCAGTATATTCCATGTGATGACCCGTTTCGGGCTGCAACGTTAATGTTGCAGACTTTTCAGACGATGATTAAGGTGCCATTAGGTCGTGGTTCTATACTCAGTGATGCCGTTGGAGTTGATGGACTCGCTTATCTTCCAAGCCTTCCGCTGTTATCGTTATTAGATGGCCTTAAGCCATATTTATTTTAGTAAGTTCTCTTTAAAGACACTCGATGTAATAAGTGTGTGATTGCTACTCTGTTATAAATCCTTCAAGTATTGTGTGGTGTCAGCATTACTGATCCAGGGATGACACCGAAGCACAGAGATTTGATCGTTTGAGGTCTGGTCGCTATATATTTGCCAGTGGGTTTTGCGTATACTGGTGTTGGCTATGTGTTGCTTAACTATGCAGCGGTCGGTTTGTATACTTATTGTGTTTGTAGTCACTTTATGCATCATTACGGATAACAAAATCTACTATTTATCGAAAAAGGTGGGTGTGTACTTATAACCAAGACTCTTCTGGTTATCTTGAAATAGAACTACGATTTTACGTTGGAGCGACGCATGTGTTCAAAATGAACTACGATTTTATGATGGAGCGACGCATGTGTGGGAGAGTCCCTTAGCGTGATCTTTTATTTTACTTTTTTTTTCTAAACATACTGCAGACGCAAGTGCTCATATACATGCGCATATACTCACCCTATTAACATACACACATACCTTATCTTTATGAGCACTTCCGAAAGACCGAGTCGGCATATTATCTTCAAATTTACGAAGTCACCGTAGACACCTCGTCATCGACGGGAACATCTCCTCCCATTAAATGTGCGTCCTCGGAAATGCTGAAATAAATTCAAAAATAAATGTGAGCAAAAGAATTATGATTTTATGGTGGAGCGACGCATGTGTGAGAGAGTCCCTGCGTGTGATCTTTCTTTTTACCTGGTGTGGTGAGGGTGTTTTCCACGTTTGGATTTTATGTGGCAGTTGCCAGTTCACGTGGTTTTAGCATATGTGACACGTACATTCCGTGCCTTTAACTAGTGGGTTCTTTGATTGCCACGTTTCAAATATTTTACGGCGGTTCAGCTGATCAGTTCCAGATATTTCGTGATCTCCTCTTCTTTCCATCTCTCTCCAACGATCTGGTCAAATCCCGTCTGACCGCTTTGCCACCCTCCGCCCATATAAAAGCCCGGCCGTGGGCATCTCCAAGAGCAATGCTACACATAGGAGGAGTTACTTTTAGTTGTACCGTAATTAGTCACCATCTCCAAACCCGGACCCTGCCACATCGTCATTTTCCCAGCATGCCCCTCTCTCATCTCCTCTTCGCCGAGGTCATCAACGACGGCTTACGGGGCGCACGCGAAGGCCGAAACCAATCAAGGAGGAGCTCGTCCCCGTGCAGAGCTGCCGGGCGCCGGCGGCCTTGTTTTTCCTGAGTCTTCCAGTCTCCACCGCCAGCAGCAAGAGCGCCACTACCGAACATGCCTAGCAGCGGAGGTGCGGTCCACGTGACCTCTGGCCGCGACAGCGGCGTGGACAAAGCAAGCGAAATCCAAAGCAAGCGTAGCCGCGAGATCGGAGAAGTCGGCGCGAGGGTGGCGACCTGGCGGCGCACTAGCGGGTGCGGAGACGTCGACACGACGTGATCGAGGAGCCGGCAAGGTGTGGCCGAGGACCCGAGGTGCTGATGATGGTGCTAACCCTAGCGGTATGCGCGTGCCTGTGTTGTATGAGGTGAGGGTTTTTTTTTCTTCTTTTGAGACAATTGTATGAGGTTTTTCTTTTCTTTTGAGGCAAGACAATTGTACGAGGTGAGGTGTGGGCATGCGGGTTTGACTCACGTGAGTTTGCTGGGCTTGGGCTTTTTTTTTCTTTGACGGAAAAGCTTACTTTATTAATCAAAAGACAGATTACCTTATTAATCAAAAGACAGATATATCATTTGTCAGCAGACTCAAAATGAAATCAGGCTCCGAGACGTCATGGTTTGGTTTTATGTGGACTTTACAGAATAAACTCGGTTTTTCGCCCTAAAAAAAGTAAAATCAAAATGAAATCAGGCGGGTTCCAATTCAATGAGATGGATTATTAGCACGTCTCCATCTAGCCAGCTCATGAACTACATAATTTGATTCTTCTAATACAATGCTCAATAGTAAACCTTTCAAAATCTACTAGATAACTACGACATTATGTCAAGAACCGGCGTTGCTATCATAGAATAACCTTCGTTGAATCTAAGTGCATCCATCACTGTGATATTATCTGACCTGACCATCAAGTTATTGCATTCCGTATCTCTTGCTAACTTCAATCCTTCAAGCAGAGCTGTCGTTTCTGCCATCAATACATTAGCTACATGTTCTAATCTCGCTGTGGACGCTGACATGAAAGATCCCCGATGATCACGGATGACAGCATCACAAGACCCAACATAACCGCCCTCTGTGAATGAAGCATTGACATTAAGGATAAGTTGTCCTGCTAGGAACGTCGGCCACCTGTTGATCTTGGATGTAGATTTAGTTTGTGCTCCGTGCACATAATTAATCGCTAGGGTAACCATCGCCGGCGCTGTTCATTCCGGAGTTAATATTTCTTCCCCTCGTACGAACTGTTTTCTTTGCCACCACAGGAACCAACAAACTGTTGATATAAGCTTTGATAGCTCGACCAATCCAGAATATTGTCGCCGATAAGAATCATCACATAAAATGAACTCTAAAACTGCTGAACCTGCTCGATCAGCTAATGAAGTAAAGTTAATATCTGCTGCGATTTCCAAAGCTTTCTGAACTGCTTGCACTGGGTTTGGCCCTTAGATTGGTCGTAGTGCGGACGATGGGATGGACGACCAAACCATGAGCGAAAGGCTTGGGGCAAGGCAGGACGAAGGTCGAGGCAGGACGCGGTCATGCGGCAGGAAAGGAACCTCATGTGTTTTTTAGATAGTACTTCTTCTATTTCTAAATATTTGTCTTTTTAGAGATTTCAATAAGTAACTACATACGTAGTAAAATAAGTGAATCTACACTCTAAAATATGTCTATATACATTCGTATGTGATAGTCCATTTAAAATTAAAAAAACAAATATTTAGAAACAGAGGAAGTAGAAAAGAAGGTCCTCGATGATCTCCTTTATTCATTCATCCCACCCGCCACTCACATGTCTCTTGCCTTGGTCCGCTCGATCAGGCACTGCCTTGTTGAGGTGTCCTGCTACTAAGGGCATCTTCAATAGATTGTATGTTAGTCTTGTTGGTAAAATGTCCATGTCATCAACCAACAAGCTATCATACAACTATTCCAATGGGTTGTATCTAAGGTATCCAATAGATGATGAGAAAATAAATGTGATTGCTCTCTATTTCACCTTGGAGCTTGTGCAAAGGTTGTTGGTTATTCTACATATAACTTTGCTCTCTCTTCATATTTATTACATGCCACATCATCACTATGTCCTAGGTGGCAAATTTACCAACACCTATCTTACAGCTGTTGGAGATGCCCTAAAGGTGAAGCGCTAGAAGACCCTCATCTGGCCAGGGGACCTCTCCTAGTCTCCAAATGCTTTCTCTGACCTCTCGGCCGTGTTCCCTGGGCTGCACCGTCCTTTTTGACTTGGTGGGTCACAACTTTTGGCGCTTCGACTCCCCATGCATCTGGGAGGCCTTGGCCGCCATTCAACGTGCTGGCACAAGAGTTCGGCAGCCGCGCCGGGGACGTTGGCCACCCTAGGGATCTACTTCAACTTCGAGCAGCAGACACACTGCACACTCTCGCCGATGCGCGCACGAATCTAAAGGTGCTCGAGTACTATGTCCTCGTGCTCATGCTTGATTCCAGCTTGTGCACCAGCGTGCTCTCCGGTGCCAACGAGGCAACGATGCTCGAGTACTATGGGGGATTTATAGAGCTATATTTTGTTTACTCCTAACGAATTGCCCTTGCATTTTAGAATTTTGTTTGTTGACGATGCCTCTCGATGAGATGCAGCTCATGCACGAGCAAGTATTCTGTTGGGATCAAATTTGCATCGGGTGAGTGACGATGACATTTATCTAGAGTAGGGTCATAAGTCTGTCCTAGACACCATATCCAAAGACACTGTCCTAAAAACAAGTACATTCAAGAATCAACAGAAGATATCAACTGAAGCCAGCATTGAAGTGCAATCCACTCGACCAAACATACCACTCGAATACCCCAATTCCACTCGACCAGTATGCAGTCATTCGACCACACGAAGAATCACTCGGAGAATGGAAGGTCTAAAGTCACTCTGGATGGCAACGGTCAAGCATTCACTCTGTAGTATATTGAACCCTGTGTAACGTGGGATGGCTGGGGTCCTGGCGCACTCTCTATAAGCCACCCCTCCTCTGGCACAGGGGTTCGCACCCCCTGTAACTCTTACGCATAATCCAGTCGACCAAGCCTCCGGGCACCGAAACGTAGGGTTGTTACTTCCTCCTCCGAAGGGCCTGAACTCGTAATCTTTGCGTGCACAACCACACCGTAGATAGGATCTTGCCTCCTCCTACGTACCCCCTATTCTATTGTTAGACTTAATACTCCCACGACAGTTGGCGCCCACCGTGTGGCAGGTGTCTTAGCGACTTTCGGTGAGGTTGCAATTTTTCCGATCTCCATCAACATGGGTTCTGGCAGTGGTTTGGCTTTGGGCCACGAGATCCGTCTCGGGCACTCGTTTTCATCGCCGACGACTCTGCCTGGCTTCAAGAGGCCTCCCTCGACGTCGAGGCCCTTCCCATCCACGGGGCGACGCACTTCCGTGCTAGTACCTGCGACGTCCTCTTACGGCAGCCGTCGAATCAGTATCAGTCGGCTCCCGCGTCGTTGGCCCTTCCAGCTATACGCCGTCGCAAAAGATCTGACCGATCGCGGCTTCAGAGTTGGGTGAAGCATGCGGTGGCCCACCAGTCGTCCACCCCTCAAGTCGTGGAAATTGAGCCCGACGAATCTCTCTATGGACTATTCAACCTGTCGACTGGTTCCGCGGAGACTCTTTCCGAGTGCGGGAGCAGCGATCCCGCGGTGGAAGTCCTCATGGTCGACACGCCGCGTAGGCCTCCTGGGTTCCGTCGCAGTGGCGGTGGCGATGGCGGCGGCGACCCGTCACGTGGTCACGACGAATATCATCCCGAAGCCCTCACTTTGGAGCAGAGGGATGAACTGCATCGTCGCAGCGTGGAGGCGCTCCACACCCCCATCATTGGGGAGACCTCCGAGGCTCGGCCTTTGGAGGCCGCGCGCCTAGCCACTTTGGCTGAGCATGCGCGACTGGAGAATCTCCAACATTCACTCGACGAGCGTGCCCATCATCAGATCCCCGAATCCAGTCGACGACATCAACAACTGTTTCCGCCTGAACCTCAGGTATATCATACACCGATCCAGAATCTTGCAGCTGCAACCCATATAGCAGAGTCAATTCAGCCATCCCGTTCAGAGGCTGGAAGAGGTTTGCTGCAGATCCGAGCGCTGCTCCGGGCAGCGGGGGAAGAAAACTCTGCCGTTTCCCAGTCGCGCAATAGGATCCATAGCAGATCTGTGGTCGCAGACACAGTTCAGTTGGCTCATAGTCCAAGATCGCCTCTACGGCGTGAGAATCGTGGGCACCGCCAGGATCAGCACCTGGATTGGGGCCATGGACATTATGATCATCGATTCGGCCGTGATGACCACTGTCGAGTGCCAACGCCTCCCCCGAGGGGCGGTTCGTACGCGCCCCGGTAGTATGACGACAGGCGCCCGTATGGTGACGAGCGGAGAGCCCCGGTTGACCCAAGAGAACCTGGGTTTGATGCGAGATCTCTTCTCATGCAAAATCTAGTCGACCGAGGTCGAGCACACAGAGAAGGACAAGATGTTCACCACCCGAGTGGAAGCTTAGTGCATGTTTCTGGTCCCGAGTGTTTCAGTAGAGCAATCTGAGCTGCAGAGATCCCGCCCAACTTCAGATTAGCGACGGGCGTGAGAAAGTTCACCGGTGAATTGAAGCCCGATACTTGGTTAGAAGATTACCGAGTGGCAGGGAAGATTGGCGGCGGCAACGATGATGTAGCCATGAAGCACCTCCCCCTGATGCTTGAAGGCTCAGACATAGCTTGGTTGAATCAGTTGGCCCCTGGTAGTATTTTCAGTTGGGAGGAGTTCGCCCGAGTGTTTATCAAAACGTTCGAGAGCACTTGCAAGCGACCTGCTGGGCTGACTGAGTTACAACATTGTATCCAGAAGCCGAATGAGACCTTGAGAGATTACATTCAGAGATGGACTACCGTTCATAACACAGTGGAAAGTGTGTAGCAGCAAAAAGCAGTTTGCGCCTTCAAAGAGGGCGTTCGGTACAGAGAGCTTAACCTGAAGTTCGGTCGAACAAGAGACATGAGCCTGGCCTGAAGGATGGAAATAGACAGTCGGTACGCTAACGGCGAAGAGGAAGACCGACTCCGCAGTGGCAAGAATAAACCAGTCGCCCATGACACCAGAGGAGGAAATTCCAGTCGGAAGCAGAAGCGCAAGGCTGAAACTACAGGTCCTACTGAAGCTGCAGTTGTGAACCAAGGGAAGTTCAAGGGGAAGCCCAAAGGGTCGTGGGTCCTGATAACACACAAGTTAGGGGATCACAACAGTTTTCGAGGGTAGAGTATTCAACCCAAATTTATTGATTCGACACAAGGGGAGCTAAAGAATATTCTCAAGTATTAGCACCTGAGTTGTCAATTCAACCACACCTGAAAACTTAATATCTGCAGCAAAGTATTTAGTAGCAAAGTAATATGATAGTAGTGGTAACGGTAGCAAAAGGTAATGATAGCAAAAGTAGTGTTTTTGGTATTTTGTAGTGATTGTAACAATAGCAACAGAAAAGTAAATAAGAGAAGAACAATATATGGAAAGCTCGTAGGCAATGGATCGGTGATAGAGAATTATGCCGGATGCGGTTCATCATGTAACAGTCATAACCTAGGGTGACACAGAACTAGCTCCAATTCATCAATGTAATATAGGCATGTATTCCGAATATAGTCATACGTGCTTATGGAAAAGAATTTGCATGACATCTTTTGTCCTACCCTCCCGTGGCAGCGGGGTCTTAGCACTAGTAGAAAACGGAGCTTTAAAACGGTTCGTAAGGGCCTTTAGTGCCGGTTCTGTAACCGACACTAAAGTGTGGGCACTAAAGGCCCCCCCCCCTTTAGTACCGGTTCGGCCCGAACCGCCACCAAAGGCCCACCACGTGGCGTGAGCTCGCGCCGTGGCATGGGGGATCTTTAGTACCGGTTGGTGTTACCAACCGGTACTAAAGGTTTTTTTTTGAATTTTGTTTTTGAAAATTATGGAAATTTTTTTGATTTTTTTTTATTTTCAATTTTCTGAATTGAATTATTTGATGATTTAGTCTCTAATCACCCCTCTTAACTGCTCAAGTGTGGATCACTCATTCCAACTCGTCTAACTTTCCGGACGGTCACCCATCCTCTCACTCCCCCAGCCTGAGCACGCTTAACTTCGGAGTTCTATTCCCCCTACTTTTCAAGTCTGCACTTGTTATTTTCCTGACAAATGGAAGCTGTCAATCCTGTTAACCCTCAGCAGTTTAGCTTGAGCATTAGGTCACTCGTTTCACCATTTGAGTTTGAAACTATTATTATAAAAACAGTAATTATTTAGTAACACCAATATTTCTTGAATAATTTTGACCATAGTTTGACCACAGTTTGACCATAGTTTGACCAGATTTGACCAAAATTCAAAAAATTAAATTGAAATAATTATTTATGAACACTAATATTCTTGAATAATTATGTAGTAACATTTGTTGGGGAACGTAGTAATTTCAAAATTTTCCTACGCACACGCAAGATCATGGTGATGCATAGCAACGAGAGAGGAGAGTGTTGTCTACGTACCCTCGTAGACCGGAAGCGGAAGCGTTAGCACACCTCCATCTGGTTTTGAAACTTGTCGCAGAAGACAGGTTGGTTATACTACAACGAGAATTCAGAAGCATGAAGAACACATCAAGCCTAATTAACCAGTTTGCATTGTTTTCTAGCACCTATGTTTTCTCCTCCACTAAGAAAAACCTCTGGAAGCTAAAGTGGTACTCTGGCATGATGAAGAGATAAACAGTCTGACACATATCATCAGGTGTACATGTTTATGTAAGGGGATAATTCATGCCGCGTGTATGCAGGCTGTGGCTCCGTATCAACATGCTCTATGCATCACCATTCGGCATCATCTCGGTATTATTTAACATAACACAAAAAAAGACAAAACTAGGAAGAATTTGCAAAGCGAGGGCAGGTCCGCTGTTTCCCATGGCGCCGATGGACGAGCCTGACATAGTTACAACGGCAGGAGTGTAACATGCCTGGTCGCGGTGGATCTAGAAGGGGGAGGAAGGGTAACGGGAGCAGGTAGAAGGAGGAAGAAAGGGGATAGATAGATAGGAGGAGTTCCAAGAGATCAGCTCCCGTTCAAGTCGTATTACATTTCATAACCCCACACACACCACTCGCTAGCCTATAAAGGCCGCCTCGCCGCGCTGGCCGTTCTGGACCAATCACTGTCTTGCATCGCATCACCACCTGCTGAGCTGGCCTCTTCATGGGTCGTCCTGGCTGACCGTGGGGTCAACCCGCTCCTAGGGCCCGTCGGTCAGGTGTTAGGGTGGTGCAGTCCTAACAAGGAGGGAGATGTTCCTTTGGACGGTCGGGTGCATAGAGGAGGCGAGGGAGATGGAGAACTGGAAAGCATGGTGGCTGCCGCCGCTGCCATGTGGAGGGAAATGGTGGAAAGGGAAAGCGTGGGATGGACGGTAAGACGTACGGGAGGGGTGCCGTTCCGTGTTGTAAAACATAGAGTTTGGGAAACTGCTCGACACACTAAACGGGGTGTGGCTATCTCATTATATAGGAGTACCAAAGGGTACAATACAATTACAAATGTGTACAAGGATCCACGTACATATATACAGTCTAACACCCTCCCTCAATCTTAACTATGGCCTGAAGTACAAAGTAAGTTAAGATTGCGCCTACAGCCTACAAACTGTGGTTGTGGAAGATGCCTCGTGAAGATGTCAGCAAGTTGATCTTTTGATGAGATGAACTTGATACTGAGGAGCTTCTGTGCAACACGTTCTCGAACAAAGTGATAGTCTATCTCAATGTGTTTCGTCCGAGCATGAAACACCGGATTAGATGAGAGATAGGTAGCACCAATGTTGTCACACCAAAGCACTCGAGAACGACCAGGAGGGACTCTCAATTCTCTCAACAAGGACTGAACCCATATGATCTCAGCAGTCGCATCAGCAACTGCTTTGTACTCAGCTTCAGTACTGCTGCGAGACATCGTAGCCTGCTTACGAGCATTCCAGGCGATCAAATTAGGACCAAGAAACACTGCATAAGAGGTAGTGAAACATATATAACGCAGAATGGATCAAATTAGGACCAATAAACACTGCATATCCCCCCGTGGATCGCCTGTCATCAGGACACCCAGCCCAATCTGCATCTGAAAAGGCTGAGATCTCATAAGATGGTGCAGGCTGGAGAAGTAAACCATAAGAGGTAGTGAAATAGATATAACGCAGAATGCGTTTCACAGCTGACCAATGAGACGTCCTGGGTGCATGAAGATACTGACAGACACGATTGACTGCATCAGAGACATCTGGTCTGGTGATAGTAAGATACTGTAGGCCACCAACAAGACTACGATACTCAGTAGCATCATCAGGTGAAAGAAGATCTCCATCCAGGGCAGATAACCGATCAGTAGCAGACATCGGAGTGATCGCATGTTTACACTTCAGCATGCCAGCACGATGCAATAGATCCAGAGAATACTTCTTCTGAGTAAGAGTCAACCCAGCAGAAGACCGTGAGTAAGGAAAAAAATGCAGAGCACCTAAGTCCTTGACAGCAAAATCCCCACTCAAAGCAGCCACAAGACGATCCGTAGCACCAGCAGAGGAACTGATGAGGATGATATCATTAACATAAACAGGAGATACATCGTAACCTCAGGACACTGAAGAAGGAACAAGGACGTGTCAGCAGTGGAGGGAAGAAAACCAAGAGCCCGAAGAATAGAGCCGAGGCGTGCATGCCACGCATGGGGAGCCTGTTTAAGTCCATATAGCGCCTTAACAAGACGACAAAGATGATGAGGACGTGCAGGATCCACAAACCCCGACGGCTGATGCATATAAACTTCTTCCTCCAGAATGCCATGCAGAAAAGCATTCTGCACATCAAGCTGACGAAGTCACCATCCTCGGGTAACAGCCAGAGACATCAGCAAACGAATGGTAGTAGGCTTGGTAACCGGACCGAATGTGTCTTCATAGTCAAGACCATACCTCTGTTTGAACCCCTTAGCAACAAGCCGTGCTTTGTAGCGCTCAATAGAACCATCAACATGTCTCTTGACTTTAAAAACCCACTTGGAATCAATGATATTAACACCAGACGTCGGGGGAACAAGATGCCAAATGTCATTCTGAAGCAGAGCCTGAAACTCTTGTTCCATCACAGCACGCCAATGAGGTATGCCCAGTGCAGCTTGAAAATGGCGAGGCTCAGTAGTGAGATCTGCAGCAATATGAGTCATGCAGGCAGCAAGCCACGCGATAGTACCGTCAGTGAGTTTCTTTGGCTGAAAAACCCCTATGTGACTGCGCGTGCGAGGACGAAGAACAGCGGCAGCAGGCTGTGGTGATGTGGCCGGGCTCGGCACATGCGACTTCAGAGGCGAGGCCTTAGCCGGCGAGCCAGCGTCAGAGCCGCCTGGCTCCAGAAAGAGCAGCGGCGTCGGGCCAGGCGTGGCCGTCCGACCCAGATCTGGCGTTGGGCCAGCTGAGGCCAGCCAAGCCGGCGCAGAAGAGGCAGCGGCTGGGCCAGGTATCACGGCAGACGGCCCAGCCAGGCCAGGCGCGAGCGACGCTCGCGAGGCGGGTAGGTGCGGCACCTGTGAGGCCGGTGAGGGCGGTGCCCGCGGGTCGGGTGAGGGTGAGGGCGGCGCCCGCGGGGCGGCTGCACCCGATATGCATGTCCCATGCATATCCACGTCCCACTCCGGATCATCATTATCCGGCACCTGTTCATCAAGTAGCTCAAGACGAGCACCACGTCCAATACCTGTAGTATGATTAGGAAGGAACACAGGAGCATTTGCAACATCCACAAATTGATCAAGCACAGGTACGGAAGAGTGGACAGGTGGGATAGGAGTTTCAGAGTTATTCAGAAGTGCATGAAAAGGGAAAACATTCTCATGAAAGACGACGTCACGAGAGATGTAGACACGATTGGTGGGAACGTGTAGGCATTTGTACCCTTTGTGAAGGGAACTATACCCATGAAAAACACACTTTTTAGATAGAAACTCTAACTTACGTTTGTTGTATGGACGCAAATGGGGCCAACATGCACACCCAAACACTTTGAGAAAAGTGTATTCTGGGATTTCGTTGAGCAAGAGTTCAAGAGGAGTTTTCATATTCAGAAGTCATGAGGGTAGCCTGTTTATCAAGAAACAAGCGGTGGAGAAGGCATCACTTCAAAACCGAAATGGGACGGAGGCATGAGCTAGCAAAGTAAGACCAGTTTCTATAAGATGACGATGCTTACGTTCAGCGTTGCCATTCTTCTGATGTGTATGAGGACAAGACACACGGTGCGAGATCCCAAGCTTGTTGAAAAACGTGTTGAGCTTGTGATATTCACCCGCACAGTCGGATTGGACATGAATAATTTTCTGCTTAAGGAGACGCTCAACATGTGCTTGAAACTGAAGAAAAACATCGAACACATCAGATTTTCTCTTAATAAGATAAAGCCAAGTAAACCGGCTATAAGCATCAATGAAACTGACATAATAATTATGGCCACTAACGGATGTTTGGGCATGACCCCATACATCAGAAAACACAAGCTCAAGAGGATGGTTCACAACACTACTAGACTCTAAAAACTGAAGTTGGTGACTCTTGCCCTGCTGACACGCATCACAAATTGTTTCAGCAGTTTTATTGGACACAAATGGTAGTTCATGACGATGTAGCACATGACGAACTATAGGAGCAGTAGGCTGACCAAGGCGTGCATGCCAATGTGTAGACGACACACGAACACCGCTGAACGCTTGGGGAGAAGACTGCATAGGAGATGTGGGTGGCGCGTCAAGTGCATATAAACCATGACGAAGACGACCACTAAACAGAACGGCCCTCGTGTCCCGATCCTTGATAAAGAAACGAAAAGGGTGAAACTCAGCAAGGACATTATTATCATGAGTAAGTTGAGGAATAGACAACAAACTACGTGTAGCAGTGGGAACACGAAGAACATTTGAAAGATGAAGTTTACGAAAGTTGTGTGTGAGGAGTGATCCTTGACCAACATAGAAGATGTGCATACCTTCTCCATTGGCTGTATGCACCTGATCATGACCGCGATATGGTTCCTTGGTGGAGAGCTTGGCCATCTCGTTGGTGAGGTGGTTCGTGGCTCCCATGTCCATATACCACGTAGGATCGATGGAGTAGGACGGGGTGCGTAGTAGCCTGTTTTTCATTTCCCTTGCCATTATTACCCAGGCCAAGGAAATCTTGCTTGTAGCGTCGATGGAACCGGGAGGCGATGTGATGCTCAAGGCCACACAGCTGGCAGGCCTGCTGAGCACCGCAGCAAGGGCAACAAGCCACCGGACGGGTGCCGCCAGTGATGGATGGCAGGGCAGCGCGGGCCTGCGGGGATGAGGCCACCGGTTTCCCGCCAGGCGATGGCGACCGCTTCTGCGGCTTGCCGCGGGTCGCGGCGTTGGCAGAGATGAAGCTCGGGGAGGCGTGACACGCTTTGATGTGCTGCTCACGACCAAGAAGACGTGCATATAGCTCTTGTGCCGGAAGTGGTGCCTCACGACCATGAATATTCTCGACGAGATTGTCATAATCATCATCAAGGCCGTTGAGCACGTGGGTGCTGAATTCCTCATCTCCAAGTGGCTGTCCAATCGAGGCCAATGTGTCCGCGAGACCCGGCATCTTGTTAAAGTACTCGGTGATAGAGAGACCATCAAGTTTAGTCTCATCTCCAAGTGGCTGTCCAACCGAGGCCAATGTGTCCGCGAGACCCGACATCTTGTTAAAGTACTCGGTAATAGAGCGACCATCAAGTTTAGTCTCCCCCAACTCGGTGCGTATGGCATGAGCACGCGCCGTAGACTGCGAGACGAAGCTGCTGTGAAGTGCCGACCAAGCATCTCGGGACATCGCGGCGAAGATGACCAGCGACGACACGCTCGGGGTGAGCGATGACTGGATAGCAGAGAGAATCGCCTGATCCTGAGCCACCCACACATGCTACGTCAGATGATACGATGGCGGGCACGGGATGGAGCCATCGACGTACCCTTCCAGTTAGCGGCTTTGAAGGAGAGATAGCACCTGAGCCCGCCAAGACAAATAATTATCCGGCGTAAGTTTCACCGGAAGGAGGTGTGAAAAGTAAAATGACGATGGTGCGGTCATGTGATCCGCATGAGGCTGTGCGGGTGACGCGTAGCAGCCCATCATCGGGTCTGTCTCCGGGTTGGGGGCGAGGGCCAGATGGGCACCAGTGTATGGCAACGCGGGGTAGGCGCCTGCAGGGGATCATTCATGCCACCTGTGTGCAAATTCTGGCTCTGTATCAGAATGCCGATGCATCAACACAAATAAAATACTAAACTAAGCAGAAAATGCAAGAGAGGACGGGGCCGCTGTTGCCCTTTGCGTGGAGGGACGAGCCTGACATGGAGAAGGGAGATGGTTGCTTGGACGATCGGGTACAGAGAGAAGGCGAGGTAGACGGAGGAGGAGAACGAGATAGCATATGGTCGAGGTCGCGGTCACAGGCACGGGGAGGAGGAAAATGGTGAAACGAGAAAGCATTGTCTCAGGACAGTCCGTCGGAATGGGAGGGACGCTGTTGTGGGTGATGACACCAGCGACACAGCACGGGAGACGAGAGAGAGAGGGAGGACAGAGAAAGCAGGAGGGTCGAGCAGCACTAACCCCTGATCAAATTACCTCTGATGAAAATAAAGATTAAAATGACAAACAAAAATCGTCAATGTAACATACCCACAACGGCCATGCAGACAACAAACGGCTGATCTGGCACATTACTAGTGCTGTAGCACACCACCGACTATTTTAGGGCATCTCCAGCCGCGCCCCCAGGAAGGCCTCCCCAGGCGTTTTTTTGCGCCGGCGCTGAAAAATCAGCCCAGTCGCGCCCCCAGGAGCCCGATTTTCGCCGGCTTGAGCCGAAAACAGCGCCGACGGACCCAGGCCGAACCCGGCGCGCTGGGGGGCGCCCGGGGGCGCCGGGGCGAACTGTTTTGGTGCGAAACAGCCGCGAGCCCGCCGCGTCAGCGACTCCACCCTCTTCTCGCCCCTCCGTCGTCCTCATCGCCTCATTTCCCGCGGCGAATCAATGCCAAAGCTGCCGCGCTGCCGCGCCGGTCAGCCTGCGCCATTGATGCCTCACGGGCGGCGCAGTGAAGACCGGATGACGCGCGTCCCTCGTCCTCCCTCGCCCGCCACGCGTACTCACGGCGACTCGCGCACGGGCGGCGCCTCGGCCTATATAAGACGCGCCCCAGCGCACTCGGCGACTCGTCCTCTTTCGCCGTCATCGTTCCTCCCTCTCCTCTCTCTCGCCGTCATCGTTCCTCCCTCTCCTCTCTCTCGCCGTCTCCAGCACCCATGGCCGAGCGCTTCCCAGGCGACGGCTGGGGGGCATCACGCCCCCAATGCGCGGTTTAGCGCCGGTGCGCCCCCAGGGGGCGATTTTTTGCCCCTCCTGGGGGGCCAACGGCTGGAGATTCCCTTAGTAAACTATGACATGAGTATGGTTGGTCCGCCATTGAGGCCTTGACGTGGAAGTAGGTAAATGGTATCTATAGTCGTCCGCTCCTCCTAGCGGCCTTGTTGCTGTCGGTACAACTCGTCTATATAAATTTGCAGGAGCTCAACCATGAGACCCTACCATTCAGTCATCCGACTACTTCATCTGGTACTACTTTATAACTGCAGGAGATTTTGTGGACACCTCTACTTTCTCGAGATTGGGAAAGAAACCAAATGGGAGTGAGACATACATAGAAATAGTCTTCACTAGTCTACCAATAGATGAAGTTGCTTTATTAATGTCAATGAGGAGAATACACCAGTGGCATGCGTGCACAATCAAGATAGAACTGGGAGGCATCAAGAAGAAACGTCCAGCATAAAGCACCACGGCAGCAAGAATTTCTGTGAAATCTAGCTTGTAGTCGTCAGCTTGACATACTGGATCAGCTCCTTCTCCCTGTCTTAATAATACTAATAATGCTATACTACTCTGAATTTCTGACCTAGCTTATGGAGATGAACAACTGTATGCCATAGCCGCGTGTTTTTCTTTGTTGGTTTAATTAGGGGATGCAAACAAGATATATGAATTTAACGGATGTGGTACATGAGGATTGAGACCAAAATGAAGTGCCAAACGCAATTAAAGATGCCTTTTCTGTGTAGAACTATACGTTGATCGTTTTTTAAACCAAAGAAAAGATTTCAAATTCCCTGACAGTAATTTTGCTAGGACAGTGTAGACCCATATGGAGTATACTTACTATGCCTTTCGTTTTGGTATACTAGGCTGAGGCTCATCTCAAAATATGGGATATTCATAAATACAAGGCTTGACTCATGAACGACGATGCCCCGCAACTCAACTGGCCATCATTCCTCTTGATCGGTCACAAGTTAGAGTCGTCTAGCACAGGAGTTGCAGAAGGCAGTGGGCTTGTGTACGCTGGAATCAACAGATGGTGGAGTGAGCTTCTGTGTGATTGAGATTTGGGCCGGGACAAGATTGCTGAATGGGAGGATAGACAATGTTGGTAGTGGCATGTGGCCATCGCTCCCGTTGGCCAGACACAAATGAGCGTCCTTCAGCATGAGTTGCCGAAGGTGGCGGTTGTACACCGTTGGAATCAGCGGATGGGGGGTGAGCTGGTGTGGAATCGGCAGATGGTGGGGCACACATCTCTAAGCTCCATGTTAATTTCTGGGACTTCGGATTTCAACGGGCTTTGTCTTCGAGCGAGTTGCAACACCGGCATCGTCTCAATGCCCTATGCCCCACTCTTTGAGGCTGGTCGTAATGGCAAGTATCATATACTAGTATCATGCATATGATACTAGTGTATGATACTACATCCGTAATGCATAGTATCATATGTTAGTATCATAGATGACTTCATTTATTAGCATGCATGACACATAGTAGTTCAACATTTAATATGATACGGTATCATGATATGATACTCAACCCTCTCTTTCTTCATTTAATTCTATGCCACCTCATCAAATTTGCCTAGTTGGCATGCATGATACTATTTATGATACTCCCATTACAACCAGCCTGAGCTGACAAGGACCTAGTTTCCTGGTCCCATTATTCTTTTGAGAAATTAACACTTAAAGCCCTCTATAACAGGTAGCAAACAGAGACCACACCAATAAATTCAAGGATGTGTGGAAGGCCCATATGCTGCTTAAAAACAAGATTTTTCTATGGCAAGCTATTAAGGCCCAGTTACGTACCCTCTAGCGACCAAATCATCAAATGTCATGGGAGAGCTAATGCGGCTTGCGCTCTTTGTGGAGACATTGAGAATGCATACCATATCGTTTTTAATTGTGTACTAGCCAAGTTTCTCTAGAGTTGTGTGCGGTCGTGGCTTAATGTTACTTGGGTGCCAGAAATTTTATGCAACTTTAGAGACTGTCTTGCACCTCTTTTGGTCCATTCTAGGCGATTTTCTTGGGTTGCTATGGCAGTGTTAGTCTGGGCGCTTTGGACAACCCGTAACATGTTTACAATTGAGCCTTGTTTTCTGTCTAAATCTTCTAATTGCTTGTTTAAACTGATATCTACCTTGTAGCATGGGGGGCCACTTGGTAGAGCCTGTGATCGACGGCATGGACATCATAGTTGCAAAAATCCAAGCTTTTGCCTGCACGCTATCTCCAGTTGATGACGCTCCAAATTAACTAGAGAGGAGATGTATCGTTCAAGGAGGCCAAAGAGCAAGGACAATACCATATAAGAGGAAGTAAGATGATGATGATTGATTTATCTACTCAAAGAAGCAAGTATGACAAAAGAGTATGAAAAATATTATGCCCGGCCATGGTGGATTTCGCACAACTTGTACAATTGTAGAATAAAAACCACACCCACAAATAAAGTTCATGCAAAGGGGCAAAGGCCCAAAATATAATAATTCATTGTGCTTTTAATCTAGCCGGTGTCGTAATCCTCCTATACGTGACAAAGGCCACATTGCCCAACCTCCGACACCGCAACTTCCTCCATCCACATTATTCAGTAATGTTAGAAAAAAGGAGTATACTTATTAGGACCGTGTAGACCCAGAAGGAGTATACTTACTACTCCTTTCGTTTTGGTATGCTAGGCAGAGGCTCATCTCAAAATATAGAATATTCATAAATACAAGGCTTGACTCATGAATGACGATACACCGCAACTCACCTGGCCATCACTCCTCTTGATTGGTCACAAGCTAGAGTCGTCTAGCACATGAGTTGCAGAAGGCGGTGGGGCTTGTATACCACTAGAATCAGTAAATAGTGGGGTTCGTTTGGATAGGATTGAGATTTGGGACGGGATGAGATTGTAGAATGGCAGGATCGACAACGGTGGGAGTGGCATGTGGTCCGCTCTTGACCGTATACAAACGAGCGTCCTCCAAAACACGAGTTTCAGAAGGCAGAAGTCTTGTACATTGCGTGTTCCTAGGATGGGTTCTTGTACATCATTGTAAGCACCAGATGGTGGGGTGAGCTTGGGTGGAATCGACAGATGGTGGGGGGCACACTCTAAGCTCCATGCTAATTCTTGGGACATCGTATTTCGACGATCTTTTTCTCTGAGCTGAGTTGGATCAGTGGCATCGTCTCATTGCCCTATGCCCACCTACGTTGCACGGATACTTGGATACGTATCGGATACGCGATACGGGGATTCGTCCGATACACAATTTTCTGAAAACATGGATACGGAGATGCATTTATATATAGATATTAATTATTAAAAATATTGAAAAAAAAATAGAGCTTCTAGGTCAAAGCATGCCTCAATAGGATTATTCCCCTTGTTTTGTTGCACTTAGTCCACTTTCATTAATTGGCAGTGGGATTTTCCCGTGTTTGTTGTTCCAATCAGCGCATCGACTCTCTTGCTCACCTTTCAATTGAACAAGAACATTGTTTTGGCATGAACTCACACCCATGTTGGGTATCTTCAAAAGGTGCGCCTTTACTATTGAGGAGATTTCACGTCGAACGAGGGGTTTCAGGTATTCAAAAAGTATCGCAGAAATATCCTAGGAGTATCAAACATTATTTTCTTTTTTTAAAATAAAAAATCAAGCGATACTTACGGGATACATATCGGGCCGTATGGGGGCAGTATCCGGCTGGATACGCATACTTTCTTAAGCATCCGCGCAACGTAGATGCCCACTCTTTAGGCTGTGAAGGGCCTAGTTTCATGGCCCCATTCTTCTTCTAAGAAATTTATAAGGCCCCTCCCAATGCTCCACCTTGTACGGGTGCTAAGCATGCCATGTAGACGAAAAATCTGATGTGGCAAGGCAATGAAGGGGAGAGAGATGGGTTTGGTGACCCCAGGAAGAACCAATGTCAAGCACGTGAATCTAGGCAAAACATTTAAATGAAACAAACTCACCAATGCATGAGAGAGTTTAGTAACTAAATCATTAAATGAGGGGAGCTTAGCTACAAAAAACTAAGCACCTATGCATTGTGGAGTTTGGTTGCTAAGCTATTTAATATACTTAGCACCCCATCTAAGCACCAGTCCATTGGGAGCAGCCTAAAGCCCTCTATAACAGGTTGCAAAAAAGGGGAGCCGCACCAATAAATTTAGGGATGTGTGCAAAATCCCGTATCCTGCTTAAAAACAAGATTTTCTGTGGCAAGCTACTAATGCCATGTTACCTTCTAGTGACCAAATCATCCAACATCACGGGGGAGCTACTGCGGCTTGCCGCTCTTCGTGAAGAGACTGAGAATGCAGACCATATCCTTTTTAACTGTGTGCTAGCCATGTTTTTTTGGAGTTTGTGTCCTATCGTGGCTTAATGTTTCTTGGGATCCCACAAATTTCATGCAACTTAAAGACTAACATGCACGTCTTTCGGTCCATTCTAGGCGACTTTGTGGGTTTGCTTTTCGAAATTGCTGTGCGTCCAACAATTAGTGTGTACGACTTTGTACGACGTGATCCCACTCGTCTGGCCAGTTGATCGAAGGGCTGCTGAGGGCTGTCATGCGCCAAATCGTACAAATACATTATACGTGTAGCAGTTCTCTTTGCTTTTGTTGCATTAGCCCGGGCGCTTTGGACTACCGTAACATGTTCACAATTGAGCATTATTTTCCATCTAAACCTTCTAATTACTTGTTTAAACTGATATCTATCTTGTAGAATTGGAGGCCGCTTGCTAGAGCCTCTGATCCTACGGCGACATCATCATTGCGAGAATCCGGGCTTCTCCATACGCGCTATCTTCGGCTAACGATGCTCGTACCTTAGCTACTTAGAGGCTGTTTGGTTCTCAACCTCAGCCCGCCATGCCGAAGATGTGGCCGCGCCGCAGGTGCGGCGAACGAAACGAGCGTCACTCTTTTGGCGAGTTGTGGCATGGAAATTGAACTAGCAAGCTGTGGCGAGCGGTGCGGCACGCCACTACACCGGCATAAAGCAAACAGCGGCTAAGTTTAGGCATAGGGAGCTGTGGCGAGCTGTGGCATGCGTAGTCATGACCCAAACACGCCCTTAGTCTTTGATGGGTTGTGGCATATGTGCCTATTGCCTTTAAAATGGCTGTATCTCGTAGTTGATTTCTAGTGGGTGTGTATTTGATGGTGGTGCTTCATTAATCCAAAGGGCATGCTTGTGCAGTGGTGGTGGACGGTTTTAGTCTAGCACATGCAGTTGCTAGAATCTTGAAAATCTGGTGGCGACACAACATATGATTGACTCTAATAGTGGTGCTTCTCGAGTACCCGGTCTCGAGCTCCGAGTGAAAACCTAGGTGTGACACGAGTTGGTCATACATGGCAATGGCGATATTTATGCATCGTTACATTTTTGAAAGCATTGTTCGGATATGCTTAGACTAGTTCTTCAGGGTGAAAACCTGGATTCTAACATTTGGTGGTTGAATCTGATGACGGCGGTGTAGAGCTCGCTCCTTTTCCGACGGCGTTGTTGTCGAAGAACCTTATTGTCCTAATGATGTCATGAGATGTATGGTGAAGATACGGTTTGTCGCTGTCGATTGTCGATCGCGGATTTGTTCGCTTTGATGTTTTTTCTCGTTTAGACCTAGTTTTGGTCTTATATGACTTTACTATTTGCCAGTGGGTTTTGAGTATATTGGTGTTGGCTATGTGCAGCTTAACTATGCAGAGATCGGTTTGTATACTTATTATGTTTGTAGTCACTTTATGCTTTATTACGAGATAACAAAATCTATTCTTTATCAAAAAAAGTGGGTGTGTACTTATAACCAAGACTCTTCTGGTTATTTCAAAATAGAACTACGATTTTACGTTGGAGCGACGCATGTGTTCAAGAAGAACTACGATTTTATGGTGGAGCGACGCATGTGTGGGAGAGTCCCTTAGCGTGATCCTTTATTTTACTTTTTTTTTTCTAAACATAGTGCAGAAGCAAGTGCTCATATACAAGCGCATACACTCATCTCTATAAACACACACGCACATCTTATCTTTATGAGCATCTTCGAAAGACCGAGCCAGTATATTATCTTCAAATTTACGAAGTCACCGTAGGCACCTTGTTATCGACGAAAACGTTTCCTCTCATTAAATGCGCATCGTCGAAAATGTTAAAATAAATTCAGAAATAGATGTGAGCAAAAGAATTATGATTTTATGGTGGAGCGACGCATGTGTGAGAGAGTCCCTGCGTGTGATCTTTCTTTTTACCTGGTGTGGTGAGGGTGTTTTGCACGTTTGAATTTTATGTGGCAGTTGCCAGTTCACGTGGTTTTAGCATATGTGACACGTACATTCCGTGCCTTTCACTAGTGGGTTCTTTGATTGCCACGTTTCAAATATTTTACGGCGGTTCAGCTTATCAGTTCCAGATATTTCGTGATCTCCTCTTCTTTCCATCTCTCTCGAACGATCTGGTCAAATCCCGTCTGACCGCTTTGCCACCCTCCGCCCGTATAAAAGCCCGGCCGTGGGCATCTCCAAGAGCAATGCTACACATAGGAGGAGTTACTTTTAGTTGTACCGTAATTAGTCACCATCTCCAAACCCGGACCCTGCCACATCGTCATTTTCCCAGCATGCCCCTCTCTCATCTCCTCTTCGCCGAGGTCATCAACGACGGCTTACGGGGCGCACGCGAAGGCGGAAACCAATCAAGGAGGAGCTCGTCCCCGTGCAGGGCTGCCGGGCGCCGGCGGCCTTGTTTTTCCTGAGTCTTCCAGTCTCCACCGCCAGCAGCAAGAGCGCCACTACCGAACATGCCTAGCAGCGGAGGTGCGGTCCACGTGACCTCTGGCCGCGACAGCGGCGTGGACAAAGCAAGCGAGATCGGAGAGGTCGGCGCGAGGGTGGCGACCTGGCGGCGCACTAGCGGGTGCGGCGACGTCGACACGGCGTGGTCGAGGAGCCGGCAAGGTGTGGCCGAGGACCCGAGGTGCTGATGATGGCGCTAACCCTAGCGGTATGCGCGTGCCGGTGTTGTATGAGGTGAGGGTTTTTTTTTTCTTCTTTTGAGACAATTGTATGAGGTTTTTCTTTTCTTTTGAGGCAAGGCAATTGTACGAGGTGAGGTGTGGGCATGCGGGTTTGACTCACGTGAGTTTGCTGGGCTTAGGCTTTTTTTTTTCTTTGACGGGAAAACTTACTCTATTAATCAAAGGACAGATATATCATTTGTTAGCAGACTCAAAATGAAATCAGGCTCCGAGACGTCACGGTTCGGTTTCATGTGAACTGAATAAACTCGGTTTTTCTCCCTAAAAAAGCAGAATCTAAATGAAATCAGGCGGGTACCAATTCAACGAGATGGATTATTAGCACGTCTCCATCTAGCCAGCTCATGAACTACATAATTTGATTCTTCTAATACAATGCTCAATAGTAAACCTTTCAAAATCTACTAGATAACTACGACATTATGTCAAGAACCGGCGTTGCTATCATAGAATAACCTTCATTGAATCTAAGTGCATCGATCACTGTGATATTATCCGACCTGACAATCAAGTTATTGCATTCCGTATCTCTTGCTAACTTCAATCCTTCAAGCAGAGCTGTCATTTCTTTCGTGAATACATTAGCGACATGTTCTAATCTCGCTGTGGACGCTGACATGAAAGATCCCCGATGATCACAGATGATAGCGTCACAAGACCCAACATAACCGCCCTCTGTGAATGAAGCATTGACATTAAGGATAAGTTGTCCTGCTAGGAACGTCGGCCACCTGTTGATCTTGGATGTAGATTTAGTTTGTGCTTTGTGCACATAATTAGTCGCTAGGGTAACCATCGCCGGCGCTGTTCGTTCCGGAGTCAATATTTCTTCCCCTCGTACGAATTGTTTTCTTTGCCACAACAGGAACCAACAAACTGTTGATATAAGGTCTGATAGCTCGACCGATCCAGAATATTGTCGCCGATAAGAATCATCACATAAAATGAACTCTAAGACTGCTGAACCTGCTCGATCAGCTAATGAAGTAAAGTTAATATCTACTGCGATTTGCAAAGCTTTCCGAACTTCTTGCACTGGGTTTGGCCCTTAGATTGGTCGTAGTGCGGACGATGGGATGGACGACCAAACCATGAGCGAAAGGCTTGGGGCGAGGATGGACGAAGGTCGGGGCAGGACGCGGTCATGCGGCAGGAAAGGAACCTTATGTGTTTTTTAGATAGTACTTCCTCCATTTTTAAATATTTGTCTTTCTAGAGATTTCAATAAGTAACTACATACGTAGTAAAATAAGTGAATCTACATTCAAAAATATGTCTATATATATTCGTATGTGATAGTCCATTTAAAATTAAAAAAACAAATATTTAGAAACGGAGGAAGTAAAAAGAAAGGTCCTCGATGATCTTCTTTATTCATTCATCCCACCCGCCACTCACATGTCTCTCGCCTTGGTCCGCTCGATCAGGCACTGCCTTGTTGAGGTGTCCTCCTACTAAGGGCATCTTCAATAGATTGTATGTTAGTCTTGTTGGTAAAATGTCCATGTCATCAACCAACAAGCTATCATACAACTATTCCAATGGGTTGTATCTAAGGTATCCAATAGAGGATGAGAAAATAAATGTGATTGCTCTTTATTTCACCTTGGAGCTTGTGCAAAGGTTGTTGGTTATTCTACATACAACTTTGCTCTCTCTTCATATTTATTACATGCCACATCATCATTATGTCCTAGGTGGCAAATTTACCAACACCTATCTTACAGCTGTTGAAGATGCCCTAAAGGTGAAGCGCTAGAAGACCCTCATCTGGCCAGGGGACCTCTCCTAGTCTCCAAATGCTTTCTCTGACCTCTCGGCCGTGTTCCCTGGGCTGCACCGTCCTTTTTAACTTGGTGGGTCATAACTTTTGGCGCTTCGACTCCCCATGCATCTGGGAGGCCTTGGCCGCCATTCAACGTGCTGGCACAAGAGTTCGGCAGCCGCGCCGGGGACGTTGGCCACCCTAGGGATCTACTTCAACTTCGAGCAGCAGACACACTGCACACTCTCGCCGATGCGCGCACGAATCTAAAGGTGCTCGAGTACTATGTCCTCGTGCTCATGCTTGATTCCAGCTTGTGCACCAGCGTGCTCTCCGGTGCCAACGAGGCAACGATGCTCGAGTACTATGGGGGATTTATAGAGCTATATTTTTTTTACTCCTACCGAATTGCCCTTGCATTTTAGAATTTTGTTTGTTGACGATGCCTCTCGATGAGATGTAGCTCATGCACGAGCAAGTATTCTGTTGGGATCAAATTTGCATCGGGTGAGTGACGATGACATGTATGTAGAGTAGGGTCATAAGTCTGTCCTAGACACCATATCCAAAGACACTGTCCTAAAAACAAGTACATTCAAGAATCAACAGAAGATATCAACTGAAGTTAGCATTGAAGTGCAATCCACTCGACCAAACATACCACTCGAATACCCCAATTCCACTCGACCAGTATGCAGTCATTCGACCACATGAAGAATCACTCGGAGAATGGAAGGTCTAAAGTCACTCTGGATGGCAATGGTCAAGCATTCACTCCGTAGTATATTGAACCCTGTGTAACGTGGGATGGCTGGGGTCCTGGCGCACTCTATATAAGCCACCCCCTCCTCTGGCACAGGGGTTCGCACCCCCTGTAACTCTTACACATAATCCAGTCGACCAAGCCTTCGGGCACCGAAACGTAGGGTTGTTACTTCCTCCTCCGAAGGGCCTGAACTCGTAAACCTTGCGTGCACAACCTCACCGTAGATAGGATCTTGCCTCCTCCTACGTACCCCCAATTCTATTGTTAGACTTATTACTCCCACGATAGTTGGCGCCCACCGTGTGGCAGGTGTCTTAGCGACTTTCGGTGAGGTTGCAATTTTTCTGATCTCCATCAACATGGGTTCTGGCGGTGGTTTGGCTTTGGGCCACGAGATCCGTCTCGGGCACTCGTTTTCATCACCGACGACTCTGCCTGGCTTCAAGAGGCCCCCTCGACGTCGAGGCCCTTCCCATACGCGGGGCGGCGCACTTCCGTGCGAGTACCTGCGACGTCCTCTTACGGCAGCCGTCGAATCAGTATCAGTCGGCTCCCGCGTCGTCGGCCCTTCCAGCTTTACGCCGTCGCAAAAGATCTAACCGATCGCGGCTTCAGAGTTGGGTGAAGCATGCGGTGGCCCACCAGTCGTCCACCCCTCAAGTCATGGAAATTGAGCCCGACGAATCTCTCTACGGACTATTCAACTTGTCGACTGGTTCCGCGGAGACTCTTTCCGAGTGCGGGAGCAGCGATCCCGCGGTGGAAGTCCTCATGGTCGACACGCCGCGTAGGCCTCCTGGGTTCCGTCGCAGTGGCGGTGGCGATGGCGGCGGCGACCCGTCACGTGGTCACGACGAATATCATCCCGAAGCCCTCACTTCGGAGCAGAGGGATGAACTGCATCGTCGCAGTGTGGAGGCGCTCCACACCCCAATCATTGGGGACACCTCCGAGGCTCGGCCTTTGGAGGCCGCGCGCCTAGCCACTTTGGCTGAGCACGCGTGACTGGAGAATCTCCAACATTCACTCGACGAGCGTGCCCATCATCAGATCCCCGAATCCAGTCGACGACATCGACAACTGTTTCCGCCTGAACCTCAGGTATATCATACACCGATCCAGAATCTTGCAGCTGCAACCCATATAGCAGAGTCAATTCAGCCATCCCGTTCAGAGGCTGGGAGAGGTTTGCTGCAGATCCGAGCGCTGCTCCGGGCAGCGGGGGAACAAAACTTTGCCGTTTCCCAGTCGCGTAATAGGATCCATAGCAGATCTGTGGTCGCAGACAAGAGTTCAGTTGGCTCATAGTCCAAGATCGCCTCTACGGCGTGAGGATCGTGGGCACCGCCAGGATCAGCACCTGGATCGGGGCCATGGACATTATGATCATCGATTCGGCCGTGATGACCACTGTCGAGTGCCAACGCCTCCCCCGAGGGGCGGTTCGTACGCGCCCCGGCAGTATAACGACAGGCGCCCGTATGGTGACGAGCGGAGAGCCCCGGTTGACCCAAGAGAACCTGGGTTTGATGCGAGATCTCTTTTCATGCAAAATCTAGTCGACCGAGGTCGAGCACACAGAGAAGGACAAGATGTTCACCACCCGAGTGGAAGCTGAGTGCATGTTTCTGGTCCCGAGTGTTTCAGTAGAGCAATCTGAGCTGCAGAGATCCCGCCCAACTTCAGATTAGCGACGGGCGTGAGCAAGTTCACCGGTGAATTGAAGCCTGATACTTGGTTAGAAGATTACCGAGTGGCAGGGAAGATTGGAGGCGGCAACGATGATGTAGCCATGAAGCACCTCCCCCTGATGCTTAAAGGCTTAGACATATCTTGGTTGAATCAGTTGGCCCTTGGTAGTATTTTCAGTTGGGAGGAGTTCGCCCGAGTGTTTATCAAAACGTTCGAGAGCACTTGCAAGCGACCTGCTGGGCTGACTGAGTTACAACATTGTATCCAAAAGCCGAATGAGACCTTGAGAGATTACATTCAGAGATGGACTACCCTTCATAACACAGTGGAAAATGTGTAGCAGCAAAAAGCAGTTTGCGCCTTCAAAGAGGGCGTTCGGTACAGAGAGCTTAACCCGAAGTTCGGTCGAACAAGAGACATGACCCTGGCCCGAAGGATGGAAATAGTCACTCGGTACGCTAACGGTGAAGAGGAAGACCGACTCCGTAGTGGCAAGAATAAACCAGTCGCCCAGGACACCGAAGGAGGAAATTCCAGTCGGAAGCAGAAGCGCAAGGCTGAAACTACAGGTCCTACTGAAGCTGCAGTTGTGAACCAAGGGAAGTTCAAGGGGAAGCCCAAAGGGCCGTGGGTCCTGATAACACACAAGTATAGGGGATCGCAACAGTTTTTGAGGGTAGAGTATTCAACCCAAATTTATTGATTCGACACAAGGGGAGCTAAAGTATATTGTCCAGTATTAGCACCTGAGTTGTCAATTCAACCACACCTGAAAACTTAATATCTGCAGCAAAGTATTTAGTAGCAAAGTAATATGATAGTAGTGGTAACGGTAGCAAAAGGTAATGATAGCAAAAGTAGTGTTTTTGGTATTTTGTAGTGATTGTAACAATAGCAACGGAAAAGTAAATAAGCGAAGAACAATATATGGAAAGCTCGTAGGCAATGGATCGGTGATAGAGAATTATGTCGGATGCGGTTCATCATGTAACAGTCATAACCTAGGGTGACACAAAACTAGCTCCAATTCATCAAGGTAATGTAGGCATGTATTCCGAATATAGTCATACGTGCTTATGGAAAAGAACTTGCATGACATCTTTTGTCCTACCCTCCCGTGGCAGCGGGGTTTTAGCACTAGTAGAAAACGGAGCTTTAAAACCGGTTCGTAAGGGCCTTTAGTTCCGGTTCTGTAACTGGCACTAAAGTGTGGGCAGTAAAGCCCCCCCCCTTTAGTACCGGTTCGGCACGAACCGCCACTACCGGTTCGGCACGAACCGCCACTAAATGCCCACCATGTGGCGTGAGCTCGCGCCGTGGCATGGGGGATCTTTAGTACCGGTTGGTGTTACCAACCGGTACTAAAGGTTTTTTTTAATTTTGTTTTTGAAAATTATGGAAATTTTTTTTGATTTTTTTTTATTTTCAATTTTCTGAATTGAATTATTTGATGATTTAGTCTCTAATCACCTCTCTTAACTGCTCAAGTGTGGATCACTCATTCCAACTCGTCTAACTTCCCGGTCGGTCACCCATCCTCTCACTCCCCTAGCCTGAGCACGCTTAACTTCGGAGTTCTATCCCCCCTACTTTTCAAGTCTGCACTTGTTGTTTTCCTGACAAATGTAAGCTGTCAATCCTATTAACCCTCAGCAGTTTAGCTTGAGCATTAGGTCACTCGTTTCACCATTTGAGTTTGAAACTATTATTATAAAAACAGTAATTATTTAGTAACACTAATATTTCTTGAATAATTTTGACCATAGTTTGACCACAATTTGACCATAGTTTGACCAGATTTGACCAAAATTCAAAAAATTAAATTGAAATAATTATTTAGTAACACTAATATTCTTGAATAATTATGTAGTAACATCTGTCGGGGAACGTAGTAATTTCAAAATTTTCCTACGCACACGCAAGATCATGGTGATGCATAGTAACGAGAGAGGGGAGTGTTGTCTACGTACCCTCGTAGACCGGAAGCGGAAGCGTTAGCACACCTCCATCTGGTTTTGAAACTTGTCGCAGAAGACAGGTTGGTTATACTACAACGAGAATTCAGAAGCATGAAGAACACATCAAGCCTAATTAACCAGTTTGCATTGTTTTCTAGCACCTATGTTTTCTCCTCCACTAAGAAAAACCTTTGGAAGCTAAAGTGGTACTCTGGCATGATGAAGAGATAAACAGTCTGACACATATCATCAGGTGTACATGTTTATGTAAGGGGATAATTCATGCCGCGTGTATGCAGGCTGTGGCTCCGTATCAACATGCTCTATGCATCACCATTCGGCATCATCTCGGTATTATTTAACATAACACAAATAAAAGACAAAACTAGGCAGAATATGCAAAGCGAGGGCAGGTCCGCTGTTTCCCATGGCGCCGATGGACGAGCCTGACATAGTTACAACGGCAGGAGTGTAACGTGCCTGGTCGCGGTGGATCTAGAAGGGGGAGGAAGGGGAACGGGAGCAGGTAGAAGGAGGAAGAAAGGGGATAGATAGATAGGGGGAGTTCAAGGAGATCAGCTCCCGTTCAAGTCGTATTACATTTCATAACCCCACACACACACCACTCGCTAGCCTATAAAGGCCGCCTCGCCGCGCTGGCCGTTCTGGACCAATCACTGTCTTGCATCGCATCACCACCTGCTGAGCTGGCCTCTTCATGGGTCGTCCTGGCTGACCGTGGGGTCAACCCGCTCCTAGGGCCCGTCGGTCAGGTGTTAGGGTGGTGCAGTCCTAACAAGGAGGGAGATGTTCCTTTGGACGGTCGGGTGCATAGAGGAGGCGAGGGAGATGGAGAACTGGAAAGCATGGTGGCTGCCGCCGCTGCCATGTGGAGGGAAATGGTGGAAAGAGAAAGCGTGGGATGGACGCTAAGACGTACGGGAGGGGTGCCGTTCCGTGTTGTAAAACATAGAGTTTGGGAAACTGTTCGACACACTAAACGGGGGTGTGGCTATCTCATTATATAGGAGTACCAAAGGGTACAATACAATTACAAATGTGTACAAGGGTCCACGTACATATATACAGTCTAACACCCTCCCTCAATCTTAACTATGGCCTGAAGTACAAAGTAAGTTAAGATTGCGCCTACAGCCTACAAACTGTGGTTGTGGAAGAGGCTTCGTGAAGATGTCAGCAAGTTGATCTTTTGATGAGATGAACTTGATACTGAGGAGCTTCTGTGCAACACGTTCTCGAACAAAGTGATAGTCTATCTCAATGGTTTTCGTCCGAGCATGAAACACCGGATTAGATGAGAGATAGGTAGCACCAATGTTGTCACACCAAAGCACTGGAGAACGACCAGGAGGGACTCTCAATTCTCTCAACAAGGACTGAACCCATATGATCTCAGCAGTCGCATCAGCAACTGCTTTGTACTCAGCTTCAGTACTGCTGCGAGACACCGTAGCCTTCTTACGAGCATTCCAGGCGATCAAATTAGGACCAAGAAACACTGCATAAGAGGTAGTGAAATAGATATAACGCAGAATGGATCAAATTAGGACCAAGAAACACTGCATACCCCCCCGTGGATCGCCTGTCATCAGGACACCCAGCCCAATCTGCATCTGAAAAGGCTGAGATCTCATAAGATGGTGCAGGCTAGAGAAGTAAACCATAAGAGGTAGTGAAACAGATATAACGCAGAATGCGTTTCACAGCTGACCAATGAGACGTCCTGGGTGCATGAAGATACTGACAGACACGATTGACTGCATAAGAGACATCTGGTCTGGTGATAGTAAGATACTGCAGACCACCAACAAGACTACGATACTCAGTAGCATCATCAGGTGAAAGAAGATCTCCATCCAGGGCAGACAACCGATCAGTAGCAGACATCGGAGTGATCGCATGTTTACACTTCAGCATGCCAGCACGACGCAATAGATCCAGAGAATACTTCTTCTGAGTAAGAGTCAACCCAGCAGAAGACCGTGAGTAAGGAAAAAATGCAGAGCACCTAAGTCCTTGACAGCAAAATCCCCACTCAAAGCAGCCACAAGACGATCCGTAGCAGCAGCAGAGGAACTGATGAGGATGATATCATTAATATAAACCCGGAGATACATCGTAACCTCAGGACGCTGAAGAAGGAACAAGGACGTGTCAGCAGTGGAGGGAAGAAAACCAAGAGCCCGAAGAACAGAGCCGAGGCGTGCATGCCACGCATGGGGAGCCTGTTTAAGTCCATATAGCGCCTTAACAAGACGACAAAGATGATGAGGACGTGCAGGATCCACAAACCCCGGTGGCTGACGCATATAAACTTCTTCCTCCAGAACGCCATGCAGAAAAGCATTCTGCACATCAAGCTGACGAAGTCACCATCCTCGGGTAACAGCCAGAGACAGCAGCAAATGAATGGTAGTAGGCTTGGTACCGGACTGAATGTGTCTTCATAGTCAAGACCATACCTCTGTTTGAACCCCTTAGCAACAAGCCATACTTTGTAGCGCTCAATAGAACCATCACCATGTCTCTTGACTTTAAAAACCCACTTGGAATCAATGATATTAACACCAGACGTCGGGGGAACAAGATGCCAAATGTTATTCTGAAGCAGAGCCTGAAACTCCTGTTCCATCGCAGCACGCCAATGAGGTATGCCCAATGCAGCTTGAAAATGGCGAGGCTCAGCAGTGGGATCTGCAGCAATATGAGCCATGCAGGCGGCAAGCCACGCGACAGTCCCGTCAGTGAGTTTCTTTGGCTGAAAAACCCCTGTGTGACTGCGCGTGCGAGGACGAAGAACAGCGGCAACAGGCTGTGGTGATGTGGCCGGGCTCAGCACATGCGACTGCAAAGGCGAGGCCTCAGCCGGCGAGCCAGCGTCAGAGCCGCCTGGCTCCAGAGAGAGCAGCGGCGTCGGGCCAGGCGTGGCCGTCCGACCCAGATCTGGTGTTGGGCCAGCTGAGGCCAGCCAAGCCGGCGCAGAAGGGGAAGCGGCTGGGCCAGGTGTCACGGCAGACGGCCCAGCCAGGCCAGGCGCGAGCGACGACCGCGAGGCGGGCAGGGGCGGCACCCGCGAGGCCGGTGAGGCCGGCGCCCGCGGGTCGGGTGAGGGTGAGGGCGGCGCCCGCGGGGCGGCTGCACCTGATATGCATGTCCCATGCATATCCACGTCCCGCTCCGGATCATCATTATCCGGCACCTGTTCATCAAGTAGCTCAAGACGAGCACCACGTCCAATACCTGTAGTATGATTAGGAAGCAACACAGGAGCATTTGCAACATCCACAAATTGATCAGGCACAGGTACGGAAGAGTGGACAGGTGGGATAGGAGTTTTAGAGTTATTCAGAAGTGCATGAAAAGGGAAATCATTCTCATCAAAGACGACGTCACGAGAGATGTAGACGCGATTAGTGGGAATGTGTAGGCATTTGTACCCTTTGTGAAGGGAACTATACCCAAGAAAAACACACTTTTTAGATAGCAACTCTAACTTACGTTTGTTGTATGGACGCAAATGGGGCAAACATGCACACCCAAACACTTTGAGAAAAGTGTAATCTGGGATTTCGTTGAGCAAGAGTTCAAGAGGAGTTTTCATATTCAGAAGTCGTGAGGGTAGCCTGTTTATCAAGAAACAAGCGGTGGAGAAGGCATCACTCCAAAACCGAAAAGGGACGGAGGCATGAGCTAGCAAAGTAAGACCAGTTTCTACAAGATGACGATGCTTACGTTCAGCGGTGCCATTCTTCTGATGTGTATGAGGACAAGACACACGGTGCGAGATCCCAAGCTTGTTGAAAAACGTGTTGAGCTTGTGATATTCACCCCCACAGTCGGATTGGACGTGAATAATTTTTTGCTTAAGGAGACGCTCAACATGTGCTTGAAACTGAAGAAAAACATCAAACACATCAGATTTTCTCTTAATAAGATAAAGCCAAGTAAACCGGCTATAAGCATCAATGAAACTGACATAATAATTATGGCCACTAACGGATGTTTGGGCATGACCCATACATCAGAAAACACAAACTCAAGAGGATGGTTCACAACACTACTAGACTCTAAAAACGGAAGTTGGTGACTCTTGCCCTGCTGACACGCATCACAAATTGTTTCAGCAGTTTTATTGGACACAAATGGTAGTTCATGACGATGTAGCACATGACGAACTATAGGAGCAGCAGGCTGACCAAGGCGTGCATGCCAATGTGTAGACGACACACGAACACCGCTGAACGCCTGGGGAGAAGACTGCATAGGAGATGTGGGTGGCGCGTCAAGTGCATATAAACCATGACGAAGACGACCACGAAACAGAATGGCCCTCGTGTCCCGATCCTTGATAAAGAAACGAAAAGGGTGAAACTCAGCAAGGACATTATTATCATGAGTAAGTTGAGGAATAGACAACAAACTACGTGTAGCAGTGGGAACACGAAGAACATTTGAAAGATGCAGTTTACGAAAGTTGTGTGTGAGGAGTGAGGCTTGACCAACATGGAAGATGTGCATACCTGCTCCATTGGCTGTATGCACCTGATCATGACCGCGATATGGTTCCTTGGTGGAGAGCTTGGCCATCTCGTTGGTGAGGTGGTTCGTGGCTCCCGTGTCCATATACCACGTAGGATCGATGGAGTAGGACGGGGTGCGTAGCAGCCTGTTTTTCATTTCCCTTGCCATTATTACCCAGGCGAAGGAAATCTTGCTTGTAGCGTCGATGGAACCGGGAGGCGATGTGACGCTCAAGGCCACACAGCTGGCAGGCCTGCTGAGCACCGCAGCAAGGGCAACAAGCCACCGGACGGGTGCCGCCAGTGACTGATGGCAGGGCAGCGCGGGCCTGCGGGGATGAGGCCGCCGGTTTCCCGCCAGGCGATGGCGACCGCTTCTGCGGCTTGCCGCGGGTCACGGCGTTGGCAGAGGTGAAGCTCGGGGAGGCGTGACGCACTTTGATGTGCTGCTCACGACCAAGAAGACGTGCATATAGCTCTTGTGGCGGAAGTGGTGCCTCACGACCATGAATATTCTCGACGAGATTGTCATAATCATCATTAAGGCCGTTGAGCACGTGTGTGCTGAATTCCTTATCTCCAAGTGGCTGTCCAATCGAGGCCAATGTGTCCGCGAGACCCGACATCTTGTTAAAGTACTCGGTGATAGAGAGACCATCAAGTTTAGTCTCATCTCCAAGTGGCTGTCCAATCGAGGCCAATGTGTCCGCGAGACCCGACATCTTGTTAAAGTACTCAGTAATAGAGAGACCATCAAGTTTAGTCTCCCCCAACTCGGTGCGTATGGCATGAGCACGCGCCGTAGACTACGAGACGAAGCTGTTGTGAAGTGCCGACCAAGCATCTCGGAACGTCGCGGCGAAGATGACCAGCGACGACACGCTCGGGGTGAGCGATGACTGGATAGCGGAGAGAATCGCCTGATCCTGAGCCACCCACACATGGTACGCCGGATGATACGACGGCGGGCACGGGATGGAGCCATCGACGTACCCTTCCAGGTAGCGGCTTTGAAGGAGAGATTGCACCTGAGCCTGCCAATACAAATAATTATCCGGTGTAAGTTTCACCGGAAGGAGGTGTGAAAAGTAAAACGACGATGGTGCGGTCATGTGATCCGCATGAGGCTGAGCGGGTGACGCGTAGCAGCCCATCATCGGGTCCGTCTCCGGGTTGGGGGCGAGGGCCAGATGGGCACCAGTGTATGGCGACGCGGGGTAGGCGCCTGCAGGGGCGGAGCCTACGCCGGAGCCAGCCGAAGCTCCGGGGGGCACAGATGGCGCAACCCTGTGAAGCAGCGCGGGCAGCTGCACCCTGTAGGGCTGGGGATGTGACGGCCCGGCGTAGCTAGGCGCCGGCGACGCGCCGTAGGGCAGCGGCCAGGCTGACGATGATGGAGGCGCGACACCAAGGGTTGAGGCAGGGGCGCCGAACCAAGGAGCTCCATAGAGCGACGGCGGAGGCACGGCGCCGAGGGTTGAGGCAGGGGCGCCGCGGAACCCCGGCGGCCCAGTGGCGACAGCCGAGGAGGCCTCGCCAGATGGGATCGGCGGGGGCAGGTCGCCCGTCCCGCTCGACCCGATCGGGAAGGCCGCGGGCGGTTGCCGCCAGGCCATAGCCAGCAGGCGGGAGGCCATGAAGGGCGACGAGGAGGCGAGCGCTTGGGCCGACGCAGCGTCAGCGATGGCAGAGGCGAGGAGTCGGCGGTGGCGGCGTGAGGGGCAGCGGAAGACATCAAAACCCTAAACTGATACCATGTAAAACATAGAGTTTGGGAAACTGCTCGACATTCTAAACAGGGGTGTGGCTATCTCATTATATATAGGAGTACCAAAGGGTACAATACAATTACAGATGTGTACAAGGGTCCACGTACAGATATACAGTCTAACACGTGTGATGTCATGGGCGGCGCAGCACGAGAGCGAGAGAGAGGGAAGGGCCGAGAAAATACGAGAGGTGAGCAACACCAGCCACTTCAAATTTACCGCTGATGAAATGAAGATACGAATAAAAGGTAAACTAAAAATAGTCAATGTAACATACTCACAACGTTCATACAACAAATGACTTATCTGGCACATTACTACTCCACTACGGACCACTAGTAAACTGTACCGTGATTATGGTGGCTTTGCTCCTGACGTGGAAGTAGGTGATATCTCGTCCTCCTTGGGGCCTTGTTTGTTGTGAGTGCAACTACTCGTCTGTATAAATTTGCAGGAGTTCATCCTTAACACCATACCATTCAAGGAATCCGTCTGCATCACATGGTAATATATATAGTACACACTTCAGGAGATTTTTGGACAATTGCTTACTCAAGATTGGGGAAGAAATAAAATGGGGGCGGGACATACGTAGCAGCAGCGTTAACTAATCTATGAACAGCTGAAATTGCTTTACTAATGTTAATGAGAGAGGATGTCACTACCAGGCGCCCGCAGCTAGGATAGTGCACGCGGATAGGACTGGAACTGGAAGACATCGAGAAGAAACATGCAGCGAAGGCGGTCGCTGGAGCAGGAATGACAACCTGACCTCGCTCATAGTAGTTGGGTACAACTGGGTTCTATGGAATTGGTTGCTCTGTCTGTACATAGTACTTCAGTTACTCTTTATCTTACAAAATAAAGAGTGTGCGGTAGTGACCCAATAATGCTACTATACTGTCTTGGAATCTCTGATCTATTGCGAATCGTTTTCATCCGCCAATAACTGACGGAGGAGAAAAACCTGTTAGGCCTATTCGACTGTAATATCTCAAACTAGCAGGAATTCGAATTCATGGCCACATCAATGGTGGAAATTGCCCTTATCCCCTATCACTGTTGTATCCTATGCTACAATAACCCGTTGCTGCCTCCTGCCTAGCCGACTGTCCTCTTTCGCACTCTGGTCATTACAGAAAGTTGCAATCTACCTTGAGCTTCACGGTATCCCCACTTTCGGCCCCAGAATTTTTTGCTTGTTTTTACTTTCTTTTTATTTTACTGTTCATGGGGTTACCATGGAGCTGGAGCTAGATTACAACTTTTTGGGCCAGAAAGTGTGGATTCACACCGCTCAAAGTACCCAACTAAACGCGGTTTCATTGGAATAGGCTGCTTTATTTCGCTCCAAGTTTCACTTTCATGTGTTCTGCAAATGTGTGCGCCTTTGCAAGCCGAGCACACTGCATGTGATTCTGAAATATGTCGCACAAGGCAGTGTGATCCTAATACAATGAGTAGAAGCATGAACAACACATGACGCCTAATCAGTTTGCCATGTTTTGTAGCGCCTAATTTGTCTCCCACATTTTTTTAGAAAAAACTCTGAACTCTAATGTACTCGTGGCATGAAGCTGAATAAGTGATAACATAGTCTAACATGTATAATCAGGCGTGTTTATTTAGGGGATCATTCATGCCACCTGTGTGCAAATTCTGGCTCTGTATCAGAATGCCGATGCATCAACACAAATAAAAGACTAAACTAAGCAGAAAATGCAAGAGAGGACGGGGCCGCTGTTGCCCTTTGCGTGGAGGGACGAGCCTGACATGGAGAAGGGAGATGGTCGCTTGGACGACCGGGTACAGAGAGAAGGCGAGGTAGACGGAGGAGGAGAACGGGATAGCATATGGTTGCGGTCGCGGTCACAGGCACGGGGAGGAGGAAAATGGTGAAACGAGAAAGCATTGTCTCAGGACAGTCCGTCGGAATGGGAGGGGCGCTGTTGTGGGCGATGACACCAGCGGCACAGCACGGGAGACGAGAAAGAAAGGGAGGACAGAGAAAGCAGGAGGGTCGAGCAGCACTAACCCCTGATCAAATTACCTCTGATGAAAATAAAGATTAAAATGACAAACAAAAATCGTCAATGTAACATACCCACAATGGCCATGCAGACAACAAACGGCTGATCTGGCACATTACTAGTGCTGTAGCACACCACCGACTATTTTAGGGCATCTCCAGCCGCGCCCCCAGGAAGGCCTCCCCAGGCGTTTTTTTGCGCCGGCGCTGAAAAATCGGCCCAGTCGCGCCCCCAGGAGCCCGATTTTCGCCGGCTTGAGCCGAAAACAGCGCCGACGGACCCAGGCCGAACCCGAAGGGTGAAACTCAGCAAGGACATTATTATCATGAGTAAGTTGAGGAATAGACAACAAACTACGTGTAGCAGTGGGAACACGAAGAACATTTGAAAGATGAAGTTTACGAAAGTTGTGTGTGAGGAGTGAGCCTTGACCAACATAGAAGATGTGCATACCTTCTCCATTGGCTGTATGCACCTGATCATGACCGCGATATGGTTCCTTGGTGGAGAGCTTGGCCATCTCGTTGGTGAGGTGGTTCGTGGCTCCCATGTCCATATACCACGTAGGATCGATGGAGTAGGACGGGGTGCGTAGCAGCCTGTTTTTCATTTCCCTTGCCATTATTACCCAGGCCAAGGAAATCTTGCTTGTAGCGTCGATGGAACCGGGAGGCGATGTGATGCTCAAGGCCACACAGCTGGCAGGCCTGCTGAGCACCGCAGCAAGGGCAACAAGCCACCGGACGGGTGCCGCCAGTGATGGATGGCAGGGCAGCGCGGGCCTGCGGGGATGAGGCCACCGGTTTCCCGCCAGGCGATGGCGACCGCTTCTGCGGCTTGCCGCGGGTCGCGGCGTTGGCAGAGATGAAGCTCGGGGAGGCGTGACACGCTTTGATGTGCTGCTCACGACCAAGAAGACGTGCATATAGCTCTTGTGCCGGAAGTGGTGCCTCACGACCATGAATATTCTCGACGAGATTGTCATAATCATCATCAAGGCCGTTGAGCACGTGGGTGCTGAATTCCTCATCTCCAAGTGGCTGTCCAATCGAGGCCAATGTGTCCGCGAGACCCGACATCTTGTTAAAGTACTCGGTGATAGAGAGACCATCAAGTTTAGTCCCATCTCCAAGTGGCTGTCCAACCGAGGCCAATGTGTCCGCGAGACCTGACATCTTGTTAAAGTACTCGGTAATAGAGCGACCATCAAGTTTAGTCTCCCCCAACTCGGTGCGTATGGCATGAGCACGCGCCGTAGACTGCGAGACGAAGCTGCTGTGAAGTGCCGACCAAGCATCTCGGGACATCGCGGCGAAGATGACCAGCGACGACACGCTCGGGGTGAGCGATGACTGGATAGCAGAGAGAATCGCCTGATCCTGAGCCACCCACACATGCTACGTCAGATGATACGATGGCGGGCACAGGATGGAGCCATCGACGTACCCTTCCAGGTAGCGGCTTTGAAGGAGAGATAGCACCTGAGCCCGCCAAGACAAATAATTATCCGGCGTAAGTTTCACCGGAAGGAGGTGTGAAAAGTAAAATGACGATGGTGCGGTCATGTGATCCGCATGAGGCTGTGCGGGTGACGCGTAGCAGCCCATCATCGGGTCTGTCTCCGGGTTGGGGGCGAGGGCCAGATGGGCACCAGTGTATGGCAACGCGGGGTAGGCGCCTGCAGGGGATCATTCATGCCACCTGTGTGCAAATTCTGGCTCTGTATCAGAATGCCGATGCATCAACACAAATAAAAGACTAAACTAAGCAGAAAATGCAAGAGAGGACGGGGCCGCTGTTGCCCTTTGCGTGGAGGGACGAGCCTGACATGGAGAAGGGAGATGGTTGCTTGGACGATCGGGTACAGAGAGAAGGCGAGGTAGACGGAGGAGGAGAACGAGATAGCATATGGTCGAGGTCGCGGTCACAGGCACGGGGAGGAGGAAAATGGTGAAACGAGAAAGCATTGTCTCAGGACAGTCCGTCGGAATGGGAAGGACGCTGTTGTGGGTGATGACACCAGCGACACAGCACGGGAGACGAGAGAGAGAGAGGGAGGACAGAGAAAGCAGGAGGGTCGAGCAGCACTAACCCCTGATCAAATTACCTCTGATGAAAATAAAGATTAAAATGACAAACAAAAATCGTCAATGTAACATACCCACAACGGCCATGCAGACAACAAACGGCTGATCTGGCACATTACTAGTGCTGTAGCACACCACCGACTATTTTAGGGCATCTCCAGCCGCGCCCCCAGGAAGGCCTCCCCAGGCGTTTTTTTGCGCCGGCGCTGAAAAATCGGCCCAGGCCGAACCCGGCGCGCTGGGGGGCGCCCGGGGGCGCCGGGGCGAACTGTTTTGGTGCGAAACAGCCGCGAGCCCGCCGCGTCAGCGACTCCACCCTCTTCTCGCCCCTCCGTCGTCCTCATCGCCTCATTTCCCGCGGCGAATCAATGCCAAAGCTGCCGCGCCGGTCAGCCTGCGCCATTGATGCCTCACGGGCGGCGCAGTGAAGACCGGATGACGCGCGTCCCTCGTCCTCCCTTGCCCGCCACGCGTACTCACGGCGACTCGCGCACGGGCGGCGCCTCGGCCTATATAAGACGCGCCCCAGCGCACTCGGCGACTCGTCCTCTTTCGCCGTCGTCGTTCCTCCCTCTCCTCTCTCTCGCCGTCATCGTTCCTCCCTCTCCTCTCTCTCGCCGTCTCCAGCACCCATGGCCGAGCGCTTCCCAGGCGACGGCTGGGGGGCATCACGCCCCCAATGCGCGGTTTAGCGCCGGTGCGCCCCCAGGGGGCGATTTTTTGCCCCTCCTGGGGGGCCAACGGCTGGAGATGCCCTTAGTAAACTATGACATGAGTATGGTTGGTCCGCCATTGAGGCCTTGACGTGGAAGTAGGTAAATGGTATCTATAGTCGTCCGCTCCTCCTAGCGGCCTTGTTGCTGTCGGTACAACTCGTCTATATAAATTTGCAGGAGCTCAACCATGAGACCCTACCATTCAGTCATCCGACTACTTCATCTGGTACTACTTTATAACTGCAGGAGATTTTGTGGACACCTCTACTTTCTCGAGATTGGGAAAGAAACCAAATGGGAGTGAGACATACATAGAAATAGTCTTCACTAGTCTACCAATAGATGAAGTTGCTTTATTAATGTCAATGAGGAGAATACACCAGTGGCATGCGTGCACAATCAAGATAGAACTGGGAGGCATCAAGAAGAAACGTCCAGCATAAAGCACCACGGCAGCAAGAATTTCTGTGAAATCTAGCTTGTAGTCGTCAGCTTGACATACTGGAGCAGCTCCTTCTCCCTGTCTTAATAATACTAATAATGCTATACTACTCTGAATTTCTGACCTAGCTTATGGAGATGAACAACTGTATGCCATAGCCGCGTGTTTTTCTTTGTTGGTTTAATTAGGGGATGCAAACAAGATATATGAATTTAACGGATGTGGTACATGAGGATTGAGACCAAAATGAAGTGCCAAACGCAATTAAAGATGCCTTTTCTGTGTAGAACTATACGTTGATCGTTTTTTAAACCAAAGAAAAGATTTCAAATTCCCTGACAGTAATTTTGCTAGGACAGTGTAGACCCATATGGAGTATACTTACTATGCCTTTCGTTTTGGTATACTAGGCTGAGGCTCATCTCAAAATATGGGATATTCATAAATACAAGGCTTGACTCATGAACGACGATGCCCCGCAACTCAACTGGCCATCATTCCTCTTGATCGGTCACAAGTTAGAGTCGTCTAGCACAGGAGTTGCAGAAGGCAGTGGGCTTGTGTACGCTGGAATCAACAGATGGTGGAGTGAGCTTCTGTGTGATTGAGATTTGGGCCGGGACAAGATTGCTGAATGGGAGGATAGACAATGTTGGTAGTGGCATGTGGCCATCGCTCCCGTTGGCCAGACACAAATGAGCGTCCTTCAGCATGAGTTGTCGAAGGTGGCGGTTGTACACCGTTGGAATCAGCGGATGGGGGGTGAGCTGGTGTGGAATCGGCAGATGGTGGGGCACACATCTCTAAGCTCCATGTTAATTTCTGGGACTTCGGATTTCAACGGGCTTTGTCTTCGAGCGAGTTGCAACACCGGCATCGTCTCAATGCCCTATGCCCCACTCTTTGAGGCTGGTCGTAATGGCAAGTATCATATACTAGTATCATGCATATGATACTAGTGTATGATACTACATCCGTAGTGCATAGTAATATGATACTAGTGTATGATACTACATCCGTAGTGCATAGTATCATATGTTAGTATGATAGATGACTTTATTTATTAGCATGCATGACACATAGTAGTACAACATTTAATATGATACGGTATCATGATATGATACTCAACCCTCTCTTTTATTTAATTCTATGCCACCTCATCAAATTTGTCTAGTTGGCATGCATGATACTATTTATGATACTCCCATTACAACCAGCCTGAGCTGACAAGGACCTAGTTTCCTGGTCCCATTATTCTTTTGAGAAGTTAACACTTAAAGCCCTCTATAACAGGTAGCAAACAGAGACCACACCAATAAATTCAAGGATGTGTGGAAGGCCCATATGCTTCTTAAAAACAAGATTTTTCTATGGCAAGCTATTAAGGCCCAGTTACGTACCCTCTAGCGACCAAATCATCAAATGTCATGGGAGAGCTAATGCGGCTTGCGCTCTTTGTGGAGACATTGAGAATGCATACCATATCGTTTTTAATTGTGTACTAGCCAAGTTTCTCTAGAGTTGTGTGCGGTCGTGGCTTAATGTTACTTGGGTGCCAGAAATTTTATGCAACTTTAGAGACTGTCTTGCACCTCTTTCGGTCCATTCTAGGCGACTTTCTTGGGTTGCTATTGCTGTGTTAGTCTGGGAGCTTTGGACAACCCGTAACATGTTTACAATTGAGCCTTGTTTTCCGTCTAAATCTTCTAATTGCTTGTTTAAACTGATATCTACCTTGTAGCATGGGGGGCCACTTGGTAGAGCCTGTGATCGACGGCATGGACATCATAGTTGCAAAAATCCAAGCTTTTGCCTGCACGCTATCTCCAGTTGATGACGCTCCAAATTAACTAGAGAGGAGATGTATCGTTCAAGGAGGCCAAAGAGCGAGGACAATACCATATAAGAGGAAGTAAGATGATGATGATTGATTTATCAACTCAAAGAAGCAAGTATGACAAAAGAGTATGAAAAATATTATGACCGGCCATGGTGGATTTCGCACAACTTGTACAATTGTAGAATAAAAACCGCACCCACAAATAAAGTTCATGCAAAGGGGCAAAGGCCCAAAATATAATAATTCATTGTGCTTTTAATCTAGCCGGTGTCGTAATCCTCCTATACGTGACAAAGGCCACATTGCCCAACCTCCGACACCGCAACTTCCTCCATCCACATTATTCAGTAATGTTAGAAAAAAGGAGTATAATTATTAGGACCGTGTAAACCCAGAAGGAGTATACTTACTACTCCTTTCGTTTTGGTATGCTAGGCAGAGGCTCATCTCAAAATATGGGATATTCATAAATACAAGGCTTGACTCATGAATGACGATACACCGCAACTCACCTGGCCATCACTCCTCTTGATTGGTCACAAGCTAGAGTCGTCTAGCACATGAGTTGCAGAAGGCGGTGGGGCTTGTATACCGCTAGAATCAGTAAATAGTGGGGTTCGTTTGGATAGGATTGAGATTTGGGCCGGGATGAGATTGTAGAATGGCAGGATCAACAACGGTGGGAGTGGCATGTGGTCCGCTCTTGACCGTATACGCACGAGCGTCCTCCAAAACACGAGTTTCAGAAGGCGGAAGTCTTGTACATTGCGTGTTCCTAGGATGGGTTCTTGTACATCATTGTAAGCACCAGATGGTGGGGTAAGCTTGGGTGGAATCGACAGATGGTGGGGTGCACACTCTAAGGTCCATGCTACTTCTTGGGACATCGGATTTCGACTATCTTTTTCTCTGAGCTGAGTTGGATCAGTGGCATCGTCTCATTGCCCTATGCCCACCTACGTTGCACGGATACTTGGATACGTATCAGATACGTGATACGGGGATACGTCCGATACGCCAATTTTCTGAAAACATAGATACGGAGATACGTTTATATATAGATATTAACTAGCAAAAGTGCCCGTGCGTTGCAACGGGAGAAATAAATTATCACCCCTAGCGCCCCATCCCTGTTACCACTTCTTTTTTTGTCATCATTGTCGGTAACGATGTCCACTACACGGCGAACATTCCACCTAAGCTTGGAATCAATAAGGAATTGCATCACCTGCATGGACAGACCAGCGAACGGGATTTTCCCGTGTTTGTTGTTCCAATCAGCGCATCGACTCTCTTGCTCACCTTTCAATTGAACAAGAACATTGTTTTGGCATGAACTCACACCCATGTTGGGTATCTTCAAAAGGTGCGCCTTTACTATTGAGGAGATTTCACGTCGAACGAGGGGTTTCAGGTATTCAAAAAGTATCGCAGAAATATCCTAGGAGTATCAAACATTATTTTCTTTTTTTAAAATAAAAAATCAAGCGATACTTACGGGATACATATCGGGCCGTATGGGGGCAGTATCCGGCTGGATACGCATACTTTCTTAAGCATCCGCGCAACGTAGATGCCCACTCTTTAGGCTGTGAAGGGCCTAGTTTCATGGCCCCATTCTTCTTCTAAGAAATTTATAAGGCCCCTCCCAATGCTCCACCCTGTACGGGTGCTAAGCATGCCATGTAGACGAAAAATCTGATGTGGCAAGGCAATGAAGAGGAGAGAGATGAGTTTGGTGACCCCAGGAAGAACCAATGTCAAACACACGAACCTAGGCAAAACATTTAAATGAAGCAAACTCACCAATGCATGAGAGAGTTTAGTAACTAAATCATTAAATGAGGGAAGCTTAGCTACAAAAAACTAAGCACCTATGCATTGTGGAGTTTGGTTGCTAAGCTATTTAATATACTTAGCACCCCATCTAAGCACCAGTCCATTGGGAGCAGCCTAAAGCCCTCTATAACAGGTTGCAAAAGGGGAGCCGCACCAATAAATTTAGGGATATGTGCAAAAGCCCGTATCCCGCTTAAAAACAAGATTTTCTGTGGCAAGCTACTAATGCCATGTTACCTTCTAGTGACCAAATCATCCAACATCACCGGGGAGCTACTGCGGCTTGCCGCTCTTCGTGGAGAGACTGAGAATGCAGACCATATCCTTTTTAACTGTGTGCTAGCCATGTTTTTTTGGAGTTTGTGTCCTATCGTGGCTTAATGTTTCTTGGGATCCCACAAATTTCATGCAATTTAGAGACTAACATGCACGATCTTTCGGTCCATTCTAGGCGACTTTGTGGGTTTGCTTTTCGAAATTGCTGTGCGTACGACAAATAGTGTGTACGACTTTGTACGACGTGATCCCACTCGTCCGGCCAGTTGATCGAAGGGCTGATGAGGGCTGTCGTGCGCCAAATCGTACAAATACATTGTACGTGTAGCAGTTCTCTTTGCTTTTGTTGCATTAGCCCGGGCGCTTTGGACTACCGTAACATGTTCACAATTGAGCATTATTTTCCATCTAAACCTTCTAATTACTTGTTTAAACTGATATCTATCTTGTAGAATTGGAGGCCGCTTGCTAGAGCTTGTGATCCTACGGCGACAGCATCATTGCGAGAATCCGGGCTTCTCCATACGCGCTATCTTCGGCTGACGATGCTCGTACCTTAGCTACTTAGAGGCCGTTTGGTTCTCAACCTCAGCCCGCCATGCCGAAGATGCGGCCGCCCCGCAGGTGCGGCGAACGAAACGAGCGTCACACTTTGGGCGAGTTGTGGCATGGAAATTGAACTAGCAAGCTGTGGCGAGCGGCGCGGCACGCCACAACACCGGCATAAAGCAAACAGCGGCTAAGTTTAGGCATAGGGAGCTGTGGCGAGATGTGGCATGCGTAGTCACGAACCAAACACGCCCTTAGTCTTTGATGGGTTGTGACATATGTGCCTATTGCCTTTAAAATGGCTGTATCTCGTAGTTGATTTCTAGTGGGTGTGTATTTGATGGTGGTGCTTCATTAATCCAAAGGGCATGCTTGTGCAGTGGTGGCGGACGGTTTTAGTCTAGCACATGCAGTTGCTAGAATCTTGGAAATCTGGTGGCGACACAACATATGATTGACTCTAATAGTGGTGCTTCTCGAGTACCCGGTCTCGAGCTCCGGGTGAAAACCTAGGTGTGACACGAGTTGGTCATACATGGCAATGGCGATATTTATGCATCGTTACATTGTTGAAAGCATTGTTCGGATATGCTCAGACTAGTTCTTCAGGTGAAAACCTGGATTCTAACATTTGGTGGTTGAATCTGATGACGGCGGTGTAGAGCTCGCTCCTTTTCCGACGGCGTTGTTGTTGAAGAACCTTATTGTCCTAATGATGTCATGAGATGTATGGTGGAGATACGGTTTGTCGCTGTCGATTGTCGATCGCGGATTTGTTCGCTTTGATGTTTTTTCTCGTTTAGACCTAGCTTTGGTCTTATATAACTTTATTATTTGCCAGTGGGTTTTGAGTATACTGGTGTTGGCTATGTGCAGCTTAACTATGCAGAGATCGGTTTGTATACTTATGTGTTTGTAGTCACTTTATGCTTCATTACGAGATAACAAAATCTATTCTTTATCAAAAAAAGTGAGTGTGTACTTATAACCAAGACTGTTCTGGTTATTTTGAAATAGAACTACGATTTTACGTTGGAGCGACGCATGTGTTCAAGAAGAACTACGATTTTATGGTGGAGGGACGCATGTGTGGGAGAGTCCCTTAGCGTGATCCTTTATTTTACTTTTTTTTTTCTAAACATAGTGCAGAAGCAAGTGCTCATATACATGCGCATACACTCATCTCTATAAACACATACACGCACACCTTATCTTTATGAGCACCTTTGAAAGACCAAGCCGGTATATTATCTTCAAATTTACGAAGTCGCCGTAGGCACCTCGTTATCGACGGAAACGTTTCCTTCCATTAAATGCGCATCGTCGAAAATGCTAAAATAAATTCAGAAATAGATGTGAGCAAAAGAATTATGATTTTATGGTGGAGCGACGCATGTGTGAGAGAGTCCCTGCGTGTGATCTTTCTTTTTACCTGGTGTGGTGAGGGTGTTTTGCACGTTTGAATTTTATGTGGCAGTTGCCAGTTCACGTGGTTTTAGCATATGTGACACGTACATTCCGTGCCTTTCACTAGTGGGTTCTTTGATTGCCACGTTTCAAATATTTTACGGCGGTTCAGCTTATCAGTTCCAGATATTTCGTGATCTCCTCTTCTTTCCATCTCTCTCGAACGATCTGGTCAAATCCCGTCTGACCGCTTTGCCACCCTCCGCCCGTATAAAAGCCCGGCCGTGGGCATCTCCAAGAGCAATGCTACACATAGGAGGAGTTACTTTTAGTTGTACCGTAATTAGTCACCATCTCCAAACCCGGACCCTGCCACATCGTCATTTTCCCAGCATGCCCCTCTCTCATCTCCTCTTCGCCGAGGTCATCAACGACGGCTTACGGGGCGCACGCGAAGGCCGAAACCAATCAAGGAGGAGCTCGTCCCCGTGCAGGGCTGCCGGGCGCCGGCGGCCTTGTTTTTCCTGAGTCTTCCAGTCTCCACCGCCAGCAGCAAGAGCGCCACTGCCGAACATGCCTAGCAGCGGAGGTGCGGTCCACGTGGCCTCTGGCCGCGACAGCGGCGTGGACAAAGCAAGCGAGATCGGAGAGGTCGGCGCAAGGGTGGCGACCTGGCGGCGCACTAGCAGGTGCGGCAACGTCGACACGGCGTGGTCGAGGAGCCGGCAAGGTGTGGCCGAGGACCCGAGGTGCTGATGATTGCGCTAACCCTAGCGGTATGCGCGTGCCGGTGTTGTATGAGGTGAGGGTTTTTTTTTCTTCTTTTGAGACAATTGTATGAGGTTTTTCTTTTCTTTTGAGGCAAGGCAATTGTACGAGGTGAGGTGTGGGCATGCGGGTTTGACTCACGTGAGTTTGCTGGGCTTAGGCTTTTTTTTTTCTTTGACGGGAAAACTTACTCTGTTAATCAAAGGACAGATATATCATTTGTTAGCAGACTCAAAATGAAATCAGGCTCCGAGACGTCACGGTTCGGTTTCATGTGAACTGAATAAACTCGGTTTTTCTCCCTAAAATAAGCAGAATCTAAATGAAATCAGGCGGGTACCAATTCAACGAGATGGATTATTAGCACGTCTTCATCTAGCCAGCTCATGAACTACATAATTTGATTCTTCTAATACAATGCTCAATAGTAAACCTTTCTAAATCTACTAGATAACTATGACATTATGTCAAGAACCGGCGTTGCTATCATAGAATAACCTTCATTGAATCTAAGTGCATCCATCACTGTGATATTATCCGACCTGACAATCAAGTTATTGCATTCCGTATCTCTTGCTAACTTCAATCCTTCAAGCAGAGCTGTCGTTTCTGCCGTGAATACATTAGCTACATGTTCTAATCTCGCTGTGGACGCTGACATGAAAGATCCCGATGATCACGGATGACAGCGTCACAAGACCCAACATAACCGCCCTCTGTGAATGAAGCATTGACATTAAGGATAAGTTGTCCTGCTAGGAACGTCGGCCACCTGTTGATCTTGGATGTAGATTTAGTTTGTGCTCCGTGCACATAATTAATCGCTAGAGTAACCACCGCCGGCGCTGTTCGTTCCGGAGTCAACATTTTTTCCCCCTCGTACGAACTGTTTTCTTTGCCACCACAGGAACCAACAAACTGTTGATATAAGCTCTAATAGCTCGACCGATCCAGAATATTGTCGCCGATAAGAATCATCACATAAAATGAACTCTAAGATTGCTGAACGTGCTCGATCAGCTATTGAAGTAAAGTTAATATCTACTGCGATTTCCAAAGCTTTCCGAACTACCCTAAAGGTGAAGCGCTAGAAGACCCTCATCTGGCCAGGGGACCTCTCCTAGTCTCCAAATGCTTTCTCTGACCTCTCGGCCGTGTTCCCTGGGCTGCACCATCCTTTTTGACTTGGTGGGTCATAACTTTTGGCGCTTCGACTCCTAATGCATCTGGGAGGCCTTGGCCGCCATTCAACGTGCTGGCACAAGAGTTCGGCAGCCGCGCCGGGGACGTTGGCCACCCTAGGGATCTACTTCAACTTCGAGCAGCAGACACACTGCACACTCTCGCCGATGCGCGCACGAATCTAAAGGTGCTCGAGTACTATGTCCTCGTGCTCATGCTCGATTCGAGCTTGTGCACCAGCGTGCTCTCCGGTGCCAATGAGGCAACGATGCTGGAGTACTATGGGGGATTTATAGAGCTATATTATTTTTACTCCTATCGAATTGCCCTTGCATTTTAGAATTTTGTTTGTTGGCGATGCCTCTCGATGAGATGCAGCTCATGCATGAGCAAGTATTCTGTTGGGATCAAATTTGCATCGGGTGAGTGACGATGACATGTATCTAGAGTAGGGTCATAAGTCTGTCCTAGACACCATATCCAAAGACACTGTCCTAAAAACAAGTACATTCAAGAATCAACAGAAGATATCAACTGAATTCAGCATTGAAGTGCAATCCACTCGACCAAACATACCACTCGAATACCCCAATTCCACTCGACCAGTATGCAGTCATTCGACCACACGAAGAATCACTCAGAGAATGGAAGGTCTAAAGTCACTCTGGATGGCAACGGTCAAGCATTCACTCCGTAGTATATTGAACCCTGTGTAACGTGGGATGGCTGGGGTCCTGGTGCACTCTATATAAGCCACCCCCTCCTCTGGCACAGGGTTTGCACCCCCTGTAACTCTTACGCATAATCCAGTCGACCAAGCCTTCGGGCACCGAAACGTAGGGTTGTTACTTCCTCCTCCGAAGGGCCTGAACTCGTAAACCTTGCGTGCACAACCTCACCGTAGATAGGATCTTGCCTCCTCCTACGTACCCCCTATTCTATTGTTAGACTTATTACTCCCACGACAGTTGGCGCCCACCGTGTGGCAGGTGTCTTAGCGACTTTCGGTGAGGTTGCAGTTTTTCCGATCTCCATCAACATGGGTTCTGGCGGTGGTTTGGCTTTGGGCTATGAGATCCGTCTCGGGCACTCCTTTTCATCGCCGACGACTCTGCCTGGCTTCAAGAGGCCCCCCTCGACGTTGAGGCCATTCCCATACGCGGGGCGGCGCACTTCCATGCGAGTACCTGCGACGTCCTCTTACGGCAGCCGTCGAATCAGTATCAGTCGGCTCCCGCATCGTCGGCCCTTCCAGCTGTACGCCGTCGCAAAAGATCTGACCGATCGCGGCTTCAGAGTTGGGTGAAGCATGCAGTGGCCCACCAGTCGTCCACCCCTCATGTCGTGGAAATTGAGCCCGACGAATCTCTCTACGGACTATTCAACTTGTCGACTGGTTCCGCGGAGACTCTTTCCGAGTGCGGGAGCAGCGATCCCGCGGCGGAAGTCCTCATGGTCGACACGCCGCGTAGGCCTCCTAGGTTCCGTCGCAGTGGTGGTGGCGATGGCGGCGGCGACCCGTCACGTGGTCACGACGAATATCATCCCGAAGCCCTCACTTCGGAGCAGAGGGATGAACTGCATCATCCCAGCGTGGAGGCGCTCCACACCCCCATCATTGGGGAGACCTCCGAGGCTCGGCCTTTGGAGGCCGCGCGCCTAGACACTTTGGCTAAGCACGCGCGACTGGAGAATCTCCAACATTCACTCGACGAGCGTGCCCATCATCAGATCCTCGAATCCAGTCGACGACATCGACAACTGTTTCCACCTGAACCTCAGGTATATCATACACCGATCCAGAATCTTGTAGCTGTAACCCATATAGCAGAGTCAATTCAGCCATCCCGTTCAGAGGCTGGGAGAGGTTTGCTGCAGATCTGAGCGCTGCTCCGGGCAGCGGGGGAACAAAACTCTGCCGTTTCCCAATCGCGTAATAGGATCCATAGCAGATCTGTGGTCGCAGACACAGTTCAGTTGGCTCATAGTCCAAGATCGCCTCTGCGCGTGAGGATCGTGGGCACCGCCAGGATCAGCACCTGGATCGGGGCCATGGACATTATGATTATCGATTCGGCCGTGATGACCACTGTCGAGTGCCAACACCTCCCCCGAGGGGCGGTTCGTACGTGCCCCAGCAGTATAACGACAGGCGCCCGTATGGTGACGAGCGGAGAGCCCCGGTTGACCCAAGAGAACCTGGGTTTGATGCGAGATCTCTTCTCATGCAAAATCTAGTCGACCGAGGTCGAGCACACAGAGAAGGACAAGATGTTCACCACCCGAGTGGAAGCTGAGTGCATGTTTCTGGTCCCGAGTGTTTCAGTAGAGCAATCTGAGCTGCAGAGATCCCGCCCAACTTCAGATTAGCGACGGGCGTGAGCAAGTTCACCGGTGAATTGAAGCTCGATACTTGGTTAGAAGATTACCGAGTGGCAGGGAAGATTGGCGGTGGCAACGATGATGTAGCCATGAAGCACCTCCCCCTGATGCTTGAAGGCTCAGACATAGCTTGGTTGAATCAGTTGGCCCCTGGTAGTATTTTCAGTGTGGAGGAGTTCGCCCGAGTGTTTATCAAAACGTTCGAGAGCACTTGCAAGCGACCTGCTGGGCTGACTGAGTTACAACATTGTATCCAGAAGCCGAATGAGACCTTGAGAGATTACATTCAGAGATGGACTACCCTTCATAACACAGTGGAAAATGTGTAGCAGCAAAAAGCAGTTTGCACCTTCAAAGAGGGCGTTCGGTACAGAGAGCTTAACCTGAAGTTCGGTCGAACAAGAGACATGACCCTGGCCCGAAGGATGGAAATAGACACTCGGTACGCTAACGGCGAAGAGGAAGAGCGACTCCGCAGTGGCAAGAATAAACCAGTCGCCCAGGACACCGGAGGAAGAAATTCCAGTCGGAAGCAGAAGCGCAAGGCTGAAACTACAGGTCCTACTGAAGCTGTAGTTGTGAACCAAGGGAAGTTCAAGGGGAAGCCCAAAGGGCCGTGGGTCCTGATAACACACAAGTATAGGGGATCGCAACAGTTTCCGAGGGTAGAGTATTCAACCCAAATTTATTGAGTCGACACAAGGGGAGCTAAAGAATATTCTCAAGTATTAGCACCTGAGTTGTCAATTCAACCACACCTGAAAACTTAATATCTGCACTTGTTGTTTTCACCACAAATGTAAGCTGTCAATCCTATTAACCCTCAGCAGTTTAGCTTGAGCATTAGGTCACTCGTTTCACCATTTGAGTTTGAAACTATTATTATAAAAAACAGTAATTATTTAGTAACACTAATATTTCTTGAATAATTTTGACCATAGTTTCACCACAGTTTGACCATAGTTTGACCAGATTTGACCAAAATTCAAAAAATTAAATTGAAATAATTATTTAGTAACACTAATATTCTTGAATAATTATGTAGTAACATTTGTTGGGGAACGTAGTAATTTCAAAATTTTCCTACGCACACGCAAGATCATGGTGATGCATAGCAACGAGAGAGGAGAGTGTTGTCTACGTATCCTCGTAGACCGGAAGCGGAAAAGTTAGCACAACGCAGTTGATGTAGTCGTACGTCTTCACGATCCGACCGATCCAAATACCGAACGCACGGCACCTCCGAGTTTAGCACACGTTCAGCTCGATGACGTCCCGCGAAGTCCGATCCAGCAGAGCTTCACGGGAGAGTTCCTTCAGCATGACGGCATGGTGACGGTGATGATGTTGCTACCGATGCAGGGCTTCGCCTAAGCACCGCTACGATATGACCGAGGTGGAATATGGTGGAGGGGGGCACCGCACACGGCTGGGAGAGATCAACTGATCAACTTGTGTGTCTAGAGGTGCCCCCTGCCCCTATATATAAAGGAGCAAGGGGGGAGGCCGACCCTCTATGGGCGCGCCAGGAGGAGGAGTCCTGCTCCTAGTAGGAGTAGGACTCCCGTTTCCTACTCCTACTAGGAGGAGGAAAGGAAGGAGGAGAAGGAGAAGGAAGGAGAAGGAGGAAAAAGAGGAAAGTGGGGCCGGCCCCCTAGTCCAATTCGGTTTGGGCTAGGGGGGTCGTGCGCCCTGCCTCCTCTCTTCCACCACTTGGCCCATGAGGCCCATTACTTCTTCCTCATATTCCCGTAACTCCTCGGTACCCCCCGAAAATACCCAAATCACTCGGAACCTTTTCGATGTCCGAATATAGTCGTCCAATAGATCGATCCTTACGTCTCGACCATTTCGAGACTCCTCGTCATGTCCCCGATCTCATCCGGGACTCCGAACTACCTTCGGTACATCAAATCACATACACTCATAATACAATCGTCACCGAAACTTTAAGCGTGCGGACCCTACGGGTTCGAGAACTATGTAGACATGACTGAGACATGTCTCCGGTCAATAACCAATAGTGGAACCTGGATGCTCATATTGGCTCCCACATATTCTACGAAGATCTTTATCGGTCAGACCGCATAACAACATACGTTGTTCCCTTTGTCATCGGTATGTTACTTGCCCGAGATTCGATCGTTGGTATCTTAATACCTAGTTCAATCTCGTTACCGGCAAGTCTCTTTACTCATTCCGTAACACATCATCCTGCAACTAACTCATTAGTTCCAATGCTTGCAAGGCTTATAGTGATGTGCATTACCGAGTGGGCCTAGAGATACCTCTCCGACAATCGGAGTGACAAATCCTAATTTCGAAATACGCCAACCCAACAAGTACCTTTGGAGACACCTGTAGAGCACCTTTATAATCACCCAGTTACTTGTGACGTTTGGTAGCACACAAAGTGTTCCTCCGGTAAACGGGAGTTGCATAATCTCATACTCATAGGAACATGTATAAGTCATGAAGAAAGCAATTGCAACAAACTAAACGATCAAGTGCTATGCTAACGGAATGGGTCAAGTCAATCACATCATTCTTCTAATGATGTGATCCCGTTAATCAAATGACAACTCATGTCTATGGTTAGGAAACATAACCATCTTTCATCAACGAGCTAGTCAAGTAGAGGCATACTAGTGACACTCTGTTTGTCTATGTACTCACACATGTATTATGTTTCCGGTTAATACAATTCTAGCATGAATAATAAAAATTTATCATGATATAAGGAAATAAATAATAACTTTATTATTGCCTCTAGGGCATATTTCCTTCAGTCTCCCACTTGCACTTGAGTCAATAATCTAGTTCACATCGCCATGTGATTTAATACCAATAGTTCACATCACCATGTGATTAACACCCATAGTTCACATCGGCATGTGACCAACACCCAAAGGGTTTACTAGAGTCAATAATCTAGTTCACATCGCTATGTGATTAACACCCAAAGGGTACTAAGGTGTGATCATGTTTTGCTTGTGAGAGAAGTTTAGTCAACGAGTCTGCCACATTTAGATCTGTAAGTATTTTCCAAATTTTTATGTCAACAATGCTCTGCACGGAGCTACTCTAGATAATTGCTCCCACTTTCAATATGTATCCAGATTGAGATTTAGAGTCATCTGGATCAATGTCAAAATTTGCATCGACGTAACCCTTTACGATGAACCTTTTTGTCACCTCCATAATCGAGAAACATATCCTTATTCCACTAAGGATAATTTTGACCGCTGTCCAGTTTTCTACTCCTAGATCACTATTGTACTCCCTTGCCAAAAATAATGTAGGGTATACAATAGATCTGGTACACAGCATGGCATATTTTATAGAACCTATGGCCAAGGCATAGGGAATGAGTTTCATTCTCTTTCTATCTTCTGCCGTGGTCGGGCTTTGAGTCTTACTCAGTTTCACACCTTGTAACACAGGCAAGAACTCTTTCTTTGACTGTTCCATTTTGAACTACTTCAAAATCTTGTCAAGGTATGTACTCATTGAAAAAACTTATCAAGCATCTTGATCTATCTCTATAGAGCTTGATGCTCAATATGTAAGCAGCTTCAGCGAGGTCTTTCTTTGAAAAACTCCTTTCAAACACTCCTTTATGCTTTGCAGAATAGTTCTACATTATCTCCGATCAACAATATGTCATTCACATATACTTATCAGAAATGATGTAGTGCTCCCACTCACTTTCTTGTAAATACAGGCTTCACCGCAAGTCTGTATAAAACTATATGCTTTGATCAACTTATCAAAGCGTATATTCCAACTCCGAGATGCTTGCACCAGTCCATAGATGGATCGCTGGAGCTTGCATATTTTGTTAGCACCTTTAGGATTGATAAAACCTTCTGTTTGCATCATATACAACTCTTATTTAATAAATCCATTGAGGAATGCAGTTTTGTTTATCCATTTGCCAGATTTCATAAAATGTGGCAATTGCTAACATGAGTCGGACAGACTTAAGCATAGATACGAGTGAGAAACTCTCATCGTAGTCAACACCTTAAACTTGTCGAAATCCTTTTGTGACAATTCTAGCTTTGTAGATAGTAACACTACTATCAACGTCCGTCTTCCTCTTCAAGATCCATCTAATCTCAATGGCTCGCCGACCTTTGGGCAAGTCAATCAAAGTCCATACTTTGTTCTCATACATGGATCTCATCTCATATTTCATGGCCTCAAGCCATTTCGCGGAATCTGGGCTCATCATCGCTTCCTCATAGTTCGTAGGCTCGTCATGGTCAAGTAACATGACCTCCCGAATAGGCGCGGATCTTACTCTGGTTTACCTACGAGGTTCGGTAGTAACTTGATTTGAAGTTACATGATCATCATCATTAGCTTCCTCACTAATTGGTGTAGTAGTCACAGGAATATATTTCTGTGATGAACTACTTTCCAATAAGGGAGCAAGTACAGTTACCTCATCAAGTTCTACTTTCCTCCCACTCACTTCTTTCGAGAGAAACTCCTTCTCTAGAAAGGATCCATTCAAAGCAACGAATATCTTGCCTTCGGATCTGTGATAGAAGGTGTACCCAACATTTTCTTTTGGGTATCCTATGAAGACGCACTTCTCCGATTTGGGTTTGAGCTTATCAGGTTGAAACTTTTTCACATAAGCATTGCAACCTCAAACTTTAAGAAATGACAGCTTAGGTTTCTTGCCAAACCATAGTTCATACGGTGTCGTCTCAACAGATTTAGATGGTGCCCTATTTAACGTGAATGCATCTATCTCTAACACATAACCCCAAAACGATAGTGCTAGATCAGTAAGAGACATCATAGATCGCACCATATCTAATAAAGTACGGTTATTACGTTCGGACACACCATTACACTGTGGTGTTCCAGGTGGCGTGAGTAGTGAAACTATTTCACATTGTTTTTAACTGAAGGCCAAACTCATGACTCAAATATTTTACTTCTGCGATCATATCGTAGAAACTTTTATTTTTGTTACGATGATTCTCCACTTCACTTTGAAATTCTTTGAACTTTTCAAATGTTTCAGACTTTTGTTTCATCAAGTAGATATACTCATATCTGCTCAAATCCTCTATGAAGATCAGAAAATAATGATACCTATCGCGAGCCTCAATATTCATCGGACCACATACATCAGTTTGTATGATTTCCAACAAATCTGTTGCTCGCTCCATTGTTCCGGAGAACGGAGTCTTAGTCATCTTGCCCATGAGGCATGGTTCGCAAGCATCAACTGATTCATAATCAAGTGATTCCAAAAGCTCATCAGCATGGATTTGCTTCATGCGCTTTACACCAATATGACCTAAAGGGCAATGCCACAAATAAGTTGCACTATCATTATTAACTTTGCATCTTTTGGTTTCAATATTATGAATATGTGTATCACTACGAACGAGATCCAACGAACCATTTTCATTGGGTGTGTAACCATATATGTAAACAGAATAACAATTTATTCTCTTACTTAAATGAATAACCGTATTGCAATAAACATGATCAAATCATATTCATGCTCAATGCAAACACCAAATAACACTTATTTAGGTTCAACACTAATCCCGAAAGTATAGGGAGTGTGCGATGATGATCATATCAATCTTGGAACCACTTCCAACACACATCATCACTTCACCCTTAACTAGTCTCTGTTCATTCTGCAACTCCCGTTTTGAGTTACTACTCTTAGCAACTAACCGGTATCAAATACCGAGGGGTTGCTATGAACACTAGTAAAATACACATCAATAATCTGTATATCAATTATACCTTTGTTCACTTTGCCATCCTTCTTATCCGCCAAATACTTGGGGCAGTTCTGCTTCCAGTGACCAGTTCCTTTGTAGTAGAAGCACTTAGTCTCAGGCTTAGGACCAGACTTGGGCTTCTTCACTTGAGCAGCAACTTGCTTGCTGTTCTTCTTGAAGTTCCCCTTCTTCCCTTTGCCCTTTTCTTGAAACTACTGGGCTTGTCTACCATCAACACTTGATATTTTTCTTGATTTCTACCTTCGTTGATTTCAGCATTACGAAGAGTTTGGGAATCGTTTCTGTTATTCCTTGCATATCATAGTTCATCACGAAGATCTACTAACTTGGTGATGGTGACTAGAGAATTCTGTCAATCACTATCTTATCTGGAAGATTAACTCCCACTTGATTCAAGCGATTGTAGTACCTAGACAATCTGAGCACATGCTCACTGCTTGAGCTATTCTCCTCCATCTTTTAGCTATAGAACCTGATGGAGACTTCATATCTCTCAACTCGGGTATTTGCTTGAAATATTAACTTCAACTCCTGGAATATCTCATATGGTCCATGACGTTCAAAACGCCTTTGAAGTCCCGATTCTAAGCCGTTTAAGCATGGTGCACTAAACTAGCAAGTAGTCATCATATTGAGCTAGCCAAACGTTCATAACGTCTGCATCTGCTCCTGCAATAGGTCTGTCATCTAGCGGTGCATTAAGGACATAATTCTTATGTGCAGCAATGAGGATAATCCTCAGATCACGGATCCAATCCGCATCATTGCTACTAACATCTTTCAACTTAATTTTCTCTAGGAACATATCAAAAATAAAACAGGGGAGCTAAACGCGAGCTATTGATCTACAACATAGATATGCTAATACTACTAGGACTAAGTTCATGATAAATTAAAGTTCAATTAATCATATTACTTAAGAGCTCCCACTTAGACAGACATCCCTCTAATCTTCTAAGTGATCACGTGATCCATATCAACTAAACCATGCCCGATCATCATGTGAGATGGAGTAGTTTCAATGGTGAACATCACTATGTTGATCATATCTACTATATGATTCATGCTCGACCTTTCGGTCTCCGTGTTCCGAGGCCATATCTGTTATATGCTAGGCTCGTCAAGTTTAACCTGAGTATTCCGCGTGTGCAACTGTTTTGCACCAGTTGTATTTGAACGTAGAGCCTATCACACCCGATCAACACGTGGTGTCTCAGCACGAAGAACTTTCGCAACAGTGCATACTCAGGGAGAACACTTGTACCTTGATAATTAGTGAGAGATCATCTTATAAAGCTACCATCACACTAAGCAAAATAAGATGTATAAAAGATAAACATCACATGCAATCAAAATATGTGACATGATATGGCCATGATCATCTTGTGCCTTTGATCTCCATCTCCAAAGCATCATCATGATCTCCATCGTCACCGGCATGACACCATGATCTCCATCATCTTGATCTATATCAATGTGTCGTCACATGGTCGTCTCGCCAACAATTGCTCTTGCAACTATTGCTGTCACATAGCGATAAAGTAAAGCAATTATTTGGCGCTTGCATCTTATGCAATAGAGAGGTAACATAAGGCTTTTGCCAGTTGCCGATAACTTCAACAAAACATGATCATCTCATACAACAACTTATATCTCATCACGTCTTGACCATATGACATCACAACATGCCCTGCAAAAACAAGTTAGACGTCCTCTACTTTGTTGTTGCAAGTTTTTACATCGCTGCTACGGGCTGAGCAAGAACCGTTCTTACCTACGCATCGAAAACCACAACGATATTTTGTCAAGTTAGTGCTGTTTTAACCTTCTCAAGGACCGGTCGTAGCCACACTCGGTTCAACTAAAGTTGGAGAAACTGACACCCGCTAGTCACCTGTGTGCATAGCACGGCGGTAAAACTAGTCTCGCATAAGCGTACGCGTAATGTCGGTCCGGGCCGCTTCATCCAACAATACCGCCGAACCAAAGTATAACATGCTGGTAAGCAGTATGACTTATATCGTCCACAACTCACTTATGTTCTACTCGTGCATATGACATCTACGCATAAAACCCGACTCAGATGCCACTGTTGGGGAACGTGGTAATTTCAAAATTTTCCTACGCACACGCAAGATCATGGTGATGCATAGCAACGAGAGAGGAGAGTGTTGTCTACGTACCCTCGTAGACCAGAAGCGGAAGCATTAGCACAACGCAGTTGATGTAGTCGTACGTCTTCACGATCCGACCGATCCAAGTACCGAATGCACGACACCTCCGAGTTCAGCACATGTTCAGCTCGATGACGTCCCGCGAACTCCGATCCAGCAGAGCTTCACGGGAGAGTTCCGTCAGCACGACGGCGTGGTGACGGTGATGATATTGCTACCGACGTAGGGCTTCGCCTAAGCACCGCTACGATATGACCGAGGTGGAATATGGTGGAGGGGGGCACCGCACACGGCTGGGAGAGATCAACTGATCAACTTGTGCGTCTAGAGGTGCCCCCTGCCCTGTATATAAAGGAGCAAGGGGGAGGCCCGCCGGCCCTCTATGGGCGCGCCAGGAGGAGGAGTCCTCCTCCTAGTAGGAGTAGGACTCCCTTTCCTACTCCTACTAGGAGGTGGAAAGGAAGGAGGAGAAGGAGAAGGAAGGAGAAGGAGGAAAAAGAGGAAAGTGGGGCCAGTCCCCCAGTCCAATTCGGTTTGGGCTAGGGGGCCGCGCGCCCTACCTCCTCTCTTCCACCACTTGGCCCATGAGGCCCATTACTTCTTCCTCGTATTCCCGTAACTCCCCGGTACCCCCGAAAATACCCGAATCACTCGGAACCTTTTGGATGTCCGAATATAGTCGTCCAATATATCGATCTTTACGTCTCGACAATTTCGAGACTCCTCGTCATGTCCCCGATCTCATCTGGGACTCCGAACTACCTTCGGTACATCAAATCACATAAACTCATAATACAATCGTCACCAAAACTTTAAGCGTGCGGACCCTACGGGTTCAAGAACTATGTAGACATGACCGAGACATGTCTCCAGTCAATAACCAATAGCGGAACCTGGATGCTCATATTGGCTCCCACATATTCTACGAAGATCTTTATCGGTCAGACCGCATAACAACATACGTTGTTCCCTTTGTCATCGGTATGTTACTTGCCCGAGATTCGATCGTCGGTATCTCAATACCTAGTTCAATCTCGTTACTGGAAAGTCTCTTTACTCGTTCCGTAACACATTATCCTGCAACTAACTCATTAGTTGCAATGCTTGCAAGGCTTATAGTGATGTGCATTACCGAGTGGGCCCAGAGATACCTCTCCGACAATCGGACTGACAAATCCTAATTTTGAAATATGCCAACCCAACAAGTACCTTTGGAGACACCTATAGAGCACCTTTATAATCACCCAGTTACGTTGTGACGTTTGGTAGCACACAAAGTGTTCCTCAAGCAAATGGAAGTTGCATAATCTCATAGTCATAGGAACATGTATAAGTCATGAAGAAAGCAATAGCAACAAACTAAACGATCAAGTGCTATGCTAACGGAATGGGTCAAGTCAATCACATCATTCTCCTAATGATGTGATCCCGTTAATCAAATGACAACTCATGTCTATGGTTAGGAAACATAACCATCTTTCATCAACGAGCTAGTCAAGTAGAGGCATACTAGTGACACTCTGTTTTCTATGTATTCACACATGTATTATGTTTCCGGTTAATACAATTCTAGCATGAATAATAAACATTTATCATGATATAAGGAAATAAATAATAACTTTATTATTGCCTATACGGCATATTTCCTTCAACATTAATACTTCTTGAATAAGTAGTTTGACCATAGTTTGACAAAAATAAAGAAAGCTGAAATTTGAGCATATCTTTTTTCCTTTTGGAATTTGAGGATTCTAAAAAATTGCAAACAGGCCGTAGGCAGTCAAAATCGGATGCAGATTTTCGTGCTGAATTTTTTGATATATTTTTCGACATTGTATGCAAAAGTTATAGCCGTTTTACATTTCCCTATACTTTTTGCAAAACATGTCCAAATCTAAGTTTTCAAATTTTCATAACTAGTAGGTGTAGTAATATAACTACCTCTCGAAGGATTTTATATTCTGAAGTTTTTATCATTTTCTTTTGATTTTTTCAAAACTGAAATGGCAATACACGGAGGGGCTCTATAGTCCCGGTTTTTGTCTCCAACCGGGACTATAGGTCAGACCCCTTTAGTCCCGGTTCATGGCACGAACCGGTACTAAAGGTTAGCCCTTTAGTACCGGTTTGTGCCACGAACCGGTACTAAAGGTGATCATGTGGCCCCGGCCTGACACTAGCATGCCACCACCCCTTTAGCACCGGTTCGTGGCACGAACCGGTACTAAAGGTTCAACACGAACCAGCATTAATGCATGGCCGTTCGAACCGGCACTAATGGTGCCATTAGTAGCGGGCCAAAATCGAACCGGGACTAATGTGTCTCACATTAGGTCCTTTTTCTACTAGTGTAGCGGAAACTAAGGGATATTAAGGCCTCCTTTTAATAGAGTACCAAACCAAAGCATTAACACATAGTGAATACATGAACTCCTCAAACTACGGTCATCACCGGGAGTGGTCCCAATTATTGTCACTTCAGGGTTGCCGAATCATAACACATAGTAGGTGAGTATAGACTTGCAAGATAAGATCAAGAACTCACATATATTCATGAAAACATAATAGGTTCAGATCTGAAATCATGGCACTCGGGCCCTAGTGACAAGCATTAAGCATAGCAAAGTCATAGCAACATCAATCTCAGAACATAGTGGATAATAGGGATAAAACCCTAACAAAACTAACTCTATTACATGATAAATCTCATCCAACACATCACCATCTAGCAAGCCTACGATGGAATTGCTCACGCACAGCGGTGAGCATCATGAAATTAGTGATGGAGTATGGTTGATGATGATGACAACGACGGATTCCCCTCTCTGGAGCCCGAACGGACTACAGATCAGCCGTCCCGAGAGGTTTTAGGGCTTCACGGCGGCTCCATATAGTAAAACGCGATGAATCCTTCTCCTTGATTTTTTTCTCCCCGAAAGTGAATATATAGAGTTGGAGTTGAGGTCGGAGGAGCTCCAGGGGGCCCATGAGGTAGGGGGCGCGCCTAGGGGGGCAGGCGCGCCCCCACCCTCGTGGCTAGGGTGTGGGCCCCCTGGTCTTGATCTTTTGCCAGTATTTTTTATTGTTTCCAAAAATAGTCTCCGTAAAGTTTTAGGTCATTCCGAGAACTTTTTTTCTGCACATAAATAACACCATGGCAATTCTGCTGAAAACAGCGTCAGTCCAGGTTAGTTCCATTCAAATCATGCATGTTAGAGTCCAAAACAAGGGCAAAAGTGTTTGGAAAAGTAGATACGACGGAGACGTATCAACTCCCCCAAACTTAAACCTTTGCTTGTCCTCAAGCAATTTAGTTGATAAACTGAGAGTGAAAAAGAAAAAACTTTTACCAACTCTGTTTGCTCTTGTTGTTGTAAATATGTAAAGCCAAAATTCAAGTTTTCAGCAAATATTATGAACTAACCATATTCACAATAACTCTCAGGTCACATGTTTACTCATATCAATGGCATAATCAACTAGCGAGCAATAATAATAAATCTCGGATGACAACACTTTCTCAAAACAATCATAATATGATATAACAAGATGGTATCTCGCTAGCCCTTTCTGAGACCGCAGAACATAAATGCAGAGCACCTTTTAAAGATCAAGGACTGACTAGACCTTGTAATTCATGGTAAAAGAGATCCAGTCAAGTCATACTCAATGTAAACTAACAGTAATGAATGCAAATGACAATGGTGCTCTCCAACATGTGCTTTTTAATAAGAGGATGATGACTCAACATGAAAGTAAATAGATAGGCCCTTCGCAGAGGGAAGCAGGGATTTGTAGAGGTGCCAGAGCTCGGTTTTGAAATAGAGGTGAATAATATTTTGAGTTGTATACTTTCATTGTCAACATAACAACCAAGAGATGGCGATATCTTCCATGCTACACACATTATAGGCGGTTCCCAAACAGAATGGTAAGGTTTATACTCCCCCTCCACCAACAAGCATCAATCCATGGCTTGCTCAAAACAACGAGTGCCTCCAACTAACAAGAGTCCCAGGGGAGTTTTGTTTGCAATTATTTTGATTTGATTTGCATAAAGCATGGGTCTGGGCATCCCGGTGACCAACCATTTTCTCGTGAGTGAGGAGCGAGTCCACTCCTCTTGAGAATAACCCACCTAACATGGAAGATACAAACAGCCCTAGTTGATACATGAGCTATTCGAGCATACAAAACAGAATGTTTATTTGAAGGTTTAGAGTTTGGCACATACAAATTTACTTGGAACGACAGGTAGATACCGTATATAGGTAGGTATGGTGGACTCATATGGAATAACTTTGGGTTTTATGGAGTTGGATGCACAAGCAGTATTCCCGCTTAGTACAGGTGAAGGCTAGAAAAAGACTGGGAAGCGACCAGCTAGAGAGCGACAACAGTCATGAACATGCATTAAAATTAATCAACACCGAATACAAACATGAGTAGGATATAATGCACCATGAACATAAATATCATAGAGGATATGTTGATTTTGTTTCAACTACATGCGTGAACATGTGCCAAGTCAAGCCACTCGAATCGTTCAAAAGAGGATACCACCCTATCATACCACATCACAACCATTTTAATAGCATGTTGGCATGCAAGGTAAACCATTATAAGCTCCTAGCTAATTAAGCATGGCACAAGAAACTATGATATCTAGTTGTCATTGCAAACATGTTTATTCATAATAGGCTGAATCAGGAACGATGAACTAATCATATTTACAAAAACAGGAGAGGTCGAGTTCATACTAGATTTTCTCATCTCAGTAAGTCCATCATATATCGTCATAATTTCCTTTCCCTTGCACGACCGAACGATGTGGATAATAATAATAGTGCACGTATATTGGACTAAGCTGGAATCTGCAAGCATTCAATAAACAGGAGAAGACAAGGCAATATGGGCTCTTTTGTCAGATCAACAATAATGCATATAAGAGCCACTTCAACAATTCAATCATGGTCTTCTCCTATCGACCCCCAAAGAAAAGAAAAGTAATAAAACTATTTACACGGGAAAGCTCCCAACAAGCAAAAGAAGAACAGGAAATCTTTTTGGTTTTTCTTTTTAATTACTAATACAAGCATGGAAATTAAAACTAGCTAAAAGCTACAACTATTTTTTTTGGTTTTTCTTAAGTTTTATTAAACACACAAGAAGAAAGCATAAAAAGGAAAATAAACTAGCATGGATATTACAATGAAAAAGTATGAGCACCGACATCTAGCAATGAGTGTGTGAACATGAATATAATGTCTGTGAGAAATACGTGATACGTCTCCAACGTATCTATAATTTTTTATTGCTCCATGCTATATTATCTACTGCTTTGGACATTATTGGGCTTTATTATCCACTTTTATATTATTTTGGGGACTAACCTATTAACCGGAGGCCCAGCCCAGAATTGCTGTTTTTTTGCCTGTTTTAGGGTTTCGAAGAAAAGGAATATCAAACGGAGTCCAAACGGAATGAAACCTTCGGGAGCATGATTTTCTCAATGAACAAGATCCAGGAGACTTGGACCCTACGTCAAGACACAGAAGAGGAGGCCACGAGGTAGGGGGCGCGCCTACCCCCCCAAGCGTGCCCTCCACCCTCGTGGGCCCCCTGTTGCTCCACCGACATACTCCTTCCTCCTATATAAACCTACGTACCTCCAAATGATCAGATACGGAGCCAAAAACATAATTCCACCACCGCAAATTTTTGTATCCACGAGATCCCATCTTGGGGCCTGTTCCGGAGCTCCGCCGGAGGGGACATCGATCACGGAGGGCTTCTACATCAACACCATAGCCCCTCTGATGAAGTGTGAGTAGTTTACCTCAGACCTACGGGTCCATAGTTATTAGCTAGATGGCTTCTTCTCTCTTTTTGGATCTCAATACAATGTTCTCCCCCTCTCTTGTGGAGAACTATTCGATGTAATCTTCTTTTTGCGGTGTGTTTGTTGAGACCGATGAATAGTGGGTTTATGATCAAGTCTATCTATGAACAATATTTGAATCTTCTCTGAATTCTTTTATGTATGATTGGTTATCTTTGCAAGTCTCTTCAAATTATCATTTTGGTTTGGCCTACTAGATTGATCTTTCTTGCAATGGGAGAAGTGCTTAGCTTTGGGTTCAATCTTGCGGTGTCCTTTCCCAGTGACAGCAGGGGCAACAAGGCACGTATTGTATTGTTGCCATCGAGGATAACAAGATGGGGTTTTCATCATATTGCATGATTTTATCCCTCTACATCATGTCATCTTGCTTAAGGCGTTACTCTGTTTTTAACTTAATACTCTAGATGCATGTTGGATAGCGGAGGATGAGTGGAGTATTAGTAGTAGATGCAGGCAGGAGTCGGTCTACTTGTGTCGGACGTGATGCCTATATACATGATCATACCTAGATATTCTCATAACTATGCTCAATTCTGTCAATTGCTCAACAGTAATTTTTTCGCCCACCGTAGAATACTTATGCTCTCGAGAGAAGCCACTAGTGAAACCTATGGCCCCCAGGTCTATCTTTATCATATTAATCTCCTACTGGTTAGTTATTTCCTTGGCTCTTTACTTTTCCTTTATTTTACTTTGCATCTTTATCACAAAAATACCAAAATATCATCTTATCATCTCTATCAGATCTCACTCTCGTAAGGGGCCGTGTAGGGATTGACAACCCCTATTCACATTGGTTGCGAGGATTTATTTGTTTTGTGCAGGTACGAGGGATTCGCGTGTAGCCTCCTACTGGATTGATACCTTGGTTCTCAAAAACTGAGGGAAATACTTAGGCTACTTTGCTGCATTACCCCTTCCTCTTCGGGGAAAACCAATGCAGTGCTTAAGAGGTAGCAAGAAGGATTTCTGGCGCCGTTGCCGAGGAGGTCTACGCAAAAGTCAACATACCAAGTACCCATCACATACCATTATCTCCCGCATTACATTATTTGCCATTTGCCTCTCGTTTTCCTCTCCCCCACTTCACCCTTGCCGTTTTATTCGCCCTCTCTGTCTCTATCCTCCATCTCTTTCTCTATTTGCCTCTTTTTGCCCGCTTGCTTTTTGTTTGCTTGTGTGTTAGTTTGCTTGCTTGTCACGATGGCTCAAGATAATACTAAATTGTGTGACTTCACCAATGCCAACAACAATGATTTTATTAGCACTCCGATTGCTCCTCTTACCGATGCTGAATCTGATGAAATTAATACTGCTTTGTTGAATCTTGTCATGAAAGATCCGTTTTCCGGCCTTCCTAATGAAGATGCCGCTACCCATCTAAATAGCTTCATTGATTTGTGTGATATGCAAAAGAAGAAAGATGTGGATAATGATGTTGTTAAATTGAAGCCATTTCCTTTTTCACTTAGAGATCATGCTAAAGCTTGGTTTTCGTCTTTGCCTAAAAATAGTATTGATTCATGGAATAAGTGCAAAGATGCTTTTGTCTCTAAGTATTTTCCTCCCGCTAAGATCATCTCTCTTAGAAACGATATTATGAATTTTAAGCAACTTGATCATGAACATGTTGCACAAGCTTGGGAGAGAATTCAACTAATGATACGTAATTGCCCTACTCATGGTTTGAATTTGTGGATGATTATACCAAAATTTTATGCCGGATTGAATATTTCTTCTAGAAATCTTTTAGATTCAGCCGCGGGAGGCACTTTTATGGAAATCACTTTAGGAGAAGCTACTAAACTCCTAGATAATATTATGGTTAATTATTCTCGATGGCATACTGAAAGATCTACTAATAAAAAGGTGCATGCAATAGAAGAAATTAATGTTTTGAGTGGAAAGATGGATGAACTTATGAAATTATTTGCTAATAAGAGTGTTTCTTTTGATCCTAATGATATGCCCTTGTCTACTTTGATTGAGAATAACAATGAATCTACGTTGGAATTACCCATGCACGGGACGAAGTCTTCAATCTTGTATCTTCATAGTCCAACAGTCCGGCCAAAGGATATAGTCCGGCTGTCCGGAGACCCCCTAATCCAGGACTCCCTCAGTAGCCCCTGAACCAGGCTTCAATGCCGATGAGTCCGGCGCGCAGTATTGTCTTCAGCATTGTAAGGCGGGTTCCTCCTCCGAATACACCATGGAAGAGTTTGAATACAAGGATAGTGTCCGACCCTGCAAAATAAGTTTCACGTACCACCGTAGAGAGAATAATACTTCCACAAATCTAATCTGCTGACACGTTTTGATAGTATGACATCACTTCATGGCCCGATTATTATTCGAACCGCTTTTCTCAACCAGCTCCGCACATATCGCGAGGCGGTTTTCTTGATACGTCTTGTCAAAGCAGAGATCGTGTTCCCCTTATCATGGGATTCTCATCAATACAGACGTGGGTAACCCAAGCGCCATCAATTACGGTGCCTGGGGAATAAGCGGTTTTGCCAGGCAAGTGGGGAGACTCATCGCCTCCTCCGCCCTTATAAAGGGACAAAGGTTTACTTTTTTCACCCACGCCTTCTTCCTTCTCGCTTACCCATTCCCGCACACCTGAGCTCTAGCGCCCAAGCTCGCATTCTTCTTCTCGAACCACTCCAATCATGTCCGGAGCAGGAGGCAAGTGGATGGTCTCCTCCGTCACGGAGGAGAACATCAAAAAGTTATGGGAAGCCAGATACCTAGCTGCGAATATCGCGCACCGGCTGCCGAATGCGGGGCAGATCGTCCCAACGCCCGAACCCCATGAGAGGGTAGTTTTTTCTTACCCATTTCATCCGCGGACTGGGATTTCCTCTCCACCCGTTTGTCCGCGGGCTCATGTTCTACTACGGGCTGGATTTTCATGATCTGGCCCCCAACTTCATCCTCAACATCTCGGCGTTTATCGTCGTGTGCGAGGCCTTCCTCCGCATCAGGCCCCACTTCGGCCTATGGCTGAAAACCTTCAATGTCAAACCGAAGGTGGTGGGTGGCTAGCAAGCAGAATGCGGAGGCGCCATGGTGGGCAAGATGGCTATTGTCACCTGGCTCGAGGGTACCTACGTGGATACCATAAAGGGGTGCCAATCGGGATGGTTCTACATCACCGAGCCGCGCGACTCCAACTGGGTGGCGGCCCCCAAATTTCGATCTGGAATCCCCATGTGGCTCACCTCCTAGAAAAAGAAGGGCCTGTCCTGGGGCTCTTCGGTAGAGCTGGCCGGACTCCAGACCTGCATCCAGGACATGAAAAACAAGAAAATCAAGCTCGTCAACGTGGTGCAGGTTATGCTCTTCCGCCGGATCCTTCCGTGCCGACGACGGGCATTTGTTTTGTGGGAGTTCGACTCGGCCCAGCACCAGATGCTGCGAGAGCTCTATGACACGACACACGAGGACATCTGCAGGGTGCTGTTCAAGGGTGCCAAGATGCCTCCCTCCCTCACCGAGGACCGTGGACTCAGCGCAAAGCACCGCGCCCATCCGGTAGGATTTTGTATCTCTCAGGGTATTTATGTGCCCTGGTTTGGTTACGTGCTGGATCTAAGCTTTCATGTCATTAACAGGAGTGGATAAAGATAGCGGAGCAGCTTGATTGCCCAGCCCCCCTGCCCGAAGATCCTGCAAACGCTCTTCTAACGAAGATGCTGACTCCGGCACCTTACGAGGTGCCAGAAAAGACGGCCAAGAAGAAGGCCGTGGAGACCCGAAAGGGCCTCCGGCGCAAGGTGGTTCTATCGGACTCATCGTCCGATGAGTCCGACGCGCACTCCTCCCAGGGAAATGAGGAGGAGGAGAAAAGTTCTCCCCCCAGCCAGGGGAGACAAGAAAAGGAAGGCCGACCCATCCGGGGAGGCCGAAGGGTCCAAGAAGGGAAAGACCCTCCCTCCAGACTGTGCCACGACGGCCGCCGACAGCGGCGACGAGTGGCTACCCAGGGACAAGCCCCTGGCAATGTCGTAAGTGTCCGGACACCATAGTAGTTCATGGTATGTCTTATTGTACTGCCTTTGTTCATGCCGAACATGATTATGCAGTCCGGCCTGAGCTCATCTCGACATACCCTCGTCGAGCGGCACTTTGGGCTCGTCGGATATGAACATCGTGTTGGAAATATGCCTTAGAGGCAATAATAAAAGCATTATTATTATATTTCCTTGTTCATGATAATTGTCTTTATTCATGCTATAATTGTGTTATCCGGAAATCGTAATACATGTGTGAATAACAGACACCAACATGTCCCTAGTGAGCCTCTAGTTGACTAGCTCGTTGATCAATAGATAGTCACGGTTTCCTGACTATGGACATTAGATGTCATTGGTAACAAGATCACATCATTAGGAGAATGATGTGATGGACAAGACCCAATCCTAAACATAGCACAAGATCGTATAGTTCGTTTGCTAGAGTTTTCCAATGTCAAAGTATCTTTTCCTTAGACCATGAGATCGTGTAACTCCCGGATACCGTAGGAGTGCTTTGGGTATGCCAAACGTCACAACGTAACTGGGTGACCATAAAGGTAGACTACGGGTATCTCCGAAAGTGTCTGTTGGGTGACATGGATCAAGACTGGGATTTGTCACTCCGTATGACGGAGAGGTATCACTGGGCCCACTCGGTAATGCATCATCATAATGAGCTCAAAGTGACCAAGTGTCTGGTCACGGGATCATGCATTATAGTACGAGTAAAGTGACTTGCCGGTAACAAGATTGAACGAGGTATTGGGATACCGACGATCGAATCTCGGGCAAGTAACATATCGATAGACAAAGGGAATTGCGTACGGGGTTGATTGAATCCTCGACATCGTGGTTCATCCGATGAGATCATCGTGGAGCATGTGGGAGCCAACATGGGTATCCAGATCCCGCTGTTGGTTATTGACTGGAGAGTCGTCTCGGTCATGTCTGCTTGTCTCCCGAACCCGTAGGGTCTACACACTTAAGGTTCGGTGATGCTAGGGTTGTGAAGATAAGTATATGCAGTAACCCGAATGTTGTTCGGAGTCCCGGATGAGATCCCGGACGTCACGAGGAGTTCCGGAATGGTCCGGAGGTAAAGAATTATATATAGGAAGTGCTGTTTCGGGCATCGGGACAAGTTTCGGGGTTATCGGTATTGTACCGGGACCACCGGAAGGGTCCCGGGGTCCACCGGGTGGGGCCACCTATCCCGGAGGGCCCCATGGGCTGAAATAGGAGGGAACCCAGCCCATAGTGGGCTGGGGCGCCAGCCCCTATAGGCCCATGCGCCTAGGTTTCCACCATGGAAGAGTCCATGTGGTGGAAGGCACCCCTAGGTGCCTTGGGGGGGAGGGAAACCTCCCCTTGGCCACCGCCCCCCCTAGTAGATCTCATCTACTAGGGTCGGCGCCCCCCCCCATTGCACCCCTATATATAGTGGGGGGGAGAGGAGGGATTTTACCCCAGCCCCTGGCGCCTCCCTCTCTCCCCGTTACGTCTCCTTTTCGTAGTATAGGCGAAGCCCTGCTACTGTGACGCCCTGCATCCACCACCACGCCATCGTGCTGCTGGATCTTCATCAACCTCTCCTTCTCCCTTGCTGGATCAAGAAGGAGGAGACGTCTCCCGTCCCGTACGTGTGTTGAACGCGGAGGTGCCGTCCGTTCGGTGCTGGTCATCGGTGGTTTGGATCACGTCGAGTACGACTACATCATCACCGTTCTTTTGAACGCTTCCGTGCGCGATCTACAAAGGTATGTAGATGCATCCAATGACTCGTTGCTAGATGAACTCCTAGATGATCTTGGTGAAACGAGTAGGAAAATTTTTGTTTTCTGCAACGTTCCCCAACAGTGGCATCATGAGCTAGGTCTCTGCGTAGTTCTTCTTGCGCGAGTAGAACACAATGAGTTGTGGGCGTAGATTTGTCAACTTTCTTGCCGTTACTAGTATTTTCTTTCTTCAGCGGTATTGTGGGATGAAGCGGCCCGGACCAACCTTACACGTACGCTTACGTGAGACCGGTTCCACCGACTAACATGCACTAGTTGCATAAGGTGGCTGGCGGGTGTCTGTCTCTCCCACTTTAGTTGGAGCGGATTCGATGAACAGGGTCCTTATGAAGGGTAAATAGAAGTTGACAAATCACGTTGTGGCTTTAACGTAGGTAAGAAGACGTTCTTGCTGGAACCCTAAATCAGCCATGTAAAACTTGCAACAACAATTAGAGGACGTCTAACTTGTTTTTGCAGCAAGTGGTTTGTGATATGATATGGCCAAAGTTGTGATGAATGATGAATGATCTATATGTGATGTATGAGATGTTCATGCTATTGTAATAGGAATCACGACTTGCATGTCGATGATTATGACAACCGGCAGGAGCCATAGGAGTTGTCTTTATTCTTTTATATGACCTGCGTGTCATCAAGAAACGCCATGTAAATTACTTTACTTTATTGCTAAACGCGTTAGCCATAGTAGTAGAAGTAATAGTTGGCGAGCAACTTCATGGAGACACGATGATGGAGATCATGATGATGGAGATCATGGTGTCAAGCCGGTGACAAGATGATCATGGAGCCCCAAGATGGAGATCAAAGGAGCTATGTGATATTGGCCATATCATGTCACGTTTATTATTTGATTGCATGTGATGTTTATCATGTTTTGCATCTTGTTTACTTATAACGACGGTAGTAAATAAGATGATCCCTCATAAATAATTTCAAGAAGTGTTCCCCCTAACTGTGCACCGTTGCGACAGTTCGCTGTTTCAAAACACCACGTGATGATCGGGTGTTTTATTCAGACGTTCACATACAACGGGTGTAAGACAGATTTACACATGCAAACACTTAGGTTGACTTGACGAGCCTAGCATGTACAGACATGGCCTCGGAACACAGAAGACCGAAAGGTCGAGCATGAGTCGTATAGAAGATACGATCAACATGAAGATGTTCACCGATGTTGACTGGTCCGTCTCACGTGATGATCGGACACGGCCTAGTTAACTCGGATCATGTAATACTTAGATGACTAGAGGGATGTCTAATCTAAGTGGGAGTTCATTAATAATTTGATTAGATGAACTTAATTATCATGAACTTAGTCTAAAATCTTTGCAATATGTCTTGTAGATCAAATGGCCAACGTAGTCCTCAACTTCAATGCGTTCCTAGAGAAAACCAAGCTGAAAGACGATGGCAGCAACTATACGGACTGGGTCCGGAACCTGAGGATCATCCTCATAGCTGCCAAGAAAGATTATGTCCTACAAGCACCGCTAGGTGAAGCTCCCGTCCCACAGAACAAAGACGTTATGAACGCTTGGCAGACACGTGTTGACGACTACTCCCTCGTTCAGTGCGGCATGCTTTACAGCTTAGAGCCGGGGCTCCAAAAACGTTTTGAGAGACATGGAGCATACGAGATGTTCGAAGAGCTGAAAATGGTTTTTCAAGCTCATGCCCGGATCGAGAGATATGAAGTCTCCGATAAGTTCTTCAGTTGTAAGATGGAGGAAAATAGTTCTGTCAGTGAGCACATACTCACTATGTCTGGGTTGCATAATCGCTTGTCTCAGCTGGGAGTTAATCTCCCGGATGATGCGGTCATTGACAGAATCCTCCAGTCGCTTCCACCAAGCTACAAGAGCTTCATGATGAACTTCAACATGCAGGGGATGCAAAAGACCATTCCTGAGTTGTTCTCAATGCTGAAATCAGCGGAGGTAGAAGTCAAGAAGGAACATCAAGTGTTGATGGTCAATAAAACCACTAAGTTCAAGAAAGGCAAGGGTGAAAAGAACTTCAAGAAGGACGGCAAGGAAGTTGCCGCGCCCGGCAAGCAAGCTGCCGGGAAGAAGCCAAAGAATGGGCTCAAGCCCGAGACTGAGTGCTTTTATTGCAAGGGAAGCGGTCACTGGAAGCGGAACTTCCCTAAGTACTTAGCGGATAAGAAGGCCGGCAAAACAAAAGGTATATGTGATATACATGTAATTGATGTGTACCTTACTAGTGCCCGTAGTAGCTCCTGGGTATTTGATACCGGTGCAGTTGCTCACATTTGTAACTCAAAGCAGGGGCTGCGGAATAAGTGGAAACTAGCAAAGGACGAGGTGACGATGCACGTCGGGAATGGTTCCAAGGTCAATGTGATCGCCGTCGGCACGCTGCCTCTGCATCTCCCTTCGGGATTAGTTTTAAACCTTAATAATTGTTATTTAGTGCCAGCTTTGAGCATGAACATTGTATCGGGATCTCGTTTTAATTCGAGATGGCTACTCTTTTAAATCTGAGAATAATGGTTGTTCCATTTTTATGAGAGATATGTTTTATGGTCATGCTCCTATGGTGAATGGTTTATTCTTTATGAATCTCGAACGTGATGCTACACATGTTCATAATGTGAGTACCAAAAGAAGTAAGGTTGATAATGATAGTCCCACATACTTGTGGCACTGCCGCCTTGGTCACATAGGTGTCAAAAGCATGAAGAAGATCCATGCTGATGGACTTTTAGAGTCTCTTGATTATGAATCATTTGACACGTGCGAACCATGCCTTATTTGTAAAATGACCAAGAATCCGTTCTCAGGAACAATGGAGCGAGCAACCGACTTATTGGAAATCATACATACTGATGTGTGCGGTCCGATGAGTGTTGAGGCTCGCGGTGGCTATCGTTATGTTCTCACCCTCACTGATGATTTAAGTAGGTATGGGTATATCTACTTAATGAAACACAAGTCTGAAACCTTTGAAAAGTTCAAGGAATTTCAGAGTGAGGTTGAAAATCAACGTGACAGGAAAATCAAGTTTCTACGATCAGATCGTGGAGGAGAATACTTGAGTCACGAATTTGGCACACACTTAAGAAAATGTGGAATAGTTTCACAACTCACGCCACCAGGAACACCTCAACGTAACGGTGTGTCCGAACGTCGTAATCGCACTCTATTGGATATGGTGCGGTCTATGATGTCTCTTACCGATTTACCGCTATCTTTTTGGGGCTATGCTTTAGAGACTGCCGCATTCACTTTAAATAGGGCTCCGTCGAAATCCGTTGAGACGACACCGTAAGAATTATGGTTTGGGAAGAAACCTAAGCTGTCGTTTCTAAAAGTTTGGGGATGCGATGCTTATGTGAAGAAACTTCAACCTGAGAAGCTCGATCCCAAGTCGGAAAAATGCGTCTTCATAGGATACCCTAAAGAAACTATTGGGTATACCTTCTACCTCAGATCCGAAGGCAAGATCTTTGTTGCCAAGAATGGGTCCTTTCTACAGAAAGAGTTTCTCTCGAAAGAAGTAAGTAGGAGGAAAGTAGAGCTTGATGAAGTATTACCTCTTGAACCGGCAAATGGCGCAACTCAAGAAAATGTTCCTGAGGTGCCAGCACCGACTAGAGAGGAAGTTAATGATAATGATCAAGATACTTCTGATCAAGCTCCTACTGAAATTCGAAGGTCCACAAGGACACGTTCCGCGCCAAAGTGGTACGGCAACCCTGTCTTGGAAATCATGTTGTTAGACAACGGTGAACCTTCGAACTATGAAGAAGCGATGGCGGGCCCGGATTCCGACAAATGGCTAGAAGCCATGAAATCCGAGATAGGATCCATGTATGAAAATGAAGTATGGACTTTGACTGACTTGCCCGTTGAACGGCGAGCCATAGAAAATAAATGGATCTTTAAGAAGAAGACAGACGCGGATGGTAATGTGACCATCTATAAAGCTCGACATGTCGCTAAGGGTTATCGACAAGTTCAAGGGGTCGACTACGATGAGACTTTCTCACCGGTAGCGAAGCTGAAGTCCGTCCGAATCATGTTAGCAATTGCCGTATTCTACGATTATGAGATATGGCAAATGGACGTCAAAACGGCATTCCTTAATGGTTTCCTTAAGGAGGAATTGTATATGATGCAGCCGGAAGGTTTTGTCGATCCTAAGAATGCTGACAAGGTGTGCAAGCTCCAACGCTCGATTTATGGGCTGGTGCAAGCATCTCGGAGTTGGAACATTCGCTTTGATGAGATAATCAAAGAGTTTGGGTTCACGCAGACTTATGGAGAAGCCTGCGTTTACAAGAAAGTGAGTGGGAGCTCTGTAGCATTTCTCATATTATATGTAGATGACATACTATTGATGGGAAATGATATAGAACTCTTGGACAACATCAAGGCCTACTTGAATAAGAGTTTTTCAATGAAGGACCTTGGAGAAGCTGCTTATATATTAGGCATCAAAATCAATAGAGATAGATCGAGACGCCTCATAGGTCTTTCACAAAGCACATACCTTGATAAGATATTGAAGAAGTTCAATATGGATCAGTCTAAGAAGGGGTTCTTGCCTGTGTTGCAAGGTATGAAATTGAGCTCAGCTCAATGTCCGACCACGGCAGAAGAAATAGAAGAGATGAGTGTCATCCCCTATGCCTCAGCCATAGGTTCTATTATGTATGCCATGCTGTGTACCAGACCTGATGTAAACCTTGCCGTAAGTTTGGTAGGAAGGTACCAAAGTAATCCCGGCAAGGAACACTGGACAGCGGTCAAGAATATCCTGAAGTACCTGAAAAGGACTAAGGAAATGTTTCTCGTTTATGGAGGTGACGAAGAGCTCGTCGTAAAGGGTTACGTCGACCCTAGCTTCGACACAGATCTGGATGACTCTAAGTCACAAACCGGATACGTGTATATTTTGAATGGTGGGGCAGTAAGCTGGTGCAGTTGCAAGCAAAGGGTCGTGGCGGGATCTACATGTGAAGCGGAGTACATGGCAGCCTCGGAGGCAGCACATGAAGCAATATGGGTGAAGGAGTTCATCACCGACCTAGGAGTCATACCCAATGCGTCGGGGCCGATCAAGCTCTTCTGTGACAACACTGGAGCTATTGCTCTTGCCAAGGAGCCCAGGTTTCACAAGAAGACAAGGCACATCAAGCGTCGCTTCAACTCCATTCGTGAAAATGTTCAAGATGGAGACATAGAGATTTGTAAAGTACATACGGACCTGAATGTAGCAGATCCGTTGACTAAACCTCTCCCTAGAGCAAAACATGATCAACACCAGAATTCCATGGGTGTTCGATTCATCACAATGTAACTAGATTATTGACTCTAGTGCAAGTGGGAGACTGTTGGAAATATGCCCTAGAGGCAATAATAAAAGCATTATTATTATATTTCCTTGTTCATGATAATTGTCTTTATTCATGCTATAATTGTGTTATCCGGAAATCGTAATACATGTGTGAATAACAGACACCAACATGTCCCTAGTGAGCCTCTAGTTGACTAGCTCGTTGATCAATAGATAGTCATGGTTTCCTGACTATGGACATTAGATGTCATTGGTAACGAGATCACATCATTAGGAGAATGATGTGATGGACAAGACCCAATCCTAAACATAGCACAAGATCGTATAGTTCGTTTGCTAGAGTTTTCCAATGTCAAAGTATCTTTTCCTTAGACCATGAGATCGTGTAACTCCCGGATACCGTAGGAGTGCTTTGGGTATGCCAAACGTCACAACGTAACTGGGTGACCATAAAGGTAGACTACGGGTATCTCCGAAAGTGTCTGTTGGGTGACATGGATCAAGACTGGGATTTGTCACTCCGTATGACGGAGAGGTATCACTGGGCCCACTCAGTAATGCATCATCGTAATGAGCTCAAAGTGACCAAGTGTCTGGTCACGGGATCATGCATTACGGTACGAGTAAAGTGACTTGCCGGTAACGAGATTGAACGAGGTATTGGGATACCAACGATCGAATCTCGGGCAAGTAACATATCAATAGACAAAGGGAATTGCGTACGGGGTTGATTGAATCCTCGACATCGTGGTTCATCCGATGAGATCATCGTGGAGCATGTGGGAGCCAACATGGGTATCCAGATCCCGCTGTTGGTTATTGACTGGAGAGTCGTCTCGGTCATGTCTGCTTGTCTCCCGAACCCATAGGGTCTACACACTTAAGGTTCGGTGATGCTAGGGTTGTGAAGATAAGTATATGCAGTAACCCGAATGTTGTTCGGAGTCCCGGATGAGATCCCGGACGTCACGAGGAGTTCCGGAATGGTCCAGAGGTAAAGAATTATATATAGGAAGTGCTGTTTCGGGCATCGGGACAAGTTTCGGGGTTATCGGTATTGTACCGGGACCACCGGAAGGGTCCCGGGGGTCCACCGGGTGGGGCCACCTATCCCGGAGGGCCCCATGGGCTGAAATAGGAGGGAACCCAGCCCATAGTGGGCTGGGGCGCCAGCCCCTATAGGCCCATGCGCCTAGGTTTCCACCATGGAAGAGTCCATGTGGTGGAAGGCACCCCTAGGTGCCTTGGGGGGGAGGGAAACCTCCCCTTGGCCGCCGCCCCCCCTAGTAGATCTCATCTACTAGGGCCGGCGCCCCCCCCATGGCACCCCTATCTATAGTGGGGGGGAGAGGAGGGATTTTACCCCAGCCCCTGGCGCCTCCCTCTCTCCCCGTTACGTCTCCTTTTCGTAGTATAGGCGAAGCCCTGCTACTGTGACGCCCTGCATCCACCACCACGCCGTCGTGCTGCTGGATCTTCATCAACCTCTCCTTCTCCCTTGCTGGATCAAGAAGGAGGAGACGTCTCCCGTCCCGTACGTGTGTTGAACGCGGGGGTGCCGTCCGTTCGGCGCTGGTCATCGGTGATTTGGATCACGTCGAGTACGACTAGATCATCACCGTTCTTTTGGACGCTTCCGTGCGCGATCTACAAAGGTATGTAGATGCATCCAATGACTCGTTGCTAGATGAACTCCTAGATGATCTTGGTGAAACGAGTAGGAAAATTTTTGTTTTCTGCAACGTTCCCCAACACATCGGTTCTCCTCCGACGGCTTCCACCCCTTGCCCTATGGACAATGCCGAGGTGTTGTCTCAGAAGGCACCGAGCCATGGGGAGGTGATCCTGGGGGTGCCTCACGGCGACCTCCCGGACCCTGGGTACCAAGGGAGCGAGGCTCGTACGGGCTTCGAGTTCAGGCCCCAGCCGGACACTACGCCGGAACCTTCGATGGTTCCAGACTCCGGCAGGCAGTCCCCCATTAAGGGGGGCCAACCACCTGTGCCGTTGTCCTCTGTCCAACCAGAGGCACCGGACAACTTGCTGGAAGCGCTTCACAGCGCTTCCATCGATGAAGAGCACCACACTATCATGAGTGCGGTGGTCAAGAAGGTTCAGTCCGCCAAAAACGGACTGACCAAAGCTTGCGGTAGCCTCCTAACATGCTTTGAGTTAAGCATTCAAAATAAAAATATTACCGCATAGATAGTAGCCCCTGATGCTCTGTTTGACGTTCGCGAAGAAAAGCCGAATAGAGTATCAAATGATAACTTAGGAGTCTAATTAGAGTATGTCTATGTGTATGTGCAGGCTTCACTGCTGGCCGCTGCCGCACGTACTGCGGAGGTCTCTGCGCTGAAGCAGGCCCTGAAGCGGTCCGAGGACGAGCACGGCCTTAACAAGGGGCAGCTCGAAGAGAGCAAAGGTAAGATATACCCCAGTTATATAGTTAAAAAGAAGTTCGGTGTAAAGTAATAGGATCATCATGAATTTGTCAGGGGCCACGACCGAGGCAGAGACCCTGAGGAAGGCGTTGTCCGTGACCGAAGACAAAGCAGCCAAAGAACGCATTGAACGGGAGAAACAAGAAGCCCAAGTGGGCGAGGTGCAACAAGAGCTCGAGGCTCTCGCCAAAAAGCACGAGTGCTTGGAGCTTGACTCCAAGACGCGAGAGTCCGAGCTCGCGCAGGTGCTTGAAAGCATTCGGAGCGCTAAGGCCGAAGCCCATAAGGCCCTACAGGAGATTGATGCGGCGAAGAAGATAGCAGCGGGTAAGGCATTCAATATACAAAGCAAGCATGTGAAGGAGACTTTCCTTTTTCTTACTCGACTTCGGAGCTCTCCAGGAGCGTTTGCAGATCTTCCCCGCAGTGTGCTGGATGCCGCGGAGTTTTACCGGGCTGAGGAGGGGAGCTCAACGGAGAAATTGTTATGGTCTTACTATACTGGGACCGAACACCCCGTGTCCTTGAGCAACCAGCTGAAGCAGTTGGTCGAACTTCAAAAGGCGGCCGAACAGGCCATGAGGGGCCTTATAGTCCGGATGTGGCCTGGCGAGCCCCTGTCCGGTAGCTACTTTGGTCTGGTGAGGCGGCTGGTGGAAGCCTGCCAACGGCTTGAAGTCATCAAGCGATCCGTCTGCATCGAAGGTGCCCGCAGAGCTTTTGCCCGAGCAAAGGTGCACTGGGCAAAGCTGGACGCCGTGAAGCTTGTGAAGGAGGAGCCGCCGGAAGGCAGGGAGCATCGCTGCCCCGAGAATTACTATGAGAGTGTCCTGAAGGGTTCCCGCTTAGTGTCAGATGAGTGTGCCAAGGATGTAATTTTTGAATGAACATGCCCATGTGATCCTGTAATATGAAACGAGTTCTTTTGCGCCATGCGACGCTTTCTTAATTTGAAATATGACCTTCTGTGTAGTCGTTTATAAAATCTGAGAGTTGGCCAGTCGTCGGCTTCTGCCCCCATGTAACTAGTACTGGGGTGTTCGGGGTAAATCTGAACACTCTTTACCCCAATTTTGGGTCCTTCAAGGCAGATGCTCAGCGCAACGAACCAGGCAATCGGACTATAATGATTTATCACTCTCACTTAGCCATAGAAGTCTATGATTTTAAATTTTTGGCGAAGCCCCTGGTATTCGGAGGGCCGAATTTGGGGCGCTATACACGCCTAAGCCGGACAAGGCCGACTCTTCACCCGAAGCGGAAAAAGTCTTTAAGGACTTGAGACCTCTCAAACAGCAACCAGTCTCTCGCCTTATCATGACAGTCAGTTTTTGGCTTTCTCTACTGAGGTGCTTGTCCGGAAGAACTGGGACACGATCGCAGTAGTTCTCCCACCGCTACCTTAGCCGATATAGTGGAACGTAAGGTACCAAAGCATGGGAGCCGGGCAACCCAACATTTGACCCAAGACATGATTCGAAGCTGATGCATATAATGCTATAAGTTCGGGGTGCCACACTGTCGAAAGTGTTCCAACTTCTTGCGCCGTATTACGGGGAAACGAGAGCCCCTGGCGTACTGAGCGTACCCGAGCGTGCAGGTGCGGAATGTCGTAAATGGACATATAAGAGAAAGAGAAAAACTTAAATAATGCAATGACAGATTAATAATATGCATTGTTATTTTAATAATAAGTCGAAGCGTACTGGTACAAGTAGTGCAATAACCATAAAGTAGGACAATTCGAAATGTCCTATCCCAAGGCAAGCTACGCATGAATAGTGAAAAGCGGGTATATCAAGTATTACTAGAGACCACCTGGCAGTTCCCGTGTTCATCTTAGCTTCTTGCCGCCTTGGTTGTTGCTTCCGGAATGTGTCTGGCAATCGGACTTCCGGAGAGGGCTGCCGAAGAGTTAGGCCCTGAAAGAGAAAAGGAATGTCAAAGGTATACATCCCCTGGTGTGGTTAAGCCACAATGCGGGGTGTGTCCTCATTGTGCCCCTGCCTATATCCATGGTATTTTCAATGCGTAGTTATGTACACGCGGCACGAATTTCGTCGCTGCACTGGGACTGGGGTGGGGGCCGGATTGCTAGGCGAGCGCTGATCGCGCCAGGCGATCCTGTTGCAGATTGTTCCGGACTCGCTTGAAGGTGTCCGGGGGCTGTAACGCCGAATGAGTGGTCTGCCTGAACAGGCTTCTTTGTGCCTCTGCTGCAAGGGCCACAGTGTGCTCTTCCATACGAAGCGAGCGTTCTGTGTTTCCATTTACTGTTATGACCCCGCGGGGTCCTGGCATCTTGAGCTTGAGGTATGCGTAATGCGGCACTGCATTGAATTTTGCAAATGATGTCCATCCGAGCAGTGCATGATAGCCACTTCGAAACGGGACGATGTCCAAGATTAACTCTTCGCTTCGGAAGTTACCCGGTGATCCGAAGACCACTTCCAGTGTGATTGAGCCTGTGCAATGGGCCTCTACACCTGGGATGATGCCTTTAAAGGTGGTTTTTCTGGGTTTGATCCTTGAGGGATCGATACCCATTTTTCGCACTGTATCCTGATAAAGCAGGTTCAGGCTGCTGCCGCCGTCCATAAGGACTCGAGTGAGGTGAAATTCGTCAATGAAGGGGTCTAGGACCAGTGCGGCGGATCCGCCATGACAGATACTAGTGGGGTGGTCCCTGCGATCGAAGGTGATCAGACAAGCAGACCATGGGTTGAACTTCGGGGCGACGGGCTCCATCGCGTAGACGTCCCTTAGTGCCCGCTTCCGCTCCCTCTTGGGAATGTGGGTTGCGTATATCATGTTTACTGTCTTCACTTGTGGGGGAAACCCCTTCTGTCCTCCTGGGTTCGGCAGCCGGGGCTCCTCCTCGTCATCGCTATGCAGCCCCTTGTCCTTGTTTTCGGCATTTAACTTGCCGGCCTGCTTGAACACCCAGCATTCTCTGTTGGTGTGATTGGCTAGCTTGTCAGGGGTGCCGTGGATTTGACACAAGCGATCGACTATGCGATCCAGACTGGACGGAGCCGCAGTATTTCTTTTAAATGGCTTCTTCCGCTGACCGGATCTAGAGCCTCTGAATCCGGCATTGACTGCCGTATCTTCCGTGTTATCGCCGTTATTGCGGTGCTTTGGTCTATTACGATGCTGCCTACCGTTAACTTCTTTGGTATCCGAGGTATCCGAATTCCTTGATGTCTTGTTGCTGCGAGCCAGCCAGCTGTCCTTGCCCGCGCAAAAGCGGGTCATGAGTGTTGTGAGGGCTGCCATAGATTTCAGCTTCTCTTGGCCGAGGTGGCGGGCGAGCCACTCGTCGCGGATGTTATGCTTGAATGCCGCTAGGGCTTCTGCATCCGGACAGTCTACAATTTGATTTTTCTTAGTCAGGAACCGTGTCCAGAATTGTATGGTTGATTCCCCTGGCTGCTGGGTTATGTGGCTCAAGTCATCAGCATCCGATGGCGGCACATAAGTGCCCTGGAAGTTGTCAAGAAATGCATCTTCCAAATCCTCCCAACTGCCAACGGAATCTGCTGGCAAGCTATTCAGCCAATGCCGAGCTGGTCCTTTGAGTTTTAGTGGGAGGTACTTGATGGCATGTAGATCGTCATCGCGAGCCATGTGGATGTGAAGGAGGAAATCCTCAATCCATACAACGGGATCTGTTGTGCCATCGTATGATTCGATATTTATGGGTTTGAAACCCTCCGGGAATTCATGATTCATAACTTCATCAGTGAAGCATAGGGGGTGTGCGGCGCCTCTGTGCCGGGCTATATCCTGACGTAGTTTGTATGAGTCTTGTTTGCTGTATTCGGCCCGGCCGGATTTACTCTTGGTGTATCCGACGCGACGATCATCGTCCCGTGTGGGCGCATGTGTTCGTGTCCCGTATATTGACCTTGCGATTTTTTCCTTACTATCCAAGATGTCTCGCAGGTCCTCTGTGTTGCCCCAGGCCTTAGTATCTTTGACTGAGAGGCAACGGGGTGCGGTCTGAACTTTAGGCTGAAATGCCTCTCTGGCTCGGCCACGTAGTGGCTGGTCAGCCGCATCATACACTGTTGAATGAGGTTTCAATGCTTCCTCCTCGAGGCGAGGGAGCAACCTGTGTTTTGGGTAAGTCTTGGACGGGCTCTCGAGTTCATGCTCCTTGGCCGCAAGGACTTTGGTCCATCTGTCTGCTAGCAAGTCTTGATCAACTTGAAGCTGTTGTCGTTTCTTCTTTAGGCTATTTGCCGAGGCCATAAGCCGGCACTTGAAGCGCTCTTGCTCGACGGGGTCCTCAGGAACGATAAACTCGTCGTCGCTGAGGCTCGCCTCATCTTCGGAGAGAGGCATGTAATTGTCCTCCTCCGGTTCTCCATCTGCTGCCTGCTCTGGAGGGCTAACTTGTTCGTCCTCTAGCTCTACACCATGTTGGAGGGGATTGTTGTTGTCTTCGGCGCTATCCGGAGTGTTATTATCTCGTGTGCTGGTATCACTGCTCTTGCTGTGGCGGGACTTGGAGCGGCGCCGCTGACGTCGGCGCTTGGGTTGCTTCTTGGAGGGGTCATCCTCCGCTGTCTCGTCGCCATTGGCTTCTTTGGGGGTGTCCACCATATATATCATATGATGAGGTGGCGGTCTAGTGCCCCGATGGCGGTGGATCCTGTTCGTCTCTGGCTTCGTCGTCCATACCGTCAAAGTCTTCGGAGCCGAAGTCGAGCATGTCGGTTAAGTCGTCGACAGTGGCTACTAAGTGGGTGGTGGGTGGGCAGCGAATTTCCTCGTCGTCCGCATCCCATTCTAGCCGGACATAGTTCGACCAAGGTTCTCCTAACAGGGAGAGAGACATTAATGAATTTAGCACATCCCCGAAGGGTGAGTTCTGAAAGATGTCCGCGGAGGTGAACTCCATGATCGGCGCCCAGTCGGACTCGACGGGCACGGATATGAGCGGCTCGGAGTCTATGGCCGGAGATGAATCCAGTGGTTTGGCGACACGGCTCTCGTAAGGGGTGAAGTCAGTATCCGTCTCTATCGCCACTGAGAGTGTGGCCTCCATGGCGGGGTCCATCCCTTCGCTCTCGGATGGCGCGACTTGTTCCGGATTGATGGACAGAGTAGCTGCGGATGCGATCTCCCGAAAACTGTCCGACGGCAGAGTAACATCATGCTCGTCAAGACTGTACGGCGCATCCGACATGGGCTCGAATCCGTCAAAGATCAAGTCTCCACGGATGTCTACTGTGTGGTTCAAGTTTCCAAATCTAACCTGATGGCCAGGGGTGTAGCTCTCAATCTGCTCCAGATGGCCAAGCAAATTGGCCCGCAGTGCAAAGCCGTCGAATATGAAGATCTGTCCGGGGAGGAAAGCCTCACCCTAGACCGCATCGCTAGCGATGATCGAAGGAGCCGTCCAGCCTTATGGTGATGACATAGTGGAACTCTCAATGAAAGCACCAATGTCGTGTCAAAACCGGCGGATCTCGGGTAGGGGGTCCCGAACTGTGCGTCTAAGGCGGATGGTAACAGGAGGCACGGGACACGATGTTTACCCAGGTTCGGGCCCTCTTGATGGAGGTAAAACCCTATGTCCTGCTTGATTGTTCTTAATGATATGAGTATTACAAGAGTTGATCTACCACGAGATCAGAGAGGCTAAACCCTAGATGCTAGCCTATGGTATGATTGTCTATTGTCCTATGGACTAAAACCCTTCGGTTTATATAGGCACCGGAGGGGGCTAGGGTTACACAAGGTCGGTTACAAAGGAGGAGATATCCATATCCGTATTGCCTAGCTTGCCCTCCACGCAAAGTGATACGTCTCAACGTATCTATAATTTTTGATTGCTCCATGCTATATTATCTACTGTTCTAGACTATATTGGGCTTTATTTCCCACTTTTATATTATTTTTGGGACTAACCTATTAACCGGAGGCCCAGCCCAGAATTGATGTTTTTTGCCTATTTCAGTGTTTCAGAGAAACGGAATATCAAACGGAGTTCAAACAGAATAAAATCTTCGGGAACGTGATTTTCTCACCGAACGTGATCCAGGAGACTTGGACCCTACTCCAAGGAGTCAAAGAGGAGGTCACGAGGGTGGGGGGCGCGCCCCCCTAGGGTGCGCCCCTTGCCTCGTGGGCCCCTCGGTGCTCCACCGATGTACTCCTTCCTCCTATATATACCTACGTACCCCCAAACAATCAGAAGAGGAGCCAAAAACCTAATTCCACCGCCGCAACTTTCTGTATCCACGAGATCCCATCTTGCGGCTTGTTCCGGAGCTCCGCCGGAGGAGGGCCGTCATCACGGAGGGCTTCTACATCATCATAGCCTCTCCGATGACGTGTGAGTAGTTTACCTCAGACCTTCGGGTCCATAGTTAGTAGCTAGATGGCTTCTTCTCTCTTTTTGGATCTCAATACAATGTTCTCCCCCTCTCTTGTGGAGATCTATTCGATGTAATCTTATTTTTACGGTGCATTTGTTGAGACCGATGAATTGTGGGTTTATGATCAAGTCTACCTATGAATAATATTTGAATCTTCTCTGAATTCTTTTATGTATGATTGGTTATCTTTGCAAGTCTCTTCGAATTATCCGTTTGGTTTGGCCAACTAGATTGGTAGTTCTTGCTATGGGAGAAGTGCTTAGCTTTTGGTTTGATCTTGCGGTGTCCTTTCCCAGTGACAGAAGGGGCAGCAAGGCACGTATTGCATCGTTGCCATCGAGGATAACAAGATGGGGTTTATTTCATATTGCATGAATTTATCTCTCTACATCATGTCATCTTGCTTAAGGCGTTACTCTGTTTTTAACTTAATACTCTAGATACATGCTGGATAGCGGTCGATGACTGGAGTAATAGTAGTAGATGCAGAATCGTTTCGGTCTACTTGTCACGGACGTGATGCCTATATACATGATCATGCCTAGATATTCTCATAACTATGCTCAATTCTTTCAATTGCTCAACAGTAATTTGTTCACCCATCGTAGAATACTTATACTCTTGAGAGAAGCCACTACTGAAACCTATGGCCCCCGGGTCTATTCTCATCATATCAATCTCCATCACTTTAATCTTGTTTTGCTCTTTACTTTGCCTTTAGTTTTTACTTTGCATCTTTATACCAAAAATACCAAAAATATTATATCTATCAGATCTCACTCTCGTAAGTGACTGTGAAGGGATTGACAACCCCTAATCGCGTTGGTTGCGAGTAGCTATCATTTTGTGCAGGTACGAGGGACTTGAGCATGGCCTCCTACTGGATTGATACCTTGGTTCTCAAAAACTGAGGGAAATACTTACGCTACTCTGCTGCATCATCCCTTCCTCTTCGGGGAAAACCAACGCAAGCTCGAGACATAGCAAGAAGGATTTCTGGCGCCGTTGCCGGGGAGTCTATGCAAAAAGTCAACATACCAAGTACCCATCACAATCTCTATCTCTCGCATTACATTATTTGCCATTTGCCTCTCGTTTTCCACTCCCCCCACTTCACCCTTGCCGTTTTATTCGCCCTCTCTCTCTATCCTCCCTCTCTATTTGCCTCTTTTGCCCGTTTGCTCTTGTTTGCTCGTGTGTTAGATTGCTTGTTTGTCGCGATGGCTCAAGGTACTACCAAATTGTGTGACTTCACCAATACCAATAATAATGATTTCCTTATCACTCTGATTACTCCTCTTGCTAATACTGAATCTTGTGAAATCAATGCTGCTTTTTTGAATCTTGTTATGAAAGATCAATTCGCCGGCCTTCCTAGTGAAGATGCCGCTACTCATCTGAATAGCTTCGTTGATTTATGTGATATGCAAAAGAAAAAAGATGTCGATAATGATGTCGTTAAATTGAAGCTATTTCCTTTTTCGCTTAGAGATCGTGCTAAAGCTTGGTTTTCATCTTTGCCTAAGAATAGTATTGATTCTTGGAACAAGTGCAAAGATGCTTTTATCTCTAAGTATTTCCCTCCCGCTAAGATCATCTCTCTTAGAAACAATATTATGAATTTTAAGCAACTTGATCATGAACATGTTGCACAAGCTTGGGAGAGAATGAAATTAATCATACGTAATTGCCCTACTCATGGTTTGAATTTGTGGATGATCATACAAAAATTTTATGCCGGATTGAATTTTTCTTCTAGAAATCTTTTAGATTCGGCCGCGGGAGGCACTTTTATGGAAATCACTTTAGGAGATGCTACTAAACTCCTAGATAATATTATGGTTAATTATTCTCAATGGCATATTGAAAGATCTTCTAATAAAAAAGTGCATGCGATAGAAGAAATCAATGTTTTGAGTGGAAAGATGGATGAACTTATGAAATTATTTGCTACTAAGAGTGTTTCTTCTGATCCTAATGATATGCCTTTGTGTACTTTGATTGATAATAACAAGGAATCTATGGATGTGAATTTTGTTGGTAGGAATAATTTTGGTAACAACGCTTATAGAGGGAATTTTAATCCTAGGCCATATCCTAGTAATCCTCCTAATAATTATGGGAATTCCTACAACAACTCTTATGGAAATTATAATAAGATGCCCTCTGAATTTGGGAATAGTGTTAAAGAGTTTATGAATTCACAAAAGAATTTTAATGCTTTGCTTGAAGAGAAATTGCTTAAAGTTGATGATTTGGCTAGAAACGTTGTTAGAATTTCTCTTGAGATTGATTCTTTAAAGCTTAGATCTATTCCTCCTAAGCATGATATTAATGAGTCTCTCAAAGCCATGAGAATTTCCATTGATGAGTGCAAGGAAAGAACCGCTAGGATGCGTGCTTCCAAAGATGCCTTTATTAAAGCGTGTTCTTCCAATTCCTATGAAAATCAAGATGAAGATATAAAAGTTATTAATGTGTCCCCTATTAAATCTTTATTTTGCAATATAAATCTTGATGAAACTGAATATTATCTTCCTTTACCTAGAAGACGCTCTAAAAATTCGGAGTATTTAGATCTTAATGATGAAATTGATGAAAGTGGGATTGAAAGAAATAAAAATCTAGATGTTGCTAAACCCACTATGTTGGATTTCAAGGAATTTAATTATGAAAGTTTCTCTTTAATTGATTGTATTTCCTTGCTGCAATCCGTGCTAAATTCTCCACATGCTTATAGTCAAAATAAAGCCTTCACCGAACATATTGTTGATGCCTTGATGCAATCTTATGAAGAAAAACTTGAGTTGAAAGTTTCTATCCCTAGAAAACTCTATGATGAGTGGGAACCAACTATTAAAATTAAAATTAAAGATCATGAGTTCTATGCTTTGTGTGATTTGGGTGCTAGTGTCTCCACTATTCCCAAAACTTTGCGTGATTTGCTAGATTTCCGCAATTTTGATGATTGCTCTCTAAACTTGCATCTCGTGGATTCTACTAGTAAGAAACCTATGGGTAGGATTAATGATGTTCTTATTGTTGCAAATAGCAATTATGTGCCCGTAGATTTCATTGTTCTTGATATAGATTGCAATCCTTCTTGCCCTATTATTCTTGGTAGACCTTTCCTTAGAACGGTTGGTGCGATTATTGATATAAAGGAAGGGAATATTAGATTTCAATTTCCATTAAAAAAGGGCATGGAACACTTTCCAAGAAAGAAAATAAAATTACCATATGAAACTATCAAGAGAGCCACTTATGGATTGCCTACCAAAGATGGCAATACTTAGATCTATCCTCGCTTTTATGCCTAGCTAGGGGCGTTAAACGATAGCGCTTGTTGGCAGGCAACCCAATTTTATTATTATTCCTTGCTTTTTGCTCCTGCTTAGTAATAAATAAATTATTTAGCCTCTGTTTTGCTTGTGTTTTTTGTGTTTAATTAGTGTTTGTGCCAAGTAGAACCGTTGGGAAGACTTGGGGAAAGTCTTGTTGAACTTGCTGTAAAAAACAGAAACTTTATCGCTCACGAGAACTTGCTGTAAAATACAGTAGGTTTAACACCAATATAAATAAAGAATGAGTTCATTACAGTACCTTGAAGTGGTCTTTTATTTTCTTTCGCTAACGTAGCTCACGAGTTTTCTACTTTAAGTTTTGTATTGTGAAGTTTTCAAGTTTTGGGTGAATTCTTTTGATGGATTATGGAACAAGGAGTGGCAAGAGCCTAAGCTTGGGGATGCCCATGGCACCCCCAAGATAATCTAAGGACACCAAAAATCCAAAGCTTGGGGATGCCCCGGAAGGCATCCCCTCTTTCGTCTACTTCCATCAGTAACTTTACCTGGAGCTATATTTTTATTCACCACATGATATGTGTTTTGTTTGGAGCGTCTTGTATGATTTGAGTCTTTGCTTTTTAGTTTACCACAATTATCTTTGTTGTACACACTGATACATCTCCGTCGTATCCACTTTTCCAAACACTTTTTCCCTTGTTTTGGACTCTAACTTGCATGATTTGAATGGAACTAACCCGGACTGACGCCGTTTTCAGCAGAATTACCATAGTGTTATTTATGTGCAGAAACAAAAGTTTTCGGAATGACCTGAAACTTCACGGAACATCTTTTCGGAAATAATAAACAATCCTTGCAAAAGATGAAGACCAGGGGGCCCACACCCTAGCCACGAGGGTGGGGGGCGCGCCCCCTACCTCGTGGGCCCCTTGGAGCTCCTCCAACCTCGACTCCAACTCTATATATTTGCTTTCGGGGAGAAAAAAATAAAGAAGAAGGATTCATCGCGTTTTACGATACGGATCCGCCGCCAAGCCCTAAAACCTCTATGGAGGGCTGATCTGGAGTCCTTTCAGGGCTCCGGAGAGGGGAATCCGTCGCCATCGTCATCATCAACCTTCCTCCATCACCAATTTCATGATGCTCACCGCCGTGCGTGAGTAATTCCATCGTAGGCTTGCTGGACGGTGATGGGTTGGATGAGATTTATCATGTAATCGAGTTAGTTTTGTTAGGGTTTGATCCCTAGTATCCACTATGTTCTGAGATTGATGTTGCTATAACTTTGCTATGCTTAATGCTTGTCACTAGGGCCTGAGTGCCATGATTTCAGATCTGAACCTATTATGTTTTCATCAATATATGAGAGTTCTTGATCCTATCTTGCAAGTCTATAGTCACCTATTATGTGTTATGATCCATTAACCCCGAAGTGACAATAATCAGGATACTCACCGGTGATGACCGTAGTTTGAGGAGTTCATGTATTCACTATGTGTTAATGCTTTGGTCCGGTACTCTATTAAAAGGAGGCCTTCATATCCCTTAGTTCCCGCTAGGACCCCGCTGCCGCGGGAGGGTAGGACAAAAGATGCCATGCATGTTCTTTGCCATAAGAACACATGACTATATTCGAAATACATGCCTACATTACATTGAGGAATTGGAGCTAGTTCTATGTCACCATAGGTTATGACTGTTACATGATGAACCGCATCCGGCATAATTCTCCATCACTGATCCATTGCCTATGAGCTTTCCATATATTGTTATTCGCTTATTTACTTTTCCGTTGCTATTGCTATCATCACTACAAAATACCAAAAACATTACTTTTGCTATCGTTACCTTTTGCTATCGTTAACACTACTATCATATTACTTTGCTACTAAATACTTTGCTGCAGATATTAAGTTTCTAGGTGTGGTTGAATTGACAACTCAGCTGTTAATACTTGAGAATATTCTTTGGCTCCCCTTGTGTCGAATCAATAAATTTGGTTTGAATACTCTACCCTCGAAAACTGTTGCGACCCCCTATACTTGTGGATTATCAAGACTATTTTCTGGCGCCGTTGCCGGGGAGCATAGCTCTATTCTTTGAGTCACTTGGGATTTATATCTGCTTATCATTATGAAGAACTTGAGAGATCCAAAAACCAAGATTTATCCCTCAACTACGAGGGGAGGTAAGGAACTGCCATCTAGATCTGCACTTGATTCACCTTCTGTTTTGCGTAAGCTTGCGACAGCTAAACCTGCTTCTGCTATTCGTTCTGATATATCGCATGTTATTGATGATGACACTTCTGATATGCCTGATACTTATGATGAAACTACTTCTATGCTTGATACTACTGTGCCACTTAGTGAATTTCTTGATGAACAACTTGCTAGGGTTAGAGAGAGTGAAAATATTGAATATGATAATATTGATGAAAGTGATGATGAAGATTCTCCCTCTAATGAATATGAATCACCTGTTCTTCCTGAGGGTTATGTTTTTGAAAAATAAGCTTCTTTAGCTATTTTAGCTTGCAAAGATAGATACGAACTCAAGAGGTTATTAGCTAAATGGAAGCAGCAATCTCTTAATGCTAGAACTAAATGATATAGCCACCCTGTTCACTAAAGATGAGAGAACTTGCTACTTTTATATCCTTAAAATATTCCCGTTCTCATTAAAGGGTGATGCTAAGATATGGTTTAATTCTCTTGATCCTGGTTGTGTGCGTAGTCCCCAGGATATGATTTATTACTTCTCTGCTAAATATTTCCCTGCTCATAAGAAACAAGCTGCCTTAAGGGATATATATAATTTTGTGCAAATTGAAGAAGAGAATCTCCCACAAGCTTGGGGGAGGATTCTCCAATTACTTAATGATTTGCCTGATCACCCTCTTAAGAAAAATGAAATACTTGATATCTTCTATAATGGACTAACCGATGCTTCAAGAGATTACCTGGATAGTTCACTACTAGGAAAAGTCATGCTAGTGGCGCACCAGTTTTGCCTACTAATGGCGCACTGCTGGTGCGCCACTAGCACCACACCATTAGAATTAAATACTAATGGCGCACTACTGGTGCGCCATCAGTATCTGGTGTACTAATGGCGCAACACGCAGTGCACCATTAGTATAGCCCACAGTGCGCCATTAGAATGCCTCTCAGGGGGCCATATGTACCCATGTGCTTTGGCATACTAATGGCGCACTAGTGGGTGATGCGCCATTAGTGTCATTTTTACAGTGCACCATTAGTGTCTTGAGTGGTGCGCCGCTAGTATGAATATTAGGGATTTTCTTTCTTTTCTGATATTTTCACAGGTTACAAAATATATTATTGGACAGAATTTAGACAACACCACACAGCAACAGCAGATTCATCGAATACAATAGAAGATTAGTCTCCAAATACAAATCATCATATTAGTCTCCGAATTCAAAAGACCGAACAAAGATAGAACATTACAAGTCTCGAGACCACGAGTAGCGAGTTTGTTGGAAGTAATAGTAATCCTAACAAGTCCTACTAATCATCATCATACAACTTCTACTCGTTATTAATAACAAGTCATACGATCATCATCTTGATAGTCATCGAACCAACCCTACTTAATTGTTCTTAGCACATGATCATCAGTATTAGGCAGGACCTAAATACCCTATTTAAGGTAAAATAGCATAAAACAATATATACCCTGACTCTCCATTATGGAGAATGGAGATCATCGTGTCTCCAATTCTTGCGCTTCGCTTCCTTTTGCTTCCAAGAACCTCCTTACGACTGTCCATACATTTTTCCATCCTTTGATTTTCATGTCTCCACTTCTTTTAGAAATCTCGTATGGACAGTTGACATTCGTAGGATGACCTGGCTGTATGTTCAAAACATTAAGACTACCTTTCTTATACATCAAATGAGGCACACAATTCTCTGGGATTTTCTGTTGAAAAACATAGTAATAACTTCATAGTTAGCAATGATGTACTAGTTTTAGAAGTATGCAAAAGATGCACGAATGTCGTAATAGTAGGAAATCTTACAAGGGTATCTCCATGGTAGTTACCGTAGTTGAACACATGCACTAGTGGCACGTATTGACCATAATATTGAGGACTTTGATTGTAGATATTGTAATTCTCAATGTCAGTACAAAATCCGACCAGATGATTTTTCTCCTTGCAAGTTGTTAATTCAGAGCCATCGGTGTAGTGGGTTTTGTCTACCATCTTCCGCACATTCTTTAAACAATAAAAATAAGCTGTCAATGGAAATAAGCTGTCAACTATTTTGAAATAAACAATATAAATTAGTTAATAATTAACTATGTTTGAGAAAATCACATAGCGGTAGAACTTGAGGCGTATCAACAAGGACCCAATTGTCCATATTGTCTTGGTCGATGTCAGGATCACCAAGATCCATGGTGATAAGCATACCCTCATCAAAACCATACATCTTGCAAAATGCTTCCCAACTTTTGCAACCAAAATGGGTTACGCTCCCAGAATTATATATATTTACTTCAAAATCCACATTGTGATGAGTCCTTAGGTGAATTTTCTTTGTTTCAGAAATTTCATGGTCTTGAAAATCCATCCTCTCCAAGACATAGCGTCTTGCATGGCATGGGATAAGCTATAATCGAATTGTAAAAGATGAAAATTACACGTTGAAATATTTGAAGTCATGCTTAATTATGAAAATAACACTTGTCGTTGTTGTGTACCGTTTCAACTTCGAAGGTCTCCTCGAGCTTAATGCTGAAGCGCCGATCATTGTCCAGGTGAAGCGCCGATCATCGTCGTGGCACCAGCCGGATTCCCCCAGGAGACTTTCGTCGTCCGATGATGACATATCCTATGTTCATAATTCAAAACTACATCATCTCTTGCGTTGGGTCCAATAAGATAATCCACAGTGTGGTGAAAACATGCCCTTCGAACTGGTTTGAGCTATTAGTGAATGGAGATGGTCTAAGATTTTTAGTAGTAAGAAGTGAAGTGGTAATTTTGAGAGCAAATGGTTAGGATGAGTGGTTCCTCTTTCCTGTTTAGCTTTACAATAGAATATTGTTAGTCATGCACACTTGTGCATTTTCAGCCAGACCCAGTGGAGTTGGCCTAAAAACATTTCTTTCTTTAAGCCTGCTACATCCATCTCAAGTATTTATGGTCAAGGGTTAGCAGGGCCATCCAAATAGAGTATCTATAACACAAGAGGCAGTTGATCCTACTTAATTAAGTACTAAGATACCCCGACCCATGCATTAGTAGCAAGTACCCCATATGTCCGATTTTTAGCAAAGTCATGCTAAAATTCACGGAAAATTTCAGGATGACCTTTGCTGAAAATAGGACATATGGAGTACCCAAATTTGCCGGAACGGAAGTTAATCGACATTCCGGCAAACTCAAGGGCCTCTCGGGGTACTTGCAAAATCATCACGACGAGATGGTCGGAGACAAAACCCAGCAAACTCAAGGGCCTCTACTTTCATATGGATGAAAAGGCCACAGACCATATGGTCCTCTCCTTTCATATGGACAAAAATCAGCTCAACTTATGTGAGCTTCCATTCCAGATCTAATAGGTCACCCAACAAAAAATCATCAATAGTTTTAGCTGAAAAAAATCATGGATTGCTGTTAACTGAAAATTAGTGAAAGAAACTGTTGCTGATCATGGATCACTGTTAATTAAAAATAGAGCATCTGGCTTCTCTTATCATGTTCACTAAGTCCACAAAAATGAATAGAGCATCTGGCTGTCATCTACTCTGAATGATTTGATAATTAATACTGACAACTTCAGCATCTATAGACTTTGTGTTGTGGCAGTAGCTAAAAACCCTACATCTTGTCTCTCTGTTTATTAAAGCTGCTGTTTATGTGTCAAGTTTGACATCTACTTGACTGAATATCAACTTGATAGATCAAAAGCTGATAGAAATTGCCAAGTTTTGAGCATCAAGAGATCTGAATGAAGTTAACTTGTTTTGAAAATCACAGAAGGCTTTTGAGTTTATTAAGTACCTCCAGTTCTGAGCTTTAAATGTCAAAAGAGCTTCACAGAATCTTGAATCCTCCACATCACTCTTAACAGTTTTGCATTGCACAAAGGCCGCAATGAGCCAATGATATCAGTAGCAATAATAGGTGCTTACATTCTCAAAGTGAACCTACAGAGTTCTAGTACAGTGAGTAACTCCCAATTCTTTTAATAGAAGCACAATTAATATCAGAACAAAAATAACAAAATAATAGATGTGATTTTAATACAAATACCTGTTGGTGATATTGCCAGTCACTTATTTAGTTGGGTAACAACTTCAAAACAAACTAGTTATTATTATTCCTAGACATGAATGGCAGGCTTGGAGTCGTGTACTTGAACGTGGAAAAGATGGAGTGGAAGGTCCTTGACAAGCCAGATCAACCGATACGTGGAAGTGACTATGTGTATACAATTCAGGAGTTGAACTATAGCTATCTAGCAGAGTGGAAAGGTGACCTAGTCGCCATTATCCGAGAAAACGGCAATTTTGGGTTCATCAGAGTACTTAAGCTTGATCGGTCTAGGATGATGCCGTGTTTTGGGACAGAAGCAATGCTCTAATTGCGAGGCCAGCTTGCGGAAGAGATTTATGCAACAAGGTGTACTTTCCGAGCTGTACTAAGACTGATGATGGTGGCCAGGCCTACTACTGCTTAAAAGAGCAAGAATACCACCCTTCCTTTTGTGACAAGGAGCCAACGAATGCCATATGGTTCCAGCCAAACTTTTAGGATTTGCTTTGGTGGCTGGGAGCCTAACAAGGAGTACTTTCAAATTCCTTTTTGCAACCTAAATAGCCAAGGAACAAGCACAATACATGACCTAATTAAACATGTTATCTTATTTCCACATGCAGGCTAATCTAGCTCGTTAATAGTTTGTCTCCCCTCGTCTTAGCGAGTGTCTCAAGCTCGTTACTAACTACCACATCGTCCTCTTTGCTTTTTTTTGAAAAGGGTCGTCCTGTCTTGCTTTGACCTGCCCTGTGATTTACTCGATCGTGCAAATACACACATTTGGGTGTCAGCAAGTACAAGCTCATACGGCCAACTGCTAGCAACAGCTAGGTTGCCAAACGATCGGGGTGCAGGATTTTTGTGCGGTGCTAAAATCATTCAGGCACCAAGCTCGATGTATCATCTACACCCCGCCAACCCACAAGACAAAGCATCTAAACGTGAGTAAATGGATTCTTTTAACCATTCATCGTAAAAACATTTAGTGTTGTTCCTTATGCGCGGGGAACAATATGTGTGGTGCTAAAATCATTCATGGGCAGGGAATGGGGAGGAAGGGTGGAGAGGGAGGATGGAGGAAGGAGGAGAGGTGCCTGGGTGGGCGCGGCCGGTCGCCGGAGGGGTCGGGGTTAGGGTTGGGGTCGGCGGCGGCGTCGAAGGGATGCAGGGATGCCTCGGTTGGTCGTGGGGAGGCCGACGGCCACGGTCGTCATCCTGCACCCCGTGCCCGGGCTGAGGTAGAGGCGGCGCAGGGTAGGGGCTGACGCGGGGAGGCTGTCGGCGATGGCGGCGGCGACGCGAGGAGGATGCAGGGATGCCTCGGTTGGTCGTGGGGAGGCTGTCGGCGACGCGGGGAGCTGCAGTGGTGGGGGCGCGGGGGCGGCGGCGCACGTAGGGGGTGCGGGGGCGGCGGAGCATGTAGAGGGCGCGGGGGCGACGGGGGCGGCGGCGTCGTGGGTCTAGGGTCGGGGCAGAGAATGGGGAGGAAGTGGATCTGGCGAGAGGGAGGGAGGAAGGGTTCGGGCGAGTTAGAGCTAGGGGGAAGATTACTAATGGCGCACTACCCGAGCGGTGTGGCATTAGAATGTTTTTTAGATAGCAATGGCGCACTACACGGGCGGTGCGCCATTAGAATGTTTTTTTAGATAGCAATGGCGCACCCCCGAGCGGTGCGCCATTAGTATGTTTATTATTATTATTATTATTTCTTGCTATTTTTTAATATATTTTTTATAAAAACAGTAATAATTTTTATAAAAACAATAATAATTTTTTTATGAATATTAAAAAATATTATCAAATTTGTTATTTGAAAATATCATCAAATGGGGGTGCTCGGCGGCGGTGGAGCGGGGGAGGGTACGGGGGGTGCTCGGCGCGGTGGGTCGTCGGCGGTGGTGGAGCGGGGGAGGGTGCGGTGGGTCGTTGGTGGCGATGTAGCGGGGGAGGGTGCGGTGGGTCGGCGGCGGCGGTGGAGCGGGGGAGGGTGCGGTGGGTCATCGGCGGCGGGGGAGCTAGCGGGGGAGGGTGCGGGGGGGGATCGAGATCGATATGCAACAAAGTAGCTGGTCCTAGGTTACTAATGGCACACCACAGACAAATGCGCCATTAGTAACCCTTGTTACTAATGGCGCACCAGCTTGAGGTGCGCCATTAGTAGTTTTGCAAAAAAAAATATAGTAGTGGCGCACTATGTAGGAGGTGCGCCATTAGAATTTTTGGAAAAAAAATTGTTACTAATGGCGCACCGTGGGTCTGGTGCTCCATTAGTGTCTACCACACTAATGGCGCACCGTCTCATGGTGCGCCATTACTATATAGTAGTGGCGCACCACATGTCTGGTGCGCCATTAGTGGCCATATGATCTATAGCCCTTTTCCTAGTAGTGGTTGTGCTAGTTCTGTTTTCAGGGAAAGAACATCAGATGAAGATGAAATTCTATTGAATAATATGTTGACAAATGAAAATAATTGGACACTTCCTGAGCCTATTCCGAAACCAACTCCGAAGAAGAGAGGTATTCTATTTCTCAGTCCTGAAGATATGCAAGAGGCAAAGAAATCTATGAAAGAAAAAGGTATGAAAGCTGAAGATGTTAAGCATTTACCTCCTATTGAAGAAATACACCGTCTTAATTTACCGCCTGTTGAAGAAACATATGGTCTTAATCCATTACCTATTGAAGAAACTCATGGTCTTGTTAACCCGACACAGGTAGTAAAGGTAAATTCTCTTTATAGATATGATAAAGCTGAAATCCCATTTACTAAGTTTGCTAGCCCATGCTTAGATGAGTTTGATAAATTTATGGCTAAGCAAGAAGACTTCAATGCTTATTTTGGTAGAAAATTGAAATACAATTCAAATATGCTTGAACACTTGGGTGATTATATGGCTAATGTTAAAGGTGAACTTAAACTTATTAGTAAGCATGCTTCTATGGTTACCACTCAAGTAGAACAAGTACTTAAAGCTCAAAATGATTTGCTGAATGAATTGAATAGTAAGAATAATGATTATGCTGTTAGAGTGGCTACTAGAACTGGTAGAATGACTCAGGAACCTTTGTATCCTAAAGGCCATCCTAAGAGAATTGAGCAAGATTCTCAGAGAAATAATATAGATGCACCTAGTCCTTCTAAAAGGATGAAAAAGAAAAATGATAGGACTTTGCATGCTTCTAGTGAACCTATTGCTCAACCATCTGAGAATCCAAATAATATTTTTATTTCTGATGCTGAAACACAATCTGGTAATGAACTTGATACTAGTGATAATGTTAATGATAATATTCATGATGATGCGCAACCTAGTAATGATAATGATATAGAAATTGAACCTGCTGTTGATCTTGATAACCCACAATCAAAGAATCAACATTATGATAAGAAAGACTTTATTGCTAGGAAACATGGTAAAGAAAGAGAACCATGGGTTTAGAAACCCATGCCTTTTCCGCCCAAACCATCCAAGAAAAAGGATGATGAGGATTTTGAGTGATTTGCTGAAATGATTAGACCTATCTTTTTGCGTATGCGATTAACTGATATGGTTAAAATGAATCCTTATGCTAAGTATATGAAAGGAATTGTTACAAATAAGAGAAAGATACCGGAATCTAAAATTTCCACCATGCTTGCTAATTATACTTTTAAGGGTGGAATACCAAAGAAACTTGGAGATCCAGGAGTACCCACTATACCATGCTCCATTAAAAGAAACTATGTTAAAACTACTTTATGTGATCTTGGAGCCGGTGTTAGTGTTATGCCTCTCTCTTTATATCGTAGACTTGATTTGAATAAGTTGACACCTACTGAAATATCTTTGCAAATGGTTGATAAATCAACTGCTATACCTGTTGGTATTTGTGAGGATGTGCCTGTTGTAGTTGCAAACGTTACTATTTTAACGGACTTTGTTATTCTTGATATTTCCGAGGACGATAATATGTCTATTATTCTTGGAAGACCCTTTTTGAATACCGCAGGGGCTGTTATTGATTGCACTAAAGGCAATGTCACTTTTCATGTTAATGGTAATGAGCATACGGTACACTTCCCGAGGAAACAACCTCAAGTTCATAGTATCAACTCCATTGGAAAAATTCCATCGATTATATTTGGAGGTTTTCAATTTCCTCTTCCTACTGTCAAGAAGAAATATGATATTCTTATTATTGGGGATGTACATATCCCCGTTGAGGTAACATAGTGTTATTCGAAATTTCTCCGGTTCCATGTTATTCGGACTGGGTTCGTTAACAAGACTTGATACCCCTTGTTAGTGGATTCCTTTTGATGAGCATGAGATGGATGAAACTAGAAGGCACAACCTTCTGTACCCTCTTTCTACTTTCTGGTATTTATATTAAATAAAATAAAAATAAGTATTTTCCGTCTGTTATCTGAATTATCCGTGCAATATAAAAATACCTCGAAAATAAAAGTTCTCCAAATGCCCTGAAATTTAAATATGATTTTTCTGGAATATTTTAGAATATTTGGCACTAAGAATAGAGCAGGAGGGGCATCCACCTGGCCACGAGGGTGGAGGGCACGCCCTACCCCCCTGGGCGCGCCCCCTGCCTTGTGGGCCCACGATGGCCCTCCTCCACTTATTCCTGCACCCACACACTTCTTCCTCCCACAAACACGAATATCCAGCTCAAGCACGATTTCTAGCTCATTTTGCTGCGATTTTCGATCTCCTTGCTCAAAGCACCTCTCACAAAACTGCTTGGGGAGATTGTTCCTTGGTATATGACTCCTCCATTGGTCCAATTGGTTTTTGTTCTAGTGCTTTATTCATTGCAAATTTGTGCTGCCTAGGTGACCCTGTTCTTGAGCTTGCATGTCAAATTTATATGGTCAAAAGTAGTTCTAATGCATGATATAGGCTCTAGGCACTTGTAGGAGTTATTGCTATCAATTTTGTTGAGTTTGGTTTACTTTTATTTTGAAGTTACTAAAAATTTCAGAAATTTTTCAGAGGAAGAAATATGCTTAGGAAAATGTACCAAGGTGGTTCTTTAAGGAAGAAAGGACCCAGGCTTGTAATGCGTGATGCTGATGAAGAGCCACCAAGAGACGCTCCAGTGAGTCCTTATGAATGGCCTTCGGAAAACTTTATGGATCGAGCGGGAATTAAGGAAGAATTTAACGCATATTTGCGTAATGCTGATCTTGTGAGCTTCGAGGAAGAAAAGTGCCGCTAGTATCACTATCTCACTAGTTCCTTTGTGAGGAGGTTTAAATTTTCATCTTCACGTAATTCTCCAACTGTCCTGTTTGATCTTTATGAAAATTCTTACACTATGGACTTAGAGGATTTTACCACTGCTTGAAACTTCCACAATGGGGTAGTGTCAGGGAACCTCGCAAATCTGAATTTAGAGATTTTCTTGCTAGTATAACTATGGGGGAATCTAGAGATAAAACACAAGCTACCATAGGGAGCATTCACTTTCCTGCTATACATTATTTTGCTCTCTTCATAGGTAGATGCATTAATGGTAAAGATGAGGCATGTCACATGTGTGTCCCTAACCTTAGTATTCTTAGGAGTGCTGTGTTAGGAGATAAATCTTATAATTTGAGAGCCATTGTTGCACGTAGGTTGCATCTTAATAGATTTAATGGAGATTTCTTTGGTGGAATTTATGCAACCCACATAGCTAATTTTCTTGGTATAGCCATAAGTGAAGATGATATTGAGTTGCCTCCTGCTTATTTGGATTATGAGGCTATGGTTCACCACCAGTTTATCGAGAGGAATGAATCACCTCTCTAGTATCGCTTAATCTTTGACAGACGCCGTGCTGTCCGTATTACTCTCCCTGCTCCTGCCTTATTTTATTATTAGGCAAAAGGAAGATATGTTATTACCAGAGAGGAGGCAGATGAGTACGAGAGGAGGGCGGAGGCCGCTCGTCGCCACGCTGCAGCTTAGGAGGCGATAGCCGCTGCATCGCAGTATGACCCCAACTATTACTACGGATATCTGCCAGGCCAGCCATGGCCGTAGACCAACTTAGACAAAAAGCCTAAGCTTAGGGGAGTACGTACTTTCCACCGTCATTACATTCATGTTCACACACTCATTGCTAGATGTCGGAGCTCATACGTTTTCATTGTATCATCCATGCTAGTTTATTTTCCTTTTTATGCTTTCTTCTTGTGTGTTTAATAAACCTTAAGAAAAACCAAAAAATTAGTTGTAGCTTTTAATTAGTTTATTTTCCATGCTTGTAGTAGTAATTAAAAAGAAAACCCAAAAAGATTTACTGTTCTTCTTTTGCTTGTTGGGAGCTTTCCCGTGTAAATAGTTTTATTTCTTTTCTTTTCTTTGGGGGTCGATAGGAGAAGACCATAATTAAACTGTTGAAGTGGATCTTATATGCATTATTGTTGATCTGACAAAAGAGCCCATATTGCCATGTCTTCTCCTGTTTATTGAATGCTTGCAGATTCCAGCTTAGTCCAATGCACGTGCATTCTTATTATTATTCACACTATTCGGTCGTGCAAGTGAAAGGCAATTATGATGATATATGATGGACTAACTAAGATGAGAAAAGCTGGTATGAACTCGACCTCTCTTATTTTTGTAAATATGATGAGTTCATCGTTCCTGATTCAGCGTATTATGAACAAACATGTTTGCAATGACAACTAGAGATCATATGCCATGCAAACGGACTGGGGACGTGAGTATGAGAAACTAAATTCCTTCTTTCAAAAGATTGGAATTTTTCATCATGTATCTTGTCCCCATGCTCAGCAACAGAACGGTTCTGCTGAACGAAAGCATCACCACATTGTTGAAGTAGGACTAGCATTGCTAGCTCATGCATCTATGCCTCTCAAATTCTGGGATGAGGCCTTTCTCGCCGCAACATACCTTATCAATATTAGACCCAGTAAAGTCATCAAATTTGAGAATCCTATCACTCGTCTTTTCAGTATTACTCCTAATTATACATCCCTCCGCATATTTGGTTGTGCATGTTGGCCGAATCTTCGACCATACAACGCACGCAAACTTGCGTTTCGTTCCAAACAATGTGTTTTCTTGGGTTATAGTCCTATACACAAAGGAGTCAAATGTCTTGATGTCTCTACTGGCAGAGTATACATATCTAGGGATGTTGTCTTTGATGAATCTGTCTTTCCTTTCAAGTCACTTCATCCAAATGCCGGTGCCCTTCTTCGAAAAGAAATTCTTCTACTTCCGGAGTTTGATCAAGGGGGTGATAACAATTGTACTAACCAATGTGCTAATATTCCTTCTAGTTCTACTCCGGGTACTTTGTCTATGCAGGTGCATGAAGAAAACGACGTTCAAATGGGCCAAGATGATCAAAATCCGGTACAAATTGACCCTATATATCATGTGTTTGAAGAAGAAGCAGCAGGTGCAGAACACGAGGAGGATGCGGCGGCGCCTGCCACGCCTGTGCGTCGATCCGCCTTGGATCACGGGCGGAGATCCGCGCGGAATCCCACGCCTGTCAGCCAATAGGAGAATCAAGCGTCCCCAGCCCGCTCCGCGTCTGCCACGTCAGCGCACATGCGGGGGACAGGAGACGACGCGGGATTTTCCTCGTCCGGCGCGCGCATGCAGGGGACAGGAGCAGCAGCGGTTTCGGGATCTTCTACTCCGGATTACTCTATGGACCCAGCCGCTGCTAGCTCAGGTCAAGCCACAACAGGGTCCACTGGATCCGGTGCACCAGCGCAGTCTGCACAAATGGATGGATCTCCTGGATCTTCTGCCACTAGCCGATCTGTGCAATCTTTTGTGCAACAGCAAGAACAGCCTGCTACCACCTCAAGGGTCATGACCCGGCTACAAAAAGGTATTAGAAGTCCCAAAATAAGAAGAGATGGTACTGTACCATATGGTATGTTATGTGTTTCAGGTGAACCAGCAAAGTTGAAAGATGCACTTGGAGATCCTAAATGGAAAATGGCTATGGATGAAGAGTATGACGTGTTGGGGAACGTTGCAGAAAACAAAAAAAATTTCCTACTCATTTCACCAAGATCCATCTAGGAGTTCATCTAGCAACGAGTCATCGGATGCATCTACATACCTTTGTAGATCGCGTGCGGAAGCGTTCAAAGAACGATGATGATGTAGTCGAACACGACGTGATCCAAATCACCGATGACCAAGCGCCGAACGGACAGCACCTCCGCGTTCAACACACGTACGGGACGGGAGACGTCTCCTCCTTCTTGATCCAGCAAGGGGGAAGGAGAGGTTGATGAAGATCCAGCAGCACGAGGGTGTGGTGGTGGATGCAGGGCGTCACAGTAGCAGGGCTTCGCCTATACTACGAGAGAGAGACGTAACGGGGAGAGAGGGAGGCGCCAGGGGCTGGTGTATGAAGTCCCTCCTCTCCCCCACTATATATAGGGGTTCTAGGGGGGGCGCCGGCCCTAGGAGATGGAATCTCCTAGGGGGGGCGGCGGCCAAGGGTGGGGGGCTTGCCCCCCAAGCAAGGGGGCGCCCCCTTTAGGGTTTCCCCTCAACCCTAGCCGCATGGGCCCTAGGGGAGTGGCGCCCCAGCCCACTTTGGGTTGGTTTCCCTCCCACTTCAGCCCATGGGCCCCCCCGGGATAGGTGGCCCCACCCGGTGGACCCCGGGACCCTTCCGGTGGTCCCGGTACAATACCGGTGACCCCGAAACTTGTCCCGATGGCCGAAACAGCACTTCCTATATATAATTCTTTACCTCCGGACCATTCCGGAACTCCTCGTGACGTCCGGGATCTCATCCGGGACTCCGAACAACATTTGGGTTACTGCATATACATATCTTCACAACCCTAGCGTCACCGAACCTTAAGTGTGTAGACCCTACGGGTTCGGGAGACAAGCAGACATGACCGAGACGACTCTCCGGTCAATAACCAACAGCGGGATCTGGATACCCATGTTGGCTCCCACATGCTCCACGATGATCTCATCGGATGAACCACGATGTCGAGGATTCAATCAACCCCGTATGCAATTCCCTTTGTCAATCGATATGTTACTTGCCCGAGATTCGATCGTCAGTATCCCAATACCTCGTTCAATCTCGTTACCGGCAAGTCACTTTACTCGTACCGCAATGCATGATCCCGTGACCAGACACTTGGTCACTTTGAGCTCATTATGATGATGCATTACCGAGTGGGCCCAGTGATACCTCTCCGTCATACGGAGTGACAAATCCCAGTCTTGATCCATGTCAACCCAACAGACACTTTCGGAGATACCCGTAGTCTACCTTTATAGTCACCCAGTTACGTTGTGACGTTTGGTATACCCAAAGCACTCCTACGGTATCCGGGAGTTACACGATCTCATGGTCTAAGGAAAAGATACTTGACATTGGAAAAACTCTAGCAAACGAACTATACGATCTTGTGCTATGTTTAGGATTGGGTCTTGTCCATCACATCATTCTCCTAATGATGTGATCTCGTTATCAATGACATCCAATGTCCATAGTCAGGAAACCATGACTATCTGTTGATCAACGAGCTAGTCAACTAGAGGCTTACTAGGGACATGTTGGTGTCTGTTATTCACACATGTATTACGATTTCCGGATAACACAATTATAGCATGAATAAAGACAATTATCATGAATAAGGAAATATAATAATAATGCTTTTATTATTGCCTCTAGGGCATATTTCCAACATGACGCACTCATGAAAAATAAAACATGGCACTTGGTGCCAAGTCAGAGAGGTAAAAATATTATTGACTGCAAGTGGGTCTATAGAATCAAAAGAAAAGCAGATGGCTCTATTGATAGATACAAAGCACGTCTAGTTGCCAAGGGATTCAAGCAACGGTATGGTATTGATTATGAAGATACCTTTAGTCCAGTTGTAAAAGCCTCTACTATAAGACTTGTGCTAGCCATTGCTGTTTCTAGGGGATGGAGCCTTCGACAGCTAGATGTTCAGAACGCGTTTCTGCATGGTGTTCTGGAAGAGGAGGTCTATATGAGGCAACCACCAGGATATGAAAACAAACAAACACCTCATTATGTTTGCAAGCTTGATAAAGCTCTTTATGGTCTGAAGCAGTCACCTAGAGCATGGTTCTCAAGGCTAAGTTCACAGTCAAAGCATCTTGGGTTTATTCCACCCAAGGCAGATACATCTCTCTTCATTTATAATAAGGCAAACACAATGATTTTTGTGCTCATATATGTGGATGATATTATAGTTGCAAGTTCTTCTCAAGATGCTACTAATGCTCTCTTGCATGATTTGAGTTCAGAGTTTGCCTTGAAGGATCTTGGTGATTTACATTTCTTCTTGGGCATTGAAGTTAAGAAGACTCAAGATGGCATAGTGTTGAATCAAGAGAAATATGCCACTGAACTTCTAACTCATATGGGAATGAAGGATTGCAAACCCTCACCTACACCATTGTCTTCTTCAGGACAACTTTCAGCATACCAAGGAGAACCTCTTAATGAAGAGGAGAGCACAAAATATTGAAGTGTTGTTGGAGCCCTACAATACTTAACTTTGACACGGCCAGATATATCATTTGCTGTAAACAAGGTTTGTCAATATTTGCATGCTCCTACCTCTACTAATTGGACGTCTATCAAACGGATTGTATGATACATTAAGCATACTATGAGTTTGGGACTTCAATTCAGACGTTCTAGTTCCACACTTGTCAGTGCCTTCTCTGATGCTGATTGGGCAGGTTGTGTTGATGACAGAAAGTCAACTGGAGGATTTGCAGTGTTTTTTGGTTCAAATCTTATTTCTTGGAGTGCCAGAAAACGGGCCACTGTGTCAAGGTCAAGCACAGAGGCTGAATACAAATCACTAGCAAATGCAACTGCTGAAATTATTTGGGTGAAATCTTTGCTTCATGAGCTAGGAATCAAGCAACTTCATATATCTTGTCTATGGTGTGACAACTTGGGAGCAACTTATCTTTCTGCTAATCCAATGTTTCATGGTAGAACCAAACACATTGAAATTGATTTTCACTTTGTGCGTGAAAGAGTTGCAGAGAAGAAGTTGGATATACGGTTCATTCCATCCAAGGATCAAGTAGCTGATGGATTCACCAAAGCTTTGTCAGCCAAGTCTTTTGAAGAGTTCAAGAGAAATCTTAACATAGGATAGGTTAGATTAAGGGAGGGTGTTAGAGTTTGAGCTATTCATCTTATGTAATCTTAACCTATCTCTATCTCTTTCTCCTCCCGTAGCTATCCCTGTCTCCTAAACGGAACCAGATCGGTATTCTCTCTGGACTTGTACGCCACGGCAAGGCATGATTCGCCCCATATAAATACATACGATGCGGCTCCCTCGAAGAGTAGGAACGCTTATACCTAATCTTACACCATCCACTTGGTACCCAGTTAGGAATGCAGTTCAAAAAACAAACACACATCAACTGATGTGCAGCAGATAAGAGAAAAGGTATAGTTTCCTTTTAGTGAACTACTACTAGATTAGGTAATAAGCTTGTATTAGTCACATGACTTCCTGCCGTTTAAGCCCCGCGTTTCACTTTTCTCATAACTTCTATGAAGTCTAGCACGTTTTCGCAATCTGTTTCTGTGTGCTGATGGGAGGAGCATGATGTGCCTTTTGTTTTCCCTTTTCAAGAGGGATTGCAGCAGCAGAAGTGCCTTTCTGGTTGGATATGGCTGAAGCAAGAGCGATAGGCATCATTCGGAGGCCCCTGTTCTGATGGTACTGAATTGCGCTGGTGATGCTTGTCTCCACCAGCTTTATAAATTCTTGATCAAATACCAAGCGTCTTCTAGGCCTGCTGCGTCCAGTAATCCGTGTGAAGCGGTTGGGGACGATAGTAAAAATCCACAGCGGCGTCAGATAACTATGAAGTACGATAGTTCCTTTGAGATCTGGACAACTATTTAAGTGGGTGCGAAAGCAAAGCCTTGACATAAAAGGGCAGTAATTATTCTAATAAGAGGGCAGGTGAAGGAAGACCTAGATGGATAGATATAAGGCGCGATAGCATATAGGTAGGTCATTCTATGTCTCTTTAGGCACTGCCATACAATACTCAGGAAGCATTGCTCAACGGTGCTTTCATGTGCTCTGATAGACTAGGAATGGAAGGCATGAAGAAATGAGTGTTAAAGCATGACGGAAACACAAATTAATTTTAAGACCAATTTCGGATTGGCACCAAAAAAACTTGATTCAAATTAGACATAAACTTCTTACATGAGCCTTTTGGTTTTCCGAGCATAACTCTCACAATACAATGCCGGAAGGCTTTAAAGTATCGGCAATATTAACGGGGGCTACGACTAGAGCCAAACCCATCAAAAGCCAAGGTAGTCCATTGAGTCCTCGGCAAAACGTCCTTGGTCCTTTGCATTATATGTATCACTTTCAAGTTGTGTCTTCGGTCAATAGCTGGATTGCCCGGCTCTTGTGCTTACCTCTTACATTTCTGCTTTGTTCGGCTACGGGGTAAAAGGAGAACCACTATGACTGTCACTTCCACTTTAACTAGTTAAGTACCTCAGTTGAAGAAGCCAAAAGCGGACTGTCACAACAAGCGTAAATTGGTCAGCAAACCGCAGGTGGTGTTAAACCAAATATACCCCATCAAGGTTATCCGAGTAAAATGAAGGACCTCCATTTTCTCGAAAAGGCCAAGTTATGGGTGGTTCAACCCCAGCGGCTATCTAGGGAGTCGACATACACCGGGGGCTATTAAGTTGCCCCCAAAGATACGCTCCTACGACGAAGTGTACGCTTTAGCCTCATGGTCAGATTGCCATATTTCTTCCGACAAAACTGCCTCCGGACACCGAGACATCGGCTAAGGGTTATATATCGGTAAGAAGCACCCCTAAGTAGTTTCTACCAAGGGGTGGAAGCCAACGATTGGCCAACTACACATCTTAGACAGTCATGGTCGAATCAAAACAACATATAGCATAAAGCTGCAAAGTATAGCCGAAAATTGACGGTCACAACTTGCGCAAATTCAATCGGTCGATAAGTGACAAAGCTGGCTTTCAGAAAGGTGCTCGGCTTGTCCGCGGCACTAAGAGAAAAGTAGTTCGGCCATCTTTGAAGAAAAAAACTGTGCAATACTTCCTCGACTTTTTGGTATAGAACACTTCCGACCTATCAAAGAGTCCAATAAACCATACCAGGGGCTCCTTGAGGCACCTTGGCGTGGTTACCTGTGGACTCCTAGAGAGCTCAACATATCCTTGGCATTTGCATTCAATATACGAGCAATGTCTTCCCACTAATCGTTTTAAAGCCACAATATGCATCAATTTGACTTAAGATTTGATGAAACTGGGTTGCCTGTCTCTTGTGTTTACCCCTTACGTTCCCGATTGTTCGGATAAGGAGTAAAAGTAGCACCTCTGTGATTGTTACTTCCAAGTCATCTGGGTTAGTATCTCAGATGGTTGAAGCCGAAAGTTAGCACTATTTTGGCAATGGAGGAAGTGAGAATTAAGGCCTTTTTAAAGGGCACTAGACGTAGGGTGTAGAGCCTACTTATTACGCCGAGGATATTCCCGAGTCAAGGCCTTCGAGCAAGTATATTAGGATAATGGCTATTTCGTTGTGATTAACATGACACCCCAGGAAATGGAATAGCTACATGAACTATTTTTCGCCGAAGATGCGAATTGTGTTAAACAACAATTAATATAAGATAACTCTCTGCAAGGCTTTCATTTTGACCTTATGGCCAGATTGCCTCGTTCCTTGCAAACGTTACCTGAGGACTCCACTGATGTTGGGAACACTACTCACCCTCTGGCCGAGGAGTTAGAAGTCGATGGCTGGTTAACGGAGTATAAAATCCGCGGATATGAGCATTCAAAATGACAAAATGTATATAGATACATAAAGTCATCATTCACCATAGACTGTTTAAATTTTTTATTCAAGTTCATCTATTAAAGGTATCGACGAGACAATCATGATCGGTTAGCTGAGCAGCAGACATGACGCTCTCATAATTCCTATAGGCCTTCCTTTCATCGGGCCCCTTGAGGTCGACCATGGCAAGCTCTTGGGTCTTCGGTAGACAATAGTGTGTCTTAATCATGGCCCACGCTTCCTGAGCACCTTCTCGGCCTTGGCAGGGGTTCATTTGGCCATCGAGATCGGAAAATCTTCTAAAATTTTGTTGGTCCTTCTTGTCCTTGAGCTAATTACATTTTACGAGCATGTGTCCGACGATCTGCCTTTTCTTGCGCTCCGACGTAACAAGCAGCTTCTCGAGGTTCCCGAAGGTCCTTTTCAAGTTGACATATCGTCTCTGATGCTAATGAAAAGCATACAACTTATAAAAGTAGTCATCATATTGTTATCATAGCTCAAGTATCAAACTTACCATGTGCCCCGCGGGTGAATTTCTCGATTTCAATCACTTCTTTCTGCAGCTCGACAAGCTTCGCTTTCGTTAACTCCAGCTACTTTAAGAGAACTTTATTCTTCTGCCGAATAGTCTATATCAAATGTAAGAAAATTACGTGTCAAACGCATGCCGATCCTTAATTCGGCCACCCATTCCCAGATTAACGCTCGGGGACTACTGGGCATGGCGCTTCTCAATTAAAATCCATTAAAGAGGTACATCGATCCCCTGATTAGGTGTTGCCACTCGACAGTGGCTCGGGGGCTACTAGATTAATTATTCAATGCAAGAAAACTAAAGTGCAAAACAACTTATGTGGAAATTATGATCCTCAGGTTGGTCTGCCACACCCAACCTGAGTCTCAGGAGATATTGCGCACCGCGTTTCCATTCCTGAGTATGTTACCGAGCAAGGACTTGATTCTCAGGCCGATTTCACAGATCGACTTGAGTCTCAGGGGCTACTAGGATCAGTGGTTTTATGTTGTCCTTCCAGTGCATCTCGGATTTTGAGCTGACACGCACCTTGAGGGCAATTGGTTATGCATCTCGATAGAGAATAAATTGCACCAATAAAAAATCCACAAAAAACTAGCCCACGGGCGAGGTGGTACACCACCTCAGAAGCAGTCTATCGTAAAACTTGGATGCAAGTGGCTGGCTCTGTAGAGGGCACTTCTGACATTAAGCTCAGCTAAACTCCTTCAACTTTTTCAAACCGAGGTGATCTAAGACACCTCGGATGCAGACTGGTGTTGGAGTATGGCTTCAAAAAGACACCTCAGATGCAGTCCCGCATTAGAGCTCAGCTGCAAGAGAACACCGCCACTCGGGAAAAACTTCAAACCCAAGGTGTGCGTAAAAATAACAAGGCACTGATAAAGGCCAGGATCTTAAATGGTTTCATCAGATGCCCAACGTATAAACTCCTCGGATGCCCAACGTTTGAACTCTTTGAATATGCCTCGGCAATCCTCAAGATCGAACATGGGAAGATTTGTTGACCGGCTTTCACGACTGGCGACCAAAGACAAAGAACAGTTCGGAAGAACCGAGGAGTGTCCCCAACTTGAAGAACAGTTCAAGGGGCTACTGTTGGAGTTCTGGACTAGAGGGTATTCACCACGTCGTCTCCCGACCAGGTGGGTCGGGCCAAGTACCCCCCATACAAGCAAGATTCCACAAGACTTGGCGCAGAGGACGAGGACTTCTATTATCCTAGGCCTCTGGTACATTATATAAACCGAGGCCAGGGTAGTCCATACAGGATTACATTATAGCTTAGATCAACTATCTCGTGGTAGATACATGTATTCTGTACTATCCTTCATGTGAATACAATCAAAAGCAGGACATATGATATTATCTTTTCAAGAGAGTCCGAACCTGGGTAAAATTCTATGTCCGTGTTACCATCGCTCCAAGCATTGTTTCAAATAGCGGAGATAGCATCCTGTATAGCGTTCGCAATAGCGCTAGCGCAATAGTGTCCGATGTTGCTCAAATTAAATGTCATTAGTTCTTGTTAATAATCTAGAAGTATACACAATAATCTAGTGTTTTTACAAATCCACTACGCGGACGTAGTGCCCACAATATCGCCCGCTATCATCATTCCGCTACGCGGACACCAATCTGCTACGAGCCCGCTATCCACTATTTAAAACCATGTCTCCAAAACGCCTAGCTTAGGACCTCTACCTCGAGATATGCCGGATTTAGCACCAACAAGTACCCCAATGATAGATAGTACGACACAACTCAGAGATCCTAAGAAAACAGTGAGAGCATCCGTTGCGCCACAAATGTTGTGTGGGAACTGCGAATTATAGCACAAGTGAAGAACCAATTGAATTGCGAAGGTTGAGCCGGGTTGCCACTGTTGTTGGTGACTGGTCTACCATGCCGCATATAAATCGCTAGGCTCCTGTACTAAACGACTTCATCAAAGTTATAGCATGTTTGGTAAGCTTTGGGCAGTGGAATGGGACCTTGCACAAAGGAGATCGTTGAAGGATTAGGTGTGGAAGATAAAATTTTACTTTTATTCCTTTGTTTGATATATGATGGAAATTAGTTTGGAATGAATGCCTACACATGAATTAAAGGGACCCAAGTGGGAAGAAATCAGTGAGTTGACACCATCAACTCTCATTTTCCCTCCCACTTAAACTTCCATTCCCTTTAAACAGGCAATGGACTTTTAGTCTCCTTAGAGATACTCTAGCAGAGTTGACATATGGCCCCGATCTCGACTATTATATCAAGATTGGAGAACCTTCAGTCTGGATATCCAATTTGACTCCTTGGTCCAAATGCTCCTCCAATCTGAACAGGTGGCTAGTACTGAGATTTGTGGGGGCTGTATTTCTCTGGTTGTGCAGGCCTTTATGTACAATGTTATGCTCCACGTCCAGGTACCAGGACTAGTTGGACACGGGAACCAAAAGGTCTTGTCCACTTCACTACTTTTATGCACCATACTACAACCATATCAACCATGATCTCATCTAAGACGAGTTAAGCACATTACCCTATCAAGTTACCATGCTAGTGCTGATGGGTGCATTAGCCAAGCGCTATATATTAAGGCCCCATTTGGATCTTCTCCAGAGCCAGCTTCCCAAAATAGCTAGGTGAATCCACCCCGAATGCTCCAGCTTGACAAAGCCTGCTTCACGGAGACAAGGATCAGGGCTGTACAATTTTCAAGGAGATGTGGAGTAGCTCGAGCCCAGCTTCAGGAAACGAGAAGTTGGAGTTCCACAAAATTACGATAGGAATGCCACCGCTAAGTTGCATACGGATTCGACCTCTTCTCTCCTGAGCTATTGTCCGAATTCGGCAGCAGACGTGGACTCATCAAGGTCATCCACACCTACTGCGCCTGCAGCCCATGTCACCATCTGTGTTCCCTAACGGGCCATCTGCCTATAGCACATGCAGCTTGGGGGCCAGCTGGCCACAGCCTCTCGAACACATGTGTCTCCTCGCGTGAAGCTGGAAGTTGGCGCGGGAAGCTGGAGACGTGAATTTCCTGAAGCTCTAGAGCATCCAAAGGGCCCCTAACTGTTGGTGGAGTGGCGGGTTTCAAAACCCAACACAACGGCTAGCGATCATTAGCCGGGTGGCGATATAATATACGAAAATGAGGAAAACCATAACCTTGTAATATGTTGCATAACTTCCTATCATTCAACCCTGGATTTTAGTTTTCTCATAACTTCTATGAACTCCAGCACATTTTGATAGTTGTTTCCGCATGCGATTCTGCAAGGAGAGGAAGAAGTGCTTCCAGAGCTCCTAGCCTACTCACTCTCGAAATAGGCTTTCCCCACTTTATAAATAAAGCAACCACATCAGTACACGGCTGAACGATACAAAGTGATGGGTAACCCTCACACAACGCCGATCCCAAGATGGTTGGGCCATGAAACACGCGACGCAAATGAAAAGGAGTACAGGGAGAACTGAAAACAACGCCACACTACACCCTACCGACCTACACTCCACAACAACGCCCTCAGGAGGGAGCACCATGAAAAGCGATGCCGATGTCGAGTCCAGGACGGACAAAGGTTTTCACCTGGAGCCGGACACCGAGAGAAGCCCCACAACCGCGTATTCAAGAAGACAACGGCGCCCGCAGGCGTCATCGTCGTTGGCGACCAAGCGCTGAGCTTTCGCTCGACAACTCACCATGCCACCGAGGTCTTGAGGGAAAGAGTGACGAGAATCAGCTCCCTGGGTCCGGATCGGGACGCCACCACCACCAGAAGCAGAGAACGCCCGAGTCACCTTCCACCATAGCCCTCACCACCCACACGGCGAAGAGACGTAGCCACCAGTGCCGCTATGGTGCCCGCCGAAGGGACTACCAAGCGGATCGCCGACCCGACATCCAACCCCCGAGACCTCGTCGCCTGCCCGCCTCAAAGTGCACATCCCGCGGCAGGAAAAGCCCGGCATCAGTCATCGAGTCGGGGTCAGCGCCACCACCGTAGGGGCGCCCACACCTATAGACTCCGCCAGTCTAGGTGGACCGGAGGAGACATTACCCAGTGACTGCCGACGGCCGTCGCGGAGAAACAGCTCCGACGATGCCAAGTCCGCAGTTTGAAGCACTGGTCCGCCAACCAGCAACCCGAAGTCCCATCCACCACTGCCACAGATCTCCACCGATGCCACAACGCGAAGACGCCTCCCCAACCAACCACAAACTCCCATCTTGGGATGGCTTGAGCAGACCCGGAGCTGCACGAGGAGCAGCCAGTCCCGGGCAGGAGAACCGTTTCAACTCCTACCCCGACAACCAGCCTGCGCCGTCGGCCCACTTATAGCGAATGCACCCAGAGACGGAGGCCCACTTATTGTGAATGTTGGTATTTTTTTATAAAGTTGGTTAAACTTTACGAGGCTGACTTCAGACAAATATTATATGCGAACTAAAAATGACGGGGGGACTATATTAGAAAATTCCAAAATTTATTGTTATACTATTTTATTTCAGAGTTGACCAAGAAACTTAAGGAAATAACAATTTTATTAACTCTGCAATATTGTAAACCAGCCATGGATAGATAACAGTATAGGTGCCACACATTTTATTGCGCCCGAATCTGCTGCCAGCCTGCAACAAGATATCTTGAACAGTGTTCCTAAGTGATAACCTCTACCAGGTGAAGTGACCCCATGAATAAACCCATAAAAAATGGTTTTTACTAGAAGGGTAGGAAAAAAACATGTCAACTAACTTAGTTTACATCAATTAGAAAGTAAAAAAATGCTAGGTAAGTAGGTCATTTGTCCACTTTAGAAACCCCAACGGGAGCGGCAGCGGTTCTCACGGGAGCGAGAAAATACAGGTAACATAATCACTCGGGAGCGGCAGCGGTTCTCACGTATGAAAAAGCAGATCCAAAAAAAATCGAGGGATACCACATGTGTTTTTCACTTACGGGAGAGGCGGCTCGATCAGAAAATCTGAACTCGGCAGCGGAGCGTTCATAATTCAGAAAACAGCCTAAGCTGTTTCTAATCACAACACAGACGGGCAACTTTTTTTCTTGAGATTTAAAGTGATGGTACGGAGTGAAATCACACGTGCGATTAGGATTGAATGATTGCTAGGTCGTTCGGATCTGTTACAAAAAATAGTATTCCTGAAATAACTTCTTTGATTTTTAATTAAACACAAGATCATACATCAATATTTAGCACGGTGAATAATTGCAAACATGCTCCTTCTCGTAAATGCATTTGACACAAACATAATTCTAGCGTATATTTGCAGTGCATAATGTCAAAATATCTCAAGGTAGAGAGACATATGAAAATAACAACAATATGTAAGATATGTAATAGGATTCTATTGTAATGCAATTACAGAATTGGAAGAAAGGAAATGAGGATCTATAGATAATAATACATGAAAAAAGAAATACAAGCAAGAAAGGGTAAAAGCAGAATAAAAAGAAAGAAAAACTGTAAGGAGGAGTTGAACTCAAGACATCTTGTTTTCCAACATGAATCACAGCTAACTACTACCATATGACATCATTTATATAATGCCCGATGATCCAGTTATACTATGTATGTTAGACGACACAATAAATGATATTGTTTTTGAAAAATAAATGGGTATTCTGCAGAGAGGCCATGAGCAGAAGTAGGCCGTAATAGTAGTCTCTTCTTCATGATCTACTTCCACTAGTAGAAAACGGAGCTTTAGCGCCGGTTCGTAAGGGCCTTTAGTGCCGGTTCCATAACCGGCACTAAAGGGTGGGCACTAAAGCCCCCCTCCCCCCCCCCCCCCCCCCCCCAGTACCGGTTCGGCACGAACCGGCGCTAAAGTGCCACCACGTGGCGTGAGCTCGCGTCCTGGTATGGGGGACCTTTAGAGTGTGTTTGGTTCAGGAACGAAGTGGAATGGAATGTCATGGTTCCGTGACATTCCATTCCACTAGAATGGGTCGGTTCCGTTCATGTGTTTGGTACAGCAATTTGGTGGAATTGAACAGTTTCATTTCTATGGTTGGAGAGACCAAATGTACTGAATTTGATTCAACTCACCTTTTGACATCGGAATGATAAGATTACCTGTCACATATATCTTTTGTGGATGACATGCATAGCACAGCACAGCACGGTCCAGGACACAAACAAATCAACTTTTTCACCGGCCGGCAACTACTTTTTTTTTCTAAAATACGCACGAGTGTGCGTATCATATATTAGAGAAAGGAGAGGGGGAAAGAGCCCCATCCACATAGCATTCTTACATCATGTTACATGCAAGAGTCCACCACACCAACGGATCTACTTAAGAAAAACTAATTTCTCTCTCCAACCCACCCAGCTAGGCCTCCGATGGATCTTGAATCTTGATACGCCTGCTTACTGCTGAAGAACTCGCACCAACGTGGGCGGAAGAGCAGATGCGACCTGGTTCATCTAAGGCTGGTGGTGCCGCGCGTCCTTGCCGTCGCAAGGCCAGACTTTCGCAGTCGCTCGTCGCACTAGCCGCCATCATCGCTCGCCTCCCTGGCTGCCGCAGCCCCTTTCCTGCTCTGTCTACCACGACATTGAAGAGGGAGAGACGGAGGAGAGGCGACGCCGTTCGTGAGGGAGAGACAAGGGGACGGAGGAATTTTTTTTTGAAAATTTTGGAATTTTTTTTGATTTTTTTTCGATTTTTAATTTTTTTAAATTATTTGATGATTTAGTCTCTAATCATCTCTCTTAACTGCTCAAGTGTGGATCATTTATTCCAAATCGCCTGACTTCCCGGCCAGTCACCCATCCTCTCACTCCCCCAGTCTGAACACGCTTAACTTCGGAGTTCTATTCCCCCTACATTCTAAGTCTGCACTTGTTGTTTTCCTGACAAATGTAAGCTGTCAATCCTATTAACCCTTAGCAGTTTAGCTTGAGCATTAGGTCACACGTTTTACCGTTTGAGTTTGAAACTATTATTCTAAAAAACAGTAATTATTTAGTAACACTAATATTTCTTGAATAAGTTTGACCATAGTTTGACCACAGTTTGACCAGTTTTGACCAAAATTTTAAAAAATGAAATAATTATTTAGTAACACTAATATTCTTGAATAATTATGTAGTAACATTAATACTTCTTGAATAAGTAGTTTGACCAGATTTAACCAATTTTTTTTAAAAAAACTGAAATTTGACCATATCTTTTTTTCCTTTTGGAATTTTAGGATTCTAAAAAATTGCAAACAGGCCATAGGCGGTCTCCATCGGATGCGGATTTTCGTGCTGAATTTTTTGATATATTATATGTTTTTCTACGACATCGTATGCAAAAGTTATATAGCTGCTTTACATTTTCCTTACACTTTTTGCAAAACATGTTCAAATTTAAATTTTCAAATTTTCCTAACTAGTAGATGTAGTAATATAACTACCTCTCGAAGGATTTTATTTTTTGAACTTTTTATTATTTTATTTTGATTTTGTCAAAACTGAAATGGCGACACACGAGGGGGGGGGGGGGGGGGTAGAGTTTGAAAATTGCCCTATAGTGCCGGTTTGTGTCACAAACCGGTACTATAGGTCAGATCCCTTTAGTACCGGTTCGTGGCACAAACCGGTACTAAAGGCTGCCTGATGCCAGCCTGCCATCACCCCTTTAGTATCGGTTTGTGGCACGAACCGGTACTAAAGGTTTAACACGAACCGGCATTAATGCATAGCCGTTCGAACCGGCACTAATGATATCATTAGTACCGGGCTAAAATCAAACCGGCACTAATGTGTCTCACATTAGGTCCTTTTTCTACTAGTGTCCTGGCGGCCTTGCTCCTACCAGTACAACTCCTCATCTGTATAAATTTGCGGGAGCTCATCTTGAAGAACATATCATCTGAGCCATCCCTCTGTATCATATTTTGTAATAGATATGACACTCGAGGAGATTTGATGGAGAGTTGTTTGCTCGAGATTAGGAAAGAAACCAAGAGTGAGGCCTGCATATCATATAATCTACCAACGGTTGACTTTGCTTTACTATTATCAATGAGGTGAATAGACCACTTGTGCTTGCAGCAAGAATAGGACGGGGAGGCATCGAGAAGAAAGCTGCAGCATACAGCACCACTCGAGGAAGAAAGTCTACTGCTGCTCGTGTATTTCAGCTGGAAGTGGGTTCTATGGAATGGGCCACTCCCACTTGCCACGATCGAGCTCCGTGTTTTCTGAAAACGTGTGTAGCTCAGTTGCAAGTACAACATACGCCATGGGATTCTGTAGCGTGTGGTCGTCGCCCCTTAAGGGTAAAGCTAACAATCGGATTAGCTAAAGAAATGCACTTTTATTGCTTAAATAAGTTATATATGTCAATATGTGGCACGTAAAGTGAAGTCTTGACGGGTGTTTAGCTACTACTTCAGTAGCCCTTTTTTCTTGTAGAAAAGCTATGCGAACTGACACAAATAATGTTACTATTCTCTGTCTTAGAATCTCTGCCCAAGCTCTAAAATATTTTTTTCATTTCAAAACCAACGGAGAAGAACAACCTGCACGTGTGGGCACTAGGCAATAGGACCGAAAGCAGGTGCCTCCTATTATATTTTTGTGCAGAAAGAGAGTAAGAAAGGCAATGAATTAGCAGGCATTGTAGCGCCAAGGCCTGGTAGTCATTGTTTTTTGGTGGGGTTGGAGCCTAGCAATGGAGCTAGATGCTCAAACCATAAAGAAAATCACCCGCGAGGTGGAAGATAGAGTGAATATCAGCACAAAATCAGAAGACTATAATTACATAATAGGTCATCATAATCTGGGTTATGTGGACGTCCGAGCTAAACTCATCACTAATGCCGATGACACAAGAGCATAACAAGTGGAACGTGTTAAACAACATGTATTATGGTCACGTTGTGCTACATGATACGGTGCGGCTGAACCTTATCTCTGCCATGTGTATCAAGTAGATTAGTAGTAGAGATAGACTTCAGTTTGTTTAAGAACTTTTCTATCTCTATCTCTCATGTATTCTCTCACGGTTGGACTCCTCCCATACCGAATACTGTAACCATCACGAGATCACATCCCGCTAATCAATACATAAATACGCGGGCCTCCATGTATGGAGGTTTGAGACGCTTCATACACTTTTGACATGATATACAGAGCCTTCTTCTTCCCCCACATCTAGCCATCTTCTACCACGCTACTGCACCCGCAAAACCCATCTATCACCGACATGTCTTCCTCCACCCAAGCCATCTCCACCGGCCTAACAACAATACCTCTGAGCCTCTCTCCCGAACCAACTACATCCTATGGCGAGGCCAAGCTCGTTCCCAGATCATGGTAGCGAGACTATATGGGTACATCGATCAAATTGTCCCCGAACCATCCAAAACCATCACCACAAGAAACTCTTACGGGAAAGATCAGATTGCTTCCAATCCTGCCTATAACCCATGGCTGATCCAGGATCAACAGATTGTTGCCTACCACCTTCGAAACCTATCCAAAGAAGTGCTAGTTCAGGTAGCCTTGCTTGAAACATCCCATGCAATCTGGTCGGCGTTAGCCAACATGTTTTCTGCCCAATCTTGCTCCCGTGTCAATAACTGTCGCCAAACTCTGACCAACGCCCAGAAAGGCTCTCAGAGTGTTGTGACCTTCTTTGGACAAATAAGATCTCTAGCGGATGAGCTGGCTGCGGCTGGCAAACCCATCACCGAAGACGAGCTCATCTCATTCATCCTCAGTGGGCTTGACATGGATTATCAGCCACTGGTTCACCGAGTATGAACACTTCGGTATGGTCTCTAATTTTGATCAGCGTGTCGAGATGTTCAACAGTACAGGGGCTGGGGCGTTCAAATCTTCAGCCAATGTCGCCTCTCGAGGCCGTGGTGGCCCTGCCAAGAACTACAGGAACTCCTCGAAAGGAGGCCGGTTTAGGTTCTGAGGATAACAATTGTACTGACAACATGACTAACTCTTCTCACCGTGCAAATGAAGCTTGTGATGATGCATGGTCGATTCCTCGAGCAGCAGAAAAAAATTTGATGCAAAATAGTGAAGAAATCATTCACAATGGGCAACATCTCATGTGTCCCCGGCGTGTGACATTGCGCCCCCTAAATCCGCCTCGAGATCGTCCCGGCCAGTGCGGCGCGAATCCGCTTCGAGATCGCCACCTCGTCCCGAGTGCGGCAGGGGCGAATCTTTAGGGGCAGCGGTGGCTCGCCAACCACCCATCGACACGCGTCCGCCTGGGTGCGGGTCCGGCTCGTCGCTATCTGGAGACCGGTCGACCGGTCGCTTCGGCGTAGACCCGTGCGTCTACGTCAGGTGCGCCCCTCGCCAGGATGCGGGTGCGGGATCCCAGCCGGATCCGACCGCGTCGCCAGGATCTTCTGCGCCTGTTGATGCCACTTCCTCTTGCGAACAAGTCACAGAAGATCCGGTAGAATCCCCTGTTGTCAGTTATGCTTCGGGATTGCTGGGATCCTCTGCGAAGGAGCGGCTGGCTGGATCTTCTGTGCCAGGATCTGATGCAGCAACTCAGCAACCAATCGCTCCACCACTTAATCAGACTTAAAACAGGGGTAATTCAACATGTGAATTATAGAGTTATGTTTAGTTTGGTTTGTTCGACAGGAGAACCCCGCACATTCCAAGAAGCAGCTACAGATCCTAAGTGGAGAAAAGCTATGGTGGAGGAATTTGAAGCACTTCAGAAAAACAGAACTTGGCACCTAGTCCCTTCTCCTAGAGGTAAATATTTAATTGACTGCAAATGTGTACTCAGAATAAAGAAAAAGTCAGATGGTACCATAGATCGTTACAAAGCAAGACTTGTTGCTAAAGGGTTTAAGCAAAGGTATGGCATAGATCATGAGGATACTTTCAGTCCTGTAGTTAAAGCTACCACTATACAACTTGTTCTATCTATTGTTGTGTCCAGTGGGTGGAATCTCAGACAGCTAGATGTGCAGAATGTGTTTCTTCATGGTGTTTTGGAAGAGGAAGTGTACATGAAGCAACCTCCTGGGTTTGAAGATAAAAAACCCGTTTCATGTGTGCAAGCTTGATAAATCTCTCTATGGACTGAAGCAAGCTCCTAGAGCATGGTATTCTTGGTTGAGCACAAACTTGCAAACACTTGGTTTTGTTGCTTCCAAGTCTCATACATCTTTATTCATTTACAATAAGTTGAATACATGCATCATTGTGCTCATATATGTTGATGATATTATTGTTACAAGCTCATCCAAATAAGCCATAATTGCTTTGCTCGAGGATTTAGATACAGAATTTGCTCTTAAAGATCTAGGAGACTTGCATTACTTTCTTGGTATTGAGGTCAAGAAAAATAGAGAAGGTGGTCTTCACTTGTCTCAGGCAAAATATGCAACTGATCTTCTTAGTAAAACTGGATCACAGAACCGTAAGCCCTCACTTACACCACTATCCAGTTCTCAGAAACTTTCTCTCACAGAAGGGGAACTTCTGAATCATGAGGATGGCACCAGATGCAGGAGTTTGGTAGGTGCACTTCAGTACTTGACACTTACTAGACCTGATATTTCCTTTGCTGTCAATAAGGTTTGTCAGTTCCTTCATGCACCAACTACTGCTCATTGGACATTTGCAAAACGCATACTGAGATATGTGTGAAATACTTCAAGTGTTGGCTTAACTTTTAGTAAACCATCATCCACCCTTGTTAGTGCTTTTTCTGATTCATACTGGACAGGTTGCTTGGATGACAGAAGGTCAACGGGTGGGTTTGCAATTTTCTTTGGGCCAAACATGATATCCTGGTGTGCAAAGAAACAGACAACAGTTTCGAGGTCAAGTAGTGAGGCAGAATATAAGGCATTGGCTAATGCAACAACAGAGATCATTTGGGTTAAGTCCATGTTGAGAAAACATGGAATATATCATATTCAAACTCCATGTCTTTGGTGTGATAATCTTGGTCCACATATTTATCAGCTAATCATGTTTCTCATGCAAGGACCAAGCATATAGAAATTGATTATCACTTTGTGAGGGAAATAGTTGCTAACAAAGAGTTGGAGATTCGCTTTGTTCACTCAAAAGATCAAGTTGCTGATGGTTTCACAAAGGCGTTGTCTACAAAACCATTTGAAGAATTTAGCCGTAATCTAAACTTGGCAAAGTTTTGGTTAAGGGAGGATGTTATACAACATGTATTTTGGTCACGTTGTGCTACATGATGTGGTGCGGCTGAACCTTATCTCTTCCGTGGGTATCAAGTAGATTAGTAGTAGAGATAGACTTCAGTTTGTTTAAGATCTTTTCTATTTCTATCTCTCATGTATTCTCTCGCGGTTGGACTCCTCCCAAACCGAAAACTGTAACCATCACGAGATCACATCTCGCTAATCAATACATAAATATGCGGGCCTCCGTGTATGGAGGATGGAGATGCTTCATACACTTTTGTCATAACGGACTATAAAAGTTTCGCAAATGCTCTTCTCGGCGAGCTAGCTATGAAAATCGGGCAATGTTCTGCCACCCAAAAACTAAATCGACCAGCACCTGCTCCCCTTCTTCCCTTCTCCTTGCCGCTGCTAGATACAGGAATCGGACAAAGTCTCAACATTAGTTGATTAAGACGGCAACATGGAAGAGGCCGTTCCATTAGCTTTCAACGGCAAGATGTGATCTACGATCGGCGGCAACGTACAGTGGGTATGGCAGCGCAGCTGTGGTGGTGTCATCCCGGGAGTGGCTGGAGTCCACTGGTGGTGAGGTACCTAGTCATTATAGAAGGTTGTTTATACACTGATGGTTGCGACCGCGATCTCGTGTCCAGGTTCACGGGTGGCAGCGGTGGACCGACATAAGTGGCCATCTGTGTCCCCATGAGGTGATCCTCCGCTCAAGCTTATGTCCATCTGTGTTCCCATGAGGTGATCCTCCGCTCAAGCACGCACGTGGTGCTGGTGGGAGCCGCTCTAGTGTGCTGAATCTGCCCTCTTTGGTGTGGTGGCGGCTAGAAGGTGGTCCGACGGGCCATAGGATCGTGGACCTTCAAATCCGGCGGCAACAGAGATCATCCTTATTGTTAGTTGACCGATTATGCCACCACAAGCAAGGACGTCCGAGCAAGAGGTGGTGTGTGGTGATGTCGTCTGATGAAAATCTGTAAGGTTTGTAACTCGTGAGGACAATCCGAGACTACCAAAGCATCCCGAATTAGGATTTTGGAGGTGTTGTTGACCTTGTTCAATCTTTGTCACATGTGTGACAGTGACCTTTGATGTCCAGAGCCTTTTGTGGCAACCGTCTCTTATCACAGTTTGATTGTCGACTTGTGTGGGCATTGTCATCACATGTGTGGTTTCTCACATCAAGACTGTGCATGCAGATAGCTGTTGGGATAGCAGAAAGTTGTGGTGGAAGGACATGATACCTTCGATTAGGTGGTGCTTCTGGAGTACCTGATCTTGAGATCCTAGTGAAACTCCTCTCTAGGACCCTAGGTATTGTATAGTGTCAGTGTTTCTTCATTTTGGTACCTTGATGAAGGCATTGCTCGGAGCTGCTCAGACTTGATCTTTAAGGTGAAAATACAGAATATTGGCTTCGGAGGTTACATCTGTGTGCAATGTGGCATTGAGCATCGTTCCCTTGTTTGAGGCATTGTCACTAGAGAACCTTTTATGCATTGTTCTTTTGAAGGTCCGTGTTGTAGTTTGTGCATTGTTCATTGGTGATGGTCGTTGTTGTAGTTTGTGCATTGTTCTTTTGATCGTTTTCGTTTTCTTGTTTTTCTTACACCTAGGCATGGCTACAGTCTTATATGACTTCCTGCGCTAGTCGTTCTTCCGTGTAAATATTAGCAATGCAGAGGAAAAGACAATTTGATCCCCAACAATTATGGTCTCCATGATATCTGAATGCATTGACCTTCAAATTCAATTTTGCATGCTAATTGTCGGTACGAGAGATAGTACTGATGTTGTTTCTCCCCCAAATCAACACTCACACAACCATGGAGAATAAAAAAATAACCGACAACAGCTGAACCAGATACAACAGTCCGGTTCCTCCGAGCAGGAGGGATCGTTTCCCGATCAATTTTGTCGAATGAAAACAAAATGCTTAGCAAATGTACTGATGATTTGAATGAGGATAATTGGGAATTGATTAGCTGCGAACACACGGAGAGAAGTGTCAGGGCGCGGCCACACGAAACCCGGTCGACGGAGAAGACAAAAGCCGCTGAGCAGAAAAGATGGGCAGAGGAAAGCGGGGAAGCTCGTTGTGTTGGCAATAAGCCATGCCCGTGGCACCGGCGTGCGCTCCGGGTCCGGCTTGTAAAGCAGCGGTTGTTAGCTAGAGTTGTGGGCTGTTAGTGCATGGCAATGCATGGCTGAGTTAGTTAGCTAGTGGAGCTCTTCTAGGAGTGGATGAGTGTGTGTTGTTAGTGGCCGTGTGGTGGCCGGGTCGTGTGCGTGTGCGCGTAGTGTCGCAGGAAGCAGTTGCTAGGTGCCACGGGTATAAAAGGCCATTAATCACTTCGTCCTGGTTGAACTGAGTGGAATACAAGGAGAAAAGAATACGGCGTTCGTCGCCGGCGGGGCATCCGTTGCCGGGCGGGCATTTGTCGCCCGGTAATCCATTATGTCTTGTGTTCTTCTTGTTCGTCTGTCGATCCTCGGTTCCAACACGCTGTACATCCCTCATGCCTCGCGACGATCACTTTTTCTGCCACTGTGGAACGACATTAGTTGGCGGCATGCGCGATGGGAGAATTCCTTGGGCTTCCTCTGCATCCCGACACTATCCTTTCTTCTGCTGCTCCTCGCTAATTCCCTGCCCCTCCCACGCAGCTCACCAGCAGCTGCTCGACCCCTCAATAGGCTCTCATTGCATGCTGATGCTCACCAGCAGGAAGCCTTCCTCCACCACTTCCACAACTCCCTCCCTCCCCTACGGTGACACAAGTACTACGAAGGGAGACGTCCCCCTAGCTCAAATAGAAAAATCAAAAATCATAGATCGGGAGACTGGGTCAAAGCTAGGTGGAGTAAACCCGCAACCCGAAGGTCCTCAAAACAACGTGCGTGTGGCTTGAACAAAAAAGAAACACACAAGGTGTTGAGATTCGAGGAATTGGACGGACAATATTTTTAGAAATACTGTACAGACACAGATACTCACACACACGCATATGTTGGAATTTTGCTAGTAGGCCTTTGGTCCAAAGCCCAACTAAAATTCTGAAATTCTCTTGGCCCATTCATGCACACATGTGAGTGGAGTGAGTGAGGCTAAAGTTTAGTCCCACCCCGAAAGTTGAGAGAGAGTTGCACCTCTTTATAAGGTGAGCTCTTCTACCACTTATATGAGCATGAGAAGAGGAGACCTACACGCGCGCTCCTCCTCCTCGCTCGCCTCGCCACGCCTCGTCCCGACGCGCCGCGGGTTGCGGGATTGAGCCGAGGACAGAGCTATGCACGTTGTCTATATTTTTGCTGCATGGGAAAATTAATGAGTTATTAATTAATAATTAATGGACGCGTTAATTACTGAACCGTTCCCGATTCTTTTGGATCGTGACGACTCGGACGTGGGGTTTATTCCCACGACCTACCCGGCCCGCACTATATAGTCAGGCAGACGTCTACCCTAGCCGCCGTCGCTTCGTATGGTTTCTCACCACCGTTCCAGATCATTGCGCCGCCAAGCAAGTCTTCTTCATCCCTCTTTCCGGCGTGCACCGTGAGAAGGGACAGCAGGCCTCCGGAACCCCGCCTCTCATGATCCTATACGGGAGAGGGGCGATCAGATTTTTGGGGAGCGCACTCGCGCGACTGCTGGCAGCGACGACTTCGCGAACGACGACTTCTTCCCCGACCTCGGCAACCTCATCCTCGACGACATGGGCGACAACGTCAACGCCGGCGGTGCTGCACCCGCTGCACCGTATGTGATTCTATCCTTCCTATTCGAGATCGTGGTAGAATTCATGTTTCTAGTATGTGCCCTAGATGTGATATGTTCATCTGCTATGCTAGTTCGCATGATTAGTTTAATCTCTGCTGCTATGGTTATGGTTTATCTTCTGTTATTCGAATTAAATCTCGTAGTAATTTGCTCATATTTCCAACAGCATATACATTCACCTGTACTTGCAAATACGCACACATACATTATATCTATACACTATATCAATGAGCACTTCCAAAAGACTGAGTGGACGGATACTAAAATTCATGAAAGAACATTCCGCCTTTATAAGACACGCACACACGTGTATCAAACCCATGGTTTGATTTGTGGCGAGCTATACGGACCACCATCATCCATCCATTCAACCACATGTTAGTTCTATATAGGACATACATATTTTTTTCTGTACGGACATAATTTGACCTAAAACTAGATCAAAAATCTAATTTGTAACAAAAATTTGGAAAATCCAAAGTAGCGTTTCGCAATCATGAAGTGCAGAAGTTCCATTTAGATCCACACAACTACTAAAGGAAGTGTATACAAAAGCAAAGCCTCAACGTAAAAGGGCAGTAATTCTTCTCAAAGGAGGGCACGTGAAGGGAGGCCGATGGATAAGGTGTTATAGCATCTGGGCCATCCCATCTCTTTTCTTTCAGAAATGCCATTTAAAACTAGGTGTGTGCTGCTAAGTAGTGCTTTCACGTGCTCTAATAGAGTAGGAATCTGAGGTGTCGCGGAATGGGAATGCAGCATCACTATACTCGGTAGTACAATAGAGCTTAGAGATCCTTACACAACATCAAGAATATGTGTAGCGCCACAAACATTGTGTAGTAGGAAGTATAGTGTAAGAGCAGGCGCAAGTGCATTGCCCACCACCAAATGGTCGGGAATGTCGCCGTTGTAAGGGCATTTCCTGCCTTAGAGTTTTGATGATGATGACAACACACGTGTGGACTAATTGTGCACCATAGTTTTCTCACGTACACACTGAGTGGCGCAAGACGTTTAGGCCTTCCCACTATGCGGAAAAGATCGAAGACAGAGTATCCAACATTTTATTCCTTTGGTCGTAGGATATCCGTACTATTAAGAGGGAATCCACGTCGGAAGGTATTGGGTGAATCTCGTCACGTACACATTCTCTGCACCCACCAAATACCCTTCATTTGAGTAGAGAGAGGTTTCCCTTTGTCCTCTATCCTGTGCAGTTCTGACCATGGCGGTAGTACCACTCCATTGAGCTGTTGTACCGCTGGCCGGTAGTCCCGGTCTTACCACCGCTCTAAGTACCGCTCAAGGGTGACTCCCTTCCGTACTGGGTACGGTGGTAGACTGGTGGTGGAATGGAAGTTCCGGTTTGTCTTGACAAACTGGTACTACCGGTGTTCAGGGAGGTAGTACCGCCTCGGACTCCACCATCCAGGGATTGCTGGCCCAGCGGTAGCTCCGGCCTAACCACCACTCTATCTACCGGCTTGAGGTGTAAACCTTCTGGATGAGATGCGGTAGTCGAGCGGTGGTGGAGCGGTAGTTCTGGTTTATTCCGATAAACCGGTACTACCGGGTATGCCACCGGAAGTACCGCTCTGGTGCCCTAGCAGGGGTTTCCCGCATTCACCAGTTGTACGGGTGTCTATTGCGGAAGTACCACCCCTATGCCTTTCTCCACATAACGGTTGGATCTAAGGGGACACTATTTAAGGAGGTGCTTCTCCTACCTCCCACCCACCTTTTTCCTCTCTCTCCTCCATTACTGTCATTAAATCCCTCTTGCCCGATCTCTCTCTCTAGCCACTCAAACTTGTTGATTTGCTAGGGATTGAAGGAGGATACCTAGATCTACACTTCCACCAAAGGATATTTGATTCCCACATACTTTCTTGTGTGGATTTTGTTACTCTTCGGGTGCTTGGGCGCCCTAGACGGAAGAGGCCACTTCAGACCTACATTTCATTGTGGTGAAGCTCCGGGGTTTCGTTGGGAGCCTCCAATTAAGTTGTGGAGAGAACCCCAACCTTGTTTGTAAAGGTCCGGTTGCCGCCTTCAAGGGCACCAATAGTGGAATCACGACATCTCACATTGTGTGAGGGTGTGAGGAGAATACGGTGGCCCTAGTGGCTTCTTGGGGAGCATTGTGCCTCCACACCGCTCCAACGGAGATGTACTTCCTCTCAAAGGGAAGGAACTTCGGTAACACATCCTCGTCTTCACCGGCTCCACTCTTGGTTATCTCATCCCTTTACTCGTGCAAACTTATCTTGTGTTACATCCCTTGCTTGCTTGTGTACTTATTATTTTTGCATCATATAGGTTGCTCACCTAGTTGCATATATAGACAACCTACTTTGATGCAAATTTTAAATTGGTAAAGAAAAGCTAAAAATTGTTAGTTGCCTATTCACTCCCCCTCTAGTCAACTATATCGATCCTTTCAATTGGTATCAGACCCTCGTCTCTTTTCTAAGGACTTTGCCGTCCGAAGAGTATGGTTGACACCATAGACGGTGAGGACGAGCACCCCAGTGTGATTCCATCCGCGTCTATGGCCGATGGGGGAACCTCAGTCTCACGTGAGGAGCTCAATGTGGCCTTGGACACATTTAAAACCTCCATGACGGTCGAGGTCAAAGGCGTGCTCAAGAATTTTCTTGATGTTCTTAAATTGTCCACCGCACCTTTGCAAGTGGTTGATCCCACTAATAAGGTGACGGTTGCTAACTCCGACAAGGGGGAAGCTTCTAGTGATAAAGTTCCTTTGTCTAGTGGTAAAAGTGGAAATGACATTTCTGCCCATGTGGAACCTCCACTTACCTATGGACGACCGATTCCCTCCACTCATTTAAATCATGCCGATTCTCCTCCTAAGATTGTGAACAATGAGGATTTTGACGCTTGGGTCTATCCCTTTAAACGTCATTTAAATCATGTTAACACTAACCTTTGGAGAATCATTGAGCAAGGCTTCTATCCGCATGACCCAAGGAACTTCACCCCAAAAGAAGCCGCAGATCATCAATTCAACGAGAATGCTCTCTTCATCGTCCAAGATGCGATCCCTCCCGAAGATATTGCGCATCTCCGACCATTGACCTTGGCAAAGGAAGCATGGCACCATGTTGTTTCCCTTTACAAGGGAAGCGCAAGCATTCAACGCTCCAACTATGAAGTGGTGCAAGATGAAGCCGATGAATTTGCTATCAATGAAGGTGAAGAACCTCGTGAGCTCTACCGGAGACTAACCACACTCGCGGTCTCACTCCGAGATCATGGGAGCAAGGATACAAATGACAATTCGATCAAGCGGAAATTTCTCAAAGCCATGATGCCTTACCATAAGGCCATGTCCTCCGTCATCCGTCAAAGGCCGGACTTCCACACCTTGTCCTCAAGTAAAGTGTTGGATGAGTTTGTGGCAATGAGTATCTTGGAAAAGACCGCCGACAATGCGGTGTTGCGTTCTCAAAGATCAAAGAAGCCCAACCTTGCTTTGAAAGCCAAGGCTAGTGTGGAAGAAGAGGAGGAAGAGGAAGAAGAGGAGAGCAAGCCCTAGGATACAAAATATGATTATCATGAGCACATGGCTCTCGCTTCAAGACAATTTTGGAGCAAGAAGAACTCAAGGCACAACTTCAACAAGAGCAACTCAAGTGGCGCCAAGGGCAAGCATCGTGTGAGGACGTGCTACAATTGTGGCAATGTGAGCCACTTTGTCGCGGAGTGCCCCTATGAGAAGAGGGAAGACAATGGTGGCAAACTCATCTGGAAGGACAAGGCCAAGTCTTTCCCCAACAAGAACCACGTCACCAAGAAGGCTCCTCCCAAGGGATTGGTGGCACAAGAAGAGTACAATGAGGCTGATGATGATGAAGACAGTGAGACGGTTGCCATGGCCTCCGTGACCATTGCGACAACCCCACGGGCGTCCCTCTTCGACTCTCCCAATGAGAACATCACCGCCAAGTGCCTCATGGCTAAAGCCACCAACAAGATAACCCCCAACATCAAAACTACCATCATTACTCATCCTTCTTTGACGGATTGCATTAATGAAAGTGGGGGTCCAACATGAAGGAAAATTAGTTTGAGTCTTTTATGAGTAAGCCTAAGGGTAAATCCAAGAAGCACTTCGTTGCTCTCTTGAAACAACTTGGTGAAGCCAATGACATGATCAAGGCTCACGAAGACACCATCTCTAAGATGGAGGGTGATACGTCTCCAACGTATCTATAATTTTTGATTGCTCCATGCTATATTATCTAATGTTTTAGACAATATTGGGCTTTATTATCCACTTTTATATTATTTTTGGGACTAACCTATTAACCGGAGGCCCAGCCCAGAATTGTTGTTTTTTTGCCTATTTCAGTGTTTCGAAGAAAAGGAATATCAAACGGAGTCGAAACGGAATGAAATCAACTAGAGAAGTTATTTTTGGAAGGAAAGCTACCGGAAAAGCTTGGAGTGCACATCAGGAAAGAAGGGAGATGCCCAAGAGGGTGGGGGGCGCCCACCCCCCTAGGGCGCGCCCCCTGCCTCGTGCCCCCCCCTTCGGTCCACCGATGTGCTTCTTTCACCCATATATACCTACGTATCCTAAAACTTCCAGAACAGACGATAGATCGGGAGTTCCGCCGCCAGAAGCCTCCATATCCACCGAAAACCAATCTAGACCCGTTCCGGCACCCTGCCGGAGGGGGAATCCTTCTCCGGTGGCCATCTTCATTATCCCGGTGCTCTCCATGACGAGGAGGGAGTAGTTCTCCCTCGGGGCTGAGGGTATGTACCAGTAGCTATGTGTTTGATCTGTCTCTCTCGTGTTCTTGAGGTGATACGATCTTGATGTACCGCGAGCTTTGCTATTATATTTGGATCCTATGATGTTTCTTCCCCCCCTCTACTCTCTTGTAATGAATTGAGTTTCCCCTTTGAAGTTATCTTATTGGATTGAGTCTTTAAAGATTTGAGAACACTTGATGTATGTCTTGCCGTGCGTACCTGTGGTGACACTGGGATACCACGTGATTCACTTGATGTATGTTTTAGTGATCAACTTGCGGGTTCCGCCCATGAACCTATGCATAGGGGTTGGCACACGTTTTCGTCGTGATTCTCCGGTAGAAACTTTGGGGCACTCTTTGAGGTCTTATGTGTTGGTTGAATAGATGAATCTGAGATTGTGTGACGCATATCGTATAATCATACCCACGGATACTTGAGGTGACATTGGAGTATCTAGGTGACATTAGGGTTTTGGTTGATTTGTGTCTTAAGGTGTTATTCTAGTACGAACTCTAGGGCTGTTTGTGACACTTATAGGAATAGCCCAACGGATTGATTGGAAAGAATAACTTTGAGGTGGTTTCGTACCCTACCATAATCTCTTCGTTCGTTCTCCGATATTAGTAACTTTGGAGTGACTCTTTGTTGCATGTTGAGGGATAGTTATGTGATCCAATTATGATATTATTGTTGAGGGAACTTACACTAGCAAAAGTATGAACCCTAGGCCTTGTTTCCTATCATTGCAATACCGTATACGCTCACTTTTATCATTAGTTACGTGGCTGTTTTTATATTTTTAGATTACAAAAACTATTATCTACTATCCATATTGCACTTGTATCACCATCTCTTCGCCGAACTAGTGCACCTATACAATTTACCATTGTATTGGGTGTGTTGGGGACACAAGAGACTCTTTGTTATTTGGTTGCAGGGTTGCTTGAGAGAGACCATCTTCATCCTACGCCTCCTACGGATTGATAAACCTTAGGTCATCAACTTGAGGGAAATTTGCTACTGTCCTACAAACCTCTGCACTTGGAGGCCCAACAACTTCTACAAAAAGGAGGTTGTGTAGTAGACATCAAGCTCTTTTCTGGCGCCGTTGCCGGGGTGGTGAGTGCTTGAAGGTATATCTTTAGATATTGCAATCGAGTCTTTTAGTTTCTTGTTTTATCACTAGTTTAGTTTATAAAAGAAAACTATAAAAAATGGAATTGAGTTTGTCTCATACGCTTCACCTTTTTAATATCTTTCGTAAGTATGATGGAAAGGATAATTGTGCTCAAGTGCTAGAAGAAGAAATCTATTAAATGTTTGGCACTAAATATGTGAATGATGAGCACGATTGCAATGTTGGTAGTATGAATTCCTTGAATATCCATGATGCTCATGATATGCAAAGCCACAAGCATGGGGAAGCTATGTTTGATGAAGATGATATTTTTTGTCCCCCAAGTTTTGATGAGCAAATTTATTATGATAAAAGCATGCCTCCTATCTATGATGATTATTGTGATGATACTTATGCTATAAAAAGTATTGATTATATTTATAAAACTTGTCATGATTATGATTACCCCTTCTCTGAACATTACTTTTTAATGTGGAAGCAATTTATAGTATTCGAGTTTCCTATGATACTCCCACTATTCTGAATGAGAAGAATTTTTCTTGTGTGGAGAGTAGTAAATTTTCTATGCTTATAGATCATGAAAAGAATGCTTTAGGTACTGGTTATATTGTTGATTTCATTCATGATGCTACTGAAAATTATTATGAGGGAGGAATATATGCTTGTAGGAATTGCAATAATATCAAGTTTCCTCTCTATGTGCTTAAAATTTTGAAGTTATGCTTGTTTTACCTTCCTATGCAAGTTGATTCTTGTTCCCACAAGTTGTTTGCTCACAAAATCCCTATGCATAGGAAGTATGTTAGGCTTAAATGTGCTAGTCATATTCTTCATGATGCTCTCTTTATGTTTCAATTCTTATCTTTTATGTGAGCATCATTGAAATCATCATGGCTAGCTAGGGGCGTTAAACGATAGCGCTTGTTGGGAGGCAACCCAATTTTATTTTAGTTCCTTGCTTTTTGCTCCTGTTTAATAATAAATAATTCATATAGCCTCTGTTTAGATGTGGTTTTTGAAGGAAATATGCCCTAGAGGCAATTATAAAGTTATTACTTATTTCCTTATATCATGATAAATATTTATTATTCATGCTAGAATTGTATTAACCGGAAACATAATACATGTGTGAATACATAGACAAACAGAGTGTCACTAGTATGCCTCTACTTGACTAGCTCGTTGATCAAAGATGGTTATGTTTCCTAACCATAGACACGAGTTGTCATTTGATTAACGGGATCACATCATTAGGAGAATGATGTGATTGACTTGACCCATTCCATTAGCTTAGCACTTGATCGTTTAGTTCGTCGCTATTGATTTCTTCATAACTTATACATGTTCCTATGACTATGAGATTATGCAACTCCCGTTTATCGGAGGAACACTTTGTGTGCTACCAAACGTCACAACGTAACTGGGTGATTATAAAGGTGCTCTACAGGTGTCTCCAAAGGTACTTGTTGGGTTGGCGTATTTCGAGATTAGGATTTGTCACTCCGATTGTCGGAGAGGTATCTCTGGGCCCTCTCGGTAATGCACATCACTTAAGCCTTGCAAGCATTGCAACTAATAAGTTAGTTGCGGGATGATGTATTACAGAACAAGTAAAGAGACTTGCCGGTAACGAGATTGAACTAGGTATTGAGATACCGATGATCGAATCTCGGGCAAGTAACATACCGATGACAAAGGGAACAACGTATGTTGTTATGCGGTCTGACCGATAAAGATCTTCGTAGAATATGTGGGAGCCAATATGAGCATCCAGGTTCCGCTATTGGTTATTGACCGGAGACATGTCTCGGTCATGTCTACATAGTTCTCGAACCCGTAGGGTCCGCACGCTTAAAATTTCGGTGGCGATTGTATTATGAGTTTATGTGATTTGATGTATCGAAGGTAGTTCGGAGTCCCGGATGAGATCGGGGACATGACGAGGAGTCTCAAAATGGTCGAAATGTAAAGATCGTATATTTGACGACTATATTCGGACATCGGAAAGGTTCCGAGTGACTCGGGTATTTTCGGGGGTACCGGGGAGTTACGGGAATACGAGGAAGAAGTAATGGGCCTCATGGGCCAAGTGGTGGAAGAGAGGAGGCAGGGTGCGCGGCCCCCTAGCCCAAACCGAATTGGACTAGGGGGCCGGCCCCCTTTCCTCCTTTTCCTCCTTCTCCTTCCTTCTCCTTCTCCTCCTTCCTTTCCTCCTCCTAGTAGGAGTAGGAAAGGGGAGTCCTAATCCTACTAGGAGGAGAACTCCTCCTCCTGGCGCGCCCATAGAGGGCCGGCCAGCCTCCCCCCTTGCTCCTTTATATACAGGGGCAGGGGGACACCTCTAGACACACAAGTTGATCAGTTGATCTCTCCCAGCCGTGTGCGGTGCCCCCCTCCACCATATTCCACCTTGGTCATATCGTAGCGGTGCTTAGGCGAAGCTCTGCGTCGGTAGCAACATCATCACCGTCACCACGCCGTCGTGCTGACGGAACTCTCCCGTGAAGCTCTGCTGGATCGGAGTTCGCGGGATGTAATTGAGATGAACGTGTGCTGAACTCGGAGGTGCCGTGCGTTCGGTACTTGGATCGGTCGGATCGCGAAGACGTACGACTACATCAACCGCGTTGTGCTAACGCTTCCGCTTTCGGTCTACGAGGGTACGTGGACAACACTCTCCCCTATTGTTGCTATGCATCACCATGATCTTGCGTGTGCGTAGGAAATTTTTTGAAATTACTACGTCCCCCAACATTTTTATGCTTTTAATTAGTGTTTGTTCCAAGTAGAACCTTTGGGAAGACTTGGGAAAAGTCTTGTTGATCATGCTGTCAAAAACAGAAACTTTAGCGCTCACGAAAATTGCTGCTATTTTTATTTGGAGAGTGATATTTAGTTAATTCGTTTTGAAGATGATTAATAGATAAATTCCTCAGGTCCAGCAATTTATTTGAGAATTTTATGAGTTCCAGAAGTATACGTTTGATCCAGATTACTACATACTGTTCTGTTTTTGACAGATTCTGTTGTTCATGTGTTGTTTACTTATTTTGATGAATCTATGGCTAGTAAAATAGTTTATAACCCATAGAGAAGTTGGAATACAGTAGGTTTAACACCAATACAAATAAATAATGAGTTCATTACAGTACCTTGAAGTGGTGGTTTATTTTCTTATACTACCGCAGCTCACGAGTTTTCTACTTTAAGTTTTGTGTTGTGAAGTTTTCAAGTTTTGGGTAAGGATTCGATGGACTATGGAATAAGGAGTGGCAAGAGCCTAAGCTTGGGGATTCCCAAGGCACCCCAAGGTAATATTCAAGGATGGCCAAGAGCCTAAGCTTGGGGATGCCCCGGAAGGCATCCCCTCTTTCGTCTTCGTTCATCGGTAACTTTACTTGGAGCTATATTTTTATTCACCACATGATATGTGTTTTGCTTGGAGCGTAATTTTATTTTATTTAGTTTTGCTTGCTGTTTGAATAGAATACCAAGATATGAAATTATTAAATGTTAGAGAGTCTCCACATAGTTGAATAATTATTCAACTACTCATTGATCTTCACTTATATCTTTCGGAGTAGTTTGTCATTTGCTCTAGTGTTTCACTTATATCTTTTAGAGCATGGTAGTAGTTTTATTTTGAAGAAATAGATGAACTCTCATGCTTCACTTATATTATTTTTAGAGTATTAAATAGCATGGTAATTTGCTTAAATAATCATAATATGTTGGACATCCAAGAATAGTAAAAACTTTAATATAGAGTATTGAATACTAAGAGAAGTTTGATGCTTGATGATTGTTTTGAGATATGGGGTAATAATATCAAAGTCATGCTAGTTGAGTAGTTATGAAATTGAGAAATGCTTGTGTTGAAGTATGCAAGTCCCGTAGCATGCACGTATGGTAAACGTTGTGTAACAAATTTGAAACATGAGGTGTTATTTGATTGTCCTCCTTATGAGTGGCGGTCGGGGACGAGCGATGGTCTTTTCCTACCAATCTATCCCCCTAGGAGCATGCGCGTAGTACCGAGGTTTTTGATGACTTGTAGATTTTTGCAACAAGTATGTGAGTTCTTTATGACTAATGTTGAGTCCATGGATTATACGCACTCTCACCCTTCCATCCTTGCTAGCCTCTTCGGTACCGTGCATTGCCCTTTCTCACATTGAGAGTTGGTGCAAACTTTGCAGGTGCATCCAAACCCCGTGATATGATACGCTCTTTCACACATAAGCCCCCTTATATCCTCCTTAAAACAGCCACCATACCTACCTATTATGGCATTTCCATAGTCATTCCGAGATATATTGCCATGCAACTTTCCACCATTCCGTTTATTATGACACATTCATCATTGTCATATTGCTTAGCATGATCATGTAGTTGACATCGTATTTGTGGCAAAGCCACCGTTCATAATTCCTTCATACATGTCACTCTTGGTTCATTGCATATCCCGGTACACCGCCGGAGGCATTCATATAGAGTCATCTTTGTTCTAGTATCGAGTTGTAATCATTGAGTTGTAAATAAATAGAAGTGTGATGATCATCATTATTAGAGCATTGTCCTAATTGAGGAATAAAAAAAGAGAAAGGCCATAAAAAGGGAAGGCCCCAAAAAAATAAAGGTCATAAAAAAAGAGAAGGCCCAAAAAAATTGAGAGAAAAAGAGAGAAGGGACAATGCTACTATCCTTTTACCACACTTGTGCTTCAAAGTAGCACCATGATCTTCATAGTAGAGAGTCTCTCATGTTATCACTTTCATATACTAGTGGGAATCTTTCATTATAGAACTTGGCTTGTATATTCCAACAATGGGCCTCCTCAAGTGCCCTAGGTCTTCGTGAGCAAGCAAGTTGGATGCACACCCACTAGTTTCTTTTGTTGAGCTTTCATACATTTATAGCTCTAGTGCATCCGTTGCATGGCAATCCCTACTCCTTGCATTAACATCAATCGGTGGGCATCTCCATAGCCCATTGATTAGCCTCGTTGATGTGAGACTTTCTCCTTTTTTGTCCTCTCCACATAACCCCCCTCATTATATTCTATTCCACCCATAGTGCTATGTCCATGGCTTGCGATCATATATTGCGTGAAAGTTTATAGGTTTGAGATTACTAAAGTAGGAAACAATTGCTTGGCTTGTCATCGGGGTTGTGCATGATGAGAGCATTCTTGTGTGACGAAAATGAAACATGACTAAACTATAAGATTTTGTAGGGATGAACTTTCTTTGGCCATGTTATTTTGAGAAGACATAATTACTTAGTTAGTATGCTTGAAGTATTATCATTTGTATGTCAATATGAACTTTTGTCTTGAATCTTATGGATCTGAATATTCATACCAAAATTAAGAAGAATTACATTGAATTTATGCCAAGTAGCACTCCGCATCAAAAATTCTATTTTTATCATTTACCTACTCGAGGACGAGCAAGAATTAAGCTTGGGGATGCTTCATATGTCTCCAACGTATCTATAATTTTTTATTGCTCCATGCTATATTATCTACTGTTTTAGACAATATTGGGCTTTATTATCCACTTTTATATTATTTTTGGGACTAACCTATTAACTGGAGGCCCAGCCCAGAATTGCTGTTTTTTTCCATTTCAGTGTTTCAAAGAAAAGGAATATCAAACGGAGTCGAAACGAAACGAAATCAACTAGAGAAGTTATTTTTGGAAGGAAAACTACCGGAAAAGCTTGGAGTGCACGCCAGGAAAGAAGGGAGGTGCCCATGAGGGTGGGGGCGCGCCCCCTGCCTCGTGGCCCCCCCTTCGGTCCACCGACATGCTTCTTTCACCCATATATACCTACGTATCCTAAAACTTCCAGAACAGACGATAGATCGGGAGTTCCGCCGCCAGAAGCCTCCGTAGCCACCGAAAACCAATCTAGACCCATTCCGGCACCCTGCCGGAGGGGGAATCATTCTCCGGTGGCCATCTTCATCATCCCGGTGCTCTCCATGACGAGGAGGGAGTAGGTCTCCCTCGGGGCTGAGGGTATGTACCAGTAGCTATGTGTCTCATCTCTCTCTCTCGTGTTCTTGAGGTGATACGATCTTGATGTATCGCAAGCTTTGCTATTATATTTGGATCCTATGATGTTTCTTCCCCCCCCCCTCTACTCTCTTGTAATGAATTGAGTTTCCCCTTTGAAGTTATCTTATTGGATTGAGTCTTTAAAGATTTGAGAACACTTGATGTATGTCTTGCCGTGCGTATCTGTGGTGACAATGGGATACCACGTGATTCACTTGATGTATGTTTTGGTGATCAACTTGCGGGTTCCGCCCATGAACCTATGCATAGGGGTTGGCACACATTTTCGTCGTGATTCTCCGGTAGAAACTTTGGGGCACTCTTTGAGGTCTTATGTGTTGGTTGAATAGATGAATCTGAGATTGTGTGACACATATCGTATAATCATACCCGTGGATACTTGAGGTGACATTGGAGTATCTAGGTGACATTAGGGGTTTAGTTGATTTGTGTCTTAAGGTGTTATTCTAGTACGAACTCTAGGGCTGTTTGTGACACTTATAGGAATAGCCCAACGGATTGATTGGGAAGAATAACTTTGAGGTGGTTTCGTACCCTACCATAATCTCTTCGTTCGTTCTCCGCTATTAGTGACTTTGGAGTGACTCTTTGTTGCATGTTGAGGGATAGTTATGTGATCCAATTATGATATTATTGTTGAGGGAACTTACACTAGCGAAAGTATGAACCCTAGGCCTTGTTTCCTATCATTGCAATATCGTTTACGCTCACTTTTATCATTAGTTACCTTGCTGTTTTTATATTTTCAGGTTACAAAAACTATTATCTACTATCCATATTGCACTTGTATCACCATCCCTTCGCCAAACTAGTGCACCTATACAATTTACCATTGTATTGGTTGTGTTGGGGACACAAGAGACTCTTTGTTATTTGGTTTCAGGGTTTCTTGAGAGAGACCATCTTCATCCTATGCCTCCTACGGATTGATAAACCTTAGGTCATCCACTTGAGGGAAATTTGCTACTGTCCAACAAACCTCTGCACTTGGAGGCCCAAAAACGTCTACAAGAAGAATGTTGTGTAGTAGACATCGGAGGGGCATAGTCGTGACTATGAAGATGAGATATCGGATCTCTCTAATGCTCTTGAGGAAGAGTGTGGTCATCGCTTGGCTCTTGAGGAGTCACACAACGATGCCCATGCTAAATTAAAGAAAGATCTTGATCATGCTCTTGTTGTGTCTCGTGTGCTAAATTCTGAGAAGGCCAAACTTGATGTTGATCTTGCTAGACTCAAGGAGGAGTTTGATATACTTGACAAGGCTCACAAAGCCTTGAAGAGTACTCATGCTAGTCTTAAAGAGTCTCATGATCAACTCCAAGTGAGGCTAACCAAGGAGAAAGCCACTTTTCCTCATATGGTTTTAATTGATAATGCAAATGCTACTAACCCTTGTTGTGAGAATGTGCATCTTGTTGAGGAGAATGCAAAGTTGAAGGAGCAACTTGAGAAAGGCCTTGTGTCGTCCATACAAGGTGAAAAGAACCTCAACGATCTTTTGAGCAATCAAAAGGAAGTTGTGGCCAAGGAAGGGATTGGGTTCGCACCGAAGTCAAAGAACAAGAAGAAGAATGACAAGGCCAGACGACCTCCTCCTCTCATGCAAACTTTTGTCAAAGAGGGAGAGGGTGCCTCTAAGGATAAGAAGAACAATGTGAAGGGCGGTGGTGTCAAGAAGGGCAATGCCACCCCTTCCAACAAAGCCGGTGACTTTAACCCTTCCTATGTACTATGCCGTGCTAGTGATGGGCATGTTAATGCTAAATTTGTTGGTTCTCCTTATGAGTACATTGAATGGTCTATTTTGGTTCCTAAGACCCTTGTCACTAACATCAAAGGACCCATTACAAAATGGGTACCTAAAACCAAGCATTGATATCTTGTAGGTGTTTGCTTCCGGTGGGGGATCATGGTTGCTCGATAGTGGAGCCACTAATCATATGACCGGAAGCAAGGATTTGGTGGTGGACGTGCAAAAGATTCCATCTATGCCCACCAATGTCGAGTGGAGTGATGCCTCGTCCTCTAAGGTATCGGGGCTTGGCAAGGTTGTCATTTCTCATGATCTCACGATCGAGAAGGTCATGCTTGTTGAGTCCCTTGAATACAATTTACTTTCCGTTCGTCAACTTGCAATCATGGGTTTTGCCACTTTCTTTGATATTGATACCGTGGCCCTCTTGTGTAGCAAGACTCTTAAAGTAGCCTTTGTTGGGCATGTCGAGAACGGTCTCTATGTGATTAACTTTTCGGAGCGACCCACTAAGACCGCGACATGCCTAATGGCTGAAGTTGACGCGTGATGGATTTGGCATCGCCGTTAGCCCATGTCAATATGAGATCTTTGCAAAGTCTTCTCAAGGAGGACTATGTATGTGGACTAACAAATGTTAGTTTTGCCAAAGATCGTGCTTGCAGTGCTTGCATTGAAGGAAAGCTACATGAGAAGGCTCACCCTCCCACGACTTTCATTTAGTCAAAGAGGCCTTTGGAGCTCCTTCACTTGGATCTCTTTGGGCCTCCATCCTTTGATAGTCTTGGGGGTAGAAAGTATCGCTTGGTGATTGTGGATGACTATTCAAGATACACTTGGGTGTATTTCTTCAAGAGGAAGAGTGAGACCCAACAAACCGTCATTGACTTTGCAAATGAAGCTCAACGTCAACACAATGCAAAGATCTTGACAATAAGAAGTGACAATGGCACCAAGTTCAAGAACAACACCTTGGATGAGTTTCTTAGTGATGAGGGGATCAAGCATCAATATTCCGCACCTTACACCCCTCAACAAAATGGCATAGCGGAGAGGAAGAACCGGACGTTGATGGATGCGGCAAGGACCATGATGAGATACTCACCGGTAACAAGCCCAACCTCAAGTACTTCCGGGTGTTCGTGTGTAAATGTTTCATTCTCAATAAAGGTGTTTGCTTGTCTAAATTCGAGGCTAGAGCTTACGAGGGCATATTTGTTGGTTATGCTACAAACTCTCATGCTTACCGTGTCCTCAATAAGTCCACGGGACTTATTGATGAGACGCGTAACGTATAGTTTGATGAGAATAACGGCTCCCAAGTGGAGCAAAGTGGTACTTCTGATGTAGGTGATGGAATTCCTCCCCAAGCCATAAGACGAATGGGTGTTGGTTTTATCCTACCCATTCAGGAACCCCTTGTGGCTGAAGGAGAAGGACAATGTTCCACTCAAGTGGAACCATCACCAACCCAAGACCCACACGCTTCCGAAGAACAAAGTGAAGGCCCTCAACCTCATGCAAGACTAAGGGCAAGATCAACCTCAAGATGTGGCATTGTACCACCAAGTGATTCCCACGGTCAAGTTTTCTCCTCCGAGCAAGTTCAAGATCAAGAGCAAGCTCAAGATCAAGAACAAGCTCAAGACGACGCTCAAGATGATCAAGTAACCACTCCTCAACTCACTCCTAAGGAGGAATTGGAGCATCGTGCCGCCAAGATTGCATCCAAGCTATCTACCAAGGTTCATCTCATGACAAATGTGCTTGGAAGCATACGAAAGGGGGTAAGCACTCGTAGACAATGGCAAACTATTGTGAACATCACACGTTTGTCTATTGTGTTGAACCCCAAAAGGTTTATGAGGCGCTCGAAGATCCGGATTGGCTTAATGCCATGCATGAAGAACTCAACAACTTCGAGCACAATAAGGTGTGGATATTGGTGCCATGGCCAACGGGAACCATAATGTCAATGGAATCAAGTGGATATTCAAGAACAAGCAAGATGCTCATGGAATTATTGTCCGCAATAAGGCTCGCTTGGTAGATCAAGGCTACTCCCAAGTCAAGGGTATCGACTACGGTGAAACCTTTGCTTCCGTTGCTCGCCTTGAATCTATTCGTTTGTTGATTGCTTATGCTTCTCATCATAACTTCAAGTTGCAACAAATAGACGTGGAGAGTGCTTTTCTTAATGGTCCTATTAATGAGTTGGTGTATGTCAAACAACCCCCCGGGTTAAAGGATCCCTATTTTCCCGATCATGTGTACCAACTCGATAAGGCACTCTATGGCCTTAAACAAGCCCCACGCGTGTGGTATGACCACCTTACCGAGTTGTTGCAAGATCATGGGTTTGAAATTGGGAAAATCGACCCCACTCTTTTTACTATGAAGGTCAAAGGGGAGTTATTTGTGTGCCAACTATATGTTGATGATATTATCGTTGGTTCTCCTAACAAAGCTTTCAATGAGGAATTTGCCGCTCTCATGACCTTGAAGTTCAAGATGTCCATGATGGGAGAGTTGAAGTTCTTTCTTGGGTTCGAAATCAAGCAACGAAGAGAAGAAACCTTCATAAACCAAGCCAAATACACTCAAGACATGCTCAAGAGATTCAAGCTAAGTGATGTCAAGCCGACTTCCACTCCAATGCCCGCCAAATGCCAACTTGAATTAGATCCCAATGGTAAAGTAGTGGATCAAAAGGTATATCGCTCCATGATTGGCTCCTTGCTTTACCTTTGTGCATCTAGACCGGATATCATGTTGAGTGTGGGAATTTGTGCACGGTTTCAAGCCGCACCTAAGGAAAGCCACTTTATGGCAGTCAAGCGAATCTTTCGATATTTGGCTCATACCTCAAACTTTGGCTTATGGTACCCAAGAGGAGCGGGCTTCAACCTTGTAGGCTATTCGGACTGCGATTGGGCGGGAGACAAAGTGGATAGGAAGTCAACTTCCGGAGGGTGCCAATTCCTTGGTTGATCTTTGGTGAGTTGGTCTTCTAAGAAGCAAAGGTGTGTGTCTCTCTTGTCCACCGAAGCAGAGTATGTGGCCGCCGGTAGTTGTTGTGCACAACTTCTATGGATGAGGCAAACTTTAAAGGATTATGGTGTCATTTGTGACAAAGTGCCTCTTTGGTGTGACAATGAAAGTGCCATCAAGATTTCTCTTAACCCGGTGCAACATTTCAAGACGAAGCATATTGAGATTCGGTATCACTTCATCCGAGATCATATTAGGCGTGGGGAGATCGAGCTCAACTATGTCAACACTCATGATAACCTTGCAGCCATATTCACGAAGCCTTTGGATGAAGCAAGATTTCACGAGTTAAGGCATGAGCTAAATATCATTGATTCGTGCAATGTGGCTTGAACCTTTGCACACCCCACCATACACATCATGATGTCTTGTTCTAGGTGTAAGCATGGACATAGGGGGAGTATTGTTCTCTCAATGAACACTTCCTCACCCCATTATGCATAAATTGATCAATTATTTCACATTAGCCATTTTTATAGTACTTGTGCTTCAAAGACGAGTTTTGGTCATGGGCCCAAGGATAATTATTTACGGCACCACACCTGTTGACTCAAACATAGGTGGCTTCGGCCACCGCCCTTGTGCAAGTAGTGTTTTCCTTGTTGTATGTTTTCTTTTGCCTTGCTCTTTTGGTTTTCTTAGATGTTTGAATTCTCTAAAGAGTGGCTTTTATTGTTTACTTCTTGCACTCTTGAGAAACTTCATCATCATTATTCAGTGCCATGCTTCCATCCTAAGCCTTCTCCTCCCAAGCCATCTTTTCCAAATGTACACAAGTTTGATCTCTTTGTGCATGGGCTGATGCAACTTGGTGGTACAACCTGTGGTCAGAGCGGTTCTACCGGTCTTCCACTACATTGTGTAGTCCCAGCGGTACTTCCGGTCTTGCACGAGCGGTTCTACCGCTCCTTCCTGCACATGTGCCACTAGCCGGTACTACCGGTATTTGGAAGCGGTACTATCGCTTCTTCTGGAGTGGAAGTACCGATATCAAACATCGGGTAGCTATAGGACCGGTACTACCGCTCCTCAGAGCGGTACTACCGGCTGACATCTGGGGCTTATATAAGGGGCGCGGGCTGAAGGGGTTTTCTTTTTCCCCTTCGCACTCGTCCCTCCTCTAATCCCTAGCCGCCGGTTTCTCCGCCCATCGCCCCGGAGCGCCCTCAGGCCCTCCGGATCGGTCGGCCCTTCATCGGATCCGCTTCGTTCAGGTCGCCTCCTCTTCGATCTACTCCCATGGATACCGACAATGCCCTGTTTCTTCTCATTCTTAGGGTTCCTCTTGTTGAATCCTTTCTGTAGGGCATTACTTGTACTCCCACATTTTTGGCCAAATGTTTGGTGGGAGAGATCTGTATAAACTCCTTCAGTTTCCAGTGCGTAGGTAGAATTCAGAATATTGCATCTAGATTCGAGATAGTGTGGTTCCCGTTCTTCCACTCGGCAGATCCGCTCTCAGCGGTACTACCGCTCCTTGCGAGTGGTACTACCGCTCCTTGCGAGCGGTACTACCGCTCGGGCGGTTCTACCGGTGGAACAACCTGAACAACCGACTTCTCTGAACCTATATGCATTGTTTTTCTTATACTTACATACATGAGATGTAGTCCTCTGCTCTTGTGTATATTCTTCTCATCTTTGCTGGGGTTTCTGTGTGCTCTCTATGTGCGTTTGCAGGTGGCTCTAGCTCTCGTGCTGCTCGGAAGCCTCATAACACCAAGAAGAGGGCCCGTAGGGGCAAACCTTCGGATGACAATGAGGATACTCACGAGGTGGTGATCCCTACCAAGGCCACTTGTCGGGACAATTCCCTCGATTTAAATGGATCAAAGATCCATGCCATTTATTTAGTTGAGTTAAGAAAAGAAATGAGATGATGGCATGATGCAAAGATGAAATGCAACGGACCAAACAAATCACACGACGAAACCCGGAAACCCTGGAAGGCAACTGAAGCTCTAGTCTTGGGGCGTCACAACACTCCACTACGAGAGGATCTCGTCCCGAGATCTAGAATGGCACCAGAGGGAAAACAGAAGAGAAAAGAGAAGAGGTAAAACTAAGTTGCTCCTTTGACAAATGAGTGAAACCAAGGAACCTCGAAATGGTTAAGCCATTTTGAGAAAAGAAAACAACGAAGATGCACAAAGTTGAAAACACTCCGTTAGGAAGGAGGAACAAGGAACATTACTAGAACCTTGTAGGTTGAAAGACATAAGAATAAAGGTTGCAATGAACAAGAAGCACATGCAAGCACTCTGGTTAAAAGAAGAAGCACACGGAACGATAGAGATCAAAAACGACAACACTCCGGTTGGGAATGGAAGGAATTGAACATGATCTTGACAAGATGAGAGGATACTTGAAAAGAGGACGCGACACTCCGGTTAAATGGATAAGCATGAAAAGAACAAGGTCCTGACAAGAACAAGAAGAAGGGTTGAAGAGAGCAACAACACAATGCCTCCAGAAGAAAAGAGAGAAATGGAATGGAATGAACGGAGGAGAAAACAAAATCTTCTACCTTAAATGAGCTTGCAAAAGCATCTTTAGGAGAAGGTTCGAACGAAGTTGTTGGAAAACCCACAACGAAAAGAAGAAGGTTGTAGTGGACTTATGGAAAACATCTCAAGACTAGAGGTGATAACCTGCCACTCATGGGAAAAGAATTGGATTGATATGAACAAGGAGACGAGAATCTATATCACCGGGAGGATAAATGAAGAACTTGGGTCATTTATAAGCACCATAATAGCAACAATCCTTAGGAAAAGCTTTAGGTGAAATATAACCCAAGATAACTCCAACGAAGAGGTTGATGGATTTAAAATATCTCATACTCGATAACTTGTGAATCATGAAACACGAAGGAAAATTATCAAGAATGACATAACACCACCTCCGATGATACGGTAGAAAGAATTGCACTCTGGATTGCAAGATGAAGAATGCTTGAGCTCCTCTGAAAAGAATGTTGACGAACCCTTCGAGAAGGAATTAATTCTTTGATGAGCCTCCGTAATAAGGGATTAATCACTTGGAAGAAACAAGAATAAGGATTACATTATGCTTATCCTTCACCAATTAGATTGATGACAAACAATGGATTTGGCATATTACTTATGCTCATAGAAAAGGATTAAGATATATATAGCACAACCTTGAGAAGGTTTTCAATGAACCACCGGCGGAATTGGAAAGCAAGAGTCAATTGAGATTATAACGAAAGAAGAAGAATCTTGGAAGAGCCACCGATAGAATTTAAAATGCACGAAGTAAAGGGATGAATCACCGGGTAAGAATTGTGAAATGAACGAAGTTACTTGAGACAATCTAGATACATGAGAACGAAGGGATCATGAAATGATTAGAGATCACTTGAACGAAGCACCTGTAAGATTGGAGAATGATAACTGACAGCTGAGAATGAATACACCTGAATTGATGGACTCCGGGTAATCAAACTGAGAAGACTCTTGAATTGCTTCGGATGGGTGAAAAGAATTGTCCCAATTGAAAACAATTATGAGAGGATGGCAACAAACTAGAATCACGAATCATCGAGAGAATGGACAAGATTGAGAGAGAAGAATTCTTCTTCGGTCTTCAAAATCTGAGAATGACGATGAGAAATACCATCATGACTCATTTATGCACTCCGAAAGAATCAAAATGAATAGGTTGAGCCAACGATGAAAAGAATTCGACAGATCTTGGAGAAAACATAAGACTTATGATAATTCATTCTTACGTCAAACTTCGAAAATAAAATTTGAGGATAGCTCCAGGAAAATAAGAAGAGTCAGGTAAGATCCTGGGAAAAGACCTGTGGGTTAGGGCCCACTCAAAAGAAACACCGTAGAACGATTGCTTGAAAAGAGATATAGCGCCGGTTGAATTAAAAGGCTTGAATGAGATAAACATCCTCAAAATAGGATTAACGGATCTTGAATGACAAGACGATCTTTCTGAGATATCTTCAGCACTCCGGAACAATTGAACAGCGAGAGGTGAATATGAGGAGCACCGGTATGAGAAGACTTTTGAAGCAAGGAAAAGAATATGATCAACAAGGCTTGAATTGGTTCCACCGGAGAAGAAAAAGGACGAATAATGATGACTTGAAGCTCAGTTAGTATCTTTTTGAGAATCACCAGATAAGAACATTGACGAAAAAGACTGGAGTGACTTCGCCTCAATAAGATGGATACTTGATAAAGAAATCCGAGTCCTTGAAGAAACAAGGGTTGGGTGGGAGGGACAACAAAGACAACTTGGGAAGGATGAAACGAACACCGTTGAGAAAGCTGAGATTGAAACTTGCGGATGTTGAAAATGAACGAATCCGTTTGAAGAGAAAAAACACACCGGTTGAAAAGGATTGACATGACAATCTCGATTATCAAGAAGGATTGGTCTTCACATTGGAGTATGAGAACACCGCTTAGGAAAAGGTATGGAATCAACATTTGACTTCGAAGCAACTCGAATACCACAACTAAAAACAAAAGAAAGGATTGGCTTGCAGAATAAGCCGGAACAAACATATGATAGAGATTCCGTCCGAAGTTTTCGTGGTGGGGCCTACACGGGCTCGATCGTACAGCACCATCATGTACAAGGCAGTGCACATGACATATGAAGCATCCCTGAGTCGGCATAGCCAAGGACTCTTTAAGACACAATGAGACCACTTTAAAACCGACCATGAATAGGTGGACCACTAGACGTCGAACCCCAATTTCAAATCATACATCTGTCGGAAAGATACCCTAAGAGCTACTTGAATTCCCACTTATAAACTCCCAAACCTTTCCGGTTATGCAATCAGGTGTTGGGGATACAGGGGAAGCATAATATATCACCCAAAACTAGCAATTCCTACATCCAGCTGTATCCATCCTTCAACACATAACAAAGAAACCTTCGGAAATCGTCTACCTCAACCTTCGAAAAGCATCCGTCATACGAGCTATGGCAATACTCCCGAACTCCCGCCCCAGTACTGGGTGGCGTCGAGGTTATCTCACCAACAACTACATAAAAGAGATTTTCGATGTCGACGAAACTAAACTCAGGTATTCCAGAACTGCAACGATAAAATTGTGACGACAACACCTCGGAGCTCAACTCCCCGGGACACTGCCACAATCCCTAAATGACAGGAGGCACCAAGAACAATGTTCTCGTCACAAATCCATTGGAACGATTCCAAGATACCCGCGTGATCCTAAAATTTTTTTTAGTGAAATTTGAGAAGAGAAGAGTCAAAACTCTACGTCAGGATGCCTTACCAGAGCGATGAAGGGACTGGGGAGTAAAAAGAATTCCTAAACTCTCCGATAGATATAATTCCTAATTGACTCAAAACATTTTCTAGACTCAACAATGGCAGCTAATTCGATCAAGAAGTGGGGGCTCCTAAGATCGGGGAAGGCTCTGATACCAACTTGTAACGCCCTCGATGCGGCAATATCTCCCACGTGTCAAAGCACGACTTAGAGGCATAACCGCATTGAAAGCAATGTCGCAAGTGAGGTAATCTTCGCAAACAACCCATGTAATACAATAAGGGAAAAGATACATAGTTGGCTTACAATCGCCACTTCACACAATTACATGAATAAAGCATTACATCATCCAAATACAATCAGGGCCCGACTACGGAGCCAAAATAAAAGAAGACTACCCCAAAAGCTACACAGATCCCCGATCGACCCCAACTGGGCTCCACTACTGATCAACTAAAATGAAACAACACAAAGGACAAGATCTTCATCGAGCTCCTCCGTGAGCTTGGTTGCGTCATTTGCACGGTTCAACAGCACCTGCAAGCTGGTTTTGGGAGTATCTGTGAGTCACGGGGACTCAGCAATCTCGCACCCTCGCGATCAAGACTATTTAAGCTTATGGGAAGGTAAAGGTATGAGGTGGAGCTGCAGCAAGCGACTAGCATATATGGTGGCTAACATACGCAAATGAGAGCGAGAAGAGAAGGCAAAGCGCGATCGAGAAACTATGATCAAGAAGTGATCCTAGAACAACCTACGTCAAACATAACTCCAACACCGTGTTCCCTTCCCGGACTCCGCCGGAAAGAGACCATCACGGTAACACACGCGGTTGATGTATTTTAATTAAGATCAACTTCAGGTTTTCCACAACCGGACATTAACAAATTCCCATCTGCCCATAACCGCGGGCACGGCTTTCGAAAGTTCAATTCCCTGCAGGGGTGTCCCAACTTAGCCCATCACAAGCTCTCACGGTCAACGAAGGATATTCCTTCTAGCAGGAAGACCCGATCAGGCTCGGAATCACGGTTACAAGACATCCTTGACAATGGTAAAACAAGTCCAGCAAGACCACCCGATGCGCCGACATCCCGATAGGAGCTGCACATATCTCGTTCTCAGGGCACACCGGATAAGCTAAGCGTACGGGAGCCAGCGTAACCCAAGTTGCCAAGGGACGGCCCCGCACGGTGCTCTGAGTTGGACCAACACTTAGACAAGCACTGGCCCGGGGGGGTTAAAATAAGATGACCCTCGGGATGCGCGACTCCCAAGGGAAAAAGGCTAGGTGGCGAATGGTAAAACCAAGGTTGGGCCTTGCTGGAGGAGTTTTATTCAAAGCGAACTGTCAAGGGGGTCCCATTATAACCCAACCGCGTAAGGAACGCAAAATCCAGGAACATAACACCGATATGACGGAAACTAGGGCAGCAAGAGTGGAACAAAACACCAGGCATAAGGCCGAGCCTTCCACCCTTTACCAAGTATATAGATGCATTAATTAAATAAGAGGTATTGTGATATCCAACAAAATATCCATGTTCCAACATGGAACAAGCTCCAATCTTCACCTGCAACTAACGCTATAAGAGGGGCTGAGCAAAGCGGTAACATAGCCAAACAACGGTTTGCTAGGACAAGGTGGGTTAGAGGCTTGGCTCAATAATATGGGAGGCATGATAACCAAGTGGTAGGTATCGCAGCATAGGCATAGCAAAAGAGCAAGCAACTAGCAAGCAAAGATAGAAGTGATTTCGAGGGTATGGTCATCTTGCCTGAAATCCCGCAAGGAAGAAGAACGAGTCCATGAAGAAGACAAACGGACGTAGTCGAACGGATCCTCACAAACGCGACGTTATCGGAACCAACACGAAGAAGCAACACCGGAAAGAAGCAAACAACATAGTAAACAACCCCGACATGAACATGGCATGATGCACAATCAAGTATGATGCATGTCCAGTTTAAATGTGCATGGCATGGCAAAGTGCACAAACAAAACTACAAATTAAGTGGAGATCAATATGCAACGAGTTGCATATTGACGAAACACCACATGACTTATTTAGTTCTCTCTCGGTTATGTACCCAACAATATTAAATGTTGTTAAACATGGCAAGAGGTGAGGCATAACAAAACTACACCATCTAAACAATTTAAATGGGGCTGGATATAACAAATAACGAATCTGGTAAATCCCCATATGCATTTAGCAATTTGGTGCAACAACAATTTTTAAACATTTAAATGTTATTATCATGATGCGAATGACATGTGCAAGTTTTATGCAATTTTTTTATTAAGACTTGATAAGAGCATTACGAAACATTTTTCATCGTGGCGGAAATGAAAGGGGTGCCACGACGACGATAACGAAACGGTGCCACGGCAACGTTCCGGTTCTGACAACTCATTGAGACGTCGGTGCAAAAGAAAGTGACGGGAGCGTGTCATGTGATGAACGGTGGGGTGCTCCCGGTAACCGGGTTCCCACGGGTTAGGGGCATGGAAACGAGTGACAAAACGGACACGGTACAGACAAAGGGTGCGTCTCATACAACACAAGCATTCGTTCTCGGACGCCGATCTCGGTGGTTATACCTTTGTAGCGTGCAAAGGGGACGGTTCTCGTTCGTAGAGGGAAGTAGGCGTTCTCACGACGACGGTAGTGGAAGTAGTCGATCTCGCATGCTCTAGGGTCGACGGTAGAGGTTCACGTTACATAGACGTTCGGGGTCGCCGATAGTTGTACCCATTCGTTGTTGGACTTGACGGATCCGATGTCTCTGAACGTAGTGGTACATGCTCATTTTTCGGAGAGGTACTTGGCGTTCTTCGGTCATAGGTACTTGACGTTGGGGTACTTGTCGGTCCGGTCTTGACGGAGTAGATGTACACGTTGTCAGGGCTTGTCGCATCACCCGATGTAGTCGTACACGTACGGAGCGGAACTTGGCGGTAGTGGTACTCGGCGCAAATCCACGGAGACGGACTTGATAGGCAACGAGAAGTGACGCGGTCGATAGCAGCTTCGCTGGAACAGGGAAATGATGGAGGCGCAGGAACGGCGGGCCTCCGGCGTGGCAGGGGTCTTAGGTGGCTGCGACCGGATGGGTTCAAGCCCTGATGCAGGGAGCTCCTCTCCCGTATGGCACGTCGCGTGAGGCTGAGGCCACCGGAAGGAGGAGGTGAGGCGCTGGTTGAAGCCTCAAGGGGGCGGCCATGGCGCTTGGAGCTCCTGTTGGCGGCAACAAAGAGAGGCCGTGGCGTCGCAGGCTGGTGGGCACTTGAGGGCGTGGGGCGGTGCAGGGCTCCTGCGGCAGGAGATGAATGATGCGGCTCGAGCTTGGAGGGGAACGAGGCAGCAAGGGAAGAGGCCTTGGAGGTCGCCGGCGTCGAAGATGCGCTCCTGCTGGTCACCGCCTGCAAGCTCTTGTTGGCTGCTGGTGCTCCGACGGCATCAGAGATCGAGGCAAGCTCGATGACGAGAGGAAGGAGACCTCCAGGGACGCGGCATATGTGCGCGAGATGAGGAGCTCCTGCTCCTGCTCCTGTGGTCGCGGTCCGAGGCGGCGAGGGGATCGGGCGTCGAGGGGAGCTCCTCTCCTTGTCCCGATGCGCGCGTGGTGTTGGGTTCGAGCGAGGCGAAGCAGGAGGGGATCGAGGGACTCTCTCCCTAGCGATGTGTGCGCTCTCCTTTCGACAAGGTGGAAACGAGGGAGAGATCGATCGGGGTGATCCAAATCGGGCAAATGACTGGCGGCGGCAGGGAACGAGGGGGAGATGAGGTGAGTTGGGCTAGGGTTAGGTTTTTGGTGGGCTGCGGTGCCCATGGGCCTGCGGGAGGCCTTAGGCCAAAAGGGCCGGTGCAGGAGGTTGGAGGCCGAGCTGGGGCCTGCAGTGCTACTCTCTTCTCTTTTCTTTTTCTTCAGACAGAAAAATAAAGATGAATGCACAGGGTGAAAGGAGATGTGTATGAGAGATATGAGAATATCCTCAAGACCTTGAATTCATGCCCTATTTGATAAAATTGGTATGGACATTTTTAGAGGTAAAAAAATACAACAAGTTTAAATATGATTCAAACTTGAGGCATTTTTGAACCTAACCAAAACAACTCCAAAGGATTTGAAATTTGACAGAGAGGGTTTAGGCATGGAGAACTAGCACCAGGAAAGGAATGAACATATAAGGAGGAGGAGAAAAGGACACTTGCCAAAATGAAAGAAAGAATAAGGAAAGGAGAAGGAGATGATGCATGGGTCAAAGGCATGGGGAATTATTTTGCAAGTGTGTCAAGGTAATTCCACATTAATGAAATATTGAATATAGCTCCCTACTATTGGGAGGATATGTTATAAAGAGAATCACCACGTGAATTCCCTCGTTTTAAATGGATCAAAGATCCATGCAATTTATTTAGTTGAGTTAAGAAAAGAAATGACATGATGGCATGATGCAATGCACATGATGCAAAGATGAAATGCAACGGACCAAACAAATCACACGACGAAACTCAGAAACCCTGGAAGGCAACTGAAGCTCCAGTCTTGGGGCATCACAACACTCCACCACTACGAGAGGATCTCGTCCCAAGATCTAGAATGGCACCGGAGGGAAAACAGAAGAGAAAAGAGAAGAGGTAAAACTAAGTTGCTCCTTTGACAAACGAGTGAAACCAAGGAACCTCGAAATGGTTAAGCCATTTTGATAAAAGAAAACAACAAAGATGCACAAAGTTGAAAACACTCTGTTAGGAAGGAGGAACAAGGAACATTACTAGAACCTTGTAGGTTGAAAGACATAAGAATAAAGGTTGCAATGAACAAGAAGCAAATGCAAGCACTCTGGTTAAAAGAAGAAGCAGACGGAACGATAGAGATCAAAAACGACAACACTCCGGTTGGGAATGGAAGGAATTGAACATGATCTTGACAAGATGAGAGGATACTTGAAAAGAGGACGCGACACTCCGGTTAAATGGATAAGCATGAAAAGAACAAGGTCCTGACAAGAACAAGAAGAAGGGTTGAAGAGAGCAACAACACAATGCCTCCGGAAGAAAAGAGAGAAATGGAATGGAATGAACGGAGGAGAAAACAAAATCTTCTACCTTAAATGAGCTTGCAAAAGCATCTTTAGGATACTTGCCCGAGATTCGATCATCGGTATCCCGATACCTTGTTCAATCTCGTTACCGGCAAATCTCTTTACTCGTTCCATAACACATCATCCTGTGATCAACTCCTTGATCACATTGTGCACATTATGATGATGTCCTACCGAGTGGGCCCAGAGATACCTCTCCGTTTACACGGAGTGACAAATCCCAGTCTCGATTCGTGCCAACCCAACAGACACTTTCGGAGATACCTGTAGTGTACCTTTGTAGCCACCCAGTTACGTTGTGACGTTTGGCACACCCAAAGCACTCCTACAGTATCCGGGAGTTGCACAATCTCATGGTCTAAGGAAATGATACTTGACATTAGAAAAGCTATAGCATACGAACTACATGATCTGGTGCTAGGCTTAGGATTGGGTCTTGTCCACCACATCATTCTCCTAATGATGTGATCCCGTTATCAATGACATCCAATGTCCATGGTCAGGAAACCGTAACCATCTATTGATCAACGAGCTAGTCAACTAGAGGCTTACTAGGGACATGGTGTTGTCTATGTATCCACACATGTATCTGAGTTTCCTATCAATACAATTCTAGCATGGATAATAAACGATTATCATGAACAAGGAAATATAATAATAACTAATTTATTATTGCCTCTAGGGCATATTTACAACAGTCTCCCACTTGCACTAGAGTCAATAATCCAGTTCACATCGCTATGTGATTAACACTCAAGGTCACATCCCCATGTGACTAACACCCAAAGAGTTTACTAGAGTCAATAATCTAGTTCACATTACCATGTGATTAACACTCGATGAGTTCTGGGTTTGATCATGTTATGCTTGTGAGAGATGTTATAGTCAATGGGTCTGAATCTTTCAGATCCGTGTGTGCTTTACAAATCTCTATGTCATCTCCCAGATGCAGCTACCACGTTCTATTTGGAGCTATTCCAAATAACTGTTATACGAATCCAGTTTACTACTCAGAATAATCTGGATTAGTGTCAAAGTTTGCATCGGTGTAACCCTTTATGTCATCTCTCAGAATAATCGAGAAAATTCCTTAGTCCACTAGTTACTAAGGATAACTTTGACCGCTGTCCTGTGATCCATTCTTGGATCACTCTTGTACCCCTTGACTGACTCATGGCAAGGCACACTTCAGGTGCAGTACACAGCATAGCATACTGTAGAGCCTACGTCTAAAGCATAGGGGACGACCTTCGTCCTTTCTCTCTATTCTTCCGCGGTCAGGTTTCGAGTCTTATTCAATGTTCACACCTTATAACACAGCCAAGAACTCCTTCTTTGCCGATCCATTTTGAACTCCTTCAAAATCTTGTCACGGTATGTATTCATTTGAAAGTACTATTAAGAGTTTTGATCTATCCTTATAGATCTTAATGCTCAATACTCAAGTAGCCTAATCCAGGTTTTCCATTGAAAAACACTTTTCAAATAACTCTGCATGATTTCCAGAAATTTTACATCATTTCCGATCAACAATATGTTAACAACATATACTCATCGGAAATTCTATAGTGCTCCCACTCACTTCTTTGGAAATACAAGTTTCTCATAAACTTTGTATACACCCAAAATCTTTGATCATCTCATCAAAGCATACATTCCAACTCCGAGATGCTTAATCCAGTCCTTAGAAGGATTGCTGGAGCTTTGCATACTTGTTAGCATCTTTCAGGATTGACAAAACTTTCCGGTTGTATCACATACAACCTTTCATCAAGAAAATCGTCGAGGAAACAATGGTTTTTGACATCCTATCTGCAAGATTTCATAAATAATGAAGTGACTGCTAATATAATTCCAACAGACTCTTAGCATCGCTACGAGTGAGGAAGTCTCACCGTAGTCAACTCCTTGAACTTGTCGGAAAACATCTTAACGACAAGTCGAGCTTTCTTAATGGTGATACATACCATCATTGTCCGTCTTCCTTTTAAAGATCCATATGTACATAACAACCTTATGACCATCAAGTAGTTCTTCCAAAGTCTACACTTTGTTTTCATATATGGATCCTCTCTTGGATTATATGGCCTCGAGCCATTTTGGAATTCAGGCCCACCATCGCTTCTCTATAGCTCGTAGGTTCATTGTTGTCTAGCAACATGACTTCCAAGATAGGATTACGTACCACTCTGCAGTAGTACGCATCCTTGTCATCCTACGAGGTTTGGGAGTGACTTGATCCGAAGTCTCATGATCAATATCATAAGCTTCCACTTCAATTGGTGTAGGTGCCACAGGAACAACTCTTTGTGCCCTGCTATACACTAGTTGAAGTGACGGTTCAATAACCTCATCAAGTCTCCACCATCCTCCCACTCAATTCTTTTGAGAGAAACTTTTCCTCGAGAAAGGACCCGATTCTAGAAACAATCCCTATTGCTTTCGGATCTGAATTAGGAGGTATACCCAACTGTTTTGGGTGTCCTATGAAGATGCATTTATCCGCTTTGGGTTCGAGCTTATCAGCCTGAAACTTTTTCACATAAGCATCGCAGCCCCAAAACTTTTAAAAAATGACAGCTTAGGTTTCTCTAAACCATAGTTCATACGGTGTCATCTCATCGGAATTACGTGGTGCCCTATTTAAAGTGAATGTGGTTGTCTCTAATGCCTAACCCATAAACTATCATGGTAATTTGATAAGAGACATCATGGTATGCATCATATCCAATAGGGTGCAGTTATGATGTTTGGACACACCATCACACTATGGTGTTCCAGGCGGTATTAGTTGTGAAACAATTTCCACAATGTCTTAATTCTGTGCCAAACTCATAATTCAGATATGAATCTCTATGATCATATCATAGAAATTTTATCCTCTTGTCATGACGATCTTCAACTTCACTCTGAAATTACTTGAACCTTTCAATAATTTCAGACTCATGATCCATCAAGTAAATATACTTTAGCATCTACTCAAATCATCTGTGAAGTAAGAACATAACGATATCCACTGCATGCCTCAGCACTCATTGGACTGCACACATCAAAATGTATTACTTCCAATGAGTTGCTTTCTTGTTCCATCTTACTGAAAACGAGGCTTTTCAGTCATCTTGCCCATGTGGTATGATTTGCATGTCTCAAGTGATTCAAAATCAAGTGAGTCCAAACGATCCATCTGTATAGAGTTTCTTCATGCATATCTACCAACAAAGATGGTTCGCATGTCTCAATCCTTTCAAAAATGAGTGAGTCCAAAGATCCATCAACATGGAGCTTCTTCATGCGTTTTATACCAATATGACTCAAATTGCAGTGCCACATTTGTGTGGTACTATCATTACTATCTTATACCTTTGGCATGAAAATGTGTATCACTACGATCGGGATGGTATTATTCAAATAAGCAGAGTAACCATTATTCTCCTTAAATGAATAACCGTATCGTGATAGACATAATCCAATCATGTCTATGCTCAACGCAAACACCAAATAACAATTATTTAGGTTTTAATACCAATCTCGATGGTAGAGGGAGTGTACGATATTTGATCAACCTTGGAAATACTTCCAACACATATCGTCATCTCACCTTTTAGCTAGTCTCCGTTTATTCCGTAGCCTTTTGTTTCGAGTTACTAACACTTAGCAACCGAACCGGTATCTAATACCCTGGTGCTACTAGGAGTACTAGTAAAGTACACATTATAATGCATATCCAATATACTTCTGTCGACCTTGCCATCCTTCTCATCTACCAAGTATCTAGGGTGGTTCTGCTTCAGTGACTGTTCCCCTTATTACAGAAGCACTTAGTCTCGGTCTTGGGTTCAACTTTGGGTTTCTTCACTAGAACAGCAACTGATTTGTTGTTCCATGAAGTATCCATTTCTTGCCCTTGCCCTTCTTGAAACTAGTGGTTTTACTAACCATCAACGATTGATGCTCCCTTTTGATTTCTACTTTCGCGGTGTCGCGAATAGCTCAAGGATCATATCTATCCCTGATATGTTATAGTTCATCACGAAGCTCTAGTAGCTTTGTGGCAGTGACTTTGGAGAACCATCACTATCTCATCTGGAAGATCAACTCCCACTCGATTCAAGCGATTGTTGTACTCAGACAATCTGAGCACAAGCTCAAGATTGAGCTTTTCTCCCTTATTATGCAGGCTAAGAAAATCGTCGGAGGTCTTATACCTCTTGACGTGGGCACGAGCCTGAAATCCCAATTTTAGTCCTTGGAACATCTCATATGTTCTGCGATGTTTCAAAAACGTCTTTGGTGCCTCAATTCTAAACCATTTAGCATTACGCACTGAACTATCATGTAGTTATCAAAACGTGTATGTTAGATGTTTGCAACATCCACAGACGACGTTCGAGGTTCAGCACACTGAGCAGTGCATTAAGGACATAAGCCTTCTACTGTCTGCATAATTGCTACTATCAACTTTCAACTAATTTTTCTCTAGGAACATATCTAAACAGTAGAACTGAAGCGCGAGCTACGACATAATTTGCGAAGACCTTTTGACTATGTTCAGGATAATTAAGTTCATCTTATGAACTCCCACTCAGATAGACATCCCTCTAGTCATCTAAGTGATTACATGATCCGACTCAACTAGGCCGTGTCCGATCATCACGTGAGACGGACTAGTCATCATCGGTGAACATCTTCATGTTGATCGTATCTACCATACGACTCATGCTCGACCTTTCGGTCTCTTTGGTTCCGAGGCCATGTCTGTACATGCTATGCTCGTCCAGTTAACCTAAGTGTTTCGCATGTGTTCCGAGGCCATGTCTGTACATGCTAGGCCCATCAACACCCGTTGTATTCGAACGTAAGAATCTATCACACCCGATCATCATGTGGTGCTTCGAAACGACGAACTTTCGCAACGGTGCACAGTTAGGGGGAACACTTTCTTGAAATTTTAATGAGGGATCATCTTATTTACTACCGTCGTTCTAAGCAAATAAGATGCAAAAACATGATAAACATCACATGCAATCAAAAAAACAGTGACATGATATGGCCAATATCATATAGCTCCTTTGATCTCCATCTTGGGGCTCCATGATCATCTTGTCACCGGCATGACACCATGATCTCCATCATCGTGTCTCCATGAAGTTGTCTCGCCAACTTATTACTTCTACTACTATGGCTACCGGTTAGCAATAAAGTAAAGTAATTACATGGCGTTGTTCAATGACACGCAGGTCATACAATAAATAAAGACAACTCCTATGGCTCCTGCCGGTTGTCATACTCATCGACATGCAAGTCGTGATTCCTATTACAAGAACATGATCAATCTCATACATCACATATCATTCATCACATTCTTCTTGGCCATATCACATCACATAGCATACCCTGCAAAAACAAGTTAGACGTCCTCTAATTGTTGTTTGCATGTTTTACGTGGCTACTATGGGTTTCTAGCAAGAACGTTTCTTACCTACGCAAAAACCACAACGTGATATGCCAATTGCTATTTACCCTTCATAAGGACCCTTTTCATCGAGTCCGATCCGACTAAAGTGGGAGAGACAGACACCCGCTAGCCACCTTATGCAACTAGTGCATGTCAGTCGGTGGAACCAGTCTCACGTAAGAGTACGTGCAAGGTCGGTCCGGGCCACTTCATCCCACGATGCCGCCGAATCAAGATTGGACTAGTAACGGTAAGCATATTGAACAAAATCAAAGCCCACAACTACTTTGTGTTCTACTCGTGCATAGAAACTACGCATAGACCTAGCTCATGATGCCACTGTTGGGGAACGTAGCAGAAATTCAAAATTTTCTACGCATCACCAAGATCAATCTATGGAGTAATCTAGCAACGAGGGAAGGAGAGTGCATCTACATACCCTTGTAGATCGCTAAGCGGAAGCGTTCAAGGAGTCGTACTCGTCGTGATCCAAATCACCGATGATCCTAGTGCCGAACGGACGGCACCTCCGCGTTCAACACACGTACAGCCCGGTGACGTCTCCCATGCCTTGATCCAGCAAGGAGAGAGGGAGAGGTTGAGGAAGACTCCATCCAGCAGCAGCACAACGGCGTGGTGGATATGGAGGAGCATGGTACTCCAGCAGGGCTTCGCCAAGCACCGCAAGAGACGAGGAGGGAGAGGGGTAGGGCTGCGCCAAGAAGGAGAGGAACTCGTGTGTCTTGGGCAGCCCAAACCTCAAGTATATATAGGGGGAGGGGAGGGGCTGCGCCCCCACCTAGGGTTCCCTCCCTAGGGGTGGCGGCAGCCCCCAGATCCCATCTGGGTGGCGGCCAGGTGGAGGGGGAGAGGGAGGCGCACCAGGCATGGGCCCTAAGGCCCATCTGCCCTTATGGTTTGCCCCCTTTCCTCCCCTTAGGCACCTTGGGCCCTTGTGGGGGGGCGCACCAGCCCACCTGGGCTGGTCCCCTCCCACACTTGGCCCATGCAGCCCTCCGGGACTTGTGGCCCCACTTGGTGGACCCCCAGGACCCTCCCGGTGGTCCCGGTGCGTTACCGATAAACCCCGAAACTTTTCCGGTGACCAAAATAGGACTTCCCATATATAAATCTTTACCTCCGGACCATTCCGGAACTCCTCGTGACGTCTGGGATCTCATCCGGGACTCCGAACAACATTTGGTAACCACATACAAACTTCCTTTATAACCCTAGCGTCATCGAACCTTAAGTGTGTAGACCCTACGGGTTCGGGAACCATGCAGACATGACCGAGACGTCCTCCGGTCAATAACAGCGGGATCTGGATACCCATGTTGGCTCCCACATGTTCCACGATGATCTCATCGGATGAACCACGATGTCAAGGACTTAATCAATCCCGTATACAATTCCCTTTGTCTAGCGGTACGATACTTGCCCGAGATTCGATCATCGGTATCCCAATACCTAGTTCAATCTCGTTACCGGCAAGTCTCTTTACTCGTTCCGTAACACATCATCTCATGATCAACTCCTTGATCACATTGTGCACATTATGATGATGTCCTACCGAGTGGGCCCAGAGATACCTCTCCGTTTACACTGAGTGACAAATCCTAGTCTCGATTCGTGCCAACCCAACAGACACTTTCGGAGATACCTGTAGTGTACCTTTATAGCCACCCAGTTACGTTGTGACGTTTGGCACACCCAAAGTATTCCTATGGTATCCGGTAGTTGCACAATCTCATGGTCTAAGGAAATGATACTTGACATTAGAAAAGCTTTAGCATGCGAACTACACGATCTTGTGCTATGCTTAGGATTGGGTCTTGTCCATCACATCATTCTTCTAATGATGTGATCCCATTATCAATGACATCCAATGTCCATGGTCAAGAAACCGTAACCATCTATTGATCAACGAGCTAGTCAACTAGAGGCTTACTAGGGACATGGTGTTGTCTATGTATCCACACATGTATATGAGTTTCCTAGCAATACATTTCTAGCATGGATAATAAACGATTATCATGAACAAGGAAATATAATAATAACTAATTTATTATTGCCTCTAGGGCATATTTCCAACAAGTGTGTCAAGGTAATTCCACATTAATGAAATATTGAATATAGCTCCCTACTATTGGGAGGATATGTTATAAAGAGAATCACCATGTGAATTCCCTCGTTTTAAATGGATCAAAGATCCATGCCATTTATTTAGTTGAGTTAAGAAAAGAAATGACATGATGGCATGATGCAATGCACATGATGCAAAGATGAAATGCAACGGACCAAACAAATCACACGACGAAATCCGGAAACCCTGGAAGGCAACTGAAGCTCCGGTCTTGGGGCGTCACCACCACTACGAGAGGATCTCGTCCCGAGATCTAGAATGGCACCGGAGGGAAAACAGAAGAGAAAAGAGAAGAGGTAAAACTAAGTTGCTCCTTTGACAAACGAGTGAAACCAAGGAACCTCGAAATGGTTAAGCCATTTTGAGAAAAGAAAACAACGAAGATGCACAAAGTTGAAAACACTCTGTTAGGAAGGAGGAACAAGGAACATTACTAGAACCTTGTAGGTTGAAAGACATAAGAATAAAGGTTGCAATGAACAAGAAGCACATGCAAGCACTCTGGTTAAAAGAAGAAGCACACGGAACGATAGAGATCAAAAACGACAACACTCCGGTTGGGAATGGAAGGAATTGAACATGATCTTGACAAGATGAGAGGATACTTGAAAAGAGGACGCGACACTCCGGTTAAAATAAGACGGTAGTGGAAGTAGTCGATCTCGCATGCTCTAGGGTCGACGGTAGAGGTTCACGCTACGTAGACGTTCGGGGTCACCGATAGTTGTACCCATTCGTTGTTGGACTTGACGGATCCGATGTCTCCGAACGTAGTGGTACATGCTCGTTTTTCGGAGAGGTACTTGGCGTTCTTCGGTCATAGGTACTTGACGTTGGGGTACTTGTCGGTCCGGTCTTGACGGAGTAGATGTACACGTTGTCAGGGCTTGTCGCATCACCCGATGTAGTCGTACACGTACGGAGCGGAACTTGGCAGTAGTGGTACTCGGCGCAAATCCACGGAGACGGACTTGGCAGGCAACGAGAAGTGACGCGGTCGATAGTAGCTTCGCTGGAACAGGGAAACGATGGAGGCGCAGGAACGGCGGGCCTCTGGCATGGCAGGGGTCTTAGGTGGCTGCGGCTGGATGGGTTTGAGCCCTGATGCGGGGAGCTCCTCTCCCGTATGGTGCGTCGCGCGAGGCTGAGGCCACCGGAAGGAGGAGGTCAGGCGCTGCTTGAAGCATCAAGGGGGCGGCCATGGCGCTTGGAGCTCCTGTTGGCGGCAATGAAGAGAGGCGGTGGAGTCGCAGGCCGGCGAGCACTTGAGGGCGCGGGGCGGTGCAGGGCTCCTGCGGCAGGAGATGAACGACGCGGGTCGAGCTTGGAGGGGAACGAGGCAGCGAGGGAAGAGGCCTTGGAGGTCAGCGGCGTCGAAGATGCGCTCCTGCTGGTCGCCGCCGGCAAGCTCTTGTTGGCTGCTGGTGCTCCGGCGGCATGAGAGATCGAGGCAAGCTCGATGACGAGAGGAAGGAGACCTCTAGGGACGCGGCGTACGTGCATGAGCCGAGGAGCTCCTGCTCCTGCTCCTGTGGTCGCGGTCTGAGGCGGTGAGGGGATCGGGCCTCGAGGGGAGCTCCTCTCCCTGTCCCGATGCGCGCGTGGTGTTGGGTTCGAGCGAGGCGAAGCAGGAGGGGATCGAGGAAGTCTCTCCCTAGCGATGTGTGCGCTCTCCTTTCGACAAGGTGGAAATGAGGGAGAGATCGATCGGGGCGATCCAGATCGGGCAAATGACTGGCGGTGGCAGGGAACGAGGGGGAGATGAGGTGAGTCGGGCTAGGGTTAGGTTTTTGGTGGGCTGCGGTGCCCATGGGCCTGCGGGAGGCCTTAGGCCAAAAGGGCCGGTGCAGGAGGTTGGAGGCCCAGCTGGGGCCTGCAGTGCTACTCTCTTCTCTTTTCTTTTTCTTCAGATAGAAAAATAAAGATGAATGCACAGGGTGAAAGGAGAGGTGTATGAGAGATATGAGAATATCCTCAAGACCTTGAATTCATGCCCTATTTGATAAAATTGGTATGGAGATTTTTAGAGGTAAAAAAATACAACAAGTTTAAATATGATTCAAACTTGAGGCATTTTTGAACCTAACCAAAACAACTCCAAAGGATTTGAAATTTGACAGAGAGGGTTTAGGCATGGAGAACTAGCACCATGAAAGGAATGAACATATAAGGAGGAGGAGAAAAGGACACTTGCCAAAATGAAAGAAAGAATAAGGAAAGGAGAAGGAGATGGTGCATGGGTCAAAGGCATGGGGAATTATTTTGCAAGTGTGTCAAGGTAATTCCACATTAATGAAATATTGAATATAGCTCCCTACTATTGGGAGGATATGTTATAAAGAGAATCACCACGTGAATTCCCTCGGTTTAAATGGATCAAAGATCCATGCCATTTATTTAGTTGAGTTAAGAAAAGAAATGACATGATGGCATGATGCAATGCACATGATGCAAAGATGAAATGCAACGGACCAAACAAATCACACGACGAAACCCGGAAACCCTGGAAGGCAACTGAAGCTCCGGTCTTGGGGCGTCACAATCTGTGAGGAGTTTGATTTTATCAAGCTCATGACCGTGAATTGTGACATCAATGTGCAGCTCATCCATCAGTTCTATGCTACAGTCCACTTCGGCTCTGATGATGAGAGCCACCTCTCCTTTATGTGCCGTGATGAGTTCTTTCATGTCCCATGGAGAGCCTTCTGCAATGCTCTTGGCTATGAGGATACCTGGGTGGAGGGCCAAGGAGGCCTCCATCCTCACGACCGAGCTCACCCCATGGATAAGGCGAAGCTTGCCCCTTTGTACATTCCTGGACATGTTATTGTGGGTAAGTCCAGTGATCTTCTGCCCGTTTATGACATTTTGCATCGTGTGTTCCGCTGTGTGCTGCTTCCCAAGCTTGGGAATCAAGATGATATCTATGGTTATCTGGTGGATTTACTTGTGGCTATGAAGACCAAGAGGGGATCCGGTGCCACGTTTGATGTCTCCAAGTGGATGTGGGAGGAGATGTACAATGTGGTGTGGTACTGCAAGGTACCGATCTATGCTCCTTTTGTGATGCACTTTCTGAACACCGTTTGGGCAGTCCGTAGGCCAGGAGAGCCTCTCACCACTCCTTCCAACCTCACGGAGCATGAGGTTAAGGTGCTGAGGATGAAGAAGCATAAGACTCCTCGTTTTTCTTCGGGCAATCAGGAGGATGTGTTTGCTACCTCAGACGACGAGGACTTTGAGCTGGAGCCTAGGGCCCAGCCCACGTGGGTTGAGAAGCTGACTTCCAAGATCAAGAAGACCCTTTGCTTGCAGACTCATATTCAGAAGAAGCTCTACAAGGCCCATGTTGCTGAGAAGATGGTGCGTCATAGGCAGAGCTGATGAGGCACCTAAACGTGCCAGATGTGAAGTGTGGCTCCAAGAAGACCATCACTCCTGAGGATACATGGTGCTTGGAGAACTGTCAATGGTCTGATGAAGAGCCTGCTACCTCTTCTGTCCGTGGTCCTGTGGCGGCTCCTGCGGGGTCTGAGGAGGCTGAGGAGCCCGACTATGATGTTGATGATGATGCTTCTGACAGCTCTGCAGCAGCTAGCGAGGAGATCTTCTGAGCCCCGGGGCCCTAGCTTCGCTCTTTTCCTTTTTGGTGTCTTGATGCCAAAGGGGGATAGAGCTTCATTATGTCACGGGAGTTGCATGGGGGGTTTATCTTGTGAGTTCATTTGCAGTTGCTCTTTCTAGTGTCTTGTGAACTTATCCTGTGTTGTGTCTTTGGGCATGGTGTAAGACATGATGTGTTGTGTCTTTGGGCATGGTGTAAGACATGCGTTCCCTATCTACTTATCTATGCACTTATCTCTCAGTAGAGTTTGCGTGTTGTTGGTTCCCTTTTTCCTTAAATTCTACTGCTTTATGTATGGTATCATGTTGTTCTATCACTGTTTGGTGTGTAAAATCTAGGGGAAGTATTGATCCTAGTGTGAGCACTTTGCATTCCAAAAGCAAACACTAAATAGTGCTCACACTCAGGGGAGCCCCGTCTATATTTTCTAGAACTCCCATGCTTTTCGTGTGGTTGTCATCATCCACCAAAAAGGGGGATATTGTAAGGGCATTTCCTGCCTTAGAGTTTTGGTGATGATGACAACACACGTGTGGACTAATTGTGTGCCATAGTTTTCTCAGGTACACATGGAGTGGCGCAAGACGTTTAGGCCTTCCTTCTATGCGGAAAAGATCGAAGACGGAGTGTCCGACGTTTTTATTCCTTTCGTCGTAGGATATTCGTACTATTAAGAGGGAATCCACGTCGGAAGGTATTGGGTGAATCTCATCACATACACATTCTCTGCACCCACCAAATACCCTCCATTTGAGGAGAGAGAGGTTTCCCTTTGTCCTCTATCATGTGCAGTTCTGACCATGGCGGTAGTAGCGCTCCATTGAGCGGTTGTACCGCTGGCCAGTAGTTCCAGTCTTACCACCGCTCTAAGTACCGCTCAGGGGTCACTCCCTTCTGTACTGGGTACGGTGGTAGACCGGTGGTGGAACGGAAGTTCCGGTTTGTCTTGACAAACCAGTACCACCGGTGTTCAGGGTGGTAGTACCGCCTCGGACTCCACCATCATGGACTGCTGGCCCAGCGGTAGCTCCGGCCAAACCACCGCCCTATCTACCGGCCTGAGGTGTAAACCTTCTGGATGAGATGCGGTAGTAGAGCGATGATGGAGCGGTAGTTCCGGTTTATTGCGATAAACCGGTACTACCGGGTGCGCTACCGGAAGTACCGCTCTGGTGCCCTATTAGGGGTTTCCCGCATTCACCGATTGTACCGGTGTCTATTGCAGAAGTACCGCTCCTATGCATTTCTGCACATAACGGTTGGATCTGAGGGGACCCTATTTAAGGAGGTGCTTCTCCTACCTCCCACCCACCTTTTTCCTCTCTCTCCCCTCCATTACTGCCATTAAAGCCCTCTTGCCCGATCTCTCTCTCTAGCCACTCAAACTTGTTGATTTGCTAGGGATTGAAGGAGGAGACCTAGATCTACACTTCCACCAAAGGATATTTGATTCCCCTATACTTTCTTGTGTGGATTTTGTTACTCTTGGGTGCTTGGGCGCCCTAGACGGAAGAGGTCACTTCGGAGCCACATTCCATTGTGGTGAAGCTCCGGGGTTTCGTTGGGAGCCTCCAATTAAGTTGTGGAGAGAGCCCCAACCTTGTTTGTAAAGGTCCGGTTGCCGCCTTCAAGGGCACCAATAGTGGAATTACTACCTCTCGCATTGTGTGAGGGCGTGAGGAGAATACGGTGGCCCTAGTGGCTTCTTGGGGAGCATTGTGCCTCCACACTGCTCCAACAGAGACTTACTTCCTCTCAAAGGGAAGGAACTTCGGTAACACATCCTCGTCTTCACCGGCTCCAATCTTGGTTATCTCATCCCTTTACTCGTGCAAGCTAATCTTGTGTTACATCCCTTGCTTGCTTGTGTACTTACTGTTGTTGCATCATATAAGTTGGTCACCTAGTTGCATATCTATACAACCTACTTTGATGCAAAGTTTAAATTGGTAAAGAAAAGCTAAAAATTATTAGTTGCGTATTCACCCCCCCCCTCTAGTCAACTATATCGATCCTTTCAGGCGTGATTGATGATTGGTGTAGCATGCCAGATTTGAGAACCTAGTCTGCTCTATTTACTGTCTTTATTATATTTTACAATTGCATTCAAACTCTTATACGAAGTAATACTACATATGTTTAGCAAGCCATTGAGGTATTTGCTTCTTGTTCATTGTTGACATCTGTATTACAAAATATAAATGATTTTAACTTGAAAGCGTATAATCAAACCTTCATGTCTTTGAATGTGACTTGTCTGGTGAAGGAGGATCTTGGTTAGTGGATGACGGCCAAGGTCCTTCTATTGTGTTCTCTCACCTCTCTATAAATAACTCTATACTCTTTTTATTATCCATATCTTAATGAAATCGGGAGAGCACGTGCCTGTTACATTGAAAAAGAACTATGTTCTGGCATAAAAAGAACTTTATGTATGGCAATTATTAAATTATTAAATATTTATATTTGGTATTGAAAATGTACTGTTAGATGTTCCACTAAAGTAGTTTGTTTTTACAAATATAGAAATAAAAAATATTTTTCAAACGTTTATAGTTTGGAGATTGTGTCCATATATAAAATATGTCATGTATTTCGAAATAAATAGAGTATGTATTAGATAATTACTAGTGCAATCAATAGTGTTTCTCTCTCGATAAATAAGTCAAGCCAATCTCAGAGAACCCATTATAACATAGACAAATAAATTCAAGCTGTGAAGTCTACATAAAGTATTATAAATATTGTAGTATTAAACTATAATCATGTTACATCATTTGATTTAGAATAATTACTATCAAGTACTCCCTCCGTCCCATAATATAAGAAGGTTTTCCAAACTTTGTTAGCTTAAAAAACGTTCTTATATTATGGGACTAAGTGAGTACTTTTCTAGCAATTCCTCTCAAGCAGGGTATATGTGTCTGTTACATTAACATATCTTGTACAATTAAATAATATCAAATTTATAATATTCATTGTGTCAATTTTCTATAACTAGCAAAGTGGCCCTCGCAATGCGAGGGCATCATCTTTGGTGTGTCACAAGTGTGTAATAAAAATTATGTTTATGCATTTCTATTTATTTCCTTATTGTGCGATTGAAACAATATAGTTCTATAGTCACCGCAAATTTATAAGAATACCATACAGGTGAGAAACTTCTTTAATTTTAGTGCACCAGAAGAACCTTTATTTTTTTACTTTAAGATTTAATTTAAGTTTGTTATTTACCATTAACATTAAGGTTTGCAAACAAATTTGCAATTCAATGATTTATCTTGAGATATTCAGTATTCATAGTACTAAAACTCTCTCCTCTTTTTAGCAGATGTGTGAGCAACATTTTCGAATGTGAACTTGGACAGACAATAGTGATATCATTATTCAAACAGTATTTTTAATACACATCAGTTAAATAATATCAAACTAAATTATTGTGTTACTGTCAGTAGATCTTAATCAGGTTAAGATATCTGGAACCTCTTTCGTGTTGGCAGGCATATTTCTTTTTTATTGTATTTGCATTATTTACTCTTCCATCAGAATGATCATCTCGATGTGGACCTTGAGCTTTATCTACTAAAGAGCTGTTGTCGCCAAAAAGACGGATTAGCTTGTACACAAACTTTTACATAGTTGTTCACAAATTTCTAAGACGGTAAATATTTTCGTTGTTAAGACAATGTATGCCTATGCATATGCAGTTAATCCTAATTGCAGTATTCTACTTCCAACACTAAGTGCTCGAATTACGTCGACTCAGTAGAGCTTCTGGTAAATCATATGTAAGCTAAACTGGGAAAAGTTGGAACATATCCCAACTATTTAAAGAGGCGCGCGTATGTATTTATTCTAACTTAGGAAGCTAGGCTGGATTATAATTATATATAGAATAGATCAGATAACAACAGAGAGCAGACCAGCCACAATCGTAGGCATAGACCACCCATTGATCGAATAATCCTTCCATAATAGGCAGCCTTGTTAGAATTCTGTTTAAACATGTTGTAATCTAAACCCCTCTATGTGAACTTCTCTCGTATCCTTCTTTGTCTCCTCATCGATGTATCCTAGCAATCGTCGTAAGCTTGTACGCCACGGCAGGGGCTTTTCCTGTCTCTCATAAATAAACGCAACGCGGCTCCCATCGGGAGTAGGAACGCTTCCACCGGATCAAATCTTACATGGTATACAGAGAGCTAGCCTCTTCCCTTCTATCTAGCAACACAGAAACCAGAAACCCTATCTTCGCCATGGCCGCAAGCTCAAGCGTCGTCGTCCTCAACCTCGATGCACCTCCAACAGAAAAGCTTGCAAGGGGGAATTACCTCCTGTGGAAGGCGCTAGTAATGCCGGCACTACGTGGAGCGCAAGTGATCGGCCTCCTTGACGGCAGCGACGCCGCACCACTGAAGACGGTGGAAGTCACCAAGGCGGACAAGACCACAGCCATAGAGCCTAATCCTCTATATGACCCGTGGCTGTCAAAGGACCAGCAGGTCCTGAGCTACTTGCTCAATTCGCTGACCCCGGAGATTCTCGCACAAGTCATCGGTAAGGAGAATACCCATGATCTTTGGATTGCCCTTACTACCTTGTTCCCTGCACAGTCTCAGTCTCGGATAACAAATCTAAGGATTGCAATCTCCAACACCAAGAAGGGCAACATGTCCAGTAATGCGTTCATCGCCAAGATGAAGAGCCTCGGTGATGAACTCGCTACAGCGGGTCATCTAGTAACCGATGGAGAGATGGTGGATTACATCCTGGCTGGACTCGATCGGGATTATGATCCAATTATAGCAGCAGTTGGCGCCATCAAGAGTTCTATTACGGTCGATATCTCTTCTCGTAGATCTCTGCCTTCGACCAGAGGATGGAGATGCTAGGAGATGGACCAGGCGGTTTTCGCTCCTCTGCCAATGCTATTTACAGAGGGCGTGGGCAGTACACACCAAGAGGTGGTCGTGGGCGAGGAAACAGGGGGCGCAGCCGTGGTGATCACGGTGACCGCTCCTCCTCTTCTCCTGCTCGTGGCGGCGGCTACGGCGGCCATCGGCAACGCCCACGACAAAAACTACAGCAGCCACAACAGCAAGAACGGGATTGTCCCGAATGCCAGATCTGCTACAAGCATCGCCCAAGCGGCGCAAGGGCCTGCTGGCATCGGTATGATGAGGATCACGAAGAAAAGAAGGCCAACATTGTCACAAACTCCTATGGGGTTGACACCAACTGGTACGCAGATTCTGATGCAATGGAGCACATTACAGGGGAGCTTGACAAGTTGACGATGAGGGAAAGATACCATAGAGGTGACCAAGTGCACACGGCAAGTGATTCAGGTATGGACATTACCAATGTTGGAAATTCAATTGTTAAAACCCCCTTAAAAGACTTGCATCTAAACAATGTTCTACATGTCCCTGATACATCCAAGAATCTTGTCTCTGTTCATCGCTTTACCCTCGACAATAATGTTCTCATAATTTTTTACCCTTACTCTTTGGTGGTCAAGGACTTGGCAACAAGGAGAATCATCCTTAGAGGAAAGTGTGAGGGAGGCTTATATCCACTCATATCATCATCTTCATCATGGTTGAATAAACAAGCTTGGAGTGTCACCAAAGCATCCTCGGCAAAGTGGCATAGTCGTTTGGGTCATCCTTCTTCAGTTATAGTTCAGCCTGTCCTTAGTAAAAATAAGCTCTCTTATGAGCCTAGTTCTGAGTCAGTTTGTGATGCTTGTCAACAAGCTAAGAGTCATCAGTTACTCTATCCTATCTCTACTAGTATTTCCACTGCTCCATTGCAACTTGTTTTCTCAGATGTATGGGGACCAGCCCCTACCTTAGATGGAAGATTTTCATACTATGTGAGCTTTACTGATGATTATAGTAAGTTTACCTGGATTTATTTGCTAAAGAAACGATCCGATGTTTTCCAAGTCTTTAGCAATTTCCAAAATCTTGTTGAACATTAATTGAATTCCAAAATTCTCGCCATGCAAACCGACTGGGGTGGTGAGTATGAGAAACTAAATTATTTCTTCCAAAATATTGGAATTTCTCATCATGTTTCATGTCCCCATGCTCACCAACAAAACGGGTCTGCTGAACGCAAGCGCCGCCATATTGTTGAAGTAGGACTAGCATTGCAAGCAAACGCCTCCATGCCTCTAAAATTTTGGGATGAAGCTTTTCTTACTACCACATATCTCATAAATATTCGTCCTAGCAAAGTCATCAACTTTGAGAATCCCATCACTCATCTTTTTGGTATTTCACCAGATTACAAGTCTCTTAGAGTTTTTGGATGTGCTTGTTGGCCCAACCTCTGGCCTTATAACACACGCAAACTTCCGTTCCGTTCAAAAAAAGTGCTTTCATAGGCTATAGCCCTATGCACAAAGGAGTCAAGTGTCTTGACATCTCTACGAGACGAGTATATATCTCCAGAGACGTTGTGTTTGACGAGTCAGTATTTCCTTTTGCATCACTTCATCCCAATGCCGGTGCCCTCCTTCGTCAAGAAATACTTCTCCTTCCATCCATGTCTCCTAGTTTTGATCAAGGGGGGATAACAATTGTACTAACCACCATGATAATGTTCCTGGAAACAGTGCTTCTTCTGTACGTGTGCAGGTCTCTGAAGAAAACGGGGCAGAAAACGGTGTTCAAATTGATCAAAATGCTTTGTTATTTCATGTGCTAGAAGAAGAGGGAGCAGGCGCAGTCTTCGAGGACGATCTGGCGGCGCCTGTCATGCCCGTGCGGGAATCCTCCTCGGATCACGGGCGTGTATCTGCCTCGGATCAGGAGCCCACCAGTCAGGGGCGCGGGCGCGGGCGCATGCAGCCAATCGCTGCGGGGCGCTCTTCTCACATGCAGCCGACCGCGCCAGGGTTCGGATCAGATGCGGTTGCTGACTCTGCGACCACAGAAGAAACGGCCGCCACACCAGAGGCCACTGGATCGTCTGCGGCAAGTTCTGAGGTCTTCGGGATCATCTGTATCTAGCCAATCTGTTCATGTTTCTGCGCATAATTCAGCACGGCCACAACCTGATGCTACACGAGTCATGACTCGACTTCAAAAAGGTATTAGAAATCCTAAAAAAAGAACGGATGGCAGAATACCATATGGCATGTTGTGTATTTCACGTGAACTGGCAAAATTGGATGATGCATTTAGAGATCCTAGGTGGAAAAGAGCTATGGATGATGAATATGGTGCACTCATGAAGAACAAGACATGGCACCTGGTACCGAATCAGAGAGGTAAAAATATTATTGATTGCAAATGGGTTTATAGAATAAAAAGAAAGGCAGATGGCTCCATTGATAGGTACAAGGCACGTTTAGTTGCAAAAGGGTTTAAGCAACGATATGGTATTGACTACGAGGATACATTTAGTCCGGTTGTTAAAGCTGCTACTATAAGACTTGTGCTAGCCATTGCTGTTTCAAAAGGATGGAGTCTTAGACAGCTAGATGTTTAGAACACGTTTTTGCATGGTGTTCTGGAAGAGAAGGTCTATATGAGGAAAGCACCAGGGTATGAGAATAAACAAACACCTCATTATGTTTGCAAACTTGATAAGGCTCTTTATGGTTTGAAGCAGTCACTTAGAGCATGGTTCTCGAGGTTAAGTTTACAATTGAAGCATCTTGGATTTGTTCCATCCAAAGCAGATACATCTCTCTTTATTTATAATAAGGCAAACACAGTGGTTTTTGTGCTCATATATGTTGATGACATCATAGTTGCAAGCTCATCACAGAATGCTACTAATGCTCTCTTGCGTGATTTGGGTCAGAGTTTGCATTGAAGGATCTAGGTGACTTACATTTTTTCTGGCACTGAAGTTAAGAAGACTCAAGATGGCATAATGTTAAATCAGGAAAAATATGCTACTGAGCTTCTAACTCGTATGGGAATGAAGGATTGCAAACCTTCACCCACGCCATGGTCTTCTTCAGAACAACTTTCGGCATATCAAGGAGAACCGCTTAATGAACAGGAAAGTACAAAGTATAGAAGTGTTGTTGGAGCTTTACAGTATTTAACCTTGACACGGCGAGACATATCATTTGTTGTAAATAAGGTTTGTCAATATTTGCATGCCCCTACCTCCACTCATTGGACATCTGTCAAAAAAATTATAAGATATATCAAGCACACTGTGAGTTTGGGACTTCAGTTCAAGCGTCCGAATTCTACACTTGTTAGTGCTTTTTCTGATGCTGACTGGGCATGATGTAGTGATGACAGAAAGTCAACTGGAGGATTTGCGGTGTTCTTTGGGTCAAATCTTATTTCTTGGAGTGCCATAAAATAAGCCACAGTGTTAAGGTCAAGTACAGAGGCTGAGTATAAATCTCTTGCAAATGCAGCTGCTGAGATTATTTGGGTGGAATCATTGCTTCATGAGCTAGGGATTAAGCAACATCGTACATCTTGTTTATGGTGTGACAATTTGGGTGCTACTTATCTGTCTGCTAATCCAGTTTTTCATGCTAGAACCAAGCACATTGAGATAGATTTTCACTTTGTACGAGAAAGAGTTGCTGAGAAAAAGTTAGAGATACGGTTCATTCCATCCAAGGATCAATTGGCAGATGGATTTACTAAAGCTCTTCCAGCAAGGCCGTTTGAGGAGTTCAAGAGAAATTTGAATGTAGGACAGTTTAGATTAAGGGAGGGTGTTTGAATGTAGGACAGTTCAAGAGAAACCTGTTGTAATCTAAACCCCTCTATCTGAACTTCTCTCGTATCCTTCTCTGTCTCCTCATCGATGTATCCTAGCGATCGTTGTAAGCTTGTATGCCACGGCAGGGGCTTTTCCTGTCTCTCATAAATAAACGCAACGCGGCTCCCATAGGGAGTAGGAACGCTTCCACCAGATCAAATCTTACAAGCCTCTCCGCTACCGATCGACACATATGCTGCAATGCTGAAATACACTAAGATATCATTCCACCACCAAATCTGTATGTTGTAGACAAAGACATCGAAGCAAGTTTGTGTCCTGGAGAAAACAATTCAGTTCTTTTGCTCATGGGAGTGTGCTCATGGATACACCTTAACAATTTCGGCCCACGTGCACATACATCGAGGGTGTACAGTAAAATCTGAAAAGACCTACCAACACTCATGGGTGCACCATGGAATTTCTTCCCGCATGCAAATATACATGGATGAACTGTAAAATCTGACAAACACATTATTAGAAATCATTGGTGCACCTTCGAATTTCTGCCTGCGTACAAGTACATATGGATGGTCGATAAAATCTGGAAACACAAACTAACAAACTACAAAGAATTTATCGGAAAACACATATGTATGAATGTGATAATTTTATGAAAGAATCACATCTAAATGTACATGCCAAAAAAATGCCCACTATCTTATATCAAAGGAAATGTCATACCTTATTCATAGTACTGTATTATGATATAGACAGTCTTCTCAGCTAACTTTAGCCACCCATGTACACCCTTGTGTCTATATATTTTTCAATTTAAGACACAATTTTTTTTCTGACGTTAGAGACTTTGCCGATCAGAAATAGTTTTATATTATTCTGCCCATATTTTTTAAGAGCAAAGAGGTCAAGTGGAGTTCTCATTTTTTATGGGCATACAAAGAATATTTGTAAAGGTTGTATTAATATTGCAGTTTTTAGGCTGCTGAAGGAAAGGGCGTACTGTTATATATTATTATCTTCCATCTCTATATCAGAAACCTGAAACGTATACCAAATGATCAAATCTCTATGTAAATGTTGATGAGCTAAAAAGGTAATCTTCCTCCAACATTGAAAATGGGTATTAAGAACTATTGTTGGCTGATGGCATGCGATTCAAGAGGAATCATTGCTGTAATCATGTAGCGCCTATGTTGTAAAGAGCTCCAACGCAATGACTGTAGATTCTTTTAAAATAGTTAGAGGCTAATAACACAGTGGCAAGATACACACATGCAATACTTTTTGAAGATGATTTCTGCTGGCTTACCCCATGATTTTTGTGAAATGTCATTATTGTCAACTTGTCAAACTCTGGCGCGCATGATTTTGAAGATCAGCAGCTGGCATACCATACGGGAGGAAAAATATTCCTTCTAGCTGGTTGGGGGTGCACACAACAGATTGCAAAAATTCTGGTGCAACTCTATTGTTGATTAATTTTTCTGAGTATCCGGGCTGCCAATCTCTACTGCTTAGTGCCAATTCCTTTTAGTTATAAGATAGCTGTAAATGGATAGGGAAGAACAATTGCTCACCTAGATCTATTCCATGAATGGCCATCCAGTCCTGTGAATCATGACGGTCGGACTTCTGTACGTCGGCGAGAGAGGAGGCCGTGGGCACGGAACGATGTGTTGAGGTTGAGGACGATGATAAAGCTGTCGATCGATCTGGGCAGTTGCTCCATTGCCCATCGCCCCGAGGAGACTCGATCGATCTGGGTAGTTACACCATCGCCCAACATGGCTTGCGTTAGAAGGAGACGATGAACAGTTTTTTTAATGGAAACAATGAATAGCTATTACGATCCCTTGAGGGAATATCTCTATTCAGTTTTTTTTCTGGAGAGAAATATGGTTGTTCAGTTTGGAACGTGGAAGAGACGTGGACTTGAGGTACTTTTTACAGGAAAAAAAATGATATGTGGACGTGAGGTTTAGCTTGTTTTTTTATAATGGAAGTACAAAACCTTTTTCATTTATATAATGGCAGTGGTGGGTAATTTATTCTAGAAAATCTTATCTAATGGCTATAAAATTATAGATTATTAAATAAACAGCCGGATGTCTCTGATTATTGTGAAAATTTCTAGCTTATTCTCTTTTTTCTGGTGAGCTTGTATATTAATTTTTATATATAAATAGATAAATAGATGAGAGGCTAATTAGCTAAACTAGAGATGGTACCCCGCACGTTGCTGCAAGAATTGGATGCAATTTTTCCTACGAGATTTGGCAGTGTGAAACTTTATATTTGGATTAACAATGTGAGAGCTGAAACTAAAGTACATTTTTTTCTATATATATGATCATTATATAGTTGTAGAATATCTATCAAATATGAGATGCATTCATTGTGCATGTGAAGGTGTAACTTTTGACATGCATAGTGATAGTGGCATGGTGAGTTAGTATAGCCGCATGGTGAGAAAATTAAATTTAGTGGGGTATTCAAAGTGAGATAGTGAGTTGGCGAAGTTGCATATTAAGACATTTGAGTTATTGGAGATCAACTATTTAGGTATATAGGATATCCATCATCAGGGTTGTTCGTATTCTTTCGACTCGTATTTGTTACCACACTAGCTGCGCTAGTATTGAGGTTCTTAATGACTCACTTCCGGTACGTGAAAAAGTACAATACCAATCGAGTATATACTTGATGAAAACTAATTATACATTACTCTCCCTCTACGCCATAACTAACAATTCGGACATGGCTATATTCATGATACCGCTACTAACTACCTATGGTTACAATGGAGATTTAAAGCTCGAGCTTGTTGTAGAAAATCTAGGATTTTTTTCTAGAACATTTTCATGTGCCAAGCTTCTTCTTTAATCGATCTTCTTAAATTTCTAGTATACATGGTTCACTTTTTTTTTGCGACAGAAAGAGAGTTTTATTCCATAATCATAGGGTTACAATCGAGAGGCATCAACTCCTCAATACAAGGTGGGCTCCTCCCCAGCCATACGGCAGTAGTAGACTCCGTACGACTATACAATGCAACCGATGTGCTACCCTATTTTGCTCACGCTTTATTTTTTATGGAACAAACTCTCGATCATGAAGATGACGCTTGATCTCTAGTACCAAATGCCCATAAGCAGACCTGGACAAGCTGTCCCTGGTCATTGCAGCTAGTGCCGTAGATGAGTCTGACTGAATCACAATTGGCAAGGACGAGTGCTGCAGGGTCAAGGCCATACCCTGCATTATTGCATGTAATTCCGCTTCCAGCGCGTCATTACAGTTGAAGATGCATCTATATGCCGCGAAGATCACACTACCCTCATGATTCCGAAGTACCATACCTGCTGCCGCCGACCCGTCCTCTTGCATGAAAACCCCATCCACCGAAAGCGCAGCCCAACCGGTGGGCGGCCGCGGCCAGTGAAGAGGTGTTGGAGGAGCGGGGACCTCGATGTTTGCATCCCGGACCGCTGGCATTTTCCCTTTGAGGATGTCATCCGTGGAGAATCTACCACACAGGTTCAAGGAATTCATATAACTTTGAAGGTAGTCCGACGTTGCCGTTACGGGAGGAGCATCCTTTCCGTGTGTAAGGTCCGATCGTAGCGACCAAATCCTCCATATCAACATGATCGTGCAATCCCGCATGTGATCATCGCAGTTTTCCAGGACGTTGAAGAACCACTCCTTCCCAGTATCATGAAGGAGCTCTTGGCTCGGCAGTCGCCAAACTGTTCTCATCTGAGCCCATATCCTCTGCGCATGCTCACATGACACTAGAGCATGAAAGCTAGTCTCCTTTTCTCGGCCGCACACCAGACAGCTATCTCTAGTAGAGATGTGTCGATACTTCTTGCACTCATTTGTAGCTAGAGCCCCGGAGACAACCTTCCACGCCATAATTCTCATCTTTAGAGGAACTTGAGAGCTCCAAATCCGCTGCCACATGGGCCTCCGACCTGAAGAATTATTACTTAACGAGCTGAGCCGCATGGAGTACTGGACTTTTGTGGCTAGATGATAAGCGCTACGAACAGTGAATTGTCCAGACCGCTCCGGAGCCCAAGCGATGAAATCCTGCCCGTTCCTTGGAGATGTCCGAAACTTCAAGATCTCCCTGACATCCATGTCCCAAAAATACTCCCTAAGCCGTTCCACATCCCATGCACCATGCTCATTCAGAAAATCAGCCACCCGATTGTACCGACAATTCCTTTTAGGAGTGACCGGCCTGAAATTGTGACCACCAGGAATCCAAGCATCTCTCCAGGTTTTTATCATTGTGCCGTTGCCAACGCGCCATATAATGCCCTTTTTCACCAGATCAAGTCCATGAACAATACCCTTCCAGACCACCGAACTATTAGACGAGAAAACAGTGTCAAGCAAATTTCCCCTCGGGTAGTATTTAGCCTTCAATAATCTCGCACATAGGCTCTCTGGGCTATCCAATAGGCGCCAGGCCTGCTTGGCAAGTAGAGCTTGATTAAAAGCCCTCATGTCTCGGAATCCCATGCCCCCCATTGCTTTGGGTAACATCATCCTCTCCCAACTTAGTCAGGCCATCTTCCTTTTGCCGTTTTCCACCCCCCACCAATATTGCCTCATCATCTTGGTTAGATCATCACACACTGAGGCCGGTAGTTTGAACACACTCATCACATAGGTGGGTATCGCCTGAGCCACGGCCTTGATAAGAATCTCTTTATTTCCAACTGAAACATATTGTTCACTCCAATCAATAAGAATTTTCCTCAATCTATCTTGCAGCGTCTCAAATTGCCCCTTATGAACTCTTCCTTCAAGGACCGGAAGTCCAAGGTATTTTGGTTCAAACACCTGCTGCGTTACCTCCAATGTACTCTTGATATCATCCGCGACTGACCCACCGCAATTGTCAGAAAAAAGGATGGAACACTTCTCGGGGTTTATAAGTTGACCCGTCGCCGAGGAATAAGTGTTCAACAAACCTTTAACAACATTCGCCTGCTGGCCTGAAGCTTCAAAAAATAGCAAGGTGTCATCCGCAAAGAGGAGGTGAGATATCTCCGATGCACCCCGACAAATGCTCACCCCGTTCAAGCTACCTTCATTCACTGATTTAGGTAGAAGAGTAGATAACGCATCAACGACAAAGAGAAACAAAAACGGAGACAATGGGTCACCTTGACGAAGGCCTCGCGATGGTGAAAAAACCTCCAGAAGCTTCCCATTGAGTTTAACCGAATAACGGACAGATTTGACACAAGTCATTATCCAAGCGATCCACTGCTCCGAAAAACCCCATCTACTCAGCGCCTTCTTCAGAAAGTCTCAGTCGACCCGATCGTACGCCTTTGAAAGATCGAGTTTGTACGCGCAGGCCGCCTGACTGTTACTCTTCAGCGATTGTATGTGATGGATGCACTCAAAGGCAATAATAGAATTATCCGAGATGAGCCGGCCCGGAATAAAAGCACATTGGTTCTCAGAAATCAGCTCCGACAGACAAGGACGGAGACGATTAACCAAACATTTAGAAACCAACTTGTAAATTACATTGCAAAGGCTGATCGGCCTGAAATCCTTGAGGTCCTTAGGATGAGGGACTTTCGGAATGAGGACGATCGCCGTATCATTAACCCCTTCTGGCATGGAGCCAGAGACAAAGAACTCCAACACAGCAGCTGTGATCTCAGATTTTAGAGCTGCCCAATTCCGTTGATAGAACCTTGCCGAGAAGCCATCCGTGCCCGGAGCTTTAAGCGGGCCGATTTGAAACAGGGCGTTCGACACTTCCTCCTCGGTAAACGGCGCACATAACATGGCATTCATCTGTTCAGTTACCTTAGGTTCAATAGCCTCGAGGACGACATCAGGAGTGAGAGTCGGATCCTTGGTGTAAACTTCCTTGAAGTAGGAAGTGGCCATGCGTTCCATGTCCGACGAAGAGGAGCACCATGATCCATCAGTACGCCGGAGTCTCTGTATGTAGTTCCTCCGCGCCCGCCACACAGCTCGCCTATGCAAATATGCCGTGTTCCGTTCTCCTTCCTTCAGCCACGTAATGCGCGATCTCTGTAACCACATCATCTCTTCCCTATATAGCAGCTCATCGAGTTGAGACATCTTCTGGCAGATCAACGATCGATCCGCATCTTTTAGTTGTAAATCACCCAGCTCGGACCTTAACTTCTCCAATTCTGTGACAACATGGCCGAAATTCTCCTTACTCCACGCCCGGAGGCCATTCATCATTTCATGTAGGGCATCCCGCACGGCCGCCAGATTGCCGGCCGGTTTGCTTTTCCTCCATCTACTCGCCACCACCTCTGACAACGTCGGGTGGCGTTCCCACATAATCTCATACCGAGGAGAAGCTCTAGTCCTCCTCGAATCAACAAGAGCAAGTCCAACCACGATCGGAAAATGGTCAGAACATGAAGAAGCAAGGTGAACAACTTGTGCGGCCGGGAAGAGCTCCCTCCACCCCTCATCCGCACATGCTCGGTCAAGGCGAACTCGCACGTTCCTCTCTCCAATCTGCCCATTATCATATGTAAAGGGATACCCCGAGAAACCGAGGTCCCATAATTCGCATGCCAACAAACAGTCCCGGAATAACCCCATCTGATTTTCTGAGCGCTGGACTCTAGACATATGCTCATGCTGCCACATTGCCTCATTAAAGTCGCCACACACTAACCACGGCTCCGACGAAACTGCACAGAGCTGGGAAAGAGAACTCCACATGAGAGGACAGTCTTCATCTTCGAAGAGGCCTGTCTTGTTTCCGAAAGAAAAACAAGCCCCGGGGAATTGGCTTTAGAGAGGGCCAACACCTCACGAACTGTCCGGCGGTCCCCCCCCCCCCCCCCCCCGCAGTTCCAAGCTAGGATATTCATTGCATCCGGTGGTCCTCCTCGAAGGAGGCCGCCGATCTATCACCTGACACACCGCTTGAGTCAACACGAGCCCTCTTACTGCTAGCACTGCTGATAGGCGAGGCATGTGCACCATCCTCACCATGCCCCTGGGTAAGCGCTAGCAAACCACTCGGCCCTACCAATGCATTGGCATCCGGTCCAACATCATCCATGGAGAGTCTTTTGCGAGCTGCTGGATCTCCTTGCTTGGATATGTGTCCTTCCTTGGCAGGGCTTGTAGCCGTATCTAGAATGTCCGGGTCGACCACTGTCTTTCCCGGCGACTTCTGCTGTTGAGATTGAGGCGTATGTTGCTTTTGACTCCTTCCCGGCCATAACTATCATTGGACGGCGGTTTATTCAGTCCATCAGCATAGAGCCAAGAGCCATACTTCTTGTCCTTCTCCTCATGCACACCTGATCCGCACTGTTTGCAATCATGACCAATGAGCCCACATACACTGCAGAAGCGCGCCAGTTTCTCGTAGCGCACCAAGTAGACTTGGCATTCTTTCCCCCTGACAATACTGACAAACTTGGTGAGAGGCCGGCGAACGTCATGCCGAACCCTAACCCTAATGTAGTCACCACGGGTATTTCCGTTTAGTCTCATCTCCAAGATCTCGCCTGAATTTTTCAGCAAATTTTCCACAATGTTCTTCCTGCAGAAACCCTCTGGGATCTTGTGAATCTGTAGCCAAATTGGCATAAACACCATGGGAACTTCCTCTGCCTTTGTGAAAACATCATATGGAACCATCAACACGAGTAAATTCCTGAAGAGCCAAGGCCCTTGATACATCATGCGTTCCCAGTCTCCCAAGCAAGATGCTTGTACAACAAAGAGCTTCGGCCCAACCGGGCGAAACCTTACCGGCTGCACGGGGTTCCAAGCTGCCCGCATATCCTTGTAAAAGGCCGCTTGGCTGAAGGATTTATCGGTATGAACCCTAGCCAGCGCGAGCCATCTCACGCTCTCATTGATCTCCGGATCAGCCTCGTCTATCACCAGATCATCAAAGTCATCATCTTCCAGGTTGAGTTGTTCCATGAAATCTCCAAGGTCCGGCGTTCCGAAGGAGCCGCCGCCAGTGCTGGTGCCTGACAGGGCGTCCGCGGGAGGATCCATCGCTACCGAGGGGAAGGAAGGAGCGAGGGTTGGCCGATCGAGAGATCGCTCACGGGGAGGGAGATCGATCGGGATGGGATACTCAGGGGCGACGGCGTCGCCCGAGAGGAAAGAAACCCTAGCCTTGCGCGAGGGGAAAGTATCGGCAGTTCATCTCTCTCTCTCTCTCTCTCTCTCTCTCTCATGGAGTTTATTGCTCTGCTCTCCTGACGAGCTCACGCCAGAATGTGTGATAGGCCCTGGCCCGATAACAATGTATACATGGTTCACTTCATACATGATAAATCAATATGTTTCCGAAATGCTAAGTATAGATAATTAGACAAGGAACGTTTAAAGCTCGAGCTAATTGTAGAAAATCTAGGTAGGGTATTTTCTAGACAATTTTGATATGCCAGGACATCTTCTTTAATTGATCTATAGTATACTGAGCGAGTCTTAAATTTCTAGTATATGTGGGTCACTTTATACATGACAAATCAATCTATTTCGTGAAGTGACACCGACGCAAAATAAAAGATGGACGGAGGACATGAGGATCTCCATGCAACATGGATCAATGTGTCGACTAACTTGAAGCCTCACTCCAATAACTATTTGGGGGCGTGAATGATGATTTTACTTTCACGCCACGAAGTGGCGACAGAGTATCATCGTCTAACTATACATCCATAGTATTCTTTCATAATCACGAAGTACCAAAAGTGCTTTTAGGTCCGCACAACTATTTGAAGGAGGGCGTACCGCGTACGGAAGCAAATCCTCAACATAAAAGAGTAGTATTTATACTCTAATCAAAGGAGAAAGGAGGGCAGCTGAAGTGGGGCCCGATGGATAGATATATAAGGTGTGTGGCAACATCTAGGCAGCTCATTCGATCTCTCTTCTTTGGCAATGCCATAGAAAACTCACAAGCGTTGCTCAATAGTGCTCTCATGTGCTCTAGTAGACTACTAGGAATGTGGGGCGTAGGGGAATTGGAATGTAGCAGCGTTCTATTTCCTGGTACGATATTTGTACACACGCACCTTCTCGCCTTCTGTTGTCCTCGCGCCGGCCACTGCACCTTCAGAGGAGATGGTTACATACGTCGAACTGACAGCTTACTGGCAATCCACAGAGCAAAGGAAACAAATATTATCACTTCACCAACTGGATCACTATTTATTGTCCGCCTCGCCTATGACCTATTTTATGGTAAGATTCATGATGATGTTGGTAATACATGAGCACCAGCACCAACATCGCTACCAATAGTATGGATATCTGGATCAAGGGTTTTTTCTCGTTTCTGTTTTTACCGGATGTGGCTGGAAAACCCGGTTTCCGGAATATCTCGGAAAATTCGGATTTTTTCGCCCGCATTTTTTTAATAAAATTTGGATTAAAAAAAGCACCAAAATATAGTAAGTTCTACCATTGTAGGCGTGAACTACTTTCAGTCCCAGTGGTAAGCCCGATACGTTGACTTGCTGACTACGCGGGTTCATGTCATGCGTGCTACACATCTCCCGACCTGCAGAGTGCTGGATTATGCTCATTGCCACCAGGCTACAACATATCGCGTGGAACTATAACTATAGGGGCTCTATTTGACGGCAAGATAGACGTTTAAATTCAAAAAAAAATGAACTTTTTGAACGGTATTGAAATTTTTCGGGGTCCACCAAAATATCCGGTAACCGACCGGTTTTCGAAAATATCTGTCAAGAAAAAAAACCCTGATCTGGATATGTGTCCTGATGTCGAAGCACCGGTATCATATAGCAAAAACTGAATTAGTAAAGCTTTAACCTGACTGTACATTGTAGAGTAGGTAATATATCATAGATCCATGTACAACCCAAAGTACAGAACACTTGTACCCAATTAGCAATGTGGTCCAAAAGTCAAAAGAATACACATCAATTGATGTGCAAGTGTGCAACAGAGAAGAGAAAAGCTATAGTTTTCTTGAGGTAAACTACTAGATCACGGCATGCCGATTGGAGGAGCTTGGATTAGTCACATAACCTACTATCCTTTCAGCCCCGGGTTTCAGTTTTCTCATAACTTCTATGTCGTCCAGTGCATTTTTGAAGTCTGTTTTCGCATTTTGCCGATGGGAGAAACATGATGCGTTTTCTGTCTTCACTTTTCAGTGGAGATTGCAACAGCAGACGTGCTTTTCTGGTTGTATATGGCTGAAGCATGATCTATAGGCATCAGGCAGATGCCCTTGTTCTGAAGGTACTATATTGCACTGGTGATACTTGTCTCCGTCAGCTTTATAACTTCTTGCGCCAATACGAAGCTGTCATCTGGGCCTGCTACGTCAGTTGGGGATGATAGTAAAAATCCACAGCGGCGTTGCATAATCATTAAGTACCATAATTGCTTTGAGCTCTGCACAACTATTTAAGGAAGGGGGTACAGAAGCAAAGCCTCAACATAAAAGGAAAGTAATTCTTCTCATAAAAGGGCAAGCGAAGGGCGGCCGAGATGGATAGATGGCACGGTAGCATCTAGGCAGGTCATTCCATCTCTCTTCTTAGACAAAGCCATACAAAGCTCAGCAGACATTGCTCAATGGTACTTCCATATGATCTGATAAACTAGGAATACGAGGCATAGGGGAATGGCAATGCAATGCAGCACCACTCCTGACGACCGTACAATGCAACTGTTAAGTCCTTAAAGAACAGCGACTGACGGCGTAGGACCATAAACGTTGTTGGGGAAGTATAGCACAAGAGAAGACCAAGTTAAATAACAAAGGCCGCTCAGCGCCTATGTATCCTGCCTTGGGTGTGTGTGCGTGTGTTGTGGGGTGTGCGTTTGTATTGGATGTTGTTGATCATTGTGTTAGAGTTTGAGTCCTATATCTGTAATCTCAACAACCCGTCTCTCCCTCTGATCCGTATCCAAGTCTATCTCATGTAATCTCTCTCGTACTCCAAGGCAAGTCTTTGCCCAATATAAATAAACACCGCGGCTGCCTATAGGCAGTAGGAACGCTTATACCAAACTTCTTACACATTGTTTTATATATAAAGGAGGATGGAGATGCTAGGCGACGGACCAGCAGGTTTTCGTTCGTCAGCCAACGCCATGTACAGGGGACGCGGCCAGTCTCGGGGCAGAGGAGGCCGTGGGCGAAGAGGGCGTGTGGTCGCTCCGATCGTGCCCCCCCATCTCCTATTCGCGCCGGTGGGAACGGCGGTTATCAGCAGCGCCAGCACCAGCCACCACCACGGAAGCATCAGCAACAGCATGAGGGAGACTACCCCGAGTGCCAGATATGTTATAAGTATCATCCTGGCGGCGCCAGGGACTGCTGGCATCGGTACGAGGAGGATAAGCCAGAGAAGAAAAAGGCCAACCTCGTCACCAACTCGTATGGCATCGACACTAATTGGTATGCAGATTTGGGTGCTACCGAGCATATCACAGGAGAGCTTGACAAGTTGACGATGCGGGAAAGATATCATGGAGGTGACCAAGTGCACACGGCAAGTGGAGCTGGTATGGATATTACTCACATCGGTAACTCAATTGTTAATACCCCTAAGAAAAATTTTCATCTAAACAATGTCTTACATATCCCTCATGCATCAAAATATCTTGCCTCCGTTCATCGCTTTACACTTGACAATAATGTTCTCATCATATTCTATCCTTATTCTTTTATGATTAAGGACTTGGCAACGAGGAGAGTCATCTTTAGAGGGAGATGCGAGGGAGTTCTCTATCCAATCACATCGTCATCTTCTTCGTCATGGTCAAATAAACAAGCCTGGAGTGTCACCAAACCATCTTCAGAAAAGTGGCACTGGCGTTTGGGTCATCCATCTTCAGTCATAGTTCAACATGTCCTTAGCAAAGATAAACTTCCTTTCGTGTCTAGTATTGAGTCAGTTTGTGATGCGTGTCAACAAGCCAAAAGTCATCAGTTTACCATATCCCATCTCTACTAGTGTATCTACTGCTCCGTTACAACTTATTTTTTCAAATGTTTGGGGGCCAGCTCCCACCTCTGTTGGTAGATTCTCTTATTATGTAAGCTTCATTGATGACTATAGCAAGTTTACATGGATCTACTTGTTAAAGAAATGATCCGATGTCTTTCAAGTTTTTAGTAATTTCCAAAGTCTTGTTGAATGCCAACTGAACTCCAAAATACTTGCCATGCAAACAGATTGGGGTGGTGAGTATGAGAAACTCAACTCTTTTTTCCAAAAGATTGGAATTTCACATCATGTGTCCTGTCCACACGCTCATCAACAGAATGGCTCCGCTGAACGGAAGCATCGCCATGTTGTTGAAGTAGGATTAGCACTCCTAGCCCATGCGTCTATGCCTCTCAAATTCTGGGATGAAGCCTTTCTTACTGCCACATATTTAATTAATATTCGTCCTAGTAAAGTAATAAAATTTGAAAATCCCATAACTCGTCTCTTTGGTGTCAAACCAGATTACACCTCTCTCCGCATATTTGGTTGTGCATGTTGGCCTAACCTTAGACCATACAACACACGCAAACTTGCGTTTTGTTCCAAACAATGTGTCTTTTTAGGTTATAGCCCTATGCACAAAGGGGTTAAGTGCCTAGATGTTTCCACTGAAAGGGTTTACATATCCCGAGATGTTGTGTTTGATGAATCTGTCTTCCCTTTTGAGTCACTTCATCCAAATGCCGGAGCTCTTCTTCATAAAGAAATACTTCTTCTTCCGAAATTTTATCAAGGGGGGAATAACAATTGTGCTGACCCATGTGCTAATAATCCTTCTAGTTCTACTCTTAATGTGCCTATGCAGGTGGCTGAAGAAAACGGAGTTGAAAATGATCAAAATGACCAAAATCCGGTGCAAAATGGTGCCATATTTGATGTGCATGGTGAAGAAGTAGCAAACGTAGAACCCGAGGAGGATTCGGCGGTGCCTGCCACGCCTGCGCGTCGATCGGCCTCGGATCATGGGCGCAGATCCGTGCGGGATCGCGCGCCTGCCCGACATGAGGACCAGGCGGGTCCGGCCCAGTCGTCCGCTGCCACGTCAACCCGCATGCAGGGGACAGAACCAGATGCGGGATCTCCCTCTCCCTCGTCACGCGCGTGCATGCCGACAGCGACAGGCTCGGGATTTTCTGCGCCTGGGAATTACGCCTCCCAGGACATGTCTAGTCAATCAGCTGCCACACCAGAGACCATAGGATCCAGTGTGTCTCTTCAGCCTGCACATGCTAATGGATCCGCGGGATCTTCTGCAACCAACCAACTTGTGCGGTCTCCTGTGCAATCACGACAACCTCCTGTCGCCACTTCAAGAGTCATGACTCGGCTACAAAAAGGTATTAAAAATCCCAAAGTAAGGACAGATGGAACTATACCATATGGTATGTTATGCATTTCAGGAGAACCCACAAAATTGAGTGATGCACTTGGAGATCCTAAGTGGAAAAGGGCTATGGATGAGGAATATGATGCTCTCATGAAGAAAAAAACATGGCACTTGGTACCAAGTCAAAGAGGTAAAAATATCATTGATTGCAAGTGGGTTTATAGAATCAAAAGGAAAGCAGATGGCTCCATTGATAGGTACAAGGCACGTCTAGTTGCAAAAGGGTTTAAGCAATGATATGGTATTGATTATGAGGACACCTTTAGTCCTGTTGTCAAATCTGCTACAATAAGACTTGTGCTAGCCATTGCTGTTTCCAGAGGATGGAGCCTTAGACAGCTAGATGTTCAGAACGCGTTTCTGCATGGTGTTCTGGAAGAGGAGGTCTATATGAGGCAACCACCAGGGTATGAAAACAAACAAACACCTAATCATGTCTGTAAGCTTGATAAAGGTCTTTATGGTTTAAAAAAGTCACTTAGAGCATGGTTCTCAAGGTTGAGTTCACAATTGAAGTAGCTTGGTTTTATTTCATCCAAAGCAGATACATCTCTCTTCATCTATAACAGGGCAACCACTGTGATTTTTGTACTTCTATATGTTGATGACATTATAGTTGCAAGCTCCTCTCAAAGTGCCACTAATGCTCTTTTGCATGATCTGAGTTCAGAATTTGCCTTCAAGGATCTTGGTGACATAAATTTCTTCCTTGGCATTGAAGTTAAGAAGGTTCTAAAGGAAATATGCCCTAGAGGCAATAATAAAGTTATTATTTATTTCCTTATTTCATGATAAATGTTTATTATTCATGCTAGAATTGTATTAACCGAAAACATAATACATGTGTGAATACATAGACAAACAGAGTGTCCCTAGTATGCCTCTACTTGACTAGCTCGTTGATCGAAGATGGTTATGTTTCCTAGCCATAGACATGAGTTGTCATTTGATTAACGGGATCACATCATTAGGAGAATGATGTGATTGACTTGACCCATTCCATTAGCTTAGCACTTGATCGTTTAGTTTGTTGCTATTGCTTTCTTCATAACTTATACATGTTCCTATGACTATGAGATTATGCAGATTATGCAACTCCCGTTTACCGGAGGAACACTTTGTGTGCTACCAAACGTCACAACGTAACTGGGTGATTATAAAGGTGCTCTACAGGTTTCTCCGAAGGTACTTGTTGGGTTGGCGTATTTCGAGATTAGGATTTGTCACTCCGATTGTCGGAGAGGTGTCTCTGGGCCCTCTCGGTAATGCACATCACTTAAGCCTTGCAAGCATTGCAACTAAAAAGTTAGTTACGGGATGATGTATTACGGAACGAGTAAAAGAGACTTGCCGGTAACGAGATTGAACTAGGTATTGAGATATCGACGATCGAATCTCGGGCAAGGAACATACCGATGACAAAGGGAACAACGTATGTTGTTCTGCGGTCTGACCGATAAAGATCTTCGTATAATATGTGGGAGCCAATATGAGCATCTAGGTTCCGTTATTGGTTATTGACCGGAGACGTGTCTTGGTCATGTCTACATAGTTCTCGAACCCGTAGGGTCCGCACGCTTAAGGTTTCGATGACAGTTATATTATGAGTTTATGAGTTTTGATGTACCGAAGGATTTCGGAGTCCCGGCTGAGATCGGGGACATGACGAGGAGTCTCGAAATGGTCGAGACGTAAAGATCGATATATTGGACGACTATATTCGGACATCGGAAAGGTTCCAAGTGATTCGGGTATTTTTCGGAGTACCGGAGAGTTACGGGAATTCGCCGGGGAGTATATGGGCCTTATTGGGCCATATGGGAATAGAGGAGAAAGGCCAAAAGGAAGGTGCCCCCCCCCTCTGGTCCGAATTGGACAAAGGGTGCAGCTCACTTTTCCTTGTTCCTCTCCCCCTCTTTGCTTCTCTCCTACTCCAACAAGGGAAGGAGGATTCCTACTCCCAGTGGGAGTAGGACTCCCCCCTTGGCGCGCCCTCCTCCTAGGCCGGCCGCCTCCCTCCCTTGCTCCTTTATATACTGGGGCAGGGGGCACCCCATAGACACAACAGTTGATCATTGATCTCTTAGCCGTGTGCGGTGCCCCCCTCCAGCATAGTCCTCGATAATATTGTAGTGGTGCTTAGGCGAAGCCCTGCGACAGTAGAACATCAAGATCGTCACCATGTCGTCGTGCTGACGGAACTCTTCCCCGACATTATGCTGGATCGGAGTCCGGGGATCGTCATCGAGCTGAACGTGTGCTAGAACTCGGAGGTGTTGTAGTTTCGGTGCTTGATCGGTCGGGCCGTGAAGACGTACGACTAGATCAACTGCGTTGTGCTAACGCTTCCGCTTTCGGTCTATGAGGGTACGTGGACAACACTCTCCTCTCTCGTTGCTATGCATCACCATGATCTTGCGTGTGCGTAGGAAATTTTTTGAAATTACTACGTTCCCCAACAGTGGCATCCGAGCCTAGGTTTTATGCGTTGATGTTGTGCACGAGTAGAACACAAGTGAGTTGTGGGCGATATAAGTCATACTGCTTACCAGCATGTCATACTTTGGTTCGGCGGTATTGTTGGATGAAGCGGCCCGGACCGACATTACGCGTACACTTACGCGAGATTGGTTCTACCGACGTGCTTTGCACACAGGTGGCTGGCGGGTGTCAGTTTCTCCAACTTTAGTTGAACCGAGTGTGGCTACACCCGGTCCTTGCGAAGGTTAAAACAACACCAACTTGACAAACTATCGTTGTGGTTTTGATGCGTAGGTAAGAACGGTTCTTGCTAAGCCCGTAGCAGCCACGTAAAACTTGCAACAACAAAGTAGAGGACGTCTAACTTATTTTTGCAGGGCATGTTGTGATGTGATATGGTCAAGACATGATGCTAAATTTTATTGTATGAGATGATCATATTTTGTAACCGAGTTATCGGCAACTGGCAGGAGCCATATGGTTGTCGCTTTATTGTATGCAATGCAATTGCGCTGTAATGCTTTACTTTATCACTAAGCGGTAGCGATAGTCGTGGAGGTATAAGATTGGCGAGACGACGACGATGCTACGATGGAGATCAAGGTGTCGCGCCGGTGACGATGGTGATCATGACGGTGCTTCGGAGATGGAGATCACAAGCACAAGATGATGATGGCCATATCATATCACTTATATTGATTGCATGTGATGTTTATCTTTTATGCATCTTATCTTGCTTTGATTGACGGTAGCATTATAAGATGATCTCTCACTAAATTTCAAGATAAAAGTTTTCTCCCTGGGTATGCACCGTTGCCAAAGTTCGTCGTGCCCAGACACCACGTGATGATCGGGTGTGATAAGCTCTACGTCCATCTACAACGGATGCAAGCCAGCTTTGGACACGCAGAATACTCAGGTTAAACTTGACGAGCCTAGCATATGCAGATATGGCCTCGGAACACTGAGACCGAAAGGTCGAGCGTGAATCATATAGTAGATATGATCAACATAGTGATGTTCACCATTGAAAACTACTCCATTTCATGTGATGATCGGTTATGGTTTAGTTGATTTGGATCACGTGATCACTTAGAAGATTAGAGGGATGTCTTTCTAAGTGGGAGTTCTTAAGTAATATGATTAATTGAACTTTAATTTATCATGAACTTAGTCCTAATAGTATTTGAATATCTATGTTGTAGATCAATAGCTCGCGTTATTGCTTCCCTATGTTTTATATGTGTTCCTGGAGAAAACTAAGTTGAAAGATGATAGTAGCAATGATGCGGACTGGGTCCGTGATCTGAGGTTTATCCTCATTGCTGCACAGAAGAATTATGTCTTTGATGCACCGCTAGGTGACTGACCTATTGCAGGAGCAGATGCAGACGTTATGAACATTTGGCTAGCTCAATATGATGACTACTTGATAGTTTAGTGCACCATGCTTAATAGCTTAGAATCGGGATTTCAAAGACGTTTTGAACGTCATGGACCATATGAGATGTTCCAGGAGTTGAAGTTAATATTTAAAGTAAATACCCGAGTTGAGAGATATGAAGTCTCCAACAAGTTCTATAGCTAAAAGATGGAGGAGAATAGCACAAGCAGTGAGCATGTGCTCAGATTGTCTGGGTACTACAATCGCTTGAATCAAGTGGGAGTTAATATTTCAGATAAAATAGTGATTGACAGAATTCTCTAGTCACCATCACCAAGTTAGTAGAACTTCGTGATGAACTATAATATGCAAGGGATAACGGAAACGATTCCCAAGCTCTTCGTGATGCTGAAATCGACGAAGGTAGAAATGAAGAAAAGCATCAAGTGTTGATGGTAAACAAAATCACTAGTTTCAAGTAAAGGGAGAAAGGGAAGAAAGGGGAACTTCAAGAAGAACAGCAAGCAAGTTGCTGCTCAAGTGAAAAAACCCAAGTCTGGACCTAAGCCTGAAACTAAGTGATTCTACTACAAAGGGACTGGTCTCTGGAAGCGGAACTACCCCAAGTAATTGGCGGATAAGAAGGATGGCAAAGTGAACAAAGATATATTTGATATACAGATTATTGATGTGTATATTACTAGTGTTCGTAGCAACCCCTCGGTATTTGATACTGGTTCAGTTGCTAAGAGTAGTAACTCAAAACGGGAGTTGCAGAATGAACAGAGACTAGTTAAGGGTGAAGTGACGATGTGTGTTGGAAGTAGTTCCAAGATTGATATGATCATCATCGCACACTCCCTATACTTTCGGGATTAGTGTTGAACCTAAATAAGTGTTATTTGGTGTTTGCGTTGAGCATGAATATGATTTGATCATGTTTATTGCAATACGGTTATTCATGTAAGTTAGAGAATAATTGTTATTCTGTTTACATGAATAAAACCTTCTATGGTCATACACCCAATGAAAATGGTTTGTTGGATCTCGATCGTGGTGATACACATTTTTATAATATTGAAGCCAAAAGATGCAAAGTTAATAATGATAGTGCAACTTATTTGTGGCACTGCCGGTTAGGTTATATTGGTGTAAAGCACATGAAGAAAATCCATGCTGATGGGCTTTTGGAATCACTTGATTATGAATCAGTTGATGCTTGCAAACCATGACTCATGGGCAATATGACTAAGACTCCGTTCTCTGGAACAATGAGCGAGCAACAGATTTGTTGGAAATCATACATACTGATGTATGTGGTCCGATGAATATTGAGGCTCGCGGCAGGTATCATTATTTTCTGATCTTCACAGATGATTTGAGCAGATATGAGTATATCTACTTGATGAAACACAAATCTAAAACATTTGAAAAGTTCAAAGAATTTCAGAGTGAAGTGGAGAATCATCGTAACAAAAATAAAAGTATCTACGATATGATCGCAGAAGTAAAATATTTGAGTTACGAGTTTGGCCTTCAGTTAAAACAATGTGAAATAGTTTCACTACTCACGCCACCTGAAACACCATTACAGTGTAATGGTGTGTCCGAACATCGTAACCGTACTTTATTAGATATTGTGCGATCTATGATGTCTCTTACCGATTTACCACTATCGTTTTAGGATTATGCATTAGAGACAGCTACATTCACATTAAATAGGGCACCATCTAAATCCGTTGAGACGACACCGTATGAACTATGGTTTGGCAAGAAACCTAAGCTGTCGTTTCTTAAAGTTTGAGGTTGCAATGCTTATGTGAAAAATCAACCTAATAAGCTCAAACCCAAATCGGAGTATTGCATCTTCATAGGATACCCAATAGAAAATGTTGGGTACACCTTCTATCACAGATCCAAAGGCAAGTTATTCATTGCTGAGAATGTATCCTTTATAGAGAAGGAGTTTCTCTCGAAAGAAGTGAGTGGGAGGAAAGTAGAACTTGATGAGGTAACTGTACCTGCTCCCTTATTGGAAAGTAGTTCATCACAAAAATCTGTTCCTGTGACTACTACACCAATTAGTGAGGAAGCTAATGATGATAATCATGTAAACTTCAGATCAAGTTACTACCGAACCTTGTAGGTAAACTAGAGTGAGATCCGCACCAGAGTGGTACGGTAATCCTGTTCTGGAGGTCATGTTACTTGACCATGACAAGCCTATGAACTATGAGGAAGCGATGATGAGCCCAGATTCTGCGAAATGGCTTGAGGCCATAAAATCTGAGATGGGATCCATGTATGAGAACAAAGTGTGGACTTTGGTTGACTTGCCCGATGATCAGCAAGCCATAAAAAATAAATGGATCTTCAAGAGGAAGACGGACGGTGATAGTAGTGTTACTATCTACAAAGCTAGAATTGTCGCAAAAGGTTTTCGACAAGTTCAAGGTGTTGACTATGATGAGAGTTTCTCACTCCTATCTATGCTGAAGTCTGTCTGAATCATGTTAGCAATTGCCGCATTTTATGAAATCTAGCAAATGGATAAACAAGACTGCATTTCTTAATGGATTTATTAAAGAAGAGTTGTATATGATGCAACCAGAAGTTTTTGTCAATCCTAAAGGTGCTAACAAAATAAGAAAGACCTCGGTGAAGCTGCTTACATATTGAGCATCAAGATCTATAGAGATGGATCAAGATGCTTGATAAATTTTTCAATGAGTACATACCTTGACAAGATTTTGAAGTAGTTCAAAATGGAACAGTCAAAGAAGGAGTTCTTGCCTGTGTTACAAGGTGTGAAGTTGAGTAAGACTCAAAACCCGACCACGGCAGAAGATAGAGAGAGAATGAAAGTCATTCCCTATGCCTCAGCCATAGGTTCTATAAAGTATGCCATGTTGTGTACCAGACCTATTGTATACCCTGCCCTGAGTTTGGCAAGGGAGTACAATAGTGATCTATGAGTAGATCACTGAACATTGGTCAAAATTATCCTTAGTGGAATAAGGATATGTTTCTCGATTATGGAGGTGACAAAAGGTTCGTCGTAAAGGGTTACGTCGATGCAAGTTTTGACACTGATCCAGATGACTCAAAGTCTCAATCTGGATACATATTGAAAGTGGGAGCAATTAGCTAGAGTAGCTTAGTGCAGAGCATTGTTGACATAGAAATTTGCAAAATACTTACGGATCTGAATGTGGCAGACCCGTTGACTAAACTTCTCTCACAAGCAAAACATGATCACACCCTAGTACTCTTTGGGTGTTAATCACATAGCGATGTGAACTAGCTAGATTATTGAATCTAGTAAACCCTTTGGGTGTTGGTCACATGACGATGTGAACTATTGATGTTAAATCACATGGCGATGTGAACTAGATTATTGACTCTAGTGCAAGTGGGAGACTGAAGGAAATATGCCCTAGAGGCAATAATAAAGTTATTATTTATTTCCTTATTTCATGATAAATGTTTATTATTCATGCTAGAATTGTATTAACCGGAAACATAATACATGTGTGAATACATAGACAAACAGAGTGTCACTAGTATGCCTCTACTTGACTAGCTCATTGATCGAAGATGGTTATGTTTCCTAGCCATAGACATGAGTTGTCATTTGATTAACGAGATCACATCATTAGGAGAATGATGTGATTGACTTGACCCATTCCATTAGCTTAGCACTTGATCGTTTAGTTTGTTGCTATTGCTTTCTTCATAACTTATACATGTTCCTATGACTATGAGATTATGCAACTCCCGTTTACCGGAGGAACACTTTGTGTGCTACCAAACGTCACAAAGTAACTGGATGATTATAAAGGTGCTCTACAGGTGTCTCCGAAGGTACTTGTTGGGTTGGCGTATTTCGAGATTAGGATTTGTCACTCCGATTGTCGGAAAGGTATCTCTGGGCCCTCTCGGTAATGCACATCACTTAAGCCTTGCAAGCATTGCAACTAAAAAGTTAGTTGCAGGATGATATATTACGGAACGAGTAAAAGAGACTTGCCGGTAACGAGATTGAACTAGGTATTGAGATACCGACGATCGAATCTCGGGCAAGTAACATACCGATGACAAAGGGAACAACGTATGTTGTTCTGCGGTCTGACCGATAAAGATCTTCGTATAATATGTGGGATCCAATATGAGCATCCAGGTTCCGTTATTGGTTATTGACCGGAGACGTGTCTCGGTCATGTCTACATAGTTCTCGAACCCGTAGGGTCCGCACGCTTAAGGTTTCGATGATAGTTATATTATGAATTTATGAGTTTTGATGTACCGAAGGAGTTCGGAGTCCCGGATGAGATCGGGGACATGACGAGGAGTCTCGAAATGGTCGATATGTAAAGATCGATATATTGGACGACTATATTCGGACATCTGAAAGGTTCCGAGTGATTCGGGTATTTTTCGGAGTACCGAAGAGTTACGGGAATTCGCCGGGGAGTATATGGGCCTTATTGGGTCATACGGGAATAGAGGAGAGAGACCAAAAGGAAGGAGGCGCCCCCCCCCCCTCTGGTCCGAATTGGACAAGGAGTGCAGCCCACTTTTCCTTGTTCCTCTCCCCCTCTTTCCTTCTCTCCTACTCCAACAAGGGAAGGAGGAGTCCTACTCCTGGTGCGCCCTCCCTCCAACAAGGGGGGTGTAGGACTCCCCCCTTGGCGCGCCCTCCTCCTAGGCCGGCCGCCTCCCTCCCTTGCTCCTTTATATACGGGGGCAGGGGGCACCCCATAGACACAACAGTTGATCATTGATCTCTTAGTCGTGTGCGGTGCTCCCCTCCATCATAGTCCTCGATAATATTGTAGTGGTGCTTAGGCGAAGCCCTGCGACAGTAGAACATCAAGATCGTCACCACGCCGTCGTGCTGACGGAACTCTTCCCCGACATTCTGCTGGATCGGAGTCCGAGGATCGTCATCGAGCTGAACGTGTGCTAGAACTCGGAGGTGTCGTAGTTTCAGTGCTTGATCGGTCGGGCCAGACATTCTGCTGGATCGGAGTCCGAGGATCGTCATCGAGCTGAACGTGTGCTAGAACTCGGAGGTGTCGTAGTTTCAGTGCTTGATCGGTCGGGCCATGAAGACGTACGACTACATCAACCATGTTGTGCTAACGCTTCCGCTTTCGGTCTACGAGGGTACGTGGACAACACTTTCCTCTCTCGTTGCTATGCATCACCATGATATTGCGTGTGCGTAGGAAAATTTTTAAAATTACTACGTTCCCCAACAGGTTCAAGATGGCATAGTCTTGAAGCAAGAAAAGTATGCCATTGAACTTCTGACACGTATGGGGATGAAGGACTGCAAGCCTTCACCTACACCATTATCATCTTCAGAACAACTTTCAGCATATGAAGGAGTGCCACTTAATGAGGAGGAGAGTACAAAATATAGAAGTGTTGTTGGAGCCCTACAGTACTTGACATTAACACGGCCAGACATATCTTTTGCAGTGAACAAGGTTTGTCAATATTTGCATGCTCCTACCTCTGTTCATTGGACATGTGTCAAAAGGATTGTTCGATGTATCAAACACACTGTGAGTTTGGGTCTTCAGTTCAGATGTTCTAGTTCGACACTTGTCAGTGCCTTCTCTGATGCAGACTGGGCAGGATGTAGTGATGACAGAAGATCAACTGGAGGATTTGCTGTGTTTTTTGGTTCGAACCTTATTTCCTGGAGTGCCAGAAAACAAGCCACAGTGTCAAGGTCAAGTATAGAATCTGAATACAAATCGTTAGCTAATGCAACTGCTGAAATTATTTCGATGGAATCATTACTCAAGGAGCTTGGAATTAAGCAACAACGTGTCTCATGTTTATGGTGTGATAACTTGGGAGCCACCTATCTCTCTGCTAATCCAGTGTTTCATGGTAGAACCAAACACATTGAAATTGACTTTCATTTTGTGCGAGAAAGGGTGGCAGAAAAGAAGCTGGATATAAGGTTTATTCCATCCAAAGATCAAGTTGCTGATGGGTTCACAAAAGCCTTGCCAGTCAAATCATTTGAGGAGTTCAAGAAGAATCTCAACGTGGGGTAGTTTAAATTAAGGGAGGGTGTTAGAGTTTGAGTCCTATATCTGTAATCTCAACAACCCGTCTCTCCCTCTGATCTGTATCCAAGTCTATCTGATGTAATCTCTCTTGTCCTCCAAGGTAAGTCTTTGCCCAATATAAATAAACACCGCGGCTGCCTATAGGCAGTAGGAACGCTTATACCAAACTTTTTACACATTATTTTATATATAAAGCAGGACGAAAGCCTTTTTTGGTAATAGCAAAGGCCCAGACCGATTGCCACCATGGTTAGTGATTGCCTGATTGGTCTGCCATAGCTAAGGTATATCACAGGTCTCCTCTACTGAACGCCTTCATCAAGATCTAATCTTAGTAACCACCATCCACGACAAAGTCCATTACCTAGAAAAATAAATAGAGAATAGGTACCAACAACTTACTAGAAACTCCACTAGCCAAACAGCCCGGATCATGCATACAAGCATGCATGAGCTAACACAGCCACAGAATGACTTTGAGATCTATGTTGTGATAAAAGAAAGTCAAGTTGTTATGTTCATATGCACTTTTTGTGGATCTCAAAGCAACTTACGCATTGAAAGGACAAGATAGCTCTTGTACCCAGATGTGCATGTACATTTCCATTTTCCAACTCTTGTATGAAGTAATACACATATATATTTAGGACGTGCGAAGATATTCCTTTCTTATTCATTATTACTATATAAAAGTGAATTTCTCAGATACCCTATTGGATTTTGGTGATAAATAGCAAACCAATTGAGAGAACTAACATTTGGTCAAGTCTGTTCCAGAAAATAGTCCTCGTGATTTGAATGAAATATCAGTGATTACCTCCAAGTTTTCAACATGGTGTCTACCTCAAGCTTCGAATGGAATTTATAGGTTTCTTGAGAATCCAAGATTCACATTAAGTGTAGGACAACCATACCATCAGAAGGGGCACAAGCAATGTACTTGTGTTTGTACTCCAAGACAAGATCCCAAGCCAAAGATCTTAAAACAATCCACTCAAGCTACTCTACTCCTTTGTTTTCCAAAGCCATGATACCACCATTCATTTTCACGCATTAGTACTGAGCCTTTTAGGAGCGAGTTTCCCACAAAGAGCAAATTAAATTTTCCTTCCATTGCAACCACCAAGAACTTTCGCTGGTACTGTCGAGCAAAGTTTCCTTTAAAACCTTCTGTGTTAGCTTCAGCACCTCCAAGCATAACTATTCCATCAGAACTTCCGGGCCTTCTCGGTGGTCTTCTCTATCGACTCACAGTATAGGTCCGCGGTAGTCCCGAGCAAATCCTTCGAGTACATCTGAGCTGCGACTTTGGATTTTCTGCAATTTTCATTCGAGAGCTACTCTTTTTACTATGGTACTGCTGAGCAATTGGTTTTACTTGTAAGCTAGTTTGATTCTCCAAGAAGAGGGCCACATTTATGTTGTCAGGAACCTCTATTATTTTTTTATTTGGGACTTCTGAGCACGGCGTTTTAGTGAGGCTTCCTGGACATTCTTTGGATGTTCAAATGTTCGAACGTCTACGGTAGTTCTGAGATTATAACTTCCGTACTTCCAGGCTAATTATTTATTCTAGGTAATAGTCAGATTTTTGCCTAGCTCTATATAGGGTTAAATTTCCAACCGTTTCACAACCACTTTGTTCAAGTCTAGAGAGTCTCAAGTCAAGAAGGGAAGATATAAGTTGTTGGATGGTTCCAAGAACACTTACTTAAATCTTGAAGGTCAATATCTTCTTATTCTTGAGCCCCTAATCCGTAGTATTTCTCTCTTGTTACACCAATCTTATCCAGAGAGAGAGAGAGAGAGAGAGAGAGAGAGAGAGAGATCATATGGTATCTCGATACTACTACTCGATGGTTATGAGTCACTTGACAGACTTCAACCCCATATTGTCTATTAAGGACCCAGAGACTTCAACCTTCAAGATCAACTGCTCTTCATGAGCCCTTGGTGGGGACGCAATCAGGATCCCTGAGTGATCGTGCTTCCATGCCTCCATTGCTACTTGTGACCAAATTGCCCGTATTCACATCCCTATTTGATTCATTACATTTTCTTGATGGAACTAACTTTTTTTGTGTCTATTTTACGTATTCCCTGTATATTATTGGCCATGGTCACCACTCAATCAGCACTGGTTGGGCAGCATGCTCTTGCCCACCGCTACTAGCGACCCTGTCGTGCTCAAGGACGAGACATCGACAGAGCCTTTGAAGAGTAAGAGAACTGTGCGGGGAGGGAAGCGCCTACCTACGTGACCCTTAGGACATCTACATTGCAAAGCGCCTCATTAGACACCTAAGCCGTAATAAAAAATGTTTTTCTTCCTTGCGCTTGGGCTAGCGCCCCTGTTTTCAACGCTCGGTGCCAGGTACTGGCACTACTCACGTGAAAAAAGGACGAGAAATTGGGCTAGCACCTGGCGACTAGCGCGCCATCGATGATAGCCTATTTCCTGGAATCAGACGGGATATGAGGAAAACTACCAGGATTCTGATCCTGGCGCTCGGCCTTAGCGCCCGCATTGGAGATGCCCTTAGGGTAACTCCTCCTTCCCTCTTTGAGCTTGTCTTGGCGTGCCCCCCCCCCCCCCCCCCCCCCCACTCTGACGTCAACCACCAAGTGTTCGAAAAAAATCCTATAAGGTAAGGTTTTGTTGTGCATCATCTCTTGTCTTCTTCAAACTTTGGTAATGTTGATATCTACGTAATTTTTGTGCTTACACATAGTTTGCAACCCTATTCGCTGGTGGATGTGTTCATGTCAAATTTGCATGTCAGCGCCGAATGGTGGTGTTGGCATGAACAAACTCAACGAGATGGAGGAGTTGGCGATGCAAAAAGAGGAGAAGTTGTCCTCAAGATCTCAAGCCAAACCATGAAGAAGATGGGAAGAATGAGGAATTACAACGCAAAGGAGGACATAGCATTGTACTATGCATGAATGAATGTGTCTCTTGACACGGTGGTAGGCACAGATAAGAGCAAAGAAACATTTTGGAGAGGAACTGAGGAGTATTATCGTTGCATGGTGAAGGTTGAGTCCAACCTCACAAAATATCCGTACTCGCACCACTAGTCAACAATTCAAGATCAATGCAACCAGATGGGAAGGTTGTGTTAAGTGAAAGAAACACCGACAAGTGGTATGCCACTCAATAAGCTTGATTCCTACGTGCAAGGACTTCTCAAGGAAAACAACAAGAAGAATGATGGGACGGCCTTCACTTTGCATCATTGTTGGATAATTCTTAAAAAATAATGAGAAGTGCGCAAGGAGGAATTAGGAGAAGACACCAAAAGAGAGAAATGGTGAAGGCAGGGAAGATGGCAAGGTGGATGAACTCCGCGCGGTTGGAGGAGAAGAGGAAGCCGGCGGAAGAGGACAGGAAGCTTGCCCTCAAGGAGGTGAGGTTGAGGATCTCATGCTCATGGACGTTTTCACAATTGGACGGCATATGGCAAAACAATATTTTGAGCAAGCTCGTCACGAGATCTTGGAAATGCCAAAACTGTTATCCTCAGTGTTGCCAAGATGGATGTGGGTGCTTAATCTATACTCAATGTTGTCTCCCATTTATTCTCAACGGACTTTGCTCTATGCTCTTGCTATCAGATGAACTATATGTCGTTGCTTTCAGTACTTCATGAACATTTGTGATTTAAATTTGAGATTTTGTGCATTCGCATTTCAAATGTAGTTGGAATGTATGCATTCAAATCATCAAGGTTGATTAAATATGGTTTTGAAATGAAGTGGAAATGAGGTTTACGTATGCAATGTGATGAGAGAAAGTGCAAAAAAAGAGTTTATGGACTTAAAAGTTTTGGGGGTCGATAAAAAACGAGGCTACTACACATATTCCTTTGGGAGTTAAGTTTCGAGGAGATTAGAGTTGCCCTAACCAAGTGAAACCCAAAGCAACCAAGTTTTCCTAGGTCTGCTTTGATCATCATATAACATCATGAACAGTCGGTAATAACCCTCATAGATCCATGTACAACCCAAGGTGCCAGACACTTGTACCCAATTAGAATGCCGTCCAAAAAACAAAAGAATACACATCAACCGATGTGCAACAGAGAAGAGAAAAGGTATAGGTTTCTTGGAGTAAGCTACTAGATTATACCATAAGCTTGTACTATTAGTCGCATAACTTCCTATCCTTCAGCCTCGGATTTAGTTTTCTCATAACTTCTATGAACTCTAGCACATTTCGGCAGTTGTTTCCTCAGGCCGATGGGAGGAGCATGATGTGCTTTCTGTTTTCACCTTTCAGGAGGGACTGCAGCTGCAGAAGTGCCTTTCTGGTTGGATATGGCTGAAGCAAGAGCGATAGGCATCAGGCAGAGGCCCTTGTTCTGAAGGTACTGCATTGCATTTGTGATGCTTGTTTCCATCAGCTTTATAACTTCTTGCTCAAAGACCAAGCTGTCTTCTGGGCCTGCTGCGTCCAGAAGCCCTTGTGAAGCAGTTGGAGGTGATAGAGGTGAATTGCTATGGCCCTGTGGAAAGTTCGACAGTGCAATAAAACTTGAGTACACTGGCATTCTAGAGAAAAAGCAAGGACTTGACTTGAATGAAGTGTTTATTCATCAGTACTGATATTGATAAATTAGATTTGGTTACATTCAACCAAATTAAAGCCATGAAAAATACAAAAGAATCTAATATAAATTCTAACTACAATGCAAGTGGAGCTCTAAGACTCCTGAATAATCACGAAGCATATTATGGTCATAAAAGTAGTGTAACCAACAGTAGAAATGCAACAACGAAAAAAACTTGTCATTGTCTACCAATTTTTTTATGCCTATAGTCACAACAAGGAGCTATTCACTTTGTACAAACAGAAAAGTTTCCGTACCTCAGTTTGAGATTCTGCAAGGAGGGGAAGAACTGCCCCGGGAGCTCCTAGCCTACTCATGCTTAAGACCTGTAATGTTGAAACCAGGACGATTTGTTTCAGAGAAAGGAAATGAAGGAGAATGACAACCAACAGGGAAAGTTACTACTCATGAACATGTTTGTGGACACACCTTCACCTGAAGCTGAAGAAATTTCACATAATCAATTATTTCATCAAGCATTGATGATTTATCTGCCTGCTCACATAAAAAAGACTATTGGTTAGGAATTCCAAATTTCATTGTTATACTATTTTATTCGAGAGTGACCAATAAACTTAAGGAAAAGTTAATTTCATTAACTTCGCAATGTTCTAAACCAGGCATGGATAACAGTATAGGTGGCACAGATTTTGTTGTGCCCAAATCCGGTGCCAGCCCGCCACAACAAATGCAAATTTGGCTTGTGCGTACGACACGTCAAGCCATGATGCATTAGTGCTAGAGAAGTGTGATGCCCTGCAAGTATGGCACTAGGCACTAACCAAACAGTGGCGAGAAAAGCTCTAACTTGTCGAACTCTAGTTTGCCGAAGTGTGGCTACAAAACAAACATGCCTAGAACATTAAGCAGATCATAAAGGAACTGAACCTATGACTTGTGATGGCTTAGGTTACCCCTAACTGATAACTACAACAACATCAAGGCATTTTGTCCCAAGCAAGTTGGGGTAGGCTACCCCTAACTGGTAACTATTTAGGACAAATGTTATTTGCACTTTTCAAGTCTTAAAATCCAAACAACTACTTGCTTCAGTTATTGCTGGGCCAATTTTAAAACAATACTTCAGCACATATGTATCCACATATATGATTGGTTATTACCATATGTCATTCTCTTCTGATTCGGTTATAGAAGTAATAAAAGATATTTCGGTGGACTAATATAAATGTACTGCATGTTGAACAGGGAAAAAAGGAATACCCCTGCATTTTTTGTACCAATATAAATGGAAACACTATAAATAATACCTTATTTGAATTTGGTACAAGGTCTTGGAGATTTTTCATCCTCTCTGAGATCTTCTCTCTGCGAAGCTGCAGTATTAAGCAAGTTCCAGTTAAAAATATATGATAGGGCATGAACACATAGATAAAATTCAACCAACCCAAGTTATGAAACATTTTCATTTATCTAGAGTGAATTTACCAAACAAGATAACTCACCCGTTCAGCAATACTATGAGGGTCAGTTGCCTGTCCACGACGAGCCCTTGCTCGTGGCTTAGCACTGGCACTATTTCCATTAGCTGAATTTGCCTTGTTCTGCGCATCAGCAGAATGGCTGATAGGGACAGGGTACTCACTTTTATTGTTATGGATCGTTGAGCTTATCTGAACATTTGCAAACAGAGTCAAACTCAGTTAGATATGAATCCAAAGAAAGAGAATAAAACGAAACACTAAATATGTAACAAATGCTAAAGAAAACCTTTGAAGGAATCAGTGTCCCTTGTGCTTCACTCACTGCCATCTGACTACCAGAAGCGAAAGGGAGCGGAATATTGCACATCACATTTTGTTCCTGCAATACGAACAAAAGAAGTTAATTTACCAGTACAGAATTGAATGAACAATAACTTGCGGTTATTGCTGTTTAGTGGCAGAGTTCCAAAATTAAAACCTGTTGTTCAGCCTTCAAACCACTACCAGCTAGTTGAGACTGCTCGGCCGTACCAAAAGATGAGATGCCACCACTGAGAAATTCTTTGCTATCCTGTATTACCACAAGAATGAATAGTCAAGTGAATGAGAAATAGGTAGCAGTAGTACCAATATGTTACAGTTATATCTTTGTCATGAGCATTACATGTAGTGATGCCATGGTTGCCTCATCAAATACTGACAGGTTCCCATTTGAATGACTTGTATTGTTGAACATAGCAGCATTTTGTATCCCTTGAAAACTGAAAGCTTCTAGGCTTACTGGTTCCATGTAGGAAGGAACATTTTGGAATGTCGAACACAGAGTTGAGGCTGAAGAAACAGCATGTACATCAGCAAGAAAAGCTGAAACTTCGCTACCATTGCTTTCAATTGAACTGGACAAGGCATGAGGAAGTTCTAGAAGGCCAGGGGTATCCAACTGCAGGTCAAATGTTCCAGGTGTTGAAGTGCACTGAAGAGTCCCTGATGGGATTAAATTACTTTGCAGACTGCCATTGTTCTGAAGTTGTGGAAGCTCCATAAGGCTGTTGGAAGGTTTGTCCTCTGACAGAATCTCACCAGATAATAGATCAGTCTGGGTGTTGTACGGCAAGCACCCATTTGCAAGCATAGCAGGGTTCTGTTCATGCTCATCAAATGTTAAATTCTGATTTGATCTAGCTCTGAAATAGCCTGCAGGTGGCATACTTCCTTCTTCTGCATATGATTCCACTGAACCATCAACAAAGCTATAATTCTCAGAAGCGGAATTGTCAGGCCATGAAGGAAAGAAAGAACCATTAGAGTAGTCCATCTTTACACCCTTACAACTTGACTCCCCAACCTCTGCTCAGAAATATTATGAAAAGAGTGACTTGTAGATACTTAAAGTGACAGCAACTGGTGATCTTATCATTCATCCATGAAGACAGTCTGAGATGGCCTCAATGGTTCCTTTTGTACAAAGCTGCGCACTCGGATGCTGAGAGAACTTCAGATACACCCTCTAGAACAAACCCTGTGCAACAAAGAATAACCGTCAAATATTGACAAACTGCATGAATGTGAATAAAAATGCATGCATGAACAAAATAATGTAAAGATACAATTAAGTAAAGAAATGGTCGAGTTATAAAGCTATATTTTTTTTGAAAGGTGTTATAAAGCTATCTTGAAGCACCATATTTTGCACAAATGTGTTAACCACTTAAGTAAAATAGTATGTACAGAAAAATCTGGAGTATAACTGCATCCCAAATTCACCTATTGAAATGATTCTGCTTTTATCACACTTTCAGGTGAGCATGACATTCCTGCTTTATTCTACAGTCAATTCAACAATTGGTTCTGTTAGAAAGAGCGCTAATTGATTCAGACATTCAGCCATGATAGAACACGACAAGCAACGGATTATCTTCCATTTTTTAGATATCGGGAGCAAGAAATAAGTATGCATACACAATACAACCAGCTGGATATCTTCCTCTCATTAAAGCTAGACCGCGTATGCCATAAGCCAACATACGCTTCCTCCAGTTGCTCACAAGCACAAGCACTGCCTTCTCCTTTATCTTCTTTTTTTTGGCGGAGATATCTCCTTTATCTTTCACAACTAATTATCAAAAAATGCTTAGATTTATTCATAGAAATTGTACCATTGAACTGGCAATGAAAAACAATTTCAAAATATATAATTATATATTATAAAAAGAAAATCAAAGGTGTGTATTAGAGATAGTGTCCATATCTAAAACGTCATGTATCTTAGAAAGGAGGGAGTAGCTTATAGATACAAGAAAAGTCAGCACAATTCCAAATTCATAGTCAGGTCTTTTCCTTGCCTAGTCTAGGCAGTTACCAGAAAAGTAATGGTAATATACAGTAATTATTACCACAAGTAAATGTCCATCAAGTCGAGCTTTCACTGTCACAGCATCTCTCGCGATACAACAACGCATCAAAATTCCAGGAAAATTCCGTCACATAACTCATAACTAAGCTGTCAAGAACAACGAAAAGCATAAACATCGCTTTACACATTCGTGACTTGCGAGAACGAAATTCTCTTCTAGCCAATAAAACCACGCAACAGCCTTTTTTTCCAATCCATTCTGATCCCCCTCTAGGATTCAGTTCATGGAGCGGAACAAACTGACAACCAAGTTCAGAACAATCAGGAACAAGAGGTAAAAAAGAAAACAAATTAGATTCGACACGTCGCACGCGCATCGATTCCAACCCGCAGCCGCAGGATCGTCCGTCTCTGACATTACCTGCGCCCCCTTCCCCTGCTGCGCAACCAGAACTCCGCCCAGAAACGCCGGTCGCCGCGCCGCGGCGGGATAGGCGACCGGGATCACGAGAATCCCCCAACACCACAAGAATCCCCTAAAACCGCACAGGAAGGAAGCACAACGCGCGCGCCAGGGCCGTACACTCTGTGCCGAAAGGTAAGGGTCCGTCGGAACCGGAATTCGGAGCACTCACCGCGGCGGAGGGGAGGACGGGGGACCGGGCGCGGGAGGCGGCGACGTCGGGAGGGAGGGAAGGCGCGGGTCGTCGGAGCTGGTGGCGGGCGTATACTACTGCCGGCGAGGGCGGAGGTGAGGGCGACGGGAGGGGAGGGGGCGGTTTGTTTGGGCGGAAAAGGAGGAGAAAGGCGGAGGCTTTGGCTTGCTGGGGGCGAAGACTGAAGACGCGTCGGGGGTTGGACTGACTGATATGGCTGAGGCTGACGCTGCTGCCCGTGCCACAGCTGTTGCCGCTGCGCTTTTTGTTTACTAGCGCGCCCTCTCCTTTTCGCCTATTTCTGTTAGATGGATAGATGCGGTGGGGTGGGTGGAGCAGGAAATAGGATTTCTCTTTTCTTGTCAAGTTTTTCTACTCTATACTCTTCTTGCACAAGAGACTTGGTATGTGGTCAAATATTATTTTTTATTTTTCATTTTGTTCTTGTTGAAATGTTGAGGCTTTCATTGCCCTGTTTATTTTAAGAATGCTAGAGTTTGGTAATTTGTGACAGTCTTCTTTTAGCGATATGAAATCGTTTCTTCGTGAAGACAGACCAGTGACAACTGTGATTTTCCACGACCGGAAAACATGTGGCTCTAGGCTCTGTACACGTATGTATGAAACGCGGCGCTATTTTCCAAAATGACAGCTCACTATGTCCAGTAGATATAAAACCTTTGCGTGTTGGGAGGTTTGACCCTGCAAACGACAAAAGATACCGCCACACAGCTATAGCCTGGACGTCACACAATGGACATCCAGGACACGCTATTTTTGTCGCTATGGCAATGCGTGCAAGATTAGGTGTTCGAAACGATATCTTGTTTTTCAATTTACATTCTTCTTTTTGTGTTAAAAAAATTTGATTAGTCTCGAGCCCCAAATACTAATTCTCATCAATACACCTCCATGCTACCACCACAATTATAGATAAAGTAATTATATATTTTTACCGCAGATACAAATATCTTTGTAACTTGTGCAGCCCGTCGCTCAATGAATTTTGGTTATATGATCTTGAAGTCCTTTCCGAAAAGCAACTATGCTGATTTACAAAGAGAGAGAATTATACTGGGGAATTGAAATTTGAAGTACCCATCGTAGCAGAGAGACAAGTCTGGGCACGGGAGATGAAGGCAAGCGAGACGGCGAGTGATACGTCTCCAACGTATTTATAATTTTTGATTGTTCCATACTGTTATATTATCATTTTTGAATGTTTTACAATCATTTTATATCTTTTTTGGTACTAACCTATTGACATAGTGCCCAGTGTCAGTTGCTATTTTTTGCATGTTTTTTACAATGCAGGAAATCAATACCAAGCGGAGTCCAAACGCAGCGAAACTTTTTGTCGAATTTTTATGGACCAAAAGACACCCAATGCCCAGGTGCGCCCAGGTGGGTTGTGCCCACCTCGGTGGCCTCCCGCACCACCTCTTTGCTCTATAGATACCCCAATATTCCAGGAACCCTAGGGGAGTTGGCGAAAATAAATTCCAGCCGCCGCAAGTTCCAGAACCACCAGATCCAATCTAGACACCATCACGGAGGGGTTTATCATCCTCATTGGTGCCTCTCCGATGATGCTTGAGTAGTTCATTGTAGACCTACGGGTCCGTAGTTAGTAGCTAGATGGGTTCATTTCTCTCTTTTGATTCTCAATACAATGGTCTCTTGGAGATCCATATGATGTAACTCTTTTTATGGTGTGTTTGTTGGGATCCGATGAACTTTGAGTTTATGATCATATCTATGTTTTTCTTCATGAAAGTTATTTGAATCTTTTGATCTCTTATATGCATGATTGCTTATAGGCTCGTATTTCTTCTCCGATATTTGGGTTTTGTTTGGCCAATTTGATTTATTTATCTTGCAATGGGAAGAAAGTGCTTTGTGATGGGTTCGATCTTATGGTGCTTGATCTCAATGACAGAAGGGGAACCGACACGCATGTATCGTTGCTATTAAGAATAACAAGACGAGGTCTATTTCTCCATATATAGATCTTGTCTACATCATGTCATCATTCTTATTGCATTACTCTATTTCTCCATGAACTTAATACACTAGACGCATGCTGGATAGCGGTCGATGTGTGGAGTAATAGTAGTAGATGCAGGCAGGGGTCGGTCTACTAATCTTGGACGTGATGCCTATATAATGACCATTGCCTGGATATCATCATGATTATTTGAAGTTCTATCAATTGCCCAACAGTAATTTGTTTACCCACTGTTTGCTATTTTTTTCGAGAGAAGCCACTAGTGAAACCTACGGCCCAAGGGTCTCTTCTTTATTATATTTGCCTTTGTGATCTATTTTTATTTGCTTTTATTTTCAGATCTATTAATCCAAAAACCCAAAAATATCTTGCTGAATTTTATTTGCTTTTATTTGCATCTATCAATCTACTACAATTTTTATCCCGTCAACTTGACAATTTCTGGCACCGTTACCCAAAAGGGATTGACAACCCCTTTAACACGTCGGGTTGCAAGTATTTGTTTTTTGAGTGCAGGAGCTGTTTATGTGGTGTTGGGTGGTTCTCCTACTGGTTTGATAACCTTGGCCTCATCACTGAGGGAAATACCTACGGTTGATGTGCTGCATCATCCCTTTCTCTTTCGAAAAATACCGACGTAGTTCAAGCAAACATCAGCGGGCGGGCGTACACAGAGCTGGTTGATACGTCTCCAACATCTATAACTTTTGATTGTTCCATGCTATTATATTATCTATTTTGGATGTTTAATGGGATTTAATATGCTCTTTTATATTATTTTTGGGACTAACCTATTAACCGGAGGCTCAGTGCCAGTTTCTGTTTTTTTTTGCCTATTTTAAAGTTTTGTAGAAAAAGAATACCAAATGGAATCCAAACGGAATGAAACCTTCACGATAATCTTTCTTGGACCGAAAGCAAACCAGAAGACTTGGAGTTGAAGTCTGGAACTCCGTGAGGCGGCCACGAGGCAGGAGGGCGCGCCCTCCACCCTCGTGGGCCCCACAAAGCTCCACCGACGTACTTCTTCCGCCTATATATACTCTTATACCCTAGATCGATCACAGAGAGCCACGAAACCACTTTTCCACCGCCGCAACCTTCTGTACCCGTGAGATCCCATCTTGGGGCCTTTTTCGGCGATCTGCCGGAGGGGGAATCGATCACAGAGGGATTCTACATCAACACCATAGTCTCTCCGATGAAGCGTGAGTAGTTTACCACAGACCTTCAGGTCCATAGTTATTAGCTAGATGGCTTCTTCTCTCTCTTTGATTCTCAATACAAAGTTCTCCTTGATGTTCTTGGAGATCAATTCGATGTAATACTCTTTTGCGGTGTGTTTGCCGAGATATGATGAATTGTGGGTTTGTGAACAAGATTATCTATGAATATTATTTGGTTCTTTTCTGAATTCTTGTATGCATGATTTGATATCTTTGCAAGTCTCTTCGAATTATTGGTTTAGTTTGGCCTACTAAATTGATCTTTCTTGCAATGGGAAAAGTGATTAGCTTTGGGTTCAATTTTGCGGTGTCCTTTCCTAGGGGCAGCAAGGTACATATTGTATTGTTGCCATCGAGTATAAAAAATGGGGTTTATATCATATTGCTTGAGTTTATCCCTCTCCATCATGTCATCTTGCTTAAAACGTTACTCTGTTCTTATGAACTTAATACTCTAGATGCATGCTGGATAGCGGTTGATGTGTGGAGTAATAGTAGTAGATGCAGAATCGTTTCGATTTACTTGACACGAACGTGATGCCTATATTCATGATCATTTCCTAGATATTCTCATAACTATGCGCTTTTCTATCAATTGCTCGGCGGTATTTTGTTCACCCACCGTAATACATGCTATCTTAAGAGAAGCCACTAGTGAAACCTATGCCCCCGGGTCTCTTTCTTATTATATTGCATCTCTTTTATTTACATCGCATCTCGTTTACTATTTTACAATCTTTACTTTCCAATCTATACAACAAAAATACCAAAAATATTTACTTTACTATATTTATCAGATCTCACTTTTGCGAGTGACCGTGAAGGGATTGACAACCCCTTTATCGCGTTGATTGCAAGGTTCTTGATTGTTTGTGCAGGTACTAGGTGACTTGTGCGTTATCTCCTACTGGATTGATACCTTGGTTCTCAAAAACTAAGGAAAATACTGACGCTACTTTCTGCATCACCCTTTCCTCTTCAAGGGAAAACCAACGCATACTCAAGAGGTAGCACTGGTGGAGAGTATATACTACTATCGGAGGAGCGGAAGAGACCAGAGGTGAAGGCAACAAGAGTGGAAGAAGGAAAGAAGGGCGGTTTGGGCGGAAAAAGGAGGAGAAAGATGAGGCTTTAGCCTGCTGGCGATGGTTGAGGCTCATGTTGTGGTACAACTATTGACGATGCGCTTTTTGTTTACTAGCACACAATTTCTTTTAAGAATACTGGAGTTTGGTAATTTGTGACGGTCTTCTTTTGGTGATATGAAGTCGTTTCTTCATGGAGAAAGATCAGTGACAACTGTGATTTTCCACGACCGGAAGACATGTGGCTCTAGGCTCCTTACACTTATGTATGAGATGTGGCGCTATTTTCCAAAATGACAGCTCACTATGTCCAGTAGATATAAAACCTTGGCATGTTGGGAGATTTGACCCTGCAAGCGACAAAAGATACCGCCACACAACTATAGCCATGGACATCACGCAATGGAAATCCAGGACGCACTATTTTTGTCACTATGGCAATGCGTGCGAGATTAGGTGTTCGAAACTACGTCTTGTTTTTCACTTTACATTCTTCGTTTTACATGCTAGCACCACACTTATAGATCTTTTTTTATATGTTCATTTTGTTCTTGTTGAGGCTTTCATTGCCCTGTTTTTTAAAAAGAATACTAGATAATTTGTGACGGTCTTCTTTTGGCAATATGAAGCCGTTTCTTCGTCGAGACAGATCAATGACAACTGTGGTTTTCCATGACCAGAAGACATGTGGTTCTAGGCTCCGTACACGTATGTATGAAACATGGCCCTATTTCCCAAAACAATAGATCACTATATCCAGTAGATATAAAACCTTGGCGTGTTAGGAGATTTGACCCTGCAAACCACAAAAGATACCGCCACATAACTATAGCCATGGACATCACACAATAGACATCGAGGACATGCTATTTTTGTTGCTATGGCAATGCATGCAAGATTAGGTGTTCGAGACTACATCTTGTTTTTTCACTTTACATTCTTCGTTTTGTGCTAGAAAAAAAACATCGATTATTCTCGAGCCCTGAATATTAGTTCTCATCAATACACTTCCATGCTACCACCACACTTATAGATCAATTAATTATATATTTTTATCGCAAATACAAATAGCGTTTCAACTTGTGCAACCCGTTGTTCGATGACTTTTGGCTATATCATCTGGAGGTCCTTTTCCAAAAAGAAACTATGTTGATTTACAAAGAGGGGGAACTATACCGGGGAATTGAAATTTGGGGTACTCACCATGACGGAGAGATAAGACTGGGCACGTGAGATGAAGTCAAGCAAGAGGGCGAATGCGCATACACGGGGCTGCTGGTAAGTATATACTATTACCAGAGAAGGAGCAGGATTGAGCAGAGGTGTAGGCAACAGGAGAGAGAAGGAAAGGGGGTTGTTTGGCGGAGAAAGGAGGAGAAAGCCATAGCCTTTGGCTTTACATTACTTGGACACCATTTCTTTTCCGTGTATCTTTTTGTAGGGACTGGTGGGATGGGGTGGGTGTAGCAAAGCATAGGTTTTTTTGCTCTGCTTTTTCTTTTGTTGTCATGTTTTTCTATTGTCTTCTCGGACAATAGATCTGGCATAGCCAAATACTATTTTATATGCTCAACCTTGTTCGTTCATAGCTCTGGTTCTTGAAGGATATTACAGTTTGGTCATTTGTGTCTGTTTTATTTTTGGGGATATGAAATTGTTACTACGCCAAGAGAATATATGAAATTGACTGGTATCGCTATAAAACTAGCAAGATATCTTGAGATTCACTCTGGTCACCACAGTTGGCTTCCATTCGGTCCATTTCATGCCAAATTGGTTTAATGACAATTGAGTTTTTCAACAACCGGAAGACATGTGGTTCTACGCTCCATACACAAATGTATGATACATGGAACTATTTCCAAAAGATAGCTCACTATGTTCTTTCACTACTTTGCTTCTTCAATAGTAGCAAAATTTGGTAATTTTTGCCTTTTTTCTTGCCAGATATGGAACCATACCCTGGTTAGAAAATATATCGAACTGGCTGGTATCGATGTAAAACTAGCAAGATACTCCCTCCGTCCCATAATATAAGAGTGCTTTTAACACTACACTAGTGTTGAAAATGCTCTTATATTATGAGACGACGGGGGTAGATATCATGAGATTCACTCCGGCCGCTACACAGTTGGCTTCCATTTAGTCTGCTTTTTGCCAAGTTGGTTCAATGACAATTGGGTTTTTGCACAACTGGAAAATGTGGTTCTTTGCTCCAACGTGTGTGTATGAAACATGGTGCTATTTCCAACATGATGGCTCATTATTTCTAGTAGATATTAAACCTTGTCGTATTGGGAGATTTGACCATACAAATGACAAAGGATATGGTAACATGACTATAGCCATGGACATCACATAACAGACACCGAGGACATGCTATTTTTTGTTGCTACGACATTGTGTCCTAGATTAGGTGTTCAGAACTACATCTTATTTTCATTTTACCTTCTTCATTTTGTGTTAAAAAGCATCCATCTGTTCTTGATCCCTGACTTTAATTCTCATCAATACACTTTCATACTATCGGCGCACTCATCTGTAAATTAATTAATTTTATATCGAAGCTGAAAATATCTTTGCAACTTGTGCAGTTGGTCGCTCGATGATTTTTAGTTATGTCATCTTGAGGTTTGGCGGTGCTACGGCCCATGGGTACCTCATCGGAAGCTGGCCCAAGTAGGCCGGCCTAGTGTCCCCCTAGGTTGGTTATGTCATGGACCGGCTATCACGGCCCATGGCCCCTACAACAAGAGAGACGCGGAGGACTTGGGGTACGTACACAAGGAGACCGACGTCTAGGAGGACTCATCCATAACAGACTAGGATAATGTAACCTAGAGCCCCAGTGCCCATATAAGCCGAGGCTAGGGTAGTCGAAGGTGATAGAGAACCATAAAGCTATTTCTCAACCACTCGATCATTGTAACTCCTATACGGAAGCAATATACATGAACATGAAGTAGGGTTTTACCTCCTCCTGGAGGGCTTGAACCTAGGTAAATCCTTCCATGTTTCCCATCCGTTCTACTTGTCTAGTCAAAATACCATATCGAGGGAATTGTTGAAAAATACTCCAACAAAGTCCTTTAAGAAATAAATTATGATGATTTACAAAGAGGGAGAATTATACCGTGGAGGAGAGACGGGGCTGCACACAGGAGATGACATGCATGCAAACTCGGAGCCGGGGGAGAGTATATATTGTTATTGAAGAAGGAGCAGGAGAGAGCGGAGGTGAAGGCAACTGGAGGGAGAGAAGGAAGGAGGGGAAGTTTGGGTGCAGAAAGGAGGAGAAAGATGGAGGTTTTGGCTTGCTGACGATGAAGGCCGAAGAAACTTTGGGACTGACTGATGAGGCTAACATTATGGCACAACTGTTAGTGCTGTGTTTGTTTACTTCCACACCTTTTTCTTGTCATCTATTGTTGTAGTGAATATTTGATTATGTTTTTTTTTTGTAACAATGGTATTTGGAGTAGATGAGGTGGAATGAGTGGAACAAACATAGGTTTTCTATCTTTGTTTTCCTTTCAGCATCACTCTTTCTTATTGCACAATACGCGTAGCATATTGATTTTTTTGTTTCTTTTAGGGTAGAAATTAGAAAATGTCCTTTGCTTGATTAGCTTGTTCTTGTTGAGGCTTGTACCGCCTTTCTTCTTGAAGAAAAAAGAACGAGTCTGGTGATTGGTGTTAGTTCCATCCTAGTAAGATTGAAATCGTGCATACTAGACATCTAAGATGAGCTATTTTCCATTTTTTGTTGCAGCAAAAGCTAAAATAAGGTGACTTAAACAACTCTTCTTTTTTATTCGCATTCTCCACTTTGCATTAGAAAAACCTCTGTTTCTCTTTCATGTCTCTCACTTGTCAGTTCTCTCCAATGCACCTCGATACCACCCCAACCTTATATATAAAGTATAGAGTAACAATTATGGACGTGATCTTTTGGCCCTCAGGAGTAGATGCTCCCTAATGAATAGTAAATTCAAAACAAATAGTAAATAAAATTTAAAAATTCTTTTTTTTGTAGATGTTCATGCTAATGTAGCAGTGTGCTTGGCAATTTTCATGGGATACAGGGTAGCAGTACTTCGTCAGTGAAAAAAATAGGTGTAACATCTGGAAGTAACATTTGGCATTCGACATTTTTTTGCACGGGTCAAAATGCTTAAGTTTTTTCCCTCAAAAATTGCAGGTAGCATCTGAGTGTGACAATGAACACATTGAATTATTTTTCAGAATAAATTGACATTTGCAAACAACATTTTTGGCACGCAGGAGCATGTGCTCCCTAAAGCCAAATTGAATATCCAAGCAATTATGGCTTTGTTTGCAACATGTGCAACCAGCTCCTTAACGTTCTGATGTACTCCTCAATCCCTCTTTAACAAAATGTAGGACGTTTTTTTTAGCCAACTACACCAAAACGCGGTGTATTGAACGAGTATCATTTTAGGGTTATTTTCAAATGGAAAATATGCTAATTTAGAAAGACAGATAATTGTACCAGGTTCGTAGGAACATATAACTATTCAAATTCACACATTAGATATTCAATTTTTGTTGAACACAAGACATTCCAATTGATTGTTGTTATTAGTGAACTTTGAGAAGAAAAAAACAACTACTACCATCAACATCCCCTCCCAAAAGAAAACCACCACCAGCTTCGGGGGTAGCAGATTATGCAAAACTCCAAGGGCTAAACCGAGAGAAACAATCCTGTTGATAACAACATTTTTTTTAAAGACCGGTTCCACGTCACGGCGAGAGTCTGACCAGGTTAGGTTGTGACGTTGCTCTAAAGTAGGCCCTGTTTGATATTATTTGGTTTCTTCGGGACCCACATTTGGCAGCACCTGGGGAGAAGGATGTTGTCTTGTGGCCCAGACAGGATACGATGCGCCCATCTTTTCTCCTCTTCAAATAAAACAAAGGCACCGCATCCTTTTAAAAAAAGGCACTCTGCATCATCAAACTTCAATCACTTTTCAGTGGTAGGAAGATTGAAGTAATACCTCCCATGTAACGGAAAGGATCATGTGAGGCTTTGTGTCATTTTAGAAATTATTAGTTAAGTAATTTTTTTCCTTTTCCCGTTATTATTACTACTATGTGGGGCATTTCACCGTATCTTTCTACAGTCAACCTGTTCCGGAATGCACCGTTAGTTTCCGCGAGTTTGTTGAGTTGAAACGGTAAAAAGCTCACGGCGCAGGAAACGCGCTGCCCGCGCCCGCGAATTGTGGCACGGGATCGGATGGGATCGGATCGGCTTGCAGAGTCGTACCGCAACTGCCGCTGCCGCTGCTCACGCTAACCACTCTCCATCGTCCTAACTGATCAACCTTTGACTAAGCTCGCGCCTAACGGCCATATTGTCAGGGCCTAGACACGGATCATATGTCCACTCCACCGCCGGCTTCCGAGGGCAAGTGGCGGCAGGCAGGCAGGGTTGGTAGTCATTTGACGAGCATGCAGGCGTGAGTATAAAATGTATTTGTTGGTCCAGTACAATGGCCTGCCCAAACCAACATCATATGATGTGATGTTGCTTCCAAGAAAACTGATCCATCATTTGGGCACATATTATACTATCTCGTATGAAGATATGCAAGCGACGCATTCCCCCAAAACCTGTTATCGTGGTTTGGTTGACTCACTCTTGGTCAACAGCCAGCTGATATATATAGCCAATTTGTGATACTAGTAGTATTATTGATCTACGTCTACCTGGCTAGACAACGAGTGTTTGTGTAGGTCAGCTAATCATGCGGGGATTTTGAGTAGTAGTTGTTGGAATTTTGCTAGTAGGCCTTTGGCCCAAAGCCCAACTAAAATTCTGAAATTCTCTTAGCTCATTCATGCACATATGTGAGTGGAGTGAGTGAGACTAAAGTTTAGTCCCACCGCGAAAGTTGAGAGAGAGTTGCACCTCTTTATAAGGTGAGCTCTTATACCACTTGTATGAGCATGAGAAGAGGAGACCTACACGCGCTCCTCCTCCTCGCTCGCCTCGGCGCACCGCGGGTTGCGGAATTGAGCCGAGCCGATGACAGAGCTATGCGCGTTGTCTATATTTTTGCTGCTCAGAAAAAATTAATGAGTCATTAATTAATAATTAACGGACGCGTTAATTACTGAACCGTTTCCGATTCTTTTGAATCGTGACGACTCGGACGTGGGGTTTACTCCCACGACCTGTCCGGCCCGCACTATATAGTCAGGCGGACGTCTACCCTAGCCGCCGCCGCTTCGTATGGTTTCTCACCACCGTTCCAGATCATTGCGCCGCCAAGCAAGTCTTCTCCATCCCTCCTTTCGATGTGCACCGGGAGAAGGGACAGCAGGCCTCCGGAACCCCACCTCTCGTGATCCTGTACGGGAGAGGGGCGATCAGATTTTTGGGGAGCGCACTCGCGCGACTGTTGGCAGCGACGACTCTCGAACGACGACTTCTTCCCCGACCTCGGCAACCTCATCCTCGACGACATGGGCGACAATGTCAATGCCGGCGGTGCTGCTCCCGCTGCACCGTATGTGATTCTATCCTTCCTGATCGAGATCGTGGTAGAATTCATGTTTCTAGTATGTGCCCTAGATGTGATCTGTTCATCTTCTATGCTAGTTCGCATTATTAGTTTAATCTCTGCTACTGTAGTCATGATTTATCTTCTAATTATTCGTATTAAATCTCGTAGTAACTTGCTCATATTTCCAACAATCCAAAAATCTGATTATAGGCAATTTACTCCGAGTGGTTTTGCTGCGCATCTGAAGCCGCCCGCCTTTAAGGGGCGCAATATAAGAGGTGGCGCATGAGAGCAGTCTACTGGTTTCAGACCATGGGCTGCTATGACGCCACCAAGGGCAAGCCTGAGGGCGATCTTAATCCAGCACAGCTGGAAGCTTTCAAGAAGATCGATACCCTCTTTAAAGGCGCTCTTCTGAGTGTTCTTGATGACTCCATTGTGGATTCGTATATGTCGTTTGACAACGGCAAGGACATGTGGGCTGCGCTCGAGGCCAAGTTTGGTGCCTCGAACGCCGGTAGCGAGTTGTACGTCATGGAGCAATTCTATGACTACAAGATGACTGATGAGCGTCCTGTTGTACAGCAGGCTCATGAGATACAGTTGCTCGCAAAAGAACTTGAGTACTTCAAGTGTGTGTTGCCGGACAAATTTGTTGCCGGAGGCATCATTGCCAAGCTTCCACCTTTGTGGAACAATTTTGCTACTTCCCTGAAACACAAGAGACATGAGTTTTCCGTTGCGGATCTCATTGGTACTCTTGATGTTGAAGAGAAGGCGAGAGCAAAGGACACACGTGCTCGAGTTGCTGAGGGAGGTTCTAGTGCCCACATGGTACAGAAGAAGAACTCCCAGTCCAACAAGTTCAAAAACAATAAGAACAAAACTCAGGGCAAAGGCAAGGTTGATACAAAAAACAAACCATCACATTCTACCAACTTCAAAAAGAATTCTCATAAGAAGGGGAAGGGACTTTGCCATGTCTGCGGTGATCCTAATCACTTGGCTCCGAAGTGTCCTAATCGCTTTAAGGAGCGCGGACATGAGAAGAGCGGCAAGTCCGCTAATGTTGTCATTGATGATATTGATATGAAGGAATCAGGGTACAGTACTTTTCCTACCATCCTTTCAGTATTTTAATCCCCTGATTGGTTAATTGACACCGGTGCCAATGTACATGTTTGTGCTGACGCCTCCATGTTTTCTTCTTACCAGGCAACAGGGACTTCACCCGTGCTGATGGGGAACGGGTCACATGCCATTGTTCGAGGTGTTGGTACGGTCGATCTGAAGTTTACTTCGGGGAAGACTGTGCGTCTGAAGAACGTTCATCATGTGGCGTCCATAAATAAAAATCTCGTTAGCGGTTCCCGTTTATGTCGAGATGGATTTAAGTTGGTTTTCGAATCCAATAAAGTTGTAATTTCTAAGTATGGACAATTTGTTGGAAAAGGCTATGAGAGCGGAGGTTTGTTCCGCCTGTTTTTGTCAGATATTTGCACTAAAGTTATTAATAATGTTTGCCACAACAATGAGTCTGATACTTGGCATTCATGACTTTGTCACATTAACTTTGGTTGCATGACGCGGCTAGCCAATATGAATTTAATTCCGAAAATCTCTACTGTCAAAGGCTCTAAGTGCCAAGTATGTGTGCAAGCTAAGCAACCTCGCAAGTCCCATAAGACTGCAGAGGCAAGAGACTTGGCGCCACTAGAGCTTATACATTCTGATCTTTGTGGGATGAATGGCGTGTTGACAAAAGGTGGAAAGAGATACTTCATGACGTTGATTGATGACTCCACTAGATATTGTTATGTGTATCTTCTGAAATCAAAAGATGAGGCTTTGACTTTCTTCAAAAACTATAAAGCTGAGGCAGAGAACCAACTTCATCGGAAAATTAAACGGCTTAGGTCCGATCGTGGTGGAGAGTATTTTTCCAATGAATTTGATCTGTTTTGTGCGGAACATGGTATAATCCATGAGAGGACGCCTCCCTACTCACCTCAGTCAAATTGGGTAGCCGAAAGAAAGAACCGAACTCTAACTGATATGGTTAACACCATGTTAGACACATCGGGTCTTTCCAAGGAATGGTGGGGGGAGGCGCTAATGACTGCGTGTCATGTCCTAAACCGAGTTCCCACAAAGCATAAGACCATGACTCCGTTTGAGGAATGGGAAAGGAAAAGATCAAAACTCTCTTACCTATGTACTTGGGGTTGTTTGGCGAAAGTCAATATACCAATTCCTAAGAAGCGCAAGCTTGGACCAAAAACCGTGGATTGTGTTCTTCTGGGCTATGCTTTTCATAGCATTGGCTATAGATTTTTGATAATAAAATCAAAGGTATCCGACATGCATGTTGGTACGATTATGGAGTCGAATGATGCAACTTTCTTTGAGGACATATTTCCTATGAAGGATATGTCGAGTTCATCATATCAGGATATACCTACTCCATCTAGTGAGGAATTCACTGTAATTTCTGAACCCACCATTGCGATGGAACACGTTGAGAATCCTGTTGAGGGTGACAATGGAACTCCTGTGAGGAGTAAGAGACAGAGGACTGCAAGTCCTTTGGTGATGATTTCATTGTGTACCTCGTGGATGACACACCCAGGACTATTTCAGAAGCCTATGCATCTCCTGATGCTGACTACCGGAAGGAAGCTGTACGTAGCGAGATGGATTCCATCTTAGCTAACGGTACCTGGGAGATCACTGACCATCCTTATGGGTGCAAACCTGTAGGATGTAAGTGGGTGTTCAAGAAGAAGCTTTGACCTGATGGTACGATTGAAAAGTACAAGGCACGACTTGTGGCCAAGGGTTATACCCAGTAAGAAGGTGAAGACTTCTTTGATACTTACTCACTCGTGGCTAGACTAACCACAATTCAGGTGCTACTATCACTGGCTGCCTCACATGGTCTTCTCGTTCATCAAATGGACGGTAAGACAGCTTTCCTCAATGGAGAGTTGAAGGAGGAAATTTACATGGATCAGCCTGATGGTTTTGTAGTACCTGGTTAGGAAGGAAAGGTGTGCAAGTTATTAAAGTCTTTATATGGCCTTAAACAAGCTCCTAAGGAGTGGCATGAGAAGTTCGAAAAAACATTAACTGCTGCCGGCTTTGTAGTAAACGATGGTGACAAGTGCGTGTACTATCGCTATGGTGGGGGCGAAGGAGTTATTCTTTGTCTGTATGTCGACAACATACTGATCTTTGGAACCAAACTTGATTTAATCAAGGAGGTTAAGGATTTCTTATCTCGCTGTTTTGAGATGAAGGATCTAGGAGTAGCTGATCTTATCTTAAACATCAAGCTGTTGAGAGATGAGAATGGTGGGATCACACTGCTTCAGTCTCACTATGTGGAAAAGGTCTTGAGTCGTTTTGGGTATAGCGACTGCACGCCTTCTCCAACTCCATATGATGCTAGTGTGTTGCTTCGAAAGAACCGATGGATTGCTAGAGATCAACTGAGGTATTCTCAGATTATTGGCTTGCTTATGTATTTGGCGAGTGCCACGAGGCCTGACATCTCTTTTGCTGTGAGCAAGCTGAGTCGGTTTGTGTCAAAACTGGGAGATGATCATTGGCATGCGCTTGAGATGGTTATGCGCTATTTGAAAGGCACCACGAGCTATGGAATTCACTACACCGGGTATCCAAGGGTACTGGAGGGTTATAGTGACTCAAACTGGATATCTGATCCTGATGAGATTAAGGCCACAAGTGGTTATGTTTTTACACTTGGTGGTGGTGCTGTTTCCTGGAAGTCTTGCAAGCAGACCATCTTAACGAGGTCAACTATGGAAGCAGAACTCACAGCATTAGACACTGCCACTGTTGAAGCAGAGTGGCTTCGTGAACTCTTGATGGACTTACCTATGGTTGAAAAACCAATACCCCCTATCCTGATGAACTGTGATAATCAAACTGTAAACGTCAAGATAAACAATTCAAAGGACAATATGAAGTCCTCAAGACATGTGAAGAGGAGACTAAAATCTGTCAGAAAATTGAGGAACTCCGGAGCTATTACGTTGGATTATATCCAAACGTCGAAAAACTTGGCAGATCCCTTCACAAAGGGTCTATCATGTAACGTGATAGATAATGCATCAACGGAGATGGGCTTAAGACCCACCGCATGAGTTGTCCATAGTGGTAACCCACTCTATGTGATCGGAGATTCTGTGAAGTAGAAGTGGGAGACAAGCTGTTGGTCAGCTGAGAGGAGAGTATCCCTATATTAACTATCCGACTCTGTGACGATGCAATACTCTCCTGATCTGCATGGCAGGTTGATACTTATCTTAATGTGTTTCAAGTGGCTTATTTGGGTAAGCAGAGATGTTGTCCCGCAGAATATCTTCTGAGAAACACACCTATATGAATTTGACTGTTAACATCGCAGTCTGTGAGAATTGTGTGTTCTCTAATAAATTCATGAAAAGGCCCTGGAGTACGACGTATACGCTCCACCCGCGGGGAAGCCTTGCGGCAGCCCAGTATCGGTCAATCATTTGTGTGAAACTAGTCTCGCAGAAAACTTGTAGTTGAAGGCATAGACCACTATTCAAGTTGTGATCTAGTGTAGCATAAATCTCTAAGTGGAAGTTCAACTTCACAGTCTCCACTAAGCACCGGTATATAAACAATGTTTTGGAACTAAATGATGAGATGTGCCAATAAGACTTTGTGGGGGATTGTTGGAATTTTGCCAGTAGGCCTTTGGCCCAAAGCCCAAATAAAATTCTGAAATTCTCTTGGCCCATTCATGCACACATGTGAGTGGAGTGAGTGAGGCTAAACTTTAGTCCTACCCTGGAAGTTGAGAGAGAGTTGCTATAAGGTGAGCTCTTCTACCACTTGTATGAGCATGAGAAGAGGAGACCTACACGCGCGCTCCTCCTCCTCGCTCGCCGCGCCGCGCCGCGGGTTGCGGGATTGAGCCGAGCCGAGGACAGAGCTATGCACTTTGTCTATATTTTTGCTGCTCAGGAAAAATTAATGAGACGCGTTAATTACTGAACCGTTTCCGATTCTTTTGGATCGTGATGACTCGGATGTGGGGTTTACTCCCACGACCTGCCCGAGCCACACTATATAGTCAGGCGGACGTCTACCCTAGCCGCCGCCGCTTCGTATGGTTTCTCACCACCGTTCCAGATCATTGCGCCGCCAAGCAAGTCTTTTCCATCCCTTCTTTCGGCGTGCACCGGGAGAAGGTACAGCAGGCCTCCGGAACCCCGCCTCTCGTGATCCTGTACGGGAGAGGGGCGATCAAATTTTTGGGGAGCGCACTCGCGCGACTGCTGGCAGCGACGACTTCGCGAACGACGACTTCTTCCCCGACCTCGGCAACCTCATCCTCGACGACATGGGCGACAATGTCAACGCCGGCGGTGCTGCTCCCGCTGCACCGTATGTGATTCTATCCTTCTTGATCGAGATCGTGGTACAATTCATGTTTCTAGTATGTGCCCTAGATGTGATCTGTTCATCTGCTATGCTAGTTCGCATGATTAGTATAATCTCTGCTACTGTAGTCATGATTTATCTTCTAATTATTTGGATTAAATCTCATAGTAACTTGCTCATATTTCCAACAGTAGTTTGTCAGAACCAGTGCTTACAGCCAAAGCAATGCCCATTCGCATCCCTGCACTCATCGGTGTGCTTGCCCCGATCACTCGAAATCATGGCAGATACCATTAGCAAAAGTAGTACGCATGGCTGCTAGCCTGCCATATAGTCTAGCCCCTCCTTGCACAGAAATATGTAACGTGCAGAACCTCTTTATCAGCCCTATGGAAATTTTATACCGAACAATATAATCAATGCAGACTTGAATACAATTGAGAATCAAGCCGGTGTGGTCTTTATATGGCGAGTAAAATGTGATGGAACCATGTAAGATTGTGAGGAACTGAGGATGTGGTCCCACATCAAATAGAGTACATATCCAATGCTCTTTCCTATATAAACATGGAGAAGGGATGCGTGTATTTGTACTTCAGAAAAGCTGACCGACTTGAAGCTCATTTGGCCATCCTTATTTTGGATACATGTAGTAGGACTTCGACTACGCCTGAGAGGTATCCAAGAATGCAGGACAGTTTCCAAATCTATAAGTGCAGCGATGTCCTTGCTTCGTTCATCTAGAGATAACAGTACATGGTCTGCAATGGCATGTCATTTCACCACCTCAGGGTCAGGGGCTACCTCTGTTGTCGCCTTAATCTCCTTGAGGTGGATGGGATGGTCTATGGAGTCATACTGCATGAGGGCAATATTCCTCCTGATCCTTGTTGTTTGCCTCCAAGTTGCCAGGGTCCCCTCCCTCCTAGACCTTGCGCTCCTTAATTTGGTTCAAGCATGTGCTGGCACTCGACAGTGAAACTGGTGGTGCTCGCGCTCTATCATGGTTGGTCGTGTTCTGCTAGAAGCTGTCGTCAAGGTCCCATGTGGTTTACCCTTCATGTACCCTTTTGGGTTGGTAGTGTTTATTTTCAGGTCGTGGGTCCTTCGTGCTTGTGTTTCATGCTTTAGGCCTATCTTAGGTACGCTGTTCGTACGGTGTTGTTTGGATTGCGCGATCTCAAGTGAAGTAAGCATTGTGCCGTTTTCGGTGTTATACTCCCTTTCTTCTTAATGAGTTACATGCATCCAATATGGTTTAGAAAAACAACATATGCTTCAGACTGTGGCTCCAGCCAATGATCCAAAAGAACACTCCAAGCGACATACAGTAAATAGTGAAACCATCTCAACACAGAAGCCTCACGTAGCCACTTCGTCCCCCAAAAAACCTAGGGTTCCTCAGCTTCCTGTCGGCACCGCCACCAGTCCGCCTCGTCTTCAGTGGCCTTAGGGCCTTGGCGGTGCGGTGGATCCCGGCCCTTACTGGCCGGAGGGCTTCGTTTTTAGATATTCCTTCGAGTTTTGTTAGGGTTTGCGTCGTAGACGGCAGCGGCTTTTAGAACATGGAATAAGCTTCTCCCTGCCTAGCCCACATACTAGTGGTGCGTGTGGAGGTGTGTCTCCGGTGGATCCGTCCTTAATGGATTTGCTTGAATCTGGTAATAGTTCGTCTACGTTTGTTTAGCTTCAGATTGGATGCTTTTGATCTACGCTACTCATCAATGACGACGGTTGTTGTTCTGGTGTGCTAGTCCGATGAGGTCTTAGCACGACGACTTCCGGACTGTTTACTACAACAAATTTTCCAAGCTCCGGCAAGGGAGGGGCGATGATGGTGGCGCGCCTTCAGCTTGCTTCAGTGATTGTAGTCGTCACTAGGTGGTCTAGGGATCCGGATGTAATTTTTATTATTTTTAATGTTTGTTGTATTGTCATGATTGAAGATAAATAAAACGGAAGTTTCTGAAAAAAAAACACAAGAAAGAACTTCACTGCCGGCGGCTCTACATGCCAAACGTACAGCTAGCTAGCAGCTTGGGTTGGTTTACCCTTCACGTACTCTTTTTGGGTTAGTTTTCAACTCCATCGCCGGCTTCCGAGGGCAAGTGGCGGCAGGCAGGCAGGGTTAGTCCTCATTTGACGAGCATGCAGGCGTGAGTGTAAAATACGTATATTGCTTGTTCTTTGGTCCGGAATGTATAGTATTTCTTGGTACTTACTACGAAGCAGAGACCCACCCGAACCAACATCCTATGATGTGATGTTGCTTCCAAGAAAACTAATCCATCATTTGGGCACATATTATAGTATCCCGTACAAAGATATGCATGCATGCGACGAATTCCTCGTAAACCAGTTATCGTGCTTGGTTGATTCACTCTTGGTCAACAACCCGATATATAGCCTATTTTTTATTCTAGTATTATTGATCTAATGTGGTAGCCCCGGTGAAGACAGTGAGTGTTTGAGTAGGTCAGCTAGTCATTCGAAGATCTTGAGTAGTTAGTCACAATGCTTACAGCCAAAGCCTTCTGCATCCATGCATTCATCGGTGTGTTTGCCCAATCATGGCGGATACTGTGAGCAAGTTGTATGCATGGCTGCTAGCCTACCAAAGTCTAGCCCCTTATTGCACAGAAATATGTAACGCGCAGAACCGCTTTTATCAACCCTATAGAAATTTTATACCAAATGATATAATCAGTGTAGACTTGAATATACCCAAGAATCAAATTGGTGTGTTATTTATATGGCGTGTACAATGTCACTGAACCATGTAAGGTTCTGAGGTTGTGGACCAACATCAAATAGGGTACAATTTCATTGCTCTTCCTATATAAACAGGGAGAAAGAATGCGTGCCTCTCTACTTCGGAGAAGCTGACCGACTTGAAGTTCATTTAGCAACCCTTATTTTTTTTGGATATAGGCAGTAGGACTAGGACTAGACCTGAGAGGCATTCGAGAATGCAACGTTTCAGATTCTCTAAGTGTAATGATGTTCTTTGTTTGTTCTTCTAGAGACAACCGTACAAGGTCTTCAATGGTACAAGGAGTCTGTACTATGGGTATCTTGCAACATTTTAATGTCATGCTACACAAATAACACTTCGCTTGTGTCCCCAACAGTTCTAACAAGAGTGTCAACCTTGCTAGTCTTGCTAGTTGCACAAGGCCATTAAAAGATAATCTGCAATGAATATTTTTGGTAGAGCGTAAAAGTTGATAGAAGGTGATTCTTAGGCTAAAAACTAAACCGGGGTTAACAGGTCCACCAAGTGCATTTCTCCAATACATAAAAGTGCGTTAAGTAACTTGATCATTTGACAAAGTGAACAATGAAATATTTTGTACTTATGTCAGACATATGACAATGTTTCTTTCTATATAGGTAATACGTCCAAATACTATAGACCAAAATCTTCCTACATCCAGAGCTAAATATCCTGTTCATAGCCCGAGATCCGTCTACACGATCTGAACACTAAGTCTAAACACAGGGAATTTCTTTAAGCATGATGACATATTGTTTTGTGCAGGGGACTATCAATCCTCTACTTAACCTTAACCCTTAGTGGCAACAATTTAATACAAGACTTTTCCACTTTCTATCACTGCAGTAGATTACTTGCAATATTGAACCCAACTAATGCACACCAGTCCCAGTACTGATTACCCATCTAAAATGGCCAAGATTAAACAAAGAATTGAAGTTAAATATACACCTATATGTCAAACATAATTGCATTCACAAATCTGAACATAATAGGAAACGTCATCACATGATATAAATCACCGCCACAAACTCACCAGATTAACCATACAAGTTCTAGGTAGATCATATGGCTATTGTATTAATCAACGAAATACAACAAGGGGAGAGAATACATCTGGGCTATTGCCATGAACCCATAGTATAGGGGGCGGACTATTCACAACTCATCTTGGACCATGAGGGTGCCTGGAGACTATTACAATCAACCTAGGGCACTAAACTAAATAGTTCTTGTTAAATTTGAGGCACATCCTCTTCCTATTTTTTATTGTTACTCAGAATGTAACTCAGTGAAGTAGTTCACACACATACAACCAATAAATCACTCCTTTTCACTTCTACATATATTCCAGACTGTGACGCATGTCCGAGCAGTGTCCCGTCGATGTCGCAGGTGATCTAGGAGATGTCTGTGGGTGCCGAAGCCTTGGGGTGGGATCAGGCCCAAGCGCGATAAGTCCTCTTGGTGCGGAAGCCCTCGGCATAGGCACAGTGGCCCTCAGGCATGAGTGGCGCTAGGATAAGCTCGCGTATGTGGCCTTATTTCCCTCCACCAATGGGCATTCAACCTGCCATGTTAGTGATCCGTGTGTTTCTTTGCCTCCACCAATAGGCATCCAGCACAAATATCGTGTGCTCCTTTCCTATTTGTATTAGAGCTAAGAGAAAAAACAATAAAATGGTGCTGATAGGCTATAAGAATTTAAATATTATATACTTTTTCTAGTTGGAGGAGAGAGAAGGGAACCGGGCTTTAGATTAAGAGAATTCCGTATTTAACACCACCTTAGAGTTTGTTCCTCTATTTAACGCCGAAAAACTTTTTCTTCCGTAGGTAACACTGAGTCTAAAGTTTATGCCCTTTATAACACTTTCATCTATTTTGAGCTTTAACGGTGTTAAGTGAGACCTGAAAAGATATTTTTACCCCTCATGTGGTATGTGCTTTTGTACACGGCTAACATTGCAAGAAAAATAGACATGTCCAGCGTGCTTTTGTACTTGGCTTAATAAGAAAATTTAGTCTTAAATAATAATGAATTTTAAGTGGACGTCCTCCTCACATGTATGTTTTAGTCATGGAAGTATAAGAGCATGTACAATGGTTGATAATATAGTCTTATCTTAAGTCTTGCATGTAATTTAAAGATGACAAACAAATATGTCTACAATGAGTCATCTTTTAGTCTTATCTCCAATAACTAGTTGTTTCTAAAAACATGATGAGACATATTATGTTAAGAGATCATCTTTTGTCTTCTCTTAGTCTTCTCTTAAATAAGAGAAGACAAGCCCCTTTTTATAATTTCTATCTTCTCCATCTCATTATTTATCCTACGTGACATTCATAAGATAGAATCGTTGTGCATGCCCTAAGTTGCTACGTGCATGCGCTAGTTGGCATACTAATTACTATCTTGTAAGTACGTGCATGACAAGGATGTCTTTTTTAATTGGTTGGATTGCTTAGTACTTGTTCGTGTTAAAGGCCAGGTCTAAAAATACGTAGCCGAATACCCATGCAGGACCCCGGTGTACATGTATGTATCCGAATACTTGTGTATCGGCCGACCATACGTGCATGCATATCCGAACAGCGGCAGCAATATATGTGCATATATGTTTGTATATTTTTACTAGCTGACACATATCATATGTATCCAACTAGCAAAAAGCCCGTGTGTTATAACGGGAGGAAAAAAAATCTCTCATATCTCTAGCTGGGTCAGTTGTACAAACTGCACGTAGCCGGTTGATGGGTTATGAGATCGAACCCTGCCATCGGCTATTTTATTTTTTGTCATCTCTCCAGACATGGGCCACAATGCGCCGTCAGGTGAGCTTCTTCTGTTGGGCCAAAACGGGTGATAAGTAATGAAACCAAATACCGTACGTGAAATTAATTGAAACCCGGCCAAACAAAGCGGGACGAAATCAAAAATATCACCTCCTTTTAATAGCAGGTATAGATATAGATTACCTGTGCATACACGTGTATGGTCAAATATCCACATCAGTGTAAATGTATTCGGGTATTCGTGCGGCTGCCAGCAACACATACATACCAAAGAACGGGTACACAGCTGCCTGGCTAGCAAAAATGCAACGTACGGGGAGTCGGGTATGTGAATATTTTGTTTTGCAGCCGTGTTGACCAAGAAGCTGATCAAGAATAGTTGACCGCCCACAGTTTTTTTTTTTTGAGAAGGACGTCCTTGGGCACGCTTTATTAAAATTCAAATGACGGTTACATCAAATAAAATGTCTTGAAGAATGAAGCTTGGTGGATCGCCATCCCAATCCACTTCTACATTCAAATAATAAGTACATCTAGCTAAATTATGCGCCACCCGGTTTGCATCCCTAATACAGTGGGTGAAACTCACTCCACCTATAGAAGAAGCCATTTGAAAGCAATCAGCCAAAATGGCTGTGTAGGGTGTCCACACTTAGATAATTCCATTGCATGATTGAATAAGCTCCAGAGAATCAGATTCCATAATAACGTCGGTGCATTTGAGATCTTGTATACCATAAAAAGCCCCCTTTGCAACGCTACGGCCTCCGTTGTTGTGCTATTAAGTAAATTCTTGAGAATCCGTGAACATCCTGCCATCGCTTCCTCCTTTGAATTCCGAAGTATAGCAGCTGCAGCTCCTGACCCATCTTCAAAATAAGCAGCATCAACATTCATTTTATAACAACTTATGTGAGGTCTCTCCTAAGTGATTTTACGTGGGTCAGCAGAGCCCAAAGATTCTGCAACGTTTGATGTTAACGCCTGGATTGCAAAGGCGGTTCTTTCCGGTGGAGCAACAGAGTTCCCTTTGACGGACTCCCTTCTTTGCCACCATATGTACCAGGCACCAACACTAATGGATTTCTTATCCCAGATTACACAAGTTTGGTGATAATTTGATCTCTTTTCTCGGAAGTTCTTCAAGGACCACGCTGCAGGAGCGGTCAACTATTAAAGCTTCTTTAATTGCATCTAGTAATCCCAAAGATTTCTTTCTTCGCTCTTTGGCATGTGAACATCAAATGTCTCATGTCTTCAGCCCCTTGCAGACAAACTGGACACTGAGCACGTACATTTATATGATGATTAGCAAGCACAGCAAAACCTGGAATCGTGCCAAGCTCTCCATACAGTTTCGTCATGCAGCCGTGCCAGCGCTCACATTTTTCATTTTTCTGCGAATAAAGCGCTCACATAGCTGACTAGTTGTATCCGCGTGATTGGCGCCGGAGGAGGATGGGATGAGTGGACTTGGATCCCGGGGAGCGAGCGATTCGGGTCGGTTCATATTACATAAGGGGCAAAAGTGTCGTTTTATATGCAATTTAACATCGTTAGATGAAAAAATGGATGAAAGTGTCGTAAATAATAAAATTTATATCCAATGTTAAATAGGCAAGAAAAAATAGTGTCAAATAAGGAACCATAATTTAAAATAATATTATATAAGGAATATATGTGCAAATAAGAGCTAGTCATACCACAGGGCCCATGACATTTCGTGAGATTGTAAGGTGAGCCAATTTTTAAAAAAGTAGTACATATTTAGAGCTTACAACGTACAATATATGTCGACTATTAGGTTGACTATAGGTGACGTGGTAAGTACTTATAGCCGATTCTTAGTTGTACTATCAACATTGCTCTAACTACAATAGCTATATTGTTGCAATATTAACACAAATCACGATGACATAGTGTAGTCATTAGAGGGGAATTATAGGAGGCAGAGGTGTTAGGTTTGAGTCCTAGCAGTTTTATTTATTCTATTTTCTATATTTGTTTTTTCAGTTTCTTTATTTTTAATAAGTATTAGGTTATTTTTGTTTCCTTTACAATTTATTTTCTCTTTTATTTCTTCTACTTTCTCTGCTTTTATATTAACCCCCCACTATTAGGAAAAGACCTATAGCTGATATGGACATTAATGACGCATCATGTATGTGGTGCGCCACTGCTATACAGCAATGGCACACCACATACAGGTGCGCCATTAGTGTCCTCATTACAAATGGCGCATCAGACAAACGGTGCGCCACTAGTAGAAAATTTTATTTTATTATTTTTCCAAAACTATTAATGGCGCACCAGGGCGCAATGCGCCATTAATAGTTTTAACTAGCAATGGCACACCACACACACGGTGGGCCATTACTAACAATTTTTTTATTTTTCCAAAACTAGTAATGGCGCACTGTTCCTATAATGGTGCGCCATTGCTATAAAAAAAGTTACTAATGGCGCACCGCTAGGTGGTGCGCCATTGCTATCCCTTCCCCCACTAAAATCTCCAATCCCCGATCCCCAATCTCACATCTCTCTCAGCCCCGACCCACTGCGCCGCCGCCCCTACGTGCGCTGCCGCCCCCGCGCCCCCGCCGCCTCCCTCTCCCCATCCTCCCCTTCCGCCCCCGACCCCACCCCGACGCGTCTCCGTCTCCACGCCGTCGAGCACCGAAGCAGGCCGGAGAAGTCCAGCACGAGCGTCTACGTCGTCTCCGTCGGATACGTCGACGAACCGGACCGGAGCCGAGCCGAGGAGCACCGCAAACCCGCCACCGAGCCCTTCTTCCACCTCGAATTCTGCCGCCTCTCCTTCAAGTCCGGCCGGCCTGCTGCTCCTAATCCACCACCGGGCCCTCGTGTGCCTCCGCGGTGAGCTCCCCTCGCTTCCCCTCTTTCGCCTCTCCTTCAGTTTTTTACAATTGCCTTGTTTTTAGCTAAGAGCAATCCTACATTTGCCATGTGACCATGGTCCCAAGATTTGCCATGGCAAAAGATTGTAGCTGTGTAAACAAAAAAAGTGTGATAGCTCAAAAAATGAGATCTGAACCTACTACACAAAAATTCAGTTATGTATCAAGGTGGCAAAATGTTTGTTTGTTCTGTAAAATAGCATGGCAAATTTTTATCTAAGAGTTTGTTCTATTTGTATTTATCTAAAGATTAGCATGGCAATTTTCTACATGGCACAATCTTACAGCATGGCACAATCTTGTGCTGCTACTGCTGCGTTGCTGCTCCTGCCGCTACTCCGCTCCTTGCATTGCTGCTGCTTTGCTCACTGCTCCCGCTGCCTAGCTTCAACGCCGCCCCCTCCCAGGCTCCGCCGCCCCCTCCGTCTGCCCGTTACAACCCATGGTTGTCATGCTTTGTCGCTTGGTGTCCTTGAGATGCTTTGGCTTATGTTTTGCTGCCCCCGATTGGATAGTTTTCTAGGTTTGGGGGCTGCTCTAGGGTATTTAGGCCTTGTGTTTTTGCTCTTCTGTGTACAGTTTGGCGTGGTTGTTGCTTTGCAAGTAGTTCAAAGATAGCTAGGTTTGTTTTGTGTCATGGCTCATATGTCTTTCTGGTTTTGCAGTGCTGCCTCATATGTTTCTTTTTTTGGATTATTTTTCGTAGTTCAGAGCTAGTGGCAAGTTTAATCTTGTGGTGTAGCTGCCCTTCTGCTGTAGTGTCTTTTCCATGAGTTGGTTTATGTACCTTGTATCTTATGCCCAAAACTGGAAGTAGAAGGATCATCAAACCAAGAAACCTTTTGATGCATGATGCCCAAAACGTAAAATCATTTTGAAGTTGCTGTGGTGGATGCCTATATACTAGGACATCAGAATGCTGAATGATGGGAAAATAATTCCATTGTTAGTGATCAGTGGGCACTAATTATATCATCCTGGTATTTCACTTGTGATGATGTTGTACTTGTGATGATGCTACTTGTGATCTTCTGAAATGACCCATTATTGACGACTTCATTATGTGGGGATAGTAATTTTGCAGGTACCCCGAGAGGCCCTTGAGTTTGCCGAAATGTCGATTAACTTCCGTTCCGGCAAATTTGGGTACTCCATAATGTCCTATTTTCAGCAAAGGTCATGCTGAAATTTTCCGTGAATTTTAGCATGACTTTGCTAAAAATAGGACATATGGGGTACTTGCGACTAATTCATGGGCCTGGGTATCTTAGTACTTAATTAAGTAGGATCAACTGCATTTTTATCATAACTAGTGCAATCATCATTAGCTTCATGGATATTCAAAGAATTCGTACTAACAACATTGCAATCATGCTCATCATTCACATATTTAGTGCCAAACAATTTAATGCATTCTTTTTCTAACACTTTGGCACCATTTTCCTTTCCATCATACTCACGAAAGATATTAAAAAGATGAAGCCTATGAGACAAACTCAATTCCATTTTTTATAGTTTTCTTTTATAAACTAAACTAGTGATAAAACAAGAAACTAAAAGACTCGATTGCAAGATCTAAAGATATACCTTCAAGCACTCACCTCTCCGGCAACAGCGCCAGAAAAGAGCTTGATGTCTACTACACAACCTTCTTCTTGTAGACGTTGTTGGGCCTCCAAGTGCAGAGGTTTGTAGGACAGTAGCAAATTTCCCTCAAGTGGATGACCTAAGGTTTATCAATCCGTAGGAGGCATAGGATGAAGATGGTCTCTCTCAAGCAACCCTGCAATCAAATAACAAAGAGTCTCTTGTGTCCCCAACACACCCAATACAATGGTAAATTGTATAGGTGCACTAGTTCGGTGAAGAGATGGTGATACAGGTGGTATATGGATAGTAGATAAAGGTATTTATAATCTGAAATAATAAAAACAGCAAGGTAGCAAGTGATAAAAGTGAGCGTAAATGGTATTGCAATGATAGGAAACAAGGCCTAGGGTTCATACTTTCGCTAGTGTAAGTTCCCTCAACAATAATATCATAATTGGATCACATAACTATCCCTCAACATGCAACAACGAGTCACTCCAAAGTCACTAATAGCGGAGAACGAACGAAGAGATTATGGTAGGGTACGAAACCACCTCAAAGTTATTCTTTCCAATCAATCCGTTGGGCTATTCCTATAAGTGTCACAAACAACCCTAGAGTTCGTACTAGAATAACACCTTAAGACACAAATCAACCAAAACCCTAATGTCACCTAGATACTCCATTGTCACCTCAAGTATCCATGGGCATTGATTATACGATATGCATCACACAATCTCAATTAATCTATTCAACCAACACAAAGGACCTCAAAGAGTGCCCCAAAGTTTCTACCGGAGAATCACGACGAAAACGTGTGCGAACCCCTATGCATAGGTTCATGGGCGAAACCTGCAAGTTGGTCACCAAGACATACATCAAGTGGCACGTGGTATCCCATTGTCACCACAGATATCCACGGCAAGACATACATCAAGTGTTCTCAAGTCTTTAAAGACTCAATCCGATAAGATAACTCCAAAGGGGAAACTCAGTTCATTACAAGAGAAAAGAGGGGGAGGAGAAACATAAGATCCAACTATAATAGCAAAGCTCGCGATACATCAAGATCGTATCATCTCAAGAACACGAGAGAGAGAGATCAAACACATAGCTACTGGTACATACCCTCAGCCCCGAGGGAGAACTACTCCCTCCTCGTCATGGAGAGCGTCGGGATGATGAAGATGGCCACCGGAGAAGGATTCCCCCTCCGGCAGGGTGACGGAACGGGTCTAGATTGGTTTTCGGTGGCTACGGAGGCTTCTGGCGGCGGAACTCCCGATCTATTCTGCTTTCTGGAAGTTTTAGGGTATATGGAGTTATATAGGCAGAAGAAGCACGTCAGGGGAGCCACGGGGGCCCCACAAGGCAGGGGGCGCGCCCTAGGGGGGGCGCCCTACCCTCGTGAGCTCCTCCTTCCTTCCTTGACGTGGGGTCCAAGTCCATCGGGTGGCTTTCGTTCCAAAAAAAACTTCTCTAGTTGATTTCGTTCCGTTTCGACTCCGTTTGATATTCCTTTTCTTCGAAACACTGAAATAGGCATAAAACAACAAATCTGGGCTGGGCCTCCGGTTAATAGGTTAGTCCCAAAAGTAATATAAAAGTGGATAATAAAGCCCAATATTGCCCGAAACAGTAGATAATATAGCATGGAGCAATCAAAAATTATAGATACGTTGGATATGTATCAAGCATCCCCAAGCTTAATTCCTGCTCGTCCTCGAGTAGGTAAATGATAAAAAGATAATTTTTGATGTGGAATGCTAGTTGGCATAATTTCAATGTAATTCTTCTTACTTGTGATATGAATATTCAGATTCGAAAGATTCGAGACAAAAGTTCATATTGACATAAAAATAATAATACTCCAAGCATACTAATAAAGCAATTATGTCTTCTCAAAATAACATGGCCAAAGAAAGCTATCCCTACAAAATCATATAGTCTGGCTATGCTCTATCTTCACCACACAAAATATTTAAATCATGCACAACCCCGATGACAAGCCAAGCAATTGTTTCATACTTTTGATGTTCTCAAACTTTTTCAATCTTCATGCAATACATGAGCGTGAGCCATGGACATAGCACTATAGGTGGAATAGAATGGTGGTTGTGGAGAAGACAAAAAGGGAGAAGATAGTCTCACATCGACTAGGCATATCAACAGGCTATGGAGATACCCATCAATAGATATCAATGTGAGTGAGTAGGGATTGCCATGCAACGGATGCACTAGAGCTATAAGTATATGAAAGCTCAATAAAAGAAACTAGTGGGTGTGCATCCAACTGCTTGCTCACGAAGACCTAGGGCATTTTGAGGAAGCCCATCATTGGAATATACAAGCCAAGTTCTATAGTGAAAGATTCTCACTAGTATATGAAAGTGACAACATAGGAGACTCTCTATCATGAAGATCATGGTGCTACTTTGAAGCACAAGTGTGGTAAAAGGATAGTAGCATTTTCCCTTTTTATTTTCTTTTTTATTTGGCCTTTCCTTTTTTTGGCCTTTATTTTTTATTTGGCCTTTCTCTCTTTTTTTGGGGACAACGCTCTATTGAATGATGATCATCACACTTCTATTTATTTACAACTCAATGATACAACTCGATACTAGAACAAAGATGACTCTATATGAATGCCTCCGGTGGTGTACCGGGATATGCAATGATGCATGAGTGACATGTATGAAATGATTATGAACGGTGGCTTTGCCACAAATACGATGTCAACTACATGATCATGCAAAGCAGTATGACAATGATGGAGCGTGGCATAATAAACGGAGCGGTGGAAAGTTGCATGGCAATATATCTCGGAATGTCTATGGAAATGCCATAATAGGTAGGTATGGTGGCTGTTTTGAGGAAGGTATATGGTGGGTGTATGATACCGGCGAAAGTTGCGCGGTACTAGAGAGGCTAGCAATGGTGGAAGGGTGAGAGTGCGTATAATCCATGGACTCAACATTAGTCATAAAGAACTCACATACTTATTGCAAAAATCTATTAGTTATCGAAACAAAGTACTACGCACATTCTCCTAGGGGGATAGATTGGTAGGAAAAGACCATCGCTCGTCCCCGACCACCACTCAAGGAGGACAATCAATAATTAATAAATCATGCTCCGACTTCATCACATAACGGTTCACCATACGTGCATGTTACGGGAATCACAAACTTCAACACAAGTATTTCTCAAATTCATAACCACTCAACTAGCATGACTCTAATATCACCATCTCCATATCTCAAAGCAATTATCAAGTATCAAACTTCTCTTAATATTCAACACACTCATAAGAGAATTTTATTATTCTTGAATACCTAGCATATTAGGATTTTAAGCAAATTACCACGCTATTTAAGACTCTCAAAATAATCTAAGTGAAGCATGAGAGTTCATCTATTTCTTCAAAATCAAACTACCACCATGCTCTAAAAGATATAAGTGAAGCACTAGAGCAAATTACAAACTACTCCGAAAGATATAAGTGAAGATCAATGAGTAGTCGAATAATTATGCAACTATGTGAAGACTCTCTAACATTTAATAATTTCAGATCTTGGTATTCTATTCAAACAGAAAGCAAAGCAAAATAAAATGACATATAAGAATAGCAAACATCATGTGAAGAAGCAAAAACTTAGGATCAACCGATACTAACCGATAGTTGTTGAAGAAGAAAGGTGGGATGCCAACCGGGGCATCCCCAAGCTTAGACGCTTGAGACTTCTTGAAATATTATCTTGGGGTGCCTTGGGCATCCCCAAGCTTGAGATTTTGTGTCTCCTTAATTCCTCTCATATCACGATCTCCCTAAATCTCAAAAGCTTCATCCACACAAAACTCAACAAGGACTCGTGAGATAAGTTAGTATAAATCATTGCAAAAACCATATCATACTCTTCTGTAGAAAATCACTAAAATTATTATTCAACATTGCATACTAAATTCCTCTGAATATTTAATAGTTCTATCCTCAAATAGAATCATTAAAGAAGCAAACTTATGCAAACAATGCAAACATAACAGCAATCTGCCTAAACAGGATAATATGTAAAGAATGCTACAACATCCATACTTCCCTAGCTCCAAAAATTATGAAAGAAAATTCCCACTGTAGTAAATTTATCATAGATTAATATGCAAAAGGTTTCAACATTTTATCATATTCTGAATTTTCTAGGGAATTATTGCAACAGCGGTAAACTTTCTGTTTTCAAACAGCAACATGAGGACTTGTAAAATAGGCATAGTAAAGGCTATCAATGCCACTTCTATTGAAATAAAAGATGCATAACATTGTTCTAAATAACAGCAAGCAAATCCTAACAAAATAAATTGACGCTCCAAGTAAAACACATATCATGTGGCGAATAAAAATATAGCTCCAAGTAAAGTTACTGATGAACGAAGACGAAAGAGGGGATGCCTTCTGGGGCATCCCCAAGCTTAGGCTCTTGGTTGTCCTTGAATATTACCTTGGGGTGCCTTGGGCATCCCCAAGCTTAGGCTCTTGCCACTCCTTATTCCATAGTCCATCGAATCCTTACCCAAAACTTGAAAACTTCACAACACAAAACTTAACAGAAAACTCGTGAGGTCCGTTAGTATAAGAAAATAAATCACCACTTCAAGGTACTGCAATGAACTCATTATTTATTTATATTGGTGTTAAACCTACTGTATTCAAACTTCTCTATGGTTTATAAACTCTTTTACTAGACATAGATTCATCAAAATAAGTAAACAACACATGAAAAACAGAATCTGTCAAAAACAGAACAGTCTGTAGTAATCTGGATAAAACGTATACTTCTGGAACTAATAAAATTCTCAAATAAATTGATGGACCTGAGGAATTTATCTATTAATCATCTTCAAAAATAATTAACTAAATAGAACTCTCCAAATAAAAATGGCAGCAATTCTCGTGAGCGCTAAAGTTTTTGTTTTTGACAGCATGATCAACAAGACTTTCCCCAAGTCTTCCCAAAGGTTCTACTTGGCACAAACACTAATTAAAAGCATAAAACCACATCTAAACATAGGATAGATGAATTATTTATTACTAAAAAGGAACAAGAAGCAAGGAACAAAAATAAAGTTGGGTTGCCTCCCAACAAGCGCTATCGTTTAATGCCCTTAGCTAGGCATGATGATTTCAATGATGCTCACATAAAGGATAAGAATTGAAACATAAAGAGAGCATCATGAATAATATAACTAGCATATTTAAGTCTAACCCACTTCCTATGCATAGGGATTTTGTGAGCAAACAACTTATGGGAACAAGAATCAACTTGCATAGGAAGGTAAAACAAGCATAACTTCAAAACTTTAAGCACATAGAGAGGAAACTTGGTATTATTGCAATTCCTACAAGCATATGTTACTCCCTCATAATAATTTTAAGTAGCATCATGAATGAATTCAACAATATTACCAGCACCTAAAGCATTCTTTTCATGATCTACAAGCATAGAAAATTTACTACTCTCCACATAAGCAAAATTCTTCCCATTCGGAATAGTGGGAGTATCATAAGAGACTTGAATACAATAAATTGTTTCCACATTAAAAGAGTAATGTTCAGAAAATGGGTAACCATAATCATGACAAGTTTTATAAATATAATCATTACTACTTTTTATAGCATGACATGTATTATCACAATAATTATCATAAGTAGGAGGCATGCTATTATCATTATAAATTTGCATATCATAACTTGGGATACTAAAAATATCATCTTCATTAAGCGTAGAATCCCCAAGCTTGTGCCTTTTTATATCATAAGCATAATCACTCTCATCATTAATAGTATGGATAGCACCAATGGTATAGAAATTATAATATTCTTCCAAGCAAGTGCCAAAAAGATTTTCAAGATCATAAGAAGTGTCATTATCTTCCCAACCATAATCATCACAACAAGCAATAGGCATAACGAGATCATCATCAAGTGTATCATTTTCATGAGGCACAACAATAATAGGAGCAACTTTATTTGGGAGAGATACCTTTTTACCTCTCTTCCTTTTTCTTCTTCTTCTTCTTCTTCTTCACCACATCATGTGTGGGTTCAATCCTCTTTGGAGCTCCTTATTAATGAGATTGGTTGAATAGAAGGCTCCTCCTCGTTACCTGATTGATCATAAAAAATAATAGGAGGATATTGGGAAGTCTCTTCCCTTTCATTAGTATTCTCTTCATCTTCTATTTGTTTTGTTTTCTTTATGTAATTGGCAATATAAGGATTTTCAATGCAATTCACCACACAACACATATAAATCTCTTCCAGATCAATATCTAGGAATTTCTTGAGGTTATATTCTGGAATATGCTTAGTTTGACGCTTCAATTATTCATAACCCAAAAGCAAACTTAGTTCATTATAATGCGCAAGGAAAATCAAGTCATCACAATTTTTGGACACGATTCGATCATGAAACAATTTGCATTTGATATTTAAATGACCATGTTCATTGCAAAGTTCATAAGTACGGTAAAGATATTTTAAATTTTCAGCACTCACATCAAGACTTTCTTGCAACAATTTAGTTTCTAAATACTTATGCCTCTCGCAGTATCTACCCTATTTGGTGCGTACTTGAAAACCCAATGCACTCCACAAAAATTGACATGTTTATAGGAGGCATTTTCATCATAACTAGTGCAATCATCATTAGCATCATGGATATTCAAAGAATTCGTACTAACAACATTGCAATCATGCTCATCATTCACATATTTAGTGCCAAACAATTTAATGCATTCTTCTTCTAACACTTTGGCACAATTTTCCTTTCCATCATACTCACGAAAGATATTAAAAAGATGAAGCCTATGAGACAAACTCAATTCCATTTTTTATAGTTTTCTTTTATAAACTAAGCTAGTGATAAAACAAGAAACTAAAAGACTTGATTGCAAGATCTAAAGATATACCTTCAAGCACTCACCTCCCCGGCAACGGCTCCAGAAAAGAGCTTGATGTCTACTACACAACCTTCTTCTTGTAGACGTTGTTGGGCCTCCAAGTGCAGAGGTTTGTAGGACAGTAGCAAATTTCCCTCAAGTGGATGACCTAAGGTTTATCAATCCGTAGGAGGCGTAGGATGAAGATGGTCTCTGTCAAGCAACCCTGCAACCAAATAACAAAGAGTCTCTTGTGTCCCCAACACACCCAATACAATGGTAAATTGTATAGGTGCACTAGTTCGGCGAAGAGATGGTGATACAAGTGGTATATGGATAGTAGATAAAGGTATTTGTAATCTGAAATAATAAAAACAGCAAGGTAGCAAGTGATAAAAGTGAGCGTAAATGGTATTGCAATGATAGGAAACAAGGCCTAGGGTTCATACTTTTGCTAGTGTAAGTTCCCTCAACAAAAATATCATAATTGGATCACATAACTATCCCTCAACATGCAACAAAGAGTCACTCCAAAGTCACTAATAGCGGAGAACGAACGAAGAGATTATGGTAGGGTACGAAACCACCTCAAAGTTATTCTTTCCAATCAATCCGTTGGGCTATTCCTATAAGTGTCACAAACAGCCCTAGAGTTTGTACTAGAATAACACCTTAAGACACAAATCAACCAAAACCCTAATGTCACCTAGATACTCCATTGTCACCTCAAGTATCCGTGGGCATGATTATACGATATGCATCACACAATCTCAATTAATCTATTCAAAACACAAAGGACCTCAAAGAGTGCCCCAAAGTTTCTACCGGAGAATCACGACGAAAACGTGTGCCAACCCCTATGCATAGGTTCATGGGCGGAACCCGCAAGTTGGTCACCAAGACATACATCAAGTGGCACGTGGTATCCCATTGTCACCATAGATATCCACGGCAAGACATACATCAAGTGTTCTCAAGTCTTTAAAGACTCAATCTGATAAGATAACTCCAAAGGGGAAACTCAGTTCATTACAAGAGAAAAGAGGGGGAGGAGAAACATAAGATCCAACTATAATAGCAAAGCTCGCGATACATCAAGATCGTATCATCTCAAGAACACGAGAGAGAGAGATCAAACACATAGCTACTGGTACATACCCTCAGCCCCGAGGGAGAACTACTCCCTCCTCGTCATGGAGAGCGTCGGGATGATGAAGATGGCCACCGAAGAAGGATTCCCCCCTCCGGCAGGGTGCCGGAACGGGTCTAGATTGGTTTTCGGTGGCTACAGAGGCTTCTGGCGGCGGAACTCCCGATCTATTCTGCTTTCTGGAAGTTTTAGGGTATATGGAGTTATATAGGCAGAAGAAGCACGTCAGGGGAGCCACGGGGGCCCCACAAGGCAGGGGGTGTGCCCTAGGGGGGCCCCTACCCTCGTGAGCTCCTCCTTCCTTCCTTGACGTGGGGTCCAAGTCCATCGGGTGGCTTTCGTTCCAAAAATAAAGCCCAATATTGCCCAAAACAGTAGATAATATAGCATGGAGCAATCAAAAATTATAGATACGTTGGAGACGTATCAATGGCCCTACTAACCCTTGAGCATAAATATTTGAGATGGATCTAGCAGGCTTAAAGAAAGAAATGTTTTTAGGCCAACTCCACTGGGCCTGGCTGAAAATGCACAAGTGTGCATGACTAACAATATTCTATTGTAAAGCTAAACAGGAAAGAGGAACCACTCATCCTAACCATTTGCTCTCAAAATTACCACTTCACTTCTTAGTACTGAAAATCTTAGACCATCTCCATTCATCAATAGCTCAAACCAGTTTGAAGGGCGTGTTTTCACCACACTGTGGATTATCTTATTGGACCCAATGCAAGAGATGATGTAGTTTTGAATTATGAACGTAGGAAATGTCCTCATCGGACGACGAAAGTCTCCCGGGGGAGTGCGGCTGGTGCCATGACGATCGAGGTCTGTGCGACAGGCCTCACCTGGACGATGATCGACGCTTCAACATTAAGCTCGAGGAGACCTTTGAAGTTGAAACGGTACACAACGACGACAAGTGTTTTTTTTTCATAATTAAGCATGGCTTCAACTATTTCAACGTGTATTTTTCATCTTTTACAATTCGTGTATAGCTTATCCCATGCCATGCAAGACGCTATGTCTTGGAGAGGATGGATTTTGAAGACCATGAAAATTCTGAAACAAAGAAAATTCATCTAAGGACTCATCATGATGTGGATTTTGAAGTAAATTTGTATAATTCTGGGAGCGTAACCCATTTTGGGTGCAAAAATTGGGAAGCATTTTGCAAGAAGTATGGTTTTGATGAGGGTATGCTTGTCACCATGGATCTTGGTGATCCTGACATCGACCAAGACAATATGGACATTTGGGTCCTTGTTGATACGCCTCCAGTTCTACCGCTATGTGAGTTTCTCAAACATAGTTAATTATTAACTAATTTATATTGTTTATTTCAAAATAGTTGACAGCTTATTTCCATTGACAGCTAATGTTCATTCTTCAAAGAATGTGCGGGAGATGGTAGACAAAACCCACTACACCGATGGCTTCGAATTAACTTACAAGGAGAAAAATCATCTGGTCGGATTTTGTACTGACATTGAGAATTACAATATCTACAATCAAACTCCTCAACATTATGGTCAATACGTGCCACTAGTGCATGTGTTGAACTACGGTAACTACCATGGAGATACCCTGGTAAGATTTTTTACTATTACGACATCCGTGCATCTTTTGCATACTTCTAAAACTAGTACATCATTGCTAACTATGAAGTTATTACTATGTTTTTCAACAGATAATCCCAGAGAATTGTGTGCCTCATTTGATGTATCAGAAAGGTAGCCTTAATGTTTTGAACATACAGCCAGGTCATCCTACGAATCTCAACTGTCCATACTAGATTTCTAAAAGAAGTGGAGACATGCAAATCAAAGGATGGAAAAAATGTATGGACAGTCGTAAGGAGGTTCTTGGAAGAAAAAGGAAGCGAAGCGTAAGAATTGGAGATAGGATGATCTCCATTCTCCATAATGGAGAGTCAGGGTCTATTTTGTTTTATGCTATTTTACCTTAAATAGGGTATTTAGGTCATGTTTAGGCATAGCAGTAGCAGTAGCACGGAGATAAGAGAGGACACATCTCTCAATTATCTCCGAATGCAGTATCACTTTCTACAAACTCACTACTCGCGGTCTCGAGACTTTTAATGTTCTAACTTTGTTCGGTCTTTTGAATTCGGAGACTAATATGATGAATTGTATTCGGAGACTAATCTTCTATTGTATTTGATGAATCTGCTGTTTATATGTTGTGCTATCTATATTCTGTGCAGTAATATATTTTGTAACCTGTGCAAATATCAGAAAATAAAAAAATTCCTAATATTCATACTAGTTGCGCACCAAACAGCACATTAGTGGCGCACTGCTATAAAAATACTAGTGGCGCATTATCTGTCAGTGCGCAATTAGTAACCCAGAGCACAAGGTAAATATGGCCCACTGGGAGGCATACTAATGACGCACCATGTGACTTACTAATGGCGCACTGCCTGGTGCACCACTATAGTATGGTGTACTAATGGCGCACCAGGGGTGCGCCATTAGTATATGTTACTAGTGGCGTGATGATAGTGGCGCACCTGTAGTGCGCCATTAATGGCCAAAACAGGTGCACCACTAATAATCCTTTTCCTAGTAGTGCCCCCGCCCCCCACTAGTAGAAAAAGGGTCTTCTTTCCTGGTTGGTAAGGGCCTTTTGTCCCGGTTTTTAAACCGGGACTAAAGGGTTGTGACTAATGCCCTGGCTCTTTAGTCCCGGTTCAAACAGGAACCGGGACAGATGGGCCTCCACGTGGCCGGTGCATCGAGCCCAGGTAGGAGGGCCTTTGGTCCCGGTTGGTGGCACCAACCGGGACCAATAGGCATCCACGCGTCAGCATTTCAGGGGTTGAGGTTTTTTTGCATTTGGTCCTGGTTGGTGGCACCAACACTACAGGAATCAGCTACTTTGCCGTCCGCCACGGCGGACGGCGAAGGCATGAACGGCGGACGGCAAAGGCCTTTGCCGTCAGCCGCGGACGGCAAAAGGCTCCGGCAAAGTAGGCTTCGGTAAACAGCTACTTTGCCGTCTGCTACTGATGGCAAAGTCTTTGCCGTCCGCCGCAGACGGCAAAGAGAGCGCGGCAGACGGCAAAGAAGGCGGACGGCAATAATTGCGCTGTCAGTCCGTTAAGTGGCTAACGGCAGGCCTTTGCCGTCCGCCGCTGACGGCAAACTTTCTAGTGTCTTTGCCGTCCGCCGTATGATGTCATCTACATGTCACTACATGGCAGGTTCTTTGCCGTCTGCCACTGATGGCAAAGTCTTTGCCGTCTGCCACTGTAGGCAAACTGACCAAACGGGTCAGCTCCCAGGAAGCACAGCTGGATGCCATGTGCCTTCTTTGCCGTCCGCGGCAGACGACAAAGAGCCCGTTGCCGTCGGTGGCAGACGGCAAAGAGCCTGCATATTGGCTCTTTTATCTGTTTTTTATTAAATCCAACAATTTTCATCACAAATATAGATGACATATATAGATATATTTCAAAAGGCCATTACAGAGCAAACATATAAGATATCCAACACATAACTTCATCATCCAACCATATATATTACATGCATAGTTCCATCATACATAACAAGTTCAACATAGAGGCATCCAACCATATATATTACAATAGTTTCATCCAACGATACATGCATAGTTCAACGATACAAAAGAAACAGAGAAAGGGATAAGGAGCACTCCATCTATGCAAGCTTTCGTCAAGTGAATGAACTCTGCAAAATGAAAAATAAGAAAGTTAGAACAAGAAGAGTAGAACAAGAAGAAGAGTAGAACAAGAAGAAGACTAGAACAAGAAGAGTAGAACAAGAAGAAGACTAGAACAAGAAGAGTATGTCATTTATGAGCTAACTTACGTGAAATGGATCATATATGAGCTAACTAAGTTGAAATGGGTCGTTTATGAGCTAGCTAAGGTGAAATTGATCATTTATGAGCTAACTTAGTTGAAATGGGTCGTTTATGAGCTAACTAAGGTCAAATGGATCGTTTTTCAGGTAACTAAGGTGAAATGGATCTTTTTTAGCTAACTTAGATGAAATGGATCATTTATGAGCTAACTTAGTTGAAATGGATCGTTTTTGAGCTAACTTAGGTGAAATGGATCATTTATGAGCTAATCTAGTTGAAATGGATCTTTTTGAGCTAACTTAGGTGAAATGGATCATTTATAAGCTAATTTAGGTGAAATGGATCGTTTTTAGGTAACCTAGGTGAAATGGATCGTTTATGAGCTAAATTAGTTGAAATGGATCGTTTATGAGATAACCTAGGTAAGATTGGTCATTTTGGAGTTAACCTAGGTGAAATGGGTCATTTTAAAGCTAACGTAGGTAAAATGGATCATTTAGGAGCTAATCTAGGTAAAATGGGTCATTTTTGAGCTAACTTGGATGAACTGGATCATTTATAAGCTAACCTAGGTAAAATGGGTCATTTTAGAGCTAACTTAGGTAAAATGGATCGTCTATAAGCTAACTAAGCTAATTATGCAATTTTTGACATAAGTAAGCTAAGTACAAATCGTTTTAGAGCTAACTTAGGTAAAATGGATGGTTTTGGAGGTCATTAAGCTTATTAAGTCATTTTGGAGGTGAAGAAGCTAAGTCTAGGTCATTATGGTAAGCATTGGAGGAAATAAAGCTAAGTCTAGGTCTTTATGCATGTGTTAAGAAAAACACTAGATAAACTTACCAAGATGTAGGAGGTGTAGGAGCGGGGTGGCTCGTGTCGGTAGCTGGAGAAGGATCGTGCGATGCTTGTCTGGAGTTACGCTGCACCAAAGATCATTTCCAATGTCTTGTTAGCATGATGACACTCAAATGTTAAGACTAGCAAGTAATGTCCATTCAATAAAACTCACCGTGGTCCCAGGAGCAATCACTGGCATCGGCGGAGCGGTCTGACCTGTCTTCTCGCACACAGACTGCACATTTGGTTTTGACGACTCAGTCATACTAGTTAGTAATGAGACAAACACTACATGAATGTTTTGGCTAATCTGCAGAAGAAACTTACCACAAGGAGCTCGTACATGGCCCTTGCCTGCATGTCATTCCGTGCCCTCTCCTCCTCCATCATCTTTGTCGTCCTCTCCTCCGACTCCCGCTGCCTCTCCGCCGCCTCCGCCAGAAGTTTCTCCGTTCTATCTCTCTCACTCTGTATAGCAGCCTGCAACACCACTCACATGACCATTTGTAATCATTGATGGAAGCGCACACAATGTAACGGAGAAAGATAACTGAGTACGTATCACTAACCTTCGAGTTGCACAGGCCGTTCACGAGGCCTTATCTCAGGAGCGGAGCTCGACTGGCGCGCCTTGATCTCCGGGAGAGTGCTAGGACAACGGATAAGTCCATCTCCAATGGCTATGGAGCCATGGGACCTCCCGCCACCAGATATCATCAACAGCTCTGGATCAATGGGACCCTGGCTCGGGTTAAAGTCCTCCCCTTTCCTCGCCTTCCCCTCATCTCTATATCTCACGAGCTTGTTGTGGGAGGAGATGTTGGTGAAGTTGTTTGCATCATCGAGGTCAGACTGAGAGAAAGCCTTGACTTTCTTGAAAGAGGCAGTGTGGGCCATGGCATACAGGTCGTACACCTCTGGCACCTTATCCGCCTTATTGTAGCGTGCCTGAAAGAGAGAAACAATGAAAATTAGTAATTAAAGGGCTCAAGCTAGCATGATGAATGAATTGCATGAATCATGAAGCAAACCACATACCCAGTTGCGCCCGAACTGATATAAGTTGGAGCTGCCTTGATGGTGTGGCACACCTTCCATTTGGGCACGTTTGTCCTTGGCCTCGTTGTGGAGGGCTAGCCATCGTTGTGAGCACCACTCATCGACCAACACCTCCCAACAATCCATCTGATCCGCACATCATCTCGGAGGCGCCTAAGTTAGCAAATAGAAACTTGAGCGCTACGGCTAAGAATTACTAAATGAAGGAACTTAAGTAGAGAAGGCCTTAAGAATTACCTTCATGTACTGCTCCTTACTCAGGAACTTATCGCGGCACGCCGGCTTGGTCTTCTTGATACCACGCAAGGCGTAGTAGTCTCGAACAGCCTGCACCCGAGCCTCGTGCCGTAAGTTCTGGAGTAGGCGCTTGCAGACGTTCTCGATAACATGTGCCGCGTCCTCCTCGTATCCCTCCTCACACCTGTAGAATGTCTGCAATCAAATGAGACAATATTGATTAGTACAATTAATAACTAGCTAGTTGAAGATTTTTAAATGTGTAAAGGAGAAATTACCCAGAACTTTCTGATCACCATGTCTGCCCTCGTGTTGCACACGACACCGTCGATAATCTCATCCGGCGGGGCCGGGGCAGCCACGTAGTGCTCCCAGCTCAATCCAAGCTCTGGAAGCCGACCCTCACCAGGCAACGTGACAAACCCCGGGAAGTTTTGCCGGCAAAGAACTCCAAGGACGGAGTTGGGCCGGCGGACACTATGATGGTGGTCCCAACCCCTGCAGCATGACAAGGCCAACGCATTAGTTATTTGAAAAAACGTGAATGCACAAGGTACAAAAATATTAAATGCACTTACGTACCTCTCCCCATCAGGGAAAATCAACCACCTCTACTCGCGGGTCACCGGCACGGACGGGAGCCGTGTAGCACCACGCTGGTAGACGGTGCCCCCTCCTCCTCAAGATCAGTCGGCTCCCCGCCATCATCAGCATGGCCACTCGGCTCCTCGGGCTGATCCAGCCAGGTACCCCATCCGGACGTGTGCTCCTCCGGGGTCACGTGGGCCGAACTCTCGTGGGCCGAAGGCCAGTCGACCCGAGGCTTGTGGGCCCAAGACCCGTGGACCGGAGGCTCGTGGACCGGAGTCCGTGTAGCCTCCTCCTCGGACGAGTCCACCCTAGCAGTCACGTGCTCGGGTGAAACGGCTGGGGGTGGCGGCGAGGAAGGCGCCGTAGCAATCACCCTACCTCCTCTCCCACGACCACGTGCCCCACCTCCTCTCTTCCTACCTCGTCCCCTGCTGGGCACCGCGGTCGATGAAGAAGGGCCCGGCGGTGTGGTCATACTGTCCAGCAACGCTCGGCGGAGAGGTGCGTCTGGAATGGAAGACCTCAAACCACGCTCCCGACCAGCGCCCACCATCTTTCAACACCTGCCATGACAAACAGTAAACGAAATTAGTACAACATAAAAAAAGACCGACATGAATAATAATATGTGTATCACTTAAGTGTATCATCATCAAGTACAACATAAAAAAATGTAATACCTGACACTACTAATAATCTCGATCAGTATCATCAATAAATGCATAATCATCATCATCACTATAATCAATGACGGGCTCATAGGGTTCATTGGCATCAACATGTGTAAGGCCACCTTGACGTAATCGGTCAAGCATTGACAGGTCATCCGCAGCAGTAACCTCTTCTTGTTCCGGCTCTTCTTGTTCCTCCTCTGGGGTGATGTCGGATTCATTGTTGCTGTCTACTTCAATGTTTTGGGGTGAAGTATAGCGGTTCTTGAAACGCTTTTTGGAAAGACGTGTCTCTTGGAAGAATTCTCCTTCATATGTGTCTGGGTTAATGTGAGGTTCATAATCCTCTTCCTTTGGGGGAGAAAGTCTAGCACGTGGCGGCACTTCATAAACGACATCCCAACCTTTCAGATTTGGATTAGTTTGGCAGGCCCACGGTAGATAGAATACTTGGGTCGCCTGTTGAGCCATAATATAGACATCAGGAACATCTAAATGAGTGCTTTGGTTGATTTCAACTAGCCCTACATGTTCATGAGTCCTTCTAGTCTCCTTCGGCTGAAACCAATAACATTTGAAGACTACGACATTCGGTGGATTTTCACCATAGAACAGAAGTTCATAAATTGCTTCAAGTCTCCCATAATACTCGGTACCTCCTTCGCCGATAGCAGATACACAACAATTTGTTGACTTTCGGTCGGCCATAGATAGCTCTTTGCCATAGGTACGAAAGCGATACCCGTTGATGTCGTACTTGTCAAATGAACGGACCTTATAGTCAAAACCATTAGCGACTTGTCTCAATTCGGCGTCCATAGACTCTGAATTAGCCTACAAGTTTAATATGAAAGGATTGTTGCATTATGCACAAATTAGCGAATGATATGAAATTGTCTAATAGAAATTACCGTTTGTTTGAACCAAGAGATGAAACCGGGGTAGCCACCTCCTTGCTTTGCGAGAAGCTCATACTCTTCGACGGAATCCTTTTGGATCTCCGCTCCATACGAGAATATGGTGACGTATCGACTGTATGACATATCCAGGAATAAGAGTAGTTCAAAGGAAATAGAAGTTGCGAAACAATGTACCGAGAACTTACTCCATGTACGGCCGCACTTCTATCAGGTTGTTGAAGATATACAATGAAATGGTCCGCCATTCTTCGTTATCCAAAGATACTGGATATGAAACACTAGCTGGTGCGAGATTCCCTTTGAATAGTCTGAGGTTGGATCCACCCTTTTTAGGCTTGTTAGCATTGTACCGAGGCTTCAGATTATGCAAATGACGATTTTTGGCTTCGTAGTGCGTTGTTACGAAGTTTGCCGCCTCCTCTGTGATGAATGCATCAGCCATCGATGCTTCAATTCTACGTTTATTTTTACATTTTTCTCGAAGCGTCTTCTGCATCCTCTCAGTTGGGTAGCACCAACGATTTTGCACGGGCCCCCCCAATCTTGCCTCGGTCGGGAGATGCAAAATCAAATGCTGCATTGGATTAAAGAAGCCCGGTGGAAAGATCTTCTCTAACTTGCAGATCAACTCCGGCGCCAACTCTTCCATTTCTTCTAGGATGCCAGGCGATAGTTCTTTCGCACAAAGAACACGGAAGAAATAACTGAGTTCTGCCAGTACTAGCCATTCATCCTCAGGGATGAAGCCACGCAACATCACCGGCATTACCCGCTCAATCCATATGTGCCAATCATGACTCTTGAGACCAAATGTCTTCAGTTTATCAAGATCCGCTCCCCTCTTTAGATTCGCTGCATACCCATCGGGGAACATCAACTGCTGTTGCACCCACAAGAGAATTTCCCTCATAGCTGCCGTCATACCGAACACACTGAACCCATCCGTGCTGATGCCGACTCGAGGATGCCTCGGATCTGCCGCTTTGTTAGCATGTAATTCATCAAACTTTTTCCACGCAACACCATCCGATGTGTGTACCATCATCAGATTCCCATCTGCATCTAGTTCGGTTCTTTTGCCTGTTTTGTGCCATGTCATCTGTCTGGCCGTCTCTTCGACCATGAAAAGACGTTGAAGTCTTGGTACGATTGGCATATACCGAAGAACACTAACGGGGATTTTGGTCTGTGTCTTCTCACCCATACCATTGTCTACCACAATATACCTGGAAGACTTGCAAATGGGACAATAGTTCAAGTCCGCATAGTCAAGCCTAAATAAGGCACATCCTTTCTCACAAGCATGTATCTTCTCATAGGGCATCTTTAGTGCACGGAGGATTTTGTCCGGCTGGTACAGGTTTGCAGGCATTACATGGCCTTTGGGTAGAAAGCGTCCAAATACTGTCATAATTGCGTCATAGCATTCTCTGCCCAAGTTGAACTGAGCCTTCAGAGCCATTACTTGTGAGATGGCATCCAACTGACAAAGCTCAGTGTGCTCGTGGAGCGGACGTTTCGAAGACTCCAACATTTCATTGAAGGCCTTTGCAGATTCCTCCATCTCCTCGTCTGAATCCCGAGCATCATCATAGCCTTGCACCATGTTTTCCATCCCGGTACCATGCTCGTCGGTGCGACGACGATCCACCTCAGCTCGGTCACGTTGGGCAGACTCACCATGAAATGTCCACACCGTATAATCGGGCGTAAAACCACTCTTCTGCAGGTGTTTGCCCATTTCAGCCTCTGTCTTCTTTTCCCAATTGCCGCACCGGAAACAGGGGCACCAGGTTTTCTTTTGGCCATTTGCAAATGCGGCTTGCACAAACCCCTTAGTTTTTGTGAACCATTCAGCGCTCCATTTGTTCTGACCAGTGTGACCAGTATACATCCAAGCACGGTCACTCATCTTGACTTTCAGAGCTACTGGACACACAACAATTATATATGTAATTCACCATGTATATATTCATCAGTTGATCTACTTTGTCAATTTTATTACGTCCATGCAACCTACACTCTAATAGGTAATGATAGGTCCTAATCCCACCCGTGTATGTGTAGATTGGGTTTATTTTCCCATGCTATGCTCCGGATCCGACGCAAAATTTCGGCAGCACCTCCCCGCTGTTCTCCTGATACACGTCTCTGCAATAAACAGAGAGGATGTGTACCCGGAGAACAACAGGGGAGGCACTGGCGAAATATATGCGTCGGATCCGGAGCAAAGCATATGGAAAAACGAACCCAATCTACACATACTCGGGCTGTCCATGGATAGCGTTGGACAATTCGAAAGAATCAAGGTTATAAATATGCAAATGCATGCATATTTATAGCTATGACGCTTTCGAACGGGAGACACATATTGGTTACGCATACTGATGATTCAAGACACATATATAGCTAGCTATCAAGTTTCATCGGAATAGATCAAATAATTAATGGGGGAGGAGGACTTGTCATTTGTGCTCACCCACGAACGAAGGGGCAGAGCTCGTCAAACGCACGGTGAGGTCGTCGAACACCAAACCTCGCAGCGATGAAACAACTGCACATTTAAAACTACACGATCAACACAATTATATATGATGTTTTTCATAACATAATCGAAAAATATATGACCTAACTAATAATTCACAAATATATGACCCCGTCGGCCTCTGGAAGGCCAAAGAACACCTTTTCGGGAGGTGTCGGTGGTCGGGGTGTCCTGTCGGTGTCGGCGTGCCGTGTCGGGGTCTCGGGGTCGGGGTGTCGGGTCGGGGTGCTGGGTCGGGGTCGGGGTGCCGTGTCGGTGTCGGGGTGCCGTGTCGGTGTCGGGGTCGGGGTGTCGGGTCCGGCTCGGGGTCGGGGTCGGGGTCGGGGTCTCGGGGTCGGGGTGTCGGGTTGGGTGCCGGGTCGGGGTCGGGGTCTCGGGGTCGGGGTGTCGGGTCAGGCTCGGGGTCGGGGTCTCAGGGTCGGGGTGTCTGGTCGGGGTGCCGGGTCGGGGTCGGGGTGCCGTGTCGGTGTCGGGGTAAGGGTGGGTGTGGTGTCAGGGTGTCGGTGTCGGGGTGTCGTGTCGGTGTCGGGGTCGGGGTGTCAGGTCGGGGTGCCGGGTCGGGGTCGGGGTGCCGTGTCGGTGTCGGGGTCGGGGTGTCGGGTCAGGCTCGGGGTCGGGGTGTCGGGGTCGGGGTCGGGGTCGGGGTCTAGGGGTCGGGGTGTCGTGTCGGGGTGCCGGGTCGGGGTCGGGGTGCCGTGTCGGGTCGGGGTGCCGTGTCGGGTCGGGTTTTTTTCCTTATTTTTCCTTTTCTTCTTCTTCCTATTCTTCCTTTTCTTCCTTTTCTTCTTCCTTCTTCTTCTTCTTCTTCTTCTTCTTCTTCTTCTTCTTCTTCTTCTTCTTCTTCTTCTTCTTCTTCTTCTTCTTCTTCTTCTTCTTCTTCTTCTTCTTTCCTTTTTCCTCTTCTTCTTCTCCTCCTCCTCTCCTCTTTTTTCTTCTTCTTCTTCTTCCTCTTCTTATTTTTTCTTCTGCTCCTCCTCTTCTTCTTCTTCCTTTCCTTTTTCCTCTTCTTCTTCTCCTCCTCTCCTCTTTTTCTCTTCTTCTTCTTCTTTCCTCAAACTAAACTAAACCTAAAACTAAAACTAAATCTAAACTAAACATAAACCTAAAACTGATAAAACAGAAAAAAAGGAAAAAACTAAATCTAAACCTAAAACTAAACTAAAACTAAACCTAAAACTAAAACTAAAACTATATCTAAACTAAAACTAAAAAAGAAAAAAACAGAAAAAAAACAGAATAAAGGAGGGGGGCTCACCTGGGGCAGGGCCGGTGGAGGAGGGGGGCGGGGCGGTGGAGGAGCTGGCCGGGGCGCCGGGGCGGCCTGGGGCGGTGGGGGGCCGGGGCGGGGGGGGGGGGGGGGGGGCGACTGGGGGCCGGGGCGGCGGGGGCGACGGGGCGGCGGTGGCGGGGGCGAGAGGCGGCGGCGGCGGCGGCGAGAGGCGGCGGCGGTGGCGGTGGGGTGGGAAGTGGTGGCGGGGCCAGGAGAGAACAGAGAGGGGCGGGGGGTACGGGCCGTTAGATACTGCCTCTTTGCCGTCCGCCCCTCTTTGTCGTCCGCCCTTTTGCCTCTTTGCCGTCTGCTGGCAGACGGCAAAGAGGTGGGCCGTTAAGTTTTTCCCAAACGGGCGGGGGGGGGGGGGGGGTGGGGGCCACCTCTCTCTTTGCCGTCTGCCAGCTGACGGCAAAGATTCTTTGCCGTCTGCTGGAGGACGGCAAAGATCTGGCGGACGGCAAAGAGCTTCTTTGCCGTCAGCCTGATCTTTGCCGTGTGCTTTTTGGTAGCTGATGGCAAAGAGCTTCTTTGCCGTCAGCTAGCAGACGGCAAAGAGCTGGCAGATGGCAAATTAGCTGATTCCAGTAGTGCAACCGGGACCAATAGGCATCCACGCGTCAGCATTTCAGGGGCTGAGGTTTTTGTTTTTTTAAGGGGGGGGGTTGGGGGTTTTGGGAGGTTAATTTAGGTGTTTCATATATTGTGTTAGCTAGCTAATTAATAGAGAGAAGTGTCCTCTCTTATGTCCGTGCTTGGTCGACGCTACATACTATATACGTATAGAGAGGACTAGACACGCTAGCTAGCTATTAAGCAAACGAAGGAAACAGAAGATCGTCATGAACATATATGCATACAGAGAGAAGTGATATCGACCACCTCTCCTTCTCCGAGAGATTGGTCAAACAACAAGTTCTCGTATATCTATCCGACACTATCGGCTACATATACACAATAATTATCTCTTACAGTATAATCTCCTAATTATATACGAACACAGGATCCACATAGTATTCTCCGTCTTCAGCGATCACGTGGTCAAGGAAGAATGCCGCCAATTCCTCTTGAATTTCTCGCATACGAGCTGGTGCTAGGAGTTCATCCTGCATCCGAAAGATCTAATTTGAAGAAGGGGGTCAATATATATATATGAATAAATGAAACTCAACACAAATGATGGTAATAAAATAAAATTGTGAATATTGTTGCTTACGCACTTCATATTGTTCATTAGAGTACCCTCACTCACAGGTCGTGTGGCGGATGGACTCGCAAACGTAGTATCCACAGTAATCATTCCCTTGTTCCTGCCACAACCACTTTACAAGAAATAGAGGTCAATCAAACTGATAAGCAAGCATGCCAAATGGTATTGATGAAACTAGCGCTTGAATCACTAGGAGATGCGCGGAACATGTTACTGTAGTACTTACTTTCGGGTGTCTAAATTGCAGCTTCTTCGGCAGTCCCGAAGCTTTTTTGGTGAATTTTCTCCAAACCCTGCCAGACCAAAAAAAAAGAATTACTTGATATCAGGAAATGAACAAAGTTGCTGATATGGTGGATAATGATTGATTTAACTTACTTCTCGAGCATTTGAGTCATGTCCGCATAGTCCTGGTGATCTTTTCGTCTTGAGTCTAAGACGGTTACTAGTCCCTGCTCAAGCTTAATCTCTAGGAGAATATACTGGAACCTGTGCACGCATGCATAACTCATCAATTACATTACTATAACCTGGACTAATAAGGGAAACCGAATATGCACAAGACAGTAACACTCACTTGAAGTTGTAAGGAAAGAGTATTATATCTTTGTTTTCATTTATTACCAACGATCGTAGCAAGTTGGCCTCGGTATCATCGGCACGATATTTAACCTCAGTTGCATCTATGAGATTTGTGTTAATGAACCCAATATCACCGATTTGTCTTCTCTTCAATTCGGGATCTTCAATCTGCATAATATAGTGAGGATAATTATAAATACATGCAATGAAAGAGCTGACCTATATAGAGAGACTTAATGAGAGAAGTAGTACTACTTACAGACAGTAGCAAGTGACCGTTGCTTTATCGAGGGCCTTTTGATTGAAAAACTGGAAGAACTCCTCAAATGGAACATTCAACAATTCAATTCCAGCAAGGTCATGCTCCTCTCTAACTCTCAGCGTCAAAGTATTCCTCCCCCCAGACTCTCTGCAGGTTTTCATGTACCAATCATGGAATCTTCGCATCATCGTTGTTAGAGATCTTTCATCTTTGATGAGAGGCTTCCCGTACTCGTATTTGTGTTCCTCCACCTCCAAGAACTCATAATGTACATTGTCGGGCAGGTAATCTCCAAGATTGCTATAACCGGGCACCATCCTCGGATCATTAGTAGGCACCTTGAGCGGGGGGCACAATTGGTTCGCTTGTTCGCCGAGCTGGGGAATTTTTTCCCAGCTCGTCGTTCTTTTAACCTTTGATCACTGACAGTACTTCCCGACCGCTCCACTTCGACAAATGACTTTTCAATAATGCGCTCATAGTTGCCTTTCGGCGGAGACTTTGCTGGTTTTTTCAGGGCAGCCAGAGTGTGCTTCGCTTTCACCGGATCTACCTTCTCCTCCGGAGGTGGATGTTTCTTTGCTTTCACCCCTTCAAAGAAGTTCCTCACTTCTTCTCGCGCGATCTCGGCGTTCTCCTCTGGGGTCCTCTCGTATGGTAACTTCTCTGGAGTCTTCAGAGAAGGACCGAATCTGTATTGCCCCCTGCCTCTGGCTGTACTGTTAGATGCCGGTAGAGCAGACGGAGCGGCTACAACTGTCTTCTTTCCTTGCTGACGAGGAGGAGGAGAAGGACTACGACGCGTCGGAGCAGCCGGAGCAGCGGCGGGTCTCTTCCGCCCTTGCTGACGAGGCGTAGAAGGAGGAGGCTGGCTGCTCGGGCGCGCCGGCGTAGGCGGGGAAGGAGGCCGAGTGCCCTGATCGTCACTCGCCGGAGGAGGAGGAGGCAGAGTGCCCTGACTCGCCGGAGGAGGAGGAGGAGGCGGAGGCGTCCAGTTCGGAAGGTTGTTGAGCTCCTTCCGCCATAGGCATGGAGTCTTCAGAGCAGAACCCAGCCGAGTCTCCCCTTCACCGGTAGGGTGGTCAAGCTGGAGGTCCTCAAATCCCTCCGTTATTTCATCCACCATCACCCTAGCATATCCTTCTGGAACCGGCCGACAGTGAAAAGTTGCGCCGGGTTCAGTAGGAAAAACAGAGCCAACAGCCGCCTTGACCTTCAAATTCATCCATTGCGTCATAAGGTGGCAATTTTGAGACTCCGTGATAGCATCCAACGGATAGATGGCAGGAGCCGTCAAGACATGCTCCAGCTGAAGCAGCTCGGTGGAAGCCACGCTGCTTCTCCGCTGAGATGGCGGGGTAGCTTCGGGGGAAGCTTCGGTAGTTCGTTTGCTGCGATTTGCTTCTCGTTCCTCTATCGCTTATACCCTTGCGTGCAATGCCTGCATTTGGGTCTGCTGCACTTTTTTCCTCCTCTCTTGGCATTTGTAACCGCATGCGTCCGGAAAACCAGCCCTCCATGGAATGGATCCTGGCATGCCTCGTGTCCGTCTAGGGTGCTCAGGATTCCCGAGGGCCATTGTGAGCTCGTCGTTCTCTCTGTCTGGAATGAACGTCCCTTGCTGTGCTGCATAGATATAGTGCTTTAGCTTCTTGACCGGTATGTTCATTTGCTCGTCCGTCCAAATGCATTTCCCTGATACAGGGTCCACGGTTCCGCCAGCCCCGAAGAATCAAGTCCGGCAATGGTCTGGCCAGTTCATTGTCTCTGGTTCGATCCCTTTATCAAGCAGATCATTCTCAGCCTTGGCCCACTTAGGCCGGGCTTTGAGGTAGCCACCTGACCCCGTGCGATGGTGAAGCTTCTTCTTTGCAGCATTTTTCTTGTTTGTCGCCGACATCTTCTTACTCTTTTCCGATGTCTTGTAGGCCACAAATGCGGGCCAGTGATCTCTGATCTTCTCATATCCGCCGATGAATTCTGGTGTCTCTTCGTTGTCGACAAACGTTTTCAGCTCATTCTTCCACCTCTTGAATAGCTCTGCCATCTTCTTAAGAGCATGAGACTTGATTAATTGCTCTTTAACTGGCTTCTCCGGATCCTCCTCTGGCGGTAGGGTGAAATTTTCCTTCAGCTCAGTCCAAAGATCATCTTTCTGCATATCATTGACATAAGACACCTCAGGGTCTTTGTTCTTAGGCTTATACCATTGCTGGATGCTAATCGGGATCTTGTCCTTAACAAGAACCCCGCACTGAGCAGAAAATGCTTCCTTTGTCCGGATGGGTTCAATCGGCATGCCATCACGCGCGATTTCTGTGATCTCAAACCTTCCATCCAAGCGCAACTTTTTCTTCAGGCCTCGTCTCTTTACCGAAGTTGTGCTCGATCCAGAGGGCTAGAAAAAAGAAGAATTAGACGAGAGTTAATTAATATGTGTACATACCAAAACAATGAATGCATCAATTAGCTAGTCATCACAGGCTTAACTAATATATTTACCTGGCCGGACTCTGTTCGGTCACCGGAGCCGTCATCACGGCCGGGCTACTTCTTGCACCAGCATTGGGTCACCGGAGCCATCATAATCATGTGTTTCCTCCTCCATTCTTCGATCACCATAGCCTGCTTCTTCTTCACCCTGTTCTGCTTCCAGACCATCATTGTCGTTAAGATATGACATGACATCACCTCCAGCTAAGATTATGTCCCCCAACACCTGTTCTTGTTCCTCGTCTCGTCCGAACTCCATTGTTTTTGCAAATATTACCACATGGCAATTATGACACAAACATGACAGCATGTGGATATATTAGTGGCAAACGTAGACCTAGCTTATTCCGGGTTTGTGGTGGCTTCGGCAACGCTTCAAGGGTAGGGGCGCGACGGGAGGGGGTAGGAGACCGACATCTTTTTTTCTAGGGTTTGGGTGTCCTCGAGAGTTTTGGTCGAGCGAGAGGGCCGGGGGGTGCTCCCGTGGTATAAGTTATCGGGGAGGGGGTAGGTCGAACCCCCCCTCGTGTTGAAGTTATCGGGACACGGAGTATATCGACAACGACATATCCGATGAAAAAATAAGAAGACGAAGAAGAAATAAAAAGAGGAGAAGAAGATATTAATAGAGGAGAAGATCGAAGAAAAAAAAGAAGAAAAAAAGAGGAGAAGAAGAAAGAAATAGAGGAGAAGAAGATATTAATAGAGGAGAAGATCGAAGAAAAAAAAGAAGAAAAAAAAAGAGGAGAAGAAGAAAAAATAGAATATTCTATTTTCTCTTCTTGTCCTCTATTTCTTTCTTCTTCTCCTCTTCTTTTTCTTCTTTTTTCTTCTTCTTATTTATTTCTCCTCTTCTTCCTCTCCTCTTCTTCTCCTTTCTTTCTCTTTTTATTCTCCTTTTTCCTCTTATTCTTTTTCTTCTTCTTCCTTTCCTAGCTAGATATATAAAACTTTTCTAAAAATGTAACTTTTGCATATATAAAACTTTTCCATGGATCATCATTTCTCATATATATATATCCATCTATAGCCACATACATATATAAATGGGAAAAATGCTATGAACAAAAATACATATATATCAATGCACACATCCATGGATCATCATTGCTCATATATCCATAGTCATATATAAAAACTTTCTGTATATGAACAAAAAACTTCATATGAACAAAAAACTGTCTATGAACAAAAAAACATTTTTGACATATTTAGCACATTCTAAATTTTCCTAACTCTTTTACAGCCACAAAATTACTCCAACTTCATGACAGTACCCATATTCCATTTCACCAAAAACCTTCTTATCCATAGTTCAAAATTTTCAAATTTCATTCAAATGAAATTTTAACCAGATTCAAATTCCTTGCTAAAAACCTATTCTAAACCAATCCACAAATTCCGAAATTTTGCCATCACCTTTGTCTTACATCAGTACCTCACCACAAAAAATACCCTAAATTCTAAAAATGCCCAAAGCCATCTAGCATTTGATCAAACACCCTCTATATGCACTATTCATATCTGGAAAAAATCAGAAATTTCAGAGCATGCATGGAGCAGGGGCGTGTTGCTGCTGCTGCTCCACTCCTTCTCTTCTCCTTCTGCTCTTCAATGCGTCGGGGCCGGCGGCGACCATGGAGCAGGGACAGAGAGCAAGGACGCTCGGGCGCAAGAGCGGCGCTCGATCGGGACGATGGGAATGGGGGGGGGGCTCACTTCGAGTGGGCGACGATGGAAGGAGTCCGGCGACGAGGACGGCGGGCTCGGGGATGCCGGCGACGAGGACGGCGCGGGCTCGGGGAGGCGACAACGTTGGCGGCGGCGCGTAGACGGCGAGGTGGAGGAGCCTAGCGGCGTCGATGTTCTCGGCGTCATCGAGGGCAACTGGTGTGATGAACTCTACAAAATTTCTAACTGCCACTTATATACCAAGAGCATTGGTCCCGGTTCGTGCCACGGACCGGGACCAATGCGCCCCCTTTAGTCCCGGTTGGTGCCACCAACCGGGACCAAAGGTCTCTTTTCAGCAGCCCAAAGGGCGGGAACCGGAGGCCTTTGGTCCCGGTTGGTGCCACCAACCAGTACTAAAGGGGGGCATTGGTCCCGGCTGGTGCCACGAACCGTTACCAATGCACACCTTTAGTCCCGGTTGGTGGCACCAATCGGGACCAAAGGCCTTGTGCTGCCCCGCGTTAAATGTTTAGTACCATCTCGCTAGCTGAGAGAGCTCGAGATTGGTTTATAAGCCCCACTGCGGCTGCCCTCTCGAGCTCCTCTCCAATGCAGGCTTACGGACCTAATCTCACACTATGCTGTCTGTGGGCCTATTGGGACTTCTGCGGGCCTGAATACTGGCCTAGGTTGGGTTTCTAGTCGTATTCAGGCCGTGGTGGCCCAATAGATGGCAGTTTTTTTATTTTTTTCTAGTTTTTTTGTTTTGTTTTTTGCATTATTTATTTTCTCTTGTTTCTTGCTTTATTTTTTTTATTCTTTCTGCTCTTAGTTTTAGAAAAATTATAAACTTTCTGTTAGTGCCATTAGTTTTCAAATTTGAATAGTTAAAATTTGAATACTTTGAAATTTATGTGAATCATAAGTTTGTGATTAACTTTACTAGAAAAATAGTTTTTTTTCCAGTTTTTTTGTTTTGTTTTCCGCATTATTTATTTTTCTTTTGTTTTTTTGCTTTATTTTTTAATTATTTTTGCTTTTAGGTCAGCAAAATTATAAACTTTCTGTTAGTGCCTTTAGTTTTCAAATTTGAATAGTTAAATTTGAATTCTTTGAAATTTATGTGAATCACAAGTTTGTGATTAACTTTACTAGAAAAATAGTTTTTTTTCCTTTTTTTGTTTTGTTTTTTGCATTATTTATTTTCTTTTGTGGCCATTAGTTTTCAAATTTGAATAGTTAAAATTTGAATTCTTTGAAATTTATGTGAATCACAAGTTTGTGATTAACTTTACTAGAAAAATAGTTTTTTTTCTAGTTTTTTTGTTTAGTTTTCTGCATTATTTATTTTATTTTGTTTTTTGCTTTATTTTAAATTCTTTTTGCTTTTAGGTCAGCAAAATTATAAACTTTCTGTTAGTTTCATTAGTTTTCAAATTTGAATAGTTAAAATTTGAATTCTTTGAAATTTATGTGAATCACAAGTTTGTGATTAACTTTACTAGAAAAATAGTTTTTTTTCCTGTTTTTTGTTTTGCTTTTTGCATTATTTATTTTCTTTTGTTTTTTGCTTTATTTTTTAATTCTTTTTGCTTTTAGGTCAGCAAAATTATAAAATTTCTGTTAGTGCCATTAGTTTTCAAATTTGAATAGTTAAAATTTGAATTCTTTGAAATTTGTGTGTTTGTGATTAACTTACTAAAAAATGAGAATAGATGCGCTTATAGAGAAAATTCAACCTAAATTCATAGTAAATTTCTATGAATTTCAGAGAAATTCACTCTGAATTTAGGTTAAACTTTTCTCTATTAGGGCATCTATTTTCACTCAGAGAGGAGCTCAACAAGGCAGAGAGGGAAGGGCTTATAAACCGGTGTGAGCCCCCTTCGGTTGGTGAGGTGGGACTAAACTCTGCTTTTTCTTCGGGCCTCGTCTCTTTACCGAAGTTGTGCTCGATCTGGAGGGCTAGAAAAAAGAACAAAGACTTAATTAATATGTGTACATACCAAAACAATGAATGCATCAATTAGCTAGTCAGCACAAGCTTAACTAATATATATACCTGGCCGGACTTGGTTCGGTCACCGGAAACGTCATCACGGTCTCCTTCTTGCACCGGCATTGGGTCATCGGAGCCATCCTCACGGTCTCCTTCTTGCACCGGAATTAGGTCACCGGAGCCATCATAATCATAGCCAGCTGCTTCCAGACCAACGGTGTCGTTGAGAAACAACGAGCAGACAACATCACTTCCTCGTGCGATTATGTCCCCCAACAACTCTTCTTGTACTTCGTCCCGGGCGGTGTCCATAGTTTCTACAAATATTTACAACATGGCAATTATTATTCAAACATGACAGATGGATATATTAGTGGCAAACGTAGAACTAATATTAATTAGTGGCCTCGACACTGCTTCTCTAGGGTTTGGGGTGGCCTCCACACTGCTTCTCTAGGGTTTGGGGTGGCCTCGGCAATGGTTCAAGGATAAAAAAAGAAGAGGAAGAAGAAAAAAAAGAGGAGAAGAAAGAATAGAGGAGAACTCCTCTATTCTTTCTTCTCCTCTTTTTTTTCTTCTTCCTCTTTTTTTTATCGGGAACGAGGGTCGTCGCGGGTCGCCGAGCGGTAGAGGAAACCCTAAATAGCAAGTATCGTGGGTGTGAGATACATGTGGCCGTCGGTGTCAGACACTACATCCGCGTACCACAAGTGACGTGGGCGTTCTTCTCATCTTTTTCTTCTTCTTCTTCTTCCTCTTTTTTATCGGGAATGAGGGTCGTTGAGGGTCGCCGGGCGGTAGAGGAAACCCTAAATAGCAAGTATCATCGGTGTGAGATACATGTGGCCGTCAGTGTCGGATACTACATCCACGTCCCACAAGTGATGTGGGCGTCGAAGCCCGCGTCACTTGTGGGACGTGGATGTAGTGTCCGACACCGATGGCCACATGTATCTCACACCGACGATACTTGCTATTTAGGGTTTCCTCTACCGCTCGGCGACCGTCGTTCCCGATAAAAAAAGAGGAAGAAGAAGAAAAAAAAGAGGAGAAGAAAGAATAGAGGAGAAGATCTCCTCTATTCTTCTCCTCTATTCTTTCTTCTCCTCTTTGTTTTTTCTTCTTCCTCTTCTTTTTTTATCCTCTTCTTCCTCTCATGTTCGACGACCCTCGACCCCTCGGTGACCCTAGACCCTCTCTCGACCCTTGACCCCTCGGCGACCATCGACCCCCTCTCAACCCTCGACCCCTCAGCGACCCTCGACGACCCTCGTTCCCGATAAAAAAAGAGGAAGAAGAAGAAAAAAAGAGGAGAAGAAAGAATAGAGGAGAATATCTCCTCTATTCTTTCTTCTCCTCTTTTTTGTCTTCTTCCTCTTCTTTTTTTATCCTCTTCTTCCTCTCATGTTCGGCGACCCTCGACGACCCTCGTTCCCGAAAAAAAAGAGGAAGAAGAAGAAAAAAAAGAGGAGAAGAAAGAATAGAGGAGATCTATTCTTTCTTCTCCTCTTTTTTTTCTTCTTCCTCTTCTTTTTTATCCTCTTCTTCCTCTCATGTTCGACGACACTCGACCCCTCGGCGACCCTAGACCCCCTCTCGACCCTCGACCCCTCGGTGACGGTCGACCCCCTCTCGACCCTCATATATAAAACCTTTTCTTCCTTCTTCTTCCTTCTATTCCTTCTTCCTAAATATATAAAACTTTTTAAAAAATGAAACGAACCTAAAATGTACTAAAAATACATACATACATAAAAAACATATATGAACATACATAAAAAAACATATATCTCAAAAATACATACATATATATATATATGAAAATCTAAAAACATGTAAAAAAGCATGTATAATTAAAAAAATTGTAGGGCGGCGGCGGGGGCGGCAGACGCGCGGTGCTCAAAGAGGCGGCGACGCGTCGGGGCAGGGGACGGCCGGCGAGGGCGCGGGCGACGGCGACGACAGGCACGGGCGACGACCGGCGAGGGCGCGGGCGAGGGCTGGCAAGGGCGCGGGCGACGGCGACGACGGGCGCGGGAGACGAGGGCGCGGGCGACGGCCGGCGAGGGCGCGGACGACAGCGACGGCGGGGGCGGCGGGCGGCGTCGGGGCAGCCTGGCGGCGTCGAGGAGGTCGGCGTCATCGGGGGCAACTAGCGAGGGAAATCTGAAAATTTCCCAAGTGTTGCTTATATAGCAAAGGCATTGGTCCCGGTTCGTGGCTCAAACCGGGACCAATGGCACCTTTAGTCCCGGTTGGTGCCACCAACCGGGACCAAAGGCCTCTTTTCAGCAGCCCAAAGGGCGGGAAGCGGCGGCCTTTGGTCCCGGTTGGTGGCACCAACCGGGACTAAAGGGGGGCATTGGTCCCGGTTTGTGCCACGAACCGGGACCAATGCCCCCTTTAGTCCCGGTTGCTGGCACCAACCGGGACCAAAGGCCTTGTGCTGCCCCGCGCCAAAACTTTAGTCGCACCTCACTAGCTGAGAGAGCTCGAGAGTGGTTTATAAGCGCTATTGCGCCTTCCCTCTCGAGCTCCTCTCAAATGCAAGCTTTCGGGCCTAACCCTGCGTTGTGTGCCTGTGGGCCTACTGGGCCTCCTACGGGCCTGAATCCTGGCCCATGGTAGGGTTTCTAGTCGTATTCAGGTCGTGGGGGCCCAGTAGGTGGCATTTTTTCTTTGTTGCTTTATTTATTTTATTTTGTTTCTACTTACAACAAAATACTTATTGTTGCTATTTTTTCTAGGTTTTTTGTTTTGTTTTCTGCATTATTTATTTTCTTTTGTTTTTTGATTTATTTTTTACTTCTTTATTGCTTTTAGTTTTAGAAAAATTATGAACTTTCTGTTAGTGCCATTAGTTTTCAAATTTGAAAACACTTTTTTGTTTTTTTCTTTGTTGCTTTATTTATTTTATTTTGTTTCTACTTACAAAATACTTATTATTGCTATTTTTTTCCAGATTTTTTGTTTTATTTTCTGCATTATTTATTTTCTTTTGTTTTTTCTTTTAGTTTTAGAAAAATTATAAACTTTCTGTTAGTGCCATTAGTTATCAAATTTGAAAACACTTTTTTAGTTTTCTTTGTTGCTTTATTTATTTTATTTTGTTTCTATTTACAAAAAAATACTTATTGTTGCTATTTTTATTTTTTTCCAGATTTTTTGTTTTGTTTTCTGCATTTTTTTGTTTTTTGCTTTATTTTTTATTTCTTTTTGCTTTTAGGTCAGCAAAATTATAAACTTTCTGTTAGTGCCATTAGTTTTAGAAAAATTATAAACTTTCTGTTAGTGCCATTAGTTTTCAAATTTGAATAGTTAAAACATGAATTCTTTGAAATTTGTGTGAATCACAAGTTTGTGATTAACTTTGCTAAAAAAATGAACATAGATGCACCTATAGAGAAAATTTGACCTAAATTCATAGTTTTCAAATAAACTGTGAAAAAGTTGGCATAGCATACTCGTGTGTTACAAAGTTGGCATGGTATCATCATAATAGTTGCGGGAGAAAGTCTTCACTTTTTTTTCGCTTGTGTCATTTGCTTATTGCGCCGTAACCATGGATAATCTTCATCGTTTATCAGGATGCTTGGGTCAGCCTTGACATTGAAGGGAGGAATTTCATGAAACTTTTCATAATCTTCAGACATGTCTGTCTTGCCCTCCACTCCCAGGATGTCCCTTTTTCCTGAAAGAACTATGTGGCGCTTTGGCTCATCATATGATGTATTCGCTTCCTTATCTTTTATTTTTCTCGGTTTGGTAGACATATCCTTCACATAGATAACCTGTGCCACATCATTGGCTAGGACGAACGGTTCGTCAGTGTACCCAAGATTTTTCAGATCCACTGTTGTCATTCCGTACTATGGGTCTACCTGTACCCCGCCTCCTGACAGATTGACCCATTTGCACTTAAACAAAGGGACCTTAAAATCATGTCCGTAGTCAAGTTCCCATATGTCCACTATGTAACCATAATATGTGTCCTTTCCGCTCTCGGTTGCTGCATCAAAGCGGACACCGCTGTTTCGGTTGGTGCTCTTTTGATCTTGGGCGATCGTGTAAAATGTATTCCAATTTATCTCATATCCTTTGTAAGTCAATACAGTCAAAGATGGTTCCCTAGACAACAAGTACAGCTCATCACAAACGACGACGACGGGCGCGGGCGACGGCGACGGCGGGGGCGGCAGGCGGCGTCGGGGCAGCCTGGCGGCGTCGAGGAGGTCGGCCTCATCGGGGGCAACTGGCGAGGGAAATCTGAAAATTTCCCATGTGTTGCTTATATAGCAAAGGCATTGGTTCCGGTTCGTGGCTCAAACCGGGACCAATGCCACCTTTAGTCCCGGTTGGTGCCACCAACCGGGACCAAAGGCCTCTTTTCAGCAGCCCAAAGGGCGGGAAGCGGCGGCCTTTGGTCCCGGTTGGTGGCACCAACCGGGACTAAAGGGGGGCATTGGTCCCGGTTTGTGCCATGAACCGGGACCAATGCCCCCTTTAGTCCCGGTTGCTGGCATCAACTGGGACCAAAGGCCTTGTGCTGGCCCGCGCCAAAAGTTTAGTCCCACCTCACTAGCTGAGTGGTTTATAAGCGCTACTGCGCCTTCCCTCTTGAGCTCCTCTCAAATGCAGGCTTTCGGGCCTAACCCTGCGTTGTGTGCCTGTGGGCCTACTGGGCCTCCCGCGGGCCTGAATCCTGGCCCATGGTAGGGTTTCTAGTCGTATTCAGGCCGTGGGGGCCCAGTAGGTGGCATTTTCTTTTTCTTTGTTGCTTTATTTATTTTATTTTGTTTCTTCTTACAACAAAATACTTATTGTTGCTATTTTTTTCCAGTTTTTTTGTTTTGTTTTCTGCATTATTTATTTTCTTTTGTTTTTTGCTTTATTTTTAATTCCTTTTTGCTTTTAGTTTTAGAAAAATTATGAACTTTCTGTTAGTGCCATTAGTTTTCAAATTTGAAAACACTTTTTTGTTTTTTTTCTTTGTTGCTTTATTTATTTTATTTTGTTTCTACTTACAACAAAATACTTATTGTTGCTATTTTTTTCCAGTTTTTTTGTTTTGTTTTCTGCATTATTTATTTTCTTTTGTTTTTTGCTTTTAGTTTTAGAAAAATAATAAACTTTCTGTTATTGCCATTAGTTTTCAAATTTGAAAACACTTTTTTAGTTTTTTTTGTTTTCTTTGTTGCTTTATTTATTTTATTTTGTTTCTATTTACAAAAAAATTCTTATTGTTGCTATTTTTATTTTTTGTCCAGATTTTTTGTTTTGTTTTCTGCATTATTTATTTTCTTTGTTTTTTGCTTTTAGGTCAGTAAAATTATAAACTTTCTGTTAGTGCCATTAGTTTTAGAAAAATTATAAACTTTCTATTAGTGCCATTAGTTTTCAAATTTGAATAGTTAAAATTTGAATTCTTTGAAATTTGTGTGAATCACAAGTTTGTGATTAACTTTACTAAAAAATGAACATAGATGCACCTATAGAGAAAATTCGACCTAAATTCATAGTTTTCAAATGAGCTCTGAAAAATTTGGCATAGCATACTCGTGTGTTACAAAGTTGGCATGGTATCATCATAATAGTTGCGGGAGAAAGTCTTCACTTTTTCTTCGCTTGTGTCATTTGCTTATTGCGCCGTAACCATGGATAATCTTCATCGTTTATCAGGATGCTTGGGTCAGCCTTGACATTGAAGGGAGGAATTTCATGAAACTTTTCATAATCTTCAGACATGTCTGTCTTGCCCTCCACTCCTAGGATGTCCCTTTTTCCTGAAAGAACTATGTGGCGCTTTGGCTCATCGTATGATGTATTCGCTTCCTTATCTTTTATTTTTCTCGGTTTGGTAGACATGTCCTTCACATAGATAACCTGTGCCACATCATTGGCTAGGACGAACGGTTCGTCAGTGTACCCAAGATTTTTCAGATCCACTGTTGTCATTCCGTACTATGGGTCTACCTGTACCCCGCCTCCTGACAGATTGACCCATTTGCACTTAAACAAAGGGACCTTAAAATCATGTCCGTAGTCAAGTTCCCATATGTCCACTATGTAACCATAATATGTGTCCTTTCCGCTCTCGGTTGCTGCATCAAAGCGGACACCGCTGTTTCAGTTGGTGCTCTTTTGGTCTTGGGCGATCGTGTAAAATGTATTCCAATTTATCTCGTATCCTTTGTAAGTCAATACAGTCAAAGATGGTTCCCTGGACAACAAGTACAGCTCATCACAAACAACGACGACGGGCGCGAGCGACAGCGACGGCGGGGCGGCAGGCGGCGTCGGGGCAGCCTGGCGGTGTCGAGGAGGTCGGCCTCATCGGGGGCAACTGGCGAGGGAAATCTGAAAATTTCCCATGTGTTGCTTATATAGCAAAGGCATTGGTTCCGGTTTGTGGCTCAAACCGGGACCAATGCCACCTTTAGTCCCGGTTGGTGCCACCAACCGGGACCAAAGGCCTCTTTTCAGCAGCCCAAAGGGCGGGAAGCGGCGGCCTTTGGTCCCGGTTGGTGGCACCAACCGGGACTAAAGGGGGGCATTGGTCCCGGTTTGTGCCACGAACCGGGACCAATGCCCCCTTTAGTCCCGGTTGCTGGCATCAACTGGGACCAAAGGCCTTGTGCTGGCCCGCGCCAAAAGTTTAGTCCCACCTCACTAGCTGAGTGGTTTATAAGCGCTACTGCGCCTTCCCTCTTGAGCTCCTCTCAAATGCAGGCTTTCGGGCCTAACCCTGCGTTGTGTGCCTGTGGGCCTACTGGGCCTCCCGCGGGCCTGAATCCTGGCCCATGGTAGGGTTTCTAGTCGTATTCAGGCCGTGGGGGCCCAGTAGGTGGCATTTTCTTTTTCTTTGTTGCTTTATTTATTTTATTTTGTTTCTTCTTACAACAAAATACTTATTGTTGCTATTTTTTTCCAGTTTTTTTGTTTTGTTTTCTGCATTATTTATTTTCTTTTGTTTTTTGCTTTATTTTTAATTCCTTTTTGCTTTTAGTTTTAGAAAAATTATGAACTTTCTGTTAGTGCCATTAGTTTTCAAATTTGAAAACACTTTTTTGTTTTTTTTCTTTGTTGCTTTATTTATTTTATTTTGTTTCTACTTACAACAAAATACTTATTGTTGCTATTTTTTTCCAGTTTTTTTGTTTTGTTTTCTGCATTATTTATTTTCTTTTGTTTTTTGCTTTTAGTTTTAGAAAAATAATAAACTTTCTGTTATTGCCATTAGTTTTCAAATTTGAAAACACTTTTTTAGTTTTTTTTGTTTTCTTTGTTGCTTTATTTATTTTATTTTGTTTCTATTTACAAAAAAATTCTTATTGTTGCTATTTTTATTTTTTGTCCAGATTTTTTGTTTTGTTTTCTGCATTATTTATTTTCTTTGTTTTTTGCTTTTAGGTCAGTAAAATTATAAACTTTCTGTTAGTGCCATTAGTTTTAGAAAAATTATAAACTTTCTATTAGTGCCATTAGTTTTCAAATTTGAATAGTTAAAATTTGAATTCTTTGAAATTTGTGTGAATCACAAGTTTGTGATTAACTTTACTAAAAAATGAACATAGATGCACCTATAGAGAAAATTCGACCTAAATTCATAGTTTTCAAATGAGCTCTGAAAAATTTGGCATAGCATACTCGTGTGTTACAAAGTTGGCATGGTATCATCATAATAGTTGCGGGAGAAAGTCTTCACTTTTTCTTCGCTTGTGTCATTTGCTTATTGCGCCGTAACCATGGATAATCTTCATCGTTTATCAGGATGCTTGGGTCAGCCTTGACATTGAAGGGAGGAATTTCATGAAACTTTTCATAATCTTCAGACATGTCTGTCTTGCCCTCCACTCCTAGGATGTCCCTTTTTCCTGAAAGAACTATGTGGCGCTTTGGCTCATCGTATGATGTATTCGCTTCCTTATCTTTTATTTTTCTCGGTTTGGTAGACATGTCCTTCACATAGATAACCTGTGCCACATCATTGGCTAGGACGAACGGTTCGTCAGTGTACCCAAGATTTTTCAGATCCACTGTTGTCATTCCGTACTATGGGTCTACCTGTACCCCGCCTCCTGACAGATTGACCCATTTGCACTTAAACAAAGGGACCTTAAAATCATGTCCGTAGTCAAGTTCCCATATGTCCACTATGTAACCATAATATGTGTCCTTTCCGCTCTCGGTTGCTGCATCAAAGCGGACACCGCTGTTTCAGTTGGTGCTCTTTTGGTCTTGGGCGATCGTGTAAAATGTATTCCAATTTATCTCGTATCCTTTGTAAGTCAATACAGTCAAAGATGGTTCCCTGGACAACAAGTACAGCTCATCACAAACAACGACGACGGGCGCGAGCGACAGCGACGGCGGGGCGGCAGGCGGCGTCGGGGCAGCCTGGCGGTGTCGAGGAGGTCGGCCTCATCGGGGGCAACTGGCGAGGGAAATCTGAAAATTTCCCATGTGTTGCTTATATAGCAAAGGCATTGGTTCCGGTTTGTGGCTCAAACCGGGACCAATGCCACCTTTAGTCCCGGTTGGTGCCACCAACCGGGACCAAAGGCCTCTTTTCAGCAGCCCAAAGGGCGGGAAGCGGCGGCCTTTGGTCCCGGTTGGTGGCACCAACCGGGACTAAAGGGGGGCATTGGTCCCGGTTTGTGCCACGAACCGGGACCAATGCCCCCTTTAGTCCCGGTTGCTGGCATCAACTGGGACCAAAGGCCTTGTGCTGGCCCGCGCCAAAAGTTTAGTCCCACCTCACTAGCTGAGTGGTTTATAAGCGCTACTGCGCCTTCCCTCTTGAGCTCCTCTCAAATGCAGGCTTTCGGGCCTAACCCTGCGTTGTGTGCCTGTGGGCCTACTGGGCCTCCCGCGGGCCTGAATCCTGGCCCATTGTAGGGTTTCTAGTCGTATTCAGGCTGTGGGGGCCCAGTAGGTGGCATTTTCTTTTTCTTTGTTGCTTTATTTATTTTATTTTGTTTCTTCTTACAACAAAATACTTATTGTTGCTATTTTTTTCCAGTTTTTTGTTTTGTTTTCTGCATTATTTATTTTCTTTTGTTTTTTGCTTTATTTTTAATTCCTTTTTGCTTTTAGTTTTAGAAAAATTATGAACTTTCTGTTAGTGCCATTAGTTTTCAAATTTGAAAACACTTTTTTGTTTTTTTTCTTTGTTGCTTTATTTATTTTATTTTGTTTCTACTTACAACAAAATACTTATTGTTGCTATTTTTTTCCAGTTTTTTTGTTTTGTTTTCTGCATTATTTATTTTCTTTTGTTTTTTGCTTTTAGTTTTAGAAAAATAATAAACTTTCTGTTATTGCCATTAGTTTTCAAATTTGAAAACACTTTTTTAGTTTTTTTTGTTTTCTTTGTTGCTTTATTTATTTTATTTTGTTTCTATTTACAAAAAAATACTTATTGTTGCTATTTTTATTTTTTGTCCAGATTTTTTGTTTTGTTTTCTGCATTATTTATTTTCTTTGTTTTTTGCTTTATTTTTTTATTTCTTTTTGCTTTTAGGTCAGTAAAATTATAAACTTTCTGTTAGTGCCATTAGTTTTAGAAAAATTATAAACTTTCTATTAGTGCCATTAGTTTTCAAATTTGAATAGTTAAAATTTGAATTCTTTGAAATTTGTGTGAATCACAAGTTTGTGATTAACTTTACTAAAAAATGAACATAGATGCACCTATAGAGAAAATTCGACCTAAATTCATAGTTTTCAAATGAGCTCTGAAAAATTTGGCATAGCATACTCGTGTGTTACAAAGTTGGCATGGTATCATCATAATAGTTGCGGGAGAAAGTCTTCACTTTTTCTTCGCTTGTGTCATTTGCTTATTGCGCCGTAACCATGGATAATCTTCATCGTTTATCAGGATGCTTGGGTCAGCCTTGACATTGAAGGGAGGAATTTCATGAAACTTTTCATAATCTTTAGACATGTCTGTCTTGCCCTCCACTCCCAGGATGTCCCTTTTTCCTGAAAGAACTATGTGGCGCTTTGGCTCATCGTATGATGTATTCGCTTCCTTATCTTTTATTTTTCTCGGTTTGGTAGACATGTCCTTCACATAGATAACCTGTGCCACATCATTGGCTAGGACGAACGGTTCATTAGTGTACCCAGGATTCTTTAGATCCACTGTTGTCATTCCGTACTGTGGGTCTACCTGTACCCCGCCTCGTGACAGATTGACCCATTTGCACTTAAACAAAGGGACCTTAAAATCATGTCCGTAGTCAAGTTCCCATATGTCCACTATGTAACCATAATATGTGTCCTTTCCGCTCTCGGTTGCTGCATCAAAGCGGACACCGCTGTTTTGGTTGGTACTCTTTTGGTCTTGGGCGATCGTGTAAAATGTATTCCCATTTATCTTGTATCCTTTGTAAGTCAATACAGTCAAAGATGGTCCCCCGGACAACAAGTACAACTCATCACAAATAGTGTTGTCACCTCTGAGACGTGTTTCCAACCAACTGCTGAAAGTCCTGATGTGTCACATGTAATCTAGTCGTCGCACTGCTCCGGGTGTTTGGAGCGCAGACTGTTCTTGTGTGCATCGACATACGGGGTCACCAAGGTAGAGTTCTGTAGAATTGTGTAGTGTGCTTGAGACCAAGAATATCCGTCCCTGCATATTATTGAGTCACTTCCAATAGTGCCTTTTCCAGTCAGTCTCCCCTCCTACCGTGATTTAGGGAGACCTATCTTCTTAAGGCCAGGAATGAAGTCAACACAAAACCCAATAACATCCTCTGTTTGATGGCCCATGGAGATGCTTCCTTCTGGCCTAGAGCGGTTATGGACATATTTCTTTAGGACTCCCATGAACCTCTCAAAGGGGAACATATTGTGTATTAATACGGGCCCCAGAATGACAATCTCATCGACTAGATGAACTAGGACGTGCGTCATGATATTGAAGAAGGATGGTGGGAACACCAACTCGAAACTGACAAGACATTGCGCCACATCACTCCTTAGCCTTGATACAATTTCTGGGTCGATCACCTTCTGAGAGATTGCATTGAGGAATGCACATAGCTTCACAATGGCTAATCGGACGTTTTCCGGTAGAAGCCTCCTCAATGCAACCGGAAGCAGTTGCGTCATAATCATGTGGCAGTCATGAGACTTTAGGTTCTGAAACTTTTTCTCTGGCATATTTTTTATTCCCTTTATATTCGACAAGAAGCCAGTCGTGACCTTCATACTGAGCAGGCATTCAAAGAAGACTTCTTTCTCTTCTTTCGTAAGAGCGTAGCTGGCAGGACCTTTATACTGCTTCGGAGGCATGTCGTCTTTTTCGTGCAAACGTTGCAGGTCCTCCCGTGCCTCAGGTGTATCTTTTGTCTTCCCATACACGCCCAAGAAGCCTAGCAGGTTCACGCAAAGGTTCTTCGTCACGTGCATCACGTCGATTGAAGAGCGGACCTCTAGGTCTTTCCAGTAGGGTAGGTCCCAAAATATAGATTTCTTCATCCACATGGGTGCGTGTCGCTCAACGTCATTCGGAACAGCTAGTCCGCTGGGACCCTTTCCAAATATTACGTGTAAATCATTGACCATAGCAAGTACATGATCACCGGTATGCATGGCGGGCTTCTTCCGGTGATCTACCTCGCCTTTCAAATGCTTGCCTTTCTTTCGACATTGATGGTTGGTCGGAAGAAATCGACGATGGCCTAGGTACACATTCTTCCTGCATTTGTCCAGGTATATACTTTCAGTGTCATCTAAACAGTGCGTGCATGCGTGGTATCCTTTGTTTGTCTGTCCTGAAAGGTTACCGAGAGCGGGCCAATCGTTGATGGTCACGAACAGCAACGCCTTTAGGTTAAATTCCTCTTGTCTGTGCTCATCCCACGTACGTACACCGTTTCCATTCCACAGCTGTAAAAGTTCTTCAACTAATGGCCTTAGGTATAGATCAATGTCGTTGCCGGGTTGCTTAGGGCCTTGGATGAGAACTGGCATCATAATGAACTTCCGCTTCATGCACATCCAAGGAGGAAGATTATATATACATAGAGTCACGGGCCAGGTGCTGTGATTGCTGCTCTGCTCCCCGAAAGGATTAATGCCATCCGCACTTAAAGAAAACTTTACGTTCCTTGTTCTTTGCAAACTCATCCCAGTACTTTCTCTCGATCTTTCTCCACTGCGACCCGTCAGCGGGTGCTCTCAACTTCCTGTCTTTCTTACGGTCCTCACTGTGCCATCGCATCAACTTGGCATGCTCTTCGTTTCTGAACAGACGTTTCAACCGTGGTATTATAGGAGCATACCACATCACCTTCACAGGAACCCTCTTCCTGGGGGGCTCGCCGTCAACATCACCAGGGTCATCTCGTCTGATCTTATACCGCAATGCACCGCATACCGGGCATGCGTTCAGATCCTTGTATGCACCGCGGTAAAGGATGCAGTCATTAGGGCATGCATGTATCTTCTCCACCTCCAATCCTAGAGGGCATACGACCTTCTTTGCTGCGTATGTACTGTCGGGCAATTCGTTATCCTTTGGAAGTTTCTTCTTCAATATTTTCAGTAGCTTCTCAAATCCTTTGTCAGCCACATCATTCTCTGCCTTCCACTGCAGCAATTCCAGTACCGTACCGAACTTTGTGTTGCCATCTTCGCAATTGGGGTACAACCCTTTTTTGTGATCCTCTAACATGCGATCGAACTTCAGCTTCTCCTTTTGACTTTCGCATTGCGTCCTTGCATCGACAATGACCCGGCGGAGATCATCATCATCGGGAACATCGTCTGGTTCCTCTTGATCTTCAGTAGCTTCACCCGTTGCAGCATCATTAGGCACATCGTCTGGTTCCTCTTGATCTTCACCAGCTCCCCCCATTGCAGCATTACCGTATTCAGGGGGCACATAGTTGTCATCGTACTCTTCTTCTTTGCCGTCTTCCATCATAACCCCTATTTCTCCATGCCTCGTCCAAACATTATAGTGTGGCATGAAACCCTTGTAAAGCAGGTGGGAGTGAAGGATTTTACGGTTAGAGTAAGACCTCGTAATCCCACATTCAATGCATGGACAACACATAAAACCATTCTGCTTGTTTGCCTCAGCCGCATCGAGAAACTCATGCACGCCCTTAATGTACTCGGAGGTGTGTCTGTCACCGTACATCCATTGCCAGTTCATCTGCGTGCATTATATATAATTAAGTGTCCAAATTAATAGAAGTTCATCATCACATTAAAACCAAAGTACATACATAGTTCTCATCTAACAACATATAGCTCTCCAGAGCATCTAATTAATTAAACCATACATTGAAACTATGTAAAACATTTCAATGCGAAAACAAATGCGATCATAATCGCAACCAAGGTAACAATTGATCCAACGGCATAATGATACCAAGCCTCGGTATGAATGGCATATTTTCTAATCTTTCTAATCTTCAAGCGCATTGCATCCATCTTGATCTTGTGATCATCGATGACATCCGCAACATGCAACTCCAATATCATCTTCTCCTCCTCAATTTTTTTTATTTTTTCCTTCAACAAATTGTTTTCTTCTTCAACTAAATTTAACCTCTCAACAATAGGGTTGGTTGGAATTTCCGATTCACATACATCCTACATAAATAAAATCTATGTCACGTTGGTTGGCATAATTTTCATAAACAATAAATGAACCAATAGTTATGAAGATAATATATATACCACACCCGAATCATAGATAGGACGAGGGCCGACGCGGGCGGATACCAAAACCATCGCACTATATAAGATGCAATAATAAGAGTAAGAAAATAATACAAGTATCTATGTAAACATACAAGTAAGAATATTTTTTCCTTTCAGAAAGAAGATAAGAACAAGAGGCTCACCACGGTGGTGCCAGCGATGAGCTCGGCTCGCGGGTGATCGACGACGGTGTAGACGGGGACGTGGCGTGACGGACCGCTAAACCTAGACAAATATTGAGGAAAATGGAGCTTGGAGGTCGAGCTTGGAGAGGAGAAAGCTTAAGTAGTGTGGCTCGGGCATTCCATCGAACACCTTGTGTGCATAGGAGGTGAGCTAGATCACCACCAAGCCCTCTCCCCCTCGGCGAGAAAAAACAAAGCAGTGTGCTCTGCTCTTACGCGAGGGGGTATATATAGGCACCTCATTGGTCCCGGTTGGTGGCTTGAACCGGGACTAAAGGGGAGCCTTTGGTCCCAGTTCAAGTCACCAACCGGGACCAATGGTGGTGGGCCAGGAGCGAGACCCATTGGTCCCGGTTCGTCCCACCAACCAGGACCAAAAGGTCCAGACGAACCGGGACCAATGGCCCACGTGGCCCGGCCGCCCCCCTGGGCTCACGAACCGGGTCCAATGCCCCATTGGTCCCGGTTCTGGACTGAACCGGGACTAATGGGCTGACCCGGCCTGGACCTTTGCCCCCTTTTCTACTAGTGCCAATAGGCATCCACGCGTCAGCTGTTCAGGGGCTAGGGTTTTTGTTTTTTTTTCTGAAAGGGGGGGGGTGGATTTGGGGTTTTTGTATGGTTAATTAATAGAGAGAGGTGTTTCATATATTGTGTTAGGTAGCCAATTAATTAATAGAGAGAAGTGTCCTCTCTTATCTCTGTGCTTGGTCGACGCTACGTACTATACGTATAGAGAGGCCCTCGACATGCTAGCTAGTAAGAAAATGAAGGAAACCATTAAGTACAGAAGTTCGTCATGCATACCGAGAGAAGTGATCGACCTCTCCTTCTCCGAGAGATTGGCCGAACAACAAGTTCTCGTATTATCTTTCCGACGCTACTGGCTACATACATATACAATATGTAAGATCTGTTACAATCCCCTAGCATCTAAAATCAAGTTCCACATGGTATTCTCCGACTTTATTGATGACATGGTCAAGAAAGAATCCCGCTAATTCCTCTTGAATTGCTTTCATGCGATCTTATAGTAGGAGTTCATTCCGCATCTCCCATGTCTAATTTGAAGAAGGGGGTTAATACATATATATGAATGAAAATCAACAGAAATGATGGTGTAATAAAATGAAATTGTGAATATTATTGCTTACGCACATCTAATTGTCTTTTAGAGTAGCCTCGCTTATCTTTGCAAGTCGCGTTGTAGATGAACTCGCACACGTAGTATCCACAGAAATAATTCCCTTGTTCCTGCCACAAGCACTTTACGAGAAATAGAGGTCAATCAAACTGATAATGAAGCATTATAAATGGCATTGATTAAAGTAGCTAGAATCAACGGGATCGAGATGCGCGGAACTAGCTAGCTAGTACTACTTACTTTCGGGTATGTCCATCGCAGCTCCCCCGGCAGTCCCGGAGCTTGTGTGGTGAATACTTTCCAAACCCTGCGAGAGAAAGAAAACAATTACTTGATATTAGGAAATGAACAAAAAGTTGCCGATATGGTGCGATAATGATCGATTGTACTTACTTCTCGAGCATTTTAGTCATGTCCGCATAGGTCTCGGGAGATTTTCGTCACTAGTCTAAGACGGTTACTAGTCCCTTCTCAAGCTTAATCTCCAGGAGAATATAGTGGAAGCTGCACACGCATGCATAACTCATCAATTACACTACTATAACCTCGCTCGAGTAATAAGGGAAACCGAATATGCACAAGATAGTAACACTCACTCGAAGTTGTAAGGAAAGAGTATTTTATCTTTGTTTTGATTTACTATCAAGGATTTGAGCAAGTTGGCCTCAGCATCATCGGCGTTCTTTTCAACCTCAAATTTATCTATGAGATTTGTGTTAATGAACCCAATATCATACATTTCTGCTTTTCTGCACTCAACGATCTTCAATCTTCATAATATAGTGAGGATAATAATATATACATGCAATGAAAGAGCTGAGCTATATATAGAGACTTAATGACAGAAGTAGTACTTACAGACAGTAGCAAGTCACCGTTAATTTATTGAGGGCCTTTTGATTGAACCACTGGAAGAACTCCACAAATGGAACAGTCAACAAATCAATTCCAACGAGCTCGTGCTCCTCTTTATCTCTCAGATACAAAGTATTCGTCCCCCAGATTCTCTGTAGGTTTCATGTACCAATCATGGAATCTTCGCATCATCGTTATTAGAGATTTTTCATCTTTGACAAGAGGCTTCCCGTAATGGTATTGGTGTTCTTCCACCTCCAAGGAATCATAATGTACATCGTCAGGCAGGTAATCTTCAAGATTGCTATAACCGGGCACCATCCCCGGTTCATTAGCAGCGATATCGCTAGACACCTTGAGCGGGGGGCACAATTGGTCCGCTTGTTCGCCGAGCTGCGCAATTTTTTCCCAACTCGTCGTTCTGCTAACCTTTGACCATTGATAGTATTTCCCGACCGCTCCGCTTCGATATATACCTTTGCAGTAAGCCGCTCATAGTTGGTTTTCGGCGGAGACTTTGGTGGTTTCCTTAGGGCATCGAGTGTGCGCTTTGCTTTCACCCAGTCTGCCTTCTCCTCCAGAGGTGGATGTCTCTTTGCTTTCACCCCTTCAAAGAAGTCATTCAATTCTTTTTCCACGATCTTCGCGTTTTCTTCCACGGTCCTCTCGTATGGTAACTTCTCTAGAAGCTTTTGAGGTGGACCGAATCTGTATTGCCTGCCTCTGGCTATACTGCTAGACGCCGGAGCAGACGGAGCGGCTACGGCTGTCTTCTTTCGTGCTTGCTTACGAGGCGGAGGAGAAGGACTATGACCATTGTTGAGGAAAGCATTAACTGGTAGCTGCTTGGTCGGCTGGTGAGTAGGGGATTAATAGGCTAATCGGCAAGTTAATCGGCCATTTAATCAATTAATCAGACGATTTATCGGGTAATCGGCTACTCAGGGACCCTATGAGTATGGATTAATCGGCAAGTTAACTAGTTAATCGGATGAATTCTTGAACAGGGACTACGACACGCCGGAGCAGCCGGGGCAGCAGCGGGTCTCTTCCGCCCTTGCTGGCGAGGCGGAGAAGGAGGAGGCTGGTGGCTGCTCGCGCACGCCGGCGCATGCGGAGAAGAAGGCGAAGTGCCGCCACGCACCGGAGAAGGAGGCTGGTGGCTGCTCGGGCGCGCCGGTGCAGGCGGAGAAGGAGGCGGAGTGCCGCTACACGCCGGAGAAGGAGGCTAAGTGCCCTGATCACTCGCCGGAGGAGGAGGCAGTGGAGGAGGCGGAGTGCCCTAACTCGCCGGAGAAGGAGGAGGAGGCGGAGACGTCCAGTTCAGAAGGTTGATGAGCTCCTTTCGCCATCGGCATGGAGTCTTCAGACAAGAACCCAGCCGAGTCTCCCCGTCACCCGTAGGGTGGTCAAGCTGGAGGTCCTCAAATCCTTCTGTGATTTCATCCACCATCACCCTAGCATATCCTTCTGGAATCGGCCGGCAGTGAAAAGTTGCGCCAGGTTCAGGAGGTGCAACAGAGCCAACAGCCGCCTTGAGTTTGAATTCCATCCACTGCGTCATAAGGTGGCAATTCTGAGACTCCGTGATAGCATCCATGGGGTAGCTAGCAGGAGCCGTGAAGACAGGCTCCTTAAGCAGCTCCGTGAAAGCCATGCTGCTTCTCCGCTGAGATGGCAGGGTAGCTTCGGGTGTAGCAGCTTCGGCAGGTCGCGCGCTGCGGGCTGCTACCTATTGAGCACTGAGTTGGTTTTCCCTGAAGAGGAAGGGATGCTGCTGCAAAGTAGCGTAAGTATTTCCCTCAGTTTTTGAGAACCAAGGTATCAATCCAGTAGGAGGCTATGCGCGAGTCCCTCGCACCCGCACAAAACAAATAAATCCTCGCAACCAACGCAAATAGGGGTTGTCAATCCCTATAGGGCCACTTACGAGAGTGATCTCTGATAGATATGATAAGATAATATTTTTGGTATTTTTATCATAAAGATGCAAAGTAAAATAAAGGCAAAGTAAATAACAAAGAAAATAACAAAGTAGTAGGAGATCAATATGATAAAGATAGACCCGGGGGCCATAGGTTTCACTAGTGGCTTCTCTCGAGAGCATAAGTATTCTACGATGGGCGAACAAATTACTGTTGAGCAATTGACAGAATTGAGCATAGTTATGAGAATATCTAGGTATGATCATGTATATAGGCATCATGTCCAAGACAAGTAGACCGACTCCTGCCTGCATCTACTACTATTACTCCACTCATCGACCGCTATCCAGCATGCATCTAGAGTATTAAGTTAAAAACAGAGTAATGCCTTAAGCAAGATGACATGATGTAGAGGGATAGACTCATAAAATTTGAAGAAAACCCCATCTTGTTATCCTTGATGGCAACAATACAATATGTGCCTTGCTGCCCCTACTGTCACCGGGAAAGGACACCGCAAGATTGAACCTAAAGCTAAGCACTTCTCCCATTGCAAGAAAGATCAATCTAGTAGGACAAACCAAACTGATAATTCAAAGAGACTTGCAAAGATAACCAATCATACATAAAAGAATTCAGAGAAGATTCAAATATTATTCATAGATAGACTTGATCATAAACCCACAATTCATCGGTCTCAACAAAAACACCGCAAAAAGAAGATTACATCGAATAGATCTCCACAAGAGAGGGGGGGGGGAACATTGTATTGAGATCCAAAAAGAGAGAAGAAGCCATCTAGCTACTAACTATGGACCCGTAGGTCTGAGGTAAACTACTCACACTTCATCGGAGAGGCTATGGTGTTGATGTAGAAGCCCTCCGTGATCGATGCCCCCTCCGGCGGAGCTTCGGAACAGGCCCCAAGATGGGATCTCGTGGATACAGAAAGTTATGGCGGTGGAATTAGGGTTTTGGCTCCGTATCTGATCGTTTGACGGTATGTAGGTATAAATAGGAGGAAGGAGTACGTCGGTGGAGCAATAGGGGGCCCACGAGGGTGGATGGCATGCCTGGTGGGGGTGGGCGCGCCCCCTACCTCGTGCCCTCCTGTTTTCTTTCTTGACATAGGGTCCAAGTCTCCCGGATCATAATCTTCCTAAAAATCACGTTCCCGAAGGTTTCATTCCGTTTGGACTCCGTTTGATATTCCTTTTCTTCGAAACCCTAAAACAGGCAAAAAGCAGCAATTCTGGGCTGGGCCTCTGGTTAATAGGTTAGTCCCAAAAATAATATAAAAGTGGATAATAAAGCCCAATAATGTCTAAAACAATAGATAATATAGCATGGAGCAATCAAAAATTATAGATACGTTGGAGACGTATCAAGCATCCCCAAGCTTAATTCCTGCTCGTCCTCGAGTAGGTAAATGATAAAAATAGAATTTCTGATGCGGAGAGCTACTTGGCATAATTTTTAATGTAATTCTTCTTAATTGTGGTACGAATATTCAGATCCAAAAGATTCAAGACAAAAGTTCATATTGACATAAAAATAATAATACTTCAAGCATACTAACAAAGCAATTATGTCTTCTCAAAATAACATGGCAAAAGAAAGTTATCCCTAGAAAATCATATAGTCTAGCTATGCTCTATCTTCACCACACAAAATATTCAAATCATGCACAACCCCGATGACAAGCCAAGCAATTGTTTCATACTTTTGACATTCTCAAAACTTTTTCGATTTTCACGCAATACATGAGCGTGAGCCATGGATATAGCATTATAGGTGGAATAGAATGGTGGTTGTGGAGAAGACAAAAAGGGGAAGATAGTCTCACATCAACTAGGCGTATCAACGGGCTATGGAGATTCCCATCAATAGATATCAATGTGAGTGAGTAGTTATTGCCATGCAACGGGTGCACTGGAGCTATAAGTATACGAAAGCTCAAAAAGAAACTAAGTGGGTGTGCATCCAACTTGCTTGCTCATGAAGACCTAGGGTAATTTGAGGAAGCCCATCATTGGAATATGCAAGCCAAGTTCTATAATGAAAGATTCCCACTAGTATATGAAAGTGATAACATGAGAGACTCTCTACTATGAAGATCATGGTGCTACTTTGAAGCACAAGTGTGGTAAAAGGATAGTAACATTGTCCCTTCGCTCTTTTTTCTCTCATTTTTTTATTTGGGCCTTTTCTCTTTTTATGGCCTCTTTTCTTTCTTTTTATTTGGGCTTCTTTGGCCTCTTTTATTTATTTTTCGTCCGGAGTCTCATCCCAACTTGTGGGGGAATCATAGTCTCCATGATCCTTTCCTCACTGGGACAATGCTCTAATAATGATGATCATCACACTTTTATTTTTCTTACAACTCAACAATTACAACTCGATACTTAGAACAAAATATGACTCTATGTGAATGCCTCCGGCGGTGTACCGGGATATGCAATGACTCATGAGTGACATGTATGAAAGAATTATGAATGGTGGCTTTGCCACAAATACGATGTCAACTACGTGATCATGCTAAGTAATATGACAATGATGGAGTGTGTCATAATAAATAGAACGGTGGAAAGTTGCATGGCAATATATGTCGGAATGGCTATGTAAATGCCATAATAGGTAGGTATGGTGGCTGTTTTGAGGAAGGTATACGGTGGGTGTATGATACCGGCGAAAGGTGCGCGGTATTAGAGAGGCTGGCAAAGGTGGAAGGGCGAGAGTGCGTATAATCCATGGACTCAACATTAGTCATAAAGAACTCATATACTTATTGCAAAAATCTACAAGTTATCTAAGCAAAGTATTACGTGCATGCTCCTAGGGGGATAGATTGGTAGGAAAAGACCATCGCTCGTCCCCGACCGCCACTCATAAGGAAGACAATCAATAAATAAATCATGCTCCGACTTCATCACATAACGGTTCACCATACGTGCATGCTACGGGAATCACAAACTTCAACACAAGTATTTCTCAAATTCACAACTACTCAACTAGCATGACTTTAATATCATCATAATTATATCTCAAACAATTATCAAGTATCAAACTTATCATAGTATTCAACACACTCATAAGAAAATTTTATTATTAATCTTATATACCAAGCATATTAAGATTTTAAGCAAATTACCATGATATTAAGACTCTCAAAATAATCTAAGTGAAGCATGAGAGATCAATAGTTTCTATAAAACAATTCCACCACCGTGCTCTAAAAGGATATAAGTGAAGTACTAGAGCAAAATTATATAACTCAAAAGATATAAGCGAAGCACATAGAGTATTCTAACAAATTCCAAATCATGTATGGCTCTCTCAAAAGGTGTGTACAGCAAGGATGATTGTGGCAAACTAACAAGCAAAGATTAAAATCATACAAGACGCTCCAAGCAAAACACATATCATGTGGTAAATAAAAATATTGCTCCAAGTAAAGTTACCGATAGAAGTAGACGAAAGAGGGGATGCCTTCCGGGGCATCCCCAAGCTTTGGCTTTTAGGTGTCCTTATATTATCTTGTGGGTACCATGGGCATCCCCAAGCTTAGGCTCTTGCCACTCCTTATTCCATAATCCATCAAATCTTTACCCAAAACTTGAAAACTTCACAACACAAAACTTAAAGTAGAAAATCTCGTGAGCTCCGTTAGCGAAAGAAAATAAAAGATCACTTCAAGGTACTGTAATGAACTCATTATTTATTTATATTGGTGTTATACCTACTGTATTCCAACTTCTCTATGGTTTATAAACTATTTTAGTAGCCATAGATTCATCAAAATAATCAAACAACACACGAGAAACAGAATCTGTCAAAAATAGAACAGTCTGTAGTAATCTGTAGCTAGCTCAAGATCTGTTACCCCAAAAATTCTAAAATAATTTTCTGGACGTGAGGAATTTATCTATTAATAATCGTCAAAAAGAATTAACTAAATAGCACTTTCAAAATAAAAATGACAGCAGTTCTCGTGAGCGCTAAAGTTTCTGTTTTTTACAGCAAGTTCAACAAGACTTTCCCCAAGTCTTCCCAATGGTTCTACTTGGCACAAACACTAATTAAACACAAAAAAATCACAGCCAAAACAGAGGCTAGATAAATTATTTATTACTAAACAGGAGCAAAAAGCAAGGAATAAAAATAAAATTGGGTTGCCTCCCAACAAGCGCTATCGTTTAACGCCCCTAGCTAGGCATAACAAGCAAGAATAGATCTAGGTATTGCCATATTTGGTAGGCAATTCTTTGATGAGGCAACTACCATCTTTAGGAATTTCTTTATTTTTATTAATTATCAAACTTTCAGGCACAAGATCGAAAAATTCATTTGTAACAAATGGTTCCTTAGTGATAGAAAAAAGATTTGGATGAACACTTATAGATTTGAGATCCGCATTTTCCTTACTAGATGATCCACCCTTATTTTTAGGAACGTACATAAGCTTGGCAAGTTTAGTGGAAGGACTTGGAGTATTCTTTATGGAAGAAAAAGTGGTTCCCAAGTTGGTAATAATATTCTTAAGTTTATCGATCCTAACGGAATTGTGATTTATTTTCTCATTAACTATGGGTTCCTTTTCTTTAATATCTTTCAAAGTAACTCCTACTTTAGATCCATATTGAGAGATTCGGCTGTGGATCTTTTTATCCAAATTTTCAATCAATTCTATGGTAGCAACCTTACTTTCAATAATTTCAAGCCTTTGCATTACATGCTCCAAAGTTAATATAGTTCCATTAACCAAGAGAGGGGGTGAGCCAAATAAATCTAACATAGCATTATAAGAATCAAAAGTATGGCTACCCAAAAAGTTCCCTCCAGTAACAGTATCAAGAACATAACGGTGCCAAGGAGTAATGCCTACATAAAAATTGCGAAGGAGAATGATAGTAGATTCCTTCCTAGTTGATTTATTTTGAGCATTGCAAATTCTATACCAAGCATCTTTTAGATTTTCACCCTCCCTTTGCTTAAAATTTAGAATTTCATTCTCGGGAGACAACGGAGAAGATAAGGGACTAGCCATAATGACAAGCAAACAAACTAACACACAAGCAAACAAAAAGCAAGCGGGCAAAAAGAGGCAAATAGAGAGGGAGGATAGAGAGAGAGAGGGTGAATAAAACGGCAATGGTGAGGATGGGGGAGAGGAAAACGAGAGGCAAATGGAAAATAATGTAATGCGGGAGATAAGGGTATGTGATGGGTACTTGGTATGTTGACTTTTGCGTAGACCTCCCCAACAACGGCGCCAGAAATCCTTCTTGCTACCTCTTGAGCACTGCGTTGGTTTTCCCCGAAGAGGAAGGGATGATGCAGCAAAGTAGCGTAAGTATTTCCCTCAGTTTTTGAGAACCAAGGTATCAATCCAGTAGGAGGCTACGCGCGAGTCCCTCGCACCTGCACAAAACAAATAAATCCTCGCAACCAACGCAAATAGGGGTTGTCAATCCCTATAGGGCCACTTATGAGAGTGAGATCTGATAGATATGATAAGATAATATTTTTGGTATTTTTATGATAAAGATGCAAAGTAAAATAAAGGCAAAGTAAATAAAAAAGGAAATAACTAAGTAGTAGGAGATCAATATGATAAAGATAGACCCGGGGGCCATAGGTTTCACTAGTGGCTTCTCTCGAGAGTATAAGTATTCTATGGTGGGTGAACAAATTACTGTTGAGCAATTGACAGAATTGAGCATAGTTATGAGAATATCTAGGTATGATCATGTATATAGGCATCATGTCCGAGACAAGTAGACCGACTCCTGCATGCATCTACTACTATTACTCCACTCATCGACCGCTATCCAGCATGCATCTAGAGTATTAAGTTAAAAACAGAGTAATGCCTTAAGCAAGATGACATGATGTAGAGGGATAGACTCATGAAATTTGAAGAAAACCCCATCTTGTTATCCTCGATGGCAACAATACAATATGTGCCTTGCTGCCCCTACTGTCACCGGGAAAGGACACCGCAAGATTGAACCTAAAGCTAAGCACTTCTCCCATTGCAAGAAAGATCAATCTAGTAGGACAAACCAAACTGATAATTCAAAGAGACTTGCAAAGATAACCAATCATACATAAAAGAATTCAGAGAAGATTCAAATATTATTCATAGATAGACTTGATCATAAACCCACAATTCATCGGTCTCAACAAAAACACCGCAAAAAGAAGATTACATCGAATAGATCTCCACAAGAGAGGGGGGGGAACATTGTATTGAGATCCAAAAAGAGAGAAGAAGCCATCTAGCTACTAACTATGGACCCGTAGGTCTGAGGTAAACTACTCACACTTCATCGGAGAGGCTATGGTGTTGATGTAGAAGCCCTCCGTGATCGATGCCCCCTCCGGCGGAGCTTCGGAACAGGCCCCAAGATGGGATCTCGTGGATACAGAAAGTTATGGCGGTGGAATTAGGGTTTTGGCTCCGTATCTGATCGTTTGACGGTATGTAGGTATAAATAGGAGGAAGGAGTACGTCGGTGGAGCAATAGGGGGCCCACGAGGGTGGATGGCACGCCTGGTGGGGGTGGGCGCGCCCCCTACCTCGTGCCCTCCTGTTTTCTTTCTTGACATAGGGTCCAAGTCTCCCGGATCATAATCTTCCTAAAAATCACGTTCCCGAAGGTTTCATTCCGTTTGGACTCCGTTTGATATTCCTTTTCTTCGAAACCCTAAAACAGGCAAAAAGCAGCAATTCTGGGCTGGGCCTCTGGTTAATAGGTTAGTCCCAAAAATAATATAAAAGTGGATAATAAAGCCCAATAATGTCTAAAACAATAGATAATATAGCATGGAGCAATCAAAAATTATAGATACGTTGGAGACGTATCACGGGCCTCGTCTCGTTCCTCTAGCGCTTGTACCCTTGCGTGCAGCGCCTGTAGTTGGGTCAACTCGTTTTTCTTCTTCCTCTCCTGGCGTTTGTAACCGCCTGCGTCGGGAAATCCAGCCTTCCACGAAAGGGAGCCTGGCGTGCCTCGTGTCCGTCCGGGGTGCTCAGGATTCCCGAGGGCCTTTGTGAGCTCGTCGTTCTCTCTGTCCGGAACGAACGTCCCTTGCTGCGCCTTTTCGATATACTCCTGAAGCTTCTCAATGGGTGTGTTCAGCTGCTCGTTGGTCCAAACGCACTTTCCTATTATAGGGTCCAATTTTCCCCCAACCCCGAAGAACCAAGTCCTACAACGGTCTGGCCAGCATCGCGTCTCTGGTTCGATCCCTTTAGCAATGAGGTCATTTTCAGCCTTGTCCCACAATGGTCGGGCTTTCAAGTACCCACCTGACCTCGTGCGATGGTGATGCTTCTTCTTTGCAGCATTTTTCTTGTTTGTCGCTGACATCTTCGCTGCTCTCTTAGATTTCTTTTTGGTGACAAATGCGGGCCACTGATCTTTGATCTTCTAAAATCGGCCGATGAATTCAGGAGTCTTGTCTTGGTCGACAAACGATTATTTCAGCTCATTCTTCCACCTCCTGAATAGCTCAGTCATCTTCTTAAGAGCATAAGCCTTGATCATTGCCTTTTTCACTAGATTCTCCAGATCGTCCTATGACGGGAAGGTGAAATTTTCCTGTAGCACGGTCCAAAGATCAGCTTTCTGCCTATCGCTGACATAAGACACCTGAGAGTCTTTGTCCTTAGGCTTCAACCATTACTCGATGCTGATCGGGACCATGTCCCTAACTAGAACCCCGTACTGAGCATTAAATTTTTGCTTGGTCAGGAGGGGTTCAATCGGTTGGCCAGTGCAATCAATTTCGATGATCGTGTACCTTTCATCCGAGCGCAACTTTCTCTTTGGGCCGCGTCTCATTATCGAAGTGTTGCTCGATCCAGAGGGATAGAAAAGAAGAAAAAGAAGAGAGTTAATATGTGTACATACCAAAAACAATTAATGCATCAATTAGCTATAGTCAGCACATGCTTAATTAATTAATATATATACCTGGCCGGACTCCGTTCGGTCACCGGAGCCGTCATCACGGTGTCCTTCCCCCTCCATTCGGTCACCTGAGCCGTCATCACGGTGTCCTTCCCCCTCCATTTGTCCACCGGAGCTGTCATCACGGTGTCCTTCCTCCTCCGTTGTTTGATCATCGTCGTCGTAGCCTGCTTCTTCATCCTGTCTTTCCAGACCATCGGTGCATGTGTCGTTGAGAAAAGACAAGATGGCATCACTTCTGTGTGCGATTATCTCCCCCAACACCGGTTCTTGTGCTTCGTCTCGGGGGTGCAGATCCATAGTTTCTGCAAATATTTACAACATGGCAATTATTATTCACACATGACAGATGGATATATTAGTGGCAAACGTTGAACTAGCTAGCTAAGCACAATAAGGAATCATATTAGTGGCCTGGCCTCGATGCTTCTCTAGGGTTTGGGGTGGCCTCGACGATAACGCTCTTTTAACTTGGTAAGTTTGGGTGGCCTCAACAGAGTTTGTCGATCGGGTAGGGGCGCGACGGGAGGGGGTAGGAGGCCGACATCGTTATTTCTAGGGTTTGGGTGTCCTCGAGAGTTTTGGTCGAGCGAGAGGGCCCGGAGGGGGGGGGGGTGCTCCCGTGGTATAAGTTATCATGGTCGAGAGGGGGTATATATATCAACCGCCCCTCATGTCGAAGTTATCCGGGAGGGGGTTATATCGACAACGACGACATAGATACATGGGAAAATAATGTTATCGTGGAGGGGGTATATCGACCCCCCTCGTGTTGAAATTATCGGGACATAAATTATACATACATGGAAAAAATAAGAAAATGAAGAAGAGGAAAAATAAGAAGAATTCTTCTTCTCCTCTATTCCTTTCTTCTTCTCCTCTTTTTTTCTCCTTTGTTCCTCTTCTTATTTATTTCTCCTCTTCTTCTCCTTTTTCTTTTCCTTCTTCCTAAACTAAACATATATAAACTAAAATAATCCTAACTTTTGCATACGAACATATATATAAACTAAAAATTCTATGAACAAAATTACAACTAAAAAAATCATAAAAATTTTATTAAAAAATGACATATTCTTTGCATATGAACATACAAACATTTGCATATTCTACAATAATATCACCCCAAAAAATCTATGAACAGAAAAATAAATCCTAACTTTTGCATATATATGAACATACATACATACATCATCATCATCATCTACTACTACTACAATATGAACAAAAAATAAATATATATGTGAACAGGGGGCCTGCTTCGTCGTCGGCGTCGGGGCGGGCGGCAGCGTTGGGCGCGGGGGACAAGGGGGAGAGGAGGGGGAACAGTGCGGTGAGGCGCTCACAGTGCACGCGAGCGGTGGCGAGGTCGGGGCAGGGCATGGCGTGCGCGACGGCGAGGCGCGGCGAAGTCGAGGCAAGGCTCGGCAATGGCGAGGTCGGGGCAGGGCGCGTCAATGTCGGGGCAGGGTGCGGCGAGGCCGGGACAAGGGCGACGGCGATGGCGGACGGGGGCGCGTGGCAGCCTGGCGGCGTTGATGTCGTCGGCGTCGTCGGGGCGGAACTGCGAGATGAGAAGTGAAAATTTTCACAAGTCCTGCTTATATACTCAGAGCATTGGTTCCGGTTCATAACACAAACCGGGACCAATGCACCCTTTAGTCCCGGTTGGTGCCACCAACCGGAAACAAAGACATCTTTTCAGCAGCCCAAAGGGCGGGAAGCGGTGGCCTTTGGTGCCGGTTGGTGGCACCAACCGGGACTAAAGGGGGTGCATTGGTTTGGGTTGGTGCCACGAAACGGAACCAATGCACCCCTTTAGTCCCAGTTTATGCCACGAACCGGGACCAAAGGCCTTGCACGGCCGGGTGGTGGTGGGAGTTTAGTGTCACCTCGCTAGTCGAGAGGGGCGCGCAGTGATTTATAAGCCCCACTGCCGCACCCCTCTCGAGCTCCTCTCCATTGCAGGCTTACGGGCCTAATTGTGACAGCTGTGTCTGATGGGCCTACTGGGCCTTCTGCGGGCCTGAATCCTGACCCATTGATGAGTTTCTAGTCGTATTCAGGATGTGGTGGCCCAGTAGGTAGCAAATTTTTTATTTTTTATTTTTTGCTTTATTTTTTTGTTTTGTTTCTACTTATAACAAAATACTTATTTATTTTATTTTATTTTGTTTCTAATTACTTATTTATTTTATTTTATGATAATTATTTTTTCTATTAAAGTTTCTAATAAAAAAGTTCTTTATGAAAATTCTTTTTGCTTTTAATGATTTTGAATAGAAAATACTTTGATAATTTTAGTTGCATCAATTTTATATAATTTTAGTTTCATAAATTTTAGAGGTTGCTTATAATTAACAGAAAATACTTTGATATTTTTAGTTTCATAAATTTTAGTTATGTTATTAAATTTTATTTTATTTTATTTTGTTTCTACTTATATATTTTATTAAAGTTTATATTATTTTGTTTCAAATTACTTATTTATTTTATTTTATGATAATTCTTTTTACTGAAAGACCCTGAAATTCGTTATTTTTCATGCATTTACTGATTATTTTGAGTTATAAGGCCCTGAAATTGAAAAGCACTACAAATGAACTCTGCAAAGGTTGAAAGTTGGCACGGTATCATCATTTCACCCACATAGCATGTGCAAGAAAGTAGAGAGGCTTACGGCAAAAACTGGATGCACTTCGTGTATAAAATGCACCATTCAAAGCTACATCATCAATTTAGTACATATAGCTCTCATGGATAGATAAGTGACCAAATTAATAGAAGTTCATCATCACATTAAAAACAAAGTACATACATAGTTCTCATTGAACAACATATAGCTCTCCAGAGCATCTAGTTAAACCATACATTGAAACTATGTGAAACCTTTCAATGCAACAATAAATGCAATCATAATCACAACCAAGATAAAAATTGATCCACGATATAATGATACGAAGCCTCGGTATGAATGACATATTTTCTAATCTTTCTGATGTTCAACCGCATTGCATCCATCTTGATCTTGTGATTATCGACGACATCCGCAACATGCAACTCCAATATCATCTTCTCCTCCTCAATTTTTTTATTTTTTCCTTCAAGTAATTGTTTTCTTCTTCAACTAAATTTAAGCTCTCGAAAATAGATATCAATGTGAGTGAGTAGGGATTGCCATGCAACGGATGCACTAGAGCTATAAGTATATGAAAGCTCAACAAAAGAAGCTAGTGGGTGTGCATCCAACTCTCTTGCTCACGAAGACCTAGGGCATTTTGAGAAAGCCCATCATTGGAATATACAAGCCAAGTTCTATAATGAAAGATTCCCACTAGTATATGAAAGTGACAACATAGGAGACTCTCTATCATGAAGATCATGGTGCTACTTTGAAGCACAAGTGTGGTAAAAGGATAGTAGCATTGTCCCTTTTTATTTTCTTTTTTTATTTGGCCTTTCCTTTATTTGGCCTTTATTTTTTATTTGGCCTTTCTCTCTTTTTTTGGGGACAACGCTCTATTGAATGATGATCATCACACTTCTATTTATTTACAACTCAATGATACAACTCGATACTAGAACAAAGATGACTCTATATGAATGCCTCCGGCGGTGTACCGGGATATGCAATGATGCATGAGTGACATGTATGAAATGATTATGAACGGTGGCTTTGCCACAAATACGATGTCAACTACATGATCATGCAAAGAAGTATGACAATGATGGAGCGTGTCATAATAAACGGAGCGGTGGAAAGTTGCATGGCAATATTTCTCGGAATGTCTATGGAAATGCCATAATAGGTAGGTATGGTGGCTGTTTTGAGGAAGGTATATGGTGGGTGTATGATACCGGCGAAAGTTGCGCGGTACTAGAGAGGCTAGCAATGGTGGAAGGGTGAGAGTGCGTATAATCCATGGACTCAACATTAGTCATAAAGAACTCACATACTTATTGCAAAAATCTATTAGTTATCGAAACAAAGTACTACGCACATTCTCCTAGGGGGATAGATTGGTAGGAAAAGACCATCGCTCGTCCCCGACCACCACTCAAGGAGGACAATCAATAATAAATAAATCATGCTCCGACTTCATCACATAACGGTTCACCATACGTGCATGTTACGGGAATCACAAACTTCAACACAAGTATTTCTCAAATTCATAACCACTCAACTAGCATGATTCTAATATCACCATCTCCATATCTCAAAGCAATTATCAAGTATCAAACTTCTCTTAATATTCAACACACTCATAAGAGAATTTTATTATTCTTGAATACCTAGCATATTAGGATTTTAAGCAAATTACCACGCTATTTAAGACTCTCAAAATAATCTAAGTGAAGCATGAGAGTTCATCTATTTCTTCAAAATCAAACTACCACCATGCTCTAAAAGATATAAGTGAAGCACTAGAGCAAATTACAAACTACTCCGAAAGATATAAGTGAAGATCAATGAGTAGTCGAATAATTATGCAACTATGTGAAGACTCTCTAACATTTAATAATTTCAGATCTTGGTATTCTATTCAAACAGCAAGAAAAGCAAAATAAAATGACATCTAAGAATAGCAAACATCATGTGAAGAAGCAAAAACTTAGGATCAACCGATACGAACCGATAGTTGTTGAAGAAGAAAGGTGGGATGCCAACCGGGGCATCCCCAAGCTTAGATGCTTGAGACTTCTTGAAATATTATCTTGGGGTGCCTTGGGCATCCCCAAGCTTGAGCTTTTGTGTCTCCTTAATTCCTCTCATATCACGATCTCCCTAAATCTCAAAAGCTTCATCCACACAAAACTCAACAAGGACTCGTGAGATAAGTTAGTATAAATCATTGCAAAACCTTATCATACTCTACTGTAGAAAATCACTAAAATTATTATTCAACATTGCATACTAAATGCCTCTGCATATTTAATAGTCCTATCCTCAAATAGAATCATTAAAGAAGCAAACTTATGCAAACAATGCAAACATAACAGCAATCTGCCTAAACAGGATAATCTGTAAAGAATGCTACAACATCCATACTTCCCTAGCTCCAAAAATTATGAAAGAAAATTCCCACTGTAGTAAATTTATCAGAGATTAATATGCAAAAGGTGTCAACATTTTATCATATTCTGAATTTTCTAGGGAATTATTGCAACAGCGGTAAACTTTCTGTTTTCAAACAGCAACATGAGGACTTGTAAAATAGGCATAGTAAAGGCTATCAATGCCACTTTTATTGAAATAAAAGATGCATAACATTGTTCTAAATAACGGCAAGCAAATCCTAACAAAATAAATTGATGCTCCAAGCAAAACACATATCATGTGGCGAATAAAAATATAGCTCCAAGTAAAGTTACTGATGAATGAAGACGAAAGAGGGGATGCCTTCTGGGGCATCCCCAAGCTTAGGCTCTTGGTTGTCCTTGAATATTACCTTGGGGTGCCTTGGGCATCCCCAATCTTAGGCTCTTGCCACACCTTATTCCATAGTCCATCGAATCCTTACCCAAAACATGAAAACTTCACAACACAAAACTTAACAGAAAACTTGTGAGGTCCGTTAGTATAAGAAAATAAATCACCACTTCAAGGTACTGTAATGAACTCATTATTTATTTATATTGGTGTTAAACCTACTGTATTCAAACTTCTCTATGGTTTATAAACTCTTTTACTAGACATAGATTCATCAAAATAAGTAAACAACACATGAAAAACAGAATCTGTCAAAAACAGAACAGTCTGTAGTAATCTGGATAAAACGTATACTTCTGGAACTAATAAAATTCTCAAATAAATTGATGGACCTGAGGAATTTATATATTAATCATATTCAGAAATAATTAACTAAATAGAACTCTCCAAATAAAAATGGCAGCAATTCTCGTGAGCGCTAAAGTTTCTGTTTTTGACAGCATGATCAACAAGACTTTCCCCAAGTCTTCCCAAAGGTTCTACTTGGCACAAACACTAATTAAAAGCATAAAACCACATCTAAACATAGGATAGATGAATTATTTATTACTAAAAAGGAACAAGAAGCAAGGAACAAAAATAAAGTTGGGTTGCCTCCCAACAAGCGCTATCGTTTAATGCCCTTAGCTAGGCATGATGATTTCAATGATGCTCACATAAAGGATAAGAATTGAAACATAAAGAGAGCATCATGAAGAATATAACTAGCATATTTAAGTCTAACCCACTTCCTATGCATAGGGATTTTGTGAGAAAACAACTTATGGGAACAAGAATCAACTTGCATAGGAAGGTAAAACAAGCATAACTTCAAAACTTTAAGCACATAGAGAGGAAACTTAGTATTATTGCAATTCCTACAAGCATATGTTCCTCCCTCATAATAATTTTCAGTAGCATCATGAATGAATTCAACAATATTACCAGCACCTAAAGCATTCTTTTCATGATCTACAAGCATAGAAAATTTACTACTCTCCACATAAGCAAAATTCTTCCCATTCGGAATAGTGGGAGTATCATAAGAGACTTGAATACAATAAATTGTTTCCACATTAAAAGAGTAATGTTCAGAAAATGGGTAACCATAATCATGACAAGTTTTATAAATATAATCATTACTACTTTTTATAGCATATGTATTATCACAATAATTATCATAAGTAGGAGGCATGCTATTATCATTATAAATTTGCATATCATAACTTGGGATACTAAAAATATCATCTTCATTAAGCATAGAATCCCCAAGCTTGGGCCTTTTTATATCATAAGCATAATCACTCTCGTCATTAATAGTATGGATAGCACCAATGGTATATAAATTATAATATTCTTCCAAGCAAGTGCCAAAAAGATTTTCAAGATCATAAGAAGTGTCATTATCTTCCCAATCATAATCATCACAACAAGCAATAGGCATAACGAGATCATCATCAAGTGTATCATTTTCATGAGGCACAACAATAATAGGAGCAACTTTATTTGGGAGAGATACCTTTTTACCTCTCTTCCTTTTTCTTTTCTTCTTCTTCTTCACCACATCATGTGTGGGTTCAATCCTCTTTGGAGCTCCTTATTAATGAGATTGGTTGAATAGAAGGCTCCTCCTCGTTACCTGATTGATCATAAAAAATAATAGGAGGATATTGGGAAGTCTCTTCCCTTTCATTAGTATTCTCTTCATCTTCTATTTGTTTTTTTTCTTTATGTAATTGGCAATATAAGGATTTTCAATGCAATTCACCACACAACACATATAAATCTCTTCCAGATCAATATCTAGGAATTTCTTGAGGTTATATTCTCGAATATGCTTAGTTTGACGCTTCAATTATTCATAACCCAAAAGCAAACTTAGTTCATTATAATGCGCAAGGAAAATCAAGTCATCACAATTTTTGGACACGATTCGATCATGAAACAATTTGCATTTGATATTTAAATGACCATGTTCATTGCAAAGTTCATAAGTACGGTAAAGATATTTTAAATTTTCAGCACTCACATCAAGACTTTCTTGCAACAATTTAGTTTCTAAATACTTATGCCTCTCGCAATATCTATCTTCCCTATTTGGTGCGTACTTGAAAACCCAATGCACTCCACAAAAATTGACATGTTTATAGGAGGCATTTTCATCATAACTAGTGCAATCATCATTAGCATCATGGATATTCAAAGAATTCGTACTAACAACATTGCAATCATGCTCATCATTCACATATTTAGTGCCAAACAATTTAATGCATTCTTCTTCTAACACTTTGGCACAATTTTCCTTTCCATCATACTCACGAAAGATATTAAAAAGATGAAGCCTATGAGACAAACTCAATTCCATTTTTTTATAGTTTTCTTTTATAAACTAAATTAGTGATAAAACAAGAAACTAAAAGACTTGATTGCAAGATCTAAAGATATACCTTCAAGCACTCACCTCCCCGGCAACGGCTCCAGAAAAGAGCTTGATGTCTACTACACAACCTTCTTTTTGTAGACGTTGTTGGGCCTCCAAGTACAGAGGTTTGTAGGACAGTAGCAAATTTCCCTCAAGTGGATGACCTAAGGTTTATCAATCCATAGGAGGCGTAGGATGAAGATGGTCTCTGTCAAGCAACCCTGCAACCAAATAACAAAGAGTCTCTTGTGTCCCCAACACACCCAATACAATGGTAAATTGTATAGGTGCACTAGTTCGGCGAAGAGATGGTGATACAAGTGGTATATGGATAGTAGATAAAGGTATTTGTAATCTGAAATAATAAAAACAGCAAGGTAGCAAGTGATAAAAGTGAGCGTAAATGGTATTGCAATGATAGGAAACAAGGCCTAGGGTTCATACTTTCGCTAGTGTAAGATCCCTCAACAATAATATCATAATTGGATCACATAACTATCCCTCAACATGCAACAAAGAGTCACTCCAAAGTCACTAATAGCGGAGAACGAACGAAGAGATTATGGTAGGGTACGAAACCACCTCAAAGTTATTCTTTCCAATCAATCCGTTGGGCTATTCCTATAAGTGTCACAAACAGCCCTAGAGTTTGTACTAGAATAACACCTTAAGACACAAATCAACCAAAACCCTAATGTCACCTAGATACTCCATTGTCACCTCAAGTATCCGTGGGCATGATTATACGATATGCATCACACAATCTCAATTAATCTATTCAACCAACACAAAGGACCTCAAAGAGTGCCCCAAAGTTTCTACCGGAGAATCACGACGAAAACGTGTGCCAACCCCTATGCATAGGTTCATGGGCGGAACCCGCAAGTTGGTCACCAAGACATACATCAAGTGGCACGTGGTATCCCATTGTCACCACAGATATCCACGGCAAGACATACATCAAGTGTTCTCAAGTCTTTAAAGACTCAATCCGATAAGATAACTCCAAAGGGGAAACTCAGTTCATTACAAGAGAAAAGAGGGGGAGGAGAAACATAAGATCCAACTATAATAGCAAAGCTCGCGATACATCAAGATCGTATCATCTCAAGAACACGAGAGAGAGAGAGATCAAACACATAGCTACTGGTACATACCCTCAGCCCCGAGGGAGAACTACTCCCTCCTCGTCATGGAGAGTGTCGGGATGATGAAGATGGCCACCGGAGAAGGATTCCCCCTCCGGCAGGGTGCCGGAACGGGTCTAGATTGGTTTTCGGTGGCTACGGAGGCTTCTGGCGGCGGAACTCCCGATCTATTCTGCTTTTTGGAAGTTTTAGGGTATATGGAGTTATATAGGCAGAAGAAGCACGTCAGGGGAGCCACGGGGGCCCCACAAGGCAGGGGGCGTGCCCTAGGGGGGCCCCTACCCTCGTGAGCTCCTCCTTCCTTCCTTGACGTGGGGTCCAAGTCCATCGAGTGGCTTTCGTTCCAAAAATAAAGCCCAATATTGCCCAAAATAGTAGATAATATAGCATGGAGCAATCAAAAATTATAGATACGTTGGAGACGTATCAATGGCCCTACTAACCCTTGAGCATAAATATTTGAGATGGATCTAGCAGGCTTAAAGAAAGAAATGTTTTTAGGCCAACTCCACTGGGCCTGGCTGAAAATGCACAAGTGTGCATGACTAACAATATTCTATTGTAAAGCTAAATAGGAAAGATGAACCACTCATCCTAACCATTTGCTCTCAAAATTACCACTTCACTTCTTACTGCTGAAAATCTTAGACCATCTCCATTCATCAATAGCTCAAACCAGTTTGAAGGGCGTGTTTTCACCACACTGTGGATTATCTTATTGGACCCAATGCAAGAGATGATGTAGTTTTGAATTATGAACGTAGGAAATGTCCTCATCGGACGACGAAAGTCTCCCGGGGGAGTGCGGCTGGTGCCATGACGATCGAGGTCTGTGCGACAGGCCTCACCTGGACGATGATCGACGCTTCAACATTAAGCTCGAGGAGACCTTTGAAGTTGAAACGGTACACAACGACGACAAGTGTTTTTTTTTCATAATTAAGCATGGCTTCAACTATTTCAACGTGTAATTTTCATCTTTTACAATTTGAGTATAGCTTATCCCATGCCATGCAAGACGCTATGTCTTGGAGAGGATGGATTTGAAGACCATGAAAATTCTGAAACAAAGAAAATTCATCTAAGGACTCATCATGATGTGGATTTTGAAGTAAATTTGTATAATTCTGGGAGCGTAACCCATTTTGGGTGCAAAAATTGGGAAGCATTTTGCAAGAAGTATGGTTTTGATGAGGGTATGCTTGTCACCATGTATCTTGGTGATCCTGACATCAACCAAGACAATATGGACATTTGGGTCCTTGTTGATACGCCTCCAGTTCTACCGCTATGTGAGTTTCTCAAACATAGTTAATTATTAACTAATTTATATTGTTCATTTCAAAATAGTTGACAGCTTATTTCCATTGACAGCTAATGTTCATTCTTCAAAGAATGTGCGGGAGATGGTAGACAAAACCCACTACACCGATGGCTTCGAATTAACTTACAAGGAGAAAAATCATCTGGTCGGATTTTGTACTGACATTGAGAATTACAATATCTACAATCAAACTCCTCAACATTATGGTCAATACGTGCCACTAGTGCATGTGTTGAACTACGGTAACTACCATGGAGATACCCTGGTAAGATTTTTTACTATTACGACATCCGTGCATCTTTTGCATACTTCTAAAACTAGTACATCATTGCTAACTATGAAGTTATTACTATGTTTTTCAACAGATAATCCCAGAGAATTGTGTGCCTCATTTGATGTATCAGAAAGGTAGCCTTAATGTTTTGAACATACAACCAGGTCATCCTATGAATCTCAACTGTCCATACTAGATTTCTAAAAGAAGTGGAGACATGCAAATCAGAGGATGGAAAAAAATGTATGGACAGTCGTAAGGAGGTTCTTGGAAGAAAAAGGAAGCGAAGCGTAAGAATTGGAGATAGGATGATCTCCATTCTCCATAATGGAGAGTTAGGGTCTATTTTGTTTTATGATATTTTACCTTAAATAGGGTATTTAGGTCATGTTTAGGCATAGCAGTAGCAGTAGCACGGAGATAAGAGAGGACACATCTCTCAATTATCTCCGAATGCAGGATCACTTTCTACAAACGCACTACTCGCGGTCTCGAGACTTGTAATGTTCTAACTTTGTTTAGTCTTTTGAATTCGGAGACTAATATGATGAATTGTATTCGGAGACTAATTTTCTATTGTATTTGATGAATCTGCTGTTTATATGTTGTGCTATCTATATTCTGTGCAGTAATATATTTTGTAACCTGTGCAAATATCAGAAAATAAAAAAATTCCTAATATTCATACTAGTTGCGCACCAAACAGCACATTAGTGGCGCACTGCTATAAAAATACTAGTGGCGCATTATCTGTCAGTGCGCAATTAGTAACCCAGAGCACAAGGTTAATATGGCCCACTGGGAGGCATACTAATGACGCACCATGTGACGTACTAATGGCGCACTGCCTGGTGCACCACTATAGTATGGTGCACTAATGGCGCACCAGGGGTGCACCGTTAGTATATGTTACTATTGGCGTGATGATAGTGGCGCACCTGTAGTGCGCCATTAATGGCCAAAACAGGTGCACCACTAATAATCCTTTTCCTAGTAGTGCCCTCGCTCCCACTAGTAGAAAAAGGGTCTTCTGTCCTGGTTGGTAAGGGCCTTTTGTCCCGGTTTTTGAACCGGGACTAAAGGGTTGTGACTAATGCCCTGGCCCTTTAGTCCCGGTTCAAACAGGAACCGAGACAGATGGGCCTCCACGTGGCCGGTGCGCCGAGCCCAGGCAGGAGGGCCTTTGGTCCCGGTTGGTGGCACCAACCGGGACCAATAGGCATCCACGCGTCAGCATTTCAGGGGCTGAGGTTTTTTTGCATTTGGTCCTGGTTGGTGGCACCAACCGGGACCAATAGGCCCACGCGTCAGCATTTCAGGGGCTGAGGTTTTTGTTTTTTAAGGGGAGGGGGGTTGGGGGTTTTGGGAGGTTAATTTAGGTGTTTCATATATTGTGTTAGCTAGCTAATTAATAGAGAGAAGTGTCCTCTCTTATGTCCGTGCTTGGTCGACGCTACATACTATATACGTGTAGAGAGGACTAGACACGCTAGCTAGCTAGTAAGCAAACGAAGGAAACAGAAGATCGTCATGAACATATATGCATACAGAGAGAAGTGATATTGACCACCTCTCCTTCTCCGAGAGATTGGTCAAACAACAAGTTCTCGTATATCTATCCGACACTATCGGCTACATATACACAATAATTATCCCTTACAGTATAATCTCCTAATTATATACGAACACAGGATCCACATAGTATTCTCCGTCTTCAGCGATCACGTGGTCAAGGAAGAATGCCGCCAATTCCTCTTGAATTGCTCACATACGAGCTGGTGCTAGGAGTTCATCCTGCATCCGAAAGATCTAATTTGAAGAAGGGGGTCAATATATATATATATATATATGAATAAATGAAACTCAACACAAATGATGGTAATAAAATAAAATTGTGAATATTGTTGCTTACACACTTCATATTGTTCATTAGAGTACCCTCACTCACAGGTCGTGTGGCGGATGGACTCGCAAACGTAGTATCCACAGTAATCATTCCCTTGTTCCTGCCACAACCACTTTACAAGAAATAGAGGTCAATCAAATTGATAAGCAAGCATGCAAAATGGTATTGATGAAACTAGCGCTTGAATCACTAGGAGATGCGCGGGACATGTTACTATAGTACTTACTTTCGGGTGTCTAAATTGCAGCTTCTTCGGCAGTCCCGAAGCTTTTTTGGTGAATTTTCTCCAAACCCTGCCAGACCAAAAAAAAAAGAATTACTTGATAACAGGAAATGAACAAAGTTGCTGATATGGTGGATAATGATTGATTTAACTTACTTCTCGAGCATTTGAGTCATGTCCGCATAGTCCTGGTGATCTTTTCGTCTTGAGTCTAAGACGGTTACTAGTCCCTGCTCAAGCTTAATCTCTAGGAGAATATAGTGGAACCTGTGCACGCATGCATAACTCATCAATTACATTACTATAACCTGGACTAATAAGGGAAACCGAATATGCACAAGACAGTAACACTCACTTGAAGTTGTAAGGAAAGAGTATTATATCTTTGTTTTCATTTATTACCAACGATCGTAGCAAGTTGGCCTCGGTATCGTCGGCACGATATTTAACCTCAGTTGCATCTATGAGATTTGTGTTAATGAACCCAATATCACCGATTTGTCTTCTCTTCAATTCAGGATCTTCAATCTGCATAATATAGTGAGGATAATTATAAATACATGCAATGAAAGAGCTGACCTATATAGAGAGACTTAATGAGAGAAGTAGTACTACTTACAGACAGTAGCAAGTGACCGTTTCTTTATCGAGGGCCTTTTGATTGAAAAACTGGAAGAACTCCTCAAATGGAACATTCAACAGTTCAATTCCAACGAGGTCATGCTCCTCTCTAACTCTCAGCGTCAAAGTATTCCTCCCCCCAGACTCTCTGCAGGTTTTCATGTACCAATCATGGAATCTTCGCATCATCGTTGTTAGAGATCTTTCATCTTTGACGAGAGGCTTCCCGTACTCGTATTTGTGTTCCTCCACCTCCAAGAACTCATAATGTACATCGTCGGGCAGGTAATCTCCAAGATTGCTATAACCGGGCAGCATCCTCGGATCATTAGTAGGCACCTTGAGCGGGGGGCACAATTGGTTCGCTTGCTCGCCGAGCTGGGGAATTTTTCCCAGCTCGTTGTTCTTTTAACCTTTGATCACTGACAGTACTTCCCGACCGCTCCGCTTCGACAAATGACTTTTCAATAATGCGCTCATAGTTGCCTTTCGGCGGAGACTTTGCTGGTTTTTTCAGGGCAGCCAGAGTGCGCTTCACTTTCACCGGATCTACCTTCTCCTCCGGAGGTGGATGTTTCTTTGCTTTCATCCCTTCAAAGAAGTTCCTCACTTCTTCTCGCGCGATCTCGGCGTTCTCCTCCGGGGTCCTCTCGTATGGTAACTTCTCTGGAGTCTTCAGAGAAGGACCGAATCTGTATTGCCCCCCGCCTCTGGCTGTACTGTTAGACGCCGGCAGAGCAGACGGAGCAGCTACAACTGTCTTCTTTCCTTGCTTACGAGGAGGAGGAGAAGGACTACGACGCGCCGGAGCAGCCGGAGCGGCGGCGGGTCTCTTCCGCCCTTGCTGACGAGGCATAGAAGGAGGAGGCTGGCTGCTCGGGCGCGCCGGCGTAGGAGGAGAAGGAGGCCGAGTGCCCTGATTGTCACTCGCCGGAGGAGGAGGCAGTGGTGGAGGCGGAGTGCCCTGACTCGCTGGAGGAGGAGGAGGAGGCGGAGGCGTCCAGTTCGGAAGGTTGTTGAGCTCCTTCCGCCATAGGCATGGAGTCTTCAGAGCAGAACCCAGCCGAGTCTCCCCTTCACCGGTAGGGTGGTCAAGCTGGAGGTCCTCAAATCCCTCTGTTATTTCATCCACCATCACCCTAGCATCTCCTTCTGGAACCGGCCGGCAGTGAAAAGTTGTGCCGGGTTTAGTAGGAAAAATAGAGCCAACTGCCGCCTTGACCTTCAAATTCATCCATTGCGTCATAAGGTGGCAATTTTGAGACTCCGTGATAGCATCCACGGGATAGCTAGAAGGAGCCGTCAAGACATGCTCCAGCTGAAGCAGCTCGGTGGAAGCCACGCTGCTTCTCCGCTGAGATGGCGGGGTAGCTTCGGGGGAAGCTTCGGTAGTTCGTTTGCTGCGATTTGCTTCTCGTTCCTCTATCGCTTGTACCCTTGCGTGCAGCGCCTGCATTTGGGTCTGCTGCACTTTGTTCCTCCTCTCCTGGCATTTGTAACCGCATGCGTCCGGAAAACCAGCCCTCCACGGAATGGAGCCTGGCGTGCCTCGTGTCCGTCCAGGGTGCTCAGGATTCCCGAGGGCCATTGTGAGCTCGTCGTTCTCTCTGTCTGGAATGAACGTCCCTTGCTGTGCTGCATCGATATAGTGCTTTAGCTTCTTGACTGGTATGTTCATTTGCTCATCCGTCCAAATGCATTTCCCTGATACAGGGTCCACGGTTCCGCCAGGCCCGAAGAATCAAGTCCGGCAACGGTCTGGCCAGTTCATTGTCTCTGGTTTGATCCCTTTATCAAGCAGATCATTCTCAGCCTTGGCCCACTTAGGCCGGGCTTTGAGGTAGCCACCTGACCCCGTGCGATGGTGAAGCTTCTTCTTTGCAGCATTTTTCTTGTTTGTCGCCGACATCTTCTTACTCTTTTCCGATGTCTTGTAGGCCACAAATGCGGGCCAGTGATCTCTGATCTTCTCATATCCGCCGATGAATTCTGGTGTCTCTTCGTTGTCGACAAACGTTTTCAGCTCATTCTTCCACCTCCTGAATAGATCTGCCATCTTCTTAAGAGCATGAGACTTGATTAATTGCTCTTTAACTGGCTTCTCCGGATCCTCCTCTGGCGGTAGGGTGAAATTTGCCTTCAGCTTAGTCCAAAGATCATCTTTCTGCATATAATTGACATAAGACACCTCAGGGTCTTTGTTCTTAGGCTTATACCATTGCTGGATACTGATCGGGATCTTGTCCTTAACAAGAACCCCGCACTGAGCAGAAAATGATTCCTTTGTCCGGATGGGTTCAATCGGCATGCCATCACGCGCGATTTCTGTGATCTCAAACCTTCCATCCGAGCGCAACTTTTTCTTCAGGCCTCGTCTCTTTACCGAAGTTGTGCTCGATCCGGAGGGCTAGAAAAAAGAAGAATTAGACGAGAGTTAATTAATATGTGTACATACCAAAACAATGAATGCATCAATTAGCTAGTCATCACAGGCTTAACTAATATATTTACCTGGCCGGACTCTGTTCGGTCATCGGAGCCGTCATCACGGCCGGGCTCCTTCTTGCACCAGCATTGGGTCACCGGAGCCATCATAATCATGTGTTTCCTCCTCCATTCTTCGATCACCATAGCCTGCTTCTTCTTCACCCTGTTCTTCTTCCAGACCATCATTGTCGTTAAGATACGACATGACATCACCTCCAGCTAAGATTATGTCCCCCAACACCTGTTCTTGTTCCTCGTCTCGTCCGAACTCCATTGTTTTTGCAAATATTACAACATGGCAATTATTACACAAACATGACAGCATGTGGATATATTAGTGGCAAACGTAGACCTAGCTTATTCCGGGTTTGTGGTGGCCTCGGCAACGCTTCAAGGGTAGGGGCGCGACGGGAGGGGGTAGGAGGCCGACATCTTTTTTTTCTAGGGTTTGGGTGTCCTCGAGAGTTTTGGTCGAGCGAGAGGGCCGGGGGGTGCTCCCGTGGTATAAGTTATCGGGGAGGGGGTAGGTCGAACCCCCCCTCATGTTGAAGTTATCGGGACACGGAGTATATTGACAACGACATATCCGATAAAAAAATAAGAAGACGAAGAAGAAATAAAAATAGGAGAAGAAGATATTAATAGAGGAGAAGATCGAAGAAAAAAAAGAAGAAAAAAAGAGGAGAAGAAGAAAGAAATAGAGGAGAAGAAGATAAAATAGAATATTCTATTTTCTCTTCTTTTCTTCTTTTTTCTTCTTCTTATTTATTTCTCCTCTTCTTCCTCTCCTGTTCTTCTCCTTTCTTCCTCTTCTTATTTTCCTTTTTCCTCTCATTCTTTTTCTTCTTCTTCCTTTCCTAGCTAGATATATAAAACTTTTTTAAAAATATAACTTTTGCATACATACATGGGAAAATAATATTATCGGGGAGGGGGTAGGTCGAACCCACCCCCCTCGTGTTGAAGTTATCGGGACACGGGGTATATCGACAATGACATATCCGATAAAAAATAAGAAGACGAAGAAGAAATAAAAAGAGGAGAAGAAGATATTAATAGAGGAGAAGATCAAAGAAAAAAAAGAAGAAAAAAAAGAGGAGAAGAAGAAAGGAATAGAGGAGAAGAAGAGAAAATATTCCTTTCTTCTTCTCCTCTTCTTTTTCTTCTTTTTTCTTCTTCTTATTTATTTCTCCTCTTCTTCCTCTCCTCTTCTTCTCCTTTCTTTCTCTTCTTATTCTCCTTTTTCCTCTCATTCTTTTTCTTCTTCTTCCTTTCCTGGCTAGATATATAAAACTTTTCTAAAAATGTAACTTTTGCATATATAAAACTTTTCCATGGATCATCATTTCTCATATATATATATCCATCTATAGCCACATACATATATAAATGGAAAAAATGCTATGAACAAAAATACATATATATCAATGCACACATCCATGGATCATCATTGCTCATATATCCATAGTCATATATAAAAACTTTCTGTATATGAACAAAAAACTTCATATGAACAAAAAACTGTCTATGAACAAAAAAACATTTTTGACATATTTAGCACATTCTAAATTTTCCTAACTCTTTTACAGCCACAAAATTACTCCAACTTCATGACAGTACCCACACTCCATTTCACCAAAAACCTTGTTATCCATAGTTCAAAATTTTCAAATTTCATTCAAATGAAATTTTAACCAGATTCAAATTCCTTGCTGAAAACCTATTCTAAACCAATCCAAAAATTCTGAAATTTTGCCATCACCTTTGTCTTACATCAGTACCTCAGCACAAAAAATATCCTAAATTCTAAAAATGCCCAAAGCCATCTAGCATTTGATCAAACACCCTCTATATGCACTATTCATATCTGGAAAAAATCAGAAATTTCAGAGCATGCATGGAGCAGGGGCGTGTTGCTACTACTGCTCCACTCCTTCTCCTCTCCTCTCCTTCTCTTCTCCTTCTTCTCTTCAATGCGTCGGGGCCGGCGGCGACCATGGAGCAGGGACAGAGAGAAAGGACGCTCGGGCACAAGAGCGGCGCTCGATCGGGACCATGGGAATGGGGGGGGGCTCACTTCAAGGGGGCGACGATGGCAGGAGTCCGGCGACGAGGACGGCGGGCTCGGGGCGGCACGCGGTGATGGGGACGACACGGGGCGACAGGGACGAGGAGGGTGGGCTCGGGAAGGCATGCGGCGACGGGGACGACGAGGACGGCGGGCTCGGGGATGCCGGCGACGAGGACGGCGCGGGCTCGGGGAGTCGACAACGTTGGCGGCGGCGCGTAGACGGCGAGGTGGAGGAGCCTAGCGGCGTCGATGTGCTCGGCGTCATCGGGGGCAACTGGTGTGATGAACTCTGCAAAATTTCTAAGTGCCACTTATATACCAAGAGCATTGGTCCCGGTTCGTGCCACGGACCGGGACCAATGCCCCCCATTTAGTCCCGGTTGGTGCCACCAACCGAGACCAAAGGTCTCTTTTCAGCAGCCCAAAGGGCGGGAACCGGAGGCCTTTGGTCCCGGTTGGTGCCACCAACCAGTACTAAAGGGGGGCATTGGTCCCGGCTGGTGCCACGAACCGTTACCAGTGCACACCTTTAGTCCCGCTTGGTGGCACCAATCGGGACCAAAGGCCTTGTGCTGCCCCGCGTCAAAAGTTTAGTACCACCTCGCTAGGTGAGAGAGCTCGAGAGTGGTTTATAAGCCCCACTACGGCTGCCCTCTCGAGCTCCTCTCAAATGCAGGCTTACGGACCTAATCTCACACTATGCTGTCTGTGGGCCTATTGGGCCTTCTGCGGGCCTGAATACTGGCCTAGGTTGGGTTTCTGGTCGTATTCAGGCCGTGGTGGCCCAATAGGTGGCAGTTTTTTTATTTTTTTTCTAGTTTTTTTGTTTTGTTTTCTGCATTATTTATTTTTGTTTTTTTGTTTTATTTTTTAATTATTTTTGCTTTTAGGTCAGCAAAATTATAAACTTTCTGTTAGTGCCATTACTTTTCAAATTTGAATAGTTAAATTTGAATTCTTTGAAATTTATGTGAATCACAAGTTTGTGATTAACTTTACTAGAAAAATAGTTTTTTCCTTCTTTTGTTTTGTTTTTTGCATTATTTATTTTCTTTTGTGGCCATTAGTTTTCAAATTTGAATAGTTAAAATGTTAATTCTTCGAAATTTATGTGAATCACAAGTTTGTGATTAACTTTACAAGAAAAATAGCTTTTTTTCTAGTTTTTTTGTTTAGTTTTCTGCATTATTTATTTTATTTTGTTTTTTGCTTTATTTTAAATTCTTTTTGCTTTTAGGTCAGCAAAATTATAAACTTTCTGTTAGTGCCATTAGTTTTCAAATTTGAATAGTTAAAATTTGAATTCTTTGAAATTTATGTGAATCACAAGTTTGTGATTAACTTTACTAGAAAAATAGTTTTTTTCCTGTTTTTTTGTTTTGCTTTTTGCATTATTTATTTTCTTTTGTTTTTTGCTTTATTTTTTAATTCTTTTTGCTTTTAGCTCAGCAAAATTATAAGCTTTCTGTTAGTGCCATTAGTTTTCAAATTTAAATAGTTAAAATTTGAATTCTTTGAAATTTGTGTGTTTGTGATTAACTTACTAAAAAATGAGAATAGATGCGCTTATAGAGAAAATTCAACCTAAATTCATAGTAAATTTCTATGAATTTCAGAGAAATTCACTCTGAATTTAGGTTAAACTTTTCTCTATTAGGGCATCTATTTTCACATAGAGAGGAGCTCAACAAGGCAGAGAGGGAAGGGCTTATAAACCGGCGTGAGCCCCCTTCGGTTGGCGAGGTGGGACTAAACTCTGCTTTTTCTTCGGGCCCCGTCTCTTTACCGAAGTTGTGCTCGATCTGGAGGGCTAGAAAAAAGAACAAAGACTTAATTAATATGTGTACATACCAAAACAATGAATGCATCAATTAGCTAGTCAGCACAAGCTTAACTAATATATATATACCTGGCCGGACTTGGTTCGGTCACCGGAGACGTCATCACGGTCTCCTTCTTGCACCGGCATTGGGTCACCGGAGCCATCCTCACGGTCTCCTTCTTGCACCGGCATTAGGTCACCGGAGCCATCATAATCATAGCCAGCTGCTTCCAGACCAAGGGTGTCGTTGAGAAACAACGAGCAGACGACATCACTTCCTCGTGCGATTATGTCCCCGAACAACTCTTCTTGTACTTCGTCCCGGGCGGTGTCCATAGTTTCTACAAATATTTACAACATGGCAATTATTATTCAAACATGACAGATGGATATATTAGTGGCAAACATAGAACTAATATTAATTAGTGGCCTTGACGCTGCTTTTCTAGGGTTTGGTGTGGCCTCGACACTGCTTCTCTAGGGTTTAGGGTGGCCTCGACAATGCTTCAAGGATAAAAAAAGAAGAGGAAGAAGAAAAAAAAGGAGAAGAAAGAATAGAGGAGAAAAAAAAGAGGAGAAGAAAGAAAAGGTGTTCTCCTCTATTCTTTCTTCTCCTCTTTTTTTTCTTCTTCCTCTTTTTTTATCGGGAACGAGGGTCGTCGAGGGTCGCCGAGCGGTAGAGGAAACCCTAAATAGCAAGTATCGTGGGTGTGAGATACATGTGGCCGTCGGTGTCAGACACTACATCCGCGTACCACAAGTGACGTGGGCGTTCTTCTCCTCTTTTTTTTCTTCTTCTTCCTCTTTTTATCGGGAACGAGGGTCGTCGAGGGTCGCCGGGCGGTAGAGGAAACCCTAAATAGCAAGTATCATCGGTGTGAGATACATGTGGCCGTCAGTGTCGGATACTACATCCACGTCCCACAAGTGATGTGGGCGTCGAAGCCCGCGTCACTTGTGGGACGTGGATGTAGTGTCCGACACCGACGGCCACATGTATCTCACACCGACGATACTTGCTATTTAGGGTTTCCTCTACCGACTAATTGTTGATATTTTTTCTAGTTTTTTTGTTTTGTTTTCTGCATTATTTATTTTCTTTTATTTTTTGATTTATTTTTTAATTCTTTTTTGCTTTTAGTTTTAGAAAAATTACGAACTTTCTGTTAGTGCCATTAGTTTTCAAATTTGAAAACACTTTTTTGTTTTTTCTTTGTTGCTTTATTTATTTTATTTTGTTTCTACTTACAAAATACTTATTGTTGCTATTTTTTTTCCAGATTTTTTGTTTTGTTTTCTGCATTATTTATTTTCTTTTGTTTTTTGCTTTTAGTTTTAGAAAAATTATAAACTTTCTGTTAGTGCCATTAGTTTTCAAATTTGAAAACACTTTTTTAATTTTTTTTTGTTTTCTTTGTTGCTTTATTTATTTTATTTTGTTTCTATTTAAAAAAAATTCTTATTGTTGCTATTTTTATTTTTTTTCTAGATTTTTTGTTTTGTTTTCTGCATTATTTTTTTTGTTTTTTGCTTTATTTTTTATTTCTTTTTGCTTTTAGGTCAGCAAAATTATAAACTTTCTGTTAGTGCCATTAGTTTTAGAAAAATTATAAACTTTCTGTTAGTGCCATTAGTTTTCAAATTTGAATAGTTAAAATTTGAATTCTTTGAAATTTGTGTGAATCACAAGTTTGTGATTAACTTTACTAAAAAAATGAACATAGATGCACCTATAGAGAAAATTCGACCTAAATTCATAGTTTTCAAATGAACTGTGAAAAAGTTGGCATAGCATGCTCGTGTGTTACAAAGTTGGCATGGTATCATCATAATAGTTGCGGGAGAAAGTCTTCACTTTTTTTTCGCTTGTGTCATTTGCTTATTGCGCCGTAACCATGGATAATCTTCATCGTTTATCAGGATGCTTGGGTCAGCCTTGACATTGAAGGGAGGAATTTCATGAAACTTTTCATAATCTTTAGACATGTCTGTCTTGCCCTCCACTCCCAGGATGTCCCTTTTTCCTGAAAGAACTATGTGGCGCTTTGGCTCATCGTATGATGTATTCGCTTCCTTATCTTTTATTTTTCTCGGTTTGGTAGACATGTCCTTCACATAGATAACTCGTGCCACATCATTGGCTAGGACGAACGGTTCGTCAGTGTACCCAAGATTTTTCAGATCCACTGTTGTCATTCCGTACTATGGGTCTACCTGTACCCCGCCTCCTGACAGATTGACCCATTTGCACTTAAACAAAGGGACCTTAAAATCATGTCCATAGTCAAGTTCCCATATGTCCACTATGTAACCATAATATGTGTCCTTTCCGCTCTCGGTTGCTGCATCAAAGAGGACACCGCTGTTTCGGTTGGTGCTCTTTTGATCTTGGGCGATCGTGTAAAATGTATTCCAATTTATCTCGTCACAAATAGTGTTGTCACCTCTGAGACGTGTTTCCAACCAACTGCTGAAAGTCCTGATGTGTTCACATGTAATCTAGTCGTCGCACTGCTCCGGGTGTTTGGAGCGCAGACTGTTCTTGTGTGCATCGACATATGGGGTCACCAAGGTAGAGTTATGTAGAATTGTGTTGTGTTCTTGAGACCAAGAATATCCGTCCCTGCATATTATTGAGTCACTTCTAATAGTGCCCTTTCCAGTCAGTCACCCCTCATACCGTGATTTAGGGAGACCTATCTTCTTAAGGCCAGGAATGAAGTCAACACAAAACCCAATAACATCCTCTGTTTGATGGCCCATGGAGATGCTTCCTTCTGTCCTAGAGCGGTTACGGACATATTTCTTTAGGACTCCCATGAACCTCTCAAAGGGGAACATATTGTGTAGAAATACGGGCCCCAGAATGACAATCTCATCGACTAGATGAACTAGGACGTGCGTCATGATATTGAAGAAGGATGGTGGGAACACCAACTCAAAACTGACAAGACATTGCGCCACATCACTCCTTAGCCTTGATACGATTTCTGGGTCGATCACCTTCTGAGAGATTGCATTGAGGAATGCACATAGCTTCACAATGGCTAATCGGACGTTTTCCGGTAGAAGCCTCCTCAATGCAACCGGAAGCAGTTGCGTCATAATCACGTGGCAGTCATGAGACTTTAGGTTCTGAAACTTTTTCTCTGGCATATTTTTTATTCCCTTTATATTCGACAAGAAGCCAGTCGTGACCTTCATACTGAGCAGGCATTCAAAGAAGATTTCTTTCTCTTCTTTCGTAAGAGCGTAGCTGGCAGGACCTTTATACTACTTCGGAGGCATGTTGTCTTTTTCGTGCAATCGTTGCAGGTCCTCCCGTGCCTCAGGTGTATCTTTTGTCTTCCCATACACACCCAAGAAGCCTAGCAGGTTCACGCAAAGGTTCTTTGTCACGTGCATCACGTCGATTGAAGAGCGGACCTCTAGGTCTTTCCAGTAGGGTAGGTCCCAAAATATAGATTTCTTCATCCACGTGGGTGCGTGTCCCTCAACGTCATTCGGAACAGCTAGTCCGCCGGGACCCTTTCCAAATATTACGTGTAAATCATTGACCATAGCAAGTACATGATCACCGGTATGCATGGCGGGCTTCTTCCAGTGACCTACCTCGCCTTTCAAATGCTTGCCTTTCTTTCGACATTGATGGTTGGTCGGAAGAAATCGATGATGGCCCAGGTACACATTCTTCCTGCATTTGTCCAGGTATATACTTTCAGTGTCATCTAAACAGCGTGTGCATGCGTGGTATCCTTTGTTTGTCTGTCCAGAAAGGTTACTGAGAGCAGGCCAATCATTGATGGTCACGAACAGCAACGCCTTTAGGTTAAATTCCTCCTGTCTGTGCTCATCCCACGTACGTACACCGTTTCCATTCCACAGCTGTAAAAGTTCTTCAACTAATGGCCTTCGGTACACATCAATGTCGTTGCCGGGTTGCTTAGGGCCTTGGATGAGAACTGGCATCATAATGAACTTCCGCTTCATGCATATCCAAGGATGAAGATTATACATACATAGAGTCACGGGCCAGGTGTTGTGATTGCTGCTCTGCTCCCCGAAAGGATTAATGCCATCCGCGCTTAAAGAAAACTTTACGTTCCTTGGGTCCTTTACAAACTCATCCCAGTAGTTTCTCTCGATCTTTCTCCACTGCGACCCGTCAGCGGGTGCTCTCAACTTCCTGTCTTTCTTACGGTCCTCACTATGCCATCGCATCAACTTGGCATGCTCTTCATTTCTGAACAGACGTTTCAACCGTGGTATTATAGGAGCATACCACATGACCTTCACAGGAACCCTCTTCCTGGGGGGCTCGCCGTCAACATCACCAGGGTCATCTCGTCTGATCTTATACCGCAATGCACCGCATACCGGGCATGCGTTCAGATCCTTTTATGCATCACAGTAAAGGATGTAGTCATCAGGGCATACATGTATCTTCTCCACCTCCAATCCTAGAGGGCATACGACCTTCTTTGCTGCGTATGTACTGTCGGGCAATTCGTTATCCTTTGGAAGTTTCTTCTTCAATATTTTCAGTAGCTTCTCAAATCCTTTGTCAGCCACATCATTCTCTGCCTTCCACTGCAGCAATTCCAGTACCATACCGAGCTTTGTGTTGCCATCTTCGCAATTGGGGTACAACCCTTTTTTGTGATCCTCTAACATGCGATCGAACTTCAGCTTCTCCTTTTGACTTTCGCATTTCGTCCTTGCATCGACAATGACCCGGCGGAGATCATCATCATCGGGAACATCATCTAGTTCCTCTTGATCTTCAGCAGCTTCACCCGTTGCAGCATCATTGGGCACATCGTCTAGTTCCTCTTGATCTTCACCAGCTCCCACCGTTGCAGCATTACCGTATTCAGGGGGCACATAGTTGTCATCGTACTCTTCTTCTTCGTCGTCTTCCATCATAACCCCTATTTCTCCGTGCCTCGTCCAAACATTATAGTCCGACATGAAACCCTTGTAAAGCAGGTGGGAGTGAAGAATTTTACGGTTAGAGTAAGACCTCGTATTCCCACATTCAATGCATGGACAACACATAAAACCATTCTGCTTGTTTGCCTCAGCCGCATCGAGAAACTCATGCACGCCCTTAATGTACTCGGAGGTGTGTCTGTCACCGTACATCCATTGCCGGTTCATCTGTGTGCATTATATATAATTAAGTTTCCAAATTAATAGAAGTTCATCATCACATTAAAACCAAAGTACATACATAGTTCTCATCTAACAACATATAGCTCTCCAGAGCATCTAATTAATTAAACCATACATTGAAACTATGTAAACATTTGAATGCGAAAACAAATGCGATCATAATCGCAACCAAGGTAACAATTGATCCAACGGCATAATGATACCAAGCCTCGGTATGAATGGCATATTTTCTAATCTTTCTAATCTTCAAGCGCATTGCATCCATCTTGATCTTGTGATCATCGATGACATCCGCAACATGCAACTCCAATATCATCTTCTCCTCCTCAATTTTTTTTATTTTTTCCTTCAACAAATTGTTTTCTTCTTCAACTAAATTTAACCTCTCAATAATAGGGTCGTTGGAATTTCCGATTCACATACATCCTACGTAAATAAAATCTATGTCACATTGGTTGGCATAATTTTCATAAACAATAAATGAACCAATAGTTATAAAGATAATATATATACCACACCCGAATCATAGATAGGACGAGGGCCGACGGGGGTGGATACCAAAACCATCGCACTATATAAGATGCAATAATAAGAGTAAGAAAATAATACAAGTATCTATGTAAACATACAAGTAATAATATTTTTTCCTTTCAGAAAGAAGATAAGAACAAGAGGCTCACCACGGTGGTGCCGGCGATGAGCTCGGCACGCGGGTGATCGACGGCGGTGTAGACGGGGACGGGGCGTGACGGACCTCTAAACCTAGACAAATATTAAGGAAAATGGATCTTGGAGGTCGAGCTTGGAGAGGAGAAAGCTTAAGTAGTGTGGCTCGGGCATTCCATCGAACACCTTGTGTGCATAGGAGGTGAGCTAGAGCACCACCAAGCCCTCTCCCCCTCGGCGAGAAAAAATAGAGCAGTGTGCTCTGCTCTTACGCGAGGGGGTATATATAGGCACCTCATTGGTCCCGGTTGGTGGCTTGAACCGGGACTAAAGGGGAGCCTTTGGTCCCAGTTCAAGTCACCAACCGGGACCAATGGTGGTGGGCCAGGAGCGAGACCCATTGGTCCCGGTTCGTCCCACCAACCGGGACCAAAAGGTCCAGACACGAACCGGGACCAATGGCCCACGTGGCCCGGCCGGCCCCCTGGGCTCACGAACCGGGTCCAATGCTCCATTGGTCCCGGTTCTGGACTGAACCGGGACTAATGGGCTGACCCGGCCTGGACCTTTGCCCCCTTTTCTACTAGTGCCAATAGGCATCCACGCGTCAGCTGTTCAGGGGCTAGGGTTTTTGTTTTTTTTTCTGAAAGGGGGGGGGTGGATTTGGGGTTTTTGTATGGTTAATTAAGGTGTTTCATATAATGTGTTAGGTAGCCAATTAATTAATAGAGAGAAGTGTCCTCTCTTATCTCCGTGCTTGGTCGACGCTACGTACTATACGTATAGAGAGGCCCTCGACATGCTAGCTAGTAAGAAAATGAAGGAAACCATTAAGTACAGAAGTTCGTCATGCATACCGAGAGAAGTGATCGACCTCTCCTTCTCCGAGAGATTGGCCAAACAACAAGTTCTCGTATTATCTATCCGACGCTACTGGCTACATACATATACAATATGTAAGATCTGTTACAATCCCCTAGCATCTGAAATCAAGTTCCACATGGTATTCTCCAACTTTATTGATGACGTGGTCAAGAAAGAATCCCGCTAATTCCTCTTGAATTGCTTTCATGCGATCTTCTAGTAGGAGTTCATTCCGCATCTCCCATGTCTAATTTGAAGAAGGGGGTTAATACATATATATGAATGAAACTCAATAGAAATGATGGTGTAATAAATGAAATTGTGAATATTATTGCTTACGCACATCTAATTTTCTTTTAGAGTAGCCCCGCTTATCTTTGCAAGTCGCGTTGTAGATGAACTCGCACACGTAGTATCCACAGAAATAATTCCCTTGTTCCTGCCACAAGCACTTTACGAGAAATAGAGGTCAATCAAACTGATAATGAAGCATTATAAATGGCATTGATGAAAGTAGCTAGAATCAACGGGATCGAGATGCGCGGAACTAGCTAGCTAGTACTACTTACTTTCGGGTATGTCCATCACAGCTCCCCCGGCAGTCCCGGAGCTTGTGTGGTGAATACTTTCCAAACCCTGCGAGAGAAAGAAAACAATTACTTGATATTAGGAAATGAACAAAAAGTTGCCAATATGGTGCGATAATGATCGATTGTACTTACTTCTCGAGCATTTTAGTCATGTCCGCATAGGTCTCGGGAGATTTTTGTCTCTAGTCTAAGACGGTTACTAGTCCCTTCTCAAGCTTAATCTCCAGGAGAATATAGTGGAAGCTGCGCACTCATGCATAACTCATCAATTACATTACTATAACCTCGCTCGAGTAATAAGGGAAACCGAATATGCACAAGACAGTAACACTCACTCGAAGTTGTAAGGAAAGAGTATTTTATCTTTGTTTTGATTTACTATCAAGGATTTGAGCAAGTTGGCCTCAGCATCATCAGCGTTCTTTTCAACCTCAAATTTATCTATGAGATTTGTGTTAATGAACCCAATATCATACATTTCTGCTTTTCTGCACTCAACGATCTTCAATCTGCATAATATAGTGAGGATAATAATATATACATGCAATGAAAGAGCTGAGCTATATGTAGAGACTTAATGACAGAAGTAGTACTTACAGACAGTAGCAAGTGACCGTTAATTTATCGAGGGCCTTTTGATTGAACCCCTTGAAGAACTCCTTAAATGGAACAGTCAACAAATCAATTCCAACGAGCTCGTGCTCCTCTTTAACTCTCAGATACAAAGTATTCGTCCCCCAGACTCTCTGCAGGTTTCATGTACCAATCAGGGAATCTTCGCATCATCGTTGTTAGAGATTTTTCATCTTTGACAAGAGGCTTCCCGTAATGGTATTGGTGTTCTTCCACCTCCAAGAAATCATAATGTACATCGTCGGGCAGGTAATTTTAAGATTGCTATAACCGAGCACCATCCCCAGATCATTAGCGGCGATATCGCTAGACACCTTGAGTGGGGGGCACGATTGGTCCGCTTGTTCGCCGAGCTGGGCAATTTTTTACCAACTCGTCGTTCTGCTAACCTTCGACCACTGATAGTATTTCCCAACCGCTCCGCTTCGATATATACCTTTGCAGTAATCCGCTCATAGTTGGTTTTCGGCGGAGACTTTGGTGGTTTCCTTAGGGCATCGAGTGTGCGCTTTGCTTTCACCCAGTCTGCCTTCTCCTCCGGAGGTGGATGTCTCTTTGCCTTCACCCCTTCAAAGAAGTCATTCAATTCTTTTTCCATGATCTTCGCGTTTTCTTCCACGGTCCTCTCGTATGGTAACTTCTCTAGAGGCTTGAGAGGTGGACCGAATCTGTATTGCCTGCCTCTGGCTATACTGCTAGACGCCGGAGCAGACGGAGCGGCTGCGGCTGTCTTCTTTCGTGCTTGCTTACGAGGCGGAGGAGAAGGACTATGACCATTGTTGAGGAAAGCGTTAACTGGTAGCTGCTTGGTCGGCTGGTGAATAGGGGATTAATAGGCTAATCGACAAGTTAATCGGCCATTTAATCAATTAATCAGACGATTTATCGGGTAATCGGCTACTCAGGGACCCTATGAGTAGGGATTAATCGGCAAGTTAACTAGTTAATCGGATGAATTCTTGAATAGGGACTACGACACGCCGGAGCAGCCGGGGCAGCGGCGGGTCTCTTCCGCCCTTGCTGGCGAGGAGGAGAAGGAGGAGGCTGGTGGCTGCTCGCGCACGCTGGCGCAGGCGGAGAAGAAGGCGAAGTGCCGCCACGCACCGAAGAAGGAGGCTGGTGGCTGCTCGGGCATGCCGGTGCAGGCGGAGAAGGAGGCGAAGTGCCGCTACACGCCGGAGAAGGAGGCTAAGTGCCCTGATCACTCGCCGGAGGAGGAGGCAGTGGAGGAGGCGGAGTGCCCTAACTCGCCGGAGAAGGAGGAGGAGGCGGAGGCGTCCAGTTCAGAAGGTTGATGAGCTCCTTTCGCCATAGGCATGGAGCCTTCAGACAAGAACCCAGCCGAGTCTCCCCGTCACCCGTAGGGTGGTCAACCTGGAGGTCCTCAAATCCTTCTGTGATTTCATCCACCATCACCCTAGCATATCCTTCTGGAATCGGCCGGCAGTGAGAAGTTGCGCCAGGTTCAGGAGGTGCAATAGAGCCAATAGCCGCCTTGACTTTGAATTCCATCCACTGCGTCATAAGGTGGCAATTCCGAGACTCCGTGATAGCATCCATGGGGTAGCTAGCAGGAGCCGTGAAGACAGGCTCCTGAAGCAGCTCCGTGAAAGCCACGCTGCTTCTCCGCTGAGATGGCGGGGTAGCTTCGGGTGTAGCAGCTTCGGCAGGTCGCGCGCTGCGGGCTGCTACCTATTGAGCACTGCGTTGGTTTTCCCCGAAGAGGAAGGGATGATGCTGCAAAGTAGCGTAAGTATTTCCCTCAGTTTTTGAGAACCAAGGTATCAATCCAGTAGGAGGCTACGCGCGAGTCCCTCGAACCCGCACAAAACAAATAAATCCTCGCAAGCAACGCAAATAGGGGTTGTCAATCCCTATAGGCCACTTACGAGAGTGATCTCTGATAGATATCATAAGATAATATTTTTGGTATTTTTATCATAAAGATGCAAAGTAAAATAAAGGCAAAGTAAATAACAAAGAAAATAACAAAGTAGTAGGAGATCAATATGATAAAGATAGACCCGGGGGCCATAGGTTTCACTAGTGGCTTCTCTCGAGAGCATAAGTATTCTACGATGGGTGAACAAATTACTGTTGAGCAATTGACAGAATTGAGCATAGTTATGAGAATATCTAGGTATGATCATGTATATAGGCATCATGTCCGAGACAAGTAGACCGACTCCTGCCTGCATCTACTACTATTACTCCACTCATCGACTGCTATCCAGCATGCATCTAGAGTATTAAGTTAAAAATAGAGTAATGCCTTAAGCAAGATGACATGATGTAGAGGGATAGACTCATGCAATTTGAAGAAAACCCCATCTTGTTATCCTCGATGGCAACAATACAACAGAGGAATTAGGGTTTTGGCTGCGTATCTGATCGTTTGACGGTATGTAGGTATAAATAGGAGGAAGGAGTACGTCGGTGGAGCAATAGGGGGCCCACGAGGGTGGAGGGCACGCCTGGTGGGGGTGGGCGCGCCCCCTACCTCGTGCCCTCCCGTTTTCTTTCTTGACATAGGGTCCAAGTCTCCCGGATCATAATCTTCCTAAAAATCACGTTCCCGAAGGTTTGATTCTGTTTGGACTCCGTTTGATATTCCTTTTCTTCGAAACCCTAAAACAGGCAAAAAACAGCAATTCTGGGCTGAGCCTCTGGTTAATAGGTTAGTCCCAAAAATAATATAAAAGTGGATAATAAAGCCCAATAATGTCTAAAACAATAGATAATATAGCATGGGGCAATCAAAAATTATAGATACGCTGGAGACGTATCAAGCATCCCCAAGCTTAATTCCTGCTCGTCCTCGAGTAGGTAAATGATAAAAATAGAATTTCTGATGCGGAGAGCTACTTGGCATAATTTTTAATCTAATTCTTTTTAATTATGGTATGAATATTCAGATCCAAAAGATTCAAGACAAAAGTTCATATGGACATAAAAATAATAATACTTCAAGCATACTAACAAAGCAATTATGTCTTCTCAAAATAACATGGCTAAAGAAAGTTATCCCTACAAAATCATATAGTCTGGCTATGCTCTATCTTCACCACACAAAATATTTAAGTCATGCACAACACCAATGACAAGCCAAGCAATTGTTTCATACTTTTGACATTCGCAAAACTTTTTCGATTTTCACGCAATACATGAGCGTGAGCCATGGATGTAGCACTATAGGTGGAATAGAATGGTGGTTGTGGAGAAGAAAAAAAGGGGAAGATAGTCTCACATCAACTAGGCGTATCAACGGGCTATGGAGATGCCCATCAATAGATATCAATGTGAGTGAGTAGGTATTGCCATGCAACGGATGCACTTTAGCTATAAGTATACGAAAGCTCAAAAAGAAACTAAGTGGGTGTGCATCCAACTTGCTTGCTCATGAAGACCTAGGGCAATTTGAGGAAGCCCATCATTGGAATATACAAGCCAAGTTCTATAATGAAAGATTCTCACTAGTATATGAAAGTGATAACATGAGAGACTCTCTACTATGAAGATCATGATGCTACTTTGAAGCACAAGTGTGGTAAAAGGATAGTAACATTGTCCCTTCGCTCTTTTTTCTCTCATTTTTTTATTTGGGCCTTTTCTCCTTTTTATGGCCTCTTTTCCTTCTTTTTATTAGGGCTTCTTTGGCCTCTTTTATTTATTTTTCGTCCGGAGTCTCATCCCAACTTGTGGGGGAATCATAGTCTCCATGATCCTTTCCTCACTGGGACAATGCTCTAATAATGATGATCATCACACTTTTATTTTTCTTACAACTCAACAATTACAACTCGATACTTAGAACAAAATATGACTCTATGTGAATGCCTCCGGCGGTGTACCGGGATATGCAATGACTCATGAGTGACATGTATGAAAGAATTATAAATGGTGGCTTTGCCACAAATACGATGTCAACTACGTGATCATGCTAAGTAATATGACAATGATGGAGTGTGTCATAATAAATAGAACGGTGGAAAGTTGCATGGCAATATATGTCGGAATGGCTATGTAAATGCCATAATAGGTAGGTATGGTCGCTGTTTTGAGGAAGGTATACGGTGGGTGTATGATACCGGCGAAAGGTGCACGGTATTAGAGAGGCTAGCGAAGGTGGAAGGGCGAGAGTGCGTATAATCCATGGACTCAACATTAGTCATAAAGAACTCATATACTTATTGCAAAAATCTACAAGTTATCTAAGCAAAGTATTACGCGCATGCTCCTAGGGGGATAGATTGGTAGGAAAAGACCATCGCTCGTCCCCGACCGCCACTCATAAGGAAGACAATCAATAAATAAATCATGCTCCGACTTCATCACATAACGGTTCACCATACGTGCATGCTACGGGAATCACAAACTTCAACACAAGTATTTCTCAAATTCACAACTACTCAACTAGCATGACTTTAATATCACCATATCTATATCTCAAACAATTATCAAGTATCAAACTTATCATAGTATTCAACACACTCATAAGAAAGTTTTATTATTAATCTTGTATACCAAGCATATTAAGATTTTAAGCAATTTACCATGATATTAAGACTCTCAAAATAATCTAAGTGAAGCATGAGAGATCAATAGTTTCTATAAAACAAATCCACCACCGTGCTCTAAAAGGTTATAAGTGAAGTACTAGAGCAAAATTATATAACTCAAAAGATATAAGCGAAGCGCATAGAGTATTCTAACAAATTCCAAATCATGTATGGCTCTCTAAAAAGGTGTGTACAGCAAGGATGATTGTGGTAAACTAGCAAGCAAAGATTCAAATCATACAAGACGCTCCAAGCAAAACACATATCATGTGGTAAATAAAAATATTGCTCCAAGTAAAGTTACCGATAGAAGTAGACGAAAGAGGAGATGCCTTCCGGGGCATCCACAAGCTTTGGCTTTTAGGTGTCCTTAGATTATCTTGTGGGTACCATGGGCATCGCCAAGCTTAGGCTCTTGCCACTCCTTATTCCATAATCCATCAAATCTTTACCCAAAACTTGAAAACTTCACAACACAAAACTTAAAGTAGAAAATCTCGTGAGCTCCGTTAGCGAAAGAAAATAAAAGATCACTTCAAGGTACTGTAATGAACTCATTATTTATTTATATTGGTGTTATACCTACTGTATTCCAAGATCTCTATGGTTTATAAACTATTTTAGTAGCCATAGATTCATCAAAATAATCAAACAACACACGAAAAACAGAATCTATCAAAAACAGAACAGTCTGTAGTAATCTGTAGCTAGCTCAAGATCTGGGACCCCAAAAATTCTAAAATAAATTTCTGGACGTGAGTAATTTATCTATTAATCATCTTCAAAAAGAATTAACTAAATAGCACTTTCCAAATAAAAATGACAGCAGTTCTCGTGAGCGCTAAAGTTTCTTTTTTTTTACAGCAAGTTCAACAAGACTTTCCCCAAGTCTTCCCAACGGTTCTACTTGGCACAAACACTAATTAAACACAAAAAATCACAACCAAAACAGAGGCTAGATAAATTATTTATTACTAAACAGGAGCAAAAAGCAAGGAATAAAAATAAAATTGGGTTGCCTCCCAACAAGCGCTATCGTTTAACGCCCCTAGCTAGGCATAACAAGCAAGAATAGATCTAGGTATTGCCATATTTGGTAGGCAATTCTTTGATGAGGCAACTACCATCTTTAGGAATTTCTTTATTTTTATTAATTATCAAACTTCTAGGCACAAGATCGAAAAATTCATTTGTAACAAATGGTTCCTTAGTGATAGAAAAAAGATTGGGATGAACACTTATAGATTTGAGATCCGCATTTTCCTTACTAGATGATCCACCCTTATTTTTAGGAACGTAGATAAGCTTGGAAAGTTTAGTGGAAGGACTTGGAGTATTCTTTACGGAAGAAAAAGTGGTTCCCAAGTTGGTAATAATATTCTTAAGTTTATCGATCCTAACGGAATTGTGATTTATTTTCTCATTAACTATGGGTTCCTTTTCTTTAATATCTTTCAAAGTAACTCCTACTTTAGATCCATATTGAGAGATTCGGCTGTGCATCTTTTTATCCAAATTTTCAATCAATTCTACGGTAGGAACCTTACTTTCAATAATTTCAAGCCTTTGCATTACATGCTCCAAAGTTAATATAGTTCCATTAACCAAGAGAGGGGGTGAGCCAAATAAATCTAACATAGCATTATAAGAATCAAAAGTATGGCTACCCAAAAAGTTCCCTCCGGTAACAGTATCAAGAACATAACGGTGCCAAGGAGTAATGCCTACATAAAAAATTGCGAAGGAGAATGGTAGTAGATTCCTTCCTAGTAGATTTATTTTGAGCATTGCAAATTCTATACCAAGCATCTTTTAGATTTTCACCCTCCCTTTGCTTAAAATTTAGAATTTCATTCTCGGGAGACAGCGGAGAAGATAAGGGACTAGCCATAATGACAAGCAAACAAACTAACACACAAGCAAACAAAAAGCAAGCGGACAAAAAGAGGCAAATAGAGAGGGAGGATAGAGAGAGAGAGGGCGAATAAAACGGCAACGGTGAGGTGGGGGGAGAGGAAAACGAGAGGCAAATGGCAAATAATGTAATGCGGGAGATAAGGGTATGTGATGGGTACTTGGTATGTTGACTTTTGCGTAGACCTCCCTGGCAACGGCGCCAGAAATCCTTCTTGCTACCTCTTGAGCACTGCGTTGGTTTTCCCCGAAGAGGAAGGGATGATGCAGCAAAGTAGCGTAAGTATTTCCCTCAGTTTTTGAGAACCAAGGTATCAATCAAGTAGGAGGCTACGCGCGAGTCCCTCGCACCTGCACAAAACAAATAAATCCTCGCAACCAACGCAAATAGGGGTTGTCAATCCCTATAGGGCCACTTACGAGAGTGTGATCTGATAGATATGATAAGATAATATTTTTGGTATTTTTATGATAAAGATGCAAAGTAAAATAAAGGCAAACTAAATAACAAAGGAAATAACTAAGTAGTAGGAGATCAATATGATAAAGATAGACCCGGGGGCCATAGGTTTCACTAGTGGCTTCTCTCGAGAGTATAAGTATTCTACGGTGGGTGAACAAATTACTATTGAGCAATTGACAGAATTGAGCATAGTTATGAGAATATCTAGGTATGATCATGTATATAGGCATCACATCCGAGACAAGTAGACCGACTCCTGCCTGCATCTACTACTATTACTCCACTCATCGACCGCTATCCAGCATGCATCTAGAGTATTAAGTTAAAAACAGAGTAACCCCTTAAGCAAGATGACATGATGTAGAGGGATAGACTCATGCAATATGAAGAAAACCCCATCTTGTTATCCTCGATGGCAACAATACAATGCGTGCCTTTCTGCCCTTACTGTCACTGGGAAAGGACACCGCAAGATTGAACCCAAAGCTAAGCACTTCTCCCATTGCAAGAAAGATCAATCTAGTAGGCCAAACCAAACTAATAATTCAAAGAGACTTGCAAAGATAACCAATCATACATAAAATAATTCAGAGAAGATTCAAATATTATTCATAGATAGAGTTGATCATAAACCCACAATTCATCGGTCTCAACAAACACACGCAAAAAGAAGATTACATCGAATAGATCTCCACAAGAGAGGGGGAGAACATTGTATTGAGATCCAAAAAGAGAGAAGAAGCATTCTAGCTACTAACTATGGACCCATAGGTTTGAGGTAAACTACTCATACTTCATCGGAGAGGCTATGGTGTTGATGTAGAAGCCCTCCGTGATCAATGCCCCCTCCGGCGGAGCTTCGGAACAGGCCCCAAGATGGGATCTCGTGGATACAGAAAGTTACGGCGGTGGAATTAGGGTTTTGACTCAGTATCTGATCGTTTGGGGGTACATAGGTATATATAGGAGGAAGGAGTACGTCGCTGGAGCAACAGGGGGCCCACGAGGGTGGAGGGCGCGACTGGTGGGGGTGGGCGCGCCCCCTACCTCGCGCCCTCCTGTTTTGTTTCTTGACGTAGGGTCCAAGTCTCCCAGATCAGAATCTTCCTAAAAATCACGTTCCCGAAGGTTTCATTCCATTTGGACTCCGTTTGATATTCCTTTTCTTCGAAACCCTAAAACAAGCAAAAAACAGCAATTCTGAGCTGGGCCTCCGGTTAATAGGTTAGTCCCAAAAATAATATAAAAGTGGATAATAAAGCCCAATAATGTCTAAAACAGTAGATAATATAGCATGGAGCAATCAAAAATTATAGATACGTTGGAGACGTATCACGGGCCTCGTCTCGTTCCTCTAGCGCTTGTACCCTTGCGTGCAGCGCCTGTAGTTGGGTCAACTCGTTTTTCTTCTTCCTCTCCTGGCGTTTGTAACCGCCTGCGTCAGGAAATCGCCTTCCACGAAAGGGAGCCTGGCGTGCCTCGTGTCTGTCCGGGGTGCTCAGGATTCCCGAGGGCCTTTGTGAGTTCGTCGTTCTCTCTGTTCGGAATGAACGTCCCTTGCTGCGCCTTTTCGATATACTCCTGAAGCTTCTCAATGGGTGTGTTCAGCTGCTCGTTGATCCAAACGCACTTTCCTGTTATAGGGTCCAATTTTCCCCCAACCCCGAAGAACCAAGTCCTACAACGGTCTGGCCAGCGTCGCGTCTCTGGTTCGATCCCTTTAGCAATGAGGTCATTTTCAGCCTTGTCCCACAATGGCCGGGCTTTCAGGTACCCACCTTACCTCGTGCGATGGTGATGCTTCTTCTTTGCAGCATTTTTCTTGTTTGTCGCTGACATCTTCGCTGCTCTCTTAGATTTCTTTTTGGTGACAAATGCGGGCCACTGATCTTTGATCTTCTAAAATCGGCCGATGAATTTAGGAGTCTTGTCTTGGTCGACAAATGATTATTTCAGCTCATTCTTCCACCTCCTGAATAGCTCAGTCAATTGATATGTGTACATACCAAAAACAATTAATGCATCAATTAGCTATAGTCAGCGCATGCTTAATTAATTTATATATATACCTGGCCGGACTCCGTTCGGTCACCGGAGCCGTCATCACGGTGTCCTTCCCCCTCCATTCGGTCACCTGAGCCGTCATCACGGTGTCCTTCCCCCTCCATTCGGTCACCGGAGCTGTCATCACGGTGTCCTTCCTCCTCTGTTGTTTGATCATCGTTGTCGTAGCCTACTTCTTCATCCTGTCTTTCCGGACCATCGGTGCATGTGTCATTGGGAAATGACAAGACGGCATCACTTCCGTGTGCGATTATCTCCCCCAACACCGCTTCTTGTGCTTCGTCTCGGGGGTGCAGATCCATAGTTTCTGCAAATATTTACAACATGGCAATTATTATTCAAACATGACAGATGGATATATTAGTGGCAAACGTTGAACTAGCTAGCTAAGCACAATAAGGAATAGACCCCGGGGCCATAGGTTTCACTAGTGGCTTCTCTCAAGAGCATAAGTATTCTACGGTGGGTGAACAAATTACTGTTGAGCAATTGACAGAATTGAGCATAGTTATGAGAATATCTAGGCATGATTGTGTATATAGGCATCACGTCAGTGACAAGTAGACCGAAACGATTCTACATCTACTACTATTACTCCACTCATCGACCGCTATCCAGCATGCATCTAGAGTATTAAGTTAAAAACAGAGTAACACTTTAAGCAAGATGACATGATGTAGAGAGATAAATTCATGCAATATGAAATAAACCCTATCTTGTTATCCTCGATGGCAACAATGCAATACATGCCTTGCTGCCCCTTCTGTCACTGGGAAAGGACACCGCAAGATCGAACCCAAAGCTAAGCACTTCTCCCATGGCAAGAACTACCAATCTAGTTGGCCAAACCAAATGGATAATTCGAAGAGACTTGCAAAGATAACCAATCATACATAAAAGAATTCAGAGAAGATTCAAATATTACTCATAGATAGACTTGATCATAAACCCACAATTCATCGATCTCAACAAACACACTGCAAAAAGAAGATTACATCGAATAGATCTCCACAAGAGAGGGGGAGAACTTTGTATTGAGATCCAAAAAGAGAGAAGAAGCCATCTAGCTACTAACTATGGACCCGAAGGTCTGAGGTAAACTACTCACACTTCATCAGAGAGGCTATGGTGATGTAGAAGCCCTCCGTGATGACAGCCCTCTCCGGCGGAGCTCCGGAACAGGCCCCAAGATGGGATCTCGTGGATACAGAAAGTTGTGGCGGTGGAATTAGGTTTTTGGCTCCTGTTCTGATCGTTTGGGGGTACATAGGTATATATAGGAGGAAGGAGTACGTCGATGGAGCACCGAGGGGCCCACGAGGCAGGGGGCGCACCCTAAGGGGACATATCATGGACCAATCAAAAATTATAGATATGTTGGAGACATATCAGGCATCCCCAAGCTTAATTCCTGCTCGTCCTCGAGTAGGTAAATGATAAAAAGAGAATTTTTGATGCGGAGTGCTACTTGGCATAATTTCAATGCAAATCTTCTTAATTGTGGTATGAATATTCAGATTAGGAAGATTCAAGACAAAAGTTCATATTGACATAGAGAATAATAATACTTCAAGCAAACCAACAAAGCAATTATGTTTTCTTAAAGTAACATGGCTAAATAATGTTCATCCCTACAAAATCATATAGTTTATTCATGCTCCATTTTTGTCACACAAGAATTCTCTCATCATGCACTACCCCAATGACAAGCCAAGCAATTGTTTCATACCTTAATAATTTCAAACTCATAAACTTTCACGCAATACATGAGCGTGAGCCATGGATATAGCACTATGGGTGGAATAGAATATAATGATGGGGGTTATGTGGAGAAGACAAAAAGGAGAAAGTCTCACATCAACGAGGCTAATCAATGGGCTATGGAGATGCCCATCGATTGATGTTAATGCAAGGAGTAGGGATTGCCATGCAACTGATGCACTAGAGATATAAATGAATGAAAGCTCAACAAAATAAACTAAGTGGGTGTGCATCCAACTTGCTTGCTCACGAAGACCTAGGGAACTTGAGGAGGCCCATTGTTGGAATATACAAGCCAAGTTCTATAATGAAAATTCCCACTAGTATATGAAAGTGATAACTCAAGAGACTCTCTATATGAAGAACATGGTGCTACTTTGAAGCACAAGTGTGGAAAAAAGGAATAGTAGCATTGCCCCTTTTTATTTATTTTCTTTTTTTGGGCCTTATTTTTTTTGTTTGGCCTTTTTTTGGACAATGCTCTATTGAATGATGATCATCACACTTATATTTATTTACAACTCAATGATTACAACTCGATACTAGAACAAAGTATGACTCTATATGGATGCCTCTGGCGGTGTACCGGGACATGCAATGAATCAAGAGTGACAAGTATGAAAGAATTATGAATGGTGGCTTTGCCACAAATACTATGTCAACTACATGATCATGCTAAGCAATATGACAATGATGAATGTGTCATGATAAACTGGATGGTGGAAAGTTGCATGGCAATATATCTCGGAATGGCTATGGAAATGCCATAATATGTAGGTATGGTGCCTGTTTTGAGGAAGATATAAGGATGTTTATGTGTGAAAGAGCGTATCATATCACGGGGTTTGGATGCACCAGCGAAGTTTGCATGAACTCTCGATGTGAGAAAGGGCAATGCTCGGTACCGTAGAGGCTAGCAATGATGGAAGGGTGAGAGTGCGTATAATCCATGGACTCAACATTAGTCATAATGAACTCATATACTTACTGCAAAAATCTACTAGCCATCAAAAACCAAAGTATTACGCGCATGCTCCTAGGGGGATAGATTGGTAGGAAAAGACCATCGCTCGTCCCCGACCGCCACTCATAAGGAGGACAATCAAATAACACCTCATGTTTCAAATTTGTTGCATAACGTTTACCATACGTGCATGCTACGGGACTTGCAAACTTTAACTCAAGCACTTCTCAAATTCACAATTACTCTACTAGCATGACTTTGATATTACCACCTCCATATCTCAAAACAATTATCAAGCATCCAACTTTTCTTACTATTCAACACACTCAAAAGAAAGTTTCACAAATCTTGAATACCAAGCATGTTATTATTAAGCAAATTACCATGCTATTAAGACTCTCAAAATAATTTAAGTGAAGCATGAGATATCAATAGTTTCTTTAAAACAAATCCACCACCGTCCTCTAAAAAATCTATGTGAAGCACATAGAGCAAAATTATAGCGCTCAAAAGATATAAGTGAAGCACATAGAGCAAAACTACATAGCTCAAAAGATATAAGTGAAGCACACAGAGTATTCTATCAAACTCTAAATCATGTATGGCTCTCTCAAAAGGTGTGTAAATCAAGGATGATTGTGGCACACTAACAACCAAAGACACAAATAATACAAAACGCTCCAAGCAAAACACATATCATGTTGGTGAATAAAAATATTGGTCCAAGTAAATTACCGATGGAAGTGGCCGAAAGAGGGGATGCCTTCCGGGGCATCCCCAAGATTTGACTTTTCTGTGTCCTTGTATTATCTTGGGGGTGCCATGGGCATCCCAAAGCTTAGGCTCTTGCCACTCCTTGTTCCATAATCCATCAGAAGAATTCACCCAAAACTTGAAAACTTCACAACACAAAACTTAAAGTAGAAAACTCGTGAGCTCCGTTAGCGAAAGAAAACAAAAAAACCACTTCAAGGTACAGTAATGAACTCATTATTTATTTATATTGGTGTTAAACCTAATGTATTCCAACTTCTCTATGGATTATAAACTATTTTACTAACCATAGATTCATCAAAATAAGCAAACAACACACAAAAAACAGAATCTGTCAAAAACAGAACAGTCTGTAGTAATCTGTAGCTAGCGCAATATCTGGAACCCCAAAAATTCTAAAATAAATTTCTGGACGTGAGGAATTTATCTATTAATCATCTGAAAAAATAATTAACTAAATAGCACTTTCCAAATAAAAATGCAAGCAGTTCTCGTGAGCGCTAAAGTTTCTGTTTTTTACAGCAAGTTCAACAAGACTTTCCCCAAGTCTTCCCAACGGTTGTACTTGGCACAAACACTAATTAAACACAAAAAACACAACCAAAACAGAGGCTAAATAATTTATTTATTACTAAACAGGAGCAAAAAGCAAGGAATTAAATAAAATTGGCTTGCCTCCCAACAAGTGCTATCGTTTAACGCCCCTAGCTAGGCATAAAAGCGAGGATAGATCTAGGTATTGCCATCATTAGTAGGCAACCATAAGTGGCTCTCATGATAGTTTCATATGGCAATTTTATTTTCTTTCTAGGAAAGTGTTCCATACCCTTTTTTTAATGGAAATTGAAATCTAATATTCCCTTCCTTCATATCAATAATCGCACCAACCGTTCTAAGGAAAGGTCTACCAAGAATAATAGGGCAAGAAGGATTGCAATCTATATCAAGAACAATGAAATCTACGGGCACATAATTTCTATTTGCAGAAATAAGAATATCATTAATCCTTCCCATAGGTTTCTTAATAGTGGAATCCGCAAGATGCAAGTTTAGAGAGCAATCATCAAAATTACGGAAATCAAGCAAATCACACAAAGTTTTGGGGATAGTGGAGACACTAGCACCCAAATCACACAAAGCATAAAACTCATGATCTTTAATTTTAATTTTAATAGTTGGTTCCCACTCATAATAGAGTTTTCTAGGGATAGAAACTTTCAACTCAAGTTTTTCTTCATAAGATTGCATCAAGGCATCAACAATACGTTCGGTGAAGGCTTTCTTTTGACTATAAGCATGTGGAGAATTTAGCACGGATTGCAACAAGGAAATACAATCAATTAAAGAGCAACTTTCATAATTAAATTCATTGAAATCCAATATAGTGGGTTTAGCGACATCTAGATTTTTATTTCTTTCAATCCCACTTTCATCAATTTCATCATAAAGATCTAAATACTCCAAATTTTTAGAACGCCTTCTAGGTAAAGGAAGATCATATTCAGTTTCATCAAGATTCATATTGCAAAACAAAGATTTGTTAGGAGACACATCAGTAACTTTTAGATCTTCATCTTGATTTTCATAGGAATTTGGTTTAGCGGCCATCTTATTATCTAAGGTGGCTTGCATATCCGAAATTTTAGCAGTCATGTTTTCTAGACGAGCAATTTGGGATCTTATTCCATCAAATTCTTTAGACATATCATCAAGCTCTTTATTCATATAATTCATAAAACTTTTTTGTTCCTTAAGCTCACTTCTAAAGAAATTATTATGCTCAAATTGCAAAACCATAAACTTCATAACATTGTTTTCAATCTCCTCTAACCTTTTAAGGTGAAGATCACCAAATCTCGGTTGAGCCATCGTGACAAACAAGCAATCCAACACATGAGCAAACAAAAGGCAAGCGGGCAAAAAGAGGAAAACGGAGAAAAGAGAGAGAAGGAGAATAAAATGGCAAGGGTGAAGCGGGGGGCAGAAAAACGAGAGGCAAATGGCAAATAATGTAATGCGAGAGATAGGGATTTCGATGGGTACTTGGTATGTTGACTTTTGCGTAGACTCCCCGGTAACGGCGCCAGAAATTCTTCTTGCTACCTCTTGAGCTTGCGTTGGATTTCCCCGAAGAGGAAGTGATGATGCAGCAGAGTAGCGTAAGTAATTCCCTGAGTTTTTGAGAACCAAGGTATCAATCCAGTAGGAGGCCACGCTCAAGTCCCTCGTACCTGCACAAAACGAAAGCTACTCGCAACCAACGCGATTAGGGGTTGTCAATCCCTTCACAGTCACTTACGAGAGTGAGATCCGATAGATATAATATTTTTGGTATTTTTGGTATAGAGATGCAAAGTAAAAAGTAAAAGGCAAAGTAAAAAAGCAAAATAAGATTAAAGTGATGGAGATTGATATGATGAGAATAGACCCGGGGGCCATAGGTTTCACTAGTGGCTTCTCTCAAGAGCATAAGTATTCTACGGTGGGTGAACAAATTACTGTTGAGCAATTGACAGAATTGAGCATAGTTATGAGAATATCTAGGCATGATCATGTATATAGGCATCACGTCCGTGACAAGTAGACCGAAACGATTCTGCATCTACTACTATTACTCCACTCATCGACCGCTATCCAGCATGCATCTAGAGTATTAAGTTAAAAACAGAGTAATGCTTTCAGCAAGATGACATGATGTAGAGAGATAAATTCATGCAATATGAAGTAAACCCCATCTTGTTATCCTCGATGGCAACGATGCAATACGTGCCTTGCTGCCCCTTCTGTCACTGGGAAAGAACACCGCAAGATCGAACCCAAAGCTAAGCACTTCTCCCATGGCAAGAACTACCAATCTAGTTGGCCAAACCAAACGGATAATTCGAAGAGACTTGCAAAGATAACCAATCATACATAAAAGAACTCAGAGAAGATTCAAATATTATTCATAGATAGACTTGATCATAAACCCACAATTCATCGGTCTCAACAAACACACCGCAAAAAGAAGATTACATCGAGTAGATCTCCACAAGAGAGGGGGAGAACTTTGTATTGAGATCCAAAAAGAGAGAAGAAGCCATCTAGCTACTAACTATGGACCCAAAGGTCTGAGATAAACTACTCACACTTCATCGAAGAGGCTATGGTGATGTAGAAGCCCTCCGTGATGACGGCCCTCTCCGGCGGAGCTCCGGAACAGGCCCCAAGATGGGATCTCGTGGATACAGAAAGTTGCGGCGGTGGAATTAGGTTTCTGGCTCCTGTTCTGATCGTTTGAGGGTACATAGGTATATATAGGAGGAAGGAGTACGTCGGTGGAGCACCGAGGGGCCCACGAGGCAGGGGCTCGCGCCCTAGGGGGGTGGGCACGCCCCCCACCCTCGTGACCGCCTCTTTGACTCCTTGGAGTAGGGTCCAAGTCTCCTGGATCACGTTCGGTGAGAAAATCACGTTCCCGAAGGTTTTATTCTGTTTGGACTCCATTTGATATTCCGTTTCTCCGAAATACTGAAATAGGCAAAAAACAGCGATTCTGGGCTGGGCCTATCGGTTAATAGGTTAGTCCCAAAAATAATATAAAAGTGGAAAATAAAGCCCAATATAGTCCAAAATAGTAGATAATATAGCATGGAGCAATCAAAAATTATAGATACGTTGGAGACGTATCACGCGTTGAAGGCAAATTTCACCCTACCGCCGGAGGAGGATCCGGAGAAGCCAGTTATAGAGCAATTGATCAAGTCTCATGCTCTTAAGAAGATGGCAGAACTATTCAGGAGGTGGAAGAATGAGCTGAAAACATCGTTTGTCGACAAAGAAGAGACACCAGAATTCACCAGTCGGTATGAGAAACTCAGAGATCAGTGGGACAACTTTGTGGCCCACAAGACATCGGACAAGAGTAAGAAGATGTCAGCGACAAACAAGAAAAATGCTGCGAAGAAGAAGCTTCACCATCGCACAGGGTCAGGTGGCTACCTCAAAGCGCGGCCGTTGTGGGCCAAGGCTGAGAATGACCTGCTTGATAAAGGGGTCGAACCAGAGACATTGAACTGGCCAGACCGTTGCCAGACTTGGTTCTTCAGGGTTGGCAGAACCTTGGACCCTGTATCAGGGAAGTGCCGTTGGACGAACGAGCAAATGCGAATGCCCATCACGAAGCTTCGACAGTATATCGATGCAGCACAACAAGGGACGTTCGTTCCAGACAGAGAGAACGACGAGCTCACAATGGCCCACGGGAATCCTGAGCACCCAGGACGGACACGAGGCACGCCAGGCTCCATTCCGTGGAAGGCTGGTTTTACGGACGCATGCGGTTACAAATGACAGGAGAGGAGGAAGAAAGTGGAGCAGATCCAAATTCAGGCGCTGCACGCAAGGGTACAAGCGATAGAGCAACGAGAAGCAGATCGAAACAAGCGACCCGCCGAAGCTACCTTGCCATCTCAGTGGAGACTGGAGAGGCAGCGTGGCTTCCACCGAGCTGCAGCAGCTGGAGCCTGTCTTCACGGCTCCTGCTAGCTACCCCGTGGACTTAATCACGGAGTCTTAAAATTTCCACCTTATGACGCAATGGATGAAAATGAAAGTCAAGGCGCCTGTTGGCTCTATTGCACCTCCTGAACCTGGCGCAACTTTTCACTGCCGGCCGATTCCAGAAGGATATGCTAGGGTGATGGTGGATGAAATACCGGATGGATTTGAGGACCTCGAGTTTGACCACCCTACGGGTGAAGGGGAGACTCGGTTGGGTTCTTGTCTATTGACTCCATGCCTATGGCGGAAGGAGCTCATCAACCTTCTGAACTGGATGCCTTCGCCTCCTCCTCCTCCGGTGAGTCAGGGTACTCCGCCTCCTCATCCGCCTCCTCCTCCGGCGACTGATCAGGGCACTCAGCCTCCTTCTCCGGTGCGTGGCGGCAGTCCGCCTCCTTCTCCGCCTCGTCAGCAAGGGCGGAAGAGACTCGTTGCCGCTCTGACTGCTCCGGCACGTCATAGTCCTCCTCCTCCGCCTCGTAAGCAAGGAAAGAAGACAGCCGTAGCCACTCCGTCTGCTCCGGCATCGAGCAGTACAGCCAGAGGCGGGAGGCAATACCTATTCGGTCCTTCTCTGAAGACTCCAAAGAAGTTACCATACGAGAAAACCCCGGAGGAAAACGAGAAGATCATGCGAGACGAAGTGAGGAACTTCTTTGAAGGGGTGAAAGCAAAGAAACATCCATCTCCAGAGGAGAAGATAGATCCGGTGAAAGCGAAGCGCACTATGGAGGCCCTGAAGAAACCCCCAAAGTCTCCGCCAAAAGGCAACTATGAGTGCATTATTCAAAGGTCATTTATCAAAGCGGAGCGGTCGGGAAGTACTGTCAGTGATCAAAGGTTAGCGGAACGACGAGCTGGGAAAAATTGCCCAGCTCAGCGAACAAGCGAACAAATCGTTCCCCCCGCTCAAGGTGTCTAGCGATATCTTCACTAATGATTCGAGGATGGTGCCCGGTTATAACAATATTGAAGATTACCTGCCCGACGATGTACATTATGAATTCTTGGAGGTGGACGAACACAGATGCGAAGATTCCATGATTGGTACATGAAAACCTGCAGAGAGTCTGGGGGGACGAATACTTTGATGCTGAGAGTTAAAGAGGAGCATGACCTCATTGGAACTAATCTGCTGAATGTTCCATTTGAGGAGTTCTTCCAGTTTTTCAATCAGAAGGCCCTCAATAAATTAACGGTCACTTGCTACTGTCTGTAAGTACTATTTCTATCATTAAGTCTCTCTATATAGGCCAGCTCTTTCATTGCATGTATTTATAATTATCCTCACTATATTATGCGGATTGAAGATCGCCGAATTGAAGAAAAGACAAATCGGTGATATTGGGTTCATTAACCCAAATATCATATATGCATATTCGGTTGAATTTCAGAAAAAAGATACCAAGGCTAACTTGCTACGATCGTTGGTATTAAATCAAAACAAATCTATAATACTCTTTCCTTACAACTTCAAGTGAGTGTTACTTTCTTGTGCATATTCGATTTCCCTTATTAGTCGAGGTTATAGTAATGTAATTGATGAGTTATGCATGCGTGCGCCGGTTCCACTATATTATCCTAGAGATTAAGCTTGAGCAGAGACTAGTAACCGTCTTAGACTCAAGACGAAAAGATCCCAAGGAGTATGCGGACATGACTCAAATTCTTGAGAAGTAAGTTAAATCGATCATTATCGCACCATATCGGAAACTTTGTTCACTTCCTGATATCAAGTAATTGTTTTCTTTGTCTGGCAGGGTTTGGAAAAAATTCACTTCAAAAGCTCTGGGACTGCCGAAGAAGCTGGAATTTAAACACCCGAAAGTAAGTACTACTAGCATGTTCCGCGCATCTCCTAGTGATTCAAGTGCTAGTTTCATCAATACCATTTAGCATTCTTGCTTATCAGTTTGATTGACCTCTATTTCTTGTAAAGTGGTTGTGGCAGGAAGCCGGGAATAATTACTGTGGATACTACGTTTGCGAGTCCATCCGCCACACGACCTGTGAGCAGGGCTACACTAAAAAACAATATGAAGTGCATAAGCAATAATATTCAGAATTTTACTTTATTACAATCTTTTGTGTTGAGTTTCATTCATTCATATATATGTATTGGCCCCCTTCTTGAAATTAGATGTTTCGGATGCGGGATGAACTCCTAGCACCAGATCGCATGCGAGGAATTCAAGAGGAATTGACGGCATTCTTTCTTGACCACGTGATCAATAAAGACAGAGAATACCATGTGGACCCTGTGTTCATATATAATTAGGGGATTATATTGTAAGATATCTTATATTGTATATATGTAGCCAGTAGCGTCGGATAGATATACGAAAACTTGTTGTTCGACCAATCTCTCAGAGAAGGAGAGGTTGATATCACTTCTCTCTGTATGCATATGTTCATGACGATCTTCTGTTTCCTTCATTTTTGCTTACTAGCTAGCGTGTCGAGTGCTCTCTATATGTATAGTACATAGCGTCGACAAAGCACGGAGATAAGAGAGGACACTTCTCTCTATTAATTAATTAGCTACCTAACACAATATATGAAACACCTTAATTAACCATACAAAACCCCCAAATCCCCCCCCCTTTAGAAAAAAACAAAAACCCTAGCCCCTGAACAGCTGACGCGTGGATGCCTATTGGTTCCGGTTGGTGCCACCAACCGGGACCAAAGGGCCTCCTGCCTGGGCTCGCCACACCGACCACGTGGAGGCCCATCTGTCCCGGTTCGTGTAAGAACCGGGACTAAAGGCCTAGGGCTTTAGTAACAACCCTCTAGTCCTGGTTCAGGAACCGAGACAAATGGCCCTTAAGAACCAGGACAAATGGCCCGTTTTCCACTAGTGCATGTCACCACGTCAGGATGGGGTCCTACCTCTGTTGACGCACTACAAGAAATATGTCAACTAGTGACCTTCTGTCAGTGACCCTGGAAGAATTGGTCATAGATCTATGACCATTTCAGACCAATTGGTAAAAAGCTGTTCGGGGGGCTCCAAACCCTAAACTATAACGACCATTTTGGTCAGAAAGGTCGTAATTTCCTTACACGAAATGGTCATAAAGCAGATAACACTAGTCTGCTGCCTTATTTCTAGCTGATAATGACCAATATAGATGGTCATAACCTTGTAAGTTGTGGTGGGTTGCTATGACTAGGCGCCACCTCATCAGTTTTGCCTATGTGTCATGTCCATGTGGCAGTTTTTGCCATAGGTTGTGAAGCAACCTATATTTCTGACATTCCCAAAATTCCCAAAAAAATCTCATAAATTCTTTGGTCATATCTTCGTCAAATATGTAAAAATCCTTCCTTGCCTAGTTCAAAAATAATTCAAAAATATTCATTTTCCTATTCTGTTCAGAACAACAGTTTGTGAAGGAAGTACCACTTTGGCATGTCCAAATAGTATCCATTTTCTACAGTGGTTTCCTATGCCCAAATAACCATCCTCCACCTAATGCCAGCTCAATCCAATCATTATTTTGAGCCGAGCTTCAACATTCGTAGTTATGTCCAATGTGGTAGTTTGCAAAGCAAGTACCACCTAGGCTCCTCCTTTTGAGCTGAAAATTTGTGAAGACGGTCTTCTTAGTAACTGATCATCCTCAGCCAAAACTCACGCCCATTAGCCATGTACATTTCCCGTACCGCTAATCAAACACTTGGCCGTTAATTCATGTTTGAGCATCGATCGGTCTCCTCGTAAGAATCTTATGTTGTACTTTTCTTCCTAGCACCAACCTGGGGAGTGCCCAACCCACTAGACATGCCTAGGCCGCCCAGAACACATGGCAACGCCACAGTCACGTGGTGACCACGCGGCGGGCATGCGAGTTTACGCGCTCTAGAGTTGGGGCCCTCGGCCACCGCCCAAACCTCGACGTATCGCCACCAAACCATGTATTTATGATTAAATAGGTCCTTATGTAACTAGAAATGATTTTTGGAAAAAAATAAATAGCAAACTACGAGGCAGCTGCACTTCAAATTTGACCCGCTTCCAGCTGAATCGGCGGAAATTTGTCTTTTTCACGAGAGGCGGATCAAAATTTTTTACACCCAACCATTTTGTCAATTGTGCATTAAATATGGCCTAGTATTTTATAAAAATGATTTGGTCAAATTTTGCAACAATTATTTCGAAGGTCCTTCATAAAAAAACCTCCTTTCGGGCATTAAAAAATGGAAAATGGTTTTTTTGTCCAAAGAAAATGAAAACTTCCTTAGGCAACATTGTTTGCCATTCCAATATGCACCCTTGTGCACAATATGATATCATTAGAACAAACTATGCCATGAATGTGGCCATAAGATTGATCATTTGGCTTGAAAGCCATTGATCTCCACACATGATAGCTCGTTTCTGAGAACACTTTTTTATAATAATTGTCGTATTACAAGTTTGTTATTTTTCCTGAGAACTTGGCCACATATGATGACACAATGCGAAGGTTTCCCATTTTTTTTTATTTTTTTTTTGAATTTTTTATGCCCGTTTCAAAATGCGGTCAAAACGGCAGGCTTGACCGTTCCTAGCTAGTGGTTGAATCTTGGAAAACTTTTGATGTTTATCTAATTAAATATATACTTATGTACCTAGAAATGATTTTTGGAAAAAAGAAAGAGCACGCTATGAGGCAGCTGTAGTTCAAATTTGACCCGCTTCCAGCTGAATCGGCGAAAATTTGTCTTTTTCACCAGAGGTGGATCAAAACTTTTTACACCCAACCATTTGGTCAATTGTGCATTAAATATGGCCTAGTATTATAGAAAAATGATTTGGTCCAATTTTGCAAGAATTATTTGGTAGGTCCTTCACAAAAAAACCTCATTTGGGGCACTCGGAAAATGGAAAATGAATTTTCCGTGCACAGAAAATGAAAACTTCCTTAGGCAACATTGTTTGTCATTCCAAGATGCACCCTTTTGCACAATATGAGATCATTTGAAAAAACTATGCCATGAATGTGGCCATAAGATTGATCATTTGGCTTGAAAGCCATGAATCCTCACGCATGACAGCTCATTTCTGAGAACACTTTTTAAAAATAATTTCCGTATTATAAGTTCATTATTTTTCCTAGAAACTTGGTCACATATAATGACACAATGCGAAGGTTTTCCATTTTTTATTATTTTTTGAATTTTTCATGCCCGTTTCAAAATGCGGTCAAAACGGCAGGCATGACCGTTCCTAGCTAGTGGTTGAATCTTGAATTTTTTTGATGTTTCTCTTATTAAATAGATATTTGTGTACCTAAAAATGATTTTTGGAAAAAATAAAGAACAAACTTTTGATACCCAACCATTTGGTCAATTGTGCATAATATGAGATCATTTGAACAAACTATGCCATGAGTGTGACCATAAGATTGATCATTTGGCTTCAAAGCCATGAATCTTCATGCATGATAGGTCATTTCTGTGAATACTTTTTTAAAATAATTGCTGTATTACAAGTTTATTATTTTTCCAGAAAACATGGTCACATATATTGACACAATGCGAAGGTTTTCCAATTTTTTGATTTTTTTGAATTTTTATGCCCGTTTCAAAATGCGGTCAAAACGGCGGGCTTGACCATTCCTAGCTAGTGGTTGAATCTTGGAAAACTTTTGGTGTTTATCTGATTAAATAGATACTTTTGTACCTACAAATAACTTTTGGAAAAAATAAAAGCTAACTATGAGGCAGCTGCAGTTCAAATTTGACCCGCTTCCACCTGAATCGGTAGAAATTTGTCTTTTTTCACGAGAGGTGGGTCAAAACTTTTTACACCCAACCATTTGGTCAATTGTGCATTAAATATGTCCTAGTATTTTAGAAAATTGATTTGGTACAATTTTGCAACAATTATTTGGTAGGTCCTTCACAAAAAAGCTCATTTTGGGCACTCAAAAAATGGAAAATGAATTATTCGTGCAAAGAAAATGAAAAATTTCTTAGTCAACATTGTTTGTCATTCAAGATACAACCTTGTGCATAGTGTGAGACTGTTTTTTTGAAAAAAAAAATTCATGTGTAAAAGTAGAAGAAAAACAAAAGAAAAAACACAATTATATGTGCTCTATTCTTATTGGTTGGTTAGTTGTCACACGGATCGATGACATGGCCTCCCATCCATTAGTCCAACTCTCCACCTCTCCCTCCAGCCATCCATCTGCAGCCCAAACCCGCACCCGTCCACCTCTCCTCCCTCAGCTCCTCGCCGCCGCCACCTCCTCCCAGATCCCCCTCTCCCCTCTGCCCGACCTCCCTCTCTCCCCCATCCCACCGCCGATGACCTCCTCATCGCCCCCAGCGCTGGCCATCCTCCCTTACACACCGCCGGTGACCACAACTATGGCCTCCACCTCCCTCCCCTCCCCTCACTGGCCGGAGATCCACTCAATTCCTCTCCCTCCCCTGATTCCTCTCCAGTCCCCCTGCTGGCCAGAGATCCACCACGCCTCACTCAACGGCGGCTGAATCCCGACGCTCCTCTGCCTGCCCACCTCGCCTCACTCAACCCCGCGGCTCTCGCTCGCTCGACTCCTCCCCTCCCCGCACCAATCCTCGCCGCCCTTTCCCCAAACCCTACCTTCGCGAAGCTTCCATGAACATGGAGCGCTTGCCAACGGAGCACCACGGGCACTGGTATGAGCAGATGCAGCCGTAGACGGCCCCCGAGGGGGACGCGTCGGCCTCGTCCTCGTCCTCGCTGTCGGCGTCGGCTCACTTATCCTAGGTAAAGGTAAGCTCGCCCACGGCCGCCGCGGATCCAAACCATCTCCTCCTCCGTTCCCCGCCTCGCTTCTCCCCGTCGCTAACATGGGTTGTGGCTTCTACTGGTTGTGCAGGGGAAAGGTTCGCCCATGGCTCCGTCGCAGCCCAAGTTGGTCCTCTTCGTGGGCATCAACAAGGGCCACATCGTCACCAAGCGCGAGCTACCGCCGCGCCTGTCCGAACGCAAGGGGGTAAGCTTCTTCCACCCTTGTTGTGCTTGTGCTGTTACCGCAAGGGTGATACAGATGACGCTGGTGCTGTTGTGCTTGTGCCTATGCTGATATCCGAGACACATCTTGCATACAGATGACGCTGGTGCTGTTGTGCTTGTGCATGTGTTGTTCTGTTTATCTGTGCGGGTTTCAAGCATTAGGCTCGATTTCTTGTTGGTAGATTGTGTGGCGTGGTAGCTTCCTTGCTTCGATATGGACCAACGGCGAGTCTTCCATAGATCATGGCTTGCTGCTGGTTTTGGTGGATCTAAAGTGTGCGGTCATTTCTATCTTTCCTTTCAAGTGATCGAGGAAAGCTACTTGGTTAATCTGCGCATGCCTTGTTCTGAAGTGTGGAGTGTCAACTATTTCAGCAGCAACACATATTGCAAGTAACCTCTTTCTGTTTATGGAGTGTAAACAAAATAAGAGCCCACATACACTTGCATCTTTTCTGAACATTCAGCCCGTCCTATTTAGTCAAATGAAGAAAAAATGCAAGGACACCAAAAGGTGTGTAGATACACAGATAACAAATATGTGGTTCCATACTAGTTGGAACACTTTTCGCTTAAATGATGTGCATGACAGATTTATCCAGCCACTGCACTTTACTGAATAGTTGTTTCCTAGACATGTTGGGTTTTTCAAACCTTCTCTTGGGAGAAAAAGAAAAAGAAAAGCTGCTGTCCTGAATGAATGTAAAAATACTATAACAAGCCCTTCTTTGTTGCATTTAGGGGCATTGCAAGGCACTGCAATTACCTCGGAGATCTACTCTTGGCACTGATTAGCTACAGAACCAGAAGGCCATGCTGTATTGTTATTGTAGACCGTGATGATCATGCAGAACTAAATGGCAAGTTCTTCTATACATTGTTCTTTGATATCCAGTTTTGAATTGAAGTTGCATCGACCTCTAGCTTTGACACCGCATTGTGATCTAATCTGGTGCGTTTAGGCGCTGCGGGCCAAGGACCTGAACGAGATGTTCCCGGTGGTGGACGCACAGGCGGCGCCCATGGAGGACGCCCCTCCACCACTGCTCCGACGCCATCCAGGTCTTCTTACCTTCAGTTTCTTCTTCTTCCCTTGCCCTCCATTCCTTTGACTGAGATGTGATGTGGTTTCCTGCCATGAATGAGCAGTTGTCGCCGGATGGATGTAGGACGACCGACCATGGATGAGCAGCAACAGCACCCCCATGGTGAGCCCCTCCACCCCTTTGTTCCCCTCTGCTTTTTGTGATGCTAGAGTTTGGCCTCGGTTCCATGGCTGATTACTTGCTGTACGCCACGTCGAGGACCGAGTGTTTGAGCTGATTTGTGTTGTTGGTGGTCATCTAGCTACTGATTTTCTGCTGCAAGTTAGAATGCCTACTGTTCTGTGCTGTAGAAGACTACTAAATTATCTAGTTTGCATCCCTTTGATGTCATGTATGCTACTGATTTGTTGCAGGTAATTAGAATGCTGTAGGTTCAGTACTAACATGGTATATTAAGTGCTATCTTTGTCTGGTAACATCTTTTTATCTTGTTATTTTAGTCCATGAGTGTTGTGTTGGAGCATCACTGACTTGAATGGTTTTTTTAAAGGCCTATAGAAGTGCCATCTTTGACTGGCAACATCTGCCTCCTATGTGATGTAATGTATCTATTTGACCTTACTTGTTTTAAGTGAATGATGTATTACTTACAAGTGTCAATGTACTGATGCAAAAGTGATTGTTTACTTGTGACTAATCTGTTTTCCATCTCATTTATAGGAGTTCCCGAAATGCCCGACTCCGGCCCCGTCCTCCCCGATGCCTGGTCATGGCCCTGTGCACGGCGGACGCGGCTTGGTCGCTTCCTCCGAGAATCTTGTCCCCTCGATCTTGGTGCGGCAGGGGGCGCATCCACCAGATCCGCCGGCGGACATCAAGGCGATGGCTTGGACCTTGCTGCCCTCTACCAAGGAAGGAGAAAGCTCGTGCAGATATCGGCGGCTGTGCTCCACGCTCGCGCAGATGCTGGCTGGATTGCTACCCCTGTCATACATTACACTATAGGTGAGCAGATCCAAGCCAGTCTGTTTGTCTCTTTGATTGATGGATTCAAACCATGCCATCCGTCAGTACGTACGTACATGTAGGATTCAACAAAATCATGCCTTATTACACCACTGCCGTACACGCTATGTATCTATCATTGGTGGACGGCATCATTCAACAGTTTAGTTTGGTGATGATTACCTAGTTTGCAGCAAGGAATGCACTAGGTAGTACTAGTATAAATTAGCCACATTGACTAACTAACTGCCTGCCTAATTGAATGAATCAATCTGATTAGTATGTTTGCTGCCATTTTGTTAGTCTGCAGAAGCATATCTAGTTTGTTAGTCAGCCACTTTTTTGCTAGAACCATAAATCCTGATGCATGCTGATTATGGTCTAGTTTGTTAGATTTGTTCTACTGTTGCTTAAAATTTGACTGGATTCTGAATGTGTATCTGCTGTGTATGTGCTGGTGTGTATCTGTTGTTGCCTGGATTCTGAATGAACATGTCAGTATACTATATACCCAAAAAAACATGCTTACAGTTCTTTTCATTTCTATGATCAATTTAGTTAGAGTTGCACATGTCAGTATACTATATACCAAAAAAATCCTAGCTAGTGAGAACATTTGTCACTCCATGAACACATACTGGTTAGTGTTAGCCATACTATTTATCTACATGGCATTTGATGTCAATTCTTGCTTATAAGTTATTGGATCACTCCATGAACACATTCTTATTCTTATATTTTCATTCTTATTCTTTGCACAGGTGAAGTGTGAATCCAAGGCCGAAGCTGTGAATCATATCAACAAAGAGGAGCATATTATGTGTTGTAATTGTACGCATATCTGGGTTGTAGTATACTGAATTGTAATAGACTAATGTAGTCTTGTTTTGGACGAATTTCATTTGCTCTCTAGTCTGTTCAAAACAATGATTGTGTATGTGATTTGAATACCCGTGAAATGGAAACCTGACAAGAGGGTCCAAGTTATAATGGTTGTTTGACAAATTTCAAAATTTCTGACATGTGGGACATATTTTGAGATAAGCATGACATGTGGGGCTGGCTTACTAGTGGTACCCCAATGTATAATGGCTGAAACTAGAAAAATCAATGGACTAAAAAGGCTACGACCCAAAAATAAAATGGCTTAAATGTTGGGCCTGGCCCATGCAGTTGACCAAAATTAATCTAGAAAAAACATGTAAAAAGGCCGAATTGTTGGGCTAGGCCCATGTGGAAAATCGAATTGGACCGGGCTGAATCTTGTGCCACATCAGATTGCCACGCTGGATGCCTACGTGGCCTGGGGAGGTTGCTAGTGACCCAAATGCCACAGTAGACGTATTTTGGTCATAAACGTCTACGACCATTCCAGAAGAAAGGTTGCTATAGTCAGTTTACGACCGCCAGCTTTTGACCTTATGTTTTTGGTCACAAAAAGGTCACAAATTGAAAACAGTGACCATTCAATGACCAATAGTGCTGGTCACAAGTTGACATATTTCTTGTAGTGACGCTTGAACTTCTTGATGAGTGGTTGGGGATGGTCTTTGGAGTTATATTGGACGGTAGATCTCTCCATGGTCCTTGTTGTCTGCAACCACATTGTTAGGGTTGATCCCCTCCTTCCTGGGCATGGTCAATGGTGTACTAGTGGTGCCCGCGCCCTGTTTATGGTCGTTAGTCGTGTTCTGCTAGAAGTTGCCATTAACTCCCATGTGGTTGGTGTTCATTCTTTATGTATCCTCTTCGGGTTGGTAAGGTTTATTCAGTCAAGTGGCATAGCATATAAGAAAGAAAAAGGTTAAAAGAAAAAGAAATTACGGATCTCCATGTAAGTTTCAATCAGCTGAGATTTAGCAATCTCGAAGGTTTATTTTCAGGTCGTCGACTCCCACTTGGCTAAGCCAGGGTACCCGCAATAAAAAAATAGTCAGGGGTGCGGCACCATGTAGTTGGTGTTCTTTTTTGCAAGAAAAGGGGGTTTATCTATTAATCAACCCGGATCAGAGAGATCTAACTCACATAGTTTTACCACCCCATCGAGTCCAGAACATAGCCAGACTGTAGTTTTTAATTCTGTACGCCCTACTGCAGCTAGTTCATGACTAACTCTATTGGCCTCACGCCTAATAGCTCCCATCTCAATCTTCCGTTCACTATTCAGTAAATGTTTTATCTCCTGGACTAAAGAAGCATCACGGGACCTGTTGATTGAAGTGTCGCACATCATTGTTACGGCAACCTCACAATCCATCTCTACCACGAAAGGTTGCGAACTCCAGTCAAGAGCTAACCGAATTCCTTCACGGCATGCCTCCAGTTCTGCCATTAAGGCGTTATCACATGTAAACAAGTGCCTGTAGGAGCTGAAGATGATCTTGCCGTTGCAGTCCCGCAGCACCATCCCAGTGCCACCATTGCCTACGCGTTCTGAAAACGCACCGTGTACGTTCAGTTTAAGCCAGCCCGCTGGTGGTGGCTTCCATGTCTCCGTGGCACGCGCCCGTACAGGCTCTCTGCCTGGACTAGTGAAGTGTGCAGCAGGGTATGATGGATCCTGGAGCACCATCTTTCCCTTTACTACGTCCGCTTGCGGGTGTTGTTTAATGCAAAGGAGCGACGAGATGTAGCCTTGCAAGAACCTGCAGGATACTGCAGTTGGAGGTGGAGCTTTGTGATGAACAATTTTGTTCCGAACATGCCATGTTCTCCAGAACGTCATTAGGACAACCATACAAGAGGTTTCCGAGAGCGGCTCGAGCACATCAAAGAGCCACTCCGGCCCAGAGTTTTTGACGGACATTATATCTGGAATCGCCCAGTCCTTCGCCATCGCGCTCCACAACTCTTTTGCTCAAGGACATCTGCACAAAGCGTGGAAAATATCCTCGCATTCCACATAACATAGAGGGCAGAAATTATTAGGTTCAAGTGTGTGAGAGAATTTATTTTCCCATGTAGCCAAAGAGTTGGACACCAGCCGCCAAGCAAAGACCCGTACCTTCGGGGGAGCAAGGCACCCTCATATGGTCTTCTAGATGGCGCGACGACCATCCGATGCCCTGCTCGATGCGCTCGCCAAAGGACTCTCGTGCTCGTCCATGGCGAAGCGGTACGCTGACCGGACGGAGAAGAGCCCGACTTCTCTGGTGCCCAGGCGAGGACATCATCAGTGATTCGCGTGGAGGTACTGATGCGGGTGATGACATCCACATCAATAGCAAGAAAGTGTTGTTGAAGAAGGTCCATCCTCCAGGATCTGTTGTCATTCAGAAGCTCCGAAACGTGCCTGAGTCGGCATGTGCCCTGGGCTGTAACAAGTTGGCCAGTGGGCGGTCACGACAGCCACCTATCCCGCCAGATCCGGATTTGTTGGCCGGTGCCAACACGCCAAATAAGCCCCTTCTTGAGGAGCTTCAAACCATGCGTGATCGCCTGCCATGTAACAGACGCGTTACCGGAAAAAACGGTGTCCTCCAAGCGCCCCTTCGGGTAATAGCGAGCTTTAAGTACCCGCGCACAGAGACTATCTGGTTTAGTTAATAAACGCCATGCTTGGTGAGCGAGTAGTGCCGGGTTGAACACTCTGAAATCCCGAAACCCAAGGCCGCCACACTGTTTCTGTCTCTGTATTTTTGGCCACGCCATCCAGTGAGTTTTCCGCTTCCCATCCTTTGAGCCCCACCAGAAGTTATGGACCATCCTATTGAGATCATCACAAACTGACATAGGCAACTTGAAAACACCCATCATATATGTCGGTATAGCCTGTGCGACGGCTTTGATCATCATCTCTTTGCCTGCAAGGGACAAAGTTTCGCCCAAGGCAACAATTCTTTTAGTGAGCCTAGCTTGTAGGTTCTGGCATTTACCCTTGGACATCCTACCTTCAGGAGTTGGTAATCCCAAATATTTCTCTTCAAAGGTGGAGAGTTGTACTTGGAGAGAGTCACGTACATTTTCTTGTTGGTTTTGTGGGCATGATTTTCCAAACATGATACTACACTTGGCTCAGTTGATGAGTTGTCCTGTTGCACTCTCATATACTGTAATAATAGCCTTTACCTCTCTAGCTTGCGGCCCATCTGCCTTAAAGAACACCAATGTGTCATCGACAAACAACAACTGGGAAATACCAGGAGCTCTCCGGCACACCTTCACAGGCGTATACTTTCTTTTCTCCTCTCCATCCTTCAGCAAAGCAGATAGACCATCAGCAATAAATAGGAATAAAAACGGGGAGAGTGGATCGCCTTGCCGTAGCCCACAAAACGGTGTGAACGAATCCAAGAGGGTCACATTAAATTTAACAGTGTATCTGACTGAGGTGACACAAGTCATGATCCAGTCAACCCAACAATCAGCGAAACCCAACTTTTGCATCATCCCTTTCAAGAACACCCAATCAACCCTGTCATATGCCTTGGAAAGGTCCAACTTATATGCACAAAAGCTTCTCTCCGGATCTTTCTCCTGTTGAATAGAGTGAATGCATTCGAACGCAACAAGAACATTATCGGTAATCATTCTACCTGGCACAAAGGCACTCTGTTTTGGCGATATGATCTCCTCCAAAATTGGTCTCAACCTATTCACAAGGCATTTTGACACAACCTTATAGATGACATTGCACAAGCTTATAGGCCTATACTCAGAGAGCTTCACCGGATTATCAACTTTGGGGATAAGAACAATAGCAGTGTTGTTTACTCCATTTGGCATCACGCCCGTCCGGAAGAACTCTTTCACTCCCCTGATTACATGATCCTTCATCACTGCCCAGTTCCTCTGAAACATCCTGGCGGGAAACCCATCCGGTCCCGGTGCTTTGAGTGGCCCAATCTGAAAGAGTGCATCAGAAATTCCCTTGTCCGAAAAATCTGCACATAATGCCTCATTCATAACACGGCTATTAATAAAATCAATAATAGGATCTGCACATAGGGACGGGTCAGCAGTAAATAGGGTGGTGAAATAATCAGTCACCATTGATGGTGGCACTGTCCATATGCGCCACCCCATCCTCATCTACCAAAGACCTGATGCGGTTTTTCCGTGCACTCCACACTGCCTTCCTATGAAAGAATTTAGTGCTCCTGTCACCTTCTCTCAACCAGTCAACTCTGGATTGTTGCATCCAAAGCATTTCTTCCCTGTAAAAGTAGCTCATTTAAACGATCAGTAGCTTCTCTAATGGTGCACTAATCTGCATTCATGGCCATTAGTTCTTCAAGACAGGTACACGATTTATTAATATCCTGGATTACATTACCAAATTTCCTCTTACTCCATCCTTGCAAGGTACGCATGAGCTCACCTAGCGTTGTTTCCACATCACCTAGGTGACCCATGACCCTAGCAGCAGTCCAGGCTTGCATGATGACCTCAGGGAGCACGGGACCCCGCTCCCAGGCCACCTCGTAGTGTCTGCACTTCCTGCCCACATACTCCCTAGGTGGCTCCAGCGAGTAACTCAGGAGGATGGGCGCATGGTCGGATGACGGTGCCACCAAATGGTGGACGGTCGCCTCCATAAATAAGTCACTCCAAGAATTATTTGCCACTGCACGATCAACTCGCACTTTGACATTCGCACGCCCGGACTGCCGGTTATCAAAGGTCTATGACAATCCAGCAAAACCAAGATCTCCAAGACCACACAACTCCAGAACATCCCGAAAATCAATCATCTGACCTGCTGAACGGGGGGTGTCACGGAAGTGCTCGAAGCCCGACATGGTCTCGTTGAAGTCACCAATTACCACCCAAGGTGTCGGAGTAATGGGTCACGGGTAGGCTAACCCGAGGCCCAGAACCTCAAGATGCCAGATGAAGAGCCGCCTTCTGGAGGACGGTTGAAGAAACGGTCGGCTTCCCGCATGCAGCCGAGTCCTAGAGGCGAGGTCAAGACCGGCCGACTCCCCGCCTGGCGGCTTCCAGAGAAGCCGGCCACGGGGAGTCGGCCCGCGGCACCAACAAGGCCCATGCCCTCATCAGGGTGGATGGGACTGAAGGAAATATGCCCCAGAGGCAATAATTAAGTTATTATTTATTTCCTTAGAATCATGATAAAGGTTTATTATTCATGCTAGAATTGTATTAACCAGAAACATAATACATGTGTGAATACATAGACAAACAGAGTGTCACTAGTATGCCTCTACATGACTAGCTCGTTAATCAAAGATGGTTATGTTTCCTAACCATAGACAAAGGAGTTGTTATTTGATTAACGGGATCACATCATTTGTTGAATGATCTGATTGACATGACCCATTCCATTAGCTTAGCACCCGATCGTTTAGTATGTTGCTATTGCTTTCTTCATGACTTATACATGTTCCTATGACTATGAGATTATGCAACTCCCGTTTGCCGGAGGAACACTTTGGGTGCTACCAAACGTAACTGGGTGATTATAAAGGAGCATTACAGGTGTCTCCAAAGGTAGATGTTGGGTTCGCGTATTTCGAGATTAGGATTTGTCACTCCGATTGTCGAAGAGTTATCTCTGGGCCCTCTCGGTAATGCACATCACATAAGCCTTGCAAGCATTGTAACTAATATGTTAGTTGCGAGATGATGTATTACGGAACGAGTAAAGAGACTTGCCGGTAACGAGATTGAACTAGGTATTGGATACCGACGATCGAATCTCGGGCAAGTAACATACCGATGACAAAGGGAACAACGTATGTTGTTATGCGGTCTGACCGATAAAGATCTTCGTAGAATATGTAGGAGCCAATATGGGCATCCAGGTCCCGCTATTGGTTATTGACCGGAGACGTGTCTCGGTCATGTCTACATAGTTCTCGAACCCGTAGGGTCCGCACGCTTAACGTTCATTGACGATATAGTACTATGTGAGTTATGTATGTTGGTGACCGAATGTTGTTCGGAGTCCGGGATGAGATCACGGACATGACGAGGAACTCCGGAATGGTCCGGAGATAAAGTTTGATATATGTGATAATAGTGTTTGGTCATCGGAAGGGTTCCGGAAATCACCGGAAGGGGTTCCGGATGTTTCCCGAAATGTTTGGGTACGAGAACACGTTATTTGGGCCAAAGGGGAAAAGCCCACAAGGTTTTTGGAAAGCGCAAAAGGAAGTTTTGCGGAGTCCAGGGGCCAGATGCCAGGGTCCCTGGCGTCTGGGTCCAGACGCCGGGAACCCTGGCGTCTGGCCCTGGAGTCCGAGAAGGACTCTTGCCTTTCGGGTGAAACCGACTTTGTGGAGACTTTTACTCCAAGTTTCGACCCCAGGGCTCAACATATAAATAAAGGGGCAGGGCTAGGACAAAGGACACATCAAGAAACACCAAGCCGTATGCCGGCAACCCCGTCTCCTCTAGTTTATCCTCTGTCATAGTTTTCGTAGTGCTTAGGCGAGGCCCTGCGGAAATTGTTCTTCACCAACACCGTCACCACGCCGTTGTGCTGCCAGAACTCATCTACTACTTCGCCCCTCTTGCTGGATCGAGAAGGCGAGGACGTCACCGAGCCGAACATGTGCAGAACTCAGAGGTGCCGTGCTTTCGGTACTTGGATCGGTCGGACGTGAAGACGTACGACTACATCAACCGCGTTGATATAACGATTCCGCGTGCGATCTACAAGGGTACGTAGATCATACTCTCCCCTCTCGTTGCTATGCATCACCATGATCTTGCGTGTGCGTAGGAATTTTTTTTGAAATTACTACGAAACCCAACAGTGGCATCCGAGCCTAGGTTATTTAGGTTGATGTTATATGCACGAGTAGAACACAAGTGAGTTGTGGGCGATATAAGTCATACTGCCTACCAGCATGTCATACTTTGGTTCGGCGGCATTGTCGGACGAGACGACCCGGACCAACATTACGCGTACGCTTACGCGAGACCGGTTCCCCCGACGTGCTTTGCACATAGGTGGCTTGCGGGCGACTGCCTCTCCAATTTTAGTTGAACCAAGTATGGCCCGGTCCTTGCGAAGGTTAAAACGGAGTCTATTTGACAAACTATCGTTGTGGTTTTGATGTGTAGGTGAGATTGGTTCTTGCTTAAGCCCGTAGCAGCCACGTAAAACTTGCAACAACAAAGTAGAGGACGTCTAACTTGTTTTTGCAGGGCATGTTGTGATGTGATATGGTCAAGACATGATGCTGAATTTTATTGTATGAGATGATCATGTTTTGTAACCGAGTTATCGGCAACTGGCAGGAGCCATATGGTTGTCGCTTTATTGTATGCAATGCAACCGCGATGTAATGCTTTACTTTATTACTAAGCGGTAGTGATAGTCATAGAAGCATAAGCTTGGCGAGACGACAATGATGCTACGATGGAGATCAAGGTGTCACACCGGTGACGATGGTGATCACGACGGTGCTTCGGAGATGGAGATCACAAGCACAAGATGATGATGGCCATATCATATCACTTATATTGATTGCATGTGATGTTTATCCTTTTATGCATCTTATCTTGCTTTGATTGACGGTAGCATTATAAGATGATCTCTCACTAAATTATCAAGAAGTGTTCTCCCTGAGTATGCACCGTTGCGAAAGTTCTTTGTGCTGAGACACCACGTGATGATCGGGTGTGATAGGTTCTACGTTCAAATACAACGGGTGCAAAACAGTTGCACAAGCAGAATACTCAGGTTATACTTGACGAGCCAAGCATATATTGATATGGCCTTGGAACACGGAGACCGAAAGGTCGAGCGTGAATCATATAGTAGATATGATCAACATAATGATGTTCACCATTGAAAACTACTCCATCTCACGTGATGATCGGTTATGGTTTAGTTGATTTGGATCACGTAATCACTTAGAGGATTAGAGGGATGTCTATCTAAGTGCGAGTTCTTTAATTAATTTGATTAACTGAACTTAAATTTATCATGAAACTTAGTACCTGATTAGTATCTTGCTTGTTTATGTTTAATTGTAGGTAGATGGCTCATGCTGTTGTTCCGTTGAATTTTAATGCGTTCCTTGAGAAAGCAAAGTTGAAAGATGATGGTAGCAATTACACGGACTGGGTCCGTAACTTGAGGATTATCCTCATTGCCGCACAGAAGAATTACATCCTGGAAGCACCGCTGGGTGCCAGGCCTGCTGCAGGAGCACCGCCGGATGTTATGAACGTCTGGCAGAGCAAAGCTGATGACTACTCGATAGTTCAGTGTGCCATGCTTTACGGCTTAGAATCGGGACTTCAACGACGTTTTGAACGTCATGGAGCATATGAGATGTTCCAGGAGTTGAAGTTAATATTTCAAGCAAATGCCCGGATTGAGAGATATGAAGTCTCCAATAAGTTCTATAGCTGCAAGATGGAGGAGAACAGTTCTGTCAGTGAGCATATACTCAAAATGTCTGGGTATAATAATCACTTGATTCAATTGGGAGTTAATCTTCCAGATGATTGCGTCATTGACAGAATTCTTCAATCATTGCCACCAGGCTACAAGAGCTTCGTGATGAACTATAATATGCAAGGGATGAACAAGACTATTCCCGAGCTCTTCGCGATGCTCAAAGCTGCGGAGGTAGAAATCAAGAAGGAGCATCAAGTGTTGATGGTCAACAAGACCACTAGTTTCAAGAAAAAGGGCAAAGGGAAGAAGAAGGGGAACTTCAAAAATAACGGCAAGCAAGTTGCTACTCAAGAGAAGAAAGCCAAACCTGGACCTAAGCCTGAAACTGAGTGCTTCTATTGCAAGCAGACTGGTCACTGGAAGCGGAATTGCCCCAAGTATTTGGCGGATAAGAAGGATGACAAGGTGAACAAAGGTATATGTGATATACATGTTATTGATGTGTACCTTACTAATGCTCGCAGTAGCACCTGGGTATTTGATACTGGTTCTATTGCTAATATTTGCAACTCAAAACAGGGACTACGGATCAAGCGAAGATTGGTTAAGGACGAGGTGACGATGCGCGTGGGAAACGGTTCCAAAGTCGATGTGATCGCAGTCGGCACGCTACCTCTACATCTACCTTCGGGATTAGTATTAGACCTAAATAATTGTTATTTGGTGCCATCGTTAAGCATGAACATTATATCTGGAACTTGTTTGATGCGAGACGGTTATTCATTTAAATCAGAGAATAATGGTTGTTCTATTTATATGAGTAATATCTTTTATGGTCATGCACCCTTGAAGAGTGGTCTATTCTTGTTGAATCTCGATAGTAGTAACACACATATTCATAATGTTGAAGCCAAAAGATGCAGAGTTGATAATGAGAGTGCAACTTATTTGTGGCACTGCCGTTTAGGTCATATCGGTATAAAGCGCATGAAGAAACTCCATTCTGATGGACTTTTGGAACCACTTGATTATGAATCACTTGGTACTTGCGAACCGTGCCTCATGGGCAAGATGACAGAAACGCCGTTCTCCGGTACTATGGAGAGAGCAACAGATTTGTTGGAAATCATACATACAGATGTATGTGGTCCGATGAATATTGAGGCTCGTGGCGGATATCGTTATTTTCTCACCTTCACAAATGATTTAAGCAGATATGGGTATATCTACTTAATGAGACATAAGTCTGAAACATTTGAAAAGTTCAAGGAATTTCAGAGTGAAGTTGAAAATCATCGTAACAAGAAAATAAAGTTTCTATGATCTGATCGTGGAGGAGAATATTTGAGTTACGAGTTTGGTGTACATTTGAAAAATTGTGGAATAGTTTCGCAACTTACGCCACCCGGAACACCACAGCGTAATGGTGTGTCCGAATGTCGTAATCGTACTTTACTAGATATGGTGCGATCTATGATGTCTCTTACTGATTTACCGCTATCGTTTTGGGGATACGCTCTAGAGACGGCCGCATTCACGTTAAATAGGGCACCATCAAAATCCGTTGAGACGACGCCTTATGAACTGTGGTTTGGCAAGAAACCAAAGTTGTCGTTTCTAAAAGTTTGGGGCTGCGATACTTATGTGAAAAAGCTTCAACCTGATAAGCTCGAACCCAAATCGGAGAAATGTGTCTTCATAGGATATCCAAAGGAAACTATTGGATACACCTTCTATCACAGATCCGAAGGCAAGACTTTTGTTGCTAAATTCGGAAACTTTCTAGAGAAGGAGTTTCTCTCGAAAGAAGTGAGTGGGAGGAAAGTAGAACTTGACGAGGTAACTGTACCTGCTCCCTTACTGGAAAGTAGTACATCACAGAAAACTGTTCCAGTGACACCTACACCAGTTAGTGAGGAAGCTAATGATAATGATCATGAAACTTCAGATCAAGATAGAACTGAACCTCGTAGATCAACCAGAGTGAGATCCGCGCCAGAGTGGTACGGTAATCCTATTCTGGAAGTCATGCTACTAGATGATGATGAACCTACAAACTATGAAGAAGCGATGGTGAGCCTAGATTCCGCAAAATGGCTTGAAGCCATGAAATCTGAGATGGGATCCATGTGTGAGAACAAAGTATGGACTTTGGTTGACTTGCCCGATGATCGGCAAGCAATTGAGAATAAATGGATCTTGAAGAAGAAGACTGACGCTGACGGTAATGTTACTGTCTACAAAGCTCGACTTGTCGCAAAAGGTTTTCGACAAGTTCAAGGGGTTGACTACGATGAGACCTTCTCACCTGTAGCGATGCTTAAGTCTGTCCAAATCATGTTAGCAATTGCCGCATTTTATGATTATGAAATTTGGCAAATGGATGTCAAAACTGCATTCCTGAATGGATTTCTGGAAGAAGGGTTGTATATGATGCAACCAGAAGGTTTTGTAGATCCAAAGGGAGCTAACAAAGTGTGCAAGCTCCAGCGATCCATTTATGGACTGGTGCAAGCCTATCGGAGTTGGAATAAACGCTTTGATAGTGTGATCAAAGCATTTGGTTTTATACAGACTTTCGGAGAAGCCTGTATTTACAAGAAAGTGAGTGGGAGCTTTGTAGCATTTCTGATATTATATGTGGATGACATATTACTAATTGGAAATGATATAGAATTTCTGGATAGCATAAAGGGATACTTGAATAAGAGTTTTTCAATGAAAGACCTCGGTAAAGCTGCTTACATATTAGGCATAAAGATCTATAGAGATAGATCAAGACGCTTAATTGGACTTTCACAAAGCACATACCTTGACAAGATTTTGAAGAAGTTCAAAATGGATCAAGCAAAGAAAGGATTCTTGCCTGTGTTACAAGGTGTGAAGTTGAGTAAGACTCAATGCCCGACCAGCGCAGAAGATAGAGAGAATATGAAAGATGTTCCCTATGCATCAGCCATAGGATCTATCATGTATGCAATGCTGTGTACCAGACCCGATGTGTGCCTTGCTATAAGTCTAGCAGGGAGGTACCAAAGTAATCCAGGAGTGGATCACTGGACATCGGTCAAGAACATCCTGAAATACCTGAAAAGGACTAAGGATATGTTTCTCATATATGGAGGTGACAAAGAGCTCATCGTAAAAGGTTACATTGATGCAAGCTTTGACACTGATCCGGACGATTCTAAATCGCAAACCAGATACGTGTTTACATTAAACGGTGGAGCTGTCAGTTGGTGCAGTTCTAAACAAAGCATCGTAGCGGGATCTACATGTGAAGCGGAGTACATAGCTGCTTCGGAAGCAGCAAACGAAGGAGTCTGGATGAAGGAGTTCATATCCGATCTAGGTGTCATACCTAGTGCATCGGGTCCAATGAATTTTTTTTTGACAATACTGGTGCAATTGCCTTGGCAAAGGAATCCAGATTTCACAAGAGAACCAAGCACATCAAGAGATGCTTCAATTCCATCCGGGATCTAGTCCAGGTGGGAGACATAGAGATTTGCAAGATACATACGGATCTGAATGTTGCAGACCCGTTGACTAAGCCTCTTCCACGAGCAAAACATGATCAGCACCAAGGCTCCATGGGTGTTAGAATCATTACGGTGTAATCTAGATTATTGACTCTAGTGCAAGTGGGAGACTGAAGGGAATATGCCCTAGAGGCAATAATTAAGTTATTATTTATTTCCTTATAATCAATATAAAGGAGTTGTTAATCAAAGATAGTTATGTTTCCTAACCATAGACAAAGGAGTTGTTATTTGATTAACGGGATCACATCATTTGTTGAATGATCTGATTGACATGACCCATTCCATTAGCTTAGCACCCGATCGTTTAGTATGTTGCTATTGCTTTCTTCATGACTTATACATGTTCCTATGACTATGAGATTATGCAGCTCCCGTTTGCCGGAGGAACACTTTGGATGCTACCAAACGTAACTGGTGATTATAAAGGAGCATTACAGGTGCCTCCAAAGGTAAATGTTGGGTTCGCGTATTTCGAGATTAGGATTTGTCACTCCGATTGTCGGAGAGGTATCTCTGGGCCCTCTCGGTAATGCACATCACATAAGCCTTGCAAGCATTGTAACTAATATGTTAGTTGCGAGATGATGTATTACGGAACGAGTAAAGAGACTTGCCGGTAACGACATTGAACTAGGTATTGGATACCGACGATCGAATCTCGGGCAAGTAACATACCGATGACAAAGGGAACAACGTATGTTGTTATGCGGTCTCACCGATAAAGATCTTCGTAGAATATGTAGGAGCCAATATGGGCATCCAGGTCCCGCTATTGGTTATTGACCGGAGACGTGTCTCGGTCATGTCTACATAGTTCTCGAACCCGTAGGGTCCGCACGCTTAACGTTCGTTGACGATATAGTACTATGTGAGTTATGTATGTTGGTGACCGAATGTTGTTCGGAGTCCGGGATGATATCACGGACATGACGAGGAACTCCGGAATGGTCCGGAGATAAAGTTTGATATATGTGATAATAGTGTTTGGTCACCGGAAGGGTTCCGGAAATCACCGGAAGGGGTTCCGGATGTTTCCCGAAATGTTTGGGTACGAGAACACGTTATTTGGGCCAAAGGGGAAAGCCCACAAGGTTTTTGGAAAGCGCAAAAGGAAGTTTTGCGGAGTCCAGGGGCCAGACGCCAGGGTCCCTGTCGTCTGGGTCCAGACGCCGGGAACCGTGGCGTCTGGCCCTGGAGTCCAAGAAGGACTCTTGCCTTTCGGGTGAAACCGACTTTGTGGAGACTTTTACTCCAAGTTTCGACCCCAGGGCTCAACATACAAATTGAGGGGCAGGGCTAGCACAAAGGACACATCAAGAAACACCAAGCCGTGTGCCGGCAACCCCGTCTCCTCTAGTTTATCCTCTGTCATAGTTTTCGTAGTGCTTAGGCGAAGCCCTGCGGAAATTGTTCTTCACCAACACCGTCACCACGCCGTTGTGCTGCCGGAACTCATCTACTACTTCGCCCCTCTTGCTGGATCGAGAAGGCGAGGACGTCACCGAGCCGAACGTGTGCAGAGCTCGGAGGTGCCGTGCTTTCGGTACTTGGATTGGTCAGACGTGAAGACGTACGACTACATCAACAGCGTTGATATAACGCTTCCGCGTGCAATCTACAAGGGTACGTAGATCATACTCTCCCCTCTCGTTGCTATGCATCACCATGATCTTGCGTGTGCATAGGAATTTTTTTTGAAATTACTAAGAAACCCAATAGGGACGGGGAGTGGCAACAGTGAAGCCCACTCCCTCCCCTTTTCCAGGAGATGACTAGGCCACAGTGCGCTGTACCAACAGAGATCTCCGTCTAGCGCGGCTCTATTGCCATGCCATCCCTGACATTAGCAATAGTGGGCGGAGTCCTGTGCCCACGACAGCCTGTCAGTACGGTCCATGGACGACGGGCCCTACCGGTCAGCGAGAGTCCAGAAGACGGCAAGAGCGCCACCAGTCGGACCCGTAGGGAGCCGGCCCCCGGGAGTCGGCCTGCCCCTCCCATGGGTTCCCCGCGCCATTGACCAGACGAGACAGGGAGTGGCCACAGTGATTCACCTGCCAGACGGCGGGCAGTAGCCACGACCCCATGACCAAGCCTGCGTCAGTTGAAGCACAACTATAGTAATCAGCAGCCGGCAAGACCCGCAAGCGGCGGGTACGGCCTGTCGGCTCCGTACCAGACCAGTCGGTGGGCCCCAGCAGTCGGCGGAAGGGCCGGCAGGTGAAGAGACTGACGGTCGGGCCCTGCGCCCAGACAGTTTACCATTGTACCCCTGGGGGGGTAGGCCTATATAAACCCCCCAGGGCACCCATTCAAAGGGTTCGGACCCATTAGAACTAGACCAGGTCATAGAGGGAGGAGAGAGCTAGCCCTGCCTTCTCCTACCTTCAACATACAACTCGAGGAGCGCCCTTGTATTCACTTTGCCTTAGTGATCATGTGGAGACCACGCAGAGCAGGACTAGGGGTGTTATCTCCTAGGAGAGCCCCGAACCTGGGTAAAGTACGCCGGCGTTCGTGTCTACGCCTCATCCCGTTTTCGGGCACCGGCGACGTTCTACTCGCCCCCACCATGATAAGCCATCCATTGGCATATGTCGCACCCAACCCCCGACATTTGGCGCCCACCGTGGGGCCTGGTGCACCATCGTCCGGAGACCTATACTAGACAGGAACCCTTAGTGCAGCCAGCCCGGCACGCCAGACGGAGTTTGCGCCGACGCGCTGCATGGCGCTGAAATCGCCTGCGCGGCCAGTTGCCTCGCTGATCTTGTCGGCGGGGTCTGCCTCTCCGACGAGCCCGCATTTGACGCGGGTACAGGCGGCCCCGAGAGCCTCCTCGCGGGCCTCCTTGATCAACTCCACATCGCCAGCTGGGGACTTGGAGTCCGTAGGCTCCACCGATCCGATGTTGGTCGACTCCAACACCGCGTCGCTTGACACGTTCCCCACCAACGTGGTGGTCTACGACGAGCCGCTCCCTTGCGCGGAGAGCGGCGGAAGCACCGTCATGGAAGTGCTTGTCATTGATCATGGCGAGCACTCCGGCGGGGGTGATTATGACCCGCTCAGCGCGGCGCTGCAAGATCTGGCAGCGCCCATTCCCGAAGATGCCGATGCCGAGACGCTGGAGGCACGCCGCCTTCAGCTAGTCGAAGGCACCAAGAAGCTGGCCAGCATGAGACGCCTATCAGAGGCCTACCAGCACGAGATGGACCGCGTTGTGGGCGGCACGCCGGCTCCAGCTGGACCTAGCCGCCTTGGCACGGTCCGGCAGCGCGGCGTGGCCATCGCCGACCAGTTCGCGGCAAATCGCCCCGTTTATGCCATGCCTGCGGGGAACATCCGAGCTGCCCAGGCGGCGGTGGACGAGCTGGACAAATTCGAGGGCGAAGAACTTCCCTTGATGACGGAGCGCGTCCAGCGACTCCTTGACGCGGCTGCGGAGCAGAACGAGGCCAGCTCCTGCACTAATGCGCCGCACCAGCAGAATGAGGACCTGCCTCCCTGCCGAGACCAAGGCGCGACATGTCGGACGCCGACTGGTGGCGTCCGCGGAAGAAAGGACAAGGAGCCGGCTGCCAGCCGCAGTCGGACTCACATCACCATAGAGCGCGACCAAGACGGCCGCCCAAGAACAGTGGAACGACGGGACGAGTGTCCGCCTCCTCCCCCTCGCAGGGAAAAGCGAGTCTCCCCGCCGCCTGTTGATCATCCGACGCTCGGCGACCGCCTTGGCCGCCGAGAGGGAGTCGGAGAGAATGACGCCTGCCACCGGATCGACCGTCTCCACCGATCCCTGGCGCTTGAAGAAAAAGATGAGTTGGGTCCGCCGTGTTTCGACCCCCGCATTCAAGACGAGCCCTTCCCCAAAGGGTTCACGCTCCCAAGAGACACACCCAAATACACCGGCTTCGTGAAGCCGGAAGACTGGCTAGTTGACTACTCCACGGCAGTCAGCATAGCAAACAGCAACAAGCGTGTTGCCGTGAAGTACGTTCCGCTCATGCTCCAGGGCACGGCCCGGTCATGGCTAAAAAGCTTGAAGCCCCGCAGCATCAATAGTTGGGTCGACTTCACCGACGCCTTCGTCCGCAACTTCACCAGCACGTACGAGCGCCCTCCCCCCAAACCTCGCCAGCTCTCCTTATGCGTGCAAGGCCCCAATGAGTCAACTCGCGACAACCTCACGCGCTGGGCTGAGCTCCGCAACTCCTGCGAGGGCATGCACGAGGTGCAGGCCATTGAGTACTTCACTGCAGGATGCTGAGAGGTCACCCTCCTCAAGCACAGGCTTCTCTGCGATGAGCCGGAGACCCTCGACAAGCTGCTGATCATAGCAGACAAATATGCCACGGCCGACTCCTCCATGAAGACGGAGATCCAAGTTAGTGCGACAGGCAAGGTGGCTCCTCAGGCTCCTCGAACCCCGGCTGAAGACGCCAGTCGGCGTCAACAGCAGAATGACCACAAGCGCAAAGCCCCACAGCCGGCTTCCACCAGTCGGCAGGTGGCGACAGTCGAAGACCAGCAGCCGGAAGGGCAGCCTCCGCCCAAACGCCAGAAGGGCGGCAAGCCCAACTAGTAGCCGACTTTCTCATATGAGCAGACTTTGGATGGACCTTGCAAATTCCATAGTGGCCCGAAGCCGTCCAACCACACCACTCGGAAGTGGCACTGGCTCACCAGGATCGCAAGGGAGACGGCCTTTTGCCTCCCCAACCTGTTGGGCAGCCGCCTCCTCCCCCGCCCCAGCAGCCGGCGGTCAGACCAGTCAGCGCGATACAAGACGAGTACCCAGAAGAGCATGGAGCCTATGTCGTGTTCACTAGCCTGGCCGATGATCGACGCAGCAGGCGGCAACAGCAGCAAGAGGTGAATGCAGTAGCATCTGAGACACCAGAGTTCATGCATTGATCTGAGAAGCCCATCAGCTGGAGCAGAGCTGACCACTCGGAAGTAATGCCCAAACTCGACTCCCATGTCTTGTATTTGGACGCCACCTTTGCCATGGACAAGCGAGCTGCTCGCTTCTCCAGAGTCCTGATAGACGGTGGCAGCAGCATCAACATCCTGTAAAAGGATACCATGGAGAAATTAGAAATCAGACAGAGGCAGCTTCGGTCCAGCCAGACAGTGTCCCATGGCATAGTTCCTGGCCTTTCCTGCTCACCAATCGGCAAAATTCTGATTTACGTCCTCTTTGGAGACAAAGATCATTTCCGCCGAGAGTCAATTTGGTTCGAGGTGGTGGACCTTGAGGGCGCATACCATGCGTTACTTGGCCGACCTGCCCTGGCCAAGTTCATGGTTGTCCCCCACTATGCCTACCTCAAGATGAAGATGCCGAGTTCCAAGGGGATTCTGACCATAATTGGTGACTACAAGAAGTCGTCTACCTGCGCAACAGAAAGCAGTCGGCTGGCCGAGTCCCTCGTGATCGCAGCTGAGAAGCGGCTCCTTGATCGGGTTGTGGCGATGGCAAGCAAGCAGCCAGAGATATCGCCCGATCCCAAGGAGTCGGAAGCTGAGGGCTCGTTCAAGCCGGCCAAAGAAACAAAGAAGATACCCTTGGACCCGGAGCACCCGGAGAGGTACGCTATCGTAGGTGCAAACCTCGACAGCAAATAGGAAGGCGAGCTCGTCGATTTCCTCCATGAGAATCGGGACATCTTTGCATGGTCCCCCAAAGACATGCCAGGTGTCCCAACGGATTTCGCCGAGCACAAATTAAATGTCCGGTCTGATGCCAAGCCAGTCAGGCAGCCCTTGCGCCGCTTGTCAGAAGAGAAAGCCCGGCTGCTGGCAGCCGGCTTCATCATGGAAGTGTTCTTTCCAGAATGGCTAGCCAACCCGGTCCTGGTACTGAAGAAGAACAAGCAATGGCGAATATTGACTATACTAGCCTCAACAAAGCATGCCCCAAGGACCCGTTCGCTTTGCGAAGGATCGACCAAGTAATAGACTCCACAGCCGGATGCGAGCTATTGAGTTTCTTGGACGCATATTCGGGATATCACCAGATCATGTTGAACACGACCCATAGGCCGAAGACCGCCTTCATCACGCCGTTTGGAGCCTTCTGCTACTTGACCATGATGTTCGGCTTGAGGAATGCCGGCGCCACCTTCCAATGTTGCATGCAGAAGTGCCTCCTCAAGCAACTCGGCAGAAATGCCCACGTTTACGTGGACGATGTGGTGGTGTAGACGGAGAAGCGTGGAACACTACTGGAAGACCTCAAGGAGACCTTTGAGAACTTGCGCCGATTTCAAATCGAGGTCAACCCGGAGAAATGCGTCTTCATAGTACCAGCCGGCCAGCCTCTTGGCTTCCTAGTCTTTGAACGCGGCATAGAGTGCAACCCTGTGAAGATCAAGGCCATTGAGAGGATGGAGGTACCCAGCCGACTGCTGGACGTACAAAAATTCACCGGCTGTTTGGCATCCATCAGCCGATTCATCAGTTGGCTGGGCGAGAAGGCTCTCCCCCTATACCAACTCATGAAGAAGACCACTTTTTTCGAGTGGAACCACAAGGCGGATGAAGCTTTTCTCCAACTAAAGAAGATGTTGACTACTCCACCTGTCCTGGCGGCTCCGACTCCTAAGGAACCCATGCTCCTCTACATCGCCGCCACCAGCCGAGTAGTCGGCACAGTCATCGTAGTAGAGCGCAAGGAGGAAGGCAAGGCACTACCAGTCCAGAGACCGGTATATTATTTGAGTGAAGTACTATCGACCTCCAAGCAAAACTACCCCCACTACCAGAAGATGTGCTACGGCGTGCACTTTGTCGCCAAGAAATTGAAGCCTTACTTTCAAGAGCATCCAATCACTGTGGTTTGCACGGCTCCACTAGCCGAGATCATCGGGAGCCGGGATGCTTCGGTCCGAGTGGCCAAATGGGCCATAGATTTGTCCCCCTACACCATCTACTACCAGCCTCGCACCGCCATCAACTCGCAAGCGGTGGCCGACTTCCTCGTCGACTGGGCCGAGACCCAGTATCTGCTGCCAGCGCCTGACTCCACCCATTGGCGAATGCATTTTGATGGCTCCAAGATGCGCAACAGCTTGGGAGTCGGCGTCGTCCTCACCTCTCCCAAAGGTGACAAGCTCAAATATGTGCTGCAAATCCATTTTTTCCGCCTCCAACAACGTCGCCGAATACGAGGCACTCATTCACGGGCTCCGGCTGGCCAAAGAGCTCGGTGACTCCGATTTGGTGATCCAAAGACGCAAACATGGCGAGCTACCGCTTCCTCGGACAGCAACTCAGTGGATATTTTAAGGGGTGCGAGTTTCTCCATGTGCCAAGAAACGACAACGACCAAGCAGATGCCCTGGCATGAATCGGCTCCACCCATCAAGCAATACCGTCCGGCGTCGCCCTTCAGCGCCTCCTCAAGCCGTCTGTCAAACCATCGCCAAAGTCAGACTCTATCTTCATGCCGGCTCCTCCTGAAGCAGTCGGATCCGACTCAAGAGCCCCCGCAGACGGCACGAGTATTCCGGCAGGCGGCGCGGGGATCATGGCAGTCGCACCCGGCCCGGGGACTGCGGCGGTCGGCCCGGAGACTCCAGAGCCCGGCCCGGGGACTGCGCCAATCGGCCCGGGGACTTCATCGACACAGCAAGCGGCTGCGGACTCCAACCCACCGCCTCCCGGCCCAGCCGCCCTCGTCCAAGTCGTAGTCCCGACAGTTGCAGAAATTGCAGCCCCTTCATGGGCCCATCCCATCCTCAAATTCCTGGTGAACAAAGAGCTGCCAACAGATGAGATCTTAGCTCGACAAGTGCAACGCCGGGCGGCAGCCTACACCATAGTCAATAGAGAGCTTTTAAGGTGCAGTGTCACTGGTGTCTACCAGCGCTGCGTGGAGCCGGAGCAAGGCCAAGCAATTCTCAAGGACATCCATCAAGGCGAGTGTGGCCACCACACGGCTTCAAGATCACTCGTCGCCAAAGCCTTCCGCCATGGTTTCTTCTAGCCGACTGCTCTTGAAGACGCCAAGGCCTTGGTCCAAAAATGCAAAGGGTGCTAGAAGTTCCGCTCCAAGCCACATCAGCCGGCTTCTGCACTCAAGACTATTCCCATTGCCTGGCCCTTTGCTGTTTGGGGCTTGGACATGGTGGGACCATTCAAGACGGCATGAGGCGGCTTGACTCACTTACTTGTCGCAGTGAACAAGTTCACCAAGTGGATAGAAGCAAAACCAATCAAGAAGTTGAATGGTCCAACTGCTGTGACCTTCATCTCCGACATCACAATTCGGTACGGCATACCGCACAACATCATCACCGATAACGGCACAAACTTTGCCAAAGGTGCCTTGGCCCGTTTCTGTGCGATGCAGGGGATCCGGCTGGACTTAGCGTCCGTTGCCCATCCGCAATCCAATGGCCAGGTAGAGCGAGCAAACGGCCTCATCCTGTCTGGCATCAAGCCTTGACTGGTCGAGCCTCTGGAGCACTCGGCCGGCTGCTAGCTTGACGAGTTGCCAGCCGTCCTCTGGAGCCTGCACACAACTCCAAACAAATGAACCGGCTTCACACCTTTCTTCCTCGTTGTCACGGCCCTAGAATTTGCTTGCCATTAGTTGCCTTAAAGCATCCATGCATCATGTTAATTTTTCAATTAAAGTTGAAATGGGGATGAAAAACCCTAGCACCAAAATTAAATCAAATAGGTTCAACTTAAAAACTTTTTCAAGAACCCAGAATGCTCTTTAGAAAAGTTCATCATTTTTGAATTGGTCTAGAACTTCTGACAAAAATGGTGCACACCTTACTAGGTCAATTTTGGATTTTTGAATTAAATCATAAGTACTTGCATTTGGACATTTAAATCCTATAAATAATTTTAAATGTCCAAATAATCTTGAAAGTATTTTAATGTTGTTGGAAATAATCCAAACATATGCCACAATCATTTTCAAGATTTTCAAAATGAATTAGTATTTCTACTAATTCAAAACAGAATAAAAGTAATAGAAAAACCGAAACAGAAATGGGAAAGAGAGAGAGAGGAAATACGTGGCGCCAACCTTCAGCCCAGAGGCCCAACACTGTGCAGCCCAGCAGCCGCCCAGCCCACCACAGCCGCCACCGTCTTCAACCTCCTGCCAGTAGGCAGGAGGGGTGTGCCCAACGCGCGCACGCACGCGTCGGCCACCTCCTCCCAGCCTGGCTGGTCCCTCGCCGCCCTGGACGCCTCCTGCATCGCCACGCAATGCCTCTGGTCTTCTCTCACCCTCCCCGTGCTCCTCCTCCCCTCAGTCTCTCTCCCTTTCGCATGGTCCGAGCGCCACCGTCGCCGCCGACAAGCACCACCACGGCCACCGCCTCCCCCTCGCTTCTCTGACCAGCCCAGAGGCTCCGCCTCGACCCCCTCTTTCTTCCACCCCGAGCCACGCCACCGCGGGAGCCCCACATCGCGGCCACGAGTCATCTTCCCCGAGCACGGCCGCCGACTCCATCAACGGATTCGTCGCCTTCCGGTCGTCCCCGAGCCAGCTGAGCCTGTCGTCAGCCTCACCGTGAGCTCCCGGTCCTTCCCCCCTTAACCACTTCGTCGTTTTTGTCCCGTAGCCACTACGCCGCGAGTAACCGGAGCCGCCGTCCGCCATGGATGTTGAGCCACGCGCTCCCGAGCTTCGCATGCTCGCCCTAGTGGCACAGACGTGCTCCTGGTGACCCCACGATGCCGTCTATGCCCTTGGTTGAGCTCCCCGTGCTCCGCCACGCAGCGCCCGTGCAAACCCATAGCTACGCCGCCGCCAAATCTCGTCGCCGACGAGATTCCGGCCACCCCGCGACCCCCTGTCTGGCCCATTGGATGCGCCCGAGCAAGGGCTTCTCCCTGATGCTTTCTGCACGACAAACCGCGGCCCCTAGCGCTTTCTCGACGCACGTCCGCCACGGAAAATGGTCGCCGGCGGCTGAACGCCGGCGGGCCGACGTGGCAACGTCGTTAACTGCTAATGACGGGGCTAACTAACCCCCTCTCTCACTGACTACTGGGCCCCACGCCCTTAACTAACACCAATTTAATTTCTGTTTAGTTTTATTTAATCACAGTGGCCCCACGCGTCGGCGTTGACCTTGCTGATGTGGCCATTGACTGGCCCCACCTGTCTGTGACCTAGGTAGCACTTGGTCACTGACCAGTGGACCCCACTGGTTAGGTTTGACCCGGACCAGCCCCTATTGACCTGCTGACATCAGCATGACCTGATGCTGACGCAGTAATACTTTTTCTGGATTAATTAATAATCAGGAAATTCTAGAAAATGTTCAAAACATCTAAATGATTTATGTATGAAAAATGATCAGAAAAATCCAAAGAATCTGAATCTGGCATTTTCATGCATGTTGGAACAACTTAAAGTTGCTGTTTAGGACAATCCAATTAAATGGCATTTAAGAAATCACATATGGAGTTTGAATTTGAACTTAGGGTTCAAACCAACTCCATTTAACATGTTGCTAGTTGCATTAGCTAAAAACACAGCATATGGACATGTCATGATCATGCATCATATTGTGCATTGCATTGATTGTGTTCTTTCTGTGTTTGCCGGTGGTTGTCCCCTCTCGATAGACGTGTTCCAACGATGAGTTCGATGACACCGATGAAGAGCTATACTCTTTTCAGAAGTGTCAGGCAAGCAAAACCCCCTTTGTTCATTCCGATACAATCCCACTCTCTCGATCCTGCTCTCTTTCACTGCATTAGGACAACAACGATTCAACTATTACATGCTGCGGTAGTTGAACACCTTTCATGTGCATGACCTGTCATTGCCATAGTAAATAGATGAAACCCACTAGCATGAGTAGGAGTTGTTTGAGCCCTGATGTGCCTACTCATTCATGCTTGTTTATCATGCCTGCTACTGCTTAGAGTTGAGTCGGGTCTGGTTCATCGGGGATGAATTGGAATGGCGATGAACATGTCCTACTGTGTGTGAGCTAAGTGTGTGAACATGATTTGGTAAAGGTAGCGGTGAGAGGCCATGTAGGAGTACATGGTGGGCTGTCTCATTGAAACTATCCTCAGGAACTGAGTTCTGTGTTTGTGATCCATGAACAGCTACTACCACTCATTGGGATCCTTAATTGACCCTCTCGACTTATTAACTGCCCTAGTCCTCTGTCCAGGAGTTGCAACTAATTTCTGGTGTTTATAGGATATGTGTTGGCGGCCGTGCGTAGCGCTGACCCTAGGGGTGGGCTATGATGCGGTAGATACACCGTGGCACGGTGTACCGGGCGCCGGTTTGGTGTCTCGGGAACCCTGCACACATCGTTTGGGGCTGTGAGCGAATCTCCGGCCGGATCTCCTCGTGGATGGAACCCGAATAGGCGATAAACCTGGACTAGAGACTTGTGTGGTTAGTCAGGTCATGGCCGACACCCTTGCCACGCTTCCGCTTGAAGGTTGTCGAGATACATGATGTGTATATGGTGATAAGTGGTGGGAGCGTGTGTGAAGAAGTACACCCCTGCAGGGTTATCATTATCTATATGAATAGCCGGATTCCTCGGATATGGAAACTTGGACCCCTTGCATAGTTCATAGACAAGTGAAAGTGGATAGTCTAACATGCGCAAGATAAGTGTGAGTGCTATGGATGGCGTACTCGTAGGGAGACAGGAGCGGATCCATAGTGGTGTATTGATATGGTGAATATGTGGACTCATGTGCGCCACCTCAAAGAGTTGCTTGCAGTCTTAGTTCAGGTTAGCTACTGAGTCAAAGTTGGCTTGCTGCAGTTAAACTCCACTACCCCTTTGTTGATACCGATGCATATGTAGTTAGTTCTGACATTTGCATTTTGTTCCCAGCTTGCACTGCCTTTTGTCAATCTCCCATGGACTGCCCTTCTCAGCAATTTTTGTTCAGGATCATCTTCAGAAGTGGTCCTAACATGGGTCCCATCCATTCCAGATGATAAGCAAAAATCATCCATTGTGTTGTCTTCAACAAGGTAGTCCACAACATCCATTCTAGTCCGAGTATGTCATTCTCTCGAACTCCTTCAAAAGATCAATTGTGATTGCCTTAGGCTGGTATAAAGAGTTTCAATGATCTTTGTATCAAAAGTAATTCTTTTTGCCACTTAAGGGAATAGCTCTACGAGTCACCTTCCCTAAGATGCCCCGTTATAGAATCATGGCAATTCAAATCCTTGCTACGTTGACAACCGTTCACCACCCTCTTAGGTGTGGAATTATTGTCTACCAATTTGAACCCTTGACATCCGCTTCTTTCCATCACCCCTGATGTCTGTTTTGTCTCTCAGCTAAAGAGATGTTTCTACATCTCATTCCGAGTTGATCCTGAATTATTCGATCCTCGAGAAGATCGATTCTTCTAGAGTTTTCCTTTTTTCTCTCTCGTTGGCGTGTTGGTTGAAGTTTCCGAAGCAAGACGTCGGGACAAAGATGGTGACAAATCAACGTTCTTACGAAGTGCAACCTGGAACGTGAAGATTGTGTTAGCTTTGTGTCCCCTCTGTCTTCTTACCCCACGACTTGAATCTCGGGACGAGATTCTTATTTAGTAGGGGTGAGTTGTCACAGCCCTAGAATTTGCTTGCCATTAGTTGCCTTAAAGCATCCATGCATCATGTTAATTCTTCAATTAAAGTTGAAATGGGGATGAAAAACCCTAGCACCAAAATTAAATCAAATAGGTTCAACTTAAAAACTTTTTCAAGAACCCAGAATGCTCTTTAGAAAAGTTCATCATTTTTGAATTGGTCTAGAACCTCTAACAAAAATGGTGCACACCTTTCTAGGTCATTTTTGGATTTTTGAATTAAATCATAAGTACTTGCATTTGGACATTTAAATCCTATAAATAATTTTAAATGTCCAAATAATCTTGAAAGTATTTTAAGGTTGTTGGAAATAATCCAAACATATGCCACAATCATTTCCATGATTTTTCAAAATGAATTAGTATTTCTACTAATTCAAAACAGAATAAAAGTAATAGAAAAACTGAAACAGAAATGGGAAAGAGAGAGAGAGAGGAAATACCTGGCACCTACCTTCAGCCCAGAGGCCCAACACTATGCAGCCCAACAGCAGCCTAGCCCACCACAGCCGCCACCGTCTTCAACCTCCTGCCAGTAGGCAGGAGGGCGTGTGCCCAACGCGCGCGCACGCGCCGGCCACCTCCTCCCTGCCTGGCTGCTCCCTCGCCGCCCTGGACGCCTCCTGCGTCGCCACGCAACGCCTCTGGTCTTCTCTCACCCTCCCCGTGCTCCTCCTCCCCTCAATCTCTCTCCCTTTCGCACGGTCCGAGCGCCACCGTCACCGGCGACAAGCACCACTGCGACCACCGCCTCCCCCTCGCTTCTGTGACCGGCCCACAGGCTCCGGCTCGCCCCTCTTTCTTCCACCCCGAGCCACACCACCGCGGGAGCCCCACATCGCCACCACAAGTCATCTTCCCCGAGCACGGCCACCGGACTCCATCGACGGATTCGTCGCCTTCCGGTCGTCCCCAAGCTAGCTGAGCCTGTCGCCAGCCTCACCGTGAGCTCCCGGTCCTTTCCCCCTTAACCACGTCATCGTTTTCATCCCGTAGCCACTGCCCTGCGAGTAACCGGAGCCGCCGTCCGCCATGGACATTGAGCCACGCGCTCCCAAGCTTCGCTTGCTCGCCCTAGTAGCACAAACGTGCTCGTGGTGACCCCACGACGCCGTCTATGCCCTTGGTTGAGCTCCCCGTGCTCCGCCACGCCGCGCCCGTGCAAACCGTAGCTGCGGCGCCGCCCAAGCTCGTCGCCGGCGAGATTCCGGCTGCCCCGTGACCCCCTGTCTGGCCCATTGGATGCGCCCGAGCAAGGGCTTCTCCCCGATGCTTTCTTCACGACGAACCGCGGCCCCTAGCGCTTTCCCGACGCACGTCCGCCGCGGTAAATGGTCGCCGGCGGCTGAACGCCAGCGGGCCGACGTGGCAACGTCATTAACTGCTAATGACGGGGCTAACTAACCCCCTCTCTCACTGACTACTGGGCACCATGCCCTTAACTAACACCAGATTAATTTATGTTTAGTTTTATTTAATCACAGTGGCCCCACGCATCGGCGTTGACCGCGCTGATGTGGCCATTGACTGGCCCCACCTGTCTATGACCTAGGCAGCACTTGGTCACTGACCAGTGGACCCCACTGGTCAGGTTTGACCCGGACCAGCCCCTGTTGACCTGCTGACGTCAGCATGATCTGATGCTGACGCAGTAATACATTTTCTGGATTTATTAATAATTAGGAAATTCCAGAAAATGTTCAAAACTTCTAAAAAATCATAGAAAATAATCTATAACTCAGATTGAAAAGATTTATATATGAAAAATGATCAGAAAATCCCAAAGAATCTGAATGTGGCATTTTCATGCATGTTGGAACAACTTAAAGTTGTTGTTTAGGACAATCCAATTGAATGGCATTTAAGAAATCACATATGGAGTTTGAATTTGAACTTAGGGTTCAAATCAACTCCATTTAACATGTTGCTAGTTGCATTAGCTAAAAACACAGCATATGGACATGTCATGATCATGCATCATATTGTGCATTGCATCGATTGTGTTCTTTCTGTGTTTGCCGGTGGTTGTCCCCTCTCAATAGACTTGTTCCGACAATGAGTTCGATGACACCGATGAAGAGCTATACTATATTCAGAAGTGCCAAGCAAGCAAAACCCCCTTTGTTCATTCCGATACAATCCCACTCTCTCGCTCCTGCTCTCTTCTACTGCGTTAGGACAACAACGATTCAACTGTTACATGCTGCGGTAGTTGAACCCCTTTCCTGTGCATGACCTGTCATTGCCACAGTAAATAGATGAAACCCACTAGCATGAGTAGGAGTTGTTTGAGCCCTGATGTGCCTACTCATTCATGCTTGTTTATCATGCCTGCTACTGCTTAGCGTTGAGTCGGGTCTGGTTCATCGGGGATGAATTGGAATGGCGATGAACATGTCCTACCGTGTGTGAGCTAAGTGTGTGAACACGATTTGGTAAAGGTAGAGGTGAGAGGCCATGTAGGAGTACATGGTGGGTTGTCTCATTGAAACCATCCTCAGGAACTGAGTTCTGTGTTTGTGATCCATGAACAACTACTACCACTCATTGGGATCCTTAATTGACCCTCTCGACTTATTAACTGCCCTAGTCCTCTGTCCAGGAGTTGCAACTAGTTTCTGGTGTTTATAGGATATGTGTTGGCGGCCGTGCGTAGCGCTGACCCTAGGGGTGGGCTATGATGCGGTAGATACACCGTGGCATGGTGTACCGGGCGCCCGTTTGGTGTCTCGGGAACGCTGCACACATCGTTTGGGGCTGTGAGCGAAACTCCGACCGGATCTCCTCGCGGATGGAACCCGAATAGGCGATAAACCTGGACTAGAGACTTGTGTGGTTAGTCAGGTCGTGGCCGACACCCTCGCCACGCTTCCGCTTGAAGGTTGCCGAGATACATGACGTGTATATGGTGATAAGTGGTGGGAGCGTATGTGAAGAAGTACACCCCTGCAGGGTTATCATTATCTATTCGAATAGCCGGATTCCTCGGATATGGAAACTTGCACCCCTTGCATAGTTCATAGACAAGTGAAAGTGGATACTCTAAAAAGCGCAAGATAAGCGTGAGTGCTATGGATGGCGTTCTCGTAGGGAGACGGGGGCAGATCCATAGTGGTGTATTGATGTGGTGAATATGTGGACTCGTGTGCGCCACCTCAAAGAGTTGCTTGCAGTCGTAGTTCTGGTTAGCCGCTAAGTCAAAGCTGGCTTGCTACAGTTAAACTCCACTACCCCTTTGTTGATACCGATGTATATGTAGTTAGTTCTGATGTAAGTCTTGCTGGGTACATTTGTACTCACGTTTTCTTAATTTATGTTTTGCAGAGAGACTTCAGTATCGCTAGTAGTTCCATGTGGACTTCGACGCTTAGCTTGATACCTCAGCTACGATCTTGTGCCCTCGGCAGGATCTGGTAGATAGTCAGGCTTCTCAGCATTTTTCATTTGTAGATGTCTTTACCCAGACATGTTAAGCTTCCGCATGTGCCTTGATTTGTATGCTCTGAATGATGGGTCATGAGACCCATGTTTGTAATATCTCGCTCCTCGGAGTCAAATGAATAAATACTTGAGTCGTAGAGTTATGTTGTGATGCCATGTTGTATTTACCCATATCAAGCATATTGTGTGTATGATTGAAATGCTTGGTATGTGTGGGATCCGACAATCTAGTTGTGTATCCTTGGCAGCCTCTCTTATGGGGAAATGTAGTCTAGTGCTTCCATGAGCCATAGTAGTCCGCTACAGCCCGGTTCACCGGAGTCCTGTTAGCCCAGCACTACTGCTCTGGACACTTGACTGGCCGGCATGTGTTTCACTTTGTTCCTGTGTCTTTCCCTTCGGGGAAATGTCACGCGGTGACATCCGGAGTCCTGCCTAGCCTGCTACAGCTCGGTTTTCCGGAGTCCTGTTAGCCCAGTGCTACAGCCCAGATTCACACACTGCTGACCGACATGCTCGATGTGATTCATGTATGCCTGTCCCCATAGGTTGGTGCCGCTTTGGGTTCACGACTAGCCATGTCGGTCTGGGTTCTCTGTCATATGGGTGCTAGCGACACTATCATATACGTGAGCCAAAAGGCGCAAATGTTCCCGGGCCATGGTAAGGCGACACCCGTGGGAATACCATGTGTGAGGCCGCAAAGTGATATGAGGTGTTACCGGCTAGATCGATGTGACTTGGAATCGGGGTCCTGACACTCGTCTATGGTGCCGAAGCCGTCATCCCAACGGACATAGAATTCGACTCCCATCGAATCACCATGTACACCAAATAGGAAGCAGAAGAAGCACGTCAAGACAGTGTCGATCTGCTGGAAGAGGGACGGCTGTTGGCACTCAGCCGTTCCAGCATCTACCAGCAAAGCCTGCGCCGATAATACAACCGGAAGGTCAAGCCGAGATCTTTCCAAGAAGGAGACCTTGTGGTCCGGCTGATCCAGCGAACAGCCGGCCAGCACAAGCTCTCAGCACCTTGTGAAGGCCCTTTCATCATCAGCAAAGTGTTGGGCAACGACTCCTACCTGATCTTTGCTCAGAAGCCCCGAGCACGCAAGAGGGACGACTCCGGCAAAGAGACGGAGCGGCCATGGAATGCAAACCTCCTCCGAATATTTTACAGTTAATGCAGTATGTACCATGCTACCTTTTGTATTAAAGTACGAAGACCTCAGGCCCCCCGAGAAGAGCTCGGGACTACCCTCTTTTATGTATATGATAAGAATTATGCCTATGAGTATGTTATTCTTTGTTATGCCGCTTGGCACCGGGTTCGACTAGTCGGCCCGGGGACTTACCGTCTTGAACTATGAAATGCTTCCTGCAGCCGGACAAGTAGTGTGTGGCACTTAAGCCGTCTCCTGTTAGAAGCCGCAGCTTGCAGAGCGACTGCCTGGTGGGCATGAGTTAGGTAGAATGGGTGTCCACATAAAAAATGGCTAAGGACTCAAAGCATGTACATAGTTTAAGCCGGCTTCCAGCCTTTTACAACCGACTCTCGAGCAGCCGACTCACCGTTTTGTAATCAATTTGCTAAAAAAAACTCTAAACGGCTAAGTACTTGCCTTCCCAGAAAAGCTAAGTACTTGATCTAGCAACAGTCCGCAGAGCGGCTGTCCGACTGGCAAGACCGCAACCAAGGGAAGGCGGCAAAGGAAAAAGCGAAAGAACAATGGGAAAAGGGATAGAACGTGGAGAAATATATACATAGAAAAGGCCCTTGGCCAAATCTTCAAAACAGAAGGTCAAGATACACGCCACGGGTGGAATTGTGCAAATTAACAAGTTCATTGAGACATTAAGCAGATAAAAACAAAGATGAAGTGGCAGCCTAGGAAACTACAGACGGATTCGGAGGACCGGAGGGGTCGGCGGTGCCAGTTGCCAGAGCGGCCGGCTGGTTGGTCTCCGCTTGGTCACCTCTGGCAGCAGCTGGCTCGGTTGGGCACGGCTCATTGCTAGAGGTGCGGTCGAGCTGGGGCTGGCCGTCTGTTCCGACCTCTGGCGCCTCCTCCTCGTCTCCTTCCCCCTCCTCGCCTTCTTCCCCGCCACTAGAGTCAATCACCTCCGCCGAGTCCTCGTCATCATTCGGGTTCAGCCGGAACCACTCCGGCGGCGCCTCCTCACCGTTCTCAGCCTGCTCTAGGACGAAGACGCTGGTGTCGGTGTATTCGACGATCGACGCTACACGCTTGACGAGATCGTCTTCCATGACCGCCAACTCCGCCTGAGCTTCTAGCTGGAACGTGGCTAGCTGGGCTAGACTCAGCCCAGGATACCACGCCTTGGCGAACTCTAAGGCCCGGCGCGCTCCAGCCCAGGCCGAAGAGCCCTTCCAGGCCTCAAGGCGGCCAGCAGCTACCTCCAGCCAGTCCGTAGTCCGACTGGGGGTGCGCGACGCCTGCATATCCGGACACAGGACGGCTATCGCCTGGGCGCCGACATGTTGAAGCCGGCGCAACATCCGGTGAGCCGGCCGAAGGCGGGCCTCGATGCTCAGGATCTACTTGCCAAGAGTTCGGGGGGCGTCGACGGCGATCTGTGCGCCGTCTACCCTCCGCCCTTCACGATCCGCTTTGATGGCTTGGTTGGCAGCGACCGAGTGGCCAGGGAAGAAGTCTGCCAAGGCAGAAGAACGAACAACAAGATTAAAGACTAGAGGTCGACTCAACTAGCAGTCGGTAGCTTAGAAAAAGAAAATGAGGGGAAGTTGACGAGATCTTCGATCGCATGGAAGCCGGAGACCAGCGTCGCCTCCGTGTCGGTCCAGGAGGAGTGCTCAGACGCGAATTCGGCAAGGAGGGCGGTCCCCTTATCCTCCGCCTCCTTCTGGGCCTTCTTGAGCAGCTCCTTCTGCTTTGCCAGCTGTGTAGCCAGCCGGTCGCGCTCCTCGGCCAGCTGGCCGCACTCCTCCTCCTTGACACGCAGCGCAGTGTTGGCCTCTCCCAACTGCTGCTGCAGGGCGGCGTTGGCCTCTGAAGAAGAAGAAGAAAAGGTGTCAGTCGCCAACTAGGAAGAAAGGTCACCGGCGAGATCCGGCCCGACTGCTCAGCAGTCGGCCTGAATCTCGGGGACTACAGCCCACGGGTGCGCCAGCGTGCCCCCGCGAAGAAAGGAACCATCAACAAAGAAGAATAGTCGCCAGGGAGATCCGGCCCGACTGCTCAGCAGTCGGCCCAAATCCCGGCGACTAAAATCCACAGGTGCAACAGCGCGCCCCCGCAGAGAAGGAAGAGGACTCACCCCGGCTGTCTGACAAGTCGGCGGTCCGCTTGGCCAACTCCTCAACATTGGCGTTGAAGGCGGTCATGCGAAGATTGTGGTAATCCTCCAACAAAGTTTCAGACAAAGTGTTGGTACTTGGAACTCGCCGATTAGAGTTCCGAGCCGCCTGCTCAACAGCCGGCCCAAAACTTGGGGACTACACCCAGTGGGTGCGCTGGTGCACCCCCACAAATAAGAACAAGAAACAAAAACAAAGAAGGAAGGACGCGTACCCGGATGGCTGCTCGCGACGCCAGATACGCCTTGGTGCATTCCTTGATGGTATCGCCCTCCGCTCGGAGCTTGGCTTGGACGTCCAAAAGCGCCCGGTTCAACGGGCCCGTCCTGCCTCCCCGCACCCACCCTGTGGGCGCGACGCTCATCGCCTCGGTGTCCGGGATCGTGGAGCTTGTGGCACCGGTGACCAGAGAGCGCGGCGCCGAGGCTGCCTTCGCGAGACGGTGGCGCGTCGGCGTGCCGACCTCGAGAGCCAGGCCCGTCGCCACCACGTTTTCAGTTGGCGGCACCGGCGGGTCCGCCGGCTGCCCGCCTGGCACACTCCCGGACGGCGGCGGTGGTGGCACAATTACGTCCGGCGTGGCGATGTCGTCGCCGTCCCTCTCCATGATCGGGTTCTCGTCGCCGACTTCCCCAGTCTGCGCCGTGAACTCCGGTGGTGGCGGCGCAGAGTTCAGAGGGACGACGAACACCGCCGACTGGCGGTGTGCGGCTTCTTCAGCACGCTTCATCTTCGCGTCGGCGGCCTCGGTCTCCGCCAGGTTCTTCAGGGCGGCGGCTTCCGCCTTGTCAGCTTCCGCCTTCTTCAGGCGGGCGTCTTCCCGCTCCTCGTGCGCGTTCCGCTCTGTCGCCTCCCGGAGGTCGGCGGCCGGATCAATCCGCCGGATGGTGGAGGTCTCCGCCGACTTCATGACGGAGCCGGCGGCCGACTTCTCAAGAGAGTGCGGGGCCCTGAAGTCAAGAATGTAAAGCAAAGGAATCTCAGACGGAGTCAACGAAGAAAAGGTGAAGGTGCAAAGGAAGGTAGCACTTACGCAGAAACCAGTTGCGGTGTCTTCACCACCTTGCGGAAGCGGTTGGCCTTTGCGGCCGCTTCGTCCCGCTTGGTCGCCGCGGCTGAGCCCTTGGGCTTCTTCGGCCGGCTGCTGAACAGGCTCGTCCCGGCCTGCGCTTCTTAGTGCCCCCTTGGGCGTCCGGCGCGGTGGACGAGCTCGCGCCCGGCTGGCCGACTCCTGGCTGGTGGTGCGGGGTGACCTCCTCGTCATCGTCAGGCCAGTCCTCGAGACTGGCCTCAAGTCTCGGGCCACCCACTGCGCCGCTTCCTCCCTCGGCGTCGTCCTCCAAGGCTGCCGCCCCCAAGTCGGGGTCATCAATGTTTCTCTTTGCTCGGTCGGGGAGGAATTCGTTGTCCGGCCCCATGGTGCCGGCTACTGGCTGGAGGAGGGGGTTCTGACCAAAGCCGACTAGTCAGATCGGACAAGACGGACTCGGCAACGAAGAAGTCAGGAGAGTCAAAGAAAAAGAGAAAAAGAAACGACTCACCAGAGGCGGAGGGGCGGCACATGAATATGGCTCATTGCCGAACTGCCACTCTTCTTTGAGGTCACAGCTCTCAAGATAATTCACCATATAGGCTACCTCCTCGTGAGGCATTTCCTTGGTGCACATCCGACTCGGGTCCCGATGCCCGCTCATCTGGCAAATCATGTGGGGGAGACCTTGGAGTGGGAGCACTCGGCGCGCCACGAAGGCGGCCAGCAAATCCGGCCTGGTCAGGCCCTCCAACTGCGTCAGCACTCGGAGTCGCGCGATGGCGCCGGCTCCTGCGGGCGTTAGCGTCCTGGCCCGATACAACCAGTTGGGCTGCCTCCCCGCCGGCGGGCCGGCTACGTAGGCCGGCAGATTGACCCAGTCGCCCTCCGCAGAGACGTTCTTCACGTAGAAGTACGACCGCTGCCACATCTTCACCGACTTTATCAGCTTGATGGAGGGAAATGGGTTGTCGGCCCCCGTCCTCCGCACGGGGACGAACACGCCGCACTGAGCCGGCACGCCCGCGGCTTGGGTGCCGAGCTTGGAGTAGAAGAACTCCCCCCAAAGCTCAATGGTGGGGAGAACGCCGAGGAAACCTTCGCACAAGGTGACGAAGGCGGACAGCAGCACCACCGTGTTGGGGGTGAGGTGGTGCGGCTGGAGACTGTTGAATTCAAGAAAAGAGCGGAAGAAGCTGCTTGCCGGCAAGCCAAGGCCGCGTAGGCAGTGCGAGCGGAAGACGACCCGGTCGTCCTCCTCCGGCGCCGGCGAGATTTTCCCACTCCGCGCGAGACGGACCCACACGAGGTCCTCGCCGGGCAGCCGACGCGTCTTGCAGAGGAAATCGATGTGATCGTCATGGACCTCCGAACCGTTCCAGGTGCCGGAGTGCGCCATATGGGGCATGACGGCGGAGGAAGAGCTCATTGTGAGCGGACCGCCGCAGTGCTCGACGTAGCTTGAGGCGCAGCGGTGAGAGGGAAAAGAGGAACAAGTATGAGGAGGCGGTGCGCGCGTGCTCCGCTGCTCCCCCTCCCCCCTACTTATAGACTCATGGGCTGCGAAGCCGAGGGGGCGGTTGTGGGATCTACTGCACCCACTACCCCGCGCCCCCCACGTTTATCGCGCAAAGTTACTGTGCGCAGTAACTCCGTGGGAACCTCAACTGTCCACCTCGGCCGCAGCGGATCCGCTCGCGCGCCGAAGCATGGTAGTGGCAGGCCCCACCTATAGGCATGTCCCGTCGCGCATGTGGGAGAGCAGATTGGCCCGGCCGCTTTTTGCACGTGACAGGCCCGAAACAGATGACGGCCTGGAAGCTTAGCTAGTACACCACTGCGATCCCGCCAAGGCGTTCGAAAATTTTGACGAGTCAAATTGGGCGAGTCCGACTCCTGCCAGTCGGCCCGGCAGAAATCGAATGAGGTTTTCACCTCAAACACTCAGAGAAAGAAACTGCTGAGGCTCCTCGGCTGATCGTCCGCGGCGCCTCATCAGCTTCGGGGACTACTGTCGGAGTAATGGGCCACGGGTAGGCTAACCCGAGTCCCAAAACCTTTCAAGATATCGGGGCTAACTGCGCCCCTCGAGACGACCGATGAAGAGCCGCCTCCTGGAGGACCGCTGAAGGAACGGTCGGTTGCCCGCATGCAGCCGAGTCCTAGAGGCGAGGTCAGGACTGGTCGACTCCCCGCCTGGCGGCTTCCAAAGAAGCCGGCCATGGGGACTTGGCCCACGGCACCAACAAGGCCCATGCCCTCATCAGGGGGGATGGGATGGGGAGTGGCAATAGTGAAGCCCACTCCCTCCCCTTTTCCAGGAGATGGCTAGGCCACAGTGCGCTGTACCAACGGAGATCTCTGTCTGGCGCGGCACTGTTGCCATGCCATCCCTGACATCAGCAACAGTGGGCGGAGTCCTGTGCCCACGACGGCATGTCAGTATGGTCCACAGACGACGGGCCCTACCGGTCAGCGAGAGTCCAGAAGACGGCAAGAGCGCCACTAGTCGGACCCGTAGGGAGACGGCTCCTGGGAGTCGGCCTGCCCCTCCCACGGGTTCCCCGCGCCATTAACCAGACGAGACAGGGAGTGGGTACAGTGATCACCCTCCAGACGGCGGTGCTGTAGCCACGACCCCATGACCAAGCCTACGTCATTAGAAGCACGGCTACAGTAATCAGCAGCCGGCAAGACCCGCAAGCGGCGGGTACGGCGGCTCCGTACCAAACCAGTCGGCGGGCCCAGCAGTCGGCGGAAGGGCCGGCAGGCGAAGAGACTGACGGCTGGGCCCTGCGCCCAGACAATTTATAATTGTACCCCTGGGGGGTAGGCCTATATAAACCCCCTAGGGCACCCATGCAAAGGGTTCGAACCCATTAGAACTAGACCAGATCATAGAGGGAGGAGAGAGCTAGCCCTACCTTCTCCTACCTTCAGCATACAGCTCGAGGAGCGCCCTTGTATTCACTTTGCCTTAGTGATCATGCGGAGGCCCCGCAGAGCAGGACTAGGGGTGTTATCTCGTAGGAGAGCCCCGAACCTGGGTAAAGTACGCCGGCGTTCGTGTCTATGCCTCATCCTGTTTTCGGGCACCGGCGACGTTCTACTCGCCCCCACCACTAGTAGAAAAAGGGTCAAACGTGAAGCACATTAGTGCCGGTTCGAACGACTATGCATTAATGCCCGTTCGTGTTGAATCTTTAGTACCGGTTCGTGGCACGAATCGGTACTAATGGGGTGATGGCAGGCTGGCGTCAGGCTGGGGCCCCACGATCACCTTTAGTACCGGTTCGTGGCACGAACCGGTACTAAAGGGCTAACCTTTAGTACTGGTTTGTGCCACGAACCGGTACTAAAGGGGTCTGACCTATAGTACCGGTTTGTGACACAAACCAGCACTATAGGGCAATTTTCAAACTCTACCCCCCCCCCCCCGTGTGTCGCCATTTCAGTTCTGAAAAAATCAAAAGAAAATGATAAAAACTTCAAAAAATAAAATCCTTCAAGGGGTAGTTATATTACTACATCTACTAGTTAGGAAAATTTGAAAACTTAAATTTGGACATGTTTTGCAAAAAGTGTAGGGAAAATATAAAACGGCTATAACTTTTGCATACGATGTCGGAAAAAAAACGTATAATATATCAAAAAATTCAGCACGAAAATCCGCATCCGATGGAGACCGCCTACGGCCTGTTTGGAATTTTTTAGAATCCTCAAATTCTAAAAGGAAAAAAAGATATGGTCAAATTTCAGTTTTTTTAAAAAAAAATTGGTTAAATCTGGTCAAACTACTTATTCAAGAAGTATTAATGTTACTACATAATTATTCAAGAATATTAGTGTTACTAAATAATTATTTCAATTTTTTGAATTTTGGTCAAATGTGGTCAAACTATGGTCAAACTGTGGTCAAACTATGGTCAAACTATGGTCAAACTTATTCAAGAAATATTAGTGTTACTAAATAATTACTGTTTTTAGAATAATAGTTTCAAACTCAAATAGTGAAATGTGTGACTTCATGCTCAAGCTAAACTCCTGAGGGTTAATAGGATTGGCATCTTACTATTGTCAGGAAAACAACAAATGCAGACTTGGAAACGAAGGAGAATAGAACCCGAAAGTTAAGCATGCTTGGGCTGGAGTAGTGAGAGGGATGGGTGATCGGTCGGGAAGTTAGATGATTTGGAATGAGTGATCCACACTTGAGCAGTTAAGAGAGGTGATTAGAGTCTAAATCACCAAATAATTTAGAAAAAATAAAAATCGAAAAAAATAATCAAATTCTTTTTCCAAAATTTTCAAAAAAAATTCAAAAAAACCTTTAGTACCGGTTGGTAACACCAACCGGTACTAAAGGTCCCCCATACCAGGGTGCGAGCTCATACCACGTGGTGGCACTTTAGCGCCGGTTCGTGCCGAACCGGTACTAAAGGGGGGGGGGCTTTAGTGCCCACCAATTAGTGCCGGTTATGGAACCGGCACTAAAGGCCATTACGAACCAGTTTTAAAGCTCCGTTTTCTACTAGTGCACCATGATAAGCCATACATTGGCATATGTCGCACCCAACCCCCGACACAAGGCATGTCCACCTGGTGGTGAAGATCGCGGAGAAGCGACCACATGTGATGTCGATCCTTCATCCTGGGCTCGCCGTAGACGCAGGTTAGCCTCCAAGGGAGATCCCCCGATGTAGAACTCACATATGCATCAATATATCGTTCATTCATATCTTTTAGATCGAGTTGCACAGATTTGTGCCAAAATAGAGCTAGACCTCCAGTAAGACCATTACTGTCAACGGCATCAAAACCTTTCAACCCCAAGTGAGAGCGATATCTTTTCAACCTATCTTTTGACTGTCTAATTTCGCACGGAAAAACTATACAAGAGGAGTAAGCTTGCATCAAATTCACAAGATCACGAACTGTCCGAAAGCTCCTCGCCCCTCGACAGTTCCAACTTAAAATACTCATTGCTCCTGACGGGGCGCCGCATGCATCCCCGTCAGTTTACCGGCGGCCCCATAGCCGGTTGCCTCCATAGCGTGATTTTCCTCATCCTCCACTGACCCAAAGGCCACCGCTGCACCAAATATCATGATAGTTTTTTGCATCTGAGTACGGACAGGCAGTGGCGGAGCTACGGCAAGGCCAAATTGGGCTTGACCCGCCCAGCCCATACGATTTTCCTGCAGTATATACGTATTTTTGGCCAATGAAACACAGCCCCTAGAGTAATTTCCTACAGCCGGCCCGTCCAGATTTCTGGGCCAAGCTCCGCCACTGCAGACAGGTGCTTGAGATCCTCCTGCCGCCATAGCCATAGCACCCACATCGGAGCTCTCCATCGTTGCAACCGCGGTTCCACCCTTGGATGGCTTCGGGCGGGCGGCATCCGCGCGGGGAGCCCCATATTCGCCCCCACCATCCTCCAGTTTCTCCTTGGCTGTTTTCGCTGAGATCGCTAAAGGGAACGTTATTGATGCCATGGCCGCAGGGAGGGCTCGCACCAGGGGTCTCCTGACTAGGGTAGCTGTGCGATCTGGAGGCTCTCGATCTTTGTTGATGGCTGTTGTACTCGCCTCCACCCCCACGGGATATATGGGAGCACACGGATAGCATGATCTCTTGCTGTAGGGGCTAGGACTTGTGCCATCACCGGACTCCTTCGATTGGATTTGCAGGCAGCGACGGTCCCGTAGGACAAACGTTGTGCGCGCGGACTCGGCCGCAACGAGGCCATAGGGCGGACTACGTCCGATCATGGCAAGGGTACCGGCAGGGGCCTGGGCCCCGTCGGGGCGGGGGCGGCGCCGCCGCCACCGCGTGGTAGGCTCGGTCGCTAAGACCTAGCATCGGGAGGCATGTAGTATTTTTTAGGGACGGGAGGCATGTAGTTGGTGTTGACTCTTCATGTATCCTGTTTGGGTTGGTAATGTTTATTTTTAGGTCGTGTGTTGTACACGCTTGTCTCTTCGTGCGTTAGGCTAACCTTGGGTATCTGGTACAGTGTTATTTGGATTATGCCGTTATCTACTGGCGCCGAACCAGTAATGAAAGGCGACACTATTTTTTTCAAAATATCAAAGGCGCCGCGAAACCCGGCATTGTCAAAGATAAAAATTAGTAGTGGCATTGGAAATTTACCGAATGCCCTTGGTGTTTTTTTGCAAAATACCAGAGGCATTGGACCTTGAAGTACCAGTTGGCTCGGTCCGTCCAAACCGCACTACAGAAAGAAATATATGTGATGTTTTTCTTTTTAACACAGTATAGACGCAAGCACTCATACATACGTGCATACACTGATCCCTATAAACGCACACACGCACATCCTACCCCTATGAGCACCTCCGAGAGACTGAGCCAGCATATCATCTTGAGATTTACGAAGTCACCCTAGGTGCCTCTTCGTTGACGGGAACATCTCCTTCCACTGAAAGATCATCGTCAAAAATCATGAAATAAATGCAGAAATAATGAGCACCAGGACTTTAACCTTGGTGGGTTGGGCATACCACTGTCATTCTAAACATCCAATCACATGTTGGTTCGCAAAATATCTGTGATGTTGGCATGATAGAGGAACGCCTTTGTTAATTTACCCACCTAATTTGGCAAAAAAAATCTCATAATGCTTGAATATATCACTGTAAACTAAACTTTTGGCACATGCACAAAATAAAGTTAAGCTAAACTATATAGACATATATAACTTATAGGTCTTTACATCGACCGGCCACCAAAATATATGATGTGTATGGATTTTGATCAAGACATCAACTTCGCCTCATCATTGTCGTAGCTCCAAAATATGCAACAACTAGCTTATTAGTACTAAGATAGCTATACGCACTAGAGCAGAGAAGGAGACCGCAACAGCCCCACGCGTGCCATACGCTATATGCGCTCCTCGTCGTCAATCCTCCTCTCATCGGCCGGCCGGTCACGCGGTCGTTGCGTGAGACCACACGCCTGAAGCGCACAATCAGAGTGGTCGCGAATGGAGGCTGACACCGCGGCAGTCATGGTCACATCATCAGCCTGCGCAGTGCCGCCCGCGGCCGTCATCGAGCTTGGAGCCAATGCCCGCCTTCAGCATGGCCTCTTCTTCCGTCCGGGGGAGGGGGGAGGGGGGATGGTCACTCCTTACGATCGATATCCTGGTCAACCATTTTGTACCAAAATGCTTGAACTTCTGGAGAGCAGTGGTAAACATCACCCTAACAGAGTCTGGGATGAAAGAAAACATAAGAGAACAAAGCAACATTGAGACATAATAGACGGTGTGTAGAGTATCCAAACCCTCCACCAATTGTGGATCCAAGCTTATTATATCTGACATAAATCAGAGGAAGAAAACTGATTATCATTTTTTTGAGAAACAACTGATTATCATTAAATGAGTAATCTCATTTGAAAGGATTGATATGGTTGACTAGAAGGAGGGGGGTGAATAGGTGAAAGTGCAACTATCCCTGGGTGGTTTTGAAAATTCCTAATAACATATAACTCATTGAGCTAATGCTACTTAAAGATAAACATTTCAGGAAAGCTCAATGATTGGCATGGCATTGATGAGAAAAGTGGACCCCTCAAAATTCTAAGGACAAAGAATTGGATCAAGCTCAAAGCTCAGGACTCTACATCTTTTCATTTTAAGTGATCCAAGATCACATTGAGTCCATGCGAAAAGTCAATACTATTAAGAGGGGATGAGTTGTTGCCTAATGGCTTGCTTCCTCAAAGTGCTTAGTGATATGCTCCAAAGTCCTCAACTACTTTTTCACATCCACATATGTCCCAAACCAGGAGTCAAACTCGGCCCCATCAGAACCTTTTATCCGGCACCACCGAGTTCAGTTGACATAGCCACTGCCAGAAACCCTAGTTTTTTCGGTCTCACCGAGATGGGATTGTAATCTCTCTGTTTCCCTTTCGTAACGTTTCGGTTCAACCGAGATGAGCGAATCGGTCCCACCGAGTTTGCCTGACCAACTCTCTGTTAGACCATTACCAAAATCGATCTCACCGAGTTTGTGTAATCGGTCTCACCGAGATTGCGTTATGCCCTAACCCTAACCAAATCGGTCCCACCGAGTTGACATGTCGGTCCCACCGAAAATCCCAACATTCACATTTTGAACTAAATCGGTCTGACCGAGTTTCATGATTCGGTCCCACTGAGTTTGGTGATTTGTGTGTAACGGTTAGATTTTGTGTGGAGGCTATTTATACCCCTCCACCCACTCGTCATTCATGAAGAGAGCCATCAGAACATGCCTACACTTCCAACATACATTTTCTGAGACAGAACCATCTACACTTGTGTTGAGGTCAAGATATTCCATTCCAACCACATAAATCTTGATCTCTAGCCTTCCCGAAGTTGCTTTCCACTCAAATCATCTTTCCACCGAATCCAAATCCTGTGAGAGAGAGTTGAGTGTTGGGGAGACTATCGTTTGAAGCACAAGAGCAAGGAGTTCATCATCAACACACCATCTATTACCTCTTGGAGAGTGGTGTCTTCTAGATTGGCTAGGTGTCACTTGGGAGCCTCCGTCAAGATTGTGGAGTTGAACCAAGAAGTTTGTAAGGGTAAGGAGATCGCCTACTTCGTGAAGATCTACCCGAGTGAGGCAAGTCCTTCATGGGCGACGGCTATGGTGGGATAGACAAGGTTGCTTCTTCGTGGACCCTTCGTGGTTGGAGCCCTCCGTGGACTCACGCAACCGTTACCCTTTGTGGGTTGAAGTCTCCATCAACGTGGATGTACGATAGCACCACCTATCGGAACCACGCCAAAAATCTCCGTGTCTCCAATTGCGTTTGCACACTCCAAACTCCTTCCTTTACCTTCATGTGCAATTGTTTTACATTCGCTGCTATACTCTTAGAATTGCATCTGTAGGTTGATTGCTTGACTTGTGCTAAGTTGCTAAAATCTGCCTAGAACTAAAATTGGGAAAATGCTAGATTTTTATTTGGTCAAGTAGTCTAATCACCCCCCTCTAGACATACTTTCGATCCTACAATAGGCAACTACCAATTTTTAGCTTTTCTTAATAAATTAGGTTTACCAACAAATTGGTTGTCTAGATGTGCAACTAGGTGAGCCACCTATATGATGCTAGCAACAACAACAACACAAGCAAGCAAATGATACAAAACAAGTAAAGCTTGCACAAAGTAAAGGTAAGAAGTAACCATAAGTGGAGCCGGTGAGACAAGGATGTGTTATCGAAGTTTTACCCCTTTGAAGGGAAGTACGTACATCTCTGTTGAAGCGGTGTGGAGGCATAATGTTGCCCAAGAAGCCACTAGGGCCACCGTATTCTCCTCACGCCCTCACACAACGCAAGATGCCGTGAGTGGTTCCTTTGAAGGCGGCGACCGAACCATTACAAACAAGGTTGGGCAATCTCCACAACCGAATTGGAGGTTCCCAACGCCACCATGAAACTTCACCACAATGAATTGTGGCTGTGAGGTGACCTCAACCGTCTAGGGTGCTCAAACACCTAAGAGTAACAAAGTGGGGAGAATCAAATTTCTCTTGGTGAAAGTGTAGATCGGGGCCCTCTCAACCAAACCCTAGAGAATCAACAAGTGTTGTTGGCTAGGGAAAGAGATCGGGCAAAAATGAAACTTTGAGCAACAATGGAGTTTGGGGACACTAGTAGAAAACAGGGCTTTAGTTTGATCATGCCAAGCCCATTAGTCCCGGTTCAATCAAGAACCGGGACCCATGGGGGGCATACGTCCCGGTTCGTGCGCCCACGGGCCCAGCCGGGCCTCGGGAGGAATTTTTCCCGGTTTATGTGGACCCATTTATCCCGGTTCTAGGCATGAACTGGGACCAATGGGCCTCGCTCCTAGCCCACAGCCATTGGTCCTGGTTCTTGCCTAGAACCGGGACAGAAGGGGGGCCTTTAGTCCCGGTTCCAGTCACGAACCTGGACCAATCGGTTGCCTATATATACCCCCTCACCGGCGAGCAGAGCAGTCCACACTGCTCTGTTTTTTTGGCCAGTGAGGGGAGGGCATTTGGGTGCTCTAGCTCACCTCCTATGCACGTGAGGTGTTCGATGAAATGCCCGAGCCATGCTAGTTAAGTTTTCTCCTCTCGAAGCTCGACCTCCGAGCTCCATTTTTCCCGAGATTTGTCTAGGTTTAGCGGACTGTGACGCCTCGTCCCCGTCTTCACCGCCGTCGATCGCACGTGCCGATCTCGTCACCGGCACCACCGTGGTGAGCCTCTTGTTCCTATCTTCTTTCTGAAAGAAAAAATTCTTACTTTAGATAGATACTTGTCTAATTTTCTTACTTTTGACATACATAATTATATATAATGCATGCAGATGAACCGGCAATGGATGTACGGTGACAGACACACCTTCGAGTACAATAAGGGACTGCATAATTTTCTCGAAGTGGCTGAGGCAAACAAGCATAATGGTTTTATGTGTTGTCCATGCCCTAATTGTGGGAATATGAAGTCTTACTCTGACCGGAAAATCCTTCACACCCACCTGCTTTATAAGGGTTTCATGCCACACTATAATGTTTGGATGAGGCACGGAGAAATAGGGGTTATGATGGAAGACATCGAAGAAGAAGAGGACGATGACAACTATGTGCCCCCTGAATACGATGATGTTGCAACGGGGGAAGCTGCTGAAGATCAAGAGGAACCAGACGATGTTCGCGATGATGATGATCTCCGCCGGGTCATTGTCGATGCAAGGACACAATGCGAAAGTCAAAAGGAGAAGCCGAAGTTCGATCACATGTAAGAGGATCACAAAAAAGTGTTGTACCCCAATTGCGATGATAGCAACACAAAACTCGGTACCGTACTGGAATTGCTGCAGTGGAAGGCAGAGAATGTTGTTCCTGACAAAGGATTTGAGAAGCTACAGAAAATATTGTAGAAGAAGCTTCAGTATGTACACAACAAAGAAGGTCGTATGCCCTCTAGGATTGGAGGTGCAGAACATACATGCATGACATAATGACTGCATCCTCTACCGCGGTGCGCACGAGGATTTGAATGCATGCCCGGTATGCAGTGCATTGCAGTATAAGATCAGATGAGATGACCCTGGTGATATTGATGGTGAGCCCCCCATGTGACGCCCCCGATTTGACCGTACACTAATCATACACGCAAACGTGTACGATCAAGATCAGAGACTCATGGGAAGATATCACAACACAAATCTACAAATAAAATAAGTCATACAAACATGATATTACAAGCCAGGGGCATCGAGGGCTCGAATACAAGAGCTCGATCATAGACGAGTCAGCGGAAGCAACAATATCTGAGTACAGACATAAGTTAAACAATTTTTCCTTAAGAAGGCTAGCACAAACTGGGATACAGATCGAAAGAGGCGCAAGCCTCCTACCTGGGATCCTCCTAAACTACTCCTGGTCGTCGTCAGTGGCCTGCACGTAGCAGTAGGCACCTCCAGTGTAGTAGGAGTCGTCGTCAACGGTGGCGTCTGGCTCCTGGGCTCCATTGTCTGGTCGCAACAATCAAGTATAGAAAGGGGAAAAAGGAGGAGCAAATCAACCGTGAGTACTCATCCAAAGTACTCGCAAGCAATGAGCTACACTACATATGTATGCATCGGTATCAAAAGGAATAAGGGTATCATATGTGGACTGAACTGCAGAATGCTGGAATAAGAGGGGGATAGCTAGTCCTATCGAAGAGTACGCTTCTGGCCACCTCCATCTTGCAGCATGTAGAAGAGAGTAGATAGCAAGTTCACCAAGTAGCATCGTGTAGCATAAACCTAACCGGCGATCCTCTCCTCGTCGCCCTGTTAGAGAGCGACCACCGGGTTGTATCTGGCACTTGGAAGGGTGTGTTTTATTAAGTATCCGGTTCTAGTTGTCATAAGGTCAAGGTACAACTCCAAGTCGTCCTGTTACCGAAGATCACGGCTATTCAAATAGATTAACTTCCCTGCAGGGGTGCACCACATTTACCAACACGCTCGATCCCCTTTGTCCGGACACACTTTCCTGGGTCATGCCCGGCCTCGGAAGATCAACACGTCGCAGCCCTACCTAGGCACAACAGAGAGGTCAGCACGTCAGTCTAAATCCTATGCGCGTAGAGGTCTGGGCCCATCACCCATTGCACACCTACATGTTGCGAACGCGGCGGCGAGCAGACCTAGCAACCTCCATTACAAAGGAAGTTGCGTTACGCGGTCCAACCCGGCGAGCGCCGCTCAGTCGCTGATGTCACGAAGGCTTCGGCTAATACCACGACGTCGAGTTCCCATAACTGTCCCCGCGTAGTTGGTTAGTGCGTATAGGCCAGTAGCCAGACTCAGATCAAATACCCAGAACTCGTTAAGCGTGTTATTTTGAAGTAACCGCACACGCCGACCAGGGCCAGGCCCACCTCTCTCCTAGGTGGTCCCAACCTGCCCTGTCGCTCCGCCTCAAAGTAATAGTCGGGGGCCATCGGGAACTCAGGCCCACCACTACCTGGATGGAGCAACCTGCCCCTTCAGCCCCCAACATAGGAATCACTTGCGGGTACTCAACGAGCCGACCCGACTTTAGTCACCACCTGTCATTTGGCCATACTTAATCACTAATTAGTCTAACCAGACTAAACTAACAAGCCGGCCACCACACAGCCATGTGCAAAGGCACTAGGCTATGGACACGGCATATCAGGCCTGAATGTTCTTGCGGCCTCAACCAACAGCAGCAATAGCGATGGCAGCAGAAGCAACGACGCGGCAAGTGCAGAGCAGTAGCTACCGGGAGAAGCAGCATGCAGGAAGCATCAGCAAAGCAACGCCAATGGCGGTAGCAACTACAGGCAGCAGCAGCGACGCAGTACCAGGCAGAGGCAGCAGCAGGAAAGGGCAGCAGCGACAGCAGTAGCAGAACAGCGGCGGCGGCGGCAAGTGAGGGTGGGGGTAGCGCGGGCGGGGGTGCACGCACAACGATGCAGGGGCACGAGCATGGTTGGTTGGCCAGGAGTAGGCGCGTGCGTACACAGGAGCTCGAGCGTGACCATGGACGACGACGACCGAGATCGGGGACGGCGGCAAACGACGATGAATCGAAGGAAAAAAAAGAGGGAATCGGTAGAAGAGCTCACCACGGAACTCGTGGATGTGATTAGAGCGTGCGGGAGTGGTCGGATGCCTCGCGCTCGTCGACAAACGGTGGCAGCCGTGGCGAAAAACCGGCTAGATCCCGAGCGCACAACGCGGCCCAGCTCGAATCAGCGGAGGTAGGTGAAGGAGTCGTCGACGAGGGAGCTCCTGGGCATCTTCCCGTGCGTCGGGGAGGCCTATGGCCGCCGCGATGGTGACTATGGCGCGGCGATGGAAGCTTTGGCTCCTCTTCCAGATCGAGTGCGAGGGGGAAACGAGGGAACTGGGGGTCTAGGGTTTGTCCTCGGGCTTGGAGATGGCCTTATACACCTCGGAGGCTCGCCAGATGGTCGACACGGCGGCCATGGAGGCGTGGATGTGCGCCACGCACAGGTCTCTGTCTCCTGTACAGGGGAAGATGGAGAAGGCCGTGGTGGGCTGGCCGTGTTACTGCAGCAACTTATGGCCCATTAGTACACTAGGTCTTTAGCATTTTCTTTCTTTTTTTCAATTTTTTCCACTATTTTCTAATTGAATGAGTGTCCAAACAATTTTTTGCTAAATATTAAACTTGGTACATAAACTCTTTGGAATATTCTGAGGTTGCTCAAAAAGTTTGAGGCCAACTGGAAAAGTTTATAATTGTGGTTGCATTTAATTGGACCACTTTAAATGATGTTGGTACATTCTACGATTAGTTAGGGGCATTTTAGAAACTCTCTCAAGTGGGGTTTCTTCATGAAAAATATGAGTGGATTATTTGAAATATTATGAACACTTTTGTTTTGCAGTCTGAAGAAATGATTTATTTGATTTTACTTTAAAATTTGAATCTGAACTCGGTTTTGACCAAGGTGTGGTTTGGCAAATTAATTGTGATGACATGGCACCATTTGTGTGTGGTTACTGTAGCTTAACTACCGGGGTGTTACAAATCTCCTCCACTAAAAGAAATCTCGTCCCGAGATTTAAGAGGTGGAGTAAGGGGGAAAGTTCTGATTACGAAATTCTAAAGAGTCTTCTCGGTCTTGGTTGCTCTTCTCGAAGAGATGGATCCATTACATTGATGTCTTCATTCCACTGCTTCAGGTCATCATGGTGAAGTCGTTCTTTTCTTCGGGAACTCCAACGTACTTACGAATAGGTAAGTGGCAACTCGGCTACGACATAATGCTTAGGAGGGAAACACTCTGGGGTTAACCCATGAATGAGCATAAGATTATCTCTCGAGTTGAACATATAAAATACATCGAGAGTAAGGTACGAAGGTACAATAAGAGGTTCCAAGCGGATAGACAGTTGCTCGAAGTCTGAACCAGAGTGAGAAAGGGGTTCAGAGCAGCGAGAGTAAGCATTGCTTCTGATACCAGAATAGAGCACTAGGAAGGTGGTACGTGAATTAAATACGAAGCCAAGCATGAGGAATAACCATTAGAAACAGGGTTGAACAGCAGAGTCAGGTTTCGATCCTGTGGAACTGTGGGTTATGGGCCCACCATGTGGGTTAAAAGTAGGAGCGGTGACATCTTGCACGGTCATGATAGCAAGGCATGTCAGAGATTAGCATGTTAGTTATGTCGGCAACAACGTCGGTACCAAGGGCAAGGGACGAAGATAACGATTTTCCTGCTCGTTGGAACGAGGCGGACCAATAGGCAAAGTTCTCGTCCATCGGTGGCTACCGGAATGTCATCAACAGTAGAAACAGGGTCTCACTGACAGAGTTGTCCACCAAGGTGTTTACATAAGCAATGAATTATTACTGCTTAGATTATATAGATCACAAGAAAGGTTAAACAAACCAATGGAAAGGAAAATGTGATCATTAGGTTAAACAGAACAATGGAAAGGAAAATTGTGTTTAAACACACATTTCAGGGGTATATCCTTCCCAAGGACAAGCAGAGCATGATATCCATGATAGGATATAATGTAGAAAACCCTTTAGGAAAGGGGAGAGAAATATCATGAAATTACCCATATAACGGTGTTTGGGGTAATTAATAAAGAAATTGTAGCATTGTGCTTCAAATGTTCTTATTGAAAATCGGGTACCACAGACATGCTTTGAGATAGCATTGACATGGTCTTCAAGCAAAGGTCATACTTTGTATACAGAAAGGATCCATTAGGAACAACTAATAGAATAAGTCTTACAATATCCTCATGGAAGAATGGCTAACCTTACTAAAATGGAAACTATAATAATAGGTCCTCCGGCTAGGTGTGCTAGGCATGACATCACCTTACCGAGTTATATAAATACCCATGTTATAACTCTTGAAAAATGTTCCAACCTTCAAGTCTGACTAAGATTCAGATCTGATTGGTGTTAGGATACCTCTGACTCAGGATGCCTGAGAAGAAAATGGTGTGACACAATTTGACGAGATGACATTGTAAGATTCTCAGGAAATGAACTATGGAAGCGAGTTCCGAAACAAGAGTTCATCAGTAGACCAAGGAGAGGATGAGGAGGTGGTTGATGGACTCAGTGACAATTTATCAAGATTCCCAAAAGATGGATTTCCACCATTATGTGAACAAGGAGATAACATTTGTCAGATCACATGTTATAACGAGGTATGCTCGAGGAAAATGTACACAGTTAAACATTGGTTGAACAGTGCACCCAAAATATGTGCTTAGGTAGCATGTTCAATGTTAAAATGGTGATTCAATAACAAATAGTCTAAGAATGAACTATTAACCATTAACTTTAAAGCAATAGGGTTGCTAGAGGTTTTGAATTTTACACATCACAGTCCATTTGTTGGTATTCCGGTTAGAAACAATCCAGGGACCAAGGAATGAATGGACATGGCAAGAAGTATCACTTGTATCAAGAATTCTTAAGAGGTGGTGAAATTCTCACGACTTTCTTGACATTAGAGATGGTAATACTCCAAGGTAAAGAAGAACAAATGCTGGATAGCAAGGAACTCAAGGTATAACACAAAACTCGATCAAGTTTGTGTTGGAGGGAAGGCAATAAAGTGGCTGATGATAACACAAATCATCTAGGGAAAGGATGGTATTTCTCATCAAGAATTCGATAGATATCTTGGAAGAGCTCAGAATGTTTATGATGATCATGACACATTTGTCGAGAGGTTTCATGAAGATGTAATCGATCAACAATGACATCAAGTCAAATGAATGATGAAGCGAAAGGTAATTGGAAGCAAGGGTATGACACAAACTCGAAATCAAGCTTGTTGTTCAAGGCGAAACTTTAATACAAGGAAGATCGACGTAAGCTTAGCTCATCGCCGAAAGTGGTGCTCCGGAAATAAGGACCAGGTAGCACAGTTAAAATCAGCACGATACTGATATAGCCGATTAGGCTAGAAATGCCATGATCAAGTACAAACTCGTAAGTAAAGAAGATTACTAATAGTTGTTTAATCACGATGCAGACTCGATTCAGTTATCGATGTCCTTGAGTGTTTAATGACCCAAAGCCCGTGAAAAAATTGAATCGGTGAGAATGTAGTACTTGATGAAGAACTCATAAGAAGTTATGCACTTCCATGATAATCTCGAGATACCAGGGGGGTAATACTCAATGACAGATCAAAGTAGAGGTTGGACTAGGGTAATGCTCTGCAGAAGACAAGTGCTCAAACTTGCACGAGGAATGGAATCAAGGAGAGACATGGTCGGAACCACGTCCATAGATACAAGATGAACTTATAACAAGGGGATAATTATTTTAAGAGAAGCTTCCATGATAAGGTATACATCGTGTCCATTGGCATGAACACATGGTTCAAGGTCGACTCCCACTTGTTCAACGCATAACCTTTCATTCACCTCTCGTATTTCGAAAATGACTTTAGTTGTTGAAATTTTTACCTGGTGCAATACCAGATAAGTATGACCCGTGAAATCTTTCGGGTTCACACGGATTAGGGAAGGCATAGGTTCAACCCATCAGGGCATCTTAGGAACATATACCACAAACTTCGGAGTAGATAATACAAGCTCGAAAGTAGAGCATGGTTCACAAAGCAGAGGATACAATTTACCAAAGGCATTATATACCCATGGAAAGGCTCAAAAGGTTATTCAGTATGAAGGACACGGTCGGATAAAATCCGACAAAGGGTCTGGTGGTCCACAAGGGATCTGATGTGAGCATCGGTACTCAACCAGAGGAAGAAGAATGCAAGGAGGTCAGATTATAGAAACAACTGATTAACTCAAAGCTCAAATGCAAAGGAATTATGAATTCCAAGACAAGGGATCAGAAGCAATGCTCTGATTAGGGATGGATAAGTTGAGTAGCCTTAGGGGTACAATCAATGACAATTTGATTGGTCGAAATCCAGCTCATCCTTAAAATGATGCCTGAGCCGAAAGGATAAATTCTAGGATCTGATTGAGGATTGCGAGCATTCGCAACATATTGAATCAATGGACTCAAAATCATAGTGACAAGCGATGCCAATAAGATTACTATACTTATGGGATTAACCATAATGCAAGCAAGCAAGAATTTCAAGAGGAATAAGCTGCTAAGGATTTTCGAAAGATCGAATAGTATTTTGAAGACCTTAGTGAAACACATGAACAACTGAGGATGAGCGATACTTGGTAAGTGTGAGGAATTATCCGTAGGGGTATGGAGGTGGCAAGGAACTGCAAGGCAGTAGGCACAAGTATTCTCGGAACAATAGAGTGAAATTCGGGGTATCTTGTAATAACAAGATCAACGGGGAATGATTGTATGAATGGCAAGTGTATGCAGTTATCCATAGGGTTTGATGGTGGAAGTGAATTGCAAACACAATGAGCACTAGCTCTCGGGATAACATCGGAGAGTAACTTCTGAATCTACTGGTGCAGCAGGCGATCATCTGTAATAAGGCGGCTCTCTGGAAGGAAGTAATTACGAGAACCTAGAGTTAGAGTTAGCAAATTCGTTTAACCCGAGTAGAAGAGAGTTCAGAGTCCCAGAGTAAAGATCGAGGAGTAAAAGATTCTAATACCACCCAAATGGCGACGTGGTCCCGCAAGGCACACAGCCATGTTAGTAAAAGTTTTGTAATGTCTAGACTCAACTTCGGCCAAGGAGTGTGGAAGGGGGATTCCTACAGGCAGTCGGCTCTGATACCAACTTGTGACACCCCCGATTTGACCGTACACTAATCATACACGCAAACGTGTACGATCAGGATCAGGGACTCACGGGAAGATATCACAACACAACTCTACAAATAAAATAAGTCATACAAGCATCATATTACAAGCCAGGGGCCTCGAGGGCTCGAATACAAGAGCTCGATCATAGACGAGTCAGTGGAAGCAACAATATCTGAGTACAGACATAAGTTAAACAAGTTTGCCTTAAGAAGGCTAGCACAAACTGGGATATAGATCGAAAGAGGCGTAGGCCTCCTGCCTGGGATCCTCCTAAACTACTCCTGGTCGTCGTCAGCGGCCTGCACGTAGCAGTAGGCACCTCCAGTGTAGTAGGAGTCGTCGTCGACGGTGGCGTCTGGCTCCTGGGCTCCATCGTCTGGTCGCAACAATCAGGTATAGAAAGGGGGAAAAGGGGGGAGCAAAGCAACTGTGAGTACTCATCCAAAGTACTCGCAAGCAAGGAGCTACACTACATATGTATGCACACAAGGGTCTGGGCCCATCGCCCATTGCACACCTGCACGTTGCGAACGCGGCCGGCGAGCAGACTTAGCAACCTCCATTACAAAGGAAGTTGCGTTACACGGTCCAACCCGGTGCGCGCCGCTCAGTCGCTGACGTCACAAAGGCTTCGGTTGATACCACTACATCGAGTGCCCATAACTGTTCCCGCATAGTTGGTTAGTGCGTATAGGCCAGTAGCCGGACTCAGATCAAATACCCAAAACTCATTAAGCATGTTATTTTGAAGTAACTGCGAACGCCGACCAGGGCCAGACCCACCTCTCTCCTAGGTGGTCTCATCCTGCCCTATCGCACCGCCTCAAAGTAACAGTCGGGGGCCGTCGGGAACTCAGGCCCACCACTACCTGGATGGAGCCACCTGCCCCTTCAGCCCCCAACATCGGAATCACTTGCGGGCACTCAACGAGCCGACCCGACTTTAGTCACCACCTGTATAGCATGTATATATGTAAGTATATCCAGTGATCACCTCCCGAGTGATCACGGCCCAATAGTATAGCATGGCAGACAGACAAGAATGTAGGGCCACTGATGGTAAACTAGCATCCTATACTACGCATTTAGGATTGCAGGTAAGGTATAAACAGTTATACCAACAATGACAGGCTATGCATCAGAATAAGATTAATGGAAAGCAGTAACAAGCTACACTACTCTAATGCAAGAAGTAGAGAGAAGAGTAGGCGATATCTAGTGATCAAGGGGGTGCTTGCCTGGTTGTTCTGGCAAGAGAGAGGGGTCGTCAACACCGTAGTCATACTGGGTAGAAGTGGCGTCAGTCTCGTAGTCTATCGGAGAGAGGGGGGAAGGAAACAATGAATATAATGCAAACAGATGCATAGCGATGCATGACAAGACAAGTAGCGGTGCTAGGGGTGCCCTAACACGGTATGAGGTGATACCGGTGAAGGGGGGAAACATCCAGGAAAATATCCCCGGTGTTTTGCGTTTTCGGACAGATGAATCAGAGGGGGAAAGTTGCGTGTTTGCTATGCTAGGAATGTGTGGCGGACGAACGGGTTGCATAGCCGGATTCGTCTCGTCGTTCTGAGCAACTTTCATGTACAAAGTATTTTCATCTAAGTTACAGATTATTTTATTATGAATTAACAAAGTTTATTGCATTTTTAGAATTTGTTTTAATTCGATTTTAAAAGGAAATTGCTAAGTGCACACAGCAGCAGCTTAGCTACAATGGCTTACAAGTGGGTCCAGTGGCTGGGTTGACCCAGTCAATATTTGACTGGTCAACATGTGAACAATAGATGTGAGTCCAACATGTCATAGGCTTATATATTTTTATTTGTTTTAACCATTAATTATCAGCATGGTCCACATGTCATTTGGCCATACTTAATCACTAATAAGTCTAACCAGACTAAACTAACAAGCCGGCCACCACACGGCCATGTGCAAAGGCACTAGGCCATGGCCACGCCACATGAGGCCTGAATGTGCTTGCAGTCTCAACCAACAGCAGCAATAGCGATGGCAGCAGAAGCAACGACGCGGCAAGTGCAGAGCAGCAGCTACCGGGAGAAGCAGCATGCTGGAAGCATCAGCAAAGCAACGCCAACGGCGGTAGCAACTACAGGCAGCAGCAGCGATACAGTACCAGGCAGAGGCAGCAGCAGGAAAGGGCAGCAGCGACAGCAGTAGCAGAACAATGGCAGCAGCGGCAAGTGAGCATGGGGGTAGCACGGGCGGCGGCGCACGCACGATGATGCAGGGGCGCGGCGGGGCGCAGGGGCGCAAGCATGGTTGGTTGGCCAGGAGCAGGCGCGTGCGTACACAGGAGCTCGAGCGCGACCATGGACGACGACGACCGAGATCGGGGACGGCGGCAAACGACGATGAATCGAATGAAAAAAGGGGGGAATCGGTAGAAGAGCTCACCACAAAGCTCGTGGACGTGATTAGAGAGCACGGGAGTGGTCGGATGCGTTGCGCTCGTCGACGAACGGTGGCGGCCGTGGCGAAAAACCGGCTAGATCCCAAGCGCACAATGCAACCCAGCTCGAATCAGTGGAGGTAGGTGGAGGAGTCGTCGACGAGGGAGCTCCCGGGCATCTTCCCGTGCGTCGGGGAGGCCTATGGCCGCGATGGTGACTATGGCGCGATGATGGAAGCTTCGGCTCCTCTTCTAGATCGAGTGCGAGGGGGAAACGAGGGAACTGGGGGTCTAGTGTTTGTCCTCGGGCTTGGAGATGGCCTTATACACCTCGGTGGCTCGCCGGATGGTCGACACAGCGACCATGGAGGCGTGGATGTGCGCTACGCACAGGTCTCTGTCTCCTGTACAGGGGAAGATGGAGAAGGCCGTAGTGGGCTGGGCCGTGTTACTGCAGCCACTTATGGTCCATTAGTACACTAGGTCTTTAGCATTTTCTTTCTTTTTTTCAATTTTTGCCACTGTTTCTAATTGAATGAGTGTCCAAACAATTTTTTTCTAAATATTAAACTTGGTACATAAATTCTTTGGAATATTCTGAGGTTGCTCAAAAAGTTTGAGGCCAACTAGAAAAGTTTATAATTGTGGTTGCATTTAATTGGACCACTTTAAATGATGTTGGTACATTCTATGATTAGTTAGGGGCATTTTAGAAACTCTCTCAAGTGGGGTTTTTTCATGAAAAATATGAGTGGATTATTTGAAATATTATGAACACTTTTGTTTTGCAGTCTGAAGAAATGATTTATTTGGTTTTACTTTAAAATTTGAATCTGAACTCGGTTTGGACCAAGGTGTGGTTTGGCAAATTAATTGTGATGACATGGCACCATTTGTGTGTGGTTACTATAGCTTAACTACTGGGGTTTTACACCCCAGGAAAAGGGTTCCCGCGAAGGTGATGTGGTATGCTCCTAGAATACCACTGTTGAAACGTCTATACAGAAACGAAGAGCATGCCAAGTTAATGCGATGGCACAGAGAGGGTCGTAAGAAAGACGGGAAGTTGAGAGCACCCGCTGACGGGTCACAGTGGAGAAAAATCGAGAGAAAGTACTGGGCTGAGTTTGCAGCTGACCCAAGGAACATATGGTTTGGTTTAAGCGCAGATGGCATTAATCCTTTCGGGGAGCAGAGCAGCAATCACAGCACCTGGTCCGTGACTCTATGTATGTATAACCTTCCTCCTTGGATGTGCATGTAGCGGAAGTTCATTGTGATGCCAGTTCTCATCCAAGGCCCTAAGCAACCCGACAAGGTCATTGATGTGTACCTAAGGCCATTAGTTGATGAATTTTTACAGTTGTGGAATGGAAACAGTGTACGTGTGTGGGATGAGCACAAACATGAGGAATTTAATCTGCACGCGTTGTTGTTTGTAACGATCAACGATTGGCCCGCTCTCAGTAACCTTTCAGGACAGACAAACAAGGGATACCACGCATGCACGCACTAATTAGCTGACACCGAAAGTATATACCTAGACAAATGCAGGAAGAATGTGTACCTGGGCCATCGTCGATTTCTCCCGACCAACCATCAATGTCGAAAGAAAGGCAAGCATTTCAAAGGCGAGGCAGATCACCGGAAGAAGCCCGCCATGCGTACCGGTGATCACGTACTTGCTATGGTCAATGGTTTACATGTAATCTTTGGAAAGGGTCTCGGTGGACTAGCACTAGTAGAAAACAGGGCTATGGTCCAGGCCGGCTCAGCCCATTAGTCCCGGTTCAGTCTAGAACCGGGACCAATGTGGGCATTGGTCCCGGTTCGTGAGCCCAGGGGGCTGGCCGGGCCACGTGGGCCATTGGTCCCGGTTCGTCTGGACCTTTTGGTCCCGGTTGGTGGGACGAACCGGGACCAATGGGCCTCGCTCCTGGCCGACCACCATTCGTCCCGGTTGGTGGCTTGAACCGGGACCAAAGGCTTCCCTTTAGTCCCGGTTCATGTCATCAACCGGGACCAATGAGGTGCCTATATATACCCCCTCGCGCAAGAGCAGAGCACAGTGCTCTGTTTTTTCTGGCCGAGGGGGAGAGGGCTTTGTGGTGCTCTAGCTCACCTCCTATGCACATGAGGTGTTCGATGGAATGCCCGAGCCACACTACTTAAGCTTTCTCCTCTCGAAGCTCGACCTCCAAGCTCCATTTTCCTCGAGATTTGTCTAGATTTAGCGGTCCGTCACGCCCCGTCCCCGTCTTCACCGCCGTCGATCACCCGCGCCGATCTCATCACCGCCACCACCGTGGTGAGCCTCTTGTTCTTATCTTCTTTCTGAAAGGAAAAATATTCTTACTTGTATGTTTACATAGATACTTGTATCATTTTCTTACATTTATTATTGCATCTTATATAGTGCGATGGTTTTGGTATCCGCCCCCGTCGGCCCTCATCCTATCTATGATTCGGGTGTGGTATATATATTATCTTCATAACTATTGGTTCATTTATTGTTTATGAAAATTATGCCAACCAACGTGACATAGATTTTATTTATGTAGGATGTATGTGAATCGGAAATTCCAACCGACCCTATTGTTGAGAGGTTAAATTTAGTTGAAGAAGAAAACAATTTGTTGAAGGAAAAAATAAAAAAAATTGAGGAGGAGAAGATGATATAAGAGTTGCATGTTGCGGATGTCGTCGATGATCACAAGATTAAGATGGATTCAATGCGCTTGAAGATTAGAAAGATTAGAAAATATGCCATTCATACCGAGGCTTGGTATCATTATGCCGTTGGATCAATTGTTACCTTGGTTGCGATTATGATCGCATTTGTTTTCGCATTGAAATGTTTTACATAGTTTCAATGTATGGTTTAATTAATTAGATGCTCTGGAGAGCTATATGTTGTTAGATGAGAACTATGTATGCACTTTGGTTTTAATGTGATGATGAACTTCTATTAATTTGGACACTTAATTATATATAATGCACGCAGATGAACCGGCAATGGATGTACGGTGACAGACATACCCACGAGTACATTAAGGGCGTGCATGAGTTTCTCGATGCGGCTGAGGCAAACAAGCAGAATGGTTTTATGTGTTGTCCATGCACTGAATGTGGGAATAGGTGGTCTTACTCTAACCGGAAAATCCTTCACTCCCACCTGCTTTACAAGGGTTTCGTGCCACACTATAATGTTTGGACGAGGCACGGAGAAATAGGGGTTATGATGGAAGACGGCGAAGAAGAAGAGTACGATGACAACTATGTGCCCCCTGAATATGGTGATGCTGCAACGGGGGGAGCTGGTGAAGATCAACAGGAACCAGACGATGTGCCCAATGATGCTGCCACGGGTGAAGCTGCTGAAGATCAAGAGGAACCAGACGATGTGCCCGATGATGATGATCTCCGCCGGGTCATTGTCGATGCAAGGACGCAATGCATTAGTCAAAAGGAGAAGCTGAAGTTCGATCGCATGTTAGAGGATCACAAAAAAGGGTTATACCCCAATTGCGAAGATGGCAACACAAAGCTCGGTACCATACTGGAATTGCTGTAGTGGAAGGCAGAGAATGCTGTGGCTGACAAAGGATTTGAGAAGCTACTGAAAATATTGAAGAAGAAGCTTCCAAAGGATAACGAATTGCCCGACAGTACATACGCAGCAAAGAAGGTCGTATGCCCTCTAGGATTGGAGGTGGAGAAGATACATGCATGCCCTAATGACTGCATCCTCTACCGCGGTGCATACAAGGATCTGAACGCATGCCCGGTATGCGGTGCATTGCGGTATAAGATCAGACGAGATGACCCTGGTGATGTTGACGGCGAGCCCCTCAGGAAGAGGGTTCCTGCGAAGGTGATGTGGTATGCTCCTATAATACCACGGTTGAAACGTCTGTTCAGAAACGAAGAGCATGCCAAGTTGATGCGATGGCACAGTGAGAACCGAAAGAAAGATGGGAAGTTGAGAGCACCCGCTGACGGGTCGCAGTGGAGAAAAATCGAGAGAAAGTACTGGGATGAGTTTGAAAAGGACCCAAGGAATGTATGGTTTGCTTTAAGCACGGATGGCATTAATCCTTTCGGGGAGCAAAGCAGCAATCACAGCACCTGGCCCGTGACTCTATGTATGTATAACCTTCCTCCTTGGATGTGCATGAAGCGGAAGTTCATTATGATGCCAGTTCTCATCCAAGGCCCTAAGCAACCCGGCAACGAAATTGATGTGTACCTAAGGCCATTAGTTGAAGAACTTTTACAGCTGTTGAATGGAAACGGTGTACGTATGTGGGATGAGCACAGACAGGAGGAATTTAACCTTAAGGCGTTGCTGTTCGTGACCATCAACGATTGGCCCGCTCTCAGTAACCTTTCAGGACAGACAAACAAAGGATACCACGCATGCATGCACTGTTTAGATGACACTAAAAGTATATACCTGGACAAATACAGGAAGAATGTGTTCCTAGGCCATCTCGATTTCGTCCGACCAACCATCAATGTCGAAAGAAAGGCAAGCATTTCAAAGGCGAGGCAGATCACCGGAAGCTTTGGAAAGGGTCCCAGTGGACTAGCTCTTCCGAATGACACTGAGGGACACGCACCCATGTGGAAGAAGAAATCTATATTTTGGGACCTACCCTACTGGAAAGACCTAGAGGTCCGCTCCTCAATCGACGTGATGCACGTGACGAAGAACCTTTGCGTGAACCTGCTAGGCTTCTTGGGCGTGTATGGGAAGACAAAAGATACACCTGAGGCACGAGAGGACCTGCAATGTTTGCACGAAAAAGACGGCATGCCTCCGAAGCAGTATAAAGGTCCTGCCAGCTACGCTCTTATGAAAGAAGAAAAAGAAATCTTCTTTGAATGCCTGCTCAGTATGAATGTCACGACTGGCTTCTCGTCAAATATAAAGGGAATAATAAATATGCCAGAGAAAAAGTTTCAGAACCTAAAGTCTCATGACTGCCACGTGATTATGACGCAACTGCTTCCGGTTGCATTGAGGGGGCTTCTACCGGAAAACGTCCGATTAGCCATTGTGAAGCTATGTGCATTCCTCAATGCAATCTCTCAGAAGGTGATCGATCCAGAAATCGTACCAAGGCTAAGGAGTGATGTGGCGCAATGTCTTGTCAGTTTCGAGCTGGTGTTCCCACCATCCTTCTTCAATATCATGATGCACGTCCTAGTTCATCTAGTCGACGAGATTGTCATCCTGGGGCCCGTATTTCTACACAATATATTCCCCTTTGAGAGGTTCATGGGAGTCCTAAAGAAATATGTCCGTAACCGCGCTAGGCCAGAAGGAAGCATCTCCATGGGCCATCAAATAGAGGATGTTATCGGGTTTTGTGTTGACTTCATTCCTGGCCTTAACAAGATAGGTCTCCCTAAATCGCGGTATGAGGGGAGACTGACTGGAAAAGGCACTCTTGGAAGAGACTCAATAATATGCATGGACGGATATTCTTGGTGTCAAGCACACTACACAGTTCTACAGAACTCTACCTTGGTGACCCCGTATGTCGATGAACACAAGAACAGTCTGCGCTCCAAACACCCGGAGCAGTGCGACGACTGGATTACATGTGAACACATCAGGACTTTCAGCAGTTGGTTGGAAACACGTCTCAGAGGTGACAACACTGTTTGTGATGAGTTGTACTTGTTGTCCAGGGCACCATCTTTGACTGTATTGACTTACAAAGGATACGAGATAAATGGGAATACATTTTACACGATCGCCCAAGATCAAAAGAGCACCAACCAAAACAGCGGTGTCCGCTTTGATGCAGCAACCGAGAGCGGAAAGGACACATATTATGGTTACATAGTGGACATATGGGAACTTGACTACGGACCTGATTTTAAGGTCCCTTTGTTTAAGTGCAAATGGGTCAATCTGTTAGGCGGCGGGGTACTGGTAGACCCATAGTACGGAATGACAACAGTGGATCTGAAAAATCTTGGGTACACTGACAAACCGTTCGTCCTAGCCAATGATGTGGCACAGGTTATCTATGTGAAGGACATGTCTACCAAACCGAGAAAAAGAAAAGATAAGGAAGCGAATACATCATACGATGAGCCAAAGCGCCACATAGTTCTTTCAGGAAAAAGGGACATCCTGGGAGTGGACGGCAAGACAGACATGTCTGAAGATTATGAAAAGTTTCATGAAATTCCTCCCTTCAATGTCAAGGCTGACCCAAGCATCCTGATAAACAATGAAGATTATCCATGGTTACGGCGCAATAAGCAAATGACACAAGCGAAGAAAAAGTAAAGACTTTCTCCCACAACTATTATGATGATACCATGCCAAATTTGTAACAGACGAACATGATACCATTGTCCGTTTTGTACATGCACATGCTATGTGGGTGAAATTATGATACCATCCCAACTTTCAACTTTTTCAGAGTTCATTTGAAATGCTTTCATGTCTTATGGTTCGAAACTTTGATACTTCGAAAGTGATTGTCCATTTTGTACACGAAGTGCATCAAGTTTTTGTCGTAACCCTCTCTACTTTTTGGAACACGCTATGTGGGTGAAATGATGATACCATGCCAACTTTCAACCTTTTCAGAGTTCATTTTGAAATGCTTTCCAATTTCAGAGTCATTTAGCTCAAAGAATGAATTTATAGCAAACAGAATGAACTACAAAACTTTTATGAAAATAAAAAAATCAATTAAAATATTATGTTATGATCAACTAAAATAAAACTATAATATTCTTCAATAGCAAAAAGAATATAATTTTTGTGACCTAAAATCAAACTATAAGTATTTAATTGTAAGTATAAATAAAAAATAAATAGCAAAGAAGAAAAAAAATTCTATTTTTATAGTAAAGTTATTCATAAAATAGTGATTCACACAAATTTTTAAAAATTCAAATTTAAACTATTCAAAATTTAAAACTAATGGCACTAACAGAAAGTTTATAATTTTTGTGACCTAAAATCAAAAAGAAATCACTAAAGAACTATAAGTATTTAGTTGTAAGTATAAATAACAAATAAATAGAAAAAAAATTCTATTTTTATAGTAAAGTTATTCATAAACTAGTGATTCACACAAATTTTTAAAAATTCAAATTTAAACTATTCAAAATTTAAAACTAATGGCACTAATAGAAAGTTTATAATTTTTGTGACCTAAAAGCAAAAAGAAATCACTAAAAAACTGTAAGTATTTAGTTGTAAGTAGAAATAAAAAATAAATAGAAAAAAATTCTATTTTTATAGTAAAGTTATTCATAAACTAATGATTCACACAAATTTTTAAAAATTCAAATTTAAACTATTCAAAATTTAAAACTAATGGCACTAACAGAAAGTTTATAATTTTTGTGACCTAAAATCAAAAAGAAATCACTAAAAAACTATAAGTATTTAGTTGTAAGTATAAATAAAAAATAAATAGAAAAAAAATGCCTCCTACTGGGCCTCCACGACCTGAATACGACTAGAAACCCTACATGGGCCAGGATTCAGGCCCGCAGAAGGCCCAATAGGCCCACAGGCAGTAGCAAGTTTAGGCCCGAAAGCCTGCATTAGAGAGGAGCTCGAATGGGGAGGCACACCAGCGCTTATAAACCAGTGTCGGCGCCCTTCAGCTAGCGATGTGGGACTAAACTTTTGGGCGTGGGGCAGCACAAGGCCATTGGTCCCGGTTGGTGGCACCAACCGGGACTAAAGGGGGCCTTGGTCATGGTTCGTGGCACCAACCGTGACCATTGCCCCCCTTTAGTCCCGGTTGGTGCCACCAACCTGGACCAATGGCCTTCGCTTCCCGCCCTTTCGGCTGCTGAAAATTGGCCTTTGGTCCCACCAACCGGGACTAAAGGGAGCATTAGTCCCGGGTCGTAGCACGAACCGGGACCATTGCTCTGGCTATATAAGCCAACACTTGTGAAATTTTGGCCAACCGCCTCCCATTCGCCCCGACGCCCCCAGGCTGTTCGTCGTCGTCGTCGCCGCCCCGAGCCCGTCGTCGCCCTGCGCCGTCGCCCCGCGCCCGCCACCGTCGCCCCGCCCCGCCGTCACCCCGCCCCGCCCTGCCCCGTCGCCTCCCCGAGCCCGTACGTCGTCGCCCCGAGCCCGTCGTCGCCCCGCGCCCGCCGCCGTCGCCCCGCCCCGTCGCCGCCCCGAGCCCGTCGCCGTCGCCCCGCCCCGTCGCCGCCCCGATCCCGTCGCCGCCCCGAGCCCGTTGCCGCCCCGCCCCGTCGTCCCCCCGCGCCGGCGCCGGCCCTTTAGGATGATGATGTTGATGATATGATGATATGATGATGTTTTTTTTTCTATTGATGATATGATGATGTTTTTTTCTGTTGATGATATGATGATGTTTTTTTTCATATATGTATTAATTTTTTAAGTTGTTAGTAGATATCGATTTTAGGTTAGTGCATTTTATCACTGATTTTAGGTTAGTTGAGCCTCTTTAGTGCATTTTATGTTTCTTGCATTTTAGGTTAGTGCATTTCATGTTAGTGGAGAGGAAAAAGTAAAATAAGGAAAAGGAAAATAAGTAGAGAAAGAAGGAGAAGAAGAAGGAGAAGACGAGGAGAGGAAGAAAAGGAAGAGGAGAAGAAGAAAGGAATAGAGGAGAAAAATAAAAAATAGAAATTCCTCTTTTTTTTCTTCTTTTTTTTCTTCGATCTTCTCCCCCTCCCGATAGGAAAGTTTTATATAGAAAGTTACAATTTTAGAAAAGTTTTATATATGCAAAAATTACAATTTTAGAAAAATAAGGATAGGAAAGAAGAAAATAAGAAGACGAAAGAAAGAAGAGGAGGAGAGGAAAAGAAGAGGAGAAATAAATAAGAAGTAGAAAAAAGAAGAAAAAGAAGAGGAGAAGGAAGAAAGGAATAGTGGAGAAGTCGAGGGGTCGAGGGTCGGGAACTAGGGTAGAGGGTCGAGGGTCGTTAAGAGGTTTCCTAGTGTCAAAGTATTGAAGAAATCCATGCCTTCATCATTAGCCAGAAGTAACCAGGGCATGTTGGTACGAAGTTCTGCAAAGTTGTTCTGGAATGGAGTCCCGGATAGAATAATCCGCCTTTTGGTACGAATTCAGCAAAGGCCTTCCAAATAGCGATATTCAGAAGGCTCTTGCTGAACTTTGTACCAAAAAGCGAATTATCCTATCTGGGACTCCGTTCTAGAACCACTTTGAAGAGCTTCGTACCATCATGCACATGTTACTTTCGCCTAATGATGAAGACATGGTTTTGTTGAATCCTTTGACACTAGGCAACCTCCCGACCCCTCGGCGATCCTCTCGAACATGAGAGGAAGAAGAGGGTCGTCTAGGGGTCGAGGGTTCCAGGGTCGTCGAGGGTTCGAGGGGTCGAGGATCGCCGAGGGGTCGAGAGAGGTTTCCTAGTGTCAAAGTATTAAAGAAATCCATGCCTTCATCATTAGCCGGAAGTAACCAGGGCATGTTGGTATGAAGTTCTGCAAAGTTGTTCTGGAATGGAGTCCCGGATAGAATAATCCGCCTTTTGGTACGAATTCAGCAAAGGCCTTCCAAATAGCGATATTCGGAAGGCTCTTGCTGAACTTTGTACCAAAAAGCGAATTATCCTATCTGGGACTCCGTTCTAGAACAACTTTGAAGAGCTTCGTACCATCATGCACATGTTACTTTCGCCTAATGATGAAGACATGGTTTTGTTGAATCCTTTGACACTAGGCAACCTCCCGACCCCTCGGCGATCCTCTCGAACATGAGAGGAAGAAGAGGGTCGTCTAGGGGTCGAGGGTTCCAGGGTTCTTCTCCTCTATTCTTTCTTCTCCTCTTTTTTTTCTTCTTCTTCCTCTTTTTTTATCGGGAACGAGGGTCGTCGAGGGACATAGATGTAGTGTCATCGTTGTCGATATATACCCCCTCCCGATAGCTTACTATGATTAGGTAGCTAGTTCTATGTTTGGCACTAATATATCCATCTGTTATGTTTGAATAATAATTGCCATGTTGTAAATATTTGTAGAAACTATGGACACCGCCCTAGACGAATCAACAAAAGAAGCGTTGTTGAGGGACATAATCGCAGAAGGAAGTGATGCCATCACATTGTTTCTCAACGAAACCGATGGTCTGGAAGGAGATGGTGAACAAGCTGGCTACGGTGACCTAATGCCGGTGCAAGAAGAAGAACATGAGGACGGCTCCGGTGACCCAATGCCGGTGCAAGAAGGAGACCGTGATGACGGCTCCGGTGACCGAACCGAGTCCGGCCAGGTATATATATTAGTTAAGCCTATGCTGACTAGCTGATTGATGCATTCATTGTTTTGGTATGTACACATATTAATTAAGTCTTTGTTCTTTTTTCTAGCCCCTCGGATCGAGCACAACTTCGGTAAAGAGATGAGGCCCGAAGAAAAAGTTGAGCTCGGATGAAAAGTTTGAGATCATAGCAATTGCGCCCGACGGCCAACCTATTGAACCCCTCCGGACAAAGAGCGCATTTGTTGCTCAGTGCGGGGTTCTGGTTAGGGACAAGATCCCGATAAGCATCCAGCAATGGTTTAAGCCGGCTACAGAAGACCCTGAGGTCTCTTATGTCAATGATATGCAGAAAAATGATCTTTGGACTGAGCTGAAGTCAAATTTCACCCTACCGCCTAAGGATAATCCAGAGAACCCAGTTAAAGAGAAATTAATCAAGTCTTTTGCTCTGAAGAGCATGGCAGAACTATTCAGGAGGTGGAAGAAAGAGCTGAATAAGTTTGCCGAAAATAATGAGACACCAGAATTCAAGGGCAGATATGAGAAGATCAGAGATCACTGGCCCGCATTTGTGGCCCACAAGACATCGGAAAAGAGTCAGAAGATGTCAGCGACAAACAGGCAAAATGCTGCGAAGAAGAAGCTTCACCATCGCACGGGGTCAGGTGGCTACCTCGTAGCCCGGACTAAGTGGTCCAAGACTGAGAATGATCTAGTTCATAAAGGGATCGAACCAAAGACAATTAACTGGCCAGACCGTTGCCGGACTTGGTTCTTCGGGGCTGGCGGAACCCTGGACCCTATAACAGGGAAGTGCATTTGGACGAACGATCAAATGGACATACCAGTCAGTAAGCTTAAGCAGTATATCGAAGCAGCGCAGGAAGGGACGTTCTTTCCAGACAGAGAGAACGACGAGCTCACAATGGCCCTCGGGAATCCTGAGCACCCTGGACGAACACAAGGCACGCCAGGCTCCATTCCGTGGAAGGTTGGGTTTCCGGACGCAGGCGGTTACAAATCCCATGATAGGAGGAAAAAAGTGCAGCAGACCCAAATGCAGGCGCTGCAAGCAAGGGTAGACGCGATAGAGGAACGAGAAGCAAATCGCAGCAAACGTACTGCCGAAGGCTCCCCCGAAGCTATCCCGCCATCTCAGTGCAGAAGCAGCGTGGCTTCCACCGAGCTGCTTCAGCTGGAGCATGCCTTGACGGCTCCTGCCAGCTATCCCGTGGATGCTATAACGGAGTCTCAAAATTGCCACCTTATGACGCAATGGATGAATTTGAAGGTCAAGGCGGCTGTTGGCTCTGTTTTTCCTACTGAACCCGGCGCAACTTTTCACTGCCGGCCGATTCCAGAAGGATATGCTAGGGTGATGGTGGATGAGATAACAGAGGGATTTGAGGACCTCCAACTTGACCACCCTACCGGTGAAGGGGAGACTCGGCTGGGGTCTGCTCTGAAGACTCCATGCCTATGGCGGAAGGAGCTCATCAACCTTCCGAACTGGACGCCACCGCCTCCTCCTCCTCCTCCGGCGAGTCAGGGCACTCCGCCTCCACCGCCTACTCCTCCGGCGAGTGACGATCAGGGCCCTCGGCCGGCTCCTTCTCCGGCGCGTGGCGGCACTCCGCCTGCGCCGACGCGCCCGAGCAGCCAGCCTCCTCCTTCTCCGCCTCGTCAGCAAGGGCGGAAGAGACCTGCCGCCGCTCCAGCTACTCCGGCGCGTCGTAGTCCTTCTCCTCCGCCTCTTAAGCAAGTAAAGAAGACAACCGCTACGTCTGCTCGGTCGGCGTCTAGCAGTACAACCAGAGGCGGGAGGACATACAGATTCGGTCCTTCTCTGAAGACTCCAGAGAAGTTACCATATGAGAGGACCCTGGAGGAGAACGCCGAGATCGCGCGAGAAGAAGTGAGGAACTTCTTTGAAGGGGTGAAAGCAAAGAAACATCCACCTCCGGAGGAGAAGGTAGATCGGGTGAAAGTGAAGCGCACTCTGGCTGCCCTGACAAAACCACCGAAGTCTGATCCGCCGAAAGGAAACTATGACCGCATTATTCGAAAGGAATTTGCCGAAGCGGAGCGGTCGGGAAGTACTGTCAGTGATCAAAGGCTGAAAGAACGACGAGCTGGGAAACAAATTGCCCAGCTCGGCGAACAAGCGAAGCAATCGTGCCCCCCGCTCAAGGTGCCTAGCCACAACGTCGCTAATGATCTAAGGATGGTGCCCGGTTATAGCAATCTTGCAGATTACCTGCCCGACGAAGTACATTATGAACCCATGGACGTGCAGATACAAAGATACGAGTACGGGAAGCCTCTCGTCAAAGATGAAAGATCTCTATCAACGATGATGCGAAGATTGCATGATTGGTACTTGAAAATCTGCAGAGACTCTGGGGGGAGGAGTACTTTGTATGTGAAAGTTAAAAAGGAGCATGACCTCGTTGGAATTGATCTGTTGCCTGTTCCATTTGAGGAGTTCTATCAGTTTTTCAATCAATTGGCCCTCGATAAAACAATGGTCGCCTGCTACTGTCTGTAAGTAGTACTACTTTTGTCATTAAGTTTCTCTATATAGCTTAGCTCATTCATTGCATGTATTTATAATCATCCTCACTATATTATGCAGATTGAAGATCGCCGAATTGAAGAAAAGACAAGTCGGTGATATTGGGTTCATTAACACATATCTCATAGATGCAACTGTGGTTAAACTTCATGCCGCAGCTACCGAGGCCAACTTGCTATGATCATTCGTAATAAATCAAAACAAAGATATAATACTCTTTCCTTACAACTTCAGGTGAGTGTTACTGTCTTGTGCGTATTCGGTTTCCCTTATATATTAGTCAAGGTTATAGTAATGTAATTGATGAGTTATGCATGTGTGTGCAGTTTTCACTATATTCTCCTAGAGATTAAGCTTGAGCAGGGAGTAGTAACCGTCTTAGACTCTAAACGAAAAGATCCCCAGGACTATGCAGACATGACTCAAATAATCCAGAAGTAAGTTAAATCGATCATTATCCACCATATCAGCAACTTTGTTCATTTCCTGATATCAAGTAATTGTTTTCTTTGTCCGGCAGGGTTTGGAGAAAATTCACCAAAACAGTTCCGGGACTGCCGAAGGAGCTGGAATTTAGACACCCGAAAGTAAGTACTATAGTAGCATGTTCCGCGCATCTCCTAGTGATTCAAGCGCTAGTTTCATCAATACCATTTAGCATTCTTTCTTATTAGTTTGATTGACCTCTATTTCTTGTAAAGTGGTTGTGGCAGGAACAAGGGAATGATTTCTGTGGATACTACATCTGCGAGTCCATCCGCCACACGACCTGTGAGCGAGGCGGGTACTCTAACGAACAATATGAAGTACATAAATAACAACATTCACAATTTTATTTTATTACCATCATTTGTGTTGAGTTTCATTCATTCATATATATATATATATGTATTGACCCCCTTCTTCAAATTAGATGTTTCGGAAGCGGGATGAACTCCTTGCACCAGCTCGCATGCGAGCAATTCAAGAGGAATTGGCGGCATTCTTTCTTGACCACGTGATCCCTGAAGACGGAGAATTCTATGTGGACCCTGAGTCCGTATGATTATATTTGTAAGAGATAATTATTGTATATATGTAGCCGTAGTGTCAGATAGATATACGAGAACTTGTTGTTCGACCAATCTCTCGGAGAAGGAGAGGTGGTCGATATCACTTCTCTTTGTATGCATATATGTTCATGACGATCTTCTGTTTCCTTCGTTTGCTTACTAGCTAGCCAGCGTGTCTAGTCCTCTCTATACGTATGTATAGTACGTAGCATCGACCAAGCACGGACATAAGAGAGGAGACTTCTCTCTATTAATTATAGCTAGCTAACACAATATATGAAACACCTAAATTAACCCCCCAAAACCCCCAACCCCCCCCCTTTCAAAAAAAACAAAAACCCCAGCCACAGAAATGCTGTCGCGTGGATGCCTATTGGTCCCGGTTGGTGCCACCAACCGGGACCAAAGGGTCTCCTGACTGGGCTCTGCGCACTGCCCACGTGGAGGGCCTTTAGTCCCGGTTCTGGATTGAACCGGGACTAAAGGGGGGAGGTATTAGTACCAACACTTTAGTCCCGGTTCCGGAACCGGGACTAAAGGCCCTTACGAACCGGGACTATAGGCCCTTTTTCTACCAGTGTAGCTGGACTGAATGACGCTGAGGGACACGCACCCATGCAGAAGAAGAAACCTATATTTTGGGACCTACCCTACTGGAAAGTCCTAGAGGTCCGCTCTTCAATCGACGTGATGCACGTGACGAAGAACCTTTGCGTGAACCTGCTAGGCTTCTTAGGTGTGTATGGGAAGACAAAAGATACACCTGAGGCACGGGAGGACCTGCAACGTTTGCATGAAAAAGATGGCATGCCTCCAAAGCAGTATGAAGGTCCTGCCAGCTACGCTCTTGTTGGGGAACGTAGCAATTTCAAAAAAATTCCTACGCACACGCAAGATCATGGTGATGCATAGCAACGAGAGGGGAGAGTGTTATCCACGTACCCTCGTAGACCGAAAGCGGAATCATTAGCACAACGCAGTTGATGTAGTCGTACGTCTTCATGGCCCGACCGATCAAGCACCGAAACTACGGCACCTCCGAGTTCTAGCACACGTTCAGCTCGATGATGATCCCCGGACTCCGATCCAGCAGAATGTCGGGGAAGAGTTCCGTCAGCACGACGGCGTGGTGACGATCTTGATGTTCTACTGTCGCAGGGCTTCGCCTAAGCACCACTACAATATAATCGAGGACTATGATGGAGGGGGGCACCACACACGGCTAAGAGATCAATGATCAATTGTTGTGTCTATGGGGTGCCCCCCTGCCCCCGTATATAAAGGAGCAATCGGGAAGGCGGCCGGCCTAGGAGGAGGGCGCGCCAAGGGGGGAGTCCTACTCCTACCGGGAGTAGGACTCCTCCTTTCCTTGTTGGAGTAGGAGAGAAGGAAAGAGGAGGAGAGGGAGAAGGAAAAGGGGGCTGCACCCCTTGTCCAATTCGGACCAGAGGGGGGGCCCAGGCCTCCTTCCTTTTGGCCTCTCTCCTCTATTCCCGTATGGCCCAATAAGGCCCATATACTCCCCGGCGAATTCCCGTAACTCTTCGGTACACCGAAAAATACCCGAATCACTCGGAACCTTTCCGAAGTCTGAATATAGTCGTCCAATATATCGATCTTTACGTCTCGACCATTTCGAGAATCGTCGTCATGTCCCCGGTCTCATCCGGGACTCCGAACTCCTTCGGTACATCAAAACATATAAACTCATAATATAACTGTCATCGTAGCATTAAGCGTGCGGACCCTACGGGTTCGAGAACTATGTAGACATGACCGAGACATGTCTCCGGTCAATAACCAATAGCGGAACCTGGATGCTCATATTGGCTCCTACATATTCTACGAAGATCTTTATCGGTCAGACCGCATAACAACATACGTTGTTCCCTTTGTCATCGATATGTTACTTGCCCGAGATTCGATCGTCGGCATCTCAATACCTAGTTCAATCTCGTTACCGGCAAGTCTCTTTACTCGTTCCGTAATACATCATCTCGCAACTAACTCATTAGTTGTAATGCTTGCAAGGCTTTAGGTGATGTGCATTACCGAGAGGGCCCAGAGATACCTCTCCGACAATCGGAGTGACAAATCCTAATCTCGAAATATGCCAACCCAACAAGTACCTTCGGAGACACCTGTAGAGCACCTTTATAATCACCCAGTTACATTGTGACATTTGGTAGCACACAAAGTGTTCTTCTGGTAAACGGGAGTTGCATAATCTCATAGTCATAGGAACATGTATAAGTCATGAAGAAAGCAATAGCAACAAACTAAACAATCAAGTGCTATGCTAATGGAATGGGTCAAGTCAATCACATCATTCTCCTAATGATGTGATCCCGTTAATCAAATGACAACTCATGTCTATGGTTAGGAAACATAACCATCTTTGATCAACGTGCTAGTCAAGTAGAGGCATACTAGTGACACTCTGTTTGTTTATGTATTCACACATGTATTATGTTTCTGGTTAATACAATTCTAGCAAGAGTAATAAACATTTATCATGATATAAGGAAATAAATAATAACTTTATTATTGCCTCTAGGGCATATTTCCTTCAGTCTCCCACTTGCACTAGAGTCAATAATCTAGTTCACATCGCCATGTGATTTAATACCAATAGTTCACATCACCATGTGATTAGCACCCATAGTTCACATCGACATGTGACCAACACCCAAATGGTTTACTAGAGTCAATAATCTAGTTCACATCGCTATGTGATTAACACCCAAAGAGTACTAAGGTGTGATCATGTTTTGCTTGTGAGATAAGTTTAGTCAACGGGTCTGCCACATTCAGATCTGTAAGTATTTTGCAAATTTCTATGTCAACAATGCTCTGCACGGAGCTACTCTAGCTAATTGCTCCCACTTTCAATATGTATCCAGATTGAGATTTAGAGTCATCTGGATCAGTGTCAAAATTTGCATCGACGTAACCCTTTACGACGAACCTTTTTGTCACCTCCATAATCGAGAAACATATCCTTATTCCACTAAGGATAATTTTGACTGTTGTCTAGTGATCTACTCCTAGATCACTATTGTACTCCCTTGCCAAACTCAGGGCAGGGTATACAACAGGCCTGGTACACAGCATGGCATACTTTATAGAACCTATGGCTGAGGCATAGGGAATGACTTTCATTTTCTGTCTATCTTCTGCCGTGGTCGGGTTTTGAGTCTTACTCAACTTCACACCTTGTAACACAGGCAAGAACTCCTTCTTTGACTGTTCCATTTTGAACTACTTCAAAATCTTGTCAAGGTATGTACTCATTGAAAAACTTATCAAGTGTCTTGATCTATCTCTATAGATCTTGATGCTCAATATGTAAGCAGCTTCACCGAGGTCTTTCTTTGAAAAACTCCTTTCAAACATTCCTTTATGCTTTGCAGAATAATACTACATTATCTCCGATCAACAATATGTCATTCACATATACTTATCAGAAATGTTGTAGTGCTCCCACTCACTTTCTTGTAAATACAGGCTTCACCGCAAGTCTGTATAAAACTATATGATTTGATCAACTTATCAAAGTGTATATTCCAACTCCGAGATGCTTGCACCAGTCCATAGATGGATCGCTAGAGCTTGCATATTTTGTTAGTACATTTAGGATTCACAAAACCTTCTGGTTGCATCATATACAACTCTTCTTTAATAAATTCATTAAGGAATGTAGTTTTGTTTACCCATTTGCCAGATTTCATAAAATGCGGCAATTGCTAACATGATTCGGACAGACTTAAGCATAGATACGAGTGAGAAACTCTCATCGTAGTCAACACCTTGAACTTGTCGAAAACCTTTTTGCGACAGTTCTAGATTTGTAGATAGTAACACTACTATCAGCGTCCGTCTTCCTCTTGAAGATCCATTTAATCTTAATGGCCACCGATCATTGGGCAAGTCAATCAAAGTCCATACTTTATTCTCATACATGGATCTCATCTTAGATTTCATGGCCTCAAGCCATTTCGCGGAATCTGGGCTCATCATCGCTTCCTCATAGTTCGTAGGCTCATCATGGTCAAGTAACATGACCTCCAGAACAGGATTACCATACCACTCTGGTGCGGTTCTCACTCTGGTTTACCTACGAGGTTCGGTAGTAACTTGATCTGAAGTTACATGATCATCATCATTAGCTTCCTCACTAATCGGTGTAGTAGTCACAGGAATAGATTTCTGTGATGAACTACTTTCCAATAAGGGAGCAGGTACAGTTACCTCATCAAGTTCTACTTTCCTCCCACTCACTTCTTTCGAGAGAAACTCCTTTTCTAGAAAGGATCCATTCAAAGAAACGAATATATTGCCTTCGGATCTGTGATAGAAGGTGTACCCAACATTTTCTTCTGGGTATCCTATGAAGACGAACTTCTCCGATTTGGGTTAGAGCTTATCAGGTTGAAAATTTTTCACATAAGCATTGCAACCTCAAACTTTAAGAAACGACAGCTTAGGTTTCTTGCCAAGCCATAGCTCATACGGTGTCGTCTCAACGGATTTAGATAGTGCCCTATTTAACATGAATGCAGCTGTCTCTAATGCATAACCTCAAAACGATAGGGGTAGATCGGTAAGAGACATCATAGATCGCACCATATCTAATAAAGTACGGTTATGACATTCGGACACACCATTACACTGTAGTGTTCCAGGTGGAGTGAGTAGTGAAACTATTTCACATTGTTTTTAACTGAAGGCCAGACTCGTAACTCAAATATTTTACTTCTGCGATCATATCGTAGAAACTTTTATTTTTGTTACGATGATTCTCCACTTCACTCTGACATTCTTCGAACTTTTCAAATGTTTCAGATTTGTGTTTCATCAAGTAGATATACTCATATCTGCTCAAATCATCTGTGAAGATCAGAAAATAATGATACCTGCTGCGAGCCTCAATATTCATCGGACCACATACATCAGTATGTATGATTTCCAACAAATTTGTTGCTTGCTCCATTGTTCCGGAGAACGGAGTCTTAGTCATCTTGCCCATGAGGCATGGTTCGCAAGCATCAACTGATTCATAATCAAGTGATTCCAAAAGTCCATCAGCATGGAGTTTCTTCATGCGCTTTACACCAATATGACCTAAACGGCAGTGCCACAAACAAGTTGCACTATCATTATTAACTTTGCATCTTTTGGTTTCAATATTATGAATATGTGTATCACTACGATCGAGATCCAATGAACCATTTTCATTGGGTGTGTAACCATATATGTAAACAGAACAACAATCTATTCTCTTACTTAAATGAATAACCGTATTGCAATAAACATGATCAAATCATATTCATGCTTAATGCAAACACTAAATAACACTTATTTAGGTTCAACACTAATCCCCAAAGTATAGGGAGTGTGCGATGATGATCATATCAATCTTGGAACCACTTCCAACACACATCGTCACTTCACCCTTAACTAGTCTCTATTCATTTTGCAACTCACGTTTCGAGTTACTACTCTTAGCAACTGAACCAGTATAAATACCGAGGGGTTGCTAGGAACACTAGTAAAATACACATCAATAATATGTATATCAAATATACCTTTGTTCACTTTGCCATCCTTCTTATCCCCCAAATACTTGGGGTAGTTCCGCTTCCAATGACCAGTCCCTTTGCAGTAGAAGCACTCAGTTTCAGGCTTCGGTCCAGACTTGGGTTTTTCACTTGAGCAGCAACTTGCTTGCCGTTCTTCTTAAAGTTTCCTTTCTTCCCTTTGCCCTTTTTGAAACTAGTGGTGTTTGTCAACCATCAACACTTGATGCTTTTCTTGATTTCTACCTTCGTCGATTTCAGCATCACAAAGAGCTTGGGAATTACTTTTGTCATCCCTTGCATATTATAGTTCATCACTAAGTTCTAGTAACTCGGTGATAGTGACTAGAGAACTTTGTCAATTACTCTCTTATCTGGAAGATTAACTCCCACTTGATTCAAGCAATTGTAGTACTCAGACAATCTGAGCACATGCTCACTGGTTGAGCTATTCTCCTCCATCTTGTAGGCAAAGTACTGTCAGAGGTCTCATACCTCTCAACACGGGCATGAGTATGAAATACCAATTTCAACTCTTGGAACATCTTATATGCTCCATGGCGTTCAAAACGTCTTTGAAGTCCCGATTCTAAGACATTACGCATGGTGCATTAAACTATCAAGTAGTCATCATATTGAGCTAGCCAAACGCTCATAACATCTGCATCTGCTCTTCCAATAGGCCTGTCACCTAGCGGTGCATCAAGGACATAATTCTTCTGTGCAGCAATGAGGATAAACCTCAGATTACGGATCCAATCCGCATCATTGCTACTAACATCTTTCAACTTAGTTTTCTCTAGGAACATATCAAAAATAAAACAGGGGAGCTAAACGCGAGCTATTGATCTACAACATAGATATGCTAATACTACCAGGACTAAGTTCATGATAAATTAAAGTTCAATTAATCATATTACTTAAGAACTCCCACTTAGATAGACATCCCTCTAATCCTCTAAGTGATCACATGATCCAAATCAACTAAACCATAACCGATCATCACGTGAAATGGAATAGCTTTCAATGGTGAACATCATTATGTTGATCATATCTACTATATGATTCACGCTCGACCTTTCGGTCTCAGTGTTCCGAGGCCATATCTGCATATGCTAGGCTCGTCAAGTTTAACCTGAGTATTCTGTGTGTGCAAAACTAGCTCACACCCATTGTAGATGGATGTAGAGCTTATCACACCCGATCATCACGTGGTGTCTGGGCACGACGAACTTTGGCAACGGTGCATACTCAGGGAGAACACTTTTATCTTGAAATTTAGTGAGAGATCATCTTATAATGCTACCGTCAAACAAAGCAAGATAAGATGCACAAAAGATAAACATCACATACAATCAATATAAGTGATATGATATGGCCATCATCATCGTGTGCTTGTGATCTCCATCTCCGAAGCACCGTCATGATCACCATCGTCACCGGCGTGACACCTTGATCACCATCGTAGCATCGTTGTCGTCTCGCCAATCTTATGCTTCCACGACTATCGCTACCGCTTAGTGATAAAGTAAAGTATTACAGCGCAATTGCATCGCATACAATAAAGCGACAACCATATGGCTCCTGCCAGTTGCCGATAACTCGGTTACAAAACATGATCATCTCATACAGTAAAATTTAGCATCATGTCTTGACCATATCACATCACAACATGCCCTGCAAAAACAAGTTAGACGTCCTCTACTTTGTTGTTGCAAGTTTTACATGGCTGCTATGGGCTGAGCAAGAACCGTTCTTACCTACGCATCAAAACCACAACGATAGTTTGTCAAGTTGGTGTTGTTTTAACTTTCGCAAGGACCCGGCGTAGCCACACTCGGTTCAACTAAAGTTGGAGAAACTGACACCCGCCAGCCACATCTGTGCAAAGCACGTCGGTAGAACCAGTCTCGCGTAAGCGTACGCGTAATGTCGGTCCGGACCGCTTCATCTAACAATACCGCCAAACCAAAGTATGACATGCTGGTAAGCAGTATGACTTATTAAAAGTGCGTTATATCGACTAGAGGGGGGTGAATAGGCGATTTTTATGAGAGTCTTCAAAATGTGGAAGTTTCGAAGACAAACGATAGAAATAAACCTATTACCATGCAGCAGAAGGTAGACTACACTAGGCAAACCATAGTCAAGTATTCAGTGAAGTGAAAGCACAATGACTAATAGTAGCTAGGTAGTAAGGATCAGGTAGGAAGATATTATGAAGCCAATCAGAACAAGCAGTCACTCAGTGAAGACAAAAGATAATGCAATCATACAATGACTTCACAAGGACCAACAGTAAGTAAAGGGAAGGGAAGGATGAAACCAGTGACTCGTTGAAGACAATGATTTGTTGGACCAGTTCGAGTTGCTGTGACAACTGTACGTCTGGTTAGGGCGCCTAGGTATTTAAACCTGAGGACACACAGTCCCGGACACCCAGTCCTGAACACGCAGCTCAGGACACCCAGTCCTCACCGTATTCCCCTTGAGCTAAGGTCACACAGACCTCGCCCAATCACTCTGGTAAGTCTTCAAGGTAGACTCCCAAACCTTCACAGACTTCGTTCACCGGCGATCCACAATGACTCTTGGATGCTCAGAACGCGACGCCTAACCGGCTGGAGGATTCACAGTCCTCAAGTGTAATAAGTCTTCAGATCACACAGACAGGAAGACTTAAGTCATGCCTAACACTCTTTGGCTCTGGGTGTTTAGGGCTTTATCCTCGCAAGGAATTCTCTCTCAAAGGCTTCGAGGTGGGTTGCTCTCAAACGACAAAAGCCGTACTCTAACTCTGAGTAGCCAGCCGTTTATGGTTGTAGGGGTGGGCTATTTATAGCCACTAGGCAACCCGACCTAATTTTTCCGAAATGACCCTGGGTCACTAAGGAACTAACACGTGTTCCAATGGTCAGATTTCAAACACACACGGCAACTTTACTTGGGCTACAAGCAAAGCTGACTTGTCCAACTCTGGACAAGATTCGCTCTCATAGTCTTCACTCAAAGAAATAGGATTTTGGTTAAGCATCACTTCAGTCATTCTGACTGGTTCTCTTGGACCCCACTTAACAGTACGGTGGTTCCTATGACTCAACAAAGAAGAAAAAGAACTACGAAAGATATAAATCTTCGCGCTCCATAGTCTTCATGCGATGTATTCTCTTGTCATAGTCTTCAATGTGAATGTCTTCACATACCGCCTTTGACTTCAATGTCTTCATACATTTTTAGGGGTCATCTCTGGTAGGAAAACCGAATCAATGAGGGACTTCTACCTGTGTTATCCTGCAATTCTCACAAACACATTAGTCCCTCAACTAGGTTTGTCGTCAATACTCCAAAACCAACTAGGGGTGGCACTAGATGCACTTACAATCTCCCCCTTTTTGGTGATTGATGACAAACTAGTTGAAATTTTCAACGGGGAATATAAAATGTGAAATTGTAAAGGATAGGGAATTATCTTCATAAGTTGTAAGGGCTCCACCTGAAGATGTGCATATAAGTAATTTGCTTTTGGAATGCAAATGCACATGGCAGGTTGTACTTGTGGAGATCCTCTTCAACTTATGATGACAACTCATCATGCATGAAAGGTATGTGAAGATAATGACATGCATAATGGAAAATTAACGTCTGCAAAATGATCTAAGTGCGGAATTTATCGTCGCACATGCGGAATTTATCATCGCATCACAAAGTAGCAAATGAGTAGCAGACAACCATCGAGTTTAAGTGTTACAACTCAAAGAACCAAATGTATCAAAACGAGAGTTGTAAACACTAGGCAAAGCATAAAGTAACCGTCCATATGGACCCGTTTGAAGACTATCAAACTCATATGCTTCTCCCTCTTTTGTCAGTAAGGACCAAAAAGGTTCGAAGACATAGAGCATCTACTCGTTCCCCTCAGGAGTAGGTGAAGTAGAAAGGTCATCGGTGTTGTTAGGCGGTGCAGACGAGCTCGGGTCAGTGTCGACGCGTGCTGAAGGAGGGGGCGGTGAAGTAGCATTGTCTTCGTCCTCGATCACTCTGGCATTCACAGTTGCCGCAGAGGAAGAGAACTCAGAGTCTTCAAGAGAGGGAGTTCGTCGCAGCACAGCCCTTCGGGGAGGTGTGGAGTCAAACTTGAAATGTTCAGAGAAGCCATCCTCTTGAAGATCATCCTCAGAGGACATAAACGTCAGCCCTTTCCATGTACGCCAACAAGTTTCATGGGCAACAAAGGCATTCTTGGTGGCAAGATTGCGAATGTGGTTGACATCCACCAAGAGGCTTTTCATTTGACGCTTCAGCCAGTCATGATGCCGATCCTGTTTCTGATGAAGAGCAACCAGAAGCTGTCGGTCATTGAGAACACGAGATCACTTCTTGGGCTGTTGGGCAATGGTGCTTTTAGTGGCTTCAGTGAGGGCACGATGAGGTGCACGTGTAGTGCCAGCCAGAGGATAAACACGAGTGACAGCTTCAACTCCTTCAATGTTCTAAGAGAAACTTTGATGCTCCGCATTCTGAAGACTAAGAGGCTCCTTGGCAGGCTCTGGATAGAGGGCTTCAATGGACATATCCACGTCAGGCATAAAGATTCGATGATTGCTAGCAGAGGGCTGATATGAGATAGCTGAGTGGAGTTTGATTAGCCGCATTATGCATGGAGCGTAGAACTTCAAGCCAAAAAGATCAGACTGAAGTAGCAAGTTGGCGGAAGAAGAAGTCTTGTGTGTTGAAGCATTTGCCGTGAAGAATATAGAAGACCAAAGTCTTCATTGCACCTTCCAGCTCTGCATGTGGGGAATGTCCTTTGATGGGCCAGAGAGTTCGCCTTAAAATGTGATAGATGGTCCTTGGCAGATACTCCAGGTCTTCAACAAGGAACTCCTTAGGCTATGCAGCGTCTTGTGGCAAAGGCTTCATCATGCTGAGCATCTGACTCATGTTTGGTTCAGGCTTCTGAAAGATGCTCTCCATAGCTTCACTGTGAAGTTGACATCCAGATTCATAGAGATCTCCAGGAGTGGGCGGACCAGTGAGCTCAATGATATCAAAGGCTTTGGCTTCGTGATGAACATTTCCTGTCATCCACTCAAGGACCCAAGTCTTCGGATCTCTGTTGTAACCACGTATGTGAAGTGTGGCATAAAATTGGAGCAGCAGCTCTTCGTTCCAGTGCTCTTGGTTGGTGATGAAAGGCAACAATCCAACCTCTTTGAAGCAGTCCAGAGCTTCTTCCAAGCAGGGCAGACCAGCTATTGCTTCGGTGTCAAGACGCATATGTGGGAAGATGCGACATTGATTGTACAGAATGCAGGAGTAATAGCTTCGCTGCAGATAGCTCCAGAACTGATCAGAAGATATTCGTTCCCTTGAGTAGGCGTTCTTGGAGCTATTGAAGAAGGTGTTGTCTGATTTGAAGCTGTTGACATTGAAGGATCCAGGTGCTGATGCAGGACCTGGAAACCTGGGCAACCTTGGCATTGGCTTCTGTTCCTGAGGCTTATGCTCTATATGATAGTCAAACTGAGGACCAGCAGCAGGCGCAGTAATAGAAGCAGTAGCATCATTGGCTTCGCTGACTTCTGGTCTTGGGTTGGTGTAGGATCCCCATTTGCTTCAGCCATGACAGCGTCAGTGGCTTCATTGGTGTTGGTGGTGGCAGCCTCAAGATTTTCTACCTCCACTTGATGAGCTGGAGGGTCGGGCACAGACACGTTCTCCTGGAGAACAGCTTTGTCAGTAGTTGGGGGAGTGGGGACACGTTCTTCTTCTTGGGTGTCATCGGCTGATGCAGCCGTAATATCTTCAGCAGCTTTAGCTTCAGATTTGGAGACTGGAGGCCTTTGTCCTTTGCGAAGCCTGCGTAACGCTGGCGACGCCTTTGGAGAAGGAGTTGGCTGGGCCTCAAGGTCATCTTCTTCTTGTTCTTGTGAGTGATCAGCCCATGATGCATCCTGAGCAATTGGCGTTAGAGGACGACCAATGCTGATGAGTTCGCTGTGCGTAAGCACAGGCTATGATATCTGTTGGTGCTTGATCTGAGGAAGAACTGCATCATCTTCAACATGGTCATGGTGACCAATGTCTTCAGCAGCAGTGGGATCAGCTGCTAGAAAGTCTTCAGCTTCATGAGCCTCTGTGAAAGCAGGCTCATGGACAGTCAGTTGGCGCTCTTGATGTTCAGCGGCAGGGCGAACCATGGAGATGGGTTCAACAATTAAGGGCTCTGTGGGAGCAGCCCATTCCTTCTTGGTCTTCCGCTTTTTCTTGGCGGGAGCAGGAGCAGAGGCTTCAGGATGTTTCCTCTTTCTGGCTTCAGCCTCAGTGGTCCTCGTCTTCTTCAGTTCTGAAGCGGTAGACCTGGCTTTTGGTTTCAAGCCAGTCATGCTGGTTGGGAAGACAATGGGTTGTGCTTCCTGCCTTGGCGCATCGGCTTCGGCCATAGCGGGCTTCTTCTTCTTCTTCTTCTTCTTCTTCTTCTGCTTTGCAGCCATCCTGGGGTCGATGCCAGGACGACCAAGGGCCTTGCGCTTCTCAGCCTCATTGTAGGCTTGTACACTCTTGTCAGCCAGGACCTTCATGCGCTCACGAGAACCTTGAGCTTCTGCACGTTTCTTGAGAAAGGCTTCTTTGAGCTCGTGCAGCATAATCTTGAAGTTTTTCACCTCTTGCATGCTGAGCTTGGCCATGTGCTTCTTGAACTGGGCTTTCTCAAAGTCAATCTTTTGCTTCAGTTCGACGATGCGCTGAGCTAGAGCTAGCTCTGAAGCAATGGCGCCATGGAAGGCGACACTGAGGCCAATTGGAAGTTGCAGATCTTCGAAGCTGAGGTTGGGCGTGTCAAACCACTCATCAATGAAGTTGTGGATGATTGCCACGTCAAAGAGAGGCAGATCATTGAAGATTTCTGCTTCTTCTTTGCTCTTGATCAGTTGCTCAAGAGCGTCATCTGCAAGATCTTCATCACTGGATAGATCAATGGCATCATTGCGCAGAATAGCAGCAGCAATCAGTTCTTGTCTGGTGTGTGGCAGAGGCATCTTGACTTTCTAGGGCTTGGAGATGAGTGACAGATCTTCAGACTGCACACTGTCTTCAGGAGGTGCAGTAGCCAGTGGCTTTGCCCATGAGATTTTTGGTGCTGAGGCAGGCTTTGAAGCTTTAGGCTGCTTCAGTTTCTTTGGCTTCGGCGCTGCAGGCGCTTCATCTGATTCGGCGTCATCTGCAGGCTCATCCACGGCTGTCCCTTGAACCACGATATGAGTGATGAGACCTTCCAGGTTGTAGAAGGGCCCAACAAGATTGGGTTCAGCTTCGCGGGTCCCATCGGCACGGGGAGCAGAGGGACCATGGTTGAAGTCTAATCCCAAAGACTTCTTGTTCTGCTTCGCTGAATTCTGGGCAAACTGGAAGTTGCGCTTGAATAGATTGTTGTCACGACACCATAGCAGTGACGATGGGTCAGCATCCGTAGGCTGTGGTCCACGGACCATGCAGGGATAGAAGCCTTGTTCAATGGCTTCATCTATGGACCTGGGTTGAAGATTTTTGTAGAGGATGTCTCCCCATGGTCGCTTGATGGCATTCTTCTCAGCATATTCCTTTGTCACAAACTTGTTCTTGAACCACTGTTCTGCCCAATATTATCGAATCCATTGGATTCGTGTCTTACGCTGATTGTAATCCTCTTCAGGATCTGTCTTGTACAGCTCTGAGAGGTCATCGAGCAGATCTCTTGATGTTTCTCCTCGACGCTTTCTGCCACCCTTCCTTGCTGATTTCTCTGCAGCCATGAACTTTAAACTAAATGGCTTCAATACGTTCAAAGGCATCAAAGGCTTTCGCTTGCTGGACAAACAGGAACTGGCTTCGGGAGAATTTATATGATGTTGTAAGAATTTTGCAAATGAATGCAGACTATGAGAACCAAGGGATTCTCCCACAGACATGTACCTATGACAGCATTAAGGTGCGAGGGAAGGGGAAGAGTTCATATGCATTCTTAGAAGATTTTGAAGATAAATCAGTTTAGAAGACATTGACCTCATCGTGCGAAGACATTCACTCATAGATAAGGAGTTGGTTCCAGATTTGTACGAATCCATGGATCAGTACAAGTGAGGAATCTAACTACTTTGTGAAGCATAAGTGAATATACTAGGCATATTATGAGATGCAGTATGAAATAGATCCAACTTGTGTGAACAGAAACTGCTTGTGGTAGAAAGTGACGAATCTATAGGATCAAAGGGGCTGTAAAAAGGAAGTTTTATTTACCACACGAAGAACTGCTAGACGGAATGGAAGAGGAGGCCGAGCAGTTTGATCGTCCGTGCCCTAGCTTGGCGACGGAGGACACCTACGGCGACGGCGGAGAAGACGATGTCCACGGTCGGCGTGAAGACGGCGTCGGAGAGGTTGTGGCAGCTAAGCGCTTCATCGCCGGTGTCGTCGAGGGCTAGCGGTGGTGCTAGGGTTCATGCGAGAGTGGAAGAAGAGATAATGACTATGATGAGGCGTGTATTTATAGGGACAGGGGCGGCTCAGTGTTATTACACAGGTGCCCCTGGCGATTAACATCTGAGGAACACGTGGTCATCATGCAGCATATCGGAGGTTGTTCCACGTCCCACGCACGCCTGGTTTGTCGGGTGGTCGTTCCCACTTCTCCGGGTTTCGGGTGAAGGAATGAGCATTGAAAGCGGACTTAATGTTTGTCTCTGTATCTTCTGCTGACAAGGACGCAGAGAAGACATTTGACAGTTTCAAGAGAATGCATATGATTTGGAGAGATAGAGTTTGAGATAGAAAGCATAGAGAGGTTAGGGTCCGATCACATTCACTTAGTTCAAAAGATTCAACAAGAAGACATAGCTATAAGTGAATGCTGTAGAGGACAGAACACTAGTATATATATATAATCAACATAGTGAAGATAATCATGAAGACATGTTGAAATTGAAGCCAAACCAAATGTGAAGACATAGCTAATGTAATACCATGAGTGAAACACTTCAAACAGAACATTTGGTGGTGGCGTTACCCACTGTATAGGAAGTATTAGACCCAGACACGGCGCACAATTATCGTGGCGCTCCGAAGTCAAATTCCTCATTAATGTATTCACACTTAGAATGCATGTCTTCATTGATTGAAGATATACTTTACTTCGTGTGTTGCACATCTAAGTCATCAATATGCATAAGTGTTAGGATGTGTGCCTGATCATAGGACATTTGAGGATTCCAAGATATTTAGCTCACACCGTAACTTGCAAAATCTCTTCTCATCCAAGGGCTTGGTGAAGATATCTGCCAATTGCTCTTCAGTGTTGACGTGTATGATATCAATATCTTCCTTCACAACATGATCTCTGAGAAAGTGATGATGAATCTCAATGTGCTTTGTCTTCGAGTGCTGAACTGGGTTGTTGGCAATCTTGATGGCGCTTTTGTTGTCGCAGTAGAGTGGCACTTTCTTCAGATGAATGCCATAGTCTTTGAGTGTTTGCTTCATCCACAGAAGCTGAGCGCAGCAAGATCCAGCAGCAATGTATACAGATTCAGCAGTGGAGAGAGAAACACAGTTCTGCTTCCTTGAGGACCAACATACAAGTGATCGTCCCAGAAAATGACATGTGCCTGATGTAGACTTGCGATCCACCTTGTCACCAGCATAATCAGCATCCGAGAATCCAACCAGATCAAACTCTGAGCCCTTTGGATACCATAATCCTAGAGTTGGGGTGTGAGCCAAATATCGAAGAATTCGCTTCACAGCTAAGTGATGTGATTCCTTTGGTGCCGCTTGGAATCGAGCACACATGCAAACACTAAGCATAATATCTGGCCTAGATGCACATAGATAAAGTAAAGAACCAATCATGGAGCGGTATACCTTTTGATCGAACTCTTTACCATTGTCGTCGGGACCCAGATGATGTTTTACTGGCATTGGCGTCATGAAGCCTTTGCAGTCTTGCATACCGAACTTCTTCAGGCAATCTTTGAGATACTTCTCTTGAGATATAAAGATGTCGTTGCGTTGCTATCATATTTGAAGACCAAGGAAGAACTTCAGCTCTCCCATCATGGACATCTGATATTGCTCTTGCATCATATATTCAAAATCTTCACTGTATTTCTGATTGGTCCAGCCGAAGATAATGTCATCCACATATATTTGGCACACAAACAGTTCACCATCATATGTCTTCGTGAAGAGAGTGGGGTCGAGGGAACCAGGTTTGAAGCCTTTGCTCTTCAGGAAGTATTTGAGTGTGTCATACCAAGCCCGAGGAGCTTGTTTGAGGCCATACAGTGCCTTGTTGAGCTTGTATACCATGTCAGGATGTTTTGGATCTTCAAAGCCAGGCGGTTGTGCAACATACACTTCTTCTTCAATCTTGCCATTGAGAAAAGCGCTCTTCACATCCATTTGATATAGAAGTATGTTATGATGATTTGCATAGGCCAGCAGTATGCGTATGGCTTCAAGTCAAGCCACAGGAGCAAATGTTTCATCGAAGCCAATCCCTTCAACTTGAGTATATCCTTGAGCAACGAGACGAGCTTTGTTTCTGACAACTTGACCATGCTCATCTTGCTTGTTGCGGTATATCCATTTGGTTCCTATTATATTGTGCTTCCGAGGATCAGGACGCTTAACCAGTTCCCATACATTATTCAGCTCAAACTGTTGAAGCTCTTCTTGCATAGCTTGAATCCATTCAGGTTCCAAGAAGGCTTCTTGGACTTTCTTGGGTTCTATTATTGAGACGAATGCGAAGTGCCCACAGAAATTTTCTAGTTGTGTTGCCCTTGAACGAGTGAGCGGACCGGGTGCATTGATGCTATCAATTATTCTCTCAATCTGCACTTCATTGGCAACACGAGGATGTACAGGGCAAAGATTTTGCTCTTGCTGATCATTGTCATTGTTAGAGGGATTTTCTTCAGGCTGAGCATTGTCTTCAGGTTGATTAGGTGTGGAGATGATAAGTTCCTCTTCAGGTTGAGCTTCAGAGGGTATGATTTCTCCAGTTCCCATAAGTTTGATTGATTCACTGGATGGAACTTCATCTAGCACATTTGGCAGGTGCTCTCTTTGTGAGCCGTTAGTCTCATCGAACCGCACATCCACTGTTTCAAGCACTTTATAATGAAAGAGATTGAAGACTCTGTAGGAGTGCGAATCCTTTCCATATCCAAGCATAAAACCCTCATGTGCTTTTGGTGCAAATTTTGAAGTGTGATGTGGATCCTTGATCCAGCACCTGGCGCCAAATACTCTGAAGTAACTGACATTTGGCTTCTTTCCAGTAAGGAGCTCATAATATGTCTTGTTCAGAAGCTTGTGAAGATAAACACGGTTGATTGTATGGCATGCAGTATCAATGGCTTCAGGCCAGAATTTTCTTGGAGTCTTGTATTCATCAAGCATCGTTCGGGCCATCTCAATGAGTGTTCTGTTCTTGCGTTCGACGACGCCATTCTGCTGTGGCATGTACGGAGCTGAGAATTCATGTGTGATGCCCAAAGTATCAAGATATGTATCAAGGCCAGTGTTCTTGAATTCAGTGCCATTGTCACTTCTGATGTGCTTTATCTTGGCGCCATAGTTGTTCATTGCTCGATTGGCGAAGCGTGTGAAGACATCCTGCACTTCAGTCTTGTAGAGGATTATACGCACCCAAGTATATCTAGAATAATCATCAACAATGACAAAGCCATAGAGACAAGCAGTAGTAGTAAGAGTTGAGTAATGAGTGGGACCGAAAAGATCCATGTGGAGCAGTTCGAAGGGTCGAGTTGTTTTCATGATTGTCTTCGAGGGATGCTTGGCCCTCGTCATCTTTCCTGCTTCACAGGCACCGCATAAGTGATCTTTCCTGAACTGGACGCCCTCGATGCCTATGACATGCTTCTTCTTTGCAAGGGAGTGCAGGTTCCTCATGCCAGCATGCCCTAGCCTCTGATGCCAGAGCCAGCATTCTGAAGCTTTTGCTAGAAGACATACGGCAAGCTGTGGTCCTGCTGAGAAATCTACCACGTACAAATCATCTTTCCGATACCCTTCAAACACTAGAGACTTGTCAGATTCCATTAGAACAAGGCAATGATATTTTCCAAACATCACAATCATGTTTAAATTGCAAAGCATTGAGACAGACATTAAGTTGAAGCCAAGGGATTCAACAAGCATGACTTTATCCATGTGTTGATCCTTTGAGATTGCAACTCTACCTAGACCCAATACCTTACTTTTACCAGTGTCAGCAAATGTGATGTGACTTTTGTCGGATGGTCGTAAGGTTGAGTCCATAAGAAGGCTTCTCTTGCCAGTCATGTGATTGGTACACCCACTATCAATAATCCATTCTGAAGCTGCTGGTGTTGTACCCTACAGTGTAGTTAGGGGGATAGGCTTCACGAAGAGAATTGTGAAGCAAAAACATTTGACGAACCAGTGGGTTATGAAAGCTTAGATCGAGATTTGGACTGATAGGACGAGTAGCAAGCGATTCAGGAACAAAGTACATAATAAGACCATTTGGGCATTTGATCTTGTGCCCTACAAGATGTTTAAGGTCTCCAGCAATAGCGTCAGGCGATTTTGGTTTTCTTCTCGAGACCTTTCCCTGCAAAAGAGAGTTAAGCTTTCTTAGCCACCCACATCTTCAAGAGTGGCTTTGAAGCAATGAGTCTAAGTGCAGCATATGAGAACTTTGGCTTTGCAGCCCTAGCAAAAAGTCTTACAGGTGGACAATAGTACTCATAAGAATAAGCAGAATAGTTCTTGGTCTTATGAACATGGCGGTTTGATGAACCGCGCTCATATTCATAGGCCTGAGTATGGCTTCCCTGCAAAACATTCGCGTTAGTGCGACTCAGGTGAGTCCTCTGTCTGTATGAAGCCTTTGGACCGTATGAAGCCTGTGGTCTGGGGTTTTTCTTCTTCACCTGTGGTGTCATGATGACATTCACAGGAAGATTCTCCAAACACCTTTTCGGCACCCAGATCTTCTTCATAGGCGGTCCATTCCTGCAGTTAGTACCAATATACCTCGCAAACACTTCACCATTCTGATTCTTAAACAGTTTATAGTTTGCATCAAAGGATTCATCAATAACAATGGGATTATACAAGTGAAGCCAGATAAGGTGGATGGATCCGCTGAAGGTTCCTTTGCAGCAACTCATGTGGTTTTGGGGTACTGCTTAGGTTTCCAGTAAGAGCCATCAGCATTCATTTTCCTTTCGAACCCAACACCCTCTTTCCTAGGGTTTCGGTTCAGGATCTGCCTTTTGAGGACATCACATAGTGTCTGATGCCCTTTGAGACTTTTGTACATCCCTGTTTCAAGTAGTGTCTTCAACCTAGCATTCTCATCAGCAATAGCAGTGGTATCCTCAGCAGAGGGGTTAGTTACCACATCAATAGTTGAAGATATTGCAATAGTAGCAGCAGCAGAACATTCAGCAACAGAGGTAGCGTTATCACGCTCAATGCATTTAAGACATGGTGGTTCAAATCCTTCCTGAGCGGAACTGACCTATTTGGCGCGAAGTGACTCGTTTTCCTTTTGAAGATCTTCATGAGCCGCTCTCAATTTCTCAAGATCTTGCTTCCTTTGAAGATAATCATAGGAAAGCCTTTCATGAGTTGTTGAGAGCGTTTCATGACGACTTTCAAGTTCCTCATACTTAACGTGAAGATTTTTTATGTCTTCAATTAAGGACTGAGATCGAGTCATTTCAGTGTCTAACAGATCATCGCTTTTGTCTAACAGTTTTTGAATATGTTCCATAGCTTTCTGTTGTTCAGTTGCAATTTTAGCAAGTGTTTTGTAGCTGGGTTTGGATTCACAATCAGAGTCATCTTCACTAGATGTTTGATAGTGAGTAGTGCGTGTGTTTACCTTGGCACCGCGTGCCATGAAGCAGTAGGTAGCAGCGGAGTAGTCCTTGTCATTTGAATCGGTGTCGGTGATGAAGTCGTTGTCTTCGGTGTTGAAGATGGACTTGGCAACGTATGCTATAGCCAGACTCGCAATGCCAGAATCGGACTCCTCCTCAGACTCCACCTCCGCCTCCTCAGAAGCGGACTCCTCCTCTGAATCCATTTCCGTGCCAACAAACACACGTGCCTTGCCAGATGAGCTCTTCTTGTGTGATGAAGACTTGGAGGAAGACTTGGAAGAAGACTTTGAGTATTTCTTCTTCTTCTTGTCGTCAGAGTCATACTCCTTGCTCTTTTTCTTCTTCTTGTTCTCATTGTCCCACTGCGGACACTCAGAGATGTAGTGGCCAGGTTTCTTGCACTTGTGGCATGATCTTTTCTTGTAGTCATGAGCAGAAGCTTCATCATTCCTTGAGCTTGATCGTGAAGACTTTCTGAAGCCTTTCTTCTTGGTGAATTTTTGGAACTTCTTCACAAGCATAGCAAGCTCCTTTCCAATGTCTTCAGGATCATCAGAACTGCTGTTAGATTCTTCTTCAGATGTGGAGACAGCTTTTGCCTTCAAGGCACGAGTTCGCCCATAGTTGGGACCGTAGATGTCTCTTTTCTCAGAAAGCTGAAACTCGTGTGTGTTGAGCCTTTCAAGTATGTCAGACGGATCGAGTGTCTTGAAGTCAGGACGTTCTTGAATCATCAGGGCTAGGGTGTCAAACGAGCTGTCAAGTGATCTCAGGAGTGTCTTGATGACTTCATGCTTGGTGATCTCAGTCGCGCCGAGAGCTTGAAGCTCATTTGTGATGTCAGTGAGTCGATCAAACGTGAGCTGGACATTCTCATTGTCATTTCTCTTGAAGTGGTTGAAGAGGTTGCGAAGGACACTGATTCTCTGATCTCTCTGGGTTGAGACGCCTTCATTGACCTTGGAGAGCCAGTCCCAGACTAGCTAAGATGTTTCCAATGCACTTACACGACCATACTGTCCTTTGGTTAGATGACCACAGATGATGTTCTTGGCAGTGGAGTCCAGTTGAACAAACTTCTTGACATCTGCAGTGGTGACACCTTCACCAGCCTTGGGAACGCCATTCTTGATGACATACCATAGGTCGACATCAATGGCTTCGAGATGCATGCGCATCTTATTCTTCCAGTAGGGATATTTAGTTCCATCGAAGACGGGGCACGCAGCGGAGACTTTAATTATCCCTGCAGTCGACATAGCTAAAACTCCAGGTGGTTAAACCGAATCACACAGAACAAGGGAGTACCTTGCTCTGATGCCAATTGAAAGTGCGTTATATCGACTAGAGGGGGCGGGTGAATAGGCGATTTTTATGAGAGTCTTCAAAACGTGGAAGTTTCAAAGACAAACGATAGAAAAAAAACCTATTACCATGCAGCGGAAGGTAGACTACACTAGGCAAACCATAGTCAAGTATTCAGTGAAGTGAAAGCACAATGACTAATAGCAGCTAGGTAGTCAGGATCAGGTAGGAAGATATTATGAAGCCAATCAGAACAAGCAGTCACTCAGTGAAGACAAAAGATAATGCAATCATACAATGACTTCACAAGGACCAACAGTAAGTAAAGGGAAGGGAAGGATGAAACCAGTGACTCGTTGAAGACAATGATTTGTTGTACCAGTTCCAGTTGCTGTGACAACTGTATGTCTGGTTAGGGCGGCTAGGTATTTAAACCTGAGGAGACACAGTCCCGGACACCCAATCCTGAACACGCAGCTCAGGACACCCAGTCCTCACCGTATTCCCCTTGAGCTAAGGTCACACAGACCTCGCCCAATCACTCTGGTAAGTCTTCAAGGTAGACTCCCAAACCTTCACAGACTTCATTCACCGGCGATCCACAATGACTCTTGGATGCTCAGAACGCAACGCCTAACCGGCTGGAGGATTCACAGTCCTCAAGTGTAATAAGTCTTCAGATCACACAGACAGGAAGACTTAAGTGATGCCTAACACTCTTTGGCTCTGGGTGTTTAGGGCTTTATCCTCGCAAGGAATTCTCTCTCGAAGGCTTCGAGGTGGGTTGCTCTCAAACGACAAAAGCCGTACTCTAACTCTGAGCAGCGAACCGTTTATGGTTGTAGGGGGTGGGCTATTTATGGCCACTAGGCAACCCGACCTGATTTGTACGAAATGACCCTGGGTCACTAAGGAACTGACACGTGTTCCAACGGTCAGATTTCAAACACACACGGCAACTTTACTTGGACTACAAGCGAAGATGACTTGTCCAACTCTGGACAAGATTCGCTCTCATAGTCTTCACTCGAAGACATAGGATTTTGGTTAAGCATCACTTCAGTCATTCTGACTGGTTCTCTTGGACCCCACTTAACAGTACGGTGGTTCCTATGACTCAACAAAGAAGAAAAAGAACTACGAAAGATCTAAATCTTCGCGCTCCATAGTCTTCATGCGATGTATTCTCTTGTCATAGTCTTCAATGTGAATGTCTTCACATACCGCCTTTGACTTCAATGTCTTCATACATTTTTAGGGGTCATCTCTGGTAGGAAAACCGAATCAATGAGGGACCTCTACCTGTGTTATCCTGCCTCACAAACACATTAGTACCTCAACTAGGTTTGTCGTCAATACTCCAAAACCAGCTAGGGGTGGCACTAGATGCACTTACACTTATATCGCCCACAACTCACTTGTGTTCTACTTGTGCACAACATCAACGCATAAAACCTAGGCTCGGATGCCACTGTTGGGGAACGTAGCAATTTCAAAAAAATTCCTACGCACACGCAAGATCATGGTGATGCATAGCAACGAGAGGGGAGAGTGTTGTCCACGTACCCTCATAGACCGAAAGCAGAAGCGTTAGCACAACGTGGTTGATGTAGTCATACGTCTTCACGGCCCGACCGATCAAGCACCGAAACTACGGCACCTCCGAGTTCTAGCACACGTTCAGCTCGATGACGATCCCCGGACTCCGATCCAGCAGAATGTCGGGGAAGAGTTCCGGCAGCATGACGGCGTGGTGACGATCTTGATGTTCTACTGTCACAGGGCTTCGCCTAAGCACCACTACAATATTATCGAGGACTATGGTGGAGGGGGGCACCGCACACGGCTAAGAGATTAATGATCAACTGTTGTGTCTATGGGGTGCCCCCCTGCCCCCATATATAAAGGAGCAAGTGGGGAGGCGGCCGGCCTAGGAGGAGGGCGCACCAAGGGGGGAGTCCTACTCCTACCGGGAGTAGGACTCCTCCTTTCCTTGTTGGAGTAGGAGAGAAGGAAAGAGGAGGAGAGGGAGAAGGAAAAGGGGGCTGCACCCTTTGTCCAATTCGGACCAGAGGGGGGGGGGCGCAGGCCTCCTTCCTTTTGGCCTCTCTCCTCTATTCTCGTATGGCCCAATAAGGCCCATATACTCCCCGGCAAATTCCCGTAACTCTCCGGTACACCGAAAAATACCCGAATCACTCGGAACCTTTCTGAAGTCCGAATATAGTCGTCCAATATATCGATCTTTACGTCTCAACCATTTCGAGACTCCTCGTCATGTCGCCGGTCCCATGCGGGACTCCGAACTTCTTTGGTACATCAAAACATATAAACTCATAATATAACTGTCATCGTAGCGTTAAGCGTGCGGACCCTACGGGTTCAAGAACTATGTAGACATGACCGAGACATGTCTCCGGTAAATAACCAATAGCGGAACCTGGATGCTCATATTGGATCCTACATATTCTACGAAGATCTTTATCGGTCAGACCGCATAACAACATACGTTGTTCCCCTTGTCATCGGTATGTTACTTGCCCGAGATTCGGTCGTCGGCATCTCAATACCTAGTTCAATCTGGTTACCGGCAAGTCTCTTTACTCGTTCCATAATACATCATCTCGCAACTAACTCATTAGTTGCAATGCTTGCAAGGCTTTAGGTGATGTGCATTACCGAGAGGGCCCAGAGATACCTCTCCAACAATCGGAGTGACAAATCCTAATCTTGAAATACACAAACCCAACAAGTACCTTCGGAGACACCTCTAGAGCACCTTTATAATCACCCAGTTACGTTGTGACGTTTGGTAGCACACAAAGTGTTCCTCTGGTAAACGGGAGTTGCATAATCTCATAGTCATAGGAACATGTATAAGTCATGAATAAAGCAATAGCAACAAACTAAACGATCAAGTGCTATGCTAACGGAATGGGTCAAGTCAATCACATCATTCTCCTAATGATGTGATCCCGTTAATCAAATGACAACCCATGTCTATGGTTACGAAACATAACCATCTTTGATCAACGTGCTAGTCAAGTAGAGGCATACTAGTGACACTCGGTTTGTCTATGTATTCACACATGTATTATGTTTCCGGTTAATACAATTCTAGCATGAATAATAAACATTTATCATGATATAAGGAAATAAATAATAACTTTATTATTGCCTCTAGGGCATATTTCCTTCAGCTCTTACCAAAGAAGAGAAGGAAATCTTCTTTGAATGCCTGCTTAGTATGAAGGTCCCGACTGGCTTCTCGTCGAATATAAAGGGAATAGTAAATATGCCAGAGAAAAAGTTTTAGAACCTAAAGTCTCATGACTGCCACGTGATTATGACGCAACTGCTTCCGGTTGCATTTAGGGGGCTTCTACCGGAAAACGTCTGATTAGCCATTGTGAAGCTATGTGCATTCCTCAATGCAATCTCTTAGAACATGATCGATCCAGAAAGCATACCAAGGCTAAGGAGTGATGTGGCGCAATGTCTTGTAAGTTTCGAGCTGGTGTTCCCACCATCCTTCTTCAATATCATGACGCACGTCCTAGTTCATCTAGTCGACGAGATTGTCATTCTGGGGCCCGTATTTCTACACAATATGTTCCCCTTTGAGAGGTTCATGGGAGTCCTAAAGAAATATGTCCGTAACCACGCTAGGCCAGAAGGAAGCATCTCCATGGGCCATCAAACAAAGGATGTCATTGGGTTTTGTGTTAACTTCATTCCTGGCCTTAAGAAGATAGGTCTCCCTGGTATGAGGGGAGAATGACTGGAAATGGCACGCTTGGAGGGGACTCAATAATATGCAGGGACGGGAATTCTTGGTCTCAAGCACACTACATAGTCCTACAGAACTCTACCTTGGTGACCCCATATGTCGATGAACAAAAGAACAGTCTGTGCTTCAAACACCCGGAGCAGTGTGACGACTGGATTACATGTGAACACATCAGGACTTTCAGCAGTTGGTTGGAAACACGTCTCAGAGGTGACAACACTGTTTGTGATGAGCTGTACTCATTGTCCAGGGGACCATCTTCGACTGTATTGACTTACAAAGGATACGAGATAAATGGGAATACATTTTACATGATCGCCCAAGATCAAAAGAGCACCAACCAAAACAGCGGTGTCCGCTTTGATGCAGCAACTGAGAGGGGAAAGGACACATACTATGGTTACATAGTGGACATTTGGGAAATTTACAATGGACATGATTTTAAGGTCCTTTTGTTTAAGTGCAAATGGGTCAATCTGTCAGGAGGCGGGATACAGGTAGACCCACAGTACGGAATTACAACAGTGGATCTGAACAATCTTGGGTACACTGACGAACCGTTCGTCCTAGCCAATGATGTGGCGCAGGTTATCTATGTGAAGGACATGTCTACCAAACCGAGAAAAAGAAAAGATAAGGAAGCAAATGCATCATACGATGAGTCAAAGCGCCACATAGTTCTTTCAGCAAAAAGGGACATCATGGAGTGGATGGTAAGACAGACATGTCCGAAGATTATGAAAAGTTTCATAAAATGCCTCCCTTCAAAGTCAAGGCTGACCCATGCATCCTGATAAACGATGAAGATTATCCATGGTTACGGCGCAATAAGCAAAGGACAAAACCGAAGAAAAAGTGAAGACTTTCTCTCCTAGTTCATTTGAAATGCCTATTGTAAAAGATGAGTTTTTGCCATTTTGTACACGAAGTGTATCCAGTTTTTGCGGTAACTCTCTCAACTTTTTAGCACATGCTATGTGGGTGAAATGATGATACCATGCCAACTTTCAATCTTTTCAGAGTTCATTTGAAATGCTTTTCAATTTCAGGGATTTATAGCTCAAAAAAACAGTAAATGCATGAAAAATAACAAATGAAGTCAGAAAGGGATGAAAATTGATGATATAGCTTTAAATGCTGCATTTTGAACACTGAAGATAAACCTCTAGTATTATTGAAACTAAAATTATATACAATTGACGCAACTAAAATTATCAAAGTATTTTTTGTTCAAAATCATTAAAAGCAAAAAAGAATTTTCATAAAGAACTTTTTTGTTACAAACTTTAATAGCAAAAAGAATTATTATAAAATAAAATAAATAAGTAATTAGAAACAAAATAGTATAAACTTTAATAAAATATATAAGTAGAAAAAAAATAAAAAAATAAACTTTAATAACATAAATAAAATTTATGAAACTAAAATTATCAAAGTATTTTCTATTCAAAACATTATATGCAACCTCTAGTATTATGGAAACTAAAATTATATAAATTTGATGCAACTAAAATTATCAAATTATTTTCTGTTCAAAATCATTAAAAGCAAAAAAAATCATAAAGAACTTTTTTGTTAGAAACTGTAATAGCAAAAGGAATTATCATAAAGTAAAATAAATAAGTAATTAGAAACAAAATAAAATAAATAAGTTTTTTGTTGTAAGTAGAAACAAAACAACAAAATAAAGCAAAAAATAAAAAAATAGGGAAAAAATAAAAAATATGCCGCCTACTGGGCCACCACGGCCTGAATACGACTAGAAACCCATCCATGGGCCAGGATTCAGGCCCGCAGAAGGCCCAGTAGGCCCATCAGGCATAGCAGTGACAATTAGGCCCATAAGCCTGCAATGGAGAGGAGCTCGAGCGGGGTGCGGCAGTGGGGCTTATAAACCACTGCGCGCCCCTCTCAACTAGCGAGGTGGGACTAAACTCCGCTGTGCAAGGCCTTTGGTCCCGACTGGTGGCACCAACCGAGACTAAAGGGGTGCATTGGTACCCGTTCATGGCACCAACCGGGACCAACGCCCCCTTTAGTCCCGGTTGGTGCCACCAACTGGGACCAAAGACCTCTGCTTCCCGCCCTTTGGGATGCTGAAAAAAGGCCTTTGGTCCCGGTTGGTGCCACCAACCGGGACTAAAGGTGGCATTAGTCCCGGTTGTTGTCACGAACCGGGACCAATGCTTCGTCTATATAACTAGCACTTGTGAAAATTTTCATTCAGTTCATCTTCCCTGCCCCGACGACGCCGCCAGGCTGCCCCTCTGCGCCTCGCCGTCATCACCCTACCTCCGACGCCGTCCCGTGCCGCCCAGACGCCGTCGCCGCCCCGCGCCCCTGCCTCCGACGCCGTCGCCGCCCCGCGCCCCTGCCTCCAACGCCGTCGCCGCCCCGCGCGCCCCCTGCCCTGACGCCGCTGGCCCTGCCTCATCGTCGCCCGTCGTCGCGCCCCTCACCATCGCCGTCTGCTTTCCTCACCGTCGCCGCGCCCCTCACCGTCGCCATCCTCGTGCCCTGCCTCCTCGTCGCCGCCCCCTGCAGTGAGCTCATATGAATTCTTCTAATTTAGATGTGTAGTTTAGATGTGTAGTTAATTTAGTTGTTGTAATTTGTTCATAAAAGAATATGCAGAAGTTAGAATTTTTTCTGTTCATAGATTTTTTTGGTGATATTATTGTTGAATATGCAAATGTTTGTATGTTCATATATATGCAAAGAATATGTCAATTTTTTCATAGCATTTTTATGATTTTTTCAGTTGTCATTTTGTTCGTAGAATTTTTATTTTGTTCATATAATTTTTATGATTTTTTCCTGTTGTAATTTTGTTCATAGAATTTTAATGTTTTTTTTCATAGAATTTTCTTTGTCAATTTATGTATATGTTCATATTGTGTATGTATAGGAAAATTGTGTATGATCAAAGTCATTTATGTATATGTTCATATTTATAAGAAAAAGCAGGAGAGGAAAAGGAAAATAAGAAGAAGAAGAAGAAGAAGAAGAAGAAGAAGAAGAAGGAGAAGAAGAAGAAGAAGAAGAAGAAGAAGAAGAGAGGAAGAAGAAGAGGAGAGGAAGAAGAGGAGAAATAAATAAGAATATGAAAAGGAAGAAAAAAGAGGAGAAGAAGGAATAGAGGAGAAGAAGAAGAAATAGAATAATATATTATTCTATTTTTTTCTTCATCTCCTCTATTCCTTTCTTCTTCTCCTCTTTTTTTCTTCTTTTTTTTTCTTCGATCTCCTCATCTATTCCTTTCTTCTTCTCCTCTTTTTTTCTTCTTCTTCCTCTTCTTCTTTTTTATCGGGTATGTCGTTGTCGATATACCCCCTCCCCGATAACTTTTAGTAATTACTACTTTGGAAGTGTTTAATATAATTAGTTAGAAAAATAATAGAACTTGTTAAACTAGTTTATTTTTCGTAAGTACTACTTTATTTTATTTATAGTAAGTGCTTAGTAGTTGAACTAGTTGATTTAATAAAACTAATTTATTTTACTATATATAGAAGTAGTTTATTTTTAGTAAGTACTACTTTATTTTATTTATACTAAGTGCTTAGTAGTTGAACTAGTTGATTTAATAAAACTACTTTATTTTACTATAGAAGTAGTTTATTTTTAGCAAGAAAATTAATAGAACTAGTTTAGTTTTTTAGTCCAAGCAATTATTCCCGCATCGACGTCGACGATGCCTACCTGCATCCTTGTCGTCGACTCGGTGGAGGAGGCCGGCTTGATCAGAGGGGTCATGTGACTGGGCTCCGCTGGGCTGGTATTGGGAGGTGCTACCTTCCGAGGGGCGTAGGTTGGTGAGGAGCCAGCCCGTCGTTGACCTGATCCTTGTTTGGTGGCGGTCACGTGGGCTAGTGACGGTGCCGAGGCTTCCCGACACTGCGGAGGTGGTACGTCACCGTGTCAGTGAGGAGGACGAGCACGTCCGTTGCTACATGGTTGCGTTGGAGGGCAGGTTCGACAATACCTGGTAGGTTCTTCAGGGATCTCACTGGAGCTATGATCTTGTGATGGTTCATTCTCTCTGGGTGTCCACCGCCTGCGTCGATACCCGTCTGGCGCTATGGTTCTAGCTAGCTGTATTAGCGATGCTTTATGTATGATAGTATTTGAGGTGTATTAGTGATAATATTCGATGATGTACGGACGCAAGAGATGATGTAGTTTTGCTTATAATTGAATGCATGCTAATTTGAATACTTCTTTATTTTACGATTTGGTTTTGCTTATTGAATGCTCAAATTGGAAAAGTACTCCTACTTTGAATGCTAAAATTGCAAAGCACTATGCAAGGTGTATGCATTTGATTAGTTGATAGCTTATAGGGTTTTTGTTTTTGCAGAAATCTAGGAGCCCCTCCATCATCCCCGCCGTCGTCCCCGTCACCAACCCCCCTCCGACCTCGAGGTGAGACCAGCCAAATCTCCATGTCAATATGAGTCCTATAAGATTTAACTGTAATTTTAATATTTGAATTATGAACATAGGAAATGTCGTACTCAGACGACGAAAGTCTCCCGGGGGTGTGATTGGTGCCACGACGACCGAGGTCTGTGCGACAGGCCTCACATGGATGAAGATCGGCGCTTCAGCATTAAGCTGGAGGAGACCTTCGATGTTGAAACGGTACGCAACGACGGCAAGTGTTTTTTTCGTAATTAAGCACGACTTCAACTATTTCAACGTGTAATTTTCATTTTTTACAATTCTGCAAGCTTATCCCATGCCATGCAAGACGCTATGTCTTGGAGAGGATGGGTTTTGAAGACCATGAAAGTTTCGAAACAAAGAAAATTCGCCTACGGACCCATCATGGTGTGGATTTTGAAGTAAAGCTATACAATTCTGAGAGCGTAACCCATTTTGGTTGCAAAAAATGGGAAGCACTTTGCAAGATGCATGGTTTTCATGAGGATATGCTTGTCACCATGGATCTTAGTGATCCTGAAATCGAGCAAGACAATATGGACATTTGAGTTCTTGTTGATACGCCTCCAATTCTTCCGCTATGTGAGTTTCTCAAACATAGTTATTAGCTAATTTATATTGTTCATTTCAAAATAGTTGACAACTTATTTCCATTGACATCTTATTTTCATTCTTTAAAGAATGTGCGGAAGATGGTAGACAGAACCTACTACACAGAAGGCTCCGAATTAACTTATCAGGAGAAAAATCATTTGATCGCATTTTGTACTGATCTTAAGAATTACAATATCTACAATCAAACTCCTCAACATTATGGTCAATACGTGCCACTAGTGCACGTGTTGAACTATGGTAACTACTATGGAGATACCCTGGTAAAAAAATTTACTATTACGACATCCGTGCATCTTTTGCATACTTCTAAAACTAGTACATCATTTGCTAACTATGAAGTTATTACTATGTTTTTCAATAGATAATCCCACAGGATTGTGTGCCTCATTTGATGTATCAGAAAGGTAGCCTTAATGTTTTGAACATACAGCCAGGTCATCCTACGAATCTCAATTGTCCATACCGGATTTCTAAAAGAAATGGAGACATGAAAATCAAAGGATGGAAAAAAATGTATGGACAGTCGTAAGGAGGTTCTTGCAAGCAAAAGGAAGCGAAGCGCAAGAATTGGAGACAGGATGATCTCCATTCTCCATAATGGAGAGTCGGGGTCTATATTGTTTTATGTTATTTTACCTTAAAGAGGGTATTTAGGTCCTACCTAATACTGATGATCATGTGCCTAGAACAATTAAGTAGGGTTGGTTCGATGACTATGAGGATGATGATCGTATGACTTGTTATTAATAACGAGTAGAATTTGTATGATGATGATTAGTAGGACTTATTATGATGATGATGCATGATGCGGGCATGAAGAGTTATTATATATCAGTGGGTGAAATGAACATGGATTGGATTGATGTGAAGGAAACATGCGTGTGGTGCATGTCGAAAGTAGTATTAATCCAAACTTGATCAAGTTAGGATTAGTATTACTTACGACATGCACCACACGTGTTGCCTTCACTTTAATCTAAGCCATGTTTAGGCATAGCAGTAGCGTTGGCAAACCTAGCACGGAGATAAGAGAGGACACTTCTCTCTATTAGCTAGCTAACACACCCTAAATTATATGATTCAAAAAAACACCCTAAATTACCCCCTAAACCACCCCCTTTCAGAAAAAAAACAAAAACCTTAGCTCCTGCTTGCTGCTGACGCGTGGACGCCTATTTGGTCCTGGTTGGTGCCATCAACCGGGACCAAAGGCCCTCCTGCCTGGGCTCGTAGCATCGGCCACGTGGAGACCCATCTGTCCCGGTTCGTCTAAGAACCAAGACTAAAGGTCTAAGGCTTTAGTAACGACCCTTTAGTCCCGGTTCAGAAACCGGGACAAATGGCCCTTACAAACCGGGACAATAGGCCCTTTTTCTATTAGTGGGAGGAAGAGGTGGGTCTTCTTAGGGACAAGAACCCCTTTATATAGTGGGAAACATTCCAACCGTTACATTGCTCACAGCCCGGACTAAGCAGTACTACTACTCCTGCAGTACGCAGTCTGAATGCACATGCAAAGTGCCCAGAGACGGTAGCGTGGCCGGAGCGGTACTACCGCTTAGGGTGCATTTCCAAAGGCACAAGCGGTAGTAGGGGGGAGTACAACCATAGTTGCACTGCCGCCCCACTTCCGCGAACGAGCAAACCATTCCATAGGGCCTCGCGTAAGAAGTAGTGGCAGCGGTAGTGAATGGGCATCAGTACCGCATGCAAGTGGTACTACCGCTGCACTACTGTGCCACTTCTGCTTATGTTCAGGTGCTACGACGAGACCAACAGTGGTGGGGTGCTAGTTGTGGTGGAAGTACCGCAAGCGGTACTACCGCTCTACTTCCACTCTACTAACTTTGAGCATGTAGAGGAAACAGAACACATCGAGTAAGCGGCAGAAGCCGCGGAACTAGATCAGCGGCTGTACCACACAAGCAGTACTACTGCTGCCTCAAGGGAGGTTAACATGAGGAACAAGAGAAGAAATCCATTGATATGAGAAGGGAAAGAGGGTGAAAATGATGGTGTGTGTGTTGATTGCACTAAGACTTTTTCGAAGTGGACCCTTTCTTAATAGTACGGTTTTCCTACGACTCAAGTCCACCGAAAATGAGACGCAAGAAAAACAACCGTCTTCACTTTATATCTCCAAGGTGCACGAATTGTCTTGTGCTATATGATAAATTATGTGGAATGCTCAATGCAGACGATTAGTCCGCAAATGTGTTATCATCAATCATCAGAACTACTAAGTGATAAATGTTGAGTACATGTGTTATGTGCATATTGTGTATTGGGCTCGCCTCCTAGTTCCTTGTATAGTTGAGGTCCGTGGTCCACCTTTGTACATCATATATACGTGCCTAAGCACAAGAGTAATACATCGTGCAATTCCCACAACATACATGGTATCAGTTTTCTAGGTTTTTTTTTTCGCTTCCGCCGCCGCCGGGCGTCTCCTCCGCGCCGCCGCCGCTCGCGCGCCCTCCGCACCGGCAGCCTCCCGCGCGCTCGCTAACCCAGCTAGCCGCGATCCATCCATCCTCCCGCGCGCCTGCCAAAATGCATAGTACAAGCTAGCTAGGCAAGCAAGCAGGCACCTTAATGGATTCTAGACGTACGAGCACGTATGTGTGTAGCCGGTGATTGTCTTGATCGATCCGGTCTGCTAGCCGCTACGCTGCATGCCCGCATCGCTACTGCCGCCCGCTTGCATCGCTGCTGCCCGTCTGCATCGCATCGCAAGCCGCTGCTGCCGCACGCCTCGTCCGCCCAGCCGTCACGCATCGCCAGGTCGCTGCTGCCACCGCGTATTGTCTGCAGCCGCGCGCCTGCTACCCGCTAGCCGCCGCTGCTTCGCTTTTTGGCTTCTCTGCGGCTGCTTTCCCTGGACGACGCCTCCATGGCTGCCACTGCTTCAGTCTCCGCCGCGTCACCATCGCCGGTCTTCGGCGACTCCGCCGCTCAGCCGCTGGTGGGCTCCTACGGTGCCGTTGTCCCGTCTGCGTCGTATTGCGCTACTCCAGCCACCAGTCATCCGGGCGCTGTCCCGTTTTCGTACGGAGTCCCGTCTGCAGGCTTCTACAGTGCCGCTCCGTATACGCATCACAGGGTGTTGCCCCGTATCTTCATCAGCAATCAGGCTCGGGTGGCGTCCCACCTGTGCCCTACGGCGCGGCCCTGCCAGCCCGTCCTGACTTGTCACATGGCTCGGCTCCACTGCCCCGCTGGCGTACGCCACCGCCCCACTGTCGGCGCTCTCCGGCCAGCCTGTCGTCGCCCCACCGCCGGCCCTGCCCGTTGACCCCTTGCTGTTGCACGGGGCGTTCGACGCGCCCATGTACGGGGCTCCGCATCTGTCAGCGGGCCAGCAGGTTTTCGGCAGGCTATCCGGCCTATCTGGCACCGCAGTCATAACCAGGGCTGCTTCCCATATCATCTGGAGAGTACCCACCACCGCTGGCAAGCGGTGGCTACGGCCTCCCCATGGCATCTCCGTCCCCCTCGCCGGCCCTGCCGCCGGCGCCCTGGGACCCGGTGCTCCTTCCCGCACTGCATGTCGCTCCTACGCCGAACAACTTCACCGGAGGTGATGATTGGTACATGGACACCGGGGCTACGGCTCACATGTTTGCTCATCCTAATAATCTTGCCTCCTTCACTCCCGTCACCACTGACCACCGCATCATTGTCGGTGACGGTTTCACACTCCCTATCACACATGTCGGGCACACTTCTTTTCCTTCCAATTCCATGCCTATTACTTTGTCTAACATACTTGTGTCACCTCATCTTATTAAGAACCTTATTTCCGTTCGTCGTTTAACTCGTGAAAATCCTGTTACTGTTGAATTTGACGAGGTTGGGTTTTCTGTTAAGGACGCTCGAACCAGGATGGCACTTCACCGATGTGACAGCTTCAACGAGCTCTATCCGGTGCATCCGCCGTCCACCTCCACCACTGCACCGGTTGCTCTCTCCGCTGGCGTCGATCTCTGGCACGCTCGTTTGGGTCATCCCAACCCCGTCACACTTCGTCATATTCTTAGGAGTTTCACTTTTAGTTGCCACAAGATAGAGGATCACACCTGTCATGCATGTCGTGTCAGCAAACATGTTTGCCTCCTGTTTAACAACTCCACCACCATCATTTCTTTTCCTTTTCAGTTGATTCATAGCGATATGTGGACTTCTCCGGTTCCTAGTAATTCGGACTATTTATACTATCTGGTTATCCTTGATGATTATTCTTATTATGTGTGAACTTTTCCTTTGCATAGAAAGTCGGATGCACTCTCCACTTTGACGGCTTTTTACTCCTATGTCAGCACCCAGTTTAGGCGTCCCATCCTTGCTCTTCAGACTGACAATGGGAAAGAGTTCGACAACCTTGCTTTCCGCACTTTTCTGTCGCATCACGGCACAGCTTTTCGTCTCATATGCTCGTATACTTCCCAGCAGAATGGTCGAGCCGAACGCGTCCTTCGCACCCTGAACGACTGCGTTCGCACGGTCCTGATCCATGCTAACATGCCGCCTCGTTTCTGGCCGGACGCACTCGCTACTGCTTCTCTACTCCTTAACCTTCGCCCTTGCCGCTCCTCACAAACTCGCACCTCGTTCTGTCGCTTGCATCTTCATCGGCTACCCCTCCAACTTCAAGGGATATCGGTGCAACGATCTTGTCTCCCACCGTGTGTTCACTTCCCGGCACGTTTACTTTGATGAGCATGTGATTCCATTTCACCAGGTACCCCCGGCTGTTCCTCCCGCCACCGGTGACGCGGGCTCCTCGACACCTCACCCAGGGCACTCGTGCGCCTCTCTTGGCCCGGCCCCTAGCTCTAAGGCACGCCCCCCGCATGCGGCGCCTCCTCCAGCCGCGGCGCTGGTGCCCTCAGCGCCCTCGGCGCCCGTGGCCCCCAGGCACCCGCGGTCCCCCCGATGCCTGTGGTCCACTCGGCGCCCCCGGCGCCTGTGGCCGGTCCGGTCACCCGCGCCCGTACGAGCGTTTTTCACCCGAGCTCGCGCTACCCCTTGGATGACTACGTCCATGCGGCGTCCACCTCTCAGTCGTCGCCGTTGCCATCCTCCGTTCGAGCCGCTCTTCGTGACCCACTCTGGATGGCTGCGATGCAAGAGGAGTTCGACGCCCTGTTGCGCAACCGGACGTGATTACCGGAAAGTGCGTCTTTAAACACAAGCTCCGTCCTGATGGTACCCTTGACCGCTACAAAGCGCGCTGGGTCGTTCGTGGCTTTCGACAGCGTGCTGGCATCGACTTACCGACACCTTCGCTCCGGTCGTCAAGCCCGGCATGATATGCACGGTTCTCCACCTTGTGGTCTCCCGTGCTTGGCCGGTGCACCAGATGGACGTCTCCAACGCCTTCCTCCATGGTCACCTCGAGGAGCAGGTCTTCTGCCAGCAGCCCACCGGGTTTGTTGACCCGGCGCTTCTCGACCATGTGTGCCCGCTTTCGCGTTCCTTGTACGGACTCAAGCAGGCTCCGCGCTCCTGGTACCAGCGCATTGCGGCGTTTCTCCACCAGCTTGGGTTTTGCTCTACCCGCTCGGACGCCTCGCTCTTCGTCTATCATCAAGGCTCTAACACGGCCTACTTGCTGCTCTATGTCGACGACATCATCTTGACGGCATGTACGGCTGGTCTCCTCAGTCAGATCACGGCTCGTCTTCGTGCTGAGTTCGCCATCAAGGACTTGGGTCCTTTGCACTACTTCCTCGGTGTCGAGGTGGTGCGCCGTCCGGATGGCTTCTTCCTTCATCAGCGGAAGTACGCTCACGAGCTCCTGGAGCGCGCCGACATGCTTAACTGCAAGCCCGCCGCTACGGCTGTTGATACGAAGGCCAAGCTTTCTGCCACGGACGGTTCTCCTGCTTCGGATGCTGCTTTCTATCGGTCTATCGTTGGTGCTCTCCAGTACCTCACCCTGACTCGACCGGAGATCCAGTATGTCGTGAAGCAGGTGTGTCTTCATATGCATGCTCCTCGAGACGTTCACTGGGCTGCCGCCAAGCGGATTCTCCGCTATATCTGTGGCACTATGGATCTTGGCATCACGCTTCACGCCTCCGCCGACACCGCCCTCACCGCATACTCCGATGCACACTGGGCGGGCTGCCCTGACACTCGTCGCTCCACTTCGGGCTATTGTGTCTACCTTGGACCCTCACTTATCTCGTGGTCGTCCAAGCGGCAGCCTATGGTTTCTCGTTCCAGTGCTGAGGCTGAGTATCGTGCGGTGGCCAACGCCGTCGCCGAGTGTTCGTGGCTTCGCCAGCTGCTTTAGGAGCTCTCTTGTCCTGTTGACCGTGCCACGGTGGTCTACTGCGACAACGTCTCGGCGGTCTACCTCTCCGCCAACCCGGTGCATCATCGACGGACCAAGCATATTGAGTTGGATATTCATTTTGTTCGGGAACAGGTGGCCCTTGGCCATATTCGTGTTTTACACGTCCCTACTTCCCAATAATTTGCCGATATCATGACCAAGGGCTTGCCTACGGCGTCATTTGAGGAGTTCCGGTCCAATCTTTGCGTCAGCCGCGGTGCCGCTTGGACTGCGCGCGCGAACGGGGGAGGGGGGGTTGAGTATATGTGTTATGTGCATATTGTGTATTGGGCCCGCCTCCTAGTTCCTTGTATAGTTGAGGTCCGTGACCCATCTTTGTACATCATATATACGTGCGTAAACACGAGAGTAATACATCGTGCAATTCTCACAACATACAAGAAATATGCCCCAACATCGTACCATCCTTGCTAATATATGGTACACGCTTGCCCAAGAGATGAACATGTTAAATAGCATGGAAAACATCGCCGTGATGGATTCATTAAAACAGTCGAACGTACAGCAATATCACCATGGTTTTGCCGACAATCGGTCGCGGAGCTCCTAGTCAGCGACTTATGCACCCGTTTTTTTGACAAACCTTATGCGTCAGCTAGGAGATCCGACACCCAATAACCTGCAGGAATGGGCCGACCCATCTGTATTTGGTTCATTCGTCAGTTGTTGACCGGTCGGCCGTTGACTTTTGAAAAAAGACAGCTTTTCTAAAAGAGGCAAAAAGAAGTTGAAAAAATTCATGAATTCAAAAGTTGTCATGGATTTTGAAAAAATGTTGACAAACTTAAAAAAGTTCATCAAATTTGGAAAAAAGTCATCAAATTAAAAAAAATTCTTCAATTTTAAAATAGTTCACAAATAAAAATAAAGTTCATCGATTTTGAAAGAAAGTCCATCGATTTTTTTTAAAGTTCATCGGATGGACTTTCTTTTAAAATGTTGACAAACTTAAAAAAGTTCATCAAATTTGGAAAAAAGTCATCAAATTAAAAAAAAGTTCTTCAATTTTAAAATAGTTCACAAATAAAAATAAAGTTCATCGGTTTTGCTTTTTTTAATTTGGATGAAATTTTGTTTTCAAAATCAATGAACTTTTTTTCCGTGAACTATTTTGAACAATTGATGATTTTCTCAAATTTGACAAACTTTTTTTTCAAATTCGATGAACTTTCTTTAAATTTGATGAACTTTTTACAAATTCAATGGACTTATTTTTAATGAACTTTTCCTGAAATACAATGAACTTATTTTCAAATTTGTGAATTTTTTCCAAATTTTTGAACTTTTTTAAATTCAGTGATCTTTTTTTCCAAATTTTTGAACTTTTTAAAAATCTGCAAAAAATTCAAATTCAGTGAACTTTTTTGAAATTCGATGAACTTTTTTCAAAATTCGATGAACTCTTTCACGTTTGATGAAATTTTTTAAAATTTTCTGTTAGCTTTTTTTCCAAAATCAATGAACTTCTTTCACATTTTGTGAATTTTTTTCACAATCGGTGAATTTTTTCTAATAGATGAACTTTTTTCAAGAACGAAGAACTTTCCAATTCGTGAACTTTTTTCATAAAAAACACAAGAATGTAAGTTTTAATAAATAACGTGGTTGCAATAGTTCTTTAAGTATTCATGTTGCTATTAGTCATAGTGGTCTAGTAGATGGAGTGGTTAGCTCAACCATCTTTCAAAGCAGCGACGCGAGTTTTTGCGGGTCTTTTTTCACGAAACAGTTTCTACACTCGTGGGCCGGCCCACTTGGTGTTTGCTGTAGGCGCCGGTTGCCTTCTGCGGCGCTTAAAGCGCTCAATATGAGCTCCCCATGATGTCTCAGCCCGGTTAATGACAACACTCTTTGTAGGTAGTTTGCAGAGCATCCCCCGAGTTTATGTTGCGCCCATGGGTCAACTGGAGTTAGGCTGCAGAGAAGGGACTGTGAAACACTGGAAAGATGTGGATCGTTCTGAAGCTTGATCTGTCGGCTGGCGATGTCAAATCGCTGTGGGTGGCTGTACCTCTCACTCAATTTTACTGTTTTTATATAACTAGTAAGCTTGTACGTGCAATGCACGTCCTAATTAATATATATACTTAGTCAAAGATATTAAAAACTCTAAATTTCAAATTGTTTGTGAAACAACATAGCAACCTTTTTTTTACATCAAAACAACATAGCTACCTCATTCAAGTGGAAGGAAACATTATAATCATCAATCATATACCTATACATTTTCTTTCTTGGGTGACGTATCTAGTGAAAATCCATGATCAGTGAAATATGAAAACTTCTATGTAGAGCATTGGATCGGCAGCGGATGGTGGTAGATCACATATGGGAATCCTAACCATCCACTTAAGCCTGTTTTGTAGATAATCCCTCTCAATAATTATAAGTAAATTATTTGCCCGTCCGTTCCCACATTGTAGAAGTTGCCCCGCCACTTCTGAAGGGAGTCGAAGCAGTCGAAGGGAGCGCCAGTGCCGCATGGAGGTGTGTCGGCAGCCAGCCTACCTTCTAACGTCGCGGAAAGATGCCCCGGAGGAGTTGTGCGAGTCGGTTGCCGAAGCTGATGCGAGCTAAGAGCGCTGCTGTCCCGATGCGAAGGCCGCGGCTCTACCCACGTGATGGTGTCCACTCACTCGCAGAAGGATCCGCTGCACCCTACATGCTTGTTTCATACTCCCTTCGTTTCTAAATATAGGTCTTTCCAGATATTTCAATAAGTGACTACATACGGAGTAAAATGAGTGAATCTACACTCTAAAATATGTCTATATACATCCGTATGTGGTAGTCCATTTGAAATTAAAAAAACTTATATTTAGGAACGGAGAGAGTAACATTCATGGGTCAATCTTTCAACACGTTATAGCTACATTGAATTTCCTAGCTCTTCAGAGCTAGTGCAAGCGTCTGAACTGGGGCCTTGGCGGATCTCCTGAATTTGTATGCACTGAGCTCTTCTGATTTGTTAAAAGTGACAATTATAGTGCATTTTGCTCGAGGCTTTTCACAGCTTTGATTTGGAGTGAAACATAAAGATAGAGGGGAAGCTAAATCATTCATCTTGCAAAGAGATGATTCACACGAATTAAATACCCTTAGTGTAAGAGGAATAGAAGGGAGATGATTGGCGTAATGCAGTGGATGATATTATTGATCCTCAAAGCCGAGTACATATTGAGTACAAGACTTAAAGGAAAAACGCCTGCAAGAGATGCGGTGGAAACAATTCCTATCTAATACGGACAATCTCTAACTATCAAATATATCTCTAACACTTGGTTTGATAAAATTAGCTTTGACAGCATACTACAGTTCTTTCAGATTGAAAGTTTAACAGGGCCACGTGTTTCTCCCGAGAGAATGTTGAAGCTCTAGGCAACATTTCAAAGTGAAGGTTTCAACTAATAATAATCAAAATGAATATGTCGAAAGCACAAGAAATTCCCATATGTTTATAATTACATCAATTATTTCACTTAAATTGATAAATTACAAAGAATGTAAACTGATAAACTATGAATTTCCATGTCTTCTTCAATAGAAAAAATCACTATAGATCCAAAATTTACATACCTTCAAATAAATAATCTTTTAAAGCCGTATGAACCCAACTAAAAGAACACCATGACTGGCATAGCTTGAATCTTTGCTTAGTCCCAAAGAAGAAAATTTTGCAAAGGCTTCAGTGAGAGCACTCAATATCCCCTTATGTAAGAAAAAGAAACTTGCAACTTCACGGGGTCAACACACATATGAAATACACCCATGAGCCAATTCAAAAACAGAACTAACATGTAAATATAGTGTACATGTTAGATTGAGAATATATTTTTTAAAATAGTCACTAACCAAATCATCATCTAATGTTGACAAGATGTAAGCATCTGTAGGAGCTACCTCAGGTCCATCATGCATTTATCTATTTGGAAGGACAAGGCCAACAGTAGCATAACACAAATCATGGATTGGATCATGGGTTTTGCAAACTGAAATTTCAGCCAATCTGCAGTCAGTATACATATAAGCAAGAAATCGATGGAATTAACACTTTTGAAATAGAAGAATGATGGTAGACAAATAGGAACCCATTTTAACATCTCGTACCAGCCTGTTGATTGAAAAGGATGATCTGCAGTCAGTACAGTAGATCATGAGTTTATCTTGTATCTTTGCATATTCGTGTTAAAGAGAGAATAATAAGAAATGATAATGTAGGTAAAAGAAAGAATTTTTATTGTAGGTGACCAGAAAATAGCATTCTTCTGTTCTGTACTAAGAATATACTCCCTCCGTAAAGAAATATAAGAGTGTTTAGATCACTAAAAATCTAAACACTCTTATATTTCTTTACAGAGGGAGTACTAATCAAGCAAACAATGGTAGAAATTTCATCAAGTCTGTGAATCCCTCCATTACCCATAAGCAGAACATACCCAAGCAGGAGTGAAAACATGTGTGAAAAATGTGAGACTTGCTTTCTAAACTACTAAAAATCTAAGCAAAAGTATAAAGGAGCCAAAGTAACAATCAGATTTCCCTACATTGGACTATCCAAAAATGTAACATTATTTGCTGTAAAAAACAGAAAAATAGAAATGGTGGTGTTTTTGTTCCTACAGAAATGGTATTAAATTTATGACTTGTTCTCACAGCAGACAAAATCCATGTACTACCTGTTGGTGTTTCTTGAGTTATCACGAACTTTCATTGCATTTTACTAAAAATCATGCACATTGCATACATGTATAGAAGAAAGCAAACCTACTTTTAGGCAACATTTCCAATAGCTGGAGTGAACCACACACTTCATAGAAGAAATACCGCTGAAATCATTCACCTGTGTATTGCCATAGGCCCTGTTTGGTTCTGCTTTTATCGACGGATTCCGCTGCCGCGCAGCAGAATCCGAACCAAAGGGCGAACCCAGCAGAATCCAATTCCAGAAATCCGCTGCCAAAATCTGAACCAAAAGCTGAAGCAGCCCAGGACGTGCTTTCCAAAATCTGATTCCGCTGCGGGCCAAAATTTGAAAAAGTTTACCAGCTGGTTTGCCAAATGGCCTACATCTTTTTCACATCAGATTTTCCACAACTATTTTTCACAACAAATTTTTCACAGCTGCTTTTAGAAATCCACAGCCGAACCAAACAGGGCCATAGAGGCATTCCTAGAAACACCACGACCAGCCACACACCAAAAAGACCAGTTCAACTCCTTATATTTCCTAATGGGCATAACATGACCGGATCACCACCTCCTCCAACAACGCATCAGGGTGTTCAGTCTCATCTGCTGTTATTGGACAATACTCAAAGTTTGATACTCTAAGGCTTACGAATCAAGGAAGAAAGGATATTCAGAGAAAAACAGTCAATGCCAACTTACCAACCATGTGATGAACTTCTCAAGGTAGTAAGATAAAGTACTACTCTTCTGAATTATTATGTGGGTAATCTCATTCCATAAAATAAATAGTTTGGTAATCTTTGAAATCATCTGTCCATAGCCTGAATTTGTTGCCATCCACCAGATTCTATAGAGGAAAAGAGTAAGTTGTCAGGGAGACAGGTTAGTGGCCACCCGAAAATCCTACTTCTAGGCAAGACCTACGGGAGCCCACTTACGGACTCCTCCCTGCACTAACCACTCCCCCTGATTTTCAGGGCCTGGGTCACACCCTCTCGAGATTTCCAATCGAGATTCAACACATCAGTCTGTAACTTAATTCCGTAGAAATGTGCGCGTAAGTGTAGCATCTCTCCCACTTTACCCTAGACTTTGAAGATGTTGTTTCACCAACTAACACTTGATTCCTGGCAGCATTTCATTCGAACTCTGCACCAAATTTTGCATGACTAAAGAAAATCACTTCCTATCCCAAAATTGACTAAAAATCTCAAATGTATTTTGTTGGAATAATTCAAACATATAGTAGTTATTATTAGTAAAAGATGATCAACGTTGCCGGTTGATACGGAATAGGTAAGTCTGAGTTTGGTATTAGTCCTATACGTGTGAGTCTAGTAGTACTTGGCTGCGTCCGGTTACTTTATTGGTTTCATAGTCGGTTTAGGTATTAGCCGGTTATGTGGTAGGTTTAGTTTAGGCTGAGTCCTAGTCGGTTCCTGTTTAGGTTTGCTTCGATCGAGCGTGTATATATATACATACGATCTGGGCTGGAAGATTGTATCGTGACGAGTAACATCAGAGAGAAAAAAGAAAAGCAATAAAGAGAGCGATTAGAGGGTGCGAGACGCACCCTTGGCAAAAAACCAAATGTTGAAAATTCGCCCTCAATTAAAGGGTGCGAGACGCACCCTTGGCTATCAGTTTTGTGTGCGCGTGTTCATCGTGTGATTTGATGTGATTGATCCTGAGGGCAAATTTTCAACATTTGGTATCTAGAGCAAGGTTCGAGTGAAGCTGCGCTTGCCCCGGGGTAGCGACCCTGCTAGCGCCTCGGGACGGGCAATAGAGTTGCTGTTGTAGCGACGAAGAGAATTGGGTGGTCGTCGTTCGGCATAGCGGCGACGAGAAGGCGGTGAAGGTGTTGTCGCAAGAGAGGTGACGCGTGATTGCCGCTCGATGGAACGATCCGTAAGAGGGCGACAGGGCTGTCGTCGGCAAGGCGTTGGTGATCCTTGATGGTTATGGAGGTGTCGAAGTTGCGACACCGAGGAAATCATCGAGATCATTGTTGGATGATGCAAGGTGGAGATGGCGAAGTTGCGAGCCGTCATCAAGGTGTACACATGAGTTCTTGCAAGGTGCGTCCAAGAGCTCAGATGTGTGAGTCTTCTGCTGCAGTTGAGATGCGTCACTGGCGGAGGAGAATTGCGAGCGAGAGCGGGCGGAAAAAGAAATTTGTGCCTTGCGTTTCCGTTCATGATCATGGAGTTCCGACGAGTTCATATACGGTGAAGATGAGTTGCACGTATATGGCGAGTTGTGTTGCTGCTGGACATGAGGTGTCGTTTGATAAGATGTGGCATCGGCGACATTGAGAAGAAGAAAAAATATGGCGGGTAAAAAGATGTGTTTCCCCATGCACAAGCAACCGATGAGAAGACGAAGATCAACGTGAAGATGGACGAGCACCAGTTAAGTTGAGTTCCTGCATGAGGCTATGCGTTTAGTCTGCATGTAGCGCGCTAAGATGTGACAGCGTGGCTGTTAGTCCAGGTAATCGTTGGTTAATGTCTATGAGTCGGTATGCAAACGAAGTTACGGTGACGATGAAGTGATGGCCATCGTTGCAAGAAAAGAGAGGTTGCGGTCCGATAAGTCGCGTCGCCGGAGGCAACCGGCGGGACAAGATGAAGAGACGATCGTCTGCGTGTCTTGTCAAGTAAGAAGTTGAATGTTTGAATTAGGGGATGAATGTTGGAATAATTCAAACATATAGTAGTTATGATTAGTAAAAGATGATCAACGTTGCCGGTTGATACGGAATAGGTAAGTCTGAGTTTGGTATTAGTCCTATACGTGTGAGTCTAGTAGTACGTGGCTGCGTCCGATTACTTTATTGGTTTCATAGTCGGTTTAGGTATTAGCCGGTTATGTGGTAGGTTTAGTTTAGGCTGAGTCCTAGTCGGTTCCTGTTTAGGTTTGCTTCGATCGAGCGTGTATATATATACATACGATCTGGGCTGGAAGATTGTATCGTGACGAGTAACATCAGAGAGAAAAAAGAAAAGCAATAAAGAAAGCGATTACAGGGTGCAAGACACACCCTTGGCTATTAGTTTGTGTGTGCGTGTTCATCGTGTGATTTGATGTGATTGATCCTGAGGGCGAATTTTCAACATATTTCAATAAGACAAGAACCCGAAGTCCAAAATTAATTTATCCTCAGACTAACCATTTCTAATTTATTTCTGCACTGAAAATCATAACTGGACCAGCAAAAAAATTAATTTATCCAAGATTCTGTGGTAACATGAACATTACAATTCGTGGATAAACTGACAGGTTCGTAGCATAGCAACAGAATTCCAACAATGTGCATGTATCACTCCAATTTGTTCATACAAATTGTCAAACATTGGAATCATCGAGAAACATGTTATGATGCTCACCTCCAGATTTCCTTAAACATTTTCATTTGTACTAATATGAGAAGCATGCATGTGACCAAACGGATCGTGTGTCCCCAGAAATGTGTTTGCAAATGAACCAACAAAATCTGAAGTGCTAAATTATCTGGAGTGATGCACAGGAGTACATTATATCAAATATTCATAGAATATGGACAACATGTGCCACAAGAACCAAAAATAGAAAGAAAATGGCTGTCCTTTCATTGATATAGAAATTGTACTCAGGAAAAGATGATAGGGGGAAATCCATTCACTGCTTGTTTGTGTTCATTGATATAGAAATTGTGTAAGCATTTTGAAATTCAGTAATAAGACTTGGGCAGGAGAGCACTGACCGGGAGTATGCTAGTGGCGGAGAGCTCTGAGTGTTTAAATTCAAAAATCTTGGATAAATTAATTCGGACTCACGCACGACCTTGTTCGCCGGCGGCCGCCCCGCATGCGCCCACATTCACGGTGGTTGATGTGGCAGCTCCCGCGCGCCTCTAAATCTGTCGAGATGAGGCGGGCAGGCGGCGAGGGCCTTGATGCTGTCATCAACGCACTTGATAATGTGAATGGTAGGAGTACATGGACATGCGACGCCTGTACTTCCAGAAACCACTCACCTTACTGAAAAACTATGGATTATGGCATTACGAGATCCTCCTGAGAAACAGGCACCAATATTTCAGCAAAACTCCTGTTCGATTATGTTATCATCTGACATTCGGGATGTAATTCTTCAGTTGTTTTCGCAGATTTTCACATGGGGCTGCATTCCCATTATCAGGCAGGTCATTGAATGAAGAACACTCCTCTAAAACCAGAGGGGGAAGTGAATAATTCAGTACAAGCATATAACTAAAGATAAAAACTTGATCACAATGATCATGATTTACCGGAAGAACTCGAGTTGCCGAGAGCTCGACGGGCAGGTATGGAGGGTCGGCGGCGGCGTGAGCTGAAAGGTGTGGACCGGACGTGCGCGGGCCGCGCCTGGGCGCAGAAGCCGACGTCCGGCGACGGAGGAGCGCTGGTGCATTGCGGAGGAGCTTTGGGCTCTGGTTGAGGAGGAGCGCGCTGGTGCGCTGGTGCACTGCGGAGGAGCGCGTAGGAGCCGTTGTGAGGCACGCTGCCGGGGGAGCGGGGGCGGCTGGGCGCGGCGTTGCCTCTGCCGGAGGAACGACCGCTGCCGGGCGCGGGCTTTGCCGGAGGAGCGGGGGCGTCCGGGCGGGGGCTCTGCCGGAGGAACGGGGGCGGCCGGGTGCGGCTCTCTGCCGGAGGAGGGACTGCAGAGTGTGATGCATTTTTCTCCACTTGAAAAACAAATAGAAGAATGGATAGAGAGGGAAAGAGACGCCATGGTGGCTAGGTACCGACGGATGGAGCAGCCTGTTCCGTAGGAGATATGGCCGGACGAGGGCGGACGTGGCAGCAGAGAGGTCTGTTAGGATAATCATGATTGAATCACTTGATTAGGTCGTGTGTGTCATGCACGCAGGTTGGTTAGACTCCAGATTTGTTAAGCTAGCGTGCGTATGTGTGTCGTGATGGTGTATGTGCACCTGAGTCGATCATGTAGGGCACTAGGGCTGCGGCCGTTGGCGAGCGGATCGCACGCACTGGTGAGTCCTCAGGCGCTGCGTGCGTGCGTGAGCAGCCGAGGGCTACAAAGCCGGCCCATATCCAGGTGGTTAGCGATCTGATGCGTCCAGGTTGTTAGCTTGTTAGCCGGCTATAATGGTGGCTGGATTACTACGTGTGTGCGTGAGTTAGTTAGTCCAGCGCTTGTGGTATGTGCCTAGAAGAAAAAGAATAGGTCGTGCGTGGGGCCGAGGCGCCGTTCGTGCGGCATATGGCGTTCGTCGCCTGAAAAAGTCCAGTGTGTTGTGCTTCTTCTTCTACCTCCGTTCAAGATAGAGAGAAAGAGGTTCGTCCGGCGTTCATGTCGCCGGAGGATACGCGGCGTTCGTCGCCGGACCGGATTTGTCCTAACAATTGGCATCAGAGCCTTGTCGATCCGCGGTGAGTCCGCAGCGAGCGTGATGACGCAGAGGCCGTGGTGGCACGGCAAGGGAGTAGCGGAGGCGCCGCACGGCGAGGCGGGGCGAGGCGGCATGGAGGCGCTGCACGTCGGCGTTGAGGTGCACAGTGGCGTCATTCCCCATGCCGGGCGCGTGCTGACGATGGCAGCGTTCGCCGACGGCTGCGCGATGGAACTCTGGGCCGTGTGTCCGCCCAAGGAGATGCGCGGTGCTGCGGCTGTCACTGGCATGTGTCGCCAGAGTCGGAGGAGATGGCATATGTCGCTGCAACCGGAGACGAGGAAGACGGCGTATGTCGCCAGAACGTCGGGCGTGTGTCGATGGCGGAGAAGAAGATCGGCGTGTGTCGCCGACGAAGAGGGTGGAGGCCGTTGCGGCGGCTGCAATGACGATGACGGGAGCTGCACCAACACGGGCAACGGTAAATCAAGATTAGGGGGAGATTGTTAGGATAATGGAGATTGTTAGGATAATCATGATTGAATCAGTTGATTAGGTCATGTGTGTCATGCACGTAGGTTGGTTAGACTCCAGATTTGTTAGGCTAGCGTGCATATGTGTGTCGTGATGGTGTATGTGCACCTGAGTCGATCATGTAGGGCACTAGGGCTGCGGCCGTTGGCGAGCGGATCGCACGCGCTGGTGAGTCCTCAGGCGCTGCGTGCGTGCGTGAGCAGCCGAGGGCTACAAAGCCGGCCCATATCCAGGTGGTTAGCGATCTGATGCGTCCAGGTTGTTAGCTTGTTAGCCGGCTATAATGGTGGCTGGATTACTACGTGTGTGCGTGAGTTAGTTGTCGGCCAGGGTGATATGCATCGGGTATAAAAAGCCCTACCTGTTGTACTGGTTAGTCCAGCGCTTGTGGTATGTGCCTAGAAGAAAAAGAATAGGTCGTGCGTGGGGCCGAGGCGCCGTTCATGCGGCATATGGCGTTCGTCGCCTGAAAAAGTCCAGTGTGTTGTGCTTCTTCTTCTACCTTCGTTCGAGATAGAGAGAAAGAAGTTCGTCCGGCGTTCATGTCGCCGGAGGATACGCGGCGTTCGTCGCCGGACCGGGTTTGTCCTAACATCACCGACGGTAGGGAAGAGACCGGTGTTTCACGTTTGGCAGCGCGCGCCACGGTCTCGGGTGCGGCCATGTTCGCCGGTGGCCGCACCGCGTGCGCAAGTCCCCCACAGCGGTGGCGGAGGATGAAGGCTCGGCCGTGGAGCGGCGGCGGGGGAGGGCGAGGATGGGCGTGTGGCGGCGGATGCCCGGCCGTGCTCTGGTCGTTGGGAGAAGGAGGTGCGGGGCGTGGGAATCGTGGTGCGGGATGTGCGTGCATGCACAGCGGGGGTTTTGTTCGAACGGGTGGGCAGGGTTATGATTCGGGGATCAGTGGCTTGATGCGTGGCTTGTTGGGTTAAACACAGAAGGATTATAGGCCATCAGATATTGTAGATGGACGGATATACTTGTTTGGATCTGCCACTCTCTTGCTTTTATAATGGTACTAGTTTATTAGTATAATGCGAACTAAACATGTCCTGACTTTTTTTAACAGCTTTTTGTTTGAGAATTATTTTTAAGGGCATGTACAATGGTTGATAAGATAATCTTATTTTAAACTTTGCATGTAAATTATAGATGACAAAAAAACATGTTTACAATGGGTCATTTCTTAGCCTTATCTTTAATAATTAGTTATTTCTAAAAATATGGTGATATAAATTGTGCTAAGAGATAATCTCTTGTATTCTCTTAATAAGAGAAGACAAACCTTCTTTTACGATTTCTCTTTCTTCCACCTCATCATTTATCCTATATGACACTCTTAAGATAAAACCATTGTACATGCCAAACAGACCTTAACAGAACACACGACTCGTGCCGTGATAGAGGAAAACACCACAACCCTCTCAATTCCAAACTCCAAATACCTGTCTCAACCGCCTCTTGCGAATCCCGTGTGTACGTAGATCCTTCTCATCCACCGCCTTCCGCCCATCTACCATGTCGAGCCTCCCTGCCGCCATCTCCAGATGCGGCGACCGCCGCCCCTCGGTCCTCATCGACACACAATCCAACCTCGACCACCGCCCGAACACGGAAGCGGATTTCTAGAGCATCTGCGTCGGGGCCCTGCTATCATGGCCGTCGCTTCAGGGCCTCGTTCTCGAGATGTGTGGTGACCTGGTCGGGTTAACCATCGTTCTTAGCAGCATTTGGCGCAAGAGTCACAGTGGACTTCATAGGTTCATATAGCTAGAATCGATACAGGCCCTAGGCTCTGTGCCATTTTGTTTTGTTCTGCAGCCCAAGGTGCCCGCGAATGCAAACAATGGAAACGACAGAACAGATGGCCGGCTCACATCCATATCCATTAGACGACCAGGCAACAAAAAATCAATTTGCCCGGTTCTCACCTCCATATTCTTCACGTCCATGGGCTTTGCATCTTCTCGGAAATGCATGATCTCTCGGTCTCTCCATATTTGGATCTCTCATTCTCATGATTGGGCGCTTGTCCACCAAGAATACAACATGGAGCTCATGCAAGTGAAGGAAGAGAGAGAAGACCGAGCTAACCAGCTCTAGCTGGACGCTCATGGATACTCTCTATCTCTCTCACTCTCATTTTCTTTGTTTCCGTTCCTGACATGGAGCAACCGAGAATAAGGACAGGCCATCTATGCTGTTTTTCATTTTTTATAAACAGGAGCAATGGAAAGATCAAGAGGCAAGAAGTGGACGCCGTGCGGTACAGTGACTCTCCATGGGTTCAAGAAATTTGTCTGGCTCAGTTGTATTCGGGGTGAACAGTTGTGATAGAAACAGTGCCTACGGCCCATGAATTTGTCTGCTCCCAGTGTCGCTAGGCTCAGTCGCAGCTGTCAGGAACAGGTACAGTACCCTAGCTCCAGACGAGCGCCGACAGACACGGATGGGATTAAGATTGAGTACCTGCTGAGAGGCTTTGACCACATGATAACTGCGGCGATCCCAAGCAATACCAGCGGCCAGGATAGCGCGACCCCGGTGCAGATGCTCTATTGAATATTTTCGGCCCGAACGCGACCACCGCCTTAGCCCTAACGAGCGAAGGCCGCGCCATCGAGGTGTCCTTCGAGCTCGCGGACCCGCCTGGTGTCTCTCGCTGCTTCGTCCACTGCCCCGGCCTGAGAAAAAACAGCTTCGGTTCAGACCCCCGGATCCTCAGCTGGACGGACTCCTTCGTCGTTATCGCCGTCCCCTTCGCGTGCAACGCCCAGCGCAGGGATCCTTCGTCATACTACGATTCATCCGATCTGTTTGTCTACAGGGCAGGCCCAGGTCCCCCTCGCTCCACCTCATCCCGAGACCCTACCCCCGCCACATGGGCTTCAACATGATCGCAGTAATACCCCTCCGCCGCCATGGTGCCAGGGACCACGACGCCGTGGTCATCCCCGTCCGGCACATCGCCGATGGTGCTAGCAGTGATAGGTACGTTCTCCACACGTACCGCTCTGACAGCTTGGCCTGGCGCACAAAGGCGGCGAGGATCTCCAAGGACGCGGAGACAGACCACGACAAGCTGATGCGGCACGAATGCACCAGAGTGATCTCCGCCGGAGGGGGCTCGGTTGGCCTGGTCGACCTTTGGTGAGGCGTGCTGCTCTGCAATGTGCTGGACAAGGATCCAGTTCTACGTCTGATCCAATGGCCTGTTCCGCTTCATCGCAATCTTCTCTCGGGTCCCGCCACATCGACACCTATCTCCTCACGGCCGTCCCGCGATGTGGCTTTCAGCAATGGTGTGATCAGGTTCGTTGAGCTCCAGTTTCGCCATAGTTGTCGTTGTTCCTCCAACAATGATGGAGGTTTCTTTCGTGGTTGGACGGCCACCACATGAAGTAGGAGGATTTTCTCTAAGGATTGGCACAATGGTTTCACCGTTGATATGGCTAACATCTCTGACTTACTGCTGCCCAAGGTATTGAAGGAGAAAAGACTGACCTGGAACAAGGTGTTGAGTGCTTCCCCTACCTTGAGCCAAAACATAAAATAGAACACCTGCACCCAGGCCCTCCCTATCTAGCCATCCATTCTACGCATCGCGATTCGTGCAAATACATTTCTTTTTTTTGTTTCCCTCGCGTAAAACATGTTTTAAAGTTCAAACCTTTGCAGCGTGGCAAAGTTTTCTATCTAGAATCTAAGATAACTTTTTCAGATTTTTTTGTCAAATATAAATATACAAATTATGATTTTCTAGATTAAAAAAATCATATTTTGTATATTTATGTTTGACAAAAAATTCTGAAAGATTTATCCTAGATTCTAGATAGAAAGCTTTGCCACGCTGCAAAGGTTTGAACTTCAAGACATGTTCTATGTGAGAGAAACAAAAAGAAAAAAATTCATATAGAAAGTTAGTTCTGTTGCACAGATCTTAAAGCAACTTTGAACAGTTAGGATAGCAAGGCCCTGAGTCTGTGTGATGATGACGTTGTTTATATCATGGCCAAGCTGAATGTACAAGACGAAGTAGCATGGGTGCTTGCTATCAACACCAGAGAAGGAAAACTGGAAAGAGTCGCGCAATGCTCTGCCAAGAGGATGGGGATAGCTCTTGATCCGACTTATGTTTCCTGGGCATTGTCTGACTACCTTCGCACGGCGGTAGGTAATTCAGTTTGCTGATATCCCTTTGTTTTTGTGCAATGAAATTCAGTAAAGCTATGTTTTCCTGCAGAGGAACCTAAACAGACCTTGCCAATTCAGTAATTCAGTTTACTCTTTTTGTTGGACTTATTACTTTGGCTGAACGCATCCTAGCTATGTAAAGGTCAGGTGTCGCTCAATATGCTTTGTATTCACTTGATGTTATATTTTGAGTTAATAAAAGTTCCCTTTCTCAGGGGCAAAGTAACCTGCTGACGGCAGGGGTGGAAAGTTCTCTTGTAATGCTAGAGTTTGCCAGCGTGTGCCATGCTGTATGAAACAATAGCAGAACTAATTGTATAGATGATCTAAAACCTTTGTTTTATCTCTTTAAGAGTATATTAAAAGTTTTAGAATGAGAAACTTTGAACATTTTAACAGGAAAGCTAATTAAACATGCCGAGCTTAATTAGTGGAGCATTCAACATTGCAGCAAAAGGATGAACTAGACTTTAGATGCAAACCAAGCACAGTACCAGTTCGCTCTAAGGCTGGCTTCTCACCATGAATTCTCATGTCCACTTAGTGAGCTTTTATTCATGCAGAGAGATGTGAGGCGTGTAGAAGTCTCTTTATCAACCTTGTAGAAAGAATTCACCAAACCATATTAAGCAATAAATGCAGATCACTTGTAAGCAGCGACGAAGAAGCAGTGATGTGTGGTCTTGATATATATGGCAAGTATAATCTTACCGAACCATGTATGGTTGTGTAACCAGATCAAAGTTCCATTGCTCTTCCTACAAATACGGAGAAGAAATGCCTGCCTGTGTGGTCTGTACTGCAGAGAAGCTGGCTGACTTGAAGTTCATTTCGCCAAAATTTTCTTCCGAGTGTTTGTTGTAGGACTAGACATGGGAGACATAGAATGTGGCATTTCAAGCATACGATGCCCTTCTCTTACTCAGGTCGTTTAGAGACAGCTATAAAAGGTCTCCAAAAGGGCTTGTTTTCTGTCTACCACTTGAAAGTTCGGACAAGTTGTTTGTAGTTGTATTTCTCCTTTAGGTGATATGTTTTTGCAGTTTCCTTATATCAAACCACGCAGTACTCCTTTGTGATACAAAATCACGATATAAAGCAAAGTATATGTCTCAAGCCGTGAGTGTAACAGATATTGTAGTTCGATTGATCTTTAGATGTGTTATACCCATGGTTTCGATGTTTTATTGATAACTATGCAAATATTAATTTTTGCGAATGTTCTTGCTCTGCTTGCTCATATTTGTGACAGAACCATGTGTGTATTCTATTTCTCATGCCTTAGGCCAACTCCAACGCACGACCCCAAATGGACATCTGTTTCGTCCGGAGTTCGTATGTTTGAGGCAGGAAAACGGACACGGTCGTTCCCTTACGGTCGAGCAGCTGTCGGTGCGCCCAACGGGCCGACCACCCCAAACTATCTGTTTTTTCAGACGTGAATTTAACCCCCCAAAAAACCCAAATAAACATTGGAATTAACTCAAAAACAATAATATAAACATTAAAACAACCACATTACCCAAGTTCACAACATTAATATAAACAAAAACATTAAAAAAACTAGATTAGGGCCATTGTCGCCGCCGTGGATGCCGTCTACTCCTTTTCGGGATGGCGCCCCCTGCTAGGCTGGAGGTCGTGATAGATGCCCTGAGCCGGTCCAACAAACGTCCCTCCGATGGCGGCAGGGCTACACGGCTGGCCGCCCTGGGCGAAGGGGATGAAACAAATAAATACTCTCTTCGATCCCTATTAAGTGTCACTAATTTAGTATAACTTTGTAATAAATCAGCAAAACTTTATATTGAACTGAGGGAGTATGTAATACTTTTTTAAACACAGTACACACACAAGCGCTCATTTATACGCGCACACCCTACTCCTATGAGCACCTCCGAGAGGCTGAGCCGGCATATCATCTTGAGATTTTACAAAGTCGCCATAGGGAGTATGTAATACTGAAGTATTGTTTTGCAACGAAACCCGTAATTTTCCGCATTGCACATGCCACATTGTGTATTTGTGTGCTCACGTATCCTTTCCTATTTTCTAGTTTAACACATGGAACAAATAAAAGAGAGGATCCGGTGGTTACCCGGGGAAACAGCCAAGAACCCACAACACATGGCTCAATTCAAATAGCAGCCACCAAATCAAAAAAAGACAGTGCTTAATAATAGATGAGAAATAGGAACAGGAGCGAAATTAAGAGCGCGCCAGAAACTAAAGAGCCCTCAGGGCCACCCTCCCTTCTCGTTGCCCACCTCCCCGGCCTCCGCACGACGGCGACCGACGGCGACGCCTGTCGATGGGCAAGCAGGCATGCATGCAAGCACAATAACCTTAGCTAGCTAGGAGCCACGACCATTAATTTGTGGAGATATCATCATCAGCCAGGCGTAAGTAAGGTTGAAGGTGAAGCCCGATCGGCGTCGATCGATGGGGAGGTACGACGGCGGGAAGGAGGCGGCGGACACGCAGCTGGGCTACCCGCTGGTGGCGGTGTGCATCGACAAGGACAAGAACAGCCAGAACGCGCTCAAGTGGGCCATCGACAGCATCGTGGGCAAGGGCCAGACCATCGTCCTCGTCCACGTCAACACCAAGGGCGTCTCCGGCGGCGTGGAGAACGCCGCCGGGTTCAAGCAGCCCACCGACCCGAGCCTCAAGGTGCTCTTCCTCCCGTTCCGCTGCTTCTGCACCCGCAAGGACATCCAGTGCAAGGATGTGGTGCTCGACGACCACGACGTCGGCAAGTCCATCATCGAGTTCGCCGCCCACGGCGCCGTCGAGAAGCTCGTCACCGGCGCATGCACGCGCGGCGGCTTCGTCAGGTTCAAGGCCGACATCCCGACCACCATCTGCAAGGGCGCGCCTGACTTCTGCACCGTCTACGTGATCAGCAAGGGCAACAAGGTGTCGGCGCAGCGCAACTCCATCCACCCGGCGCCGCGCGTGTCCCCGCTCCGGTCGCAGATCGTCAACATGAGCGCCGCGGCGGCCGCCAAGCCGCCCGAGCCGGCCGTGCCGGTGCCTACGAACCAGAAGTGGTCGATGTCGTCCAGGGGCAGCGATAACGGGGAGACGCCGAGGGTGGATACCATCATCCGCTCGCCGTTCACCACTACCGGAATCGCCGCCGTCGGCATAGGGCTGAGTCCCGCCGGGGTACACCTATGCCGATGGCCCCTGTCGGCATAGGGCCGTCGGCAACATATGCGTCGGCACAGCCAGGGAGGCCGTCGGCTTAGAAAAGCCGTCGGCATATATGATACGCCGACGGGGCCGTACATCTATGCCGACGGCCCCGGCCGTCGGCAATTATCACGCCTAACGGCGGCCGCCGTCAAGTCTGCCCAATGCCTGATCGCCACGTGGCACCCCTATGCCGACGGCCTAGCCGTCGGCTTAGTCAAAACCTATGCCGACGGCTAGACCGTCGGCATAGGGGTGCCGCGCGGCGACCAGCCGCTGCTCGTGGACCAGGTCTATGCCGACGGCCGGGCCGTCGGCATAGTTTGAAACTATGCCGACGGCTAGGCCGTCGGCATAGTCCTTCATACAGAGCTCCCAGTAGCTGACACGTGGCACCTATGCCGACGGCCTAGCCGTCGGCACAGTTTTTAAACTAAGCCGACGGCTAGGCCGTCGGCATAGGTGCCACGTGTCAGCTACTGGGAGCTCACGCTAGCCCTATGCCGACGGCCTAGCCGTCGGCCTAGTTTGCTTTTGCTTTTTTTTTCTTTTTTCTGTTTGTTTTCAGATCAATTCAATTCAAATAGCAGCACATATCAGCAGATATATATGATGAGATAGACATATAAAACACAACGGGATATCATCCGGCACCATCACAACAATATATGCATAAGCATCATCACACACAAGTCTCTAAATGAACATCATCACAACCAACATAAGCATATAGAGAAGCACACAAGTCATCTAAATGATCATCACCACACACAAGTCATCTCAAGCATCATCACCACACAAGGATCATCGAGCACCGCGGAGGTCGTCACCGCCAAGACGGCCAAAGCCCAGGTCGTCACTGCTGGCGGCAGCGTTACCGCCAAGACCGCCTCCGCCTCCGCCTCCGTGGATCGGAGTGGTCGTGCTCCTTGTCTCCGGAGTGCTGCGAAGACCACCGCCAACGGTAGATCCACATGTTCCCTGGATGTTGAAAAGACATATGCACGGGATATATGACTGTGTTGAAAGGCATGACATGCTTTGGGTGAATAGATTGGAGATGAACTAACCGGCGAGGGGCCAGCGTTCTGTGCCACAAACTCCTCAAAGCTCATCAGCACTGGTTGTGCTGGAGGGCATTGTGTTGGAGGGAACTGAGGACACCTGCCGGCCGCCATATCCTGAAAAGCCTGCTGCATCTGGCTATCCCTCTGCACTTGGTGTTCATAAAGCCTCTGATGCCACACCATGGTCTCCTGGCGTGTGTACTCCATGTAGGCCTACGGTATGACATGATGGAACTCATAAAACTACTAAATGCGGAAAATGAAGTGAGCAATGAAGATAAGAGGAAAAATACTTACAAATTGTTGCTCCTGAAAGAGGGACTGTGTACTGGTCACTGGCTGGCTCATGCGCTGGCTCAGGCTCGGGTCGATCCGACGAAGCTGTGTGTAGGTGATACTAGGAGTGATCACAGCATCGAGAACCGCCTCCCGACCGTGCTCCTTGGGCCCCATGCTCACCACCGCCCTGTCGTCCAGAGGCGCCGCAATGGGGTCAGGTGTGTCAGGATGCAACTTCAGATACACTTCGGAGTAGGCCTGCTTCCTCCCCGCGGTCTTCTTGCCGTAGTACTGGGGCTCGCCAGGCTTGGAGTCCTTCCGCGTATAGGCGATCTCCCACGGTTGCATGTCTGAGAGCGGCCGCTTCAGTTTCTCCTCCTGCACCACCAAATAGAGATTAGTCATACATAAGAAAGTGATGGTAAATAGAAGAAGAAGAATGTTTAATGGGGTTAGTCATACATTAACTGCCTTGTGGAGATAGTGGTTTCGGTTTCCCTGAGCATGTACTCCCTCCGTCCCTCGGTTAGCCTTATTTTTGGTTCTCATAGCCGCCCAGGCTCCAGCCTCATCACACCAAAGATCCACCAATGCCGCCCAGGACTCGTCTTTTCCATAACACCAATTTGGACACACCTACATAATAAAAGCATAATGGCATGTAGGTGTGTCCAAATTGGTGTTATGGAAGCATAAAGCATAAAGCATAATGTACCACAAGGTAATGAAAGCATAATGAAAAATCTTTTATACTTACCGCCAAGAACTCGGGCCTCTCCAAGGTAATGGCCATCCTCCGCGCTTCTTCCTTGGTCATCTTCACACCAAGATAGTCGTGGTAGTATGTGGAGATGGCCACATAGCGCACCTCGTACTGCATCTGGCGGGCCTTCTTCTTGCATTGGCGCAGCACGATCTGGTCCGCTCTAGCCCTGTGCTCCGGAAGAACTCGATAGAATGTCTACAATCATGCATGAAACAAGAATGGAAGAAGCCATGAGTTAAATCATTCATGAAACTAGAATGGACTTGTGCTTCTAAAGAGAACTCACCCAGAAAGTATTGATCACGGCCTTGGCATGGGTCTCATGGTCCGCGTGGCGGGTCGCTTCCCAGTGGTCCCAGCTCGTGGCCAAAACCCGACGGTCCGGCTGCCTGACTGGATCAGGACAGTACAACCCCGGCCAATATAACTTCAGCAAGACGGTGATGAGGCCGTTGGGAATACGGACCCCTTTAGAATATATCCAGTTGCTGCAAAAGAATGAACTATTAGCATGTGACAAGCAAAATAAATAACAACCGGAATAAGCATGTGACAAGCAAAATAATGAACCACTTACTCTTTTCCCGTGGGCTCAATGAGCCACTTCTGCTCCTCAGTAGCAGGAACCTGCTTTGGTAGCTTTGCGTTGCCACGCAGCCACCCCTTCTTGTCAACCCCCTTCCCGTCACCACCATCATCCCCGCCACCACCCTCCTCCTCGCCTGCCTCCCCCTCCCCAACCTCCTCCTCCTCCTTCTCCTCCTCCTCCTCGCCTGCCTCCTCCTCCACCTCCTCCTCCTCCTCCACCGCCACCACCTCCTCCTCCTCCTCCTCCTCCCTAGAGGGTACCTCACTAGAGGAGGGCCTCGAAGACAACACCCCTAAGTCGGTGAGGGTGCGCTCTTTCTGGACGCGACCCCCTGTAGTGGCTCTCCCCCCAGCACCTCGTCCTCTAGAGGCTCTCCCCCCACCCCCTCCTCCTCTAGGGGCACCTCTCCCTCGACCTCCCTGTGAAGAGTCATCATCAAGTAGCCGAGGGGGAGGATTACGTGCTCGACCACTCCGACTAGGCAGGCCGACGACCTTGCGTAGGAAACCCACGCCGTCGGCCTTCCCCTTGCCCATGTTCCACGAACCTGCATTGAAAAGAGAAAAAGCAATTAGTAAATTAATGAAATGAAGGAAAAGGCATGATAATAAACACATTAATAAAAATGCATAAAAAGGCATATTCCTAAACTATAGAAAAAAATACTTGAAACGTACATCTGCTAGAACCCATATGAATCATCACTGTTGTAACCTCTTTCTCGGTCCGTCTCATCATCACTATCAATCATATCATCTTCGTTGTCCGACGGAGGTGGAGGCTCTTCCTCGTCGTCAGCGTCTTCGTTTAACTTTTCTAGCATAAGTATGTCATTTTCATTGACAATGGTCTCACCATCATTCCATGCATCGTCGACGTTTGGGTCCACATCATCATCACCCAATGGTCTAGCGTCATCGTTTCTAACCACATCATCATCATCATCATCATCATCATCAGGTTGCTCTTGATAGAACACTCCCTCGTATGTCATGGGGTTAATGTTGTAGTAATCGTCTTCATTCGGGTCTGGTAGCTTACCATGTGGCGACACCTTGAACACAACTTCCCAACCCTTTAGATACATTTTCTGGCATGGGTAAGGCAGATAATATACTTGTGTAGCTTGGGTAGCCGCAATGAAGAGATCGGCTCCGGCATAGACGGTTGATGGTTTAACTTCGACCAAACCAATGGAAGGCGTATGTTTTACCCCCTCCCGTGGATCGAACCATCGGCATTTGAACACAGGCAGACTTAGGGTCTCACGCCCCTGGCGGAATTTAACCTCGTATATATTTTGTACCCTTCCGTAGTAGTCTACTGAATTTTGACTGGGGGTGTACACTCCAGTGTTTATAGTTTTGGGATCGGGGCGGCTGTTTTGGTGCTCCTCTGTATGGAAGCGATACCCATTCACATCATACTTTTTACATGTCATGACGGCAAGGTCAAAACCCATGGAAACCCATCTCAATTCATCATCCATAGATATGTTCGGATCTTTTCCCTAAAAGTATAATGGAAATTGTTGCGTACATTAGTTCGGTTAACTAATAGATGTTGAAGTAGGTATTTAATAGGGGAGTGTGGAAAATTACTTTCTCCATGAACCAAGCAACAACATTTTTACGTCCATGGTTTCCATGACGGAGAAGAGTAAGTGCCTCCGCCTCAGTAGGAGGATTCACTCCCGTCCATTCCTCTTGAACGAAATCACTAAAAAAAGATAAGCGGTGTTAGACCGGGACTAAGTGAACATGAAACATGATGATGTGGAAGACATAAAGGAATGGTGTAGTGGTATTACCTCATCCACACTTCCTCAACTTCCTTGATGTTGTGCAAGATATAGAACATGAGGTCCTCCCACTCTTGTCGTGGCATGTTATAAGATTTCGAGGCCCCAGCCCTCCCACCTTGCGCGTTGAATAGATCGAGCCTGGGTTGATACTTGGGCTCTTCCATATTGTATCGAGGCACCTTGTTATGCAGATGGGGAACGTGGTCTGGATAGTATGATGTCCTGAGGCCTGACACCTCCTCTAGGATAATTGCCTCAGCTATGGAAGCTTCAATCTTAGCTTTGTTTCCACATTTCCGTCGGAGATGCTTGTTCTGCCTCTCAGGGCCGTACTGCCAGCGATTTTGCACAGGGCCCCCCAACAATACCTCGTTCGCAAGGTGCAGAATGAGATGTGTCATCGGAGTAAAGAAGCCTGGCGGAAAGATCTTCTCTAGCTTGACTATCAACTCCGGTGCCTTCTTATGCAATTTTTCAATCACCTCTTTACTTAATTCTTTAGCACAGAGCGTACGGAACAAATGGCTAAGCTCGGCAAGCACTCGCCAGACATACTCGGGGACATAGCCTCGAACCATCACCGACATTATCCGCTAAATCCATACATGGTAGTCATGACTCTTCAGGACGGTTACTTTGCCCGTTGAAAGATTGACTCCCTTACTTATATTCGATGCATAACCATCGGTGAACTTCAAAATTTGTTTCAGCCAGATAAGTACTTTTTTTTTCTGGCGGTTTAAGGACAAAGTCAGCATCTGGCTTGAACCAGTTTTTTCGACCGCCTGTGGGAGGCTTCATGTTCAGGCGTGGTCTATCACAAATTCTCTGTTGATCGGCTCTAGCTTTTACGTTATCCTTCATCTTATCAGGAATGTTGAGGATCGTGTGGAAAAGGGACTCTGCCACATTCTTTTCGGTGTGCATCACATCAATATTGTAAGGAAGTTTGAGGTCCTTGAAATAGGGAAGCTGCGAGAAGGGGGTAATGTGCGTCCAGTTGTGCGTCTCACCATATCCCTCGAAGCCTTTGGCTTTGGCTTTGCCTTTGCCTTTGACTTTAGGCTTGAGAGCTTTTAGCTGAGCAAGAACATCTGCCCCCGAAAATGTTGGAATCTCGGTTACTTCATGAACAACCCGGCCTTTCATGAAGTTCTTCTTGTCTTCCCTGTCTGGATGGTCTGGAGGGAGGAACTGTCGATGCAGGTCAAAGGCTACATACTTGCCACCCTTACTCAGCCAAATCATTCGCAGAGCCTGCATGCACACTGGGCATGGCATCTTACCACTTCTACACCATCCGCAGAATAGAGCATAGCCGGGAAAGTCATGCATGCAATAGTGCAACCAAACTTTCATCAAGAAATTTCTCTGCAGATCCCGGTCGTATGCCAACCTCGGAAAGTACCAAGAATGGTGCAAAGCATCCACAAGCGGCTGCATAAACACACCCAATTGCTTCCCCGGGTAGTCAGGCCCTGGAATGATGAGCGACAAGAACATGGTCTTCCGTTGCATTAGGGCACCGGGAGGAAGATTGAGCGGAATTACAAACACTGACCAGCAGCACCGGGAGGAACATGGTCTTCAACATTTGCTGTTTCTGCAACAATGACATCATCTAGCATGTCCCTGACCCCGTCGTCCTCATATCCATCGATGCGTTGTCGCATCACCTCCTCTCTACCACGGTCCTGCTCAGCTATGTTTATCGGCGGCATGTCAAAGTTTGGCATATATCCGTGCGTGCGAAGGTGCTCACTCATGTCCGTCTGATTTCTACGGTGACGTCTGGCACATCTCGCACAGGGGCATGGTGGGATAATTCTCATTGGACGACGGAATATCTCCTTCAAATACACATCGGTTTCGCGATCCACTCTGATGTTACTCGATTTTGACGGATAAAACCACTGTACATCCACTGATTATCTGCCATCCTCTGCTTTTTTGCAACCCACACAACATAATTAAGGATTCACTTAAATTAATGGCATCAAATTTTCAGTTTCTACCGCGTTTAATCCACCTACATCTCTAATAGGTAAACATGGGTCCTAATCCCACCCGAGGATGTGTAGATTGAGTACGTTCTCCATTCTACCCTGTTCCGAGACAAAATTTCGGCAGCACCTCCCCGCTGTTCTCCAGATACACGTCTCGGCAAATAGCCGAGAGAATGTGCTCCGGAGAACAATGGGGAGGCACCGCCAAAATCCTGTCTCGGAATGGGGTAGAACATGGAGAACATACCCAATCTACACATCCTCGGGCTGTCCGTGGAAAACGCTGGACAATCCGCAAGAGCTGCGGTGATAAATATGTAATTGAATGTACATTTATCCATGCAACCCTTTCGGACGGGAGACGCCTAGGTTACGTCAGTTGCCTTGAGAATGAAATCTAGTGATATGAAAAAATGGAGGGGATGGACTTGTAGCTCACCCTCGGCTGTAGAGGAAGTAGTCGAACAGCAGAGGGATGCTCAGGGGGACCAACGCGTTGTACAACGGTCACTCCAATGAAATGCGACACCACAAAGCCTGCAAATTCCATCGCGACAAAAAATTAGAACATCACAACTCATAGAACATCACAATATCATCGTCATCGTCTAACAATCATCGAATCATAAAAAAACATCATCATCATCTAAAAATTATCGAAGCATAAAAAAACACCATCATTTATCATCAACATCATCATCTACCAATCATCTATCATCTATCATCATCATCATCTACCAATCATCTATAATCTATCATCATCATCATCATCTCAAAATCATCGAAGCATAAAAATCATCATTATCACTTCTCATCTAACAATCATCATCATCATCTCAAAACAAATCCGTATGAACAAGTTATCTATCTAACTACCATCTATGTGTCTAACTATCACATTTAGCCCTCTTATCCTCTGCAAAATCATGAAGAAACAAAAAAAATTCTGGGGAGGGAGCCAGACCTAACGGAGAGGAGGTCGAGGCGGCGGCGGGGTGGCTGCGTTGGGCGGGGACGAGGTCGGGCGGGGCGGCGGCCAGGGCGGGGACGAGGTCGAGCCGGGGCGGGGGCGTCGGCCGGGGCGGAGACGAGGTCGGGGCGGGGACAAGCTCGGGGCGGGAAGGGGCGTCGGCCAGGGCGGAGACGAGGGCGGGGCGGGGCGTCGGCCGGGGAAGAGACGAGGTCGGGGCGGGGCGAGGACGAGGTCGGGGCGGGTGGGTGGAGCGGCGGCGCGGCGCGGGTGGGTGGGTGGGGACGGGGCGGGTAGGGCGGAGCGGCGGCGCGGCGCGGGTGGGTGGAGATGGCGGCGGCCGGTGGCGGGGCGAGCGGCTAGGGGGGCGTCGACGGCGTGGAGAGGCTGGCGGCGGCGACGGTTGGGTGTCGACGGGAAGAGGGAGTTGGATCGGGGTGCGAGGAGACAAAAGAGTGGAGGAGGGCCGGGGTGACGAGGATAAGGTGGCCCTATGCCGACGGCCAGGCCGTCGGCATAGGAGTGGTCCCACCTGACAGCGAGAGGGCCATCGAGTGGATAAGGGTGGCTCAGGCCGTCGGCATAGGGAGGAGGCCTATGCCGACGGCTATGCCGTAGGCATAGATGGCAACTACTTTTTTTTAAAAACATAGTCCCACCTCGCCGAGGGAAAAGCAATTAGTCCTGTTTAAATAGCTCACTAATTCAATTATTACATTTTTAGATTCTTAGTTTACCGTCTGTATGGGACCCGGTACCCCGCACCTGGAGGGGGGAAACGGACGCGTGGGGTCGCCGGCGGCGGCGCCATCCGTGAGACGTGCGTCTACACATGCCAGAACACTTTCACACATGCATCGGGACCCGTGCGATGTTTCGGTGGCATAGCTATACCCCGAAGGCCACCGCTAATCCCAGTTGACCAGTAGATCTAGCCCTTTGACTTTCGCCGGACGAGCTTTGACCGGTGGACTCTTCCACCTGGTTGCGATAAATCAGCCCATAGGAACATTCCCGAACACGGTCTGGACCCAACCCAACACTAGATCCCCTCCGGTTCCACCGCACCCGCACCATCCCCCCTCTAAGTGACGGCTGCTCTGCCTTCCGTGGAGGGGGGCCAAACCACGGAGCCCCAAGACGGGCGTCTACACATGCCAGAACACTTTCACACATGCATCGGGACCCGTGCGATGTTTCGGTGGCATAGCTATACCCCGAAGGCCACCCCGAATCCCAGTTGACCAGTAGATCTAGCCCTTTGACTTTCATCGGACGGGCTTTGACCGGTGGACTCTTCCACCTTGTTGCGATAGGTCAGCCCATAGGAACATCCCCGAACACAGTCTGGACCCAACCCAACACTAGATTCCCTCCGGTTCCACCGCACCCGCACCATCCCCCACCTCTAACTGACGGCTGCTCTACCTTCCGTGGAGGGGGCCCACACCACGGAGCCGCAAGACAGGCGTCTACGCATGCCAGAACACTTTCACACATGCATCGGGACCCGTGCGATGTTTCGGTGGCATAGCTACACCCCGAAGGCCACCGCGAATCCCAGTTGACCAGTAGATCTAGCCCTTCGACTTTCGCCGGACGGGCTTTGACCGGTGGACTCTTCCACCTGGTTGCGATAGGTCGGCCCATAGGAACATTCCCGAACACGGTCTGGACCCAACCCAACACTAGATTCCCTCCGGTTCCACCGCACCCGCACCATCCCCCCCTCTAACTGACGGCTCGTCTACCTTCCGTGGAGGGGGGCCACACCACGGAGCCCCAAGACGGGTGTCTACGCATGCCAAAACACTTTCACACATGCATCGCGACCCATGCGATGTTTCGGTGGCATAGCTACACCCCGAAGGCCAACCCGAATCCCAGTTGACCAGTAGATCTAGCCCTTTGACTTTCGCCGGACGGGCTTTGACCGGTGGACAATTCCACCTGGTTGTGATAGGTCAGCCCATAGCAACATCCCCGAACACGGTTTGGACCCAACCCAAAAATAGATTCCCTCTGGTTCCATCGCACCCGCACCATCCCCCCTCTAAGTGGCGGCTGCTCTGCCTTCCGTGGAGGGGGGCCACACCACGGAGCCCCAAGAAGGGCGTCTATGCATGCCAGAACACTTTCACACATGCATCGGGACCCGTGCGATGTTTCGGTGGCATAGCTACACCCCGAAATCCACCGCGAATCCCAGTTGACCAGTAGATCTAGCCCTTTGACTTTCGCCGGACGGGCTTTGACCGGTGGACTCTTCCACCTGGTTGCGATAAGTCAGCCCATAGCAACATCCCCGAACACGGTCTGGACCCAACCCAACACTAGATTCCCACTGGTTCCACCGCACCCACACCATCCCCCCTCTAAGTGACGGCTGCTCTGCCTTCCGTGGAGGGGGGCACACTACGGAGCCCCAAGACGGGCGTCTACACATGCCAGAACACTTTCACACATGCATCGGGACCCATGCGATGTTTCGGTGGCATAGCTATACCCCGAAGGCCACCCCGAATCCCAGTTGACCAGTAGATCTAGCCCTTTGACTTTCGCCGGACGGGCTTTGACCGGTGGACTCTTCCACCTGGTTCCGATAAGTCAGCCCATAGCAACATCCCCGAACACGGTCTGGACCCAACCCAACACTAGATTCCCTCCCGTTCCACCGCACCCGCACCATCCCCCCTCTAAGTGACGGCTGCTCTGCCTTCCATGGAGGGGGGCCACACCACGGAGCCCCAAGACGTGCGTCTACACATGCCAGAACACTTTCACACATGCATCGGGACCCGTGCGATGTTTCGATGGCATAGCTACACCCCGAAGGCCACCGCGAATCCCAGTTGACAAGTAGATCTAGCCCTATGACTTTCGCCGGACGGGCTTTGACCGGTGGACTCTTCCACCTGGTTCCGATAAGTCAGCCCATAGCAACATCCCCGAACACGGTCTGGACCCAACCTAACACTAGATTCCCTCCGGTTCCACCGCACCCGCACCATCCCCCCTCTAAGTGACGGCTGCTCTGCCTTCCATGGAGGGGGGCCACACCACGGAGCCCCAAGACGTGCGTCTACACATGCCAGAACACTTTCACACATGCATCGGGACCCGTGCGATGTTTCGGTGGCATAGCTATACCCCGAAGGCCACCCCGAATCCCAGTTGACCAGTATATCTAGCCCTTCGACTTTCGCCGGACGGGCTTTGACCGGTGGACTCTTCCACCTGGTTGCGATAGGTCAGCCCATAGGAACATCCCCGAACACGGTTTGGACCCAACCAAACACTAGATTCCCTCCGGTTCCACCGCACCCGCACCATCCCCCCCTCTAACTGACGGCTGCTCTACCTTCTGTGGAGGGGGCCCACACCACGGAGCCCCAAGACGGGCGTCTACGCATGCCAGAACACTTTCACACATGCATCGGGACCCGTGCGATGTTTCAGTGGCATAGCTACACCCTGAAGGCAACCGCGAATCCCAGTAGACCAGTAGATTTAGCCCTTTGACTTTCGTCGGACGGGCTTTGACCGGTGACTCTTCCACCTGGTTCGATAGGTCAGCCCATAGGAACATCCCCGAACACGGTCTGGACCCAACCCAACACTAGATTCCCTCCGGTTCCACCGCACCCGCACCATCCCCCCTCTAAGTGACGACTGCTCTGCCTTCCGTGGAGGGGGGCCACACCACGGAGCCCCAAGACGGGCGTCTACACATGCCAGAACACTTTCACACATGCATCGGGACCCGTGCGATGTTTCGGTGGCATAGCTATACCCCGAAGGCCACCGCGAATCCCAGTTGACCAGTAGATCTAGCCCTTTGACTTTCGCCGGACGGGCTTTGACTGGTGGACTCTTGCACCTGGTTGTGATAGGTCAGCCCATAGCAACATCCCCGAACACGGTTTGGACCCAACCCAACACTAGATTCCCTCCGGTTCCATCGCACCCGCACCATCCCCCCTCTAAGTGACGGCTGCTCTGCCTTCCGTGGAGGGGGGCCACACCACGGAGCCCCAAGACGGGCGTCTACACATGCCAGAACACTTTCACACATGTATCGGGACCCGTGCGATGTTTCGGTGGCATAGCTACACCCCGAAGGCCACCACGAATCCCAGTTGACCAGTAGATCTAGCCCTTTGACTTTCGCCGGACGGGCTTTGACCGGTGGACACTTCCACCTGGTTGCGATAAGTCAGCCCATAGGAACATTCCCGAACACGGTCTGGACTGAACCCAACACTAGATTCCCTCCGGTTCCACCGCACCCGCACCATCCCCCCTCTAAGTGACGGCTACTCTGCCTTCCGTGGAGGGAGGGCACACCACGGAGCCCCAAGACGGGCGTCTACACATGCCAGAACACTTTCACACATGTATCGGGACCCGTGCGATGTTTCGGTGGCATAGCTACACCCCGAAGGCCACCACGAATCCCAGTTGACCAGTAGATCTAGCCCTTTGACTTTCGCCGGACGGGCTTTGACCGGTGGACTCTTCCACCTGGTTGCGATAAGTCAGCCCATAGCAACATCCCCGAACACGGTCTGGACCCAACCCAACACTAGATTCCCTCCGGTTCCACCGCACCCGCACCGTCCCCCCTCTAAGTGACGGCTGCTCTTCCTTCCATGGAGGGGGGCCACACTACAGAGCCCCAAGACGGGCGTCTACACATGCCAGAACACTTTCACACATGCATCGGGACCCGTGCGATGTTTCGGTGGCATAGCTATACCCCGAAGGACACCCCGAATCCCAGTTGACCAGTAGATCTAGCCCTTTGACTTTCGCCGGACGGGCTTTGACCGGTGGACTGTTCCACCTGGTTGCGATAGGTCATCCCATAGGAACATCCCCGAACACAGTCTGGACCCAACCCAACACTAGATTCCCTCCAGTTCCACCGCACCCGCACCATCCCCCCTCTAAGCGACGGCTGCTCTGCCTTCCGTGGAGGGTGGGCACACCACGGAGCCCCAAGACGGGCGTCTACACATGCCAGAACACTTTCACACATGCATCGGGACCCGTGCGATGTTTCGGTGGCATAGCTATACCCCGAAGGCCACCCCGAATCCCAGTTGACCAGTATATCTAGCCCTTCGACTTTCGCCGGACGGGCTTTGACCGGTGGACTCTTCCACCTGGTTGCGATAGGTCAGCCCATAGGAACATCCCCGAACACGGTTTGGACCCAACCAAACACTAGATTCCCTCCGGTTCCACCGCACCCGCACCATCCCCCCCTCTAACTGACGGCTGCTCTACCTTCTGTGGAGGGGGCCCACACCACGGAGCCCCAAGACGGGCGTCTACGCATGCCAGAACACTTTCACACATGCATCGGGACCCGTGCGATGTTTCAGTGGCATAGCTACACCCCGAAGGCAACCGCGAATCCCAGTTGACCAGTAGATTTAGCCCTTTGACTTTCGTCGGACGGGCTTTGACCGGTGACTCTTCCACCTGGTTCGATAGGTCAGCCCATAGGAACATCCCCGAACACGGTCTGGACCCAACCCAACACTAGATTCCCTCCGGTTCCACCACACCCGCACCATCCCCCCTCTAAGTGACGACTGCTCTGCCTTCCGTGGAGGGGGGCCACACCACGGAGCCCCAAGACGGGCGTCTACACATGCCAGAACACTTTCACACATGCATCGGGACCCGTGCGATGTTTCGGTGGCATAGCTATACCCCGAAGGCCACCGCGAATCCCAGTTGACCGGTAGATCTAGCCCTTCGACTTTCGCCGGACGGGCTTTGACCGGTGGACTCTTCCACCTGGTTGCGATAGGTCAGCCCATAGGAACATTCCCGAACACGGTTTGGACCCAACCCAACACTAGATTCCCTCCGGTTCCACCGCACCCGCACCATCCCCCCCTCTAACTGACGGCTCGTCTACCTTCCGTGGAGGGGGGCCACACCACGGAGCCCCAAGACGGGCGTCTACGCATGCCAGAACACTTTCACACATGCATCGCGACCCATGCGATGTTTCGGTGGCATAGCTACACCCCGAAGGCCAACCCGAATCCCAGTTGACCAGTAGATCTAGCCCTTTGACTTTCGCCGGACGGGCTTTGACCGGTGGACAATTCCACCTGGTTGTGATAGGTCAGCCCATAGCAACATCCCCGAACACGGTTTGGACCCAACCCAAAAATAGATTCCCTCCGGTTCCATCGCACCCGCACCATCCCCCCTCTAAGTGACGGCTGCTCTGCCTTCCGTGGAGGGGGGCCACACCACGGAGCCCCAAGAAGGGCGTCTACGCATGCCAGAACACTTTCACACATGCATCGGGACCCGTGCGATGTTTCGGTGGCATAGCTACACCCCGAAATCCACCGCGAATCCCAGTTGACCAGTAGATCTAGCCCTTTGACTTTCGCCGGACGGGCTTTGACCGGTGGACTCTTCCACCTGGTTGCGATAAGTCAGCCCATAGCAACATCCCCGAACACGGTCTGGACCCAACCCAACACTAGATTCCCACTGGTTCCACCGCACCCACACCATCCCCCCTCTAAGTGACGGCTGCTCTGCCTTCCGTGGAGGGGGGCACACTACGGAGCCCCAAGACGGGCGTCTACACATGCCAGAACACTTTCACACATGCATCGGGACCCGTGCGATGTTTCGGTGGCATAGCTACACCCCGAAGGCCAACCCGAATCCCAGTTGACCAGTAGATCTAGCCCTTTGACTTTCGCCGGACGGGCTTTGACCGGTGGACAATTCCACCTGGTTGTGATAGGTCAGCCCATAGCAACATCCCCGAACACGGTTTGGACCCAACCCAAAAATAGATTCCCTCCGGTTCCATCGCACCCGCACCATCCCCCCTCTAAGTGACGGCTGCTCTGCCTTCCGTGGAGGGGGGCCACACCACGGAGCCCCAAGACGGGCGTCTACACATGCCAGAACACTTTCACACATGCATCGGGACCCGTGCGATGTTTCGGTGGCATAGCTATACCCCGAAGGCCACCGCGAATCCCAGTTGACCAGTAGATCTAGCCCTTTGACTTTCGCCGGACGGGCTTTGACCGGTGGACTCTTGCACCTGGTTGTGATAGGTCAGCCCATAGCAACATCCCCGAACACGCTTTGGACCCAACCAAACACTAGATTCCCTCCGGTTCCATCGCACCCGCACCATCCCCCCTCTAAGTGACGGCTGCTCTGCCTTCCGTGGAGGGGGGCCACACCACGGAGCCCCAAGAAGGGCGTCTACGCATGCCAGAACACTTTCACACATGCATCGGGACCCGTGCGATGTTTCGGTGGCATAGCTATACCCCGAAGGCCACCCCGAATCCCAGTTGACCAGTAGATCTAGCCCTTTGACTTTCATCGGACGGGCTTTGACCGGTGGACTCTTCCACCTGGTTGCGATAGGTCAGCCCATAGGAACATCCCCGAACACGGTTTGGACCCAACCCAACACTAGATTCTCTCTGGTTCCACCGCACCCGCACCATCCCCCCCTCTAACTGAAGGCTGCTCTACCTTCCATGGAGGGGGGCCACACCACGGAGCCCCAAGACGGGTGTCTACGCATGCCAGAACACTTTCACACATGCATCGCGACCCATGCGATGTTTCGGTGGCATAGCTACACCCCGAAGGCCACCCCGAATCCCAGTTGACTAGTAAGTCTAGCCCTTTCACTTTCGCCGGACGGGCTTTGACCGGTGGACTCTTCCACCTGGTTGTGATAGGTCAACCCATAGCAACATCCCCGAACACGGTTTGGACCCAACCCAACACTAGATTCCCTCCGGTTCCATCGCACCCGCACCATCCCCCCTCTAAGTGACGGCTGCTCTGCCTTTCGTGGAGGGGGGCCACACCACGGAGCCCCAAGACGGGCGTCTACGCATGCCAGAACACTTTCACACATGCATCGGGACCCGTGCGATGTTTCGGTGGCATAGCTACACCCCGAAGGCCACCTCGAATCCCAGTTGACCAGTAGATCTAGCCCTTTGACTTTCGCCGGACGGGCTTTGACCGGTGGACTCTTCCACCTGGTTGCGATAAGTCAGCCCATAGCAATATCCCCGAACACCGTCTGGACCCAACCCAACACTAAATTCCCTCCGGTTCCACCGCACCCGCACCATCCCCCCTCTAAGTGACGGCTGCTCTGCCTTCCATGGAGGGGGGGCACACCACGGAGCCCAAGACGGGCGTCTACAAATGCCAGAACACTTTCACACATGCATCGGGACCCGTGCGATGTTTCGGTGGCATAGCTATACCCCGAAGGCCACCCCGAATCCCAGTTGACCAGTAGATCTAGCCCTTTGACTTTTGTCGGACGGGCTTTGACCGGTGGACTCTTCCACCTGGTTGCGATAGGTCAGCCCATAGGAACATCCCCGAACACGGTTTGGACCCAACCCAACACTAGATTCCCTCCGGTTCCACCGCACCCGCACCATCCCCCCCTCTAACTGACGGCTGCTCTACCTTCCGTGGAGGGGGGCCACACCACGGAGCCCCAAGACGGGTGTCTACGCATGCCAGAACACTTTCACACATGCATCGCGACCCATGCGATGTTTCGGTGGCATGGCTACACCCCGAAGGCCACCCCGAATCCCAGTTGACCAGTAGATCTAGCCCTTTGACTTTCGCCGGACGGGCTTTGACCGATGGACTCTTCCACCTGGTTGTGATAGGTCAGCCCATAGCAACATCCCCGAACACGGTTTGGACCCAACCCAACACTAGATTCCCTCCGGTTCCATCGCACCCGCACCATCCCCCCCCTAAGTGACGGCTGCTCTGCCTTCCGTGGAGGGGGGCCACACCATGGAGCCCCAAGACGGGTGTCTACGCATGCCAGAACACTTTCACACATGCATCAGGACCCGTGCGATGTTTCGGTGGCATAGCTACACCCCGAAGGCCACCCCGAATCCCAGTTGACCAGTAGATCTAGCCCTTCGACTTTCGCCGGACGGGCTTTGACCAGTGGACTCTTCCACCTGGTTGCGATAGGTCAGCCCATAGGAACATCCCTGAACACGGTTTGGACCCAACCCAACACTAAATTCCCTCCGGTTCCACCGCACCCGCACCATCCCCCCCTCTAACTGACGGCTGCTCTACCTTCCGTGGAGGGGGGCCACACCACGGAGCCCCAAGACGGGTGTCTACGCATGCCAGAACACTTTCACACATGCATCGCGACCCATGCGATGTTTCGGTGACATAGCTACACCCCGAAGGCCACCCCGAATCCCAGTTGACCAGTAGATCTAGCCCTTTGACTTTCGCCGGACGTGCTTTGACTGGTGGACAATTCCACCTGGTTGTGATAGGTCAGCCCATAGCAACATCCCCAAACACGGTTTGGACCGAACCCAAAAATAGATTCCCTCCGGTTCCATCGCACCCGCACCATCCCCCCCTCTAAGTGACGGCTGCTCTACGTTCCATGGAGGGGGGGCCACACCACGGAGCCCCAAGAAGGGCGTCTACGCATGCCAGAACACTTTCACACATGCATCGGGACGCGTGCGATGTTTCGGTGGCATAGCTACACGCCGAAGGCCACCGCGAATCCCAGTTGACCAGTAGATCTAACCCTTTGACTTTTCCCGGACGGGCTTTGACCGGTGGACTCTTCCACCTGGTTGCGATAAGTCAGCCCATAGCAACATCCCCAAACACGGTCTGGACCCAACCCAACACTAGATTCCCTCCGGTTCCACCGCACCCGCACCATCCCCCCTCTAAGTGACGGCTGCTTTGCCTTCCATGGAGGGGGGCCACACCACGGAGCCCCAAGACGGAAGTCTACGCATGGCAGAACACTTTCACACATGCATCGGGACCCGTGCGATGTTTCGGTGGCATAGCTACACCCCGAAGGCCACCGCGAATCCCAGTTGACCAGTAGATCTAGCCCTTTGACTTTCGCCGGACGGGCTTTGACCGGTGGACTCTTCCACCTGGTTGCGATAAGTCAGCCCATAGCAACATCCCCGAACACGGTCTGGACCCAACCCAACACTAGATTCCCACTGGTTCCACCGCACCCGCACCATCCCCCCTCTAAGTGACGGCTGCTCTGCCTTCCGTGGAGGGGGGCACACCACGGAGCCCCAAGACGGGTGTCTACACATGCCAGAACACTTTCACACATGCATCGGGACCCGTGCGATGTTTCGGTGGCATAACTATACCCCGAAGGCCACCCCGAATCCCAGTTGACCAGTAGATCTAGCCCTTTGACTTTCGTCGGACGGGCTTTGACCGGTGGACTCTTCCACCTGGTTGCGATAGGTCAGCCCATAGGAACATCCCCGAACACGGTTTGGACCCAACCCAACACTAGATTCTCTCTGGTTCCACCGCACCCGCACCATCCCCCCCCCTCTAACTGACGGCTGCTCTACCTTCCATGGAGGGGGGCCACACCACGGAGCCCCAAGACGGGTGTCTACGCATGCCAGAACACTTTCACACATGCATCGCGACCCATGCGATGTTTCGGTGGCATAGCTACACCCCGAAGGCCACCCCGAATCCCAGTTGACCAGTAGATCTAGCCCTTTGACATTCGCTGGACGAGCTTTGACCGGTGGACTCTTCTAGTTGATTGTGATAAGTCAGCCCATTACAACATCCCCGAACACGGTTTGGACCCAACCCAACACTAGATTCCCTCCGGTTCCATCGCACCCGCACCATCCCCCCCTCTAAGTGACGGCTGCTCTGCCTTCCGTGGAGGGGGGCCACACCACGGAGCCCCAAGACGGGTGTCTACGCATGCCAGAACACTTTCACACATGCATCGCGACCCATGCGATGTTTCGGTGACATAGCTACACCCCGAAGGCCACCCCGAATCCCAGTTGACCAGTAGATCTAGCCCTTTGACTTTCGCCGGACGTGCTTTGACTGGTGGACAATTCCACCTGGTTGTGATAGGTCAGCCCATAGCAACATCCCCAAACACGGTTTGGACCGAACCCAAAAATAGATTCCCTCCGGTTCCATCGCACCCGCACCATCCCCCCCTCTAAGTGACGGCTGCTCTACGTTCCATGGAGGGGGGGCCACACCACGGAGCCCCAAGAAGGGCGTCTACGCATGCCAGAACACTTTCACACATGCATCGGGACGCGTGCGATGTTTCGGTGGCATAGCTACACGCCGAAGGCCACCGCGAATCCCAGTTGACCAGTAGATCTAACCCTTTGACTTTTCCCGGACGGGCTTTGACCGGTGGACTCTTCCACCTGGTTGCGATAAGTCAGCCCATAGCAACATCCCCAAACACGGTCTGGACCCAACCCAACACTAGATTCCCTCCGGTTCCACCGCACCCGCACCATCCCCCCTCTAAGTGACGGCTGCTTTGCCTTCCATGGAGGGGGGCCACACCACGGAGCCCCAAGACGGAAGTCTACGCATGGCAGAACACTTTCACACATGCATCGGGACCCGTGCGATGTTTCGGTGGCATAGCTACACCCCGAAGGCCACCGCGAATCCCAGTTGACCAGTAGATCTAGCCCTTTGACTTTCGCCGGACGGGCTTTGACCGGTGGACTCTTCCACCTGGTTGCGATAAGTCAGCCCATAGCAACATCCCCGAACACGGTCTGGACCCAACCCAACACTAGATTCCCACTGGTTCCACCGCACCCGCACCATCCCCCCTCTAAGTGACGGCTGCTCTGCCTTCCGTGGAGGGGGGCACACCACGGAGCCCCAAGACGGGTGTCTACACATGCCAGAACACTTTCACACATGCATCGGGACCCGTGCGATGTTTCGGTGGCATAACTATACCCCGAAGGCCACCCCGAATCCCAGTTGACCAGTAGATCTAGCCCTTTGACTTTCGTCGGACGGGCTTTGACCGGTGGACTCTTCCACCTGGTTGCGATAGGTCAGCCCATAGGAACATCCCCGAACACGGTTTGGACCCAACCCAACACTAGATTCTCTCTGGTTCCACCGCACCCGCACCATCCCCCCCCCTCTAACTGACGGCTGCTCTACCTTCCATGGAGGGGGGCCACACCACGGAGCCCCAAGACGGGTGTCTACGCATGCCAGAACACTTTCACACATGCATCGCGACCCATGCGATGTTTCGGTGGCATAGCTACACCCCGAAGGCCACCCCGAATCCCAGTTGACCAGTAGATCTAGCCCTTTGACATTCGCTGGACGAGCTTTGACCGGTGGACTCTTCTAGTTGATTGTGATAAGTCAGCCCATTACAACATCCCCGAACACGGTTTGGACCCAACCCAACACTAGATTCCCTCCGGTTCCATCGCACCCGCACCATCCCCCCCTCTAAGTGACGGCTGCTCTGCCTTCCGTGGAGGGGGGCCACACCACGGAGCCCCAAGATGGGCGTCTACGCATGCCAGAACACTTTCACACATGCATCAGGACCCGTGCGATGTTTCGGTGGCATAGCTACACCCCGAAGGCAACCGCGAATCCCAGTTGACCAGTAGATCTAGCCCTTTGACTTTCGCCGGACGGGCTTTGACCGGTGGACTCTTCCACCTGGTTGCGATAAGTCAGCCCATAGCAACATCCTCGAACATGGTCTGGAGCCAACCCAACACTAGATTCCCGCCGGTTCCACCGCACCCGCACCATCCCCCCTCTAAGTGACGGCTGCTCTGCCTACCGTGGAGGGGGGCACACCACGGAGCCCCAAGACGGGCGTCTACACATGCCAGAACACTTTCACACATGCATCGGGACCCGTGCGATGTTTCGGTGGCATAGCTATACCCCGAAGGCCACCCCGAATCCCAGTTGACCAGTAGATCTAGCCCTTTGACTTTCGTCGGACGGGCTTTGACCGGTGGACTCTTCCACCTGGTTGCGATAGGTCAGCCCATATGAACATCCCCGAACACGGTTTGGACCCAACCCAACACTAGATTCCCTCCGGTTCCACCGCACCCGCACCATCCCCCCTCTAAGTAACGGATGCTCGGCCTTCCATGGAGTGGGGCCACACCACGGAGCCCCAAGACGGGCGTCTACGCATGCCAGAATACTTTCACACATGCATCGGGACCCGTGCGATGTTTCGGTGGCATAGCTATACCCCGAAGGCCACCCCGAATCCCAGTTGACCAGTAGATCTAGCCCTTTGACTTTCGCCGGACGGGCTTTGACCGGTGGACTCTTCCACCTGGTTGCGATAGGTCAGCCCATAGGAACATCCCCGAACACAGTCTGGACCCAACCCAACACTAGATTCACTCCGGTTCCACCGCACCCACACCATCCCCCCTCTAAGTGACGGCTGCTCTGCCTTCCGTGGAGGGGGGCATACCACGGAGCCCCAAGACGGGTGTCTACGCATGCCAGAACACTTTCACACATGCATCGTGACCCATGCGATGTTTCGGTGGCATAGCTACACCCCGAAGGCCACCCCGAATTCCAGTTGACCAGTAGATCTAGCCCTTTGACTTTCGCCGGACGGGCTTTGACCGGTGGACAATTCCACCTGGTTGTGATAGGTCAGCCCATAGCAACATCCCCGAACACGGTTTGGACCCAACCCAACAATAGATTCCCTCCGGTTCCATCGCACCCGCACCATCCCCCCCTCTAAGTGACGGCTGCTCGGTCTTCCGTGGAGGGGGGCCACACCACGGAGCCCCAAGACGGGCATCTACGCATGCCAGAACACTTTCACACATGCATCGGGACCCGTGCGATGTTTCGGTGGCATAGCTACACCTCCGAAGGCCACCGCGAATCCCAGGTGACCAGTAGATCTAGCCCTTTGACTTTCGCCAGACAGGCTTTGACCGGTGGACTCTTCCACCTGGTTGCGATAAGTCAGCCCATAGCAACATCCCCGAACACGGTCTGGACCCAACCCAACACTACATTCCCTCCGGTTCCACCGCACCCGCACCACGCCCCTCTAAGTGATGGCTGCTCTGCCTTCCGTGGAGGGGGGCCACACCACGGAGCCCCAAGACGGGCGTCTACACATGCCAGAACACTTTCACACATGCATCGGGGCCCGTGTGATGTTTCCGTGGCATAGCTATACCCCGAAGGCCACCCCGAATCCCAGTTGACCAGTAGATCTAGCCCTTTGACTTTCGTCGGACGGGCTTTGACCGGTGGACTCTTCCACCTGGTTGCGATAGGTCAGCCCATAGGAACACTTTGGTGCAACATCTGGGCTGACCTTAGACAACCGGGTGGATACGTCTACTGCTCAAAGCCTGTCCGTGCAAAGTCAAAGGGGTAGATCCCGTGGTCAAACGCTACAGGGTTTGGTGGGACGGGGGCCCTAGGGGGGTAGCAATGCCACCGGAGCGTCGCACCGGGAACTCATACAAGCCGCGTGCCGGGTGCCTACGCGTGCCACCATGCTTATATAACCGTAGGAGGGCCACCGCAACACCTGGCGGCATTGCTACCCCCCAGGTACCCCGTCCCGTCTAACCCTGACACAGACGACCGCCGGGTCTATCCCTTTGACTTTCGCTGGACGTAGTTTGACCGGTGGACCTTTTCACCTTGTTGTCATAGCCCAGCCATAGGTAGACCGCCCAACACAGTCCAGGCACAACCCACCCCAAGATTCCCTCTGCGTCGGCCTGACGTGGCCGTTCCCCCCCCCCCCCCCCCCGGGGCACGGCGGCATCGGCGCCCGTGAGGGGGGAGGGGGCACACCCCGGAGCCGCGTGCCTGCGCCTGCCAATGTTTCCACAGCCGTAGGAGGGCCCACCGCAACACCTGGCGGCATTGGTACCCCCCACAGGTACCCGGCCCGTCCCGTCTAACCTCTCCGTGACACGACGGAAGAAGGCCCGTGTGGGGGGCAATCGATATATGTTTTCTGTACATTTAAGTTAATGAAATTAGTATTGGAAAAAAATAAAAAAAAATAAGAGAAAATACAAAAAATATAAAAATATTATTAGAAATCTATGCCTACGGCCTAGCCATCGGCATAGCTACGGCCACGGAACGGTAGAGCCCTAGATCGATGACATGGCGTAGGGCGGGGATCAATGACGTGGCAAAAACGTGGGCCGTCGGCATAGAAATGCCACCCCACGGGACCGGCGAACGACGCGGATCGATGACGTCGGCGTAGCTATGCCGACGGCCACCGTTAGCCCGTCGGCGTAGCCTGACGCCGTCAAACTGCCGTCGCCGCACGGGTAGACGGGCCACGTGATATGCCGACGGCCTGCTCTATGCCGACGTCCCGCGTCGGTATATTCGGAGAAACGCCGACGGCTTATCTATGCCGACGGCCCCCGTCGGCATAGATGGTTATACGCCGACGGCCTTTCTACGCCGACGGCTTTAGTTGTGCCGTCGGGGTAAGCCCATATATGCCGACGGGGGCCGTCGGCATAGATATGCCCGTCGGCAACTGCCTAAATTCTGGTAGTGTCATCATTTATCCTATATGACACTCTTAAGATAAAATCATTGTACATGCCAAACAGACCTTAACAGAACACACGACTCATGCCGTGATAGAGGAAAACACCACAACCCTCTCAATTCCAAACTCCAAATACCTGTCTCAACCGCCTCTTGCGAATCCCGTGTGTACGTAGATCCTTCTCATCCACCGCCTTCCGCCCATCTACCATGTCGAGCCTCCCTGCCGCCATCTCCAGATGCGGCGACCGCCGCCCCTCGGTCCTCATCGACACACAATCCAACCTCGACCACCGCCCGAACACGGAAGCGGATTTCTAGAGCATCTGCGTCGGGGCCCTGCTATCATGGCCGTCGCTTCAGGGCCTCGTTCTCGAGATGTGTGGTGACCTGGTCGGGTTAACCATCGTTCTTAGCAGCATTTGGCGCAAGAGTCACAGTGGACTTCATAGGTTCATATAGCTAGAATCGATACAGGCCCTAGGCTCTGTGCCATTTTGTTTTGTTCTGCAGCCCAAGGTGCCCGCGAATGCAAACAATGGAAACGACAGAACAGATGGCCGGCTCACATCCATATCCATTAGACGACCAGGCAACAAAAAATCAATTTCCCCGGTTCTCACCTCCATATTCTTCACGTCCATGGGCTTTGCATCTTCTCGGAAATGCATGATCTCTCGGTCTCTCCATATTTGGATCTCTCATTCTCATGATTGGGCGCTTGTCCACCAAGAATACAACATGGAGCTCATGCAAGTGAAGGAAGAGAGAGAAGACCGAGCTAACCAGCTCTAGCTGGACGCTCATGGATACTCTCTATCTCTCTCACTCTCATTTTCTTTGTTTCCGTTCCTGACATGGAGCAACCGAGAATAAGGACAGGCCATCTATGCTGTTTTTCATTTTTTATAAACAGGAGCAATGGAAAGATCAAGAGGCAAGAAGTGGACGCCGTGCGGTACAGTGACTCTCCATGGGTTCAAGAAATTTGTCTGGCTCAGTTGTATTCGGGGTGAACAGTTGTGATAGAAACAGTGCCTACGGCCCATGAATTTGTCTGCTCCCAGTGTCGCTAGGCTCAGTCGCAGCTGTCAGGAACAGGTACAGTACCCTAGCTCCAGACGAGCGCCGACAGACACGGATGGGATTAAGATTGAGTACCTGCTGAGAGGCTTTGACCACATGATAACTGCGGCGATCCCAAGCAATACCAGCGGCCAGGATAGCGCGACCCCGGTGCAGATGCTCTATTGAATATTTTCGGCCCGAACGCGACCACCGCCTTAGCCCTAACGAGCGAAGGCCGCGCCATCGAGGTGTCCTTCGAGCTCGCGGACCCGCCTGGTGTCTCTCGCTGCTTCGTCCACTGCCCCGGCCTGAGAAAAAACAGCTTCGGTTCAGACCCCCGGATCCTCAGCTGGACGGACTCCTTCGTCGTTATCGCCGTCCCCTTCGCGTGCAACGCCCAGCGCAGGGATCCTTCGTCATACTACGATTCATCCGATCTGTTTGTCTACAGGGCAGGCCCAGGTCCCCCTCGCTCCACCTCATCCCGAGACCCTACCCCCGCCACATGGGCTTCAACATGATCGCAGTAATACCCCTCCGCCGCCATGGTGCCAGGGACCACGACGCCGTGGTCATCCCCGTCCGGCACATCGCCGATGGTGCTAGCAGTGATAGGTACGTTCTCCACACGTACCGCTCTGACAGCTTGGCCTGGCGCACAAAGGCGGCGAGGATCTCCAAGGACGCGGAGACAGACCACGACAAGCTGATGCGGCACGAATGCACCAGAGTGATCTCCGCCGGAGGGGGCTCGGTTGGCCTGGTCGACCTTTGGTGAGGCGTGCTGCTCTGCAATGTGCTGGACAAGGATCCAGTTCTACGTCTGATCCAATGGCCTGTTCCGCTTCATCGCAATCTTCTCTCGGGTCCCGCCACATCGACACCTATCTCCTCACGGCCGTCCCGCGATGTGGCTTTCAGCAATGGTGTGATCAGGTTCGTTGAGCTCCAGTTTCGCCATAGTTGTCGTTGTTCCTCCAACAATGATGGAGGTTTCTTTCGTGGTTGGACGGCCACCACATGAAGTAGGAGGATTTTCTCTAAGGATTGGCACAATGGTTTCACCGTTGATATGGCTAACATCTCTGACTTACTGCTGCCCAAGGTATTGAAGGAGAAAAGACTGACCTGGAACAAGGTGTTGAGTGCTTCCCCTACCTTGAGCCAAAACATAAAATAGAACACCTGCACCCAGGTCCTTCCTATCTAGCCATCCATTCTACGCATCGCGATTCGTGCAAATACATTTCTTTTTTTTCCCTCGCGTAAAATATGTTTTAAAGTTCAAGCCTTTGCAGCGTGGCAAAGTTTTCTATCTAGAATCTAAGATAACTTTTTCAGATTTTTTTGTCAAATATAAATATAAAAATTATGATTTTCTAAATTAAAAAAAATCATATTTTGTATATTTATGTTTGACAAAAAATTCTGAAAGATTTATCCTAGATTCTAGATAGAAAGCTTTGCCACGCTGCAAAGGTTTGAACTTCAAAACATGTTCTATGTGAGAGAAACAAAAAGAAAAAAATTCATATAGAAAGTTAGTTCTGTTGCATAGATCTTAAAGCAACTTTGAACAGCTAGGATAGCAAGGCCCTGAGTCTGTGTGATGATGACGTTGTTTATATCATGGCCAAGCTGAATGTACAAGACGAAGTAGCATGGGTGCTTGCTGTCAACACCAGAGAAGGAAAACTGGAAAGAGTCGCGCAATGCTCTGCCAAGAGGATGGGGATAGCTCTTGATCCGACTTATGTTTCCTGGGCATTGTCTGACTACCTTCGCACGGCGGTAGGTAATTCAGTTTGCTGATATCCCTTTGTTTTTGTGCAATGAAATTCAGTAAAGCTATGTTTTCCTGCAGAGGAACCTAAACAGACCTTGCCAATTCAGTAATTCAGTTTACTCTTTTTGTTGGACTTATTACTTTGGCTGAACGCATCCTAGCTATGTAAAGGTCAGGTGTCGCTCAATACGCTTTGTATTCACTTGATGTTATATTTTGAGTTAATAAAAGTTCCCTTTCTCAGGGGCAAAGTAACCTGCTGACGCCAGGGGTGGAAAGTTCTCTTGTAATGCTAGAGTTTGCCAGCGTGTGCCATGCTGTATGAAACAATAGCAGAACTAATTGTATAGATGATCTAAAACCTTTGTTTTATCTCTTTAAGAGTATATTAAAAGTTTTAGAATGAAAAACTTTGAACATTTTAACAGGAAAGCTAATTAAACATGCCGAGCTTAATTAGTGGAGCATTCAACATTGCAGCAAAAGGATGAACTAGACTTTAGATGCAAACCAAGCACAGTACCAGTTCGCTCTACGGCTGGCTTCTCACCATGAATTCTCATGTCCACTTAGTGAGCTTTTATTCATGCAGAGAGATGTGAGGCGTGTAGAAGTCTCTTTATCAACCTTGTAGAAAGAATTCACCAAACCATATTAAGCAATAAATGCAGATCACTTGTAAGCAGCGACGAAGAAGCAGTGATGTGTGGTCTTGATATGGCAAGTACAATCTTACCGAACCATGTATGGTTGTCTAACCAGATCAAAGTTCCATTGCTCTTCCTACAAATACGGAGAAGAAATGCCTGCCTGTGTGGTCTGTACTGCAGAGAAGCTGGCTGACTTGAAGTTCATTTCGCCAAAATTTTCTTCCGAGTGTTTGTTGTAGGACTAGACATGGGAGACATAGAATGTGGCATTTCAAGCATACGATGCCCTTCTCTTACTCAGGTCGTTTAGAGACAGCTATAAAAGGTCTCCAAAAGGGCTTGTTTTCTGTCTACCACTTGAAAGTTCGGACAAGTTGTTTGTAGTTGTATTTCTCCTTTAGGTGATATGTTTTTGCAGTTTCCTTATATCAAACCACGCAGTACTCCTTTGTGATACAAAATCACGATATAAAGCAAAGTATATGTCTCAAGCCGTGAGTGTTACAGATATTGTAGTTCGATTGATCTTTAGATGTGTTATACCCATGGTTTCGATGTTTTATTGATAACTATGCAAATATTAATTTTTGCGAATGTTCTTGCTCTGCTTGCTCATATTTGTGACAGAACCATGTGTGTATTCTATTTCTCATGCCTTAGGCCAACTCCAACGCACGACCCCAAATGGACATCTGTTTCGTCCGGAGTTCGTATGTTTGAGGCAGGAAAACGGACACGGTCGTCCGCTTACGGTCGAGCAGCTGTCGGTGCGCCCAACGGGCCGACCACCCCAAACTATCTGTTTTTTCAGACGTGAATTTAACCCCCCAAAAAACCCAAATAAACATTGGAATTAACTCAAAAACAATAATATAAACATTAAAACAACCACATTACCCAAGTTCACAACATTAATATAAACAAAAACATTAAGAAAACTAGATTAGGGCCATTGTCGCCGCCGTGGATGCCCTCTACTCCTTTTCGGGATGGCGCCCCCTGCTAGGCTGGAGGCGCCTGTCCGGCGCCTACTTGTGCAGGCTGCGATGTGCACGACCTCTTGACGCGACGGGGATGGTGACCACTCGCCAGGGTCCACCTCGGGCTTGCATGGCACAGTCTCCATCCACGTCCAGGACTGCCCGACCAATGCTAGGTTCCATCCCTTCGGCGCCTCTGGCCGCACCTCCTGCATGGCCTCCTCACGGCCGTCCCGCGATGTGGCTTTCAGCAATGGTGTGATCAGGTTCGTTGAGCTCCAGTTTCGCCATAGTTGTCATTGTTCCTCCAACAATGATGGAGGTTTCTTTCGTGGTTGGACGGCCACCACATGGAGTAGGAGGATTTTCTCTGAGGATTGGCACAATGGTTTCACCGTTGGTATGGCTAACATCTCTGGCTTACTGCGGCCCAAGGTATTGAAGGAGAAAAGACTGACCTGGAACAAGGTGTTGAGTGATGGCCCTACCTTGAGTCTGTGTGATGATGACGTTGTTTATATCATGGCCAAGCTGAGTGTACAAGACGAAGTAGCATGGGTGCTTGCTATCAACATGAGAGAGGGAAAACTGGAAAGTGTTGTTAAAATAAATCTGAGGCACTCCGTCGATCATCCGAGGACCAAGCAATCACACGAGCACGACACCGAGATTTGTTAACGAGGTTCACCGATATGGCTACATCCCCGGGACCTGACTATGGATGCTTCTCCCCATGATACCGCTACAATACCGCACCCGGTCGCCCTGGACACCGGCACATGTCGTCGGCTTCCCCTGCTTTCCGGCGCTATTATGTTGGAATAGGTTACATCGTGTGTCTATCCTTGATATATATGCGAGGCCTAGGATACAAGTGTCCTACTAGGACACGACTCCACATTCTATGTAAACACAATACAACTCATAGTCCAACTGTAACCTACCTTGTTGGGGATATAGTTACTGGAGGTAAACCGGCTAGGCATGGCCGGATTAACTCCATGAAGATTGAATCCCATGAAGATGTCAAGATACTGGCACTTTAAGAAGACCCAAGGCCCAAAGACGGATTAAAGCCTGTAGTTGTGAACCGACTTTATCATGTAAACTTGTATTGTAAGTTAGAGGAATAGAGACCGAGCCGGACACCTCTATGATCCGGCCTCGGGACTCTGTAAACCGGCGAGCGTCAACCTGTGTATATAAAGGGACGACTCGGCCACGGTTTGAGGACAGACAACAACTCGAGGGCCAGACAAAGCGGATTCGCTCCCTGGTCATCGAAACCCTAGCAATACCAATCACAACTAGACGTAGGCTTTTACCTTCATCAAAGGGGCTGAACTAGTATAAACTCCCCGTGTCCCTTGTCCGGTTTAACCCCTCTAAGCTAACCCGTTGGGATGGCTCCACGACTAAGTCCTTTCACGAGGACATCTACCGTGACAAACCCACGACAGTTGGCGCCCACCGTGGGGCTATCGCACGATGGTTTCGAGTTCTTAAATAAGGGCAGCTTTGATGGACTCGAGGGATAAGCTGTGGGCCGGATGACGAAGAGTCGTCGCGGCAAAAGCTCTACATCGACAACGCAGGATGGGGCCCCGAAGCCGATTCAATCGAATACGGGTACCGGGTCCCCATTGGTGGGATTCACGTCTTCATCGGCAAGATTGGCGAACCTGGCCCTGAGCCGGACACCTGCACCGACATTATCGAGACGGCTCAGCGTGCAAGCCCTTCTCCGGTTCAGCCCATGGCAAAGCATGTTTTCGTAGGTGTCACCCATAGAGCAGAATATGAGGACGGACCGGCATCCGATGGAGAAACCGTAGTACGCTCCGATGACGAATCTTCTGGAGAAACCGAATCGCTCTATCAGTTGCAGGATGGCCAGATTAGTGGAGGCTCCGAGGGCAACACTATTCCGGACTCCCCTGATCTACCAAACCGGGCCGCTATCTTCATGGCCGGTACACAGTCAGCGCCCCACTCATCAACTGCCGCAGCAATGCTCTCCGGTTCAGCAACGGCCACGCCGGCGGGGGCAGGGAGCTCTGCGCCACCTTCGGCTCAAGTTCTGTCTGACTTGTTCGACGCTTTGGCAACATTGATGGCCGCAGTGGTGGACGCAGCAGCCCGAGATCAGCACAACGCGTAGATCGCAAAGGTGAAAGATCAGATAACTTAGGCTAAAGCGGACGTAGTGGCAGAGAACGCTAGGATGGCTACAGAGCGGGCCGAGTTGGAAGCTCAAGCCTACCGGCTTAGGCTGGATCAGAATGCTTCAGAGGAAGTCATGAGAAGAAGATACTGATCGCATCTCCCGCTGAGTTATGAGCCAAGAAATCTCTTCAATACACCAGGAGCAGGAACTAGTAACCAGGCAATATTAAACCGGACGGAGGCGCCGGGCACAGGAGCGCCGGTTCAGCCGCGCACGATGGACCCGCCCCATCAGAACAACGTTGTGCCACAGTATGTTCCAACACCCCCCGGGCATTACTCCAACCCGTTGGACAACATTGTGGCCGCCGCTTCACGGTTGGCAGCCCTCCCAACCGACGGCGAATCACCAGTTGCGGTTGAGGCACGACGGGCCAGAGATCTCCTTGAAATAGCTCTAAACCAGCAGCAGGCATATTCGCACAGTCGTGAGAGGATTCATTCCACCCCCCGTCCAAGACGGAGCTACAGCAAGCACGTTGAGGATGAACCGGCCGTGTCAAGCAGTGCACGTCGCTGTAACTCGCCGCGAGGGCACAACCCGGCAGGGGGAGGTGCTAATGCGCAGGATGTGGTGGATCATGGTCGCGCACGTCGAGAGGCCGAGTTAGCAGCTCTGCACGGAGCTCGTCAACCCACGCCGGTTCACCCTACCGCTTCAGTAGAGCCAGGTGTGGTATTCAGTTCCTTAGGGGTGCCGTGTCTCACCCCCACTTTGCGTAATGTGTGACTGCCCAAAGATTTCAAAGGACCTCGTAAGGTACCCAATTACACCGCAGATCTGCAACCATAGGCATGGGTTGAAAGTTACGAGATGGCAATGGAGATGTTAGATGTGGATGAAGCGGTATGTGCTAAATACTTCACCATGATGTTGGAAGGAACAACTCGTACTTGGCTGAAGAGCTTACCAACTAACTCTGTCGGATCGTGGGCCGAATTGAAGCACCAGTTTATCCAGAACTTCAAGGATACTTGTAAGCAGATCATGTCAATTGTGGATCTAGCCGCTTGTGTCCAAGAGGATGGGGAGTCCACGACCCATTGGGTAAAGCGAGTCTAAGCTATTTTGCATTCATTGGATCGTATCAATGCAGATACCGCAGTAGTAACGTTGGAGGGCAATTGCCATTTTCTGCCGCTCAAACAGAAGTTAGGAAGGCTCAAACGTCACTGCAATGATATGTCAACGCTTCTGGCTGCTTTGGTTAAATACGCCGATTCAGATAATACCAAAGACCCTGACTCAAAGGAGGACAAATCGGGGAAAGGGAAAAAGAACGGCAACACCAAGGGTCAGCAGCATAATCCGGCAGGCCATGGGAACAATGGTAAGCGCAAGGACGACAACAGTTTGGATTTTGTGGCTAACACCAATGCTCAAGAGAATGGTCAGCGCTGTAAGGGCAAGCAGCCCCAGAGAGGCGGAGGTCCAGGCTCCAATTTGGAGCGCCTATTAAATCAACCCTGTCCAAAGCATGAATCAAAGGAGAAGTCAGCATCACACCTTTGGAAGGATTGTTATATCATGCGAGATTTCAAGAACTCCAATATGTTTCAGTACGATAATGGCCCGCCCGGCGGTTCAGGAGGTGGTTTCCACATGCCGGGTTACGGAGGCGGCAGGTCCGGTTCAGGAGTTCAGGGCAATCAAACCGGACTCAACAATCAAGGGAATCAGGGCAACCAGGGAGGTTACAACCATCAGGGGAACCACCACCACCAGCAGCAGTCGGGTTATCAGAGCAATCCTAAACAGTTAAATATTGGGCAATATCATGTCTTCACCACTAGCTTGTGTAAGCGTGATCAGAAGCTTCACAAGAGGGCAGTGAACTCTATTGAACCGGCGGTGCCTCAGTATTTGCGCTGGTCTGAGCAACCCATTTTATGGAGTAGAGAGGATCACCCGCCCCGGGTTGACAATCCGGGTCATCTGGCCTTAGTGGTGGCCCCTCAAGTTGGGGGATATAAGTTCACTAAGGTACTCATGGATGGGGGAAGTAGTATCAACATTTTATATTATGATACCTTCCGTCGTATCGGGTTGATAGATAAGAATCTTAAACCGTCAAACACCGTTTTTCATGGTGTGGTGCCTGGTAAGTCTGCATATCCAGTGGGCAAGATAGCCTTAGAGGTGGCTTTTGGAGATGATCATGATTCGAGATCAGAAACATTGACTTTTGAGGTGGTGAAAATCAAAAGTCCGTATCACGCTTTGTTTGGGCGACCGGCTTACGCTAAGTTCATGGCAAGGCCGTGTTATGTTTATCTACAAATTAAGATGCCAGTTCATAAGGGGACCATCACAGTACACGGAAGCAGGAAGATCGCTTTGGAATGTGAGGAAGGTGATGCGGCTTATGCTGAGTCGGTTTGTGCCATGGAGGAGCTGAAGTTTTATAAAGACCAAGTTGATCCGGCAGATATGACTTCTTTGAAAAAGCCAACTACGGAACACGATCTGACGTTGAAATTTAAATCGGCCATAGATACTAGGATGGTTGATTTTGTTCCTGGTGATTCATCCATGCAGTTCAGCATCAGCGCTAACCTGGATCCCAAATAGGAAAGCGCGCTCATCGAGTTCATCCGTGAGAACTGGGACATCTTTGCATGGAAACCTTCTAACATGCCAGGTGTACCAAGGGAACTCGCTGAGCACACACTTAACATTGATCCTATGTTTAAACCGGTTCGGCAGTTTCTTCGCCGCTTCAATGAAGAAAGGCGCAAGGCTATTGGTGCAGAGGTAGCTCGGTTGTTGGCCGCAGGGTTTATCATGGAGGTCTTTCACCCAGAGTGGTTGGCTAATCCGGTGCTGGTTCTTAAGAAAAACGACATTTGGCGTATGTGTGTTGATTACACAGACTTGAACAAGGCTTGCCCTGCAGATCCCTTTGCCCTCTCCCGTATTGATCAGATTATTGATGCTACGGCGGGTTGTGACCGTTTGTGTTTTCTGGATGCTTATTCTGGTTATCATCAGATCAAAATGGCAGTTAAGGACCAGGAGAAGACGTCGTTTATAACTCCTTTTGGAGCCTTCGGCTATGTCTCTATGCCTTTTGGGCTCAAGAGTGCCCAGGCGACTTATCAACCTGTGTTCAGAATTGTCTTCATAAGCAGATTGGGCGCAATGTTCATGCGTATGTAGATGATATTGTGATAAAGTCCAGAAGGGAGGGAACATTGATAGATGATTTGAGAGAAACCTTTGACAACCTCCGGGTTTACAAGATGATGCTCAATCCGGAAAAGTGTGTCTTTGGTGTCCCGACAGGCAAACTCTTGGGTTTTCTGGTGTCAAACAGAGGCATGGAGGCTAATCCGGAAAAGATCACATCAATTACATCTTTGGCCAAACCGGTGTGTATCAATGACGTTCAACGTTTGGCCGACCGGATTGCGGCTTTGAGACGGTTTATCAGTCGTCTTGGGGAGAAGGCTATCCCTCTATATCAAATGCTAAAGAAAACGGATGATTTTGTCTGGAGTGAGGCGGCTGATAAAGCATTTGAGGATCTGAAGAGGCAGTTAGCTGAACCGCCTATGCTTGCAGCCCCGATCGATAAAGAGCCGTTTTTGTTGTATGTGGCTGCTAATGCCCGAGCTGTTAGCGTGGCTATTATGGTGGAGCGCAAGGAAGCTGGAAAGGAATATCCGGTTCAACGGCCGGTTTATTATATCAATGAGGTGCTCATTGAATCAAAGCAGAGGTATCCACATTCGCAGAAGCTGGTGTATGAAGTGTTTATGGCAAGCTGGAAGCTCAAACATTATTTTTAGGGTCATCCTATCACAGTGGTCAGTTCAGCCCCTCTGGGAGATATCATTCAAAACAGAGAAGCAACTGGCCGGATTGCTAAGTGGGCTATTGAGCTTGGGCCTCACGGGTTCAAATACACGCCTCGCACAACAATTAAATCCCAAGCGCTCGTGGATTTCATATATGATTGGACAGAGTTGCAGGCACCAGAGGAAAAGCCAGATAACACGTATTGGACTATTCACTTTGATGGATCCAGACAATTGGAGGGCTCGAGGGCTAGAGTCATACTAACTTCCCCACGAGGTGACAAGTTTTGTTATGTCCTCCATTTAATGTTCCCTTGTACTAAAAATGCAGCTGAGTATGAGGCCTTACTCCATGGTCTTCGTATGGCTAAGGAGATGAACTTAAGCCGGGTTAAGTGCTTTGGGGATTTAGATCTGGTGGCTCAACAGGTGTCTGGCACTTGGGATTCTAAAGACCCACTCATGGCTGCATATCAACGAGAGGTGGACACAGTGGCCGGTCACTTCAAGGGTTATCAGGTGGACCATATAGACCGGCGAAAGAACGAAGCGACGGACGCTTTAAGCCGTCTTGGTTCTCAGCGTAAACCGGTCCCACCAAATGTCTTTCTTGACGTGCTGCATAATCCGTCGGTCAATGTACCAACAGAGGAGGAGTTGGCTATTCCTGATCCAATTGGTGGCAGCTTTGCATGTCATACCGGATTGGACAATCCCATACCTGGCTTACATGAACCGGGGCGAGTTACCGGAGGATGAAACCTCGGCCCGGCAGATAATCCGGCGTTCTAAGTAAATGACCATACTCAACGGAGAGTTACATCGTTACAGCGTCTCAGGGGCAATTCAGCGATGTGTCTCTCCTCAAGAGGGTTGTGAGATTTTACGAGAAATCCATGAAGGGGATTGTGGTCACCACGCCGGTTCAAAGTCTTTGGTAGCTAAAGCTTTTCGCCACGGTTTTTATTGGTTAACAGCTCACGCTGATGCGGAGGATTTAGTCAAAAGATGTGACGGTTGTCAAAAATTCGCACGCCGTGCTCATATTCCGGCTCAGGAGTTGAGGATAATTCCAATAACTTGGTCGTTTGCGACTTGGGGGCTTGATATGGTTGGACCCTTCAAGCGATCCAAGGACAAAAAGACCCACTTATTAGTGGCAGTTGACAAATTCACCAAGTGGGTGGAAGCAGAGCCAGTCAGTAAGTGTGATGCGGCCATGGCGGTTCAGTTCATCAAAAAGGTGATATTCCGGTTTGGCTTTCCACACAGTATTATAATTGATAATGGTACTAATCTGTCAAAGGGAGAGATGGAGGAATTTTGCCAACGTGAGCACATCCGGCTTGATATAGCATCGGTGGCTCACCCCCAATCTAATGGTCAAGCGGAGAGGGAAAATCAAAAAAATTTGCGAGGTATTAAACCCGGCTTATGGTTCCTTTGAAACGGACACCGGGTTGTTAGGTTAAGGAGTTACCTTCTGTGTTATGGAGCATCAACACCACACCCAACAGATATACTGGTTACACACCTTTCTTCATGGTTTATGGAGCGGAGGAAGTTCTTCCTAGTGACATTCGTCACGACTCACCCCGTGTGGCAGCTTATGTTGAAGCTGATAATGAGAAGGCACGTCAGGATTCCCTGGACCTGTTAGATGAGGAGCGTGATCTTGCAGTAGCACGTTCGGCAATTTATCAACAAGATCTTCGACATTATCATAGCCTCCGGGTTAAGACCAGAAATTTTCAAGAGGGCGATCTGGTGCTCTGGCTCATCCAGGATCAGACTGATATACACAAATTATCCCCACCTTGGGAAGGACCTTTTGTGGTCAGCAAGAATCTGCACAACGGGGCATAATACCTCATTGATGTTCGAGAGCACAAAGACTCATGTAAATCGGAGGAGGAGACCAAGCGGCCGTGGAATATAGCTCTTCTTCGGTCTTACTATACTTGAGCCACAGGCTCTTCATATGTACATATTTATGACAATGTATATATTATATAATAAACCGGAGCCTTGAATAAAGTGGGGTCTCTGTTCTTTTTACATCATGTGTGTGTGCTTACAAGAGTTTCTATTGACAAAGCGGATTTTTGTTAAACCGGTCTCTGCAGCCGCACTGATATAAAGAAAATCACTAGGGGGCTTGGTTGTTGTCACACCATAGCTACACCTCTTGATCGGTTTAAAACACCACAAAGGGATATCACTAGAGGGCTTGGTTGTTATCACACCATCGCTACACCTCTTGATAGGTGTTAAGCCGAAAGGAAATTATGTGGAGCCAAAGAGAGTCTGTTGCATTAAGCACAGCTCAAACATAGGTATCCACCGAGTACAACTCGCATATTACATGGGGGCTCTTTGCTTCTCAAAGAACAATGAGTTTTGAACCCTTGTAATAGGCTGTCAAGCCACGCTTGGAAGCCAGGTGTATTCACCTAAAACCCCGGGTTATCCTGCCTCTTTAAGTAAGCCACTCCGTCCAAGTAAACCTGGTATGACCCATCGAACGTTTTTTTGAATATGTACTACAAGGCAACAACCTCACAGCTCTTTATTGAAAACAACAAAGTAACACAGTCCTGTTACAAGTCAAATACAAGAAAAAAAGAAGAAGACAAAAATACTTATAACCTAAGCAGGGTAAAACACACTAACTAAGCTGATGACACCAATATGGTTGACTTTGTACCTGGCGACTCATCCAAATAGTTCATCATCAGTGCAAACTTGGATCCGAAATAGGAAAGTGCGCTCATCGAGTTCATCCATGAGAACCGGGACATCTTTGCATGGAAACCTTCAGACATGCCGGGTGTCCTGAGGGAACTCGCTGAGCACAGTCTTAATATCGATCTAAAGTTCAAACCTGTTAGAAAATTTCTCCGATGGTTCAATGAAGAAAGGCGCAAGGCTATTGGGGAAGAGGTGGCCCGGCTCTTGGCAGCCGGGTTCATTGTGGAGGTCTTTCACCCAGAATGGTTAGCTAACCCGGTGCTTGTACTAAAAAAGAATGGCACCTAGCGTATGTGTGTGGATTACACAGATTTGAACAAAGCTTGTCCGGCTGATCCTTTTGCTCTTCCCCGTATTGATCAGATCATTGATGCTACGGCGGGTTGCGCACAATTGAGTTTCTTAGATGCTTACTCCGGTTACCATCAGATTAAGATGGCAGTCAAGGATCAAGAGAAGACAGCGTTTATAACTCCTTTTGGGGCTTTCTGCTATGTGTCTATGCCTTTTGGGCTTAAGAGTGCCTAGGCGACTTACCAGCGATGTGTGCAGAATTGCCTTCACAATTAAATTGGGCGCAATGTTCATGCTTATGTGGATGATATAGTGGTGAAGTCCAGGGAGGAGGAAACCTTGGTCACAAACCTGAAGGAGACTTTTGATAATCTCCAGGTTTACAAAATGATACTTAACCCGACCAAATTTGTTTTTGGAGTGCCAGCCGGCAAGCTCCTTGGTTTTTTAGTGTCTAACCGAGGTATTGAAGCTAACCCGGACAAATCAAGGAAATTACATCCCTAGCCAAACCAACCTGCGTCAATGATGTTCAGCGACTGGCGGGTCGTTTGGCTGCTTTGAGCCGGTTCATAAGCCGGTTAGGGGAAAAGGCTATGCCTCTGTATCAGTTGATGAAGAAAACAGATGTTTTTGTTTGGAGCGATGCTGCGAACGCTGCTTTTGAAGATCTGAAGGCACAGCTGGCTGAGCCGCCGGTCCTGGCTGCTCCAATTGAGAAAGAGCTGCTATTGTTATACGTGGCTGCCAACTCATGGGCTGTCAGTGTGGCTATGGTGGTAGAGCGCAAGGAGGCTGGAAAAGAGCATCCGGTTCAGCGGCCGGTTTACTATGTGAGTGAAGTGCTAATTGAATCTAAGCAACGATATCCACATTGGCAGAAGCTGGTTTATGGGGTGTTCATGGCAAGCCGGAAGCTTAAGCATTACTTTTAGGGACATCCAATCACTGTGGTTAGCTCTGCTCCTTTGGGGGACATCATTCAAAATAGAGAAGCCACGGGGAGAGTTGCCAAGTGGGCAATTGAGCTTGGGTCTCATGGGCTGAAGTATGTTCCACGTACTGCAATTAAGTCTCAAGCCTTGGTTGACTTCATCAATGACTGGACAGAGATGCAGATGCTAGAAGAGAAGTCGGACAACACATATTGGACTATTCATTTTGATGGATCCACGCAATTGGAAGGCTCGGGGCCTGGAGTTGTATTAACTTCCCCACGAGGTGATAAATTTTGTTATGTGTTGCGGTTGATGTTTTCATGCACTAACAACGCAGCAGAGTATGAAGCATTGCTCCATGGTCTTCGAGTGGAAAAGGAGATGATCTTGAGCCGGGTTAGATGTCTTGGTGACACAGATCTAGTGGCTCAGCAAGTATCTGGCAAGTGGGATTCCAAAGACCCTCTCATGGCGGCTTATCGCCGAGAGGTCGATGCTATTGCAGGATATTTTAAAGGTTATCAGGTGGAACACATTGACTGCCGAAAGAACGAAGCAGCTGATGCTTTAAGCCGGCTGGGGTCGCAGCGTAAGCCTGTACCACCCAACACCTTTTTAGATGTTTTGCATAACCCCTCTGTCAAGTTGCCCACAGAAGAAGATTTAGCTGTTCCTGACCCAGAGGCGCAGTTAGTGGCGGCTCTTCATGTCATCCCAGATTGGACAGTGCCATTCCTGGCTTACATGACCCGGGGAGAGTTGCCGGCGGATGAGACCCTGGCTCGGCAGATAACCTGGCGGTCTAAGTCCATGACAATTTCAGATGGAGAATTGTTTCATCGCAGTGTTTCCGGAGCATTTCAACGATGTGTTTCTCCCGAAGAAGGTCAAGAAATTCTTCGTGAGATCCATGAAGGCGCTTGTGGTCATCATGCCAGGTCAAAATCTTTAGTGACCAAGGCGTTTCGTCACGGTTTTTACTGGTTGACGGCTCACGCTGATGCAGAAAATCTGGTCAGTAGATGTGATGGATGTCAAAATTTTGCACCACGAGCGCATGTGCCGGCTCAGGAACTCCGGATGATTCCAATCACTTGGCCGTTTGCAGTCTGGGGGCTTGACATGGTAGGACCTTTCAAAAGGTCTAAGGATAAAAAGACACATCTCTTGGTGGCTGTTGATAAGTTCACCAAATGGGTTGAGGCGGAGCCTGTGAGTAAGTGTGACGCAGCCACGGCGGTTCAGTTCATGAAAAAAGTAATCTTCCGTTTGGGATTTCCACACAGTATTATCACAGACAATGGCACTAATCTATCCCAAGGGGCTATGGAAGAATTTTGTTAGCAAGAGCACATCCGGCTTGATGTCTCTTCTGTAGCTCATCCTCAATCCAATGGTCAAGCTGAGAGAGCCAATCAGGAAATTCTGAAAGGGCTAAAACCCCGTCTTATGGTTCCTTTACAGCGAACGCCGGGTTGTTGGGTAGAGGAGTTGCCTTCAGTGTTATGGAGCATCAATACTACACCCAAAAGGTCTACGGGTTACACACCCTTCTTCATGGTTTATGGGGCGGAAGCAGTATTGCCCAGTGACATCCGTCATGACTCGCCCCGTGTGGTGGCTTATGTTGAAGCTAACGACGAAAAAGCCAGACCGGATGCTCTTGACTTGTTGGATGAAGAAAGAGAGTTAGCAGCAGCGCGGTTGGCAATTTATCAACAGGACCCGCGTCGTTATCACAGCCGCCGGGTTAAGTTCAGGACTTTTCAGGAAGGCGACTTGGTGCTCCGACTCATCCAAGATCTTTCAGATGTGCACAAGTTATCCCCACCTTGGGAAGGACCCTTTGTGGTCAGTAAAAATTTAAACAATGGGTCCTACTACCTCATCGACGTTCGAGAGCATGCAGACTCACGTAAGTCGGAAGAGGAGACCCGCCGGCCATGGAACATTGCTCAACTTCAGCCATATTACACCTGAGCCACCGGCTCTCATCATGTACATACGTTCACATTGTATATACTATGATAAGCAATAAAGTAAGACCATCGGTCTCTTTTTTTCACAGATTATACATCTTTATTATTTCTTACAAATGACTATTAAGGAGCTGATCATATTTGAATCAAGTTTAACCTTTTTGGTCCAGCTCATGATCGTATCCGAATCTAGCTGCAAATCTCATGGTCACTTGGGGGCTTCCTGTTCAAACATAGGTCGTATTCGAATCAAAGAGAACATAGCTGTCGTAACCCCCTTGATCGGCTCAAGGCCAAACTCACTTGGGGGCTTCTTGATCGTATCCGAATCATAGCTCAATCCCTTTTGAGTCCGACTTGGATCGTATTCGAATCAGGGTCATTAAAAACCTCTGAAGGTCATTTGGGGGCTTCCTGTTCAAACATAGGTCGTATTCAAACCACAGAGAACATAGCCGTCGGTACCCTCTTGATCGGCGCAACGCTAAAGCCACTGGGGGCTATATGGTCATATTCGAACCTTAGCTTAACCCCTTTGGTCCGGTTTACTGATCGTATTCGAATCAGAAACGCCCAACCTTTTGAATACAAAGTTAAAATTATGTTTATTATCCGTTGCTTGCCTTTGACTTTTTTGTTGTTTCAAATAAGATAGCCTGGTTTTCTTCGCCGGCTCAATTATTGGACAACACGGCCGCCCGGGTTATTCAAGCCGGTGGTTCAAGGATCCAAAGGTACGAGCTACTAAGATATGATGATCATTGAGTATTCAAGGAGTATTAACTTTTCTTACCTATTAAATTATCAATCTATCACCCGGGTTATTTAAACCGGCGATCTAAGGATCAACAAGGACAAGGTATGGTTCTTACTCATACGCGCTTACCTGCTGCATTAATTCAAGAGCTATTATTAAACCTTATCCTTTATTTATATCTGTCTCTGCTATTTATTAAGGTAAAAATATGGGCCGTAAATTAGGTGTTTTAAGCCTGTTTTGGTTCTAAACCGCCTTGCCAGCCTTTTTTCTTATATTCACAGGAACAGAGATTTAAACATTGCAGAGACAAACGTTAAGCAATGCATACATTGACATCTAAAACACAAATTCGCAAATAAGTATCTCGTGCACGATAGCAAAAGCAAACAGGCAGTGTTTTAACAGCTAAGTTATTACAAGGCTTTATAAGCCTATGAAGATGATCATTGTCCCTGCCTCGCCGGCTCAGCATCTTGAATCTGCTGGAAGTTGGGTTTTGTCCAGTCAAAGCTGTTCATGACGACAAATTCAGCTTCATCGTCAATCAGGCCGACCGGGTCGACCTCCGGGGCAAATGTGTCTTCTCTCACCGGTGGGATCAAGTCTGTTACTTTATATGAGGGAGGGGCCATCTTCTCATTCTCACTATCAAAACCCAGCTGATAGTTGTCCACATTGGTGTCATCTCCAAGGCTAGTCGCCTGAGGACGGACTTCACGGACGCAGGCTATAAAGTCATCCTGATCAAAAGGAGACCCGTCCTCCTTCACGGTAGGATAGCCCCTTGCCACGTCCGCCGGGTCTAGATCTGGCACCCAAGCCTTGGAGCGGCTTAGGGCAGTCAAAGCTCCGGCTCGCGCACAGGAGCATTTCACTTCTTGGAACCTGGCAGGAAGGATGGACAGCTTTTTCAGGACGTCACAAATCCGGTTAGACCCTTGATTAGTAGGAGAGATGGCAGCCAGAGCTCATTGTGCACCGATATACAATTGTGCAATTAAAGTGTATACTGCCTTCAGCTTAATCAACGGGTCTTGGTTCAGATTCTTACTTCGCGGCCCTACATATATGTTTCACAGAGTCAGTTGGCATATTATACTCCGGTTTGACAAGGAAAATATACGAAAGATCAAATCAGGAAGCTTACCAAAGATAGCAGCGACCATCTGGGACACCCGGCCCTTTAAACCGGTCAGCTCTGTTGAAATTTCTTTCAAAGCTGTTTCGGCTGTTTCAGCTCGTCGGGTCAGAAGTGTCTTCTCATTTCTCCAAGATTTCCCTTTGGCAGCAAAGCTGGTCTTCACATTTTCCGTTTCAGAAAGACTTATTTGCAGTTTGGAGGTGGAACATTTGATTTCTGACTCCTGACTCGCTAGCCGGGTCTTCGCATCAGTCTATTGAGAGTTCAGTTCAGACAAAGCATTCTGTGAAAATATTCAGATAAGTCAAGACTTGGTTTTAAATTCCAGTATTCAATTTCAAGATTCAAGTCTCAAGTACTTTACGAATAAACCACTCGACACTTGGGGGCTAATTTATGCCAAATCAAATTTTTACGACTCTACTAACATATTTGAAGTCCCAAGTCCTTTACAAAGTAACAGCGCTTGGCACTTGGGGGCTAATGCACGCAGTTTCAGCAAGTCTATCAAGGTTAAACCGGAGTGGTAAGTACTTTGAAGATGGCTTTAAATTCTAAAAGTATCGATTCATTAAGGATCAAAATAAACCAGTCCTTGGGGACTATCACTACAGGAATCCAGTACTTTGCCGTCTGCCATGGCGGCTGGCAAAGGCAGGGACGGCTGACGGCAAAGCACTTTGCCGTCCGCGGCGGACGGCAAACAGTGACGGCAAAGATAGGGTCGGCAAACAGGTCCTTTGCCGTCGGCTTTTAATCCATCATAGGAAGCTGGCTTCCGTGAAGTGAATGAAACCTGCAAAATGCCAAATAAGAAAGTTAGAAAAAGAAGACTAGAAGAAGAATTAGACTAGAAGAAAATGAATAGAAGAAGAAGACTAGAAGAAGAAGTATATGCCATATATTAGCTAACTTAGGTGAAATGCCACGTTTATGAGCTAACCTAGGTGAAATGGGTAGTTTATGAGCTAACCTAGGTGAAATAGGTTGTTTATGAGCTAACCTAGGTGAAATGGGTCATTTATTAGCTAACCTAGGTCAAATGGGTCGTTTATGAGCTAACCTAGGTGAAATTGATCATTTTCGAGCTAACTTAGTTGAAATGGGTCTTTTATGAGCTAACTAAGGTGAAATGCCATGTTTTTGAGCTAAGTAAGGTAAAATGGATCGTTTTTGAGCTAACTTAGGTGAAATGGGTCGTTTATGAGCTAACCTAGGTGAAATTGATCATTTTGGAGCTAACTTAGTTGAAATGGGTCTTTTATGAGCTAACTAAGGTGAAATGCCACGTTTTTGAGCTAACTAAGGTAAAATGGATTGTTTTTTAGCTAACTTAGGTGAAATGGGTCATTTATGAGCTAACCTAGGTGAAATTGATCATTTTGGAGCTAACTTAGTTGAAATGGGTCTTTTATGAGCTAACTAAGGTGAAATGCCACATTTTTGAGCTAACTAAGGTAAAATGGATCGTTTTTGAGCTAACTTAGTTGAAATGGGTCGTTTATGAGCTAACCTAGGTGAAATTGATCATTTTGGAGCTAACTTAGTTGAAATGGGTCTTTTATGAGCTAACTAAGGTGAAATGCCACGTTTTTGAGCTAACTAAGGTAAAATGGATCGTTTTTGAGCTAACTTAGGTGAAATGGGTCATTTTGGAGCTAACCTAGGTGAAATGCCACGTTTATGAGCTAACCTAGGTGAAATGGGTCATTTTAAAGCTAACTTAGGTAAAATGGATCATTTAGGAGCTAATCTACGTAAAATGGGTCATTTTAGAGCTAACTTGGATAAATTGGATCACTTGTAAGCTAACTAAGGTAAAATGAGTCATTTTAGAGCTAACTTAGGTAGAATGGATGGTTTATGAGGTCAGTAAGCTTATTAAGTCATTTTGGAGGAAAAGAAGCTAACTCTAGGTCATTATGGTAAGCATATTGGAGGAAATAAAGCTAAGTCTAGGTCTTTATGCATTTGTTAAGCAAAACACTAGAGAAACTTACCATGATCACGGAGATGTAGGAGCGGGCTGGCTCGCGCCGGTAACTAGAGAAGAAGCAGGCTGGCTCGCGCCGGTAGCTGGAGAAGGATCGTGCGATGCGTTTCTGGAGTTAAGCTACACCAAAGATCATTTCCAATGTCTCGTTAGCATTATGACACTCAAATGTTAAGACTAGCAAGTAATGTCCATTCAAAGTAAACTCACCGTGCTCCCAGGAGCAATCACTGGCATCGGCGGAGCGGTCTGACCGGACTTCTCGCACACAAACTACACATTTGGTTTTCACAACAGAGTCATACTAGTTAGTAATGAGACTCAAATGTTAAGACTAGCAAGTAATCTGCAGAAGAAACTTACCACAAGGAGCTCGTACATGGCCCTTGCCTGCATGTCATTCCATGCCCTCTCCTCCTCCAACATCTTTGTCGTCCTCTCCTCCAACTCCCGCTGCCTCTCCGCCGCCTCCGCCAGAAGTTTCTCCGTTCTATCTCTCTCACTCTGTATAGCAGCCTGCAACACCACTCACATGACCATTTGTAATAATTGATGGAAGCGCACACAATGTAATGGAGAAAGATAGCTGAGTACGTATAACTAACCTTGAAGGCGAGTTGGACTGGCCGTTCACGAGGCCTTATCTCAGGAGCGGAGCTCGACTGGCGCGCCTTGATCTCCGGGAGAGTGCTTGGACAACGGATAAGTCCATCTCCAATGGCTATGGAGCCATGGGACCTCCTGCCACCACATATCATCAGCAGCTCTGTATCAATGGGACCCTGGCTCGGGTTAAAGTCCTCCCCTTTCCTCGCCTTCCCCTGATCTCTATATTGCACGAGCTTGTCGTGGGCGGAGATGTTGGTGAAGTTCTTTGGATCATCGAGGTCAGACGCAGAGAATGCCTTGACTTTCTTGTAAGGGCCGGTGTGGGCCATGGCATACAGGTCGTACACCTCTGGCACCTTATCCGCCTTATTGTAGCGTGCCTGAATGAGAGAAACAAAGTAAATTAGTAATTAAAGGGCTAAAGCTAGCATGATGAATGAATTGCATGAATCATGAAGCAAACCACATACCCAGTTCCGCCCGTACTCAAATAAGTTGGAGCTGCCTTGGTGGTGTGGCACACCTTCCATTTGGGCACGTTTATCCTTGGCCTCTTTGTGGGTGGCCAGCCATTCTTTTGAGCACCACTCATTGACCAACACCTCCCAACAATCCATCCGATCCGCACACCATCTCGGAGGGGCCTAAGTTAGCAAATAGAAACTTGAGCGCTACGGCTATGAATTACTAAATGAAGGATGTAAGTACAAGGCCTTAAGAATTACCTTCATGTACTTCTCCTTACTCAAGAACTTATCGCGGCACTCCTGCTTGGGCTTCTTGATACCACGCCCGGCGTAGTAGTCTCGAACAGCCTGCACCCGAACCTCATGCCGTAAGTTCTGAAGTAGGCGCTTGCACTCCTTGTGGATAACATGATCTGCCTCCTCCTCGTATCCCTCCTCACACCTGTAGAATGTCTGCAATCAAATGAGACAATATTGATTAGTACAATTAATAACTAGCTAGTTGAAGATTTTTAATTGTGTAAAGGAGCAATTACCCAGAACTTTCTGATCACGACGTCTGCCCTCGTCTTGCACAAGACACCATCGATAATCTCACCCGGCGGGGCCGGGGCAACCAAGTAGTGCTCCCAAGTCAATCCAACCTCTGGAAGCCGACCCTCACCAGGCAACGTGACAAACCCCGGGAAGTTTTGCCGAATCAGAACTCCAAGGACGGAGTTGGGCCAGCGGACACTTTCATGGTGGTCCCAACCCCTGCAGCATGACAAGGCCAACACATTAGTTATTTGAAGAAACGTGAATGAAGAAGGTACAAAAAGATTAAATGCACTTACCTCTCCCCATCAGGGAAAATCAACCACCTCTTCTCGCGGGTCGCCGGCACGGACGGGAGCCGTGTAGCACCACGCTGGTAGACGTTGCCCCCCTCCTCCCCCTCCTCATTAGTCGGCTCCCCGCCATCATCAGCATGGCCACTTGGCTCCCCGCCATCATCAGCGTGGCCACACGGCTCCTCAGGCTGACCCGACCAGGTACCCCATCTAGACGTGTGCTCCTCCGGGGTCTCGTGGGCCGAAGTCTCGTGGGTCGAAGGCCCGTCGACCGGAGGCTCGTGGACCGAAGACCCGTGGACCGGAGGCTCGGGGACCGGAGTCCGTGCAGCCTCCTCCTCAGACGAGTCCACCCTAGCAGTCACGTGCTCGGGTGAAACAACTGGGGGCGGCGGCGAGGAAGGCGCCGTAAGAGTCACCCTACCTCCTCTCCCGTGACCACGTGCTCCACCTCCTCTCTTCTTCTTACCTCATCCCCTGCTGGGCACCGCGGTCGATGAAGAAGGGCCCGGCGGTGTCGCCATACTGTCTAGCAACGCTCGGCGGAGAGGTGCGTGTGGAATGGAAGACCTTGCACCACGCGCCGACGAAGAAGGGGCCTCGGCGCGCTCCCGACCAGCGCCCACCATCTTTCAACACCTGCCATGACAAAGAATAAACAAAATTAGTACAACATAAAAAAGTACCGACATGAATAATAATATGTATATCACTTAATTGTATCATCATCAAGTACAACATAAAAAAATTGAATACCTGACACTACTAATAATCTCGATCAGTATCATCAATAAATGCATAATCATCATCATCACTATAATCAATGATGGGCTCATAGGGTTCATTGGCATCAACATGTGCAAGGCCACCTTGACGTAATCGGTCAAGCATTGACAGGTCATCCGCAGCAGTAACCTCTTCTTGTTCCGGCTGTTCTTGTTCCTCCTCTGGGGTGATGTCGGATTCATTGTCGCTGTCTACTTCAATGTTTTGGGGTGAAGTATAGCGGTTCTTGAAACGCTTTCTAGAAAGACGTGTCTCTTGGAAGAATTCTCCTTCATATGTGTCTGGGTTAATGTGAGGTTCATAATCCTCTTCCTTTGGGGGAGATAGTCTAGCATGTGGCGGCACTTCATAAACGACATCCCAACCTTTCAAATTTGGATTAGTTTGGCAGGCCCACGGTAGATAGAATACTTGGGCCGCCTGTTGAGCCGTAATATAGACATCAGGAACATCTAAATGGGTGCTTTGGTTGATTTCAACTAGCCCTATATGTTCATGAGTCCTTCTAGTCTCCTTCGGCTGAAACCAATAACATTTGAAGACTACGACATTCGGTGGGTTTTCACCATAGAACAGAAGTTCATAAATTGCTTCAACTCTCCCAGAATACTCGGTACCTCCTTCGCCGATAGAAGATACACAACAATTTGTAGACTTTCGGTCGGCCATAGATAGCTCTTTGCCATAGGTACGAAAGCGATACCCGTTGATGTCGTACTTGTCAAATGAACGGACCTTATAGTCAAAACCATTAGCGACTTGTCTCAATTCGGCGTCCATTGACTCTGAATTAGCCTACAAGTTTAATATGAAAGGATTGTTGCATTATGCACAAATTAGCGAATGAAATGAAATTGTCTAATAGAAATTACCGTTTGTTTGAACCAAGAGATGAAACCGGGATAGCCGCCTCCTTGCTTTGCAAGAAGCTCATACTCTTCGACTGAATCCTTTTGGATCTCCACTCCATACGAGAATATGGCGACGTATCGACTGTATGACATATCCAGGAATAAGAGCAGTTCAAAGGAAATAGAAGTTGCGAAACAATGTACCGAGAACTTACTCGATGTACGGCCGCACTTCTATCAGGTTGTTGAAGATATACAATGAAATGGTCCGCCATTCTTCGTTATCCAAAGATACTGGATGTGAAACACTAGCAGGTGCGAGATTCCCTTTGAATAGGCTGAGGTTGGATCCACCCTTTTTAGGCTCGTCAGCATTGTACCAAGGCTTCGGATTATGCAAATGACGATTTTTGGCTTCGTAGTGCGCTGTTACGAAGTTTGCCGCCTCCTCTGTGATGAATGCCTCAGCCAGCGATGCTTCAATTCTACGTTTATTTCTACATTTTTCTGGAAGCGTCTTCTGCATCCTCTCAGTTGGGTAGCACCAATGATTTTGCACGGGCCCCCCCAATCTTGCCTCGGTCGGGAGATGCAAAAATCAAATGCTGCATTGGATTAAAGAAGCCCGGTGGAAAGATCTTCTCTAACTTGTAGATCAACTCCGGCGCCAACTCTTCCATTTCTTCTAGCACGCCAGGCGATAGTTCTTTCGCACAAAGAACACGGAAGAAATAGCTGAGTTCTGCCAGTAATAGCCATTCATCCTCAGGGATGAAGCCACGCAACATCACCGGCATTACCAGCTCAATCCATATGTGCCAATCATGACTCTTGAGACCAAATATCTTCAATTTATCAAGATTCGCTCCCCTCTTTAGATTCGCTGCATACCCATCGGGGAACATCAACTGCTGTTGCACCCACAAGAGAATTTCCCTCATAGCTGGCCTTCCAAGATTGAACCATGCCTTTGGCTTCGTCCAGTTCTGCTTTCCTTTCGGTTCTTTCATGTTTTGTAACGGCCTATCACATAGCGCCTCCAGATCGACTCTAGCCTTAGTATTATCCTTTGACTTCCCATCTATGTCGAAGAATGTACCAAAAAGTGCCTCGGCGATATTCTTCTCAGTGTGCATCACGTCGATGTTGTGTGGGCAAAGGAGGTCTTTGAAGTAAGGCAGATCCCATAAGCATGTTTTGTGAGTCCACGCGTGCTTAGTGTTATACCCCTTGAAGTACCCTGGACGTTGTGGATCTGGCTCGAGAGCGTTTAACTGATCCAGGGTCTGTTGGCCTGTCAATGCAGGTGGTGTAGTGTTTTTGACAACTCTACCCCTGATGAAGTTCTTCTTGTCTTTCCTGAACTTATGGCGAGGATCCAGGAACTGTCTATGCATGTCGAAGCAAGAAAACTTGCGACCGGCCTGAAGCCAACGAAACTCAGGAGCTCCCTTGCATGTGGGGCACGGGAACCTTCCATGCATACACCAGCCAACGAATAGCGCATACGCCGGCAAGTCATGCGTCGAGTACATGTACCAGACACGCATTATGAAGTTCCTTTTGCAAAAGGCATCGTATGTCTTGAACCCATTATCCCAGGCTTCTTGCAATTCGTCCTTAAGCGGCTGCATGTACACATTCATATTTTTCCCCAGATAGTTGGGTCCTGGAATTATCAACGTCAGGAAAATGTTCTTTCTTTGCATAATCTGTCCGGGGGGGGGGAGATTGAGTGGAAAGACAAATACAGGCCAACAACTGTATTGGGCTGCCGTCATACCAAACACACTGAACCCATCCGTGTTGATGCCGACTCGAGGATGCCTCGGATCTGCCGCTTTGTCAGCATGTAATTCATCAAACTTTTTCCATGCACACCATCCGATGTGTGTACCATCATCAGATTCCCATCTGCATCTAGTTTGGTTCTTTTGCCTGTTTTGTGCGCTGTCATCTGTCTGGCCGTCTCTTCGACCATGAAAAGACGTTGAAGTCTTGGTATGATTGGCATATACCGAAGAACACTAACGGGGATTTTGGTCTGTGTCTTCTCACCCATACCGTTGTCTACCACAATATACCTGGAAGACTTGCAAATGGGACAATAGTTCAAGTCCGCATAGTCAAGCCTAAATAAGGCACATCCTTTCTCACAGGCATGTATCTTCTCATAGGGCATCTTCAGTGCACGGAGGATTTTGTCCGACTGGTACAGGTTTGCAGGCATTACATGACCTTTGGGTAGAAAGCGTCCAAATACTGTCATAATTGCGTCATAGCATTATCTGCCCAAGTTGAACTGAGCCTTTAGAGCCATTACTTGTGAGATGGCATCCAACTGACAAAGCTCAGTGTGCTCGTGGAGCGGACGTTTTGAAGACTCCAACATTTCATTGAAGGCCTTTGTAGATTCCTCCATCTCCTCGTCCGAATCCCGAGCATCATCATAGTCTTGCACCATGTTTCCCATCCCGGTACCATGCTCGTCGATGCGACGACGATCCACCTCAGCTCGGTCACGTTGGGCAGACTCACCATGAAATGTCCACACAGTATAATCGGGCGTAAAACCACTCTTCTGCAGGTGTTTTCCCATTTCAGCCTCTGTCTACTTTTCCCAATTGCCGCACCGGAAACAGGGGCACCAGGTTTTCTTTTGGCCATTTGCAAATGCGGCTTGCACAAACCCCTTGGTTTTTGTGAACCATTCAGCGCTCCATTTGTTTTGACCAGTGTGACCGGTATACATCCATGCACGGTCACTCATCTTGACTTTCAGAGCTACTGGACACACAACAATTATATATGTAATTCACCATGTATATATTCATCGGTTGATCTACTTTGTTAATTTTATTACGTCCATGCAACCTACACTCTGATAGGTAATGATAGGTCCTAATCCCACCCGTGTATGTGTAGATTGGGTTCATTTTCCCATGCTATGCCCCGGATCCGACGCAAAATTTCGGCAGCACCTCCCCGCTGTTCTCCTGATACACGTCTCTGCAATAAACAAAGAGGATGTGTACCCGGAGAACAACAGGGGAGGCACTGACGAAATTTATGCGTCGGATCCGGAGCAAAGCATATGGGAAAACGAACCCAATCTACACATACTCGGGCTGTCCATGGATAGCACTGGACAATTCGAAAGAATCAAGGTTATAAATATGGAAATGCATGCATATTTATAACTATGACACTTCGAACGGGAGACACATATTGGTTACGCATACTGATGATTCAAGACACATATATAGCTAGCTATCAAGTTTCATCGGAATAGATAAAATAATTAATGGGGGAGGAGGACTTGTCATTTGTGCTCACCCATGAACGAAGGGGCAGAGCTCGTCAAACGCACGGCGAGGTCGTCGAACACCAAACCTCGTAGCGATGAAACAACTGCACATTTAAAACTACACGATCAACACAATTATATATGATGTTTTTCATAACAAAATCGAAAAATATATGACCTAACTAATAATTCACAAATATATGACCCCGTCGGCCTCTAGAAGGCCAAAGAACACCTTTTCGGGAGGTGTCGGGGGTCGGGGTGTCCTGTCGGTGTCGGGGTGCCGTGTCGGGGTCGGGGTGCTATTTCGGGGTCGGGGGGTCGGGGTGTCGTGTCGCTTCGGGGTAGTGCCGTGTCGGTGTCGGGGTGTTGTTTCGGGGTCGGGGTGTGGTGTCGGGGTCAGGGCGTCGGGTCAGGCTCGGGGTCGGGGTGTCGGGTCAGGCTCGGCGGGTCGGGGTCGGGGTGTCGGGGTCGGGGTGTCGGGTCAGGCTCGGGGTCGGGGTGTCGGGGTCAGGATCTCGGGGTCTCGGGGTCGGGGTGTCGGGGTCGGGGTCTCGGGGTCGGGGTGTCGTGTCGGGGTGCCGGATCGGGGTCTGGGTACCGTGTCGGGTCGGGGTGTTGTGTCAATGTCGGGATAGTGCCATGTCGGTGTCGGGGTGTTGTTTCGGGGTCGGGGTGTGGTGTCGGGGTCAGGGTGTCGGGTCAGGCTCGGGGTCGGGGTGTCGGGTCAGGCTCGGGGGGTCGGGGTGTCGGTGTCGGGGTGTCGGGTCAGGCTCGGGGTCGTGGTGTCGGGGTCGGGGTCGGGGTGTCGGGGTCGGGGTGTCGGGGTCGGGGTCTCGGGGTCGGGGTGTCGTGTCGGGGTGCCGGGTCGGGGTCTGGGTACCGTGTCGGGTCGGTTTTTTTCCTTTTTTTTCCTTTTCTTCTTCTTCCTCTTCTTCCTTTTCTTCCTTTTTTTCCTTCTTCTTCTTCTTCTTCCTCCTTTCCTTTTTCCTCTTCTTCTTCTCCTCCTCTCCTCTTTTTTCTTCTTCTTCTTCTTCTTCTTCTTCTTCTTCTTCCTCTTCTTCTTTTTTCTTCTCCTCCTCCTCTTCTTCTTCTTCTTCTCCTCTCCTCTTTTTCTCTTCTTCTTCTTTCCTAAAACTAAACTAAACCTAAACCTAAAACTAAAAAAACAGAAAAAGGAAAAAACTAAATCTAAACCTAAAACTAAACTAAAACTAAACCTATAAACCTAAAACTAATCCTAAAACTAAAACTAAATCTAAACTAAACATAAACATAAAACTAAAAAATAGAAAAAAGGAAAAAAAAGGAGGCAGGAGAGCTCACCTGGGTGGAGGAGGGGGGCGGGGCGGCCTGGGGCGATGGAGGAGGGGGGCGGGGTGGCCTGGGGCGGCGGAGGAGGTGGGCGGGGCGGCCTGGGGCAGCGGCAGTGGCGCCGGGGCCGGGGCGCCGGGGCGTGGCCGCGCCCTGACGGCAGGGCGCCGGGGGCGACGGGGCGGGGGGGCTGGGTCGGCGGCGGGGTGGTGGGGCGACGGGGCAGCGGCGAGGGGAGAGAAAGAGAGAGAGGGGCGGGGTGGGGCGGGCGGCCATTAACGTTAGTGGGGCCCTCTCTCTTTGCCATCCGCCCCCCTTTGCCGCCCGCCTTTTTGCTCTTTGTCGTCCGCTAGCGGACGGCAAAGAGGGGGGGCCGTTAGGTTTTTTTTAGCAGCTCGTCAGTGGGGCCCCTCCCTCTTTACCGTCCGCTAGCCGACGACAAAGAATCTTTGCCGTCTGCTAGCCGACGGCAAAGAACTGGCTGATGGCAAATTATGTCTTTGCCATCAGCCAGTTCTTTGCCGTCTGCTTTTTGGTAGCTGATGGCAAAGAGCTGGCAGATGGCAAAGTAGCTGATTCCAGTAGTGTATGGGTGAAGTTTTGTTCTATCAATATCAGGTAAAGATTTTGAGGTAAAAGTCTTAGCCTATATTTTAAGTCTACAGGTTATTTCATTTCTTTCATAATCAACAGACTTGGGGGCTGAAGGAATATTAGTAAACCGGAAACAATGTACCTCATACTTCAACTGAAGCTGCTTGACCATCTCGATCTCAGATTCACGGCTGGAGTGTAGATGACTGAGATAGCCGGATAAGATATCATTGGAATTAAGACGGTCGTAGTTGGCCACATCAAAGCGAACCTTCTGCCTCTCCAATGCTTCTTTCTTACCTGTGCACCAAGACAACACCGTTGGGTTCCCCGGCTCAACAAAGCGACTCCCAGTAATTTCAACATCTTGAACACATGGAGAAGGCGGGTTAGTTGAGCTTGACGGTCCAAATGTGGAAGGATTCATAGTGGTGTTGTCAAGGGACGGCTCCGAAGGATTTGCTTGATTGATAATAGGCGGGTCTTCTGGGGCAGCAGTTAATGGAGAAGGCGGCCTAGCCGTCTCAGATGCTAGTACTGGCGGGTCTTCCGCCAGTTTAGCCACCTTCAATTTCTTGGATTTAGCCTGGCCACTAAAGAATAATATGGCAGAATTGTCAGCGTAAAGATAAAATTGAGCAACCTGGAAGAAAGGAGGAGTTCTGATTACCCAGGATCAGTCCTGAAAGCCGGCAGTTGTGTTTGAGATGAGTCATCTAAAACGAGGCACCTCCTGAAAGGATAAAGGAAAGAGTTAAAAGAAATGTAAGGAGCAGGATTCATTAAAACGAGTTAAAGACAGTAATAATTAAACCTCGTTCGGGCGTTTCCGAGGGGTCTGTTGAAGGACAACAGCCGGTTCATCCTCAATTCCAACTTCATGGCGGCTTTCATGTTTCTTCTTTTTCAAATGAAAGTTGGGATCCTAGTGAGCTAAAGGGTTAGAAAACCTTACTTTACAGATCACTCGTCAAACTTTGTGTCTTGGTAAGGGCTCATGGATGGGGGAAGTAGTATCAACTTTTATATTATGATACCTTCCGTCGTATGGGGTTGACAGATAAGAATCTTAAACCGTCAAACACCATTTTTCATGGTGTGGTGCCTGGTAAGTCTGCATATCCAGTGGGCAAGATAGCCTTACAGGTGGCTATTGGAGATGATCATGATTCGTGATCAGAAACATTGACTTTTGAGGTGGTGAAAATCAAAAGTCCGTATCACGCTTTGTTTGGGCGACCGGCTTACGCTAGGTTCATGGCAAGACCGTGTTGTGTTTATCTACAGCTTAAGATGCCAGGTCATAAGGGGACCATCACAGTACACGGAAGCAGGAAGATCGCTTTGGAATGTGAGGAAGGTGATGCGTCTTATGCTGAGTGGGTTTATGCCACGGAGGAGCTGATGTTTTATAAAGACCAAGTTGATCCGGCAGATATGACTTCTTTGAAAAATCCAACTACGGAACACGATCTGACGTTGAAATTTAAATCGGCCACAGATACTGAGATGGTTGATTTTCTTCCTTGTGATTCATCCAAGCAGTTCAGCATCAACGCTAACCTGGATCCCAAATAGGAAAGTGCGCTCATCAAGTTCATCCGTGAGAACCGGGACATCTTTGCATGGAAACCTTCTGACATGCCAGGTGTACCAAGGGAACTCGGTGAGCACACACTTAACATTGATCCTAAGTTTAAATCGGTTCGACAGTTTCTCCGCCGCTTCAATGAAGAAAGGCACAAGGCTATTGGTGAACAGGTAGCTCGGTTGTTGGCCGCATGGTTTATCGTGGAGGTCTTTCACCCGGAGTGGTTGGCTAATCCGGTGTTGGTTCTTAAGAAAAACGGCACTTGGCGTATGTGTGTTGATTACACAGACTTGAACAAGGCTTGCCCTGCAGATCCCTTTGCCCTCCCCCGTATTGATCAGATTATTGATGCTACGGCAGGTTGTGACCGTTTGTGTTTTCTGGACGCTTATTCTGGTTATCATCAGATCAAAATGGTAGTTAAGGACCAGGAGAAGACGATGTTTGTGTTTTCTGCTATGTCTCTATGCCTTTTGGGATCAAGAGTGCCCAGGCGACTTATCAATGCTGTGTTCAGAATTGTCTTCATAAGCAGATTGGGCGCAATGTTCATGCGTATGTAGATGATATTGTGATAAAGTCCAGAAGGGAGGGAACATTGATAGATGATTTGAGAGAATCCTTTGAAAACCTTCGGGTTTACAAGATCATGCTCAATCCGGAAAAGTGTGTCTTTGGTGTCCCGGCAGGCAAACTCTTGGGTTTTCTGGTGTCAAACAGAGGCATGGAGGCTAATCCGGAAAAGATCACATCAATTACATCTTTGGCCAAACCGTCGTGTATCAATGACGTTCAACGTTTGGCCGGCCAGATTAGCCGTTATTGTTGTATGTGGCTGCTAATGCCCGAGCTGTTAGCGTGGCTATTCTGGTGGAGCGCAAGGAAGCTAGAAAGGAATATCCGGTTCAACGGCCGGTTTATTATACCAGTGAGGTGCTCATTGAATCAAAGCAGAGGTATCCACATTGGCAGAAGCTGCTGTATGGAGTGTTTATGGCAAGATGGAAGCTCAAACATTATTTTCAGGGTCATCCTATCACAGTGGTCAGTTCAGCCCCTCTGGGAGATATCATTCAAAATAGAGAAGCAACAGGCCGAATTGCTAAGTGGGCTATTGAGCTTGGGCCTCACGGGCTCAAATACACGCCTCGCACAGCAATTAAATCCCAAGCGCTCGTGGATTTCATCAATAATTAGACGGAGTTGCAGGCACCAGAGGAAAAGCCAGATAACACGTATTGGACTATTCATTTTGATGGATCCAGACAGTTGGAGGGCTCGGGGGCTGGAGTCATACTAACTTCCCCACGAGGTGACAAGTTCTGTTATGTCCTCCATTTAATGTTCCCTTGTACTAACAATGCAGCTGAGTATGCGGCCTTACTCCATGGTCTTCGGATGGCTAAGGAGATGAACTTAAGCCGGGTTAAGTGCTTTGGGGATTCAAATCTGGTGGCTAAACATGTGTCTGGCACTTGGGATTCTAAAGACCCACTCATGGCTGCATATCGACGAGAGGTGGACACAGTGGCCGGTCACTTCAAGGGTTATCAGGTGGACCATATAGACCGGCGAAAGAACGAAGTGGCGGACTCTTTAAGCCGCCTTGGTTCTCAGCGTAAACCGGTCCTACCAAATGTCTTTCTTGACGTGCTGCATAATCCGTCGGTCAATGTACCAACAGAGGAGGAGTTGGCTATTCCTGATCCAATTGGTGGCAGCTTTGCATGTCATACCGGATTGGACAATCCCATACTTGGCTTACATGAACCGGGGCGAGTTACCGGAGGATGAAACCTCGGCCCAGCAGATAATACGGTGCTCTATGTCAATGACCATACTCAATGGAGAGTTACATCGTTACAGTGTCTCAGGGGCAATTCAGCGATGTGTCTCTCCTCAAGAGGGTTGTGATATTTTACGAGAAATCCATGAAGGGGATTGTGGTCACCACGCCGGTTCAAAGTCTTTGGTAGCTAAAGCTTTTCGCCATGATTTTTATTGGTTAACAACTCACGCTGATGCAGAGGATTTAGTCAAAAGATGTGACGGTTGTCAAAAATTCGCACGCCGTGCTCATATTCCGGCTCAGGAGTTGAGGATGATTCCAATAACTTGGCCGTTTGTGACTTGGGGGCTTGATATGGTTGGACCCTTCAAGCGATCCAAGGACAAAAAGACCCACTTGTTAGTGGTAGCTGACAAATTCACCAAATGGGTGGAAGCAGAGCCAGTCAGTAAGTGTGATGTGGCCACAACGGTTCAGTTCATCAAAAAGGTGATATTCTGGTTTGGCTTTCCACACAGTATTATAACTGATAATGGTATTAATCTGTCAAAGGGAGAGATGGAGGAATTTTGCCAACGTGAGCACATCCGGCTTGATATAGCATCGGTGGCTCACCCCCAATCTAATGCTCAAGCGGAGAGGGTAAATCAAAAATATTTGCGAGGTATTAAACCCCGGCTTATGGTTCCTTTGAAATGGACACCGGGTTGTTGGGTTGAGGAGTTACCTTCTGTGTTATGGAGCATCAACACCACACCCAACAGATATACGGGTTACACACCTTTCTTCATGGTTTATGGAGCGGAGGCAGTTCTTCCTAGTGACATCCGTCTTGACTCGCCCCATGTGGCAGCTTATGTTGAAGCTGATAATGAGAAGGCACGTCAGGATTCCCTGGACCTGTTAGATGAGGAGCGTGATCTTGCAGCAGCACGTTCGGCGATTTATCAACAAGATCTCCGACGTTATCACAGCCGCCGGGTTAAGACCAGAACTTTTCAAGAGGGTGATCTGGTACTCCGGCTCTTCCAGGATCAGACTGATATGCACAAATTATCCCCACCTTGGGAAGGACCTTGTGTGGTCAGCAAGAATCTACACAACGGGTCATACTACCTCATTGATGTTCGAGAGGACAAAGACTCACGTAAATCGGAGGAGGAGACCAACCATCCATGGAATATAGCTCTTCTTCGGCCTTACTATACTTGAGCCACAGGCTCTTCATATGTACATATTTATGACAATGTATATATTATATAATAAACTGGAGCCTCGAATAAAGCGGGGTCTCTGTTCTTTTTACATCATGTGTGTGTTTACAAGAGTTTCTAATGACAAAGCATATTTTTGTTAAACCGGTCTCTGCAGCCGCACGGATATAAAGAAAATCACTAGGGGGCTTGGTTGTTGTCACACCATAGCTACACCTCTTGATCGGTTTAAAACACCACAAAGGGATATCACTAGGGGGCTTGGTTGCTATCACACCATCGCTACACCTCTCGATAGGCGTTAAGCCAAAAGAAAATTATGTGGAGCCAAAGAGAGTCTGTTGCATTAAGCATAGCTCAAACATAGGTATCCACCGAGCACAACTCACATATTACCTAGGGGCTCTTTGCTTCTGAAAGAACAATGAGTTTTGAACCCTTGTAATAGGCTATCAAGCCAGGTGTATTCACCTAAAACCCTGGCTTATCCTGCCTCTTTAAGTAAGCCACTCCGTCTAGGTAAACCTGGTATGACCCATCGAACGTTTTTTTTGAATATGTACTGCAAGGCAACAGCCTCATAGCTCTTTATTGAAAACAACAAAGTAACACAGTCTTGTTGCAAGTCAAATACAAGAAAAAAAGAAGAAGATAAAAACACCTACAACCCAAGTAGGGTAAAACACACTAACTAAGGGAGGTTAGAGATCCAGGTTAGAAGGCTATCCTTGTATTTACATTTTATCCTATGAGAAAGAAGAGTTATGTCATGGATAAAGTTGTGCCTCCAGGCTCTGAAAGAAGGTCTCTCATTCCTGAAAACCTTGCCATTCCTCTAGATCCAAATGTTCCAAGCTGCTATAAAGATCACTTCAGTGAAGAAAAGATGCCCAAAATCCTTCCTAGCCTTTACCACCATGTTGTAGGTTGTCTTCCCAGGCTGGGGATCCCAGTGAATCTACAAGTAATTCCAGACTCTAACACTAAAATTACAAGAGAAGAACAAATGTGCATAGTCTTCATGGATGAGATATGGACATAGGACACAAGTATGATCCTCACATGCCAATGCCTCCTCTGTAACATGTCTCTAGTGTTTAAACGATCCCTCAGCAGAAGCCACCCAAACATTTTGAATTTCAAGGTGCATGAAGATTTCCAAATCCATTGGAAAATTGGATCTACAACAATATGTTGATGCTCATGCACTTAAAAGGATTTAGGTCTGAAGCAACCTTTATGAAAAGTCCATATCCATGTGTCATGATTTTCAGAGCAAGTATAAGCATTTGTCAATTGTTGGAGACATTCAAGTTCAGCAAAGGCTTGTGTAGAGAGGGGCAGATGCAAATTTGACTCCTGGGAAAGCACATCAGACATTGAAAGCTGTTCATCAATAACAAAAGAGAAGAGCTTGGGAAATTTTTCACTGAGGCAAGAACCCTTAAGCTCAACCACCCATCTGTCAGTCCAAAAGAGAATAGACCTGCCATCTCCCAACAATGGATTAGCCAGCTGACAATATTTATGAGCCAATTTGAACACATCACACCACCAAAAGGACCCACAGAGGCTGGTAGTATGAGGGACAGAGCTGCCATAATAGGCATTCTAGATGAGACCAACCCAGGGGATGTCATGATGATTGTCGGTGTCAAAACCGGCGGATCTCGGGTAGGGGGTCCCGAACTGTGCGTCTAGGCCGGATGGTAACAGGAGGCAGGGGACACAATATTTTACCCAGGTTCGGGCCCTCTTGGTGGAGGTAAAACCCTACGCCCTTCTTGATTAATATTGATGATATGGGTAGTACAAGAGTAGATCTACCACGAGATCAGAGAGGCTAAACCCTAGAAGCTAGCCTATGGTATGATTGTATGTTGTCCTACGGACTAAAACCCTCCGGTTTATATAGACACCGGAGAAGTTAGGGTTACACAAGGTCGGTTACAAAGGAGGAGATATACATATCCGTATTGCGTAGCTTGCCTTCCACGCCAAGTAGAGTCCCATCCGGACAGGAGACGAAGTCTTCAAACTTGTATCTTCATAGTCTAACAGCCCGGCCAATGGATATAGTCCGGCTATCCGGAGACCCCCTAAGCCAGGACTCCCTCAATGATTATAAAACTTGTGCAAGAACTTCATAAGTAAGGCCTCATTCTGCACCCTGAGGTTTAGCACACCAAGACCCCCTTTATTTTTTGGTAGGCATACCAAGTCCCAAGCGGCCAGAGATTGTCTTGGGGTATTAGAGTTCCCTCTCCATAGGCATTGTTTCTGGATCCTTTCAATTTGTTTCAGAATTCTAGGTGGGATGACAAGTGTGCACAGGAAATATATGGACATTGAAGTTAAAACAGACTGGAGCAACTGCAACCTACTACCTTGGTTCAGAAAGCATGAAGTGGCAGACAATCTTCTTTCAATCCTATGCACAAGAGGCATGAGATCTTGAATTGAGGGCCTAGTAGTCGCCATGGGCAGACCCAAATAAGTAAAAGGCATGACTCCCACACTGCATCCAAGAATTGAGGCCAACCTGTTAGCTTTATCAGTTGACATGTTCATAGGCACCATAAGGGATTTTGCAAAATTCACAGATAATCCTGTTGTAGCAGCAAAAACATCAAGCATGTCTTTAAGAGCAAGCAGCTGATGATCAATAGCAGGCAACACAATTAGTGTATCATCAGCATATTGAACTATGGGAAAATCCTGGCTGTGAGAAGGGATTGGGAGAGTCAAAATTCCTTTACTGCACATATCATTCACTACAGACTGAAGCAAGTCAGCAACAAGGACAAAAAGTAGAGGTGACATTGGGTCTCCTTGTCTAACTCCCCTCTTACATTTAAAATGGTTGCCAGGTACACCATTAAGAAGCATAGAAGATGAGCCAGATGACAGAATAGATTGCATCCAAGAAATCCATTTGTCATTAAAACCCTTGTATCTTAAAATTCTAAGAATGGCATCATGCTCAATAGTGTCAAAGGCCTTAGTAAAATCCAATTTCAGCAAGACAATTGGTCTTTTTGAAGCTTTACACTGGTGGATGTACTCAAAACACCAAGCTAGACAATCCAGAATAGACCTGGATTTAATAAATCCATATTGGTTTTTATGAATACAGGAAAGAATAACTTTCTCCAGCCTGTTTTCCACAAGTTTAGTGAGAAATTTCAAGCAGGTATTTGTTAAAGAGATTGGCCTGTAATCATTCAAACCCTCAGGTGAAAGCTTTTTTGGGATCAAGGTTATGAGAGAACTGTTGATACACTCCAGATCAAGGTGTCCCTCAGAAAACTCTTTGACCAATTGATGAAAATCATCCTTAATTATGTGCCAACACTTCTTAAGAAAAAGACCAGTGAAACAACTGGACCAGGAGCTCTGTCAGGAGGCATCTCTTTAATAACACAATTAATTTCCTGCTCAGAAAAAGGCTTGGTCAAATCATCAAGTCCCCGAACCTTCTTGATAATATTTGGCATATCAAAACTTATTTGGGTATTATTAGTGCATCCCATCCTCTGTTTGAACTCCTGCAAAAATAGTCCAGCAATTGATGCATGATCAGAGGTCACTTGCCCATTATCAGAAGTTATACTGGAAATAGAGTTATTCCTATATCTCTCAGTGGCCATGGCATGGAAAAATTTAGTATTTTCCTCTCCCACTTTAATGCTCCTAATAGTACACCTCTACTTCCAGTAAATGTATTGCAATCTTAGAGTTTCCTCCAAATGTAACTTAACAATTTTCCTGAAAGTTTCCTCTGGCCCAGACAAAGGCCTCAACTCCTCTAGGCCATCCAGAAAAAGTATGACTTTGTTGCAGTTGGCGATTAGAGCCTTAACCTTAGAGAGACTAATGTGCCAATGTTTGAGTGCCTGCCTGAGAGCTTTAAATTTTGCAGAGATAACATCAACAGAAGATCTCTTATGAACTGGCCTACTGCAAGAGTCACTGAGACAATCAAGAAAACCAGGCAAATTAGTACAGTAATTTTGAAATCTAAAAACTTTGGCCTTGGGAATAGAAGTTTTGATTTGCACCACATAGGGCACATGATCTGAAGCAGTTTTGGCTAGAGGTAAGACCATAGTGTTAGGATAACAACATGTCCATGAGGGAGTTGTAAAGAACCAATAGGGCACATGATCTGAAGCAGTTTTGGCTAGAGGTAAGACCATAGTGTTAGGATAACAACATGTCCATGAGGGAGTCAAGCAAAGGAACAGTTTGCATATTTGTCCATGTATACATTCTACCATTGAGAGGTAGCTTGATTAAGCCCAGGTGCCCAATAACCTCATTAAAAATAAGCATATCATTAATGTCACCACCTGGTTTGTTCCTATTGTCCATCGTGCGCATTGTCACATCCCTAGCTTATGGTACTACCTGGTGTTTTGCATCTTGTTGCATCATGTTTAAATTATATTTAAGTTGAAATGGGGATTGACCAAACCCTAGCATCAGAAAGAATTCAACTAGGTTCAAATAAAAATATTTTCAATGAACCCAAAATTCCTTCCCAAAAATGTTTATCATCTTTGGATTGGTCTAGAACCTCTGCCAAAAATGGTGCACATTTTTCTAGGACACTTTGGATTTTTGAATTAATCCGTAAGTATTTGAATTTGGACATTTAAATCTTATAAATATTTTTAATTGTCCAACTAATCCTGAAAGTACTTGAGGGCTGTTGGGAAATATTTCAAAGGTGCCTAAAATTATTTTCAGGATTTTACCAAGTGGTTTAGTATTTTTACTAAATAAAAAAATAGCAGAAAATAGAAAAAAACAGAAATAAAAGAGAGAGAGGGAGAGAGAGAGACTACCTGTGTTACCTGCAGGCCCAGCCCACCTGGCAGCCTAGCCACCAGGCCGGCCCACCGAGGGCAGGGGCGTCTTCTTCCTCCTGCCAGAAGGCAGACGAGAAGACAGCCACGGCGCCGCAGCGTGCCACGTCGACAGCTGCCTGCCTGGCTGCCCCCTCATCGCCCTGGACTCCCTCCGTGATGCCATGCACTCCCTCTCGACCCCCTTGCTCTCTCCCTGGACCCCCTCCCCCTCCTCTGCTCTCTCCCGCAGCACCACCGAACGGAGCCGTCGCCACCGTTGCCGTTCGTCGTGGCCACCGACCTCCCCACGCCAAGCCAGGTAGCCCACGAGCACCGCCTCGCTGCGGCGCACCTCTACTCCCAGTCCCATGAGCCTAGACGCCTTGAAGAGACGCCTTCGAGCTCGTCTTCTACCTCGGACCCACCGGTCGCCGTCGCCCGATTCGTTGAACTCCGGTCGCCTCCGAGCTCGCTGACAACCTCTTCCTCTCCACTGTGAGCTCCTACGCCTCCCCTCTCTCCCCCGAGCTTGATTTCGCCGCGTAGCCGTCGCCTCTATCGATCCCGAGAACCCGTCGCCGCCGGCCATGTCGCCGCCATGGCTAGAGCTCACGCACACCGCGTCTGAGCATACCACCGTGCTCAGCACGATGCCAAAAGCCCAAGTGGCACCCGGTACAGGTGGGCTTGGGACAGACTAGGCACAGTGGCACGGTGTACCAAGTGGCACCCGGATGGTGGGCTTGGGAACCCTGCACACATCGTTTGGGGCCGTGAGCGACACCCCGGCCGGATCTCCTTGCGGATGGAACCCGAATAAGCGATAAACCTGGACTAGAGACTTGTTGGTTAGTTAGGTCATGGCCGACTCCCTCTCCCGGCTTGCGCTTGAAGGTTGCCGAGGTACATGACGTGTACAGGGAGATAAGTGGCGAGAGCGTGTGTAAAGAAGTACACCCCTGTAGGGTTATCATTATCTATTCGAATAGCCGGATTCCTCGGATATGGAAACTTGGACCCCTTGCATAGTTCATAGACAAGTGAAAGTGGATACTCTAAAATGCGCAAGATAAGCGTGAGGGCTATGGATGGCGTTCTCATAGGGGGACGGGAGCGGATCCATAGTGGTGTATTGGTATGGTGAATATGTGGACTCGTGTGCGCCACCTCAAAAGAGTTACTTGCAGTCGTAGTTCAGGATAGCCACCGAGTCAAAGTTGGCTTGCTATAGTTAAACTCCACCACCCATTTGTTGATACCGAGGCATATGTAGATAGTTTTGATGTAAGTCTTGCTGGGTACATTTGTACTCACGTTTGCCTATTTTATGTTTTGTAAAGAGACGCCAGTCTCGCTAGTAGTTCCGTGTGGACTTTGACGTTTAGCTTGATACCTCAACTACGATCTTGTGCCCTCAGCAGGATCTGGTAGATAGTCAGGCTTCCGAGCCTTTTTCATTTATAGATGTCTGTACTCAAACATGTTAAGATTCCGCATGTGATTTGTTTGTATGTTGTGATTGTTGGGTCATGGGACCCATGTTTGTAATATCTCGCTCCTCGGAGCCTAATGAATAAATACTCTGAGTATCGTAGAGTCTTGTTGTGATGCCATGTTGTATTGCACATATTGAGCATATTGTGTGTATGATTGAAATGCTTGGTATGTGTGGGATCCGACAACCTAGTTGTTTATCCTTGGTAGCCTCTCTTATGGGGAAATGTAGTCTTGTGCTTCCATGAGCCATAGTACTCCGCTATAGCCCGGTTCACCGGAGTCCTACTAGCCCAGCACTACTGCTCCGGAACACTTGACTGGCCAGCATGTGATTCACTTCGTTCATGTATCTGTCCCTTCGGGGAAATGTCACGCGGTGACATCTGGAGTCCTGTCTAGCCTGCTACAGCCCGGTTCACCGGAGTCCTGTTAGCCCAGTGCTACAGCCGGATTCACACGCTGCTGACCGACATGCTCGATGTTGATTCATGTATGACTTTCCCCGTAAGTTAGTGCCACTTTGGGTTCATGACTAGTCATGTCGGCCCGGGTTCTCTGTCATATGGATGCTAGCGACACTATCATATATGTGAGCCAAAAGGCGCAAACGGTCCCGGACCATGGTAAGGCGACACCCGTGGGAATACCGTGCGTGAGGCCGCAAAGTGATATGAGGTGTTAATGGCTAGATTGATGTGACTTGGAATCGGGGTCCTGAAATGCATGAAGTTGAAATCACCCAATAACAGCCTGTTAGCATCATCAGGGATAATTAGATCATGCAACCAATTAATAAAATTATCCCTAGCTGGGTTTTGACAGGGTCCATAGACTCTGACTAGTGTCCAGGTATGAGAATTATGAACAGAAGTGAACTCCACCACAATACCAAAACTATTGGACTCAATCAATTTACCAGCAAACTTAGCAGTATTCCATACTACCAACAACCCACCCGAAGCTCCAGACGACGGCACATGAATAAATTGATCAAAACATCATGGATAACACTTGTGAATGAAACGCTGATCAATGGTCTCAAATTTTGTTTCTTGGAGGAAAGCAATGGAACAGGCACTTTCATCGATTTTTTGACGAACTGCACGCTATCGGTCATCTGAATTCAGCCCACACACATTCCATCATAGTACTTTCCAATCTCTAACATCATACTGATTCATTACAGACCATAATAAAGCAACAACAAAAGACTGCCACATAATTACAGTACAAGTTCAGCCAAGTGATAGCATAAAATTTCAGATAAAGCCTAAAATCTAAGAGCAGGTAGATGGTTTTCACAAGGGTTAACCATAAACCCCACCATTTGAAAAATTCAGCTATCATTAGAGCTAGAAGGATCAGAAGAAGTCTTGCAAGAAGAAGCCTCAAGCTTCTCCTTAGTGAGCTTCTCAGGTCCAATGCCGAGGCGAAGGCCAACCTGCTGTAGCACATTGATTGGCGTGGGCGGTGGGACAACATCTTGATTTGCATCTTGAGGAGGAGCCCGCGACGGCTGTTCATAATCTGTAATCTTGCGCTTCTTCTCAGACTTTGCTGCAGGTTTCTTCAAAGGGGCAGACTTGGCCAGAGAAGAATGCCTGAAACCATCTCATAAGGCAGAGAGCCTAGCACTACACCTGACCTCATACTCAACTATCACAGGCTTTCGATTACGAGCTCGAACTGGGCGCTCACTCGGAGCACCAGAGAAGTTGAAAGCAGACATCTTGACAGCAGACAAGGCTGGATCATCCATGGCACAGTCCTCATCTGCAGTATCAAAACAAAGAGCACGAGAAACAGGAGGCTTCCTTGGAACAGTCACAGTCCGACGATCAGGGGAAGGATGAAAAAATAGCTTGTTCCTCATAGCAGAGTAAGAGAAAGATACTTCCCAAGAGCGTTTTGACAATAAAGCTGGTTTAAGAGGACTGAATAACTGCAACCCTCGAGGAATATGCATTATATCAAAGACGGGCATCATACACTGAAAAGATCTAGTCCATTGCATCATCGGAGGAAGCTCAGGTCTGAAAACTGTTAACACTTGACCAATAACAACAGTAGGCTGGATCAGAGGAGGCACATAAGCTGCAACAATCCCTTGCTGATCGTTGACCGATCCCTCAGCAGAATCAACAGGACCTGAGTTCTCCAAGACCACTGACTCTTGAGAAGCAGGCTATGCTTCATCCTCAAGAATTTCCTCAATAATGACATTGTCCTGCTGGTTATCATGCTACTGATCATCATTGTGAGCGAGAGGGGCCTCATTCCAACCCAGTTCTAGAAACTCAGGCATGACAAAATTAACATCATCAAAAGGCATGTTTCCAGGCAGCGGATGAGGGTTTCCATTGAACGGCATCGGATCTTCATCAGCTGGCATAATATCAGCAAATTCTGCAGAGAGAACATAGATAGGTGCAGTCCAAGAAATACGTGTGGCTCCAAAATCTGCATACTCACGATAGACTACATCTCTAGGCACTTGTTGAGGGCTTGGGAAAGAAACATAAACCAGAGTCCTGACCAGCTGCAGATCATCTTGATGCCAGATATGATAGCGACCAAAAGTGCTAACTGCCTCAGAAATATGCTGTGTGGTGCGGTAATCCAAAGGAACACCTAGCATCATAATCCAACCCCTACGAAAACCCTGAATGGCTCTGTGATTGATGCCTTGATCATGAGGAACAAACCTAACAAAGTGACCGTTGCCAAGATCATAGGGAGGATGAATCATAATAGCATGTCTAGATGCAGGAGATCGAAACTCAAATAAACCCACTCCCTCAATCCATTGTTGATCACTAAGAACGTCACGGTGCAGCGGAGTCATTACAAAATCACTAACCAGTTGCCGGAAGTGATGAATCTGTCCAGGCAGCGGCGGAGGCTCGACAAAGCCAATGGCGAACTGCTCGTACCGGCGCTCAGGTGCAATGGCCGAAGAGTAGAAGGTCCGAGGCACACGGGTTGGTCCTCCATCGATGATCTTGAACCCCGGCGGAAGGAACTCGAGAGGATCCAGGGGAAAGTTTGCCATTTCTTGCTCTGGTGGAGGTGGAGTAGGCTGGTGGTGCACGAGAAGAGGTGAAGATGTGATGGGACTCGTCTGCACCGCCGCGTGGGTCGTCTCTATACCCGAGGAGTCCCTAGGCGAGGGAGTAGGAGGCTGACTCGTGAAGGGCGAGGGAATCAACAGTGGAGATTTTTCTGGATTTTGTTTCGGTTGTTTAACTCTCCAAACATAACCATTATATATTGCCCAATTAGTGCAATCCCGTCAACGGTTACTAGAACGTGAGCAAGCCAAGCAGACAAAACAAGAGACCGACAGGTGGCCCCGTTGGTGACATTTAGAGTAGGTTAGAACACGGTCCACCATGTCATTGAGCATATCATCAAACATATCAACAACTTCCTGGGTAGATGGGATATCCGTTGGCTGGGTGGTGGGCTGTGGCCCATCATGTGGAACTGGCCCAACATGGGAAGTATGAGGATCAGGGGCCGACGTAACCAAACTAGCCGACGTAGGTGGATCGCAAGGCATGTGAGGATCACCAAGATGAGAAACCTCAGCTGGAGAAGTAGACCGCTGAATCTGCGGCGATCCAATAGAACCAAAACCAATCGGCGGAGAAGCTATAGTCCACTGGAGATTCGCCAGCGGCGAAGGTCGAATGACCAGGCGCTCATTTGCAGAGACCACATATCCAACATCAGAAACTGTATCAATACAAGCTTGCGTGGCCGGATATTTATAACCCTTGCATACATCATAATTGTGAAATGTTGCAAAGTAAAGTTTCTTTTGCACAGAACCAGAAGGTCTAAAGGAGGAATTAGACGGTGGTTTATGCATAGCAATCATCCCAAGCGCTGCCCTTCTCTTAGATGGACTGACTAAGATCCATTCCGCATCACATTCTAACTTCCAAAGAGTAAACTCACGTACCTAATTTGGTCCTCCATGGCCCCAAAGATTAAAATAACATTTGAATTGTGGGCAAGCATAGGATCGAAGATCAACAATATAGAAACCAACTTGCTTGGAGGAAACGTTGAAAGAATAAACCTTGTCACATATGCATGATACACCCAACTCGATTGCAGATCCACCAATTGCGGCCTCCAGCGCCGCCTCCACAGAATGATCATTAAGCCTGAAGACATGACGACTAAAGGACACCACCAATGTGAAGTGGCCTGTGTCCTCCTTAGGGTGAGCCGAAAAACAAGTAGATCTGAAAATTTTATCCGCAAACTCCAAACCCTTGGAGAAGTCCAAGCCAAGGGTTGATCCCGAAGAGAAAACCATGACCCCTAGGAGAGGGACAGACGCCGGAGAGTGGAAGGATTAGGGTTTTAGTGGTGGTGGGAGGAGATTGCCGACGGTGGGTGTGGAGGTGGGAGGTGGGAGACGCCATCTTTTGTTCGTGATTCATCGAACGTTTGACAACTCAATCCCATGGACCCTGAACTTGTCAAAGTTAAAACGGTGATTGGTTAAAGATTGAGGTCCATCTTAAAAGGCTTTGGAAAATGGTTTAACTCAGCAGCCTGGCAGCCCATAAAAAGCCTCGATTTAGGGCCTGGCAGCCCATGAAAAGCCTTGCATATTTCTTTTGTATTTGTTGTTTTAACATCTTTTGGTAAGGGATTTATGAATATTTTCTAATAAACCGGTGTTTATTACAAACCCGGCTTGACTTTCAACGCTTAGTTGTTAGTACATGTCAGATTCTAAACCGGTTGCAAACGGCTCCGGTCTGGTTTTGACTAGATGTCACCATTCTTATACAAACAACTCAACGGATTTTTTAGCCCAATATGATTTCTACATGAACCGGCAAGAGGGCCAGGAGTTATTAACACTCCGGATTAATGTTTTTACCTCTACCATACAAGCAGTTGGTCAGCCAACGAGGTATATCACAGGTATTACTTATTTTATCAGATTACTACAAACTTTGGTTATCCATCCAAGTTGTGTATAGCTTTTGGGCATCATAATCCGTCTAGTGGTAAAACCACTAGGATTCTTTTCAGTTTTCATATGCAGGAACATAAAGGATTATGCATACATGAATTCCAAAAGTGGAGCAAGTTCTCACAATGTCAAAGCACCACAAAACATGCTCGATGGCATGACAGATAAAGGGGTTTTTGTTATCCTATTACAAGAAGCCTCAATACGGCTCCAATTGAATAATTGTTTCTAAGCAGTGGCACACAATAGCTGGTAAACCGGCAGCCGGTTTAAGATGCTTCGTCTGGACGGCTTGATGGTTGAGGATCATTTGGTGCAATCACTTCTTCTTCATCCCTCCCTAGACGCTGGAAATCAACCGTTTACCAATCGATTCCAGTTAAAGCTTGAAACACGACTTCTTCATGGATAAGGCTGGAGGGGTTAATGTCAGGAGCGTAAGTATGCTTACGGATTGGAGGCACAAGTTCTTCGACTTCATGGATTTCGGCAGGCTGTCTCTTCTCTTCAGTGTCGTAAGCCGGCTAGAAATGAGATAAATCTGTGTCTTCTGCCAGTTTGCTGGCTATTGGCCGCATCTCCTTTGTCAGCCTTCGGAGATCATCATTGTCGAAGTTTGAACCATCCTCCTTCACACGTGGATATCCTTTAATGATGTCATCCACTTCATGATCCGGAATCCATGCTTTGTCCCGGATTAGTCCGGTCAGCGCTCCTGCTCTTGCGGCTGCTTTCTTCAGTTCAGTAATCCGGGCTGGTAGCATGGCCAGCTTCTCAAGGGTTTCTTTTATCAGTGTTGGTGCTGGTTTATTGTAGGCTGCATTGCATATCGCACGCTAGGATCTAGAGTAAATCTGTTCTATTAAGGTGTACGCCGCTTTAAGCTTCATCCGCATATCAGCGCCCAGATGAGTAATGCGAGTGCCTGTCATGGTTTAATATCAGCACAGCTGGTCACTACTAGGGAAAAGGCTAGCAGCAGCGTGGGTTTTAGACCTATCAGTAGCGCGGGGTGGTGCGCTACTGATAAGGCGCTACAGCTAACGAATAGCAGTAGCGTGCCTCCACCCATGCTACGGCTAAATCGACTTAGTAGCAGCGAGTTCCAGGAGGAGCGCTGCTGGTAATTAGTAGTAGCGCTTCTCTCTGCCCGCGCTGCTACTATTATTTCGTATTTTATTTCTTTTTTATTTCATGTTGTATTCGTACACCTTCACACAAATTTTCATACAACAGGAATTTACAAATTGTTTTTACATCATCATGAGTTATTACATCATGGGGTGAAAGAACCGTGTGGACTAGTTTCAAGTGGACGGACATCCACTTGAAACTAATCCATGGTTCTTTCACCCAATGATATAATAAATATCATCATCATCATCATATCATTAACAACTTATCATCATCATCATCATATCATTGGTCACTAGTCGTAATCACAAGTACTCCTGACATCTTCAACTCTAACACATTGTATCACATAATAAACATATTGTACCTCATAGGACCTACTATATTCTCTAAGGTAAAATAGCAAAAAACAAGATAGCCCCTCGCTCTCCATTATGGAGAATGCAGATTATCCTGTCTCCAATTCTTGCCTTTCGCTTAATGTTGCTTCCAAGAACCTCCTTACGAATGTCCAAACATTTTTTCCACTCTTTGCTTAGCATGCGTTCACCGGTTTCAGAAATTCGATATGCACAGATGAGATCCGTAGGATGACCTGGCTGTAGGTTCAGAACTTCAAGGCGACCATTGTAATACATCAAATGAGGCACACAATCCATCGGGATTTTCTGTTGAAAAACATAGTAATAACTTCGTAGTTAGCAATGATGTACTAGTTTTAGAAGTATGCAAAAGATGCATGGATGTCGTAATAGTAAAATATCTTACCAGGGTATCTCCATAGAAGTTATCGTGGTTCAACACGTGCACTGGTGGCACGCACCATAATTTGGAGGAGTTCGATAATAGGTATTGTAATTCTCAAAAAAAGTACAATAAGCAATCAGATGATTTTTCTCCTTATAAGTTAATTCGGAGCCATCAGTGTAGTGGGTTTTGTCTACCATCTTCTGCACTTTCTTTGAAGATTCAAAATAAGCTGTCAATGGAAATAAGCTGCCAACTATTTTGAAATAAACAATATAAATTAGTTAATAACTATGTTTTAGAAACTCACATTGCGGTAGAATCGGAAGCGTATCAACAAGGACCCAAATGTCCATATTGTCTTGCTCGATGTCAGGATGACCAAGATCCATGGTGACAATCATACCCTCATAAAAACCATACATTTTGCAAAGTGCTTCCCAATTTTCACAACCAAAATGGGTTACGCTCTAAGAATTATACAGATTTACTTCAAAATCGATATCATGACGGGTTCTTAGGTGTATTTTCTTTGTTTGAAAATTTTCATGGTCTTCAAAACCCATCCTCTCCAAGACATAGCATCTTGCATGGCATGGGATAAGCTAGTCGAATTGTAAAAGATGAAAATTAGACGTTGAAATAGTTGAAGTCATGCTTAATTACGAAAAAAACACTTGTCGTTGTTGCGTACCGTTTCAACATCGAAGGTCTCCTCGAGCTTAATGCTGAAGCGCCGATCTTCGTCCAGCTCAACGAACCTGTCACACATACCTCGATCGTCGTGGCACCAGCTGCACTCCCCTGGGAGACTGTCGTTGTCCGAGTACGACATTTCCTACGTTCATAATTCAAAGATTAAACTTGTACAATTAAATATATGTACTAAAAAACCTAAATTAGATCATTATTTTTCAAAGAAAATCCAGGCCACTCGATATTTCCCACATATTCTGGCACAAGTCATGCTAGAATTCACGGAAAAATCCGGCATGACCTTTGCTAAAAAAGGACATATCGAGCGCCTGAAATTTGCCGGAACGGAAATTAATCAACACTCCGGCAAATCATAGGCCACTCGGAGGTGTAACCAAAACATGAAATAATTGCTTAAACTAAAAAATAACACCAACTATGGCATGTTCAACTAGTTCTATTAATTCAACTAGTTCTGACTAAATATAAACTTAGTTTAAAAAGAAAAAAACTAGTTCTTTCTAAAAATGAAGTAGTTCAACTAGTTATTAATTTACTTACTATACTAGTTCAACTAAAACTTAACTAGTTCAACTAAAACTAAACTAGTTCTATTAATTCAACTAGTTCTTACTAAATATAAACTTACTACAAATAGAAAGAAACTAGCACATCTACTACTACTAATTAACATCTAACTACTACATCTACTACTAATTAACATGTACTACTGCTAATTATACAACTAGTTTACCATCACTACTAGTAATTAATATCCACTACTTCTAAAAATCATTATCTATGAACCCTAAATTAACATCTACTACTACTAAAATCATCTACTAACTAAGCAGAGAGAGAGGGGGTTGGGGAGGGGTGGGGGCTTACAGAGGGAGAGACGGTGGTGGGGAGGTGCTTGGCGATGGAGGCGCGGCAAGGGCGGGCTCGGGACCGGGAGGGCGGCGGTCCTGGGCGGCGGGCTCGGCGGGCTCGGTCGAGGGCGGTGGCGGTGAGGTCGAGGGCGGCGATAGTGTGGTCGAGAGCGACGGCGGTGAGGTTGAGCGCGGGCGGCGGCGGCGGCAGTGAGGGCGTAGGCGCGCTCGGGCTCGGGCGGCGCGACAGGGAGTAGGGGAACAGGCCGGTGGGGGGGGAAAGGAGGACTTAGCGAAATTTTGATGCGGGGGGTGGTTAACTCAAACTAGTAGTAGCGCACGTACAGAAAACGTGCTATAGCTAACTTATCTATAGTGCGTTTTGGGAAAAAACCGCTACTGCTAATGGAAGCAGTTATTTCTTTTGTTTAGTAAAAACATCAAAAATATACATTGGTCATCATTGATCTTTTTGTGTATAATCTAAATAGTCAACATGAATCCTCACTATACGTATATAGGTACAGGCGAGGATTCATATTGCAACCACAAATCATACACATATAGTTCAATGAAGACCAAGTGCTCGAGATAGGTTGAGAAGCAACATATTTAAGGTGGTAAACACCTTGTTCGCTTAGCAGTATGGGACTAAACTTAATTAGTTGCGGTCATACTTACCAGCAGCGAGTTTTGAGCAAAACCGCTGCTACTAAGTTCTTTAGCAGTAGCGCGTCCACGGGAAGGGCGCTACTACTATATCTAGCCTGGAGGCAACACCGTGGCAATTATAGTAGTAGCGCTCTTTTCACCTAGAGCGCTACTGCTACTCAGTCATTAACAACGCTCTTTTCTAAAGCTCGTTGCTGCTAATTAGCAGTAGCATCTGTTTTTAGACCGCGCTACTGCTAAGATTCTGTGTATAAGGTTTTCCCTAGTAGTGGGTAAACAATAAGATCTCATGAATTCAACAAACAACATAAGGAGATACTTACCAAATACAGCGGACGTCATGGCATTGATTTGCCGCTTCAAACCAGTTAGTTCATCTACAACTGGCTTCAGGGGTGCTTCGGCATCCTCAGCTCTTTTGGTTAAACCGGCCTTTTTGGTTTCCCCGTCAGCACGTTCCTTGCTAAAAGACTCCTTTAGCTTTTCCATAGCTGTCAGGGCTTTGGTCAACTCCTCCTTGGCTTTCACTGCTCTGCTTGTTGGGACTTTACGTTCTCTTGCAAATCAGCGGTTCGCGCATCTCTATTGCTTAGCTCGGCCTGTAACAACAAAGATATGTCAACAACAGGATATGTATTTTCTAAGTACTAAGTGTATAACTAGTTATGCACTTCGTACTTGGGGGCTAATGCCTATTTGCTCTATTATCAATACATCTTTTATAAGTCTCCAGAACAATGCAAGCATTATCCTTGACACTTGGGGGCTACTGTACATCTGTTCAAAACGGATGCATGGATTCAAGACCCGGATTACCTCACAAAGCTAAACCGGTCTTTGGGGGCTACACTAAGGAAAGCTACATAATTACATTGGTAAAGTGTCAGTTTTGTTTTCACTAAGGACCTGACATTTTGAGGATCAACAGGAGAGGATTAAAGTATTACAAAGTCCCGGTTTAAGATTAACATCATAACACGGCCCTTGGGGGCTACTTGGGCTAGTGTTTCAACTTTGGAATCAAGAAATAAAGGGAGATGAAAATACCTCATAACGTTCCTTCATTAGGTTCACCAAACCGGCTTCATAGTCACGGTTTGAGTGCAGACGGTTTAAAAAACCGGAGTGAAGTTCTTCAGCACTGAGATGAGCATAGCTTGATAAGTCAGTGCTCCATTTACCCTTTTCCCTAGCAGCATGCTCTTCTTTGGCACTATGTTGGGCCAAGATTACAGGATGGCCAGGAGAGCTGTGGCCCATGCCAGTAATGATAACATCATCTCCTTGGCCTTCAGTAGTTTTTGCGGGCGATGATGGAGTATCAGTACGTCTCACCGGACTAGCCTGGTTTGGAGCTGCCGGTTCAGTATCAGGCACAGCAGGATCAGCTTCTGGTTGTTCATCAATATTCTGGTCTTGAAGGGGCGGTTCATCAAAGGTAGCTTCAGGATGAGGACCCTCCGGTTCACGAGTTTGGTCCGGTTCACCTATTTGCTCTTCTTCAAAAACCGCCTGGTCTTCTGACGGATTCTTGACCCGAGCTTTCCTGCTGGGTCTGGCTTTGGCTCTACAAACAAAATTAAAAAGAGGTTTGGCATCTTATTCAAGATTTGCAACACATTTGAAGAAAGGGTTTGAATGCTTACCCAGCTACAGTTTTAAGAGGAGGGAGTTGAGTCGCTGTTGACTCGCTAGAAGATGAGGAAGGTGTCACCTGACAATTTTAATTGGACGGATTAAGAGGTTGTCTAAAATAACCTGCTTGGGATAAGAATTGTCAGAAGTGGGAGAGACCTCAGATCGGCGCTTCCGAACCGGGGTATCAGGTAAACCGGCCGAAGTGACCTATTGGCTGTTGTGACGGGTTGTTCGGCGAGCTTCATGCTGCTGCGTCTTCAAAATAAAGGTTGGATCCAATTAAGCAAGAGGATGAGAAAAGCTTACTTTCCGGACCGCTTGATGGGTTTTTTGTGTTGGCATAGAGTCTGAACCGGAGGAAAGGGTAATTACCTCTACATCATTAGCCTGGCTGCCTTCTACGTCCTCCTGATAAAGATCATTGTTAATGAGGTGCATGAAAAGGGAGCCAAGTGAGTCAAGTTCTACCTCAACTTCTGGATCATCGGCATCTTCATCAAGTTCCATGTTGATCTGGTCAGCTGTTCTCCGTTTTGAGGTACGCTTGACGGCTTTGGATTTGGGACTGGATGGCTTTGCCGCTTTATCTGCGGATTTCCGCTTCCAGAAGGGATCATCACCATGTTTATACACAAACAGAAGAAAGTTTACAAGTTGAACAATTTAAAGATATCAAAGATAAAAAGGAAGAGTAGTGCTTTCAGCAGGCGGTTTATTTTGAGTGTAGAAGGGGTTCAAGCCGGTTTAGCGATAGACTGATTCCGGTTCATTCAAAATTTTCTTGACATTTTCTGTGACCTCTTCATCAGTTACTTGAATGTTGATGTGGCGTTGGGGGTCTTCTAATTCACCAGTATACTCACACATTAAACCGGGGCGGCGGCTTAGTGGCAAGACGCTCCAAGATATCCAGCAACGCACAAAGTCAACGCCTGTTAAACCGTTGGCCATAAAGGCCCGGAGCTTGGCGAGTTGAGGGGCATGTTTGGCCCGTTCCACAGAACTTAAGCGTTGCGGCATCGGATGAGTGTTGGAAAGCCGGTGATCACGGTAGCCTGGAAGAGGGTTCTCATCTTCAGGAGAGGTATCTATGCAATAGAACCAAGTCTGGTTCCATTCCTTAGGGTGACTGTGCAGTTTGGCATGGGGGAATTCAACTTCTTTCCGCTTTTGAACAGAGACACCACCAAGTTCAGTGTTGGGACCCTTTACAAATTCTGTATGCCGGTTCAGATGAAAAAAATCCCGGAACAACTCAGGAGTTGGTTCTTCTTGTAAGTATACTTCACAGAAGACTTGGAAGTTGCACAGATTGGACATCGAATTGGGTCCGATATCTTGAGGATGGATTTGGAAACTGGCAAGCACATCTCGAAAAAACTTCGACCCAGGCGGTTTGAAACCACGGCCTATGTGGTCGACAAAGACCACTACCTCACCTTGCCTCGGGGTAGGAGGATTCTCTGTTCATGGAACTCGCCATCGCATTTCAGTTTTCTTGGGCAAGGTGCCGATATTGACCATTCTGTTCAACTGTTCTTCGGTGACCCGGGAACGAGCCCAGTTGCAAGCAAAAAACTGTTTGGCCATTGTGAAATGAAAAGCTAAAAAAGAAATGCCGGTTTGCAAATCATTCATGGTGGTACGCAAGATGCAATGGATTAAAAATATACAGATATGTGAAATTACGTAAACCGGAGACCTAATACAATAATGAATGACAAGGTCATATCAAGGGTATACATGTGTCGTTAAACCGGATTGTTAGAATGAATGAAAAGGAGGTTTGCCAGTTTACCAGGGGACTAATGGTATGAGATAGATTGTTTTTACAAGAGTAAACCGCCTACATGGTAAAGAGGATACATACCCAAGGTAAAATGACTAAGTAAGGAGAAACAAATTTCACAGTTTGGCACGGGAATTTCAGATCTGCCGTGCGTTGGATAATCAAAATATATTATGTTCTAATCTCAAGTGCTCAAAAAGGTTCAGTAAGTTCAGAGGAGTTTGATATCAAGCAGATGCCTTAACAAGAAGAAAGGAGTTTAAGCTACAAGGGGCGCTAAAAACAATCAGATCTAACTGACCATTGGTGTTACTAAAGGAGGAACAGCTTCAGGTTATGAAGAACACCGAACCCTAATGGCGGATCTGGGGTGAGGAGAAGAGGAACTTACCGGTGTAGGAAGAAGCAGCGGAGGATCACCGCGTGTCTTTGGTAACGGTCAGGTTGATGCAACGGCCATTATCGAAGCAGAGGTGAAGCTCGGTGACGGCGGCGGCGCTCAGGGGCGGAGATGTCGCGAGGAGGAAGAAGAAGTGAAGGAGACGAAGGGGAAAAAGGAGAAGGACCTATGGTCCTATTTATAAGGCGAAGCGATAAGGCGACAAGTGCAGGAATCAAGGAGCTCAAAAATGGATAGTTAATAATGGTGTCGCCTCGATGATTGGATATGCATTAATGAAGGTAATCTTCGGCTTCTATGAATAGATGATGTCAGGGCGGTTTATGATGATCTTGGAGTATGACATCACGGCGGTTTACAAGATCAAAGTGAAGATGCAAAGAAGGAATTTTTCTAAATATTGAAGATTGACATGAACAAGTTCAAACCAATCTGGGGCCTAATGTTGGGGATATAGTTACTGGAGGTAAACCGGCTAGGCATGGCCGGATTAGCTCCATAAAGATTGAAGCCCATGAAGGTGGCAAGATACTGTGGCTTTAAGAAGGCCCAAGGCCCAAAGACGGATTAAAGCCTGTAGTTGTGAACCGACTTTATCATGTAAACTTGTATTGTAAGTTAGAGGAATAGAGACTGAGCCGGACACCTCTATGATCCGGCCTCAGGACTCTGTAAACCGGCGGGCGTCAACCTGTGTATATAAAGGGACGACCCGGCCACGGTTTGAGGACAGACAACAACTCGAGGGCCAGACAAAGCGGATTCGCTCCTTGGTCATCGAAACCCTAGCAATACCAATCACAACTAGATGTAGGCTTTTACCTTCATCGAAGGGGCCGAACTAGTATAAACTTCCCGTGTCCCTTGTCCGGTTTAACCCCTCTAAGCTCACCTATTGCGATGGCTCCACGACTAAGTCCTTTCATGAGGACATCTGCCGTGACAAAACCACGACATACCTTGTACATAATATTCGACACAACTCTAACAAACTCCACCTTGGCGAATATTCCCCACCACCTTGAATTCATCAATGCGTTAAACTTCCATGTACATCGGACTTGAACTTATCCCGTGAGAACCTTTGCTACTCCAAAGACTCCATATGACTCCACCTGCAACTTGTAGTCCCTTCTTTTCTTGACCACAGTCAACACTCGAGCAAAATTAAGTTTCTTCTTACTCTAGTCTGTGCTCCCAACTTTCAGAGTATCCGGTCAACGCCATCACACACTGATCACTGACCCGCGTGAAAGTGAACAACGCACATATTGGGTGTCACACATAAGAGTTACCTTAACTCAACATCACCGCTCCTTTCTTAACCGCTTGTCTGAAACTTGAAGAAATTTCACCGCTGCTTGTAGTCATCCCGAGTCAAATTCGTAGTTGCCTGACCACATGTATGACCACTAGAGCCCTGGCCCGTCTCCATGCCTCATGCGTACCTCACGCCTCGTCGCCGCCCCTGCCTACGCCTCCACCGTCCCTGCTGCATCCCTCCCCCCGGTTGGCGCGGCAGGTTGGACGGTCCGGGGGCGTCGTCGTCGTCGTCGCTGTCGAGGACCACGGCGCCGTGCTCGTCCTCGCGCCCACGCTTGCGGGCGGCGATCTCCTCCAGGGCCCGGCGCTGCCGGACCATCTCGTCGCGGAGGTAGTCGTCCCACACCCACCGCAGGGCGTCCTCGTCGGAGAAGCCACGCCGGGGTACCTCCTCGTACTCCGCGGGGAGGCCGGGCTCCGGCTTGGGCTCGACGAGGACAAAGCGACTGGTGGGGGAGGCGTTGTCGCCGATGCGGACGCCGGAGCTGCGGGTGCGCGCGCTGACAGGCGCGCCCTGGGGCTCCGGCTTGACGGGGCGGAGGTGGAGGCAGGGGGAGCCGCCGGACAAGGAGGAGGACCCCCCGGTCTCCATGCGCCTCGGGGTCCGGGAGCTTCCCCGGCAGCGTGTGAAGGACGGGGGAGCGGGGTACTCGAGGAGCGGCGTGTTGCCGCCCTCAATGTACTCGAGGACGGCCTCCAACGTGCGCCCGGGCACGCCCCACCACCGACACCGGCCGACGGCGTTGAGCCTGCCGGAGGGCTCGACGCCGTTGGTAGCCTCGAGCTGCTCGGCGTGACGGCGGCGGAAATAAGGCTCCCAGAGCGGGCTGTCGGGGACGTACCGTGGCCCCTCGCCGCACGCGGCAGGGACGAGCGGATGCGTGCGATCTCCGCACGCCGCGTCGCGCCGATGGGTATCGGGGGCACCGTCACGCCGCCGGCGCTGATCCTCCACGCCCCGGGCACCCGCATGTCTGGCGGGACCGGGTACTCGGCCTCGAAAAGGAGGCGAGCCTCGTTCTCGCGAAGATGGCGGCGACCGAAGCCGTTCGCCGCCGCGCCGTCGCCTGGAAAGCGCTCGGTCATGGGTGTGTTGAACTGGAGACGGCGAGAGAGAGGAGAGGGAGGAACGACGACGGCGAGAGAGTGCGAGTTGCCGAGTGCGCTGGGGCGCGTCTTATATAGGCCGAGGAGCCCCCCGTGCGCGAGCCGCCGTGAGTACGCGTGGCGGGCGAGGGAGGACGAGGGACGTGCGTCATCCGGTCTTCACTGCGCCGCCCGTGAGGCATCAATGGCGCAGGCTGAGCGGCGCGGCAGCGCGGCAGCTTTGGCATTGATTCGCCGCGGGAAACGAGGCGATGAGGACGATGAAGGGGCGAGAAGAGGGTAGAGTCGCTGACGCGGCGGGCCCGTGGCTGTTTCGCGCCAAAACAGTTCGCCCCGGCGCCCCGGGGTGCCCCTCAGCGCGCCGGGTTCGGCCTGGGTCTACCGGCACTGTTTTCGGCCCAAGCCGGCGAAAATCGGGTTCTTGGGGGCGCGACTGGGCCGATTTTTTGGCACCGGCGCAAAAAAAACGCCTGGGGAGGCCTTCCTGGGGGTGCAGCTGGAGATGCCCTCATAACCTTGCTCATGATGCCACTTGTTAGAATAAATCCGAGGCACTCCGTCGATCATCCGAGGACCAAGCAATCACACAAGCACGACACCGAGATTTGTTAACGAGGTTCGCCGATATGGCTACATCCCCGGGACCTGACTATGGATGCTTCTCCCCATGATACCGCTACAATACCGCACCCGGTCGCCCTGGACACCGGCACATGTCGTCGGCTTCCCCTGCTTTCCGGCGCTATTATGTTGGCATAGGTTACATCGTGTGTCTATCCTTGATATATATGCGAGGCCTAGGATACAAGTGTCCTACTAGGACACGACTCCACATTCTATGTAAACACAATACAACTCATAGTCCAACTGTAACCTACCTTGTTGGGGATATAGTTACTGGAGGTAAACCGGCTAGGCATGGCCGGATTAACTCCATGAAGATTGAATCCCATGAAGATGTCAAGATACTGGCACTTTAAGAAGACCCAAGGCCCAAAGACGGATTAAAGCCTGTAGTTATGAACCGACTTTATCATGTAAACTTGTATTGTAAGTTAGAGGAATAGAGACCGAGCCGGACACCTCTATGATCCGGCCTCGGGACTCTGTAAACCGGCGAGCGTCAACCTGTGTATATAAAGGGACGACTCGGCCACGGTTTGAGGACAGACAACAACTCGAGGGCCAGACAAAGCGGATTCGCTCCCTGGTCATCGAAACCCTAGCAATACCAATCACAACTAGACGTAGGCTTTTACCTTCATCAAAGGGGCTGAACTAGTATAAACTCCCCGTGTCCCTTGTCCGGTTTAACCCCTCTAAGCTAACCCGTTGGGATGGCTCCACGACTAAGTCCTTTCACGAGGACATCTACCGTGACAAACCCACGACAGTTGGCGCCCACCGTGGGGCTATCGCACGATAGTTTCGAGTTCTTAAATAAGGGCAGCTTTGATGGACTCGAGGGATAAGCTGTGGGCCGGATGATGAAGATTCGTCGCGGCAAAAGCTCTACATCGACAACGCAGGATGGGGCCCCGAAGCCGATTCAATCGAATACGGGTACCGGGTCCCCATTGGTGGGATTCACGTCTTCATCGGCCTCGAAAAGGAGGCGAGCCTCGTTCTCGCGAAGATGGCGGCGACCGAAGCCGTTCGCCGCCGCGCCGTCGCCTGGAAAGCGCTCGGTCATGGGTGTGTTGAACTGGAGACGGCGAGAGAGAGGAGAGGGAGGAACGACGACGGCGAGAGAGTGCGAGTTGCCGAGTGCGCTGGGGCGCGTCTTATATAGGCCGAGGAGCCCCCCGTGCGCGAGCCGCCGTGAGTACGCGTGGCGGGCGAGGGAGGACGAGGGACGTGCGTCATCCGGTCTTCACTGCGCCGCCCGTGAGGCATCAATGGCGCAGGCTGAGCGGCGCGGCAGCGCGGCAGCTTTGGCATTGATTCGCCGCGGGAAACGAGGCGATGAGGACGATGAAGGGGCGAGAAGAGGGTAGAGTCGCTGACGCGGCGGGCCCGTGGCTGTTTCGCGCCAAAACAGTTCGCCCCGGCGCCCCGGGGCGCCCCTCAGCGCGCCGGGTTCGGCCTGGGTCTACCGGCACTGTTTTCGGCCCAAGCCGGCGAAAATCGGGTTCTTGGGGGCGCGACTGGGCCGATTTTTTGGCACCGGCGCAAAAAAAACGCCTGGGGAGGCCTTCCTGGGGGCGCGGCTGGAGATGCCCTCATAACCTTGCTCATGATGCCACTTGTTAGAATAAATCCGAGGCACTCCGTCGATCATCCGAGGACCAAGCAATCACACAAGCACGACACCGAGATTTGTTAACGAGGTTCGCCGATATGGCTACATCCCCGGGACCTGACTATGGGCGCTTCTCCCCATGATACCGCTATAATACCGCACCCGGTCGCTCTGGACATCGGCACATGTCGCCGGCTTCCCTTGCATTCCGGTGCTATTATGTTGGCATAGGTTATGTCATGTGTCTACCCCCTCTATATATGAGATGCCTAGGATACAAGTGTCCTACTAGGACATGACTCCACATTCTATGTAAACACAATACAACTCATACTCCAACTGTCACCTACCTTGTACACAATATTCGACACAACGCTAACAAGTGTCGCGCAATGCTCTGCCAAGAGGATGGGGATAGGTCTTGATCCGACTTATGTTTCCTGGGCATTGTCTGACTACCTTCGCACGGCGGCAGCTAATTCAGTTTAGTGATATCCCTTCATTTTTGTGCAATTCAATTCAGTAAAGCTATGTCGTCTTGGTTGACCTGCTGAATTATTGGGCGCACAGAGACACCTAAACAGACCTTGCCAATTCAGCAATTCAGTTTACTCCTTTTGTCGGACTTTTTACTTTGGATGCATGCATTCTATCTATGTAGAGGTCAGGTGTCGCTCAACATGCTTTGTATCCACTTGATATTATATTTTGAGTTCTCTTGTAATGCTAGAGTTTGCGCGTGTGTCCAATGCTGTATGAAACAAATAGCAGAACTAATTGTGTAGATTATCTAAAAACTTTGTTGTATCTCTTTAAGAGTATATTAAAAGTTTTAGAATGAGATACTTTGCACATTTTAACGGGAAAGCTAATTAAACACGCCGAGCTTAATTAGCGGAACATTCAACATTGCAGCAAAGGATGAACTGGACTTTAGATGCAAACCAAGCACATGCATGCCAACAGGCATTGTTCCAGTATCATACTTGCTGCTATAGTCCATATGTATGTACAAGGTCAAATAGTTTCTTGTCATAGAGTACTTCAGCAAGCAAGCTAGCTAGGCAAACACCATACTAATTAGTAAAGTCAATGAGCTAGAGGCGTTGATAATTTTATAAAAGCCGATGGCAACGCTTCTTGTGTCTCCTAGTTTCTCTGTCCGGCTTAGGAATGATGCCTTGCAAGCAACTGCTTGCACTATCACATTTTATTCAATTATATCAAACAAGTGCTTCTGAACAATTAAAGAAACACTAAATAGAGAAAAACATTTACCTTTCTGCAAAAAATGAAGGTAAGCATTATCTAAGTCATTTTTGTCGCACGGTACCAGTTAGCTCTACGGCTTTTCACCATGAATTTTCAGGTCGACATCGTGAGCTTTTATTTATGCAGAGAGATGTGTGAAGCATGCAGGAGCCTCTTTATCTACCATGTAAAAAGAATTCACCAAACCATAATAAGCAATAAACGCAGGCTTGTATACAACTGAGAAGCAGTAATGTGTGGTCTTTTTTTTGCGGGGGTAAAAGGAGTATATTACTCAAGAGTAGACAAGTTCATCCCTACACAGACTAGGGATGTTATCAGGACCGGAACGGATCCATACCACAGTTCGATCCTCCGTCCTTCCGAAGTTTGCTAACGTGTGACTTACATTATTCTGCTCTCTAGAGATATGAGTAACACGACACTCCCTTAGACCCATGAGACGCTTCACCTCAGAAATTACCATGGCGTACTGAGACCGATCTTGGCCTCGGGCATTGATCATCTGTACTGCCTGCAGACTATCACTCTCGACGATGATCGGCAGCTCCGTCCATTGGTGAGCAAGGGCTTGACCTTCCATGCAACCGGCGAGCTCCGTGTGTAAGGGGTCCGGACACGACCACAAGGACCTACACGCAGAGAAGAGAATGGCTCCATCATGGCCACGTAACACCATACCTGAACCTGCACTCCCGTCCTCATGTGAGTATGAGCCATCAACGTTGAGTTTAGTCCATCCGGCCGGTGGAGGGCTCCATCTGCGTACATTTTTCACACCAGCCTCCACATGTGATACAGGCTGCTTCGCTCCTTCCTGTTGTACCACCATCTCCCCTTTGTCCCAGTTCCCTGGCAGAAATTGATGGATACCCAACAGTAAGGCCCCCCACGTGGCCGGTCCACCTTTAGTTCCGGTTGGTAACACCAACCGGTACTAAAGGAAATTTTCTGAATTTTTTTTTGAATTTTTTTTTTGAATTTTTTTATTTTCAAATTTCTGAATTATTTTAACCTCTAATCTCTAATCACCCCTCAGCACTGCTCAATTTAATCTCTATTCACCCCTCATCATTCCAAATCATCTAACTTCCGGACGGTCACCCATCCTCCCGCTCCCCCAGCCTGAGCACGCTTAACTTCCGGGTTCTATTCTCCCTCGTTTCCAAGTCTGCACTCGTTGTTTTCGTGACAATAGTAAGATGTCAATCCTATTAACCCTCAAGAGTTTAGCTTGAGCATGAAGTCACACATTTCACTGTTTGAGTTTGAAATTATTGTTCTAAAAAACAATAATTTTTTAGTAACACTAATATTTTTTGAATAAGTAGTTTGACCATTGTTTGACCATAGTTTGACCATAGTTTGATCAGGTTTGACCAAAATTAAAAAAAACTGAAATAATTATTTAATAACACTAATATTCTTGAATAATTATGTAATAACACTAATACTTCTTGAATAAGTAGTTTGACCATAGTTTGACCAGATTTAATGAAAATTTAAAAAAACTGAAATTTGAGCATAACTTTTTTTCCTTTTGGAATTTGAGGATTCTACAAATTTGCAAACAGGCCATCCTCATGTAAGGGGTCCGGACACGACCACAAGGACCTACACGCAGAGAAGAGAATGGCCCCATCATGGCCACGTAACACCATACATGAACCTGCACTCCCGTCCTCATGTGAGTATGAGCCATCAACGTTGAGTTTAGCCCATCCGACCCGTGGAGGGCTCCATCTGCGTACATTTTTCACACCAGCCACCACATGTGATATAGGCTGCTTCGCTCCTTCCTGTTGTACCACCATCTACCCTTTGTCCCAGTTCCCTGGCGGAAATTGATGGATACCCAATAGTGAGGTAAGTAGCTCTTGGGGAACCTCCGAGAAACTTCCAAGGGTGGCGCTGACTTCTAATGTTGGATTTCGCGTCGCACGAACCAACACCTCCAGAACAACATAAGAACTCAGAGCTGGTCCCCCTCGTTACAGTCCGCAATAAGGTTCAGGAACCACTCCAGTCCAGTGTTGAGGACTGCTTCGATGTCTGGGATTCGCCATACCTGCGCCATGGCTCGCCATAGATCCACCGCTCTCGGGCACCCACAAAACACATGGAATGTGCCCTCGTGCTCGAGATCACACAGCGGGCATATGTCCTCGCGATCAACTTTATTCGCCCATGTCGCTAGAGAATTTGTAGCCAACCGCCATCCGAAAACATGCATCTTTGGAGGAGCAGGGGAACCTCCATAATAATGCCTAGACGGCATGTCGCCCGTCCGGTGCCCTGCTCGTGCGACTGAAGAGGGACACATCTTGTCCTCGAGCGCCAGCCGGTACGCGCTGCGTACAGTAAAGACGCCTGTACGTTCAGGCCCCCATGCGAGGAAGTCATCGCCAAGCTGTGGGGAGGCCTAAATCTTCATGATCTCTTGGACGTCAACAGGCAAGAAGAATTGGCGTAGTAGGTTCCCCTGCCACGCCCCATGTTCACTAAGGAGCTCACTGACTCTGCGAAGTCGGCATCGCCCTTGCTGCGAAATGGGTGGCCAACCTGTAGGATGCGGTATCCATGAGTCTCACCATATTCTGACTGAATGCTCGTTTCCTATTCGCCATACAAGGCCTTTTTTTAACAGCTCCAGGCCATGCACTATGGATTGCCAAGTTTGTGATGCATTGGTTGATAATATTGTGTCCTCTAGACGGCCATTTGGGAAATAATAGCGTGCCTTCAAATTCGTGCACACAAGGTCTCAAGATTTACCAATATACGCCATGCTTGTCTTGCCAGCATAGCTTGATTGAACATTCGGAAATCCTTGAACCCCATACCACCACGTGATTTAGGTTTCAGCAGATAATCCCACGCCTTCCAGTGTGTCCTCTGCTTCCCTCTATAAGCGCCCCACCAGTAACTATGAATCATGCATGAGAGATCATCACAAGTGCTTCTCGGGAGCTTGAAAATACTCATAAGGAAGGTCGGAAGAGCTTGTGCAATTGCCTTGATGAGCACCTCCCTTCCAGCTTGTTAGTTAGTTGTTGCTGGAAGTTTTGCAATTTTCCTCTAGAAAGGCGACCACTTGGGGTCAGAAAGCCCAAATACTTCTCCTCAAACCTAGCATTTGCCACCTCCAGAGTGTGCACCACGTCCTATTTATTGGCCTCGGAGCATCTTGGGCCAAATAAAATTGAGCACTTGTTTGGGTTAATAAACGGGCCAGTAGATCTAGCATACCTTCCTAGTGCTAATTTCACTTGGTTCGCTTCAGCCTCATTAGCACGGAAGAAAAGTAAAGTATCATCCGCAAACAAGAGGCGAGAAATGCCCGGTGCCTAAGCGCACACATGTATAGGGGAAATCCGATGCTCCGCGATGTCCTATTTTAAAAAAGCATCCAAGCCATCAGCAACAAAAAGGAACAAAAATGGCGAAAGAGGGACTCCCTACCGTAGCCCATGGGATGGTGCGAATGAATCCAAGAGGGTTCACTGATAGAAAAAGGGCCTGTTGTCCCAGTTCGTAAGGGCCTTTAGTCCCGGTTCCTGAACTGGGACTAAAGGGTCGGTACTAATGCCCTGACCCTTTAGTCCCGGTTCAAACCAGAACCGGGACTAAAGGCCCTCCACGTGGCCGGTCCACCTTTAGTCCCGGTTGGTAACACCAACAGGTACTAAAGGAAATTTTCTGAAATTTTCTTTGAATTTTTTTTGAATTTTTTTATTTTCATATTTCCGAATTATTTTAACCTCTAATCTCTAATCACCCCTCATCACTGCTCAATTTAATCTCTAATCACCCCTCATCATTCCAAATCATCTAACTTCCCGGATGGTCACCCATCCTCCCACTCCCCAGCCTGACCACGCTTAACTTCCGGGTTCTATTCTCCCTCGTTTCCAAGTCTGCACTCGTTGTTTTCCTGACAATAGTAAGATGTCAATCCTATTAACCCTCAGGAGTTTAGCTTGAGCATGAAGTCACGCATTTCACTGTTTGAGTTTGAAACTATTGTTCTAAAAAACAATAATTTTTTAGTAACACTAATATTTCTTGAATAAGTAGGTTGACCATTGTTTGACCACAGTTTGACCATAGTTTGACCAGATTTGACCAAAATTCAAAAAAATTGAAATAATTATTTAATAACACTAATATTCTTGAATAATTATTTAGTAACACTAATACTTCTGGAATAAGTAGTTTGACCAGATTTAATGAAAATTTAAAAAAACTGAAATTTGAGCATAACTTTTTTTCCTTTTGGAATTTGAGGATTCTACAAATTTGCAAACAGGCCATCCCCATGTAAGTGGTTCGGACACGACCACAAGGACCTACACGCAGAGAAGAGAATGGCCCCATCATGGCCACGTAACACCATACCTGAACCTGCACTCCCGTCCTCATGTGAGTATGAGCCATCAACGTTGAGTTTAGCCCATCCGGTCGGTGGAGGGCTCCATCTGCGTACATTTTTCACACCAGCCTCCACATGTGATATAGGCTGCTTCGCTCCTTCCTGTTGTACCACCATCTACCCTTTGTCCCAGTTCCCTGGCGGAAATTGATGGATACCCAACAGTGAGGTAAGTAGCTCTGCAGGAACCTCCGTGAAACTTCCAAGGGTGGCGCTGGCTTCTGATGTTGGATTTCGTTACGCACGAACCAACACCACCAGAATAGCATAAGAACTCGGAGCCGGTCCCCCTTGTTACAGTCCGCAATAAGGTTCAGGAACCACTCCGGTCCAGTGTTGCGGACTGCTTCGATGTCTGGGATTCGCCATACCTGCGCCATGGCTCGCCATAGATCCACCGCTCTCGGGCACCCACAAAACACATGGAATGTGTCCTCGTGCTCGAGATCACATAGTGGGCATATGTCCTCGCGATCAACTTTATTCGCCCATGTCGCTAGAGAATTTGTAGCCAACCGCCATCCGAAAACATGCATCTTTGGAGGAGCAGGGGAACCTCCATAATAATGCCTAGACGGCATGTCGCCCGTCCGGTGCCCTGCTCGTGCGACTGAAGAGGGACACATCTTGTCCTCGAGCGCCAGCCGGTACGCGCTGCGTACTGTAAAGACGCCTGTACGTTCAGGCCCCCATGCGAGGAAGTCATCGCCAAGCCGTGGGGAGGCCTAAATATTCATGATCTCTTGGACGTCAACATGCAAGAAGAATTGGCGTAGTAGGTTCCCCTGCCACACCCCATGTTCATTAAGGAGCTCACTGACTCTGCGAAGTCGGCATCGCCCTTGCTGCGAGATGGGTGGCCGACCTGTAGGATGCGGTATCCATGAGTCTCACCATATTCTGACTGAATGCTCATTTCCTATTCGCCATACAAGGCCTTTTTTTAACAGCTCCAGGCCATGCACTATGGATTGCCAAGTTTGTGATGCATTGGTTGATAATATTGTGTCCTCTAGACGGCCATTTGGGAAATAATAGCGTGCCTTCAAAATTCGTGCACACAAGGTCTCAAGATTCACCAATATACGCCATGCTTGTCTTGCCAACATAGCTTGGTTGAACATTCGGAAATCCTTGAACCCCATACCACCACGTGATTTAGGTTTCAGCAGATAATTCCACGCCTTCCAGTGTGTCCTCTGCTTCCCTCTATAAGCGCCCCACCAGTAACTATGAATCATGCATGAGAGATCATCACAAGTGCTTCTTGGGATGTAACTTTTCGAGTAGATAATTTTTCATATAAAAAACTTTTTATTCCGAGTTCGTATGCAAAAGTTATGCCCATTTTACAAATTCCAGAGAGATTTTGTAAATAAAGTCGAAATTCATATTTGTAAATTTTCCCAACATTAGACCACATATCACATGGGAAAGTTATTTTATTTTATATTTTGACATTTCCATCATTTTCTTTAAAAAAAAAAACGAAAAGGCGGTCGACGAGGGGTGGGGGAGAGTTTGAAAATGGGACCTTTAGTACCGGTTCATGCCATGAACCGGTACTAATGCCTCAAAGCCCATTAGTCCCGGTTGGTGGCACCAACCGGGACTAAAGGTCTAACCTTTAGTACCGGTTGGTGCCACCAACCGGGACTAATGGGCATCGCACCCTTTAGTCCCGGTTCGTGGCACGAACCGGGACTAAAGGGCCTAGGTGAACCGGGACTAATGCCTTAGCCGCACGAACCGGGATAAATGCACCCATTAGTCCCGGTTCTGGACTGAACCGGGACTAATGGGCTTACCCGGCCTGGACCAAAGCCGCCTTTTCTACTAGTGGTTCCATTAACTTTAACATTATATCTCACCGAGGTGACACACCTCATTATGCAATTCACCCATCGACGAGAGAAACCCACTGTTGCATCACTCGCTCCAGAAACACCCAGTCCACTGTGTCGTAGGCCTTCGACAAATCTAGTTTATTTGCATAGAAACTCAGCTCGGGATCTTGATATGGCAAGTACAATCTTACAGAACCATGTATGGTTGTCGAACCAGATCAAAGTTCAATTTCTCTTCCTATAAATTTGGAGAAGAAATGCCTGCCTCTGTGGTCTGTACTGTAGAGAAGCTGGCCGACTTGAAGTTCATTTCGCCAAAACTTTCTTCCGAGTGTTTATTGTAGGACTAGACCTGGGAGACAGCAGAGAATGTGGCATTTCAAGCATATGATTAGGGCTGGACGTACCGAGCGGGCTTTTCGGCCCGAACGTGGCTCGCTCGGTCGGGAGCTCCTATACAGCGATGTAGGCTCCTGCAACACTGCTAGCATGGGCTGGCCTACTAGTGTAATGCCCCAATTTTTTAGTTTTCTTGTTACAAAAATAAAAATATGAAATGAAGAAAGGTTTACTGATTTAAAGAAAAAGTTCATCTGTTTGAAAAAAATATGTTCATATCTTTAAAAAACAATTTTGAAAAAGTCCATCAATTTGAAAAAAAGTTAATTCAAATTGAAAAAAAGTTCATCCAATTTAGCAAATGTTCAATAATTTGAAAAAAGTTCATAGAAATTGAAAAAAAGTTCATGGAACTGAAAAAAAAGTTCATAAATAAAAAAATTCATGCATTTTCAAGACAATTTTTCGTGAAATTTCGAAAAAGTTCATCAAATTCAAAGAAGTTCATCAATCTCAAAAATGTTCACAGATTTTTCCAAAAAAAAAAATTGTCAACCGGCGCCTAGATGGGCCGGCGCATTTACAGATGCCACAAGCACCAGTTAACAATTAATTGGCGTCTGTGGCACCAAATAGAAAATGCCCGCTCGTCCTTGGCCCGCTCGGTCCTGGCCCGCTACATAAAATGGCCGGCCCGGGCTGCCAAATATGGCCCGAAAAATTGTCGATCCGGTACGGTCTTTAACCGGTCCGACCGAGAGGACCGAGGAAAAAATGTCAGCGTCACCGCTGTTCCTCGTCATTGCGGCCACCGGCAGACTCCGGGTGAACCACCATGCCCCCAAGGTTCCGCACTCCTTCTTTGCTCTCCTCCCACGCACCATAGCCTCCCGCCGCTACTCGCCGTCACTGCTGTGGGTCCACCGCGGACGATCTCGCGTTCTCAACCCTAGCCATTGCACGCCATGAACTGGGGGAAAAGCTCGATCGGCCATGATTTTCGGATCGTGGGAGAAACACTTTCTCCTGTGCCGTGATTCTCGCGTCCAACAAATCAGGCAACTATTTTTTGGAAGGCGCAAATCGTGGGAGAAACACTCTGCCTATAATCACGTGCCATGATCCTACGCAGTGGAGGTTACCTCGGGAGTTACTTTTGTTAGTGGCCGCACCTATGTGTGTATTCAGTCCTGTGTGTTCCTTTCTGCACTTTTATTCAGTCGAACAAGAAATATGAAGTACGAGAGAAACATGGCCTGATCCGAAAATCATGGCGCCATTTGGCATTTAACATCTTGTCAGGTTTGTGTTGAAAATATTAGCACTTTTCCGATTAGACTAATCCACAAGTATACAGTAAGCATGGCATAAAAGGTATGCATATCATAGTTATACCTAAGCATACTAACACGTACAGTACATAGAAGCGAACCATCTATGAGCAGCACAAATACGGCTAGTACAAGTACGAGTAAACGAGGGATGAACATATCATACCCTTCGGTTGGCCAGGCCAACGCGGCGGCGGCAGCAGCAGCCTCTGCGTCGTTCGCGGCCTTCTTCTTAGTGGCGGCGTCGTCGGCCATGGTGTCGATGCAGGGGAAGTAGTGGAAGCAGAGGCGAACTTAGTTGGGGACGGATCGGGAGCAGTCGCGTTGAGACGCTCCCCAAAAACCTTATTGCCGTTCTCCTAGGCAGGATCTTGAACGACAGGGTTCCAGAGGCACCTGCTCTCCCGACCAGCTGTGCACGCAGTCGTCTGGATGGGGTCGCCGGAGACAGCACAGAGTGAGGAATAGTAGATACGGCTAGGTTACGCGAGAGGGAGTGAGTGAACCGAACTAGGTTACTCCACTGGCCAGAGCATTTTTATATAGTCCGTCGGGAGGAAGTCGTGGGCCAGGCGGAGGCCCATGACCGAGTCGGCCCACTCCCGGCAAGGGAGTCGTCGTTCCTGGAAAGGGTCGCACTCCCGGCAAGGGAGTCGACGAATCCCGGCAACGCAAGTTAGCCCATAGTCCAACGTCTCGGACAGTGGCCCACCTGTTAGCGAGTTATTAATTAATCCCTGATTAATTAATTCATTCCTGAGCGGCAAAAAGAAGCTTCGGCTCGTTCCCACAACCTGAGGCGCGCGTGCGTTGGGACGAGGCGAGGCGTGGCGACGCGGGCGGCGGAGGAGGAGGAGCGCGCGAGTACCACTCATCTTCCCAAGCTCCCAATGGCAAGTGGTAGAGCAACCCTTATAAAGGGGTCTCAACTCTCCTCAACTAGCAAGGTGGGACTAAACTTCCCACCACCTGCCATCTCATACATGGGCCTCAAGATTAACCAGGGATTAGTGTCTTATATGCGCCTAAGCCCATCCATAATCCAACAATCCCCCACCAGATCTCGAGGCACATAAGTTTGTCAACTATTCCAAACAATGTTTGATATCCAAAATTTTTAGTGGAGACTGTTAAGTTGAACTTCCACCTGGAGCAACAGGATTAGCCAGTTTGGTGTGCAGAAGTTTCTCGTACTGTCAGCTGATACGTGGCTGCCGAAGGCTAAACCCCACGGGTGGAGCTTATTAGTCATACTCCATACCTTCTCATGAGCTTACTAGAGATTAGCCAATCTCATAGACTATGACCAGCAGTCGGGCTCACATAAGTGTGTTCCTCCAAAGAATGCTCTGTAGGTTAGCATCTTGCTTACATAAGCTTTGGAACACATTAAGACAAAAGTCAGCATGCCTTACAGAATCGGGAGTACTACTGCATCTTCAACGGAGTGGGTTTATTAAGGATACTCTCCTCAGTTGACCGCTGGATTATTTTCCCAGGTCCTAATTCATGGGATCTCCGATCACATAGGTTCGGTTACCCCCATGGCAACTTACGTGGGTGTCGTACCCATCTTCCTCGATGCATTTCCTATCACATTCCGTCATAGCCCTTCTGTAAAAGGGTCTGCCAGATTCTTAGCCATTTGGATATAATCCAACGTTATCACTCCGGAGTTTCATGATTTTCTGACAGATTTCAATCTTCTTCTTATGTGCTTTGTGGATTTCATGTTCTCCTTTGAACTCTTAGCCTTGGCAATCACCGTTTGATTGTCACAGTTCATAAGGACAGCCGACAGTGGTTTATCAACCACCGGCAAATCCATCAAAAGCTCTCGAAGCCATTCTGCTTCGACGCGATGTGTCTAATGCTGTGAGTTCTGCTTCCATAGTCGATCTGGTTAAGATCCTTTTCTTGCAAGACTTCCAGGAAACAGAAACACCACCAAGTGTGAAGACCTATCCACTTGTGGCTTTCATCTCATCAGCATCATATATCCAATTCGACTCACTATACCCCTCAAGTACCGTTAGGTACCCAGAATAGGGAATTCCATAGTTCGCAGTACCTTGCAAGTAACGCATCACTCGCTCAACAGCATGCCAATGCACATCTCTCGGATTTGCGCACAGCAAATGAGATGTCAGGACGAGTAGCACATGCTAGGTACATCAGTGAACCAACCACTTGAGAATATCTCAATTGATCTATAGCCGTGCCTTCGAACTTTCGAATCCGCACGCTAGGATCATATGGTGTTGCAGAAGGTTTGCAGTCCGAATATCCAAAACGGCTCAAAATCTTCTCAACATAGTGGGATTGCAAAAGTGTAATTCCACCCTCAGTATTTCTCAGTAGCTTGATGTTCAAGATAACATCAGCCACACCCAGGTCTTTCATCTCAAAGTTATGAGATTGAAAAGCCTTGACCTCCTCAATGACTTTGAGGTGGGTCCCAAATATCAGTATGTCATCGACAGACATAGTATAACGCCTTCGCCCCCACCATAGTGATAGTCTACACATTTGTCAGCTTCGTTCACGACAAAGCCAACAGATGTCAGAGTAGCGTTGAATTTCTCATGCCATTGCTTAGGCACTTGTTTCAGGCCATACCGAGATTTCACTAGCTTGCACACCTGTCTTTCCTGACCATTTACTACAAAGCCATCTGGCTGTTGCATGTAAATTTCGTTGTCTAGCTCTCCGTTAAGGAAAGCCGTTTTAACATCCATCTCACGAACGAGAAGACCATGTGAGGCAGCCAAAGCGAGTAACACTCGAATGGTTGTCAGCCTAGCCACAGGTGAGTAAGGGTCGAATAAATCCTCTTCTTCCTTTTGGGTATAACCCATGTCCACAAGCCTGAAGGAAATATGCCCTAGAGGCAATAATAAAGTTATTATTTATTTCCTTATATCATGATAAAAGTTTATTATTCATGCTAGAATTGTATTAATCGGAAAAATAATACATGTGTGAATACACAGACAAATAGAGTGTCACTAGTATGCCTCTACTTGACTAGCTCGTTAATCAAAGATGGTTATGTTTACTAACCATGGACAAAGAGTTGTTATTTGATTAACGGGATCACATCATTAGTTGAATGATCTGATTGACATGACCCATTCCATTAGCTTAGCACCCGATCGTTTAGTATGTTGCTATTGCTTTCTTCATGACTTATACATGTTCCTATGACTATGAGATTATGCAACTCCCGTTTGCCAGAGGAACACTTTGTGTGCTACCAAACGTCACAACGTAACTGGGTGATTATAAAGGAGCTCTACAGGTGTCTCCAAAGGTACATGTTGGGTTGGCGTATTTCGAGATTAGGATTTGTCACTCCGATTGTCGGAGAGGTATCTCTGGGCCCTCTCGGGAATGCACATCACTTAAGCCTTGCAAGCATTGCAACTAATGAGTTAGTTGCGGGATGATGTATTACAGAACTAGGTATAGGATACCGACGATCGAATCTCGGGCAAGTAACATACCGATGACAAAGGGAACAACGTATGTTGTTATGCGGTCTGACCGATAAAAGATCTTCGTAGAATATGTAGGAGCCAATATGAGCATCCAGGTTCCGCTATTGGTTATTGACCGGAGACGTGTCTCGGTCATGTCTACATTGTTCTCGAACCCATAGGGTCCGCACGCTTAAGGTTACGATGACAGTTATATTATGAGTTTATGCATTTTGATGTACCGAAGGTTGTTTGGAGTCCCGGATGTGATCACGGACATGACGAGGAGTCTCAAAGTGGTCGAGACATAAGGATTGATATATTGGACGGCTATATTCGGACACCGGAAGTGTTCCGGGTGATTTCGGAGAAAACCGGAGAGCCGGAGGGTTACAGGAACCCCCCCGGGAGAAGTAATGGGCCATATGGGCCTTAGTGGAGAGAGAGAGGCAGCCAAAGGTGGTCCGCGCGCCTCCTCCCCCCTGGTCTGAATTGGACTAGGAGAGGGGGGGCGGCGCCCCCCTTTCCTTCTCCCTCCCCACTTCTTTCCCCCCTCCTAGTAGGAGTCCTACTCCTACTAGGAGGAGGACTCCTCCTTGGCGCGCCATAGGGGCCGGCCGACCTACTCCCCTTGCTCCTTTATATATGGGGGCAGGGGGCACCCCTAAACACACAAGTTGATCCACGTGATCATATTCTTAGCCGTGTGCGGTGCCCCCTTCCACCATAGTCCTCGATAATATTGTAGCGGTGCTTAGGCGAAGCCCTGCGACAGTAGTACAACAAGATCGTCACCACGCCATCGTGCTGATGGAACTCTTCCCCGAGATTTTGCTGGATCGGAGTCCGGGGATCGTCATCTAGCTGAACATGTGCTAGAACTCGGAGGTGCCGTAGTTTCGGTGCTTGATCGGTCGGGCCATGAAGACGTACGACTACATCAACCAAGTTAACGCTTCCGTTGTCGATCTACAAGGGTACGTAGATCACACTCTCCCCTCTCGTTGCTATGCATCACCATGATCTTGCGTGTGCGTAGGAAATTTTTTGAAATTACTACGTTCCCCAACAGTGGCATCCGAGCCTAGGTTTTATATGTTGATGTTATATGCACGAGTAGAACACAAGTGAGTTGTGGGCGATATAAGTCATACTGCTTACCAGCATGTCATACTTTGGTTCGGCGGTATTGTTTGACGAAGTGGCCCGGACCGACATTACGCGTACGCTTACACGAGACCGGTTCTCCCGACGTGCTTTGCACATAGGTGGCTTGCGGGTGACAGTTTCTCCATCTTTAGTTGAACCGAGTGTGGCTACGCCCGGTCCTTGTGAAGGTTAAAACAGCACCAACTTGACAAACTATCGTTGTGGTTTTGATGCGTAGGTAAGATTGGTTCTTGCTTAAGCCCGTAGCAGCCACGTAAAACATGCAACAACAAAGTAGAGGACGTCTAACTTGTTTTTGCAGGGCATGTTGTGATGTGATATGGTCAAGACATGATGCTAAATTTTATTGTATGAGATGATCATGTTTTGTAACTGAGTTATCGGCAACTGGCAGGAGCCATATGGTTGTCGCTTTATTGTATGCAATGCAATCGCGTTGTAATGCTTTACTTTATCACTAAGCGTTAGCGATAGTCGTGGAAGCATAAGATTGGCGAGACGACAACGATGCTACGATGGAGATCAAGGTGTCACGCCGGTGACGATGGTGATCATGACGGTGCTTCGGAGATGGAGATCACAAGCACAAGATGATGATGGCCATATCATATCACTTATATTGATTGCATGTGATGTTTATCTTTTATGCATCTTATATTGCATTGATTGACGGTAGCAATATAAGATGATCTCTCACTAAATTTCAAGATAAAAGTTTTGTCCCTGAGTATGCACCGTTGCGAAAGTTCTTCGTGCTGAGACACCACATGATGATCGGGTGCGATAGGCTCTATGTTCAAATACAATGGGTGCAAAACAGTTGCACACGCGGAATACTCAGGTTATACTTGATGAGCCAAGCATATACAGATATGGCCTCGGAACACGGAGACCGAAAGGTCGAGCGTGAATCATATAGTAGATATGATCAACATAGTGATGTTCACCAATGAAACTACTCCATCTCACGTGATGATCGGACATGGTTTAGTTGATTTGGATCACGTAATCACTTAGAGAATTAGAGGGATGTCTATCTAAGTGGGAGTTCTTTAAGTAATATGATTCATTCAACCTAAATTTATCATGAACTTAGTACCTGATAGTATCTTGCTTGATTATGAATGATTGTAGATAAATGGCCCGTGTTGTTGTTCCGTTGAATTTTAATGCGTTCCTTGAGAAAGCAAAGTTGAAAGATGATGGTAGCAATTACACGGACTGGGTCCGTAACTTGAGGATTATCCTCATTGCTGCACAGAAGAATTACGTCCTGGAAGCACCGCTAGGTGCCAGGTCTGCTGCTGGAGCAACACCAGATGTTGTGAACGTCTGGCAGAGCAAAGCTGATGACTACTTGATAGTTCAGTGTGACATGCTTTACGGCTTAGAACCGGGACTTCAACGACGTTTTGAACGTCATGGAGCATATGAGATGTTCCAGGAGTTGAAGTTAATATTTCAAGCAAATGCCCGGATTGAGAGATATGAAGTCTCCAATAAGTTTTATAGCTGCAAGATGGAGGAGAACAGTTCTGTCAGTGAGCATATACTCAAAATGTCTGGGTATAATAATCACTTGATTCAAATGGGAGTTAATCTTCCAGATGATTGCGTCATTGACAGAATTCTCCAATCACTGCCACCAAGCTACAAGAGCTTCATGATGAACTATAATATGCAAGGGATGAATAAGACTATTCCCGAGCTCTTCGCAATGCTGGAAGCTGCGGAGGTACAAATCAAAAAGGAGCATCAAGTGTTGATGGTCAACGATACCACTAGTTTCAAGAAAAGGGGCAAAGGGAAGAAGAAGGGGAACTTCAAGAAGAACAGCAAGGAAGTTGCTGCTCAAGAGAAGAAACCCAAGTCTGGACCTAAGCCTGAAACTGAGTGCTTCTACTGCAAGCAGACTGGTCACTGGAAGCGGAACTGCCCCATGTATTTGGCGGATAAGAAGGATGGCAAGGTGAACAAAGGTATATGTGATATACATATTATTGATGTGTACCTTACTAATGCTCGCAGTAGCACCTGGGTATTTGATACTGGTTCTGTTGCTAATATTTGCAACTCGAAACAGGGACTACGAATTAAGCGAAGATTGGCTAAGGACGAGGTGACGATGCGCGTGTGAAACGGTTCCAAAGTCGATGTGATCGCGGTCGGCACGCTACCTCTACATCTACCTACGGGATTAATATTAGACCTAAATAATTGTTATTTGGTGCCAGCGTTAAGCATGAACATTATATCTGGATCTTGTTTGATGCGAGACGGTTATTCATTTAAATCATAGAATAATGGTTGTTCTATTTATATGAGTAATATCTTTTATGGTCATGCACCCTTGAAGAGTGGTCTATTCTTGTTGAATCTCGATAGTAGTAACACACATATTCATAATGTTGAAGCCAAAAGATGCAGAATTGATAATGATAGTGCAACTTATTTGTGGCACTGCCATTTAGGTCATATCGGTATAAAGCGCATGAAGAAACTCCATACTGATGGACTTTTGGAACCACTTGATTATGAATCACTTGGTACTTGCGAACCATGCCTCATGGGCAAGATGACTAAAACGCCATTCTCCGGTACTATGGAGAGAGCAACAGATTTGTTGGAAATCATACATACAGATGTATGTGGTCCGATGAATATTGAGGCTTGTGGCGGATATCATTATTTTCTCACCTTCACAAATGACTTAAGCAGATATGGGTATATCTACTTAATGAAACATAAGTCTGAAACATTTGAAAAGTTCAAAGAATTTCAGAGTGAAGTTGAAAATCATCGTAACAAGAAAATAAAGTTTCTACAATCTGATCATGGAGGAGAATATTTGAGTTACGAGTTTGGTGTACATTTGAAACAATGCGGAATAGTTTCGCAACTCACACCACCCGGAACACCATAGCGTAATGGTGTGTCCGAACGTCGTAATCGTACTTTACTAGATATGGTTCAATCTATGATGTCTCTTACTGATTTACCGCTATCGTTTTGGGGTTATGCTTTGGAGACGGCCGCATTCACGTTAAATAGGGCACCATCAAAATCCGTTGAGACGACGCCTTATGAACTATGGTTTGGCAAGAAGCCAAAGTTGTCGTTTCTAAAAGTTTGGGGCTGCGATGCTTATGTGAAAAAGCTTCAACCTGATAAGCTCGAACCCAAATCGGAGAAATGTGTCTTCATAGGATATCCAAAGGAGACTATTGGATACTCCTTCTATCACAGATCCGAAGGCAAGACTTTTGTTGCTATGTTCAGAAACTTTCTAGAGAAGGAGTTTCTCTCGAAAGAAGTGAGTGGGAGGAAAGTAGAACTTGACGAGGTAGCTGTACCTGCTCCCTTATTGGAAAGTAGTGCATCACGGAAAACTGTTTCTGTGACACCTACACTAATTAGTGAGGAAGCTAATGATAATGATCATGAAACTTCAGACCAAGATACTACTGAACCTCGTAGATCAACCAGAGTGAGATCCGCGCCAGAGTGGTACGGTAATCCAGTTCTGGAAGTCATGCTACTAGATCATGATGAACCTACGAACTATGAAGAAGCGATGGTGAGCCCAGATTCCACAAAATGGTTTGAAGCCATGAAATCTGAGATGGGATCCATGTATGAGAACGAAGTGTGGACTTTGGTTGACTTGCCCAATGATCGGCAAGCAATTGAGAATAAATGGATCTTCAAGAAGAAGACTGACGCCGACGGTAATATTACTGTCTACAAAGCTCGACTTGTCGCAAAAGGGTTTCGGCAAGTTCAAGGGGTTGACTACGATGAGACCTTCTCACCCGTAGCGATGCTTAACTCTGTCGGAATCATGTTAGCCATTGCCGCATTTTATGATTATGAAATTTGGCAGATGGATGTCAAAACTGCATTCTTGACTGGATTTCTGGAAGAAGAGTTGTATACGATGCAACCGGAAGGTTTTGTCGATCCAAAGGGAGCTAACAAAGTGTGCAAGCTCCAGCGATCCATTTATGGACTGGTGCAAGCCTCTCGGAGTTGGAATAAATGCTTTGATAGTGTGATCAAAGCATTTGGTTTTATACAGACTTTTGGAGAAGCCTGTATTTACAAGAAAGTGAGTGGGAGCTCTGTAGCATTTCTGATATTATATGTGGATGACATATTACTGATTGGAAATGATATAGAATTTCTGGATAGCATAAAGGGATACTTGAATAATAGTTTTTCAATGAAAGACCTCGGTGAAGCTGCTTACATATTAGGCATAAAGATCTATAGAGATAGATCAAGACGTTTAATTGGACTTTCACAAAGCACATACCTTGACAAGATTTTGAAGAAGTTCAAAATGGATCAAGCAAAGAAAGGGTTCTTGCCCGTGTTACAAGGTGTGAAGTTGAGTCAGACTCAATGCCGGACCACTTCAACAGATAGAGAGAAAATGAAAGATGTTCCCTATGCTTCAGCCATAGGCTCTATCATGTATGCAATGTTGTGTACCAGACCTGATGTGTGCCTTGCTATAAGTCTAGCAGGGAGGTACCAAAGTAATCCAGGAGTGGATCACTGGACAGCGGTCAAGAACATCCTAAAGTACCTGAAAAGTACTAAGGATATGTTTCTCGTATATGGAGGTGACAAAGAGCTCATCGTAAACGGTTACGTTGATGCAAGCTTTGACACTGATCCGGACGATTCTAAATCGCAAACCGGATACGTGTTTACATTAAACGGTGGAGCTGTCAGTTGGTGCAGTTCTAAACAGAGCGTCGTGGCGGGATCTACGTGTGAAGCGGAATACATAGCTGCTTCGGAAGCAGTGAATGAAGGATTCTGGATGAAAGAGTTCATATCCGATCTAGGTGTCATACCTAGTGCATCAGGTCCAATGAAAATCTTTTGTGACAATACTGGTGCAATTGCCTTGGCGAAGGAATCCAGATTACACAAGAGAACCAAGCACATCAAGAGACGCTTCAATTCCATCCGGGATCTAGTCCAGGTGGGAGACATAGAGATTTGCAAGATACATACGGATCTGAATGTTGCAGACCCGTTGACTAAGCCTCTTCCACGAGAAAAACATGATCAGCACCATGGCTCCATGGGTGTTAGAATCATTACTGTGTAATCTAGATTATTGACTCTAGTGCAAGTGGGAGACTGAAGGAAATATGCCCTAGAGGCAATAATAAAGTTATTATTTATTTCCTTATATCATCATAAAAGTTTATTATTCATGCTAGAATTGTATTAACCGGAAACATAATACATGTGTGAATACATTGACAAACAGAGTGTCACTAGTATGCCTCTACTTGACTAGCTCGTTAATCAAAGATGGTTATGTTTCCTAACCATGGACAAAGAGTTGTTATTTGATTAACGGGATCACATCATTAGTTGAATGATCTGATTGACATGACCCATTCCATTAGCTTAGCACCCGATCGTTTAGTATGTTGCTATTGCTTTCTTCATGACTTATACATGTTCCTATGACTATGAGATTATGCAACTCCCGTTTGCCAGAGGAACACTTTGTGTGCTACCAAACGTCACAACGTAACTGGGTGATTATAAAGGTGCTCTACAGGTGTCTCCGAAGGTACCTGCCGGGTTGGCGTATTTCGAGATTAGGATTTGTCACTCCGATTGTCGGAGAGGTATCTCTGGGCCCTCTCGGGAATGCACATCACTTAAGCCTTACAAGCATTGCAACTAATGAGTTAGTTGCGGGATGATGTATTACAGAACGAGTAAAGAGACTTGCCGGTAACGAGATTGAACTAGGTATAGGATACCGACGATCGAATCTCGGGCAAGTAACATACCGATGACAAAGGGAACAACGTATGTTGTTATGCGGTCTGACCGATAAAAGATCTTCGTAGAATATGTAGGAGCCAATATGAGCATCCAGGTTCCGCTATTGGTTATTGACCGGAGACGTGTCTCGGTCATGTCTACATTGTTCTCGAACCCGTAGGGTCCGCACGCTTAAGGTTACGATGACAGTTATATTATGAGTTTATGCATTTTGATGTACCGAAGGTTGTTCGGAGTCCCGGATGTGATCACGGACATGACGAGGAGTCTCGAAATGGTCGAGACATAAGGATTGATATATTGGACTAGGTGGAGAGAGAGAGGGGCAGCCAAAGGTGGGCCGCGCGCCTCCTCCCCCCTGGTCCGAATTGGACTAGGAGAGGGGGGGGCAGCGCCCCCCTTTCCTTCTCCCTCCCCACTTCTTTCCCCCTCCTAGTAGGAGTCCTACTCCTACTAGGAGGAGGACTCCTCCTTGGCGCGCCATAGGGGCCGGCCGACCTTCTCCCCTTGCTCCTTTATATACGGGGGCAGGGGGCACCCCTAAACACACAAGTTGATCCACGTGATCATATTCTTAGCCGTGTGCGGTGCCCCCTTCCACCATAGTCCTAGATAATATTGTAGCGGTGCTTAGGCGAAGCCCTGCGACAGTAGTACAACAAGATCGTCACCACGCCGTCGTGCTGACGGAACTCTTCCCCAAGACTTTGCTGGATCGGAGTTCGGGGATCGTCATCGAGCTGAACGTGTGCTAGAACTCGGAGGTGCCGTAGTTTCGGTGCTTGATCGGTCGGGCCGCGAAGACGTACGACTACATCAACCAAGTTAACGCTTCCGTTGTCGATCTACAAGGGTACGTAGATCACACTCTCCCCTCTCGTTGCTATGCATCACCATGATCTTGCGTGTGCGTAGGAAATTTTTTGAAATTACTACGTTCCCCAACAAAGCCTAGCCTTGTACTTCTCAACAGTACCATTGGGCCTAAGCTTCTTCTTGAACACCCACTTACATCCCAATGGTTGACAACCATAAGGATGATTAGTGATCTCCCATGTCCCGTTAGCCAAGATGGAATCCATCTCACTACGGACGGCATCCTTCCAGTAATCAGCATCCGGAGATGCATAAGCTTCTGAAATGGAACTGGGAGTGTCATCATCCACAAGGTACACGAGGAAATCAGCACCAAAAGACTTTGCAGTCCTTTATCTCTTTGCTACCTCTTGAGCATCGCGTTGGATTTCCTTAAGGAGGAAAGGATGATGCAGCAAAGTAGCATAAGTATTTCCCTCAGTTTTTGAGAACCAAGGTATCAATCCAGTAGGAGGCTATGCGCGAGTCCCTCGTACCTGCACAAAACAAATAACTCCTCACAACCAACGCGATAAGGGGTTGTCAATCCCTTCACGGTCACTTACGAGAGTGAGATCTGATAAATATGATAAGATAATATTTTTGGTATTTTTGTGATAAAGATGCAAAGTAAAATAAAAGCAAAGTAAATAAGCAAAGGAAATAACTAAGCATTATAAGATTAATATGATGAAGATAGACCCGGGGGCCATAGGTTCCACTAGTGGCTTCTCTCAAGATCATACGTATTTTATGGTGGGTGAACGAAATACTGTTGAGCAATTGACAAAATTGAGCATAGTTATGAGAATATGTAGGTATGATCATGTATATAGGCATCACATCCGAGACAAGTAGACCGACTCTTGCCTGCATCTACTACTATTACTCCACTCATTGACCGCTATCCAGCATCCATTTAGAGTATTAAGTTCATGAAAACAGAGTAACGCCTTAAGCAAGATGACATGATGTAGAGGAATAAATTCATGCAATATGATAAAAACCCCATCTTGTTATCCTCGATGGAAACAATACAATACATGCCATGCTGCCCCTACTATCACTGGGAAAGGACACCGCAAGATTGAACCCAAAGCTAAGCACTTCTCCCATTGCAAGAAAGATCAATCTAGTAGGCCAAACCAAACTGATAATTCGAAGAGACTTGCAAAGATAACCAATCATACATAAAAGAATTCAGAGAAGATTCAAATATTGTTCATAGATAATCTTGATCATAAACCCACAATTCATTGGTCTGAACTAACACACCGCAAAAAGAAGATTACATTGAATAGATCTCCACAAGAGAGGGGGAGATCATGGTATTGAGATCCAAAAAAGAGAGAAGAAGCCTTCTAGCTAATAACTATGGACCCGAAGGTCTGAAGTAAACTACTCGCACTTCATCGGAGAGGCTATATATGGTGTTGATGTAGAAGCCCTCCGTGATGGATACCCCTCCGGCGGAGCTCCGGAACAGGCCCCAAGATGGGATCTCGTGGATATAGAAGGTTGCGGCGGTGGAATTAGGTTTTTGGCTCCGTATATAATCGTTTGGGGGTACGTAGGTATATATAGGAGGAAGGAGTACGTCGGTGGAGCAACAGGGGGCCCACAAGGGTGGAGGGCACGCCTGGGGGGGGGGGGTAGGCGCACCCCTTACCTCGTGGCTTCCTCCTTTATTTCTTGACGTATGGTCCAAGTCTCCTGGATCTTGTTCGTTCCGAAAATCACATTCCCGAAGGTTTCATTCCATTTGGACTCCGTTTGATATTCCTTTTCTGCGGAACTCTGAAATAGGAAAAAAACAACAATTCTGAGCTGGGCCTCCGGTTAATAGGTTAGTCCCAGAAATAATATAAAAGTGGATAATAAAGCCCAATAATGTCCAAAACAGTAGATACTATAGCATGGAGCAATCAAAAATTATAGATACGTTGGCGACGTATCAAGCATCCCCAAGCTTAATTCCTGCTCGTCCTCGAGTAGGTAAATGATAAAAAAGATAATTTTGATGCGGAGTGCTACTTGGCATAATTTTAATGTAATTCTTCTTAATTGTGGTATGAATATTCAGATCCGAAAGATTCAAGATAAAAGTTCATATTGACATAAAAATAATAATACTTCAAGCAAACTAACTAAGCAATTATGTCTTCTCAAAATAACATGGCCAAAGAAAGTTCATCCCTACAAAATCATATAGTTTAGTCATGCTCCATTTTCGTCACACAAGAATGCTCTCATCATGCACAACCCCGATGAAAAGCCAAGCAATTATTTCATACTTTAGTAATCTCAAACCTATAAACTTTCACACAATATATGAGCGCGAGCCATGGACATAGCACTATGGGTGGAATAGAATATGATGATGGGGGTTATGTGGAGAAGACAAAAAAGGAGAAAGTCTCACATCAACGAGGCTAATCAATGGGCTATGGAGATGCCCATCGATTGATGTTAATGCAAGGAGTAGGGATTTCCATGCAACGGATTCACTAGAGCTATAAATGTATGAAAGCTCAAAAAGAAACTAAGTGGGTGTGCATCCAACTTGCTTGCTCACGAAGACCTAGGGCACTTGAGGAGGCCCATTGTTCGAATATACAAGCCAAGTTCTTGAAAAATTCCCACTAGTATATGAAAGTGACAAAACAAAAGACTCTCTATCATGAAGATTACGGTGCTACGTTAAAGCACAAGTGTGGCAAAGGATAGTAGCATTGTCCCTTCTCTATTTCTCTCTTTTTTAGGCCTTCTCTTCCCTTTTTTATGGCCTTTCTCTCCCCCTTTTTTTTAATTCCTCACTTGGGACAATGCTCTAGAAGATGATGATCATCACACTTCTATTTATTTACAACTCAATGATTACAACTCGATGCTAGAACAAAAGATGACTCTATATGAATGCCTCCGGCGGTGTACCGGGATATGCAATGAACCAAGAGTGACATGTATGAAAGAATTATGAATGGTGGATTTGCCACAAATACTATGTCTACTACATGATCATGCTACGCAATATGACAATGATGAATGTGTCATGATAAACGGAATGGTGGAAAGTTGCATGGCAATATATCTCGGAATGGCTATGGAAATGCCATAATAGGTAGGTATGGTGGCTGTTTTGAGGAAGATATAAGGAGGTTTATGTGTGAAAGAGCGTATCATATCACGGGGTTTGGATGCACCGGCGAAGTTTGCGCCAACTCTCAATGTAAGAAAGGGCAATGCACGGTACCGAAGAGGCTAGCAATGATGGAAGGGTGAGAGTGTGTATAATCCATGGACTCAACATTAGTCATAAAGAACTCACATACTTATTGCAAAAATCTACAAGTCATCAAAAACCAAGAACTACGCGCATGCTCCTAGGGGGATAGATTGGTAGGAAAAGACCATCGATCGTCCCCGACCGCTACTCATAAGGAGGACAATCAAAGAACACCTCATGTTTCAAATATGTTACATAACGTTTACCATACGTGCATGCTACGGGACTTGCAAACTTCAACACAAGCATTTCTCAAATTCACAACTACTCAACTAGCATGACTTTGATATTATTACCTCCATATCTCAAAACAATCATCAACATCAAACTTCTCTTAGTATTCAAAACACTCATAAGATTTTCTTTACTAATCTTGAATAGCTAGCATATTAGGATTATTTAAGCAAATTACCATGCTATTTAAGACTCTCAAAATAATCTAAGGGAAGCATGAGAGATCAATAGTTTCTATTAAACAAATCCACCACCGTGCTCTAAAATATATAAGTGAAGTACTAGAGCAAAAGTATATAACTCAAAAGATATAAGTGAAGCACATAGAGTATTCTAACAAATTCCAAATCATGTATGGCTCTCTCAAAAGGTGTGTACTGCAAGGATGATTGTGGTAAACTAAAAAGAAAATACTCAAATCATACAAGACGCTCCAAGCAAAACACATAACATGTGGTGAATAAAAATATAGCTCCAAGTAAAGTTACCGATAGAAGTAGATGAAAGAGGGGATGCCTTCCGGGGCATCCCCAAGCTTTGGCTTTTAGGTGTCCTTAGATTATCTTGGGGGTGCCATGGGAATGCCCAAGCTTAGGCTCTTGCCACTCCTTGTTCCATAATCCATCAAATCTTTTCCCAAAACTTGAAAACTTCACAACACAAAACTTAAAGTAGAAAATCTCGTGAGCTCCGTTACCGAAAGAAAACAAAAGACCACTTCAAGGTACTGTAATGAACTCATTCTTTATTTATATTGGTGTTAAACCTACTGTGTTCCAACTTCTCTATGGTTTATTAACTATTGTACTAGCCATAGATTCATCAAAATAAGCAAACAACACATGAATAACAGAATCTGTCAAAAACAGAACAGTCTGCAGTAATCTGTAACTAGCGCAAGATCTGGAACCCCAAAAAATTCTAAACTAAATTGATGGACGTGAGGAATTTATCTATCAATAATCTGCAAAAAGAATTAACTAAATATCACTTTCGAAATAAAAATGTCAGCAGTTCTCGTGAGCGCTAAAGTTTCTGTTTTTTACAGCAAGATATCAAGACTTTCCCCAAGTCTTCCCAACGGTTCTACTTGGCCCAAGCACTAATTAAACACAAGAAACACAACCAAAACATAGGCTAGGTAAATTATTCATTACTAAACAGGATCAAAAAGCAATGAATAAAAATAAAATTGGGTTGCCTCCCAACAAGCGCTATCATTTAACGCCCCTAACTAGGCATAAAAAGCAAGGATAGATCTAGGTATTGCCATCTTTGGTCTTAGGAAAGAAAAGAGCAAACTTGCTATCTACAGAATTAATCCTTCTACTTTGATAAATCACATGGCTTTTAATGTTAGAGGAAATATTAAGTATGTTACGGAAATTTGTATCTAGGCTAGCCTTTATCTCTTTAATAGATAAGTTTTGGTAAGAGAGCAAAAGAGATGTAGATTCAACTTTCTCATTCATGGGGTGCCCAAATATGGTTTTCATTTTTCCATAAGTGTCTATGACATCCCCTTCAATAAAACCTTCTTCAAATATAGAATCGAAGACATGCTTAAAAGAAGAAGGAAGGGCAATATAAAAGCTTTTTAAGTAGACTTCAATTTGGTATTGAGGCACATAGCTAGCCCTGATCCTTAATAGTCTATACCAAGCATCTTTCAAAGATTCATCAAGTAAATAACAAAAAAATTCCAGAATCATCGTCATCAAAATTATTAAGATTCTCATTGATAACTCCGGTAGGTTTTTCCATAGTATCCTTATTTATGAGCTTAGCGAGAATAGAAGGGTTGTACAAAGTACAAAAACTCTTGGGAGAACCCACAACCCTTTTTGATTTAGACATGGCGGAAGGAAGGCGAGCGAGAAGAGAGGCAAAATATAGAAAGAGAAGGAGGATAGAGAGAGAGGGCAAATAAAACGGCAAGGGTGAAGTGGGGGAGAGGAAAACGAGAGGCAAATGGCAACTAATGTAATGCGGGAGATAAGGGTTGTGATGGGTACTTGGTATGTTGACTTTTGCGTAGACTCCCTGGCAACGGCGCCAGAAATGGCTCGTTGTCGGGAGTCAAATCTTGACTTGCGCAAACCTCCCCGGCAACGGCGCCAGAAATCTTCTTGCTACCTCTTGAGCACTGCGTTGGATTTCCTTGAAGAGGAAAGGATGATGCAGCAAAGTAGCGTAAGTATTTCCCTCAGTTTTTGAGAACCAATGTACCAATCCAGTAGGAGGCTACGCGCGAGTCCCTCGTACTTACACAAAACAAATAACTCCTCGCAACCAACACAATAAGGGGTTGTCAATCCCTTCACGGTCACTTACGAGAGTGAGATGTGATAGATATGATAAGATGATATTTTTGGTATTTTTGTGATAAAGATGCAAAGTAAAATAAAAGCAAAGTAAAAAAGCAAAGGAAATAACTAAGTATTGGAAGATTAATATGATGAAGATAGACCCGGAGGCCATAGGTTTCACTAGTGGCTTCTCTCAAGAGGATAAGTATTTTACGGTGGGTGAACGAATTACTGTTGAGCAATTGACAGAACTGAGCATAGTTATGAGAATATCTAGGTATGATCATGTATATAGGCATCACATCCGAGACAAGTAGACCGACTCCTGCCTGCATCTACTACTATTACTCCACTCATCGACTGCTATCCAACATGCATCTAGAGTATTAAGTTCATGAAAACAGAGTAACGCCTTAAGCAAGATGACATGATGTAGAGGAATAAATTCATGCAATATGATAAAATCCCCATCGTGTTATCCTCGATGGCAACAATACAATACGTGCCTTGCTGCCCCTACTGTCACTGGGGAAGGACACCGCAAGATTGAACCCAAAGCTAGGCACTTCTCCCATTGCAAGAAAGATCAATCTAGTAGGCCAAACCAAACTAATAATTCGAAGAGACTTGCAAAGATAACCAATCATACATAAAATAATTCATAGAAGATTCAAATATTGTTCATAGATAATCTTGATCATACACCCACAATTCATCGGTCTCAACAAACACACCGCAAAAAGAAGATTACATCGAATAGATCTCCACAAGAGAGGGGGAGATCATTGTATTGAGATCCAAAAAAGAGAGAAGAAGCCATCTAGCTAATAACTATGGACCCGAAGGTCTGAGTTAAACTACTCACACTTCATCGGAGAGGCTATGGTGTTGATGTAGAAGCCCTCCGTGACGGATGCCCCCTCCGGCGGAGCTCCGGAACAAGCCCTAAGATGGGATCTCATGGATACAAAAGGTTGCGGTGGTGGAATTAGGTTTTTGGCTCCGTATCTGATCGTTTTGGGGTACGTAGGTATATATAGGAGGAAGGAGAACGTTGGTGGATCAACAGGGGGCCCATGAGGGTGGAGGGCGCGCCTGGGGGGGGGGGGTAGGCGCGCCCCCTACCTCGTGGCTTCCTCCTTTATTTCTTGACGTAGGGTCCAAGTCTACTGGATCATGTTCGTTCCCAAAATCACGTTCCCGAAGGTATCATTTAGTTTGGACTCCGTTTGATATTCCTTTTCTGCGAAACTCTGAAATAGGCAAAAAACAGCAATTCTGGGCTGGGCCTCCGGTTAATAGGTTAGTCCCAAAAATAATATGAAAGTGGATAATAAAGCCTAATAATGTCCAAAACAGTAGATAATATAGCATGGAGCAATCAAAAATTATAGATACGTTGGAGACGTATCACTCTTGCTCCTAACAGGAGCTTCCTCGTCATCCTCTGTGTAACTCTTATCACTTTTATGTTCATAATATTCCAGCAAAATAGCAGGTTCAGGAGTCTCATCAGATTCCAGTCTAGAATTGCTTTGCATATCTCTCATGGGGAAAATATCCTCAAAGAATGTAGCATCCCCTAGACTCTATAATTGTACCGACCTTCTGGTCAGGTACCTCAGATTTCACCACTAGAAATCTATAGCCAACGTTATGCTTGGCATCACCAAGAAAAACACTGTCCACAGTCTTTGGTGCCAACTTACACTTTTTGATTATCGACACGTTGAATTTCGCTAAACAACCCCAAGTGCGCAAGTAAGAGAGTGTAGTTCTTTTCTTTTCCCATTGCTCATAGGGAGTAGTCTCATTATCCTTTGTGAAAACTTTATTTAGGACATGACATGATGTCAATACAGCCTCCCCCACCATGCCTTGGATAAACCCGATGTATCTAACATGGCTTTAACCAAATCAGTTAGAGTACGGTTTTTCCGTTCGGCAACCCCGTTTGACTGGGGTGAGTAAGGAGGCGTCCTCTCATGAATAATACCATGTTCCGCACAGAATAAATCAAACTCATTAGAAAAGTACTCTCCACCACGATTAGACCGGACTCGTTTTATTTTCTTCTCAAGTTGGTTCTCAACTTCATCCTTATAGACTTTGAAGTAGTGTAGAGCCTCATCCTTAGTATTTAACAAATACACATAGCAGAATCTAGTGGAATCATCAATCCGAGTCATGAAGTATTTCTTTCCACCTTTAGTAAACACACCATTCATCTCACAGAGATATGAATGTATGAGCTCTAATGGTGCCAGGTGTATCTCCTTCGCAAGCTTGTGAGGTTGCGAGGTTGCTTAGCTTGCACACACACATGGCACTTAGAGCCTTTGGCTAAAGTGATACTCGGGATTAAGTCCATCTTAGGTAGCCGCGTCATACAACCGAAATTTATGTGACCAAGACATGAATGCCAAACCTTAGATTCATTCACATTAGAATGAATTTGGTTCACGACTTTATTACAGAAATCCTCCAGGGAAAGGCGGAACAACACCACAATCATATCCTTTTCCAACAAATAGTCCATATCGAGATACGAATACTTTGTTAGACTCAAATACTAACTTAAACACTTATTTACATAGAAGGGAGCCACTAATGAGATTCTTCTTGATGGCGGGGACATGCTGCACATTCTTCAGTTGCACGATCTTTCCCAAAGTAAACTTCAGCTCTACCGTGCCAACACCATGAACAGAAGCATGCGAGCCATTCCCCATCAGGACGGAACAACCTCGTGCGACCTGGTAGGAAGAAGACCAAGACACATCAGCACACACATGAATATTGGCCTTAGTGTCAACCCACCAATCGGTGGACTGAGAAACTGAAACTATGGTAAACACATTACCATACCCAGATGCCGCATCATTGTTGCTCAGAGTGACATTCATAGACTTGGAGTCCTGTGCTGGCTTCTTGTATTTGTTTGGGCACTTGTTTGCCCAATGTTCATCTGAACCACAAGTAAAGCATCCATCTCTATTTTTGTCTTTCTTCTTACCCTTCTTCTTGAAGGTAGTATTCTGCTGGACAGAGTTCTTTCCCTTGAACTTGTGGAAGTTCTTCTACACCACCTTGGCACTAGAAGAAGCCTCTGCCCCTTTCATGTGCGAGTCCTTTGCTCTCGAGTTCTGCTCAACACTGAGATGATCGATGACATCCTCAACAGAGAATTCACGTCTCAAGTGCTTGAAAGAAGTAGCAAAGTTCCTCCAACTAGGAGGGAGTTTTGCAATAATGCAACCCGCGACAAACTTGTCCAGTAACTCACACTTTAGGAGCTCCAGCTCCTTAGCAATGCACTGTATCTCATGAGACTGGTCCAATACAGAATGGTTATCAACCATCCTGTAATTATGGAACTGCTCCATGGCATACAAATCACTGCCAGTATCAGTTGTGCCGAATTTGACTTCGACCGCATCCCATAAGTTTTTGGCAACCCCCATATAAATATAGGCGTCAACCAGCTCGTCTCCAATCACACTCAGAACTGCTCCCAGAAAGATTGTGGTTTCCTCCCTAAACTCCTTCTGCTGTTCAGGAGCAACCGTTTCTGGGAGGGACACACCACCAACCCAGAACACGTTCATCGCTGTGAGCCACAAGGTTGTCCGAGTCTGCCAACGCTTAAAATGCGTCCCGGTAAACGTTTCCAGTTTTAGAGTAGCAGCAATGCCTTGAATCTAAAAGTGCCTAAAATAAGGTTTTTGGATTGTTGGAAATATTAGCACTTTCCCGATTAGACTAATGCACAAGTATACATTAAGCATGGCATAAAAGGTATGCATCTCATAGCTATACCTAAGCATACTAGCACGTACAGTACATAGAAGCGAACCTTCTATGAGCAGCACAAATATGGCTAGTACAAGTACGAGTAAATGAGGGATGAACAAATCATACCCTTCGGTTGGCTAGACCAACGCGGCGGCAGCAGCAACAGCCTTTCCATTGTCCGTGGCCTTCTTCGTAGCGGCGGCAACGTCGGCCATGATGTCGATGCAGGGGAAGTAGTTGAAGCAGAGGCGAACTGAGTTGGGGACGGATTGGGAGCAGTCGCGTCGAGACGCTCCCCAAAAACCTTATTGCCGTTCTCCCGGGCAGGATCATGAAGTATAGGGTTCCGGAGGCACCTGCTCTCCCGACCAGCCGTGCACGCGGTCGCCGGTATGGGGTCGCCGGAGACATCACACAGTGAGGAACAATAGATGATGGCTAGGTTACACGAGAGGGAGTGAGTGAACCGAACTAGGTTACTCCACTGGCCAGAGCATTATTATATAGTTCGTCGGGGAGGAAGTCGTGGGCCTGGCTGAGGCCCACGACCGATTCGACCCACTCCCGGCAAAGGATTCATCGTTCCCGGCAAGGGTCGCACTCCCGGCAAGGGAGTCGACGAATCCCAGCAATGCAAAGTCAGCCCACTGTCCAACGTCTCGGACAGTGGCCCACATGTTAGTGACTCGTTAATTAATCCCTGATTAATTAATTCGTTCCTGAGCGGCAAAAATAAGCTTCGGCTCGTTCCCACAACCCGCGGCATGCGCGCGTCGTGACGAGGCAAGGCGAGGTGGGCGGCGGCGGAGGAGGAGCGCGCGTGTACCACTCCTATTCCCAACCTCCCAATGGAAAGTGGAAGAGCAGCCCCTATAAAGGGGTCTCAACTCTCCCTATCTAGCAAGGTGGGACTAAACTTCCCACCACCTGCCATCTCTTACACGGGCCTCAAGATTAACCAGGGATTAGTGTCTTATATGGGCCTAAGCCCATCCATAATCCAACAATCCCCCACCAGATCTCGAGGCACACATAAGCTTGTCAACTATTCCAAACAATGTTTGATATACCAGAAATTTTAGTGGATACTGTTAAGTTGAACTTCCACCTAGTGCAACAGGATTAGCCTTCTTCACAACTGAACAATGTACTATGCCTTGAATTGTCAGTTTGTCCTGCAGAAGTTTCTCCTATTGTCAGCTGATATGTGGCTGCCGAAGGCTAAACCCCACGGGTGGAGCTTATTAGTAATACTCCATACCTTCTCATGAGCTTACTCAAGATTACCCAATCTCATAGACTGCGACCAGCAGTCTGGCTCACATAGGTGTGTTCCTACAAAGAATGCTCTGTAGGTTAGCATCTTGCTTACATAAGCTTTGGAACCCATTAAGACAAAAGTCAGCATGCCTTACAGAATTGAGAGTACTACTTCATCTCCAACGGAGTGGGTTTATTGAGGATACTCTCCTCAGTTGACCGCTGGATTGTTTTCCCAGGTCCCAATTCACAGGATCTCCGATCACATAGGTTGGTTTACCCCCATGGAAACTTACGTGGGTCTCATACCCATCTCCCTCGATGCATTTTCTATCACAATCCGTGATAGCCCTTTTGTAAAAGGGTCTGCCAGATTCTTAGCCGTCTGGATTTAATCCAACGCTATCACTCCGGAGTTTCTTGATTTTCTGACAGATTTCAATCTTCTTCTTATGTGCTTTGTGGATTTCATTTTGTCCTTTGAACTCTTAGCCTTGGCAATCACCGTTTGATTGTCACAGTTCATAAGGACAGCTGGCACTAGTTTATCAACCACCGACAAATCCATCAAAAGCTCGCGAAGCCATTTTGCTTCGACGCATGATGTGTCTAATGTTGTGAGTTCTGCTTCCATAGTCGATCTGGTTAAGATCGTCTTCTTGCAAGACTTCTAGGAAACATCACCACCACCAAATGTGAAGACATGTACACTTGTGGCTTTCATCTCATCAGCATCAGATATCCAATCCGAATCACATACCCCTCAAGTACCGTCAGGTACCCAGAATAGTGAATTCCATAGTTCGCAGTACCTTGCAAGTAACGCATCACTCACTCAATAGCATGCCAATGCACATCTCTCGGATTGGAAACAAACCGGCTCAGTTTGCACACAGCAAATGAGATGCCAGGATGAGTAGCACATGCTAGGTACATCAGTGAACCAACTACTTGAGAATATCTCAATTGATCTACAGCCGTGCCTTCGAACTTTCGAATCCGCACACTAGGATCATATGGTGTTGCAGAAGGTTTGCAGTCCAAATATGGAAAATGGCTCAAAATCTTCTCAACATAGTGGGATTGCAAAAGTGTAATTCCACCCTCAGTATTTCTTAGTAGCTTGATTTCAAGATAACATCAGCCACGCCCAGTTCTTTCATCTCAAAGTTATGAGATAGAAAAGCCTTGACCTCCTCAATGACCTTGGGATGGAACTACTAGGAAAAGGCCTACTAGTGGCGCACCTATTTTCGCTACTAATGGCGCACTGCAGGTGCGCCACTAGTACCACGCCATTAGTATTTTTTTGCGCCATTAGTATACCAGATACTAATGGCGCACCACATAAAAGTGCGCCATTAGTAACAATTTTTTTATTTTTATTTTTTTGAAATTTTTTGAAATTTTTTTTGATTTTTTTTTCATTTTTTTCTTAATCTCAGGTCACTATGGCTTAACCTCGGGTCACTGTGGCTTTCATCTCATCAGCATCAGATATCCAATCCGAATCACATACCCCTCAAGTACCGTCGGGTACCCAGAATAGTGAATTCCATAGTTCGCAGTACCTTGCAAGTAACGCATCACTCACTCAATAGCATGCCAATGCACATCTCTCGGATTGGAAACAAACCGCCTCAGTTTGCACACAGCAAATGAGATGCCAGGACGAGTAGCACATGCTAGGTACATCAGTGAACCAACTACTTGAGAATATCTCAATTGATCTACAGCCGTGCCTTCGAACTTTCGAATCCGCACACTAGGATCATATGGTGTTGCAGAAGGTTTGCAGTCCAAATATGAAAAACGGCTCAAAATCTTCTCAACATAGTGGGATTGCAAAAGTGTAATTCCACCCTCAGTATTTCTTAGTAGCTTGATTTCAAGATAACATCAGCCATGCCCAGTTCTTTCATCTCAAAGATATGAGATAGAAAAGCCTTGACCTCCTCAATGACCTTGGGATGGCACTACTAGGAAAAGGCCTACTAGTGTGCGCACCTGTTTTCGCTACTAATGGCGCACTACAGGTGCGCCAATAGTACCACGCCATTAGTATTTTTTGTGCGCCATTAGTATACCAGATACTAATGGCGCACCACATAAAAGTGCGCCATTAGTAACAATTTTTTATTATTTTTTTGAAATTTTTTTTGATTTTTTTTCAATTTTTTCTTAATCTCAGGTCACTATGGCTTAACCTCGGGTCACTGTGGCTTTCATCTCATCAGCATCAGATATCCAATCCGAATCACATACCCCTCAAGTACCGTCGGGTACCCAGAATAGTGAATTCCATAGTTCGCAGTACCTTGCAAGTAACGCATCACTCACTCAATAGCATGCCAATGCACATCTCTCGGATTGGAAACAAACCGGCTCAGTTTGCACACAGCAAATGAGATGCCAGGACGAGTAGCACATGCTAGGTACATCAGTGAACCAACTACTTGAGAATATCTCAATTGATCTACAGCCGTGCCTTCGAACTTTCGAATCCGCACACTAGGATCATATGGTGTTGCAGAAGGTTTGCAGTCCGAATATGGAAAATGGCTCAAAATCTTCTCAACATAGTGGGATTGCAAAAGTGTAATTCCACCCTCAGTATTTCGTAGTAGCTTGATTTCAAGATAACATCAGCCACGCCCAGTTCTTTCATCTCAAAGTTATGAGATAGAAAAGCCTTGACCTCCTCAATGACCTTGGGATGGCACTACTAGGAAAAGGCCTACTAGTGGCGCACCTGTTTTCGCTACTAATGGCGCACTACAGGTGCGCCACTAGTACCACGCCATTAGTATTTTTTGTGCGCCATTAGTATACCAGATACTAATGGCGCACCACATAAAAGTGCACCATTAGTAACAAATTTTTTATTTTTATTTTTTTGAATTTTTTTTGAATTTTTTTCAATTTTTTCTTAATCTCAGGTCACTACGGCTTAACCTCGGGTCAATATGCTTAATCTCAAGTCAAATCGGACTCTGTGGTCAAACTTCCTGGAAGGTCACCCATCCTCACACTACTCCAGCCCGAGCACGGTTAACTTCGCAATTCTATCCAACCCCAGCACAAGCTCAATTCACAGGCACTTATTGATATATCTATCATATCAATCCTATTAAACCTTGTTGATGTCTAGGACTTTGTTCATGTTCATGAGTATGATGAAATTTTGAAAAAATATTTCAAACTTCATGGTAATATTACGTATCATATTTTGAAAAAAAATTCCAAATTTGTTTTAAACCAATTTTTTTCTGTTACTACTGGCGCACCTAGCAAATGGTGCGCAACTAGTAAGTTTGAATTTTTTTCATTTGTCCTCCCTCTAGATCTTAAAAGCCCCGTATCTTTCGTTCTGTTAGGTTTTTGGGGATTTTGAAGATGTTGAACAAAGTTCCCCCCGTTCAATTCGGATGTAACTTTTCAAGTAGATGATTTTTCATATAAAAAACTTTTTAATCCGAGTTCGAATGCAAAAGTTATGCCCATTTTACAAATTCCAGAGAGATTCTGCAAATAAAGTTGAAATTCATATTTGTAATTTTCCCAACAAGTAGACCACATATCACATGGGAAACTTATTTTATTTTATTTTTTTGACATTTCCATCACTTTTTTAACTAGTAATGGCGCACTGTCCACTGGTGCGCCATTACAAACAATTTTTTTATTTTTTTCAAAACTACTAATGGCGCATGGTGGGTGTGGTGCGCCATTACTATGTCAACTAGTAATGGCGCACTATCCCACGGTGCGCCGTTAGTAACAATTTTTTTTTATTTTTTTTCAAAACTACTAATGGCGCACCACACTACTAGGAAAAGGGCTATAGATAATATGGACACTAATGGCGCACCATGTATGTGGTGCGCCATTACTATATAGCAATGGCGCACCACATACATGGTGCGTCATTAGTGTCCATATTATCTATAGCCCTTTCCTAGTAGTGTGGGTCCCAAATATCAGTATGTCACCGCCATACAGACACAGTATAACTCCTTGGACCCCACCATAGCGATAGTATACACTTTTGTCAGCTTCATTCATGACAAAGCTAGCAGATGTCAGAGTAGTGTTGAACTTCTCATGCCATTACTTAGGCACTTGTTTCAGGCCATATAGAGATTTCACTAGCTTGCACACCTTTCTTTCCTGACCATTTACTACAAAGCCATCTGGCTGTTGCATGTAAATTTCCTTGTCTAGCTCTCCATTCAGGAAAGCCGTCTTAACGTGCATCTGACGAATGAGAAGACCATGCGAGGCAGCCAAGGCGAGTAACACTTGAATGGTTGTTAGCCTAGCCACAGGTGAGTAAGTCTCGAAGAAATCCTCTTCTTCCTTTTGGGTATAACCCTTGGCCACAAGCCTAGCCTTGTACTTCTTAACAGTACCATCGGGCCTAAGCTTCTTCTTGAACAACCACTTACATCCCAATGGTTGACAACCATAAGGACGATCAGTGATCTCCCATGTCCCGTTAGCCAAGATGGAATCCATCTCACTACGGATCGCATCCTTCCAGTAGTCAGCATCCGGAGATGCATAAGCTTCTGAAATGGAACTGGGAGTGTCATCATCCACGAGATACACGAGGAAATCATCGCCAAAAGACTTTGCAGTCCTTTGTCTCTTGCTCCTAACAGGAGCTTCCTCATCATCCTCCGTGGTACTCTTATCACTTTTATGTTCATAATATTCCATGGGAATAGCAGGTTCAGGAGTCTCATCACATTCCAGTCTAGAATTGCTTTGCATATCTCTCATGGGGAAAATATCCTCAAAGAATGTAGCATCCCTAGACTCTATAATTGTACCGACCTTCTGGTTAGGTACCTTAGATTTCAACAGTAGAAATCAATAGCCAACGCTATGCTTGGCATAGCCAAGAAAAACACTATCCACGGTCTTTGGTCCCAACTTGCGATTTTTGATTATCGGCACATTGTCTTTCGCCAAACAGCCCCAAGTGCACAAGTAAGAGAGTGTAGTTGTTTTCTTTTCCCATTGCTCATAGGGAGTAGTCTCATTATCCTTTGTGGGAACTTTATTCAGGACATGACATGATGTCAATACAGCCTCCCCCCACCATGCCGTGGATAAACCCGATGTATCAAACATGGCGTTAACCAAATCAGTTAGAGTACGGTTTTTCGGTTCGGCAACCCCGTTTGACTGGGGTGAGTAGGGAGGCGTCCTCGCATGAATAATACCATGTTCTGCATAGAATAAATCAAACTCATTAGAAAAGTACTCTCCAACACGATCAGACCATACTCGTTTTATTTTCTTCTCAAGTTGGTTCTCAACTTCAGCCTTATAGACTTTGAAGTAGTGTAGAGCCTCATCCTTAGTAGTTAACAAATACACAAAGCAGAATCTAGTGGAATCATCAAGCAGAGTCATGAAGTATTTCTTTTCACCTTTAGTCAACAAACCATTCATCTCACAAAATTAGGATATAAAGAAAGTTACATGTCTGAAGCCGCGAGTGTAACAGATACTTATACTTCGATTGATCTTTAGATGTGTTATACACATGGTTTTGATGTTTTGTTGATAATTGTTTAAATATTCATTTTTGTGAATGTTCTTACTCTGCTTGCTCATATTTGTGACCGAACCATGTCTGTATTCTATTTCTCATGTCTTACTTCCACCTCATAAATGTAGTTTTATATTTAAAATGAATGCTAACTATCTGTATTATCGGAGTATTTAGTGAAAAACTACCACAATTCATGAAACTGTGCCCACAAACTACCACTTTACAAATTTGTACCGAAAACTATAACTTTCTTACTATTTTCCCTAAAAACTTCCATGTGTGTAATTCGACCGTTTCTTCCATTTTAAACGCGCTTAGTTCCACTTTACAAATGTAATCTGGTCCCTACAAAAAAATAAAAGTGATCGTGTCCCTGTAAAATAAAATAAAAAGCAATCAGGTCCTGCCGGCGAGTGATGACCCACAAGTATAGGGGACCTATCATAGTCATTTAGACAAGTAAGAGTGTCGAACCCAACAAGGAGCAGATGGAAATCATAAGCGGTTTTCAGCAAGGTATTCTTCGCAAGCACTGAAATTATCGGTAACAGATAGGTTTGTGATAAGGTAATTTGTAACGAGTAGCAAATAATGAAAGTAAATAAGGTGCAGCAAGATGGCCCAATCCTTTTTGTAACAATGGACAAGCCTGGACAAACTCTTATATGAAGTAAACGCTCCCGAGGACACATGGGAATTATTGTCAAGCTAGTTTTCATCACGATCATATGATTCGCGTTCGGTACTCTGATAATTTGATATGTGGGTGGGCCGGTGCTTGGATGCTGTCCTTACTTGGACAAGCATCCCACTTATGATTAACCCGTATTGCAAGCATCCGCAACTACAACCGAAGTATTAAGGTAAACCTAACCATAGCATGAAACATATGGGTCCAAATCAGCCCCTTACGAAGCAACGCATAAACTAGGGTTTAAGCTTCTGTCACTCTAGCAATCCATCATCTACTTATTACTTCCCAATGCCTCCCTCTAGGCCCAAACAATGGTGAAGTGTCATGTAGTCGACGTTCACATGACACCACTAGAGGGATGACAACATACATCTCATCAAAATATCGAACGAATACCAAATTCACATGACTACTAATAGCAAGACTTCTCCCATGTCCTCAGGAACAAACATAACTACTCACAAAGCATATTCATGTTCATAATCAGAGGGGTATTAATATGCATAATGGATCTGACCATATGATCTTCCACCAAGTAAACGAACTAGCATCAACTACAAGGAGTAATCAACACTACTAGCAACCCACAGGTACCAATCTAAGGTTTGGATACAAAGATTGGATACAAGAGATGAACTAGGGTTTGAGATGAGATGGTGCTGGTGAAGATGTTGATGGGGATTGACCCCCTCCCGATGAGAGGATCATTGGTGATGACGATGGTGATGATTTCCCCCTCCCGCAGGGATGTTTCCCCGGTAGAACAGCTCTGCCGGAGCCCTAGATTGGTTCCGCCAAGGTTCCGCCTCGTGGCGGCGGAGTCTCGTCCCAAAAGCTTTGCTTATGATTTTTTTCTCGACGAAAGACTCCATATAGCAGAAGATGGGCATCGGAGGGCCACCAGGGGGCCCACGAGGTAGGGGGCGCGCCCAGGGGGGTAGGGTGCGCCCCCACCCTCGTGGCTAGGGTGTGCGCCCCTGTGGAACTTCTTGCGCTCAATATTTTTTATATATCCTGGAAATAGTTTCCGTGAAGTTTCAGGACTTTTGGAGCTGTGCAGAATAGGTCTCTAATGTTTACTCCTTCTCCAGCCCAGAACCCCAGCTACCGGAATTCTCCCTCTTCATGTAAACCTTGTAAAATAAGAGAGAATAGGCATAAGTATTGTGACATAATATGTAATAAAAACCCATAATGCAATAAATATCGATATAAAAGCATGATGCAAAATGGACGTATCAACTCCCCCAAGCTTAGACCTCGCTTGTCCTCAAGCGAAAGCCGAAATTGAAAAATATGTCCACATCTTTAGAGATAGAGGTGTCGATAAAAATAAAATACGGACATGAGGGCATCATGATCATTCTTAGAACAACAACATATATATATTTTGTCATATGATCTCTTATGCTAAAGTAACAATTCAATCACAATTTCAAGTATGAATCATAAACTTCATTGAGAACCAACGAACTCTAATCTTAGTCATTGAGGCAATTGCAATTTATCAAAACATAGGAAAGAGTCAATATAAGAGCTTTTCAGCAGGTCCACATACTCAACCATCTTTTAGTCTTTCACAATTGCTAACACTCACGCAATATTTATGGGTATGAAGTTTTAATCGGACACATAGAAAGATAGGGTCCTATAGTTTTGCCTCCCAACGTTTTACCTCAAGGGTAATGTCAACAATAATAGCTCATGCAGTCTCACATCCAATTAGCTATATGTATCTGGATCTTTCCAACACATTGTGCTTGCCAAAGGATAAAATATAAAAAGGAAAGGTGAAGATCACCATGACTCTTATATAAGGTAGAAGATAAAAGTAAAAGATAGGCCCTTCGCAGAAGGACACAGAGGTTGTCATGCGCTTTTCTGGTTGGATGCACAAAATCTTAATGCAAAAGAACGTCACTTTATATTGCCACTTGTGATATGGACCTTTATTATGATGTCCATCGCTTTTATTTCTTCCACATCAGAAGATTGTATAAAGCTTATTTTCTCCCACACTAATAAGTCATACATATTTAGAGAGCAAATTTTTATTGCTTGCACCGATGACAACTTACTTGAAGGATCTTACTCAATCCATAGGTAGGTATGGTGGACTCTCATGGCAAAACTGGGTTTAGGGATACTTGGAAGCACAAGTAGTATTTCTACTTGGTGCAAAGAAATTGGCTAGCATGAGATGGAAAGGCAAGCTCAACATGTTGGATGATCCATGGCAGTATAATTTATTTCAGATGTAAGAAAACATAACCCATTACATTGTCTTCCTTGTCCAACGTCAGCTCTTAGCATGTCATACTTTAATGAGTGCTCACAATCATAAAAGATGTCCAAGATAGTATATCTATATGTGAACCTCTCTTTCTTTATTACTTCCTTTTAATTGCAACGATGACCAAAACTATCTTTGTCAACTCTCAACAACTTTTATTCATCATACTCTTTATATGTGAAGTCATTACTCTCCATAAGATCCATATGATCTATTTATTTCTTTTTATTTCTTCTCTTTTATTTTATTTCCTCAAGATCATAGCAAAATAATAAAGCCCTTGACTCAACACTAATATTTATTATATATAGCTCGCGGACTCGATTACATAGAAGCACCATAAAGCAAAACTCACAACTAGATCATACTAACACTTTATTCTACTAGATCAAGATATTATCAAAAGGATCAAACTAAGAAAAACGGTAAAGATAAAAGTGATGGTGCTACGATACCGGGGCACTCCCCCAAGCTTGGAAGTTGCCAAGGGGAGTTCCCATACCCATGTGTTTATATCTCCTTTGTCGGTGAAGAGGGTGTTGGTGATGATGGATAGTCGCACATCAAGCGTAGGAGGTCCTCCAGCTTGCGGATAATGCCCTTGAGTGCGATGATATGCTCCTTCAACAAAATATTTTCATGTGTGAGATACTTGTTTTGTATACGAGCTAACTCAATCATCTTGAAAGCTTCAATCTCAGTTGCGGTAAGAAGATTGTGATCAAGTTGAAGGATGTCTTCTGTTGCCGGAACTCGGTCCTCCGTGGCCTTCTTGATCCCTTCATTCTTGTTGATCTCCATAGGTTCTTCCCTCTTCAGATCTATCTTCGTTAGCCAAGCATCATTGTCACCATTGTTGGCAGAGGAGGGAGACGACATGATGCTTGGTCTTGACAATCCTGGCAGAAAAGAGCTCGAAAAAAAGACAGGAGATATTTGCGTGATATGGTGGTCAAAACCTTCGGGAGATTATATAAAGAATTTTTACCGACTAAAAGAAGTATCGTGCAAGAAAACGGAGTCCGGAGAGCGCACGAGGTGCCCACGAGGCAGGGGGCGCACGCAGGGGGGTAGGGCATGCCCTCCACCCCTCGTGGAAGCCCCGTGTCCTTTCCGGTCTGCTTTTTACTTTCCTATTTTTCTAAATATTCCAAAATTGGAGTCGGTTTATTTACCGTACCACTTACCTATTCCTTTTTGGAGTTTGAAACATTCTGGAAAGTCTCCCTTATGTATACATCCGGGCTTACGGTTTCAATGATATTAGTTTCAACATTTATAGGATTACCTGGATATAATGTTTGATTCTTTGACCGTTCACCACCCTCGTATTTGTGCTTTCGAAGTTGTTGATTTTTATGGCACCGGAACGATAGACCTCCTCGATAACGTAAGGACCTTCCCATTTAAAGAGAAGTTTGCCTACAAAAAATCTTAAACGAGAGTTGTATCGCAATACATAATCACCTACATTAAACTCACGCTTTTGTATCCTTTTGTCATGACATCTTTTAACTTTTTCTTTAAACAGTTTGGCATTCTCATAGGCCTGGGTTATCCATTCATCAAGTGAGCTAATGTAAAATAACCTCTTCTCACCGGCAAGTTTGAAATCATAATTGAGCTCTTTAATTGCCCAATATGCCTTATGTTCTAGCTCAAGAGGTAAGTGACATGCTTTGCCATAAACCATTTTATACGGAGACATACCCATAGTATTTTTATATGCAGTTCTATAGGCCCATAATGCGTCATCAATTTTCTTGGACCAATTCTTTCTATATCTATTAACAGTCTTTTGAAAAATTAAGTTGAGCTCTCTGTTACTCAATTCTACTTGACCACTAGATTGTGGGTGATAAGGAGATGCAATTCTATGATGAACGTCATACTTAGCAAGCATTTTATGAAAGGCACCATGAATAAAATGTGAACCACCATCAGTCATTAAATATCTAGGGACTACAAACCTCGGGAAAATAACTTCTTTAAGAATCTTAAAAGAGGTGTTATGATCAGCACTACTAGTTGGAATAGCTTCTACCCACTTAGTAACGTAATCAATAGCGACTAAAATATGTGTATACCCATTAGAGGAAGGAACAGGTGCCATATAATCAAAAAAGCCCCAAACATCAAATGGTTCAATAACAAGTGAATAATTCATAGGCATTTCTTGACGTCTACTGATATTACCAATTCTTTGACATTCATCACAAGACAAGACAAACTTGCGGGCATCCTTGAAGAGAGTAGGCCAATAAAAACCGGATTGCAATACCTTATGTGCAGTTCTATCTCCAGCATGGTGTCCTCCATAAGCCTCGGAGTGACACTTGCGTAGGATCTGTTCCTGTTCATGCTTAGGTACACAACGTCTAATAATACCATCTACTCCTTCTTTATAAATATGTGGGTCATCCCAAAAGTAATGTCTCAAATCATAGAAGAACTTTTTATTTTTCTGGTATGTGAAACTAGGTGGTATAAATTTAGCAACAATATAATTAGCATAATCAGCATACCATGGAGCAGTTCGAGAAGCATTTATGACATTTAATTGTTCATCGGGAAAGCCATCATCAATAGGTAGTGGGTCATCAAGAACATTTTCTAACCTAGACAAGTTGTCTGCAACGGGATTCTCAGCTCCATTTCTATCAATAATATGCAATTCAAATTCTTGTAGCAGGAGAACCCATCTAACAAGTCTAGGTTTAGCATCTTTATTTTCCATAAGGTATTTAATAGCAGCATGATCAGTGTGAATAGTTACTTTAGAATCAACAATATAAGGTCTAAACTTATCACAAGCAAATACAACTGCTAACAATTCTTTTTCAGTAGTAGCATAATTTCTTTGGGCACTGTCTAGAGTTTTACTAGAATATTGAATAACAATTAATTTTTTGTCAACTCTTTGCCCTAGAACAGCACCTACAACATAATCACTAGCATCACACAGAATTTCAAAGGGTAAATTCCAATCAGGTGGCTGAACAATAGGTGCAGAAATCAATGCTTTCTTAAGTATTTCAAATGCTTGTACACAATCATCATCAAAGACAAAAGGAATATCTTTTTGTAATAGATGAGTCAAAGGCTGAGAAATTTTTGAGAAGTCCTTAATGAACCTCCTATAAAAACCAGCATGACCGAGGAAGCTTCTTATACCTTTAATGTCCTTGGGACATGGCATCTTTTCAATAGCATCAACTTTAGCTTTATAAACTTCAATGCCTCTTTCAGAAATTTTATGGCCCAACACAATACCTTCCTTAACCATAAAATGGCATTTCTCGCAATTGAAAACAAGATTATTTTCTTCACATCTCTGCAAAACTCAATCAAGGTTGCTTAAGCAATCATCAAAAGAGGATCCATAAACGGAGAAATTGTCCATGAAAACCTCACATATCTTTTCATAAAAGTCAGAGAATATAGCCACCATGCTTCTTTGAAAGGTAGCAGGTGCATTACATAAACCAAAAGTCATACGTCTATAAGGAAAAGTACCGAAAGCTCAAGTAAAAGTGGTCTTTGATTGATCATCAGCTGACACAGGTATTTGAGAGAAGCTAGAGTAACCATCTAGAAATCAAAAATGTGTATGTTTGGATAATCTTTCTAGCATTTGATCAATAAAAGGCAAAGGGTAAAGATATTTTTAGTAGCCTTATTTAATTTGCGGAAATCAATTACCATCCTATAGCCTGTAATAATTATTTGCGGGATCAATTCATCTTTATCATTAGGAACAACAGTAATACCTCCCTTCTTAGGGACACAATGGATAGGACTTACCCACTTACTATCAACAACGGGATAAATTATACCTGCCTCAAGGAGCTTTAATATTTCCTTTCTTACCACTTCTTTCATCTTAGGATTCAGCCGGCGTTGGTGATTGAGGAAGTCCGGGATTAGGGGGTCTCCGCACAGCCGGACTCTATCCTTTGGCCAAACTGTTGGACTATGAAGATACAAGATTGAAGACTTTGTCTCGTGTTCGGATGGGACTCTACTTGGTGTGGAAGGCAAGCTAGGCAATACGGATATGTATATCTCCTCCTTTGTAACTGACCTTGTGTAACCCTATCCCCCTCTGGTGTCTATATAAACCAGAGGGTTTTAGTCCGTAGGACAACATACAATCATACCATAGGCTAGCTTCTAGGGTTTAGCCTCTCTGATCTCATGGTAGATCAACTCTTGTAATACTCATATCATCAAGAATAAATCAAGCAGGACGTAGGGTTTTACCTCCATCAAGAGGGCCCGAGCCTGGGTAAAACATCGTGTCCCCTGCCTCCTGGTACCATCCGCCTTAGACGCACAGTTTGGGACCCCCTACCCGAGATCCGCCGGTTTTGACACCGTCATTAGTGCTTTCATTGAGAGTTCCTTTGTGTCGTCTCCGTTAGGCTTGATGGCTCCTACGATCATCGATAGCGATGCAGTCCAGGGTGAGACTTTTCTCCCCGAACAGATCTTTGTTTTCGACGGCTTCCACTGCAGGCCAACTCGCTTGGCCATCTGGAGCAGATCGAAAGTTATGCCCGTGGCCACCAGGTCAGGTTTGGAAGCTTAAACTACATTGCCGATATCTGCGGAGACTTGATCTTCTACGGATTCGAGCCCCTGCCTTGTGCGCCGCGTGGTCACGATGAGTACGATTTAGCTCTACCATCAGACCGTATTCAGGAGATCGCACCGGCGGCCGCTCCGAACCTCAATTCGGAGCCAGTTGCGCCATCCATGGATGGGTGGATAGACCCCGTCACGGAGGCCGTATCCTCAGCGGCGATCGAGCCGAATATCGACCTTACCCTTCACGATAGCCGTGTTGCCAAACTACCGGATCCTTCCCCGGCCACAGACTCCGAACCGCCTACGCCCGTTCATGTCGAATCTGATTGGGCACCGATCTTGGAGTTTACGTCCGCGGATATTTTTCAACACTCGCCCTTTGGCGACATACTGAACTCATTAAGGTCTCTCTCCTTCTCAGGAGAGTCCTGCCCGAAATATGTCCGGCAGGATTGAGATGCGGATGACGAAGAAATTCGCCGCCCACCCACCACCCACTTAGTAGCCACTGTCGATGACTTAACCGACATGCTCGACTTCGACTCCGAAGTCATCGACGGTATGGATGACGATGCGGGAGGCAAAGAGGAACCACTGCCCACAGGGCACTGGACAGCCACCTCATCATACGATATATACATGGTGGACACACCCAAAGAAGGCAATGGCGATGAGACAATGGAGGATGACCCCTCCAAGAAGAAACCCAAGCGCCAGCGTCAGCGGCGCCGCTCTAATTCCCGCCAAGGCAAAAGTGGCGATACCTGCACAGGAGATAATAGCACTCCGGATAGTGCCGAAGACGGCAACAATCCCCACCAGCAAGATTTAGGGTAGGAGGATGGAGAGGCCAGCCCTCCTGAGAGAGCGGCAGATGGAGAGGAGGAGGATGATAATTACATGCCTCCCTCCGAAGACGAGGCAAGCCTCGACGACGACGAATTCGTCGTGCCAGAGGATCCCGTTGAACAAGAGCGCTTCAAGCGCAGGCTTATAGCCACGACAAATAGCCTTAAGTAAAAGCAGCAGCAGCAGCTTCAAGCTGATCAAGATTTGCTAGCTGACAAATGGATTGAAGTCCTGGCGGCCAAGGAATATAAAATTGAATGCCCCTCCAAGAGTTACCCAAAGTGCAGGTTGCTACCTCGACTGGAGGAGGAAGCACCGAAACCTACATCCCCGGCGTATGACGCGGCTGATCGGCCACCTCGTGGCCGCGACAGAGAAACATTCCAGCTAAAAGCTCAGCCCGCACCCTGACACCATTCAAATAAAAAGGCATGGGGAAATACACCAGACCTGCGGATGTATTGGAGGACAAAGCAAAACACGCAAGATCGATCTACGGATCACGGGGGCGCGCCACTATGCGAGATGATAATCGTCACGCCGGATACAGTAAAAGTAAGTCCGGCCGGTCCGAACACAGCGGGCAAGACTCATTTGAGTTGCTCGTGATATAGCCCAGTACAGAGGCGCCGCACACCCCTTATGCTTCACAGACGAAGTAATGGATCATCAAATCCTAGAGGGTTTCAAACTCGTAAATATAGAATCATACGACAGCACAACAGATCCTGCGGTATGGATTGAGGATTTCCTCCTGCATATCCACATGGCACGCGGTGATGATCGACACGCCATTAAATACCTCCCACTCAAACTCAAAGGACCAGCTCGGCATTGGCTCAATAGCTTGCCAGCAGAGTCCATTGGCTGTTGGGAAGATCTGGAAGCTGCATTCGTCGACAACTTTTAGGGCACTTATGTGCGACCACTAGATGCCGATGACTTGAGCCACATAATTCAGCAGCCAGAGGAATCGGGCAGGCAATTCTGCACACAGTACCTAACAAACAAAAATCAAATCGTCGACTGTCCGGATGCAGAGGCCCTAGCAGCTTTCAAGCACAACATCCGCGACGAGTGGCTAGCTCGCCACCTTGGTCAGGAAAAGCCGAAATCTATGGCAGCCCTCACGACACTCATGACCCGCTTTTTTGCGGGAGAAGAGAGCTGGCTAGCTCGCAGTAATAACATATCAAAGAACCATGTTACTTCGGATACCAAGGACGGAAATAGCAGGTCACGTCGCAAAAAACATAAGCGCCGCATTAACAGCGACAATACTGAGGATACGACAGTCAATGCCGGATTCAAAGGCTCTAAACCCGGTCAGCGGAAAAAGCCATTCAAAAGAAGCACTACGGGCCCGTCCAGTTTGGACTGTATACTCAATCGCTCGTGCCAAATACACGGCACCCCCGACAAGCCAGCCAACCACACCAACAGGGACTGTTGGGTGTTCAAGCAGGCCGGCAAGATAAATGCCGACAACAAAGATAAGGGGTCACATAGCAATGACGAGGAGGAGCCCCGGCAGCCGAACACCGGAGGACAGAAGAGGTTCCCCCCTCAAGTGCGGACGGTAAACATGATATACGCAACCCACATCCCCAAGAGGGAGCAGAAGCGTGCGCTCAGGGACGTATATGCGTTCGTGTAGGATCGAAAGTATGTCTAGAGGGGGGTGATTAGACTACTTGACCAAATAAAAACTTAACCTTTTCCCAATTTTAGTTCTTGGCAGATTTTAGCTAATTTAGGACAAGTCAAGCAATCATCACATAATTCAAGCAAGCATGCAAAGAGTATATTGGCAGCGGAAAGTAAAGCATGCAACTTGCAAGAATGTAAAGGGAAGGGTTTGGAGAATTCAAACGCAATTGGAGACACGGATGTTTTTCCCGTGGTTCGGATAGGTGGTGCTATCCTACGTCCACGTTGATGGAGACTTCAACCCACGAAGGGTAACGGTTGCACGAGTCCACACAGGGCTCCACCCAAGGGTAACGGTTGCGCGAGTCCACACAGGGCTCCACCCACGAAGGGTCCACGAAGAAGCAACCACCCACAAAGGGTCCACGAAGAAGCAACCTTGTCTATTCCACCATGGCCATCGCCCACACAGGACTTGCCTCACTAGCGGTAGATCTTCATGAAGTAGGCGATCTCCTTGCCCTTACAAACTCCTTGGTTCAACTCCACAATCTTGTCGGAGGCTCCCAAGTGACACCTAGCCAATCTAGGAGACACCACTCTCCAAGAAGTAACAAATGGTGTGTAGGTAATGAACTCCTTGCTCTTGTGCTTCAAATGATAGTCTCCCCAACACTCAACTCTCTCTCATAGGATTTGGATTTGGTGGAAAGAAGTTTTGAGTGGAAAGCAACTTGGGAAGGCTAGAGATCAAGATTCATATGGTAGGAATGGAATGTCTTGGTCTCAACACATGAGTAGGTGGTTCTCTCTCAGAACATATGAGTTGGAATGGTGTATGTGTTCTGATGGCTCTCTCCACCAATGAAGAGGAGGTGGAGGGGTATATATAGCCTCCACACAAAATCCAACCGTTACACACAGTTTTCCAATCTCGGTGGGACCAAATCAACAAACTCGGTCGGACCGAAAATGTAAACCTAGTGACCGTTAGAGATTTTCGGTGGGACTGACATGCAACTCGGCAGGACCGATATGGTTAGGGTTTGGGCATAACGTAATCTCGGTGAGACCGAATTTGGTAATTAGCTAACGAGAGAGTTGGTCAGGCAAACTCGGTGGGACCGATTTGCTCTTTGGTGAGACCGAAAGTTACAAAGGGGAAACACTGAATTTACATTGCAATCTCGGTGGGACCGATTCGCTCTTTCAGTGAGACCGAAAAGTTACGAAAGGGAAATAGAGAGTTTGCAACCCCATCTCGGTGAGACCGAGATCCCTATCGGTAGGACTGAATTGCTAGGGTTTGGCAGTGGCTTATGACAAATGAAAACTCGGTGGCGCCGGATAGGAAGAATCGGTAGGACCGAGTTTGGCTTAGGGTTTAGGTCAAATGTGGATATGGGAAAGTAGTTGAGGGTTTTTGGAGCATATCACTAAGCACATGAAGCAAGAGGCTCATTAAGCAACACCTCATCCCTCCTTGATAGTATTGGCTTTTCCTAAAGACTCAATGTGATCTTGGATCACTAAAATATAAAATGAAGAGTCTTGAGCTTTTGAGCTTGAGCCAATCCGTTGTCCGTAGCATTTTGTGGGTTCCACTTCCACATCCATGCCATGCCAATCATTGAGCTTTCCTGAAATAATCATCTTGGAATAGCATTAGCTCAATGAGCTATATGTTGTTATGAATTACCAAAACCACCTAGGGATAGTTGCACTTTCAATCTCCCCATTTTTGGTAATTGATGACAACATATAGATCAAAGCTTCGACAAATGATAATAAGCATGAAATATATCGTCGCTTTGAGAAGTATGTGATAAGTAAGAGCTCCCCCTAAATTTGTGCATATTTAAAATTTTCTTTGGACTGCAAATGCACAAGGAGTTAGAGTCATGGGTTACTCTTCCATGTCACATACATCTTGGTGGAGCGCTTAAAATGATAAGAATGAAATACATGCACTCATCACCAAGAATAGTGAATGATCACATAAGATAGATAAGATAATAGCATTAAGCAAGCATTAAGTGTAGCTTATGATCAAACACATGATCATCAATGTCTCACAAATAATGACGTAGTATCTCAAGCACTCAAAAGCAAACAAGTTCGAAAACCACCAAATAAAGCAAGAGAGAAAAGCAACACTCTCTCTCTCGAAGCCTATGATCTATACATATTCTTCCCCTTTGGCAACAAGTTACCAAAAAGTTCCTAGAAAATGCATAGTACTAGATCGACGCTCAGGCTTGATCTTCTGGTGGTGATGGAGTCCGGATCACTACAAGGACGAAGGCTTCGGTAGACGCTGAAGTAGACGCTGGAGTTGGAGCTGAAGTATATGCTGGAACTGGTGGAACTGAGGCTGTAGCTGGTGCTGAAGTGGTGGCTCTTGTGTCAGCAACTGGCACGGCATGAGTGGTACTCGGGCCTCGTGGCACTCTGGCAAAGGCATGAGTGGTAGTCCTGCCTCTCCTCTCCTGCATGTCCTCCTAGAGCTGCTCCACTGCAGACTGAACTTCCGTTACTTTGACATCCAAGTCATAGAACTTCTGTTCCATGATTCTCTCTAGGCTCTGCTGATTCTGAGTGAGGGTGGCCAGACTTTGCTCAATCCTCAGCGTGGATGCAATCAAGTAACCAAGCTGCTCTTGTTTAGTCTTCAAGAAATACTCAGATGCCTCCTCTTGAGTTGGCATCTTGGCAGCTTTCTCCTTTCTTACCTTCTCCTTCTTTGCTTGTGCTTGAACTGATGATGGCTCATTATCAGTCATGACCACTTGGTTATCCTCAAAATCTGGACGGATGGGCAGGTGTTCCTTGTCCAATAAATATATGCCTGTGCCCATCTTAGAGTTGATGAGCTCCTGGATCTGAGGGGCATATCCGCAACTCCTCTTCTGATCTGCTGCAGTCCTTTTGATGGTTTCCACTATGAGGCTCATCACCTTGAACTTCTGAGGCACATCAAATACATGTAGCAAGTTGATAGCATGGCCTCTGATCATCTTGTGATCACCTGACTTGGGCAACAAGGTGTGCCTCAAGATCCAATTGATGGTTGGCAGTCCTGATAGAAGATAGTGCACTGAGCCAAATTTGAAAGTGTCAAGTGCTTCATTTGAAATTTCCTTGTACATATTGGACATAGAGTTATGGTCCATCTTCTTCTTGGCATATATGTCCAAGTCATCATCATGCTCCTCTGGGGCATTAATGATCTGTGCCCACTCAGCAACTATGGATTGGTACCTTGTACCCTCAGACATCCATGTGATCCTCCCATGTGGATAAAAATGTGCCGTGGAGTAGAACTGCATTATAAGCTCCTCATTCCACTTTGTGAGCTTCTGCCCAACAAAGTCAGCTACTCCACAAGCTATAAAGCTGTCTTGCACTCCAGGATAGTGCTCTTCGTTTTCCTTGATATATTCCCAGTCGACCCATCTCATATCACATACAATGGTCTTCTTATCTAGCAGCACAGTCTCATAGAAATCTTGCTGCTCCTTGGTGTGAAATCTGTAGTCCACAGCAGTCCTCCTCCTTGAAGCATACGGATCTGCTTCTCTCCACTTCCTCAGCCCTGAATCCCTCCTAAGCTTCATGTCCTCAGCCACAGGATGAGCACCGTTGTGGTCTGGGATCTTGGGCTTGAGCTTTCTCAGAACTTGCTCTTCGTCCTCTTCTTCAGCAACAGTCTCAGGCACTGGGGCCTTGTTCTTCTCAGCTGCAGGAATGCTCCTAGTATTCCTCTTGGGTGCAGACTTGGGCTTGGAGGCAGCTTTGGGCTTAGATGTAGTAGCCCCTGATCTTATGGCATCACCCATCAGCTTGGGTGCCTTGGGTGCTGGTGCAGCTACCTCTTCTTCCTCTTCCTCTTCCATGATGGAAGCCTTTCCTAGCACTCTGGCTACGGTCTTCTTGACCCTTTCCTTTTTTTTCTTTTCCTTAGCAGCAATTGGCTCTTTGGGAGTGGGCTTCTCAGTTGAGGCTCTTGCCTTTGACATGGGCTGCCTGCCTGCTGGCCTTTTGATTTTCAGGCCTGGCTTTGTGCCTTGAGCTGGCTCAACTCTCTTGGAAGTGGCCTCTTCCTCTGCCACATAATCTTCATCCTCGGAGTCTGAAGTTTTCTTCTTCCTCTGTCTCGTGGCAGCCTTTGTCAAGTTGCTAGGGGTGCTCCTGCTGCCCTCATCTGAAGAACTTGAGGGACTAGTGCCCTCACTCATCACCACTTGCTGTTCTGACAGATTCTGGATATCACTTTGATCACACATGCTGCAAACTCTGACTGCTGACCCCTAGTGAATAGGTTATAGATGAGATAGAGTGGATGAGCATCAAAAAATGTAGAGATTTTTGCAAAAGAATGATCCAAAACTTAGTTTTAGTTTCCAACTGAAATCATCTCGGATCTACCGATTTTTAAACTCGGTGATACCGAAGCAGTTTTGGCACCTGAACTGGTGAACTCGGTTGGACCGAGTCACAGTTCGGTGGCACCGAGACTGCTAGGGTTTCACAGAGTTCCAAAATTGGTCACACCGATAAGTAATTCTCGGTCAGACCGAGTCTCACTTGTGCAATGGCATAAGCCAAATCGGTGGGACCGAGTTTTTCAACTCGGTGGGTCCGAGATGGTTTCGGCAGAAACCTAAATCTAGAATTTTCGAATCAAACCTAATCTATGAGTTCATTGACTGGATAGAAGTTTATAAAACGTGGCTAGAATCAATATGATCACAATGTGCTAGGATTCAGATTGGGGAATAGCACAAAGATCGAGTCCATACCCTAGTTCGGCGGAGACTCGCGATGGCGGCAACGGCGGGGCAGAATTCCCGTTGACAGCGACGGAGACCAGCGACTGGAGGCGGCTGGCGGCGAGAAGATGATCCGGAGACCACGAGGGCAGAGCAGGTTATCGCGCGGGCGAAGGGGTTCGGAGAAATTTCCAAAATTTTACCCGTGACTATATATAGCGTGACCCTGTCTGTGTGACCGAGTGGAACAACTCGGTGGCACCGAGATTCATAACTGCAGGCATTTACTGAAACTCGATGTGACCGAAATGTTCAAATCAGTTGCACCAAGATCGAAAACCTATATCAACTTAATGATCTCAGTAGGACCGAAAGTGGGGTATCGGTCAGACCGAGAATCATAAAGAGGTTTTGGAAGTTTAAGTCTATGACGAATCGGGGACTCCGAGCGCTCCTCACACAGAGTGGTTCGAATCTGACTTTATCAAATTTTGTGATGCAGCATGAATAGAGTTTGAGACGAGAAAAGCATAGATAGCTAGAGGACGTTCTTAGGCATTCTTGTCCATCCACTTGGCAGAAGAAGATAAAACCAAACAATCAAAACAACAAGTGGATGTCCTCGAATGAGTAAAAGATGCAACCAGCATGCTCACACAATAAGATGGCAAATGAAATATGTGACAAGGCATGCACAACCAATTCTAGCATCTATCAAGCAATTTGCGATGACTAGGTCATCTATATATGAGTATATTGACTTAGGAGTCAAGTGAGAACACTTGATCATAGGTCATACTCATCGTTTAAGCTCAAGTGGGGTTACCACTTTTACATAAATCATTGTTGTGTTCACATCTTTAGAGTTGCTTTAGCTCAAGTCTTAGAGTAAAGCTCCCCCTAGATGTGATATCCCCCCTAAGAGGGATGAACTAACCTTGGGTTTTCTCGATGATGACTTCATGTAGATGTTGAAGATGTGGATGCTCAATGTTGATGTAGATCACTTGGAGCTATCCAGTTGAGTCAATTGCACTTTCAATACCTACATGGGTTAGTCCCACAAGGAACAAACAAGGATATCCATAGACATAGAGTGATGCACACAAAAGATGATGTCCATGAAAACTTTTAGGTTAGCTTGTCCCTTGTCTTACCAACAAGAGGGTTTGTGGCTCCTTGAACTAGTGCAAGATGTGGAAGTTGATTGCACTTGTCCTTGCAAAATGATAAGAGTGAAGTATGTTGGCGGAGTTACCCTCAAGAACTCTCTAGTTCTTCTTCTTTTGGATCCACATCATCTTGATGGGAATCCTTGGAGTTGTAGTCGTACTTGATGAAGTGGAACTTGAAGTAGTCTTGGGAATCCACTTGACTAAGGTCTTAGGAGCTTCTTCAAATGCGTCAATTTCCTCTTGAAGCTTGTCCTTGCCTTTTTGCTTGTAGTCTTGTGGTGGAAGATCATCTTGAGCTTGTGTCCCCTTGAAAGAAGTATAGTTCTCTTGTTGAGGAATAAACTTTGTCTTGGGGTATTGATCTTCTTCCCACTCAACTCCATTGGCATTGAACTTTCGTTCAAAACCAACACCTTGATTCTTCCAGTGCATTCCTTGCTTGCGCACAATTTCCTCGAATTCCTTACTCCCGGCAAGGCTTTTGTACACTCCTTTCTCTATAATTCCCTTCAATAAGCTATTTTCTTGCTCAAGTGTAACTTGGCTAAGAGAATCATTAGTAGATTCAAGAGAACTACCAGAAGCAACAATATTGGATTTAACATGATCATTGTTACTGCTAGAGGAAGAATCTTTCTTGTTCTTGTTACTAGACTTGACTTGAGGCATGTAAGTGGATAAGAGTAAACGCTTGGCAATGTAAGAAGAACTTTTCTTGCGGAGATCATCATTGATTGCTTTTAAGAACTCATGCTCTTGCTCAAGATTGAGCTTTTCAAAGCGTAATTTCTCATGAGATCTTAAAAGTTCTTGATGATCTTCGAAGATAGTTTCATGAGCTAACTTAAGAGTGTTTAGTTCTTTAGTTAGAGCCTCAATATTCTCCTTATCATTGTCATTCATTTTATCTTGATTAGCATGTTTAATTGACGTTTCATCATAGTATTCATCACTAGAGTTGTCAACAAACAAATCATCACCTAACAAGTCATCTTCATCACTATTGAAATCAACATACTCGGGGTATGTTACCTTAGGACCTTTGGCCATGAAGCATCTTCCAATTCCTTCATTTGGTGAGTCAAATATGTCGTAGGAGTTGGTTTACACAAGTGCTAGACCGGCAACACCTTCATCTTGAGTATCTTCGGAGTCGGAGTGATAACTTCTGTCGGAGTGGCTGTCGGAGTCGGAGCAGGATACCCATTCACCAACATGAGCTTGATGTCTTCGTCTTGTGTAGCTCCTTGATGATTTTTCCTTCCTTTTCGAATCCTTGCTTCTCCGTGAGTATCTTCGTTCATAATGATCATCTCTACTCCTTCTCTCTCTTGGTGATGATTCTTTGCTTCTTCTTCTTGGAGAATCTTCTCTTCTCTTGTAGGGAGCCGTACACTCATTGGAATAGTGTCCGGGTCTTCCACAATTGTAGCAGTTTCGCTCTCGACTAGAAGATCTTTTGTCATTATAGGACCTTGATTTGAAGCTTCTATCTTTGCTTCTACTCTTGTAGAACTTGTTGAAGTTCTTCACCATTAAGCTCAATTCTTCATTGAAGTCTTGTTTCTCACTTGATGATGTAGGGGCTTCACATGAGGCTTTATAGGCACCACTTGATTTGTTGTGAAGTTCCTCTTTATCCTTAAGTGACATCTCATGAGCAACAATTCTTCCAATCACCTCCGTTGGCTTGAGATCTTTGTAATTTGGCATCATTTGGATCAATGTGCACACGGTATCATATTTTCCATCCAAGGCTCTTAGAATCTTCTTGATGATGAATCTATCGGTCATCTCTTCACTTCCTAAGCCGGCAATCTCATTTGTGATGAGAGCAAGCCTAGAGTACATTTCAGCGACACCTTCACCATCCTTCATCTTTAACTTGTCAAGTTGGCTTTGAAGCACATCCAACTTGGATTCCTTGACGGAGTCGGTACCTTCGTGCATATCAATAAGAGTGTCCCAAATTTCCTTTGCATTCTCAAGACGGCTGATTTTGTTGAAATCTTCGGGGCACAATCCGTTGAAGAGAATATCACAAGCTTGAGCATTGTATTGCAACATCTGCAACTCATCCGCGGTAGCTTCACGGTTTGGTTCTCTCCCATCAAAGAAGTCACCTTGCAAACCAACACACACAAAAGCCCAAACGGCGGGGTTATGTCCAAGAATATGCATTTTCATTTTATGCTTCCAACTAGCAAAATTAGTACCATCAAAGTAAGGACCTCTACGGTGATAATTTCCCTCGCTAGACGCCATACTCTCCTAGGTTGTGAAACCAAGGGTATGACCACCAAAGCTATGGAGATCAAAGCAAATGGAGACCAAAGCTCTGATACCACTTGTAGGATCGAAAGTGTGTCTAGAGGGGGTGATTAGACTACTTGACCAAATAAAAACTTAACCTTTTCCCAATTTTAGTTCTTGGCAGATTTTAGCTAATTTAGGACAAGTCAAGCAATCATCACATAATTCAAGCAAGCATGCAAAGAGTATATTGGCAGCGGAAAGTAAAGCATGCAACTTGCAAGAATGTAAAGGGAAGGGTTTGGAGAATTCAAACGCAATTGGAGACACGGATGTTTTTCCCGTGGTTCGGATAGGTGGTGCTATCCTACATCCACGTTGATGGAGACTTCAACCCACGAAGGGTAATGGTTGCGCGAGTCCACACAGGGCTCCACCCAAGGGTAACGGTTGCGCGAGTCCACACAGGGCTCCACCCACGAAGGTTCCACGAAGAAGCAACCACCCACAAAGGGTCCACGAAGAAGCAACCTTGTCTATCCCACCATGGCCATCGCCCACACAGGACTTGCCTCACTAGCGGTAGATCTTCACGAAGTAGGCGATCTCCTTGCCCTTACAAACTCCTTGGTTCAACTCCACAATCTTGTCGGAGGCTCCCAAGTGACACCTAGCCAATCCAGGAGACACCACTCTCCAAGAAGTAACAAATGGTGTGTAGGTAATGAACTCCTTGCTCTTGTGCTTCAAATGATAGTCTCCCCAACACTCAACTCTCTCTCATAGGATTTGGATTTGGTGGAAAGAAGATTTGAGTGGAAAGCAACTTGGGAAGGCTAGAGATCAAGATTCATATGGTAGGAATGGAATGTCTTGGTCTCAACACATGAGTAGGTGGTTCTCTCTCAGAACATATGAGTTGGAATGGTGTATGTGTTCTGATGGCTCTCTCCACCAATGAAGAGGAGGTGGAGGGGTATATATAGCCTCCACACAAAATCCAACCGTTACACACAGTTTTCCAATCTCGGTGGGACCGAATCAACAAACTCGGTCGGACCAAAAATGTAAACCTAGTGACCGTTAGAGATTTTCGGTGGGACTGACATGCAACTCGGCAGGACCGATATGGTTAGGGTTTGGGCATAACGTAATCTCGGTGAGACCGATTACACAAACTTTGTGAGACCGAATTTGGTAATTAGCTAACCAGAGAGTTGGTCAGGCAAACTCAGTGGGACCGATTTGCTCTTTCGGTGAGACCGAAAGTTACAAAGGGGAAACACTGAATTTACATTGCAATCTCGGTGGGACCGATTCGCTCTTTCGGTGAGACCGAAGAGTTACGGAAGGGAAACAGAGAGTTTGCAACCCCATCTCGGTGAGACCGAGATCCCTATCGGTAGGACCGAATTGCTAGGGTTTGGCAGTGGCTTATGACAAATGAAAACTCGGTGGCGCCGGATAGGAAGAATCGGTAGGACCGAGTTTGGCTTAGGGTTTAGGTCAAATGTGGATATGGGAAAGTGGTTGAGGGTTTTTGGAGCATATCAGTAAGCACATGAAGCAAGAGGCTCATTAAGCAACACCTCATCCCTCCTTGATAGTATTGGCTTTTCCTAAAGACTCAATGTGATCTTGGATCACTAAAATATAAAATGAAGAGTCTTGAGCTTTTGAGCTTGAGCCAATCCTTTGTCCTTAACATTTTGAGGGTTCCACTTTCACATCCATGCCATGCCAATCATTGAGCTTTCCTGAAATAATCATCTTGGAATAGCATTAGCTCAATGAGCTATATGTTGTTATGAATTACCAAAACCACCTAGGGATAGTTGCACTTTCAGTTCGAGCCAGTCGCCCCAAAGTTGAACCCATGGTCTTCCTGTCCAATCACCTTCGATCGCAGGGACCACCCCACTAGTATCCGTCATGGCGGATTCGCTGCACTGGTCCTAGACCCAATCATTGACGGATTTCACCTCACTCGAGTCCTTATGGATGGCGACAGCAGCCTGAACGTGCTTTATCAGCACACAGTGTGCAAAATGCGTATAGACCCCTCAAGGAACAACCCACAAAAACGACCTTTAAAGGCGTCATACTAGGTGTAGAGGCCCATTGCACAGGCTCAGTTACACTGGAAGTGGATTCGGATCCCCGGATAACTTCCGAAGCGAATAGTTAATCTTCGACATAGTTCCGTTCCGCAGTGGCTACCATGCACTACTCGGGCGAACCGCATTTGCAAGATTCAATGCGGTACCGCATTATGCATATCTCAAGCTCAACAAGCCAGGACCTCGGGGGGTCATCACAGTCAATGGAAACACAGAGCACTCTCTCCGCACGAAGGAGCACACTGCGACCCTCGCAGCAGAAGCACAAAGCAGCCTCTTAAGGCAATCCACTAGTTCAGCGATTAAGGACCCGGACAACTTCAAGCGCACCCGGAGTAATCGGCAACTGGACCGCCTGGCATATTCCGAGCTTGCATAGCAATGTGGCCCCCACCCCGGTCCCAGCCAAACGGCGAAACCCGTGCCACACGTACATAATTACGCATTAAAAATACCATGGGCATAGGCGGGGAGGGGGGCACGACTACGACACGCCCCAAGACACGGCTTAAACCGCACTTGGGGCTTCCCGCTTTGTTATTTTTCTCTTTTCAGGACTTTAATCTCTGGAAACCCTGTCTGGCAGCATCATTGCCGAACACATGATGCAGCAACCAAGGAGGCAGAAAGCTACGTCACACCATGGAACTGCGAGGTGGATTACGATAACGAGTGAAATACTTGCTTTAATACTATTCCTTAGCTTGCCCTTGGAGGGGACATAGTCCTACTTTTTGCTTATCGCACTACATGTATCATTCTGCTTTAACGCACCTTTTTGAATAAACAATGCATAGCATTAAGACTATTATTTCATTCTTCCTTTATATATATATATATGATCATTCATGACATCCAGCACCCGTAGACTCTGGTAAGGCCAATACGCTAGGGGCTTAAGCATACCCCATAATACGGCGTGAGAACTCCGAACACTTTCGACAGTGCGGCACCCCGAACTTATAGCACTATATGCATCAGCTCCAAATCATGTCTTGGGTCAATAGTTGGGTTTGCCTGGCTCCCATGTTTTGGTACCTTACATTCCGCTATATCGGCTAAGGTAGCACTGGGAGAACTACTGCGATTGTGCCCCGGTTCTGCTGGGCTAAGCACCTCAGTAGAGAAAGCTAAAACCGACTGTCATGATAAGGCGAGAGACTAGTCGTTGTTCGAGAGGTTTCGAGTCCCTAAAGACTTATGCCGCTTAGAGCGAGGAGTCGGCCCTGTCCGGCTTAAGGCATGTATCACGCCCCAAATTCGGCCTTCCGAATACTAGGGGCTTCGCCGAAATTTAAAATTATAGAATTCTATGGCTAAGTGAGAGTGATAACGCATTATAGTCCGATTGCCTTGTTCGTTGTGCTGAGAACCTCCCTCGAAGGACCCAAAAATGGGAACAAGAGTGCTCGGGTTTATCCCGAACACTCCAGCACTCGTGGCATGGGGGCAGAAGCCGATGACTCACCATCTCTCAGATTTGATAAACAGCCAAACAGAAGGTAATATTTTAAATTCAAACAAGTGTTGCATAGCGCATATGAACACGTTTTCTAACTAGAGGATTACACGAGCAAGTTCATTCAAATATTACATCTTTTGCACACTCGTCCGCTACAAGACGGTCACCCTTCAGGACACCCTCATAGTACATCTCGGGGTGGCGATGCTCCTTGCCCTCCGGCGGCCCTTCCTTCACCAGCTTCACGGCGTCCATCTTGGCCCATTGCACCTTCACACGGGCGAAAGCCCGGCATGCGCTTTCGATGCAGACGGACCGCTTGATGATTTCCAGCCATGTGCAGGCATCCACAAGCTGCCTCACTAGTCCGAAGTAGCTATTGGGAAGGGCATCACCAGGCCACATCCAGACTATAAAACCCTTCATGGCCTGTTCGGCCGCATTGTGTAGCTCGACCAGCTGTTTTAGCTGGTCGCTCATAGGCACTGGGTGTTCGGTCCTAGTATACTAGGCCCAGAACAACTTCTCCGTCGAGCTTCCCTCCTCGGCCAAGTAAAATTTCAAGGCATCCGACAGGCTGCGGGGCAAATCTGCGAATGCTCCTGGAGAGCTCCAGATTCGGGTAAGTAACAAGTACTTTACTTTCACATGCTTGCTTTGCATATAGAATGGCTTACCCGCCGCTATCTTCTTCATCGCATCAATCTCCTGGAGGGCCTTTTGGGCTTCGGCCTTGGCACTCTTTGCACTCTCAAGGGCCGTGGCAAGCTCGGACTCCCGCGTCTTCAAGTCAAGCTCCAACGCCTCGTGCTTCATCACGAGAGCGTGGAGCTCTTGCTGCACCTCGCCCACCCGTGCCTCATGCCTTTCCCGCTCGGTGCGCTCCTTGGCCGCTTTGTTTTCGGCCTCGGATAGCGCTTGCTTCAGGGTCGCCAGCTCGGTCGTTGCCCCTGGCAAATTTACGATGATCCTGTCATTTTGCAATCGCATTCTTTTTATATATATCCATAGATTAGGTACTACTTACCTTTGTTCTCCTCGAGCTGCCTCTTGGCAAGGCCGAGCTCTTCCTTGGACCCTTTGAGGTCCTGCTTCAGTGCGGAGACCTCCGCAGTCAGTGCGGCAGAGGCCAGCAGCGAAGCCTGCATATGCATATAGACATACTTATATTAGACTCCTGCGATATTGTTTGATCCTCTGTTCGGCTTTTCTTTGTGAACACCGAACAGAGCATCATGGGCTACTGTCTATGCGATAATACTTTTCCTATATTTCAAAAACATACCTCAAAGCCTGTTAGAAGGCTGACACAGGCTTCAGTCAGTACGCTCTTGGTGGACTGAACCTTCTGGACCACCGCACTCATAATAGTGCGGTGCTCTTCGTCGATGGAAGCGCTGCGAAGCGCTCCCGGCAGATTATCCGGTGCCTCTGGATGGACAGAGGTCACTGGCACAGGCGTCTTGCCCCTCTTGGAAGGAGGCCGCCTGCTCGAGTCTGGAACCACTAGAGGTTCCGGCGCGGTGTTCGGCTGAGGGCCGAACTCGGAGCCCTCGGGAGCCTTGCTCCCTCTGCTCCTGGAGTCCGGAAGGTCGCCTTGAGGCACCTCCCGGACTGTCTCCCCTCGACCCGATGCCTCTTGAGACAACACGTCGGCGTTGTCCGTAGGGCAAGGGGAGGTGGTGGTCGGAAGTGGATCGCTATCCATATCCGACGAGTCCAGGAGCCGTCCGACGAGGATACGTCGATACGGGCTCTGGGCGGTCTACATAATCATAATTCGGCGTTTGGAGAAGCAGTGCGACAAAGGTATACTATGAGTTACTCTGGTGTCCGAATACTTACGACTTCGCCAGGGGCCTGGCCCTGAGCAGCCACTCATCTTCGCCTTCGGCGGCGGTGGTGGAGTAGTCCGGAAGGAGAGTCCTTCCATTCTTGGACCCTTCGGCTCCCCCGGTCAGGGCGGCCTTCCTTTTCTTGTCTCCCCCAACTGAATGGGGAGCATCTTCATCTTCCTCCTCCTCTTCGGGGGAGGAGTGCGTCACGGAGTTATCGGGCGATGAGTCCAATAACACCTGGCGTCGGGAACTCTTTCGGGTTCCCTTGGCCTTTTTGGTCTTCTCCGGCACCTTGTAAGGAGCCGGAGTCAGTATCTCCGTCAGGAGAGTGTCCGAAGTGTCTTCGAGCAGAGGGCCGGACAGTTAATCTGCCCTGACGTCTCCACCCAGTCCTGTCAAAGGCATGGAGCTCAGACCGGATGTATAGAACTCACTGAATGCGCTCGGCGCTTCGCGGTTAGCCTGCGGTCCTCGGTGAGAGAGGGAGGGACCTCGGCGCCCTTGAACAACACCCTCCAGACGTCCATGTGCGTTGTGTCGAAGAGCTCACTCAGAGTCTGGTGCTGAGCCGGGTCGAACTCCCACAAGTTGAAATCCCGTTGTTGACACGGGAGGATCCGGCGGATGAGCATGACCTGGACTATGTTGACAAGCTTGAGCTTCTTGCTTGCCATATTCCGGATACATTTCTGGAGTCCTTCCAGCTCCACCGATGAACCCCAGGATAGGCCCTTCTCTTTCCAGGAGGTGAGCCGCGTGGGGATTCTGGATCGAAACTCGGGGGCCTCCAACTAGTTGGTGTCGCGCGGCTCGGTGATGTAGAACCACGCCGATTGCCACCCCTTTATGGTCTCCACGAAGGAGCCTTCAAGCCATATAGCATTGGGCATCTTGCCCACCATGGCTCCGCCGCATTCTGCTTGTTGGCCACCCACCACCTTCGGCTTGATATTGGTGGTCTTTAACCATAGGCCGAAGTGGGGCTGGATGCGGAGGAAAGCCTCACACACGACGATGAACGCCGCAATGTTGAGGATGATGTTCGGGGCCAGATCATGGAAGTCCAGCCCGTAGTAGAACATGAGACTGCGGACGAATGGATGAAGCGGAAACCCCAGTCCGCGGAGGAAGTGGTGGAGGAAAACTACCCTCTCGCGACCTGCCGGCTGCTGGAAGCCGGCTGCGGGGCCTTGCGCTTGTTGTCGCCCTGCTGTTGTCGCCGGCCGGCGTCCACCGCCGGAGTTCTTGGAGCCGGAGGAGCTACTTTGCCAGTCGTGCTGATTTGAATTTCCGTCTTCATGGAGGAGTCGGCCATAGCATACTTGTCCGCTATGATCAGCAGCTCATCAAGGGTTTCTGGCTCGTCGCGGAGGAGCTTGTGCTTGAGGAGGATGCCTTCTCGGCACGAGGCTGTGAAGTACTCGAAGGCCTGCACCTCGTGCACGCCCTCGCAGGAGTTCCGGAGCTCAGCCCAACGCGTGAGGTAGTCGCGAGTCGAATCGTTAGGACCTTGCACGCACAAGGAGAGCTGACGAGGCTTGGGAGGACGCTTGTACGTGCTGGTGAATTTGCGGATGAATGCTTCAGTGAAGTCGACCAAGCTATTGATGCTGCGGGGCTTTAGGTTGTTCAGCCATGTCCGGGCTGTGCCCTGGAGCATGAGCGGAACGTACTTTACGGCGACACGCTTGTTGCCGTTTGCTATGCTGACAGCCGTGGAGTAGTCGACTAGCCAGTCTTCCGGCTTCACGGAGCCGGTATACTTGGGCGTGTCTCTTGGGAGCGTGAACCCTCTGGGAAAGGGCTCGTCCCGAATGCGGGGCCCGAAACAAGGTGGACCCACCTCATCTTCTTCTTCCAGCGCCAGGGACCGGTGAAGTCGGTCGATCCGGTGGCAGGCGTCATTCTCTCCAACTCCCTCTCGGCGGCTAAGGTGGTCACTGAGAGTCGGATGGTCAACAGGCGGCGGGGAGACTCACCTCTCCTTGCGGGGAGGAGGAGGCGGACAGTCGTCCCGTCGTTCCACTGCTCTTGGGCGGCCGTCTCGGTCGCGCTCTATGGTAATCCGATTTCAACTATGGCTGACAGCCGGCTCCTTGTCCTTTCTTCCTCGGGCACCGCCAGTCGGCGTCCGAGACGTCGCGCCCTGATCTCGGCGCGGGTCATCGTTTGGCTGCTGCGGCGCCTCCGTGCGGCAGCCGGCCTCGTTCGGCGCGGCGGCCGCGTTGAGGAGCCGCTATACTCGCTCCATCATGAGGCGGCGCTCTTCGCCCTCGAAATTGTCCATCTCATCCGCCGCTGCCTGGGCGGCAAGGATGTTCTCCGCTGTCGTGGCATACACGGGGCGGCTAGCCCCAAACAGGCTGGCGATGGCTATGCCGCGCTACTGAACTGCGCCAAGGCGGCTGGGCCCTGCCGGGGCCAGCGAGCCGCCAACAGCGTGATCCATCTCCCGCTGGTAAGCTTCTGACAAGCGTCTCATGCTGGCCAGCTTCTTCGCGTCTTCAACAAGCTGAAGGCGGCGCGCTTCTAACGTCTCTGCGTCAGCATCTTCCGGAATGGGCGCAGCTAGGTCTTGCAGCGCCGCGTCGAGCGAGTCGGGCGCCCCTCCGCCAGGGAACTCGTCATGACTGATGACCAGCACCTCAGTGACGGTGCTTCCGTCGCTCTCCGCGTGGGGGAGGGGTTCGTCGTAGACCACCACGTTGGTGGGGAATGCGTCGACCGACGCGGTGTCGGAGTCAACCAGCATCGGGTTGGTGGAGCCTACGGACTCCAAGTCTACGGCAGGCTCGTCGGAAACATGGAGTTGATCGAGGAGGCCCACGAGGAGGTTTTCGGGGCCGCCCGCGCCTGCGTTGGACGCAGGTTCGTCGGAGAGGCGGACCTTGCTGTCAAGTTCGGCCAAGGAGCTGGCGGCGCAGGCGATCTCAACGCCGTGCAGCGCGTCGACGCAAACTTCGTCTGGTGTGCCTGGCTGGAGGCGCTCGCCAGGGAGGAAAAGGGTTCCCGTCCAGAACAGATCCCCGGACGGCGGTGCACCATGCCCCATGGTGGGCACCAAATGTCGTGGGTTGGATGCGACATATGCCAACGGATGACTTATCATGGTGGGGGCGTGTAGAACGTCGCCGGTGCCTGGAAACGGGATGAGGCGAAGACATGAACGTCGGCGAATCTTGCCCAGCTTCGGGGCTCTCCGGGGAGATAACACCCCTACTGCTGCTCTGCGGGGTCTCCGCATGATCACTATGGTCAAGTGTTTACACGGTTGCTCCTTGAGCTGGGTCTGGTGGTGGGAGAAGGCGAGGCTAGCTCTCTCCCTCTATCTGGTGTGGTATAGAACTACTGGGATCCATCCCTTTGCATGGGTGCCCTGGGGGTTTATATAGGCCTAACCCCAGGGGTACAATGGTAATTCGACTGCGCGCGGCTCCAGCCGTCAGTGCCTCCGATCTCCGGCTTCTCCGCCGATTGCTGGGGGCCGCCGACTGGTGGGCCCCGCCGACTGGTCTGGTACGGAGCCGACAGGCCGCGTCCGCCGCGGGCGGGTCTTGCCGGCTGCTGATTACTGTAGTCGTGCTCCTGATGATGCAAGCTCGGTCATGGGGTCGTGGCAACAGCCCCGCCGCCTGGCGGGCGATCACTGTGGCCACTCCCCATCTCTTCTTGATTAATGGCGCGTGGGCCCTGGGGGAGGGCTCGGCGGACTCCCCCGGGTCGACTCCCGACGGGTCCGACTGGCGGTTCTCCCGCCGTCTCGTAAGGTCTCGTTGACTGGTGGGCCCCGCTGCCTCCAGGCCGTACAGACAAGCCGTCGTGGGCGCATGACCAGGTAAAGTGATGCTGATGTCAGGGCCGGCTGGGCAACAGTGCCATGCCGCAGAGAGATCTTCCCTAGTACGGCAAACTATGGCCATGCCTGCCCTTGGTAAGGGGCGGGGATTGGCACTACTAGGAAAAGGCATTCTAGTGGCGCACCGAATTTGCCTTCTAATGGCGCACTACCGGTGCGCCACTGGCATCACGCCATTAGAATTAAATTCTAATGGAGCACCACCGGTGCTCCATTAGTATCTGGTGTTCTAATGGCGCACCACGTAGTGCGCCATTAGAATGCCTCCCAGGGGGCCATATGTACCCATGTGCTTTGGCATTCTAATGGCACACCAGCAGTTAATGCGCCATTAGTTTGATGATCACAGTGCGCCATTAGTGTCTTGTGTGGTGCGCCATTAGTATGAATATTAGGTTTTTTTTGCTTTTCTGATTTTTGCACAGGTTACAAAATATATTATTGGACAGAATATAGACAGCAGCACACAACAACATCAGATTCATCGAATACAATAGAAGATTAGTCTCCGAATACAATTCATCATATTAGTCTCCGAATACAATTCATCATATTAGTCTCCGAATTAAAAAGACCGAACAAAGATAAAACATTACAAGTCTCAAGACCGCGAGTATCGAGTTTGCCTTCACATTACAAGTCGATATCGATCATCTAAACTACCATCACATAGAAGAGAGCTGTGGTCATCACGATGAGCATCATCGCGATCAAACTGGTCTTCATCCGGTTCCTCCAACGCTCCCTCCTCTCTCCCGCTAGATAGCGGGCGTATCTACATTCGGCCTCCGCCCTAGTGGTGTACCCTTTGTAACTGTTACCGCTGAAACAGTGAACCTGTCTCCGACACTCCTCCCAGTCGTCGTAGACTCCGGGAACCTTACCCTTGTACACGACATACGACGGCATCTCCATGCACAAGCGAAACAACAGACAATACATAAGCAATATGTAAGTATGCAACAAAAGGATCGGAAGAGAAAAGCAAGACATTAATAGCACGATTCATGGTCCTACTAATAAATAGCATCGATTACATCTAAGTTGAACGATTGTCCAAACCAAAGAGACATACGAATTCATTAAAGTATAATTACAACATGAGCCAATCAATGTTTCAGAACTACACATCACTACTTTCGACTCGACTCATCAGACAAGAACGTGGATGAAGCCGCCGTCTGTCGTGATGGTCATGAAATCGCTGTCGTTGTCACCCTGCATTTGTAGCGTTTCATCTATCTCACTGTTGGGCGGTTGATATCTGAGGAAGAACTGCCCCGAGGTATGAAGGACATCTTGATGGATGATGTCCGCAAACTCCGACTGGATGCGAAAGAATTCTTGCTGAGGTCCGCGTCCTGGACTGCCGACAAGCTCGCGGCCCAATCTTTGAGATTATCTGGTAGCAGAAGTTGATGATGGTCCCTTACGATTGCCCGCATGTGATGGAGGGCGTAGTAGGCATCCTTCTGACCACCAGGCGGCTGCTTGACGCAGCAGAACTTCGGATTGTGTGAGAACATGTGCTTGCCGTACTTACGAACTGCCCTGGTGAAGGTGCCTCCAGATTTGTTGTAGCCGGGGAGAACATCATCAAGAACTTTCTTGACATTTGTGTAGTCTATCTTGGAGTTAAGGTTCGGGTCGAAATACGTGGCCATGGAATATTTCGGGCTTAAGAGGATGAGTGTGCAATGTGTGTCACTGCACAGAACACGGAATGTTTGAAAAAAAAGAACGATTGAAATCTAAGAAATCATATGTTACGGGGCGGTTGAGGGATGGCTTACTCGGGAAATTAAGCCACAAGGAAGTTATCCTTATCTGGGTTTGCCAGAATGACGCCTTCGAGGTGTGAACTCGCAAATTGGTGGTCCCCAGCGCTGCTCAAGTGCTTGGCACGCATGTAGAAGGGGTCGACTATCACGATGTCCGGGGTCTTGTCTCTAATGATCCGCATCTCCATAGTCAGCGAAAACAGCCGAACGAAGGTGTAGTGCAGCGGATGAAGGTTAAACATAGCAAAGATGTCATCAAACCGCAGGACGATCGTACCCCCGATGTCGCCATCCACAAAGCCCTTGCCCTCTGGCACCTTGGCCACGAAAACCGGGTATGCCACATCCTTCTCTCTGAGACGCCGCTTCTCCAAAGAAAGAACACTGTCGTGCAGACTCCGCATAGCACCGGTTGCAGCATTCAGCATATTTGGCGGTAGCATCGCCCTACTCGCCACATGCACCCTCCTCGAGATATCCTTAGGTGAAGGTGGCCCGTCCTGACCACGGATCGAACTCGGTGCCGGCTAGCTCGCACCGGCGCCCTTGTTAGTCTTTCGTTTCCGTCCCTTCTTCTTGATCTCCTGTAATGGGACTGAGTTCTGCTCACAGATCGCCTTCTTGAGCGTGTTGGGGCTGATAATATTTCGCACCTCAGCTATCTGAGGCTCGGTGAAGGGGGGAGCTGGAGGCGTGTCCTGAGAACTGAACGCCAGACGACGCCTGTTGCAATTGGAATTTTTCTCTATCTCCTAGGAGGCAGGTGAAAAACTGCTCGATCTCCTCCTGACTTAGAGTGAAGCACGCGGGAGGGTAGTCATTTCCGGTCTTCTTGGCCTTTTTGCCTTTGCGACGACTTTCTGTGTCCTGCTTCGCCTCATCATTATCATCATCATCATCATCATTATCATCATCATCATTAGCGTGAAGCTCCTGCCTAATGCCCATTGATTTCAAGTCTGCCCTTGCTTTCGGCCCATCTTTGGTCCTCTCTGGCATGTTGAGCAGGGTACCAAGCAGACTCTCGCACACGTTCTTCGTGATATGCATGACATCAAGGCTGTGAGGCACACGGTGGATCTTCTAGTACGGCAAGTCCCAGAAAACAGACCTCGTTTTCCATACCTTCAGCAGCGGCTCTGGCGCCTTTCGCTTCTTTCCTGGATCTGGCGCCTTTTGCTTCTTTCCCGGTAGTGGGCAGTCTTTCCAATTTTTCAACAGCTCATCTATTTCCTCGCCGCTCCTCGTACACGGGCGTTTTCGGGGTTCGGTTTCACCATCGAACAGATCCTTGCGTTTCCTCCACGGGTCATCGTTGCGAAGCCACCTTCGATGTCCCATGAACAAGGTTTTCGAAGACCCGGGATCTCTATCTAGCTGGCGATATGTTGTGTCCATGCACCTTACGCATCCAGAAAATCCGTGGACTACCTGCCCCGTGAGATATCCATAACCGAGATAGTCATGCACCGTCGTGAACAGTGCGGCTCTCATAGGGAAATATTCTTTCTCTGCGGCGTCCCATGTATTGGCTGGCGTTTTCCATAGCGTGTCTAGCTCCTCCTTCAGGAGCCCCAGATACAGATTGATATCGTTCCCCGGTTGTTTCGGCCCTTCAATTAGCATACTCATGTGAATGTACTTCCTCTTCATGCACAACCAGGGGGGAAGGTTGTACATCCACACAAACACAGGCCAGGTGCTATGTGTGTTTCTCTGGCTGCCAAACGGATTGACTCCCTCGGTGCTCGCGCCCAGCACGATGTTCCTTGGATCCTTCCCAAATTTACAATAATGGCGAACAATGGAAAAAAAATAATACTAGTGGCGCACCCTATTTCTGGTGCGCCATTAGTGTCTTCCACACTAATGGCGCATCACCAACCGGTGCGCCATTAGTATATAGTAGTGGCGCACAGCTTCCATGGTGCGCCATTAGTATCAATCCTATCTATAGCCCTTTTCCTAGTAGTGTGGGCTTCATTGTAGCTACGCCCCTGCCCAGTCCCCCTCGATGAGGTCATGGTTTGTTGGAGTCGTCGGCCGACTCCCCAAAGCCGGCTTCTCCGGAAGTCGCCCCTGGGACTCGGCCGTGAGCGGGCAGTCGGCCGTCTTGCCGTAGACTCCCCAGGAGGCGGCTTTTCTGTTGGAAATATGCCCTAGAGGCAATAATAAAAGCATTATTATTATATTTCCTTGTTCATGATAATTGTCTTTATTCATGCTATAATTGTGTTATCCGGAAATCATAATACATGTGTGAATAACAGACACCAACATGTCCCTAGTAAGCCTCTAGTTGACTAGCTCGTTGATCAACAGATAGTCATGGTTTCCTGACTATGGACATTGGATGTCATTGATAACGAGATCACATCATTAGGAGAATGATGTGATGGACAAGACCCAAACCTAAACATAGCACAAGATCGTATAGTTCGTTTGCTAGAGTTTTCCAATGTCAAAGTATCTTTTCCTTAGACCATGAGATCGTGTAACTCCCGGATACCGTAGGAGTGCTTTGGGTATGCCAAACGTCACAACGTAACTGGGTGACTATAAAGGTAGACTACGGGTATCTCCAAAAGTGTCTGTTGGGTGACATGGATCAAGACTGGGATTTGTCACTCCGTATGACGGAGAGGTATCACTGGGCCCACTCGGTAATGCATCATCATAATGAGCTCAAAGTGACCAAGTGTCTGGTCACGGGATCATGCATTACGGTACGAGTAAAGTGACTTGCCGGTAACGAGATTGAACGAGGTATTGGGATACCGACGATCGAATCTCGGGCAAGTAACATATCGATAGACAAAGGGAATTGCGTACGGGGTTGATTGAATCCTCGACATCGTGGTTCATCCGATGAGATCATCGTGGAGCATGTGGGAGCCAACATGGGTATCCAGATCCCGCTGTTGTTTATTGACCGGAGAGTCGTCTCGGTCATGTCTGCTTGTCTCCCGAACCCGTAGGGTCTACACACTTAAGGTTCGATGACGCTAGGGTTGTGAAGATATGTATATGCAGTAACCCGAATGTTGTTCGGAGTCCCGGATGAGATCCCGGACGTCACGAGGAGTTCCGGAATGGTCCGGAGGTAAAGAATTATATATAGGAAGTGCTATTTCGGGCATCGGGACAAGTTTCGGGGTTATCGGTATTGTACCGGGACCACCGGAGGGGTCCCGTGGGCCCACCGGGTGGGGCCACCTGTCCCGGAGGGCCACATGGGCTGTAGGGGTGCGCCTTGGCCTACATGGGCCAAGGGCACCAGCCCTACTAGGCCCATGCGCCTAGGGTTTCCACCAAGGAGGAGTCCAAGTGGTGGAAGGCACCCCGAGGTGCCTTGGGGGGGAGGGAAACCCTCCCCTGGCCGCCGCACCTAGGAGATCAGATCTCCTAGGCTGCGCACCAACCCCCCTGGCACCCCTATATATAGTGGGGGGGAGAGGAGGGATTTCACACCAGCCCCTGGCGCCTCCCTCTCTCCCCGTTACGTCTCCTTTTCGTAGTATAGGCGAAGCCCTGCTACTGTGACGCCCTGCATCCACCACCACGCCGTCGTGCTGCTGGATCTTCATCAACCTCTCCTTCTCCCTTGCTGGATCAAGAAGGAGGAGACGTCTCCCGTCCCGCACGTGTGTTGAACGCGGAGGTGCCGTCCGTTCGGCGCTGGTCATCGGTGATTTGGATCACGTCGAGTACGACTACATCATCACCGTTCTTTTGAACGCTTCCGTGCGCGATCGACAAAGGTATGTAGATGCATCCAATGACTCGTTGCTAGATGAACTCCTAGATGATCTTGGTGAAACGAGTAGGAAAATTTTTGTTTTCTGCAACGTTCCCCAACAGTGGCATCATGAGCTAGGTCTATGCGTAGTTCTTCTTGCGCGAGTAGAACACAATTAGTTGTGGGTGTGGATTTGTCAACTTTCTTGCCGTTACTAGTCTTTTCTTGCTTCAGCGGTATTGTGGGATGAAGCGGCCCGGACCAACCTTACACGTAGGCTTACGTGAGACCGGTTCCACCGACTAACATGCACTAGTTGCATAAGGTGGCTGGCGGGTGTCTGTCTCTCCCACTTTAGTTGGAGCGGATTCGATGAACAGGGTCCTTATGAAGGGTAAATAGAAGTTGACAAATGACGTTGTGGCTTTAACGTAGGTAAGAAGACGTTCTTGCTAGAACCCTAATTCAGCCACGTAAAACTTGCAACAACAATTAGAGGACGTCTAACTTGTTTTTGCAGCAAGTTTTTTGTGATATGATATGGCCAAAGTTGTGATGAATGATGAATGATCTATATGTGATGTATGAGATGTTCATGCTATTGTAATAGGAATCACGACTTGCATGTCGATGAGTATGACAACCGGCAGGAGCCATAGGAGTTGTCTTTATTCTTTTATATGACCTGCGTGTCATCGAGAAACGCCATGTAAATTACTTTACTTTATTGCTAAACGCGTTAGCCATAGTAGTAGAAGTAATAGTTGGCGAGCAACTTCATGGAGACACGATGATGGAGATCATGTTGATGGAGATCATGGTGTCAAGCCGGTGACAAGATGATCATGGAGCCCCAAGATGGAGATCAAAGGAGCTATGTGATATTGGCCATATCATGTCACGTTTATTATTTGATTGCATGTGATGTTTATCATGTTTTGCATCTTGTTTACTTAGAACGACGGTAGTAAATAAGATGATCCCTCATAAATAATTTCAAGAAGTGTTCCCCCTAACTTTGCACCATTGCGACAGTTCGCTGTTTCAAAACACCACGTGATGATCGGGTGTTTTATTCAGACGTTCACATACAACGGGTGTAAGACAGATTTACACATGCAAACACTTAGGTCGACTTGACGAGCCTAGCATGTACAGACATGGCCTCGGAACACAGAAGACCGAAAGGTCGAGCATGAGTCGTATAGAAGATACGATCAACATGAAGATGTTCACCGATGTTGACTGGTCCGTCTCACGTGATGATCGGACACGGCCTAGTTAACTCGGATCATGTAATACTTAGATGACTAGAGGGATGTCTAATCTAAGTGGGAGTTCATTAATAATTTGATTAGATGAACTTAATTATCATGAACTTAGTCTAAAATCTTTGCAATATGTCTTGTAGATCAAATGGCCAACGTAGTCCTCAACTTCAACGCGTTCCTAGAGAAAACCAAGCTGAAAGACGATGGCAGCAACTATAGGGACTGGGTCCGGAACCTGAGGATCATCCTCATAGCTGCCAAGAAAGATTATGTCCTACAAGCACCGCTAGGTGAAGCTCCCGTCCCACAGAACCAAGACGTTATGAACGCTTGGCAGACACGTGTTGACGACTACTCCCTCGTTCAGTGCGGCATGCTTTACAGCTTAGAGCCGGGGCTCCAAAAATGTTTTGAGAGACATGGAGCATACGAGATGTTCGAAGAGCTGAAAATGGTTTTTCAAGCTCATGCCCGGATCGAGAGATATGAAGTCTCCGATAAGTTCTTCAGCTGTAAGATGGAGGAAAATAGTTCTGTCAGTGAGCACATACTCACTATGTCTGGGTTGCATAACCACTTGTCTCAGCTGGGAGTTAATCTCCCGGATGATGCGGTCATTGACAGAATCCTCCAGTCGCTTCCACCAAGCTACAAGAGCTTCGTGATGAACATCAACATGCAGGGGATGCAAAAGACCATTCCTGAGTTGTTCTCAATGCTGAAATCAGCGGAGGTAGAAGTCAAGAAGGAACATCAAGTGTTGATGGTCAATAAAACCACTAAGTTCAAGAAAGGCAAGGGTAAAAAGAACTTCAAGAAGGACGGCAAGGAAGTTGCCGCGCCCGGCAAGCAAGCTGCCGGGAAGAAGCCAAAGAATGGACCCAAGCCCGAGACTGAGTGCTTTTATTGCAAGGGAAGCGGTCACTGGAAGCGGAACTGCCCTAAGTACTTAGCGGATAAGAAGGCCGGCAAAACAAAAGGTATATGTGATATACATGTAATTGATGTGTACCTTACTAGTGCCCGTAGTAGCTCCTGGGTATTTGATACCGGTGCAGTTGCTCACATTTGTAACTCAAAGCAGGGGCTGCAGAATAAGCGGAAACTGGCAAAGGACGAGGTGACGATGCACGTCGGGAATGGTTCCAAGGTCAATGTGATCGCCGTCGGCACGCTGCCTCTGCATCTCCCTTCGGGATTAGTTTTAAACCTTAATAATTGTTATTTAGTGCCAGCTTTGAGCATGAACATTGTATCGGGATCTCGTTTAATTCGAGATGGCTACTCTTTTAAATCTGAGAATAATGGTTGTTCCATTTTTATGAGAGATATGTTTTATGGTCATGCTCCTATGGTGAATGGTTTATTCTTTATGAATCTCGAACGTGATGCTACACATGTTCATAATGTGAGTACCAAAAGAAGTAAGGTTGATAATGATAGTCCCACATACTTGTGGCACTGCCGCCTTGGTCACATAGGTGTCAAACGCATGAAGAAGCTCCATGCTGATGGACTTTTAGAGTCTCTTGATTATGAATCATTTGACACGTACGAACCATGCCTTATGGGTAAAATGACCAAGACTCCGTTCTCAGGAACAATGGAGCGAGCAACCGACTTATTGAAAATCATACATACTGATGTGTGCGGTCCAATGAGTGTTGAGGCTCGCGGTGGCTATCATTATGTTCTCACCCTCACTGATGATTTAAGTAGGTATGGGTATATCTACTTAATGAAACACAAGTCTGAAACCTTTGAAAAGTTCAAGGAATTTCAGAGTGAGGTTGAAAATCAACGTGACAGGAAAATCAAGTTTCTACGATCAGATCGTGGAGGAGAATACTTGAGTCACGAATTTGGCACGCACTTAAGAAAATGTGGAATAGTTTCACAACTCACGCCACCTGGAACACCTCAGCGTAACGGTGTTTCCGAACGTCGTAATCGCACTCTATTAGATATGGTGCGATCTATGATGTCTCTTACCGATTTACCGCTATCTTTTGGGGCTATGCTTTAGAGACTGCCGCATTCACTTTAAATAGGGCTCCGTCGAAATCCGTTGAGACGACACCGTATGAATTATGGTTTGGGAAGAAACCTAAGCTATCGTTTCTAAAAGTTTGGGGATGCGATGCTTATGTCAAGAAACTTCAACCTGAGAAGCTCGAACCCAAGTCGGAAAAATGCGTCTTCATAGGATACCCTAAAGAAACTATTGGGTATACCTTCTACCTCAGATCCGAAGGCAAGATCTTTGTTGCCAAGAATGGGTCCTTTCTAGAGAAAGAGTTTCTCTCGAAAGAAGTAAGTGGGAGGAAAGTAGAGCTTGATGAAGTATTACCTCTTGAACCGGAAAATGGTGCAACTCAAGAAAATGTTCCTGAGGTGCCAGTACCGACTAGAGAGGAAGTTAATGATAATGATCAAGATACTTCTGATCAAGCTCCTACTGAAATTTGAAGGTCCACAAGGACACGTTCCGCACCAGAGTGGTACGGCAACCCTGTCTTGGAAGTCATGTTGTTGGACACCAGTGAACCTTCGAACTATGAAGAAGCGATGGCGGGCCCGGATTCCGAAAAATGGCTGGAAGCCATGAAATCCGAGATAGGATCCATGTATGAAAACGAAGTATGGACTTTGACTGACTTGCCCGTTGAACGGCGAGCCATAGAAAATAAATGGATCTTTAAGAAGAAGACAGACACGGATGGTAATGTGACCATCTATAAAGCTCGGCTTGTCGCTAAGGGTTATCGACAAGTTCAAGGGGTCGACTACGATGAGACTTTCTCACCGGTAGCGAAGCTGAAGTCCGTCCGAATCATGTTAGCAATTGCCGCATTCTACGATTATGAGATATGGCAAATGGACGTCAAAACGGCATTCCTTAATGGTTTCCTTAAGGAAGAATTGTATATGATGCAGCCGGAAGGTTTTGTCGATCCTAAGAATGCTGACAAGGTGTGCAAGCTCCAACGCTCGATTTATGGGCTGGTGCAAGCATCTCGGAGTTGGAACATTCGCTTTGATGAAATGATCAAAGCGTTTGGGTTTACACAGACTTATGGAGAAGCCTGTGTTTACAAGAAAGTGAGTGGGAGCTCTGTAGCATTTCTCATATTATATGTAGATGACATACTTTTGATGGGAAATGATATAGAACTCTTGGACAGCATCATGGCCTACTTGAATAAAAGTTTTTCAATGAAGGACCTTGGAGAAGCTGCTTATATATTAGGCATCAAAATCTATAGAGATAGATCGAGACGCCTCATAGGTCTTTCACAAAGCACATACCTTGATAAGATATTGAAGAAGTTCAATATGGATCAGTCTAAGAAGGGGTTCTTGCCTGTGTTGCAAGATATGAAATTGAGCTCAGCTCTATGTCCGACCAAGGCAGAAGAAATAGAAGAGATGAGTGTCATCCCCTATGCCTCAGCCATAGGTTCTATTATGTATGCCATGCTGTGTACCAGACCTGATGTAAACCTTGCCGTAAGTTTGGTAGGAAGGTACCAAAGTAATCCCGGCAAGGAACACCGGACAGCGGTCAAGAATATCCTGAAGTACCTGAAAAGGACTAAGGAAATGTTTCTCGTTTATGGAGGTGACGAACAGCTCGTCGTAAAGGGTTACGTCAGCGCTAGCTTCGACACAGATCTGGATGACTCAAAGTCACAAACCGGATACGTGTATATTTTGAATGGTGGGGCAGTAAGCTGGTGCAGTTGCAAGCAAAGCGTCGTGGCGGGATCTACATGTGAAGCGGAGTACATGGCAGCCTCGGAGGCAGCACATGAAGCAATATGGGTGAAGGAGTTCATCACCGACCTAGGAGTCATACCCAATGCGTCGGGGCCGATCAAGCTCTTCTGTGACAACACTGGAGCTATTGCTCTTGCCAAGGAGCCCAAGTTTCACAAGAAGACAAGGCACATCAAGCGTCGCTTCAACTCCATTCGTGAAAATGTTCAAGATGGAGACATAGAAATTTGTAAAGTGCACACGGACCTGAATGTAGCAGATCCGTTGACTAAACCTCTCCCTAGAGCAAAACATGATCAACACCAGAATTCCATGGGTGTTCGATTCATCACAATGTAACTAGATTATTGACTCTAGTGCAAGTGGGAGACTATTGGAAATATGCCCTAGAGGCAATAATAAAAGCATTATTATTATATTTCCTTGTTCATGATAATTGTCTTTATTCATGCTATAATTGTGTTATCCGGAAATCGTAATACATGTGTGAATAACAGACACCAACATGTCCCTAGTAAGCCTCTAGTTGACTAGCTCGTTGATCAACAGATAGTCATGGTTTCCTGACTATGGACATTGGATGTCATTGATAACGAGATCACATCATTAGGAGAATGATGTGATGGACAAGACCCAAACCTAAACATAGCACAAGATCGTATAGTTCGTTTGCTAGAGTTTTCCAATGTCAAAGTATCTTTTCCTTAGACCATGAGATCGTGTAACTCCCGGATACCGTAGGAGTGCTTTGGGTATGCCAAACGTCACAACGTAACTGGGTGACTATAAAGGTAGACTATGGGTATCTCCGAAAGTGTCTGTTGGGTGACATGGATCAAGACTGGGATTTGTCACTCCGTATGACGGAGAGGTATCACTGGGCCCACTCGGTAATGCATCATCATAATGAGCTCAAAGTGACCAAGTGTCTAGTCACGGGATCATGCATTACGGTACGAGTAAAGTGACTTGCCGGTAACGAGATTGAACGAGGTATTGGGATACCGACGATCGAATCTCGGGCAAGTAACATATCGATAGACAAAGGGAATTGCGTACGGGGTTGATTGAATCCTCGACATCGTGGTTCATCCGATGAGATCATCGTGGAGAATGTGGGAGCCAACATGGGTATCCAGATCCCGCTGTTGGTTATTTACCGGAGAGTCGTCTCGGTCATGTCTGCTTGTTTCCCGAACCCGTAGGGTCTACACACTTAAGGTTCGATGACGCTAGGATTGTGAAGATATGTATATGCAGTAACCCGAATGTTGGTCGGAGTCCCCGTTGAGATCCCGGACGTCACGAGGAGTTCCGGAATGGTCCGGAGGTAAAGAATTATATATAGGAAGTGCTGTTTCGGGCATCGGGACAAGTTTCGGGGTTATCGGTATTGTACCGGGACCACCGGAGGGGTCCCATGGGCCCACCGGGTGGGGCCACCTGTCCCGGGGGGCCACATGGGCTGTAGGGGTGCGCCTTGGCCTACATGGGCCAAGGGCACCAGCCCTACTAGGCCCATGCGCCTAGGGTTTCCACCAAAGAGGAGTCCAAGTGGTGGAAGGCACCCCGAGGTGCCTTGGGGGGGAGCGAAACCCTCCCCTGGCCGCCGCACCTAGGAGATCAGATCTCCTAGGCTGCGCACCAACCCCCCTGGCACCCCTATATATAGTGGGGGGGAGAGGAGGGATTTCACACCAGCCCCCGGCGCCTCCCTCTCTCCCCGTTACGTCTCCTTTTCGTAGTATAGGCGAAGCCCTGCTACTGTGACGCCCTGCATCCACCACCACGCCGTCGTGCTGCTGGATCTTCATCAACCTCTCCTTCTCCCTTGCTGGATCAAGAAGGAGGAGACGTCTCCCGTCCCGTACGTGTGTTGAACGCGGAGGTGCCGTCCATTCGGCGCTGGTCATCGGTGATTTGGATCACGTCGAGTACGACTACATCATCACCGTTCTTTTGAACGCTTCCGTGCGCGATCTACAAAGGTATGTAGATGCATCCAATGACTCATTGCTAGATGAACTCCTAGATGATCTTGGTGAAACGAGTAGGAAAAGTTTTGTTTTCTGCAACGTTCCCCAACATCTTCGCCCTGTGATCATGAGGGGCGCAACCTGCCCCGATGTCTTGAAAGGTTGTGGGCTTCGGGTTGGCCTACCCGTGGCCCATTACTCCGACATTAGGGGGGGCACGGCCCTTGCTGCCCCCTGTCTTGGCCATTGTGCGCGCGTCTGAGAGATGAAGTGGAAGGCATGGATGATGAGAGGGGGTGTTGGATATATAATTAATGTGGGTGTATTAGCTATATATGTAATCCTATATAGAGAGGTATAGATTGATCGATGTGGACGTGGGAAAGAGGGTGAGACCTCACTAGATATATAGATTGATCACATGTGGAAAACTATGAAAGACCTAGCTACACACACTCACACATAGAGGAACATCGATCATTGTGCATGCACGTCAGAGATAAAGAATGCCTGATATGATGGAGAGGGGTATGTGTATGTGTGTGTGTGTGTTTGCCTTCATGGGAGACCGACCTGAAGAAAAATATTGCATGTGTGCGATGGATAATGCCAACTGGTAGTGTGTGTGCATGCACTCACGAGAGAAAGTTAGTGGTACAATTATAAAGAGAAGACCAATGTGTGGGTGTAAAAGACTAGGTGAGGTCATAATCAATGTAAAGTTGAATTCAAATATTTCAATAAGAGATCATGGTGTTTGAAACCCATACATGCATGAATATAACGGAGATCTGCGCGGTGTGGTTTGGAAACGAGCATGTTGCAATGTATACACATTGAACAAGGTCAGATTGGTTTGAATTTGAGATACCGATGGCAGACATCGTGTGGCCACACTGCATCCGTGCATAGACAAACTATTCTAATTCGAGATGATGGGTGGCTTTCGCATCACATATCTATATCTATACCCCTATATATATTTTATATTTTATATTTTTATATAGTGTGCGGATAACTTTAACTTTGAAAGATGGTCATTGGATGAGGCCGATCCGATGGTGCAGAGCTGGCAAATTTGAGCACTACTGGCCGTTGGATATCATCTAGATTCCACCAGATTTTGCCACATGTACAATCTAGAAGAGTCTATGGTTGAACTTAAGCATAATGCACAATCCTCAAAACACAAGCACTTCGTCTTTGTTCTAGAATCTTCCGTATCATAATTTCCCAAATGTTTTTCTACATGATTTTTTTTACTTTATGCCTTGCAATGCACAATTCCATGAATAGTAAAATGAAATGAACTATAAGAATTAAACGAACATCTACATCATGCATATATGACTCAAAGCTTACATGCTATAATGTGGTATTTATTCATAATTTGGTTGCCAAATCTCATGCGTGCAATGCACGCATACCTTACTAGTCTAAATGGTGTCTGTGTGTGTGTTGCGTGTGACAAACACATTGTACGTAGTATATCATACAAGTTTAAATTGTCTTTTTTTGTACACGTTAAGCTTGTTGTCCCAAAATTTCAAGCCGCGCCTTGTTATGCCAAAATTTCAAGCTAGTGTCTCTGTCTATCGTGCTGCGAAACTCCCGCCTCTTCAACCCACGCCTTGTTAGCCCGAATATTTAAGATATATCTTTGTCTCGCTATGCTCAGACAACTCCCGAGGGAGTCCTGTCCGGATTAGGGGGTCCTCGGACAGCCGGAATATATACTTTGGCTGAACTGTTGGACTACGAAGATACGAGATTGAAGACTTCGTCCCGTGTCCGGGTGGGACTCTCCTTTGCGTGGAAGGCAAGCTTGGCAATTTGGATATGTAGATCTCCTTCCCTATAACCGACTATGTGTAACCCTAGCCCCCTCCTGTGACTATATAAACCGGAGGGTTTCGTCCGTAGGACAACAACAATCATAATCATAGGCTAGCTTCTAGGGTTTAGCCTCTACAATCTCCTGGTAGATCAACTCTTGTAATACTCATATCATCAAGATCAATCAAGCAGGAAGTAGGGTATTACCTCCATCGAGTGGGCCCGAACCTGGGTAAACATTGTGTCCCCTGCCTCCTGTTACCATCAGCCTTAGACGCACAGTTTGGGACCCCCTACCCGAGATCCGCCGGTTTTGACACCGACATTGGTGCTTTCATTGAGAGTTCCACTGTGCCGTCATGATAAAGGCCTGATGGCTCCTTCGATCATCAATAACGATGGGATCCAGGGTGAGGTTTTTCTCCCCGGACAGATCTTCGTATTCAGCAACTTCATACTGCGGGCCAACTTGCTTGGCCATCTAGAGCAGATCGATAGCTACGCCCTTGGCCATCAGGTCAGATTTGGAACCTTGATCTACACTGTTGATATCCGTAGAGACTTGATCTTCGACGGATTCAAGCTCATGTCAGGCGCGCCGCACAGTCACGACGAGCAAGACTTAGCTCTGCCATCGGACGGTGTTCGAGAGATCGCACCTGCGGTTACTCCGGCCCTCAATCCGGAGCCGATCGTGCCATCCGAGGACGGGTGGATGGACCCCGCCACGGAGGCCACACACTCAGTTGCGATAAAAGCCAAATACTCACTTCACCTCCTATGAGACCTGTGTTACCGGACCCTTGGATTCGTCCCAGGCCACAGGCTCCGAACCACCCGCGTCCGTGCCTATCCAATCTGATTAGGCATCGATCATGGAGTTTACCTCTATGGATATTTTTCAGCACTCACCCTTGGGCACTGTGCTTGATTCATGGAGGTCTCTCGCCTTGTCAGGAGACCCTCGGCCGAACTATGTTCCAGCTTGAGTGAAAAACGGACGACGAAGGAATTCGTTCCCCACCCACCACCCACTTAATAGCCATTGTCGACGACTTAACCGACATGATTCATTTTGACTCCGAAGACATCGACGGTATGGACGACGATGCAGGAGAGGAACAGGAACCACCGCCCATAGGGCGCTAGACAGCCAATTCATCACACGATATATACATGGTGGATACACCCAAAGAAAACAACACCGAGGAACGGAAGGATGCGACGAAGGATAGTCCCCTCGAGAAGCAACCAAAGCGACGACGTAGGCGCCGCTCCAAATCCTGCCTCGGCAAAAACAGCGATAACAGCACAAGAAAGAATAATACCTCGGTCAACTCCAAAGGAAACGATGACCATATGGGCCTAGCGATGGAGCAGGATGAGCCAGCGGACGGCAAACATAGTACGGAGCCGCTGTCCGATCACGGCGACGCCGAGGGTAAAGTGTTGGGGAACGTAGTAATTTAAAAAAAAAATCCTACGCACACACAAGATCATGGTGATGCATAGTAACGAGACGGGACAATGTTGTCCATGTACCCTCGTAGACCGAAAGCGGAAGCGTTAGCACAACGCGGTTGATATAGTCATATGTCTTCACAATCCGACCGATCAAGTACCGAACGCATGTCACCTCCGAGTTCTGCACATGTTCAACTCGATGACGTCCCTCGAACTCCGATCCAGCCGAGTGTTGAGGGAGAGTTTCGTCAGCACGATGGCGTGGTGACAATGATGATGTTCTACCAACGCAGGGCTTCGCCTAAGCACCGCTACAGTATTATCGAGGTGGACTATGGTGGAGGGGGGCACCGCACACGGCTAAGAGATCAAGACATCAATTGTTGTGTCTATGGGGTGCCCCATGGCCACGTATATAAAGGAGTGGAGGAGGGGAGGGGCCGACCCTCTCTATGGCGCGCCCTAGGGGAGTCCTACTCCCACCGGGAGTAGGATTCCCCCTTTCCTAGTAGAACTAGGAGCCCTTCCAAGTAGTAGGAGTAAGAGAGAAGGAAAGGGAAAAGAGAAGAGAAGGAAGGAAGGGGCGTAGCCCTTCCCGCTAGTCCAATTCGGACTAGGCCTTGGGGAGCGCGTGGCCTGCCTCTCTCTCTCTTTCCCCTAAAGCCTAATAAGGCCCATACACTCCAAGTGAATTCCCGTAACTCCCTGGTACTCCGATAAATACCCGAATCACCAGGAACCTTTCCGATGTCCGAATATAGTCGTACAATATATCGATCTTTAAGTCTCGACCATTTCGAGATTCCTCGCCATGTCCCCGATCTCATCCGGGACTCCGAACTACCTTCGGTACATCAAAACACATAAACTCATAATATAACCATCATCGAACTTTACGCGTGCGGACCCTACGGGTTCGAGAACTATGTAGTCATGATCGAGACACGTTGCTCATATCGGCTCCTACATATTCTACGAAGATCTTTATCCGTCAAACCGCATAACAACATACGTTGTTCCCTTTGTCATCGGTATGTTACTTGCCCGAGATTCGATCGTCGGTGTCTCAATACCTAGTTCAATCTCGTTACCGGCAAGTCTCTTTACTCATTCCGTAATACATCATCCCGCAACTAACTCATTAGTTGCAATGCTTGCAAGGCTTATAGTGATGTGCATTACCAAGTGGGCCCAGAGATACCTCTCCGACAATCGTAGTGACAAATCCTAATCTCAAATTAGCCCAACCCAACAAGTACCTTCGGAGACACCTGTAGAGCACCTTTAGAATCACCCAGTTACGTTGTGACATTTGGTGGCACACAAAGTGTTCCTCCGGTAAAAGGGAGTTGCATAATCTCATAGTCATAGGAACATGTATAAGTCATGAAGAAAGCAATAACAACAAACTAAGCGATCAAGTGCTAAGCTAACGGAATGGGTCAAGTCAATCACATCATTCTCCTAATGATGTGATCTCGTTAATCAAATGACAACTCATGTCTATGATTAGGAAACATAACCATCTTTGATGAACGAGCTAGTTAAGTAGAGGCATACTAGTGACACTCTGTTTGTCTATGTATTCACACATGTATTATGTTTCCGGTTAATAAAATTCTTGCATGAATAATAAACATTTATCATGATATAAGGAAATAAATAATAACTTTATTATTGCCTCTAGGGCATATTTCCTTCAGTCTCTCACTTGCACTAGAGTCAATAATCTAGTTCACATCGCCATGTGATTTAATACCAATAGATCACATCACCATGTGATTAACACCCATAGTTCACATCGACATGTGACCAACACCAAAAGGGTTTACTAGAGTCAATAATCTAGTTCACATCGCTATGTGATTAAACCCAAAGAGTACTAAGGTGTGATCATGTTTTGCTTGTAAGAGAAGTTTAGTCAATGGACCTGCCACATTAAGATCCGTAAGTATTTTGCAAATTTCTATGTCAACAATGCTCTGCATGGAGCTACTCTAGCTAATTTCTCCCACTTTCAATATGTATCTAGATTGAGATTTAGAGTCATCTGGATCAATGTCAAAATTTGCATCGACATAACCCTTTACGACGAACCCTTTTTGTCACATCCATAATCGAGAAACATATCCTTATTCCACTAAGGATAATTTTGACCGCTGCCCAGTGATCTACTCCTAGATCACTATTGTACTCCCTTGCCAAAAACAATGTAGGGTATACAATAGATCTGGTACACAGCATGGCATATTTGATAGAACCTATGGCCAAGGTATAGGGAATGACTTTCATTCTCTTTCTATATTCTGCCGTGGTTGGGCTTTAAGTCTTACTCAGTTTCACACCTTGTAACACATGCAACAACTCTTTCTTTGACTGTTCCATTTTGAACTACTTCAAAATCTTGTCAAGGTATGTACTCATTGAAAAACATTTCAAGTGTCTTGATCTATCTCTATAGTTCTTGCTGCTCAATATGTAAGCAGCTTCACTGAGGTCTTTCTTTGAAAAACTCCTTTCAAACACTCCTTTATGCTTTGCAGAATAATTCTACATTATCTCCGATCAACAATATGTCATTCACATATACTTATCAGAAATGTTGTAGTGCTCCCATTTACTTTCTTGTAAATATAGGCTTCACCGGAAGTCTATATAAAACTATATGCTTTAATCAACTTATCAAAGTGTATATTCAAACTCCGATATGCTTGCACCAGTCCATAGATGGATCGCTGGAGCTTGCATATTTTGTTAGCACCTTTAGGATTGACAAAACTTTCTTGTTGCATCATATACAACTCTTCTTTAGTAAATCCATTAAGGAATGTAGTTTTGTTTATCCATTTGCCAGATTTCATAAAATGTGGCAATTTCTAACATGATTCGGACAGACTAAAGCATAGATACGAGTGAGAAACTCTCATCGTAGTCAACACCTTGAACTTGTCAAAAACCTTTTGGGACAATTCTAGCTTTGTAGATAGTAACACTACTATCAGCGTCCGCCTTCCTCTTGAAGATCCATTTAATTTCAATGGCTCGGCGATCTTTGGGTAAGTCAATTAATGTCCATACTTTGTTCTTATACATGGATCTCATCTCAGATTTCATGGCCTCAAGCCATTTCACGGAATCTGGGCTCGTCATCGCTTCCTCATAGTTCGTAGGTTCGTCATGATCAAGTAACGTGACCTCCAGAACAGGATTACCGTACCACTCTGGTGCGGATCTCACTCTTGTTTACGTACGAGGTTCGGTACTAACTTGATCTGAAGTTTCATGATCATCATCATTAGCTTCCTCACTAATTGGTGTAGTAGTCACAGGAACAGATTTCTGTGATGAACTACTTTACAATAAGGGAGCAGGTACAGTTACCTCATCAAGTTCTACTTTCCTCCCACTCACTTCTTTCGAGAGAAACTCCTTCTCTAGAAAGGATCCATGCTCAGGAATGAATATCTTGCCTTCGGATCTGTGATAGAAGGTGTACCCAACATTTTCTTTTGGGTATTCTATGAAGACGCACTTCTCCGATTTGAGTTTGAGCTTATCAGTTTGAAACTTTTTCACATAAGTTTTGCAACCTCAAACTTTAAGAAATGACAGCTTAAGTTTCTTGCCAAACCATAGTTCATACGGTGTCGTCTCAACGGATTTAGATGGTGCCCTATTTAACGTGGATGTAGCTGTCTCTAATTCATAACCCCAAAACAATAGTGGTTAATCGGTAAGAGACATCATAGATCGCACCATATCTAATAAAGTGCGGTTACAATGTTCGGACACACCATTATACTATGGTGTTCCAGGTGGCGTGAGTAGTGAAACTATTTCACATTGTTTTAACTGAACGCCAAACTCGTAACTCTTTTACTTCTGCGATCATATCGTAGATACTTTTATATTTGTGACAATGATTCTCCACTTCACTCTGAAATTCTTTGAAGTTTTCAAATGTTTCATACTTGTGTTTCATCAAGTAGATATACTCATATCTTCTCAAATCATCTTTGAATATTAGAAAATAATGATACCTGCCGCGAGCCTCAATATTCATCGGACCACATACATCAGTATGTATGATTTCCAACAAATATGTCGCTCGCTCCATTGTTCCAGAGAACGGAGTCTTAGTCATCTTGCCCATGAGGCATGGTTCGCAAGCATCAACTAATTCATAATCAAGTGATTCCAAAAGCCCATCTGCATGGCTTTTATTCATGCAATTTACACCAATATAACCTAAACGGCAGTGCCACAAATAAGTCGCACTATCGTTATTAACTTTGTATCTTTTGCCTTCAATATTATGAAAATGTGTATCACCATGATAGAGCTCCAACAAACCATTTTCATTGGGTGTATGACCATAGAAGGTTTTATTCATGTAAAGAGAATAACAATTATTCTCTAACTTACATGAATAACCGTATTGCAATAAACATGATCCAATCATATTCATGCTCAACGCAACCATAGAAGGTTTTATTCATGTAAAGAGAATAACAATTATTCTCTAACTTACATGAATAACCATATTGCAATAAACATGATCCAATCATATTCATGCTCAACGCAAACACTAAATAACATTTATTTTAGGTTTAACACTAATCCCGAAAGTATAGGGAGTGTGCGATGATGATCACATCAATCTTGGAACCATTTCCAATACACATCGTCACTTCACCCTTAACTAGTCTTTGTTCATTCTGCAACTCCCGTTTCGAGTTACTATTCTTAGCAACTGAACTAGTATCAAATACTGAGGGGTTGTTATAAGCACTAGTAAAGTACACTTCAATAACATGTATATCAAATATACCTATGTTGACTTTGCCATCCTTCTTATCCGCCAATTACTTGGGGTAGTTCCACTTCCAGTGACCAGTCCCTTTGTAGTAGATGCACACAATTTCAGGCTTAGGTCCAGACTTGGGTTTTTTCACTTGAGTAGCAACTTGCTTGCCGTTCTTCTTGAAGATCCCCTTTCTTCCCTTTGTCCCTTTACTTGAAACTAGTGGTTTTGTTTACCATCAACACTTGATGCTTTTCTTGATTTCTACCTTCGTCGATTTCAGCATCACGAAGAGCTTGGGAATCATTTCCGCTATCCCTTGCATATTATAGTTCATCACGAAGTTCTACTAACTTGGTGATGGTGACTAGAGAATTCCGTTAATCACTATTTTATCTAGAATATTAACTCCCACTTGATTCAAGCAATTGTAGTACCCAGACAATCTGAGCACATGCTCACTGCTTGAGCTATGCTCCACCATCTTTTAGCTATAGAACTTGTTGGAGACTTCATATCTCTCAACTCGGGTATTTGCTTGAAATATTAACTTCAACTCCTGGAACATCTCATATGGTCCATGACGTTTAAAACGTCTTTGAACTCCTGATTCTAAGCCGTTTAAGCATGATGCACTATACTATCAAGTAGTCATCATATTAAGCTAGCCAAATGTTCATAACATCTGCATCTGTTCCTGCAATAGGTTTGTCACCTAGCGGTGCATCAAGGACATAATTCTTCTATGCAGCAATGAGGATAAACCTCAGATCACGGATCCAATCCACATCATTGCTACTAACATCTTTCAACTTAGTTTTCTCTAGGAACATATCAAAAATAAAACAGGGGAGCTAAACGCGAGCTATTGATGTACAACATAGATATGCTAATACTACCAGGACTAAGTTCATGATAAATTTAAGTTCAATTAATCATATTACTTAAGAACTCCGACTTAGATAGACATCACTCTAATCCTCTAAGTCATCACGTGATCCATAGCAACTAAACCATGTCCGATCATCACGTGAGATGGAGTAGTTTCAATGGTGAACATCACTATGTTGATCATATCTATTATATGATTCACGCTCGACCTTTTGGTCTCAGTGTTCCGAGGCCATATCTGTTATATGCTAGGCTCGTCAAGTTTAACCTGAGTATTCTGTGTGTGCTACTGTTTTGCACCCATTGTATTTGAACGTGGAGCCTATCACACCCGATCTTCACGTGCTGTCTCAGCACGAAGAACTTTCGCAACGGTGCATACTCAGGGAGAACACTTGTACCTTGATAATTAGTGAGAGATCGTCTTATAAAGCTACCGTCGAACTAAGCAAAATAAGATGTATAAAAGATAAACATCACATGCAATCAAAATAGTGACATGATATGGCCATCATCATCTTGTCCCTTTGATCTCCATCTCCAAAGCATCGTCATGATTTCCATCGTCACCAGCATGATACCATGATCTCCATCATCTTGATCTATATCAATGTGTCTTCACATGGTCGTCTCGCCAACTATTGCTCTTGCAGCTATTGCTATCGCATAGCGATAAAGTAAAGCAATTATTTGGCGCTTGCATCTGATGCAACAAAGAGACAACCATAAGGCTTCTGCCAGTTGCCGATAACTTCAACAAAACATGATCATCTTATACAACAACTTATATCTCATCACGTCTTGACTATATCACATCATAACATGCCCTGCAAAAACAAGTTAGACGTCCTCTACTTTGTTGTTGCAAGTTTTACGTGGCTGCTACGGCTAAGCAAGAATCGTTCTGACCTACGCATCAAAACCACAACGATAGTGTCAAGTTAGTGTTATTTTAACCTTGTCATGGACTGGGCATAGCCACACTCGGTTCAACTAAAGTTGGAGAAACTGACACCCGCTAGTCACCAGTGTGCATAGCACGGCGGTAAAACCAGTCTCGCGTAAGCGTACGCGTAATGTCGGTCTGGGCCGATTCATCCAACAATACCGCCGAACCAAAGTGTGACATGCTGGTAAGCAGTATAACTTATATCGCCCACAACTCACTTGTGTTCTACTCGTGCATATTACATCAACGCATAAAACCTGGCTCTGATGCCACTATTGAGAAACGTAGTAATTTCAAAAAAATTCCTACGCACATGGAAGATCATGGTGATGCATAGCAAAGAGAGGGGAGAGTGTTGTCCACGTACCCTCGTAGACCGAAAGCAAAAGCGTTAGCACAAAGCAGTGGATGTAGTCGTACGTCTTCACGATCCGACCGATCAAGTACCGAATGCACGGCACCTCCAAGTTCTGCACACGTTCAACTCGATGACGTCCCTCGAACTCCGATCCAGCCGAGTGTCGAGGGAGAGTTTCATCAGCACGACGGCATGGAGACAATGCTGATGTTCTACCGACACCGTGCTTCGCCTAAGCACCGCTACAACATTATCGAGGTGGACTATGGTGGAGGGGGGCACCTCACACGGCTAAGAGATCAAGAGATCAATTGTTGTGTCTATGGGGTGCCCCCTGGCCACGCATATAAAGGAGTGGAAGAGGGAAGGGGCCGGCCCTCTCTATGGCGCGCACTAGGGGAGTCCTACTCCCACCGGGAGTAGGATTCCCCCTTTCCTTGTAGAACTAGGAGCCCTTCCAAGTAGTAGGAGTAGGAGAGAAGGAAAAGGGAAAAAGAGAAGAGAAGGAAGGATGGGGCGCAACCCTTCCCCCTAGTCCAATCTAGACTAGGCCTTGGGGGGCGCGCGGCCTGCCTCTCTCTCTCTTTCCCCTAAAGCCCAATAAGGCCCATACACTCCTCGGCGAATTCCTGTAACTCCCCGGTACTTCGATAAATACCCGAATCACTCGGAACCTTTCCGATGCCCGAATATAGTCGTCCAATATATCGATCTTGACGTCTCGACCATTTCGAGACTCCTTGTCATGTCCCTGATCTCATCCGAGACTCCGAACTACCTTCGGTACATCAATACACATATACTCATAATATGACCGTCATCGAACTTTAACCGTGCGGACCCTACGGGTTCGAGAACTATGGAGACATGACCGACACACGTCTTCGGTCAATAACCAATAGCGGAACCTGGATGCTCATATTGGCTCCTACATATTCTACGAAGATCTTTATCAGTCAAACCGCATAACAAAATACGTTGTTCCCTTTGTCATCGGTATGTTACTTGCCCGAGATTCGATCGTCGGTATTTCAATACCTAGTTCAATATCGTTATCAGCAAGTCTCTTTACTCGTTCCGTAATACATCATCCCGCAACTAAGTCATTAGTTGCAATGCTTGCAAGGCTTATAGTGATGTGCATTACCGAGTGGGCCCAGAGATACCTCTCTGACAATCGGAGTGACAAATCCTAATCTCGAAATAGCCTAACGCAACAAGTACCTTCGGAGACACCTTTAGAGCACCTTTATAATCACCCAGTTACGTTGTGACGTTTGGTGGCACACAAAGTGTCCCTCCGGTAAACAGGACTTGCATAATCTCATAGTCATAGGAACATGTATAATTCAGGAAGAAAGCAATAGCAACAAACTAAACGATCAAGTGCTAAACTAACGGAATGGGTCAAGTCAATCACATAATTCTCCTAATGATGTGATCCCATTAATCAAATGACAACTCATGTCTATGGTTAGGAAACATAACCATCTTTGATCAACGAGCTTGTCAAGTACAGGCATACTAGTGACACTCTGTTTGTCTATGTATTCACACATGTATTATGTTTTTGTTTAATACAATTCTAGCATGAATAATAAACATTTATCATGATATAAGGAAATAAATAATAACTTTATTATTGCCTCTAGGGCATATTTCCTTCATAAATCTCATCAACCTGTCTCCGGAGAGGAGAATAGTCCGGATGATGATGTACACATCATCCCGGAAAGGCACATGGAACAAGAGAACCTCCATAGAAGGCTTATTGCAACCGCGAGGAGCTTGAAGAAGCAGAAGCAAAGGCTTAAGGCCACGCAGAATACGCTCATAGGCAGATGGAATAAAGTGCTTAACACTGAAGAAACGTACGGCGGTAGTCGCCACACAAAGAACTATCCAAAGCACAAACTGCTACCTGAATTCGACGACGAGGCTTTAGAGCCCATTCATCCGAAGAATAAAACGGTTGATTAGCCGGATCGACCACCCCGTGGCCACGACAGGGCGGCTAACGACGTCGCACACAAGTCAGCGCACGATTTACGCGAAGACCTGCACAGAAAAGCCGGTTTGGCCAGGTCCATCTACGGATCCAGGAAGTGCACTCCAGCATAGAATCATGGCTGCCCAAATGACTATACTGACCGAATATAAGCTCATTATCAAAACCAAACGCTACAACCGTCCGAAGAATGCCATGAGACATCCAAATACAGGGGTGCCGCGCACCCCCTATGCTTCACCGATGAGGTGCTGGATCATGAATTTCCAAAGGGATTCAAACCCGTGAACATAGAGGCATACGACGGAACGACAGACCCTGGGGTCTGGATTGAGGACTTTATCCTTCACATCCACATGGCTCACGGAGATGATCTCCACGCCATCAAATACCTGCCCCTCAAGTTGAAAGGACCAGCTCGGCACCGGCTGAAAGGCCTCCCCGAAAACTCAATTGGAAGCTGGGAAGAGCTTGAGGATGCTTTTAGGGCTAATTTTCAAGGGACCTATGTCCGACCTCCGGACGCAAACGATTTAAGTCACATAATTCAACAGCCCGGAGATTCAGCCCGAAAGCTTTGTTACAGATTTCTCACGAAGAAGAATCAAATCGTCGACTGCCCAGATGCCGAAGCCTTAGTGGCTTTCAAGCACAGTGTCCGAGACGAATGGCTCGCCAAACACCTCGGCCAGGAAAAACCAAGGACAATGACAGCCCTAACAAGCCTTATGACCCGCTTTTGCGCGGGCGAAGACAGTTGTCTGGCCCGTAGCGGCACCAGCAAACCAGGCACATCCAAAGTCAGGGATGCCAACGGGGAACCGCGACGCAATAAGAGCAAGCGTCGAAACAATTAAGACAGCCCTGACAACACGGTGGTAAACGCCAGATTCAGGGGCTCTCAACCCGGTCAACGAAAAAAGCCATTTAAAGGCAGCAGAGATGGATTGTCCAGACTAAACAAGATTCTAGACAGATTATGTTAGATTCATGGCACCTCCGACAAACCTGTAAATTACACCAACAGAGAATGCTGGGTCTTCAAGCTAGCCGGCAAGCTAAACGCCGAACACAAGGGGAGGGAGACACCAAGCGAAGGCGAGGATGAGCCTCACCAGCCGAACACTGGGGGACATAAAAAATTCCCACCAGAGGTCAAAACAGTGAACATGATTTACGCAACTCACATACCGAAGAGGAGGCACAAATGCGCACTCTGAGACGTATACGCCGTAGAGCCCGCCACCCCCAAGTTCAACCCTTGGTCGGCCTGTCCGATCACTTTTGATCGCAGGGATCACCCGTCTAGTATCCGGCACGGAGGATCGGCTGCCTTGGTGCTAGACCCAATAATTGACGGATACCATCTCACCCGAGTCCTTATGGACGGCGGCAGTAGTCTTATTCTAATATATCAGGACACCATCCACAAAATGGGGATAGACACGACAAGAATCAGCCAAAGCAATACTTCCTTTAAAGGAGTAATACCAGGTCCAGAGGCCTGTTGCCCGGGCTCTCTAGTACTAGAGGTTGTATTCGGTTCTCCCGACAACTTCTGAAGCGAAGAATTAACCTTCGACATCGCTCCATTCCGAAGCGGCCATCACGCACTACTCGGAAGAATGGCCTTCGCTCATTGTAATGCAGTACCGCATTACGCTTATCTTAAGCTTAAGATGCCCGGTCCACATGGCATCATCATAGTTAGCAGAAACACAAAGCGTTCCTCATGTACGGAGTAATATGTGGCGGCTCTAGCAGCCAATCACTGAACGGCCTCTCCAACCAGAAGAAATGATCGGTCGTCAAGACCGCGGACAAAGTTACACGAGTTCGGCACACCACTCGCTGTAACAGCTCAGATAAACCTGAGATTAGGTCGATGGATATACCCCCATAGGTGGTGCTAGGGGCTTCCCGCATGTAAAAAGGACTACAGATCGACATGACCCTATTTAGATTGCATTTTAATGGTTCATTAAGAATAACCATTTTTTCGCATGAAGACTTTCACATGCGTTTTTCTCTTTTATAGATGATCATCGTGCTACACACTTCCAGGATACGGCACAACGGAGACACAGGCGCAGGCGTGCAGTAGGGCCCCGCTCAAAGGTTTCTTTTTAGATTAAGACCCTGTGTAAACCTTTTTTACTGTCTCTTGTTGCTTCACTCCCTCCGGATACTCAACACAACCGAAAGGGATGCTGGCGTTATTTGGCAATTCGTCACGTCAGAGTAATGCAAGTACCTAGAAAATCAGGGCTCATTATCGAGGGCATTACTCAGCCCAGTATATGTTGTAAAATCCGAATACCTTAGGGAGTGTTCGGCGTCGCGAGTTTGGCCTTGTATGCATCAGCTCCGAATCATGTCTTTGGTCAATAGTTGGGTTTGCCCGACTCCCGTGTTTTGCTACCTTACGTTCTGCTCTATCGGCTAAGGTGGCACTAGGAGAACTACTGCGATTGTGCCCTGGTTCATCCGGATGAGCACCTCAGTAGAGAAAGCCCAAAACTAACTGTCATGATAAAGCGTGAGACTGGTCAACCACTCGACGACTCAGCGGAATCTTCGCGATTCCTCCGCATTAACGAAGGACCGGTTTCCCGGTCATGTATGTACGCGCACCGTATTCGGATGAGCGCGGAAGTACCAGGGGCTATATAGTAGCCCCACCGTCAAACTCCTATGGCTAAGTGAAAGTGTTAAAGCTATATAGTACGATTGCCTTGTTCGCCGGGCTATCACCTCCTTAATGGACCAAGACGTTGGGTCAAGTGTGAATACACGCTTTTCCAAACACCCCCGCATTATGTGTGTGGGGGCTGAAGCTGACGACTGCAAACTTTCAGGTTATATACATGCATAAACGGCCGCATAGGAGGCGTCATAATACTTTCAGTCAAAAGTATAAACACAACCTTTATAATCCAAATAGCGTTGTTTTTACAATTGGGTTACATGTCAATTGAACATGATACTCTTCGAGCACTGAGCCTCTATTAAACGAGCGCCTTCTAGGACTTCTTCAAAATAGTGCTTAGCCGAGACCTGGCCTACGGCCGGATCCCGAGTTGCAATAGGGTGGCCTCCATCTCTGCCCAGTATGTCTTAACACGGGCAGAGCCATCCGCGCATCCTCTATGCACACCGACCTCTTTACAGCGTCGATATGCGGCACATCACCAAGGAATCGTTGCACTAAACCAAAGTAACTATTTGGCCTTGGTCCCTTCGGCCAAAGATGATCCACGACAGATGATACGTCTCCAATGTATCTATAATTTTTGATTCCTACGCATTAACGAAGGACCGGTTTCCCGCTCATGTATGTACGCGCACCGTATTCGGATGAGCGCGGAAGTACCAGGGGCTATATAGTAGCCCCACCGTCAAACTCCTATGGCTAAGTGAAAGTGTTAAAGCTATATAGTCCGATTGCCTTGTTCGCCGTGCTATCACCTCCTTAATGGACCAAGACGTTGGGTCAAGTGTGAATACACGCTTTTCCAAACACCCCCGCATTATGTGCGTGGGGGCTGAAGCTGACGACTGCAAACTTTCAGGTTATATACATACATAAACGGCCGCACAGGAGGCATCATAATACTTTCAGTCAAAAGTATAAACACAACCTTTATAATCCAAATAGCATTGTTTTTACAATTGGGTTACATGTCAATTGAACATGATACTCTTCGAGCACTGAGCCTCTATTAAACGAGCGCCTTCTAGGACTCCTTCAAAATAGTGCTTAGCCGAGACCTGGCCTACGGCCGGATCCCGGGTTGCAATAGGGTGGCCTCCATCTCTGCCCAGTATGTCTTAACACGGGCAGAGCCATCCGCGCATCCTTTATGCACACCGACCTCTTTACAGCGTCGATATGCGGCACATCACCAAGGAATCGTTGCACTAAACCAAAATAACTATTTGGCCTTGGTCCCTTCGGCCAAAGATGATCCACGAGAGATGATACGTCTCCAATGTATCTATAATTTTTGATTGCTCCATGCTATATTATCTACTTTTTTGGATGTTTATGGGCTTTATTATACACTTTTATATCATTTTTGGGACTAACCTATTAACCCAGAACCCAGTGCCAGTTTATGTTTTTACCTTGTTTTAGAATATCGCAGAAAAGGAAAACCACACGGATTCCAATTGACCTGAAACTTCATGGAACTTATTTTTGGATCATTACAAGCCTAGAAGACATGGAGTGCACGTCAGGGGATCTATGAGGAGGCCACGAGGCAGGGGCGCGCCCACCCCCAGGGAGCGTCCTCCACCCTCGTGGGCCCCTCGTGCCCCACTGACGTACTTCTTCCTCTTATATATCTCGATATAAACTAAAACGATCAGTGAACACAATAGATCGGGAGTTCCGCCGTCAGAAGCTTGCGTACCCACCGAAAACCAATCTAGACCCGTTCCGGCACCCTGCCGGAGGAGGCAATCCCTCTCCGGTGGCCATCTTCATCATCCCGGTGCTCTCCATGACGAGGAGGGAGTAGTTCTCCCTCGGGGCTGAGGGTATGTACCAGTAGCTATGTGTTTGATCTCTCTCTCTCTCTCTCTCGTGTTCTTGAGGTGATACGATCTTGATGTATCGCGAGCTTTGGTATTATAGTTGGATCTTATGATGTTTTCTCCCCCCTCTACTCTTTTGTAATGGATTGAGTTTCCCCTTTGAAGTTATCTTATCAGATTGAGTCTTTAAAGATTTGAGAACACTTGATGTATGTCTTGCCGTGCGTATCTATGGTGACAATGGGATATCACGTGATTCACTTGATGTATGTTTTGGTGATCAACTTGGGGGTTCCGCCCATGAACCTATGCATAGGGGTTGGCACACGTTTTCGTCGTGATTCTCCGGTAGGAACTTTGGGGCACTCTTTGAGGTTCTATGTGTTGGTTGAATAGATGAATCTGAGATTGTGTGATGCATATCGTATAATCATACCTACGGATACTTGAGGTGACATTGGAGTATCTAGGTGACGTTAGGGTTTTGGTTGATTTGTGTCTTAAGGTGTTATTCTAGCACGAACTCTAGGGCTGTTTGTGACACTTATAGGAATAGCCCAACGGATTGATTGGAAAGAATAACTTTGAGGTGGTTTCGTACCCAACCATAATCTCTTCATTCGTTCTCCGCTATTAGTGACTTTCGAGTGACTCTTTCTTGCATGTTGAGGGATAGTTATGTGATCTAATTATGTTATTATTGTTGAGAGGACTTGCACTAGTGAAAGTATGAACCCTAGGCCTTGTTTCAACGCATTGCAATACTGTTTGTGCTCACTTTTACCACCAGTTACCATGCTGTTTTTATATTTTCAGATTACAAATACCTTTATCTACCATCCATATTGGACTTGTATCACCACCTCTTCGCCGAACTAGTGCACCTATACAATTTACCGTTGTATTGCGTGTGTTGGGGACACAAGAGACTCTTTGTTATTTGGTTGCAGGGTTGCTTGAGAGAGACCATCTTCATCCAACGCCTCCTACAGATTGATAAACCTTAGGTCATCCACTTGAGGGAAATTTGCTACTGTCCTACAAACCTCCAACAACGTCTACAAGAAGAAGGTTGTGTAGTAGACATCAAGCTCTTTTCTGGCGCCGTTGCCGGGGAGGTGAGTGCTTTAAGGTATATCTTTAGATCTTGCAATCGAGTCTTTTAGTTTCTTGTTTTATCACTAGTTTTGTCTTTAAAAGAAAATTACAAAAAAATGGAATTAAGAGTACCTCATATGCTTCATCTTTTTAATATCTATCATGAAAATAAGGATTCCGATAATTGTGCCAAAGTGTTAGAAGAAGAATACATTAAAATGTTTGGCACTAAATACCTGAATGATGAGCATGATTGCAATGTTGTTAGTATGAATTCCTTGAATATCTATGATGCTAATGATATACAAAGCCATAATCTTGGGGAAGCTATGTTTGATGGAGATGATATTTTTTGTCCCCCAAGTTTTGATGAGGAAATTTATTATGATGAAACATGCCTCCTATCTATGATTGTTATTGTGATGACATGTATGCTTTAAAGTGTAATGATAACAATGAAACTTGTCATCTTGATTTCAATTTTCAATCCCACGATAATTATTTTGTTGAGTTTGCTCCCACTATTATTCATGAGAAGAATTTTGCTTGTGTGGAGAGTAATAAAATTTCTATGCTTGTAGATCATGAAAAGAATGCTTTAGGTGATGGTTATATTGTTGAATTCATTCATGATGCTACTGAAAATTATTATGAGGGAGGAATATATGCTTGTAGGAATGGCAATAATATCAAGTTTCCACTCTATGTGCTTAAAGTTTTGAAGTTATGCTTGTTTTACCATAATATGAAAGTTGATTTTTGTTCCCACAAGTTGTTTTCTCACAAAATCCCTATGCATAGGAAGTGGGTTAGACTTAAATGTTCTAGTCATATTCTTCAAGATGCTCTCTTTATGTTTCAATTCCTATCTTTTATGTGAGCATGATTGAAATCATCATGCCTAGCTAGGGGCGTTAAACGATAGCGCTTGATGGGAGGCAACCCAATTTTATTTTTGTTCCTTGATTTTTGTTCCTGATTAGTAATAAATAATTCATCTAGCCTCTGTTTATATGTGGTTTTATGCTTTTAATTAGTGTTTGTGCCAAGAATAACTTTGGGAAGACTTTGGGGAAGTCTTGTTGATCCTGCTGTAAAAAACAGAAACTTTAGCGCTCACGAGAATTGCTTCCATTTTTATTGGTTAGTGCTATTTAGTTAATTCTTTTTGTAGATGATTAATAGATAAATTTATCACGTCCAGCAATTTATTTGAGAATTGTATGAGTTCCAGAAGTACACGTTTGATTCAGATTACTACAGACTATTCTGTTTTTGACAGATTCTGTTTTCATTGTGTTGTTTAATTATTTTGATGAATCTATGGCTAGTAAAAAAGTTTATAAACCATAGATAAGTTGGAATACTGTAGGTTTAACACCATTATAAATAAAGAATGAGTTCATTACAGTACCTTGAAGTGGTGATTTATTTTCTTATACTAACGGAGCTTACGAATTTTCTGTTAAGTTTTGTGTTGTGAAGTTTTGAAGTTTTGGGTAAAGATTCGATGGACTATGGAATAAGGAGTGGCAAGAGCCTAAGCTTGGGTATGTCCAAGGCACCCCAATGTAATATTTAAGGACAACCAAAAGCCTAAGCTTGGGGATGCCCCGGAAGGCATCCCCTCTTTCCTCTTCTTTCATCGGTAACTTTACTTGGAGCTATATTTTTATTCGCCACATGATATGTGTTTTGCTTGGAGCGTCATTTTATTTCATTATGTTTTGCTTGCTGTTTGAATAAAGTATCAAGATCTGAAATTATTAAATGTTAGAGAGTCTTCATATTGTTGCATAATTATTCGACTACTCATTGATCTTCACTTATATCTTTCGGATTAGTTTGTCATTTGCTCTAGTGCTTCACTTATATCTTTTACAGCATGGTGGTAGTTTTATTTTGAAGAAATAGATGAACTCTCATGTTTCACTTAGATTATTTTGAGAGTCTTAAATAGCATGGTAATTTGCTTAAAATCCTAATATGCTAGGTATTCAAGATTAGTAAAATTTTCTTATGAGTGTTTTGAATACTAAGAGAGGTTTGATGCTTGATGATTGTTTTGAGATATGGAGGTAATAATATCAAAGTCATGCTAGTTGAGTAGTTGTGAATTTGAGAAATGCTTGTGTTGAAGTTTGCAAGTCCAGTAGCATGCATGTATGGCAAACGTTATGTAACAAATTTGAAACATGAGGTGTTATTTGATTGTCCTCCTTATGAGTGGCGGTCGGGGACGAGCGATGGTCTTTTCACACCAATCTATCCCCCTAGGAGCATGCGCGTAGTGCCGAGGTTTTTGATGACTTGTAGATTTTTGCAATAAGTATGTGAGTTCTTTATGACTAATGTTGAGTCCATGGATTATACGCACTCTCACCCTTCCATCATTGCTAGCCTCTTCGGTACCGTGCATTGCCCTTTCTCACATTGAGAGCTGGTGCAAACTTCGCCGGTGCATCCAAACCCAATGATATGATACGCTCTGTCACACATAAACCTCCTTATATCTTCCTCAAAACAGCCACCATACCTACCTATTATGGCATTTCCATAGCCATTCCGAGATATATTTTCATGCAACTTTCCATCATTCCATTCATCGTGGCACATTCATCATTGTCACATTGCTTTGCTTGATCATGTAGTTGACATCGTATTTGTGCCAAAGCCACCGTTCATAATTTTTCATACATGTCACTCTTGATTCATCGCAATCCCGGTACACCGCCGGAGGCATTCATATAGAGTCATACTTTGTTCTAGTATCGAGTTGTAAATAAATAGAAGTGTGATGATCATCATTTTCTAGAGCATTGTCCAAAGTGAGGAATAAAAGAGAAAGGCCATAAAAAAAGAGAAAGGCCATAAAAAAAGAGAAGGCCCAAAAAAATGAGAAAAAAATAGAGAAGGGACAATGCTACTATCATTTGCCACACTTGTCCTTTGCCACACTTGTGCTTGAAAGTATCACCATAATCCTCATGATAGAGAGTCTCTTGTTTAGTCACTTTCATATACTAGTGGGAATTTTTCATTATAGAACTTGGCTTGTATATTCCTACAATGGGCCTCCTCAAGTGCCCTAGGACTTCTTGAGCAAGCAAGTTGGATGCACACCCACTTAGTTTCTTTTGTTGAGCTTTCATACATTTATAGCTCTAGTGCATCCGTTGCATGGCAATCCCTACTGCTTGCATTAACATCAATCGATGGGCATCTCCATAGCCCATTGATTAGCATCATTGATGTGAGACTTTCTCCTTTTTGTCTTCTCCACATAACCCCCTCATTGTTCTATTCCACCCACAGTGCTATGTCCATGGCTCGCACTCATATATTGCGTGAAAGTTCATAGGTTTGAGATTACTAAAGTATGAAACAATTGCTTGGCTTGTCATCGGGGTTGTGCATGATGAGAGCATTCTTGTGTGACGAAAACAGAGCATGACTAAACCATATGATTTTGTAGGGATGAACTTTCTTTGGCCATGTTATTTTGAGAGGACATAATTGCTTAGTTAGTATGCTTGAAGTATTATTATTTTTCTGTCAATATGAACTTTTATCTTGAATCTTTCGGATCTGAATATTCATGCCACAATTAAGAAGAATTACATTGAAATTATGCCAAGTAGCACTCCGCATCAAAAATTCTGTTTTTATCATTTACCTACTCGAGGACGAGCAGGAATTAAGCTTGGGGATCATGAGACGTCTCCAACGTATCTATAATTTTTGATTGCTCCATGCTATATTATCTACTGTTTTGGATGTTTATGGACTTTATTATACACTTTTATATCATTTTTGGGACTAACCTATTAACCCAGAGCCCAGTGCCAGTTTCTATTTTTACCTTGTTTTATAATATCGTAGTAAAGGAAAACCAAACAGAGTCCAATTGACCTGAAACTTCATGGAACTTATTTTTGGATCAGAAGAAGCCTAGAAGACTTGGAGTGCACGTCAGGGGTTCTACGAGGAGGCCACGAGGCAGGGGGCGCGCCCACCCCCTGGGTGCGCCCTCCACCCTCGTGGGCTCCTCGTGGCCCCCGTGACGTACTTCTTCCTCCAATATATCTCCATATACCATAAAACAATCAGGGAACACAATAGATCGGGAGTTCCGCCGCCAGAAGCCTCCATAGCCATCGAAAACGAATCTAGACCCGTTCTAGCACCCTGCCGGAGGAGGCAATCCCTCTTCGGTGGCCATCTTCATCATCCCGGTGCTCTCCATGACGAGGAGGGAGTAGTTATCCCTTGGGGCTGAGGGTATGTACCAGTAGCTATGTGTTTGATCTCTCTCTCTCTCGTGTTCTTGATGTATCGCGAGCTTTGCTATTATAGTTGGATCTTATGATGTTTTCTCCCCCCTCCACTCTCTTGTAATGGATTGAGTTTCCCCTTTTAACTTATCTTATCCGGTTGAGTCTTTAAAGATTTGAGAACACTTCATGTATGTCTTGCCGTGCGTATCTGTGGTGACAATGGGATATCACGTGATTCACTTGATGTATGTTTTGGTGATCAACTTGCGGGTTCCGCCCATGAACCTATGCATAGTGGTTGGCACACGTTTTCGTCATGATTCTCCGGTAGGAACTTTGGGGCACTCTTTGAGGTTCTATGTGTTGGTTGAATAGATGAATCTGAGATTGTGTGATGCATATCGTATAATCATACACACGGATACTTGAGGTGACATTGGAGTATCTACGTGACATTAGGGTTTTGGTTAATTTGTGTCTTAAGGTGTTATTCTAGTACGAACTCTAGGGCTGTTTGTGACACTTATAGGAATAGCCCAACGGATTGATTGGAAAGAATAACTTTGAGGTGGTTTCGTACACTACCATAATCTCTTCGTTCTTTCTCCGCTATTAGTGACTTTGGAGTGACTCTTTGTTGCATGTTGAGGGATAGTTATGTGATCCAATTATGTTATCATTGTTGAGAGGACTTGCACTAGTGAAAGTATGAACCCTAAGCCTTGTTTCAACGCATTGCAATACCGTTTGTGCTCACTTTTACCACTAGTTAGCTTGCTGTTTTTATATTTTTCAGATTACAAATACCTTTATCTACCATCCATATTGCACTTGTATCACCATCTCTTCGCCAAACTAGTGCACCTATACAATTTACCGTTGTATTGGGTGTGTTGGGGACACAAGAGATTCTTTGTTATTTGGTTTGAGGGTTGCTTGAGAGAGACCATCTTCATCCTACGCCTCCTATGGATTGATAAACCTTAGGTCATCCAGTTGAGGGAAATTTGCTACTGTCCTACAAACTTCTGCACTTGGAGGCCCAACAACATCTACAAGAAGAAGTTTGTGTAGTAGACATCAACAGACCTCATGGCAAGTCCGGACAACCTATGGAGCTCGGCCCACTCGGACATTTGTTCATTTAACAGCAAGGGACGCATTGGAGCACTGAACTGCGACCAGAACAATCTTTACACTTCATGATCTTTCTGATCTTTGAAAAACTCAGTCGCATCAGCATCACTCATTGCCAAGTCCAAGTACGCATCTGCAGCACTCAATAATTGTTCCAGAGGGGCATACTTCGGATCTCCGAACTTCGTTCGCAACAAAAAGGGCTTCCTAGCCGTGATATCTCCAGCTTGACGGAGCTCCTCCTTCGCCGCTCTGATTTTAGAGCAGGTTTCCTTGGCTGCTTTCACGGCTTCCTTCAAGTCAGCCGCTTTCGCTTGGCTTTCCTTTTCAAGAAGCTCATATTGGCCGAAGACATCTTTCAACTCAACAGCCATCTTGGCTATTTTATCTTCGCTCTGGTGATGAGCAGCCTGTTCGGCTCTTAACTCTTCGGCCGCCTTTAGGGCGGCCGCATCACTTCTCCTAGCTTGTTCCTTGGCTCGGGAAAGTTCCGCCTGAAGTGTCTCCACGGTGGCTGCTCCATCTGCAGTCACAGCATATTATAGATACTACCATCATGCTCCTCTTAATGTTGGCTCATCACCCGAAAATACATACCCTGTGCCTCGTCAAGCCGCTTGTTCACAAGCGTAATGTTGGCATCTGCCACGTCAAGTTGCCGCCTTAGTCCGGCAAACTCAGAAGTCTGGCCAGCCACCGGACCCTCAGCCTCCTGCACATGAAAGCAGCGCGATCATTACCTGGGACAATGATCCTCTGTTTCCTTCCTCTGGACAGCAACCAAAGTCTCAGGGGATACTATCTGTATAGAGCACACCTAGCGTGTGCGGTACCGTCAAAAAACTTATATATTACTTTGGGTACCTCAAAGCCTCTTAGGAGGCTCGTAAAAGCTTCATGCAACCCACTTTTGGCGGATGAAATCCTCTCAACCACCGTACCCATTAAAGTACGATGCGCCTCTGAGATAGCCGCTTGCTCCAAAAGACACATCAATGCGTCCGGTTGTGCACCGGACAGTCCCGGACTCTTTTTGTTGCTCTCCTTAGGAGCCGAATACTCCAGACTTCGGGTGGCCGAAGGGTAACCTTCTGGCCATGGCGGATCGGGAGAAATCCTCCGTGATGACACCTCAGGGTCGTCCGCCCCAGGAGGCGGGGAGACAGGGGGAGGCATTTCGCTCTCCATCATCTCCGGAAGAAGATGCCCCAAAGACGAACTCTGTCGAGAAGGGCTACGAGCCAGACTGCAATATATATATGTCTTGATTATTTCCCGTGTTAAGAGATAAAGTGGGATATATTTACCAAAGTAATCTTGTTCACTTATAGCTCGGTGGAGGGATGGCCCCCTTGCGGGCACTGTGCGGTAAGGACGCCCTCTAGGGCAGGGCCCCCTGGCGAAGGTTTCTTCCCTCGTTTGGAAACCTTCGTTTCCAAGTCTTCAGAGGCGGTCCTTTTCCTTCCTTGGGGCGAGGGGATTCTAGATTCTTCTCCCCGATTATCCTCCTTCGCAGAGACAGTAATTCCCCCAGTTTGGATGAGTAATGTGTGAAGCCCGCTTTCGGCTTCTTTATTCCTCCATTTATATCTTCCCCTAATGGCACTTGATAAGGTGCATGCTTAAGCATCCTGGTTAGTACAGGATCCGTTGAGCCTTCGGGAAAGGGGGCCGAACACCTGATCCTCTCCACCTTTCTTATCCATTCCTGGCCGAGAGCGATTTTTTCCGAATGATGTTATGATAAATAAAAAGACAGCATGTTCGGTCGCAGAATTACTTACGTGGGTATCTAAACGGTTGTTGTGGAGACCCGCATCCTCAGTGGTGTCCGAACACTTTATTCGTGATCCGAAGAACAATCTATACATCTCTTCGAGCGTCACGCCTAAGAATTGCTGAATAGCTCGCGGTCCTTCCGGGTTGAACTCCCACATACGGAGAGATCGACGTTGGCATGGCAGGACCCAATGAACGAGCATAACTTGCATTACCTTGACAAGACTGACATCCCTCTTGAGGAGATCTCGGATGTGACTTTGCAATGTCATCACGTCATTAACTGGCCCCCAGTCCAGCCCCTTGTTGACCCATGATGCTAGTTGCGGTGGGGGGCCCAAGCAGAAGGCGGGGGCAACTGCCCACTTTGTACCTCGGGGAGTTGTGATGTAAAACCACTCCCGCTGCCATAAGTTAGACACCTCCGGGAAGGAACCCTTTGGCCATAGAGCATCGGCGCCTTTGCTTATAATGGCACCTCCACATTCTGCGTGTTGCCCATCCGTCGTCTTCGGCTTCACATTGGAGGTCTTGAGCCATATGCTGAAATGTGGGGTGATGTGGAGGAAGGCCTCACACACGACGATAAACGACGACATGTGAAGGATGGAATCTGGAGCTAGATCATGGAAATCGAGCCCGTAATAGAACATAAGCCCTCTAACAAAGGGATCAAGACTAAAGCCTAGCCCTCGGAGGAAGTGGGAAACAAATACGACACTCTTGTTGGGTTCGGGAATGGGGATGACCTGCCCTTGAGCAGGCAGCATGTGCGACATTTCGGCGGTCAGATACCTGGCTTCCCTTAGCTTCTTGATGTCCTCCTCTGTGACAGAGGAGGCCATCCACCGACCTTGAAGGTTGGATCCGGACATGGTTGAAGGTCTGAAGAGCTTAGCTTGAGCCTTGGGTGTTGGAACTCGATGTGGGGGAAGGGAAGGATCGAGCGCGAGAAGAAAAGGACAGGCCTTTTCCCCTTTATAAAGAGGGTGGATACCAAGAGTCCTCCGCGTGGCCATTTGGAACTTGCCTAAAATCGAGGAGTCATACTAACAAGCACAATTGGGTTACCCACACCCGTATTGATGAGAATCCCATGATATGGGGAACATGATCTCTGCTTCGACAAGATGTGCCAATAAAACCGCCTCGTAACACGTGTAGTGGCAGGCTTGGAAAAAAGGTTCGTAATGACCGGACCATGGCAGGATATCATGTTGCGAAAGGTTGTCAGCAGATTAGATTTGTCGAATATTATACTCTCTACGGTGGCAAGTGGAATTTGTTTTACAGAGACGAACACAATCCTTGTGTTCAAAATCTTCTATCAAGTATTCAGAGAAGGAACCCGCCTTGCAATGCCGGAGACAATCTGCGTGCCGGACTCATCGTCATTTAAGCCTGGTTCAGGGGCTACTGAGGGAGTCCTGGATTAGGGGGTCCTCGGGCTGCCAGACTATATACGTTGGCCGGAATGTTGGACTATGAAGATAGGAGATTGAAGACTTCGTCCCATGTCCGGGTGGGACTCTCCTTTGCGTGGAACGCAAGCTTGGCAATTCGGATATGTAGATCTCCTTCCCTGTAACCGACTCTGTGTAACCCTAGCCCCCTCCGGTATCTATATAAACCGGAGGGTTTAGTCCGTAGGACAACAACAATCATAATCATAGGCTAGCTTCTAGGGTTTAGCCTCTAGGATCTGTTGGTAGATCAACTCTTGTAATACTAATATCATCAAGCTCAATCAAGCAGGAAGTAGGGTATTACCTCCATCGAGAGGGCTCCAACTTGGGTAAACATTGTGTCCCCCGCCTCCTGTTACCATCAGCCTTAGACACACAGTTTGGGACACCCTACCCGAGATCCGCCGGTTTTGACACCGACAACTCCCTCCATCTCAACCCGCGCCTTGCTATTCCAAAATTACAACACGCGCGAAATGCCCGACACACGAAATGCCCGTGATACTCGTGAACCGGAAGAACCGCCTCAAATTGGTGGGGGTACTCTCGTAACTTACCCCACATCTCGGACAAGCGCGTCCCTAAGCCATGGTTCCGCACTCCCGTCCCATCCGCCCACCCATTCGTACACCGAGGCCGGCAAAACCCACGAAGCCCCATACCCTCCTCCGTCCGCCACCCAGCTGGAGCCTCTTCCCCGACGACGTCGTCCACAGCAACACCTCGACGTCCCTCATCCACCGTACCGGATGAGGATCCATCGTCGATCTGGTCATCCTGCCGGTTCAGCCACCCTGTCCTCCACCTCCAAGGAGCTGCCCCGACGTTCCCCTCATCTTTTGCGCCACCTCCATTCCCACATCGCCGTCTTCACCTGCACCAATGGAAGAGCATCATCATCATCACTTCCTCGGATGAAGCTGCTATCTAATCGGCGCCACCAAAGAGGTTGTACACTAGACGCCACATTTTCTTCTTGATTCGATCTCACGGTGCTGCCGCCGCTCGGTTCGAGCCGACACGGCGCGGCTCCATCCACGCCGGCGTCGCCGGCCACTTCCTCCACGGCGTTGCTCCCTCGGCGGAGACGTCCACATCAGTAGGAGCTGCTGCTACTGTGCTCTTGCTCTCGGTCCCCTGCCTGGTCTTCTCTTGCTCTTGCTCGCACTGCTGCTCTCTCTCTTGCTCTTGCTCCTGCTTGCGATGCTGCTCCGATTTATCTACACTTCAGTCGACTGAATCGACTTTTGGGTCAGTCGATTTTCAGGGGGTGGGGGGGGGGGCTCGCCGGAGTTAAGGAAGAACCAGCCGTACCGGGGAGGAGGGCTCGCCGGAGAGGTACCCCACTACCTATCTTAGGGTTCAGGGTGGGGCGGTGGTGGGGCGGTGGCGTGGGGATCACCAAAGAAAAAGCTCTGTACGGGGGGGCTATAGGAATGGCCGGGGCAGCGGCGGACCTGTGGTGGGGAGCGTTTTCGGGGCGGGCGGGGCGGCGCACCGCCGGCCACTGGCGGCGGGGGGCGGCTGTTTGACCGGTGGTGGCTGGCGGCTTAGGGGGTGGAGGTTGAATATGAACTGCAGGCCCATGATTTCGTATCCAACGGCTGCAAAATCGACTAACCAGAGATGAAAAAGTCAGTCGACTGACTTGTAGCCTCACCTCTAGTGCGTTCAGTTTGGACAGTAAAATTCAGTTTTGACAGCAAAAATTAGTTTCGACAGTTAAGTTCAGTTTCGACAGTAAAGTTCAGAGATAAGCGGCTGATGTGTACATCTAGCACTTTGTGGTTATGTATTTTACGTCATCTATTGGAGATGCTATTTGAATTCCGCTCAGGTTAACATTGTCTCTCTTGTCCTGCTTCAGCCTCGTCGTCGTACAACTCACCGGAGCTGCTCCAACGACAAAACCCTCCATCACAGCGGAGCAGTACCTCGGACTCCATCTCCAGACGCCTAAGATCTTCTTCCCCTCCTCCAAAAGCCAAGTCAGTCGGAGCATCCTCACCGACTAACCCAATCACGATGAGATCGACATGGCTTCGCCAAAGAGGTTGTACACTTCTTGTGGTTTGACTTAATCTCAACATGCTTCTTTGCATCCTGTGATCTTCCAATTCTTGTGAACCAAACACCCAGATTGGCAGAAATCCTGTGTTTTTAAATTATCTGTTTTGCACGTGCATTCCTATCCTATTCATGTCTATTTCCTATCCCTGCATTGTTAGAGACCTCAAATTCAAACAAGCACTTACACAATTAGTTCTGTTACAGATATGTGTCAAAGAAAACCTTGTGTGGTTTGTCCTGCTCCTGCGGTGCTGTGTTCCACCCCAGCTCAGCTGCTCCAATGACTGAAGGGTTCACCAAAGCAGGGATCCGCTCTCTAGTCTGTCTTTCGCCGCCTTAGATCTTCTTCCCCGCCGCCGGCAACCACGACAACTGCATTACCATCATCAACTTAGCAGATGACCTTGAGGACTACATGGGTCCGCAAGAGAGGTCGCACTCTTCCGTGTCTGCTTACGTTATGCATCGCTTAATATGATGACATGCTACTTTATCGTCTTGTTCACCTATTCTCCGACTCAGGTCCAAACTTATGCTGAATCTTGAGTTTTTAAATGGTTGTGGGGTACATATTGGGGAAGCAATCAGTACTATCTGTCTACTATCTGGTTAATCTCTAGTGTCTACTATGAGTTTCATGTTGGGTGCAAACAAACATTAAAGGAGCCATTATCTCTATTTTTTAACTAAAGCTATTATCTGCCTGCTATCATTGGTTTTGGGTCTATCCACAGTTTGCTACCATCACTCTGGATTTGTGCATGCACTTCTTACATAATCTCACTATGTTTTATTCCTATGCATGCCAGTTATTGTACACAATGGAAATGATCATGTAGAGCAAAAGAGACGAACCTTGCATGGCAATAAAATTTCATGCAAACATCGCTCCATGGTGGGTGCAAAGGCAGTGCCCCCTCCACCCATTTCGGATCATAATCAAGAGGAAGATAACTGTTCTGAGGGGGATTCAGAAGCAGAAGACCACTCCTATTTACCCCATGAGGTCTTCGCTCTAATTTGGCATGCTGATGTTGGTAATATCATGCATATGGTGCCTTGCATTGCTTATTGTATACATCAAAGATGTCATCTTCTTAGTTTAGACATGCTTTGTGTCAATGCCATCTGTTTAGTTTCTTTATCGTATATGTGAATCATGCAATGCCATCTTGTTTATCCAGACATCATATATGTGAATTTTGCAATGCCACCCTAGTTAGGCAGTCATCTTATATGTGAATTATATCATGACATCATTTTTTTATTATGTGTTAAATTTGTCAACAATTTTAGTACATTCAATTACTCTTCCTGTGCATCAACCATTTGGCACGGTCATGGAAAAATCTGGAGTGGAAACAAGGTCTTCAGAGCAGACAATGCTATCTGACGAAGCGTATGTCTTGCTGGTTACAGATAGCTCCTCATAGGAGGATTCAGAGACAGATGACCAGTCCTATCCCCCCCCCTCGAGGTGCATGCTCTAACTTGGAAGGGTTATGATGCTCATATCGTGTGTATGGTATCTTGCATTGCTATGTCATTTTCTTAGCACATGTTTAGTGTCTAATTACCATATATGTGAATTATGCAATGCCATCTTGTTGCAAGACATTATATATGTGAATTATGCAATGCTATCTTGTTGCAAGGCATTATATATGTGAATTATGCAATGCCATGTTGTTTAGTCAAGCGTCATATATGTGAATTATATCATGCCATCCTTTTTTGTATTTCTAATTGCTTTTGTCGACAATGCTTGTATATTCAACTGCTCTTCCTGTGCATCAGCCATTTGAATTGGTGATGGAGAAATCTGGAGTGAAAACAAGGTCTACAGAGCAGATAATGCTACCTGCTGAAGCAGATATCTTGCTAGTTACAGATAGCTCTTCAGAGGAGGATTCAGAGGCGGATGACCAGTCCTATTATCCCCATAAGGTGTATGCTCAAACTTGGCAGGGTTATATTACTCATATCATGCATATGGTGTATTGCAATGCTTAGTTTTTACATCATATACACGATATTGAATGCCATCTCCTTAGTTGACACATCATATATGTGATTGCCCTCTGCTCACTCCCTTTGTATATAATTCATATATTTGAATTATATCATGCCATGATGTTTACATAGACAGCATGTATCTGAATTATGGCATGCCAACCCATTTTCAAAAGACATAATAGAGATATATCATCTCATCATGTTCACATAGTCATCATATTTTGAATTATGTCATTCTATCCGTGAATTATATCATGCCATCATGTTTCCATCGACAGCATGTTTGTGATTTATGGCATGCCAACCACTTTAATAGACACATCATATAGTTATATCATGTCATCCTATTTACATAGTCATCATATTTTGAAGTATGTCATTTTATCATCACTAGTAGAAAAGGGGGCTTTGGTCCAGGCCGGGTAAGCCCATTAGTCCCGGTTTAGTCCAGAACCGGGACCAATGGGTGCATTTATCCCGGTTCGTGCGGCTAAGGCATTAGTCCCGGTTCAACTGGGCCCTTTAGTCCCGATTTGTGCCACGAACCGGGACTACAGGGTGCGATGCCCATTAGTCCCGGTTGGTGGCACCAACCGGTACTAAAGGTTAGACCTTTAGTCCCGGTTGGTGCCACCAACCGGGACTAATGGGCTTTGAGCCATTAGTACCGGTTCATGGCACGAACCGGTACTAAAGGTCCCATTTTCAAACCCCCCCCCCCCCCCGTGGACAGCCTTTTCAGTTTTAGAAAAAACAAAAGAAAATGATGGAAATGTCAATAAAAAGAAAATAAAATAAGTTTTCCATGTGATATGTGGTCTAGTTGTTGGGAAAATTTACAAATATGTATTTCGACTTTATTTACAAAATCTCTCTGGAATTTGTAAAATGGGCATAACTTTTGCATACGAACTCGGATTAAAAAGTTTTTTATATGAAAAATCATCTACTTGAAAAGTTACATCCGATGGAGACGGCCTACGGCCTGTTTGCAAATTTGTAGAATCCTCAAATTCCAAAAGGTAAAAAGTTATGCTCAAATTTCAGTTTTTTTAAATTTTCAGTAAATCTGGTCAAACTATGGTCAAACTACTTATTCAAGAAGTATTAGTGTTACTAAATAATTATTCAAGAATATTAGTGTTATTAAATAATTATTTCACCTTTTTTGAATTTTGGTCAAATCTGGTCAAACTATGGTCAAACTGTGGTCAAACAATGGTCAAACTACTTATTCAAGAAATATTAGTGTTACTAAAAAATTATTGTTTTTTAGAACAATAGTTTTAAACTCAAACAGTGAAATATGTGACTTCATGCTCAAGCTAAATTCCTGAGGGTTAATAGGATTGACATCTTACTATTGTCAGGAAAACAACAAGCGCAGACTTGGAAACGAGGGAGAATAGAACCCGGAAGTTAAGCGTGCTCAGGCTGGAGTAGTGAGAGGATGGGTGACCGTTTGGGAAGTTAGATAATTTGTAATGGTGAGGGGTGATTAGAGATTAAATTGAGCAGTGATGAGGGGTGATTAGAGATTAGAGGTTAAAATAATTTAGAAATTTGAAAATAAAAAAAATTTCAAAAAAATTTTCAAAAAAAAATCAGAAAATTTCCTTTAGTACCGGTTGGTGTTACCAACCGGGACTAAAGGTGGACCGGCCACGTGGAGGGCCTTTAGTCCCGGTTCTGGATTGAACCGGGACTAAAGGGTCAGGGCATTAGTACCGACCCTTTAGTCCCGGTTCCAGAACCGGGATTAAAGGCCCTTACAAACCGGGACTAAAGGCCCTTTTTCTAGTGCATGTTTAGTGAGCCATCATACATGTGACATTGTGTCTTGCTATCCTGTTTACTTAGCCATCATAAATGTGAAATTATGTCCTGCTATTCTGGTTGGTTAGACAACATAAATGTGAATTATTTCATGCCCTGTTTTCTTCCCTACTATCCATTGCACCTGTCTATCTTACAATGTCTGTACATTCAATTACTTTTCTTGTTTATCGGCCATTTCAATTGGAGGGGGTGATGGCAGTATCCGTGGGAGTAAAAACACGGTCTTCAGAAAATATCGTGCTACCTGTCGATGGAGATAGAACCACGGTTGTACTTGCCCAAGAACCAGCCCCACCACACATAACCCAGACTCATGCAGATTGTACCCCTACCCAGTTGGACAGAGAACCAGCTACACCCCTGCTAACCCCAACCCCGGCAGATAGTAACACAGTTCCCGTTGACACAGCACTGTATCCACCACAGAGCACCCAAACACGAGCAGTTAGTAAGGCAACTGCAATGCCCAAAGCACAAGGACCACCACTCCGAACCCCAAGTCAATGCTTAAAGCAGAAGAAGAATTGTTCTCGGGTAAGGTTCCGTAGCTATGGTTCATACTACTTTACTCTTGCATCACTGTATTTACTCATACCAACTAATTTCAAATTTGAAGGATGCAATTGAAACTCCAATGGTGCAACAGGTATGTTTTAAACCTGTTTCTTTAACGTGTTTGTTGTTGTAACTTGCTCTATGTTTATTTCAGTTTCAATTGAATAAACAGTTATATTCTCATGCCATGCACCTTATAAGTGTTGTTATTGTTGTGTAGTTTCCCACACTTATATTCTGTCTAAGATGCTTTGTCTTAAATAGATATGATTCGAACTATATCTATCTTGATTTGGCAACATAAACTAGAATGATATAGACCATACAGTGACCATACTACATCGATATATGTTTGTTTCATGATGTTATCTTGTCCACCTTACTACTGAACTGGTTTACCAAAACGAGTTTCACATACTACATTGTAAACCTGTGATGTGTTTATTTGTTTCTCTTTTAGAATGCGGATAAAATATTGGAGAAGAGTACCCCGTTATGCAATGGTACAGGAAGTAATGCAGATAAGGTTAAAGATAGTGAGATATCCCTGTTGGTCTCCAAGAAAGCTGATAAAAACTATATTGAAGACACTGAGACAACCCCAAAGTCCTGTCTTGATGTAGTGTTCGAGTTACTCGCTACTACTGCTGGCACCAGCTCTTCGATCTCACTGCCTGAAACAATTCGGCTTCTTGAGTCTCAACTTCAAGTTGAAAGACATCGATAAGATGTTATGCGATAGGAAGCCGAAGGACTGAGGAAGGCCTTGCAGAATTCAGAATCATACTTTCTGGTGCAACAGCAAGTGCTGGAGGACTTAAGCTCCAAACAAGAGAAAGTTAATAAGCTTGCTAAGCATCTTGCCAGCATTATGGGTACCCAGGATATTGTTTCTTGAGCTCTTCTAAAGTGGTTTCATTTTTGGACTTGTTTTGCTGTGGCATTTATATGCTGCTTTGTTCCCTATATTTGCACTGGTGGCGAACTTTGATGCCCAGTGGATGTAATATGTGTAATAGCCGTGATAGCCTAGCGTAAGTTACTTGCCTATTTATTTCCTTATTGTCTTGTTTATGTGTTTTCTTGTAGTCAGTGCAGTTCTTTTTCCGCGGTTTGCTAGTGGCCGCAATAGCCTATTTTTTAAAACTAGGTCACATTAACCATGGGCTACATATTTACTGTAGTTAACATGGGCCTCCTACGGGCCGTAGAAACAATGGGCCTTCTAAGGGCCGTAGAAACAATGGGCCTTCTAAGGGCCATAGAAAAAATGGGCCTTCTACGGGGCATAGAAATAATGAGCCTTATACGGGCTGTAGACACAATGGGCCTTCTACGGGCCATATCATCAATGGGCCTTCTACAAGCCGTATGATCAGTTGGCCAAACATGGGCCAATAACAGACCACATTATGGTCGTAAATAGGCTAGAGTTGAAATCGTCCGTTCATGGGCCGACCATAGCGGGCCATTGTTAATCGGCCGTATTTGATGATGCTATGAAAACGACCTAATGTCTTAACGGGCCACAAACGGGCCGACTATAACCATGGGATGAATTTGGCCCACAAGCAGAAAATGACAGTAACGGGCCAAAAGTAAACGAATGCTGGAAATGAGCCCAAGAATAAATGGTCCCTGAGAAGGCAGAAAGATAACATGGGCTGGAAACGGCCCAATGGTATAATAGGCCGTTAATGGTAATAAAGTGATACACTCTTCATTACGGGCCAGTTTTACCACGGGCCGTTAATGGGCGAGGGTTACTAAGGACCTCATATGGGCCAAAAGACGTCATGGGCCATACATGGGCCGAAAGTTAAAACGGGCTGGGATTATATTGGATGGCCCAGATGACGCTACTGGGCCTAATTCGGATAGGCCGTAAACGGGCCCTGGGTTAGCGGGTTGTAAATGGGCTATATGCGAACATGTCATTAACAGGCTTGCCGTGGGCCGGCCCTCCACCTTTTGACCAAGTCAAACGAGGCGGCCTTTTCACAGGAATGGGCCTTTGTTGGGCCGTGCCACATGTCGACGTATCATAGGCGCTTTGGGTCCAATGAGTGGATGACATCTGTCCCAACGGTGAGCCGACACGTGTTCCCTCCAGCCAATGATGATTTTACACATGGAAAATCCACATTGGTTGGGGCTGTTAACAGGTTATCGAATCCAAAACCGGTCCCGATAGCTTAATGGCGTTCCGTTACGGTGGATGCCACGTGTCGGTCACCCTTGACGAAAGAACTTCTTTGACGCGTGATTTATCGTCATGGGAGTGGACACTTCCATGATGATAATTTTGGTAATGTCATGGAACACTTCTACGACAGCACATGTATGACTATCTTGATTCTGTCATAAATTTGTCATGGATGTACATGCATGACAGAAAACGTGACCTACTGTGACAAACACGTATCTTCACGGAAGTGTTTTTTTTTGTAGTGTAGTCGATACCCCTTTGACCGAGTCGGAATGAGGTCTTATTTAAAAACATACCTGCCCGCGCCCCCTGCCGTGTATACCCCCCACCCCTGCACTGTACATATTGCCCAACCGTGTACCAGCATGGGGATAAACAAATATAGTCCCAAATATGAAGCAGATCAATATGGGGATGAACATAGGCATCCTCTTCCTTGGGCCTTCCTTGGGAATGATTAGGTATTTCTAATCCCGTATATAGGTATGTCACTATCACATAAACCTAATATTTAAAACATCAACTTAATGCATCAACACTATACACCTAATAGTTGAAATCAGGTTGACAAATCGTCCCTGTTGATAGAGGTGGTGTACTCCGCAACCTTATCCTCTCGCTCTCACCCCCGTGGGCGGCTTGGACGGCGCTGCCACCTCGAATCCCTAGCCCCCCATCTCCCTTCTTCCCGCCGCCATCGACTAGAGCCGCCTGAGCAAAGCCCTTGGTGGTAGTTGGCGGCGGGACTCCTTCCTCATCCGCATGGCCGTGGGCGGCGCGGGGCGGCTTGCTCGTCGGAGGTGTCTGGCATGCATAGGGCTTGGCGGCGCTGCGGTCGTAGCTCCAGTCGGCGGTGTGGAGGCGGCGGGGGCATGGGATCTGCGGTGGCGTGGCTGGCTATGTGGTGGCGGTGGGAGTCCTCCGGATCTCTTCCCCGTTCCCCACGGGCGATGAGGGTTGCAGCGGCACAGCTTGTCAGCTACTACCCTTGGCATGGCCTACTGGTGGGGGTGGCGCGCGACAGCGGGGGAATTGGCGGTGGTGTGCGCTTGGCGGTGGCGGCCCCGTCCAGATCCGTTCTGGCGGGCTCGTGGGCGTCGAGCGGCATGGGGGCGGGCTCTGACCTGGTGGGTCATGGCTATGGCCATGGTCCTCAGCGACTAGCCAGCTGTTGCTGTCGGCGGTAGTGTTGCCGGCCAGGTCAACTTGGATCTAGCCCATGGCCGCCGCCGGGCGGCTCGGGGCTAGCCCTCAGGATCTCGGCGTGGATATGGGCTGCCACGGCATGGTGGTGGCTCATGGCGGTGGTCTCGGTCATTCCTCCACAATGGCTGGTCTTCTCCGGCGTCGGCCGTCGGTGAGTGGCTCACGAGGTGGCGGGTCGGTTGCGGCCCCGGCTGGCTTGTTCGGCGTCGGCTTGCTCGTATGCGGTCTTTGTCGGCCTTCGATCCTTCTTCTCGTTGTCCGGCCGTTACTTTCATCAAAAGGTTGGTTTTATCCCAGCTGTGGCCCATCACTCGTCTCACGGCCGACGCAGCAGGACCGAGCTTGTCTCGCGCACGGTGCAGCAGGACCGACCTCGTCTCGCTCATGATACTGCAGGATCGAGCTCGTCTCGCGCCCGGTGCCGCGGGATGGGTCGATGGAAGCCAGGCGCTGGTGGTCGCCCAGGGGTGTGAAAGGTAGGACCTTTCCACTTGTCTCTTCGGTTGGGGTAGTGGCAGATCTCGGGTGAGGTGGTGTCTAGGTCTGGGATGCCGGTGCGGCGGCCCTGGTCGTGATAACGTGGTGCTCTTGGGTAGAGCCCGTGGCTTGGTGCTTCAAGGTGGTCATGGCCACGTGGGCGGCATGGTAGCCGGTATATGGCATTCGGTGGTGGTGAGTGATGGTCGGGGTGAAAACATGTTCTATCATCGGACGGGCCGGCGGTGGCGAAACTCGTTCCCTTCTTGAAGGCGTCGTGGTGGCTCTCATTGCCCCTCGTGTTGCTTCGAGGGAAAGTCTAATCCTCAGATCGGGTGGTGGTGGCGTTTCAGTGTCGTAACCTTCCTGAAGGCGCCGCCTTGTAGTTCACATTTCGTCATATGCGGCTTCATCTCCTCACGGCAGTGTTAGTGATAGGGTTTGTGTTGCTGCGCTTAGTGCCTATGTATCCTGCTTTGGGTGTGTGAGTGTGTTGTGATGGCGTGCGTTTGTACCGGGTGTTGTTGATCATTGCTTTATATATAAAGCGAGGCGAAAGCTTTTTTCGGTAAATCATCCTTGTTCCTTGGACTTCAAGGAGGCCACTTGAGTAAAAGGTCTGTTGCCACCGCCTACCATTTGACATGCTGATTGTAACACAGATATATTGGGCATGATAAAAATGCTGATAGATTTGCTACAACCCAGCATCTGCAATATGCCCAAAAGTGCCAAAATTTCTTCATATTATCTCGCCTAATCTAGATCGAGATCCAGGGCCAGCAGATTTGCAATCATGGACAGCGGCCGCAGCAGGAGAAGTTGCTACCGTTATTTCTACATTAATTGATAAATGGCATGGTGATGGTGATTCCTCAAATATCTGAAACACTGCCTTCTCTGATGTCTTCCATGTCTATTCTCCTAATGCGCGCACACAATGATAATGATGGCGAAATGAACATCAAGGCGGCCAGCTCTTCTGAAGTGCGGAGGTAGGCATTCCATCCCCCTCATTTTTAGGACTCAGCGAATGATTCTCACAACCATCCAACTCGGACCACTGGTCAGATGATTGTCAGTGGTATTGAAGTCTACACTTGTTTTTGAAATGGATATTAAAGTACACATTGATTATATTGTTTGGTGAAAAGATTTATATGATTGACAAACGGGTTCCTGAATGCTGCAGATTTTTCTTCATGAATAAGGTTCTATGTCAACCTAAAAACTCATGGTGAAAACCTTTTGAGCAAAAAAAGATCATAAATAGTTCTATCACAAGCGTGGATCAACAGGGATCCGAAAAATTAGGAAGCCCCCGCGTCGGTCGTGACGAGCGACTCATGTGGCAACCAGCCGAGCGCCGCCGACACCCTTCTCCTCCTCCCATCCCCTCCTCGCCGCTGCCAGAGTGAGCCGCAGGGCAAGCCCTCGAGGCTCCCAAGGACGGCGGCGGCGAGGCTTTCGTCCTTTGCTCGATGGCAGGAATCATGGGACTACAAGGTGGGGCGTGGCCGATCTGACTTGGTGGCGCGGCCGGCGGCGCGCAACGGCCGACGATGGCCGTGGGCGCGGAGGCCGGCCGTCCATGTCAGGACCGGATTTTCGGGATATTAATTTCCCAAAAATGGCCCTTGTGCTCACCAGCCCCAAGATTACTATTAGCTGATGAGACACCAACTTGTTACAGAAACTCCAAGAGCAAATACAAAATATGTAGTACAAGACCATTCTGGCCTATGAGAACAACAAATGGTTTCCTAGTGGCTGAAGGAGGAAGCGATTTGCGGATCACCAGCATCTATGGCACTCCATTTCCCTCAGGAACAGCTGACCAGGATAACTCCTATCTTCGCGAGGCTGCTATCTCCGTTGCATAGGTTCCAGGGCTTTCATCGCAACGCTCCTTTCCACGCAAGAAATCTGGCCAAGACAATAGCCAGGGACAAGCCAGTGAGTACTTTGAATGTACTCGCAAACATTAAGAACACAGGTATAATATAGCCATTGAAAATCATGTTTTGAAATATTCCATGATCACTTCGTCAGTTATGAAATAAGGTTCATGATGCACGCAAGCAGATCATTCAAATAAAACATGAGTAAACAATCAGGGAGTAGAAATGAAAAGCACCGATCGGGTGTCTGAAGCGACGCCTCGAAAGGATAATAATATGAAGCGTGCCGCAGTCGGGCGTCTGTGCGACACCACATAAAGGGCTTATAAGTAAATGAAATAACAAGCATGCCACAGTCGGGCGTCTGTGCGACGCCACATAAAGGGCTTATAAGTAAATGAAATAACAAGCATGCCACAGTCAGGCGTCTGAGCGACACCACATAAAGGGCTTATAAGTAAATGAAATAACACGCATGCCACAGTCGGGCGTCTGGGCGACACCACATAAAGGGCTCATATAAGAATAATCATGGTGAATATCCAGGAGGTAGAACCGTCCCAGGGATACTCAATAATTCAAATAACATAAATGATTAGTCCATAATGATAATAATCATAATCATCATACGTCACCGGTCATAATCAATGTTCTGGTTTAGTAGTTTTTCCTCCGAAGACCGACACTAAGATCGACACTTGACCCATCCTAGACTGTAGTCCTTAACCATGGACACGGCTATTCGAATAGGTATAATATCTCTGCAGAGGGTGTACTCTTTACCCACGAGTAACAGATTTCTTTAGTTCATCAGAACTAATTCCATCTACGCTCTTTTAGTCGAAAACACGCCTGACTTGCACACACTAGCTTAACTTTACTCGTGTCTGGAATCACCCAGACACCTGTTAAGAAAAACTCTAAGTGGGGAGGCTACAACCTCACGTAGCATGGGATCAAATTTTTATCGCGCGCTCTAATGGGTGGCCTCCCCTCTCGGTCCCAACCGGAAACACCCATGCCCCCGGACCAGGTGGCATGCCTACCAGCTACAACCGGTGCTAGGTGGGGTGGCTTGAGGTCGCCTGAGGTTTCGGAGAGGCTCGGGGCTCCTTAAATAGGCGGTCGGGGTCGGTTCCGACGATGGCCATGGATAAGAATGCCGGCGACTGTCATTCTGTTGCAGCAGGGGGACGTGGCGGCGACGAGCGCTTGCGGACAAGCTTGTGGATGAGCTCGGACTGCTCTAGAGGGCAGCTGGCATGTGGGGGTGGCTTGGGCGGCACCGTCCATGGCAGGGCGCACTGTGGCCGCCCGCTAGCCACCGCTGCCGACCTGACGGCGGTGCTGTGGAGCTCCAGGGGCGGCTCTGCGGCGAGGGGAGGGGTCGGGGCGTCGACTGGGAGAGGGGAAGGGCCAGAGCGAGCGCGGGGCGTCGGCAGCGGGACGCGGCGGCTCGGTGCACACACGTGCAAAATGCGCGCTCTGGGCGCGCCCAGAGCGTGCCCGCCAAGCGTTCGGCGAAATGCCAGAGCATGCTACGCAGCGAGGGTAAAGCTGGGGGTTAGCAGGTCTAGGCTAGGGTCCCTTAGGACATTAGCGTACTTGCCAGTGTGTACAGAGGGGCAAGATCACAGTGCAAAACAAAAATCATGCCAAAACTGGACATACACACCAGGTGTTTGACAGAATGCCTATGGCACCTAGGAAATTCTTGGGGTGGCCCAAATCTCCAAATCAGAGTCTCTTTGGATGAACAAGAGAGTGGTGAGGTTAGTTTGCCAAAAGCTCAAACTTGTTAGTGTAAGTTTTGCCAAACTTCAGTTCTAGGCAGAAGGAAAAAGGCATTGTTTCAGGAGCCAAAAATCTTCCAATTGGTCCACTCTCCTGGACTTAAGGGTTTGGTATGGTGTACTACAAGCAGGACAAGGCTCATGGCCACTAGAGCAAAATTTAATAGGGATGCAGTACAAATCACCAAGCTGGACCAGAATGAAAAAGAGGTTGATTCACTCAAATTTTACCAAGATCATCAATGGGTTTTTGCATAAAGTTGAATAATATACTCCTATCCCAAAATTTTGGTGGAGGATAGAAAGAAATATTTAAATGGGTTGCAGTGCAAAATTGCCCACTCGACCAGATTTGAAAAATTGGGGTAGAGCTCAAAATATTAAATGAATGAAATATATTTTTGCATAAAAGTGATTTAAAAAGGGTTGCAGTGCAAATGGGGCCCTATAACCAAAGAAAACGCACTTTAAGGAATAAAACTCAGAAAGAAATAATTATGCAATTAAATCCACTTTTAATAGGAATGTTCTTCTTGAGGGGAAAGACAAGTCCAACAATATTTTTGGAAAGTTTTTCACTTGAGGTAAAAACTCCATAATAAGCAAAAGGATGGCTCTGAAATCAAAAGAAAATCCAGAAAATTAAAAGTTTAAATTTCCTGGAATTTTTTTAATTAATAAAACAAGGTTAAAATTTTGGGGTGTCACAACACTACCCCCTTAAGAAAAATCTCATCCTCGAGATTTGCTAAAAGCTGTTTTAGGAAAATAAATGCAATAAAATGTGGCTACAGGGAGGGAGCAATAAGTGGTGTAAAACCACAGTGTGGAACACTGGCGCTGCGTGGGAAAATCTATGGTTAGGGGGAAAACGAGAGATTTCTACGTTGGATACAGTAAATTTAGAATAAATCCTAAATTTAAAATACGCTGGTCGTACCCGAGAGCACAGTGCTCTCTCTGGCTGACAGGTGGACCCGGGGCCCACTGTCAGCCTCTTCTTCTTCCTCTGGCTCTCTCTTCTTCCTCTCTCTCGCGCGCTTTCCCGCGCTTTCTCCACCGGCGACATCTAGCGCATAGGGCATCTAGGCCGTACCTGCGGTAGTGCGCGGCGTGCAAGCTGCCGGTGCAGCATGCACTCACCTCGCGGGCCAGCGTGCTGTCGGCACTGCTCGCGGATTCGCCTCCGAACACCGGCGATCGGGTGACGAGCGGGGCTGGTGGACATCGCCCACCGTACACCGAGCTCGAGCTATAAAATGGCCGAGGTGCTTCTCTCTTCTTCCTCACACCTGGCCTCGCTTCTCCTTCTTCCTCCTCCATTTCCGTTTACAGAAGCTAGAGACGAAGTTTTAATGGCGGAGGCGATGCCGGATTGGTACGTGATCCTGATGTGCGGAGGGCTGGCGGCATTACTGGGGCTCTCCGTGCTCCTGTGTGCGATGATCCTCGATGATCGTCGTGATGCTGCCGCTCGAGTGTTGGCTCTCCACGGGGGCGGTGATCATGAGGAGTAGGTGTGGTCTCGGGTGCTAACAGTTGTTGGTGTGCAGGAGGTAACTCGTATCCGGATGATTATCCACTAATCTCTCTTTCAGAGACTGTGGTGCGTTAGGGAGATGATTAGCCAGATGCAACACAGTTACTGGTGTTGCAAGTAGTGTATGTGTTCGAGTGGTTGCGGTTGTGAGTCTGCTGCCGTGGTTCTGCGTGAATAAAATTCCATGTCGTGAGGAGACATATGCTGTAGCAACTCAGGGAAAAGAAATCTCACTCCAGGATTTCTCGTGAGGAAAAAATTAGTTAATCAAAATTTACAGCAGCAAAAATTACTCATTACAATTGAAACCAAATGTTCATCTCACCGCACAAGGTTTAGAATAACACGCATGAGTTACAACACTTAACTAAATGCGAGAATACAAGAACATAGAAGTGACGTCTAGAATGAAAATGGCAATTGGACGGGGTCCCGAGAAAATGTCTCTGGTACTAGGGTGCACTCTTCTTCTATCGGGGGAAGCGGATTGATCACTCGATGAACGCGTCTCTCCTAGTCGGGCCTCCGTGGTCTGCCGATGGCGATCTGAGGATTCAAATCAGCGAGGCTCTGGAGATAACCCATTACTCGCGGGGTCAAACGCTCTTGAGCGATGACATACTGGACAAGGTTGGTCTAAGTGCATCTAGTGCCACCCCTAGTTGGTTTTGGAGTATTGACGACAAACCTAGTTGAGGGACTAATGTGTTTGTGAGAATTGCAGGATAACACAGGTAGAAGTCCCTCATTGATTCGGTTTTACTACCAGAGATGACCCCTAAAAATGTATGAAGACATTGAAGGCAAAGGTGGTATATGAAGATATTCACATTGAAGACTATGACAAGAGAAGACACTATATGAAGCCTATGGAGCTCGAAGACTTAGATCTTTCGTAGTTCTTTTTCTTTTGTGTTGACTCATAGGAACCACCATACTGTTAAGTGGGGTCCAAGAGAACCAGTCAGAATGACTGAAGTGATGCCTAAACCAAAAAAAAAACCTATGTCTTCGAGTGAAGACTATGAGAGCGAATCTTGTCCAGAGTCGGACAAGTCAGCTTTGCTTGTAGCCCAAGTAAAGTTGCTGTGTGAGTTTGAAATCTGACCGTTGGAACACGTGTAAGTTCCTTAGTGACCCAGGGTCATTTCGGACAAATCAGGTCGGGTTGCCAAGTGGCTATAAATAGCCCACCCCCTACAACCATAAATGGTTGGCTGCTCAGATTGAAAGTACGGCTTTTGTCATTTGAGAGCAACCCACCTCGAAGCCTTTGAGAGAGAATTCCTCGCGAGGATAAAGCCCTAACCACCAGAGCCAGAGAGAATTGGGCATCACTTAAGTCCTCTTGTCTGTGTGATCTGAAGACTTATTAAACTTGAGGACCGTGCATCCTCCAGCTGGTTAGGCGTCGCGTTCTGAGCATCCAAGAGACATTGTGGATTGCCGGCGAACGAAGTCTGTGAAGGTTTGGGAGTCTACCTTGAAGACTTACCAGAGTGATTGGGCGAGGTCTAGGTGACCTTAGCTCAAGGAGAATACGGAGAGGACTGGGTGTCCGGGACTGTGTGTCCTAAGGTTTAAATACCTAGCCGCTCCAACCAGACGTACAGTTGTCACAGCAACTCGAACTGGTCCAACAAATCGTTGTCATCAACGAGTCACTGGTCTCATCTTCACTTCACTTTACTTACTGTTACTCCTTGTGAAGTCATTGTATGTTTGCACTATCATTTGTCTTCACTGAGTGATTGCATGTTCTGTTTGGCTTCACCATATCTTCCTACCTGATACTTACTACCTAGCTGCTATTAGTCTTTGTGCTTTCACTTCATTGAATACTTGACTATGGTTTGCCTAGTGTAGTCTACCTTCCGCTGCATGGTAATAGGTTTAATTTTATCGTTTATCTTCAAAACTTCTATTTTCTGAAGACTTTCATAAAAATCACCTATTCAACCCCCCTCTAGGCGATATACCGCACTTTCAATTGGTATTAGAGCAAGGTGCTCCCTTGTTCTGTGTGATTCGGTTTAACCACCTGGAGTTTTAGCTATGTCGACTGCAGGGATAATTAAAGTCTCCGCTGCGTGCCCCGTCTTCGATGGAACTGAATATCCCTACTGGAAGAATAAGATGCGCATGCATCTTGAAGCCATTGACGTCGACCTATGGTATGTCGTCGAGAACGGCGTTCCCAAGGCTGGAGAAGGTGTCACTGCTGCTGATGTCAAGAAATTCGTTCAACTGGACTCTACTGCCAAGAATATCATCTGTGGTCATCTGACCAAAGGACAGTATGGCCGTGTGAGTGCTTTGAAGACATCCAAGCTGGTCTGGGACTGGCTCTCCAAGGTCAATGAAGGCATCTCAACCCAAAGAGATCAGAGAATCAGTGTCCTTCGCAACCTCTTCAACCGCTTCAAGTGAAATGACAATGAGAATGTCCAACACACATTTGACCGACTCACTGACATCACAAATGAGCTTCAAGCCCTCGGCGCCACTGAGATTACCAAACACGAAGTCGTCAAGACGCTGCTGAGATCACTTGATAGTTCGTTTGACATCCTGGCCCTGATGATTCAAGAACGTCCTGATTTCAAGACACTCGATCCGTCTGACATACTTGAGAGGCTCAACACACATGAGTTTCAGCTTTCGGAGAAAAGAGATATCCACGGTCCAAACTATGGGCGAACTCGTGCCTTGAAGGCAAAAGCTGTCTCCTCATCTGAAGAAGAATCTGACAGCAGTTCTGATGATCCTGAAGACATTGGAAGGGAACTTGCTATGCTTGTCAAGAAGTTCCAAAAATTCACCAAGAAGAAAGGCTTCGGAAAGTCTTCCCGATCAAGTTCAAGGAATGATGAAGCTCCTGCTCATGACTACAAGAAGAAAACATGTCACAAGTGCAAGAAACTTGGCCACTTCATCTCTGAGTGTCCACAGTGGGACAATGAGAACAAAAAGAAGAAGAAGAGCAAGGAATATGACTCTGACGACAAGAAGAAGAAGAAGAAATACTCAAAGTCTTCTTCCAAGTCTTCCTTAAAGTCTTCATCACATAAGAAGAGCTCATTTGGAAAGGCAAGTGCGTTTGTTGGCAAGGAAACGGATTCAAAGGAGGAGTCTGCTTCTGAGGAGGCGGAGGTGGAGTCTGAGGAGGAATCCGACTCAGGCGTCGCAAGTCTGGCTACAGCATACGTTGCCAAGTCCATCTTCAACACTGAAGACAATGACTTCATCACCGACACCGATGCAAATAACAAGGACTACTCCGCTTCTACCTACTGCTTCATGGCACGCGGTGCCAAGGTAAACACACGCACTACTCACTATCAAACATCTAGTGACGATGACTCTGGTTGTGGTTCAAAACCTAGCTACAAAACACTTGCTAAAATTGCAACTGAACAACAGAAAGCTATGGAACATATTCAAAAACTGTTAGACAGAAGCGATGATCTGTTAGGTGCTGAAATGACTCGATCTGAATCCTTAATTGAAGACATAAAAAATCTTCACGTTAAGTATAAGGAACTTGAAAGTCGTCATGAAACTCTCTCAACAACTAATGAAAAGCTTTCCTATGATTATCTTCAAAGAAAGCAAGATCTTGAGAAATTGTGAGCGGTTCATGAAGATCTTCAAACGGAAAACGAGTCACTTCGCGCCAAACAGATCAGTCCCGCTCAGGAAGGATTTGAACCACCATGTCTTAAATGCATTGAGCGTGATAATGCTATTTCTGTTGCTGAATGTTCTACTGCTACTGCTGTAGCAATATCTTCAACTGTTGATGTGGTAACTAACCCCTCTGCTGAGGATACCACCGGTATTGCTGATGGGAATGCTAGGTTGAAGACATTGCTTGAAACAGGGATGTACAAAAGTATTAAATGGCATCAGACGCTATGTGATGTCCTGAAAAAGCAGATTCTGAACCAAAACCCTAGGAAAGAGGGTGTAGGGTTCGTAAGGAAAATGAATGCAGATGGCTCTTACTGGAAACCTGAGCAGTACCCCAAAACCATGTGGGTTGGTGCAAAGGAACCTTCAGGAGATCCATCCAATCTATCTGGCTTCACTTGTGCTAACCCCATTATCATTGATGAATCCTTTGATGCAAACTATATACTGTTTAAGAATCAGAATGGTGAAGTATTTGCCAGGTACATTGGTACTAACTGCAGGAATGGACCGCCTATGAAGAAGATCTGGGTTCCGAAAAGGTGTCTGGAGATTCTTCCTGTGAATGTCATCATGACACCTCACGTGAAGAAGACAAACCTCAAACCAAAAGGCTTCATACGGTCCAAAGGCTTCATACAGACAGAGGACTCACCTGAGTCGCACTAACGCAAATGTTTTGCAGGGAAACCATACTCAAGCATATGAATATGAGAGTGGTTCATCAAATCGCCATGTTCATAAGACCAAGAACTATTCTGCTTATTCTTATGAGTACTATTGTCCGCCCGCAAGACTGATTGCTAGGGCTTCAAAGCCAAAATTCTTAGATGCTGCACTTAGACTTATTGCTTCTAAGCCACCCTTGAAGATGTGGGTTGCTAAGAAAGCTTAACTCTCTTTTGCAGGGAAAGGTCTCCAGCAGAAAACCAAAATCGTCTGACGCTATTGCTGGGGACCTTAAACATCTTGTAGGGCGCAAGATCAAATGCCCAAATGGTCTTACTATGTACTTCGTACCTGAATCGCTTGCTACTCTCCCTATTAGTCCTAACCTGGATCTAAGCTTTCATAACCCACTGGTTCGTCAAATGTTTTTGCTTCACAATGCTCTTGGTGAAGCCTATCCCCCTAACTGCACTGTAGGGTACGACACCAGCGTCTTCAGAATGGATTATTGACAGTGGGTGTACAAATCACATGACTGGCAAAAGAAGTCTTCTTATAGACTCAACCTTATGTCCATCCGAGAAGAGCCACATCACATTTGCTGACACTGGTAAAAGTAAGGTATTGGGTCTAGGTAGAGTTGCAATCTCAAGGGATCAACACATGGATAAAGTCATGCTTGTTGAATCCCTTGGCTTCAACTTAATGTCTGTCTCAATGCTTTGCGATTTGAACATGATCGTAATGTTTGGAAAATATCGTTGCCTTGTACTAATGGAATCTGACAAGTCTCTAGTGTTTGAAGGGTATCGAAAAGATGATTTGTACAGCTTGCAGTATGTCTTCTAGCAAAGGCTTCAGAATGCTGGCTCTGGCATCGGAGGCTTGGACATGCTGGCATGAGGAACCTCCACACCCTTGCAAAGAAGAAGCATGTCATAGGCATGGAGGGCGTCAAGTTCAAGAAAGACCACTTATGCGGTGCCTGTGAAGCAGGGAAGATGACGAGGGCCAAACATCCCTCGAAGACAATCATGACCACTACTTGACCCTTCGAACTGCTTCACATGGATCTTTTCGGTCCCACTCATTACTCAACTCTAACTACTACTGCTTGCCTCTATGGCTTCGTTATTGTTGATGATTATTCTAGATATACTTGGGTGCACATAATCCTTTACAAGACTGGAGTGCAGGATGTATTCAGACGCTTCGCCAATCGAGCTATGAATAATTTTGGCGCCAAGATAAAGCACATCAGAAGTGACAATGGCACTGAATTCAAGAACACTGGCCTTGATACATATCTTGATACCTTGGGCATCACACATGAATTCTCAGCCCCATACACGCCACAGCAGAATGGTGTCGTCAAACGCAAGAACAGAACACTAATTGAGATGGCCAGAACGATGCTAGATGAATACAAGACCCCAAGAAAATTCTGGCCCAAAGCCATTGATACTGCATGCCATACAATCAATCGTGTTTATCTTCACAAGCTACTGAACAAGACATCTTATGAGCTCCTTACTGGCAAGAAGCCAGATGTCAGCTACTTCAGAGTATTTGGCGCAAGGTGCTGGATGAAGGACCCACATCACACCTCAAAATTTGCACCAAAAGCACATGAGGGTTTTATGCTTGGATATGGAAAGGATTCGCACTCCTACAGAGTCTTCAATCTCTTTCATTACAAAGTGGTTGAAACAGTGGATGTGCGGTTCGATGAGACCAACGGTTCACAAAGAGAGCAGCTGCCAAATGTGCTAGATGAAGTTCCATCCAGTGAATCAATGAAGCTAATGGGAACTGGAGAAATTATACCTTCTGACGCTCATCCTGAAGAAGAACTTATCATTTCAGCACCTGATCAACATGAAGACAATGCTCAGCCTGAAGACATTCCTTCCAACAACGACAATGAACAGCAAGAGCAAAGTCTTCACCCTGTACATCCTCGCGTTGCCAATGAAGTGCAGATTGAAAGAATAATTGATAGCATCAATGCACCTGGTCCACTCACTCATTCAAGGGCAACTCAGCTAGCAAATTTCTGTGGGCACTTCGCATTCGTCTCAATTGCAGAAGCCAAGAAAGTTGAAGAAGCCTTCATGGAACCTAAATGGATTCAAGCTATGCAAGAAGAGATTCAATAGTTTGAGCTGAATAATGTATGGGAACTGGTTAAGCGTCATGATCCACAGAAGCACAATATAATAGGCACCAAATGGATATACCGCAACAAGCAAGATGAGCATGGTCAAGTTTTCAGAAACAAAGCTCGCCTCGTTGCTCAAGGATATACTCAAGTGGAAGGCATTGACTTCGATGAAACATTTGCTCCTGTGGCTAGACTTGAAGCCATACGCATACTGCTGGCCTATGCAAATCATCATAACATACTTCTATATCAAATGGATGTGAAGAGTGCCTTTCTCAATGACAAGATTGAAGAAGAAGTGTATGTTGCACAACCACCTGGCTTTGAAGATCCAAAACATCCTGACATGGTATACAAGCTCAACAAGGCATTGTATGGCCTCAAACAAGCCCCTTGGGCCTGGTATGATACACTCAAATACTTCCTGAAGAGCAAAGGCTTCATACCTGGTTCCCTAGATCCCACTCTTTTCACGAAGACATATGATGGTGAACTGTTTGTGTGCCAAATATATGTGGATGACATTATCTTCGGCTGCACCAATCAGAAGTACAGTGAAGAGTTTGGATATATGATGCAAGAGAAATATTAGATGTCCATGATGGGGGAGCTGAAGTTCTTCCTCGGTCTTCAAATACGACAACAACGCAATGGCATCTTCATATCTCAAGAGAAGTATCTCAAAGATTGCCTGAAGAAGTTCGGTATGCAAGACTGCAAAGGCTTCACAACACCAATGCCAGCCAAACATCATCTGGGTCCTGACGACAATGGTAAAGAGTTTGAACAAAAGGTATACCGCTCCATGATTGGTTCTTTACTTTATCTATGTGCATCTAGGCCAGATATTATGCTTAGTGTTTGCATGTGTGCTCGATTTCAAGCGGCACCAAAGGAGTCGCATCACTTAGCTGTGAAGCGAATTCTTCGATATTTGGCTCACACCCCAACTCTAGGATTATGGTATCCAAAGGGCTCAGAGTTTTATCTAGTTGGATTCTCGGATGCTGATTATGCTGGTGACAAAGTTGATCGCAAGTCTACATTAGGCACATGTCACTTTCTGGGCCGATCACTTGTATGTTGGTCTTCAAAGAAGCAGAACTGTGTATCTCTCTCCACTGCTGAATCTGAATACATTGCTGCTGGATCTTGCTGCGCTCAGCTTCTGTGGATGAAGCAAACACTCAAGGACTATGGCATTCATCTGAAGCAAGTGCCACTTTACTGTGACAACGAAAGCGCCATCAAGATTGCCAACAACTCAGTTCAGCACTCGAAGACAAAGCACATTGAAATTCGTCATCACTTTCTCAGAGATCATGTTGTGAAGGAAGACATTGATATCATACACGTCAACACTGAAGAGCAATTGGCAGATATCTTCACCAAGCCCTTGGATGAGAAGAGGTTTTGCAAGTTACGGTGTGAGCTAAATATCCTGGAATCCTCAAATGTCCTGTGATCAGGCACACATCCTAACCCTTATGCATATTGATGACTTAGATGTGCAACACACGAAGTAAAGTATATCTTCAATCAATGAATACATACATTCTAAGTGTGAATACATTAATGTGGAATTTGACTTTGGAGCGCCACGATAATTGTGCGCCATGTCTGGGTCTAATACTTCCTATACGGTGGGTAACGCCACCACCAAACGTTATATTTTGAAGTGTTTCACTCATGGCGTTACCTTGCAATGTCTTCACATTTGGTTTGGCTTCGATCTCAACATATTTTCATGATTATCTTCACTATGTTGATTATATATATATATATATATATATATATATGCTAGTGTTCTGTCCTCTACAGCATTCACTTATAGCTATGTCTTCGTGTTGAATCTTTTGAACTAAGTGAATGTGATCGGACCCTAACCTCTCTATGCTTTCTATCTCAAACTCTATCTCCCCAAGTCATATGCATTCTATTGAAACTGTCGAATGTCTTCTCTGCGTCCATGTTAGCAGAAGATACAGAGACAACCATTAAGTCCGTTTTCAATGCTCATTCCTCCACATGAAATCCGGAGAAGTAGGAACGACCACCCGACAATCCAGGCGTGCGTGGGACGTGGAACAAACCCCAAAATTCCGCATAATGGCCACGTGTTCATCAGACGCGAATCGCCAGGGGCACCTGTGTAATAGCACAGTGCCGCCCTTGTGCCTATAAATACACACTCACAGCGGTCATTATCTCTTCTTCCACCCTCGCACGAACCCTAGCGCCACTGCTAGCCCTCGACGACGTCAGCGACGAAGCGCTTCGCTGCCGCAACATATCCGACGCCGTCTTCATGCCGACCACAGACATCGTCCTCTCCGCCGTCGCCATAGGTGTCCTCCGTCGCCAAGTTAGGGCACGGAAGATCGAACTGCTCGGCCTCATCTTACACTCCGTCTAGAAGTTCTTAGTGTGGTAAATAAAACTTCCTCTTTTTACAGCACCATTGATCCTATGGATTTGTCACTTTCTACCACAAGCAGTTTCTGTTCACACAAGCTAGATCTCTCTCATACTGCATCTCATAACATGCCTAGTATATTCACTTGTGCTTCACAAAGTAGTTAGATTCCTCACTTGTACTGATCTGTGGATTCGTACAAATCTGGAACTAACTTCTTATCTATGAGTGAATGTCTTCGCACGATGAGGTCAATGTCTTCTAAACTGATTTATCTTCAAAATCTTTTGAGAATGCATATGACCTCTTCCCCTTCCCTCGCACCTTAATGCTATCACAGGTACATGTCCGTGGGAGAATCCTTTGGTTCTCATAGTCTGCATTCGTTTGCAGAATTCTTACAACATCACATAAATTCTCCCGAAGCCAGTTCCTGTTGGTCCAGCAAACGAAAACCTTTGAAGCCTTTGAACATCTTGAAGCCTTTCAAGTTAAAGTTTATGGCTTCAGAGAAAGCAGCAAGGAAGGGTGGCAGAAAGCGTCGTGGTGAGACCTCCAGAGATCTGCCAGATGAACTCTCAGAAATGTACAAGATAGATCCTGAAGAGGATTACAGTCAGCGCAAGACCCGAATCCAATGGATTCGAAGATATTGGGCAGAACAATGGTTCAAAGACAGATTTGTGACCCAGGAGTATGCTGAGAAAAACGCCATCAAGAGACCGTGGGGAGACATCCTATTCAAGAATCTTCTACCCAGGTCCAAAGATGAAGCCATTGCTCAAGGATGCTATCCATGCATGGTCCGTGGACCACAGCCTGCTGATGCACACTCGTCGTCACTGCTATGGTGACGTGATGACAATCTGTTCAAGCGCAACTTCCAGTTTGCTCAGAACTCAGCGAAGCAGAACAAGAAGACTTTTGGGTTAGACTTCAACCCTGGTCCCTCATCTCCAAGGGCAGATGGCACACGACATGCAGAACCCAATGTCATCGGTCCTTTCACCAACCTTGAAGGCCTCATCACCTACATCTTGGTTCAAGGGACTGCAGTGAATGAGCCTGCAGCTGACACTGAGTCTGATGACGCGCCTGTAGTGCTGAAGCCAAAGCAGTTGAAGAAGCCAAAAGCTTCAAAGCCTACCCCTTCACCAAAAGTCTCAAGGGCGAAGCCACTGGCAACCACACCTCCTGAAGACAGTGTGCAGTCTGAAGACGTATCACGCATCTCCAACCCCCGGAAGGCCAAGATGCCTCTGTCTCACACTGGCAAAGAGCTAACAGCGGCTGCCATTCTGCGCAATGACGACATTGATTTGTCAAGTGATGAAGATCTTGCAGATGACGCTCTTGAGCAACTCATCGAGAGCAAAGAAGAAGAAGAAATCTTCAATGATCTGCCTCTCTTTGATGTCACCATCATCCACAACTTCATTGTCGAGTGGTTTGACACGCCAAACATCAGCTTTGAAGATCTGCAGCTACCCATTGGCCTTAGTGTCGCCTTCAAAGGCACCATTGCTTCAGAACTTGCTATTGCCCAGCGCATTGTTGAACTGAAGCAGAAGATTGACTATGAAAAGGCTCAGTTCAAGAAGCATATGGCCAAGATCAGCGTGCAAGAATTGAAGAACTTCAAGACAATGATGCACGAGCTCAAGGAAGCCTTTGTGAAGAAGCGTGCAGAAGCTCAGGGTTCACGTGAGTGCATGAAGACTCTGGCTGACAGATGTGTGCAAGCCTATAATGAGGCTGAGAAGCGCAATGCACTTGGGCGTCCTGGCATCGACCCCAGGATGGCCGCAAAGAAGAAGAAGAAGCCTGCTACGGCTGAACCTGATGCACCAAGGCAAGAAGCAGTTCCGATTGTCTTCCCAACTAGACTGACTGGCTCGAAGCCAAAAAGCCGGTCAACAGCTTCAGAGCTCAAGAAGACAAGGACTGCTGAGGCTGAAGCCAGGAAGAGGAAACACTCTGAAGCCTCTCCTACTGCCCCCTCCAAGAAGAAGCGGAAGACCAAGAAAGCTTGGGCTGCTTCCACAGAGCCCTTGGTAGTTGAACCGATTTCTAGGGTCTATCCTGAAGCGGAACGACAACTGACAATTCATGAGCCTGCTTCCACAGAGGCTCATGAAGCTGAAGACCTTCCAGCAGCTGATCCCATCGCTGCTGAAGACATTGGTCAACATGACAATGTAGAAGATGATGCAGTCCTTCCTCAGCATGAAAACAGTGAACTCATCAGCATTGGTCGTCCACTGACGCCAATTGCACAGGATGCTTCATGGGCGGATCGCCCACAAGATGAAGAAGACTATGAGGCCCAGCCCACACCAACTCCACAGGCGTCGTCTGCGTTCCGCAGGCTTTGCAAAGGTCCAAGGCCTCAAGTCTCTGCTGAAGACATTCCGTCTGCATCAGCCGTAGAAGAAGGAGTCCCACAAGATCCCACTCCCCTGTCCCACCAAGAAGCAGTTCTCCAGGAGAAAGTGCTTGTGACCGACCCTCCAGCTAGTCAAGTGGAGGATGAAAATCGTGAGGCTGCCACAACCACCAATGAAGCTAATGTGGAGCCCTCCCCAGCAAAAGCTTCAGAAGACAGCGAAGCCACTGATCCCGCCACTTCTGTTCCTGAGTCTGCTGCCGGTCCCCAATTCAACTATCATGTTGAGCACAGGCCTCAGGTCCAGAAGCCAATCCCAAGACTGCCAAGGTTTCCAGGTCCTGCATCAGCACCTGGCTCCTTCAACATCAATGGCGTCAGGGCAGACAACACGTTCTTCAATAGCTCCAGGAACCCCTACTCAAGGGAAAGGATATCATCTGATCGGTTCTGGAGCTATCCTCAGCGAAGCTATTACTCTTGCATTCTGTACAACCAAGGTCGCATCTTCCCACACAAGTGCCTTGACGTTGAAGCTATAGCTGGTCTACCCTGTCTGGAAGAAGCTTTAGATTGCTTCAAGGAAGTTGGACTGCTGCCATTCATTACTGACGAAGAGCATTTTAATGAAGAGCTGCTGCTTCAATTCTATGCCACACTTCACATCAGAGGGTACAGCAGAGATCCGAAGACTTGGGTCCTGGAGTGGATGACTGGCAACGTTCATCACGAAGCCAATGCATTTGACATCATTGAGCTCACTGGCTTGCCCACTCCGGGCGATCTCTTCGAGCAAGGCTGTCAGCTGCATGCTGAAGCTATTGAGAGCATCTTTCAGCGGCCAGAACCTGATATGAGTCAGATGCTCAGCATGATGAAGCCATTGCCCCAAGATGCTGCTTATCCCACAGAGTTCTTTGTTAAAGACCTTGAGTATCTGCCAAGAACCATCTATCACATCATCAGGCGAACTCTTTGGCCTATCAAAGGGCACTCTCCAAATGCCAAGCTTCAGGGTGCAATGAAGACTTTGGTCTGCTATATACTTCATGGAAAATGCTTCAATGCACAGGACTTCTTCATACGCCAACTTGCTACATTAGGCATTGATCTGTTTGGTTTGAAGTTCTATGCCCCTTGGGTCATGCGGTTGATCAACCTACACTCCGCCATCTCGTATCATCCCTCAGCCCGCAACCATCGGATCTTCTTGCCTGACGTGGACATGTCTACTCAAGCCATTTATTCTGAGCCTGCCAAGCAACCTCTAAGTCTTCAGAATGCAGAACATCAGAGTTTTACTCAGAACGTTGAAGGCGTTGAAGCAGTTTCTCGGGTGTATCCTTTGGCTGGCACTACACGTGCACCACACCCTGCTTCCACTGAAGCCACTGACAGTGCCACTGCTCCAAGACCCAAGAACCGCACTCGTGTTCTCAATGACCGAGAGCTTCTTGTGGCTCTACATCAGAAACAGGATAGGCATCATGACTGGCTGAAGGGTCAGATGAAAAACCCCTTGGTGGATGTTAATCGCACTCGAAATCTTGCCACCAAGAATGCTTTCATTGCCCATGTAACATGTCGCTGCACATGGAAAGGGCTCACGATGATGTGTTCTGAAGCTGATCTTCAAGAGGATGGCTTCAATGAGAGATTCAAGTTTGACTCCACACCTCCTCGAAGGGCTGTGCTGCTAGGAACTCCATCCCTTGAAGACTCTGAGTTCTCTTCCTCTGCTGCCACAGTGACTGCCAGAATTATTGAGGAAGAAGACGATGCTACTTCACCGCCACCTCCTTAAGCACCTCCAAGCTCTTCTGCACCACCAAACAACACCAATAACCCTGCTACTTCACCTACTCCTCATGGGAACGAGTAGAGGCTCTATGTCTTCAAACCTTTTTGGTCATCGCTGACAAAAGGGGGAGAAGCATATGAGATTGATAGTCTTCAAGCGGGTCCATATGGGCGGGTGCCTTATATTTTGCTTCATGCTTACAACTCTCGTTTTTGCTACATTTGGTTCTGATGAGTTGTAACACTTAAACTAGACGGTCGTCTGCTACTTATTTGCCACCTTGTTTTGCGAAGATAAATTCCGCATGTGCGACGATAAATTCCGCACTTAGCTCATTCTGAAGACGTCCATTTTCCATTATGCATGTCATTATCTTCATATACTTTCACATGCATAATGGATTGTCAAAATAAGTTGAAGTGGATCTCCACAAGTACAACCTGCCATGTGCATTTGCATTCCAAAAGCAAATTAACTTATATGCACATCTTCAGGGGGAGCCCTTGCAACTTATGAAGAAAATTCCTTATCCTTTACAATTTCACAGATTATATTCCCCGTTGAAAACTTCAACTAGTTTGTCATCAATCACCAAAAAGGGGGAGATTATAAGTGCATCTAGTGCCACCCCTAGTTGGTTTTGGAGTATTGACGACAAACCTAGTTGTGGGACTAATGTGTTTGTGAGAATTGCAGGATAACACAGGTAAAAGTCCCTCATTGATTCGGTTTTACTACCAGAGATGACCCCTAAATATGTATCAAGACATTGAAGTCAAAGGTGTTATATGAAGATATTCACATTGAAGACTATGACAAGAGAAGACACTATATGAAGCCTATGGAGCTCGAAGACTTAGATCTTTCGTAGTTCTTTTTCTTTTGTGTTGAGTCATAGGAACAACCGTACTGTTAAGTGGGGTCCAAGAGAACCAGTCAGAATGATTGAAGTGATGCCTAAACCAAAAAAAACCTATGTCTTCGAGTGAAGACTATGAGAGCGAATCTTGTCCAGAGTCGGACAAGTCAGCTTTGCTTGTATCCCAAGTAAAGTTACCGTGTGAGTTTGAAATCTGACCGTTGGAACACGTGTAAGTTCCTTAGTGACCCAGGGTCATTTCGGACAAATCAGGTCGGGTTGCCAAGTGGCTATAAATAGCCCACCCCCTACAACCATAAATGGTTGGCTGCTCAGATTGAAAGTACGACTTTTGTCGTTTGAGAGCAACCCACCTCGAAGCCTTTGAGGGAGAATTCCTTTCGAGGATAAAGCCCTAACCACCAGAGCCAGAGAGAATTGGGAATCACTTAAGTCTTTCTTGTCTGTGTGATCTGAAGACTTATTACACTTGAGGACTGTGCATCCTCCAGCCGGTTAGGCATCGCATTCTGAGCATCCAAGAGACATTTTGGATTGCCGGTAAACGAAGTCTGTGAAGGTTTGGGAGTCTACCTTGAAGACTTACCAGAGTGATTGGGCGAGGTCTAGGTGACCTTAGCTCAAGGAAAATACAGTGAGGACTGGGTGTCCGGGACTGTGTGTCCTAAGGTTTAAATACCTAGCCGCTCCAACCAGACATACAGTTGTCACAGCAACTGGAACTGTTCCAACAAATCATTGTCTTCAACGAGTCACTGGTCTCATCTTCACTTCACTTTACTTACTGTTAATCCTTGTGAAGTCATTGTATGTTTGCACTATCATTTATCTTCACTGAGTGATTGCATGTTCTGTTTGGCTTCACCATATCTTCCTACCTGATCCTTACTACCTAGCTGCTATTAGTCTTTGTGTTTTCACTTCATTGAATACTTGACTATGGTTTGCCTAGTGTAGTCTACCTTCTGCTGCATGGTAATAGGTTTAATTTTATCGTTTATCTTCAAAACTTCTATGTTCTGAGGACTTTCATAAAAATCGCCTATTCACCCCCCCCCTCTAGTCGATATAACGCACTTTCAGTTGGCCAGTACTGGGTCTCTCTCAATTCGTCCACCGGGAAAAATATGTCACTTCTCGGGTGCTGCACGGCTCGAAAAGTAATAATACCCTCGTTCGCTGGCATAGGGTACCGTGAATCGAAGGCGAACAATTGCTTCATGTGCAGCCGCTTCTATGGCCATCTGCGGAGTCGGCATAGATTTCCCTAGGAAGGAGATTTCCGTTGGGTCCTGATTTGAGTTTACGGGAGGGATGTGCACTACTGCCCAATATTTCGAGGTGGAAGAGGTGATCCTCGATTTGAGCAGCTCGTACTGGGGTGGCTGGGTAGAACCCATGGTACTGCAGGTAAAGTCCCACAATATTTTAACAAAACTACCTAAGGTTGCATCCGGGGTTCTAAGATAAATGCTAGGGCTCGGCATGGCAAGAAATGGTTGTGAGGGTTGCGCACAAGATGAGGGGTAGTCGGCAAGGTCACAAGGTGTCCCTTTTATAAAGCAACTGGGCTGGGTTATTTACCGCGGTGAAGGGCAACTAGTTTGTCGGTTCTGCCCTATGGGGTCGGGGTCAAAGCCACAGATACACACATCTCGCCAAAGCGACACATTACTGTGGGTGCCGTCAGGGTTGGTTTTGGTAGCTACGCCCAGAATTAAAAATGCAACCGTATCAACACACTTATGCACAACTACTTTTTAAAATAGGGGCACACATGCAGACAACACTGCGGTAATAAAAGATGACACTACTACAGGTTGTGGACATACTGAGACTCGGTACTAGTCGAGTGACTTAGTCTACCTCGTTTATATCTAAGCGGGCGTGCCTTGTGCCTATCGAGTTTTCTCCACGGGCTTCACCGTCGGAGTTAGCTGCAGGGGGTTGCGGAACTGCAGGGTCGGGGTAGTGATGATGACCATCGCGGGGATTGTTGGCCACAATCCGATTGGAGTGTGTTCCCAAAAGGCGACGGAGCACTTCTAGGGTCATCAAAGCACCTTGGTCGATGGCCGGGGCTGATCTCAAGGTCTCAATCTGTTGTTCGAACAACACGACTGGGTTGTCGGCGTCGGGCTCAGCCTCTCTTCTTGCCGGGGCTCAGTGAACCAATTCTCCACGAGCTATGATCAGATCAAGGGTGATTTGATCGAACAGTCCCTCTAGTGTACTTACATAGCGCACTAGATGCAATAATGCAGGATCCGTCTCATGGTCTTCGTTGGAGACTTGGGGTGGTCTACCATACCCGTCACGGCTAGGGTAGTAGTAGAAGGAGCGACAGTTAACTCAGGGCGACAAGTGCCAGAGTTGAACTATAGCTTCTCGAGCAGCTAATTGGATGGCTTGTGGCTCAAAGGAAGTTGTCCTTCCGCTGAACCTGTAGGGGCGTTCTAGTGATAAACCCCTACCATAGATGTGCACAGTGGCCCAAAATTGACGGCTCTCACCGCTCATGGACCCTTGGTACACAACATATTCTGGGGGCTCTTCTAATGCAAAGGCACGGCAGGTGAGGTTTGCTAGCACGGTCACAAAACCTCCAAGGTTGGTTGCTGTGGTCTCATTGTGAACAATGGGGCCAGGCATTATGGCTTGGTGTGGGGTAGAGGCTGTGTTGTGCCGGGTTGAGGCTAGCGTGTCCTTTTATAGAAAAAGGGAACGGAGTCTTCCTTCGCACGCTTGTGAGAAAGACTATTTAGGGGCCGGTCACTGGCGCATGATCGACTGGCTAGACTGATAGGTTGGGCACCGACTGCCAAAAGGTGTCGGGTCACTATGAGGCTATCTTACACGAGAAGCTTGGCCGGGGTTTGGTTAAGATCTGGTGGGTTGGTTTACCTAGGTTTTTCGACCTAGCTAAGATAGGTTTAGCCAATGGTCAGCCTGGCTCTGATACCAAGTTTGTCAGGACCGGATTTTCGGGATATTAATCTCCCAAAAACGACCCTTGTGCTCACCAGCCCCAGTATTACTGTTAGCTGATGAGACACCAACTTGTTACAGAAACTCCAAGAAAATACAAAATATGTAGTACAAGACCATTCTGGCCTGTGAGTACAACAAATGGTTTGCTAGTGGCTGAAGGCGAAAGCGATTTGTGGATCACCAGCATCTATGGGACTCCATTTCCCTCAGGAACAGCTCACCAGGATAACTCCTATCTTCGCGAGGATGCTATCTCCGTTGCGTAGGTTCCGGGGCTTTCATCGCAACGCTCCTTTCCACGCAAGAAATCTAGCCAAGACAATAGCCAGGGACAAGCCAGTGAGTACTTTGAATGTACTCGCAAACATTAAGAACACAGGTATAATATAGCCATTGAAAATCATGTTTTGAAATATTCCATGATCACTTCGTCAGTTATGAAATAAGGTTCATGATGCACGCAAGCAGATCATTCAAATAAAACATGAGTAAACAATCAGGGAGTAGAAATGAAAAGCACCGATCGGGTGTCTGAAGCGACGCCTCGAAAGGATAATAATATAAAGCGTGCCTCAGTCGAGCGTCTATGCGACACCACATAAAGGGCTTATAAGTAAATGAAATAACAAGCATGCCACAGTCGGGCGTCTGTGCGACGTGACATAAAGGACTTATAAGTAAATGAAATAACAAGCATGCCACAGTCAGGCGTCTGAGCGACACCACATAAAGGGCTTATAAGTAAATGAAATAACACACATGCCACAGTCGGGCGTCTGGGCGACACCACATAAAGGGCTCATATAAGAATAATCGCGGTGAATATCCAGGAGGTAGAACCATCCCAGGGATACTCAATAATTCAAATAACATAAATGATTAGTCCAGAATGATAATAATCATAATCATCATACGTCACCAGTCATAATCAATGTTCTGGTTTAGTAGTTTTTCCTCCGAAGACCGACACTTGACCCATCCCAGACTGTAGTCCTTAACCATGGAAACGGCTATTCGAATAGGTATAATATCTCTGCAGAGGGTGTACTCTTTACCCACGAGTAATGGATTTCTTTAGTTCATCGGAACTAATTCCGTCTATGGTCATTTAGTCGAAAACACGCCTGACTTGCACACACCAGCTTAACTTTACTCGTGTCTGGAATCACCCAGACACCTGTTAAGCAAAACTCTAAGTGGGGAGGCTACAACCTCGCGTATCATGGGATCAAATTTTTATCGCGCGCTCTAAGAGGTGGCCCCCCTCTCGGTCCCAACCGGAAACACCCATGCCCCCGGACCAGGTGGCATGCCTACTAGCTACAACCGGTATCTTCCACCATGGCCTCTCTGTACGGTGTGTGCTAGGATAGGGGTTGACAACTTAGTGAACCTTACCCTACCTACGGCAGGGGCAAGTGGCAGCACAAAACAAGTATGGGGGTTACTGGAACAAGACTCGATCTACGGCCGACTCAGGAGGCTTAAGTATTTCCTGCATGGTTAACTCAAGAATTACATTTCACAGCCATCAGACACAACCACCACTTATCATACCTCCCCCTGCCCTACCGGGCATAACCGTCTCGACGAGGGACAAGCTCGTGTCTACACAAGACAGAGACTTTCCCGTGTCCTTCCCGGTAGGCATGAGATGCATATGAGGGTGATTGCTATCACAAGCTTATCCATTTCCAACAGCAAGAATTTTCATTTATGCACTCAAGGTGTATGATCATGTCGTCACATAAAAATAACCAATGCTTCATGTCGAGGTGGTGTTATAACCTTATCGAACAACCCACAAAACATTATGCCAGGGTTCAGAATGCTTGCCTTCAAGTTGTGGAGAGGCAGGGTACATTCCAAAACTTTGAAAGTTTTCTTCTCTCTCCAACAAATCCTATTTTTGGAAATATTGAAATTAACACATAGTTTAAAAACAGTACAAAAAAGTTTAGTGAATCAAGTCAATATTTGAGTAACAACAGAAAAAGAATCAAGTCATTTGGATTTATATTTTAAAACTTATAGCCAGTCAAAGTTTAGTGAATTCTGATTTTTAAAATAAAACAGAAAAAGGGAAAACGTTTCGGGCAGAATACGTCTTCGAGGCAGAGGAGATGTACTCGGGGGTTTGCGCTTCCACTTACGCCAGCGTGGACTCGATCGGGGTCACTGACAGTGGGTCCAGGGGTCCCACTGGTCAGGTTTGACCGGTCACCCCGCCTTCGTCCTCCTCTGCCCGAACAGAGGTGAGGGCTCCGGCGATCAACGTCGGTGAACGGCGGCTCCCCGCGGGCTCCAGAGGGTTGGGATGGATCCGCAAGACCGAGGCGGTCCTCCCGGTGGTCGTTGGGTCGGCGGGGGTGGAGGGAATCGCCGGCGACGAGCTCCGCGGTTGGGGAAGCTTCGGGAGCAATGGGGGTTTGGGCTACGGTGGCTCTGGGTTGCGTTTGAGAGGTTGGGCAGCTCCGCACGGTCGAGGGGAATCGCCTGGTGGCACTGGTTGGACGGGAGGGGCTCGGGTTGCTACTGAATGGGCCGAAGGGCGGCGGTGGCTGTACTGGCCGGAGATGGGGAAGAAGACCTTCCCTGGTCGATTGACTGCTACGGGGTGCTAGGTGGGGTGGCTTGAGGTCGCCTGAGGTTTCGGAGAGGCTCGGGGCTCCTTAAATAGGCGGTCAGGGTCGGTTCCGACGACGGCCGTGGATAAGAACGCCGGTGACCGTCATTCTGTTGCAGCAGGGGGACGTGGCGGTGATGAGCGCTTTCGGACAAGCTTGTGGATGAGCTCGGACTGCTCTAGAGGGCAGCTGGCATGTGGGGGTGGCTTGGGCGGCGCCGTCCATGGTAGGGCGCACTGTGGCCGCCCGCTAGCCGCCGCTACTGACCTGACGGCGGCGCTGTGGAGCTCCAGGGGCGGCTCTGCGGCGAGGGGAGGGGTCGGGGCGTCGACTGGGAGAGGGGAAGGGCCAGAGCGAGCGCGGGGGCGTCGGCAGCAGGACGCGGCGGCTCGGTGCACGCACGTGCAAAACACGCGCTCTGGGCGTGCCTAGAGCATGCACGCCAAGCGTTCGACGAAATGCCAGAGCATGCTAGGCGGCAATGGTGAAGCTGGGGGTTAGCAGGTCTAGGCTAGGGTCCCTTAGGAGATTAGCAGACATGCCAGTATGTACAGAGGGGCAAGATCACAGTGCAAAACAAAAATCATGCCAAAACTGGACATGCACACCAGGTGTTTGACAGAATGCCTATGGCACCTAGGCAATTCCTGGGGTGGCCCAAATCTCCAGATCAGAGTCTCTTTGGATAAATAAGAGAGTGGTGAGGTTAGTTTGCCAAAAGCTCAAACTTGTTAGTGTAAGTTTTGCCAAACTTCAGGTCTGGACAGAAGGAAAAAGGCATTGTTTTAGGAGCCAATAATCTTCCAGTGGGTCCACTCTCCTGGACTTAAGGGTTTGGTATGGTGTACTACAAGCAGGAGAAAGCTCATGGCCACTAGAGCAAAATTTAATAGGTATGCTGTACAAATCACCAAGCTAGACCAGAATGAAAAAGAGGTTGATTCACTCAAATTTTACCAAGAACATCAATGGGTTTTTGCATAAAGTTGAATAATATACTCCTATGAACATCCCAAAATTTTGGTGGAGGATAGAAAGAAATATTTAAATGGGTTGTAGTGCAAAATTGCCCACTGGACCAGATTTGAAAAATTGGGTTAGAGCTCAAAATATTAAATGAATGAAATATATTTTTGCATAAAAGTGATTTAAAAACATCACATGACATCTCCAAATTTTGGTTGTAATTTTAGATGAATTTATAAAAGGGTTGCAGTGCAAATGGGGCCCTAAAACCAAAGAAAACTCACTTGAAGGAATAAAACTCGGAAAGAAATAATTATGCAATTAATTCCACTTTTAATAGAATTGTTCTTCTTGAGGGGAAAGACAAGTCCAACAATAGTTTTGGAAACTTTTTCACTTGAGGTAAAAACTCCATAATAAGGAAAAGGATGGCTCTGAAATCAAAAGAAAATCCAGAAAATTAAAAGTTTAAATTTCCTGGAAAAATTTAAATTAATAAAACAAGGTTAAAATTTTGGGGTGTCACAGTGCAGCGGCGTTGGCAGCGTTCGGCAGCGGCGGTCGGATTTGCGGCGACGACCATGTATTGTCTGGCGTGCAGACGGATGTGATCTGGCCCATGCAGCCTGCTTGTTGTGCGGCGGCTTAGATCGGTGGTGAGCCGTGCACATGATGCTTTATGGAGGTTTGTTGAGCGGATCCGGGTGAAAACCTCGTTCTCGGCTTGTTGCCGAGACCGGCGATGTCGGTAATCTTTTGTGTCGTTACCTTCTTGAAGGCATCACCGTGGAGAAGCTCCAGATCGCTATCCGCTATCTCCAAGGGAAACCCTAGATCACTAGATCGCATGATGACGATGCTCTGGTGTCGTTTCCCCCTTGGGGTCGTCATTTTTGGAGGTGTACATGGGCTCGAGGGACCAGTGGACGGCTTCTTTGGTGGAGCGGTGCTTCATCTTACACATTGATTGCGGCGGATCTCGACGGTGTGGCACACAGGGAGACTCGACGTCCGATGCACGGAGATGGACTCGCGCAGGAGGAAGACGCTATCTAGCGTCATGGTGGCGTCGACGGCAGAGAGGCCTGGCGAGCTTGGTGCGTTAGTTTTCGCTTTGAAGATGGATTGGTGGAAGATAGCGGCAACGACACATGAGAGTACGTTGGACCGGTTTGTACCCCAAACCCACTATGTGGCTTGGTTGGGGTCTCCGGCTTTAGATGTTAGGCTTGGTGCGATGTCTGTTTGGTATTAGGCTCGAACCATCGGCACCCATTCATTAAGTGGATAGGAGTAGTGACAGTTGTTGCTAAGATGGTGGCTTCAGACTACCTGATGTACTACTTTGTAAGGTCTTTGTGAATAATTAATAAAATGGCTGCATGCATCACTCAGATGCAGAGGCAGGGGTAATCCTCTTTTTCTAAAAAAATCAATATGCAGCACCCAATTAATCATGAATATCTAGACCCTATATACCACATGTTTAAAATAAATCAAAAGTAGATGTTTAAAGCATATACATTGTTTCATATAAATTGATAGATTATATAATTTTACAACCATTTATTGAGTGGCCCTTTCATAAATAAAAGGACAAACAATACAACTGATTCGATGTTTACCGAAGTTAAATTTTGGATTTTCTAAGGCATATCTTAAGACGAGCTTGGTTGTCTTAAAAGGGCAAGCTCTGCAATGCCACATAGTACTGATCCTGCAAATTTCAGCATGATTGCCATGTCGAAAATAGCATGAACCGGTAATATGAGTACCAAACAAAAAACTACCACAATTCATCAAACCATCCCCATAACTATCACTTTACAGCTTTGTGCCAAAAACTACCACTTTTTCTCTAATCTTTAACTAAAAACAATCACATCAACTTAAAGACTGATTAGCCAAAAATTAAACCTGATTAGCGCAGCCAGCCAGAGCTAGCTAGCTCACGGCAGACGTAGCTGGAGCTAGCTAGCTAGCTAACGCGCTTACCATGGCCGGCCGAAGCTGCTAGTTCATGACGGGGACGCAGCCAGACCTAGCTAGTTGGCTAGCTCACACACGCACGGCGGCGGCCGAAGCTAGCTATCTATGCGCCACCACCGCTTGCTGTTGCTGCTACTTGTCGTTGCTCCCGCTTGCCGTCTGTAGCTACTGCTTGCTTCCGCCACCTCCGCTGCTTGCCGTTGCTCCCACTTGCCGCCGCCGCTGACGAGCTCGCTGATACATCCATTTTCCATCATGCTTTTATATTGATATTTATTGCATTATGGGTTGTTATTACACATTATGTCACAATACTTATGCCTATTCTCTCTTATTTTACAAGGTTTACATGACGAGGGAGAATGCCGGCAGCTGGGATTCTGGGCTAGAAAAGGAGCAAATATTGGAGACCTATTCTGCACAGCTCCAAAGTCCTGAAACTTCATGGAAGCTATTTCCAGAATATATAAAAAATACTGAGTGCAAGAAGTTTCACAGGGGGGCCACACCCTGGCCACGAGGGTGGGGGCGCGACCCCTGCCTCGTGGTCCCCCTGGTGGCCCTCCGATGCCTATCTTCTGCTATATGGAGTCTTTCATCAAGAAAAAAAAATCATAAGCAAGCTTTCGGGACGAGACTCCGCCGACATGAGGCGGAACCAATCTAGGGCTCCGGCGGAGCTGTTCTGCCAGGGAAACTTCCCTCAGGGAGGGGGAAATCATCACCATCGTCATCACCAACGATCCTCTCATCAGGAGGGGGTCAATCTCCATCAACATCTTCACCAGCACCATCTCATCTCATACCCTAGTTCATCTCTTGTATCCAATCTTTGTATCCAAACCTCAGATTGGTACCTGTGGGTTGCTAGTAGTGTTGATTACTCCTTGTAGTTGATGCTAGTTGGTTTACTTGGTGGAAGATCATATGGTTAGATTCATTATGCATATTAATACCCCTCCGATTATGGACATGAATATGCTTTGTGAGTAGTTACATTTGTTCCTGGGGACACGGGAGAAGTCTTGCTATTAGTAGTCATGTGAATTTGGTATTCGTTCGATATTTTGATGAGATGTATGTTGTCATCCCTCTAGTGGTGTAATGGAACGTCGACTACATGACACTTCACCATTGTTTGGGCCTAGAGGGAGGCATTGGGAAGTAATAAGTAGATGTTGGGTTGCTCGAGTGACAGAAGCTTAAACCCTAGTTTATGTGTTGCTTCGTAAGGGGCTGATTTGGATCCATATGTTTCATGATATGGTTAGGTTTACCTTAATACTTCTGTTCTAGTCGCGGATGCTTGCAATAGGTGTTAATCATATGTGGGATGCTTGTCCAAGTAAGGACAACACCCAAGTACCGAACGCGAATCATATGATGGTGATGAAAACTAGCTTGAGTGAAGCGCCTTTGGTAGGTGGAATTTGGTAAGGAAAAATTTATATAGTGTGCTGAAATTTACTGTCACTTGTTACTATGGAAAGTAATCCTTTGAGGGGCTTGTTTGGGTATCTTCACCCCGACCGGTAGAGAAAATAGTTGATCCTCAACCTACTGGACCTACTGAAAATGAAAATGTTTACTTCGAAATTCCTTCGGGTCTGATAGAGAAACTGCTAGCTAATCCTTTTGCAGGAGATGGAACATTGCATCCCGACTTACACTTAACCTATGTGGATGAAGTTTGTGGATTATTTAAGCTTGCAGGTATGCACGATGATGTTATCAATAAGAAGGTCTTCCCTTATCTTTTAAGGGAGATGCATTGGCATGGTATAGGCTATGTGATGATATGGGGTCATGGGACTACAAACGGTTGAAATTGGAATTCCATCAGAAGTTTTATCCTATGCATCTTGTTCATCGTGATCGTAATTATATATATAATTTTTGGCCTCATGAAGGAGAAAGCATCGCTCAAGCTTCGGGGAGGCTTAAGTCAATGTTATATTAATGCCCCAATCATGAGCTCTCAAGAGAAATGATTATTCAAAATTTTTATGCTCGGCTTTCTGACAACAATCGTTCCATGCTCGATACTTCTTGTACTGGTTCCTTTATGATGAAGACTATTGAATTCAAACGGAATGTATTGCAGAGAATTAAATGCAACTATGAAGATTGGGATCTCGACGAAGGTAAGGAGTCAGGTATAACACCTAAGTTTGATTGTGTTAAATCTTTTATGGATACCGATGTTTTCCGTAAATTTAGCACTAAATATGGACATGACTCTGAGATAGTAGCTTCTTTTTGTGAATCCTTTGCTACTCATGTTGATCTCCATAAGGAGAAGTGGTTTAAATATAATCCTCCCATGGAAGTTAAAGTAGTTGCACCTATTGAATTTAAGAAAAGACTATCACTTATAATGATCCTATTGTTCCTACTGCTTATGTTGAGAAACCACCTTTCCCTGTTAGAACAAAGAATCATGCTAAAGCTTCCACTGTGGTCAACAAAAGTAATATTAAGAAACCTAAACCCCCTGAGAAAATTAAAGTTCAACCTAAAATTGCTATGGTTAAAGATCTCTTGGCCGCAAATATTGATGGGCATGTTATTTACTTCTGTGATGAAGCTGCTAGAATCGCTAGACCTGATGCTAAAAATAAACACAGACCTGTGGTAGGCATGCCTGTTATTTCTGTTCAAATAGGAGATCATTTTTATCATGGCTTATGTGATATGGGTGCTAGTGCTAGTGCAATACCTATTTCCTTATACAAAGAAATTATGCATGATATTGCACCAGCTGAGATAGAAGATATCGATGTTACCATTAAGCTTGCCAATAGAGATACTATTTCACCCGTTGGGATTGTTAGATATGTTGAAGTCTTGTGTGGGAAGGTTAAATATCCTTCTGATTTTCTTGTTCTTGGTTCCCCTCAAGATAGATTTTGTCCCATTATATTTGGTACACCCTTCTTGAATACTGTCAATGCTAAGATAGACTGCAATAAGGATATTGTTTCTGTTCGTTTAGGGGATATGTCTCATGATTTTAATTTTGCTAAATTTCGTAGACAACCCCATGATAAAGAATTGCCTAGTAAAGATGAAATTATTGATCTTGCTTCTATTGTCGTGCCTCCTACTGATCCATTAGAACAATATTTGCTGGACCATAAAAATGATATGTTCATGAATGAAAGAAGTGAAATAGATGAAGTATTCTTTAAACAGGAACCTATTCTGAAACACAATTTGCCTATTGAAATCCTAGGGGATCCTCCTCCTCCCAAGGGTGATCCCGTGTTTGAGCTTAAACCATTACCTGATACACTTACATATCTTGATGGAAAGAAGATATATCATGTTATTATTAGTGCTAACCTTTCAGAGCATGAAGAAGAGAGATTATTGAAAACTCTGAAGAAACACCGTCCTGCCATTGGATACTCTTGATGATCTTAAGGGCATTAGTCCCACTCTATGTCAACACAAAATAAATTTGGAGGAAGACGCCAAATCAGTTATTGATCACTGTCGGTGTCAAAACCGGCGGATCTCGGGTAGGGGGTCCCGAACTATGCGTCTAAGGCGGATGGTAACAGGAGGCAGGGGACACAATGTTTTACCCAGGTTCGGGCCCTCTTGATGGAGGTAAAACCCTACGTCCTGCTTGATTTATTCTTGATGATATGAGTATTACAAGAGTTGATCTACCATGAGATCAGAGAGGCTAAACCCTAGAAGCTAGCCTATGGTATGATTGTATGTTGTCCTACGGACTAAAACCCTCCGGTTTATATAGACACCGGAGGGGGCTAGGATTACACAAGGTCGGTTACAAAGGAGGAGATATACATATCCATATTGCATAGCTTGCCTTCCACGCCAAGTAGAGTCCCATCCGGAGACCCCCTAATCTTGTATCTTCATAGTCCAACAGTCCGGCCAAAGGATAGAGTCCGGCTGTCCGGAGACCCCCAAATCCCGGACTCCCTCAGTAGCCCCTGAGCTAGGCTTCAATGACGATGAGTCCGGCGCGCAGTGTTGTCTTTGGCATTGCAAGGCGGGTTCCTCCTCCGAATACACCACGGAAGAGTTTGAATACAAGGATAGTGTCTGACCCTGCAAAATAAGTTCCACATACCACCGTCGAGAGAATAATATTTCCACAAATCTAATCTACTGACATGTTTTGGCAACATGACATTATGCCATGGCCCGGTGATTATTCGAACTGTTTCCTTTAACTAGCCCCGCCCATAACGCGAGGCAGTTTCTTGACACGTCTTGTCAAAGTAGAGATCGTGTCGCCCTCATTACGGGATTCTCATCAATACGGGCGTGGGTAACCCAACCGCGCCATCGATGACGGCGCTTGGAGGATAAGTGAGTTTTACCAGGCTAGTGGGGGCGCATAATTTCGGCCACCCTTATAAAGGGATAAGGGTTAACCTTTTTCCACCCACACCTTCTTCCTCCTTGCTCATCCATTCTTGCGCACTCGAGCTCCAACGCCCAAGTCCACATCCTTCTCCTCAACCTTCTCCAAACATGTCTGGAGCGGGACACAAGTGGATGGCGTCCTCCGTCACGGAGGGACAGAACAAAAAGCTGCGCGGGGCCGGATGCCTAGCCACGAATATCGCGCATCGGCTGCCCGCTGTGGGGTAGATCGTCCCTACCACTGAACCTCACGAGCGGGTAGTTTTCCTCCACCACTTCCTCCGCGGACTGGGGTTTCCCCTTCATCCATTCGTCCGCGGTCCTATGTTCTACTACGGGCTGGACTTCCATGATCTGGCCCCGAACATCATCCTCAACATTGCGGCGTTCATCGTCGTGTGTGAGGCTTTCCTCCGCATCCGGCCCCACTTCGGCCTATGGTTAAAGACCTCCAATATCAAGCCGAAGGTGGTGGGTGGCCAACAAGCAGAATGCGGCGGAGCCATGGTGGGCAAGATGCCCAATGCTATATGGCTTGAAGGCTCCGTCGTGGAGACCATAAAGGGGTGGCAATCGGCGTGGTTCCACATCACCGAGCCGCGCGACACCAACTAGTTGGAGGCCCCCGAGTTTCGATCCGGAATCCCCACGCGGCTCACCTCCTGGAAAGAGAAGGGCCTATCCTGGGGTTCATCGGTGGAGCTGGAAGGACTCCAGAAATGTATCCGGAATATGGCAAGCAAGAAGCTCAAGCTTGTCAACATAGTCCAGGTCATGCTCATCCGCCGGATCCTCCCGTGTCAACAACGGGATTTCAACTTGTGGGATTTCGACCCGGACCAGCACCAGACTCTGAGTGAGCTCTTCGACACAACGCACATGGACGTCTGGAGGGTGCTGTTCAAGGGCGCCGAGGTCCCTCCCTCTCTCACCGAGGACCGCGGGCTAAGCGCGAAGCGCCGAGTGCATTCAGTGAGTTCTATACATCCGGTAGGATACTTATTTCCCCTAGCTAAACATGCACGGGGTCTGAGCTCCATGACTTTGACAGGACTGGGTGGAGACGTCAGGGCAGATTAACTGTCCGGCCCTCTGCTCGAAGACACTTCGGACGCTCTCCTGACGGAGATGCTGACTCCGGCTCCTTACAAGGTGCCAGAGAAGACCAAAAAGGCCAAGGGAACCCGAAAGAGTTCCCGACGCCAGGTGTTATTGGACTCATCGTCCGATAACACCGTGACGCACTCCTCCCTCGAAGAGGAGGAGGAAGACGAAGATGCTCCCCATTCAGTTGGGGGAGACAAGAAAAGGAAGGCCGCCCTGACCGGGGGAGCCGAAGGGTCCAAGAATGGAAGGACTCTCCTTCCGGACTACTCCACCACCGCCGCCGAAGGCGAAGATGAGTGGCTGCTCAGGGCCAGGCCCCTGGCGAAGTCGTAAGTATTCGGACACCAGAGTAACTCATAGTATACCTTTGTCGCACTGCTTCTCCTAACGCCGAATTATGATTATGTAGACCGCCCAGAGCCCGTATCGACGTATCCTCGTCGGACGGCTCCTGGACTCGTCGGATATGGATAGCGATCCACTTCCGACCGCCACCTCCCCTTGCCCTACGGACAACGCCGAGGTGTTGTCTCAAGAGGCATCGAGTCGAGGCGAGACAGTCCTGGAGGCGCCTCAAGGCGACCTTCCGGACTCCAGGAGCAGAGGGAGCAAGGCTCCCGAGGGCTCCGAGTTCGGCCCTCAGCCGGACACCGTGCCAGAACCTCTAGTGGTTCCAGACTCGAGCAGGCGGCCTCCTTCCAAGAGGGGCAAGACGCCTGTGCCGGTGACCTCTGTCCATCCAGAGGCACCGGATAATCTGCCGGGAGCGCTTCGCAGCGCTTCCATCGACGAAGAGCACCACACTATTATGAGTGCGGTGGTCCAGAAGGTTCAGTCGACCAAGAGCGTACTGACTGAAGCCTGTGGCAGCCTTCTAACAGGCTTTGAGGTATGTTTTTGAAATATAGGAAAAGTATTATCGCATAGACAGTAGCCCATGATGCTCTGTTCGGTGTTCACAAAGAAAAGCCGAACAGAGGATCAAACAATATCGCAGGAGTCTAATATAAGTATGTCTATATGCGTATGCAGGCTTCGCTACTGGCCTCTGCCGCACTGAAGCAGGACCTCAAAGGGTCCAAGGAAGAGCTCGGCCTTGCCAAGAGGCAGCTCAAGGAGAACAAAGGTAAGTAGTACCTAATCTATGGATATATATAAAAAGAATGCGATTGCAAAATGACAGGATCATCGTAAATTCGCCAGGGGCAACGACCGAGCTGGCAACCCTGAAGCAAGCGCTATCCGAGGCCAAAAACAAAGCGGCCAAGGAGCGCACCGAGCGGGAAAGGCATGAGGCACTGGTGGGCGAGGTGCAGCAAGAGCTCCACGCTCTCGTGATGAAGCACGAGGCGTTGGAGCTTGACTTGAAGACGCGGGAGTCCGAGCTTTCCACGGCCCTTGAGAGTGCAAAGACTGCCAAGGCCGAAGCCCAAAAGGCCCTCCAGGAGATTGATGCGATGAAGAAGATAGCGGCGGGTAAGGCATTCTATATGCAAAGCAAGCATGTGAAAGTAAAGTACTTGTTACTTACCCGAATCTGGAGCTCTCCAGGAGCATTCGCAGATTTGCCCCGCAGCCTGTTGGATGCCTTGAAATTTTACTTGGCCGAGGAGGGAAGCTCGACGGAGAAGTTGTTCTGGGCCCAGTATACTAGGACCGAACACCCAGTGCCTATGAGCGACCCACTAAAACAGCTGGTCGAGCTACACAATGCGGCCGAACAGGCCATGAAGGGCTTTATAGTCTGGATGTGGCCTGGTGATGCCCTTCCCAACAGCTACTTCGGACTAGTGAGGTGGCTTGTGGATGCCTGCACACGGCTGGAAGTCATCAAGCGGTCCGCCTGCATCGAAAGTGCATGCCGGGCTTTCGCCCGTGTGAAGGTGCAATGGGCCAAGATGGACGCCGTGAAGCTGGTGAAGGAAGGGCCGCCGGAGGGCAAGGAGCATCGCCACCCCGAGATGTACTATGAGGGTGTCCTGAAGGGTGACCGTCTTGTAGCGGACGAGTGTGCAAAAGATGTAATATTTGAATGAACTTGCTCGTGTAATCCTCTATTTAGAAAACTTGTTCATATGCGCTATGCAACGCTTGCTTGAATTTAAAATATTACCTTCTGTTTGGCTGTTTATCAAATCTGAGAGATGGTGAGTCGTCGGCTTCTGCCCCCATGCCACGAGTGCTGGAGTGTTCGGAATAAACCCGAGCACTCTTGTTCCCATTTTTGGGTCCTTTGAGGGAGGTTCTCAGCACAACGAACAAGGCAATCGGACTATAATGCGTTATCACTCTCACTTAGCCATAGAATTCTATAATTTTAAATTTCGGCGAAGCCCCTAGTATTCAGAAGGCCGAATTTGGGGCGTGATACATGCCTTAAGCCGGACAGGGCCGACTCCTCGCTCTAAGAGGCATAAGTCTTTAGGGACTCGAAACCTCTCGAACAACGACTAGTCTCTCGCCTTATCATGACAGTCGGTTTTAGCTTTCTCTACTGAGGTGCTGAGCCCAGCAGAACCGGGGCACAATCGCAGTAGTTCTCCCAGTGCTACCTTAGCCGATATAGCGGAACGTAAGGTACCAAAACATGGGAGCCAGGCAAACCCAACTATTGACCCAAGACATGATTTGGAGCTGATGCATATAGTGCTATAAGTTCGGTGTGCCGCACTGTCGAAAGTGTTCGGAGTTCTCACGCCGTATTATGGGGTATGCTTAGGCCCCTAGCGTATTGGCCTTACCAGAGTCTACGGGTGCTGGATGTCATGAAAGAACATATATATATATATATAAAGGAAGAATGAAATAATAGTCTTAATGCTATGCATTGTTTATTCAAAAAGGTGTGTTAAAGCAGAATGATACATGTAGTGCGATAAGCAAAAAGTAGGACTATGTCCCCTCCAAGGGCAAGCTAAGGAATAGTATTAAAGCAAGTATTTCACTCGTTATCGTAATCCACCTCGCAGTTCCATGGTGTGACGTAGCTTTCTGCCTGCTTGGTTGCTGCATCATGTGTTCGGCAATGATGCTGCCAGACAGGGTTTCCAGAGATTAAAGTCCTGAAAAGAGAAAAATAACAAAGCGGGAAGCCCCAAGTGCGGTTTAAGCCGTGTCTTCGGGCGTGTCGTAGTCGTGCCCCCCTCCCCGCCTATGCCCATGGTATTTTTAATGGGTAATTATGTACGTGTGGCACGGGTTTCGCCGTTTGGCTGGGACCGGGGTGGGGGCCACATTGCTATGCAAGCTCGGAATATGCCAGGCGGTCCAGTTGCCGATTACTCCGGGTGCGCTTGAAGTTGTCCAGGTCCTTAATCGCCGAACTAGTGGATTGCCTTAAGAGGCTGCTTTGTGCTTCTGCTGCGAGGGTCGCAGTGTGCTCCTCCGTGCGGAGAGAGTGCTCTGTGTTTCCATTGACTGTGATGACCCCCCGAGGTCCTGGCATCTTGAGCTTGAGATATGCATAATGCGGTACCGCATTGAATCTTGCAAATGCGGTTCGCCCGAGCAGTGCATGTTAGCCACTGCGGAACGGAACTATGTCGAAGATTAACTATTCGCTTCGGAAGTTATCCGGGGATCCGAATCCACTTCCAGTGTAACTGAGCCTGTGCAATGGGCCTCTACACCTGGTATGACGCCTTTAAAGGTCGTTTTTGTGGGTTGTTCCTTGAGGGGTCTATACCCATTTTGCACACTGTGTCCTGATAAAGCAGGTTCAGGCTGCTGTCGCCATCCATAAGGACTCGAGTGAGGTGAAATCCGTCAATGATTGGGTCTAGGACCAGTGCAGCGAATCCGCCATGACGGATACTAGTGGGGTGGTCCCTGCGATCGAAGGTGATTGGACAGGAAGACCATGGGTTCAACTTTGGGGCGACTGGCTCGAACTGAAAGTGCAACTATCCCTAGGTGGTTTTGGTAATTCATAACAACATATAGCTCATTGAGCTAATGCTATTCCAAGATGATTATTTCAGGAAAGCTCAATGATTGGCATGGCATGGATGTGAAAGTGGAACCCTCAAAATGCTAAGGACAAAGGATTGGCTCAAGCTCAAAAGCTCAAGACTCTTCATTTTATATTTTAGTGATTCAAGATCACATTGAGTCTTTAGGAAAAGCCAATACTATCAAGGAGGGATGAGGTGTTGCTTAATGAGCCTCTTGCTTCATGTGCTTAGTGATATGCTCCAAAAACCCTCAACTACTTTCCCATATCCACATTTGACCTAAACCCTAAGCCAAACTCGGTCCTACCGATTCTTCCTATCCGGTGCCACCGAGTTTTCATTTGTCATAAGCCACTGCCAAACCCTAGCAATTCGGTCCTACCGATAGGGATCTCGGTCTCACCGAGATGGGGTTGCAAACTCTCTGTTTCCCTTCCGTAACTCTTCGGTCTCACTGAAAGAGCGAATCGGTCCCACCGAGATTGCAATGTAAATTCAGTGTTTCCCCTTTGTAACTTTCGGTCTCACCGAAAGAGCAAATCGGTCCCACCGAGTTTGCCTGACCAACTCTCTGGTTAGCTAATTACCAAATTCGGTCTCACAAAGTTTGTGTAATCGTTCTCATCAAGATTACGTTATGCCCAAACCCTAACCATATCGGTCCTGCCGAGTTGCATGTCAGTCCCACCGAAAATCTCTAACGGTCACTAGGTTTACATTTTCGGTCCGACCGAGTTTGTTGATTCGGTCCCACCGAGATTGGAAAACTGTGTGTAACGGTTGGATTTTGTGTGCAGGCTATATATACCACTCCACCTCCTCTTCATTGGTGGAGAGAGCCATCAGAACACATACACCATTCCAACTCATATGTTCTGAGAGAGAACCACCTACTCATGTGTTGAGACCAAGACATTCCATTCCTACCATATGAATCTTGATCTCTAGCCTTGCCAAGTTTCTTTCCACTCAGATCTTCTTTCCACCAAATCCAAATCCTATGAGATAGAGTTGAGTGTTGGGGAGACTATCATTTGAAGCACAAGAGCAAGGAGTTCATTACCTACACACCATTTGTTACTTCTTGGAGAGTGGTGTCTCCTAGATTGGCTAGGTGTCACTTGGGAGCCTCCGACAAGATTGTGGAGTTGAACCAAGGAGTTTGTAAGGGCAAGGAGATCGCCTACTTCGTGACGATCTACCGCTACTGAGGCTAGTCCTGGGGAGTCTACGGCAAGACGGCCGACTGCCCGCTCACGGCCGAGTCCCAGGGGCGACTTCCGGAGAAGCCGGCTTTGGGGAGTCGGCCGACGACTCCAACAAACCATGACCTCATCGAGGGGGACTGGGCAGGGGCGTAGCTACAATGAAGCCCACACTACTAGGAAAAGGGCTATAGATAGGATTGATACTAATGGCGCACCTTGGAAGCTGTGCGCCACTACTATATACTAATGGCGCACCGGTTGGTGATGCGCCATTAGTGTGGAAGACACTACTGGCGCACCAGAAACAGGGTGCGCCACTAGTACTATTTTTTTCCATTGTTCGCCATTATTGTAAATTTGGGAAGGATCCAAGGAACATCGTGCTGGGCGCGAGCACCGATGGAGTCAATCCGTTTGGCAGGCAGAGAAACACACATAGCACCTGGCCTGTGTTTGTGTGGATGTACAACCTTCCCCCCTGGTTGTGCATGAAGAGGAAGTACATTCACATGAGTATGCTAATTGAAGGGCCGAAACAACCGGGGAACGATATCAATCTGTATCTGGGGCTCCTAAAGGAGGAGCTAGACACGCTGTGGAAAACGCCAGCCAATACATGGGACGCCGCAGAGAAAGAATATTTCCCTATGAGAGCCGCACTGTTCACGACGGTGCATGACTATCTCGGTTACGGATATCTCGCGGGGCAGGTAGTCCACGGATTTTCTGGATGCCTAAGGTGCATGGATGACACAACGTATCGCCAGCTAGATAGAGATCCCGGGTCTTCGAAAACCTTGTTCATGGGACATCGAAGGTGGCTTCGCAACGATGACCCGTGGAGGAAACGCAAGGATCTGTTCGATGGTGAAACCGAACCCCGAAAACGCCCGTGTACGAGGAGCGGCAAGGAAATAGACGAGCTGTTGAAAAATTGGAAAGACTGCCCACTGCCGGGAAAGAAGCAAAAGGCGCCAGAGCCAGGAAAGAAGCGAAAGGCGCCAGAGCCGCTGCTGAAGGTATGGAAAACGAGGTCTGTTTTCTGGGACTTGCCGTACTAGAAGATCCACCGTGTGCCTCACAGCCTTGATGTCATGCATATCACGAAGAACGTGTGCGAGAGTCTGCTTGGTACCCTGCTCAACATGCCAGAGAGGACCAAAGATGGGCCAAAAGCAAGGGCAGACTTGAAATCAATGGGCATCAGGCAGGAGCTTCACGCTAATGATGATGATGATGATAATGATGATGATGATGATAATGATGAGGCGAAGCAGGACACAGAAAGTCGTCGCAAAGGCAAAAAGGCCAAGAAGACCGGAAATGACTACCCTCCCGCGTGCTTCACTCTAAGTCAGGAGGAGATCGAGCAGTTTTTCACCTGCCTCCTAGGAGATCGAGCAGAATTCCAATTGCAACAGGCGTCATCTGGCGTTCAGTTCTCAGGACACGCCTCCAGCTCCCGCCTTCACCGAGCCTCAAATAGCTGAGGTGCAAAATATTATCAGCCCCAACACGCTCAAGAAGGCGGTCTGTGAGCAGAACTCGGTCCCATTACAGGAGATCAAGAAGAAGGGACGGAAATGGAAGACTAACAAGGGCGCCGGTGCGAGCTAGCCGGCACCGAGTTCGATCCGTGGTCAGGACGGGCCACCTTCACCTAAGGATATCTCGAGGAGGGTGCATGTGGCGAGTAGGGCGTTGCTACCGCCAAATATGCTGAATGCTGCAACCGGTGCTATGCGGAGTCTGCACGACAGTGTTCTTTCTTTGGAGAAGCGGCGTCTCAGAGAGAAGGATGTGGCATACCCGGTTTTCGTGGCCAAGGTGCCAGAGGGCAAGGGCTTTGTGGATGGCGACATCGGGGGTATGATCGTCCTACGGTTTGATGACATCTTTGCTATGTTTAACCTTCATCCGCTGCACTACACCTTCGTTCGGCTGTTTTCGCTGAGTATGGAGATGCGGATCATTAGAGACAAGACCCCGGACATCGTGATAGTCGACCCCTTCTACATGCGTGCCAAGCACTTAAGCAGCGCTGGGGACCACCAAGTTGCGAGTTCACACCTCGAAGGCGTCATTCTGGCAAACCCAGATAAGGATAACTTCCTTGTGGCTTAATTTCCCGAGTAAGTCATCCCTTAACCGCCCCGTAACATATGATTTCTTAGATTCCGATCGTTCTTTTTTTTCTAACATTCCATGTTCTGTGCAGTGACACACATTGCACACTCATCCTCTTAAGCCCAAAATATTCCATGGCCACGTATTTCGACCCGAACCTTAACTCCAACATAGACTACACAAATGTCAAGAAAGTTCTTGATGATGTTCTCCCCGGCTACAACAAATCTGGAGGCACCTTCACCAGGGCAGTTCGTAAGTACGGCAAGCACATGTTCTCACACAATACGAAGTTCTGCTGCATCAAGCAGCTGCCTGGTGGTCAGAAGGATGCCTACTACGCCCTCCATCACATGCTGGCAATCGTAAGGGACCATCATCAACTTCTGCTACCAGATAATCTCAAAGATTGGGCCGCGAGCTTGTCGGCAGTCCAGGACGCGGACCTCAGCAAGAATTCTTTCGCATCCAGTCGGAGTTTGCGGACATCATCCATCAAGATGTCCTTCATACCTTGGGGCAATTCTTCCTCAGATATCAACCGTCCAACAGTGAGATAGATGAAACGCTACAAATGCAGGGTGACAACGACAGCGATTTCATGACCATCATGACAGACGGCGGCTTCATCCACGTTCTTGTCCGATGAGTCGAGTCAAAAGTAGTGATGTGTAGTTCTGAAACATTGATTGGCTCATGTTGTAATTATACTTTAATGAATTCGTATGTCTCTTTGGTTTGGACAGTCGTTCAACTTAGATGTAATCGATGCTATTTATTAGTAGGACCATGAATCGTGGTATTAATGTCTTGCTTTTCTCTTCCGATCCTTTTGTTGCATACTTACATATTGCTTATGTATTGTCTGTTGTTTTGCTTGTGCATGGAGATGCCGTCGTATGTCGTGTACAAGGGTAAGGTTCCCGGAGTCTACGACGATTGGGAGGAGTGTCGGAGACAGGTTCACTGTTTCAGCGGTAATAGTTACAAAGGGTACACCACTAGGGCGGAGGCCGAATGTAGATACGCCCGCTATCTAGCGGGAGAGAGGAGGGAGCGTTGGAGGAACCGGATGAAGACCAGTTTGATCGCGATGATGCTCATCGTGATGACCACAGCTCTCTTCTATGTGATGGTAGTTTAGATGATCGATATCGACTTGTAATGTGAAGGCAAACTCGATACTCGCGGTCTTGAGACTTGTAATGTTTTATCTTTGTTCGGTCTTTTTAATTCGGAGACTAGTATGATGAATTGTATTCGGAGACTAATATGATGAATTGTATTCGGAGGCTAATCTTCTATTGTATTCGATGAATCTGATGTTGTTGTGTGTTGCTGTCTATATTCTGTCCAATAATATATTTTGTAACCTATGCAAAAATCAGAAAAGCAAAAAAAACCTAATATTCATACTAATGGCGCACCACACAAGACACTAATGGCGCACTGTGATCATCAAACTAATGGCGCATTAACTGCTGGTGCACCATTAGAATGCCAAAGCACATGGGTACATATGGCCCCCTGGGAGGCATTCTAATGGCGCACTATGTGGTGCGCCATTAGAACACCAGATACTAATGGAGCACCGGTGGTGCGCCATTAGAATTTAATTCTAATGGCGTGATGCCAGTGGCGCACCGGTAGTGCGCCATTAGAAGGCAAATTCGGTGCGCCACTAGAATGCCTTTTCCTAGTAGTGCCACTCCCCGCCCCTTACCAAGGGCAGGCATGGCTATAGTTTGCCGTACTAGGGAAGATCTCTCTGCGGCGTGGCACTGTTGCCCAGCCGGCCCTGACATCAACATCACTTTACCTGGTCATGCGGCCACGACGGCTTGTCTGTACGGCCTGGAGGCAGCGGGGCCCACCAGTCAACGAGACCTTGGGAGACGGCAGGAGAACCGCCAGTCGGACCCGTCGGGAGTCGGCCCGGGGGAGTCGGCCGAGCCCTCCCCCGGGGCCCACGCGCCATTAATCAAGAAGAGATGGGGAGTGGCCACAGTGATCGCCCGCCAGGCGGCGGGGCTGTTGCCACGACCCCATGACCGAGCTTGCGTCATCAGGAGCACGACTACAGTAATCAGCCTCGCCGCCACCAGATAGAGGGAGAGAGCTAGCCTCGCCCTCTCCCACCACCAGACCCAGCTCAAGGAGCAACCGTGTAAACACTTGACCATAGTGATCATGCGGGGACCCTGCAGAGCAGCAGTAGGGGTGTTATCTCCCCGGAGAGCCCCGAAGCTGGGTAAGATTCGCCGACGTGCATGTCTTTGCCTCATCCCGTTTCCAGGCACCGGCGACGTTCTACACGCCCCCACCATGATAAGTCATCCGTTGGCATATGTCGAATCCAACCCACGACATTTGGCGCCCACCGTGGGGCATGGTGCACCGCCGTCCGGGGATCTGTTCTGGACGGGAACCCTTTTCCTCCCTGGCGAGTGCCTCCAGCCAGGCACACCAGACGAAGTTTGCGTCGACGCGCTGCGCGGCGTTGAGATCGCCTGCGCCGCCAGCTCCTTGGCCGAACTTGACAGCAAGGTCCGCCTCTCCGACGAACCTGCGTCCAACGCAGGCGCGGGCGGCCCCGAAAACCTCCTCGCGGGCCTCCTCGATCAACTCCATGTTTCCGACGAGCCTGCCGTAGACTTGGAGTCCGTAGGCTCCACCGACACGATGCTGGTTGACTCCGACACCGCGTCGGTCGACGCGTTCCCCACCAACGTGGTGGTCTACGATGAACCCCTCCCCCACGCGGAGAGCGACGGAAGCACCGTCACTGAGGTGCTGGTCATCAATCATGACGAGTTCCCTGGTGGAGGGGCTCCCGACTCGCTCGACGCGGCGCTGCAAGACCTAGCTGCGCCCATTCCGGAAGATGCTGACGCAGAGACGTTAGAAGCGCGCCGCCTTCAGCTTGTTGAAGACGCGAAGAAGCTGGCCAGCATAAGACGCTTGTCAGAAGCTTACCAGCGGGAGATGGATCACGCTGTTGGCGGCTCGCCGGCCCCGGCAGGGCCCAGCCGCCTTGGCGCAGTTCAGTAGCGCGGCATAGCCATCGCCAGCCTGTTTGGGGCTAGCCGCCCCGTGTATGCCACGACAGCGGAGAACATCCGAGCCGCCCAGGCAGCGGCGGATGAGCTGGACAATTTCGAGGGCGAATAGCGCCGCCTCATGATGGAGCGAGTCTAGCGGCTCCTCGACGCGGCCGCCGCGCCGAACGAGGCCGGCTGCCGCACGGAGGCACCGCAGCGGCCAAACGACGACCCGCGCCGAGATCAGGGCGCGATGTCTCGGACGCCGACTGGCGGTGCCCGAGGAAGAAAGGACAAGGAGCCGGCTGTCAGCCATAGTTGAAATCGGATTACCATAGAGCGCGACCGAGATGGCCGCCCAAGAGCAGTGGAACGACGGGACGACTGTCCGCCTCCTCCTCCCCGCAAGGAGAGGTGAGTCTCCCCGCCGCCTGTTGACCATCCGACTCTCAGTGACCACCTTGGCCGCCGAGAGGGAGTTGGAGAGAATGACGCCCGCCACCGGATCGACCGACTTCACCGGTCCCTGGCGCTGGAAGAAGAAGATGAGCTGGGTCCGCCTTGTTTCGGGCCCCGCATTCGGGACGAGCCCTTTCCCAGAGGGTTCACGCTCCCAAGAGACACGCCCAAGTATACCCACTCCGTGAAGCCGGAAGACTGGCTAGTCGACTACTCCACGGCTGTCAGCATAGCAAACGGCAACAAGCGTGTCGCCGTAAAGTACGTTCCGCTCATGCTCCAGGGCACAACCCGGACATGGCTGAACAACCTAAAGCCCCGCAGCATCAATAGCTTCCTCGACTTCACTGAAGCATTCGTCCGCAACTTCACCAGCACGTACAAGCGTCCTCCCAAGCCTCGTCAGCTCTCCTTGTGCGTGCAAGGTCCTAACGATTCGACTTGCGACTACCTCACGCGTTGGGCTGAGCTCCGGAACTCCTGCGAGGGCGTGCACGAGGTGCAGGCCATTGAGTACTTCACAGCCTGGTGCCGAGAAGGCATCCTCCTCAAGCACAAGCTCCTCCGCGACGAGCCAGAAACCCTCGATGAGCTGCTGATCATAGCGGACAAGTACGCTACGGCCGACTCCTCCATGAAGACGGAAATTCAAATCAGCACGACTGGCAAAGTACCTCCTCCGGCTGCAAGAACTCCGGCGGTGGACGTCGGCCGACGACAACAGCAGGGCGACAACAAGCGCAAGGCCCCACAACCGGCTTCCAGTAGCCGGCAGGTCGCGACCGTTGAAGCCTAGCAGCCAAAAGAGCAGCCTCCGCCCAAGCGACAGAAAGGCGGCAAACCGAACTGGTTGCTGGCCTTCTCCTACGAGCAGACCTTGGATGGACCTTGCAAGTTCCACAGCGGCGCGAAGCCGTCGAATCACACTACCCGGAAGTGCCACTGGCTCACCAGGATCGCCAAGGGAGACGGCCTCCTGCCACCCCCGCCTGCTGGGCAGCCGCCTCCGCCTCCGCCCCAGTAGCCGGCAGTCAGGCCAGTCGGCGCAGTACAAGACGAATACCCTGAGGAGCATGAATCCTACGTGGTGTTCACCAGTGTGGCTGATGATCGACGCAGCAGGCGGCTGCATCGACAAGAGGTGAACGCAGTAGCCTCAGAGATGCCAGAGTTCATTCACTGGTCTGAGAGGCCCATCAGCTAGAGCAGGGCCGACCACCCAGATGTGATGCCGAGTCTGGGCTCCTACGCCTTGGTCCTGGATGCCACCTTTGCCACGGACAAACGGGCCGCGCGTTTCTCGCGAGTTCTGATAGATGGGGGCAGCAGCATCAACATCCTGTACAAGGACACCATGGAGAAGTTAGGGATCAAGCAGAGACAGCTTCAGAACAGCCGGACTGTGTTCCACGGCATTGTTCCTGGGCTTTCCTGCTCACCAATCGGCAAGATCCTGATTGACGTCCTCTTTGGGGACAAAGATCACTTCCGAAGAGAGTCTGTTTGGTTTGAGGTAGTGGACCTTGAGAGCCCATACCATGCGGTACTTGGCCGGCCCGCCTTGGACAAGTTCATGGCGGTCCCCCACTATGCCTACCTCAAGATGAAGATGCCCAGTTCTAGGGGAATTCTGACTGTGGCTGGCGACTACCGGAAGTCGTCCGCTTGCGTTGCCGAGAGCAGTCGGCTGGCCGAGTCCCTGGTGATTGCAGCCGAGAAGCGACTCCTTGAGCGAGTTGTGGCGATGGCCGGCAAGCAGCCAGAGATATCGCCCGACCCAAAGGAGTCGGAAGCCGAAGGTTCGTTCAAGCCGGCCAAAGAGACAAAGAAGATACCCTTGGATCCGGAGCACCCAGAGAGGTACGCCGTCGTAGGTGCAAACCTCGACAACAAATAGGAAGGCGAGCTCGTTTATTTCCTCCTTGAGAGTCGGGACATCTTCGCGTGGTCTCCCAAGGACATGCCAGGTGTAATGACAGATTTCACCGAGCACAAGTTACACGTCCGATCTGATGCAAAGCCGGTCAGGCAGCCCCTGCGCCGCTTATCAGAAGAGAAGAGAAGAGTTGTCGGAGAAGAGATAGCCCGACTCCTAGCAACCGGCTTCATTATGGAAGTTTTCTTCCCAGAGTGGCTGGCAAATCCGGTCCTGGTGCTAAAGAAGAACAAGCAATGGAGAATGTGTATTGACTACACGAGCCTCAACAAGGCCTGCCCCAAGGACCCGTTTGCTCTGCCGAGAATTGACCAGGTGATAGACTCCACAGCCGGATGCGAGCTGTTGAGTTTCTTGGATGCGTACTCAGGATATCACCAGATCAAGCTGAACCCGGCTGACAGATTGAAGACTACCTTCATCATGCTGTTTGGAGCATTCTGCTACCTCACCATGACGTTCGGCTTGAGGAATGCCGGCGCCACCTTTCAGCGTTGCATGCAGAAGTGCCTCGTCAAGCAGCTCGGTAGGAACGCCCACGTTTACGTGGATGACGTGGTGGTGAAGACGAAAAAGCAAGGAACATTGCTGGAAGACCTCAAGGAGACCTTTGAGAACCTACGCCGGTTCCAGATCAAGCTCAACCCCGAGAAGTGTGTCTTTGGATTACCAGCCGGCCAGCTGCTAGGTTTCCTGGTCTCTGAACATGGCATAGAATGCAACCCAGTAAAAATCAAGGCCATCGAGAGAATGGAGGTACCTAGCGGACTGCTGGATGTGCAGAAGTTCACCGGCTGCTTGGCGTCCATCATCCGATTCATCAGTCGGCTGGGCGAGAAAGCTCGCCCCTCATACCAACTCATGAAGAAGACCACTTTTTTAGAGTGGAACCATAAGGCGGACGAAGCTTTCCACTAGTTGAAGAAGATGCTGACTACTCCACCCGTCCTAGCGGCTCCGACTCCCAAGGAACCTATGCTCCTGTACATCGCCGCCACCAGCCGAGTAGTCAGCACAGTCATTGTAGTAGAGCGCAAGGAGGAAGACAAGGCGCTACCTGTCCAGAGACCAGTATATTACCTGAGCGAGGTACTGTCGACCTCCAAGCAGAACTACCCCCACTACCAGAATATGTGCTATGGCGTGCACTTTGCTGCCAAGAAATTGAAGCCTTACTTTCAAGAGCATCCAATCACGGTGGTCTGCACGGCTCCACTTGCCGAGATCATCGGTAGCCGAGATGCCTCTAGTCGAGTGGCCAAGTGGGCCATAGAGCTGGCTCCTTACACCATCTACTACCAGCCCCGCACCACCATCAAATCACAAGCACTGGCCGACTTCCTCGTCGACTGGGCCGAGACCCAGTACCTGCCTCCAGCGCCTGACTCCACCCATTGGCGGATGCACTTCGACGGCTCCAAGATGCGCACCGGCTTGGGAGCTGGTGTCGTCCTCACCTCTCCCAAAGGCGACAAGCTCAAATATGCACTGCAAATCCATTTTGCCGCCTCCAACAACGTGGCCGAGTATGAGGCGCTCATTCACGGGCTCTGGCTTGCCAAAGAACTTGGCATCCGCCGGATCTTGTGTTAAGGCGACTCGGACTTAGTGGTCCAGCAGTCATCTGGCGACTGGGACGCGAAAGACGCAAACATGGCGAGCTACCGTTTCCTCGTGCAGCAACTCAGCGGGTATTTCGAAGGGTGCGAATTCCTCCATGTGCTAAGAAATGACAACGACCAAGCAGACGCCTTGGCACGGATCGGCTCTACCCGCAAAGCAATACCATCTGCCGTCGCCCTTCAACGCCTCCTCAAGCCTTCTGTCATGCCTTCACCAGAATCAGACTCCATTTTTGTGCCGGCTCCTCCCGAAGACGACGGATCCAAGTCTAGAATTCTGGCAGTCGGAACGGGGACTTTGGCGGGCGACTCCAAAGCTGCCACAGTCGAGCCCGGCCCGGGGACTGCGGTGACGGACTCGAAGATTCCAGAACTCGGCCCAAGGACCGAGCCAGTCGGCCTCGGGACTTCATCAGCCCAGCAAGCGGCTGTTGACTCCAGCCCGCCGCCTCCCAGCCCAGCCGCCCTCATCCAAGTCGCAGTTCTGGTAGTCGAAGAAATAGCAGCACCCTCATGGGCCCAGCCCATCCTCAAATTCCTGGTGAACAAAGAGCTACCAACTGATGAGACCTCAGCTCGGCAAGTACAACGCCGGGCAGCAGCCTATACCATAATCAACAGAGAGCTGGTCAGGCGCAGCGTCACTGGTGTCTACCAGCGCCGCGTAGAGCCAGAGCAAGGCCAAGTGATCCTCAAAGACATCCATCAAGGCGAATGTGGCCACCATGCGGCCTCAAGAGCACTCGTCGCCAAAGCTTTTTGGCACGGTTTCTTTTGGCCGACTGCCATTGAAGAAGCCAAGGAATTGGTCCAAAAATGCAAAGGGTGCCAGAAGTTCAGCTCCAAGCCGCACCAGCCGGCTTCCGCGCTCAAGACCATCCCCATTGTTTGGCCTTTCGCAGTTTGGGGTCTAGACATGGTGGGACCATTCAAAACAGCATGAGGTGGTCTAACTCACCTACTTGTCGCAGTGGACAAGTTCACCAAGTGGGTGGAAGTGAAGCCTATTAAGAAACTGAACGGTCCGACTGCCGTGACCTTCATCACCGATATCACAATTCGGTACGGCATACCACACAGCATCATCACCGACAACGGCACAAATTTTGCCAAAGGCGCCTTGGCCAGTTTTTGCGCAACACAGGGCATCCGACTGGACCTAGCGTCGGTCGCCCACCCGCAGTCAAACGGCCAAGTGGAGCGAGCAAACGGCCTCATCCTGTCCGGCATCAAGCCTCGGTTGATCTAGTCTCTGGAGTGCTCGGCTGGCTACTGGCTCGATGAGCTTCCAGCCGTCCTCTGGAGTCTGCGCATGACTCCAAACAAGTCAACCGGTTCCACGACCTTCTTCCTCGTCTACGGTGCCGAAGCCGTCATCCCAACGGACATAGAGTTCGACTCCCCACGAGTCACCATGTACACCAAGGAGGAAGCAGAAGAAGCACGACAAGACGGCGTCGATTTGCTGGAAGAGGGCCGGCTGTTGGCACTCAGCCAGTCCAGCATCTACCAGCAGAGCCTGCGCCGATACCACAACAGGAAGGTCTGGCCAAGATCTTTCCAAGAAGGCGACCTTGTACTCAGGCTGATCTAGTGAACAGCCAGCCAGCACAAGCTGTCGCCGCCTTGGGAAGGCCCTTTCATCATCAGCAAAGTACTAGGCAACGAATCCTACTTCCTGATCGATGCTCAAAAGCCCCGAGCATGCAATAGGGACGACTTCGGCAAGGAGACAGAGCGGCCATGGAATGCAAATCTTCTCCGAAGATTTTACAGTTGATGTAGTATGTACCACGCTACCTTTTGTATTAAAGTACCAAGACTCCGAGCCCCCCGAGACGAGCTCGGGGACTGCCCTCTTTTGTCTGTATGATAAAAATTATGCCTACAACTATGTTACTCTTTGTCATGCCGCTTGGCACCGGGCTCAACAAGTCGGCCCGGGGACTTGCCGCCTTGCACTATGAAATGCTTCCTGCAGCCGGACAAGTAATGTGTAACACCTAAGCCGTCTTCTGTCAGAAGCCGCAGCTCGCAGAGCGACTGTACGGTGGGCAGAGGTAAGGTAGAATGGGTGCTCGCATGAAAAATGGCTAAGGACTCAAAGTGTAAAACATAGCTCAAGACGGCTTCCATCCTTTCTCGCAAACTGACTCTCGGACAGTCGGATTGTCGTTTTCTATCCAATTTGCTCAAACAATCTTGAAATCGGCTAAGCACTTGCTTTCCCAAAGTAGCCTAGCACTTGACCCAGCAACAGTCCGCAGAAGCGGGTGTACGATTGGCAAGACAGGCAACTAAGGGAAAGCGGTAAAGGAAAACAGCCAAAAGAACAATGAGCAAGAAAAGATATATATATATATATATATATATATAACATAGGCCCTTGGCCGAATTGTCGAGTAGAGGTTCAAAATACACCCTGCGGGTGGAATTGTGCGAATTAACAAGTTCTTCAAAAGACTACTGAAGCAAATAAAACAAAAGACACAGCGGCAGCTTAGGAGGCGGCAGACGGATTCGGGGGGTCGGAGAAGGCGCCAACGTCAGGCGTCGGGGCGGTCGGCCGGCTAGTCTCGGCTTGATCGCCTCCGGCAGCAGTCGGGTTGGTCGCACGTGGCTCGTTGCTGGAGGCGCGATCGGGCTGAGGCTGGCCGTCTGCTCCGTCTTCTAGTGCCTCCGCCTCGCCCTCATCCTCCGCCTCGTCCTCCTCCTCGATGCTGGAGCCAATCACCTCCGCCAAGTCTTCGCCGTAGTCTGGGTTCATACCAAACCAGTCGGGCGGTACCTCCTCGCCGTCTTCAGACCGCTCAGGGACGAAGATGCTCGTGTCGGTGTACTCGGCGATCGCCGCAGCACACTTGACGAGGGCGTCTTCCATAGCCGCCAGCTCCGGCTGGGCCTCCGACCGAAGCGTGGCCAACCGGTCTAGATCGAGCCCCGGGTACCACGCCTTGACGAACTCTAAGGCCCGGAGCGCTCCAGCCCAGGCCGAAGAGCCCTTCCAAAGGCCTCGAGGCGACCAGCCGCGACCTCCAACCAGTTGGCCGTCAGGCTGGGGGTGCGCGGAGCCTGCATATCCGGCCAAAGGGCGGAAATCGCCTGGCACCGACGCGCTGAAGCTGGCGCAGCATCTGGTGAGCCATCCAAAGGCGAGCCTCGATGCTCAAGATGTGCTCATCAAGAGTCCGGGGGGCATCGGCGGCCATCTCCGTGCCCTCCGCCCTCCGACTTTCGTGATCGGCCTCGATGGCCTGGATAGCGGCCTGCGACTGCCCAGGGAAGAAGTCTGCAAAAGAAATGGAGAAACGAAGAAGCAAGTCAAAACCCAGGGATCGGCACGATCTAAGTCGGCAGCTCGAAGAAAGAAAATAAAGAGACTCACCATCAACGATGTCTTCAATCTCGTGGAAGCCGGAGGTCAACAGCGCCTCCTTGTTAGACCAGGAGGAGCGCTCGCTCGCGAACTCGGCCAAGAGGGCGGTTTCCGTCTCCTCCGCCTCCCGTTGCGACTTTGCAAGCAGCTCCTTCTGCTCCGCCAACTGTGGCCAGCAGATCGCGCACTGTGGCGAGCCTGCTGCACTCCTCCCCTTTGGCGAGCAGGGCGGAGTTGGCTTCGCTCAGCTGCAGTTGAAGAGCAGCATTGGCTCCTGAAGGAAAGAAAGAAAGACAACAGTCGTCAATAAAGAAGGTCGCCAGGGAGATCCGGCCCGACTGCACAGCAGTCGGCCCGAATCTCGGGGACTACAGCCCGCGGGTGCGCTAGCGCCCCCCGCAGAGAAGAAAAAAGAGGGAAGGACTTACTCCGGATCTTCGCCAAGTCGGTGGTCCGCTTGCCCAGCTCTTCAACATTACGGTTGAAGGCAGTGACGCGGAGGTTGTGGTAATCCTGCAACAAGCATTTCAGACAAAGTTAGTACCCAGAAGTTCATCAATTAGAGTTCCGGGCCGCCTGCTCAGCAGCCGGCCCGAAACTTGGGGACTACACCCAGTGGGTACGCTGGCGCGCCCCCATGGAGAGGAACAAGAAAAACAAAGGCCCAAAGAAAAGACATACCCGGACAGCTGCCCGCGACGCTAGGAACGCCATGGTGCAGCTCTGGAGGGCGTCGCCCTCAGCGCAGAGCTTCGCCTAGACGTCCAGGAGCGCCCGGTTCAGCGGCACTGTGCCGGCTCCCCGCACCCACCCAACGGGCGCGGCGCTCGTCGCTTCGTCATCAGGAGCCGCCGAGCTGGCGGTGCCGGCTTCCAGGGGGCGGGGTGCCGAAGTCGCCTTCTCCAGGCGACGGCGCGCTGGCGAGCCGACCTGGAGGAGTAGCCTCGCCACGGCCTCGTCTTTGGTCGGTGGCACCGGAGGGTCCGCTGGCTGCTGGCCTTGCACGCCTTCAGACGGGGGCAGAGGCGGCGGCGGAACGTTCGCGCCCGGAGTAGAGGGCTCGCCGCCTTCCCTCTCCTCGACGAGGTTCTCCCCGCCGGCTTCTCCAGTCTGCCCCGTGAACTCCGGGGGCGGCGGCGCAGAGTTCAGTGGGGTAACAAGCAAGGCCGACTGGCAGCGTGCGGCTTCCTCAGCCCGCTGCTTCGCTGCGGCGGCGTCTTCGGCCTCCGCTAGTTTTTTCTTAGCGGAGCCCTCCGGCCTGTCGGCCTCCGCTTTCTCCAGGTGGAGGGCTTCGTCTTCGTTGCGCTTCTCCTGCGCATTCCGCTCCGTCGCCTCCCAGAGGTCGGCTGCGGGGTCTATCCGCCGAGTGGTGGCGGGCGTCTCCGCTGACCCCATGACGGAGGCGGCGGCGACCCGCTCAAGAGAGAGGGGAGCCCTGAAGAAAGAGGGGCGAGCAGAGACTCAGACAAAACACGAAGAAAGAATAAACTTTGGAGACAGAATACTTACGCAGAGACCAACGGCGGCTTCTTCACTTCCTTAAAGAAGCGGATGGCCTTCGCGGCTGCCTCGTCCCGCCGGGTCGCCGCAGCCGAGCCCTTGGGCTTCTTCGGCCGGTTGCCGAACAAAGTCGGTGCAGCCCGGCGCTTCTTCCCGCCGCCTGGAGCGCCCGACGCGGCAGAAGAGCCTGTGCCTGGCTGGCTGGCTCCTGGCCGATGGCGAGGGGCGACTCCTCCCTCGGCGTCATCTTCAGGCCAGTCGGCGAAGCTAGCCGAGGGCCTGAAGTCGCCTGTCGTCCCTCCTCCTCCTTCGGCGTCGTCTTCCAGAGCAGCCGCCCCCAGATCGGGGTCATCGACGTCGCTCTCCGCCCAATCGGGGACGAACTCACGGGCCGGCCCCAAAGTGCCGGCTGGTGGGTGAAGAAGGGGATTCTAACCAAAAGCAGACTGATCAGAACAAAACTCGGCAAGAAGAAGACAATCCAAAGAAAGAAAAGAAAGGCGACTCACCACGGGCGGGGGGTTGGCGCGGGAGTATGGCTCCTTGCCGAATCGCCAGTCCCCCGGGAGCCTGCTGTTCGAGAGGTAGTTCACCATAAGGGCCACCTCTCCATGAGGCATGTCCTTGGTGCACATCCGGCTCGGGTCGCGGCCCCCGCTCATCTGGTATATCAGGTGTGGGCGGCCTTGGAGTGGGAGAACTCGGCGCGAGACGAAGGCCGCCAGCAGTTCCGGACCGGTTAGACCCTCCGACTGCGTCAGCACTCGGATTCGCGTGATGGCGCCGGCTCCCGCAGGCGTCAGCGACCTAGCCCGGTACAACCAGTTGGGCAGTCTGCCAGCCGGCGGGCCGGTTTCGAAGGTCGGCAGATTGACCCAGTCGCCCCTCGTGGCGACGTTCCTAACGTAGAAGTAGGACCGCTGCCACATCTTCACCGACTTCAACAGCGCGATGGTGGGGAAGTGGTTGTCGGCTCCTGTCCTTCGCACGGCGATGAAGGAACCGCACTGAGCCGGCACGCCGCGGCTTGGGTGCCGACCTTGGAGAAGAAGAAGTCCCCCCAGAGCTCGAGGGTGGGGAGGACTCCGAGGAAGCCTTCGCACAAAGCCACGAAGGCGGACAGCAGCACCACTGTGTTGGGGGTGAGGTGGTGCGGCTGGAGTCCGTAGAACTCCATGAACGACCGGAAGAAGCTGCTCGCCGGCAGCCCCAGCCCGCGCAGGCAGTGCGAGCGGAAGATGACCCGCTCGCCCTCCTGCGGGGCAGGGGAAATCTCCCCCTCCGGCGTGAGACGTACCTGCACGCGGTCCTCTTCGGGAAGCCGACGAGTCTGGCGAAGGAACTCGATGTGGTCTTCATGGACTTCGGAACCGTCCCAGGTGCCGGAGTGCACCGAGGGAGGCGCGGCCGTAGAGGAAGAGCTCATCGCGAACTGTCGCTGCGGTGATCGCCGGGGCTTGGGCGTGCGGTAGGGCGAAGAAGAAAAGAGGAAGCAGGAGAGCGAGGGGCTGCGAGGAGGAAGAAAGCAAGGGGTAGTGGGAAGGAGGGGCGCGCGTGCCCCCCTCTTCCCCCTACTTATAGCCCCGTGGGCTGTGAAGCCGAGGGGGCGGACGTGGGGATTTACTGTGCCCGCAACCCCACGCCCCCCACGATCCACGTAAAGTTACTGCACGCAGTAACTTCACGGGAATCCCAACCGTCCACCGGGCCGCAGTGGATCCGCTCGGGTGCCGAGGCGCGGTAGTGGCGGGCCCCGCCTACGGGCCTGTCCCGTCGCGCGCGTGGGCTGGCAGGATGGCCTGGCCACGTGCCCTCGCGTGACAGGCCAAGAACGGGCGGCGGCCTGGAAGCTTAGCTAGCACGCAACTTGAAATCCCGCCGAGATGTTCGAACTACTAGCAAGTCAGAATTGAGTGAGTCCGAGTTGGGCGAGTCCGATTCCTTCTAGTCAGCTCGGCAGAAGTCAATCAAGACCGTGTGTTGAGCACCCGGAAAGAGAAACTACTGAGGCTTCTCGGCCGATCGTCTGCGGCGCCTCACTAGCTTCGGGGACTACTGTCAGAGTAATGGGCCACGGGTAGGCCAACCCGAAGCCCACAACCTTTCAAGACATCGGGGCAGGCCGCGATCAAGACCACAGGGCGAAGAGCCGCCTCCTGGGGAGTCTACGGCAAGACGGCCGACTGCCCGCTCACGGCCGAGTCCCAGGGGCGACTTCCAGAGAAGCCGGCTTTGGGGAGTCGGCCGACGACTCCAACAAACCGTGACCTCATCGAGGGGGACGGGGCAGGGGCGTAGCTACAATGAAGCCCACTCCCCGCCCCTTACCAAGGGCAGGCATGGCTACAGCGCGCCGTACTAGGGAAGATCTCTCCACGGCGTGGCACTGTTGCCCAGCCGGCCCTGACATCAGCATCACTGTACCTCGTCCTGTGACCACGAGGGCTTGTTTGTACGGCCTGGAGGCAGCGGGGCCCACCAGTCAGCGAGACCTCGGGAGACGGCGGGAGAACCGCCAGTCGGACCCGTCGGGAGTCGGCCGAGCCCTCCCCCGGGGCCCACGCACCATTAATCAAGAAGAGTTGGGGAGTGGCCACAGTGATCGCCCGCCAGGCGGCGGGGCTGTTGCCACGACCCCATGACCGAGCTTTCGTCATCAGGAGCACGGCTACAGTAATCAGCAGCCGGCAAGATCCGCCCGCAGCGGACGCGGCCTGTCGGCTCCGTACCAGACCAGTCGGCGGGCCCCAGCAGTCGGCGGAGAAGCCTGAGGTCGGAGGCACTGACAGCTGGGGCCGCGCCCAGTCGAATTACCATTGTACCCCTAGGGGGTAGGCCTATATAAACCCCCCAGGGCACCCATGCAAAGGGTAGGATCCCAGTAGTTCTATACCACAGCAGATAGAGGGAGAGAGCTAGCCTCGCCCTCTCCCACCACCAGACCCAGCACAAGGAGCAACCGTGTAAACATTTGACCATAGTGATCATGCGGAGACCCCGCAGAGCAGCAGTAGGGGTGTTATCTCCCCGGAGAGGCCCGAAGCTGGGTAAGATTTGCTGGCGTGCATGTCTTCGCCTCATCCCGTTTCCAGGCACCGGCGACGTTCTACTCGCCCCCACCATGATAAGCCATCCGTTGGCATATGTCGTACCCAACCCCCGACACCTAACATCACTATATATCGAGGCTAATATGAATGTGATCATTAGACAATTGCTGGTAAAAATGGTTTAAGTTGATGAATTGGCCCTCCTCATAAGTGATTAGCAATGATTGGCCCCCTAGCTCATGGGGCATTTTTCATGGCTCCGCCAGTGCGTGCAATAGCGCACGTTCTCGCCCCTCTCTCCAAATATCGATCTCGCAGTAGTGCACTCCTTCATAGTCTCCCTCCACTCGGCCCCTCGCACCATCTTCTAGCCCCCACCAGATTTTGCCACATGTACAATCTAGCAGACTCCATGGTTGAACTTAAGCATAATTCACAAATCTCAAAACAACAGTGGTTCTCCTTTGTTCTAGAATCTTCCGTATCGTAACTGCCCAAACTTTTTTCTAGTTTAATTGCCATTCTCTGTTTGTACTTTATTCTTTACGACGCACAATTCCATGAATCATAAAATAGATTAAGGGGTTCTTTGATTCAAAGGATTCTCGAAGGAATATTGGAGGGTTCTAATCCTTAGGATTTTTTCATATCTTGGTTGTTTGATTCATAGGATTGTAAACAATAGGAATTTTTCCATATGATTCATTTGCACAAGATCTAGGAAACATCCCATCCACTCAATCCTCTTTGAAAAAATTCTGCGTTTTTTCTATGCACAATCAAACACTCGTACAATCCTGTAGGACTCAAGACGACATTGCACTCTAATCCCATGTTCTTCCTATTCCTGCGTGTTGGAAATCCTATGAAACAAAGAGGCCCTAGGTTTTTATAAAAACTAATTGATTTTGAATGAGATGAACTATAAGAATTAAACGAAGGTCTACATCAGGCATATATGACTCAGAGCTTACATGATATAGTGTGGTATTTATTCGTAATTTGGTTGCAAAATCTGACGCGTGCAATGCATGTGTACCTTACTAGTACTTCGAGTATGTGCAAAACACAATAGCACGCTACACAGTGACTCTCTTACAGTTCATGAAGCCATGTGGGCATGTGGCACATGTGGATGCGTTGTCGCGACATCCCTGTCTGGATTGATCACAGTGACGTGCTGCTGGTTCCAGAAGAATGTACTTGTCCTCCCTGAGCCGCACTGGCGGTACATGCACGAAGAAAAGATGTGCACGCACGCCACGCATGCACTCATTCCCTCCCACGCACATGCGGGTGCACGGGCGGATGCAACTTTCTACCAAGATCCACCCCATGTGATAATTTGACATGTGTAAAGTCCTTCACTTCATTGATGGTCAATTAATACAGCATGTTGGTTCCATGTCATGGCACCAAGCCAAGTTTCATGATTTTCATGCGTGTTTCGGATTTACAGGAATTAAAAAACCAAGTTTCTCAATGTTTCCAGCCGAGCCATGACGCCCAGATGTTTGAATTTTATTCCCATTTCTCCTTCTTATTTTGCTCCTGTGTTTCTTATTTTTCTCCGGGTGTTTCGCCGCACGTGTCACCTTCTCTGCGAGGCATGAATAGAACAATGCTAAAAATGAGATGACTAGCAAATTAGATCATTCTTTATCGCTAATAGAACAATGCCTCTTGCTAGTAATATATAATAAGAGTAGAGAGTAGAGGATATGGCACTGGGCTGCCGTGTTTCGTGCTCCTCCGTCATACTACTCCAGTGGAAAACTGGAGTATACCGCACGGTTCTTTGCTCCTCCTCAGGTTGTCGGCACATTTATACGAGCAGTCAAATCACAAGGCCCCGCCTTCCAGCAGTAATGAGCCGTCAAATCACAAAGGCCCTCGCCTCTCGTGAAAAGGACCAAGCTAGACTGCCCCGCCCTGTAGCCTTTTAAAACATGTATACATTTGTACTATAGTAGTATCGATGGATTGCGCCATGGAGCAATACTATGCATATACTATATGACACTACCCACTATGAAGGTACTAGTAACATAGACTAGTAACTGGTCTATGTTACTCTCCACTATGACCAGCCAAAGTCGAGGCGCAGATACCAATGAGGGCCTGGTTGTGTCTATACTTGGACAACTCACCCGACTTCATGCGCACCAGGCAGACGAAGCTCGTGTCGTGTTGGTGCCGTGTGCGGCCCGCATATTAACCGAAACCTCGCGCCTCCATCTTAGCCTCCGCGTTTAAAATCTCAATCTCATGGCCAAGGAGCAACGTGAAACCTATGATAGAGCCAATCGGATGGTTGAGAAAACTACAATTCGTAGCTACAGACGCGTGTGTGAGAGAGGACTAGTGCGTGCGTGCACCTCTTCTCAGAGTACAACTATATGTGGGTGGCATCGGCCTAGGGAGCAGTGATGGTGCATGCGAGAAGTCCCGAGAGATAGGTGTAATGCATCTGAAAAAAAGACTAGTCTATAGCTCGCCACGAGGCTATTCCTGTCGAACGCCAAGCGTAAGATATGTATCCGACGATGCCATTTTTTGCACGTACACAACAGTAGAAAAAGAACTAGTAGTTCCATGGCATATGCTACACCACGGTCGAGAAAACGTGCCGACGTTACGCCATCCAGGAATAGTGCCGCACTTCGAAACTAGAACCGTCAATAAATCATGAGCGTGTCTCGTCACATTCCAAATTACTGCTACTACCACGCTATATTTAATTGCAAACCTGTTCACACCGATCACAACCGAAACAGTTTCCCACTTAGGAGCGTATTAGTAGTACTCGGTTATAAATACTAGTATGCTAAGATGACTGCACATTCCTCCTTAACTCCTCATCCAAAAGAAACAACCAAGCCATAGCCAGCATGAGTTCTGGGTCGAGAGATTTCCACCAGGGAGAGGTGAGCATGGAAGAGGAAGCACGAGAGATGTCCGGCCTCGTCGTGAAAGCAGCCGACATGTCCAGTCGCAGAGCAGTAGCAGCATAGAGGTCCTTCTGCGTCGCCGAAGTAGTACGGAGGTCCCACCATGCCGCCGATGTAGCAGACTGGTCCGGCCACGCTGTGGAAGCAGCAGAGATGTCCCGCCGCGCCACCGAAGCAGTAGGGAGATCCCACCGCGCCGCGGCGGCCTGGGAAATTTCTCGCGGGCAGGCGAGGACTCTTACAGGCACATGCATGCGATAGTCCATAGCCAAATGGATCAGATCTCCGGCTGGGCCAGGATGCAGGACGAGGCTACCGGCGTCATCCGGCAACTCGGGGAGGGCAATGCGAAGCTTCGGGGCAAGCGCGACCTTCTGAGGGAGAAGATCGCCGGAAGGTCGAAGCAGGAGGAGGAGACCGCTGCCGTGTTGCAGAGGACGGGCGTCATCATCAAGAAACTAATGGACGAGAATGCCATGCTCCGCACCAAGCGCAATAGGCTGGTGGAGGAATCCATGGATGCTGCCAAGCAGCGTAATAAGGACATGAAATTGATGAAAGAGATCATCACCCGCCGCGAGAACTAGTCTCCGCGACCTGCAGCGCATAAAGATAGTAGAGATCAGCGAACGAGATCGTTGTATGCGTCTTCCTTCGTATTTTGCCCTTTTGTATTTCAGCCATAGCGGCATGTGGCTTTTTTAATTATCTCCCTAATTATGTAAGAAAATTATTATTCACTCTCCTCGTCCTTATATATATTCATCAGTCTTGCTATAAGTCGCAGTAGATGCTATATAGGTCCGTCGGATCTTACATCAAGATCCGTGCAAAATTTTCTTTTCTCTCTCTTAAATCTCAGTCGAGTGAGACATTGCCACGCCATTAAATAGAGGCTCGGGCGCCATTAATGGTACCTTCGGAGAGAGGTGGAAGGCACGCACAGGGGTCTGATCGCACGCCTCCCGTACTCAAATAGCTACCCTGCACGGCGCCTCCTAGCTAATAAAAAAGGGGACGCGTGGCTGCACGTAAATGGTAAATAGAACGCCCACAGTTTCAATAATACTTGTGTTCCGATTGTAATGTGACAGCACTTGTTCCAAAATGACTTTCTTGATTGTTAATGTGTGCGCCTTCGCAAATCGGACAGCAAAATTACCACAGCATGTTGGTGCCATGTCATGGCACCAAGCCAAGTTTCATGATTTTCATGCGTGTATCGGATTTACAGGAATTAAAAAATCAAGTTTCTCAATGTTTCCAGCCGAGCCATGACGCCCAGATGTTTGAATTTCATTCCCATTTCTGGCTTGGGACCTAGAAATTTACCCAAGGACACACATGTGATTTTTCAACCAGCTTTGGTGCACTTGAGCATGTGCTTGTATTTAAAATTTGAATTAAGCACACAAAGGTGACACGTTCCCTCTCAGAACCACGAGCCTTCTTGAGAGAAGCTCCGGTTTGCAAGAAACTTATAACAAAACTTGTTCCTATTCTGCATTTTTTTACCACAGCATGGTAGTACCATGACATGACACCATGCCAAGTTTCATTATTTTCATGTGTCTTTTGGATTTACAAGAATTTTAAAACCAAGCTTCTCAATGTTCTCGGCCGAACCACGATGCCCAGATGTTTGAATTTCATTCCCATTTCTTGCATGGGACCTAGAAATTCACCCGAGGACACACATGAGCATGTGCTTTGGTGCACGGGAGCATGTGCTTGTAGTTCAAATTTTAATTATGCACATTAAATCACCAGAAACTCAATTAATGTATAAAAAGGCCAAACAAACCCGGAATAATTCCAAAATTTAACAGGGCACTCATATAGTTCTATGTTGCCTCTATAAAGAAAATCTGGCGGTAGGCAGCGTATATTGTTTCGCACAGAAAGGTATAAAGAAATAAAGAAATAAATAAATTAGCCCTATTTAATTCTTGGGTTCTTATTATTTATGCCACTAGTTGTGTATCACTACTCAGTTTTGCCATTAGAAGTTACAACTACTCAAAAAATGCCATTGATCCGTGAGATGCCTGCTCAAAAGTGCAATTAGATATCTAAAAAATGCCATCGTTCAGTTAGATGATTTCTCAAAAATGCCATCAGACATTGTTATTTTCATGTCAAACCCCGTTGACCATGTTACATGAAAAAAATAAGCCAATTCTCATAATGATAAGTTAATGGTGTCCAACACAACACACCCCTCAAATAAAACTAAGCACCCTGGAATTCTTTGACAAAACTAAGCACCCTGAAATTCTTTGACAACTAAACTGCTGGCTATATGATGTTGGCCATATATATTGTACGTATATAATGTCAAGAAACGAGTGGTAGTACTATACCAACTAAAAGATGAAATGTACGAAATATAACGAGAAGAAACATAACATAGTCCTGCTGTGGGCTCAGCACAACACACCAGTCAAATAAAACTAAGCACACCAGAAATTAAACTAAGCAACTAATCCGGTAGGCACTGCATTGGAACCACCATGAGCAATGACATTGCCACCTTACTTGGAGTCCTCGTCCATGTCCTCGACTTTGTCCTTGTCCCTCTTCCTCTTGGGCGATACTTCTTTGCTTGAACCGCACACTTGGCTCTTGCTCTTCATCCAACCCTTCTAGATATTGAAACAAAGGTAGCCATCCATTGCAGCATAGTGGATGTGGTCCATATCTAGTACATTCCACTGCCATGCATGACGATGAAATGTGTACGGAGGTTTCTCTAGTTTACCGTCCGAAGGATGAACCATGGCTCCTTCCAGGGTTAGCATTTAAGGTTGATGAAGGTAGGGCACCAACCCTTCCTTCTGGAGGTCAAAGGGGTCGCCTACAACGAGGCCTATCTGACCCAGGATTTCCTTGTCATTCCTAAAGTCTATAGTAACAAATTTGACTCGGCCTCCCTTGAGGAACTTCTTAAATTCCTCGCACTCAACGTCGGCATGGCATATGTGGTAGACCAAGCATAAGTCATGCACGCAAACGTGGATCACGACGGGCTTCTTCTTCTCTGCCTCCTTTAGTTTCTTCTCACTTCCCAGGACTGTGGTGTACTCAACATCTAGCCCAGCGACCCACTCGTCATTTGAGTTTTTGAACATGTGTTTGAAGCAAGAAAGGCATTCTTTCACCGTTGCGGAAGAACGCGTGTAGATGACGTCGAACTCATCACCGGTGATGGTTCTAACCTTGTACTCACCGCCAATCATGGAGATTTGGGACGCCATGGATTTGGGAGGAGGGTTAGGATTAGTGTAACTATCGTAATGTGAAAGGACAGGACGACCAGGAGCGGTTTATCGATTGTAAAAATGTCGAGTGGAGGGGCGCGTGCGAGTGGCAGGGTAGTGGCTTGCCTAGTGGATAAATGGATTCATGCATAGTACTATGGGGGCCCAATTAGATGTCATGTCTACTCGACGCCCAATTAAATGGCTTTCGATGTCATGTCAAGCGTCGGGAAAATTACAGGTGATACGAAGCTTTCCATTCTCCCATGATACGGGCTTCTGAGAGCCCTTGGATCTGAGATCGAACGGTTGCATGGCGTGATTCTAGACCTATGGGTGAATATCCTATCCTGGAGGGTTACTCTGCAAATTTTTAGCAACTTAGCATGCGACCATTCGACCTCAGATCCAAGGGCTGCCAACAGCCCGTATCATGGTCGCGCCTACCATGACCGTCACCTCGCTCGCGCGGTCGCGCCCTTGGAGATTTAACACGGTGTGTTAGGCTATCTGATGTTAGCATGTCACTCATACAACAAGGTTAGCTATAAGGTTGGCTATAAGAGTATTTTTTGTTTACTTCTCTCTATCTCTTTCTTCATAGTATTTATTGCATTTGCCAAGGAGTGACCTCTTCCAATGAAATAGTGCTTAGATGAGGTGCTATGGGCATTAAATGGCTTAGCAACTCAAGTCCCCAATGCATAGGTGCTTAGTTTTTTATTGCTTAGTTTGCTTCACTTAGGTACACATGCTTAGCACCGTTTCTTCCTGGGGTGACCAAACTAGTGTCTCTCTTCTTAATTAACTTGCCACATCAGACTTTATGCCTATGTGGCAGGCTTAGCACCTGTAGGATCAAGTAAAATAGTGGGCTATAAGCCCGCTTTACATGGAATTTTTGCATATGTGGGGGAAAGGGGCAAGGAAAAAGTGGAGGAGTGGGCTCTCAAGCAAGAGCTAGCCTCTACATGGTGGAGCATCGGGAGAGGCACCTGTATGGAGGTGGTCAGGAATCGGGACACTCAAGCTGGTCATAGCGCCGCAGTTAAAATGATAATGGCAAGTCAAATCATCGGGCCCCACCTGTCCAGCAGTAACTTACTGTCAAATCACACAGCCCTACATTTGCAGCAGCCTCCTCCCTCATCTTCTCGCGGCTCTGCTGAACCAACTAGGTGGAACTGCCCCACCTATCGCGCAGGAAAATCCCCGCCCTCGACTTTTAAATAGTACAGTATACTAATTTTGTATCCATGGAATGCGCCATGGAGCAAAGCCTCAAGAAAACGGCGGTACACATGTACGGAGTATACAACACGCCCGTTGCATTCGTGTCGCACCCCAGACGGTCGGTCGGTCTAGCACGCCGCTCTCCGAATGGAACGTGCGTCATATTGTGTTTTCACACACATGTGGGGCCGCAGTTGAGAACCGACCATAGGCACACTCCCCGGCTCCGCAAGTCCGCTGAGTTAATAGAAGCACATACAACACCTTGGTACCTGGACGATACCTCCAAGACACGAAAGATCAGTTCGTCCATGCATGTGACCAGACTCCAACATACATGCCTGGATTATCTATCGTCTACATACCGTGCAGTCTGTTTTGTACAGGGCTGTAGTTCTGGTGAGAAGCCTAAAAAAAGGTTTCTTGTCATCTCTCAAAATTAAGTGTCATGTGCTTCAGATCACCACGAGGGTTAAACAGCGACAACTGAGTTGGGCTAATCGTTGCGGGCACATGCACAAAGACTACTCGGCTGCCATCTAGGTCAAGCCGTCTATGTTAATTAGGACATCTATCGACATACCCCTTTTCTATGAGTTTATCTTTAATTTGAGCTTTGATCCTCATCTAGTTTGTCCGTCTGGATTCATCTATAACACCCACAATGCGGCTATATCTCCCACGTGTCGGAGCACGACTTAGAGGCATAGCCGCATAGTAGGCACGTTGCAAGAGGGGTAATCTTTACACATCCCATGTACTGATCAAGAAAGAGATAAAGAGTTGGCTTACAATCGCCACTTCATACAATACATAAATATAGCATTACATCATCCAGAATACAATCAAGGTCCGACTACGGAACCAAAATAAAGACAACCCCAAATGCATAGGTCCCCCATCGTCCCAACTGGGCTGCACTACTAATCGTTTGGAAAGGAAACATAGTAACGTCCTGAATCCTCGTCGTACTCCCACTTGAGTTCGGTTGCATCCCCTGGACTGGCATCATCGGCACCTACATCTGGTTTTGGAAGTTATCTGTGAGTCACGGGGACTCAACAATCTCACACCCTCGCGATCGAGAGTATTTAAGGTTATGGGTAGGAAAAGGTAGTGAGGTGGAGCTGCAGCAAGAACTAGCATAAATAGTGGCTAACTTACACAAATAAGAGCGAGAAGAGAAGCAAAGCATGGTTGAGGAGCTACAAAGATCAAGAAGTGATCCTAAAACTAGTTACGTTCAAGCATAGCACGAGACCGTGTTCTCTTCCCGGACTCCGCCGAAAAGAGACCATCATGGCTACACACGTTGTTGATTCATTTTAATTAAGTGTCAGGTTCTCTACAACCGCATATTAACAAATTCCCATCTGCCCATAACCGCGGCACTACTAGGAAACGAGGTACTAATGGCGCACCAGTTTTGCCTGCTAATGGCGCACTACTGGTGCGCCATTAGTATCATGCCACTAGTATTTCTTACTAATGGCACACCGCCGGTGCGCCATTAGTATCTAGTATACTAATGGCGCACCGCGCAGTGCGCCATTAGTGTAGAACACCATGCGCCATTAGTATCTGGCATACTAATGGCGCACTGTTGGGTGATGCGCGATTAGTATGAATATTAGGTTTTTTTACTTTTCAGAATTTTGCACAGGTTACAAAATATATTATTGGACAGAATATAGACAACACCCCACAGCAAGAGCAGATTCATCGAATACAACATAAGATTAGTCTCCGAATATAATTCATCATATTAGTCTCCGAATTCAAAAGACCGAACAAAGATAGAACATTACATGTCTCGAGACCGCGAGTAGCGAGTTTGTCGGAAGTAATACTAATCCTAACAAGTCCTGCTAATCATCATCATACAACTTCTAATCGTTATTAATAACAAGTCATACGATCATCATCTTGATAGTCATCGAACCAACCCTACTTAATTGTTCTTAGCACATGATCATCCGTATTAGGCAGGACCTAAATACCCTATTTAAGGTAAAATAGCATAAAACAATATAGACCCTGACTCTCCATTATGGAGAATGGAGAACATCATGTCTCCAATTCTTGCGCTTCGCTTCCTTTTGCTTCCAAAAACCTCCTTACGACTGTCCATACATTTTTTCCATCCTTTGATTTTCATGTCTCCACTTCTTTTAGAAATCTCGTATGGATAGTTGAGATTCGTAGGATGACATGGCTTTATGTTCAAAACATTAAGACTACCCTTCTTATACATCAAATGAGGCACACAATTCTCTAGGATTATCTATTGAAAAACATAGTAATAACTTCATAGTTAGCAATGATGTACTAGTTTTAGAAGTATGCAAAAGATGCACGGATGTTGTAATAGTAAAACTCTTACCAGGGTATCTCCATGGTAGTTACCGTAGTTGAACACATGCACTAGTGGCACGTATTTACCATAATGTTGAGGAGTTTGATTGTGGATATTGTAATTCTCAATGTTAGTACAAAATCCGACCAGATGATTTTTCTCCTTGTAAGTTGTTAATTCGGAGCCATCGGTGTAGTGGGTTTTGTCTACCATCTCCCGCACATTCCTTGAACAATAAAAATAAGTTGTCAATGGAAATAAGCTGTCAACTATTTTGAAATAAACAATATATAGCTAATAACTATGTTTGAGAAACTCACATAGCAGTAGAACTAGAGGCGTATCAACAAGGTCCCAAATGTCCATATTGTCTTGGTCGATGTTAGGATTACCAAGATCCATGGTGATAAGCATACCCTCATCAAAACCATACATCTTGCAAAATGCTTCCCAATTTTTGCAACAAAAATGGGTGACGCTCTCAGAGTTATATAGATTTACTTCAAAGTCCACATCGTGATGAGTCCTTAGGTGAATTTTCTTTGTTTTAGAAATTTCACGGTCTTCAAAATCCATCCTCTCCAAGACATATCGTCTTGCATGTCATGGGATAAGCTATACTCGAATTGTAAAAGATGAAAATTACACGTTGAAATAGTTGAAGTCATGAATAATTATGAAAATAACACTTGTCGTCGTTGTGTACCGTTTCAACTTCGAAGGTCTCCTCGAGCTTAATGCTGAAGCGCCGATCATCGTCCAGGTGAGGCATGTCGCACAGACCTCGATCGTCATGGCACCAGTAGCACTCCCCCGGGAGACTTTTGTCGTCCGATGATGATGATGACATATCCTATGTTCATAATTCAAAACTACATCATTTAGGGTTTGTCGACACCGAGGCATCCTAAAAGCTAAGCTTTTATCATTTAGGGTTTGTCGACGCTGAGGCACCCTAAAAGCCTAGGCTTTCATCATTTAGGTTCTTATCGACACCGAGGCATCCTAAAAGACAAGGTTTTATCATTTAGGGTTTGTCGACGTCGAGGCACCCTAAAAGCCTAAGCTTTCATAATTTAGGTTTTGTCGATGCTGAGGCACCCTAAAAGCCTAAGCGTACATCATTTAGGTTCTCATCGACACCGAGGCACCCTATAGAAGCCAAGTTAAGTTTTCATCATTTAGGGTTTATCGATGCCGAGGCACCCTAGGTTGGGCCTAATCACTTGGCACTAATCACTTGGCTCTATTGCCACCTATGTTGGGTTTATCATCTAGGGTTTATCGATGCTAAGGAGAATTCTAAGTTGGGCCTAATCACTTGGCTCTATTGCCACCTATGGTTTAATGCAGCAAGAATGGCGGGGCAGATGATCCTACTTAACTAAGTACTAAGATACCCCGGCCCATGCATTAGTAGCAAGTACCCCATATGTCCTATTTTTAGCAAAGTCATGCAAAAATTCACGGAAAATTTCGGCATGACCTTTGCTGAAAATAGGACATATGGAGTACCCGAATTTGCTGGAATGGAAGTTAATCGACATTCCGGAAGTTAATCATCATCTTTGCAAGTCATTACTTGTCAAATACAGACGAAGGAACAATTTATTTGTGACATAGCTGGCCCATACAGAAGAAGCAACACCCTGCACTAGCCTAAAAACAAGTGAAGTTTCACCCATATAAGAAAAACTTTATAAAATCAAATAGCTAAGTGGAGTAGTATCTTGTCTAGTAGTAGTATTAGTTGTATATGGAGTAGCAAGTTTTGCCTCAGAGACCGCAAAAGCTATGTTTTTTTCTCAATTCAGATACCTAAGTGGAAAACCACATCATGTTCTGTTTTAATACTCTATTTCTCATTGCATGCAATTGGTTTCATAGCTTTTTGTTACTGTACAGACCTATTTAACCCTAGGCACTTTGCAGATACGAGCTATATAGTCTGAAATCAAATGCATACAGCTGAGACAAGCATCGATCATACCACTCCACATCCATGAACTTGTACAGAGGGGGAGAGAGGCGAGACAAGTGGTCACCTTGGTGACAGGGGAACCAAATCCAAACAAGTCGAACCCACAGCAGCAGCTTCTCTGTATCCAAGTTGAACCAAGTCCTTCCTTCACACAACACAACAGCACAACACAACTATAGATGAGAACGCGTCAGAGATTGGAGGAGATGAAGAAGAAAATCAGCAAGAGACAACCGGAAAAGTGATTCATACCCTGTTCTCCTGCTGGACGGCGCGGAGGTCGCGGGCCTCCTCTCCTGCTGGACGTGGGGCCTCCTCTCCTGGTGGACGTGGGGCGGCTCCGAGGTTTCTAGGGTTTCGAGGGTGGTAGGCGTGGCTCGGGGGGAGGCGGCGCTCGAGGGGGAGGAAGGGGAGAGGGAGGCGGCCGGGGCGCGTGGGCGGCTACGACGCAGTGGGTCGGGGCAGCAGCGGCAGCAGCGTGGTGGAGGGAGGGACGAGGGAGGGAGCGGCGCGGTGGAGGGAGAGGGACGAATCGAAGTAGTCTGGCGAGAGGGAGGGGGAAGGAGCGGCGCGGTGGTGTATGGATGGGGGAAGATTACTAATGCGCACCCCCAGGCGGTGCGCCATTAGAATGTTTTTTCTTCATAGCAATGGCGCACCAGCGCGACAGTGCACCATAAGTATTCTTTTTTTAGATAGCAATGGCGCACCAGCCACCCGTGCGCCATAAGTAAGATTTTTTTATTATTTTAATAAAAATGAATATGAATATGAAACAGTAATAATTTTTTTATAAAAACAGTAATAATTGTTGTTTAACAACAATTGTAGTCTACACTTTTTTATTATTATTTTTTAAAAAATGAATATGAATATGAAATAGTAATATATTTTTATAAAAACAGTAATAATTTTTTTAAAAATATCATCAAATTTGTTATTTGAAAATATCATCGGCGGCGGTGGTTGAGCGGGGGAGGGTGCGGGGGGTGCTCGTCGGCGGCGATGGAGCGGGGGAGGGTGCAGGGGGTGCTCGCCGGCGGCGGTGGAACTACATATGTACATGGCGACCGAGAAGCACCGCATATACCCTCTCCCAGCTGTGAGGGTCAACCTGGAACATGATCCCTTGGATCTGTTGGTGAAGGCCTTCGAGATGAGCGGGCGGTTATGCCTCGCCGTAAAAGTGCCCGGCTACCCTCCGACTCTTCAGTTATGGGTTATGTCTCTACCACCGCAGGACCAGTGGGCCAATAGTGACGACAAAAAGTTGTGCTGGGATTTGCACTACAACTTCAGCGCATACTACGCCAACAATAATGTACCGACTAGCGTTTGGTTTGACAATGGCGAGAAGACGTTGTGCGTCAGGCAAGGGGATGTCTTTTTCAAGCATGGCATGAGAGGACGCTCGCCGGAGCCATCTCGATATTCTTATTGCCCAGAATGCGACCAGCGACTCGAGCTGCCGCCAACACCGTCGAACTACATATGGAACATTTTGGGGGGCTATCGCCCCAGTTTGCAAAGTAAAAAATATATATACTAATGGCGCACCGTGGCAGAGTGCGCCATTACTAGTTTAAACTAGTAATGACGCACTTTGCAACGGTGCGACATTAGTAGTTTTGCAAAAAGTAGAAGAAAAAAATACAGTAGTGGCACACTCCATGGCTGGTGCACCATTACACTACTGGAATCAGCTACTTTGCCATCTGCCAGCTCTTTGCCGTCTGCTAGCAGACGGCAAAGAAGCTCTTTGCCATTAGCTACCCAAAAACAGACGGCAAAGCAACGCCGGACGGCAAAATAGGCCTTTCCCATCAGCCAGCTCTTTGCCGTCTGCTAGCAGACGACAAAGAAGCTCTTTGCCATCAGCTAAACAAGGGCAGACGGCAAAGCAACGCCGGACGGCAAAATAGGCCTTTGCCATCACCCAGCTGACGGCAAAGAGAGAGGTGGCCCCCACCGCCAGCCCATTTAGAAAAAACTTAACGCCCCACCTCTTTGCCGTCTGCTAGCAGACGGCAAAGAGGGTTAAAGGCGGATGGCAAAGAGCGGCGGACGGCAAAGGGCAGCGTAACTAACGGCCCCCACCCCCCCACCGTTACTCTCTCTGCTCTCCCTCTCCCCTCCCCGACGCCCACCAGATCCCCACCCACCGCCGCCCCCACCGCCCGGCGCCGCCCCCACCCCCTGCCGCCGCCACCGCCCCGCCGCCCGGCGCCGCCCCCGCCTCCCACCGCCGCCACCGCCCGGCGCCGCCCCCCGCCCTCACCACCCTGCTCCCCCTCCGCCCAACGCCCGCACCGCCGCCGCCGAGCACCGCCCCACCCTGCCGCCCCACCCTGCCACCGCACCACCCCGCCGCCCCGTCGCCCGCACCACCCTGCTCCCCCTTCGCCCACCGCCCGCACCTCCACCAGCGTCGCCCCGCCGCCGCCGAGCCACCCCGCCGCCTGCCGCCCTGCCGCAGGCCGCACCTCGCCGCACCTCCCTGTCCCGTAGGTGAGAGCCCCTCTTCTCCTTTTCTGTTTTTTCTATTTTTTTAGTTTAGATTACTTTTAGTTTTGTTTTAGATTTAGTTTAGTTTTATATTTAATTTAGTTTAGATTACTTTAATTTTAGGTTTACTTTAGTTTAGATTACTTTTAGTTTTAGGTTTACTTTAGTTTTAGGTTTATGTTTAGACATGAAAAGAAGAAGAAGAAGAAGAAGAAGAAGAAGAAGAAGAAGAAGAAGAAGAAGAAGAAGAAGAAGAAGAAGAAGATGAAGAAGAAGAAGAAGAAGAAGAAGAAGAAGAAGAAGAAGAAGAAGAAGAAGAAGAAGAAGAAGAAGAAGAAGAAGAGGAAGAAGAAGAGGAGGAGGAGGAGGAGGAGGAGGAGGAAGAAGAAGAAGAAGAAGAAGAAGAAGAAGAAGAAGAAGAAGAAGAAGAAGAAGAAGAAGAAGAAGAAGAAGAAGAAGAAGAAGAAGAAGAAGAAGAAGAAGAAGAAGAAGAAGAAAAAGAAGGAAAAAAAGGAAGAAAAGGAAAAAAAGGAAGAAAAGGAAGAAGAGGAAGAAGAAGAAAAGGAAAAAAGACCCCGACCTGGCACCCCGACACGACACGCCGACCCCGAGACCCCGACCCCGACACCCCGACCCCGACCCCGACACCCCGACCCCGACACCCCGACCCCGACCCCGACACCCCGACCCCCCGAGCCTGACCCGACACCCCGACCCCGAGCCTGACCCGACACCCTGACCCCGACACCACACCCCGACCCCGAAACAACACCCCGACACCGACACGGCACTACCCCGACATCGACACGACACCCCGACCCCCCGACCCCGAAACAGCACCCCGACACCGACAGGACACCCCGACCACCGACACCTCCCGAAAAGGTGTTCCTTGGCCTTCCAGAGGCCGACGGGGTCATATATTTGTGAATTATTAGTTAGGTGATATATTTTTCGATTTTGTTATGAAAAACATCATATATAATTGTGTTGATCGTGTAGTTTTAAATGTGCATTTGTTTCATCGCTGCGAGGTTTGGTGTTCGACGACCTCGCCGTGCGTTTGACGAGGTCTGCCCCTTCATTCATGGGTGAGCACAAACTTGATAGCTAGCTATATATGTGTCTTGAATCATCAGTATGCGTAACCAATATGTGTCTCCCGTTCGAAAGTGTCATAGTTATAAATATGCATGCATTTGCATATTTATAACCTTGATTCTTTCGAATTGTCCAACGCTATCCATGGACAGCCCGAGTATGTGTAGATTGGGTTTGTTTTCCCATATGCTTTGCTCCAGATCCGACGCATATATTTCGTCAGTGCCTCCCCTGTTGTTCTCCGGGTACACATCCTGTCTGTTTATTGCAGAGACGTGTATCAGGAGAACTGCGGGGAGGTGCTGCCGAAATTTTGCGTCGGATCCGGAGCATAGCATGGGAAAATGAACCCAATCTACACATACACGGGTGGGATTAGGACCTATCATTACCTATTAGAGTGTAGGTTGCATGGACGTAATAAAATTGACAAAGTAGATCAACTGATGAATATATACATGGTGAATTACATATATAATTGTTGTGTGTCCAGTAGCTCTGAAAGTCAAGATGAGTGACCGTGCTTGGATGTATACCGGTCACACTGGTCAGAACAAATGGAGCGCTGAATGGTTCACAAAAACTAAGGGGTTTGTGCAAGCCGCATTTGCAAATGGCCAAAAGAAAACCTGGTGCCCCTATTTCCGATGCGGCAATTGGGAAAAGAAGACAGAGGCTGAAATGGGAAAACACCTGCAGAAGAGTGGTTTTACGCCCGATTATACGGTGTGGACATTTCATGGTGAGTCTGCCCAACGTGACCGAGCTGAGGTGGATCATCGTCGCACCGACGAGCATGGTACCGGGATGGAAAACATGGTGCAAGGCTATGATGATGCTCGGAATTCGGACAAGGAGATGGAGGAATCTGCAAAGGCCTTCAATGAAATGTTGGATTCTTCGAAACGTCCGCTCCACGAGCACACTGAGCTTTGTTAGTTGGATGCCATCTCACAAGTAATGGCTCTGAAGGCTCAGTTCAACTTGGGCAGAGAATGCTATGACGCAATTATGACAGTATTTGGACGCTTTCTACCCAAAGGCCATGTAATGCCTGCAAACCTGTACCAGTCGGACAAAATCCTCCGTGCATTGAAGATGCCCCACACTGGTAGAAAAAGGGCCTATAGTCCCGGTTCGTAAGGGCCTTTAGTCCCGGTTCCTGAACCGGGACTAAAGTGGCGGTACTAATGCCCCGACCCTTTAGTCCCGGTTCAATCCAGAACCGGGACTGATGGGCCTCCACGTGGGCAGTGCGCAGAGCCCAGTCAGGAGACCCTTTGGTCCCGGTTGGTCGCACCAACCGGGACCAATAGGCTTCCACGCGTCAGCATTTCTGTGGCTGGGGTTTTTTTTTTTTGAAAGGGGGGGTTGGGGGTTTTCGGGGGTTAATTTAGGTGTTTCATATATATATATTGTGTTAGCTAGATATAATTAATAGAGAGAAGTGTCCTCTCTTATGTCCGTGCTTGGTCGACGCTACGTACTATACATACGTATAGAGAGGACTAGACACGCTGGCTAGCTAGTAAGCAAACGAAGGAAACAGAAGATCGTCGTGAACATATATGCATACAGAGAGAAGTGATATCGACCACCTCTCCTTCTCCGAGAGATTGGTCGAACAACAAGTTCTCGTATATCTATCTGACACTACCGGCTACATATATACAATAATTATCTCTTACAAATATAATCATACGGACTCAGGGTCCACATAGAATTCTCCGTCTTCAGGGATCACGTGGTCAAGAAAGAATGCCGCCAATTCCTCTTGAATTGCTCGCATGCGAGCTGGTGCTAGGAGTTCATCCCGCTTCCGAAACATCTAATTTGAAGAAGAGGGTCAATACATATATATATGAATGAATGAAACTCAACACAAATGATGGTAGTGAAATAAAATTGTGAATGTTGTTATTTACGTACTTCATATTGTTCGTTAGAGTACCTGCCCCGCTCACAGGTCGTGTGGCGGATGGACTCGCAGATGTAGTATCCACAGAAATCATTCCCTTGTTCCTGCCACAACCACTTTACAAGAAATAGAGGTCAATCAAACTGATAAGCAAGAATGCTAAATGGTATTGATGAAACTAGCGCTTGAATCACTAGGAGATGCGCGGAACATGCTACTATAGTACTTACTTTCGGGTGTCTAAATTCCAGCTCCTTCGGCAGTCCTGGAACTATTTTGGTGAATTTTCTCCAAACCCTGCCGGACAAAGAAAACAATTACTTGATATCAGGAAATGAACAAAGTTGCTGATATGGTGGATAATGATCGATTTAACTTACTTCTGGAGTATTTGAGTCATGTCTGCATAGTCCTGGGGATCTTTTCGTTTTGAGTCTAAGACGGTTACTAGTCCCTGCTCAAGCTTAATCTCTAGGAGAATATAGTTGAAATTGCACACACATGCATAACTCATGAATTACATTACTATAACCTTGACTAATATATAAGGGAAACCGAATAGGCACAAGACAGTAACACTCACCTGAAGTTGTAAGGAAAGAGTATTATATCTTTGTTTTGATTTATTACGAACGATCGCAGCAAGTTGGCCTTGGTAGCTGCGGCATGAAGTTTAACCTGAGTTGCATCTATGAGATATGTGTTAATGAACCCAATATCACCGACTTGTCTTTTCTTCAATTCAGCGATCTTCAATCTGCATTATATAGTGAGGATGATTATAAATACATGCAATGAAAGAGCTAAGCTATATAGAGAAACTTAATGACAGAAGTAGTACTACTTATAGACAGTAGCAGGCGACCGTTGTTTTATCGAGGGCCAATTGATTGAAAAACTGATAGAACTCCTCAAATGGAACAGGCAACAAATCAATTCCAACGAGGTCATGCTCCTTTTTAACTTTCACATACAATCATGCAATCTTCGCAATCATGCAATCTTCGCATCATCGTTGATAGAGATCTTTCATCTTTGACGAGAGGCTTCCCATACTCGTATCTTTGTATCTGCATGTCCATGGGTTCATAATGTACTTCGTCGGGCAGGTAATCTGCAAGATTGCTATAACCGGGCACCATCCTCGGATCATTAGCGACGTTGTGGCCAGGCACCTTGAGCGGGGGGCACGATTGCTTCGCTTGTTCGCTGAGCTGGGCAATTTGTTTCCCAGCTCGTCGTTCTTTCAGCCTTTCATCACTGACAGTACTTCCCGACCGCTCCACTTTGGCAAATTCCTTTCCAATAATGCGGTCATAGTTTCCTTTCGACGGATCAGACTTCGGTGGTTTTGTCAGGGCAGCCAGAGTGCGCTTCACTTTCACCCGATCTACCTTCTCCTCCGGAGGTAGATGTTTCTTTGCTTTCACCCCTTCAAAGAAGTTCCTCACTTCTTCTCGCGCGATCTCGGCGTTCTCCTCCAGGGTCCTCTCATATGGTAACTTCTCTGGAGTCTTCAGAGTAGGACCGAATCTGTATGTCCTCCCGCCTCTGGTTGTACTGCTAGACTCCGACCGAGCAGACGTAGCGGTTGTCTTCTTTACTTGCTTAAGAGGCGGAGGAGAAGGACTATGATGCGCCGGAGCAGCTGGAGCAGCGATAGGTCTCTTCCGCCCTTGCTGACGAGGCGGAGAAGGAGGAGGCTGGCTGCTCGGGCGCGTCGGCGCAGGCGGAGAAGGAGGCGGAGTGCCGCCACGCGCCGGAGAAGGAGCCGGCCAAGGGCCCTGATCGTCACTTGCCGGAGGAGGAGGCGGTGGAGGCGGAGTGCCCTGACTCGCCGGAGGAGGAGGAGGAGGCGGTGGCGTCCAGTTCGAAAGGTTGATGAGCCCTTCTGCCATAGGCATGGAGTCTTCAGAGCAGACCCCAGCCGAGTCTCCCCTTCACCGGTAGGGTGGTCAAGCTGGAGGTCCTCAAATCCCTCCGTTATCTCATCCACCATCACCATAGCATATCCTTCTGGAATCGGCCGGCAGTGAAAAGTTGCGCCGGGTTCAGTAGGATAAACAGAGCCAACAGCCACCTTGACCTTCAAATTCATCCATTGCGTCATAAGGTGGCAATTTTGAGACTCCGTTATAGCATCCACGGGATAGCTGGCAGGAGCCGTCAAGGCATGCTCCGGCTGAAGCAGCTCGGTGGAAGCCACGCTGCTTCTGCGCTGAGATGGCGGGGTAGCTTCGAGGGAGGCTTCGGCAGTACGTTTGCTGCGATTTGCTTCTCATTCCTCTATCGCGTCTACCCTTGCTTGCAGCGCCTGCATTTGGGTCTGCTGCACTATTTTCCTCCTCTCATGGGATTTGTAACCGCCTGCGTCTGGAAACCCAACCTTCCACGGAATGGAGCCTGGCGTGCATCGTGTCCGTCCAGGGTGCTCAGGATTCCCGAGGGCCATTGTGAGATCGTCATTCTCTCTGTCTGGAAAGAACGTCCCTTCCTGCGCTGCTTCGATATATTGCTTAAGCTTACTGACTGGTATGTCCATTTGATCGTTCGTCCAAATGCACTTCCCTGTTACAGGGTTCAAGGTTCCGCCAGCCCCGAAGAACCAAGTCCGGCAACGGTCTGGCCAGTTAATTGTCTCTGGTTCGATCCCTTTATGAACCAGATCATTCTCAGTCTTGGACCACTTAGGCCGGGCTACGAGGTAGCCACCTGACCCCGTGCGATGGTGAAGCTTCTTCTTTGCAGCATTTTGCTTGTTTGTCGCCGACATCTTCTGACGCTTTTCCGATGTCTTGTGGGCCACAAATGCGGGCCAGTGATCTCTGATCTTCTCATATCTGCCCTTGAATTCTGGTGTCTCATTATTTTCGACAAACTTATTCAGCTCTTTCTTCCACCTCCTGAATAGTTCTGCCATCCTCTTTAGTGCAAAAGACTTGATTAATTTCTCTTTAACTGGGTTCTATGGATTATCCTCAGGCGGTAGGGTGAAATTTGACTTCAGCTCAGTCCAAAGATCATTTTTCTCCATATCATTGACATAAGAGACCTCAGGGTCTTCTGTAGCCGGCTTAAACCATTGTTGGATGCTTATCGGGATCTTGTCCCTAACCAGAACCCCGCACTGAGCAACAAATGCGCTCTTTGTCCGGAGGGGTTCAATAGGTTGGCCGTCGGGCGCGATTGCTATGATCTCAAACTTTTCATCCGAGCTCAACTTTTTCTTCGGGCCTCGTCTCTTTACCGAAGTTGTGCTCGATCCGGAGGGCTAGAAAAAAGAACAAAGACTTAATCAATATGTGTACATACCAAAACAATGAATGCATCAATCAGCTAGTCAGCATAGGCTTAACTAATATATATACCTGGCCGGACCCGGTTCGGTCACCGGAGCCGTCATCACGGTCTCCTTCTTGCACCGGCATTGGGTCACCGGAGCCGTCCTCATGTTCTTCTTCTTGCACCGGCATTAGGTCACCGTAGCCAGCTTGTTCACCCTCTCCTTCCAGACCATCGGTTTCGTTGAGAAACAACGAGATGGCATCACTTCCTTCTGCGATTATGTCCCTCAACAACCCTTCTTTTGTTGCTTCGTCTATGGCGGTGTCCATAGTTTCTACAAATATTTACAACATGGCAATTATTATTCAAACATGACAGATGGATATATTAGTGCCAAACGTAGAACTAGCTACCTAATCATAGTAAGCTATCGGGAGGGGGTATATATCGACAACGATGACACTACATCTATGTCCCTCGACGACCCTCATTCCGGATAAAAAAAAGAGGAAGAAGAAGAAAAAAAAGGAGAAGAAAGAATAGAAGAGAAGAACCCTCGAACCCTAGACGACCCTCTTCTTCCTCTCATGTTCGAGAGGATCGCCGAGGGGTCGGGAGGTTGCCTAGTGTCAAAGGATTCAACAAAACCATGTCTTCATCATTAGGCGAAAGTAACATGTGCATGATGGTACGAAGCTCTTCAAAGTTGTTCTGGAACGGAGTCCCAGATAGGATATTTCGCTTTTTGGTACAAAGTTCAGCAAGAGCCTTCCGAATATCGCTATTTGGAAGGCCTTTGCTGAACTCGTACCAAAAAGCGGATTATTCTATCCGGGACTCCATTCCAGAACAACTTTGCAGAACTTCGTACCAACACGCCCTGGTTACTTCCGGCTAATGATGAAGGCATGGATTTCTTCAATACTTTGACACTAGGAAACCTCTCTCGACCCCTCAGCGATCCTCGACCCCTCGAACCCTCGACGACCCTGGAACCCTCGACCCCTAGATGACCCTCTTCTTCCTCTGATGTTCGAGAGGATCGCCGAGGGGTCGGGAGGTTTCCTAGTGTCAAAGGATTCAACAAAACCATGTCTTCATCATTAGGCAAAAGTAACATGTGCATGATGGTATGAAGCTCTTCAAAGTTGTTCTGGAACGGAGTCCCGGATAGGATAATTCGCTTTTTGGTACAAAGTTCAGCAAGAGCCTTCCGAATATCGCTATTTGGAAGGCCTTTGCTGAATTCGTACCAAAAGGCGGATTATTCTATCCGGGACTCCATTCCAGAACAACTTTGCAGAACTTCATACCAACATGCCCTGGTTACTTCCGGCTAATGATGAAGGCATGGATTTCTTTAATACTTTGACACTAGGAAACCTCTCTCGACCCCTCGGCGATCCTCGACCCCTCGAACCCTCGACGACCCTGGAACCCTCGACCCCTAGACGACCCTGCTGGAACCCTCGACCCTCGAACCTATAGAACCCTTGAACCCTCGACCCTGAAACGCTCAACCCTTGACCCCTTAACGACCCTCGACCCTCTACCCTAGTTCCCGACCCTCGACCCCTCGAAGAGGAGAAATAAATAAGAAGAAGAAAAAAGAAGAAAAAGAAGAGGAGAAGGAAGAAAGGAATAGTGGAGAAGAAGAGAAAATAGAAATTTTTTTCTATTTTTTCTTCTTCTCCTCTATTCCTTTCTTCTTCTCCTCTTCCTTTTCTTCCTCTCCTCGTTTTCTCCTTCTTTCTCTACTTATTTTCCTTTTCCTTATTTTACTTTTTCCTCTCCACTAACATAAAATGCACTAACCTAAAATGCAACAAACATAAAATGCACTAAAGAGGCTCAACTAACCTAAAATCAGTGATAAAATGCACTAACCGAAAATCGATATCTACTAAAAACTTAAAAAATTAATACATATATGAAAAAATGCATATATGAAAAAAACATCATCATATCATCAACAGAAAAAAACATCATCATCTCATCATATCATCAACATCATCAACCTAAAGGGCCGGCGCCGGCGCGGGGCGACGACGGGGCGGGGCGGCGACGGGGCGGGGCGACTGCGGCGGGCTCGGGGCGGCGACGGGGCGGGGCGGGGCGACAGCGGCGGGCTCGGGGCGGCGACGGGGCGGGGCGACGGCGGCGGGCGCGGGGCGACGACGGGCTCGGGGCGACGGCGCGGGGCGACGACGTACGGGCTCGGGGCGGCGACGGGGCGGGGCGGGGCGACGGCGGGCCGGGGCGGGGCGACGGCGGGGCGGCGCGGGGCGATGACGGGCTCGGGGCGGCGACGACGACGACGAACGGCCTGGGGGCGTCGGGGCGAATGGGAGGCGGTTGGCCAAAATTTCACAAGTGTTGGCTTATATAGCCAGAGCAATGGTCCCGTTTCGTGCTACGACCCGGGACTAATGCTGCCTTTAGTCCCGGTTGGTGCGACGAACCGGGACCAAAGGCCAATTTTCAGCAGCCGAAAGGGGGGGAAGCGAAGGCCATTGGTCCCGGTTGGTGGCACCAACTGGGACTAAAGGGGGGCAATGGTCACGGTTGGTGCCACGAACTGTGACCAATGCCCCCTTTAGTCTGGTTGGTGCCACCAACCGGGACCAATGGCCTTGTGCTGCCCCGCGCCCAAAAGTTTAGTCCCACATCGTTAGCTGAAGGGCGCCGGCACTGGTTTATAAGCGCTGGTGTGCCTCCCCATTCGAGCTCCTCTCTAATGCAGGCTTTCGGGCCTAAACTTGCTACTGCCTGTGGGCCTATTGGGCCTTCTGCGGGCCTGAATCCTGGCCCATGTAGGGTTCCTAGTCATATTCAGGCCGTGGAGGCCCAGTAGGAGGCATTTTTTTTAGTTTTTTCTTTTTTATTTCTACATTTTTTTGGTTTTTTATTTTTTTATTTCTACTTACAACTAAATACTTACAGTTTTTTAGTGATTTCTTTTTGCTTTTAGGTCACAAAAATTATAAACTTTCTGTTAGTGCCATTAGTTTTAAATTTTGAATAGTTTAAATTTGAATTTTTAAAAATTTGTGTGAATCACTAGTTTATGTATAACTTTACTATAAAAATAGAATTTTTTTTCTATTTTTTTATTTCTACTTACAACTAAATACTTACAGTTTTTTAGTGATTTCTTTTTGCTTATAGGTCACAAAAATTATAAACTTTCTGTTAGTGCCACTAGTTTTAAATTTTGAATAGTTTAAATTTGAATTTTTCAAAATTTGTGTGAATCACTAGTTTATGAATAACTTTACTATAAAAATAGAATTTTTTTCTATTTATTTTTTATTTATACTTACAACTAAATACTTATAGTTTTTTAGTGATTTCTTTTTGATTTTAGGTCACAAAAATTATAAACTTTCTGTTAGTGCCATTAGTTTTAAATTTTGAATAGTTTAAGTTTGAATTTTTAAAAATTTGTGTGAATCACTAGCTTATGAATAACTTTACTATAAAAATAGAATTTTTTTTCTTCTTTGCTATTTATTTTTTATTTATACTTACAATTAAATACTTATAGTTTGATTTTAGGTCACAAAAATTATATTCTTTTTGCTATTGAAGAATATTATAGTTTTATTTTAGTTGATCATAACATAATATTTTAATTGATTGTTTTTATTTTCATAAAAGTTTTGTAGTTCATTCTGTTTGCTATTAATTCATTCTTTGAGCTAAATGACTCTGAAATTGGAAAGCATTTCAAAATGAACTCTGAAAAGGTTGAAAGTTGGCATGGTATCATCATTTCACCCACATAGCATGTTCGAAAAAGTAGAGAGGGTTACGACAAAAACTTGATGCACTTCGTGTTCAAAATGGACAATCACTTTCGAAGTATCAAAGTTTCGAACCATAAGACATGAAAGCATTTCAAATGAACTCTGAAAAAGTTGAAAGTTGGGATGGTATCATAATTTCACCCACATAGCATGTGCATGTACAAAACGGACAATGGTAGCATGTTCGTCTGTTACAAATTTGGCATGGTATCATCATAATAGTTGCGGGAGAAAGTCTTCACTTTTTCTTCGCTTGTGTCATTTGCTTATTGCGCCGTAACCATGGATAATCTTCATTGTTTATCAGGATGCTTGGGTCAGCCTTGACATTGAAGGGAGGAATTTCATGAAACTTTTCACAATCTTCAGACATGTCTGTCTTGCCGTCCACTCCCAAGATGTCCCTTTTTCCTGAAAGAACTATGTGGCGCTTTGGCTCATCGTATGATGTATTTGCTTCCTTATCTTTTCTTTTTCTCGGTTTGGTAGACATGTCCTTCACATAGATAACCTGTGCCACATCATTGGCTAGGACGAACGGTTCGTCAGTGTACCCATGATTTTTCAGATCCACTGTTGTCATTCCGTACTGTGGGTCTACCTGTACCCCGCCGCCTAACAGATTGACCCATTTGCACTTAAACAAAGGGACCTTAAAATCAGGTCTGTAGTCAAGTTCCCATATGTCCACTATGTAACCATAATATGTGTCCTTTCCGCTCTCGGTTGCTGCATCAAAGCGGACACCACTGTTTTGGTTGGTGCTCTTTTGATCTTGGGCGATCGTGTAAAATGTATTCCCATTTATCTCGTATCCTCTGACACGTGTTTCCAACCAACTGCTGAAAGTCCTGATGTGTTCACATGTAATCCAGTCGTCGCACTGCTCCGGGTGTTTGGAGCGCAGACTGTTCTTGTGTTCATCGACATACGGGGTCACCAAGGTAGAGTTATGTAGAACTGTGTAGTGTGCTTGGGACCAAGAATATCCCTCCCTGCATATTATTGAGTCTCTTCCAAGAGTGCCTTTTCCAGTCAGTCTCCCCTCATACCGCGATTTAGGGAGACCTATCTTGTTAAGGCCAGGAATGAAGTCAATACAAAACCCGATAACATCCTCTGTTTGATGGCCCATGGAGATGCTTCCTTCTGGCCTCGCGTGGTTACGGACATATTTCTTTAGGACTCCCATGAACCTCTCAAAGGGGAACATATTGTGTAGAAATACGGGCCCCAGGATGACAATCTCGTCGACTAGATGAACTAGGACGTGCGTCATGATATTGAAGAAGGATGGTGGGAACACCGGCTCGAAACTGACAAGACATTGTGCCACATCACTCCTTAGCCTTGGTACGATTTCTGCATCGATCACCTTCTGAGAGATTGCATTGAGGAATGCACATAGCTTCACAATGGCTAATCGGACGTTTTCCGGTAGAAGCCCCCTCAATGCAACCGGAAGCAGTTGCGTCATAATCACGTGGCAGTCATGAGACTTTAGGTTCTGAAACTTTTTCTCTGGCGTATTTATTATTCCCTCTATATTCGACGAGAAGCCAGTCGTGACCTTCATACTGAGCAGGCATTCAAAGAAGATTTCTTTCTCTTCTTTCGTAAGAGCGTAGCTGGCAGGACCTTTATACTGCTTCGGAGGCATGCCGTCTTTTTCGTGCAAACGTTGCAGGTCCTCTCGTGCCTCAGGTGTATCTTTTGTCTTCCCATACATGCCCAAGAAGGCTAGCAGGTTCACGCAAAGGTTCTTCGTCACGTGCACCACGTCGATTGAGGAGCGGACCTCTAGGTCTTTCCAGTAGGGTAGGTCCCAAAATATAGATTTCTTCTTCCACATGGGTGCCTATCCCTCAGCGTCATTCGGAACAGCTAGTCCACCGGGACCCTTTCCAAAGATTACGTAGTGTAAATAATTGACCATAGCAAGCACGTGATCATCGGTGCGCATGGCGGGATTCTTCCGGTGATCTGCCTCGCCTTTGAAATGCTTTCCTTTCTTTCGACATTGATGGTTGGTCGGAAGAAATCGATGATGGCCCAGGTACACATTCTTCCTGCATTTGTCCCGGTATATACTTTCAGTGTCATCTAAACAGTGCGTGCATGCGTGGTATCCTTTGTTTGTCTGTCCTGAAAGGTCACTGAGAGCGGGCCAATCGTTGATAGTCACGAAGAGCAACGCCTTAAGGTTAAATTCCTCCTGTCTGTGCTCATCCCACGTACGTACACCGTTTCCATTCCACAGCTGTAAAAGTTCTTCAACTAATGGCCTTAGGTACACATCAATTTCGTTGCCGGGTTGCTTAGGGCCTTGGATGAGAACTGGCATCATAATGAACTTCCGCTTCATGCACATCCAAGGAGGAAGGTTATACATACATAGAGTCACGGGCCAGGTGTTGTGATTGCTGCTCTGCTCCCCGAAAGGATTAATGCCATCCGCGCTTAAAGCAAACCATACATTCCTTGGGTCCTTTGCAAACTCATCCTAGTACTTTCTCTCGATTTTTCTCCACTACGACCCGTCAGCGGGTGCTCTCAACTTCCCATCTTTCTTTCGGTTCTCACTGTGCCATCGCATCAACTTGGCATGCTCTTCGTTTCTGAACAGACGTTTCAACCGTGGTATTATAGGAGCATACCACATCACCTTCGCAGGAACCCTCTTCCTGAGGGGCTCGCCGTCAACATCACTAGGGTCATCTCGTCTGATCTTATACCACAACGCACCGCATACCGGGCATAAGTTCAGATCCTTGTATGCACCGTGGTAGAGGATGCAGTCATTAGGGATGCATGTATCTTCTCCACCTCCAATCCTAGAGGGCATACGACCTTCTTTGCTGCGTATGTACTGTCGGGCAATTCGTTATCCTTTGGAAGCTTCTTCTTCAATATTTTCAGTAGCTTCTCAAATCCTTTGTCAGCCACAGCATTCTCTGCCTTCCACTGCAGCAATTCCAGTACGGTACCGAGCTTTGTGTTGCCATCTTCGCAATTGGGGTATAACCCTTTTTTGTGATCCTCTAACATGCGATCGAACTTCAGCTTCTCCTTCTGACTAATGCATTGCGTCCTTGCATCAACAATGACCCGGCGGAGATCATCATCATCGGGCACATCATCTAGTTCCTCTTGATCTTCAGCAGCTTCACCCATGGCAGCATCATTGGGCACATCGTCTGGTTCCTCTTGATCTTCACCAGCTCCCCCCGTTGCAGCATCACCGTATTCAGGGGGCACATAGTTGTCATCGTACTCTTCTTCTTCGCTGTCTTCCATCATAACCCCTATTTCTCCGTGCCTCATCCAAACATTATAGTGTGGCATGAAACCCTTGTAAAGCAGGTGGGAGTGAAGCATTTTCCGGTTAGAGTAAGACCTCGTATTCCCACACTCAGTGCATGGACAACACATAAAACCATTCTGCTTGTTTGCCTCAGCCGCATCGAGAAACTCATGCACGCCCTTAATGTACTCGCGGGTGTGTCTGTCAACGAACATCCATTGCCGGTTCATCTGCGTGCATTATATATAATTAAGTAGTGTGGCTCGGGCATTCCATCGAACACCTCATGTGCATAGGAGGTGAGCTAGAGCACCACAAAGCCCTCTCCCCCTTGGCCAGAAAAAACAGAGCACTATGCTCTGCTCTTGCGCGAGGGGGTATATATAGGCACCTCATTGGTCCCGGTTGATGACATGAACCGGGACTAAAGGGAAGCCTTTGGTCCCGGTTCAAGCCACCAACTGGGACCAATGGTGGTGGGCCAGGAGCGAGGCCCATTGGTCTCGGTTCGTCCCACCAACCGGGACCAAAAGGTCCAGACGAACCGGGACCAATGGCCCACGTGGCCCGGCCGGCCCCCTTGGCTCACGAACCGGGACCAATGCCCACATTGGTCCCGGTTCTAGACTGAACCGGGACTAATGGGCTGAGCCGGCCTGGACCATAGCCCTGTTTTCTACTAGTGCTATGAGAAGATACATGCCTATGAGAAAGGATGTGCCTTATTTAGGCTTGACTGTGCGGACTTGAACTATTGTCCCATTTGCAATTCTTCCAGGTATATTGTGGTAGACAACGGTATGGGTGAGAAGACACAGACCAAAATCCCCGTTAGTGTTCTTCGGTATATGCCAATCGTACCAAGACTTCAACGTCTTTTCATGGTCGAAGAGACGGCCAGACAGATGACACGGCACAAAACAGGCAAAAGAACCGAACTAGATGCAGATGGGAATCTGATGATGGTACACACATCGGATGGTGTTGCGTGGAAAAAGTTTGATGAATTACATGCTGACAAAGCGGCAGATCCGAGGCATCCTCGAGTCAGCATCAGCACGGATGGGTTCAGTGTGTTTGGTATGACGGCAGCCCAATACAGTTGTTGGCCCGTATTTGTCTTTCCACTCAATCTCCCCCCCCCCCGGACAAATTATGCAAAGAAAGAACATTTTCCTGACGTTGATAATTCCAGGACCCAACTATCCGAGCAAAAATATGAATGTGTACATGCAGCCGCTTAAGGACGAATTGCAAGAAGCCTGGGATAATGGGTTCAAGACATACGATGCCTTTAGCAAACGGAACTTCATAATGCGTGTGTGGTACATGTACTCGACGCATGACTTGCCGGCGTATGCGCTATTCGTTGGCTGGTGTGTGCATGGAAGGTTCCCGTGCCCCACATGCAAGGGAGCTCTTGAGTTTCGTTGGCTTCAGGCCGGTCACAAGTTTTCTTGCTTCGACATGCATAGACAGTTCCTGGATCCTCGCCATAAGTTCAGGAAAGACAAGAAGAACTTCATCAGGGGTAGAGTTGTCAAAAACTCTGCACCACCTGCATTGATAGGCCAATAGACCCTGGATCAGTTAAACGCTCTCGAGCCAGATCCACAACGTCCAGGGTACTTCAAGGGGTATAATACTAAGCACGCGTGGACTCACAAAACATGCTTATGGGATGTTCCTTACTTCAAAGACCTCCTTTGCCCACACAACGTCGACGTGATGCACACTGAGAAGAATATCGCCGAGGCACTTTTTGGTACATTGTTCGGCATAGATGGGAAGTCAAAGGATAATACTAAGGCTAGAGTCGATCTGGAGGCGCTATGTGATAGGCCGTTACAAAACATGAAAGAACCGAAAGGAAAGCAGAACTGGACGAAGGCAAAGGCATGGTTCAATCTTGGAAGGCCAGCTATGAGGGAAATTCTCTTGTGGGTGCAACAGCAGTTGATGTTCCCCGATGGGTATGCAGCGAATCTAAAGAGGGGAGCGAATCTTGATAAACTGAAGATATTTGGTCTCAAGAGTCATGATTGGCACATATGGATTGAGCGGGTAATGCCGGTGATGTTGCATGGCTTCATCCCTGAGGATGAATGGCTAGTACTGGCAGAACTCAGCTATTTCTTCCGTGTTCTTTGTGCGAAAGAACTATCGCCTGGCGTGCTAGAAGAAATGGAAGAGTTGGCGCCGGAGTTGATCTGCAAGTTAGAGAAGATCTTTCCACCGGGCTTCTTTAATCCAATGCAGCATTTGATTTTGCATCTCCCGACCGAGGCAAGATTGGGGAGGCCCGTGCAAAATCGTTGGTGCTACCCAACTGAGAGGATGCAGAAGACGCTTCAAGAAAAATGTAAAAATAAACATAGAATTGAAGCATCGATGGCTGAGGCATTCATCACAGAGGAGGCGGCAAACTTCGTAACAGCGCACTACGAAGCCAAAAATCGTCATTTGCATAATCCGAAGCCTCGGTACAATGCTGACGAGCCTAAAAAGGGTGGATCCAACCTCAGCCTATTCAAAGGGAATCTCGCACCAGCTAGTGTTTCACATCCAGTATCTTTGGATAACGAAGAATGGCGGACCATTTCGTTGTATATCTTCAACAACCTGATAGAAGTGCGGCCGTACATCGAGTAAGTTCTCGGTACATTGTTTCGGAACTTCTATTTCCTTTGAACTACTCTTATTCCTGGATATGTCATACAGTCAATACATCGCCATATTCTCGTATGGAGCGGAGATCCAAAAGGATTCCGTCGAAGAGTATGAGCTTCTCGCAAAGCAAGGAGGTGGCTATCCCGGTTTCATCTCTTGGTTCAAACAAACGGTAATTTCTATTAGACAATTTCATTTCATTCGCTAATTTGTGCATAATGCAACAATCCTTTCATATTAAACTTGTAGGCTAATTCAGAGTCTATGGACGCCGAATTGAGACAAGTCGCTAATGGTTTTGACTATAAGGTCCGTTCATTTGACAAGTACGACATCAACGGGTATCGCTTTCGTACCTATGGCAAAGAGCTATCTATGGCCGACCGAAAGTCTACAAACTGTTGTGTATCTGCTATCGGCGAAGGAGGTACCGAGTATTATGGGAGAGTTGAAGCAATTTATGAACTTCTGTTCTATGGTGAAAACCCACCGAATGTCGTAGTCTTCAAATGTTATTGCTTTCAGCCGAAGGAGACTAGAAGGACTCATGAACATATAGGGCTAGTTGAAATCAACCAAAGCACTCACTTAGATGTTCTTGATGTCTATATTATGGCTCAACAGGCGACCCAAGTATTATACCTACCGTGGGCCTGCCAAACTAATCCAAATCTGAAAGGTTGGGATGTCGTTTATGAAGTGCCGCCACGTGCTAGACTTTCTCCCCCAAAGGAAGAGGATTATGAACCTCACATTAACCCAGACACATATGAAGGAGAATTCTTCCAAGAGACACGTCTTTCCAAAAAGCGTTTCAAGAACCGCTATACTTCACCCCAAAACATTGAAGTACACAGCGACAATGAATCCGACATCACCCCAGAGGAGGAACAAGAAGAGCCGAAACAAGAAGAGGTTACTGCTGCAGATGACCTATCAATGCTTGACCGATTACGTCAAGGTGGCCTTGCACATGTTGATGCCAATGAACCCTATGAGCCCATCATTGATTATAGTGATGATGATGATTATGCATTTATTGATGATACTGATCGAGATTATTAGTAGTGTCAGGTATTCAATTTTTTATGTTATACTTGATGATGATACACCTAAGTGATATACATATTATTATTCATGTCGGTACTTTGTTTATGTTGTACTAATTTCGTTTATTCTTTGTCATGGCAGGTGTTGAAAGATGGTGGGCGCTGGTCGGGAGCGCGCCGAGGCCCCTTCTTCGTCGGCGCGTGGTGCGAGGTCTTCCATTCCACACGCACCTCTCCGCCGAGCGTTGCTGGACAGTATGGCGACACCGCCGGGCCCTTCTTCGTCGATCGCGGTGCCCAGCAGGGGACGAGGTAAGAAGAAGAGAGGAGGTGGAGCACGTGGTCGCGGGAGAGGAGGTAGGGTGACTCTTACGGCGCCTTCCTCGCCACCGCCCCCAGCTGTTTCACCCGAGCACGTGACTGCTAGGGTGGACTCGTCTGAGGAGGAGGCTGCACGGACTCCAGTCCATGAGCCTCTGGTCCACGAGTCTTCGGCCCACGAGCCTCGGGTCGACGGGCCTTCGGCCCACGAGACTTGGGCCCACGAGACCCCGGAGGAGCACTCGTCTGGATGGGGTACCTGGTCGGGTCAGCCTGAGCATGGCGGGGAGCCGAGTGGCCATGCTGATGATGGCGGGGAGCCGACTTTTGAGGAGGGGGAGGAGGGGGGCAACGTCTACCAGCGTGGTGCTACACGGCTCCCGTCCGTGCCGGTGACCCGCGAGCAGAGGTAGTTGATTTTCCCTGATGGGGATAGGTACGTAAGTGCATTTAATATTTTTGTACCTTCTTCATTCACGTTTCTTCAAATAACTAATGCGTTGGCCTTGTCATGCTGCAGGGGTTGGGACCACCATCATAGTGTCCGCCGGCCCAACTCCGTCCTTGGAGTTCTTTGCCGGCAAAAGTTCTCGGGGTTTGTCACGTTGCCTGGTGAGGGTCGGCTTCCAGAGCTTGGATTGAGCTGGGAGCACTACATGGCTGCCCCGGCCCCGTCGGATGAGATTATCGACGGTGTCATGTGCGACACGAGGGAAGACATGGTGATCAGAAAGTTCTGGGTAATTTCTCCTTTACACATTTAAAAATCTTCAACTAGCTAGTTATTAATTGTACTAATCAATATTGTCTCATTTGATTGCAGACATTCTACAGGTGTGAGGAGGGATACGAGGAGGACGCGGCACATGTTCTCGAGAACGTCTGCAAGCGCCTACTCTAGTACTTACGGCACGAGGCTCGGGTGCAGGCTGTTCGAGACTACTACGCCTTGCGTGGTATCAAGAAGACCAAGCCGGCGTGCCGCGATAAGTTCCTGAGTAAGGAGCAGTACATGAAGGTAATTCTTAAGGCCTTCTCTACTTATGTTCCTTCATTTAGTAATTCTTAGCCGTAGCGCTCAAGTTTCTATTTGCTAACTTAGGCGCCTCCGAGATGGTGTGCGGATCGGATGGATTGTTGGGAGGTGTTGGTCGATGAGTGGTGCTCAAGACAATGGCTAGCCCTCCACAACGAGGCCAAGGACAAACGTGCCCAAATGGAAGCTGTGCCACACCATCAAGGCAGCTCCAACTTATATCAGTTCGGGCGCGACTGGGTATGTGGTTTGCTTCATGATTCATGCAATTCATTCATGATGCTAGCTTGAGCCCTTTAATTACTAATTTTCATTGTTTCTCTCTTTCAGGCACGCTACAATAAGGCGGATAAGGTGCCAGAGGTGTACGACCTGTATGCCATGGCCCACACTGCCTCTTTCAAGAAAGTCAAGGCTTTCTCTCAGTCTGACCTCGATGATCCAGACAACTTCACCAACATCTCCTCCCACAACAAGCTCGTGAGATATAGAGATGAGGGGAAGGCGAGGAAAGGTGAGGACTTTAACCCGAGCCAGGGTCCCATTGATCCAGAGCTGGTGATGATATTTGGTGGCGGGAGGTCCCATGGCTCCATAGCCATTGGAGATGGACTTATCCGTTGTCCTAGCACTCTCCCGAAGATCAAGGCGCGCCAGTCGAGCTCCGCTCCTGAGATAAGGCCTCGTGAACGGCCAGTGCAACTCGCCATCAGGGTTAGTGATACGTACTCAGTTATCTTTCTCCATTACATTGTGTGCGCTTCCATCAATGATTACAAATGGTCATGTGAGTGGTGTTGCAGGCTGCTATACAGAGTGAGAGAGATAGAACGGAGAAACTTCTGGCGGAGGCAGCAGAGAGGCAGCGGGAGTTGGAGGAGAGGACGACAAAGATGATGGAGGAGGAGAGGGCACGGAATGACATGCAGGCAAGGGCCATGTACGAGCTCCTTGTGGTAAGTTTCTTCTGCAGATTAGCCAAAACATTCATGTAGTGTTTGTCTCATTACTAACTAGTATGACTGAGTCGTCAAAACCAAATGTGCAGTCTGTGTGCGAGAAGACAGGTCAGACCGCTCCGCCAATGCCAGTGATTGCTCCTGGGACCACGGTGAGTTCTATTTGAATGGACATTACTTGCTAGTCTTAACATTTGAGTGTCATCATGCTAACAAGACATTGGAAATGATCTTTGGTGCAGCGTAACTCCAGACAAGCATCGCACGATCCTTCTCCAGCTACCGACACGAGCCACCCCGCTCCTACATCTCCTGGATCTTGGTAAGTTTATCTAGTGTTTTGCTTAACACATGCATAAAGACCTAGACTTAGCTTTATTTCCTCCAATGCTTACCATAATGACCTAGACTTAGCTTCTTCTCCTCCAAAATGACTTAATAAGCTTACTGACCTCCAAAACCATCCATTTTACCTAAGTTAGCTCTAAAACAATCTATACTTAGCTTACTTATGTCAAAAATTGCATAATTAGCTTAGTTAGCTCATAGATGATCCATTTACCTAAGTTAGCTCTAACATGACCCATTTTACCTAGGTTAGCTTATAAATGATCCAGTTCATCCAAGTTAGCTCAAAAATGACCCATTTTACCTAGATTAGCTCCTGAATGATCCATTTTACCTACGTTAGCTTTAAAATGACCCATTTCACGTAGGTTAACTCCAAAATGACCCATCTTACCTAGGTTGTCTCATAAACAATCCATTTCAACTAATTTAGCTCATAAATGATCCATTTCACCAAGTTCGCTAAAAACGATCCATTTCACCTAAATTAGCTCTTAGATGATCCATTTCACCTAAGTTAGCTCAAAAAGATCCATTTCAACTAAATTAGCTCATAAATGATCCATTTCACCTAAGTTAGCTCAAAAACAATACATTTCAACTAAGTTAGCTCATAAATGATCCATTTCACCTAAGTTAGCTAAAAAACGATCCATTTCACCTTAGTTACCTCAAAAACGATCCATTTGACCTTAGTTATCTCATAAAAGACACATTTCAACTAAGTTAGCTCATAAATGCTCCATTTCACCTTAGCTAGCTCATAAACGACCCATTTCAACTTAGTTAGCTCATATATGATCCATTTCACGTAAGTTAGCTCATAAATGACATACTCTTCTTGTTCTAGTCTTCTTCTTGTTCTACTCTTCTTGTTCAAGTCTTCTTCTTGTTCTACTCTTCTTCTTGTTCTACTCTTCTTGTTCTAACTTTCTTATTTTTATTTTGCAGATTTCATTCACTTGACGAAAGCTTGCATAGATGGAGTGCTCCTTATCCCTTTCTCTGTTTCTTTTGTATCGTTGAACTATGCATGTATCGTTGGATGAAACTATTGTAATATATATGGTTGGATGCCTCTATGTTGAACTTGTTATGTATGATGGAACAATGCATGTAATATATATGGTTGGATGATGAAGTTATGTGTTGGATATCTTATATGTTTGCTTTGTAATGGCCTTTTGAAATATATCTATATATGTCATATATATTTGTGATGAAAATTGTTGGATTTAATAAAAAAAGATAAAAGAGCCAATATGCAGGCTCTTTGCCGTCTGCCACCGACGGCAACGGGCTCTTTGCCGTCTGCCGCGGACGGCAAAGAAGACACGTGGCATCTAGTTGTGCTTCCTGGGAGCTGACCCATTTGGTCAGTTTGCCTACAGTGGCAGACGGCAAAGACTTTGCCATTAGTGGCAGACGGCAAAGAACCTGCCATGTAGTGACGTGTAGATGACATCATACGGCAGACGGCAAAGACACTAGAAATTTTGCCGTCAGCGGCGGACGACAAAGGCCTGCCGTTAGCCACTTAACGGACTGACAGCGCAATTATTGCCGTCCGCCGCAGACGGCAAAGGGCCTTTGCCGTCAGCCGCCAGGAAGCAGACGGCAAAGTAGCTGTTTACCGTAGCCTACTTTGCCGAAGCCTTTTGCCGTCCGCGGCTGACGGCAAAGGCCTTTGCCGTCCGCCGTTCATGCCTTTGCCGTCCGCCGTGTCAGACGGCAAAATAGCTGATTCCTGTAGTGTTACTAGTTAGAACTACTAATGGCGCACTTTGCCCGGATGCGCCATTAGTATGTTTGTAAAAATGAAAAAAAATTGTTACTTGTGGCGCACCTTGTGCCCGGTGCGCCATTAGTGTCTTCCACACTAATGGCGCATCGCCACATGGTGCGCCATTAGTATATAGTAGTGGCGCACCACTTCTCTCGTGCTCATTAGTGTCAATTTCATCTATAGCCCTTTTCCTAGTAGTGCGGGCACGGCTTTTGAAAGTTCAAAATCCTGTAGGGGTGTCCCAACTTAGCCCATCACAAGCTCTCACAGTCAACGAAGGATATTCCTTCTCCCAGGACGACCCGATCAGACTCGGAATCCCGGTTACAAGACATTTCGACAATGGTAAAATAAGACCAGCAAAGCCACGCGATGTGCCGACAAATCCCGATAGGAGTCGCACGTATCTCGTTCTCAGGGCAACACCGGATGAGACAGGCTACGAGTAAAACAAAACCTCGAGTTTCCCCGAGGTGGCCCCGCAGGCGGCTCAGTTCGGACCAACACTCAGAGGAGCACTGGCCGGGGGGGGGGGGGGGGGGTTAAAATAAGATGACCTTCGAGTCTGCAGAACCCAAGGGAAGGTATATGGTGGCAGGTAGGCAAATGGTAAAACCAAGGTTGGGCCTTGCTGGAGAAGTTTTATTCAAAGCGAACTGTCAAGGGGTTCCCATAACACCCAACCGCGTAAGGAACGCAAAATCAAGGAACATAACACCGGTATAATGGAAACTTGGGCGGCAAGAGTGGAACAAAACACCAGCCATAAAGCCAAGCCTTCCACCCTTTACCAAGTATATAGGTGCATTAAAGTAAACATGATATAATAATGATATCCCAACAATAATCACGTTCCAACAAGGAACAAACTCCATCTTCACCTGCAACTAGCAACGCTATAAGAGGGGCTGAGCAAAGCGGTAACATAGCCAAACAATGGTTTGCTAGGAAACGTGGGTTAGAGGCTTGACATGGCAATATGGGAGGCATGATAAATCAAGTGGTAGGTAATGCGTCATAGCAATAGAGCGAGCAATTAGCTAGCAAAGATAGAAGTGATTTCGAGGGTATGGTCATCTTGGCTGCAAAGTTCTCCGAGTTGGCGTAAGCTTGATCCTCGTAAGCGTACTCAACGGGTTCCTTGATCACGAACTCGTCTCCTGGCTCCACCCAAGGCAAGAACACAAGCAAAGGAAACCCCAATCAACCACGGTGCAATGCGCAAGCAACATGATGCAATACATGGCATGATATGTGGGATGTGGTATGCAATGCATATGCGTGCTCCGGAAGGAAAAGATTGAACCAGGCCTCAACTTGGCAAACCAAGTGTGCCGCTGGAAAGGTTAGTTGATTTCGGTCGAAATCGATATAAAGATCACCGGAATCGGATGCACGGTTTGCAAATGGCAAGCAAAACAAGAATGTCACTATTCTGTGATTAACAGCACGACACCATCTAGAATGCAACAAGAAACTAAGCTAATGCACTCTAACATAGCGACAAAGAACATGGCGGTGATCTACTCAAGATGCTTGACAAAATATGAACGCTGAGCTACAGCTAAATCACACAAGAGCAGGTTCAAGCAAGCATGGCAAAAGTGCAAAAGATATCAGCATCTCAGACTTGGTGAAAATACTAACATGCCAGGAATTAACATCAGGAAGCAATGTTTAGAGCAGGATAACAACATGCTATAGGAACATGACATAGCAAACAAAGGAATGGCATGAAACTACTCAAAGCTTATAACAAAAGTCCCTTACTGACCATAAGCCAAAAAGGATCAGAAGATATGATGGCACCCATGTAAACATAGCAAGTTTCATTAACAGATTCAGACTTAGCAGAAAACTGGACATGGCAAAAACAGAGTTATGAAGGCATGTTTGCGAGCTCGATGCACTCAACACAAGGCATTTCAAGACACACTAAGAATACTACCAGTAAGAAGGCATGATCAAGAAGCTAAACATGGCAAAAACAATCTCATAGCATGCATGGATCAACTACAAACAACCTTGGCAAAATTGATTAACACGTAAACAATATGCCAGGAACATTTTATAGCAAAAGTATAGCAAGATTGAGTCATGCTAGGCTACTCCATAAATTCAAATAGGGACATGAACATACTCAAAAGAAACATGAATCACTCTGTAGCATCATGAATAGATGGCATAAAAGTAACAACAGGGAAAAGTCTTGGTGAAATTCTAAGTCCCTGAAATCAGCAACATCGCGAGAGCTACTTTGCATGCTTGTGCTAGTCACCACATTGATCACAAAAATACATGGCATACACCCCTGTAAAGATTGCATGGCATATCCCAAAACACATGTAGATCTCATGCTCATATGCAGCACAGAATAAGCATGGGAAAAATGACAAATGCTCATAAACTGATAAGAAACAGGAACTAACATTATGAAGCACTCTTGCAATAGTCATTTGGGAATCAAGATGGACTCAAACAAGCATGGTGCAATGGAACCAAATGAAGAGGACATCATGATGAACATTTCGATATATGGCACGCACAAAACGGCTCTACGGACATGAAGTTATGATAAGATGAACAGGGGATAAAAATAAAGCAGAGGACAGGGACTTAGTGGAATTTATACCCTCCGAAAACTGGACGGGAAGGATCGGGGCGAGGAGATCCGGGGGACGGAGAGCCGCTTTTGGATCAGGGAACGCGGTCGTCCCGGGACAAGGGGATCCCGGCGCGGGGTTGAGGACGACCGGGGCAGCGGCGGTGCATCGACTCTCCGGCGAGGTCGAAGGAGGCTCGGGAGTCGACGGAGAGGCGAGCTCGGACCGGATCGGACCGGATCCGGACGGTGGGGTGGCGGATCGGCGGCGGGGCGAGGTCCGGCAGGCGAGGCGCGCCGGGTGGCGAGGCGGAGCAGCGCGCGGCGCTGTGGAGTGGCTGCGCCGGCGGCGACCTTGGACGGCGGCGGGGCGAAGGAACTCGCGGCAGGGAGGAGCCGGGCGGCGCGGGATCCGGGCCCGGGCGGGCCGGATCTAGGTCAAGCGGGCCCGTGGGCCCACGGCAGTGGTAGGCCTAGGGAGGGCGACGTGGCGGCGGCGGATTCGTCTGGGACGGCGGCGCGGACATGTTTGGTGCGGGGGCGGACATGTCCGGTGGCGCGAGGAGGAAGAAGACTAGGGTTCATCCGTGAAATTCGGAGGTGGGGGCTTATATATAGCTAGAGGGAGCTAGGAGAGTCCAAATGAGGTGCGGTTTGTGGCCACGCGATCGTGATCGAACGACCAAGAAAGGATGGAGGGGGTTTGGATGGGTTAATGGGCCACTTTGGAGGGTTGTTGGGCTGCAACACACGAGGCCTTTACGGTTCTCCGGTTAACCGCTGGAGTATCAAACGAACTCCAAATGGCACGAAACTTGACAGGCGGTCTACCGGTTGTGTACCAAGGCCGCTTGGCAAATCTCGGTCCATTCTGAGAAAGTTTAAAACCTGCACATGAAAAGAGGCAAAAGGGGGCGCCGGATGACATAGGAGTGCCGGATTGCAAAACAGACAACGGGGAAAATGCTCGGATGCATGAGACAAACACATATGCAAATGCGATGCACATGATGACATGATATTCAATGCATGACACACAAACAAATGACAAGGCAACAACAACGAATAACTAGAAGACACCTGGCACAACGGTCTCGGGGCGTTACAACATCTTATCTCCTTTAGGCAGTGAGGTTACGATTTCTTGTCATGTGGCATTTTTTCGTGTTATATGTTATAATCCGGTGCTTTAGATCAAAATGACGACAACTGCGCCTCCGGGGCACGTGCATGAAGACTTCTCGACAGCAATTGCCGAGGTCAAGCCGGCTACGGTCGGTAGACAAAAGAAAACTAGTACTCCACTATATAGGCAGGAGCCTCCGCACTTGCTTGCTAGTGTTTCTCTCTTCACATTGTCTCGTCCTCTCCAGATCTAAATACGACAGCGGTGGCCACACTATCACTCTCTACTCACCGCTGGTCACATATCCAGCCGGATCCTCTCCGCCGGGGAAGGTGAGAAGGTGCAACTTTCACGTGGTCGTCCTCGGCGACGGCTCTTACCCACTACCGGCGCCTCCCGATCAGCGTGCCTTGCCGTTCTCTCCCAAGCATCGCTGGCGAGGGAGGGCCCCCCACCCCTTCTCCCTCGCTGCCATAGTGTGGGCAGATCCGGCCTCCCGCCGCCCACCTAGCGACATCCTGGCGACCCTCAGGTATAACTTCCTTCGAAACCGGCCTTGCTCTACTTCCCGAGCTCCTGACGTCGCTGCATTTGTATCTTTTACTATTTCTCAGGCCCCCTCGTGTAGATAGGATCGATCGGCTATTCGAAAACGACCTAATTTTTTACTGTTAGGAGGTAAAAGTAGTTCATGCACTCAAATCTAGTAGTAATTGGTTCAAACGAGGAAGAAATGGGGTGGGGGTGGGGGAAGATTTGTTACCTAAATCTAGGACTTGGTCGAAAGAGGAAATAATGGGGGCGAAAAGTAGTAGAGATTGGCTATCCAATTGGTCTCTAGGACTAAAGGGAAATAAAGAGAACGCAGTACAAAGTCAATATAAACCCGATCTATTGGTTGAAAAAGGAAAGAAAGTGGGGACTGGGGGGACAAGTCAACAAAGTAAGTCCAGCACAAGAGTTGCTACTCTCACACAGTATAAGGTGGCTATATACCGAACAAAAATGGGACCAACCCACATATCCTCTTTTGATGTTTGTTGCCCCGAGCCGCTCTTATGTAATGCCACTGGTAAAATGTAGCAGTCGCACTATTAAAACTAAGGAGACGTTAAACCAATGTTGTTTTCAATGTAATGCCTCCAGTAATATGAATCGATGGCACTTTTTTCATGTCCTACTAAATTTTCCATTAAGATAAGTTGCTTCTTTTCGTTAGAGATGCAACTGTCCTGGTTTGCCTACTCTCCTGGAGCTTCACGACCAACCTTGATGTTGCTCAATTTTATTGCAACTAATGAAGAAGCTCTACGGGTTTCGTTTTTTGATGGAAATGGAACCGGGGCTGGAGCCCTTTTCTTAAAAAAAAAGAAGAAGAAGCTGCTAGCTCATGGGACATTGCTTCATTTTAGGTGAACTGCACCAAAAGGTCCCATGAATTGAATCATCCATGTTGGTGACTGGTGTCATCCCTTCTACGATGGCGTTGACTGCAGATATGGTTCCCATCACGAGGTATGTTCCTTTTTGGTCTGACCGTTTTCCAAAGATCCTGCATGTTGATCCTGCTCTTGTGCTACTATTTTGGCACTGCCATGATAAAGAAGTAATGTTATTATTTTGCACCTTAATCTAGTGGCACTATTAATTTGAGGCAATGTTTTGGCACTGCTACTGCCACTGTTTTTTTATATATCAAAAGAGGGGGTTCCCTCCGATTTCATTAAAGAAACCCAACCATAGAGAACCATTCTCCAGCAACATCTTAGTGTGAACGGGGAGTTATGCAACTACTACTAGAACGGACTGGGTACTAGTAGGAGAAAAGTTCGCCACATAAGCTAGGCAGGTAGGGGGATGCAGCACCAGCTCGACCAAGTTTGGATTACAACCCAAATGCTACCACAGAAACATTAGGGGGAAGGTAGGGACTGAAAGAGCCAGCTTCAGCATCCCAGTCTAAGCACCCCCGGCCTTCATCCTTGCGACACACGGTACACCTCATTTGCCACCTGCTCGACCCTAGTGTCACTGATAAATTGAAGTAATAATACAGTTAAAATAGAGCGAGTGTCCTCCCTATCATTTCATTTCCAATGTAGATAAAGAAAGTGCTTCTCTTTGTTAATGTATGTTTCATCAACTAGTCCCATTATTAATGTTTAAGCGTTTCTGCAAACTGGGGTGCTTAATTTTAGTTGATGTGCACAAAAATAGAGATTTGAATGTCTCCACTGGTAGAAAAAGGGCCTATAGTCCCGGTTCGTAAGGGCCTTTAGTCCCGGTTCCTAAACCGGGACTAAAGTGTCGGTACTAATGCCCCGACCCTTTAGTCCCGGTTCAATCCAGAACCGGGACTGATGGGCCCCCATGTGGGCAGTGCGCAGAGCCCAGTCAGGAGACCCTTTGGTCCCGGCTGGTGACACCAACCGGGACCAATAGGCATCCACGCGTCAACATTTCTGTGGCTAGGGTTTTTGTTTTTTTTTGAAAGGGGGGGGGGGTTGGGGGTTTTGGGGGGTTAATTTAGGTGTTTCATATATTGTGTTAGCTAGCTATAATTAATAGAGAGAAGTGTCCTCTCTTATGTCCGTGCTTGGTCGACGCTACGTACTATACATACGTATAGAGAGGACTAGACACGCTGGCTAGCTAGTAAGCAAACGAAGGAAACAGAAGATCGTCATGAACATATATGCATACAGATTGAAGTGATATCGACCAACTCTCCTTCTCCGGGAGATTGGTCGAACAACAAGTTCTCGTATATCTATCTGACACTACCGGCTACATATATACAATAATTATCTCTTACAAATATAATCATACGGACTCAGGGTCCACATAGAATTCTCCGTCTTCAGGGATCACGTGGTCAAGAAAGAATGCCGCCATTTCCTCTTGAATTGCTCGCATGCGAGCTGGTGCTAGGAGTTCATCCCGCTTCCGAAACATCTAATTTGAAGAAGGGGGTCAATACATATATATATGAATGAATGAAACTCAACACAAATCATGGTAATAAAATAAAATTGTGAATGTTGTTATTTACGTACTTCATATTGTTCGTTAGAGTACCCGCCCCGCTCACAGGTCGTGTGGCAGATGGACTCGCAGATGTAGTATCCACATAAATCATTCCCTTGTTCCTGCCACAACCACTTTACAAGAAATAGAGGTAAATCAAACTGATAAGCAAGAATGCTAAATGGTATTGATGAAACTAGCGCTTGAATCACTAGGAGATGCGCGAAACATGCTACTATAGTACTTACTTTCGGGTGTCTAAATTCCAGCTCCTTCGGCAGTCCCGGAACTGTTTTGGTGAATTTTCTCCAAACCCTGCCGGACAAAGAAAACAATTACTTGATATCAGGAAATGAACAAAGTTGCTGATATGGTGGATAATGATCGATTTAACTTACTTCTGGAGTATTTGAGTCATGTCTGCATAGTCCTAGGGATCTTTTCGTTTTGAGTCTAAGACGGTTACTAGTCCCTGCTCAAGCTTAATCTCTAGGAGAATGTAGTGGAAACTGCACACACATGCATAACTCATGAATTACATTACTATAACCTTGACTAATATATAAGGGAAACCGAATACGCACAAGACAGTAACACTCACCTGAAGTTGTAAGGAAAGAGTATTATATCTTTGTTTTGATTTATTACGAACGATCGTAGCAAGTTGGCCTCCACTAGTAGAAAACAGGGCTATGGTCCAGGCCGGCTCAGCCCATTAGTCCCGGTTCAAAGTAGAACCTGTACCAATGTGGGCATTGGTCCCGGTTCGTGAGCCCAGGGGGCCGGCCGGGCCACGTGGGCCATTGGTCCCGGTTCGTCTGGACCTTTTGGTCCCGGTTGGTGGGACGAACCGGGACCAATGGGCCTCGCTCCTGGCCCACCACCATTGGCCCCGGTTCGTGGAATGAACCGGGACCACAGGCTCCCCTTTAGTCTCGGTTTGTGCCACGAACCGGGACTAAAGGGTTCGCCCTCGTTGCACCCAAAGTTTAGTCGCACCTCGCCAACCGAAGGCCGCCCACACCTGCTTATGAGCCCGTCCCTCTCTGCGTTGTTGAGCTACTCTCAAAGTGAAAATAGATGCACCTATAGAGGAAAATTGGACCTAAATTCATAAATAGAAATGAATTATGAATTTATGTTTAATTTTCTCTATAAGTGCATCTATGTTCACTAACTGAGAAGTTTTTATTTTTACAAAGTGTTTTCACACAAATTTAGTAAACTAGTGATTCATAAACTAGTGATTCACACAAATTTCAAAGAATTCAAATTTTAATTATTCTAATTTGAAAACTAATGGCACTAGTAAAGTTAATCACAAACTTTAGATTCACACAAATTTCAAAGAATTCAAATTTTAACTATTCTAATTTGAAAACTAGTGGCACTAGCAAAGTTAATCACAAACTTGAGATTCACACAAATTTCAAAGAATTCAAATTTTAACTATTCTAATTTGAAAACTAATGGCACTAGTAAACTTAATCACAAACTTGAGATTCACACAAATTTCAAACAATTCAAATTTTAACTATTCGAATTTGAAAACTAGTGGCACTAGCAAAGTTAATCACAAACTTGAGATTCACACAAATTTCAAAGAATTCAAATTTTAACTATTCTAATTTGAAAACTAATGGCACTAGTAAAGTTAATCACAAACTTGAGATTCACACAAATTTCAAACAATTCAAATTTTAACTATTCTAATTTGAAAACTAGTGGCACTAGCAAAGTTAATCACAAACTTGAGATTCACACAAATTTCAAATAGTAAAGTTATTCATAAACTAGTGATTCACACAAATCTTAAAAAATTCAAATTTAAACTATTCAAATTTTAACTATTCATAAACAAATTTTGTGACCTAAAATAAAAAAAAGCAAAAAAAAAAGAAAATGAATAATGCAGAAAACAAAACAAAAAATCTGGAAAAAAACTTATATTAACAATAAGTATTTTGTTATAAGTAGAAAAAAAAATAAAGCAACAAAGAATAAATTATCTAAGTATTTTCTGTTTAGAACATTATAAGCGAAAAGAAACTTTAATAGCAAAAAGAATTATCATAAATATTTTGCCGTTAGTAAAAAGCCAAAAAACTAGTAAGAATTTTGCTGTTAGTAAAAAACAAAAAACTGGATTTTTTTTTTAAAATGCCGCCTACTGGGCCACCACAGCCTGCATACGACTAGAAACCCGCTAGTTGGGCCAAGATGCAGGCCCACAGTAGGCCCAGTAGGCCCACAGGCACAGAGAGTGGATTTAGGCCCATAAGCCTACAGTAGAGAGGAGCTCGAAGTGGTCGGCTCCGCAGCGCTTATAAACCACTCCGAGCCCCTCTCGGCTAGCGAGGTGGGACTAAACATCCCAACGCACCGCGGCAGTTCCAGTACACGCCCTTTGGTCCCGGTTGGTGGCACCACCCGGGATGAAAGGGGTCCTTTCGTCCCGGTTCGTGGCACCAACCGGGACCAATGGTCGCCGCTTCCCGCCCTTTGGGCTGCCGAAAAGTGGCCTTTGGTCCCGGTTGGTGGCACCAACCGGGTCTAAAGGGGGCGTTCGTCCCGGTTTCTGTCACGAACCGGGACCAATGCTTCGTCTATATAAGTAGCACTTGCGAAAATTTTGGGTTCAGTTCGTTCTTCCCTGCCCGACGACGCCGCCAGGCTGCGCCTCGCCGTCACCCCTGCCTCCGCCGCCGTCCCGCGCGGCCGCAGACGTCGTCGCCGCCCCGTGCCCCCTTGCTTCCTCGCCGCCGACGCCGTGCCCCTCACCGTCGCCGTCCGCCGCCCCTGCCGTCGCCCCCGATCGTGCCGTTGGCGTCGCCGCCCCGTGCCCCCCTGCCTCCTCGTCGCCGTCGCCGCCCCGTGCCCCCTGCCTCCTCGCCCCCGACCGTGCCGTCGCCGTCGCCGCCCCGTACCCCCCTGCCTCCTCGCCCCCGACGCCGTGCCCCCCAACGTCGCCGTCCGCCGCCCCTGCCGTCTCCCCCGACCGCGCCGTCGCCGTCGCCGCCCCGTGCACCCCTGCCTCCTCGCCGCCGCTGCCCCGTCGCCGTAATTTCCTAATTTAGAATGTATAGTTAATTTACTTGTATAGTTAGGATGTATAGTTAATTTAGATGTATAGTTAATTTAATTGTACTTAATTTAGATGTATAGTTTAGATGCAAAAGTTAGAATTTTTTTTCTGTTCATACATTTTTTTGGTGATATTATTGTTGCATATGCAAAAGTTTGTGTGTTCATATATATGCAAATAATATGTCAATTTTTTCATAGAATTTTTATGATTTTTTGTTGTAATTTTGTTCATAGAATTTTATTTTGTTCATAGAATTTTTATTATTTTTTTTCTGTTGTAATTTTGTTCATATTGTGTAGGAATCTGAACGTTATGTATGATCAAAGTCATTTATGTATATGTTCATATTTTGAAGAAAAAGAAGGAGAGAAAAAAGGAAAATAAGAAGAGGAAGAAGGAGGAGAAGAAGAAGAGGAGAGAAATAACAGGAGAAATAAATAAGAAGATGAAAAAGAAGAAGAAAAAAAGAAGAGAAGAAGAAGGAATAGAGGAGAAGAAGAAGAATTCTTCTTGTTCTCCTATATTATTCCTTCTTCTTCTCCTTTTTTTTTCTTTTTTTTCTTCTCCTTTTCCTTTCTTCTTCTCCTCTTTTCTTCTTTTTCTTCCTCTTCTTATTTTTTGTTATCGGGTATGTCGTTGTCGACATACCCCCCCCATAATTAACTTTTAGTAATTAGTACTACTTAGAAAGTGTTTAATGGAATTAGTTAGAACTAGGTAAACCTGTTTATTTTTAGTAAGTACTACATTATTCTATTTATAGTAAGGGCTTAGTAGTTGAACTAGTTGATTTAATAAAACTAGTTTATTTTACTATAGAAGTAGTTTATTTTTAGCAAGAAAATTAATAGAACTAGTTTATTTTGCGGTTTATTTTACTATAGAAGTAGTTTATTTTACTACTTTATTTTGTGATTTGATTTTTCTTATTGAATGCTCAAATTGGAGAGCACTATGCAAGGCATATGCATATGATTAGTTGAATAATAATGATCTAATTTAGTCTTTGAATTATGAACATATAGGAAACGTCATCATCGGACGACGAAAGTCTCCCGGGGGAGTGCAACTGGTGCCACGACGATCGAGGTGAGTGCGACAGGCCTCACATGGACGATGGTCGGCGCTTCAGCATTAAGCTCGAGGAGACTTTCAAAATTAAAACGGTACGCAACGACGACAAGTGTTTTTTTTCATAATTAAGCATGACTTCAACTATTTCAACGTGTAATTTTCATCTTTTACAATTCGAGTATAGTTTATCCCATGCCATGCAAGACGCTATGTCTTGGAGAGGATGGATTTTGAAGACCATGAAAATTTTGAAACGAAGAAAATTCACCTAAGGACCCATCATGATGTGGATTTTGAAGTAAAGTTGTATAATGCTGAGAGCGTAACTCATTTTGGTTGCAAAAATTGGGAAGCATTTTGCAAATTGTATGGTTTTGATGAGGGTATGCTTGTCACCATGGATCTCGGTGATCCTGAAATAGAGCAAGACAATATGGACATTTGGGTCCTTGTTGATACTCCTCCAGTTCTACCACTATGTGAGTTTCTCAAACACAGTTAATTATTAACTAATTTATATTGTTCATTTCAAAATAGTTGACAACTTATTTCCATTGATAGCTTATTTTGAAGTATCAAAGAATGTGCAGAAGATGGTAGATAGAACTTACTACACCGATGGCTCTGAGTTAACTTACAAGGAGAAAACTCATCTGGTTGGATTTTGTAACGATCTTGAGAATTACAACATCTACAATCGAACTCCTCAACATTATGGTCAATACGTGCCACTAGTGCACGTGTTGAACTACGGTAACTACCATGGAGATAACCTGGTAAGTTTTTTTACTATTACGACATCCGTGCATCTTTTTGCATAATTCTAAAACTAGTACATCATTGCTAACTACGAAGTTATTACTATGTTTTTCAACAGCTTATCCCAGAGGATTGTGTGCCTCATTTGATGTATCAGAATGGTGGCAGCCTTCGTGTTTTGAACATATATCCAGGTCATCCTACGAATCTCAACTGTCCATACCGGATTTCTAAAAGAAGTGGAGACATGACAATCAAAGGATGGAAAAAATGTATGGACAGTCGTAAGGAGCTTCTTGGAAGCAAAAGGAAGCGAGGCGCAAGAATTAGAGACAGGATGATCTCCATTCTTCATAATCGAGAGTCAGGGTCTATATTGTTTTATGCTATTTTACCTTAAGTGTGTTTAGGTCCTACCTGATACTGATGATCATGTGCTAAGAACAATTATGTAGGGTTGGGTTCGATGACTATGAGGATGATGATCGTATGACTTATTATTAATAACGAGTAGAAGTTGTATGATGATGCTTGATTAATTAGTAGGACTTGTTATTATATAAGATGATGTATGATGCGAGCATGCATGAGTTATTATATATATATATCTACGGGTGAAATGAACATAGTAGTAGCGTAGGTAAACCAAGGATGAAGATATAAGAGAGGACACTTCTCTCTATTAGCTAGCTAATAACAACCTAAAAATAACCCCCTAAACCCCTAAAACAGCCACTTTTTTTTTAAAAAAAAAGAAAAACCTCAGTTCTAGCCAGATGCTGACGCGTGGAAGCCTATTGGTCCCGGTTTATGTCATCAACCGGGACCAAAGGCCCCCCTGCCTGGGCTGCCGGCACTACCCACGTTGAGGCCCATCAGTCTCGGTTCTGGATTGAACCGGGACTAAAGGGTCGGGGCATTAGTACCGACACTTTAGTCCCGGTTCAGGAACTGGGACTAAAGGCCCTTACGAACCGGGACTATAGGCCATTTTTCTACCAGTGCTCGGTAGCTGCGGCATGAAGTTTAACCTGAGTTGCATCTATGAGATATGTGTTAATGAACCCAATATCACCAACTTGACTTTTCTTCAATTCGGCGATCTTCAATCTGCATAATATAGTGAGGATGATTATAAATACATGCAATGAAAGAGCTAAGCTATATAGAGAAACTTAATGACAGAAGTAGTACTACTTACAGACAGTAGCAGGCGACCGTTGTTTTATCGAGGGCCAATTGATTGAAAAACTGATAGAACTCCTCAAATGGAACAGGCAACAGATCAATTCCAATGAGGTCATGCTCCTTTTGATGAGAGGCTTCCCGTACTCGTATCTTTGTATCTGCACATCCATGGTTTCATAATGTACTTCATCGGGCAGGTAATCTGCAAGATTGCTATAACCGGGCACCATCCTCGGATCATTAGCGACGTTGTGGCTAGGCACCTTGAGCGGGGGGGGGGGGGGAAGATTGCTTCGCTTGTTCGCCGAGCTGGGCAATTTGTTTCCCAGCTCGTCATTCTTTCAGCCTTTGATCACTGACAGTACTTCCCGACCGCTCCACTTCGGCAAATTCCTTTCCAATAATGCGGTCATAGTTTCCTTTTGGCGGATCAGACTTCGGTGGTTTTGTCAGGGCAGCCAGAGTGCGCTTCACTTTCACCCGATCTACCTTCTCCTCCGCAGGTGGATGTTTCTTTTCTTTCACCCCTTCAAAGAAGTTCCTCACTTCTTCTCGCGCGATCTCGGCGTTCTCCTCCAGGGTCCTCTCATATGGTAACTTCTCTGGAGTCTTCAGAGAAGGACCGAATCTGTATGTCCTCCCGCCTCTGGTTGTACTGCTAGACGCCGACCGAGCAGACGTAGCGGTTGTCTTCTTTACTTGCTTAAGAGGCGGAGGAGAAGGACTACGACGCGCCGGAGTAGCTGGAGCGGCGGCAGGTCTCTTCCGCCCTTGCTGACGAGGCAGAGAAGGAGGAGGCTGGCTGCTCGGGCGTGTCAACGCAGGCGGAGAAGGAGGCGGAGTGCCGCCACGCGCCGGAGAAGGAGCCGGCCGAGGGCCCTGATCGTCACTCGCCGGAGGAGGAGGCGGTGGAGGCGGAGTGCCCTGACTCGCCGGAGGAGGAGGAGGAGGAGGAGGCGGTGGCATCCAGTTCGGAAGGTTGATGAGCTCCTTCCGCCATAGGCATGGAGTCTTCAGAGCAGACCCCACCCGAGTCTCCCCTTCACCGGTAGGGTGGTCAAGCTGGAGGTCCTCAAATCCCTCCGTTATCTCATCCACCATCACCCTAGCATATCCTTCTGGAATCGGCCGACAGTGAAAAGTTGCGCTGGGTTCAGTAGGATAAACAGAGCCAACAGCCGCCTTGACCTTCAAATTCATCCATTGCGTCATAAGGTGGCAATTTTGAGACTCCGTTATAGCATCCACGGGATAGCTGGTAGGAGCCGTCAAGGCATTCTCCGGCTGAAGCAGCTCGATGGAAGCCACGCTGCTTCTGCGCTGAGATGGCGGGGTAGCTTCGGGGGAGGCTTCGGCAGTATGTTTGCTGCGATTTGCTTCTCGTTCCTCTATTGCGTCTACCCTTGCTTGCAGCGCCTGCATTTGGGTCTGCTGCACTTTTTTCCTCCTCTCATGGGATTTGTAACCACCTGCGTCCGGAAACCCAACCTTCCACGGAATGGAGCCTGGCGTGCCTCGTGTCTGTCCAGGGTGCTCAGGATTCCCGAGGGCCATTGTGAGCTCATCGTTCTCTCTTTCTGGAAAGAACGTCCCTTCCTGCGCTGCTTCGATATACTGCTTAAGCTTACTGACTGGTATGTCCATTTGATCGTTCGTCCAAATGCACTTCCCTGTGATAGGGTCCAAGGTTCCGCCAGCCCCGACGAACCAAGTCCGGCAACTGTCTGGCCAGTTAATTGTCTCTGGTTCGATCCCTTTATGAACGAGATCATTCTCAGTCTTGGACCACTTAGGCCGGGCTACCAGGTAGCCACTTGACGGCGGGGCGGGGCGACGGCGGCGAGCGCGGGGCGACGACGGGCTCGGGGCGGCGACGACGACGACGAACGGCCTAGGGGCGTCGGGGCGAATGGGAGCGGTTGGCCAAAATTTCACAAGTGGTGGCTTATATAGCCAGAGCAATGGTCCCTGTTCGTGCTACGACCCGGGACTAATGCTCCCTTTAGTCCCGGTTGGTGCGACGAACCGGGAACAAAGGCCAATTTTCGGCAGCCGAAAGGGCAGGAAGCGAAGGCCATTGGTCCCGGTTGGTGGCACCAACCGGGACTAAAGGGGGGCAATGGTCACAGTTGGTGCCACGAACTGTGACCAATGCCCCCTTTAGTCCCGGTTGGTGCCACCAACCGGGACCAATGGCCTTGTGCTGCATCGCTAGCTGAAGTTTAGTCCCACATCGCTAGCTGAAGGGCGCCGGCACTTGTTTATAAGCGCTGCTGTGCCTCCCCATTCGAGCTCCTCTCTAATGCAGGCTTTCGGGCCTAAAATTGTTACTGCCTGTGGGCCTATTGGAGAAAAAAAGAAGAAAAAAAGGGGAGAAGAAGAAAGGAATCTATTTTTTCTTCTTCTCCTCTATTCCTTTCTTCTTCTCCTCTTCCTTTTCTTCCTCTCCTCGTCTTCTCCTTCTTCTGCTCCTTCTTTCTCTACTTATTTTCCTTTTCCTTATTTTACTTTTTCCTCTCCACTAACATAAAATGCACTAACCTAAAATGCAACAAACATAAAATGCACTAAAGAGGCTCAACTAACCTAAAATCAGTGATAAAATGCACTAACCTAAAATCGATATCTACTAACAACTTAAAAAAATTAATACATATATGAAAAAATGCATATATGAAAAAAAACATCATCATATCATCAACAGAAAAAAAAAACATCATCATATCATCAACAGAAAAAAAACATCATCATATCATCAACAGAAAAAAAACATCATCATATCATCAACATCATCATATCATCAACCTAAAGGGCGCCGGCGCGGGGGGACGACGGGCTCGGGGCAGCGACGGGGCGGGGCGACGGCGGCGGGCTCGGGGCGGCGACGGGGCGGGGCAACGGCGGCGGGCGCAGGGCAACGACGGGCTCGGGGCGACGGCGCGGGGCGACGACGTACGGGCTCGAGGCGGTGACGGGTTGGGGCGGGGCGACGGCGGGGTGGGGCGACGGCGGCGGGTTTGGGGCGACGGCGGCGGGCGCGGGGCGACGGCGCGGGGCGACGACGGCCTCGGGGCGGCGACGACGACAACGAACGGCCTGGGGGCGTCGGGGCGAATGGGAGCGGTTGGCCAAAATTTCACAAGTGGTGGCTTATATAGCCAGAGCAATGGTCCCGGTTCGTGCTACGACCCGGGACTAATGCTCCCTTTAGTCCCAGTTGGTGCGACGAACCGGGACCAAAGGCCAATTTTCGGCAGCCGAAAGGGCGGGAAGCGAAGGCCATTGGTCCCGGTTGGTGGCACCAACCGGGACTAAAGGGGGGCAATGGTCACGGTTGGTGCCACGAACCGTGACCAATGCCCCCTTTAGTCCCGGTTGGTGCCACCAACCGGGACCAATAGCCTTGTGCTGCATCGCTAGCTGAAGTTTAGTCCCACATCGCTAGCTGAAGGGCGCCGGCACTTGTTTATAAGCGCTGCTGTGCCTCCCCATTCGAGCTCCTCTCTAATGCAGGCTTTCGGGCCTAAACTTGTTACTGCCTGTGGGCCTATTGGGCCTCTGCGGGCCTGAATCCTGGCCCATGTAGGGTTTCTAGTCGTATTCAGGCCGTGGAGGCCAAGTAGGTGGCATTTTTTTGGTTTTTTCTTTTTTATTTCTACATTTTTGGTTTTTATTTTTTTATTTCTACTTAAAACTAAATACTTACAGTTTTTTAGTGATTTCTTTTTGCTTTTAGGTCACAAAAATTATAAACTTTCTGTTAGTGCCATTAGTTTTAAATTTTGAATAGTTTAAATTTGGATTTTTAAAAATTTGTGTGAATCACTAGTTTATGAATAACTTTACTATAAAAATAGAATTTTTTTTGTATTTATTTTGTATTTATACTTACAACTAAATACTTATAGTTTTTTAGTGATTTCTTTTTGATTTTAGGTCACAAAAATTATAAACTTTCTGTTAGTGCCATTAGTTTTAAAATTTTGAATAGTTTAAATTTGAATTTTATAAAATTTGTGTGAATCACTAGTTTATGAATAACTTTACTATAAAAATAGAATTTTTTTTCTTCTTTGCTATTTATTTTTTATTTATACTTACAATTAAATACTTATAGTTTGATTTTAGGTCACAAAAATTATATTCCTTTTGCTATTGAAGAATATTATAGTTTTATTTTAGTTGATCATAACATAATATTTTAATTGATTGTTTTTATTTTCATAAAAGTTTTGTAGTTCATTCTGTTTGCTACTAATTCATTATTTGAGCTAAATGACTCTGAAATTGGAAAGCATTTCAAAATGAACTCTGAAAAGGTTGAAAGTTGGCATGGTATCAAAATTTCACCCACATAGCATGTGCATCTATAAAACGGACAATGGTAGCATATTCGTCTGTTACAAATTTGGCATGGTATCATCATAATAGTTGCGGGAGAAAGTCTTCACTTTTTCTTCGCTTGTGTCATTTGCTTATTGCGCTGTAACCATGGATAATCTTCATTGTTTGTTAGGATGCTTGGGTCAGCCTTGACATTGAAGGGAGAAATTTCATGAAACTTTTCATAATCTTCAGACATGTCTGTCTTGCCATCCACTCCCAGGATGTCCCTTTTTCCTGAAAGAACTATGTGGCGCTTTGGCTCATCGTATGATGTATTCGCTTCCTTATCTTTCTTTTTCTCGGTTTGGTAGACATGTCCTTCACATAGATAACCTGTGCCACATCATTGGCTAGGGCGAACGGTTCGTCAGTGTACCCAAGATTTTTCAGATCCACTGTTGTCATTCCGTACTGTGGGTCTACCTGTACCCCGCCGCCTAACAGATTGACCCATTTGCACTTAAACAAAGGGACCTTAAAATCAGGTCCGTAGTCAAGTTCCCATATGTCCACTATGTAACCATAATATGTGTCCTTTCTGCTCTCGGTTGCTTCATCAAAGCGGACTCCGCTGTTTTGGTTGGTGCTCTTTTGATCTTGGGCGATCGTGTAAAATGTATTCCCATTTATCTCGTATCCTTTGTAAGTCAATACAGTCAAAGATGGTCCCCTGGACAACAAGTACAACTCATCACAAACAGTGTTGTCACCTATGAGACGTGTTTCCAACCAACTGCAGAAAGTCCTGATGTGTTCACATGTAATCCAGTCGTCGCACTGCTCCGGGTGTTTGGAGCGCAGACTGTTCTTGTGTTCATCGACATACGGGGTCACCAAGGTAGAGTTCTATAGAACTGTGTAGTGTGCTTGAGTCCAAGAATATCCGTCCCTGCATATTATTGAGTCTCTTCCAAGAGTGCCTTTTCCAGTCAGTCTCCCCTCATACCGCGATTTAGGGAGACCTATCTTGTTAAGGCCAGAATGAAGTGAACACAAAACCCGATAACATCCTCTGTTTGATGGCCCATGGAGATGCTTCCTTCTGGCCTAGAGCGGTTACGGACATATTTCTTTAGGACTCCCATGAACCTCTTAAAGGGGAACATATTGTGTAGAAATACGGGCCCCAGGATGACAATCTCGTTGACTAGATGAACTAGGACGTGCGTCATGATATTGAAGAAGGATGGTGGGAACACCAGCTCGAAACTGACAAGACATTGCGCCACATCACTCCTTAGCCTTCGTATGATTTCTGGATCGATCTCCTTCTGAGAGATTGCATTGAGGAATGCACATAGCTTAACAATGGCTAATCGGACGTTTTCCGGTAGAAGCCCCCTCAATGCAACCGGAAGCAGTTGCGTCATAATCACGTGGCAGTCATGAGACTTTAGGTTCTGAAACTTTTTCTCTGGCATATTTATTATTCCCTTTATATTCGACGAGAAGCCAGTCGTGACCTTCATACTGAGCAGGCATTCAAAGAAGATTTCTTTCTCTTCTTTCGTAAGAGCGTAGCTGGCAGGACCTTTATACTGCTTCGGAGGCATGCCGTCTTTTTCGTGCAAACGTTGCAGGTCCTCTCGTGCCTCAGGTGTATCTTTTGTCTTCCCATACACGCCCAAGAAGCCTAGCAGGTTCACGCAAAGGTTCTTCGTCACGTGCATCACGTCGATTGAGGAGCGGACCTCTAGGTCTTTCCGGTAGGGTAGGTCCCAAAATATAGATTTCTTATTCCACATGGGTGCATGTCCCTCATCGTCATTCGGAACAGCTAGTCTACCTGGACCCTTTCCAAAGATTACGTAGTGTAAATCATTGACCATAGAAAGCACGTGATCACCGGTGCGCATGGCGGGCTTCTTCCGGTGATCTTCCTCGCCTTTGAAATGCTTGCCTTTCTTTCGACATTGATGGTTGGTCGGAAGAAATCGACGATGGCCCAGGTACACATTCTTCCTGCATTTGTCCAGGTATATACTTTCAGTGTCATCTGAACAGTGCGTGCATGCGTGGTATCCTTTGTTTGTCTGTCCTGAAAGGTTACTGAGAGCGGGCCAATCGTTGATGGTCACGAACAGCAACGCCTTAAGGTTAAATTCCTCCTGTCTGTGCTCATCCCACGTACGTACACCGTTTCCATTCCACAGCTGTAAAAGTTCTTCAACTAATGGCCTTAGGTACACATCAATTTCGTTGCCGGGTTGCTTAGGGCCTTGGATGAGAACTGGCATCATAATGAACTTCCACTTCATGCACATCCAAGGAGGAAGGTTATACATACATAGAGTCACGCGCCAGGTGCTGTGATTGCTGCTCTGCTCCCCGAAAGGATTAATGCCATCCGCTCTTAAAGCAAACCATACATTCCTTGGGTCCTTTGCAAACTCATCCCAGTACTTTCTCTCGATTTTTCACCACTGCGACCCATCAGCGGGTGCTCTCAACTTCCCATCTTTCTTTCGGTTCTCACTGTGCCATCGCATCAACTTGGCATGCTCTTCGTTTCTGAAGAGACGTTTCAACCGTGGTATTATAGGAGCATACCACATCACCTTCGCAGGAACCCTCTTCCTGAGGGGCTCGCCGTCAACATCACCAAGGTCATCTCGTCTGATCTTATACCGCAACGCACCACATACCGGGCATGCGTTCAGATCCTTGTATGCACCACGGTAGAGGATGCAGTCATTAGGGCATGCATGTAACTTCTCCACCTCCAATCCTAGAGGGCATACGACCTTCTTTGCTGCGTATGTACTGTCGGGCAATTCGTTATCCTTTGGAAGCTTCTTCTTCAATATTTTCAGTAGCTTCTCAAATCCTTGGTCAGCCACAGCATTCTCTGCCTTCCACTGCAGCAATTCCAGTACGGTACCGAGCTTTGTGTTGCCATCTTCGCAATTGGGGTATAACCCTTTTTTGTGATCCTCTAACATGCGATCGAACTTCAGCTTCTCCTTTTGACTAATGCATTGCGTCCTTGCATCGACAATGACCCGGCGGAGATCATCATCATCGGGCACATCGTCTGGTTCCTCTTGATCTTTAGCAGCTTGACCCGTGGCAGCAGCATTGGGCACATCGTCTGGTTCCTCTTGATCTTCACCAGCTCCCCCCGTTGCAGCATCACCGTATTTAGGGGGCACATAGTTGTCATCGTACTCTTCTTCTTCGCCGTCTTCCACCATAACCCCTATTTCTCCGTGCCTCGTCCAAACATTATAGTGTGGCATGAAACCCTTGTAAAGCAGGTGGGAGTGAAGGATTTTCCGGTTAGAGTAAGACCTCGTATTCCCACATTCAGTGCATGGACAACACATAAAACCATTCTGCTTGTTTGCCTCAGCCGCATAGAGAAACTCATGCACGGCCTTAATGTACTCGCGGGTGTGTCTGTCACCGTACATCCATTGCCGGTTCATCTACGTGCATTATATATAATTAAGTGGCCAAATTAATAGAAGTTCATCATCACATTAAAACCAAAGTGCATACATAGTTCTCATCTAACAACATATAGCTCTCCAGAGCATCTAATTAATTAAACCATACATTGAAACTATGTAAAACATTTCAATGAGAAAACAAATGCGATCGTAATCGCAACCAAGGTAACAATTGATCCAACGGCATAATGATACCAAGCCTCGGTATGAATGGCATATTTTCTAATCTTTCTAATCTTCAAGCGCATTGCATCCATCTTGATCTTGTGATCATCGACGACATCCGCAACATGCAACTCCAATATCATCTTCTCCTCCTCAATTTTTTTTATTTTTTCCTTCAACAAATTGTTTTCTTCTTCAACTAAATTTAACCTCTCGACAATAGGGTCAGTTGGCATTTCCGACTCACATACATCCTAGATAAATAAAATCTATGTCACGTTGGTCGGCATAATTTTCATAAACAATAAATGAACCAATAGTTATAAAGATAATATACATACCAAATCCGAATCATAGACAGGACGAGGGCCGACGGGGGCAGATACCAAAACCATCGCACTATATAAGATGCAATAATAAATGTAAGAAAATGATACAAGTATCTATCTAAACATACAAGTAAGAATATTTTTCCTTTCAGAAAGAAGATAAGAACAAGAGGCTCACCACGGTGGTGTCGGTGATGAGATCGGTGCGGGTGATCGACGGCGGTGAAGACGGGGACGGGGCGTGACGGACCGCTAAATCTAGACAAATCTCGAGGAAAATGGAGCTCGGAGGTCGAGCTTCGAGAGGAGAAAGCTTAAGTAGTGTGGCTCGGGCATTCCATCGAACACCTCATGTGCACAGGAGGTGAGCTAGAGCACCACAAAGCCCTCTCCCCCTCGGCCAGAAAAAATAGAGCACTGTGCTCTGCTCTTGCGCGAGGGGGTATATATAGGCACCTCATTGGTCCCGGTTGATGACATGAACCGGGACTAAAGGGAAGCCTTTGGTCCCGGTTCAAGCCACCAACCGGGACCAATGGTGGTGGGCCAGGGGCGAGGTCCATTGGTCCCGGTTCGTCCCACCAACCGGGACCAAAAGGTCCAGACGAACCGGGACCAATGGCCCACGTGGCCCGGCCGGCCCCCTGGGCTCACGAACCGGGACCAATGCCCACATTGGTCCCGGTTCTGGACTGAACCGGGACTAATGGGCTGAGCCGGCCTGGACCATAGCCCTGTTTTCTACTAGTGCTCAAGGCCCCTCCTTGTACTACTGATGTACACTGATGTTCATCAATGGTACAAGGTGTATCAGGGAGACTTGGGTCGATTTCCAGTATGATGTAATATTTTCATCTGTTTATTAGTGTATGTTTCATCAACCAGAGCCACTATAATCTAATCATGCCTTTTCATTATCTGTGCAAACAGGGTTATTCAGCTGCATTTTGGTGGAACTGCACAAATGTATGGATGGAACCGGCATATATGCATAGTGCGAGGTGCCAAGTAAAAATTACCGACACCAACCCTGCTCCATCTAAGCATTGGCATCCACCACCATCAATGGGATGTGTGGCGCTCACTGTGGATGGATCTTTCTCGGCAGCAAATCCTCTAACCAAATACTAGTAGCTTAGACTTAAAAAAATACTAGTAGCTTATATTGGCAGTTTTCTAGGGGTGTACTCTTTTTTGAAAGAAGCACCAATATATTTTTCTTTATTTGTACATAGTGTCACAACTTTGACCAAAAGGTCCAGAGCTATTTATGGTGATTGGCGTAGTACTCGGAGACTGATTGTAAGCATGATTTTTATTAGTTGTCACACTGATTGTAAGCATGAGCAAATGGAAGATTAGGTTAGTGCGAAGCTTACCTTAAACCCTACCGACGCTGTTGAAACGAGGCGAGTGTCGAGGGAACCATGGAGAAGGGCGGGGAAGCGACGTTGAGCCATCCGGCCTCCTCTTGCGGTGGGAGAATGAATACTCCTGTGGCTCCGGCTGGCTCTGCACCCTCTGGCGTGGTTCTGAGTCTGACAGTAGAATGGGGGGTAGGAATGTAGAGGCAAGATCCTAACTATGGAGGAGTTGTACACGCGAGTTTTACGAGTTCAGGCCCTTCTTGGAGGAAGTAACATCCCTATGTCTCGGAGCCCGGAGGCGGTCGACTGGATTATATGCGTGTGTGTTATAGACGGTGTGAACCCTTGTCCCTGAGGAGGGGGGTGGCTTATATAGAGTTCGCCAGACCCCTCCCGCCCTCAGTTACAAAGGGTTTAAGGTACATAAAGATGGGGACGTTACTGGTAACGCCTGCAATAAAGATACATAATGACCATTAAAGCTATGACTTAATTCCCGACCGTTGCAGAGTGGAGTGGCTCTAGATTTTCTGGTAGTCGAGTGATTGTCCAAATGGTCGAGTGTCTTCGAGACTGTCGAGTGGAACATAGCTTCATGGTTGAGTGGATGATGATTTTTCTTCAAATGCTTCTAGTTCTTTTAGGGATGTCCATGGGAAGGGTATCTTGGACAGATCCATGACCCTACCCTAGGTACATAGCTTCATCATTAGCCCCCGAATGGATCAGGGTTTGAGTGAGGAAGGAGTTCAGAACACTTCCGACTCATTTTTTGTGCTATGCGCATATCTTGTTCTAGATCAATGAACTGAGGTGATGACAGCGACTTCTTTTTCAGTCACTGATATCTACTAGAAAACCTTCTTCTTGTAGACGTTGTTGGGCCTCCAAGTGCAGAGGTTTGTAGGACAATAGCAAATTTCCCTCAAGTGGATGACCTAAGGTTTATCAATCTATGGGAGGCGTAGGATGAAGATGGTCTCTCTCAAGCAACCCTACAACCAAATAACAAAGAGTCTCTTGTGTCCCCAACACACCCAACACAATGGTAAATTGTATAGGTGCACTAGTTCGGTGAAGAGATGGTGAAACAAGTGGTATATGGATAGTAGATAAAGGTTTTTGTAATCTGAAATAATAAAAACAGCAAGGTAACGAATGATAAAAGTGAGCGTAAACGGTATTGCAATGCTAGGAAACAAGGCCTAGGGTTCATACTTTCACTAGTGCAAGTACTCTCAACAATAATAACATAATTGGATCACATAACTATCCCCCAACATCCAACAAAGAGTCACTCTAAAGTCACTAATAGCGGAGAACAAACGAAGAGATTATGGTAGGGTACGAAACCACCTCAAAGTTATTCTTTCCAATCAATCCGTTGGGCTATTCCTATAGATGTCACAAACAGCCCTGGAGTTTCTACTAGAATAACACCTTAAGACACAAATCAACCAAAACCCTAATGTCACCTAGATACTCCAATGTCACCTCAAGTATCCGTGGGTATGATTATAGAATATGCATCAGACAATCTCAGATTCATCTATTCAACCAACACATAGAACCTCAAAGAGTGCCCCAAAGTTTCTAATGGAGAATCACGACGAAAACATGTGCCAACACCTATGCATAGGTTCATGGGCGGAACAAGAAAGTTGATCACCAAAACATACATCAAGTGAATCACGTGATATCCCATTGTCACCAAAGATATCCACGGCAAGACATACATCGAGTGTTCGCAAATCTTTAAAGACTCAATCCGATAAGATAACTTCAAAGGGGAAACTCAATTTATTACAAGAGAGTAGAGGGGGGAGAAAACATCATAAGATCCAACTATAATAGGAAAGCTCGCGATACATCAAAATTGTATCACCTCAAGAACACGAGAGAGAGATCAAACACATAGCTACTGGTACATACCCTCAGCCCCGAGGGAGAACTACTCCCTCCTCGTCATGGAGAGCATCGGGATGACGAAGATGGCCACCGGAGAGGGGTTCCCCCTCCGGCAGGGTGCCGGAACGGGTCTAGATTGGCTTTCGGTGGCTACGGAGGCTTCTGGCGGCGGAACTCCCGATCTATTGTGCCCACAGATGTTTTTAGGGTATATGGAGATATATAGGCGGAAGAAGTACGTCAGGGGGCCACGAGGGGTTCACGAGGGTGGAGGGCGCGTCCAGGGGGTGGGCGCGCCCCCCTGCCTCGTGACCTCCTCGCAAATCCCCCGACGTGCACTCCAACTCTTCTGGGCTTTTTTCCTTCCAAAAATGAGTTCCGCGAAGTTTCAGGTCAATTGGACTCCGTTTGGTTTTCCTTTTCTTCAAAACCCTAAAACAGGGTTAAAATAGAAACTGGCACTGGGCTTTGGGTTAATAGGTTAGTCCCAAAAATGATATAAAAGTGTATAATAAAGCCCATAAACATTCAAAACAGTTAATAATATAGCATGGAGCAATCAAAATTTATAGATACGTTGGAAACGTATCAGCATCCCCAAGCTTAATTCCTGCTCGTCCTCGAGTAGGTAAATGATAAAAACAAAATTTTTGATGCGGAGTGCTACGTGGCATAATTTCAATGTGATTCTTCTTAATTGTGGTATGAATATTCAGATCCGAAAGATTCAAGACAAAAGTTCATATCGACATAGAAATGATAATACTTCAAGCATACTAACTAAGAAATTATGTCTTCTCAAAATAACATGGCCAAAGAAAGTTCATCCCTAGAAAATCAAATAGTTTAGTCATGTTTCATTTTCGTCACACAAGAATGCTCTCATCATGCACAACCCGGATGACAAGCCAAGCAATTGTTTCATACTTTAGTAATCTCAAACCTATAGAATTTCACGCAATACATGAGCGCGAGCCATGGACATAGCACTATGGGTGGACTAGAATATAATGAGGGGGTTATGTGGAGAAGACAAAAAAGGAGAAAGTCTCACATCAACGAGGCTAATCAATGGGCTATGGAGATGCCCACCGATTGATGTTAATGCAAGGAGTAGGGATTGCCATGCAACGGATGCACTAGAGCTATAAATGTATGAAAGCTCAACAAAAGAAACTAGTGGGTGTTCATCCAACTTGCTTGGTCATGAAGACCTAGGGCACTTGAGGAGGCCCATTGTTGGAATATACAAGCCAAGATCTATAATGAAAAATTCCCACTAGTATATGAAAGTGACAAAACAAGATACTCTCTACTATGAAGATCATGGTGCTACTTTGAAGCACAAGTGTGGCAAAGGATAGTAGCATTGTCCCTTCTCTCTTTTTCTCTCATTTTTTGGGGCCTTCTCTTTTTTATAGCCTTTCTCTTTTTTTGGGCCTTCTTTTTTTATGGCCTTTCTCTCTTTTTTTATTTATTTATTCCTCACTTGGGACAACGCTCTAATAATGATGATCATCACACTTCCATTTATTTACAACTCAATGATTACAACTCGATACTAGAACGAAGATGACTCTATATGAATGCCTCCGGCGGTGTACCGGGATATACAATGAATCAAGAGTGACATGTATGAAAGTATTATGAGTGGTTGCTTTGCCACAAATACTATGTCAACTACATGATCATGCTAAGCAATATGACAATGATGAATGTGTCATGATGAACGGAGTGATGGAAAGTTGCATGGCAATATATATCGGAATGGCTATGGAAATGCCATAATAGGAAGGTATGGTGACTATTTTGAGCAAGATATAAGGAGGTTTATATTATGTGTGACAGAGCGTATCATATCACGGGGTTTGGATGCACCGGCGAAGTTTGCGCCAACTCTCAATGTGAGAAAGGGCAATGCACGGTACCGAAGAGGCTAGCAAGGATGGAAGGGTGAGAGTGCGTATAATCCATGAACTCAACATTAGTCATAAAGAACTCACATACTTATTGCACAAATCTACAAGTCATCAAAAACCTCGGCACTACACGCATGCTCCTAGGGGGATAGATTGGTAGGAAAAGACCATCGCTCGTCCCCGACCGCCACCCATAAGGAGGACAATCAAATAACACCTCATGTTTCAAATTTGTTACACAATGTTTACCATACGTGCATGCTACGGGACTTGCAAACTTCAACACAAGCATTTCTCAAATTCACAACTACTCAACTAGCACGACTTTGATATTATTACCTCCATATCTCAAAACGATCATCAAGCATCAAACTTCTCTTAGTATTCAATACTCTATATGAAAGTTTTTACTAATATTGTATACCTAGCATATTAGGATTTTAAGAAAATTACCATGCTATTTAAGACTCTCAAAATAATCTAAGTGAAGCATGAGAGTTCATCTATTTCTTCAAAATATAACTACCACCATGTTCTAGAAGATATAAGTGAAGCACTAGAGCAAATGACAAACTACTCCGAAAGATATAAGTGGAGACAAATGAGTAGTCGAATAATTATGCAACTATGTGAAGATTCTCTAACATTTAAGAATAACAAACATCATGTGAAGAAGCAAAAACTTAGGATCAACCGAAACTAATCGATAATTGTTGAAGAAGAAAGGTGGGATGCCAACCGAGGCATCCCCAAGCTTAGCTGCTTGAGACTTCTTGAAATATTATCTTGGGGTGCCTTGGGCATCCCCAAGCTTGAGATTTTGTGTCTCCTTAATTCCTCTCATATCAAGGTCTCCCTAAATCTTGAAAGCTTCATCCACACAAAACTCAACAAGGATTCGTGAGATAAGTTAGTATAAACCATTGCCAAAACCTTATCATACTCTAATGTAGAAAATCACTAAAATTATTATTCAACATTGCATACTAAATGTCTCTGCATATTTAATAGTCCTATCCTCAAATAGAATCATTAAAGAAGCAAACATATGCAAACAATGCAAACATGACAGCAATCTGCCTAAACAGGACAGTCTGTAAAGAATGCAGAAACATCCATACTTCCCTAGCTCCAAAAAATTTGATAGAAAATTCCCACAGGATTAAATTTATCAGATCTTAATATTCAAAAGTTTTCAACATTTTATCACATTCTGAATTTTCTAGGGAATTATTGCAACAGAGGTAAACTTTCTGTTTTCAAACAGCAACATGTGGACTTCTAAAATAGGCATAGTAAAGGCTATCAATGCCACTTTTATTGAAATAAAAGATGCAAAACATTGTTCTAAATAACAGAAAGCAAATACTAACAAAATAAATTGACGCTCCAAGCAAAGCACACATCATGTGGTGAATAAAAATATAGCTCCAAATAAAGTTACCGATGAACGAAGACGAAAGAGGGGATGCCTTCCGGGGCATCCCCAAGCTTTGGCTCTTGGCTATCCTTGAATATTACCTTGGGGTGCCTTGGTCATCCCCAAGCATAGGCTCTTGCCACTCCTTATTCCATAGTCCATCGAATCCTTACCCAAAACTTGAGAACTTCACAACACAAAACTTAACAGAAAACTCGTAAGCTCCGTTAGTATAAGAAAATAAATCACCACTTCAAGGTACTGTAATGAACACTTTCTTTATTTATATTTGTGTTAAACCTACTTTATTCCAACTGCTCTATGGTTTATAAACTCTTTTACTAGCCATAGATTCATCACAATAAGTAAACAACACATGAAAAACAGAATCTGTCAAAAACAGAACAGTCTGTAGTAATATGGATCAAACGTATACTTATGGAACGCATAAAATTCTCAAATAAATTGCTGGACCTGAGTAATTTGCCTATTAATCAACTGCAAAAATAATTAACTAATTAGCAATCTCCAATTAAAAATGGCAGCAATTCTCGTGAGCGCTAAAGTTTCTGTTTTTTACAGCATGATCAACAAGACTGTCCCCAAGTCTTCCCAAATGTTCTACTTGGCACAGACACTAATTAAAAGCATAAAACCACATATAAACAGAGGCTAGATGAATTATTTATTACTAAACAGGAACAAAAATAAAGTTTGGTTGCCTCCCAACAAGCGCTATCGTTTAATGCCCCTAGCTAGGAATGATGATTTCAACGATGCTCACATAAAAGATAAGAATTGTAATATAAAGAGAGCATCATGAAGAATATGACTAGCACATTTAAGTCTAACCCACTTCCTATGCATAGGGATTTTGTGAGCAAACAACTTATGGGGATAAGAATCAACTTGCATAGGAAGGTAAAACAAGCATAACTTCAAAATTTTAAGCACATATAGAGGAAACTTGATATTATTGCAATTCCTACAAGCATATATTCCTCCCTCATAATAATTTTCAGTAGCATCATGAATGAATTCAACAATATAACAAACACTTAAAGCATTCTTTTCATGATCTACAAGCATAGAAAATTTACTACTCTCCACATAAGCAAAATTCTTCTCATGAATAATAGTGGGAGCAAACTCAACAAAATAACTATCATGTGATTGAAAATTAAGATCAAGATGACATGTTTCATGGTTATCATTATTTTTAAAGCATACGTGTGTCGGTGTACAAAAAGAGGGGTACACTATTTGTACCCCTATAACTGTGCACGGGCAGTCTGAGCCACGGGCACCACCACACCAAGCAAGGCAAGGGAGGTGAGCCAGGGTAAGACCGAAGCTCAAGAGAACTAGAACGACGCCAAGGCCAAGACCACGAAGAGCAAAGGGGACGAAACGGACTCCCCCGGCAAGATCCTTGCCTAGAGACAGTTTTAGCAACCCCGGCAAGACCCTTGCCGCAGCAACTCGCCCCACACCTACCGAGCAAATCACCCTTGAGTCCACTGCCCCCATGGGGCAAGGATTCGGGAAACATCCCCATGGTGGCATGCAGATCTTTGTGAAGGCATTCAAGATCAGATACACACTATAGAAGATGATGACCCTTGGCGGGATCCCAACCGAGGAAAACCACAAGGCCCCCAGCAAGCACCTTGCCGGGGATGACAGCAGGCGCCTCGGCAAAACCCTTGCCGGGGCCCCGACAAGGCCCTTGCCATGGACATCCGCAGAACCACCACCAGGCCCACGTCGACTAAACCTCCACCGCCGTTCGCATGCAGCTGCCGACCCAACCAGCTGGGCAGGCACCTGCGTGGTGGCATGCAGATCTTCGTGAAGACCCACCACTGTGCCACCTCAGCTGCCTGCCTGCCTACATGGCATCGCAGGTGTCGCTGGCCAGGGCGCGTGTCGACATAAGAAGGAGCGGCGACGGACGAGACAGATCTCTCCCCCGTCCCCAATAAAGCAAGGACACCTAAGCAAGACGCATTAAATGCGCCTTGTCATGTAATGCGAGGGATAACCTCGCATCATTGTACCCTTTCTACCTCCTGTGTGCCACTGTGGCAACCCCTTTTTCTATAAAAGGAGGCCCGAGGCGACCAGGAGAAGGATTTGGGCTTTTTGGAGCTATTCACGCCCCATAGCTAGCTCAAGAACACAGATATAAAATCCACCAAAGCAGGAGTAGGGTTTTACGCATCCTCGTGGCCCGAACCTGGATAAACGAACCGTGTGCTATCTGTTCTATCCGCTCTTCTCATGACCCCGCGCCCCGCTAACCACAGTAGGGATTCTTGTGATCCCATAGGTGTCGTTCCCACCGACATCTTTGGCATGCCAGGTAGGGGCACGTAGTTGTGAGAATTGGCTTTAGCAGTTAGTTCGGCGCTTTCATCATCATGGCACCCAAGAAGAAGACGACGGTGGCAGTTGGCCAGTCGGAAGCCGGACAGCCCGTCCCGACGCGGGCGAGCAGCGGACCGATCGCAGAAAGGACCCGGGGCGCTGCTCGCGAACACCAACACCATCCCAACAGCCAGAGTTTGGGAGGCGGCGATGTTTGTGCGCCTGGTAACGGGCCACGCGTCGCCAAATCCAAAGGCGGAGCCAAGCCCTTCACGGGTGGAGCAGGGCCTTCCAAGGTCATCGCCGCCCCGCCCGAAGGCGGCACAAGGGCCTCCAAGACTCCCACACCAGCGCCAAAAGCGCGCTCCTCCCAGGCAGTGCGCAACGAACGGCGTAATCACACCGAAGATCCCGGGCGTCACCGCGGGAAGAGCCCCGAGCGCCACTCCCGGGACGTAGAAGACCTGCCCACTCGCCGAGGCGCTGGTGAAAACGGCATGCGACCGCGGGGTCGTGATAGAGCTCCTTCTGACATGGTAAGAAGTCGAAGCGCGTCGCGATCCGTGCAGGTTTCGCCGCCACCGACGTCAGAAGTCGAAGCGCGTCGCGATCCTTCTGACACGGCAGTTGCTCCTCGACTTTCCTCCCACTACGGGGAAACTCGACGAATGGAGAGCCACTATCTGAAGCCTTGTTGCGGTGGCCAACAAAGACGAACCAAGTCCGGTGGGGCCCCCAGATCGATGCTCCAATGGAGTCCCGCGGACCAGTGGCGGAAAAGCCGGCGGCACTGCGACCATGGTGTATTCACCTATTCCCCATCCGGTACCGTGGATGCCAGCTCGTCGCCACGTCGCGGGCGATGACATCTCCATAGCATCGTCTGACCCACGGACCCACTGTGACCAGCGCCAAGTTCTTCAGGAACGAGCCCATCAAGACGCTCGAACCACTATCGAGTGCCGGCGCGGAGCGCGCCACCAGTCAGACAGGCGAGCAGGGCCTGCTGTGAACCACCCAGCCCCGGAGAGCCCTGGAGGCCTACCTTACGAGGTAGGTTGTCCGGCTTTTACGCGTGAGCTGTGGCAGTTCTAGTGGCCCACTCACCGCACCTTCAACCCTGACGTTGGCGAAAATTACAACGGCAAGACTCACCCGTCTGAGTTCCTCAACATCTACACCATCGTGATGCAAGCCGCCGGAGCCCGCGACGATAAGGTGCTTGTGAATAACTTTCCATTGGCTCTTAAACCCAACGCCATGTCGTGGTTAATGCACTTGCCGGTAGACTCTATTTCCTCCTGGTCGGATTTGTGCCATGAGTTTGTGGGCGCCTTTACTGGAGGTCACCAAGCCCATGGCCAAGCAAGCGACCTGCATGTCATTCCCCAGAAGGGAGGCGAGAGTCTGGGCAACTATATACAGAGGTTCAGCTAGGTACAGTACAATATCCCTGATGTTCACCCTGCCGCCATCATCAGCGTGTTCCATCAGAACGTGCGTAACCGCAAGATGCGCGAAGAACTGGCAATGAACAAGGTGAAAGATGTGGCAGAACTCTATGTTCTTGCTGACAGATGTGCCCGAGCTGAAGAGGGAAGGAAGTACCCCGACAAAGATGCCGGCGTGGAAACCGACTCCTCAGATGAGGATACTGCCGCCCCGGCGAAGAAAGGCCGGCACCACAACAGGAAGCGCAAAGGTAAAGCTGTGCTTGGCGTCGAGGGATCTGACGACGCTGGCTCCGCCAAGAAAACCAAGGCAGATGACCCCTGCAAGGAAATTGCCGGCTGTGTCGCCTGTCGGGCCTTGGCGGCTGCCGAGAAGCCAGGAAACTCCGACAAGCAATACTGCAAGATCCATCGCACCAAAGGCCGTGATCTCCAGAACTGCCGACAGGTTGAGCTCCTTGCTGAGAAGCAGAGGGCTGAATATGAGAGGCGGGACAAGGAGAAAGGCCAGGACGGTGCTGAGGGCTCCGGCAAGAAGTGTGACGGCCAGGCGGGCCGTCGCGGCAAAGATAAACAGCGGGAGAGGCCTGCCTGGGGCCGTGACAAAAAGCCAAAAGATGATGATCACGAAGAGGACGATGAGTCTGGTGACCGAGAATTTCGGAAAGCTACAGAGGCCATGTGCGTCGATGGCGGCGCCTCGCTGCATACCTGTCACAGCCAGCTTAAACAGTGGGCGCGTGAGATTACAGCGGCGGAACCGTCATTTGATGCCCAAAGGCCGCTGAAGTGGTCCAGCCCACCTATCATTTTTGACACTGAGGATCAGCCTGATCGCACTACTGCAGTCGGGTGCTTGCCATTGTTGGTTTCACCAGCAATACGCAACCTCAAGGTGACAAAGATGCTAGTCGATGGCGGGGTCGGTCTGAACTTAATCTCGCCTGCCGTGATCGAGAAATTGCAGATTCCTGATGAAGACCTTGGAGAGACGGGCACGTTTCGGGGGGTCAACCCGGGAAGAAGTCAACCAAAGGGAAAGGTCACATTGGCCGTGACTTTTGGGAGTGATCTGAACTACAAGACAGAAAGGATTATGTTCGATGTTGCCAAGATTCCCTTGCCTTACAACGAGATCCTTGGCCACCCAGCGCTGGCCAAGTTCATGGCGGCGTCACATTACGCCTACAACACCCTGAAGATGTCGGGGCCTGTAACGATCATCACCGTCCCATCAGACAAGAAGGATGCGCAAATTTGCGCTGACCAACTCTACCAACAAGCAGTTGCAGGAGCCGCCATTGCTAAGGTGCTTGCTCCTGCCGCTGGAGCCCCGGGAAGGAAAAAGAAGAAGACTGGTGAGACCTCAGGCACCCACTCCGGCGAGCGCACCTTTTCGGAGTGTAGCGCTCCCATCGAGGACGTGCCAGAGAGCTCCGCTGACAGAAACAAGAAGTCTAGGGCCACACCACCGGGAACCAAGAAGGTTTCTGTCAAGGAGGACGACACGGGAGGAGCTTTTACCATAAGCTCCACCCTTGACGACAAATAGGAAGACGCGCTCGTCACCTTCCTGCGGGCAAATGACGATGTGTCTACATGGCAAGCATCCGACATCCCCGGCCTTCCCAGGGAGGTGATTGAGCACCACCTTGTTGTCTGTCCTCATGCGCACCGTCAAGTAGAAGGTCAGAAAGCAAGCTTTGGAATGACAAGAGTTCCTCACAGAGGAGATCCGGAAACTAGAAGCAGCGGGTTTGGTAAGAGGAGTGCTCCATCCAACGTGGTTGGCCAATCCGGTGGTAGTGCGCAAGGCAAATGGGAAGTGGAGGCTGTGTATTGATTACACAGATATTAATAAGGCTTGTCCCAAAGACCCCTTCCCATTGCTGCGCATCGACCAGATTGTTGACTCCACAGCTGGGTGTGATCTGTTGTCATTCCTCGATGCCTAGTCCGGCTACCACCAGATCTTCATGACAAGGGAAGATGAAGATAAAACAGCATTCATCACCCCATGTGGTACGTATTGCTTTATACGGATGCCTTTCGGGTTGAAGAGTGCTGGTTCAACGTTTGCAAGGGCGGTCCAGATTGGTTTTGAACCCCAGCTCCATAGAAATATGGAAGCTTATGTGGATGATATAGTGGTCAAAACCAAGAACAGGGCAACCCTCATATCAGATTTACAAGAAACATTTGCAAACCTACGCAAGATCAATCTCAAGCTGAACCCTGAGAAGTGCGTCTTCGGCGTCCCATATGGCAAGCTTCTCGGGTTCTTTGTGCCACAGCGTGGGATAGAGGCCAATCCGGACAAGATCAAAGCTATAGAGCAGATTGAAGCACCCAAGCGAGTCAAGGATGTGCGTCGGCTTGCTAGTTGCGTTGCCGCCATGAGCAGGTTCATTTCCAAGTCCACCGAGCACGCCCTTCCCTTTTTCAAGATTTTGAAAAAGGCAGGCCCGATGGAGTGGACGCCAGAAGCCAAAGCAGCATTGCAAGATTCGAAGAGGTACCTCTGCTCCGCGCCAATACTAGTTGTGCCTAGGCCACAGGAACCATTGCTGCTGTACCTGGCGGCAACGAACCAGGTGATCAGCGCTGCACTAGTGGCGTAGAGAGAAATTGATGATGAGGTAATAGCAGTGACGGAGCCCGATGCCACTGATGCCAAGACGACGCAGCCAATTGAAGTGCCGCCGAAGAAGAAAATGATGCAGCACCCGGTCTACTTTGTTAGTTCCCTCGTGCAAGGGGCTAGATCGAGGTACTATGCTGTGCAGAAACTGCTCTTCGGCCTTCTTATGGCCTCGAGGAAGCTGCGTCACTACTTCCAGGCGCACGAAATCATTGTCATCACTCGCCTCCCTCTGCAACGGATATTGCACAATCCAAACACAACGGGAAGGATCGTGGAGTGGGCACTGGAACTGTCCAGCTTTGGGCTCAAGTTTGAGAGTACCTCGATGATTCAAAGCCGAGCCCTAGCGGAGTTCGTTGCAGAATGGACCGCGAAGCCTGACGAAGAAACCCAAGAGACTGCTCTCCCCGGCAAGGAGGCAAGTTGCGACTAGATCATGTACTTTGATGGAGCTTTCTCCTTACAGGGCGCCGGGGCTGGCGTACTGCTTGTCGCGCCCACCGGAGAGCACCTCAAGTACGTGATCCAGATGCACTTCCCCAGGGAGGTGTCAACAAACAATACGGCTGAGGACGAAGGGCTGCTTGCCGGTCTTAGGATCGCGGCAGACCTCAGAATCAAGAAACTCGTCATCAGAGGTGAATCGCAACTTGTCGTTAAGCAAGTCAACAAGGATTACCAGAGCCCGTTGATGAAGGCCTACGTCGATGAAGTGAGAAAGCTGGAAGAGCGTTTTGACGGTATACAGGCAGAATACGTTCCCCGAGCGGAGAATGATGTTGCCGATTACCTCTTAAAACGCGCTGCCCTCAAGCTACCTGTGGAACCAGGTACCTTTGTGCTTCGGCTAACTCAGCCATCCATTGATCCATCAACAGAGCAGAACAAGAGGAGAAAATCAGGGCCCGGCAAGTACTTTCCCGCCGAGCTTCCCGAAGCCGCCGGCAAGGATGTTACCGGAGACACTGAGCCCGCCATGGGGCGGCTAGCTCCGACAGAGCATCAAGCTCTTGCCATGGAGACAGCCGCTCCGATAGCGGAGGAAATGCCTTTATTCCTCACCGTCGAGCCCCAGGCTCCAGCCTGGGCACAGCATACCGTCTGTTTCCTCCAAACAGGGGAACTTACTAAGGAGCAGGAAGAAGCAGAAAAAGTAGCCCGTCGCTCTACTATGTACCAGTTCGTCGATGACGTCCTGTACAGAAAGAGGCCGAGCGGCGTGAAATTGAAGTGTATCCCTCTAGAGGAAGGACTGAGGCTGTTGGCGGAGATACATGGAGGTATATGTGGATCCCACATCGAGTCAAGGGCCCTTGCTGGCAAAGCGTTTCGGCAAGGCTTCTTCTGGCCCACCGCCCTCCAGGATGCGACGACACTAGTCACCAGGTGTGAAGCGTGTCAGTTCCATTCAAGGAAGCTTCATCAGCCAGCTCAAGCCCTTCAAACCATTCCTCTCTCCTGGCCTTTCTCGGTCTAGGGGCTCAACATACTGGGCCCTTTCCCCCGCGCTGTCAGGGGCTTTGAGTACTTGTACGTTGCAATCGACAAGTTCACAAAGTGGCCAGAAGTGGAAGCAGTGAGGAAGGTCACAGCACAATCAGCCGTCAAGTTCTTCAAAGGACTGGTGTGCCGTTTTGGTGTACCCAATAGGGTTATCACCGACAACAGCACACAGTTCACAGGCCACACCTTCATGCAATATATTCAAGACCTCGACAGCAAGGTCTCTTTCGCTTCCGTTGCTCACCCACGAAGCAATGGTCAAGCTGAGAGGGCAAATGCTGAAGTACTGCGAGGCCTGAGGAAAAAGACCTTTGACAGACTGCACAGGAGTGGAAGGCGCTGGATTGTTCTTTGGTCAATCAGAACGACACCAAATCGAGCAACTGGCCAGACACCCTTTGCCCTGGTATACGGGGCAGAAGCAGTTCTCCCCACGGAACTCATATACGGGTCACCTCGAGTAATCGCTTATGACGAGCTTGAGCAAGAGCAATTGCGGCAAGATGACGCAACGCTCCTTGAGGAAGATCGTCTTCGGGCGGCTGTAAGAGCAGCGCGCTACCAGCAAGCCTTGCGCCGCTACCATAGCCGCAAGGTTCATGCCCGAAGCTTTGAGGAAGGTGACCTTGTTCTTCGGCGTGTTCAATCGGCCAAGAATTCCAACAAGTTGACGCCAAAGTGGGAAGGCCCTTATCGGGTAATACGAGTCACCAGGCCCGGCGCAGTCCGCCTGGAGACCGAAGATGCCGTTCCGGTGAGTAACTCCTGGAACATTGAGCTTCTTTGCATGTTTTACCCGTGAGGCGCGGCTTGCCGGGCCCCCCGGCAAGCCACCTTTTGTACGAGCCTTGCCGATGACGCATGTAACCCTTTGTACAAAGCCAAGTGCAGACCCTGAGCATAAATAAATGAAGCGCTGGTGCCCTAAGTTATAGCATGCATGCTAGGTCGAGTCTCGTCCTTGGTTAGGGTTGATAGTGCTTAGCGGCGACTAACCCCTAGCTTAGAGGTCGAGTGTGCGTCTCTTTGTCTTTCTTTTGTCTTCTTTGGTTCACAGGACACACAGATATCCATGCCGAACCACTTGGGGAGAAAAAAAGAGGAACAGACCAGCATCTAGCCCCCGGCAAGCCAGTATTGCCGGGGGCTGCAAGAGCAAAGATTCACCCACGGCGAACCAGGGTTGCCTGGGACTGCAGCTTCAGATAAGTTCTTCATCCCTTATCATGCATTCCATTGTGGACTGAGGTATGTGAAACCTTGTTTTCCCCTAAGCTACCGTGCTCCCCTAACTCTAGGCCCTAGGGCTCATTCCTGGGGCCAAGTTTGGTCGTAGTCGCGGCAGCGAAAGGATGAAACATGGAGCCTGAACCCGCCTCATCCCTGCCTCCGCCAAAGGCGTGAGGAAGGTCGAGAGAAGTGGGGAGATGGCAAGGCCTATTGCCGGGCAAGGAAATGTTTATCTTGAAGATATCAAGGATTTACTCCTTGTCGTGGGTTTCACCCGCAAACAAATGACCCGGCAAGCATCCCTTTTTCACTAAAAAACATTCCACTCAGGTATAGTCCATAGGGAATGAAAAACATGAATGATGGGATTACAAGTTTTAAATTCAACAAAGGCCCGAAGGCTTACAAACTAAAAAGAGATAAGGTGCCCGTAATCCCTTTCTTGTCCCTCTCCTCAGGAGGTAGGTCAAGGAGGCGAAAAGGACAAAAGGAGCGCCTAGGCGAGCTACGGGTGGCAGAAGACACCAAGAGAACATCTTGGTGGCCGTCCGAAGGCTGGATGGTGATGGCGGCGCCGGAAGCAGAGCTCGAAGACGAGGCGGCAGGACGTCAGCACGCGTCGAAGGCATCGGTGCCCGCGTACTCCGACTTGAAGGCCTTGCCGCCCGCCCTCTTCCTCTTCCGCAGCCTCCCAATGCCAGTCGCCCAAGGAGACGACTCCAAGAAGTTCAGGGAGCCGGCGACATGGATGATGGGGTCACCGGTGCCGCAAGGAGTGGCACCCGACACCTAGTCGGACCCGTCATCCTGCCGCCTACTACCCTCGTCGTCACTGCCGCTGTCCTCCTCGTCATTCCTGCCCGAGTTGGAGTCTTCACTATCAGAAGAGCTCTCCATGCAGCACCTTGCACGGGTCCCAAAGAGCCCGAAGACCTTGACGGAGAGAAGGCCACCCTCCATCAGCTTAAAATGGAGAGTGAGCCCCTCCGTCAAGCGGTGGATATGAGCAAACGTCTTCCATCCCCGACGAAGATACATCATGTGAGGGGTGGGGAACTCGACGCGGACCCGCGTGCCACTGATCCCGTAGCCCCTCATGTGCAGCCGCAACGACTCCGGCGGATCTAGTTCCATCTCCCGCGCAATTGGAGTCGGGAGACGAAGGCGACGGCGCGGCGGCCAGCGCAGCCTGACGAAGAACTCACAAGGGTCATCACCAACATGGCCCTCCATTGGAGGAGGAGCTGCTAGCGGAGGCAAGGCCGCCGCGCCACCCCGTCCTCGTCTTCCCCGAGCGCCCCGGCCTCGCCCACGGCCTCACCCCCTCCCCCTTCCCCCTCGCGGCTGGCTCTGCCACCGCAGGCGCAAGAGAAGGAGGGACGCGTTGTCGAGCGGCGACCCTCGCCGCCACTGTTGAAGGACCGGGATTCCCTCTCTCCATGACAGATGGAAGGGAGGAGCAGAAGCTGAAGGAAGAAGAAGATGAAAGAATGCGGGACGCCATCCCCCTTCCTGCTCTTTATAAAGGATCGGGGTTGGGGCTCGGCCGCCCCGCTCGGCCAATCAAGATACGGAAGGCGCAGGGAGCCAGGACCGACCCATCGCCCCAACCAGCGACGGCCTGGTTTCCCGCCTCCACCGTTTGCCACCCTGGTGCATGGGAGACAAGTGGCGGACGTGCAGAACTGAGGGGACGGGTGAGACGACCACTCCCCACCCCGTGATCGTGGGGAGTGGACGCCTTGAAGACCGCGCCTCAGCCCCATTCAGTAAATGGGTCGTGCCTCCACGCCTCCCTCCGTCTATGGGGAAGGCACGAACCGCCCCTTTACTACGATGTGACGCATGCCTGCGGGAACCAACCCCACGCATGCCGCCCACGTCACATGCGCCTCCCCACGCCGCGCCACGCACGGGAATCGTGGGAAGCGCGGCGCGCGAAGAATCTTACCGCGGTAAAAACCGCCCCGCCTGCCCGTGCACCGTTTTTGGGCCTAGCCCAACAACGCATTGCGCTTATGTGTGGCCCAGGCCCGGGGGCTCCTATCGGTTTACAAAAAGAGGGGTACACTTTTTGTACCCCTATAACTGGGCACGGGCAGTCCGAGCCACGGGCGCCACCACACCAAGCAAGGCAAGGGAGGTGAGCCAAGGTAAGACCGAAGCTCAAGAGAACTAGAACGACGCCAAGGCCAAGACCACGAAGAGCAAAGGGGAGGAAACGGACTCCCCCGGCAAGATCCTTGTCGAGAGACAGTTTTAGCAACCCCGGCAAGACCCTTGACGCGGCAACTCGCCCCACACCTATGGAGCAAATCACCCTTGAGTCCACTGCCCCCATGGGGCAAGGATACGGAAAACATCCCCGTGGTGGCATGCAGATCTTTGTGAAGACATTCAAGATCAGATACACACTATAGAAGATGACGACCCTTGGTGGGATCCCAACCGAGGAAAACCACAAGGCCCCCGGCAAGCACCTTGCCGGGGATGATAGCAGGCGCTTGGCAAAACCCTTGCCGGGGCCCCGGCAAGGCCCTTGCCAAGGACATCCGTAGGACCACCACCAGGCCCACGTCGACTAAACCTCCACCACCGTTCGCATGCAGCTGCCGACCCAACCAGCTAGGCAGGCATCTGCGTGGCGGCATGCAGATCTTCGTGAAGACCCACCACTGGGCCACCTCAGCTGCCTACCTACCTACATGGCATCACAGGCATCACTGGCCAGGGCGCGTGTCGACACAAGAAGGAGCGGCGACGAACGAGACAGATCTCTCCCCCTTGCCCGATAAAGCAAGGACACCTAAGCAAGACGCATTAAATGTGCCTTGTCATGTAATGCGAGGGATAACCTCGCATCACTGTACCCTTTCCACCTCCTGTGTGCCACTGTGGCAACCCATTTTTCTAGAAAAGGAGGCCCGAGGCGACCAGGAGAAGGATTTGGGCTTTTTGGAGCTCCTCACGCCCCATAGCTAGCTCAAGAATACAGATATACAATCCACCAAAGCAGGAGTAGGGTTTTACGCATCCTCGTGGCCCGAACTTGGATAAATGAACCGTGTGCTATCTGTTTGATCCGCTCTTCTCACGACCCCGCGCCCCGCTAACCACAGTAGGGATTCTTGTGAACCCATAGGTGTCGTTCCCACCGACAACGTGTTATCACAATAATTGTCATAGATAGGAGGCATGCTTTTATAATAATAAATTTGCTCATCAAAACTTGGGGGACAAAAAATATCATCTTCATCAAACATAGCTTCCCCAAGCTTGTGGCTTTGCATATCATTAGCATCATAGATATTCAAGGAATTCGTACTAACAACATTGCAATCATGCTCATCATTCAAATATTTAGTGCCAAATATTTTATAGATTTCTTCTTCTTGCACTTGAGCACAAGTATCCTTTCCATCAGACTCACGAAAGATATTAAAAAGGTGAAGCGTATGAGACAAACTTAATTCCATTTTTTATAGTTTTCTTTTATAAACTAAACTAGTGATAAAACAAGAAACTAAAAGACTCGATTGCTAGATCTAAAGATATACCTTCAAGCGCTAACCTCCCCGGCAACGACGCCAGAAAAGAGCTTGATGTCTACTACACAACCTTCTTCTTGTAGACGTTGTTAGTCCTCCAAGTGCAGAGGTTTGTAGGACATTAGCAAATTTCCCTCAAGTGGATGACCTAAGGTTTATCAATCCGTGGGAGGCGTAGGATGAAGATGGTCTCTCTCAAGCAACCCTACAACCAAATAACAAAGAGTCTCTTGTGTCCCCAACACACCCAATACAATGGTAACTTGTATAGGTGCACTAGTTCCGGGAAGAGATGGTGAAAGAAGTGGTATATGGATAGTTGATAAAGGTATTTGTAATCTGAAATAATAAAAACAGCAAGGTAACGAATGATAAAAGTGAGCGTAAACAATATTGCAATGCTAGGAGACAAGGCCTAGGGTTCATACTTTCACTAGCGCAAGTCCTCTCAACAATAATAACATAATTGGATCACATAACTATCCCCCAAAATGCAACAAATAGTCACTCCAAAGTCACTAATAGCGGAGAACAGACGAAGAGATTATGGTAGGGTACGAAACCACCTCAAAGTTATTCTTTCCAATCAATCCGTTGGGCTATTCCTATAGATGTCACAAACAGCCCTAGAGTTCGTACTAGAATAACACCTTAAGACACAAATCAACCAAAACCCTAATCTCACCTAGATACTCCAATGTCACCTCAAGTATCCGTGGGTATGATTATACGATATGCATCACACAATCTCAAATTAATCTATTCAACCAACACAAAGAACCTCAAAGAGTGCCCCAAAGTTTCTACCGAAGAATCACGACGAAAACGTGTGCCAACACCTATGCATAGGTTCATGGGCGGAACCCACAAGTTGATCACCAAAACATACATCAAGTGAATCACGTGATATCCCTTTGTCACCACAGATAGCTACGGCAAGACATACATCAAGTGTTCGCAAATCTTTAAAGACTCAATCCTGGGGAAACTCAATTCATTACAAGAGAGTAGAGGGGGGAGAAAACATCATAAGATCCAACTATAATAGCAAAGCTCGCGATACATCAAGATCGTATCACCTCAAGAATACGAGAGAGAGAGAGAGAGAGAGAGATCAAACACTTAGCTACTGGTACATACCCTCAGCCCCGAGGGAGAACTACTCCCTCCTCGTCATGGAGAGCACCAGGATGATGAAGATGGCCACCGGAGAGGGATTCCCCCTCCGGCTGGGTGCCGAAATGGGTCTAGATTGGCTTTCGGTGGCTACGGAGGCTTCTATCGGCGGAACTCCCGATCTATTGTGCCCACGAATGTTTTCATGGTATATGGAGGTATATAGGCGGAAGAAGTACGTCAGGGGGTGTATGAGGGGCTCACGAGGGTGGAGGGCGCGCCCAGGGGGGTGGGCGCGCCCCCCTGCCTCGTGACCTCCTCACAGATCCCCCGACGTGCACTCCAAGTCTTCTGGGCTTATTTCCTTCCAAAAATGAGTTCTGTGAAGTTTCAGGTCAATTGGACTCCGTATGTGTTGGGGATATTACTACTGGGTGTAAACCGGCCTATCTGGGCCGGGTTAACTTCATCAGTAGTTAATTATGTTAAAGCCCAAGAAGGCAGATGAGAGCTCAAGGCCCATAGTCGGTTCAAGGCCTGTAGCCGTAAACCGGCGTTGGTATTTAACTTGTATTATAAGTGAGGAATAAGTAGAGACCAAACCGGACACATCTATGAGCCGGTATTGGGGCTCTGTGAACCGACGGGCATCACCCGTGAATATAAGGGGACGACCCGGCGGCGGTTCAATGACAACAGACAACAACTCGAGACTTAGGCGAAGCTTGTTTTCTCCCTAGTCATCGAAACCCCATCAATTCCATCACAACTAGACGTAGGCGTTTACCTTCATCGAAGGGGCCGAACTAGTATAAACTCTCTTGCGTCCCTGTGTCCGCTTTAACCCCTTCAAGCTAACCCATTGCGATGGCTCCACAACTAAGTCCTTTCTCTAGGACATCTGCCGTGACAAAACCACGACAGTTGGCGCCCACCGTGGGGCTATCGCACGATGGTTTCAAGTTCTTGGAGGGCCGCTTTGAAGGACTCGAGGGCTACGTTGTGGGCCAGATGACTAAGAGTCGTCGCGGCAAGCTCTTCATCGATGATGCAGGGTGGGGCCCCGAGGCCCGCTCAGTTGAGTACGGGTACCGGGTCCCCTTTGGTAGCATACACGTTTTTATCGGCAAGATCGGTGAACCGGGCCCTGAGCCGGACATCTGCATCGACCTCGTCGAAACGGCTCAGCGTGCACGATCTTCCCGGGTTAAACCGGTCGTGAAGGGTGCCTTCGTGGGAGTCATCCATAGAGGAAGTTATGAGGATGGATCAGAACCTCGCGGCGAGACCGTCGTTTATTCCGGTGACGAGTCATCAACCGGAGAAACCGAATCTCTATATCAGCTACAAGATGGCCGGATTGGGGGCTGTTTCGATGGCGACAGTATTCCGGACCCCTCTGATCTACCCAACCGAGTTGGAATATTCATGGCTGGCACACAAGCAGCGCTTCATTCTTCGACCACTACGCCAATAACCTCTGGTTTAGTAGCGGCGACAGCTATCGGGGCAGGAAGCTAGCTCTGCACGCCAGCCGGCTCAAGTTCTATCAGATCTATTTGATGCATTGGATGTGCCTATGGAAGAAGCTAATCCGGCGGACCAGGAAGTCCACAACGCGGAGATTGCAAACGTGAAGGAACAGATCACCCAGGCCAAGGAGGACCTGGCAGCTGAGAATGCTAGGATGACCACAGAGCGGGCCGCTTTAGACGCACAAGCCTACAGGTTCATGTTGGACCAGAACGCGTCGCATGAAGTCATGAAGAGGAAGTACCGATCCCGTTTGCCTTCGGTTTTCGAGGCCAAAGACCTTTTCAACACCCCAGGAGCAGGAACCAGTAATCCGCTGGAGGGAAACCAGCCGGAAGCTCCGGGGACCGGTGCGCCGGTTCAGCCCCGTCTGATGAATCCGCCTCGACAAAACACTGTTATACCTCAGGCTATTTCAACACCTCCGGGTAACTACTCCAACCCAATGGACAATCTCGTTGCCACTGCTGCACGGCTGGAGGCCATTCCAATTGAAGTTGACTCGTCGCAGGCGGTGGAGACACGACGGGTCAAAGAGCATCTTAGGACAGCTTTGGTCCAACAGGAAGCATACTCGTACAGCCGCGACCGGATCCACTCGACCCCTCATCCAAGCCGGAGCTATAGCAGGCGTATGGACGAACCAGCAGTATCAAGTAATGAACGACGTGGAGCACCCCGCGGCAACAACCCGGCAGGTGGTGCTGAGAACGCTCAGAAAGTGGTGGACCGGGCCCGAGCGCGCAGGGACGCCGAGTTAGCCGCACAGTATCAGGCTCGGCAGCTTATGCCGGTTCGTCCAACTATTTCGGTCGAACCCGGTGTTACTTCTTGCTCTTTGGGGGTGCCTTGCCTTGTCCCCGCTTTACGCAATGTGCGCCCGCCCAAGGATTTCAAGGGCCCGCACAAGGTACCAAATTACACGGCGGATCAACCACCAGAGACATGGGTGGAGATCTATGAGATGGCCATGGAGATGCTTGATGTGGATGATGCGGCATGTGCGAAGTACTTCACCATTATGCTTGAAGGAACGGCCCGCACTTGGTTAAAAAGCTTACCGGCCAACTCTATCAGTTCATGGGCCCAATTACGAGCCCGGTTTATCAGTAATTTCAAGGATACATGTAAGCAGCCTATGTTGATAGTGGACTTAGCTGCCTGTGTCCAGGAGGAAGGAGAATCGACGACTCATTGGGTGCGCCGGGTCTCACAAGTGTTGCATTCATCAGACCGCATCAACGCTGACACCGTAGTCTTAACCCTAGAAGGCAACTGCCGGTTTGGGCCCCTAAAGCTGAAGTTGGGACGGATGAAGCGCCATTGCACTGATATGGGGACCCTCATGGCTGCTTTGGTAAAGTATGCTGATTCTGATAGTACCAAGGATCCCGAATCTGATGATGACAAGGCAGGGAAGGGAAAGAGGAACAACAACTCCAAAGGTCAGCAGCATCACTTGGCAGGCAATGGTGGCGGAGGCAAGCGTAAAGCGGATGGTAACATGGACTTTCTGGCTAGTACCAATGCGCAAGACAAGGGCCAGCGACGCAAGGGTAAACCGCCAAATCGCAGTGGGGCACCCAACCCTAACCCGGACCGCCTAAATTATCTATTGTGCCAGCCCTGTCCAAGACATGGGACGATGGAGGTGCCAGCAAACCACCTTTGGAAGGATTGCTTCATTATGCAGGAGTTCAAGAATTCTAATGCTTTCCGGTATGATCACAGCTCCGGCGGTGGCTCAGGATCCGGGCCAGGTTACGGTTGAGGAAATTCCAGTTCAGGATTTAATGGTAATCCGGGCGGACATAATAATCAAAATAATCAGAACAACCAGGGTGGTTACAACCAGCAGCAGCAACAGTCATGTTACCAGAGCAACCCAAAGCAGTTGAATAGTGGGCAGTACCATGTCTTCACCACTAGCTTGGACAAGCGAGACCGGAAGGTTCACAGGCGGGCAGTCAACTCTGTTGAACCAGCCGTGCCCCGTTATCTACGCTGGTCTGAACAGCCAATCATATGGAGCAGAGAGGATCACCCTCCCCAGGTTGATAATCCGGGTTAGTTGGCTCTGGCGGTGGCGCCTCAGGTGGGAGGTTACAAGTTCACCAAAGTGCTCATGGATGGAGGGAGCAACATTAATATCTTGTACTATGAGACCTTCCGTCGTATGGGACTAACAGATAAAAATCTCAAACCGTCTAATACGGTGTTCCACGGTGTGGTACCTGGCAAGTCAGCATATCTTGTTGGTAAGAAAGCTCTGGAAGTGGCCTTTGGAGATGATCATGATTCTAGGTCGGAAACATTGACGTTTGAAGTGGTGAAAATCCAAAGTCCATATCACGCCCTGTTTGGGCGACCGGCCTACGCCAAGTTTATGGCATGGCCCTGTTATGTGTATTTGTAGCTCAAGATGCTGGGTCACAAGGGGACAATAACGGTTCACGGAAGCTGTAAAATCGCTTTGGAGTGCGAGGAAGGAGATGCGGCCTACGCAGAGTCGGTTTGTGCCACCGAGGAGCTGAAGTATTATAAGGACAATGTTGATCCGGCGGACATGACTCCATTAAAGAAGCCAACTACGGAGCATGATCCGTCCCTGAAGTTCAAATCGGCAGCAGAAACTAAGCTTGTTGACTTCATACCTGGCGATTCGTCCAAGCAGTTCAGCATCAGTGCCAACTTGGATCCGAAATAGAAAAGCGCACTCATCGAGTTCATCCGTGAGAATCAGGACATTTTTGCATGGAAGCCCTCTGACATGCCAGGTGTACCGAGGCAACTCGCTGAGCACACCCTTAATGTGGATCCTAAATACAAACCGGTGAAACAGTTCCTCCGCTGGTTTAACGAAGAAAGACGCAAGGCGATTGGAGAAGAGGTAGCCAGGCTCTTAGCAGCTGGCTTTATTGTTGAAGTTTTTCACCCTAAGTGGCATGCCAATCCGGTGTTGGTCCTTAAGAAAAACGGCACCTGGCGCATGTGTGTGGATTACACAGATCTTAATAAGGCTTGTCCAGCAGATCCTTTTGCCCTCCCCCGTATTGATCAAATTATTGATGCTACGGCGGGTTGTGAGCGTTTTAGTTTTTTGGATGCATATTCTGGCTATCATCAGATCAAAATGGCAGTTAAGGACCAGGAGAAGACGGCATTCATAACTCCCTTTGGAGCCTTCTGCTATGTGTCTATGCACTTTGGGCTCAAGAGTGCCCAGGCAACTTATCAATGGTGTGTACAAAATTGTCTTCACAAGCAGATTGGCCGTAATGTACATGCTTACGTGGATGATATCGTGGTTAAGTCCAGGGAGAAGGAGACTCTGGTTGACGATTTGAAGGAAACCTTTGATAACCTGAGGACATACAAGATGATGCTTAATCCGGCCAAGTGTGTCTTTGGTGTACCGGCAGGCAAGTTATTGGGTTTTCTGGTGTCCAACAGGGGAATTGAGGCTAATCCGGAGAAGATTACAGCCATCACCTCCCTGGCTAAACTGAAGTGTATCAATGATTTTCAACGCCTGGCAGGTCGGATTGCCGCGTTAAGCCGGTTTATCAGCCGCCTTGGTGAGAAGGCAATCCCTTTGTATCAGATGTTGAAGAAGACGGATCAGTTCGTCTGGAGTTCCGCTGCTGATGAAGCATTTGAGGACTTAAAGCGGCAATTGGCCAATCCGCTTGTGTTCGCCGCTCCCATTGACAAGGAGCCGTTACTGCTATATGTTGCTACTAATGCTCGTGCGGTCTGCGTGGCTATTGTGGTGGAGTAAAAGGAGGCAGGTAAGGAGCATCCGGTTCAACATCCGGTCTATTATATCAGCGAGGTACTCATTGAGTTCAAGCAAAGGTATCCGCATTGGCAGAAGCTGGTGTACGGAGTTTTTATGGCAAGCCGGAAGCTTAAGCAATACTTCCAAGGGCACCCAATTACGGTGGTCAGTTCTGCTCCTTTGGGGGATATCATCCAGAACCGGGAAGCGACTGGCTGGATTGCCATGTGGGCTATAGAGCTTGGGCCGCACGGATTGAAGTATGTGCCTCGGACGGCGGTTAAGTCTCACGCACTTGTTGATTTCATCAATGATTGGACGGAACTGCAAGCACCTGAAGAAAAGCCGGATCACACATATTGGACCATCCATTTTGACGGATCCAGGCAATTGGAAGGCTCGGCGGCTGGAGTCGTATTAACTTCCCCACGAGGTGATAAGTTTTGTTACGTTCTTCTCTTAATGTTCCCTTGTACTAACAATGCAACTGAGTATGAAGCCTTGCTCCATGGACTCCGGATGGCTAAGGAGATGAATCTAAGTCGAGTTAAGTGCTTCGGTGACTCGGACCTCGTGGCTCAACAAGTATCTGGCACTTGGGACTCCAAGGACCCACTCATGGCAGCATATCGTCGTGAGGTGGATATTGTTGCAGGTCACTTTAAAGGCTATCAGGTGGCCCACGTGGACCGACGGAAGAATGAAGCGGCGGACGCTTTAAGCCGGCTGGGCTCTCAGCGCAAACCGGTCCCGCCCAATGTTTTTCTCGATGTGCTGCACAACCCGTCGATCAAGCTCCCTGGTGAAGCGGATTTGGCTATTCCTGATCCGGAGGCTCAATTGGTGGCAGCTCTTCATGTCATTCCGGATTGGACGCTTCCTTACCTGGCGTAGATGAACCGGGGCGAGTTACCAGAGGATGAGACTCTGGCCCGACAGATAATCCGGCGGTCCAAGTCCATGACTATTGTCAATGGCGAGTTGCATCATTGCAGTGTATCAGTGGCGTTTCAACGCTGTGTGTCTCATGAAGAAGGCTGTGAAATTTTGCGTGAGATCCACGAAGGAGATTGTGGTCACCACGCCGGTTCAAAATCTTTGGTAGCTAAAGTGTTTCGCCATGGCTTCTATTGGTTAACTGCTGATGCTGATGCGGAGGATCTGGTCAGACGATGTGATGGTTGCCAAAAGTTTTCAAGACGTGCTCATGTGCCGGCTCAAGAATTGAGAATGATTCCAATTACATGGCCGTTTGTGACTTGGGGGCTGGATATGGTTGGGCCTTTCAAAAGGTCCAAAGATAAGAAGACCCACGTCCTGGTGGCGGTTGACAAGTTTACAAAGTGGGTGGAGGCAGAACCTGTTAGCAAGTGTGATGCGGCCACGGCGGTTCAGTTCATCAAAAAAGTGATTTTCCGGTTTGGCTTTCCACACAGTATCATCACAGATAATGGTACCAATTTGTCCAAGGGTGCCATGAAGGAGTTCTGCGAACGGGAGCACATCCGGCTTGACGTTTCATCAGTGGCACACCCACAGTCCAATGGTCAAGCAGAAAGGGCTAATCAAGAGATCTTGAAAGGCATCAAGCCCCGACTTATGGTTCCTTTGCAGAGAACACCGGGTTGTTGGGTAGAAGAGTTACCATCTGTTTTATGGAGCACCAATACTACACCCAACAGATCAACAGGATACACACCGTTCTTCATGGTTTATGGAGCGGAGGCGGTTCCCCCCAGTGATATCCGTCATGACTCACCTCGTGTGGCGGCTTATGTTGAAGCGGACAATGAGACAACACTACAAGACGCTTTGGACCTGTTGGATGAAGAACGTGACATAGCAGCCGCCCGCTCGGCGATTTACCAACAGGATCTTCGTCGTTATCATAGTCGCCGAGTCAGAAACAGAACCTTTCACGGAGGAGATTTGGTGCTTCGGCTCATCCAAGATCAGACTGATATGCATAAGGTATCCCCACCTTGGGAGGGACCTTTCGTGGTCAGCAAGAATCTGCACAACGGGTCATACTATCTGATCGATATTCGAGAGCATAAAGACTCACGTACATCAGAGGAGGAGACCAACAGGCCATGGAACATAGCTCATTTTCGGCCTTACTATGCCTGAGCCATTGGCTCTACTTATGTACATATTATGATGATGTATATATTATGATTAAATATAATAAACCGGAACCTCAGCTAAAGCGGGGTATCTGTTCTTTTACATCATGTGTGGTTACACGGAGTTGTTCTAAAGAGGCCTCCGGTTTACCCCTTGAGTTAGCTTTTCAAAAGCATCATGTTATATCACTTGGGGGCTTGGTCGTGTCCGAACCAATGCAACACCTCTTGATAGGCGAGAGCCTCCAGATCACTTGGGGACTTGGTCACGTCTGAACCAGTCACGTCTCTTGATCGGCCTAAGGCCACCGAATCACTTGGGGGCTTGGTCAAACCCGAACCATTGCCACGCCTCTTGATGGGCATAAATGCCACGGTTTCATTTGGGGACCTGGCTGACTTGAACCATAGCTACACCTATCGGGAGCTTGGTCGTGTCCGACCATGGTAACGCCATCTGATCGGCTCAAATAAGCCTCTTTGATAAATATTTCTTTCTTTTTGTTGCGTTTTGTAAACCGACAAAATTTTAAACCAGTTCACACTGTCAATTGACGGAACACGGTCCATTTTTAATCCGGAGACTATTTGCCCGGTTTGATTTTTTATTAATATCCTATTACGGAGTAACACGGTGTTTTCTTATAACCCGACATGGTTTACATGGTAAACCGGCATTATATATATACAGGAGCAGCTATCTCCTCCAACAGTGTGGGTTTGTAAACCTCCACTTCAAGATTGGCTAAGCCAACTTCAAGCCCAACGATGGCAGGTATTATGTATCTCAAAGATTTGATCATATGCTTAAATTTCAGATATTTTGATTTTATATATGCAAACATCATACTCCGCCTGATGGTACAGCCGCGGTGGCACTTTAAGATTTTTTATGTTGCATAAAATACTTTGGAAAGTTCATCACCCAAAGGAAGCACAAGTTGCAGTGGTTATGCACGAAGGCATATTAAGATCAAGAGTGTCAGCTAGCCTATTACAAGGCAACACGGTGCCCAAAATAAGATCATTGTTTTTTCAAAGGAGAAGCAGTTTAAACCGGCTTCCGGTTCAAGCTTGGTCACCAGCCTGGCCTGATGGTTGTGGGTCATCCCGTGCCGCTTCAACTTCAGTTTCTCTACCCAGCGGCTGGAAATCAACAGTTGTCCAGTCGATTCCCATTAATGCTCGAAAGACAGCTTCATCATGGATCAGCAACGACGGTTCAATATCGGGAGCGTAAGTATGCTTACGGATTGGAGGGATAAGATTTTCCGCTTCATGAATTGGTGCAGCTACTCGCTTGTTTTGATTGTCATATTGGGCTTGATAATAAGACAAGTCTGCTTCTTCAACCAATTGACAAGCTAGCGAACGCACCTCCCGGTTTATTGCTCGCAGATCCGCTTCACTAAACTCTGACCCGTCTTCCTTCAAGCTGGGATAGCCCTGAGCCGCTTCAATAGGATCAAAATCCGGCACCCAAGCTTTTGCCCGGATTAAGGCATTGATCGCACCGGTTCGAGCAACAGATTTGTTCATCTCTTCAACCCGGGCAGGAAGCACCGACAGTTTCTTCAGAGTGTCCTGAATCAAAGTGGGCACCGGATTGTTGTGGGATGCAGTACAGATGATCCGCTGTGCACCAGTGTACAGTTGTTCGATCAACGTGTAGGCGGCTTTCAATTTCTTCCGCACATCTGACCCCAAGTGACCAATGCGTGTCCCTAAAATATCACAAAGGGTTAACAAACGGGTAGCTCTGTAAGACGGCCGAATCAATTCAGAAATCAAACCGTCTTACCAAAGATAGCAGCGGTCATGGCATACACGTGCCGCTTTATGCTGGTCAGTTCGTCCACCACCGGTTTTAGTGCAGCCTCGGCGTCTTCTACTCATTTGGTTAAAGCGGATTTTTCAGTAGCCCAATCCGCCCGCTCCTTCTTGAAATCCTTCTTAAGCTGTTCCATGACGCTTAAGGCGCTGGTCAACTCCTCTTTTGCTTTAGAGGTTTCAGTCTGTTGGGACTTCAAATTTTCTTGGAGATCGGCGATTTGGGTCTCTTTTGTCTTCAGCTCAGCCTGCATACAGACAGTAATATGATTCAGCAAGCAGTGCAAGAATTGAAGCACTAACCACATAACAAGTTATGCACTTGGCGCTTGGGGGCTAATGCCTATTTGATCTTCATATTTCACTTGATTATAAAGTCCCAAGATCAATACAAGTATTCAACTTGGCACTTGGGGGCTAATGGCTATTTGCTCGAATATATTGTGATGCGGCGATCTCAATTACTTAAAGTCCCGATTTAACTACACTAAGTTAAACCGACCCTTGGGGGCTACATCAGTGAATTGCGAAGCATTGGGATTTATATTAGCAAGTCCCGGTTTAACTATACTAAGTTGAACCAGCCCTTGGGGGCTACATCAGTGAGTTCCGAAGCATTGGGATTTATATTAGCAAGTCCCGGTTTGGATGCAAATTCTAAACCGGCCCTTGGGGGCTAGGAGAGTTAACAATATTGAAATATCCAAACAGGAAAAAGCACATGGAAGTTACCTCAAATTTCTCTTTCATCATATTAACCAGACCAGCTTCACAGTCACGGCTGGTGTATAGCCGGTTTAGATAGCCGGAATGGAGATCTTGGGCGTTCAAAGCGGCATAAGTTGTTAGATCGGCATTCCATTTTCCCCTGCCAATGTCAGCAAATTCTTCCTTGCCAGTGTGTCTGGATAGAGCAACGGGATTGCCTGGCTCTGTGCGACCAATGCCAGTAATAACAACCTCATCATCCTTGGCATCGCCGGTTTGCACTGGGGTCGTTGTCTTATCAGTAGTCTTTGATGGATTGGTGGATTTCTCAATCCGGATGGGGCTTGTGGGCTGGTTGACAGGACTTGTGGTATCAATAGGCCTCTCTTCAGCAATAAGATCGTCATCTCGCTGCGGTGGATCATTGGGTATATCTTCAGGAATAGCCGCTTCAAGATCTGGTGTTTTGCCCGGTTCAGGGATGGCATCCTCCTCGCCCGCTTTATCCAGCCGAGCCTTCTTGCTCGGCCTAGGCTTGGCCCTGAAAGGAATAACAAAGTCAAATACAGCATATGTTCCAGGGTGATGTACCAGAAATATTATGATAAGTATAGCTTACCCAAGCACCATTTTGAGCGGTGGCAGCTGAGTAGCCGATGACTCGCCAGAGGATGAGTGGGAAGTAACCTGATAATCGGAGTCAGATGGATTAAGAGGTTGACGAAAACAGCCCGCTTTAGGACAAGCACTAACAAGCAAATTAGAGACCTCTGAACGGCGTTTCCGAACTGGACTGTTCGGTAAACCGGCGGAGGTAACTACCTGGCCTTTGTGCCGGGTTGTGCGGCGAGCTTCGTGCTGTTGGGTCTTCATAAGAAATTTGGGATCCAAGTAAGCAAGAGGATGAGAAAATTTAACTTTTTGGTTTGCCTGATGGATTTTTAGTGAAGGCAAAGGTTCTGAATCGGAAGAGAGAATAATTACCTCTGCAGCATTAGCATGGCTGGCTTCGGCATCATCCTGACAAATATCATCATCAATAGGACGCATGAAAAATAAGCCAAGTGAGTCAAGATCTACCTCAAGGTCCGGATTATCCACATTATCATGAGGGGCCGGATCAGAAGATGCAGTGGTTTTCTTCTTGTGAGCAGGCCGTTTCACGACTTTAGTCTTTGGCCGGGTTGGTCGCTCTGGTTTGTCTGGTTTTTCTGGCTTCTCCTGGGGAAGTTTCTTGCTCCAAAACGGATCATTACCCTGTTTAAACAGACATTGATATTAAACAATGACCAGATATATCAATAACAGGTTCAGTAAAAAGAAAAAAAATCAAATTCTTACAGCTGGCAGTTTGTTGGTGGCACAGAAGGGAAGCAGGCCGGTTCGAGCACAGACGTGTTCCGGTTAATTTAGCATTTTATTCACAGCCTCTGTGATTTCTTCGTCGGTAAGCTGCCAGTATACTCGCACATCAAACCGGAGCGCTGACTAAGGGGCAGTATGCTCCATGATATCCAACAGCGAGCGAGATCAACTCCTGTTAAACGATTGGCCTTGAAGGCTCTAAGCTTGGAAAGTTGAGGAGCGTATTTGCTTCTCACCTTGGCAGTCAACCTTTGCGGAAAGGGGTGTGTATTGCTAAGTCGCTCTAGACGAAAGCCAGGCAAAGGATTTTCACCAGCAGGGGAGGTGTCTTTGCAATAGAACCATGTTTGATTCCACTCTTTGGGGTGGCTGTGCAGCTTGGCGTGAGGGTATGTGACATATTTCCTTTTCTGAATCGCCACAACGCCCAATTCCGTATTGGAGCCATCAGCAAACTCAGTACGGCGGTTTAGATGGAAACATTCTCTGAACAACTCCACCGTGGGCTCCTCTTGAAAGAACACCTCACAGAGCACTTGGAAGTGCCACATGTTTGTAACAGAGTTGGGACCAGTGTCTTGTGGGTGGAGTTGAAAATCGGCTAAAACGTCCCGGTAAAATTTAGAACCGGGTGGCTTAAAGCCCCGGGCTAAGTGATCTATGAAAATGACGACCTCTTCTTCTTGAGGTGTGGGAGGGCATTCTTTGCCAGGGGCTCTCCAATGGATGGTGTTTTTGCTGCCTAAAGCGCCGATCAGGACTAAATTGTTCAGTTGAGTCTCTGTGACGCGAGAAGGAACCCAGTTGCACTCATATAGTTGCTTGGCCATGATGAAATCTACAAGATAGGTAATTCCGGTTCAAGAATGCATTGATTAAAGTGCACTGGTATGTGCAATGTTAAACCGGAGACAGCTCTATCTAAACCGGAGTTTTATGAAGCAACAGCATCTGGCGGTTCAACAAGGGGACTAATGGTATATACTGATTTGGCAATTTTTCTACAAAGTTAAACCACCGGATTTAAGCATTGAAACAATTGAGATTGCGGATAGATAAGTGTACAGAAACAGATTTCACAAGATTTCTCTACAGTGAAGGATCTGAAGCAAGTTCAAAAAAGAAGGAAAATATTCAAGGTTCAAAAAAGAACAGTACCGAATCAATGGGCAGAGATACAGGTAGATCTATGGTCTTGAGGCATATAAGTAAAGGCGGATGCTAAGAACTACCGCTACACAGAGCAAAGGTTCACAGGTTCATCTAGGATCTATCATATGAGTACGAAGCAGAAGATGAACACTGAAGAACTTGGAAACCCTAGAACGGATCTACGGAGGAAAAGGTGAAGAACTCACCGGAGCCGAGGAAGAAACAGAAGGTCGCCGCGATGCTCTGGTACAATCAGGGTGATGCAGCGGCCAAGGTTGGAGCAGAGGTCGTCGACAACGGCGGAGCTCCGAAGCTGGACGACGCGGGGAAGACGAAGCAGAAGGGCGCGAAGGGGAAAAAGAAATGACCCTTTGGTCCTATTTATAAGGCAAGGGACAGGAGTCAAGCGCGAAAATCAAGGGACCGTTGGTTTGGAAACGAAGCTGTCGCCTTAATTGTCGCAGACCTATTAAACAAAAAAAGGGGGTATCATGGATAAGGTTCTTTATAACAGGTGAGGTCACGCCGGTTTACAATGACCAGAGAAGATGACATCACGGCGGTTCAACAAACTACAAGAAGATGTTGAAGATGAAGATTTTTGCTAAGGATTGACATGAACCTGTTCAAATCAATCTGGGGCCTAATGTTGGGGATATTACTACTGGGCGTAAACCGGCCTATCTGGGGCGGGTTAACTTCATCAGTTGTTAATTATGTTAAAGCCCAAGAAGGCAGATGAGAGCTCAAGGCCCATAGTCGGTTCAAGGCCTGTATCCGTAAACCGGTGTTGGTATTTAACTTGTATTATAAGTTAGGAATAAGTAGAGACCAAACCGGACACATCTATGAGCCGGCATTGGGGCTCTGTGAACCGACGGGCATCACCCGTGTATATAAGGGGACGACCCGGCGGCGGTTCAAGGACAACAGACAACAACTCGAGACTTAGGCGAAGCTTGTTTGCTCCCTAGTCATCGAAACCCCATCAATTCCATCACAACTAGACGTAGGCTTTTACCTTCATCGAAGGGGCCGAACTAGTATAAAATCTCTTGCATCCCTGTGTACGCTTTAACCCCTTCAAGCTAACCCGTTGCGATGGCTCCTCGACTAAGTCCTTTCTCTACGACATCTGCCGTGACAAAAGCACGACAGTATGGTTTTCCTTTTCTTCGAAACCCTAAAACAGGGTAAAAACAGAAACTGGCACTGGGCTCTGGGTTAATAGGTTAGTCCCAAAAATGATATAAAAGTGTATAATAAAGCCCATAAACATTCAAAACAGTAAATAATATAGCATGGAGCAATCAAAAATTATAGATACACGTACCAGTCGCCTTGATCCATTCTTAGTTTTTGTCGAGTGAACTTTTACGAAAGATTTCCGAGTGATGATGCGGAGGATGTCTTCTGTCTGACAAGTTGTTCTGCTGTCCGCGGATTTCGCGGGATTCGAATTTTGGGAAGCGCGCCTGGCGGGGGAGGTCATGGTAATCGGGACGGATTAGGCAGGTCGCCTCGATCCCCACGACACCTTTTTCGCCACGTATCGCGCGCGCGACTGTTGCGGGATTTGATAAAGTCGTCCAGGCCTACAAGTCAGTCACTCGGAAGTGTCCTTATAAAAGGTACGGGACCGGGATTTTGAACAGTGCGCCCTCATTCTCCTTCTTCTTCCTCAGATTTCTCCGTTGCGCCTGCTTCCGCTCTCGGCGTCGTAGCCCCGCTCGGACTCGATTCGCTGCCATGTGGAAGGAGAACACGGTGGCGTTGGAGCGCGCAAAGAAGGCGACGGCGAAGGCGAAAGGGAAGAAGACCAGCCGGGGAAGATCTTTGTCGAGGTCCGGCCTGCCGCCTGGCTGGATCCAGGGCGACTGGATCCGCTCAACAATCAGTCAAGACGACATCGACGACCTGGTTGAGGGGGGACTGATCCCTCACCAATTGGCGTGGCTCCCGGGGAACGAGACAGAGCCGCAGCCGCAAGAGGATGAATGTGTCCTCCTCGCCACTCATGTCGACCGCGAGTTTTCTTTGCCTCCCCACCCTTTATTTCGTGGTTTCTTAACCTTCTTCGGGGCTCAACTCCACCACTTTACTCCAAACACCATCGTGTATCTCGCTGCTTTCGTGTCCATGTGTGAGAATTTCTTGGGCTGCCGACCGCACTGGGGTCTCTTCAAGCACATATTCACGTGCCGCTCCCAGACGGTCAAGAAGGCCAACCCGAGTGACGAGAGGACGCACGTGATACAGATGTGCGGGGGCCTTGGAATTCAAATTAGGAACAAGAGCACCTTCGTAGCTATGATCCTTCCCGACTCGTTCCGGAGCTGGCAGTCGACCTGGTTTTACTGCAAGGATTAGCCGACCCCGAGTCAGTCGACTGGACTTCCCCCCTTTTCCTTGGATCACGTGGAGAAGCCCTCCTCCTTGAGGGTGATCCCAGAAGAGAAGGCGCAGGTGAAGGTGTTGGTCGAGCGGGTCGTCCAACTTGTCCGCGACGGAGTGACTGGTATGGACCTGCTGGCGGTCTTTCTCAGTCGACGCATCCAACCACTCCAAGCCCGTGACCATCCGATGTGGATGTACTCAGGACTCGAGGACTCCACTCGGATCCACCCGGAGGACGTTAGTGAAGACACAGTGGAGAAGTGGCTGAGAGGAATCACCGGCAACAAAGATAATCCACGGGGATCTAGGAGGGTGATTCCATTCGACAATTTGCGCCAGCCGGAACAGGTATGATTCTGCATTGTCAAGTATCTTCTCGATTCACTGTGTAATATCTTGTTGACGGTCGACTGTATTTCTTTTGTTCATTGACTTTTCAGGCTCTTATTGATATGTACTCGATGTCCAATGGAGTGCAGGAGAAAAATGTCGAGGAAGTGGTGAGCGGGAGCGAGAGTGGTGAGTGGCACTCGAATGTAGAGGAGGACGAAGAGAGCGATGGCTCGAGTGATGAAGTAGAGGTCGACTCGCCTCCTCGTAGAGAGAGGAGGTCCAAGCATGCTCACGACCCGGCTAGCACCCCTGACCTGGCGGCCGCACCGACTGGGCAATCTTCGAAGCGCCCTCGGACGACTTCCCCGGTGCCGACTGAGAAGGTATCGAAACAGCTCAAGATTGCACCGCCACCTGCGCCGAAAGCATTGAAGGCCACCTCCTCCAAACCACCAAAGGCTTTGCCCAGAATCAAAGTGACCATCCCCACCATCTTCGGGTAATCATCGGACCCGATCTTTTGGTCGACTCGAGCTACAGAACATAACCGACTGAATATTGACATTTGCAGTGCTGCTACATCCGGAACTTCTTCCTACCAATACCGAGACGAGGAAATGGAAGACGCGGTTACCTCCAACCCAGGTAAAAATCCTATGATCTTGTTCTTGATTATTTGGTCGATTAAATTCTGGCGATTCACTTGGGATCGACTGATTTATTTGCAGCCCCACCCAACGTCATCGAGCTTTCGGATGATGATGAAGATGTGGCCCCTAGGCCCAGAAAGAACAAAAAAGTAGCATATGGCAAGACGTCTCAGCAAGGGCCGGTGACAACACCAACCATCCAGCAATCTAAAGACGCAGGTGGGGCCTCTATAACTTTCACTGTCCCATTGTCGAGTGAGCGCCCTGCACCGTCGATTGTACTGGTGTCTCCTTCAGTCGTCCAACCACATGCTTCGGAGCTCCAAGCTGCCGCACCTGGGTCGTCTGCCCCCTTCTTCACCAACTACCATGTTCCAGAAAGCCAGTCGAACGCGGCTGCAGAAGCCATCCGTCAGGCTAACGTGATGATGGAGCGAATGAAGACGGTGCACGAGAACAGCCAGGCTGCTTACGATGCCAGCGCTACTCTCCGGGCCAATGTCCAACTAAGTAGACTTTCGACTGACCTTGTTCTATTAGGATATGATACATGAAATATTTTCGTTCATACAATCTCTTATTGTTTGCATCGAATCTATACACCCACTGGGTGTTTTGTTGTCTTTGGTATTTGTGCTCTTCCACTCGGCCTGGGCGAGTGGGATCTGAACCGGTGGGGGCATGCTAAGTGCACCCACTGGGTGTAGTCCCCGAGACCACAGTGGACTGCGAGCAGTCGACTGGGGTCTGAGTACTTTTTACTTTCTTTTCATCCACTCGACCTGGGCGGAACGGTCGAATGGGATCTGAACCAGTGGGGGCACGTCAAGTTCACCCACTCGGTGTAGTCCCCGAGACCGCGGTCGACTGCTGGACGTCGGCCGGGGTCTGAATAGTTTTTCTTCTTTTTTTTACTCGACCCAGGAGAACCGGTCGAGTGGGGTCTGAATCAGTGGGGGCACACCAAGTGCACCCGCTGGGTGTAGTCCCCGAGATCGCGGTCGACTACGGGCAGTCGGCTGGGGTGTAACAAACTTTTAAGTTTTATTCACTTAGAAGTAAATAATCTTTGATCTTGTTGATTGACATGTCTTTTATCTTCTGCAAAAATCTTGTACTGTAATTTCTAAGTTTGACAAATTTGAGGAGAAGCAGAGGCAACTCAACCTCGACTTGGAGCTGGCCCAACAAAAGTTGAAGAAAGCTCAAGATGAAACTGCTATATGGAAGGTAACTGTCTGTCGAATGTTCACGTCGATCGTCTTTTAAGATATTTCTTCGATCTCTTGTTTGAGCCGATTGCTTCTTTTGCAGAGAAAATGAAGTTGGCTCTGGAGAAGAAGGACTTGGACCTTGCAGCTGCGTAGAAGGAAGCTCAAGACAAGGCTACCCTTGCAGACCAAAAGCTGGTTTCGGTCGGAGTGTTGGAAGGAGACGTAAACAAGCTGAAGTCCTCTCTTAATGAGTCCAACTGAGAGGTAACTCGTCTGAAGAAGGATAAGAGTGCTCTGAATGAGAAGCTGGAGTCCGCGGTCCGTAAGAGAAATGACACGGAAGCCTATCTGAGAACTCTTGCCAACAAGCTCTATTTTATGCTGGAAGGTACTCCTTTGAATCCGACTGCTTTATTGCTTGCAAGTTAATCCTGTCCAGTCGACTCACTAACCCTTTGACTATAGAATTCTGCCAAAACTTTGACGAGGAAACTAGACGGATAGAGACGGGTTTAGACCCTATTGTTTCTCCGGTCAGCGACGAGGCTGCCATGAATGTGCTTCGACTGGAATCCCGTGTCGCCAGCGTCACAAGTTACCTCGCTCGTCTGAAGGTGGCAGTTTCACGGATCGACTCATCACTCTGGCCAAGGGAGACGCTTCAAAATGACCTCGAATCTCTGATGACTCGGCTCAACGAGATTCCTGGTCGAATGCTAGAGTGGAAGAAGTCCTCTGCCCGGTGTGGTGCCGACGTGGCGTTGTCCTTGGTAAGGGTCCACTGCAAGGAAGCTCGAGAAAACAAGCTGGCCGCCATCAACGTCGCCAATACCAAAAGGCACGAATTTCATCGCTGCTGCCACTTGGATTGCAGATGGAATTGACTTGGATGAATTCGTCGAACCCGCCAGCCCTCCTCCTGCCGAGTAAACAAACTATGCGATTTAAACTTGTCTTAAATTTGCCTCGGAATGCCGAGTGGTTGCTGTAACCATTAAACTCCTTTGGGCTTGATGCTCGAATACTTTTGATTTGTCGGTTGGAACTTTAGGATTTATCCGAACTGCTTTTGAGTGTGCTTGCGATTGCTTTTGGAATCTGCTCCCTATTTGGAATGACCTTCGTGTTTGAGATGCAACCTTGAAAAGGAGACTTCAATCGAACTGCGCTTTGTCGTCTTTGTGGACAAGGATGGAGCGCATGATGTATCTGTGGCTTAGCTCGAAGGAGAAGGTTGCAGTCGACCTGTGCCTCATCGTCCTTGCGGACAAGGATGGAGCGTACGTTGTATTTGTGGCGTAGCTCGAAGAAGAAGGTTGCAGTTGACCCGCGCCTCATCGTCCTTGCGGACAAGGATGGAGCGCACGTTGTATTTGTGGCGTAGCTCGGAGAAGAGGGCCGCGGTCGACTTGCACCTCGTCGCCCTTGCGGGTAGGGATGGAGCGTACGTTGTACTTGTGGTGCAGCTCCTAGGGAAAGGATTGCAGTCGACCTGCACCTCGTCGTCCTTGCAGATGAGGGCAGATTTAAACATTAGGCGAGTACTGGACTGCAACTAAACCCCCAAGTGTGAGGGTTGCTCACCACTCGGTAGGATTTTTTAAACTTAGGCGAGTACTGGACTGCGGCTAAGCCTCCGAGTGGGGGGATTGCTCACCACTCGGTAGGATTTTACAAACTTAGGCGAGTACTGGACTGCAGCTAAGCCCCCGAGTGGGAGGGTTGCTCACCACTCGGTAGGATTTTTTAAACTTATGCGAGTACTGGACTGCAGCTAAGCCTCTGGGTGGGAGGATAGCTCACCACTCGGTAGGATTTTTTAAACTTAGGCGAGTACTGGACTGCAGCTAAGCCCCCGAGTGGGAGGGTTGCTCACCACTCGGTAGGATTTTTTAAACTTAGGCGAGTACTGGACTGCAGCTAAGCCCCCGAGTGGGAGGATTGCTCACCACTCGGTAGGATTTTACAAACTTAGGCGAGTACTAGACTGCAGCTAAGCCCCCGAGTGGGAGGATTGCTCACCACTCGGTAGGATTTTACAAACTTACACGAGTACTGGACTGCAGCTAAGCCCCTGAGTGGGAGGATTGCTCACCACTAATACGTCTCCAATGTATCTACAATTTTTGATTGCTCCATGCTATATTATGTTCTGTTTTGGATGTTTATAGGCTTTATTATACACTTTTATATCATTTTTGGGACTAACCTATTAACCCAGAGCCCAGTGCCAGTTTCTGTTTTAACCTTGTTTTAGGGTTTCAAAGAAAAGGAAAATCAAACGGAGTCCAATTGACCTGAAATTTCACGGAACTCATTTTTTGAAGGAAAGAAGCCAAGAAGACTTGGAGTGCACGTCGGGGATCTATGAGGAGGCCACGAGGCAGGGGGGCACGCCCAACCCCCCTAGGCGCGCCCTCCACCCTCGTGGGCCCCTCGTAGCCCCCCTGATGTACTTCTTCCACCTATATATCTCCATATATCCTAAAAACATCTGTGAGCATAATAGATCGGGAGTTCCACCGCCAGAAGCCTGCGTAGACACCGAAAACCAATCTAGACCCGTTCCGGCACCCTGCCGGAGGGGGCAATCCCTCTCCGGTGGCCATCTTCATCATCCCGGTGCTCTCCATGATGAGGAGGGAGTAGTTCTCCCTCGGGGCTGAGGGTATGTACCAGTAGCGATGTGTTTGATCTCTCTCTCTCTCTCTCTCTCGTGTTCTTGAGGTGTTACGATCTTGATGTATCGCGAGCTTTGCTATTATAGTTGGATCTTATGATGTTTCCCCCCCCCCCTCTACTCTCTTGTAATGAATCGAGTTTCCCCTTTGAAGTTATCTTATCGGATTGAGTCTTTAAAGATTTGAGAACACTTGATGTATGTCTTGCCGTGCGTATCTGTGGTGATAATGGGATACCATGTGATTCACTTGATGTATGTTTTGGTGATCAACTTGCGGGTTTCGCCCATGAACCTATGCATAGGGGTTGGCACACGTTTTCGTCGTGATTCTCCGGTAGGAACTTTGTTGCACTCTTTGAGGTCCTATGTGTTGGTTGAATAGATGAATCTGAGATTGTGTGATGCATATCATATAATCATACCCACGGATACTTGAGGTGACATTGGAGTATCTAGGTGACATTAGGGTTTTGGTTGATTTGTGTCTTAAGGTGTTATCCTAGTACGAACTCTATGGCTATTTGTGACACTTATAGGAATAGCCCAACGGATTGATTGGAAAGAATAACTTTGAGGTGGTTTCGTACCCTACCATAATATCTTCGTTCGTCCTCCGCTATTAGTGACTTTGGAGTGACTCTTTGTTGCATGTTGAGGGATAGTTATGTGATCCAATTATGTTGTTATTCTTGAGGGAACTTGCACTAGCGAAAGTATGAACCCTAGGCCTTGTTTCAGTGCATTGCAATAGCGTATTAGATTACTTTTATCATTAGTTACCTTGCTGTTTTGTAATTTCAGATTACAAATACCTTTATCTACTAACCATATACCACTTGTTTCACCATCTCTTCGCCGAACTAGTGCACCTATACATTTACCATTGTATTGGGTGTGTTGGGGACACAAGAGACTCTTTGTTATTTGGTTGCAGGGTTGCTTGAGAGAGACCATCTTCATCCTACGCCTCCTACGGATTGATAAACCTTAGGTCATACACTTGAGGGAAATTTGCTACTGTCCTACAAACCTCTGGACTTGGAGGCCCAACAACGTCTACAAGAAGAAGGTTGTTTAGTAGACATCAAGCTCTTTTCTGGTGCCGTTGCCAGGGAGGTGAGTGCTTGAATGTATATCTTTAGATCTTGCAATTGAATCTTTTTGTTTCTTGTTTTATCACTAGTTTAGTTTATAAAAGAAAACTATAAAAAAATGGAATTGAGTTTGTCTCATACGCTTCATCTTTTCAATATCTTTCATGAGTACAATGGAAAGGATAATTGTGCTCAAGTGCTAGAAGAAGAAATCTATAAAATGTTTGGCACTAAATATTTTAATGATGAGCATGATTGCAATGTTGTTAGTATGAATTCCTTGAATATCCATGATGCTAATGATATGCAAAGCCACAAGCTTGGGGAAGCTATGTTTGATGAAGATGATATTTTTTGTCCCCCAAGTTTTGATGAGCAAATTTATTATGATGGAAGCATGCCTCCTATCTATGATGATTATTGTGATGACACGTATGCTTTAAAGACTAAGGATAACCATGAAACTTGTCATCTTGATCTTAATTTTCAATCACATGATAGTTATTTTGTTGAGTTTGCTCCCACTATTATTCATGAGAGGAATTTTGCTTATGTGGAGAGTAATAAAATTTCTATGCTTGTAGACCATGAAAAGAATGCTTTATGTGATAGTTATATTGTTGAATTCATTCATGATGCTACTTAAAATTATTATGAGGGAGGAATATATGCTTGTAGGAATTGCAATAATATCAAGTTTCCTCTCTATGTGCTTAAAGTTTCAAAGTTATGCTTGTTATGCCCTCCTATGCTAGTTGATTATTGTTCTCATAAGTTGTTTGCTCAAAAAATCCATATGCATAGGAAATGGGTTAGACTTAAATGTGCTAGTTATATTCTTCATGATGCTCTCTATATGTTACAATTCTTATCCTTTATGTGAGCATCATTGAAATCATCATGCCTAGCTAGGGGCGTTAAACGATAGGGCTTGTTGGGAGGCAACCCAACTTTATTTTTATTCCTTGATTTTTGTTACTGCTTATTAATAAATAATTCATCTAGCCTCTGTTTAGATGTTGTTTTATTCTTTTAATTAGTGTTTGTGCCAAGTAGAACCTTTGGGAAGACTTGGGTGAAGTCTTTATGATCATGCTGTAAAAAACAGAAACTTTAGCACTCACGAGAATTACTGTCATTTTTATTTGGAGAGTGCTATTTAGTTAATTCTTTTTGCAGATGATTAATAGATAAATTACTCAGGTCCAGCAATTTATTTAAGAATTTTATGAATTCCAGAAGTATATGTTTGATCCAGATTACTACAGACTGTTCTGTTTTTGACAGATTCTGTTTTTCGTGTGTTGTTTGCTTATTTTGATGAATCTATGGCTAGTAAAATAGTTTATAAACCACAGATAAGTTGGAATACAGTAGGATTAACACCAATATAAATAAAGAATGAGTTCATTATAGTATCTTGAAGTGGTGATTTATTTTCTTATACTAACGGAGTTTACGAGTTTTCTGTTAAGTTTTGTGTTGTGAAGTTTTCAAGTTTTGGGTAAAGATTCGATGGAATATGGAATAAGGAGTGGCAAGAGCCTAAGCTTGGGGATGCCCCGGAAGGCATCCCCTCTTTCTTCTTCATTCATCGGTAACTTTACTTGGAGCTATATTTTTATTCGCCACATGATATGTTTTTTGCTTGGAGCGTCAATTTATTTTGTTAGGATTTTCATGCTGTTATTTAGAACAATGTTTTGCATGTTTTATTTCAATAAAAGTGGCATTGATATCCTTTACTATGCCTATGTTACAAGTATACATGTTGCTGTTTGAAAACAGAAAGTTTACCGCTGTTGCAATAATTCCATAGAAAAGTCAGAATGTCATAAAATGTTGAAACCTTTTGCATATTAAGTTCTGATAAATTTACTACAGTGGGAATTTTCTTTCATAATTTTTGGAGCTAGGGAAGTATGGATGTTTCTGCATTCTTCACAGACTGTCCTGTTTAGGCAGATTGCTGTTATGTTTGCATTGTTTGCATATATTTGCTTCTTTAATGATTCTATTTGAGGATAGGACTATTAAATATGCCGAGGCATTTAGTATGAAATGTTGAATAATAATTTTAGTGATTTTCTATAGTAGAGTATGATAAGGTTTTTGCAATGGTTTATACTAACTTATCTCATGAGTCCTTGTTGAGTTTTGTGTGGATGAAGCTTTTCAGATTTAGGGAGACCGTGATATGAGAGGAAGTAAGGAGACACAAAAGCTCACTCTTGGGGATGCCCAAGGCATCCCAAGATAATATTTCAAGAAGTCTCAGGCATCTAAGCTTGGGGATGCCCCGGTTGGCATCCCACCTTTCTTCTTCAACAACTATCGGTTAGTTTCGGTTGATCCTAAGTTTTTGCTTCTTCACATGATGTTTGCCATTCTTAGAATGTCATCTTATTTTGCTTTGCTTGCTATTTGAATAAAATACCAAGATCTGAAATTATTAAATGTTAGAGAATCTTCACATAGTTGCATAATTATTCGACTACTCATTGATCTTCACTTATATCTTCCAGAGTAGTTTGTTGTTGCTCTAGTGCTTCACTTATATCTCTTTAGAGCACGGTGGTAGTTTTATTTTGAAGAAATAGATGAAATCTCATGCTTCGCTTATATTATTTTGAGAGTCATAAATAGCATGGTAATTTGCTTAAATAATCCTAATATGCTAGGTATTCAAGATATGTAAAATTTTCTTATGAGTGTTTTGAATACTAAGAGAATTTTGATGCTTGATGATTGTTTTGAGATATGGAGGTAATAATATCAAAGTCGTGCTAGTTGAGTAGTTGTGAATTTGATAAATACTTGTGTTGAAGTTTGCAAGTCCCGTAGCATGCACGTATGGTAAACATTATGTAACAAATTTGAAACATGAGGTGTTATTTGATTGTCTTCCTTATGAGTGGCGGTCGGGAACGAGCGATGGTCTTTTCCTACCAATCTATCCCCTAGGAACATGCGCGTAGTGCCGAGGTTTTTGATGACTTGTAGAATTTTTCAATAAGTATGTGAGTTCTTTATGACTAATGTTGAGTCCATGGATTATACGCACTCTCACCCTTCCATCCTTGCCAGCCTCTTCGGTACCGTGCATTGCCCTTTCTCACATTGAGAGTCGGCGCAAACTTCGCCGGTGCATCCAAACCCCGTGATATGATACGCTCTTTCACACATAAACCTCCTTATATCTTCCTCAAAACAGCCACCATACCTACCTATTATGGCATTTCCATAGCCATTCCGAGATATATTGCCATGCAACTTTCCATCATTCCGTTCAACATGACACATTCATCATTGTTATATTGCTTACCATGATCATGTAGTTGACACAGTATTTGTGGCAAAGCCACCGTTCATAATTCTTTCATACATGTCACTCTTGGTTCATTGCATATCCCGGACACCGCCGGAGGCATTCATATATACAGTCATCTTTGTTCTAGTATCGAGTTGTAATCATTGAGTTGTAAATAAATAGAAGTGTGATGATCATCATTATTAGAGCATTGTCCCAAGTGAGGAATAAAAAAAGGCCATAAAAAAAGAGAGAAGGCCCAAAAAAAGAGAAAGGCCATAAAAAAGAAAAGGCCCAAAAAATGAGAGAAAAAGAGAGAAGGGACAATGTTACTATCCTTTTACCACACTTGTGCTTCAAAGTAGCACCATGATCTTCATCATAGAGAGTCTCTCATGTTATCACTTTCATATACTAGTGGGAATTTTTCATTATAGAACTTGGCTTGTATATTCTAACAATGGGCCTCCTCAAGTGCCCTAGGTCTTCGTGAGCAAGCAAGTTGGATGCACACCCACAAGTTTCTTTTGTTGAGCTTTCATACATTTATAGCTCTAGTGCATTTGTTGCATGGCAATCCCTACTCGTTGCATTAACATCAATCGGTGGTTATCTCCATAGCCCATTGATTAGCCTCGTTGATGTGAGACTTTCTCCTTTTTTGTCTTCTCGACATAACCCCCTCATTATATTCTATTCCACCCATAGTGCTATGTCCATGGCTCGCACTCATGTATTGCGTGAAAGTTTATGAGTTTGAGATTACTAAAGTATGAAACAATTCTTGTGTGACGAAAATGAAACATGACTAAACTATATGATTTTGTAGGGATGAACTTTCTTTGGCCATGTTATTTTGAGAAGACATAATTGCTTAGTTAGTATGCTTGAAGTATTATTATTTTTATGTCAATATGAACTTTTGTCTTGAATCTTTCATATCTAAATATTCATGCCACAATTAAGAAGAATTACATTGAAATTTTTCCAAGTAGCACTCCGCATCAAAAATTCTATTTTTATCATTTACCTACTCGAGGACGAGCAGGAATTAAGCTTGGGGATGCTGATACGTCTCCAATGTATCTATAATTTTTGATTGCTCCATGCTATATTATCTTCTGTTTTGGATGTTTATGGGCTTCATTATACACTTTTATATCATTTTTGGGACTAACCTATTAACCCAGAGCCCAGTGCCAGTTTCTGTTTTTACCTTGTTTTAGGGTTTTGAAGAAAAGGATATTTAAACGGAGTCCAATTGACCTGAAACTTCACAGAACTCATCTTTGGAAGGAAAGAAGCCCAAAAGACTTGGAGTGCACGTTGGGGGATCTGCGAGGAGGCCACGAGGCAGGGGGGCGCGCCCTCCACCATCGTGGGCCCCTCGTGGCCCCCCTGACATACTTCTTCCACCTATATATCTCCATATACCCTAAAAACATCTGTGAGCACAATAGATTGGGAGTTCCGCCGCCAGAAGCCTCTGTAGCCACCGAAAACCAATCTAGACCCGTTCTGGCACCCTGCCGGAGGGGGAAATCCCTCTCCGGTGGCCATCTTCATCATCCCGGTGCTCTCCATGACGAGGAGGGAGTAGTTCTCCCTCGGGGCTGAGGGTATGTTACAGTAGCTATGTGTTTGATCTCTCTCTCTCGTGTTCTTGAGGTGTTACGATCTTGATGTATCGCGAGCTTTGCTATTATAGTTGGATCTTATGACGTTTTCTCCCCCCTCTACTCTCTTGTAATGAATTGAGTTTCCCCTTTGAAGTTATCATATCAGATTGAGTCTTTAAAGATTTGAGAACACTTGATGTATGTCTTACCGTGCGTACCTGTGGTGACAATGGGATACCACGTGATTCACTGGATGTATGTTTTGGTGATCAACTTGCGGTTTCCGCCCATGAACCTATGCATAGGGGTTGGCACACGTTTTCGTCGTGATCCTCTGGTAGGAACTTTGGGGCACTCTTTGAGGTCCTATGTGTTGGTTGAATAGATGAATTTGAGATTGTTTGATGCATATCGTATAATCATACCCACGGATACTTGAGGTGACATTGGAGTATCTAGGTGACATTAGGGTTTTGGTTGATTTGTGTCTTAAGGTGTTATTCTAGTACGAACTCTAGGGCTGTTTGTGACACTTATAGGAATAGCCCAATGGATTGATTGGAAAGAATAACTTTCAGGTCGTTTCGTACCCTACCATAATCTCATCTTTCGTTCTTCGCTATTAGTGACTTTAGAGTGACTGTTTGTTGCATGTTGAGGGATAGTTATGTGATCCAATTATGTTATTATTGTTGAGGGAACTTGCACTAGCGAAAGTATGAACCCTAGGCCTTGTTTCAACCCATTGCAATAGCGTTTTAGCTTACTTTTATAATTAGTTAACTTGTTGTTTTTATAATTTCAGATTACAAATACCTTTATCTACTATCCATATACCACTTGTATCACCATATCTCTTCGCCGAACTAGTGCACCTATACAATTTACCATTGTATTGGGTGTGTTGGGGACACAAGAGACTCTTGGTTATTTGGTTGTAGGGTTGCTTGAGAGAGACCATGTTCATCCTACACCTCCTATCGATTGATAAACCTTAGGTCATCCACTTGAGGGAAATTTGCTAATGTCCTACAAACCTCTGGACTTGGAGGCCCAACAACGTCTACAAGAAGAAGGTCGTGTAGTAGACATCAAGCTCTTTTCTGGCGCCATTGCCGGGGAGGTGAGTGCTTGAAGGTATATCTTTAGATATTTCAATTGAATCTTTTTGTTTCTTGTTTTATCACTAGTTTAGTTTATAAAAGAAAACTATAAAAAATGGAATTGAGTTTGTCTTATACGCTTCATCTTTTTAATATCTTTCGTGAATATGATGGAAAGGATAATTGTGCTCAAGTGCTAGATGAAGAAATCTATAAAATGTTTGGCACTAAATATTTGAATGATGAGCATGATTGCAATGTTGTTAGTATGAATTCCTTGAATATCCATGATGCTAATGATATGCAAAGCCACAAGCTTGGGGAAGCTATGTTTGATGAAGATGATATTTTTTCCCCCAAGTTTTGATGAACAAATTTATTATGATGAAAGCATGCCTCCTATCTATGATGATTATTGTGATGACACGTATGCTTTAAAGAATGTCATCTTGATCTTAATTTGTCATCTTGATGAAAGCATGCCTCCTATCTATGATGATTATTGTGATAACCATGAAACTTGTCATCTTGATCTTAATTTTCAATCACATGGAGGCCATCCACTTGAGGAAAATTTTCTACTGTCCTACAAACCTCTGCACTTGGAGGCCCAACAATGTGTACAAGACGAAGGTTGTGTGGTAGACATCAACCACTTGGTAGGATTTTTTAAACTTAGGCGAGTACTGCACTGCAGCTAAGCCCCCGAGTGGGAGGATTGCTCCCCACTCGGTAGGATTTTACAAACTTAGGCGAGTACTAGACTGAAGCTAAGCCCCTGAGTGGGAGGATTGCTCACCACTCGGTAGGATTTTACAAACTTTGGCGATTACTGGACTGTAGCTAAGCCCCCGAGTGGGAGGATTGCTAACCACTCAGTAGGATTTTTTAAACTTAGGCGAGTACTGGACTGTAGCTAAGCCTCCGAGTGGGAGACTGGGTCGCCACTCAGTAGGATTTTACAAAATTAGGCGAGTACTTGACTGCAGCTAAGCCCCCGAGTGGGAGGCTGGCTCACCACACGGTAGGATTTTGAACACTTAGGTGAAACGGGTTCGAAGCTAAGCCCCGAGTGGGAGGCTGGCTCACCACACGGTAGGATTTTGAACACCTAGGCGAAACGGGTTGGCAGCTAAGCCCCTGAGTGAGAGGCTCGCTCACCACTCGGTAGGATTTTCTTTCGAACTTAGGCAAAATGGATAAGAAGCTAAGTCACCCACTGGGGGTTTTTGGACGTAAACAAAAGCAACAACAATTGTGCCAGAGGAATGTAAAGCTCTTGTCTTTGATAAACAAATTACAAAGGTATTTCTTATTACATTTTATTCGAACGAGTACTTAAGTATAAAAGGGGCGGAGCAGCTCCGCGTTCCAAGCCCATGGCTCGTCCTTCTTATGCTCGACACTGTAAAGGTGGTATGCTCCATTGTCGAGCACTCTGGTGACAATGAAGGGACCTTCCCAAGCTGGGACGAGCTTGTGTGGTTTCTGCTGATCCACTCGAAGAACCAAGTCTCCCTCTTGAAAGGCTCGACCCTTCACGTGTCTAGAGTGAAATCGACGCAAGTCTTGTTGATAAATGGTCGATCGGATCAAGGCCATCTCTCTTTCCTCCTCTGGGAGGTCGACTGCCTCTTGCTGAGCTTGTTCTACTTCACCTTCGGAGAAGAGCTCAACTCGTGGTGCATTATGAAGCAAGTCACTCGGTAGAACAGCTTCAGCCCCATAGACCAAGAAGAATGGAGTTCATCCAGTCGACCGATTAGGAGTTGTCCTCAATCCCCAGAGAACTGCTGGAAGTTCATCAACCCAAGCGCCCGCTGCGTGCTTGAGATCTCGCAACAGTCAGCGTTTCAGTCCTTTGAGAATCAGACCATTTGCTCTTTCTGCTTGTCCATTCGACTGGGGATGGGCGACCGAAGCATAGTCGACTCGTGTGCCTTGTGAGGCGCAGAAGGTTCTGAACTCATCAGAATCGAAGTTCGATCCGTTGTCAGTGATGATGCTATGCGGAACCCCATATATGAAAATCAACTCTCTGATGAAGCTGACAGCAGTACTAGCTTCAAGATTCTTAATAGGCTTGGCTTCGATCCATTTGGTAAACTTGTCGACTACTACAAGCACATGAGTGAAGCCGCTCCTACCAGTCCTCAGTGGACCAACCATGTCCAATCCCCAAACAGCAAAGGGCCAGACGAGTGGGATGGTCTTCAGGGCTGATGCAGGTTTGTGCGACATATTGGAGTAGAACTGGCAGCCTTCACATCTGTCGACTATATCTTTTGCCATTTCATTTGCACGTGGCCATTAAAATCCAGCTTGGCATGCTTTAGCCACAATGATCCGAGAGGACGCATGGTGACCACAGGTCCCCGAATGGATGTCGTGGAGGATCACTCGGCCTTCTTCTGGTGTTATGCATTTCTGGCTGACCCCAGTTGCACTTTCTCTGAACAATTGACCTCTTATTATAGTAAAGGCCTTGGATCGACGGACAATCTGTCGAGCCTCTTCTTCATCCTCTAAGAGCTCTTTCCTAAGGATATATGCAATGTATGGCACTGTCCAGTCGAGAGTGATGACCAACACCTCCATGATTAAGTCGACCACGGCTGGGACCTTGACTTTAGTCGGGTCTGTGGCACTCCTAGGCTGCGGGGGCTCTTCAGCGAAGGGATCTTCTTGAACTGAAGGTGCATGAATGTGGTCCAGGAACACGTAGCTGGGAATAGCTTCTCTCTTGGAGCCTATCTTTGCTAAATCATCTGCTGCTTGATTTTTCAGTTGGGGTACATGATGGGGCTCTAACCCCTCAAACTTCTTTTACAACTTCCTCACCACGTTGCAGTAACCAGTCATGGCTGGGCTTCTGATATCCCACTCTTTCATCACTTGATTGACAACCAAATCTGAGTCGCCATAGACCATGAGGCGACGGACGCTGAGTGAAATGGCCATACGCAACCCATACAAGAGTGCTTCGTATTCTGCTTCATTATTGGAGGAATCAAAGTGAATCTGGTGGACATATCTGAGCTTGTATCCTCGGGGGGATACCAGTACCACCCCAGCACCGGAACCATTCAACATCTTGGAACCATCAAAGAACATGGTCTAGTGCTCCGAGTGAACTTGAGTCTGTAGTTGTTGTTCAATACACTCGGCGTGGAAATCTGCCATTGCTTGGGACTTGATAGCTTTCTTTGCCTTGAACTTGACATCTAAGGGAAGGAGTTCAATCGCCCACTTTGCCACTCGACCAGTTGCATCTCTATTGTTCAGAATCTCTGATAATGGAGTGTCGCTGACGACTGTAATGGAGTGATCAGAGAAGTAATGTGCAACCTTCTTCGTGGTCATATAAATCCCATAAACAAGTGTGTGATAATTTGGATATCTTTGCTTTGATGGAGTCAAAACTTCAGAGACATAGTATACTGGGCGTTGAACTTTGTAAGCTTTTCCTTCTTCTTCCCGTTCGACCGTAAGTACTATACTGACGACTTGTCCAGTGGATGCAATGTAAAGCAGTAAAGGCTCTTTGCTGATTAGAGCAGCAAGCACCGGCTGGGTGGAAAGCAGGGCTTTGAGCTCTGCAAATGCTGCGTCAGCTTCAGGAGTCCACTCGAACTTATCTGACTTCTTCATCAGTCGGTAAAGAGGCAGTGCCTTTTCACCAAGGCGAGAAATGAATCGACTTAGGGCGGCCAAACAACCAGTAAGCTTCTGGACATCATGCACATGCACATGGCGTTTCATCCGGAGTATGGCACCCGCTTTCTCTGGGTTAGCGTCGATCCCCCGTTCGGAAACGAGAAAACTGAGTAATTTTCCGCCTGGAACTCCAAACGTGCACTTTGATGGATTAAGCTTGATATCATGCCTTCTGATGTTGGCAAAGGTTTCAACAAGGTCAGCCAGTAGGTCGGAACCTTTTCGTGACTTGACCACAATGTCATCCATGTATGCTTCCACATTCCGACTGATTTGAGTGAGCAGACACTTCTGGATCATCCTCATGAATTTGGCTCCAGCGTTCTTCAAACCGAATGGCATAGTGACATAACAGAAGCACCCAAATGGCGTGATGAAAGCTGTTTTAATCTCATCGGGTCCGTACAGACGGATCTAATGATACTCGGAATAAGCATCCAAAAAGGACAAACTCTCACACCCGGAGTCGAGTCGACTATTTGGTCGATGTGAGGGAGAGGAAAGTGATCTTTCGGTCAGGCCCGATTGATATGTTTGAAGTCGATGCACATGCGAAGTGAGTCGTCCTTCTTTGGGACCATGACAACATTAGCTAACCACTCGGAGTGGTAAATCTCTCGGATAAACTCAGCTACTAGAAGTCGAGCCACTTCTTCACCGATTGCCTTCCTCTTCTATACGGCGGACCGTCGAAGATGTTCTTTGACCGGTTTCACCTTTGGGTCAACTCGCAAACGATGCTCAGCCAGTCCCCTGGGAACACCTAGCATGTCAGAAGGTTTCCATGCAAAGATGTCCCAGTTCTCACGGAGGAACTGGATGAGTGCTTCTTCCGATTTAGAGTCGAGTGTTGTTGAAATGTGAGTCGGAGCAGCATTGGGATCCGTTGGATGAATATGAATCGGCTTTGTTTCACCAGTCGACTGGAATGCTGAATCAGTGGCAGGCTTCTTAGTTCGCAACAAATCACTCGGATCTGCATTTTTCTGATACTCCACTACTGCCATCTATGCATCGGCGATCTTTGAGCCCTTCTGGAAGCACTCTTCTGCCTTCTTTCGACTGCCAGTGATAGTGATCACTCCTTTAGGACCAGGCATCTTCAATTTGAGGTACATGTAACATGGTCGAGCCATAAAACGTGCATAAGCTGGCCTGCCTAGAATAGTGTGGTAAGCACTCTGGAAATCCACAACTTCAAATGTCAACTTTTCTTTGCGGAAATTCTTGAAATCACCGAACACAACATCGAGAGCGATCTGGCCGAGTGATGCAGCCTTCTTGCCAGGAATGACTCCATGGAAACTCATATTACTTTCGCTGAGTCTGGACATCGGAATGCCCAGTCCCTTCATCGTCTATGTATATAGTATATTCAGACCACTTCCACCATCCATTAGAACCTTAGTCAATCGAGTGCCTTCGACGACTGGGTCGACTACCAATGCTTGCCTCCCAGGGATGGCTATGTGCGCTGGGTGATCGGACTGGTCGAATGTAATGGCAGTCTGAGACCACTTCAAATAACTGGGTGTCACCGGAGCGACCATGTTCACTTCTTTGTTGATGACTTTTAGTCGACTCTTACTCTCAACGTCAGCAAAAATCATCAGAGTGGAATTAACGTGGGGGTAACCATCATCGTCCTCCTCCTGATCCTCAACTTTGTTTTCTTCCTTCTCCTTTTCCTTGGGCTGTTTCTCTCAGAATTGCTGGATTAGGAGCCGACACTGTCGAGTGGTATGCTTTCGGTAAATGAAATTACCCTCCTCATCTTTCTTTGTGTGAATGTGGCATGGTAAATCCAGCACATCATTTCCGTCTTGATCTTTTACTTTCTTGGGGTTCCACGGTCCTTTGGGTTTCCCTTTGAACTTCCCTTGAGTTACGGTCATATCTCCTGTTCGACCGAATTTCAGATTCAACTCCCGATACTTAACGCCTTCTTTGAAGGCACAAATTGCTTGGTGATCTGACACATACTCCACCGTGTGGTGCAACGTGATCCATCTCTGGATATAATCTCTCAAAGTTTCATTTGGTTTCTGAACGCAACACTGTAGTTCTGTCAACCTTGCTGGCCGCTTGCAAGTACCTTCAAATGTTCTAACAAATACTCGAGCAAGATCTTCCCAAGTATAAATACTACCAGGAGCTAACTGATTCAGCCACGCCCTGGCCGATCCCTCTAGCATCAAAGGAAGGTGCTTCGTGGCCACTTCATCATTGCCGCCACCGATCTGTACAGCCACTCGGTAATCCTCAAGCAAAGCGTCAGGCTTGGACTCACTAGTGAGCTTATTGACTCCAGTCGCCAACCTGAAGTTGGGTGGAATCACTGCGGCCCTGATGGCTCTGCTGAAGCACTCTGGGCCTGAGACATGCACTTTGCTGCTGGTTGGAAAATCTCTGTCAGGGCCTTCTTTGTGAGCTCTGTTTCTATCGACCAGACCCTGAACGAGAATAGATCTCGCATCAAAGCCCGGTTCCCTGGGGTCGACTGGAATCCTTCGCCCACCACTGTGTGGGCGTCTATCATCCTACTGCTGCGGCACGTATGATCCACTCCTTGGGGGAGGCGTGGGCACTCGACGACGATCATCGTGATCGAGTCGGTGATCATACTGCTCACGGTTTCTGTACTGATCTCGTCGGTCTCCACGTCCCTCACGCCTCGGGGGTGATCTAGGGCTGTGAGACGACTGGACTGTGTCTGCAACCACGGATCTGCTGTGAATCCTATTCCATGACTAAGATACTACTGTATTCTGCTCTCCCGCGGCTCGGAGCAAGGCCCGGATCTGCACCAAACCTCGACCAGCTTCTAACTAGGAAGGTTGAATTGACTCCGCTATTCGGGCCGCAGCTGCGAGATTCTGGATTGGATTTCGGTATACCTGAGTCGGAGGTGGAAAAAGTTGACGTCGACTGGATTCGGGAGCACGCTGCTGAGCACGCTCGTCGAGTGCGCGCTGGAGGTTATCCAGTCGAGTGCGCTCAGCCAAGTTGGCCAGGCACGCCTCCTCCAAGGCCTGGGCCTCAGGGATTTCTCCAACGATGGGAGTGTGAAGTGCATCCATGTTGCGGCAGCGAAGTTCCTCCCTCCTCTGCGAAGAGAGGGGTTCGGGTCGGTACTCTTCGTGGACACGCGACGGATCACCGCCACCATCGCCTCCGTCCTCACGGGTGACGCCAGGAGGACTACGTGGTCCATTGACCATCAAAACTTCCGTCGCGGGGTCGCTACTGTCGCACTCGGATGCAGTCTCTACGGAGCCAGTCAAACAGGCCATAGAGAGCTTCGTCGGGCTCGATTGCCGCGACCTGGGGGTGGCCGATTGGCGAGCCACCGCATGCCTCACCCACCGCTGAAGCGTCGACCGACTGGAACGTTTGCCCTGACGGGCTGCAGGAAGGGAGGTCAGCACGGGAGCCAACCGATACTGAGTCGACGGCTGCCGTAGGAGGACGCCACGAACGCATGCGCGAAAGTGCGTTGCCCCGCAGACGGGGAGCGCCTCGACGTCGAGTGGCGCTTCCTGGAGCCAAGCAGAGTCGTCGATGATGAATACGAGCGCACCGAGATGGATCTCGTGGCCCTTATCCAAACCTCCGCCTGAAACCATGTTGATGGGGATCGGAAAAATCACAACTTCTCCAACAAGTCGCTAAGACACCTGCCCCAAGGTGGCGCCAACTATCGTGGTTCTGAGTCTGACAGTAGAATGGGGGGGGGGTAGGAATGTAGAGGCAAGATGCTAACTATGGAGGAGTTGTACACGCGAGTTTTACGAGTTTAGGCCCTTCTCGGAGGAAGTAACAGCCCTACGTCTCAGAGCCCGGAGGCGGTCGACTGGATTATATGCGTGTGTGTTACAGAGGGTGCGAACCCTTGTCCCTGAGGAGGGGGGTGGCTTATATAGAGTTCGCCAGACCCCTCCCGCCCTTAGTTACAAAGGGTTTAAGGTACATAAATATGGGGACGTTACTGGTAATGCCTGCAATAAAGATACATAATGACCATTAAAGCTATGACTTAATTCCTGACCGTTGCAGAGTGGAGTGGCTCTAGATCTTCTGGTAGTCAAGTGATTGTCCATACGGTCGAGTGTCTTCGAGACTGTCGAGTGGAACATAGCTTCATGGTCGAGTGGATGATGATTTTTCTTTGAATGCTTCTGGTTCTTTTAGGATTGTCCTTGGGGAGGGTATCTTGGACAGATCCATGACCCTACCCTCACGAATGGCACACCATACTCGATCGATTCGTTATCCTCTGGGTGCTCGACCTTCGACCTGTACGCCCACCACCTCCACCTGACTTTCGCCGCGGACGAATCTGTCTACTCCATCGCCCAGAGGAGATACTCGAAGAACTTGAAGGACTGCAGCGTGACTGCCGCCGAGGAGTAAATCGCCGCCCTCATCGCCGTCGTCTCACTCTTTCGCATACATTGCCACATGGCCCTCACTGTCCACGAAATCTCCCACTCATTGTCAAATCAAGTAAGGATCTCCTTCAACCTGGCTAACTTTGCCTGGTCGCCACAGGCGATCTGCAAGATTCGCTGCTGCATCCCCTCAATAGATGTCCTTCTCAGTGGTCCGGTGCTAGCTTTGGAAGATGGGAGGAGAGATGGTGGTCTTGCAATAGAGAATAGGGATAGGCGAGATGGTTGTTTTGGAATGGAGATGATGGAGAGGAGAGGTTCCCCTACCTTTCGGTCGCTGACAGGTGGGCCCCGCGCTTGGTGGGACCCATGTGTCAGTGTCTCAATGGCAGGATGGGCTACGTCAGGGGATCCTCGTCCGAGGAGAGAGGAGGTAGTTTTGCAATGGAGAAGAGGGAGAGGCGAGATGGTGGTTTTGGAATGGAGATGATGGAGAGGAGAGGAGGTGGTTTCGGAATGGAGAAGAGGGAGAGGGGCACGCGGCAGTGATTTCGGATTGGACGAGAGGGCCGGCGCGTTGTGACTGGATCAAAATCAAAATCAATTTACCCTTCAATTAAGAAAGCGACCCCACATTAACTAGTCTCAGTTTTATTCTGGGTCATAATTAACCATGATTTTCGCAAATAAAATATATGTTTTACGTTGCAAAAGTAATATAATTTGAAAGTACATTCAGATACGAACCAAACGATACAATTTTTGGTGACATGCATTCACATTTTGCTTGTCAAATACAGTACGTGTTCAAACTTTGACCCAAAATACGCAAAACAAAAAATGCTTCCAGGACCAGCGCCGCTCTTCCGCTCTTCTCCTCTTAAACCACCGCCGCTCCTCTCCAGTTCCAATCTAAATCCAGCGCCGCTCCTCTCGTCTTCCATTTCAAAACCACCGCCTCTCCTCTCCTGTTCCAATCCAAAACCAGCGTCGCTCCTCTCGCTTTCTAAACCAAAACCAGCGCTCCTCCTGTCCTCTTCCATTCAAACACCACCGCCGGTGAGTGAAGGTGATGTGGAAAAGTAGATCGATGGAGGAGTACAACCGATACGTGAGGATCGCAGATGGCAACCCTATGAAGCTAGCTAGGATGTTGGAGATACAGTCTTGGTTTGACAACAAGGACAAACTAGCAGCGACGGCGACATCCATGGCCAAATATCTGCAACAGAGGGAAAAGGCGGGGATACTCCGGGAGGGAGAAGTGCGGGAGTACATAGAGCCGCTCCTCTGGGCCATGGAGCAAACAGATTCACCGAATCTGATTGTGAGGGAGCGGTGGTGGGAGTATCGATCCAAGATGGAGCATCCACCAGAGATTGAAGGATCGAGCATCTACAGGGTGCCATTTGTGAGGGTGACGTGCCAGAGCGAGCCGGTGGAGTCTTCGTCGATCGAACCCAACTGCAAGAGGAGAAAAACAGTTGGCCCGACGATGCTTCCCTGCCATCCTCTCCCTCGCCGTTCACATCGTCTCACGGGGCGGCTGTCTGCCGCCGAGGAATTGGAGGGATTTGCCCCCCGACCAGTAGTCGGGCAAGCTGTGAATTGTCAGGAGGAGCCTAGGGTTGTTAGTATTTGCATGTTGTGAATTGTGTTTTGTGTTGTGTATTTTGAGAGTACTTTCATATATGAATGTCTTTTGAATTTCAGATTTGCAGTATTGAGCGTATGAAGTATTTTATGAATTCTAGAGATCTGTTTTTAGCACTTAAAAAATTTAGTTTCATAGGAGTATAAAAGTGCAGACAATGTGATTCTCAGATAAGAAACTGCAAGTTTCAGTTTCAGATAAGGAACTCCAAGTTCAGTTTCATATAAGAAACTGCAACTTTCAAAGGCAGAGCATTTATATTAAGATGGCCTTTTCAAACAGTGTTAACATCATGCTGGAAGTTTTATTCATGGTCGAAACTGGAACTACCAGCCAGTTAGCATCATGCTGATCATCATTCATGCATAGCACATCTTCATATGATGCACAGTCAAAAAGATATGCTATTTTCAAAATGCCCACACAATGTTGAGTGTGCGAAAAACAGAGAATACGAGGGACGAAATTTTGGCAAGTGTAGGACGTGGTGTGCGTAGATGACAATTGGGACCCACATGTTAATAAAGGCAGAGGCAAAATTTTTGGAGATATTTTCTCTGCACAGGTGGAATCGAACCCAGCGGAACAGCTGTCGGGTAGTGTCACTTGGCCACTTGACTAGTTCAGTTGTTTCGTTACTAATAAGGCACTTCCTCAGGTTGTCGGATCTCCTCCTGCACCTTTGTGCGCTCACCGCGACACCGCTGTCTACCATTGTGAACGTGCTGAACAAACGAGAGGAATCTGGAGAGGACTGTACGTGGAGAGGCGGACAGTCGGGACCCACCAGGTCTATGGCAGTACACAAGCAAGTGCCTCATCGAAAAAATACTTCCTCCTAATGCTATAATGACGTTGGGGCCCACGGGTTTGTCAACAAAGTTACATTTTTAGGTGCTTCAACGTAGTTACTATAGGAGATAAATTCACAACGAAGCCGGGGAGCTAGCAAGTATCATTTATTATCACTGGGGCAGCCACTATCATCTGGGTTTCGGGCTGCCCCGTCTAGGCTTTCTTTTTTAACATGCGCAGCCCACGACCTCGAATGGGAGGTCCATAAGGCTGTTTGTATTTCCTTGAGGGCCATCATGTATCGAACGGCCTATGGACCTCCCATCCGAGGTTTTATATTTCCTGAAACCACGGCAGCCCAACTTATGTATTTTTTTGAAGAAAATGCAGAGGTCTGTTCTATTTTTCTATATAAGAATAGGAACGCCAGGTCCAACTTATGTTTCCCTTCTAACTATATTATATATATTTAAATTATTTTATATGTTATTATATATTATTGTTATTGTCATCATATATTTACCAGATACTTACATATGTAAGAAAACAATATCCCACATCTTGTTAACTTATAAAAATTATTTCTTAACAATAAAATCCTGGATTTTTTTGGCAATGAAAATCCTGGTGATTGTGGAAAAAGCTTGGTAAGATTTAAGGACCAATGTAATAATAAATCACTTATTATATATATATATATATATATATATATATATAACAAAATGCTCAGCCCCTGTTTGTTTTTTGATAACATTGCTGCGCCCACCCCAACATTATAATTAGAATCAACCCAGCAAAATCGTGTATTTCGAGAAAGTGCAAATGGTCTCTAATTTTTTAGGAAAAACATAAATGTGCCGCATGGACGCTACATTATTTGTTCAGCCAGCCCAGCTAATGGTCTATAACTCAAAAAAAGATATAATGGACTGTATACCCCGCAAAAGGACTGTAAATTCTTAAAAAATGGGTTGAATACGTGCCACATTTTTGGAGGCTGAAATGTGGGCCAATAGGCTGAAGCCAATGCAAGTCGTTGTCAACTTAGTCAACAAATTATTCTGACATCGTTAGCCCTTGGATTTACATCCAACGACCTGCATCCATCTTCAATCTCTCGTCTTCTTCCTCCAGCGCCGCCGGGACCACCTGCTCCCGCCTCCTGCAGCTAGTAGCTCTGCTTAGCACGCCTCGCTATGAAGCACTACTCCACCGTTGGCCAGGCCATCCCTCCACCCCTCCACACCTCATGTTCTTCTCCACCGACTACCAAACCACACTGCACCAGAACCAGTTAACCCTCGTACACCTCTCCATCTGCGACTCTACTCCCGCGTCTTCCCATCTCCGGCTCGTTGTTGTCCGGGGCCTCGCCGTCATCCACCACCTTGGATGCGCTCGGCGCGGAGTGGTCAACGAACGACACCATTGGAAGTAGACTGTGCGTGGAGAGGCTGACAGTTGGGTCCATGATCGCACGCAAGGAAATGCCTCCTTATTACGTGCAAAATAATGATTCCTCCACCTGACAGCTGAGACCCACCGGAAGGGCCTCTGTATTTTGTCAAAAAAATGTTCCCACCGTTCACAAGTCGGACCCACCAGCTATATCTTCGCATGCAAGGAATCACCTCCATATTACGCACAAAAAAACGAATACTCCCCCTGCTAGTTGTGACCCACCTTGGTGGGAGGCTGACTTGCGGGCTTACTAAGTTGATAGGGATGGAGTGCTTTGTCAACTTAGTCAATATGAATGATTCTAGCTCCAGTGATCGTACGATGTCCGTCCAATAGCCGTAGTGCTTCTTCAACCTCTGGTCTTGTTGCTCCAGCTGCCCAAAGCAGTGCCAGTCGTGCCGCATGCTCCTGCCTCCCGTGGGCGGCTGTGCTGCCGTGGAGCCCTCACCGCTCCTACTATTCCCACTGCTAGCCAGGCCCTGCGGCGACGGCAGCCTCACACCGCAGCCAAACCAGTGAACCCTCATACTCCTCTCTACGTGGGCTCTTACGGCCGCGTCTTCCCCGGCTCTGCGTCGTCCCCTTCCTACGCCTTGCCGTCGTCCACCGCCCTGGTGCTCTCGGCACAGCGTGGTCAACGTGGTCAAGGAACGGCTTCCATTGGACATGGACTGTACGTGGAGAGGCTGACAGCTGGGTCCACGGCCGCAGCAAGGAAGTGCCTCCTTATTATGCGCAAAATAATTATTCCTCCACCTGATAGCGGGGACCCACCGAACAGGCCACCGTATTTCACAAAAAAACATTTCCCCCTGACAGCTGGGACCCACCAGCTACATCTTCTCAAGCAAGGAAGTGCGTCCGGGCAAAAATATAAACGATTCGCCCCCTGACTGCTGGGACCCACTAGCTACATCTTCGCACGCAAGGAAGTGCCTGACAGTCGGGACCCACCTGGTTGAAGCGTACGTAGCGTTGTCATTCTGGTCACAAACGTGTACGTACATACTTGTCGATGTAGAGGCCCGCACATGTCGTAGTAGAGGCGTGCACGTAGCATGTACACGTACGTACAGTGGCCAGTGTGCAAGAAAGAAAATACAGCCACGTACGTACATACAGGCAGGGTCTCGAATGCCTACTTGCGCATATGTATGGCCAGGGCTCGTGTACATGGCTGGGTCGGAATGGAGAAACAGCATCGTCATCGTGTTCATGGGGAGCCAACCGGATGGGTCGGAACGGAATGCACCGTCGTGTTCATCAGGAGGTCTTGGACGGAACAACTGATGGAAACGAGGCCTGGCATACCGCAGAACGGAGGAAACCGCCTTGTGTTCGACCAGCCACGTTCGAAACGGGATCCTGTTCAACGGGAGAGGTCTGGCTTACCGCAAATGGAGGAAACATACCTCCTACAGTCAAAACGGGGGTCCTGTTGATCGGGAGGGGTGTAGCGTACCGCAAAATGGAGCAAATGGACTTGTGTTGGAGCGGTACGGTCAAAACGGCGGTCATGTTCATCGGGAGGGGCGTGGCGTACCGGAAAATGGGACTCCACGGGATATTGTTCATCTCCACCGTCGACCCCTCCAGCCTCCACGGACTACTGTTCATCCATCATCGACCTCCTCCAGCCTCCACCTGCGACTATTCATCCACAGGCTCCTGTTCAACCAGCCTCCACCATGCGCTACTCCACCGGCTACTGTTCAACCAGCCCTCTCCGTGGGCTCCTGTTCAACCAGCCTCCACCATGCTCTACTCCACCGGCTACTGTTCAACCAGCCCTCTCCACAGGCTCCTGTTCAACCACCCCTCCACGGGCTACTGTTCATCCTGCCCTCCACCATCTACTGTTCGTCCTGCCCTCCACGGGGTGGTCCTGTTCATCCTGCCCTCCACGGGGTCCTGTTCATCCAGCCCCAACCGACTCGAGATATCGGCGTACTGTTCATCCAAAGGAAACACCACGGGGTCCTGTTCATCCACCCCCCCCCCCCCGCAGCACTCACTGTTCATCCAGAGGCAGCATCGATCGGCTTCAGTTAGCAGCAGTAGCAAAGGAATCGCTCGATCGGGTTCGGTTATCAGCCATCGATCGATCGCTCGGGTTCAGTAACGCGTAGCCTGCATTGCAGTCGCTCGGGTTCAGTTAGAGCCCAACGCCTCGCACACACGCGCGTACGTATGAGAGAAACGCGCATCGCTCGGCCCCCGACCAGCCACCGTAACCGGGGACTCCCTGATATTTTCCGCGCCCTCGCTTCTACCACGGTTTTTCTCGTCATGGATGGCCCAAAGAATGTCATGCAGCTGCGTCTCCGGCCCGCCTAGGACGAAAAGCCCTTTTTTTGTCATGATTTTTTGTCATAGAAGTAGGACCCCACCACATCTATGATGATATCGGGTTTTGTCAAAATTATCGTCATAGAAGTGTCATAATTATGATAGAAAAGATTTTCGTTCGGCCCAAAATGTCATGGATGTGTCTTTTTTTGTAGTGCTAATCTCAGCCCTTCGTGTGTTTAGGGGGCTTGTACCAAAGAAGAAGAAGTGTAATTGTGTTCTTCTCAGTATCTAGTAATGCCCATGTCTTGTTTTTTTAGAAAAGGAGGAATCATCCCCGGCCTCTGCATCTGGGTGATGCATACGGCCAAAGACCTTACAAAGTAATACAACAGTAAGCCCGAGGCCATCATCTAGATGACACCTGTCGCTACTCCTATCCTCTTGATGAAGGGGTGTCGTATGTCCGGGCCATATACCAAACAGACATCGCACGAAAGCCTAACATCTAACACCGGATACCCAATCCAAGCCACATAGGCTGGACTGGGTAACACTCCGGTCCGGCGCACTCTCAGTGAGTACCACACGAACACGCTGCAAAGGTCCGTCACCTCCGTCTTCCCTCGATCCATCCTCAAAGCATGTACTGACGCATCCACCTTGTCAGGCCTCTCTGTCATCGACGCCACCACGACGTCAAACAACGTCGACCTCCTGCGCGTGTCCATCGCCACACATCTGACGCCAAGCCTCCACTGCTCCATACCGCCGTGAACTGCCGCCATGAATATGTAGAAAGAAACACCGCTCCACCGAAGAAGCCATCCGCCGGTGCCTCAAGCCTGAGTGCATCTTCGAGAATGCCGCCCCAAGGGGGTAATGACACATGAATGCCACCGTCATCCGATCAACTGATTTAGGGTTTTCCTCGGAGATATTGGGTGGGGTTGGGAGCTTCACCTCGATGATGCCTTCATAAAGGAAATGATGATAAGCTCATCATCATCACCGGCTCCGGTCAATGACCGAAGACCAAGTTTTCACCCGGATCCGTCCCAAGAAATCCACCCGACAACCTGTGCACTATCTTAACCGCCTTCAAAGCCCCAGATCTAGCCGCCTAGATCCGGTGACCAACTGCAACAGTAGTGCCACCGTAGGTGCCCTGACACACCGGCCACTTCCTGAATGCGCAACCACTGGAGCCTGGGAGGAGGGCTCCCACCCCACCTCGCCAAACCATGAGAACCGTCGAGATGGATCCCGCACGCTCATCACCATCTTTGATATGAACCAATCCGTGGCAAAACCACGAGATCGCCGATGCAGATCCGCCTTGGATAGGGACTGCACCACGCCATGCCACCGCGGAAAGCCCGAGCTTCACTCGCCGCCACCTTCCAGGACCGCCGCCCCGGGATCTAGCCTCTACCAACAGGCTGAGCCGCCGGCCACCACGGCCAAGTCCACCATCACCCCACTAGCCCACCGAACAGCCGGCGCCACAAAATCTTCCGAGAAGCCTAGCAGCTCGGCGGCCTCCACCCAGCACTACACCGCTCCACTTTCCACAATCCCGGCAATGTTACAAACATGGTAAGGTGATTAATGAGGGGGAAGGGCACCGACACTGCCACCTCCCACCAATCCATATTCATTACTGTACTGCTGCATCTACCTTGCCCGGTCTAGCTGCCATCGCCACCACCATGATGCCAGAAAATGCCACCATCCCGCGCTCGTCCATCATGACACGCCCACCGGCGAGACCCCGCTGCTCCGTGCAGCTGAGACCCGCCGTTGTCGACGTGCTAGATGCCACGCTGCTCCTCTATCGTGAACACTACCTATTGGCATTGGTCCCATCCCCTCCGCCTGCAGTTCCTCTAATCGAGCACCCAAACGCCCCAAGCAGCGTCTCCAAGAAGGGTACGACACATGCAGTGCCGCCGCCGCCCAATCCAAGGAGATTTTGGGTTTTCACCCGGGCATGGGGTCGGGGTGGAGGGCAGGGACCTCGATGGCGCCTACAAGGAGGAGAACGGCGACCCTGGTCGTCACCACCGTCAGGATGAATGAGTCATCCAGAGTTTCCTCTGGTCTGATGGCACCTCTACCAGCCCCCGCGAATGCATCGAGGCCGACGACCGTGATCGTAAGCCACCAAGTGCAGCGGGAGAGAGCCTGCAACACCGAGGAGATCCACCGGCACCTCACCGCCCATGCGGTCAATACACCATCCATCCACCCTCCGCGAACGACGCTAGCCGAGGGCACCGTTGCCATGCCTAACGGGGCCGCCACCCCAGGTCCAGGTTCCTCCGCGATGGCTAGAGTGGCGAGATCCACCACGAGCGACGAGATCCAGCACCGTGCGGCCATCGCCATCACCCGAGCCCACCGTCGACCGATCTGACCACTGCCGGGGGCCCGCACGCTGTTGGGAGTCCCACACCCACGGATCTGGGCGCCCGTGCACCGCCGTGATCCCGACGTCTTCGGGATCCGCCACACCGTCGGGAGGGCCGCACCCCGCGGATCAGGACGCCCATGCCACCACGGATCCGGGAAAGTGAGGAGAGACCCTCCACCGCCATCGCACGCATGGGATTTGCCCGGCGCCAACCATCGGCAGCGGCGGAGGGGAAGAAGGGCGCTGGAGGGTTACTAGGCGGCGGCGGTGGCTGAGCCCTCCCGAGCCGCCCGCGGGGGAGGAGATGCGAGAGCAAGGCGTTTCGTTAATATAGCGATCTCTGGAATACGAAGCGCGTTGTTCGGTCAAAATATGAGATAGAGATTTCAATATGGACCACATGCAGAGAAAAATAAGTGAATTCACACTCTAAAATATGTTTATATACATGCACATGTAGTCTATATTGATATCTCTAAAAGGTCTTATTTTTAGAAACGAAGGGAGTAGTTGACTTGCCTTGTCCCAACCTTCAAAGAAGGTTCCAAACCGCCATGTCGTGGAGGCATAGGACATTTATTATGATGTCAATGTCTCCTTTTTAGCTTTCTGTTGTTATATTACTTCTATGGTGGTTTTGTTCATGAAATTAGAAAAAACTTCCCTTGAACACTTTGTAAGAGTAAGGATAGAATCGGGACCTGTTTAGGGAGGTACGTACACGCTTGGATAACATGGCGTGGATAGTTTTACCCGACATGGATGGCAACATGATCTTAGGATTGGCCCTCCCGTGGATTAGGCGTCATAGAGTATCATGATTATTTGTATTTCACTTTTTTCCTTTCTTTCTGAGTGTGGACTTAATTTTGCCATGTGCATCTTAATTATGCAGAGGCTGGGTGTAAATATTTAAACCTTTTAAGTTATAAAGTGCCACTTATTGAAATAAGTAATAGAGACAACTATTGACCATAATTTGTTGGCATATCATCTATAGCCAACATGTATAGCAGTTAGGGCATCTTCAATGCTAACCCCCAAACATGACACCGTGTCGGTCCACGGATTAGTGGGGTCCAGTCCGTCGGACACTAATGCCGGAGCAAGCCATCCAACCATGCCCACATACACTCCATAAAGGATTTCAACAAATCAAATGAAATTCATGCAAATAATATGGAATTCATTTAAGTTTGGTCATAATTTATATAACACGGACGATACTTTGTCTGTTTGACAAAAAAACTGAAAACAACTAGGGTGCTAACTTGGTAGAGGATGACGACCTCGTACGCGTGGCCTAGCGCCTGAGGGCTTTTTCCGTTGGGGAGTCAACTCTGACTTGCAACTACTTTGAACATATATTATTAACTTTTTTGGAGAATAACGTATGACCATACTAGTGGCTACAAAAGAGTGTTTACTGTATATAATTACATCAGATAACCACACAACAAACAACTTTGTTTCCATGTCAAAAAACATACACCTGAAGCAATCTCGCATCACACGATACCCATACATTCAACAAACAAATGATATGAATTAAAAAAGTTGATGGTATTTCGCAACAGCATAACTTGTTAGTGTGCTCAGCTAAACATGTGGTTTCATCTGTGTAAGAGTACATTAGTGTCAGTGTCAAAACTGGCGGATCTCGGGTAGGGGGTCCCGAACTGTGCGTCAAGGCCGGATGGTAACAGGAGACAAGGGACACGATGTTTTTTACCCAGGTTCGGGCCCTCTTGATGAAGGTAATACCCTACTCCTGCTTGATTAATATTGATGATATGGGTAGTACAAGAGTAGATCTACCACGGGATCAAGGAGGCTAAACCCTAGAAGCTAGCCTATGGTATGATTGTTGTGTATGGAGTTGATTGCCTACAGACTACAACCCTTCGGTTTATATAGACACCGGATAGGGTTAGGGTTACATAAAGTCGGTTACAATGGTAGGAGATCTTGAATATCCGCATCGCCAAGCTTGCCTTCCACGCCGAGGAAAGTCCCATCCGGACACGGGACGAAGTCTTCAATCTTGTATCTTCATAGTCCAGGAGTCCGGCTGAAGGTATAGTCCGGCTACCCGAACACCCCCTAATCCAGGACTCCCTCAGTAGCCCCTGAACCAGGCTTCAATGACGACGAGTCCGGCGCGCAAATTGTCTTCGGCATTGCAAGGCGGGTTCCTCCTCCAAGTCCTTCGTAGAAGATTGTAAACACCAAGAGTAGTGTCCGACGTATTTCGCAGTGCGTCATCACACTACGGCCAAGTCCTTTACTCGAATCGTTTTTACTTTTCCACCTCAGCATGTTTTGCGAGGCGGTTTCCTTGGCACGTCTTGTCAAAGCAGATATCGTGTTCCCCCCTTTTACGGGGTTCTCATCAATACGGACGTGGGTAACCCAATCGTGCCCGTTAGCATGTTTTCTCGATTAAAAGCGAGTCCTAAACGGCTACAGGGAGGGCTCCTGGTATTCAACCTCTTATAAAGAGACCAAGGACTTACTCCTTTTTCCAATCTCAAACGAGTTCGCCCGTTGCCTCGAGTTCCAACACCCTAGGCTCCAGATTCCAGGCGCTTCGGACCTTCGACAATGTCCGGTTCCGACCATCAAGGCCGATGGATGCCCTCCTCCATCACGGAGGAGGGCGTGCTAAAGTTGAGAGAGGCTAAGTTCTTGACCGCCGAAATTTCGCATAGGTTGCCTGCTCAAAGGCAGGCTATTCCCAGTCCCCAGCCCGGTGAGAGCGTAGTGTTCATGTCTCACTTCCTTCGGGGGTTAGGCTTCCTGATGGATCCCTTTGTGAGGGGGCTGCTGTTTTATTACGGGCTGGAATTTCATGACTTAGCTCCGGAGTCCATCCTCCACATTTCCTCATTCATTGTTGTGTGCGAAGCGTTCCTCCGTGTCACTCCTTACTTCGGATTATGCCTCAAGACTTTTGGAGTGGAGCCGAAGATGATCGAGGGACGGCACGCAGAGTGCGGAGGCGCTGTCATAAATAAGAATGCTGATGCTCCATGGCCCGAGGGCTCCTTTCAAGAGGAGCTCGGCTTGTGGCAACGAGAATGGTTCTATATCACCGCTCCCAGGAGCGCCAAGTGGGCGGCGCCTCCTGCCTTTCGCTCGGGTCCCCCATCACGACTAGCATCATGGGTCAACAAAGGATTGGATCAAAGACGTGCCCTTGTTGCAGGGCCGCATCAGGGATCTCTTAGAAAGAGACCTCAACCTGGTCAAGGTGACGCAGGTCATGCTGATTCGCCGAACACTGCCTGGCAAACGTCGCTCCCTTCGTCTGTGGGAGTTTAATCCAGAGGGACCACAAGCTCTCCATCATTTTATCGTGGAGATGTATAAACTGTTCTTCGGTTCACAAATGTTGTGTTCGGGTTTGACCGAGGATGCAGGCCTAAGCTGCAATCGCCTGGATACCGAAGTAAGTATCCTTGTGCCCGGACCTACTATCCATATAATCGTCATAAACTTGCCCCTAAAAGAGTTGTCCTTTTAAAAAGGAGTGGATAGCGAGGGCAAAGCAGATCAGGTGTCCAGCTCCCCTTCCCGAAACCAGGCCGGATCCCGTGCTTGTCAGGATGTTGAAGATAATGCCTTTGGCGGGAAGTAAGGGGAAGGACAAGGGAACTATGGCCTCTTCGAAGGAGGCTGCTCCGAAGGGAGGAACCGACAATTCCTCTCCCAAGGGGAAGAAGAGGGCCGCCTCTGACGACCCGGAGACCATGGCCCCGAAGCGGGGGATAAAATCCTCGTCAGAGGGTCCGACGCCGGGGAGTTCCTCGGCCGAACTACGCCTTCAAAGGGATCAGCCCTCCAGCGAGCCGTAAGTAGAGAGTGGTTTTCCTTTTGAGGGATGAAAGAAATCCTTGATTTATATCTGAGAAGATTAACCGAAATTTTACCTTGTAGCTCGAACCTCAGCCCTTCTCAGCAGAGCTCGTCTTTGGGGGATCTTCTTCCGGAGATGATGGAGAGTGGGACGCCTCCCCCTGCCGTAGCAACTAGCAAGGCGGGCGACCCTGAGGTGTCGTCGCGGACGGTTTCTCTGAATCCGGCAGGGGCGGAAGATAGCTATGTGGCCCCCCAAGGCTCTCCGCATGCAACCTTCGAAAGAGGCCATAGGACAAGTCCAGCACCGTTTGGTGCTCGGCCGGAGGAGCTAATGATTCTGCTGGGGCGAGCTTCTATCTCAGAGGAGCACCGTGCGTTGATGGGCACGGTGATTGAAAGGATTTCATCCGCAGAAAGCAGATTGCATGAGGCCGTCAAAAGTTTACTGACGGGTTTTGAGGTACGTTAGATAGTGTACACTTTTGTCAGTTGCGCGTAAGTAAGATGCGCCCTGTGTAGATAGTAGCCCCTGAGACTCTGCGTGTTGTCAAGAAATGACGGCACGCAGAGGATCATAATCCCAGGTCTAAAATGTCGCCTTTGAATGTAGGTGGCGAGGTGTCCGGAATCTAGCCGAACTGATGATGTAGCCGAACTAAAGTGGCAACTGGACGTGGCAGATGCCGACATCGCGCTTGTCGACAAGCGGCTTGATGAGGCTCAAGGTATGTAATTCTTTGAGCAGCATCGGGTAAGAGGAGCTTCATGCCAATGTCTTACAATGTGTGTGCTTGACGCAGATGGTACGGCCGCCGTGGAGAATCTTAGGGAAGAACTTGCCCGAGCTAAGGAGCAAGCCAGAAAAAGCGATGCGGCTGCCGAGAAGGCCCTTGAAGAGCTGAGAGCCGAACAGGCTGCTCACTGCCGAAGCAAAGAAGAGATGGCCGAGATGGCTGAGAAGTTAAAGAGCGCTGCAAACCGTTGCAAACTTCTTGAGAAAGAAGACCGGGCGAGACAGACGGACTTAGAGAAGGCCGTTGCCGATGCCAAGGACGCTCGCTCTGCGATGAGAGCTGCGAAGCAGGAGCTGCATCAGGCCGAACAGATTGCGGCTGGAAAGCCCTTTATGCTGCGAAGGAAATTTTGTGATCCGAAGTTTGCTCTGTTGGACCGGATGTGGAGTGTGGAGCATACCTATCTGGACTTGGCAGCGAGTGCTGCTGATGCGACCGAACACTTTCGAGATCAGAAAGATCGCGAAGTGGAAAAGCTTTTCTAGTCGTAGCTTCACAATCCAGAGCGTCCACTGGCAGTGGATGATCGTTTGGCTCAATGGGCCGAACTGAATAGGTTTTCTGGACTCGCCATGGAGTACGTCATGGGTCACCTGTGGCCGGGGAGATCGGAGCCGAAGAGTTATTTCAGCTTGGTGCAGCAATTCCTTGACGCGGTGCCGCGTATAAATGCAATGAAGAGGTCAGCATGCATAGAGGGCGCTAGGCTGGCTCTTGCCTGTGTTAAGACATACTGGGCAGAGATGGAGACCACCGTTGTTGCGTCCCGAGATTCGGACAAAAGCCGAGTACCCTCCGAGCACTATTTTCAGGAAGTTCTTCAAGGCGCTCGTGTAATAGAGACGCAGTGCCCGAAAGATGCTATGTTATGATAGCATATGTAATTATAAAGTAATATTTTGATAAACTGTAGTGGCTTTTTTTTATACTTGTGCCTCCAAGTATTGAGAACACCTCCTGTGCGGCCGTTTTAAGATATATATATATATATAGAATCTGAAAGATGGCAGTCGTTGGCTTCAGCCCCCACGCACATAGTGCGGGGGTGCTCACAGAAGACGCATTTTCACACTTAACCCAACGTCTTGGTCCTACAAAGGAGGTGATAGCGCAGTGGGCCAGGCAACCGGACTATAATGCTTTAACACTTTCACTTAGCCATAGGAGTTTAACAATGAGACTCTTTAGGTAGCTCCTTGGTGGCAACTGCGCTCGTCCGAATTCGGCGCGCGTATGTGCCTGACCGGGAAGCGGCCCTTCGTTAAAGCAGAGGAATCCGATAGATTCCGATAGGTCATCCAGTGGCTGACCAGTCTCACGCTACATCATGACAGTTAGTTTTCGGCTTTCTCTACTGAGGTGCTCGCCCGGCCGAACCGGGGGCACGATCGCAGTAGTTCTCCTGGTGCTACCTTAGCCAATAGAGCGGAACGTAAGGTAGCCGAACTCAGGAGCCGGGCAACCCAACATTTGACCAAAGACATGATTCAGAGCTGATGCATATAATTCCAAAACTCGTGACGCCGAACACTCCCTAAGGTGTTCGGTCTTTATGAGTGCAGGCGAAACAACACTCTTTATTAAAAAAGCCCCTAGTGTCTAGGTACGTGCAAAAATTTCTGACGTGGCCACATGCCAAGACGCCAGCCTCCTCCTTGGTTATATCAGAAAAAACCAGGGGATGTGTAGCAACAAGAGACAGTAAAAAAGGTTTATGCAGGGTCTTAATCTAAAAAGAAACCTTTAGGACGGGTCCCTACTGCACGTCTGCGCCTGTGTCTCCGTTGTGCCGTATCCGGGACGGGCGCCGCACGACGTTCATCTGTAAGAGAGAGGAACTGAGTTGAAAACGGGTCGTGCCGAACAAAAGTTTAAAATAAACAAATTGTAAAGTAAAATATATAAAATTGAGCTTTATTGTCTCTTATTCTATATGCATGGAGCCCCTAGTGCGGGGGTATATGGCCACTAAGCCTGTATCAATGATGATTTTGTACCGAACTCGTCTATCCGCGTTCGTGGTCTTTAATGACCTATTTCGAAGTTTTTTGGCCGGTGAGGCCATTTTACTGGGGGCTGTCAAAGCGGCCGCACAGTCCCCCGCTTGCGGAGGCGCACTTTAGTGCTTCCCCTTCAAAGAGATGATGCCTCGTGGACCGGGCATCTTAAGCTTGAGAGATGCATAATGCGGTATTGCGTTAAAGCGGGCGAAAGCTTCGCGTCCCAGTAGTGCTTGATAGCGACTTGAGAACAAGACGATATGGAAGGTCAGCTTTTCGCGGCGGAAGTTATCGGCAGAGCCAAATATAACTTCGAGCCAGAGAAAACCCATGCAATGGGTGTCCGGACCAGGTGTTACCTCTTGAAAGGAGGTTTTGCTGCGGCGGATTCTTGCTAGGTTTATCCCCATGTGCTGGACTGTATCCTGATAAATCAGGTTTAGTCCGCTGCCGCCGTCCATAAGGACATTTGAAAACTAGAGTCCGCCAATTATTGGATCGAGTATAAAGACAGTCCAGACTACATTCTTGATATTCCTAGAATAATCTAGCTGATCAAAGATGATCGGTTTTGACAACCAGTGGTAGGACCCTTTGGGGATGGGCCATGTGGTGCGTACCTTTACGGGCGCCGCACGTTTTGTTATGTGAAGTGAGTTCACTGTTTTTACTTCTTGTGGGAAGTTCTTTTGTTTCCTGGTGCTCTGCTTTTGGGGTTCGTCCTTGTCTTCGCTTGGTGTGTCGAGCCCCTTGTGTTCGGCATTGAGTCTGCCGGATTGTTTGAAAACCCAACAGTCTCTGTGTGTATGGTTAGCAGGCTTCCCGGGAGTACTGTGTATCTGACATATCCTGTCCAGGATTTTATTTAGGTTGGATGGATTGTCCCTGTTATCCCGAGGGGGCGATTTTTCCTGATTTTGTCGTGAGCCTTTGAATCCGGCATTGATTGCCGTGCTCTTCGGACTATTGTCCTTAGTCCGGCGATGGTCCTTGTTGTGTTGCGGTTTTCCGTTTCCATCCCTAGTTTCGGATGTACTTGGGTCGCTGGGGCTGCACCTTGCCAACGAGTTGTCCTCCCCTGCACAAAAGCGGGTCATGAGGCTTGTTAGTGCGGCCATTGTTCTTGGCTTTTCTTGGCCGAGGTGTTTGGCGAGCCATTCATCTCGGACGTTATGCCTGAAAGCTGCTAAGGCTTCATCGTCCGGACAGTCGACTATCTGATTCTTTTTAGTGAGCAATCTATTCCAGAACTGCCGAGCTGATTCTCCGGGTTGTTGAGTTATGTGACTAAGATCGTCTGCATCCGGAGGGCGGACATAGGTCCCTTGAAAGTTTGCTCGGAAAGCATCCTCGAGCTCTTCCCATCTTCCAATTGTGTTTTTGGGAAGGCTTTTAAGCCAATGCTGGGCTGGCCCTTTAAGCTTAAGGGGTAGATATTTTATGGCGTGGAGATCATCTCCTCTAGCCATGTGTATGTGGAGGATATAATCCTCGATCCATACTCCAGGGTCTGTTGTTCCATCATATGCCTCTATGTTTACGAGTTTGAATCCCTCTGGGAATTCATAGTCCAAGACCTCATAGGTTAAACATAGGGGGTGTGCGGCGCCCCTGTATGTGGGTGTGCCAGATTCTGATGATGGCTTCATAGTGTTGCTTACGAGAGCTTGCTTTCTTGGCCCATAAATGGACCTGACTGGGCCATGATGCGAATCCTTAAGTGGGTCGCATGCCGATTTAGGTGCGGCGCCGCTTGCCGCATTATGGGGTCGTCTATCCGACCGTGTGGCTTTTTCATTTTTTGAATGCGAGGGCTCTAGGGCCTCTTCGTCGAATTCAGGCAGTAGCTTTCTTTTCGGATAGCTTTTAGTGCGGCGACTGTCACCGTACTTATCTGTGGTATTGATTACTTTGCTCCATCTAATCCGGAGTGTGTCTTCCGCTGTTTTTAGCTTCCGCTTCTACTTCTTTAGGCTGCGTGCAGTTGCAACGAGCCTTTCGTGGAGATTCTTCTGCTCCATAGGTTTATTCGGCGTGAGGTCGTCCTGAATGCCGTTTTCGCCGGGGGATGGATGTTCGGTTTCTCTATCCGTGTTGCCCTGTTCGGACGGTTTCTCTAAGGCCTGCTCGTCGTCTACTGGCTCGTCCTTCTCTATGGCTGGGTTTTTGTCGAGGCGGGGCTTGGGTCGGCGTTTACGCCGACGCTTTGATTGCTTTTCGGGGGGTCGATCTCCCGTCCCATCCCCTTTTTCCTCGTTGTCGCTTCCTTTAGAGGTATCCACCATGTACACATCGTGAGATGAGGTGGCTGTCCAATGCCCTATGGGCGTTGGTTCGTCAGTATCTCCTGGATCGTCATCCATGCTGTCGATGTCTCCGGAGTCGAAGTTGAGCACGTCGTTTAAATTGTCGACAGTGGCTACCAGGTGGGTGGTGGGTGGGCTTTGAATTTCTACATCGTCCGTATCCCATCCTCGTTGACCGTAGTTCGGCCAGGGCTCTCCTGATAAGGAGAGAGACTTGAGAGAGTTCAGGATATCGCCACAAGGCGAATACTGAAAGATGTCTGCGGTGGTGAACTCCATTATCGGCGCCCCATCGGATTCGATTGGCAGGGGCGCGGGGGGTTCGTAGTCCGGGGAGGAGTCCGGATCCTCGAAGTCACGGGTCGTGCAGAGTGTGGGGCTAGCGTTCGGCTCGATCGCTTTTGGGATCGCAGCCCCCGAGGTGACATCCAACCGCTCATCCTCAATTGGCGCAATAGGCTCCGAGTTAGGGGTCGGAACCGATGCGTGTGCGGCCTCCAGGACACTGTCCGGGGGCAGAGCTAGATCATGCCCCTCGAGATAGTGCGGCGCACTTGGCCGTGGCTCGAGCCCGTCGAAGATCAAGTCTCCGCGGATGTCAGCCATGTAGTTTAAGCTTCCAAACCTGACTTGATGGCCAGGGGCGTAGCTTTCGATCTGCTCCAGGTGGCCGAGCGGATTGGCCCGCAGAGCGAAGCCGCCGAAGACGAATATCTGTCCGGGGAGAAAAGTCTCACCCTGGACCGTATCGTTGTTGATGATCAAAGGAGCCATATGGCCTAAAGGCGACGACACAGAGGAACTCTCAATGAAAGCACTAAGGTCGGTGTCAAAACCGGCGGATCTCGGGTAGGGGGTCCCGAACTGTGCGTCAAGGCCGGATGGTAACAGGAGACAAGGGACACGATGTTTTTTACCCAGGTTCGGGCCCTCTCGATGGAGGTAATACCCTACTCCTGCTTGATTAATATTGATGATATGGGTAGTACAAGAGTAGATCTACCACGAGATCAAGGAGGCTAAACCCTAGAAGCTAGCCTATGGTATGATTGTTGTGTATGGAGTTGATTTCCTACGGACTACAACCCTCCGGTTTATATAGACACCGGATAGGGTTAGGGTTACATAAAGTCAGTTACAATGGTAGGAGATCTTGAAAATCCGCATCGCCAAGCTTGCCTTCCACGCCAAGGAAAGTCCCATCCGGACACGGGACGAAGTCTTCAATCTTGTATCTTCATAGTCCAGGAGTCCGGCTGAAGGTATAGTCCGGCTACCCGAACACCCCCTAATCCAGGACTCCCTCAATTAGCAATTCCAAAATTGGAAACTTGTAACATTTCGGTTCTTTTTTATGTTTTAGATGCCAGGCTATAGCCGAGATTACTTGAATAAGCAATGTTTTATGATCTATTCTGCTCTCAATCTTTTTTTGAGGAACTAGCAGGAGCACTGCCTTTTCTTATAGAAGGAAAACAGAAGAGCAATTTACAAGGGGGGTGGCGCACGTTTTTAGGGAACATGGAAAAAACCCCAAAAATGGCCCATATGCATGAACCATGGAAAACCCGGCAGATGGCAAGGTCCCAACGAAAGCCATATCCCATTGCTTAATGGCCTCAAAAGCTAGTAGAGCAACCTCGTGATGTGGCATCCGTTGACCTGTGAAAACGCGTCTGTTCCTCTCTTTCCAGATAGCCCAAAATTGTGTAGATGATCCTACTGCTCCTCCGTCTCTGCACTTGGAATGGCTCATGTACTAGCATCTTGTCCCACCTGTCAGAAATAGTGCCTGGCTCAGGCAAGAACCCTGAGATGGCAAGACCCTCGTTTGTCTAGGTGTTTACCTGGTTCCAAACAGTGACCGTGAAGGGAGAGTCCTTGCAAAGATGGGTTGCCGTTTATGGCTGCTGAAGACATAGCTGATACCTTAGTGGTCAGGTTCCAGGAGATTGTGTCATCATGATCTGGCAGCAGAACTATTTGGCTAATCCATCCCCATAGAGTGACAAATTCCCCCAGTTGTTGCAGGGATCAAAGGCTAGCGACTGCTCTGGTCCATTTATCATTTGCCAACTCCTGATGCACGGACCTATTTTGTAAAGCTCCGGCGCAAGTAGCGTTAGAGGGCCCCTTCCACTCAAGTTGTCATACCAGAAAAGTGCCTTGCGGCCATCTCCCAAAGTTATGGTTGCGCATGCCCGAAAAAGTTTCATATCAGCCTGGTTGCATGGCAGGTCAGTGCCCACCCATGACCTCTCCGGGTCCGTCCATTGTAACCAGGGCTAGCGAAGGCGGAGGGCGCGGCCAAAACGCTCAAGGTCTACGATTCTCAGGCCGCCCAACCTCCTTGGACGACAAACAGTCTTCGAGTTAACGAGGGAGTGCCCTCGAGAAGTTTGCATTTGGTCCTCTTTCTGCCATAGAAACCCGCGAATGATCTTCTCAACTTTTCACAGGATCCATAGCCATTAGAACTGATTGAGCCAGAGCGACCCTGTCGGGCTTATTTAGTAGCTTTCCTTTCCAACCCGGCAATATACCCGCAATCTTGTCAATGAAAGGTTGGAGGTCAACCCTCCGGAGCTGACGATAGTGCAATGGAAGTCCAAGGTAGCTTCCTGGGAAGCTGGCAATCTTGGCGGGAAAGATGGTGAGTATGTCCTGGAGGTCAATGTCCCCGCACCGTATCGGAAAAACCTCGGTCTTTGACAGGTTCGTGATTAGGACACTAGCCTCCCCAAAGGCTTTTAGTATGGCCAAGATCGCCAGCAGATCCTCCTTATCAGGGTTGGCAAAGATGCCCGCATCATCCGCAAAGAGAGAGATTATACATCTGGTGGAATGAGCACGGATGGGCTTGAGGATGCCCTGCTCAGAGGCGAGACGAAGAATTTGCTGCAAGGAGTCTATTGTTAGAATGAAAAGCATCGGTGACACCGGGTCTCCTTGACGTAGGCCCTACGCATGCCTGAACGGCTTGCCCGGGTTTCCATTCAGAAGAATCCTAGATGATGAATATGCCAGGGTCATGAAAATCTAGTCCCGTCAACGTTGGCCAAACCCCAGGCACTGAAGAACCTCAAGAAGGAAAGCCCAATTGACGGAGTCAAAAGCCTTCGATATATCAAGCTTGAGGAAAAGTCCTGGGATGTTCCGGTGGTGTAGGTCCTTGATTAGGTTCTAAACGTGCATGAAGTTGTCGTGGATGGAACGCTTTTGGACGAAAGCACTCTGGCACTTAGATACGAGAGTAGGCAGAACCGGGGCAAGCCTGTTGGCCAGGAGCTTGGAGAAAATCTTGGAAAGACTTTGGATGAGTCTAATTGGCCTGTAGTCCCCAACAACCCTAGCGTCAGCTTTCTTGAGCAACATAATGATGTTAGCCGAGTTGACGAGAGAAGCGCAATTTCCCTGAAGGTTCGCAAGTTGAAAAATTGCCTCGACGACATCCAGCTTGATTATTTCAAAAAGGCCCCAATGAACCCATCAGGGCCTGGTGCCTTGACGGAAGGAAGCGAAAATATCGTGTCTTTGATCTCTCTCTCATCGAAAGGGGCTTCCAGGTCTGATAGGTCATGCACGTGCAGACCCAAGTTGTCCCAAATGAGCCCCTTGGTCCTGGGCTTCTGCGTTCCAAGGTGACTCTGGAAGTGCGAGAAAAGCGCATCTTCCTTGTCTTCAGCCATGACCGCAACTCCATTATCCGCCTGAAGCATCTGAATGTAGTTCTTTCGTCTGCGACCATTCACTTTATCATGGAAGAACTTGGAGTTGACATCACAAAGCCTAATACGAGTGAGGCGGGAACGTTGTCGTAGCTTGATTTTTTGGAAGGATAGAAGGCTGAGATAGGAAAGCTTCACCCTTTGTCGCAACTCCTGCTCCGCAGGGGAGAGCGGCCTACCCTCCTCAGCAAGGTCCAGTCTCCAGATGGCCTCCTTGGCAATCTCTATCTGGGTTTTTAAAACCCCCACGCTCTCACGTTGCCATTTCTTTTGAGCCTTGGCTGTCCGGGATAACATGATGTGGATCCTCCGGATGGGGTTGGTTGCATGGACTGGCCGGTCTCAGGCCGTGGAGACAGTATCTTTGAAGCCCGGGAGGCGAAGCCAGAACTCCTCGAACTTGAAAGATGGCTTGTGGCGCACCTCATTGTCCCTCTAGAGAAAAGGTGGGGCATGATCCGAGCAAGCAGAGGAGATGGCCTGGAGATGCGCATTGGGAAAAAATCCCGATGGCCTAAGGCAAGCCGTAGGCATAGAAACACCGTCGGCATACGTCTATCTACGGGGGCCGTCGGCATAGGTTAGGACGTTGGCATAGCCCGGGCCCACCTACCTGGTCAACAATGACCAATTGACGGTGTCGAAACTACGTCGACGGTTGGTAACAGTGGCCGTCGGCACATATTTGCTGACATCACTGATACGTCTCCAACGTATCTATAATTTTTGATTGCTCCATGCTATATTATCTACTGTTTTGTGCAATATTGGTCTTTATTATCCACTTTTATATTAATTTCAGGACTAACCTATTACCGGAGGCCCAGCCCAGATTTTTCAATTTTATGCCTATTTTAGTGTTTTGAAGAAAAGGAATATCAGACGGAGTCGAAACGGAACGAAATCAACTAGAGAAGTTATTTTTGGAACGAAAGCCACCCGATGGACTTGGACCCCACGTCAAGGAAGGAAGGAGGATCTCACGAGGGTAGGGGCGCGCCCCCTACCTCGTGGGGCCCTCGTGGCTCCGCTGACGTGCTTCTTCTGCCTATATAACTCCATATACCCTAAAACTTCCAGAACACAACATAGATCGGGAGTTCCGCCGCCAGAAGCCTCCGTAGCCACCAAAAACCAATCGGGACCCTGTTCCGGCACCCTGCCGGAGGGGGGAACCCTCACCGGTGGCCATCTTCATCATCCCGGTGCTATCCATGACGAGGAGGGAGTAGTTCTCCCTCGAGGCTGAGGGTATGTACCAGTAGCTATGTGTTTGATCTCTCTCTCTCATGTTCTTGAGATGATACGATCTTGATGTATCGCGAGCTTTGCTATTATATTTGGATCCTATGATGTTTCTTCCCCCCTCTTCTCTCTTGTAATGAATCGAGTTTCCCTTTTGAAGTAAACTTATCGGATTGAGTCTTTAAAGATTTGAGAACACTTGATGTATGTCTTGCCGTGGATATCTATGGTGACAATGGGATACCGCGTGCCACTTGATGTATGTTAAGGTGACCAACTTGCGGGTTCATGAACCTATGCATAGGGGCTGGCACACGTTTTCATCGTGATTCTCTGGTAGATCTTTGGGGCACTCTTTGAGGTCCTTTGTGTTGGTTGAATAGATGAATCTGAGATTGTGTGATGCATATCGTATAATCATGCCCACGGATACTTGAGGTGACATTGGAGTATCTAGGTGACATTAGGGTTTTGGTTGATTTGTATCTTAAGGTGTTATTCTGGTACGAACTCTAGGGATGTTTGTGACACTTATAGGAATAGCCCAATGTATTGATTGGAAAGAATAACTTTGAGGTGGTTTCGTACCCTACCACAATCTCTTCGTTCGTTCTCTGCTATTAGTGACTTTGGAGTGACTCTTTGTTGCATGTTGAGGGATAGTTTTATGATCCAATTATGTTAGTATTGTTGAGGGAACTTATACTAGCGAAAGTATGAACCCTAGGCCTTGTTTCAACGCATTGCAATACCGTTTACGCTCACTTTTATCATTAGTTACCTTGCTGTTTTTATATTTTCAGATGACAAAAACTATTATATCTACTATCCATATTGCACTTGTATCACCATCTCTTCGCCGAACTAGTGCACCTATACAATTTACCATTGTATTGGGTGTGTTGGGGACACAAGAGACTCTTTGTTATTTGGTTGCAGGGTTTCTTGAGAGAGACCATCTTCATCCTATGCCTCCTACAGATTGATAAACATTAGGTCATCCACTTGAGGGAAATTTGCTACTGTCCTACAAACCTCTGCACTTGGAGGCCCAACAACGTCTACAAGAAGAAGGCTGTGTAGTAGACATCAAGCTCTTTTCTGGCGCCGTTGCTGGGGAGGTGAGTGCTTGAAGGTATATCTTTAAATCTTGCAATCGAGTCTTTTAGGTTCTTGTTTTATCACTAGTTTAGTTTATAAAAGAAAACTATAAAAAAATGGAATTGAGTTTGTCTCATACGCTTCACCTTTTTAATATGTTTCGTGAGTATGATGGAAAGGAAAATTGTGCTCAGGTGCTAGAAGAAGAAATCTATAAAATGTTTGGCACTAAGTATTTGAATGATGAGCATGACTACAATGTTGTTAGTATGAATTCCTTGAATATCCATGATGCTAATGATATGCAAAGCCACAAGCTTGGGGAAGCTATGTTTGATGAAGATGATATTTGTTGTCCCCCAAGTTTTGATGAGAAAATTTATTATGATGAAAGCATGCCTCCTATCTATGATGATTATTGTGATGACACATATGCTTTAAAGAATAATGATAACCATGAAACTTGTCATCTTGATCTTAATTTTCAATCACATGATAGTTATTTTGTTGAGTTTGCTCCCACTATTATTCATGAGAAGAATTTTGCTTATGTGGAGAGTAGTAAATTTTGCATGCTTGTAGATCATGAAAAGAATGCTTTATGTGCTGGTTATATTGTTGAATTCATTCATGATGCTACTGAAAATTATTATGAGGGAGGAACATATGCTTGTAGGAATTGCAATCATATTAAGTTTCCTCTCTATGTGCTTAAAATTTTGAAGTAATGCTTGTTTTGCTCTCCTATGCTAGTTGATTATTGTTCCCATAAATTGTTTTCTCACAAAATCCCTATGCATAGGAAGAATGTTAGACTTAAATGTGCTATTCATATTCTTCATGATGCTCTTTTTATGTTTCAATTCTTATCCTTCATGTGAGCATCATTGAAATTATCATGCCTAGCTAGGGGCATTAAACGATAGCGCTTGTTGGGAGGCAACCCAATTTTATTTTAGTTCCTTGCTTTTTGCTCCAGTTTAGTAATAAATAATTCATTTAGCCTCTGTTTAGATGTGGTTTTATGTGTTTAATTAGTGTTTGTGCCAAGTAGAACCTTTGGGAAGACTTGGGGGAAGTCTTGTTGATCATGCTGTCAAAAATAGAAACTTTAGCGCTCACGAGAATTGCTGCCATTTTTATTTGGAGACTGATATTTAGTTAATTCTTTTTTCAGATGATTAATAGATAAATTCCTCAGGTCCAGAAATTTATTGGAGAATTTTATGAGTTCCAGAAGTATACGTTTGATCCAGATTACCACAGACTGTTTTGTTTTTGACAGATTCTGTTTTTCATGTGTTGTTTACTTATTTTGATGAATCTATGGCTAGTAAAAGATTTTATAAACCATAGAGAAGTTTTAATACAGTAGGTTTAACACCAATATAAATAAATAATGAGTTCATTACAGTACCTTGAAGTGGTGATATATTTTCTTATACTAACGGAGCTTACGAGTTTTCTGTTAAGTTTTGTGTTGTGAAGTTTTCATGTTTTGGGTAAGGATTCGATGGACTATGGAATAAGGAGTGGCAATAGCCTAAGCTTGGGGATTCCAAAGTCACCCCAAGTTAATATTCAAGGATAACCAAGAGCCTAAGCTTGGGGATGCCCCGGAAGGCATCCCCTCTTTCGTCTTCGTTCATCGGTAACTTTACTTGGAGCTATATTTTTATTCAGCACATGATATGTGTTTTGCTTGGAGCGTCAATTTATTTTGTTAGGATTTGCTTGCTGTTATTTAGAACAATGTTTTTCATCTTTTATTTAAATAAAAGTGGCATTGATAGCCTTTACTATGCCTATGTTACAAGTATACATGTTGCTGTTTGAAAACAGAAAGTTTACCGCTGTTGCAATAATTCCCTGGAAAAGTCAGAATGTGATAAAATGTTGAAACCTTTTGAATATTAAGCTCTGATAAATTTACTACAGTGGTAATTTTATTTCATAATTTTTGGAGCTAGGGAAGTATGGGTGTTGCAGCATTTTTTACAGACTATCCTGTTTAGGCAGATTGCTGTTATGTTTGCATTGTTTGCATATGTTTGCTTCTTTAATGATTCTATTTGAGGATACGACTATTAAATATGAAGAGGCATTTAGTATGCAATGTTGAATAATAATTTTAGTGATTTGCTACAGTAGAGTATGATAAGGTTTTTGCAATGGTTTATACTAACTTATCTCACGAGTCCTTGTTGAGTTTTCTGTGGATGAAGCTTTTGAGATTTAGGGAGACCGTGATATGAGAGGAGTTAAGGAGACACAAAATTTCAAGCTTGGGGATGCCCAAGGCACCCCAAGATAATATTTCAAGAATTCTCAAGCATCTAAGCTTGGGGATGCCCCGGTTGGCATCCCACCTTTCTTCTTCAACAACTATCGGTTAGTATCGGTTGATCCTAAGTTTTTGCTTCTTCACATGATGTTTGCTATTCTTAGATGTAATTTTATTTTTCTTTGCTTGCTGTTTGAATAAAGTACCAAGATCTGAAATTATTTAATGGTAGAGAGTCTTCACATAGTTGCATAATTATTCGACTACTCATTGATCTTCACTTATATCTTTCGGAGTAGTTTGTTGTTGCTCTAGTGCTTCACTTATATCTTTTAGAGCATGGTGGTAGTTTTATTTTATAGAAATAGATGAACTCTCATGCTTCACTTATATCATTTTTAGAGTCTTAAATAGCATTGTAATTTTCTTAAAATCCTAATATGCTAGGTATTCAAGAATAATAAAATTCTCTTATGAGTGTGTTGAATACTATGAGAAGTTTGATACTTGATGATTGTTTTGAGATATGAGGATGGTAGTATTAGAGTCATGCTAGTTCAGTAGTTGTGAATTTGAGAAATACTTGTGTTGAAGTTTGTGATTCCCATAGCATGCACGTATGGTGAACCGTTATGCGATGAAGTCGGAGCATGATTTATTTATTGATTGTCCTCATGAGTGGCGGTCGGGGACGAGCGATGGTATTTTCCTACCAATCTATACCCCTAGGAGCATGCACGTAGTACTTTGTTTCGATAACTAATATATTTTTTCAATAAGTATGTGAGTTCTTTATGACTAATGTTGAGTCCATGGATTATACGCACTCTCACCCTTCCACCATTGCTAGCCTCTCTAGTATCGTGCAACTTTTGCCGGTACCATAATCCCACCATTTACCTTCCTCAAAACAGCCACCATACCTACCTATTATGGCATTTCCATAGCCATTCCGAGATATATTGCCATGAAACTTTCCACCAACCCGTTCTTCATGACACAGTCATCATTGTCATATTGCTAGCATGATCATGTAGTTGACATTGTATTTGTGGCAAAGCCACCATTCATAATTCTTTCATACTTGTCACTCTTGATTCGTTGCATATCCCGGTACACCGCTGGAGGCATCCATATAGAGTCATACTTTGTTCTAGTATCAAGTTGTATCATCGACTTCTAAGTAAATAGAAGTGTGATGATCATCATTCAATAGAGCATTGTCCCAAAAAAAAGGCCAAAAAAAGAAGAAGAAAAAGTCCAAATAAAAAAATAAAAAAAGGGACAATGCTACTATCCTTTTACCACACTTGTGCTTCAAAGTAGCACCATGATCTTCATGATAGAGAGTCTCCTATGTTGTCACTTTCATATACTAGTGAGAAATTTTCATTATAGAACTTGGCTTGTATATTCCAATGATGGGCTTCCTCAAAATGCCCTAGGTCTTCATGAGCAAGCAAGTTGGATGCACACCCACTAGTTTCTTTTCTTGAGCTTTCATACACTTATAGCTCTAGTGCATCCGTTGCATGGCAATCCATACTCACTCACATTGATATCTATTGATGGGCATCTCCATAGCCCATTGATCCGCCGAGTCGATGTGAGACTATCTTCTCCCTTTTTGTCTTCTCCACAACCACCATTCTATTCCACCTATAGTGCTATATCCATGGATCACACTCATGTATTGCGTGAAGATTGAAAAAGTTTGAGAACATCAAAAGTATGACACAATTGCTTGGCTTGTCATCGGGGTTGTGCATGATTTAAATATTTTGTGTGGTGAAGATGGAGCATAGCCAGACTATATGATTGTGTAGGGATAGCTTTCTTTAGCCATGTTAATTTGAGAAAACATAATTGCTTTGTTAGTATGCTTGAAGTATTATTATTTTCTATGCCAATATAAACTTTTGTCTTTAATCTTTCGGATCTGAATATTCATATCACAAGTAAGAAGAATTACATTTAAATTAAACCAACTAGCATTCCACATCAAAAATTATCTTTTTATCATTTACCTACTCGAGGACGAGCAGGAATTAAGCTTGGGGATGCTTGATACATCTCCAACGTATCTATAATTTTTGATTGCTCCATGCTATATTATCTACTATTTTGGGCAATATTGGGCTTTATTATCCACTTTTATATTACTTTCAGGACTAACCTATTAACCGGAGGCCCAGCCCAGATTTGCTGTTTTATGCCTATTTCAGTGTTTTGAAGAAAAGGAATATCAGACGGAGTCGAAACAGAACGAAATCAACTAGAGAAGTTATTTTTGGAACGAAAGCCACCCGATGGACTTGGACCCCACGTCAAGGAAGGAAGGAGGAGCTCATGAGGGTAGGGGGCGCGCCCACCCCCCTGCCTCGCGGGGCCCTCGTGGCTCCCCTGACGTGCTTCTTCTGCCTATATAACTCCATATACCCTAAAACTTCCAGAACGCAACATAGATCGGGAGTTCCGCCACCAGAAGCCTCCGTAGCCACCAAAAACCAATCGGGACCCTGTTCCGGCACCCTGCCGGAGGGGGGAACCCTCACCGGTGGCCATCTTCATCATCCCGGTGCTCTCCATGACGAGGAGGGAGTAGTTCTCCCTCGAGGCTGAGGGTATGTACCAGTAGCTATGTGTTTGATCTCTCTCTCTCTCTCATGTTCTTGAGATGATACGATCTTGATGTATCGCGAGCTTTGCTATTATATTTGGATCCTATGATGTTTCTTCCCCCCTCTTCTCTCTTGTAATGAATCGAGTTTCCCTTTTGAAGTAATCTTATCGGATTGAGTCTTTAAAGATTTGAGAACACTTGATGTATGTCTTGCCGTGGATATCTGTGGTGACAATGGGATACCGCGTGCCACTTGATGTATGTTAAGGTGACCAACTTGCGGGTTCATGAACCTATGCATAGGGGCTGGCACATGTTTTCGTCGTGATTCTCCGGTAGATCTTTGGGGCACTCTTTGAGGTCCTTTGTGTTGGTTGAATAGATGAATATGAGATTGTGTGATGCATATCGTATAATCATGCCCACGGATACTTGAGGTGACATTGGAGTATCTAGGTGACATTAGGGTTTTGGTTGATTTCTATCTTAAGGTGTTATTCTGGTACGAACTCTAGGGATGTTTGTGACACTTATAGGAATAGCAAACGGATTGATTGGAAAGAATAACTTTGAGGTGGTTTTGTACCCTACCATAATCTCTTCGTTCGTTCTCCGCTATTAGTGACTTTGGAGTGACTCTTTGCTGCATGTTTAGGGATAGTTTTATGGTCCAATTATGTTAGTATTGTTGAGGGAACTTATATTAGCGAAAGTATGAACCCTAGGCCTTGTTTCAACGCATTGCAATACCGTTTACGCTCACTTTTATCATTAGTTACCTTGCTGTTTTTATATTTTCAGATTACAAAAACTATTATCTACTATCCATATTGCACTTGTATCACCATCTCTTCACGGAACTAGTGCACCTATACAATTTACCATTGTATTGGGTGTGTTGGGGACACAAGAGACTCTTTGTTATTTGGTTACAGGGTTGCTTGAGAGAGACCATCGTCATCCTACGCCTCCTACGGATTGATAAACCTTAGGTCATCCACTTGAGGGAAATTTGCTACTGTCCTACAAACCTCTGCACTTGGAGGCCCAACAACGTCTACAAGAAGAAGGTTGTGTAGTAGACATCAACCACCGATCCGCGTCGTCGACACGTCATCGATCCGAGGGTGTTGGGGCTTGTTATGTGGTAGAGATATGCCTACGGCATAGCCGTCGACATAGACCTGGCCAATTTCCTTGCCATGTCATCTATCCACATGCGATGCCACGTCATTGATCCGTGGGATTGTACCTCCGTGTGCACACCTAAGCCGACGGCCTTGCCATCGGCATACATTTTTTTATTTTTACATTATATTATTTTTCCACAAGATAAATGTGCCGTATTTAAACAAAAAACATACCCCGATGGTATATCGATTGCGCCCTCACGGACGTCGCTGTCGCCCTGTCACAGAGGGGGTAAACGGTCGACATAGAGGGAATATGGTTAGTAGGGTGATTCGGGGTGTAGCTATGCACGACCCCGCATGTATGAGGGCCCGGTGCGACGCTCCGGTAGCATTGCTACCACCAGGGCCCCCGTCCCGCCTAACCCTGTAGCGTTTGACCTCGAGATCTAGCCCTTTGATTTTACCCAGACAGCCTTTGACCAGTGGAAATCTCCACCTGGTTGTGTTAGTTCAGCCCATAGGAACACTTCGGAGCAACATCTGGGCCAAACCCACAGCAAGATCCCGTATGTGTAGATCCGACGAGTCCGTTTCCCCCTTCCAGGTGCCGGCGGCAATGCCGTCCGTGAGACGGGCCACACCCCAGAGATGCGTGCCGCAACTTTAGACGTGCCACCACACCACCCCACAATGATGAGGGCCCGCTGCGACGCTCCGGTGGCATTGCTACCCCCCGGCCCCCGTCCCGCCTAACCTTGTAGCGTTTGACCACGAGATCTAGCCCTTTGACTTTACACAGACGGGCTTTGACCAATGGAACTTATCACCCGGTTGTGTTAGGTCCGCCCATAGGAACCCTTTGGAGAAACATCCGGACCAAACCCTCAACAAGATCTCCTCCGTGTAGACCCGACGCGTCCGTTTCCCGCTCCAGGTGCCGGCGGCGGCGCCGTCTGTGAGGGGGGCCACACCTCGGAGATGCGTGCCACCTCTTCAGACATGCCGCCACACCACACCGCATGTATGAGGGCCCGGTGCGACGCTCCGGTAGCATTGCTACCACCAGGGCCCTCGTCCCGCCTAACCCTATAGCGTTTGACCACGAGATCTAGCCCTTTGATTTTACCCAGACAGGCTTTGACCAGTGGAAATCTCCACCTGGCTGTGTTAGTTCAGCCCATAGGAACACTATGGAGCAACATCCGGACAAACCCACACCAAGATCCCGTATGTGTAGATCCGACGCGTTCGTTTCCCCATTCCAGGTGCCGGCGGGCAACGCCGTCCGTGAGACGGGCCACACCCCGGAGATGCGTGCCGCCACTTCAGACATGCCACCACACCACACCACCCCGCAATGATGAGGGCCTGCTGCGATGCTCCGGTGGCATTGCTACCCCCAGGCCCCCGTCCCTCCTAACCCTGTAGCGTTTGACCACGAGATCTATCCCATTGACTTTACACAGACGGGCTTTGACCAATGGAACTCTCCACCCAGTTGTGTTAGGTCCGCACATAGGAACCCTTTGGAGAAACATCCGGACCAAACCCACAACAAGATCTCCTCCGTGTAGACCCGACGCGTCCGTTTCCCGCTCCAGGTGCCGGCGGCGGCGCCGTCCGTGAGGGGGGCCACACCCCGGAGATGCGTGCCACCTCTTCAGACATGCCACCTCACCACCCTGCATGTATGAGGGACTGGTGCGACGCTCCAGTGGCATTTCTAGCCCCCAAGGGCCCCCGTCCCGCCTAACCCTGTAGTGTTTGACCATGAGATATAGCCCTTTGACTTTACACGGAGGGGCTTTTGACCGGTGAAACTCTCCATCTGCTTGTGTTAGGTTAGCCCACAGGAACACTATGGAGAAACATCCAGGCCAAACCCACAGCATGATCCCTTCCGTGTGGACCTGGCGCGTCCGTTTCCCCCCTCCAGGTGCCAGCGACGGCATCGTCCGTGAGGGGGGCCACACCCCAGAGACGCGTGCCGCCTCTTCAGACATGCCACCACACCACCCCGCATGCATGAGGGCCCGGTGCGACGCTCCGGTGGCATTGCTACCCCCACAAGGCCCCCGTCCCGCCTAACCCTATAGCGTTTGACCACGAGATCTAGCCCTTTGACTTTACACAGACGGGCTTTGACCAATTGAACTCTCCAACCAGTTGTGTTAGGTCAACCCATAGGATAACTTTGGAGCAATATCCGGGCTAAACCCACAGCAAGATCCCTTTTTTTAGACCCGACGCGTCTGTTTCCCCCCTCCAGGTGCCGGCAGCGGCGCCATCCATGAGGGGGGCCACACCCCGGAGACGCGTGCCGCCTCTTCAGATATGCCACCACACCACCCCGCATGTATGAGGTCCCGGTGCGAAGCTCCGGTGGCATTGGTACCCCCAGGGCCCACGTCCTGCCAAACCCTATAGTGTTTGAACACGAGATCTAGCCCTTTGACTTTACACGAACGGGCTTTGACCAAGTGGAACTCTCCACACGGTTGTGTTAGTTCAGCCCATAGAAATAATTTGGAGCAACATCTGGGCCAAACCCACAAAAAGATTCCCTCCGTGTAGACCCGACACATCCGTTTCCTCCCTCCAGGTGCCGACGACGGCACCGTCCGTGAGAGGGGCCACACCCCGGAGAGCGTGCCGCCTCTTCATACATGCCACCACACTGAAGGAAATATGCCCTAGAGGCAATAATAAAGTTATTATTTATTTCCTTATTTCATGATAAATTTTTATTATTCATGCTAGAATTGTATTAACCGAAAACATAATACATGTCTGAATACATAGACAAACAGAGTCTCACTAGTATGCCTCTACTTGACTAGCTCGTTGATCAAAGATGGTTATGTTTCCTAACCACAGACATGAGTTTTCATTTTATAAATGGGATCACATCAATATGAGAATTATGTGATTGACTTGACCCATTCTGTTAGCTTAGCACTTGATCATTTTAGTTAACTGCTATTGCTTTCTTCATGACTTATACATGTTCCTATGACTATGAGATTATGCAACTCCCGATTACCGAAGGAACACTTATGTACTGCCAAATGTCACAACGTAAGTGGGTGATTATAAAGGTGCTCTACAGGTGTCTCCAATGGTACTTGTTGAGTTGGCATAGATCAAGATTAGGATTTGTCACTCTGATTGTCGAAGAGGTATGTTCGGGCCCTCCCGGTAATGCACATCACTATAAGCCTTGCAAGCAATGCAACTAATGAGTTAGTTGCAGGATGATGCATTACGGAACGAGTAAAGAGACTTGCCGGTAACGAGATTGAGCTAGGTATTGAGATACTGAGGATCGGATCTCGGGCAAGTAACATACCGATGACAAATTGAACAACGTATGTTGTTATGCGGTTAGACCGATGATGATCTTTGTAGAATATGTAGGACACAATATGAGCATCCAGGTTCCGCTATTGGTTATTGACCGGAGACGTGTCTCCTTCATGTCTACATACTTCTCAAACCCGTAGGGTCCGCATGCTTAACGTTTGGTGACGATCGGTATTATGAGTTTATGTGATTTGATGTACCGAAGGTAGTTCAGAGTCCCAGATGTGATCACGGACATGACAAGGAGTCTTGTAATGGTCGAGACATAAAGATTGATATATTGGACGACTATATTCGGATACCAGAAGTGTTCCGGGTGATTTCGGACAAAACCGGAGTGTCGGAGGGTTACCGGAACCCCCCGGAGAAGTAATGGGCCACATGGGCCTTAGTGGAGAGAGAGAGAGGCCCGGCCAGGGCAGGCCGCGCGCCCCCTACCCCTCTGGTCCGAATTGGAATAGGGAAAGGGGGGCGGCGCCCCCCCTTTCCTTCTCCCTCTCCTCCCTCCTTTCCTCCTCCTAGTAGGAGTAGGAAAGGGGAGTCCTACTCCTACTAGGAGGAGGACTCCTCCTCCTGGCGCGCCCTGCGAGGGCCGGCCGACCTCCCCCCTTGCTCCTTTATATATGGGGGCAGGGGGCACCCTAGGACACACAAGTTGATTGTTCCAAGACGTGTGTGGTGCCCCCTCCACAATAATCCACCTCGATCATATCATAGCGGTGCTTAGGCGAAGCCCTGCGTCGGTAGCAACATCATCACTCTCTTCACGCCATCGTGCTGACGGATTTCTCCTGTGAAGCTCTGCTGGATCGGAATTCGTGGGACGTCATCGAGCTGAACGTGTGCTGAACTCGGAGGTGCCGTACGTTCGGTACTTGGATCGGTCGGATCATGAAGATGTATGACTACATCAACTGCGTTCTCATAACGCTTCCGCTTATGATCTACGAGGGTACGTGGACGATACTCTCCCCTCTCGTTGCTATGCATCACCATGATCTTTCGTGTGCGTAGGAATTTTTTTGAAATTACTATGTTCCCCAATAGTGCCATCTGAGCCAGGTTTATGCGTAGATGTTATATGCATGAGTAGAACACAAGTGAGTTGTGGGCGATACAAGTCATACTGCTTACCAGCATGTCATACTTTGGTTCGGCGGTATTGTTGGATGAAGCGGCCCGGACCGACATTACGCGTACGCTTACGTGAGACTGGTTCAACCGACGTGCTTTGCACACAGGTGGCTGGTGAGTGTCAGTATCTCCAACTTTAGTTGAACCGAGTGTGACTATGCCAGGTCCTTGTTGAAGCTTAAAACAACACTAACTTGACGAAATATCGTTGTGGTTTTGATGCGTAGGTAAGAACCACTACAAAAAAGACACATCCGTGACATTTTGGGCCGAACAAAAAAATTATGTCATACTTGTGACACTTCTATGACGATAATTGTGACAAAACCCGGTATCATCATAGATGTGGTGGGGTCCTACTTCTATGACAAAAAATCATGGCAGAAAATTGGCTTTTCGTCCTGGGCGGGCCGGAGACGCAGCTCCATGACATTCTTTGGGCCGTCCATGACGGAAAAAATCATGGTAGAAGCGAGGGCGAGGAAAATATCGGGGTGTTCCTGGTTACGGTGGGTGGTCAGGGCCGAGTGATGCGCGTTTCTCTCGTACACGCACGCGCGTGGGTGCAAGTTGTTGTGCTCTAACTGAACTCGAGTGAGGCGTTGGGCTCTAACTGAACCCGAGTGATTGCACTGCAGGCTACGCGTTACTGTACCCGAGCGACCGATCGATGGCTGTTAACTGAACCCGATCGAGCAGTTCCTTTGCTACTGCTGCTAACTGAAGCCGATCGATGCTGCCTCTGGACGAACAGCGAGCATTTCTGGGGGCACTACCTCAGATATCAACCATCCAACAGTGAGATAGAAACAACGCTACAAATGCAGGCTGACAACGCCCGCGATTTTATGACCATCACGATAGATGGCAGCTTCATCCATGCTCCGGTCCCTGATTCGAGTCGAAAGTAGTGATGCTATGTGTAGTTCTGAAATATCGATTAGCTCATGTTGTAATTAAACTTTAATGAACTTGTATGTCTCTTTGGTTTGGACATTCGTTCAACTTATATGTAATCAATGCTATTTATTAGTAGGACCATGAATCGTGCTATTAATGTCTTGCTTTTCTCTTCCAATCCTTTTGTTGCATACTTATATATTGCTTATGTATTGTCTGTGAATTGCTACTAACGTTTTGTGGAAGGGTAAGGTTTCCGGAGTCTACGATGACTGGGAGGAGTGTCGGAGACAGGTTCACCGTTTCAGTGGTAACAGTTACAAAGGGTACACCACTAGGGCGGAGGCGGAAGCTAGATACGCGCGCTATCTAGGAGGAGAGAGGAGGGAGCGAAGGAGGAACCGGATGAAGACCATTTTCATTGCGATGTTGCTCATTGTGATGACCGCAGCTCTCTTCTATGTGATGGTAGTTTAGATGATCGATATCGACTTGTAATGTGAAGACAAACTCGCTACTCACGGTCTCGAGACTTGTAATGTTTTAACTTTGTTCGGTCTTTTGAATTCTGAGACTAATATGATGAATTGTATTCAGAGACTAATCTTCTATTGTAATCGATGAATCTGCTGTTTATATGTTATGCTGTCTATATTCTGTGCAGTAATATATTTTCTTACCTGCAAATATCAGAAAAGAAAAAAATCCTAATATTCATACTAGTGGCTTACCACACTGCACTTTAGTGGCGCACTGCAATAAACACACTAGTGGCGCACTACCTAGAAGTGCGCCATAAGTAACCCAGAGCACAAGGTAAATATGGCCCCCTAGGAGGCATAGTAATGGCGCACCGTTTGACATACTAATGGCGCACTCCCTGCTGCACCACTATTGTCTGGTATATTAATGGCGCACCAGTGGTGCGCCATCTATACCTATACTAATTATGGACTCCCTAGAAATTACCACATTAATCAGAAATTAGGAGCCGTTAATCTAATGGGGCCGAGTTATAACGGTGTAGATTCATCCTTATAAAATCAAAGAAAGTCTCTCATGCATGTCTCTCAAACTCTCACAAAGGTTTAGCAAACTCTTTCTTGCACACAGCTAAAAACTAAATTCCTCCTCCTATTACTCAGCAATCAATCTCCTTATATCCGAAAAAGCAGCAATGAATCTACAGGAACGATCCATCCAACCTCTCTCTTATCCCCTTCCTTGAAGCTTGAACCCGGGCCCTAATCATGATGAATTGGAGGTAGAGAGCCTTCGATAACCCGATCATACTGTAATCAAGGATGGGTGATGCAGTGGAGAAGGAGGTGCTGAATCAGATCGAACTACCGTCATTGCAAGCGACGCTGCATGGTGAAGGAAGTACGTGAGATCAGAGGAAGAAGAACTACCCTCGGCGTCATGCTGTCTCCGCTGCGGACTTCTCCCCAAGGCTTCGCTGCCTCCAATATATACTCCGCTTCCTCACCCCTGTCCTGGCTGGCTCCTCCATATCCACATCGAATCCAAGCTCGGCTAGCATATCGCCGAGCATGAAGGCATGTTCTCTCCTGGCCAAGATCGCCACTGCCTTCTTTGTGCCAAGATCAGCCATGGTGTTGCTGCTGATTTATTCTCCAATATTGCTTACAATCCTATTTCAACAAATTCGAGACCCCAGGTTCCTTCTGCCAAAAGCTCTATTCAATCCCTAACAAATTGCAGATGCATATATTTTTATGTCTGAAACTTATTAAATATGTTGGCGAGCACACGTTTGAGGCTACATAACAACGTTAGGTCAGGTTATGTCAATTCAACCTACCCGAATGCTATTGTATGCAGCTAGGGGGATTGGTTGCAGAGGGGGAGTGGAAGGAGGATGGCCATGCTATTTTACGGGAGAGTGAGTAGGGGTGTCTTCCTGTGCTATGAGACAACAGTTTCTCCCTCTCCGATCTGACCAAGTACTTCTTTCTACCTCTTCATAGTCAAATCTAACTGCTTATGAACTCCTCGATTGTACGCAGTTGTGTTGCAACAGTTGTTTATTTGATGGAGGACTGGAGCAGGCAGTTTGTCACGAATCATATGGTTTGTTTCTATTCAATCTTATTATTGAGAAGTATCATGTGTTTTCCTTTTTGTTATCACTAGAAGGAACATCGTTGGAAAGAGTATCAGTTTGTGGCTATAACCATGTGATTTAACTCAAGATGTGTGTATTTAGTTGCGTGGGATGTGCTAATTATTTGGCATCTTTTTTTGGTTCTAATATAATTAGTATAATTGGTTGACATATGAGATGCTTTAGGCCGCCTGACAGTGAACTCATGATTTTTTGCTTTGCAAAAGAAAATTGCAGTATAGTATAAACCAAGAGTTGTATATAAATCTGTAAAGGGCGACATACCTATAGTACAAGCAATTATAAGAAGTAAATACCTTCGAAATGATTGTTTCTTTCCTGAGTCTCTATAGTTTTTTTCATAGTATTTCAGTTCATGAGAATGACGCCCAGAAAATCCATCTGTAACATGCATGGCAGAATCTTATGATTGTATCGTAACACCTCAACAGTTAAACTATAGCAACATAGAGAGATGAATGAGCAAATCAGCTTAATTATAGTGTACGGATAAAGGAGCATTTGATTATTGTTGCAGAGAGCTAGCTTTTCTGCATTATCATCTATCTCTATAGTTTTTGAGGAATAGTAATTGTTATGATTGTATGTGATTGGTACAACAAGATTGACAATCTTTGTTTATGACCATCTTAATTTCAGGATGAATTGGAGAAGGGTGTCTGTACTATGTTTTCTAATCTGTCACAGTCAATGTGTACTTCTGGTATTGATGTACAATTATTAAGAAAGATTTATTTTCCATATAATTTGCTAATGATAGGAAGCATGGTTGAAAATTGCTCTGGCTGGAGTTGTATGCTTTGTGACTAAAGGCTAGAGACTGGTCGCTGGTGTCACAACGACTTGCAGCCACTCCTGATGGTCCTACCGCACCCAGCTTTCACTCTCTCAATTTTTGTTTATTTGCATATCAACACTGTCATTGGGGTCAATCTATGTTGTTTACCGATCTAATGAAGCTCTTGCTAGGATTCCATGTTTCCTACATATTGTATTATACTGATCATTAGTAGTTCAAGATACATTGTATTATACTGATCATTTAATGTCGATTCTCTGATAATCTTAATACATCCATGGCTTTTGATGAAATAGGGAAAATATATAAACAGGAGAAATATCACATGGCATTCTCTTCTTAGATCTAAGCTAAGATCATATGGGTTGAACCGTGCATGTCCGTACACAGTGCATGTGGTTAATGTGCGTCAAGCGTAAGGACTCATATAGTTGGGCCACATCTGTCTGTACTAGAAACAGATCCGTCTCTAGGTTGTGATGAACCTTGAAGTGGTTAGATCTTCCTTTTTCATCTCTCGATATATTGATGATCATATCAATTGTGATCGCAGTGAACATGATTTCATTTCTTTACTAATATGATAAGATTAATTCCATCCAATATTTACTAATATGATCGCAGTGAACCGTGCGTGTCCGTACACAGTGCATGTGGTTAATGGGTTCTGCTTTGACTATTAAATAAGGAATTGTCTGTAGAAGAATTTCTAGGATTGGAATTTTTTTAACAATGTATGCCTGCAGCTATCAATAGTCACCCAATATTCAAGATTTTTATTTGCATTTGAATTATGGACTGCTAAAAAATTAATGATTGGAGTGACTAGGCGCTCTTAAAGGTCCCCTATTAACTAAGCAATCATGGTTTGTTTGTTCAATAATCACAAAATATTTTGCCATGTACTACGTATGGAGATAGAAGTAAATTTGTCACCTAAGGCCATGATCGTTGTAGTACATTTATAGTATCTACGACCCAACTTTTCAATTTATACATATTCCTTGTCATTCATCTTCATGTAATAGAATTCCGTTATATGTAAGTTTCATTGGTATTAAAGAGAAGCTCTTTCGATGTTGTGGCTTTCTTCAAATTCCGAACCTAACAAGTTGTTAGTTTGTTTAATCCCAACTTAGTGGTTTTATAATTGCCTGGTGATTTAACACACATCATTCCATACGAAGTTTCAAGAATATCAAGTATCTGATAACATTCTTCTTATAGTTTTAACTGGAATGAGTTAATTTACATGAAAATTGGTATACGGATTTAATATCAAGTTATCCCAGCACATACTACTTTTGGGAATAATTATTGTATTTCCATCCAACTAAGTCCTTTGTGGAAATAGATTCTCCTATGAATCCCCATGTTGAAAATCCTTTACGACTTATATTAGAATGAAAAATATTAGATGGCACGTCCCAATGTAAATGTACACAACACATCACTTTATGTTATATATATTATAACGTAATATTAAATAACTAGGCCGTGCGAATTCACGGGTTGGCGACTAGTTTGTGTTAGTTACTAGTGGCGTGATGATAGTGGCGCACCTGTAGTGCACCATTAATGGCCAAAACAGGTGCGCCACTAATTAGCCTTTTCCTAGTAGTGGGGGGATTGGATGAACAGTTCCCAGTGGGGGTGGATGAACAGGACCCCGTGCTGTTGCCTCTGGATGAACAGAACCCCGATCGATCAAGCCGGTTGGGGATGGATGAACAGGACCCCATGGAGGGCAGGATGAACAGGACCATCCCGTGGAGGGCAGGATGAACAGTAGATGGTGGAGGGCTGGATGAACAGTAGCCCGTGGAGGGCTGGTTGAACAGGAGCCCGTGGAGAGGGCTGGTTGAACAGTATCCGGTGGAGTAGTGCACAGTGGAGGCTGGATGAACAGGAGCACGTGGATGAATAGTCATAGGTGGAGGCTGGAGTAGGTCGACGATGGATGAACAGTAGCCCATGGAGGCTGGAGGTGGTCGACGGAGGAGATGAACAGTATCCCATGGAGACCCGTTTTGCGGTACGCCACACCCCTCCCAATGAACAGGACCCCCGTTTCGACCGTAGCTCCAACACAAATCCATTTCCTCCATTAATTTTGCGCTACGCCACACCCCTCCCGATCAACAGGACCCCCGTTTCGACCGTAGGAGGTCTGTTTCCTCCGTTTTGCGGTACGCCAGACCCCTCCCGATGAACAGGATCCTGTTTCATATGTGGCCGGTCGAACACAAGGCCGTTTCCTCCGTTCTGCGGTACACCAGGCCTCGATTCCATCGGCTATTCCATCCAAGCCATCCCGATGAACACGAGGACGCATTCCGTTCCGACCCAGCTGGTTGGCTCCCCATGAACACGACGATGACGATGTTTCTCCGTTCTGACCCAGCCATGTACACGAGCCCTGGCCGTACATACGCGTGAGTAGGCGTTCGAGACCCCGCCCGTATGTACGTACGTGGCCGTATTTACTTTCTTGCACCCTGGCCACTGTACTTACATGTACATGCAACGTGTGCGCCTCTGCTACGACACGTGCGTGCCTCTACATCGACCAATATGTATGTACACGTTCGCGACCAAAATGACAACGCTACGTACGCTTCAACCAGGTGGGTCCCGACTGTCAGGCACTTCCTTGTGTGTGGAGATGTAGCTAGTGGGTCACAGCAGTCAGTGGGGCGAATCGTTTTTTTGCCTGGACGCACTTCCTTAAGTGCGAAGATGTAGCTGGTGGGTCCCAGCAGTCAGGGGGAAACATTTTTTCGTGAAATATGTTGGCCTGTCCAGTGGGTCCCCGCTGTCAGGTGGAGGAATATTTATTTTGCGCATAATAAGGAGGCACTTCCTTGCTGCGGCCGTGGACCCAACTGTCAGCCTCTCCACGTACAGTACTCTTCCGATGGAAGTCGGTCGTTGACCACATTGACCATGCCGCACCGAATGCACCAAGGCGGTGGACGAGAGCGTGGCCTGGGAAGGGGATGACGCGGAGCCAGGGAGGACGCGGAAGTGGATGCCCACGCGGAAAGGAGTACGAGGGTTCACTGGTTCAGCTACGGTGTGAGGCTGCCATCGCTGCAGAATAACAGGGGGTGTGGGTGAGTCGAGGGATGGCCTGACCAGGGGTGGGAGTAGTAGGGGGCGGTGAGGCCTCCGCGGCATCACAGCCGGCCACGGGAGGCAGGAGCACGAGGCACGACCGGCGCTGGTTTGGGCGGCTGGAGCAAGAAGACCAGAGGTTGAAGAAGCACTAAGGCCGTTGGATGGACATCGTATGGTCAATGGAGCTAGAATCATGCATATTGACTAAGTTGATAAAGCCCTCCGTCCCCGTCAACTTAGTAGGCCCACAAGTCAGTCTCCCACTATACTGGGTCCCAGCTAGCAGGGGGAGTATTCATTTTTTTGTGCGTAATAAGGAGGCACTTCCTTGCGTGTGAAGATATAGGTCGTGGGTCCGAGCTGTCAGCGGCGGTACCGTTTTTTTGTGGAATATAGAGGCCCTTTCGGTGGGTTCCAGATGTCAGGTGGAGGAATCATTATTTTGCGCGTAATAAGGAGGGATTTCCTTTCGTGCGGTCGTGGACCCAGCTGTCAGCCTCTCCACGCACAGTCCACTTTAGATGCATGTTGGTCGTTGACCACGTTGACTAGGCCGCGCCGAGAGCACCAGGGCGATGGACGACGGCGAGGCCTAGGAAGGGAACGACACGGAGCCAGGGAAGACTCGTCAGTTGTTGCCCACGCGGAGGGGAGTTTGACTGTACGAGGGTTTACTAGTTCGTCTTCCGTCGCCGGAGAATAACAGCAGGTGTAGGTGAGTAGAGGGATGGCTAGGCGAGCGATGGGAGTACGGTGGAGTGGTGAGGCCAGCGCGGCAGCACAACCGGCCGCGGGGAGGAGGGAGCAGGCAGTCCCGCCGGCGCTTGTTTGAGCGGCTGGAGCAGCAAGAGCAGAGATTGAAGAAGCACGACGGCCGTTGGATGGACATCCAACAGTCACTGCTTGTGCGTCAACCTTTTTTTACGAAAGCCTCAAATCTGTGGAAAACAGCATACAGCCCATCTGCCATTATTTCTAATAATTTACAGCCCATTCTCTAATTCTTAATGTTTTTTTGGAGCCCATATTCTTTTTGTTAGCATTACAGCCCATATTGTGCCCACGGTTAAAAAATTATAAGAAATTTTGCATATTTCGGTGCGGTCCGAACTCTTTTTAATCCCGAAATTTCAAGTCACGTTCAAACTTATTTCTGATGTTAAAAATAAATATATATCAATATAAAATCCAACAAATTGTCCACGCATGAAAATCAATGCAATTTAAAATCTCGAAAAAAGAAATTTGAAACTAATTGCTGGTTTGATGTGTTTTAAAAGTATACAACCCATTTCTCATTACTGATAGGCCATATTCTCGTCCAGCCGAATGAAGCTCTCCTCGTCTTGAAAGATTTGCAGCCCAACAGGACTGACAAAGCGACTTACATGGCAAATGACAAAAAACTAGGCTGTGGCCGTGGACGCAGCTGCGACCGTGGACCTAGTTGTCAGCCTCTCCATGTACAGTACTCTTCCGATGGAAGTCGGTCATTGGCCACATTGACCATGCTGCACCGATAGCACCAAGGCGGTGGACGACGGCGAGGCCTAGGAAGGGGACGACGCGGAGCCGGGGAACATGCGGTAGTGGATGCCCACACGGAGAGGAGTTTGAGGGTTCACTGGTTCGGCTGCGGCGTGAGGCTGCCGTTCCCACAGAATAACCGGGGGTGTGCGTGAGTAGAGGGATGCCCTGGCCAGGGGTGGGAGTAGTAGGGGGCGGTGAGGCTTCCGCGGCATCACCGTCGGCCATGCGAGGCAGGAGCACGCGGCACGACCGGTGCTGCTTTGGGCGGCTGGAGCAAGAAGACCAGAGGTTGAAGAAGAACTATGGCCATTGGATGGACATTGTACGATCACCGGAGCTAGAATCATTCATATTGACTAAGTTAACAAAGCCCTCCGTCCCCGTCAACTTAGTAGGCCCACAAGTCAGCCACCCACTATGGTGGGTCCCATCTAGCGGGGGTATTCATTTTTTTGTGCGTAATAAGGAGGCACTTCCTTGCGTGCGAAGATATAGCTGGTGGGTCCGACCTGTCAGCGGGGGGGATATTTTTTTCGTGAAATATAGAAGCCCTTCCCACGTACAGTCCACGTACGGTGCGTAATAAGGAGGAACTTTCCTTGCGTGCGACCATGGACCTCATGGGTCCCAGCCGTCAGGCTCTCCATGTACAGTCCTCTTCCGATGACTCTCGTATGTTGACCATGCCACACCGAGCGCATCGAGGCGGTGGACGACGGCGAGGCCCCAGACAGGAACGACCCGGAGATGGGGAAGACACGGTAGTGGATTCACAGACGGAGAGGAGCGGGAAACTTGACTGGTTCGGGTGCGGGGAGGTCCTACACTCGGCAGAGAATAACAGGAGGTGCGGAGTGGAGGGGTGGCCTGTCCGTCGACGGGGTAGCGTTTCGCTGAGGAGCGCAAAACAATGCCGCTGGACACCGGAGGCTGGAGCAGGCGGTCCCGACAGCGCTGGGGGAAGAAGATGAGAGATTGAAGAAGAATGTCGGCCATTGGATGTAAATCCAATGCCTTCTTAGGCTTCGACCTACTCGCCCACATGTCAGCCAGTCCATTTATTTTTAGTCCATTTGGTGGGCTGGGAGAAACAGTGATGTAGCATCTATGCAACCCATTTATATATATGGTAGAATTTAAAGCCCATTTGCATTTTTCTCGAAATCCGCGGACTTGCTGCGCTGGGTGAAAATATCATGTTGTGCTAGACGGAGAAGTGTTATAAAAACATAAACACATGATTGCACGTCTATTACTGCATTGGTCAGTAAAATCTTTGCAAGCTTATGTGCGCAATCACTACGAGTTAACTTGCCAAGTTATATATAAACAATTATTATTATTTTGTAAGAACTTTCAACTTATGAAATAAAATATCATTTAAATTTGATGAGTTAATATTTCGTGCGGTATTATTATTTTTTAGGCTAGACGTGGGACAGTTGAGTTGGTTCTAGGGAAAAGTACTGGGAGAAAACTCAGTTTACATCGAAAAAGAAAGTGGGAGAAAATTCAGATATAGGATTATTGAAAACAAAAAATAAAGTAAGTGGGAAGGTCTATAAAATGATGGGACGAACAACAGGTTTAACAGAAACTTATGTTGTTTCTAATATATATACATATATATATATATATATGTGTGTGTGTGTGTGTAATAAAATAAGATATAAATACAGGTTCAGTTTTGCATTCTTATAGAAAAATAGAACTGGGCTGCGCGTCGTCTTGAAAAAACAAACATACCTTGGGCTGCTGATGTTATAGACAAGCTAGGTTGGGAGGCCCAGAGGCCTCTTGATACCTGCTGGATCCAAAAAATGTTGAAACATGTCGTGGGCTGCTATTGTTAAACAACAAAACCTAGGCCATGGACCTGGTGGGCCCGGGACTATCAGCCTCTCGACGAACAGTTGTCTCCCGATTCCTCTTGTTTTGCTGACCATGTTGGGAACCATAGACGGCGGCGCCGCGGCTAGAGCACCAAGGCGGAGGACGACGTCCCGCACACATACCTGGCAACGGCGATCCGCTGGTCCCTGTCAGGAGACGAATGGATGGGCACAAGGTCTAGTACTGCAACCTTGTGCTTTCTCGTCCTATAGGTACTGCTTGAACTCGGTGAGGCAGAGCTTCACCGAGTCCGGATCGTTGGTGTACATCACACTCAACTTGGTGCAGCCATATGACTGAACGGCGAACTCAAAGGGGAATTCCTTGCTGAAGTCCATATCCAGCAGGCTCACCCCTCGGATTGCCATTGGAGTCTTTTCAAGTGAACGAGTGTGTAGGCGGCAACAGTTCGTTTTTCAGCTCTTGGGGAACTAGATTCAATAGTAAACTGAGTGTGTACTGGCGACAACTGTTACTACCCCTCCCTCGTCCGCTGCACGCCCAGCAGAAGATGCACCCTCGGCGCATTCAAACACGTCCATTAAGAAAGCTACTTCGGCCACACGTCGGTTCACGAGTGGGTCTGTATTGGTACTGTAATAACAGGAGTTAGTGGTCACTTTACTTAAATTTAATTAGCTTTAATAGAAATTTATAATTAACAAGCAATGCATTGGCTCGTTCTATCAGTGCCACATGATCAACATGCACAACAATTAGAATTATTATTCTCAGGACGCACACGATCAACACTTTTGTCGCACTTTCACAAATAAAATACTATGAAGTTTGAACTGTTTGTTATGGTTGTTTTCCTCTGCATCATCATGCAGTGTTACCCAGCTTGCAAGATTCAGAACCAACAAATAAGATCCAAATAATAAGTACAACAAATATGCCTACACATCTCATTGATTCCTAGCTTGCAAGATTCAGAACCAACAAATAAGATCCAAATAATAAGTACAACAAAGATGCCTACACATCTCATTGATTCCCAGCTTGCAAGATTCAGAACCAACAAATAAGATTCAAATAATAAGTACAAAAAAGATGCCTACACATCTCATTGATTCGCAACTTGCAAGATTCAGAACCAACCCATTAGAGCATTTTGATAAAGTGAATATCGGGATTAAATCCATCTTGGCTAGCCATGTCATACGATCGAAGAACTTGGCGAATGCTCTTGACCGTCACAACATCTGTAGTTGAGTATTCCTATTTGCACAGCACAAACAAAGAAGAGCATGATTTCACTTTAATAGTGGCCTCCTTGAACTCAACCTGCAGCTCCACTCAGATGAGGCTTGCCTCGAGTTCCATGATTCAATTCATGCGCCTTTTAGTGCAGTTCACCTGAAATGAAGCAAAGATTGAATCATTGAGCTTGCCAGAAGTACTTACTCTCGTGAGCTGGCAGGTTCTTCTTTAGTAGTTGCACTAAAATTGAGGAACATTAAGGTTGGCTGTCCGGCTCATGTAAGGTGCAACTATATTTTTCTTATCCTTTTGTGTAGTGCATTGTGGTGACAGTGACGGCTCATCTTGCAAAGGCTAATAAAATGTTGCACGAGATTACCAGCAGAACTTGACGGAGATTTTGGAAACTCCAATCACCATTTTGAGCACTTCCACCAAAATTGAAAGATGTTGCCCACGTGACATTTTAGTTGAACTGCACAAGACACTCATTCCAAAAAAAGTCTTTTGTGCAGTTCACCAAAAGGTCACAATAGCAACAAGGTGAAATGGATATCCCTATCTACACAAAAAAGATAGAAAGTAAACAGTTGCTGGTCAATAAGAATATATGAAACATATACGAAATGAAAAGAAGCATATTAATTATGTTCATGGCAATCACGCAAGGACAGTAGAAATTTTAAAAAGTCAGCAATGCTTCATGTTACCAAAAGCATTATGATCAACAATGAGATTCCTCAAATATGGGATTACTTTAATGGTGGCATTGCTTGTTTACCAGATACAGTAAATCAACAGCAGCTAACTAGTTGGTTTAAGGGCATGGGACCGTGGGGACACCAGGATACTCAGCAGCGTAAAGGAGCAACTTACTTATCATACTGGGGAAAATAGCAGGAGTGCCATTTGTAACACAGTTTAATTGCATCTTATCACTGGAGGCATTAGATTAACAATAACACTGGTTAGACATGTCTCTAAGGTAACAATGTGATCGCTTCATTTTGCATGCGCCCTTACATTAACAACAGCAAAAGGTTGGTATAAGGACATGCGACAGTGGACGCATCAGCACAATGTACCTACAAGGAGGCATAAAGTGGTGATGCCGAGTTTGTTCATGCTATGTGAGGGCAGCAAATCTAATCCTAGAGAGCTTTTACTATGTGAGGGCAGCAAACCTAATCCTGAAGACCTTGTACTATGTGAGGGCAGAAAATCTAATCCTGGAGACCTTTTACTATGTGAGGGCAGCAAATCTAATCCTGGATACCTTTTACTATGTGAGGGCAGCACATCTAATCCTAAGACCTTTTACTATGTGAGGGCAGCAATTCTAATCATGGAGACCTTTTACTATGTGAGGGAAACAAATCTAATCCTGGACATACTCTGTTGACTTGTCCACCAGCCGCCACTTTCAATCCTTTTTTCAACCATAAATAGTTCTGTTCCTTATCTAGTTTGTACTGTGTTTTCCCATTATTTCCCATTTAACCAAGAGACCGGTTGGGTATCCGGTCTCTACTACTTTCACCATATTATTTCCTCTTTGAATTAAGTCCTAGATTCATGCTACAACTTTCCCCCCTTTCCTGGTTGTTTGAACAAAGCCCTAGATTCGAATGCATGAAGTAGCTTTACCTCTAATAATATTAAAAATTTGGGTGGCTTTGGAAGAGCTGATGGGAATAGAAAAAGATGCACATGCAGACACGTGGGGACCAGAGCGGTGGCGACCTACCGTGTAATACTCTTCCTCACTGCCAGCTGCGCCCGTGTAGTGTTGGGACTAGAAAAAGTCCCTAGCAAACCAAACAGGGTGGGACTTTTTTGGGACTTTTTGCTAAAAGTCCTTAGAAGCACCTCCTTGAGAGTCTTTTTCAAAAAGTCCTAGGGACTAGAAAAAGTCCTAGGACTACAGAACCAAACACCACCTGAGTGTGGGTCTTTGGCTATGGCTGGGTGCTGGGGCTAAAGTTAATATAGAGGGCAAATGGCAATGAGCCGCGACAGACGAATGGACGGCTGGCACCGGAGTAGGTTCGTCAGCAGCCATGGTGTCATTAACGCGGAGCAGTCGCTTGCACCAGGATGCCGCGCGGGTGGCGCTCTCTCGGCCGTCGCGCTGCTGCAATGTCGGCGCCAGTGAGAGGTCGTGTCGGCTGTGAATGTGGACGCTGCTTCAGTGACTTAACCGCAGGTGTGTTTTCTCACTGACATGTGGGCCCAACGGGCATCATGCCCACATGTCAGTGACGCACCAACTGCACCTGCAGTTAAGGCAGGTGAATGCGGCATTGACCTTCTATAGAGACTATGATCATTTCAGGCAAAAAGCGCGCGGTTGCGATGCAAGGGGTTTCGGTAGGCCAGGGCGGTCAGACGCTGGCGTGGTGGTAAAATGTGAACTCATGGATGACGATCCTTTGAAGCGTATGCGGCACATATTGACAAGTGATGACCCACAAGTATAGGGGATCTATCGTAGTCCTTTCGATAAGTAAGTGTTGAACCCAACAAGGAGCAGAAGGAAATGATAAGCGGTTGTCAGCAAGGTATTCTCTGCAAGAACTGAAATTGTAGGCAATAGATAGTTTTGTGATAAGATAATTTGTAGTGAGCAAGAAGTAAATAAAGTAAATAAAGTGCAGCAAGGTGGCCCAATCATTTTTGTAGCAAAGGACAAGCCTGGACAAACTCTTATATGATGTAAAGCGCTCCCGAGGACACATGGGAATTATCGTCAAGCTAGGTTTCATCGCGATCATATGATTCACGTTCGGTACTTTGATAATTTGGTATGTGGGTGGACCAGTGCTTGGGTGCTTCCCTTACTTGGAAAAACATCCCACTTATGATTAACCTCTATCGCAAGCATCCGCAACTACAACAAAAGTATTAAGGTAGACCTAACCATAGCATGAAACATATGGATCCAAATCAGCCCCATACGAAGCAACGCATAAAGTCGGGTTTAAGCTTCTGTCACTCTAGCAACCCATCATCTACTTATTACTTCCCAATGCCTTCCTCTAGGCCCAAATAATGGTGATGTGTCATGTAGTCGATGTTCACATAACACCACTAGAGGAGAGACAACATACATCTCATCAAAATATCGAACGAATACCAAATTCACATGACTACTAATAGCAAGACTTCTCCCATGTCCTCGGGAACAAACGTAACTACTCACAAAGCATATTCATGTTCATAGTCAGAGGGGTATTAATATGCATATAGGATCTGAACATATGATCTTCCACCAAATAAACCAACTAGCATCAACTACAAGGAGTAATCAATACTACTAGCAACCCACAGGTACCAATCCCAAACTTAGAGACAAGAATTGGATACAAGAGATGAACTAGGGTTTGAGAGGAGATGGTGCTGGTGAAGATGTTGATGGAGATTGACCTCCTCCTGATGAGAGGATCGTTGGTGATGACGATGGCGATGATTTCCCCCTCTCGGAGGGAAGTGTCCCCAGAAGAACAGCTCCACCGCCCTAGATTGGTTCTGCCAAGGTTCCGCCTCGTGGCGGCGGAGTCTTGTCCCGAAAGCTTGCTTATGATTTTTTCCTCAACGAAGGACTCCATATAGTAGAAGATGGGCATCGGAGGGCCACCAGGGGGCTCACGAGGCAGGGGGGCGCCCCCCCACCCTCGTGGCTAGGGTGTGCCCCCCCTCTGGAACTACTTGCGCTTAGTATTTTTTATATATTCTGAAAATGACTTCTGTGAAGTTTCAGGACTTTTGGAGCTGTGCAGAATAGGTCTCTATTATTTGCTCCTTTTCCAGCCAAGAATCCCAGCTGCTAGCATTCTCCCCCTTTATATAAAACTTGTAAAATAAGAGAGAATAGGCATAAGTATTGTGACAAAATGTGTAATAACAACCCATAATGCAATAAATATCGATATAAAGCATGATGCAAAATGGACGTATCAACAACTAGGCGTCCCTGCAACCGCTCTTGTCGCCAGCTAGCATTCGACGACCACCATTATACACCACACAACCATACATAACTTACGAATAATGGACGAATCGATCAGACACAGTCTAGTGTGCAGGGGCACTATGATCGGTTGCTCACGATAGTACATACTCCATACCATAGTACCCTCTCTAGCTAGGCTGTTTTATAAATTGTCGTTGTGATGGACGATATACATGAGCAAGGCGCTGAGTCACGAGTATGACCGTTGGTGTTGAGCCAGGTGAATACATGCTCGGTGTTCGCGGAGGCCTCTAGCAAACGTCTAAACAGTAATGTCACATACACATAATTTTGGTTTTTATTTCTTTCTCCGATGATAGGTAGGCCCGCATAGATATATAGATAAAGAACACGAGCTGATGAGGCGCATGCGGACTGTTTCACTGGTCAACCAGACAAATATGGAGCTATACGCTGAGCCAGTGACCGTATAATCACCATATCTCGTATACAATGATCAAAGTGAGCTATCAAGACAAGTTCAATGACCGCCAATGCATTTTACTTGGTAATAAATGACTAAGATTGAAGGGGAATCCAAATTTCCTTCATCTTCTGTCCTTGAGCTCTTGACAAACCAATGCACTTTACGGTTTTCCGGCCATTCCACCCCAGAGCTGTCACCAAGCATCGTTCATGCCACCGTGCCACACACTAACCAGTAAGGAAGCGATAGCATCCCGCCGCACCGAGTTCCTCGCCACCCACGTCTGCACACGGAATGGTAGGCAAGTGGTGGCATCCTGCCGTGCCGGGTTCATCGCCGCTCGCGACCTCACACCTATGTCCGTGGAATTTGAAGCTGCCAAGGCCGTATGGGCAGTAGAGGAAGAGGCGGCCAAAGCCGCACAGAGGGAGCGGAAAGTCTGAAAGCACTCAAGAAAAGAGAGGCCCGCCGCTGCAAGAAAGAAGAGGATGCACGCGCTGCTGCGGAGAGGTCGGCGGAGATCCAAGCACGGTGGGGTGTCACCGACAAAGACGGGAAGGAGAACGACGGCGTTTGGCCAACATGTGAGAAGTAGTAGTACTAGTAGTTAGTGTGTGTGTCTGTGTCGCCTGTACGTTTGTTTAATTAATTACGAGCATGTAACAGTACTACTAGTTACTACTGTAGTTTTTAGAGCAAATTACCAGTACATTAGCCTAGACTTAATGGAAAAATTCCTATCCTATGCATCAAATGGCTTCTCTTTCTCTATAGGAATTGAGATGCATGTCATCTCACTTCCTATGATTTTCATATTCCTATAAAATTCCTATCCTATGAACCAAAGGAGGCCACTGCTAGAGTAACTACTATAGCTAGGAGTACTGCCGGTACAGTAGTTTTCTTCAAGAAGCGGAATTCAACGAAGTCATGATGGTTCCTTCGTCCGAGAAACTTCACAGTGGGTAAGGTTGGGCATGTGATTTGACGCCTCATTAATAATTACTGCGACGCGACGACCGGGGTGACTCTCCCTTGGAGTTCTGCGGGCATGGCAAGTGGACCAGGATGGTCGACGTCCCACATGTCGGCGAGCGGAAGTATTCTTTCCGATATCGAGGAGCAAGGAAACCGCGTTTCAACTCTTATGACGAAGGAGTTCCAAACACACGGCACGTGCTGGATGTCGCACATGTCAGTGAAAGAAGTGTGACATGAACACACGTAGAACACACGTAGAACACACGTAGTAGTACTTGTCGGGGGTTTGGTGCGACATATGCCAACGGATGGCTTATCATGGTGGGGGCGAGTAGAACGTCGCCGGTGCCTGGAAACGGGATGAGGCGAAGACATGCACGCCGGCGAACCTTACCCAGCTTCGGGGCTCTCCGGGGAGACAATACCCCTACTGCTGCTCTGCGGGGTCTCCGCATGATCACTATGGTCAAGTGTTACACGATTGCTCCTTGAGCTGTGTATGTGGTAGGAGAGGGCAAGACTAGCTCTCTCCCTCGGCAGAGCAAACGGGTCCTTGGGGCAGGCCTTGTTGAGGCTCGTGTAGTCAATACACATTCGCCATTGCTTGTTCTTCTTTAGCACCAGGACCAGATTTGCCAGCCACTCCGGGAAGAAAACTTCCATAATGAAGCCGGCTGCTAGGAGTCGGGCTATCTCTTCTCCGACAACTCTTCTCTTCTCTTCTGATAAGCGGCGCAGGGGTTGCCTGACCGGCTTTGCATCAGATCGGACGTGTAACTTGTGCTCGGCGAATTCCATCGGCACACCTGGCATGTCTTTGGGAGACCATGCGAAGATGTCCCGATTCTCACGGAGGAAATCGATGAGCTCGCCTTCCTATTTGCTGTCGAGGTTTGCACCTACGACGGCGTACCTCTCTGGGTGTTCCGGATCCAAGGGTATCTTCTTTGTCTCTTTGGCCGGCTTGAACGAACCTTCGGCTTCCGACTCCTTCGGGTCAGGCGATATCTCCGGCTGCTTGCCAGCCATCGCCACAGCTTGCTCAAGGAGTCGCTTCTCAGCCGCAATCACCAGGGACTCGGCCAGCCGACTGCTTTCGGCCACGCAAGCAGACGACTTCCGGTAGTCGCCGGTCACAGTCAAAATTCCCCTGGAACTGGGCATCTTCATTTTGAGGTAGGCGTAGTTGGGGACCGCCATGAACTTGGCCAAGGCGGGCCGGCCAAGTAGCGCATGGTATGGCACTACTAGGGAAAAGCCTATACACAGAATTTTACCAGTAGCGCTGTACAAAATCAAGCGCTGCTGCTACTTAGTAGCAGCGCGCGTAAATAAACCGCGCTACGGCTATGACTTTAGCAGTAGCACGTACTAGCGAAAAGCACTGCTGCTACGTTTGAACTGGGCGCACATGGCTAGCCCAACCTAGCAGTAGTGCGTATAATGGCCCAGCGCTACTGCTAATCTCCTTAGCTGCAGCATGTATTCCAGAGCGCGCTGTAGGTAACGTAGCAGTAGCGCCCTTTCTGAAACGCGCTACTGGTACTTTTGACTTAACCACGCGGTTCGTCCTTCCCCACGGCCACTTCATCCCCCAAATCAACTCCACTCTCGCCGCCGTCGCCCCTCGGCCTCCGCGCGCTCTCCCCACGCCGCCCCCGACCCCAGATTCAACACCGGCCCCGCCACCGACCTCAACGCCGCCCGCGATGCCGCCCCCGACCCCGACCTCAACGCCGCCCCGAACGCCCCCCCCCCCCCCCCCCCCCGCCCCCCCCCCGATCTCAACGCCGCCCCGGAGCCCCGACCACGACCTCGACGCCGCCTACCCCTCCCTCGTCGAAGGCACCCGAGGTGAGCACGCCTGCTCCTCCCTCTCCCCTACCTTTGCCTAGGGTTTCTACCTCCATAAAATTAGTTAGGGTGGAAACGAATCGGATGCGGATGCGGCTCAAATGAGTTAGGGTTCATGTAAGGGTGGAAACGAATCAAATTTCTAAGATAAATCATAAAACGGGTAAAATTTGACCACTTATTTCACTTTATATTTGGGTAATTGGAATATCCGCTACCACTTTCCACCCCTATAGGTTCATCAAATTAGATGGTAATTAGGGCAGTAGTTCTTAGGTACTAATTAGTTAGTAAGAACAAGGTACTAATTAGGTACTAGAATATTTATATTTATAGTAAGTTTATTTTTAGTAAGAACTAGTTGAATTAATAGAACTAGTTAGTAACAACTTGTTGCTATTTTTTTAGTTAAAGCAATTTTCCCGCATCGACGTGGACGATGCCAATCCCGCATCATCGTCGTCGAGTCGGCGGAGGACGACACCTGCTTGACCAGATGGGCCATGTCCGGGACTGGGCTCCGCCAGGGTGGTACTGGGAGGCGCTACCTACCGGGGGGCGCAGGTTGGTGAGGAGCCAACCTGTCATTGACCCAAACCTTCTTTGGTGGTGGTCGCGTGGGCCAGTGACGGTCCAGAGGCTTGAGGACTCCGCGGAGGTGGTGCGTAACTGTGTCAGTGAGGAGGACGCGCACGTCCGTCGCTACTTGTTTGCGTTGGAGCACAGGTTCTCCAATACCTGGCAGGTTCTCCAGGGATCTCACTGGAGCTATGATCCCGTGATGGTTCCTTCTCTGTGGGTGTCCACCGCCCGGATCGATACCCGTCGTGTGCTAGGGTTTTAGTTGTACTAGTGATGTTATATGTATGACACTATTCGGGATGTATTAGTGATAATATTCGACGATGTACGGACGCATGAGATGATATACTTTTTCTTATTGAATGCATGCTAATTTGAGTCTTATAAGATATTTTGAAATGTATTTCTTGTGTTGCTCAATATCCAAGTGGCCAGTCATGTTTGCAGGTTACACCTCCGAGTGGCCTATGTTTTGCCGGAGTGTTGATTCATTTCCGTTCCGGCAAATTTCAGGCGCTCGATATATCCTATTTTAGCAAAGGTCATGCCGGATTTTTCCGTGAATTTTGGCATGACTTTTGTGTGTTGAGTATCCTGGTAGTTGTCTTTTATCGATTTTCAATTAATGTTTTAACTATGAACATAGGAAATGTCTGACGAAAAAAGGATTTTGGTATTTGCAAATACTGCGAAGACGAGCGCGGCCTGTGCGAAGGAATCTTCCTAGATGATGATAGGCGCTTCAGCATCAAGCTGGACGAGAACTTCTAAGTGGATATAGTAAGTCACAACGACAAGTCTTTTTTCGTAATTAAGCATGACATCTGCTTCATTTGCTTCAACTTATATTTTTTTTTACTATTCTACTAGCGTATCCCCTGCCATGCAAGAGTTTTTGTATTGGATAAGATATGTTTCAGTCATACTATGGAGGTAAAGAAAGTTTATTTGAAGACCGAGCATGGTTATATTTTCCACGCAAAATTATACAATTCAGACGACTACACCTATTTTGGATGCAAAACATGGCGAGCACTATGCAGGACTTATGCATTTCAGCCTGATATGGTTATCACCTTTGATATTCGTCCGGAAGATGATATTGAAGGTAATACCGACATCTGGGTCGATGTGCAGACGCCTCCAGTTACACCAAAATGTAAGTTTCTCAACCATATTTATGTCTTTGATATTGTTTATTCAAAAATAGTTGACAACTAATTTGTATTGTCAGCTTATTTCGGTGCAAGCAAACATGTCCAGCGCTTGGTAGACAAGACCTACTACTGTGCCGGGGCTGAACTAAACTGCGAGGAGCTAAGTCATTATGTTTCATGGCTTGAGGATCTTGATACCGTCAAGACAAATTTTCTTCCTGGACTTAGAAATCTTAGTACTGAAAATGTGCGACCAATAGTGTTCGTCATGAATTACGGTCACATCTATTTAGGAAGGATGGTAAGATTTTTACTATTTGTCCTTAGTGCATCTTTTCCATACATTATTTGTGAAGCTAAACATCATTGCTAAGTATGTGACCATACGATGTTCTTCAACAGGGACTCCCGATGAATGTTGTGCCTTATGGGATCGAGACTAAAGGTACCATGAGTATTATTAGCTTACGACCAAGATATCCTACATGTTACTTTAGTGCATTCAAGATCAGCGATGAATGCTTAGTAGTGCAAGACTGGACCAGATATGTGATGGGGGAGCGCAGACAAGTACTAGGGGGCAGAAAACAGATGTGCTACCCAAAATTAGGAGACAGGTTCATCTGCTTGCTCCAACTTGATCAAGGAGGAGAGCTACACATGTTTTATGTTGGTTTACCTAAGAGAGAGCAGCAAGAGTGATTAGCTAGAAATGAGTTTGAGGATGATGATGTGCTACACTATTACTATGATGATAAAATAGCTAGTGTTGGTGGTAATGACTAATGATTATTATTAGCTAGTGTTAGTGGTGATTAAATAAATATTGTTGGTGCTAATGATTATGATGATGATTAAATAGCTTGTGCTGGCGGATTAGATTCAAGTGGAGGCAACATGTGGTGCACATCAAAAGTACTACTAGTCCAAACTAGATCAAGTTTGGATTAGTAGTATACTTTTGACATGCACCACATATTGCGTCCACTTGAACCTAATCCACCTTGATTTGACACACTGTTATGGACATAATGATGTAAACCTCATAACTGGTATTGTACAAATATTTGTACGATGGCGCATACATACACTAAAAATAAAAAAATAAAAAAACAATACTAGTAGCGATGGAAAGAAAACACGCTGCCAGAAGTTACATTAGCAGCAGCGTGGGAGTGAACAAGCGCTGCAGCTATTTGTCCTAGCAGTAGCGCGTGCGGCACGCGTTACTGCTAAGCAATAGCTGTTGCGCCTTATTAGTAGCGCGCCTACCCGCGCTACTAGTGAGCACAAAACCAGCGCTACTGCTAGGGTTTTCCCTAGTAGTGTGGGCTCTCAAGGTCCACCACCTCGAACCAAACAGACTCTCTTCGGAAGTGATCTTTGTCCCCAAAGAGGACGTCAATCAGGATCTTGCCGATTGGCGAATAGGAAAGCCCAGGAACAATGCCGTGGAACACAGTCCGGCTGTTCTGAAGCTGTCTCTGCTTGATTCCTAACTTCTCCATGGTGTCCTTGTACAGGATGTTGATGCTGCTGCCCCCATCTATCAGAACTCGCGAAAAACGTGCGGCCTGTTCGTCCGTGGCAAAGGTGGCGTCCAGGACCGAGGCGTAGGAGCTCGGACTCGGCATCACTTCTGGGTGGTCAGCCCTGCTCCAGCTGATGGCCCTCTCTGACCAGTGCATGAACTCTGGCGTCTCTGAGGCCACCGCGTTCACCTCTTGTCGCTGCAGCCGCCTGCTGCGTCGATCGTCGGCCACACTAGTGAACACCATGTAGGCTCCGTGCTCTTCAGGGTCCTCGTCTTGTACTGCGCCGACTGGCCTGACTGCCGGCTGCTGGGGCGAAGGCGGAGGCGGCTGCCCAGCAGGCGGGGGTGGCAGCAGGCCGTCTCCCTTGGCGATCCTCGTGAGCCAGTGGCACTTCCGGGTGGTGTGATTCGATGGCTTCGGGCCGCTGTGGAACTTGCAAGGTCCATCCATGGTCTGCTCATAGGAGAAGGCCGGCAACCAGTTCGTCTTGCCGCCTTTCTGTCGCCTGGACGGAGGCTGCTCTTCTGGCTGCTGGGCTTCGACGGTCGCGACCTGCCGGCTGCTGGAAGCCGGCTGCGGGGCCTCGCGCTTGTGGTTGCCCTGCTGTTGTCGCCGGCCGGCGTCTGCTGCCGGAGTTCTTGGAGCCTGAGGAGCTACCTTGCCAGTCGTGCTGATTTGAATCTCCGTCTTCATGGAGGAGTCGGCCGTAGCGTACTTGTCTGCTATGATCAGCAGCTCGTCGAGGGTTTCTGGCTCGTCGCAGAGGAGCTTGTGCTTGAGGAGGGTGCCTTCTCGGCACCCGGCTGTGAAGTACTCGATGGCCTGCACCTCATGCACGCCCTCGCAGGAGTTCCGGAGCTCAGCCCAACGCGTGAGGTAGTTGGGAGTCAACTCATCAGGACCTTGCACGCATAGGGAGAGCTGGCGAGGCTTGGGAGGACGCTTGTACGTGCTGGTGAAGTTGCGAACGAATGCTTCGGTGAAGTCGACCCAGCTGTTGATGTTGCGGGACTTTAGGCTGTTCAGCCATGTCCGGGCCGTGCCCTGGAGCATGAGCGGAACGTACTTTATGGCGACATGCATGTTGCCGTTTGCTATGCTGACAGCCGTGGAGTAGTCGACTAGCCAGTCTTCCGGCTTCACGGAGTCGGTGTACTTGGGGGTGTCTCTTGGGAGCGTGAACCCTCTAGGAAAGGGCTCGTCCCGAATGCGGGGCCCGAAACAAGGCGGACCCAGCTCGTCTTCTTCTTCCAGCGCTAGGGACCGGTGAAGTCGGTCGATCCGGTGGCGGGAGTCATTCTCTCCGACCCCCTTTCGGCGGCCAAGGCGGTCACCGAGAGTCGGATGGTCAACAGGCGGCGGGGAGACTCACCTGTCCTTGCGGGGAGGGGGAGACGGACAGTCGTCCCGTCGTTCCACTGCTCTCGGGCGGCCGTCTCGGTCGCGCTCTATGGTAATCCGAGTCCGACTGTGGCTGACAGCCGGCACCTTGTCCTTTCTTCCTCGGGCACCGCCATTCGGCGTCTGAGACGTCGCGCCTTGATCTCGGTGCGGTCGTTGTTTGGCCGCTGTTGCGCCTCCGTGCGGCAGCCGGCCTCGTTCTGCGCGGCGGCCGCATCGAGGAGCCGCTAGACTCGCTCCATCATGAGGCGGCGCTCTTCGCCCTCGAAATTGTCCAGCTCATCCGCCGCTTCCTGGGCGGCTCGGATGTTCTCCGTTGGCGTGGCATACATGGGGCGGCTAGCCCCGAACAGGCTGGCGATGGCTACGCCGCGCTACTGAACCGCGCCAAGGCGGCTGGGCCCTGCCGGAGCCGGCGAGCCGCCAACAGCGTGATCCATCTCCCGCTAGTAAGCTTCTGACAAGCGTCTCATGCTGGCTAGCTTCTTTGCGCATTCAACAAGCTGAAGGCGGCGCGCTTCTAACGTCTCTGCGTCAGCATCTTCTGGAATGGGCGCAGCTAGGTCTTGCAGCGCCGCGCCGAGTGAGTCGGGGGCCCTTCCACCAGGGAACTCATCATGACTGATGACCAACACCTCAGTGACGGTGTTCCCGTCGCTCTCCGCATGGGGAGAGGTTCGTCGTAGACCACCACGTTGGAGGGGAAAACGTCGACCGACGCGGTGTCGGAGTCGACCAGCGTCGGATCGGTGGAGCCTACGGACTATAAGTCTACGGCAGGCTCACCGGAAAAGTGGAGTTCATCGAGGAGGCCCGCGAGGAGGTTTTCAGGGCCGCCTACGCCTGCGTCGGACGCAGGTTCGTCGGAGAGGCGGACCTCGCCGACAAGTTCGGCCAAGGAGCTGGCTGCGCAGGCGATCTCCACGCCGCTCAGCGCGTCGACGCAAACTTCCTCCGGCGTGCCTAGCTGGCTCCGCTCGCCAGGGAGGAAAAGGGTTCCCGTCCAGAACAGATCTCCGGACGGCGGTGCACCAGGCCCCACGGTGGGTGCCCAATGTCGGGGGTTTGGTGCGACATATGCCAACAGATGGCTTATCATGGTGGGGGCGAGTAGAACATCGCCGGTGCCTTGAAACGGGATGAGGTGAAGACATGCACGCCGGCGAATCTTACCCAGCTTCGGGGCTCTCCGGGGAGATAATACCCCTACTGCTGCTCTGCGGGGTCTCAGCATGATCACTATGGTCAAGTGTTTACACGATTGCTCCTTGAGCTGTGTATGTGGTAGGAGAGGGCAAGGCTAGCTCTCTCCCTCTATCTGGTGAGGTGTAGAACTACTGGGATCCAACCCTTTGCATGGGTGCCCTGGGGGGTTTATATAGGCCTACCCCCCGGGGGTACAATGGTAATGTGACTGGGCACGGGCCCAGCCGTCAGTGTCTCCGACCTCTGACTTCTCCGTCGACTACTGGGGCCCGCCGAATGGTGGGCCTCGCCGACTGGTCTGGTACGGAGCCGACAGGCCTCGTCCACCGCGGGCGATCACTGTGGCCACTCCCCGTCTCTTCTTGATTAATGGCGCGTGGGCCCGGGGAGGGCTCGGCCGACTCCCTCGGGCCGACTCCCGTTGGGTTCGACTGGTGCTGCCCCCGCCGTCTCCCGAGGTCTCGCTGGCTGGTGGGCCCTGCTACCTCCAGGCCATACAGACAAGCCATCGTGGGCGCAGGACCAGGTACAGTGGTGCTGATGTCAGGGCCGGCTGGGCAACAGTGCCACGCCGTGGGGAGATCTTCCCAAGTACGGCGCACTTTAGCCATGCCGGCCCTTGGTAAGGGGCGGGGAGTGGGCTTCATTGTAGCCACGCCCCTGCCCTGTCCCCCTCGATGAGGTCACGGTTTGTTGGAGTCGCCGGCCGACTCCCCAAAGCCGGCTTCTCTGGAAGTCGTCCCTGGGACTCGGCCGTGAGCGGGCAGTCGGCCGCCTTGCCGTAGACTCCCCAGGAGGCGGCTCTTCGCCCTGTGGTATTGAGGGGCGCAGCCTGCCCCGCTGTCTTGAAAGGTCGTGGGGCTCGGGTTGGCCTACCCGTGGCCCATTACTCCGACAGTACTACTGTACTAGTGGTATGAACGATACAAAGTGCGACCCGGAGAGAAAGACACGTCTAGTTGCAAGGTCTCGGGGCATACACGTAAACAAATATAAAACCTAATATGTGCCTCCAATTAATATAGTAGTAGTAGAGTACTTAGTCACATACTCCATAACGTCACCGGGCATTGCACGTACAACATTTAGTGGTAGTAAGAGACAAATGCCTATATGCCACGCATGTTCATACTATTTGTGCCTTTCTACTTCACTTACTGCGCTACATTACACAGGTTCGCATGTCCACTCCTGGGTACATGTCCGTCTCGTAGTTCCAGTCCCACATGTTCTTCATATAGATGGAACGATCCTTGCATGACACGTGCACCCTGATGCTATATGTGTCGTGTGTTGGCAAAAGGATGAACAAAGCTCACGTAAAAAAATTAGCATGGAAGAACATAAATTCCCGACGACCGAGAAGGACCAAGGAACCTCGGGGTGGAGCGTCTGCACTCATAATATTTTATATTATTCAGTGATGTAAAATCAACCAATCATCTCCATAGTGGACTGGAAGAGTACGAAACACGGCAGCCCAGTGTAGTTACATCATACTAGTACATGGTTAACCCACGCTATCACCATATTTCTTGGCTTCCATGCGAAACCTATCTCTAGTAATCCAGCAGCCCGTATCGCTTCTCCCTCCTCGTCTCTCTCAATGTGCGGCGGGCTGGCGTTTTTCCGTCTATTGAGGTCGGTTAACTCATCACATGTTAGCGACATGCCAAGAGCATTCTAAAAAAAATTCCTTTCACGTTCTGTTTTCAAAAAGAAAAAAATCCTTTCACGTATGAATTTGACTGTATGCTTTCAGCAACTTGCATGTCCTATACTGCTCCTGTTTGGATAGTCTAAGGGTTCCTTTGATTCAAAGGATTTGCATAGGGATTTTGGAGGATTAGAATCCTTAGGAAATTTTCCTATATTGGTTTTTTGATTCATAGGATTGAATCCTATAGGATTTATTCCTAAGGAATTTTTTGTACTACTTCCCATAGGATTTCTATCGTCTAGTCAAACCTCTTTGAAAGAATCCTTTGTTTTCCCTATGATGCAATCAAACAACCTAAACTTTTATAAGAGTAGATATCTGAGCCCCAACTAGCTCAAACTAACTCTAACCCATGGATCCAAACATGGCCTATGGCCAGCCTCGACGCGGAGCAGTCGGTGCACCAGGGAGCGGCGCTCTCTCGGCCATCGCACCGCTAGTGAGAGGTCGCCTCCGCTCTAGCCGGGCATTAATGCGGCACTGACGCTCCAGGGCGACGCTGACTGTTTCACGCGGGGAGCGCGCGCTGGCAAGGGAGTATAGGTTTTGAACCGTTTCAAGTGTAGTACTAGTAGTTTGCAAAACTACTCAATTATTATACTCAGTTTCCTAAGAAATTGTGGTAAAAAACATTACTCCACAGCCCGCTTCCCTTCTCCTTCCTCTTCCACCGCCCGGGCACGTCCGCGGGAAGCGACCGGTCAACCCTCATATAGGAGTCCTTGCACAAAAAGATGCATGCATGACCACTAAAATTTCCAGATTAAAGAGCCGCTCCGGTGGGAGTATGGCGTATGTTGTTACCTTCGGCCGGGCCATGGCTACCGGGCAGGACATGGATCCTCTGACGTGGCTATCACTGCCTTACCCTTCCTTTCCGTCGCTGACTGGTGGGACCCACAATTGGTGGTCTCACATGTCAGTGATAGAATGGTAGGATTGTTCTACCGGGCGACGGCGACCAGAGAAGAGGCGGCGGGAGGGGAATGAATGCAACTACTTTTTGGGTTCGCCATCCGGCTTAAATAAATGCACAGCATCACGTGTACCCGTGGGTGCACAAATTGTAACATATGTGTCTGCTTAAGTGGGCGTCACGTAACTGGTGTATGTGTGTGAGAGAGAGAGATTCTGAGAGACAGAGTGTGTGTGTGTGTGCGACTCTACTCTTCGGACATGTACTCAACCTTCTGCATTGGGATATAAGTATAATGGTATTTACTTTAGCTAGTGATTTACGTGGCCATGTTAACGTGGTTGTGTAAAAAAATGTCACTTCCTGCTCGTGATTTGCGTTATATAATTACAAGCAAGATGCTCGTGCATTGCACGGAACATCAATATGCATTTTTTTACAAAACACCTCTTGTGATTTACCCATGCATGAGTAATACCATGTGTAAAAACTAATGATATTTCGAGAATTTTATCGGAAAACTTGTATCTCGAAAATGTTATCGAAAAAATGAAAGATGAGAGATAAGGTGAGGAGGAGTGGAGCGTGGTGGCGACTGGTGGTCGGAATGGGCGGGGGCATGGGGATGGACGACACCGGCAGGCGGCAGCGGCCACCATGCTAGATTGTTTCGAAGACTTTCTTTTTTAATTGCTCAGCAATGAGGTTGTGGGAGATAAGGATGTGGAGAGAGGTGCGGCTATCTTTTGTAAAATTATCATAGTTTGCTTTCTATCCGTCAGATATAGATCAGACGGTCTATATTACAAGATGGCAGGCACACCATCATCGCCAACTCGGTTTTTTATAAGGGTACAGATGATAAGTTTGCTAACTACTAAAGTAAAGTGGAATTTGTCCATGTTATACAAGTAAATTAAGGTGATTGTTTATCATACGGGTAAGGGTGGATGAAGGGTGGTAGGAACAAATGCTCCGCCTAGAGCATGTGTGTGTGAGATGGAGTCTCAGTGTGTGTGTGTGTGAGAGAGAGAGATGCAGTCTTAGTGTGTGTGTGTGTGTTTGTGTGTGCGGGGGGTGGGTGGGTGCGTGTGTGTGTGTGTGTGTATGTGTGTGTGTTTGTTTGTGTGTGTGCGTGTGTGTGTGTGTGTCACGGGGTCCTCGGTGGTGGATGTAATTTAAGTGTGCATGGCTTCATCACGGAGAGGTGATGTGTATGGCAGAGGCCACCAATGATGCGTGCGAGAGAGAAAATGCCCGTAGAGAGGGAAGAGAAGGTGTGTGCGCATGAGAGTAGTCGACATCGAGAGAACGTGTTTGTTCGAGAGACACCGAGGAAGACTACTATATATCAATGGTGCATGTAGGCGGGAATTAAACGAAGGGATGGTCTTATTGGTTTCGGGGATATAGGGGAAGAGTGAGAGGGAGGGTAGCTAGATGGAGATTGTGAAGTGTGAGTGTGTGTTTTACCCATCCTGGCAGAAGTTATGTGCACACAAGAAGAGAACGATTCAATGTGGCGGTAGGGTTGAGGGTAATTTACCACGTATGGAGACATAGAGACCTTCAACGTGCATGTGTGAGTGGTATACATGTATACGTGGGATGTGTGTGTGTGCGCGCGCATGATCGAGATAAAAGAAAGAAGACATAAGTCATAAGCTAAGATCAACGACATGGGAGAGACGGATCGGTATGACAATATGCATGCATGCGAGAATGCAGGGAACAAGGCCCGACAATTGAGCATGTGTTTTTGTCCTTAAGAGATAGTGGCGTGGGCTGGAGCATGCATCTATGGCAAGCAGAGGGAGTGAGGAAAAACGATTGCGTAAAAGAGATCAACCTATAAATGAAAGAAGGTTGACGGAGAAACAGGTAAATAGAAAGATAAAGATGCTAGCTAGTGTGCGTTAGAGATAGGAGTCGAGTGGATCAGAAGGCTGAGTTATGGGTGTGGGTGTGAGAGAGATGAAGAAAGGGTGCATCTGACTCACATGCAAAGAAATATCGGAGAGAAATGAGATCTCGAGAGACGGAGTTTTGTGTCTGCGAGAGAGAAAGATATATTCAAAACGAGAGTGATAGCTAGAGAAACATATGAGGGAACGCAAGATATCTCTATGGAGAGAGAGTGTGTGTGAGCGACATACAAGAGAACAGTGGAGAAATATGAGACCCTGGGAGACAGAGTTTGCGTTTGTGTGTGAGAAAGAGATATTTAAGGGGAAGAGTCGTAGGTTCTCATACCTAAGGAGCAAAAGACATCTCTGTATGAGGGGAATGCGAGTGGCACACAGGGGAATAGTAGAGAGAAATGGGACCCCGGAAGACAAAGTTTTGTGTTTGTGTGAGAGAAAGAGATTCCACATGGAGAATCATAGTTAGAGACACATAGCAGGTAGCGGGATATACTGAGAGAGAGATAGAGTGATGAAGGTCGATGGAGAGAGTACCGTTAGTGTGTTATGAAGATAAAAGATCATTGCCGACATACAGGTAGCACGAGAGATACACGAGAGACGATGACGCGTATAGGTCTAGAGAGATAGTCCTATATAAGCATGAGCGTTAGTTATATCAGACGAATATCTGGATTAAATGGGATTCAAATTTAAACTGGAGATCACGACATCGATAATATCATAACGCAAATTGGTGTATCAAACATGCATATTCATTTGAATTTAGGGACACGTGTAATATTATATTGTTTATCAATATTGGTGATCCATATATTCTTTAATTAGAAACAATGCATGGTTTATATGCAATTAATGTCTAAACAGGATGACACTATAGGTTGCGTGTGTGAAACACATTATACATGTTTGAGAAGTAAAAAAATCCCGCATGAAACACACATTAGTTGGAGACAGTCAGCGAGGAATGCATACATTGGATTTCAACATAAAGTGGTTTCAAATATTTGAAAATCCAAATTGATGGATACAACCTTATGAATCTGAGATCATGCCATTTGTAAACCATATTTATGTATAAAGGGTGTTGTGCTTTTGAAAGTATATATAAAAAATGATGTATATAGAATTTTATTCCAATCGAAAATGGATCCCGCCCGAAAAAAATAGAATACAAACGGGAGTCGAATTGAGTTGGCACGGTAAACGTGCACTCTGCAAAATTTGAACGAAGCGGGGAAAGTTGCAGTAACCGCCTGAAACCAAAATCTGCGAGATGGAAATTACTACTGCCTATCCCTGCCACGCAAAGCCTATCTGCTTGATTTCTATAGGTTTCCATAGGGGTAGGTTTGTAATTTCACTCGAACATGACATAACCGCCTCTCACCTGGACTCATACATGGTGGGTGCCAAAACACAGTGTGTCCTCGGCCGAAATTGACTCCCTCAATGATACATACACGGTGGGCGCCAAAAACAAACTCTCGTCAGCAAATATTCGGTGTATGCGAGATTACCGTCCTATCCCCAACCGACTAATATTGCTGTGATGCAGGAAATTTGAAACGGGGGCTAAGTTTGTAAATTTCCTCGCATTTCAGAAAAGCGTGCCCTGAAGACATGGTTCCCCCTTCCTCTCCACCTCCATTTCCACATTCGTACTCCGTGGGCGCCAAAACACCTTCTCCACCTCAGCCTCCTCTGTCCGGCACCCCATCCACCGCCGTCCTCCTCCACCATGGTGGAGCTAATACCCCGATGCCACCGTCCATTACAAGAGATCGACCTCTCTCATCCACGGCTTCGGACCGGGATCCTTGCATCACGTCCTCTCGCTTCATCCCTCGCCGTCGTCCACCTTGCCGGCGCCGCTCCTACAACCGTCTCGTCGACCGCGCCCCACCGCCACCGTCTACCCTCCTAGATCCGCTTCCACGCCGCCAACAGCCATCGCTACCGCAACACCGTCAAATTCTCATCAGATGCATACACGGCGCCGCACCAGAGGCGGTACTCTTTCGTATCTGCTCAAATTATTTATCGCAGCAAGAAAATAAATTGCCACTGCTTTACTCTGATTTCTTGTGCATCACTTACCTGCTAGTTGAGAGGAAACATTGGTTGCGAAGTTGCCTTTGTCCAGTTTGCACCTTCAGATCCGCCATGGCATGCTCAACACTATACTCCCAATGCTTATGGTTTTTGCCTTTTATATTCCACACTAGTTAAGTCACAGTAGACTAAATTTCAAAATTGGGTCAGTCGATTTTTCAGACCTCGCCGGAGTTCGCCGGTGCGAACGAAGGGGCTCGGGTGGGACTTTGGTTGTTGGGGGGGAGCGGTGGTGGGGCCTCACCGAACGAAGAAAACTCGACGGGTGGGGGGCGGGGGTGGGCTGGGAGTGGCGGAGGAACACAGGCAGTGGGGGCCGATGGTCCGACCGGTGGCCCGTGCGGTGTTCTGTATGGGAAGAATCAGAGACGAGGAAGAAGAAGGGTTTGGAGATGTAGGATCTTCATCCAACCGCCTGAAATGGTCGACTGACCCAAATGCAGACATGCATTTATATTTAGTACCGTCATCGTACCTGCTTAGCACTGCTCCTGAATCCAACAAGCTAAACAATGTGCCACTCATAATTCCAAACTTGTTTCTCAAGTACGAATCTGATATGATGCTAATATTACTAAAACAGATAACATTTAACTGGTCAGCTAATGTTCCAACTTTACTTTCAAAAAAGCACTTGCACCACATATAGAGAGACAACAGGGAGTTGCTTTCTTAATGCACTCTGGTTCATCATGTGTGGGCACTGTGCAACGAACATTTTATTATCCAAAATCTGCTTGCTCTTCTTTAGCATGTCCCTCTTCCATTCTTCTTTAATAAGTACTCTCTTCGTTCCTAAATACAATTCTTTGTATATATTCCACCATGGACTACATATGGACCAAAATGAGTGAATCTACACTCTAAAATGTATTTGGATACATCTGTATGTGATCCATAGTGGAGATCTCTACCAAGACTTATATTTTGGAATGGAGGGAGTGTGATAGTAGTATAGTATGTTCCTTGTAGTGAATATGAGCAGGGACATTTGCAGTGTAGAGGTCTATATGGTCGGTTGGTATGGACACTTTGAACTCGTCGGGCCTCTTTGATTCGTACGATTTTGTAAACATGGGAATAGGATTTGTAGTGGCCTTCCCACTTGAATCCTATAAGAATAGCAAGGAAATGCGGGGAGTTGTGTCTCCTTTGAGAGTTACACTGATATTAACAGTACTACGCCTTCAGTTGAAGAGAGGTGGTATCCGAAGGCTTTCTAGCCGTACCGGCAATACTAGCACATATATTCCAGCAAGTTCCACTTTGCTGATTTTTCTCTGATGCTTACGGTTTTCCCGTTATATCTACACTATGATCTGTGTACCTGCTTTGTGTCGCACTAGCAGCAGTCCACTCTTGAAGCTAAACACCGCAATGACTTACAAAATTGGCACCAAGGCAGTGAGTGCCATTCTGGATGCAATGAAACTCGTACGCTCACCACCTGTTAATTCTTGTTCAGAATATGATCCTAATGACTATTCTAACCTCGATGAGTCAAAGGCAGATGGCCTATCTTGTTCAAGGTGCCTGTTCTAATTTGGCAAGGTTTTATTGATTGCACGTATCTTGCATATGTTGTCTCGCATTTCTTCTACTTTGTTGCACCGCCATCTGCTTAGTTTACTCATCATATATGTCGAGATGCCATGCCCATCCATTATCAATACATATTCCATCTGTCATCATACCATGTTTTTCCACTCAAATATTGTTCTTGTGCATCAGACATCAAAAAGGAAGAGGGTGATTGCCAAACCTGAAGGAGCACCAGCAAAGTCCTTGAAAAACGTGGTTGTGCTGGAGAAATCAGACAACACCCCACTTATATTGGTTGTACAACCAGTGACACAAAACGTAGGACTGACTCCAGCAGACTGTACCCATACTTTACTGGCCACACCACTAGCCGCACCACACAGGACCTGCAATCCAGCAAAAGGTATGCCGATTTCAGTTGTCATAGCACCAACCGTACCACAGAAAAATCCCACTCCAGCAAAAAGTACAGGAAGTCCACCGGCAGAAGACATATCCCAAGTACAAAGACGCCCAATTCTTGTAGATTGGAACCCCATTTCAGTTATTCCCAGTTTAAAAGACAATGCTTTCAATGTTGTTAGGGACTACGTGCATATATTCCCATCATGGGAAGATTATAGTGAAGACAAACACCATTTTCACATCTTCCTGTCCCACTTACGTGTAAGTGCTATTATTCATGGTAATTATTTTCCTATTTTCTGCTGATCGAACACATCAATGATTTACATTACATTGTTCTAAGTAGGCGAGGGTCAATCTGGGTAGTCATGACGAGCAAAGCTTGCTTGCGCTTTTCAAGGAAGCATTGCAACAGTATCGATGTTACCTGAGGAAATCACACTTTGATGGCAAGTCTATAAACGAATTTCTGGTGAAGTCTCCTGTGCTAAATTTAGAAGACATTGAATGGAAAAACCTTGTTATGCACTAGTCTCGTTCCGAGGATGAGGTACTGTCTATGATATCGCATGACAATTTGAACTCCTACTTTTCCGCATGTGCCTTACGGATCTTTTTTGCAGGAAATCTGTTCGAAAAAGAATTCCGGTTTGAAAAGAACGATAGGATATCGTAAATATGATGCCCGCTGCTTTGCTCTTGTTAGTACGTGTTGTCCTGTATCACTGTACTTGCATACATACCTAATTCATTATGTGACAGCAGTCTACAAGATAGCTTGCTTATCAATTGTTCACTCCAAATTATCTAATCTATATGAATGGTTACATCAGTGTAGAATATATCCAATGCCAATGAATTTTTTTAGCTTTGCATTGTTCTTATAAGTACCTGCTTTCCTTTATCAGTGTACTTATATTAACAGGAAGTTGTTCATGTACCATCACTCTGCAGCTTATTTTCCTTTGCCCTCCATTTTCTACACATAAGATCTATATTTACTCTTACCATAAGGTTGGATAATACCGATGGTACTGAAGAAGTTTAGCTCTGCATTTCTCATGGTTGTATCTTTTGCATGTATCGTTGTACTTACATTTATAGCTACCTGGTTATGTAGCATCACTCTTCATCTTATCTTAAATATTCTCCATTTTTTATTATATTGTCACATCTATATTTACTCTTAACAAAATGTAGAATAAAGGTAATGCTTATGAAGAAGACTCTGTGGTAAACTTATTGAATTGCCCCCCATCAGCATGGACAAGGGCTTTATAGAGCCTGCCTTCACCAATAATGTAAGTTTGTCCTTCTCAAGCCTTCAAACTTTGTTGTGTATTTTTGGTTAGGCATGACTGCAACAACTGTTTATTTTTGGTGTTTGCATCAAATTGCATGTTTAAAGTTTTATAAGTACTCCAGTTCATAAACAATTTTGTCCTTCTCAATTTAAGTTTTCAGTTGTACAACCAAGTTCCTTCTTCATACCATGTAAATTAAACTATACAAAGCAAGTGATCTTATTTTGTCAATCTGAAATGGGATAAATTGACAGCACACTAACCATTGATACTTATGAGTTCTTGATCTGTAATCCAGTGGTGTCGTGAAGCTGCCAACTCCTTCACAATGTCATTTCCTGCCATGTCTTGACCTGAACAATACCATATTTTGTTAATGCTATTTTAAACTGTGTCACTTTATTCGTCAGTAAGAAATGTGATGAATTGCCAGCACTGATACTTATATGTGCAAAACCTGTCATCTGTATGCTTGTTTATCTTTCAGAGTGAGGAGGATATAAGTGTCAAACAAGTGCAGTCTCACCAGCTTGCTCAGCTGCTTGCGCTGCAGCTCCTGAGCAGGGCTAACCTTTCTTGAACTCTATTGAAGTGCTCTTGGTTGTGTATATTATTTTTTCGGCATGTTTAGTTGCACTGGTGGCGATCTTTGATGCCCAGTGTATGTAATCTGCTTATGCTTTATTATCATAGTGGCGAACTTTGATACCCAGTGGATGTAATATGCCGTAATTTTTTATTGTATAGTCTAGGTTTTTTTCTTATTCACAATGCTGCAGTTATTTTACTGTATATATATCCTATCTTCGCAGTAAACTAGCCAAACCGTAAAATTACGGTACATAATCGGGCCGTCATGCAAATCACCATGTATGATCCGCATCATGGGCCCCGTCATCTTGGTCCGTTAACAGGCCTAAACGTAAACTGGCCCACTAGTAGATCCGGGCCTTTAATAGGCCAAGTAAACCGCCGGCCCTATTTTCCCAAGAAAACACAATGGGCCTTTAGGAGGCTGAAAAGTAGGTTGGGCCTGAAACGTGCCGAACAGCTCACGGGCTGGCAGCAGGCCGAAATAGACCCCGGCCCATGAATGTGCCAATCTAATCATGGGCTTATAACAGGCCAAAATTGCATCGGTCCTTGTTTGGCCCAATCAGATTATCGGCTGTGAGCAGGCCGGATGCAAACCGGGCCGTAGTTAGGCCCAACTGTATGACGGGCTTTTAACAGGCCAAAATTAATATAGGGCCGAAATGTTAAACGGGCCCTTAACAGGCCGAAACTAATATCAGGCCGAATTACTAAATGGGCCTTTAGCAAATAGGCCCAAAAGCGTAGCGTCTAGTTGACGGGCCGAATCTCATATGGGCCATAATTTAGCCCAAAGCCTCTTAAAGGGCTCGACCTGATCTGGGACGTAATTTGGCCCAGAATGTGGTAGGCTTTTAACGGGCCGGATCTCATATGGGCCATTATTAGGCCTGGAACATGGCAGGCCACTAATGGACCCAATCAAATATGGGCTGGCATTTGGCCCAAAACATGGCAGCCAGTTAATGGGCCGGTCTACTAGGGTCCTCAAAATCTTGTGGGCCTACAGCTGGGCTGGCCCATTAATGTCAGCGAAATCTCGTGGGCCTTTAGCTGGGCCGGCCCATTATGGTCCACAAATCTTGTGGGCCTTCACCTGGGCCGACCCATTATGGCCCGCAAAAATCATGTGGGCCTTTACCTGGGCCGGCCCATTATGGACCGCAAAATCTTGTGGGCCTTTAGCTGGGCCGTCCCATTATGGTCCACAAAATCTTGTGGGCCTTTAGTTGGGCCGGCCCATTTAAACTTTATGGGCCACTTTTGGGTCGGTCCATGTTTTGACATATCATAGGCGCATCTCACCCATTGTATGAGTGACACCTGTGCCAACACGAAGCTGACACGTGTTTCCTCCAGCCAATGATGATTTTACACATGGAAAATCCCCATTGGTCGAGGCTGTTAACGGGCTATCGGATCAAAAACCAGACCCGATAGCTTAACGGCGTTCCGTTACGATGGATGCCACGTGTCGGTCACTCTTGACGAAAGCACTTCTGTGAAGCACGGTTTATCGTCATGGAAGTGGACACTTCCGTGATCATAATTTTGGTAATGTCATGGAACACTTCTACGACAGCACAGGTATGACTATCTTGATTCTGTCATAAATTTGTCATGGATGTACATGCATGACAGAAAACATGACTGAGGGAGTCCTGGATTAGGGGGTGTTCGGATAGCCGGACTATACCTTCAGCCGGACTCCTGGACTATGAAGATATAAGATTGAAGACTTCGTCCCGTGTCCGGATGGGACTTTCCTTGGCGTGGAAGGCAAGATTGGCGATGCGATATTCAAGATCTCCTACCATTGTAACCGACTCTGTGTAACCCTAACCCTTTCCGGTGTCTATATAAACCGGAGGGTTGTAGCCCGTAGAGGATCAACTCCATACACAATCATACCATAGGCTAGATTCCAGGGTTTAGCCTCCTTGATCTCGTGGTAGATCTACTCTTGTACTACCCATATCTTCAATATTAATCAAGTAGGAGTAGGGTTCCACCTCCATCGAGAGGGCCCGAACCTGGGTAAAACAAAGTGTCTCCAGTCTCCTGTTACCTTCCGGCCTAGACGCACAGTTCGGGACCCCCTACCCGAGATCCGCCGGTTTTGACACCGACATTGGTGCTTTCATTGAGAGTTCCGCTATGTGATCGACAAAAGGATCGATGGCTCGCCTGGAGATCAACTGCGACTTCGGTATCTTCGTCACCAGCTCGACTGGTCACCTTGGTTCGACCAAGAATTGCGCCCCGTGTTCGGATCACCATGTTCGGACGAGGGCCTTCATCAAACATCAACTCCGATCTCTATCAAGATCACGGAGGAATCATCTATGGAGCTCGGGGGCTCAACATCAACATTACCCTCAAGCGACCGTGCTGTTTTTCTGGACAGCGAGCTCATATCTGCTGCCACCACCTCCTCGAGTATCGCTTTGACGATCTCTTTGGTGGAATTGTGCGGAATTGGGTCTATAACAACCCTGGAAAATTTCGTTGAGTTCCGATGGAGGAATCTCTGGCAATCCACAATATACCGGAGCCCCGTCAAATCTGGACGGGAATTCGGATGTGTTTAGGGCATGGTGTCCAGCTTCTAGCTCGGACGTCCTTTGGAAGATCCAACCGTTGATTGGCTGTGGAATACCTGTATCTACCACCTCTCAAAATTTCAGCTCGATCTGACCGTCCAAACTCCGGGATCCTTCCGATTAGTGCATCACTTTTCGGATCTGTTTTCTGCGCGAAAACGAATCCGACCCGATTTCATCTTTCCTATGAACGGGATTTCGGTCATCCCTTTTGAAGGAAGTTTTGTATGGGGTATTGTGTTTTGTTTCCGAACACATCCCACTAACTTTAAGATCTTTTGAACATGATCTTCAACATCATGCTGGTGTCAAACCAGTCCGGCAATATTACTCCACGGCAGCCGACCTGCGCTAGACACGTCGTCACTTTAGCCGAGCTCAACTTCTTCGGATCATCATCTCGGCAAGCCGAACAAGAGTCCGGCATTGCAAGGGATAAATCATCATCAACATCTCCGCCCCACGGATTACACGGAGCAGGCATACCGGCATCACCGCACGGTCGCTTCATCAAGCCGGCATCGACCACGTCACGACCTGCATCGGCAGGGCCGCACTATTACTTCTTCAAGCTGGTGTCCATCACGCCGACCTACTTCGACTCATCGGCTGGCATCGAGGCTTCGCCATCTCTTCATCAACCTACTCCGGTAATTGGTGTGCGGATCGAGTCCCAATTTTGGGAATCACCTTCCTTCGGATTGCTACAACAAATAAACCAGGTGCTATTAATCCTAGTATTTTTTTTGCTTGTTTGGGTTCAATTTTTCCCAAGGAATTATTACTCTGGTTTGTCCATCATATGTACACAGGTCTATCAAATGGTGGCCGCATTAACGACGGTCGCATGGTGGTCCGGTCAGTCTCCGTACGTAGTCCAGCGAATGCCGCATCCGAAGCTCGGACCGACCTGTGAATTCAGGCTTTGCCACGCCTTTACCGCATCACGCCGATGCCCTGCATCGACATTGACTTCGGCGCCAGGCCATATTTCTTTTATTACTCACTTTGCATAAATTATTTATTATGCAACGATTTTTTTTAATTATCATTATTACTATTATCTCCGGTTTGCACTATTTTTGTGCACAGGAGAATGATCCGGGGACTTCGGCGTCACTCTGCCAGTCTGCATTGACCGTGCTATGTCACCACTTCGGCGTGTCAAGCTCTCCGCTCCGCCACCTCAGGACCAGCTTGGGGGATGGAACCTTGCCCCGCATCAAGCTCGGACCGCGTCATCAATACCGAACACATTAACCAGCTAAGTCGCTTTCATGCTCAAAGCTTTAATTTCTAACTTGTGTTCGGTTCGACCAAGCATTATACTTTTTTGGAAAAAAGTTGCTTGTAAAAATTTTTCTTGTCCAAACTTTGTTTGTGACACACAAATTCAAGGACCCAATTCACTTGGGGGCTTCATTTATGAAGCTTTTCCTCTTGCATATGATTATACTTGTACGGCTTCGTTCCTTTTTCGTGTATTATGCCACAATATGCACCACATTGACTTAAGCAATTTGCAAGCTGGGTTGCCTCGCTCCTGTGTTTACCCCTACGTTCCCGATTGTTTGGCTAGGGAGTAAAGGGAGCACCTCTGCGATTGTCACGATCGGGTCGCCCGAGCCGGACCTCAGACCGGGTGAAGTCGAAAGCTAGCGCTCTTATAGTTATTCAATGATGGTCGGCACACAATGGAACTCATGAGTACAAAAAATCTATTGCACAAGTCTCATAATAACAATGGGCACCGAAGAAAGGTACCGGTGGGGGTACTATTTTCTTCGAAGATCCTTCTTACACTTTACGGTAATATAGCATAAGTTCCCTGAGCGCGCTTTATCTGTTACAGCCTTATGGCCTGATTGTCTGGTTATTGGAAACACCGTCGATATTCTCGACCGATGGAGTACATAACACTTTTCGGTCCTTTATCGAAGAGGAGAAGCTGATGGTCGGTTAAGACGCGTTTAAAGTTCGGTTGAACATAGATATGATATAAGTACTTCGGTACATGCAATCATTCTTCTACCCAAGTCACTTGGGGGCTCTTAAGTTTATTTGAGCCGTTTTATAATAAGTGTTCTTCTTCTTAGTCATTGCAAAGTTTTATTATTATTATTTATCACTCCCTTTTTCGACACGAGTGTGTGGTCACTAGCCGGGGAGCCTAATTTCTCTCTCAAAGCCGCTAGAGTTTAGTTTGCTAAACTGGCCAGAAGAGAAGTACTCCGCCCTCGGGATAGGAGGTTGAAGCCATAGGCTGACCCGCTCGAAGACTTGACATAGGATGTATCATGTTAAAGCATGACAGAAGCACTTCCTTTTTCTAAGACCAACTTTCGGATTGGCACCGAACACTTGACATTGTTCGGACGTCATGTTTTTACTGACATTTCTTGGTTTTCGAAGCTTTTTGGCACTTTTAAACTATTTGTGCTTTTCCAGCATTAGTCTCGCAGTGCAACGCCGGACACCTTTAGGGATTCGGCAAAAACATTCTCGGATATTGCTATATATGCATCGGTTTCGAATTGTGTCTTCGGTCAATAGTTGGGTTGCCCGGCTCCTGCACTTGCCTCCTATGTTCCGCTTTGTTCGGCTAGGTGTGCAAAGGGAGAACCACTGCGATTGTGCTTCAATCTCGCATGGTCAAGCACCTCAGTGGAGAAAGCTGAAAACTGACTGTCACAATAACCGTAAACTGGTCAGCGATCCGATGACTATGACGGGCCATTCATAACATTGGCCGAAGTGTTTACGGCTTGACCTCGACTGTCGCCGAACACTACCGGGGGCTATTAACTGGCCTCCCAAACTAAATCCTCGATATTTTGCTCTTACATTCGAGCTGAGGTTTCATAATCATGCTTAGCATGACAACCCAAAGAAAGGAACCGATAGCGGGACTATTTTCTTTGGAATACATTTCTTCTGTTAATCAGTAATATAACATATCTCTCTGCGTACCTTTGTTTATAAAACCGTGTGGCTAGATTGCCTTGTTTGTCGTAAATCTTTGCCCTCATAAAGGCTTTATAAAGTAGGACAAACACTCCTCGGCTATTGGCCAAGGAGGTGGAAGCCGATGGTCGGTCAACAAAGTTTTGTACAATGCGGATCCGAGCATTAATGACGTAAAGTACTTCGATACATAGAGTAATTACACATAATTTGTGATTTTACTATGGATATTGATCCTTAATTCGGCCACCCGTTCCCGCATTAAGGCTCGGGGGCTACTGCGCTTCGGGCTTATTATTTACAAATATTAGAGGGGCACATCGATCCCCTGATCTGGTGTTGCCACCCGACCAGTGTCTCGGGGGCAACTTCATTCCTTGTCCAATGCAGAAAATTTTATGTGCAATATAGTTTCCGAGGAGATTTTGATCCTCAGGTTGGTCGGCCGCACCCAACCTGAGTCTTGAGGACTGAGCACGCCGCTTTTGTGTCCCGAAGTATTCTGCCGAGCTAGGACTTGATCCTCAGGCCGATTTTGCAAATCAACCTGAATCTCAGCGGCTACTGGAATCAGCGGTCTTATGTCATCCTTCATGTGCATCTCGGTTTTTAGACCGATACACACCTTGAGGGCTACTGGCTATATATCTCGGCAGAGAATAAATTACACCAATAAAAAATATTAACAAAAAATCGGCCCATAGTCGGGGTGGTGCACCACCTCGGAAGCAGTCCGGCATAAAGCTCGGGCGCTAGTGGCTGGCTCCATAGAGGGCATTTCCGGCATTAAGCTCGGCTAAACTCCTTCTTTGAACCAAGGTGATTTACGACACTTCGGATACAGTCCGGCGTTGGAGCTCGGATACATAGTCCGGTGTTGGAGCTTGGATACATTCCAGCGTTAGAGCTGGGAAGTGCAGACTTGGGTGTTGGAGCTCGAGTGCGCGGAAAATGGATAGGCAAAGGAGGAAGAAGGCATAGGTGAAAGGCTGGATTCTTATCCCCTTATATGGGCGGACGCAACTACGTGTCCCCACCAGCCTGGTAAAACTCGCTTATCTCCAAGCACCGTAATCAATGGCGCGGTTGGGTTACCCACGCCTGTATTGATGAGAATCCCGAAATGAGGGGACACGATCTCTGCTTTGACAAGACGTGCCAAGGAAACCGCCTCGCATGACACGCTGAGGTGTGACAGTAAAACAATTCGAATGAAGGCTTGGCTGTTGTGTGATGGTGCACTACAGAATACGTCAGCAGATTTGATTTGTGTTAATATTATTCTCTCTATGGCAATATGTGGAAAAATATTTTACATAGCCGGACACTACTCTTGGTGATTACAATCTTCTATGAAGGACTTGGAGGAGGAACCCGCCTTGCAATGCCGAAGACAATTTGCGCGCCGGACTCGTCATCATTAAAGCCTGGTTCAGGGGCTACTGAGGGAGTCCTGGATTAGGGGGTGTTCGGATAGCTGGACTATACCTTCAGCCGGACTCCTGGACTATGAAGATATAAGATTGAAGACTTCGTCCCGTGTCCGGATGGGACTTTCCTTGGCGTGGAAGGCAAGCTTGGCGATGCGATATTCAAGATCTCCTACCATTGTAACCGACTCTGTGTAACCCTAACCCTATCCGGTGTCTATATAAACCGGAGGGTTGTAGCCCGTAGAGGATCAACTCCATACACAATCATACCATGGGCTAGCTTCTAGGGTGTAGCCTCCTTGATCTCGTGGTAGATCTACTCTTGTACTACGCATATCATCAATATTAATCAAGCAGGAGTAGGGTTCTACCTCCATCGAGAGGGCCCGAACCTGGGTAAAACAAAGTGTCCCCAGTCTCCTGTTACCATCCGGCCTAGACGCACAGTTCGGGACCCCCTACCCGAGATCCGCCGGTTTTGACACCGACAGTGACCTACTGTGACAAATACGTATCATCATGGAAGTGTATTTTTTGTAGTGAACGGTTCTTGCTCAGCCCGTAGCAGCCACATAAAACTTGCAACAACAAAGTACAGGACATCTAACTTGTTTTTGTAGGGCATGTTGTGATGTGATATGGTCAAGGCCTGATGCTATATTTTATTGTATGAGATGATCATGTTTTGCAACGGAGTTATCGGGAACTAGCAGGAGCCATATGGTTGTCGCTTTATTGAATGCAATGCAATCGCTCTATACTTCTTTACTTTATCACTAAACGGTAGCGATAGTCGTAGAAGCAATATTTGGCGAGGCGACAACGATGCTATGATGGAGATCAAGGTGTCGCGCCGGTGACGGTGGTGATCATGACGGTGATTTGGAGATGGAGATCAAAGGCACAAGATGATGATGGCCATATCATATAACTTATATTGATTGCATGTGATGTTTATCCTTTATGCATCTTATTATGCTTGATTGACGATAGCATTATAAGATGATCTCTCACTAAGTTTCAAGGTACAGGTGTTCTCCCTGAGTATCCACCATTGCCAAAGTTCATCATGCCGAGACACCACGTGATGATCGGGTGTGATAAGCTCTACGTTCACATAAAACGGGTGCAAGCCAGTTTTGCACACGCAGAAATACTCGGGTTAAACTTGACGAGACTAGCATATGCAGATATGACCTTGGAACACTGAGACCGAAAGGTCGAGCGTGAATCATGTAGTAGATATGATCAACATAGTGATGTTCACCATTGAAAACTACTCCATTTCACATGATGATCGGTCATGGTTTAGTTGATTTGGATCACGTGATCACTTAGATGATTAGGGGGATGTCTATATAAGTGGGAGTTCTTAAATACGATTAATTTAACTTTAATTTATCGTGAACTTAGTACCTGATAGTATTTTTCTTCTCTATGTTGTTGCAGATAGATGGCCCGTGTTGTTGTTCCGTTAAATTTTAATGTGTTCCATGAGAAAGCAAAGTTGAAAGATGATGGTAGCAATTACACGGACTGGGTCCATAACTTGAGGATTATCCTCATTGCTGCACAGAAGAATTGCATCCTGGAAGCACCGCTAGGTGCCCAACCCGCTACAGGAGCAACGCCAGATGTTATGAATGTCTGGTAGAGCACAGCTGATGACTACTCGATAGTTCAGTGTGCCATGCTTTACGGCTTAGAACCGGGACTTCAATGATGTTTTGAATGTCATGGACATATGAGATGTTCCAGGAGTTAAAGTTAATATTTCAACCAAATGCCCGGATTGAGAGATATGAAGTCTCCAATAAGTTCTATAGCTGCAAGCTGGAGGAGAATAGTTCTGTCAGTGAACATATACTCAGAATGTCTGGGTACCATAACCACTTGACTCAACTGGAAGTTAATCTTCCTGTTGATAGTGCCATTGACAGAGTTCTTCAATCACTGCCACCAAGCTACAAGAGCTTCGTGATGAACTATAATATGCAAGGGATGAATAAGATGATTCCCAAGCTCTTCGCAATGCTAAAAGCTGTGGAGGTAGAAATCAAGAAGGAGCATCAAGTGTTGATGGTCAACCAGACCACCAGTTTCAAGAGAGATCAATAGTTTCTATAAAACAAATCCACCATCCGTGCTCTAAAAGATATAAGTGAAGTACTAGAGCAAAACTACATAACTCAAAAGATATAACCGAAGCACATATAGTATTCTAACAAATTCCAAATCATGTATTGCTCTCTCAAAAGGTGTGTACAGCAAGGATGATTGTGGTAAACTAAAAAGTAAAGACTGAAATCATACAAGACGCTCCAAGCAAAACACATATCATGTGGCGAATAAAAATATAGCTCCAAGTAAAGTTACTGATAGAAGTAGAGGAAAGAGGGGATGCCTTCCGGGGCATCCTCAAGCTTTGGATTTTAGGTGTCCTTACATTATCTTGAGGGTGCCATGGGCATCCCCAAGATTAGGCTCTTGCCACTCCTTGTTTCATAATACATCAAATCTTTACCCAAAACTTGAAAACTTCACAACACAAAAACATAAAGTAGAAAATCTCGTGAGCTCCGTTAGCGAAAGAAAACAAAAGATCACTTCAAGGTACTGCAATCAACTCATTCTTTATTTATATTGGTGTTATACCTACTGTATTCAAACTTCTCTGTGGTTTATAAACTATTTTACTATCCATAGATTCATCAAAATAAGCAAACAACAAACGAAAAAAATAATTTGTCAAGAACAGAACAATCTGTAGTAATCTGTAGCAAGCGCAAGATCTGGAACCCCAAAAATTCTAAAATAAATTGCTGGACGTGAGGAATTTATCTATTAATAATCTTCAAAAATAATTAACTAAATAGCACTTTCCAAATAAAAATGGGGGAAGTTCTCGTGAGCGCTAAAGTTTCTGTTTTTTACAGCTAGTGTAACAAGACTTTCCCCAAGTCTTCCCAACAGTTCTACTTGGCACAAACACTAATTAAATACAAAAAACATGACCAAAACAGAGGCTAGATAAATTATTTATTGAGTAACAGGAAGGATAAATATTGGGTTGTCTCCCAACAAGCGCTTTTCTTTAAATACTTAAAGCTAGGCATTGATAATTTTAATGATGCTCACATGAAAGACAAGAATTGAAGCACAAAGAGAGCATCATAAGACAAGTGAAAAACACATCTAAGTCTAACATACATCCTATGCATAGGAATTTTATAGGCAAACAAATTGTCAAGGCAAGCAAAAACTAGCATATGTAAGGAATTGGAAAGAAACAATAGCAATCTCAACATAACGAGAGGTAATTTAGTAACATGAAAATTTCTACCACCATATTTTCCTCTCTCATAATAATTGCCTGAGGGATCATAAGCAAAGTCAACAAAATAGCTATCACACAAAATATTTTCAACACGATCTATATGCCTGCAAAGTTGACACTCTTCCAAAATAGTGGGATTAACATCAACTAAAGTCATGACCTTTCCAAACCCACTTTTATCAAAAAATTCATAAGATTGAACATTTTCCAAATATGTGGGATCTAAAGTCGACAATCTTCCAAACCCACTTTCAATAATATTGCAAACACTATTATCAATATCATATTCATCATGGGGCTTAAATAAATTTTCAATATCATCAGAAGAATCACCCCAATAATGATCATGACAACAAGTACTAGACATAGCAAAACTAGCATCCCCAAGCTTAGGGTTTTGCATATTATTAGCAAAATTGACATCAAGATAATTTATAGTAAAATCATTGCAATCATGCTTTTTATTCAAAGATCTGTCGTGAATCGCTTCATACAGTAATTCATCACACTTTTCAGATTCACGAAACTCACTAGCAATTGGTTCATCATAATTGGATCTTTTAAAAAGATTAGCAAGTGGATGAGGATCCATAGATCCTAGGATCTCTGTTTAGTAATAAATAGACAACTATTCCAACCATACGAGCAAGCAAGAAACGGGAAAAAAGAGGCAAATAGAGAACGAGAGGGAGGATAGAGAGAGAGAGGGCGAATAAAACGGCAAGGGTGAAGTGGGGGAGAGGAAAGCGAGAGGCAAATGGCAAATAATGTAATGTGGGAGATAATGGTATGTGATGGGTACTTGGTATGTTGACTTTTGCGTAGACCTCCCTGGCAACGGCGCCAGAAATCCTTCTTGCTACCTCTTGAGCACTGCGTTGGTTTTTCCCGAAGAGGAAGGGATGATGCAGCAAAGTAGCGTAAGTATTTCCCTTATTTTTTTAGAACCAAGGTATCAATCCAGTAGGAGGCTACGGGCGAGTCCCCCGTACCTTCACAAAACAAATAAATCCTCGCAACCAACGCGGATAGGGGTTGTCAATGCCTACATGACCACTTACGAGAGTGAGATCTGATAGATATGATAAGATAATATTTTTGGTATTTTGTGATAAAGGTGCAAAGTAAAATAAAGGCAAAGTAAAGAGCAAAGGAAATAACTAAGTAGTAGGAGATTAATATGATAAAGATAGACCCGGGGGCCATAGGTTTCACTAGTGGCTTCTCTCGAGAGCATAGGTATCCACGGTGGGTGAACAAATTACTGTTGAGCAATTGATAGAATTGAGCATAGTTATGAGAATATCTAGGTATGATCATATATATAGGCATCACGCCCGAGACAAGTAGACCGACTCCTGCTTGCATCTACTACTATTACTCCACCCATCGACCGCTATCCAGCATGCATCTAGAGTACTAAGTTAAAAACAGAGTAACGCCTTAAGTAAGATGACATGATGTAGAGGGATAAACTCATGCAATATGATGATAACCCCATCTTGTTATCCTTGATGGCAACAATACAATACGTGCCTTGCTGCCCCTACTGTCACTGGGAAAGGACACCGCAAGACTGAACCCAAAGCTAAGCACTTCTCCCATTCCAGGAAAAATCAATCTAGTAGGCCAAACCAAACTGATAATTTGAAGAGACTTACAAAGATAACCAATCATACATAAAAGAATTCAGAGAAGATTCAAATATTGTTCATAGATAGACTTGATCATAAACCCACAATTCATCGGTCTCAACAAACACACCGCAAAAAGAAGATTACATCGAATAGTTCTCCACAAGAGAGGGGGAGAACATTGTATTGAGATCCAAAAAGAGAGAAGAAGCCATCTAGCTGATAACTATGGACCCTTAGGTCTGATGTAAACTACTCACACTTCATCGGAGGGGCTATGGTGTTGATGTAGAGGCCCTCCGTGATCGATGCCCCCTCCGGCGGAGCTCCGGAACAGGCCCCAAGATGGGATCTCGTGGATACAGAAAGTTTCGGCGGTGGAATTAGATTTTTGGCTCCGTATCTGATCATTGGGGGTACGTAGGTATATATAGGAGGAAGAAGTGCGTCAGTGGAGCAACAAGGGGCCCATGAGGGTGGACGGCGCACCTGGGGGGGGGTAGGCGCGCCCACCTACCTCGTGGCCTCCTCTCTTGTGTCTTGACGTAGGGTCCATGTTTCGTGGGTCTTGTTCGTTGAGAAAATCACATTCCCGAAGGATTCATTCCTTATGGACTCCATTTGGTATTCCTTTTTTTCGAAACCCTAAAACATGCAAAAAAACAACAATTCTGGGCTGGGCCTCCGGTTAATAGGTTAGTCCCAAGAATAATATAAAAGTGGATAATAAAGCCCAATAATGTCCAAAACAGTAGATAATATAGCATAGAGCAATAAAAAATTATAGATATATTGGAGACGTATCAAGCATCCCCAAACTTAATTCCTGCTCGTCCTCGAGTAGGTAAATGATAAAAACATAATTTTTGATGCGGAGTGCTACTTGGCATAATTTTAATGTAATTCTTCTTAATTGTGGTATGAATATTCAGATCCGAAAGATTCAAGAAAGTTTAATGTTGACATAAAAATAATAATACTTCAAGCATACTAACAAAGCAATTATGTCTTCTCAAAATAACATGGCCAAAGAAAGTTATCCCTACAAAATCATATTGTCTGGCTATGCTCCATCTTCACCACACAAAATATTTAAATCATTCACAACCCCGATGACAAGCCAAGCAATTGTTTCATACTTTTGGTGTTCTCTAACTTTTTCAATCTTCAAGAAATACATGAGCGTGAGCCATGGATATAGCACTATAGGTGGAATAGAATGGTGGTTGTGGAGAAGACAAAAAGGGAGAAGATAGTCTCACATCAACTAGGCGTATCAACGGCCTATGGAGATGCCCATCAATAGATATCAATGTGAGTGAGTAGGGATTGCCATGCAACGGATGCACTAAGCTATAGGTATATGAAAGCTCAAAAAGAAACTAAGTGGGTGTGCATCCAACTTGCTTGCTCATGAAGACCTAGGGCAATTTGAGGAAGCCCATCATTGGAATATACAAGCCAAGTTCTATAAAGAAAAATTCCCACTAGTTATATGAAAGTGACGAAATGAGTGACTCTCTACTATGAATATCATGGTGCTTCTTTGAAGCACAAGTGTGGCAAAAGGATAGTAGCATTGTCCCTTCTCTCTTTTTCTCTCATTTTTTTATTTGGGCCTTTTCTCTTCTTTTTTTATGGCCTCTTTTTTTTTCCGGAGTCTCGTCCCGACTTGTGGGGGAATCATAGTCTCCACCATCCTTTCCTCACTGGGACAATGCTCTAATAATGATGATCATCACACTTTTATTTTTCTTACAACTCAACAATTACAACTCGATACTTAGAACAAAATATGACTCTATATGAATGCCTCCGGCGGTGTACCGGGATATGTAATGACTCATGAGTGACATGTATGAAAGAATTATGAACGATGGCTTTGCCACAAATACGATGTCGACTACATGACCATGCTAAGAAATATGACAATGATGTAGTGTGTCATAATAAACGAAATGATGGAAAGTTGCATGGCAATATATCTCAGAATGGCTATGGAAATGCCATAATAGGGAGGTATGGTGGCTGTTTTGAGGAAGGTATGTGGTGGGTGTATGATACCGGCGAAAGGTGTGCGGTATTAGAGAGGCTAGCAAAGGTGGAAGGGTGAGAAAAAGTATGTATAATCCATGGACTCAACATTAGTCATCAAGAACTCATATACTTATTGCAAAAATCTACAAGTTATCAAAGCAAAGTATTACGCGCATTCTCCTAGGGGGATAGATTGGTAGGAAAAGACCATCGCTCGTCCCCGACCGCCACTCATAAGGAAGACAATCAAAAAATAAATCATGCTCTGACTTCATCACATAACGGTTCACCATACGTGCATGCTACGGGAATCACAAACTTTAACACAAGTATTCTTCAAATTCACAACTACTCTACTAGCACAACTTTAATATCACCATCTTCATATCTCAAAACAATTATCAAGCATCGAACTTCTCATAGTATTCAACACACTCATAAGAAAGTTTTATTATTTATCTTGTATACCAAGCATATTAGGATTTTAAGCAAATTACCATGCTATTTAAGACTCTCAAAATAATCTAAGTGAAGCATGAGAGATCAATAGTTTCTATAAAACAAATCCACCACCGTGCTCTAAAAGATATAAGTGAAGTACTAGAGCAAAACTACATAACTCAAAAGATATAAGCGAAGCACATAGAGTATTCTAACAAATTCCAAATCATGTATGGCTCTCTCAAAAGGTGTGTACAACAAGGATGATTGTGGTAAACTAAAAAGTAAAGACTCAAATCATACAAGACGCTCGAAGCAAAACACATATCATGTGGCGAATAAAAATATAGCTCCAAGTAAAGTTACCGATAGAACTAGACGAAAGAGGGGATGCCTTCCGGGGAATCCCCAAGATTTGGCTTTTAGGTGTACTTAGATTACCTTGGGGGTGCCATGGGCATCCCTAAGCTTAGGCTCTTTCCAGTCCTTGTTTCATAATCCATCAAATCTTTACCCAAAACTTGAAAACTTCACAACACAAAACTTAAAGTAGAAAATCTCGTGAGCTCCGTTTGCGAAAGAAAACAAAATACCACTTCAAGGTTATAAACTATTTAACTAGCCATAGATTCATCAAAATAAGCAAACAACACACGAAAAACAGAATCTTTCAAAATCAGAACAGTCTGTAGTAATCTGTAGCAAGCGCAAGATCTGGAACCCCAAAAATTCTAAAATAAATTTCTGGATGTGTGTAATTTATCTATTAATCATCTGCAAAAATAATTAACTAAATATCACTTTCCAAATAATAATGGCAGCAGTTCTCATGAGCGCTAAAGTTTCTATTTTTTACAGCTAGTGTAACAAGACTTTCCCCATGTCTTCCCAATGGTTCTAATTGGCACAAACACTAATTAAACACAAAAAACACAACCAAAACAGAGGTTAGGTAAATTATTTATTGAATAAAAGGAAGTATAAATACGGGGTTGTCTCCCAACAAGCGCTTTTCTTTAAATCCTTAAAGCTAGACATTGATAATTTTAATGATGCTCACATGAAAGACAAGAATTGAAGCACAAAGAGAGCATCATAAAACAAGTGACAAACACATATAAGTCTAACATACTTCCAATGCATAGGAATTTTATAGGCAAACAAATTGTCAAGGCAAGCAAAAACTATCATATGTAAGGAAGCGGAAAGAAACAATAGCAATCTCAACATAACGATAGGTAATTTAGTAACATGAAAATTTCTACCACCATATTTTCCTCTCTCATAATAATTGCATGAGGGATCATAAGAAAATACAACAAAATAGGTATCACACAAAATATTTTCAACACGATCCATATGCATGCAAAGTTGACGCTCTTCCAAAATAGTGGGATTAACATCAACTAAAGTCATGACCTTTCCAAACCCACTTTTATCAAAAAACTCATAAGATTGAACATTCTCCAAATATGTGGGATATAAAGTCGAAACTCTTAAAAACACACTTTCAATAATATTCCAAACACTATTATCAATCTCATATTCATCATGGGGCTTAAATAAATTTTCAATATCATAAGAAGAATCACCCCAATCATGATCATTACCACAAGTAGTAGACATAGCAAAACTAGCATCCCCAAGCTTAGGGTTTTGCATATTATTAGCACAATTGACATCTAGAGAATTTATAGTAAAATCATTGCAATCATGCTTTTTATTCAAAGATCTATCGCGAATCGCTTCATAAAGTAATTCATCACACTTTTTAGATTCACGAATTTCAAGCAAAACTTCATAAAGATAATCTAGTGCACAAAACTCACTAGCAATTGGTTCATCATATTTGGATCTCTTAAAAAGATTAGTAAGTGGATGAGGATCCATAGATCTTAGGTTCTCTGTTTAGTAATAAATAAACAACTATTCCAACCATACGAGCAAACAAGAAACGGGCAAAAAGAGGCAAATAGAGAAAGAGAGGGATGATAGAGAGAGAGCGAGGGCGAATAAACGGCAAGGGTAAAGTGGGGGAGAGGAAAATGGCAGGGAAATGGTAAATAATGTAATGCGGGAGATAAGGGTATGTGATGGGTACTTGGTATGTTGACTTTTGCGTAGACCTCCCCGGCAACGGCGCCAGAAATCCTTCTTGCTACCTCTTGAGCACTGCGTTGGTTTTTCCCAAAGAGGAAGGGATGATGCAGCAAAGTAGCGTAAGTATTTCCCTCAGTTTTTGAGAACCAAGGTATCAATCCAGTACGAGGGTACGCGCGAGTCCCTCGTACCTGCACAAAACAAATAAATCCTCGCAACCAACGTGAATAGGGGTTGTCAATCCCTACACAGCCACTTACGAGAGTGAGATCTGATAGATATGATAAGATAATTTTTTTCGTATTTTTGTGATAAAGATGCAAATAAAATAAAGGCAAAGTAAAGAGAAAAGGAAATAACTAAGTAGTAGGAGATTAATATGATAAAGATAGACCCGGGGGCCATAGGTTTCACTAGTGGCTTCTCTCGAGAGCATAGGTATTCCACGGTGGGTGAACAAATTACTGTTAAGCAATTGACAGAATTGAGCATAGTTATGAGAATATCTATGTATGATCATGTATATAGGTATCACGTCCGAGACAAGTAGACCGACTCCTGCCTGCATCTACTACTATTACTCCACTCATCGACCGCTATCCAGCAAGCATCTAGAGTATTAAGTTAAAAACAGAGTAACGCCTTAAGCAAGATGACATGATGTAGAGGGATAAACTCATGCAATATGATGAAAACCCCATCTTGTTATCCTCTATGGCAACAATACAATACGTGCCTTGCTGCCCCTACTGTCATTGGGAAAGGACACCGCAAGATTGAACCCAAAGCTAAGCACTTCTCCCATTGCAAGAAAAATCAATCTAGTAGGCCAAACCAAACTGATAATTTGAAGAGACTTGCAAAGATAACCAATCATACACAAAATAATTCAGAGAAGATTACAATATTGTTCATAGATAGACTTGATCATAAACCCACAATTCATCGGTCTCAACAAACACACCACAAAAAGAAGATTACATCGAATAGTTCTCCACAAGAGTGGGGGAGAACATTGTATTGAGATCCAAAAAGAGAGAAGAAGCCATCTAGCTAATTACTATGGACCCATAGGTATAAGGTAAACTACTCACACTTCATCGGAGGGGCTATGGTGTTGGTGTAGAAGCCCTCCGTGATCGATGCCCCCTCCGGTGGAGCTCCGGAACAGGCCCCAAGATGAGCTCTCATGGATACAGAAAGTTGCGACGGTGGAATTAGGTTTTTGGCTCTGTATCTGATCGTTTGGGGGTACGTAGGTATATATAGGAGGAAGAAGTACATCGGTGGAGCGACAGGGGGCCCATAAGGGTGGACGGCGCGCCGGGGGTGGGGGGGTAGGCGCGCCCCCTACCTCGTGGCCTCCTCTTTTTGTCTTGACGTAGGGTCCAAGTCTCCTGGGTCTTGTTCGTTGAGAAAATCACGTTCCCGAAGGTTTCATTCCATTTGGACTCCGTTTGGTATTCCTTTTATTCGAAACCCTAAAACAGGCAAAAACCATCAATTCTGGGTTGGGCCTGCAGTTAATAGGTTAGTCCCGAAAATAATATAATAGTGAATAACAAAGCCTAATAATATCCAAAACAGTAGATAATATAGCATGGAGAAATCAAAAATTATAGATACGTTGGAGACGTATCACGGGTGTCGGTGTTAAAACCGGCGGATCTCGGGTAGGGTGTCCCAAACTGTGCGTCTAAGGTTGATGGTAACGGGAGACAGGGGACATGAAGCTTTGCCCAGGTTCGGGCCCTCTTGATGGAGGTAGTACCCTACGTCCTGCTTGATTGATATTGATGAATACGAGTATTACAAGAGTTGATTTACCACGAGATTGTAATGGCTAAACCCTAGAAGTCTAGCCTGTATGACAAAGGTATTGAGTATCCCCTATCCGGACTAAGTGCCCCGGTTTATATAGACACCAAGGGGATTTAGGTTTACATAGAGTCGGTTACATAATATGGATTCTTCATAGTTGTTCACAAACTTGCCTTCCATGCCAAGGAGAGTCCCATCCAGACACGGGTGTAGTCTTCGGTCTTCACATCTTCACACCCCATCAGTCCGGCCCATAGATAACAGGCTGGACACCCGAGGACCCCTTAGTTTAGGACTCCCTCAGTAGCCCCGGGACCTGGCTTCAATGACAAGGTATCCGGCGCGTAGTGCTGTCTTCGGCATTGCAAGGCGGGTTCCTCCTTCCGAACACCAAAAAAATAGTCTTTGGACGAAACAAACGTGTCCAGATCCACAACACACAGCCGTAGAGGGCATAGCACTTTCATGAATCCAATATGCTGACAACTTTAATAACGTGATATCACGCCCTCCCGGCCATTATTCTGAACCATTTCCTGTCCCACCGTTCCATGTTTTCTGGGCGTGGTTTTTACTGTCACGTCTTGTCGAAGCAGGGATCGTGCCCCCTTATTGCGGGATTTTCATCAATACAGGCGTGGGTAACCCAACCATCCTGTGGGAAAGATTCCTTAGGAATATGCTAGTTCTTAGGCTTTAGGAGGAGGCGTTCTATACCGGAGACCTTTATAAAGGAACCAAGGGCGTCTTTTTTACGCCAAACTTCTCCTCAACCTTCCCAACCCTGAGTTCCAACACCCAAGGTTCGACTCCATTGCTTTCAGCCTTCCCATTATGTCCGGATCCAGCTCCCAAAGCCACTGGGTGGCTTCCACCGTTACAAAGGAGGATATTGCAAAGCTTCGGGAAGCCAGATATCTGACTGCAGAGATCCAACACCGGCTTCCTGCTCAAGGACAACTTATTCCAACCCCCAGATCGAGCGAGAGGGTTGTGTTCATCCCCCACTTCCTCCGGGGATAGGTTCGCGCTTCACCCCTTCGTCCTGGGGCTAATGTATTATTATGAACTGGATTTTCACGACCTTGCCCCGGACTCAATTCTCCATGTCTCGGCGTTTATCATTACATGCAAGGCCTTCCTTCGAATCCCCCCTCACTTCGTCTTATGGCTCAAGACTTTTAGTGTGAAACTGAAGATAGCAGACGGGGAACAGGTGGAGTGCGGCGGTGCTACAATCAGCCAACTGCCCAACACTCCCTGACCAAAAGGTTCCTTTACTGAGACTTCCAATTACTGGCAGCAGGAGTGGTTTTACATTACAGAGCCCCGCAGTACTAAGTGGGTTGCTGCACCCACTTTCCGTCCTAGCCCACCATCACAGCTTGCATCATGGGTCAACAAGGGGCTGGACTGGGGATCGGTTGATAAAATGCGGACCTTACAAAGCCGCATACAAACCCTCCTCGAGAGAGATATCAATCTCGTTAGTGTGATTCAAGTGATATTAGTCCGCCGAACCCTGCCCTGCCAGCACAGGACTCATCGCATGTGGGAGTTTAATCAAGAAGGACCACCGACCCTCCAACACTTCTTCGGCGCCACACACGAAGGGATGTGGAAGTTATTTTTTGGGAAGCGGAAACATTGGCCGGATACCGCTGAGGACACTGGCCTCAACTGTAATCGTCCGGATACCCCGGTAAGCACTTGGCTCTCGAATACTTTGTGATCATGCATACAGTAATATGATGCTGAGCAGGCTATCTTTTTCCAGGGCTAGACAAAGAAGGTGGAACTGATTATGTGTTTGGCTCCTCTGCCCGAGGGTCCAGCGAATCCAATTCTAACAAGGATGCTGGCCCCAGCACCATAGCAGATGCCGTAGAAGGAGGACGAGGCGGAGGACAAGAGGGCCAAGGACGACCTCTATTCCCAAGGGACGTCAGACTTTATGTCCGGAGGAATAAAAATCCCCTCGTCCGAAGACAAAAGCAAAGGGGGGCCACTATCTCTTTCCCTCCTAAGAAGAAGAGGACCGCCTCCGAAGATTGGGAGAAGCAGGCTCCTAAGTGAGGCAAGATGCCTCTGGGAGGTGGCCCGGGCCTGGAGGACGACAAAGCGCAGTCTCATGACGAGGAGGAGCCTCCGGCCCAATCGTAAGTGAACAAGGTTGTTCTACACATATCCCGTTCTTTTCATATGATGCCTGAAATATACATTTTTTGTAGCCCAACGCGCAGTCTCTTTCAACAATCCTGTTCCTCAGGGGACCTTCTCCCGAAGATGATGGAAAGAGAGACGCCCCCACCGGCCTCTCCGTCCAGTAGGGTAGACGATCTGGAGGTGTCGTCACAGAGGGTCTCCTCGACCAACAAGTGGTGCAAGGGATGACGAAGATGCTATACGAAAGTGATACTTCGGCGGCCCAGGGTCTGGTGAACAATAATGATGACCCCGAACAGTCCGGAATGCAGCCGAATACAAATAAATGGATCCCTTCAAAGGGTGGCCGTACTCCTACGGCTACCTCCGGAGACCCGGATGCGCCGGATATCCTGACGAACATGGTGTGGCAGGCGTATGTTTCAAAGGAACATCGTACCTTGATGAGTATGGTGGTTGAAAAGGTCCTATCCGCGAAGAGCGGATTGAATGAGGCCTTTGCGAGCCTGCTGAGAGGCTTCAAGGTTTGTAATGTAACATGTGCAATTGTGTTTTATTCGGAGAATACACCTGTGTACAGACAGTAGCCCCTGAGACTCCGGTTGGCTTCCCCTAGGAGGCGAACGGAGGATCAAGAAGAAATTTTGGAGGACTAAACTGATTAACTTTCAACACAGGCTGCTTCCCCCCTGGCTACTTCCTGGACTGCGGATATTGCCGAACTGCAACAGAATCTTGATGTGGCCGTGGATTACATTACGTTGATCAATATGTGTCTTGACGAGTCGCAAGGTATGTATTCGGAGCAGTCTATGTACATACATTTTTGTGATATAAGCATCACGCTAAATGTTGTACCTGGCTGCAGATGGTGCAGCCACCGTTGAAATTCTTCGGGCGGAGCTAGCCTGAGCCAAAGAGCAGGACCGGTGTAGTAATACGGTTGCCGAGAACGCATCAGTTGAGTTAGAAGCCGAACGGGCTGCTTGGCGTCAAGACGAGGGAAGATATCCATGATGGCGCTTGAGCTAAAAAGGGCTGCCAGCCGTTGTGAGCTCCTTGAGAAGGAGAAAGAAGCCAAAACGGCTGAAATTGAAAAGGCTTTACTAGAAGTAAGAGAAGCACGGTCTGAACCCAGAGCGGCCCGTGAGGAGATCCTGCAAGCTGGGGAGGTTGCGGCTGGTAAGCCATTTTTACTATAGTCTATGTTCGGCGATCCGAACTATGTTCAGCTGAATCAATTGTGGAGTTGTCCGGATGAGTTTTTAGACTTGCAGAAGAGTTCTTCCGATGTGGCGCAGTATTATCAAGCGCGAGAGTGGTACGCAATGGAGAAGCTTTTCTGGTCACAATTCGGCGCATCGAAGCGCCCCTGTTCCTGAATGAGCAGATGTCCCAGTGGGCCGAGCTTCATAGGACATCCGGTGCTGCTATGAAGAATGTGATAATCCGGTTATGGCCAATTGAGCCTGTTCCGAATAATTACTTTGCCTTCGTGCAGCGGCTTGTTGATGCAGTGCTGCGTATCGACGCTGCGAAGCGATCGGTGTGCATCGAGGGTGCCCGGATGTCTCTTGCCCGAGTCAAGACATTCTGGGGGAATATGAAGGCCATAGACGTTGCGTTGAAGAGTCCGCCCAAGGGCAGGGTCCGCCATGAACCGGACCATTATTTTGAAGACGTCCTAGTAGCCGCCCGCTTGATAGAGGGTCAATGCTCGAAAGACATAATGTTCGAGTGAGGTGTATAAGAATTGTACGAGACAATTTTATAGTGAATCTATTTGTATATTGTGCTTGACAACTGGTGCTCCTCCCGTGCAGCCATTTTAATATAAACTGAAAGATTTCCAGTCGTCGGCTTCAGCCCCCATGTAGGAATACAGGGGTGTTCGGCAAAACATATGATCACTCCTGACCCAGCGTCTAGGTCCGTAAAGGAGGTGTCAATGCGGCGAACCAGGCAACTGGACTATAGGGCGTTAACACTTTCACTTAGCCATAGGAGTTTTATGGTGGGTCTACGACATAGCCCCTAGTATGTATGCGGCTTATTCATACGATGTGTTTACATAATTGACCGGAAAAGAGGTCCTTCGTGTGACACGGAGGAATCGCTAGAGACTCCGATAAGTCATCGAGTGGTTGATCAGCTCTCGCCGCATCATGATAGACAGTTTTCGGCTTTCTCTACTAAGGTGCGTCACCAGGTGAACCGGTAGCACAATCGCAGTAGTTCTCCCTTTACTACCTTAGCCGATAGAGCGGAACATAGGATTCGGAGCTGATCCATATAAGGCCAAACTCGCGACGCCGAAGTACGCTATAAAAGTTGTTCGGACTTTGTTGCCGACTCATTTGTTCCCGTACCAAGCCCCTAGCAAGTTAAGCCGGGGTATGTTTGTGAAACAACCATGGGAGGCGTATTCATTTGCGGAAAGACGCAGGTGATTAATTCGGATAGTATCAACTAGGACCGGAGAGATATGCTAATGATTAATTAATATATATATATATGTGTATGTATGTATGCCACGATGAGGGAGTCCTGGATTAGGGGGTCTCCGGACAGCCGCACTATATCCTTTGGCCGGACTGTTGGACTATGAAGATACAAGATTGAAGACTTCGTCCCGTGTCTGGATGGGACTCTCCTTGGCGTGGAAGGCAAGCTTGGCAATACGGATATGTAGATCTCCTCCCTTGTAACCGACTTTTTGTAACCCTAGCCCCCTCCCGTTTCTATATAAACCGGAGGGTTTAGTTCGTAGGACAACACATACAATGATACCATAGGCTAGCTCCTAGGGTTTAGTCTCTACGATCTCGTGGTAGATCAACTCTTGTAATACTCATATCATCAAGATCAATCAAGCAGGACGTAGGGTATTAACTCCATCGAGAGGGCCCGAACCTAGGTAAACATCATGTCCCCCGCCTCCTGTTACCATCCGCCTTAGACGCACAGTTCGGGACCCCCTACCCGAGATCCGCCGGTTAAGACACCGACATTGGTGCTTTCATTGAGAGTTCCACTGTGCCGTCACCGTAAGGATTGATGGCTCCTTTGATGATCGGTAACGATGCGGTCCAGGGTGAGGTTTTCCTCCCGAGACAGATCTTCGTATTCGGCGGTGGCCATGGCCGTCAGGTCAGGTTCAAAAACTTAAACTACACTGCCGACATCCGCAGAGACTTGATCTTCGACGGATTCGAGCCCATGTCAGCTGCGCCGCACAATCACGACGAGCATGACGTAACTCTGCCGTCGGACAGTGTTCGGGGGATCACACCTGCAACTACTCCGGCCTTCAATCCGGAGCAATTTGCGCCATCCGAGGACAGGTGGATAGAGCCCGCCATGGAGGCCGCACTCTCAGTGGCGATGGAGCCGGATACTGACTTCACCCCTTACGACATCCGTGTTGCCAAACCACTGGATTCGTCTCCGGCCACGGACTCCGAGCCGCCTGCGTCCATGCCTATTGAATCCGATTGGGCGCCGATCATGGAGTTCACCTCTGTGGATATCTTTCAGCACTCGCCTTTTGGCGATGTGCTAAATTCATTAAGGTCCCTCTCCTTGACAGGAGAACCTTGGCCGAACTATGTCCGGCTAGAATCGGATGCGGACGACGAAGGAATTCGCTCCCCACCCACCACCCACTTAGTAGCCACTGTCGACGATTTAACTCACATGGTCGACTTCGACTCCGAAGACATCGACACTATGGAAGACAATGTAGGAGACGAACGGGATCCACCGCGCATAGGGCGCTGGACCGCCACCTCATCATATGATATATACATGGTAGACACCCCCAAAGAAGGAAATGGCAATGAGACATCGGAGGATGACCCCTCCAAGAAGCAACCCAAGCGCCGACGTGAGCGGCGCCGCTCCAAGTCCCGCCATAGCAAAAGTAGTGATACCGGCACAAGAGACAATAACACTCCGGATAATGTGAAAGACGACAACAATCCCCTCCAGCATGATTTAGAGCGGGAGGATGAACAAGCTAGCCCCCTAGAGAGGGAAACAGATGGATAATCGGAGGAGGACAATCACATGCCTCTCTCCGAAGATGAGATGAGCCTCGGCGATGAAGAATTTACCGTGCCTGAGGTTCCTGTCGAATAGGAGCACTTCAAGCGCCGGCTTATGGCCACAGCAAATAGCTTGAAGAAAAAGCAACAACAGCTTCAAGCCGATCAAAATTTGCTAGCAGACAGATGGACCGAAGCCCTTGCGGTCGAGGAATACGAACTCGAGCGCCCCTCCAAGAGTTACCCAAAGCGCAGGTTGCTACCTCACCTCGAGGAGGAAGCATTAAACCTACATCACCAGCGTATGATGTGGCTGACGGGCCACCTCGTGGCCAAGACAGAGAGGCATTTCAGCCCAAAGTCCAGCCTGCACCCTGCCGCCAATCAAACAAAAATGCCAAGGCCCGGGCAACACGCGGGACCTGCAAGACGCATTGGAAAACAAGGCAAAACATGCAAGATCGATCTACGGATCGCAGGGGCGCACACCAACACGCGACGATGATCGTCACGCCGGATACACTAAAAGCAAATCCGGCCAAGCCTAACACGGCAGACAAGACTCGTATGTACCGCGTCATGATAAAGCTCGGCACAGAGGCGCCACACATCCCTTATGCTTCACTGATAAAGTAATGGATCACGAATTCCCAGAAGGGTTTAAACCCGTAAACATTGAATCATACGATGGTACTACTCACCACGCGGTATGGATAGAAGATTTCTTCCTCCACATTCACATGGCCCACGGGGATGACCTACATGCCATCAAGTATCTCCCGCTAAAACTCAAAGGGCCGTCTAGGCATTGGCTCAATAGCTTGCCGACAAATTCCATCGGAAGATGGGAGAGCCTAGCAAAGGCATTCCTGGACAATTTCCAGGGCACTTATGTGGGACCGCTGGACGCTGATGATTTAAGTCATATAACTCAGCAGCTAGGGGAATCAGCCAGAAAATTCTGGACCCGGTTCCCAACCAAGAAGAACCACATTGTCGACTGTCCGGATGCAGAGGCCTTAGCGGCATTTAAGCACAATATCCATCACGAATGGCTCGCCCGGCACCTCGGCCAAGAGAAGCCAAAATCCATGACAGCCCTCACGACACTTATGACCCGCTTTGGTGCGGGCGAAGATAGCTGGTTGGCTCGTAGCACCAATACAGCAAGGAAACCTGGCATATCAAAAGCCAGGGATAGCAACGGCAAACCACGACGCAACAAACATAAGCGCCGCAAATATGGTGAAAACAACGAAAATACGGCAGTTAATGCGGGGTTCAAGGGCTCAAAGTCCGGTCAGCGGAAAGGGCCATCCTGTCTGGACCGCATACTCGATCGCCAATGCCAAATTCATGGCACCCCAGAAACGCCAGCCACCCATACCAATAGAGAATGCTAGGTCTTCAAACAAGCCGGCAAGGCAGGCGCCAAAGACGAAGAGCCCAGATCACCGAACACAGGAGGGCAAAAGAAAATTCCCCCCATATTCAATCAGTGAATGTGGTTAATACCACCCAAATTGCCAACTCGGACCGGATATGCACCCTTAGGGATGGCGACTCACCGGAACTAGCCGTCCCACAATATAAACTAGGGCCTGTCACCTTCAATCGCATGGATCGTCCGGTTAACACCAATCAGGGCAATCCAGCCGCACTAATCCTCGACACAATAGTAGGCGGGTTCCACCTCACTCGAGTCCTTATGGACGGAGGTAGCAGTTTAAATCTGCTTTACCAGGACACAGTGCGCAAGATGGGCATCGATCATTCAGCGACCAAACCCACTAAAGCCATTTTTAGAGGCATCATACCAGGTATGGAGGTTAGCTGTACAGGCTCCATTGCCCTCGAGGTAATCTTCGGATCACCAGAAAATTACCGTATCGAAGAGTTAATCTTCGAAATCGCCCCTTTCCGCAGTGACTATCAAGCACTGCTCGGGCGAACCGCGTTAGCTTGATTCAACGCTGTGCCACATTATGCCTACCGTAAGCTCAAGATGCCCGGTCCACGTGGCGTCATCATGGTTCACGGCAAGGCCGAACCTTCCTTCGGCACCAACAAATACACCACTGCTTTAGCAGCAGAAACAACGAGCAACACCTTGCAGCCGAACCTCGAGTTGACGTCTAGGCTCCCGGACATCGTCAAGGGGCTCCGAATTACTTCGAGGAAGGATACCCCGGCTCGTCCAGAGCTCAACTAAACACTCCGGCGAAGGCCATGACAGGCCGAACTCAGCGGTTCAACCGCCCTCTGGCACGTAAACATTTCTTATATTTCCTTCGCAGGTTCACCTTTGCACCGACCAGGACGGACTACACGGAGGCAGCTTGAATGCGTTAGGGAATCCTTAGACATTCCCCGCAGTGACCGTCCAGCTATATTACGGATCCGTACTTAACCTTTTCCCATGGTCACGTCAGGTTCGGGTATTACAACCCCTTTTCATCACATTACTTATACCCATACGCATAGACATATTATTCAAATACAACATGTGGATTTATATGACATTTACCTACTGATTATTTCTTATCAAAATCATTTTGTCAAGTGGCATCCGTACACAGCGATATGCCTTAAATATGCCACGGGCTTCGTTTTTGTCGTAACACGGCAATAAAAGTCCAAATACCTTCATGGAAGTTCGGCACCCCGAACCTATAGCATTATATGCATCAGCTCCGAATCATGTCTTGGGTCAATAGTTGGGTTTGCCCGGCTCCCATGTTTTTGTACCTTATGTTCCGCTATATTGGCTAAGGTAGCACTGGGAGAACTACTGCGATTGTGTCCCGGTTCTTCCGGATGAGCACCTCAGTAGAGAAAGCCGAAAACTGACTGTCATGATACGGCGAGAGCTGGTCAGCTGTTCGAGCGGTTACAATTTTTTTAAGGATTTCTCCCGCATAATGCCATAACCAATGCAGCGTGTGATGGATCGGTTTTCTCTACGATTAGGCGCCTATAGAGCCCCTAGTACGGTCTTCCGAACATAAGGGGCTGCGTCGACAATACTAAAGCTCCTATGGCTAAGTGAGAGTGATAAATCCCTATAGTCCGATTGCCTGGTTCGTTGTGCTGAGCACCTCCTTCGAAGGACCCAAAACTGGGATAAAGAGTGCTCAGGTTTATTCCGAACACCCCCGTACTTTTTACGTGGGGGCATAAGCCGACGACTGGCCAACTCTAAGGTTTAATATAAAATGGCCGCACGGGAGGGTAAAATTTTATATAATAGGCGACAAATAAACGACCTTGTTCAAACATTACAAAGGACAACATGATTGGCATTCATGGAAATATAACGTCCTTGGTGCATAGCTCCGCTGCAAGGTAGGATCCTTTCAGGACACTCTTATAATATAATTCGGTCTTGCGGTGCCCCTTCCCCTCTGGCGGTCCTTCGGTCACCAGCTTTTCGGCATCCATCTTCCCCCAGTGCACCTTTGCGCAGGCGAAGGCCATTCGCGCTCCTTCTATACAGACCGATCGCTTGATGACGTCAAGTCGAGGGCAAGCGCTTGCAAGCCGCCTCACAAGCCCGAAGTAGCTGCTTGGAATCGGCTCGGCAGGCCATAGCCGGATAACCATATCTTTCATGGCTAGTTCCGTCGCTTTATGTAGTTCGATCAGCTGTTTCAGTTGATCGGCAAAAGGCACTGGATAATTTGGCGCCAAATACTACGACCAGAAGAGCTTATCTGCAGTGTTCCTTCGGCTCGGTAGAATTGGGCGGCACCTGATATGCTGCAAGGTAGCTCGGCAAAAACACCTGAGAAATCCGGATTTAAAATCAGAAACATAGTTTTCCCTTCAAATACTTGCTTTACACGGGAAAAGCCTTACCCGCTGCGATCTTTCTCGCCTGTTTGATCCCCTGCAGCGCGCTTCGGGTTTCCCCCTGGGCATCGCTCATGGCTTGACGCGCCTTGGTGAGTTCGGATTCTTTCTCCGTTAAACTCTGCTCCAAGGTCTCGCATTTACTTACGGCCTCTTACAGCTCCTGCTCAGCTTTAATAACTCTGGCGTCGTGTTCCTCACGAAGAGTCCGCTCTGTGGCCGCCTTTTTCTCGGCCTCGGCAACAGCCCTTTTGAGGGCCTTAACTTCAGTCATAACCCCTAGCACAGATTATGCGGCTTATTTCATACTGAACATTTATTTCACAATAAATGCGCGCAACGCTTGTGCATACCTTGTTTATCTCTCAACTGCATTTTCACTTGGCCAAGTTCTTCTATGGCCCGCTCTAGACTTTGATTCAGCCAGAGATCTCTGCAGTATGAGATGCAGCAGCCGCTATAGGTACCTGCTTGAAACAGAAGAGAAATCAATGTCCTTCAATGAGTCTTCCTGCGATCATCAATTCGATCCTCTGCCCGGTTCTTTCTTTCACCGAATAGTGTATCAGGGGCTACTATCTATACTATGACACTCTTCGACAACTCATAAAACATACCTCAAAGCCTCTTATTAGGCTGATATAGGCTTTGTTTAGTCCACTATCAGTTGGCCAAATCTTCTCAATCACCGCACCCATAAGGGCACAGTGTTCATCAATGATGGAGGCGTCTTGCAACTCCACCAACAAAGCATCCGACACTTCTGGATGGACAGAGGTCGCCGGCGGAATAGACATGCTCCCTCCAGCCGAAGGAGGCTACTTTCTTGATTCTAGAGCTGTATAGGTCTCTGGAATCGCATCCGGTGGGGAGCCGAACTCAGTATCGCCCCCGCTGTTAGACCCCATGGGAATCTTTTCCCCCACGTGTCCGTCCCCTACGGTTTGACCTCCAGGCGCCACCTTCACGGTTTCTTCCTTTCCTCCTTGGCCAGAGTCCTTCTTGGATGAAGCCTCGGTGTTATACACCTGTTTGGAGGAAGGGGCCTTTGGGGGCATCCCGCTCTCCATAGAATTTGAGCTCAGCAGGTCCTCTGATGAGGATTGTTTGGCACGGGACCTCGCCGGACTACAAAAAAATATATATGCTCAGGGTAAAATACTAAGCCACGATGAATCCGGACACTGAAACGTACTCGGATGCTATATACTTATGAGTTCACCAGGGGTTGGACCCTAGGATTCCAAGCCGGGCTGTTGTCGGCGGCGGCAGTGGACTCCTTCAGAAGAGGTGACCTTCCGCTTTTGGGCAGTTCGTGCCTCCAAGGGTACGGAGGCCGTCCTCTTCCTTCTTCCCCCCGCAGGGGATTCATCTTCCTCCTCCTCTTCGTCCTCTTCGGAGGCGCAATGGGCACCAGAACCTTGGGATATTGTGTCCAAAGTGTCGCGGCGACGAAGGCCGCACTGGGTCTTTTTGGCCTCCTTCTTGGCCGTCTTCTTCGGCACCTTGTAAGGCGTTGGGACCAGCATCTTCGTCAGAAGTGAGATGGCCGGGCCTTCGGGCAACGGGGCTGGACAATGGATCCGCTCCACCCTCTTTGTCCAGCCCTGAGCGAGTTGAGTAACAGGCGTCAAGCGCTTCCTTTGGGTCATGCGGATAGAAAAGTTGAATAAACTCATCGAACTTGCAGGACGGGACAGTTGGCACCCGCGGTCCTTGGCGGAGTCCGGCCAAGATTTGCTGCACTTGAAAATCACCTTCCAAATATCCTTGTGCGAGGAGCCAAAGAACCCTCACAAGGTTTTGTGCCTGGCCGGATCGAATTCCCATAGATTGCAAGTCCTGTGCTGACAAGGCAGTACCCGGCGGACTAACATCACCTAGACTATGTTGACAAGTTCAATGTTCTTATCTCCCATATCTTTAACGCGCGTACGTAGCACCGACAGTTCGTCGGACGAGGACCAGTCCAGGCCTTTCTTAACCCAGGATGTATCCGTAGAGGGGCGTCGGATCGAAACTCGGGAGAGGCGGCCCATTCCTTGCCGCATGGCTCAGTGATGTAAAACCACTTCTGTTGCCACTCCTTGACAGAATCATTAAAGGTTCCTGAGGGAGTCCTGGATTAGGGGGTCTCCAGACAGCCGGACTATATCCTTTGGCCAGACTGTTGGACTATGAAGATACGATTGAAGACTTCGTCCCGTGTCCGGATGGGACTCTACTTGGCGTGCAGGCAAGCTAGGCAATACGGATATGTATATCTCCTCCTTTGTAACCGACCTTGTGTAACCCTAACCTCCTCCGGTGTCTATATAAACCGGAGAGTTTTAGTCTGTAGGACAACATACAATCATACCATAGGCTAGCTTCTAGGGTTTAGCCTCTCCGATCTCATGGTAGATATACTCTTGTGCTACTCATATTATCAAGAATAATCAAGCAGGACGTAGGGTTTTACCTCCATCAAGAGGGCCCGAACCTGGGTAAAATATCGTGTCCCCTGCCTCCTGTTACCATCCGCCTTAGACGCACAGTTCGGGACCCCCTACCCGAGATCCGCCGGTTTTGACACCGACATTGGTGCTTTGCTTGAGAGTTCCCCTGTGTCGTCATCATTAGGCTTGATGGCTCCTTCAATCATCGATAGCGATGCAGTTCAGGGTGAGACTTTTCTCCCCGGACAGATCTTTGTGTTTGGCGGCTTCACACTGTGGGCCAACTCGCTTGGCCATCTGGAGCAGATCGAGAGTTACGCCCCTGGCCACCAGGTCAGGTTTGGAAGTTTAAACTACACGGCCGAAATCCGCGGAGACTTGATCTTCGACGGATTCGAGCCCCTGCCTAGTGCGCCACACGGTCACGATGAGTATGATTTAGCTCTACCATCGGACAATGTTCAACAGATCGCGCCGGCAACCGCTCCGACCCTCAATTCGGAGCCAGTTGCGCCATCCATGGACGGGTGGGTAGACCCCGCCACGGAGGCTGTATCCTCAGCGGCGATCGAGCCGAGTATCGACCTTAACCTTCACGAGAGCCGTGATGCCAAGCTGCCGGATCCTTCCCCGGCCATGGACTCCGAACTGCCTGCGCCCGTGCCTATCGAATCTGACTGGGCGCTGATCATGGAGTTTACCTCCGCGGATATCTTTCAGCACTCGCCCTTCGGCGACATACTGAACTCATTAAGGTCTCTCTCCTTGTCAGGAGTGTCCTGGCCGAACTATGTCCGGTAGGATTGGGATGCGGATGCTGAAGAAATTCGCCGCCCACCCACCACCCACTTAATAGCCATTGTCGACGATTTGACCGACATGCTCGACTTCGACTCCGAAGACATCGACGGGATGGACGACGATGCTGGAGGCGAACAAGAACCACTGCCCACAGGGCACTGGACAGCCACCTCGTCATATGACATATATATGGTGGACACACCCAAAGAAGGCAATGGTGACGGGACAGCGGAGGATGACCCCTCCAAGAAGCAGCCCAAGCGCCAACGTCAGCAGCGCCGCTCTATGTATCGCCAAAGAAAAAGCGGTGACACCGGCACAGGAGATAATAGAACTCCGGACAGTGCCGAAGATGACAACAATCCCCTCCAACAAGATTTAGGGCAGGAGGATGGAGAAGCCAGCCCTCCCGAGAAAGCGGCAGATGGAGAGGCGGAGGATGATAATTACATGCCTCCCTCCGAAAACGAGGCAAGCCTCGACAATGACGAATTCGTTGTGCCCGAGGATCCCGTCGAACAAGAGAGCTTCAAGTGCCGGCTTATTGCCATGACAAATAGCCTTAAGAAAAAGCAACAGGAGCTTCAAGTTGATCAAGATTTGCTAGCTAATAGATGGACTTAAGTCCTTGCGGCCGAGGAATATAAACTTGAATGTCCCTCCAAGAGTTACCCAAAGCGCAGGTTGTTACCTCGACTGGAGGAGGAAGCACCAAAACCTACATCTCTAGCGTATGATGCGGCTGATCGGCCACCTCGTGGCCATGACAGAGAGGCATTTCAGCCAAAAGCTCAGCCCGCACCCCGATGCCACTCAAATAAAAATGTCAAGGCATGGGGAAATACGCCAGACCTGCAAGACGTATTGGAGGACAAAGCAAAACATGCAAGATCGACATACGGATCATGAGGGCGCGCCACTATGCGAGATGATAACCGTCACGCCGTATACAGTAAAAGTAAATCCGGGCGGACCGAACACAGCGGACAAGACTCATTTGATCTGCCTCGCGATATAGCCCAGTACAGAGGCGCTACACACCCCTATGTTTCACACACGAAGTAATGGATCACTAAATCCCAGAGGGTTTCAAACCCGTAAATATCGAATCATACGACAACACAACAGATCCTGCGGTATGGATCGAGGACTTCCTCTTGCACATCCACATGGCCCGTGGTGATGATCTACACGCCATCAAATACCTCCAACTCAAGCTCAAAGGACCAGCTCGGCATTGGCTCAACAGCCTGCCAGCAGAATCCATTGGTTGTTGGGAAGATCTGGAAGCTGCATTCCTCGACAACTTCCAGGGCACTTATGTGCGACCACCAGATGTCGATGACTTGAGCCACATAATTCAGCAGCCAGAGGAATCGGCCAGGCAATTCTGGACATGGTTCTTGACAAAGAAAAATCAAATCGTCGACTGTCCGGATGCAGAGGCCCTAGTAGCTTTTAAGCACAACATCCGCAACGAGTGGCTCTACCAGCACCTTGGCCAGGAAAAGCCGAAATCTATGGCAGCCCTCACGACACTCATGACCCGCTTTCGCGCGGGAGAAGACATATCAAAGAACCATGGTACTTCGGATACCAAAGATGGCAATGGCAGGTCATGTCGCAATAAACACAAGCGCTGCATCAACAACGACAATACCGAGGATACAACAGTCAATGCCGGATTCAAAGGCTCTAAACCCGGTCAGCGGAAAAAGCCATTCAAAAGAAGCACTCCGGGCCCCTCCAGTTTGGACCGTATACTCGATCGCTCGTGTCAAATACACGGCACCCCCGACAAGCCAGCCAACCACACCAATAGGGATTGTTGGGTGTTCAAGCAGGCCGGCAAGTTAAACGCCGAAAACAAAGATAAGGGGTTACATAGCGATGACGAGGAGGAGCCCCGGCCGCCGAACACGGGAGGACAGAAGAGGTTCCCCCCACAAGTGCGGAGGTGAACCTGATATACGCAACCCACATCCACAAGAGGGAGCGGAAGCGTGCGCTAAGGGACGTATATGCATTGGAGCCAGTCGCCCCAAAGTTCAACCCATGGTCATCCTGTCTGATCACCTTCGATCGCAGGGACCACCCCACTAGTATCCGTCATGGCGGATTCGCCGTGCTGGTCCTAGACCCAATCATCGATGGATTTCACCTCACTCGAGTACTTATGGACGGCGGTAGCAGCCTGAACCTGCTTTATCAGGACACAGTGTGCAAAATGGGTATAGACCCCTCAAGGATCATAGTGGTCTTCGGATCCCCGGATAACTTCCTAAGAGAGGAGTTAATCTTCGATATAGTCCCATTCCACAGTGGCTATCATGCACTGCTCGGGTGAACCGCATTTGCGAGATTCAATGCGGTACCGCATTATGCATACCTCGAGCTCAAGATGCCAGGACCTCGTGGGGTCATCACAGTCAATGGAAACACAGAGTGCTCTCTCCGCACGGAGGAACACACTGCGGCCCTCACAGCAGAAGCACAAAGCAGCCTCTTAAGGCAATCCACCAGTTCGACGATTAAGGACCCAAACACCTTCAAGCGCGCCCGGAGTAATCGACAACAAGATCGCCTGGCACGTTCCGAGCTAGCATAGCAATGTGGCCCCCACCCCAATCCCAGCCAAATGGCAAAATCCGTGCCACGCGTACATAATTACGCATTGAAAATACCATGGGCACAGGTGGGGAGGGGGGCACGACTACGGCACGCCCCAAGACACGGCTCAACCGCACTAGGGGCTTCCCGCTTTGTTATTTTTCTTTCTTTCTGGACTTTAATCTCTGGATGCCCCGTCCGGCAGTATGATTGCCGGAAACACGATACAACAACCAAGCAGGCAAAAAGCTACGTCGCACCACGGAACTCCCAGGTGGATTCCGATAACGAGTGAAATACTTGCTTTAAATAACATTCCTCAGCTTGCCCTTGGAGGGGACATGTCAAATAGTACTACTTTTTGCTTATCGCACTATTGTATCATTCTGCTTCGATGCACCTTTTTGAATAAACAATGCATAGCACTAGACTATTATCGCATTCTCTAGTCTTCTTTATATATATATATATATATATATATATATATATATATATATATATATATATATATATATATATATATATATATATGTTCATTCATGACATCCAGCACCCGTCCACTCTGGTATGGCCGATACGCCAGGGGCTTAAGCATACCCCATAATACGGCGTGAGAAGTCTGAACACTTTCAACAGTGCTGCACCCCAAACTTATAGCATTATATGCATCAGCTCCGAATCATGTCTTGGGTCAATAGTTGGGTTTGCCCGACTCCCATGTTTTGGTACCTTACGTTCTGCTATATCGGCCAAGGTAGCACTGGGAGAACTACTGTGATTGTGCCCCGGTTCATCTGGGCTAAGCACCTCAGTAGAGAAAGCTAAAACTGACTATCATGATAAGGCGAGAGCTGGTCGCTGTTCGAGAGGTCTCGAGTCCCTAAAGACTTATGCCGCTTAGAGCGAGGAGTCGGCTTTGTCCGGCTTAAGGCGTGTATAGCGCCCCGAATTCGGCCTTCCGAATACTAGGGGCTTCGCCAAAATTTAAAATTGTAGACTTCTATGGCTAAGTGAGAGTGATAAAGCATTATAGTCCGATTGCCTTGTTTGTTGTGCTGAGCACCTCCCTCGAAGGACCCAAAAATGGGAAAAAGAGTGCTCAGGTTTATCCCGAACACCCCAGCACTCGTGGCATGGGGGAAGAAGCCGACGACTGGCCATCTCTCAGATTTGATAAACTGTCGCACATAAGGTAATATTTTAAATTCAAACAAGCATTGCATAGCGCATATGAACAAGTTTTCATAATACAGGATCACACGAGCAAGTTCATTCAAAACTTACATCCTTCGCACACTCGTCCGCCATAAGACGGGCACCCTTCAGGACACCCTCATAATACATTTCCGGGTGGCGATGCTCCTTGCCCTGCGGGGCCCCCTCCTTCACCAGCTTCTCAGCGTCCATCTTGGCCCAGTGCACCTTTGCATGGGCAAAAGCCCGGCGGGCACCTTCGATGTAGACGGACCGCTTGATGACTTCCAGCCATGGGCAGGCATCCACAAGCCGCCTCACCAGGCCAAAGTAACTATTGGGAAGGGAGTCGCCAGGCCACATCCGGACTATAAAGCCCTTCATGGCCTGTTCGGCCGCCTTGTGCAGCTCGACCAGTTGCTTCAGCTGGTCGCTCATAGGCATCGGGTGTTCGGTCCCAGTATACTGAGACCAGAACAACTTCTCCGTCGAGCTTCCCTCCTTGGCCTGGTAATATTTTGTGGCATCCGACACGCTGCGGGGCAAATCTGCGAATGCTCCTGGAGAGCTCCGGACTCGGGTAAGTAACAAGTAATTTACTTTCACATGCTTGCTTTGCATATTGAATGCCTTAGCCTCTGCTATCTTCCTCATCGCCTCAATATTCTAGAGGGCCTTTTGGGCTTCAGCCTTGGCATTCTTTATGCACTCGAGGGCCGCGGCAAGCTCGGACTCTCGCGTCTTCGAGTAAAGCTCCAAAGCCTCGTGCTTCATCACGAGAGCCTGGAGCTCTTGCTGCACCTCGCCCACCCGTGCCTTTTGCTTTTCCCTCTTGGTGCGTTCCTTGGCCGCTTTGTTTTCAGCCTCGGATACCACTTGCTTCAGGGTCGCCACTTCGGTCGTGGCCCCTGGCACATTCATGATGATCCTATCATTTCGCAACCACATTTGCTTTTATATATAGACAAGGTATTACTAACCTTTGTTCTCCTCGAGCTGCCTCTTGGCAAGGCCGAGCTCTTTCTCGGATCCCTCGAGGTCCTGCTTCAATGCGGCGACCTCCACAGTCAGTGCGACAGAGGTCAGCAGTGAAGCCTACATACGCATACAGACATACTTATATTAGACTCCTGCAGATATTATTTGATCCTCTATTCGGTTTCTCTTTGTGAGCACCAAACAGAGCATTAGGGGCTCCTGTCTATGCGGTAATATTTTTCCTATATTTTAAATACTTACCTCAAAGCCTGTTAGAAGGCTGGCACAGGCTTCAGTCAGTCCACTCTTGGTGGCTGAACCTTCTTGATCACCGCACTCATAATAGCGCGGTGCTCTTCATTGATGGAAGCGCCGCGAAGCGCTCCCAGCAGGTTGTCCAGTGCCTCTGGATGGACAGAGGTCACCGGCACGGGCGTCTTGCCCCTTTTGGAAGGGGGCCACCTTCCCGAGTCCGGAACCACTGGAGGTTCCAGCGCGGTGTTCGGCTGAGAGCCGAACTTGGAGCCCCCGGGAGCCTTGCTCCCCTTGCTCCTGGGGTCTGAAAGGTCGCCTTGAGGCGCCACCGGGACTGTCTCCCCCCGGCTCGGTGCCCCTTGATACAATACCTCGGCATTGTCCGTAGGGCAAGGAGAGGAGGCGGTTGGAAGTGTATCACTATTCATGTCCGACAAGTCCAAGGAACCGTCCGACGATGATACATCGATATGGGCTTGGGGCGGACTGCATAATCATATTTGACGTTAGGAGAAGCAGTGCGACAAAGGTATGCTATGAGTAACTCTGGTATCCGAATAATTACGACTTCGCCAGGGGCTTGGCCCTGAGCAGCCACTCGTCTTCGCCGTCGGCGGCGGTGGTGGAGCAGTCCGGAAGGAGAGTCCTTCCCTTCTTGGACCCTTCGGCCTCCCCGTTTGGGGTGGCCTTCCTTTTCTTGTCTCCCCCGGCTGGAGGGGGAGAATCTTCATCTTTCTTCTCCTCGTTTTCACGGGAGGAGGGTGTCTCAGTGTTATCGGACGATGAGTCCGATACCACCTGGCGCCGGAAACTCTTTCGGGTTCCCTTGGCCTTCTTCTTGGTCTTCTCCGGCACCTCATAAGGAGCCGGAGTCCGCATCTGGGTGAGGAGAGCATTCGCAGTGTCTTCGGGCAGAGGGACCAGACAGTTAATCTACTCCGATGTCTCCGCCCATTCCTGTCAAAGGCATGGGAGCTCAGACCCCGCACATGGTTAAGCTATGGGAAATCAATATCCTACCAGATGTACAGAACTTACCGAATTCGCAGGGCCCTTTGTGCTTAGCCCGCGGTCCTCGGTAAGAGAAGGAGGGACCTCGGCGCCCGTGAACAGCACCCTCCACACGTCCTTATGCATCGTGTCGAAGAGCTCGTGTAGAGTCTGGTGCTGGACCGGGTCGAACTCCCATAAGTTGAAATCCCATTGTTGACACGGGAGGATCCGGCGGAAGAGCATGACCTGGACTATGTTGACAAGCTTAAGTTTCTTGCTTATCATGTTCCGGATACACTTCGGGAGTCCGTCCAGCTCCACCGATGAACCCCAGGACAGGCCCTTCTCCTTGCAGGCCAGTGATCTCTGATCTTCTCATATCTGCCCTTGAACTCTGGTGTCTCTTTTTTATCGACAAACTTATTCAGCTCTTTCTTCCACCTCCTAAATAGGTCTGCCATCCTCTTAAGAGCAAAAGACTTGATTAATTGCTCTTTAACTGGCTTCTCCGGATCATCCTCTGGCGGTAGGGTGAAATTTCACTTCAGCTCAGTCCAAAGATCATTTTTCTGCATATCATTGACATAAGACACCTTAGGGTCTTCTGTAGCCGGCTTTAACCATTGCTGGATGCTGATCGGGATCTTGTCCCTAACCAGAACCCCGCACTGAGCAACAAATGCGTTCTTTGTCCGGATGGGTTCAATCGGTTGCCCGTCGGGCGCGATTGCTATGATCTCAAACCTTTCATCCGAGCTCAACTTTTTCTTTGGGCCTCGTCTCTTTACTAAAGTTGTGCTTGATCCGGAGGGCTAGAAAAAAGAACAAAGACTTAATTAATATGTGTACATACCAAAACAATGAATGCATCAATTAGCTAGTCAGCACAGGCTTAACTAATATATATACTTGGCCGGACTCGGTTCGGTCACCGGGGCCGTCATCACGGTCTCCTTCTTGCACCGGCATTGGATCACCGGAGTCGTCCTCACGGTCTCCTTCTTGTACCGGCATTGGGTCACCAGAGCCATCATAATCATAGCTAGCTGCTTCCAGACCATTGGTGTCATTGAGAAACAACGAGCAGACGGCATCACTTCCTCGTGCGATTATGTCCCCCAACAACTCTTCTTGTACTTCGTCTCGCAGGGTGTCCATAGTTTTTACAAATATTTACATCATGGCAATTATTATTCAAACATGACAGATGGATATATTAGTGGCAAACGTAGAACTAGCTACCTAATCATAGTAAGCTATAGGGAGGGGGTATATATCGACTACGACGACACTACATCTATGTCCCTCGATGACCCTCGTTCCCGATAAAAAAAGAAGAAGAAGAAGAAAAATAAGAGGAGAAGAAAGAATAGAGGAGAAGATCTCCTCTATTCTTTCTTCTCCTCTTTTTTTTCTTCTTCCTCTTCTTTTTTTATCCTCTTCTTCCTCTCATGTTCGATAGGATCGCCGAGGGGTCGGGAGGTTGCCTAGTGTCAAGGGATTCAACAAAACCATGTCTTCATCATTAGGCGAAAGTAACATGTGCATGATGGTACGAAGCTCTTCAAAGTTGTTCTGGAACGGAGTCCCAGATAGGATAATTCGCTTTTTGGTACAAAGTTCAGCAAGAGCCTTCCGAATATCACTATTTGGAAGGCCTTTGCTGAATTGGAACCAAAAGGCGGATTATTCTATCCGGGACTCCATTCCAAAACAACTTTGCAGAACTTCGTACCAACATGCCCTGGTTACTTCCGGCTAATGATGAAGGCATGGATTTCTTCAATACTTTGACACTATGAAACCTCTCTCGACCCCTCGGCGATCCTCGACCCCTCGACGACCCTGGAACCCTCAACCCCTCGATGATCCTCTTCTTCCTCTCATGTTCAAGAGGATCGCCGAGGGGTCGGGAGGTTGCGTAGTGTCAAAGGATTCAACAAAACCATGTCTTCATCATTAGGCGAAAGTAACATGTGCATCATGGTACGAAGCTCTTCAAAGTTGTTCTGGAACGGACTCCCAGATAGGATAATCCGCCTTTTGGTACAAAGTTCAGCAAGAGCCTTCCGAATATCGCTATTTGGAAGGCCTTTGCTGAATTGGTACCAAAAGGCGGATTATTCTATCCGGGACTCCATTCCAGAACAACTTTGTAGAACTTCATACCAACATGCCCTGGTTACTTCCGGCTAATGATGAAGGCATGGATTTCTTCAATACTTTGACACTAGGAAACCTCTCTCTACTTTCGGCTAATAAGAATAAGAATAAGAAGAAGAAGAAGAAGAAGAAGAAGAAAAGAAGAAAAAAAGAGGAGAAGAAGAAAGGAATAGTGGAGTATTTCTATTTTCTCTTCTTCTCCTCTTCTTTTTCTTCTTTTTTCTTCTTCTTATTTATTTCTCCTCTTCTTTTCGGTAGAGGAAACCCTAAATAGCTAGCAAGTATCGTGGGTGTGAGATACATGTGGCCTTCGGTGTCGGACACTACATCCACGTCCCACAAGTGACGTGGGCGTCGAAGCCCGCGCCACTTGTGGGATGTGGGTGTAGTGTCCGACACCGATGGTACATGTATCTCACACTGACGATACTTTCTATTTAGGGTTTCTCCTCTACCGCTCCTCGACCTCTCGACGACCCTCGTTCCCGATAAAATAAAGAGGAAGAAGAAGAAGAAAAAAGAAGAAAAGAAAGAATAGATGAGAAGACTTCCTCTTCTTCCTCTCCTCTTCTTCTCCCTCTTCTTCCCCTTCTTTTTTCTTCTTCTTATTTATTTCTCCTCTTCTTCCTCTCCTCTTCTTCTTCTTATTTAGTTCTCTCGACCCCTCATCCCTCTCTCGACCCCTTGATTACCCTTGTCCCTGATAACATATTTTTTCTCCCCTCGACACCTCTCGACCTCTCGTCGCACTCTCGACCCCTCATCATCATCTATCACCCCCCTCGTTTTCTTTAGCATATATCCATGAACAAAATAGAGGAGAAGATCGAAGAAAAAAAAAGAAGCCTTCCTCTCCTTATTTTCCTTTTTCCACTCCTTCCTTTTCTTCTTCTTCTTCTTCCTTCTTCCTCTTTTCTTCCTTTTCCTTATTTTACTTTTTCCTCTACACTAACCTAAAATCGAAATCTACTAATTAACAACCTAAATAAAAAAATGAATACATATATGAAAAAAACCATCATATAAAAAAACATTTTTGACATATTTAGCATATTCTGATCCATAGTTCAAAATTTTCAAATTTCATTCAAATGAAATTTGAATCGGATTCAAATAACTTGTTGAAAACCTATTCTAAACCTCTCCAAAAATTCTGAAATTTTGCCATCGCCTTTGTCTTGCATCAGTACCTCACCACAAATTTTTTTTTAAAATTCCAAAAATTCCCAAAGCCATCTAGCATTTCATCAAACACCTTCTATATGGACAAAAAAATTCCTCCTGTTCCAAAAAATTCAGAAAAGTGGACAGCGCGTTGCTGCTGCTCCACTTCACCTCTCCTCTACTTCTCCTCGGGCGCTCGGGGCCGGCGGAGCAGGGGCGGAGCAAGGGCACAGGGGCGGAGCCGGGGCGCTCGGGTGGCGGCGACCATGGAGCAGGGGCGGTGGCACTCGAGAGGGGGGCTCACTTTGAGGGGGGCGGCGACGGCGGGAGTCCGGCGACGAGGACGGCGGGCTCGGGGCGGCACGCGGTGACGGGGACGGTAGCCGGGGCGGCGGGCGTCGGGCAAGGGGCTGGCGCGGGCGACGGCGAGGGCGGGACAGGGCGGTGCGCGTCGGGGCAGGGACGAGGGCGACGGCGACAGGGGCGGGCCGGGGCGGCGCGCGTCGCGGGCGACCGCGACGATGGGCGCGGGCGACAGCGACGATGGGGGCGGGTGGCGTCGGGGCAGCCTGGCGGCGTCAGGGGCGGCAACTGCAAGATGAGAATGAAAAATTCCAAAGTGTGGCCTTATATAGAAGAGGCTTTAGTCTCGGTTTGTGGCAGCAACCGGGACTAAAGGTGGGCATTAGTCCCGGTTGGTGCCACGAACCGAGACCAATGGCCTCTTTTCGGCAGCCCAAAGGGCGGGAAGCGAAGCCCATTGGTCCCGGTTGGTGGCACCAACCGGGACTAAAGGGGGACAATGGTCACGGCTGGTGCCACCAACCGGGACCAATGCCACCTTTAGTCCCGGTTGGTGCTACCAACCGGGACCAATACCCTTGTGCTGCCCCGCGCCCATAAGTTTAGTCCCACATCGCTAGTTGACAGCGCCCAACACCAGTTTATAAGCTCTGCTGCCTCCTCCCTCTCGAACTCCTCTGAACTGCAGGCCTATGGGCCTAATTTGACACTGCTTTGCCTGTGGGCCTATTGGGCCTTCTGCGGGCCTGAATCCTGGCCCATGTAGGGTTTCTAATCGTATTCAGGCCGTGGAGGCCCAGTATGTGGCATTTTTTTTGGTTTTTTCTGTTTTATTTCTACATTTTTTTATTTTTTATTTTTTATTTCTACTTAAAACTAAATACTTACAGTTTTTTAGTGATTTCTTTTTTCTTTTAGGTCACAAAAATTATAAACTTTCTGTTAATGCCATTAGTTTTAAATTTTAAATAGTTTAAATTTGAATTTTTAAAAATTTGTGCGAATCACTAGTTTATGAATAACTTTACTATAAAATTAGAATTTTTTTCTATTTATTTTTTATTTCTACTTAAAACTAAATACTTACAGTTTTTAGTGATTTCTTTTTGCTTTTAGGTCACAAAAATTATAAACTTTCTGTTAGTGCCATTAGTTTTAAATTTTAAATAGTTTAAATTTGAATTTTTAAAAATTTGTGTGAATCACTAGTTTATGAATAACTTTACTATAAAATTAGAATTTTTTTCTTCTTTGCTATTTATTTTTTATTTATACTTACAATTAAATACTTAAAGTTTGATTTTAGGTCACAAAAAATATATTCTTTTTGCTATTGAAGAATATTACAGTTTTATTTTAGTTGATCATAACATAATATTTTAATTGATTGTTTTTATTTTCATAAAAGTTTTGTAGTTCATTCTGTTTGCTATTAATTCATTCTTTGAGCTAAATGACTCTGAAATTGGAAAGCATTTCAAAATGAACTCTGAAAAGGTTGAAAGTTGGCATGGTATCATCATTTCACCCACATAGCATGTTCCAAAAAGTAGAGAGGGTTACGACAAAAACTTGATGCACTTCGTGTACAAAATGGACAATCACTTTCGAAGTATCAAAGTTTCGAACCATAAGATATGAAAGCATTTCAAATGAACTCTGAATAAGTTGAAAGTTTGGATCGTATCATAATTTCACCCACATAGCATTTGCTTATTGCGGGAGAAAGTCTTCACTTTTTCTTCGCTTGTGTCATTTGCTTATTGCGCCGTAACCATGGATAATCTTCATTGTTTATCAGGATGCTTGGGCCAGCCTTGACATTGAAGGGAGGAATTTCATGAACCTTTTCATAATCTTCAGACATGTCTGTCTTGCCGTCCACTCCCAGGATGTCCCTTTTTCCTGAAAGAACTATGTGGCGCTTTGGCTCATCGTATGATGTATTCGCTTCCTTATCTTTTCTTTTTCTCGGTTTGGTAGACATGTCCTTCACATAGATAACCTGTGCCACATCATTGGCTAGGACGAACGGTTCGTCAGTGTACCCAAGATTTTTCAGATCCACTGTTGTCATTCCATACTGTGGGTCTACCTGTACCCCGCCGCCTAACAGATTGACCCATTTGCACTTAAACAAAGGGACCTTAAAATCAGGTCCGTAGTCAAGTTCCCATATGTCCACTATGTAACCATAATATGTGTCCTTTCCGCTCTCGGTTGCTGCATCAAAGCGGACACCGCTGTTTTGGTTGGTGCTCTTCTGATCTTGGGCGATCGTGTAAAATGTATTCCCATTTATCTCGTATCCTTTGTAAGTCAATACAGTCAAAGATGGTCCCCTGGACAACAAGTACAACTCATCCCAAACAGTGTTGTCACCTCTGAGACGTGTTTCCAACCAACTGCTGAAAGTCCTGATGTGTTCACATGTAATCCAGTCGTCGCACTGCTCCGGGTGTTTGGAGCGCAGACTGTTCTTGTGTTCATTGACATACGGGGTCACCAAGGTAGAGTTCTGTAGAACTGTGTAGTGTGCTTGAGACCAAGAATATCCGTCCCTGCATATTATTGAGTCTCTTCCAAGAGTGCCTTTTCCAGTCAGTCTCCCCTCATACCGCGATTTAGGGAGACCTATCTTGTTAAGGCCAGGAATGAAGTCAACACAAAACCCGATAACATCCTCTATTTGATGGCCCATGGAGATGCTTCCTTCTGGCCTAGCACGGTTACGGACATATTTCTTTAGGACTCCCATGAACCTCTCAAAGGGGAACATATTGTGTAGAAATACGGGCCCCAGGATGATAATCTCGTCGACTAGATGAACTAGGACATGCGTCATGATATTGAATAAGGATGGTGGGAAACCAGCTCGAAACTGACAAGACATTGCGCCACATCACTCCTTAGCCTTGGTACGATTTCTGGATCGATCACCTTCTGAGAGATTGCATTGAGGAATGCAAATAGCTTCACAATGGCTAATCGAACGTTTTCCGGTAGAAGCCGCCTCAATGCAACCGGAAGCAGTTGTGTCATAATCACGTGGCAGTCATGACACTTTAGGTTCTGAAACTTTTTCTCTGGCATATTTATTATTCCCTTTATATTCGACGAGAAGCCAGTCGTGACCTTCATACTGAGGAGGCATTCAAAGAAGATTTCTTTCTCTTCTTTCGTAAGAGCGTAGCTGGCAGGACCTTTATACTGCTTCGGAGGCATGCCGTCTTTTTCGTGCAAATGTTGCAGGTCCTCTCGTGCCTCGGGTGTATCTTTTGTCTTCCCATACACGCCCAAGAAGCCTAGCAGGTTCACACAAAGGTTCTTCGTCATGTGCATCACGTCGATTGAGGAGCGGACCTCTAGGTCTTTCCAGTAGGGTAGGTCCCAAAATATAGATTTCTTCTTCCACATGGGTGCGTGTCCCTCAGCGTCATTCGGAACAGCTAGTCCACCAGGACCCTTTCCAAAAATTACGTAGTGTAAATCATTGACCATAGCAAGCACGTGATCACCGGTACGCATGGCGGGCTTCTTCCGGTGATCTGCCTCGCCTTTGAAATGCTTGTCTTTCTTTCGACATTGATGGTTGGTCGGAAGAAATCGACGATGGCCCAGGTACACATTCTTCCTGCATTTGTCCAGGTATATACTTTTAGTGTCATCTAAACAGTGCGTGCATGCGTGGTATCCTTTGTTTGTCTGTCCTGAAAGGTTACTGAGAGCGGGCCAATCGTTGATGGTCACGAACAGCAATGCCTTAAGGTTAAATTCCTCCTGTCTGTGCTCATCCCACGTACGTACACCGTTTCCATTCCACAGATGTAAAAGTTCTTCAACTAATGGCCTTAGGTACACATCAATTTCCTTGCCGGGTTGCTTAGGGCCTTGGATGAGAACTGGCATCATAATGAACTTCCGCTTCATGCACATCCAAGGAGGAAGGTTATACATACATAGAGTCACGGGCCAGGTGCTGTGATTGCTGCTCTGCTCCCCGAAAGGATTAATGCCATTCGCGCTTAAAGCAAACCATACATTCCTTGGGTCCTTTGCAAACTCATCCCAGTACTTTCTCTCGATTTTTCTCCACTGCGACCCGTCAGCGGGTGCTCTCAACTTCCCATCTTTCTTTCGGTTCTCACTGTGCCATCGCATCAACTTGGCATGCTCTTCGTTTCTGAACAAACGTTTCAACCGTGGTATTATAGGAGAATACCACATCACCTTCGCAGGAACCCTCTTCCTGAGGGGCTCGCCGTCAACATCACCAGGGTCATCTCGTCTGATCTTATACCGCAACGCACCGCATACCGGGCATGCGTTCAGATCCTTGTATGCACCGCGGTAGAGGATGCAGTCATTAGCGCATGCATGTATCTTCTCCACCTCCAATCCTAGAGGGCATATGACCTTCTTTGCTGCGTATGTACTGTCGGGCAATTCGTTATCCTTTGGAAGCTTCTTCTTCAATATTTTCAGTAGCTTCTCAAATCCTTTGTCAGCCACAGCATTCTCTGCCTTCCACTGCAGCAATTCCAGTACGGTACCGAGCTTTGTGTTGCCATCTTCGCAATTGGGGTATAACCCTTTTTTGTGATCCTCTAACATGCGATCGAACTTCAGCTGCTCCTTTTGACTAATGCATTGCGTCCTTGCTTCGACAATGACCCGGCGGAGATGATCATCATCGGGCACATCATCTGGTTCCTCTTGATCTTCAGCAGCTTCACCCGTGGCAGCATCATTGGGCACATCGTCTGGTTCCTCTTGATCTTCACCAGCTCCCCCCGTAGCAGCATCACCGTATTCTTCGCCGTCTTCCATCATAACCCCTATTTCTCCGTGCCTCGTCCAAACATTATAGTGTGGCATGAAACCCTTGTAAAGCAGGTGGGAGTGAAGGATTTTCCGGTTAGAGTAAGACCTCGTATTCCCACATTCAGTGCATGGACAACACATAAAACCATTCTGCTTGTTTGCCTCAGCCGCATCGAGAAACTCATGCACGCCCTTAATGTACTCGCGGGTGTGTCTGTCACCGTACATCCATTGCCGGTTCATCTACGTGCATTATATATAATTAAGTGTCCAAATTAATAGAAGTTCATCATCACATTAAAACCAAAGTGCATACATAGTTCTCATCTAACAACATATATATAGCTCTCCAGATCATCTAATTAATTAAACCATACATTGAAACTATGTAAAACATTTCAATGCGAAAGCAAATGTGATCATAATCGCAGCCAAGGTAACAATTGATCCAACGGCATAATGATACCAAGCCTCGGTATGAATGGCATATTTTCTAATCTTTCTAATCTTCAAGCGCATTGCATCCATCTTGATCTTGTGATCATCGACGACATCCGCAACATGCAACTCCAATATCATCTTCTCCTCCTCAATTTTTTTTATTTTTTCCTTCAACAAATTGTTTTCTTCTTCAACTAAATTTAACCTCTCGACAATAGGGTCGGTTGGCTTTTCCGATTCACATACATCCTAGATAAATAAAATCTATGTCACGTTGGTCGGCATAATTTTCATAAACAATAAATGAACCAATAGTTATAAAGATAATATACATACCAAATCCGAATCATAGACAGGACGAGGGCCGACGGGGGCGGATACCAAAACCATCGCACTATATAAGATGCAATAATAAATGTAAGAAAATGATACAAGTATCTATCTAAACATACAAGTAAGAATATTTTTCCTTTCAGAAAGAAGATAAGAACAAGAGGCTCACCACGGTGGTGTCGGTGATGAGATCGGCGCGGGTGATTGACGGCGGTGAAGACGGGGACGGGGCGTGACGGACCGCTAAATCTAGACAAATCTCGAGGAAAATGGAGCTTGGAGGTCGAGTTTCGAGAGGATAAAGCTTAAGTAGTGTGGCTCGGGCATTCCATAGAACACCTCATGTGCATAGGAGGTGAGCTAGAGCACCACAAAGGCCTCTCCCCCTCGGCCAGAAAAAACAGAGCACTGTGCTCTGCTCTTGCGCGAGGGGGTATATATAGGCACCTCATTGGTCCCGGTTGATGACATGAACCGGGACTAAAGGGACGCCTTTGGTCCCAGTTCAATCCACCAACCGGGACCAATGGTGGTGGGCCAGGAGCGAGGCCCATTGGTCCCAGTTCGTCCCACCAACCGGGACCAAAAGGTCCAGATGAACCGGGACCAATGGCCCACGTGGCCCGGCCGGCCCCCTGGCTCACGAACCGGGACCAATGCCCACATTAGTCCCGGTTCTACACTGAACCAGGACTAATGGGCTGAGCCAGCCTGGACCATAGCCCTGTTTTCTACTAGTGAATAGTGGGATTAACATCAACTAAAGTCATGACCTTCCCAAACCCACTTTTATCAAAAATTTCATAAGATTGAACATTCTCCAAATATGTGGGATCTAAAGTCGACACTCTTCCAAACCCACTTTCAATAATATTGCAAACACTATTATCAATCTCATATTCATCATGGGGCTTAAATAAATTTTCAATATCATAAGAAGAATCACCCCAATCATGATCATTACAACAAGTACTAGACATAGCAAAACTAGCATCCCCAAGCTTAGGGTTTTGCATATTATTAGCACAATTGACATCAAGAGAATTTATAGTAAAATCATTGCAACCATGCTTTTTATTCAAAGATCTATCATGAATCGCTTCATAAAGTAATTCATCACACTTTTCAGATTCACGAATTTCAAACAAAACTTCATAAAGATAATCTAGTGCACAAAACTCACTAGCAATTGGTTCATCATAATTGGATCTCTTAAAAAGATTAGCAAGTGGATGAGGATCCATAGATCTTAGGTTCTTTGTTTAGTAATAAATAAACAACTATTCCAACCATACGAGCAAACAAGAAACGGGCAAAAAGAGGCAAATAGAGAAAGAGAGGGAGGATAGAGAGAGGGCTAATAAAACGTCAAGGGTGAAGTGGGGGAGAGGAAAACGAGAGGCAAATGGCAAATAATGTAATGCGGGAATTAAGGGTATGTGATGGGTACTTGGTATGTTGACTTTTGCGTAGACCTCCCCGGCAACGGTGCCAGAAATCCTTCTTGCTACCTCTTGAGCACTGCGTTGGTTTTCCCCCGAAGAGGAAGGGATGATGCAGCAAAGTAGCGTAAGTATTTCCCTCAGTTTTTGAGAACCAAGGTATCAATCCAGTAGGAGGCTACGCGCGTGTCCCTCGTACCTACACAAAACAAATAAATCCTCTCAACCAACGCGAATAGGGGTTGTTAATCCCTACACGGCCACTTACGAGAGTGAGATCTGATAGATATGATAAGATAATATTTTTGGTATTTTTGTGATAAAGATGCAAAGTAAAATAAAGGCAAAGTAAAGAGCAAAGGAAATAACTAAGTAGTAGGAGATTAATATGATAAAGATAGACCCGGGGGCCATAGTTTCACTTGTTGCTTCTCTCGAGAGCATAGGTATTCCACGGTGGGTGAACAAATTACTGTTGAGCAATTGACAGAATTGAGCATAGTTATGAGAATATCTAGGTATGATCATGTGTATAGGCATCACGTCCGAGACAAGTAGACCGACTCCTGCCTGCATGTACTACTATTACTCCACACATCGACCGCTATCCAGCATGCATCTAGAGTATTAAGTTAAAAATAGAGTAACGCCTTAAGCAAAATGACATGATGTAGAGGGATAAACTCATGCAATATGATGAAAACCCCATCTTGTTATCCTCGATGGCAACAATACAATACGTGCTTTGCTGCCCCTACTATCACTGGGAAAGGACACCGCAAGATTGAACCCAAAGCTAAGCACTTCTCCCATTGCAAGAAAAATCAATCTAGTAGGCCAAACCAAGCTGATAATTCGAAGAGACTTGCAAAGATAACCAATCATACATAAAAGAATTCAGAGAAGATTCAAATATTGTTCATAGATAGACTTGATCATAAACCCACAATTCATCGGTCTTAACAAACACCCCGTAAAAAGAAGATTACATCGAATAGTTCTCAACAAGAGAGGGGGAGAACATTGTATTGAGATCCAGAAAGAGAGAAGAAGCCATCTAGCTAATAACTATGGACCCGTAGGTTTGAGGTAAACTACTCACACTTCATCGGAGGGGCTAGGGTGTTGATGTAGAAGCCCTCCGTGATCGATGCCCCCTCCGGCGGAGCTCCGGAACAGGCCCCAAGATGGGATCTCGTGGATACAGAAATTTGCGGCGATGGAATTAGGTTTTTTGCTCCATATCTGACCGTTCGGGTGTACGTAGGTATATATAGGAGGAGGAAGTACGTCGGTGGAGCAAAAGGGGCACCACGAGGGTGGAGGGTGCGCCTGGGGGGGTAGGCGCGCCCCCTTCCTCGTGGCCTCCTCTTTTGTGTCTTGACGTAGGGTCCAAGTTTCCTGGGTCTTGTTCATTGAGAAAATCACGTTCCCGAAGGTTTCATTCCGTTTGGACTCCGTTTGGTATTCATTTTCTTCGAAACCCTAAAACAGGCAAAAAACGGCAATTCTGGGCTGGGCCTCCGGTTAATAGGTTAGTCCCAAAAATAATATAAATGTGGATAACAAAGCCCAATAATGTCCAAAATAGTAGATAATATAGCATGGAGCAATCAAAAATTATACATACGTTGGAGACGTATCACGGGTGTCGGTGTCAAAACCGACGTATCTCGGGTAGGGGGTCCCGAACTGTGCGTCTAAGGTTGATGGTAACAGGAGACAGGGGACACGAAGCTTTACCCAGGTTCGGGAACCCCGTTAAACATTTTCAAAATCCTCAAAAACCTAACAGAAAAAAAGATACGGGGCTTTTAAGATCTGGAGAGGCAAAAAAATTCAAAAAAAAATCAAACATACTAATGGCACACCCACCCATGGTGTGCCATTACTATCTTCCCGCCTACAAAATTCAAAATAAGTCAAAAAAATAAAAAATAAAAGTTACTAATGGCGCACCTGTCCATGGTGCGCCATTAGTATCTTCCCGCCTTCAAAATTCAAAATAAATAAAAAAATAAAAAAAGTTACTAATGGCGCACCTGCCCATGGTGCGCCATTAGTATCTTCCCGCCATCAAAATTCAAAATAAAAAAAAAGTTAGTAATGGCGCACCTGCCCGCGGTGCGCCATTACTATGCCATATATATGGCTGGGCGTGGTCCTCTCCTCCTTCATTTTTCTCCTCCACTCCACCTCTCCTCCACTCCATCTCCTCCTCTCCTCCACTCCATCTTCCCTTCTCTCCTCCACCATACTACCCTCCTCCTCTCCGGCGACCTCCTCCTCCTCCTCTCCGGCGACCTCCTCCTCCTCCTCTCCGGCGAGCTCCTTCTCCTCTCCGGCGACCTCCTCCTCCTCTCCGGCGACCTCCTCCTCCTCTCCGGCGACCTCCTCCTCCTCTCCGGCGACCTCCTCCTCTCCGGGAACCTCCTCCTCCATCCTCTCCTCCCCTCCCCTCACGGTTCCTCCTCCCTCCTCTCCTCCCATTCCCTCATGGTTTCTCCTTCCTCCTCTCCGATGCTTCGGTGAACTCCTCTCCGGCGACCTCCTCCTCCTCTCCGGCGATGTAGGCGAGCGCCTCTTCGGTGACCTCCTCCTCCTCCTCTCCGGCGAAAGCCGCTCCGGCAAAAGAACGTACAAGATCCAAAAACAGGAACAAAATTTGAAATAATATCGTGCCAAAAAACGAGCAAAAAAACTAGCAAAAAATGGGCAAAAAAATCATGATCCAGATCCAAATTCAAAATTCAAAAATAGCAATGGCGCACGGTGGGGGTTAGACGGTGCGCCACTACTATTTTCCCGCCTTCAAAATTCAAAAATACTAATGGCGCACCAGTGGCCTATACTAATGGCGCACCATGTCCTATACTAATGGCGCACCACACAAGTGCGCCATTAGTATACCAGATACTAATGACGCACCAGTGGTGCGCCATTATTAAAAATTACTAATGGCGTGCTAGTAATGGCACACCGGTGATGCGCCATCAGTAGGCAAAACTGGTGCGCCATTAGTAGGGCTTTTCCTAGTAGTGTGGCAGTCAAATTCCAGTGGCAGCGGGAGCAGATCGACTCACTTAGCCAGCAAAGGGGGTCTCAGTAGCTAGCGGATGATCCACCATTGGATAGCACCGTCCCATCCATGCCGAGAAGCAGCGTGGGTTCCGCCCTGGGCGACGCATTGCTGGATAGCTACCCAGTGGATGACATCATGGAGAACACTAACTGCGAGCTACACTTCAAAATGAAGAACATATCCATGAAGGTGGCGGACGCCCTTGCTTTTACAAATCCCCCCGAGGCAACCTTCCATTGCAACCCGATTCCAGCGGGCTATGCTCGTGTCTTGGTTGATGAGGTGGTGGACCAATATTCGGGTCTAGAGCTTGACATTCCTGGAGGTGACGATGAGCACACACTAGGAGAGGCCAACCATCATATCATCCTATGGAGAAAGGATTGCATCATCTTTCGAAGGCCGCCGACACCGCGTCATCCGACTCCTCGTCGCAGTCCGCCACCGAGTCAGCAGATTCCCGCTCCTCCAAGTCCACCAACGCGTCAGGCCACTCCTCCTCCAAGACCGACACAGCTTCAGGCCACTCCTCCTCCTCCTCCAAGTCCGGCAAAGCGTCAGGCCACTCCTCCTCCAAGTTCGGCACAGCTTCAGGCCACTCCTCCTCCAAGTCCGGCACAGCTTCAGGTCACTCCTCCTCCTCCAACTCAGCCACGTTAGCCGTCATTGCCGCCTCAGCAATCACGGAAGAGAGCCGCCTCAGCTATGGTGCGTAGCGGTACAAGTCAAGGTACTACTAGAGGTATAGGCGGAGGCAAGTGATTTCAATATGGTCCAAGCCTCGCGCCTCTTTCACAGAGGCCTTACGACATTTTCGAGGAGGAAAACGTAGCCATATCGAAGGACGAGGTGGAAGCCTATTTTGCACCGAAACCGCCACCGCCGCCAAGGGAGAAAGTGCCTGTGGAAAAGATTGACCACTTCATTTGTATGGCTAGAGCACCAGCTCCCAAGCCTGTTGACACAGACTATGAGCGTCACATCAAGAAGTTAAATTGAGCACATCTACAGAAAGAGGCGAGCTCGAGCTCGAGGTCGAGCAAATCAGCTGGCAAAAGGAACGGTAAAACCGTTCCCCAGCTGGGAGAACAGGCGGCGCAATCAATCCCCCCACTTGTTATGCCAACAACACATGAGAGTAGGCACGCCCAATATTATTATGGGCAAACCGTTAACGTTCCCGGGGTGGGCGATGTGGTAATAACCGAGGAGCATATTGGGCAGGCTGAATCGATCGGGATCACTGTTGGACAACTACTCGATATCGAGCCCATGTCTCCGACTAGAGAGGAGGAAATAAAACGGAAATATGTCCGGGGCCAACCTTTGGTCGAGCTAGAGGAGGTCAATAAGCTCCCAACGAGAATGTATGAATTGCATCAATGGTACATGGACATTACCAAGATTTCCAATCGAGAGTCCCTCATGGTGAATGTCAACAAGGATCATTACTACCATGAGAAAGCTGTGACCGTTGAGTATTCAGAACTATTTCAGCTATACAATAAAGATGCACTCGACAAATCTATCGCCAGTTGCTATTGTCTGTAAGTGATTTCTTTCTATAATTTAAGTCTCAAGCTAGCTGTAGTGATCATTTTGATCAATCATTACCTGTAATTATCCTCACTATATACTTTTCTGTGGTATTATGCAGGATGAAGATTTATGAAATGCAAAAAGGTGGACGCTATGGCATTGGGTTCGTTGACCCAAATACCATTAATGAATACACATGCAAAATAGATCCATATCACGAAAAAAGTGTAATGGAAAGCATGCTACAGTTCTTCAAGGAACTCAAATACAATGAAGATATACTACTTCCTTACAACTTCCAGTGAGTCACACTGTCTTGTACTACAAATTCTCTTTTTCCCTACTAGCTAGCTACATGTTTTTGCTTACATATTCCCGCTTAATTAAGAAATGCAAATGTGTGTGCATGAAGATTTCACTGGATCTTGTTAATCATTAAAGTTGATGAAGGAACAGTTGAAGTACTAGACTCACTACTTAAGAAAGCAAGTGACTACACCATCGTGAAGGGGATAGTCAACAAGTAATTTCAATCATTATTAACTATATCTCGGCCTATTTAATTAGTTCATCATTTCCTGATAACAACTATTTAATAACCCATTTATTCATTTTATTTGTTGGCGGGCAGGGCTTGGGCAAAGTTCATCAGGGCCACTCCAGGCCCATGGAAACAAAATCTGAAATGGTATCGACCCAAGGTATGTAATTAAGTAGTACTAGCTAGCTGCCATCTCTTTAATTATCATGCTTGATAAATTATTATCTGATCAAATTCCATTCTCATAAAGGCCCTGAAGCAGGCGCCGGGGAATGATCTATGTGCATACTACATTTGCGAGAACATTCGCATGATGGCGTCCGAAAGGAGCAAATCTCAAAGACAGGAGTGGGTACGATATCGATTGTCAGAACACTTTTCACAATTTTTACACCATTATCGATATCTAGTCACACAACTAATACACATGCATATTGATCTCCTTCTTAATAGTTCAAAGAGGTGCGGGAAAAGCTCCTAGCACAGGACCGCATAGAAGCAATTCAAGAGGAAATAGCGGGATTTTTGCTCGACGAGGTCATAGATCCCAAAGGAGAATACTATTACCCGCTACCGCCCCCATGAACCACTTCAAATTGTTATCGTGCTCCGATGGCACCAATTAGCTAGGCTAATGCCACTGGCTCCGAAGGCACCAATTAGGAGAAATTGTATATATGTGTGTGTGTGTGTGTGTGTGTGTGTTTGTGTGTGTGTGTATGTGTGAATTAATTAATGGTGGTTGTGAGACATTCGATGATATATATTATGATCGGTTCTACTAGGAATTCTATTTATATATATGCATAACGTGTACAATATGTAGTATCGTAAAATACCAGCAAACGAAAAATAATTAAATGAAGAACACAAAATTAAATGAAAAAGAAATCATAAACCCAAAACCCCCAACCTTTTTAATACCGGTTGGTGACACCAACCGGTACTAAAGGGCTCCCTGCCCCCGAAGCTGGCTCGTGCCACGTGGTTGCCCTTTAGCACCGGTTCGTGCTGAACCGGTACTAAAGGGGGGGCCTTTAGTGCCTACACTTTAGCACCGGTTACCAAACCGGCACTAAAGTGCCTTACGAACCGGTGCTATTGCCCGGTTCTGCACTAGTGAGCCGGGACCAATGGCCTGCGCCGCGGTGCGGTGCGGTGGGATTTTTAGTCCCACCTCGCTAGCTGAAGAGCTCCCGCACCTGTTTATAAGACCTGCTCTGTGTTCCCTTTCGAACTCCTCTGAAATGCAGACTTACGGGCCTAATGAGACTGTTGCGGGCCTGAATCCTGGCCCATGGTTGGGTTTCTAGTCGTATTAAGGCCGTGCTAGCCCAGTAGGTGGCATTTTTTTTCTTTTTTGTTATTTATTTTTTCATTTCTACTTAGAACTAAATACTTATAGTTTTTTAGTGATTTCTTTTTTCTTTTAGGTCACAAAAATTATAAACTTTCTGTTAGTGCCATTAGTTATAAAATTTGAATAGTTTAAATTTGAATTTTTTAAAATTTGTGTCAATCACTAGTTTATGAATAACTTTACTATAAAAATTGATTTTTGAGTCATTCTTTTTCCTACTATTTAATATTACTGTGTTTTATGAATATACTCAATTTGGTAATCTTAGTTAGTCATAACAAATATTATAGGCATTTTTTCTTTTTTGCTATTTATTTTTTCATTTCTACTTAGAACTAAATACTTATAGTTTTTTTAGTGATTTCTTTTTTCTTTTAGGTCACAAAAATTATAAACTTTTTGCTAGTGCCATTAGTTTTAAAATTTGAATAGTATAAATTTAAACTTTTGAAAATTTGTGTCAATCACAAGTTTGTGATTAAATTTACTAAAAAATGAACATAGATGCACCAATAGAGAAAATTCGACCTAAATTCATAATCAATTTCTATGAATTTCAGAGAAATTCATTATGAATTTAGGTCAAATTCCCTGTATAGGGGCATCTATTTTCACTTTCGGAGGAGCTCAACAAGGCAGAGAGGGACGGGCTTATAAACCGGTGTGGGCGCCCTTCGGTTGGCGTGGTGGGACTAACCTCTGAGCGCATCGAGGACCAACCCTTTAGTCGCGGTTTGTGGCACAAACCGGGACTAATGGTCATGGGCCAGGGGCGAGCCCTATTTTTTTCCTGTTTTTTGTTTTGTTTTCTACATTATTTATTTTCTTTTGTTTTTTGCTTTATTTTTTAATTCTTTTTGCTTTTAGTTTTAGAAAAATTATAAACTTTCTGTTAGTGCCATTAGTTTTCAAATTTGAAAACACTTTTTTAGTTTTTTTGTTTTCTTTGTTGCTTTATTTATTTTATTTTGTTTCTACTTACAACAAAATACTTATTGTTGCAATTTTTATTTTATTTCTCCATTTTTTTGTTTTGTTTTCTGTATTATTTATTTTCTTTTGTTTTTTGCTTTATTTTTTAATTCTTTTTGCTTTTAGGTCACCAAAATTATAAACTTTCTGTTAGTGCCATTAGTTTATAAAAATTATAAACTTTCTGTTAGTGCCATTAGTTTTCAAATTTGAATAGTTAAAATTTGAATTCTTTGAAATTTGTGTGAATCACAAGTTTGTGATTAACTTTACTAAAAAAATGAACATAGATGCACCTATAGAGAAAATTCGACCTAAATTCATAGTTTTCAAATGAACTCTGAAAAAGTTAGCATACTCGTCTGTTACAAAGTTGGCATGGTATCATCATAATAGTTGCGAGAGAAAGTCTTCACTTTTTCTTTGCTTGTGTCATTTGCTTATTGCGCCGTAACCACGGATAATCTTCATCGTTTATCAGGATGCTTGGGTCAGCCTTGACATTGAAGGGAGGAATTTCATGAAACTTTTCATAATCTTCAGACATGTCTATCTTGCCCTCCACTCCCAGGATGTCCTTTTTGCCTGAAAGAACTATGTGGCGCTTTGGCTCATCGTATGATGTATGCGCTTCCTTATCTTTTCTTTTTCTCGGTCTGGTAGACATGTCTTTCACATAGATAACCTGTGCCACATCATTGGCTAGGACGAACGGTTCGTCAGTGTACCCAAGATTTTTCAGATCCACTGTTGTCATTCCATACTATGGGTCTACCTGTACCCCGCCTCCTGACAGATTGACCCATTTGCACTTAAACAAAGTGACCTTAAAATCATGTCCGTAGTCAAGTTCCCATATGTCCACTATGTAATCATAATATGTGTCCTTTCCCCTCTCGGTTGTTGCATCAAAGCGGACACCGCTTTTTTGGTTGGTGCTCTTTTTATCTTGGTCAATCGTGTAAAATGTATTCCTATTTATCGTGTATCCTTTGTAAATCAATAGAGTCAAAGATGGTCCCTGGACAACAAGTACAACTCATCACAAATAGTGTTGTCACCTCTGAGACGTGCTTTCAACCAACTGCAGAAAGTCCTGATGTGTTCACATGTAATCCAGTCGTCGCACTGCTCCGGGTGTTTGGAGCGCAGACTGTTCTTGTGTTCATCGACATACGGGGTCACCAAGGTAGAGTTCTGTAGAACTGTGTAGTGTGCTTGAGACCAAGAATATCCGTCCCTGCATATTATTGAGTCGCTTCCAAGAGTGCCTTTTCCAGTCAGTCTCCCCTCATACCGCGATTTAGGGAGACCTATCTTCTTAAGGCCAGGAATCAAGTCAACACAAAACCCGATGTCATCCTCTGTTTAATGGCCCATGGAGATGCTTCCTTCTGGCCTAGCGCGGTTACGGACGTATTTCTTTAGGACTCCCATGAACCTCTCAAAGGGGAACATATTGTGTAGAAATACGGGCCCTAGAATGACAATCTCGTCGACTAGATGAACTAGGACGTGCGTCATACTATTGAAGAACGATGGTGGGAACACCAGCTCGAAACTGACAAGACATTGCGCCACATCACTCCTTAGCCTTGGTACGATTTCTAGATCGATCACCTTCTGAGAGATTGCATTGAGGAATGCACGTAGCTTCACAATGGCTAATCGGACGTTTTCCGGTAGAAGCCCCCTCAATGCAAATGGAAGCAGTTGCGTCATAATCACGTCGCAGTCATGAGAAGCCAGTCAGGACCTTCATACTGAGCAGGCATTCAAAGAAGATTTCTTTCTCTTCTTTCGTAAGAGCGTAGTTGGTAGGACCTTCGTACTGCTTCGGAGGCATGCCGTCTTTTTCGTGCAAATGTTGCAGGTCCTCCCGTGCCTTAGGTGTATCTTTTGTCTTTCCATACGCGCGCAAGAAGCCTAGAAGGTTCACGCAAAGGTTCTTTGTCACGTGCATCACATCGATTGAAGAGCGGACCTCTAGGTCTTTCCAGTAGGGTAGGTCCCAAAATATAGATTTCTTCTTCCACATGGGTGCGTGTCCCTCAGCGTCATTCGGAACAACTAGTGCACCGGGACCCTTTCCAAAGATTACGTGTAAATCATTGACCATAGCAAGTACGTGATCACCGGTATGCATGGCAGGCTTCTTTCGGTGATCTGCCTCGCCTTTGAAATGCTTGCCTTTCTTTCGACATTCATGGTTGGTCGGAAGAAATCGGCGATGGCCCAGGTACACATTCTTCCTGCATTTGTCCAGGTATATATACTTTCAGTGTCATCTAAACAATGCGTGCATGCGTGGTATCCTTTGTTTGTCTGTCCTCAAAAGGTTCCGGAGAGTTGATGGTCACGAACTGCAACACCTTTACGTTAAATTCCTCCTGTCTGTGCTCATCCCACGTACGTACACCGTTTCCATTCCACGGCTATAAAAGTTCTTCAACTAATGGCCTTAGGTACACATCAATGTTGTTGCTGGGTTGCTTAGGGCCTTGGATGAGAACTGGCATCATAATGAACTTCCGCTTCATGCACATCCAAGGAGGAAGGTTATACATACATAGAGTCACGGGCCAGGTGCTGTGATTGCTGCTCTGCTCCCCGAAAGGATTAATGCCATCCGCGCTTAAAGCAAACCATACGTTCCTTGGGACCTTTGCAAACTCATCCCAGTACTTTCTCTCGATTTTTCTCCACTACGACCCGTCAGCGGGTGCTCTCAACTTCCCGTCTTTCCTACGGTCCTCACTGTGCCATCGCATCAACTTGGCATGCTCTCAGTTTCTGAAAAGACATTTCAACTGTGGTATTATAGGAGTATACCACATCACCTTCGCAGGAACCCTCTTCCTAGGGGGCTCTCCATCAACATCACCAGGGTCATCTCTTCTGATCTTATACCGCAATGCACCGCATACCGGGCATGCGTTCAGATCCTTGTATGCACCGCGGCAGAGGATGCAGTCATTAGGGCATGCATGTATCTTCTCCACCTCCAATCCTAGAGGGAATACGACCTTCCTTGCTGCATATGTACTGTCGGGCAATTCGTTATCCTTTGGAAGCTTATTCTTCAATATTTTCAGTAGCTTCTCAAATCCTTTGTCAGGCACAGCATTCTCTGCCTTCCACTGCAGCAATTCCAGTACGATACCGAGGTTTGTGTTGCCATCTTCGCAATTGAGGTACAACCCTTTTTTTGATCCTCTAACATGCGATCGAACTTCAGCTTCTCCTTTTGTCTTTCGCATTGCGTCCTTGCATCGACAATGACTCGGCGGAGATCATCATCATCGGGCACATCGTTTGGTTCCTCTTTATCTTCAGCAGCTTCACCCATTGCAGCATCATTGGGCACATCGTCTGGTTCCTCTTGATCTTCACCAGCTCCCCCCGTTGCAGCATCACCGTATTCAGGGGGCACATAGTTGTCATCGTACTCTTCTTCTTCGTCGTCTTCCATCATAACCCCTATTTATCCGTGCCTCGTCCAAACATTATAGTGTGGCATGAAACCCTTGTAAATAAGGTGGGAGTGAAGGATTGTCCGGTTAGAGTAAGACATCGTATTCCCACATTTAGTGCATGGACAACACATAAAACCATTCTGCTTGTTTGCCTCAGCCACATCGAGAAGCTCATGCACGCCCTTAATGTACTCGGAGGTGTGTCTGTCACCGTACATCCATTGCCGGTTCATCTGCGTGCATTATATATAATTAAGTGTCCAAATTAATAGAAGTTCATCATCACATTAAAACCCAAGTACATACATAGTTCTCATCTAACAACATATAGCTCTCCAACGCGAAAACCATACATTGAAACTATGTAAAACATTTCAATGCGAAAACAAATGCGATCATAATCGCAACGAAGGTAACAATTGATCCAACGGCATAATGATACCAAGCCTTGGTATGAATGGCATATTTTCTAATCTTTCTAATCTTCAAGCGCATTGCATCCATCTTGATCTTGTGATCATCGACGACATCCGCAACATGCAACTCCAATATCATCTTCTCCTCCTCAATTTTTTTCCTTCAAGAAATTGTTTTCTTCTTCAACTAAATTTAACCTCTCGACAATAGGGTTGGTTGGAATTTCCGATTCACATACATCCTACATAAAATATAATCTATGTCATGTTGGTCGGCATAATTTCATAAACAATAAATGAACCAATATTTATAAAGATAATATATATACCACATCCGAATCATAGACAGGACGAGGGCCGACGGGGGCGGATATCAAAACCATCGCACTATATAAGATGCAATAATAAAAGTAAGAAAATAATACAAGTATCTATGTAAACATACAAGTAAGAATATTTTTTCCTTTCAGAAAGAAGATAAGAACAAGAGGCTCACCACAGTGGTGCCGGCGATGAGCTCGGCGTGGGTGATCGACGGCGGTGAAGACGGGGACGGGGCGTGATGGACCGCTAAACCTAGACAAAATATTGAGGAAAATGGAGCTTGGAGGTCGAGCTTGGAGAGGAGAAAGCTTAAGTAGTGTGGCTCGGGCATTCCATCGAACACCTTGTGTGCATAGGAGGTGAGCTAGAGCACCACCAAGCCCTCTCCCCCTCGGCCAGAAAAAACAGAGCAGTGTGCTCTGCTCTTACGCGAGGGGGTATATATAGGCACCTCATTGGTCCCGGTTGGTGGCATGAACCAGGACTAAAGGGGAGCCTTTGGTCCCGGTTCAAGCCACCAACTGGGACCAATGGTGGTGGGCCAGGAGCCAGGACCATTGGTCCCGGTTCGTCCCACCAACCGGGACCAAAAGGTCCAGACGAACCGGGACCAATGGCCCACGTGGCCCGGCCGGCCCCCTGGGCTCATGAACCGGGTCCAATGCCCCAATTGGTCCCGGTTCTGGACTGAACCGGGACTAATGGGCTGACCCGGCCTGGACCTTTGCCCCCTTTTCTACTAGTGGTGGGGTTCCGGAGTGGGGACGATCTATCCAGCCATCGGGAGATGGTGGATGATTTTCTTGGCCAGATACCCGGCCTCCCAAAGCTTTTTGATATCCTTCTCTTGGATGGTAGAGGCCATCCATGTGCCTCCTGCTCAGGATCCATACATGTTTGGAAGACCTTTTTGTGGGCAGAGAAGGTGAACGCTTGGGCGCTGGATCCTGAGCAGAAGAGAATGAATCGGGAAGGAGGCGTGGGTGAAAATAGTGAATCCTTGTCCCTTCATAAGGGCGGAAGAGGAGATGTGCCTCCCCACTCACCTGGTAAAACCTCTTATTTCCCAAGCGTTGTAATTGATGGCATGGTTGGGTTACCCACATCTGTATTGGTGAGAATCCCGTGATGAGGGGACACGATCTCTTCTTCGACAAGACGTGTCAAGGAAACAACCACGCGATATGTGCAGTAGCTGGTTGAGAAAGACGGTTCGAATAATGATCGGGCCATGGCATGATGTCATGTTGCTAAACGTGTCAGCAGATTAGATTTGTGGAAATATTGTTCTCTCTACAGTGGTATGTGGAACTTGTTTTGCAGAGCCGGAAAAATCCTTGTGTTCAAAATCTTCTATGGAGTATTTGGAGGAGGAACCCACCTTGCAATGCCGAAGACACATCTGCGCGCCGGACTCATCGTCATTGAAGCCTGTTTCAGGGGCTACTCAGGGAGTCCTGGATTAGGGGGTCTCCGGACAGTCGGACTATATCCTTTGGCCGGACTGTTGGACTATGAAGGTACAAGATTGAAGACTTCGTCTCGTGTCCGGATGGGACTCTCCTCGGCGTGGAAGGCAAGCTTGGCAATACGGATATGTGGATCTCCTCCCTTGTAACCGACTTTGTGTAACCCTAGCCCCCTCCGATGTCTATATAAACCGGAGGGTTTAGTCCGTAGGACAACATATACAATCATACCATAGGCTAGCTTCTAGGGTTTAGCCTCTACGATCTCGTGGTAGATCAACTCTTGTAATACTCATATCATCAAGATCAATCAAGCAGGACATAGGGTATTACCTCCATCGAGAGGGCCCGAACCTGGGTAAACATCGTGTCCCCCACCTCCTGTTACCATCCGCCTTAGACGCACAGTCCGGGACCCCCTACCCGAGATCTGCCGGTTTTGACACCGACACACGACCTCGGTCATTTGATATGCCATGGGTCGAAGGCAGAGGAAAAAGGCATGTTATAGGCTCTAAAAAAGAGTGCGGTCTACAAAAGTTTATTTTGGACCTCCGGTCGCACGTCTGCGCCGCCTGTCCTCGGCGAGGGGAATCCTTGAAGGAAGTAGCCCCGTAGGTGAGTGTATGGATCCGCACTCCGATGGAGTCGGTCTTAAGTGATTCTCCTTTGCCCTACCTGCTTTTAATAAGTATTGAAAAAAAGTATATAAAAACATTACTGGAATGTTTGCAGACTTATCCATATTGTGCTTCCACCGATGCGCATGGTATCTTAAGTGTGTAGTTATGTATGCCCAGTATAGCTTCATCATGTATATGAGATGGATGGCGGAAGCCGAACTGCTATCTCTATTCCAGACTTGGTCGATCTTTAGGGGGAAATTCCTTCTGGCTCTCTGCATTTAGTTGTTGAACCATTTCGTCGTCCCTGTTGCCTTGCGGCCCCCTTACCCTGTGTTCGGTGTTGAGTTTGCCAGCCTGCTTGAGGACCCAACGGCTTCTGTTGGTATGATTGCCTGGTTTATTGGGGTGGCCGTGAATCTGGCAGGGTCGGGCTAGTATCCTATCTAGGCTGGATGGTCTGCCTCTGTTCGCCATAAATGGCTTTTTTCGTTGACCGGACTTTGGATTGCTAAATCCGGCGTTAACCGCTGTGTCGCGTGATCTATCGTTATCATTGCGACTGTTGTATTTGCTTCTTCATGGCTTGCCATTGCCGTCTCGGATTTCGGAAGTGCTCAAGTCGCTGGTGCTATTGCTTCTACGAGCGGGCCAGCTGTCTCCTCCCGCGCAAAAGCGGGTCATTAGAGTGGTAAGGGCTGTCATGGATCTAGGTCCTTCTTGACCGAGGTGGCGTGCAATCCATTCATCCCGGACGCTGCATTTGAAGGCCGCAAGGGCTTCCGCGTCCGGACAGTCGAGATTTGGTTCTTTTTAACTAGGAACCTGGTCCAGAGCTTCCTTGCTGACTCTCCGGGCTGTTGGACAATATTACTTAGGTCATCGGCGTCTGGTGACCGGACATATGTTCCTTGGAAGTTGTTGCGAAAGGGGTCCTCCAAGTCCTCCCAGTTGCCAATAGAATTTTCCGGCAGACTGTTTAACCAGTACCGAGCTGGTCCTTTGAGTTTTAGTGGTAGGTATTTGATGGCGTGGAGGTCATCTCCGCGTGCCATGTGGATATGGAGGAGGAAGTCCTCAATCCATACCGCGGGATCCGTTGTTCCATCGTATGATTCGATATTCATGGATTTGAACCCGTCTGGGAAATCATGCTCCATTACTTCATTTGTGAAACACAGAGGGTGTGCGGCGCCACTATGTTGGGCCACTCTGCGACGTACCTCTGATGGAGTCCATTTGCGGTTTTCAGCCCGGGCATGGCTAGGTTTGTCATGTCCGAACAGGTGGTCGTCGTCGCGTGTCGAGGTGTGTCCTTGCGATCCATAGATCGCTCTTGGGTATCCTGTTTTACTACCCCAGCCCTGTTGAAGGTTGTATGTACAACCTTTAGTTGTTTTGTTCTTGCCTTTACGGCGAGGTGGGGTGGTCTGTAGTTCGGCTTGAGTTGTCGCCTTAACCGGACCAACTTGTGGTTGGCCTGCCGCATTGTGTGATGATCGTATGAGCTCGAACACCTTATCGTCGCCCTGGGGTAGCGATCTATGCTTCGGGTCGCTTTTGGCTGGGCTACCAAGGCCGTATTTTTCGGCAGCTAGGACTTCGGTCCATCTATCATTAAGCAGATCTTGGTCAGCTTGAAGCTGCTGCTTCTTCTTCTTTAGGCTCCCTGCAGTGGCTATTAGTTGGCGCTTTAAGTGCTCCTACTCCCTAGGTTCCTCAGGAACGATGAAATCCTCGCCACCGAGGCTCAACTCATTCCTTAGAGAGCAGAAGGTAATTGTCATCTTCCAAATCTTCGTGGGTGGCCTGTTTACCGGGGCTATCCTGCCCGTCATCCCATTCATCATTAATTGTATCAACGGGGTCTTTGTTGTCTTAGGCGTCATTGACCATGCCGTCAATATTCTCGGAGTCGTAATCAAGTGTTTCAGTCGAATCCTTGACTGTGGCTATAAAGTGGGTGGCGGGTGGAAGCGAAATTCTCCATCGTCAACCCCTAGTTCAAACCGGATATAGTTCGGCTGACAGTCCCCCGCCAAGGACAGACTTTTTAACGAGTTTAGCACATCGCCCAGAGGCGAGTGCTAGAAGATGTCTATAGTGCTGAATTCGAAGATCGATAAACGATCAATCTCGGCATATGCGGGCTCGCGTGGTTCGGAACCTACCGCTGGAGACGAGTCCGGTGTTTCGGTGGCATAGGCATCGAGTGAGACCATGTCCATGTGCGGCTCCAACACTGTGGAATCTGTGGCCTTAGTGGTGGGGTTAATCCTCCCATCTCTAGATTGCGCGGCCTGCTCCGGCTCTAGGGCCCGAGCGGTTATAGGAGCGATCTTCTGGATGCGTCCCGATGACAGATTTAAGTCATGATCATCGGGGTGATCGGGAGCGGCTACCGCGATATAAAATCCCACGAAGATCAAGTCTGCACGGATGTCCATGACGTAGTTCAAGCCCCCGAATCTGACCTGATGGCCAGGGGCACAGCTTTTGATCTGTTCCAGATGGCCAAACGAGTTGGCCTGCAGTGCGAAGCCGCCGAACACAAAGATCTCTTCAGGGAGGAGAATTTCTCTGCAGATAGCGCCATTATTGACGATTTAAGGGCCATCAAACCTTTTAGCAAAAGCACAGAGGAACTCTTAATGGAAGAACCAATGTCGGTGTCAAAACCGGCGGATCTCGGGTAGGGGGTCCCGAACTGTGCGTCTAAGGTTGATGGTAACATGAGACAGGGGACATGAAGCTTTACCCAGGTTCGGGCCCTCTTGATGGAGGTAATACACTACGTCATGCTTGATTGATATTGATGAATACGAGTATTACAAGAGTTGATCTACCACGAGATCGTAATGGCTAAACCCTAGAAGTCTAGCCTGTATGACTAAGGTATTTAGTATCCCCTATCCGGACTAAGTGCTCCGGTTTATAAAAACACCGGGGGGATCTAGGGTTACATAGAGTCGGTTACATAATATGGAATCTTCATAGTTGTTCGCCAAACTTGCCTTCCACGCCAAGGAGAGTCCCATCCGGACACGGGTGTAGTCTTCGGTCTTCACGTCTTCACAGCCCATCAGTCCGGCCCATAGATAATAGGCCGGACACCCGAGAACCCCTTAGTCCAGGACTCCCTCAGCGGGTATCGTTATTTTCTCACCTTCAAGGATGATTTGAGCAGATATGGGTATATCTACTTGATGAAATATAAGTCTGAAACATTTGAAAAGTTCAAAGAATTTCATAGTGAAGTGGAAAATCATCGTAACAAGAAAATAAAGTTTCTACGATCTGATCGTGGAGGAGAATATTTGAGTTATGTGTTTGGTATTCATTTGAAACAATGTGGAATAGTTTCGGAACTCACTCCACCCGGAACACCATAGCGTAATGGTGTGTCCGAACGTCGTAATCGTACTTTACTAGATATGGTGCGATCTATGATGTCTCTTACTGATTTACCGCTATTGTTTTAGGGTTATGCTTTAGAGACAGTTGCATTCACGTTAAATAGGGCACCATCTAAATCCGTTGAGATGACTCCTTATGAACTATGGTTGGCAAGAAACCAAAGTTGTCGTTTCTTAAAGTTTGGGGCTATGATGGTTACGTGAAGAAGCTTCAACCTGATTAGCTTGAACCTAAATCGGAGAAATGTGTCTCCGAAGGAAAGACATTTATTGCTAAGAATGGATCCTTTCTAGAGAGGGAGTTTCTCTCAAAAGAAGTGAGTGGGAGGAAAGTAGAACTTGATGAGGTAACTGTACCTGCTCCCTTATTGTTAAGTAGTCCATCATAGAAACTGGTTCCTGTGACACCTACACCAATTAGTGAGGAAGCCAATGATGATGATCATGAAACTTCAGATCATGTTACTACCGAACCTCGTAGGTCAACTAGAGTAAGATCCGCACCAGAGTGGTACGGTAATCCTGTACTAGAGGTCATGTTACTTGACCATGACGAACCTACGAACTATGAGGAAGTGATGAGGAGCCCAGATTCCGCAAAATAGCTTGAGGCCATGAAATCTGAGATGGGATCCATGTATGAGAACAAAGTGTGAACTTTGGTTGACTTGCCCAATTATCGGCAAGCCATCGAGAATAAATGGATCTTCAAGAAGAAGACTGACGTTGACAGTAACGTTACTGTCTACAAAGCTCGACTTGTTGCGAAAGGTTTTCGATAAGTTCAAGGAGTTGACTACGATGAGACCTTCTCACCCGTGGCGATTCTTAAGTCCGTCTGAATCAAGTTAGCAATTGCTGCATTTTATTATTATGAAATTTGGCAAATGTATGTGAAGACTGCGTTCCTGAATGGATTTCTGGAAGAAGAGTTGTATATGATGCAACCTGAAGGTTTTATCGATCCAAAGTGTGCTAACAAAGTGTGCAAGCTCCAGTGGTCCATTTATGTACTAGTGCAAGCCTCTCGAAGTTGGAATAAACATTTTGATAGTGTGAGCAAGGCATATGGTTTTATATAGAGTGCAAAATATAGAGAAAAAATAAAAAATGTTCTCTATGCTTCAGCCATAGGCTCTATCATGTATGCAATGCTGTGTACCAGACCTGATGTGTGCCTTGCTATTAGTTTAGTAGGGAGGTACCAAAGTAATCCAGGAGTGGATCACTGGACAGCGGTCAAGAACATCCTGAAATACCTGAAAATGACTAAGGATATGTTTCTCGTTTATGGAGGTGACAAAGAGCTCGTCGTAAATGAATACGTCGATGCAAGCTTTGACACTGATCCGGACGATTCTAAATCGCAAATCGGATACGTGTTTATATTGAACGGTGGAGTCAGTTGGAGCGGTTCTAAACAAAGTGTCGTGGCGGGATCTATGTGTGAAGCGGAGTACATAGCTGCTTCAGAAGCAGCAAATGAAGGATTCTGGATGAAGGATTCATATCCGATCTCGGTGTCATACCTAGTGCATCAGGTCCAACGAAAATATTTTGTGACAATATTGGTGCAATTGCATTGGCAAAGGAATCCAGATTTCACAAGAGAACCAAACACATCAAGAGACACTTCAATTGCATCCGCGATCAAGTCCAGGTGGGAGACATAGAGATTTGCAAGATACATACGGATCTGAATGTTGCAGACCCGTTGACTAAGCCTCTCTCACGAGCAAAACATGATCAGCACCAAGGCTCCATGGGTGTTAGAATCATTAATGTGTAATCTAGATTATTGACTCTAGTGCAAGTGGGAGACTAAAGGAAATATGCCCTAGAGGCAATAATAAAGTTATTATTCATTTCCTTATCTCATGATAAATGTTTATTATTCATGCTAGAATTGTATTAACCGGAAACATAATACATGTGTGAATACATAGACAAACAGAGTGACACTAGTATGCCTCTAGTTGACTAGCTCATTGATCAAATATGGTTATGTTTCCTAACCATAGACATGAGTTGTCATTTGATAAACGGGATCACATCATTAGGAGAATGATGTGATTGACTTGACCCATTCCGTTAGCTTCGCACTTGGTCGTTTTAGTTTACTACTATTGCTTTCTTCGTGACTTATACATGGTCCTATGACTATGAGATTATGCAACTCCCGATTACCGGAGGAACACTTTGTGTGCTCCCAAACATCACAACGTAATTGGGTGATTATAAAGGTGCTCTACAGGTGTCTCCAATGGTAATTGTTGAGTTGGCATAGATCAAGATTAGGATTTGTCACTCCGATTATCGGAGAGGTATCTCTGGGCCCTCTCGGTAATGCACATCACTATTAGCCTTGCAAGCAATGCAACTAATGAGTTAGTTGTGGGATGATGCATTATGGAACGAGTAAAGAGACTTGCCGGTAATGAGATTGAGCTAGGTATTGAGATACCGATGATCGAATCTCGGGAAAGTAACATACCGATGACAAAGGGGACAATGTATGTTGTTATGTGGTTTGACCGATAAAGACCTTCGTCGAATATGTAGGAGCCACTATGAGCATCTAGGTTCCGCTATGGGTTATTGACCGGAGATGTTTCTCGGTCATGTCTACATAGTTCTCGAACCCATAGGGTCCGCACACTTAACGTTCCGTGACGATCGGTATTATGAGTTTATGTGATTTGATGTACCGAAGGTAGTTTGGAGTCCTGGATGTGATCACGGACATGAAGAGGAGTCTCGAAATGGTCGAGAAATAAAGATTGATATATTGGACGACTATATTCGGATACCGGAAGTGTTCTGGGTGATTTCAGAGAAAACCGGAGTGCCGGAGGGTTACCGGAACCCCCCCCCCCCGGAGAAGCAATGGGCCACATGGGCGTTAGTGGAGAGAGAGAGAGAGAGGGACGACCAGGGAAGTCCGCATGCCCCCTCCCCTCTGGTCCGAATTGGACTAGGGAAAGGGGGGCGGCGCCCCCGTTTCCTTCTCCCTCTCCTCCTTCCTTTCCCCCTCCTAGTAGGAGTAGGAAAGGGGAGTCCTACTCCTAGTAGGAGGAGGACTCCTCCTCCTAGCGCGCCCTGCAAGGGCCGGCCGGCCTCCCCCCTTGCTCCTTTATATACGGGGGCAGGGGCACCCTTGAACACACAAGTTGATTATTCCAAGCCGTGTGCGGTGCCCCCCTCCACCATAATCCACCTTGATCATATCGTAGAGGTGCTTAGGTGAAGCCCTGCGACGGTAGCAACATCATCACCGTGTGGTGCTTCTTTGAAGCACAAGTGTGGCAAAAGGATAGTAGCATTGTCCCTTCTCTCTTTTTCTCTCATTTTTTTAATTTGGGCCTTTTCTCTTTTTTGTAGCCTCTTTTTTTATTTTTATTTTATTTTTAGTCCGGAGTCTCATCCCGACTTGTGAGGGAATCATAGTCTCCATCATCCTTGACTCACTGGCACAATGCTCTAATAATGATGATCATCACACTTTTATTTTTCTTACAACTCAACAATTACAACTCGATACTTAGAACAAAATATGACTCTATATGAATGCCTCCGGTGGTGTACCGGGATATGCAATGACTCATGAGTGACATGTATGAAAGAATTATGAATGGTGGCTTTGCCACAAATACGATGTCGACTACATGATCATGCTAAGCAATATGACAATGATGGAGTGTGTCATAATAAACGGAACGGGGGAAAGTTGCATGGAAATATGTCTCTGAATGGCTATGGAAATGCCATAATAGGCAGGTATGGTGGCTGTTTTGAGGAAGGTATATGGTGGGTGTATGATACCGGCGAAAGGTGCGCGGTATTAGAGAGGCTAGCAAAGGTGGAAGGGTGAGAAAAAGTGTGTATAATCCATGGACTCAACATTATTCATAAAGAACTAATATACTTATTGCAAAAATCTACAAGTTATCAAAGCAAAGTATTACGCGCATGCTCCTAGGGGGTATATTTGTAGGAAAAGACCATTGCTCGTCTCCAATCGCCACTCATAAGGAAGAGATTAAAAAATAAATCATGCTCCGACTTCGTCACATAACGGTTCACCATACGTGCATGCTACGGGAATCACAAACTTTAACACAAGTATTCTTCAAATTCACAACTACTCTACTAGAACAACTTTAATATCACCATATTCATATCTCAAAACAACTATCAAGCATTGAACTTCTCATAGTATTCAACACACTCATAAGAAAGTTTTATTATTAATCTTGTATACCAAGCATATTAGGATTTTAAGAAAATTACCAGGCTATTTAAGACTCTCAAAATAATCTAAGTGAATCATGATAGATCAATAGTTTCTATAAAACAAATCCACCACCGTGCTCTAAAATATATAAGTGAAGTACTAGAGCAAAACTACATAACTCAAAAGATATAAGTGAAGCACATAGAGTATTCTAACAAATTCCAAATCATGTATGGCTCTCTCAAAAGGTTTGTAAAGAAAGGATGATTGTGGTAAACTAAAAATTAAAGACTCAAATCATACAAGGCGCTCCAAGCAAAACACATATCATGTGGCGAATAAAAATATAGCTCCAAGTAAGGTTACCGATAGAAGTAGACGAAAGAGGGGATGCCTTCCGGGGCATCCCCAAGCTTTGGCTTTTAGGTGTCCTTAGATTATCTTGGGGTTTCCATGGGAATCCCCAAGCTTAGGCTCTTTCCACTCCTTGTTCCATAATCCATCAAATCTTTACCCAAAACTTGAAAACTTCACAACACAAAACTTAAAGTACAAAATCTCGTGAGCTCCGTTCGCGAAAGAAAACAAAAGACCACTTCTAGGTACTGTAATGAACTCATTCTTTATTAATATTGGTGTTATACCTACTGTATTCCAACTTCTATATGGTTTATAAACTATTTTACTAGCCATAGATTCATCAAAATAAGCAAACAACACACGAAAAACAGAATCTATCAGAAACAGAACAGTCTGTAGTAATCTGTAGCTAGAGAAAGATCTGGAATTCCAAAAATTCTAAAATAAATTTATGGACGTGAGGAATTTATATATTAATCATCTGCAACAAGAATTAACTAAATATCACTTTCCAAATAAAAATGGCAGCAGTTCTCGTGAGTGCTAAAGTTTCTGTTTTTTACAGCAAGTGTAACAAGACTTTCCCCAAGTCTTCCCAACAGTTCTACTTGGCACAAACACTAATTAAACACAAAAAACACAACCAGAACAGAGTCTAGATAAATTATTTATTTAATAACAGGAAGGATAAATATTGGGTTTTCTCACAACAAGCGCTTTTCATTAAATCCTTAAAGCTAGGCATCGATAATTTTAAAGATGCTCACATGAAAGACAAGAATTGAAGAACAAAGAGAGCATCATAAAACAAGTGACAAACACATCTAAGTCTAACATACTTCCTATGCATATGCATTTTATAGGCAAACAAATTGTCAAGACATCAAAAACTAGCATATGTAAGGAAGCGGAAAGAAACAATAGCAATCTCAACATACCGAGAGGTAATTTAGTAACATGAAAATTTCTACCACCATATTTTACTCTCTCATAATAATTGCATGAGGGATCATAAGCAAGTTCAACAAAATAGCTATCACACAAAAAAATTTCAACACGATCCATATGCATGCAAAGTTGACACTCTTCCAAAATAGTGGGATTAACATCAACTAAAGTCATGACCTTTCCAAACCCACTTTTATCAAAAATTTCATAAGATTGAACATTCTCCGAATATGTGGGATCTAAAGTCGACACTCTTCCAAACCCACTTTCAATAATATTGCAAACACTATTATCAATCTCATATTCATCATGGGGCTTAAATAAATTTTCAATATCATAAGAAGAATCACCCCAATCATGATCATTACAACAAGTAGTAGACATAGCAAAACTAGCATCCCCAAGCTTAGGGTTTTGCATATTATTAGCACAATTGACATCAAGAGAATTTATAGTAAAATCATTGCAACCATGCTTTTTATTCAAAGATCTATCATGAATCGCTTCATAAAGTAATTCATCACACTTTTTAGATTCACGAATTTCAAGCAAAACTTCATAAAGATAATCTAGTGCACAAAACTCACTAGCAATTGGTTCATCATAATTGGATCTCTTAAAAAGATTATCGAGTGGATGAGGATCCATAGATCTTAGGTTCTTTGTTTAGTAATAAATAAACAACTATTCCAACCATACGAGCAAACAAGAAACGGGCAAAAAGAGGCAAATAGAGAAAGAGAGGGAGGATAGAGAGAGGGCTAATAAAACGTCAAGGGTGAAGAGGGGGAGAGGAAAACGAGAGGCAAATGGCAAATAATGTAATGCGGGAGATAAGGGTATGTGATGGGTACTTGGTATGTTGACTTTTGCGTAGACCTCAACCAACTGCAGAAAGTCCTGATGTGTTCACATGTAATCCAGTCGTCGCACTGCTCCGGGTGTTTGGAGCGCAGACTGTTCTTGTGTTCATCGACATACGGGGTCACCAAGGTAGAGTTCTGTAGAACTGTGTAGTGTGCTTGAGACCAAGAATATCCGTCCCTGCATATTATTGAGTCGCTTCCAAGAGTGCCTTTTCCAGTCAGTCTCCCCTCATACCGCGATTTAGGGAGACCTATCTTCTTAAGGCCAGGAATCAAGTCAACACAAAACCCGATGTCATCCTCTGTTTAATGGCCCATGGAGATGCTTCCTTCTGGCCTAGCGCGGTTACGGACGTATTTCTTTAGGACTCCCATGAACCTCTCAAAGGGGAACATATTGTGTAGAAATACGGGCCCTAGAATGACAATCTCGTCGACTAGATGAACTAGGACGTGCGTCATACTATTGAAGAACGATGGTGGGAACACCAGCTCGAAACTGACAAGACATTGCGCCACATCACTCCTTAGCCTTGGTACGATTTCTAGATCGATCACCTTCTGAGAGATTGCATTGAGGAATGCACATAGCTTCACAATGGCTAATCGGACGTTTTCCGGTAGAAGCCCCCTCAATGCAAATGGAAGCAGTTGCGTCATAATCACGTCGCAGTCATGAGAAGCCAGTCAGGACCTTCATACTGAGCAGGCATTCAAAGAAGATTTCTTTCTCTTCTTTCGTAAGAGCGTAGTTGGTAGGACCTTCGTACTACTTCGGAGGCATGCCGTCTTTTTCGTGCAAATGTTGCAGGTCCTCCCGTGCCTTAGGTGTATCTTTTGTCTTTCCATACGCGCCCAAGAAGCCTAGAAGGTTCACGCAAAGGTTCTTTGTCACGTGCATCACATCGATTGAAGAGCGGACCTCTAGGTCTTTCCAGTAGGGTAGGTCCCAAAATATAGATTTCTTCTTCCACATGGGTGCGTGTCCCTCAGCGTCATTCGGAACAACTAGTGCACCGGGACCCTTTCCAAAGATTACGTGTAAATCATTGACCATAGCAAGTACGTGATCACCGGTATGCATGGCAGGCTTCTTCCGGTGATCTGCCTCGCCTTTGAAATGCTTGCCTTTCTTTCGACATTGATGGTTGGTCGGAAGAAATCGGCGATGGCCCAGGTACACATTCTTCCTGCATTTGTCCAGGTATATATACTTTCAGTGTCATCTAAACAGTGCGTGCATGCGTGGTATCCTTTGTTTGTCTGTCCTCAAAAGGTTCCGGAGAGTTGATGGTCACGAACTGCAACACCTTTAGGTTAAATTCCTCCTGTCTGTGCTCATCCCATGTACGTACACCGTTTCCATTCCACGGCTATAAAAGTTCTTCAACTAATGGCCTTAGGTACACATCAATGTTGTTGCTGGGTTGCTTAGGGCCTTGGATGAGAACTGGCATCATAATGAACTTCCGCTTCATGCACATCCAAGGAGGAAGGTTATACATACATAGAGTCACGGGCCAGGTGCTGTGATTGCTGCTCTGCTCCCCGAAAGGATTAATGCCATCCGCGCTTAAAGCAAACCATACGTTCCTTGGGACCTTTGCAAACTCATCCCAGTACTTTCTCTCGATTTTTCTCCACTACGACCCGTCAGCGGGTGCTCTCAACTTCCCGTCTTTCCTACGGTCCTCACTGTGCCATCGCATCAACTTGGCATGCTCTCAGTTTCTGAAAAGACATTTCAACTGTGGTATTATAGGAGTATACCACATCACCTTCGCAGGAACCCTCTTCCTAGGGGGCTCTCCATCAACATCACCAGGGTCATCTCTTCTGATCTTATACCGCAATGCACCGCATACCGGGCATGCGTTCAGATCCTTGTATGCACCGCGGCAGAGGATGCAGTCATTAGGGCATGCATGTATCTTCTCCACCTCCAATCCTAGAGGGAATACGACCTTCCTTGCTGCATATGTACTGTCGGGCAATTCGTTATCCTTTGGAAGCTTATTCTTCAATATTTTCAGTAGCTTCTCAAATCCTTTGTCAGGCACAGCATTCTCTACCTTCCACTGCAGCAATTCCAGTACGGTACCGAGGTTTGTGTTGCCATCTTCGCAATTGAGGTACAACCCTTTTTTTGATCCTCTAACATGCGATCGAACTTCAGCTTCTCCTTTTGTCTTTCGCATTGCGTCCTTGCATCGACAATGACTCGGCGGAGATCATCATCATCGGGCACATCGTTTGGTTCCTCTTTATCTTCAGCAGCTTCACCCATTGCAGCATCATTGGGCACATCGTCTGGTTCCTCTTGATCTTCACCAGCTCCCCCCGTTGCAGCATCACCGTATTCAGGGGGCACATAGTTGTCATCGTACTCTTCTTCTTCGTCGTCTTCCATCATAACCCCTATTTATCCGTGCCTCGTCCAAACATTATAGTGTGGCATGAAACCCTTGTAAATAAGGTGGGAGTGAAGGATTGTCCGGTTAGAGTAAGACATCGTATTCCCACATTTAGTGCATGGACAACACATAAAACCATTCTGCTTGTTTGCCTCAGCCACATCGAGAAGCTCATGCACGCCCTTAATGTACTCGGAGGTGTGTCTGTCACCGTACATCCATTGCCGGTTCATCTGCGTGCATTATATATAATTAAGTGTCCAAATTAATAGAAGTTCATCATCACATTAAAACCCAAGTACATACATAGTTCTCATCTAACAACATATAGCTCTCCAACGCGAAAACCATACATTGAAACTATGTAAAACATTTCAATGCGAAAACAAATGCGATCATAATCGCAACGAAGGTAACAATTGATCCAACGGCATAATGATACCAAGCCTTGGTATGAATGGCATATTTTCTAATCTTTCTAATCTTCAAGCGCATTGCATCCATCTTGATCTTGTGATCATCGACGACATCCGCAACATGCAACTCCAATATCATCTTCTCCTCCTCAATTTTTTTCCTTCAAGAAATTGTTTTCTTCTTCAACTAAATTTAACCTCTCGACAATAGGGTTGGTTGGAATTTCCGATTCACATACATCCTACATAAAATATAATCTATGTCATGTTGGTCGGCATAATTTCATAAACAATAAATGAACCAATATTTATAAAGATAATATATATACCACATCCGAATCATAGACAGGACGAGGGCCGACGGGGGCGGATATCAAAACCATCGCACTATATAAGATGCAATAATAAAAGTAAGAAAATAATACAAGTATCTATGTAAACATACAAGTAAGAATATTTTTTCCTTTCAGAAAGAAGATAAGAACAAGAGGCTCACCACAGTGGTGCCGGCGATGAGCTCGGCGTGGGTGATCGACGGCGGTGAAGACGGGGACGGGGCGTGATGGACCGCTAAACCTAGACAAAATATTGAGGAAAATGGAGCTTGGAGGTCGAGCTTGGAGAGGAGAAAGCTTAAGTAGTGTGGCTCGGGCATTCCATCGAACACCTTGTGTGCATAGGAGGTGAGCTAGAGCACCACCAAGCCCTCTCCCCCTCGGCCAGAAAAAACAGAGCAGTGTGCTCTGCTCTTACGCGAGGGGGTATATATAGGCACCTCATTGGTCCCGGTTGGTGGCATGAACCAGGACTAAAGGGGAGCCTTTGGTCCCGGTTCAAGCCACCAACTGGGACCAATGGTGGTGGGCCAGGAGCCAGGACCATTGGTCCCGGTTCGTCCCACCAACCGGGACCAGAAGGTCCAGACGAACCGGGACCAATGGCCCACGTGGCCCGGCCGGCCCCCTGGGCTCATGAACCGGGTCCAATGCCCCAATTGGTCCCGGTTCTGGACTGAACCGGGACTAATGGGCTGACCCGGCCTGGACCTTTGCCCCCTTTTCTACTAGTGGTGGGGTTCCGGAGTGGGGACGATCTATCCAGCCATCGGGAGATGGTGGATGATTTTCTTGGCCAGATACCCGGCCTCCCAAAGCTTTTTGATATCCTTCTCTTGGATGGTAGAGGCCATCCATGTGCCTCCTGCTCAGGATCCATACATGTTTGGAAGACCTTTTTGTGGGCAGAGAAGGTGAACGCTTGGGCGCTGGATCCTGAGCAGAAGAGAATGAATCGGGAAGGAGGCGTGGGTGAAAATAGTGAATCCCTGTCCCTTTATAAGGGCGGAAGAGGAGATGTGCCTCCCCACTCACCTGGTAAAACCTCTTATTTCCCAAGCGCTGTAATTGATGGCATGGTTGGGTTACCCACATCTGTATTGGTGAGAATCCCGTGATGAGGGGACACGATCTCTTCTTCGACAAGACGTGTCAAGGAAACAACCACGCGATATGTGCAGTAGTTGGTTGAGAAATACGGTTCGAATAATGATCGGGCCATGGCATGATGTCATGTTGCTAAACGTGTCAGCAGATTAGATTTGTGGAAATATTGTTCTCTCTACAGTGGTATGTGGAACTTGTTTTGCAGAGCCGGAAAAATCCTTGTGTTCAAAATCTTCTATGGAGTATTTGGAGGAGGAACCCACCTTGCAATGCCGAAGACACATCTGCGCGCCGGACTCATCGTCATTGAAGCCTGTTTCAGGGGCTACTCAGGGAGTCCTGGATTAGGGGGTCTCCGAACAGTCGGACTATATCCTTTGGCCGGACTGTTGGACTATGAAGGTACAAGATTGAAGACTTCGTCTCGTGTCCGGATGGGAATCTCCTCGGCGTGGAAGGCAAGCTTGGCAATACGGATATGTGGATCTCCTCCCTTGTAACCGACTTTGTGTAACCCTAGCCCCCTCCGGTGTCTATATAAACCGGAGGGTTTAGTCCGTAGGACAACATATACAATCATACCATAGGCTAGCTTCTAGGGTTTAGCCTCTACGATCTCGTGGTAGATCAACTCTTGTAATACTCATATCATCAAGATCAATCAAGCAGGACATAGGGTATTACCTCCATCGAGAGGGCCCGAACCTGGGTAAACATCGTGTCCCTCGCCTCCTGTTACCATCCGCCTTAGACGCACAGTCCGGGACCCCCTACCCGAGATCTGCCGGTTTTGACACCGACACACGACCTCGGTCATTTGATATGCCATGGGTCGAAGGCAGAGGAAAAAGGCATGTTATAGGCTCTAAAAAAGAGTGCGGTCTACAAAAGTTTATTTTGGACCTCCGGTCGCACGTCTGCGCCGCCTGTCCTCGGCGAGGGGAATCCTTGAAGGAAGTAGCCCCGTAGGTGAGTGTATGGATCCGCACTCCGATGGAGTCGGTCTTAAGTGATTCTCCTTTTCCCTACCTGCTTTTAATAAGTATTGAAAAAAAGTATATAAAAACATTACTAGAATGTTTGCAGACTTATCCATACTGTGCTTCCACCGATGCGCATGGTATCTTAAGTGTGTAGTTATGTATGCCCAGTATAGCTTCATCATGTATATGAGATGGATGGCGGAAGCCGAACTGCTATCTCTATTCCAGACTTGGTCGATCTTTAGGGGGAAATTCCTTCTGGCTCTCTGCATTTAGTTGTTGAACCATTTCGTCGTCCCTATTGCCTTGCGGCCCCCTTACCCTGTGTTCGGTGTTGAGTTTGCCAGCCTGCTTGAGGACCCAACGGCTTCTGTTGGTATGATTGGCTGGTTTATTGGGGTGGCCGTGAATCTGGCAGGGTTGGGCTAGTATCCTATCTAGGCTGGATGGTCTGCCTCTGTTCGCCATAAATGGCTTTTTTCGTTGACCGGACTTTGGATTGCTAAATCCGGCGTTAACCGCTGTGTCGCGTGATCTATCGTTATCATTGCGACTGTTGTATTTGCTTCTTCATGGCTTGCCATTGCCGTCTCGGATTTCGGAAGTGCTCAAGTCGCTGGTGCTATTGCTTCTACGAGCGGGCCAGCTGTCTCCTCCCGCGCAAAAGCGGGTCATTAGAGTGGTAAGGGCTGTCATGGATCTAGGTCCTTCTTGACCGAGGTGGCGTGCAATCCATTCATCCTGGACGCTGCATTTGAAGGCCGCAAGGGCTTCCGCGTCCGGACAGTCGAGATTTGGTTCTTTTTAACTAGGAACCTGGTCCAGAGCTTCCTTGCTGACTCTCCGGGCTGTTGGACAATATTACTTAGGTCATCGGCGTCTGGTGACCGGACATATGTTCCTTGGAAGTTGTTGCGAAAGGGGTCCTCCAAGTCCTCCCAGTTGCCAATAGAATTTTCCGGCAGACTGTTTAACCAGTACCGAGCTGGTCCTTTGAGTTTTAGTGGTAGGTATTTGATGGCGTGGAGGTCATCTCCGCGTGCCATGTGGATATGGAGGAGGAAGTCCTCAATCCATACCGCGGGATCCGTTGTTCCATCGTATGATTCGATATTCATGGATTTGAACCCGTCTGGGAAATCATGCTCCATTACTTCATTTGTGAAGCACAGAGGGTGTGCGGCGCCACTATGTTGGGCCACTCTACGACGTACCTCTGATGGAGTCCGTTTGCGGTTTTCAGCCCGGGCATGGCTAGGTTTGTCATGTCCGAATAGGTGGTCGTCGTCGCGTGTCGAGGTGTGTCCTTGCGATCCATAGATCGCTCTTGGGTATCCTGTTTTACTACCCCAGCCCTGTTGAAGGTTGTATGTACAACCTTTAGTTGTTTTGTTCTTGCCTTTACGGCGAGGTGGGGCGGTCTGTAGTTCGGCTTGAGTCGTCGCCTTAACCGGACCAACTTGTGGTTGGCCTGCCGCATTGTGTGATGATCGTATGAGCTCGAATACCTTATCGTCGCCCTGGGGTAGCGATCTATGCTTCGGGTCGCTTTTGGCTGGGCTACCAAGGCCGTATTTTTCGGCAGCTAGGACTTCGGTCCATCTATCATTAAGCAGATCTTGGTCAGCTTGAAGCTGCTGCTTCTTCTTCTTTAGGCTCCTTGCAGTGGCTATTAGTTGGTGCTTTAAGTGCTCCTACTCCCTAGGTTCCTCAGGAACGATGAAATCCTCGCCGCCGAGGCTCAACTCATTCCTTAGAGAGCAGAAGGTAATTGTCATCTTCCAAATCTTCGTGGGTAGCCTGTTTACCGGGGCTATCCTGCCCGTCGTCCCATTCATCATTAATTGTATCAATGGGGTCTTTGTTGTCTTAGGCATCATTGACCATGCCGTCAATATTCTCGGAGTCGTAATCAAGTGTTTCAGTCGAATCCTTGACTGTGGCTATAAAGTGGGTGGCGGGTGGAAGCGAAATTCTCCATCGTCAACCCCTAGTTCAAACCGGATATAGTTTGGCTGACAGTCCCCCGCCAAGGACAGACTTTTTAACGAGTTTAGCACATCGCCCAGAGGCGAGTGCTAGAAGATGTCTATAGTGCTGAATTCGAAGATCGATAAACGATCAATCTCGGCATATGCGGGCTCGCGTGGTTCGGAACCTACAGCTGGAGACGAGTCCGGTGTTTCGGTGGCATAGGCATCGAGTGAGACCATGTCCATGTGCGGCTCCAACACTGTGGAATCTGTGGCCTTAGTGGTGGGGTTAATCCTCCCATCTCTAGATTGCGCGTCCTGCTCCGGCTCTAGGGCCCGAGCGATTATAGGAGCGATCTTCTGGATGCGTCCCGATGACAGATTTAAGTCATGATCATCGGGGTGATCGGGAGCGGCTACCGCGGTATAAAATCCGGCGAAGATCAAGTCTGCACGGATGTCCATGACGTAGTTCAAGCCCCCGAATCTGACCTGATGGCCAGGGGCACAGCTTTTGATCTGCTCCAGATGGCCAAACGAGTTGGCCTGCAGTGCGAAGCCGCCGAACACAAAGATCTCTTCGGGGAGGAGAATTTCTCTACAGATAGCTCCATTATTGACGATTTAAGGGCCATCAAACCTTTTAGCAAAAGCACAGAGGAACTCTTAATGGAAGAACCAATGTCGGTGTCAAAACCGGCGGATCTCGGGTAGGGGGTCCCGAACTGTGCGTCTAAGGTTGATGGTAACATGAGACAGGGGACATGAAGCTTTACCCAGGTTCGGGCCCTCTTGATGGAGGTAATACACTACGTCATGCTTGATTGATATTGATGAATACGAGTATTACAAGAGTTGATCTACCACGAGATCGTAATGGCTAAACCCTAGAAGTCTAGCCTGTATGACTAAGGTATTTAGTATCCCCTATCCGGACTAAGTGCTCCGGTTTATAAAAACACCGGGGGGATCTAGGGTTACATAGAGTCGGTTACATAATATGGAATCTTCATAGTTGTTCGCCAAACTTGCCTTCCACGCCAAGGAGAGTCCCATCCGGACACGGGTGTAGTCTTCGGTCTTCACGTCTTCACAGCCCATCAGTCCGGCCCATAGATAATAGGCCGGACACCCGAGAACCCCTTAGTCCAGGACTCCCTCAGCGGGTATCGTTATTTTCTCACCTTCAAGGATGATTTGAGCAGATATGGGTATATCTACTTGATGAAATATAAGTCTGAAACATTTGAAAAGTTCAAAGAATTTCATAGTGAAGTGGAAAATCATCGTAACAAGAAAATAAAGTTTCTACGATCTGATCGTGGAGGAGAATATTTGAGTTATGTGTTTGGTATTCATTTGAAACAATGTGGAATAGTTTCGGAACTCACTCCACCCGGAACACCATAGCGTAATGGTGTGTCCGAACGTCGTAATCGTACTTTACTAGATATGGTGCGATCTATGATGTCTCTTACTGATTTACCGCTATTGTTTTAGGGTTATGCTTTAGAGACAGTTGCATTCACGTTAAATAGGGCACCATCTAAATCCATTGAGATGACTCCTTATGAACTATGGTTGGCAGGAAACCAAAGTTGTCATTTCTTAAAGTTTGGGGCTATGATGGTTACGTGAAGAAGCTTCAACCTGATTAGCTTGAACCTAAATCGGAGAAATGTGTCTCCGAAGGAAAGACATTTATTGCTAAGAATGGATCCTTTCTAGAGAGGGAGTTTCTCTCAAAAGAAGTGAGTGGGAGGAAAGTAGAACTTGATGAGGTAACTGTACCTGCTCCCTTATTGTTAAGTAGTCCATCATAGAAACTGGTTCCTGTGACACCTACACCAATTAGTGAGGAAGCCAATGATGATGATCATGAAACTTCAGATCATGTTACTACCGAACCTCGTAGGTCAACTAGAGTAAGATCCGCACCAGAGTGGTACGGTAATCCTGTACTAGAGGTCATGTTACTTGACCATGACGAACCTACGAACTATGAGGAAGTGATGAGGAGCCCAGATTCCGCAAAATAGCTTGAGGCCATGAAATCTGAGATGGGATCCATGTATGAGAACAAAGTGTGAACTTTGGTTGACTTGCCCGATTATCGGCAAGCCATCGAGAATAAATGGATCTTCAAGAAGAAGACTGACGCTGACAGTAACGTTACTGTCTACAAAGCTCGACTTGTTGCGAAAGGTTTTCGATAAGTTCAAGGAGTTGACTACGATGAGACCTTCTCACCCGTGGCGATTCTTAAGTCCGTCTGAATCAAGTTAGCAATTGCTGCATTTTATTATTATGAAATTTGGCAAATGTATGTGAAGACTGCGTTCCTGAATGGATTTCTGGAAGAAGAGTTGTATATGATGCAACCTGAAGGTTTTATCGATCCAAAGTGTGCTAACAAAGTGTGCAAGCTCCAGCGGTCCATTTATGTACTAGTGCAAGCCTCTCGAAGTTGGAATAAACATTTTGATAGTGTGAGCAAGGCATATGGTTTTATATAGAGTGCAGAATATAGAGAAAAAATAAAAAATGTTCTCTATGCTTCAGCCATAGGCTCTATCATGTATGCAATGCTGTGTACCAGACCTGATGTGTGCCTTGCTATTAGTTTAGTAGGGAGGTACCAAAGTAATCCAGGAGTGGATCACTGGATAGCGGTCAAGAACTTCCTGAAATACCTGAAAATGACTAAGGATATGTTTCTCGTTTATGGAGGTGACAAAGAGCTCGTCGTAAATGAATACGTCGATGCAAGCTTTGACACTGATCCGGACGATTCTAAATCGCAAATCGGATACGTGTTTATATTGAACGGTGGAGTCAGTTGGAGCGGTTCTAAACAAAGTGTCATGGCGGGATCTATGTGTGAAGCGGAGTACATAGCTGCTTCGGAAGCAGCAAATGAAGGATTCTGGATGAAGGATTCATATCCGATCTAGGTGTCATACCTAGTGCATCAGGTCCAACGAAAATATTTTGTGACAATATTGGTGCAATTGCATTGGCAAAGGAATCCAGATGTCACAAGAGAACCAAACACATCAAGAGACACTTCAATTGCATCCGCGATCAAGTCCAGGTGGGAGACATAGAGATTTGCAAGATACATACGGATCTGAATGTTGCAGACCCGTTGACTAAGCCTCTCTCACGAGCAAAACATGATCAGCACCAAGGCTCCATGGGTGTTAGAATCATTAATGTGTAATCTAGATTATTGACTCTAGTGCAAGTGGGAGACTGAAGGAAATATGCCCTAGAGGCAATAATAAAGTTATTATTCATTTCCTTATTTCATGATAAATGTTTATTATTCATGCTAGAATTGTATTAACCGGAAACATAATACATGTGTGAATACATAGACAAACAGAGTGACACTAGTATGCCTCTACTTGACTAGCTCATTGATCAAATATGGTTATGTTTCCTAACCATAGACATGAGTTGTCATTTGATAAACGGGATCACATCATTAGGAGAATGATGTGATTGACTTGACCCATTCCGTTAGCTTCGCACTTGGTCGTTTTAGTTTACTACTATTGCTTTCTTCGTGACTTATACATGTTCCTATGACTATGAGATTATGCAACTCCCGATTACCGGAGGAACACTTTGTGTGCTACCAAACGTCACAACGTAATTGGGTGATTATAAAGGTGCTCTACAGGTGTCTCCAATGGTACTTGTTGAGTTGGCATAGATCAAGATTAGGATTTGTCACTCCGATTATCGGAGAGGTATCTCTGGGCCCTCTCGGTAATGCACATCACTATTAGCCTTGCAAGCAATGCAACTAATGAGTTAGTTGTGGGATGATGCATTATGGAACGAGTAAAGAGACTTGCCGGTAATGAGATTGAGCTAGGTATTGAGATACCGATGATCGAATCTCGGGAAAGTAACATACCGATGACAAAGGGGACAATGTATGTTGTTATGTGGTTTGACCGATAAAGACCTTCGTCGAATATGTAGGAGCCACTATGAGCATCTAGGTTCCGCTATGGGTTATTGACCGGAGATGTTTCTCGGTCATGTCTACATAGTTCTCGAACCCATAGGGTCCGCACACTTAACGTTCCGTGATGATCGGTATTATGAGTTTATGTGATTTGATGTACCGAAGGTAGTTTGGAGTCCTGGATGTGATCACGGACATGAAGAGGAGTCTCGAAATGGTCGAGAAATAAAGATTGATATATTGGACGACTATATTCGGATACCGGAAGTGTTCTGGGTGATTTCAGAGAAAACCGGAGTGCCGGAGGGTTACCGGAACCCCCCCCCCCCCGGAGAAGCAATGGGCCACATGGGCGTTAGTGGAGAGAGAGAGAGAGAGGGACGACCAGGGAAGTCCGCATGCCCCCTCCCCTCTGGTCCGAATTGGACTAGGGAAAGGGGGGCGGCGCCCCCGTTTCCTTCTCCCTCTCCTCCTTCCTTTCCCCCTCCTAGTAGGAGTAGGAAAGGGGAGTCCTACTCCTAGTAGGAGGAGGACTCCTCCTCCTAGCGCGCCCTGCAAGGGCCGGCCGGCCTCCCCCCTTGCTCCTTTATATACGGGGGCAGGGGCACCCTTGAACACACAAGTTGATTATTCCAAGCCGTGTGCGGTGCCCCCCTCCACCATAATCCACCTTGATCATATCGTAGAGGTGCTTAGGTGAAGCCCTGCGACGGTAGCAACATCATCACCGTGTGGTGCTTCTTTGAAGCACAAGTGTGGCAAAAGGATAGTAGCATTGTCCCTTCTCTCTTTTTCTCTCATTTTTTTAATTTGGGCCTTTTCTCTTTTTTGTAGCCTCTTTTTTTATTTTTATTTTATTTTTAGTCCGGAGACTCATCCCGACTTGTGAGGGAATCATAGTCTCCATCATACTTGACTCACTGGCACAATGCTCTAATAATGATGATCATCACACTTTTATTTTTCTTACAACTCAACAATTACAACTCGATACTTAGAACAAAATATGACTCTATATGAATGCCTCCGGTGGTGTACCGGGATATGCAATGACTCATGAGTGACATGTATGAAAGAATTATGAATGGTGGCTTTGCCACAAATATGATGTCGACTACATGATCATGCTAAGCAATATGACAATGATGGAGTGTGTCATAATAAACGGAACGGTGGAAAGTTGCATGGAAATATGTCTCTGAATGGCTATGGAAATGCCATAATAGGTAGGTATGGTGGCTGTTTTGAGGAAGGTATATGGTGGGTGTATGATACCGGCGAAAGGTGCGCGGTATTAGAGAGGCTAGCAAAGGTGGAAGGGTGAGAAAAAGTGTGTATAATCCATGGACTCAACATTATTCATAAAGAACTAATATACTTATTGCAAAAATCTACAAGTTATCAAAGCAAAGTATTACGCGCATGCTCCTAGGGGGGTATATTTGTAGGAAAAGACCATTGCTCGTCTCCAATCGCCACTCATAAGGAAGAGATTAAAAAATAAATCATGCTCCGACTTCGTCACATAACGGTTCACCATACGTGCATGCTACGGGAATCACAAACTTTAACACAAGTATTTTTCAAATTCACAACTACTCTACTAGAACAACTTTAATATCACCATATTCATATCTCAAAACAACTATCAAGCATTGAACTTCTCATAGTATTCAACACACTCATAAGAAAGTTTTATTATTAATCTTGTATACCAAGCATATTAGGATTTTAAGAAAATTACCAGGCTATTTAAGACTCTCAAAATAATCTAAGTGAATCATGATAGATCAATAGTTTCTATAAAACAAATCCACCACCGTGCTCTAAAATATATAAGTGAAGTACTAGAGCAAAACTACATAACTCAAAAGATATAAGTGAAGCACATAGAGTATTCTAACAAATTCCAAATCATGTATGGCTCTCTCAAAAGGTGTGTAAAGAAAGGATGATCGTGGTAAACTAAAAATTAAAGACTCAAATCATACAAGGCGCTCCAAGCAAAACACATATCATGTGGCGAATAAAAATATAGCTCCAAGTAAGGTTACCGATAGAAGTAGACGAAAGAGGGGATGCCTTCCGGGGCATCCCCAAGCTTTGGCTTTTAGGTGTCCTTAGATTATCTTGGGGTTTCCATGGGCATCCCCAAGCTTAGGCTCTTTCCACTCCTTGTTCCATAATCCATCAAATCTTTACCCAAAACTTGAAAACTTCACAACACAAAACTTAAAGTACAAAATCTCGTGAGCTCCGTTCGCGAAAGAAAACAAAAGACCACTTCTAGGTACTGTAATGAACTCATTCTTTATTAATATTGGTGTTATACCTACTGTATTCCAACTTCTATATGGTTTATAAACTATTTTACTAGCCATAGATTCATCAAAATAAGCAAACAACACACGAAAAACAGAATCTATCAGAAACAGAACAGTCTGTAGTAATCTGTAGCTAGAGAAAGATCTGGAATTCCAAAAATTCTAAAATAAATTTATGGACGTGAGGAATTTATATATTAATCATCTGCAAAAAGAATTAACTAAATATCACTTTCCAAATAAAAATGGCAGCAGTTCTCGTGAGTGCTAAAGTTTCTGTTTTTTACAGCAAGTGTAACAAGACTTTCCCCAAGTCTTCCCAACAGTTCTACTTGGCACAAACACTAATTAAACACAAAAAACACAACCAGAACAGAGTCTAGATAAATTATTTATTTAATAACAGGAAGGATAAATATTGGGTTTTCTCACAACAAGCGCTTTTCATTAAATCCTTAAAGCTAGGCATCGATAATTTTAAAGATGCTCACATGAAAGACAAGAATTGAAGAACAAAGAGAGCATCATAAAACAAGTGACAAACACATCTAAGTCTAACATACTTCCTATGCATATGCATTTTATAGGCAAACAAATTGTCAAGACATCAAAAACTAGCATATGTAAGGAAGCGGAAAGAAACAATAGCAATCTCAACATACCGAGAGGTAATTTAGTAACATGAAAATTTCTACCACCATATTTTACTCTCTCATAATAATTGCATGAGGGATCATAAGCAAGTTCAACAAAATAGCTATCACACAAAAAAATTTCAACACGATCCATATGCATGCAAAGTTGACACTCTTCCAAAATAGTGGGATTAATATCAACTAAAGTCATGACCTTTCCAAACCCACTTTTATCAAAAATTTCATAAGATTGAACATTCTCCGGATATGTGGGATCTAAAGTCGACACTCTTCCAAACCCACTTTCAATAATATTGCAAACACTATTATCAATGTCATATTCATCATGGGGCTTAAATAAATTTTCAATATCATAAGAAGAATCACCCCAATCATGATCATTACAACAAGTAGTAGACATAGCAAAACTAGCATCCCCAAGCTTAGGGTTTTGCATAAGCTTGACATCAAGAGAATTTATAGTAAAATCATTGCAACCATGCTTTTTATTCAAAGATCTATCATGAATCGCTTCATAAAGTAATTCATCACACTTTTTAGATTCACGAATTTCAAGCAAAACTTCATAAAGATAATCTAGTGCAAAAAACTCACTAGCAATTGGTTCATCATAATTGGATCTCTTAAAAAGATTATCAAGTGGATGAGGATCCATAGATCTTAGGTTCTTTGTTTAGTAATAAATAAACAACTATTCCAACCATACGAGCAAACAAGAAACGGGCAAAAAGAGGCAAATAGAGAAAGAGAGGGAGGATAGAGAGAGGGCTAATAAAACGTCAAGGGTGAAGAGGGGGAGAGGAAAACGAGAGGCAAATGGCAAATAATGTAATGCGGGAGATAAGGGTATGTGATGGGTACTTGGTATGTTGACTTTTGCGTAGACCTCCCCGGCAACGGTGCCAGAAATCCTTGTTGCTACCTCTTGAGCACTGCGTTGGTTTTCCCCCGAAGAGGAAGGATGATGCAGAAAAGTAGCGTAAGTATTTCCCTCAGTTTTTGAGAACCAAGGTATCAATCCAGTAGGAGGCTACGCGCATGTCCCTCGTACCTGCACAAAACAAATAAATCCTCTCAACCAACGCGAATAGGGGTTGTTAATCCCTACACGGCCACTTACAAGAGTGAGATCTGATAGATATGATAACATAATATTTTTGGTATTTTTGTGATAAAGATGCAAAGTAAAATAAAGGCAAAGTAAAGAGCAAAGGAAATAACTAAGTAGTAGGATATTAATATGATAAAGATAGACCCGGGGGCCATAGTTTCACTAGTGGCTTCTCTCGAGAGCATAGGTATTCCACGGTGGGTGAACAAATTACTGTTGAGCAATTGACAGAATTGACCATAGTTATGAGAATATCTAGGTATGATCATGTATATAGGCATCACGTCCGAGACAACACTAGTGCAGAACCGGGCAATAGCACCGGTTCGTAAGGCCCTTTAGTGCCGGTTTAGGAACCGGCACTAAAGTTTCGGCACTAAAGCCCCCCCCCCTTTAGTACCGGTTCAGCATGAACCGGTGCTAAAGGGGATCCACCTGGCACGAGCCAGCTCCGGGGGCCGGGAGCCCTTTAGTACCGGTTGGTAACACCAACCGGTACTAAATGGTTGTGGGGTTTTTGGTTTTATGATTTCATTTTCATTTAATTTTGTGTTTTCCATTTTAATTCTTTTTCATTTGCTGGTATTTTACGGTACTACACATTGTACACGTTATGCATATATATATATATATAGAATTTCTAGTAGAACCAATCATATATATATATCATCAATGTCTCACAAACCACCATATTAATTTACACATACACACATGTATAGCTATATACAATTTCTCCTACATATGCATGTTGCCTTCGGAGCCAGTGGCATTAGCCTAATTGGTGCCTTCGGACCACGATGACAATTGGAAGTGGTTCATGGGGGCGGTAGCGGGTAATAGTATTCTCCTTTCGGATTTATGACCTGGTCGAGCAAAAATCCCGCTATTTCCTCTTGAAGTGCTTCTACGCGCTCCGTTGGTAGGAGCTTGTCCCGCACCTCTTTGAACTGTTAAGAAGGAGATCAATATGCATGTGTATTAGTTGTGTGACTAGATATCGATAATGGTGTAAAAATTGTGAATAGTGTTCTGACAAGCGTACCCATTCCTGTCCTTGAGATCTGCTCCTTTCGGACGCCATCATGCGAATGTTCTCGCAAACGCAGAATGCACACAGATCAGTCCCCTGCGCCTGCTTCAGGGCCTTTATTACGAGAATGGAATTTAATTTGATCATATAATAATTAATCAAGCATGATAATTAAAGAGATGGCACCTAGCTAGCTAGCTAGTACTACTTAATTACTTACCTTGGATCGAAACCATTTCAGCTTTGGTTTCCATTCGCCTTCCGTACGCTGATGAACCTTGCCCAAGCCCTGCCCACCGACAAAGAAAATGAATAAAGGGGTTATTAAATAGTTCATATCATGAAATTAATGACGAACTAAATAGGCCGAGATATATAGTTAATAATGATTGAAATTACCTGTTGACTATCCGAACAAGATGTTATAGTCACTATTTGCTTTGAGTAGCGAGTCCAGTATTTCAACTGTTCCGGCGTCAACTTTAATGATACACAAGATCTAGTGAAATCTGCATGCACACACGTTTGCATGTCTTAATTATGCGGGCATATGTAAGCAAAAACATGTAGCTAGCTAGTAGGCAAAAACAGAGAATTTTTAGTACAAGAAAGTGTGACTCACTGGAAGTTGTAAGGAAGTAGTATATCTTCATTGTATTTGAGGCGCTTCAAGAACTCTAGCATGCTGTTCTCTACCTCTTTTTCTTGATGCTTGTTCATTTTCCATGTGTATTCATTAACGGTGTTTGGGTCAATGAACCCAATGCCATAGCGTCCACCTTTTCTCATTTCATACATCTTCATCCTGCATAATACCACAGAAAAGAATACAGTGAGGATAATTACAGGTAATGATTGATCAAAAGGATCACTACAGCTAGCTTGAGACTTAAATTACAGAAAGAAATCACTTACAGACAATAGCAACTAACGATAGATTTGTCTAGTGCGTCTTGATTGTATAACTGAAACAGTTCAGGATACTCAACGGCCACAGCTTTCTCATGGTAGTAATCATCCTTCTTGACATTCACCATGAGGGACTCTCGATTGGATCTCTTGGTAATGTCCATGTACCATTGATGCAATTCATACATTCTCGTTGGGAGCTTGTTGACATCTTCTGGCTCGACCAAAGGTTGGCCCCGGACATATTTCCGTTTTATTTCCTCCTCTGTAATCCCAGGCATGTCCTCGATCTCGAGGAGTTTTCCAACAGTGATCTTGAGTTCTTCAGCCTGCATTATATGCTCCTGGGTTATTACCAAATCACCCACCTCGGGAACGTAAACTGTTTGGCCACAATAATATTGGGCGCGTGTACTGTCACGTGTTGTTGGCGGCACAACAAGCGGGGGGGGGGGGGGGGGGGTCGATTGTGCCGCCTGTTTTCCCAGCTAGGCAACGGTTTTCCTGCATTTTTTGATAGCTGCTTGTTGTTTGCTCGAGCTCGAGCTCGCCTCCTTCTGTAGACGTCGTCGATGTAACTTCCTGATGTGGCGCTCATAGTCTGAGTCAACAGGCTTAGGAGCTGGTGGTTGAGCCATACGAATGAAGTGGTCAAGTACTTCCACAGGCATTTTCTCCCTTGGCGGCGGTGGCGGTTTCAGTCCAAAATGGGCGTCAACTTCTGCCTGCACTATGGCATTGGTTTGCTCCTCGGTCCTGTCGTAAGCCCTCACAGGAAGAGGAGTAGTGAGGTTTGGACCATATTTATATCGCTTGCCTCTGCCTGTACTTCCTGTACTATGACCTTGACTCGTACTGCTACGCACCATAGCTGAGGGGTGTCTCTTCTGCGACTGCTGAGGTGGCGGAGACAGCTGACGGGGCTGAGTTGGACGAGGAGGAGTGGCCTGAAGCTGTGCCGGACTTGCAGTGGCCTGAGGTTGTGCTGGACTTGGAGGAGGAGTGGACGTCTGACGCTGTGTCGGACTTGGAGGAGGAGTGGCCTGACACTTTGCCGGACTTGGAGGAGGAGGAGTGGCCTCACGCGTTGGTGGACTTGGAGGAGCGGGAGTCTGCTGACTCGGTGGCGGACTTCGACGAGGAGTCGGGTGACGCAGTGTCGGTGGCCTTCGAAAGATGATGCAATCCTTTCTCCATAGGATGACACGATGTATGGCCTCTCCCAATGTGTGCTCATCGTCACCTCCAGGAATGTCAAGCTGTAGCTCCAAATATGGGTCCACCACCTCATCAACCAAGACACGAGCATAGCCCGCTGGAATCGGGTTGCAATGGAAGGTTGCCTCCGGGGAATTTGAAAAAGCAACGGTGTCCGCCACCTTCATGGATATGTTCTTCATTTTGAAGTGTAGCTCGCAGTTAGTGTTCTCCGTGATGTCATCCACGGGGTATCTATCCAGCACTACTGCGTTGCCCGGGGTGGAACCCATGCTGCTTCTCGGCATGGATGGGGCGGTGGTATCCAATGCTGGATCATCCGCTAGCTGCTGCAGATGCTGAGACCCCCTTTGCTGGCTAAGTGAGTCGATCTGCTCCTGCTGCCGCTGGAATTTAGCTGCCAATTCCGCTTGACTTGCTTCTAGGACTTGAAGGCGTTCATAGTCCCGCTTCCTCTGCTCCTCCTCCATCTTCCTCTTCTTCTCCTCCTCAATCTTCTTTCTCGCACGGGTTCTGTAGTCGGCGTTCCAGTCCGAAAACCCCTCATACCACGGAAGAGCGCCCTTGCCTCGTGTTCTTCCCGGGTGTTCAGGATTTCCCAAGGCACGCGTAAGCTCGTCGTTCTCTCTGTTGGGCTGGAACACCCCCGATCGAGCCTCTTCTATTGCAACAAGTAGCGCATCATCGGCTCCGTTCAGACATGCCTTCATCGAAACATTGCCTGTCTTCGGGTCCAACTCCCCCCACCCATGCGCATAGAACCAAGTCCTACACCTGGGGGGCCAGCTCTTAGTAACTGGAGTGACACCTGCATCCTCCATCTCTTTCTCAGACTTATCCCACTTAGGCATTGCCACCGCGTAGCCACCTGGCCCCAGCTTATGGAACTTATCCTTTTTTCGGCATTCTTCTTGTTTATTCTCGACCGTTCCTTAGCTAATTCTGAATCCTTGAATTTCACGAAATCGTCCCAATGAGCACTTTGATTCTCTAGTATCCCCTCGAATACTGGAGTCTTCCTTCCTCCTTGACGTACTTCTCCCACGTCATTCTCTTGTGGTTCTTGAATGCAACCGCCATCTTCCTAAAAGCAGCGTCCTTGACTTTCCGCACATCTGCTTCTGTGAAATTATCTGGTAGGGTGAAATGTTCCATGAGAGTATCCCAAAGCAGATTTTTTTGATTCTCGTCAACAAAAGTAACATCTGGACGTGGATTTGCTGGCTTTCGCCATTCTTGAAGGGAGATCGGGAGTTGGTCCTTCACAAGAACTCTGCACTGACGAACGAACTTGTCCGCAATCTTCTTAGGCGCTAATGGTTCGCCATTAGGTTTGAATGCCTCGATATTGTACTTTACGCCCTCCTTCAACTTTTTGTTCGGGCCTTGTTTCGTCCTTTTGCCGGAAGATTTGCTCGATCCGGATGGCTGAAAGAAGAAAGATCGATTCGTTAATATATCTTCAACTCATTTAAAACATGTGATGATCACCAGATTCCTGCTTATATAAATATATATACCTCGCCGGTGTTTGTTGTTTCAGGATCAACATGTTCTTCGTCGTAGTTCATGACTTCATCTTCTCGGTCGTCGCGATCGAATATCATATCACCCTCTCCGGTGTTGTTTAGAAATTCGGAGCCGTCAAAATCTTCTTCATTCTGATCATCATCTGGCCCACGTATGATATCGAACATGGTCTGTTCTCTCTCTCTGTCGGTATTGTCCGCCATAGCTTTTATTTAACTATGCCAAAAGAAATATAAAACAATTTAGTATTCAAATTACATCGTCTCGAATAATAGATATAATCTCGAATACATCGTCTCGAATAATAGATATAATATCGAATACATCGTCTCGAATAATAGATATAATCTCGAATACATCATCTCGAATAATAGATATAATATCAAATACATCACTGGCTAGGTAGCTAATAAAGATCGAATACTACAGAAGAATCTAGGACACTCGCGGTTCCTGCGGCGCGGGCGGTGGACACCCAAAGAGAAGGAACCCTCACAGGATCATAGCTGAAGTGAGATCCCTAAAGAAACTGCCAGGTATTGGAGAACCTGCCGCCCTCTAACGCAACCATGTAGCGATGGACGTGCTCGTCCTCCTCCCTGACACGACGACGTACCACCTCCGGCGGGGCCGGCTCCCTCCGCACCGAAACTGGCCCACGCGAACGCCACCAAACGAGATCAGGGTCGACGATGGGACCCGGGGCCGGGTTCCTCATCAAGCGGCGCGCCCCTCCAGGCAGCACCTCCCAGTGCCAGCCCGGCGGAGCCCAGTCCTGGACATGGGTCAGCTGGACGTCGTCGCGGACGTGTCGACGGCGAGGATGCGGGCCGGGCATCGTCGACAACAAATACTATATGCCGCAAAAGTAAAGTAACTAAAAATATAAGAAACTAAAAAAACATCGATCATCGTCTAACAATTTGAAATTAATCTAATTCATCTAGCTAGCTAAAACTAACATTTCCAAAATTTCTAACATTTCTATAACATTTGACATTATATATATTATAACTAACATTTCTATATACTATTTGACATTAATCTAATCTAACTAATTAATTCATCTAAAACTTTGTATGAAAAACAGAAAAACAGAAAAACCTAAAAGCTAAAAACAGAAAAATTGTGTGTGTGTGCGCGTGTAGTGTGTGTGTGTAGTGTGTGTCTGTGTGTGCATGTAGTGTGTGTGTGCGCGCGCGTGTGTGTGTGCGCTACGGTCGGCGCCGGCGCGCGGTGTGGCTTTGATCGATTGGAGGGAGGAGAGGGGCCGGGGGAGGGGCTCACAGCGCGCGCGGGCAAGGTCGAGGCGACGGCGACGGCGAGGCAAGGTCGATCCAAAGGCGACGGCGACGGCGAAGCGAGGGGACGGCGACGGGCCGGTGCGGTGACAGGGACGGCGACGGGCCAGTGCGGCGACAAGCCGGCGACGGGGGTGCCATAGAGTCGACGGGGACGACGCGGTGAGGACGGGGGCGTCGCGGAGTCGACGGGGACGGCGCGACAGGGGCGGCGACAACACGGGACGGGGCGGCGGCAGAGAGAAGTGGGAGATGAGAAACTGAAAATTTTCGAAGTGTTTCTTATATAGGGGACACCTTTAGCCACCAACCGGTACTAAAGGCCTGTTTTGGCCAGGCCAAGCGGCGGGAAGCACCCCCCTTTAGTACCGGTTCGTGGAACCAACCGGTACTAAAGGCCCCCCCTTTAGTACCGGTTGGTGCCACGACCCGGTACTAAAGGGTGTGCGCTGCCAGGCGAGGGGCGCAGAAGTTTAGTCCCACCTCGCTAGCCGAAGGGCGCTCACACCTGCTTATAAGCCCCGCCGCCGTTGCTGTCTCGAGCTCCTCTCTAAAGAAGGCCTTCTGGGCCTACCTCTGCTACTCTGCCCTGTGGGGCCTATTGGGCTTGCGGGGCTGCATCCTGGCCCAACAACAGGTTGGGTTTCTAGTCGTATGCAGGCTGCTGTGGCCCGGTAGGTGGGCTTTTTTCATTTAGTTTTTTCTTTTCTGCTTTATTTATTTTGTTTTATTTATTTTTAGTTGTTTTTGCTGTATTTAGAGTTTCTTTGTGAATATTTTTGATAGTTTTTAGAAACTTTCAGTTAGTGCCGGTAGTTTTTAAATTTGAATAGTTTAAATTTTGAATTATTTGAAATTTGTGTGAATCACTAGTTTGTGAATAATTTAACTTTAAAAATACATTTTCCAGTGATTCTTTTTTCTTATGTTTAATATTAGCGTGTTTTATCATTATATTCAATTTGGTAATGCTTAAGTTATTTTAAAATGAAATGCCTTTGTAACGGATGAGTTTTCGTCCGAAACCCTGATACTTCGAAACAGATTGTCCATTTTGTACACGAAGTGCATCCAGTTTTTGCGGTAACCCTCTCTACTTTTTTGCACATGCTATGTGGGTGAAATTATGATACCATGCCAACTTTCATCCTTTTCTGAGTTCATTTGAAATGCTTTTCAATTTTAGGGTCATTTAGCTGAAAAAAATCAATAAATGCATGAAAGAATTTGCTTGCACATAAAATTTCTTCGCGTTTCAAATGCATAAACACATAACTAGCTACCCTAACTATTACAGAGATTCCCTCCTGGGTGTGAAACACAGAAGAAAGTGATGATAGTTAAGCCGATCACATCCCAGATCTTTGGGTGTGAAACTTTTTCTTCGCGTGTGTCCCTTTGCGTCGTAGCCATGGAAAATCTTCATCATTTAACGGGATGCTTGGGTCAATATTCACTATGAATGGAGCAATTTCATCAAACTTTTCATAATCTTCTGACTTGTCTATCTTGTCATCCACTCCCACGATGTTTCTCTTCCCAGAAAGAACTATGTGCCGCTTTGACTCATCGTACGATGCATTCGCTTCCTTATCTTTTCTTTTTCTTGGCTTGGTAGACATGTCCTTCACATAGAAAACCTGTGCCACATCATTGGCTAGGACGAATGGTTCGTCTGCATATGCAAGATTGTTGAGATCCACTGTTGTCATTCTGTACTGCGGGTCTTCCGTTACCCCGCCTCGTGTCATATTGACCCATTTGCACTGAAACAAAGGGACCTTCAAACCACGTCGATAGTCAAGTTCCCATATGTCCTGTATATAACCATAATATGTTTCCTTTCCCGTTTTGGTTTCTGCATCAAAGCGGACACCACTGTTTTGGTTGGTGCTCTTCTTATCTTGGGCGATCGTGTAAAATGTATTACCATTTATCTCGTACCCTTTGAAAGTCAGTATATTCGAAGATGGTAACTGGGACAGCAAGTACAGGTCATCTTCAATAGAGGTGTCATGCATGGTACGTGCTTGCAACCAGCTGGCGAAACTCCTGGTTTGTTCACGTGTAATCCAGTCATCAGACCGCTCCGGGTGTTTGGAGCGTAGCAAATTCTTGTGTTCATCCATATACGGAGCCACCAAGGCGGAATTCTGTAGAACTGTGTAGTGTGCTTCAGTGAGAGAATGTCCGTCCATACATATTATTTGTTCCCCTCCTAGCGTGCCTTTTCCATCCAGTTTGCCCTTATGCCGCGATTCAGGAACACCAATCGGCTTAAGGTCAGGAATAAAGTCAATACAAAACTCAATGACCACCTCATTTTGACGGCCCTTGGAGATGCTTCCTTCTGGCCTAGCACGGTTATGAACATATTTCTTTAAGACTCCCATGAACCTCTCAAAGGGGAACATATTGTGTAGAAATACAGGACCCAAAATGTTAATCTCTTCGCATAGGTGAACTAGGACATGCGTCATGATGTTGAAGAAGGATGGTGGGAACACCAACTCGAAACTGACAAGACATTGCACCAAATCATTCTGTAACCTTGGTATGATTTCTGGATCGATTACCTTCTGAGAGATTGCATTGAGAAATGCACATAGCTTCACAATGGCTAATCGAACGTTTTCCGGTAGAAGCCCCCTCAATGCAATCGGAAGCAGTTGCATCATAATCACGTGGCAGTCATGAGACTTTAGGTTCTGGAACTTTTTCTCTGCCATGTTTATTATTCCCTTTATATTCGACGAGAAGCCAGACGGTACCTTAATACTGAGCAGGCATTCAAAGAAGATTTCCTTCTCTTCTTTGGTAAGAATGTAGCTTTCATGACCCTGATGTATGCCGTCTTTTCCGTGCATACGTTGCTGGTCCTCCCGTGCCTCAGGTGTATCTTTTGTCTTCCCATACACGCCCAAGAAGCCAAGCAGGGTCACACAAAGATTCTTCGTCATGTGCATCACGTCGATTGCGGAGCGGACCTCGAGGTCTTTCCAATAGGGCAGGTCCCAAAATATAGATTTCTTCTTCCACATGGGTCCGCGTCCGTCAACGTCATTCGGAATAGGTTGTCCACCAGGACCCTTTCCAAAGACCACCTTCAAATCCTTGACCATATCATGTACATCAGCACCAGTACGGTGGCGAGGCTTCGTCCGGTGATCCGCCTCACCTTTGAAATGCTTGCCTTTCTTTCTTACGGGATGCCTGCTCGGAAGAAATCGATGATGTCCCAGGTACACATTCTTATTAGCCAAATATATACTGTCAGTACCGTCCAAACAGTGTGTGCATGCGCGGTATCCCTTGTTTGTCTGTCCTGAAAGGTTACTGAGAGCAGGCCAATCATTGATGGTCACGAACAGCAACGCCTTTAGGTCAAATTCTTCCCCCATGTGCTCATCCCACGCACGTACACCTGTTCCATTCCACATTTGTAAGAGTTCTTCAACTAATGGCCTTAGGTACACATCAATGTCGTTGCCGGGTTGCTTAGGGCCTTGGATGAGCACTCGCATCATAATGAACTTCCGCTTCATGCACAACCAAGGAGGAAGGTTATACAAACATAGAGTCACAGGCCAGGTGCTATGGTTGTTGCTCTGCTCCCCAAAAGGATTAATGCCATCTGCGCTTAGACCAAACCATACGCTCCTTGCGTCATCTGCAAACTCCTTCCCGTACTTTCTTTCGATTTTTCTCCACTGTGACCCGTCAGCGGGTACTCTCAACTTTCCGTCTTTCTTACGGTCTTCTCTGTGCCATCGCATCGCCTTGGCATGCTCTTTGTTTTGGAACAAACGTTTCAACCGTGGTATTATAGGAGCATACCACATCACCTTGGCAGGAATCTTCTTCCCGGGGCGCCGGCCTCGACATCACCAGGGTCATCGCGGCAGATCTTATAGCGCAATGCACCACATACCGGGCAAGCGTTCAAATCCTCGTACTCACCGCGGTAGAGGATGCAATCATTAGGGCATGCATGTATCTTCTGCACCTCTAACCCTAGAGGGCAGACAACCTTCTTTGCTTCGTACGTACTCTCGGGCAATTCGTTGTCCTTTGGAAGCATATCCTTTATCATTACCAGCAACTTTCCAAATCCCTTGTCAGATACACCATTCTCTGCCTTCCATTGCAGCAATTCCAGTGTGGTGCCCAGCTTTTTCTTGTCACCTACGCAATTCGGGTACAACAATTTTTTGTGATCCTCTGACATGCGCTGCAACTTCTTCTTCTCCAAATCACTTGCGCACTTTCTCTTTGCATCGGCAATGGCCCGACCTAGATCATCAACGGGCTCATCTGATGCCTCTTCTTCAGCCTCTACCCGCATTGTCGGCTCAGCTTCTTCCCGCATTACCGGCTCAGCTTCTTCCCCCATTGTTGTATCATCGTATTCAGGGAACCCATGGCCAGGATAGCTGTCGTCGTCCTCTTCTTCTTCATTGTCTTCCATCATAACCCCTCTTTCTCCGTGCTTGGTCCAAACATTATAACGGGGCATGAAACCGTTCTTAAACAGGTGGACGTGAATGGTTCTTAACGTACAGTAATTGTGACCATTCTTACAACGAGCACATGGACAAGGCATAAAACCATCCACCCGCTTGTTTGCCTCAGCCGCAAGCAGAAAAGTACGCACGCCCTCAACGAACCGGGGAGAGCATCGGTCATCGTACATCCATTGCCGGCTCATCTTCATTACACAACACCGAATAGACCAAATTAATACAAGTTCATACATAAAGTTCATACAACACTTAAATGCAACAAACAAATAACTCTCTAGCTAAAGCATTTAAATGCAACAACAAATACGATCAAGATCGCAACTAAGGTAACAATGCATCCAACAGCATAATGATACCAAGCCTCACTATCGATGGCATATTTTCTAATCTTTCTAATCTTCAAGCGCATTTTCTCCATCTTGATCTTGTGATCATCGACGACATCGGCAACATGCAACTCCACTTCCATCTTCTCCCCCTCAATTCTTTTCAATTTTTCTTTCAAGTACTCGTTTTCTCTTTCAACTAAATTTAACCTCTCGGCAATAGGGTCGGTTGGAATTTCCGGTTCAGATACCTCCTAGAAAAAATTTCTATGTCAACTTGATGGGCATAATTTGTCATAAACACGAAATGCAACTAGTTTTAAAAGAGAATATACATACCACATCCGAATCATAACAAGGACTAGGGCCGACGGGGACGGATATCAAAACCATGGCACTATATGTATAACAAACAATGTACGGGTAAGATAATTATACTAGTAACTATATATCGAAATCACACAAACATCAATTTTTATATAATATTTCATGAACAAGAGGCTCACCACAAGGTGGTGCCGGCGACGGGATGGTGCGGGCGATCGACGGTGGCTACGATGGAGATTTAGAAGGCACTAAGTAAACCACACCTACATATGCAAACTAAGTGTTATTTTTGACCTCAAATTGCATATAAATCAAATACTAGCACATATATATATATATATATCCTCCCAAATTACTAAACTCACAAATTAATCACTATATAAACCAATGCAAGAGCTAATCTAGCAATGAGAGATGAAAGGAAAAAGTTGCTAACCTTTGTGATCATTTGAATGGATGAGGGCCTTCAAATCTTGACAAATTTTGGGCAAATTTTGTGATGAACTCGAGAGGAAGAAGGGAAGAACAGAGGAGAGGGCCGGAGAGGGGAAAGGGGGAAGAACAGAGTGCTGGTGGACGAAGGGTTTATATAGGACGACCTTTAGTACCGGTTCGTGGCACGAACCGGTACTAAAGGTGCTGGAGGGGCCCCACTCTGACAACATCCTGCCACCACTCTCATTAGTACCGGTTCGTGGCACGAACCGGTGCTAAAGGTTCGCCACGAACCGGTACTAATGAAAGCGGCCCGGCTATCCATTGGAACCGGCACTAATGTATACATTAGTGCCGGCTCAAATACAAACCGGCACTAATGTGCTTCACGTTTGACCATTTTTCTACTAGTGCAAGTAGACCGACTCCTGCCTGCATCTACTACTATTACTCCACACATCGACCGCTATCCAGCATGCATCTAGAGTATTAAGTTAAAAATAGAGTAACGCCTTAAGCAAAATGACATGATGTAGAGGGATAAACTCATGCAATATGATGAAAACCCCATCTTGTTATCCTCGATGGCAACAATACAATACGTGCCTTGCTGCCCCTACTATCACTGGGAAAGGACACCGCAAGATTGAACCCAAAGCTAAGCACTTCTCCCATTGCAAGAAAAATCAATCTAGTAGGCCAAACCAAGCTGATAATTCGAAGAGACTTGCAAAGATAACCAATCATACATAAAAGAATTCAGAGAAGATTCAAATATTGTTCATAGATAGACTTGATCATAAACCCACAATTCATCGGTCTTAACAAACACCCCGCAAAAAGAAGATTACATCGAATAGTTCTCAACAAGAGAGGGGGCGAACATTGTATTGAGATCCAAAAAGAGAGAACAAGCCATCTAGCTAATAACTATGGACCCGTAGGTTTGAGGTAAACTACTCACACTTCATCGCAGGGGCTAGGGTGTTGATGTAGAAGCCCTCCGTGATCGATGCCCCCTCCGGCGGAGCTCCGGAACAGGCCCCAAGATGGGATCTCGTGGATACGGAAATTTGCGGCGGTGGAATTAGGTTTTTTGCTCCGTATCTAACCGTTTGGGTGTACGTAGGTATATATAGGAGGAAGAAGTACGTCGGTGGAGCAACAGGGGGACCACGAGGGTGGAGGGTGCGCCTGGGGGGGTAGGCGCGCCCCTACCTCGTGGCCTCCTCTTTTGTGTCTTGACGTAGGGTCCAAGTCTCCTGGGTCTTGTTCATTGAGAAAATCACGTTCCCGAAGGTTTCATTCCGTTTGGACTCCGCTTGGTATTCGTTTTCTTCGAAACCCTAAAACAGGCAAAAAACGGCAATTCTAGGCTGGGCCTCCGGTTAATAGGTTAGTCCCAAAAATAATATAAATGTGGATAATAAAGCCCAATAATGTCCAAAATAGTAGATAATATAGCATGGAGCAATCAAAAATTATACATACGTTGGAGACGTATCACGGGTGTCGGTGTCAAAACCGACGTATCTCGGGTAGGGGGTCCCGAACTGTGCGTCTAAGGTTGATGGTAACAGGAGACAGGGGACACGAAGCTTTACCCAGGTTTGGGCCCTCTTGATGGAGGTAATACCCTACGTCCTGCTTGATTGATATTGATGAATACGAGTATTACAAGAGTTGATCTACCATGAGATTGTAATGGCTAAACCCTAGAAGTCTAGCCTGTATGACTAAGGTGTTGAGTATCCCCTATCCATACTAAGTGCTCCAGTTTATATAGACAGCAGGGGGATCTAGGGTTACATAGAGTCTGTTACATAATATGGAATCTTCATAGTTGTTCGCCAAACTTGCCTTCCACGCCAAGGAGAGTCCCATCCAGACATGGGTGTAGTCTTCGGTCTTCACGTCTTCACAACCCATTAGTCCGGCCCATAGATAACAGGTCGGACACCCGAGGACCCCTTAGTCTAGGACTCCCTCAGTAGCCCCTGAACCTGGCTTCAATGACAAGGTATCCAGCGCGTAGTGCTGTCTTAGACATTGCAAGGCGGGTTCCTCCTTCCGAACTCCAAAAAATAGTCTTTGGATGAAACAAACATGTCCGGATCCACAACACACAGCCATAGAGGGCATAGCACTGTCATGAATCCAATCTGCTGACAACTTTAATAACGTGACATCACGCCCTCCCGGCCATTATTCTGAACCGTTTCCTGTCCCGTCGTTCCATGTTTTCGGGGCGTGGTTTTTACTGGCATGCCTTGTCGAAGCAGGGATCGTGCCCCCTTATTGCGGGATTTTCATCAATACAGGCGTGGGAAACCCAACCATCCTGCGGGAAAGATTCCTTAGGAATAGGATGGTTCTTAGGTTTTAGGAGGAGGCGTTCAATACCGGAGGCCTTTATAAAGGAACCAAGGGCTGTCTTTTTACGCCAAACTTCTCTTCAACCTTCCCAACCCCGAGTTCCAACACCCAAGGTTTGACTCCATGGCTTTCAGCCTTCCCATCATCTCCGGATCCAGCTCCCAAGGCCACTAGGTGGCTTCCTCCGTTACAGAGGAGGATATTGCAAAACTTCGGGAAGCCAGATATCTGACTGCAGAGATCCACCACCAGCTTCCTGCTCAAGGACAAGTTATTCCAACCCCCAAATCTGGCGAGAGGGTTGTGTTCATCCCCCACTTCCTTCGGGGGTTAGGGTTTGCGCTTCACCCCTTCCTCCGGGGGCTAATGTATTATTATGGACAGGATTTTCACGACCTTGCCCCGGACTAGATTCTCCATGTCTCGGCGTTTATCATTACATGTGAGGCCTTCCTTCGAATCCCCCCTCACTTCGTCTTATGGCTCAAGACTTTTAGTGTGAAACCAAAGATAGCCGACGGGGAACAGGTGGAGTGCGGCTGTGCTACAATCAGCCAACTCGCCAACACTCCCTGACCAAAAGGTTCCTTTACGGACACTTCCAATTACTGGCAGCAGGAGTGGTTTTACATTATAGAGCCCCACAGTACTAAGTGGGTTGCTGCACCCACCTTCCGCCATGGCCCACAGTCACAGCTTGCATCAAGGGTCAACAAGGGGCTAGACTAGGGATCGGTTGATGAAGTGCGGACCTTACAAAGCCGCATACAAACCCTCCTCGAGAAAGATATCGATCTCGTTAGTGTGATTCAAGTGATATTAGTCCACCGAACCCTGCCCTGCCAGCGCAGGACTCGTCGCATATGGGAGTTTAATCCAGAAGGACCACCGACCCTCCAACACTTCTTCGGCGCCATAGACGAAGGGATGTGGAAGTTATTTTTTAGGAAAGGGAAACATTGGCCGGATACCGCTGAGGACGCTGGCCTCAACTCTAATCGTCCGGATACCCTGGTAAGCACTTGGCTCTCGAATACTTTGCGATCATGCATATAGTAATATGATACTGAGCAGGCTATCTTTTTTCAGGGCTAGACAAAGAAGGCGGAACTGATTATGTGTTCGTCCCCTCTACCCGAGGGTCCAGCGAATCCTATCCTAACAAGGATGCTGGCATCAGCACCATACCAGATGTCATAGAAGGAGGACGAGGCGGAGGACAAGAGGGCCAAGGACGACCTCTATTCCCAAGGGACATCGGACTTTATATCCGGAGGAATAAAAATCCCCTCGTCCGAAGACAAAAGCAAAGGGAGGCCACTATCTCTTTCCCTCCCAAGAAGAAGAGGGCCACCTCCGAAGATTGGGAGAAGCAGGCTCCTAAGCGAGGCAAGATGCCTCTGGGAGGCGGCCCGGGCCTGGAGGACGTTGAAGCGCAGTCTCATGACGAGGAGGAGCCTCTGTCCCAATCATAAGTGAACAAGGTTGTTCTAGACCTATCCCTTTCTTTTCATATGATGCCTGAAATATACATTTTTTTCTAGCCCAACGCGCAGTCTCCTTCAACAATCCTCTTCCTCGGGGGACCTTCTCGCGGAGATGATGGAAAGCGAGACGCCCCCACTGGCCTCTCCGTCCAATAGGGCAGACGATCTTGAGGTGTAGTCGCGGATGCTCTCCCTCGACCAACAAGTGGTGCAAGGAATGACGAAGATGCTATACGAAAGTGATACTTCAGCGACCCATGGTCCGGGGAACAACAATGAAGACCCCGAACAATCCGGAATGCAGCCAGATACAAATAAACGGATCCCTTCAAAGGGTGGCCGTACTCCTGTGGCTGCCTCCAGAGGCCTGGAGGCGCCGGATATCCTGACGAACATGGTGCGGCAGGCGTCTGTTTCAAAGGAACATTGTACCTTGATGAGTATGGTGGTTGAAAAGGTCCTATCCGCGAAGAGTAGATTGAATGAGACCTTTGCGAGCCTGCTAAGAGGCTTCGAGGTTTGTAATGTAACATGTGCAATTGTGTTTTATTAGGAGAATACACTTGTGTATAGACAGTAGCCCCTGAGACTCCGGTTGGCTTCCCCTGGGAGGCGAACAGAGGATCAAGAAGAAATTTTGGAGGACCAAACTGATTAACTTTGAACACGGGCTGCTTCCCCCCTGGCTACTTCCCGGACTGCGGATATTGCTGAACTGCAGTGGAAGCTTGATGTGGCCGTGTATGACATTATGTTGATCAATATGCGTCTTGACAAGTCGCAAGGTATGTATTCGGAGCAGTCTATGTACATACATTTTTGTGATATAAGCATGATGCTGAAAGTTGTACCTGGCTGCAGATGGTGCTGCCACCGTTGAAATTCTTCAGGCGGATCTAGCCCGAGCCAAAGAGCAGGCCCGATGTAGTAATGCGGCTACCGAGAAGGCATCGGCTGAGTTATAAGCCGAATGGGCTGCTCGGTTCAAGACGAGGAGAAGATATCCATGATGGCGCTTGAGCTAAAAAGTGCTGCCAGCCGCTGTGAGCTCCTTGAGAAGGAGAAAGAAGCCAAAACGGCTGAAATTGAAAAGGCTTTACGAGAAGTAAGAGAAGCGCGGTCTGAACCCAGAGCGGCCCGTGAGGAGATCCGGCAAGCTGGGGAGATTGCGGCTGGTAAGCCATTTTTACTATAGGCTAAGTATGGCGATCCGAACTATGCTCAGCTGAATCAATTATGGAGTTCTTCGGACGAGTTTTTAGACTTGCCGAGGAGTTCTTCCGATGTGGCGCGGTATTATCAGGCGCGAGAGGGGTATGCAACGGAGAAGCTTTTCTGGTCACAGTTCGACGCATCGAAGCGCCCCCTGTTGCTGAATGAGCAGATGTCCCAGTGCGCCGAGCTTCATAGGATATCCGGTGCTGCTATGAAGAACGTCATAATCCGGTTATGGCCAATTGAGCCTGTTCCGAATAATTACTTTTCGTTCATGCAGCGGCTTGTTGACGCAGTGCCGCGTATCGACGCTGTGAAGCGATCGGTGTGCATCGAGGGTCCCCGGATGGCTTTTGCCCGAGTCAAGACATTCTGGGGGAATATGAAGGCCATCGATGTTGCGATGAAGAGTCCGGCCAAGGGCAGGGACCGCCACGAACCGGACCATTATTTTGAAGACGTCCTAGTAGCCGCCCGCTTGATAGAGGGTTAATGCTCGAAAGACATAATGTTCGAGTGAGGTGTATAAGAATTGTTCGAGACAATTTTATAGTGAATCTATTTTTATATTGTGCTTGACAACTGGTGCTCCTCCTGTGCAGCCGTTTTAATATAAACTGGAAGATTTCTAGTCGTCGGCTTCAGCCCCCTTGTAGGAAGTACACGGGTGTTCGAAAAAGCATATGAGCACTCTTGACCCAACGTCTAGGTCCGTAAAGGAGGTGTCAATGCGGCGAACCAGGCAACTGGACTATAGGGTGTTAACACATTCACTTAGCTATAGGAGTTTTATGGTGGGTTTACGACATAGCCCCTAGTATGTATGCAGCTTATTCATACGATGTGTTTACATAATTGACCAGAAAAGAGGTCCTTTGTGTGACACGGAGGAATCACTAGAGACTCCGATAATTCATCGAGTGGTTGATCAGCTCTCGCCGCATCATGATAGTCAGTTTTTGGCTTTCTCTACTGAGGTGCGTCACCAGGTGAAACGGTAGCACAATCGCAGTAGTTCTCCCTTTACTACCTTAGCCGATAGAGCGGAACGTAGGATAGCAAACACAGGAGCCGGGCAACCCAACTATTGACCCAAGACATGATTCGGAGCTGACGCATATAAGGCCAAACTCGCGACAGCGAAGTACGCTGTAAAAGATGTTCGGACTTTGTTTGCGACTCATTTGTTCCTGTGCCGAGCCCCTAGCAAGTTAAGCCGGGGTATGTTTGTGAGACAACCATGGGAGACGTATTCATTTGCGGAAAGATGTGGGTGATTAACTCAGATAGTATGAACTGGGACCTGAGAGATATGCTAATGATTAATTTATATATATATATATATATATATATATATATATATATGTGCAACGATGAGGGAGTCCTGAATTAGGGGGTCTCCGGACAGCCGGACTATATCCTTTGGCCGGACTGTTAGACTATGAAGATATAAGATTGAAGACTTCGTCCCGTGTCCGGATGGGACTCTCCTTGGCGTGGAAGGCAAGCTTGGCAATACGGATATGTAGATCTCCTCCCTTGTAACCGACTTTGTGTAACCCTAGCCCCTCCGGTGTCTATATAAACCGGAGGGTTTAGTCCGTAGGACAACATATACTATCATACCATAGGCTAGCTTCTAGGGTTTAGCCTCTACGATCTCGTGGAAGATCAACTCTTGTAATACTCATATCACCAAGATCAATCAAGCAGGACGTAGGGTATTACCTCCATCGAGAGGTCCCGAACCTGGGTAAACATCGTGTCCCCCGCCTCCTGTTACCATCCGCCTTAGACGCACAGTTCGGGACCCCCTACCAGAGATCCGCCAGTTTTGACACCGACATTGGTGCTTTCATTGAGAGTTCCACTGTGTTGTCACCGTAAGGCTTGATGGCTCCTTCGATCATCGGTAACAATGTGGTCCAGGGTGAGGTTTTCCTCCCCTGACAGATCTTCATATTCGGCGACTTTGCACTGCGGGCCAACTCGCTTGGCCATCTGGAGCAGATCGAGAGCTACGCCCCTGGCCGTCAGGTCAGGTTCAGAAACTTAAACTACACTGCCAACATCCGCGGAGACTTGATCTTCGATGGATTCGAGCCCATGTCAGGTGCGTCGCACAGTGTTCGGGGGATCACACCTTCAACTACTCCAGCCTTCAATCCGGAGCAATTTGCACCATCCGGGGACGGGTGGATAGACCCGGCGATGGAGGACGCACTCTCAGTGGCGATGGAGCCGGATACTGACTTCACCCCTGACGAGAGCCATGTTGCCAAACCTCTGGATTCGTCTCTGGCCACGGACTCCAAGCCGCCTGCGTCCATGCCTATCGAATCCGATTGGGCGCCGATCATGGAGTTCACCTCCGCAGATATCTTTCAGCACTCACGTTTTGGTGATGTGCTAAATTAATTAAGGTCCCTCTCCTTGACAGGAGAACCTTGGCCAAACTATGTCTGGCTAGAATGGGATGCGGACGACGAAGAAATTTCCTCCCCACCCACCACCCACTTAGTAGTTGATAACCCACAAGTATAGGGGATCGCAACAGCTTTCGAGGGTAGAGTATTCAGCCCAAATTTATAGATTTGACACAAGGGGAGCCAAAGAATATTCTCAAGTATTAGCAGCTGAGTTGTCAATTCAACCACACCTGGAAACAGCAAAGTGTTTAGTAGCACAGTAATATGATAGTGGTGGTAACGGTAACAAAAGAGTAGTGCAAGCAAAAGTAAATATTTTGGTATTTTGTAGTGATTGTAACAGTAGAAGTGGAAAAGTAAATAAGCGAGAACCAGTATATGGAAAACTCGTAGGCACCGGATCAGTGATGGATAATTATGTCGGATACGGTTCAGCATGTAACAGTCATAACATAGGGTGACACAGAACTAGCTCCAATTCATCAATGTAATGTAAGCATGTATTCCGTATATAGTCATACGTGCTTATGGAAAAGAACTTGCATGACATCTTTTATCCTACCCTCCCGTGGCAGCGGGGTCCTATTGGAAACTAAGGGATATTAAGGCCTCCTTTTAATAGAGAACCGGAACAAAGCATTAGCACATAGTGAATACACGAACTCCTCAAACTATGGTCATCACCGGGAGTGGTCCCGATTATTGTCACTTCGGGGTTGCCGGATCATAATACATAGTAGGTGACTATAGACTTGCAAGATAGGATCAAGAACTCACATATATTCATGAAAACATAATAGGTTCAGATCTGAAATCATGGCACTCGGGCCCTAGTGACAAGCATTAAGCATAGCAAAGTCATAGCAACATCAATCTCAGAACATAATGGATACTAGGGATCAAACCCTAACAAAACTAACTCGATTACATGATAAATCTCATCCAACCCATCACCGTCCAGCAAGCCTACGATGGAATTACTCACACACGGCGGTGAGCATCATGAAATTGGTGATGGAGGATGGTTGATGATGACGACGGGGACGAATCCCCCTCTCCAGAGCCCCGAACGGACTCCAGATCAGCCCTCCCAAGAGGTTTTGGGGCTTGGCGGCGGCTCCGTGTGGTAAAACGCGTTGATTTCTTCTTTCCTATTTTTTTCTCTCTGAAAGCAAATATATCGGGTTGGAGTTGGCGTCGGAGGGCATCCAGGGGGCCCATGAGGTAGGGGGCGCACCCTAGAGGGGGGGGAACCCCCCACCCTCATGGACAGGGTGTGGGCCCCCTGGTCTTCATCTTTGGCGAGGATTTTTATTTTATTTTTTGTAAGATGTTCCGTGGAGTTTCAGGTCATTTCGAAAATATTTGTTTTCTGCAAATAAAACAACACCATGGCAATTCTGCTGAAAACAGCGCCAGCCGTGTTAGTTCCATTCAAATGATACAAGTTAGAGTCCAAAACAAGGGAAAAAGTGTTTGCAAAAGTAGATACGACGGAGACGTATCAACTCCCCCAAGCTTAAACCCTTGCTTGTCCTCAAGCAATTCAGTTGACAAACTGAAAGAAAGAAAGAAAAAACTTTTAAAAACTCTGTTTGCTCTTGTTGTTGTAACTATGTCAAGCCAGCATTCAAGTTTTCAGCATAGATCATAACTATACATATTTGCAATAATTCTCAGGTCTCATAATTACTCATATCAATAGCATAATCAACTAGCAAGCCATAACAATAAATCTCGGATGACAACACTTTCTCAAAACAATAATAATATGATATAACAAGATGGTATCTCACTAGCCCTTTCTGAGACCGCAAAACATAAATGCAGAGCACCTTTAAAGATCAAGGACTGACTAGACATTGTAATTCATGGTAAAAGAGATCCAATCATAGTCACACCCAACATAAATTAATAGTGATGAATGCAAATGACAGTTGTGCTCTCCAGGTAGTGCTTTTTAATAAGAGGGTGATGACTCAACATAAAAGTAAATGGATAGGCCCTTCGCAGAGGGAAGCAGGGATTTGTAGAGGTGCCAGAGCTCGGTTTTGCAATAGAGATAAATTGTATTTTGAGCGGTATACTTTCATTGTCAACGTAGCAACTAAGAGATGGCGATATCTTCCATGCTAAACACATTATAGGCGGTTCCCAAACAGAATGGTAAAGTTTATACTCCCCCTCCACCAACAAGCATCAATCCATGACTTGCTCGAAACAACGAGTATCTCCAACATACATCAGGTCCCAGGGGGAGTTTTGTTTGCAATTAATTTTGATTTGGTTTGCATAAAGCATGGGACTGGGCATCCCGATGACCAGCCATTTTCTCGTGAGTGAGGAGCGGAGTCCACTCCTCTTGAGAATAACCCGCCTAACACGGAAGATAAGGACAGCCTTGGTTGATACATGAGCTATTAGAACATACAAAATAGAATGTTTATTTGAAGGTTTAGAGTTTGGCACATACAAATTTACTTGGAACGGCAGGTAGATACCGCATATAGGAAGGTATAATGGACTCATCTAGAATAACTTTGGGGTTTAAGGGATTGGATGCACAAGCAATAGTCCCGCTTAGTACAAGTGAAGGCTAGCAAAAGACTAGGAAGCGACCAACTAGAGAGCGACAACAGCCATGTACATGCATTAAAATTAATAAACATTGGATGCAAGCATGAGTAGGATATAATCCACCATGAACATAAATATCGTGAAGGCTATGTTGATTTGTTTCAACTACATGCGTGAACATGTGCCAAGTCAAGTCACTTAAATCATTCAAAGGAGGATACCACCCCATCATACCACATCATAATCATCGCAATAGCATGTTGACACACAAGGTAAATCAATATAACTCATAGCTAATCAAGCATGGCACAAGCAACTATGATCTCTAATTGTCATTGCAAACATGTTTATTCATAATAAGATGAATCAAGAACGAGGGACTCATCATATTTACAAAAACAAAAGAGGTCGAGTTCATACCAGCTTTTCTCATCTCACTCAGTCCATCATATATCATCATAATTGCCTTTCACTTCCACGACCGAACGGTGTGAATAATAATAAGAGTGTACATGCATTGGACTAATCTGGAATCTGCGAGCATTAAATAAATAGGAGAAGACAAAGCAATATGGGCTCTGGGTTAAATCAACAATAATGCATATAAGAGCACCTTCAACAATTTAATCATGGTCTTCTCCTACTGACCCCCAAAGGAAAGAGAAGAAATAAAAACTATTTACACGGGAAAGCTCCCAACAAGCAAAAGAAGTTTTTGGGGTTTCTTTTTAATTAGTACTACTACAGTAGAAAAATAAACTACTACTAATTTTTTTGGTTTTTCTTAAGGTTTAACAAACACACAAGAAGAAAGCAGGAAAAAGAAAATAAACTAGCATGGATATTACAGTGAAAGAGTATGAGCACCGACATCTAGCAATGAGTGTGTGTGAGCATAAATGTAATGTCGGTGAGAAATACGTACTCCCCCAAGGTTAGGCTTTTGGCCTAAGTTGGTTTATTGCCAGGGATAGCCTGGCGGATACCCGTAGCCGTAGCTGGGGTCGTACTGCGACGAAGAATAGTTGGGATCATACTGATGTGCAGCGGTTATCGCCTGCTGAGCTGCAGCATGGAGTCGAGCTGCCTCCGCTCTCCTCTTGTACTCTTCTTCCTCCTCTCTGGTAATAACATATCTTCTTTTTGTCTATGAATCAAAGAAGGCAGAAGCAAGGAGAGTAATACGGAAAACATGTCGTTTATCAAAAAATTAAACGATATAAGAGAGGTGATTCAGGCCTCTCGACAAACTGGTGCAAAGCCATAGAGTTATAATCTAAATATGCAGGAGGCAACTCCGTATCACCCTCACGAATGTCTATCTCAAGAAAATGAGCTAAGCGGGTTGCATAAATTCCTCCAAAGAAATCTCCATTGTGTCTATTATGATGCAACCTACGAGCTACAATGGCTCCCATATGATAAGATTGGTCTCCTAACATAGCACTCCTAAGAATGCTAAGATCAGGGACACACATGTGACATGCTTCATCCTTAGCATTTATGCATCTACCGATGAAGAGAGCAAAATAATGTATAGCAGGAAAGTGAATGCTCCCTATGGTAGCCTGCATTATATCTCTAGATTCCCCCACAGTTATACTAGCAAGAAAGTTTCTAAATTCAGATTTAGGGGTATCCCTAACACTACCCCATGATGGAAGTTTGCAAGCATAAGTGAAATCCTCTAAGTCCATGGTATAAGATTTGTCATAGAGATCAAACATGACTGAAGGAGAATTACGTGAAGATGAATACTCAAACCTCCTCACAAATGAACTTGTGAGATCATGATACTGGGGGCATTTGTTAGCCTCAAAATCCTCAAGACTGACATTGCGCAAATATGCTTTGAATTCTTCTTTAATTCCCGCATGGTCCATAAAATTTTCCGACGGCCATTCGCAAGGCCGTACTAGAGCCTCTCTTGGTGGATCCTTGTCAGCATCGCGCATAGCAATCCTGGGTCATTGCTTCTTAGAGGAACCACCTTGGAACATCTTCCTAAGCATATTGTTTTTCTCTAAAAAATTCTGAAATTTTTAGTAACTTCAAACAAAAGTGAACCAACTTCAATAAAACTGATAGCAACTACTCCTACAAGTGCCTAGAGCCTATATCAAGCATTAGAACTACTTGGAACCATATAAATTTGACATGCAAGGTCAAGAACATGGTCACCTATGCAGCACAAATTTGCAAAGAATAAAGAACTAGAACAAAAACTAATTGGACCAATGGAGGATTCACATACCAAGGAACAATCTCCCCAAGCAGTTTTGCGAGAGGTGCTTTGAGCAAGGAGATCGAAAATCACAGCAAAAGTGGCTGGAACTCGTGCTTGAGTTGGTTTTTCGGGTTTGTGCGAGACAGAGGAAGAAGATGGGTGCTGGGATAAGTGGAAGAGGGCCACCATGGGCCCATGAGGCATGGGGCGCGCCCACCAACCTCGTGGCCAGGTGGTAGCTCCTCCCGCGGTAATTTTTGCACAGTAAATCCTCAAATATTCCTGAAAAAATCATATTAAATTGGCATGTCATTCTGAGGACTTTTATTTTCGGGATATTTTTATATTACACGGATAACCCAGGAAACAGACAGAAAAATACTATTTTTCCTTTATTTCTACTAAATAACAGAAAATAAAGAGAGGGTACAGAAGCTTGTGCTTCTAGTTTCATCCATCTCATGCTCATCAAAAAGAATCCACTAACAAGGTTGATCAAGTCTTGTTAACAATCTCATTCCGATAATCATGAAACCGGAGAAATTTCGAATAACACTAAGTTACCTCAACGGGGATATGCACATCCCCTATAATAAGTATATCATATTTCTTTTTGACAGTAGGAAGAGGAAATTCAGAACCTCCAAATATAATCGATGGAATTTTTCCAATGGAGTTGATACTATGAACTGGAGGTTGTTTCCTCGGAAAGTGTACCGTATGCTCATTACCATTAGCATGAAAAGTTACATTGCCTTTGTTGCAATCAATAACAGCCCCTGCAGTATTAAGAAAAGGTCTTCCAAGAATAATAGACATACTATCATCCTCGGGAATATCAATAATAACAAAGTCCGTTAAAATAGTAACGTTTGCCACCACAACAGGCGCATCCTCACAAATACCGACAAGTATAGCAGTTGATTTATCAGCCATTTGCAAAGATATTTTGGTAGGTGTCAGCTTATTCAAGTCAGGTCTACGATATAAAGAGAGAGGCATAACACTAACACCGGCTCCAAGATCACATAAAGCAGTTTTAATATAATTACTTTTAATGGAGCAAGGTATAGTAGGTACTCCGGGATCTCCAAGTTTCTTTGGTATTCCACCCTTAAAAGTATAATTAGCAAGCATGGTGGAAATCTCAGCTTCCGGTATCTTTCTTTTATTAGTAATGATATCCTTCATATATTTAGCATAAGGATTTGTTTTGAGCACATCAGTTAATCGGATACGCAAAAAGATAGGCCTAATCATTTCAGCAAAGCGCTCAAAATCCTCATCATCCTTTTTCTTGGATGGTTTTGGAGGAAAAGGCATGGGTTTCTGAACCCAAGGTTCCCTTTCTTTACCATGTTTCCGAGCAACAAAGTCTCTTTTATCTTAACGTTGATTCTTTGATTGAGGGTTATCAAGATCAATAGCAGGTTCAATTTCTACATCATTGTCATTACTAGGTTGAGCATCATCATGAACATCATCATTAATATTTTCATTAGGTTCATGTTCATTACCAGATTGTGTTTCAGCATCAGACATAGATATACCACTTCGATTATCAGGTGGTTGAGCAATAGGTTCACTAGAAGTTTGCATAGTTCTATCATTTTTCTTTTTCTGCTTTTTAGAAGAACTAGGAACATCAATATTATTTCTCTAAGAATCTTGGTCGATTCTCTTAGGGTGGCCTTCAGGATACAAAGGTTCCTGAGTCATTCTACCAGTTCTAGTAGTCACTCTAACAGCATAATCATTTTTCTTACTATTCATTTCATCAAGCACTTCTTTTTGAGCTTTAAGCACTTGTTCTACTTGCGTGGTAACCATAGAAGCATGTTTGCTAACATGGTTAAGTTCACCTTTAATATTAGCCATCACTGGTAGAAAAAGGGCCTGTTGTCCCGGTTCGTAAGGGCCTTTTGTCCCGGTTCTGGAACCGGGACTAAAGTGTCGGTACTAATGCCCTGTCCCTTTAGTCCCGGTTCAATCCAGAACTGGGACAGATGGGCCTCCACGTGGCCTATGCGCGGAGCCCAGGCAGGAGACCCTTTGGTCCCGGTTGGTGGCACCAACCGGGACCAATAGGCATCCACGCGTCAGCATTTCTGTGGCTTGGGTTTTTGTTTTTTTTGAAAGGGGGGTGGTTTGGGGGTTTTGGGGGGTTAATTTAGGTGTTTCATATATTGTGTTAGCTAGCTATAATTAATAGAGAGAAGTGTCCTCTCTTATGTCCGTGCTTGGTCGACGCTACGTACTATACATACGTATAGAGAGGACTAGACACGCTAGCTAGCTAGTAGGCAAACGAAGGAAACAGAAGATCTTCAAGAACATATATGCATACAGAGAGAAGTGATATCGACCACCTCTCCTTCTCTGAGAGATTGGTCGAACAACAAGTTCTCATATATCTATCCGACACTACCGGCTACATATATACAATAATTATCTCTAACAAATATAATCATACGGACTCATGGTCCACATAGAATTCTCCATCTTCAGGGATCACGTGGTCAAGAAAGAATGCCGCCAATTCCTCTTGAATTGCTCTCATGCGAGCTGGTGCTAGGAGTTCATCCCGCTTCCGAAACATCTAATTTAAAGAAGGGGGTCAATACATATATATATGTGAATGAATGAAACTCAACACAAATGATGGTAATAAAATAAAATTGTGAATGCTGTTATTTACGTACTTCATATTGTTCGTCAGTGTAGCCCCGCTCACAGGTCGTGTGGTGGATGGACTCGCAAACATAGTATCCACATAAATCATTCCCTTGTTCCTGCCACAACCACTTTACAAGAAATAGAGGTCAATCAAACTGATAAGCAAGGTTGCCAAATGGTATTGATGAAACTAGCGCTTGAATGACTAGTAGATGTGCGGAACATGCTACTATAGTACTTACTTTCGGGTGTCTAAATTGCAGCTCCTTCGGCAGTCCTGGAGCTTTTCTGGTGAATTTTCTCCAAACCCTGCCGGACAAAGAAAACAATTACTTGATATATCAGGAAATGAACAAAGTTGCTCATATGGTGGATAATGATTGATTTAACTTACTTCTCGAGTATTTGAGTCATGTCTGCATAGTCCTGGGGATCTTTTCGTCTTGAGTCTAAGATGGTTACTAGTCCCTGCTCAAGCTTAATCTCTAGGAGAATATAGTGGAAACTGCACACGCATGCATAACTCATCAATTACATTACTATAACATTGACTAATATATAAGGGAAACCGAATACACACAAGACAGTAACACTCACTTGAAGTTGTAAGGAAAGAGTATTATATCTTTGTTTTCATTTATTATGAACGATCGTAGCAAGTTGGCCTCGGTAGCTGCGGCATGAAATTTAACCTGAGTTGCATCTATGAGATATGTGTTAATGAACCCAATATCACCGACTTGTCTTTTCTTCAATTCGGCGATCTTCAATCTGCATAATATAGTGAGGATGATTATAAATACATGCAATGAAAGAGCGGAGCTATATAGAGAGACTTAATGACAGAAGTAGTACTGCTTACAAATAGTAGCAGGCGACCGTTGTTTTATCGAGGGCCAATTGATTGAAAAACTGATAGAACTCCTCAAATGGAACAGGCAACAGTTCAATCCAACGAGGTCATACTCCCTCAACGTCCCCGCCTCTCTCATGAACAAAAAAATATGTGAATTAAAAAAACATCATGTTCTATGAACAAAAAAACATCATATTTCATCCACATTCGTGCATACATCATATATGTGATCATCTATGAAAAAAACATCATATTCTATAAAAAAATCATTACATATATATATAAACAAGCATATATATATATATAACAAGCATATATATATATAAAACAAGCATATATATGAAAAAAAATTGCAAAGGGAGGGCGCCAGCGACTGGACCAAGCTGAGGAGGCGGGCAGGGGCGCAGGCGACGGTGAGGGCAGGCCGGGGCGGCGCGCGTCGGGGCAGGGGCGCGGGCGACGGCGACGGGAGCGGGCCGGGGCGGCACGCGTTGGGGCAGGGGCGGGCGGCGACGGCAAGTCCGTGGCAGGGGCTCGGGGCGCGGGGCGGCGCGCGCGAGAAGGGGAGCTCGAGGCCACAGCGGGGGCGGCGAGGGCGCCGGCGCACGGGGGCGGGACGGGGCAGGGGCAGGGCGATGGCGACGAGGAGCAGGCGGTGATGGCGAGCACAGGGCAGGGGCGAGGGGCGACGGCGACGGCGAGCACGGGCAGCCTGGCGGCGTCGGGGGCAAATGGTCGATGAGAAACTGAAAATTTCCTAAGTTGTGGCACCAATCGGGACCAATGCCACCTTTAGTCCCGGTTGGTGCCACCAACCGGGACCAAAGGCCTGATTTCGCCAGCCCAAAGGGCGGGAAGCGGCGGCCTTTGGTCCCGGTTGGTGGCACCAACCGGGACTAAAGGGGGGCATTGGTCACGGTTGGTGCCACGAACCGTGACCAATGCCCCCTTTAGTCCCGGTTGGTGCCACCAACCGGGACCAACGGCCTTGTGCTGCCCCGCGCCCAAAAGTTTAGTCCCACCTCGCTAGTTGAGACGGCTCGGGAGTGGTTTATAAGCGCTGTTGCACCCACCCTCCCGAGCTCCTCTCAACTGCAGGCTTTCGGGCCTAATCTATCACTGCAATGCCTGTGGGCCTACTGGGCCTACTGCGGGCCTGAATCCTGGCCCATGGTAGGGTTTCTAGTCGTATTCAGGCCATGGTGGCCCAGTAGGTGGCATTTTTTGTTTTTTTGTTGCTTTATTTATTTTCTTTTGTCTTTTGCTTTATTTTTTAATTCTTTATGCTTTTAGTTTTAGAAAAATTATAAATGTTTTGTTAATGCCATTAGTTTCAAATTTGAAAACACTTTTTTAGTTTTTTTGTTTTCTTTGTTGCTTTATTTATTTTATTTTCTGATTAACTTTACTATAAAAATAGTTTTTTCCTGTTTTTTTGATTTGTTTTTTAATTATTTATTTTCTTTTGTTTTTTGCTTTTATTTTTAATTATGTTTGCTTTTAGGTTAGCAAAATTATAAACTTTCTGTTAGTGCCATTAGTTTTAGAAAAATTATAAACTTTCTGTTAGTGCCATTAGTTTTAGAAAATTTATAAACTTTTTGTTAATGCCATTAGTTTTCAAATTTGAATAGTTAAAATTTGAATTCTTTGAAAATTGTTTGAATCACAAGTTTGTGATTAACTTACTAAAAAAATGAGAATAGATGCACTTATAGAGAAAATTCGACCTAAATTCCTAGTAAATTTCTATGAATTTTAGAGAAATTCACTATGAATTTAGGTTAACCTTTTCTCTATTAGGGCATCTATTTTCACTTCGAGAGGAGCTCAACAAGGCAGAGAGGGAAGGGCTTATAAACCGGTGTGAGCCCCCTTCGGTTGGCGAGGTGGGACTAAACTCTGCCCGCAACGAGGACCAACCCTTTAATCCCGGTTTGTGGCACAAACCGGGACTAATGGTCATGGGCCAGGGGCGAACCATAAGACATGAAAGCATTTCAAATGAACTCTGAAAAAGTTGAAAGTTGGGATGGTATCATAATTTCACCCACATAGCATGTGCATGTACAAAACGGACAATGGTAGCATGTTCGTGTGTTACAAAGTTGGCATGGTATCATCATAATAGTTGCGGGAGAATGTCTTCACTTTTTCTTTGCTTGTGTCATTTGCTTATTGCACCGTAACCATGGATAATCTTCATTGTTTATCAGGATGCTTGGGTCAGCCTTGACATTGAAGGGAGGAATTTCATGAAACTTTTCATAATCTTCAGACATGTCTATCTTGCCGTCCACTCCCAGGATGTCCCTTTTTCCTGAAAGAACTATGTGGCGCTTTGGCTCATCGTATGATGTATTCGCTTCGTTATCTTTTCTTTTTCTTGGTTTGGTAGACATGTCCTTCACATAGATAACCTGTGCCACATCATTGGCTAGGACGAACGGTTCGTTAGTGTACCCAAGATTTTTCAGATCCACTGTTGTCATTCCGTACTGTGGGTCTACCTGTACCCCGCCGCCTAACAGATTGACCCATTTGCACTTAAACAAAGGGACCTTAAAATCAGGTCCGTAGTCAAGTTCCCATATGTCCTCTATGTAACCATAATATGTGTCCTTTCCGTTCTTGGTTGCTGCATCAAAGCGGACACCGCTGTTTTGGTTGGTGCTCTTTTGATCTTGGGCGATCATGTAAAATGTATTCCCATTTATCTCGTATCCTTTGTAAGTCAATACAGTCAAAGATGGTCCCCTGGACAAGAAGTACAACTCATCGCAAATAGTGTTGTCACCTCTGAGACGTGTTTCCAACCAACTGCTGAAAGTCCTGATGTGTTCACATGTAATCCAGTCGTCGCACTGCTCCGGGTGTTTGGAGCGCAGACTGTTCTTGTGTTCATCGACATACGGGGTCACCAAAGTAGAGTTCTGTAGAACTGTGTAGTTTGCTTGAGACCAAGAATATCCGTCCCTGCATATTATTGAGTCTCTTCCAAGAGTGCCTTTTCCAGTCAGTCTCCCCTCATACCGCGATTTAGGGAGACCTATCTTCTTAAGGCCAGGAATGAAGTCAACACAAAACCCGATAACATCCTCTGTTTGATGGCCCATGGAGATGCTTCCTTCTGGCCTAGCGCGGTTACGGACATATTTCTTTAGGACTCCCACGAACCTCTCAAAGGGGAACATATTGTGTAGAAATACGGGCCCCAGGATGACAATCTCGTTGACTAGATGAACTAGGACGTGCGTCATGATATTGAAGAAGGATGGTGGGAACACCAGCTCGAAACTGACAAGACATTGCGCCACATCACTCCTTAGCCTTGGTACGATTTCTGGATCGAATCACCTTCTGAGAGATTGCATTGAGGAATGCACATAGCTTCATAATGGCTAATCGGACGTTTTCCGGTAGAAGCCCCCTCAATGCAACCGGAAGCAGTTGCGTCATAATCACGTGGCAGTAACGAGACTTTAGGTTCTAAAACTTTTTCTCTGGCATATTTATTATTCCCTTTATATTCGACGAGAAGCCAGTCGTGACCTTCATACTGAGCAGGCATTCAAAGAAGATTTCTTTCTCTTCTTTCATAAGAGCGTAGCTGGCAGGACCTTTATACTGCTTCGGAGGCATGTCGTCTTTTTCGTGCAAACATTGGAGGTCCTCCCGTGCCTCAGGTGTATCTTTTGTCTTCCCATACACGCCCAAGAAGCCTAGCAGGTTCACGCAAAGGTTCTTCGTCACGTGCATCACGTCGATTGAGGAGCGGACCTCTAGGTCTTTCCAGTAGGGTAGGTCCCAAAATATAGATTTCTTCTTCCACATGGGTGCGTGTCCCTCAGCATCATTCAGAACAGCTAGTCCACCGGGACCCTTTCCAAAGATTACGTAGTGTAAATCATTGACCATAGCAAGCACATCATCACCGGTGCGCATGGCGGGCTTCTTCCGGTGATCTGCCTCGCCTTTGAAATGCTTGCCTTTCTTTCGACATTGATGGTTGGTCGGAAGAAATCGATGATGTCCCAGGTACACATTCTTCCTGCATTTTTCTAGGTATATACTTTCAGTGTCATCTAAACAGTGCGTGCATGCGTGGTATCCTTTGTTTGTCTGTCCTGAATGGTTACTGAGAGCGGGCCAATCGTTGATGGTCACGAACAACAACGCCTTAAGGTTAAATTCCTCCTGTCTGTGCTCATCCCACGTACGTACACCGTTTCCATTCCATAGCTGTAAAAGTTCTTCAACTAATGGCCTTAGGTACACATCAATTTCGTTGCCGGGTTGCTTAGGGCCTTGGATGAGAACTGGCATCATAATGAACTTCCGCTTCATGCACATCCAAGGAGGAAGGTTATACATAGATAGAGTCACAGGCCAGGTGCTGTTATTGCTGCTCTGCTCCCCGAAAGGATTAATGCCATCCGCGCTTAAAGCAAACCATACATTCCTTGGGTCCTTTGCAAACTCATCCCAGTACTTTCTCTCGATTTTTCTCCACTGCGACCCGTCAGCGGGTGCTCTCAACTTCCCATCTTTCTTTCGGTTCTCACTGTGCCATCGCATCAACTTGGCATGCTATTCGTTTGTGAACAGACGTTTCAACCGTGGTATTATAGGAGCATACCACATCACCTTTGCAGGAACCCTCTTCCTGAGGGGTTCGCCGTCAACATCACCAGGGTCATCTCGTATGATCTTATACCGCAATGCACCGCATACCGGGCATGCGTTGAGATCCTTGTATGCACCGCGGTAGAGGATGCAGTCATTAGGGCATGCATGTATCTTCTCCACCTCCAATCCTAGAGGGCATACGACCTTCTTTGCTGCATATGTACTGTCGGGTAATTCGTTATCCTTTGGTAGCTTCTTCTTCAATATTTTCAGTAGCTTCTCAAATCCTTTGTCAGCCACAGCATTCTCTGCCTTCCACTGCATCAATTCCAGTACGGTACCGAGCTTTGTGTTGCCATCTTCGCAATTGGGGTATAACCCTTTTTTGTGATCCTCTAACATGCGATCGAACTTCAGCTTCTCCTTTTGACTTTCGCATTGCGTCCTTGCGTCGACAATGACCCGACGGAGATCATCATCGTCGGGCACATTGTCTGGTTCCTCTTGATCTTCACCAGCTCCCCCCGTTGCAGCATCACCGTATTCAGGGGGCACATAGTTGTCATCGTATTCTTCTTCTTCGTCGTCTTCCATCATAACCCCTATTTCTCCCAGCCTCGTCCCAACATTATAGTGTGGCATGAAACCCTTGTAAAGCAGGTGGGAGTGAAGGATTTTCCCGTTAGAGTAAGACCTCGTCTTCCCACAATGAGTGCATGGACAACACATAAAACCATTCTTCTTTTTTGCCTCAGCCGCATCGAGAAACTCATGCACGCCCTTAATGTACTCGCGGGTGTGTCTGTCACCGTACATCCATTGCCGGTTCATCTGCGTGCATTATATATAATTAAGTGTCCAAATTAATAGAAGTTCATCATCACATTAAAACCAAAGTGCATACATAGTTCTCATCTAACAACATATAGCTCTCCAGAGCATCTAATTAATTAAACCATACATTGAAACTATGTAAAACATTTCAATGCGAAAACAAATGCAATCATAATCGCAACCAAGGTAACAATTGATCCAACGGCATAATGATACCAAGCCGTGGTATGAATGGCATATTTTCTAATCTTTCTAATCTTCAAGCGCATTGCATCCATCTTGATCTTGTGATCATCTACGACATCCCCAACATGCAACTCCAATATCATCTTCTCCTCCTCAATTTTTTTTATTCTCTCGACAATAGGGTCGGTTGGCATTTCCGATTCACATACATCCTACATAAATAAAATCTATGTCACGTTGGTCGGCATAATTTTCATAAACAATAAATGAACCAATAGTATAAAGATAATATATATACCACATCCGAATCATAGACAGGACGAGGGCCGACGGGGGCGGATACCAAAACCATCGCACTATATAAGATGCAATAATAAAAGTAAGTAAATAATACAAGTATCTATGTAAACATACAAGTAAGAATAGTTTTCCTTTTAGAAAGAAGATAAGAACAAGAGGCTCACCACGGTGGTGCCGGCAATGAGCTCGGCGTGGGTGATCGACGGCGGTGAAGATGGGGATGGGGTGTGACGGACCGCTAAACCTAGACAAATATTATGGAAAATGGAGCTTGGAGGTCGAGCTTGGAGAGGAGAAAGCTTAAGTAGTGTGGCTCGGGCATTCCATCGAACACCTTGTGTGCATAGGAGGTGAGCTAGAGCACCACCAAGACCTCTCCCCCTCGGCCAGAGAAAAACAGAGCACTGGGGTGCTCTGCTCGCGAGCGAGGGGTATATATAGGCACCTCATTGGTCCCGGTTGGTGACATGAGCCGTGACTAAAGGGGAGCCTTTGGTCCCGGTTCAAGCCACCAACCGGGACCAAAAGGTCCAGATGAACCGGGACCAATGGCCCACGTGGCCCGGCCGACCCCCTGGGCTCATGAACCGGGACCAATGCCCACATTGGTCCCAGTTCTGGACTCAACCAGGACTAATGGGCTAACCCGGCCTGGACCAAAGCCCTATTTTCTACTAGTGCATATAATCACCCAAGCGTCTAATCATATAAGCATTTTCTTTTAATTGTCTACCAAAATAAGCATTGAAGTCGTCTTGCTTAAACATAAAGTTATCAAACTCATCCAAGCACTGACTAGCAATTTAGTAGGAGGACTTCATCTTTATCATATCTATAGAGAGAATTTACCTTTACTACCTGTGTCGGGATATCGGGGTCAGGAGGTTCTTCAATAAATAAAGAATTGAGATCATAAGTTTCTTCAACAGAACTGTCGTGGTTTTGTCACGGTAGATGTCCTCATGAAAGGACTTAGTCGCGAGGCCAACGCATCTATGTGGTAGCTTGAAGGTGTTGAGCGGAATTGAGAGACGCAACACATAAGACGAGGATTTAGACAGCTTCGGGCCCCGGGAAACATCATCCGGTAATAACCCTACATGCTGTTTGTGGCTAGGTCTCATTATGATCATGAGGGATTCTCCGGTAAGCCGGCTCTTTGTGTCTAGCCCTAGAGATTATTTCTTGTTGCCTGTCCCCCTTTGGGGAGCCCTGCCCCTCCTTATATAAGTTAGAGGGGCAGGTTACATGTGGAGTCCAAATAGGATTAGGACTAGCCTATCTTCTACTACAAGCCGGATACAAGTCCGGTTCTTGATTCCTTGTAAGGGAGATATTCCTCACGCCTTTCCTCTTAAGCCGGACTACCATAACGTAGGCCGGCCTTCTGGGCCTTGAGCCTCCTAGCCCCCCGGGTCTTGTCGCTCCTCTGATCCGCTTGCCAGCTCACCCATAAGTCGCCAGGATCGGGCGGGTCACTTAGTGTGTTGTCCAGTCAGGGCGGGTCATTAGTGAGTCGCCAAGTCCGGCTGGGTTATACATCCAGCCGGGTCATACCGCGGGGTATATCCCCGACATTAGCCCCCAAGTTTAATTTGGATTTATCCATGTTAAACTGATCTGCAACATAAACACAATAACAAACTGACATGTTGTACTCCAGGTTAAATATTCTTGTAAGCCGGCACCTGATCATTTTTAAATCCTTGTCATTTCCTTCTTGATACATGCCCATGTACTCATAGCAAATCTCCTTTAGTAGATATGTTCAAACTTTGTGAATGCAAAAAATCCAGATACTTCTTTTGAGAAATCCGGGTAAATAGGCCAGCTTGAGAGTCAATTTGCTGGCATTGGTCTCTTGTAGAGAAATATTGTAAGAAATAATCCACTTGAATCGGCTTCCAAAGCGCCGGCTTAAAACATATTGGTCTTGAAATACTCATCTGACTTTCAGCCAGCTTGAAGAGGTAAAACTTGCCGGTTTATCATAACCAAAATTGTCGGCTTGTAAATATTGATAACACCGGGTCATAACTGTAGCCGACGCCGGGTCATAATTATTGGTGACACCGGATCATGATTGTTGCAAACACCGGGTCAATCCGATCTGCTCAAAACTGAGAATTTGAACATATTTCTCCCTTATATCCATATTACCCGTAGCCCCCAAGGGCCGGTTTAATCAGCATGAATAAGCCGGGACTTATCACCATGGCTTTAAATAAAATCCAGCTGTGTAGCCCCCATGAGTCGGCTATAGTCATAGTAGTATAGCCGGATCATCCTAGAATTGTCTTCAGCAAAGAGCAATATGCATTAGCCCCCAAGTGTTGGGTCATTATGTAATAATGAGCAGGGACTTTGTAAATATGATGATGTAAATTTGAGCAGTAACATGTAGCCCCCAAGGGCCAGCTTAGTAAGATAATACTGAGCTGGGACTTTTCATTGAAAATAATATCATATGATGTTACCCCCATCCTGGGGCTTGAACCCACGTCCACAAGGTTAAGAGCTTAGTGCTTTACCAACTGAGCAGTGGATCCTTCAATATAATGGAATAAGGCTTGTGTATTTTGAATTTTAACAGGAGCAATTGGTAGCCCCCAAGGGCCGGCTCATTACAATGGGATGAGTCGGGTCTTCAATAAGGCCAATAAAAATGACTTTGCATTAGCCCCCAAGTGTCATGGTGCATGCTTGCAGCAACATGAGACTTGCATATTTGATGTAACCTCAACTTGAATAATGTAGCCCCCAAGTGCCGGGTCGTAAGCCTGCAGCGACTCGGGACTATTTCCTCCATTCTAAAATAAATCATGCCCATTGATAAAGATAATAGCTGTTGCGCTAAAGAGATTTTGAAAACCTCAATCATAATACTGGTTATTGATAATCATAATAGAAATCCAGCCATGTTGGTTATTCAAGATTTGAATAATATAATCCGGTATGAAAACCTCAATCATTCAAAATCATCATGAAAATCCAGCCATGTTGGCTATTAAAGATTTGAATAACCCGGTTTGAAAACCTCAATCATTCAATATCATAACGAAAATCCAGCCAAGTAAATCCGGAGTTTAAATACCCGACGGCTATTGGCCGATGGCGATTCAATATGCCTTCATTGTAAACAGGAATTTTTATGACCCGGTTGCTTATAGCCTTTTGAGAAAAATCTAGAACGGATAATCATTTTAAAGCATCAACTTTGGTAATGAGCTTGAACTTAATCATTTATATGTCATATTTATGCAAATCCTGCAGAGAGTTTAAACAACATATGCCCTGGTGACTTAGCGTCAAAACCAGGGCGGGTCATAATATCTCACATATAACCACTGTGATATTGAATTTGTACTGCCGGCTTACACAACCTGTGCAGTAAGGGTGATAACCCAATCCTTAGAAGCCAATGCTTCCACATAGATGATGATTGTCATAAACTGGCGACTTATGGTCAAAAGTCAAGCCGGGTTAAGCATAAAACACTTATATATATTTGAGATATAATCCCAAAAAGGTCTCAAGTTAAGTAATTGTGGCTGCAATAAACTTTACCAGAGACAGAATAAAACTTTTTGAGGCTTCTAATTCGGATACGATCAGTAAACCGTTCCAAAGGGGTTAAGCTAAGATTCGAATATGATCATATAGCCCCCAGTGGCTTTGGCGATGCCGATCAAGAGGGTATCGACAGCTATGTTCTCTTTGGTTCGAATACGACCTATGTTTGAACAGGAAGCCCCCAAATGACCTTGAGAGTTGTTTAACGACGCTGGTTCGAATACGATCCATGTCGGACCCAATGGGGTTGAGCTATGATTCGGATACGATCAAGAAGCCCCCTAGTGGGTTCGGCAGTATGCCAATCAAAAGGGTTTCGATAGCTATGTTCTCTTTGGTTTGAATATGACCTATGTTTGAATAGGAAGCCCCCAAGTGACCATATAAGGTTTGGCATTGCGCCGATCAAGAGGGTACTGATAGCTATGCTCGATGAGCAGGAAGCCCCCAAGTGATCATAATAAGATAAGCCGTAAGGCAGGATATCCAAGTTTGAACCGCGCATCATGGCAGCAAGTTCTTTTGGCAACCTTTAATTTTTCTAAGAACTCGAACTTGCGAGAGATTAAATCTTTTTGAACCGGAACATTAAACCGGATTTAAAATCTTCAAAACTTTGTGAGAGACAAATTTACCTTGAGCCGGATTTTGAACCGGATTTGATAGCTTCAAAGCTTTGCGGGAGAGAGATGTCTCTTGAGCTATTTTTAAAGCGGAATCTTCATTTTGAGCTGGAAACTTTTTCTGACGGCCTTTAAATATTCGCCAATAAAGAGTAGCATCCGGGGCCGGGTTATCTTGCTTTCAATGACCCGGAGTTCTTGAATTCATTGAAACCGGCTAATTTTGCCGAGCCATACCAGTAGCCCCCGAGTCTCAAGATGACTCGCAGAGTTGGCTTGAGATTCTCCATATTTGACCATAGCAGAATGTGTATATCATTGGCATTGATAACGCGATGTGAATCCACAGAAGGTTCAGGTGACTGCGGCGGGTTATAAATGATCCCGTATGAGCCGTGCCAGCAACTCGGCCAATGGTTCCTTCCAACTGGTTGTTTGAAGCTTAACCAAACTGTAGTGGCGGCGATTTGTGCGCCTGCCCATTGAGCCATCCAGTGCAGACGGCGGCTGATAATACATGATAATTTGCCTCCAATTTGTTGGAAGAAAACCGGCTTCCCAAGCAGTGACTTGCTCATACTCAATAAACAGCTCATGCAGACAGGTGCGGCCCGGTGTGTTGATGTAGACCAGGCCGTGAGAGACGGACGGTAAAGACGACCTTAACATCAGAGGCGGCATAGATAGATGAACCGGCCGTGGCGTTCTAAGCTGGTGCGGACGGGCAAGTTGTCCTCCTTGTTGTAAGCCGGCGTGGTCGCGAGAGACGGCCACAGTGTTGTAAGCCTGCGCGGTTGCGAGAGATGGCCACGACGTTGTAAGCCAGCGCGGTTTGCGAGAGACGGCCATGGCGTTGAAGTCGGGGCAGGAGCCCGTTGAGTAACGATGACCACCTGTGCCAAAAGATGTTGGCGTGCCTCCATCTCCGCGGTATAATATCACTTTTTGTCATAAATAATTGCCCTGCATAAACAATATTGCAGACCAAGGCAAAGATAAACTTGTTCTTTAACAAAAATAATATGTGCTAATAAAACAAACTTGGATGGATATCACCTGATTTGTTTGAATGACGGATGATCCGTTTATCGCGATAGAGGTGGGTCAAGCAGACCAGCGACTCAATATAGTTCCGGTGGCTCAAGCAGACCGGTGACTTAATATAACCCCGGCGGCTCAAAGCGGCGAGGGCGGCTCAACGCGGCTATGGCGGGTTGATGTAGATTAAGCTGCACGGGCAGCATCTTGCACGTGTATCTATCCAGAACATGGCACGAACGTGCTAGCGCAAAAATAATATTGGTGCACACTCCTTGGTGACACCTTTGTAATAAATAATGGTCCTGCGAAAAAATACCACAGACCAGTGTAATTGTTCTCAAACAAAATATATGCTGATAAAATACTTAGAACAAATAGCACCTGATGTTTTTGTCAGGCGGACGTATTAGTACGATTCCTCTGGCTTCCTCTGTATTATAAACCATGCCATGCATTGCCTGCCCGTCCTTTCCTCCTTTGACTCGATTGGAAGAAGTAAGGCCGGTGGCTCAGAGACAGAATCCGGTGGGAGTAGCGACCCGAGGCGAGGCGGGAGACCGCGACAGTAGTTTGAGGAAATGTGGTCGTGAGCGGCTCACAGCAGAGACAAGTAGCGGAGGCAATTGATGCCACAGTGGATCATTGGCGGCTGAAAAAAAAAGTACGTGAAGCGCGGCAGTGCGGCGACTCTCCCACTGCAGCTGAAAACGGGCGGCTCAAGCAGAAACGGCGAAGCTCGGCTGAGCCGGCGGCGGGTTGAAAAGCACTGGTGCAGCAAAGGCCGCAGTCGAGCGACCGTCGGAGGCCCGTCCGGCGATAGCGGCTCAGGGACCAAAACTGAATCCGTATTGACCAAGACTTGTAAGGCGTGCGGTGACAGTTTTCCTCTGATGGATCTCTTCTTTCCTAGGTATTCACTTGTTGAACCCACGTAGTAGCTTTTCCTTCCTGATAGATTCCTTGTAAGCATGTAGTAACCAAAGTTGATAAAGGGAAAACCGATTTGGCTTATGGTGACGGTCTCGACGACTCTTGTACGCGGTAGCAGCGACTCGGCGAATCAGGCAAAGCAACCATAATTTGATGAATTTGATACGTACGCAGCGGCGGCAACTCGACGGATCTTGGAAAATAATCGCAACTCGGCGGATCGCAAAAATCGGCTGGCTGATGCAGATCCTTCAAACTGATTCTTTCTTCATCCGGAAAATTGCAAACTTCTCGAACCCTAAAACAAATCCCTTCAAGAACTCAACACCACCGTGTGTAGGCCCCACGGTGGGCGCCAACTGTGGTGGTTTTGTCACGGCAGATGTCCTCATGAAAGGACTTAGTCGCGAGGCCAACGCATCTATGTGGTAGCTTGAAGGGGTTGAGCGGAATTGAGAGACGCAACACATAAGACGAGGATTTAGGCAGCTTCAAGCCCCGGGAAACATCATCCGGTAATAACCCTACATGCTGTTTGTGGCTAGGTTTCATTATGATCATGAGGGATTCGCCGGTAAGCCGACTCTTTGTGTCTAGCCCTAGAGATTATTTCTTGTTGCCTGTCCCCCTTTGAGGAGCCCTGCCCCTCCTTATATAAGTTAGAGGGGCGGGTTACATGTGGAGTCCAAATAGTATTAGGACTAGCCTATCTTCTACTACAAGCCAGATACAAGTCCGGTTCTTGATTCCTTGTAAGGGAGATATTCCTCACGCCTTTCCTTTTAAGCCGGCCTACCATAACGTAGGCCGGCCTTCTGGGCCTTGAGCCTCCTAGCCCCCCGGGTCTTGTCGCTCCTCTAATCCGCTTGCCAGCTCACCCATAAGTCGCCAGGATCGGGCGGGTCACTTAGTGTGTCGTCCAGTTAGGGCGGGTCATTAGTGAGTCGCCAAGTCCGGCTGGGTTATACATCCAGCCGGGTCATACCGCGGGGTATATCCCCGACAGGCGGTGAATTAAGACCGTGTATTTCTTCAATAGGAGGTAAATTCTTAATGTCTTCAGCTTTAATACCTTTCTCTTTCATAGATTTCTTTGCCTCTTGCATATCTTCGGGACTGAGAAATAGAACACCTCTCTTCTTCGGAGTTGGTTTAGGAATAGGCTCAGTAATTGGAGCAGGATCTGGCTCAGGAGCTGGCTCAGGAGGTGCCCAATTTGTCAACATATTATTCAATAGAATTTTAGCTTCATCCGGTGTTCTTTCCCTGAAAAGAGAACCAGCACGACTATCCTGGTAATCTCTGGAAGCATCGGTTAGTCCATTATAAAAGATATCAAGTATTTCGGGTTTCTTAAGAGGATGATCAGGTAAATCATTAAGTAACTTCAGAAGCCTCCCCCAAGCTTGTGGGAGACTCTCTTCTTTAATTTTCACAAAGTTGTATATTTCCCTCAAAGCAGCTTGTTTCTTATGAGCTGGGAAATATTTAGCAGAGAAGTAATAAATCATATCCTGGGGACTACGCACACAACCAGGATCAAGAGAATTAAACCATATCTTAGCATCACCGTTTAATGAGAACGGAAATATTTTGAGTATATAAAAGTAACGTAATCTCTCATCGTTAGTGAACAGGGCAGCTATATCATTTAACTTAGTAAGATGTGCCACAATAGTTTCAGATTCATAGCCGTAAAATGGATCACATTCAACCAAAGTAATTATATCAGGATCAACAGAGAATTCATAATCCTTATCAGGAACACAAATAGGTGAAGTAGAAAAAGCAGGGTCGGGTTTCATTTTATCTCTAAGTGATTCTTTGATCCATTTAACTAAAAACCTCTTGAGCTCATATCTATCTTTGCAAGCTAAAATAGTGGCCGAAGATTCCATATCAAAAAGATATCCCTCGGGAATAACAGACATATTTTCATCATCACTTTCATGATCGTATTCAGATTCAATAATTTCTTTTTCTCTAGCCCTAGCAATTTGTTCATCAAGAAATTCACCAAGGGGCATAGTAGTATCAGGCATAGAAGCAGTTTCATCATAAGTATCATGCATAGCAGAAGTGGCATCATCAATAACATGTGACATATCAGAACGAATAGCAGAAGCAGGTGTAGGTGTCGCAAACTTACTCATAACAGAAGGTGAATCAAGTGCAGAGCTAGATGGTAGTTCCTTACCTCCCCTCGTAGTTGAGGGATAGATCTTGGTTTTTGGATCTCTCAAGTTCTTCATAATGATAAGAAGATATATATCCCAAGTGACTCAAAGAATAGAGCTATGCTCCCCGGCAACGGCCCCAGAAATTTGTCTTGATAACCCACAAGTATAGGGGATCACAACAGCTTTAAAGGGTAGAGTATTCAACCCAAATTTATTGATTCGACACAAGGGGAGCCAAAGAATATTCTCAAGTATTAGCAGCTAAGTTGTCAATTCAACCACACTTGGAAACTTAATATCTGTAGCAAAGTGTTTAGTAGCACAGTAATATGATAGTGGTGGTAACGGTAACAAAAGAGTAGTGCAAGCAAAAGTAAATATTTTTGGTATTTTGTAGTGATTGTAACAGTAGCAGAGGAAAAGTAAATAAGCGAGAACCAGTATATGGAAAACTCGTAGGCATCGGATTAGTGATGGATAATTGTGCCGGATATGGTTAACATAGGGTGACACAGAACTAGCTCCAATTCATCAATGTAATGTAGGCATGTATTCCGTATATAGTCATACGTGCTTATGGAAAAGAACTTGCATGACATCTTTTGTCCTACCCTCCCGTGGCAGCAGGGTCCTATTGGAAACTAAGGGATATTAAGGCCTCCTTTTAATAGGGAACTGGAACAAAGCATTAGCACATAGTGAATACATGAACTCCTCAAACTATGGTCATCACCGGGAGTGGTCCCGATTATTGTCACTTCGGGGTTGTCGGATCATAACACATAGTAGATGACTATAGACTTGCAAGATAGGATCAAGAACTCACATATATTCATGAAAACATAATAGGTTCAGATCTGAAATCATGGCACTCGGGCCCTATTGACAAGCATTAAGCATAGCAAAGTCATAGCAACATCAATCTCAGAACATAATGGATACTAGGGATCAAACCCTAACAAAACTAACTCGATTACATGATAAATCTCATCCAACCCATCACCGTCCAGCAAGCCTACGATGGAATTACTCACGCACGGCGGTGAGCATCCTGAAATTGGTGATGGAGGATGGTTGATGATGACAACGGCGACGAATCCCCCTCTCCAGAACCCCGAGCAGACTCCAAATCAGCCCTCCCAAGAGGTTTTAGGGCTTGGCAGCGGCTCCGTATCATAAAACGCGATGATTTCTTCTCTCCTATTTTTTTCTCTCCGAAAGCAAATATATAGAGTTGGAGTTGGCGTCGGAGGGCATCCAGGGGGCCCCTGAGGTAGGGGGCCGCGCCCTAGAGGGGGCGCGCACCCCCCACCCTCGTGGACAGGGTGTGGGCCCCCTGGTCTTCATCTTTGGTGAGGATTTTTTTTATTTTTTGTAAGATGTTCCGTGGAGTTTCAGGTCATTCCGAGAATATTTGTTTTCTACACATAAAACAACACCATGGCAATTCTGCTGAAAACAGCGTCAGTCCGGGTTAGTTCCATTCAAATCATACAAGTTACAGTCCAAAACAAGGGCAAAAGTGTTTGGAAAAGTAGATACGATGGAGACGTATCAGTAGCCACTGTCGACGATTTAACTGACATGCTCGACTTTGACTCCGAAGATATCGACGGTATGGACGACGATGTAGGAGACGAACGGGAACCACCGCCCACAGGGCGCTGGACCGCCACCTCATCATATGATATATACATAGTGGACACCCCCCAAAGAAGGAAATGGCGACGACACAGCGGAGGATGGCCCCTCCAAGAAGCAACCCAAGCGCCGACGTCAGCGGCGCCGCTCCAAGTCCCGCCATAGCAAAAGTAGTGATACCGGCACAAGAGACAATAACGCTCCGGATAGTGCCAAAGACGACAACAATCCCCTCCAGCACGATCTAGAGCGGGAGGGTGAACAAGCTAGCCCTCCAGAGCGGGCAACAGATGGAGAATCGGTGGAGGACAATCCCATGCCTCTCTCCGAAGACGAGATGAGCCTCGGCGACGAAGAATTTATCATGACTAAGGATCCCGTCGAACAGGAGCGCTTCAAGCGTCGGCTTATGGCCACAGCAAATAGCTTGAAGAAAAAGCAACAACAGCTTCAAGCCGATCAAAATTTGCTAGCAGACAGATGGACCGAAGCCCTTGCGGCCGGGGAATACGAACTCGAGCGCCCCTCCAAGAGTTACCCAAAGCGCAGGTTTCTACCTCACCTCGAGGAGGAAGCATTGAAACCTACATCACCAGCGTATGATGCGGCTGACGGGCCACCTCGTGGCCAAGACAGAGAGGCATTTCAGCCCGATGTCCAGCCTGCACCCCCGCCGCAAATCAAACGGAAATGCCAAGGCCCGGGGCAACACGCGGGACCTGCGAGACATATTGGAAAACAAGGCAAAACATGCAAGATCGATCTACGGATCACGGGGGCGCACACCAACATGCGACGATGATCATCACGCCGGATACACTAAAAGCAAATCCGGCCGAGCCGAACATGGCAGACAAGACTCGTATGAACCGCGTCATGATAAAGCCCGGCACAGAGGCGCCGCACACCCCTTATGCTTCATTGATGAAGTAATGGATCACGAATTCCCGGAAGGGTTTAAACCCATAAACATTGAATCATACGATAGTACTACAGACCCCGCGGTATGGATAGAAGATTTCTTCCTCCACATTCACATGGCCCGCGGGGATGACCTACATGCCGTCAAGTATCTCCCACTAAAACTCAAAGGGCCGGCTCGCATTCGCTCAATAGCTTGCCGGCAAATTCCATCGGAAGTGGGGAGAACCTGGCAGAGGCATTCCTGGACAATTTCCAGGGCACTTATGTCCGACCACTGGACGCTGACGATTTAAGTCATATAACTCAGCAGCCAGGGGAATCGGCCAGGAAATTCTAGACCCGGTTCCTAACCAAGAAGAACCATATTGACGACTGTCCGGATGCAGAGGCCTTAGCGGCATTTAAGCACAATATCCGTGACGAATGGCTCGCCCGGCACCTCAGCCAAGAGAAGCCAAAATCCATGACAGCCCTCACGACACTTATGACCCACTTTTGTGCGGGCGAAGATAGCTGGTTGGCTCGTAGCACCAATACAGCAAGGAAACCTGGCATATCAGAAGCCAAGGATAGCAACGGCAAACCACGACACAACAAACACAAGTGCCGCAAATATGGTGAAAACGCCGAAAATACGGCAGTTAATGCCGGGTTCAGGGGCTCGAAGTCCGGTCAGCGGAAAGGGCCACCCAAAAATAAAAATCTGGGTCCATCCTGCCTGGACCGCATACTCGATCGCCAATGCCAAAATCATGGCACCCCAGAAACGCAGCCACCCATACCAACAGAGAATGCTGGGTCTTCAAACAAGCCGGCAAGGCAGGCGCCAAAGACGAAGAGGGTGTTGGAAATATGCCCTAGAGGCAATAATAAATTGATTATTATTATATTTCCTTGTTCATGATAATCGTTTATTATCCATGCTAGAATTGTATTGATAGGAAACTCAGATACATGTGTGGATACATAGACAACACCATGTCCCTAGTAAGCCTCTAGTTGACTAGCTCGTTGATCAATAGATGGTTACGGTTTCCTGACCATGGACATTGGATGTCATTGATAACGGGATCACATCATTAGGAGAATGATGTGATGGACAAGACCCAATCCTAAGCCTAGCACAAGATCATGTAGTTCGTATGCTAAAGCTTTTCTAATGTCAAGTATCATTTCCTTAGACCATGAGATTGTGCAACTCCCGGATACCGTAAGAATGCTTTGGGTGTACCAAACGTCACAACGTAACTGGGTGACTATAAAGGTGCACTACAGGTATCTCCGAAAGTGTCTGTTGGGTTGGCACGAATCGAGACTGGGATTTGTCACTCCGTGTAAACGGAGAGGTATCTCTGGGCCCACTCGGTAGGACATCATCATAATGTGCACAATGTGATCAAGGAGTTGATCACGGGATGATGTGTTACGGAACGAGTAAAAGAGACTTGCCGGTAACGAGATTGAACAAGGTATCGGGATACCGACGATCGAATCTCGGGCAAGTATCGTACCGGTAGACAAAGGGAATTGTATACGGGATTGATTAAGTCCTTGACATCGTGGTTCATCCGATGAGATCATCGTGGAACATGTGGGAGCCAACATGGGTATCCAGATCCCGCTGTTGGTTATTGACCGGAGATCGTCTCGGTCATGTCTGCATGTCTCCCGAACCCGTAGGGTCTACACACTTAAGGTTCGATGACGCTAGGGTTATAAACGAAGTTTGTATGTGGTAACCGAATGTTGTTCGGAGTCCCGTATGAGATCCCGGACGTCACGAGGAGTTCCGGAATGGTCCGGAGGTAAAGATTTATATATGGGAAGTCCTGTTTTGGTCACCGGAAGAGTTTCGGGGTTTATCGGTAACGTACCGGGACCACCGGGAGGGTCCCGGGGGTCCACCAAGTGGGGCCACCACCCCGGGGGGGCACATGGGCTGTAGGGAGTGTTCCTTGGCCTACATGGGCCAAAGGGAACCGGCCCCACTAAGGCCCATGCGCCTAAGAGATGGAGAGGGGGAAAACCCTACTGGGATATGGGCCTTAGGGCCCATATTGGTGCGCCTCCCTCTCCCATCCCATCTTGGCCGCCCCCCTTGCTCCCCATCTAGGGCTGCCGCCCCCCCTAGGGGTGGGAACCCTAGAGGGGGCGCAGCCCCTCCCCTTCCCCTATATATATGAGGCCTAGGGGGCTGCCCATAACACACGTGATTCGATCTCTCGTTGGGGCAGCCCTGCATCTCTCTCTCCCCCTCTTCTGTGGTGCTTGGCGAAGCCCTGCAGGATTGCCACGCTCCTCCACCACCACCACGCCGTTGTGCTGCTGCTGGATGGAGTCTTCCTCAACCTCTCCCTCTCTCTTTTCTGGATCAAGGCGTGGGAGACGTCACCGGGCTGTACGTGTGTTGAACGCGGAGGTGCCGTGCGTTCGGCACTTGGTCATCGGTGATTTGAATCACGACGAGTACGACTCCATCAACCCCGTTCACTTGAACGCTTCCTCTTAGCGATCTACAAGGGTATGTAGATGCAACTATCCTTCCCCTCGTTGCTGGTCTCTCCATAGATAGATCTTGGTGACACGTAGGAAAATTTTGAATTTCTGCTACGTTCCCCAACAGTGGCATCATGAGCTAGGTCTATTGCGTAGATTCTATGCACGAGTAGAACACAAAGTAGTTGTGGGCGTTGATTTTGTTCAATATGCTTGCCGTTACTAGTCTTATCTTGATTCGGCGGCATCGTGGGATGAAGCGGCCCGGACCGACCTTACACGTACTCTTACGTGAGACAGGTTCCACCGACTGACATGCACTAGTTGCATAAGGTGGCTAGCGGGTGTCTGTCTCTCCTACTTTAGTCGGATTGGATTCGATGAAAAGGGTCCTTATGAAGGGTAAATAGCAATTGGCATATCACGTTGTGGTTTTGCGTAGGTAAGAAACGTTCTTGCTAGAAACCCATAGCAGCCACGTAAAACATGCAAACAACAATTAGAGGACGTCTAACTTGTTTTTGCAGGGTATGCTATGTGATGTGATATGGCCAAAAGGATGTAATGAATGATATATGTGATGTATGAGATTGATCATGTTCTTGTAATAGGAATCACGACTTGCATGTCGATGAGTATGACAACCGGCAGGAGCCATAGGAGTTGTCTTTATTTATTTTATGACCTGCGTGTCAACATAAACGTCATGTAATTACTTTACTTTATTGCTAACCGTTAGCTGTAGTAGTAGAAGTAATAGATGACGAGACAACTTCATGAAGACACGATGATGGAGATCATGGTGTCATGCCGGTGACGAGATGATCATGGAGCCCCAAGATGGAGATCAAAGGAGCTATATGATATTGGCCATATCATGTCACTACTATTTGATTGCATGTGATGTTTATCACGTTTATACATCTTATTTGCTTAGAACGACGGTAGTAAATAAGATGATCCCTTATAACAATTTCAAGAAGTGTTCTCCCCTAACTGTGCACCGTTGCGATAGTTCGTGTTTCGAAGCACCACGTGATGATCGGGTGTTAGATTCTAACGTTCACATACAACGGGTGTAAGACAGATTTACACACGCGAAACACTTAGGGTTAACTTGACGAGCCAAGCATGTACAGACATGTCCTCGGAACACAGAAGACCGAAAGGTCGAGCATGAGTCGTATGGCAGATACGATCAACATGAAGATGTTCACCGATGTTGACTAGTCCGTCTCACGTGATGATCGGACACGGCCTAGTTGACTCGGATCATGTAATCACTTAGATGACTAGAGGGATGTCTATCTGAGTGGGAGTTCATAATATGAACTTAATTATCCTGAACATAGTCAAAAGGATTTTGCAAATTATGTCGTAGCTCGCGCTTTAGTTCTACTGTTTAGATATGTTCCTAGAGAAAAATTAGTTGAAAGTTGATAGTAGCAATTGTGCGGACTAGGTTCGTAAACTGAGGATTGTCCTCATTGCTTCATAGAAGGCTTATGTCCTTAATGCACCGCTTAGTGTGCTGAACCTCGAACGTCGTCTATGGATGTTGCGAACATCTGACATACACATTTTGATAACTACGTGATAGTTCAGTTAAACGGTTTAGAATTGAGGCACCGAAGACGTTTTTGAAATGTCGCGAAACATATGAGATGTTTTGAGGGCTGAAATTGGGATTTCAGGCTCGTGCCCATGTCAAGAGGTATAAGACCTCCGACGATTTTCTTAGCCTGCAAACTAAGGGAAAAAGCTCAATTGTTGAGCTTGTGCTCAGATTGTCTGAGTACAACAATCATTTGAATCAAGTGGGAGTCTATCTTCCAGATAAGATAATGATGTTTCTCCGAAGTCATTACCACCAAGCTGCTAGAGCTTCGTGATGAACTATAATGTATCAGGGACATATATGATGATCCTTGAGATATTCGCGATGTTTGACACCGCGAAAGTAGAAATCAAGAAGGAGCATCAATTGTTGATGGTTAGTGAAACCACTAGTTTCAAGAAGGGCAAGGGCAAGAAGGGATACTTCATGACACGGCAATTCAGCTGCTGCTCTAGTGAAGAAACCCAAGGTTGAACCCAAACCCGAGACTAAGTGCTTCTGTAATAAGGGGAACAACCACTGGAGCAGAATTACCCTAGATACTTGGTAGATTAGAAGGCTGGCAAGGTCGATAGAAGTATATTGGATATACATTGTGTTGATGTGTACTTTACTAGTACTCCTAGTAGCACCAGGGTATTAGATACCGGTTCGGTTGCTAAGTGTTAGTAACTCGAAATAAAAGCTACGGAATAAACGGAGACTAGCTAAAGGTGAGCTGATGATATGTGTTGGATGTGTTTCCAATGTTGATATAATCAAATATCGTACGCTCCTTCTACCATCGAGATTGGTGTTTGTGTTGAGCATAGACATGATTGGATTATGTCTATCGCAATACGGTTATTCATTTAAGGAGAATAATGGTTACTCTGTTTATTTGAATAATACCTTCAATGGTCTTACACCTAAAATGAATGGTTTATTGAATCTCGATCGTAGTGATACACATGTTCATGCCGAAAGATAGTAATGATAGTACCACCTACTTGTGGCACTGCCACTTAAGTCATATCGGTATAAAACGCATGAAGAAGCTCCATGTAGATGGATCTTTGGACTCACTCATTTTTGAAAAGTTTGAGACATGTGAACCATGTCTGTTGGCGTATATGCATGAAGAAACTCCATGCAAATGGACCGTTTGGACTCACTTGATTTTGAATCACTTGAGGCATGCAAATCATACCACATGGGCAAGATGACTGAAAGCCTCGGTTTCAGTAAAATGGAACTAGAAAGCAAATTGTTGGAAGTAATACATTTTGATGTGTGCAGTCCAATGAGTGCTGAGGCATGTAGTGGATATCGTTATGTTCTTTCTTCACAGATGATTTGAGTAGATGTTGAGTACATTTACTTGATGAATCACGAGTCTGAATTATTGAAAGGTTCAAGTAATTTCAGTGTGAAGTTGAAAGATCGTCGTGACAAGAGGATAAAAGATCTATGATATGATCATAGAGATGAATATCTGAATTACGAGTTTGGCACAAAATTAAGACATTGTGGAAATCGTTTCACAACTAATACAGCCTGGAACACCATAGTGTGATGGTGTGTCCGAACATCATAATTGCACCCTATTGGATATGATGCATACCATGATGTCTCTTATCGAATTACCACAATAGTTTATGGGTTAAGCATTAGAGACAACCACATTCACTTTAAATAGGGCACCACGTAATTCCGATGAGATGACACCGTATGAACTATGGTTTAGAGAAACCTAAGCTGTCATTTCTTAAAAAGTTTGGGGCTGCGACGCTTATGTGGAAAAGTTTCAGGCCGATAAGCTCGAACCCAAAGCGGATAAATGCATCTTCATAGGACAACCCAAAAACAGTTGGGTATACCTCCTGTCTCAGATCCGAAAGCAATAAAGGATTGTTTCTAGAATCGGGTCCTTTCTCAAGGAAAAGTTTCTCTCGAAAGAATTGAGTGGGAGGATGGTGGAGACTTGATGAGGTTATTGAACCGTAACTTCAACTAGTGTATAGCAGGGCACAAAGAGTTGTTCCTATGGCACCTACACCAATTGAAGTGGAAGCTTATGATATTGATCATGAGACTTCGGATCAAGTCACTCCCAAACCTCGTGGGATGACAAGGATGCGTACTACTTCAGAGTGGTACGTAATCCTGTCTTGGAAGTCATGTTGCTAGACAACAATGAACCTACGAGCTATGGAGAAGCGATGGTGGGCCTGGATTCCGATAAATGGCTTGAGGCCATATAATCCGAGAGAGGATCCATGTATGAAAACAAAGTGTAGACTTTGGAAGAACTACTTGATGCTCGTAAGGCTGTTGAGTGTAGATGTATTTTAAAAGGAAGACGGACAATGATGGTAAATGTCACCATTAAGAAAGCTCGACTTGTCGTTAAGATGTTTTCTGACAAGTTCAAGGAGTTGACTACGGTGAGATTTTCTCACTCGTAGTGATGCTAAGAGTCTGTTGGAATTATATTAGCAGTCACTGCATTATTTATGAAATCTTGCAGATAGGATGTCAAAACATTGTTTCCTCGACAATTTTCTTGAGGAAAGGTTGTATGTGATACAACCGGAAAGTTTTTGTCAATCCTGAAAGATGCTAATAAGTATGCAAAGCTCCAGCAATCCTTCTAAGGACTGGAGTAAGAATCTCGGAGTTGGAATGTACACTTTGATGAGATGATCAAAGATTTTGGGTTTATTCAAAGTTTATGAGAAACTTGTATTTCCAAAGAAGTGAGTGGGAGCACTATAGAATTTCTGATGAGTATATGTTTTAACATATTGTTGATCGGAAATGACGTAGAATTTCTGGAAAGCATATAGGGTTATTTGGAAAGTGTTTTTCAATGGAAAGCCTGGATAAAGCTACTTGAGCATTGAGCATCAAGATCTATGAGGATAGATCAAAACGCTTAATGGTACTTTCAAATGAGCACACACCTTGACATAATCTTGAAGGTGTTCAAGATGGACCAGTCAAAGAAGGAGTTCTTGCCTGAGTTGTAAGGTATGAAGTTAAGACTTAAAGCTCGACCACGGCAGAATAGAGAGAAAGGACGAAGGTCGTCCCCTATGCTTAAGACATAGGCTCTACAGTATGCTATGCTGTGTGCCGCACCTGAAGTGTGCCTTGCCATGAGTCAGTCAAGGGGTACAAGAGTGATCCAAGAACGGATCACAGGACAGTGGTCAAAGTTATCCTTAGTAACTAGTGGACTAAGGAATTTTCTCGATTATGGAGGTGGTAAAAGAGTTCGTCGTAAAGGGTTACGCCAATGCAAACTTTGACACTAATCCAGATTATTCTGAGTAGTAAACTGGATTCGTATAGTAGAACAGTTATTTGGAATAGCTCCAAATAGAACGTGGTAGCTGCATCTAGGAGATGACATAGAGATTTGTGAAGCACACACGGATCTGAAAGGTTCAGACCCGTTGACTAAAACCTCTCTCACAAGCAACATGATCAAACCCAGAACTCTTTGGGTGTTAGTCACATGGCGATGTGACCTGTGAGTGTTAATCACATGGCGATGTGAACTAGATTATTGACTCTAGTGCAAGTGGGAGACTGTTGGAAATATGCCCTAGAGGCAATAATAAATTGATTATTATTATATTTCCTTGTTCATGATAATCGTTTATTATCCATGCTAGAATTGTATTGATAGGAAACTCAGATACATGTGTGGATACATAGACAACACCATGTCCCTAGTAAGCCTCTAGTTGACTAGCTCGTTGATCAATAGATGGTTACGGTTTCCTGACCATGGACATTGGATGTCATTGATAACGGGATCACATCATTAGGAGAATGATGTGATGGACAAGACCCAATCCTAAGCCTAGCACAAGATCATGTAGTTCGTATGCTAAAGCTTTTCTAATGTCAAGTATCATTTCCTTAGACCATGAGATTGTGCAACTCCCGGATACCGTAAGAATGCTTTGGGTGTACCAAACGTCACAACGTAACTGGGTGACTATAAAGGTGCACTACAGGTATCTCCGAAAGTGTCTGTTGGGTTGGCACGAATCGAGACTGGGATTTGTCACTCCGTGTAAACGGAGAGGTATCTCTGGGCCCACTCGGTAGGACATCATCATAATGTGCACAATGTGATCAAGGAGTTGATCACGGGATGATGTGTTACGGAACGAGTAAAAGAGACTTGCCGGTAACGAGATTGAACAAGGTATCGGGATACCGACGATCGAATCTCGGGCAAGTATCGTACCGGTAGACAAAGGGAATTGTATACGGGATTGATTAAGTCCTTGACATCGTGGTTCATCCGATGAGATCATCGTGGAACATGTGGGAGCCAACATGGGTATCCAGATCCCGCTGTTGGTTATTGATCGGAGATCGTCTCGGTCATGTCTGCATGTCTCCCGAACCCGTAGGGTCTACACACTTAAGGTTTGATGACGCTACGGTTATAAAGGAAGTTTGTATGTGGTAACCGAATGTTTTTCGGAGTCCCGTATGAGATCCCGGACGTCACGAGGAGTTCCGTAATGGTCCGGAGGTAAAGATTTATATATGGGAAGTCCTGTTTTGGTCACCGGAAGAGTTTCGGGGTTTATCGGTAACGTACCGGGACCACCGGGAGGGTCCCGGCGGTCCACCAAGTGGGGCCACCACCCCGGGGGGCACATGGGCTGTAGGGAGTGTTCCTTGGCCTACATGGGCCAAAGGGCACCAGCCCCACTAAGGCCCATGCGCCTAAGAGATGGAGAGGGGGCAAACCCTAATGGGATATGGGCCTTAGGGCCCATATTGGTGCGCCTCCCTCTCCCATCCCATCTTGGCCGCCCCCCTTGCTCCCCATCTAGGGCTGCCGCCCCCCCTAGGGGTGGGAACCCTAGAGGGGGCGCAGCCCCTCCCCTTCCCCTATATATATGAGGCCTAGGGGGCTGCCCACAACACACGTGATTCGATCTCTCGTTGGTGCAGCCCTGCATCTCTCTCTCCCCCTCTTCTGTGGTGCTTGGCGAAGCCCTGCAGGATTGCCACGCTCCTCCACCACCACCATGCCGTTGTGCTGCTGCTGGATGGAGTCTTCCTCAACCTCTCCCTCTCTCTTTGCTGGATCAAGGCGTGGGAGACGTCACCGGGCTGTACGTGTGTTGAACGCGGAGGTGCCGTGCGTTCGGCACTTGGTCATTGGTGATTTGAATCACGACGAGTACGACTCCATCAACCCCGTTCACTTGAACGCTTCCGCTTAGTGATCTACAAGGGTATGTAGATGCAACTCTCCTTCCCCTCATTGTTGGTCTCTCCATAGATAGATCTTGGTGACACGTAGGAAAATTTTGAATTTCTGCTACGTTCCCCAACAGTGGCATCATGAGCTAGGTCTATTGCGTAGATTCTATGCACGATTAGAACACAAAGTAGTTGTGGGCGTTGATTTTTTTCAATATGCTTGCCGTTACTAGTCTTATCTTGATTCGGCGGCATCGTGGGATGAAGCGGCCCGGACCGACCTTACACGTACTCTTACGTGAGACAGGTTCCATCGACTGACATGCACTAGTTGCATAAGGTGGCTAGCGGATACTAGGGATCAAACCCTAACAAAACTAACTCGATTACATGATAAATCTCATCCAACCCATCACCGTCCAGCAAGCCTACGATGGAATTACTTACGCACGCCGGTGAGCATCCTGAAATTGGTGATGGTGGATGGTTGATGATGACAACGGCGACGAATCCCCCTCTCCAGAACCCCGAGCAGACTCCAAATCAGCCCTCCCAAGAGGTTTTAGGGCTTGGCAGCGGCTCCGTATCGTAAAACGCGATGATTTCTTCTCTCCTATTTTTTTCTCTCCGAAAGCAAATATATAGAGTTGGAGTTGGCGTCGGAGGGCATCCAGGGGGCCCCTGAGGTAGGGGGCCGCGCCCTAGAGGGGACGCGCACCCCCCACCCTCGTGGACAGGGTGTGGGCCCCCTGGTCTTCATCTTTGGTGAGGATTTTTTTTATTTTTTCTAAGATGTTCCGTGGAGTTTCAGGTCATTCCGAGAATATTTGTTTTCTACACATAAAACAACACCATGGCAATTCTGCTGAAAACAGCGTCAGTCCGGGTTAGTTCCATTCAAATCATACAAGTTACAGTCCAAAACAAGGGCAAAAGTGTTTGGAAAAGTAGATACGATGGAGACGTATCAGTAGCCACTGTCGACGATTTAACTGACATGCTCGACTTTGACTCCGAAGATATCGACGGTATGGACGACGATGTAGGAGACGAACGGGAAACACCGCCCACAGGGCGCTGGACCGCCACCTCATCATATGATATATACATAGTGGACACCCCCCAAAGAAGGAAGTGGCGACGACACAGCGGAGGATGACCCCTCCAAGAAGCAACCCAAGCGCCGACGTCAGCGGCGCCGCTCCAAGTCCCGCCATAGCAAAAGTAGTGATACCGGCACAAGAGACAATAACACTCCGGATAGTGCCAAAGACGACAACAATCCCCTCCAGCACGATCTAGAGCGGGAGGGTGAACAAGCTAGCCCTCCAGAGCGGGCAACAGATGGAGAATCGGTGGAGGACAATCCCATGCCTCTCTCCGAAGACGAGATGAGCCTCGGCGACGAAGAATTTACCATGACTAAGGATCCCGTCGAACAGGAGCGCTTCAAGCGTCGGCTTATGGCCACAGCAAATAGCTTGAAGAAAAAGCAACAACAGCTTCAAGCCGATCAAAATTTGCTAGCAGACAGATGGACCGAAGCCCTTGCGGCCGGGGAATACGAACTCGAGCGCCCCTCCAAGAGTTACCCAAAGCGCAGGTTGCTACCTCACCTCGAGGAGGAAGCATTGAAACCTACATCACCAGCGTATGATGCGGCTGACGGGCCACCTCGTGGCCAAGACAGAGAGGCATTTCAGCCCGATGTCCAGCCTGCACCCCCGCCGCAAATCAAACGGAAATGCCAAGGCCCGGGGCAACACGCGGGACCTGCGAGACATATTGGAAAACAAGGCAAAACATGCAAGATCGATCTACGGATCACGGGGGCGCACACCAACATGCGACGATGATCATCACGCCGGATACACTAAAAGCAAATCCGGCCGAGCCGAACATGGCAGACAAGACTCGTATGAACCGCGTCATGATAAAGCCCGGCACAGAGGCGCCGCACACCCCTTATGCTTCATTGATGAAGTAATGGATCACGAATTCCCGGAAGGGTTTAAACCCATAAACATTGAATCATACGATGGTACTACAGACCCCGCGGTATGGATAGAAGATTTCTTCCTCCACATTCACATGGCCCGCGGGGATGACCTACATGCCGTCAAGTATCTCCCACTAAAACTCAAAGGGCCGGCTCGCATTCGCTCAATAGCTTGCCGGCAAATTCCATCGGAAGTGGGGAGAACCTGGCAGAGGCATTCCTGGACAATTTCCAGGGCACTTATGTCCGACCGCTGGACGCTGACGATTTAAGTCATATAACTCAGCAGCCAGGGGAATCGGCCAAGAAATTCTAGACCCGGTTCCTAACCAAGAAGAACCATATTGACGACTGTCCGGATGCAGAGGCCTTAGCGGCATTTAAGCACAATATCCGTGACGAATGGCTCGCCCGGCACCTCAGCCAAGAGAAGCCAAAATCCATGACAGCCCTCACGACACTTATGACCCACTTTTGTGCGGGCGAAGATAGCTGGTTGGCTCGTAGCACCAATACAGCAAGGAAACCTGGCATATCAGAAGCCAAGGATAGCAACGGCAAACCATGACACAACAAACACAAGTGCCGCAAATATGGTGAAAATGCCGAAAATACGGCAGTTAATGCCGGGTTCAGGGGCTCGAAGTCCGGTCAGCGGAAAGGGCCACCCAAAAATAAAAATCTGGGTCCATCCTGCCTGGACCGCATACTCGATCGCCAATGCCAAAATCATGGCACCCCAGAAACGCAGCCACCCATACCAACAGAGAATGCTGGGTCTTCAAACAAGCCGGCAAGGCAGGCGCCAAAGACGAAGAGGGTGTTGGAAATATGCCCTAGAGGCAATAATAAATTGATTATTATTATATTTCCTTGTTCATGATAATCGTTTATTATCCATGCTAGAATTGTATTGATAGGAAACTCAGATACATGTGTGGATACATAGACAACACCATGTCCCTAGTAAGCCTCTAGTTGACTAACTCGTTGATCAATAGATGGTTATGGTTTCCTGACCATGGACATTGGATGTCATTGATAACGGGATCACATCATTAGGAGAATGATGTGATGGACAAGACCCAATCCTAAGCCTAGCACAAGATCATGTAGTTCGTATGCTAAAGCTTTTCTAATGTCAAGTATCATTTCCTTAGACCATGAGATTGTGCAACTCCCGGATACCGTAAGAATGCTTTGGGTGTACCAAACGTCACAACGTAACTGCGTGACTATAAAGGTGCACTACAGGTATCTCCGAAAGTGTCTGTTGGGTTGGCACGAATCGAGACTGGGATTTGTCACTCCGTGTAAACGGAGAGGTATCTCTGGGCCCACTCGGTAGGACATCATCATAATGTGCACAATGTGATCAAGGAGTTGATCACGGGATGATGTGTTACGGAACGAGTAAAAGAGACTTGCCGGTAACGAGATTGAACAAGGTATCGGCATACCGACGATCAAATCTCGGGCAAGTATCGTACCGGTAGACAAAGGGAATTGTATACGGGATTGATTAAGTCCTTGACATCGTGGTTCATCCGATGAGATCATCGTGGAACATGTGGGAGCCAACATGGGTATCCAGATCCCGCTGTTGGTTATTGACCGGAGATCGTCTCGGTCATGTCTGCATGTCTCCCGAACCCGTAGGGTCTACACACTTAAGGTTCGATGACGCTAGGGTTATAAAGGAAGTTTGTATGTGGTAACCGAATGTTGTTCGGAGTCCCGTATGAGATCCCGGACGTCGCGAGGAGTTCCGTAATGGTCCGGAGGTAAAGATTTATATATGGGAAGTCCTGTTTTGGTCACCGGAAGAGTTTCGGGGTTTATCGGTAACGTACCGGGACCACCGGGAGGGTCCCGGGGGTCCACCAAGTGGGGCCACCACCCCGGGGGGGCACATGGGCTGTAGGGAGTGTTCCTTGGCCTACATGGGCCAAAGGGCACCAGCCCCACTAAGGCCCATGCGCCTAAGAGATGGAGAGGGGGCAAACCGTAATGGGATATGGGCCTTAGGGCTCATATTGGTGCGCCTCCCTCTCCCATCCCATCTTGGCCGCCCCCCTTGCTCCCCATCTAGGGCTGCCGCCCCCCCTAGGGGTGGGAACCCTAGAGGGGGCGCAGCCCCTCCCCTTCCCCTATATATATGAGGCCTAGGGGGCTGCCCATAACACACGTGATTCGATCTCTCGTTGGTGCAGCCCTGCATCTCTCTCTCCCCCTCTTCTGTGGTGCTTGGCGAAGCCCTGTAGGATTGCCACGCTCCTCCACCACCACCACGCCGTTGTGCTGCTGCTGGATGGAGTCTTCCTCAACCTCTCCCTCTCTCTTTGCTGGATCAAGGCGTGGGAGACGTCACCGGGCTGTACGTGTGTTGAACGCGGAGGTGCCGTGCGTTCGGCACTTGGTCATCGGTGATTTGAATCACGACGAGTACGACTCCATCAACCCCGTTCACTTGAACGTTTCCGCTTAGCGATCTACAAGGGTATGTAGATGCAACTCTCCTTCCCCTCGTTGCTGGTCTCTCCATAGATAGATCTTGGTGACACGTAGGAAAATTTTGAATTTCTGCTACGTTCCCCAACAGAGGGATCTCAAAGCGACGATAGCAACGAAGAGCGCAGATCACTGAACACAGGAGGGCAAAAGAAAATCCCCCCCCCCCCAGATTCAATCGGTGAATGTGGTTAATACCACCCAAATTGCCAACTCGGACCAGATATGCACCCTTAGGGATGGCGACTCAATGGAACTAGCCATCCCACAATATAAACTAGGGTCAGTCACCTTCAACCGCACGGATCATCTGTTTAACACCAATCCGGGCAATCCAGCCGCACTAATCCTTGACCCAATAGTAGGCGGGTTCCACCTCACTCGAGTCCTTACGGACGGAGGTAGCAGTTTAAATCTGCTTTACGAGGACACAATGCGCAAGATGGGCATCGATCATTTAGCGACCAAACCCACTAAAGCCATTTTTAGAGGCATCATACCAGGTATGGAGGTTAGCTGTACAGGCTCCATTGCCCTCGAGGTAATCTTCGGATCACCAGAAAATTACCGTATCGAAGAGTTATTCTTTGAAATCGCCCCTTTCCGCAGTGACTATCAAGCACTGCTCGGGCGAACCACGTTCGCTCGATTCAACGTGGTGCCACATTATGCCTACCATAAGCTCAAGATGCCCGGTCCACGCGGCGTCATCATGGTTCACGGCAAGGACAAACCTTCCTTCGGCACCAACAAATACACCACTGCCCTAGCAGCAGAAACAACGAGCAGCACCTTGCAGCCGAACCTCGAGTCGACGTCCAGGCTCTCAGACACTGTCAAGGGGCTCCGAATTACTTCGAGGAAGGATACCCCGGCTCGTAGAGTGCAACTAAACACTCCGGCGAAGGCCATGATAGGCCGAACTCAGCGCTTCAACCGCCCTCCGGCACGTAAACATTTCTTATATTTCCTTCACAAGTTCACCTTTGCACCGACCAGGACGGACTACACGGAGGCAGCTTGAATGTGTTAGGGAATCCTTAGACATTCCCCGCAGTGACCGTCCGGCTATATAACGGATCCGTACTCAACCTTTTCCCCTGGTCACAGCAGGTTCAGCTATCACAACCCCTTTTCATCACATTACTTGTACCCATACGCATAGACGTATTATTCAAATACAACATGTGGATTTATATGACATTTACCTACTGATTATTTCTTATCGAAATCATTTTGTCAAGTGGCATCCGTACACAGCGATATGCCTTAAATATGCTAGGGGCTTCATTTTTGCCATAACATGGCAATAAAAGTCCGAATACCTTCATGGAAGTTCGGCACCCCGAACCTATAGCATTATATGCATCATCTCCGAATCATGTCTTGGGTCAATAGTTGGGTTTTCCCGGCTCCCATGTTTTTGTACCTTACGTTCCTCTATATCGGCTAAGGTAGCACTGGGAGAACTACTGCGATTGTGTCCCGGTTCTTCCAGATGAGCACCTCAGTAGAGAAAGCCAAAAACTGACTGTCATGATACGGTGAGAGCTAGTCAGCTGTTCGAGCGGTTACAAAATCTTTAAGGATTTCTCCCGCATAATGCCATAACCAATGCAGCGTGCGATGGATCGGTTTTCTCTCTGATCAGGCGCCTATAGAGCCCCTAGTACGGTCTTCCGAACACAAGGGGCTGCACCGACCATACTAAAGCTCCTATGGCTAAGTGAGAGTGATAAAGCCCTATAGTCCGATTGTCTGGTTCGTTGTGCTAAGCACCTCATTCGAAATACCCAAAACTGGGATAAAGAGTGCTCAAGTTTATCCCAAAGACACCCATACTTTTTACGTGGGGGCAGAAGCCGACGACTGGCCAACCTCAGGTTTAATATAAAACGGCCGCACAGGAGGGTAAACTTTTATATAACAGGCGACAAATAAACAACCTTGTTCAAACATTACAAAGGACAACATGATTGGCATTCATGGAAATATAACGTCCTTGGTGCATAGCTCCGGTGCAAGGTAGGATCCTTTCAGGACACTCTTATAATATAATTCGGGCTTGCGGTGCTCCTTCTCCTCTGGAGGTCCTCCGGTCACCAGCTTTTCGGCATCCATCTTCCCCCAGTGCACCTTTGCACAGGCGAAGGCCATTCATGCTCCTTCTATATAGACCGACCGCTTGATGACATCAAGTCCAGGGCAAGCGCTTACAAGCTGCCTCACAAGCCCGAAGTAGCTGCTTGGAATCGGCTCGGCAGGCCATAGCCGGATAACCATATCTTTCATGGCTAGTTCCACCGCTTTATTCAGTTCGATCAGTTGTTTCAGTTGATCGGCAAAAGGCACCGGATAATTCGGCACCAAATACTGCGACCAGAAGAGCTTATCTGCGGTGTTCCTTTCTTCAGCTCGGTAGAATTTGGCGGCGCCTGATATGCTGCAAGGTAGCTCGGAAAAAACACTTATGAAATCCGGATTCAAAATCAGAAACATAGTTTTCCCTTCAAATGCATGCTTTACACGGGAAAAGCCTTACCCGCCGCATTCTTTCTCGCCTCTTGGATCCCCTGCATGGCGCTTTGGGTTTCCCCCCCAGCATCGCTCATGGCTTGACGCGCCTTGGTGAGTTCGGATTCTTTCTCCGTTAAACTCTGCACCAAGGTCTCGCATTTACTTACGGCCTCTTGCAGCTCCTGCTCAGCTTTAATAACTCTAGCCTCGTGTTCCTCATGAAGAGTCCGCTCTGTGGCCGCCTTTTTCTCGGCCTCGGCAATGGCCCTTTTGAGGGCCTTGACTTCGGTCATAACCCCTAGCACAAATTAGGTGGCTTATTTCATACTGAACATTTATTTCACAATAAATGTGCGCAACGCTTGTGCATACCTTGTTTATCCCTCAACTGCATTTTCACTTGGCCAAGTTCTTTTATGGACCGCTCCAGACTTTGTTCTGTCCGGAGATCTCCGCAGTACGATAGGCAGCAACCGCTATAGGTACCTCCTTGAAACAGAAGAGAAATCAATGTCCTTCAATGAGTATTCCTGCGATCATCAATTCGATCCTCTGTCCAGTTCTTTCTTTCACCGAACAGTGTATCAGGGGCTACTATCTATACTATGACACTCTTTGACAACTCATAAACCATACCTCAAAGCCTCTTATTAGGCTGATACAGGCTTCGTTCAGTCCACTCTCAGTTGACCGAATCTTCTCAATCACCGCACCCATAAGGGCACGGTGTTCATCAACGATGGAGGCATCTTGCAACGCCACCAACAAAGCATCCGACACTTCTAGATGGACAGAGGTCGCCGGCCGAATAGACGCGCCCCCTCCAGCCAAAGGAGGCTGCCTTCTTGATTCCAGAGCCGTATAGGTCTCTGGAATCGCATCCGATGGGGAGCCGAACTCAGGATCGCCCCCACCGTCAGACCCCATGGGAATCTTTTCCCCCACATGTCCGGCCCCTGCAGTTTGACCTCCAGGCGCCGCCTTCATGGTTTCTTCCTTTCCTCCTTGGCCGGAGTCCTTCTGGGACGAAGCCTCGGTGTTATGCACCTGTTTGGAGGAAGGGGACTTTGGGGGCGTCTCGCTCTCCATAGCATTTGAGCTCAGCAGGTCCTCTGATGAGGATTGTTTGGCACGGGACCTCGCCAGACTACAAAAAAGTATATATGCTCAGGCTAAAATACTAAGCCACGATGAATCCGGACACTTAAACGTACTTAGATTTTATATACTTACGAGTTCACCGGGGGCTGGACCTTGGGATCCCATGCCGGGCCACTGTCGGCGGCGGGAGTGGACTCCTCCGGAAGAGGTGCCCTTCCCCTTTTGGGCAGTTCGGCCTCCAAGGGTACGGAGGCCATCCTCTTCCTTCTTCCCCCCACAGGGGATTCATCTTCCTCCTCCTCTTCGTCCTCTTCGGAGGCACAATAGGCACCAGAACCTTCGGATATTGTGTCCGATGTGCCGCGGCGATGAAGGCCGCCCAGGGTCTTTTTGTCCTCCTTCTCAGTCATCTTCTTCGGCACCTTTTAAGGCGTCGGGACTAGCATCTTCATCAAAAGTGGGATGGCCGGGTCTTCGGGCAGCGGGGTAGGACAATGGATCCGCTCTGCCTTCTTCGTCCAGCCCTGGGAGAGTTGAATAACATGCGTCAAGCGCTTCCTTTGGGTCATGCGGATAGAAAAGTTGAATAAACTCACCGAACTTGCAGGACGGGATAGTTGGTACCCGCGGTCCTCGGTGGAGTCCGGCCATGATTTGCTGTACTGGAAAAGTACCTTCCAAATATCCTTGTGCGAGGAGCCAAAGAACCCTCGCAAGGTTTAGTGCCTAGCCGGATCGAATTCCCGTAGATTGCAAGTCTGGTGTTGACAAGGCAGTACCCGGCGGACTAACATCGCCTGGACTACGTTGACAAGTTCAATGTTCTTATCTCCCATATCTTTAACGCGCGTACGAAGCACCGACAGTTCGTCGAACGAGGACCGGTCCAGGCCTTTCTTAACCCAGGATGTAAGCCGCAGAGGGGCGCCGGACCGAAACTCGGGAGAGGCAGCCCATTCCTTGCCGCATGGCTCAGTGATGTAAAACCAATGATGTTGCCACTCCTTGACAGAAACATTAAAGGTTCCCGTTGGCCATATGACGTTGGGCATCTTGCTCACCATAGTGCCGCCGCACTCGTCGTACTCGCCGCCCACCACCTTGGGCATCACATTAAAAACCTTCAGCCATAAACCAAAGTGCGGTGAAATGCGGAGAAAAGCCTCGCACATGACAATGAATGTCGAGATGTTGAGGAAGGAATTAGTGGACAGATCGTGAAGATTGATCCCATTATAATACATGATACCACGAATGAACGGGTGGAGGGGAAACCCTAGCCCGCAGACAAAGTGAGGGAGGAATGCAACCCTCTCGTGGGGTTCCAGAGTGGGGACGATCTATCCCGCCGTCGGGAGACGGTGGCTGATTTTCTTGGCCAGATACCCGGCCTCCCGAAGCTTTTTGATATCCTTCTCTCGGACAGTAGAGGCCATCCATTTGCCTCCTGCTCTGGATTTGGACATCTTTGGAAGACCTTTTTGTGGGCAGAGAAGGTGAACGCTTGGGCGCTGGAGCCTGAGCAGAAGGGAATGAATCGGGAAGGAGGCGTGGGTGAAAAGAGTGAATCCTTGTCCCTTTATAAGGGCGGAAGAGGCGATGCGCCTCCCCACTCACCTGGTAAAACCTCTTATTTCACAAGTGCCGTAATTGATGGCGCGGTTGGGTTACCCACTGAAGGAAATATGCCCTAAAGGAAATAATAAAGTTATTATTTATTTCCTTATATCATGATAAATGTTTATTATTCATGCTAGAATTGTATTAACCAGAAACATAATACATGTGTGAATACATAGACAAACTTAGTGTCACTAGTATGCCTCTACTTGACTAGCTCGTTAATCAAAGATGGTTATGTTTCCTAACCATGAACAAAGTGTTGTTATTTGATTAACGAGGTCACATCATTAGTTGAATGATCTGATTGACATGACCCATTCCATTAGCTTAGCACCCGATCGTTTAGTATGTTGCTATTGCTTTCTTCATGACTTATACATGTTCCTATGACTATGATATTATGCAACTCCTGTTTGCCGGAGGAACACTTTGTGTGCTACCAAACGTCACAACGTAACTTGGTGATTATAAAGGAGCTCTACAGGTGTCTCCAATGGTAGATGTTGGGTTGGCGTATTTTGAGAATAGGATTTGTCAGTCCGATTGTTGGAGAGGTATCTCTGGGCCCTCTCGGTAATGCACATCACATAAAGCCATGCAAGCATTGCAACTAATGAGTTAGTTGCGGGATGATGTATTACGGAACGAGTAAAGAGACTTGCCGGTAACGAGATTGAACTAGGTATTGGATACCGACGATCGAATCTCGGGCAAGTAACATACCGATGACAAAGGGAACAACGTATGTTGCTATGCGGTCTAACCATAAAGATCTTCGTAGAATATGTAGGAGCCAATATGGGCATCCAGGTCCCGCTATTGGTTATTAACCGGAGACGTGTCTCGGTCATGTCTACATTGTTCTCGAACCATAGGGTCCGCACGCTTAACATTACGATGATAGTTATTATGAGTTTATGCATTTTGATGTACCGAAGATTGTTCGGAGTCCCAGATGTGATCATGGACATGACGAGGAGTCTCGAAATGGTCGAGACATAAATATTGATATATTGGAAGGCTATGTTTGGATATCGGAAGTGTTCCGGGTGAAATCGGGATTTTACCGGAGCACCGGGAGGTTACCAGAACCCCCCGGGAGCTATATGGGCCTTAGTGGGCTTTAGTGGAAAGGAGAAAGGGGCAGCCCAAGGTGGGCCGCGCGCCTCCCCCCTCCCCTAGTCCTATTAGGACAAGGAGAGGTGGCCGGCCCCCTCTCTCTCTTTCCCCCCTCGAGGAATCCTATGCCAACTAGGATTGGGGGGGGGGGGGAATCCTACTCCCAGAGGGAGTAGGACTCCCTTGGCGCGCCCTCCTTGGCCGGCCGCCCCCTCCCCCTTGGCTCCTTTATATACGGAGGCAGGGGGCACCCTAGGACACACAAGTTGATCCTTGAGATTGTTCCTTAGCCGTGTGCGGTGCCCCCTGCCACCATATTCCACCTCGATTATATTGTAGCGGTGCTTAGGCGAAGCCCTGCGACGGTAGAACATCAAGATCGTCACCACGCCGTCGTGCTGACGGAACTCCTCCCCGACGCTTTGCTGGATCGGAGCCCGGGGATCGTCATCGAGCTGTACGTGTGCTAAGAACTCGGAGGTGCCGGAGTAACGGTGCTTGGATTGGTCGGATTGGGAAGACGTACGACTACTTCCTCTACGTTGTGTCAACGCTTCCGCAGTCGGTCTGCGTGGGTACGTAGACAACACTCTCCCCTCTCGTTGCTGTGCGTCACCATGATCTTGCGTGTGTGTAGGAAAATTTTTGAAATTACTACGTTCCCCAACAGTGGCATCCGAGCCTAGGTTTTATGGTTTGATGTTATATGCACGAGTAGAACACAAGTGAGTTGTGGGCGATATAAGTCATACTGCCTACCAGCATGTCATACTTTGGTTCAGCGGTATTGTTGGACGAGACGACCCGGACCAACATTACGCGTACGCTTACGCGAGACCGGTTCCCCCGACGTGCTTTGCACATAGGTGGCTTGCGGGCGACTGTCTCTCCAACTTTAGTTGAACCGAGTATGGCTACGCCCGATCCTTGCGAAGGTTAAAACAGAGTCTATTTGACAAACTATCATTGTGGTTTTGATGCGTAGGTGAGATTGGTTCTTGCTTAAGCCCGTAGCAGCCACGTAAAACTTGCAACAACAAAGTAGAGGACGTCTAACTTGTTTTTGCAGGGCATGTTGTGATGTGATATGGTCAAGGCATGATGATGAATTTTATTGTATGAGATAATCATGTTTTGTAACCGAGTTATCGGCAACTGGCAGGAGCCATATGGTTGTCGCTTTATTTTATGCAATGCAATCGCGATGTAATGCTTTACTTTATCACTAAGCGGTAGCGATAGTCATGGAAGCATAAGATTGGCGAGACGACAACGATGCTACGATGGAGATCAAGGTGTCGCGCCGGTGACGATGGTGATCATGACAGTGCTTCGGAGATGGAGATCACAGGCACAAGATGATGATGGCCATATCATATCACTTATATTGATTGCATGTGATGTTTATCTTTTATGCATCTTATCTTGCTTTGATTGACGGTAGCATTATAAGATGATCTCTCACTAAATTATCAAGAAGTGTTCTCCCTGAGTATGCACCGTTGCCAAAGTTCGTCGTGCCCAGACACCACGTGATGATCGGGTGTGATAAGCTCTACGTCCATCTACAATGGGTGCAAGCCAGTTTTTGCACACGCAGAATACTCAGGTTAAACTTGACGAGCCTAGCATATGCAGATATGGCCTCGGAACACGGAGACCGAAAGGTCGAGCGTGAATCATATAGTAGATATGATCAACATAGCGATGTTCACCAATGAAACTACTCCATCTCACGTGATGATCGGACATGGTTTAGTTGATTTGGATCACGTAATCACTTAGAGGATTAGAGGGATGTCTATCTAAGTGGGAGTTCTTAAGTAATATGATTAATTGAACTTAAATTTATCATGAACTTAGTCTTGGTAGTATTTTGCAAATTATGTTGTAGATCAATAGCTCGCGTCGTTGCTTCCTTGTGTTTATTTTGATATGTTCCTAGAGAAAATTGTGTTGAAAGATGTTAGTAGCAATGATGCGGATTGGATCCGTGATCTGAGGTTTATCCTCATTGCTGCACAGAAGAATTATGTCCTTGATGCACCGCTAGGTGACTGACCTATTGCAGGAGCAGATGCAGACGTTATGAACGTTTGGCTAGCTCAATATGATGACTACTTGATAGTTTAGTGCACCATGCTTAACGGCTTAGAATCGGGACTTCAAAGACGTTTTGAACATCATGGACCATATGAGATGTTCCAGGAGTTGAAGTTAATATTTCAAGCAAATACCCGAGTTGAGAGATATGAAGTCTCCAACAAGTTCTATAGCTAAAAGATGGAGGAGAATCGCTCAACTAGTGAGCATGTTCTCAGATTGTCTGGATACTACAATCGCTTGAATCAAGTGGGAGTTAATCTTCCAGATAAGATAGTGATTGACAGAATTCTCTAGTCACCATCACCAAGTTAGTAGAACTTCGTGATGAACTATAGTATGCAAGGGATGACGAAAATGAATCCCGAGCTTTTCATGATGATGAAATCGATGAAGGTAGAAATCAAGAAAGAGCATCAAGTGTTGATGGTTGACAAGATCACTAGTTTCAAGAAAAGGGCAAAGGGAAGAAGGGGAACTTCAAGAAGAACAGCAAGCAAGTTGCTGCTCAAGTGAAGAAGCCCAATTCTGGTCCTAAGCCTGAGACTAAGTGCTTCTACTGCAAAGGGACTGGTCACTGGAAGCGGAACTGCCCCAAGTATTTGGCGGATAAGAAGGATGGCAAAGTGAACAAAAGTATATTTGATATACATGTTATTGATGTGTACTTTACTAGTGTTTATAGCAACCCCTCAGTATTTGATACTGGATCAGTTGCTAAGATTAGTAACTTCTAACAGGAGTTGCAGAATAAACAGAGACTAGTTAAGGGTGAAGTGACGATGTGTGTTGGAAGTGGTTCCAAGATTGATATGATCATCATCGCACACTCCCTATACTTTCGGGATTAGTGTTGAACCTGAATAAGTGTTATTTGGTGTTTGCGTTGAGCATGAATATGATTTGATCATGTTTATTGTAATACGGTTATTCATTTAAGTAAGAGAATAAATTGTTGTTCTGTTTACATGAATAAAACCTTATATGGTTACACACCCAACGAAAATAGTTCGTTGGATCTCGATCGTAGTGATACACATAATTATAATATTGAAACCAAAAGATGCAAAGTTAATAATGATTGTACAACTTATTTGTGGCACTGCCATTTAGGTCATATTGGTGTAAAGTGCATGAAGAAACTCCATGCTAATGGATTTTTGGAATCACTTGATTATGAATCAGTTGATGCTTGTGAACCATCCCTCTTGGGCAAGATGACTAAAACGCCGTTCTCCGGAACTATGGAGCGAGCAACTGACTTATTGGAAATAATACATACTGATGTATGAGATCCGATGAGTGTTAAGGCTCGCGGCGGGTATCATTATTTTCTGACCTTCACAAATGATTGAGCAGATATGGGTATATCTACTTAATGAAACACAGGTCTGAAACATTTGAAAAGTTCAAAGAATTTCAGAGTGAAGTGGAGAATCATCGTAACAAAAATGAAAGTTTCTACGATATGATCGCAGAAGTAAAATATTTGAGTTACGAGTTTGGTCTTCAATTAAAACAATGTGGAATAGTTTCACAAACTCATGCCACCTGGAACACCACAGCATAATGGTGTGTCCGAATGTCATAACCGTACTTTATTAGATATGGTGCGATCTATGATGTCTCTTACCGATCTACCACTATCGTTTTGGGGTTATGCATTAGAGGCAGCTGCATTCACGTTAAAGAGGGCACCATCTAAGTCCATTGAGACGACACAATCTGAACTGTGGTTTGGCAAGAAACCAAAGTTGTCGTTTCTTAAAGTTTGGGGTTGTGATACTTATATGAAAAAGTTTCATCCTAATAAGCTCAAACCCAAATCGGAGAAATATGTCTTCATAGGATACCCAAAGGAGACTCTTGGGTACACCTTCTATCACAAATCCGAAGGCAAGACTTTTGTTGCTAAATTCGGAGTTTTTCTAGAAAAGGAGTTTCTCTCGAAAGAAGTGAGTGGGAGGAAAGTAGATCTTGATGAGGTAACTGTACCTGCTCCCTTATTGGAAAGTAGTTCATCACAGAAATCTGTTCCTGTGACTACTACACCAATTAGTGAGGAAGCTAATGATGATGATCATGTAACTTCAGATCAAGTTACTACCAAATCTCGTAGGTAAACCAGAGTGAGATCCGCACCAGAGTGGTACGATAATCCTATTCTGGAAGTCATGTTACTAGACCATGACGAACTTGCGAACTATGAGGAAGCGATGATGAGCCCAGATTCCGCGAAATGGTTTGAGGCCATGAAATCTGAGATATGATCCATGTATGAGAACAAAGTATGGACTTTGATGGATTTGCCCGATGATCGGCAAGCCATAGAAAATAAATTGATCTTCAAGAGGAAGACGGACGCTGATAGTACTGTTACTATCTACAAAGCTAGAATTGTCGCAAAAGGTTTTTGACAAAGTTCAAGGTGTTGACTACGATGAGAGATTCTCACTCGTATCTATGCTTAAGTCTGTCCGAATCATGTTAGCAATTGCCGCATTTTATGAAATCTGGCAAAGGGATAAACAAAACTGAATTCCTTAATGGATTTGTTAAAGAAGAGTTGTATACGATGCAACTAGAAGGTTTTGTCAATCCGATAGGTGCTAACAAAATGTGCAAGCTCCAGCGATCCATCTGTGGACTGGTGCAAGCATCTCAGAGTTGGAATATACGCTTTGATGAGTTGATCAAAGCATATAGTTTTATACAGACTTGCGGTGAAGCCTGTATTTACAAGAAAATGAGTGGGAGCACTACAGCATTTCTGATAAGTATATGTGAATGACATATCGTTGATCGGAAATAATGTAGAATTATTCTGTAAAGCATAAAGGAGTGTTTGAAAGGAGTTTTTCAAAGAAAGACTTCGGTGAAGCTGCTTACATATTGAGATTCAAGATCTATAGAGATAGATCAAGACGCTTGATAAGTTTTTTCAATGAGTACATACCTTGACAAGATTTTGAAATAGTTCAAAATGGAGTAGTCAAAGAAAGAGTTCTTGCCTGTATTACAAGGTGTGAAGTTGAGTAAGACTCAAAGCCCGACCACGGCAGAAGATAGAAAGAGAATGAAAGTCATTCCCTATGCCTTAGCCATAGGTTCTATAAAGTATGTCATGCTGTATACCAGATCTATTGTATACCCTGCACTGATTTGGCAAGGGAGTACGATAGTGATCTAGGAGTAGATCACTGACAGCGGTCAGAATTATCTTTAGTGAAATAAGGATATGTTTCTCGATTATGGACGTGACAAAAAGGTTCGTCGTAAAGGGTTACGTCGATGCAAGTTTTTGACACTGATCCAGATGATTCTAAGTCTCAATCTGGATACATATTGAAAGTGGGACCAATTAGCTAGAGTAACTCCTTGTAGAGCATTGTAGACATAGAATTTTGCAAAATACATACGGATCTGAATTTGGCAGGCCCGTTGACTAAATTTCTCTCACAAGCAAAACATGATTACTCTTTGGGTGTTAATCACATAGCGATGTGAACTAGATTATTGAATCTAGTAAACCTTTTGGGTGTTAGTCGCATGGAGATGTGAACCAATCACATAAAGATGTGAACTATTGGTGTTAATCACATAGCGATGTGAACTAGATTATTGACTCTAGTGCAAGTGGGAGACTAAAGGAAATATGCCCTAGAGGCAATAATAAAGTTATTATTTATTTCCTTATATCATGATAAATTTTTATTATTCATGCGAGAATTGTATTAACCGGAAACATAATACATGTGTGAATACATAGACAAACTTAGTGTCACTAGTATGCCTCTACTTGACTAGCTCATTAATCAAAGATGGTTATGTTTCCTAACCATGAACAAAGTGTTGTTATTTGATTAACGAGGTCACATCATTAGTTGAATGATCTGATTGACATGACCCATTCCATTAGCTTAGCACCCGATCGTTTAGTATGTTGCTATTGCTTTCTTCATGACTTATACATGTTCCTATGACTATGAGATTATGCAACTCCCGTTTGCCGGAGGAACACTTTGTGTGCTACCAAACGTCACAACGTAACTGGCTGATTATAAAGGAGCTCTACAGGTGTCTCCAATGGTAGATGTTGGGTTGGCGTATTTCGAGAATAGGATTTGTCACTCCGATTGTCGGAGAGGTATCTCTGGGCCCTCTCGGTAATGCACATCACATAAAGCCTTGCAAGCATTGCAACTAATGAGTTAGTTGCGGGATGATGTATTACGGAACGAGTAAAGACACTTGCCGGTAACGAGATTGAACTAGGTATTGCATACCGATGATCGAATCTCGGGCAAGCAACATACCGATGACAAAGGGAACAACGTATGTTGTTATGCGTCTGACTGATAAAGATCTTCGTAGAATATGTAGGAGCCAATATGGGCATCCAGGTCCCGCTATTGGTTATTGACCGGAGACGTGTCTCGGTCATGTCTACATTGTTCTCGAACCGTAGGGTCCGCACGCTTAACGTTACGATGACAGTTATTATGAGTTTATGCATTTTGATGTACCGAAGATTGTTCGGAGTCCCGGATGTGATCATGGACATGACGAGGAGTCTCGAAATGGTCGAGACATAAAGATTGATATATTGGAAGCCTATGTTTGGATATCGGAAGTGTTCCGGGTGAAATCGGGATTTTACCGGAGTACCGGGATGTTACCGGAACCCCCCGGGAGCTATATGGGCCTTAGTGGGCTTTAGTGGAAAGGAGAAAGGGGCAGCCCAAGGTGGGCCGCGCGCCTCCCCCCTCCCCTAGTCCTATTAGGACAAGGAGAGGTGGCCGGCCCCCTCTCTCTCTTTCCCCCCTCGAGGAATCCTATTCCAACTAGGATTGGGGGGGGGGAATCCTACTCCCAGAGGGAGTAGGACTCCCTTGGCGCGCCCTCCTTGGCCGGCCGCCCCCTCCCCCTTGGCTCCTTTATATACGGAGGCAGGGGGCACCCTAGGACACACAAGTTGATCCTTGAGACCGTTCCTTAGCCGTGTGCGGTGCCCCCTGCCACCATATTCCACCTCGATTATATTGTAGCGGTGCTTAGGCGAAGCCCTGCGACGGTAGAACATCAAGATCATCACCATGCCGTCGTGCTGACGGAACTCCTCCCCGACGCTTTGCTGGATCGGAGCCCGGGGATCGTCATCGAGCTGTACGTGTGCTAAGAACTCGGAGGTGCCGGAGTAATGGTGCCTGGATTGGTCGGATCGGGAAGACGTACGACTACTTCCTCTACGTTGTGTCAATGCTTCCGCAGTCGGTCTGTGTGGGTACGTAGACAACACTCTCCCCTCTTGTTGCTGTGCGTCACCATGATCTTGCGTGTGCGTAGGAAATTTTTTGAAATTACTACGTTCCCCAACACCCACATCCGTATTGATGAGAATCCCGTGATGAGGGGACATGATCTCTGCTTCGACAAGACGTGCCAAGGAAACCACCTTGCGATATGTGCAGTAGCTGGTTGAGAAAGACGGTTCGAATAATGACCGGGCCATGGCATGATGTCATGTTGCTAAACGTGTCAGCAGATTAGATTTGTGGAAATATTGTTCTCTCTACGGTAGTATTTGGAACTTGTTTTGCAGAGCCGGACACTATCCTTGTGTTAAAAATCTTCTATGGAGTATTCGGACGAGGAACCCACCTTGCAATGCCGAAGAAAAATCTGCGCGCCGGACTCATCGTCATTGAATCCTGGTTCAGGGGCTAATGAGGGAGTCCTGGAATAGGGGGTCTCCGGAAAACCGGACTATATCCTTTGGCTGGACTGTTGGCCTATGAAGGTACAAGATTGAAGACTTCGTCGCGTGTCCGGATGGGACTCTCCTTGTCGTCGAAGGCAAGCTTGGCAATACGGATATGTAGATCTCCTCCCTTGTAACCGACTTTGTGTAACCCTAGCCCCCTCCGGTGTCTATATAAACCAGACGGTTTAGTCCGTAGGACAACATATACAATCATACCATAGGCTAGCTTCTAGGGTTTAGCCTCTACGATCTCGTGGTAGATCAACTCTTGTAATACTCATATCATCAAGATTAATCAAGCAGGACGTAGGGTATTACCTCCATCGTGAGGGCCCGAACCTGGGTAAACATCGTGTCCCCCGCCTCCTGTTACCATCCGCCTTAGACGCACAGTTCGGGACCCCCTACCCGAGAACCACCGGTTTTGACACCGACACACGTCCTCGGTCATTTGATATGCCCTGGGTCGAAGGCAGAGGAAAAAGGCATGTTACAGGCTCTAAAAAGAGTGCGGTCTACAAAAGTTTATTTTGGACCTTCGGTCGCACGTCTGCGCCGCCTGTCCTCAGCGAGGGGAATCCTTGAAGGAAGTAGCCCCTTTGGTGAGTGTATGGATCCGCACTCCGATGGAGACGGTCTTAAGTGATTCTCCTTTGCCCTACCTGCTTTTAAGAAGTATTGAAAAAAAGTATATAAAAACGTTACCGGAATGTTTGCAGACTTACCCATATTGTGCTTCCACCGATGCCCATGGTATCTTAAGTGCGTAGTTATGTATGCGCGGTATAGCTTCATCGTGTATATGAGATGGGTGGCGGAAGCCAAACTGCTACTTCTATTCCGGACTTGGTCGATCTTTAGGGGGAAATTCCTTCTGGCTCTCTGCATTTAGCTGTTGAACCATTTTGTCGTCCCTATTGCCTTGCGGCCCCCTTCCCTTCTGTTCGATGTTGAGTTTGCCGGCCTGCTTGAGGACCCAACGGCTTCTGTTGGTATGATTGGCTGGTTTATTGGGGTGGCCATGAATCTGGCAGGGTCGGGCTAGTATCCTATCTAGGTTGGATGGTCCGTCTCTGTTCGCCTTAAATGGCTTTTTTCGTTGACCGAACTTGGGATTGCTAAATCCGGTGTTAACCGCTGTGTCGTGTGATCTATCGTTATCATTGCCACTATTGTATTTGCTTCATCGTGGCTTGCCATTGCCGTCTCGGATTTCGGAAGTGCTCGAGTCGCTGGTGCTATTGCTTCTACAAGCGAGCCAGCTGTCTTCTCCCGTGCAAAAGTGGGTCATTAGAGCGGTAAGGGTTGTCATGGATCTAGGTCCTTCTTGACCGAGGTGGCGTGCAAGCCATTCATCCCAGATGCAGCGTTTGAAGGCCGCAAGGGCTTCCACGGCCGGACAGTCGACGATTTGGTTCTTTTTAACTAGGAACCTGGTCCAGAGCTTCCTTGCTGACTCTCCGGGATGCTGGACAATATTACTTAGGTCATCGGCGTCCGGTGACCGGACATATGTTCCTTGGAAGTTGTTGTGAAAGGCGTCCTCCAAGTCCTCCCAGCTGCCAATAGAATTTTCCGGCAGACTGTTTAACCAGTACCAAGCTGGTCCTTTGAGTTTTAGTGGTAGGTATTTGATGGCGTGGAGGTCATCTCCGCGGGCCATGTGGATATGGAGGAGGAAGTCCTCAATCCATACCGCGGGATCCGTTGTTCCATCGTATGATTCGATATTCATGGGTTTGAACCCGTCTGGGAATTCATGCTCCATTACATCATTTGTGAAGCACAGAGGGTGTGCGGAGCCACTATGTTGGGCCACTCTGCGACGTACCTTTGACGGAGTCCATTTGCGGTTTTCAGCCCGGGCGTGGCTAGGTTTGTCATGTCCGAATAGGTGGACGTCGTCGCGTGTCGAGGTGTGTCCTTGCGATCTGTAGATCCTCTTGGGTATCATGTTTTACTACCCCAGCCCTGTTGAAGGTTGTATGTACAACCTTGAGCTGTTTTGTTCTTGCCTTTATGGCGAGGTGGGGCGGTCTGTAGTTCGGCTTGAGTTGCCACCTTAACTGGACCAAGTTGTGGCTGGCCTGCAGCATTGTGTGATGATCGTACGAGCTCGAACACCTTATCGTCGCCCTGGGGTAGCAATCTATGCTTCGGGTAGCTTTTGGCTGGGCTACCAAGGCCGTATTTTTCGGCGGCTAGGACTTCTGTCCATCTATCATTAATCAGATCTTGGTCAGCTTGAAGCTGCTGCTTCTTCTTCTTTAGGCTCCTTCCAGTGGCTATTAGTTGGCTCTTTAAGCGCTCCTACTCCCGAGGGTCCTTAGGCATGATGAAATCCTCGGTGCCAAGGCTCACCTCATCCTCAAAGAGCGGAAGGTGATTGTCATCCCCCGAATCTTCATGGGTGGCCTATTTACCGGGGCTATCCTGCCCGTCGTCCTGTTCATCATTAATTGTATCAACGGGGTCTTCGTTGTCTTCGGCGACATTGTCCATGCCTTCAATATTCTTGGAGTCGTAATCAAGTGTTTCAGTCGAATCCTTGACTATGGCTATAAAGTGGGTGGCGGGTGGGAAGTAAAATTCTCCATCGTCAACCCCTAGTTCGAGCCAGATATAGTTCGGCTGAGAGTCCCCCGCCAAGGACAGACTTTTTAACGAGTTTAGCACATTGCCCAGAGGCGAGTGCTGGAAGATGTCTATGGTGCTGAATTCAAAGATCGATAAACGATCAATCTCGGCGTCTGCGGGCTCGCGTGGTTCAGAACCTACAGCCGGAGACGAGTGCGGTGTTCCGGTGGCATAGGCATCGAGTGAGACCAGGTCCATGTGCGGCTCCAACACCGTTGAATCTGCGGTCTCCATGGTGGGGTTAATCCACCCATCTCTGGATTGCGTGGCTTGCTCTGGCTCTAGGGCCTGAGCGGTTACAGGAGCAATCTTCTGGATGAGGCCCGATGACAGATTTAAGTCATGATCGTCGGGGTGATCGGGAGCAGCTACCGCGGTATCAAATCTAGCGAAGATCAAGTCTCCACAGATGTCCGCGACGTAGTTCAAGCCCCCGAATCTGACCTGATGGCCAGGGGCGTAGCTTTCGATCTGCTCCAGATGGCCAAACGAGTTGGCCCGCAGTGTGAAGCCGCCGAACACAAAGATCTGTCCGGGGAGGAGAGTTTCTCCGCAGACAGGACCATTATTGATGATTTAAGGGCCATCGAACCTTTTAGCAACAGCACAGAGGAACTCTCAATGAAAGAACCAATGTCGGTGCCAAAACCGGTGGATCTCGGGTAGGGGGTCCCGAACTGTGCGTCTAAGGTTGATGGTAACAGGAGACAGGGGACATGAAGCTTTACCCAGGTTCGGGCCCTCTTGATGGAGGTAATACCCTACGTCATGCTTGATTCATATTGATGAATACGAGTATTACAAGAGTTGATCTACCACGAGATCGTAATGGCTAAACCCTAGAAGTCTAGCCTGTATGACTAAGGTATTGAGTATCCCCTATCCGGACTAAGTGCTCCGGTTTATATAAACACCGAGGGGATCTAGGGTTACATAGAGTTGGTTACATAATATGGAATCTTCATAGTTGTTCACCAAACTTGCCTTCCACGCCAAGGAGAGTCCCATCCGGACACGGGTATAGTCTTCAGTCTTCACGTCTTCACAGCCCATCAGCCTGGCCCATAGATAACAGGCCGGACACCCGAGGACCCCTTAGTCCAGGACTCCCTCAGCGGGTATCGTTATTTTCTCACCTTCACGATTGATTTGAGCAGATATGGGTATATCTACTTGATGAAACATAAGTCTGAAACATTTGAAAAGTTCAAGGAATTTCAGAGTGAAGTGGAAATCATCGTAACAAGAAAAGAAAGTTTCTACGATCTGATCATGGAGGAGAATATTTGAGTTACGAGTCTGGTATTCATTTGAAACAATGTGGAATAGTTTCTCAACTCACGCCACCCGGAACACCACAGTGTAATGGTGTGTCCGAACGTCGTAATCGTACTTTACTAGATACGGTGCGATCTATGATGTCTCTTACAGCTGCATTCACGTTAAATAGGGCACCATCTAAATCCGTTGAGATGACGCCTTATGAACTATGGTTTGGCAAGAAACCGAAGTTGTCATTTCTTAAAGTTTGGGGTTGCGATGGTTATGTGAAAAAGCTTCAACCTGATAAGCTTGAACCTAAATCGGAGAAATGTGTCTTCATAGGATACCCAAAGGAGACTGTTGGGTACACCTTCTATCACAGATCAAAAGGCAAGACATTTGTTGCTAAGAATGGATCCTTTCTAGAGAGGGAGTTTCTCTCAAAAGAAGTGAGTGGGAGGAAAGTAGAACTTGATGAGGTAACTGTACCTGCTCCCTTATTGGAAAGTAGTCCATCACAGAAACCGGTTCCTGTGACACCTACACCAATTAGTAAGGAAGCCAATGATGATGATCATGAAACTTCAGATCAAGTTACTACCGAACCTCGTAGGTCAACTAGAGTAAGATCCGCACCAGAGTGGTATGGTAATCCTATTCTAGAGGTCATGTTAGTTGACCATGACGAACCTACGAACTATAAGGAAGCGATGATGAGCCCAGATTCCGCAAAATGTCTTGAGGCCATGAAATCTGAGATGGGATCCATGTATGAGAACAAAGTGTGAACTTTGGTTGACTTGCCCGATGATCAGCAAGCCATCGAGAATAAATGTATCTTCAATAAGTAAATTGACGCTGACGGTAACATTACTGTCTACAAAGCTCGACTTGTTGCGAAAGGTTTTCGACAAGTTCAAGGAGTTGACTACGATGAGACCTTCTCACCCGTGGCGATGCTTAAGTCCATCCGAATCATGTGAGCAATTGCTGCATTTTACGATTATGAAATTTGGCAAATGGATGTGAAGATTGCATTCCTGAATGGATTTCTGGAAGAAGAGTTGTATATGATGCAACCTGAAGGTTTTATCGATCCAAAGGTTGCTAACAAAGTGTGCAAGCTCCAGCGATCCATTTATGTACTAGTGCAAGCCTCTCGGAGTTGGAATAAATGTTTTGATAGTGTGATCAAGGCATATGGTTTTATACAGACTTTTGGAGAAGCCTGTATTTACAAGAAAGTGAGTGGGAGCTCTGTAGCATTTCTAATATTATATGTGGATGGAATATTGTTGATTGGAAATGATATAGAATTTCTAGATAGCATAAAAGGCTACTTGAATAAGAGTTTTTCAATGAAAGACCTCGGTGAAGCTGCTTATATATTGGGCATCAAGATCTATAGAGATAGATCAAGACACTTAATTGGACTTTCACAAAGCACATACCTTGATAAAGTTTTGAAGAAGTTCAAATGGATCAAGCTAAGAAAGGGTTCTTGCCTATGTTACAAGGTGTGAAGTTGAGTAAGACTCAATGCCCGACCACTGCAGAATATAGATAGAAAATAAAAAATGTTCTCTATGCTTCAGCCATAGGCGCTATCATGTATGCAATGCTTTGTACTAGACCTGATGTGTGCCTTGCTATTAGTTTAGCAGGGAGGTACCAAAGTAATCTAGGAGTGGATCACTGGACAGCAGTCAAGAACATCCTGAAATACCTGAAAATGACTAAGCATATGTTTCTCGTTTAAGGAGGTGACAAAGAGCTCGTCGTAAATGATTACGTCGATGCAAGCTTTGACACTGATCCGGACGATTCTAAATGGCAAACCGGATACGCGTTTATATTGAACGGTGGAACTGTCAGTTGGAGAAGTTCTAAACAAAGTGTCGTGGCGGGATCTATGTGTGAAGCGGAGTACATAGCTACTTCGGAAGCAGCAAATGAAGGAGTCTGGATGAAGGATTCATATCTGATCTAGGTGTCATACCTAGTGCATCAGGTCCAACGAAAATCTTTTGTGACAATACTGGTGCAATTGCCTTGGCAAAGGAATCCAGATTTCACAAGAGAACGAAACACATCAAGAGACGCTTCAATTGCATCCGCGGTCAAGTCCAGTTAGGAGACATAGAGATTTGCAAGATACATACAGATCTGAATGTTGCAGACCTGTTGACTAAGCCTCTCTCACGAGCAAAACATGATCAGCACCAAGGCTCCATGGGTGTTAGAATCATTACTGTGTAATCTAGATTATTGACTCTAGTGCAAGTGGGAGACTGAAGGAAATATGCCCTAGAGGCAATAATAAAGTTATTATTCATTTCCTTATTTCATGATAAATGTTTATTATTCATGCTAGAATTGTATTAAGCGAAAACATAATACATGTGTGAATACATAGACAAACAGAGTGACACTAGTATGCCTCTACTTGACTAGCTCGTTGATCAAAGATGGTTATGTTTCCTAACCATAGACATGAGTTGTCATTTGATAAACGGGATCACATCATTAGGGGAATGATGTGATTGACTTGACCCATTCTGTTAGCTTAGCACTTGATCATTTTAGTTTACTGTTATTGCTTTCTTCATGACTTATACATGTTCCTATGACTATGAGATTATGCAACTCCCGATTACCGGAGGAACACTTTATGTGCTACCAAACGTCACAACGTAATTGGGTGATTATAAAGGTGCTCTACAGGTGTCTCCAATGGTACTTGTTGAGTTGGCACAGATCGAGATTAGGATTTGTCACTCCGATTGTCGGAGAGGTATCTCTGCGCCCTCTCGGTAATGCACATCACTATAAGCCTTGCAAGCAATGCAACTAATGAGTTAGTTGCGGGATGATGCATTACGGACCGAGCAAAGAGACTTGCCGGTAACGAGATTGAGCTAGGTATTGAGATACCGACGATTGAATCTCGGGCAAGTAACATATCGATGACAAAGGGGACAATGTATGTTGTTATGCGGTTTGACTGATAAAGATCTTCGTAGAATATGTAGGAGCCAATATGAGCATCTAGGTTCCGCTATGGGTTATTGACAAGAGATGTTTCTCGGCCATGTCTACATAGTTCTTGAACCCATAGGGTACGCACACTTAACGTTTCGTGACGATCGGTATTATGAGTTTATGTGATTTGATGTACCGAAGGTAGTTCGGAGTCCCGGATGTGATCACGGACATGACGAGGAGTCTCGAAATGATTAAGAAATAAAGACTGATATATTGGACGACTATATTTGGATACCAGAAGTGTTCCGGGTGATTTCGGAGAAAACCGAAGTGCCGGAGGGTTACCGGAACCCCTCCCCCCCCCCCAGAGAAGTAATGGGCCACATGGGCCTTAGTGGAGAGAGAGGGTTGGCCAGGGCTGGCCACGTTCCCCCTCCCCCTCTGGTCCGAATTGGACTAGGGAAAGGGAGGCGGCGCCCGCCTTTCCTTCTCCCTCTCCTCCTTCCTTTCCCCCTCCTAGTAGGGGTAGGAAAGGGGAGTCCTACTCCTACTAGGAGGAGGACTCCTCCTCCTGGCGCGCCCTGCAAGGGCCGGCCGGACTCCCCCCTTGCTCCTTTATATACGGGGTCAGGGGCACCCTAGGACACACAAGTTGACTATTCCAAGCCGTGTGCGGTGCCCCCTCCACCATAATCCACCTCGATCATATCGTAGAGGTGCTTAGGTGAAGCCTGCGTCGGTAGAAACATCATCACCGTCATCACACCGTCGTGCTGACGGAATTCTCCTGTGAAGCTCTTCTGGATCGGAGTTCGTAGGACGTCATAGAGCTGAATGTGTGCTTAACTCGGAGGTGCCGTACGTTCGTTACTTGGATCGGTCGGATCGTGAAGACGTACGACTACATCAACCGCATTCTCATAACGCTTCCGCTTACGGTCTACGAGCGTACGTGGACGATACTCTTCCCTCTTGTTGCTATGCAACACCATGATCTTGCGTGTGCGTAGGAAAATTTTGGAAATTACTACCTTCCCCAACACACACCACCCTCGTGTATGAGGGCCCGATGTGACGCTCCGGTGGCATTACTACGCCCCCCCCCCAGGGCCCCCGTCCAGCCTAACCCTGTAGCGTTTGACCACGAGATCTAGCCCTTTGACTTTACACGGATGGGCTTTGACCAGTGGAACTCTCCACCCGATTGTGTTAGGTCAACCCATATGAACACTTTGGAGCAACATCTGGGCCAAACCCATAGCAAGATCCCCTCCATGTAGACCCGACATGTTTGTTTCCACCCTCCAGGTGCCGGCGGCGGCGCCGTCCGTGAGGGGGGCACACCCCGGAGATGCGTGCCGCCTCTTCGGCATGCCACCACACCACTCCGCATCTATGAGGGCCGGTGCGATGCTCCTGTGGCATTGCTACTCTCTAGGGGCCCCGTCCCGCCTCACCATGTAGCGTTTGACCACAGGATCTATCCCTTTGACTTTACATGGACGGGCTTTGACTATTAGAACTCTCCACCCAGTTGTGTTAGGTCAGCCCATAGGAACACTTTGGAGCAACAACCGGACCAAACCCACAGCAAGATCCCCTCCATGTAGACCTGATGCGTCCGTTTCCCCCCTCCAGGTGCCGGCAGCGGCGCCGTCCATGAGGGGGGCCACACCCCGGAGACGCATGCCGCCTCATCAGACATGCCACCACACCACCCCGCATGTATGAGGGCCCGGTGCGATGCTCCTGTGGCATTGCTACCCCCAGGGCCCCCGACCCGCCTAATCCTGTAGCATTTGACCACAAGATCTAGCCCTTTGACTTTACACGAAAGGGCTTTGACCAGTGGAACTCTCCACCCGGTTGTGTTAGGTCAGCCGACAGGAACAATGTCGGTGTCAAAACCGGCGGATCTCGGGTAGGGGGTCCCAAATTGTGCGTCTAGGCCGGATGGTAACAGGAGGCAAGGGACACGATGTTTTACCCAGGTTCGGGCCCTCTTGATGGAGTTAAAACCCTACATCCTGCTTGATTGATATTGATGATATGGGTAGTACAAGAGTAGATCAACCACGAGATCAGAGAGGCTAAACCTAGAAGCTAGCCTATGGTATGATTGTATGTTATGGTTGTTGTCCTACGGACTAAAACCCTTCGGTTTATATAGACACCGGAGAGGGTTAGGGTTACACAAGGTCGGTTACAAAGGAGGAGATATCCCTATCCGTATTGCCTAGCTTGCCTTCCACGCCAAGTAGAGTCCCATCCGGACACGAGACGAAGTCTTCAATCATGTATCTTCATAGTCTAACAGTCCGGCCAATGGAGATAGTCCGGCTGTCCGGAGACCCCCTAATCCAGGACTCCCTCAGTAGCCCCTGAACCAGGCTTCAATGACGATGAGTCTGGCGCGCAGTATTGTCTTCGGCATTGCAAGGCAGGTTCCTTCTCCGAATACATCACAGAAGAATTTGAATACGAGGATAGTGTCCGACCCTGCAAAATAAGTTCCACATTCCACCGTAGAGAGAATAATATTTTCGCAGATCCAATTTGTTGGCTTGTTTTGGCAGCATGACATTACATCATGGCCCAGTGATTATTCGAACCGTTTCTTTTAACCAGCCCCGCACATAACGCGAGGCAGTTTTTCGACACGTCTTGTCAAAGCAGAGACCGTGTCCCCTTATTACGGGATTCTCATCAATACGGGCATGGGTAACCCAACTGCGCCATCAACTGCGGCGCTTGGGGGATAAGCGAGTTTTACTAGGCAAGTGGGGACGCTTAGTTTCATCCGCCCATATAAAGGGATAAGGATTCAACTTTCTATCCACGCCTTCTTCCTCCCTTACTCATCCGTTTTCGCACACTCGAGCTCTAGCGCCCCAGTCAGCACTTCCCACCTCAGCCTTCTCCAATCATGTCCGGAGCGGGAGGCAGGTGGATGGTCTCCTCCATCATGGAGGGAGACATCAAGAAACTGAGGAGAGCCGGATACTTGCCCGACGACATCGTGCACCGGCTCTTAGATGAGGGGCAGCTCATCCCCACCCCTAGGCCCCATGAGAGGGTAGTATTCCTCACCCATTTCCTCCGCGGACTGGGATTCCCTCTCCATCCCTTCGTACGGGGGCTCATGTTTTATTACGGCCTGGATTTCCATGATCTGGCCCCGAACTTCATCCTCAACATCTCGGCGTTTATCGTCGTGTGTGAGGCCTTCCTCCGCATAAAGCCCCACTTCGGCTTATGGCTGAAGACCTTCAATGTCAAGCCGAAGGTGGTGGGCGGCCGCCAGGCGGAGTGCGGAGGCGCCATGGTGGGCAAGATGCCCAACGTAACATGGCTCGAGGGCTCCTTTGTGGAAACCATAAAGGGGTGGCAATCGGGGTGGTTCTATATCACCGAGCCACGCGACCCTGCATGGGCAGTGGCCCCCGAGTTCCGATCTGGCATCCCCACGTGGCTCACCTCCTGGAAAGAGAAGGGTCTGTCCTGGGGTAGTTTGAAAGAGCTGACCGGACTCCAAACATGTATTCAAAACATGGTGGACAAGAAGCTCAAGCTTGTCAACATAGTCCAAGTTATGCTCATCCACCAGATACTCCCGTGCCAACAACGGGAGTTCAACTTGTGGGAGTTCAATCCGGCGCAGCACCGAACTCTGCACAGGCTCTTTGACACGACTCATGAAGACGCCTGGAGGGTGTTGTTCAAAAGTGCCGAGGTCCCCCCCCTCCCCTATTACTGAGGATCACGGATTCAGCGCGAAGCACCAAGCCTGTGCGGTAAGCTGCTACACCGGGCCGGAACCTCCAGCGGTTCCAGGCTCGGGCAGGCGGCCTCCTTCTGGTGACCTCTGTCCATCCAGAGGCGCCGGACAATCTGCTGGAAGCGCTTCGCAGCGCTTCCATCGACGAGGAGCACCGCACTATCATGAGTGCGGTGATCCAGAAGGTTCAATCCGCCAAGAGCGGATTGACTGAAGCCTGTGCCAGCCTTCTAACAGGCTTCGAGGTAAGTGTTTTAAAACGTAGTAGAAATATTACCGCATAGACAGTAGCCCCTGATGCTTTGTTCGGTGTTCACAAAGAAAAGCCGAACAGAGGATCAAATAATATCACAGGAGTCTAATATAAGTATGTCAATATGCATATGCAGGCTTCGCTGCTGGCGTCCGCCGCACTAACTGCGGAGGTCGCCGTACTGAAGCAGGACCATGAGGGGTCCAGGAAAGAGCTTGGCCTTGCCAAGAGGCAGCTCGAGGAGAACAAGGGTAAGTAATACCTTGTCTTGTGTATATATAAAAGAGGACACGATTGCAAAATGACAAGATCATTGTATGTTTGCCAGGGGCCATGACCGAGGTGGTGACCCTGAAGCAAGCGCTAACCAAGGCCGAAGATAAAGTGGCCAAGGAGCGCACCGAGCGAGAGAAGCACGAGGCTCGGGTGGGCGCGGTGCAGCAAGAGCTCCAGGCTCTTATGGCGAAGCACGAGGCGTTGGAGCTTGACTCCAAGACGCGGGAGTCTGAGCTTGCCGCGGCCCTCGAGAGTGTAAAAAGTGCCAAGGCCGAAGCCCAAAAGGCCCTCCAAGTGATCGACGGGATGAAGAAGATAGCGGCGGGTAAGGCTTTCTATATGCAAAGCAAGCATGTAAAAGTAAATTACCGATTACTTACCCGGATCCGAAGCTCTTCAGGAGCATTCGCAGATATGCCCCGCAGTGTGTCCCATGCCGCACAATTTTACCAGGTCGACGACGGAAGCTCGACGGAGAAGCTGTTCTGGTCTCAGTATGCTGAGGCCGAACATCCGGTGCCAATGAGCGACCAGCTGAAGCAGATGGTCGAGCTACATAAGGCGGCCGATCAGGCCATGAAGAGCTTTATAGTCCGGCTGTGGCCTGGCGACGCCCTTCTGAACAGCTTCTTTGGCCTGGTGAGGCGGCTTGTGGATGCCTGCCCACGGCTGGAGGTCGTCAAGCGATCTGTTTGCACTGAAGGTGCACGCCGGGCTTTCGCCCGTGTGAAATTGCAGTAGGTCAAGCTAGACGCCGTGAAGCTGATCAAGGAGGGGCCGCCAGAGGGCAAGGAGCACCGCCACCCCGAGATGTACTACGAGGGTGTTCTGCCGGGTGCCCGTCTCATCGCGGATGAGTGTTTAAAAGATGTAATATTTGAATGAGACTTGCTCGTGCGATCCTGTATGATGAAAACTTGTTTCATATGCGCTATGCAACGCTTGTGTGAATTTAAAATATTACCTTCTGTTTGGCAGTTTATCCAATCTGAGAGATGGCTAGTCCTAGGCTTCTGCCCCCATGCCACGAGTGCTGGGGTGTTCGGGATAAACCTGAGTAGTCTTGTTCCCATGTTTGGGTCCTTTGAGGGAGGTGCTCAGCACAGCGAACAAGGCAACCGGACTAATGATGCTTTATCACTCTCACTTGGCCATAGAATTCTATAATTTTAAATTTCGGTGAAGCCCCTGGTATTCGGAAGGCCGAATTCGGGGCGCGATACACGCCTTTAAGCCGGACAGGGCCAGCCCCTTGCTCTAAGAGGCATAAGTCTTTAGGGACTTGAAAACCTCGCCGAACAGCGACCAGTCTCTCGCCTTATCATGACAGTCAGTTTTAGCTTTCTCTACTGAGGTGCTGAACCCAGCAGAACCGGGGCACAATCGCAGTAGTTCTCCTAGTGCTACCTTAGCCGATAGAGCGGAACGTAAGGTACCAAAACATAGGAGCCGGGCAAACCCAACATTTGACCAAAGACATGATTCGGAGCTGATGCATATAATGCTATAAGTTCGGGTGCCGCACTTGTGAAAGTGTTCGGACTTTTCACACCACATTGTGGGGTATGTAAGCCCCTGGTATATTGGTCGTACCATAGTGTACGGTTGCAAGGCATCATTAATGAACACATAGATATATATATAATAAGAATGCAATAATAGTCGTAATGTCATGCATTGTTTATTAAGAAATTGCGTTAAAGCAGAGTGATACAGATAGTGCGATAAGAAAAGAGTAGGACTATGTCCCTTCCAAGGGCAAGCTGAGGGATGATATTAAATTAAATATTTCACTCGTTACTGTAATCAACCTGGGAATTCCGTGGTATAACGTAGCTTTCTGCCTCCTTGGTTGCTGCATCATGTGTTCGGCGATAGTGCTGCCGGACAGTGTATCCAGAGATTAAGGTCCTGAAAGGAAAAGAAAAATAACCGAACGGGGAGCCCCTAGTGCGGTTTAGGCCGCATCTTGGGGCGTGCCGCAGTTGTGCCCCCCTCCCCACCTGTGCCCATGGTATTTTTAATGCGTAATTATGGACGCGCCGCACGAATTTCGCCACTGGGCTGGGATTGGGGTGGCCGCCGTATTGCTACGCGAGCTCAGATCGCGCCAGGCGGTCTATTTGCCGATTGCCCCGAGCGCGCTTGAAGGTGTCCGGGCTGTGAAGTGCCGAACTGGTTGATTGCCTTGAGAGGCTGCTTTGCGTTTCTGCTGCGAGGGCTGCAGTGTGCTCCTCTGTTCGGAGAGAGCGCTCTGTGTTTCCATCGACTGTAATAACTCTGCGAGGTCCTGGCATCTTGAGCTTGAGGTATGCATAATGCGGTACCGCATTGAATCTAGCAAATGCGGTTCGCCCGAGCAGCGCGTGATAACCACTGTGGAACGGGACTATATCGAAGATCAAATCTTCGCTTCGGAAGTTATCCGGGGATCCGAAGACCACTTCCAGTGTAATTGAGCCTGTGCAATGGGCCTCTACACCTTAAATGACGCCATTAAAGGTCGTTTTTGTGGGTTTGATCCTTGAGGGGTCTATACCCATTTTGCGCACTGTGTCCTGATAAAGTAGGTTCAGGCTGCTGCCGCCGTCCATAAGGACTCGAGTGAGGTGAAATCCATCGGTGATTGGGTCTAGGACCAGTGCGTTGAATCCGCCATGACGGATACTAGTGGGGTGGTCCCTGCGATCGAAGGTGATCGGACAGGAGGACCAAGGGTTGAACTTTGGGGCGACTGGCTCCAATGCATATACGTCCCTGAGCGCACGCTTCCGCTCCCTCTTGGGGATGTGGGTTGCGTATATCATGTTCACCGTCCGCACTTGCGGGGGAAACCTCTTCTGTCCTCCAGTGTGCGGCTGCCGGGGCTCCTCCTCGTCATCGCTATGCGGCCCCTTGTCCTTGTTTTCGGCAATTAACTTGTCGGCCTACTTGAACACCCAACAATCCCTGTTGGTGTGATTGGCTGGCTTGTCTGGGGTGCCGTGTATTTGGCACGAGCGATCAAGTATACGGTCCAAGCTGGACAGACCCGGCGTACTTTGTTTGAATGGCTTTTTTCGCTGACCGGGTTTAGAGCCTTTAAATCCGGCATTGACTGCCGTATCCTCAATATTTTCGCTGTTAATGCAGCGCCTATGCTCGTTGCTACGTGACTTGCTATTGCCGTCCTTGGTATCTGAGGTACCATGGTTCTTTGATATGTTATTACTGCGAGCCAGCCGGCTGTCTTCTCCTGCACAAAAGCGGGTCATGAGCATCGTGAGAGCTGCCATAGATTTCGGCTTTTCCTGAACAAGGTGCCGGGCTAGCCACTCGTCTCAGATGTTGTGCTTGAAAGCCGCTAAGACCTCCGCATCCGGACAGTCGACGATTTGATTTTCATTTGTAAGGAACCGAGTCCAGAATTGCCTGGCCAACTCTTCTGGCTACTGAATTATGTGGCTCAAATCATCGGCGTCTGGTGGTCGCACATAAGTGCCCTGAAAGTTGTCGAGGAATGCGGCTTCCAGATCTTCCCAATAGCTAATGGAGTCCGCTGGCAAGCTGTTAAGCCAATGCCGCGCTGGTCCTTTGAGCTTTAGTGGGAGGTATTTGATGGCGTGTAAGTCATCGCCGTGGGCCATGTGGATGTGGAGGAGGAAGTCCTCAATCCATACTGCGGGATCTGTTGTGCTGTCGTATGATTCAATATTTACAGGTTTGAAACCTTCTAGGAATTGATGTTCCATTACTTCGTCTATGAAGCATAAGGGGTGTGCGGCGCCTCTGTATTGGGCTATGTCGCGACACAGCTCGAATGGGTCTTGCCCGCTGTGTTCGGCCCGGCCGGATTTGCTTTTACTGTATCCGGCGTGACATTTGTCGTCTCGCAGAGTGGTGCGCCCTCGTGATCCGTAGATCAATCTTGAATGCTTTGCCTTGTCCTCCAATATGTCTCATAGGTCTAGCGTATCTACCCATGCCATTTTATTTGAATGGCGTTGGGGTGGAGGCTGAGCTTTTGGCTGGAATGCCTCTCTATCGCGGCCACGAGGTGGCCGATCAACCGTATCGTACGCTTTTGCTCCAGTCGGGGTAGTAACCTACGCCTTGGGTAACTCTTGGAGGGGCGCTCGAGTTTATATTCCTCGGCCGCGACGACTTTAGTCCATTTGTCAGCTAGCAGATCTTGATCAGCTTGAAGCTGCTGCTGCTTTTTCTTCAGGCTATTTGTCGTGGCCATAAGCCGGCGCTTGAAGTGCTCTTGTTCAATGGTATCCTATGGTACGGCGAATTCATCGTCGCCGAGGCGTTCCTCGTCTTCGGAGGGGGGCATGTGATTATCATCCTCCTCCTCTCCGTCTGCCGCTCTCTCAGGAGAGCTGGCTCCTCCATCCTCCTGCTCTAAATCTTGCTGGAGGGGTTTTTTGTTTTCTTCGGCACTATCCGGAGTGTTATTATCTCCTGTGCCGGTATCACCACTTTTGCTTTGGTGGGACTTAGAGCGGCGCCGCTGACGTCGGTGTTTGGGTTGCTTCTTGGAGGGGTCATCCTCTGCTATCCCGTCGCCATTGCCTTCTTTGGGTGTATCCACCATGTATATGACATATGACGAGGTGGCTTTCCAGTGCCCTATAGGTGCTGGTTCATGTTCGTTTCCTACATCGTCGTCCATACCGTCAATGTCTTCGGAGTCGAAGTCGAGCATGTCGGTTAAATCATCGACAGTGGCTATGAAGTGGGTGGTGGGTGGGCGTCGAATTTCTTCGTCGTCCGCATCCCAATCCTGTTGTCCATAATCCGGCCAGGGCTCTCCTGACAAAGAGAGAGACCTTAGTGAATTTAGAATGTCACCAAAGGGCGAGTGCTGAAAGATATCCGCGGCGGTGAATTCCATGATTGGCGCCCAATCACATTCGATTGGCAGGGGCGCGGATGGTTCAGAGTCCTGAAAAGAGTCCGGCACCTTAGAGTCACGAGCTGCGCAGAGGGTTAGGCTGGTGTTCGGCTCGATCGCCGTTGAGACTGCAGTCCCTGAGGCGGTGTCTAACCACCTGTCCTCGACTGGCGTAGTTGGCTCCGAGCTAAGGGTCGGAGCAGAAGCGGGCACAGCCTCTGGGGTACTGTTCGGTGGCAGAGCTAGGTCATACCCATCGTGACAGTGCGGCGCGCCCGGCTGTGGCTCGAATCCGTCGAAGATCAAGTGTCAGCGGATGTCGGCCGTGTAGTTCAAACTTCCAAATCTGACCTGATAGCCAGGGGCGTAGCTTTCAATATGCTCTAGATGGCCAAGCGAATTAGCCCGCAGTGCAAAGCCGTCGAATATGAAGATCTGTCCGGGGAGAAAAGTCTCAACCTGGACCGCATCGCTATCGATGATAGTAGGAGCCATCAAGCCTAACGGCGACGACACAGAGGAACTCTCAATGAAAGCACCAATGTCGGTGTCAAAACCGGCAGATCTCGGGTAGGGGGTCCCGAATTGTGCGTCTAGGCCGGATGGTAACAGGAGGCAGGGGACACGATGTTTTACCCAGGTTCGGGCCCTCTTGATGGAGGTAAAACCCTACGTCCTGCTTGATTGATATTGATGATATGGGTAGTACAAGAGTAGATCTACCACGAGATCAGAGAGGCTAAACCCTAGAAGCTAGCCTATGGTATGATTGTATGTTATGGTTGTTGTCCTACGGACTAAAACCCTTCGGTTTATATAGACACCGGAGAGGGTTAGGGTTACACAAGGTCGGTTACAAAGGATGAGATATCCATATCCGTATTGCCTAGCTTGCCTTCCACACCAAGTAGAGTCCCATCCGGACACGAGACGAAGTCTTCAATCTTGTATCTTCATAGTCTAACAGTCCGGCCAATGGAGATAGTCCGGCTGTCCGGAGACCCCCTAATCCAGGACTCCCTCAAACACTTTGGAGCAACATCCGGGCCAAACCCACAGCAAGATCCATTCCATGTAGACCCGATGCGTCCGTTTCCCCCCTCAAGGTGCCGGCGGCGGCGCCGTCCGTGAGGGGGGCCACACATCGGAGATGTGTTCCGCCTCTTTAGACATGCCACCACACCACCCCGCATGTATGAGGGCCCAGTGCGATGCTCCGGTGGCATTGCTAACCCCCCCCCCCCCAGGGCTCCCGTCCTGCCTAACCCTGCAACATTTGACCACAAGATCAAGCCCTTTGACTTTACACGGACGTGCTTTGACCAGTGGAACTCTCCACTCGGTTGTGTTAGGTCTGCCCATAGGAACACTTTGGAGCAACATCTGGGCGAAACTCACAACAAGATCCCCTCCGTGTAGACCTGACGCGTCCGTTTCCCCCCTCCAGGTGGCGCTGCGGCACCGTCCATGAGGGGGGCCACACCTCAGAGACGCATGCCGCCTCTTCAGACATGCCACCAGACCACCCCGCATGTATGAGGGCCCGGTGCGATGCTCCGGTGGCATTGCTACCCCCAGAGCCCCCGTCCCGCCAAACCCTGTAGCGTTTGACCACAAGATCTAGCCCTTTGACTTTACACGGATCGGATGGGCGTTGACCAGTGGAACTCTCCACCCGGTTGTGTTAGGTCAGCCCATAGGAACACTTTGGAGCAACATCCGGGCCAAACCCACACCAAGATCCCCTCCGTGTAGACCCGGCGCGTCCGTTTCCCCCCTCCAGGTGCCGGTAGCGGCGCCGTCCATGAGGGGAGCCACACCTTGGAGACGTGTGCCGCCTCTTCAGACATGCCACCACACCACCCCGCATGTATGAGGGCCCGATGCGATGCTCCGGTGGCATTGCTACCCCCAGGGCCCATGTCCCGCCTAACCCTGTAGCATTTGACCACGAGATCTAACCCTTTAACTTTACCTGGACGCGCTTTGACCAGTGGAACTCTCCGCCCGGTTGTGTTAGGTCCGTCCATAGGAACACTTTGGAGCAACATCCGGGAAAAACCCATAGCAAGATCCCCTCCGTGTAGACCCGACGCGTCCATTTCCCCCCTCCAGGTGCCGACGGCGGTGCCATCCGTGAGGGGGGCACACCCCGGAGACGCGTGCCGCCTCTTCAGACATGCCACCACACCACCCCGCATGTATGAGGGCCCGGTGCGACGCTCCGGTGGCATTGCTACCCCCTAGGGCCCCCGTCCCGCCTAACCCTCTAGCGATTGACCACGAGATTCTAGCCCTTTGACTTTACACGGACGGTCTTTGACTAGTGGAACTCTCCACCCGGTTGTGTTAGGTCAGCCCATAGGAACACTTTGGAGCAGCATCCGGGCCAAACCCACAACAAGATCCCCTCCGTGTAGACCCGACGCCTCCGTTTCCCCCCTCTAGGTGCTGGCGGCGGCGCCGTCCGTGAGGGGGGCCACACCTCGGAGACGCGTGGGCCCTCCTACTATTGTGGAAGCGTGGTGGTAGGCGCAGGCACTCGGCACGCGGCTCCGCAGTGTGCCCCCCTCACGGGCGTCGGTGCCGTCGTGTCACAAGCGTTGCACCGGGTCCCATAGACACGGTAAACTAAAAATCAAAAAATGTAATAATTGAATTTATTAGAAACTCCGGTATTCATCATGGAAAACTTACTATCACAGTGAAACCTTCAGTGCCCGGGCACTGAAAGTTTCACCGTAATTGTCCGTTTTCTTCATATAAGTCTAATGAATACCGGAGCTAATGACGTATGGATTAGTGAACTATTTAAACAGGCCAAATTGCTTGTCCCTGGGCGAGGTCGGACTATTTTTCAAAAAAAATAGTAGTTGCCATCTATGCCTACGACCTTGCTGTCGGTATAGGCCTCCTATATATGCCGACGGCCTAGCCGTCGGCATAGAGCCACCCTTATCCACTCAACGGCCCTCTCGCTGCCAGGTGGGATAATGCCTATAGATCCACCCTTATCCACTCGGGCCACGCTGTGGCCACTCGTTCAACTACCCCTCCTCAACCACTCCTCCTACTCCGACCCACGCCGCGCCACCGCCAGACCCTGACCCCCACCTGCGCCGCCGCCGCCATCGGATCCCGACCCGCCGCGCCCTCGTTCTAGTCCCCCCTCCCCGCCGCCCTATCCCGACCCATGTCGCCGCCCTCCATCGCTGCCGCCGTCCGCCCCCTTCCACCCAAGCCCCCTCCACCCGCCGCCCCGGCCGCCCCCTCCACCTGCCGCCCCGTCCTCCCTCCTTCACCCGCCGCCGCCCTCCATTGCTGTCGTCGTCCGCCCCCCTCCACCCGCCGCCCCGGCCGTCCCCCTCTACCCGCCGCCCTGTCCACCTCCTGCTGCTGCTGGTGAGCTGGTCGCCGCTCCGGCGAACTCTGGCGCCCCCTCCCGGCCCTCCTCTGCTGCTGGTGAGCACCGGGGAGGCCCCGGCTGCCCACGCTCCACCGCCCGTCGCCGGCCTCTCCGACACCACCTCCGCCACCACGTCCCCCGCCCCCTCGCGGTCCCGCCACTTCCCTACTGCCCCCCTCGGTGAGCTCCCCCGCCACCCTCCCCCCCCCCCCCCCCGCTGCTGCCTTGCTCCCTTGCCATTGTTGTGCTACTGTGCTGCTAGATGAATCGATGGATAGATAGTTAGATAAATAATTTTTTTTGTATGTGTTTTCTTCTTCTTGCTACTGTTTTTAGTTGGATGGATGTATGGATTAATTTTTGTTAGATGGATACATGGATGTTGTTAGAATCATAGATGGTGGATGGATGGAATGTTGGTGAATTTTTTTAGAAACTTTGTTTGTCATAAATTTAATGTTAGGTCATGTTGATGAATGGATGTTGGTCAAGTTAATGATATATGAATGGATGGATGGATGTTGGACAAAATTTTAACACTTGACTGAGATGTGATGATCTTGCTATTTTTTTATACTCATAATGATCTTGCTAAATAATTGAAGACAAAATTTTGAGACATACTAAGGTGTGATGGTCTTGCTAAAAAATGATTCTCATGATGATATTGCTAAAAGAATAGAAGACAAAAGTTTGACACTTGACTGAGATGTGATGATCTAAGTTGTTCTTTCGGTGGAATTTGCAGGCTTTGTGGTGTCGCATTTCACCGGAGTGGCCGTTGTCCGACGCGTTGGTCCTTGAGCATCCCTCTGATGTTCGACTACTTTCTCTATAGCCGAGGGTGAGTTACAAATCCATCACCTCCTTTTTCATGTGACTACATTTCATTCTCAAGCCAAGGCGCGTAACCTAGGCGTCTCCCGTCTGAAAGGGTTGCATCGATAAATATGCAAACCGCAGCTCTTTCGGATTGTCCAGCGTTTTCCACGGACAGCCCGAGGATGTGTAGATTGGGTATGTTTCTCCATGCTCTACCCCGTTCCGAGACAGGATTTTGGTGGTGCCTCCCCGTTGTTCTCCAGAGCACATTCTCTTGGCTATTAGCCGAGACGTGTATCTGGAGAACAGCGGGGAGGTGCTGCCAAAATTTTGTCTCGGAACGGGGTAGAGCATGGAGAATGTACTCAATCTACACATCCTCGGGTGGGATTAGGACCCATCTTTACCTATTAGAGATGTAGGTGGATTCAACGCAGTAGAAAATGAAAATTTGATGTGATTAATTTAAGTGAATCCTTAATTATGTTGTCTGGCTTGCAAACAAGCAGAGGATGGCAGATAATCAATGGATGTACAGTGGTTTTATCCGTCGGAATCGAGTAACATCAGATGATCAGAGTGGATCGTGAAAACCGATGTGTATTTGAAGGAGATATTCCGTCGTCCAATGAGAATTGTCCCACCATGCCCTTGTGAGAGATGTGCCAGACGTCACCGTAGAAATCAGAAGGACATGACTGAGCACCTTCGCACGCACAGATATATGCCAAACTTTGACATGCCACTGATAAACATAACCGAGCAGGACCGTGGTAGAGAGGAGGTGATGCAGCAACGCATCGATGGATATGAGGACGACAGGGTCAGGGACATGCTAGATGGTGTCATTGTTGCAGAAATGGCAAATGCGACACCTTCAGAGAATGAACCGGAGGAGACGGAGGCAACCGCAAAGGCCTTCTTGGAGGTCTTGGCCTGTTCGAAGAAACCTCTTTATGGGGTGCGGAAATATCTCAGCTCGATGCCATCTCGCAACTAATTGCAGTCAAGGCTGAGTACGGTTGTACCCAGAAATGCTTCGAAGCATTCCTGGGAGTATGGGCTAATAGCCTCCCTGAGGGTCATGAACTGCTGAAAAGCATGTATGCTACAAAGAAAATCATGAAGGCACTCTCTATGGATTATGAGAAACTAGATGTTTGCCCGAAGAATTGCCTTTTGTTTAGGCACGAGTATGCGGATGACAAGTACTATAGGGAGTGCGGTTCGTCTCGGTACATTGAGGTGGTCGGTGAGGATGGTGAGAAAAAGCAGCTAGCCATCCCCGTTAAGGTTCTTCGGTATCTCCATTTCATAGAAAGATTGCAGTGCCTTTTCCTCAATTGCAACCAGCACCATCTCCTCCACCACAACCAAGGCTGCTTACCTTTGAGGAGTTTCTGGCACAGAACGCTGGCCCCTCGCCGGTTAGTTCATCCCCAACCTATTCACCCAAAGCATATCATTTATTCAACATAGTCATATATCCCGTTCACATGTCTTTTCAACATCCAGGGAACCGATGGATCTATCGTTGGTGGTGGTCTTCACAGCACTCCCGAGTCATGGAGCCCAACCACTCCGATCCACGGAGGCGGAGGCGGAGGCGGTCTTGGGGTAGCGATGCCGCTAGCAGTGACGACCTGGGCTTCGGCGGTAGCGCTGCCGCTAGCAGTGACGACCTGGGCTTCGGCGGACTTGGCGGTGACGACCTCCGCGGTGCTCGACGTCCTGGCGCTTAAGCCTTTTGGGTTACTTGGGTGTGGTGATGATGATAAACTTGTGGTCTTTTATGGTCCTTTAGATGACCTGTGTGCTTCTTTATATGCTATTTGTTGATTGTGATGATGCTTATGCTTTGTGATGATGAATATATTGTTGTGACGGTGCCAGATGATACTTAGATGTGTTCTGTATGCCTATTTCTATCATATATATCTGCTGATATTGCTGTATATTTGAATTGAATTGAACTGAAAACAAACAGAAAAAAGAAAAAAAATCAAACACAAACTATGCCGACGGCCTAGCCGTCGGCATAGGGCTGGCACAAGCTACCATTGGGCGCCACGTGGCACCTAGGCCGTCGGCACACTTTTGAAACTACGCCGACGGCCTAGCCGTCGGCATAGGTGCCACATGGCGCCCACTGGTCGCTCCTAGGGCACAGTTATGCTGACGGCTCATAGTTTCAAAAGTATGCCGACAGCCTAGCCGTCGGCATAGCTGTGCCCCAGCAGCGACCAGGAGCAGCCACGTGGCATATGTATGCCAACGGCTAGGGCCGTCGGCATACATATGCCACGTGGCTGCTCCTGGTTGGGCAGCACCTGACGGCGGGGATGTTGCCGACGTCCGCCCCGTCGGCATAGATGTACGGACGCCGTTGGGATAGGAGCTATGCCGACGGCCTTTTTATGCCGACGGCCTCCTGGGCTACGCCGGCGGATATGTTGCCGACGGCGTCGACATAGGCCTGTCCTGACGGGAATCAGGGCTATAGCGTTTTAGGTAAAATAGGTTATTGTCAAAGTGTACTTTAGAAAGCAAGATATGCAAATAAGACACTAACCAATGCTACTGCACGATTAGCTAGCTGGGTTACCAATTTCATGATGGCGACACCAGCGCTTCTTCATCTCACACTATCTAGTCTTATTCAAATAAATCAAACAACTTTTTGCGAACAATCAAACAAGTTCATTTGATTGCACGGTGCCATTTAGCGTTCAGGGTTTTCATGATGAAATTTCAAGGACGTGTGGTGAGCTCAACTCATGTAGAGAAATCAGCAGCATGGAGAACCTATTTATCAACCCTATCAGAAATTTCACCAACCAATATAATCAATGCAGACTTGAAGACAACTGAGAACCAACTAATGTGCGGTCTTTATATGACGTGCTACCGGGCGATGTATGATTGTGAGGTTGCAGAACCAGATCAAATGGCATACTTCCAATGCTATTCATATAAACAGGGAGAACAAATGCATGTCTCAGTACTTCAGAGAAACTGTCCGATCAACCTGAACTTCATTTTGCCACCGTTATTTTTGTTTGCATCTAGTATGACTAGGCCTGGGAGGCACCCGAGAATGCAGCGTTTCGAGTACTTTGCATGTGACCACAGCTTTTCTTAGATACTATGGAGACTACCGTACAAGTTTCCCATTAGAGTATCATTCCACTGTCTAAACCTTTCTCTATGGAGAAAGTGGCGGGGCAAAAGTATGTGCCACTTTTACGACATTGCCATCACATCGACGGTATCGAGTAGCTTTACAGTGCACTTCCAGGCCATGTTGGTCAGTCTGTCTCAGGTACTTCCATGTGGGTCCTTGTATCGATATAGATATAAGAGAGTGAATACTTCCATGTATGATCCCTAGTGCTTCCCAATAGTGAATTATATAAAAGAACAAACAATAGGCTGCAGCCCAAAGGAAACCTTTAGTGAATTAACCTATCGATTTTTCTGAAAAGATTGTATATTTCAGTATGATTGGGAGTCAATGGCCATGCGATCCTAATAGACATAATGGTTGATACACCTGACATCTTCATTCTTTTGATGAAGGGGCACTAGATTGTAGATTCTGTTAGAGTTAACCACGATGTAGTGGTACGTGTGCGGCTTGTACATGTTCAGTCACCTAATAGTAGTCGGATTAGAACTCCTAACCCGTGTAGCTAGCCTTGTAACTTGTAATAGCTCAGATCAAAGAAATTAGTTAAACCCATTACGGGTCGCGCAAGGTGCGGCCTCTGGTGGTGTCCACGTCGGATTAGCTAGGAGCCAAGAACAATTTTCTTTGCCGCTCCACCGGGCCACCACATCGTTCGTTTCGTCCAGTAAAAAAGAGAAAAAGGTTAACAAGGGCATAGCCCCCGCCCGTCGCCTCTGGCGCACGGGGGAAACCCTAACCGCGCCGCCAGCCGCCCCTCCCCGCTCCTCCCCCACTTCGCCGCCGCCGGAGGGGACACCGACGAAGCCCACGTGGTCTCGGGGAAAGGTGGCGGCGGGGCGTCCGCGTCGTTCTCCCGCAGATCTCGCGGCGGCCGGTGGCGCGCGGCAGTGTTCTGCCGGTGGCTGGCGCCTGCTGCCCTGGGGCAGCGTCCCTCACAGCGGCGGGGCTGCCCCTAAACGGCGCTTGGTGGTGGCCACGTGGTGGCACGCGGGTGGGCCAGATCTGGGCTACCGGTCTGCGTCCTCGTCGTGGCAGCGCTTGCCGTTGCCCTCGGCCATGAGGCGTGGTCCGGGACGGGCCGAGCGCCGGTGGTGCTGGCCAGGACGCACGCTGGCAGCGCCCTACTTCATCTCGCGTCGTCTCGCTGGCCAATGGTGGTGGTCATCTTCTTCGTCAGAGATGGCCAGCCAGAGGATCCGATCCATCATCTAGTCCCGGCTGCGAGTTGGGGAGACATGGTTGCCGGTGAAAACCGAGTCGTTGGCAGGCGATGGCGGCGTTCTATGCCGTTACCTTGATGGAGGCATCGTCATGTAACTAATGTTGACCCACTTGTGCTGCTCTAGGGGAAACCCTAGGATCTGATGTTCCAGATCGGACGATGGCGGCACTGCGGTGTCGTTTCTCTCTCGAGAGCATCGTTTGTGGAGCAGCGCTAGAAGTCAGAGGCAGGAGGTGGAGCGGCTTCGTCTTGCACGGAGCTTTTGTGGAGATGTTAAGTCATGCCTGACCGATAGGTGCTATGCTTTGTCATGCCTGGTCGGCAGGTGCTACGAACGAGAAGATCTTCTAAAGACTTCAAGCTGTGTCGGCTGGTGGTACTTGGCAGCATGGTGCTGAGGTGTATCAGTGGGGACCGTGATGTTCACAGCTGTTTGCGCGCAGGGTGGAGGTGCCTTTGGGCGCTGTGGTGGCGTCGACGATAGCTAGACCGAGCAAGGTTGATGCATCAGTACAATTCTGAAGATGGAGCGGTGGCAGTTGGCGGCGGCGGCCTCTGAGAGCACGCCGGACCGGCGAGACCCATGCCCCGCAGGCGTCCTGAATGGGTCCTCAGGTCTTAGATGTTAGGTTTAGCTGCGATGTCTATTTGGTATTAGGCCTAGGCTATTTGCGCTCCTTCATCAAGTGGATAGGTGTAGCGACAATTTGTTTCTTAGACGGCGGCTTTAGTCTTATTGTGGTATTACTTTGTAAGATCTTGTGTGAATAATTAATAAAGTGGCAGTATGCATCGTCCAGATGCAGAGGCCGGGGGTCATCCTCCTTTTCTAAAAAGGTAAAAAGAGAAAAAAACAAAGAAAGGGATTGCCCAGCCACCATTCCCGGAAAAGAATTCTATGAGACCAGGTCTCACGCGAGACCCATCCTGATAGATGACACGTGGCATTCATAAATCCCAAAGCATCTACCCCACCCTCACTCCGGGGGGAGAGATTAGATGCTTTGAAATTTATGAATGCCACGTGTCATTCATCAGGGCGGGTCTCAGAGCATCTCCAGCCGTTGGCCCCCAGGGGGCGCCTAAAAGCGCCGCCTGGGGGTGAGCCGGCGCAAAAAATCGGCCTGGGGACGAGTTGGTCCCCAGCCGCCCGTCCCAGGGCCGTCCCAGGCACGTTCAAAAAAGGCAAAATATAGCAAAGTTCAGCGAAGTTTGGCATATATTATATAATAGTCACGGATTTTTATTACATAATCTTATATCTTATATTTAATAATTGGAGGCACCTTTTAAGCCGTTTAATTAACCCACATCATCAATATTAATTCTAGCGTTGGATTAGATAATTTACGGCCAGGATAAAAGAAAAATTGCATTACAAAGATGGTCCGATACAAAAGGATCTGTCACGTATGCAGGTATAGTGCAAGAAAAAAAAACAGAAGCGTTCATCCATGAAAACTCCATGATCCAGTAAAAAATAATCTGTCACGTCCATGGGTAGTGGAACAGAAAATTAAAGCATCCACCCTTGAAAACTCCACGTTGTCCACGAGTAGTGAAAAAATAGAAACCTCCATGCAAGAAAACTCCACGATATAAAGCAGGAAAAAAGAATCCACAATCGGGGTGGACAAAAATACTCCACGTTCTCAAAACAAAAAAAAAGTTCCACGACCATGTTGCTTTCCAATTAAAAAAGAGAGACCGTGCTTTCCTATCCTTCTTTCTCATCTCCTGAAATTCTTGCCGAGGATACATCCCTTGAGGTGAACGGGAGACTGTGTGTTGATCGCGCTGTATCCGGCCAGGCCGCTAGAAACATGCATGTGGAGGCAGCAGTGCACTTGCTGCTAGACTCGGGAAGAATCTAGAACACACACAAAATCAAAGAACGGTAAGCGGCAACCGACCAAGAGAGCTAATAGATCGACAAACTTATTAATTTTATGATCCTTCCAGCAGCTACCACGGTCAGCGTGGGTGTCACCAGATTCATAAGAATGTTATCTAACGATGTATTTATTGCTATGTTGTGGTTCATCTAACGATGTATTTGCACTCATCCTCCACCTCATTTTCTCATCGCACATCAGATGGAAGCGTCCTCGGCGGCATCAGCAGAGGCAGCATGCGCGCACGCTCCTGTAATACGGCAAGCTGGCCGCATCATCTCGGCCTACAGGTATCCATAAATTCTGCGTATGATTAATTTAACAGCATATAGATGCAAGTGAATTAGTAATGACTAGTACAAATGCCCGTGCGTTGCAACGGGAAAAGTAAACTCTCGCACACTCCTAGCGAGTTATCCGTGTTCCAATTCTCCTCTTCGTCATCGATGTCGATGATAGTCCGTCACATACATATTCGCGTAATTTTGGTCATCACACTCACCATGCCGATTTCGCGAGCCCCTACTTGCACCAGCTTGTAATTTCTCATGCGTTGCAACCGTCACATACATATTCGTGTCGTTCAAAACCTATCATGTTATAACATGTCCATCGATCCATTTTCTTATTGAGCGCGTGCACAACAATAACTATTAATGCAAATTAAATTACGGTGTGAGGCCATCAATTTCTGATAGGCAAAGCTGTCCCGATGTTTCGATGAGATGGTGGCTATCGTTTTCTGTGGGAGTCGACCTTGACGATCCGACTACGTACGTGCAAGACGTCGCGCCTTAGCAATCGCTAAACCAACTTTCGAGGGTTATTGACCACACCGGAGCTCGATCAATCTAACCACGAGGGTCTATTTCCTGCAAGCAAACGAAGAACAAGCAAGAAACTGAGATTGCAATCTAGATATTGCGAACATAAGATGAAAGCTTTATTGATCAAGGTGGGGTTCTGTGACGCCTTGGTCTGGTCGTTGAACACAAACGAAGTACGCGAAGTTGCAGCTATGGCGAACTTTTAATCTAAACAAAACCCAAGGAAAAAGCTACTAGATGGATCTACTTATATAGGAGCAAGGGGTGGCGGCCAAGAAGGTGGGAGGACGTCCCAAGGCAGCCTAAAACTAACCTAGGTCGTACAAGGCTCATGGGCCCAAGTGGAGGTGATGCAACACCTTTGGGCTTGTAGTTTGATTTGGATTCTGCTGCAACGTCAGATTGTTTCGTCCGTAACTCAAAGCTCCGGACGAATTTGAAGGTGAATCCAATTGGGTTGGAAAGAGCACGAAATCTAGTTTCCAATAAAAAAAGAATCACCCAATTCGAAGTCCGTATGACAAAGTTGTTGGCGTTTTGAGTCAGGTATGTCTGTGCAGTCCGAATCTGAATCCAAAACGTGAGAGACTTAGACTCTATCTTCTCTTGGCCCAAAAGTGATGTGAGAGGACTTTTTGAACACAACCTAAACTTCTCCTTTTCCATTATCTTCATATGTGAATTGTATAAATGTCCCATACACCTGCAATTAGACAAAACACAAAAGTGTGTGAAGTATTTTTGTTCTGGATAATATAAATAGATTATTGAATAGTTTGCATTAGAAATCACCTGACAAATATGCATGTATGCAATATTTTTGGTCGTATCCAAGGTAGTCATGTCCTCATCATCCTCCCCTTTTTGAAAACAAAGCCGTCCTCGGCGTTGCTTAATCTGAAATGTGGCTAACAAAAGAGACAAGGTGTACATGTTGTATATGTATATGTCATCCAGTTTAACTTCCTTTGATTTTTGCACGTATGACACATGTATACATGAGTAACTTTCGTAGTTCATAAAAACTAAAGCCAAAAAATTATCACAAGAAGTAGAAGGCATGAAAATATTAGAACTCAGTTTGCACATATAAGTGAAGCTCTTATTCATTTCAAAAGATTCGCAATGTTTATCATTAAACCATCCCAACTTTGGTGAATAAACCTTACTTGCAACAAATTTACATGCTACAACATGCTTAAATAAGTAAACATGCAATAAGTCATTGGACACAGAATCATCACCAAGATTGGAGGCCATATCAAAATAATTAAACATTAGTTCTTTTGCATCAACAGTTAATTCAATGGGTGCACTCAAAATTGTTGATATTTCAGTTGTTTGATCACATGACGCATTCATGACAGTAACAAGATTCTCTAAAATAGGTGGTGTGCTCAAATCAACAGGTAACTCAATACATGACGCATTCAAGTTAACTAGGCATGCATCATTCTCATGTGAAGTTATATCGTCAATACCTTTACTGTTACCTTGTGGCAAAGATGTAGCTGATGTAGGTACGGACGTTGACAATGTATCATACCCTTGAGATGATGCCGCGCTCATAATCCGAGGTGCAATGATGGAGGAACCCACCGGCGGTGGTGAGCATGAACTGGAATAATAGTTGTTGTAGTCACCTAATGCATCCTCTTGTATCTGTCTCTTAAAGGTACAAGCACGGACATACATACCAGTAATGCAACGAGGAATATACTGAAATCTTGCCTGAATATCATGGTTCAAACCACCAAAAAACCTATTCATTGTATCATTCTCAGATTCTTCTATGTCACAATGATGCATATAAGATTTGAACTCTTGGTAGTAAGCATGAACAGTGTTGTTGCCTTGTTTAAATTGTTCAAATTTGCGAAGCAATTCACGACGATAATAAGGAGGGAAATTTTTTTGTCTCATTACAGCTTTCAAAACTTTCCAAGTTGTGGGTTGGTTATCAATGTTTTTCTTGCAATGTACACTCCACCAAACAGAAGCAAAATCAGTAAATGCTCTAGTGGCTGCTCGCACTCGCTCAAGTTCAGAAAAGTCATGGTGACTAAAAACTTGTTCTACTTCAAGCTCCCAAGCTAGATAAGTAGTACGATTAAATCTACCCTCAAATGACGGTAAAAAGATAACCTGACCATGTGCTTGTGTGTGTTGTCCCAACTCTCGTGATGGTGAAGATGTGTCCGTCGTCCAAGAACTTCTATCTTCGAAACCTGTCATGATTAGTAGAAACAAGAAAGAAAATTCAATAATAATGTTCCTATGAACTACTAGGGTGTGGTGGTAAAGCGCTCACAGTAAAGCAAATATCAATATCTTACAAGTTCTTACCAAGCAGCAGGTGGTGACAGGCAACCAGCGGTGTCAAATAACTCTGAAGATTGTGTAAAGCGATTGCCAGGGAAACGTACGTATACACGGTGTAGAAATATGTGGAGCTGGGTTGGCTATATATGGTAGCAAAATATTAGCAATAATCAATTCAGAGATGCAATGTTGAATAAATGCTCAACGACGGTACTGTGCTGGTCCTAGGCTAGACCGAACTAGAGACGCGAGCCTAGAACACTAATGAGGTCACGTCGTAGCACAACTAGCATCAATGAAGAATACTAAGTAGCTCTGGGCAGCAAGATATAAGTGAAAATCACAACGGCAGTAAACATAATGATGTGAAACAACAGCCAAGCAGGATATATCAACAATTTTGTCTCCAACTTTCCTCTGAAAAAGTTTGTTCCAATTTTTTTGATTTTTTTTCAAGAATGGTATTGACTCAAGCTTTCAAACACAAAAGGAATCACTCAATTCCGAGTTGATATGAGGAGTCAAAAAATTCGAAAACTGGCCTGAAAAACTGGAATAAGCTGTGTTCATGAACTTCGGAGGGCAAAAAGACCTATTTACAAGCCGATTTTGAGGTGCCAAATATTGAACTAGCTTCTTCAACTATTTAGATGCGGCTCATCGCTAGCTTTCGTTTGAGTACTCGCGGAGGCAAAACGGACTTCGTATGAGGAAGTTATGCTTGTTTCACTGAACAGTGCACAAAACAGATTTCAATCCGAATTCAACTACGAGATTGAGTCTAAAAAGATCCGAATTTTGTTTTTTTTTCTTTTCTTTTTTTTTCCTCACACTTTTTTTCTTTCTCTCCTTTTTTCTCTGACTTTTTTTCTCTTTTTTTTCTCTTGTTTTTTTTCTCTCTTTTTTTCTTCCTCTTTCCAAAACAAACTAGATAAGATGCAGATTGGATCAAGCGAAGATGTGAACAATCTCAACTATTATTATGACAATGAATGGTGGGTAGCACGTGGTGGAAATTGATGGATGGGTGGTGGACAGCGGAAGAGATAATGATGCAGCGGTGGCGTGACTAATGTGAACAGAACTCGAAACTCTAAACGAACTAGACACTAAGACCAGCAACTCGACACGACGATGCAACCGATAATTCAACTATGCAAGCAATGAAAAGAAAATTGCAAAGACTCGGACTGGCTTGGACCAAGGATGAATAGATCTAACTCTTTTTTGTGGCTTTTTCTTGGACAATAGGTAAGAAAATAAATCTAATCTAGGAAAACTGGAAATTCTCACCGAGCAACCTGAAAACTGATACCACTTGATAGGGCAAAGGTGTCCCGATGTTTCGATGAGATGGTGGCTATCGTTTTCTGTGGGAGTCGACCTTGACGATCCGACTACGTACGTGCGAGACGTCGCGCCTTAGCAATCGCTAAACCAACTTCCGATGGGTTATTGACCACGCCGGAGCACGATCAACCTGACCACGAGGGTCTGTTTCCTACAAGCAAACGAAGAACAAGTAAGAAACTGAGATTGCAATCTGGATATTGCGAATATAAGATGAAAGCTTTATTGATCAAGGTGGGGTTCTGTGACGCCTTGGTCTGGTCGTTGAACACAAACGAAGTACGCGAAGTTGCAGCTATGGCGAACTTTTAATCTAAACAAAACCCAAGGAAAAAGCTACTAGATGGATCTACTTATATAGGAGCAAGGGGTGACGGCCAAGGAGGTGGGAGGACGTCCCAAGGCAGCCTAAAACTAACCCTAGGTCGTACAAGGCTCATGGGCCCAAGTGGAGGTGATGCAACACCTTTGGGCTTGTAGTTTGACTCGGATTCTGCTGCAACATCAGATTGTTTCGTCCGTAACTCAAAGCTCCGGACGAATTTGAAGGTGAATCCAATTGGATTGGAAAGAGCACGAAATCTAGTTTCCAACAAAAAAAATCACCCAATTCGGAGTCCGTATGAAAAAGTTGTTGGCGTTTTGAGTCAGGTATGTCTATGCAGTCCGAATCTGAATCCAGAACGTGAGAGACTTGGACTCTATCTTCTCTTAACCCAAAAGTGACGTGAGAGGACTTTTTGAATACAACCTAAACTTCTCATTTTCCCTTATCTTCATATGTGGATTGTACAAATGTCCCATACACCTGCAATTAGACAAAACACAAAAGTGTGCGAAGTATTTTTGTTTTGGATAACATAAATAGATTATTGAATAGTTTGCATCAGAAATCACCTGACAAATATGCATGTATGCAATATTTTTGGTCGTATCCAAGGTAGTCATGTCCTCATCAATTTCTTGACTCAACATAAACCGAATAGACTTCATTGTCGCCACCGTCCACCATCTTCATTTCTAATATGAAGTTGGGCATCTCTCCGGCAAAGAACTATGTCGTGTCGTTTCACCATGGCCATCGAATCATAGTTTAAAAAACTGAATAGGCAACCAAACCGGTGAGGCTACCTGTTAAGATTCTCACCGGTTAGCCTATCGGTTCATCTGTTCATTCGTGTCAAAAACGGAAATATTGAAGTTATTAAGAAATTATCCTTGATAAATGTGTACGCATAGTATTGGATGTAATCCATTTAAAAAACAGAAAGTGTTGGTGGCCTAGATGGTTGTTGGTCGTTTGGCGTTCATCGGCTCAAGGTTAACTGATGGGTCCCGAGTTGACGCACTATTTTATGAATATTTTTCAGGTCATAAAAAATGGGCAAGGTGTAGGTTTCAGTTTTTTCGTTTGCACCTTGAGGGGGTCCAATTCAGGGTTTGGATGTGTTATGTGTAGATAATAACTCATTACAAATTAGAGGTCCAACTAAAGAAACATTATTAGAAGATTAAAAAGCTCTTCCATGAGCCAGGTCTTTCTTTTTTACTCTCTTCTTTTCGGTTTATAAGGCTTATCTCAAAATTTTAGTTTTCCCGTTTTATAAGGCTCGATTTGGTTGTTCCTCATCACATGTTCAAATTATAAGATGCATTAAATCATTGCATGCAAGTACTAAAAGAAAATTGATCAATGCATGTACTTTATGCATACATGCACTGCAATTAATGCATTGGTAAACACAATTGTTTGAGAAAAACAAGCGCATTAATTGAGTGATTTTGCAAACTACAAAAATTATTCCACCACTCACCATCTACCTTGGTTGGTAAAATTTTTGAATTGAGCCATATAAACCGGAAAGAAGGGAGTATGCATTAGCGTGTGCCCATGCATATAATCTAATACATCTGCCCATGCACGTAGTGGCACAACTGAATCCTCTCTCACATCTGCCCATGCACCCATAGAGCACAATAGAATTCATTTGCTCTGTTAATTAATAGCAAAATTATTATTTCCTATTTAATTTCCCAGCGAATTTATTTTGTCCTTAATTTTCCTTCCCTTCATGCCTCGTCGTATGCCGGTGTGTTGCAACGGGCGAAAAAATTAACAAAACCTGCTTCATGTGCCATTACACGCTACTCATATCCAACTCTAATAAACCTTGAGATAAGGTTACCCTTGTCTATCTAAGATGCATATGAGCGTGTGTTGCCACGGGTTGCATTATCCTTTTTCTTTGGATCATGACATGTCGATGTGAAGAGGCCACCCCAATGTCCCTAATTGGCGCATATTTAAGCTCTACACTGCCATCAGATGGAAGAATAGTGATGCATGAAACAATCTTTTAGGGAGAAACATACAATGTAATTCATTTAAGGTATTTTCAAAAGATTTGAATTCAATGATTTTGATTATGTAGGTTTTTTTGTTTTTATTGAAGATTGTTTGATTTTGTAAGATTATATTTCATCCATAATGTTTTTTTTCACTATTTGGGCTTGACCCAAACGCAAGAGAAAAATGATGCTATCTCCTGATAGGTCTCTCCCATACTCCCGTTCTAGCACAGATAGATGCATTCCCTTGTCTAAAAAAAATGCATTCCCTCAAAAAACACACATATAGTTCTTTTTTAGGGGTACTCCCAACTTTATTACTTGAACAATGTTGGAATGTCATTCGCTACAAAATGTAAAAATGCAGTCCGGTGACACATCAGGCCAAACCATCTCTAAATCATTGCTAACTTCCACTTTAGCTAAAACATGAGCAGCTAGATTAGCTGTACGCCGAGCCCAGGTGACCTTGTAATCTTGTGTAGATCGTAACATCTCTTTGATTTTTTTCTATAAAAGGTCCCAGTGCTGAGACCTGAGAGCATCGTGCATGTCCTCTTTTGTTTAGAAAAGGATTAGAAAATCCAGCCGGCTGATAAAAATCGAGCGGACACGTAACCATCACGTGTACGTCTCTAGAGAGGCCCCTTATCCATCCGTCTCCACCTCCACCGATCTGGTTCTCTCTCGTTCTCTGTCAATCATCTCTTTCTCTTTCTCTCTCTCTCTCTCATTCCTATCCAGGCGAGAGTGCGTGCCGGCACCAGCGCCCCTCCCCGCCGACGGTGGCCACCACCACCTGCGTCGTGGCCAGCTCCGTTGCGTGCGCCCCCCTCCCCTCCCCCGGGCTGTTGTCCCCCTGGTGGCAGATCAGATCCGGGGCAGCTGCTCCCCTGGCCGCGCCTTCCCTTCCCATGACTCCGGCGCGATCCTCTGATCTCCACGGGGACCTGCGCCGCCCAAATTCGCCTCACATGCATGTCGTTCCGGTGTGCTGGCGGCGATCCACGATCCAGCGCTGTTGGGCTACTTTTCCTCTCCGCCAACATCCGCGGTGCCGCCAAGTCGGCCCTGTTCTGTCTCCTCCTCCCTCTGGGAGGCCCGTGTCCGACAGTTGCAGGCTGTCGACTGTCAACGCTGGATGTGCCAAACCTCCACCCCATCAGGTCGGATCCAATCTTTCTTTTTTCGTTCTCTCCGTTCTACGGCAATTGGTCGATAGGTCCCCCCTCGAGCTGGTTCTCCTTTGTTAATTCCTTCCCTTGATTGATTTTGAGGCGGCTTGTTGATTTCAGATCGCCCACATATATATATTGGTGAATTGATCTAAAATAGCGAGGTGGTACTATCTCTTTCTAATATGAAGTCGAATCCTCTCTGGTTCGCAGGTGGAGAGTTTGATCCCGAGCAGTGATGATTTTATTTTTGTCTCCTCTGCTAGGAGGCAGAGGAACGGAGAGTGGCGGCAAGGGCAGCCGCCGGCGCGATGACGAGAACCTAGGGGTGGACACACGGGAGATCGGGTGCTCGCGCGAAGCCTCCTGCAGCACGGTCGCCCACGAGCCCACCCGGAGCTGTCGTCCCCGTGAAGGGCGCCGCCCCGCTGCACTGGAAAGGAAGCTGTCTGGATGAAGAAAGGATCGCGGGCTGAATTCTTACGAACATAGGGGTGTTTCTGTAAAAATGAATCGTTTTTGCAGATTTGCAGATTCACTTAAACAGGAACTGCGGGTTAATTTATCAAAAACGGGGGACCTTTCTGTAGAAACGCCGACGACGTAGGGCCAGAAGCAGTCGCTGGTTTATTATTAGGGGGAGATATAGTCCACCATGTGTCTGCCATGCATATGTAGGCTGCCAACGTACGTATTTGCGTTTCCATCAGGAGATTGGTCTTTTTGTTTGTAACGCCACGTGCACATGCAACGTCTTCGATTTGTTCACCAAGAAAAAACATACAGATGAACCCTACTAGGAATTGTAACATGAAGTGTGACCAATGAAAAACACACTAAGTATTTTACACCAGGATATCTTTATTAATTTATCAATATTTTTACTTAACTATTTTGCCAAACAAAGGTTGTCCTTTTTTCCCAGGATGTTGTGCAGTTTGATATGTCACATACAAAAAATATTTTTTGCTACAAAAATTTATAAACAAGTAATTTATCGTGCTAGACAGCACATCATATTGCAACCGCCCGCCCACTCATATTATATAAACTATTCTAGCAATTTAACTCTTCTTATTATTTGTCATATACTGCTTAGTTTTATGACTTATTCACATGTATTTTTGGTGCAAATTTAATGCTATTCTTAGCTTATCGCACCCAGCATTTGTTTTGTGTACAGATTCCATTGTAGATGCTTCAGATGTAGGATTGTTGGTTTAGGCCCAAGATTCATCTTACAAAATAAAGCACAAATCTAAAAGGCTTAGGCGGTGACCGGCTGACGACGTCCCATGGTCCCAAGAATTTACATGTTGGATGTTAAGAGGTGCTCGATGCCCCTGATCAAGATATATGATTATCGTTGTCTGTCTCTGGGCGTCTACAACACCAGTTTCAGAACTAGCGATTCATCTGTAAAAATTTTGATGGTAGGAACAGACAGAACGCAACTTGGTGACGGACTAATGGTCATTTACATGGTTGTTTTTTTGCATGATATATTACATGAGTCATCTCAAATTCTCAATCACATAATTTACCCTATGATTCTCATTGATGCCTGACATATATGCATGTATGAATATTCATCATATTCATGCCGTAGCAGTTTCTGCTCTTATGTCTGGCCTATCATATTCATCATACTCTCATTGATTGCCTAGCAATGATTTGTTACTAATGATAGAATCCCTACTCAGTATATCATGTTATTGTATGAAAATACCTTCAAATCTCAAGTTCGCAAATAAAGTATAACATTGGATAAAATATACAAGACACCTATCTATGTAGATTATCTAATGGTTCAATCACATGCATATGTATACAACCATACCCATGTCTTCGATTTCATATACATATTAATGGTGGGAGTAAAATAAATTGCGTAGATTCACTTTAATGAAGGGCATGCACTGTGAGGTATGTACCACATGCAGTTGATTTTCTACACTTTCATGTTTATACATTTGCATCTAGCTTATAATCTATATATTTCTATTTTTTTCCATAATTATGTCCTGGCTTTGTTAGCCTCGGCCAAGGATCAGATGGCCTAAACTTACCTATGTCAAAGTTAGACATGACTGAAATTAATATGCTCGAAGTATGCGTGCACATGTCCAATATAAAGACAAAATAAATACATCAGAAAAAAGAGAAATGCATCACTATGCATAGTAGTGAGAATATATTCAGTTACATTGGATAACAATATTCAAATCAGCATCAGAGATCTAACAAATGAAACAATTTCCACAAGAACGTATCACCATGAAATTATTTTGTGAATGTGGATGATTCTTTATTATCATTCCGTTGACTAATAAAACTTTTTTAGTACCAACATTTCAAAAATTGTATTATCGCATCTTTCACAAACATCAAATACAACTTTGTGGTCTTTTACTGCTAGCCCGTGCAGTTGCACGGGTTGACGACTAGTATGTCTAATTAAAAAAGAAACTGGCTAAACGTGGAGTAGTCGTCGTCGCCGCCGCCGTCGTCGTCGGGCTTCTACTCCTTGACGCGGCCGTCCCTGGTGGACCCCTGACCGGCGTCGCCAACGCAGACTGGTGGCGACGGCGCGTCGTCGTTGTCGCTATCCTCGATGACGATGACGCCTCCTTCGTCGCGGCCCCGGCGGCGCTGTGCGAATCACTGCAGGGCGGCGCACTGGCGCTCCCTCGCCATCTTCAAGGAGTCCGCGCACGCCCATTTCAGAGCCGCGTCGTCGTCGAGCTCGACGTCGCCGTCGTGCTCCGTCTTCACCGCAGGGAGGAGGCCCTCGCGAGGAGAGGAGGAAGGTCCGCCGTCTGCCGGGCGAGCTTCGCTCGCCGACCTCCTCCGGCGGCGGCGGGGAATAGAGGGGGGGAGGGCCTGGAGGCGACGGCGGCTAGGGCGCCTGAGCTGCCTCCCTGGAAGCGACGCGAGCGCTAAGTGCGGGATGCTCGGTAAAGAAATAAGACTCGGCTTAGCTGCCAATAAGCCAAGTGAGAGAAAAAGAAGTGCTCATCTTCTAGAAATTACTCGGCATATAGAACCAAAAGCTCTTGGCTTCCAGCAAGCCTCGACAACGTTCTCTGCCACGTTGCCATCACAGAGATGGTTGAGGGCCCCGTGACGGGGCAGCCTATAAGCCGAGTGTGTATCTCAAGGCTCGACTTACTTTAGGGGAATTCTTTTATTTTTTAAGTACACGAAATATAAGCCGAGTCCCCGAGAAAAAGAACTCAGCTTACATGTGGCATATTTCTCGCAAACCTCTTTTTTGTGCAAGATTAGATTTTTACTGTTTTTCGTTGAATTTATATTTACTTATTGCATTTTACTTCTTTCCCTTTCTCAAACACATTCTCTTTGGGCTACTTTTCATCACCCTTTTGATGCTCCAACTCCTTGACCTCTCTCTAATCAATTGCCACCATTTTGCCACTTTAAAGTTGTGGTTCTTCACACCCCTGGTGTACCCAAATTAGGATCACATGAAAAATGATATGTACCGACCGTTATTAACGTATTTTGATGAATCTCTTGTTCGGTAAGCCCGAAAAGCTGAAAGGGATGATTGCATCTAGACTATCCTATTTATGTGTGTTAAAAATTATCACAAGACCTTGAGAAAAGCCCGTATGACCTATGGGACTATCTTGAAGGTTCTGGACTTTGAGTGTGACACTCCCACTTCGAGGCGATGGGAGGGAATCTTGTGAAGACATGAGCGCAATCTTGGTTTAACATTGCATGCTCATACTAATGTGATTGTGTAAATAAATGTTTATCAAATATTGCCCATTGCTCTTTAGTTTGATAAGAAGTTTGTTAAGAAAATTAAAATGAAATAGGTTCAGAAGATTAGTAATTAAGGTGATCGAGGTTAGATGAAGAAGTGGTGGAATGAAAGATAGAACATTACATTCTTTTTTTGCGGGGAAGAACATTACATTCTTATTAAGTACCCAAATCTACATTATTAGGTGTGGTTTGTCCAAGAAAGGCTCAGGCTGCATATACGCACTACATAGTGGAATTTTGGCAAAAAACCAATACACACTACAAAAGGGAATGGAGGAATATTGTATAGAGAAAAGTATGCTTTTAGTCCCTTAAATTTACAAAAAGTCTAGATCTAGTCCCTCAGGATTTTTTGAGACACATTTGGTCCTTCTAGTCTCAAAACCGGGCAAGTTTCATCTAAAACCAGAACTTATGGGAAAACCGGTCAGGTGGAAGCGGTTTTTTATCTCATCTTCTGCCACGTAGGACAAGTTCTGCCCAATCCACCGGCTCTTCCCCAACCTCATAGCGCCGCCCCACCGAGCCCCTGCCCAACATCACGACACCGCAGTATCGCCATCGTCCGATCTGGAAGACCAGATCCTAGGGTTTACCCCGGAGCATCACGAGTGGGTCGATAGTAGTTACACCACGATGCCTTCATCAAGGTAACGACGCAGAACGTGGCCTTCTCCTGCCATCGGCTCGGTTTTCACCGGCAACTATGTCTTCCCGACTCACAACCGGAACTAGATGGCGGATCTTGAGATCTGACCATCCAGCCTCAGGGTGACCACCCCCGGCGGAGGAGAATGCCACCACCGCTAGCGGCACTGGACAAATAATATCTGACCGAAGGCGTCGCGGACCAGTCAACCATGGCCACATCCCCTCCTGAGATCCGCCCTTCCCACGAAGCCGCTGGAGCAGTGATGAACCACCGAAAAAGAAGAAGACCGAAGGGCGATTTTGCGCCGCTGGTCCCTCCAGACTGCGGGGCTGCAGCCTAGATCCCCGTCGTCCCCAACACCGGTAGCGCCCAGGCTTAGTCGGCGCACGTCTCTGGGGACGGCGAGGTGGAGGAGAGGGGAGGCGGCGGCGTCCGGGGCGCTAGAGTTGGCCCCCTGATCGCCCTGGAGGGAGCGATAGGAGGCAGCCCTGGAGCGATAAGATCTCAATGAGCGGTTTATATGACTTTGTTGGGAGAAATAATTTGAGATAATGTATGATGATATTCAAAATCCACACAGGTTGATAGGAGATTTGTTTAAAAATAACATCCAAATTTGCAGTCATTATCTTCTAGGGTACATATTATGATTTGGGAGAAATCTGCAATACAACATCATGCATTGAAACCCATAGCTTCCGGAAATAGTTTGGCCTCGGCAAATGTTATAGTCCCTTCTTTCCTAAATATAAGAGAGAGATTTCAATATGGACTACATGCGAAGCAAAATAAATGAATTTACACTCTAAATTATGTTTATATACATGCATATGTAGTCCGTATTGATATCTCTAAAAGGTCTTATATTTAGAAATGAATGAAGTAGTTGACTTGCCTTGTCCTTATCTTCAAAGAAGGTTCCAAACCGCCATGTCGTAAAAAAAATCCCCTCCTCCCGCGACGCTCCCGCGAGCGTCCAGGAGGCTAACCCTAGCGCCGCCGCCCACCCCCCTTCCTCCCCTCCCCCGCTGCAGCCAGGGGGTGCAAGCAGGCGAAGCCCGGTCGTCGCCGCCGGCGGCGAGGCCCTTTTGTCTCCTCGAGCAGGCGGATCGATGCGGGCCAGATCTCTCGGGCCGGGACGCGGTGCTTGTTGCCGGCCGCGGCGGCGCAGCAGCGCTCTGGCATGGGCCAGCGATGGTGGCGGGGAAGCGGCGTGACAGGTGGCAAGGAGGTGGTGCAGGCCGGTGGGTGGTGTTGTGTAACACCCCGGATGTAACTTTCCCAATTTGTACTCCAACTCTTGCTGTTTCCGGCGTTAAGTTATATTTATTTCCTCGGGTTCGGTTTCTTTGTCTCCGTGTGTTGTTGTCATTGTCATGCATCTCATATCATGTCATCATGTGCATTGCATTTGCATACGTGTTCGTCTCATGCATTTGAGCATTTTCCCCGTTGTCCGTTTTGCATTCCGGCGCTCCGTTCTCCTCCGGTGGTCTTTTCTAGCTTTCTTTCGTGTGTGGGGATTAAACATTTTCGGATTGGACCGAGACTTGCCAAGCGGCCTTGGTTTACTACCGGTAGACCGCCTGTCAAGTTTCGTATCATTTGGACTTTGTTTGATCCTCCAACGGTTAACCGAGGGACCGAAAAGGCCTCGTGTGTGTTGCAGCCCAACACCCCTCCAATTTGGCCCAAAACCCACCAAACTCTGCTCCATGTCCTAGAGAGTTCGATCACGATCGCGTGGCCGCAAACCGCACCTCATTTGGACTCTCCGAGCTCCCTCTATGCCTATAAATAGCCCCTCCTCCGAAATCCCGGATCTCCTCGTCCAAACCCTAGAAAAGTCCTCCTCGCGCCGGCCGGACACGTCCGTCCTCCGCCAGCCAACTAGCAGCCGCCACGTGGCCGGGCGAGCCCCACATCGCCGCCGCCGCCCGAGCCCGCGGGAGGCCCTCCCCGGCCCATCCATCGCGCCGCCCCGCGCCTCCTTCTCCTCCCTCGCCCGCAGCCACCCGCCGGCGAGCCGCCGCCGCCTCTCCACCGCGGGCCGCCGCCTCTCCACTCCGGCAGCCCGCGCCGCCCTGCGCCATCGCCGCCGGCCGCCGCCGCCCGCCTTCGCCGTCCGCTCCGGCCGCCCCGCCTCGCACCACCGCCGCTGCCACTCCGGCGCGCAGCGCCGCCTCGGCGAGCTCCGGCCGCCGCCGCCCCGTCTCCAGCGAGGTCCTCCCCGGTCAACCTCGAAGGGCGCGCCGCCGATCTGGATCTGGATCGGAGCTACAGTAAACCCTAGGAGGTGTTTTTTTTGCTAACTCCCGAAATTGCAGATCCAAGTGCCTCTGTTCGGGGCCCCGTAACTTTGCATCCGTAGCTCCGATTTGGGCATATAGCATATCAAAATGCTCACCTCAGAGAGTACATCATTTCATTCCATTGCACCATTTTCATTTGAGCTCATCTTGATGCCCGAAATGCTGTTAGAAGAGGGCTACTTGAGTTAATTATCAGATCTGTTACTCCGTTTAGCACTTTTGTCATTTTTGCCATGATTAATGTGTGCATGATATGCCTGTGAGTTCTTCATATGTTTTCTTAAGGGTTTTGTCATCTTTCCATAGGTGCAACCCATGTATTTTTAAGATGTGTGTGGTGACTTGTGCAAGCTTGCAAAGTGGTGCACTTGCTAATTCTGTTTTCAGGGACTTAGTGATTTCACTAAGTCCTGGGATTGTTTATCTCACGATGCCATATGTTCTTGTTGTTTCCTAGTGATCCGTGCCTCTTTTGGGGATGATCAGTAAGGGAGTTTTGTTAATCTTGTAGTGCTCTATCCATCCATGTCTTTGTTTACAATTATGGAGCACCCTAGCTTGAGTCAATCGAGCTCTACTTTTACTTCGTTGCGAATCTGGGCAGATCGTCAACTTGTTTGCGATTTTGCCGATGTTATTGTAGTTGATCCGTGCATGCTATGCAATTGTTCTTGCCATGTCTAGCTTGCATTTTGTGCCTTCTTAAGGTATGTATGCTTGTCTTGCCATGACTTGCAACGTAGTGAGTGCATCGAGCTCGTAAACATGCCTTCGTGAGTTATGTTTCAGCATGTCCCAGTTTTTCACTAAGTCTGAAAACTGATTATGTTTTTGCTATGTTCGTGTGCTTGTTAGTATATTTTGTGATCCCTTTTGGCTCAAGGTCACTAAGAGACTTTTGTTAAGCTTGTTGAGTAGCTCCATGCCATGTCTTTCTTTGTCATGTTCAGATCCTGTAGCATGTTGTTTTGTTGCTCCGAAGAGGGCTATATGATCTGAAATTCCAGACAAGTGTTAATTTCACTAAGTCTGAGATCTGTTTTACCATTTGCGTTTTTGCCATGCTTGTTTGAACCTGTTAATGGATGATTTGGCCGTAGCTCAGTGCTAGACTTTTGTTAAGCATCTTGAATGCTTCCCTGCCATGTATTTTGTTACCATGTTTGGGTGCTGTAGAATGTTCATTTCGTTGCATTTAGATGCCTACTTGCTGTAAATCGCAGACTGGTGTCATATTTGAATCGCTTGCCATTTCCAAACCGTAACTCCGATTCCGGCGTTCTTTATATCATTTTCAAGCGATTTCATCTCATCTTTCCAGTGACACACTTGTATTTCCAAGTTGAGGCCAGCTTCATGCATTTCCTGTCATATCTTGCATTTTGCATCCCGCATCGCATCCCGCATAGCATATCATCTTTGCATCGTGTTGTTTGAGTTTGCACGTGGTTGATTGTATCCTTGTTTCTTGTTTGTCTTGTTTGGGTAGAGCCGGGAGATGAGTTCGCTAACGAGGAGCCCGTTGAGTTTGCTTTTGAGGATCCAGTCAACTCTGACAACTGTGCAGGCAAGATGATCATACCCTCGAAATCACTACTATCTTTGCTATGCTAGTTTGCTCGCTCTTTTGCTATGCCATTGCTACGATGACTACCACTTTCTTGCAAGCTTCCCAAATTGCCATGTCAAACCTCTAACCCACCATGTCCTAGCAAACCGTTGATTGGCTATGTTACCGCTTTGCTCAGCCCCTCTTATAGCGTTGTTAGTTGCAGGTGGAGATTGGAGGCCGTTCCTTGTTGGAACATCTCTTATTTACTTGTTGGGATATCATTATATTGCCATGTTATCTTAATGCATCTATATACTTGGTAAAGGGTGGAAGGCTCGGCCTCTCGCCTAGTGTTTTGTTCCACTCTTGCCGCCCTAGTTTCCATCATATCGGTGTTATGTTCCCGGATTTTGCGTTCCTTATGCGGTTGGGTTATAATGGGAACCCCTTGATAGTTCGCTTTGATTAAAGCTTTTCCAGCAATGCCCAACCTTGGTTTTACCATTCGCCACCTAGCCTCTTTTTCCCTTGGGTTACCGGAGCCCAAGGGTCATCTTATTTTAAACCCCCCCGGGCCAGTGCTCCCTCTGAGTGTTGGTCCGAACTGAGCTGCCTGTGGGGCCACCTCAGGGAAACTTGAGGGTTGGTTTTACTCCTAGCTAGTCTCATCTGAGTGTGCCCTGAGAATGAGATATGTGCAGCTCCTATCGGGATTTGTCGGCACATTCGGGCGGTGTTGCTGGTCTTGTTTTAACCTGTCGAAGTGTCTTGAGTTACCGAGATACTGAGTCTGATCGGAACGTCTTGGGAGGAGGTCTATTCCTTCGTGGACCGTGAGAGCTTGTCATGGGCTAAGTTGGGACTCCCCTGCAGGGATTGAACTTTTGAAAGCCGTGCCCGCGGTTATGGGCAAATGGGAATTTGTTAATGTCTGGTTGTAGATAACTTGAACCTTAATTAATTAAAATGAATCAACTGAGTGTGTTACCGTGATGGCCTCTTCTCGGCGGAGTCCGGGAAGTGGACACGGTGTTGGTGTAATGTTTGCGCAGGTTGTTCTCTAGCTTCTCGCTCGCGCCTTGCCTCTTCTTCTCGCTCTCTTTTGCGAATAAGTTAGCCACCATACTTGCTAGTCGCTTGCTGCAGCTCCACTCATATTTCTTTACCTTGCCATACCTATAAGCTTAAATAGTCTTGATCGCGAGGGTGCGAGATTGTTGAGTCCCTGTGGCTCACAGATTACTATTACACCAGATGCAGGCCTGATGATTCCGCTCCAAGAGACGCGTATGAGCTCAAGTGGGAGTTCGACGAAGACTCTCAACGTTACTATGTCTCCTTTCCCGATGATCAGTAGTGGTGCCCAGTTGGGGGTGAACGGGACCGTTGTCGCATGTTGGGTTCTCTTTTATTTTGGCTCCGTAGTCGGGCCATGAGCGTTTGGATGATGTAATGTTATTTATGTACTTGTTTGACATGGCGAGTGTAAGCCAACTATGTTATCTCCCTTTTTATTATCTTATTACATGGGATGTTGTGAAGATTGCCTAACTTGCGACATATGCCTTCAATGCGATTATATCTCTAAGTCGTGCCTCGACACGTGGGAGCTATAGTCGCATCGAGGGTGTTACATGTTGGCGGCGGTTGCTCCCCTACAGCGCCTCAGCATCGCCTCTGGCGCTGCGGGTCGAGTTCAACCGGGTCGCGGGCGGCCCTCTCTTCGTGGCTCTGGTGGGGGAGGGGGGCGGCGCGGCAGCGGTGGCGGTGGGCATCCCCTTTCAGCCGGTCCCTTTGCGACGGGGCGGCGGCGCTCGGCTCAGGAAGACACCCTTGGTGGCTTCCCTTGGGCGCGGCGGCGACCGATCTGGTTCCCCTTCCCCTTCTTCGGCGTACAACGGCGGCCGGTGCACTCCGGATGGTCCGGGCCTGTGGCTTCGGGGGCCAACGTGGTTTTGGGGGGGAGGCTGGCTGGTGGACGGTGGTGCTTCTGTGTGCCCCGTCGCCAATCTTGGCCTTGGGCTGCTCCGTCACCTCCCCCTTCCCCTGGACCGGCTATGGTTGCGGTTCCTCTCGTGGCAAGGTGCCCGCCGGTGACTTCGGAGTCGGCTGGGGGCGCAGATCTGGCCAAAGTTGTGTCTTTTGGTGGCTGTCGCGGTGGTCTGGTGGCAGGACGACGATCCTGGCAGTGGGAGGCGCGTATGTCATGGGCGGACTGCGCGTCTCGGTTGCGGGCATGCAGTCATGGCTGCTTGGGCGGCATGGCTGTGAGTGGTCGGCAGATCGGGTATGTGACGGGGGGATTGAAGCACTGGGGTTCATCACCTGTACGGTTCATGCACTGGCCGACAGTGGCGGCATTCGCGGATGTCGTGTTCCTTTGGTAGGCTCCGTCGTGGTGCTCCCTCTACCTCGTCTCGCTCCGGGTGAAAACTTGATCTTTGGATCGGACGGTGGCGACATTCAGTGGTCGTACCATTCTTGGAGGCATCGTCTTGGAGCCTTCGGTCCGGCGTGGTTCGTCACACACCCCCTGGACGATTGCTCTTGGTGGTCGGCACTAAGCGGTTCCTTTTTTGCACATCTTGTAGGTGCTTGGTTGTCGTTGTGGGTGTGTTTCGTTGCCCGGCTTCCTTGTATCTTGCCTTGGGTATGTGTGATGTGTGTTTGTATCGATGCTTGGGATGTAAGTGGTTGTTTCTTTATAATATAAAGCGGGGGAACCCTTTTTGTTAACCGCCATGTCGTCGAGGCATAGGACTTTTATTATGATGTCAATGTCTCCTTTTTAGCTTTCTGTTGTTATATTACTTCTATGGTAGTTTTGTTCATGAAATCAAAAAAAAAACATCCCTTGAACACTTTGTAAGTGTAAGGATAGTAATAGAGTTAACATGGCGTGGAGAATCGGGACCTGTTTACGGAGGTATGTACACGCTTGGAGAACATGGCGTGGATACTTTACCTGAAATGGATGGCAACATGATCTTAGGATTGGCCTTCCCGTGGATTATGCATCATAGATTCTCATGATTACTTTGTATTTTGCTTTTTTCCTTTCTTTCCGAGTGTGGACTTAATTTGGCCATGTGTGTTTTAATTGTGCAGAGGCCCGGTGTAATACTTAAACCTTTTAAGTTATAAAGTGCCCCTTATCTAAAAAAAAGTAATAAAGCCAACTGTTGACCATAATTTGTTGGCATGTCATCTAAGCCAACATGTATAGAAGTTAGGGCATCTGCAACACTGACCCCCAAAACATGCACCGTATCCGTCCACGGATTGTTGGGGTCCAGTCCGCCGTACACTAATGCCGGAGCTATCCATCAAACCATGCTTGCATACATTCCATAGAGGATTTCAAAAAATCAAACCAAATTCATGCAAATAATATGGAATTCACTTAACTTTGAACATAATTTATATAACACGGACGATAATTTGTCCATTTGACAAAAAAACTAAAAACAACTAGGGTGCTAACTTAGTAGAGGACGACGACCTCGTACGCGTGGCAACATTGGCCGGCCGCACCACCTTCGCCGTTCGTGGCGCCGTCATCGTCCTTCCAGTGGTGGAAGGGTGCGGGCCGTGGCAGCGTTGACCGGCCTCTCAGATTCCTCCTACACTGTGTGGAGAGCCCCTGCAACCAATGTGGACCCCGGTCGCGGTACCCTAGTCGTGGTCTAGCCCCTGCAAACAATGTTAGAGGTGTCGCTGAGCGACCATTTCTCGACAATTTTGGCGAGCTCCATGTTGAAGCGGTGGCGACGCTGCGCAGCCGTCTCCGCGGTTGTGATAGGTTTGTCGAATGACCTAGCCGCCGCCAAGTGCGGGTTTTTGCACACCCAAGCCTACACTTCGTCCAACTTGGCGAATGCGGAATGTCATCCCTCGATGCCCTGTCCTCGGCGGATACGATGGCTCACGACGAGAGTGTGTGTGTGGGCAGGGGGGGCAAGGCTGCTGCCGCCATCGAGGTAGTGAAGGATGCAACCTCGTGCTTTGGCAATCACAGGCGCACTTCTTCTTTAACAAACTTGCCTCGTCGGGGGGGGGGGGGGGGGGGCAAGGCTGCTGCCGCCATCGAGGTAGTGAAGGATGCAACCTCGTGCTTTGGCAATCACAGGCGCACTTCTTCTTTAACAAACTTGCCTCGTCAGTTGCGGCAGGGTGGCGACGCCAACCGTCGATCCGGATGTACGTGTTGTATGGCGGCGTGTGGCGGCGATATGTATTGTATGGTTGTACCTAGTCTGTTCAGCCAACCAACTAGGAAACCATAGTAGACCACTCTTTGGCAGCGCCCGTAGCACGCCGAACGGAGATGTTCAACGGAGCCGCCGGATGCCCAGATTCGGACACTCCAACCTTCGTGCCACGAGTTGCTGCCCTACCGGCGCACGGCAGGCACCTACCCAGGCGCCAACCACCATCGAAGAGAGGGGAGAAGGAGCCCCACCGCTAGTCAGGCTAGTCATGGTGGAAGTAACTTAGCAAGTAACATAACGCACTTCGAGAATTTTTTGTTTATGTGGCATGTAGTTAATGAGAAGTGGTAATATAATACTCCCTCCGTCCCAAAATTCTTGTCTTAAATTTGTCTAGATACGGATGTATTTAATAGTAAAACGTGACTTGATACATCTGTATTTAGACAAATCTAAGACAAGAATTTTGGAATGGAGGGAGTATGTTACTGTAATATAGTGCTTTCTAAGATAAAATGAGTCTACAAACTAATTAATGAAGTCCTCTATAACACTATTAGTATATTACTTTGCATTATGAAGATAGTAACTTAGACTAGTGTACTCTCCACTATGACCAGCCTCATCGCAAGGCTTTGCCCTGGCAGCTCCGACCAGCAGTAGCAGTAGGTGAGGGAGGAGGTGGTCCCCTACGGACTGGATCTGGCGCGAGCGCCCGAATCATGCGCGGAGGGGTCGGCGCGGGGCCTAGCGCATGAGGGCTTTTCCCGCTGGGGAGTCAACCCAGACTTGTAACTGTTGTGAATGTATATTATTAACTTTTTTGAGAATAACGTATGACCAAACTAGTGGCTACACAGAAGTATAATTGCATCAGATAACCACACAACAAACACCTTTGGTTCCATGCCCAAAAACATACACCTGAAGCTATCTCGCATCACACGATACCCATACATTCAACAACAAATGATAAGTTAAAAAAAGTTGATGGTATTTCGCAACAGCATAACTTGTTAGCGTGCTCAGCTAAAAATGTGGTTTGAGTACATTAGCAATTCCAAAATTGGAAACTTGTAACATTTTGGTTCATTTTTACATTTTAGATGCCAGGCTACAACCGAGATTACTTGAACAAGCAATGTTTTATGATCTGTTTTGCTCTCAATCTTTTCACCATGAGTTTTCAGATCGACTTAGAGCCTTATTTATGCAGAAAAATGTGCAGCATGCAAGAACCTCTTTATCAACCGTATGAAGTTCTTCACCAAACAATTTAATGAATGTACACTTTAATATTTGTTTCAATACAAATATAGATTTCAATATAATTGAGAATCTTCCAACGTTCGGTTAGAAACGGATGGCTATTCGCACTAGTAGAAAACGGAGTTTTAAAACCGGTTCGTAAGGGCCTTTAGTGCCGGTTCTGTAACCGGCACTAAAGTGTGGGCACTAAAGCCCCCCCCCCCTTTAGTACCGGTTCGGCACGAACCGCCACTAAAGGCCCACCACGTGGCGTGAGACCGGTACTAAAGGGTTTTTTTTTATTTTTTTGAAAATTTTGGAATTTTTTTTGATTTTTTTGAAAATTTTGGAATTTTTTTTGATTTTTTTCGATTTTCAATTTTCTAAATTGAATTATTTGATGATTTAGTCTTTAATCACCCCTCTTAAATGCTCAAGTGTGGATCACTCATTCCAAATCGTCTAACTTCCCAGTCGGTCATCCATCCTCTCACTCCCCCAGCCTGAGCACGCTTAACTTCGGAGTTCTATTCTCCGTACTTTCCAAGTCTGCACTTGTTGTTTTCCTGACAAATGTAAGCTGTCAATCCTATTAACCCCTCAGCAGTTTACCTTGAGCATTAGGTCACTCGTTTCACCATTTGAGTTTGAAACTATTATTCTAAAAAACAGTAATTATTTAGTAACACTAATATTTCTTGAATAAGTTTGACCACAGTTTGACCAGATTTGACCAAAATTCAAAAAATTGAAATAATTATTTAGTAACACTAATATTCTTGAATAATTATGTAGTAACATTAATACTTCTTGAATAAGTAGTTTGACCATAGTTTGATCAAAATTAAAAAAAAAACTGAAATTTAAGCATATCTTTTTTTCCTTTTGGAATTTGAGGATTCTAAAAAATCTGTCAAAATCGGATGCGGATTTTCGTGCTGAATATTTTGATATATTATACGTTTTTTCTGACATCGTATGCAAAAGTTATAGCCGTTTTACATTTTCCCTATACTTTTTGCAAAACATGTCCAAATTTAAGTTTTCAAATTTTCATAACTAGTAGGTGTAGTAATATAACTACCTCTCGAAGGATTTTATTTTCTGAAGTTTTTATCATTTTCTTTTAGTTTTTTCAAAACTGAAATGGCGATACACGGGGGAGGGGGGGGGTAGATTTTAAAATTTCCCTATAGTCCCGGTTTGTGTCTCCAACCGGGACTATAGGTCAGACCCCTTTAGTCTCGGTTCATGGCACGAACCGGTACTAAAGGTGATCATGAGGCCCCGGCCTGACACCAGCCTACCACCACCCCTTTAGCACCGGTTCGTGGCACGAACCGATACTAAAGGTACAACACGAACCGGCATTAATGCATAGCCGTTCGAATCGGCACTAATGGTGCCATTAGTACCGGGCCAAAATCGAACCGGGACTAATGTGTCTCACATTAGGTCCTTTTTTATTAGTGTCGGAATCACTCGACGAGTCCTATAAAACAGGGAGAAGCAATGCTTGCCTCTGTACTTCAGAAATACTATACGGCTTCCAAGCTCATTTGTCCAGTATTACCGTTGGGTGCTTGTAGGAATGTGGATTTATAAAGCTCAGGTTTTTGGACACCTCTTATCCTTATCATCCAATGTTGCTTTGAGATTTGTGCTAGACAACTAACTTACAACAAAAATATTTCTCTTTTTTGTTCCCTCAAAACACAACAACATATGAACTTCAAACTTTGCAGACAAGAAAACATTCTTTCTTGCTACAATGTGAGAAAAAACTTATAGATTTTTTTATCCGACATAAATATACAAAATGATATTTTTTGAGTAATTTTTTTTGTATATATGATTCACGAAAAAATCTGAAAGTTTTTTCCCACATTCTAGTTAGAATGTTTTGTTGTCCTCCACATTCTAGTGCTTCTCCATCTCACACTATTTAGTCTTATTCAAATAAATCAAACAAGTTTTTGCGAACAATCAAACAAGTTCATTTGATAGCATGGTGCCATTTAGCTTTCAGGCTTTTCATCGTGAAATTTCAAGGACGTGTGGTGAGCTCAACTCATGTAGAGAAATCAGCAGCATGGAGAACCTATTTATCAACCCTATCGGAAATTTCACCAACCAATATAATCAATGCAGACTTGAAGACAACTGATAATCAACTAACGTGCGGTCTTTATATGGCGTGCTACCGGGCCATGTATGATTGTGAGGGTGCAGAACCAGATAAAATGGCATACTTCCAATGCTTTTCATATAAACAGGGAAAACAAATGCATGTCTCACCAACGTTCTCTGCCATGTTGCCATCACAGAGAGGGTTGACGGCCCCGCGATAGGGCAGCCTATAAGCCGAGTGTGTATCACAAGGCTCGACTTACTTTACGGCAATTCTTTTAAATTTTTTAAGTACGCGGAATATAAACCGAGTCCCTGAGAGATGGAACTCAGCTTACATGTGGCCTATTTTTTGCAAACCTCTTTTTTGTGCAAGATTTGATTTTTACTGTTTTGCGTTGAATTTATATTTACTTATTTCATTTTATTTCTTTCCCCTTTCTCACGCCCATTCTCTTTGAGCTAGTTTTCATCAAACTTTTGAAGCTCCAACTCCTTGATCTCTCTCTAATTAATTGCCACCATTTTGCCACTTTAATGTTGTGGCTCTTCACACCCCTAGGGTATCCAAATTAGGATCGCATGCAAAAGGATATGTTCTGACCGTTATTATCGTGATTTGATGAATCTCTTGGTCAGTAAGCCCGAAAACGTCGAATGTGATGATTCCATCCGGACTATCCTATTTGTGTATGTTAAAAGTTATCACAAGATCATGAGAAAATCCCCTATGACCTATGGGACTATCTTGAAGGTTCTGGACTTTGAGTGTGACACTCCCACTTCGAGGCGGTGGGAGGGAATCTTGTGAAGACATGAGTGCAATCTTGGTTTAACATTACATTCTTATACTAATGCGATTGTATAAATAAACGTTTATCAAATATTGCCCATGATTGCTCTTTAATTTCATGAGAGGTTTGTTAAGTAAAATAAAATGAAATTTGTTTAGAACATAAGTAATTAAGGTGATTGATTATCATAAGGAGAAGGTTAGATGAAAAAGTGGTGGAAAGAAAAGTGAAAGATAGAACCTTATATTCTTATCAAGTAGTAGAGATAGCATTCAAATCTACAGTAGTATTACCTTCTACTCCCTCTGTTCCACTTTCTTAGTGCGCATAGTTTGCAGCTCTTATACCAATGTATGCGCTGGAGGTGTGATTTATACCAGACTAACCCTGCATGCAAGGTCTGTGCCAGCTCATGCACTTCCGCTTGCTGTGCTTCCTGTGACTTAATTCAGTCGAGGATGAATTCGTCCAAGCAAGGCTCAGGCTGCATATACGGAGTACATAGTGGAATTTTGGCAAAAACCCAATACGCACTACACAAGGGAATGGAGGGAGTATTGTATAAATAAAAGTATGTTTTTGGTCCCTCAAATTTACAGAAAGTGTCAATCTAGTCCCTCAAAAAAATTTGAGACGCATTTGGTTCCTCTAGTCTCAAAACCAGGCAAGTTTTAGCCAAAACCAGAATTGGTGGGAAACCGGTCAGGTGGAAGCGGTTTTTTCTCTCCTCTTCTGCCACGTAGGACAAGTTTTGCCCAATCCACCCGCTCCGCCCCAACCATGACCCCACAGCGCCGCCCCACCGAGCCCCTGCCCAACGTCGCACCGCCGCACCACTTCACCTAACACAGCGCCGCCCCGGCCCTCCCCGTCGCTAGAACCGCGATGGCCGTGGCATGTCATTAAGGCCCCGAGTGCTACGGCCCACACGCGCCACCGTCCTCCCCAAGGCGTTGTCTCCACCACAGCGGTCCGGTGAGAGGGGTCCCAGGGGCCGTGCGGGGTCGAGGTGTGTGCGGTCGATGTTGACCTTGTCGTCCTGTCTCGTCTCCTGGTGGGCCGAGGTGGTGCGCGAGCACGGGCTCCCTTCCCCATCTTTGTGCTCACCGAAGAACTCAAGAGCTCACCGAGCCACAACCCTCTGCTTCCTCCCTTCTTCCTTCCTCGCAGGCCTAGATGAGTCGATGGCAACCACTGACTCCAGCGCAGTACCCACTATCCCACCCAGACCGGATCTCCGGCAGCAACCCACCCATGGCTAGGCCATGAGCTCCGCCTCCAAGAAAAAGGGCAAAGCAGGTGCAGAGTTCTCCGTGTGTGGCGTGCAGTTTTGCAGGATGTGCGCGAGGGCGTGCAGTTCCCCGGTGTTGGGCGGAGTCCCCGGGCCTGATTGCTTTTTAAATTTTATTAAGGGGTTGATCTGAAAAAACAACTTCCACGTGGCCGGTTTTACCCATGGATCTGGTTTTGGACGGAACTTGTCTGGTTTTGAGATTTGCGGGACGAAATGTGACGCAAAACATTTTGAGGGACCAGATCTAAACATTTTGTAAACTTAGGGAACAAAACATACCTTTTTCTATAATATATGCATGGTCCGGGGAGCATCTATAAATACAATAACACGTATTCAAACATATCCGCACGGCCGCAATCCCACCGCCGCAACTCCCCGCCACCCATCCGCACCGCGGATCCATGCTGTCACAAGCGCTCCCGAGCCCGTGAAGGGTCTTCCTCCCATGCTGCTAGCACAACCTCATCCTCTCGCGCCGCCGGCGCATCTTCTTTCTTGTGCGCTGCATCTTCCTTCGACGGCCGCCTGCCCGGCTTCCCCAACCTCCTGTCGCCGCAGTCGCTACCACAGAGGCAATACATCTGCGTGCGGCATTGGAATTGGGAAATGTGGCCGAGACACACCCACAAGAAGATTTAGATTGGATCCTTTCATTCCGCCGAATAGGTTGTGTGGGCGTATTATATCATGTTTGTCCACGTTCATGGCACCGGCGGCTATCGGAACTGCGTTTTTGAAGAGATGCCGCGGCTCGAGTCGGTCGACCCACAAGTGGTCTCCGTGCGAGAGAGGAGAGAGTACAGGAGGCTCGGCACCACATCTAGGCGAAGGCCGCCGCTGAGACGTACATGGCGGTGCTCCGCCGCCGCTACCTGAAGAAAGTCTAGGCGGACCGCCGCTTGTATGAGCAGTTAGCAGATAGGGGGACGGACATCATTGTTTTGTCCAGCGACGACAACGACGGTGGCAGTGGCGGTGACGGACAAGGCCCTGAATCTATGATTGGTGGGCTGACCATAGGCGATTGGAAGAGGCTCACCGAAGAAACGGATAGGGATTAGTAAGTTTCGATTAGTTTAGTCTAAGTTTTGGTTAAGTTCATCTAAATGCCAGTGTAAAATATTATGAATCGGCACCGAATTTCGTTTTAGTAGGCTATATGACCTTGTTTGAATCGAATTTGTATTTGTGTTTGTGCCACTCAATTCTTTTCTGCTCGGCTAAGTTTAGGGCTTCCATTAGAAGCGACCGAAATTTAGAGGAGATATGCAACAACGCCGCTCCATGAGAACTACCAGAACCAGGTCTTCATGGAACTAGTGGTTTGGTTGACTCACTATTCGTCAAGAGCCTGATATAAAGCCCATTTGTGATATTATTATTGATCGACGTGATTAAGTAGGACGGCTAATTATGCAGGGATTTCATGTAGAGTCCACAACGCTTTGCAGGCAAAGCAATGTTCTTCGCATCCAAACTTTCGTCAGTGTGTTGGCTGGTCATCCAAATACTAGGCAGATGACAGAGCTCCTGTCGGTTCGGGTCAAAAAAATACTAGGAAGATATGAGCAAGTTGTATGCTAGCCTACCATAGTGTAGCCCCTCGCCTTGCACAGAAATATGTAACGTGCAGAACCTCTTTGTCAACAGTATAAAATTTTTATACCAAACAATATAACGAGTGCAGGCTTGAATACGTCTGAGAATCAAATTGATGTGGTCTTTATTTGGCGAGTACAATGTCATGGAACCATGTAAGCTTGTGGAGCCACATCAAATAGAATACGGCTCGATTGCTCTTCCTATATAAACAGGGGAAGGAATGCATACCTCTGCACTTCAGAGAAGCTGGCCGACTTGAAGCTCATTTGCCACCCTTATTTTTGATACATGTAGTAGGACTAGTAGTAGGCCTGAGAGGCATCCGAGAATGTAGCATGTCTATCTCTTCCCGTGTGACGATGTCCCTTGTCGGTTTGTCTAAAGACAACCGTACAACGTTTGCATTGCACGCCAGGGTTCTAAATAACAGAAAGGAGTAAGGATGGCACCGCAGGGGTAGCAAGGGTCAGCTACTCCTTGAGGTGGTGCAGACCGTGTAAAGATTGGAGGAAGCGTTGAACCCTTTGGTCTTGGGCCGCTGTATATATTGACAGTCTGTCGTGAGTTACAAGTTTGGGAGGTCGCTAGGACTCTCAAGAATTACATGAGAGAGAGAGAGAGACAGAAGACTACACGAGAGGGAGAAGAGATAGAAGTTTGAATACAATATATATCTCTACTTTTCTATCTAACATCCTCCCTCAATCTAAACCTATGAAACTCTGTCAAGATTTAGATTGTATATGAACTCGTTCATCCTCCTCGTGGAAAGTGGCTTAGTAAACCCATCAGCAAGTTGATCTCCAGTTGGAATAAACCTAATGTCAAGTAGCTTCCGAGCCACTCGTTCTCTGACAAAATGGAAATCAACTTCTATATGTTTTGTTCGTGCATGGAAAACAGGATTTGCTGAAAGGTAGGTTGCACCCACTAGTAGAAAAAGGGCCATTTGTCCCGATTCATAAGGCCCATCTGTCCCGGTTGGGGAACCGGGACTAAAGGGTCATTACTAATGCCCTAGGCCTTTAGTCCCGGTTCTTATACCAACTGGGACAGATGGGCCTCCACGTGGCCGCTCCGGCGAGCCCAGGCACGAGGGCCTTTGGTCCCGGTTACCAACCGGGACCAATAAGCTTCCACGCGTTAGCATTTTAGGGGCTGGTTTTTTTTTTGAAAGGAGGTGGTTTAGGGGTTTGGGGGGTTAATTTAGGTTGGTATAGGTAGCTAATAGGATGTGTCCTCTCTTATCTCCGTGCTACTGCTACTGCTATGCCTAAACATGACTTAGATTGAAGTGAGGCAACATGTGGTGCATGTCGAAAGTAATACTAATCCTAACTTGATCAAGTTTGGATTGTACTACTTTCGACATGCACCACATGCATGTTGCCTTCACTTCAATCCAATCCATGTTTATTTCACCCGCTGATATATAATAACTCTTCATGCTTGCATCATGCATCATCATATATAATAACAAGTCTACTAATCATCATCATACTCGTTATTAATAACAAGTCATACGATCATCATCCTCATAGTCATCGAACCAACTCTACTTAATTGTTCTTAGCACATGATCATCAATATTTGGTAGGACCTAAATAGCCTCTTTAAGGTAAAATAGTATAAAACAATATAATCTCCATTATGGAGAATGGAGATCATCTTGTCTCCAATTCTTGCGCTTCGCTTCCTTTTGCTTTCAAGAACCTCATTACGACTGTCCATACATTTTTTCCATCCTTTGATTTGCATGTCTCCATTCCTTTTAGAAATCTGGTATGGACAGTTGAGTTTCATATGATGACCTGACTGTATGTTCAAAACATTAAGGCGATCTTTCTGATACATCAAATGAGGCACACAATTCTCTGGGATTATCTGTTGAAAAACATAGTAATACCTTCATAGTTAGCAATGATGTACTAGTTTTAGAAGTATGCAAAAGATGCACGGATGTCGTAATAGTAAAAAATCTTATCAGGGTATCTCCATGGTAGTTACTGTAGTTCAACACATGCACTAGTGGCACGTATTGACCATAATGTTGAGGAGTTTGATTGTAGATATTGTAATTCTCAATGTCAGTACAAAATCCGACCAGATGATTTTTCTCCTTGTAAGTTAATTCGGAGCCATCGGTGTAGTGGGTTTTGTCTACCATCTCCCGCATATTCTTTGAAGAATGAAAATAAGCTGTCAATGGAAATAAGCTGTCAACTATTTTGAAATAAACAATATAAATTAGCTAATAACTATGTTTGAGAAACTCACATAGCGGTAGAATTGGAGGCGTATCAACAAGGACCCAAATGTCCATATTGTCTTGCTCGATTTCAGGATCACCAAGATCCATGGTGACAAGCATACCCTCATCAAAACCATACATCTTGCAAAGTGCTTCTCATTTTTTGCAACCAAAATGGGTTACGCTCTCAGAATTGTATAGCTTTACTTCAAAATCCACATCATGATGAGTCCTTAGGTGAATTTTCTTTGTTTCAAAACTTTCATGATCTTCAAAACCCATCCTCTCCAAGACATAGCGCCTTGCATGGCATAGGATAAGCTACTCGAATTGTAAAAGATGAGAATTACACGTTGAAATAGTTGTAGTCATGCTTAATTAAGAAAAAAAACACTTGTCGTCGTTGCGTACCGTTTCAACATCGAAGGTCTCCTCGAGCTTAATGCTGAAGCGCCGATCATCGTCCAGGTGAGGCATGTCGCACAGACCTCGATCGTCATGGCACCAGCTGCACTCCCCCGGGAGACTTTCGTCGTCTGATGACGACATTTCCTACGTTCATATATTCAAAGATTAAACTTGTACAATTAAATATATGTACTACAAAAACTAAATTAGATCATTATTATTCATCACGGGTTGACTATTGCTACATCTTTTAGCACTGCGTTGGTTTCCCCGAAGAGGAAGGGATGATGCAGCAAAGTAGCGTAAGTATTTCCCTCAGTTTTTGAGAACCAAGGTATTAATCCAGTAGGAGGCTACGCGCGAGTCCCTCGTACCTGCACAAAACAAATAAATCCTCGCAACCAACGCAAATAGGGGTTGTCAATCCCTATAGGGCCACTTATGAGAGTGAGATCTGATAGATATGATAAGATAATATTTTTGGTATTTTTATGATAAAGATGCAAAGTAAAATAAAGGCAAAGTAAATAGCAAAGTAAATAACTAAGTAGTAGGAGATTGATGTGATAAAGATAGACCCGGGGGCCATATGTTTCACTAGTGGCTTCTCTCGAGAGCATAAGTATTCTACGGTGGGTGAACAAATTACTGTTGAGCAATTGACAGAATTGAGCATAGTTATGAGAATATCTAGGTATGATCATGTATATAGGCATCACGTCCGAGACAAGTAGACCGACTCCTGCCTGCATCTACTACTATTACTCCACTCATCGATCGCTATCCAGCATGCATCTAGAGTATTAAGTTAAAAACAGAGTAACGCCTTAAGCAAGATGACATGATGTAGAGGGATAGACTCATGCAATATGAAGAAAACCCCATCTTGTTATCCTCGATGGCAACAATACAATACGTGCCTTGCTGCCCTTACTGTCACCGCGAAAGGACACCGCAAGATTGAACCCAAAGCTAAGCACTTCTCCCATTGCAAGAAAGATCAATCTAGTAGGCCAAACCAAACTGATAATTTGAAGAGACTTGCAAAGATAACCAATCATACATAAAAGAATTCAGAGAAGATTCAAATATTATTCATAGATAGACTTGATCATAAACCCACAATTCATCGGTCTTAACAAACACACCGCAAAAAGAAGATTACATCGAGTAGATCTCCACAAGAGAGGGGGAGAACATTGTATTGAGATCCAAAAAGAGAGAAGAAGCCATCTAGCTATTAACTATGGACCCGTAGGTCTGAAGTAAAGTACTTACACTTCATCGAAGAGGCTATGGTGTTGATGTAGAAGCCCTCCGTGATCGATGCCCCCTCCGGTGGAGCTCCGGAACAGGCCCCAAGATGGGATCTCGTGGATACATAAAGTTACGGCGATGGAATTAGGGTTTTGGCTCCTGTTCTGATTGTTTGGGGGTACGTGGATATATATAGGAGGAAGAAGTACGTCGGTGGAGCAACAGGGGGCCCACGAGGGTGGAGGGCGTGCCTGGGGGGGGGGGGGCAGGCACGCCCCCTACCTCGTGGTCTCCTGTTAGTTGGCTTGACGTGGGGTCCAAGTCTCCTGAGTTGTATTCGGTGACAAAATCACGTTCCCGAAGGTTTCATTCCGTTTGGACTCCATTTGATATTCCTTTTCTTCGAAACCCTAAAACAGGCAAAAACAACAATTCTGGGATGGGCCTCCGGTTAATAGGTTAGTCCCAAAAATAATATAAAAGTGGATAATAAAGCCTAATAATGTCCAAAACAGTAGATAATATAGCATGGAGCAATCAAAAATTATAGATACGTTGGAGATGTATCAAGCATCCCCAAGCTTAATTCCTGCTCGTCCTCGAGTAGGTAAATGATAAAAATAGAATTTTTGATGCGGAGTGCTACTTGGCATAATTTTAATGTAATTCTTCTTAATTGTCGTATGAATATTCAGACCCGAAAGATTCAAGACAAAACTTTATATTGACATAGAAAATAATAATACTTCAAGCATACTAACAAAGCAATTATGTCTTCTCAAAATAACATGGCTAAAGAAAGTTATCCCTACAAAATCATATAGTCTAGCTATGCTCTATCTTCACCACACAAAATATTTAAATCATGCACAACCACGATGACAATCCAAGAAATTGTTTCATACTTTTGACATTCTCAAAACTTTTTCAATCTTCACGCAATACATAAGTGTGAGCCATGAATATAGCACTATAGGTGGAATAGAGTGGTGGTTGCGGAGAAGACAAAAAGGTGAAGATAGTCTCACATCAACTAGGCGTATCAACGGGCTATGGAGATGCCCATCAATAGATATCAATGTGAGTGAGTAGGGATTGCCATGCAACGGATGCGCTAGAGCTATAAGTATATGAAAGCTCAAATAGAAACTAAGTGGGTGTGCATCCAACTTGCTTGCTCATGAAGTCCTAGGGCAATTTTGAGGAAGCCCATCATTATAATATACAAGCCAAGTTCTATAATGAAAAATTCTCACTATTATAAGAAAGTGATAACATGAGAGACTCTCTACTATGAAGATCATGGTGCTACTTTGAAGCACAAGTGTGGTAAAAGGATAGTAACATTGTCCCTTCTCTCTTTTTCTCTCATTTTTTTATTTGGGCCTTTTCTCTTTTTTAATGTCCTCTTTTTTTTCTTTCTTTTTATTTGGGCTTCTTTGCCCTCTTTTATTTATTTTTCGTCCGGAGTCTCATCCCGACTTGCGGGGGAATCAAAGTCTCCATCATCCTTTACTCACTGGGACAATGCTCTAATAATGATGATCATCACACTTTTATTTTATTTTTTACAACTCAAGAATTACAACTCGATACTTAGAACAAAATATGACTCTATATGAATGCCTAAGGCGGTGTACCCGGATATGCAATGATGCATGAGTGACAAGTATGAAAGAATTATGAACGGTGACTTTGCCACAAATACTATGTCAACTACATGATCATGCTAAGCAATATGACAATGATGGAGTGTGTCATAAACGGAACGGTGGAAAGTTGCATGGCAATATATCTCGGAACGGCTATGGAAATGCCATAATATGTAGGTATGGTGGCTGTTTTGAGGAAGGTATATGGTGGTTGTATGATACTGGCGAAAGGTGCGCGGTATTAGAGAGGCTAGCAAAGGTGGAAGGGTGAGAGTGCGTATAATCCATGGACTCAACATTAGTCATAAAGAACTCATATACTTATTGCAAAAATCTACAAGTTATCAAAGCAAAGTATTACGCACATGCTCCTAGGAGGATAGATTGGTAGGAAAAGACCATCGCTCGTCCCCGACCACCACTCATATGGAAGACAATCAGTAAATAAATCATGCTCCGACTTCATCACATAACGGTTCACCATACGTGCATGCTACGGGAATCACAAGCTTCAACACAAGTATTTCTCAAATTCACAACTACTCAACTAGCATGACTTTAATATCACCATCTCCATATCTCAAAACAATTATCAAGTATCAAACTTATCAAGTATTCAACACACTCATAAGAAAGTTTTATTATTAATCTTGCATACCAAGCATATTAGGATTTTAAGCAAATTACCATGCTATTAAGACTCTCAAAATAATCTAAGTAAAGCACGAGAGATCACTAGTTTTTATAAAACAAATCCACCACCGTGCTTTAAAAGATATAAGTGAAGCACTAGAGCAAAATTATATAACTCAAAAGATATAAGCGAAGCACATAGAGTATTCTAACAATTTCCAAATCATGTATGGCTCTCTCAAAAGATGTGTACAGCAAGGATGATTGTGGTAAACTAATAAGCAAAGACTCAAATCATACAAGACGCTCCAAGTAAAACACATATCATGTGGTAAATAAAAATATAGCTCTAAGTAAAGTTACCGATAGAAGTAGACGAAAGAGGGGATGCCTTCCGGGGCATCCCCAAGCTTTGGCTTTTAGGTGTCCTTAGATTATCTTGGGGGTGCCATGGGCATCCCCAAGCTTAGGCTCTTGCCACTCCTTGTTCCATAATCCATCAAATCTTTACCTAAAACTTGAAAACTTCACAACACAAAACGTAAAGTAGAAAATCTCGTGAGCTCCGTTAGCGAAAGAAAACAAAATATCACTTCAAGGTACTGTAATGAACTGATTCTTTATTTATATGGGTGTTATATCTACTATATTCCAACTTCTTTATGGTTTATAAACTAATTTACTAGACATAGATTCATCAAAATAAGCAAACAACACACGAAGAATAGAATCTGTCAAAAACAGAACATTCTGTAGTAATCTGTAGCTAGCGCAAGATATGGAACCCCAAAAATTCTAAAATAAATTGCTGGACGTGAGGAATTTATCTATGGCGAAGTATCCAGTGAAAACAGCAATTCGATGAAAATCTGGAAACTAATGGCATGGGTCGTTGGATCAAGAGCGAAGGGTAGAGATGAAAAGTGGGATTGCTAACAGGTCACTTAACCCCCTTTTACACATAACCCCTCATTAAGTCCTATGATTAGAGAAATCCTACTGCCCCTTTGTCTGTTCGTCTTCGAACGACTCATCTTCGATCTAGGTAAGGGCATGGCGCCATCACCGGCCAGGGCCCGTCCTTCACCGCCGGAGACCATGGCACCCCATCCTTCGCCGCCGGAGATCATGGCACCCCGCCCTTCAGACCATGTGGTGCTGCCACCCCTCCTCTCTGTTGCTCTTGTCGCTCCTCTGTACCCTCCCATGCCCCCGCAGGTCATGCCACGATCGCCTCCGAGGCCACAACCTTCTCTGTCGGAGTTCATGGAGACGCTCCCTACAGACCATGTCGCTCCTCTGTCTCCTGCCATGCCCCCTCCTCCTCGTATCTGTACAGATGTAAGTCCCTGACCAATCTATGTATGACGCATCACTTTTTTTTCTAAATTGATATGAACATGAACGTTCAATCCTTACTCCCTGTATTGATGCATATTTATTTTTTCTGAATTATAATGAGTGTGTCATGGTAATGCCTATTTCTTTGTAAATTGATATGAACTTGTGTGCTCAGTCCTTACTCCTTGTGTGAATGCATCTCTGTTTTTTCTGAATTCTAATGAACATGTCATCGTAGTGCCTTTTTTTGTAAATTGATATGAACTTGTGTTCTCAGTCCTTACTCCCTGTATGATCATTTTTTAATTCTAATGAACATGTCATGGTCATCCCGATGTGCTTGCAACAGATCGTGTTGGGTTTCGTAGTAATTTCAAAAAAGTTCCTACGCACACGCAAGATCATGTGATGCATAGCAACGAGAGGGGAGAGTGCTGTCTACGTACCCACGCAGACCGACTGCGGAAGCGTTGACACAACGTAGAGGAAGTAGTCGTACGTCTTCACGATCCAACCGATCAAGCACCGAAACTACGGCACCTCCGAGTTCGAGCACACGTTCAGCTCGATGACGATCCCCGGACTCCGATCCAGCAAAGTGTCGGGGAAGAGTTCCGTCAGCACGACGGCATGGTGACGATCTTGATGTACTACAGCAGCAGGGCTTCGCCTAAACTCTGCTACAGTATTATCGAGGACTATGGTGGCTGGGGGCACCGCACACGGCTAAGGAATAGATCACGTGGATCAACTTGTGTGTTTCTGGGGTGCCTCTGCCTCAGTATATAAAGGAGCCAAGGGGGGGGCGCCGGCCAGGAGGAGGGCGCAGGAGGAGTCCTACTCCTTCCGGGAGTAGGACTCCCCCCCAATCCTACTTGGACTAGGATTCCCCGAGGGGGAAAGAGGAAGAGGGGGGCCGGCCACCTCTCCTAGTCCTAATAGGACTAGGGGAGGGGGGAGGCGCGCAGCCACCTTGGGCTGCCCCTTTATCCTTTCCACTAAAGCCCATTAAGGCCCATATGGCTCCCGGGGGGTTCCGGTAACCTCCCGGTACTCCGGTAAAATCCCGATTTCACCCGGAACACTTTCGATGTCCAAATATAGGCTTCCAATATATCAATCTTTATGTCTCGACCATTTCGAGACTCCTCGTCATGTCCGTGATCACATCCGGGACTCCGAACAACCTTCGGTACATCAAAATGCATAGACTCATAATATAACTGTCATCGTAACCTTAAGCGTGCGGACCCTACGGGTTCGAGAACAATGTAGACATGACTGAGACACGTCTCTGGTCAATAACCAATAGCGGGACCTGGATGCCCATATTGGCTCCTACATATTCTACGAAGATCTTTATCGGTCAGACCGCAAAACAACATACGTTGTTCCCTTTGTCATCGGTATGTTACTTGCCCGAGATTCGATCGTCGGTATCCAATACCTAGTTCAATCTCGTTATCGGCAAGTCTCTTTACTCGTTCTGTAATACATCATCCTGCAACTAACTCATTAGTTGCAATGCTTGCAAGGCTTATGTGATGTGCATTACCGAGAGGGCCCAGAGATACCTCTCCGACAATCGGAGTGACAAATCCTAATCTCGAAATACGCCAACCCAACATCTACCTTTGGAGACACCTGTAATGCTCCTTTATAATCACCCAGTTACGTTGTGAAGTTTGGTAGCATCCAAAGTGTTCCTCCGGCAAACGGGAGTTGCATAATCTCATAGTTATAGGAACATGTATAAGTCATGAAGAAAGCAATAGCAACATACTAAACGATCAGGTGCTAAGCTAATGGAATGGGTCATGTCAATCAGATCATTCAACTAATGATGTGACCTCGTTAATCAAATAACAACTCATTGTTCATGGTTAGGAAACATAACCATCTTTGATTAACGAGCTAGTCAAGTAGAGGCATACTAGTGACATTTTGTTTGTCTATGTATTCACACATGTATTATGTTTCCGGTTAATACAATTCTAGCATGAATAATAAACATTTATCATGATTATAAGGAAATAAACAATAACTTTATTATTGCCTCTAGGGCATATTTCCTTCAGTCTCCCACTTGCACTAGAGTCAATAATCTAGATTACACCGTAATGATTCTTACACCCATGGAGTCTTGGTGCTGATCATGTTTTGCTCGTGGAAGAGGCTTAGTCAATGGGTCTGCAACATTCAGATCCGTATGTATCTTGCAAATTTCTATGTCTCCCACCTGGACTAGATCCCGGATGGAATTGAAGCGTCTCTTGATGTGCTTGGTTCTCTTGTGAAATCTGGATTCCTTTGCCAAGGCAATTGCACCAGTATTGTCACAAAAGATTTTCATTGGACCCGATGCACTAGGTATGACACCTAGATCGGATATGAACTCCTTCGTCCAGACTCCTTCGTTCGCTTCTTCCGAAGCAGCTATGTACTCCGCTTCACATGTAGATCCTGCTATGACGCTTTGTTTAGAACTGCACCAACTGACAGCTCCACCGTTTAATGTAAACACGTATCCGGTTTGCGATTTAGAATCGTCCGGATCAGTGTCAAAGCTTGCATCAACGTAACCTTTTACGACGAGCTCTTTGTCACCTCCATATACGAGAAGCATATCCTTAGTCCTTTTCAGGTATTTCAGGATGTTCTTGACCGCTGTCCAGTGATCCACTCACTAGTAGAAAACAGGGCTATGGTCCAGGCCGGCTCAGCCCATTAGTCCCGGTTCAGTGTAGAACCGGGACTAATGTGGGCATTGGTCCCGGTTCGTGAGCCCAGGGGGCCGGCCGGGCCACGTGGGCCATTGGTCCCGGTTCGTCTGGACCTTTTGGTCCCGGTTGGTGGGACGAACCGGGACCAATGGGCCTCGCTCCTGGCCCACCACCATTGGTCCCGGTTGTTGGCATGAACCGGGACCAAAGGCTCCCCTTTAGTCCCGGTTCTTGCCACAAACCGGGACCAATGAGGTTCCTATATATACCCTCGCCCGCGAGCAGAGCACTTCAGTGCTCTGTTTTTCTCTGGCCGGCGAGGGGAGGGGTTTGTGGTGCTCTAGCTCACCTCCTATGCACATGAGGTGTTCGATGGAATGCCCGAGCCACACTACTTAAACTTTCTCCTCTCGAAGCTCGACCTCCAAGCTCCATTTTCCTTGAGATTTGTCTAGATTTAGCGGTCCGTCACGCCCCGTCCCCGTCTTCACCGCCGTCGATCACCCGCGCTGATCTCATCACCGACACCACCGTGGTGAGCCTCTTGTTCTTATCTTCTTTCTGAAAGGAAAAATATTCTTACTTGTCTGTTTAGATAGATACTTGTATCATTTTCTTACATTTATTATTGCATCTTATATAGTGCGATGGTTTTGGTATCCGCCCCCGTCAGCCCTCGTCCTGTGTATGATTCGGATTTGGTATGTATATTATCTTCATAACTATTGGTTCATTTATTGTTTATGAAAATTATGCCGACCAACGTGACATAGATTTTATTTATCTAGGATGTATGTGAATCGGAAATGCCAACCGACCCTATTGTCGAGAGGTTAAATTTAGTTGAAGAAGAAAACAATTTGTTGAAGGAAAAAATAAAAAAAATTGAGGAGGAGAAGATGATATTGGAGTTACATGTTGCGGATGTCGTCGATGATCACAAGATCAGGATGGATGCAATGCGCTTGAAGATTAGAAAGATTAGAAAATATGCCATTCATACCGAGGCTTGGTATCATTATGCCGTTGGATCAATTGTAACCTTGGTTGCAATTATGATCGCATTTGTTTTCGCATTGAAATGTTTTACATAGTTTCAATGTATGGTTTAATTAATTAGATGCTCTAGAGAGCTATATGTTGTTAGATGAGAACTATGTATGCACTTTGGTTTTAATGTGATGATGAACTTCTATTAATTTGGACACTTAATTATATATAATGCACGCAGATGAACCGGCAATGGATGTACGGTGACAGACACACCCGCGGGTACATTAAGAGCGTGCATGAGTTTCTCGATGCGGCTGAGGCAAACAAGCAGAATGGTTTTATGTGTTGTCCATGCACTGAATGTGGGAATACGAGGTCTTACTCTAACCGGAAAATCCTTCACTCCCACCTGCTTTACAAGGGTTTCATGCCACACTATAATGTTTGGACGAGGCACGGAGAAATAGGGGTTATGATGGAAGACGGCGAAGAAGAAGGGTACGATGACAACTATGTGCCCCCTGAATACGGTGATGCTGCAACGGGGGGAGCTGGTGAAGATCAAGAGGAACCAGACGATGTGCCCAATGATGCTGCCACGGGTGAAGCTGTTGAAGATCAAGAGGAACCAGACGATGTGCCCGATGATGATGATCTCCGCCGGGTCATTGTCGATGCAAGGACGCAATGCATTAGTCAAAAGGAGAAGCTGAAGTTCGATCGCATGTTAGAGGATCACAAAAAAGGGTTATACCCCAATTGCGAAGATGGCAACACAAAGCTCGGTACCGTACTGGAATTGCTACAGTGGAAGGCAGAGAATGCTGTGGCTGACAAAGGATTTGAGAAGCTACTGAAAATATTGAAGAAGAAGCTTCCAAACGATAACGAATTGCCCGACAGTACATACGCAGCAAAGAAGGTCGTATGCCCTCTAGGATTGGAGGTGGAGAAGATACATGCATGCCCTAATGACTGCATCCTCTACCGCGGTGCATACAAGGATCTGAACACATGCCCGGTATGCGGTGCGTTGCGGTATAAGATCAGACGAGATGACCCTGGTGATGTTGACGGCGAGCCCCTCAGGAAGAGGGTTCCTGCGAAGGTGATGTGGTATGCTCCTATAATACCACGGTTGAAACGTCTGTTCAGAAACGAAGAGCATGCCAAGTTGATGCGATGGCACAGTGAGAACCGAAAGAAAGATGGGAAGTTGAGAGCACCTGCTGACGGGTCGCAGTGGAGAAAAATCGAGAGAAAGTACTGGGATGAGTTTGCAAAGGACCCAAGGAATGTATGGTTTGCTTTAAGCGCGGATGGCATTAATCCTTTCGGGGAGCAGAGCAGCAATCACAGCACCTGGCCCGTGACTCTATGTATGTATAACCTTCCTCCTTGGATGTGCATGAAGCGGAAGTTCATTATGATGCCAGTTCTCATCCAAGGCCCTAAGCAACCCGGCAACAAAATTGATGTGTGCCTAAGGCCATTAGTTGAAGAACTTTTACAGCTGTGGAATGGAAACGGTGTACGTACGTGGGATGAGCACAGACAGGAGGAATTTAACCTTAAGGCGTTGCTGTTCGTGACCATCAACGATTGGCCCGCTCTCAGTAACCTTTCAGGACAGACAAACAAAGGATACCACGCATGCACGCACTGTTTAGATGACACTGAAAGTATATACCTGGACAAATGCAGGAAGAATGTGTACCTGGGCCATCGTCGATTTCTTCCGACCAACCATCAATGTCGAAAGAAAGGCAAGCATTTCAAAGGCGAGGCAGATCACCGGAAGAAGCCCGCCATGCGCACCGGTGTTCACGTGCTTGCTATGGTCAATGATTTACACTACGTAATCTTTGGAAAGGGTCCCGGTGGAGTAGCTGTTCCGAATGACACTGAGGGACACGCACCCATGTGGAAGAAGAAATCTATATTTTGGGACCTACCCTACTGGAAAGACCTAGAGGTCCGCTCCTCAATCGACGTGATGCACGTGACGAAGAACCTTTGCGTGAACCTGCTAGGCTTCTTGGGCGTGTATGGGAAGACAAAAGATACACCCGAGGCACGAGAGGACCTGCAATGTTTGCACGAAAAAGACGGCATGCCTCCGAAGCAGTATAAAGGTCCTGCCAGCTACGCTCTTACGAAAGAAGAGAAAGAAATCTTCTTTGAATGCCTGCTCAGTATGAAGGTCACGACTAGCTTCTCGTCGAATATAAAGGGAATAATAAATATGCCAGAGAAAAAGTTTCAGAACCTAAAGTCTCATGACTGCCACGTGATTATGACACAACTGCTTCCGGTTGCATTGAGGGGGCTTCTACCGGAAAACGTTCGATTAGCCATTGTGAAGCTATGTGCATTCCTCAATGCAATCTCTCAGAAGGTGATTGATCCAGAAATCGTACCAAGGCTAAGGAGTGATGTGGCGCAATGTCTTGTCAGTTTCGAGCTGGTGTTCCCCCCATCCTTCTTCAATATCATGACGCACGTCCTAGTTCATCTAGTCGATGAGATTGTCATCCTGGGGCCCGTATTTCTACACAATATGTTCCCTTTTGAGAGGTTCATGGGAGTCCTAAAGAAATATGTCCGTAACCGCGCTAGGACAGAAGGAAGCATCTCCATGGGCCATCAAACAGAGGATGTTATCGGGTTTTGTGTTGACTTCATTCCTGGCCTTAACAAGATAGGTCTCCCTAAATCGCGGTATGAGGGGAGACTGACTGGAAAAGGCACTCTGGGAAGAGACTCAGTAATATGCAGGGACGGATATTCTTGGTCTCAAGCACACTACACAGTTCTACAGAACTCTACCTTGGTGACCCCGTATGTCGATGAACACAAGAACAGTCTGCGCTCCAAACACCCGGAGCAGTGCGACGACTGGATTACATGTGAACACATCAGGACTTTCAGCAGTTGGTTGGAAACACGTCTCAGAGGTGACAACACTGTTTGTGATGAGTTGTACTTGTTGTCCAGGGGACCATCTTTGACTGTATTGACTTACAAAGGATACGAGATAAATGGGAATACATTTTACACGATCGCCCAAGATCAAAAGAGCACCAACCAAAACAGCGGTGTCCGCTTTGATGCAGCAACCGAGGGCGGAAAGGACACATATTATGGTTACATAGTGGACATATGGGAACTTGACTACGGACCTGATTTTAAGGTCCCTTTGTTTAAGTGCAAATGGGTCAATCTATTAGGCGGCGGGGTACAGGTAGACCCACAGTACGGAATGACAACAGTGGATCTGAAAAATCTTGGGTACACTGACGAACCGTTCGTCCTAGCCAATGATGTGGCACATGTTATCTATGTGAAGGACATGTCTACCAAACCGAGAAAAAGAAAAGATAAGGAAGCGAATACATCATACGATGAGCCAAAGCACCACATAGTTCTTTCAGGAAAAAGGGACATCCTGGGAGTGGACGGCAAGACAGACATGTCTGAAGATTATGAAAAGTTTCATGAAATTCCTCCCTTCAATGTTAAGGCTGACCCAAGCATCCTGATAAACAATGAAGATTATCCATGGTTACGGCGCAATAAGCAAATGACACAAGCGAAGAAAAAGTGAAGACTTTCTCCCGCAATAAGCAAATGCTATGTGGGTGAAATTATGATACCATCCCAACTTTCAACTTTTTCAGAGTTCATTTGAAATGCTTTCATGTCTTATGGTTCGAAACTTTGATACTTCGAAAGTGATTGTCCATTTTGTACACGAAGTGCATCAAGTTTTTGTCGTAACCCTCTCTACTTTTTGGAACATGCTATGTGGGTGAAATGATGAGACTATGCCAACTTTCAACCTTTTCAGAGTTCATTTTGAAATGCTTTCCAATTTCAGAGTCATTTAGCTCAAAGAATGAATTAATAGCAAACAGAATGAACTACAAAACTTTTATGAAAATAAAAACAATTAATTAAAATATTATGTTATGATCAACTAAAATAAAACTATAATATTCTTCAATAGCAAAAAGAATATAATTTGTGTGACCTAAAATCAAACTATAATTTGTGTGACCTAAAATAAAAAATAAATAGCAAAGAAGAAAAAAATAAATAGAAAAAAATTCTAATTTTATAGTAAAGTTATTCATAAACTAGTGATTCACACAAATTTTTAAAAATTCAAATTTAAACTATTTAAAATTTAAAACTAATGGCACTAACAGAAAGTTTATAATTTTTGTGACCTAAAAGCAAAAAGAGATCACTAAAAAACTGTAAGTATTTAGTTTTAAGTAGAAATAAAAAATAAATAGAAAAAAATTCTAATTTTATAGTAAAGTTATTCATAAACTAGTGATTCACACAAATTTTTAAAAATTCAAATTTCAACTATTTAAAATTTAAAACTAATGGCACTAACAGAAAGTTTATAATTTTTGTGACCTAAAAGCAAAAAGAAATCACTAAAAAACTGTAAGTATTTAGTTTTAAGTAGAAATAAAAAAATAAAAAACCAAAAAAATATAGAAATAAAAAAGAAAAAACCAAAAAAATGCCACCTACTGGGCCTCCACGGCCTGAATACGACTAGAAACCCTACATGGGCCAGGATTCAGGCCCGCAGAAGGTCCAATAGGCCCACAGGTAAAGCAGTGTCAAATTAGGCCCATAGGCCTGCTGTTCAGAGGAGTTCAAGAGGGAGGAGGCAGCAGACCTTATAAACTGGTGTTGGGCGCTGTCAACTAGCGATGTGGGACTAAACTTATGGGCGCGGGGCAGCACAAGGGTATTGGTCCCGGTTGGTGGCACCAACCGGGACTAAAGGGGGCATTGGTCCTGGTTGGTGGCACCAACCGTGACCATTGCCCCCCTTTAGTCCCGGTTGGTGCCACCAACCGGGACCAAAGGCCGCCGCTTCCCGCCCTTTGGGCTGCCGAAAATTGGCCTTTGGTCCCGGTTGGTGGCACCAACCGGGACTAAAGGGGGGCATTGGTCCCGGTTTGTGCCACGAACCGGGACCAAAGCCTTTTCTATATAAGCAGAGACTTAGCGTTTTTTCAGATTTCATCGCCAGTTCCCCGCACCGACGACGCCGCCAGGCTGCCCGAGCTCGCCTCGACGACGCCGTCGCCGTCGCCTCGCCCGTGCCCATCGTCGCCCGCGCCCTCGCCGTCGCCCGGGCCCCTGCCCCGGCCCGCCCCTGCCCCGACGCAGCCGCCCCGGCCCGCCCCCGTCCTCCTCGCCCGCGCGCCGCCCCGGCCCGCCCTCACCGTCGCCCGCGCCCCTGCCCCGACGCCATCCTCGCCGCCGACCTCTCCTTAGCTTGGTCCGGCCGCCGGCGCCATCCCTTTGCAAATTTTTGTTCATAGATGAGAGATCAAATGATGATTTTTTTGTTCATAGATGCATGATAGATGATCAAATGATGTTTTTTTTGTTCATAGATGATCATATGATTTTTTTAGGTTATTTTCATTTGTACAATTTTTTTATGTATCTAGGAATATTTTTGTTTATAGATGATAGATGATCAAATGATGAATATTTTTGTTCATAGATGATAGATGATCAAATGATGATTTTTTTGTTCATAGATGATAGATGATCAAATGATGTTTTTTGGTTCATAGATGATCATATGATTTTTTTAGGTTATTTTCATTTGTAGAAATTTTGTAGCTAGTTCTACGTTTGGCACTAATATATCCATCTATCATGTTTGAATAATAATTGCCATGTTGTAAATATTTGTAGAAACTATGGACACCGCCCTAGACGAAGCAACAAAAGAAGCGTTGTTGAGGGACGTAATCGCAGAAGGAAGTGATGACATCTCGTTGTTTCTCAACGAAACCGATGGTCTGGAAGGAGAGGGTGAACAAGCTGGCTACGGTGACCTAATGCCGGTGCAAGAAGAAGAACATGAGGACGGCTCCGGTGACCGAACCGAGTCCGGCCAGGTATATATATTAGTTAAGCCTATGCTGACTAGCTGATTGATGCATTCATTGTTTTGGTATGTACACATATTAATTAAGTCTTTGTTCTTTTTTCTAGCCCTCCGGATCGAGCACAACTTCGGTAAAGAGACGAGGCCCGAAGAAAAAGTTGAGCTCGGATGAAAAGTTTGATATCATAGCAATCGTTCCCGACGGCCAACCTATTGAACCCCTCCGGACAAAGAGCGCATTTGTTGCTCAGTGCGGGGTTCTGGTTAGGGACAAGATCCCGATAAGCATCCAGCAATGGTTTAAGCCGGCTACAGAAGACCCTGAGGTCTCTTATGTCAATGATATGCAGAAAAATGATCTTTGGACTGAGCTGAAGTCAAATTTCACCCTACCGCCTAAGGATAATCCAGAGAACCCAGTTAAAGAGAAATTAATCAAGTCTTGTGCTCTGAAGAGGATGGCAGAACTATTCAGGAGGTGGAAGAAAGAGCTGAATAAGTTTGTCGAAAATAATGAGACACCAGAATTTAAGGGCAGATATGAGAATATCAGAGATCACTGGCCCGCATTTGTGGCCCACAAGACATCGGAAAAGAGTAAGAAGATGTCGGTGACAAACAAGCAAAATGCTGCGAAGAAGAAGCTTCACCATCGCACGGGGTCAGGTGGCTACCTCGTAGCCCGGCCTAAGTGGTCCAAGACTGAGAATGATCTGGTTCATAAAGGGATCGAACCAGAGACAATTAACTGGCCAGACCGTTGTCGGACTTGGTTCTTCGGGGCTGGCGGAACCTTGGACCCTGAAACGGGGAAGTGCATTTGAACGAACGAACAAATGGACATACCAGTCAGTAAGCTTAAGCAGTATATCCAAGCAGCGCAGGAAGGGACGTTCTTTGCAGACAGAGAGCACGACGAGCTCACAATGGCCCTCGGGAATCCTGAGCACCCTGGACGGACACGAGGCATGCCAGGCTCCGTTCCGTGGAAGGTTGGGTTTCCGGACGCAGGCGGTTACAAATCCCATGAGAGGAGGAAAAAAGTGCAGCAGACCGAACTACAGGCGCTACACGCAAGGGTACAAGCGATAGAGGAACGAGAAGCAAATCGCAGCAAACGTACTACCGAAGCCTCCCCCGAAGCTACCCCGCCATCTCAGCGCAGAAGCAGCGTGGCTTCCACCGAGCTGCTTCAGCCGGAGCATGCCTTGACGGCTCCTGCCAGCTATCCCGTGGATGCTATAACAGAGTCTCAAAATTGCCACCTTATGACGCAATGGATGAATTTGAAGGTCAAGGCGGCTGTTGGCTCTGTTTTTCCTACTGAACCCGGCGCAACTTTTCACTGTCGGCCGATTCCAGAAGGATATGCTAGGGTGATGGTGGATGAGATAACGGAGGGATTTGAGGACCTCCAGCTTGACCACCCTACCGGTGATGAAGGGGAGACTCGGCTGGGGTCTGCTCTGAAGACTCCATGCCTATGGCGGAAGGAGCTCATCAACCTTCCGAACTGGACGCCACCGCCTCCTCCTCCGGCGAGTCAGGGCACTCCGCCTCCACCGCCTCCTCCTCCAGCGAGTGACGATCAGGGCCCTCGGCCGGCTCCTTCTCCGGTGCGCGGCGGCACTCCGCCTCCTTCTCCGCCTGCGCTGACGCGCCCGAGCAGCCAGCCTCCTCCTTCTCCGCCTCGTCAGCAAGGGCGGAAGAGACCTGCCGCTGCTCCAGCTGCTCCGGCGCGTCGTAGTCCTTCTCCTCCGCCTCTTAAGCAAGTAAAGAAGACAACCGCTACGTCTTCTCGGTCGGCGTCTAGCAGTACAACCAGAGGCGGGAGGACATACAGATTCGGTCCTTCTCTGAAGACTCCAGAGAAGTTACCATACGAGAGGACCCAGGAGGAGAACGCCGAGATCGCGCGAGAAGAAGTGAAGAAATTCTTTGAAGGGGTGAAAGCAAAGAAGCATCCACCTCCGGAGGAGAAGGTAGATCGGGTGAAAGTGAAGCGCACTCTGGCTGCCCTAACAAAACCACCGAAGTCTGATTCGCCGAAAGGAAACTATGACCGCATTATTGGAAAGGAATTTGCCGAAGCGGAGCGGTCCGGAAGTACTGTCAGTGATCAAAGGCTGAAAGAACGACGAGCTGGGAAACAAATTGCCCAGCTCGGCGAACAAGCGAAGCAATCGTGCCCCCCGCTTAAGGTGCCTAGCCACAACGTCGCTAATGATCCGAGGATGGTGCCCGGTTATAGCAATCTTGCAGATTACCTGCCCGACGATGTACATTATGAACCCATGGATGTGCAGATACAAAGATACGAGTACGGGAAGCCTCTCGTCAAAGATGAAAGATCTCTATCAACGATGATGCGAAGATTGCATGATTGGTACTTGAAAATCTGCAGAGACTCTGGGGGGAGGAGTACTTTGTATTTGAAAGTTAAAAAGGAGCATGACCTCATTGGAATTGATCTGTTGCCTGTTCCATTTGTGGAGTTCTATCAGTTTTTCAATCAATTGGCCCTCGATAAAGCAACTGTCACCTGCTACTGTCTGTAAGTAGTACTACTTCTGTCATTAAGTTTCTCTATATAGCTTAGCTCTTTCATTGCATGTATTTATAATCATCCTCACTATATTATGCAGATTGAAGATCATCAAATTGAAGAAAAGACAAGTCGGTGATATTGGGTTCATTAACACATATCTCATAGATGCAACTCAGGTTAAATTTCATGCCGCAGAAACCGAGGACAGCATGCTAGAATCGTTGATAATAAATCAAAACAAAGATATAATACTCTTTCCTTACAACTTCAAGTGAGTGTTACTGTCTTGTGCGTATTCGGTTTCCCTTATATATTAGTCAAGGTTATAGTAATGTAATTGATGAGTTATGCATGCGTGTGCAGTTTCCACTATATTCTCCTACATATTAAGCTTGAGCAGGGACTAGTAACCGTCTTAGACTCAAGACGAAAAGATCCCAAGGACTATGCAGACATGACTCAAATACTCGAGAAGTAAATTAAATCGATCATTATCCACCATATCAGCAACTTTGTTCATTTCCTGATATATCAAGTAATTGTTTTCTTTGTCCGGCAGGGTTTGGAGAAAATTCACCAGAAAAGCTCCGGGACTGCCGAAGGAGCTGCAATTTAGACACCCGAAAGTAAGTACTAGCTATAGTAGCATTTTAAGCGCATCTACTAGTCATTCAAGCGCTAGTTTCATCAATACCATTTGGCATTCTTGCTTATCAGTTTGATTAACCTCTATTTCTTGTAAAGTGGTTGTGGCAGGAACAAGGGAATGATTTCTGTGGATACTATGTTTGCGAGTCCATCCGCCACACGACCTGTGAGCGGTGCTACACTGACGAACAATATGAAGTACGTAAATGACAACATTCACAATTTTATTTTATTACCATCATTTGTGTTGAGTTTCATTCATTCATATATATATGTATTGACCCCCTTCTTTAAATTAGATGTTTCGGAAGCGGGATGAACTCCTAGCACCAGCTTGCATGCGAGGAATTCAATAGGAATTGGCGGCATTCTTTCTTGACCACGTGATCCCTGAAGACGGAGAATTCTATGTTGACCCTGAGTCCGTATGATTATATTTGTAAGAGATAATTACTGTATATATGTAGCCGGTAGTGTCAAATAGATATACGAGAACTTGTTGTTCGACCAATCTCTCGGAGAAGGAGAGGTGGTCGATATCACTTCTCTCTGTATGCATATATGTTCATCACGATCTTCTGTTTCCTTCGTTTGCTTACTAGCTAGCCAGCGTGTCTAGTCCTCTCTATACGTATGTATAGTACGTAGCGTCGACCAAGCACGGACATAAGAGAGGACACTTCTCTCTAGTAATTATAGCTAGCTAACATAATATATGAAACACCTAAATTAACCCCCCAAAACCCCCAACCCCCCCCCCCCCTTTCAAAAAAAAACCCAGCCACAGAAATGCTGACGCGTGGATGCCTATTGGTCCCGGTTGGTGCCACCAACCGGGACCAAAGGGTCTCCTGACTGGGCTCTGCGCACTGCCCACGTGGAGGGCCTTTAGTCCCGGTTCTGGATTGAACCGGGACTAAAGGGGGGAGGTATTAGTACCGACACTTTAGTCCCGGTTCAGGAACCGGGACTAAAGGCCCTTACGAACCGGGACTATAGGCCCTTTTTCTACCAATGACTCCTGGATTACTTTGGTACCTCCCTGCTAGACTTATAGCAAGGCACACATCAGGTCTGGTACACAGCATTGCATACATGATAGATCCTATTGCTGATGCATAGGGAACATCTTTCATATTCTCTCTATCTTCTGTAGTGGTCGGGCATTGAGTCTTACTCAATTTCACACCTTGTAACACAGGCAAGAATCCTTTCTTTGCTTGATCCATTTTGAACTTCTTCAAAATTTTGTCAAGGTATGTTGTTTGTGAAAGTCCAATCAAGCGTCTTGATCTATCTCTATAGATCTTAATGCCTAATATGTAAGCAGCTTCACCGAGGCCTTTCATTGAAAAACTCTTATTCAAGTATCCCTTTATGCTATCCAGAAATTCTATATCATTTCCAATTAACAATATGTCATCCACATATAATATCAGAAATGCTACAGAGCTCCCACTCACTTTCTTGTAAATACAGGCTTCTCCAAAAGTCTGTATAAAACCAAATGCTTTGATCACACTATCAAAACGTTTATTCCAACTCCGAGAGGCTTGCACCAGTCCATAAATGGATCGCTGGAGCTTGCACACTTTGTTAGCTCCCTTTGGATCGACAAAACCTTCTGGTTGCATCATATACAACTCTTCTTCCAGAAATCCATTCAGGAATGCAGTTTTGACATCCATCTGCCAAATTTCATAATCATAAAATGCGGCAATTGCTAACATGATTCGGACAGACTTAAGCATCGCTACGGGTGAGAAGGTCTCATCGTAGTCAATCCCTTGAACTTGCTGAAAACCTTTCGCGACAAGTCGAGCTTTGTAGACAGTAATATTACCGTCAGCGTCAGTCTTCTTCTTGAAGATCCATTTATTCTCAATTGCTTGCCGATCATCGGGCAAGTCAACCAAAGTCCATACTTTGTTCTCATACATGGATCCCATCTCAGATTTCATGGCTTCAAGCCACTTTGCGGAATCTGGGCTCATCATCGCTTCTTCATAGTTCGTAGGTTCATCATGATCTAGTAGCATGACTTCCAGAACGGGATTACCGTACCACTCTGGCGCGGATCTTACTCTGGTTGATCTACGAGGTTCAGTAGTATCTTGTTCTGAAGTTTCATGATCATTATCATTGACTTCCTCACTAACTGGTGTAGGTGTCACAGAAACAGTTTTCTGTGATGTACTACTTTCCAATAAGGGAGCAGGTACAGTTACCTCGTCAAGTTCTACTTTCCTCCCACTCACTTCTTTCGAGAGAAACTCCTTCTCCAGAAAGTTTCCGAATTTAGCAACAAAAGTCTTGCCTTCGGATCTGTGATAGAAGGTGTATCCAATAGTTTCCTTTGGATATCCTATGAAGACACATTTCTCCGATTTGGGTTCGAGCTTATCAGGTTGAAGCTTTTTCACATAAGCATCACAGCCCCAAACTTTCAGAAACGACAACTTTGGTTTCTTCCCAAACCACAGTTCATAAGGCGTCGTCTCAATGGATTTTGATGGTGCCCTATTTAACGTGAATGCGGCCGTCTCTAGAGCGTATCCCCAAAACGATAGCGGTAAATCAGTAAGAGACATCATAGATCACACCATATCCAGTAAAGTACGATTACGACGTTCGGACACACCATTACGCTGAGGTGTTCCGGGTGGCGTGAGTTGCGAAACTATTCCACAATTTTTCAAATGTACACCAAACTCGTAACTCAAATATTCTCCTCCACGATCAGATCGTAGAAACTTTATTTTCTTATTACGATGATTTTCAACTTCACTCTGAAATTCTTTGAACTTTTCAAATGTTTCAGACTTATATTTCATTAAGTAGATATACCCATATCTGCTTAAATCATCTGTGAAGGTGAGAAAATAACGATATCCGCCATGAGCCTCAATATTCATCGGACCACATACATCTGTATGTATGATCTCCAACAAATCTGTTGCTCTCTCCATAGATCCGGAGAACGGTGTTTTGGTCATCTTGCCCATGAGGCACGGTTCGCAAGTACCAAGTGATTCATAATCAAGTGGTTCCAAAAGTCCATCAGAATGGAGTTTCTTCATGCGCTTTACACCGATATGACCTAAACGGCAGTGCCACAAATAAGTTGCACTCTCATTATCAACTCTGCATCTTTTGGCTTCAACATTATGAATATATGTGTTACTACTATCGAGATTCAACAAGAATAGACCACTCTTCAAGGGTGCATGTCCATAAAAGATATTACTCATATAAATAGAACAACCATTATTCTCTGATTTAAATGAATAACCGTCTCGCATCAAACAAGATCCAGATATAATGTTCATGCTTAACGCTGGCACCAAATAACAATTATTTAGGTCTAATACTAATCCCGAAGGTAGATGTAGAGGTAGCGTGCCGACTGCGATCACATCGACTTTGGAACCGTTTCCCACGCGCATCGTCACCTCGTCCTTAACCAATCTTCGCTTGATCCGTAGTCCCTGTTTCGAGTTGCAAATATTAGCAACAGAACCAGTATCAAATACCCAGGTGCTACTGCGAGCATTTGTAAGGTACACATCAATAACATGTATATCACATATACCTTTGTTCACCTTGCCATCCTTCTTATCCGCCAAATACTTGGGGCAGTTCCGCTTCCAGTGACCAGTCTGCTTGCAATAGAAGCACTCAGTTTCAGGCTTAGGTCCAGGCTTGGGTTTCTTCTCTTGAGTAGCAACTTTCTTGCCGTTCTTTTTGACGTTCCCCTTCTTCTTTCCTTTGCCCTTTTTCTTGAAACTAGTGGTCTTGTTAACCATCAACACTTGATGCTCCTTCTTGATTTCTACCTCCGCAGCTTTCAGCATCGCGAAGAGCTCGGGAATAGTCTTGTTCATCCCTTGCATATTATAGTTCATCACGAAGCTCTTGTAGCTTGGTGGCAGTGATTGAAGAATTCTGTCAATGACGCTATCATCTGGAAGATTAACTCCCAATTGAATCAAGTGATTATTATACCCAGACATTTTGAGTATATGCTCACTGACAGAACTGTTCTCTTCCATCTTGCAGCTATAGAACTTATTGGAGACTTCATATCTCTCAATCCGGGCATTTGCTTGAAATATTAACTTCAACTCCTGGAACATCTCATATGCTCCATGACGTTTAAAACGTCGTTGAAGTCCCGATTCTAAGCCGTAAAGCATGGCACACTGAACTATCGAGTAGTCATCAGCTTTGCTCTGCCAGACGTTCATAACATCCGGCGTTGCTCCTGCAGCAGGCCTGGCACCCAGCGGTGCTTCCAGGACGTAATTTTTCTGTGCAGCAATGAGGATAATCCTCAAGTTACGGACCCAGTCCGTGTAATTGCTACCATCATCTTTCAACTTTGCTTTCTCAAGAAACACATTAAAATTCAACGGAACAACAGCACGAGCCATCTATCTACAATCAAACATAAACAAGCAAGATACTAATCAGGTACTAAGTTTCATGATAAATTTAAGTTCAGTTAATCAAATTTATTAAAGAACTCCCACTTAGATAGACATCCCTCTAATCCTCTAAGTGATTACGTGATCCAAATCAACTAAACCATAACCGATCATCACGTGAGATGGAGTAGTTTTCAATGGTGAACATCATTATGTTGATCATATCTACTATATGATTCACGCTCGACCTTTCGGTCTCCGTGTTCCGAGGCCATATCTGTATATGCTTGGCTCATCAAGTATAACCTGAGTATTCCGCGTATGCAACTGTTTTGCACCCGTTGTATTTGAACGTAGAACCTATCACACCCGATCATCACGTGGTGTCTCAGCACGAAGAACTTTCGCAACGGTGCATACTCAGGGAGAACACTTCTTGATAGTTTAGTGAGAGATCATCTTATAATGCTACCGTCAATCAAAGCAAGATAAGATGCATAAAAGGATAAACATCACATGCAATCAATATAAGTGATATGATATGGCCATCATCATCTCGTGCTTGTGATCTCCATCTCCGAAGCACCATCGTGATCACCATCGTCACCGGCGTGACACCTTGATCTCCATCGTAGCATCGTTGTCGTCTCGCCAAGCTTGTGCTTCCACGACTATCACTACCGCTTAGTAATAAAGTAAAGCATTACATCGCGATTTCATTGCATACAATAAAACGACAACCATAAGGCTCCTGCCAGTTGCCGATAACTTGGTTACAAAACATGATCATCTCATACAATAAAATTCAGCATCATGTCTTGACCATATCACATCACAACATGCCCTGCAAAAACAAGTTAGACGTCTTCTACTTTGTTGTTGCAAGTTTTACGTGGCTGCTACGGGCTTAAGCAAGAACCAATCTCACCTACGCATCAAAACCACAACGATAGTTTGTCAAATAGACTCCGTTTTAACCTTTGCAAGGACCGAGCGTAGCCATACTTGGTTCAACTAAAGTTGGAGAGACAGTCGCCCGCAAGCCACCTATGTGCAAAGCACGTCGGGGGAACCGGTCTCGCGTAAGAGTACGCGTAATGTTGGTCCGGGTCGTCTCGTCCAACAATGCCGCTGAACCAAAGTATGACATGCTGGTAGGCAGTATGACTTATATCGCCCACAACTCACTTGTGTTCTACTCGTGCATATAACATCAACATAAATAACCTAGGCTCGGATGCCACTGTTGGGTTTCGTAGTAATTTCAAAAAAATTCCTACGCACACGCAAGATCATGTGATGCATAGCAACGAGAGGGGAGAGTGCTGTCTACGTACCCACGCAGACCGACTGCGGAAGCGTTGACACAACGTAGAGGAAGTAGTCGTACGTCTTCACGATCCAACCGATCAAGCACCGAAACTACGGCACCTCCGAGTTCGAGCACACGTTCAGCTCGATGACGATCCCCGAACTCCGATCCAGCAAAGTGTCGGGGAAGAGTTCTGTTAGCACGACGGCGTGGTGACGATCTTGATGTACTACAGCAGCAGGGCTTCGCCTAAACTCTGCTACAGTATTATCGAGGACTATGGTGGCTGGGGGCACCGCACACGGCTAAGGAATAGATCACGTGGATCAACTTGTGTGTTTCTGGGGTGCCTCTGCCTCAGTATATAAAGGAGCCAAAGGGGAGGGGGGCGCCGGCCAGGAGGAGGGCGCAGGAGGAGTCCTACTCCTTCCGGGAGTAGGACTCCCCCCCCCCAATCCTAGTTGGACTAGGATTCCCCGAGGGGGAAAGAGGAAGAGGGGGGCCGGCCACCTCTCCTAGTCCTAATAGGACTAGGGGAGGGGGGAGGCGCGCAGCCACCTTGGGCTGCCCCTTTCTCCTTTCCACTAAATCCCATTAAGGCCCATATGGCTCCCGGGGGGTTCCGGTAACCTCCCGGTACTCCGGTAAAATCCCGATTTCACCCGGAACACTTCCGATGTCCAAATATAGGCTTCCAATATATCAATCTTTATGTCTCGACCATTTCAAGACTCCTCGTCATGTCCGTGATCACATCCGGGACTCCGAACAACCTTCGGTACATCAAAATGCATAGACTCATAATATAACTGTCATCGTAACCTTAAGTGTGCGGACCCTACGGGTTCGAGAACAATGTAGACATGACCGAGACACGTCTCCGGTCAATAACCAATAGCGGGACCTGGATGCCCATATTGGCTCCTACATATTCTACGAAGATCTTTATCGGTCAGACCGCATAACAACATACGTTGTTCCCTTTGTCATCGGTATGTTACTTGCCCGAGATTCGATCGTCGGTATCCAATACCTAGTTCAATCTCGTTACCGGCAAGTCTCTTTACTCGTTCTTTAATACATCATCCCGCAACTAACTCATTAGTTGCAATGCTTGCAAGGCTTATGTGATGTGCATTACCGAGAGGGCCCAGAGATACCTCTCCGACAATCAGAGTGACAAATCCTAATCTCGAAATACGCCAACCCAACATCTACCTTTGGAGACACCTGTAATGCTCCTTTATAATCACCCAGTTACGTTGTGACGTTTGGTAGCATCCAAAGTGTTCCTCCGGCAAACGGGAGTTGCATAATCTCATAGTTATAGGAACATGTATAAGTCATGAAGAAAGCAATAGCAACATACTAAACGATCGGGTGCTAAGCTAATGGAATGGGTCATGTCAATCAGATCATTCAACTAATGATGTGACCTCGTTAATCAAATAACAACTCATTGTTCATGGTTAGGAAACATAACCATCTTTAATTAACGAGCTAGTCAAGTAGAGGCATACTAGTGACATTTTATTTGTCTATGTATTCACACATGTATTATGTTTCCGGTTAATACAATTCTAGCATGAATAATAAACATTTATCATGATTATAAGGAAATAAATAATAACTTTATTATTGCCTCTAGGGTATATTTCCTTCAGATCGAGCCCAAGTTAGCGTGTGATATTGCTTTGCAAGACCATGAATGCACTAACGAACGACACCGTGATGTGGAAATACGTCCTCCCCCATCATACTTGAGAACTTTAGCACCCCTAAAAAGAGAGCTACCAGCGGCCCATTTTGTGTGAGTATCGTTATCAACATAATTTTTAGAAATTTCTTTAACATTCACTAACTTGTGCGACCAATGGATCATGTAATTTCAGGGTTCAACATGTACTCCCAGTTGTCATGATAACTTAAAACCGGCCTTGGGTATGACATTTAATAGTATGGAAGATGTTGAGATTTTTTACAAGGCTTATGCACACAATGTTGGATTTTCAGTCAGAATTGGGCAGAAAAAGTCCATAGATGATGTGGTGGTCTGGAGGCGATTTCCTTGTTCGAAAGAAGGTTTCCGAACGAAGAAGGAGGAGGAACGCAAGAAGGATTTGAAGGGAGGGAAGATAAGAACACATGCAAGAAAGATTACTAGATGTGGTTGTGAAGCCATGATAACTGTCAAGCGTATGCAGGATGGCAAATACTCAATATCAGATTTTCATGAAGAACACACCCATCAATTTATCACACCCACCAAGCAACATTTAATCAATTCAAATAGAGAAGTCAGCGAGAAGGTCAAGACCACACTATTCACATGTCACGCAGCTAGTATTGGCACATCTGGAGCCTTTTGATTGCTTCGTGTTGGTGAGGGTGAATTTCAGTTTGTGGGGTGCACGAAGAGAGACTTGCAGCATTATCACCGTGACATGAGAAGTACTTTCAAGGATACAGATGCTCAAATGTTTATTGACAACCTCAGAAAGAGGAAGCAAATCAACCCAGGATTCTTCTTTGAGTATGTTCTTGATGATAAAAATCAATTGAAACGTGTGTTTTGGGCAGATGCATTTTGTAGAAAGAATTATGCTTTATTTGGAGAAATGGTGTCTTTTGACTCCACATACAGCACAAATCAGTACAAGATGATTTTTTGTCCATTCACGGGAATAAACCACCATATGGGATCTGTTTTCTATGGTGCTGCCTTGATTATTGATGAGAAAGAAGAGTCGTACAACGGGTGTTTGAAACATTTTTGAAAGCCATGGATGGGGCAGCACCGAGGCTTATAGTAACTGATGAAGATGCTAGCATGAAGGCTGCCATTGATATAGTTATGCCAAACACCGTCCATAGGTTATGCATGTGGCACATAATGAGAAAGTTTCCAGAAAAGGTTGGTCCTTCACTGAAAGAGGATGAACATTTTTACAACTCAGTTAATGCATGTGTATGGGGTTCTGAAAGCCCAGCTGAATTTGAGGCAAAGTGGTCTTCCATGATTTCTGAATTTGGTCTTGAAGAAAACACATGGTTTGCTAGGAGAAATGAAATTCGTGACTCATGGATACCAGCCTACTTTAGAGGTGTATTCTTGGGTGAAACTCTGAGAACCACTTCGAGGTCAGAGAGTGCTAACTCATTCTTTAATCACTTTATTGGTTACAAGCATGCTTTGGTGGAGTTTTGGATTAGGATTGGTACAGCCCTGGAAGAACAACGTCAGAATGAACTCAAGGCTGATCATGATTGCCTCAACTCCATGTCTCCACTGATTACATCATGGGAGATCGAGAAGCATGCAAGCATATACTTCACCCATGAGGTTTTCAAAGCTTTTCAGAAGGAGGTGCGTGCGGCTAGAGATCACTGCTTAATTGAAATCATATTGCAGGAGGGTGATGTGAAAACCACGGTTGTAGGAGGTGATCGCTCTTACAAGTCTAGAGAAGTTAAGTTCAACACAACATCCATGAGTGCTCACTGCTCTTGCATGTTATTTGAGACACGTGGAATTCCATGCCGACATATCATCGTGGTTTTGAGAGGTGCAAAAATTAATGAGCTACCAAGCCATTTCATTCTAGATAGGTGGAAGAAAACAGTTAACAGGAGGTCACTATACGATAGTGGTGGCAACTTGCTTGAAGAGAACGAGAGTAGTTCTTTAGATTTGGCAAAGAGAAAACTGGTTTCAGAGATACACCAAACATTAGATGACACTATCAGGTTGGCTGAACATTCTTGTGAAGAATTGGAAGCGTTGAGAAACGGTCTCCTTGACACGAAAAGAAAGTTATCTGAAAGGGTTACTGCCAATAATCCTAGTAGACAAGATGAATTCGAGGCATACATTGGTTGTAGTATGCCTAATGAAGTTGAAATTTATCCACCAACTGATGTGCATACAAAGGGGAGGTGCAAAAGAATTAAGGGACACTTAGACAAGGGTGGAGAAGGGAAACAAAAAAAGGATGGAGAAGGGAAGCAAAACAAAAGTGGAGAGCGGAAGAAAAATGCCGGAGGACCGAAAAAGCCTCGCACGTGTGGGACTTGTAAGAAGGTTGGCTTCCATGATAGTCGTAGTTGCCCCAACAAGAACATTAGATCCGAATAGGTATTTTCCATACAGTAGTTCTTATCTATGTATATTCGCTTTCAAAAGGTGACTATATATTCCATTATAACTGATCAGATCATTTCTACTTGCAGGTTCTTTTATTCTGATTTGAGTCAACATAAGACTTTCTTTTTGGTCTTGTGCAAGATGGAAATCAAAGCTTAAGCGTTATGTACTGGGTGTTACCACTTTGTATTAATGTTAGACTGTAGTAGAAGAAGTTTATGTGTATCTCTAAATCTTGTGTTGGTCTGAAAATCCTACGAAACAGTGATATGTACTGAATGTTACCACTTGTTTTAATGCACTAGATTGTCTTATTTATCTGAAATGCTCTAGTGGTTATTTGGCATTATATTGGTGGTACCTGTCGCTGATTATTTGAGAGCTCTAGAATCCTTATACATCATGTATACTTATTCCAAGAGGATTCCAAAGCTGTACATATTTAGTTTCTCTGCTTGCTGTGGTATGCGCCAATTTTTTCTTACCACAAACAGATTGATAGAAGGCTTGCACTTTCTAACTGAATGTATGTACTGATGTATGCACTAACAGGATACAATGCTATCTTAGTCAGTGAGTATTTCTCATCTCAACTTGGAATTTCTCATCTCACTTAGTGAGTATGCATTGAAGCACACCATCCAGTCAATATATTCACACACCAAATGTTTACATAGACTTGCTTGATAAATATTTCACATCTCTGTACCTGCAAATATTCAGTACGGTTGTATACATTGTGTTCAGAAACACTATTTTCTAAATTACATGAGAAGCTCATACTACTACTGGATTCTCCTCTCCTATTCTTAGTAAACAACAAACATGCCTTTGCTCAGCTCGATAAACCATCGAGTAAAGCTATTTCAGATACAATAAAGTTGCAAAATTCAGAAATGGATGGTTGTTGAGTATAAAACAGGAAGAAGGAATGCTTGCCTCTGTACTTCAGAAAAACCAAATGACTTGAAAGTTCATTCCGCCACTTTTTTTTGGGTGCTTATAGTTGTAGTAGACTAGTAGGACTAGAACTGGGAGGCATCAGAGATGGCAACGTTTTAGATACTTCAGGAATGGGAGGCATCAGAAATATGCAGCAACCTCTTTATCAACCGTATAAAGTTTTCACCAAACTATATAATCAATGTACACTTAAATATTTGCTTCAACGGAAATGTAGACTTCAATACAATTGTGAATCTCCTAACGTATAGTGAATCACCCGACGAGTCTTATAAAACAGGCGGCAAGCAGGCGCAAATCACCCGACTGGGGCTCCTTGTAGCTCTCTTTTTTTAGCCTCTTTTCTTTTTATCCTTGTTTGATCCTAGGATCCCCACCATGTATTCCTTTTCCGCTGCTTCCTGCTGCTTCCTGCTATCATCAATGCAAGCCAGCAATGCTGGATCTTTCAAAAAAAAAAAAAAAAACGTCTTACAAACAGGGAGAAGGAATGCCTGCCTCTGTACATCAGAAAAGCCAAATGACTTGAAAGTTCACTCCGCCACCATTATTTATGGTTGATTTTAGTTGTAGTAGAGTAGTAGGACTAGAACTGGGAGGCATCAGAGATGGCAACGTTTTAGATACTTCAGGAATGACGACGCCCATCGTCAGTTAATCTAAAAATAGCCGTACAAGGTCCCCAACTGAACTTACTTCTTCGGTCGCGGCCACTATCCATTGTTGAGTACCTTCTAACATCCATGTTCGAAGTTCTGTTGCCATTAGACTTCGGTTAAACTTTGCAAGATTGGCCCTAACCAGCTAGTCTACAACTGGAGACCAGGGGCTTTCCACACCAGAAGATGCATCTCTCTAATTGATCAGCTCCCCGGAATCGATTCGTCTAGCTACACTGGTTATGCCCAAGATTCTGCAAAAGCTGGTCGTGGAATATTTCTCTGCCCATCGCAGTAACCGACTGACGGCACAAAAGGGCGAGGCCCTTGCGGGATCTTGCTACCGGAGCAGGACTCAGTCTTGCTCAAGAAGAAGGGGGACTTTGCCGTCAAAAAGCCGAGGAATAGAGATTGCACGTCCTCCGTTCCGTGAACTCTGGCACCAGATCAGCTTACAGTAGGCCCGTAGCAAGGCAAGGTGCGGGTTCGGCTCCTCCGCTGTCGAATAAAAACTCTGTACGGGAGCTGTTCTATGCTAGAGTTATGGGCTTTTTGTTACAGGAGCTTTGCTACACCTACGTATTTTTTTTACGTTTTTTTAGGATCTCACAAAGATTTATTATGACGACTCAATGTTTACACGGATGAATACAAGTTCACCGGATTGACGTAACTACACATTGCAACTAAACCCAAGGGATAAAGTATTCTTTGCAAGATTATGAGCCTCAACATTCGAGATTCTATATTCATGACTAAAGGAACAGATTGCAAAAGCTCTAGCTCTAGAAACTATTTCTCGAACTACAACACCAAAATTAGCTCCACTGCCCTCCTTAATAGCATAGCATCAACCACTACCTTGCAATCCAAAGCCACCAAAATCCTGGGAATATGTAGGTCTCCCGCTAGTGCCTGGGCCTCCCTAATCACCAAAGATACGCTTTTTTTTTTTACATAACTAACGAGCAAGCTGAGGCGGCCAGATTTGGTTGGGAGGGAAAAAAAGGGCCCTGACCCACCCCGTGAAATTCACGCCGGGGGCGGGGTGAGGGCATAATTAGTTAATGAATGCGAAGAACGTAGCTTTACGTAATAGATTACATAGGTATAGCATTTTTGTTGTTACAAATTAGAATGCACAAGGTGTCATGGCAGTAGACCACTGTCCAAATCGATCATCTGTTGCAATCTGATGGCTCTACTGTGTCCTCCCCCTTCCATCCTCGTGCGCTCTTTGCAGCAATGGAGCGACGACGACCACGACCACCAGAAGTGAACTCATTTTGTGAATCTCATTAGTGAACTTAGTCAACAGTTCATCGGGCCGGCTCTTTAGTCGGACTTTGTGAATATGTTGGCCTGGCCTCCTCGCAATACCCAGATGAACCTCTGCTTTCGCCCCTTCAGTTGTGTGCCAGCTCCATAGCTTTTTGTCCTCAGAAACATGATGGCATTCAGAAGGACATGTAGAGCACCGATGCCAGCGGCTGCTTGTCAAGACAGTCCATACACTCGTGTGGCGTCTTGGGCAACGTCCGAATGCTTGCATCCAGCATTAGATTCACTGGCCTCCGAGTGCTCAGTAAGTGCGTCCATGCCCTCGAGTGTGTGTCACATGTTCATGATAAGGCCGCCGGCCATGGCCAAGAACCCCCCTTCCGGCGACTCCTTCCCCGTCCGAAAGATTGGGAACAACTTGAGGTGGTTATCGCGTAGGACCTGGTGTCCGGGCTCCAACCATTATGTGTTGTATGAGATGGACACATATTGAAGCCTGAACGCCTCACTATTGCTCAACCATGCTTCCTCGACTACGGTGAATGACTGTCCGCCCAGGAAGAACGAATGAACGTTTTTCGTGCATTCAAAATAACCGCTCCTAGCGAACATTTAGATTGGTGTGTGAAAAACGATAAGATTGTCATGTTGTTGTAAAGGATATACCATGTTTTCAAATAAAAATTGTCATGTTGTATAAAAAGATTGTCAGAATATTGCCATGCTGCCATGCGTTTTCGGGGTTTTGCCACAAACGAAACTGACGAGAATTAGCATGCTCAGGATTTTTCGCGTTTTCTGAAAAGAATTGACATGCTACATCAACGTAAATAAATGAGAATTACCATGCTCTACAAACATAGATTGCTATCAGGAATGTGTTCGCTCAAATTGCCATCCCGAGAGAACCATTTAATGCCGTCAGCTCCTAGTTTGGTGAAGGAGGTGTGTGGGAGCGAACGTTTTAGGATTCGTGCATGGGATCCTATGTACAAAAGGGCGTCCGCGTGAGAAAACTAAAAATATGGACTTTAACTCGTAACCGTGCATGTGCCATGCACGCCCAATATTATAGTACATCAGGGAGCTTTACTATGTCGTCTTCCACTCCAATTACTCTTCTCTTTCACTACACAGATGTTTCCTAAGGTTTGGCCGTTTCAGAATGCGAGCTAAGTCTAATGCAGACCTACGCTGACGCCCCCATTTATCCACTCAAAGGATGTGTCGCGTCCTTTGGTTTCAGTTTTTTTTAGTAAACCAAGGTCCTAATTCATGACAAAAGGGTTGCCATCTTTCACGAAGCTGCTACCTTCATATGCACCACAAGTTAGATTTCTTGATCGCGTGTTGTTGCTATATTGTGAGGGTTTCTAGAAGCCATGAAGTTCATAATACGATTTGTGTCGTCATTGATGCACAAACACACTTTATCCCGCTCTTCTTACATAGAATTGGTCATGACATGATATGATTAAGTGGAAAGAAAACAATCAAGATAGGCCAATATGGAGATTATTGTGTAATTAATATTGTTTCCAAGATTAGTTGCAATTGATGATGTTTTCAAAATCAAATTAAAATAATGTAATTAATGTAGACATCATTGGAGGCATCGTGGGCATTGGATATAAGTTGTAGAATGGTTGAGACCATTTGGATGCACTTAACTCGCGCTTTTATAAGTAGTAAGTAGAAGTAGTAGTACATTCTCTTACCATATTAGTCTCACTAGAGCTATTCCTGCAACTCGTCTCTCTTTATTACCAGAAACTAAAATATTTTTGTGTGTCATCCATTTTTGTGTTGGACCCATTCTAGCGCACAGGGAAATAGGCTTGCACTGTCGCTCAGAAAGTCCACGTAAAGAATGCATCAAGTTTTTATGTGCAATGTTCCATGAATGCACATTACAACCAGTAAGAGGGGAATGGAGGTCGAACGCTGGCGTTGCCCACGTCGGATTGGGAGTAGTAGCCAATTGGTTCACGTTTCATGCGGAGAAAAGAAAAAGAGAAGAAAAATGTAGATATTTCGTTTCCTTTCCCACGAAGGAAACTCCTCATTGAGTCGCCACGCACGCACACCTCTTACCCACACGCGGCCTCCTCCTCTCCCCTTCCCTCACAACCCAACCTCTCAGCCTCACTTCCCTCGAACTCCGGCGCCGCGTCTTTTGTCCACGAAGTCCACCGCGTGCCCATCCTCCAAATCCAAAGCCATCGAGTTAGGGCCAGTTCTTTTGGTGGTTTTTTTGGTCTTCTAGTCTTCTAGAATAAGCTGCCCCCTACCCAACTTATTCTACAAGACCAACCAAAATTTTCCTTTTAGAAGCGCACTAGTCAAGTTTTAATTGGTACGCTTCTAAAAAATAAATTTGGTTGGGCTTCTAGAATAAGCTGGGTTGGGGGCAGGTTATTCTAGAAGCCAACTAAAGAACTGGTCCTTAAGGAGGCCGAGCAAGAGGAGGGGGGCGTGGGAGTAGCATCCCACACAACAAAATCCTGATAGACGTCCAACACAGGATGCTCGGGGTGGGTCGTGGTGGTGGTCCATTTAGTGGCGTCGCCCGACGATCTCCATACACGTTGGACTCTACTTTCTAGTGAGATTAATAGCACACATGATTTCTATTTGCATGTGCTTCTTAGGTCTGTAAGAAAAAGGCTTCAGTTATTTGTTTGATAGCCTTTGGTTGGTTGATGCAAAAAAAAGTACATGAAAAGTTTCAATTTTAAGTTGTACTAGCTATGAAATGATGTTCTAAATTATATTTACATCTGTTTGCCAAGCTTACCAAAATCTTTGTGCCAGATTGGTCAAAGGTTGGACATTTGAAGAGAAGAAACTTCATTGGACACTAATATACTTGTGATCAGTAGTATCATCTGTGACAAGGTAAGCTACGAAATTTATCTCTTGGCATCGGTGACATATTGCTATAAGTGTGTTGTGAATTATTTTGCAGGCAACAAAAGGATCATCTCATCATTCTCAAGGGAGCCGGCATCCGGCCGTTGCTATGGACGCCTCACCATGGCCAGGGATTGCAAGGTAGACTCCTTCACTCGGAGTATATGTTACACGGTTTCTTGTTCGACATCAATTTCTGGTTGGAGATTGAACTAAGCAATACACGCCAATGTTTCCATGTCAAGAACATACACATCAAGCCATCTCGCATCACACGCCGCCTATGCATTCACTGAGCAAAGCGACCGTATTTCGCAACAGCAGAACTAGTTAGTGTGCTTAGCTAAAAACTTTGTCTTGTCCCTTTAAGAGTACATTAGCAGTTCTTGAATTGGAAATCGTATAACATCCAAGCTTAGAAGAACATGCAATTTTTCATGATCTTTTTTTCTCAAGGCTTTTTCATCATGAGTTTCCAGGTCAACGTAGATCCTTATTCTTGCAGAAAAATCTGCAGCATTCAGGAACCCCCATCAATCATGTAACATTTTTTCACCAAACAATATAATCAATGTATACTTTAATATCCATTTCAAGAGAGAAGTAGACTTCAATACAACTGAGAAACACTCGCTGAGTCCTATAAAATGGGGAAAAGATATGCCTGCCTCTGCACTTCAGCAAAGCCGGCCAGACTTGAAGTTCATTTCACCACCATCATTGTTGGGTGCCTGCAGTAGTACTAGACTTGAGAGGCATCAGAGAAGCCAGCGTCTCCTATATTTCAAGAAGTAGACTTCAATACAACTGAGAATCACAGCTGCAGCCAGTGTCCATGAATCACAGCTCTGCTGGGCCTGGAGCCCTGGACCTTGATCAACATATGCCAAGATTGACCCAAACAGCTTCGACCACAGCCACAGCCTATGTTGCCGGGGCCTTCCACGCCCAAAGATGTGCTCCTGAAATCAGTTGTCTCTCGGGCGTCCTTTCTTCTGGCTACCCCAGTTGTGTACTTATCATCAGTGAAAGCTGGTGGTCGGAAAACTGACATCTCTCCACCGAAGTAAGCGGCTGGCAGCGAAGGCAGGAAGCCGCCCAGGATCTTGCTACTGGGGCCGCTCTCGAATCTTACTCAAGAAGATGGGCATTTGCTACTGGGGATATTACACATGCTGAGTTCTAGCAGATTGATCAACATCTTCCTCATACCCACCAACACCTTCCACAAACTGATAAGCCACCAACACCTTCCACAAACTGATAATCAAGGGGACTGAACTAAATAGTAGTAGTATTTATGTTAAATTTCACGCACACATTCCTTTTCTTTGGGTTATTATTCAGAAAAGATGTACTGCCTTCTGAATATGACTCAGTGGAGCAGTCCATATGCATACAATCAGTAAATAAAAAAAGATAACTTCTATTGCTGGCGGCAACACAGTAAATTTTCTGTTGTTCACAATGTATCTGTGTAAAATTAGCTAACATCATACTATTACTCTGCTCTCCTGCTCTTTGTTACCATGAGCATGCAAAATGGTAGGTAGTAGCAACGGACCTTTTTTCTCAAGTTGCATCTGTGGATTCTACTCACAAGAAGGAATATACTGAGATAGACGATTGGTAAAGTTGATCTACAGTATTAGGTGAATGGTGTTGGTGGGATCAAACTGATTTTCTAACTATCAGGCTCATGTGATAGTTACATACCAACTCTTTAATATACAACATTAACAATATCAACTTCTGCCCAAGGAAGGCCCAAAGAAGCGGATCTTGGACACTGCCCATGTTGCCCGTCCTTACAACAGATTCATTGCTTATTTGTAAATGAACTACATGTGTTCATCTCCGTATTGACCTGATTAACATTTGTGACTGAATTAATTGTGTTCATATCAATTGATACCCATGTCTTAGTCTCTCGAATATAAATAAAGCAGATCTTTGTCTGTCACAGGTTCTCCTGCTGCTGCAAGTTGATCAGACTGGAATTTGATCCTGAGCAGATAATCTTGAGCAGTCTGGGATCCTTTCTTGGTCGTTTGGATCTGAATACGCAGCTCAATTATTTGAGCATTTGTCATACAGCCAAGACTTCCGGGTTTTTTCAGCCACCGAGTTTGAGATCACCGAGACAAAATAGTCTCCTGAGGCATCAACACAGGCACGCCCAAAGAAAGCATAAGAGAAAGATAGAAAAAAGACCACCAAGTGACCACATCACCAGGGGGCTCGTCGCAAAGAGTGGAACCAAGCGGTGACATGTAGCGCGTCCAACATCTGCCCCAGCCGGCTGCGGTTCCAGTGCTGCAATAACAAAAGGAATTTGAGGGAGTCAGAATGCCCATGTCTTACTTCCAATTAAAGAAATTAATATACGGGATTAGGAATACCTACTCATGCCTTCTCTGCTTGCACTTGTAATCGAAGTCACGAGCCTTGTCTAAACTTGTGGTACCCTCCAGTGCAGTTCGATGACACACCTTGCCTTATACCAGTATAATTGAGCATCAGAATGCAAAAAAAAAGTATAATTGAGCATAAGAGAACTTTTTCGATGGATGTGACCTCTCTCTTCAATAGTCCACAGGTAGAAGGTCAATATGATAGCCGGGCTAGAAGTCTTGACAACATGATAGGCGGCAAAAGCTCTTCTTTGTCTCCTGAGATCTTTTCCTGAAGAGGATTGGATTTGTCACATCCACGGATGGAAGACCGTAGATTTCTGCTTGATTAGCTTGCAAACAATTAACTGTCAGCAAGTGCTCGCAGTGTCACGTTTTATTCAATTATATGTCAAACAAGTGCTTCTGAACAATTAAAGGAACACAAAAACAAGACAATCATTTATCTAAGTTAATTCGATAACACAGTACCATTTTGCTCTAAGGCTTTTCACCATCAGTTTTCAGGTCGACGTGGTGAGCTTTATTTGTGCAGAGAAATCTGCAGCATGCAGATTCTTCTTATCAACCCCGTCAGAAGTTTCACCAAACAATAATCAATGCAGGCTTGAATATAATTGAGAGTCAACTAAATGGGTGGTCTTATCTGGCTGCCAGGTTGTGGAATCAGATAAAACAGAGTACATTTCCTTTGCTCTTTCTATAAAGAGGGGAGAAGGAATGCTTGCCTACTCTATACTCAAGAGAAGCTAACTGACCTGAAGTTAATTTCACCAAGGTTAATTTCGAGTGCCTTCACTAGGACTAGGCCTGGGAGACATCCGAGAATGCAGGCCTTCATGCTCTTCATGTGTCACGACGACGCTGTTTGTTCATCTAGAGACAACCGTATTACAAGGCTCCCAATGGCATTCCATTTCACTTCCTCTCTGCGAAATACGTGCAGTTTCGTTCTAGTCCTTCCTCTCAGAAAAATATGGTGAACAAAACTGTGTCATTTCTACTACACACCGACGATGTCCTGGAGCTTGGCGGTACAGCTCTAGAAATCTGGTCAAACTGGCCGAGAATATAGGACAGATAGGAAGCTGCAGCCCAAATGAATCTTCCCAGTAAACTTGCCATCTCTTATAAATTTGAGAGAAGAGTATGCTATGGCATGATATCCAAAATCAATGCAAATTGATATGAGGTTTCTTTAAAAGTAACATCCAAAGCTCACATTCATTATCTTCCGGCATATGTAGTTATGTACTATGAACAGGGAGACATGTAAATATAGCAGCATGTATTCAAATGTTGCAACTGACTGATCATACCATGACCTTCAAGGAGGTTTCCAGTTGCCAAGCTACGAGAACTTCTATTATCATCTCAATGCCTTTTTAGCTTTCTTTTCGTCATGTTACTAATACTATGGTTTTGTTCATGAAACAATTCTGTGTTGTTTAGCAGATCAATTTTTTTAGAGCTTGAATAGACTGACCAGCTTGTTGGTCAAGTCGGATCTACTATATGATGGGGAACAGGCCGCAATAAAGCCAGGAAGAATATTGCCATTTACTTTTATATATACTTTATTTACAGTATAATTATGGTTTATATGCGAGTGGTAGATCCTTTCAAGGTGCCTCGGCATCTTCTGTTCCTGTTGAACCGCTCACAACTCTTCGCAAAACCGAGCCGCTCTTCTTGTTGAAGGGGGGAGCCCCTCATGTTTTGCACCTTCTCTTTTTCTCTGAAGAAGCACCGGAATTGTCATCAGTAGGCTTGAATATTTCTTCCATCACTTTATGCCTCATGCCTTCCCTGTCAGCTGGCACCCTCTTCCCGATGGCAGTCTTCGGCTTCTCGGCAGCTGCCTTTCCACCTATAGTTTCCTTCTCAACTTCCATGGAAAATTCCCCATCTTCGCCTGTTAAAATAAATTCGAGGCATACCGTTGATCATTCGAGGACCAAGTAATCACACGAGCACGACAGCGAGATTTGTTAACGAGGTTCACTGATATGGCTACATCCCCGGGGCCTGACTACGGGCGCTCTTCCCCGTGACACCGTCACAATACCGCACCTCGGCCACCCGGGCGCCGGCACACGCCGCCGGCTCCCCCTTGCGCGCCTGTGCTAGTATGTTGGCATAGGTTACATCGTGTGTCTACCCCCGCTATATATGAGAGGTCTAGGATATAAGTGTCCTATTAGGACACGACTCCACATCCTATGTAAACATAATACAACTCATAGTCCAACTGTAACCTACCTTGTATACTATATTCGACACAACTCTAACAAACTCCACCTTGGCAAATATTCTCCACCACCTTGAATCCGTCCATGTGTCAAACTTCCATGTACATTGGACTTGAGTTTATCCCATGAGTACCGCTGCTACTCCAAAGACCCCATATATGACTCCACCTGCAACTTGTAGTTCCTTTTTTTCTTGACAACAATCAACACTCAAGCAAAATTAAGTTCCTCGTCACTCTAGGTTGTGCTCCCAACTTTCAGAGTATCCGTCCAACGTCATCACACACTGATCACTGACCTGCGTGTAAGTGAATAACTCACATATTGAGTGTCACACATAAGAGTTACCTGAACTCAATATCACCGCTCCTTTCTTGACTGCCTATCTGAAACTTGAAGGAATTTCACCATTGCTTGTAGTCACCCTGAGTCAAATTCGCAGTTGTCTCATCACATGTATGACCACCAGAGCCCTGGCCCGTCTCCATGTCCCGTGCGTATCGCACGTCTCGTCGCTATTACCGCGTCGAGCCTCTGCTGTCCCGGTCGAGTCTCAAGGGTCGTGAACCACACCACCCAACCCCCACTGCAGAGTACCACCGATCATCACCGACCGATGACGAGTTCACACTTCCATCAGACCACTGGGCTCCAGTCCGAACTGCGTGTCACTCGCTTTTCCCGCTGAATAGGCTTCGACTCTCTGTCGACTTACGCCGTAGCCCCTCAATCAGCACCGAGTGAAGTCCTCCAGACTCCAGCTCCACCTTCAACATGACTCCATGGCAGATGATCAGTCCACCAACGCGCCTCATCGACTTCAAGCTCCGTGTATACATCATCTTGAATCAATCCCGCGCCATAGTCTTGTCAAAGCCGCACGAGCCTCGTGCCTGCACCACGTGTTTCCACGCCCAGAAGTCGGTCACCATCGCCATCACGCTCTAATGTCGTCATCGCCGATCTCACCACCATCTTCTGTATCAACCGACTTGCGTCGATCCGTCAGACTATCTAGTCCGACCCAGCCAAACCTTGTCCAACTGCGTGGCACGCACATGGCTCCCACTTCCATCTTAGCTGACACGACTTTCCGCAACGCCTGCAAGCATCTCTGTTGTGCCAACAATCTTTCACCCATATCTGCCATAACCCAAGTTTTTCAGTTCCGTTGAACTTCTCCACCTATACCCTTGGTGCCAGATTCTTTGTACGATTGACTTGTGAATAAATAACCGAGCTACTAACGTGATGCCAAAGTACACAAACAGCCTCCGCGTACTAATAGCAATTCCAACCAAAGAAAAATCTGGTCTTCTCACGTGACATGGCTTCCTTGGCACAAAACTTCCAATGCTTCTTTTGCTTACCCAAGTCCTTCTACTTCCGGTTTCAAAAAAAAAAAGTCCTTCTACTTCCGATGGATGTGCCTGCCTTGCGGCTGCATATGTCCGGCTCTGAACACGAGGACGCTTAATCCTCCAGGGACTCGGTCCCTTTTTTTTCAAAACAAATCCCGTGATCTCTTTCCTGGTCAACACCAGCAGCTGCTCCTTGCGATCGATAATCACCACGTCGTGCCTTGGTGGGTTCCCACGCTCGGGTCTTGCCTAGGCTGGCCGTCTACGCTGCTACTGCTTCGGTCTGCAGCTTGCCCGTAGCCTCTGGATCGATCCATCGCACTGCAGCTTCAAGAGTACGCGACGCTACTTCCATCAATCCGATGCAACCGCGTAGTTTGATCTCGCCGAGAACTCTGCCTCCTCCCGATTGCTATTCCAAAAAATGCCGCTGTCCGGATCACCCCTCGTCCGTACATGTCACTCGTTGCGACATCCATATGAACAATGTTAATCCACGCCGAGCGCTTCTCTCCTCTAGATCAATGATTCGCATCCTCAAATCGAACCTTGCTTATGATACCACTTGTTAGAATAAATTCGAGGCATACCGTTGATCACCCGAGGACCAAGCAATCACACGAGCACGACATCGAGATTTGTTAACGAGGTTCACTGATATGGCTACATCCCCGGGGCCTGACTACGGGCGCTCCTCCCCGTGACACCGTCACAATACCACACCTCGGCCACCCGGGCGCCCTCTTGCGCGCCTGTGCTATTATGTTGGCATAGGTTACATCGTGTCTCTACCTCCGCTATATATGAGAGGTCTAGGATACAAGTGTCCTATTAGGACACGACTCCACATCCTATGTAAACATAATACAACTCATAGTCCAACTGTAACCTACCTTGTACACTATATTCGACACAACTCTAACATCGCCATCCATGTCTTCCTCTGAAAACTCAGTCAAGGATGACAAGGCCTTCTTTGACGCGTGTCTTCTGCTTGGTTCGTTCTTTCCTTTCTCCAATTCTTTGGTCTCAGCTTCCATGGCACTCGGTTCCGTAAGGATAGAAGCAGCAAGATAGTCTCTCAGCGCAGGCAATCCCTCGTCATCATCTCTGACGGATGCACTTGCCTTCTTGGGTGGTTTCTTGTTTTGTGCTGCAGTCAGAAACGTTGATGCATGTTCTTCATTGTTATCCACAAACGAATTTTCCTTCTGAGATTTGGCCGTAGCCTTCTCAGGTTGTTGTTGGAAATATGAGCAATTTACCGAATAATTTTATTAACAGAAATACTAGATAAAACATGACTAATATAGTAGAGATAAAACAAGTCATGCGTTCGGACAGAGAGAAGGTAAAGAGCATCTGCATATATGAACTTGAACTAAACACATTTAGAACAGACACTAGATGAAGTTGCATATATGAAGTAGAACCTAACACATGTAGGACGGAAAGTAGAGCAAAGAACTGTGTCATGACATCTAACAGAAAGAGCAAGAACACGTACGGGATAACAGCAGTGGAAGTGATGGACTCGGGGTCGGTGTCCTCGCCTGCCATGTCGTCGAGGAGATCGTGGACGTCGGGGAAGTAGTCGTCGGCGACCGGATCGTCCGTGATGAAGCAGCCAGTAGTCGCTGAGCGCTCCCCAAAAACCTTATCACCCTTCTCCCGTACAGGACTCAAAAGGTGCGGTTTCGGAGGCCTACTGTCCCGACCTGTGGTGCACGCCGCAAGCCGGGATGGGGAAGATCGTAGCAGCAGCGCAGTGGTCAGGAACTTGTGGCGAGAGGAGGAAGAGGTTCTGGTGCGTCTCTCTGGGAGGAGCGACCTTCCTTTTATAGGCGCAAGAGAAGGAGGCAAGAGAGCAACGACGGGAGGCGAAACAAACAGCCAGCAGCCGAAGGGCTGCACCGTTCGCATTCGAACCCCACTTTCGCAAAAATCTTTTCAGCTTCCGTGTGACCTTTTGTATACTCGTAGTGCGTGGCAAAAATTTAGATATCGGCTCGGCTCATTCCCGCAACCCGCGGCGCGTCGTGACGTGCCGTGGCGTTGCGAGGCGGGCGGCGGAGGAGGAGCGCGCGTGGATATCCCTCTTGTTCTCACGCTCGTACAAGTGGGGAAAGAACCTCCCTTATAAGGAGGTCCAACTCCCACTCAACTAGCAATGTGGGACTAAACTTTAGTAGTATCCCTTGCCTTACACAAATGGGCTAAGTGGGCCTCTAGGATTTATTAGGAATTTCTGAAACTGCTATTGGGCTAGGCCCAAAATAGACAAAATTTCAGCAATCCCCCACCAGATCCCAGAGGCACACAAAAATTGCCTTTGGTTCCAAAACACTGTTTTATAAACCGGTACTGCAGTGGAGACTGTTAAGTTGAACTTCCATCTAGAACTCTATGCTACACTAGTAAGCAACTTGAACAGTGGACTGGGCCTTGAACTGCAAGTTTTCTGCGAATCTAGCTTCACATAAAGCCTTGACCGATACGTGGCTACCGTGGGTCTTCCCCGCGGGTGGAGCTTATACGTCATACTCCGTGACCTTTCATGAGTTTACTAGAGTGAACCCTACTCTCATAGATTGCGACGTTTGACAATCAGACTCATATAGGTGTGTTCTTCAAAAGATGTTCTGCAGGATAACATCTTTGCTTTAATGCGCCACTTAGAACACATTAAGATATATATCACCTGCCATGCAGATTAGGAGAGTATTGCATCTTCATGGAGTGGTATTGTGAATAGTAAGGATACTCTCCTCTCAGTTGACCAACAGCTTGTCTTCCACATCTAATTCACGGGATCTCCGATCACAAAGAATAGGTTATCAATGTGAACAACTCATATTGTGGGTCTAATACCCATCTCCCTCGATGCATTATCTATCACATTACGTGATAGACCCTTAGTAAAAGGATCTGCCAGATTTTTAGACGTTTGGATATAATCCAATGCAATAACTCCGTAGTTTTTCATTTTCCTGACAGACTTTAACCTTCTCTGAACGTGTCTTGATGACTTCATGTTATCCTTTGAGCTGCTCACTTTTGTGATCACAGTTTGATTGTCGCAGTTCATAAGGACACCCGGTACAGGTTTCTTAACAACCGGCAAGTCATTCAAGAGCCGACGAAGCCAATCTGCTTCAACCGTAGCTGTATCTAGTGCTGTGAGTTCTGCTTCCATTGTTGACCTCGTTAAGATGGTCTGCTTGCAAGACTTCCAAGAAACAGCGCCACCTCCATGAGTGAATACATAACCGCTCGTGGCCTTTATCTCATCAGCATCTGAGATCCAGTTTGAGTCACTATACCCTTCAAGCAACTTTGGATGCCCGGTTTAGTGAATTCCATAATTTGCAATGCCCTTCAAATAACGCAAAACTCTCTCTAGAGCTTTCCAATGCACATCTCCTGGTTTTGAGACAAACCGACTCAGTTTGCTAACAGCAAAAGAGATGTCAGGTCTTGTAGCACTTGCTAAGTACATAAGCGAGCCAATAATCTGAGAATATTTCAATTGATCTCTAGCAATTCTTCGATTCTTTCGAAGTAACACACTCGCATCATATGGTGTTGGAGAGGGCTTGCAGTCACTATAGCCAAAGCGACTCAAGATCTTTTCCACATAGTGAGATTGAAGCAATGTAATTCCACCATCATCGTCTCTCAACAACTTGATGTTCAGAATGATATTAGCCACTCCTAAATCCTTCATCTCAAAATAACGAGATAGGAAATCCTTGACCTCCTTAATAACATTCACATTTGTTTCGAAAATCAGTATGTCATCAACATACAAGCAAAGGATAACTCCCTCGCCCCCACCATGGCGATAGTACACACATTTGTCAGCTTCGTTTACAACAAAGCCTGCAGTTGTTAAAGTTCTTTCAAACTTCTCATGCCACTGTTTGGGTGCTTGCTTGAGTCCATACAAAGACTTCAGCAACTTGCACATTTTTCCTTCCTGGCCATCTAGTACAAACCCATCTGGTTGTTCCATATAAATTTCCTCGTCCAACTCTCCATTTCGGAAAGCAGTCTTAACATCCATTTCATGAACGAGAAGACCATGTGAGGCAGCTAGTGAAAGTAGAACTAGAATAGTGGTCAGTCAAGCCACAGGTGAGTAAGTATCAAAGAAGTCTTCACCTTCCTTTTGGGTATAACCCTTAGCCATGAGCCGAGCCTTGTACTTTTCAATAGTACCATCAGGCCTAAGCTTCTTCTTGAATATCCATTTGCATCCTATAGGTTTGCACCCATAAGGACGATCAGTTATCTCCCAGGTTTCATTCGCCAAGATGGAATCCATCTTGCTACGAACCGCTTCCTTCCAGTAGTCAGCATCTTCAGATGCATAGGCCTCTGAAATAGAACTGGGAGTGTCTTCTATGAGATACACAAGAAAATCATCACCAAAAGACTTTGCAGTCCTCTGTCTCTTGCTCCTAGTAGGAACTTCATTGTTCTCCTCCACAGGACTTTCAAAGTGTTCCATCGAAATGGCAGGTTCGGTAATTGTAACTGGTTCCTGATTCGATGAACTAGGCATCTCCTAATTAGATGAGGTAACCATATCCTTCAAGGGAAAGATATCTTCAAAGAAAGTTGCATCATTCGACTCCATGATCGTACCGACATGCATGTCAGGTATCTCAGATTTTACAACCAACAATCTATGGCCAATGCAATGAAAAGCATATCCCAGGAAAACAAAATCCACAGTCTTTGGTCCAAGCTTCCCCTTCTTTGAAATTGGAGCATTGACTTTCGCCAAACAACCCCATGTTCGCACATAAGAGAGTTTTAACCTTTTCTTCTCCCATTCCTCGAATGGAGTTATCTCTTTGTTCTTTATGGGGACTCGGTTCAGGACATGACATGCTGTCAATATCGCCTCCCCCCACCATGCCTTGGAGAGACCCGATGTGTCTAACATGGCGTTAACCAAATCAGTTAGAGTACGGTTCTTTCTTTTGGCCACCCCATTTGACTGAGGTGAGTAGGGAGGCGTCCTCTCATGGATTATACCATGTTCCGCACAAAAAGCATCAAACTCATTGGAAAAATACTCTCCACCACGGTCGGACCTAAGCCTCTTGATTTTCCGATCAAGTTGGTTTTCCACTTCAGCTTTATAGATCTTGAAAAAGTTCAAAGTCTCATCCTTAGATTTCAGAAGATACACACGGCGGTATCTACTGGAGTCGTCAATTAATGTCATGAAATATTTCTTTCCACCTTTTGTCAAAACACCATTCATTTCACATAGATCTGAATGTCTGAGCTCTAGTGGTGCAAGATTTCTCGTTTCCGCAGTCGTGTGAGACTTACGAGGTTGTTTAGCTTGCACACACACTTGACACTTAGATCCCTTGAAAGTGGTGAAACTAGGGATTAAGTTCAACTTTGCCAGTCGCGACATGCAACCAAAGTTAACATGACAAAGACGTGAATGCCACACATTTGATTCACTATTGTTGCAAACATGATTAACAACTTTATTGCAAACGTTTGATAAGGATAAACGAAACAGGCCTCCTGACTCATAGCCTTTACCAATATAGGTTCCATATTTGGATATTACAAATTTATTCGACTCAAAGACAAGCTTGTAGCCATCTCTACACAGAAGAGATCCGCTAACAAGATTTTTATTGACGGAGGGGACATCATGCACGTTCTTCAGCCGCACGATCTTCCCCGAAGTAAACTTCAGATCGACCGTGCCAACACCACGAACAGAAGCACTTGAACTGTTGCCCATCAGCACGGTTGAAGTCCCTACGGTCTGACAAGACGAAAACATGGAAGTATCACCGCATACATGCACATTAGCACCCGTGTCAATCAACCAATCAGGAGAATGACATACTGAAAGAATAGTGGGAAATATACCATACCCAGCATCCTTCATGTCAGTGTCTCCAATGACAACATTAGTGGTCTTGCCGCCTTTCCCAGGATGACGCTTGTCATAGCGATTAGGGCAACTAGGAGCCCAATGATCAGGATCCCCACACACATGACAAGCACCTTTCTTCTTGCCATTCTTCTTCTTGAAGTTCGTGTGTTACACAGCCTTGTTCTTCCCATCAAACTTTGCTTTTCCATCAAACTTGCCCTTGTTCTTGAACTTGTGGGGCTGGAAGTTCTGCTTCTGTACCACATTGGCACTAGATCCTCCCTCAATACCTCGAGCACGTGTGTCCTTTGCTCTCGCCTTTTCTTCCACATCAAGAGTGCCAATGAGATCCGGGACGGAAAACTCCTGCCTCTTATGCTTCAGCAAGGTAGCAAAGTTCCTCCATGAAGGAGGAAGCTTAGTGATGATACCTCCGGCAACAAACTTGTCCGGTAGCATACAACTGAAGTGCTCAAGTTCTCTAGCAAATGACTGTATCTCATGAGCTTGCTCAACCATGGAGCGCTCTTCAGTCATCCTGTAATCATAGAATTTCTCCATGATGTACAACTCAGTGCCAGCATTCGAGACCCCAAACTTGGCCTCGAGTGCATCCCACATATCTTTTCCATTATCAATTGACGCATAAGCATCAACTATGTTCTCACCAAGAACACTCAAGAGAGCAGCCTTAAACAGAGTATCCATTTTCTAAAAAGCTTGTGCCTGTTGAGCATGAAGCTCTCCTTCAGGTTTGCCGAGAGTGGCGTCATAGCAACTCATGGTTTGAAACCATAAGACTGCTCTCACGCGCCACCTCTTACAGTGGATACCCTCAAGCATAGGAGGTCTCATGGAAGCAGCAAAACCACTCGGGGTAAATTGCCTATAATAAGGTTTTTGGATTGTTGGAAATATGAGCAATTTACCGAATGATTTTATTAACAAAAATACTAGATAAAGCATGACTAATATAGTAGAGATAAAACAAGTCATGCATACGGACAGAGAGAAGGCAAAGAGCATCTGCATATATGAACTTCAACTAAACACATCTAGAACAGACACTAGATGAAGTTGCATATATTAAGTAGAACCTAACACATGTAGGACGGAAAGTAGAGCAAAGAACTATGTCATGACATCTAACAGAAAGAGCAAGAACACGTACGGGACAACAACAGTGGAAGTGCTGGACTTGGGGTCGATGTCCTCTCCTGCCATGTCGTCGAGGAGATCGTGGACGTCGGGGAAGTAGTCGTCGGCGACCGGATCGTCCGTGATGAAGCAGACAGTAGTCGCGCTGGGCGTTCCCCAAAAACCTTATCACCCTTCTCCCGTACAGGACTCAAAAGGTCTAGTTTCGGAGGCCTAGTGTCCCGACCTGCGGTGCACGCCGCAAGCCGGGATGAGGAAGATCGTAGCAGCAGCGCAGTGCTCAGGAACTTGTGGCGAGAGGAGGAAGAGGTTCTGGTGCGTCTCTCTGGGAGGAGCGACCTCCTTTTTGTAGGCGCAAGAGAAGGAGGCGAGAGGGCAACGACGGGAAGAGAAACGAAGAGACAGAGACAAAGCGAACAGCCAGCAGCCGAAGGGCTGCACAGTTCGCATTCGAACCCCACTTTCGCAAAAAAAAATTCAACTTCCGTGTGACCTTTCGTATACCCGTAGTGCGTGGCAAAAATTTAGATATCAGCTCGGCTCATTCCCGCAACCCGCGGCGCGTCGTGACGAGGCGTGGCATGGCGAGGCGGGCGGCGGAGGAGGAGCGCGCGTGGATATCCCTCTTGTTCTCATGCTCGTACAAGTGGGGAAAGAACCTCCCTTATAAGGAGGTCCAACTCCCACTCAACTAGCAATGTGGGACTAAACTTTAGTAGTATCCCTTGCCTTGCACAAATGGGCTAAGTGGGCCTCTAGGATTTATTAGGAATTTCTGAAACTGCTATTGGGCTAGGCCCAAAATAGACAAAATTCCAGCAATCCCCCACCAGATCCTAGAGGCACACAGAAATTGCCTTTGGTTCCAAAACATTGTTTTATATACCGGCACTGCAGTGGAGACTGTTAAGTTGAACTTCCACCTAGAACTCTATGCTACACTAGTAAGCAACTTGAACAGTGGACTGGGCCTTGAACTGCAAGTTTTCTGCGAATCTAGCTTCACATAAAGCCTTGACCGATACGTGGCTACCGTGGGTCTTCCCCGCGGGTGGAGCTTATACGTCATACTCCGTGAACTTTCATGAGTTTACTAGAGTGAACCCTACTCTCATAGATTGCGACGTTTGACAATCAGACTCATATAGGTGTGTTCTTCAAAAGATGTTCTGCAGGATAACATCTCTGCTTTAATGCGCCACTTAGAACACATTAAGATATATATCAACCTGCCATGCAGATTAGGAGAGTATTGCATCTTCATGGAGTGGTATTGTGAATAGTAAGGATACTCTCCTCTCAGTTGACCAATAGCTTGTCTTCCACATCTAATTCACGGGATCTCCGATCACAAAGAATAGGTTACCACTGTGAACAACTCATATTGTGGGTCTCATACCCATCTCCCTCGATGCATTACCTATCACATTACGTGATAGACCCTTAGTAAAAGGATCTGCCAGATTTTTGGACGTTTGGATATAATCAAATGCAATAAATCCGGAGTTTTTCATTTTCCTGACAGACTTTAACCTTCTCTGAACGTGTCTTGATGACTTCATGCTATCCTTTGAACTACTCACTTTCGTGATCATAGTTTGATTGTCGCAGTTCATAAGGACACCCGGTACAGGTTTCTCAACAACTGGCAAGTCATTCAAGAGCCGACGAAGCCAATCTGCTTCAACCGTAGCTGTATCTTGTGCTGTGAGTTCTGCTTCCATTGTTGACCTCGTTAAGATGGTCTGCTTGCAAGACTTCCAAGAAACAGCGCCACCTCCATGAGTGAATACATCACCGCTCGTGGCCTTTATCTCATCAGCATCTGAGATCTAGTTTGAGTCACTATACCCTTCAAGCACCTTTGGATGCCTGATTTAGTGAATTCCATAATTTGCAGTGCCTTTTAAATAACGCAAAACTCTCTCTAGAGTTTTCCAATGCACATCTCCTGGTTTTGAGACAAACCGACTCAGTTTGCTAACAGCAAAAGAGATGTCAGGTCTTGTAGCACTTGCTAAGTACATAAGCGAGCCAATAATCTGAGAATATTTCAATTGATCTCTAGCAATTCTTTGATTCTTTCGAAGTAACACACTCGCATCATATGGTGCTGGAGAGGGCTTGCAGTCACTATAGCCAAAGCGACTCAAGATCTTTTCCACATAGTGAGATTGAAGCAATGTAATTCCACCATCATCGTCTCTCAACAACTTGATGTTCAGAATGACATTAGCCACTCCTAAATCCTTCATCTCAAAATAACGAGATAGGAAATCCTTGACCTCCTTAATAACATTCACATTTGTTCCGAAAATTAGTATGTCATCAACATACAAGCAAAGGATAACTCCCTCGCCCCCACCATGGCGATAGTACACACATTTGTCAGCTTCGTTTACAACAAAGCCTGCAGTTGTTAAAGTTCTTTCAAACTTATCATGCCACTGTTTGGGTGCTTGCTTGAGTCCATACAAAGACTTCAGCAACTTGCACACTTTTCCTTCCTGACCATCTAGTACAAACCCATCTGGTTGTTCCATATAAATTTCCTCGTCCAACTCTCCATTTAGGAAAGCAGTCTTAACATCCATTTGATGAACGAGAAGACCATGTGAGGCAGCTAGTGAAAGTAGAACTCGAATAGTGGTCAGTCGAGCCACAGGTGAGTAAGTATCAAAGAAGTCTTCACCTTCCTTTTGGGTATAACCCTTAGCCACGAGCCGAGCCTTGTACTTTTCAATAGTACCATCAGGCCTAAGCTTCTTCTTGAATACCCATTTGCATCCTATAGGTTTGCACCCATAAGGACGATCAGTTATCTCCCAGGTTTCATTCGCCAAGATGGAATCCATCTCGCTACGAACCGCTTCCTTCCAGTAGTCAGCATCTTCAGATGCATAGGCCTTTGAAATAGAACTGGGAGTGTCATCTATGAGATACACAAGAAAATCATCACCAAAAGACTTTGCAGTCCTCTGTCTCTTGCTCCTAGTAGGAACTTCATTGTTCTCCTCCACAGGACTTTCAAAGTGTTCCATCGAAATGGCAGGTTCGATAATTGTAACTGGTTCCTGATTCGATGAACTAGGCATCTCCTGATTAGATGAGGTAGCCATATCCTTCATGGGAAAGATATCTTCAAAGAAAGTCGCGTCATTCGACTCCATGATCGTACCGACATGCATGTCAGGTACCTCAGATTTTACAACCAAGAATCTATAGCCAATGCTATGAAAAGCATATCCCAGGAAAACAAAATCCACAGTCTTTGGTCCAAGCTTCCCCTTTTTGAAATTGGAGCATTGACTTTCGCCAAACAACCCCATGTTCGCACATAAGAGAGTTTTAACCTTTTCTTCTCCCATTCCTCGAATGGAGTTATCTCTTTGTTCTTTGTGGGGACTCGGTTCACGACATGACATGCTGTCAATATCGCCTCCCCCCACCATGCCTTGGAGAGACCCGATGTGTCTAACATGGCGTTAACCAAATCAGTTAGAGTACGGTTCTTTCTTTCGGCCACCCCATTTGACTGAGGTGAGTAGGGAGGCGTCCTCTCATGGATTATACCATGTTCCGCACAAAAAGCATCAAACTCATTGGAAAAATACTCTCCACCACGGTCGGACCTAAGCCTCTTGATTTTCCGATCAAGTTGGTTTTCCACTTCAGCTTTATAGATCTTGAAAAAGTTCAAAGCCTCATCCTTAGATTTCAGAAGATACACACGGCGGTATCTAGTGGAGTCGTCAATTAACGTCATGAAATATTTCTTTCCACCTTTTGTCAAAACACCATTCATTTCACATAGATCTGAATGTCTGAGCTCTAGTGGTGCAAGATTTCTCGTTTCCGTAGTCGTGTGAGACTTACGAGGTTGTTTAGCTTGCACACACACTTGACACTTAGATCCCTTGACAATGGTGAAACTAGGGATTAAGTTCAACTTTGCCAGTTGCGACATGCAACCAAAGTTAACATGACAAAGACGTGAATGCCACACATTTGATTCACTATTGTTGCAAACATATTAACAACTTTATTGCGAACGTCTGATAAGGATAAACGAAATAGGCCTCCTGACTCATAGCCTTTACCAATACAGGTTCCATACTTGGATATTACAAATTTATTCGACTCAAAGACAAGCTTGTAGCCATCTCTACACAGAAGAGATCCGCTAACAAGATTTTTATTGACGGAGGGGACATAATGCACGTTCTTCAGCCGCACGATCTTCCCCGAAGTAAACTTCAGATCGACCGTGCCAACACCACGAACAGAAGCACTTGAACCGTTTCCCATCAGCACGATTGAAGTCCCTACGGTCTGATCAGATGAAAACATGGAAATATCACCGCATACATGCACATTAGCACCCGTGTCAATCAACCAATCAGGAGAATGACATACTGAAAGAATAGTGGGAAATATACCATACCCAGCATCCTTCATGTCATTGTCTCCAATGACAACATTAGCGGTCTTGCCGCCTTTCCCAGGATGACGCTTGTCATAGCGATTAGGGCAACTAGGAGCCCAATGATCAGGATCCCCACACACATGACAAGCACCTTTCTTCTTGCCATTCTTCTTCTTGAAGTTCGTGTGTTACACAGCCTTGTTCTTCCCATCAAACTTTGCTTTTCCATCAAAATTGCCCTTGTTCTTGAACTTGTAGGGCTGGAAGTTCTGCTTCTGTACCACATTGGCACTAGATCCTCCCTCTGTACCTCGAGCACGTGTGTCCTTTGCTCTCGCCTTTTCTTCCACATCAGGAGTGCCAATGAGATCCGGGACGGAAAACTCCTGCCTCTTATGCTTCAGCAAGGTACAAAGTTCCTCCATGAAGGAGGAAGCTTAGTGATGATACCTCCGGCAACAAACTTGTCCGGTAGCATACAACTGAAGTGCTCAAGTTCTCTAGCAAATGACTGTATCTCATGAGCTTGCTCAACCACGGAGCGCTCTTCAGTCATCCTGTAATCATAGAATTGCTCCATGATGTACAACTCAGTGCCAGCATCCGAGACCCCAAACTTGGCCTCGAGTGCATCCCACATATCTTTTCCATTATCAATTGACGCATAAGCATCAACTATGTTCTCACCAAGTACACTCAAGAGAGAAGCCTTAAACAGAGTATCCATTTTCTAAAAAGCTTGTGCCTGTTGAGCATGAAGCTCTCCTTCAGGTTTGCTGAGAGTGGCGTCATAGCAACTCATGGTTTGAAACCATAATACTGCTCTCACGCGCCACCTCTTACAGTGGATACCCTCAAACATAGGAGGTCTCATGGAAGCAGCAAAACCACTCGGGGTAAATTGCCTATAATAAGGTTTTTGGATTGTTGGGAATATGAGCAATTTACCGAATGATTTTATTAACAAAAATACTAGATAAAGCATGACTAATATAGTAGAGATAAAACAAGTCATGCATATGGGCAGAGAGAAGGCAAAGAGCATCTGCATATATGAACTTCAACTAAACACATCTAGAACAGACACTAGATGAAGTTGCATATATGAGGTAGAACCTAACACATGTAGGACGGAAAGTAGAGCAAAGAACTGTGTCATGACATCTAACAGAAAGAGCAAGAGCACATACGGGACAACAACAGTGGAAGTGCTGGACTTGGGGTCGGTGTCCTCGCCTGCCATGTCGTCGAGGAGATCGTGGACGTCGGGGAAGTAGTCGTCGGCGACCGGATCGTCCGTGATGAAGCAGCCAGTAGTCGCGCTGGGCGCTCCCCAAAAACCTTATCACCCTTCTCCCGTACAAGACTCAAAAGGTCTAGTTTCGGAGGCCTAGTGTCCCGACTTGCGGTGCACGCCGCAAGCCGGGATGAGGAAGATCGTAGCAGCAGCGCAGTGCTCAGGAACTTGTGGCAAGAGGAGGAAGAGGTTCTGGTGCGTCTCTCTGGGAGGAGCGACCTCCTTTTTATAGGCGCAAGAGAAGGAGGCGAGAGGGCAACGACGGGAAGAGAAACGAAGAGACAGAGACAAAGCGAACAGCCAGCAGCCGAAGGGCTGCACAGTTCGCATTCGAACCCCACTTTCGCAAAAATCTTTTCAGCTTCCGTGTGACCTTTTGTATACCCGTAGTGCGTGGCAAAAATTTAGATATCAGCTCGGCTCATTCCCGCAACCCGCGGCGTGTCGTGACGTGGCGTGGCGTGGCGTGGCGTGGCGAGGCGGGCGGCGGAGGAGGAGCGCGCGTGGATATCCCTCTTGTTCTCATGCTCGTACAAGTGGGGAAAGAACCTCCCTTATAAGGAGGTCCAACTCCCACTCAACTAGCAATGTGGGACTAAACTTTAGTAGTATCCCTTGACTTGCACAAATGGGCTAAGTGGGCCTCTAGGATTTATTAGGAATTTCTGAAACTGCTATTGGGCTAGGCCCAAAATAGACAAAATTCCAGCAATCCCCCACCAGATCCCAGAGGCACACAGAAATTGCCTTTGGTTCCAAAACACTGTTTTATATACCGGTACTGCAGTGGAGACTGTTAAGTTGAACTTCCACCTAGAACTCTATGCTACACTAGTAAGCAACTTGAACAGTGGACTGGGCCTTGAACTGCAAGTTTTCTGCGAATCTAGCTTCACATAAAGCCTTGACCAATACGTGGCTACCGTGGGTCTTCCCCGCGGGTGGAGCTTATACGTCATACTCCGTGACCTTTCATGAGTTTACTAGAGTGAACCCTACTCTCATAGATTGCGACGTTTGACAATCAGACTCATATAGGTGTGTTCTTCAAAAGATGTTCTGCAGGATAGTATCTCTGCTTTAATAAGCCACTTAGAACACATTAAGATATATATCAGCCTGCCATGCAGATTAGGAGAGTATTGCATCTTCATGGAGCGGTATTGTGAATAGTAAGGATACTCTCCTCTCAGTTGACCAACAGCTTGTCTTCCACATCTAATTCACGGGATCTCCGATCACAAAGAATAGGTTACCACTGTGAACAACTCATATTGTGGGTCTCATACCCATCTCCCTCGATGCATTACCTATCACATTACGTGATAGACCTTTAGTAAAAGGATCTGCCAGATTTTTAGACGTTTGGATGTAATCCAATGCAATAACTCCGGAGTTTTTCATTTTCCTGACAGACTTTAACCTTCTCTGAACGTGTCTTGATGACTTCATGCTATCCTTTGAACTGCTCACTTTCGTTATCACAGTTTGATTGTCGCAGTTCATAAGGACACCCGGTATAGGTTTCTCAACAACCGGCAAGTCATTCAAGAACTGACGAAGCCAATCTTCTTCAACCGTAGCTGTATCTAGTGCTGTGAGTTCTGCTTCCATTGTTGACCTCGTTAAGATGGTCTGCTTGCAAGACTTCGAACAAATAGCGCCACCTCCATGAGTGAATACATAACCGCTCGTGGCCTTTATCTCATCAGCATCTGAGATCCAGTTTGAGTCACTATACCCTTCAAGCACCTTTGGATGCCCCGTGTAGTGAATTCCATAATTTGCAGTGCCTTTCAAATAACACAAAATTCTCTCTAGAGCTTTCCAATGCACATCTCCTGGTTTTGAGACAAACCGACTCAATTTGCTAACATCAAAAGAGATGTCAGGTCTTGTAGCACTTGCTAAGTACATAAGTGTAACACCCCGGATGTAATTTACCTTTTATGTATCCCAACTCTTGTCGTTTCCGGCACTAAGTTATTTTATTTCCTCGTTGTTGGGTTGTTGCCTTCGTGTGTTTTTGTCTTTGTCATGCATCTCATACCATATCATCATGTGCATTGCATTTGCATACGTGATCGTCTCTTGCATCCGAGCATTTTTCCCGTTGTCCGTTTTGCTTTCCGGCGCTCCTATGTCCTCCGGTGTCCCTTTCTACCTCTTTTCGTGTGTGGGTGTTAAACATTTTCGGATTGGACCGAGACTTGTCATGCCGCCTTGGTTTACTATCGGTATACCGCCTGCCAAGTTTCGTACCATTTGGACTTCGTTTGATACTCCAACGGTTAACCGAGGGACCGAAAAGGCCTCGTGTGTGTTGCAGCCCAACACCCTTCCAAACTGGTCCTAAACCCACCTAAAACTCTTCTATCATCTAGAGCGTTCGATCATGATCGCGTGGCCGAAAACCGCACTCCATTTGGAGCTTCCTAGCCTCCTCTACCCCTATTTAAAGACCTTCCCTGAAATTTCCGGATCAAAACACCCCTAACCCTAGCCCCGCTCCTCTCTGCGTGGGCGGACACGTCCGCCGCCGCCGGACATTCCCGCCGCCGCCACTCCCGTCGCGCCACGTGGCGCCGCCGCCCCACATCGCCGCCTCCTCCGCGCAGGCCCGCCGAGCCCGTGGCCGGCCCCCGCGGCCCATCGCGTCCGCCGCCGCCTGCCTCTTCTCCTCGCCCGAGCCGGTGAGCTCCCGCGGCCGCACCGCCGCGGTCGCCATCGTCGGCGACCTCGCCGCCCCAGGCGCCGCCGCTCTCCTCCAGGGCCGCCCCGCCTCGCTCCGGCCGGCCTCCTCCGACCTCCGGCCGAGCCCCGCCGCCGTCCTCCTCCACGCAGCCAAGGCCGGCGTGCCTCCTCTCCTCCAAGTCCGGCGACGTCCCGCAGCTCCGGCGAACAGTAGCTCCCCGGTGAACCTCGGGTCGCATGCACCCGGATCTGGATCTAGATCATCATGAGGGTTGACTTTTTCCCCTCCAACCCTAATTTTCTTGCATACTTTGACATGCCATAACTCTGCATCCATAGCTTCGATTCGTGCGTGTAGCATATCAAAATGTTCATCTCGACGAGTACATCATTTCATCTCATTGCATCATTTTCATTTGAGTTCATCTTTATGCCCGAAATGCTGTTGGAAGAGGGCTATGTGATGAATATGTCGGATTTGTTTCAGCAAATAGCCGTTTGTCATTTTTGCCATGATTAATGTGTGCATGCTATGATCCTGAGCTCTACATGTGTTTTGATGTATGCCTTGCCATCTTTACAGGGGTGTATACCATGTATTTTTGTGATCTTTGTGGTGACTAGCACAAGCATGCAAAGTAGCTTACTCAATGATGCTGATTTCAGGGACTTAGAATTTCACACAGTCCTTGTCCTGTTCTTGTTTTTATGCCATATGTTCATATTGTTTCCTAGTGATCCGTGCCTTTTTTGAGCATGATCAGTAAGGATGTTTTGTAGATAATGTTGAGATCTTTCCATCTATGTCTTTGTTTGCATTTATGGAACAGCTTAGCTTGAGTCAATCGAGCTCTACTTTTGCTATAAAATGTTCCTGGCAGATTGTTAACATGTTTAGCGATTTTGCCGAGCTTGTTGTTGTTGATCCGTGCATTCTATGTTGTTGTTCTTGCCATGTCTAGCTTATATGCCATGTCTTCTTGCTGGGTGTATGCTTAGATTATCATGCAGTACCTCGTAGTGAGTGCATCGAGCTCGTAAACATGCCTACTTGTTAATCTGTTTTGCATGCTCCAGTTTTTCACTAAGTCTGAATCTGTTTGTGTTTTTGCTATGTTCACATGCTTGCAAATGTATTTTCTGATCACTTTGGCTCAAGGTCACTAAGGGACTTTTGTTATATGCTTTGAGTGGCTTCATGCCATGCCTTCCTTTGCCATGATATGTTCCTGTAGCATGTAGTTATCATGCTCTAAAGTTTGCTTCCTGATGATAAATGCCTGATTTGTTGTTATTTCACTAAGTCTGAAACCTGTTATCTTTTGCACTTTTGCCATGCTTGTTTGAACCTGTTAATGGATGAATTAGCCATAGCTCAGTGTTCATCTTTTGTCAAGCATCATGGGTGGATCCCTGCCATGTATTTTTTTACTATGTTTGGGTGTTGTAGCATATTTATCTTGATGCATTTAGAGGGCTACTTGCTGATTATCGCAGACCGGTGCCACATTTGTTTTGCTTGCCATTTCCAGACCGTGCATCCGGTTCTGGTGATCTTTATATCAATTTCAACCGAAATCATCTCATCTTTCAAGTGGCACTCTTGGTTTTCCAAGTTGAGGCCAGGTTCATTCATTCCTTTCCAAATCATGCATATGCATTACATACCGCATCCCACATATCATACCATGTTTGCATCATAATTGATCGAGCATTGCACGTGGTTGATTGTGTTCCTTTGTGCTTGTTGTTCTTGTTTGGGTAGAGCCGGGAGACGAGTACGTGATCGAGGAGCCTGTTGAGTACGCTTATGAGGATCAAGGCAACTCTGAGAACTTTGCAGGCAAGATGACCATACCCTCGAAATCACTTCTATCTTTGCTTGCTAGATGCTCACTCTTTTGCTTTGCCTATGCTACGATACCTACCACTTGCTTATCATGCCTCCTATATTGCCATGTCAAACCTCTAACCCACCATGTCCTAGAAAACCGTTGTTTGGCTATGTTACCGCTTTGCTCAGCCCCTCTTATAGCGTTGCTAGTTGCAGGTGAAGATTGGAGTTTGTTCCTTGTTGGAACTTGTTTATTGTTGGGATATCACAATATTATCTTGTTTATCTTAATGCACCTATATACTTGGTAAAGGGTGGAAGGCTCGGCCTTATGCCTGGTGTTTTGTTCCACTCTTGCCGCCCTAGTTTCCGTCATATCGGTGTTATGTTCCCGGATTTTGCGTTCCTTACGCGGTTGGGTTATAATGGGAACCCCTTGACAATTCGCCTTGAATAAAACTCCTCTAGCAATGCCCAACATTGGTTTTACCATTCGCCACCTAGCCTTTTTCCCTTGGATTTCGTGGACTCAAGGGTCATCTTATTTTAACCCCCCGGGCCAGTGCTTCTCTAAGTGTTGGTCCAACTGAGCGATGTCCGGGGCTACCAGGGGCAAGTCTGGGCTAGCCTACCCGACGTCTGGCTCATCTGGTGTGGCCTGAGAACGAGATATGTGCAACTCCTATCGGGATTTGTCAGCACATCTGGGTGGTGTTGCTGGTTTAGTTTTACCATTCTCGAGATGTCTTGTAACCGGGATTCCGAGTCTGATCTGTTTGTCTTGGGAGAAGGAATATTCTTCGTTGACCGTGAGAGCTTGTGATGGGCTAAGTTGGGACCCCCTGCAGGGATTTGAACTTTCGAAAGTCGTGCTCGTGGTTATGGCCAGATGGGAATTTGTTAATGTCCGGTTGTAGAAAACCTGAAACTTAACTTAATTAAAAGGCATCAACCGCGTGTGTAACCGTGATGGTCTCTTCTCGGCGGAGTCCGGAAAGTGAACACGGTGTTGGAGTAATGCTTGACGTAGGTTGTTCTAGGATCACTTCTTGATCATAGTTGTTTGACCGTGCCTTTGCCTTCTCTTCTCGCTCTCATTTGCGTATGTTAGCCACCATATATGCTAGTTGCTTGCTGCAGCTCCACATCATACCTTTGCCTTTCCTATAAGCTTAAATAGTCTTGATCGCGAGGGTGTGAGATTGTTGAGTCCCCGTGACTCACAGATTCCTTCCAAAACCAGATGCAGGGACCGATGATTCCGCTCCAGGTGACGCGTTTGAGCTCAAGTGGGAGTTCGATGAAGACTCTCGTCGTTACTACGTTTCTTTCCCAGATGATCAGTAGTGATGCCCAGTTAGGGCGATCGGGGACTTTGTCGCATTTGGGAGTTGATCTTTATTTTGGTTCCGTAGTCGGACCCTGAGTGTATTGGATGAATGTAATGACTTATTTATGTATTTGTGTGACGTGGCGAGTGTAAGCCAACTATGTATCTTTCCCCTTTATTTATTTACATGGGTTGTTGTGAAGATTACCTCACTTGCGACATTGCTTTCAATGCGGTTATGCCTCTAAGTCGTGCTTCGACACGTAGGAGATATAACCGCATCGAGGGCGTTACAATAAGCGAGCCAATAATCTGAGAATATTTCAATTGATCTCTAGCAATTCTTCGATTCTTTCGAAGTAACACACTCGCATCATATGGTGTTGGAGAGGGCTTGCAGTCACTATAGCCAAAGCGACTCAAGATCTTTTCCACATAGTGAGATTGAAGCAATGTAATTCCACCATCATCATCTCTCAACAACTTGATGTTTAGAATGACATCAGCCACTCCTAAATCCTTCATCTCAAAACAACGAGATAGGAAATCCTTGACCTCCTTAATAACATTCACATTTGTTCTGAAAATCAGTATGTCATCAACATACAAGCAAAGGATAACTCCCTCACCCCCACCATGGCGATAGTACACACATTTGTCAGCATCGTTTACAACAAAGCCTGCAGTTGTTAAAGTTCTTTCAAACTTCTCATGCCACTGTTTGGGTGCTTGCTTGAGTCCATACAAAGACTTCAGCAACTTGCACACTTTTCCTTCCTGACCATCTAGTACAAACCCATCTGGTTGTTCCATATAAATTTCCTCGTCCAACTCTCCATTTAGGAAAGCAGTCTTAACATCCATTTGATGAACGAGAAGACCATGTGAGGCAGCTAGTGAAAGTAGAACTCGAATAGTGGTCAGTCGAGCCACAGGTGAGTAAGTATCAAAGAAGTCTTCACCTTCCTTTTGGGTATAACCCTTAGCCACGAGCCGAGCCTTGTACTTTTCAATAGTACCATCAGGCCTAAGCTTCTTCTTGAATACCCATTTGCATCCTATAGGTTTGCACCCATAAGGACGATCAGTTATCTCCCAGGTTTCATTCGCCAAGATGGAATCCATCTCGCTACGAACCGCTTCCTTCCAGTAGTCAGCATCTTCAGATGCATAGGCCTTTGAAATAGAACTGGGAGTGTCATCTATGAGATACACAAGAAAATCATCACCAAAAGACTTTGCAGTCCTCTGTCTCTTGCTCCTAGTAGGAACTTCATTGTTCTCCTCCACAGGACTTTCAAAGTGTTCCATCGAAATGGCAGGTTCGGTAATTGTAACTGGTTCCTGATTCGATGAACTAGGCATCTCCTGATTAGATGAGGTAGCCATATCCTTCATGGGAAAGATATCTTCAAAGAAAGTCGCGTCATTCGACTCCATGATCGTACCGACATGCATGTCAGGTACCTCAGATTTTACAACCAAGAATCTATAGCCAATGCTATGAAAAGCATATCCCAGGAAAACAAAATCCACAGTCTTTGGTCCAAGCTTCCCCTTTTTGAAATTGGAGCATTGACTTTCGCCAAACAACCCCATGTTCGCAGATAAGAGAGTTTTAACCTTTTCTTCTCCCATTCCTCGAATGGAGTTATCTCTTTGTTCTTTGTGGGGACTCGGTTCACGACATGACATGCTGTCAATATCGCCTCCCCCCACCATGCCTTGGAGAGACCCGATGTGTCTAACATGGCGTTAACCAAATCAGTTAGAGTACGGTTCTTTCTTTCGGCCACCCCATTTGACTGAGGTGAGTAGGGAGGCGTCCTCTCATGGATTATACCATGTTCCGCACAAAAAGCATCAAACTCATTGGAAAAATACTCTCCACCACGGTCGGACCTAAGCCTCTTGATTTTCCGATCAAGTTGGTTTTCCACTTCAGCTTTATAGATCTTGAAAAAGTTCAAAGCCTCATCCTTAGATTTCAGAAGATACACACGGCGGTATCTAGTGGAGTCGTCAATTAACGTCATGAAATATTTCTTTCCACCTTTTGTCAAAACACCATTCATTTCACATAGATCTGAATGTATGAGCTCTAGTGGTGCAAGATTTCTCGTTTCCATAGTCGTGTGAGACTTACGAGGTTGTTTAGCTTGCACACACACTTGACACTTAGATCCCTTGACAATGGTGAAACTAGGGATTAAGTTCAACTTTGCCAGTTGCGACATGCAACCAAAGTTAACATGACAAAGACGTGAATGCCACACATTTGATTCACTATTGTTGCAAACATATTAACAACTTTATTGCGAACGTCTGATAAGGATAAACGAAATAGGCCTCCTGACTCATAGCCTTTACCAATACAGGTTCCATACTTGGATATTACAAATTTATTCGACTCAAAGACAAGCTTGTAGCCATCTCTACACAGAAGAGATCCGCTAACAAGATTTTTATTGACGGAGGGGACATAATGCACGTTCTTCAGCCGCACGATCTTCCCCGAAGTAAACTTCAGATCGACCGTGCCAACACCACGAACAGAAGCACTTGAACCGTTTCCCATCAGCACGATTGAAGTCCCTGCGGTCTGATCAGATGAAAACATGGAAATATCACCGCATACATGCACATTAGCACCCGTGTCAATCAACCAATCAGGAGAATGACATACTGAAAGAATAGTGGGAAATATACCATACCCAGCATCCTTCATGTCATTGTCTCCAATGACAACATTAGCGGTCTTGCCGCCTTTCCCAGGATGACGCTTGTCATAGCGATTAGGGCAACTAGGAGCCCAATGATCAGGATCCCCACACACATGACAAGCACCTTTCTTCTTTCCATTCTTCTTCTTGAAGTTCGTGTGTTGCACAACCTTGTTCTTCCCATCAAACTTTGCTTTCCATCAAACTTGCCCTTATTCTTGAACTTGTGGGGCTGGAAGTTCTGCTTCTGTACCACATTGGCACTAGATCCTCCCTCAATACCCCGAGCATGTGTGTTCTTTGCTCTCGCCTTTTCTTCCACATCAAGAGTGCCAATGAGATCCGGGACGAAAAACTCCTGCCTCTTATGCTTCAGCAAGGTAGCAAAGTTCCTCCATGAAGGAGGAAGCTTAGTGATGATACCTCCGGCAACAAACTTGTCCGGTAGCATACAACTGAAGTGCTCAAGTTCTCTAGCAAATGACTGTATCTCATGAGCTTGCTCAACCACGGAGCGCTCTTCAGTCATCCTGTAATCATAGAATTGCTCCATGATGTACAACTCAGTGCCAGCATCCGAGACCCCAAACATGGCCTCGAGTGCATCCCATGTATCTTTTCCATTATCAATTGACGCATAAGCATCAACTATGTTCTCACCCAAAACACTCAAGAGAGCAGCCTTAAACAGAGTATCCATTTTGTGAAAAGCTTGTGCCTGTTGAGCATCAAGCTCTCCTTCAGGTTTGCCGAGAGTAGCGTCATAGCAACTCATGGTTTGAAACCATAAGACTGTTCTCACGTGCCACCTCTTATAGTGGATACCCTCAAACATAGGAGGTCTCATGGAAGCAGCAAAACCACTCGGGGTAAATTGCCTATAATAAGGTTTTTGGATTGTTGGAAATATGAGAAATTTACCGAATGATTTTATTAACAGAAATACTAGATAAAGCATGACTAATATAGTAGAGATAAAACAACTCATGTGTTCGGACAGAGAGAAGGTAAAGAGCATCTGCATATATGAACTTGAACTAAACACATCTAGAACAGACACTAGATGAAGTTGCATATATGAAGTAGAACCTAACACATGTAGGACGGAAAGTAGAGCAAAGAACTGTGTAATGACATCTAACAGAAAGAGTAAGAACACGTACGGGACAGCAGCAGTGGAAGTGCTGGACTTGGGGTCGGTGTCCTCGCCTGCCATGTCGTCGAGGAGATCGTGGACGTCGGGGAAGAAGTCGTCGTTGGGGAAGTAGTCATCGGCGACCGGATCGTCCGTGATGAAGCAGCCAGTAGTCGCGCTGAGCGCTCCCCATAAACCGTATCACCCTTCTCCCGTACAGGACTTAAAAGGTGCAGTTTCGGAGGCCTACTATCCCGACCTGCGGTGCATGCCGCAAGCCGGGATGGGGAAGATCGTAGCAGCAGCGCAGTGCTCAGGAACTTGTGGTGAGAGAAGGAAGAGGTTCTGGTGCGTCTCTCTGGGAGGAGCGACCTCCCTTTTATAGGCGCAAGAGAATGAGGCGAGAGGGCAATGACGGGAGGCGAAACGAAGAGACAGAGACGAAGCGAACAGCCAGCAGCCGAAGGGATGCACCGTTCGCATTCGAACCCCACTTTCGCAAAAATCTTTTCAGCTTCCGTGTAACCTTTCATATACCCGTAGTGCGTGGCAAAAATTTAGATATCGGCTCGGCTCATTCCCGTAACCCGCGTCGTGGCGAGGCGGGCGGCGGAGGAGGAGCGCGCGTGGATATCTCTCTTATTCTCATGCTCGTACAAGTGGGGAAAGAACCTCCCTTATAAGGAGGTCCAACTCCCACTCAACTAGCAATGTGAGACTAAACTTTAGTAGTATCCCTTACCTTACACAAATGGGCTAAGTGGGCCTTTAGGATTTATTAAGAATTTCTGAAACTGCTATTAGGCTAGGCCCAAAATTGACAAAATTCCAGCAGTTGTATCCTGGGTGCTGTTGTAGATGCCTTCGCACGTTCAGAAAAAATATGCTGGCGCTCATATCTTCTTTGCTCCTGTTGAGCTTCAAATTTTGCATCAAGCACATCCAGTTCCTTCTCAAGAGCATCATGATCTCTCAGCCAAAGAATTTCCGGTTCTGTATTAGGCAGGCTTTCAAGTTCGCCCTCTAACTTCTCCTGTTGCGTAATGAGGTCCTCCACATTCTCCGTAAACAAGGCAACGAAAAGATAATGATAATCACTTGCATTAACCCCTGCTGCAGCTTCAGCAAGTCTGTTGTCAATTATTTCTTCTATGGGGTTTTTCTCTCGGAAAGGAGGATACTCCTTCCGCTTCAGCTCCAGCAATAGCTCTACTCTCTCCCTGTTAATGATAATGATGTCCCTAGAAATATAAGCAAGAATAAACCTAACTTTATTCTTAACCTTCAGCACCTCTTTCCTAATATTTTCCACCATTACCGCCTTTCTTCTCGCATAGAATTCGAGCCTCAGGGTGAAGAACTCTTCAAGTACGTCTTCTGGGCTGTCATATTTTCTGATTTTAACTTTATTCTTAACCTACAGCACCTCTTTCCTAATATTTTCCACCATTACCGCCTTTCTTCTCGCATAGAATTCGAGCCTTAGGGTGAAGAACTCTTCAAGTACGTCTTCTGGGCTGTCATATTTTCTGATTTTACTATGTGAGTCAAACAAGTACATTGTTGGTCCTATTGTGGTTGTCAGTTTGAATTTCTTCTCAAGGCCCTCTTGCTTAGCAATATTCATGTTTTGCTCACTCAATATAACCTCAAAATCCACATCTGCATGACTACATCGCGACCTATATCCCTCTAGAAACGGTGGCTCCTTGTCCTTATCCATGCCCTTACCATTTTCCTTTTCCTTATGAGGACACATGGATTTAAGAAAATGTTCGTAATCTGCCGACCAGCAGCGGACGGGAAGCTCAGTAATTGTAAGCATGGTGCAATCAACTTCCTCTATAACACCAGTGATGGTATATGTCACACCAGTTTCCTTTGATCTTGTCTTAGTCAAAGAACCCTGGAACCCCTTGTACCAAGGGTCCATTGGTATAATAGGCTCTTTGTTTAGCATCCTTTTCAGATTAGCAATGATGTCTCTTGGATTATAGTTTGGGACATAACCAGTGCCAACATCTTCACTTCCATTGACCAAAACCATGGGAATGATTGGTATATGCCAACTGGGTTCAATTGACTGTCCATCTTCATTCAAATAGTTCAGAAGAATATCATCATCCTTTGGAAAAATTAAACGGGTGACAGGTGGTAATCTGGTGTAGAGGTCCTTAGTACTACCAGCATCTTTTCCCCCCAAATTTCTGGTCCCAAACAGGCCACCAGGCTCCAAAAGACTAATATTATTGCTGCCAACAAATTCCTGAGCCATTCCTATAATTATGCTTGCTAGACTCTGCTTACTATATGCTGAGTGTGCTGACGCATAACCAATGAGCTCGGTGACAAAAGCTTCTTCAACAAAATTCCTCTTGAATGAGCAAAACAAAACTTTCCTCTGTCCTCGTTTAAGGCCGTCAACCATTGAAGGTACAGACGATTCAAGGTCTGCCATCGGGAAGAGTATCAGCTATTTGTTGATAAAATCACTGTATTTGATGTGTTGCCATTCCTTCCTCCCAGCGATCCATTCACCATCTTTGTCATCTGCCCAAACAAAATCCTTGTGATGGCAGATATCTTCAAAGCAATCCCGACCTTCTTGTGTTGTGCTGGTTCCAAATCCCTTGTAGTACTTTATAGACCACAAACTTGAATTCCCTCCTAACTTGTCTTTGCATGCTTCATAGTCTGGCAATGAGTAAAATGACTTGACAGATTTGCTCATGTTACTGGTTTTCTTGATAATTGGACTGATGAACTCAACCAAGAAAGAAGGAACTTTGAGGAGAGATGGCCAGGATGAGTGAATGAAATTGAGCAGCAACCCTTTGATGTGGGAACCATCGTGGTCAGCAAAAGCCTTCGCTGAATCTCGTTCAGTAAGTATCAAGGTGCACTTTTCAGAGTCCCTCCCACCAGCGTCATCTGCATTCTCTAGCTTAGGGATGGCAACAAAACTTTCCTCTTGCTTCCATCAGTCTTATTTAGTCCCTTGCTTAGTCTGAACTCAGCAAAAGAAAGGAGCTTGTTGACAACACCCGAGTTGGAGACTCTGTTAAGGAAATCTTCAGAGAGCTCGCACTTGGACCCAAAGGTTCCTTGATGAGTGGTCAAGGTCTCTTTGGTCTGTAAATCAAATGCAGGGTTATCAATGAGCGCATTAACAAATACCCATAGGTAGCCCTTCACCGTATGCAATTTCATGTTAGCATGCTTGTTCCTCTTGTTCACAACGCCCATCACATGGTTGGCAATTTGGTCTGCAACGTAGTCAACATGAGTTCCACCTCTTAAGGTCGCAATTCGATTTACAGAACTAACCTGCTGAAACTGGCCTTCATTTAGACTGACACACACCTCCCAACGATCGTTTACCCTTTGGTAAATTCTTGGTAGCTCGATTCCTTCTTTTGAAGCAGAGTCAATATACAGTTGCACGTAATCTGAGAAGCTTTTTGCCGACAACTTCTCACCATTCAACTCAACCTTCACGGTTTCGCCAAGGGTGCCCGCCATATCAACAACTCGCTTCCTCATGAGCGCCACGGCATCATCTTCGAGCACGGTCATGTTGAATTTCGCAAGGTCAGGCTTGAAGGTAACTCTGGTCCAGTTATCTGACGGCTCACACTCTGTAATCTCAGGCTCCGACTTCTTCCCCATGTTTTCAGAGAAAACCTGCTTGAACTTCTTCTGCCAGCGCCCATCAGCGGTCTCGATGACGAACTCGGTGGAGAAGATGTTGGCGAGTACGGCGCCGTAGCTCATTCGCAGCATCTCCGGCACGTAGAGGCCCTCCTCCTGGTGGATTTCGACGGGCATGCCGTTTCCATTGTTGTAGGCAGAGATACAGCACCGCTCGACGTCGATGTCGACCCGGAGGGAGTCCATGGAGGGGTCGCGCTGCAAGTTATCGGCGGCCTGGACGAGGATCTCGTCGAAGATGTTGTGGAGGCCGGGGACGTAGGTGACGGGCCTATGCACCATGGCACCTTCCTTGTAGACCCAGAGCGTCTGCGTGTGCTTCTCGACCGAGCCGACGTGGGTGTCCGGGCGCAGCAGGATTTGCTCCAGCGGCGTGTTCTTCTTCTTGTACATCTCCTCGATAGTGTTCTCCCCGCCGCCGCCCGCGGCGTAGTTGTGCGAGAAGCTGGGGTTCGCCGGCGGCGGGGGACGATGGCAGCACACAGAGGTGAGATTGTGTGTGCGCTAGGGTTTTGGGTGTGGTGGGATTGGGGATTTGAGAATTTGGCCAAAGGACGTATTTTTGAGAACTCGATTCTGGGGACTTCCCTTTCTTGAGAACTCGATTCTGGGGACCTATTCGGCGCTACAGTCGACGAAAAGGATCCCTTGCGCTAGCTAGCTCAGTTCGTGGGCTGCAGCACAAGAACTCCATCTCATGATATCAGCTGACTGCAAGCAACTGGTGTCCGACATCTCCAAAGAAACCTTAGGGACACATGGGGCGATTATTAATAAGATCAGGGCAAAAGCCACTTCTTTTAATTCTGTTTTCATTTTCGAGGGTCGTGCTGTGAATTATGAGGCACCCAAATTAGCTCGCTTTTCTCTTTTTCAGGGCTTGGGCCGCCATGTTTGGCTTGGCACACCCCATGATCTTCGTTGTATCCCACATCATGTGGTTTTCGGTGATGAATAAAGTTCTTTTCACCCCTCAAAAAAAAAGAGGTCTTCTGGTATGTCTCATAGAAACAACGACGTCTTCTGGTTCAAGCCGTTCTTTTTTTTCATTTGCTATTTCCTACTATGATGGCCACCGGTTTTTACATAGTTTATTTAAAATAATTTGAGCATTAGGAAACTTTAAAAATTCAAGCGATTTAAAAAATGCAAATTTGAAAAAAGTTCATTGATTTTTAGAAAAAGTTCATATGTTTTGAAAAATGACAATTTGAAAAATTCATAATTTTTTTACAAAAGTTCATCAAATATTAAAAAGCTCATCGAATTGAAAAAATGTTCACAATATTTGAAAAAAGTTCATGAATTTTGAAAAATAAACTTGATCACAACTTAAAAAATCATTGAGTTTGAAAAAAGTTAACAGTTTTTAAAAAAAACACGGCTTTAAGAAGAATAATAATAAAAGAAAAAAATAAGAAAGAAGAAAAAGGGGTGCAACTGAACACAACAGGTGTGGTTTCCCTCGGCTGCAACGCCGTTAATACAGAATAAAGAGATCTTGGGTTCAAGCTGTTGGGAAACCGGGGCCACCGAGGGGTGGCGGCAGGCACGTGCGTATCGCATGGGGTAGCCCCTCCCGTTTTCCCCATTTTACGTTAAATGGGTACTTATCCCTTAATCCTGGAGTCCCTATATAAAACAACGAGGAGCTATCATTGTAATCTCTGATTATTGATTAATAAAGCTGGTCTTCTCCATATTTCTCTGTGTCATTTACTTCCGTGTATTCGACTACTTCGTTTACGACGCTCGCCCTCGCTCCGCAACCTCGGACCGGACTCGCCGGCGGAGTTGCGGAACACGTTATCAGCACGCTTCGCTCCATCAAGCCTGCGTCAAGCCTGCATCACGTAGGCTTTCGTCGATCCCGCGGAGGTATAAGATCCGATCCCCCTTTTTGCAGAAATGGATTCCTCTCGTTACCGCGATTCCGTTTTTGCGATTAGTTTATTTTTCGGATTTTATCTACCTATGGTGCGCATTTTCCTCCCAAGAACCGAGCTGACGAATACGTCGCCGACCAATGTCGATGTTCTTGGACTAAGAGGAACTTGTTGACTGCAATATAGGGAGTCGGTACGCATCGCGATCCAGATGGTCGCGGTACCGCCGCAAAAGCACCAGATGTGCCATGCGCCGTCGGAGTTCCGGATGAACGCGACGAAGATCGCATCCCGAGATGTACTGGCAGCGACCCCGCTGGTTGCCGGCGTCGCGCCGCTGGCTGCCGCCGCCACGTCCTGCTAACGCCGTGCTCACGTGCCCTACTGGCTGCCATCGCCGCGCTCGCGTGCCTGTTGCACGCGCAGCCGCCATGCCCTGCTTCGAGGCCCGCCGTGCCCGCGCAGGCCTGCTGGCCGCGCCGCGCCGTGGCCGCGCTGTGGCCGCTGGCCGCACTGGCCGGCCCTGGTCGCCGCTCCGGCGAGCCGCGCGCGCCTAGCTAGCCCCGGCCGCGCCCCCGTGTGCGCCGCCGCCGCACCCCGATGCGGGCGCTAGGGGAAACCCTAGCGTCGCTACGGGAAACCCTAGCGTCGCTACGGGAAAGGCCGTCGGCTGGCTCCTGGGCCGGATGGGCCGCGACAGTGGGGATCCCTTCATAAAAAAAGGGGGCGCCGGCTGTAGTGCGGGATTTTTGCAATTTAGCCCCCGTAGTTTCCAGATTTTACGCAAGTTTTATTCCTGCTGTAATATTTCGCGTAGAAGCCCCTGGAACTGTCTGTTTTCACCGAAAACACGTATTTGAGCTTAAAAATGCCTCGGGAATTCAATGTTTGGGCTAGTTTTGGCATACGAGATGCGCTTAACATGCTATCCTTTGTAGCATGATATTATTATATGATTTTACTGCTGTAGATTAATTGTTTAGCACACTTAATCATTTAGTAAGTCATATAACAGCATGTCTTAAATATTGGAACATCATTTTAATTGAATAAGTTTATCAACATCGCATTTGTGCAAAAGATTACCTGCTGTAATCTCATGATTTTTGCATAAATTGCAGATGGCAGGAATTGTCCACAAGGAGTTTGCTGAGTTGGCCCAGACGGGGATGAACTACCTGTCATGGGCTTCGGACTGTGAGATTTTTCTCCAGGGCAGAACCCTCCTGAGGGCGATCGGTAAGGGGACCCAGCTGGCCCCCACCGATCCCAAGTTTGAAACTGAGAATGCGCAGGCTCTGCATTTTCTCCGTCATCACCTGTCACCTACTCTGAAAGATGAGTATATGGCTGAACGGAGTGCTTCTGGCCTTTGGACCGCTCTTAAGCAGCGGTTTGAGCGGCTGAAGTACACTGTTAAGCCACGTGCAGAGGCAGAGTGGATCCGTCTGAGGTTTGCGGACCTCAAGACGGTTGGGGAGTACAATTCGGCTCTACACCGGATTTGTACGACTCTTCAGATGTGTGGTACTCAGATTACCGACACTCAGAAGATTGAGAAAACCCTATCCACTTTCCACCCTGACGCGGTCCTGTCCGCACGGAACTACCGCCAGGGCAACTACACGAGGTATTCAGAGTTGATTGACGTCCTCCAGGTGGCAGAGGAGTAGGGCGAGGTTCTGAAAAAGAACTTTGCCGCGCAACCACTTGGGGGGGGGGGGTTCTCGCCAGGAGGTGAATGCTCTCAAAGTTCGCAAGCCTCAACAGAAGAAGTGGGGCCGCAAGGGCAAGAAGAAGGGCCCTCAGCCCTCCGCCCCGGCTAAGTAGCAAAAGTCGGGCAAGGGGGGGGGGGCAGAGGCCTCAGGACTGCTTTCGGTGTGGCTCGGTGGAGCATTTCTCCCGCCAGTGTCGCGCACCACAGGAGGTCGTTGATGCATATAAGGCCCGGAAGGGCGTGATACGCAACTCGCCTTGGTTCAGGAGGGAGCACCACTGGCGCCCATGGCGGCACCCGTGATGATCTCTACGCCCCCTGCTGCGCCCATCGCGGCGACCCCCGTGGTGCCCATCGCGACGGCTTTGGCTGTCTCTAGTGACGCCAACGTTGCCATGGAGGTTGACCACATGGTGGCCTCGGCGGTACCGCAACTAGATGTTGATGTTGCCTCCAAGATGATTTCTAAGGAGGATCAGCTCACTAGTATGGAGATTGCGACTGAGGTCAATGGCTTCTTCACTGAGTCTACTTAGCATACCCCTTTGGTTATCATGATTCCATGATTTGATACAATAAATTCGATTTGGTTGTAAGCTCTATAAGAGCATAAACTTATTCTTTACTTTGGCGATTGGATGATATTTATTCATTTATTCCATTATTTATACATGATAGTATGTTATGTTCTAGAATGTGTGCATTTATTATTAATGTAGCGTCTTCCTTATTACATTAATTATATGTCATATTTTAGAACGCGTGTGGCGCCCGAATGGAAGAAACGTGCCTTGTCGATAGCGCAACTACACATACCATTTTACGAGAAACTAAGTATTTTGAGTCTATTAAAAAATCTCCAGGAAGTATTATGACAATCGCCGGCTGCGGTTCGCACATAGTTGGCTCCGGACGAGCCACTATTATACTTCCTATGGGAACAACTTTGATCATTAATGATGCGTTGTTGTACCCCGAGTCGACTCGTACTCTTTTGAGCTTTAGAGACATCCGCGCCAATGATTTTCATGCTGAGACCGATGATGAGAACGGCAAGGAGTGCCTACTTATCACAAAGCGGGATGCAAATGGTAAACATGTTATCGAAAGGCTTCCTTCATTCGACACAGGGCTATACTACACTAAAATAGTAGCACCGCATGTGTACACTACCCTCAAGACCGTTTTTAGAAGCTCTGAACTCTTCTGCCTCTGGCACGATAGGTTAGGCCACCCCGGACTTAGGATGATGAGAAATATAATTAATAACTCGCATGGCCATAATGTTAACGTGAAGAACTTCCCAAATCCCGATGATTTCGTGTGCTCCGCATGCGCTAAGGGGAAGTTAGTCATTAGGCCATCGCCCCTCAAGGTGAGGGATGAAATCCCCTCGTTTTTGGAACGTATCCAAGGGGACATATGCGGTCCAATTCAGCCCTCACGGGGCCGTTTCGGTACTTCATGGTGCTCATTGATGCTTCCTCTAAATGGTCCAATGTTTGCCTGCTGTCAACACGGAAGCATGCCTTTGCAAATTTGATCTCACAGATCATACAAATGAGGAATAATTTCCCGAATTATCGTATAAAGTCTATTCGAATGGACAACGCCGGAGAATTTACTTCAAAGGCGTTCGATGATTATTGCATGGCAATGGGAATCAAAGTTGAGCACTCGGTACCCCATGTTCATAGACAAAATGGACTTGCCGAGGCATCCCATGTTCATAAACAAAATGGACTTGCCGAGGCATTAATTAAAAGAATTAAATTCATTGCCCGACCGCTCCTTCAGGGTTGTAATTTACCAACTACATGTTGGGGCCACGCAGTGTTACACGCGGCCAATCTCATCAACTTTAGACCATCGGCCTACAACATCCACTCTCCTGTTCAGCTTACGCAAGGGTCGACACCGAAAATTTCCCACCTTCGCAGGTTTGGTTGCCAGGTATATGTACCAATACCACCCCCTCAGCGATCGGCGATGGGCCCGCTCCGTAAGTCGGGGATATACGTTGGTTATGAGACTGTGTCCATAATCAGGTATGTGGACCCCATGACAGGTGACTATCACACGACCCGTTTTGCTGATTGCATTTTTGACGAGGATCTTTTCCCGACTTTAGGGGGGAGAGAATCAACCCCTTGATGCTAAAAGTCGAGAAATCACGTGGCAAGCCACGGGGATCCACGCTCATGACCCGCACACTGCTGAGACTGAGAGAGAAGTCCAAAAGATAATAGATTTGCAGTCATTAGCAAATCAACTGCCTGACCACTTTAGTGACTTAAAGACTGTGACAAAATCGCATGTGCACGCGCGCAATGCACCGGAAAGGGTTGAAATACCGAAGAAAAATGATGGTATACCCGCTCCCGTCCAAAGGCCTAAAAGGACGAGAGATCCGGCTTCTCAAATCCCAAGTACTCGGGGACGCCCGACGAAAAAGGATAAGAGAGATTTATTACAGCCTGTCACCAAAGTACCCCAAAATGAAACGGGGAGCCAGTCGAGACCTGGAACAAGTATGGAAAATTCAGTGCATGAAATTTCGGACTTAAACTTTCCCATAGGGGAAATACCCAGCGGAGATGTGAGCGCACACATCAGCGCGGGAAATCTAAAGGATTTTTCTCCCATAATGGGAAATTTGGTAGAGCAAGTGTTAGCGCCGGATGCGCTCCATGACGAAATGGCCATAAATTATATTTATACGAGGGAGTCCCTGAACCGAGCAACGGTGGTTGTCGACATTAACTTTGCTACGAAAATTGCCTCAATCATAGATCTTGACCCTGAGCCTAACACGCTCGCTGATTGCAAGAAAAGGTCGGATTGGAAAGATTGGCAACATGCAATTACTGCCGAATTATTATCTCTCAACAAAAGGAAGGTGTTCGGACCAGTTTGTCGAACTCCTCCCCACATTCGCCCTGTTGGCCATAGGTGGTTTTTTGTTCGAAAGAGAGATGAAAATAATAAGGTAGTACGGTACAAAGCAAGGCTCGTCGCTCAAGGGTTCACTCAACAACCAGGTGTCAATTTTAAGGAGACTTATTCCCCGGTCATGAATGGAGTTACCTTTAGATACTTGATCTCGATGGCAGTAAACATGGGCTTGAAAATGAAACTAATGGATGTTGTCACTGCTTACCTGTATGGTAACTTGGATTCGAACATATACATGAAGGTTCCAGAGGGTATCCCCGTTCCGAACCATGATAGAGCAAACAGGGGTCTATACAGTGTTCAACTTCAAAAGGCACTGTACGGACTCAGACAGTCTGGTAGAATGTGGTACAATCGTTTAAATGATTTCCTTCATGTGAAGGGCTACACGAGCAATAAAGATTGCCATGTGTTTTTATACGGCGATCCCAAGATGGATTCTGTATAATCTCGGTGTACGTGGACGATTTAAACATAATCGGTACGCCTGAGGATATTGAGGAAGCGAGTTCCTACCTGATGTCGGAATTCGAGATGAAGGATTTGGGTAAAACCAAGTTCTGTCTAGGTCTGCAACTTGAACATTCCCCTGATGGGATTCTAGTGCACCAGTCGGCCTACACCCAAAAGGTGTTGGAGAGATTTGGATTTGATAAGGCATATCCTTCTAAGACCCCGATGGTCGGAAGATCTTTACAGCCAGACAAGGACCCGTTCAGGCCAAAGGAAGAGGGGGAGGAAACTCTGGGACCAGAGGTTCCTTACCTGAGTGCAGTTGGAGCACTCATGTATCTTCCAAACTGTACATGGCCAGACATTGCGTTCGCCGTCAGTTTGCTTGCGAGGTACAGTTCTGAACCTACCAAGAGGCATTGGAAAGGTGTCAAGGACGTCTTCCGTTACCTGTAAGGGACCAAAGATCTTGGCTTGTTTTATAAAAGAAACCAAGACCTATCTATTATAGGCTATGCCGATGCTGGGTACCTATCGGACCCGCATGATTGCAAATCGCAGACTGGATATGTTTTCCTTTGTGGTGGAACTGCGTTTTCCTCGAAATCGTCCAAGAAAACACTTGTGTCGACTTACACGAACCACTCGGAAATCATGGCACTATTCGAAGCATCAAAAGAGTGTGTATCGCTTCGGCGGATGATCGGCCACATTCAGCAGACATGTGGGCTGAACACCGTACGAACCCCTACCATTATCTATGAAGATAATGCTGCTTGTGTTGCACAAGTCCAGATGGGTTATGTGAAGAGTAACCTCACAAAGCATATTAGTCCCAAGTTCTTCTATGCACATGAGCTGCAACAGTTGAACGAGGTGAGAGTTTTGCATACTAAGTCCCGTGACAATCTTGCTGATATGTTCACTAAATCATTACCGACATCAACCTTAGAGAGGTGTGTGCGTGGAATCGGTATGATGAGACTTAGAGAGATGCAAGGTTCAGGGGGAGAAACTTCACAAACTCGTCGCTAAAATCTCAATCCTGATGATCGAGTACTCAACTCGATGGTTGAGTGGATAGTACTCTTTTTCCCTTGAGTGAGTTTTCCTGATGTTTCTCACACGAGGTTTTTGACGAGGCAATTCGTGCAATACAACAACGTATACTATGTGCTCTTTCTCCATATTTTTTCCCACTGGGTTTTTCGGAGTTTTGAGGCATGGATATACGGATAATTACCCAAGGGGGAGTGTTGGGAAACCGGGGCCACTGAGGGGTGGCGGCAGCCTCGTGCGTATCGCACGGGGTAGCCCCTCCCGTTTCCCCCACTTTACGTTAAGTGGGTACTTATCCCTTGACCCCGGAGTCCCTATATAAAGCAACGAGGAGCTATCATTGTAATCTCTGATCATTGATTAATAAAGCTGGTCTCCTCCATATCTCTCTGTGTCATTTACTTTCGCGTATTCGACTACTTCGTCTACGACGCTCGTCCTCGCTCCGCAACTTTGGACCGAACTCGCCGGCGGAGTTGCGGAACACAAGCCACCCCACGCACTTGTCTTTTGCGTTTTAACGGGACAAAAAAACCTAAAGCAGGTCGGCCCAGCGGGGAGGGCGGTTGCACATCGGTTTGCAGTTTATACGTTAATTGCACCAAATAGGAAATGTCTCGGTTCTGTTTCTTGGGAACTGAAGGTTTGAAGGCGATTTTTTTTTCTTTTTAGAAGAATTTAGAAGCGAATTAACACCAACAGGCCGAGCTGGCACAAAATATATCCGTTTGGATAGCTAAATTGACACAAAATTTATCCATGGTCAGGCAAACTCCAACACAGCACGCCATTTCGTCTGTTTGTGTCGTTTGTGTCCATGTGGAAAAGAACGTGGACCAATCCAGAGAGCCATCTCATTTTTCTGTGTGTTGTGTGTCGGCTTGGACCTATTTTCTCTTCAAATTTGGGGAGAAACTGGGTATGAACGGACACAAAACAGATGTTATGTTTGTCCTTATCGTGCGCTACATGTCCGGCATGGTTCATATGTCATCCACCCACACCCATCCCTACCTCTCTCTCTCTCTCTCTCTCTCTCTCTCTCTCTCTCTCTCTCTCTCATCCTCCTCCTATTCTCTCTCTCTTAACCACCCACCCACCCACGCATGGCCTGCAAATGGAGCACGCCCGGTCGCCGCGTTGGGCACCGGCTGCTGCTTGCCACCGCCGCCTGCCTTCGCCACCGCTTCTGCCCCCACATTGGCCGGATCCATAGCTAGTAAGTCAGCGCCCCCTCCTTTCCTTTCTCCATAGCCAGCAAGAACTCGAGAGAGAGGCCAACTATAGAGTAGGATGTCGTGTGCTACTACCTCGGCTGCAATGACTGGGACCTCAACACCGTCATGCGCTACACCTACCACCCACGCATCGAGCCGCCGCCAAGGCAAGAGCAGCGGGAGTGTCATCGTCCCCTTGGGCGTGGTTGCGGGCTCACGACAACCATGGCGGTTAGGTCGCAGGGGAGGGGCACAGGTGGATGGTAAGGGCATGTACAGCGGTGTCCATTCAGCCGTCTGTAGCACATACCAGAGAGGATATTTGTCTAGCTGGAGGGGGGAGAACTAGGAGAGAGAAGAAGGGCGTCTGTAATTTGGCAGACGGTCGATAGCGCTGGAAATTCGCTAGCTATCGACGGCCTCTTTGCCGTTGTACGACTGGGCGTCTGTAGTTTCCTGAACCGTCAAACCACGTCCTTCACAAATCTAATCCACGGAACATGTTTTGCTTTTCTCCGTCGCTATCTACTCCGGCAAGACCTGCACGGTTGGGGACCGCCGGACTGCTGGGATCGATAGATGCCTCGAACGAATGAGCTGCAGGCCTGCAGTGATCAAAATAATCGATCAACGGATCAGCTACCTAGCTAGGCATCACGCTAGACGTCTATGGAGAGGTCCAACGAGGAACTGATTAGATTCATGTAGGTGCTCCTCGATCGATTCTTAAACGCACTCCTTCTTGGGATGCATCACGCCGGACTGCCGCGCCGGCGCCAACGCCAACGCTGTCGTCAGTCTCTTCACGCTCGGAAGGGGTAGCTGATGGAGGTGGATAATTGGAATAATTTTCACTATAATGGCATAATTTTAGAGGGCTATAGACAGCAAAAGAAGATAGTCCATTGTAGAGGGCGTTTTCCCTATTGTCTGTAGATGACGTGGATCGTTGCTATAAACAGTAGCCGTCTAAACTAATGTACATGCCCTAAGGAGTCAGCTGGTGATGATGAGTGGGCCGTAGAGTGAGCGAGGAGGGTCGGACAGTCGTTCTGGGAGGGCAAAAATGTCGGGAGGGGGGTGGGGTGGTTCATGGTCTACCGGACTGGATATTTCACAATCAGGCGCATGCAAAACTATGAACATCTGCCTCTTTTTTGTTGTGATTTGGCGCTATGAACACCGCACTTTAATTTGCTCGTATTTCTATGAACTTGAAATGAAGAATGACTGGATCGGACCGGACATTTAGGGGATGTGGTTGGATGTCGCTCTGTTATTCGTGTCCACAGACTGGTCTGGACCAGTCCGCTGACAAATAGTGTGTCCTTTTTAGAAGACGCCGTTCAGATGTCCTTAAAGGATTCAAACCGTCAAAATTCTCCTTGATATTTAACGATACTTCTCAATCCCTTTGTGGGGGAAAGAGATTAACCGAACAAGCCACATGTGAATATAAAATTATTATTTTGTGATTCACTAGTAAACCTGTTTTAAATGAATGTGCATCTGTTATTTTGTGGATCCTTTTGTGAAGGAAATATGCCCTATAGGCAATAATAAAGTTATTATTTATTTCCTTATATCATGATAAATGTTTATTATTCATACTAGAATTGTATTAAGCGGAAACATAATACATGTGTGAATACATAGACAAACAGAGTGTTACTAGTATGCCTCTACTTGACTAGCTCGTTAATCAAAGATGGTTATGTTTCCTAACCATAGATATGAGTTGTTATTTGATTAACGGGATCACATCATTAGGAGAATGATGTGATTGACTTGACCCATTCTGTTAGCTTAGCACTTGATCGTTTAGTATGTTGTTATTGCTTTCTTCATGACTTATACATGTTCCTATGACTATGAGATTATGCAACTCTCGTTTACTAAAGGAACACTTTGTTTGCTACCAAATGTCACAACATAACTAGGTGATTATAAAGGTGCTCTACAGGGGTCTCCGAAGGTACTTGTTGAGTTGGGGTATTTCGAGATTATGATTTGTCACTCCAATTGTCAGAGAGGTATCTCTGGGCCCTCTCGGTAATGCACATCACTATAAGCCTTGCAAGCATTGTAACTAATGAGTTAGTTGCAGGATGATGCATTACAAAACGAGTAAAGAGACTTGCCGGTAACGAGATTGAACTAGGTATTGAGACACCGACGATCGAATCTTGGGCAAGTAACATACCGATGACAAAGGGAACAATCTATGTTGTTATGCGGTTTGACCGATAAAGATCTTCGTAGAATATGTGCGAGCCAATATGAACATCTAGGTTCTGCTATTGGTTATTGACCGAAGACATGTCTCGGTCATGTCTACATAGTTCTCGAACCCGTAGGGTCCGCACGCTTAAAGTTCGGTGACGATCGGTATTATGAGTTTTTGTATTTTGATGTACCGAAGGTAGTTCGGAGTTCCGGATATGATCACGAACATGAAGAGGAGTCTCGAAATGGTCGAGACATAAAGATTGATATATTGGACGACTATATTCGGACACCAGAAGTGTTCCAGATGATTTCGAAGAAAACCGGAGTGCCAGAAGGTTACCGGAACCCCCCTCAGGAGAAATAATGGGCCTTATGGGCCTTAGTGGAGAGAGAGGGCTGGCTTAGGGCAGGCCGCGTGCCCCTCCCCCTCTGGTCCGAATTGGACTAGGAGAGAGGGGGCGGCGCCCCCCTTTCCTTCTCCCTCTCCCCCTTCCTTTCCCCTCCTATTAGGAGTAGGAAGTCCTACTTCTACTAGGAGGAGGACTCCTCCTGGCGCGCGAAGAGGGCCGGCCGACCTCCCCCTTGCTCCTTTATATACGTGGGCAGGGGGGCACCTCTAGACACACAAGTTGATCATTTACCCCTTAGCCGTGTGCGGTGCCCCCCTCCACCATAATCCACCTCGATCATATCGTAGCGGTGCTTAGGCGAAGCCCTGCGTCGGTAGCAACATCATCACCGTCATCACGCCGTTGTGCTGACGGAACTCTCCCATAAAACTCTGCTGGATCGGAGTACGCGAGACGTCATCGAGCTGAACGTGTGCTGAACTCGGAGGTGTCGTACGTTCGGTACTTGGATCGGTCGGATCGTGAAGACGTACGACTACATGAACCGCGTTGTGCTAACGCTTCCGCTTTCGGTCTATGAGGGTACGTGGACACACTCTCCCTCTCGTTGCTATGCATCACCATGATCCTGTGTGTGCGTAGGAATTTTTTTTTGAAATTACTACGTTCCCCCATCATTTTGAATGTATTGTCTTGGAGTGTTGTAAACTTTGTCTTCTAGCCGTTGATAAACTGCTTGGTTCGGCATCAAAGTTTGACTTTTCATGCCATTATCTTTCAACAATTAGTAATACTAGATGACCCGTTGCGCCAATGGCGCAAAGAGCGAGAGCAAACCATGCACGTATAAGAATATTTAAACACCGATTAGAGCATAAGGAAATAGATACCGAGGTACAATGTTGATACATGTTCTAAAAAGTTTACGATAGCTTATAACAAGCAAACTACATAGGTAGAGATGCATCATATAGACAGTTGTAGGTATGAAGTGGTGAACATCAGGTATGCTGCATGTGCAATCGGTATGTCGTGTAAGCAGCTCTTCATAGTGGCTGTCATTGCCTAAAGCAAAAATGCCTTCCATATCATCGTCCAGCCCCAAATAATACTTGTTTGTTTTCTGTAGAATGTTTTCTGATTCTAAAGATGTATTGCTAAGATGACACTGTAAGTAAGTGCAGTGTGTGTCTTATCATTTCGGCTGAGATACCCAATGTTGATAGTAACTGGATAATTCTGTGCTAGTTAGCTAATCCTAAAGCTGTCAAAAGGTGATAAAAGAATCGAGAATAGCAAGGGTTTGAGCTTTCTTAAACTGTAGATTATACATGCTTGTACTATTTCTCAGGCACCAAGAAAATAGGGGATCAATAGGTATGACTATGTACCAAGTGATTAGTCAGGTGTTTATTAGGAAGCATACACACACTGAGCAGAGAAGAAACAGCTAAATCGAATGGCATGGAATCATTACTAAAAACAACTAACCCCAATTTTCCTATATATTAATTAACTGGTAAACAAAGCAGTGTCTCTCTCTAATTGTTATAGATGAGTAAGTGAGATTCCTATACAAATGAGGCAAACATAGCATACAAACAACTCAATAAAGCATAAAGCAGGCTGAGAAACAATCTATATAGATTAATAAATATCGTAGATGACAGGAGACAAATCAGTCCCCTTTCCAAGTTTTCACATCACAGACCCACATAATTTTCTAGCAGGAACATGTCACAAGACATTGGGACATATATCTATTTCAGTAGGAAGCAAGACTCAATGCTCACACAAGGTAACACTTCATATCATGGTGGTAAAAGCGCTGCTTATTTTTCTTGCCTGGCTCAAGCACATAGATTCTAAATGGAATTAATTCAACAGGCAAACTTCATACATCTCAAGTCATGATATTAGTCACCAAATTAAGTTCTACTTTAGCCATGGTTGTTCATACATCTCAAGTCATGATATTAGTCACCAAATTAAGTTCTACTTTAGCCATGGCTACAACCGCAAGACACTCAAGTGCTCATAACAGAGAAGAGCATATGTACATGTCAAGTTATGATATTTTTCATATGGTAATAAACACTATTAGATTAACATTGTACGGAATATGTGTGTGCATGCACACGACACAACAATAATAGATTGTGCTCTTCCGCACGACTACCTTTTCACATGGTAATAATAACTTAGGATGGATACTATCTTACAGAATGATTTCTTGATATGTTACATTTTTGTGATGCACTGGTCTTGGCCCTCCTAGGAGGCATAGATGGCTGCTCTAATTTTTAGTTTGGCTGCCAAAACAAATCGTAAGGGGAAAATAAGACAAAACTGAATTTCGAATATACAATCTACAAATCATAACAACAGTGATAAGAATGACAACCCATCTGCAGATAAATATAATCCCAAATTATAAAGCTAGATCATACTGAAGGAAGCATAGGCGTCAACACAAATGCCATAACCTAAATTGTACCAAAAAGAAAGTATTATGAAGTGCAAACCAATTTTATACAAAAAGAACTCTATATTTCCTTAGCTGCTCTAGAAGGCCTATTTGCATCTGTAACCAATGCAGGAGATGCATATACATATGAATCCTAGTTACTTTTTTGTGTGTACCAATAAGGACTGGAAAACACAACGGCACAACACTTTAGAATTCATATACAAAATTCCCATCGCTCTGCTTTCAAGTTCAGTGACAAGATGATGGCTACCTACTACCTGTCATGATGTACTCCATGGCGGTATAGCCATAGGAGACTATGATGTAGGTCAAGATGTGACTCGTCACTGACCGGTCCAGTCTTTCGCTAGGCTGAAGTCAGAGAGCTTTGCATTGTACTCCTGATCATGAATGTAAGCAAGCAAGAAGTATTAGTTTCATGCCACCAGTCATGAAAAATGATAGGTGTTCATTCTGCTTTCTGAACTATTTATGTGAATCATTCTACTATTTTTCATGTATAAGGAGTCTTGAATTTGTGTGGATGAAAGCGAACATCAAAGCGATCAAACACGGTATATATACCTCATCGGGCAATATGTTGGATGTCTTGAAATCCCTGTAGATGACGGGCTTCTCAGCTTCGTGCAGGAAGGCAATCCCCCTTGCAGCACCGAGTGTGGTGGACCATGGCAATGGCAGCATTACCCCTGCATTAGCAAATCACAAGTACTTGAACAAATCTACATAATGTAGTATTTGATACCATGTGAATAAATAATACTCCCTCCGTTCCTAAATATAAGTCTTTTTATAGATTTCAATGGAAAAGGAAAGGATTGTCAGTACATAATTAAACAAAAAATGATGTACGGGGAACAGTATAGAATTAAACACTAATATCCTATTCCAAAAAAATGCATTATCAAAAGAAAAATAATCTTCCTTGCCTCTGTAACACATGCCTCGCCCTTATGAGGCATAACACAAAACCAAGTCTCTGGAATTGAAACCAAGTATTATGAGGCATAACACAAAACAACTCTAAAATCTTTTAAACACACATCATATTCCTCCCCAAGGCCGCTAATTATTCAACTGCGGTGATCTAATCAGATTCACATTTCATGACCAAACAGAGCAAACTCATAGTATGTTACTTGGTCCTAGTTAACTTCAAGAAGTTTTAACAAAATACATGTTACTTCTTTTTGACTGTATATATACTGTGGACCAGAAGCCCCATAATCCTTTATTTCAATCAAAGCAAATATATACAAAGAGACAATAAATGGTCCCAACACGAAAGAAAGAAAGAAAGAAAGAAAGAGAAAGAAAGGAAACTTACCTAAGAGAGCACATCCAAAACCGAAGGGGGGCTTTGGATCCAGGCCAAGAGTGGAGTAAAAACAGGAAGCATGGCATTCCTTTGTATGAATTGTGAATTTCCTTTTCCTGGAATATGCACATGTCAGAATGTAGAATGGATACCATAATTTCCACTAATGCTTACAGTAGAAAATTCAGGTTTTTTTGTTGGTGAAAGTTAACATTAAAAACTTAACTCTAAGAATTCTAGCTCGTATACCTCTATCATCACAACAAGAATTTCAGTAGAGAGATGATTACTAAGGTAAACTACTTTTTCCACTATTTCTCATACACATACAGCTACAAAACATTGATTTTTTCAGGGAACTTAGCACCTGGGGCATACAGTTTAACAATGATAACTTGACATGAAGAATATGTTTGTGAGATTAAAAAGGACGAGAAAGTGGCCCTAACCTGTGCGCAACGACGATGACCTAGTCGGGGAAGCATGGCATGCTGATATCATGTATCCCATTGCGCCGCCAGGAGATCCACATTAGCTTCCCATGGTCCCCACAAGCTTTAGTGATGACCAAAACTGGTACAAATAGTATCGAACATGGTATTGTTTTCTTGTTGATTGCCTGCTTTAGTCAAAACCACAACTAAAAAGGCGGAAAGAACTAACATAAGCAACTATCTAGCTAAATAGATCTGAAAAAGTGGAACCTAATTATTTTCTGCCCTACATCCAAAGTAATGATGTTGTGGTATATCAAAAATTAATAGCTGCCCTCAAAAGAAGTAACTATCATGGAACAGGCAAGGAGAAGAATAATCATTTGGCAGAATTGCTGCACATATCAGAAACTGGAATGTAGAACCTGAAATATATTTTTAGGCTCTAACGGAAATAAAGGGTGAAGAAAAGAAAACTATTAGCTGCCTATGTGTGCACCTGTAGCACAAAATAATCCTAACTTGTACAACCCAAGTGGCCAAAGGGTACAGCTGTACGCCTTAGTTTCATGAACACCAACTAAAGAGGCCAGAAAGTCTTTTTGCGTTTTTGGATTAGGGTTAGGGCCACAAAGAAGGGTAATCCAGCTAGTATGGTTTACTTCCCAACATCATCTCTCGTCCGTGCCATTTTCTATCATTTGCAATCTACAAAGCATAACCTTCATCATTGCAGCCCTAATTTGCAATCTACAAATCATATGACCCTAAACATATGACATAGACTCATATCATTTGAATCATATGGGTTGTGGCCCTAACCTGTTTGTCATATGGTTTACTTCCCAACATCATCTCTCGTCCGCGCCATTTTCTATCATTTGCCTAAAAACTGCAGTATTAGCCTTACTTAAAACAGGAGGGGAAGTCGCATTTGTATCCTAAGCTGCAGTTAAACTATTGCCAAATATCATGTGTGCATAGCTAAACTGATTTGAACTACATGAGACAAAATCATAAATCAATTCTACCAAAACCTACTGACAAGAGAGGGGTGATCTTGCACACACCTCAACCAAAATCACATGTACAGAAGGCAGCCAGATTGATATGGTCGTCGAGGGGAATCATCCTAATGGAGAGCCACAAGAAAATCTGAAAGAAATATAATCAAGCATCAACTTAGCATTTTGTAAAATTGGGAACAGAGAAATAGGAGGAAAATAGAGAAATCATACAGATCAGCACATCCCGGTACCCTTCTCCATGCCCGCGCCAAACAGTAGCTGGTGGTGAGTCGCTCACCAGCCGGCGTCACCTCTCCCACTACGCCGCAGATCCGCGTCTCCGGTGACGACGCCTGGCCTCTGCCCACCTTGTCTCCCCTCTCCTCTGCATCGGTTCTCTCTCTCCTCAATCTCCCATCCTCTCCCACCATCGATCCTCTTCTCCGCTGCCACCGAGCTCTGGTGCGAGGATGGGATGGGGGCTCCTCAGAGGGCAGGGAAAGAACCGGGGAGCGGCGGCTCCTGCGAGATGGGGGGATGGGGAGAGGCGGCGGCTGCACGGGGAGCGTGGGAGTGGAGAGTGGGGAAGGAGGAACCGGACGTGGTGGAGCGTGGGGATTGGTTGTAGGGTTTCACGTTTGACCCTGCTGCGGTAAAACTTTCACGTACGCAAACTCGAAAGAAAACCACCTGGTACTCTCGACCGTACGGCTAACGAGCCCCACCTGTCATCCACTCCTGAAGCAGCTGTAATTGTAAAAAAGAAATTGACGGCTGACCCAGCGCCAGCGGTGAGAATTGAGCGACAGTAAAAGAATTGTGCGGTCGAACAGGCTTGGCGCACGCGGTAGCTCCAGAATGGCGGGTTGGGTAGCGTCCTTTATATGTTCCATATGGTTATGTGCATCTACTATGTAGAGATCCAGGTTTTATCCCCCATTTGAAAAAATACCTAGTGTGATTAATTAGCTAAAAGCTTTGTTTCACCTCCTTGAGAATAATATTAACAGTTCTCGAATTGGTAACTTTAACTAACAATCCAAGCTTAGTAGAACACACTAGTAGAAAACAGGGCTTTGGTCACAGCGCAATATACACATTAGTCCCGGTTGCATTACGAACCGGGACTAATGTGAGCATCAGTCCCGGTTCGAGTGGCTAAAGACATTAGTTCCGGTTCAAATGGGTCCTTTAGTCCTAGTTTGAGACACGAACCGGGACAAAAGGGCATCACATCCTTTAGTCCCGGTTCGTGTCTCAAAACGGGACTAAAGATTAGACCTTTAGTCCCGGTTTGAGATATGAACCGGGGCTTCGTGTCTCAAACCGGGACTAAAGGGCTCATTTCTTAAACTCTACCCCCCCCCCCCATGTATCGCCATTTTAGTTAAAAAAAATAAAATGATAAAAACTTCAAAAAATAAAACCTTCGAGATGTAGGTATATTATTACATCTACTAGTTAGGAAAATTAAAAAACTTAAATTTGGACATGTTTTATGAAAAAGTGTCATGAAAAAGTAAAACGACCATAACTTTTACATACGATGTCGGAAAAAAACGTATAATATATCAAAATGTTCAACACGAAAATCCGCATCCGCATCCGTATAATATATCAAATTTTTAGAATCCTCAGATTCCAAAAGGAAAAAAGATATGCTCAAATTTTAGTTTTTTAAATTTTGGTTAAATCTGGTCAAACTATTTATTCAAGAAGTATTAGTGTTACTACATAATTATTCAAGAATATTAGTGTTACTAAATAATTATTTCAATTTTTTTGAATTTTGGTCAAATATGGTCAAACTATGGTCAAACTACTTACTCAAGAAATATAAGTGTTACTAAATATTTATTGTTTTTTAGAATAAGAGTTTCAAACTCAAACAGTGAAACGTGTGACTTCATGCTCAAGCTAAACTCCCGAGGGTTAATAGGATTGACATCTTACTATTGTCAGGAAAACAACAAGTGTAGACTTGGAAAGGAGGGGGAATAGAACCCGGAAGTTAAGCATGCTCAGGCTGGAGTAGTGAGAGGATTGGTGACCGTTCGGAAAGTTAGATGATTTGGAATGATAAGGGATGATTTGAGATTAGAGGTTAAATTGAGTAGTGATGAGGGGTGATTAGAGATTAAATTGTAAAATAATTTAGAAATTTGAAAATAAGAAAAAAAATCATTTTTTAAATCATAAAATTTCATTTAGTCTCGGTTGGTGTTACCGAGACTAAAGGTGGAGCTCCAAACAACAGCCACGTGGAGGGCATTTAGTACCAGTTCGTATAAGAACTGGGACTAAAGGCGAGGGGCCTTTCGTATCAACCCTTTAATCCCGGTTCCAGAACCGAGACTAAAGACCCTTTAAAACCGGGACAAATGATCATTTTTCTACTAGTGACAGGCAACTTTTTCATGAGCATTTTTGCTCTAAAGCTTTTGCACAACGAGTTTTCCAGTCGACGTAGTGAGCCTTATTGATGCAGAGAATCTGCTGCATGCAGTAACCTCTTTATCTACCTATAATTTTCATCGCCAAACAGTATAATCAATGTAGATTTAAATACAACCGAGAATCAGTAATGTGAAATGTATGGTTGTGAGAATGACTAACCGAGTACATCATTCTGGGAACCATCTATGGTCGTGTGGTTGTTGAACCGAGTACATCATTCAAACCATGTACAATTCCATTGTTCGTCCTATAAAATAGGAAACAAGGCATGCCTCTCCACTTCAGTAAGGGTGACCGGCTTGAAGTTCATTTAGCCACCACTATCCTTGGGTGCATGTAGTTATACCTAGGAGGCATCAGAGAAGGCAGCGTTCCATGCCGTTCAGGAATAACGATGCGCTTCATTAGCGCGTCTAGAGATAACAACACAAAGTCCGGCACAATGCCCTACATCAGTAGTAGCAGTTGTTGTACGGCTTTGTGTGCCTCTTGGATCTTCCATATTCGTGGCCAACATCGATATGGTTTTCCTATAGGGCGAGATCGGATCTGCTATTATCCAACTAGAGCACTTATTTTGTTAATGGTTGGGGCGCTTAACCGGTGATAATTTGGCCCAAGAAGAATAGTGAGCATGTCACGCCCGGCACTGGACCCCAGACCAGCGCGTGCTTCCTCGAACAGGCGGGCCCAAGCGACAGCGAGCCAGGCAAGGGCAAGACAGATTATTTCCAGATGAGCTATGGCCGATTGGGTTAGCTGATCTATGGGGTGCATGCGTGGGTGGAGAGGAGCATATAGGCTCGGTGGGTGTGAGCCAAAAAAAGGCATCGATTGGAATCTGAATCAGACTAACCAGGAGAGCTGCGCTCTCTCTCTCTTAATACTTATCCCCTCCTCCTCTACCTACCCTGCTGTTCTTCCTCCCCTTCCTACCCCGATCCGATCTCACCACTAGTGGTACGTTACAACTTGGTATCAGAGGTCAGTCGATCTGGAGACGGCATACCCGAAACCGCGCTACACCACCAAGCAGGCTAGCAAGACGGCGGCGATGGAGGAGCAGTTGGCAGCGCTCATCAAGTTCGTCAACGACAGTTGGGCAGCGACAGATGCAAGGCTGGATGCGATCCAGACCTCCCTGGAGCTGTGGCGGCCAACGGTGACACACATCCAAAACCAAGTCAACGAGCTGCGGTCACGAGTCGGGCACATCGCAATCCACCCGGCGCTGGCGGCGCCTTCGGATCCAGATCCAGTTCTGGAGGGCGACGCGGTGGGGCACAAGGCTTCCTCCTCGACGCGCAACAGCCTGGGGCCCCACGGGCCAGATGGCCACGGCGAGATCCACAACTCCGGAGGACAGGTTCATGGGGTTGTCACCATCCTGGAACCGCCTCCGGTCAACGGTGCGTTCCACTCCCGAAACTTCCCCCGTGCTTTGTCTGGTCTCGATCTGGTAGAACAAGGGCGAGGAATGGAGAGTAGGGGGTACCAGCCAGGGGGCATGTCAATTGGGCTCTGCCCAAAGTGGATTTTCCTCCATTCGATGGGGATAACCCACAATTCTGGAGATCGCGTTGTGAGAAGTATTTTGAAGTTTATGGGGTGCAGCCAGAGTTATGGGTTCATGCTACCTCTTGAGCTTGCGTTGGATTTCCCCGAAGAGGAAAGGATGATGCAACAGAGTAGCGTAAGTATTTCCCTCAGTTTTTGAGAACCAAGGTATCAATCCAGTAGGAGGCCATGGTCAAGTCCCTCGTACCTGCACAAAACGATAGCTACTCGCAACCAACGCGATTAGGGGTTGTCAATCCCTTCACGGTCACTTACGAGAGTGAGATCTGATAGATATAATATTTTTGGTATTTTTGGTATAAAGATGCAAAGTGAAAAGTAAAGGCAAAGTAAAAAAGCAAAGCAAGGTTAAAGTGATGGAGATTGATATGATGAGAATAGACTCGGGGGCCATAGGTTTCACTAGTGGCTTCTCTCAAGAGCATAAGTATTCTACGGTGTGTGAACAAATTACTGTTGAGCAATTGACAGAATTAAGCATAGTTATGAGAATATCTAGGCATGATCATGTATATAGGCATCATGTCCGTGACAAGTAGACCGAAACGATTCTGCATCTACTACTATTACTCCACTCATCGACCGCTATCCAGCATGCATCTAGAGTATTAAGTTAAAAAACAGAGTAACGCCTTAAGCAAGATGACATGATATAGAGAGATAAATTCATGCAATATGAAATAAACCCCATATTGTTATCCTCGATGGCAACGATGCAATACGTGCCTTGTTGCCCCTTCTGTCACTGGGAAAGGACACCGCAAGAACAAACCCAAAGCTAAGCACTTCTCCCATGAAAAGAATTACCAATCTAGTTGGCCAAACCAAACGGATAATTCGAAGAGACTTACAAAGATAACCAATGATACATAAAAGAATTCAGAGAAGATTCAAATATTATTCATAGATAGACTTGATCATAAACCCACAATTCACCGGTCTCAACAAACACACCGCAAAAAGAAGATTACATCGAATAGATATCCACAAGAGAGGCGAAGAACTTTGTATTGAGATTCAAAGAGAGAGAAGAAGCCATCTAGCTACTAACTATGGACCCGAAGGTCTGAGGTAAACTACTCACACTTCATCGGAGAGGCTATGATGATGTAGAAGCCCTCCGTGATGACGGCCCTCTTCCGGCGGAGCTCCGGAACAGGCCCCAAGATGGGATCTCATTGATACAGAATGTTGCGCGGTGGAATTAGGTTTTTGGCTCCTCCTCTGTTCGTTTGGGGTACGTAGGTATATATAGAAGGAAGGAGTACGTCGGTGGAGCTCCGAGGGGCCCACGAGGAAGGGGGCGCGCCCTAGGGGGGGCGCCCCCCATCCTCATGACCGCCTCTTTTGTTCCTTGGAGCAGGGTCCAAGTCTCCTGGATCACGTTCGGTGAGAAAATCACGTTCCCGAAGGTTTTATTCCGTTTGGACTCCGTTTAATATTTCGTTTCTTCGAAACACTGAAATAGGCAAAAAACAACAATTCTGGGTTGGACCTCCGGTTAATAGGTTAGTCCCAAAAGTAATATAAAAGTGGAAAATAAAGTCCAATATAGTCCAAAACAGTAGATAATATAGCATGGAGCAATGAAAAATTATAGATACGTTGGAGATGTATCAGTTCGCCTGGCAACTCTTCACTTCTCTGGCAACGCAGCTCGCTGGTTGCAGTTGCAGGAAGCGAAGAACGCGAACCTTACATGGGAGGATCTTTGTTTGGGGTTGTGTGACAAGTTTGGGCATGAGCAGTATCAAGCCCACATCCGCCACATTAACATGTTGCGGCAGAAGGGTAGTGTGAGCGAGTACATGAACAAATTTGAAGAGTTGATGCATCAAATCCTAGCTCACAATCCGGGTTTCGATACTGTGTATTTCACTACACAATTCCTCGAAGGTCTCCGGCACGACATTCGCGCTGGGGTCATGTTGCCTCAGCCCAAGGATCTTTGGCCTCGATGCAGGAAGAGCTCTTGGAGGCGATGCCGCGATGGAATTTCAGACGCCAAGACCCAGTGCCTCCACCCACGAAGGCGGCACGGCCCCTCCTCGTGATGGGGGCTCCTCCGGCGCGCCCCTTGCTATAGGTGCCACCTGCAGCCGCGGAAGATCGCTGAGCCTTGGACGCAGCCAACGCTCCAGACCGGGCGGCGCGCGGCGAGGATCGTGTGGCGGTGTTGCGAAATTACAGGCGTGCACGCGGCCTGTGCTTCAAGTGTGGTGAAAGATGGGGGCAGGTGCATCAATGTGCTCCTGCAGTCCAATTGCACGTTGTTGAGGAACTCCTCGAGTTACTGCAAGCAGAGAAAGTAGTGCTATCGAACCAGGCAGACGATTCAGTTGAAGAAATTCTCATGTCCATATCCAAGGTGGCAACGATTGGGAAAACAACGCCACACGATTCGCTTGTTGGGAGAGGTGGCTGGGCTCGAGGTTCTAATCTTGGTGGACTCAGGGAGCTCGCACAGCTTCATGAGTACATCAGTAGCCGCACATATGGCCAACCAGATCAGGCCTATCGAGCAAGTATCTGTGAAGATCGCTGATGGGGGTACTCTGCTCTGTTCGGGGTTTTTTCCAAACTGTAAGTGGCGTACACAGGGTTAGGAGTTTCAGACTCACTTTTGGGTTCTTTCGATTGGCTGCTATGACATGGTGGTGGGCATGGACTGGTTAGTCCAGTGCTGGCCAATGTGGGTGGATTGGGCAGATAAGATCCTCCAATTCCACCACAACGGGGACACTATCCTGCTGCGCGGGGTCCAAAACAACTTGTCTAAGGTAGAACCAATCTCAACAATGGAATTGCACAGGTTGGAGCAGAGCAATGGCATGGCTCATGTCATGATTCTATGTGCGATGACAGAAGGATAGAGGAAGCAAGACTTGCCATCGGAAATTGTGGAGCTTCTGGACCAATTTTCCTTGGTGTTCTCGGAACCAAAAACTCTTCCCCAGCATCGGTCGTGGGATCACACAATTCCTATGATCCCAGACGCGAAACCAGTAAATATATGGTCGTACAGATATACCCCAAAGCAGAAGACAGAGTTTGAACAAAAAGTTAAGAGATGTTGTTGGCCAGTCTGATTGTTCCAAGCTGCAGTCCTTTCGCGTCCCTAATGCTATTGGTGAAGAATAAGGATTTTACTTGGAGGTTTTGCGTGGATTTCCGGCATCTCAATGCTATCACGATTCATAACTCATACCCTCTTCCAGTTATAGATGAATTGTTGGATGAATTGAGTGGCTCTAGCTGGTTTTCCAAGCTGGACTTAAGGGCAAGATATCACCAAATACGACTCGTGGAAGAAGATGAAGCAAAGACGGCCTTCAGAACATACAACGGCCACTACCAGTTCCGTGTGTTGCCATATGGTGTGTCAGGTGGCCCGAGAACCTTTTAGAGTGGCATGAACACAGTGTTCTCCCCCCTCTTGAGACACGGGGTCTTGGTCTTTATGGACGATATCTTGGTTCATTCGAAAACCCTCAAGACAGATATCCGGCTGCTCAGACAAGTGTTGACGCTCCTCCGGGGCAACACTCTTCATGCAAAGCGCTCCAAATGTGAGTTTGCACAACGGCAAGTTAAGTACTTGGGACATTGTATCAGCGAGCGAGGGGTGGCCACTCTCGATGAACACGTGCAAGCAGTTCAGACATGGGAGCAGCCAACGCCAGTCAAACAATTGAGGGGATTCTTGGGCCTCGCAGGGTACTATCGCAAATTTGTTCACAATTTCGGAGTGCTCACGGACATGCTTAAGAAGAATGTGCTCTTTGTTTGGACGCTGAAAGATCGTGGATGTCGCCTAGAGAGGGGAGGGGTGAATAGGCACTTTAATATAATTACGGTTTAGGCTTGAACAAATGTGGAATAAAACTAGCATTTAATTTGTCAAGCAAAAAACCTAAAACAACAAGGCTCACCTATGTGCACCAACAACTTATGCTAAGTAATATAAACAACCATGTGATAGCAATATATATAACATGAAACATTATGGCTATCACAAAGTAAAGTGCATAAGTAAAGGGCTCGGGTAAGAGATAACCGAGGCACGCGGAGACGACGATGTTGAAGGAAATATGCCCTAGAGGCAATAATAAAGTTGTTATTTATATTTCCTTATATCATGATAAATGTTTATTATTCATGCTAGAATTGTATTAACCGAAAACTTAGTACATGTGTGAATACATAGACAAATAGAGTGTCACTAGTTTGCCTCTACTTGATTAGCTCGTTGAATCAATGATGGTTATGTTTCCTAACCATAGACATGAGTTGTCATTTGATTAACGGGGTCACATCATTAGAGAATGATGTGATTGACTTGACCCATCCGTTAGTTTAGCATGATGATTGTTTAGTTTGTTGCTATTGCTTTCTTCATGACTTATACATGTTCCTATGACTATGAGATTATGCAACCCCCGAGTATCGGAAGAACACTTTGTGTGCTACCAAACATCACAACGTAACTGGGTGATTATAAAGGTGTTGTACAGGTGTCTCCGATGGTACTTCTTGAGTTGGCATAGATCGATATTAGGATTTGTCACTCCAATTGGCGGAGAGGTATCTCTGGGCCCTCTCGGTAATGCACATCATTATAAGCCTTGCAAGCATTGTGACTAATGAGTTAGTTGCGGGATGATGCATTACGGAACGAGTAAAGAGACTTGTCGGTAACGAGATTGAACTAGGTATAAGGATACCGACGACCAAATCTCGGGCAAGTAACATACCGATGACAAAGGGAACAACATATGTTGTTATGCGGTTTGACTGATAAAGATCTTCGTAGAATATGTAGGAACCAATATGAGCATCCAGGCTCCGCTATTGGTTATTGACCGAAGACGAGTGTCGGTCATGCCTACATAGTTCTCGAACCCGTAGGGTCCGCACGGTCATATCGCAGCGGTGCTTAGGCGAAGCCCTGCGTTAGTAACATCATCATCACCGTCATCATGTCGTCGTGATGATGGAACTCTCCCTCGAAGCTCTGCTAGATCGGAGTTCGTGGGATGTCACCGAGCTGAACGTGTGCTGAACTCGGAGGTGCCGTACGTTCGGTACTTGGAGCGGTCGAATCGTGAAGACGTACGACTACATCAACTGCATTCTCATAATGCTTCCGCTTACGGTCTATGATGGTACGTGCACGACACTCTCCCCTCTCGTTGCTATGCATCACTATGATCTTGCGTGTGCGTAGGAAAATTTTGAAATTACTACATTCCCCAATAGTGGCATCCGAGCCAGGTTTATGCGTAGATGTTATATGCACGAGTAGAACACAAAGGAGTTGTGGGCGTGGATATATACATATTGCTTGCCGTCACTAGTTGATTCTTGATTCAGCGACATTGTTGGATGAAGCGGCCCAGACCGACATTACGTGTACGCTTACGCAAGACTGGTTCTACCGACGTGCTTTGCACACAGGTGGCTAGTGGGTGCCTGTTTCTCCAGCTTTAGTTGAATCGGATTCAATGAACTGGGTTCTTTCTGAAGATGAAAAAGCAATCACTATACCGCGTTGTGGTTTTTGATGCGTAGGTAAGAATGGTTCTTGCTCAGCCCGTAGCAGCCACGTAAAACTTGCAACAACAAAGTAGAGGACGTCTAACTTGTTTTTACAGGGTATGTTGTGATGTGATATGGTCAAGACATGATGCTAAATTTTATTGTATGAGATGATCATGTTTTGTAACACAGTTATCAGCAACTGGCAGGAGCCATATGGTCGTCGCTTTATTGTATGAAATGCAATCCCCATGTAATTGCTTTATTTTATCACTAAGCGATAGCGATAGTCGTGGAGGCAATAGTTGGCGTGACGACAATGATGCTTCGATGGAGATCAGGGTGTCAAGCCGGTGACGATGGTGATCATGACTGTGCTTTGGAGATGGAGATCACAGGCACAAGATGATGATGGCCATATCATATCACTTATATTGATTGCATGTGATGTTTATCTTTTATGCATCATATGTTGCTTAGATCGACGGTAGCATTATAAGATTATCTCTCACTAAATTTCGAGGTATAAGTGTTCTCCCTGAGTATGCACCATTGTGAAAGTTCGTCGTGCCGAGACACCATGTGATGATCGGGTGTGATACGCTCTACGTTCACATACAAACGGGTGCAAGCCAGTTTTGCAGACGCAGAATACTCGGGTTAAACTTGACGAGCCTAGCATATGCAGATATGGCCTCGGAACACTAAGACCAAAAGGTCGAGCGTGAATCATATAGTAGATATGATCAACATAGTGATGTTCACCATTGAAAACTACTCCATCTCACGTGATGATCATACATGGTTTAGTTGATATGGATCATGTGATCACTTAGATGATTAGAGGGATGTCTATCTAAGTGGGAGTTCTTAAGTAATATGATTAATTGAACATTAATTTATCATGAACTTAGTACCTGATAGTATTTTTCATGTGTATGTTATTGTAGATAGATGGCCCGTGATGTTGTTCCGTTTAATTTCTAAGGTGTTCCTAGAGAAAGAAAAGTTGAAAGATGATGGTAGAAATTACACGGAGTTGGTTCGTAACTTGGGGATTATCCTCATTGCTGCACAGAAGAATTACATCCTGGAAGCACCGCTAGTTGTACCACCCGCGCCAGCAACTGCAGACCTTGTGAATGCCTGGCAGTCGCGTGTTGATGACTACTCGATAGTTCAGTGTGCCATGCTTTACAGCTTAGAACCGGGACTTCAACGGTGTTTTGAACGTCATGGAGCATATGAGATGTTCCAGGAGTTGAAGTTAATATTTCAAGCAAATGCCCGGATTGAGAGATATGAAGTCTCCAATAAGTTCTACAGCTGCAAGATGGAGGAGAATAGTTCTGTCAGTGAACATACACTCAGAATGTCTGGGTACCACAACAACCTGTCTCAACTGGGAGTTAATCTTCCTGATGATAGTGTCATTGACAGAGTTCTTCAATCACTTCCACGAAGCTACAAGAGCTTTGTGATGAACTATAATATGCAAGGCATGAATAAGACGATTCCTGAGCTCTTTGCAATGCTAAATGCTGTGAAGGTAGAAATCAAGAAGGAGCATCAAGTGTTAATGGTCAACAAGACCACGAGCTTCTAGAAAAAGGGTAAAGGGAAGAAGGGGAACTTTAAGAAGGATGGCAAGCAAGTTGCTGCTCAAGTGAAGAAACCCAAGTCTGGACCTAAGCCTGCGACTGAGTGCTTCTACTGCAAAGGGACTGGTCACTGGAAGCGGAACTTCCCCAAGTATTTGGCGGATAAAAAGGATGGCAAGGTGAACAAAGGTAGATGTGATATACATGTTATTGATGTGTACCTTACTAATGCTCGTAGTAGCACCTGGGTATTTGATACTGATTCTGTTGCTAATATTTGCAACTCGAAACAGGGGCTACGGATTAAGCGAAGATTGGCTAAGAACGAGGTGACGATGCGCGTGGGAAATGGTTCCAAAGTCAATGTGATCGCGGTCGGCACGCTACCTCTACATCTACCTTCAGGATTAGTTTTAGACCTAAATAATTATTATTTGGTGCCAACGTTGAGCATGAACATTATATCTGGATCTTGTTTGATGCAAGATGGTTATTCACTTAAATCTGAGAATAAAGGTTGTTCTATTTATATGAGTAATATATTTTATGGTCATTCACCCTTGAAGAGTGGTCTATTTTTGATAAATCTCGATAGTAGTGATACACATATTCATAATATTGAAGCTAAAAGATGCATAGTTGATAATGATAGTGCAACTTATTTGTGGCACTGCCGTTTAGGTCATATTGGTGTAAAGTGCATGAAGAAACTCCATTCTGATGGACTTTTGGAATCACTTGGTACTTGCGAACCATGCCTCATGGGCAAGATGACTAAAATGCCGTTCTCCGGAACTATAGAGCGAGCAACAGATTTGTTGGAAATCATACATACTGATGTATGTGGTCCGATGAATATTGAGGCTCGCGGCGGGTATCGTTATTTTCTCACCTTCACAGATGATTTGACCAGATATGGGTATATCTACTTGATGAAACATAAGTCTGAAACATTTGAAAAGTTGAAAGATTTTTAGAGTGAAGTGGAAAATCATTGTAACAAGAAAATAAAGTTTCTACGATCTGATAGTGGAGGAGAATATTTGAGTTATGAGTTTGGTCTTCATTTGAAACAATGCGGAATAGTTTCGCAACTCACGCCACCCGGAACACCACAGCGTAATGGTGTGTCCGAACGTTGTAATCATACTTTACTAGATATGGTGCGATCTATGATGTCTCTTACTGATTTACCACTATCGTTTTGGTGTTATGCTTTAGAGACGACTGCATTCATGTTAAATAGGGCACCATCTAAATCCTTTGAGACGACGCCTTATGAACTGTGGTTTGGAAAGAAACCAAAGTTGTCGTTTCTTAAATTTTGGGGCTGCGATGTTGATGTGAAAAAGCTTGAACCTGATAAGCTCGAACCCAAATAGGAGAAATGTGTCTTCATAGGATACCCAAAGGAGACTGTTGGGTACACCTTCTATCACAGATCCGAAGGAGTTTCTCTCGAAAGAAGTGAGTGGGAGGAAAGTAGAATTTGATGAGGTAACTGTACCTGCTCCCTTATGGGAAAGTAGTTCATCACAGAAATCTGTTCCTGTGACTCCTACACCAATTAGAGAGGAAGCTAATGATGAAGACCATGTAACTTTAGATCAAGTTATTACCGAACCTCGTAGGTCAACCAGAGTAATATCCGCACCAGAGTGGTACAGTAATCCCGTTCTGGAAGTCATGTTACTTAACCATGACGAACCTATGAACTATGAGGAAGTGATGATGAGCCCAGATTCCGCAAAATGGCTTGAGGCCATGAAATCTGAGATGGGGTCCATGTATGAGAACAATGTGTGGACTTTGGTTGACTTGCCTGATGATCGGCAAGCCATCCAGAATAAATGGATCTTCAAGAAGAAGACTGACGCTGACGGTAATGTTACTATCTACAAAGCTCGACTTGTTGCGAAAGGTTTTCGACAAGTTCAAGGAGTTGACTACGATGATACTTTCTCACCCGTAGCGATGCTTAAGTCCGTCTGAATCATGTTAGCAATTGCCGCATTTTATGATTATGAAATTTGGCAAATGGATGTAAAGACTACATTCCTGAATGGATTTCTGGAAGAAGAGTTGTATATGATGCAACCTGAAGGTTTTTTCGATTCAAAGGATGCTAACAAAGTGTGCAAGCTCCATTGATCCATCTATGGACTGGTGCAAGCATCTCGGAGTTGGAATAAATGTTTTGGTAGTGTGATCAAAGCATATGGTTTTATACAGACTTTTGGAGAAGCCTGTATTTACAAGAAAGTGAGTGGGATCTCGGTAGCATTTCTAATATTATATGTGGATGACATATTGCTGATTGGAAATGACATAGAATTTCTGGATAGCATAAAGGATACTTGAATAAGAGTTTTTCAATGAAAGACCTCGGTGAAGCTGCTTATATATTGGGCATCAAGATCTATAGAGATAGATCAAGATGCTTAATTGGACTTTCACGAAGCACATACCTTGATAAAGTTTTGAAGAAGTTCAAAATGGATCAAGCAAAGAAAGGGTTCTTGCCTATGTTACAAGGTGTGAAGTTAAGTCAGACTCAATGCCTGACCACTGCAGAAGATAGAGAGAAAACGAAAGATGTTCCCTATGCTTCAGCCATAGGCTCTATCATGTATGCAATGCTGTGTACCAGACCTGATGTGTGCCTTGCTATTAGTTTAGCAGGGAGGTACCAAAGTAATCCAGGAGTGGATCACTTGACAGCGGTCAAGAACATCCTGAAATACCTGAAAAGGACTAAGGATATGTTTCTCGTTTATGGATGTGACAAAGAGCTCGTGGTAAATGGTCACGTCGATGCAAGCTTTGACACTGATCCGGATGACTCCTAGTCACAAACCGGATACGTGTTTTTATTGAACGGTGGTGCTGTCAGTTTGTGCAGTTCTAAGCAAAGCGGTGTGGCAGGATCTACGTGTGAAGCAGAGTACATAGCTGCTTCGGAAGCAGCAAATGAAGGAGTTCATATCCGATCTAGGTGTCATACCTAGTGCATCGGGTCCAATGAAAATATTTTGTGACAATACTGGTGCAATTGCCTTGGCAAAGGAATCCAGATTTCACAAAAGAACCAAGCACATCAAGAGACGCTTCAATTCCATCCACGATCAAGTCAAGGACGGAGACATAGAGATTTGCAAGATACATACAGATTTGAATGTTGCTTACCCGTTGACTAAGCCTCTCTCACGAGCAAAACATGATCAGCACCAAGACTCCATGGGTGTTAGAATCATTACTATGTAATCTAGATTATTGACTCTAGTGCATGTGGGAGACTGAAGGAAATATGCCCTAGAGGCAATAATAAAGTTGTTATTTATATTTCCTTATATCATGATAAATATTTATTATTCATGCTAGAATTGTATTAACCAGAAACTTAGTACATGTGTGAATACATAGACAAATAGAGTGTCACTAGTTTGCCTCTACTTGACTAGCTCGTTGAATCAATGATGGTTATGTTTCCTAACCATAGACATGAGTTGTCATTTGATTAACGGGATCACATCATTAGAGAATGATGTGATTGACTTGATCCATCCGTTAGCTTAGCATGATGATCGTTTAGTTTGTTGCTATTGCTTTCTTCGTGACTTATACATGTTCCTATGACTATGAGATTATGCAACTCCCGAGTACCAGAAGAACACTTTGTGTGCTACTGCTACCTCTTGAGCACTGCGTTGGATTTCCTTGAAGAGGAAAGGATGATGCAACAAAGTAGCGTAAGTATTTCCCTCAGTTTTTGAGAACCAAGGTATCAATCCAGTAGGATGCTGCATGCAAGTCCCTTGTACCTGCACAATAACTCCTTGCAACCAACGCAATAAGGGGTTGTCAATCCCTTCACGGGCACTTACGAGAGTGAGATCTGATAGATATGATAGAATAATATTTTTGGTATTTTTGTGATAAAGATGCAAAGTAAAATAAAAGCAAAGGAAATAACCAAGTATTGAAAGATTAATATGATGAAGATAGACCCGGGGGCCATAGGTTTCACTAGTGGCTTCTCTCAAGAGCATAAGTATTTTACGGTGGGTGAACGAATTACTGTTGAGCAATTGACAGAATTGAGCATAGCTATGAGAATATCTAGCTATGATCATGTATATAGGCATCACATCTGAGACAAGTAGATCGACTCCTGCCTGCATCTACTACTATTACTCCACTCATCGACCGCTATCCAGCATGCATCTAGAGTATTAAGTTCATGAAAACAGAGTAACGCCTTAAGCAAGATGACATGATGTAGATGGATAAATTCATGCAATATGATCAAAACCCCATCTTCTTATCCTCGATGGCAACAATACAATACGTGCCTTGCTGCCCCTACTGTCACTGGGAAAGGACACCGCAAGATTGAACCCAAAGCTAAGCACTTCTCCCATTGCAAGAAAGATCAATCTAGAGGCCAAACCAAACTAATAATTCGAAGAGACTCACAAAGATAACCAATCATACATAAAAGAATTCAGAGAAAATTCAAATATTGTTCATAGATAATCTTGATCATAAACCCACAATTCATCGGTCTCAACAAACACATCGCAAAAAGAAGATTACACCGAATAGATCTCCACAAGAGAGGGGGAGAACATTGTATTGAGATCCAAAAAGAGAGAAGAAGCCATCTAGCTAATAACTATGGACCCGAAGGTCTGAGGTAAACTACTCACACTTCATCGGAGAAGCTATGGTGTTGATGTAGAAGCCCTCCGTGATGGATGCCCCCTCCGGCGGAGCTCCTAAACAGGCCGCAAGATGGGATCTCATGGATACAGAAAGTTGCGGCGGTGGAATTAGGTTTTTGGCTCTGTATCTGATCGTTTGGGGGTATGTAGGTATGTATAGGAGGAAGGAGTACGTCGGTGGAGCAACAGGGGGCCCACGAGGGTGGAGCGCGCGTCTGGGGGGGGGTAGGCGCGCCCCCTACCTCATGGCTTCCTCTATTTCTTGACGTAGGGGTCCAAGTCTCCTAGATCATGTTCAGTGAGAAAATCACGTTCCCGAAGGTTTCATTCCGTTTGGACTCCGTTTGATATTCCTTTTCTTCGAAACCCTAAAATAGGCAAAAAAACAGCAATTCTAGGCTGGGCCTCCGGTTAATAGGTTAGTCCCAAAAATAATATAAAAATGGATAATAAAGCCCAATAACGTCCAAAACAGTAGATAATATAGCATGGAGCAATCAAAAATTATAGATACGTTGGGGACATATCAAGCATCCCCAAGCTTTATTCCTGCTCGTCCTCAAGTAGGTAAATGATAAAAACAGAATTTTTGATGCGGAGTGCTACTTGGCATAATTTTAATGTACTTCTTCTTAATTGTGGTATGAATATTCAGATCCGAAAGATTCAAGATAAAAGTTCATATTGACATAAAAATAATAATACTTCAAGCATACTAACTAAGCAATTATGTCTTCTCAAAATAACATGGCCAAAGAAAGTTCATACCTACAAAATCATATAGTCTAGTCATGCTCCATTTTTGTCACACAAGAATGCTCTCATCATGCACAACCCCGATGACAAGCCAAGCAATTGTTTCATACTTTAGTAATCTCAAACCTATAAACTTTCACACAATATATGAGCGCGAGCCATGGACATAGCTCTAACATCCCAAAATTCTACATTTTGGAATGTTATAATAAATAGATAGATTGATTGATTGTTTGATTGTTGTGTGATTGATTGAGTGAAATTCGAAACTTTTGAAAGTTAAATGAGAGGGAATAAAAGGACTTTCCCAAACTTTCATTTTTGCATTTATGCTCTCCGTGAAATCAAATACTTTTTATCACGAAACCCTAGAGAGAAGATGACATGACTTCTTCCATTATTTAAATGACGAGGGGTGTTGAAAATATTTGAATTTCATTTGAGAATATTTCCAATTCCGCAACTTTATGCAACTCAATGATTTTCACGAGCGAAGATAAAATGACTTCTTCAAATTATATGAAATATGAGTTGGGAGTTTCAAAGAATTAAATTCAAAGTTCTTTTGAATTTATTTTCAATTTGGAGATATTTGAGTTTTATTCAAATTATTTTTCTCCAAAATAAAAACATATGGAAAATAGGGTAACATGATTCCCTACAATAGAAAAATTGGAGAAAAATTAATTTGAAATCATTTTGGTATTTTTAAAATGTTTTTTGTTGGATTTTAATAGACCAGTAGCACTCTTTGATTTATCTGAATTTGTGTGAATTTTCTTTAATGCTAGAAAAATGTTCATGTCATAGAAAATCTTTTTCTGAAAATTTTGATATATTATATGCCCATATAATATTTTATTTATTTGCTTTTTTTATTTTTATTTGTCTAGAAATGTTTTTTTTAAAAAAAATTTCCTCGCCGACTAGGCCGGCCCAGCACCAGGCCAGGCCACGGCCCAGACGCAGCGCCGCCTTCCTCCTCCCGTGTGCATCGCGGACTCGCCGGAGTCCAGCGCTCCTACGCCGCCCGTCGCCCCCTCGCGCACGCCAAGCCACCGCCTCGCCTCCCCTATAAGTCGCTGCCCCGGACCCCGATCCCCTCTCGCTCCTCTCGCCGCCGCTGCACAACCACGCTGCCACTGCATCTCGCCGCCGCCTGCCGCTGCATCTGCTGCTGCTGTTGCCGCGCCGCCGCCGCTGCTGCTGTCCGCGCCGCTCGCCCCCGACGCCGCTACCGCACACCGCTGGAGCCACCGTGCCGCCGTCCCGTCGCCGGGGATCGTCGGAAATCACCGCCGTTGCTGGAACCGCCCGCCGGCCGATCCACCAGCCGACTCGCCGGTTTCTCCCGGTCCGGTATAAAACCGTCCCCGGTTCGCCGGTTTTCCTTTAGGTTTAGGTTTTCTTTGGTTTTGTTTAAAAAAACTGTTTTTTTGTTTTAGTTAAGTAATGAACGTTTTCTGTTTAGGAAGTTTAATGAACGTATTCTTTCTATAGATCTGCGTAGCGAACGTTCGTTCGATAGTTTTTTTTCCTTTTCTTATTAATTTCGGCCAGGGACCTATATGTGAGGATTTTCTTTACAGATCAGCCCCTGGTTTTCAAATGACTATAACTTTTTACTCGTTTGTCCAAATCCAACGAAACCAACGCCCACCTCTTTGTTACGATCTCCTCTATCCATTAATCCAACTCAAACATGTTTTTGAAAAGTATAAAATTTGAATTAGATCAGATTTGAATTCAAACTTCGTTTGATCATAACTTGAGTTTCGTAGCTCCGTTTGAGTTGATTCTTTTTGCAAATCGAAGCTCTTGACCTAAACTTTCTGATAAGGCCAAATTCACATAATTTTGGTACTGATAGAAATTGTTTTATGTTGCAAGAGATATTTGCTTGGTTTTGATGTTTTCTGAATCGTCTTCTTTGATCTTTCTGGTCTTTTGAGTGATTGCTTATGTGTGGTTACTATTGCTTGCTTACGATAGATTGACCGGAGTGTGACGAGTAGAACTATCAAGAGTTATGAGTGCGAATCATCTTCATCAACATTGCAGGCAAGTTCACACTTTGATCATACCTTTCCTACTACCCAGTTTTATTGCATTAGATCAAATCCTCAAATATTGCATGATTAGGATCTAATTAAATTGTGGGATGGGAAGTAGTTGAGGTAGTACCTATTACCTGTTTATTATCAAACCTTTGGGAGTTACTTCTACGTTGCTTATTGTGCCATGCTATGCTAGTAGACGTGGATTGGGTGAGTGATATCCACGACAAATGTGAGTTTGTTAATTAATGGTTTATCTAAGGTGGCAACTTAAACACACATCTGGGTGGATTGAGGCACCTGGGTAATCCAGGATTTGCCTGTTTTCTTTTGGACCGCCACCCAGGCTCAAAGGGATCATGAGATTATTCATGCTAGAAACTTCTGTGTGCAGCCACAAGCTATTATGGGCTCTAGCATAGTTGACTAAGTCGTGCGAACTCTTACAGTGGTAGACTAGCAGATGTAGGGGATGTAGGTGGTACGGTCTACCCGATCATAAGGTGCTAGCCCTTCTGAAAGACTATGTCTCGGTCATCCGTTTCTCAAACACCATGCAGTGCGAGATATCCAACGAAAGAGATCGAGTCTTGTGGGGAAAAGTGCGCAAACCTCTGCAGAGTGTATAAACTAATCATGGTTAGCCGTGTCCCCGGTTATGGACATCTTGAGTATCTAGTACCTGGATTATCATGTGAATCTCATCATGTTACTTTAAATTAAGTTTGTTGGGTTTAATGATGTTACTTAATTGGGATTGAGAATGCTGTCAACCATTCTCAATGTTCAACCACCACCATGATAGTTAAATAAAATTTATTCCTTTGTAGTAGGGAAAAATTGGCTTTTCGCAAAACCCTATAACCATAGAGCTTTTCCACCAGCCAAATATGCATGTAGTGATAGCCTTTATTCATCATTCTCTATGGTGTGAATTTGCCAGTACAATCAATGTACTGACCCTTTGTGGCCGCAACGTCTCATGTTGCAGGATTATCTTACGACGAGTAAGTGATACGTTAGGGTTACGATTTCTACACTCAACTTTGCCGTTGGTGTTGATGGGAATCCACAACCTTGTTACTTCCGCTATTTGGATTGAGGTAATAGTATTTACGTTACTTTTACATGTGATTTACCTCTGTTATAAATCCTCGAGTACTCTGTGTGTCAGCATACCGATCCAGGGTTGACACTTAAGCACAGAGACTTGATCCATTCGGGTCGGGTCGCTACAAGATGGTATCAGAGCACATGTTGACTGTAGGACGTGACCCTAGAAACTGGCAAGCCCATAGCAAAGATTTTTCTATACAACTTTCCCTTTCAAAAAGATCTTTTACCTCTCTTCTCTTGTGAGCTTATTCAAAAATTCCCTTTAGTGAGACCATACCCCTTTCCCCTTTTGACCACACGAAGATTCGACTGATGAGACCACTCCAAGAAGTTCAAGATATTGGACAACTAAGACCGCTTCAGAATGAAGAGGATTTTACTGTGCATCTGAATAATGGAAACTACAACGGTTGAAGACTCCGAAGACTAGGAGATTTTGAAGGCTCTGAAGAATCCCTAGATTTGTATGACCTAGGAAGGCTACCCTTATGGAACTTGGCAGACTATGGAAGCTGCCAATACTGAGATCAAGGTGTATCGGAGAAAGACTGAAACAAGGAGCATGAGAACTCGAAGTTTTGTCAAGAAAACCCTAAGGCAGGAGATATCAACTATGGAATGAAAGCTCATGGAAATGACAAGGGCAGAAACACGGTTATCTGTGATGACATCGCCCGCTGATGCTATTGTCACCGTGCTGAGTTAAGGATGCATTTCTTCGGAAGGATTGGATGGTAGAAGGCTGATGGAGCATCTATCAGCAAAGGATGCAGTTTTAACCTTAGCGGTGTATCACCAGGATCTGGAGTAGTACATCAAGAAGTTTAAGGTGGAGCTCCATGAAGCCGTATTAGACAAGGAAGCATTTCGTGAAGAACTTAGGAACCAAAAGCTGAAAGTAGCCAAGCTGGAGGAGCTACAACCTCGAGATACCGGAGATTTGTCAGGAACTGAAGGACAGTATGACCATGATTCAGGTGAAGGATGTTGAAACCATAAGTTTGGAAGGCAACTCCAGAATATTAAAGGACATCACGAGAGACTTCGCGTCAACAGAGTTGATCTGGCAAAAGAACTTGAGAAAGACAAGCATGATTGGAAGAAGCCATTGGAGGCATGAACAAGGCTTGAAGAGTTTGGAGACGTTGAAGATTTATTGACCTTAGAAGACCAAACCCCTGTTATATACCTATGTTAGATACGACATTTGTGAGCTGTCAATTGTTTGATGTTTTTCCCGACAGCCACAAATAAAATCTGTCTTTTCAAAACTTTTGTTTGTATTGTGTGTATCCCTCTCTATCTCTCTTATCTCACCCCAAACCCTTGGACCCAATAGAGGATGAATGAAGATGAGCTTGTATTTTCTAAACCGATGAGTCAATTGGAGACAGACCGATGGATTCAGAACATGGAGGATCACATGGAGAATAACCCTATAGTTGGAAATGATATGACCCAGCATGCTCTTCAGTGCTTTGAAAGAGGTGCTGCTACTTGGTGGAGGATGTACCAAACCATCAATGGATGGCAAGGAGTAACCACTTGGAAAGAATTTAAGTTGACTCTGCCAAAGTCTCGGCTTGTGTCCCAGAAGTTGAAGCCTTATGGAAAGGATATGAAGAAATCTTGTGCATGCAAAATTTGTGGAGAAATAGGACACACCCATAAAGAACACAATGATGAATGCCCTAATTGTGAAGGAAGTCACCCAGTTGAAGAATGCTCAACTAGGCCGATTACTTGTTTCTTGTGTGAAGGGACTACCCACTATCCTGCTCAGTGTCACATTTACCCCATGGTACAACGAACCATCCAGCAGAAGAAAGAAGTAAAGGAAGGAGCCCTTATGGAAATTTTAGAAGAACATGTGATGAAGGAAGAGACAGAGGACACGCCCAAAGAAGAACTAATTAAACCCTGCACCAAGTCATGCTATTCATGTGGAGAAGAAGGACACATCTCCCAAAATTGTTTGAATGTGGATCTAGTAGAATTCCCGATAGAGGAAGTAGAATATGACCCACAGGAGATAGAAGCCCTGATTGGAACGGAAAAGTCCAGGAAGAGAAGCAGGTTGGATTCCAGGAAGGACCTGAGTCATATCACCTGTTAAAGGTGCAAGGAGTCAGGGCACTACCTCAACAGTTGCCCAAAAAGGAAACCTCGATACTTGTCAGAAGTAATATGTTTTCATTGTAATGAAGCAGGGCACTTTGCCAGAGATTGTCCCAAAGAGAAGGAAACTTGTGCTAGATAGTTGAGTTTGCAACAAAAGAAATGGAGTAGTAGAAGTGAGAACATTTTCTCTTATATTGAGGTGTTGAGTTGAGATATGTAATGGAAAACCGAGAGATTGTAATCATTAGAGAATGAATAAAGTTAGCATCGTTGGTACTGATATGGATTTTATGAGTTGTTACTCTATGAAGAAGAATTTTGGCCATTCTGAGGATATGAGAAATATGGTCTAGGGAAGATTTGTGCATTTTAAGGGTGGTAGTACCCTGTAAGAACCGTTGACCCCTGGAAAAGATAAGGATACTCCACTGAGTGGATTTCGGACAAAATGAATACGAGTTTTGTCTCGATATGTGTGATACCCCAAGAGTATGTGGGATGAAATTGGAGACCGTCAGATGTTTTGGACCAAATGTGATCAAGGAGTCAGAAGAGAATGTTAAGTTGATTCGAGATAGACTGAAGGTAGCTTAGTCCAGGCAGAAGAGTTATGCAGACTTAAAAAAATGCAAGGAGGTAGTCTATGAAATTGGAGACAGAGCATGTCTTCATGTGCCCCCTCTGCGAGGAATTAAAACAATTTGGAGTTAAGGGAAAATTAGCCCCGAGATTTGTAGGACATACTGAGTTTTGGATTGTATGAGAGAAGTGGCCTACAAGTTGGAGTTACCCAAAGGACTGTCAGGAGCTCATGATGTATTTCATGTTACACAGTTGAAGAAGTGCCATGCAGAGATGGCCAATATTCCCCTGTAAGGACGTTTGACCCTGGAAAGGATAATGATATTCCACGAAGTGGAATATGGACTGCATAAGTATAAGTTTTTATCTCGGTATGTGGGATATCCCACGAGGATGAAGAGATAAATTACTATTGGATATAAAGGAGGTATGATGTCGAAAATATGGATCAATGGAAACTCCATGATGAGTCTGAGTAATCATGTCCTAGTTTGGTGTCAATAGAAGGAAGGAAGACAATACAATTGGATGGATTTAAGAATACTAGGAAGTTGGAATAATGATCAGTTGCCCGATGATAAGTTCAAGGACTACAAGAGATGAGATGGGCCATAACCCACATGCCCCAGGACCTGCCAAGAAGCAAGCACATTCTTGCTGAAGGAAAAACCCTGAAAGAAGTTACGATTTTATCGACAGACGATCTTATAGGAGTTACGCAAAACCTGAGAGTTGTGAAGGAACGATAGATGGTTGTTTGGCTTGCAGAATCTATGGATTTAACCCAACTTGGTTCGTCGACAAGAGAAATTCTGCAATGCTTGTGAGGATGACCGAGTGTTAGAATGCGAGATTCACTAAAGCATATACAGGGTAATGATTTGGGTGCGGGATGCATTGATCACCATACTGACTTACTCTTATTATTCGCCTTGCTATACGGGATGGTAAATCTGAGTGACTTACCTATAGTAGAGAGACGACGATCAAAATCCTGTTTAAACCTTAGAATGGTATAACAATTTTTCCCTTGTATAAGGCAGCTTTTGCCAACCGTAGGTTATACGGTGAGGATCAACCCAGACCCATTTCCTGCAGGAGAAACCATAAATTGTTGACCACCATGAGATATCGATTAGTTGTTTAGTACTGACGCCAGACCCGTCAGCTAAGAAGACCCAATCTCAGAATAACCTTACCAAGAAGAAAGTACAGAAGAATTGAGGAAAAGGTTATGCTGCTACCGGAAGAGCCAGAGAAAGAATCATCCCTACGATCTGAGAAGACCGACACTGTTAAGAATAAGGATGAAGTATATGAGTTTTGATGGAACAGTAACCATGCTTCTAAGGGTGGTAGCACCCCAAACCCCCTCCTGCGACAATTGATGGATTTTGAGAAGACCCCGAACCTAACCTATTTCTTTCTAGCCTCTCCGAATCTCGAGGACGAGATTCATTTTAAGGGTGGTAGGTTTGTAACATCCCAAAATTCTAAATTTTGGAATGTTATAATAAATAGATAGATAGATTGATTATTTGATTGTTGTGTGATTGATTGAGTGAAATTCGAAACTTTTGAAAGTTAAATGAGAGGGAATAAAAGGACTTTCCCAAACTTTCATTTTTGCATTTATGCTCTCCGTGAAATCAAATACTTCTTATCATGAAACCCTGGATAGAAGATGACATGACTTCTTCCATTATTTAAATGACGATGGGTGTTGAAAATATTTGAATTTCATTTGAGAATATTTCCAATTCCGCAACTTTATGCAACTCAATGATTTTCACGAGCGAAGATAAAATGACTTCTTCAAATTATATGAAATATGAGTTGGGAGTTTCAAAGAATTAAATTCAAAGTTCTTTTGAATTTATTTTCAATTTGGAGATATTTGAGTTTTATTCAAATTATTTTTCTCCAAAATAAAAACACATGGAAAATAGGGTAACATGAGTCCCTACAATAGAAAAATTGGAGAAAAATTAATTTGAAATCATTTTGGTATTTTTAAAATGATTTTTGTTGGATTTTAATAGACCAGTAGCACTCTTTGATTTATCTGAATTTGTGTGAATTTTCTTTAATGCTAGAGAAATGTTCATGTCGTAGAAAATCTTTTTCTGAAAATTTTGATATATTAGATGCCCATATAATATTTTATTTATTTTGCTTTTTTTATTTTTATTTGTCTGGAAATGTTTTTTTTAAATTTCCTCGCCGACTGGGCCGGCCCAGCACCAGGCCAGACCACGGCCCAGATGCAGCGCCGCCTTCCTCCTCCCGTGTGCGTCGCAGACTTGCCGGAGTCCGGCTCTCCTACGCCGCCCGTCGCCCCCTCGCGCACGCCAAGCCACCGCCTCGCCTCCCCTATAAGTCGCCGCCCCGGACCCCGATCCCCTCTCGCTCCTCTCGCCGCCGCCGCACAACCACGCCGCCGCTGCATCTCGCCGCCGCCTGCCGCCGCATCTGCTGCTGCTGTTGCCGTGCCGCCGCCGCTGCTGCTGTCCGCGGCGCTCGCCCCCGACGCCACTTCCGCACCCCGCCGGAGGCACCGCGCCGCCGTCCCGTGGACGGAGTTGCTGCCCGCCGTCGCCGGGGATCGCCGGAAATCACCGCCGTTGTTGGAACCGTCCGCCGGCCGATCCACCACCCGACCCGCCGGTTTCTCCCGGTCCGGTATAAAACCGTCCCCGGTTCGCCGGTTTTCCTTTAGGTTTAGGTTTTCTTCGGTTTTGTTTAAAAAAATTGTTTTTTTGTTTTAGTTAAGTAATGAACGTTTTCTGTTTAGGAAGTTTTAGTGAATGTATTCGTTCTATAGATCTGTGTAGTGAACGTTCATTCGATAGTTTTTTTCCTTTTCTTATTAATTTCGGCCAGGGACCTATATGTGAGGATTTTCTTTACAGATCAGCCCCTGGTTTTCAAACGACTATAACTTTTTACTCGTTTGTCCAAATCCAACGAAACCAACACCCACCTCTTCGTTACGATGTCCTCTATCCATTAATCCAACTCAAACATGTTTTTGAAAAGTTTAAAATTTGAATTAGATCAGATTTGAATTCAAACTTCATTTGATCATAACTTGAGTTTCGTAGCTCCGTTTGAGTTGATTCTTTTTGTAAATCGAAGCTCTTGACCTAAACTTTCTGATAAGGCCAAATTCACATAATTTTGGTACTGATAGAAATTGTTTTATGTTGCAAGAGCTATTTGCTTGGTTTTGATGTTTTTTGAATCGTCTTCTTTGATCTTTCTGGTCTTTTGAGTGATTGCTTATGTGTGGTTACTATTGCTTGCTTACGATAGATTGACCGGAGTGTGACGAGTAGAACTATCAAGAGTTATGAGTGCGAATCATCTTCATCAACATTGCAGGCAAGTTCACACTTTGATCATACCTTTCCTACTACCCAGTTTTATTGCATTAGATCAAATCCTCAAACATTGCATGATTAGGATCAAATCCTCAAACATTGCATTGATTATCTATTAGGAAGTGGTTGAGGTAGTACCTATTACCTGTTTATTATCAAACCTTTGGGAGTTACTTCTACGTTGCTTATTGTGCCATGCTATGCTAGTAGACGTGGATTGGGTGAGTGATATCCATGACAGATGTGAGTTTGTTAATTAATGGTTTATCTAAGGTGGCAACTTAAACACACATCTGGGTGGATTGAGGCACCTGGGTAATCCAAGATTTGCCTGTTTTCTTTTGGACCGCCACCCAGGCTCAAAGGGATCATGAGATTATTCATGCTAGAAACTTCCGTGTGCAGCCACAAGATATTATGGGCTCTAGCATAGTTGACTAAGTCGTGCGAACTCTTACAGTGGTAGACTAGCAGATGTAGGGGATGTAGGTGGTACGGTCTACCCGATCGTAAGGTGTTAGCCCTTCTGAAAGACTATGTCTCGGTCATCCGTTTCTCAAACACCATGAAGTGCGAGATATCCAATGGAAGAGATCGAGTCTTGTGGGGAAGAGTGCGCAAACCTCTGTAGAGTGTATAAACTAATCATGGTTAGCCGTGTCCCCGGTTATGGACATCTTGAGTATCTAGTACCTGGATTATCATGTGAATCTTATCATGTTACTTTAAATTAAGTTTGTTGGGTTTAATGATGTTACTTAATTGGGATTGAGAATGCTGTCAACCATTTTCAATGTTCAACCACCACCATGATAGTTAAATAAAATTTATTCCTTTGCAGTAGGGAAAAATTGGCTTTTCGCAAAACCCTATAACCATAGAGCTTTTCCACCAGCCAAATATGCATGTAGTGATAGCCTTTATTCATCATTCTCTATGGTGTGAATTTGCCAGTACAATCAATGTACTGACCCTTTGTGGCTGCAACATCTCATGTTGCAGGATTATCTTACGACGAGTAAGTGATACGTTAGGGTTACGATTTCTACACTCAACTTTGCCGTTGGTGTTGATGGGAATCCACAACCTTGTTACTTCCGCTATTTGGATTGAGGTAATAGTATTTATGTTACTTTTACATGTGATTTACCTCTGTTATAAATCCTTGAGTACTGTGTGTGTCAGCATACTGATCCAGGGATGACACTTAAGCACAGAGACTTGATCCATTCGGGTCGGGTCGCTACAATAGCACTATGGGTGGAATAGAATATGATGATGGGGGTTATGTGGAGAAGACAAAAAAGGAGAAAGTCTCACATCAACGAGGCTAATCAATGGGCTATGGAGATGCCCATCGATTGATGTTAATGCAAGGAGTAGGGATTGCCATGCAACAGATGCACTAGAGCTATAAATGTATGAAATCTCAACAAAAGAAACTAAGTGGGTGTGCATCCAACTTGCTTGCTCACGAAGACCTAGGGCACTTGAGGAGGCCCATTGTTGGAATATACAAGCCAAGTTCTATAATGAAAATTCCCACTAGTATATATGAAAGTGACAAAACAAAAGACTCTCTATCATGAAGATTATGGTGCTACTTTGAAGCACAAGTGTGGCAAAGGATAGTAGCATTGTCCCTGCTCTCTTTTTCTCTTATTTTTTCCTTTTCTCTTTTTTTGGGCCTTCTCTTCTTTTTTTATGGCCTTTTTCTTTTTTTATTTCCTCACTTGGGACAATGCTCTAGAAAATGATGATCATCACACTTCTATTTATTTACAACTCAATGATTACAACTCGATGCTAGAACAAAAGATGACTCTATATGAATGCCTCCGGCGGTGTACCGGGATTGCGATGAATCAAGAGTGACATGTATGAAAAATTATGAGCGGTGGCTTTGCCACAAATACTATGTCAACTGCACGATCATGCTAAGCAATATGACAATGATGAATGTGTCATGATAGACGGAATGGTGGAAAGTTGCATGGCAATATATCTCGGAATGGCTATGGAAATGCCATAATAGGTGTCGAGTAACGTAGTAATTTCAAAAATTTCCTACGCACACGCAAGATCATGGTGATGCATAGCAACGAGGGGAGAGTGTGATCTACGTACCCTTGTAGACCGACAGCGGAAGCGTTATATTAATGCGGTTGATGTAGTCCTACGTCTTCACGATCCGACCGATCCAAGCACCGAAACTACGGCACCATCGAGTTTCAGCACACGCTTAGCTTGATGACGATCCCCGGACTCCGATCCAGCAAAGTGTCGGGGAAGAGTTCTGTCAGCACGACGGCGTGGTGACGATCTTGATGTTCAACTGTCGCAGGGCTTCGCCTAAGCACCACTACAATATTATCGAGGATTATGGTGGAAGGGGGCACCGCACACGGCTAAGAAAACGATCACGTGGATCAACTTGTGTGTCTAGGGGTGCCCCCTGCCTCAGTATATAAAGGAGCCAAGGGGGGGGGGTGTGGCCGGCCCTAGTATGAGGCGTGCAGGAGGAGTCCTACTCCTACCGGGAGTAGGACTCCTCTCCCTTTCCTTGTCCAAATAGGAGAGGGGGAAGGAAGGGAGAGTGGAGAGGAAGGAAAGGGGGGGCGCCGCCCCTCCCTCCTTGTCCAATTCGGACTAGGGGGAGAGGGGGCGTGTGGCCTGCCCTGGCAGCCCCTCCTCTTCTCCACTTTAGGCCCATGAGGTCCATTAACCCCCCGGGGGGTTCCGGTAACCCCCCGGTACTCCGGTTTTATCTGAAACTTCCCCGGAACACTTCCGGTGTCCGAATATAGCCGTCCAATATATCAATCTTTATGTCTCGACCATTTCGAGACTCCTCATTATGTCCGCGATCATATCCGGGACTCTGAACCAACTTCGGTACATTAAAACTTATAAACTCGTAATATAACTGTCATCGAAAGCTTAAGCGTGCGGACCCTACGGGTTCGAGAACAATGTAGACATGACCGAGACATGTCTCCGGTCAATAACCAATAGCGGAACGTGGATGCTCATATTGGCTCCCACATATTCTACGAAGATCTTTATTGGTCAGACCGCATAACAACATACGTTGTTCCCTTTGTCATCGGTATGTTACTTGCCCGAGATTCGATCGTCGGTATATCAATACCTAGTTCAATATCGTTGCCGGCAAGTTTCATTACTCGTTCCATAATACATCATCTCGCAACTAACTCATTTAGTTGCATTGCTTGCAAGGATTAGGTGATGTGCATTACTGAGAGGGCCCAGAGATACCTCTCCGACAATCGGAGAGACAAATGCTAATCTCGAAATACGCCAACCCAACATGTACCTTTGGAGACACCTGTAGAGCTCCTTTATAATCACCCAGTTACGTTGTGACGTTTGGTAGCACACAAAGTGTTCCTCCGGTAAACGGGAGTTGCATAATCTCATAGTCATAGGAACATGTATAAGTCATGAAGAAAGCAATAGCAACATACTAAACGATCGAGTGCTAAGCTAACGGAATGGGTCAAGTCAATCACATCATTCTCCTAATGATGTGATCCCGTTAATCAAACAACAACTCTTTGTCTATGGTTAGGAAACATAACCATCTTTGATTAACGAGCTAGTCAAGTAGAGGCATACTAGTGACACTCTGTTTGTCTATGTATCCCCACATGTATTATGTTTCCGGTTAATACAATTCTAGCATGAATAATAAGCATTTATCATGAAATAAGGAAATAAATAATAACTTTATTATTGCCTCTAGGGCATATTTCCTTCAGTCTCCCACTTGCACTAGAGTCAATAATCTAGATTACATAGTAATGATTCTAACACCCATGGAGCTTTGGTGCTGATCATGTTTTGCTCTTGGAAGAGGCTTAGTCAATGGGTCTGCAACATTCAGATCCATATGTATCTTTCAAATCTCTATGTCTCCCACCTGGACTAGATCCCGGATGGAATTGAAGCGTCTCTTGATGTGCTTGGTTCTCTTGTGAAATCTGGATTCCTTTGCCAAGGGAATTGCACCAGTATTGTCACAAAAGATTTTCATTGGACCCGATGCACTAGGTATGACATCTAGATCGGATATGAACTCCTTCATCCAGACTCCTTGGTTTGCTGCTTCCGAAGCAGCTATGTACTCCACTTCACATGTAGATCCCGCCACAATGCTTTGTTAGACCTGCACCAACTGACAGCTCCACCGTTTAATGTAAATACGTATCCGGTTTGCGATTTAGAATCGTCCGGATCAGTGTCAAAGCTTGCATCAACGTAACCATTTACGATGAGCTCTTTTTCACCTCCATATATGAGAAACATATCCTTAGTCCTTTTCAGGTATTTCAGGATGTTCTTGACCGCTGTCTAGTGATCCACTCCTGGATTACTTTGGTACCTCCCTGCTAGACTTATAGCAAGACACACATTAGGTCTGGTACACAGCATTGCATACATGATAGAGCCTATGGCTGAAGCATAGGGAACATCTTTCATTTTCTCTCTATCTTCTGCATTGGTCGGGCATTGAGTCTTACTCAATTTCACACCTTGTAACACAGGCAAGAATCATTTCTTTGCTTGATCCATTTTGAACTTTTTCAAAACTTTGTTAAGGTATGTGCTTTGTGAAAGTCCAATTAAGCGTCGTGATCTATCTCTATAAATCTTAATGCCTAATATGTAAGCAGCTTCACCGAGGTCTTTCATTGAAAAACTCTTATTCAAGTATCCCTTTATGCTATCCAGAAATTCTATATCATTTCCGATTAGTAATATGTCATCTACATATAATATCAGAAATGCTACAGAGCTCCCACTCACTTTCTTGTAAATACAGGCTTCTCCAAAAGTCTGTACAAAACCGAATGCTTAGATCACACTATCAAAGCGTTTATTCCAACTCCGAGAGGCTTGCACCAGTCCATAAATGGATCGATGGAGCTTGCACACTTTGTTAGCTCCCTTTGGATCGACAAAACCTTCCGGCTGCATCATATACAACTCTTCTTCCAGAAATCCATTCAGGAATGTAGTTTTGACATCCATCTGCCAAATTTCATAATCATAAAATGCGGCAATTGCTAACATGATTCGGACAGACTTAAGCATCGCTACGGGTGAGAAGGTCTCATCGTAGTCAATCCCTTGAACTTGTCGAAAACCTTTTGCGACAAGTCGAGCTTTGTAGATAGTAACATTACCGTCAGCGTCAGTCTTCTTCTTGAAGATCCATTTATTCTCAATTGCTTGCCGATCATTGGGCAAGTCAACCAAAGTCCATACTTTGTTTTCATACATGGATCCCATCTCAGATTTCATGTCTTCGAGCCATTTTGCGGAATCTGGGCTCACCATCGCTTCTTCATAGTTCGTAGGTTCATCATGATCTAGTAGCATGACTTCCAGAACAGGATTACTGTACCACTCTGGTGCGGATCTTACTCTGGTTGATCTACGAGGTTCAGTAGTAATTTGTTCTGAAGTTTCATGATCATTATCATTAGCTTCCTCACTAATTGGTGTAGGTGTCACGGAAACCTGTTTCTGCGATGTACTACTTTCCAATAAGGGAGCAGGTACAGTTACCTCATCAAGTTCTACTTTCCTCCCACTCACTTCTTTTGAGAGAAACTCCTTCTCTAGAAAGGATCCATTCTTAGCGACAAATGTCTTGCCTTCGGATCTGTGAGAGAAGGTGTACCCAACAGTCTCTTTTGGGTATCCTATGAAGACACATTTCTCCAATTTGGGTTCGAGCTTATCAGGTTGAAGTTTCTTCACATAAGCATCGCAGCCCCAAACTTTTAGAAACGACAACTTTGGTTTCTTGCCAAACCACAGTTCATAAGGCGTCGTCTCAACGGATTTTGATGGTGCCATGTTTAACGTGAATGAGGCTGTCTCTAGAGCATAACCCCAAAACGATAGCGGTAAATCTGTAAGAGACATCATAGATCGCACCATATCAAGTAAAGTACGATTACGACGTTCGGACACACCATTACGCTGTGGTGTTCCAGGTGGCATGAGTTGCGAAAGTATTCTGCATTGTTTCAAATGTAGACCAAACTCGTAACTCAAATATTCGCCTCCACGATCAGATCGTACAAACTTTATTTTCTTGTTACGATGATTTTCAACTTCACTCTGAAATTCTTTGAACTTTTCAAATATTTCATACTTATGTTTCATTAAGTAGATATACCCATATCTGCTTAAATCATCTATGAAGGTGAGAAAATAACGATATCCTCCACGAGCTTCAACATTTATTGGACCACATACATCTATATGTATGATTTCCAACAAACCTGTTACTCTCTCCATAGTACCGGAGAACGGTGTTTTAGTCATCTTGCCCATGAGGCACGGTTCGCAAGTACCAAGTGATTCATAATCAAGTGGTTCCAAAAGTCCATCAGTATGGAGTTTCTTCATGCGTTTTACACCGATATGACCTAAACGGCAGTGCCACAAATAAGTTGCACTACCATTATCAACTCTGCATCTTTTGGCTTCAACATTATGAATATGTGTATCACTACTACCGAGATTCATCAAAAATAGACCACTCTTCAAGGGTGCATGACCATAAAAGATATTACTCATATAAATAGAACAACCATTATTCTCTGATTTAAATGAATAACCGTCTTGCATCAAACAAGATCCAGATATAATGTTCATGCTCAACGCTGGCACCAAATAACAATTATTTAGGTCTAATACTAATCCCGATGGTAGATGTAGAGGTAGCGTGCTGACCGCGATCACATCGACTTTGGAACCATTTCCCACGCACATCGTCACCTCGTCCTTCGCCAGTGTTCGCTTAATCCGTAGTCCCTGTTTCGAGTTGCAAATATTAGCAACAGAACCAGTATCAAATACCCAGGTGCTACTGCGAGCTCTAGTAAGGTACACATCAATAACATGTATATCACATATACCTTTGTTCACCTTGCCATCCTTCTTATCCGCCAAATACTTCGGGCAGTTCCGCTTCCAGTGACCAGTCTGCTTGCAGTAGAAGCACTTAGTTTCAGGCTTAGGTCCAGATTTGGGTTTCTTCTCTTGAGCAGCAACTTGCTTGCTGTTCTTTTTGAAGTTCCCCTTCTTCTTCCCTTTGCCCTTTTTCTTGAAACCAGTGGTCTTGTTGACCATCAACACTTGATGCTCCTTTTTGATTTCTACCTCCGCAGCTTTTAGCATTGCGAAGAGCTTGGGAATAGTCTTATTCATCCCTTGCATATTATAGTTCATCACGAAGCTCTTGTAGCTAGGTGGCAGTGATTGCAGAATTCTGTCAATGACGCAATCATCTGGAAGATTAACTCCCAATTGAATCAAGTGATTATTATAAACAGACATTTTGAGTATATGCTCCCTGACAGAACTGTTCTCCTCCATCTTGCAGCTATAGAACTTATTGGAGACTTCATATCTCTCAATCCGGGCATTTGCTTGAAATATTAACTTCAACTCCTGGAACATCTCATATGCTCCATGACGTTCAAAATGTCGTTGAAGTCCCGATTCTAAGCCGTAAAGCATGGCACACTGAACTATCGAGTAGTCATCAGCTTTGCTCTGCCAGACGTTCATAACATCTGGTGTTGCTCTAGCAGCAGGCCTGGCACCCAGCGGTGCTTCCAGGACGTAATTCTTCTGTGCAGCAATGAGGGTAATCCTCAAGTTACGAACCCAGTCCGTGTAATTGCTACCATCATCTTTCAACTTTGCTTTCTCAAGGAACGCATTAAAATTCAACGGAACAACAGCACGGGCCATCTATCTACAATCAAACATAAACAAGCAAGATACTATCAGGTACTAAGTTCATGATAAATTTAAGTTCAATTAATCATATTACTTAAGAACTCCCACTTAGAAAGACATCCCTCTAATCTTCTAAGTGATTACGTGATCCAAATCAACTAAACCATAACCGATCATCACGTGAAATGGAGTAGTTTTCAATGGTGAACATCGCTATGTTGATCATATCTACTATATGATTCACGCTCGACCTTTCGGTCTCAGTGTTCTGAGGCCATATCTACATATGCTAGGCTCGTCAAGTTTAACCTGAGTATTCTGCGTGTGCAAAACTGGCCTGCACCCGTTGTAGATGGACGTAGAGATTATCACACCCGATCATCACGTGGTGTCTGGGCACGATGAACTTTGGCAACGGTGCATACTCAGGGAGAACACTTCTATCTTGAAATTTAGTGAGAGATCATCTTATAATGCTACCGTCAATCAAAGCAAGATAAGATGCATAAAAGATAAACATCACATGCAATCAATATAAGTGATATGATATGGCCATCATCTTCTTGTACTTGTGATCTCCATCTCCGAAGTACCGTCATGATCACCATCGTCACCGGCGCGACACCTTGATCACCATCGTAGCATCGTTGTCGTCTCGCCAATCTTATGCTTCCACGACTATCGCTACCGCTTAGTGATAAAGTAAAGCATTACAGCGCAGTTGCATTGCATACAATAAAGCGACAACCATATGGCTCCTGCCAGTTGCCGATAACTCGGTTACAAAACATGATCATCTCATACAATAAAATTTAGTATCATGTCTTGACCATATCACATCACAACATGCCCTGCAAAAACAAGTTAGACGTCCTCTACTTTGTTGTTGCAAGTTTTACGTGGCTGCTACAGGCTTAAGCAAGAACCAATCTTACCTACGCATCAAAACCACAACGATAGTTTGTCAAGTTGGTGCTGTTTTAACCTTCGCAAGGACCGGGCGTAGCCAAACTCGGTTCAACTAAAGTTGGAGAAACTGACACCCGCTAGCCACCTTTGTGCAAAGCACGTCGGGATAACCGGTCTCGCGTAAGCGTACGCGTAATGTCGGTCCGGGCCGCTTCGTCCAACAATACCGCCGAACCAAAGTATGACATGCTGGTAAGCAGTATGACTTATATCGCCCACAACTCACTTGTGTTCTACTCGTTCATATAACATCAACACATAAAACCTAGGCTCGGATGCCACTGTCGGGTAACGTAGTAATTTCAAAATTTTCCTACGCACACGCAAGATCATGGTGATGCATAGCAACGAGGGGAGAGTGTGATCTACGTACCCTTGTAGACCGACAGCGGAAGTGTTATATTATCGCGGTTGATGTAGTCGTACGTCTTCACGATCCGACCGATCCAAGCACCGAAACTACGGCACCTCCGAGTTTCAGCACACGTTCAGCTCGATGACGATCCCCGGACTCCGATCCAGCAAAGTGTCGGGGAAGAGTTCCTTCAGCACGACGGCGTGGTGACGATCTTGATGTTCAACTGTCGCAGGGCTTCGCCTAAGCACCACTACAATATTATCGAGGATTATGGTGGAAGGGGGCACCGCACACGGCTAAGAAAACGATCACGTGGATCAACTTGTGTGTCTAGGGGTGCCCCCTGCCTCCGTATATAAAGGAGCCAAGGGGGGGGGTGTGCGGCCGGCCCTAGTAGGAGGCATGCAGGAGGAGTCCTACTCCTACCGGGAGTAGGACTCCTCTCCCTTTCCTTGTCCAAGTAGGAGAGGGGGAAGGAAGGGAGAGAGGAGAGGAAGGATAGGGGGGGCGCCGCCCCTCCCTCCTTGTCCAATTCGGACTAGGGGGAGAGGGGGCGCGCGGCCTGCCCTGGCAGCCCCTCCTCTTCTCCACTTTAGGCCCATGAGGCCCATTAACCCCTCGGGGGGTTCCGGTAACCCCTCGGTACTCCGGTTTTATCCGAAACTTCCCCGGAACACTTCCGGTGTCCGAATATAGCCGTCCAACATATCAATCTTTATGTCTCGACCATTTTGAGACTCCTCATTATGTCCGCGATCATATCCGGGACTCCGAACCAACTTCGGTACATCAAAACTTATAAACTCATAATATAACTGTCATCGAAACCTTAAGCGTGCGGACCCTATGGGTTCGAGAACAATGTAGACATGACTGAGACATGTCTTCGGTCAATAACCAATAGCGGAACCTGGATGCTCATATTGGCTCCTACATATTCTACGAAGATCTTTATCGGTCAGACCGCATAACAACATAGTTCAATCTCGTTGCCGGCAAGTCTCTTTACTCGTTCCGTAATACAGCATCTCGCAACTAACTCATTTAGTTGCATTGCTTGCAAGGATTAGGTGATGTGCATTACCGAGAGGGCCCAGAGATACCTCTCCGACAATCGGAGTGACAAATCCTAATCTCGAAATATGCCAACCCAACATGTACCTTTGGAGACACCTGTAGAGCTCCTTTATAATCACCCAGTTACGTTGTGACGTTTGGTAGCACACAAAGTGTTCCTCCGGTAAACGGGAGTTGCATAATCTCATAGTCATAGGAACATGTATAAGTCATGAAGAAAGCAATAGCAACATACTAAACGATCGAGTGCTAAGCTAACGGAATGGGTCAAGTCAATCACATCATTCTCCTAATGATGTGATCCCGTTAATCAAACAACAACTCTTTGTCTATGGTTAGGAAACATAACCATCTTTGATTAACGAGCTAGTCAAGTAGAGGCATACTAGTGACACTCTGTTTGTCTATGTATTCACACATGTATTATGTTTCTGGTTAATACAATTTTATCATGAATAATAAACATTTATCATGAAATAAGGAAATAAATAATAACTTTATTATTGCCTCTAGGGCATATTTCCTTCAATAGGTAGGTATGGTGGCTGTTTTGAGGAAGATATAAGGAGGTTTATGTGTGAAAGAGCGTATCATATCATGGGGTTTGGATGCACCGGCGAATTTTGCACCAACTCTCAATGTGAGAAAGGGCAATGCATGGTACCTAAGAGGCTAGCAATGATGGAAGAGTGAGAGTGGGTATAATCGATGGACTCAACATTAGTCATAAAGAACTCACATACTTATTGCAAAAATCTACAAGTCATCAAAAACCAAGCAATACACGCATGCTCCTAGGGGGATAGATTGGTAGGAAAAGACCATCGCTCGTCCCCGACCACCACTCGTAAGGAGGACAATCAAAGAACACCTCATGTTTCAAATTTGTTACATAATGTTTAGCATACGTGCATGTTACGGGACTTGCAAACTTCAACACAAGAATTTCTCAAATTCACAACTACTCAACTAGCACGACTTTGATATTATTACCTCCATATCTCAAAACAATCATCAAGCATCAAACTTCTCTTAGTATTCAAAAACACTCATAAGAAGATTTTTACTAATCTTGAACACCTAGCATATGAAGATTATTTAAGAAAATTACCATGCTATTTAAGACTCTCAAAATAATCTAAGTGAATCATGAGAGATCAATAGTTTCTATAAAACAAATCCACCACCATGCTCTAAAAGGTATAAGTGAAGTACTAGAGCAAAACTATATAACTCAAATGATATAAGCGAAGCACATAGAGTATTCTAACAAATTCTAAATCATGTATGGCTCTCTCAAAAGGTGTGTACAGCAAGGATGATTGTGGTAAACTAAAAAGCAAAGACTAAAATCATACAAGACTCTCCAATCAAAACACATATCATGTGGTGAATAAAAATATAGCTCCAAATAAAGTTATCGATAGAAGTAGACGAAAGAGGGGATGCCTTCCGGGGCATCCCAAGATTTGGATTTTAGGTGTCCTTAGATTATCTTGGGGGTGCCATGGGCATCCCCAAGCTTAGGCTCTTGCCACTCCTTGTTCCATAATCCATCAAATCTTTACCCAAAACTTGAAAACTTCACAACACAAAACATAAAGTAGAAAATCTCGTGAGCTCCGTTAGCGAAAGAAAACAAAAGACCACTTTAAGATACTGTAATGAACTAATTCTTTATTTATATTGGTGTTAAACCTACTGTATTCCAACTTCTCTATGATTTATAAACTATTTTACTAGCCATAGATTCATCAAAATAAGCAAACAACACACGAAAAACAGAATCTGTCAAAAACATAACAGTCTGTAGTAATCTGTAGCTAGCGCAAGATCTGGAACCCCAAAAATTCTAAAATAAATTGCTGAACGTGAGGAATTTATCTATTAATCATCTTCAAAAATAATTAAATAAATAGCACTTTCCAAATAAAAATGGCAGCAGTTCTCGTGAGCGCTAAAGTTTCTGTTTTTTACAGCTAGATATCAAGACTTTCCCCAAGTCTTCCCAGAGGTTATACTTGGCACAAACACTAATTAAACATAAAAAACACAACCAAAACAGAGGCTAGGTAAATTATTTATTAAAAAACAGGAGCAAAAAGCAAGGAATAAAAATAAAATTTGGTTGCCTCCCAACAAGCGCTATCTTTTAACGCCCCTAGCTAGGCATAAAAAGCAAGGATAGATCTAGGTATTGCCATCTTTGGTAGGCAATCCATAGGTGGCTCTCATAATAGATTCATCAGGTAATTTAATTTTCTTTCTAGGAAAGTGTTCCATGCCTTTCCTTAACGGAAATTGGAATCTAATATTTCATTCCTTCATATCAATAATTGCACCAATCGTTCTAAGGGAAGGTCTACCAAGGATAATAGGACATGAAGGATTGCAATCTATGTCAAGAACAATAAAATCTACGGGCACATAATTTCTATTTGCGACAATAAGAACATCATTGATTCTTCCCATTGGTTTCTTAATAGTGGGATCCGCAAGGTGCAAGTTTAAAGAGCAATCATCAAAATCACGGAAACCTAACAAATCACACAAGTCTTTGGAATCGTGGAAAGACTAGCACCCAAATCACATAAAGCATAGAGCTCATGATCTTTAATCTTAATTTTAATAGTTGGTTCCCACTCATCATAAAGTTTTCTATGGATAGAAACTTCCAACTCAAGTTTTTCTTCATAAGATTGCATCAAGGCATCAACGATATGTTTAGTAAACACTTTATTTTGACTATAAGCATGAGGAGAATTTAGCACGGATTGCAACAAGGAAATACAATCAATCAAAGAGCAATTTTTATAGTTGAGTTCCTTGAAATGCAAAATAGTGGGTTTAGCAACATCTAGGGTTTTAATTTCTTCAATCCCACTTTCATCAAATTTAGCATCAAGATCTAAAAACTTCAAATTTTTGGAACGCCTTCTAGGTAAAGGTGGATCATATTCAGTCCCATCATTATCAAGATTCATATTGCAAAACAAAGATTTAATAGGGGACACATCAATAACATTTAGATCTTCATCTTCATTTTCATAGGAACTAGAAAAACACGCTCTTATAAAGGCATCTTTCTTAGCACGCATCCTAGCAGTTCTTTCTTTGCACTCATCAATGGAAATTCTCATGGCTTTGAGAAAATCATTGATATCATGCTTAGGAGGAATAGATCTAAGCTTTAAAGAATCAACATGAAGAGAAATTCTATCAACGCTCCTAGCCAAATCATCAATTGTAAGCAATTTTTCTTCAATCAAAGCATTGAAATTATTTTGCGAAGTAATAAATTCTTTAATATTAGATTCAAAATCAGAGGGCACCTTATTATAATTTCCATAAGAATTGTTGTAGGAATTACCATAATTATTAGAGGGATTACTAGGATAAGGCCTAGGATTAAAATTTCCTCTATACGCGTTGTTACCAACATTATTCCTACCAACAAAATTCACATCCATAGATTCATTATTATTCTCAATCAAAGTAGACAAGGGCATATCATTAGGATCATAAGAAACACTCTTACTAGAAAATAATTTCATAAGTTCATCCATCTTTTCACTCAAAACATTAATTTCTTCTATCGCATGCACCTTTTTATTAGTAGATCTTTCAGTATGCCGTTGAGAATAATTAACCATAATATTATCTAGGAGTTTAGTAGCTTCTCCTAAAGTGATTTCCATAAAAGTGCCTCCGCGGCCGAATCTAAAAGATTTCTAGAAGCAAAATTCAATCCGGCATAATTTTTTTGTATAATCATCCACAAATTCAAACCATGAGTAGGGCAATTACGTATCATTAATTTCACCCTCTCCCAAGCTTGTGCAACATGTTCATGATGAAGTTGCTTAAAATTCATAATATCATTTCTAAGGGAGATGATCTTAGCGGGAGGAAAATACTTACAGATAAAAGCATCTTTGCACTTGTTCCAAATATCAATACTATTTTTTGGCAAAGACGAAAACCAAGCTTTAGCACGATCTCTAAGCGAAAAAGGAAATAGATTCAACTTAACAATATCATTGTCCACATATTTCTTCTTTTGCATATCACACAAATCAACAAAGCTATTTAGATGGGTAGCGGCATCTTCACTAGGAAGGCCGGAAAACGGATCTTTCATGACAAGATTCAGCAAAGCAACATTAATTTCACAAGATTCAGCATCGGCAAGAGGAGCAATCGGAGTGCTAATAAAATCATTGCTGTTGGTATTGGTAAAGTCACACAATTTAGTGTTATCTTGAGTCATCGTGACAAGCAAGCAATACATCACACAAGCAAACAAAATGCAAGCAGGCAAAAAGAGGCAAATAGAGAAAGAGAGGGAGGATAGAGAGAGAGGGCGAATAAAACAGCAATGGTGAAGTGGGGGAGAGGAAAACGAGAGGCAAATGACAAATAATGGAATGCGGGAGATAAGGGTTGTGATGGGTACTTGGTATGTTGACTTTTGCGTAGACTCCCCGGCAACGGCGCCAGAAATGGCTCGTTGTCGGAAGTCAAATCTTGACTTGCGCCAACCTCCCCGGCAATGGTGCCAGAAATTCTTCTTGCTACCTCTTGAGCACTGCATTGGATTTCCTTGAAGAGGAAAGGATGATGCAGCAAAGTAGCGTAAGTATTTTTCTTGGTTTTTGAGAATCAAGGTATCAATCCAGTAGGAGGCTGCACGCAAGTCCCTTGTACCTGCACAAAACAAATAACTCCTCGCAACCAACGCGATAAGGGGTTGTCAATCCCTTCACGGTCACTTACGAGAGTGAGATTTGATAGATATGATAGAATAATATTTTTGGTATTTTTGTGATAAATATGTAAAGTAAAATAAAAGCAAAGGAAATAACTAAGTATTGAAAGATTAATATGATGAAGATAGACCCGGGGGCCATAGGTTTCACTAGTGGCTTCTCTTAAGAGCATAAGTATTTTACAGTTGGTGAACGAAATACTGTTGAGAAATTGACAGAATTGAGCATAGTTATGAGAATATCTAGGTATGATCATGTATATAGGCATCATGTCCGAGACAAGTAGACCGACTCCTGCCTGCATCTACTACTATTACTCCACTCATCGACCGCTATCCAACATGCATCTAGAGTATTAAGTTCATGAAAACAGAGTAACGCCTTAAGCAAGATGACATGATGTACAGGGATAAATTCATGCAATATGATAAAAACCCCATCTTGTTATCCTCGATGGCAACAATACAATACATGTCTTGCTGCCCCTACTGTCACTGGGAAAGGACACCGCAAGATTGAAACCAAAGCTAAGCACTTCTCCCATTGCAAGAAAGATCAATCTAGTAGGCCAAACCAAACTGATAATTCGAAGAGACTTGCAAAGATAACCAATCATACATAAAAGAATTCAGAGAAGATTCAAATATTGTTCATAGATAATCTTGATCATAAACCCACAATTCATCGGTGTCAACAAACACACCGCAAAAAGAAGATTACATCGAATAGATCTCCACAAGAGAGGGGGAGAACATTGTATTGAGATCCAAAAAGAGAGAAGAAGCCATCTAGATAATAACTATGGACCCGAAGGTCTGAGGTAAACTACTCACACTTCATCGGAGAGGCTATGGTATTGATGTAGAAGCCCTCCGTGATGGATGCCCCCTCCGGCGGAGCTCTGGAACAGGCCCCAAGATGGGATCTCGTGGATACAGAAAGTTGCGGCGGTGGAATTAGGTTTTTGGCTCCGTATCTGATCGTTTGGGGGTACGTAGGTATATATAGGAGGAACGAGTACGTCGGTGGAGCAACAGGGGGCCCACGTGGGTGGAGGGCGCGCCTGGGGGGGTAGGCGCGGCCCCTACCTCGTCGCTTCCTCCTTTATTTCTTGATGTAGGGTCCAAGTCTCCTGGATCATGTTCGGTGAGAAAATCACCTTCCCGAAGGTTTCATTCCTTTTGGACTCCGTTTGATATTCCTTTTCTTCGAAACCCTAAAATAGGCAAAAAACAGCAATTCTGGGCTGGGCCTCCGGTTAATAGGTTAGTCCAAAAAATAATATAAAAGTGAATAATAAAGCCCAATAATGTCCAAAACAGTAGATAATATAGCATGGATCAATCAAAAAATATAGATACGTTGGAGACATATCAGTTACCAAACATCACAACGTAACTGGGTGATTATAAAGGTGATCTACAGGTGTCTTCTATGGTACTTGTTGAGTTGGCATAGATCAAGATTAGGATTTGTCACTCCAATTGTCGGAGAGGTATCTCTGGGCCCTCTCAGTAATGCGCAGCACTATAAGCCTTGCAAACAATGTGACTAATGAGTTAGTTGCGGGATGATGCATTACAGAACGAGTAAAGAGACTTGCCGGTAACGAGATTGAACTAGGTATAAGGATACCGACGATCAAATCTCAGGCAAGTAACATACCGATGACAAAGGGAACAACGTATGTTGTTATCCGGTTTGACGGATAAAGATCTTCGTAGAATATGTAGGAACCAATATGAGCATCCAGGTTCCGCTATTGCTTATTGATCGGAGACGAGTCTCAGTCATGTCTACATAGTTCTCGAACCCGTAGGGTCCGCACGCTTAAAGTTCATTGATGATCGGTAATATGAGTTTATGTGTTTTGATGTAACGAAGGTAGTTTGGAGTCCCGGATATGATCACAGACATGACAAGGAGTCTCAAAATGGTCGAGACATAAATATCGATATATTGGAAGCCTATATTTGGACATCGGAATAGTTCCGGGTGAAATCGGGATTTTACCGGAGTACTAGGAGGTTACCGGAACTCCCCCGGTAAATTTACGGGCCTTATTGGGCCATAATGAAGAGAGAGAGAGAGAGAGAGAGAGGAGACCAGGGCAGGCCGCGCGCCTCCTCTCCCTCTGGTCCGAATTGTACTAGGAGGGGGCGGCACCCCCCTTTCCTTCCTCCCTCTCTCCCCCTTCCTTCTCTCCTAGTGCAACAAGGAAAAGGGGAGGGATCCTACTCCCGATGGGAGTAGGACTCCTCCTGGCACACCCTCCCCCCTTGCTCCTTTATATACGGGGGCAGGGGGTACCCCAAGACACACAAGTTGATAAGTTGATCTTTTAGCCGTGTGCGGTGCCCCCCTCCACCATAATCCACCTCGGTCATATTGTAGCGGTGCTTAGGCGAAACCCTGCGTCGGTAGCATCATCATCACCATCATCACGCCGTCATGCTGACAGAATTCTCCCTCGAAGCTCTGCTGAATCGGAGTTCATGGGACGTCACCAAGCTGAACGTGTGCTGAACTCGGAGGTGCCGTACGTTCGGTACTTGGATCGGTTGGATCGTGAAGACGTACGACTACATCAACCGCGTTCTCTTAATGCTTCCGGTTACGGTCTATGAGGGTACGTGGACGACACTCTCCCCTCTAGCTGCTATGCATCACCATGATCTTGCGTGTGTGTAGGAAAATTTTGAAATTACTACGTTCCCCAACAGATGTATCCCGAAGTTCACACCCTTGCGGATGCTAATCTCCGTTTGAAGCGGTGTGGAGGCACAATGCTCCCCAAGAAGCCACTAGGGCCACCGTAATCTCCTCACGCACTCGCACAATGCAAGATGTTCTGATTCCACTAAGGGACCCTTGAGGGCGGTCACCTAACCCGTACAAATGCCAACCAGTGGGGGCAGTCACCAAACCCGTACACTTTGGCAACCCTTGGGGGCGGTCACCGGTACCCGTCAAATTGCTCGGGGCGATCTCCACAACTTAATTGGAGACCCCGACGCTTGCCCGGAGCTTTACACCACAATGATTGAGCTCCGAACACCACCAACCGTCTAGGGCTCCCAAGCACCCAAGAGGAACAAGCTCAAGGGTACCAAGCACCCAAGAGTAATAAGCTTCTCAACTTGTAACTTCCACGTATCACCGTGGAGAACTCAAACCGATGCACCAAATGCAATGGCAAGGGCACACGGAGTGCCCGAGTCCTTCTCTCTTAAATCCCACCGAAGCAACTAATGCTAGGGAGGAAAATGAGAGGAAGAACAAGAAGGAGAACACCAAGAACTCCAAGATCTAGATCCAAGGGGTTCCCCTCACATAGAGGAGAAAGTGATTGGTGGAAATGTGGATCTAGATCTCCTCTCTCTTTTCCCTCAAAAACTAGCAAGAATCCATGGAGGGATTGAGAGTTAGCAAGCTCGAAGAAGGTCAACAATGGGGGAAGAACACAAGCTCAAAGGATAAAGTTCATTGGGGAAGAAGACCCTCTTTTATAGGTGGGGAAAAGTCCAACCGTTATGCTCACAGCCCGCACGGAGCGGTATTACCGCTCGACCTCACGGTACTACCACAAGGGGTAGCGGTACTACTACTTGCGAGCGGTACTAAAAAAACACATCCGTGCCTACCACCACTGGACTTGTGATGAGTTTTTGGTCCGTAGCGGTACTACCGCTGTAGTAGCCGTGGTAGTACCGCTCTGGAGCGGTAGTAAAAAATTACATCCGCTCTTGTCCGCGGTAGTACCGCTGCAGCCTTTTCAGAACAACCAAAACTGCCACAACTTCTACAAACGGACTCCGAATTCAAGGAAACCAAGTTTGTTGGAAAGCTAGCGACAAGGGAAAACACAATCTTGAAAGAACTAACAATAAGAAGGAAATTAGAAAATTCCCAAGAGAAAATGGTGAGAACCCTTCCTCGAAAAAGACCGGTAAAACCTCCAACACCGAAAACGAGATAGAAGAAGCATATGAAATCCGTTTTCGATGTACTAGAGCTTGTCACGAAGATAACCACAAGCTGTAAAATCTAAAAATAAAATACAAATAAGAATCAAGAAATATGATGCAAGGATGCAATGGTTTGAGCTCTCGACAAACGATACGATCACGCTACTCACTTGAGAGCCCCCCTTGATAGTACGGCTATCGATCCTATAACCCGGTCTCCAAACTATCACCATGAGACCGGTAAAATATAAAACCTATCAAGGGAAAATCTTTGACTTGCATGAAGTCCACTTGAGCTAGATGATGATGATCTTGACTCCCTCAAGTTGGACCATCTTTCTTGATTGCGTTGGGTCGATGAAGACTAGATGATTTCTCCCCCATACTCCACTATGGGTGAGCCACTCTTCAGCACATCTTTAAAAGTCCATTGACACCACAATGGACTGCAAGCATCAAGCACTTGATCTCTTTGTGATGCTCCACTTGAACTTGCGCACGGAATTCTTGATCATGATCACCACTTGATGTCTTCCTCTCCATTGGTTGAGTGATATCTTCCTCTTGACGCAAGCCCATGAACACATACATAACCCCACATAGAAATCTCACATAGACCATGGGTTAGTACACAAAGCACAATGGACAATGCTTACCATACCATCAGATCACTTGATCCCACTCGGTGTATCTTCTACGCTTTGTGTGATGATCAACTTGAATCACTCTTTGTACTTAGTCTTGATCAACCTTGACTCTTTCCAACTCTATGACCAATCTTTGGATAATTCCTTAATACCACCTTGGTCAACTCATAAACTCCTTGAAACTAACACATGTACTTCAAGAAATGCCTATGGACAAATCCTCACACTGCCAGATTTACAAAAGGAGCTTGTGGTGGAAACAGATGCAAGTGCCATTGGCATCGGTGCGGTCCTTATGCAAGAGGGACACTCGATCGCTTATCTCAGCAAGGCATTGTCGCCGTGAAATTTGGGACTCTCAGCTTATGAGAAAGAATGTTTAGCGCTGTTGCTTGCGGTGGATAAATGGAGGCCCTACTTGCAGCACTCAGAATTCTTGATTAGAACATACCAGCGCAGTTTGCTTAATCAGACGGACCAACTTCTCAATACTCCTTTCCAGCAGCGGGCCTTCACCAAGGTGGTAGGCCTCCAGTTCAGGATCCAATACAAACCAGGGATATCGAACAAAGCAGCGGATGCCTTATCTAGGCGGGTGCTGGATGCCAATGCTGAACTTGCAGCAATCTCGCTTTACAAGCCGGTCTGGCTGGAGGCGATCACCAACAGCTACAAATAGGATCCGGTAGCACAACAACTGCTTACTCGGCTGGCTCTCACTGCAGACAAGGACGATGAGTTTACCCTTCAGGATGGGGTCATACGCTTCCAAAAGAGCATCTGGATTGGCAATGACGAGGGGATCCAAACATCGTTGATCCGGGCACTTCATGACAGCGCCACAGGGGGGCACTTGGGATTCCACGCTACATACAACAGAGTTAACTGTCTGTTCTTCTGGAAGGGCATGAACGGAATGGTGCAACAGTTTGTTTGGGGCCGCACCACCTGCCAACAAGCAAAAACGGATCGCGTCTCCCCAGCCGGTCTGCTCCAGCCACTACCAATTCCAAAGCAGCCGTGGGAAGTGGTGTCGCTAGATTTCATTGAAGGACTGCCAAAGTCGGGAGGATACGATGTGATACTGGTGGTGGTGGACAAGTTCTCCAAGTACGCTCACTTTATTGCAATGAAGCATCCCTTCACAACTCTGACCGTTGCTACCACTTACATACAAAACATCTTCCGCCTTCATGGACTACCCTTGGCAATCATCTCCGACCGGGACAGGATATTCACAAGCACTCTTTGGCAAGAACCGTTCACTCTCTCCAATACACAGCTCCGGACCAGTTCTTCCTACCACCCCCAAAAAGACGGCCAGACCGAGCGAGTGAACCAGTGCCTGGAAACATATCTCATATGTGTTGTTCATTCGTGCCCCGCTAACTGGATCAAATGGTTGTTCTTAGCAGAGTACTGGTACAACACGCACTGTTCAAGATATCTTCCGATATTCCGATAAATCGGCCGATTTATCGCTTACCGTTGTTTGACCGATAAGATAAATCGGCCGATATATCAGCCGATATGGCGATAAATCGGCCGATATGCCGATAAATTGGCCGATTTAGCCCTTATCATGGGTCGACCGATAAGTTCCCGATAAGTGATATCCCCAACATTGACAACACGTCTTACCACACAGCCCTGGGAAGAATACCCTACGGAGTATTCTATGGGACACTGCCAAGGGAATTCGGGGTTACACAAGTCGACATGTGCTCGGTTCCTGATTTGGCAGCGTGGCAACAAGAGCGGGAGGTGATGAGAGAACTATTGCAGCAACAGTTGAAGAAAGCGCAAGACCGCATGAAGCAGCAAGCGGACAAACACCACACTAATAAGGAGTTCCAGGTTGGTGAGATGGTCTATCTCCGACTACAACCGTTTATCCAAATTCCTTGGCTTAGAGGCCATACCAGATGCTGGCATTCCGGTACTATGGGCCATACAAGATTGAAGATCGCATTGGCGCATTGGCGTACAGATTGGCATTGTCGGAGACCAGCAGAATCCACAATGTGGTACACATCTCCGAGCTTAAGAGTGCGCTGGGTACCAGCGAGAGCGCGGATGAGCAGCTGCCGCCGTCCAACGGCATCCTTCATGCACTTCATGTGCCACTCCAGGTAACTAAATAGCGTATTCTGCAGGTTCAAGGGAAAGCTACGGAGCGCGTGCTCGTGCAGTGGCATGATCTGCCGCCATCCCTCTCAACGTGGGAAGATCCAAAGACCCTCCTCCTCCGTTTCCTGACGACAACTTGGGGACAAGCCGGACTTCAAGGGGGGGGGGGGATGTCACGCCTGGCACTGGACCCCAGACCAGTGCGTGCTGCCTCGAACAGGCGGGCCCAGGCGACAGCGAGCCGGGCAAGGGCAAGACAGACTATCTCTAGATGAGCTATGGCTGATTGGGTTAGCTGAGCTGTGGGGTGCGTGCGTGGGTGGAGAGGAGTATATAGGCTCGGTGGGTGTGAGCCAAGAAAGGCATCGATTGGAATCTGAACCAGACTGACAAGGAGAGCTACTCTCTCTCTCTTAATACTTATCCCCTCCTCCTCTACCTACCCTGCTGTTCTTCCTCCCCTTCCTACCCCGATCTGATCTCGCCACTAGTGGTACGTTACAGAGCATTTGTCAGTACAATAGATGAGTAGAAGTACTTTGTGTTGGATCATTTCCAATCGCCTGACGGCCTCAACAAAGTTGGCAGTCGATGCTTCTATGCCCATTTCTCCTGTCATTTTTTTCTGCTTGTAGGTACGAGAATTATCTCTGGAAATATGTACACATTACGAAAATCAGAAGGAAATGTACCAGGAAGAGACCTCACTCTCATCTGAGATGTTGCATAAGAGTGGTAGTTAGTTGTCGGCTCACCCGTCCAGACCCTAACCTGATGGTACTCACATGTTTCTCCACACTAGCTTAAGTCAATGGAAGGGATAAAAGAAAGTAGACAAAAAAGATAAATAAAAAGGAATAGCACCATCAGAAGGAGATAAAAGTGGCAGGTTGATTACAGCCAGATTGTCAGGCGCAATAATCCGATTGAACGAAGGAAAAAAATAGTGTGCTGTGGTAAAATATCGCGGCCCATAAAATCCGCTACAATATATCACGCTATAGTGGATGATTGTACATTGACTTTATTTAGTGAGACATTGCTCAAAACACTATAGTCGGCTTGTTTTTTCCTAGGATATAAACACACTTACAATTAATCAGGGACTCAACCGTATCACAATTGGCCTCTGGCCGTTATAGTACAAGGACAGACTAACTTATTTGTCGAAGTCAATAAAGTGATCGTACAAGCTATTATTTCAAAATTACGACGTTCACAGTTTTACGATAGGACTTACCATACAATAGCATAAATCTGTATTGTCAACAGATTAGATGTTTATAAGTGAAGCACATCTTCCTCATAGTAGTTTGTTATTTCCTTGTCAGTAATTATTGGCATTTATTGGCATTATAAGTGAAGCACATCGTGTGTGCCATTGGGGCACTTTGCTTACAGCGCAACAAGTATTTCTGTCTGGAGCAAGGGCAGCGGCCATGACGTGAGGAGATTCAAGGCGCCAGTAGCTGCATCCGCCGCTAATGAATTCGAGGCACACCAACAGTTCCTCGCTAGCTCCGCGTCAGCGGTCCGGATGTTATCGTGGATGCTTTAGGATGCGTTTGATTGAAGGTGTGGTATGAATGGGTTGAAACCGTCCAATTTTTTTGATATTGAACCATTCAATTCATCTGTTTGGCTATAAGAGATGAGCTAGTTATTTAGGATGGGACCACCAGTCATGCTTACATGGTCATGCATGCAAAGGGTGACCATTTGATTCGACCGATTTCGTTGGATGGAACGGTTCGGCATCTTCAAGGCATATTCTCTTTTTTTGACTCGAACCATTTAAATGCTTTATAATCAAACATGTCTATTTTTGGAATGATCCCAATCCATCCGCTGCCACCGTTGCAACCAAATGCACCCTTAGTGTGTCTCGCGCCGTTCTGGAGTCGCATGGAGTAAAGGCATGCCACGTACCCCCCTCTATGGTCATGATGGTGGTCTAAGGTGGGAAATTGTCCACCATTCTGCTACGGGACAAATGCCAGTTGCCATGAATAACAGAATAATTCGATAAACATAAACAATACTTGAGTTACTGTGGAAGAAACCATATACACTCTAGCCCACTAAAAATATTTGCATACCACACAAAGGCTAGGAAACCTCCAGTTTAATGTATTTGCGCTATGACCTCTCGAATCCAATGACTTCCCTAGCTAAGTTAAGCTATGTGAAAGTCGTCAATCAAAAGTAATCTATACTTGTTTTATCGATCATCAAAAGCATATTGGCTTTGGAGAGTTAATCTGAAGCTTATGTGTTGTTCTCAACTTCTTCATGGTTCCTTTCTCCTTCCCTTTGGTCCTTTGAGTTTTTCTTTATCATAAGAACAGTAGAAAGAAAAGTTTAGTGTACAATGATCATATTTTGAGTAAAGAAAAGTTTAGTGTACGAGGAAGAATCATATTTTTGAGAAAAAAATGTACAACTCAAAATTCAGTTGCTTTTGAAGTTTGTCTAATAAATGGAAAAAACAGTGAAGTGTGTATAAGAACAATACAAATTACAATCTTCCTCAAAAAAAATATTGAAACCACCTTTCGTTATATCCCAATTCTTGATTTAAAGTAAAAAAAAGGTTTCAGCTTCAGAATTACATAGAAAGGAGGGCAAATGATTTTCATGTCTGCATGGCAACAATATTGACAACATCAACAGTTCAGCAGGATTAGTTTCTTCTACAATATAGGCTGGATATGGTATCCATGACCACTGCTTTAACGGCCTGTCCAGAGCAAAAGACCAAACCTGCGTTACCTGTCTATTCATTTCAAATTTGTTTAAATATTGTTAAGTATCGTGATTATAAGGAAACATAGGATATCATATGATTTATTCTATCTTGTCTTATACTCCATAATATCATATACTCCTATATATATGTCCACGAGACTCAAACAATAAATCATCAATTCCACCAACATTCCTCTCTATTTCTCTTACATGGTATCAACCCTTTGGGCGGTAGCACTGCGACACGTGCTCCACGCCGCCGCCCCGAGGCCGTCCCAGCAGTTGTACCAACCTGCGCGCTGCAGCTGCATTGACCCTTCGGGCCGTAGCGTCCCGGCCTGCGGCAGTCCCCGCGGTTGCACCGATCCACGCGTAGCCTTTATGTCGCCACTTCCAGTCGTATTTTCATGGCACGCGGTCGACACCGTCGCCCCGAGGCCGTCCCACGGCTGCATCGACTCTTGCGCTGCCGCTTTGTCACCCCTTCGGGACGTAGCATGTGTGGCATGCGGTCCTTCCCACCGCCCCGAGGTATTCCCGCCGTCACCCCCACCCGCGTGCTGCTGCTGCGTCGCCCCTTCGAGCCGTAGCGCCGTGGCACGCAGTTCACCCCGTTGTCCTGACACATCGACTTCTACGTGGTATGCATTGCGCCACCTTCCTAGGAGCGGGAACGCCACCGTCCACGCCTGTCTTTGTCACGCTACCGAGTTCTTTATCGCCTACTTTGAGCACCGTTACCGTGCTCCTAACCTAACCGCCGCCGCCATCTCCTCAGGCCACCGCCGCCGGTCTTCTTCTGCCAACAACGCAACTACTACCCCCGTAGCCGCCGCCGCTGTCACCTTCTACCTCTTCATCTTCGTTGAGCACCGGCTCAACAACCATGAAAGTATGTGGATCATATCCTCATTGACTCCCTTTCGTACTTCATCGTACAATATCATGTGGGATGCACGTTATTTGTCATTGACTAACTTTGGTATAGTGATGAAATCAACATGAAAATAATATATTTACCTTGTTACTCCCCTTTATCCAAAGGGCAATGTTTAGATCCGGCACGCCGGCCCAAACTTCCGTCGGTCGCGTGACACGCTGGCACTCACAACGTGCTGCAGCCTTGTATTCCCTTCACGGGAAAGGTTCCGCGCGAGACGTGTGCGTGGTGGGTCCGTGCGAACCGTTTTTTTACCTTATCTCTTTCTTTCTCCTCTTTTTTCCTGGACACACAAGGCCACATCGGTTTTCTTCCACCTCCGGCCCGCGCGACTGAACTTCTCTCGTCCGTGCTCCATTGCCCTCGTTAATAGCTTCAACCGGCTTCAGAAAAAGCTTCAACCGTCCGCATTTTTTGCTACAACCGACCGTCACCGGAACCAGCACTGTTTTGCTTGAACCGGCCGGAGAGGGAGCTGGAACCAGCAATTTTTTTGCTGCATCTGGCGACAACATCTTTTTCGATAAGGAGCTGCAACCCACAACAGCGGGAATGACGATGCTACAAGCATGAACTGGGCACCGGCGCCTGCAAGCGCCGACGTGCTGCACGGGGATGCTTCAACCATCTACGAAAAAGTTGTTAACGGCACTCGACGAAGCTACAAGCAGCGACGGAAATTGCTACATGCGTCATTCTTTCTTGCAGGGACAGGAGAGAAGCAGGTGTTACAACCGGTGCACATCGGAGCTACAACCGTCAACCTAAAATGCTACGACCGGTGGCATTTTTTGCTAGAACCAGAGAAAGAATAGGCGTCGACGGACGTGCGTCATAGCTGCAACCATACTGAAAAATGCTACGTCCGGCAACCAAAAAAGCTACATCCGATTTTGAAAAAAGCTTCAACTGGATACGGGGTAGCTGGAGGTCAGCCACCGCGCAGCCAAAAAAGCTGCATCCGGCGTCGAGAATAGCTACAACCCGATTCTAAAAAGCTTCAAACTGAAAACAGCTAGATAACAATGGCGACCGGCAACGACGGTGCTGCGTGGCGGTTCTGCGATGGGCGCATGGCAAGCTTCGACAGCAGGCTGGTGGCAATGCTGGAACCCACATTTGGTGGTGCTGCAATCAGGGGGTGTGACACACGTCGAGATGCAAGGCGGAGCTGCATCCGGCGAGCTGCATCGGCCTCGGCGATCTGGCTAACATCAGCGTGCTACGATGGCGGGGTTGCTATGGGACGACGGCGAGGGGCGAGCCGGTGGCAGGGGTGGAGGTGCGGGGGCGCGCGGGACATGCATGGAGGGAGTGGGTCAGACAGGGAGGAGATGCGGGGTAGTTCGTGGGAGCGAGGAAGGAGGCGACCGATTCCAGAGCGAAGCGTTTTTTCGATGCGAGCGTGCGTGTGATCCAACAGTCGTTGCGGTCCTGTGCGGGTCAGATCCAACGGCCCGCAGACGACCGGCTAAGTGTTTGGGCCGGTGCGCCGACGCAGATCATTGCCCTTATCCAAAACTACCGAAGTAGAACAAAGTGCAGCAGCACCCACATCCTCATAGATGCCACCATGGGGATAAGCGACGCCTCAAGGTGTTAACATCATTGGTTCTAGAACACGGGAAGAACATGGCTTTCTCCCACAATGCCTCACGTCACACCGGTCACACCCAACCATGGCAAACACTAGTTGTCATCGCCCTCTAATCGCATCCTTCATGCCTACAACATCATGAGGGGCGACCGCGAGGAAGACCGCGGGGGGCCGGCCACGGCAGCGACCCGGTCGACCTCATCTTCTCCGGGCCATGGCAGTCGGTTCTGGGACCTCGCCGGCGAGGACTCTGAGGACTCCGACGAGGAAGAGATCCGGGACGGAGACAACTTCGGGGCGGGGGAGTATTCCCCAACGCCCAGTGATCACATCTTCGAGGCATTACAGATTGTATACTCCGACGAGGAGGCGGCCGGACTAGTTGAGGAGATCGTTTCGGTGACTGATAGAGCTTGGGATGGACTGGGCAAGGCGGAAGCGGTCGAGGTACTCCGGTGGGTTGTGCATCGCCTGACGACACCGTCGGCGATTCGTTCTTGGAAAGGACCTCTACCTAAGGTACGTCTCCCATCTCTTACCCTTGGCGATTTTTTAGGCTCTTGGAAGGTAGTCAAAGGTTGCCGGAAGAAGAACCGGCCGGTGGCGGCGCCGGCGCCGGTCTTGGATCTCCGTGAGATCCAGGCGGCCAGGAAAGCTCGTTTGAATCTATTGCTGGGCCATGATGGGCCGATTTTGGAGGAGGTGGGCTTGGGCGCAAGAGCACCTGGGCAAGTGGCCCAGGAAGCGACCCAAGTCCCCACCGAGATGGGCCGATCGGGGTACGTGGTGCGGGACTCGGGACTCGGGAACACGAGCAGTTTTCGGTCACGTACGGTGCTATCCCAGGATCTCTAAGCCTCACTAGTAGAAAACAGGGTTTTGGTCCAGGCCGAGGTGGCCCATTAGTCCCGGTTCAGTCCAGAACCGGGACCCATGGGGCCATCTGTCCCGGCTCGTGAGGCCAGGGGCCTGCCGGGCCTCGTGGGGGCATTGGTCCCGGTTCGTCATGCCCCTTTGGTCCCGGTTGGTGGGACGAACCTGAAAGAAATATGCCCTAGAGGCAATAATAAAGTTATTATTTATTTCCTTATATCATGATAAATGTTTATTATTCATGCTAGAATTGTATTAACCGTAAACATAATACATGTGTGAATACATAGACAAACAGAGTGTCACTAGTATGCCTCTACTTGACTAGCTCGTTAATCGAAGATGGTTATTTTCCTAGCCATAGACATCAGTTGTCATTTCATTAACGGGATCACATCATTAGGAGAATGATGTGATTGACTTGACCCATTCCATTAGCTTAGCACTTGATCGTTTAGTTTGTTGCTATTGCTTTCTTCATAACTTATACATGTTCCTATGACTATGAGATTATGCAACTCCCGTTTACCGGAGGAACACTTTGTGTGCTACCAAACATCACAACGTAACCGGGTGATTATAAAGGTGCTCTACAGGTGTCTCCGAATGTACTTGTTGGGTTGGCATATTTCGAGATTAGGATTTGTCACTCCGATTGTCGGAGAGGTATCTCTGGGCCCTCTCGGTAATGCACATCACTTAAGCCTTGCAAGCATTGCAACTAATAAGTTAGTTGCGGGATGATGTATTACGGAACGAGTAAAGAGACTTGCCGGTAACGAGATTGAACTAGGTATTGAGATACCAACGATCGAATCTCGGGCAAGTAACATACCGATGACAAAGGGAACAACATATGTTGTTATGCGGTCTGACCGATAAAGATCTTCGTAGAATATGTGGGAGCCAATATGAGCATCCAGGTTCAGCTATTGGTTATTGACCGGAGACATGTCTCGGTCATGTCTACATAGTTATCGAACCCGTAGGGTCCGCACGCTTAAAGTTTCGGTGACGATTGTATTATGAGTTTATGTGATTTGATGTACCGAAGGTAGTTCGGAGTCCCGGATGAGATCGGGGACATGACGAGGAGTCTCAAAATGATTGAGACGTAAAGATCGATATATTGGACGACTATATTCGGACATCGGAAAGGTTTCGAGTGATTTGGGTATTTTCGGGGGTACCGGGGAGTTACGGGAATACGAGGAAGAAGTAATGGGCCTCATGGGACAAGTGGTGGAAGAGAGGAGGTAGGGCGCGCGGCCCCCCTAGCCCAAACCGAATTGGACTAGGGGGCCGTTCCCCCTTTCCACTTTTTCCTCCTTCTCCTTCCTTCTCCTTCTCCTCCTTCGTTTCCTCCTCCTAGTAGGAGTAGGAAAGGGGAGTCCTACTCCTACTAGGAGGAGGACTCCTCCTGGCGCGCCCATAGAGGGTCGGCCAGCCTCCCCCCTTGCTCCTTTATATACAGGGGCAGGGGGCACCTCTAGACACACAAGTTGATCAGTTGATCTCTCCCAGCCGTGTGCGGTGCCCCCCTCCACCATATTCCACCTCGGTCATATCGTAGTGGTGCTTAGGCGAAGCCCTACGTTGGTAGCAACATCATCACCGTCACCACGCCATCGTGCTGACGGAACTCTCCCGTGAAGCTCTGCTGGATCGGAGTTCGCGGGACGTCATCGAGCTGAACGTGTGCTGAACTCGGAGGTGCCGTGCGTTCGGTACTTGGATCGGTCGGATCGTGAAGACGTACGACTACATCAACCGCGTTGTGCTAACGCTTCCGCTTTTGGTCTACGAGGGTACGTGGACAACACTCTCCCCTCTCGTTGCTATGCATCACCATGATCTTACGTGTGCGTAGGAATTTTTTTGAAATTACTACGTTCCTCAACAGTGGCATTCGAGCCTAGGTTTTATGCGTTGATGTTGTGCACGAGTAGAACACAAGTGAGTTGTGGGCGATATAAGTCATACTGCTTACCAGCATGTCATACTTTGGTTCGGCGGTATTGTTGGATGAAGCGGCCCGGACCGACATTACGCGTACGCTTACGCGAGACTGGTTCTACCGACGTGCTTCGTACACAGGTGGCTGGCGGGTGTAAGTTTCTCCAACTTTAGTTGAACCAAGTGTGGCTACACCCGGTCCTTGCGAAGGTTAAAACAGCACCAACTTGACAAATTATCGTTGTGGTTTTGATGCGTAGGTAAGAACGGTTATTGCTAAGCCCGTAGCAGCCACGTAAAACTTGCAACAACAAAGTAGAGGACGTCTAACTTGTTTTTGCAGGGCATGTTGTGATGTGATATGGTCAAGACATGATGCTAAATTTTATTGTATGAGATGATCATGTTTTGTAACCGAGTTATCGGCAACTGGCAGGAGCGATATGGTTGTCACTTTATTGTATGCAATGCAATTGCGCTGTAATGCTTTACTTTATCACAAAGCGGTAGCGATAGTCGTGGAAGCATAAGATTGGCGAGACGACAACGATGCTATGATGGTGATCAAGGTGTCGCGCCGGTGACGATGGTGATCATGATGGTGCTTCGGAGATGGAGATCACAAGCACAAGATGATGATGGCCATATCATATCACTTATATTGATTGCATGTGATGTTTATCTTTTATGCATCTTATCTTGCTTTGATTGACAGTAGCATTATAAGATGATCTCTCACTAAATTTCAAGATAAAAGTGTTCTCCCTGAGTATGCACCGTTGCCAAAGTTCGTCGGGCCCAGACACCATGTGATGATCGGGTGTGATAAGCTCTACGTCCATCTACAACGGGTTCAAGCCAGTTTTGCACACGCAGAATACTCAGGTTAAATTTGACGAGCCTAGCATATGCAGATATGGCCTCGGAACACTGAGACCGAAATGTCGAGCGTGAATCATATAGTAGATATGATCAACATATTGATGTTCACCATTGAAAGCTACTCCATTTCATGTGATGATCGGTTATGGTTTAGTTGATTTGGATCACGTGATCACTTAGAAGATTAGAGGGATGTCTTTCTAAGTGGGAGTTCTTAAGTAATATGATTAATTGAACTTAAATTTATCATGAACTTAGTACCTGATAGTATCTTGCTTGTCTATGTTTGATTGTAGATAGATGGCCCGTGTTGTTGTTCCATTGAATTTTAATGCGTTCCTTGAGAAAGCAAAGTTGAAAGATGATGGTAGCAATTACACGGACTGGGTCCGTAACTTGATGATTATCCTCATTGCTTCACAGAAGAATTACGTCCAGGAAGCACCGCTAGGTGCCAGGCCTGCTGCTGGAGCAACACCAGATGTTATGAACGTTTGGCAGAGGAAAGCTGATGACTACTCGATAGTTCAGTGTGCCATGCTTTACGGCTTAGAATCGGGAGTTCAACGACGTTTTGAACGTCAGGGAGCATATGAGATGTTCCAGGAGTTGAAGTTAATATTTCAAGAAAATGCCTGGATTGAGAGATATGAAGACTCCAATAAATTCTATAGATGCAAGATGGAGGAGAATAGTTCTGTCAGTGAACATATACTCAAAATGTCTGGGTATCATAATCACTTGACTCAACTGGGAGTTAATCTTCCTGTTGATATTGTGATTGGCAGAGTTCTTCAATCACTGCCACCAAGCTACAAGAGCTTCATGATGAACTATAACATGCAAGGGATGGATAAGACAATTCCCGAGCTCTTCGCAATGCTAAAGGCTGCGGAGGTAGAAATCAAGAAGGAGCATCAAGTGTTGATGGTCAACAAGACCGCCCGTTTCAAGAAAAAGGGCAAAGGGAAGAAGAAGGGGAACTTCAAGAAGAACAGTAAGCAAGTTACTGCTCAGGAGAGGAAACCCAAATCTGGACCTAAGCCTGAAACTGAGTGCTTCTACTGCAAGCAGACTGGACACTGGAAGCAGAACTGCCCCAAGTATTTGGCGGATAAGAAGGATGGCAAGGTGAACAAAGGTATATGTGATATACATGTTATTGATGTGTACCTTACTAGAGCTCGCAGTAGCACCTGGGTATTTGATACTGGTTCTGTTGCTAACATTTGCAACTCGAAACAGGGACTACGGATTAAGAAAACACTGGCAAAGGATGAGGTGACGATGCGCGTGGGAAATGGTTCCAAAGTCGATGTGATCACGGTCGGCACGCTACCTCTACATCTACCTTCGGGATTAGTATTAGACCTAAATAATTGTTATTTGGTGCCAGCGTTGAGCATGAACATTATATCTGGATCTTGTTTGATGCGAGATGGTTATTCATTTAAATCAGAGAATAATGGTTGTTCTATTTATATGAGTAATATCTTTTATGGTCATGCACCCTTGAAGAGTGGTCTATTTTTGATGAATCTCGATAGTAGTGATACACATATTCATAATGTTGAAACCAAAAGATGCAGAGTTGATAATGATAGTGCAAATTATTTGTGGCACTGCCGTTTAGGTCATATCGGTGTAAAGCGCATGAAGAAACTCCATACTGATGGACTTTTGGAATCACTTGATTATGAATCACTTGGTACTTGCGAACCGTGCCTCATGGGAAAGATGACCAAAACGCCGTTCTCCACTACTATGGAGGGAGCAACGGATTTGTTGGAAATCATACATATAGATGTATGTGGTCCAATGAATATTGAGGCTCGTGGCAGATATCGTTATTTTCTCACCTTCACAGATGATTTAAGCAGATATGGGTATATCTACTTGATGGAACATAAGTCTGAAACATTTGAAAAGTTCAAAGAATTTCAGAGTGAAGTTGAAAATCATCGTAACAAGAAAATAAAGTTTATACGATCTGATCGTGGAGGAGAATATTTGAGTTACGAGTTTGGTCTACATTTGAAACAATGGGGAATAGTTTCGCAACTCACGCCACCCGGAACACCACAGCGTAATGGTGTGTCCAAATGTCGTAATCGTACTTTACTAGATATGGTGCGATCTATGATGTCTCTTACAGATTTACCGCTATCGTTTTGGGGTTATGCTTTAGAGACGGCTGCATTCACGTTAAATAGGGCACCATCGAAATCCGTTGAGACGACGCCTTATGAACTGTGGTTTGGCAAGAAACCAAAGTTGTCGTTTCTGAAAGTTTGGGGCTGCGATGCTTATGTGAAAAAGCTTCAACCTGATAAGCTCGAACCCAAATCGGAGAAATGTGTCTTCATAGGATACCCAAAGGAAACTGTTGGGTACACCTTCTATCACAAATCCGAAGGCAAGACTTTCGTTGTTAAGAATGGATCCTTTCTAGAGAAGGAGTTTCTCTCGAAAGAAGTGAGTGGGAGGAAAGTAGAACTTGATGAGGTAACTGTACCTGCTCGCTTATTGGAAAGTAGTACATCACAGAAACCGGTTTCTGTGACACCTACACCAATTAGTGAGGAAGCTAATCATCATGAAACTTCAGATCAAGTTACTACCGAACCTTGTAGATCAACCAGAATAAGATCCGCACTAGAGTGGTATGGAAATCCTGTTCTGGAAGTCATGCTACTAGATCATGATGAACCTACGGACTATGAAAAAGCGATGGTGAGCCCAGATTCCGCAAAATGGCTAGAAGCCATGAAATCTGAGATGGGATCCATGTATGAGAACTAAGTGTGGACTTTGGTTGACTTGCTCATTGATCGGCAAGCAATTGAGAATAAATGGATCTTCAAGAAGAAGACTGATGTAGACGGTAATGTTATTGTCTACAAAGCTCGACTTGTTGCAAAATGTTTTCGACAAGTTCAAGGGATTGACTACGATGAGACCTTCTCACTTGTAGTGATGCTTAAGTCTGTCCGAATCTTGTTAGCAATTGCCGCATTTTATGATTATGAAATTTGGCAAATGGATGTTAAAACTACATTCCTGAATGGATTTCTGGAAGAAGAGTTGTATATGATGCAGCCAGAAGGTTTTATCGATCCAAAGGGAGCTAACAAAGTGTGCAAGCTCCAGCGATCCATTTTATGGACTGGTGCAAGCCTCTCGGAGTTGGAATAAACGCTTTGATAGTGTGATCAAAGCATTTGGTTTTGTACAGACTTTTGGAGAAGTCTGTATTTACAAGAAAGTGAGTGGGAGCTCTGTAGCATTTCTGATATTATATGTAGATGACATATTATTGATTGGAAATGATATAGAATTTCTGGATAGCATAAAGGGATATTTGAATAAGAGTTTTTCAATGAAAGACCTCGGTGAAGCTGCTTACATATTGGGCATTAAGATCTATAGAGATAGATCAAGACGCTTAATTGGACTTTCACAAAGCACATACCTTGACAAAGTTTTGAAGAAGTTCAAAATGGATCAGGCAAAGAAAGGGTTCTTTCCTGTGTTATAAGGTGTGAAGTTGAGTAAGACTCAATGTCCGACCACCGCAGAAGATAGAGAGAAAATGAAAGATGTTCCCTATGCTTCAGCCATAGGCTCTATCATGTATGCAATGTTGTGTACCAGACCTGATGTGTGCCTTGCTATAAGTCTAGCAGGGAGGTACCAAAGTAATCCTGGAGTGGATCACTGGACAGCGGTCAAGAACATCCTGAAGTACCTGAAAAGGACTAACGATATGTTTCTCATATATGGAGGTGACAAAGAGCTCATCGTAAATGGTTACGTTGATGCAAGCTTTGACACTGATCAGGACGATTCTAAATCGCAAACCGGATACGTGTTTATATTGAACGGTGGAGCTGTCAGTTGGTGCAGTTCTAAACAAAGCGTCGTGGCGGGATCTACATGTGAAGCGGAATACATAGCTGCTTCGGAAGCAGCAAATGAAGGAGTCTGGATGAAGGAGTTCATATCCGATCTAGGTGTCATACCTAGTGCATCGGGTCCAATGAAAATCTTTTGTGACAATACTGGTGCAATTGCCTTGGCGAAGGAATCCAGATTTCACAAGAGAACCAAGCACATCAAGAGACGCTTCAATTCCATTCGGGATTTAGTCCAAGTGGGAGACATAGAAATTTTCAAGATACATACGGATCTGAATGTTGCAGACCCACTGACTAAGCCTCTTCCTCGAGCAAAACATGATCAGCACCAAGGCTCCATGGGTGTTAGAATCATTACTGTGTAATCTAGATTATTGACTCTAGTGCAAGTGGGAGACTGAAGGAAATATGCCCTAGAGGCAATAATAAAGTTATTATTTATTTCCTTATATCATGATAAATGTTTATTATTCATGCTAGAATTGTATTAACCGGAAACATAATACATGTGTGAATACATAGACAAACAGAGTGTCACTAGTATGCCTCTACTTGACTAGCTCGTTAATCGAAGATGGTTATGTTTCCTAGCCATAGACATGAGTTGTCATTTGATTAACGGGATCACATCATTAGTTGAATGATCTGATTGACATGACCCATTCCATTAGCTTAGCACCCGATCGTTTAGTATATTGCTATTGCTTTCTTCATGACTTATACATGTTCCTATGACTATGAGATTATGAAACTCCCATTTACCGAAGGAACACTTTGTGTGCTACCAAACGTCACAACGTAACTGGGTGATTATAAAGGTGCTCTACAGGTGTCTCCGAAGGTACCTGCCGGGTTGGCGTATTTCGAGATTAGGATTTGTCACTCCGATTGTCGGAGAGGTATCTCTGGGCCCTCTCGATAATGCACATCACTTAAGCCTTGTAAGCATTGCAACTAATAAGTTAGTTGCGGGATGATGTATTACGGAACGAGTAAAGAGACTTGCCGGTAACGAGATTGAACTAGGTATTGAGATACCAACGATCGAATCTCGGGCAAGTAACATACCTATGACAAAGGGAACAACGCATGTTGTTATGCGGTCTTATCGATAAAGATGTTCGTAGACTATGTGGGAGCCAATATGAGCATCCAGGTTCCGCTATTGGTTATTGACCGGAGACATGTCTCGGTCATGTCTACATAGTTCTCGAACCCGTAGGGTCCACACGCTTAAAGCTTCGGTGACGATTGTATTATGAGTTTATGTGATTTGATGTACCGAAGGTAGTGCGGAGTCCCGGATGAGATCGGGAACATGACGAGGAGTCTCGAAATGGTCGAGACGTAAAGATCGATATATTGGACGACTATATTCGGACATCGGAAAGGTTCCGAGTGATTCGGGTATTTTCGGGGGTACGGGGGAGTTACGGGAATACGAGGAAGAAGTAATGGGCCTCATGGGCCAAGTGGTGGAAGAGAGGAGGCAGGGCGCGCGACCCCCTAGCCCAAACGGAATTGGACTAGGGGGCCGTTCCCCCTTTCCTCTTTTCCCTTCTTCTCCTTCCTTCTCCTTCTCCTCCTTCCTTTCCTCCTCCTAGTAGGAGTAGGAAAGGGGAGTCCTACTCCTACTAGGAGGAGGACTCCTCCTGGCGCTCCCATAGAGGGCCGGCCGGCCTCCTCCCTTGCTCCTTTATGTACAGGGGCAGGGGGGCACCTCTAGACACACAAGTTGATCAGTTGATCTCTCCCAGCCGTGTGCGGTGCCCCCCTCCATCATATTCCACCTCGGTCATATTGTAGCGGTGCTTAGGCGAAGCCCTGCGTCGGTAGCAACATCATCACCGTCACCATGCCGTCGTGCTGACGGAACTCTCCCGTGAAGCTCTGCTGGATCGGAGTTCGCGGGACGTCATCGAGCTGAACGTGTGCTGAACTCGGAGGTGCCATGCATTCGGTACTTGGATCGGTCGGATTGTGAAGACGTACGACTACATCAACCGCATTGTGCTAACGCTTCCGCTTTCGATCTACGAGGGTACGTGGACAACACTCTCCCCTCTCATTGCTATGCATCACCATTATCTTGCGTGTGCGTAGGAATTTTTTTGAAATTACTACGTTCCCCAACAGAACCGGGACCAATGGGCCTCGCTCCTGGCCCACCACCATTGGTCCTAGTTGGTGGCTTGAACCGGGACCACAGGCTTCCCTTTGGTACCGGTTCATGCCACGAACCGGGACCAATGAGGTGCCTATATATACCCCCTCGCCGGCGAGCAGAGCACTCCACACTGCTCTGTTTTTTCTGGCCGGCTAGGGGAGAGCTTTGTGGTGCTCTAGCTCACCTCCTATGCACATGAGGTGTTCGATGAAATTCCCGAGCCACACTAGTTAAGCTTTCTCCTCTCGAAGCTCGACCTCAAAGCTCCATTTTCCTCGAGATTTGTCTAGGTTTAGCGGCCCATCACGTCCCACTCCCATCTTCACCGCCGTGGATCGCCCGCACCGATCTCGTCGCCGGCACCACCGTGGTGAGCCTCTTGTTCTTATCTTCTTTATGAAAGAAAAAATTCTTACTTTAGCTAGATAGATACTTGTCTAATTTTCTTACTTTTATTATTGCTTGTTATTATATAGTGCGATGGTTTTGGTATCCGCCCCCGTCGACCCTCGTCCTGGCTATGATTCGGATGTGGTATATATATTATCTTTTTATAACTATTTGGTTCATTTATTGTTTATGACAATTATGCCGACCAACGTGACATAGATTCTATTTATCTAGGAGGTAGTTGAACCGGAAATTCCAACCGACCCTATTGTCGAGAGGTTAAATTAAGTTGAAGAAGAAAACAATTATTTGAAGGAAAAAATAAAAAAATTGAGGAGGAGAAGATGATATTGGAGTTGCATGTTGCGGATGTCGTCGATGATCACAAGATCAAGATGGATGCAATGCGGTTGAAGATGAGAAAGATTAGAAAATATGCCATTCATACCGAGGCTTGGTATCATTATGCCGTTTGATCAATTGTTACCTTGGTTGCGATTATGATCGCATTTGTTTTCACATTGAAATGTTTTACATAGTTTCAATGTATGATTTAATTAATGAGATGCTCTGGAGAGCTATATGTTGTTAGATGAGAACTATGTATGTAGTTTGGTTTTAATGTGATGATGAACTTTTATTAATTTGGTCACTTAATTATCTATTCATGATGTTCTGTAATGGTTTTTGACACACTTAATTATATATAATGCACGTAGATGAACCGGCAATGGATGTACGGTGGCAGACACACCTCCGAGTACATTAAGGGCGTGCATGATTTTCTCAAAGTGGCTGAGGCAAACAAGAAGAATGGTTTTATGTGTTGTCCATGCCCTAAATGTGGGAATACGAAGTCTTACTCTGACCGGAAAATCCTTCACACCCACCTGCTTTACAATGGTTTCATGCCACACTATGATGTTTGGATGAGGCACAGAGAAATAGGGGTTATGATGGAATACGGTGCAGAAGAAGAGGACGATGACAACTATGTGCCCCCTGAATACAGTGATGCTGCAACGGGGGAAGCTGCTGAAGATCAAGAGGAACCAGACGATGTGCCCAATGATGCTGCAACGGGGGAAGTTGCTGAAGATCATGAGGAACCAGACGATGTGCCCGATGATGATGATCTCCGCCGGGTCATAGTCGATGCAAGGACGCAATGCGAAAGTCAAAAGGAGAAGCTGATGTTCGATCGCATGTTAGAGGATCACAAAAAAGGGTTGTACCCCAATTGCGAAGATGCCAACACAAAGCTCGGTACCATAATGGAATTGCTGTAGTGGAAGGCAGAGAATTCTGTGTCTGACAAAGGATTTGAGAAGCTACTGAAAATATTGAAGAAGAAGCTTCCAAAGGATAACGAATTGCCCGACAGTACATACGCAACAAAGAAGGTTGTATGCCCTCTAGGATTGGAGGTGCAGAAGATACATGCTTGCCCTAATGACTGCATCCTCTACTGCGGTGCATACAAGGATCTGAACGCATGCCCGGTATGCGGTGCATTACAGTATAAGATCAGACGAGATGACCCTGGTGATGTTGACGGCAAGCCCCCCAGGAAGAGGGTTCCTGCGAAGGTGATGTGGTATGCTCCTATAATACCATGGTTGAAACGTCTGTTCAGAAACGAAGAGCATGCTAAGTTGATGCGATGGCACAGTGAGGACCATAAGAAAGATGGGAAGTTGAGAGCGCCCGCTGACTGGTCGCAGTGGAGAAAAATCGAGAGAAAGTACTGGCCTGAGTTTGCATGTGACCCAAGGAATTTATGGTTTGGTTTAAGTGCGGATGGCATTAATCCTTTCAGGGAGCAGAGCAGCAATCACAACACCTGGCCCGTTACTCTATGTATGTATAACCTTCCTCCTTGGATGTGCATGAAGCGGAAGTTCATTATGATGCCAATTCTCATCCAAGGCCCTAAGCAACCCGACAACGACATTGATGTGTTGCTAAGGTCATTAGTTGAAAAACTTTTACAGCTGTGGAATGGAAACGGTGTACATACGCGAGATGAGCACAAACAGGAGGAATTTAACCTGCACGCGTTGCTGTTTGTAACCATCAACGATTGGCCCGCTCTCAGTAACCTTTCAGGACAGACAAACAAGGGATACCACGCATGCATGCACTGTTTAGAAGAAAATGAAAGTATATGCCTGGACAAATGCAGGAAGAATGTGTATCTGGGCCATCGTTGATTTCTTCCGACCAACCATCAATGTCGAAAGAAAGGCAAGCATTTCAAAGGCGAGGCAGATCACCAGAAGAAGCCTGCCATGTGTACCGGTGATCACGTGCTTGCTATGGTCAATGATTTACACGTAATCTTTGGAAAGGGTCCCAGCAGACTAGCTGTTCCGAATGACGCTGAGGGACACGCACCCATGTGGAAGAAGAAATCTATATTTTGGGACCTAACCTACTGGAAAGACCTAGAGGTCCGCTCTTCAATCGACGTGATGCACGTGACAAAGAACCTTTCCGTGAACCTGCTAGGCTTCTTAGGCGTGTATGGGAAGACAAAAGATACACCTAAGGCACGGGAGGACCTGCAACGTTTGCACGAAAAAGACGGCATGCCTCCGAAGCAGTATAAAGGTCCTGCCAGCTACGCTCTTACGAAAGAAGAGAAAGAAATCTTCTTTGAATGCCTGCTTAGTATGAAGGTCACGACTGGCTTCTCGTCAAATATAAAGGGAATAATAAATATGGCAGAGAAAAAGTTCCAGAACCTAAAGTCTCATGACTGCCACGTGATTATGACGCAATTGCTTCCGGTTGCATTGAGGGGGCTTCTACTGGAAAACGTCCGATTAGCCATTATGAAGCTATGTGCATTCCTCAATGCAATCTATCAGAAGGTGAGCGATCCAGAAATCGTACCAAGGCTAAGGAGTGATGTGGCGCAATGTCTTGTCAGTTTCGAGCTGGTGTTCCCACCATCCTTCTTCAATATCATGACACACGTCCTAGTTCATCTAGTCGAGGAGATTGTCATTCCGGGGCCCGTATTTCTACACAATATGTTCCCCTTTGAGAGGTTCATGGGAGTCCTAAAGAAATATGTCCGTAACCGCGCTAGGCCAGAAGGAAGCATCTCCATGGGCCATCAAACAGAGGATGTCATTGGGTTTTGTGTTGACTTCATTCCTGGCCTAAAGAAGATAGGTCTCCCTAAATCGCGGTATGAGGGGAGACTGACTGGAAAAGGCACGCTGGGAGGGGCCTCAATAATATGCAGGGATGGATATTCTTGGTCTAAAGCACACTACACAGTTCTACAGAACTCTACCTTGGTTACCCCGTATGTCGATGAACACAAGAACAGTCTGCGCTCCAAACACCCGGAGCAGTGCGATGACTGGATTACATGTGAACACATCAGGACTTTCAGCAGTTGGTTGGAAACACGTCTCAGAGGTGACAACACTGTTTGTGATGAGCTGTACTTGTTGTCCAGGGGACCATCTTTGACTGTATTGACTTATAAAGGATACGAGATAAATGGGAATACATTTTACACGATCGCCCAAGATCAAAAGAGCACCAACCAAAACAGCGGTGTCCGCTTTGATGCAGCAACCGAGAGGGGAAAGGACACATATTATGGTTACATAGTGGACATATGGGAACTTGACTACGGACATGATTTTAAGGTCCCTTTGTTTAAGTGCAAATGGGTCAATATGTCAGGAGGCGGGGTACAGGTAGACCCACAGTACGGAATGACACCAGTGGATCTCAACAATCTTGCGTATGCAGACGAACCGTTCGTCCTAGCCAATGATGTGGCACAGGTTATCTATGTGAAGGACATGTCTACCAAACCGAGAAAAAGAAAAGATAAGGAAGCGAATACATCATACGATGAGCCAAAGCGCCACATAGGTCTTTCAGGAAAAAGGGACATCGTGGGAGTGGAGGGCAAGACAGACATGTCTGAAGATTATGAAAAGTTTCATGAAATTCCTCCCTTGAAAGTCAAGGCTGACCCAAGCATCCTGATAAATGATGAAGATTATCCATGGTTACGGCGCAATAAGCAAATGACACAAGCGAAGAAAAAGTGAAGACTTTCTCCCACAACTATTATGATGATACCATGTCAACTTTGTAACAGACGAGTATGATACCATTCTCCGTTTTGTACATGCACATGCTATGTGGGTGAAATTATGATACGATGCCAACTTTCAACTTTTTTAGACTTCATTTGAAATGCTTTAATGTCTTATGGTTCGGCCCCCGTAATACCATTATTCAAATTTTAACTATTCAAATTTGAAAACTAATGGCACTAACAGAAAGCTTATAATTTTTTCTAAAACTAATGGCACTAACAGAAAGTTTATAATTTTTCTGACCTAAAAGCAAAAAGAATTAAAAAATAAAGCAAAAAACAAAATAAAATAAATAATGCAAAAAACAAAACAAAAAAACTGGAAAAAAAAAACTATTTTTATAATAAAGTTAATCACAAACTTGTGATTCACACAAATTTCAAAGAATTCAAATTTTAACTATTCAAATTTGAAAACTAATGGCACTAACAGAAAGTTTATAATTTTTCTAAAACTAATGGCACTAATAGAAAGTTTATAATTTTGCTGACCTAAAAGCAAAAAAAATAAAAAAAGCAAAAAACAAAAGAAAATAAATAATGCAAAAAACAAAACAAAAATGGAAAAAAGCTATTTTTATAGTAAAGTTCATCACAAACTTGTGATTCACACAAATTTCAAAGAATTCAAAATTTAACTATTCCAATTTGAAAACTAATGGCACTAACAGAAAGTTTACAATTTTTCTGACCTAAAAGCAAAAAGAATTAAAAAAATAAAGCAAGAAACAAAAAAAATAATGCAAAAAACAAAATAAAAAATTGGAACAAAAATAAAAAAACCGCCACCTATTGGGCCACTATGGCCTAAGTACGACTAGAAACCCAACCTGGGCCAGGATTCATGCCCGCAGAAGGTCCAATAGGCCCACAGACAACATAGTGTGAGATTAGGCCCGTAAGCCTGCATTTGAGAGGAGCTCGAGAGGGCAGCCGAAGTGGGGCTTATAAACCACTCCGAGCCCCTCTCAACTAGCGAGGTGGGACTAAACTTTTGGCCGCGGGCAGCGCAAGGCCTTTGGTCCCGGTTGGTGCCACCAACCGGTACTAAAGGGGGCAATGGTCCTGGTTCGTGGCACCAACCGGGACCAATGCTCCTCGCCCCTGGCCCATGACCATTAGTCCCGGTTTGTGCCACAAACCGGGACTAAAGGGTTGGTCCTCGTTGCGGGCAGAGTTTAGTCCCACCTCGCCAACCGAAGGGGGCTCACACCGGTTTATAAGCCCTTCCCTCTCTGCCTTGTTGAGCTCCTCTCAAAGTGAAAATAGATGCCCTAATAGAGAAAAATTTAACCTAAATTCAGAGTGAATTTCTGTGAAATTCATAGAAATTTACTTTGAATTTAGGTTGAATTTTCTTTCTAAGTGCATCTATTCTCATTTTTAGTAAGTTAATCACAAACTTGTGATTCACACAAATTTCAAAGAATTCAAATTTTAACTATTCAAATTTGAAAACTAATGGCACTAACAGAAAGTTTATAATTTTGCTGACCTAAAAGCAAAAAGAATTAAAAAATAAAGAAAAAACAAAAGAAAATAAATAATGCAAAAAACAAAACTAAAAACAGGAAAAAAACTATTTTTCTAGTAAAGTTAATCACAAACTTTTGATTCACATAAATTTCAAAGAATTCAAATTTTAACTATTCAAATTTGAAAACTAATGGCACTAACAGAAAGTTTATAATTTTGCTGACCTAAAAGCAAAAAAAATTATAAATAAAGCAAAAAACAAAAGAAAATAAATAATACAAAAAACAAAACAAAAAAAACTAGAAAAAAACTATTTTTCTAGTAAAGTTAATAACAAACTTGTGATTCACATAAATTTCAAAGAATTCAAATTTTAACTATTCAAATTTGAAAACTAATGGCACTAAGAGAAAGTTTATAATTTTGCTGACCTAAAAGAAAAAATAAAGCAAAAAACAAAAGAAAATAAATAATACAAAAAACAAAATAAAAAAACTGGAAAAAAACTAATTTTCTAGTAAAGTTAATCACAAACTTGTGATTCACATAAATTTCAAAAATTCAAATTTTAACTATACAAATTTGAAAACTAATGGCACTAACAGAAAGTTTATAATTTTTCTAAAACTAAAAGCAAAAAGAATAAAAAATAAAGCAAGAAACAAAAGAAAATAAATAATGCAAAAAACAAAACAAAAAAACTGGAAAAAAATAAAAAAAACTGCAACCTATTGGGCCACCACGACCTGAATACGACTAGAAACCCAACCTGGGCCTGGATTCAGTCCCGCAGAAGGCCCAATAGGCCCACACACAGCATAGTGTGAGATTAGGCCCGTAAGCCTGCATTTGAGAGGAGCTCGAGAGGGCAGCCGAAGTGGGGCTTATAAACCACTCTCGAGCTCTCTCAGCTAGCGAGGTGGTACTAAACTTTTGACGTGGGGCAGCACAAGGCCTTTGGTCCCGGTTGGTGCCGCGAACTGCGCGCGACTAAAGGGGTGCATTGGTCACGGTTCGTGGCACCAGTCGGGACCAATGCCCTCCTTTAGTCCCGGTTGGTGGCACCAACCGGGACCAAAGGCCTCCGCTTCCCGCCCTTTGGGCTGCTGAAAAGAGACCTTTGGTCCCGGTTGGTGGCACCAACCGGGACTAAAGGGGGGCATTGGTCCCGGTTTGTGCCACGAACCGGGACCAATGCTCTTGGTATATAAGTGGCACTTAGAAACTTTGCAGAGTTCATCACACCAGTTGCCCCCGACGACGCCGAGCACATCGACGCCGCCAGGCTGCTCCACCTCGCCATCTACGCCGCCGCCGCCAACGCCGTTGCCACCCCGAGCCCGCGTCGTCCTCGTCGCCGGCATCCCCGAGCCCGCCGTCCTCGTCGTCCCTGTCGCCGCGTGCCTCCCCGAGCCCACCCTCCTCGTCCCTGTCGCCCCGTGCCGTCCCCGTCACCGCGTGCCGCCCCGAGCCCGCCGTCCTCGTCGCCGGACTCCTGCCATCGGCGCCCCCCTCAAAGTGAGCCCCCCCTTTCCCATGGTCCCGATCAAGCGCCGCTCTTGCGCCCGAGCGTCCTTGCTCTCTGCCCCTGCTCCATGGTCGCCGCCGGCCCCGACGCATTGAAGAGCATAAGGAGAGGAGGAGGAGAGGAGAGGAGAGGAGAAGGAGTGGAGCAGCAGCAGCAACACGCCCCTGCTCCATGCTCTGAAATTTTTGATTTTTTTTCAAATATGAACAGTGCATAAAGGGTGTTTGATCAAATGCTAGATGGCTTTGGGCATTTTTAGAATTTAGGATATTTTTTGTGGTGAGGTACTGATGCAAGACAAAGGTGATGGCAAAATTTCAGAATTATTGGATTGGTTTAGAATAGGTTTTCAGCAAGGAATTTGAATCTGGTTAAAATTTCATTTAAATGAAATTTGAAAATTTTGAACTATGGATAAGAAGGTTTTTGGTGAAATGGAGTGTGGGTACTGTCATGAAGTTGGAGTAATTTTGTGGTTGTAAAAGAGTTAGGAAAATTTAGAATGTGCTAAATATGTCAAAAATGTTTTTTTGTTCATATACAATTTTTTTTATATATGACTATGGATATATGGGCAATGATGATCCATGGATGTGTGCATTGATATATATGTATTTTTGTTCATATCATTTTTTTTCATTTATATATGTATGTGGCTATAGATGGATATATATATATATATATAGATCCATGGAAAAGTTTTATATATGCAAAAGTTACATTTTTAGAAAAGTTTTATATATCTAGCTAGGAAAGGAAGAAGAAGAAAAATAATGAGAGGAAAAAGGAAAATAAGAAGAGGAAGAAAGGAGAAGAAGAGGAGAGGAGCCCGTGATGACGGCTCCGGTGACCGAACAGAGTCCGGCCAGGTAAATATATTAGTTAAGCCTGTGATGACTAGCTAATTGATGCATTCATTGTTTTGGTATGTACACATATTAATTAACTCTCGTCTAATTCTTCTTTTTTCTAGCCCTCCGGATCGAGCACAACTTTGGTAAAGAGACAAGGCCCAAAGAAAAAGTTGCACTCGGATGAAAGGTTTGAGATCACAGAAATCGCGCGCGATGGCATGCCGATTGAACCCATCCTGACAAAGGAAGAATTTTCTGCTCAGTGCGGGGTTCTTGTTAGGGACAAGATCCCGATCAGCATCCAGCAATGGTATAAGCCTAAGAACAAAGACCCTGAGGTGTCTTATGTCAATGATATGCAGAAAGATGATCTTTGGACTGAGCTGAAGGCAAATTTCACCCTACCGCCAGAGGAGGATCCGGAGAAGCCAGTTAAAGAGCAATTAATCAAGTTTCATGCCCTTAAGAAGATGGCAGAGCTATTCAGGAGGTGGAAGAATGAGCTAAAAACGTTTGTCGACAACGAAGAGACACCACAATTCATCAGCAGATATGAGAAGATCAGAGATCACTGGCCCGCATTTGTGGCCTACAAGACATCGGAAAAGAGTAAGAAGATGTCGGCGACAAACAAGAAAAATGCTGCAAAGAAGAAGATTCACCATCGCACGAGGTCAGGTGGCTACCTCAAAGCCCGGCCTAAGTGGGCCAAGGCTGAGAATGATCTGCTTGATAAAGGGATCGAACCAGAGACAATGAACTGTCCAGACCGTTGCCGGACTTGGTTCTTCGGGGCTGGCGGAACCGTGGACCCTGTATCAGGGAAATGCTTTGGACGGACGAGCAAATGAACATACCAGTCAAGAAGCTAAAGCACTATATCGATGCAGCGCAGCTAGGGACGTTCATTCCAGACAGAGAGAACGACGAGCTCACAATGGCCCTCGGGAATCCTGAGCACCCTGGACGGACACGAGGTACGCCAGGCTCCGTTTCGTGGAAGGCTGGTTTTCCGGACGCAGGCGGTTACAAATACCAATAGAGGAGGAAAAAAGTGCAGCAGACCCAAATGCAGGCGCTGCATGCAAGGGTGCAAGCGATAGAGGAACCAGAAGCAAATCGCAGCAAACGAACTGCCGAAGCTTCCCTCGAAGCTACCCCGCCATCTCAGCGGAGAAGCAGCGTGGCTTCCACTGAGCTGCTTCAGCCGGAGCATGTCTTGACGGCTCCTGCTAGCTATCCCGTGGATGCTATCACGGAGTCTCAAAATTGCCACCTTATGACGCAATGGATGAATTTGAAGGTCAAGGCGGCTGTTGGCTCTGTTTTTCCTACTGAACCCGGCGCAACTTTTCACTGCCAGCCGACTCCAGAAGGATATGCTAGGGTGATGGTGGATGAAATAACGGAGGGATTTGAGGACCTCCAGCTTGACCAGCCTACCGGTGAACGGGAGACTCAGTTGGGTTCTGCTCTGAAGACTCCATGCCTATGGCGGAAGGAGCTCATCAACCTTCCGAACTGGACGGCTCCGCCTCCTCCTCCTCCTCCTCCTCCTCCTCCTCCGGCGAGTCAGGGCACTCCGCCTCCTCCTCCTCCTCCTCCGGCGAGTCAGGGCACTCCGCCTCCTCCTCCTCCTCCTCCTCCGGCGAGTCAGGGCACTCCGCCTCCTCCACCGCCTCCTCCTCCGTGAGTGACGATCAGGGCACTCGGCCTCCTTCTCCGGTGCGTGGCGGCACTCCGCCTCCTTTTGCGCCTGCGCCGGCGCACCCGAGTAGCCAGCCTCCTCCTTCTCCGCCTCGCCACAAGGGCGGAAGAGACCCGCTGCCGCTCCGGCTGCTCCGGTGCGTCGTAGTCCTTCTCGTCCTCCTCGTAAGCAAGGAAAGAAGACAACCGCAGCCGCTCCGTCTGCTCTGCCAGCGTCTAGCAGTACAGCCAGAGGCCGGAGGCAATACAGATTCGATCCTTCTCTGAATACACCAGAGAAGTGACCATACGAGAGGACCCCGAAGGAGAACGCCGAGATCGCGCGAGAAGAAGTGAGGAACTTCTTTGAAGGGCTGAAAGCAAAGAAACATCCACCTCCGGAGGAGAAGGTAGATCCGGTGAAAGCGAAGTGCACTCTGGCTGCCCTGAAAAAACCAGCAAAGTCTCCGCCGAAAGGCAACTATGAGCGCATTATTGAAAAGTCATTTGTCGAAGCAGAGCGGTCGGGAAGTACTATCAGTGATCAAAGGTTAAAAGAACGACGAGCTAGGAAAATAATTGCCCAGCTCGGCGAACAAGCGAACCAATTGTGCCCCCCGCTCAAGGTGCCTACTAATGATCCGAGGATGGTGCCCGGTTATAACAATCTTGGTGATTTCCTGCCCGACGATGTACATTATGAATTCTTGGAGGTGGAGGAACACAAATATGAGTACGAGAAGCCTCTCGTCGAAGATAAAAGATCTCTAACAATGATGATGCGAAGATTCCATGATTGGTACATGAAAACCTGTAGAGATTCTGGGGGGAGGAATACTTTGACACTGAGAGTTAGAGAGGAGCATGACCTCGTTGGAATTGAACTGTTGAATGTTCCATTTGAGGAGTTCTTCTAGTTTTTCAATCAAAAGGCACTTGATAAAAGCAGCGGTCACTTGCTACTGTCTGTAAGTAGTACTACTTCTGTCATTAAGTCTCTTTATATAGGTCAGCTCTTTCATTGCATGTATTTATAATTATCCTCACTATATTATGCAGATTGAAGATCACCGAATTGAAGAGAAGACAAATTGGTGATATTGGGTTCATTAATACAAATCTCATAGATGCAACTGAGGTTAAATATCGTGCCGACGATACCGAGGCCAACTTGCTACGATCGTTGGAAATAAATGAAAACAAAGATATAATACTCTTTCCTTACAACTTCAAGTGAGTGTTACTGTCTTGTGCATATTCGGTTTCCCTTATTAGTCCAGGTTATAGTAATGTAATTGATGAGTTATGCATGCGTGCACAGGTTCCAATATATTCTCCTAGAGATTAAGCTTGAGCAGGGACTAGTAACCGTCTTAGACTCGAGACGAAAAGATCCCCAGGACTATGCGGACATGACTCAAATGCTCTAGAAGTAAGTTAAATCGATCATTATCCACCATATCAGCAACTTTGTTCATTTCCTGATATCAAGTAATTTTTTTCTTTGTCTGGCAGGGTTTGGAGAAAATTCACCAAAAAAGCTCCGGGACTGTCGAAGAAGCTACAATTTAGACACCCGAAAGTAACTACTATAGTAACATGTTCCGTGCATCTCCTAGTGATTCAACCGCTAGTTTGATTGACCTCTATTTCTTATAAAGTGGTTGTGGCAGGAACTAGGGAATGATTTCTGTGGATACTACGTTTGCGAGTCCATCCGCCACACGACATGTGAACGAGGGTACTCTAACGAACAATATGAAGTGCGTAAGCAATAATATTCACAATTTTATTTTATTACCATCATTTGTGTTGAGTTCCATTGATATATATATATATATATATATATGTATATATATAACCCCCTTCTTCAAATTAGATCTTTTGGATGCGGGATGAACTCTTGGCACCAGCTCGTATGCGAGCAATTCAAGAGGAATTGGCGGCATTCTTCCGTGACCACGTGATCGTTGAAGACGGAGAATACTATGTGGATCATGTGTTCGTATATAATTAGGAAATTATATTGTAAGAGATAATTATTGTATATATGTAGCCGGTAGTGCCGGATAGATATACGAGAACTTGTTTTTCGACCAATCTCTCGGAGAAGGAGAGGTGGTCGATATCACTTCTCTCTGTATGCATATATGTTCATGACGATCTTCTGTTTCCTTCGTTTGCTTACTAGCTAGCTAGCGTGTCTAGTCCTCTCTATACGTATATAGTACGTAGCGTCTACCAAGCACGGACATAAGAGAGGACACTTCTCTCTATTAATTAGCTAGCTAACACAATATATGAAACACCTAAATTAACCTCCCAAAACCCCCACCCCCCCCTTTCAAAAAAACAAAACCCTAGCCCCTGAAATGCTGACGCGTGGATGCCTATTGGTCTCGGTTGGTGCCACCAACCGGAACCAAAGGCAAAAAAACAAAAACCTCAGCCCCTGAAATGCTGATGCATGGATGCCTATTGGTCCTGGTTGGTGCCACCAACCGGGACCAAAGGAAAAAAAACAAAAACCTCAGCCCCTGAAATGCTGACGCGTGGATGCCTATTGGTCTCGGTTGGTGCCACCAACTGGGACCAAAGGCCCTCCTGCACTAGTAGAAAAAGGGTCAAACGTGAAGCACATTAGTGCCGGTTTGTATTTGAGCCGGCACTATTGTATACATTAGTGCCGGTTCCAACGGCTAGCCGGGCCGCTTTCATTAGTACCGGTTCATGGCGAACCTTTAGCACCGGTTCGTGCCACGAACCGGTACTAATGAGAGTGGTGGCAGGATGTTGTTAGACTGGGGCCCCTCCAGCCCCTTTAGTACCGGTTCTTGGCACGAACCGGTACTAAAGGTCGTCCTACATAAACCCTTCGTCCACCCGAGCTCGCTCTGTTCTTCCCCTTTCCCCTCTCCTCTCTATTCTTCCCCTCTTCCTCTCGAGCTCATCACACATTTTGCCCAAAATTTGTCAAGATTTGAAGGCCCCCATCCATTCAAATGATCACAAAGGTTAGCAACTTTGTCCTTTCATCTCTCATTGCTAGATTAGCTCTTGCAATGCTTTATATAGTGATTAATTTGTGAGTTTAGTAATTTGGGAGGATATATATATGTGCTAGTATTTGATTTATATGCAATTTGAGGTCAAAAATAACACTTAGTTTGCATATGGAGGTGTGGTTTACTTAGTGCCTTCTAAATCTCCGTCGTAACCACCGTCGATCCCCGCACCGTCCCGTCACCGGCACCACCTTGTGGTGAGCCTCTTGTTCATGAAATTTTATATAAAAATTGATGTTTGTGTGATTTGGATATATAGTTACTCGTATAATTATCTTACCCGTACGTTGTTTGTTATACATATAGTGCCACGGTTTTGATATCCGTCCCCGTCGGCCCTCGTCCTTGTTATGATTCGGATGTGGTATATATATATTCTCTTTTAAAACTAGTTGCATTTCGTGCCCATCAAGTTGACATAGAAATTTTTTCTAGGAGGTATGTGAACCGGAAATTCCAACCGATCCTATTGTCGAGAGGTTAAATTTAGTTGAAAGAGAAAACGAGTACTTGAAAGAAAAATTGAAAAGAATTGAGGGGGAGAAGATGGAATTGGAGTTGCATGTTGCCGATGTCGTCGATGATCACAAGATCAAGATGGAGAAAATGCGCTTGAAGATTAGAAATATTAGAAAATATGCCATCGATAGTGAGGCTTGGTATCATTATGCTGTTGGATCCATTGTTACCTTAGTTGCGATCTTGATCGTATTTGTTGTTGCATTTAAATGCTTTAGCTAGAGAGTTATTTGTTTGTTGCATTTAAGTGTTGTATGAACTTTATGTATGAACTTGTATTAATTTGGTCTATTCGGTGTTGTGTAATGAAGATGAGCCGGCAATGGATCTACGATGACCGATGCTCTCCCCAGTTCGTTGAGGGCGTGCATACTTTTCTGCTTGCGGCTGAGGCAAACAAGCGGGCAGATGGTTTTATGCCTTGTCCATGTGCTCGCTGTAAGAATGGTCACAATTACTCTACGTCAAGAACCATTCACGTCCACCTGTTTAAGTCCGGTTTCATGCCCCACTATAATGTTTGGACCAAGCACGGAGAAAGAGGGGTTATGATGGAAGACAATGAAGAAGAAGAGGACGATGATAGCTATCCTGGCCATGGGTTCCCTGAATACGATGATACAACAATGGGGGAAGAAGCTGAGCCGGTAATGTGGGAAGAAGCTGAGCCGGCAATGCGGGAAGAAGCTGAAGAAGAGGCATCAGATGAGCCCGTTGATGATCTAGGTCAGGCCATTGCCGATGCAACGAGAAACTGCGCAAGTGATTTGGAGAAGAAGAAGTTGCAGCACATGTTAGAGGATCACAAAAAATTGTTGTACCCAAATTGCGTAGGTGACAAGAAAAGCTGGGCACCACACTGGAATTGCTGCAATGGAAGGCAGAGAATGGTGTATCTGACAAGGGATTTGGAAAGTTGCTGGTAATGATAAAGGATATGCTTCCAAAGGACAACGAATTGCCCGAGAGTATGTACAAAGCAAAGAAGGCTGTCTGCCCTCTAGGGTTAGAGGTGCAGAAGATACATGCATGCCCTAATGATTGCATCCTCTACCGCAGTGAGTACGCGGATTTGAACGCTTGCCCGGTATGTGGTGCATTGCGCTATAAGATCAGCCGTGATGACCCTGGTGATGTCGAGGGCGAGCGCCCCAGGAAGAAGATTCCTGCCAAGGTGATGTGGTATGCTCCTATAATACCACGGTTGAAACGTTTGTTCCAAAACAAAGAGCATGCCGAGGCGATGCGATGGCACAGAGAAGACCGTAAGAAAGACGGAAAGTTGAGAGTACCCACTGATGGGTCGCAGTGGAGAAAAATCGAAAGAAAGTACGGGAAGGAGTTTGCAGATGACGCAAGGAGCGTATGGTTTGGTCTAAGCGCAGATGGCATTAATCCTTTTGGGGAGCAGAGCAGCAACCATAGCACCTGGCCTGTGACTCTATGTTTGTATAACCTTCCTCCTTGGTTGTGCATGAAGCGGAAGTTCATTATGATGCCAGTGCTCATCCAAGGCCCTAAGCAACCAGGCAACGACATTGATGTGTACCTAAGGCCATTAGTTGAAGAGCTCTTACAACTGTGGAATGGAACAGGTGTACGTGCGTGGGATGAGCACATGGGGGAAGAATTTGACCTAAAGGCGTTGCTGTTCGTGACCATCAATGATTGGCCTGCTCTCAGTAACCTTTCAGGATAGACAAACAAGGGATACCGCGCATGCACGCACTGTTTGGACGATACCGATAGTATATATTTGGCTAATTGTAAGAAGAATGTGTACCTGGGACATCGTCGATTTCTTCCGAGCAGGCATCCCGTAAGAAAGAAAGGCAAGCATTTCAAAGGTGAGGCGGATCACCGGATGAAGCCTCGCCACCGTACTGGTGCTGATGTACATGATATGGTCAAGGATTTGAAGGTGGTCTTTGGAAAGGGTCCTGGTGGACAACCTGTTCCTAATGACGCTGACGGACGCGCACCCATGTGGAAGAAGAAATCTATATTTTGGGACCTGCCCTATTGGAAAGACCTAGAGGTCCGCTCTGCAATCGACGTGATGCACGTGACGAAGAATCTTTGTGTGACCCTACTTGGCTTCTTGGGCGTGTATGGAAAGACAAAAGATACACCTGAGGCACGAGAGGACCAGCAACGTATGCACGGAAAAGACAGCATACATCAGGGTCATGCAAGCTACGCTCTTACCAAAGAAGAGAAGGAAATCTTCTTTGAATGCCTGTTCAGTATTAAGGTACCGTCTCGCTTCTCGTCGAATATAAAGGGAATAATAAACATGGCAGAAAAAAAATTCCAGAACCTAAAGTCTCATGACTGCCACGTGATTATGACACAACTGCTTCCGGTTGCATTGAGGGGGCTTCTACCGAAAAACGTTCGATTAGCCATTGTGATGCTATGTGCATTTCTCAATGCAATCTCTCAGAAGGTAATCGATCCAGAAATCATACCAAGGTTATAGAATGATTTGGTGCAATGTCTTGTCAGTTTCGAGTTGGTGTTCCCACCATCCTTCTTCAACATCATGACGCACGTCCTAGTTCACCTATGCGAAGAGATTAACGTTTTGGGTCCTGTATTTCTACACAATATGTTCCCCTTTGAGAGGTTCATGGGAGTCTTAAAGAAATATGTTCATAACCGCGCTAGGCCAGAAGGAAGCATCTCCAAGGGCCGTCAAAATGAGGAGGTCATTGAGTTTTGTATTGACTTTATTCCTGACCTTAAGCCGATTGGTGTTCCTGAATCACGGCATAAGGGCAGACTGGATGGAAAAGGCACGCTAGGAGGGGAACAAATAATATGTATGGACGAACATTCTCTCACTGAAGCACACTACACAGTTCTATAGAATTCTGCCTTGGTGGCTCCGTATATGGATGAACACAAGAATTTGCTACGCTCCAAACACCCGGAGCGGTCTGATGACTGGATTACACGTGAACAAACCAGGAGTTTCGCCAGCTGGTTGCAGACACGTACCATGCATGACACCTCTATTGAAGATGACCTGTACTTGCTGTCCCAGTTACCATCTTGGAATATAATGACTTTCAAAGGGTACGAGATAAATGGTAATACATTTTACACGATCTCCCAAGATAAGAAGAGCAACAACCAAAACAGTGGTGTCCGCTTTGATGCAGAAACTAAGACAGGAAAGGAAACATATTGTGGTTATATACAGGACATATGGGAACTTGACTATCGACGTGGTTTGAAGGTACCTTTGTTTGTGTGCAAATGGGTCAATATGACACGAGGCAGGGTAACGGAAGACCCGCAGTACGGAATGACAACAGTGGATCTCAACAATCTTGCGTATGCAGACGAACCATTCGTCCTAGCCAATGATGTGGCACAGGTTTTCTATGTGAAGGACATGTCTACCAAGCCAAGAAAAAGAAAAGATAAGGAAGCGAATGCATCGTACGATGAGCCAAAGCGGCACATAGTTCTTTCTGGGAAGAGAAACATCGTGGGAGTGGATGACAAGACAGACAAGTCAGAAGATTATGAAAAGTTTGATGAATTTGCTCCATTCACAGTGAATATTGACCTGAGCATCCCGTTAAATGATGAAGATTTTCCATGTTTACGGCGCAAAGGGACACACGCGAAGAAAAAGTTTCACACCCAAAGATCTGGGATGTGATTGGCTTCACTATCATCACTTTCTTCTGTGTTTCACACCCAAAAGGGAATCTCTGTAATAGTTAGGGTAGTTAATTATGTGTTTTGGCATTTGAAACGCGAAGAAATTTTATGTGTAAACAAATTCTTTCATGCCTTTACTGATTTTTAAAGTTAAGTTATTCACAAACTAGTGATTCACACTAATTTCAAATAATTCAAAATTTAAACTATTCAAATTTCAAAACTACGGGCACTAACAGAAAGTTTGTAATTTTTTGTACCTAAAGCAAAAATATTCACAAAGAAACTCTAAATACACAAAAAAACAACTCAAAAATAAATAAAGCAAAAAAAATAAAAAAGCCCGCCTACTAGGCCAGAGCGGCCGGCATACGACTAGAAACCCAACCTGTTGTTGGGCCAGGATGCAGGCCCGCAAAGGCCCAGTGGGCCAACAGGGCAGCACAGAACATGTAGGCCTAGTAGGCCTGCTTTGGAGAGGAGCTCGAGATTATAAACCAGTGCGGTCGCCCCTCGGCTAGCGAGGTGGGACTAAACTTGTCGCACCGCACCTGCGCCAGCGCACCCCCTTTAGTACCGGGTCGTGGCACCAACTGGTACTAAAGGGGGGCCTTTAGTACCGGTTGGAGCCACCACCCGGTACTAAAGGGGGTCGCTTCCCGCCGCTTGGCCTGGCCAAAACAGGCCTTTAGTACCGGTTGGTGGCTCCAACTGGTACTAAAGGCCCCTCCTATATAAACAACACTTACGAAAATTTCAGTTTCTCATCTGCTTCTTCTCCTCTGCACCGTCGCCCGCCGCCCCCTTACGTCTCCATCCCTCGTCGCCGCCCCCGTCGCCGCCCCGTCATCCCCGTCCCCGTCATCCCCGTCGTCACCGCCGCCCCGTCCCGCGTCGTCGTTGTCCCCGTCGTCGCCGCCCCGTACGTCCCCGTCGTCATCGCCTCCCAGGCCCGTACGTCCCCGTCGTCATCGCCTCCCAGGCCCGTACGTCCCCGTCCTCGTCATCGCCGCCCCGTCCCTGTCCCCGTCGTCATCATCCCCGTCGTCGCCGCGCCCGTCGTCGTCCCCGTCGCCGCCCCCCGTCGCCTCTCGCCTCGCCGGTGAGCGCGCACACACACATACATTTTTTGTTTTTTAGTTATACAAATAGTTAGAAACTTTTCTATTTTTTAGAAATTGTTAGCAATTTTTCTGTTTTTTAGAAATAGTTAGAAATGTTAGAATTGTTAGAATAGTTAGAAATGTTAGAATTGTTAGAATAGTTAGAAATGTTAGAATTGTTAGAAATTTTTCTGTTTTTTAGTTATAGAAATAGTTATAAAAAAGTTAGAATTGTTAGAAATTTTTCTATTTTTTAGTTATAGAAATAGTTACAAAAAAGATAGAAATTTTTCTTTTTTTAGTTCTAGAAATATTAGAAATGTTATAGAAATGTTAGTTATATAGAAATGTTAGAAATTTTAGTTATCAAAATCCAATCATTAAAAAATGTTACTTTTTGCGGGCATATAGCTAGTATTTGTTCTCGATGATGCCCGGCCCGCATCCTCGCCGTCGACCCGTCCGCGACGACGTCCGACTGACCCATGTCCGGGACTAGGCTCCGCCGGGCTGGCACTGGGAGGTGCTGCCTAGAGGGGCGCGCCGCTTGATGAGGAACCCGGCCCCGGGTCCCGTCGTCGTCCCTGATCTCATTTGGTGGCGTTCGCGTGGGCCAATTTCGGTGCGGAGGGAGCCGGCCCCGCCGGAGGTGGTACGTCGCCGTGTCAGGGAGGAGGACGAGCACGTCCATCGCTACATGGTTGCGTTAGAGCGCGGCAGGTTCTCCAATACCTGGCAGTTTCTTCAGGGATCTCACTTCAGCTATGATCCTGTGAGGGTTCCTTCTCTTTGGGTGTCCACCGCCCGCGCTGCAGGAACCGCTAGTGTCCTAGATTCTTCTATAGTATTCGATCTTTATTAGCTACCTAGCCAATGATGTACTCGATATATAATATTCAAGACGATGTATTCGAGATTATATATTATTCGAGACGATGTATTCGAGATTATATCTATTATTCGAGATGATGTATTCGAGATTATATCTATTATTCGAGACGATGTATTCGAGATTATACCTATTATTCGAGACGATGTAATTTGAATACTAAATTGTTTTATATTTCTTTTGGCATAGTTAAATAAAAGCTATGGCGGACAATACCGACAGAGAGGGAGAACAGACCATGTTCGATATAATACGCGGGCCAGATGATGATCAGAATGAAGAAGATTATGACGGCTCCGAATTTCTAAACAACACCGGAGAGGGTGATATGATATTCGATCACGACGACCGAATTGATGAAGTCATGAACTACGATTATGACAACACCGGAGAGGTATATATATTTATATAAGCAGGCATCTGGTGATCATCACATGTTTTAAATGAGTTGAAGATATATTAACAAATCAATCTCTCTTCTTTCAGCCATCCGGATTGAGCAAATCTTCAGGCAACAGGACGAAACGAGGCCCGAACAAAAAGTTGAAGGAGGGCGTAAAGTATAATATCGAGGCAATCAAACCTAATGGCGAACCATTAGCGCCTAAGAAGATTGCGGACAAGTTCGTTCGTCAGTGCGGAGTTCTTGTGAAGGACCAACTCCTGATCTCCCTTCAAGAATGGAGAGAGCCAGCAAAGCCACGTCCAGATCTTACTTTTGTCGAAGACAGACAAAAAAGTCTGCTTTGGGATACTCTCATGGAACATTTCATCCTACCAGATCATTTCACAGAAGCAGATGTGCAGAAAGTCAAGGAGGCTGCTCTTAGGAAGATGGCGGTTGCATTCAAGAACCACAAGAATCGTGAATGGGACAAGTACATCAAGGGAGGAAGGAAGACTCTAGTATTCGAGGGAACACTAGAGAATCAAAGTGCTCATTGGGACGATTTCGTGAAATTCAAGGATTCAGAATTATCTAAGGAACGGTCAAGAATAAACAAGGCCAATGCCGCAAAAAAGGATAAGTTCCATAAGCTGGGGCTAGGTGGCTATGCGGTTGGAATGCCTAAGTGGGATATGTCTAAGAAAGAGATGCTGGATGCAAGTGTCACTCCAGAAACATTGAGCTGGCCCCCAGGTGCAGGACTTGGTTCTATGCGCATGGGGGGGAGTTGGACCCGAAGACAGGCGAAGTTTCCAAGAAGGCATGTCTGGATGGAGCCGAAGATAAGCTACTTGTTGCAATAGAAGAGGCTCGATCCGGGTTGTTCGAGCCCAACAGAGAGAACGACGAGCTTACGCGTGCCCTGGGAAATCCTGAACACCCGGGAAGAACACGAGGCATGGGCGCTATTCCGTGGTATGAGGGGTTTTCGAACTGGAACGCCGACTACAGAACCCGTGCGAGAAAGAAGATTGCGGAGGAGAAGAAGAGGAAGATGGAGGAGGAGCAGAGGAAGCTCGACTATGAACGCCTTCAAGGCCTAGAATCAGCGCACGCAGACTTGGCAATCAAATTCCAGCGGCAGCAGGAGCATATCGACTCACTTAGCCAGCAAAGGGGGTCTCAGTAGCTGCAGCAGCTAGCGGATGATCCACCATTGGATACCACCGCCCCATCCATGCCGAGAAGCAGCGTGGGTTCCACCCCGTTTGATGCAATGCTGGATAGATACCCCGTGGATGACATCGCGGAGAACACTAACTGCGAGCTACACTTCAAAATTAAGAACATATCCTTGAAGGTGGCGGACGGCGTTGGTTATACAAATTCCCCCGATGCAACCTTCCATTGCAACCCGATTCCAGCAGGCTATGCTCGTGTCGTGGTTGATGAGGTGGTGGACCAATATTCGGGGCTAGAGCTTGACATTCCTAGAGGTGACGAGGAGGACACACTCAGAGATGCCAAACATCGTATCATCCTATGGAGAAAGGATTGCATCATCTTTCGAAGGCCACCGACACCGCGTCACCCGACTCCTCGTCGAAGTCCGCCACCGAGTCAGCAGACTCCCGCTCCTCCAAGTCCACCAACGCGTGAGGCCACTCCTCCTCCTCCAAGTCCGGCAAAGTGTCAGGCCACTCCTCCTCCAAGTCCGACACAGCGTCAGACATCCACTCCTCCTCCAAGTCCGGCACAACCTCAGGCCACTACAAGTCCGGCATAGCTTCAGGCCACTCCTCCTCGTCCAACTCAGCCCCGTTAGCCGTCTCCGCCGCCTCAGCAATCGCAGAAAAGACACCCCGCAGCTATGGTGCGTAGCGGTACGAGTCGAGGTCATAGTACAGGAAGTACAGGCGGAGGCAAGCGATATAAATATGGTCCAAACCTCACTACTCCTCTTCCTGAGAGGGCTTATGATAGGACCGAGGATCAAACCAATGCCATAGTGCGGGCAGAAGTCGACGCCCATTTTGGACCGAAACCGCCACCGCCGCCAAGGGAGAAAGTGCCTGTGGAAGCAGTTGACCACTTCATTCGTATGGCTCAACCACCAGCTCCTAAGCCTGTTGACACAGACTATGAACGCCACATAAGGAAGTTACATCGACAACGTCTACAGAAGAAGGCGAGCTCGAGCTCGAGCAAACAACAAGCAGCTGTCAAAAAATGCGGGAAAACCGTTGCCCAGCTGGGAGAACAAGCGGCACAATCGATCCCCCCGCTTGTTGTGCCGTGAACAACACGTGACAGTAAGGGCGCCCAATATTATTGTGGGCAAACAGTTTACGTTCCCGAGGTGGGCGATGTGGTAATAACCCAAGAGCATATAATGCAGGCTGAAACTCTCAACATCACTGTTGGACAACTCCTCGAGATCAAGGACATGCCTATGCTTACAGAGGAGGAAATAAAACGGAAATATGCCCGGGCCAACCTTTGGTCAATCCAGAAGAGGTCAAGAAGCTCCCAACGAGAATGTATGAATTGCATCAATGGTACATGGACATTACCGAGAGATCCGATCGAGAGTCCCTCATGGTGCCAGTCAAGAAGGATCATTACTACCATGAGAAACCTATGACCGTTGAGTATTCTGAACTGTTTCAGTTATACAATCAAGACGCACTCGACAAATCTATCGTCAGTTGCTATTGTCTGTAAGTGATTTCTTTCTGTAATTTAAGTCTCAAGCTAGCTGTAGTGATCCTTTTGATCAATCATTACCTGTAATTATCCTCACTATATTCTTTTCTGTGGTATTATGCAGGATGAAGATGTATGAAATGAGAAAAGGTGGACGCTATGGCATTGGGTTCATTGACCCAAACACCGTTAATGAATACACATGGAAAATAAACAAGCATTATGAAAAGCAGGTAGAGGACAGCATGCTAGAGTTCTTGAAGCGCCTCAAATACAATGAAGATATACTACTTCCTTACAACTTCCAGTGAGTCACACTTTCTTGTACTACAAATTCTCTGTTTTTGCCTACTAGCTAGCTACATGTTTTTGCTTACATATGCCCGCTTAATTAAGACATGCAAACGTGTGTGCATGCAGATTTCACTGGATCTTGTGTATCATTAAAGTTGACGCCGGAACAGTTCAAATACTGGACTCACTACTCAAAGCAAATAGTGACTATAACATCTTATTTGGGATAGTCAACAGGTAATTTCAATCATTTTTAACTATATATCTCGACCTATTTAGTTCGTCATTTCATGATATGAACTATTTAATAACCCCTTTATTCATTTTCTTTGTCGGCGGGCAGGGCTTGGGCAAGGTTCATCAGCGTCACGGAAGGCGAATGGAAACGACAGCTGAAATGGTTTCGACCCAAGGTAAGTAATTAAGTAGTACTAGCTAGCTAGCTGCCATCTCTTTAATTATCATGCTTGATTAATTATTATCTGATCAAATTAAATTCCATTCTCGTAATAAAGGCCCTGAAGCAGGCGCAGGGGACTGATCTGTGTGCATTCTACGTTTGCGAGAACATTCGCATGATGGCGTCCGAAAGGAGCAGATCTCAAAGACAGGAATGGGTACGCTTGTCAGAACACTATTCACAATTTTTACACCATTATCGATATCTAGTCACACAACTAATACACATGCATATTGATCTCCTTCTTAACAGTTCAAAGAGGTGCGGGACAAGCTCCTAGAAACGGAGCGCGTAGAAGCACTTCAAGAGGAAATAGCGGGATTTTTGCTCGACCAGGTCATAAATCCGAAGGGAGAATACTATTACCCGCTACCGCCTCCATCGACCAGGTCATGAACCACTTCCAATTGTCATCGTGCTCCGAAGGCACCAATTAGGCTAATGCCACTGGCTCCGAAGGCAACATGCATATGTAGGAGAAATTGTATATAGCTATACATGTGTGTATGTGTGAATTAATATGGTGGTTTGTGAGACATTGATGATATATATATATGATTGGTTCTACTAGAAATTCTATTTATATATATATATATATATGCATAACGTGTACAATGTGTAGTATCATAAAATACCAGCAAATGAAAAAGAATTAAAATGGAAAACACAAAATTAAATGAAAAAGAAATCATAAAACCAAAAAAACCCCAAACATTTTAGTACCGGTTGGTGTTACCAACCGGTACTAAAGGGCTCCCGGCCCCCGGAGCTGGCTCATGCCACGTGGTTGCCCTTTAGCACCGGTTCATGCTGAACCGGTACTAAGGGGGGGGGGCTTTAGTGACCACACTTTAGTGCCGGTTATGGAACCGGCACTAAAGGGCCTTACGAACCGGTGCTATTGCCCGGTTCTGCACTAGTGCTGCCTGGGCTCGGCACACCGGTCACGTGGAGGCACATCTGTCCCGGTTCCTATTTGAACCGGGACTAAAGGCCCAGGGCATTAGTAACCACCCTTTAGTCCCGGTTCAAAAACCGGGACAAAAGGCCCTTACCAACCGGACAGAAGACCCTTTTTCTACTGGTGGCTGCCTTCCCCATGCTAGGTATTGGACGAGTGACTTGCGTGACGCCTCCAGCAGCGATCTCCGTCGTGCTACCATCATCCGGCGCGGACGTCATGGATGGTCGGGTGGCCGGACCCCCGCCAAGAACCGATCCTGCGCCGCCGCAAGGTGCTCCTCCACTCAGGCCGCCGGTCCATGATGCGAGGGCCGCGGAGAACCCTAATGGCTCAGGTCGGGGGCACTTCGCGGGTGCGGGACATGATGACCGTGCCAGTCTCGTTGGCAGTAGGGTGATGACGGCTATAACGCCTATGGGGACGGACATCACCGGGGTTCTTCAACAGGCGGAGGCCGTGGCTATGCATGGCAGAACGAGGGCGGTGGCGGCCGCGATTTCTATGGCCCTCCGGGAGGTTTCGTGGAGGGGCCAGCTGGTCCTACCTACCGTCCACGCGGAAATTATCGCTATAACCGGGGATGGAGGGAAGGTGGTAGATGACCGCCCCCGCCTAGACCTCCACCACCTCCGGCCCAGACGACAGAGGTGCAGAAGGCACCGACAACGATTCTTGTGGAAGTGGTGACTAAGCAAGCGCTACCCGCGGCTGCCATGGAGGCGGTCATGACGTTGGCAACTGTACAGGTGCCCGTGGCTAAGTAGACGAGAACTAAGCAGCGGGATTTGGCTTCTGATAAGAGTTCTGACAAGGCCGCCGGTGAAGGTAAGGGTGCAGACAAACGCGACGGGGAAAAATTATCCAAGTGGGCACTTAAGAAGAAAAATTTACCGTGTTACAGATGCGGTGAGCCAGGACATTTTATGGTTGAGTGCACCACTGAGCTTTGTGACTATTGTAGTAGATCGCAGCATGCGTCTGCTAACTGCCCACTTCTTTCTGGCCCCAAACTAGTAGTCAACATTTATGGGGTCTGTTCTCAACAGTTAATGTTTTTTGAGTCACCGGAAGTGGCACCTATGGCGCATGTGATGGAGAGTTGCTTCCCCGCAGTCATCAAGGTTACTAATGGGGTTTTGACAGAGGCTCAGATTGTGAGACAGTTGCGGGACTTGGTGCCAGGTGATTATCAGTGGGATCTTGTTAAGTTGGAGGACCAGACTTACAAGGTTGATTTTCCCACTAAGGAGGACCAGTTGCATGTTCTCAAGTATGGCTTATGCATAGTATAGAGTACAAATATTGTCATTGCTTTTGATGAGTGGAAAGAGAAGGAGCCCGAGGGTATACCGTTAGAGAAGGTATGGGTGCGCTTCTTTGGGGCACCGCGCAAATATATTAATCATTTTTTGGTTGCTTGGAGCTTGGGGTCGCTTATTGGCAAGACGGAGCAGGTTGACATGCCTTTCACTTGTGCTCACGGAGCGGCGAGGTTACTTGTCAACGTGGTCAGTTTGCAGCACGTGCCGGATGTGGTCAAGTGGACACATGCCTGGGTTACATATGTCCTTGAGATTGAGATTGAGGATACACAAGTACCGCAGGAGGGAGATGATCTTCAGGATATGGATACGAGTGAGGGTGATGGAGGAGCCCCCGACAATCAGGACAAGGGGACTGAGAGTAATCCGCAGGACTTGGCGAAGGGGCCAGAGTCATAGTCGGACAAGGCGGAAACTGCCAAGGAGCCGTCATCCACGACACCGGTTAACACACTCCGGTTTGGTTCTTTTGCAGCTCGGTCTGCACCTAGTCAGTTATGGAGTAACCGAGTTGAGGCGGATAATCCAGAGGAGCTCGAGTTACCACCGATATTGTCTCCTACTGCTGGTTCGCCTATTGTACTTGTGTCCCACAGGGTTGATTCCGATATTCTGGACTCGCAGGGCTGCGGTCTCCCGTTGGCGAGTGGGGGGTGGTGGGCAGGAGGCTACCACTCCCAGCCCAATTACGACTATACAGGTCAGCTAGGGGAGGGGCGCGAGCTGGAGATCTGCCCTACTATCTAACCACAGGCCGGTTCTGGACATCTTGGTTCGGTGCATAGGCAGGAGGCCAGCACTGTTCCCTCGCCGACGTCGTCTGCGCACTCTGTCATCGGTTTGGGGGGAGAGGGACTATGGAGCAGGTGCCTCCACAGTCAGTCTCTCCCACCATTGCGGCTGGAGTGGCTCGCGAAGCCGCGCCTATCCCTTCTTCACCGGCAACTAGGGATAGGCGTCTCTGTGGGGAGCACTCACCTAGGGAGAGGACTATAGAGGAGCTCATTTCCTTTGGCGGGATTCTGGATCCGGTAGTGTCTGGCAGGTGTGTCAGCAACCGGATCTAGGAACAACCTGATGCTGATGACCTATCGTTAGCGCGCGCCAAGAGGACGGCCATGCTTCGAGATGTCGAGGCAACTACAGATATGTATTTTGATACAAGTTGTTCAATTATGCATTTCTCTGAGCAAGAAATTATTGATAAGGCAAACAACTTAGGAATAGCTTTGGGTTTAAATGAAAAAGAGGTAGTGAAATTTGTTAACGATCTTTTGGATTTAGAAGAAGAACGGGCCTCTGAAATAATTCGAATCCTTGCATCACTTAAACCTATGCATGAGGATGACATGAAAAACTTAGGAATTGTAGCCCTTGAGAACTTGCAATAATCTTTTACCTAGTGATGATGCCGAGGATAAGGAGGGATCCGAGATTATGGAAAGTGTAGAGCCTCTAGTGACGGAGGTCACTATCTTGTGTCCTATTGAGCATACGGTTTCGGAGGGTGCTGGGGAGAAGCCTAAGCGATCCTGGAAACAAAAAATCTATCCTACGAACTTCAGCAGTTCATAGAAGCGCTAGGGTTAAACTGAAGAAAAAATTCCATGATGACTTATGAAAGAAATCTTTTGGAATAGCAGAGGTCTGGCTGACTTGGCTAAACGAAGGTTCTTGGAGAAAACAACAGTAGAGAAACAATTAGATTTTATTGCACTTTTGGAAACACGATGGGATAATTTTTCTTCACAATTTCTTGGAACTTTATCCGGAGGAGTTGATTTCGATTGGCACGTTTTACCTCCTAGAGGAAGATCTGGTGGGATCTTACTAGGGGTTCGGTGTGAAACACTTGAGGTCCTTAACGTGGTTCTGGGAGATTTTATGGTTAAGTTTCGGGTGAGATCAAAATTGGATGGTTTTCGATGGCTCTCGTGGATGTGTATGGAGCAGCACAACCTGCACTTAAGCCAGATTTCTTGGCTGACTTGGTGCAGATTTGTGGAGATGAGAATCTACCAATCCTGCTCGATGGTGATTTCAATATAATTCGGAGGAGAGATGAAAAGAACAATTATAATTTTGATGGTCGGTGGGCTATGATGTTTAATATGATTATCGAGAGTTAATTTGAGAGAAATCGAACTCATCGGTAGACAATTTACTTGGGCCAACTCGTTGCCCACTCCAACTTATGAGAAATTGGACAGGGTACTTGCTAGTGTGGAATGGGAACAAAAATATTCTTTGGTGCCGGTCCATGTGATGGAAAGAGCGATCTCAGACCATACACCATTGTTTGTAGATTCAAGAGAGGCTACACATATTGTGAACAAGAATGCTTTCTCTTTCGAACTAGGTTGGTTCGAGAAAGAAAACTTCTTGGAGATCATTGCACGTGAATGGGCCATTCCTGTTAGTGGAAGCACTAGTCTTGAGAGATGGCAAAATAAGATCCGACATTTGAGACAGTTTTTGCGAGGTTGGGCCAGAAATGAGAGTGGGATTTACAAACAAGAAAAAGAGCGACTTAGTCGTTTGATCAAAGCTTTAGATTTAAAAGCTGAAACTAATATGCTTACGGTTAATGAGCAAAGTTCGATGTCCGAAGCTGAGCAAGGCCTACGAGCTCTTCTTAGGGAGGAGGAGCTCAAATGGGCACTGCGTGCCAAAGTGCTTAAGGTTGTCCAAGGGGATGACAATACACAATTTTTCCATATGATTGCGAATGGCAAACATAGGAATAAGAAATGATTCAGCTTGAACAAGATGAGGGGACAATTTTGGGGCATGAGAATCTGAAAGCTTATATCTCTAACTACTATAAACAACTGTTTGGCCATCCGAAAGCTAGTGTGGTGACCCTAAATGAAACTGTTATTGGAGATATTCCTCGGCTCTAGGTAGAAGAGAACGATATTTTAGCTGCACCGTTTATTGAGAAGGAGATTCTGGATGCAATCTCACAAATGAAATCGAAGAAAGCATCGGGACCAGATGGGTTTCCAGCTGAATTCTATAAGAAATGTTGGCATATTATTAAAGATGATCTTATGCCTATGTTTCATGATTTATTTAACAGACATTTAGAGTTGTTTCATCTTAACCTTGATATGATTACATTATTGCCAAAGAAAGAAGAGGCTATTCGGATTGAACAGTTTGGGCTAATTTGCCTTCTTAACGTGAGTTTCAAAATCTTCAAAAAGGTGGGGACCACTAGATTGACACAGATCGCGCATTCAGTGGTACAACTGAGCCAAACAACGTTCATGCAAGGCCGTCATATACTGGAAGGGGTGGTCGTTTTGCATGAAACATTACATGAGATCCATTTGAAGAAGCTTAATGGGGTTGTCTTCAAAGTGGATTTTGACAAGGCGTATGATAAAGTAAAGTGGTCCTTCCTACAACAGGCAATGCGCTTGAAAGGATTTAGCGAGGTCTGGGGGAACCAAGTGGGTTCTCAAGTCCAGATGGGTAGTGTCGGAATCAAGGTTAACGATGATATTGGTCATTATTTTCAGACACACAAGGGTTTCAGACAAGGAGATTCCATGTCTCCTCTCCTATTTAATATAGTGGCCGATATGTTAGCCATTCTCATTGGCAGGGCCAAACAGCATGTGTAAGTGGAGGGGTTAGTTCCTCATCTGGTTGAGGGAGGAGTATCCATTCTACAGTATGCTTACGACACTATCTTATTTATGGATCACGACATTGCTAAGGCATGTAATATGAAACTTATTTTATGCCTATTCGATCAATTGTTTGGCTTAAAGATAAACTTCCACAAAAGTGAATTGTTCTGCTTTGGGAAGGCCAAAGACGAACAAGATACATATAGACAATTGTTTGGATGTGAATTGGGCTCTTTACCCTTTAGTTATTTGGGCATACCGATCCATCACCGTAAGTTATCTAATAAAGAATGGAAATGTATCGAAGATCGAATAGAAAAAAAGCTGAGCTGCTGGAAGGGTAAGCTCATGTCTTATGGAGGCCGGCTAGTGCTGATTAACTCAGTACTGACTAGTATGCCGATGTTCCTACTATCGTTCTTCAAAGTTCCAAAAGGGGTACGAAAATGACTTGATTTCTTCAGATCTCGATTCTTCTGGTAGTCAGATGAGGCCAAGAGGAAATACCGTCTCGCGCGATGGGAAATCCTTTGTCGACCAAAAGACCAGGGCGGGCTCGGTATTGAGAACTTAGAGATCAAGAACAAATGCCTTATGAGGAAATGGCTCTACTGATTAGAGACTGAACCGAAAGGCATGTGGGCACAGATTTTGCGTAATAAGTACCTACAGTCAAAAACACTAGCTCGGTTTACCATGAGACCAACCGACTCTCCATTCTGGAAAGGGCTCATGAGACTGAAGGACTTGTTCTTTCGTAGGGTCAAATTCCTAGTTGGCAATGGGATGTCAACAAGGTTTTGGGAGGATACATGGTTAGGAGAGACGCCCCTGGCCATCCAGTATTCCACCGTGTATAACATCATGCAACATAATGAGGATTACGTAGGCACCGTTCTACATACGAGTCCATTGAATATTCAGTTCAGACGAGCGTTAGTTGGTGAGCATTGTACTGCATGGATGCACTTGGTTCGGAGATTGATAGATGTTCAACTCTTCGACCAACAAGATTCGACGCAATGGAAACTAGTTAGGAATGGAGTTTTTACGGTAAAATCTTTTTATATGGATCTGGTTAATTCCGGCTCAATCTCGAGATTGCTTCATATTTGGAAGATTAAGGTTCCTTTGCGCATTAAAATCTTTATGTGGTTTGTCCACAAACAAGTAATTCTTACAAATGACAACTTAATCAAGAGGAGATGGGTATGTTGTCCATGATGTTGTTTTTATGATCATGATGAAACAATACAACATTTATTTCTTGAATGCCCACTCGCCAAATTATTGTGGAGATCGATTCATATAGCCTTTAACATTACACCTCCAGTTGACATTACAGTGTTGTTTGGAACATGGTTAACTGGGGTTGAACATACTACGGCGGCCTGTATTCGGATCGGAATATGTGCGCTTTTATGGGATATATGGAATTGCATGAACGATCTGATATTTAACAGACAAAAAAATTTATCTTTCTTGCAGGTCATCTTCAAAGCTACCGCCTGGATCCGTACGTTGTCCTTACTCACTCCTATGGAATCCAGGGAGCCGTTGGTTACTGGGTGCAACCACAGGGAGATGATAGCACGGGCTTTATTCAACCAGTTCGGATGGCGGTCGCTTAACATGATAGGAGTCTAGGGAACTTATCCTTCTTTTTGCCATTCCGGTTATGATTGTCGGCACGAACTTTGTTTCTATTCTATTACAGCTCCACTTGCGAGCTGTAATACTTTGACGACTTTGTGTCACTTTGCGAACTTTTAATAAAATGGCTGCATGCATCATTATGATGCAGAGACCGAGGGTATGCCTCCATTTCCAAAAAAATACACAGGATGCAGATCCTAGCACATCGGCCAGAGGGTGCTATGCAAGTCAACACCACACCAGGTCCTATTGGCGAACTTGCGTACACCTCCAATGCTACATCACAACACACAGAAAACCTCATTAGGCGCGACACAACCAACCCGTGATGCCACTTAAGCTAGTCATAGTGGGGTAACTTAGATAGTAACTTAACACATCTCAGAACAATTTTGCTTATGTGGCAAATATTTAATAAGGAAAGAGGTGCTTGTGGTAACATAATATGTTACTGTAACATAGCGCATCCCGAGACAAAATGAGTCTATAAACTAATAAATGAAGCAATCTATGACACTACTACTATGTTACTTTATGCTATGAAGATAGTAACTTAGACTAATGTCATATACATAACACTAGTATACGTTACTCTCCACTATGATCAGCCTTAGAGCTCTAAGGGCCGTGTACCAACCGCATATAGCTAATCTCGTGCGTGTCCAGCCAACACCCACCACCACACCAACCCACACATCTAGCTCTTACATCACCCTGAAGGAGAGACACCACATCTCGCTGGTATTCTGGACCGCTTGCGGCCATTTGGATCGAGCCTCGCGAATATCGCGGAGGCCTAGAGGAAACCATGGATGGGGGCTCTTGTCTAGGTCCTGGTCGCATTGGAAAGCAATCAGGAGAGCCCTTGGGATTCTTTTTATCCTAAGCCAAATAACAAGTAGTTTGGGCAATGCACTTACCGAACACATCACCGCACATCTAAGGTAGTACCTACTGAAAAAGGCTTTCGTCCCGGTTTATATATAAACCAAAGATTCACACCATCGGGTACAAACGCACGCCACCACCACACACTTCAAGGCAAGGAACAAAGGCGCTGAATGCAGCAACACCACCCTAGCACTGCTACCATGAAGAGATGAAGCCACATACGATGAACCGTGAACTCCATGGCGGCGCTTTCAGAAAGGATACGACACCGGAATGCCGCCACCGCCCGATTCAAGGATCAGAGTTTCCCCCGGAGCTGCATGACGGGCCGTGAGATCCGCAACGACGCCTTCAAGAAGGGAGTGAGCTTCGCCGCCGCCGGTCCGTCCGAAGACAGAACATGTTTTCACCCCAGTCAACACTCACCGCCACCGAACGCCACACCCCGGCTACCATGCCGCCCACACAGCCATGGCCACCAGGCAACATCAAAGCCACTGTCTTTGCCCAAGAGCACCACGCTACCGCCTCCAGGGCCGCCGCCCCGGCATCCAAGACCTTGACACCACCTCACCCGAGACCCGCCACTACCCCAACCAGAGAGACGGGCGGAAAGGTCCCACCTTTCGCACCCCTGGGCGACCCCCAGTGCCAAGACCCAATAGGCCGGCCAGCACAGGCATCCATCGACCTATCCTGCAACCCCGAGCACGAGACGAGCTCGGTCCTCCAGCACCGAGAGGGGGACGAGGTCAGTCCTGCTTCACCTTGCGCGAGACGAGCTCGGTCCTGCTGCATTGTGCGCGAGACGAGCTCAGTCCTGCTACACCGGGGGCGAGACACGCGATGGACCGTAGCTGGGAGAGGGCCAGCCCTTTGATGGAAGAAGTGTCTGGGCGCCGAGGAGATGGGATGAAGGCCGAGACGGACCGATTGCAGATGAGTCGACGCCGGAGAAGTCGGCCGCCGCCACAGGCAGATCCACCGAGCCACCGGGAAGCCGCCACGACACCGGGAGGCCGCCACCATGCGTCGGGCCTCCCCACGCCACCGCCCCCGGCCGGAGCAACTACAAAGCTAGACCGCTACCCTACCCACGTCCCCTGGCGAGCTCCAACCGCCGGAGCCGCCGGGCACGCACCACCGAAGCCAAGCGCCATCGGCCGACCCCCATTGCCAGATCCAGCCAGATCCAGCAGGAGGCCGTTCAAGGAAATATGCCCTAGAGGCAATAATAAAGTTATTATTTATTTCCTTATATCATGATAAATGTTAATTATTCATGCTAGAATTGTATTAACCGGAAACATAATACATGTGTGAATACATAGACAAACAAAGTGTCACTAGTATGCCTCTACTTGACTAGTTCATTGAACAAAGATGGTTATGTTTCCTAGCCATAGACATGAGTTGTCATTTGATTAACGGGATCACATCATTAGGAGAATGATGTGATTGACTTGACCCATTCCGTTAGCTTAGCACTTTATCGTTTAGTATGTTGCTATTGCTTTCTTCATGACTTATACATGTTCCAATGACTATGAGATTATGCATCTCCCTTTTACCGGAGGAACACTTTGTGTGCTACCAAACATCACAACGTAACTGTGTGATTATAAAGGTGCTCTATAGGTGTCTCCGAAGGTACTTGTTGAGTTGGTGTATTTCGAGATTAGGATTTGTCACTTCGATTGTCGTAGAGGTATCTCTGGACCCTCTCGGTAATGCACATCACTATAAGCCTTGCATGCAATGTGACTAATGAGTTAGTTGCGGGATGATGCATTACGGAATGAGTAAAGAGACTTTCCGGTAACGAGATTGAACTAGGTGTTGAGATACCGACGATCGAATCTCGGGCAAGTAACATACCGATGACAAAGGGAACAACGTATGTTGTTATGCGGTTTGACCGATAAAGATCTTCATAGAATATGTAGGAGCCAATATGAGCATCCAAGTTCCGCTATTGGTTATTGACCGGATACGTGTCTCGGTCATGTCTACATAGTTCTCGAACCCATAGGGTCCGCACGCTTAAAGTTTGGTGACGATCGGTATTATGAGTTTTTGTGTTTTGATGTACCAAAGGTAGTTCGGAGTCCCGGATATGATCACGGACATGAAAAGGAGTCTCGAAATTGTCGAGACATAAAGATCGATATATTGGACGACTATATTCGGAAACCGGAAGTGTTCCGAGTGGTTTCGGATAAAAACCGGAGTGCCGTGGGGTTACCGGACCCCCCCGGGGAGTTAATTGGGCCTCATGGGCCTTAGTGGGAGAAGAGGAGGGGCAGCCAGGGCAGCCGCGATCACCCTCCCCCTCTAGTCCGAATTGGACAAGGAGGGGGCGGCGTCCCCCTTTTTCCTTCTCATCCTCTCTCCCTTCCTTCCCTCTCATACTCCAACAAGGAAAAGGAGGAGTCCTACTCCCTGGCGCGCCCTCCTCCTGGCCAGCTGCCTCCCCCCTTGCTCCTTTATATATGGGGGCAGGGGGGCACCCTAGAACACACAAGTTGATTAGTTGATCTATTCCAGCCGTGTGCGATGCCCCCTCCACCATATTCCACCTCGGTTATATCATAGCAGTGCTTAGGCGAAGCCCTGCGTCGGTAGCATCATCATCACCTGTGAAGCTTTGCTAGATTGGAACTCGCGGTACTTCATCGAGTTGAACGTGTGCAGAACTCGGAGGTGCCATGCGTTCGGTACTTCATCGGTCGGATCGTGAAGACGTACGACTACATCAACCGTGTTGTGCTAATGCTTCCGCTTTCGGTCTACGAAGGTACATGGACATACTCTCCCCTCTCGTTGCTATGCAGCACCATGATCCTGAGTGTGTGTAGGAATTTTTTTGAAATTACTACGTTCCCCAACAATGGCATCAGAGCCTGGTTTTTTGTGTAGATGTTATTGCTACCTCTTGAGCACTGCGTTGGTTTTCCCCGAAGAGGAAGGGATGATGTAGCAAAGTAGCGTAAGTATTTCCCTCAGTTTTTGAGAACCAAGGTATCAATCCAGTAGGAGGCTACGCGTGAGTCCCTCGTACCTGCACAAAACAAATAAATCCTCGCAACCAACGCAAATAGGGGTTGCCAATCCCTATAAGGCCACTTATGAGAGTGAGATCTGATAGATATGATAAGATAATATTTTTGGTATTTTTGTGATAAAGATGCAAAGTAAAAGCAAAAGGAAATAACTAAGTAGTAGGAGATCAATATGATAAAGATAGACCCGGGGGTCATAGGTTTCACTAGTGGCTTCTCTCGAGAGCATAAGTATTCTATGATGGGTGAACAAATTACTGTTGAGCAATTGATAGAATTGAGCATAGTTATGAGAATATCTAGGTATGATCGTGTATATAGGCATCACGTCCGAGACAAGTAGACCGACTCCTGCCTGCATCTACTACTATTACTCCACTCATCGACCGCTATCCAGCATGCATCTAGAGTATTAAGTTAAAAACAAAGTAACGCCTTAAACAAGATGACATGATGTAGAGGGATAGACTCATGCAATATGATGAAAACCCCATATTGTTATCCTCGATGGCAACAATACAATACGTGCCTTGCTGCCCCTACTGTCACTGGGAAAGGACACCGCAAGATTGAACCCAAAGCTAAGCACTTCTCCCATTGCAAGAAAGATCAATCTAGTAGGCCAAACTAAACTGATAATTTGAAGAGACTTGCAAAGATAACCAATCATACATAAAAGAATTCAGAGAAGATTCAAGTATTATTCATAGATAGACTTGATCATAAACCCACAATTCATCGATCTCTACAAACACACCGCAAAAAGAAGATTACATCGAATAGTTCTCCATAAGAGAGGGGGAGAACATTGTATTGAGATCCAAAAAGAGAGAAGAAGCCATCAAGCTACTAACTATGGACCCGTAGGACTGAAGTAAACTACTCACACTTCATCGGAGAGGCTATGGTGTTGATGTAGAAGCCCTCCGTGACCGATGCCCCCTCCAGCGGAGCTCCGAAACAGGCCCCAAGATGGGATCTCGTGGATGCATAAACTTACGACGGTGGAATTACGGTTTTGGCTCTGTATCTGATCGTTTGGGGGTACGTAGGTATATATAGGAGCAAGGAGTACGTCGGTGGAGCAACAGGGGGCCTACGAGGGTGGAGGGCGCGCCTGGTGGGGGTGGGCGCGCCCCCTACCTCGTGGCATCCTCTTTTCTTTTTTGACATAGGGTCCAAGTCTCCCGGATCACAATCTTCCTAACAATCACATTCCCGAAGGTTTCATTCCGTTTGGACTCCATTTGATATTCCTTTTCTTCAAAACCCTAAAACATGCAAAAAAACAACAATTCTGGGTTGGGCCTCCGGTTAATAGGATAGTCCCAAAAATAATATAAAAGTGGATAATAAAGCCCAATAATGTCCAAAGCAGTAGATAATATAGCATGGAGCAATCAAAATTTATAGATACGTTGGAGACGTATCAGTTATATGCATGAGTAGAACACAAGTGAGTTGTGGGCGATACAAGTCATACTGCTTACAAGCATGTCACACTTTGGTTCGGCGGTATTATTGGATGAAGCGGCCCAAACCGACATTACGCGTACGCTTATGCGAGACTCGTTCTACCGACGTGCTTTGCACATAGGTGGCTGGCGGGTGTCAGTTTCTCCAACTTTAGTTGAACCGAGTGTGGCTACGCCCGGTCCTTGATAAGGTTAAAACAACACTAACTTGAGAACTATCGTTGTGGTTTTGACGCGTAGGTAAGAACGGTTCTTGCTAAGCCCATAGTAGCCACGTAAAACTTGCAACAACAATGTAGAGGATGTCTAACTTGTTCTTGCAGGGCATGTTGTGATGCGATATGGTCAGGGCATGATGCTATATTGTATGAGATTACCATGTTTTGTAACCGAGTTATCGGCAACTGGTAGGATCCATATGGTTGTCGCTTTATTGTATGCAATGCAATCGCCCAGTGGTAGCGATAGTCGTAGAAGCAATAGTTGGAAAGACGACAACGATGCTACGATGGAGATCAAGGTGTCGCACCGGTGACAATGGTTATCATGATGGTGCTTTAGAGATGGAGATCACAAGCACAAGATGATGATGGCCATATCATATCACTTATATTGATTGCATGTGATGTTTATCTTTTATGCATCTTATTTTGCTTTGACTGACGGTAGCTTTATAAGATGATCTCTCACTAAATTTCAAGATAAAAGTGTTCTCCATGAGTATGCATCGTTGCCAAAGTTCATCGTGCCGAGACACCATGAGATGATCGGGTGTGATAAGCTCTACGTTCATCTACAATGGGTGCAAGCCAGTTTTGCACATGCAGAATACTCGGGTTAAACTTGATGAGCCTAGCATATGCAGATATGACCTCGGAACACTGAGACCAAAAGGGTGACTATTGGTCAGCATGCATTGCTCGTTCTCATAGCCTTCACTATGTTGTCATCTTGCTTGAGAGATTCTATCATGTCCTTATTCTCACTGGAAATTGGAAAATTAACCTCCACAGCTACCTCTAAAAATGTTATGTACAGCAGAAAATGCATTATTTGTTTTGTTGGGACAATTTAAAGGCTTTATATTTATTACCTGATGATACCACACAACAGCCCATCAGGAAATTTGCAGTGATCAAAGGCAGATCAGTTATAGTTTCACGTATTGCTCGATGAGAGCAGTCAATCATGGTTCATTTTTACATGGCTACTAATTGGTTGGTTACCATGTTTTCTTGTCCAGCTCACAAAATTGTAACCTTGAAATATCCTAATTGGTTATGTCTGCCCAATGATTATGAGTCTAGCCACTAGTCTTGACTAGTCGTGCGAATATTTGTCGACTATCTTTTTCATGTAGATGTTTATACATGAAGTACGTACTTAGCAAGAAGTATGCGAAAAGATTATTCACATTGTATATGGTGCTAACAAGTCCTAATGGAAGACTGATTTCATATATCAATAACTAACATTTGTTCATTGCAATGGATGCAACAAGTTTGAATGGCAAGGGAAACCATCCTCATCAGCAGTGAAGAGAGTGATCACCGAACCACCTCAGATGATGCTTCAGATGGCACTTCACGTGGGAGTGACGGCTATAGCGGTGATGATGACACCTCTAGCGACTATGACACTGATGATAGTTCTGATGGAGATGGAGATGTGGACCATGATCCTATCTTGGCACTACGGGGTAAAGCTCTATTTGGCTGGGTAGATATTAAATGAACCGTGAAATATCGAAAGTTGATGTTTGAGTGACACTTGATTACCACAGATTACTCTGTTTGGGTTCTAAATGACCTTCCAAATCAACATTGACTGAACTAGAGCTTACATAGAGTAGTGTTTAGTTGTTAGTTTAAATAAATCAAATATTCAATTTTCCCATGTTTCTACGAGATATTGCTGGCTGGATGTGATTGGGTTATCTATGTCCTTCATTTCTTGATCATTGGAGTAGGCATTGATCATTAACCTAGTGCTGATGTTCTAGATCTTACGTATGAAATTATTTACTACTCTGTCATCTTAATTTTTTTAGATACTGGTCCGGGATACCATGTGAGAAAAGGAACTTTCGAGGATCGCATCTTCTACGGCAACCATGTATTGCTAAACGAGGTTCGGTGGGACTATCTCAAATCCATAGTAAAGTAGTGCCAACCTCCCATACCATACTATGTCGGCACCGTCACTCACTCGGCAGTCATCAGAGGGAAGAGCAAGATGGTAAACACTTGGACTTTTCTTTTTTCAAATCATACTTCACTAGTGAAAATGCCATCATGTAGAGACAGAGAGGAGGATGGGTGTGGTTGTGCAAATCATACTTACTTTTTTATGTGCAAATCACACTTCATTTTTTATGTAACATTATTTATTTCCCTGTGCAATCAGTGCTTCTCAATGGATTACAGTCAGGCCTACCTCAAAGATTATCTGCGAAAGCCCATGGTTGTGCGTGTCACCAACGAACACTTTGAAGGTAATAAAAAGGTCTTGTTCAAGATGGGCAAGAAGGACGGGCGAGAGATCATGACGAATAACTTGAGAGAAGTCGTTGAGGGCGCCAGAATGAAAGAAGATCAAATGGCTATCTTCAGGTTCATGGAAAGGAGTGGAGGTGGGCTTAGGGTGAACATGGTTAGTGGCATGAGGATTCGTTGACCCGCCGTAGTAGTTTGACGCTAGTTTTATAATCTGTATGTACTAGCCAGTAACTGCAAGTTGGTAGTATCAGCTTTAGGGTCCGGCTGGTACTTTGGTGGTACTTGTTAGTAACTGGTACTTTGGTGGTATAACTTTTGGGTCCGGCTGGATATGAAGATATCGTCCAGTAAGTGGAACTTGGCAGTAACTTGGTGGTAGTATGAACCCTATGTGGCGTAATGTACTTGCTATGCAAGTCTATATACATAACGCAACCTGGTAGCCTCCTTGATATAATTACCTTTATGGATTGTAATTATATTTCCTTTTTTTGCCACAGTGATGCTAGTATTTTTAGAATCAAATCTAACCGGGTTTCAAATGGATTAGACAATACTTTCATTTTTGAACGAGGTTTTTGTGTTGGCTAGTACGAGTTATTTGGAAAATGTGGTTTGTATGTGTGTCGCACAAAAAAATGCAATGCAAAACAAAAACTTGCGGGTCGAGATGCAATGCAAAAAATGATGTTTCTGTTACTTTCAAGATGGCATGCTATTTTCAAAACGATGTTTTTTAATTTGACAAATAGTATATACTAAAAAACATGCTATCTTTTAAAAAGCATAATTAAAAAAATTATGTTTTCAAAATCAGCACGCTGCTTTCAAAACAGCATATTTAAAAAAGCATGTTATTTTTTAAATCAGTTTAAAAATAGTGTTATATTTTTAAAAACAACATTATATTTTTAAAAACAGCATTATATTTTTAGAATGAGGCTGTTATTTTGAAATCAGCATGCTATTTTTAAAAAGAACATATTCAAAAGAACATGATTTTTTTTAAAATCAGCATGCTATTTTTGAAATCAGCATGTTATTTTAACAGTAGCATATTGAAAAGAGCATGCTATTTTTAAAATAAGCATGCTACTTTTAAAATTAGCATGATATTTTTGAAAACAGCATGTTATTTTAAAAGTAGCATATTGAAAAGAGCATTATATTTTTAAAAGTACCATGCTAATTTTAAAATTAGCATGATATTTTTGAAATCAGCATGTTATTTTAAAATTAGCATATTGAAAAGAGCATTATAATTTTAAAAGTAGCATGCTATTTTTAAAACCAGCATGCTATTTTTAAAATTGGCATGCTATTTTTAAAATCGGCATGCTATTTTTAAATTAGCATATTCATTATATTTTATTTTCAATTGAACATGCTTTTTTCAAATGAGCATGCTATTTTTAAAATATCAGTTTGCTTACTTTCTATTTGAAAATAAACGATTTCCAATGTTATTTGAAAACGAGGTTTCTATTAACGTTCTATTTTCTTATATATATAAATTTTTGGTTTCTATTTTATATTTCAAGTATGAAATTTGACTACACTTTGAACAAATTTCAGCAATATATTATGTAAAAAATGAAAAAAATACAGAAAACCAACTTTACTAAAAATGCATTGTTTCATCAATGTTGATAAATCATAACTAGCCTACCATGTCAACCCGCCCATAATAAAATGAGGGTGTACCAATCAAATGAGGAATTCAGAAAATAGTGGCAGTCCATCAAATAGGTCTAATACATGAGAAACAAGGTGGATCACGGCATGGAAAACTGTCTACTTTAGTTTGTTCTCAATTTTTTGACCCCAGAAATCCTTTTGTTTTCTCTACTTGACCCTGTGCATCTAAACATCCTGTCTTGACTTCACTTCAGCTTTCCTGCATGAAACAACATTTGTTAATAGGATAGCAAAGAAGATTTGAGCATGTACAGTACACTATAACAGAAAAAACACTAACTTCACTAATTTTCTCTTCATAGCTACAGAAGCTAACTTGACAGCTCTTATTCGCTCAGCCTGTGGTACATTCCTAGCAGGCCGTTTTGCCTTCATCACCCCTTTGGCCTGTTCTTTACCGTCCTTACTAGAGTCTTTCCTGGAAAAGTTAAGAAACGTCAACACAGTACTAGCAAATACCTGACTTCTAGAGCGGACATGTAAGTACAGACACTAACTTCACTGGTTTTCCTCGCGCACCCTTGTCATCGTTCTTTTTCGTCCTCTCAGCATTGACATTTGGAGCGCCCTTGCATTTCATGAAAAAATGAAATAGATGAATCTGCAGCCAGCATTCGAAAACATGTTTTAAGTACGCACAATTGTGCTAATGCCCACTTGTTTGGTTTTGCGTAATCCTCTTCTGCAACCTCCAATGGTTTCTTTCTAGCCCTCCTCAGCCCACCATCTTCTGCATCTGAATCTTCCTCTTATTCCTCATCTGAATCTCCCTCTTCTTCTGCATCTGAATCTCCCTCTTCTTCTGCATCTGAATCTTCGTCTTCTGTACCTGAATCTTCCTCTACTTCTGTATCTGCCTCTGTCTCTTCTTCTGTATCTGCCTCTGTCTCTTCTTCTGTATCGGACTCTTTCTCTTCTTTTTGCTTCTTCCTCCTTGTGCTATTTGATTTCCCTGATTTTTTCCTGCGTAAATTGAAGAAAAACATGTGAACACTCTCCGGGAGAACATATTAACATTGTAAGCATGTATGGAAATGAATAATGAGATTAACATGTGCACTAACTTCGTTGCTTTTTTTTGAATCTTCCTCTTCTTCTATATCTGAATCTGTGTCTTCTTCCGTCTCTGAGTCTTTCTCTTTTCACTTCTTCCTCCTTGTGACCTTCGATTTCACTGATTTGTTCCTGAGTAAATTGAAGAAAAAGAGAGAACATATTAACATTGTAAGCATGTATGGAAATGAACAATGAGATAAACATGTGCACTAAATTCGTTGCTTTTTTCCCTCTCGCCTGGATTTAATCCTCTTGTTTGATTCTTCAGTAGTTGGTCTCCCTTTTGGAACTATTTTGATTGGATTTTCCACGTCATCAGTGCAGCATCCGCGAGCAGCAAAGAAGTATGCCGGCAAAGGAACAAACAATTTATGGCCTTCATCCAAATCAGTTTTTCACCATTAACCAATATACTCCGGAGGAGCTCCATCACCTGTTCTGACTGTGAATTGCTAGCTGCGACTGTGAATAAAGCGTCACTAGCCATGTTGTGTAGTTGATGATACTTATTCATGTGATCAGACCATACATGAGTATTCGCAGTCCTCGAAGAACGAAACGCTGGCTTGGCATGCATTGTCCATCTTTTCTTGACAATTTTTTTTGGAAATGTGCGTCCACCAAGAAGATCCAGAACGCAGAATATATGTGCGCATGGGTAATCCTGACTTTTCAACTTTTTACATTTACAATCTGCATTATCCAGTCTTGCTCCTGTAAACAGACAAGTCACGTGATATATAAAATCCACAGGCTTAGCATCCACGCCTTGTGCATCCAACTTTTTTGCATCCAGCTCCTCACTGTCCTTACCTTCCAAGTGATTGGGATCCTTAGCATCTAGGTTTTTGGCATGCAAGTCCACACCATCCTTTCCTTCCAAGTCATTGGGATCCTCAGCATCCAAGTTTTTTGCATGCAAGTCCTCAGCATCCTTACCTTCCAAGTCATTGGGATCCTCAGCATCCAAGTGTTTTACATGCAAGTCCTCAGCATCCTTACCTTCCAAGTCATTGGGATCCTCAGCATCCAATTTTTTTGCATGCAAGTCCTCAGCATACTTACCTTCCTTACCTTGCAATTCTCTAGCATCCCTGCCATATGGGACTTTATCATATGGGGCTTTGTGCAAAACTCCAAACACGACCAAACCATCACATGATACCCGGTCCGTGACCTGCCAATTTGTCCCTTCGACAATCTGACACTTCACCTTTGGAAACATCACAGTTGTATAAATATAAGAGGCAGCAATCTCCAGAGGGTGTGCATTCAGCTTAGTGAAGGGTATCGTATGTGTTGCTACTGCGTCTAATGCTGCTTCATTGTTACGCATTATGGATACACAGTGCTCAACATGCCGCGACAAATCAATAAGCTGCATCTTCCTGTTCAGGTGCACACGAAGCCTTGAGTTGAGAGACTCACTCTGATTACTCATCATGCCTAGGAAATATCTACCCTTTGTGTACGCAGCAGCCCATTTGTGTCGCAGCTCGTACATCCTGTTAACCCATGATGACCTCTTGCGTGTTGGTTTTATTTTGAACCGAACCTTATAAGCCTCCCATCTTTTCTCAAACTCATCAACATCCCAACGACGGTAAATGAATTCCCTAAATTCCTCAAGCTTTTTCCTGCAGAGGTGCATCACCATATTCTCCTCGATATGCCATGTGCACAAACGATGATCTGTTCCAGTCCAAACAGTAGCTATTGCTTTAGCCATTGCACCATCCCCATTGGTGATTGCTGAAATTTGTGCCGTCTGGGACATTGCCTCCAAAAATACATGAAGAAGCCACTAGTATTGTTGGGGATATGACTACTAGAGGTAAACCGGCTAGGAGTGGCCGGGTTAACTCCATGAATATAGAAGCCTATGAAGACGTGAGGATGGTGGCGCTTTACGAAGGCCCAAGGCCCAAAAGCGAGTTAAGGCCTGTAGATGTAAACCGACTCTTTCATGTAAATTATATTGTAAGTTAGAAGGAATAGAGACCGAGCCGGACACGTTTATGATCCGGCCTCGGGACTCTGTAAACCGGCGGGCGTCAACCTATTTAGATATATTATAACTGAGCACCTTTCCTACCCTCTCAGGCCATTAGCATTCGTGGTCGTTGGATCGTCACTTTTGGGCGTTTTCTGCCATCCGATTGTCTCTTAATTGCACCCCCTATCGCTTCGTTCGATCCTAACGAGCACTAACCCTTCTTGGGCCGCTGCTCTGGTGGCTTTTTTCAGCTTCTGGGATTAAATTGGGCCTACCAGGCGTGTAATCGCCCCTTGCGGGGAGGCCGAGAGACTCTCTCACACGCAGCGACTGGGGCAAGCACGGCCCATCGGGAAAAAGAGCAGACGTGCGAGGTGTTGTCATTTCTCCTCCCCACAACCACTCCTGCGCGTGGCGGCTACGGTTAGTGATGTTCGATCCTCTGATGGGGAGCAGTGTGAGGCGAGCGGATGCAAGACATGGCTGATTTGCGATCAGACCCCATTCCCCCGACCTCTTTCTCTTCCTCCTTGTCTAGCAGGCCATCGCGCTACACCGGTGTCGACTTCGAGCGGCAGAGCACCTTCCCCGACCTCAACCTCGAACAGCGGCACCGCCAAACTCAGCATCCCCTTATGCGCTGCCGCCCAACATGGCCCTCGTGCTGCCGCACTGCTCCATGCTGGCTATAGGTACAACTCGTATTCCCCTCTTATGCAATATGCTCGATCGTATATCCCACAAGCAAGTCATGGCTGCAGACGACCTCACGCAGCATAGTAGGAACAAGAATATCTTAATTACGTGAGAATTTTGACATAATACAAGGCCCCCGACACTGATTGTAGATACACTCAGATTGAATCATGTGAATTCCACAGTATCTACACAATATATTTTTTCTATTTATCCTAGGAATCCCAAATAAACTCAATTTTCTCTCTTTCTTTTTTATATGATGGAGTTGTATCTTTGAAGTGTGCACTGTATGTTGCTGATAAGTTTTTAATCGGTTCTTTCTCTTTTACAAAATCGGGCAGAAAAGAGAAGAACAGATCTTTTTTTAGTTTAACAGAGAAAAGTTGAAACATGAAAGACGCTTCAGTTCTGTTAGAGGAATGGACGTCCAAGTATCTTGTGTTTCACTTTGAGGGAAAACCGCATCAAGAGAAAATCAAGAATCCGTTGTCTAACAAGGTTTAATAAATGTCTATGCATTTCTCTTATTTATTTTATGTATTCATTGCTCATTTTTTATTTCTCTCTTCATCTTTTGAAATTAGTACAAAAACCAAACATCTTTCCAAACTGTTGTGCAGAAACTAATATTTGAAGCTGACATGAACAACGACGATGGTTATCTACTTCTTTAAGCCATCCAATGTCTCATCAATTCCTTTCTTGGCAGCTCCTGACAAAATACAAATTCATTGTTTCAGAAGGAAGTGAGCCTCAGTTTTACCTAGATCCTTCAGCACGGAATCTGCAAATCATTTGTACATTTTTTCTTTCTTTTTTCCACAAGATATTTAGTATTAGTTTATATGCATACTGCACAAGTTAATGTTCTTTGTGATTGAAGGCTACCTAAATATGCTTACAAATTGCATCCTGCTTGGGTTTTGTTTTCATTGCAGATGCATACCAAAAAAGCTTGTCATTTACATGATGCACTTCGAGCCATTGTTTGACCAATCTGAGCATTTGTTTTATACATAATTTTACTACAAGCCTTGCTCTATTTGTAGAAAAGGTTAGCACACTGACTTCAACTGGTACGCGTGGGGGTGGGTTTTACAGATCACAAACCTGAATGTGATATTGTCATTTTAAATTGTTATCTTGCCCGTATTTGTCTTCTGTCATCCATCAATTGGCGTACTGTACTATAAATCTTCCTATCACTTTGTTCAACAGAACCCACCTTTTTGTTTATAAATCTTCCTACCCTGATTTTGTTCACTCTACAGTTTAGAATGTACTTTGGACAAAAAATGTTGACATTCTCCGTTTGGCTCTTTGTTTAATCATTCTTATATTATGATGTGGTGCTACATAGAGTTACGTGAGCTTTTCATTGTGTATACCCATGCTAAAAATAGGTATGTTCTCTTAAGTAGTGATAGGCTATCAATTATTATGATTTACATACGCCGTACATTTTCGTTATTATATTTATTCATGCATGTGACTCTTTATGCCAACTTTGAGGCTGCCAAGCCAATATCTACAAAATAATTGTCCCTGGGAGTTGCAAGATGCACTGTTTAGTAGTTGGGTCATGAAATTCATGCATGTTGTAGATTCCCTGGGAATTGTCTTCTCGGTTGCTAATAACGGAGCACAATACAAGTTGAGGAGAGAATATTCTTTTATTATGATGTTGTTCAAATGCAAACTGATAATATATTGAAGTGGTACATCTGGAAGATAAATCTCCATATGCAGCGATCTTCGTTGAGAGAAAAAAGGAAATCTTGCACTTTGCCCAAAATTCTTGTCATTTAATATGATATACATAGTATACTCACTATAGTTTGTGTTGGTTGTTCCATCTTGGAAGGCATTCTCCAATTGCAACCAAATTTAGGGTCCATTGGCTCTCGATGCTGTTTGGCACAAATGATTGTGAACCATCACCTGGGCCATGAAATTTTGAACTGGTGATCTCAAGCGAGAAATTCAACGTAGTTGAATTACAACTTTTTTTGACTGCATATTAGCCTCTTCTCCTACAGGAAAAGCTGAATTGCCAGCGCTTATACTCATGTATTACATTATAACAGTGTCCTATTCCAATGTACGCCTACTTTGTGTTTTTGTATAACTACCAAATCACCACAAAATCATTTTATGCTCTATTACTATTGTCTATATAGACTGCCAGTTCTCCAGGGTAGAATCATCCGAAGTTATGGCAATGCATGTTTACATCACCCACTGTTATCATCTATATGCTTTTGGGCTTTCAATGATCCGACATCTGACAATATTACGGGAAATCATCTATGATGCCGCCTTGATAATGAACAATTGCAAAAAATAGTTCCAGCAATGTCTCAAATTTTGAATTCAAACACCTCATGTGTGAGACCAAACTTGAAGCAAACTCAAGTTAAGAGTTAAAAAAACCCTGCCCTCTCGTACCATCGCACTACTTGGCTCTTCCCTATTGTCGTCCAAAATATAGGCACTTTGTACAAATTGAACTTTGGTGTTTTTTGGCCACTATATTTTTGATAGCATGTTTTATGACTATATATTCATAAAAATCCTATCATTCCATTGGAAAAATGGACGGGCGCGGCAACGCGCGCCATCAGTGATCTAGTGTATATAAAGGGATGACCTGGCAGCAGTTTAGGAACAACAGACGACAACTCAAGAAATAGGCAAAGCGGATTCACTCCCTGGTCATCGAAACCCTAGCAATACCAATCACAACTAGATGTAGGCTTTTACCTTCATCAAAGGGGCCGAACTAGTATAAAATCCCTCGTGTCCCTTGTCCGGTTTAACCCCTTTAAGCTAACCCGTAGCGATGGCTCCACGGCTAAGTCCTTTCACAAGGACATCTGCCGTGACAAACCCACGACAGTTGGCGCCCACCGTGGGGCTATCGCACGATGGTTTTGAGTTCTTGAAGGGCAGCTTCGATGGACTCAAGGGATACGCTGTGGGCCGGATGACAAAGATTCGTTGCGGAAAGCTCTACATCGACGACGCAGGATGGGGTCCCGAGGCCGGTTCAATCGAATACGGGTACCGGGTCCCCTTTGGTGGGATTCACGTCTTCATCGGCAAGATCGGCGAACCAGGCCCTGATCCAGACACCTGCACTGACATCATCGAGACAGCTCAGCGTGCAAGCCCTTCCCCGGTTCAGCCCGTAGCAAGGCATGTTTTCGTAGGTGTCATCCATGGAGCGGAATATGAGGATGGACCGGCATCTGATGGAGAAACCGTTGTCTGTTCTGATGACGAGTCTTCAACCAGAGAGATCGAGTCGCTATATTAGTTGCAGGACGGCCGGATTAGCTGAGGTTCCGATGGCAACAGAATTCCGGACCCCCTCGATCTGCCAAACCGGGTCACTGTCTTCATGGCCGGTACACAACCAGCACATCACTCTTCTACCGCCGCGGCAATGCTCTCCGGTTCAGCAACAGCAACGCCAGCGGGAGCAGGGGGCTCTGCGCCGCCTCCCGCTCAGGTTTTGTCTGATGTGTTTGACCCTTTGGCAACACTAATGGCCGCGGAGGTGGACGCGGTAGCCCGAGATTAGCACAATGCGGAAATTGCAAAGGTGAAAGATCAGATAACTCAGGCTAAAGCGGACCTGGCAGCAGAGAACGCCAGGATGGCTACGGAACGGGCCGAGTTGGAAGCTCAGGCCAACCGGCTTAGGTTGGACCAGAATGCCTCAGATGAGGTCATGAGGAGGTGATACCGGTCGCACCTCCCGCCGGGTTATGAGCGAAGAAATCTTTTCAACATGCCAGGAGCCGGAACCAGTAATCAGCCAGTGGTAAACCGGACGGAGGCGCCGAGAACAGGTGCGCCGGTTCAGCCACGCACGATGGACCCGCCTCGTCAGAACAACATTGTACCGCAGTATGTCCCAACACCCCCAGGTCATTACTCCAACCCATTAGACAACATTGTGGCCGCCGCTTCACGATTGGCAGCCCTCCCAGCTGACGGCGAGTCACCAGTGGCGATTGAGACACGACGGGCCAGGGAGCTCCTTCAAACGGCTTTAAACCAGCAGCAGGCTTATTCGCATAGTCGCGAGAGGATTCATTCCACCCACCCACCCCATCCGAGTCGGAGCTACAGCAGGCATGTTGAGGATGAACCGGTTGTATCAAGCAGTGCACGTCACCGTAACTCGCCATGAGGGCACAACCCGGCAGGTGGAGGTGGTAATGCGCAGGATGTGGTGGATCATGGTCGTGCATGTCAAGAAGCCGAGTTAGCAGCTCTGCATGCAGCTCGTCAACCTACTCCGGTTCGCCCTACCGCTTCAGTGGAGCCAGGCGTGGTCTTCAGTTCTTTAGGGGTGTTGTGTCTTACCCCCGCTTTACGTAATGTACGACTTCCCAAGGATTTTAAAGGACCTCGTAAGGTGCCCAATTACATCACCGATTTGCAACCAGAGTCATGGGTTGAAAGTTATGAGATGGCAATGGAGATGTTGGATGTGGATGAAGCGGTGTGTGCTAAATTGTTCACCATGATGTTGGAGGGGACAGCTCGTACTTGGTTAAAGAGCTTACCAGCTAACTCTGTCGGATCATGGGCCGAGTTAAAACACCGGTTTATCCAGAATTTTAAAGATACTTGTAAGCAGCCTATGTTGATTGTGGACCTGGCCGCTTGTGTTCAAGAGGATGGGGAGTCTACAACCCATTGGGTGAAGCGGGTCTCAGCTATTCTTCATTCGTCGGATCAGATCAACGCGGATACAGCAGTGTTAACATTGGAGGGCAATTGCCGGTTTCTACCGTTAAAACTGAAGTTAGGAAGGCTCAAACGTCACTGCAATGACATGTCAACGCTTATGGCCACTTTGGTTAAATATGCCGATTCAGATAATACCAAAGACCCTGACTCGGATGAGGACAAACCAGGAAAAGGGAAGAAGAACGGCAAAACCAAGGGACAACAGCATAACCCGGCAGGTCATGGGAACAATGGTAAGTGCAAAGCAGACAATAGTTTGGACTTTGGGGCTAACACCAATGCTCAGGATAACGGTCAGCGTCGTAAGGGCAAACAGCCCCAGAGGGGCAGAGGGCCAGGCCCAAATCTGGAGCGCCTGTTAAATCAACCTTGTCCAAAGCACGGATCGAAGGAGAGGCCAGCTTCACATCTTTGGAAGGATTGTTACATCATGCGAGAGTTCAAGAACTCCAATATATTTCAATACGACAATGGCCCGCCCGACGGTTCAGGAGGTGGTTTTCATGGGCCGGGTTATGGAAGCAGCAGCTCCGGTTCAGGATTTCAAGGCAATCAAACCAGACATAGCAATCAAGGGAACCAGAGCAACCAGGGAGGTTATAACCATTAGGGGAATTAGCAGCAGCAGAAGTCGGGTTATCAGATCAATCCGAAGCAGTTGAATAGTGGGCAGTATCATGTCTTCAGCACTAGCTTGTGCAAGCGTGATCAGAAGCTTCACAAGAGGGCCGTGAACTCTGTTAAACCGGCAGTGCCTCAGTATTTGTGCTGGTCTAAGAAACCCATTTTATGGAGTAGAGAGGATCACCCACCCCGGGTTGATAATCCGGGTCATCTGGCCTTAGTGGTGGCACCTCAAGTTGGGGGTATAAGTTCACCAAAGTGCTCATGGATGGTGGAAGTAGTATCAACATCCTTTACTATGATACCTTCCGCCGTATGGGGTTGACAGATAAGAATCTTAAACTGTCGAACACTGTTTTTCATGGTGTGGTGCCCGGTAAGTCTGCGTATCCAGTGGGCAAGATAGCCCTAGAGGTGGCCTTTGGAGATGATCATGATTCAAGGTCAGAAACATTGACTGTTGAGGTGGTGAAAATCAAGAGTCTGTATCACGCCCTGTTTGGGCGACCGACTTATGCCAAGTTCATAGCGAGGCCGTGTTATGTTTATCTGCAGCTTAAGATGCCGGGTCATAAGGGGACCATCACAGTACATGGGAGCAGGAAGATTTCTTTGGAATGTGAGGAAGGTGATGCGGCTTACGCTGAGTCGGTTTGTGCCATAGAAGAGCTGAAGTTTCATAAAGACAAGGTTGATCTAGCAGATATGACTTCTTTGAAAAAGCCAACTACGGAGCACGATCCAGCGTTGAAGTTTAAATCGGCCACAGACACTAAGATGGTTGATTTTGTTCCTGGCGATTTGTCCAAACAGTTCAGCATCAGCGCTAACCTGGATGCCAAATAGGAAAGCGCGCTCATCTTGTTCATCCGTGAGAACCGGGACATCTTTGCATGGAAGCCTTCTGACATGCCAGGTGTACCAAGGGAACTCGCTGAGCACACACTTAATATAGATCCTAAGTTTAAACCGGTCAGGCAGTTTCTCCGCCGCTTCAACGAAGAAAGGCATAAGGCTATCGGTGAGGAGGTAGCTCGGCTATTGGCCGCAGGGTTTATCGTGGAGGTCTTTCACCCAGAGTGGTTGGCTAATCCAGTGCTGGTTCTTAAGAAAAACGGCACTTGGTGTATGTGTGTGGACTACATAGATTTGAACAAGGCTTGCCCCGGAGATCCCTTTGCCCTCCCTCGTATTGATCAGACTATTGACGCTACGGCGGGTTGTGACCGTTTGTGTTTTTGGATGCTTATTCTGGTTATCATCAAATCAAAATGGCAATTAAGGACCAGGAGAAGACAGCTTTTATAACTCCCTTTGGAGCCTTCTGCTATGTCTCCATGCCCTTTGGGCTCAAGAGTGCCCAGGCGACTTATCAACAATGTGTTCAAAATTGTCTTCATAAGCAGATTGGGCGCAATGTTCACGCATATGTGGATGATATTGTGGTAAAGTCCAGGAAGGAGGAAACATTGATAGATGACTTCAGAGAAACCTTTGACAACCTCCGGGTTTATAAGATGATGCTTAATCCGGACAAATGTGTCTTTGGTGTTCCGGTAGGCAAGCTCTTGGATTTTCTGGTGTCTAACAGGGGCATTGAGGCTAATCCGGAGAAGATCACAGCTATCACCTCTCTGGCTAAACCGGCATGTATCAATAACGTTCAGCGTCTGGTGAGCCGGATTGCGGCTTTGAGCCGGTTTATCAGTCATCTAGGGGAGAAGGCTATCCCTTTATATCAGATGCTAAAGAAAACAGATGGCTTTGTCTGGAGCGATGTGGCTGATAAAGCGTTTGAGGATCTAAAGAGGCAGTTAGTTGAACCGCCTGTGCTTGCGGCTCCGATCGATAAAGAGACTTTACTGCTATATGTGGCTGCTAATGCCAGGGCTGTTAGTGTGGCTATAGTTGTGGAGCGCAAGGAGGCTGGAAAGGAGTATCCGGTTCAATGGCCGGTTTATTATATCAGTGAGGTGCTTATTGAATCAAAGCAGAGGTATCCGCATTGGCAGAAGCTGGTATATGGTGTTTTTATGGCAAGCCGGAAGCTCAAACACTATTTTCAGGGTCATCCTATCACAGTGGTTAGTTCAGCCCCTTTTGGAGATGTCATTCAAAACAGAGAAGCAACTGGCCGGATTGCCAAGTGGGCTATTGAGCTTGGACCTCACGGGCTCAAGTATACACCTCGCACCGCGATCAAATCCCAAGCACTCGTGGACTTCATCAATGACTGGACAGAGTTGCAGGCACCAGAGGAAAAGCCAGATAACACGTATTGGACTATTCACTTCAGTGGGTCCAGGCAATTGGAGGGTTCAGGGGCTGGAGTCATATTAACTTCCTCACGAGGTGACAAGTTTTGTTATGTTCTTCGCTTAATGTTCCCTTGTACTAAAAATGCAGCTAAGTACGAGGCCTTATTCCAAGGTCTCCGGATGGCTAAGGAGATGAACTTAAGCCGGGTTAAGTGCTTCGGTGACTCGGACCTAGTGGCGCAACAGGTATCTGGCACTTGGGATTCTAAGGACCCACTCATGGCTGCATATCGACGCGAGGTGGACATAGTGGCTGGTCATTTCAAGGGATATCAAGTTGACCATATAGACCGGCGAAAGAATGAAGCGGCGGACGCTTTAAGTCGCTTAGGCTCTCAGCATAAACCAGTGCCACCTAATGTCTTCCTCGATGTACTGCATAATCCGTCGGTCAAGATACCCACAGAGGAGGAGTTGGCTATACCTGACCCGGAGGCCCAATTGGTGGCAGCTTTGCATGTTATACTGGATTGGACAGTCCCGTACTTGGCTTACATGAACCGCAGCGAGTTACCGGATGATGAAACCTCGGCCGGGCAGATAATCCGGTGTTCCAAGTCAATGACCATAATCAATGGGGAGTTACATCGTTACAGCGTCATAGGAGCAATTCAGCGTTGTGTGTCTCCTCAAGAGGGTTGTGAGATTTTACGAGAAATCCACGAAGGAGATTGTGGCCACCACGCCGATTCAAAATCCTTGGTGGCTAAGGCTTTTTGTCACGGTTTCTATTGGTTGACAGCTCATGCTAATGCTGAGGATTTAGTCAAAAGGTGTGATGGTTGTCAAAAATTTGCACGTCACGCTCATGTTCCGGCTCAAGAGTTGAGAATGATTCCAATCACTTGGCCGTTTGCAACTTGGGGGCTCAATATGGTTGGACCCTTTAAGAGATCCAAGGACAAAAAGACCCACCTGTTAGTGGCACTTGACAAATTTACCAAATGGGTAGAAGCAGAGCCAGTCAGTAAGTGTGATGCAGCCACGGCGGTTCAATTCATCAAAAAGGTGATATTCTGGTTTGGTTTTCCACATAGTATTATAACTGATAATGGTACTAATCTGTCAAAGGGTGAGATGGAGGAATTTTTCCAACGTGAGCACATCTGGCTTGATGTAGCATCAGTGGCTCACCCCTAGTCTAATGGGCAAGCAGAGAGGGCAAATCAAGAAATTTTGAGAGGTATTAAACCCCGGCTTATGGTTCCATTAAAGCGGACACCGGGTTGTTGGGTGGAGGAGTTACCTTCTGTGTTATGGAGTATCAACACCACACCTAATGGATCTACGGGTTACACACCTTTCTTCATGGTTTACGGAGCGGAGGCGGTTCTCCCTAGTGATATCCGTCATGACTCACCCCGTGTGACGACTTATGTTGAAGCTGAGAATGAGAAAGCACGTCAGGACTCACTAGACCTGTTAGATGAGGAGCGTGATTTAGCGGCAGCACGTTCGGCGATTTATCAACAAGATCTCCGACGTTATCACAGCCGCCAGGTTAAGACCAGAACTTTTCAAGAAGGTGATTTGGTCCTCCGGCTCATCTAGGATCAGACTGATATGCACAAGTTATCCCCACCTTGGGGAGGACATTTTGTGGTCAGCAAAAAACTGCATAACGGGTCATACTACCTCATTGATATTCGAGAGCACAAAGACTCACATAAATCAGAGGAGGAGACCAAGCGGCCGTGGAATATAGCCCTTCTTCGGCCTTACTATACTTGAGCCACAGGCTCTTCTTATGTACATACTTATGACAATGTACATATTATATAATAAACAGGAGCCTCGGCTAAAGCAGGGTCTCTGTTTCTTTTTTACATCATGTGTGGTTTCACAAGGGTTTTTACTGACAAAGCGGAGTTTTATTAAACCGGCCCAAAAGGCCACACAGATATAAAGAAATTCACTAGGGGGCTTGGTTGTCTTCACACCATAGCTATACCTCTTGATAGGCTTCAAGCCAAAAGGAAATTATGTGGAACCAAAGAGAGTCTGTAGCATCAAGCACAACTCAAACATAGGTAACCACTGAGCACAGCTCAAATATTACCTGGGGGCTCCTTGCTTCTCAAAGAACAACGAGCTTGCACCTTTGTAATAGGCTATCAAGCCAGGCTTGGAAGCCGGGTGTATTCACCTAAAACCTCGGGGTTATCCTGCATCTTTAAGTAAGCCACTCCGTCCAGGTAAACCTGGTATGACCCATCGAACTTTTGACAAGTCAATCCCATGGACCCTGAACTTGTCAAAGTTAAAATGGTGATTGGTTAAAGATTGAGGTCCATCTTAAAAGGCTTTGCAAAATGGTTTAACTCAGTGGCCTGGCAGCCCATGAAAAGCCTCGATTTAGGGCCTGGCAGCCCATGAAAAGCCTTGTATATTTCTTTTTGATTTGTTGTTTTTTATATCTTTTGATAAGAGATTTATGAATATTTTCTGGTAAACCGGTGTTCATTACAACCCGGCATGACGTTCAACGCTTAGTTGTCAGTACATGATCAGTGTTAAACCAGTAGTACGTTGCTCCGGTCTGGTTTTGACTGGATGTCACCAGCCTTATATGAAAAATTAGCGGCTAACATAGCGGTATGGTTTTTATATGAACCGGCAAAAGGAAAAGGAGTCATCAACATTCTAGATTGGTGTTTTTAACCCTTTGTAGCAGTTGGTCAGCCAACGAGGTATGTCACAGATATTATCTATTTTATCTGTTTAATACAAATCTTGGTTATCAATCCAAGTTATGTATATAGTTTTGGGCATCATGACCCGTCCAGTGGTAAACCACTAGGATACTTTCAAGTTCTTATATGCAGGAACACAACTCATAATGGACTATGCATAAATAGATCTTAAAAGCAGAACAAGTTTTCAGGTATGAAGCAACACAAACAAGCTCGATGGCATGGCAGACAAAGGTGTTCATGCTATCCTATTACAAGGCGCTTTAAACAACCCATATTGAATAATTGTTTTCAAGGAGTGGAAGACTGCAACTGGTAAACCGACCACCAGTTTAGGATCCCTCATCGGGACGGCTTGACGATTGAGGATCATCTTGCGCGATCATATTCTCTTCATCCCTCCCCAGACGCTGGAAATCAACCGTCGACCAATCGATTCTGGTTAAAGCTTGAAACACGACCTCTTCATGGATAAGAGTGGAGGGGTCAATGTCAGGAGCGTAAGTATGCTTACGGATTGGTGGCACAAGATCTTCAACATCATGGATCACCGCGGGCTGTCTCTTTCCTTCAGCATCATAAACTGGTTGGAAATGAGATAAATTCGTGTCCTCCGCCAGTTTGCTTGCTATTGGTCGCATCTCCTTTGTCAGCCTTCGTAGATCGTCAATATGGAAGTCTGAGCCGTCTTCTTTCATGCCAGGATACCCTTTGATGATATCTGCCGGTTCAAGATCCGGAATCCATGCCTTGGCCCGGATTAGCGCGGTCGGCGCTCCTGATCTTGCGGCTGATCTCTTCAGTTTGTTGATCCGGGCAGGTAGCATGGCCAGCTTTTCAATTGTTTTCTTTGTCAACGATGGTGCCGGCTTGTTATAGGCTGCAGTGCAAATGGCACGCTGGGATCCAGAGAACAGCTGTTCTATCAAGGTGTAGGCCGCTTTAAGTTTCATCTACATGTCAGAGCCCAGATGAGTAATGAGGGTCCCTGTCATGGTTCAGCAACAGTAAACCGGCCATTGATAAGATATTATGAATTAGACAAACTGCACGAGAGGGCACTTACCAAACACAGCAGAAGTCATGGTGTTAATCTGCCGCTTTAAGCCGGTCAGTTCTTCCACCACCGGCTGCAGGGGTGCCTCTGCGTCCTCGGCCTTTTTTGTCAAGCCGGCCTTTTCTGTTTCCCAGTCAGCACACTCCTTGTTCAAGGTCTCTTTCAGCTTCTCCATAGCTGCCAAGGCGTTGGTCAGCTCTTCTTTGGCTTTGGAAGCCTCACTACTAGGAAAAGGCCTACTAGTGGCGCACCTATTTTGCCTACTAATGGCGCACTACAGGTGCGCCACTAGCACCATGCCATTAGAATCTATTACTAATGGCGCACCACGCAGTGTGCCATTAGTATAGCCCATGGTGCGCCATTAGTATGCCTCCCAGGGGGGCATATTTACCCATGTGCTTTGGCATACTAATGGCGCACTGGTGGATGATGCGCCATTAGTGTGCTTTGGCTTACTAATGGCGCACTATGTGGTGGTGCGCCATGGCACTAGTATGAATATTAGGGATTTTTTTCTTTTCTGATATTTTCACAGGTTACAAAATATATTATTGGACAGAATATAGACAACAACACACAACAACAGCAGATTCATCGAATACAATAGAAGATTAGTCTCCGAATACAATTCATCATATTAGTCTCTGAATTCAAAAGACCGAACAAAGATAGAACATTACAAGTCTCGAGACCGCGATTAGCGAGTTTGTCGGAAGTAATACTAATCCTAACAAGTCCTACTAATCATCATCATACAACTTCTACTCGTTATTAATAACAAGTTATACGATCATCATCTTGATACTCATCGAACCAACCCTACTTAATTGTTCTTAGCACATGATCATCAGTATTAGGCAGGACCTAAATACCCCATTTAAGGTAAAATAGCATAAAACAATATAGACCCTGACTCTCCATTATGGAGAATGGAGATCATCCTGTCTCCAATTCTTGCGCTTCGCTTCCTTTTGCTTCCAAGAACCTCCTTACGACTGTCCATACATTTTTTCCATCCTTTGATTTGCATGACTCCACTTCTTTTAGAAATCTCGTATGGATAGTTGATATTCGTAGGATGGCCTGACTATATGTTCAAAACATTAAGGCTACCTTTTTGATACATCAAATGAGGCACATAATTCTCTGGGATTATCTGTTGAAAAACATAGTAATAACTTCATAGTTAGCAATGATGTACTAGTTTTAGAAGTATGCAAAAGATGCACGGATGTCGTAATAGTAAAAAATCTTACCAGGGTATCTCCATGGTAGTTACCGTAGTTGAACACATGCACTAGTGGCACATATTGACCATAATGTTGAGGAGTTTGATTGTAGATATTGTAATTCTCAATGTCAGTACAAAATCCGACTAGGTGATTTTTCTCCTTGTAAGTTGTTAATTCGGAGCCATCGGTGTAGTGGGTTTTGTCTACCATCTCCCGCACATTCTTTGAACAATGAAAATAAGCTGTCAATGGAAATAAGCTGTCAACTATTTTGAAATAAACAATATAAATTAGCTAATAACTATGTTTGCGAAACTCACATAGCGGTAGAATTGGAGGCGTACCCTCATCAAAACCATACATCTTGCAAAATGCTTCCCAATTTTTGCAACCAAAATGGGTTACGCTCCCAGAATTATACAGATTTACTTCAAAATCCACATCGTGATGAGTCCTTAGGTGAATTTTCTTTGTTTCAGAAATTTCATGGTCTTCACAATCCATCCTCTCCAAGACATAGCGTCTTGCATGGCATGGGATAAGCTATACTCGAATTGTAAAAGATGAATATTACACATTGAAATAGTTGAAGTCATGCTTAATTATGAAAATAACACTTGTCGTCATTGTTTACCGTTTCAACTTCGAATGTCTCATCGAGCTTAATGCTGAAGCGCTGATCATCGTCCAGGTGAGGCATGTCGCACAGACCTCGATCGTCGTGGCACCAGCCGCACTCCCCCGGGAGACTTTCGCCGTCCAATGACGACATATCCTACGTTCATAATTCAAAACTACATCATCTCTTGCGTTGGGTCCAATAAGATAATCCACAGTGTGGTGAAAACACGCCCTTCGAACTGGTTTGAGCTATTGGTGAATGGAGATGGTCTAAGATTTTCAGTAGTAAGAAGTGAAGTGGTAATTTTGAGAGCAAATGGTTAGGATCAGTGGTTCCTCTTTCCTGTTTAGCTTTACAATAGAATATTGTTAGTCATGCACACTTGAGCATTTTCAGCCAGGCCCAGTGGAGTTGGCCTAAAAACATTTCTTCCTTTAAGCCTGCTACATCCATCTCGAGTATTTATGGTCAAGGGTTAGCAGGGCCATCCAAATAGAATATGTGGTATGGGCTTTTTTAGTAGGTCATCCTACCAGATTAGGGTTTATCGATGACGAACAACTAACATTAGTAATAACTATGAGTTGATATCACACTTCTATATGTATAACACAAGAGGTAGTTGATCCTACTTAATTAAGTACTAAGATACCCCGGCCCATGCATCGGTCGCAAGTACCCAATATGTCCTATTTCTAGCAAAGTCATGCTAAAATTCACAGAAAATTTCAGCATGACCTTTGCTAAAAATAGGACATATGGAGTACCCGAATTTGCTAGAACGGAAGTTAATCGACATTCCGGCAAACTCAAGGGCCTCTCGGGGTACCTGCAAAATCATCACGACACGATAGTCGGAGACAAAACCCAGCAAACTAGCACCACAATGTGCCTCTACTTTCATATGGATGAAACGGCCACAGACCATATGGTCCTCTGCTTTCATATGGACAAAAATCAGCTCAACTTATGTGAGCTTCCATTCCAGATCTAATAGGTCACCCAACAAAAAACTCATCAATAGTTTAGCAAGTATGTACCCTCAAGAATGAACATATAACAATATCTGTTATCCCCCCATAACATACGGAAATCAAAATCAGCTTAACTTATATGAAAATTGCCTTTGTTGTATGGAATAGAACATAACATAAGGACCCTAATTCGTATAAAGTATTAGTGTGATGTATTCCAATGCAGGACAACAAATTATGCTATTATATGTTGACTGTGAGCAAACTACCTATTGAAGCAAAGGCAAATATCTCTGAAGTCTGAACTAAAGCACGGTTTCCTTGCTAATGATCCATAGTCCCACACTATTGAATGGGTTTTTGCAGAACCAAAACAGACATCACAGGAGAGAAGTCCCAGTGGACAAGTCAGAATGGCATAAAAACATGATTGCATACATTAGGGCATATGTGATTTTGGTACAGCTACACTACTGCAGGCTGCATACATTCAGTCATTCTAAAATTTATTTTAGTCTACTCCTAAAATTCAGCACTAGTAGATCTTCAACACTCCTAAAATACATACATTAGGGCAGATGTGAATAAGAACTCTGTCTAGCATGGCCACTGACCTGTGGATGGCATCTAGACAACACACACACACATACAGTACATCACACGCACATAGAGTTTACTTATCATCTTTTTAAAACTTAACAAGGTTCATGATTCAGAAATTCCAATGGTTCAGAACTTAAATGATTCAGAACATGATTTAGTTACAAGGTTCAGAACTTAAATGTTGTCTCCAACTTAAATCTAGTAACAACGGAGAGCAAAAACCTTTTGCTGCTACTGGAGGAGAACGGAGAAGTTGTCGCCGCAGGAGGCGATGCAGTCGGAGATCCGGGACGGTGAACTGCGCGCGGAGGCCAGGGGAGTCGAGTTAGTCAGGGGGAGGGGGCTTACGGGCGGAGGAGGAGGGGGCTTACGGGCGGCGGCGGGACGGTTGTGGGTCGGCGGCGGTCGTCGTCCTGCACCCCGTGCGGTCGTCGGCGGTGGGATGGTTGGGGGCCGCGGCGGGATGGTTGGGGGCCGCTGCGGCTTGCTGTCCGGTGGGCGGCGGAGGAGCTGCAGTGGTGGGGGTGCGGGGGCGGCGGCGCACGTAGGGGCGTCGGCGTCGTGGGTCGTCGGGGCAGCGGCGCAGGGGCTGAGAGATGTGAGATGGGATCAGCCGGGGATTGGGGCCAAGATTTTAGTCGGGGGAGGTATAGCAATGGCACACCACCTAGCGGTGCGCCATAAGTAAGTTTTTTTAGATAGCAATGGTGCACCCCCAGCGGTGCGCCATAAGTAACTTTTTTTGGCATAGCAATGGCGCACCAGCCAGCGGTGCGCCATAAGTAAGTTTTTATTATTTTTTGTTGCATTCATTAAATTTGTTACTTGAAAATATCATCCAATTTGTTATTTGAAAATATAATCAAATTTGTTTTTTTGGATTTTTAGTTGCATTCATTTGTGACGGTGGAGCGGGGTAGGATGCGGGGGGTCATCGGCGGCGGTGGAGCGGGGGAGGGTGCAGGGTGTCGGCGGCGGCGGTGGAGCAGGGGTCGGCGGCAGCGGTGGAGCGGGGGAGGGTGCGGTGGGTCGTCGGCGGCGGTGGAGCGAGGGAGGGTGCGGTGGGTCGTCGGCTTGAGGTGTGCCATTAGTAGTTTTGCAAAAAAAATAGTAGTGGCGCACTGTGTGGCAGGTGCGCCATTACTAGTTAAACTAGTAATGGCACACTGTTCCCTGGTGCGCAATTAGTATTTTTGGAAAAAAAATTGTTACTAGTGGCGCACCGTGGGTCTGGTGCGCCATTAGTGTCTACCACACTCATGGTGCGCCATTACTATATAGTAGTGGTGCACCACATGTCTGGTGCGCCATTAGTGACCATATCATCTATAGCCCTTTTCCTAGTAGTGCCTCTACTTGTTGAGATTTTACATTCTCTTGAAGGACTGCGGTTTGAGCATCCTTCTTATTCAGCTCAGCCTACAAAGGTGAGATATATCATCAAAACAGGTTATGAAGTACCAAGCGTATAACAAGTTATGCACTTTGTACTTGGGGGCTAATGCCTATTTGTTCTATCGTCAACATATTTTTCACAAGTCTCAAGTACAATGCAAGCATTATCCTTAACACTTGGGGGCTAATGTACATCTGTTCAAAGGTGACGCATTGATTCAAGACCCGGTTTACCTCGCAAAGCTAAACCGGCCCTTGGGGGCTACACAGGCAAAAAACTACAGGAATATAATGATCATGTCCGATTTACTTCACACGATCAGTTGGTATATGGAGGCCAAGTTTGTAACAGTTAAATGTATTATACTGTCCCGGTTTATGATTGTCATCATAAACCGGCCCTTGGGGGCTACTTGGGTTCATGTTTGTACTTTGGATTCAAGAAAGGAAAGTGATGAAAATACCTCATAGCGCTCTTTCATCAGGTTCACCAAACCGGCTTCATAATCACGGTTTGAGTGCAGACGGTTTAGAAAACGGGAGTGGAGTTCTTGAGCGCTAAGGTGGGCGTAGCTTGACAAGTCAGTGCTCCATGTGGCTTTTTCCATGGCAGCACGCTCTTCCTTGGCACTATATTTGGCCAAGATTACAGGATGGCCAAGAGAGGTGTGACCAATACCAGTAATGATAACCTCGCCTTCTTTGTCTCCGACAGCTTTTTATGGAGTTGATGGAGAGTAGCTATCACCGGACTAGAAGACCTGTCATCAGCCCGGATTGGATCGGCCGGTTGTCGACTTCTGGTTGTTCATCGAGATTGTGATCTTGAGGGGGTGGCTCATCAAAAGTAGCTTCAGGATTGGGACCCTCCGGTTCAACAGTTTGATCCGGTTCAACCGTTTGCTCCGGTTCAAGAAACACCTGGTCTTTGGGCAGATTGTTCACCCGAGCCTTTTTGGTGGGTCTGGCTTTGGTTCTAAAAACAGAAAAAGATGCGAAAGTTAAGCATATATACAAAGTATGGAAACATTCAAAGAAAGGGTTCAAGTACTTACCCAGCTATAGTTTTGAGAGGAGGAAGTTGGGTCGTTGTTGACTCGCTAGAAGATGAGGGAGGTGTCACCTGATAATTCGAATCAGACGGATTAAGAGGTTGTCGGAAATAACCTGCCTTGGGATAAGAGTTGTCAAAAGGAGGTGAGACCTCAGATCAGCATTTTCGAACCGGGGTGTCTGGTAAACCGGCTGAAGTGACCTTTTGGCCGCTGTGCCGGGTTGTGTGGCCAGCCTCGTGCTGCTGCTTCTTCAAAATAAATGTTGGATCCAAGTGAGCAAGAGGATGTGAAAAGCTTACTTTCCGGATCGCTTGACGGATTTTTTGTGTTGGCAAAGAGTCTGAACCGGAGGAAAGCTTAATTACCTCCACATCGTCAACTTGGCTACCCTCCGTGCCCTCCTGATAAATATCATTATTAATAAGATGGATGAAAAGGGAACTGAGTGAATCAAGTTCTACCTCAACTTCCAGTTCATCCTGGTCATCATCCAGTTCCATGCTGATACGTTCAACTGCCTTCCGCTTTGAGGTTTTCTTGACAGCTTTTGTTTTGGGACGGGAAGTCTTTGCCGCTTTTTCTTGAGTTTTCTTCTTCTAGAACAGATCATCACCCTATTTATAAACAAGCAGTAGGGTATTCACAGGCTATACAGTCTAAAGGATATCAAATGTAAAAAGGAAGGACAGTACTTACAGCAGGTGGTTTGTTTTTTGCGTAAAAGGGGTTTAAGCCGGTTTGGCGGCAGACAGATTCTGATTCATTCAAAATCTTCTTGACACCCTCAGTAACTTCTTCATCGGTTAGCTGAATATTGATGTGACGTTGGGAGTCTTCTACTTCACCAGTGTACTCACACATTAAGCCGGAGCGGCGGCTTAACGGCAAGATGCTCCAGGATATCCAACAACGCACAAAGTCGACGCCTGATAAACCGTTGGCCATAAAGGCTCGGAGCTTGGCGAGTTGAGGGGCATATGGGGCCCGTTCCAGAGCACTTAGACGTTGCGGCAGTGGATGAGTGTTGGAAAGCCGGTGGGCACGGTAACCCGGCAGAGGGTTCTCGTCTTCAGGGGAGGTGTCTATACAGTAGAACCAAGTTTGGTTCCACTCTTTGGGGTGACTGTGTAGCTTAGCATGAGGAAATTCAACCTCTTTTCTTTTTTGAATAGAGACGCCACCAAGTTCAGTTGTGGGTCCGTCTACAAATTCAGTACGCCGATTCAGATGGAAAAAATCCCGGAACAGCTCAGCAGTTGGTTCTTCTTGTAAGTACACTTCACAGAAGACTTGGAAATTGCATATATTGGATACCGAGTTAGGTCCAATATCTTGAGGGTGGAGCTGGAAACTGGCAAGCACATCCCGGAAAAACTTTGACCCGGGCGGTTTGAAACCACGGCCTATGTGATCAATAAATACCACTACCTCACCCTGCTTAGGGGTGGGAGGATTCTCCGGTCCAGGAACTCGCCACCGGATCTCACTCTTTTTTGGTAAGGTACCAATTCTAACCATTCCATTAAGCTGCTCCTCGGTAACCCGGGAGGGAGCCCAGTTGCAGGCATAAAACTGCTTGGCCATTGCAAGTGAAAAGCTGAAAAGAAGTACCGGTTTAACAATTCATTTATGGTGGTGCATAAGGTTCAATGGGATAAAGAAATCCAAGTATGTAAATTTCATAAACCTGAGGCTGATACAATAATGAATGACAAGGTGGTAAACGGAACAAAGGTATACGCATACTGTTAAGCCGGAGTATGACAACGGAGATAAAGGGATTGCCGGTTTACAAGGGGACTAATAGCATGTGATAGATTGCTTTCTACAAAGGTAAACCGCCTATGTGATAAAGAGGATACAGATTTAAGGTAAGAACGACTAAGGAAGGTAAAAACAGGTTTCACAAGGTTGCATGGAAATTTTGGATTTGAAAAAAAATGCACCATGCGGTACTAAATTTGCACAAAGCAGTACTGAAATTGCACAATATAGTGCCAAAGTTGGCATCAAAAAAATTAAGTCGAAACATACCCATGCGGGATCTAGTTTCAAAGATCTCGTCGCAAAGAATTTAACAGTGAAGATGGATCTGAATTCCGACGCGCGGTTTGAAAGATATGGCTTTTTAAAAATTTAGAAAACCAAAATAATTATACGTGAAGCTGTTTATTTCAAATCAGACTAATCAGTGTGAACACATTAAATACTAATAACAACATGCACTAGCAGACAAAAAACAACTCATGCATGGCTAGGAAGCCCGGCCGCTCGTTGTCTCCAAGTAGTGCGTATGCACTTTTTAGATTTTAGGTTTTTTTCTTTCTTCCTCCTATCCTGTCACTGACCGGGCGTGTCCACGAGCATACAAGAGATGGTTTGAGGCGTCTGGTTGTAGATGCTCTTACCGAAAACATTGCCGCACATCTAAACATAATACATACAACTAAGGAAAGTACGCTAGAAGACACTACATCAAAATACATTACAAGTAAGGGCACTGCAAAACATGCAAATATGCCAATGCCCTTAATTCGGAGATGTGAGCCAGTAGTGCAAAAATGACTGAAAACTTTCACCAAAACATACAAAGGTAGGACCTATTGTTGAAAAGCTTGCCACCAATGCACAGATCGCATAATTAGGACCCTCCGTTCAAAAGTGAATGTACTTTTTGAGTCAGGAAAACCTAGAGCTTCCTTTCCATTGGGAGACCTTCCTCTAAACGTATCAAGTGGCGCGGGTGCCACACATTGCGATGGGGGGTGGGGGGCACACTCAATCCTAGTGTGTGACTTGTTACACGAGGATGCATTTAAAAGTGACCTCTATGGGAGGGGTAAAAAAATCTAGCCAAGACCCAATAATTCCGTTGAATTCAAATTTTTATGTTAAATTTCCAACGCTAAATTGTAGTATACTATAAGAGAAACTCCAACGGGCTGACCCAAACGGACGGCGATTTCATCCGCTTTTTGTCCATTTGGGTCGGTTAGACGGACACTGTCGTGGAATTGTCACGGCAGATGTCCTTAGTGTCAGGACTTAGTCGCGAGGCCAACGCATCTATGTGGTAGCTTGAGAGGGGTTGAGCGGGACGAGAGACGCGATATTTTACCCAGGTTCGGCCCCTCACGGTGGAGGTAAAAGCCTACATCCTGCTTCATTGATATTGATGATGATGATCACGGTTACAAGAGTGCTCTATCTCGAGAGCTATTTTCTAAACCTAACTTGTCCAACTTGTGGAACTTGTCAATCTTGTCAATCTTGTCAATCTTCCCCCTTTTGGGGAGCCATGCCCCTCCTTATATATGTTGGAGGGGCGGGTTACATGTAGATTCCTATTAGGATTAGGACTAGTCTATCTCTAATACAAACCGGATACAAGTCCAGGTCTTAACTCCTTGTAAGATAAACGTTCCTCATGCCTTTCCTCTTAAACCGGCCCACCATTAAACGTGAACCGGCCTTCTGGGCCTTGGGCCTTGTCATCCGTCTGTCCCGCACGCCGGATCACCAGTGAGTCATAATGACCAGGTGGGTTGCTTGTAAACCGCCAGGTCAGGGCGGGTCGCCAATAACTCGCCAAGTGTCAGCGGGGTCTTCAGATAAACCGCCAAGTCCTGGCCGGGTTAACTTCCGGCCGGTTTACGCCGTGGGGTATATCCCTGACATTAGCCCCCAAGTTTAGCTTGGATTTATTCATGGTAAACTTATGCTGCAAAACAAACACAAGAACAAATTTGACAGGTTATGCTCCGGGTTAAGAATTTTTGTAAACCAGTACCTGATCATCCTTAAGTCCTTGTTATTTCCTCCTTCTAAGAAATCCGGGTCAACAGACCAGCTTCATAATCAATTTGCCGACCTTGGTTTGTCACCGAGAAATATCGTGAAGAATAACTCCTTTGACTCAGCTCCCAAAGCGCCGGTTTAAGAAACATGGGTCTGAAAATACTTATCTGATATTCAACCGGTTTGAAGATGTAAAACTTGCCGGTTTAATATTACCAAAATAGCCAGTTTATAAATATTGATGGCGCCGGGTCATAATTGTTGTCGACACCGGGTCATGTAATTGATCTTCCTGATTTGCTCAAAACTGATAAAATGAAGATGTTCCTCCTTTATATGCATAATACCTGTAGCCCCCAAGTCTTAAGAGGAGAACATAGTGATAACTTAAGACTTACTCCAATAAGTGTTTCAACCTTGAAGAAATCCGGTTTGTTCATCTCAATTATATAAACTGAATACTCCATATATGTAGCCCCCAAGTGCCGGGTTGTCATGCTTGCAGCAACCTGGGACTTGTAATTGCTTATAAAAACTTCAATCAGCATAGCCCCCAAGGGCTGGTTCAGTAAGATAATTTTGAGCTGGGACTTTATATATACTTCATTGAAAATAACATCATATGATGTAACTCCCATCATGGGGCTTGAACCCACGTCCACAAGGTTAAGAGCTTTGTGCTTTACCAACTGAGGAGTGGACCCTTCAATATAATGGAAAAAAACTTGTGTACCTTGAATTGTTGACAGGAGCAATTGGTAGCCCCCAAGGGCAGGCTCATTATAATATGATGAGTCGGGTCTTCAATAAGACTAAAAATGACTTGGCATTAGCCCCCAAGTGTCATGATGCATGCTTGCAGCGACATGAGACTTGCATGTAATCTTGATTTGAATAATGTAGCCCCCAAGTGCCGGGTTGTAAGCCTGCAGCGACTCGGGACTATTCCTTCCATTGTAGAATAAATCATATCCTTTGATAAAATAGTAAACATTGTGCTATAGCGACTTTGAAAACTCAATAATACCGGTTATTAATAACCATAAAAATCCAGCCATGTTGGCTATTCAAGATAATATAATCCGGTGAAAACCTTATTCATTCAATATCATAATGAAAATTCAGCCAAGTTTGGCTATTTGAATAATATGACCCAATGATTTATAAGCGCATGATTCCAATGGCGCAATCCAAATATATATACTGGCGACTTATAGTCCAAAGCCAGGCCGGTTTAACAAACCTGTTTCTGCATACAACAAGTTTAAAGTGTCCTGGCGGTTTACCGCCGGACGGGTCATAATGCCCAACATATAACCCGGGTTTATAACCAAGGCTGCACTTAAGAATAATCAAATATGAAATATATCATACCTGTGACATTGAATCACATTGTTGGTTTTACCAACTTTTTGTAGTAAGGGTGATAACCCAAATCTTGAGTACTAATAACTCCTTCCATATTGTGCCGGTTTATGATAAAACTGTGCCGGGTTGTGATAAACACCGGTTTACTCCATAATAGGATGGTAACAGAAAATCAAACCGGGCAGATAGTCTCCGGATTAAAATGGACCATGTTCCATCAATTGACAGTTTGAACCGGCTTAAAACTTTGTCGGTTTAAAAAACGCAATAAAAAGAAAGAAAAATGTGAAGCAAAGGCAATGACAAAACCGTTTGCAAAAAGAGGCTTATTTGAGCTGATCAGATGGCGTTACCATGGTCGGACACGACCAAGCTCCCGATAGGTGTAGCTATGGTTCAAGTCGGCCAGGTCCCCAAATGAAACCGTGGTATTTATGCCGATCAAGTGGCATGGCAATGGTTCGGGTTCGACCAAGCCCCCAAGTGATTCTGTGGCCTTAGGCCGATCAAGAGGCATGCCTGGTTCAGACGTGACCAAGTCCCCAAGTGATCTGGTGGCTCTCGCCTATCAAGAGGTATTGCATTGGTTCGGACACGACCAAGCCCCCAAGTGATATGACATGATGCTTTTTGAAAAGCTAACTCAAGGGGTAAACCGGAGGCCGCTTTAGAACAACTCCGTGTAACCACACATGATGTAAAAGAACAGAGACCCCGCTTTATGAAGCAGAAGCCCCCATGTGATCAATAATATGTCAGGCCAGTAAGGCGGGATACCCATGTTCGAACCGCGCATCATGGCAGCATGTCCTCTTCGGCAATTTTTAACTTTTTGCAAGAGATAAATTCTTCTTGAACCCGGATCTTGAACCGGATATTGAGAGCTTCAAAGCTTTGTGGGAGACATCTTTCCCTTGAATCTTCATTTTCAGCCGGAAATTTTCTGACGGCCTTTAACCTCGAACTTGCGAGAAGTTAATTCCCTTTTGAACCGGACATTGTTAAACCGGATTTGAGCACTTCAGAGCTTTGTGGGAGAACAGATTTCCCTTGAACCGGACTTCAAACCGGATATTTGAGAGCTTCAGTCAGACTGACTTCCCTTGAACCGGATTTTAAACCGGAATCCTTTCTGATGACCCGGATCTTCTTCATTGAGCCGGGATTTTGTAACTGTCATATACTTTCTAAATCGGAAATTTTCTGACGGCCCTTAAATTTTCATCAATATAACAGTAGCCTTCAGGACTGGGTTATCTTTCCCTCCATCGTCCTGGGGTTCTTAAACCGGCTGAAACTGGCAAGATTTGCTGAGTCATGTCATCGTAGCCCTCGAGTCTCAAAGGTGACTTGAGGAGTTGGCTTGACACTCTCCGTATTTGACAATCATATAAACCGGCATAACTTGTATATCGTTGGCGCTAATAGCATGATGTGAATCCACAGAAGGTTGAGGTGACCATTGAACCATCCAGTGCAGACGGCGGCTGATAATATATGATAATTTAGCTCCAATTTGTTGGAAGAAAACCGGGCTTCCCAAGTAGTGAATTGCTCATAGTCAATAAACAGTTCATCCAGACAAGTGTGGCCCGGTAAGTTGATGTAGACCAGGCCGCGAGAGACGGACGACAAAGACGACCGCAACATCAGAGGCGGCTCAGTCGCAGACGTGGTAAGCCGCGTGGATGGGCGAGGCAGCGGCGTCGTGTTGATGTAGCGAACAATTGTCCTGCATCAATAATATTGCAGACCAAGGCAAAGATAAAAGGTGAGTCGGCCGCGGGAGCGGACCGATGAACCGGCCGTGATATTATAATTTGGTGCACTCGGGCGAGTCAATCGCAGGCGCGGTCTTGGTGAGTCGATGTAGCCCAGGCCGCAGGGGCGGCGACTTGCGCGCGTTCCATTCATCGGTTAATATGTCATGGGCTATCGCCGGGCGGAACGTTACCAGCCCGTGCTCCATGCCCATGGTATAAACCACAATTGTAGTGAATAATTATTCTGTATATAAAAATACATAGACCAAGGTAATTGTTCTTTGACAAAACATCATGTGTTTAATAAGACATATTTAGAGAGATATCACCTGATTCGTTCAGATAACGAATGATCCGTTCAACGCGACAGAGGCGGCTCAGACAGCAGAGGCGGCTCATCGTGACCTCGACGGCTCAATCACAGCAGAAACGGCTCAACATGGCGATTCATCGCGGCGAATCCGGGTCACGGATGTAGGCTCCCGGTCGTGATTGTCTTCCTTTTTTGGTTGTGCCTCCAGTTCAATCCTGGATTCTGCTCGTCCGTAAGTCGCCATACGCGCATACGCGGAGGCGAACCGGATGACCCTGCACTCATACACGCCCGCGGGGTAGCAGCAGAAGCGACGCTTCAAGGCGCAGGGAGGCCAGCTAGAGCTCTCAACAGGTGGAGGCAGCGCTGGGTGTGTGCGTCGGCTCAGCGTTGCGCTGACCCCACGCAGAGTAGTATACTGATTGATTTTTTTTTCTTTTGCCTGCTACTTATGGCCGGCATGCCTCACGTGATGAGGCATGGCCACTCGGATTTGGCTTCCAAGTAGGTACTAGTAAGTAGCCATTGATTCTTTGCCTTTTTCGTTAGATCCCTATTTGAGTCAGAGTAGTATTCATCATGGATAAGCTGTTACACCCGTCCGAGTCTATCTTGGTTTTGATGATTCAACTCCTTTTTCTGTGATAGTACCTGCCTTAACACGTCTAAAAATCTATTAAAAGCTGCAGCAACTTTCCGGCCAGATGTGACCTTGATCGATTTGTCCACTTGAGCGCTGCAGTGTGTCTTCCTGAAATAAACTGTAGCCTCGATTGACGGCCCTTGGACTTGCAGTGCCGTAGTCAAAAAACTCCTTATCCATCAACTTGCGTCCTGATGAATCGCCCAGGCTGACTCGGACCCGGCGGAATCACCACGGCACGTGAGGCAGCCGCACAAGTAACCCTAAAATAATCTCAATCTCAAGCCCATGGCAGCAAAACGCTTCGTCAATCTTGACCAATAAGCTCATAGTTGATATAAATTTTTCCACGCCGGCTATTGTTGAGTCGGAAAATTGCGAACCTCTTGAACCCTAGAAAAGATCCCTTCAAGAACTTAACACTATCCATGCGCGAGCCCCACGGTGGGCGCCAACTGTCGTGGAATTGTCACGACAGATGTCCTTAGTGTCAGGACTTAGTCGCGAGGCCAACGCATCTATGTGGTAGCTTGAGAGGGGTTGAGCGGGACGAGAGACGCGACATTTTACCCAGGTTCGGCCCCTCACAGTGGAGGTAAAAGCCTACATCATGCTTCATTGATATTGATGATGATGATGATCACGATTACAAGAGTGCTCTATCTCGAGAGCTATTGTCTAAACCTAACTTGTCCAACTTGTGGAACTTGTCAATCTTGTCAATCTTCCCCCTTTTGGGGAGCCCTGCCCCTCCTTATATATGTTGGAGGGGCGGGTTACATGTAGAGTCCTATTAGGATTAGGACTAGTCTATCTCTAATACAAACCGAATACAAGTCCAGGTCTTAACTCCTTGTAAGATAAACGTTCCTCATGCGTTTCCTCTTAAGCCGGCCCACCATTAAACATGAACCGGCCTTCTGGGCCTTGGGCCTTGTCATCCGTCTGTCCCGCACGCCGGATCACCAGTGAGTCATAATGACCAGGTGGGTTGCTTGTAAACTGCCAGGTCCGGGCGGGTCGCCAGTAACTCGCCAAGTGTCAGTGGGGTCTTCAGATAAACCGCCAAGTCCTGGCCGGGTTAACTTCCGGCCGGTTTACGCCGCGGGGTATATCCCCGACAGACACGGATGTCCGCTTTCGTATTTGGGTCGGCGCGTGCGCCCAACGTTGGCTTGAACGCATTTTTTACAGCGCAAAAAAATGAACGCATTTATATTAAAAAGAGAAACACCATTAATTAAATATTATATCCGGCCACGAAGGCCGGCCAGAGTCCACGCGTCCACATTTGCATTAAAAAAACAGCCTAAATTACGAGGCAGCGCGCTGCCCTAGGCGTCTTCGTCGTCGTCCTCGGGGACCATGGGGTCGATGAGCGTCGGCGCTGGCCCGGCCCAGGCGAACCCCGTGTTCCAGAGCGTCGTCATGTCGGGCAGTGTCGACGCGGGGGGTTGTGCGGCCGCCTGTGCAGCGGCGGCCTGGCGCGCCTCCTCCTCGGCCTCGCGATGCTCCTTCTCGAGATCGCGCTCGAGCATCTTGAGGTACTCGCTGTCGCGGCGCTCCTGGGCCACCCTGATCTTGCGCCAGTGCTTGATGTACGCCTGCTTCTGCGCCAGCGTCGCTCCCATCCAGACCGGCAGCGCGCGTACCCACTCGCGCACTACTCCCGTCCAGGAGTAGCGCTCGATGAGGGACGGCTCGGGCTCCGGCTCCGGCTTGATGGGGGACGGCGGGGCCACCGGTGGCACCACGCCGTCGCTCGCCGTGGAGAGGGCAAGGGCGTGCGCCATTGCCGCCTCGTACCGAGCCTCCTCTTCCCCCTCCGCCGCTCGTCCTCCTCGCTCTCCTGGAAGACGGCCGCAAGTGCCGCCTAGTAGGCGTCCTCCGCCGCCTGGTCCTTCTCGCGGACGACGAGCGCCGGTGGCGGCGACCTCCGGTCGACCTCGCGCACGCCCCGTCGCCTCGCCTCCTCGTGCTCAAAGGCAAACCACCTCGCCCAGTTGGGCGAGTCGGTTGCGTAGGCGGCCTCGCGGCGCTGCTCCTGCATCAGCAGCGCCCGCCGGCGCTGCACCTCCTCCATGTGAGCATGAGCCGACCGCGGCGCCGCCGGCATTGGGATCCTATCTGGATCCAGATGCCAGTCGTGCGGCAGCGTCACGTTGGGATATGGCAGAGGCTGGCGGTGCTGCCAGTGCCACTCCGCCTGGTGCACTGGCACACTCACGCGCTGCCTCTGCCGGCGAGGCGCCGGCGCCGGTGGAGGTCGGAGGAACTCTGAGGGGAAAGGGGTGGCGGGGGGCTTGCCCTTGGCCTTGCTGCCGCTGGCGCCGGAGAAGAGGCACATCTCGCTGTGGTTGTGGTGGCTAGGGTTTGCCAGCGACGAGGGAGCAACGGATGGCAGATGTGGACGACGAGTTTGAATGAGGACGGCCCCGCCGCACGGTCGGATAAGGACGAGCGCCGTCGCTGATGCGTGGGCCCATCGTTATAAATTAAGCTGACCGCATGGACAGCGGGCAGTTGGACGGTCGCCATGTGGGGACACGGCGGACAGCGGGAAGACGCGTGAAGCGTCCGTTCGGCGTCTACGCCGACGCATTTGGGGCGCAAATTTAGGCCGCAAATGCGTCGGCACGGACATGACGCGGACGTGATTTGGGTTTGGGTCGGCGCGTTGGCCGCCACTTTTGTCCGCGCCGGCCCAAACGGAGGCAGGCGGACGAAATGGGTCGGCCCTTTGAAGTTTCTCTAACACTGTGGTAACACAAGTTGCTAAATGTACTGCCATGACATTTTGGGTCCAAGTAAAGTCATGTTAAAAAAGAATCTTGGGTGAAACATATTAATCTTAATCACCTTGTCCTCTTCCAGCAACCATCTGGTATCATACCTAGTGTTGCTTTTCGTAGTTGAAATTGGGTTGAATGTTCAATGTCTACTTGCATTTTTTTCGTTTACGTACCCAATCTTGTAAATGTTGAAAAGATGCAGTGATGAGAAATTCTGTCAGCAGCCCTGTAGCCGATGTCCCTGCAGGAGGAGCGCCAAGCCCTGTAGCTAATCTAGCGGTTGCCGACAACAGTGATCCGGAGCGCGTCAAGGATCAGAGGCCCAAGTCCACACGGGCCAAGAGACCACCCCAGCGGCTTGCTAGCCCAAACTGGGCCCGTTAAGCGGGTGTAATAGTATATAAACTGATCCAGGTTACTTGTAAGGATTGGCTAGGAATTGGATGGCTGCGGCCGTGGCTCGGTTGAACGGATAGAGGTGTGGGTGGCTGGGAGGAATCCTCATTCGGAAATTCAAATATCTTAGCTCGAATCCCCATGAAATTCTCAGATCCATAGCTAGTAAGAGAGATCCTCACATCTGGTATCAGAGCCTTCGTCCTGGAGCTGCCCACTCACCGCTACCCGACGCGTCTCGGTGACCGGCGACGACGTCAGGCGATGGAAGGGCTGGGCGATGAGGGCCGCTCCGTCTACGAGATCCTTTGCCATGAATTCGCCAACGACTTGGAGGACAAGCTTCGAACGCATGGTGAGTCGCTTCTCAAATCGACGAGCAAGATGATGGAGAGGAACAACACGACGCTCGATGGGCTGATCGGCAAGGACTGACGGCATCCGGGAAGAGCTCGCCATCGACATCGAGCAGATCAGATCTGACATGTACAAGACGGAGTCCCAGGAGCACGACCCCAAGCTTGACGCCGCCACGTCCTCGCGCAACGCTGGGCTGGGTCGTGGCGCCGCCGCTGTTGGAAATATGCCCTAGAGGCAATAATAAAAGCATTATTATTATATTTCCTTGTTCATGATAATTGTCTTTATTCATGCTATAATTGTGTTATCGGGAAATCGTAATGCATGTGTGAATAACAGACACCAACATGTCCCTAGTGAGCCTCTAGTTGACTAGGTCGTTGATCAACAGATAGTCATGGTTTCCTGACTATGGACATTAGATGTCATTGATAACGAGATCACATCATTAGGAGAATGATGTGATGGACAAGACCCAATCCTAAACATAGCACAAGATCGTATAGTTCGTTTGCTAGAGTTTTCCAATGTCAAAGTATCTTTTCCTTAGACCATGAGATCGTGTAACTCCCGGATACCGTAGGAGTGCTTTGGGTATACCAAACGTCACAACGTAACTGGGTGACTATAAAGGTAGACTACGGGTATCTCCGAAAGTGTCTGTTGGGTTGACATGGATCGAGACTAGGATTTGTCACTCCGTATGACGGAGAGGTATCGCTGGGCCCACTCGGTAATGCATCATCATAATGAGCTCAAAGTGACCAAGTGTCTGGTCACGGGATCATGCATTACGGTACGAGTAAAGTGACTTGCCGGTAACGAGATTGAACGAGGTATTGGGATACCGACGATCGAATCTCGGGCAAGTAACATATCGATTGACAAAGGGAATTGCATACGGGGTTGATTGAATCCTCGACATCGTGGTTCATCCGATGAGATCGTCGTGGAGCATGTGGGAGCCAACATGGGTATCCAGATCCCACTGTTGGTTATTGACTGGAGAGTCGTCTCGGTCATGTCTGCTTGTCTCCCGAACCCGTAGGGTCTACACACTTAAGGTTCGGTGACGCTAGGGTTGTGAAGATATGTATATGCAGTAACCCGAATGTTGTTCGGAGTCCCGGATGAGATCCCGGACGTCACGAGGAGTTCCGGAGGTAAAGAATTATATATAGGAAGTGCTGTTTCGGGCATCGGGACAAGTTTCGGGGTTATCAGTATTGTACCGGGACCACCGGAGGGGTCCCGTGGGCCCACCGGGTGGGGCCATCTATCCCGGAGGGCCCCATGGGCTGAAATAGTAGGGAACCCAGCCCATAGTGGGCTGGGGCGCCAGCCCCTATAAGCCCATGCGCCTAGGGTTTCCACCATGGAATAGTCCATGTGGTGGAAGGCACCCCTAGGTGCCTTGGGGGGGAGGGAAACCTCCCCTTGGCCGCCGCCCCCCCTAGTAGATTTTATCTACTAGGGCCGGCGCCCCCCCCCATGGCACCCCTATATATAGTGGGGGGAGAGGAGGGATTTCACACCAGCCCCTGGCGCCTCCCTCTCTCCCCGTTACGTCTCTCCCTCGTAGTCTTGGCGAAGCCCTGCTTCTGTGACGCCCTGCATCCACCACCACGCCGTCGTGCTGCTGGATCTTCATCAACCTCTCCTTCCCCCTTGCTGGATCAAGAAGGAGGAGACGTCTCTTGTCCCGTACGTGTGTTGAACGCGGAGGTGCCGTCCGTTCGGCGCTTGGTCATCGGTGATTTGGATCACGTCGTGTTCGACTACATCATCACCGTTCTTTGAACGCTTCCGCACGCGATCTGCAAAGGTATGTAGATGCATCCGATGACTCGTTGCTAGATGAACTCCTAGATGGATCTTGGTGAAACGAGTAGGAAATTTTTTTTTCTACAACGTTCCCCAACAGTGGCATCATGAGCTAGGTCTATGCGTAGTTCTTCTTGCGCGAGTAGAACACAATTAGTTGTGGGCGTGGATTTGTCAACTTTCTTGCCGTTACTAGTCTTTTCTTGCTTCAGCGGTATTGTGGGATGAAGCGGCCCGGACCAACCTTACACGTACGCTTACGTGAGACCGGTTCCACCGACTAACATGCACTAGTTGCATAAGGTGGCTGGCGGGTGTCTGTCTCTCCCACTTTAGTTGGAGCGGATTCGATGAACAGGGTCCTTATGAAGGGTAAATAGAAGTTGACAAATCACGTTGTGGCTTTAACGTAGGTAAGAAGACGTTCTTGCTAGAGCCCTAATTCAGCCAAGTAAAACTTGCAACAACAATTAGAGGACGTCTAACTTGTTTTTGCAGCAAGTGGTTTGTGATATGATATGGCCAAAGTTGTGATGAATGATGAATGATCTATATGTGATGTATGAGATGTTCATGCTATTGTAATAGGAATCACGACTTGCATGTCGATGAGTATGACAACCGGCAGGAGCCATAGGAGTTGTCTTTATTCTTTTATATGACCTGCGTGTCATCGAGAAACGCCATGTAAATTACTTTACTTTATTGCTAAACGCGTTAGCCATAGTAGTAGAAGTAATAGTTGGCGAGCAACTTCATGGAGACACGATGATGGAGATCATGATGATGGAGATCATGGTGTCAAGCCGGTGACAAGATGATCATGGAGCCCCAAGATGGAGATCAAAGGAGCTATGTGATATTGGCCATATCATGTCACGTTTATTATTTGATTGCATGTGATGTTTATCATGTTTTGCATCTTGTTTACTTAGAACGACGGTAGTAAATAAGATGATCCCTCATAAATAATTTCAACAAGTGTTCCCCCTAACTGTGCACCGTTGCGACTGTTTGCTGTTTCAAAACACCACGTGATGATCGGGTGTTTTATTCAGACGTTCACATACAACGGGTGTAAGACAGATTTACACATGCAAACACTTAGGTTGACTTGACGAGCCTAGCATGTACAGACATGGCCTCGGAACACAGAAGACCGAAAGGTCGAGCATGAGTCGTATAGAAGATACGATCAACATGAAGATGTTCACCGATGTTGACTGGTCCGTCTCACGTGATGATCGGACACGGTCTAGTTAACTCGGATCATGTTATACTTAGATGACTAAAAGAGGGATGTCTATCTAAGTGGGAGTTCATTGAATAATTTGATTAGATGAACTTAATTATCATGAACTTAGTCTAAAATCTTTACAATATGTCTTGTAGATCAAATGGCCAACGTAGTCCTCAACTTCAACGCGTTCCTAGAGAAAACCAAGCTGAAAGACGATGGCAGCAACTATACGGACTGGGTCCGGAACCTGAGGATCATCCTCATAGCTGCCAAGAAAGATTATGTCCTACAAGCACCGCTAGGTGAAGCTCCCGTCCCACAGAACCAAGACGTTATGAACGCTTGGCAGACACGTGTTGACGACTTCTCCCTCGTTCAGTGCAGCATGCTTTACAGCTTACAGCCGGGGCTCCAAAAGCGTTTTGAGAGACATGGAGCATATGAGATGTTCGAAGAGCTGAAAATGGTTTTTCAAGCTCATGCCCGGATCGAGAGATATGAAGTCTCCGATAAGTTCTTCAGTTGTAAGATGGAGGAAAATAGTTCTGTCAGTGAGCACATACTCACTATGTCTGGGTTACATAACCGCTTGTCTCAGCTGGGAGTTAATCTCCCGGATGATTCGGTCATTGACAGAATCCTCCAGTCGCTTCCACCGAGCTACAAGAGCTTTGTGATGAACTTCAACATGCAGGGGATGCAAAAGACCATTCCTGAGTTGTTCTCAATGCTGAAATCAGCGGAGGTAGAAGTCAAGAAGGAACATCAAGTGTTGATGGTCAATAAAACCACTAAGTTTAAGAAAGGCAAGGTTAAAAAGAACTTCAAGAAGGACGGCAAGGAGGTTGCCGCGCCCGGCAAGCAAGCTGCCGGGAAGAAGCCAAAGAATGGACCCAAGCCCGAGACTGAGTGCTTTTATTGCAAGGGAAGCGGTCACTAGAAGCGGAACTGCCCTAAGTACTTAGCGGATAAGAAGGCCGGCAAAACGAAATGTATATGTGATATACATGTAATTGATGTGTACCTTACTAGTGCCCGTAGTAGCTCCTGGGTATTTGATACCGGTGCAGTTGCTCACATTTGTAACTCAAAGCAGGGGCTGCGGAATAAGCGGAAACTGGCAAAGGACGAGGTGACGATGCGCGTCGGGAATGGTTCCAAGGTCAATGTGATCGCCGTCGGCACGCTGCCTCTGCATCTCCCTTCGGGATTAGTTTTAAACCTTAATAATTGTTATTTAGTGCCAGCTTTGAGCATGAACATTGTATCGGGATCTCGTTTAATTCGAGATGGCTACTCTTTTAAATCTGAGAATAATGGTTGTTCCATTTTTATGAGAGATATGTTTTATGGTCATGCTCCTATGGTGAATGGTTTATTCTTTATGAATCTCGAACGTGATGCTACACATGTTCATAATGTGAGTACCAAAAGAAGTAAGGTTGATAATGATAGTCCCACATATTTGTGGCACTGCCGCCTTGGTCACATAGGTGTCAAACGCATGAAGAAGCTCCATGCAGATGGACTTTTAGAGTCTCTTGATTATGAATCATTTGACACGTGCGAACCATGCCTTATGGGTAAAATGACCAAGACTCCGTTCTCAGGAACAATGGAGCGAGCAACCAACTTATTGGAAATCATACATACTGATGTGTGCGGTCCAATGAGTGTTGAGGCTCGCGGTGGCTACCGTTATGTTCTCACCCTCACTGATGACTTGAGTAGATATGGGTATATCTACTTAATGAAACACAAGTCTGAAACCTTTGAAAAGTTCAAGGAATTTCAGAGTGAGGTTGAGAATCAACGTGACAGGAAAATCAAGTTTCTACGATCAGATCGTGGAGGAGAATACCTGAGTCACGAATTTGGCACGCACTTAAGAAAATGTGGAATAGTTTCACAACTCACGCCGCCTGGAACACCTCAGCGTAACGGTGTGTCCGAACGTCGTAATCACACTTTATTAGATATGGTGCGATCTATGATGTCTCTTACCGATTTACCGCTATCTTTTTGGGGCTATGCTTTAGAGACTGCCGCATTCACTTTAAATAGGGCTCCGTCGAAATCCGTTGAGACGACACCATATGAATTATGGTTTGGGAAGAAACCTAAGCTGTCGTTTCTAAAAGTTTGGGGATGCGATGCTTATGTCAAGAAACTTCAACCTGAAAAGCTCGAACCCAAGTCGGAAAAATGCGTCTTCATAGGATACCCAAAAGAAACTATTGGGTACACCTTCTACCTCAGATCCGAAGGCAAGATCTTTGTTGCCAAGAATGGGTCCTTTCTAGAAAAAGAGTTTCTCTCGAAAGAAGTAAGTGGGAGGAAAGTAGAGCTTGATGAAGTATTACCTCTTGAATCGGAAAATGGCGCAACTCAAGAAAATGTTCCTAAGGTGCCTGCACCGACTAGAGAGGAAGTTAATGATAATGATCAAGATACTTCTGATCAAGCTCCTACTGAAATTCGAAGGTCCACAAGGACACGTTCCGCACCAGAGTGGTACGGCAACCCTGTCTTGGAAATCATGTTGTTAGACAACGGTGAACCTTCGAACTATGAAGAAGCGATGGCGGGCCCGGATTCCGACAAATGGCTAGAAGCCATGAAATCTGAGATAGGATCCATGTATGAAAATGAAGTATGGACTTTGACTGACTTGCCCGTTGAACGGCGAGCCATAGAAAATAAATTGATGTTTAAGAAGAAGACAGACGCGGATGGTAATGTGACCATCTATAAAGCTCGACTTGTCGCTAAGGGTTATCGACAAGTTCAAGGGGTTGACTACGATGAGACTTTCTCACCGGTAGCGAAGCTAAAGTCCGTCCGAATCATGTTAGCAATTGCCGCATTCTACGATTATGAGATATGGCAAATGGACGTCAAAACGGCATTCCTTAATGGTTTCCTTAAGGAAGAATTGTATATGATGCAGCCGGAAGGTTTTGTCGATCCTAAGAATGCTGACAAGGTGTGCAAGCTCCAACGCTCGATTTATGGGCTGGTGCAAGCATCTCGGAGTTGGAACATTCGCTTTGATGAGATGATCAAAGCGTTTGGGTTTACGCAGACTTATGGAGAAGCCTGCGTTTACAAGAAAGTGAGTGGGAGCTCTGTAGCATTTCTCATATTATATGTAGATGACATACTGTTGATGGGAAATGATATAGAACTCTTGGACAGCATCAAGGCCTACTTGAATAAAAGTTTTTCAATGAAGGACCTTGGAGAAGCTGCTTATATATTAGGCATCAAAATCTATAGAGATAGATCGAGACGCCTCATAGGTCTTTCACAAAGCACATACCTTGATAAGATATTGAAGAAGTTCAATATGGATCAGTCTAAGAAGGGGTTCTTGCCTGTGTTGCAAGGTATGAAATTGAGCTCAGCTCAATGTCCGACCACGGCAGAAGAAATAGAAGAGATGAGTGTCATCCCCTATGCCTCAGCCATAGGTTCTATTATGTATGCCATGCTGTGTACCAGACCTGATGTAAACCTTGCCGTAAGTTTGGTAGGAAGGTACCAAAGTAATCCCGGCAAGGAACACTGGACAGCGGTCAAGAATGTCCTGAAGTACCTGAAAAGGACTAAGGAAATGTTTCTCGTTTATGGAGGTGACGAAGAGCTTGTCGTAAAGGGTTACGTCGACACTAGCTTCGACACAGATCTGGATGACTCTAAGTCACAAACCGGATACGTGTATATTTTGAATGGTGGGGCAGTAAGCTGGTGCAGTTGCAAGCAAAGCGTCGTGGCGGGATCTACATGTGAAGCGGAGTACATGGCAGCCTCGGGGGCAGCACATGAAGCAATATGGGTGAAGGAGTTCATCACCGACCTAGGAGTCATACCCAATGCGTCGGGGCCGATCAAGCTCTTCTGTGACAACACTGGAGCTATTGCTCTTGCCAAGGAGCCCAGGTTTCACAAGAAGACAAGGCACATCAAGCGTCGCTTCAACTCCATCCGTGAAAATGTTCAAGATGGAGACATAGAGATTTGTAAAGTACATACGGACCTGAATGTAGCGGATCCGTTGACTAAACCTCTCCCTAGAGCAAAACATGATCAACACCAGAATTCCATGGGTGTTCGATTCATCACAATGTAACTAGATTATTGACTCTAGTGCAAGTGGGAGACTGTTGGAAATATGCCCTAGAGGCAATAATAAAAGCATTATTATTATATTTCCTTGTTCATGATAATTGTCTTTATTCATGCTATAATTGTGTTATCCGGAAATCGTAATGCATGTGTGAATAACAGACACCAACATGTCCCTAGTGAGCCTCTAGTTGACTAGGTCATTGATCAACAGATAGTCATGGTTTCCTGACTATGGACATTAGATGTCATTGATAACGAGATCACATCATTAGGAGAATGATGTGATGGACAAGACCCAATCCTAAACATAGCACAAGATCGTATAGTTCGTTTGCTAGAGTTTTCCAATGTCAAAGTATCTTTTCCTTAGACCATGAGATCGTGTAACTCCCGGATACCGTAGGAGTGCTTTGGGTATACCAAACGTCACAACGTAACTGAGTGACTATAAAGGTAGACTACGGGTATCTCCGAAAGTGTCTGTTGGGTTGACATGGATCGAGACTGGGATTTGTCACTCCGTATGACGGAGAGGTATCGCTGGGCCCACTCAGTAATGCATCATCATAATGAGCTCAAAGTGACCAAGTGTCTGGTCACGGGATCATGCATTACGGTACGAGTAAAGTGACTTGCCGGTAACGAGATTGAACGAGGTATTGGGATACCGACGATCGAATCTCGGGCAAGTAACATATCGATTGACGAAGGGAATTGCATACGGGGTTGATTGAATCCTCGACATCGTGGTTCATCCGATGAGATCGTCGTGGAGCATGTGGGAGCCAACACGGGTATCCAGATCCCGCTGTTGGTTATTGACTGGAGAGTCGTCTCGGTCATGTCTGCTTGTCTCCCGAACCCGTAGGGTCTACACACTTAAGGTTCGGTGACGCTAGGGTTGTGAAGATATGTATATGCAGTAACCCGAATGTTGTTCGGAGTCCCGGATGAGATCCCGGACATCACGAGGAGTTCCGGAATGATCCGGAGGTAAAGAATTATATATAGGAAGTGCTGTTTCGGGCATCGGGACAAGTTTCGGGGTTATCGGTATTGTACCGGGACCACCGGAGGGGTCCCGTGGGCCCACCGGGTGGGGCCATCTATCCCGGAGGGCCCCATGGGCTGAAATAGTAGGGAACCCAGCCCATAGTGGGCTGGGGCGCCAGCCCCTATAAGCCCATGCGCCTAGGGTTTCCACCATGGAAGAGTCCATGTGGTGGAAGGCACCCCTAGGTGCCTTGGGGGGAGGGAAACCTCCCCTTGGCCGCCGCCCCCCCTAGTAGATTTCATCTACTAGGGCCGGCGCCCCCCCCATGGCACCCCTATATATAGTGGGGGGAGAGGAGGGATTTCACACCAGCCCCTGGCGCCTCCCTCTCTCCCCGTTACGTCTCTCCCTCCTAGTCTTGGCGAAGCCCTGCTTCTGTGACGCCCTGCATCCACCACCACGCCGTCGTGCTGCTGGATCTTCATCAACCTCTCCTTCCCCCTTGCTGGATCAAGAAGGAGGAGACGTCTCTCGTCCCGTACGTGTGTTGAACGCGGAGGTGCCGTCCGTTCGGCGCTTGGTCATCGGTGATTTGGATCACGTCGTGTTCGATTACATCATCACCGTTCTTTGAACGCTTCCGCACGCGATCTGCAAAGGTATGTAGATGCATCCGATGACTCGTTGCTAGATGAACTCCTAGATGGATCTTGGTGAAACGAGTAGGAAATTTTTTGTTTTCCGCAACGTTCCCCAACAGCCGCGACCGGCGCCCTTGGCTTCGACAACGAACAACGGGGGAAGGCGCATAATATTTATGTCCCTCCTCCGGTCAGAGGTGCGCGCGACTCTGGTTTCTCCCCTAGAAATTTTTCCTCTTGGGATTATCCGTCAGTTGATACTGCTGAGCACCATTCGTTTTCTCTGCATATGGAACTTCCCAAATTTGATGGAACAAATCCGCGTCTATGGAAAAATCGCTGCGAAGATCAATTCAAACTCTAGGGCACGCCCGCTAGCCGCTGGCTGTCATTAGCAACTGCTCGGTTTGAGGGGGCCGCAGCGCGTTGGTTGGAGTCGATTCAGAGGTGTATGCCCAACTCCAGCTGGACTGAATTTTGTGAAGCCTTGCAGAGTCGTTTTGGCCGAAATCAGCATTAAACATTGCTCAGAAGGTTGTTCAGGATCGCTCAGACTACGACTGTCGAAGACTATGTTGAGCGGTTTGCAGAATTGTATAACCAGCTGACAGCCTATGAAGAAGCGCCGAATTCCTTGCACTATATTACTCGATTTTTGGATGGACTGAAGCCTGGAGTTCGAATGGCAATGGCCTTGCAGAAACCCAAAGATCTTGATTCAGCTTATGAGTTAGCTCTGCTCCATGAGGAGCTGGGGGAAGTGTACAATCCAACCAGCTTTACAACTACCAGAAGAACATCACCTTACACTGGAATTACAAACTCCAGGCCACCGAAGCCAGAAGAGAGGAAAGCAGAATCTGTCAGTAGTAATAGCCAAGAGGACAAATGGACAGCTCTGAGAAACTATAGGAAATCCAAGGGTTTATGTTTTGTGTGTGGAGAAAAGTGGGCCAAGGACCATGTGTGCAAATCCACTGTCCAACTGCATTTTGTCCAGGAGTTGATTGATCAATTACAAACCCAGTCAGTTGAAAGTTCAGACTCTGACAGTGAACAGCAAACCCAATCTTTAGTCCATTCTATCAGGTTATCAGCTGCTGCAATGGGGAAGGAACCTGAAGCTCCTGTACTGCAGTTGGAAATTGAACTACAAGGGCGCAAACTACAGTTCCTCGTTGACTCTAGCAGCACTCATTCATTCCTGGATGCACAGTACAAGCACTTAGAAGGGGTCAGCCCAATCAAAGCTCTCACTGTCACGGTAGCTAGAGGTACAACAATACAGTGCCAGCAACAAATTGAAGAATGCCTCTGGGAAAGCAATGGAACCACATTTTCTTCTGATTTCAAGTTGTTGCCCTTGCATACTTATGATGGAATTCTAGGACTGGATTGGCTTGCCCAACATAGCCCCATGTACATCGATTGGGTGGAAAAATGGCTCTCTTTCACTAAGGCGGGACACACAGTTACCTTGCATGGGTTTGGAGCTGAGGACTGCACATACACTTGTATAGCCATATCTACAGTGCACATGGATGAGAAAAACGAAATCCCTCCAGAAATTCAGTCCATTCTAGATGAATTTGCTGATGTTTTTGAAACTCCTACCCAGCTACCTCCCAGGAGGAGTTGTGACCACAAAATTCCTCTAATTCTAGGAGCAAGGCCAGTTGCTGTCAGGCCATATCGAATAGTTCCTCAGTTAAAGGATGAGCTTGAAAAACAAATTGCAGAGTTACTGAAGTCAGGTATAATAAGACCTAGTAAGAGTCCTTTTTCATCTCCTATGTTGCTAGTAAAGAAAAAGGGAGGAGAATGGAGGCTAGTGGTTGATTACAGGATGTTAAATGCTATCACTGTTAAGGGGAAATTTCCAGTGCCAGTGATTGATGAACTTCTAGATGAACTTGCTGGTGCTGCTTGGTTCACTAAGCTAGACTCAGAGCAGGTTACCATCAAATCAGGTTAGCTGTTGGGGAGGAGTATAAAACTGCCTTTCAAACTCACCTAGGCCATTATGAATTTTTAGTAGTGGCCATGGGACTCAGTGAAGCTCCAGGCACTTTCCAAGGAGCAATGAACACCACACTGTCTTCAGTTAATAGGAAAAATGCTTTGGTCTTCTTTGATGACATATTGATCTTCAGCAAATCCTATCAGGAGCACTTGCAACATGTTAGAGAGGTTTTGGCCCTACTCAGAGTTGATCAATGGAAGGTGAAAATGTCCAAATGTGCTTTTGCTCAATAGCAAATTGGGTATTTAGGCCACACCATCAGCTCTGCAGGAGTTTCTACTGATTCTAGTAAAATTCAGACAGTGGAACAGTGGCCTACCCCAACCAGTGTAAAAGAGGTGAGAGGGTTCCTTGGATTGAGTGGTTACTACAGGAAGTTCATAAAGCATTATGGTCTGATCAGTAAACCTCTCACTGAGCTGCTTAAGAAAGGAGTGCCATTTGTCTGGACTACAGTGACTGAAACTGCATTCACAACTCTTAAGAAGGCCTTGGTGGAAGCCCCAGTTTTAGCTCTGCCACAGTTTCACAAGCCATTTGTCATCGAAATTGATGCCTGTGATTCAGGAATTGGGGCTGTACTCATGCAAGAAGGTCATCCTATATCTTATGTCAGCAAAGCCTTAGGGCCCAAGAACAGGGCCCTCTCAGTTTATGAAAAGGATTATCTAGCTATTTTTCTAGCTGTGGACCAGTGGAGACCTTACATACAATTCCAGTAGTTTAACATCAGGACGGATCAGAAGAGTTTGGTGCATCTGCAAGATCAAAAATTGCACACGGTGTGGCAACAGAAAGCTCTAACCAAACTTATGGGTTTGAACTATACTATAGTTTACAAAAAGGGAGCGGAAAATTCTGCTGCTGATGCTCTATCTAGAAGACCATCACATTCGCAGATGTTTCACATATCCAAATCACAACCTGTGTGGATGGAAGAAGTTGTGGCCAGTTATTCTCAAGATGACAAAGCTAAGGAGTTGTTGCAAGAGCTTGTTGTAAAACCACCTGCTAATTCTCAGTATCAATTAGCGCAAGGATTGCTGAGTTACAAAGGCTGCATTTGGGTTGGCAACAATCTGGAGTTGCAGGAGAAAAAAATTTCTGCCTTTCATGATAGTCCCCTAGGAGGACATTCTGGGTTTCCTGTCACATACCATCGAATTCACACCTTATTCAGATGGATAGGCATGAAGAAATTTATTAAGGATAGGGTACAATCTTGTTTAGTTTGTCAACAAGCTAAACCTGAAAGAGTTAAGTATCCAGGGTTGCTTTCTCCTTTACCAGTTCCAAGCAAGGCATGGGAAACTGTGACCATGGATTTTATTACTGGATTACCTCCCTCCTATCAGTTTGATTGCATATTTGTGGTCATTGACAAATTTACAAAATATGGGCATTTCATGGCCCTCAAACACCCCTTTTCTGCACAAAAGGTTGCTGAAGTGTTCTTGGACAATATCTACAAACTTCATGGCATGCCAGAGTACATTATATCTGACAGAGATCCAGTGTTCACAAGCAAATTTTGGCAGACTCTTGTTCACAAGACTGGGACTCAGCTTAACATGAGTACTGCATATCACCCTGCTACTGATGGTCAGACTGAGAGAGTCAACCAGCAAATTGAATGCTACCTCAGAAGTTTTATCAGTTCTCACCCCTCCAAATGGAGCAAATGGCTATCCCTGTGTGAGTTTTGGTATAATACAAATTGGCATTCAGCTATGGGCAAGTCTCCCTTTGAGGTACTTTATGGGCACCCTCCTAGATACTTTGGGATTGCTACCAGTGATATTGTTGCCCATGTGGATATTATTCAGTGGCTGCAAGACAGGGAGGTTGTGGTAGCTTCTGTTAAACAACATCTGCTCCGAGCTCAACACAGAATGAAGCATATGGCCGATAAAAAAAGGACTGAAAGATCTTTCAACGTTGGAGAACAAGTTTTCTTGAAACTGCAACCGTATGTGCAATCTTCAGTTGTGCATAGAGCGAACCACAAGCTGGCCTTCAAATACTTTGGACCCTATACCATCCTTGATAAGATTGGGGAAGTGGCTTACAAATTGGAATTGCCTCCGAACAGCAGAATTCATCCGGTTTTCCATGTGTCTCAGCTTAAAAAGGTAGTACTGCCCAATTGTACCGTTCATCGCAAACTGCCATCCTCTTTTGCTTCTCTTTAGGTACCACTCCGCGTGCTCCAGCAACGAGTACGGTAACATGGCAAACGTACGATCGCTCAAGGCTTGATCCAGTGGAGTGGCTCTTCGCCAGATGAAGCAACCTGGGAAGACCTGGACTCTCTGCGCCAGCAATTTCCTCGAGCTGCGGCTTGGGGGCAAGCCGCCTCTCAACAGAGGGGGGATGTCAGCAGCCCTATAGCCCATGTCCCTGTAGGAGGAGCGCCAAGCCCTATAGCTAATCCAGCGGTTGCCGGCAACAGCGATCCGGAGTGCGTCAAGGATCAGAGGCCAAAGTCCACACGGGCCAAGAGACCACCCCAGTGGCTTGCTAGCCCAAACTAGGCCCGTTAAGTGGGTGTAATAGTATATAAACTGATCCAGGTTACTTGTAAGGATTGGCTAGGAATTGGACGGCTGCGGCCGCGGCTCGGTTGAACGGATAGAGGTGTGGGTGGCTGGGAGGAATCCTCATCCGGAAATTCAAATATCTTAGCTCGAATCCCCATGAAATTCTCACATCCATAGCTAGTAAGAGAGATCCTCACAAATTCATTGGTCCTTCTCGCATGTGACATATCTGTGATAAAAAAATATTTGCGTATGCCATATCTGCCATCTTAAATCTTTTCTAATCCTATGTGTGCTCTATGCATCAGATGACTTAGCTTTTCTCCAGTGTGACAATGTTTAATTGACAGGGAAGGCATATACATGATGTTAAGCATTTTCAGTAGCAGCCAGATGTTCCAAGTAGAGAAGAGCCAAAAAATTGTGCGGCTTCTTCTTCCAATAGGTGTGCCTAGTGCTTGATGGCGTAAACGCTTTAGAGGGTGAAAATCCCACACATATCTTATCTCGTGCTAGCGGGAAGATGATTCGTTGGGCGGAACTAGGCGCACGGCTTCCCTACCAAACCAAGCTCACAAGCATGTATGACCCCGTCTATGTGTGGATTTTGATCGCTCTGTCTCCTCAAATATTGACGTCGTGGCTTTTGTTTTGCACTCTGGCACACTAAAATTTTGAACCTTGTCATCAGTCCAGATGTGCTATTGTAATCTCCGATGCCTCCGAGTCCTACTCCCACTATGTGTACTAGAAGAAAATAGTTGTAAGGTTTTCGTCGCATTCGAAAATAAACTTATATTTCACTAGCACATATTTGCATGGACAAAAAACCATCAAAAAGCAACTAAATTCATCATCTCTCTCCCCAGTTTATAGGGAGATGAACTGAAGTGTGCTTTGATGTGTTTCAACAACCCAACAATATACGAGGGTCACACGGTCATTGACTCATTTGTACTAAGTGTACAATGTCTATTGAGGTGCAAACTATCTACACCTCATAGTAGCTTCGCATATATATAGCCATCAAGGATCACACCTTACAATAGCTAACAGAGATGAAGGCTTCGGGCTCTGGCGACGCGCCCCCGCCCCCGGCGGGCGCCGCGGCCGGCGTCCCCTCTCCGCCGGGTACCTCGTCGGACCCCCTCCCTCCATCCCCTCCGCATGCGTCGCCTCCCTCCTCGCCGCCCCCGGCCTCCCATGAGGCGCTGCCGCGGATCCGATGGGCGGACCTCGCCGAGAAGACGAGCCTTCCCCGAATGTCGACTGCCCTGGCACCTCCCTTCCGCTCCGTCCCCCCGTTCGTGCGTCGCCGACCAGCGCGGCCGCTAGATCAGCCTCCCGTTGCGGAGGTTCTGCCTCCGGCTCGCGGCGGCGCTCGCAGGACCGGCCGATGAGCTCTGCTCGTCCGCCTCGGGGCCAAGGCGCGGCCTTGCGGGGCTCGGGAGGTCGCCGACGCTGCTCCTGGGGAGTGGCGGGCCGGTCCGACCTGAGGATGGCTCGATCCTCATGGCGTCCATCCACTGCACCCCTCCCCCCTCGGTCTGCTCCGGCGGCTCCTTCGGCCCTCCTAGCCTTCCCGTCCGCCGGCGTGGTCGTGGCCCGTTGCTCTCCGTTTCGGCCCTTCATCGCCGCATTTGGTTCCTTTGCTCGTCAGCTCCGCCCGCTCTCCCTCCCTCGTCACCCTTGGCCGGCGGCCTTGCCTCCCCTTGCCCTAGCGACGGCGGCGGCACCTCCCTGCGAAGGGGAAACCCTTCCGCGCGGTGCCCCGTCCCCCGTCCTGGGCCATGCCCTAGTGGGCCGCAAGGCGTTGGCCCATTCGCACCGGGTGGCCGGCCTGCCCCTCAGGGCCCGTATGCCCCTTCCCCAGGCCGAGGTGTCCGGGCAATCGATTCTTGGGCCGGCTCTGTGCCCTAGGCCCACCGAGCCCCCTCGCTCGATCTGGCTCCCCTATGGCCTACCGCGCCCCCCATCCCTCCTCCCGCCGCCACTGTCTCTCCATCCACTGAAGCAAACTCCAGTTACTCCCCCTCCCCCGCCCCGCTCCGCTCGCCTCCTCGGCTTGCCTCGCCGGTGGTCGCCAGCCCGGTTCCCATCCCTTCTGCCCCCTCTCCTGTCCGCTGGCTCTGCCCAAGTCGCGGGAGTGGGAGGACGGTGAGGACTGCTGCAAGCGGTGCTACGACGACCGCCGCGACCCCCCCCCCCCCCCCCCGCCCCTCCACGGATGCCGCCCGTCGCGAGGATGAGCTTCGGTGCGAGCTCCGGGACCGGGAAAGCTGACGCTCGCAGGGCTATGATGATCGTCGTGACTCCCGCAACTGTCGGGGCCGCTCTGATGGGAGAGCTCGCTCCCGCTCCCCTCCACCGCCGGCGGGCGATTGGAGCTCCTCACGCCGGCGCTCCCCTTCCCCGACCCAGTGCCAGGAGCGCAGCCTGTCCCCTCCCTGCTCGCCCCGTCCTCTCTCCCCGCGTGCGCCTCCCCAACCCGCTGCTGCTCTGGCTCAGAAATACGTCCCGCCACATGCCGCAAATTCCTCTGGTCCTCCCGCCGCCGGTAGTGGTGGCGGTGGCCAGGCCCGTGGTCGCCAGGGTGTGGCCAAGAAGAAGAAGAGGCATGGGCAGGCTCGGGCCAACCAACAGGTGGCTTCCGTGCCGGCCTCCGGCCTCGCTGCCACCTCTGGTCCTGTGTCTGGCCGCCCCGGTCCACCGTGCTTCAATTGCGGCGTTGCGGGTCATTCTCAGGTCAATTGTGTCAACCCCCCATGCTGCTACATCTGCAAGGATCCCTCCCACCCTGCCCTGTTGTGCCTGGACAAGCCTATCGGCGAGGAGTTGATGATGTACGGCCACGGGATTGAGGGGTTAGGGTTGTTCCACATCGAGCTCCCAGATGTCCCCTCCCCCTCCCCCTCCCCCTTCCTTTAAGCGATCATCACGATGGTTGATGGTGTCGCCTCCCCGAGATGATTGAGGCCAAGCTCAACCACCTCTATCGTCACCAATGGGACTGGCAAGCCACCCTCACCACCGGTGGCGCTTTCTCGGTGGTCTTCCCCGACGCTCTCAGCCACGGCTACGCCACGCGCAGTGACTAGATCACACTCGCCCTCAACAAGCTGGTCATCGACATATCCGAGCCAATCCTCGACCCCAAGGCCGTGATGTCTACTACACAACCTTCTTCTTGTAGACGTTGTGACCAGATCACACTCGCCCTCAACAAGCTGGTCGTCGACATTTCCGAGCCAATTCTCGACCCCAAGGTCGTGATGTCTACTACACAACCTTCTTCTTGTAGACGTTGTTGGGCCTCCAAGTGCAGAGGTTTGTAGGACAGTAGCAAATTTCCCTCAAGTGGATGACCTAAGGTTTATCAATCCGTGGGAGGCGTAGGATGAAGATGGTCTCTCTCAAGCAACCCTGCAACCAAATAACAAAGAGTCTCTTGTGTCCCCAACACACCCAATACAATGGTAAATTTTATAGGTGCACTAGTTCGGCAAAGAAATGGTGGTACAAGTGAATTATGGATAGTAGATAATGGTTTTTGTAATCTAAAAATATAAAAACAGCAAGGTAGCAAGTGGTAAAAGTGAGCACAAACGGTATTGAAATGCTAGGAAACAAGGCCTTGGGTTCATACTTTCACTAGTGCAAGTTCTCTCAACAATAATAACATAATTGGATCGTATAACTATCCCTCAACATGCAACAAAGAGTCACTCCAAAGTCAATAATAGCTGAGAATAAACGAAGAGATTATGATAGGGTACGAAACCACCTCAAAGTTATTCTTTCTGATAAATCCGTTGGGCTATTCCTATAAGTGTCACAAACAACCCTAGAGTTCGTAGTAAAATAACACCTTAAGACGCAAATCAACCAAAACCCTAATGTCACCTAGATACTCCAATGTCACCTCAAGTATCCGTGGGTATGATTATACGGTATGCATCACACAATCTCAGATTCATCTATTCAACCAACACAAAGAACTTCAAAGAGTGCCCCAAAGTTTCTACCGGAGAGTCAAGATGAAAACGTGTGCCAACCCCTATGCATAAGTTCACGAGGTCACGGAACTCGCAAGTTGATCAACAAAACATAAATCAAGTGGATCACATGATATCTCATTGTCACCACAGATAAGCACGTGCAAGACATACATCAAGTGTTCTCAAATCCTTAAACACTCAATACGATAAGACAACTTCAAAGGGAAAACTCAATTCATCACACGAGAGTAGAGGGCGAGAAACATCATAAGATCCAACTATAATAGCAAAGCTCGCGATACATCAAGATCGTACCACCTCAAGAACAAGATAGAGATAGAAAGAGAGAGAGAGAGAGAGAGAGAGAGAGAGAGAGAGATCAAACACATAGCTACTGGTACATACCCTCAGCCCCGAGGGTGAACTACCTCTAGTGCAGAACCGGGCAATAGCACCGGTTCGTAAGGCCCTTTAGTCCCAGTTCGGTAACCGGCACTAAAGTGTGGGCACTAAAGGTCCCCCCCCCTTTAGTACCGGTTTAGCACGAACTGGTGCTAAAGGGCAACCACGTGGCACGAGCCAGCTCCGGGGGCAGGGAGCCCTTTAGTACCGGTTGGTGACACCAACCGGTATTAAAAGGTTGGGGGGGTTTTGGGTTTATGATTTCTTTTTCATTTAAATTTGTGTTTTCCATTTAATTCTTTTTCGTTTGCTGGTATTTTATGATGCTACATATTGTACACGTTATGCATATATATAAATAGAATTTCTAGTAGAACCGATCATATATATATATATCATCGAATGTCTCACAACCACCATAAATAGAATGTCCGTCCATACATATTATTTGTTCCCCTCCTAGCGTGCCTTTTCCATCCAGTTTGCCCTTATGCCGCGATTCAGGAACACCAATCGGCTTAAGGTCAGGAATAAAGTCAATACAAAACTCAATGACCTCCTCATTTTCATGGCCCTTGGAGATGCTTCCTTCTGGCCTAGCACGGTTATGAACATATTTCTTTAAGACTCCCATGAACATCTCAAAGGGGAACATATTGTGTAGAAATACAGGACCCAAAACGTTAATATCTTTGCATAGGTGAACTAGGAAGCGCGTCATGATGTTGAAGAAGGATGGTGGGAACACCAACTCGAAACTGACAAGACATTGCACCAAATCATTCTCTAACCTTGCTATGATTTCTGGATCGATTACCTTCTGAGAGATTGCATTGAGGAATGCACATAGCTTCACAATGGCTAATCGAACGTTTTTCGGTAGAAGCCCCCTCAATTCAACCGGAAGCAGTTGCGTCATAATCACGTGGCAGTCATGAGACTTTAGGTTCTGGAACTTTTTCTCTGCCATGTTTATTATTCCCTTTATATTTGACGAGAATCCAGATGGTACCTTAATACTGAGCAGGCATTCAAAGAAAATTTCCTTCTCTTCTTTGGTAAGAGCGTAGCTTGCATGACCCTGATGTATGTCGTCTTTTCCGCGCATACGTTGCTGGTCCTCCCGTGCCTCAGGTGTATCTTTTGTCTTCCCATACACGCCCAAGAAGCCAAGCAGGGTCACACAAAGATTCTTCGTCACATGCATCACGTCGATTGCGGAGTGGACCTCTAGGTCTTTCCAATAGGGTAGGTCCCAAAATATAGATTTCTTCTTCCACATGGGTGCGCGTCCGTCAGCGTCATTCGGAACAGGTTGTCCACCAGGACCCTTTCCAAAGACCACCTTCAAATCCTTGACCATATCATGTACATCAGCACCAGTACGGTGGCGAGGCTTCGTCCGGTGATCCGCCTCACCTTTGAAATGCTTGCCTTTCTTCCTTACGGGATGCCTGCTTGGAAGAAATCGACGATGTCCCAAGTACACATTCTTCTTACAATTAGCCAAATATATACTGTCGGTATCGTCCAAACAGTGCGTGCATGCGCGGTATCCATTGTTTGTCTGTCCTGAAAGGTTACTGAGAGCAGGCCAATCATTGATGGTCATGAACAGCAACGCCTATAGGCCAAATTCTTCCTCCATGTGCTCATCCCACGCACGTACACCTATTCCATTCCACAGTTGTAAGAGTTTTTCAACTAATGGCCTTAGGTACACATCAATGTCGTTGACGGGTTGCTTAGGGCCTTGGATGAGCACTGGCATCATAATGAACTTCCGCTTCATGCACAACCAAGGAGGAAGGTTATACAAACATAGAGTCACAGGCCAGGTGCTATGTTTGCTGCTCTGCTCCCCAAAAGGATTAATGCCATCTGCGCTTAGACCAAACCATACGTTCCTTGCGTCATCTGCAAACTCCTTCTCGTACTTTCTTTCGATTTTTCTCCACTGCGACCCGCCAGCGGGTACTCTCAACTTTCCGTCTTTCTTACAGTCTTCTCTGTGCCATCGCATCGCCTTGGCATGCTCTTTGTTTTAGAACAAACGTTTCAACCGTGGTATTATAGGAGCATACCACATCGCCTTGGCAGGAATCTTCTTCCTGGGGCGCTCGCCCTCGACATCACCAGGGTCATCGCGGCTGATCTTATAGCGCAATGCACCGCATACTGGGAAAGTGTTCAAATCCTCGTACTCACCGCTGTAGAGGATGCAATCATTAGGGCATGCATGTATCTTCTGCACCTCTAACCCTAGAGGGCAGACAGCCTTCTTTGCTTCGTACGTACTCTCAGGCAATTCGTTGTCCTTTGGAAGCATATTCTTTATCATTACCAGCAACTTTCCAAATCCCTTGTCAGATACACCATTCTCTGCCTTCCATTGCAGCAATTCCAGTGTGGTGCCCAGCTTTTTTTTTGTGATCCTCTAACATGCACTGCAACTTCTTCTTCTCCAAATCACTTGCACAGTTTATCTTTACATCGGCAATGGCCCGACCTAGATCATCAACGGGCTCATCTGATGCCTCTTCTTCAGCTTCTTCCCACATTGCTGGCTCAGCTTCTTCCCGCATTACCGGCTCAACTTCTTCCCCCATTGTTGAATCATCGTATTCGGGGAACCCATGGCCAGGATAGCTGTCGTCGTCCTCTTCTTCTTCATTGTCTTCCATCATAACCCCTCTTTCTCCGAGCTTGGTCCAAACATTATATTGGGGCATGAAACTGTACTCAAACAGGTGGACGTGAATGGTTCTTGACGTAGAGTAATTGTGACCATTCTTACAGCCAGCACATGGACAAGGCATAAAACCATCCGCCCGCTTGTTTGCCTCAGACGCAAGCAGAAAAGTATGCACGCCATTAATGAACTGGGGAGAGAATCGGTCATCGTACATCCATTGTCGGCTCATATTCAATACACAGCACCGAAAACACCAAATTAATACAATACATAAAGTTCATACAACACTTAAATGCAAGAAACAAATAACTCTCTAGCTAAAGAATTTAAATGCAACAACAAATGCAATCAAGATCGCAACTAAGGTAACAATTGATCCAACAGCATCATGATACCAAGCCTCACTATGAATGGCATATTTTCTAATCTTTCTAATCTTCAAGCGCATTTTCTCCATCTTAATCTTGTGATCATCGACGACAGCGGCAACATGCAACTCCAATTCCATCTTCTCCCCCTCAATTCTTTTCAATTTTTCTTTCAAATCCTCGTTTTCTCTTTCAACTAAATTTAACCTCTCGACAATAGGGTTGGTTGGAATTTCCGGCTCAACTACCTCCTACATACAAATATCTATGTCAGCTTGATGGGCATAATTTTTCATAAACACGAAATGCAACAAATAGTTTTAAAAGAGAATATACCACATCCGAATCATAACAAGGACGAGGGCCGATGGGGACGGATATCAAAACCATGGCACTCTGTATAACAAACAACGTACGAGTAAGATAATTATACGAGTAACTATATATCCAAAACACACAAACATCAATTTTTTATATAAAATTTCATGAACAAGAGGCTCACCACAAGGTGGTGCCGGCGACGGGACAGTGCAGGCGATCGACGGTGGTTACGACGGAGATTTAGAAGGCACTAAGTAAACCACACCTACATATGCAAACTAAGTGTTATTTTGACCTCAATTTGCATATAAATCAAATACTACCACATATAATTCCTCCCAAATTACTAAAAACCCACAATTAATCACTATATAAACCAATGCAAGAGCTAATCTAGCAATGAGAGATGAAAGGAAAAAGTTGCTAACCTTTGTGATCATTTCAATGGATGGTGGCCTGCAAATCTTGACAAATTTTGGGCAAAATTTGTGATGAACTCGAGAGGAAGAAGGGAAGAACAGAGGAGAGGGAGAGGGGAAAGGGGGGAGAACAGAGTGCGGGTGGACGAAGGGTTTATATAGGACGACCTTTAGTACCGGTTCGTGCCACGAATCGGTACTAAAGGTGCTGGAGGGGCCCCACTCTGACAACATCCTGCCACCACTTTCTTTAGTACCGGTTCATGGCACGAACCGGTGCTAAAGGTTCGCCACGAACCGGTACTAAAGAGCTCCTCCCGCCTAGCCGTTGGAACCAGCACTAATGGACACATTAGTGCCGGTTCTGTTACAAACCGGGACTAATGTGTCGCACATTTGACCCTTTTTCTACCAGTGTACTCCCTCCCCATCATGGAGAGCGCCGGGATGATGAAGATGGCCATCGGAGAGGGATTCCCCCCTCCGGCAGGGTGCCAGAACGGGTCTAGATTGGTTTTCGGTGGCAACGGAGGCTTTTGGCGGTAGAACTCCTCATCTATTCTGTTCCCCGATGTTTTTAGGGTATATGGACATATATAGGTGAAAGAAGTCGGTCAGGGGAGCCACGAGGGGACCACGAGGGTGGGGGCGCACCCAGAGGGTAGGGCGCGCCTCCCTGCCTCGTGGCTTCCTCGAAGCTTCCCTGACGTCTACTTTAGGTCTCCTGGATTGCTTCCGTTCCAAAAATAACTCTCCCGAAGGTTTCATTCTGTTTGGACTCCGTTTGATATTCCTTTTCTTCGAAACACTGAAATAGGCAAGAAAACAGCAATTTGGTCTGGGCCTCTGGTTAATAGGTTAGTCCCAAAAATAATATAAAAGTGTATAATAAATCCCATAAACATCCAAAACAGATAATATAATAGCATGGAACAATCAAAATTATAGATACGTTGGAGACGTATCAGGCCGTCGCGGTCCTTGACACTGCTTGGGTCCTGGTCGCCGGGCTTCCTGACATTGCCCGGTCCGAGCGGGTGATCCGCAATATGTCTCGGATCCTTGGCAAGGTGGTGATGGTTGACGAGCACGCCCTCCGTAAGGAGGAGGAGGTGTGCGTCAAAGTCAAGTGCCTCGACTCCTCTAAGTTGCGCGCCACCGTCCGGGTCTTCTTCAACGACCAAGGATTTGATCTCCACATTGCTCCCGAGCCGCCCAACCACGTGGGACGGCCCCGCTTCTTCGACGCTGCCCCTCCCGATGCCCCTCCTGGGTCCCAGGATAACTACTGCGGTCGTCATCATCCTCGCGCGCACCACTCCGACGAGGAGGAGGGGTCTGAGGATAGCCCATCCTGCTCCCCCTCGCCGACTCGCCCGGCCCCGTCCTCGAGCCATGGGGGCGGAAGGCTGGGCTTGCTGCGCTCAACCCTCTCCGTCTGCAGTCGCCTCCGAAGGAAGTGATGCCTCCGACGTCAGCCTCATCGTCACCCCTGCCTCCTCGCCTCGCTCCCCCAACGCTCTCCCTGCCGTGCCGGTCCTGGGTTTGCAGCCGACCCCCTCCGTCCTGGCCTCCCCTACGGCTGGGACCCTGGTCGCGGCGTGCCCCTCCCTGGCCACCCTCTCACCAGCGCTCCAGGACGACTCGCCCCGCCACTCCAGCTCGCCCTCCCCGGCGCAGGTCCCAAAGGAACCCCCACCCACCACCCCCGGCAGCCGTTCCCACAGCATCTCCGCTGCCGGCGGTAACCTGGGTTCCTCCCGCCTCTGATCCCACGCCACCAGCTTCAGCACCATCCCCCTCCGCCTCGACTGCACCCAGCCGGCACTCCTCCTCGCGGCTGCGGCTGACCCCAACGGGGAGGGAGGGACTCGGGTGACCACCCCGGTGGCTTCCCAGCCCCCTCCCCCATGGTCCACGGCCTACTCCCGCCATGGTCGATCCTCCTCCACCTCGGTGATGGCCTCACGACGGAGTGACCGGCTTGTGGCCGCCCGGCCGGACGGTAGCCCAGCTCTACCCATCCCCGAGCGGGCGGAGCTTTGGGCCGCTGGCCGGAACCTGGAGCCCAGTACGCCTGCCCCCCCCTCCTCTGCTTCTACTTGCTCATTTTCTGTGGTTGAAGCGGTCCCACTTGGTCACCTTGCGAAGGTTGCGTCAGATTCCGCGATCGTTTTTAGGGGGGAAGCCGCTCCCCCCTTAGCGCAGATTGTGGCCATCCAGGCTCACGAGATTCTTGATGGAAAATTGGCGGAGGCCCTCCAGGCCCTCCTCGCCCCCTCCATCCCCCCAGCCCCTTCTCCGGCGGCTGCACCAGCACAGCCCCGTAGGGCTGCTGGCCGCCCCCCGGTGATGGCAGCCAAGCCCCGTGGCCGCACTCGCTCTCGCACGGCCGCTCTTCACGCCCAAAGTGCTTCCCGCGTCCTGGGGTCAAGCAGCCCCCTAATGGCTCCTTAATACGTGCCTTATTCTGGAACATCCGCGGGTTCGGCCATGATGGTCGACGCCGCCAACTCATTGAGTACTTGCGCGATGAGCATATTGACATAGTGGCGATCCAGGAAACCATGCGCTCTGACTTCTCCTTGTCGGGACTTGATAGGCTGAATTCCCACCTCTTTGCATGGCACTGGCTCCCTTCTAGTGGGAATGTCGGCCATTCGGGTGGCATCCTTCTATGTGTGAAGGATGCCACCTTCGAGGTGGGAAGTATGGGCTGGGGCCAGTTCTTTGTTAGTATGGAGCTTTATGAACGGGCCCTGAATTTCAAATGGGAGGTTATCATCGTCTACGGCCCAGCTGACCACAGTAGATCTGCGTCCTTCCTCGAGGAGCTTAATAGGAAGGTCTCTGCGGCCTCCTTGCTCGTGGTTGTCGAGGGCGATTTTAACCTCCTCCGCTTCGCGGAAGACAAGAGCAATGACCACGTCAACTTTGCACGTATACAAATGTTTAATGACTGCATTGCCGATCTTGGTCTTCGCGATATAGATAGGATTGGTGCCAGGTTCACCTGGACCAATCGTTAAGCCTCCCCGACCCAATCCGTCCTAGACCGGGTCTTAGTCTCCCCGGAATGGGACCTTCGCTGCCCTCTGGCTTCCCTCCGGGCCATCACTCGGATCAGCTCCGACCATGTTCCTCTTCTCTTGTCCTCCTCTGACGAGCGACCTCCAATCCATCCACGATTTCAGTTTGAGACATTCTGGCTGTCCCAAACTGGATTCGTGGAGGCTGTTGGGGCCCGCTGGGAGGAGACCAGGTATGTTCCCCACCCCCGCCCCCCTCGGTTATTGACTCTTGGCAACTCTGTGCCAAATGCGGCCGGCAGTTCATGAAGGGGAGGGGTGCCAACATGGGTCGCGACCTCCGCGAGCGGAAAAAGGCCTTGCTGACCGCCATTCAGGCTCTCGATCTCCGGGCTGACACGGAGGGCCTCTTCCCTGATGAGTGGCTCTCCCGGTATGACTTGGAGGACCAACTCTCCATCATCTGCACGGACGAGGAGGCTTACTGGCGCTTGCGGGGTTCCCAGAAATGGGTCCTAAAGGGCGACGCGAACACTGCCTACTTTCAGGCCATAGCGAACGGGCGTCATAGATGCAACAGCATCCCTCTCCTCTGGGATGGCCCGTCCCTTCTATAGTCCCCGAGTGACATTAGGGCCCATCTCTGGGCCCACACGGTAGGACAACATCATAATGTGCACAATGTGATCAAGGAGTTGATCACGGGATGATGTGTTACGGAACGAGTAAAGAGACTTGCCGGTAACGAGATTGAACAAGGTATCGGGATACTAACGATCGAATCTCGGGCAAGTATCGTACCGCTAGACAAAGGGATTTGTATACGGGATTGATTAAGTCCTTGACATCGTGGTTCATCCGATGAGATCATCGTGGAGCATGTGGGAGCTAACATGGGTATCCAGATCCCGCTGTTGGTTATTGACCGGAGAGGTGTCTCGGCCATGTCTGCATGGTTCCCGAACCCGTAGGGTCTACACACTTAAGGTTCGATGACGCTAGGGTTATAGGGAAAGTATGTACGCGGTTACCGAATGTTGTTCGGAGTCCCGGATGAGATCCCGGACGTCACGAGGAGTTCCAGAATGGTCCGGAGGTAAAGATTAATATATAGGAAGTATGGTTTTGGCCACCGGAAGTGTTCCGGGCTTCACCGATAGTGTACCGGGACCACCGGAGGGGTCCGGGGGTCCACCAGGTGGGGCCACCAGCCCCGGAGGCTTACATGGGCCAATAGTGCGAAGGGACCAGCCCCTAGGTGGGCTGGGGCGCCTCCCACTAAGGCCCAAGGCGCCTCCAAGAGGGGAAGGGGGCAAACCCTAGGGCAGATGGGCCCTAAGGCCCACCCCAGGTGCGCCTCCCCTCTCCCCCTTGTGGCCACCACCCAGATGGGATCTGGGAGCTGCCGCCACCCCTAGGGAGGGAACCCTAGGTGGTGGCGCAGCCCCTCCCCTCCCCCTATATATACTTGAGGTTTGGGGCTGCCCAAGACATGTGATTTGCTTTCCCTGTTGGCGCAGCCCTACCCCTCTCCCTCCTCGTTTCTCGTAGTGCTTGGCGAAGCCCTGTTGGAGCACCGCGCTCCTCCACCACCACCACACCATCGTGCTGCTGCTGGATGGAGTCTTTCCAAACCTCTCCTTCTCCCCTTGCTGGATCAAGGCGTAGGAGATGTCACCGGGCTGTACGTGTGTTGAACACGGAGGTGCCGTCCATTCGGCACTAGGATCATCGGTGATTTGGATCACGACAAGTACGACTCCATCAACCCCGTTCACTTGAACGCTTCCGCTTAGCGATCTACAAGGGTATGTAGATGCACTCTCCTTCCCCTCGTTGCTAGATTACTCCATAGATTGATCTTGGTGATGCGTAGAAAATTTTGAATTTCTGCTACGTTCCCCAACAGTGCCATCATGAGCTAGGTCTATGCGTAGTTACTATGCACGAGTAGAACACAAAGCAGTTGTGGGCGTCGATATTGTCAATTATCTTGCCGTTACTAGTCTTATCTTGATTCGGCGGCATCGTGTGATGAAGCGGCCCGGACCAACCTTACACGTACGCTTACGTGAGACCGGTTCCACCGACTGACATGCACTAGTTGCATAAGGTGGCTGGCGGGTGTCTGTCTCTCCCACTTTAGTCGGAGCGGATTCGATGAAAAGGGTCCTTATGAAGGGTAAATAGAAATTGGCAATTCGCGTTGTGGTTTTGGCGTAGGTAAGAAACGTTCTTGCTAGAAACCTATAGCAGCCACGTAAAAACTTGCAACAACAATTAGAGGACGTCTAACTTGTTTTTGCAGCAAGTGTTTTGTGATGTGATATGGCCAAAGGATGTGATGAATGATATATATGTGATGTATGAGATCATGTTCTTGTAATAGGAATCACGACTTGCATGTCGATGAGTATGACAACCGGCAGGAGCCATAGGAGTTGTCTTTAATTTTTTGTATGACCTGTGTGTCATTGAGAAATGCCATGTAAATTACTTTACTTTATTGCTAAACGTGTTAGCCATAGTAGTAGAAGTAATAGCTGGCGAGCAACTTCATGGAGACACGATGATGGAGATCATGATGATGGAGATCATGGTGTCATGCCGGTGACAAGATGATCATGGAGCCCCAAGATGGAGATCAAAGGAGCTATATGATATAGGCCATATCATGTCACTATTATTTGATTGCATGTGATGTGTATCATGTTTTTGCATCTTGTTTACTTAGAACGACGGTAGTAAATAACATGATCCCTCATAATAATTTCAAGAAAGTGTTCCCCCTAACTGTGCACCGTTGTGACAGTTTGTTGTTTCAAAGCACCACGTGATGATCGGGTGTGATAGATTCCAACGTTCACATACAACGGGTGTAAGACAGATTTACACATGCAAACACTTAGGTTGACTTGACGAGCCTAGCATGTACAGACATGGCCTCGGAACACAGAAGACCGAAAGGTCAAACATGAATCGTATAGAAGATACGATCAACATGTAGATGTTCACCGATGTTGACTAGTCCGTCTCACGTGATGATCGGACACGGCCTAGTTGACTCGGATCATGTAATCACTTAGATGACTAGAGGGATGTCTATCTGAGTGGGAGTTCATAAGATGAACTTAATTATCTTGAACATAGTTAAAAGGTCTTCGCAAATTATGTCGTGGCTCGCGCTTCAGTTCTACTGTTTAGATATGTTCCTGGAGAAAATTTAGTTGAAAGTTGATAGTAGCAATTATGCGGACTAGAGTCCGTAAACTTAGGATTGTCCTCATTGCTTCATAGAAGGCTTGTGTCCTTAATGCACCGCTCAGTGTGCTGAACCTCGAACGTCGTCTGTGGATGTTGCGAACATCTGACATACACATTTTGATAACTACGTGATAGTTCAGTTAAACGGTTTAGAGTTGAGGCACCGAAGACGTTTTGAAACGTCGCGAAACATATGAGATGTTTCGAGGGTTGAAATTGGGATTTCAGGCTCGTGCCCATGTCAAGAGGTATAAGACCTCCGACGATTTTCTTAGCCTGCAAACTAAGGGAGAAAAGCTCAATTGTTGAGCTTGTGCTCAGATTGTCTGAGTACAACAATCATTTGAATCGGGTGGGAGTTGATCTTCCAGATGAGATAGTGATGTTTCTCCAAAGTCATTACCACCAAGCTGCTAGAGCTTCGTGATGAACTATAATATATCAGGGACATATATGATGATCCTTGAGATATTCGCGATGTTTGACACCATAAAAGTAGAAATCAAGAAGGAGCATCAATTGTTGATGGTTGGTGAAACCACTAGTTTCAACAAGGGCAAGGGCAAAAAGGGATACTTCATGAAACGGCAATTCAGCTGCTGCTCTAGTGAAGAAACCCAAGGTTGAACCCAAACCCAAGACTAAGTGCTTCTGTAATAAGGGGAACAGGCACTGGAGCAGAATTACCCTAGATACTTGGTAGATGAGAAGGCTGGCAAGGTCGATAGAAGTACATTGGATATACATTGTGTTAATGTGTACTTTACTAGTACTCCTAGTAGCACCATGGTATTAGATACCGGTTCGGTTGCTAAATGTTAGTAAACTCGAAATAAAAGGCTGCGGAGTAAACGGAGACTAGCTAAAGGTGAGCTGGCAATATGTGTTGGAAGTTTTTCCAAGCTTGATGTGATCAAGCATCGCACACTCCCTCTACCATCGAGATTGGTGTTTGCGTTGAGCATAGACATGATTGGATTATGTCTATCGCAATACGGTTGTTCATTTAAGGAGAATAATGGTTACTCTGTTTATTTGAATAATACCTTCAATGGTCTTGCACCTAAAATGAATGGTTTATTGAATCTCGATCGTAGTGATACACATGTTCATGCCAAAATATATAAGATAGTAATGATAGTACCACCTACTTATGGCACTGCCACGTAAGTCATATCGGTATAAAACGCATGAAGAAGCTCCATGTTGATGGATCTTTGGGCTCACTCGTTTTGAAAAGTTTGAGACATGCGAACCATGTCTATTTGTGTATATGCATGAAGAAACTCCATGCAAATGGACCGTTTGGACTCACTTGATTTTGAATCACTTGAGACATGCAAATCATACCACATGGGCAAGATGACTGAAAGCCTCGTTTTCAGTAAAATGGAAATAGAAAGGAACTTGTTGGAAGTAATACATTTTGATGTGTGCAGTCCAATGAGTGCTGAGGCGTGTAGTGGATATCGTTATGTTCTTACTTCACAGATGATTTGAGTAGATGTTGAGTATATTTACTTGATGAATCACGAGTCTGAATTATTGAAAGGTTCAAGTAATTTCAGGGTGAAGTTGAAAGATCGTCGTGACAAGAGGATAAAATATCTATGATATGATCATAGAGATGAATATCTGAATTACGAGTTTGGCACAGAATTAAGACATTGTGGAAATTGTTTCACAACTAATACAGCCTGAAACACCATAGTGTGATGGTGTGTCCGAACATCATAACTGCACCCTATTGGATATGATGCATACCATGATGTCTCTTATCGAATTACCATGATAGTTTATGGGTTAGGCATTAGAGACAACCACATTCACTTTAAATAGGGCACCACGTAATTCCAATGAGATGACACCGTATGAACTATGGTTTAGAGAAACCTAAGCTGCCATTTCTTAAAAGTTTAGGGCTGCGACGCTTATGTGAAAAAGTTTCAGGCTGATAAGCTCGAATCCAAAGCGGATAAATGCATCTTCATAGGACACCCAAAACAGTTGGGTATACCTCCTGTCTCAGATCCGAAAGCAATAAGGGATTGTTTCTAGAATCGGGTCCTTTCTCAAGGAAAAGTTTCTCTCGAAAGAATTGAGTGGGAGGACGGTGGAGACTTGATGAGGTTATTGAACCGTCTCTTCAACTAGTGTGTGGCAGGGCACAGGGAGTTGTTCCTGTGGCACCTACACCAATTGAAGTGGAAGCTTATGATAGTGATCATGAAACTTCAGATCAAGTCACTACCAAACCTCGTGGGATGACAAGGATGCGTACTACTTCAGAGTGGTACGTAATCCTGTCTTGGAAGTCATGTTGCTAGACAACAATGAACCTACGAGCTGTGGAGAAGCGACGGTGGGCCTGGATTCCAAAATGGCTCGAGGCCATATAATCCGAGAGAGGATCCATATATGAAAACAAAGTGTAGAATTTGGAAGAACTACTTGATGGTCGTAAGGCTGTTAGGTACATATGGATTTTAAAAGGAAGACGGACAATGATGGTAAGTATCACCATTAAGAAAAGCTCGACTTGTCGTTAAGATGTTTTCCGACAAGTTCAAGGAGTTGACTACGATGAGACTTTCTCACTCGTAGCAATGCTAAGAGTCTGTTGGAATTATATTAGCGATTACTGCATTATTTATGAAATCTTGCAGATAGGATGTCAAAACATTGTTTCCTCGACGATTTTCTTGAGGAAAGGTTGTATGTGATACAATCGGAAGGTTTTGTCAATCCTGAAAGATGCTAACAAGTATGCAAAGCTCCAGCAATCCTTCTAAGGACTGGAGTAAGCATCTCGGAGTTGGAATGTATGCTTTGATGAGATGATCAAAGTTTTTGGGTGTATACAAAGTTTATGAGAAACTTGTATTTCCAAAGAAGTGAGTGGGAGCACTATAGAATTTCTGACGAGTGTATGTTGTTGACTTATTGTTGATCAGAAATGACGTAGAATTTCTGGAAAGCATATAGGGTTATTTGGAAAGTGTTTTTCAATGGAAAGCCTGGATTAAGCTACTTGAACATTGAGCGTCAAGATCTACAAGGATAGATCAAAACGCTTAATGGTACTTTCAAATGAGCACATACCTTGACATGATCTTGAAGGTGTTCAAGATGGATCAGTCAAAGAAGGAGTTCTTGCCTGAGTTGTAAGGTATGAAGTTAAGACTTAAAGCTCGACCACGGCAGAAGAAAGAGGAAGGACGAAGGTCGTCCCCTATGCTTTTGTCATAGGCTCCATACGGTATGCCATGCTGAGTACCACACCTGATGTGTGCCTTGACACATATTTGGCAAGAGGGTACAAAGGTGATCTAGGAGTACATCACCAGATAGCGGTCTAAATTATCCTTAGAGGAATAAGGATATGTTTCTCGGTTATGGAGGTGATAAAGAGTTCGACGTAAAGAGTTACATCGATGCAATCTTAACACCTATCCGCATAGCTCTGAGTAGAGATACCGGATATGTATAATGGAGCAACAATTTAGAATAGCTCCAAGTAGAACAGTTATTTGAAATGGCAGCTAAGTAGTTGCATCTACAAGATGACATAGAAATTTGCGAAGTACATACGGATCTGAATGCTGCAGAACCGTTGACTGAAACCTCTCTCACAAACATAACATGATCAAACCCAGAACTCTTTGGGTGTTAGTCACATGGGGATGTGACCTTGAGTGTTAATCACATATCGATGTGAACTGGATTATTGACTCTAGTGCAAGTGGGAGACTATTGGAAATATGCCCTAGAGGCAATAATAAATTGGTTATTATTATATTTCCTTGTTCATGATAATCGTTTATTATCCATGCAAGAATTGTATTGATAGGAAACTCAGATACATGTGTGGATACATAGACAACACCATGTCCCTAGTAAGCCTCTATTTGACTAGCTCGTTGATCAATAGATGGTTACGGTTTCCTGACCATGGACATTGGATGTCGTTGATAACGGGATCACATCATTAGGAGAATGATGTGATGGACAAGACCCAATCCTAAGCCTAGCACAAGATCATGTAGTTCGTATGCTAAAGCTTTTCTAATGTCAAGTATCATTTCCTTAGACCATGAGATTGTGCAACTCCCGGATACCGTAGGAGTGCTTTGGGTGTGCCAAACGTCACAACGTAACTGGGTGGCTATAAAGGTACACTACAGGTATCTCCGAAAGTGTCTGTTGGGTTGGCACGAATCGAGACTGGGATTTGTCACTCTGTGTAAACGGAGAGGTATCTTTGGGCCCACTCGGTAGGACATCATCATAATGTGCACAATGTGATCAAGGAGTTGATCACGGGATGATGTGTTACGGAACGAGTAAAGAGACTTGCCGGTAACGATATTGAACAAGGTATCGGGATACTGACGATCGAATCTCGGGCAAGTATCGTACCGCTAGACAAAGGGAATTGTATACGGGATTGATTAAGTCCTTGACATCGTGGTTCATCCGATGAGATCATCGTGGAGCATGTGGGAGCTAACATGGGTATCCAGATCCCGCTGTTGGTTATTGACCGGAGAGGTGTCTCGGCCATGTCTGCATGGTTCCCGAACCCGTAGGGTCTACACACTTAAGGTTCGATGACGCTAGGGTTATAGGGAAAGTATGTACGCAGTTACCGAATGTTGTTCGGAGTCCCGGATGAGATCCCGGACGTCACGAGGAGTTCTGGAATGGTCCGGAGGTAAAGATTAATATATAGGAAGTATGGTTTTGGCCACCGGAAGTGTTCCGGGCATCACCGGTAGTGTACCGGGACCATCGGAGGGGTCCGGGGGTCCACCAGGTGGGGCCACCAGCCCCGGAGGCTTACATGGGCCAATAGTGGGAAGGGACCAGCCCCTAGGTGGGCTGGGGCGCCTCCCACCAAGGCCCAAGGCGCCTCCAAGAGGGGAAGGGGGCAAACCCTAGTGCAGATGGGCCCTAAGGCCCACCCCAGGTGCGCCTCCCCTCTCCCCCTTGTGACGGCCACCCAGATGGGATATGGGGGCTGCCGCCACCCCTAGGGAGGGAACCCTAGGTGGGGGCGCAGCCGCTCCCCTCCCCCTATATATACTTGAGGTTTGGGGCTGCCCAAGACATGTGATTTGCTCTCCCTGTTGGCGCAGCCCTACCCCTCTCCCTCCTCGTTTCTCGTAGTGCTTGGCGAAGCCCAGCTGGAGTCCCGCGCTCCTCCACCACCACCACGCCGTCGTGCTGCTGCTGGATGGAGTCTTCCCCAACCTCTCCTTCTCCCCTTGCTGGATCAAGGCGTAGGAGACGTCACCGGGCTGTACGTGTGTTGAACACGGAGGTGCCGTCCGTTCGGCACTAGGATCATCGGTGATTTGGATCACGACGAGTACGACTCCATCAACCCCGTTCACTTGAACGCTTCCGCTTAGCGATCTACAAGGGTATGTAGATGCACTCTCCTTCCCCTCGTTGCTAGATTACTCCATAGATTGATCTTGGTGATGCGTAGAAAATTTTGAATTTCTACTACGTTCCCCAACAAAGATTTAACCGAGTAAGCTTCAGTTTGTTGTGCTACTATTTTCTTTGCTTAGCAATGCTAAGTGATGCATCTGCAAGGCGATCAATTGCTATTATGGCATCATTGGCTGTCAGTTTTTGTCCTCTTGCAGTTTCCTTGGATCCACTTCCAGGGGACTTCTTTTTTTCTGGCTCAATGGTAGTTGACTTCTTGGTGAAGACACCAGGGGAAGCATTGATTTCATCAGAATCGATGTCATGTACTTCAACTTCCGTATTAAGATCAATTTGTGAAGATTTGGTCGTACATGTACCATCTTTTCCTTTGCTAGATACAGCACCAGCTCCAGATGCTGTTGAACTAGCACATATGGCTTGAAGATCTATCCAACTAGGCCACAACCTCTCTCAAAAAAAAACTAGGCCACACCTTATCTCAATATTCTTGGATAGCCTTATCCTTCTGCAAGTTGTTTAATGTTTTTGTTAATAATAGGATATGAAAACTTTATATGAATTCTACTTGAACAAACTTACCTTAATTAGTTCTTCCCAAATATCTTCTGGAGCTTTTATCATTTTGTCATCGTCATCCCAACCAAATCCCGTGAGTTTTAGAAGTCTGTCCATGGTGTTGTAGCAATTCCTGTAGTACTTATGATGATTTTTCAGTTGTTGTAATTCAAGTTTTTCTACCCTTGAATCATTGAATTGTTCTAAGATATCACGCCATGCTTTCTTTGTGTAACATGTTCCTTCTTTTCCTCCATGTAGGCTTTGATCTTTTAATATATTCAGCAATATTTTGTCCTCTGAAGATTTCCATACATGGCGCTTAGCTTTATCTGTATTTTCCTTCTTAATTTTTTTCCCTTCTCATCATCCATATTTTTCTACAGAGGGGATACAAGAAGCAATAATGGAAGATGAGTCATTTGGTTCAAAAGGAATAAATCTACGAAGTGGAAGAAAATGAGCATGCCACTAATCTTTCGTTCATGCTATGACTGGACACTTGAATTTTTGCCGCTTCTCTGTCTAACGGGATGTTCACATCCCTTATCAGTTATTTTCCTATGTTGCTGCCAAGATCTTTAGTTTGCTATTAAATCTGGTCTCGCTTGCCCCACGTACTGCTATCAACATCAGATGACATCACAAGGTATTCTAATCTTCATCTGCTTACTGCTTAGCTCTTACTGCACACTATATATTCTGGATAAATATGATTGATACTTATGGAAAATTATCCTTAAAGTGTGCTTTAAACTGCATCCTTGTCATGAAAAATTAACTACTGCACTTGATATATATAGTCATCGATAATCTAATTGTGGTTCGGTGTTAGATCATTTTAGTATTTATATCGGCATTCATAGTGCAATCTGATTCTCTTATGTGCCACATGTTCATATTTACGATACTGCCTAATCAGAGTTGCCTCTAATTTTTCCTTCAACAGTACGTGTTATCGTTTAGATTAACAGATTACCAGGTTGTTGGATCTACTATGTCCTAGGAATTGCCCATATGAAATTATCAGAGGTTTTATGCAAAATAGGGTTCACTACCAAATAGATTAATTCAATCAACAGTACCATGAAAATATTTATAAATACAAATTCGTACTGCTGTGTAGGATGGTGAAGCTATGGAACCTGATTGAAGATGGGAAGACTGATTGAAGGTGGGAAGACCATGCACGAAAAGCCTGAAGGAGATGTGGAGCCTTATTGAAGATGACCAACTTCAGATCCAAGGTCAACGTCTCCCATCCAGTGCCTGTCACGGGGATCACAGCCAGCCATTTGCGATCTGGGTGTATAACATGCGGGAAACAAAGTCTGTCTTTTATAGGCAGTGAAAAGGGCGCGAGGTGAGACGCAAAAAGCAGAATTGGCGCCATCTGAGGTTGTTGAGGAATAGGCGGGGGCGGAGAAAGGCAGTTGCATCTGTATATGCTAATCGCGTTTGTGGAAAAACGAGTAATACTAGTTTTCCCACAAACCCGGAATTATGGGTTTTTGGGAAACGAGTTTCCCCTATCCACAGGGTTGTTGGATGAGCCAAACAAGATTTTTTACGGTTAGGCAGTTTCCTTGGCGTACGTAGATTGCGTTCTCTATATTCCTCTTATCCAAACAACGCCTTAAGGTTTTAACAGAAGTACTACCATCTACCTCAAGATTTTGAAAGACCTCTTTGTTCGTCGCATCCCAGATCTTCTAAAGGAAGAGAAGGAATATGAAAGGTCTAACAGAAGAGGGTAAAGCAGCCGGTAGCTGAGAGCGAAAAAACATCACCAAGAGACGGGGAGAGTGGCTGAATGCCGATGGGCTGCCAGATCCTGCAAGCCGCTGAGCAGGTAAAGAATAGATGTTGGATGTCCTCGATGGCTCGATCGCGTTGGAGCAGCGAGGGCAAGTATCATAGTCCAAAACATTTTTTCGTGCAAGTTTCTCCTCGTATTTAGTCGATCCAGGTAAAAAACCCAGCCGAAGATCATCACCTTTTTTGGTACCCAAGAATCCCAGATATTCGTGAGCACGGGGTACAAGAGCTGGACCGAGAGGGCCGCATAGGACCCCGTGTGGAGAATAGAGAATGTTCGTCCACCATCGATCGATCATGCAGCAGAGCACCTCTCAAAAAATACCTTCGGCAGCCCAGGATCAATTGCTACCTGAACAGACTATTGCGGATCGGTGCACCATCACTAACCAGCCGTCCTTGCTGGACAAAACTCACCTTCCCCTTCCCAACAGACCAAATCTTTCACCGCGTACCCTAATCACCTACTAATCACCCGATCAAATCAAAAATCATGGACGAATGTCGACATGTATGTAAATGAATCTGCCCGTCATGTAGCTGGTGAAGGGTCTAGATCGATGGTAGTGTTGGGGCGCGCTTGACTTGTACTAGGGTATGCCGAGTATCCGACAAGTAACACTCGACGCGTCGACAAGTAACTTTGCGATTTGGTTTAGAGAAAAACGCAGACAATGAACTTCTAATGAACACGGCGTGTCACACTCACATGACACTCGTCTCTTCTGTTTGCAGCTCCGAGTGAGTCCAACGAGAAACGAACAAAGCGAGCCACGATTTAGGTCCGTTCTTTCTGCCTCCGTGCATCATTCGACCAATCCAAGACGACGCCTTGCCGCTGCCGGCACGCACGGACACCACGATGAGCTGGTCCGACCTGCTGGTGATCGCCGACAGAATCGGCAAGCACGACGACTTTGCGCGCTTCCGCACCGTGTGCCCGTCCTGGCGTTCGGCTTCTGAGGTGCCCGCCACCCGCCGTCGAGCGCGCGCCCCGCTGCTCCTCCTGCCTGCCGGGAACGCGTAGAGTGGCCCCGGCCCGCTTGGGATGGGTAACCTGAGGAACCACTCGTCGACCAGTTGCTGGCAATGGCCTTCTTGGTCCATGCCCAATCTGCTCTAACCAATTAAACTACGTGCTTTGTATGTACTAGAAATCTGAGTCAACAATTTCAATACGGAGGTAATATCGAATGATTTGTATTACATGATTGCTAGTATGATGCCACCTTAAGAAACAAAGGTTGTAACATCATGTTTAATGTCAGTACTTTGCCATGCATGCATTGTGTAGAAGTCGATATCAAAACTATAATTGCAAGAATTTGAAATGTACTTCAATTTGCAAATATCATGGATATAGTTTAGACATATACACCCAGATCTGAATTTATTATTAAAGTTTACCGGAAGTATATATCACCCCGAACATAAGATTTTTGTACTATACAACAACAACTACCGTTGTCAGAACGAGTCGCCGACTCGTCGTTGTCGTTGTCGCTGCTCCCCTCTGGTGGTGTAAATCTGAAAGTAAGATGGAGGAGAGAAACGATACATGATCTAACGAGGCACAGGGATAGCACAAGCGTAGAAGTGCATACTCCAGCCAATGCAACCACTTCCCCTCACATGTGGCTTTCTCAGGCCTAAACATGGACTGAAAGTAGGCTGCAATTTAATTGCGCTAGTCGGGTCTTGAACTCAAGACCTCTTGGCTCCGATACTATGTATACGTTAACACGCCCTCTCACGTGTGGCTCCCTCAGGCCTAAATATGGACCGAAAGTGGGCTAGAATTTAATTGTGCCAGCCAGGTCTTGAACTCAAGACCTCTTGACTCTGATACCATGTAGAAGTGCATGCTTTACTCAATGCAACCAAAAGACCGATCTGATGGAAGAGACTAGACAACACATTATATGTCAACAACAAGAAAGTATACAAGTTTAGTCCCCTCGTGGTGGAGGTAAACACCCTAGACCTATTCTCTGGTAGGAGGTAATCTCATCATGCCGCGCTGTTGCCGGCTTGAATTTGTCAATGACAGTTGGGAAGACTTCATTGATGTGCCTCTAAGGATCACTTGAACATGGACGGGGACAAGGAGGACGGAAGGTACAATGTCTGTCATGCCCGACTTGGAAGACCATACAACTATGTTTCTTTAGATGGGTAATATGAGGAACCAGTCGTCTGCCAGTTGCTGGCAATGGCCTTCTTGGTCCATGCCCAATTTGCTCTGAACCAATTAAACTATACGTGCTTCCTAGGTAAGTAGTACTAGTAAGTAAGAGCTTCTCTAAGAGAACGGACGTTTGGCTTTCGGCCCTCATGGAGGCCTTTTAAAAAAAATCAAACATTTCAGTTTAAAAAAATCTGAAAAAATATGTGCATGTAAACAAGGATGCTATGTGTATGTGTGTTAAAATTCAGGATGAAATACATTGAAATGCAACCTGTACAAAAAAGACAAATTTATGGCCTGGGAGGATGGATAGTATCCTGGATTAAAAAGCCCCATATTTGTCTTTTTTGCACAACCTTCATTTCAACAAACTTTGTCCTAAAAATTTACACACATGTGTGTTGTGCCTTCATGTATATCTGTATTTTTTTCAGAATTTTTTGAAATGTAAAAATATGAAATTTGATTAAATTTGAAATTTGAATTTGGATGCCTCCATGGAGGCCGAGCTCCAAAGGCAATATTCGCTTCTCCATCCAATACCTTATAATTTAGAGGAGAAAATAACCTCCTATCCTTGAGAGGAGTATGTTTGTTCCTCTAAAAAATTATGGTGTCGAATCGACCCCCTAAACTTAACTCTCTAAAACTTACATTTGGCACATGCATTTCGTAAAACACTTTTATGCGCCTCCAGGACAAGCGACGATGATAGTGACCATGCCGGCGACAATTTTGGACATAAACAGTGCGCCACCGACCGCTCCTCCTTCCACGGTTATTTCAATTGCTGCAAATCCCATTTCCTTTTTTTGTAAACATAATGTTAGATCTCAAGGGGATCAGTAGGTAGGCCACGTCAGGGAAGAACTCGTACCCCATCAGCGGCCAAGCAGTGCCGTCGCCGCCCACCACCACCGGGTATCTCATCAGGTGCCCCTGCATCCTCTCCACCACTTCACCCTCTTCTCGTTATCATGTGACTCCTGATTCACCAATCTCACGCACTCTGGCGACTTAAGCGCCTACAACTCCTCTGCCAGACCACCCAGGTGTTCCTCCCGCAGCGACATTCTGCACTGGTGCACCTACCCGCGCAGCCACCGCCCGGTGTGGTGTGACTGGTGCGCCCTGGCGCGATATAGGTATCACGGGAAGCAGAGAGGGAGCGCTGGCCTGATAAGAGGCGAGAGAGTTGGTTGGAGTTGTTGTGAGTAGCGTGTCCTGGTATGAGGTGTGAATATACATGTTCTAACCATATTGCACTATGTATCATCATTTGATAAATCAGGAAATGGTTCTTCGCTCTTGATTCAAGTAGAAATACAAATGGTAAAAGGCACTAGAGCATCATTGGAGTGCATAACAACAATATATAGTATTCTTGCAATCCATGATGCCTGTTATTCCTGATCTTGCAACTTCATTGTCGCATTGTATGATAGCCAAATATCATTACGAAAAACAATTGAATGTATTTCATTACTCACACTTGCGTATGAGGAAACACTTAACTACCCCAGCATCTCTGTTTCAACTTTCATGGAGGGCGGCTATATATGGCTTGCACCGAGCACACACCAACTAAAGGTCTTTCCCAGAATTCCCCTAAGAAAAATGCACCACATATTTACTCTCACTTCATTGTTGGGACAAAGTAGCAAGAGAACTTAACTAGCTAGTTGCAGGCTAGTAGTATCCTGGGCATGTCACAACTATTACTAACTAAAAAAAAACTAACTCAAGGACATGGTTTGTCATAGCATATGTTTGCATCATCTCATGAGTTTTGATCAAAAATGTGAAACTGGAAACTAAACGTTCAACTAAATGCCAAGAGGGGTCACCAAGTAAACAGTAATAACAAAACCAACATGCAGATGGGTACTCTTTCCTAAGAACTCTCTAAGAAGGCACAGTTCACTTGGCTATGATTATGCAAGGTAGCCCTACTTTTTCATGGTGTTGTATAGAGAAATTTCATACCAAAACTCGATCAAGCATAGACAAAAAAAGAATGTCAGGTTCTACGTGAATAATGTAGCAAAAGCACGTTATTCATGATGGAGTTGTTCCTAGTGTTTCATGTTTGAAATTATGTGATTGTACATGCACATAAGAATTTCAAACAGGTTTTAAAGGTTCTACTATGAGTTGGTGCCGACACGGACAAGTCCATGCCTTACCAATTTGGGGTGGACATTCAGGTAATCATACATTAGGTTTGGTTGGGTCAGTTTGTAAGAAATTGACATGCAGAGCTGAATTTGTCTCCCTCCAAACAATTGGCAAAACCTGTATATGTAGGGCATAAACCTTGGTTGGCGAAGAATGCCATGCGGGCAAGTGTTGAACCAATGCAGACAATTCAAGTAGCGATGATTGGCGACACCACGCGGGCATGCGCAGCCAACGAAGACCTCCTATACGACGCCTTAGGCACCAGTTGGCAGGCTGGTGCTCCCGCGCATGGTGAGCTGGGCCGACCCATTAAGCACGAACGCTCGCTCGTTGCTCCGTTTTACCCTTGATTCTTTCTTGGCTCGGTCGTTTGTTTGCCTGTTTACCCTTGATTTTTTCTTGCCTCGGTCGTTAGTTCGTCGGTTTACCCTTGGAGCACTAACCGTTTGACCCGTTGATGATTGCCTTCTCAAAAATTTGGAAAGGAGTTTTAGAAGTGTTCATAAAATTGGAAAAAGTATGGAAAATACAAAAAAGTTCATGAACACAAAAATGTTCACGAATTTGAATTTTTTGTGATAATACAAAAAATATTACGAATACAAAAAAGTTCTTAATTTTGAAAGAAACTTCATAAGTTCAAAAAAAATCATGAAAAAGAAAAAATGAAAAAGAAAAGGAGAATAAAATAAAAAGCCTAGAAAAACTCGGAACCAAAAATACCATAAAGAAACCAATTCCGGTACAAACGACAAGGCCGGAATGAGCCGGCCCACTTAAGTTATTTAGTGTTAAAGGAGTGTGCATCATGAACGGATAAGGCAGTATTGGACGCCTTAATCGCCGAATAGGATTCTCGCAGCCAACCAGCGATAGAGAGGGACGGGCAACAGGGGTGATACGAGTGTACGAGCCTATGGGTCATAGCCGAGGACGACAACCGATGATGGCGAGCTGGCGCCGCACGATAGGAGCATAAGTAAGTGCGGTCCGTGGTGGGTAATGTCATTTTGCAGGCTGATGGGGAAAAAGTTTGGCATCTTCTTATCATTGTATACAAGATTCAAACGAGTTTTGGGTTTTATTTCGTGTCAAAATTTATAATAACAGCCAAACACAAAAATTAGATTCCGGATCCCCTTACTGCCAATCCATTTCCAACGGAAATATTATTCATATGTATCCAGAAGATTCTATCCAAATAAAATGATGGGTGCCAATTTTTGTCATGAATGTCTGGTCGATGAATGATCGATCTCCATTCATGTGCAAATCTGTTGCCCGCAGGAACATCTATCAAAGCCCATCATAAAGTTCACCGACCAATGTAGTGATCGTACAATCAGAAATCAGAACCAACAAGCACACGCAGGCCCGAGCATGTGGTCTTCATATGGTGATTACATTATGATCTGGATCTGTTGGGTTGTTGTACAATATCAACTCGAGTGCAGCTATCACTTTGAGTACATGAGATCGTATCCCTCTCTCGCATTAGCGTGAACCAAAACGAACTACAGCCTATCGCTCAGAAACCGGAAACCGGTACACCTGGGCCTGACACTCCGGCCACTTGTCGTATATATACTCCTAGCGTAGCAGTTCTTCGTCATCTATGATCTATGCACCTGCATCGTCACATGAATCGATGATATGCAACATATATAGTTGAGCAATAGAAAGAGACAAACTTAGCAAAAATAGAAACAACATATCATAAGCATAAATAACAAAGTTCATCGTACCCCAAAATGCCCTAACTAGAGTGATTTTTGTTAGTCAAGGAGGAGGACGGTTAATTTACATCACAAATAAAGTTTCACCGTGCATAACTCACAGTTTTTTCATATAGAAAGTATGGACTAAACGGACACATTGTCATATATCGACAATCACTCCAACATGTCGTTCCATCCATCCAAGTCAGGGAGATAGTCCTTGAGCTTAGTGAAAGGCTTCATGTCGAGACGCTGAGAGGCTATCCATGTTTGGATGTCTTCCCGCGATATTTGTCCTTCTCCGTAGAACATCCCTGTTTTTCCGACGACCTCCTTCATGATGATTTGAGCAAGTTCGCGCTGGATGTTATAGACCTCAGCTCGAAGTCGATGATTCAGGCACCGACTCATGACGCTCAAACCCTGAGGAGGCGCCAGTATAGACATATTGTTCAGCGCCATCGTCGACCTCGTCCTCATCCACGGCGACGTCATCAGCGACTAATGGAGCCTCCTCCTTACCCCGTCCGCTATCACCCAACCCGACACCCGACGCTAATTGGGTAGGTGGGTGTTGATGTTCATACCTTACTGAGGCTGCGTGCTCGTGGGTGTGCTCCCGGCCGCCTCCAGACGAAGCAGACTCTTTGGCCACAACAGGACCTACCCATTGCAACAATCACCAAGCCGTCACGGTGTCTCGTCGTCATCCCCCGCTAGTATTGGAGGAGGCAAATTCTCGTGGCCCAGTTTGACACTGGCCACGGAAACCTTGAAGACGTTCGGGGGGATCGGCCGGCTGTGGAACAATGGTTCATTCGGCTTCATTATCGTCGCCTTCCCCACGTCCACCTTCTGGTCGCCGATGGTGTACAATATGGTGCACGGGGTTTCGTCGGTCTGCAAAGAAAAGTCTGCGACGTGAGACATCCGAAAGGCAACAAAAACGGGAGATTATACATTTATATTGAAGGGGGCCGGTGTGATAGATACCGTGAGGGCGTCGAGCTCAGCCAAAAGACGAAGCACCACCGAGCACGTCCAGTGCGGGAGCCGGTGCAGAGCCAGTGCGGGAGCAGGTGCGGGAGTCGGTGCGGGGGCAGGTGCTGGTGCAATGCTAGTCGAGCTGCTCCCCAAGAAGTCAGCAAGGGGAAAGTCCTCTGCATTTTTTTCTCGATGTTGCCTTGTCCAAGTGAAAACGCCCGTCACCAAGGAAGTAGACAAATCTGCAACTACCTGTTTTGCGGCAGCTACCGTTGTTGCGACTGTCTGAGATGATTTCTTCTCAACCGCAATCTCAACCTTCTTGTCGATGTTTTCTTCAGTTAACTGCCGTCTTTCCTTTCTCTCCTCTATGGTCTCACGGTAGTACTTCTTCCACGTGGCGCCGTCTCCGACACCGTGCACGCGTCCATACGACGGTCGAGTATCCACCGGTTGTCGTTTCAATATGTTCAACGCCCGGTTGAATGGAGTGTCCCACTTGGGCCTCGCCAATGCCTCAGACGGCGAGTCGCATTCGGCCGCAATCCGGTGCTGCTCTCTCTGCAAAAGGCACAAGGATTGTGTACAAATATGACTAACGTGTGCAGTCGAATTGATCAGAAACTAAAATTACCAGCAGTCTCATGAACTCCGTAATGATCGGTTTTGTCTCGTAAACCTTCTTCACTGGGTCCCAACGGTGACGGGCCCTGAGGACGTCACGCTCCTGCGGGACGGTGAAATCCGCTAAGGGGGTCTGGGATGCCCAGACTCACGGCTTCCGCGTCCTCCTTGGCCCATTTGGACCTCTTTCCGCTGTAACCACGGCTTCCGAGGTGGTGGCACCCAATGTTCCTCTCTTGAAGCCCCTTCATGTACTTAGACTTTTTTTGGCAGCTTCAGCTTCGCAAGCCTCCTTGAATATTTGAAACTGCTCTTCCGTGATTGTCGGATTATCCTTTACAATCTCGGAGTAGGGTTCCTTTTTGTCGATGATCTATGCTTTCACTCGATTTTTCTAGGCGGCTAACGCATCGCTAAACTTGGTCATGGTGTGTTTGTTTATCTTCTTCATTGTCGGGTCCTCATCTGGATCTTTATAATCCTTCTCATTCCGGCCCGGGAACAAGAATATCTGGTGAAACTTCTTTAGGAGGGAGCTCCTCATATTTTTCTATCTTCTGTAGTTTCTCATCGTTGATGGTGGCGGTTGTCCATATGATGCAGCCTATCTGATTGTCGTAGCATCGACGTGCTTCCTCGGGCGCCTTTGGCTCAAAATTGCCATCGTCCACCTCCGTGACCACCAGTCTAGTAGTCCTGAGTTTGTTAGGAGGTCGTTGCCTCTTTGCTTTCGGTTCTACACCGGCTCCGCTCCCCGAGGCAGCGCCGGTCTCAGTCTCAGTGCCGGTCTCGATGTCGGTCTGAGTCTCAGCACCGGTCTCAGTCTCAGCGCCGGTCTCGATGCCGGTCTGAGTCTCAGCGCCGGTCTCAGTCTCAGTCGCGATGCCGGTCTGAGTCTCAGCGCCGGTCTTGATGTCGGCAAGGCTAAAAAAATCGTCTGCCGCCCGGTAGACGTCGTCGCATTCACCAGAACCCTGTCCTTCTTCGTTGCTAGCCATGTTTCCTACGATTAAATCTAGTCAATTAATTCTACACATAATAAAATGAATAATGACATAAAAAAGCCTATTGTTTTGCAGGAACGTTGACTCCTTCCCGGTGCGGCAAATCCCGGGCACTCGATATGTCCTAATTTGTAGCACAAGTCATGTCGAAATTCATGGAAAATTTCGGCATGACCTTTGCTAAAAAGTGGACAAATCAAGAACCTGGATTTTGCCGGAACAGAAATGAATCAACATTCTGGCAAAACATAGGCCACTCGGTTTCATTCCCTGGAAACAACAAAAGGCCACTTGGGCACGATCGAACCACTTCAATGTCGATTATGATCAATGAGCAAACACAATTGAGGATTTTGCATATATCATGACCACTTCAAATTTGCATCTCCTAGTGTATGAACCCTAGAACTCAAATTATGAACCTAGAACTCAAATTATCTCCTACATTTTTGTCCTAATAAAAATTCACTAAAAATTAAGAACCTACTAAACTTGCAACACTAATAGAAATTTATATTTTTATATTGATTTTTTCTCTAAACTAAATCCTACCACCCTAGTTAACATCTAGTTAAACCTTACTTTTCTAACATTTGTAATTAAACACTACAACCCTAACCCTACTGCCCTAGTTAAGCATATACAATTTTTTTCTACGGCGGGGGAGGCAGGGGCATCTTTGTCAAATTAACCTAACTAAATTCTTTTCCTAACTAAATTAACCTAACTAATTTAGAGATAGAGAGAGAGGAGGGGTGGGGTCTTACAGAGGATGGCTCCGGTGGTGACGCGGGAGGCAGTGGTGGCGAGGGAGGCGGGGGAGGCGGGGGCGTCTCCGCTGACAGCGAGGGAGGCACTTGCGTCGAGGGAGGCTCCGGTGGCGTCGACTGCGGCTCCGGTGGCGTTGATGAGGCCGCGCGGCTTCGGTGGCGTTTGGGGCGGCTCCGGTGGTGTCGATGGCGCGCGGCTATGGTGGCTCCGGGGGAGTCGACGTCGGCAGGAGACGGCGGCGAAGTCGGGTGACGATGAATCGGGCAGACGGCGGTGGGGTGGATCGAGGGATTTGGGGAAGAAGTGGTGGCCAGGGGGAAACGGTTTTTGGTTAAGTCAAACTTAGCGGTAGTGCTTTTCGCGAAACGCGCTATAGCTAAGTTAGCTATAGCGATTTTCACAAGACGCGCTACTACTATAGCTATGTAATTTTCTTCATCTTTCTTATTTCCTTTTCTGTTTCTATAGCGGGGGTCTAGGAAACGCGTTGCAGCTACGTTAGCTATAGCGCCTCTTACGAACAAACGCTACTGCTACGTCTTTCTCCCTTTTTTCGCTTTCTCATTTATTTTGCTCTACATTTTATATTTTCCATTCTCCTTTTTCTATTTCTTTTTTTTTCATTTATTTTTCCATTTGTTTTTTATTTTATTTTATTTCCATTAGCAGTAGTGCTCTCCGCGCGAAACGCGCTGCTACTTATGTGCTAGCGGTAGCGCGCTTTCCTCAAGACCGCTACTGCTATGCATAGCCTATCGGGGGTAGCAAAGGGGATACTAATGGTAGCGCGTTTTCATGCGCAGGCGCTACTGCTACTATTGTATCTGTAGCGCGGTTTACGGACACGCGCTACTGCTATTTAGCACTAGCGCCCTTTTTTGACACGCGTTACTGCTAAATTTTTGTGTATAAGGTTTTTCCTCGTAGTGAAAGCTTAACCAAACAGGGCCTTAAGCTACTGTCCGTACCATAATGTACTACTCCCTCCGTTCCAAATTACTCGTCATAGAAATGGATGTATCTAGGACTAAAATACATCTAGATACATCCATACTTGCGATAAGTAATTCAGAACGGAGGGAGTACAAACAAAGGCGTACGAAGACGCGCTGCTGTCTCTTACGTTGTTGGAACCATCATAGATACAATGACGTGCTACATCTTTATGAGAGGTTGTGAACTGCCGTGCTTTTTTGTTTGGCAGATGACGTATCTGCCATCGTAAATCTTCTCTAATCCTATTTCTGGTTGATGCATCAGATTACTTAGTTTTTCTCTAGTGTGATAATGTTTAGCTGACGGGGAAGGTATATACATGATGTCAAACATTTTCAGTAGCGGGCAGAAGTTCCAACAGAGAAATGCAGAAAAGATGAGTGACTCCTTGGTTTCTTCCAATATGTGCGCCTATACCTGATGGCGTAAACGCTTTTCATGATTCCCACACATGTCCCATGTCCTCCTAATGGGAAGATGATCCTTTGGGCGGATCTAGGTGCACGGCCTCCCTAGAAAACCAATGTCACAAGTATGTACGCCCCCGTCTATGTGCCATGGATTTTGATCTACCAGTCTCCTCAAATATTGACGCCATCGCGGTTGCTTCGACTTTGGCACACTGGATTTTTGAACCTTTCAGCATGCCTGTATGTGCTATTGTACTCTCCGATGCCTCCTAGTCCTACTCCCGCCATGTGCGCTAGAAGAAATAGTTGCGAGGTTTTGATCGAATTTGAAAATAAACGCCTATTTCACTAGCACATATTCCGATGGAATCGTCTCTCTCCCAGTTTATAATGAGAGCAACCGAAGTGTGCTTTGATGTGTTGCAACAACCTAAGGGTAGGAGGGTCACATGATCATCGACTCAAACTGTATTCAGGCATATAGTGTCTTTTGGGATGCAAATTATCTACCTGAAAAGACATTATATCTACTGCATTACTCCTTCTAACCTGAAAAGACATTATATCTACTGTTGGGATTCGCCAAATTAGACGAGCAAACGCACACGCAAAACTGATAGCCAAGGACACATGTTGCGCCTCTCTTTTCTCTCTTTATTTCTCTTTTCTCCACGATATAATCTCAAGTGCCTTGGTTTTGTTTTTGTTTTTTGAGCATCAGTACAGACACAAGCGCTTATATACACGCGCATACACTCACACCTAGGAACGCACGCACGCACACCCTACCCCTATGAGCACCTCCGAGAGACTGAGCCGGCATATCATTTTGAGATTTACGAAGTCACCGTAGGCGCCTCGTCGTCCAAGTGCATCGCCGGAAATCCAGGAATACTGCGAGCACCAGGATTTGAACCCTGATGGGTTGGGGATACCACTGTCCACCTAACCAACTCAACCACAGGTTGATTCGCCACACGGACTAATTCTAAACTCTTACAAGACACGGCTACAAACCTACTAGGACTAGTACTCGTATACAAACTTCGAAACTAAACAAACTGACCTGGAGCAAGTACTACTCGGACAGCTACCTTGTACATCGTATACTACCATGACACATCACGTGTATGCATTAGCACTATATATGCACATGTACCCTAAATAGCTCCACTCTAATCAAGATTACTTCTAACAATCTCCCCCTAATCTTGACTTTGTCATCACCTTGTGCTCTCTCTTGTCTTGACTCATTGTAGATTCGCGACCTGACGATCCATCTCAACGTATGATCCAAACTCCCAATGACGCTGCCATGCGGACTACACCACCCACACTTAATGCAATACGTGCCAACGGATCACACATCGTCCCATGTAGAGACAGATCTTCATTGAAGAGGCTCCCCTTCACTGGTCCTCGTTCCACTATACGCTTGAGCTTGATCTTCGCTTCACGTCTTCGCCCTTGATGCTACACCACATCGGACAGCCCATAGACCGTGACATGCTTCATCTTCAATCGATCTTCACAGAGACAAGCACTTGGACATGACAATGATAATGACGACGACTCACCGACGCGATGAAGACTAGTCGCGCTAACTCGCACGACAACTTGCGACTCCCCGGGACGACGATCTTGACGGGATCTTCCGGCACCGCACCTCGGTACCAACACTCCCCATTAACGATCACCTTCCACCGCGTTGTCGACGACAACATGTCGTCTCCCTCCTTGTCGCTCCGCCAAACGACTCCTGTTCCTCCTCGTCGCTGCACCACCCAGCGACCACATCGCCCATCCCGAGGTGCTAGTAGGTCACCACCCCGGGGCAAGTGCTGCTTCAAATCGACCTACCTCTGATACCAATTGTTGGGATTCGCCCACATGATCGACCACATCAAATTAGGCGAGCAAACGCACACGCAAAACTGATAGCCAATGGCACGTGTCACGCCCCTCTTTTCTCTCTTTATTTCTATTTTCTCCATGATATATAATCTCAAGTGCCTTGGTTGTGTATATATATACACAGCCAACCAACCGACCCTTAACCAAGCCCTACACGACTAATCCTAAACCCTTACAAGACATGGCTACAAACCTACTAGGACTAGTACTCGTATACAAACTTCGAAACTAAACAAACTGACCTGGAGCAAGTACTACTCGGACAGCTACCTTGTACATCATATACTACCATGACACATCACATGTATATGCATTAGCAGTATATGCACATGTATCCTAAATAACTCCACTCTAATCAAGATTACTTCTAACATCTACTGCATTACTCCTTCTATCCTAATTGGTGGTAGTTTTACTCTTTGCGTGAGAATTAAGGGATTTACAACTGCTCTAAGTTATTCTAGAACGGAGTAGTTTTAATTTACAACATGCTACACATTGCACCAGTGTTGTAGGTAAGCGTGGGGTGATGCAGTTGTGGGTGCGTGACTCCACTTTATCCTAGTGTTCATATTTACAGACACCCTTTGTCAATCATATACGTGTCGAAGAGATGAACTTTTGTGTAGGTGCATGTTTAATGGCATGTGTGCCTGTATTTATCTCTTCTTCAATCGAAAATAATAGTATATGTTCATCAATATATAATGTACATAAAACCATATGACTTAGGTACTCGTTGTACTATAAACCAGATCTGGTGGGCTCGCTGAAGATGACAATCAGAATTCTTGATGATTGCTACTAAGAGGAAATAGGTGGATTCCTTTACTCAAAAAGATAGTGTTGGGATTATGGTAAATGATGACATGGGTCATTATTTCCAAACACATAAAGGATTACGACAGGGTGACTCGCTGTCTCCTGTTCTGTTCAACATAGTAGCAGATATGTTGGCAGTCCTTATTAGTCGGGCTAAAGAGAATGGCCAAGTCAATGGGCTAGTTCTGCATCTGATGGATGGGGGAGTGTCCATATTACAAGAAGCCGATGACATGATTCTTTTCATGGAACATGGTGTTGCTAAATCTAGAAATATGAAGTTAGTGATTTGTCTTTTTGAACAGTTGTCGGGCCTTAGGATTAACTTTAACAAAAGCGAATTGTTCTGCTTTGGGAGAGCTAAAGAGGAACAAGACGCATATAAACAACTGCTCGGCTGTGAAATGGGTTCGCTACCGTTTAGCTACCTAGGGATTTCCATTCATCACCGCCGCCTGACTAATAACGAGTGTAAGTGCATTGAAGATCGCTTCAAAAAGAGGCTAAGCTACTGGAAGGGTAAGCTTATGTCCTATAGAGGTCGCCTCGTCCTAATAAACTCGGTGCTGACGAGTTTGCCAATGTTTCTCATATCTTTCTTTGAGGTACCAGTAGGGGTACGCAAAAGATTAGACTTTTATTGATCCCGCTTTTTCTGCCAATATGATGAGGATAGAAGAAATACAGGTTGGCCATATGGGATATCATTTGCAAGCCCAAAGATCAAGGTGGGGTAGGGATCGAAAATTTAGAAGTTAAAAATAAATGCCTTCTCTCCAAATGGCTTTTCTGTCTATCCACCGAGACCGAGGGTACGTGGATTCAAATTTTACATAATAAACATTTTCAATTTAAGACTCTGGCCCAGGTTAATGCTAGACCTAATAACTCACCTTTTTGGAAAGGGCTGATGAAGGTGAAAGTCTCCTTTTTTCACAGGGTTAAATTCTTCGTTAGTAACGGTCTTTCGACCAGATTCTGGGAGGATACATGGTTAGGGGAGACGTCCTTAGCCCTCCAATATCCCACTCTTTAGCATATTGTACAGCGTAAGGAAGATTATGTTGCTATAGTATTGAATTCGGTACCGCTTAATATCCAATTCAGGAGGTCTTTGGTGGGGGAACGGTGGACTTCTTGGTTATACTTGGTCCGTTGAATGATGGCAGTTCAACTCACGGATACAATTTTTTGAAAATTATCAGGGAATGGTGGTTTTTCCGTGAAGTCTTTGTACATGGATGTTATTGATACTGGGCCAATTCCGAGATCACTTCACGTATGGAAGGTTGAAGTTCTGCTAAGAATTAAAATCTTCATGTGGTTTGTCCACAAGGGAGTGATCTTCACGAAAGATAATTTGATTAAGCGAAACTGGGTTGGTAACTCTCGTTGTAGTTATTGCGATCAGGATGAATCTATTCAACACGTCTTTCTCGATTGCCATTTGGCAAAATTATTGTGGCGTACGATACATATAGCCTTTAACGTTAACCCTCCAATTTGCATGAACACGTTATTTGAAACGTGGCTAAATAGAGTGGATTCAAACACATCGAAACATATTCGGATAGGAGTATGCACATTACTATTGGCTATATATGGAACACTAGGAATGACATAATCTTTAAACGGAAAAACTTAATCAACTTTTTGCAGGATATCTACAGAGCTATTGCTTGGATCCGTACTTAGTCGCTACTCACCCATGCAGATTTCAGGGAGCGTTTGGATACTAGATTCAACCGATGGGAGACAGTAGCATGGGGTTTGACAGGGCGTCCCATAAAAGCTAAAATTGTTTTTTTAAGCTAAAATTGTTTTAGGGTATACAACAAAGCGTTTTTACAGTATGATACAAACTCCGTTAGAATAGGTACTGTAAAAGTTATACTGCAATTTTTTGTTCTCCTTTTCACGTTGCAGTTTGCCACGCTCGAGCTTCAACAAGGCCCGAGGCAACCACCTCTGCCGCATCGTCTGGGTGGTGCCCGCCCTGGCCCCCCAAATCCGCATGTCCCCTACTCCGCCTTGGCACTACCGCGCGGTTGCCCCGTCCACCCTGTTCCTGCCGCGGTGCCGCCTAAGTGCCAGTGATGTTGCACAAACTGCCTTCGCTGCAGTCCACGAGCTGAGACGGTAACCGTCGCCAAGGAACGCCGGGTAGAAGGAGGTGGCTACTCGCCTCCGGCCGCTTGCTCCGGCGATGCTACGGTCAACCGCTGCTGGGCTCCTCCACCTACTGACTCGTTTATGGTTCACTTCAAAATCGACTCGAAACTGCAAGTATGGGGTATGTAGGTGAAAATTTGCAGGGATCTGCAAAATATTTTTTGAAATCTATTTGGTGCGTCTTTTTCAACCACTACTGTAAATTTGAAGAGCATCTCTAGCAAATCATGTAAATGGCAACCGGCCTAGAAAATTCCGGCCGATATGTGGGTTTGCGCATTTTTGCGGCCCAAACAGATCCTGCATATCGGCCCAGCCCGTAATATTTTTGGGGCGACCCAGAAATTTGCCCCCTCTGCCGCTATATACACGGCACTGAGGGGCTTTTAGGGTTCACAGTCGAAATACCCTCAACCGCAATTCATCCTCTTTGCGGTGAGCACTAACCAACTCTGACGAAAAATCCCTGCGCCTCCTTTTTTCCATCATTGATAGTCGCCGGTGTTGGCGGAAGCCATGGCAGCCGCGTCGGGTCGCCTCCGAGCAAGCGTGCACGGCACAACGCAGAGGCTGACAGCTCCAACCGCGCATGGAACCAGGGCAGTCTACACAGGCATGTGACCATGAATCAGCTCTCCCAGAGCGGCGGCCGGAGCCCTTGGGCCAGCTCCAACGTGCTCGATAAGCACGTCTATCTGCACATCAAGAGGTATCGGGAAAGTGGTGGCGTCCGGAGAAGAAGGTGCCGCCCACCGCCTCGTTGCTGCCAAGGAGGAGCACAACCTTGCCAAAGCACTCTGCAAGTCGGCCGCCATTTCCTACCTCGGCATCGACGAGTGACCGTCGATTTGGGGTTAAATATGTAGGGCGAATTATCCATTTCGTATGTATGCACTATGGTGGTGATGAACATGTTCTAGAGTGAAGTTTTTATTTCAGTTTGCGGTACCGATTTACGGTATATATTCTGCGCGAATGACCATGCTCCCTCCCGTAAAAGTATTTTGTGGTATAGCGCAAACGGTTTTTGTGGGGCCGTTCTTTGCCGGATCTGCTAGAGATGCTCGTGAACCGTCAAAACACCTGCAATTATCCGGATCGAGCCGTCCGGACTCACTTTACCATCCAACCCTTACTCGTATATGTCTGAGAAAGCACCTGCTTTCTCGTAAACCGGAAGCAAGTAAGGGGGCTTTGCGGGAGTTCAAGCCTCCACCGGGTAGGACTCCGACATCCCCGCCACATCCAAAACTGAGGCGGATCCCAAGCATTTGAAGCGGTCTGCATTGTTTCGTGCCAAAATCCGTGCTTTCCCCACCCTCTTCCCTCTGATCGTTATCACCTTCCCCCTATATTCCCACACTTTTCCCCGTCCGCCGCCGCATGGACCCATATGAAGACCTACCAAAGCCAGTAGAAGTAGAGGATCTAGAGAAGGTGGCGTCTTGCAACATCAATTCGGCGGCACAGCAAGCCCGACACATTAAAAGGAAGGCAAAGCTTCAAGAGGGTGTCGGGTGGGGTGGCGGCCGGGGGTCGGGACGTGGGGTGGGGACGCGTGGCACCGCAGCCGTCTTCCATGCACATGTCACCCGGGACAGATCAATTTCAGCCACCCTACTTCTGCACGGCCAAGTAGCTCGACCAGTAGTCCCGACCTCCTCATCCAGGCATGTGCCGCATTGCGTCGGCGTCAACACAGTGCCACTCCATTTCGCCAACTCGATATTGCCATGGCTTGTGTGGTTGCGGAAGTCGGGTGTGGCATAGCTCGGTGCCTGCTCTTTGTTCGTCGGTATGTCTCAAGTAGGTGAGACAACGTATGACGGCGAGGAGGCAACTGATGGGGTGGAGGTGGCGACAGAGTGAGTGAGGAAGCTCAGATAGCCTGTCTTTGAGGGCAAAAATGTCAGGGTTTTTTGCACGGACTGTTTCTTTTATGATTAGGCGCATTTAAAAACTATGAACATCTGCCACTTTTTGTTTGTGATTGGACACTATGAACACTACACTTTAATTTGCTCTTATTTCTATGAATTTCAAATGAAGGATGGACGGATTGGAGCGGACATTTAAGGTTATTCGTTTGGATGGCCGACTCTCATATTTGTGTCTGCAGACTGTCCAACTAGTCCACTGACAAATAATGCGTTCGTTTAAGGGACGATGTTGCAGATGCCCTTAGAGGATTAAATCTGTCAAAATCATCCTCAATCCTCTCCAATTATTTTCAATCCCTTTGCGGGAGGAAGAGATTGACCGAACAAGCCCCAAGGTTAATATAGAAGCATTATTTTGTGCTTCACGGGTAAACCTGTTTTAAATGAATGTACCTCTATTATTTTGAATCCTTTTTAAAGGTATTGTCTTGGAGTGTTGCAAACTTTGTCTTCTAGCTGGTAGGATTTAGATATGTTGTCATGTAACATATCAAATGTGGATGAGTCTGGGTTTTTTCTTTAAAAAACTGATCGTTCGGCACCTATGCTTGACTTTTGCATGGCATTATCTTTCAACAATTAGTGCATCTACGACGCAGGGTTCGGGGTTTTATCCCTCATTTGAAAAAGAAGCTAGTGTGATTACCGAAATAGGCTTTCGCCCGCTTTATATATAAAGCTAGTGCGGTTAATTAGCTAAAAGCTTTGTTTCACCTCCTTGAGAATATATTAACGGTTCTCAAATTGGTAACTTTAACTGACAATTAAGCTAACTAACTCGCCAAGCTTAGTAGAACATGTAATTTTTTCATGATCGTTTTTGCTCTGAAGCTTTTGCACCACGGGTTTTCTGGACGACGTAGTGAGCCTTATTGATGCAGATCAACCGTATAATTTTCTTCACCAAACGGTATAATCAATGTAGATTTAAATACAACTGAGAATCACTAATCGTGTGGTCGGAAATGTATGGTTGTGAGAATCACTAACCGAGTACATCATTCCCGAACCATATATAGTTGTGAGGTTGCTGAACCAAATCAAATCAAATACAGTTCCATTGCTCGTCCTATATTATGGGGAGAAAGAACGCATTCCTCTGCAGTTGAGTAATGGTGATTCACTTGAGGGTTCATTTAGCTACCACTATCCTTGGGTGCATGTAGTAATGTAGAATAGACCTGGGAGGCATCAGAGAAGGCAGCGTTCCATGCACCTCAAGAATGACGATGCCTTTCATCAGTACGTCTAGAAATAACGGCACAAAGTCCCGGATGACACTCTTCATCAGTACTAGAAACAGTCTGTGTGCGCCTTTTTGTACTTCTTGGACTTTCTGTATTCATGGCCAACATCGATATGGTTTTGCAATCGAGCGATCTGATTGGGTTTCTGGTACTATCCAACTGGAGCAACTATTCTATTATTAATGATTGGGGCACTTAACGGCTTAACCTGTGGTCATTTTGTCGATGAAAAACAGTGAGAATTCGTGCTTACACCCCATTACAATAGATGTAGTACCTTTTTTTAGGGGGAGATGTAGTACTTTCTGTTGTATCATTTCCAATCGCATCATTTCCAATCGCCTGACCGGCTCAACAAAATCGGCAGTCGATGCTTCTATGCCCATTTCTCCTCTAGTTTTTTTCGGCATCTGGGTACGCAAATTATCTCTCAAAATATGTACATATTACAAAAAATCAGAAAAAAGAACGTACCACGAAGAGACCTTACTCTCTTATGAGATGGTGCATAAAGTGGTAGTCAGTTGTCAGCTCACCCATCCAGACCTTAACCTGATGGTACTCACATGTTTCTCCACACTAGCTTACGTCGACGGAAATAATAAATAAGTGGCAAAAAGATAAATTAAGAGGAATCACACCATCAGGAGAGAAAAGTGCCAGGTTGATTACAACGAGATCAACAGGGGCAATACTCTGATTAAACCAAGAAAAATATAGTGTGCTATGATAAAATAGGGCAGCCCTTAAAATTTGCTATAGCGAAGCTATATCACCCTATAGCGGGCAATCGTACACTAATTTCAGTTAGCGAGACATTGCTCAAAATGCTATACTGCACTATTTTTTTCTTGGATTAAACACACCTACAATTATATCAGGGACTCAATTCGAAGAACAAGTGGATCAGAGTCAATTCTCCCTCCCTCGCGCTCCCTCCCTCGCGCCTAGCGCTCCGCTCCTAGCGCCGCCGGTGGCCACTCCGGCCCCGGCGTCCACCTACATTTATCACTTCCCCGCTGATCTTCTCCTTCCTAGCCATGTCTCTTGCAGATCTAAATTTCGACCGAGGACAGGACTTCGCGGCTGAAGTTTGGAGAAAATGGGGTGTCACGATCAACTTTGAGGAAGGGAAGGATATGGAGGAATTCATTCTTGTTGCTGAGTTTACCGGATCTCGTATCAGCCTCACTGAGGAATCGGCTAGCACTATTCTCCTCTCTTGCTTTGGTGGGAGCGCTTCTCTCTATAAGGTATCTCGTCTTCAGAATTGGTCTTTCAAATTTTCCGTCTCATCCAAAGAAGTTGGTTTCTCCATTATCAAAGAGGGTAATGTTTCGCTCCCCCTGATCAATATCAATTTCCTTCTTTGGGGTGATGGAGGTCCTAATTCCAGCTGGGAACTAGATCAATATCTACATGAGAAAGAGGATGAATGGACCCATATCTTCAGAAACCATCCTAGGAAATCTTATCTTCAAGCTCTTAGATCTCCTGCTACCTTCAGAGATTCTAGCCATGCGGTTCGTCCGGCCGATCGTCAGGATCTTGCGCGTTCTTCGCCTGTCACTCATGTCGCTCATCAACAAGGAGTTAATGCCCATTATTCATCAGTTACTACACATGAGGCGGGATCATCTCGTTTTCAAAAAGGCCCACAGAGAGACTACTGCGTCCGATGTCTTCTTTCGGGCCATATCCGGCCCAACTGTATGAATCGTATCAAATGCCACAAGTGCAAGAGATGGGGCCACATTGGTCGCGATTGCTACTCGCAGGCCCAACAAGACCCGGTCAACAAGCCCACTTCTCAGAGTCGCCCGACGGTAGAGTTTTCGAGGCAAGTGGCCACTGTTCCCGCGACTGTGACTAATCAGGCAGTCACACCGCCAGCCGCCCCTGCTAATCGCATTAACGCCCCTCCTCTCCGCCGGGTTGGTAGCCCTCTTTGCAGCACCTTCCAAAAATCCATCGCCCAGCGTCTTCTAGCAGCCACAATCTCGCCCAATCCAAACCCCATAGCTTCATCTTCCACATTGCCGCAAACTAGCAGAGCAGGTGCCATGGCCACCTTCCCGTTTGACCCAACGCCTTTTCTTCCGCCAAACCACCAGAGCATTGAGGTGGAGGGAAGACCCGCGCGCATCAAGATCATCAATGGTGCGGCGCCGGCTACCCATGAGGAATGGGCCATCGCCACGATTGTTCCTATGCCCAATCTTCCGATGGCATTCTCTACGATCAGAGAGGTACTCACTGACTTCTTGGATGACAAGCACATAGGGTTTTCAGAGATTGATCCATGTCCTTTTGGCCAAGCGTACATCAAGCTCGCAAGTGTCTTTGATAGAGACTCACTGGTTACTGATAGTCCCCACCCTTTCACTGATGTTCATGTGGTTTTCCAACCACACAATAAGGGTCTGAACCAGAGACGGCTAGTTATGAACAGAGACATTTGGATACTTCTTTGTGGTTATCCGTTTGACAGAAGAGACATTCAAGAACTCAACAATGCTGTCAGTAAATTTGGAAAATTCCTAAGCTGGGACAGAAATAGAAGTACTCGTGCCAATCTGATGGTTAAAGTGAGAGTTGAGCAGTTGAGTGACATCCCTGCTAGCCTTGTCTTTGGGGAGGGCTATGACTTTCAGACTGACTCCCTCACTGTCCCATTAGTTATTTTGCAGCATCAGATTTTGGGAGCTGAGGCCCCTGATGAAGGTCCAATTGAGCCTTTTGGTAATCCACATCCGGCTCCTGCACAACTCAATTTCCATCCAAATCAACATAACCATTTTCTTGGACCACTTCAGCAGCATGAGCATGATGATGTTCATATACATGACCAGCAGAATAATCCCCAGCTTGATCTCCAACTTGCTCTACAACCAGTACAAGGACAGGTGGCCAATCAGTTACAGGAGGTTGAAGAGGATGAGGAAGAGGATTTACCAGGCTGGGGGCATTGGGCTTTACCTCCAATTGCAGATATTGAGCTCCATGCAGGTGAATTTCTGGCTCTCAATGATCTGATGGATTCAATGGAAGAGGAAGTTAATGCGGCACAGGAAGCAAACAGTATTCTCACTAGCTCTCAAGTTCCACCTGACAACAGTATGAGCTTTGATGCATCTGCCAACGGCCCTATGGCGCCAATGCCTGCATTGCTACCTGATTTGAATGAAGTGCAGCCCAATGGACCAGAACTGGAGCAGAATTTGGCCCAACAAGATATTCCTTTACCTGTCTTGGGCCTGCAGGAGTTACCTGGAGCCCAACATATTGATCCCTTGCCTGTGCACCAACCTGCTCACCATGTGCAGCCACTGGACCAGCTGGTAGACCCCGTGATTGAAGCTCTCAACACTGATGCGATTTGGGACAACAGAAACTCTCTTGATGACCCTATGCTCTCTGAAGTACTGGCTAATGCTAGTAAACTGAATTCAATCTCTAAGCCTGATAATATGCAGAGACTTGAGGTGTCAAAGAACATTGAGGTGGCTACGGAAACAGTGAAGGACACTAGTCACACTCTGCCTTTAACTGCTCAGATTAATGATAAAGAGTTAGAGATGGCTAAGGAGAATATAGGTACAGACAACTTTTCTGAATTATGTGCTCCACCTACTAATCAGAGCCTATGCTAATCAGAACCACACACTTTGCCCAGAATCCTCCTCTGTTAGAGACCATGAGGTTCTACAAAAACTCAATGAGGAAGCCTTGCTTGGTAAGGAAGGTGCAAGGATTTGGAAGCAACACTTTGCTCCAAAACCTAACAGTGACAACATTATTCAGGTACCTTCAGACTGGCTTAACTTTCTTTCAGTTAATTTCCTCAATCCATAAAAATTCCCTTGGGCAAAGAAATTCATCTCATCTACAGTTTGGGAAATAATCAAGCAAGCATCTTCTTGTAATTCCACTATTCCTTTCTCTATCCCTGAGATCTGTCATGGTAGTGATGTTTTGGCTTGTCTTGCATCCACTCCTTCTCAGGATTCTCAGGAACATGCTGTGGAGGCATTAGAGGACAAGTGTGCTTCTGAGTCTATGCCAGCCTCTTCTACCTCTGCTCTCCATAAAAACAAGAAGAGGAAGGATAACATCCCCATGGTGGAAACTGAGGTAAGGAGGAGTTGCAGACTGCAAAAACTATCTAAAGGTTTCAAGCAAGCAGTATGTAGAGATAAGGATTGTCTGGCTTGCCATGTTTCACCACCTACTCTATCTACTAAAATAGTTAAATCTCTGAACTCCTCCTTCTGTAAGGTTCTGGACAAGGAGATTTCAGGAGGTCTCCCCAGTAAGAGATCTAAGAAAGGAAAAGGAGAAGGCCAGGAGATGGAAGGTGGCAAGGGCACCAAGGAGAAGAGCAAGAAATGGCTCTAAAGCCATTCCTGAGAGCGTGAGAGACTCAGTTCCTCTATCAGACCTTTATGTATGCAACGTGTCGGATGTATCTGTTGTTCTTGTCTCTTGTGAACAGTTGTTGGAGCACTTTTCATATGTTTAATCTGGTGCAAACTTTTGGGCAGCTCCCTCGGCAAGATCTATCATTTTTGCTTGACCTGGGTTTTATATGCCTTACTTCTCCTCTTTCAAGTGTTGTGAATGCTTGTACTGCTCTATATCCCTCTGATGAATAGAAATTGGAATATTCTGAATTGGAACATTTGAGGTCTTAATGATCCCAAAAAGTGGACGGCCATCTCTAACAAAGTGCAGGAATCAAGATGTGCCATCCTTTGTCTTCAGGAAACCAAGAGGGAGCAGATTGATTCGGCCTATCTCAAGAACTTCTGTCCTAGAACTATCTCGAAATTCTCTTATCTTCCTTCTGTGGGTGCCTCTGGGGGTCTATTGATTGCTTGGAACGACAACATCTTCTCTGGCCAACTCCACCATATCAATGAATTCTCTTTGACCATCCAATTTTCTTCTAAGTTGGATGGTGATTCCTGGTTTCTGACTAATGTTTATGGGCCATGTCAACCCAATGAGAGAGCAGAGTTCATCAATTGGTTTCAGAACTTTCCTATGGCTGATGATGCAAACTAGATTATTATGGGTGATTTCAATTATATCAGGTACCCACATAATAGAAGCAGAGAAGGAGGGTCCATTGATGATATGCTCTCCTTCAATGAAGCTATAAACAGGCAGGCATTGATTGAAATCCCTTTAAAGGGCAGGAATTATACTTGGAGTAATATGAAGATGCTCCTTTGCTGGAGAAATTGGACTGGTGTTTTACCTCTGAATCATGGACTCTTAAATACCCTAGCACCATGGCTCTTCCTCTTGCAAAAACTACATCTGATCATATTCCTATTATGATTTCTATTGGCACAAACATCCCAAAATCCAAGGTCTTCAGATTTGAGAACTACTGGTTAGAACATAATCAGTTTAGAGAGGTTGTACAGAATATTTGGACACAGTCAGTGGATGTACAAGACAGTGCTAAAGTGATTGCTACCAAGTTTAAAAGATTGAGGAAAGGTCTGAAAAACTGGGCTGGGGGTCTTTCAGATTTGAAGAAGGTCATAGACAATTCCAATTTCCTTATTCTCTGTTATGATTATTTTGAGGAATACAGAAGCTTGACCACTGATGAAAAAGAAGGCAGAGATGTTGTTAAGGAACATTTACAAGTCATACTAGAGCATCAAAGAGTCTATTGGAAACAAAGAGCAACTATTAGGCAGGTCAAAGTGGGAGAAGCCAACACTAAGTACTTTCAAGCCAAGGCCACTATCAAAATGAGGAATGATTGTATTGCAGTGTTGAAGGATGAGAATGGATTTGAGCATCATGAACACAATGCCAAGGCTGCCATACTTCTAAGGGCCTTTAAAGCAAGAATGGGCACTACAGCAGCCACCAGCAACCCTCTACAAATCCACCAACTATTAAACCCCTTGGATGATCTCTCTGCTCTAGAAGCCCCTTTTTCCAAAGAAGAAATTGACCAGGTGGTGCATAACATGCCTGCAGATAAATCCCCAGGGCCTGATGGATTTAATGTTGCTTTCTTGAAAAACTGCTGGGACATTATAGCTGCTGATTTCTATAAGTTGATTGAAGACTTTCACTCTGGAAAAGTTAATCTTCAAAGCATTAACTATTATTTTATCACTCTGATCCCTAAGAAGGATTCTGCTATTTACCCATCAGATTTCAGGCCAATTTCTTTACTCAACTGCACTCTTAAGATTATCACAAAGCTTCTGGCAAATAGACTGCAAGGTTAATTCTAAATATGGTGCATAAGAAGCAGTATGGGTTTCTGAATAAGAGGTGCATACAAGATTGTCTTGCATGGGCATATGAATATATTCATCAGTATTATCAGAGTAAACAAGAGCTCATCATGCTGAAACTGGATTTTGAGAAAGCTTTTGACATGCTTAGCCATGACACTATTGTTCAGACTTTGCAAGCCAAAGGATTTGGTGAGAAGTGGATCAACTAGATCAAGATGATTTATGGCACTGGATATTCCTCTATCCTTCTGAATAGTGTACCTGGGAAACAATTTTTATGCTTAAAAGGGGTCAGGCAAGGAGATCCACTATCCCCCCCCCCCTCATCTTTGTACTTGCTGCTGACATCCTACAAAGCATGCTTAATGAGGCCATGAGAAATCAGTTGATTCAGTCACTTCTGCAACATAATTCTGCTACTGATTTCCCAATTGTACAGTATGCAGATGACACTGTGCTTATAGCTAGGGCAGATCTTAGGCAAGTTATGCATATCAAGAACCTGCTTTTGCACTATGCTGAATTTTCTGGCCTTCAGATTAACTATGCCAAGTCCACTCTCATCTCAATTAACTCTGCTCATGAGAAAATGCTGGAACTATCAACTTTGCTTGGTTGTAAGATTGGCAGTTGGCCTCACACTTATCTGGGTCTCCCTTTGAGATCTTCTAAACCCAAAGTTCAAGACTTCATGCCTATGTTGAAGAGAATTGAGAACAGATTGCTTAGTTGCTCAACCATGCTATCTTCTGGGGATAAGCTAACTCTTCTCAAATCAATTTTCTCCAGTATGCCTACATTCTTCATGTGTACTCTCATGATCCCAAAGAATGTCGTTAAACAAATCAACTCCTATCTGATGAATTGCTTCTGGAGAAAATATGGGACCCAGGACAGAGGCATGGTTCTGATTGCTTGGGATAAAGTTTGCCTTCCTAAATCCCATGGTGGCTTGGGTGTTCTAGATTTGCAAGCTCACAATCAAGCCCTTCTCATGAAATTTCTGCATAAGTTCCTCAGCAAAGAGGACATCCCCTGGGTCCATATTGTTTGGGAAGCTTATTATCCAAACAGCCTGCCAGGAGATAGAATGATTGGATCCTTCTGGTGGAGAGCAATACTTAAACTGCTTCCTACCTTCAAGGCACATACAAAATGCAAAGCAGGCAGAGGAGACACAGTACTATTCTGGTCAGATAAGTGGTTAAGCATGCCTCTCAACACACAGTACCCTGAACTACATTCTTTTGCTATTTCTCCTAACATCACCTTGGCAGAGGCACAGCAGCATGTAGACTTGAGCACCATGTTTCATAGACCTTTATCTCTCCAGGCATACCAACAGTTCAATGCTCTACACAACATCTTGACAACTAGGGCAGACATAACAATCCAAGATTCTTGGATCATGGCAGGCAATAATCCAAAATTCTCAGCTATGACCATTTATAAAGCCATGTCTGGCCCTAGCAATGCTCATGAGATCTTTCAAAAAGTTTGGAAAACATCTTGTAGGCTCAGGCACAAAATTTTCTTTTGGCTTTTGCTCCATGACAGACTGAGCACCAGGAATAAGATTCAGCGCAGAAGTATGCATCTAGATGATTACAACTGTGCCCTTTGTGCAGACTCTACTATTGAAACCAGCACTCATCTTTTTTGGGATTGCCAATTTGCTAGCTACTGCTGGTATGGAATTACTCCTGCTAAACACAGAGGCACATCAACCTATGATGAAGTTCTTTTCACTCTCAGAGAGCTGCCCAAAGATATTGCAATGGAAGTGGTGATTATGGGCTGTTGGAGCATCTGGATGATTAGAAATGATAAAATCTTCAATAAGGTGCCAATAAGTTATGGGTCCTGGCAACATTATCTCCGTGAAGGCATGGAAATGACTAGGCTGAGAGCAAAGACGAAGAAAGTTGAGCTGATTACCAGTTGGGTCGAGCATAATCTCTAATTTCCTCATGATAGTTATGTTTCCTAAAACTGGTGTTGGTTGATGTCCTGCTGTTGGCTATTTAGCTATTTAGCCTTTTGTAAATATACTTTACTTTATTTAATATATAAAATACCGTAGAACGATTGTTCTACGGTTTCGGCTCAAAAAAAATCAGGGACTCAACAATATCGCAATTGGGCACTAGGCATTATAGTAGAGCAAAGACATGTTAACCTACACATTAGTGAACCTCTGGAGACTATGTTTATTCTCTAAGTCAAGAAAGTGATCGTACAAGCTATTATTTCAAGATTACGACTTTCGGAGTTCTATGATAGGACTTCCATACAGTAGTTTGTTATCAACATGTAAGATGTTTATAAGTGAAGCTCATCCTCCTCACAGTAGTTTGTTATTTCCTTGTCAGTAATTATTAGCATTTTTTTGCATCTGATTTTATTTGTACTTTCCAATTTTTTCTATAGCTGGCCATGAAAAGTTTGAATTAAGAGATGATAATGTGTATTAGGATTTAGGACACTAGACACATATGCTTGGTTCGCAACTAGATTAATTCATGCATTGCTGGAATGCCGGAGGCCATCGTACCAAGGGGTTGACCAGTTGGTACAAACCCAGGATATTATGTTGAATTAGCATGTTATGTGTTTCAAATATCTCAATTTAAGAGCATCTCCAGCCACGCCCCCAACAGGCCCCTCAGGGCGGCCTTTTTCATGCCGGCGCCGAAAAAACCGCCCATTCACGCCCCCAAGACGCCGAAATCCACTGGCTCGGCCCGTTTTGGGCCCGACGATCCCAGGTCGAACCCAGCGCACTGAGGGTCGCTCTGGGGAGGCTCAGGCGGAAGGGAAAACCACGCCTGGGCCACAATGTCAGGCGAAAAGTCAAGCCAAACGTCTAGATTCGCCCCCCACCCCCGCGCACCCCTTCCGCCACCTTTCCGATCCCGGCGCCGCCCATCGCCCACCACCGCTAGATAGGCCTCGCGGCAACCTCTCCACCACCTTCCTGGGCGACTCCACGACCATTGAGTGTTCCTACAAGTTTTGTACGGCACTGGTGGCAGTGTTTGGACCGCAATACTTGCGATCACCCAATGCTGAAGACACTGCTCTGATCCTAGCACAGAATGCGGCAAGAGGATTTTCAGGGATGCATTGGAAAATGGAAAATGGAAAATGGAAAAACTGTCTATTTGCTTGGTAGAGGATGTACAAAGGCGCCAAAGGCGGTTGCAGTGTGGTACTTGAGGCAGTGGCCACACACGACCTCTGGATTTGGCACTCCTTTGGTATGACAGGAACTCACAATGACATCAACGTACTGCAGTGCTCCCCTGTCTTTGCCAAGCTTGTTGAAGGTCATTGTCCTTCGTTGAACTTTGAGGTCAATGGGCGGCACTACAACAAGGGATAGTACCTAGCAGATGGCATCTATCCGAGATGGTCCATATTTGTGAAGACTATCTCAAACCCTGTGGCAGGAGGCAAGTAGTCCCACTTTGCGAAGGATCAGGAGGCACTAGTAGAAAACGGTACATTTGTCCCGGTTCCAGAGGCCCATTAGCCCCGGCTTTGGAACGGGGACTAAAGCCCAAAACCTTTAGTCCCGGTCGCTTACGAACCAGGACAGAAGAGGCTCCACGTGGCCGCTACGGGGCGCTCATGTAGGAGCACCTTTAGTCCCAGTAGGTAATACCAACCAGGACCAAACGGCATCCACGCGTCAGCAGCTGGCAGGAGCAGGGGTTTTTGTTTTTTGTTTTTGAAAGGGGGAGGTGTTTAGGGTTTTGGAGGGTTAATTTAGGGGTTTCATATTGTGTTAGCTAGCTAATAGAGAGAAGTGACCTCTCTTATCTCCGTGCTTGGTCGACGCTAGCTACTATATGTATAGAGAGAACTCGACATGCTAGCTAGTAAGCAAATGAAGGAACCATTAATTACAAAAGATTGTCATGAACATATACATAGAGGAGTGACCTCTCTTTATCCGAGAGATTTGTCGAACAACAAGTTTTCGTATATCTATCCGACGCTACTAGCTACATATATACAATATAAGATCTCTTAAAATCCCTAGCATCTCATGCCTATATCAATTTTCACATGGTATTCTCTGGCTTTATTGATGACGTGCTCAAGAAAGAATCCCGCCAATTCCTTTTGAATTGCTCGTATGCGATCTAATGGTAGGACTTCATCCCGCATCTGTCAGATCTAATTTGAAGAAGAGGGTCAATACATGTATATAAATGAAACTCAACACAAATGATGGTAATAAAATAAAATTGTGAATATTTTTTCTTACACACTTCATATTGTTTTTCAGAGTAGCCCCGCTTATTAGAGGTCATCGTGTTGTAGATGAACTCGCAAACATAGTATCCACAAAACTCATTCCTGGATTCCTGCCACAAGCACTTTACGAGAAATAGAGGTCAATCAAACTGATAAGCAAGCATGCTAAATGGTATTGATGAATCTAGCTAGAATCAATGGAACATGCGCGGAACTAGCCAGTAGTACTTACTTTCGGGTATGTAAATCGCAGCTCCCTCGGCAGTCCCGGAACAATTCCGGTGAACTCTTTCCAAACCCTGCCAGACAAAGAAAATAATTATTTGATATCAGGAAATGAATAAAGTTGCCGATATGGTGCAATAATGATTGATTGAAATTACTTCTGGAGCATTACAGTCATGTCCGCATAGCCCTGGGGATCTTTTCGTCTCGAGTCTAAGACAATTACTACTCCCCGGTCAAGCTTAATCGCTAGTAGAATAAAGTGGAAGCTGTGCACGCATGCATAACTCATCAATTACATTACTATAACCTCGAGTAAGGGAAACCGAATATGCACAAGACAGTAACACTCATAGGAAGTTGTAAGGGAATAGTATTTTATCTTTGTTTTGATTTTTGAGCAACGATTGTAGCAAGTTGTCCTCGGTTTCTGTGACATTCGTTTGAACCATCCATTCATGTATGACATTTGGGTTAATGAACCCAATGTCATAGATTTGTGCTTTTCTGCATTCGACGATCTTCAATCTGCATAATATATTGAGGATAATTATATATACACATGCAATGAAAGAGATGAGTTATATACAGAGACAGTAGCAAGTCACGAGTGTTTTCTTGAGGGCCTTTTGATTGTATAACTAGAAAAACTTGTCAAATTCAACAGATAACAGATCCATTCCAATGAGGTCGTGCTCCTCTTTAATTCTCAGCGGCAAAGTATCCTTCCCAGACTCCTTGCAGGTTTTCATGTACCATTCATGGAATCTTCGCATCATCGTTGTTAGAGGAGGATGACCAGGTTTGACGAGAGGCTTCCCGTACTGGTATCTGAATTTGTCCACCTCCATTGTTTCAAACACTATATTATCGCTCAGGTAATCAATAGGATTGGTACCGCAAACCATCCCCGGCAGATTAGAGACGATATCGCTAGACACCTTGAGCGGAGGGCACGATTGGTTCACCTGTTCGCCGAGCTGGGGAATTTTTTTCCCACTTGTTCGTTCTGATAACCTTTTATCACTGGAAGTAGTTCCCAACCGCCGTGCATCTTTATATGTCTTTTTAAGACAGCAGACATAGTTGGAATCTGGCGGAGGCGGTAGTGGTCGCTTCAGGTCATCGATAGTGCGCTTCACTTTCACCGGTTCTATCATCTCCTTCGTAGGTGGAGGTTTCTTTGCAAAATAGTCCCTCACTTGGGCTTCACAGATCTCCGTGTTTCCTTCTCGTTCCTCTCGTATGGTAACTTTTCTGGAGTCTTGAGAGATGGACCGTATCTAAATTTCCTCTCGCCTCTGCTTGTACTGCTAGCCGCCGGAGCGGCGGCGTCTGTCTTCCATCATTGCTTACGAGGCGAAGAAGGAGGCGGAGTGCTTCGACGCACCGGAGCAGGTGAAGGAGGAGGCGGAGTGGCCTCACGCGTCGGAGGAGGCGGAGAAGGAGGCGGAGTGCCCTAATCACTCGCCGGAGGAGGAGGAGGAGGAGGAGGCGGAGTGCCCTGACTTGCCGGAGGAGGAGGAGGAGGAGGAGGCGTCCAGTTTAGAAGCTTGATGTACTCCTTCCTTCATAAATAGTGCGTGCATGCCTGGTATCCCTTGTTTTTCTATCATGAAAGGTTACTGAGAGCAGACTAATCATTGATGGTTACAAACAGCAACGCGTTAGGTCAAAATCCTGCTGTTTGTGCTCATCCCACACACGTACACCGTTTCATTCCACAGCTGTAAAAGTTCTTCAACTAATGGCCTTAGGTACACATCAATGTCGTTGCCGGGTTGCTTAGGGACTTGGATGAGAACTGGCATCATAATGAACTTCCGCTTCATGCACAACCAAGGAGGAAGGTTATAGATACATAGAGTCATGGGCCAGGAGCTATGATTGCTGCTCTGCTCCCCAAAAGGATTAATTAATGCCAACCAAACCATACGTTCCTTGCATCACCTGCAAAGTCCCCCCACTTTCTCTCGATTTTTCTCCACTTCGACCCGTCAGCGGGTGCTCTCAACTTCCCGTCTTTCTTACGGTCCTCTTTATGCCATCGTATCAACTTGGCATGCTCTTTGTTTCTGAACTGACGTTTCAACCATGGTATTATAGGAGCATACCACATCACCTTGGCAGGAACCCTCTTCCTGGGGCGCTCATCATCAACATCACCAGGGTCATCTCGTCTGATCTTATACCGCAGTGCACCACATACCGGGCATGCGTTCAAATCCTCGTACGCACCGCGGTAGAGGATGCAGTCATTAGGGCATGCGTGTATCTTTTGCACCTCCAATCCTAGAGGGCATGCATACAGCCTTCTTTGCTCTGTACTACTGTCGGGCAATTCGTTATCCTTTGGAGGCTTCTTCAATATTTTCAGTAGCTTCTCAAATCCTTTGTCAGGTGCACCATTCTCTGCCTCCCACTGCAGCAGTTCCAGTGTGGTACCGAGCTTTGCGTTGCCATCTTCGCAATTGGGGTGCAACCCTTTTTTGTGATCCTCTAACATGTGATCGAAATTCAACTTTTTTTCACTTTCACATTGTCTCTTTGCATCAACAATGACCCGGCGAAGATCATCATCGGGCACATCGTCTGGTTCCTCTTGATCTTCAGCTTTCCCATTGCAACATCACCGTATTAAGGGGGCACATAGCTATCATCATCCTCTTCTTCTTCGTTGTCTTCCATCATAACCCTCTTTCTACGTGCTTGGTCCAAACATTATAGTGTGGCATGAAACCCTTATAAAGCAGGTGGGTCTGAAGGATTTTCCGGTCAGAGTAAGACTTCGTATTCCCACATATAGGGCATGGACAACACATCAAACCATTCTGCTTGTTTGGCTCAGCCACTTCGAGAAAATTATGCACGCCCTTAATGTACTCATAGGTGCGTCTGTTACCGTACATCCGTTGCCAGTTCATCTGCGTGCATTATACAGAAGTGACCAAATTAATTGAAGTTCATCATCACATTAAAACCAAAGTACATACATAGTTTTCATGGAACAACATATAGCTCTCCAGAGCATCTAATGAAACCATACATTGAAACTATCTAAAACATTTCAATGCAACAACAAATGCGGTCATAATCCCAACTAAGGCAACAATTGATCCAACGGCATAATGATACCAAGCCTCAATATGAATGGCATATTTTCTTATCTTTCTAATCTTCAAGTGCATTGCATCAATCTTGATCTTGTGATCATCGACAACATCCGCAACATGCAACTCCAATATCATCTTCTCCTCCTCAATTTTTTTCAATTTTTCCTCAAGTAATTATTTTCTTCTTCAACTAAATTTAATCTCTCGACAATAGGGTCAGTTGGAATTTCCGGTTCACATACCTTCTAGATAAAAAAATCTCTGTCACGTTGGTCGGCATAATTGTCATAAACACTAAATGAAACAAATAGTTATAAAAGATATTATATACCACATCCGAATCATAGACAGGACGAGGGCTGACGAAGGCGGATACCAAAATCATCGCACTATATAATAACAAACAATAATAAAAGTAAGAAAATTACACAAGTATCTATCTAAATCATACAAGTAAGAACTTTTTTCTTTTAGAAAGAAGATAAGAACAAGAGGCTCAACACGGTGGTGCCAGCGACGAGATCGGCGCGGGCGATCGACGGCGGTGAGGACAGGGACGGGACAGGACGGACCGCCAAACCTAGACAAATCTTGAGGAAAATGGAGCTTGGACAAGGAGCTTCGAGAGGAGAAAGCTTAAGTGTGGCTCGGGCATTTCATCGAACATCTCATGTGCATAGGAGGTGAGCTAGAGCACCACAAAGCTCTCCCACGTCCAGCAAAAAAAACAGATCAATGTATTGCTCTGCTCGCGGGCAGGTGGCATATATAGGCTTCCCTTTGGTCCTGGTTTGTGGATGGAACCGGGACCAAATGGGTCCTTTAGTCCCGGTTCCAGCCACAAAACCGGGACCAATATTTGTGGGCCAGGAGCGAGGCCCATTGGTCCTGGTTCGTGTCTGGAACTGGGACAAAAGGGGTCAGACGAACCGGGACCAATGGCCCACGAGGCCCGGCCGGCGCCCTGGCCCCATGAACCGGGACCGATGCCCCCATGGATCCGGGTTCGTGAGAGAACCCAGATTAATGGGCTTTTCAGGCCTGGAACAAAGCCTTGTTTTCTACTAGTGAGGCTTGCAGAAAGGATGTCGAGCGGGCATTTGGGGTGCTCCAATCTTGATTTGCTGTTGTCTGGTACCCCGCCCAGACCTGGTTGAAAGATCAAATGTGGGAGATCATGACTTGTTGTATCATCTTGCACAACATGATCATTGACAGCGAGCAGGAAGAGCTAGTGTTTGACACTGAACCATATTACAGGCAGGGTCCTCTTGCCCAAATTGATCACCAGCTACCGGCAACCTGGACTGCCTTCCTTAATATGCGTATAGGAGATCCGAGACCCACAGGTGCATCAACAACTACAGCAGGATCTGGTGGAGCACCTATGGAGGCTCAGGGCAACGCCTAGCTTGACGTGTGATGAAATATGAGTTTTTATTTGTTGAACTATATAATTTGTATTTAACTATTTGATTTATATTAATTTTATGTGATGAACTATGTGAAAAAAATAACTTCTATTGAATTTGCACCGAATCATGGCGAATATGGGCCGATTTTGCGCCGACAGTGGGCCGATTTTGCGCCGAAAGTGGGCTAAAATGGACAATTTTGCACCAAAATTGGGCCGATATCAGCGCCTGGGGGTGACCTGAGGGAGGCGGCTAGGAACCCCAATCACCCCAAGCCGATTTTTAGCATCGGCTCGCCCCCAGGCGACGATTTTTAAGCCCCCGGGGGGGCCAGCGGCTGAAGATGCTCTAAGTTCTATTTTTTTGCTACAACATCTGCTGTTCAAAAAGGATGACTGACGGAGAGAGGTTTGCCGAGCTTTATTTCATTTCTTACCCATTGGTTTTGAAAGTCAATATCACCCATTCTTACACACCTTCTCATAATATCCAGATGTTAGTTTCGTGTATTGAAATTTTTGATTGAATGCTTAGTGTTCTTACATACCTTCTTTTTAAAAGTTTTCAAGCTCGGAATATTCTTGTCGTTCTTTTCTTTCATATTCAGTCTTGTTAAATGTTCAAAATATGTAATGAAGAGAAATTCATTTGGCACAACATATTCTCCATCTTAATAATAAATGCGAGCAACATCTTATCATAGGGGAAAAGAAAGAGTGGATGCATTCTGCACAAACAAGTCTACCTGGTGCATGTTGGGCATCCATTGTCGCAGAGAAATTGCCACACATATTCTACCACGTGCAGCATAGCAGCTGTTAAACCCATGAATGATGCTGAGATAGATGCGTTGGGAGTCAGGGCTCTTGATAGTTTTCGTGCGGATCTTGCCCCTTCACTTCCTGAGACAGAGGAAGTTGAGGGAGTAGGGTCCCCTAAGGCCTCGAGCTATGTTGATGTCCCGGAGGTTACTTCCCCAGAGCCCGGTTCTGAGGACCGGCGGGAGGATCAGAATAAGCCTAAGCGGAAATGGAAATAGAAGGTTTATCCAGTTTCGGTTGTGCGTAGAAGTGCTAGGATCCTTACCTCTAAAAACTTTCATGATGAAATATGAGAGGAATTTTTTTGGAATAGCAGATGTCTTAAAGACTTGGCTAAAATAAGGTTTCTAGCAGAAGCATCTATTGAATATCAGTTGGATTTTATTGCCCTGTCTGAAACTGGAAGGGATAATTTCACCCCCCCCCCCCCAATTTCTTAGCACGTTATCGGGGGGTATCAACTTCGACTGGCACTGCCTACCTCCAAGAGGAAGGTCCGGAGGGGTCCTACTCAGGGTTAAGTGTGACTCGTTGGAAGTTCAGAGTGTGGTGATGAGAGAGTTTGCGGTTAAGTTTCGGGTCAGATCAAAGGCCGATGGGTTTAATTGGGCTTTGGTGGCGGTATATGGTGCCGCGCAGCCAGAACTCAAACTGGATTTTTTTGGCCGATCTTGTCCGCATTCGCGGTAGCGAACAGCTCCCTATCCTCGTTGGGGGCGATTTCAACATTATTCGAAGGAAGGAGGAAAAGAATAATGAGAATTTTCACGACAGATGGTAGTTTATGTTCAATATTATAATCGAAAACTTGGATCTTAGAGATTTAGAGCTGTCTGGTAGGAAATTAACTTGGGCCAATTCGTTACCTAATCCGACTTTTGAGAAGCTGGACCGTGTCCTCGCTAGCGTCGAATGGGAACAGAAGTTCCCCCTCGTAAGAGCCCAGGCGTTATCACACGCAATTCCGGATCACAACCCGTTGCTTGTTGACTCTGGCCATCCTACCCATGTGGGAAATAAGGACACCTTTTCTTTCGAATTATCGTGGCTTGATAGAGAAGGGTTCCTTGATTTGATTGCTAGAGAATGGGCTAAAAATTCAGGAGGAAGGTCTCCTGTTGAAAGATGGAGGAATAAGATTAGGCATCTGCAAAGATTCCTTCGTGGATGGGCTAAACATACGCATGGGATTTATAAGGCTGAGAAGGAAAGGCTCATTCTTCTTATTCAATTCCTAGACTTAAAATCCGAGTCCGCTATCTTAGATACCAGAGAGCTGGAAACTAAGGTGGAGGCAGAGTGGAGACTGAAAGAACTTCTTCGAGAGGAGGAATTGAAGTGGGCATTGCGAGCTAAGGTTCGCAAAATCATCCAAGGGGATGATAACACTCAATTCTTTCATATGATGGCAAATGGAAAACACCGCAAGAAGAGGATATTTCAGCTCGAGCAGGATGAGGGGACGATTTTAGGACAAGAAAATCTGAAAGTGTATATAACCAATTACTATAAGCAGTTATTTGGGCCTCCGGAGGATAACTTTGTGTCCTTAGATGAGTCCGGGGTTGAGGATGTCCCTCAACTTGCGTTAGACGAGAATGAGATTTTGACTGCCCCATTTACGGAGAAAGAGGTGTTTGAGGCCATTTCACAAATGAAAAACAATAAGGCTCCAGGGCCAGATGGTTTTCCGGCGGAGTTTTATAAAAAATGTTGGCATATTATCAAAGAGGATTTGCTTCCGATGTTCCATGATCTATTCTCTGGATAGCTTCAATTGTTTCAACGTAATTTTGGAACGATAACTCTACTCCCTAAGAAAGCAGAGGCTGTTCGTATTGAGCAGTTCAGGCCGATCTATCTTCTTAATGTTAGTTTAAAAAATTTCACCAAGGTTGGGATTAATAGGCTTACGCAAATTGCGCACTCTGTGGTGCAGCCGTCCCAAACTGCTTTCATGCCGGACAGAAACATCCTAGAAGGGGTTGTCGTCCTGCATGAAACGCTCCATGAAATCCACACGAAAAAACTGGACGGAGTTGTTTTCAAAGTGGACTTTGAGAAAGCATAAGATAAGGTCAAATGGCCCTTCCTTCAACACGCTTTGTGTATGAAAAGTTTTGATCTGGCCTGGAGACACCAGGTAGACTCTTTTACACAAAAAGGGAGTGTTGGGATTAAAGTGAATGATGATATAGGTCACTATTTCGAAACACACAAAGGGCTGAGGCAAGGAGATCCGATGTCACCTATCCTCTTCAACATAGTGGTCGATATGTTGACAATTCGCATAGGAAGGGCTAAGGATGCGGGTCAGGTAGGTGGCCTCATCCTGCACTTAGTTGATGGAGGTGTATCCATTCTATAATATGCCAGTGATACTATCATCTTCATGGAGCACGATTTGGCAAAAGCGCGAAACATGAAGCTCGTGTTATGCTTATTCGAACAATTGACGGGGTTAAAGATTAATTTCCATAAGAGCGAACTGTTCTGTTTTGGGAGAGCTAATGATGACCAAGATGCGTACAAACAATTGTTCAGGTGTGAATTGGGGGCTTTACCTTTCACGTATTTAGGTATACCAATTCACCATCGTAAGTTGACCAACAGAGAATGGAAGTGCATTGAGGACCGTTTTGAGAAGAAATTGAGTTGCTGGAAAGGCAAGCTGATGTCATACAAAGGACGATTAATTCTTATTAATTCGGTCCTCACGAGTATGCCCATGTTTCTTCTCTCCTTTTTTGAGGTACCGGTTGGAGTCCGGAAGAGGTTAGACTTTTAACGATCACGCTTCTTCTGGCAGAGTGATGAACTGAAGCAAAAATACAGACTTGCTAAATGGGATATCATTTGTAGGCCCAAAGACCAAGGGGGTCTAGGTATTGAGAATCTGGAAGTGAAGAACAAATGTCTCCTTAGCAAGTGGTTGTTTAAGCTTTTTGTCGAGACGGAGGCCACATGGGCTCAGATTTTGCAAAACAAATACCTCCACTCTAGAACCCCGGCCCAGGTGACTGTGAGGCCGACTGATTCGCCTTTTTGAAAAGGACTGATGAGAGTTAAACCACTCTTTTTCAATAGGACAAGGTTCATAGTTGGAAACGATACTGCTACGAGGTTTTGGGAGGATACATGGCTGGGGGAGACGCCCCTCGCACTCCAATATCATTCTTTGTATAACATTGTTCAGCGTAAAGACGCTTACGTTGCAACAGTACTTCAATCCACTCCACTCAATATTCAATTTTGGAGGACGCTAGTGGGAAACCGTTGGGAAGCCTGGCTCAATCTTGTGAGAAGATTGATGGACATTCAGTTGTCTCAACAACCCGATAAATTATGCTGGAAACTAACTAAGAATGGAGAGTTCTTGGTTAAATCCATGTATTTGGATGTTATTAACTCTAGCGTGATTCCTAGATCAAAACATGTTTGGAAAGCTAAAGTACCTTTGAAAATCAAAATGTTTATGTGGTTTGTGCATAAACAAGTTATTTTAACAAATGATAATTTGGCAAAACACAATTGGACAGGATATACAAGATGTAGTTTTTGCGACCAATATGAATCAATCAAACACCTCTTTCTTGATTGTCCTCTGGCAACAATTATGTGGCGGTCGGTTCACATAACCTTCAACATTACTCCATCGAATTCTATCAACACGTTATTTGGGACGTGGCTTGATGGGATAGATACCGCTACAGCGAGACATATTCGTGTGGGAGTATGTGCTTTATTATGAGAAGTCTGGAACTGCAGAAATGATTTGGTCTTTAACAGAACAACAAACATTCATTTTTTGCAGGTTACCTTCAGAGCCACTGCGTTGATCCGTATGTGGTTGCTACTCACTCCGACGGAGGCCGGGGAGCGTTTAGTTACTGAGTCTACCCGATGGGAGATGGTAGCACGGGATATTTTCAACCGGTTTGGATGGCGGTCATGTGGTAGGATATGCATGTAGTGCTCCTACCTTTTGCCAGCCGGTTGTGGCCTTTCTTTTACTGCTTAGCTCTTTGTGAGCCTTTTTTTTGTATTTCTTTGTTCGAGACTTGAAGACTTTTGTTGGACCTTTTACTTATTAATAATATTGGTTGTATGCATTGCTTCAATGCAGAGGCTGGGGCTAACCCCCTTTTCGGAAAAAAAATCTACCACGTGCTAATGTCACGATGACACCATTGGGTAGAGTCGAGCGAGTGGTCGTTCAACCTAACAGTTTTAACTATATCAACATGTATGGTAATTGTCTCTATGCCATGGCTATTAACTGCACGATCTTGATGTTGAGTCAATTTGGACCGTCCTCCATGATATGTGCTATTGTAACTAGACTCAATGTGTGCACTACAAGATAATGGCTGTAAGGTTTAGACCGCTTTAGAAAATAAACTTGTACTGCACTAGAAATTATTTGGACGGAAATATGAGGATCACATCCTCCTCATGGATTCACTTTTGTACTTAATCGTATAATGTAATGTGGGCTGCATGTTATTTGGCATGCAATAGTTTTGGTATAGTGATGAAATCAATGTGAAAAACAAAATCCACCTTGCTACTCCCTTTGATCCCTGGCGACACGCAAACTAGAACAAAGTGCAGCAGCACCCAGAAAGATTCCTCCATGGAGGTGAGCGACACCTAAAGGTTGTTCTAGTTTCGTCCCATAATGCCACACATTCCACCAGTCACGCCCAAACATGACCAACAACACTGGAGTCGTCACAGCCCTCTGATCGTGTCCTTCATGTCATACACAGGAAGAGGAGCCTAGCCTATCGGCTAGGGAGTGCAATGCAAGTCACCAGCACACCGGGACCTATTGAAGAACTTGGGGACACCTCCACCGCCGCACCACAACACCCACAAGCCACCCCATCCCGTGCCACCACCTAGAGCTCCAAAGGGTCATGCACCAACCACACAGCTAATCTCGCACGTGTCCGGACAGCATCCGCCACCACACCGACCCACACATCCAGCTCTTGCGTCACCATGAAAGAGGTCGACCACACCACACCGCTATTCTGGACCGCTTGCAACCATTTGGAGCAAGCCTCGCCAATATTGCGGAGGCCTAGAGGGCACCGGGGAAGGGCGGGGGCTCTTGGTTGGTCGCCTTGGAAAGCAACCAGGAAGGCCCTTTGTCTTTTTTTATCCTATAAACATATAAACATAAGACAAGTAGTTTGGAAATACGCTTAGAGCATCTTCAGCCACGTATCTCTAATTCGACCCCTCAAATGACCGCGGACGCGCCCGGTCAGTGACCAGGCGTGTCCGTTTGTAGCCCCCATTTGTTCATCCTCGCAGACATAATCCTCATTTTCTTCCTTATATGTCCGGTCAATTGCACGTGATTGGTGGAGATGAAGAGAGAGAAAGAAAAAAATGAATAAAGAAAGAGAAAAGATGGTCCGAAGTGGGGGCGCGTCCTATGTGGCGGTTTAACCGGGCGCGCCCGGGCATTTCCGTGAGCCCTCATATCCTCTCCATATTTGAGATGGATATAAGGGTTCACGGAGAGCCCAGACATATAGGAAAGATATGAGAGGTCTGATTGGGTCAATTTTTTCCTTCTTCCTCCCATCTGGTCACTGGCGGGGCGCGTCAGTGGGCATATGAGAGATGGTTTGAGGCGTCTGGCTGTAAATGCTCTCACCGAACACATTGCCGCACATCTAAACATAGTACATACAACTAAGGAAAGTACACCAGAAGACACTACATCAAAATGCATTACATGTAAGGGCACTGCAAAACATGCAGATATGCCTATGCCCTTAATTCGGAGATGTGAGCCAGTAGTGCAAAAATGACTGAACTTTCACCAAAACATATAAAGATAGGACCTATTGTTGAAAAGCTTGCCACCAATGCACCGATCGCATAATTAGGATCCTCCATTCAAAAGTGAATGTACTTTTTGAGTCTAGTACAAAAGCAAAGAAAACCTAGAGCTTCATTTCCATTGGGAGACCTTCCCCTAAACGTATCAAGTGGCGCGGGTGCCACACATTGGGAGGGGGGCACACTCAATCCTAGCGCGTGACTTGTTGCACGAGGATGCATTCAAAAGTGACCTCTATGGGAGGGTAAAAAAATCTAGCCAAGACCGCATAATTCCGTTGAATTCAAATTTGTATGTTAAATATCTCCAAGGCTAAATTGTAGTATACTATAAGACTGTTGTAACACAAGTTGCTAAATGTACTGCCATGACATTTTGGGTCCATGTAAAGTCATCTTAAAAAAGAAGCTTGGGTGAAACATATTAATCTTAATCATCTTGTCCTTTTCCACCAACGTATCATACCTAGTGTTGCTTCAGGTAGTTGAAATTGGGTTGAATGTTCAATGTCTACATACATTTTTATCGTTTTCATACCCAATCTTGTAAATGTTGAAAAGATGCAGCGATGAGAAATTCATTGGTCCTTCTTGCATGTGACATATCTGTGATAAAAAAATATTTTCGTATGCCATATCTACAATCTTAAATCTTTTTTAATCCTATGTGTGCTCTATGCATCAGATGACTTAGCTTTTCTCCCGTGTGACAATGTTTAACTGACAGGGAAGGCATATACATGATGTTAAGCATTTTCAGTAGCAGCCAGATGTTCCAAGTAGAGAAGAGCCAAAAAGTTGTGCGGCTTCTTCTTCCAACAGGTGTGCCTAGTGCTTGATGACGTAAACGCTTTAGAGGATGAAAATCCCACACATATCTTATCTCGTGCTAGCGGGAAGATGATTCCTTGGGCGGAACTAGGCACACGGCTTCCCTACCAAACCAAGCTCACAAGCATGTACGACCCCGTCTATGTGTGGATTTTGATCGCTCTGTCTCCTCAAATATTCACGTCGTGGCTTTTGTTTTGCACTCTGGCACACTAAAATTTTGAACCTTGTCAACAGTCCAGATGTGCTATTGTAATCTCCTATGCCTTCGAGTCCTACTCCTACTATGTGTTCTAGAAGAAAATAGTTGCAAGGTTTTCATCGCATTCGAAAATAGACTTATATTTCACTAGTACATATTTGCATGGACAACATACCATCAAAAAGCAACTAAATTCATCATCTCTCTCCCCAGTTTATAGGGAGATGAACTGAAGTGTGCTTTGAGGTGTTTCAACAACCCAACAATATACGAGGGTCACACAGTCATTGACTCATTTGTACTCAGGCGTACAATGTCTATTGGGGTGCAAACTATCTACACCTCATAGTAGCTTCGCATATATATAGTCATGAATCAACGTGAAAAGAAATTATATCTACTGCATTACTCCCTTCTATCCTAATTGTTGGTATTTGCCTCCTTGCGTGAGAATTAAGGGATTTGCATCTGCCCTAAGTTCTTCTAGAACATGGTAGTTGTAATTTACAACATGCTACACATTGCACTAGTGTTATAGCGTGGGGTGATGCAGTTGTGGGTGCACGGCTCCATTCACCAACATAGTGACATTCACTACTACCTCCATCCCATAACATAAGAACGTTTTTGTCCTAGTATGGATGTTTATAGGTGCCCTTTGTCAATCATGCTTGTTGAAGAGATGAACTTGGTGTATGTATAGTGGCGGCCTGTGTACATGTATTTTTTTGGTGGGATGTGCGTACGTATATTTATCTCTTCTGCGATAAAAAGTAATAGTATATGCTCAATTTCCTAAGAAAAACTTCACCAGTGCCTCCTTATAGAAAACTTAACTAGGTCCCCCGCCGCCCAAGACTTAGTCCACTCATCCAGTTTTTTAAGGCCGTACCGTTAAATCTCTTATACTTCCTCAACAAATCTGATACTCCCTCTATAAATTAATGTAAGAACTTTTAGATCTCTAAAAATTATTTAAAAAGTAGCTAGACGTGTATTTCTAAAAATAAAAATAAAAATTTGAAGAAAATTGAGAAATGAAAAAAAAACAGAAAATGGAAAAACCGCACGACAGGATCTAGAATCATTCATACCAGTCTGTAGAACCTTCTCAAACCCAATTTAATGGGCCGGCACACTAAAACGAGCCACCCCAACGGCACAGGCAAAGCGGAGCTATAGGCGCCAAATTGTGTTTTTTTTCACTTGACATAAGTGTTTATGTGGTTTATTTCAAGCTAAAAGTGTTCATTTGGTAGAAAGCGACACACACCTCCCAATTTTCGCTACTTTCCAGCAGTGGGCCGGCCCATGTAAACTTCTCAGACCGGTTTTCAGTAGCTTTCCACAGGTTTTATTCTTCCTTTTTTCTGTTTTTATTTTCACTCGGTTTTGTTTGGTTTTTTATTTCTTTTTATTTCTGAACGCCTTTTTATATCCATGAAAATTTTAAATTTTACTAAAGATCAACCGCAAAAAAATAAATTTCACTAAGGAATTAATTTTGCAAACTTGTTAAAATTTCTGAACGTTTTTAACATTCATGAACATTTTAAAATTAACGAATAGTTTCCTACATTGGGAACACCCTTCCATCCGGTGCACCCTGGTATATACGTGATCGATGGCTGCTTAATTTTCCTGGAAAAGTGAAATATGTTGGCCAGTTGTCAGCCTAGTAACGTGACACATGCATGCTGGTGCCTTTGCCGGCACATAAATCTAGCAAGTCTAATCCGCCACAAGCCGGCGTCCCCTTTTAAGGTTTTGAAAGACCTCTTTGTTCGTTGCATCCCAGATCTTCTAAGGCTGGTCATAATGGGGTGTAATTTATACTAGTGTCATGCATATGACACTAGTCTAAATTACTATTTTTATAGTGCAAAGTAACATAGTAGTAGTGTTATAGATGGCTTCATTTATTAGCTTATAGACTCATCTTGTATTGGGAAACGCTCTGTTACAATAACATATTATGTTAATATTTCTTATTAACTACTTGCCACATAAGCAAAAATTTCTTGAAGTGCGCTATATTAATCGCTAAATTACTCCCACTATGACCAGCCTAAAGGAGGAGAAGGAATATGAAAGGTCTAATAGAAAAGGGTAGAGCAGCCGGTAGCTGAGAGCGACAAACATCACCAAGAGACGGGGAGAGTGGCTGAATGCCGATGGGCTGCCAGATCCTGCAAGCCGCTGGGCAGGTAAGAGCAACTCCAACGGGCCGACCCAAACGGACGGCATTTTTATCCGTTTGGGTCGACCGCCCGCCCGTCGTCCATCCTCTTTTAGTTTTGAGTCGGCAGTGCGCCCAACAGGCCGACCCATTTCATGACCGCGCGCGTTTAACATTATGCCGTCGCCTTGGTTTTCGCGCTCCAGCGCGCGGGAAAGGTTCGCGCGCGGGGGGGGGGGGGGGGGGAAGCGGCCTAGCGCGCGCTGGCTTTGGTGTGGCGCTCCAGTGCCGCGGCAGGCGCTCGCTATAAAGAAGGCGCTCCCTTCACACTCTGTCGGCCTCCCACTCTCGCCGCCTCTGCGCCACCATGTCGATCCGCCGCCTGGGCGCTTACGATTTTCGCGGAGTCCGCGAGCGCTGCTCCGGCGCCTTCTCCGTCGAGATCTGGTTTCGTGAGAAACGTCTCATCCTCGGCACCTTCGACACCGCAGAGGAGGCGGCCCGCGCGCATGACGCGGCGGCGTGGCGCCTCCTGAGACCTCGTCGGGATATGAATTTTCCCAACGTGTCGAGCCAGCGGGTGCATGATCTGGCGCCTCTCCCGCGGCTTTTCACCGACGAGGATCGTCGTGTCCACCGGAGGCGGCAGCGTCGCCTCGCCATTGTAGAGAAGGACGTGGAAGCCTTGGTGGTGTGGCGCGAAGGCTTCCCGCGGGACATCGTCGACGAGCGCCAGTTCTACAAGCAATTGAGATCGCAGAGGGACGCGAGGAGGAGGGAGCGAGCCGCCTATCGGGAGGACAAGCGTTCGCGGAAGCAGGCAGCTCAATTGAAACTGAAGCTATGAGAAACGGCGGATTGGGGCTTTGAAGACGAGGCGTATGCTGACGCCTACATTCAGACATCGGAGGAGGACATTACCGAGTCGGAGTCAGAAATCGACGAGTAGTGGTCTTTTCTTTTTATCTGTGTACGCTAGAATTATCTATATATCCATTTTTATCTGGAAAAATGGCGGGCGAGATCGGCGACGTAGCAGGCGGGCGAGGATGTGATTCCAATGTGCCACCGACCAGCGGGTCCGGTGAGAAAAGAGGGCGAGCGCGCGCGTCCGTCTTGTGTCTGCGCCGACGCAAATCAGGTTCAAAAATGGATCGAGAATGGGTCGGCAGACGGAAGAAAGCGGACACGCGTCCATTTAGATCGACGCGTTGGGCCGGCTTTTTTGTCTACACCGATCCAAACGGACGACCGCGGACGAAATGAATCGCCCCATTAAAATTGCTTTAAAGAATAGATGTTGGATGTCCTTGATGGCTCGATCGCGTTGGAGCAGCGAGGGCAAGTATCATAATCCAAAACATTTTTTTGTGCAAGTTTCTCTCGTATTTAGTTGATCCAGGTGAAGAACCCAGCCGAAGATCATCACCTTTTTTGGTACCCAAGAATCCCAAATATTGGTGAGCACGGGGTCCAAGAGGTGGACCGAGAGGGCCGCATAGGACACCGTTTGGAGAATAGAGAATGGTCGTCCACCATTGATCGATCATGCAGCAGAGCACCTCTCAAAAGGTACTTTCGGCAGCCCAGGATCAATTGCTACCCGAACAGACTATTGCGGATCGGAACTGCTTCATAGACGACAAATATGTGCACGATACGCATTTAGCGGCCTGCTGCCTGCTGTTGCCATGCAATAGACGGAGTTGATTGCCTTGTCGTGCACACATCGTCCCCACACTATCGTGTGTATAGCACTGCTCATTGCGGATCGGTGCACCATCACTAATCAGCTGTCCTTGCTGGACAAAACTCGCCTTCCCCTTCCCAACAGACCAAATCTTTCACCGCGTACCCTAATCACCAACTAATCACTCGATCGAATCAAAAATCATGGACGAATGTTGACATGTATGTAAATGAATCTGACCGTCGTGTAGCTGGTGAAGGGTCTAGATCGATGGTAGCGTTGGGGCACCCTCGACTTGTACTAGGGTATGCCGAGTATCCGACATGTAACACTCGGCGCGTCGACACGTAACTTTGTGATTTGGTTTAGGAAAAATGCAGACAATGAACTTCTAATGAACACGGCGTGGCACACTCACATGGCAGTCGTCTCTTCGGTTTGCAGCTCCGAGCGAGTCCCACGAGAAACGAACAAAGCGAGCCACGATTTAGGTCCGTTCTTTCTGCCCCCGTGCATCATTCGACCAATCCAAGACGACGCCTTGCCGCTGTCGGCACGGACGGACACCACGATGAGCTGGTCCGACTTGCCGGCCGAGCTCTTAACGGCGATCGCCGACAGGATCGGCAAGGATGACGACTTTGCCCGCTTCCGTGCCGTGTGCCCGTCCTGGCATTCGGCTTCTGAGCTGCCCGCCACCTGCCGTCGTGCGTGCCCCCTGCTCCACCTGCCTGCCCGGGACGCATACGAGTGGCCCCGGCCCGCTTGGGATGGGTAACCCGAGTAACCACTCGTCGACCAGTTGCTGGCAATGGCTTTCTTGGTCCATGCCCAATCTGCTCTAACCAATTAAACTACGCGCTATGTAACAATTTCGAGATGGAGGTAATATCGAATGATTTGTATTACATGATTGCTAGTATGATGCCACCTTAAGAAACGAAGGTTGTGACATCATGTTTAATGTTAGTACTTTGCCATGCATGCATTGTGTAGAAGTCGATATCAAAACTATAATTGCAAGAATTTGAAATGTACTTCAATTTGCAAATATCATGAATGTAGTTTAGACATATACACCCAGATCTGTATTTATTATTAAAGTTTACCGAAAGTACATATCACCCCGAACATAAAGTTTTTGTACCGTACAACAACAACTACCGTTGTCAGAACGAGTCGCCGACCCATCGTTGTCGCTGCTCCCATCTGGTGGTGTAAAATCTGAAAGTAAGATGGAGGAGAGAAACGATACATGATCTAGCGAGCCGCAGGGGGTAGCACAAGCGTAGAAGTGAATACTCTAGCCAATGCAATCAAAACATCGATCTGATGGAAGAGACTAGGCAGCACATTATACGTCAACACTCCCACTCACGTGTGGCTTTCTCAGGCCTAAACGTGGATTGAAAGTGGGCTGCAATTTAATTGCGCTAGTCCGGTCTTGAACTCAAGACCTCTTGGCTTCGATACTATGTATACGTCAACACTCCCTCTCACGTGTGGCTCCCTCAGACCTAAACATGGACCGAAAGTGGGCTACAATTTAATTGCGCCAGCCGGGTCTTGAACTCAAGATCTCTTGGCTCTGATACCATGTAGAAGTGCATGCTCTAACCAATGCAACCAAAAGACCGATCTGATGGAAGAGACTAGACAACACATTATACATCAACAACAAGAAAGTATACAAGTTCAGTCCCCTCGTGGTGGAGGTAAACACCCTAGACCTATTCTCTGCTAGGAGGTAATCTCATCATCTCGCGCTGTAGCCAGCTTGAATTTGTCAATGACAATTGGGAAGCCTTCATTCATGTGCCTCTAAGGATCACTTGAACATGGACGGGGACAAGAAGGACGGAAGGTACAACGTCTGACATGCCCGACTTAGAAGACCATACAACTATGTTTCTTTAGACGGGTAACCTAAGGAATCACTCGTCTGCCAGTTGCTGGCAATGGCCTTCTTGATCTATGCCCAATCTGCTCTAAACCAATTAAAATATATGTGCTTCCTAGGTAAGTAGTACTAGTAAGAGCTTCTCTAAGAGAACGGACGTTTGGCTCTCGGCCTCCATGGAGGTCTTTTAAAAAAAATCAAACATTTCAGTTTAAAAAATCTGAAAAAATTTGTGCAAGTAAACAAGGATGTTATGTGTATGTGAGTTAAAATTCATGATGAAATACATTGAAATGCAACCTGTATAAAAAGACAAATTCATGGCCTGGTAGGATGAATAGTATTCTGGTTTAAAAAGCCCCATATTTGTCTTTTTTGCACAACCTTCATTTCAACAAATTTTGTCCTGAAAATTTACACACATGTGTGTCGTGCCTTCATGTATATCTATATTTTGTTCATAATTTTTTGAAATGTAAAAATATGAAATTTGATGAAATTTGAATTTGGATGCCTCCATGGAGGCCGAGCTCCAAAGGCAATTTTCGCTTCTCTATCCAATACCTTATAATTTAGAGGAGAAAATAACCTCCTATCCTTTAGAGGAGTATGTTTGTTCCTCTAAAAAATTACGGTGTCGAATCAACCCCCTAAACTTAACTCACTAAAACTTACATTTGGCACATGCATTTCGTAAAACACTTGTTATGCGCCTCCAGGACGAGCAACGACGATAGTGACCATGCCGGCGACAACTTTGGACATAAACAGTGCGCCACCGACCGCTCCTCCTTCCACGGTTATTTCAATTGCTGCAAATCCCATTTCCTTTTTTGTGTAAACATAATGTTAGATCTCAAGGGGATCAGTGTGTAGGCCACGTCGGGGCAGAACTCGTGCCCCATCAGCGGCCAGGAGGTGCCGTCGCCGCCCACCACCACCGGGTATCTCATCAGGTGCCCCTGCATCCTCTCCACCACTTCACCCTCTTCCAGTTATCATGTGACTCCTGATTCACCAATCTCACGCACTCTGGCGACTTAAGTGCCTACAACTCCTCTGCCAGCCCACCCAGGTGTTCCTCCCGCAGCGACATTCTGCACTGGCGCACCTACCCGCGCAACCACCACCCGGTGTGGTGTGACTGATGCGCTCTGGCGGCGATATAGGTATCACGAGAAGCAGAGAGGGAGCGCTGGCCTGATAAGAGGCGAGAGAGTTGGTTGGAGTTGCTGTGAGTAGCGTGTCCTGGTATGAGGTGACTATACATGCTCTGACCATATTGCACTATGTATCACTAGTAGAAAAATGGCCTGTTGTCCCGGTTCGTAAGGGCCTTTTGTCCCGGTTCCTGAACCGGGACTAAAGGGTCGGTACTAATGTCCTGGCCCTTTAGTCCCAGTTCAATCCAGAATCGGGACAGATGGGCCTTCACGTGGCCTGTGCGCGGAGCCCAGGCAGGAGGGCTGAGGGAGTCCTGGATTAGGGGGTGTTCGGATAGCCAGACTATACCTTCTGCCGGACTCCCGGACTATGAAGATACAAGATTGAAGACTTCGTCCCGTGTCCGGATAGGACTTTCCTTGGCGTGGAAGGCAAGCTTGGCGATACGGATATACAGATCTCCTACCATTGTAACCGACTTTGTGTAACCCTAACCCTCTCCGGTGTCTATATAAACCGGAGGGTTTTAGTCCGTAGGACAACATAGACAACAACAATCATACCATAGGCTAGCTTCTAGGGTTTAGCCTCTCCGATCTCGTGGTAGATCTACTCTTGTACTACCCATATCATCAATATTAATCAAGCAGGATGTAGGGTTTTACCTCCATCGAGAGGGCCCGAACCTGGGTAAAACTTCGTGTCCCTTGCCTCATGTTACCATCCGGCCTAGACGCACAGTTCGGGACCCCCTACCCTAGATCCGCCGGTTTTGACACCGACATTGGTGCTTTCATTAAGAGTTCCTCTATGTCGTCACCGTCAGGCTTGATGGCTCCTACGATTGTCAATGGCGATGCAGTCCAGGGTGAGACTTTCCTCCCCGGACAGATCTTCGTCTTCGGCGGCTTCGCACTACGGGCCAATTCACTTGGCCATCTGGAGCAGATCGAAAGCTACGCCCCTGGCCATCAGGTCAGATTTGGAAGTTTAAACTACACAGCTGACGTCCGCGGGGACTTGATCTTTGACGGATTCGAGCCACTACCGAGCGCGCCGCACTGTCCCGATGAGCATGATCTAGCTCTGCCGCCGGACAGTGCCCTGGAGGCCGCACCCGCATCGGCTTCGACCCTTAATTCGGAGCCAACTGCGCCAATCAAGGATGGGCGGTTGGACGCTGCCTCGGGGGCTGCGATCCCAACGGTGATTGAGCCAAACACCAGCCCCGCACTCCGCGAGACTCGTGACTCCAAGGAGCCGGATTCCTCTCCGGACTCCGAACCCTCCGTGCCCCTGCCGATCGAATCCGATTGGGCGCCGATCATGGAGTTTACTGCCGCGGACATCTTTCAGCACTCGCCTTTCGGCGATATTCCGAAGACACTGAAGTCTCTCTCTTTATCAGGAGAGTCCTAGCCGGACTACGGTCAACAAGGTTGGGATTCGGACGATGAAGAAATTCAAAGCCCACCCACCACCCACTTTGTAGCCATTGTCGATGATTTAACCGACATGCTCGACTTCGACTACGAAGACATCGACGGTATGGACGCCGATGAAGGAGACGATGAAGACCAGCGCCTACTGGGCCCTGGAATGCCACCTCGTCATATGACGTATACATGGTGGACGCACCTAAAGATGACGACAAGGAGCGGAAGGACGCACCGAAGGCTTGTTCCCTCGAAAAGCAGTCAAAACGGCGGCGTAAGCGCCGCCCCAAATCCCGCCTCGACAAAAATAATGATCACACAGACCCAGCGCTGGAGCAAGGCGAACCGCTGCCGGACAATGGCAATCCGGATAATCAAACCGAACAAACAAACCCCATCAAGGATAATGGTCCGGACAACATAACGCCGAACAGACACCCGGAGCAGCAGAATGCCCGTAAAAGGCTTGTTGCCACCGCGAGGAGTCTTAAAAAGCAGTAGCGAAGGCTCAAGGCCGCTCAAGACACACTCCAAATTAGATGGAGTAAAATACTCAACACAACAGCAAGGTACAGCGATGATCGCCCCTCCAAGAGCTACCCGAAGCGGAAGCTGCTACCCGAATTCGATGACGAGGCCTCAGACCCCCCACAACCAAACATCAAAGCAGCCACCTGGTCGGATAGACGACCCCTCTACCAACACAGAATGGCATTCAACGCCGCTCACAATACAACACGCGACCCATGCAAGGGCTCGCACCCAAAGGACGGTGCAACAAGATCCATCTATGGACCACGCAAGCGCGCCCCAGCATACAATGCAACACAACAAACATCCGAACAACTCGGCACACCCAGCTACAGGGGTGCCGCACACCCCCTATGTTTCACCGATGAGGTGCTGGACCATGAATTTCCAAAGGGATTCAAGCCCGTAAACATAGAGGCATACGACGGAACAACAGACCCTGGGGTCTGGATTGAGGACTACATCCTTCATATCCATATGGCTCGAGGAGATGATCTCCACGCCATCAAGTACTTACCCCTCAAGCTCAAAGGGCCAGCTCGTCACGGGCTCAAAGGCCTCCCCGAAAGCTCCATTGGAAGTTGGGAAGAGCTCGAAGACGCCTTTCGGGCAAATTTTCAAGGGACTTATGTCCGACCTTCGGATGCGGACGATCTGAGCCATATAACTCAACAGCCCAGAGAGTCAGCCCGAAAGCTTTGGAATAGGTTTCTTACTAAAAAGAACCAGATTGTCGACTGTCCGGACGCCGAAGCCTTAGCGGCTTTCAAGCATAGCGTCCGTGACGAATGGCTCGCCAGACACCTCGGCCAAAATAAGCAAGCCGAGAACGATGGCCGCATTAACAAACCTCATGACCCGCTTTTGCGCGGGTGAGGACAGCTGGCTAGCCAGATGCAGCACCAGCGACCCCAGTACTTCCGAAGTTAGAGATGGAAACGGGAAATCACGGCGCAACAGCAATAACAAACGCCGGAATAAAGAAGAACGCACGAAGGGCACGGCAGTAAATGCCGGATTCAAAAGCTCTCGGCCAGGTCAAAATCCGCCCCCTAAAGGCACCAGGGATGAACTGTCCAGCCTCAACAAAATTCTGGACCAAATATGTCAGATCCATAGTACCCCTGATAAATCAGTTAATCATACCCACAGAGAATGATGGGTCTTCAAGCAGTCCGGCAAGCTCAACGCCGTACACAAGGGGGAGGATACGCCAAGTGAAGACGAGGATGAGCCTCGCAAGCAAGACACGGGGGAACAAAAGAAATTTCCACCAGAAGTCAAAACAGTAAACGTGTTACACGTGATCACAGGAAAAAACAACGCGGCACCCCCAGAAAAATATACCCAAGTGCCTGGAACCGTGAGATCCTGCCACTGGTCGTCTCAACCGATCATTTTCGACCATCGCGATTACTCATCAAGTATCCGGCACACAGGATGGGCTGCCCTAGTATTAGACCCAGTAATTGGCGGATATCACTTCACATGAGTCTTGATGGATGGTGGCAGTAGCCTAAACCTAATATGTCGGGATACAATCCGCGGGATGGGGATAGACCCAACACAAATTCGCCATAGCAATACTACCTTTAAAGGAGTAACACCAGGCCCAGGGGCTCATTGCACGGGCTCCCTCCTACTACAAGTTATATTCGGCTTCCCCGATAACTTCCGTCGCGAGCATCTAACTTTCCACATCGCTCCGTTTCAAAGTGGCTATCAAGCACTGCTCGGACGCGAAGTGTTCGCTCGCTTTAATGCAATACCACACTACGCCTCCCTCACACTCAAGATGCCCGGTCCACGTGGCATCATTGCAGTGCACGGAAATATCAAGCGATCTCTGTGTAACATCCTCGATGCGACTATATCTCCCACGTGTCGAGGCACGACTTAGAGGCATAATCGCATTGAAGGCATATGTCGCAAGTTAGGCAATCATCACAACATCCCATGTACTATAGATAATAAAAGGGGAGATAACATAGTTGGCTTACACTCGCCATGTCAATAAATTACATGAATAACATTACATCAACCAAACACTCATGGCCCGACTACGGCGCCAAAATAAAATATAACCCAACATGCGACACGGTCCCGATCCCCCCCAACTGGGCACCACTACTGATCATCAGGAAAGGAAACATAGTATCGTTGAGAGTCCTCGTCGAACTCCCACTTGAGCTCAAGCGCGTCACCTAGAGCGGAATCATCAGGCCCTGCATCTGGTGTAATAGTAATCTATGAGCCACAGGGACTCAGCAATCTCGCACCCTCGCGATCAAGACTATTTAAGCTTAAAAGGTAAGGCAAGGTAAAATATGTGGGGCTGCAGCAAGCGACTAGCATATAAGGTGGCTATCCTGTTCGCAAAAGAGAGCGAGAAGAGGAGGCAAAGCGCGAGCGAGAAACTAGAGGACAACCTGCGCAAACATTACTCCAACACCGTGTCCACTTCCCGGACTCCGCCGAGAAGAGGCCATCACGGTAACTCACACGGTTGATTCATTTTAATTAAGTTAAGATTCAAGTTATCTACAACCGGACATTAACAAATTCCCATCTGCCCATAACCGCGGGCACGGCTTTCGGAAGTTCAAATCCCTGCAGGGGAGTCCCAACTTAGCCCATGACAAGCTCTCACGGTCAACAATGCAAACAAATATGCAGACTTAGGAAAATAACGAGGTCAACCCCTAGGGTTTCACTGTAGCACCGATCCGGATCTGGGCGCGCACGCAGTTCGAGGTTCGCCGGGGAAAACCCTGTTCACCGGAGGAGCTTGGGCTCGCCGGACTTGACGAGGGGAGGTGCGGTGGCCGGATCCGAGCGGAGGGGCGGCGTCGGGCGGTGGTGAGCGCTCCGGCGAGGGGCTCCGGCCGGCGCGGCTGGGGAGCCCCGGCGGCGGCCGGCAATGCCCCGCGGCGGTGCGGCGGAGGAACGGCCGGCGAGGTGGCTGGCCTCGGGGAAGAGGCAGGCCGGCGTGCGATGGTGTGGCGGCTCGGGCGCGTGGGCCGGGAGGGCCCCGCTTGGGCCCCGGCGGGCCGGCGCGCGGGTAGGCGCGGTGAAGTGGGCGCGGAGGCGGCGGCGAATCGGAAGGCGCCATGTGGTGGCGGCGGCTGGGTCGGACACGTCTGGCCGGCGAGAATTCGTCCGGCGGCGCAAGGGAATGGGGAGTTTAGGGTTTCATCCGGATTTCGGGGAAGGGGTCTATATATAGGCATAGAGGGAGCTAGGAGAGTCCAAATGAGGTGCGGTTTTCGGCCACGCGATCGTGATCGAACGCTCTAGATGATGGAGAGGGTTTTGGTGGGTCTTGGGCCAAAATGGAGGGGTGTTGGGCTGCAACACACACGAGGCCTTTTCGGTCCCTCGGTTAACCGTTGGAGTATCAAACGAAGTCCAAATGATACGAAACTTGACAGGCGGTTTACCGGTAGTAAACCAAGGCCGCTTGGCAAGTCTCGGTCCAATCCGGAAATGTTTAAAACCCACACACGAAAGAAAGGTAGAAACGACCACCGGGGAAGAACAAAGCGCCTGAATGCAAAACGGACAACGGGGGAAATGCTCGAATGCAAGAGATGAACACGTATGCAAATGCAATGCACATGATGACATGATATGAGATGCATGACAACGATAACAACACACGGAGACAAAAACCCGAACCCGAGAAAATAAAATAACTTAAGGCCGGAAACGACAAGAGTTGGAGTACAAATTGGGTAAGTTACATCTGGGGTGTTACAACACTCCACCACTACGAAAGGATCTCGTCCCGAGATCTAGGACTGAAAGAACGCCGGGTAGTCAGAACGGAGGTGATCCTCGCGTTCCCAGGTAGCTTCACGGTCGGAATGGTGTGACCACTTGACTTTGAGGAATTTGATCGACTTGTTGCGGGTCTTGCATTCAGTCTCTTCAATAATAGCAACTGGGTGCTCACGATAAGAGAGATCTTATTGGAGCTCAATGTCCTCGAAGTTAACGGTGTGGTCAGGAGTCTTGAAGCACTTTCGGAGCTGAGAGGCATGCAACACGTCATGAACATTTACAAAGTTTGAAGGAAGCTCGAGTTGATAGGCGAGATCGCCTCTCTTGCTGACAATCTTGAAAGGTCCCACGTATCTGGGGGCAAGCTTCCCTTTGATACCGAAGCGACGAGTACCTTTCATTGGAGAGACGCGGAGGTAAACATGATCTCCGATCTCGAAAGCCAAATCACGGTGCTTACTATCATAGTAGCTCTTCTGGCGGGATTGGGCTGCTTTGAGGTTATCTCGAATGACTTTGCACATCTCCTCTGCCTCTGTGATTAAGTCATTTCCCAAAAGCTGATGTTCACCAGTTTCAGACCAGTTGAGAGGGGTACGGCACTTCCTGCCATACAGAATTTCAAATGGGGCTTTGCCCAAACTTGCTTGAAAACTGTTGTTGTAGGAGAATTCAGCATAAGGAAGACAATCCTCCCACTTCATGCCGAAGGAGATCACACAAGCCCTGAGCATATCTTCAAGAATCTGGTTGACACGCTCGACTTGACCGCTAGTTTGAGGACGGAAAGCTGTGCTGAAGCAGATGTTTGTGCCCATGGCCTTCTGAAAAGAATCCCAAACCTTGGAGGTAAAGATGCTGCCACAGTCTGAAGAGATCACTTGTGGAATACCGTGCAGAGAGACAATTCGAGAGGTATAGAGTTCCGCCAATTGAGCTGCAGTGATTGACTCTTTGATAGGCAGAAAGTGAGCCACTTTAGTGAGTTTGTCGATGACAATGAATATAGCATCATTGCCACGCTTGGACTTAGGAAACCCAGGCACGAAGTCCATTTCAATGTGGTCAAACTTCCATTCTGGAATGGCAAGAGGTTGGAGGAGACCAGCTGGCCTTTAGTGTTCTGCCTTCACTCTTCTACAGACATCACACTCATTCACGAATTGAGCAATCTCGCGCTTCTTTCGAGTCCACCAATAAGTCTGCTTGAGGTCCTGATACATCTTCGTACTCCCAGGGTGGATGGAGAGGAGAGAATTGTGAGCCTCGTTCATGATCACTTTACGGAGGTCACCTTTGGGCACAACAATACGATCCTCAAAGAAGAGAGTATCCTTGTCATCAAGGCGGTAGCACTTGTACTTGGGTTGGCTCTTGGCAATCCCAATCTTCACCTTTTTCACCATAGCATCAAGAAGCTGGGCTTGGCGAATCTGGTCTTCTAAGGTAGGAGAGACTTGAAGGTTGGCGAGGAAACCTTGAGGAACAACTTGCAGATTAAGTTTGCGGAAAGCTTCACAAAGCTCGGGTTGATAAGGCTTGAGAATCAGACTGTTGCAATAAGCTTTCCTGCTCAATGCGTCAGCAATCACATTGGCCTTGCCTGGAGTATACTCGATACTCAGATTATACTCTTGAATCATTTTGACCCATCGAGTTTGCCTGAGGTTGAGATTAGGCTGAGTGAAGATGTACTTGAGACTCTTGTGATCAGTGAAAATGTCCACTTTTCTTCCCAATAAGAGATGTCTCCAAGTCAAAAGAGCATGCACAACTGCCGCCAACTCGAGATCATGAGTGGGGTAGTTCTTCTCATTGGGCTTCAACTGGCGAGAGGTATAAGCAACAACTTTCTTCTCTTGCATCAACAATGCGCCAAGACCTTGGAGAGAGGCATCACAAAAGACTTCGTACGGCTTGGATTCATCAGGCGGAGTCAGAACTGGAGCAGTGATCAATTTCTCTTTCAAAGTGTTGAAAGCAATGTCACACTCCGGAGACCAAACGTACTTGATGTGCTTCTGGAGAAGATTTGAGAGAGGCTTCGCGATCTTAGAAAAGTTTTCAACGAATCTTCGGAAGTAGCTTGCGAGACCGAGGAAGCTGCGGAGTTGCTTCACGTTCTGAGGAGGTTCCCAACTCACAATTGCAGACACCTTCTCAGGATTCACCGCAATGCCCTTGGCAGAGATGATATGACCAAGATAAAGAACCTCATCGAGCCAAAATTCGCACTTGGAGAACTTGGCGTAGAACTGGTGTTCTCTCAACTTATCGAGTACCAAACGCAAGTGCTTGGCATGATCTTCCTTGTTCTTCGAGAAAACCAGAATGTCGTCGAGATAGACCAAAATGAAGTCATTGGTGTAGGCGTTGAAGATGAAGTTCATCATGCGAGAGAACGTCGGAGGAGCGTTGACGAGGCCAAAAGACATGACAGTGCATTCATATGAACCATAGCTTGTCCTGAAAGCCGTCTTGGGAGTATCTTGCTCGCGGATTCGAATCTGATGATAACCCATACGGAGATCAAGCTTGGAGAATACTTGGGCACCTTTGAGTTGTTCGAACAGCTCGTTGATGTTGGGAAGTGGGTATTTGTTCTTGATGGTCTTCTTGTTCAATGGACGGTAATCAACACAAAGTCGGTCCGTTCCATCCTTCTTCTTCACAAAAAGAACACCACAACCCCACGGAGAAGAACTAGGCCGGATGAGACCCATTCTCTCTTGAATATCGAGTTGCTTCTTCAGCTCCTTCAACTCTTCAGGTACGAGCTTGTAAGGATGCTTGCACACAGGTTCCGTGCCGGGCTCAAGATCAATGACGAATTCAACTGGCCGGTGCGGAGGCATTCCTGGAAGCTCTTCTGGAAAGACGTCTTGATATTCACAAACGACTGGAATTTGCGAGATAGCATCCAGTTCACCTTTCTCATTGAGAGAAAACAGACGGATGGTATTATCCCAAGTGGCAAAGACAATTACATCCTCAGACGAATGAGTCAATTGAATCTGCCTGGCAGCACAATCAAGCTGAGCCTTGTGCTTAGAGAGCCAATCCATTCTGAGAATAAGATCAATATCCGAGTTACCAAGAACCATTGGAGAAGCCAGAAACTTGAAATCACCCATCATGATAGAAATATCCGGAATCTCGTGGTTAGAGAGCAAACATTTACCCGGAGAGACAACTGCTAACGGACTATGCATAACTTGGGAAGTCAACTCATGCTTAGATGCAAAAGGCTTCGAGATGAAACAATGCGATGCACCAGTATCAAAAAGTACTTTTGCGGGAACATCGTTAACAGGAAGGTTACCCATGATGACATCTGATGAGTCCTCTGCCTGAGCTGCGCTCATCAAGTTGATCTTGGCGTGCTTGGGGTTATGCTTGACCACAGCTGTACTTGCCGATCTCACAGGAGGAGGAGGAGGAAGACGCCTCTGGTTGAGACACTTGTTGGCATAGTGACCCTTCTGTTGGCACTTGTTGCACGTGACCTCAGAAAGCGGACAGTGATACGGAGCACTCGATCTTGGAGCTTGAGACGAAGTCTTGTTATGAAAGCCAGGGTTGGGTGGGTGGGAAGATCCACTGCCACCTTTGCTCTTCTGCTGATACGACTGACAGAACAGAGGAGGAGGAAGCCAATACTTCTGCTGCTTGGCCACTTGAGTAGAGGAAGACGGAGTAACATCTCTGACTCGCTTCTTGGAAGCATCACACCTCAGTTGAGCGGCCTCTTGCTTCAATGCCATGTTGTAGAACTCATCGTATCTCAAGGGCTCAAAGAGAACAAGAGCTAGCTGAATTTCTTCTCTGAGACCACCCCTGAACTGGTATATCATGCTCTTCTCATCAGGGACATCCTGCTTGGCAAAGCGGGCGAGCTTCTAAAACAACTTGTTGTAGTCATAGACAGACAAAGAGCCTTGCTTCAGGTTGCGGAATTCCTCACGCTTGCTTTCGACCACGCTCTGGGGAATATGGTGAGCTCTGAAATCTTGACGGAATTCATCCCAAGTGATCACACGTCCACCTCTGGAATCCTTGTAGTACTGGAACCATTCTGTAGCTTGATCTTTGAGTTGGAAGGAAGCGAACTTGACCAAGTCCTCAGGCCTGACGTTACTGCACTCGAAATGCTTGCACAGATCCACGAGCCAATCGTCAGCATCGGTTGCCTCAACACAATTGCTGAAAGTCTTTGGCCCGTTAGTAAGGAACTAGTTGAGTGTAGCAAACTGATTCTGATTGTTGCCTTGGTTCCCTTGGTTGCCTTGATTGCGCTCTTGGGGAATTTGCATGATCAACTGTGTGTTTGCATTGGTTGCGGCCATCACAGCTTGCCATGCCTCCGGAGGAGGTGGAGGTGGTGGCGGATCTTGATTCTGATTCTGATTGGTGCTCTTAGCAGGAGCCATCCTGAAGAGGTCGACTACCGTTAGCACATAGACAGATAAAATGAAGCTGAATCCAACGGAATGAAAATTGCAACATATAGTCTTCACATCCGAACAAAATGAACGAATGCATTCCTCTTGAAATGGTCACATATCCATAAATTGAGAAGCCACTTAGAATTTAGGTAGAGAAATAAATCAACAAGGTACGGGTCAAGAACGAATACTCGGTAAGAAATCCCAATCTCAAACCAAATATCCGTGGAAGAAGAACTAGAGCTACGAGAATTCCCACCTATGAAACTCCCGAACCTTTCCGGTTATGCAATCAGGTGTTGGGGATACAGGGGAAGCATAATATCTCACCCAAATCTAGCAAATCCTACATCCAGCTGTATCCATCCTTCAACACATAACCGAGAAAACTTCGGAAACCATCTACCTCAACCTTCGAAAAGCATCCGTTATACAAGTTATGGCGATACTCCCGAACTCCCGCCCCATTACTGGGTGGCGTCGAGGTTATCTCACCAACGAACTGCATAAAAGATATTTTCGATGTCGGCGTACTAGACTCAGGTATTCCAGAATTGCAACAATAAAATTATGACGACAACACCTCAGAGCTCAACTCCCCGGGACACTTCCACAAAACCCCTGACAGGAGGCACCAAGACAATGTTCTCGTCATAAAACCATCAGAACGATTCCAAGATACCCGCGTGATCCTAAATTTTTTTTTAGTGAAATTTGAGAAGAGAAGAGTCAAAACTCTACGTCAGGATGCCTTACCAGAGCGATGAGGAGACTGGGAAGTAAAAATAATTCCTAAACTCTCCGATATATAATTCCTAAATGACTCAAAACATTTTTCTAGACACAACTCGGCTGCTAAAACGATCAAGCAATGGGGCTCCTAAGGTCGGGGAAGGCTCTGATACCAACTTGTAACACCCTCGATGCGACTATATCTCCCACGTGTCGAGGCACGACTTAGAGGCATAATCGCATTGAAGGCATATGTCGCAAGTTAGGCAATCATCACAACATCCCATGTACTATAGATAATAAAAGGGGAGATAACATAGTTGGATTACACTCGCCATGTCAATAAATTACATGAATAACATTACATCAACCAAACACTCATGGCCCGACTACGGCGCCAAAATAAAATATAACCCAACATGCGACACGGTCCCGATCCCCCCCAATTGGGCACCACTACTGATCATCAGGAAAGGAAACATAGTATCGTTGAGAGTCCTCGTCGAACTCCCACTTGAGCTCAAGCGCGTCACCTAGAGCGGAATCATCAGGCCCTGCATCTGGTGTAATAGTAATCTATGAGCCACAGGGACTCAGCAATCTCGCACCCTCGCGATCAAGACTATTTAAGCTTAAAAGGTAAGGCAAGGTAAAATATGTGGGGCTGCAGCAAGCGACTAGCATATAAGGTGGCTATCCTGTTCGCAAAAGAGAGCGAGAAGAGGAGGCAAAGCGCGAGCGAGAAACTAGAGGACAACCTGCGCAAACATTACTCCAACACCGTGTCCACTTCCCAGACTCCGCCGAGAAGAGGCCATCACGGTAACTCACACGGTTGATTCATTTTAATTAAGTTAAGATTCAAGTTATCTACAACCGGACATTAACAAATTCCCATCTGCCCATAACCGCGGGCACGGCTTTCGGAAGTTCAAATCCCTGCAGGGGAGTCCCAACTTAGCCCATGACAAGCTCTCACGGTCAACAATGCAAACAAATATGCAGACTTAGGAAAATAACGAGGTCAACCCCTAGGGTTTCACTATAGCACCGATCCGGATCTGGGCGCGCACGCAGTTCGAGGTTCGCCGGGGAAAACCCTGTTCACCGGAGGAGCTTGGGCTCGCCGGACTTGACGAGGGGAGGTGCGGTGGCCGGATCCGAGCGGAGGGGCGGCGTCGGGCGGTGGTGAGGGGCTCCGGCGAGGGGCTCCGGCCGGCGCGGCTGGGGAGCCCCGGCGGCGGCCGGCAATGCCCCGCGGCGATGCGGCGGAGGAACGGCCGGCGAGGTGGCTGGCCTCGGGGAAGAGGCAGGCCGGCGTGCGATGGTGTGGCGGCTCGGGCGCGCGGGCCGGGAGGGCCCCGCCTGGGCCCCGGCGGGCCGGCGCGCGGGTAGGCGCGGTGAAGTGGGCGCGGAGGCGGCGGCGAATCGGAAGGCGCCATGTGGCGGCGGCGGCTGGGTCGGACACGTTCGGCCGGCGAGAATTCGTCCGGCGGCGCAAGGGAATGGGGAGTTTAGGGTTTCATCCGGATTTCGGGGAAGGGGTCTATATATAGGCATAGAGGGAGCTAGGAGAGTCCAAATGAGGTGCGGTTTTCGGCCACGCGATCGTGATCGAACGCTCTAGATGATGGAGAGGGTTTTGGTGGGTCTTGGGCCAAAAAGGAGGGGTGTTGGGCTGCAACACACACGAGGCCTTTTCGGTCCCTCGTTTAACCGTTGGAGTATCAAACGAAGTCCAAATGATACGAAACTTGACAGGCGGTTTACCGGTAGTAAACCAAGGCCGCTTGGCAAGTCTCGGTCCAATCCGGAAATGTTTAAAACCCACACACGAAAGAAAGATAGAAACGACCACCGGGGAAGAACAAAGCGCCGGAATGCAAAACGGACAACGGGGAAAATGCTTGAATGCAAGAGATGAACACGTATGCAAATGCAATGCACATGATGACATGATATGAGATGCATGACAACGATAACAACACACGGAGACAAAAACCCGAACCCAAGAAAATAAAATAACTTAAGGCCGGAAACGACAAGAGTAGGAGTACAAATTGGGTAAGTTACATCTGGGGTGTTACAACACTCCACCACTACGAAAGGATCTCATCCCGAGATCTAGGACTGAAAGAACGCCGGGTACTCAGAACGGAGGTGATCCTCGCGTTCCCAGGTAGCTTCACGGTCGGAATGGTGTGACCACTTGACTTTGAGGAATTTGATCGACTTGTTGCGGGTCTTGCATTCAGTCTCTTCAATAATAGCAACTGGGTGCTCACGATAAGAGAGATCTTATTGGAGCTCAATGTCCTCGAAGTTAACGGTGCGGTCAGGAGTCTTGAAGCACTTTCGGAGCTGAGAGACATGCAACACGTCATGAACATTTACAAAGTTTGAAGGAAGCTCGAGTTGATAGGCGAGATCGCCTCTCTTGCTGACAATCTTGAAAGGTCCCACGTATCTGGGGGCAAGCTTCCCTTTGATACCGAAGCGACGAGTACCTTTCATTGGAGAGACGCGGAGGTAAACATGATCTCCGATCTCGAAAGCCAAATCACGGTGCTTACTATCATAGTAGCTCTTCTGGCGGGATTGGGCTGCTTTGAGGTTATCTCGAATGACTTTGCACATCTCCTCTGCCTCTGTGATTAAGTCATTTCCCAAAAGCTGATGTTCACCAGTTTCAGACCAGTTGAGAGGGGTACGGCACTTCCTGCCATACAGAATTTCAAATGGGGCTTTGCCCAAACTTGCTTGAAAACTGTTGTTGTAGGAGAATTCAGCATAAGGAAGACAATCCTCCCACTTCATGCCGAAGGAGATCACACAAGCCCTGAGCATATCTTCAAGAATCTGGTTGACACGCTCGACTTGACCGCTAGTTTGAGGACGGAAAGCTGTGCTGAAGCAGATGTTTGTGCCCATGGCCTTCTGAAAAGAATCCCAAACCTTGGAGGTAAAGATGCTGCCACAGTCTGAAGAGATCACTTGTGGAATACCGTGCAGAGAGACAATTCGAGAGGTATAGAGTTCCGCCAATTGAGCTGCAGTGATTGACTCTTTGATAGGCAGAAAGTGAGCCACTTTAGTGAGTTTGTCGATGACAATGAATATAGCATCATTGCCACGCTTGGACTTAGGAAACCCAGGCACAAAGTCCATTTCAATGTGGTCAAACTTCCATTCTAGAATGGCAAGAGGTTGGAGGAGACCAGCTGGCCTTTAGTGTTCTGCCTTCACTCTTCTGCAGACATCACACTCATTCACGAATTGAGCAATCTCGCGCTTCATTCGAGTCCACCAATAAGTCTGCTTGAGGTCCTGATACATCTTCGTACTCCCAGGGTGGATGGAGAGGAGAGAATTGTGAGCCTCGTTCATGATCACTTTACGGAGGTCACCTTTGGGCACAACAATACGATCCTCAAAGAAGAGAGTATCCTTGTCATCAAGGCGGTAGCACTTGTACTTGGGTTGGCTCTTGGCAATCCCAATCTTCACCTTTTTCACCATAGCATCAAGAAGCTGGGCTTGGCGAATCTGGTCTTCTAAGGTAGGAGAGACTTGAAGGTTGGCGAGGAAACCTTGAGGAACAACTTGCAGATTAAGTTTGCGGAAAGCTTCACAAAGCTCGGGTTGATAAGGCTTGAGAATCAGACTGTTGCAATAAGCTTTCCTGCTCAATGCGTCAGCAATCACATTGGCCTTGCCTGGAGTATACTCGATACTCGGATTATACTCTTGAATCATTTTGACCCATCGAGTTTTCCTGAGGTTGAGATTAGGCTGAGTGAAGATGTACTTGAGACTCTTGTGATCAGTGAAAATGTCCACTTTTCTTCCCAATAAGAGATGTCTCCAAGTCAAAAGAGCATGCACAACTGCCGCCAACTCGAGATCATGAGTGGGGTAGTTCTTCTCATTGGGCTTCAACTGGCGAGAGGTATAAGCAACAACTTTCTTCTCTTGCATCAACAATGCGCCAAGACCTTGGAGAGAGGCATCACAAAAGACTTCGTACGGCTTGGATTCATCAGGCGGAGTCAGAACTGGAGCAGTGATCAATTTCTCTTTCAAAGTGTTGAAAGCAATGTCACACTCCGGAGACCAAACGTACTTGATGTGCTTCTGGAGAAGATTTGAGAGAGGCTTCGCGATCTTAGAAAAGTTTTCAACGAATCTTCGGAAGTAGCTTGCGAGACCGAGGAAGCTGCGGAGTTGCTTCACGTTCTGAGGAGGTTCCCAACTCACAATTGCAGACACCTTCTCAGGATTCACCGCAATGCCCTTGGCAGAGATGATATGACCAAGATAAAGAACCTCATCGAGCCAAAATTCGCACTTGGAGAACTTGGCGTAGAACTGGTGTTCTCTCAACTTATCGAGTACCAAACGCAAGTGCTTGGCATGATCTTCCTTGTTCTTCGAGAAAACCAGAATGTCGTCGAGATAGACCAAAACGAAGTCATTGGTGTAGGCGTTGAAGATGAAGTTCATCATGCGAGAGAACGTCGGAGGAGCGTTGACGAGGCCAAAAGACATGACAGTGCATTCATATGAACCATAGCTTGTCCTGAAAGCCGTCTTGGGAGTATCTTGCTCGCGGATTCGAATCTGATGATAACCCATACGGAGATCAAGCTTGGAGAATACTTGGGCACCTTTGAGTTGTTCGAACAGCTCGTTGATGTTGGGAAGTGGGTATTTGTTCTTGATGGTCTTCTTGTTCAATGGACGGTAATCAACACAAAGTCGGTCCGTTCCATCCTTCTTCTTCACAAAAAGAACACCACAACCCCACGGAGAAGAACTAGGCCGGATGAGACCCATTCTCTCTTGAATATCGAGTTGCTTCTTCAGCTCCTTCAACTCTTCAGGTACGAGCTTGTAAGGATGCTTGCACACAGGTTCCGTGCCGGGCTCAAGATCAATGACGAATTCAACTGGCCGGTGCGGAGGCATTCCTGGAAGCTCTTCTGGAAAGACGTCTTGATATTCACAAACGACTGGAATTTGCGAGATAGCATCCAGTTCACCTTTCTCATTGAGAGAAAACAGACGGATGGTATTATCCCAAGCGGCAAAGACAATTACATCCTCAGACGAGTGAGTCAATTGAATCTGCCTGGCAGCACAATCAAGCTGAGCCTTGTGCTTAGAGAGCCAATCCATTCCGAGAATAAGATCAATATCCGAGTTACCAAGAACCATTGGAGAAGCCAGAAACTTGAAATCACCCATCATGATAGAAATATCCAGAATCTCGTGGTTAGAGAGCAAACATTTACCCGGAGAGACAACTGCTAACGGACTATGCATAACTTGGGAAGTCAACTCATGCTTAGATGCAAAAGGCTTCGAGATGAAACAATGCGATGCACCAGTATCAAAAAGTACTTTTGCGGGAACATCGTTAACAGGAAGGTTACCCATGATGACATCTGATGAGTCCTCTGCCTGAGCTGCGTTCATCAAGTTGATCTTGGCGTGCTTGGGGTTATGCTTGACCACAGCTGTACTTGCCGATCTCATAGGAGGAGGAGGAGGAAGACGCCTCTGGTTGAGACACTTGTTGGCATAGTGACCCTTCTGTTGGCACTTGTTGCACGTGACCTCAGAAAGCGGACAGTGATACGGAGCACTCGATCTTGGAGCTTGAGACGAAGTCTTGTTATGAAAGCCAGGGTTGGGTGGGTGGGAAGATCCACTGCCACCTTTGCTCTTCTGCTGATACGACTGACAGAACAGAGGAGGAGGAAGCCAATACTTCTGCTGCTTGGCCACTTGAGTAGAGGAAGACGGAGTAACATCTCTGACTCGCTTCTTGGAAGCATCACACCTCAGTTGAGCGGCCTCTTGCTTCAATGCCATGTTGTAGAACTCATCGTATCTCAAGGGCTCAAAGAGAACAAGAGCTAGCTGAATTTCTTCTCTGAGTCCACCCCTGAACTGGTATATCATGCTCTTCTCATCAGGGACGTCCTGCTTGGCAAAGCGGGCGAGCTTCTAAAACAACTTGTTGTAGTCATAGACAGACAAAGAGCCTTGCTTCAGGTTGCGGAATTCCTCACGCTTGCTTTCGACCACGCTCTGGGGAATATGGTGAGCTCTGAAATCTTGACGGAATTCATCCCAAGTGATCACACGTCCACCTCTGGAATCCTTGTAGTACTGGAACCATTCTGTAGCTTGATCTTTGAGTTGGAAGGAAGCGAACTTGACCAAGTCCTCAGGCCTGACGTTACTGCACTCGAAATGCTTGCACAGATCCACGAGCCAATCGTCAGCATCGGTTGCCTCAACACAATTGCTGAAAGTCTTTGGCCCGTTAGTAAGGAACTAGTTGAGTGTAGCAAACTGATTCTGATTGTTGCCTTGGTTCCCTTGGTTGCCTTGATTGCGCTCTTGGGGAATTTGCATGATCAACTGTGTGTTTGCATTGGTTGCGGCCATCACAGCTTGCCATGCCTCCGGAGGAGGTGGAGGTGGTGGCGGATCTTGATTCTGATTCTGATTGGTGCTCTTAGCGGGAGCCATCCTGAAGAGGTCGACTACCGTTAGCACATAGACAGATAAAATGAAGCTGAATCCAACGGAATGAAAATTGCAACATATAGTCTTCACATCCGAACAAAATGAACGAATGCATTCCTCTTGAAATGGTCACATATCCATAAATTGAGAAGCCACTTAGAATTTAGGTAGAGAAATAAATCAACAAGGTACGGGTCAAGAACGAATACTCGGTAAGAAATCCCAATCTCAAACCAAATATCCATGGAAGAAGAACTAGAGCTACGAGAATTCCCACCTATGAAACTCCCGAACCTTTCCGGTTATGCAATCAGGTGTTGGGGATACAGGGGAAGCATAATATCTCACCCAAATCTAGCAAATCCTACATCCAGCTGTATCCATCCTTCAACACATAACCGAGAAAACTTCGGAAACCATCTACCTCAACCTTCGAAAAGCATCCGTTATACAAGTTATGGCGATACTCCCGAACTCCCGCCCCATTACTGGGTGGCGTCGAGGTTATCTCACCAACGAACTGCATAAAAGATATTTTCGATGTCGGCGTACTAGACTCAGGTATTCCAGAATTGCAACAATAAAATTATGACGACAACACCTCAGAGCTCAACTCCCCGGGACACTTCCACAAAACCCCTGACAGGAGGCACCAAGACAATGTTCTCGTCATAAAACCATCAGAACGATTCCAAGATACCCGCGTGATCCTAAATTTTTTTTTAGTGAAATTTGAGAAGAGAAGAGTCAAAACTCTACGTCAGGATGCCTTACCAGAGCGATGAGGAGACTGGGAAGTAAAAATAATTCCTAAACTCTCCGATATATAATTCCTAAATGACTCAAAACATTTTTCTAGACACAACTCGGCTGCTAAAACGATCAAGCAATGGGGCTCCTAAGGTCGGGGAAGGCTCTGATACCAACTTGTAACACCCTCGATGCGACTATATCTCCCACGTGTCGAGGCACGACTTAGAGGCATAATCGCATTGAAGGCATATGTCGCAAGTTAGGCAATCATCACAACATCCCATGTACTATAGATAATAAAAGGGGAGATAACATAGTTGGCTTACACTCGCCACGTCAATCAAGTACATGAATAACATTACATCAACCAAACACTCATGGCCCGACTACGGCGCCAAAATAAAAGATAACCCAACATGCGACACGGTCCCGATTCCCCCAACTGGGCACCACTACTGATCATCAGGAAAGGAAACATAGTATCGTTGAGATTCCTCGTCGAACTCCCACTTGAGCTCAAGCGCGTCACCTGGAGTGGAATCATCAGGCCCTGCATCTACTGTAATAATAATCTGTGAGCCACAGGGACCCAGCAATCTCGCACCCTCGCGATCAAGACTATTTAAGATTAAGGTAAGGCAAGGTAAAATATGTGGAGCTGCAGCAAGCGACTAGCATATACGGTGGCTATCCTGTTCGCAAAAGAGAGCGAGAAGAGGAGGCAAAGCGCGAGCGAGAAACTAGAGGACAACCTGCGCAAACATTACTCCAACACCGTGTCCACTTCCCGGACTCCGCCGAGAAGAGGCCATCACGGTAACTCACACGGTTGATTCATTTTAATTAAGTTAAGGTTCAAGTTATCTACAACCAGACATTAACAAATTCCCATCTGCCCATAACCGCGGGCACGGCTTTCGAAAGTTCAAATCCCTGCAGGGGAGTCCCAACTTAGCCCATGACAAGCTCTCACGGTCAATGAAGGAATAGGCCTCTTCCCGAGACGTTCCGATCAGACTCGGTATCTCGGTTCTTCAAGACACTTCAACAGGTTAAAACTAATCCAGCAACGCCGTCCGAATGTGCCGACAAATCCCGATAGGAGCTGCACATATCTCGTTCTCAGGGCACACTCAGATTGTCCAAACTTCCGGTAGGCCAGCCCAGAGTTGCCCCTGGTGGCCACCGGCGGCTGACGAGGTGGACCAACACTCAGAGGAGCACTGGCCCGGGGGTTTTTAAAATAAGATGACCCTCAGGCTCCGGAAACCCAAGGGAAAAAGGGGCTAGGTGGCAAATGGTAAAACCAAGGTTGGGCATTGCTGGAAAAGCTTTAATCAAGGCGAAATATCAAGGGGTTCCCATTATAACCCAACCGCATAAGGAACGCAAAATCCGGGAACATAACACCAATATGACGGAAACTAGGGCGGCAAGAGTGGAACAAAACACTAGGCGAGAGGCCGAGCCTTCCACCCTTTACCAAGTATATAGATGCATTAAGATAACATGGCAATATAATGATATCCCAACAAGTAAATAAATGTTCCAACAAGGAACGGTCTCCAAACTTCACCTGCAACTAGCAACGCTATAAGAGGGGCTGAGCAAAGCGGTAACATAGCCAATCAACGGTTTGCTAGGACATGGTGGGTTAGAGGTTTGACATGGCAATTTGGGAGGCTTGAAAGCAAATGATAGGCATCGTAGCATTGGCATAGCAAAAGAGCGAGCATCTAGCAAAGCAAAGATAGTAGTGATTTCGAGGGTATGATCATCTTTCCTGCAAAGTTGTCAGAGTTGACTGGATCCTCGAAAGCAAACTCAACGGGCTCCTCATTAGCGAACTCATCTCTGGGCTCTATCCAAACAAGACAAGAAAACAAACGGAACACAATCAACCACGTGCAAAGCTCAAACAATAAGATGCAAAGATGGTATGCTATGCGGGATGCGATGCGGGATGCATATGCAAGATTTGACAAGGGATGCAAGAAAGTGGCCTCAACATGGGAATCCAAGTGTGCCACTGGAAAGATGAGATGAAATCGCTTGAAAACGATATAAAGAACGCAGGAATCGGAGTTACGGTTTGGAAATGGCAAGCGATTCAAATATGACCACGTTCTGCGATTTACAGCAAGTAGCCATCTAAATGCAATGAGATGAACATGCTACAGCATCCAAACATGACAACAAAATACATGGTAGGGATGCATACAAGATGCTTAACAAAATTCTAGCACTGAGCTATGGCCAATTCATCTATTAACAGGTTCAAACAAGCATGGCAAAAATGCATATGGTAAACAGATTTCAGACTTAGTAAAATTAACAATTGTCTGGAATTTCAGATCAGGTAGCACTATTCGGAGCAACAAAACTATATGCTACAGGACCTGAACATGGCAAAGTAAAGCATGGCATGGAGCTACTCAAAGAGCTTAACAAAAGTCCCTTAGTGACCTTGAGCCAAAAGGGATCAGAAAATACAATTGCAAGCATGTGAACATGGCAAAAACATAATCAGTTCTCAGACTTAAAGAAAACTGGAGCATGCTGAAACAGATATCAAGCAGGCATGTTTACGAGCTCGACGCCCTCACTACAGAGCAAGTCATGACAAGCTAAGCATATACCCATCAAGAATACACAAAATGCAAGCTAGAAATGGCAATAAAAAAAGCGTAGCATGCACGGCAACTACAACATCATCGGCAAAATCGCTAACAAGTAGACAATCTGCCCAGATTCACGAAGTAGCAAAAGTAGAGCTTGATTGACTCAAGCTAGGGTGCTGCATAATTGCAAACAAAGACATGGGTGGATAGAGCACTACAATATTAACAAAACATCCTTACTGATCATCCTCAAAAGAGGCACGGATCACTCGGAAACAACATGAACATATGGCCATATGAGATAAACAGCTCAAGGACTTAGTGGAAAGGCTAAGTCCTTGAAATCAGCATTACCAAGTGCCTCATTTTGCAATCTTGTGGTAGTCACCACACACATCACAAAAATACATGGGTTGCACCTCTGGAAAGATGGCAAAACCCTTAACAAAACATATGTAGAGCACCAGGGCATATCATGCACACAATAATCATGGCAAAAATGACAAATATCTAAATGGAGTAGCAGATCTGACAATTATCTCAAGTAGCACTCTTCTAACAGCATTTCGGGCATCAAGAGGAACTCAAATGAAAATGATGCAATGGAATGAAATGATGTACTCTCTGAGACGAACATTTTGATATGCAATATGCCAAAAACGGAGCTACGGATGCGGATTTACGATGCGATGAACAATGCAAACAAATATGCAGACTTGGGAAAATAACGAGGTCAACCCCTAGGGTTTCACTGTAGCACCGATCCTGATCTGGGCGCACACGCAGTTCGAGGTTCGCCGGGGAAAACCCTGTTCACCGGAGGAGCTTGGGCTCGCCGGACTTGACGAGGGGAGGCACGGTGGCCGGATCCGAGCGGAGGGGCTGCGTCGGGCGGTGGTGAGGGGCTCCGGCGAGGGGCTCCGGCCGGCGCGGCTGGGGAGCTCCGACGGCGGCCGGCAATGCCCCGCGGCGGTGCGGAGGAGGAACGGCCGGCGAGGTGGATGGCCTCGGGGAAGAGGCAGGCCGGCGTGCGATGGTGTGGTGGCTCGGGCGCGCGGGCCGGGAGGGCCCCGCCTGGGCCCCGGCGGGCCGGCGCGCGGGCAGGCGCGGCGAAGTGGGCGCGAAGGCGGCGGCGAATCGGAAGGCGTCACGTGGCGGCGGCTGGGTCGGACATGTCCGGCCGGCGAGAATTCGTCCGGCGGCGCAAGGGAATGGGGAGTTTAGGGTTTCATCCGGATTTCGGGGAAGAGGTCTATATATAGGCATAGAGGGAGCTAGGAGAGTCCAAATGAGGTGCGGTTTTCGGCCACGCGATCGTGATCAAACACTCTAGGTGATGGAGAGGGTTTTGGTGGGTCTTGGGCCAAAATGGAGGGGTGTTGGGCTGCAGCACACACGAGGCCTTTTCGGTCCCTCGGTTAACCATTGGAGTATCAAACGAAGTCCAAATGATACGAAACTTGACAGGCGGTCTACGGTAGTAAACCAAGGCCGCTTGGCAAGTCTCGGTCCAATCCGGAAATGTTTAAACCCCACACACAAAAGAAAGGTAGAAATGACCACCGGGGAAGAACGAAGTGCCGGAATGCAAAACGGACAACGGGGAAAATGCTTGAATGCAAGAGACGAACACGTATGCAAATGCAATGCACATGATGACATGATATGAGATGCATGACAACGATAACAACACACGGAGACAAAAACCCGAACCCGAGAAAATAAAAATAACTTAAGGCCGGAAACGACAAGAGTTGGAGTACAAATTGGGTAAGTTACATCCGGGGTGTTACACTCTGCGCCCCGAAGAGAGTGAGGCTGCCTTGGCAGCCGCACACTAAAGGCGCCCAGACCAGCGAAAGCATCCAATAGGTCATCAAGACCTCAGACACAACTAATCGAGTCCGGCACCGCTATAAACAGTCACACCCCTATTTGTCAATTCAAGGGGCTCAACGCGCGCAGACAAGTGGCAATTTCTTCTCATCTTGAATTATGCATGGTTTCTTTAAAAAACTATCCTTCTGCACGACAACTTTTTCACCTAAATCACTCTCTTTTACAGACGATCATCGTGCTACACCCGTCCAGGATACAGCACAATGGAGACACAGGCGCAGACGTGCAGCAGGGACCCGTTCCAAGGATTCTTTTTAGATTAAGACCCTGCGTAAACCTTTTTTAGTGTCTCTTGTTGATACATCTCCACCAAAGGATGCTGACGTCTTGGCATGTGGCCACGCCAGAACAATGCCCATACCTGGACAGAAGGGGCTTCTGTCAAAGGCCATTATTTAGGCCCGGTTTATACCACTAAGACCGAATACCTTAGGGAGTGTTCGGCGTCGCGAGTTCAGCCTTATATGCATCAGCTCCGAATCATTGTCTTTGGTCAAATGTTGGGTTTGCCCGGCTCCTGTGTTTTGGTGCCTTACGTTCCGCTTTACCGGCTAAGGTAGCACCAGGAGAACTACTACGATTGTGCCCTGATTCATCCGGACGAGCACCTCAGTAGATAAAGCCGAAAACGGACTGTCATGATATAGCGTGAGACTGGTCAACCACTCGACAACCTGTCGGAATGTTAGAATTCCTCCGCCTTCACGAAGGGCCGTTTTCCGGCCAGGCATGTACGCACCCCGGGATCGGGAGAGTGCGGAGCCACCAGGGGCTATCGAGTAGCCCCCCTGTCAAACTCCTATGGCTAAGTGAAAGTGCTAAAGCATTATAGTCCGGTTGCCTCGCTCGCTCTGCTATCACCTCCTTAATAGGACCAAGACGTTGGGTTAAGTTTGAACGTGTGTTTGTGCGAGCACCTCCGCATTATATGCGTGAGGGTTGAAGCCGACGACTGCAATCTTTCAGGTTATACACATGTATACATAAACGGCCGCATAGGAGGCATCATATTAATTTCAGGCAAAAGTATAAAAATAGCCTTACAAAAATTTATAAAAGTATTTCGCTTACAATGAGATTACATATCACTCAAACATAATATGTTTTGAGCACTGGGTCTCTATCAAACAAGCACCCTCAAGAACTTCTTCAAAGTAGTGCTCAGCAGCCCTTCGACCTATGGCCGAATCCCACGCTGCAACGGTGGTAGCATCCATCTCCGCCCAGTATGCTTTAACACGGGTAAAGGCCATCCGTGCGCCCTCTATGCACGCCGACCTCTTCATCGCGTCAATGCGTGGCACCACGTCCAGGAACTGCTGCACCAAGCCGAAATAAGAGTCCGGTTTTGACCTTTCCGGCCATAGCTGATCCGCAACAGACCTCATGGAGAGTCCGGACAACCTATTTAGTTCGGCCCATTCAGCCAATTGGTCACTCAATGAAAGTGGACGCTCGGGAGAATGGAATTGTCTCCAAAACAGCCGGTCTACTTCACGGTCTGTCTGACCCTGGAAATACTTGGCCGCATCGGCAGCACTCGCCGCCAAATCCATGTATACATCCTCCGAACTCCACAGCCGATCCAGAGGAGCATATCGTGGATCTCCAAACTTCCTCCGCAACATAAAGGATTTCCCGGCTACAATATCTCCGGCTTCCCACAGCTCCTCCTTCTTTGCCCTCATAGCAGAGCGGAGCTCCTTTCGCGTCGCAGCAGCCTTCTCAAGGTCTGATGCCTTCGCTTGGTTTTCCTTTTCGAGAACCTGGCAACGATCGGCGGTGTCTTTTAATTCTATGGCCATCTTGGCCATCTTGTCTCGGCTCTCGCCATGCGCGACCTTCTCGGCTCGCAACTCTTCGACCGCCTTCAAAGCAGCCGCATTACCCAACCTCGCTTGTTCCTTGGCTCGGGCAAGTTCCGCCCGCAAGGCTTCAACGGTGGCAGCTCCATCTGCAGTCATAACATATTAAAGATACTGGCTTCATACTGCTCTTACTATGCGGCATTTACCAGATAATGACACTTACCCTGTGCCTCGTCAAGCCTTTTGTTAACAAGCTCGATGTCGGCGTCTGCCACATCCAACTGCCGTTCTAAATGGGCAAACTCGCTCGTCCGGCTAGCCACCGGAGCTTCCATTACCTGCACATAAAGGCAGTATGGTTGTTACCTGGGAATATGATCCTCAGTTCGGCGTCGTTTCCGACGACAACCAGAGTCTCAGGGGCTACTATCTACACAGGGCACACCTAGCATGTGCAGGACTATCATACATTATTTTACGTACCTCAAAGCCTGTCAGTAGACTCATAAAAGCTTCATGCAATCCGCTTTCGGCGGACGATATCCTCTCCATCACTGTATTCATCAGCACACGGTGTTCGTCTGAGATGGCCGCTCGCCCACCAACTCCCTCAGAACATCCGATCGCACACTAGGCGGTGCCGGACTCTTTTGTCTGCTCTCTTCGAGAACCGGACACTGGGAGCTTCTGTTGGAAATATGCCCTAGAGGCAATAATAAATTAGTTATTATTATATTTCCTTGTTCATGATAATCGTTTATTATCCATGCTAGAATTGTATTGATAGGAAACTCAGATACATGTGTGGATACATAGACAACACCATGTCCCTAGTAAGCCTCTAGTTGACTAGCTCGTTGATCAATAGATGGTCACGGTTTCTTGACCATGGACATTGGATGTCGTTGATAACGTCATTAGGAGAATGATGTGATGGACAAGACCCAATCATAAGCCTAGCACAAGATCGTGTAGTTCGTATGCTAAAGCTTTTCTAATGTCAAGTATCATTTCCTTAGACCATGAGATTGTGCAACTCCCGGATACCGTAGGAGTGCTTTGGGTGTGCCAAACGTCACAACATAACTGGGTGGCTATAAAGGTACACTACGGGTATCTCCGAAAGTGTCTGTTGGGTTGGCACGAATCAAGACTGGGATTTGTCACTCCGTGTGACGGAGAGGTATCTCTGGTCCCACTCGGTAGGACATCATCATAATGTGCACAATGTGATCAAGGAGTTGATCACGGGATGATGTGTTACGGAACGAGTAAAGAGACTTGCCGGTAACGAGATTGAACAAGGTATCGGGATACCGACGATCGAATCTCAGGCAAGTATCGTACCGCTAGACAAAGGGAATTGTATACGGGATTGATTAAGTCCTCGACATCGTGGTTCATCCGATGAGATCATCGTGGAACATGTGGGAGCCAACATGGGTATCCAGATCCCGCTGTTGGTTATTGACCGGAGAACGTCTCGGTCATGTCTGCATGTCTCCCGAACCCGTAGGGTCTACACACTTAAGGTTCGATGACGCTAGGGTTATAAAGGAAGTTTGTATGTGGTTACCGAATGTTGTTCGGAGTCCCGGATGAGATCCCGGACGTCACGAGGAGTTCCGGAATGGTCCGGAGGTAAAGATTGATATATTGGACGAAGGGTTTTGGAGTCTAGGAGTGTTCCGGAGGTACCGGGTGATGACCAGCATGACCGAAAGGTGTTTCGGGTGCCCCGGCAAGTGTTGGGGGGCTTCATGGGCCAAGGGAAGGGGGGAAACCAGCCCACTAAGGGGCTGTGCGCCCCCCTCACCTGATCCCACGTGACCAGGGGGTTTGGGGCGCCCCATCTAGGGTTCCCACCTCCTGGCTTGGGGGCCAAGTCACCCAAGGGGGAGATCCCATCTGCCCTGGCCGCCGCCCCCCCTAGGGGAAACCCTAGGGCGCCTCCCCCTCCCCTTTGCCCCTATATATAGTGGAGGTTTTGGGGCTGCACATGACACGAGATGAGTTCCTCTCCTCTATATGACGCATCCCTGCATCTCTCCTTCCTCCTCTCCCGCGGTGCTTGGTGAAGCCCTGCAAGATAGCCACGCTCCTCCATCACCACCACGCCGTTGTGCTGCTGCTGGATGGAGACTTCCTCAACCTCTCCCTCTCTCCTTGCTGGATCAAGGCATGGGAGACGTCACCGGGCTGTACGTGTGTTGAACGTGGAGGTGCCGTCCGTTCGGCACTAGGATCTCCGGTGATTTGGATCACGACGAGTACGACTCCTTCAACCCCGTTCTCTTGAACGCTTCCGCGCGCGATCTACAAGGGTATGTAGATCCACTCCTCCCTCATTGCTAGATGACTCCATAGATAGATCTTGGTGACACGTAGGAAAATTTTGAATTTATGCTACGTTCCCCAACAGTGGCATCATGAGCCAGGTCTATGCGTAGTTTCTATGCACGAGTAGAACACAAAGTAGTTGTGGGCGTTGATTTTGTTCAATATGCTTACCGTTACTAGTCCAATCTTGATTCGATGGCATTGTGGGATGAAGCGGCCCGGACCGACCTTACACATACTCTTACGTGAGACTGGTTCCACCGACTGACATGCACTAGTTGCATTAGGTGGCTGGCGGGTGTCTGTCTCTCCCACTTTAGTCGGATCGGATTCGATGAAAAGGGTCCTTATGAAGGGTAAATAGCAATTGGCATATCACGTTGTGGTTTTTGCGTAGGTAAGAAACGTTCTTGCTAGAAACCCATAGCAGCCACGTAAAACATGCAAACAACAATTAGAGGACGTCTAACTTGTTTTTGCAGGGTGTGCTATGTGATGTGATATGGCCAAAGGATGTGATGAATGATATATGTGATGTATGAGATTGATCATGTTCTTGTAATAGGAATCACGACTTGCATGTCGATGAGTATGACAACCGGCAGGAGCCATAGGAGTTGTCTTAATTTATTTATGACCTGCGTGTCAACATAAACGTCATGTAATTACTTTACTTTATTGCTAACCGTTAGCTGTAGTAATAGAAGTAATAGATGACGTGACAACTTCATGGAGACACGATGATGGAGATCATGGTGTCATGCCGGTGACAAGATGATCATGGAGCCCCAAGATGGAGATCAAAGGAGCTATATGATATTGGCCATATCATGTCACTATTATTTGATTGCATGTGATGTTTATCATGTTTATGCATCTTGTTTACTTAGAACGACAGTAGTAAATAAGATGATCCCTCATAATAATTTCAAGAAAGTGTCCCCCCTAACTGTGCACCGTTGCGACAGTTCGTTGTTTCGAAGCACCACGTGATGATCGGGTGTTAGATTCTTACGTTCACATACAACGGGTGTAAGACAGATTTACACACGCGAAACACTAAGGTTGACTTGACGAGCCTAGCATGTGTACAGACATGGCCTCGGAACACAGAAGACCGAAAGGTCGAGCATGAGTCGTATGGTAGATACGATCAGCATGAAGATGTTCACCGATGTTGACTGGTCCGTCTCGCGTGATGATCGGACACGGCCTAGTTGACTCGGATCATGTAATCACTTAGATGACTAGAGGGATGTCTATCTGAGTGGGAGTCCATAAGATGAACTTAATTATCCTGAACATAGTCAAAAGGTCTTCGCAAATTATGTCGTAGCTCGTGCTTCAGTTCTACTGTTTAGATATGTTCCTAGAGAAAATTTAGTTGAAAGTTGATAGTAGCAATTATGCGGACTAGGTCCGTAAACTGAGGATTGTCCTCATTGCTTCATAGAAGGCTTATGTCCTTAATACACCGCTCAGTGTGCTGAACCTCGAACGTTGTCTGTGGATGTTGCGAACATCTGACATACACGTTTTGATAACTACGTGATAGTTCAGTTAAACGGTTTAGAGTTGAGGCACCGAAGACGGTTTTTGAAACGTCGCGAAACATATGAGATGTTTCGAGGGCTGAAATTGGAATTTCAGGCTCGTGCCCACGTCAAGAGGTATAAGACCTCCGACGATTTTCTTAGCCTGCAAACTAAGGGAGAAAAGCTCAATTGTTGAGCTTGTGCTCAGATTGTCTGAGTACATCAATCATTTGAATCGAGTGGGAGTTGATCTTCCAGATGAAATAGTGATGGTTCTCCGAAGTCATTACCACCAAGCTGCTTGAGCTTCGTGATGAACTATAATATATCAGGGACATATATGATGATCCTTGAGATATTCGCGATGTTTGACACCACTAAAGTAGAGATCAAGAAGGAGCATCAATTGTTGATGGTTGGTGAAACCACTAGTTTCAAGAAGGGCAAGGGCACGAAGGGATACTTCATGAAACGGCAATTCAGCTGCTGCTCTAGTGAAGAAACCCAAGGTTGAACCCAAATCCGAGACTAAGTGCTTCTGTAATAAAGGGAACAGCCACTGGAGCAGAATTACCCTAGATACTTGGTAGATGAGAAGGCTGGCAAGGTCGATAGAAGTATATTGGATATACATTGTGTTGATGTGTACTTTACTAGTACTCCTAGTAGCACCAGGGTATTAGATACCGGTTCGGTTGCTAAGTGTTAGTAACTCGAAATAAAAGCTACGGAATAACGGAGACTAGCTAAAGGTGAGCTGACGATATGTGTTGGAAGTGTTTCCAATGTTGATATGATCAAGCATCGCACGCTCCCTCTACCATCGAGATTGGAGTTAAACCTAAATAATTGTCATTTGGTGTTTGCGTTGAGCATAGACATGATTGGATTATGACTATCGCAATACGGTTATTCATTTAAGGAGAATAATAGTTACTCTGTTTATTTGAATAATACCTTCAATGGTCTTGCACCTAAAATGAATGGTTTATTGAATCTCGATCGTAGTGATACACATGTTCATGCCAAAAGATATAAGATAGTAATGATAGTACCACCTACTTGTGGCACTGCCACTTAAGTCATATCGGTATAAAACGCATGAAGAAGCTCCATGTTGATGGATCTTTGGACTCACTCATTTTTGAAAGGTTTGAGACATGCGAACCATGTCTATTGGTGTATATGCATGAAGAAACTCCATGCAAATGGACCGTTTGGACTCACTTGATTTTGAATCACTTGAGACATGCAAATCATACCACATGGGCAAGATGACCGAAAGCCTCGTTTTCAGTAAAATGGAACTAGAAAGCAACTTGTTGGAAGTAATACATTTTGATGTGTGCAATCCAATGAGTGTTGAGGCATGTAGTGGATATCGTTATGTTCTTACTTCACAGATGATTTGAGTAGATGTTGAGTATATTTACTTGATGAATCACGAGTCTGAATTATTGAAAGGTTCAAGTAATTTCAGGGTAAAGTTGAAAGATCATCGTGACAAGAGGATAAAAGATCTATGATATGATCATAGAGATGAATATCTGAATTACGAGTTTGGCACAGAATTAAGACATTGTGGAAATTGTTTCACAACTAATACAGCCTGGAACACCATAGTGTGATGGTGTGTCCGAACATCATAACTGCACCCTATTGGATATGATGCATACCATGATGTCTCTTATCGAATTACCACGATAGTTTATGGGTTAGGCATTAGAGACAACCACATTCACTTTAAATAGGGCACCACGTAATTCCGAAGAGATGACACCGTATGAACTATGGTTTAGAGAAACCTAAGCTGTCATTTCTTAAAAGTTTGGGGCTGCGATGCTTATGTGAAAAAGTTTCAGGCTGATAAGCTCGAACCCAAAACGGATAAATGCATCTTCATACGACACCCAAAACAGTTGGGTATACCTCCTGTCTCAGATTCGAAAGCAATAAAGGATTGTTTCTAGAATCGGGTCCTTTCTCGAGGAAAAGTTTATCTCGAAAGAATTGAGTGGGAGGATGGTGGAGACTTGATGAGGTTATTGAACCGTCTCTTCAACTAGTGTGTGACAGGGCACAGGGAGTTGTTCTTGTGGCACCTACACCAATTGAAGTGGAAGCTTATGATAGTGATCATGAAACTTCAGATCAAGTCACTACCAAACCTCGTGGATGACAAGGATACATGCTACTTCAGAGTGGTATGTATTCCTGTCATGGAAGTCATGTTTCTAGAAAACAATGAACCTACGAGCTATGGAGAAGCGATGGTGGGCCCGGATTCCGATAAATGGCTCGAGGCAATAAAATCCGAGATAGGATCCATGTATGAAAACAAAGTGTAGACTTTGGAAGAACTACTTGATGGTCGTAAGGCTGTTAGGTACATATGGATTTTAAAAGGAAGACGGACAATGATGGTAAGTATCACCATTAAGAAAGCTCGACTTGTCGTTAAGATGTTTTCCGACAAGTTCAAGGAGTTGACTACGATGAGACTTTCTCACTCGTAGCGATGCTAAGAGTCTGTTGGAATTATATTAGCAATTACTGCATTATGCGAAAAAGTTTCAGGCTGATAAGCTCGAACCCAAAGCGGATAAATGCATCTTCATAGGACGCCCAAAACAGTTGGGTATACCTCCTGTCTCAGATTCTAATGCAATAAGGGATTGTTTCTAGAATCAGGTCCTTTCTCGAGGAAAAGTTTCTCTCGAAAGAATTGAGTGGGAGGATGGTGGAGACTTGATGAGGTTATTGAACCGTCTCTTCAGCTAGTGTGTGGCAGGGCACAGGAAGTTGTTCCTGTGGCACCTACACCAATTGAAGTGGAAGCTTATGATAGTGATCATGAAACTTTAGATCAAGTCACTACCAAACCTCGTAGGATGACAAGGATGCGTACTACTTCAGAGTGATACGTAATCCTGTCTTGGAAGTCATGTTGCTAGACAACAATGAACCTACGAGCTATGGAGAAGCGATGGTGGGCCTGGATTCCGATAAATGGCTCGAGGCCATAAAATCCGAGAGAGGATCCATGTATGGAAACAAAGTGTAGACTTTGACAGAACAGCTCGATGGTCGTGAGGCTGTTGAGTACAGATGGATTTTAAAAGGAAGATGGACAATGATGGTAAATGTCACCATTAAAAGCTCGACTTGTCGTTAAGATGTTTTTCGACAAGTTCAAGGAGTTGACTAGGATGAGACTTTCTCACTCATAGCGATGCTAAGAGTCTGTTGGAATTATATTAGCGATTACTGCATTATTTATGAAATCTTGCAGATAGGATGTCAAAACATTGTTTCCTCGATGATTTTCTTGAGGAAAGGTTGTATGTGATACAACCGGAAGGTTTTGTCAATCCTGAAAGATGCTAATAAGTATGCAAAGCTCCAGCAATCCTTCTAAGGACTGGAGTAAGCATCTCGGAGTTGGAATGTACGCTTTGATGAGATGATCAAAGATTTTGGGTGTATACAAACTTTATGAGAAACTTGTAATTCCAAAGAAGTGAGTGGGAGCACTATAGAATTTCTGATGAATATATGTTGTTGACATATTGTTGATCAGAAATGACATAGAATTTCTGGAAAACATATAGGGTCATTTGAAAGGTGTTTTTCAATGGAAAACCTGGATTAAGCTACTTGAACATTAAGCATCAAGATCTATAAGGATAGATCAAAACGCTTAATGGTACTTTCAAATGAGCACATACCTTGACATGATCTTGAAGGTGTTCAAGATGGACCAGTCAAAGAAGGAGTTCTTGCTTGAGTTGTAAGGTATGAAGTTAAGACTTAAAGCTCGACCACGGCAGAAGAAAGAGGAAGGACGAAGGTCGTCCCCTATGCTTTTGTCATAGGCTCTATACGGTATGCCATGCTGAGTACCGCACCTGATGTGTGCCTTGCCACATATCTGGCAAGAGGGTACAAAGGTAATCTAGGAGTAGATTACCAGATAGCGGTCTAAATTATCCTTAGAGGAATAAGGATATGTTTCTCGGTTATGGAGGTGATAAAGAGTTCGACGTAAAGAGTTACGTCGATGCAAGCTTAACACCTATCCGGATAGCTCTGAGTAGAGATACCGGATACGTATAATGGAGCAACAATTTAGTATAACTCCAAGTAGAACAGTTATTTGAAATGGCTCCAAATATAGCGTAGTAGCTGCATCTACAAGATGACATAGAGATTTGTGAAGTACATACGGATCTGAAAGATTCAGACCCGTTGACTATAACATCTCTCACAAGCATAACATGTTCAAACCCAGAACTCATCGAGTGTTAATCACATGGTAATGTGAACTAGATTATTGACTCTAGTAAACTCTTTGGGTGTTAGTCACATGGGGATGTGACCTTGAGTGTTAATCACATATCGATGTGAACTGGATTATTGACTCTAGTGGAAGTGGGAGACTGTTGGAAATATGCCCTAGAGGCAATAATAAATTAGTTATTATTATATTTCCTTGTTCATGATAATCGTTTATTATCCATGCTAGAATTGTATTGATAGGAAACTCAGATACATGTGTGGATACATAGACAACACCATGTCCCTAGTAAGCCTCTAGTTGACTAGCTCGTTGATCAATAGATGGTCACGGTTTCCTGACCATGGACATTGGATGTCGTTGATAACGGGATCACATCATTAGGAGAATGATGTGATGGACAAGACCCAATCATAAGCCTAGCACAAGATCGTGTAGTTCGTATGCTAAAGCTTTTCTAATGTCAAGTATCATTTCCTTAGACCATGAGATTGTGCAACTCCCGGATACCGTAGGAGTGCTTTGGGTGTGCCAAACGTCACAACGTAACTGGGTGGCTATAAAGGTACACTACGAGTATCTCCGAAAGTGTCTGTTGGGTTGGCACGAATCAAGACTGGGATTTGTCACTCCGTGTGACGGAGAGCTATCTCTGGGCCCACTCGGTAGGACATCATCATAATGTGCACAATGTGATCAAGGAGTTGATCACAGGATGATGTGTTACGGAACGAGTAAAGAGACTTGCCGGTAACGAGATTGAACAAGGTATCGGGATACCGACGATCGAATCTCGGGCAAGTATCGTACCGCTAGACAAAGGGAATTGTATACGGGATTGATTAAGTCCTCGACATCGTGGTTCATCCGATGAATTCATCGTGGAACATGTGGGAGCCAACATGGGTATCCAGATCCCGCTGTTGGTTATTGACCGGAGAACGTCTCGGTCATGTCTGCATGTCTCCCGAACCCGTAGGGTCTACACACTTAAGGTTCGATGACGCTAGGGTTATAAAGGAAGTTTGTATGTGGTTACCGAATGTTGTTCGGAGTCCCGGATGAGATCCCGGACGTCACGAGGAGTTCCGGAATGGTCCGGAGGTAAAGATTGATATATTGGACGAAGGGTTTTGGAGTTCGGGAGTGTTCCGGAGGTACCGGGTGATGACCAGCATGACCGAAAGGTGTTTCGGGAGCCCCGGCAAGTGTTGGGGGGCTTCATGGGCCAAGGGAAGGGGGCAAACCAGCCCACTAAGGGGCTGTGTGCCCCCCTCACCTGATCCCACATGACCAGGGGGTTTGGGGCGCCCCATCTAGGGTTCCCACCTCCTGGCTTGGGGGCCAAGTCACCCAAGGGGGAGATCCCATCTGCCCTGGCCGCCGCCCCCCCTAGGGGAAACCCTAGGGCGCCTCCCCCTCCCCTTTGCCCCTATTTTTAGTGGAGGTTTTGGGGCTGCACATGACATGAGATGAGTTCCTCTCCTCTATATGACGCATCCCTGCATCTCTCCTTCCTCCTCTCCCGCGGTGCTTGGCGAAGCCCTGCAGGATAGCCACGCTCCTCCATCACCACCACGCCGTTGTGCTGCTGCTGGATGGAGACTTCCTCAACCTCTCCCTCTCTCCTTGCTGGATCAAGGCATGGGAGACGCCACCGGGCTGTACGTGTGTTGAACGCGGAGGTGCCGTCCGTTCGGCACTAGGATCTCCGGTGATTTGGATCACGACAAGTACGACTCCTTCAACCCTGTTCTCTTGAATGCTTCCGCGCGCGATCTACAAGGGTATGTAGATCCACTCCTCCCTCGTTGCTAGATGACTCCATAGATAGATCTTGGTGACACGTAGGAAAATTTTGAATTTATGCTACGTTCCCCAACAGCTTCGGGGGTCAACGGGATTATTTTCTGGCCTCGCCGGACTCGGAGAAGCCCTCCGCGACGACACTTCAGGGTCACCCGCTTCCAGAGCGGAGGAGTCCAGAGGAGGCGTTTCACTCTCCATCATCTCTGGAAGGAGATCCCCCGATGACGACCTCATTTGAGAGGGGCTAAGGCCCGAACTGCAAAGATATATGCGGTGGTTACTTTCTCAGAAGAAAAAGATGGCGTATCTGTACTATTAAAGTATTTCGGGTCACTTACGACTCGTGGGAGAATTGATCCCCCCGCGGACTTTGTGTGGCAACAGCGCCCCCAAGGGTAAGACCCTCTGTGGGAGACTTCTTCTCCCGTTTGGAAGCTTCGGCTTTCGAACCCCTGGGCGCGGTCCTTTTCCTCCCCCAGTCGTCTTCCTTCATGAAGACGCTCGCTCCCTCGGTTAGAATGGGCAGCGTTGGGGGCCCACGTCCGCCCGTATTATCATCCCCGGTATCTTCCTTCAAGGGCTCCGGGAGGGTGCGACCTGGAGCATCTTTTCCAGTACCGGATTTTCCAAACCCTCAGGAAGGGGGGCCGAACACCGGATCAACTTCGCCTTTGTTAGCCAGTCCTGGTCAAAAAGCAAACTCTCAGAGATAACTTCGTAACAAGTGAGAGATAGTATATTGGGCCGGAAGATTCCCTACCTGTTCGGCGGCACGGATACTGCTCAGGCCCACGTCCTCGGTGATTTCCAGACACTCCACTTGAGGTCCGAAGAACGACTTGTACATCTCCTCATGCGTCAGGCCGAGGAAATTTTGAATGACACGCGGTCCCTCGGGATTGAACTCCCACAAGCGAAGGGGCCGGCGTTTGCAAGGCTGGACTTGACGGGCCAGCATGACTTGTATCACCGCAATCAAACTGAGATCTCCATTAAAGAGATCTCGAATGCGGCTTTGCAACATAGGCACATCCTTGGCTGGACCCCAGCTCAGTCCTCTGCTAATCCATGACATCGGTTGTGGTGGAGGGCCCGAGCGGAAAACGGGGGCGGCCGCCCACTTGGCGCTTCTAGGAGCCGTGATGTAGAACCACTCCTTTTGCCACAATTCAGATACCTCTGGGATGGAACCTTTGGGCCATGGAGCTCCCTTCATCTTGCGTATTGAGGCACCTCCACACGCCGCATGTTGCCCCTCGATCATCTTCGGCTTTACTTCAAAGGTCTTGAGCCATAGACCAAAGTGGGGGGTAACCCGGAGGAAGGCCTCGCACATGACGATAAATGTCGTTTTACTTCAAAGGTCTTGAGCCATAGGCCAAAGTGGGGGGTAACCCGGAGGAAGGCCTCGCACACGACGATAAATGTCGTGATATGAAGAAAGGAGTCCGGAGCTAGATCATGGAAATCTAGCCCATAGTAAAACATCAAGCCCCTGACGAAAGGATCCAAAGCAAGGCCTAGACCTCGGAGGAAGTGGGAGACGAACACGATGCTCTCATTGGGTTTGGGGGAAGGGACGGCCTGCCCCCGGGGAGGCAGCCGATGCAAAATCTCGGCGGTCAGATATCTAGCCTCCCTCAACTTTTTGATGTCTTCTTCCGTGACGGAGGAAGGCACCCATCGGCCTTGAAGGCTAGATCCGGACATGATGGAAGGTTCGGAGCACCTGACCTGGACCTTGAGCGTTTGAGCTTGTGGCGGGGGAAGGATTCGATTGAACACGGGAGGGGAAAGTAGAAAGCCTTGTCCCTTTATAAAGAGAGTGAATATCAAGCGTCCTCTCCGTGTCCACTTGGACTTGCCTATAATCTATGTCATGGTATTTCTCACGGGGGGCTTGCGAGTCGACAGATGCCACAAGGGCTTAGTGTGTGGGTAAGACTGCTGCTGATAGGCCCGGGAGCGGGTATGCGAGTAGCACGCGGTGGTTTACCCAGCTTCCGAGCTCTCCAGAGAGATAATACTCCTACTGTTGCATGTCTGAGTGTATCTGGTATATCTGGTACAGAGTTGCTCCTAGAGCTGTGTCTGAGGTTAGTGCCATAGGCATCTGGCCTCGTATATATGCGGGTGGCCGGATGAGCATGCAAGCTCTAGTGGCCGAATGGCACTTGGCCGTGGGTGTGTGCGTGAGAGTGTCCATCATCCTGGATGGATGGATGAGGCCTCCTTTTATAGTGTGAGATAGCTTAGTATGTAAGCTATGTAGGTATGGTAGCTAGCTAACTAGTGGCATGGGCAAAGGCATGGTGGGTGTCATCCTTGTCCCCTGGGTCACTTCATAAATAGTGCCAGGGGACAAGTGACACTATACATGATGACTGAGATGACGCGTGAATAGTGCTCGGGTACATCCGTCTCGTCGATGTCGGGTCGGGCTGCAGTCGACAGCCGGCTGGTTGGCGTAGTCGGCAGCCGGCTAGTTGGCGCAGTCGGCAGCCGGCAGTCGGCCGGCAGAGCAGTCGGACGGGAAGCCGGCAGGAGCGGCCGGGAAGCCGGTAGGAGCGGCCGGTCAATCGGACTGAGGGGCTTTGCTAGCCCCGATGTCTTGAAATATCGTCTTGCCGTCCGCGGGGTACCCATGGTCAATTACTCCGACAGTAGCCCCCAAGCCTCCGGGCAACTTGGCAAAGTTGGGCGGAGGTTTTTTGGCGAGTGTTCATGGAAATTATCAAGAAAAAAGACAAAGTTAGTCCATGCAGATATATCAAATGTTTGCTTTTAGCATTGCAAGTTTTATGCGGAGGGTGCCGACTCTGTTTCGTCCGAGCCCCCTTAATCTTTTTCGTGTTCCCTCCGCTTTTTGGCTTGTGCTCTTGCTTGCCTGACAGCCGCTCTGCGGTCTGTGGCTAAGAGTGGGCCGCGAAGTGGAGTGTCCAGTACTCAGAGTCTAGGAGCAGATTCAACCGAGTAGATACTTGTAAAGGAAAACGGCCGGGTCGCCCGAACCGTTTTTCTTCCCGGACGTTTTTCACGTGGGTGGCCTCCAGTGTTCACTCTTGCTAGCCGGACAGCCACTCTGTGGTCTGTGACTAAGAGTGAGCCTTTGGTACTGCGCACGCTACTAAACCGTCTGCAGGAACTAACGTCTCAGGCCAAGCGGCCAGCCCCCGGGCCAACTCTGGCTGGCGCCGGGGTGAACAGTGATGCAACTGTAATAAAAAATGCGAAGATAGCACCCGAGCATCGCTCGGGGTTATCCGTGCTTGCGTGATGCAAAAATATGCGGGCGGGGAGCTCACATTGATTTTTGTGTAGTCGCGGTCGTCGAAAACAGCCGGCGCGACTCGGCGCTCGCGGAGCGCGTCGGCGCACCCGCTGGGTGTAGCCTTCGAGCCCCCAGGTGCTCGAAGGGGGGTTCCGGCCGGTCAGGCTCGACCGGCCAGGCAGCAAGGCGTCTTGCAACGTCCTTTTTCTTCTTTTCTGCCGGCTGGGGGAGCCGGACGAAACTCTTCTCTTGTCTGCAATCTTCGCGGGGGCGCGCCAGCGCACCCGCTGGGTGTAGCCCCCGAGATTCGGGCCGACTGCTGAGCAGTCGGGCCGGATCTCCCAGCAACTACTTTGTCTTCTTCTTCACGGGGGCGCGTCAGCGCACCCGCTGGGTGTAGCCCCCGAGATTTGGGCCGACTGCTGAGCAGTCAGGCTGGATCTCCCGGCGACTACTTTGTCTTGTTTTCTTTTTCTTGTCAACCGGCTGTGCTCAGACGGACCGACTCGTCGGTCGGCCAGCCAGCAAAGCGGGCAGACGAAATAGTCGACCCAGCGGCAGCGCGGGCTGTTGACCGAAGCAGTCGACCGGACTGCAGTCTGCAAAGTCAGATCCTCCTTTTCTTTTTTTTCTTTTTTTTGGGCACCCGGCCACTTCTCAGCTGGATTGGGCACTCGGTCGTGCACGCTCTCTTTTTTTTCCAACCGTGGGCAGACGGCTTCCCATTTTCTTTTCTAGCCGGCTCGCACGCGTGCAGCCGGCCTCTACTTCTTTCTTACTTTCTTTTATTCCAGCCGACTCTCGAGCACCCAGCCATCTCACCCGATCATTCTTTTCTTTTGTTATTATTATTCTTTTCTGCCGGCTTGGGCAGCCGGCTTCTCTCCACCCGGCCTCAGTTCTTTTTCTCCAGGTGCCGGCCATAGCAGGCGGTTCGAGTGGGACCCGACGGGGGCGCGCGCGGCGCAATTGGCCGTGGCGCTCGACACGAGACCCGGCGGCGGAGGCACGCGACGCAGCCGGCCAAAGGCGCGGTAGGGGAGCCGGCGCATTGGTGCATGAGGCCGGGCGCTGGGTCGTAGCACGATGAGATGAAGGCGGCCCAGAGCGGGGCGACCGGGTGCCGCCGGCGTGCGCGCAGCAGCCGGCGACAGGCGGTGGAGGAGCGGTCAGGCGCGGAGCAAACGAGGGCCACAGACGCGACGAAGGAGAGGCGCGCGCGGTACTCGGTGTGATGCAGAGGTGCGCGGGAGTCGGCCTTGACGCGGACGGAGGAGTCCGGGATGCGGGGGAAGTCGTCGCGCAAGAGCCGGCCGACCGGGTTGCGGGAAGCCGGAGCCGGCGCGGAGGACCTGGCGGGGAGGAGCCGGCGCGGAGAGGCCGGAAGCGGGGCCAAGCGGCGCCGGCGACGGGAGGCCGAGCTCGGGGCGCGGGTGGACGCCGGCGGAGGCGAGGCGGACGCGGTCGGCAGCAGCCCGGGCGATGCTGAGGAGGGGCGGCACAGTCGGCATGGAGCGAGGAGGAGAGGAGGCCAGGCTGCAGCCGGCGCGGCACGAGGCAGAACAGGCGGCCGTGGCGTCGGCCGGCGCGGCGCGAGACAGAGAGGAGGCTAGGTGTGGGGGGGTGGACGAGTCGGGCGCGACCGAGTCGAGGCGGTGGCTGGAGGAGTCGGCCGGGCGTCGCGAGGCAGCGCAGCGGCGGAAGGCCGGACGGCGCGGGGGGTGGAGGACGCCGGCACCAAGACGACAACGCGAGCCCGAGGCGGAGCCGGTGCAGGTCGCGCGACCCGGCCATGGGCTCGAAAGCTCGGCAAAGTAGCGCGGGGGCGGAGGAGCAGGGCCGGCGCTGGTGTGGAGGCGAGCGAAGCAGCAGGCAGGTGCGGCAGAGCCGGAGCAGCGAGCACGCGCGGTGGTATGAGCAGCGCCAGCGCGGGGAGCGCGACGACGGCCGCGCGCGATGGAGCGCTGCCCGCGGCAGCAGCACGGGGCTGGGTGTTGGGCCGAGCCAGGCCATTGTCCGGCCACTGTCTGACTGGTGCATGGCCACTATCCGACCAATATACGGGCAGTATCCAACTTGTATCTGGCTAGCGAATGGATAGTGCATGGATGTATGGGGTAGTCTGGGTAGTGCATGTGTAGTGTATGGCCAATGGTTTGACCATTGTCTTGACTTCTAGCTAGCTTGTCTAGATGATATTTGGAGCAGCGAAAGCACGTTCTGACCGGAGCAAGGCGCAGCGCGGAGAGGGGCAGACGCGAGCGGCGCGCGAACGGACGCGGACGACGAAGCGAGTCCCCGCGCGCGGACGGACAGCCGGCGTCGCAACGGTGGTGATGACGAAGGCGGCGAGGCCGACGGCGAGGACGCGCCGTCCCGCGCGGCCGCTCTGGGGGCGGGTCGAAGTCGAGCCCCCGAGCGCTACCGGAGAGACGGCGCGACGCCGCGGCGGAGATGATGAAGATGGTCCCGCCCGGACTACGAAACCAGCAGTAGCGCGGTAGCATAGTACCGCCCCACGGTGGGTGCCAACTGTCGTGGTATTTCTCACGGGGGGCTTGTGAGTCGACAGATGCCACAAGGGCTTAGTGTGTGGGTAAGACTGCTGCTGATAGGCCCGGGAGCGGGTATGCGAGTAGCACGCGGTGGTTTACCCAGCTTCCGAGCTCTCCAGAGAGATAATACTCCTACTGTTGCATGTCTGAGTGTATCTGGTATATCTGGTACAGAGTTGCTCCTAGAGCTGTGTCTGAGGTCAGTGCCATAGGCATCTGGCCTCGTATATATGCGGGTGGCCGGATGAGCATGCAAGCTCTAGTGGCCGAATGGCACTTGGCCGTGGGTGTGTGCGTGAGAGTGTCCATCATCCTGGATGGATGGATGAGGCCTCCTTTTATAGTGTGAGATAGCTTAGTATGTAAGCTATGTAGGTATGGTAGCTAGCTAACTAGTGGCATGGGCAAAGGCATGGTGGGTGTCATCCTTGTCCCCTGGGTCACTTCATAAATAGTGCCAGGGGACAAGTGACACTATACATGATGACTGAGATGACGCGTGAATAGTGCTCGGGTACATCCGTCTCGTCGATGTCGGGTCGGGCTGCAGTCGACAGCCGGCTGGTTGGCGTAGTCGGCAGCCGGCTAGTTGGCCGGGCAGAGCAGTCAGACGGGAAGCCGGCAGGAGCGGCCGGTCAATCGGACTGAGGGGCTTTGCTAGCCCCGATGTCTTGAAATATCGTCTTGCCGTCCTCGGGGTACCCGTGGTCAATTACTCCGACAATCTAGGAGTCCCAGAAGCGGTTGGGTTAGCCACGCCCGTATTGATGAGAATCCCGGAATAAGGGGACACGATCTCTTCTTTAACAAGACGTGCCAATAAAACCGCCTCGCGTAACAAAACGACTCGGATAAAGGCTTGGCCGTGGTGTGTCACGCTACGGAATACGTCAGCAGATTAGATTTGTGTAAATATTATTCTCTCTATGGCAATATGTGGAAACTTATTTTGCAGAGCCGGACACTATCTTTGTGTTCAAAATCTTCTATGAAGTACTTGGAGGAGGAACCCACCTTGCAATTCCGAAGACAATCTGCGCGCCGGACTCGTCGTCATTGAAGCCTGGTTCAGGGGCTACTGAGGGAGTCCTGGATTAGGGGGTGTTCGGATAGCCGGACTATACCTTCTGCCGGACTCCCGGACTATGAAGATACAAGATTGAAGACTTCGTCCCGTGTCCGGGTAGGACTTTCCTTGGCGTGGAAGGCAAGCTTGGCGATACGGATATACAGATCTCCTACCATTGTAACCGACTTTGTGAAACCCTAACCCTCTCCGGTGTCTATATAAACCGGAGGGTTTTAGTCCATAGGACAACATAGACAACAACAATCATACCATAGGCTAGCTTCTAGGGTTTAGTCTCTCCGATCTCTTGATAGATCTACTCTTGTACTACCCATATCATCAATATTAATCAAGCAGGACGTAGGGTTTTACCTCCATCGAGAGGGCCCGAACCTGGGTAAAACTTCGTGTCCCTTGCCTCCTGTTACCATCCGGTCTAGACGCACAGTTCGGGACCCCCTACCCGAGATCCGCCGGTTTTGACACCGACAAGGGCCTTTGGTCCTGGTTGGTGGCACCAACCGGGACCAATAGGCATCCACGAGTCAGCATTTCTGTGGTTGGGGGTTTTTTTGAAAGGGGGGGTTTGGGGGATTAATTTAGGTGTTTCATATATTGTGTTAGCTAGCTATAATTAATAGAGAGAAGTGTCCTCTCTTATGTCCGTGCTTGGTCGACGCTACGTACTATACATACGTATAGAGAGGACTAGACACGCTAGCTAGCTAGTAAGAAAATGAAGGAAACAGAAGATCGTCATGAACATATATGCATACAGATAGAAGTGATATCGACCACCTCTCCTTCTCCGAGAGATTGGTCAAACAACAAGTTCTCGTATATCTATCCGACACTACCGGCTACATATATACAATAATTATCTCTTACAAATATAATCTCCTAACATACAGACTCATGGTCCACATAGTATTCTCCGTCTTCAGCGATCACGTGGTCAAGAAAGAATGCCGCCAATTCCTCTTGAATTGCTCACATGCGAGCTGGTGCTAGGAGTTCATCCCGCTTCTGAAACATCTAATTTGAAGAAGGGGGTCAATACATATATATATATATGAATGAATGAAACTCAACACAGATGATGGTAATAAAATAAAATTGTGAATGTTGTTATTTACGAACTTCATATTGTTCGTCAAAGTAGCCCCGCTCACAGGTCGTGTGGCGGATGGACTCGCAAACGTAGTATCCACAGGAATCATTCCCTTGTTCCTGCCACAACCACTTTACAAGAAATAGAGGTCAATCAAACTGATAAGCAAGAATGCCAAATGGTATTGATGAAACTAGCGCTTGAATCAATAGGAGGTGCACGGAAAATGCTACTATAGTACTTACTTTCGGGTGTCTAAATTGCAGCTTCTTCGGGAGTCCCAGAGCTTTTTTGGTGATTTTTTTCCAAACCCTGCCAGACAAAGAAAACAATTACTTGATATATCAGGAAATGAACAAAGTTGCTGATATGGTGGATAATGATCGATTTAACTTACTTCTCGAGCATTTGAGTCATGTCCGCATAGTCCTGGGGATCTTTTCGTCTTGAGTCTAAGACGGTTAGTAGTCCCTGCTCAAGCTTAATCTCTAGGAGAATATAGTGGAAACTGCACACGCATGCATAACTCATCAATTACATTACTATAACCTTGACTAATATATAAGGGAAACCGAATACGCACAAGACAGTAACACTCACTTGAAGTTGTAAGGAAAGAGTATTATATCTTTATTTTCATGTATTACCAACGATCGTAGCAAGTTGGCCTCGGTATCTGCGGCATGAAATTTAACCTGAGTTGCATCTATGATATTTGTGTTAATGAACCCAATATCACCGATTTGTCTTTTCTTCAATTCGACGATCTTCAATCTGCATAATATAGTGAGGATAATTATAAATACATGCAATGAAAGAGCTGAGCTATATAGAGAGACTTAATGATAGAAGTAGTACTACTTATAGACAGTAGCAGGTGACCGTTGCTTTATCGAGGGCCAATTGATTGAAAAACTGAAAGAACTCCTCAAATGGAATAGGCAACAGATCAATTCCAACGAGGTCATGCTCCTTTTTAACTCTCACATACAAAGTACTCCTCCCCCCAGACTCTCTACAGATTTTCAAGTACCAATCATGCAATCTTCGCATCATCGTTGATAGAGATCTTTCATATTTGATGTGAGGCTTCCCGTACTCGTATCTTTGTATCTGCACCTCCGTGAAATCATAATGTACATCGTCGGGCAGGTAATCTCCAAGATTGCTATAACCGGGCACCATCCTCGGATCATTAGCGACGATGTCGCTAGGCACCTTGAGCGGGGGGGCACGATTGCTTCGCTTGTTCGATGAGCTGGGTAATTTGTTTCCCAGCTCGTCGTTCTTTCAGCCTTTGATCACTGACAGTACTTCCCGACCGCTCCGCTTCGGCAAATTCCTTTCCAATAATACGCTCATAGTTTCCTTTCGGCGGAGACTTGGGTGGTTTTGTTAGGGCAGCCAGAGTGCGCTTCGCTTTCACCGGATCTATCTTCTCCTCCGGAGGTGGAGGTTTCTTTGCTTTCACCCCTTCAAAGAAGTTCCTCACTTCTTCTCGCGCGATCTCGGCGTTCTCCTCCGGGGTCCTCTCATATGGTAACTTCTCTGGAGTCTTCAGAGAAGGACCGAATCTGTATGTCCTCCCGCTTCTGGCTGTACTGCTAGACGCCGGCAGAGCAGATGGAGCGGTTGTCTTCTTTACTTGCTTACGAGGCGGAGGAGAAGGACTACGACGCGCCAGAGCAGCCGGAGCGGCGACAGGTCTCTTCTGCCCTTGCTGACGAGACGGAGAAGGAGGAGGCTGGCTGCTCGGGCGCGTCGACGCAGGCGGAGTAGGAGGCGGAGTGCCGCCACGCGCCGGAGAAGGAGCCGGCCGAGTGCCCTGATCGTCACTCGCCGGAGGAGGAGGTGGTGGAGGAGGCGGATTGCCCTGACTCGCCGAAGGAGGAGGAGGAGGCGGAGGCGTCCAGTTCGGAAGGTTGATGAGGTCCTTCCGCCATAGGCATGGAGTCTTCAGAGCAGAACCCAGCCAAGTCTCCCCTTCACCGGTAGGGTGGTCAAGCTGGAGGTCCTCCAATCCCTCCGTTATTTCATCCACCATCACCCTAGCATATCCTTCTGGAATCGGCCGGCAGTGAAAAGTTGCGCCGGGTTCAGTAGGAAAAACAGAGCCAACAACCGCCTTGACCTTCATATTAATCCATTACGTCATAAGGTGGCAATTTTGAGACTCCATGATAGCATCCACAGGATAGCTGGCAGGAGCCGTCAAGACATGCTCCGGCTGAAGCAGCTTGGTGGAAGCCACACTGCTTCTCCGCTAAGATGGCGGGGTAGCTTCGAGGGAAGCTTCGGCAGTTCGTTTGCTGCGATTTGCTTCTCGTTACTCTATCACTTGTACCCTAGCGTGCAGCGCCTACAGTTGGGTCTGCTCCACTTTCTTCCTCCTCTCGTGCCATTTGTAACCGCCTACGTCCGGAAATCCAGCCTTCCACGGAATGGAGCCTGGCGTGCCTCATGTCCGTCCAGGGTGCTCAGGATTCCCGAGGGCCATTGTGAGCGCGTCGTTCTCTCTGTCTGGAACGAACGTCCCTTGTTGCGCTGCTTCGATATAGTGCATAAGCCTCTTGACTGGTATTTCCATTTGCTCGTCTGTCCAAATGCACTTCCCTGATACAGGGTCCAAGGTTCCGCCAGCCCCGAAGAACCAAGTCGGGCAACGATCTGGCCAGTTAATTGTCTCTGGTTCGATCCCTTTATCAACCAGATCATTCTCAATCTTGGCCCACTTAGGCCGGGCTGCGAGGTAGCCACCTGACCCCGTGCGATGGTGATGCTTCTTCTTTGCAGCATTTTGCTTGTTTGTCGCGCGACATCTTCTTACTCTTTTCCGATGTCTTGTGGGCCACAAATGCGGGCCAGTGATCTCTGGTCTTCTCATATCTGCCCTTGAATTCTGGTGTCTCTTTATTTTTGACAAACTTATTCAGCTCTTTCTTCCACCTCCTGAATAGTTCTGCCATCCTCTTAAGAGCAAAAGACTTGATTAATTGCTCTTTAACTGGCTTCTTCGGATCATCCTCTGGCGGTAGGGTGAAATTTGACTTCAGCTCAGTCCAAAGATCATTTTTCTGCATATCATTGACATAAGACACCTCAGGGTCTTCTATAGCCGGCTTTAACCATTGCTGGATGCTGATCGGGATCTTGTCCCTAACCAAAACCCCGCACTGAGCAACAAATGCGCTCTTTGTCCGGAGGGGTTCAATCGGTTGGCCGTCGGGCGCGATTGCTATGATCTCAAACTTTTCATCCGAGCTCAACTTTCTCTTCGGGGCTCGTCTCTTTACCAAAGTTCTGCTCGATCCGGAGGGCTAGAAAAAAGAACAAAGACTTAATTAATATGTGTACATACCAAAACAATGAATGCATCAATTAGCTAGTCAGCAGAAGCTTAACTAATATATATATACCTGGCCGGACTCGGTTCGGTCACCGGAGACGTCATCACGGTCTCCTTCTTGCACCGGCATTGTGTCACCGGAGCCGTCCTCACGGTCTCCTTCTTGCACCGGCATTAGGTCACCGGAGCCATCATAATCATAGTCAGCTGCTTCTAGACCATCGGTGTCGTTGAGAAACAACGAGCAGACGGCATTACTTCCTCATGCGATTATGTCCCCCAACAACTCTTCTTGTACTTCGTCTCGGGCGGTGTCCATAATTTCTTCAAATATTTACAACATGGCAATTATTATTCAAACATGACAGATGGATATATTAGTGGCAAACGTAGAACTAATATTAATTAGTGGCCTCGACGATGCTTCTCTAGGGTTTGGGGTGGCCTCGACGCTGCTTCTCTAGGGTTTGGGGTGGCCTCGACAACGCTTCAAGGATAAAAAAGAAGAGGAAGAAGAAAAAAAGAGGAGAAGAAAGAATAGAGGAGTGACTCCTCTATTCTTTCTTCTCCTCTTTTTTTTCTTCTTCTTCCTCTTTTTTTTATTGGCAACTAGGGTCGTCGAGGGTCACCGAGCGGTAGAGGAAACCCTAAATAGCAAGTATCATGGGTGTGAGATACATGTAGTCGTCGGTGTCGGACACTACATCCACGTCCCACAAGTGACGTGGGCGTTGAAGCCCGCGTCACTTATGGGACGTGGATGTAGTGTCCGACACCGACGGCCACATGTCTCTCACATCGATGATACTTGCTATTTAAGGTTTCCTCTACCGCCACTAGTAGAAAACGGAGCTTTAAAACCTAAAGCCCCCTCCCCTTTAGTACCGGTTCGGCACGAACCAGCGCTAAAGTGCCACCACGTGGCGTGAGCTCGAGCCCTGGTATGGGGGACCTTTAGTACCGGTTGGTGTACTAAAGTTTTTTTTTGAATTTTTTTTGAAAATTTTGAAAAAAAATTGATTATTTTTTTCGATTTTTAATTTTTCTGAATTATTTGGTGATTTAGTCTCTAATCACCTCTCTTAACTGCTCAAGTGTGGATCACTCATTCCAAATCATCTAACTTCTCGACCGGTCACCCATCCCTCTCACTACTTCAGCCCGAGCACGCTTAACTTTCGGGTTCTATTCTCCTTCGTTTCCAAGTCTACGCTTGTTGTTTTCCTGACAATAGTAAGATGCCAATACTATTAACCCTCAGGAGTTTAGCTTGAGCATGAAGTCACACATTTCACTGTTTGAGTTTGAAACTATTATTCTAAAAAACAGTAATATTTAGTAACACTAATATTTCTTGAATAAGTTTGACCATAGGTTGACCACTGTTTGACCACAGTTTGACCATAGTTTGACCAGATTTGACCAAAATTCAAAAAATTGAAATAATTATTTAGTAACACTAATATTCTTGAATAATTATGTAGTAACATTAATACTTCTTGAATAAGTAGTTTGACCAGATTTAACAAAAAAATTTAAAAAACTTAAATTTGACCATATCTTTTTTTCCTTTTGGATTTTTGAGGATTCTAAAAAATTACAAACAGGCCGTAGGCGGTCTCCATCGGATGCGGATTTTCGTGCTGAATTTTTTGATATATTATACGTTTTTTTCCGACATCATATGCAAAAGTTATAGCCGTTTTACATTTTCCCTACACTTTTTGCAAAACATGTCCAAATTTAAGTTTTCAAATTTTCCTAACTAGTAGATGTAGTAATATAACTACCTCTCGAAGGATTTTATTTTTTGAAGTTTTTATCATTTTCTTTTGATTTTTCCAGAACTGAAATGGCGACACACGGGGGGGTAGAGTTTGAAAATTGCCCTATAGTGCCGGTTCGTGTCACAAACCGGTACTATAGGTCAGACCCGTTTAGTACCGGTTCGTGGCACAAACCGGTACTAAAGGTTAGCCCTTTAATACCGGTTTGTGCCACGAACCGGTACTAAAGGTGATCGTGGGGCCCCAGCCTGACGCCAGCCTGCCATCGCCCCTTTAGTACCGGTTCGTGGCACGAACCGGTACTAAAGGTTCAACACGAACCGGCATTAATGCATAGTTGTTCAAACCGGCACTAATGGTACCATTAGTGCCGGCTCAAATTCAAACCAGCACTAATGTGCTTCAAGTTTGACCCTTCTTCTACTAGTGCGCTCGGCGACCCTGACCCTCGACGACCCTCGTTCCCGATAAAAAAAGAGGAAGAAGAAGAAAAAAAAGAGAACGAGGGTCGTCGAGGGTCAGGGCCGCCGAGTGGTAGAGGAAACCCTAAATAGCAAGTATCGTCGATGTGAGATACATGTGGCCGTCGGTGTCAGACACTACATCCACGTCCCACAAGTGACGCGGGTCGACGCCTCATTCCTTTCTTCTTCTCCTCTTATTTTTCTTCTTTTTTCTTCTTCTTATTTATTTATCCTCGTCTTCCTCTCCCCTCTTCTTCTCCTTTCTTCCTCTTCTTATTTCCTTTTTCCTCTCATTCTTTTTCTTCTTCTTCCTTCTTAAAAATACATGAAGTAGTATTGCTTGTTTTTTTTAAATAATGTTCAAATAGAAATTTTAGAAAAAAAGTAAAGGTTTTGCCTAATTCATTGTTCATATGAATATGCAAACACTTGCATATTTACAATAATCAATATCACCAAAAAAATCTATGAACAGAAAAAAATACTATTTTTTCTGTTAATCTATCTTTTGCATACATATACACACATACATATACTATACATATACATATAATCAGGAAAAAACTTATATGAATTAGCAAAAAAAAGGGGAAGAGGGGGCGGTGCCGGCCCTGAACAAAGCGAGAGGCGACGGCGGCGCGGGGCGGCGACGGCGAGGCAGAGGCGGGGCGGCGATGGCGTAGGGGCGCGACGCCGGGCGGCGACGGCGTCGGGATGGCGCGGGGAGGTGACCGCGACGGCGCGGGGTGGCGTGCGGCGATGGAGTCGGGGCGGCGTGGGGTGGCGACGGCGTCTGGGCGGCGCGGGACGGCGTCGGAGGCAGGGCGACAACGGCGACGGCGAGGCGCAGAGGGGCAGCCTGGCGGCGTCGGGCGGGGAAGACGAACTGAATGGAAATTTTCACAAGTGCTAGTTATATAGAAGAAGCATTGGTCCCGGTTCAAGGCACCAACCGGGACCAATGCCACCTTTAGTGCCGGTTGGTACCACCAATCGAGACCAAAGGCCTCTTTTCAGCAGCCCAAAGGGCGGGAAGCGGCGGCCTTTGGTCCCGGTTGGTGGCACCAACCGGGACTAAAGGTGGGCATTGTTCACGGTTTGTGCCACGAACCGTGACCAATGCCCCCTTTAGTCCCGGTTGGTGCCATCAACCGGGACCAAAGGCCTGCGCCTGCTAAAGCCGCGGTGCGGTGGGATGTTTAGTCCCACCTCACTAGCTGAGGAGCGGCCGCACCTGTTTATAAGCGCTGCCCCGCCCTCTCCATCGAACTCCTTAGAACTGCAGGCCTTTGGGCCTAATCTCACACCGCTATGCCTATGGGCCTGCTGGGCCTTCTGCGGGCCTGAATCCTGGCCCATGGATAGGCTTTTAGTCGTATTCAGGCCGTGGTGGCCTAGTAGGTGGCATTTTTTTTACTATTTGTTTTTTCATTTCTACTTATAACTAAATACTTATAGTTTTTAGTGATTTTTTACTTTTAGGTTACAAAAATTATAAACTTTCAGTTAGTGCCATTAGTTTTAAAATTTGAATAGTTTAAATTTGAATTTTTTTAATATTTGTCTGAATCACTAGTTTATGAATAACTTTACTATAAAAATTGATTTTTGAGTCATTCTTTTTCCTGCTATTTAATATTACTGTGTTTTATCATTATACTCAATTTGGTAATTTTAGTTAGTCATAACAAATATTATAGGCATTTTTTTTCTTTTTTGCTATTTATTTTTTTCATTTCTACTTAGAACAAAATACTTATAGTTTTATAGTGATTTCTTTTTTCTTTTAGGTCACAAAAATTATAAACTTTCTGCATTATTTATTTTCTTTTGTTTTTTGCTTTATTTTTTAATTATTTTTTCTTTTAGTTTTAGAAAAATTATAAACTTTCTGTTAGTGCCGTTAGTTTTCAAATTTGAAAACACTTTTTTAGTTTTTTTGTTTTCTTTGTTGCTTTATTTATTTTATTTTGTTTCTACTTACAACAAAATACTTATTGTTGCTATTTTATTTTTTTCAGTTTTTTGTTTTGTTTTTTGTATTATTTATTTTCTTTTGTTTTTTGCTTTATTTTTTAATTCTTTTTGCTTTTAGGTCAGCAAAATTATAAACTTTCTGTTAGTGCCATTAGTTTTCAAATTTGAATAGTTAAAATTTGAATTCTTTGAAATTTGTGTGAATCACAAGTTTGTGATTAACTTTACTAAAAAATGAACATAGATGCACCTATAGAGAAAATTCGACCTAAATTCATAGTTTTCAAATGAATTCTGAAAAAGTTGGCATAGCATACTCGTGTGTTACAAAGTTGGCATGGTATCATCATAATAGTTGCGGGAGAAAGTCTTCACTTTTTCTTCGCTTGTGGCATTTGTTTATTGCGCCGTAACCATGGATAATCTTCATCGTTTATCAGGATGCTTGGGTCAGCCTTGACATTGAAGGGAGGAATTTCATGAAACTTTTCATAATCTTCAGACATGTCTGTCTTGCCCTCCACTCCCAGGATATCCCTTTTTCCTGAAAGAACTATGTGGCGCTTTGCCTCATCGTATGATATATTCGCTTCCTTATCTTTTCTTTTTCTCGATTTGGTAGACATGTCCTTCACATAGATAACATGTGCCACATCATTGGCTAGGACGAACGGTTCGTCAATGTACCCAAGATTTTTCAGATCCACTGTTGTCATTCCGTACTGTGGGTCTACCTGTACCCCATCGCCTGATAGATTGACCCATTTGCACTTAAACAAGGGGACCTTAAAATCATGTCCGTAGTCAAGTTCCCATATGTCCACTATGTAACCATAATATGTGTCCTTTCCGCTCTCGGTTGCTGCATCAAAGCGGACACCGCTGTTTTGGTTGGTGCTCTTTTGATCTTGGGCGATCGTGTAAAATGTATTCCCATTTATATCATATCCTTTGTAAGTCAATACAGTCAAAGATGGTCCCCTGGACAACAAGTATAGCTCATTACAAACAGTGTTGTCACCTCTGAGACGTATTTCCAACCAACTGCTGAAAGTCCTAATGTGTTCACGTGTAATCCAGTCATCGCACTGCTCCGGGTGTTTGGAGCGCAGACTGTTCTTGTGTTCATCGACGTACGGGGTCACCAAGGTAGAGTTCTGTAGAACTATGTAGTGTGCTTGAGACCAAGAATATCCGTCCCTACATATTATCGAGTCACTTCCAAGAGTGCCTTTTCCAGTCAGTCTCCCCTCATACCGCGATTTAGGGAGACCTATCTTCTTAAGGCCAGGAATGAAGTCAACACAAAACCCGATAACATCCTCTGTTTGATGGCCCATGGAGATGCTTTGTGATGCCCCCGATTTGACCGTACACTAATCATACACGCAAATGCGTACGATCAAGATCAGGGACTCACGGGAAGATATCAGAACACAACTCTACAAATAAAATAAGTCATACAAGCATCATATTACAAGCCAGGGGCCTCGAAGGCTCGAATACAAGAGCTCGATCATAGACGAGTCAGCGGAAGCAACAATATCTGAGTACAGACATAAGTTAAACAAGTTTGCCTTAAGAAGGCTAGCACAAACTGGGATACAGATCGAAGAGGGGCGGGCCTCCTGCCTGGGATCCTCCTAATCTACTCCTGGTTGTCGTCAGCGGGCTGCACGTAGTAGTAGGCACCTCCCGAGTAGTAGTAGTCGTCATCGACGGTGGCGTCTGGCTCCTGGGCTCCAACGTCTGGTTGCAGCAACCGGGTATAGGAAGGGGGAGAAGGGGGAGTAAAGCAACCATGAGTACTCATCCAAAGTACTCGCAAGCAAGGAGCTACACTACATATGTATGCATTGGTATCAAATGGAATAAGCGTATCATATGTGGACTGGACTGCAGAATGCCGGAATAAGAGGGGGATAGCTAGTCCTTTCGAAGACTACGCTTCTGGTAACCTCCATCTTGCAGCAGAAGAAGAGAGTAGATGGTAAGTTCACCAAGTAACATCGCATAGCATAATCCTAACCGATGATCCTCTCCTCGTCGCCCTGTTAGAGAGCGACCACCGGGTTGTATCTGGCACTTGGAAGGGTGTGTTTTATTAACTATCCGGTTCTAGTTGTCATAAGGTCAAGGTACAACTCCAAGTCGTCCTGCTACCGAAGATCACGGCTATTCGAATAGATTAACTTCCCTGCAGGGGTGCACCACATAACCCAAAACGCTCGATCCCATTTGGCTGGACACACTTTCCTGGGTCATGCCCGGCCTCGGAAGATCAACACGTCGCAGCCCTACCTAGGCACAACAGAGAGGTCAGCTCGCCGGTCTAAATCCTATGGCGCAGGGGTCTGGGCCCATCGCCCATTGCACACGTGCACGTTGCGAGGGCGGCCGGAAGCAGAACTAGCCCCCTTAATACAAGAGCAGGCTTACGTTCCAATCCGGCGCGCGCCGCTCAGTCGCTGACGTCATGAAGGCTTCGGCTGATACCATGACGTCGAGTGCCCATAACTATCCCCGCGTAGATGGTTAGTGTGTATAGGCCAGTGGCCAGACTCAGATCAAATACCAAGATCTCGTTAAACATGTTAAGTATCCGCGAACGCCGACCAAGGCCAGGCCCACCTCTCTCCTAGGTGGTCTCAACCTGCCCTATCGCTCCGCCACAAAGTAATAGTCGGGGGTCGTCGGGAACCCAGGCCCACCTCTACCGGGATGGAGCCACCTGCCCCTTCAGCCCCCAACTCCGAACAGTACCACAGGTAATGTAACAGTGTAAAGTATATAGTATATGCCCGTGATCACCTCCTGAAGTGATCACGGCCCAGTAGTATAGCATGGCAGACAGACAAGAGTGTAGGGCCACTGATGGAACACTAGCATCCTATACTAAGTATTTAGGATTGCAGGTAAACGTATCAACAGTAGTAGCAAGGACAGGCTATGCATCAGGATAGGATAACGGAAAGCAGTAACATGCTACACTACTCTAATGCAAGCAGTAGAGAGAAGAATAGGCGATATCTGGTGATCAAAGGGGGGGCTTGCCTGGTTGCTCTGCCAAGAGAGAGGGGTCGTCAACATCATAGTCGTACTAGGTAGCAGCGGCGTCGGTCTCGGTGTCTAGCGAGAGAAGAGGGGGAAGAACCAATAAATATAATGCAAACAGATGCATGACGATGCATGACATGACAAAGCGTGATGCTAGGTGTGCCCTAACGCGGTACGAGGTGGTACCGGTGAAGGGGAAAAACATCCGGGAAAGTATTTCCGGTGTTTCGCGTTTTCGGACAAATGAACCGGAGGGGGAAAGTTGCGTGTTCTCTATGCTAGGTACGTGTGACGGAGGAACGGGCTGCGTATCCGGATTCGTCTTGTCGTTCTGAGCAACTTTCATGTACAAAGTTTTTCCATCCCGAGCTACGGTTTATTTTATATTGATTTTAAAAGATTTAAATCAGATTTATTTAATTATTTTAATCCAACATTATCGAGAATAGTACCAGCTGACGTCATTATGACATCAGCGGTCAACTGTGACCGTTGACCGGGTCAAACTGGCATGTGGGTCCTACTGGTCATAGACTGTTCAGTTAATTAACAAAAGTTAATTAAGTTAATTAGTTATTTTAGGTTAATTAAACAGGATTAATTAGTTAATTAGGTTAATCTAATCAAAATTAATTAATTTAACTAATTATTTAATTAATTAATTAATTAATATTTTAATTATTTACTTATTTAATTAATTCTTTTATTTTTATTATTCTTTCTCTTCTTTAAAAAAATCATTCCAGGGGGTGGGCCCCGTTTGTCAGCGACCCGGGGGGCTTAACGGGCACAGTGCACGGCTGGGTGCCGCCCGAACTGGCGCGGCCGCGGCGTAAAGGGTGTCGGGCGCCCAGCCCATTTGGGCGTATGCCCCGGCCACCAGGGCCAATGGCCACAGCAGGGCACGGCGAGGCCGGCCGCCGGAGGCGGAAGTGGCGAGGCCACTATGGGGAGGCACCGGGGCGCCGGAGCAGAGGCGGGGGGCTGTGGCGGTGTGCAGCGAGGGGCGGGCGGCAAGCTGCAGCGACGCGCGGGGTAGCAGCAACAACAACAAGGGGGCGGCGCGGCGAGCAGCAGGGAAAGCCCGAGTGCGGGGGCAGCGGTGCGGGAGGGCACGGCCGGGCGGAGGTCGACGACAGCAACGATGTTGTACGCAGGCGGTCGAGGCCATGAGCAGAGAAGGGCAGGGGCGCGGTCGCGACCAAGACACGGGCAGCACAGGCAGGTCTCGGGGAGGCGTGGCTGGAGCGCGACGCGGACGGCGGCGGGCGCCAGCGTGCAGCGGGCGGCCGGGCGCGTGTGGGCACGCGCCATGCCGAGGCCAAGCGAGCAGGGGTGACGAGGAGGGGCTATGGTCATGCGCGCGCGAGTGGACGACGCCGGTGACCGAGAACCAGGGGAGAGAGGGAGGGAGGCCGGAGCTCACGCGGGGCCGTAGGGTCTCAGGCCGCGGGGCGCGAGGTGGAGGTTGTAGACGGTCGGGCGACAGGGTCGGGGCAGTCTGGCACGACGAGGTGGAGGTCGTTGGGGAGGAGGACGGGGACGCGAGGCGGCGGACCCGGCGAGCGATGACGGCGGTCCGGGGCGGCGATCCAGTGCGAGGGGCAACGGGCGGTGAGTGACGAGGCCAAACCACCGATCTCGATCTGGATCGAGAGGGAGGAGAGGGAAAGGCGAAGTGGGGAGAGTGGGGATGGGTCGTGCGGGAGGAGTGGAGGTTGTGGGGAGGGGATTGCTAGGGTTCGATCACCCCAGGGAGCTGTAGGCGTCGGTCGGGCCGGCCCGGTTGGCAGAGAGGCCAGCTGGGCCGTGGCCCGGTGGGGGGATCTCTCTCTTTACCTTTTTTGGTTATTTTCTCTTTGCTTATTTTTTTATGTATTATTTTAGTTACACATTATTTTTAGTTTATTAAAATATGACAATAGCTACTAAAACAATGTTTTGAAAATAACCCACTGCAATAAAAGTTTTACCACAAAATAGAAAATGGTTTACTATTTTTCAAAGTTTAATAGACATTTATTTAATTGCTTTAACTAATTTTTAACTATTCTAGAGCTTTTGAACATTTTATCAAAGTTAGGTTTCTTCACCAAAATTACATATGCAGTATTTATCACCTCTAGAACATTTTAGTTTTAATGTTTGAAAAGTTTGTTGTTTGCCTTTATTTTAAATTTGAATTTTGAATCAGTTTTGAATCAACGTGAGATTAGCAACACTTAAAGCGATGACATGGCACCATTAGCATGGGATTACTATAGCTTAATTACCCGGGTGTTACATGCTTCCTTCTGGCCTAGCGCGGTTACAGACATATTTCTTTAGGACTCCCATGAACCTCTCAAAGGGGAACATATTGTGTAGAATTACGGGCCCGAGGATGACAATCTCGTCGACTAGATGAATTAGGACGTGCGTCATGATATTGAAGAAGGATGGTGGGTACACCAGCTCGAAACTGACAAGACAATGCGCCACATCACTCCTTAGCCTTGGTACGATTTCTGGATCGATCACCTTCTGAGAGATTGCATTGAGGAATGCACATAGCTTCACAATGGCTAATCGGACGTTTTCCGGTAGAAGCCCCCTCAATGCAACCGGAAGCAGTTGCGTCATAATCACGTGGCAGTCATGAGACTTTAGGTTCTGAAACTTTTTCTCTGGCATATTTATTATTCCCTTTATATTCGACGAGAAGCCAGTCGTGACCTTCATACTGAGCAGGCATTCAAAGAAGATTTCTTTCTCTTCTTTCGTAAGAGCGTAGCTGGCAGGACCTTTATACTGCTTCGGAGGCATGCCGTATTTTTCGTGCAAACGTTGCAGGTCCTCCCGTGTCTCAGGTGTATCTTTTGTCTTCCCATACACGCCCAAGAAGCCTAGCAGGTTCATGCAAAGGTTCTTTGTCACGTGCATCACGTCGATTGAAGAGCGGACCTCTAGGTCTTTCCAGTAGGGTAGGTCCCAAAATATAGATTTCTTCTTCCACATGGGTGCATGTCCCTCAGCGTCATTCAGAACAGCTAGTTCACCGGGACCCTTTCCAAAGATTACGTGTAAATCATTGACCATAGCAAGTATGTGATCACCGGTACGCATGGCGGGCTTCTTCTGGTGATCTGCCTCGCCTTTGAAATGCTTACCTTTCTTTCGACATTGATGGTTGGTCGGAAGAAATCGACGATGGCCCAGGTACACATTCTTCCTGCATTTGTCCAGGTATATACTTTCAGTGTCATCTAAACAGTGTGTGCATGCGTGGTATTCTTTGTTTGTCTGTCCTGAAAGGTTACTGAGAGCGGGCCAATCGTTGATGGTCACGAACAGCAACGCCTTTAGGTTAAATTCCTCCTGTCTATGCTCATCCCACGTACGTACATCGTTTCCATTCCACAGCTGTAAAAGTTCTTCAACTAATGGCCTTATGTACACATCAATGTCGTTGTCGGGTTGCTTAGGGCCTTGGATGAGAACTGGCATCATAATGAACTTCCGCTTCATGCACATCCAAGGAGGAAGGTTATACATACATAGAGTCACGGGCCAGGTGCTGTGATTGCTGCTCTGCTCCCCGAAAGGATTAATGCCATGCGCGCTTAAAGAAAACCATACATTCCTTGGGTCCTTTGCAAACTCATCCCAGTACTTTCTCTCGATTTTTCTCCACTGTGACCCGTCAGCGGGTGCTCTTAACTTCCTGTCTTTCTTCCGGTCCTCACTGTGCCATCGCATCAACTTGGCATGCTCTTCGTTTCTGAACAGACGTTTCAACCGTGGTATTATAGGAGCATACCACATCACCTTCGCAGGAACCCTCTTCCTGGGGGGCTCACCGTCAACATCACTAGGGTCATCTCGTCTGATCTTATACCGCAATGCACCGCATACCGGGCATGCGTTCAGATCCTTGTATGCACCGCGGTAGAGGATGCAGTCATTAGGGCATGCATGTATCTTCTCCACCTCCAATCCTAGAGGGCATACGACCTTCTTTGCTGCGTATGTACTGTCGGGCAATTCGTTATCCTTTGGAAGCTTCTTCTTCAATATTTTCAGTAGCTTCTCAAATCCTTTGTCAGCCACAGCATTCTCTGCCTTCCACTGCAGCAATTCCAGTACGGTACCGAGCTTTGTGTTGCCATCTTCGCAATTAGGGTACAACCCCTTTTTGTGATCCTTTAACATGCGATCGAACATCAGCTTCTCCTTTTGACTTTCGCATTGCGTCCTTGCATCGACAATGACCCGGCGGAGATCATCATCATCGGGCACATCGTCTGGTTCCTCTTGATCTTCAGCAGCTTCACCCGTTGCAGCATCATTGGGCACATCGTCTGGTTCCTCTTGATCTTCACCAGCTCCCCCCGTTGCAGCATCACCGTATTCAGGGGGCACATAGTTGTCATCGTACTCTTCTTCTTCGTCGTCTTCCATCATAACCCATATTTCTCCGTGCCTCGTCCAAACATTATAGTGTGGCATGAAACCCTTGTAAAGCGGTGGGAGTGAAGGATTTTCCGGTTAGAGTAAGACCTCGTATTCCCACATTCAGTGCATGGACAACACATAAAACTATTCTGCTTGTTTGCCTCAGCCGCAACGAGAAACTCATGCACGCCCTTAATGTACTCGGAGGTGTCTGTCACCGTACATCCATTGCTGGTTTATCTGCGTGCATTATATATAATTAAGTGTCCAAATTAATAGAAGTTCATCATCACATTAAAACCAAAGTACATACATAGTTCTCATCTAATAACATATAGCTCTTCAGAGCATCTAATTAATTAAACCATACATTGAAACTATGTAAAACATTTCAATGCGAAAACAATGCGATCATAATCACAACCAAGGTAACAATTGATCCAACGGCATAATGATACCAAGCCTCGGTATGGATGGCATATTTTCTAAACTGTCTAATCTTCAAGCGCATTGCATCCATCTTGATCTTGTGATCATCGACGACATCCGCAACATGCAACTCCAATATCATCTTCTCCTCCTCAAATTTTTTATTTTTTTTCCTTCAACAAATTATTTTCTTCTTCAACTAAATTTAAACTCTCGACAATAGGGTCGGTTGGAATTTCCGATTCACATACATCCTACATAAATAAAATCTATGTCACGTTGGTCGGCATAATTTTCATAAACAATAAATGAACCAATAGTTATAAAGATAATATATATACCACATCCGAATCATAGACAGGACGAGGGCCGACGGGGGCGGATACCAAAATCATCGCACTATATAAGATGCAATAATAAAAGTAAGAAAATAATACAAGTATCTATGTAAACATACAAGTAAGAATATTTTTCCTTTCAGAAAAAAGATAAGAATAAGAGGCTCACCACGGTGGTGCCGGCGATGAGCTCGGCACGGGTGATCGACGGCGGTGAAGACGGGGACAGGGCATGACGGACCGCTAAACCTAGACAAATATTGAGAAAAATGGAGCTTGGAAGTCGAGCTTGGAGAGGAGAAAGCTTAAGTAGTGTGGCTCGGACATTCCATCGAACACCTTGTGTGCATAGGAGGTGAGCTAGAGCACCACCAAGCTCTCTCCCCCTCAGCCAAAAAAAACAAAGCAGTGTGCTCTGCTCTTACGCGAGGGGGTATATATAGGCACCTCATTGGTCCCGATTGGGGGCATGAACCGGGACTAAAGGGGAGCCTTTGGTCCCGGTTCAAGCCACCAACCGAGACCAATGGTGGTGGGCCAGGCGCGAGGCCCACTGGTCCTAGTTCGTCCCACCAACCGGGACCAAAAGGTTCAGATGAACCGGGACCAATGGCCAACGTGGCCCGGCCAGCCCCCTGGGCTCACGAACCGGGTCCAATGTCCCCATTGGTCCCGGTTCTGGACTGAACCGGGACTAATGGGCTGACCCGGCCTGGACCGTTGCCCCCTTTTCTACTAGTGTATCATCATTTGATAAATCAGGAAATGGTTCTTCTCTCTTGATTCAAGTAGAAATACAAATGGTAAAAGGCACTAGAGCATCATTGAAGTGCATAACAACAATATATAGTATTTTTGCAATCCATGATGCCTGTTATTCCTGATCTTGCAACTTCATTGTCGCATTGTATGATAGCCAAATATCATTACGAAAAACAATTGAATGTATTTCATTACTCACACTTGCGTATGAGGAAACACTTAACTACCCCAGCATCTCTGTTTCAACTTTCATGGAGGGCGGCTATATATGGCTTGCACCGAGCACACACCAACTAAAGGTCTTTCTGAGAATTTCCCTAAGAAAAATGCACCACATATTTACTCTCACTTCATTGTTGGGACAAAGTAGCAAGATAACTTAACTAGCTAGTTGCAGGCTAGTAGTATCCTGGGCATGTCACAACTATTACTAACTAAAAAAAAACTAACTCAAGGACATGGTTTGTCATAGCATATGTCTGCATCATCTCATGAGTTGTGATCGAAAATGTGAAACTGGAAACTAAACGTTCAACTAAATGCCAAGAGGGGTCACCAAGTAAACAGTAATAACAAAACCAACATGCAGATGTGTACTCTTTCCTAAGAACTCTCTAAGAAGGCACAGTTCACTTGGCTATGATTATGCAAGGTAGCCCTACTTTTTCATGGTGTTGTATAGAGAAATTTCATACCAAAACTCGATCAATGCATAGACAAAAAAGAATGTCAGGTTCTACATGAATAATGTAGCAAAAGCACGTTATTCATGATGGAGTTGTTCCTAGTGTTTCATGTTCGAAATTATGCGATTGTAGATGCATATAAGAATTTCAAACAGGTTTTAAAGGTTCTACTATGAGTTGGTGCCGATACCGGACAAGTCCATGCCTTATCAATTTGGGGTGGACATTCAGGTGATCATACATTCGGTTTGGTTGGGTCAGTTTGTAAGAAATTGACATGCAGAGCTGAATTTGTCTCCCTCCAAACAATTGGCTAAACCAGTATATGTAGGGCATAAACCTTGGTTGGCGAAGAATGTCATGCGGGCAAGTGTTGAACCGATGAGGACAATTCAAGTAGCGATGATTGGCGACACCACGCGGGCATGCGCAGCCAACGAAGACCTCCTGCTCCCGCGCATGGTGAGCTGGGCCGACCCATTAAGCACGAACGCTCGCTCGTTGCTCCGTCGACAGGCGGGTTCGCTCGCTCGATTCTTTCTTGGCTCGGTCACTTGTTTGCCGGTTTACCCTTGATTTTTTCTTGCCTCGGTCATTAGTTCGTCGGTTTACCCTTGGAGCACTGACCGTTTGACCCGTTGATGATTGCCTTCTCAAAAATTTGGAAAGGAGTTTTAGAAGTGTTCATACAATTGGAAAAAGTATGGAAAATACAAAAAAGTTCATGAACACAAAAATGTTCACGAATTTGATTACAAAAAAGTTCTTACTTTTGAAAGAAACTTCATAAGTTCAAAAAAAAGTTCATGAAAAACAAAAAAAGAAAAAGAAAAAGAGAATAAAATAAAAAGCCTAGAAAAACTCGGAACCAAAAATACCATAAAGAAACCAATTCCGGTACAAACGACAAGGCTGGAATGTGCCGGCCCAGCCCACTTAAGTTATTTAGTTTTAAACGAGTGTGCATCATGAACAGATAAGACAGTATTGGACGCCTTAATCGCCGAATAGGATTCTCGCAGCCAACCAGCGATAGAGAGGGACGGGCAACAGGGGTGATACGAGTGTACGAGCCTACGGGCCATAGCCGAGGACGACAACCGACGATGGCGAGCTGGCGCCGCACGATAGGAGCATAAGCAAGTGCGGTTCATGGTGGGTAATGTCATTTTGCAGGCTGATGGGAAAAAAGTTCGGCATCTTCTTATCATTGTATACAAGATTCAAACGAGTTTTGGGTTTTATTTCGTGTCAAAATTTATAATAGCAGCCAAACACGAAAATTAGATTCCGGATCCCCTTACTGACAATCCATTTCCAACGGAAATATTATTCATACGTATCCAAAAGATTCTATCCAAATAAAATGATGGGTGCCAATTTTTGTCATGAATGTCTGGTCGATGAATGATCGATCTCCATTCATGTGCAAATCTGTTGCCCGCAGGAACATCTATCAAAGCCCATCATAAAGTTCACCGACCAATGTAGTGATCGTACAAATCAGAAATCAGAACCAACAAGCACACGCAGGCCCGAGCGTGTGGTCTTCATATGGTGATTACATTATGATCTGGATCTGTTGGGTTGTTGTATAATATCAACTCGAGTGCAGTTCCATTTCTCCTCCTATAAATAATGAAGAGATGCTAACTGCTTCGATATTTCACAGAAGCTGGCTGTCTTCAAGTTCAAATGACCACCATATCTTTCGGTGACCATAGAGTAAGACTAGAAATGGGAAGCATCGGAGAAGTGCAAATCCTTACGGTTAAAGGGAGTCGTGCGGCCTGCGGCAGTCGCCGGAGCTAAACAGCGCCGACTAGCAGAGAAGCTGCCGACATGGACTAGCCGCCGACCTGGAGCAGGCGAGTAGCTGCAGCAGTCCGGGCAACAGCTGCTGAACCAGCCTCTTGAGCAGCAACTAGCTCATCCATTGGAGCCCAATCCACTGTCGATGCTGCCGCCGCTGCAGTTGCATCCCTCCGACTAGTCCTCTCCATTAACTGCGCCTCTACTAGTAGACCACACAGAGAGCCCCTCCCACAGAATTCACGTGTCACGCGTGTTAAGCTACCGTCCGTACCAAAATGTACTAGAAGCAAAGGCGTACGTAGACGCGCTGCTGGCCCTGTTTAAATCCATGGGTTAGACTTAGTTCAGGTTAGTTTGAATTTAACTAATCTAAAAATATCCAAACAGGAGGGTTAGTTTGGGTGAGATGCATCTAATCTATCTCAAAAAATTAGGGTCCCGATAACTGCCATACGTGTGGTGTATCGGATAGTTGTGCCACACGCCTTGTGTGGCATGAACAGCAACTAGGCCACACACCTACGTGTGGGCAAAACAACTAATGCCCACACACATCTTTTTTTCCCTTCTGAACCCTCTCACACGCGTGTGTGTGGGCGAAGTTGATAACGCCCACACGCCCATATGTCAGGCCTTGTACCCTTCTGGTCCGGCACGCGACGCGTGATGCCCACCGCGCGCCCGCAGTTGCCATGGTCCAGACCCTCGTACCCTTCGTTTATCTGCAGTTGCCATGTCGCTGAACTATGGTTGCCATGTCAGACAACTGCAGTTGCCATGGTTGCTCAACTGCAGTTGCCATGTATGGTCTGATCTAATGTAGTTGCCATGATTTCATAATTTTAGGAGTTGCCACATACTAACACTAGGCAGTTGAGAGAGTTGCCATGTGCTCACAAGCATGCTAGGGCAGTTGCCATGTAATAAGGAAGAGTTGCCATCTGCTTACGTGCACGTTAGGGCAGTTGCCATGTACATGCACGTTGGGGCAGTTGCCATGTACCATGTAAAAACACATGGCAACTCGGTAAAAGACAGTTGCCATCTGATTACGTGCACACTAGGCAGTTGTCGTGTACCTTACAAAAACACATGGCAACTCGAGTAAAAAAAAGAGTTGCTACCTGCTTACAAAGCACACTAGAGGCAGTTGCCACGTGCGCTGCAAAAACACATGGCAACTAGCAGCTTACGTGTGGGAGAGGAGACGGGCGTGTGGGCGAGATGGCAAATGCCCACACAGCAGCCCTTGTGCGTGACTGAAAACTGGTGTGTGGGTGAACTGCTAAACGCCCACACACCGGCCCCTCCGTATGGTAAAACGGATGTGTGGACGAACTATGTCACACACCACACGCACATGCCTTGTCCTACGTGGCACAGAAAAATCAGCCAGATTATGTCAAGATTCGTGCATATAGTACTGGACGGTGATGGATGCGTGTGGTCGAGATGGTCAACGCCCACACGTGTGGGCGTTAACATTTCCGAAAAACTAACCCACCCAAGATGTGCTTATTTGGGTTAGTTCTTCTCGGGACCACTAATAAACATCTTTTTCTGTCGCTCTTCCCGCAGCAGATCCCTTCCCACTTCCTCGAAACTTCTCGTCCTCTCCCTCCCTCCCTTTCGCACCGTCCGTGAAGGCGCCTCACCGCATCCGCGCTTCATCTAACCCTGCCATCCAAACACCTCTTTGGTTAGAGTTAGTTTAGAGTTAGTTCAGGGTTAGAATCTAACTCTAACCTCTAACTGAGTTAGAGTATCCAAATAAGGCCGTTGTTGGAACCATGATTTCCTCCCATTCAAATTAGGTGTTTTGATATAGGCTAGTGTGTGCAATTTACGAAAACACTAGTATATAAATACAATGACGTGCTACATCTTCATAGGAGGTTATGAATTGCCCGGCATTTGTACTTATATTGTGGTTTTGCTTACCAATTATAAGTGTGAATAAATAAAAAAATATAAAACATCGAACAGCAGCATGAGAAGCCGCCGGCGGACTTGCTAAAACCTTTTTTTAATGTTAGCAGGAGAATTGCCAAATTCGTTGATTTGAAAGAGGTGTTATAAGAACATCATCAAAGGAGAAATGCACCGCATAAAAACAAACGCTAAAAAGGAAGAAAGGAAAATAGGGCTGCTCGGTTTATTGAAGAAAATCGGGCTAAAACCAAAGCAGTGCCTAGCTAGATTAGGATTAAAGCGCCACAACATATATAAGACGCCGAAAAGCCAAATCCCCACAACAAACTCGGGCGGGCACTCCGGCGCCTTCGCTGCTACCGGAGTGCACACGGACAACCGTCGTATTGTACAGGGCAGCTACAAGTATATCCACAAACATTGAGTACACCGAAGAGGAACGATACATCTAAAAGAGCGAGACATATGCCGCTCCGATCCCACGAGGCTAGCTGACATAGCTTGCCTGACGCTACTTGTATTCCAAGCGTGCTCCTGCTGCTTTCACTGTCGACTGACGATAAACTCCGAACTGATGCACCACCAATACTCCATGCTCACCAAAACACTGCCCTCTCCAGATCCACCACACCACCACTAACCAGGTGCTCCAACATCAGACTTGACTCCAAGGCAATGCTTCCAACAAAGTAATGACGCCAAAGGCGCCACCATTGCACATGATTTTCAGCAGGAGACAAGAACACGGCGCAGGGAGAGATGTAGGACCCCCTCGATGGCACCTCCGACAAGGGAAATCACACCCGAATGTGTCATTTGCCATTAGCTCAAACCAGAGTCGAGCATGAATGTCGTCAAGGAACCAAGCACCTATGCTGTGACGACGTCTCCAAACACACCACCACCAGGCCGGAGCAGCAGGTGACACTTTCTGCTCAACACAAAACTAGCTGGAGCACCACCGGCGACACAAGCCTAGAGCGTCCCAAAGGCACTACCCAGACCACGCCACCCTAGACCACCATCCTAACGGGGAGCCACAACGCACGACGCTTGGAATCACTCACCGGCCGAGTCACCTTTGGGCCTCCGACCGCCATAGTGCCAGATCCGACCGGCATGGCCAGACAGATCCGGCTGCTCAAGCCAGAGGCCGCAAGCCAAGGGAGCCCATGTCCCCCAGCGTCACCCCATGACGATGACGCGCGTGTCCACGCCACCCTTGGGCATCCCTGCCGTGCCCAACCCCTCCATCGCGCAGCCAAGAGCGTGTGCACCAGGCGCTAGACGCGCGCGCGGCCAGGCACCTCCACCGCGCTACCACGGACGTGAATCACACAGATCTATGCACGCAGACCGCAGATCCCAAGCTCCAGCAAGTGTCTGCGGATCAGTGTGCAATGTTGTCAAGAATGAAGCGCTAATCGATGCCACCTAGCGCCAATCTTCACGGACATCAAGGATATATCCACTAAATTTAGACACTTCGATTTAATTAGGATGGAGAACAATGGAGTAGTCCACGAAAAGTTATGCAAGAACCAATTTGGATTTGTTTCTCGAAGTTGGGTTTCCTAGGAGAGTTGGGAGTCTCACTGTAATGATTATACTGTAACGGTGTAACCTGCCCCTTGAATAACATATAGAGCTCTCTTCTCAAGAAAAATGGTTCATTCACCAATATTGATTTTTTAATGATACAAAGCAGAAGACATGTTAAGCCCAAAATCATCCTAGATAGTAAGGACTGGAGGGTAAGCAAGAAGCTAGGTCCTTTGCGATGGAATCTACATTACACTTACAAAGTAGGAAAGACTATCAAAATATATAGTGTTAAACATGTTGTCACGTTACATTGTGTGGTGTGCGCCTCATATCTTGTATATAGCAAGTTGGTTAGTTAGTAGAGATAGAGTTTGTTCCTATTTATCTTTCTATCTCTTCTCCCCTTCCCGATTGTTTCTCTCCTGGTTGTTCCAACGACCAGAACACATAATAACGCATATAAAGGGAGTACATACAACTAAGGGAAGTACATCTCAAGACACTACATCTAAATGCATGACATGTAAGGGCACTATAAAACATGCCGATATGGCATTGCACTTAATTAGGAGATGAAGGCAGTAGTGGAAAATGACTAAAAACTTCAAGTGAAACATTAACACATATGACCTAGTGTCGAAAAGCTTGCCATGAGTGAACAGATCGCATACTCGAGACTCTCGGTGCAAAAGTGAATGTATTTCTAGATCTAATATAGAAGCGAAGAAAACCTAGACCTTCCCTCCCACTGGGAGACCTTCCCCAATGCGCAACAAGTGGTGCATCGGGTGGCACCCATTGGGGGTGGGCGTTGGGACACTCACTTATGGCGTGTCACTTGTTGCATGAGGATGCATTCAAAAGTGACATCCACGGATGGGCACAAATATTCCAGCCAAATCATATAATTTTACTGAATTCAACTTTGTATGTGAAATATCTCAAAGGCTAAATTGTAGTATCTATAATATTGTTGTAACACAAGTTGCTAACTAGCCATGTCATTTTTGGGGCTCCGTAAAGTCGCGTTAAAGAAGAAGCTTATGTATAACATATTAATCTTAAATGATATTGTCCTTTGTCATCGATCTTCTGATAGCATACCTAGTGTTTGTTTCTGGTTGTTGAAATTGGGTTGAGTGATTAATGTTACTTACATTTTTTGTTGCTTTCGTATCCAGTCTCGTAAATGCTGAAAAGATGCAGCGACATTGGTGCCTCTCATGTGGCATATCTGCCGTGCTTTTTTGTTTGGCAGATGACGTGTGTGCCATCGTAAATCTTCTCTCTAATCCTATTTCTGGTCTGGTCGATGCATCAGATTACTTAGTTTTTCTCTAGTGTGATAATGTTTAGCTGATAGGGAAAAAAATATACATGATGTCAAACATTTTCAGTAGCGGGCAGACGTTCCAAGTACAGAAATGCAGAAAAGATGAGTGACTTCTTGGTTTCTTCCAATAGGTGCGCCTAGTACCTGATTGCGTACGTAAACGCTTTGCAGGATTCCCAAACGTGTCCCATGTCCACTTAATGGCAAGATGATCCTTTGGGCGGAGCTAGGTGCACGGCCTCCCTACAAAACCTATGTCACAGGCATGTACGCCCTCGTCTATGTGCCGTAATGATCCCCCCGCCTCCTCAGTATTGACGCCATGGCGGTTTTCTCGAACTCTAACACACTGGATTTTTGAACCTTTCAACATGAAGATATGCGCTATTGTACTCTCCGATGCCTCCTAGTCCTACTCCCATCACGTGCGCTATAAGAAAATAGTTGCAAGGTTTTGATCGAATTCGAAAATAAACGTCTATTTCACTAGTACATATTTGGATGGACATCATACTATCAAAAAGCAACTAAGTTAATTGTCTCTCTCCCAGTTTATAAGGAGAGCAACTGAAGTGTGCTTTGATGTGTTGCAACAACCCAACAGTACGAGGGTCACATGGTCATGAACTCAACTATACTGAGGCGTATAGTGTCTTTTGGGATGCAACTTATCGACCTAAAAGGAAATTATATCTACTGCATTACTCCCGCCTATCCTAATTGCTGGTAGTTTTATCTCTTTGCGTCAGAATTAAGACATTTACAACTGCTCTAAGTTATTTTTTTTATTTCTTTTTAAAAATGGAGGAGAACCCACGGCCTCTGCAACTGGACGATGCATACAGCCACTTTATTAATTATTCACACAAGACCTTACAAAGTTATACAACAATAAGATTAAAGCCACCGTTTAGGCAACATCTGTCACTACTCCTATCCAGTTGATGTAGAGATGCTGATAGTCTGGGCCTAATACCAAACAGACCTCGCAGCCAAACCTACCATCTAGGACTTGAGGTCCCAACCAGGACGCCTGCCGGGTATAGGGCACCCACCAGTCCGGCGTACTTCTTAACCAGGACGCCTGCCGGGTATGAGGCTGCCGAAGCCACCTGCCACCAATCCATCTTCAGTGTTGTACTGCTGCATCAACCTTACCCGGTCTAGCTGCCGTCGACGCCACCACGACGCCAGACAGCGCCACCTCCCTGCGCGAGTCCATCTTCGCATCAGACGTCGAGTCTCCATGGCGCCATGCCGCCGAGATCCGCCACCATCAATGTGTAAGATGAAGCACCGCTCCGCCAAAAATCCTTCCACTGGTCCCTCGATCCGTGTACACCTCCACGAATGACGCCCCCAAGAAGAAAACGACACCATAGCTCCGCCGTCATGTGATCTACTGATCTAGGGTTTCCCCCGGAGGTAGCATAGAGTGGTCTTGAACTTCTCCACAGCAATGCCTTCAAGAAGGGAACGACGCAGACAGTGCCGCCACCGCCGGCCTTGGCAGCTAGCGGAGAGCAGGTTTTCACCCAGATCTATTCGAAGATCCTCCCTCAAGCATCTCATGCACGGACTGCCGCCATCTCTGTCGGGGACTGGACGAAAGGGATCCAGGCCGCCGCCGGCTGACCGGCCATGGCACCACCATGGTGCCTACAGCCGGCGCCGTCAGGCCCACCACGCTCTCCTGTAGATGCACACCAGAACCGTCGGCCCGCCCAAGCCCATCTGGGCAAGACCAGATCGGCGATCTCGGCCGCCGCCACAGGGGCGACTCCGCCGCGGGAGGTTGCGCCTCCGCTGACGCCGCCGTCACGCATGTCGTAGGGATCCCGCCGCTCCTTGCTGCCGGATCTTCGTCGAATGATGCGCCGCCGCCGCCGCCTGAAAAAAACGCCACCACCGCGTGAGGGATAAGGCGCCGCCGCCGCCATCATAGGCCAGGCTTTGCCGGTGAGACCTCAGGCGGCGGCAAGACGGAAGAGGCGAGGGGAGGAGGCCTAGGGCCGGCGGCATGGTCGCCCCCCGTGTCGCCTAGCGCTCTAAGTTATTCTAGAACAGAGTAGTTTCAATTTACAATATGCTACACATTTCACTAGTGTTGTAGGCTTGTAGAGTAGGGTAATGTAGTTGTGGGTGCACGGCTCCATTTACTATATCCTAGTGTTCATATTTACATCACCCTTTGTCAATTATGTACATGTCAAAGAGATGAACTTATGTGGAGGTGTATGTTTAGTGGCATGTGTGCATGTATTTATCTCATCTTCAATGGAAAATAATAGTATATGCTCATCAATATATATAATGTACATAGAACCATGTGACCTAGGTACTCGTTGTACTATAAACCTAATCTGGTGGGCTGGCTGAAGATAACAATTAAAATTCTTGATGATTGCTACTAAGAGGCTGTTCGGATTCTCTCCGCTCCATAAGTCCGCTCCCGGAGCAGGCGGAGCAGCCCCAAAAATTGTAAGTCCGTGGAGTCAACAGAGTGGAGCGGAGCATGCGGTAGATGAAAACCGCGGAGTGAGGAAAGAGGTGATTTGCAGATCCTGAAAATGAAAGAGTTCATCGAATTATAGAGGAATGCTACTGAAAGTGTAACATATCGGTTCAATAGATTTATGTATTTCGCTGTCGTCACGATTTTCTATCCCAACCGAGGTTGATTCAACCCCGAACGTGCCTCTAGCCCGGCCAACCTCATCTTAGCACAGGCCACAAACCAGATTATTGGGCTTTCGGGCGACTGAGGCAAACGGATTTTGTGGCTCGCACAATCGGTCAAGGAGCTGGAGCCCAGTATTTTGCGGAGCTAATGGATTACCAAACAGCCTCTAATTAGTAAGCTCCTTCCAATAGGATGACAATGAGCACACACCAGCAGCACTAAGTGGGATCCATCATTTAGCCTACTAGATGATACCCCGCGCATTGCGGCGGGAATCGGTTGCGCCTCAAGAAATCCAAATTTGTGATTCCACCGGTAATACGTCATCGAGATTGTCGAGGACGGGGGAAGGAGTTGCATCACATCTTGCCTGGTACTCACAAACCGAAGAGAACAACATAAAACAAACCAATCATGTGTTTGAAAATGTTATGTAGGATTTAATTTTATTGACTGGGTACTCTTGCTACTTGAAAGGATAATAGAAGAAAGTCTAATGAGACATTCAACAAACCAATCAATTGCGGGTTTGCACTCATAATTGTATTACATATCTCCTGGCACTCACAAATTGCACGCGCGCAGAGATAGAGATAGAGATTAATCAGATTAGATAACACAACCCCGCAAAAAAAGATTAGATAACACAAAGAAGAGTAGATGCATGATGTTCAAAAAGAGAAGAAGAAGAGTATATGCATACAGTTGCTTTCCTCGCTGATTAATGTGAAGCTGCTATCCTTATGTATGTGAACACATCTAATCCAAAATTTTAAAGCAATTGAATCAAACATAATTTAGATCAGATTCCTAGTTCTTATATATAAAAATTTCAAATCACAAACATTAGTCTATTATTCTTATTTATTAAGTTGAACAGTATTCCAATTTTTCACAGGTTGTAAAATCAGCTTTGTCCATCTTCTGGAGATATTCAATTGCTAATCTTGATGTATATTTAAGTAGCACATTTTTAGAAATATCTACCTATGTGCCGAAACCCATGAAGACTTTCTTTAATTGTGGACTCCTTATTTACATACTTTTGCAACAAAATGAATAATCGCTAAGTACACCATACCAAATGGCATACCACAACCCAAGTAACCTGATGCAGTACTACAAATGTTCTAGTGAAAACACTAATCAAGGGTGATTTATCGTCATGTATAACTTAAGCTGGATAATGCAATTTGTCACCCTTCATGTAGTACCCGAGAACATTCGTTGGGTCAATCAATCAACTAACATGTCAATAGTCACGTGTTGGTGCTGGTCGGGCAAAAGGATTGCTGAAGCAATCAACTTCAAGTAAAGTAGAAACAGATCTTAAATGGATTAGAATATTAAACTTTTAGACATAAAATGTGCATAGCACAAATAGTCAAAGATTTCGCTCTGATTTGTCAGTGCATGGACAACGGGATGCAGGAATAGGGCCTCGTTTTCAACTTGTTGTAGCCTCCGTAGTACTGCATAAGAAAGTGCATTCTAGATGGAAAAAATCAACCAAAAGAAAGCCAATGAGATTATAACTCAACACATACCCAACTTTTAATCTGTGCGTACCTTCAAATCATTTGGTCAATCAATCAATCACGCACCCAGTATCCTGAAAACAAAGAGAGGGTGATTTTAGTTGGTAATGCTAGCATACTTTTACTGAATAGAATCACCCGATCAGAAAACATTGGCATAGCCTTGAGGATACTTGATGAGAAAACGCTGACCGCAACCTGAGGAGTATGTCGACCACAACCTGTACTTGTGTGATTCTGTGCAAGACAAAACGATGCAGACCACCGCTGGTCCGCTGGTATTGTTTCTCTGGGAAAGAGGTTATCGGTGGTAATAGAAGTCATGGATGAACTAATATTGTGTACCATGGATAGACGGGATTCCTGCCTGCTTCTATTGCCCCCAGCTTGTCCGAGGCCGCCGGCGTGAGGACACCCGGAGCAGAGCGCCCACTGGAATCAGGGCCACAGCGGCGATGGCTGCATCTCGTGCATCCGAGGCGACGAACGCGAGGAAGGCCCAAAGCGCGGAGGGGCGCGTCCAAGGCCGCCGGCTCTAGGAGGGCATGTTGTTTCAGCTGCACGGGAATGGCTACATCAATCACTTTTTCCATGGAAAGATTGTTGCGGATCCAACGCGAGCAGACAGGAGGCAGTACTTTGGTGAGGGAGGAGGCGTTGGATGGACGGGGGAGTTTGCGGAAGGCAGAGGGGGCGGGGAAGGGGAAGTGGAAGGGAGGCCAACCTGCTCCTTCGGGCTTCCAAACTATTGACGCGGCTCTGAAAGCTGGAAGTAGAAGAGGGGTGGCTGTAGGATTTAGTTCGTTCCGTTTTGTATGTTGGTAACTGAAAGGCACGGTCTGGTATTATTTACTTCAAGAATTGCTTATGTGGCACACTGCTGAGGTGGATAGGTTGCATGTAGAGATAAATCAAATAGTGGGGATGAACTTCTTAAGTATATAGAATATGGTAGTACAAATGTGGATACTAAAAAGCCTACCAGGGTGTAGGAATCCTGAAATACATGATATGAATGTCATAAATGGAATTGTACTACTATATGAAATACATGATATGAATGCCATAAATACATTAGGAAATTTGTAAATTCCAAACGTTCGGAATTAGGCAATAGATCCGAACGATATGATTGTCGTTCGATCCTGATTCCCCACGCGATAATTTCTCGCTTGCTCGCCGCCAGATCCGCTTCTCGCGTGGGCTCAACCGCCCGTTCTACTTCTCAAGCGTGAAAAGATATTCACGGAGAAAAAACTGCGCCTGCAGGGATTCGAACACACGAGCTGCTCCATGGGATACCAGTGCACCACCACCTGGGCTAAGCCTGCCTTTTTTGTTTCAGATTTAGGTTAGCCGACAACAATGCTTTCCACAATGACAAGAACCATCCGGACCAAGTTTTTTAAGGAACGATGTGTTGTGTTTGTACTTGTCTCCTTTTTTTTACAGATGATCAATTTTTAGAGAAATAAATGTTTCGCCTCCTAGACTTACATAACTTCTTTTTGTAAATATGATGATAATTTACGCACAGCAAGACTGATAATTTAGGTACAAATATTGTGATAACTTTGAACGAGAGAGTGGATGTTGTTGAAATAGAGCTGATAACTCATGTGTGCTAGCATGGTAATATACGCACATCAAAGCTGATAACTTACTTAGTAGGGGCGTCCCTGACTAAAGCTTCCTATCATAAGTCAGACATTCCGTGGAGGAGCCTGAGGAGAGAACTGTTCCCCCTTTCCTTTTGGGAGTAGCCCAAGCGCGGTAACTATTTTTGACTCATGGAAAAAAATTATTGAAAAGAAACCCATGACTCATGTGTACTAGCACGGTAATATATGCACAACAGAGCTAATAATTTATTTAGCCCGGGCGTGGTAACTATTTGGGTCGGGAAAAAAATATTGAAAAACACTCTCGATAACTCATGTGTATTAGCATGATAATATAAGCATAGAAGAGCCGATAACTTACTTAGCTAAAGCGTGGTAACTTTTTGATCTGGAAAAAAGTTGTTAAGAACACCATGATAGCTCATGTAGTGTAAATAACATGGTAATATACGCATAACAAAGCTGATAAATTACTTAACCCAAGACTGGTAAATTTTTCTACCATAAAAACTCATCGGGGATATACCACCATGGGACCTACCTTTGAATTTTTCGTCGCGTCAGATTTTATGCCCCGGTAGTTTTTGTGGAAACAAGCTGATAACTTATGTATCACATATGTGATAATTTGCGTAGTATATGCATGGTAACTTTTTGTCCGAAAAAAGTCGTCGGAATATACCAGGGAAAATGTTGTTAAAAAATATCTTTCAATAACTCATGTGTAAATAACATGTTAATACACGCACATGAGAGTTGATAACTCACACACATGTCACGGTAATTTTAACCGAGGGAATGAAAATTGTTGAAAAACATACCCCGATAATTTTTGTGCAACATGGTAATATACACAACAAAGTTGATAACTCACTGCAAACATCATACTCACTTTTTGACCCTGGGATAAAAGTTTGTTGAAAACATACCTCAAAAACTTTTGTTTTAAATGACACGGTAACTTATGTATGACAGACGTGATAACTTATGTAGTCCAGATGTGGTAACTTTTGGTCAAAAAAAAAGTCATCAAAACATATCAATATGAGATCTAGTTTCGAAGATCTTGTCGAGACGAATTTTTTTGTGAAGACGGTTTTTCGGTCGGAGCAACGGTTGGAGCTACAAAACATTTTGAAGTTTGAAAAAAAAGAATCTAGGATGACATCAGCTTTTCGTCCTTTAATGCATATATGCATGTAATTAGAGAAAGAAATGCCGTGAAAAAATTTAGTCATTCTAATGCATGCATGCATGTAATTATAGTGAAGTAAGAATCGTTCTTGTCTATTGCTAAAATCCGAACGTTTGGTAGTTATAGAAAGTCCAATACATTATATGGTTACTAAAAAGCCTACCCGGGAGTATAAAGAAAAACAAAAGTTTGTGAAAAGAATAGGACGGACAATTTGTTGATCAAAATGTTAGGTGGGTTGTAGAATACACATAACCATACATTTTAATTGAGAAATTATCTCACAACTATTGATGTATGAAGTACTTTTGTGTAATTTTGTAAGGCCTTATTAGCCTAAAAAATAAGCACACTATATGACAGTCCTAGGCTATTGTATAGCATTTAGCATTACATTCCAGCATTTACTTTCCCAATAATTTTTACTTGCAGGTATTATGATGAAGTACACAAAAATTTGAAAATGCACTTTACTTGAACCAAGTACCACCATGGTTGCAGCAGGACACCAGTGAAGCAGTTATTTCCCACCATTACGGTGGTACCATAGCATCAAACCATCATCAACCTTACACGAAACCTCCTTCTTTGGTCTTTATGGGAACTATACCTCGCCATAACTCGGGTTGGGCCGGGCCTAAAAAAGCCCGCAGAAAAAACCTAGGCCCGGCCTGGCCTTTAGGCCTAGATTTTAGACCCAAGCCCGGCCCATTAGTGAAAAAGCCCGTTGGGCCTCAGGCCGGACCTCTTCCCTAAAACGCGCGTATGTCAAGCCCAAGCCAGGCCCACCCTGCCATTCAGGCTAAAAATCTAGGCCCAAGCCTGGCCTGTAGACACGACCAAGCCAAGCCGGGTCGGGCTATTTGGGGCCGGGTCAGGTCGGCTGGTCGGGCGGGTATACCATGGCCAGGTATAATGGGAACCATAATGAGCATCTACATGAAGTCCAATCAAATGATTGTTTGTTTGAAAATAATTGTTGGAATGACAAAACGTAAGTGCATAGTTAATTATATCTGAATTAATTACCAACTGACGACAAAGGTAAATATGAAACACCTAGTTCTCTAGCGTTTGTAACAAAAATGCACAACCCAACGCCTTGCATGACTCAAAACTTTCATCCATTCCACAACATCACATCAAAAGGGCAGCGAGACGGGAGAAACATGGCCAGTCCAATACGGGGGGGAAAACTCGTACACACACTCAAACAATGAAGGCATATACACACCAAACTCAAGCGCCCAATCAACTGTCGACAGGCATATACACACCAAACCCTGGAACATGCACCACCCTCCATAGACGCTTCAGACTAGCCACAGTGAAGAGTAACATACACTAGTAACATACACATATCCCTAGGTTATATTACTACTTTCATAGTGGGTAGTAACTTAGGTGTGGTGTCATGCAAAGCTTTATTTATTAGGTTATAAACTCATATTGCATTGGGAGATGTGATGTTACAGTAACTATCTAAGAGGGTGCTTGGATCCAAGGGACTTATTTTAGTCTGACTAAAAATAGTCTCTTTAAGAGGCTAAAGTTTCAAGCACCCCTGACTAAAGAGAGACTAAAACTAGTCTTGAGACTAAATTTTTTTAGTCAAGGGTACCCCTACTAAAATTTGGATTAGTCATCTCTCTCCTCATTTAACGCATCTCCTTTAACACATGCGAGTTCTGGATTGGAGGGTTTGAAGGATAATAAATGCTCATTAACTTGATTTTAGTCTCTTTACTATTTGGATCCAAGCATGGGTGAGGCTAGCAAGTTTTAGTCCCACTACTTTTAGTCATGAGACTAAAACGTATCCAAGCATCCTCTAAGTTACTAGAACTACATCTCTCTTCATTAACTCATTGCCACATAGACAAATTTGCTGAATTGGACTCGAAGTTACTGTTGAAGTTACTCCCATTGTGGCTAGTCTCAGCACAACGGCCGCAACCATAGGAATAGCACCTAATTTATGGGCATCGACGGAAGACCGGCAATTTTGAACCAATGCAGTAGCCAGTAGCGGCAGCCCAATGAAACGAAAAATCCAATACGGATGATTTTGACATAGAGGACATGATTTTAACGATGATGTCGATCACCTCGTGTTGTTGCATCTTAAGCAAAAATATGAGGCCAATAAGAAGAGAAAGCGCCGAGGATCGACGGCTACACCTGGAAGGTCACCGCTCAGATGATCAGCGGCGGGCTTACTCTTGATAAGGTTACCAAGCACCGGTGCCTATATTGTTGCTCTTGGAGTGGATGCATGCAAACAAACTATGTGAAAATATGGTTTTTGACGTGTATTCACTCAGCTCGGACTAGCGCTGAAAATAGTTGCAAAGTCATATATGTTTATTTTGTACACACGCGCCACCTACGCAAAGAAAGAAAGAAGTTAAGAGTTTATATCGAAAATGTGATCAGCTGATGCCTGATATTTTCGAAAAAGTGAAACGTGCTAGTTTTAGTTCAGGTGCACTGCCAGTCTGACACATGCATGCTGGTGCCATTGTCGGCACATAAATCCTAGTGACCGAAATGTCCAATCCGCATGCTACGCGAGCGAAAGATTGGACGGAGACGATCCATCATGCGTGCAAGCGAGCACCTCCCAAAATATCTTTGGCAGCCCAAGATCAATAGCTATCTGATAGCTTTCCTGCCGCTGGACACATGGCTAATCAGTCGTCCTTTGGATGGCAGCTCTCTCCTTCCCCTTGCCGACCCCATGTTTCATCGTCGTACCCTAATCATCACTCAAATCAGATTCACAGATGTTCCTCCGTTTCCCGGCGAAATGTCGACATGTATGTAAATCAATCGTGAAAATGGATGAAACCGGCCCTTCTTCGAATCTTCAACCCGAAATGAACCAATCTGAAAATATTTCATAAAGCTGGTTCTTTTGCATGACGTCCTCGGCTAGGACGCCATGCTAGAAAACATGACGCATCATGCTATGTAGCATGACGCCTTAGCACTGGGCGTGATGCAAAAAGGGACCAATTTATGAATTCTTTTCAGATTAGGATCATTTTATGTTGAAGTTTTACATAAGGGCTAGTTTTGTCCATTTTTACTAAATCAATCTGCCCGTCATACACCACATCAATTATTGCGATACGCTTTAGGCAAAACCGTGCAACCTGCGCCGCAATCACTCCACGTTAAAGACCTCCGAAACTGATAACGATACTAGCTCGCACAGTACGCATCCGGCACAGTGTCCGTCACAGGACGCGCGCTGGGGCGGCGTTGGTCGGCCGTGGGGGAGGTTGCCCAGCCTCCTCTCCTACTGCGACGCCGGGACCGGTCGACTTGGCCAGTACCGGGGTAGCGAGCCCGAGGCAGGAGGCCTCGGCTCCTGCTTCTCCGGTTGGAGCGGTGGTTCCCGCGCCGGCGGCTGCGCTGGGGGTAGAGCTGGGGCAGGTGGCCGTGGCTCTTCCCTCCTCCCCGGTAGTCGGGCGGACTGCTTCTCCTACCAGTTCCTCGCCTGCGGTCAGGAGAACCGCACTGTCGATGACTTCCACGCTTCGCTCCGAGCCGGTAGGTGGGGCAGGAGGAGGGATGGGGCAGGTGGCCCCAGCCGTCCCGTCTCTTGTCCTACCCGCCGGACACCTGTCCGAGGGCATTGGGAGCCCGCGGCCTCCTCAGTCGCGAGAGGAGGTTATTGCCTTTGGCGGGGTCCCAGACCCGGCTTTGACGGGGAGGCGGATGAGTGCTCGCGTTATGGACCTTCCAGAGGTGGATGATATGCAGCAGCGGTGCGCTATGAGGGCGGCCAAGCTTCAAGATGCTGCGATATCTTCTGGTATGTCCGTTAACATATCTAATTCTTTATTGCATTATGCCCCTGAGGAGATTATTAATAATGCAAACCAGTTAGGAGTTTCACTCGGCGCTACTGATATTGAAATTTCCAATTCGGTGAATGATATGTTAGATCTAGAGGCGGAGCGGGCCTTAGAGACTATTCGTCATCTTGCTGCGGTCAAACCTATGAACGATGAGGAAATTGATGCGTTAGGGGTTAGAGTGCTTAATAACCTATGTGCGGATCTAGCACCTTCCAATCAGGAGTCTGAGGGTGATGATGAGCCCTTACATGATGTAGCTGTTGATTCCGTTCAGCCCGGTGATGAGGACCGGGTGACGGAGCCTACTGAACCTAAGCGTAAGTGGAAACGAAAGATTTATCCTGACTCTGCAGTGCGTAGGAGTGCTAGGTTTCGGACTGCTAAAAAATTCCATGATGAACTATGAAAGGAATCTTTTGGAATAGCAGAGGTCTGAAGGACTTGGCTAAAAGAAGATTTCTTGCTGAAGCTTCTCTGGAACATCGGTTAGATTTTATTGCTTTGTCGGAAACTGGTAGAGAGAATTTTGCGTCACAATTTCTTTCCTCTCTTGTGGGTGGTATTGATTTCGACTGGCATTGTCTCCCGCCCCGAGGTAGATCGGGAGGTATCTTACTGGGTGTGAGGTGCGATTTCCTTGAAGTCCGAAGTGTAGTAATGGGTGACTTCGCGGTAAAGTTTCGAGTTAGGTCTAAAGTTGATGGGTTCAACTGGGCTTTGGTAGCGGTCTATGGTGCCGCCCAACCCGAGCTTAAACCGGAGTTTTTGGCGGATCTTGTTCGGATATGTGGGTCCGAACAACTGCCGATTTTGGTCGGGGGTGATTTCAATATCATTAGGAGGAGAGAGGAGAAAAATAATGATAACTTTGACGGCAGATGGTCGTTTATGTTCAATACCATTATTGAAAGTTTAGATCTTAGGGAGATTGAGCTTTCTGGTAGAAAGTTTACCTGGGCTAATGCTCTGCCAAATCCGACGTATGAAAAGCTTGATCGGGTTCTCGCCAGCGTGGAGTGGGAACAGAAGTTCCCTCTTGTTACGGTGCAAGCTCTCACGCGGGGAATCTCCGATCACACACCTTTGTTCGTTGACTCAGGGGAGCCGAACCATGTGGGAAACAAAAACACCTTCTCATTTGAGATGGCCTGGTTCGAACGCGAGGGGTTCTTAGACATCATATCCAGGGAGTGGGCCAAGGGTGTTGGAGGAAGGACGGCGGTCGAGCGCTGGCAGAACAAAATTAGGCATTTGAGAAGCTTCTTACGGGGTTGGGCTAAGCACCTCAGTGGGGTGTATAAGATTGAGAAGGATAGGCTCCTCTCTCTTGTACAGGCCTTGGACGTAAAAGCCGAATCCGCGATATTGCTGCCAGCCGAGATCCAGGATAAAAATGAGGCGGAGAAGAGGCTGAAGGAACTTCTCCGAGAAGAAGAACTGAAGTGGGCTTTGCGTGCCAAGGTCCACAAAGTAGTCCATGGGGACGCGAACACTCAATTCTTTCACCTCATTGCTAACGGTAAGCACAGAAAGAAGCGGATCTTTCAGCTAGAGCAGGATGAGGGTACTATTTTAGGGCAGGATAATCTCAAAACCTATATTACTGAATACTATGGACAGTTATTTGGACCGCCGGAGGACAATTGCGTGTCCCTCGATGAGTCCAGGATCGAGGACGTGCCTCAATTGTCTACTGCTGATAATGATATCCTGGTTGCCCCGTTCTCAGAAAAGGAGGTATTAGATGCTATTGCACAAATGAAAAATAATAAGGCTCCCGGCCCGGATGGGTTCCCGGCTGAGTTCTCTAAAAAGTGCTGGCATATTATTAAGGGAGATTTACTACCCATGTTTCATGATCTATTCTCTGGACAGCTTCATTTATTTCACTTGAATTTTGGAACTATCACTTTGCTACCAAAGAAAACGGATGCTGTGAGGATTGAGCAGTTCAGACCGATCTGCCTCCTCAATGTTAGTTTCAAAATATTCACTAAGGTCGGGGCTAATAGGTTCACACAGATTGCGCAGTCTGTGGTGCAGCAATCCCAAACTGCTTTCATGCCGGACAGGAACATCCTTGAAGGGGTGGTTGTTCTTCATGAAACGCTCCATGAAATTCATTCCAAAAAATTAGATGGAGTAATTTTTAAGGTGGATTTCGAAAAAGCGTACGATAAAGTTAAGTGGCCATTCCTCCAACAGGCACTGCGTATGAAAGGTTTTGATGAAGCCTGGCGCCGACAGGTCGAGTCCTTTACGCACAAAGGGGGTGTGGGAATTAAAGTGAATGACGATATAGGTCATTACTTCCAGACACATAAAGGCCTAAGACAAGGAGATCCGATGTCCCCTATCCTGTTTAACATTGTGGTGGATATGTTAGCAATTTTGATAGGAAGGGCTAAGGAGAATGGTCAAGTGGGCGGGTTGGTACCTCATCTTGTTGAGGGAGGTGTCTCCATCCTTCAGTACGCCGATGATACAATCATCTTTATGGAGCATGATTTGGCCAAGGCGAGAAATATGAAGCTAGTGTTATGCTTATTTGAACAATTGACCGGGTTAAAGATTAACTTTCATAAGAGCGAGTTGTTCTGTTTTGGTAGAGCCAAAGATGACCAGGAGTCTTACAGGCAATTGTTTGGGTGCGAGTTGGGGAGTTTATCCTTCTCTTACCTTGGTATTCCGATTCACCATCGTAGGCTTACAAACAGAGAATGGAAGTGCATCGAGGATCGATTTGAGAAAAAACTGAGCTGTTGGAAGGGTAAGCTCATGTCATACGGAGGCCGCTTGATATCGATTAATTCGGTGCTCACGAGTATGCCTATGTTTCTCTTATCTTTCTTTGAGGTCCCAGTTGGTGTTAGGAAAAGACTGGACTTCTATCGATCGCGTTTCTTTTGGCAGGGTGATGAACTTAAGAGAAAATACCGGCTTGCTAAATGGGACATCATCTGTAGACCGAAAGACCAAGGGGGTCTTGGTATTGAAAATCTCGAAGTTAAGAACAGATACCTTCTTAGTAAGTGGTTGTGGAAGCTGTCTTCCGGGACTGAGGTCATGTGGGCGCAGATCCTACGCAGCAAGTACCTCCAGACTAAAACATTGTCCCAGGTCGTAGTCAGGCCGACTGATTCGCCTTTCTGGAAAGGACTAATAAAAGTCAAACAATCTATGTTCAATAGGACGAGATTTGTTATTGGAAACGGTACGACTACACGTTTCTGGGAGGATACTTGGCTTGGTGAATCACCTTTGGCCATTCAATATCCGTCTTTATATCGGATTGCTCAACGACACGACGTGTTTGTGGCAACGGTATTCCAATCTGTTCCCCTTAATATTCAGTTTCGACGGTCGCTAGCGGGCAATCGTTTCGAACAGTGGCTCCATCTAGTTAGGAGACTGATGGAGGTTCAACTGTCTGACCAACCCGATATATTGCGCTGGAAGTTGACTAGATCTGGAGTATTTACAGTTAAATCAATGTATATTGATGTTATTAATTCGATTGCTATTCCAACTTCCAAGTATGTTTGGGCTGTCAAAGTTCCTTTAAAAATTAAAGTGTTTATGTGGTTTGTCCATAAACAAATTATTCTGACAAAGGACAACTTGATTAAGCGCAATTGGACAGGACCTACTAGGTGTAGTTTCTGTGATCGGGATGAGACGATTAAACATCTATTCTTTGATTGCCCGTTGGCCAAAGTTCTTTGGCAGACGGTCCATATTGCTTTCAATATTACTCCACCGACTTCGGTCAATGCTTTATTTGGGACATGGCTTAATGGGGTTGAGCCTGCATTAGCAAGACATATTCGGGTTGGAGTTTGCGCCTTGTTATGGACTATCTGAAATTGCAGAAATGATTTAGTTTTTAACAGAACTTCACGGATTCATTTTTTGCAGGTTATTTTCCGAGCTACGGCACTGATCCGTTCATGGTCGCTACTCACTCTGATGGAGGCCAGGGAGCATTTGGTTACTGGATCTATCCGTTAGGAGATGGTAGCTCGGAATATCTTCAACCGGTTTGGATGGCGGTCATGTAATAGGATAGGCAATTAGTTCCCCTATCTATTTTTAGCCAGCCGGTTGTGGCATCTTTTTCGGGCTAGTTTGTGTATCTAGCCGTCTGTCGCTCTGTGTGAGCTGCATTTTTCCTTCGCTTTTTGTTTAGTTGGAGACTATGAAACCTTGTTGGCACCTTCTGTTATTTGGTTAATAAGATGGCTGTATGCATCGTTTTGATGCAGAGGCCGGGGAGATCCCTTTTCGAAAAAGAAAAAAAACGTACGACACGACGTGCCGCTGCCGGCGACGGGCGACGTCGGCAGCTGAACAGCGGCGGCGTGGGCGTCGTGTACGTGCGACGTGATCCGGATCGGCCAGAGGCCGCCGACCACCACGTTTGCCCGAGCCGACAGGACGCAGACGTACACACGCAGCGGCATCTTTTGCATCACTGTAGGTAGGAACTACAGTACGAACCATCATCGTATTCGCACCGTATGATGACCTGGTCCTTCCATGTGCTTTGCACGGGCTAGCTCACTTGGTGCCCTGGCTGGTCAGCCGGTGAACAGAGCCGGTGAATGATCTATATCGAGTCTGTCACGTCTCGCCACTATGTCCTCAGCCCCGGGCGAGTCGCACGCCGACACCGGCGTCCGCTTTGCACGCACGGGATAGCTCAGTTCGTGCTCCACAGCTGGTGAAGGATCTGGATCGATCCTGCTGCCACTGCTCAGCTACTGCCCATCGATCGATCGACGTGCGAGTTTACGGCTCTGCTTTTCTTACCGGCCGCGTCAGCGTCATCACGAGGTTAGGTTAGGTTAATTGTCGGGGTAGCCGTGAAAAACCTGTGCGGCATGCACGCCGTGAAAATACAGGAGCAGGTACACTGAAGGTGTTTAGGTGCGGCTACTTAAGAGATAAATAAGTTAGACGCCAAGGTCTAAGTGAAACTATTGATGAAGAGAATGATGATCTCCTTAAGGCATCTCCAATGTCAACCGTAAAAATTCTTCAGCATCCGTTGGCGGATAGAAGGACCAGTCCGTAAACATGCATGGATTCGTGAGGAGTCATTTAACCGTAGCCGCATACATTTTCACAACAACTCGAACCAACCAAATGAAATCCGTGCAAACACGGCCGAATTTCATATAAACTTGAACCAACCATCAACCAAATAGTAACTCATGTTGTACTCGTGTCCATTGACAGTATAGTGGCAAGGAGAAACTTTTCCTTCAGTCAGCCACACAAAAAACGACGATTATTGCAACACATTGATGTCTTTGTGTTATCCGGGCATGTCAAAGAAAGCGTGCCAAATCCAAAAATCATGTGATGCAACTGTTTCAAAAATAATGGTGAGCATTCTTAAAATGACCCTGATATTGCCCTCGTAAAGCCTTCGGGCAGTTCTTCAATTTCCAATGCATGCAGTCAAGAGATCCAAGCAAAGCTGGCCACCCTCTTGCTTCTGGGATTGCCAGGAGCCTCTCCGTGTCCGAACATCTCGACCACGACAATTGCAAACCTGACCATAGCATCTCCATATGTGCTATCAGACATCCATATGTATTCGTCCCACGAATCAGCAGTCATGCCATATGCAAGCAACCGAAGTGCGGCCATGCACTTCTGGTAACCAGAGAAGCCAATCGTTTCCACGGCGTCCTTCTTCAGGATGAAATACTCATCGTAGGACCGGACACCATGGTACAAATGATCGAAGACAGTCTTGCGCATTCGAAAACGCCAGCGAAAATGGTCAGTGAATAGTGCATCGAGGGCAAAGTAGTCGGTCATCTGTGTCGAATGCACGCGCACCCTGTTGCGGTTGAGCATGTTGGGGAACGTAGCAATAATTTAAAATTTTCTACGTATCACCAAGATCAATTTATGGAGTCATCTAGCAACGAGGGAGGAGTGGATCTACATACCCTTGTAGATCGCGCGCGGAAGCGTTCAAGAGAACGGGGTTGATGGAGTCGTACTCGTCGTGATCCAAATCACCGGAGATCCTAGTGCCGAACGGACGGCACCTCCGCGTTCAACACACGTATAGCCCGACGACGTCTCCCATGTCTTGATCCAGCAAGGAGAGAGGGAGAGGTTGAGAAAGACTCAATCCAGCAGCAGCACAACGGCGTGGTGGTGATGGAGGAGCGTGGCAATCCTGCAGGGCTTCGCCAAGCACCGCAGAAGAGGAGGAAGAGGTGTTGGAGAGGGATAAGGAGGCAACCAAAGGCATGGATGAAAAGCCCTCCTTCCCCCACTATATATAGGAGGGCCAAGGGAGGGCGCCGGCCCTAGGAGATCCAATCTCCTAGGGGGGCGGCGGCCACGGAGGTTTCCCTCCCCCCCAAGGCACCTAGGAGGTGCCTTCCACTATTGGAACTCTTCCCTTTTGTGAAACCCTAGGCGCATGGGCCCCTTGGGGCTGGTGCCCTTGGCCCATGTAGGCCAAGGCGCACCCCTATAGCCCATGTGGCCCCCCGGGGCAGGTGGCCCCACCCGGTGGGCCCCCGGGACCCTTCCGGTGGTCCCGGTACAATACCGATAACCCCGAAACTTGTCCCGATGGCCGAAATGGCACTTCCTATATATAATTCTTTACCTCCGGACCATTCCAGAACTCCTCGTGACGTCCGAGATCTCATCTGGGACTCCTAACAACATTCGGTAACCACATACAAACTGCCTTTATAACCCTAGCGTCATCGAACCTTAAGTGTGTAGACCCTACGGGTTCGGGAACCACGCAGACATGACCGAGACGTTCTCCGGTCAATAACCAACAGCGGGATCTGGATACCCATGTTGGCTCCTACATGTTCCACGATGATCTCATCGGATGAACCACGATGTCAAGGACTTAATCAATCCCGTATACAATTTCCTTTGTCTATCGGTACGATACTTGCCCGAGATTCGATCGTCGGTATCCCAATACCTTGTTCAATCTCGTTACCGGCAAGTCTCTTTACTCGTTCCGTAACACATCATCCCGTGATCAACTCCTTGATCACATTGTGCACATTATGATGATGTCCTACCGAGTGGGCCCAGAGATACCTCTCCGTTTACACGGAGTGACAAATCCCAGTCTCGATTCGTGCCAACCCAACAGACACTTTCGGAGATACCTGTAATGTACCTTTATAGCCACCCAGTTACGTTGTGACGTTTGGCACACCCAAAGCACTCCTACGGTATCCGGGAGTTGCACAATCTCATGGTCTAAGGAAATGATACTTAACATTAGAAAAGCTTTAGCATACGAACTACATGATCTAGTGCTATGCTTAGGATTGGGTCTTGTCCATCACATCATTCTCCTAATGATGTGATCCCGTTATCAACGACATCCAATGTCCATGGTCAGGAAACCGTAACCATCTATTGATCAACGAGCTAGTCAACTAGAGGCTTACTAGGGACATGGTGTTGTCTATGTATCCACACATGTATCTGAGTTTCCTATCAATACAATTATAGCATGGATAATAAACGATTATCATGAACAAGGAAATATAATAATAACTTATTTATTATTGCCTCTAGGGCATATTTCCAACAGTCTCCCACTTGCACTAGAGTCAATAATCTAGTTCACATCGCCATGTGATTAACACTCACAGGTCACATCGCCATGTGACTAACACCCAAGAGTTTACTAGAGTCAGTAGTCTAGTTCACATCACTATGTGATTACACTCAATGAGTTCTAGGTTTGATCATGTTGCTTGTGAGAGAGGTTTTAGTCAACGGGTCTGCAACATTCAGATCCGTATGTACTTCGCAAATTTCTATGTCATCTTGTAGATGCAACTACTACGCTACATTTGGAGCCATTTCAAATAACTGTTCTACTTGGAGCTATTCTAAATTGTTGCTCCATTATACGTATCCGGCATCTCTATTTAGAGCTATCCGGATAGGTGTTAAGCTTGCATCGACGTAACCCTTTACGACGAACTCTTTTACCACCTCCATAATCGAGAAAATTCCTTAGTCCACTAGTTACTAAGGATAACTTTGACCGCTGTCCTGTGATCCATTCTTGGATCACTCTTGTACCCCTTGACTGACTCATGGCAAGGCACACTTCAGGTGCGGTACACAGCATAGCATACTGTAGAGCCTACGTCTTAAGCATAGGGGACGACCTTCGTCCTTTCTCTCTATTCTGCCATGGTCGAGCTTTAAGTCTTAACTTCATACCTTACAAATCAGGCAAGAACTCCTTCTTTGACTGATCCATCTTGAACACCTTCAAGATTATGTCAAGGTATGTGCTCATTTGAAAGTACCATTAAGCGTTTTGATCTATCCTTATAGATCTTGATGCTCAATGCTCAAGTAGCTTAATCCAGGCTTTCCATTAAAAAACACTTTCCAAATAACCCTATATGCTTTCCAGAAATTCTACGTCATTTCTGATCAACAATATGTCAACAACATATACTCATCAGAAATTCTATAGTGCTCCCACTCACTTCTTTGGAAATACAAGTTTCTCATAAACTTTGTATACACCCAAAATCTTTGATCATCTCATCAAAGCATACATTCCAACTCCGAGATGCTTACTCCAGTCCTTAGAAGGATTGCTGGAGCTTTGCATACTTATTAGCATATTTCAGGATTGACAAAACCTTCCGGTTGTATCACATACAACCTTTCCTCAAAAATCGTCGAGGAAACAATGTTTTGACATCCTATCTGCAAGATTTCATAAATGATGCAGTAATTGCTAATATAATTCCAACAGACTCTTAGCATCGCTACGAGTGAGAAAGTCTCATCGTAGTCAACTCCTTGAACTTGTCGGAAAACATCTTAACGACAAGTCGAGCTTTCTTAATGGTGATACTTACCATCATTGTCCGTCTTCCTTTTAAAATCCATATGTACCTAACAGCCTTACGACCATCAAGTAGTTCTTCCAAAGTCTACACTTTGTTTTCATACATGGATCCTATCTCGGATTTTATTGCCTCGAGCCATTTATCGGAATCCGGGCCCACCATCGCTTCTCCATAGCTCGTAGGTTCATTGTTTTCTAGCAACATGACTTCCATGACAGGAATACATACCACTCTGAAGTAGCATGTATCCTTGTCATCCACGAGGTTTGGTAGTGACTTGATCTGAAGTTTCATGATCACTATCATAAGCTTCCACTTCAATTGGTGTAGGTGCCACAAGAACAACTCCCTGTGCCCTGTCACACACTAGTTGAAGAGACGGTTCAATAACCTCATCAAGTCTCCACCATCCTCCCACTCAATTCTTTCGAGATAAACTTTTCCTCGAGAAAGGACCCGATTCTAGAAACAATCCTTTATTGCTTTCGAATCTGAGACAGGAGGTATACCCAACTGTTTTGGGTGTCCTATGAAGATGCATTTATCCGTTTTGGGTTCGAGCTTATCAGCCTGAAACTTTTTCACATAAGCATCGCAGCCCCAAACTTTTAAGAAATGACAGCTTAGGTTTCTCTAAACCATAGTTCATACGGTGTCATCTCTTCGGAATTACGTGGTGCCCTATTTAAAGTGAATGTGGTTGTCTCTAATGCCTAACCCATAAACTATCGTGGTAATTCGATAAGAGACATCATGGTATGCATCATATCCAATAGGGTGCAGTTATGATGTTCGGACACACCATCACACTATGGTGTTCCAGGCTGTATTAGTTGTGAAACAATTTCCACAATGTCTTAATTCTGCGCCAAACTCGTAATTCAGATATTCATCTCTTATGATCATATCATAGATATTTTATCCTCTTGTCACGACGATCTTTCAACTTCACCCTGAAATTACTTGAACCTTTCAATAATTCAGACACGTGACTCATCAAGTAAATATACTCAACATCTACTCAAATCATCTGTGAAGTAAGAACATAACGATATCCACTACACGCCTCAGCACTCATTGGACTGCACACATCAAAATGTATTACTTCCAACAAGTTGCTTTCTAGTTCCATTTTACTGAAACCGAGGCTTTCAGTCATCTTGCCCATGTGGTATGATTTGCATGTCTCAAAAATCAAGTGAGTCCAAACGGTCCATTTGCATGGAGTTTCTTCACGCATATACACCAATAGACATGGTTCGCATGTCTCAAACTTTTCAAAAAAAAAGAGTGAGCCCAAAGATCCATCAACATGGAGCTTCTTCATGCATTTTATATCGATATGACTTATGTGGCAGTGCCACAAGTGGGTGGTACTATCATTACTATCCTATATCTTTTGGCATGAACATGTGTATCACTACGATCGAGATTCAATAAACCATTCATTTTAGGTGTAAGACCATTGAAGATATTATTCAAATAAACAGAGTAACAATTATTCTCTTTAAATGAATAACCGTATTGCGATAGACATAATCCAATCATGTCTATGCTCAACGCAAACACCAATCTCGATGGTAGAGGAAGCGTACGATATTTGATCAACCTTGGAAATACTTCCAACACATATCGTCATCTCACCTTCAGCTAGTCTCCGTTTATTCCGTAGCTTTTATTTCGAGTTACTAACACTTAGCAACCGAACCGGTATCTAATACCCTGGTGCTCCTAGGAGTACTAGTAAAGTACACATCAACACAATGTATATCCAATATACTTCTATCGACCTTGCCAGCCTTCTCATCTACCAAGTATCTAGGGTAATTCTGCTCCAGTGGCTGTTCCCCTTATTATAGAAGCACTTAGTCTCGGGTTTGGGTTCAACCTTGGGTTTCTTCACTAGAGCAGCAGCTGAATTGCCGTTTCATGAAGTATCCCTTCTTGCCCTTGCCCTTCTTGAAACTAGTGGTTTCTTCAACCATCAACAATTGATGCTCCTTCTTGATTTCTACTTTTGTGGTGTCAAACATCGCGAATGTCTCAAGGATCATCATATATGTCCCTGATATATCATAGTTCATCACGAAGCTCTAGCAGCTTGGTGGTAATGACTTCGGAGAAACATCACTATCTCATCTGGAAGATCAACTCCCACTCGATTCAAATGATTTTTGTACTCAGACAATCTGAGCACAAGCTCAACAATTGAGCTTTTCTCCTTATTTTGTAGGCTAAGAAAATCGTCGGAGGTCTTATACCTCTTGACGTGGGAACGAGCCTGAAATCCCAATTTCAGCCCTCGAAACATCTCATATGTTTCGTGATGTTTCAAAAACGTCTTTGGTGCCTCAATTCTAAACCATTTAGCATTACGCACTGAACTATCATGTAGTCATCAAAACGTGTATGTCAGATGTTCGCAACATCCACAGACGACGTTCGAGGTTCAGCACAATGAGCGGTGCATTAAGGACATAAGCCTTCTAAGAAGCAATGAGGACAATCCTCAGTTTACGGACCTAGTCCGCATAATTGCTACTATCAACTTTCAACTAATTTTTCTCTAGGAACATATCTAAACAGTAGAACTAAAGCGCGAGCTACGGCATAATTTGCGAAGACCTTTTGACTATGTTCAGGATAATTAAGTTCATCTTATGAACTCCCACTCAGATAGACATCCCTCTAGTCATCTAAGTGATTACATGATCCGAGTCAACTAGGCCGTGTCCGATCATCACGTGAGACGGACTAGTCATCATCGGTGAACATCTTCATGTTGATCGTATCTACCATACGACTCATGCTCGACCTTTCGGTCTTTTGTGTTCCGAGGCCATGTCTGTACATGCTAGGCTCGTCAAGTTAACCCTAAGTGTTTTGCATGTGTAAAACTGTCTTACACCCGTTGTATGTGAACGTAAGGATCTATCACACCCGATCATCACGTGGTGCTTCGAAACGACGAACTTTAGCAACGGTGCACAGTTAGGGGAGAACACTTCTTGAAATTTTAATGAGGGATCATCTTATTTACTACCGTTGTTCTAAGCAAATAAGATGTATAAACATGATAAACATCACATGCAATCAAATAGTGACATGATATGGCCAATATCATATTGCTCCTTTTGATCTCCATCTTCGGGGCTCCATGATCATCATCGTCACCGGCATGACACCATGATCTCCATCATCATGATCTCCATCATCATGTCTTCATGAAGTTGTCTCGCCAGCTATTACTTCTACTACTACAGCTAACGGTTAGCAATAAAGTAAAGTAATAACATGACGTTTATGTTGACACGCAGGTCATAAATAAATTAAGACAACTCCTATGGCTCCTGCCGGTTGTCATACTCATCGACATGCAAGTCGTGATTCCTATTACAAGAACATGATCATCTCATACATCACATATATCATTCATCACATCCTTTGGCCATATCACATCACATAGCATACCCTGCAAAAACAAGTTAGACGTCCTCTAATTATTGTTTGCATGTTTTACGTGGCTGCTATGGGTTTCTAGCAAGAACGTTTCTTACCTACGCAAAGACCACAACGTGATATGCCAATTGCTATTTACCCTTCATAAGGACCCTTTTCATCGAATCCGATCCGACTAAAGTGGGAGAGACAGACACCCGCCAGCCACCTTATGCAACTAGTGCATGTTTGTCGGTGGAACCGGTCTCACGTAAGAGTACGTGTAAGGTTGGTCCGGGCCGCTTCATCCCACAATGCCACCGAATCAAGATTGGACTAGTAACGATAAGCATATTGAACAAAATCAACGCCCACAACTACTTTGTGTTCTACTCGTGCATAGAATCTACGCAATAGACCTAGCTCTGATACCACTGTTGGGGAACGTAGCAATAATTCAAAATTTTCTACGTATCACCAAGATCAATCTATGGAGTCATCTAGCAACGAGGGAGGAGTGGATCTACATACCCTTGTAGATCGCGCGCGGAAGCGTTCAAGAGAACGGGGTTGATGGAGTCGTACTCGTCGTGATCCAAATCACCGGAGATCCTAGTGCCGAACGGACGGCACCTCCGCGTTCAACACACGTATAGCCCGACGACGTCTCCCATGTCTTGATCCAGCAAGGAGAGAGGGAGAGGTTGAGAAAGACTCAATCCAGCAGCAGCACAACGGCGTGGTGGTGATGGAGGAGCATGGCAATCCTGCAGGGCTTCGCCAAGCACCGCAGAAGAGGAGGAAGAGGTGTTGGAGAGGGATAAGGAGGCAACCAAAGGCATGGATGAAAAGCCCTCCTTCCCCCACTATATATAGGAGGGCCAAGGGAGGGCGCCGGCCCTAGGAGATCCAATCTCCTAGGGGGGGCGGCGGCCACGGAGGTTTCCCTCCCCCCCAAGGCACCTAGGAGGTGCCTTCCACTATTGGGACTCTTCCCTTTTGTGAAACCCTAGGCGCATGGGCCCCTTGGGGCTGGTGCCCTTGGCCCATGTAGGCCAAGGCGCACCCCTATAGCCCATGTGGCCCCCCGGGGCAGGTGGCCCCACCCGGTGGGCCCCCGGGACCCTTCCGGTGGTCCCGGTACAATACCGATAACCCCGAAACTTGTCCCGATGGCCGAAATGGCACTTCCTATATATAATTCTTTACCTCCGGACCATTCCAGAACTCCTCGTGACGTCCGAGATCTCATCTGGGACTCCTAACAACATTCGGTAACCACATACAAACTGCCTTTATAACCCTAGCGTCATCGAACCTTAAGTGTGTAGACCCTACGGGTTCGGGAACCACGCAGACATGACCGAGACGTTCTCCGGTCAATAACCAACAGCGGGATCTGGATACCCATGTTGGCTCCTACATGTTCCACGATGATCTCATCGGATGAACCACGATGTCAAGGACTTAATCAATCCCGTATACAATTTCCTTTGTCTATCGGTACGATACTTGCCCGAGATTCGATCGTCGGTATCCCAATACCTTGTTCAATCTCGTTACCGGCAAGTCTCTTTACTCGTTCCGTAACACATCATCCCGTGATCAACTCCTTGATCACATTGTGCACATTATGATGATGTCCTACCGAGTGGGCCCAGAGATACCTCTCCGTTTACACGGAGTGACAAATCCCAGTCTCGATTCGTGCCAACCCAACAGACACTTTCGGAGATACCTGTAATGTACCTTTATAGCCACCCATTTACGTTGTGACGTTTGGCACACCCAAAGCACTCCTACGGTATCCGGGAGTTGCACAATCTCATGGTCTAAGGAAATGATACTTGACATTAGAAAAGCTTTAGCATACGAACTACACGATCTAGTGCTATGCTTAGGATTGGGTCTTGTCCATCACATCATTCTCCTAATGATGTGATCCCGTTATCAACGACATCCAATGTCCATGGTCAGGAAACCATAACCATCTATTGATCAACGAGCTAGTCAACTAGAGGCTTACTAGGGACATGGTGTTGTCTATGTATCCACACATGTATCTGAGTTTCCTATCAATACAATTATAGCATGGATAATAAACGATTATCATGAACAAGGAAATATAATAATAACTTATTTATTATTGCCTCTAGGGCATATTTCCAACAGAGCACTCGATGACCCTTAATCGAGCCCTTGAAAATGGGAACATGCTCCTCCACACGCTCCGCGTCTTCAAGGGCCGCCTGCATCATCGCCATCTCATCAGAGTACTCCTCCTCGTCTGACGAGCCGTCGGACGAATCAACATACTACTCGTATATGTGCTCCAAATCAGAATCCATTGCTAAAAAGGAGTAGAGACAACTATTTTCAGCTTCGGCGATTTGCGGGCCATGGTAGATGATGATACCTCGCTGGGCGATCTGAGGACAGGGGGTTGAACGGAGACGGAGAAGAAGTGGTGGGGAGCCCTGCTAGAGCGCCGAAGGTGAGGTAGACGGAGATTTCCGGCAGGCGTGTGGCATGGTGGCCGGGGTGGTGAAGCGGGGGCGATTGCAAGAAAGAAATAAGGAAGAAGAGAAAATGGAGATGATAGAATCGCGAGGTCCGAGAAGGGTTTTGGGTGGACCTAGGTGTCGGGTTCGTACGTTTCGCATGTCCAGACTCCCGTAAAGCTCCCCCACTTTTGTCTCGTTTTGCGGGAGAAATCGCGTCTGGACCTCCCCGCGTACCGATATAGGACCGCGTTGGATGGCTTTGACAGTCCAGGTCCACCTTGGAGATACCCTTAGCATAATAACTGAGAATGTTCACGTAAATAATAGTGACGCAAAAAGAAAACACCTCAATCAGTATGACAGACTAGATGCAAACGGAAATCAATCAACAATAACATAAGTGCCACAGAGAGATATTTATCAGAACATAACTTAGTTGAATGACAAAGTGACACCAAAGATCAACAAGCGAGCATTCAAGCATATGACTTTAAGCACAACAAACCAAAATACACTGAACAGTATCCCCATGCCAAAGAATATAAATAAATATAGACAAATGATCAAAGATATCTATCGGAACATGTAGCACTGAAGATAAACTACTGAAAGTATTACAGTAGCACCCGTAAAAAAATAAAGAAAGTATTGTAGTAGAATAGAATGAACCGGTGGTGCTCGATGGTGATAGATGATTTGGTAGACCAATTCACTCTTCTGCAAAAGAGCTACGTTTGGTTAAGAACTTGTGATGGAACATAGGAGGCAACCAAAATACCGGTGCCAATGTTGCCGCTCTGTCGGGCTGAAGAGGATGCAGGCAAATAAAATATGTGTAAAACATGGTCTTTGATCTGCATTCACTCAACCAGTCTGACTCAGACAGGCTACAGATACGAAGTGTTGAAAATAGGTGACGGTAACCAAACAAGCACTGATGAACATGTGAAGGATCTATATCGATCTAAGCGGGCCGTCACATGAACCAACTTGTAATTAAATGGTTAGGAGGACAGTGGTATCCCGGCCCACCAGAGTTTAAGTTCTAGAGTTGACACGGGTAACTCGCATTTTTTTGGATTTATTTCAGGCCTTCCGGCAACGTGCGTTTACTGAGAGAAGACATTTCCGTCGACTACGAAATCATTTGCAGGAGAGTGAATCGGTCTCTCGAAATGATGTGTCGTCTCAGTCTCTTGACTACGAAATCGTTTAGTGGGGGAAGACATTTCCGTTGACTATGAAGTCGTTTGCAGGAGAGTGAACTTTGTCAATCTCAATATAATGTGTCAGCTCAGTCTCTCGAAGATGCTCATAAAACAAGAGGGTGCGTGTGTCCATGCATTTTATAGAGGTGAATGTATATGTATGAGTGTCTGCTAATACGTTTTAAAAAAAAGTGGGTCGTCACGTCTGACCACTATGTTCCGTGTCCCTAGGACATACTCTCTCTGTTCAAAAATACTTGTTATCAAAACGAATAAAAGGGGATGTATCTAAGTATTTCCGGATGAAGGGAATACCTAGGGACGAGTCACACGCTGACACCATCGTTTCTTCTTTCACGGGATAGCTCAGTTCGTGCTCCAGCTGGTAGGGCTGCGCCGTCACGTATCGGTGTACCCCCACTCAGGGCCGGCCCTGAGGGGGGGCAGGGGGGCGGCCGTCCCGGGCCCCCGAGATCTAGGGGGCCCCTCCCAGGTGTAGTGTACGTATAAAGGTAAGTAGCCCATTGGGCCATAGCTTCATGTAGAAAAAAAGGAAGCAGCCCAGGTCCAGAAAGGAAGGGATGACAGTACGCAAGTAAATCAGTGTACGATTGTGAGGAAACAAATCAGCGTAACACACGTAAATCACGTCCTTCCGTTTTGTTTATTCAATACTATCGTGAGACAATCTCCCTCCAAAATAAAAACAATCGTGTGACGTGATTTATTCTATAATTTCCTATATTCTCCGTTCTCCGCAGGCTCCAAACCCTAGTTCCCAAGTCGCAGAGCCTATTGAAAATAAGCATTGGAGGGCTGATTGGTATCGACGCGCTGTACGCGATGACGACGCAGCATGAACATCGCCTAGCCCTGAAAATTGGCAGTGCCGGAGTGGGCTGCACACGTACATCGCCGAGTGTGCGCCACCAAAAATTCACATCACAATATCGCTGAGCGTCCAATGATTGATGCCGATCTAATCAATTTGAGGTACTGTATGTCATATTACTATTCCCTACTCCCCGCAAAGAAAAAATCACTATTCCCTACAATTTCAAGTAAACCTTCGTGCTTTGAGGAAAAAACAATTTGATAAAAGTAGTTGCCAAAATAAAATTCTTGAAGCTGAGAAGGACTTTCATGTTAAATATTTGTTTGCTTTGCTTGATATGAACCACTTCACTGAAGTAAAGGATTTAAGGAAGTCACGGTGTTTAAAGATTATTTCGGATTACCGTGCATGTGATTGTTCCATCTTAGATATAAAAAAGCTTTTAAATTTTGAAATTATTATTGAACCATTTGGGATAAACAATGCCGGAAAGAGCTTAAATGGTTAGACAACATTATGCATCAAGAAGTGGATGACATTGACTTCGACATCGACACAATCATAAGTCACTTTACATTGAAGAATCTTACAAAAAAAATTAAAGATAATGTACATTTGATGTTTATATTAAGGGCCTTAAATTTTACGTTCGCCCCGGGCACCAAAATCTCAGGACCGGCCCTGCCACCACTGTGCTCAGCCACTGCCCGTCGACGTGCGAGTTTACGGCTGTGCTTTTCTTACCGGCCGCGTCAGCGTCATCACGAGGTTAGGTTAGGTCAGGTCAGGTTAATTATCGGGGGCACGCACGTGGTGGCCACGCGACGCGTGCGTAGCGTAGTACGACGCCTTTTCCCCGCGACGCGCGCGGACCCGTGAACGTGCGGCTCACCTCGTCCCCGCAGGCCCTGTCCCCCTCCACCCTCCCCCGCCGCGCGCGGTGCATGCACCTCCGGCCCGGAGAAATCCCGTGTATATCGCTCGCTCCGTCGCTCTCGCCGGCAGGCACCTTTGCTTATCTTTTCTGGCCAAGTGTACCGCCTTCTGTCTCCGGGTCACCGCCCCCTGCAGGACAAAGGAGAAGAACCTGGCCAGAGTTTTATCGGTCTGTACGTCCCCATGGCAGGAGTAAATCTATTTTTTAAACCAAGGCTGCGTGGAGGCGTGTGGCGTTGTGTAATCGAACATTTTGTCCGCACTCCCCGGGCAGCTGCTGGCAGGTGGTAGTACCTGGGCGACGCGCCGTGAGACGCAAGTCGTCTCGTGTCTAGCCATGTAGCGGGTTGAGAACTTGTGACCCGGAGGATTTCTGCCTACACTTTGCTTCCAAAAAGCGTGTCGCTTCGGGAAGTACGCTCACCTAATGCGTGAGGAAATCTCATTCGGCATCGGTTGTGCCTGGAAAGCTTGTGGTTCGGCGCAGGCATTTTTGCCTAGCAGAAATCTCGCGGAAAAAGGCCGACTTTTATGTCAAGAATCACGACTGGCTCATCACGGAAAAGAGGACCGCGCAGTCCAACGTCTTTCTGCACATGGTCTATAGCAATAGACTTCAAGAAAAAGGAACCGATGTTCTCAAAAGAAAAGGGATGATATACTAGTTTGGTTTGGCTACACTCTTCCTTGAATAACATGTCATGTGGCATTGAGAAAACATGTCATGTGACACAGTAAGGGCATCTCTAACATTTGTATACAATTTAACAACCTAAACCACCTTCCAACCCCCCGCACTAACCCCCGCGACCGTTCCGCACCGGGCGACTCAGTCGGGTCGCTACCCTAGCCGCCGCCGAGCCCCGATCTACTCCCTCCTCTCCTCCCATCGCTGTCGCATGACGCCGCCGGGCTAAATCCAGGGGTAGATGGCGGTGGCGGGGGTCTCTTCTTCTTTCCCGTGGCTTGGGGTGGGGCGAGGCCCTTGGCATGTGGAGGTGCAGCTAGTCGAGTCCTGCGGCTCCGCAACCGGCCCTGCTTTGCGACGACGCGAGCGGCTCTGCGGCTGGTCGGATCTCGGATCGGCGGCGACAAGGAGGGCCTGGTGGATGGATTGGATGTACGTGTGGTCTGGCTTTCGGTCAGATCAGATCTGGCCGATGCGACCTGCTCCATGCACGACGGCGATGGTCGGTGGCGGTCCCGTGCACACGAGGTTGGCTGGAGGTTCCTCGAGCGGATCCGGGTGAAACCCCTGCTCTTGGCTCGTTGCCAAGCTAGTGATGGCAGCGTTTTCTCCGTCGTTCCTTTCTTGAAGGCATCGTTGTGAAGAAGGTCTAGACCAGTATCCACCACCTCTAGGGGAAACCCTAAATTAGTTGATCGGATGACGGCAGCGCTCTTGTGCCGTATCCCTCTTGGGGGCGTCATTCTGGAGGTATGCATTGGCTCAAGAGACCAGTGGACGCTATCTGCAGGGGGCGTTCCATGTGACGCATCAACGATGTGGAGTCTCGGCGGCGTGGCGCGGTAGGGCATTGGCGACGGATGTGTGATGATGGACGCGCATAAGAAGGAGGTGTTGTCTGGCGCCGATAGCAGGTCTCGCAAGGTCGATGCGTCAGTATTTGTTTTGAAGATGGATCGATGGAAGACGATGGCGACGACCTAAGTGTGTCGGACCGGTTTGTGCCCAGATATGGTATGTGGCTTGGTTGGGAGCTCCGTCTTTAGATGTTAGGCTTAGGCGAGAGCTCTTGGTATCCGACTCACACTTTCTGCCCCCTTCATTAATGAATAGGAGTAGCGACGGATGTTGCCAAGATGATGGCTTCATACATATTGATGTAATACTATGTAAGGTCTTTGTGAATAATTAATAAGTGGCTGCATGCACCTCCAGATGCAGAGGCCGGGGGTCATCCTCCTTTTCTAAAAAAAGACCACCTTCTGAAATTTAAATCCTAATAATTTGAAACTATCCAATGAAAAAAGAGTTAAACTTTTTGTGAGGTTTGAGTGCATATAATCCTTCTCCTGAACTTTCCAAAGCTCTTTTGCATAAACAACAATTGAATTTCATTTCCAACAACATTTGAACTTAATTAAATATCACGTAATATAAAATCCAAGTTCGTCAAACACAATGCTGCACATACTTAAGCATAGTACTAAACATATACTTTTAACGTAAACCAAATGATTAAGCATAATTATACATATACTCTCATTAATTCTTCTTCAACTCGATTCCGGAGAAGTACCTATTGTGCTCCTTGGAAGTGTGCATGCTAGTCGTATTTCTTGTCAGTTTCATCCATTTGCGCCCTTTGGGATATCCCTCTCGGCAGTCTTGCCCTTATATGTAGTCTAGGCAACCTTTTCCTGGACAATCCTGACCTCACTTCCAGCCCCTCCATGGGAAGGCAACATGTGGGAGCTATGGCGGGGCTGTGGAAGGCCAATGGCGGTCGAAGCAGCGGTTGCCGGGAGAGCTTCACGAAGAGGTGGCAGTTACAGGAAGGCGGCGAAACGCTCACAGAGAGGTGGCAGTTATAGGAAAGCGGCGAAATGCTCACAGAAAGGTGGCTATGGTCGGAAGGTAAGGTGGGCTACGGATGGGGGTGACAACAAGAACATGAGCGAAGAAGACTGTGTACAAGATCCGGCTAGTAACATGCAATATACTCCCTCCGTTTCCAAATATAAGTTTTTTTAGAGATTCCAACAAGTAACTATATACGAAACAAAATGAGTGAGTCTATACTCTAAAATATATCTAGATACATCTGTATGTTGTAGTCCATTTAAAATGTCTAAAAAGACTTATATTTAAAGAACGGAGAGAGTATGTTTTGCCTAGTATTAATATGCAATACAATTAATATTTACCTGATATTAATATGCATTGCATTGCATGTAACAGCGTTGGTGCCAAGCTCAGAGATATTCCGCTATCTTTTCAGTTTTGTCATGCCGGTCTTTACATGACTTGTACTTTGATCTTTATGATAGGAATGAGACACGTATTACCATAAAAAAATTAGCAGAAGAAATGCCCTTTTTTTAGAGTATAGAAGAAATGGCTTGTGATGCTCAGGACCGGAGCAAGCTCTCCGGCGCAAACCCAATCAAGAGCCTCAGCCGTCGATCCCACATCAGACGGCCACGACCATGCCCCACCCATCTCACCAATCACCCTCGCACACGCCAGTAGTGCGGTCGCCCCGGCGAATCTCCTGACACGTATATATGCGCGCCACTCACCCCGCACCGCAGCGACGCAAAGCGCGCAACCCCATCATCACACACCACACCAACCGACCCGTCTCGTCTCGCGTTCCACTCTTCTTTCTTTTGTTTCGCTCCGTGGTCCCACGTGCTCCCAGCCATGTGCGGCGGCGCCATCCTCTCCGACATCATCCCGCCGCCGCGCCGGGCCACCGGCGGCAACGTCTGGCGGGCGGACAAGAAGAAGCAGGCCAGGGCCGATGCCGCCGCGGGGAGGCCCCGCCGCGCGCCCGAGGAGGAGTTCGAGGAGGAGGGCGACGCGGAGTTCGAGGCCGACTTCGAGGGGTTCGTGGAGGCGGAGGAGGAGTCCGACGGCGAGGGCAAGCCCTTCCCCGTCCGCAGGAGCGGCTTCTCCGGAGGTAAAAGAAAGGATCCCTGTGCGCCGCGCGTCGATTTGGGTGGTTTTGTTGCTCTGTTCTGAGATGAATAGCCGGTTTCTTGGGCCCGTCCTGAGATAGATAGATCCGGCGTTTAGGTCGCTGGTCGGGAGATCCGTTTAATTGCATGCTCTGGTCAGGATTTGGGGGGATAGATTTGGGTTCTTAGGTGGGTTGGTGGTTGGAATCGCAGGATTAGCTAGCTGTATTCTCGATCTGTGCTAAATTTCTGCAAATGCTCGTTGCAACTTACCCCGATTTCATGTCTAAACTTTTGCTTTGTCATGTGATTCAGATGAGGAGAAAAAGATCTTTGATGCCACACTGTTTAGATGAGCTTGATATTTTTTTAATGAAAATATGGTGCTGTATCCCCCGCAAAGAAAAAGAAAAGAAAATATGGTGCTGTAGCTGTGGCTTGTTCTGGAGAATTTTATCTCCCGTGCCCCAGGGATTTCTCTGCACTTAGGTTCTCTGTAATTTTTTGAGGGGGAAGTCTTCTCTCATGAATCATGGCAGACAATTTTGTGTGAATTTGTGCACGACAAGAGTCGAACGATCCCGGCACGACAGGGAGAATCCAGCCACGCATGCATGCGAGTTAAAAGGAAACAGCCGCCTGATTCCATGGTCGTGTCCAAATCCGATAGCAATTGTCATGTGTGGAGCAGTTTTGATTTTGTGTTAAATCGTTCTATGCTTTGTTTTGCATCATTAATGCTTATAGTCTAATTCCTCGCTAATTTTTTCAAAGGAAGAGTAAGAACAATTGATGCTTTTTATTTGGAGTAGTGAATGCTTCATTTTTATCTGTTTAAGATCAACCGTCTCATCTTTATCTCACTGCTACATTCAGATGGATTGAAGGCAACTGCTGCTGGTGATGATGACTGTGCTTCAGGGTCTGCTAAAAGGAAGAGAAAGAACCAGTTCAGGGGCATCCGCCGCCGCCCTTGGGGTAAATGGGCTGCTGAAATAAGAGATCCTCGCAAGGGTGTCCGTGTCTGGCTTGGCACTTACAACTCTGCCGAGGAAGCTGCCAGAGCCTATGATGTTGAAGCTCGCAGAATTCGTGGCAAGAAGGCAAAGGTCAATTTCCCAGAAGAAGCTCCTATGGCTCCTCAGCAACGCTGCGCTACCTCTGTGAAGGTGCCTGAGTTCAACACCGAACAGAAGCCAGTACTCAACACCATGGGCAACGCAGATGTGTATTCCTGCCCTGCTGTTGACTACACCATAAATCAGCAATTTGTGCAGCCTCAGAACATGTCGTTTGTGCCTACAGTGAATGCAGTTGAGGCCCCTTTCATGAATTTTTCTTCTGACCAGGGGAGCAACTCCTTTAGTTGCTCAGACTTCAGCTGGGAGAATGATATCAAGACCCCTGACATAACATCTGTGCTTGCATCCATTCCCACCTCAACAGAGGTCAATGAATCTGCATTTCTCCGGAACAACGGCATTAATTCAACGGTACCTCCTGTGATGGGTGATGCTAATGTTGATCTTGCCGACTTGGAGCCATACATGAAGTTCCTGATGGACGATGGTTCAGATGAGTCAATTGACAGCATTCTAAGCTGTGATGTACCCCAGGACGTGGTCGGCAACATGGGCCTTTGGACCTTCGATGACATGCCCTTGTCTGCTGGTTTCTACTGAGGGAATGGAGGTCGCTGGGTGCCTGTATATATAGACAAAGGTTAGGCATATGCTATGCTGGAAATAAACTCATTGTTATGCACTTCAATTTCCATTTCCATTTCATTGATCATTATCTTTTATCTGTTTCAGGAATAAGTATTCTGGACATCAACAAGTGCTTGTGTCTGGTGCCTCTAGAATCGAGCAGTAGCGATGTCAGTCTATGGTTATGTCTAGCTTAAATGGTCAGGAGACCGAAGTCTTTTGCAATAGACCTCTGTCTTGTGCCCCCAGACTATATTATATCTATATATGAAACCAGTATGTGATGGGAACTCTTATTTTGTATTCCTGTTTCTACCTTATTGTAATTGCTACAAGTGGCTGTAAACCTTTTAACTTTGAAGCCAGTGTTTGGTATGTCGTGCTTATTTTCTCCAATACGCTAGTTCATCATTTGCTGCCATACTGAAAGTCTTTTGGAGTATCCTGCCATGGTTGTTAGTGTAAGTGACATGGCATAAATATATGGTATCATACTGGGCCAGAATCCTCCAAAGTTTATCAAAGTATACCTTTACTTGTAACAGTGTTCTAGCACAAGTTGCAGATACCGAGGCCGAAGACTAGGCGTGTGAATCAAATGACCCGACGTCTAAGCTTTGTTGAACTAAGGGAAAGTCTAGGATAACTGCTATGCAGCGAATCAGTTCCTCTCCCAAAATCATACTAAGTGCTTCAGATGTCCAGATCATTGCTTCCGAGGGGTATCCAACACATTTGCCGAAATAGTCCCGCGACCCAGAGATTTCACCAGAAACTTCAGGGTTTGCTACAGCGGTTCTGATCTCAGATTTGGTAAGATTCAGAAATAAAGCAGCATCCTCTGCATTCTCCGATGCCTCCCTTGCCTAGTCCTGCTGTGAGAACTCGAAAGGTAATATTGGAGAAATAAATCTCAAGTCAGCTAGCTTTTCAGAAATGTTAAGTCAAGCATCCCTTTCCCCTCTTTATTGGAAGAAGAGTAATGGACCATTGGACAATACCTGACCTGGTCTCACAATCGCACAGAGCTTGAATGCTTGATCATGTTGTACTCGTCTGATGAAGACCACCTCTTGTTTGATTGTGACTTGTACTAAACTGCACAACCCGGAATTGCTTGGTCAAGGCATTTTTGGGTTGTTGGGATCAACTCCCCACATGGAATGGGTCAATCACTGTCCCCTCACTCATAAAACTTCTAAATAGCCAGTGTTAGGATGTTATGCTTAGTTTTCCTAATACGCTAGTTCATCATTTTTCGCAATGTTGGGGGTTTGTTGGAGTATCTTGCGATGGTTGTAGGGTTAATGACGTGGCATAAACATAGGGTATCATATTGGGCCCACATCCTCCTTCAAAATCTCTCAAAATAAAGTTTTACTTGTAACAATGTTCTAGCACAAGTTTTTTTTTTGAAACGGAGGCAAAGATTGCCTCATCTATTAATTAAGCAGAAGAGAATTGCCCAGTTAATTACGGAAAACCGGGCAAAACCCGGAACAACAAGGGCCGAGCCCACTCCCATAGACTGAAACATACAGGGCAAAGCCCACCCTTCTCGACGACATGTCGACCTGCGGACAGACAACGCAGCTACGATTCTGACGGAGAACTCAGAAGAACGAAACCAGGCACGGCTGGCGCCACGGAAGATCGCCGAAAGGACACCTGGAACCAGTCATCGTATACCACAGGGCCTCGCCGCCGCAGCTTCGACTCCACAGCAACAAACAAACCGAGGCAATATCGTGGACACGCCGGAGAAGAGCCGACTATCGCAACCATTGCCGCATCGCCGACATCGCTCCCACCATCATCGTTGCCATAGAAGTCTGGACGCCACAGTGATTTTCTCGGGGCCGCCGCCCCGACATCCACCGCTCCGTCGCGCCCAGCGCAATCAACCGGCACCACCTTCCGGGGCCGCCGCCCCGACGTACCACCGCTCCGCTCGAGCAGCAACGCCGCGCGACCTAGCTGCCCGCAGCCCACGCTGCTCAGGGCAACCGCTCGCAGACCACGAATGTCGCACCACATCCGGGGCCGCTGCCCCGACGCAAAGTCAGACCGCCCCCTCTGGAACGCGTCGACCGGACCGACAAGCCTGCCACCCAAGTGGCCCAAGATTGCCACCCAAGTGAAGGCCGAGCCACCGCCCCGCCCCATGGAGCCGCACCGCGCATCACTTTCCGAGGCCGCCGCCTCGGCGTTCATCAGCCGTCCGGGGCCGCTGCCCCGGCATCTACCAAACCCGACGTAGGAGAAAACCAAACGCACCAAGCACAAACTAACTCTCCTAAGCAACGCCCCCAAGAGGGAAACGATGAAGACGTCGCCGTCGCCCGCTCCGAAAAATCTGGAGCTTAGGTTTTCACCCGGAGAGCCCGAGCCCCACATAGAAGAAGATGAGTTCCACAACGACGCCTCCAAGGAGGGAAACGACGCCCGAAAGCGCCGCCGTCGACGGCACCGACAAAGTCGGGTCAAGGCTTTCGCCCGGAACACACACATCCCTATGGAGGCCCGCAGATTTGATCCACCCAGAAGCGTGGAGATCATTGGAGCCGTTCCTGTTGCGCCTTGCACTCTCCAACGCCAACCACCAAGCTTCACCGCGCACCACCCTCAGCAGCAGCACCTCAAGCTGCGAATGAGAAGCGAGCGCACACGACACCATGGCCAAAACGCCATGGCTTCCAGCCCGGGGCCGCCGCCCCGGCTTCCTCCTCGCGTCACGCCCACCTGACGAGCTTCCCTGCCCGGCGCCTCCCGAGCCGAACCACATCCCGCCCACGCGCCCGACTTGCGCCGCACACAACGCACGCACCGCGCGAGACGCCCGCCCGCACGCATCCGCGCCTCCCCTTGACGGCGCCCCTGCTGGAGCGCCAGATGCCGCGCCCCCTCGGACCGCCCGCGCCCCCTCGGACCACCCGCGCCGGAGCGAGCCCCTCGCCGCGCCGCGACACCCCTCGGACCGCCGGAGCCTCACCAGCCCGAGCCAGAGCCGCGCCCGCGCGCCAGATGCGCCCTCGCGCCTCGCAGAGAGATGCCCCGCCACCACCCTCCCTGGAGCCAGACCGGGCTTCGCCGGCGAACTCCTCAGGCGGCGGCGAGGTGGGGGGGGGGGGGGGGGGGGGAGGGTGGAGGGAGGAGGAAAGGTGGCGGCGCCGAAGTGGTTCCCCCCGTGCTGCCAGGGAGAGGCGACGCGGAGGTCAGGCTTCTCCACCAGCACAAGTTGCAGACAGTGGCTTAGGAGAACAACTTGTGGCTCAAGTGGTATTGGCCTAGTTTGCTGTTTTATGCATATAAAATTATAAATCATGTGTTCATGTGGAAAGTGGAGACTGCCAATCATTGGTCTTTCAATTGCACCGAACTCTACTTCCCTTTTCCATTGTGACCTAACAAAATCCTGTTTTTGTTAAGTGAAATATTGGCCACTCTTGGATTTTGAACTAAGGACTAGACCGTAGAGATTGTTGTAAGAAAAGGAGTGTGCGACTGTAGAAACTTTGTGTTGTATTAAAAGGAAATGAGAAATCTCATGATTTATATTGATATATATGTTTTGAACTTTTCTATATCCATTGGTCATACGCTCAAGTTACTCTTTTGTTCCCTTTAAGTAGGAGTACCCAAGTGGAGATTCGTTTCACGGTTTGACAAATGTTTTTTTCGACAAAGCGTGTTTTTTATTGACTCAAAATTTAGAGCATCGAGAGATACAATTATAGAAGTACACATCCGGCATCTGTATAATTAGGATACACACAACCAACACTAACACACACATTAAAATCAAGTCGGCAAATAGCTAAGTCATCAAGACTGAAGCTATGCCCAGGCAAGAAATAAAAAAAAAACCCGAAAGCGATAAAGACAATGATTGACAACATACATAAGTGACCATCGACACCAAACCATTTCTTACAACACAAGGACTATGAGGAAGGTTCTTCAAAAGCGACACCTCTAGGAAGAGAACGACGTGCAAGCGCCACCAAACAATGACTTCATCAGGGTAATGACGTTGAGAACATCATCATTGCTAGGTATAACCAAACAGTCAGACCTAGGGTTTTCACTCTAGATCTCTGGACCAGGTACCAAAAAGTACAACCTAATCAAAGCCATCATATGTTGTCTCCTCCACTTGCCTCGATCCCAACAGCTGAATATATATACACACCGTCCTGATGGTAGGCTAATGAGCCAGGGCAAGGGCTGTTCAACACAACCCGGTGAAGTCTTTGTTGGGGAGGAAGGAGGCCTGCACCGCCAAAATCCAGAGTTTGGGACGCTCCGGAGGACCGCACTGTCCTCGCGAGCGACAACTGATGGCTGATCTGCATCAGACGGCAGCACCAAGCATTGCCACTATCTCCGACGTCCACAACACAGACTGCGAACCATGTGACGTAGGAAATCGCTGTTGTCGCCCGATCGGAAGTTCAAAACTCCTCTGACGATGATATCTGTCCACCAATAAGGTCTGGGGCAGTGCTAGCCAGCATCATACTAGCCAGATCCATGGCGTCACCGGCCTTCCGCCGGAGCGGAGGACCACCATGGTTGCAAAGTTGTTGCATGCTGTTGACAGGGTTGGTAATGTAGGGAAAAAACTGCCATATTATTTTTCAACTTTTTGTTCTCAAAGATGGACAAACATGAATGATACCACGGTAGTAGCAGAGTCATAGCCAGCCACACAACGGCGGAGCTTCGTGGGGGCGAACCTGGGCGGTCGCCCCCCCCAGCGAAAGTGAATTTTTTTTATTACCCCTACGTAGAGTAGTACTAGATGCAGCCTAGAACCAGATGATCCATTTATCAATCAACAATACTAGTCTACGGTGCTTGGAGACGAACCAATCCGGCATCCAGGCACGAGTTAGGCAGCGGCCTGATTTCCCCTTTGACCGTGAGCGTGGGGTGGGGCAGCGGCGTCCGGCAGACTGGCAGCCGTGGCTTGCCGGCGTGGGGGTGACCTCTGGCCGCCGGCCAGCTAGCCGCTAGGGATTCGCCTCGCTGGATCATCCGCTCCTTTCTCTGCTGCGGACAACATCAGGCAAGGCAACGTCGATGCTGCGCAGTCCTTAGTGAGCCGGTGAGCAGACTGCCCTCGCTGCCTCGCTGGATCTCTCTCGATCTCTCCCCTCTAGAAATTGTGGATAGTTCAAAACTTTTGATTCTGCGGATTTTTTCACATTAGTTGAGCAAAATTCTAATTAGGTCATCTGGTCATGGATTTTGTCAATTGGATTTTGCACTGAATAGAGAATGTTCTTTACAGAGTGAGAGGGAGGCAGTGATGCTTAAGGGGAAAACAACTGATGCGTTCTTTAAAAGAAATAGAGGTGATTCAGCTGAATGCAAAGCTAATGAACCAATATCAAACGAATCAATACACGTTCAGCCTCCTCTGTTGTTGTTCGAATTTGAGCAACACGAACCACATCCTTCGATGCCTCAACAGCAAGGCTTCGTAATACTATGGAAGATGATTTTCTAGCCAATAGCTTGCTAGTAAATAGAGAGGGTGAAATCACGAATAAATACGAATATGAAGATGTTGTTATGGACTTTAAGGGTGCAAACAATGAAGAGCTGATCTGTAATGAACCCAATGATCCATGGTTAAATGGTATTTTGCTATAGCTATGGAGTAGGTTATAAATATATAATTAACATTAGAAATGTATTTTGTAAGCCAATATTGAGAAGATCAATATAATTATCTAATTTTCTCAATATTTTGTAATATCTAACTTGTTGTATTCGTATGATTTTGTATATGGTTTTTCTTTTACAGCTTCACCCCTCCAGAGATTTCTTTGAAGCTCCGCCACTGCAGCCACAGTAGTGTTTCTGTCTTGTTAGGAGATGGCTGGAATTTTGTTACCATGGCATGGCCTTGGAGTGAATTGCGAAAAACCATCACATTTGGGGCTTCATCTACGGAAAACCACCAGGTCACTAATTTTTTGCAAAAATCACCATGGATTCGGTAAACATTTTGCAAATCGCACTGATCAGGTGATTTGGCTCATTTGATCACTTTCTGACAAGTGGGACCAGATTGTAAGGAGCTGACTTGGCATAACATTTACACACACACCCTTAGATCTAAAAAGAAAAAGCAATCAACCCCTCTTTTGCACAACTGCCAGAGAGAGGAGAGGAGGAAGCGTTCCCGGCGAGGCCGACCTCGTCGGCGCAGACGGCCGCACAGTGGAGGAGGTCCCTGCGGAGAGCTCCTTGACGGTGCCGGCGGGGTCGGGCCCATGCGCCGCCGCGCGGTTGGAGTCAGGCGGTTGCTCGGCCATGGCCTCGCGCTCATGTGCTGCTATCCACGCCACACACAGGCAGCGGAGGAGCTCACCATCGTTGGTCGCTGCTTGCTCCGGTGATGCGTCCGAGCTGCACGCCGCCGCGCAGCAGCTGCTGCTTGTGCTCGTGCTGTGCTTCGCTTCTTGCTTTGGTGTTCTGCGCTGCCCCGCTGCTTGCTCCGGGGCTGCGCGCCACCGGCCGGGGAAAGAGAGGAGGGAGGAAGGAGAGAGGGAGGCGTGGGTGCATCGCCGTGCGGCTTGGGGCCGCCGTGCTTGCTACCCAGGAGAGGAGCGGGGCCGGGGTCGTAGCAGCTTGGGGCCGGCCCGCGCGGGGCAGGGGCTGGGGTCGTAGCCGGTTGGCGCCGGTTGGCGCGAGGGGTGGGGCTGCGGTCATAGCGGCTTGGGGCCGGCCGACACGATTGGGGGGGTGGGGGGGGGGGGGCGCTGCGGCGAGGTCGCCGGAGTGGCGCGGGGCCTCTCCCGATCCAGACGGGATCGAGGCAGGGGGCGGAGGAGGGCCTGATTGTTTTTTGTTTTTACAATTCAGGGGTGTGTCTGTCAAAACTTTGCCTAGTCAGCTCCTTACAATCTGGTCCCACTTGTCAGAAAGTGATCAAATGAGCCAAATCACCTGATCAGTGTGATTTGCAAAATGTTTACTGAATCTGCGATGATTTTTGCAAAAAATTAGTGATATGGTGGTTTTCCGCAGATGAAGCCCCAAATATGATGATTTTTCGCAATTCACTCCATGGCCTCGACATCAACTTTCATTTCCGGTCAGCTTTGCAGCCATCTTAGATGCTGAAATTTAACTCAGTTTAGCTTTGATTCGCTTAGGGAAGACACCGGACAAGTGCACGACACAGAACCAGTTCCTCCGCCCAGATCAGCCTAAATCCTTTGGATGTTTAGATCATCCCTTCTAAGAGGTATCAAATCCATTTGCAAAATTGGCCGTCAGCCCACATATTTCACCAGAAGTTGAACGTATACCTACAGCTGTTCTGATCTCATATTTGATAAGATTCGTAAATAAAACAACATCCACTTTATTCTCTAATGCCTCTCATGCCTAGTCCCGCTACAAGCATTGAAAGGTAATCATGGCGAGATAAACTTCAAGTCAGCCAGGCGCCAGCTTGTCACAATCTTTTAAGTTGGGCATCCTTTGTCCCTCTTTATAGGAAGAGTGATGGACCATGATTTGACGCCTTATAGACAGAAAAGTTTGCAATACAATAAACATTGTATTGATAGGGTGCTGGTGCACGTATATATAATTATCAGAGGCGGAGGCAGTGGGTGGGGGAGGGGGCGAGCGGGGACCAGCCCCCCATGGATCGGCCACCCCCAACAAGTTTCAGCGGGGACTAGTACTAGTTATTAGGCTTAATTACTCTGGCCATTAGTAAGGATATGAGCTAAGTTTTAAGTGTCAAAGCCCAACAACGCAACAACGGCCAGGCTGCACGTACCTACCCAATACACACCATCCATCCGCTGCACTAATGCATTGTGGGCTTGTGGCGACTTCCTAGACTACACATATTCCGCGCCGACGCTGTGCACGACGCACTAGGCGGCTAGGGTTAGCGCTGCATCGAGCACTAAACATCATCGCCGCTGGGCGTCCACGCTGTCGACGTTCCATGTTTAGCAAAGCTGTTGGGCTGTCGCTCATCAATCCAGCGCAATTCTATGGGACGTCACCGCCACACTTAATTCGTCTAACTTGATCTGAGGTAGAGGTATTATTGTTTATAGATTTATAATATTTCAGCGTCATTTTTTATCACACAAACCAATCAAACAATAGTTAGTAGTTAATTCATTTTGTTGGTTATCAGACCAGTTAACAGATTATGTATCTATTTGTACTAGAATTGCATAGATCATAAAAAGGAACACCACCGAGCAACCTACTTTTGAAGATGCAAATTCAATCATAGAGATACATGCCACAAAGCAACCTACTGGACATAACAGGTAAAACTTCGGCACATTCAATGATTGATAGATTATTACAATTGGTCATCTCTCTCCCAGTCTCAATTGCAAAGATGGAGCCTTTTTTTAGTAATCAAACTTACCAATACGCGCCTTTGAAATAAAATGGGTGACGGTTTTGTTCGATATTACATGGTGGTATACATTGGGAAGGAAATAGTTGCAAGGTCAATGTTTATGAGATTAATGATTTGTTCGATCGGCTGGGATGAGGTCGTAGATCATTCAAACTAGTGAGTAGAAATGTAGCTTTTTTAATGTAAAAAACGTTCTGGTATGTGTTTGATATTGCTACAATATTTAAGACTTGAAATATGTTTGTGACATTGTTCATGTGTGTTTCAATGCCTTCTTCACCCCCCTATGCTTAAATCCTGGCTCCGCCCCTGATAATTACAATGGAAGGCCTCTACCTTAACTATAGAAGACTAGGAGGTGGGCCACAACTCCAACATACATGCAACACAAAATACAACTCAACACCCCCCCCCCCCCCCCGCGTAGTCGAAGCGTCGCCAGAGACACAGAGACTGGACCGAAACTCCTCGAAGACAGAAGTAGGCAATCCCTTAGTCATCACATCAGCAAATTGTTGCGACGTCGGCACATGAAGAACCCGAACACGGCCAAAGGCAACCTGCTCGCACACGAAGTGAATATCGAGTTCAATATGCTTCGTACGTCGATGGTGCACCGGGTTGGCGGAAAGGTAGACCGTGCTGACGTTATCGCAGTAGACAAGAGTGGCCTTATGAACGTCACGAAGCAACTCCTGGAGTAGCTGACGGAGCCAAGAGCACTCGGCCACGACATTAGCCACGACACGATACTCTGCCTCGGCGCTGGAGCGGGAGACCATGGGCTGCCGCTTCAATGACCAAGAGATCAACGAGGGCCCAAGGTAGATGCAGTAGCCTGACGTGGAGCGTCGAGTATCGGGGCAGCCAGCCCAGTCGGCATCCGAGTAGGCCACGAGGTCGGTGGAGGCGGAGGCCGTCAGGGTGAGTCCCAAAGACATGGTGCCACATATATAACGGAAAATACACTTCACCAAGGTCTAGTAGGAGTCACGCGGAGCGTGCATGTGGAGGCACACCTGCTGAATAGTGTACTGCAGGTCGGATCGAGTCAGCGTCAGGTACTGTAAACCACAACCAATGGAGAGATAAAACGCTCCATCGGACATGGGAGACCCCTCCAAAGCAGAGACATTCGCCTTCGTGTCGACGGGGGTGGGCGCCGGCTTGCAGTTAAGCATACCGGCACGCTCCAGGAGCTCATGGGCGTACTTCTTCTGATGCAGAAAGAAGCCGTCAGTCCGGCAGACCACCTCGATGCCGAGGAAGTAGTGCGCGCAGGGGCCCCAAGTTCTTGAGGGCGAACTCATCACGAAGATGAGCAGTCAACCGTTGAAGGAGATCGGGGGCGGACGCCGTGAGGATGACGTCATCGACGTAGAGTAGCAGATATGCAGTGTCAGCTCCCTGATGATACACGAAGAGTGAGGCATCGGAGTGAGTGGACCGAAATCCCAGAGACTGCAGGAAGGTTGCGATACGCTGGTACTAGGCCCAAGGCGCTTGGTTCAACCCATAAAGAGAACGGGAGAGCAAGCACACAAAGTCTAGGTGCTCGGCATCGACGAAGCCAGTGGGCTGCTCGCAGTACACCTGCTCGGCGAGATGGCCATGCAAGAAGGTGTTGGAGACATCCAACTAGTGCATAGGCCAAGCGCGCGAGACCGCCAACTGGAGCACGGCGCGGATCGTGCCCGGTTTGACAACCGGGGTAAAAGTGTTGGTAAAATCCATGCCCGCGCGCTGCCGAAATCCACGAACCACCCACCGCGCCTTGTAGCGCTCGAGAGAACCATCCGGACGAGTCTTGTGGTGAAACTGAAGGAAATATGCCCTAGAGGCAATAATAAAGTTGTTATTTATATTTCCTTATATCATGATAAATGTTTATTATTCATGCTAGAATTGTATTAACCAGAAACTTAGTACATGTGTGAATACATAGACAAACATAGTGTCCCTAGTATGCCTCTACTTGACTAGCTCGTTAATCAAAGATGGTTAAGTTTCCTAGCCATGGACATGTGTTGTCATTTGATGAACGGGATCACACCATTAGAGAATGATGTGATGGACAAGACCCATCCGTTAGCTTAGCACGATGATCGTTTAGTTTGTTGCTATTGCTTTCTTCATGACATATACATGTTCCTATGACTATGAGATTATGCAACTCCCGAGTACCGGAGGAACACTTTGTGTGCTACCAAACGTCACAACATAACTGGGTGATTGTAAAGGTGCTCTACAGGTGTCTCCAATGGTGCTTGTTGAGTTGGCATAGATCGAGATTAGGATTTGTCACTCCGATTGTCGGAGGGGTATCTCTGGGCCCTCTCGGTAATGCACATCACTATAAGCCTTGCAAGCATTGTGATTAATGAGTTAGTTGCGGGATGATGCATTACGAAACGAGTAAAGAGACTTGCCGGTAATGAGATTGAACTAGGTATGAGGATACCGATGATCGAATCTCGGGCAAGTAACATACCGATGACAAAGGGAACAACGTATGTTGTTATGCGGTTTGACCGATAAAGATCTTCGTAGAATATGTAGGAGGCAATATGAGCATCCAGGTTCCGCTATTGGTTATTGACCGGAGACATGTCTCGGTCATGTCTACATAGTTCTCGAACCCGTAGGGTCCGCACGCTTAACGTTCAGTGACGATTGGTATTATGAGTTTATGTGATTTGATGCACCGAAGGTTGTTCGGAGCCCCGGATGATATCACGGACATGACGAGGAGTCTCGAAATGCTCGAGCCGTAAAGATCGATATATTGGAAGGCTATATTCGGACATCGAAAAGGTTCTGAGTGATCCGGGTATTTTTCGGAGTACCGAGGGAGTTACGAGAATACGGGAGTACATATGGGCCTTAGTGGGCTTTAAGGAAAAAAGAGGAGAAGCCACGAGGGCTGGCCGTGCCCCCCCCCATGGGCCTATTCCGAATTGGACTAGGGGAGGGGCTGCGCCCCCTCTTTCCTTCTCCTTCCTTTCCCCTCCTAGTAGGACTAGGAAAGGAGGAATCCTACTCCTACTAGGAGGAGGATTCCTCCCCCTTGGCGCGCCTAGAGAGGCCGTCCGGCCTCCCCTCCCTCCTTTACATACATGGGGATGGGGCACCCTAGGACACACAAGTTGATCAGTTGATCTTTTAGCCGTGTGCGGTGCCCCACTCCACCATAATCCACCTCAGTCATACCGTAGCGGTGCTTAGGCAAAGCCCTGCGTCGGTAGCATCATCATCACCGTCATCATGCCATCGTGCTGATGGAAATCTCCCTCGAAGCACTACTGGATCGGAGTTCATGGGACGTCACCGAGCTGAACGTGTGCTTAACTCGGAGGTGCCGTACGTTCGGTACTTGGATCGGTCGGATCGTGAAGACGTACGACTACATCAACCGCATTCTGATAACGCTTCCGCTTACGGTCTACGAGGGTACGTGGACGACACTCTCCCCTCTCATTGCTATGCATCACCATGATCTTGCGTGTGCGTAATATTTTTTTTTTTGAAATTACCGCGTTCCCCAACAGTGGCATCCGAGCCAGGTTTATGCGTAGATGTTATATGCACGAGTAGAACACAAAGGAGTTGTGGGTGTGGGTATATACATATTGCTTGCTGTCACTAGTTGTTTCTTGATTCGACGGTATTGTTGGATGAAGCGGCCCAGACCGACATTATGCGTACGCTTATGCGAGACTGGTTCTACCGACGTGCTTCACACACAGGTGGCTAGTGGGTGTCTGTTTCTCTAGCTTTAGTTGAATCGGATTCAATGAACATGGTTCTTTCTGAAGATCAAAAAGCAATTACTATACCGCGTTGTGGTTTTTGATGCGTTGGTATGAACGGTTCTTGCTCAGCCCAATAGCCACGTAAAACTTGCAACAACAAAGTAGAGGACGTCTAACTTGTTTTTGTAGGACATGTTGTGATGTGATATGGTCAAGACATGACGCTAAATTTTATTGTATGAGATGATCATGTTTTGTAACACAGTTATCGGCAACTGGCAAGAGCCATATGGTTGTCGCTTTATTGTATGAAATGCAATCGCCATGTAATTTCTTTACTTTATCACTAAGCAGTAGCGATAGTCGTAGAAGCAATAGTTGGCGAAACAACAACGATGCTACGATGGAGATCAAGGTGTCTCGCCGGTGACGATGGTGATCATGACGGTGCTTTGGAGATGGAGATCAAAGGCACAAGATGATGATGGCCATATCATATCACTTATATTGATTGCATGTGATGTTTATCCTTTATGCATCTTATTTTGCTTAGATCGACGGTAGCATTATAAAATGATCTCTCACTAAATTTCAAGGTATAAGTGTTCTCCCTGAGTATCCACCGTTGCGAAAGTTCGTCGTGCCGAGACACCACGTGATGATCAGGTGTGATAAGCTCTATGTTCACATACAATGGGTGCAAGCCAGTTTTGCACACGCGAAATACTCGGGTTAAACTTGACGAGCTTAGCATATGCAAATATGGCCTCGGAACACCGGAGACCGAAAGGTCGAGCGTGAATCATATAGTAGATATGATCAACATAGTGATGTTCGCCATTGAAAACTACTCCATCTCACGTGATGATCGGACATGGTTTAGTTGATATGGAACACGTGATCACTTAGATGGTTAGAGGGGTGTCTGTCTAAGTGGGAGTTCTTAAGTAATTTGATTAATTGAACTTTAATTTATCATGAACTTAGTCCTGATAGTATTTGCATAACTATGTTGTAGATCAATAGCTCGCGATGTAGCTCCCCGTTTATTTTTTGATATGTTCCTAGAGAAAAAACTATGTTGAAATATGTTAGTAGCAATGATACAGATTGGATCCGTGATCTGAGGATTATCCTCATTGTTGCACAGAAAAATTATGTCCTTGATGCACCGCTAGGTGATAGACCTATTGCAGGAGCAGATGCAGACGTTATGAACGTTTGGCTAGCTCAATATGATGACTACTTGATAGTTTAGTGCACCATGCTTAACGGCTTAGAATCAGGACTTCAAAGACATTTTGAACGTCATGGACCATATGAGATGTTCCAAGAGTTGAAATTAGTATTTCAGACTCATGCCCATGTCGAAAGGTATGAGACCTTTGACAAGCACTTTGCCTACAAGATGGAAGAGAATAGCTCAGTCAGTGAGCATATGCTCAGAATGTCTGGGTACTACAATCACCTGAATCAAGTGGGAGTTAATCTTCCAGATAAGATAGTGATTGACAGAGTTCTCTAGTCACTATCACCAAGTTACTGGAACTTCGTGATGAACTATAATATGCAAGGGATAACAGAAACGATTCCCAAGCTCTTCGTGATGCTGAAATCGACGAAGGTAGAAATCAAGAAAAGCACCAAGTGTTGATGGTTGACAAGACCACTAGTTTCAAGAAAAGGGCAAAGGGAAGAAAGGGAACTTCAAGAAGAACGACAAGCAAGTTGTTGCTCAAGTGAAGAAGCCCAAGTCTAGACCTAAGCCTGAGACTAAGTGCTTCTACTGCAAAGGGACTGGTCACTTGAAGCAAAACTGCCCCAAGTATTTGGTGGATAAGAAGGATGGCAAAGTGAACAAAGGTATATTTGATATACATGTTATTGATGTGTACTTTACTAGTGTTTATAGCAACCCATCAGTATTTGATACTAGTTCAGTTGCTGAGATTAGTAACTCGAAACGGGAGTTGCAGAATAAACAGAGACTAGTTAAGGGTGAAGTGACGATGTGTGTTGGAAGTGGTTCCAAGATTGATATGATCATCATCGCACACTCCCTATACTTTCGGGATTAGTGTTGAACCTAAATAAATGTTATTTGGTGTTTGCGTTAAGCATGAATATGATTTGATCATGTTTATTGCAATATGGTTATTCATTTAAAATCAAAGAATAATTGTTGTTCTGTTTACATGTATAAAACCTTCAATGGTCATACACCCAAGGTGAATGGTTTATTGAATCTCGATCGTAGTGATACACATATTCATAATATTGGTGCCAAAAAGATGCAAAGTTAATAATGATAGTGCAACTTATTTGTGCCACTGCCGTTTAGGTCATATTAGTGTAAAGCGCATGAAGAAAATCCATGCCGATGGGCTTTCGGAATCACTTGATTATGAATCATTTGATGATTGCGAACCATGCCTCATGGGCAAGATGACTAAGACTCCGTTCTCCGGAACAATGGAGCAAGCAACAGACTTGTTGGAAATAATACATACTGATGTATGCAGTCCGATAAGTGTTGAGGCTCACGACAAGTATCGTTATTTTCTGACCTTCATAGATGATTTGAGTAAGATATGGGTATATCTTCTTGATGAAACATAAATCTGAAACATTTGGAAAGTTCAAATAATTTCAGAGTGAAGTGGAAAATCATCGTAACAAGAAAATAAAGTTTCTACGATCTGATCATGGAGGAGAATATTTGAGTTACGAGTTTGGTCTTCATTTGAAACAATGCGAAATAGTTTCGCAACTCACGCCACCTAGAACACCATAGCGTAATGGTGTGTCCGAACATCGTAATCGTACTTTATTAGATATGGTGCAATCTATAATGTTTCTTACCGATTTACCACTATCGTTTTGGGGTTATGCATTAGAGACAGCTGCATTCACGTTAAATAGGGCACCATCTAAATCCGTTGAGACGACGCCATATGAACTGTGCTTTGGCAAGAAACCAAAGTTGTAGTTTTTTAAAGTTTGGGGTTGCGATGCTTATGTGAAAAAGTTTCATCCTGATAAGCTCAAACCCAAATCGAAAAAATGTGTCTTCATATGATACCCAAAGGAGACAGTTGGGTACACCTTCTATCACAGATCCGAAGGCAAGACATTCGTTGCTAAGAATGGATCCTTTCTGGAGAAGGAGTTTCTCGAGTGGGAGGAAAGTAGAACTTGATGAGGTAACTGTACCTGCTCCCTTATTGGAAAGTAGTTCATCGCAGAAATCTGTTGATACGTATCCAACGTATCTATAATTTTTGATTGCTCCATGCTATATTATCTACTGTTTTGGACATTATTGGGATTTATTATCCACTTTTATATTATTTTTGGAACTAACCTATTAACCGGAGGCCCAGCCCAGAATTGCTGCTTTTTGCCTATTTTAGGGTTTCGAAGAAAAGGAATACCAAACGGACACTACTAGGGAAAACCTTATACACAGAACTTTAGCAGTAGCTCGGGTCAAAGAAGCACGCTGGTGCTAAGTAGCAGTAGCGCGCCTATGCAAACCGCGCTATAGATAAAGTTTTAGCAGTAGCGCGTCTTGTTCTAAACACGTTACTACTAAAATTCCCACGGCTTAGCCGATAGGCTACGCATAGTAGTAGCGACCTATATCGAACCGCGCTACCGCTACTTTCTTTGTAGCAGCGCGTTTTAATCTAAACTCGCTACTGCTAAAGGATATAAAATTAAATGGAAAGCACATAGAAAGGTAATTGAAAATGAAAGAAATAGAATAAGGTGAAAGGAAATAAAATAAAATGTGAAGAAAACTAAATGAAAAAGGGGAAAAAAGAGAAAGGAGTAGCAGTAGCGTGTATCCCAGAACGCGCTGTAGCTAACATAGCAGTAGCGCGCTTTCTGGAACGCTCTACTGCTACTTCTGACTTAACCACGTGGTTCGTCCTTCCCCACGGCCACTTCCCCCAAATCCAGCTCTCCACTCTCGCCGCCGCTGTCGCCTGTCGGCCGCCGCACGCTCTCCGCACACCCTCTACGCCGCCCCGACCCCAGATTCTACGCCGCCCCCGCCCCGACCTCAACACCGCCCTGGACGCCGCCCCCGACCCTGACCTCGACGCCGCCATCCGCCGCGCGCCCGAGCCCGGACCCTGACCTCGACGCCGCCTGACCCTCCCTCATCGCAGGCACCCGAGGTGAGCACGCCTGCTCCTCCCTCTCCCCTAACTCTGCCTAGGGTTTCTTTATATTTTTGTTGCATCAAATTAATTAGTGTTCATGTAAGGGTGGAAACAAATCGGATGCAGATGCGGCTCAAATGAGTTAGGGTTCATGTAAGGGTGGAAACGAATCAAATTTCTAAGATGAATCATAAAACGAGTAAAATTTGACCACTTATTTCACTTTATAGTTGGATAATTGGAATATCAGCTACCACTTTCCACCCCTAGCTTCATCAAATTAGATGGTAATTAGGGCAGTAGTTCCTAAGTACTAATTAGTTAGTAAGAACTAGGTACTAATTAGGTACTAGTTTATTTTTATTTATAGTAAGTTTATTTTTAATAAGAACTAGTTGAATTAATAGAACTAGTTAATAAGAACTTGTTGCTATTTTTTTAGTTAAAGCAATTTTTCCCGCATCGACGTGGACGATGCCTATCCCGCATCCTTGTCATCGAGTCGGCGGAGGACGACACCTACTTGACCAGATGGGCCATGTCCGGGACTAGGCTCCGCCGGGGTGGTACTGGGAGGCGCTACCTATCGGGGGGTGCAGGTTGGTGAGGAGCCAGCCTGTCGTTGACCCGAACCTTCTTTGGTGGCGGTCGCTGATACGTCTCCAACATATCTATAATTTTTGATTGCTCCATGCTATATTATCTACTGTTTTGAATGTTTATGGGATTTATTATACATTTTATATCATTTTTGGGACTAACCTATTAACCCAGAGCCCAGTGCCAGTTTCTGTTTTTACCCTGTTTTAGGGTTTCGAAGAAAAGGAAAATCAAACGGAGTCCAATTGACCTGAAACTTCACGGAACTCATTTTTGGAAGGAAAGAAGCCCAGAAGACTTGGAGTGCACGTCGGGGGATCTGCGAGGAGGCCACGAGGCAGGGGGCGCGCCCTCCACCCTCGTGGCCCCCCTGACGTACTTCTTCCGCCTATATATCTCCATATACCCTAAAAACATCCGAGGGCACAATAGATTGGGAGTTCCGCCGCCAGAAGCCTCCGTAGCCACCGAAAGCCAATCTAGACCCGTTCCGGCACCCTACCGGAGGGGGAAATCCCTCTCCGGTGGCCATCTTCATCATCCCGGTGCTCTCCATGACGAGGAGGGAGTAGTTCTCCCTCGGGGCTGAGGGTATGTACCAGTAGCTATGTGTTTGATCTCTCTCTCTCTCTCTCGTGTTCTTGAGATGATACGATCTTGATGTATCGCAAGCTTTGCTATTATATTTGGATCCTATGATGTTTCTTCCCCCCTCTACTCTCTTGTAATGAATTGAGTTTCCCCTTTGAAGTTATCTTATCGGATTGAGTCTTTAAAGATTTGAGAACACTTGATGTATGTCTTGCCGTGGATATCTGTGGTGACAATGGGATATCACGTGATTCACTTGATGTATGTTTTGGTGATCAACTTGCGGGTTCCGCCCATGAACCTATGCATAGGGGTTGGCACACGTTTTCGTCGTGATTCTCCGGTAGAACTTTGGGGCACTCTTTGAGGTCCTTTGTGTTGGTTGAATAGATGAATCTGAGATTGTGTGATGCATATCGTATAATCATACCCACGGATACTTGAGGTGACATTGGAGTATCTAGGTGACATTAGGGTTTTGGTTGATTTGTGTCTTAAGGTGTTATTCTAGTAGGAACTCTAGGGCTGTTTGTGACACTTATAGGAATAGCCCAACGGATTGATTGGAAAGAATAACTTTGAGGTGGTTTCGTACCTACCATAATCTCTTCGTTTGTTCTCCGCTATTAGTGACTTTGGAGTGACTCTTTGTTGCATGTTGAGGGATAGTTATGTGATCCAATTATGCTATTATTGTTGAGAGGACTTACACTAGTGAAAGTATGAACCCTAGGCCTTGTTTCCTAGCATTGCAATACCGTTTACGCTCACTTTTATCACTTGTTACCTTGCTGTTTTCATAATTTCAGATTAAAAATACCTTTATCTACTATCCATATACCACTTGTTTCACCATCTCTTCGCCGAACTAGTGCACCTATACAATTTACCATTGTATTGGGTGTGTTGAGGACACAAGAGACTCTTTGTTATTTGGTTGCAGGGTTGCTTGAGAGAGACCATCTTCATCCTACGCCTCCTACGGATTGATAAACCTTAGGTCATCCACTTGAGGGAAATTTTCTACTGTCCTACAAACCTCTCCACTTGGAGGCCCAACAACGTCTACAAGAAGAAGGTTGTGTAGTAGACATCTAGCTCTTTTCTGGCGCCGTTGCCGGGGAGGTGAGTGCTTGAAGGTATATCTTTAGATCTTGCAATCGAGTCTTTTAGTTTCTTGTTTTATCACTAGTTTAGTTTATAAAAAGAAAACTACAAAAAAATGGAATTAAGTTTGTCCCATACGCTTCATCTTTTTAATATCTTTCGTGAGTATGATGGAAAGGAAAATTGTGATCAAATGCTAGAAGAAGAATTACATAAAATGTTTGGCACTAAATATTTGAATGATGATCAGGATTTCAATGTTGTTAGTATGAATTCCTTGAATATCCATGATGCTAATGATATGCAAAGCCACAAGCTTGGGGAAGCTATGTTTGATGAAGATGATATTTTTTGTCCCCCAAGTTTTGATGAGCAAATTTATTATGATGAAAGCATGCCTCCTATCTATGATGATTATTGTGATGACACGTATGCTTTAAAGAATAATAATAACAATGAAACTTGTCATCTTGATCTTAATTTTCAATCACATGATAGTTATTTTGTTGAGTTCGCTCCCACTACTATTAATGAGAAGAATTTTGCTTGTGTGGAGAGTAATAAATTTCTATGCTTATAGATCATGAAAAGAATGCTTTAGGTGCTGGTTATATTTTTTAATTCATTCATGATGCTACTGAAAATTATTATGAGGGAGGAACATATGCTTGTAGGAATTGCAATAATATCAAGTTTCCCCTCTATATGCTTAAAATCTTGAAGTTATGCTTGTTTTACCTTCCTATGCAAGTTGATTCTTGTTCTCATAAGTTGTTTGCTCACAAAATCCCTATGCATAGGAAGTGGGTTAGACTTAAATGTTCTAGTCATATTCTTCATGATGCTCTCTCTATATTGCAATTCTTATCCTTTATGTGAGCATCATTGAAATCATCATGCCTAGCTAGAGGCGTTAAACGATAGCGCTTGTTGGGAGGCAACCCAATTTTATTTTTGTTCCTTGATTTTTGTTCTTGTTTAGTAATAAATAATTCATCTAGACTCTGTTTAGATGTGGTTTTATGCTTTTAATTAGTGTTTGTGCCAAGTAGAACCTTTGGGAAGACTCGGGGAAAGTCCTTGCGATCATGCTGTAAAAAACAGAAACTTTAGCGCTCACGAGAATTGCTGCCATTTTTATTTGGAGAGTTATATTTAGTTAATTATTTTTTAATATGATTAATAGATAAATTCCTCAGGTACATAAATTTATTTGATAATTTTATGTGTTCCAGAAGTATACGTTTGATCCAGATTACTACATACTGTTCTGTTTTTGACAGATTCTGTTTTTCATGCGGTGTTTACTTATTTTGATGAATCTATGGCTAGTAAAAGAGTTTATAAACCATAGAGAAGTTGGAATACAGTAGTTTTAACACCAATATAAATAAAGAATGAGTTCATTACAGTACCTTGAAGTGGTGATTTATTTTCTTATACTAACGGAGCTTACGAGTTTTCTGTTAAGTTTTGTGTTGTGAAGTTTCCAAGTTTTGGGTAAGGATTCGATGGACTATGGAATAAGGAGTGTCAAGAGCATAAGATTGTGGATGCCCAAGGCACCCCAAGGAAATATTCAAGGATAACCAAGATCCAAGCTTGGGGATGCCCCGGAAGGCATCCCCTCTTTCGTCTTCGTTCATCGGTAACTTTACTTGGAGCTATATTTTTATTCACCACATGATATGTGTTTTCTTGGAGCGTAAATTTATTTTGTTAGGATTTTCTTGCTGTTATTTAGAACAATGTTTTGCATCTTTTATTTCAATAAAAGTGGCATTGATAGCCTTTACTATGCCTATTTTACAAGTCTTCATGTTGCTGTTTGAAAACAGAAAGTTTACCACTGTTGCAATAATTCCCTAGAAAAGTAAGAATGTGATAAAATGTTGAAACCTTTTTCATATTAAGATCTGATAAATTTACTACAGTGGGAATTTTATTTCATAATTTTTGGAGCTAGGGAAGTATGGATGTTGCTGCATTCTTTACAGACTGTCCTGTTTAGGAAGATTGCTGTTATGTTTGCATTGTTTGCATATGTTTGCTTCTTTAATGATTCTATTTGAGGATAGGACTATTAAATATGCATAGGCATTTAGTATGCAATGTTGAATAATAATTTTAGTGATTTTCTACAGTAGAGTATGATAAGGTTTTTGCAATGGTTTATACTAACTTATCTCACGAGTCCTTGTTGAGTTTTGTGTGGATGAAGCTTTTGAGATTTAGGGAGACCGTGATATGAGAGGAATTAAGGAGACACAAAAGCTCAAGCTTGGGGATGCCCAAGGCACCCCAAGATAATATTTCAAGAAGTATCAAGCGTCTAAGCTTGGGGATGCCCCGGTTGGCATCCCACCTTTCTTCTTCAACAACTATTGGTTAGTATCGGTTGATCCTAAGTTTTTGCTTCTTCACATGATGTTTGCTATTCTTAGATGTCATTTTATTTAGTTTTTCTTGCTGTTTGAATAAAATACCAAGATCTGAAATTATTAAATGTTAGAGAGTCTTCACATAGTTTCATAATTATTCGACTACTCATTGATCTTCACTTATATCTTTTGGAGTAGTTTGTCATTTGCTCTAGTGCTTCACTTATATCTTTTTAGAGCAGGGTGGTGGTTTTATTTTTAAGAAATAGATTAAGTCTCATGCTTCACTTAGATTATTTTGAGAGTCTTAAATAGCATGGTAATTTGCTTAAAATCCCAATATGCTTGGTATGCAAGATTAATAATAATAAAAAATTCTCTTATGAGTGTGTTGAATACTAAGAGAAGTTTGATGCTTGATGATTGTTTTGAGATATGGAGGTAATAATATCAAAGTCATGCTAGTTGAGTAGTTGTGAATTTGAGAAATGCTTGTGTTGAAGTTTCCAAGTCCCGTAGCATGCACGTATGGTAAACGTTTTGTAACAAATATGAAACATGAGGTGTTATTTGATTGTCTTCCCTATGAGTGGCGGTCGGGGACGAGCGATGGTCTTTTCCTACCAATCTATCCCCCTAGGAGCATGCGCGTAGTGCCGAGGTTTTTGATGACTTGTAGATTTTTGCAATAAGTATGTGAGTTCTTTATGACTAATGTTGAGTCCATGGATTATACGCACTCTCACCCTTCCATCCTTGCTAGCCTCTTCGGTACCGTGCATTGCCCTTTCTCACATTGAGAATTGGTGCAAACTTCGCCGGTGCATCCGAACCCCGTGATATGATACGCTCTTTCACACATAAACCTCCTTATATCTTCCTCAAAACAACCACCATACCTACCTATTATGGCATTTCCATAGCCATTCCGAGATATATTTCCATGCAACTTTCCATCATTCTGTTCATCATGACACAATCATCATTGTCATATTGCTTTGCATGATCATGTAGTTGACATAGTATTTGTGGCAAAGCCACCGTTCATAATTCTTTCATACATGTCACTCTTGGTTCATTGCATATCCCGTACACTGCCGGAGGCATTCATATAGAGTCATCTTTGTTCTAGTATCGAGTTGTAATCATCGAGTTGTAAATAAATAGAAGTGTGATGATCATCATTATTAGAGCATTGTCCCAAGTGAGGAATAAAAAAAAGAGAAAGGCCATAAAAAAGAGAAGGCCCAAAAAAAAGAGAAAGGCCATAAAAAAAGAGAAGGCCCAAAAAAAGAGAAAGACCATAAAAAAAGAGAAGGCCCAAAAAAATGAGAGAAAAAGAGAGAAGGGACAATGTTGCTATCCTTTTACCAAACTTGTGCTTCAAAGTAGCACCATGATCTTCATAGTAGAGAGTCTCTCATGTTATCACTTTCATATACTAGTGGGAATTTTTCATTATAGAACTTGGCTTGTATATTCCAACAACGGGCCTCCTCAAGTGCCCTAGGTCTTCGTGAGCAAGCAAGTTGGATGCACACCCACTAGTTTCTTTTGTTTAGCTTTCATAAATTTGTAGCTCTAGTGCATCCGTCGCATGGCAATCCCTACTCCTTGCATTAACATCAATCGATGGGCATCTCCATAGCCCATTGATTAGCCTCGTTGATGTGAGACTTTCTCCTTTTTGTCTTCTCCACATAACCCCCATCATTATATTCTATTCCACCCATAGTGCTATATCCATGGCTCACGCTCATGTATTGCGTGAAAGTTTAGTAGTTTGAAATTATTAAGGTATGAAACAATTGCTTGGCTTGTCATCGGGGTTGTGCATGATGAGAGCATTCTTGTGCGACGAAAATGGAGCATGACTAAACTATATGATTTTGTAGGGATGAACTTTCTTTGGCCATGTTATTTTGAGAGGACATAATTGCTTAGTTAGTATGCTTGAAGTATTATCATTTTTATGTCAATACGAACTTTTGTCTTGAATCTTTCGGATCTGAATATTCATACCACAATTAAGAAGAATCACATTGAAATTATGCCAAGTAGCACTCAGCATCAAAAATTCTGTTTTTATCATTTACCTACTCGAGGACGAGCAGGAATTAAGCTTGGGGATGCTGATACGTCTCCAACATATCTATAATTTTTGATTGCTCCATGCTATATTATCTACTGTTTTGAATGTTTATGGGCTTTATTATACATTTTATATCATTTTTGGGACTAACCTATTAACCCAGAGCCCAGTGCCAGTTTCTGTTTTTACCCTGTTTTAGGGTTTCGAAGAAAAGGAAAATCAAACGGGGTCCAATTGACCTGAAACTTCACGGAACTCATTTTTGGAAGGAAAGAAGCCCAGAAGACTTGGAGTGCATGTCGGGGGATCTACGAGGAGGCCACGAGGCAGGGGGGCGCGCCCACCCCCCTGGGAGCGCCCTCCACCCTCGTGGGCCCCTCGTGGCCCCCCTGACGTACTTCTTCCGCCTATATATCTCCATATACCCTAAAAACATCTGAGGGCACAATAGATCGGGAGTTCCGCCGCCAGAAGCCTCCGTAGCCACCGAAAGCCAATCTAGACCCGTTCCGGCACCCTGCCGGAGGGGGCAATCCCTCTCCGGTGGCCATCTTCATCATCCCGGTGCTCTCCATGACGAGGAGGGAGTAGTTCTCCCTCGGGGCTGAGGGTATGTACCAGTAGCTATGTGTTTGATCTCTCTCTCTCTCTCTCGTGTTCTCGAGATGATACGATCTTGATGTATCGCGAGCTTTGCTATTATATTTGGATCCTATGATGTTTCTTCCCCCCTCTACTCTCTTGTAATGAATTGAGTTTCCCATTTGAAGTTATCTTATCGAATTGAGTCTTTAAAGATTTGAGAACACTTGATGTATGTCTTGCCGTGGATATCTGTGGTGACAATGGGATATCACATGATTCACTTGATGTATGTTTTGGTGATCAACTTGCGGGTTCCGCCCATGAACCTATGCATAGGGGTTGGCACACGTTTTCGTCCTGATTCTCCGGTAGAACTTTGGGGCACTCTTTGAGGTCCTTTGTGTTGGTTGAATAGATGAATCTGAGATTGTGTGACGCATATCGTATAATCATACCCACGGATACTTGAGGTGACATTGGAGTATCTAGGTGACATTAGGGTTTTGGTTGATTTGTGTCTTAAGGTGTTATTCTAGTAGGAACTCTAGGGCTGTTTGTGACACTTATAGGAATAGCCCAACGGATTGATTGGAAAGAATAACTTTGAGGTGGTTTCGTACCCTACCATAATCCCTTCGTTTGTTCTCCGCTATTAGTGACTTTGGAGTGACTCTTTGTTGCATGTTGAGGGATAGTTATGTGATCCAATTATGCTATTATTGTTGAGAGGACTTACACTAGTGAAAGTATGAACCCTAGGCCTTGTTTCCTAGCATTGCAATACCGTTTACGCTCACTTTTATCACTTGTTACCTTGCTGTTTTTATAATTTCAGATTAAAAATACCTTTATCTACTATCCATATACCACTTGTTTCACCATCTCTTCGCCGAACTAGTGCACCTATACAATTTACCATTGTATTGGGTGTGTTGGGGACACAAGAGATTCTTTGTTATTTGGTTGCAGGGTTGCTTGAGAGAGACCATCTTCATCCTACGCCTCCTACGGATTGATAAACCTTAGGTTATCCACTTGAGGGAAATTTGCTACTGTCCTACAAACCTCTACACTTGGAGGCCCAACAACGTCTACAAGAAGAAGGTTGTGTAGTAGACATCAGTCGCGTGGGCCAGTGACGGTCCAGAGGCTTGAGGACCCCGCGGAGGTGGTGCGTCACCGTGTTAGTGAGGAGGACGCGCACGTCCGTCGCTACTTGTTTGCGTTGGAGCACAGGTTCTCCAATACCTGCCAGGCTCTCCAGGGATCTCACTGGAGCTATGATCCCGTGATGGTTCCTTCTCTATGGGTGTCCACCGCCCGCGCCGATACCCGTCGCGTGCTAGGGTTTTAGTTGTATTAGTGATGTTATATGCATGACACTATTCGGGATGTATTAGTGATAATATTCGACGATGTATGGATGCATGAGATGATTTACTTTTGCTTATTGAATGCATGCTAATTTGAGTCCTATAAGATATTTTGAAATGTATATCTTGTGTTGCTCAAATAGGATATGTGCTTGCCCAAGTGGCCGGTCATGTTTGCAGGTTACACCTCCGAGTGGCCTATGTTTTGCCGGAGTGTTGATTCATTTCCGTTTCGGAAAATTTCACGCGCTCGATATGTCCTATTTTAGCAAAGGTCATGCCGGATTTTTCTGTGAATTTTGGCATGACTTGTGCCAGAAGATGTGGGAACTATCGAGTGCCCCGGATTTGTGTGTTGAGTATCCTGCTAGTTGTCTTCGATCGATTTTCAATTAATGTTTTAACTATGAACATAGGAAATGTCTGATGACGAAAAGGATTTTGGTATTTGCAAATACTGCGAAGACGAGCGCGGCCTGTGCGACAGAATCTTCCTAGATGATGATAGGCGCTTCAGCATCAAGCTGGATGAGAACTTCGAAGTGGAGACAGTAAGTCACAACGACAAGTCTTTTTTCGTAATTAAGCATGACATTTGCTTCATTTGCTTCAACTTATATTTTAAGCATGACATTAAGCATGACAAGTCTTTTTTTACTATTCTACTAGCGTATCCCCTGCCATGCAAGATTTTTTATATTGGATAAGATAGGTTTTAGTCGTACTATGGAGGAAAAGAAAGTTTACTTGAAGACCGAGCATGGTTATATTTTCCATGCAAAATTATACAATTCAGACGACTACACCTATTTTGGATGCAAAACATGGCGAGCACTATGCAAGACTTATGCATTTGAGCCTGATATGGTTATCACCTTTGATATTCGTCCGGAAGATGATATTGAAGGTAACACCGACATCTGGGTCGATGTGCAGACGCCTCCAGTTATACCATTATGTAAGTTTCTCAACCATATTTATGTCTTTGATATTGTTTATTCAAAAATAGTTGACAACTAATTTGTATTGCCAGCTTATTTCGGTGCAAGCAAACATGTCCAACGCTTGGTAGACAGGACCTACTACTGTCCCGAGGCTGAACTAAACTGCGAGGAGCTAAGTCATTATGTTTCATGGCTTGAGGATCTTGATACTGTCAAGACAAATTTTCTTCCTGCATTTAGAAATGTTAGTACTGAAAACGTGCGACCAATAGTGTTCGTAATGAACTACGGTCACATCTATTTAGGAAGGATGGTAAGATTTTTACTATTTGTCCTAAGTGCATCTTTTCCATACATTATTTTTGAAGCTAAACTTCATTGCTAAGTATGTTACCATACGATGTTCTTCAACAGGGACTCCCGATGAATGTTGTGCCTTATGGGATCGAGACTAAAGGTACCATGAGTATTATTAGCTTACGGCCAAGATATCCGACAGATTACTTTAGTGCATTCAGGATTAGCGACGGATGCTTAATAGTGCAAGACTGGACCAAATGTGTGATGGAGAAGCGCAGAGAAGTACTAGGGGGCAGCAAACAGATGCGCTACCCACGATTAGGAGATATGTTCATCTGCATGCTCCAACTTGATCAAGGAGGAGAGATACACATGTTTTATGTTATTTTACCTAAGATAGAGCAGCAGGAGTGATTAGCTAGCTAGAAATGAGTTTGAGGATGATGATGTGCTACACTATTACTATGATGATAAAATAGCTAGTGTTGGTGGTAATGACTATGATGATTATTTTTAGCTAGAGTTAGTGGTGATTAAATAAATACTGTTGGTGGTAATGACTATGATGATGATTAAATAGCTTGTGCTGGCGCATTAGATTCAAGTGGAGGCAACATGTGGTGCACATCTAAAGTACTACTAGTCCAAACTGATCAAGTTTGGATTAGTAGTACACTTTTGACATGCACCACATATTGCCTCCACTTGAACCTAATCCACCTTCATTTGACACACTGTTATGGACATAATGATGTAAACCTCATAACTCGTATTGTACCAATATTTGTACGATGGCGCATAAATACACTAAAAATAAAAAAAATAAAAAAGAATACTAGTAGCGATGGAGAGAAAAAACGCTGCCAGTAGTTACATTAGCAGTAGCGTGGGAGTGAACAAACGCTGCAGCTATTTGTCCTAGCAGTAGCGCGTGCGGGCACACGTTACTGCTAAGCAATAGCTGTAGCGCCTTATTAGTAGCGCGCTTACCCGCGCTACTAGTGAGCCCAAAACCAGCGCTACTGCTAGGGTTTTCCCTAGTAGTGGGAGTCCAAACGGAATGAAACCTTCGGGAACGTGATTTTCTCAACAAACAAGACCCGAGAGACTTGGACCCTACGTCAAGAAAGAAAAGAGGAGGCCACGAGGTAGGGGGCGCGTCTACCCCCACCAGGCGCGCCCTCCACCCTCGTGGGCCCCCTGTTGCTCCACCGACGTACTCCTTCCTCCTATATATACCTACGTACCCCCAAACGACCAGATACGGAGCCAAAATCCTAATTCCACCGCCGTAACTTTCTGTATCCACGAGATCCCATCTTGGGGCCTGTTCCAGAGCTTCGCCAGAGGGGGCATCGATCACGGAGGGCTTCTACATCAACACCATAGCCTCTCCGATGAAGTGTGAGTAGTTTACCTCAGACCTATGGGTCCATAGTAGTAGCTAGATGGCTTCTTCTCTCTTTTTGGATCTCAATACAATGTTCTCCCCCTCTCTTGTGGAGAACTATTCGATGTAATCTACTTTTTGCGGTGTGTTTGTTGAGACCGATGAATTGTGGGTTTATGATCAAGTCTATCTATGAATAATATTTGAATCTTCTCTGAATTCTTTTATGTATGATTGGTTATCTTTGCAAGTCTCTTCGAATTATCAGTTTGGTTTGGCCTACTAGATTGATCTTTCTTGCAATGGGAGAAGTGCTTAGCTTTGGGTTCAATTTTGCGGTGTCCTTTCCCAGTGACAGTAGGGGCAGCAAGGCACGTATTGTATTGTTGCCATCGAGGATAACAAGATGGGGGTTTCTTCATATTGGATGAGTCTATCCCTCTACATCATGTCATCTTGCTTAAGGCGTTACTCTGTTTTTAACTTAATACTCTAGATGCATGCTAGATAGCGGTCGATGAGTGGAGTAATAGTAGTAGATGCAGGCAGGAGTTGGTCTACTTGTCTCAGACGTGATGCCTATATACATGATCATACCTAGATATTCTCATAACTATGCTCAATTCTGTCAATTGCTCAACAGTAATTTGTTCACCCACCGTAGAATACTTATGCTCTCGAGAGAAGCCACTAGTGAAACCTATGGCCCCCGGGTCTATCTTTATCATATTAATCTCCTACTACTTAGTTATTTCCTTTTCTATTTCCTTTGCCTTTACTTTACTTTGCATCTTTATCATAAAAATACCAAAAATATTATTTTATCATATCTATCAGATCTCACTCTCGTAAGTGGCCTTATAGGGATTGACAACCCCTATTTGCGTTGGTTGCGAGGATTTATTTGTTTTGTGCAGGTACGAGGGACTCGCGCGTAGCCTCCTGATACGTCTCCAATGTATCTACTTTTCCAAACACTTTTGCCCTTGTTTTGGACTCCAACTTGTATGATTTGAATGGAACTAACCCGGACTGACGCTGTTTTCAGCAGAATTGCCATGATGTCGTTTTATGTGCAGAAAACAAAAGTTCTCGGAATGACCTGAAACTCCACGGGATATCTTAGAATAAATAATAAATTATCCTCGCCAAAGATGAAGACCAGGGGGCCCACACCCTTCTCACGAGGATGGGGGGCGCCCCCCCTAGGGAGCACCCCCCTACCTCGTGGGCCCCCTAGAGACCCCTCGACTCCAACTCCAACTCTATATAACTGCTTTTGGGGAGAAAAAAATAGGAGAGAAGAAATCATCGCGTTTTATGATACAGAGCCGCCGCCAAGCCCTAAAACCTCTCGGGAGGACTGATCTGGAGTCCGTTCGGGGCTCCGGAGAGGGGGATTCGTCGCCGTCGTCATCATCAACCATCCTCCATCACCAATTTCATGATGCTCACCGCCGTGCGTGAGTAATTCCATCGTAGGCTTGCTGGACGGTGATGGGTTGGATGAGATTCACCATGTAATCGAGTTAGTTTTGTTAGGGTTTGATCCCTAGTATCCACTATGTTCTGAGATTGATGTTGCTATGACTTTGCTATGCTTAATGCTTGTCACTAGGGCCTGAGTGCCATGATTTCAGATCTGAACCTATTATGTTTTCATCAATATATGAGAGTTCTAGATCCTATCTTGCAAGTCTATAGTCACCTATTATGTGTTATGATCCGTTAACCCCGAAGTGACAATAATCGGGATACTTACCGGTGATAACCGTAGTTTGAGGAGTTCATGTATTCACTATGTGCTAATGCTTTGTTCCGGTTCTCTATTAAAAGGAGGCCTTAATATCCCTTATTTTCCATTAGGACCCTGCTGCCACGGGAGGGTAGGACAAAAGATGTCATGCAAGTTCTTTTCCATAAGCACGTATGACTATATTCGGAATACATGCCTACATTACATTGACGAATTGGAGCTAGTTCTGTGTCACCCTATGTTATGACTGTTACATGATGAACCGCATCCGGCATAATTATCCATCATTGATCCGATGCCTACGAGCTTTCCATATACTGGTTTACGCTTATTTACTTTCCCGTTGCTATTGTTACAATCACAACAAAACACCAAAAACATTACTTTGCTTTCATTACTCTTTTGTTACTATTACCATCACTATCATATTACTTTGCTACTAAACACTTTGCTGCAAATACTAAGTTTCCAGGTGTGGTTGAATTGACAACTCAACTGCTAATACTTGAGAATATTCTTTGGCTCCCCATGTGTCGAATCAATAAATTTGGGTTGAATAATCTACCCGCGAAAGCTGTTGCGATCCCCTATACTTGTGGGCTATCAAGACTAATTTCTGGCGCCGTTGCCGGGGAGCATAGCTCTATTCTTTGAGTCACTTGGGATTTATATCTGCTGGACACTATGAAGAACTTGAGAGATCCAAAAACCAAGATCTATCCCTGAACTACGAGGGGAGGTAAGGAACTGCCATCTAGCTCTGCACTTGATTCACCTTCTATTATGAGTAAGCTTGCGACACCTACACCTGCTTCTGCTATTCGTTCTGATATGTCGCATGTTATTGATGATGCTACTTCTGCTATGCATGATACTTATGATGAAACTACCTCTATGCCTGATACTACTACACCACTTAGTGATTTTCTAGAGGAAAGACTTGCTAGGGCTAGAGAGATTGAAAATATTGAATCTGATTATGAAGATGAAAGTGATGATGAAGAATCACTTGTTATTCCTAAGGGTTATTTATTTGATCAAGATGCTTCTTTAGCTATTTTAGCCTGCAAAGATAGATATGAACTCAAAAGTTATTAGCTAAATGGAATAAGCAATCTCCAAATGCTAGGATGAGACCTGACCCTGCTTTTGCTACTTCACCTATATGTGTTGCTGATAAGGATTATGAATTCTCTATTGATCTTGATATAATTACTTTGGTTGAATCTGATCCTTTTCATGGCTATGAATCTGAAACTGTTGTAGCACATCTTACTAAATTAAATAATATAGCCACCCTGTTCACTAATGATGAGAGATCTCGCTACTTTTATATCCTTAAAATATTTCCGTTCTCATTAAAGGGTGATGCTAAGATATGGTTTAATTCTCTTGATCCTGGTTGTGTGCATAGTCCCCAGGATATGATTTATTACTTCTCTGCTAAATATTTCCCTGCTCATAAGAAACAAGCTGCTTTAAAGGAAATATACAACTTTGTGCAAATTAAAGAGGAGAGTCTCCCACAAGCTTGGGGGAGGCTTCTCAAGTTACTTAATGCTTTGCCTGATCATCCTCTTAAGAAAAATGAAATACTTGATATCTTTTATAATGGACTAACCGATGCTTCCAGAGATTACCTGGATAGTTGTGCTGGTTCTCTTTTCAGGGAAAGAACACCAGATGAAGCTGAAATCTTATTGAATAATATGTTGACAAATGAAAATAATTGGGAACCTCCTGAGCTAGCTCCTGCTCCAATTAATGATCCTATTCCTAAACCAACTTCGAAGAAGAGAGGTATTCTATTTCTCAGTCCTGAAGATATGCAAGAGGCAAAGAAATCTATGAAAGAAAAATGTATTAAAGCTGAAGATGTTAAGAATTTACCTCCTATTGAAGAAATACATGGTCTTAATCTACCACCTGTCGAAGAAACTTATGATCTCAATTCTTTATTTATTGAAGAACCTCCAGACCCCGATATCCCGACACAGGTAGTAAAGGTAAATTCTCTCTATAGATATGATAAAGCTCAAATCCCTCCTACTAAAATTGCTAGTCAATGCTTGGATGAGTTTGATAATTTTATGTTTAAGCAAGAAGGCTTCAATGCTTATTTTGGTAGACAATTAAAACAAGATGCTGATATGATTAAATACTTAGGTGATTATATGGCTAATATTAGAGGTGAACTTAAACTTGTTAGCAAACATGCTTCTATGGTTACCACTCAAGTAGAACAAGTACTTAAAGCTCAAAAAGAATTGCTCAATGAGATGAATAGTAAGAAAAATGATTATGCTGTTAAAGTGGCTACTAGAACTGGTAGAATGACTCAGGAACCTTTGTATACTGAAGGCCACCCTAAGAGAGTTGAGCAAGATTCTCAGAGAAATAATATTGATGCACCTAGTTCTTCTAAAAAGAAGAAAAAGAAAAATGATAGAACAGTGCAAACTTCTAGTGAACCTATTGCTGAACCACCTAATAATCCAAATGATATCTCTATGTGTGATGCTGAAACACAATCTGGTAATGAACATGAACCTAATAAAAATGTTAATGATGATGTTCATAATGATGCTCAACCTAGTAATGATAATGATGTAGAAATTGAACCTGCTGTTGATCTTGATAACCCACAATCAAAGAATCAATGTTATGATAAGAAAGACTTCGTTGCTAGGAAACATGGTAAAGAAAGAGAACCTTGGGTTCAGAAACCCATGCCTTTTCCTCCCAAACCATCCAAGAAAAAGGATGATGAGGATTTTGAGCGCTTTGCTGAAATGATTAGACCTATCTTTTTGCGTATGCGATTAACTGATATACTCAAAACAAATCCTTATGCCAAGTACATGAAATATATTATTACAAATAAAAGAAAGATACCGGAAGCTGAAATTTCCACCATGCTTGCTAATTATACTTTTAAGGGTGGAATACCAAAGAAACTTGGGGATTGATACGTCTCCGTCGTATCTACTTTTCCAAACACTTTTGCCCTTGTTTTGGACTCTAACTTGTATGATTTGAATGGAACTAACCCGGACTGACGCTGTTTCCAGCAGAATTGCCATGGTGTTGTTTTATGTGCAGAAAACAAATATTCTCGGAATGACCTGAAACTCCACGGAACATCTTAGAAAAAATAATAAAAAATCCTCGCCAAAGATGAAGACCAGGGGGCCCACACCCTGTCCATGAGGGTGGGGGGCGTGCCCCCCTCTAGGGCGTGCCCCCTACCTCGTGGGCCCCCCGGATGCCCTCCGACGCCAACTCCAACTCTATATATTTGCTTTCGGAGAGAAAAAAATCAGAGAGAAGAAATCATCGCGTTTTACGATACGGACCCACCGCCAAGCCCTAAAACCTCTCGGGAGGGCTGATCTGGAGTCCGTTCGGGGCTCCGGAGAGGGGGATTCGTCGCTGTCGTCATCATCAACCATCCTCCATCACCAATTTCATGATGCTCACCACCGTGTGTGAGTAATTTCATCGTAGGCTTGCTGGACGGTGATGGGTTGTATGAGATTTATCATGTAATCGAGTTAGTTTTGTTAGGGTTTGATCCCTAGTATCCATTATGTTCTGAGATTGATGTTGCTATGACTTTGCTATGCTTAATGCTTGTCACTAGGGCCCGAGTGCCATGATTTCAGATCTGAACCTATTATGTTTTCATGAATATATGTGAGTTCTTGATCCTATCTTGCAAGTCTATAGTCACCTACTATGTGTTATGATCCGGCAACCCCGAAGTGACAATAATCGGGACCACTACCGGTGATGGCCATAGTTTGAGGAGTTCATGTATTCACTATGTGCTAATGCTTTGTTCCAGTTCTCTATTAAAAGGAGGCCTTAATATCCCTTAGTTTCCAATAGGACCCCACTGCCATGGGAGGGTAGGACAAAAGATGTCATGCAAGTTCTTTTCCATAAACACGTATGACTATATACGGAATACATGCCTACATTACATTGATGAATTGGAGCTAGTTCTGTGTCACCCTATGTTATGACTGTTACATGATGAACCGCATCCGGCATAATTATCCATCAATGATCCGATGCCTACGAGCTTTCCATATACTGGTTTACGCTTATTTACTTTCCCGTTGCTATTGTTACAATCACTACAAAACACCGAAAGCATTACTTTGCTTTCATTACTCTTTTTTACCGTTACCATCACCATCATATTAGTTTGCTACTAAACAGTTTGCTGTAGATACTAAGTTTACAGGTGTGGTTGAATTGACAACTCAGCTGCTAATACTTGAGAATATTCTTTGGCTCCCCTTGTGTCGAATCAATAAATTTGGGTTGAATACTCTACCCTCGAAAGCTGTTGCGATCCCCTATACTTGTGGGTTATCAAGACAAATTTCTGGCGCCGTTGCCGGGGAGCATAGCTCTATTCTTTGAGTCACTTGGGATTTATATATGCTGGACACTATGAAGAACTTGAAAGACGCTAAGACAACAATTTATCCCTCAACTACGAGGGGAGGTAAGGAACTGCCATCTAGCTTTGCACTTGATTCACCTTCTGTTATGAGTAAGCTAGCGACACCTAAACCTGCTTCTGCTATTCGTTTCGATATGTCGCATGTTATTGATGATGCCACTTCTGCTATGCATGATACTTATGATGAAACTGCTTCTATGCCTGATACTATTGTGCCCCTTAGTGAATTTCTTGATGAACAAATTGCTAGGGCTAGAGAAAAAGAAACTATTGAATCTGAATACGATGATGAAAGTGATGATGAAAATATGCCTGTTATTCCCGAGGGTTATCTTTTTGATATGGAACTTCTGCCGCTATTTTAGCTTGCAGGGATAGATATGAGCTTAAGAGGTTATTACTTAAATGGAACAAAGAATCACTTAGAGATAAAATGAAACCCGGCCCTGCTTTTGCTACTTCACCTATTTGTGTTCATGATAAGGATTATGAATTCTTTGTTGATCCTGATATAATTACTTTGGTTGAATCTGATCTGTTTTATGGCTATGAATCTGAAACTGTTGTGGCACATCTTACTAAGTTAAATGATATAGCTGCCCTGTTCACTAATGATGAGAGATCGCATTACTTCTATATACTCAAAATATTTCCATTCTCATTAAAGGGTGATGCTACGATATGGTTTAACTCTCTTGATCCTGGTTGTGTGCGTAGTCCCCAAGATATGATTTATTACTTCTCTACTAAATATTTCCCTGCTCATAAGAAACAAGCTGCTTTGAGGGAAATATACAACTTTGTGCAAATTAAAGAAGAGAGTCTCCCACAAGCTTGGGGGAGGCTTCTCAAGTTACTTAATGCTTTGCCTGATCATCCTCTTAAGAAACCCAAAATACTTGATATCTTTTATAATGGACTAACCGATGCTTCCAGAGATTACCTGGATAGTTGTGCCGATTCTCTTTTCATGGAAAGAATACCGGATGAAGCTGAAATTCTATTGAATAATATGTTGACAAATGAAAATAATTGGGCACCTCCTGAGCCAGCTCCTGCTCCAATTACTGAGCCTATTCCTAAACCAACTCCGAAGAAGAGAGGTGTTCTATTCCTCAGTCCCGAAGATATGCAAGAGGCAAAGAAATCTATGAAAGAAAAAGGTATTAAAGCTGAAGATGTTAAGAATTTACCTCCTATTGAAGAAATACATGGTCTTAATCTACCACCTGTCGAAGAAACTTATGATCTCAATTCTTTATTTATTGAAGAACCTCCAGACCCCGATATCCCGACACAGGTAGTAAAGGTAAATTCTCTCTATAGATTTGATGAAGGTGATATCCCTCACTATAAGTCTGCTAGGCAATGCTTTGATGAGTTTAATAAATTTATTGTCAAACAAGAAAATTTCAATGCCTATTTTTGTATACAATTAAAACAAAATTCTGATATGATTAAATACTTGGGTGATTATATGGCTAATATTAAAGGTGAACTTAAACTTGTTAGCAAACATGCTTCTATGGTTACCACGCAAGTAGAACAAGTGCTTAAAGCTCAAAAAGAAGAGATTGATGAAATGAATAGTAAGAAAAATGATTATGCTGTTAGAGTGGCTACTAGAACTAGTAGATGACTCAGGAACCTTTGTATCCTGAAGGCCACCCTAAGAGAATCGAGCAAGATTCTCAGAGAAATAATATTGATGTTCCTAGTTCTTCTAAAAAGAAGAAAAAGAAAAATGATAGAACTGTGCAAACTTCTAGTGAACCTATTGCTGAACCACCTGATAATTCAAATGGTATATCTATGTCTGAAGCTAAAACACAATCTGGTAATGAACATGAACCTAGTGAAAATATTAATGATGATGTTCATGATGATGCTCAACCTAGTAATGACAATGATGTAGAAATTGAACCTGCTGTTGATCTTGATAACCCACAATCAAAGAATCAACGTTATGATAAAAGAGACTTTGTTGCTAGGAAACATGGTAAAGAAAGGGAACCTTGGGTTCAGAAACCCATGCCTTTTCCTCCAAAACCATCCAAGAAAAAGGATGATGAGGATTTTGAGCGCTTTGCTGAAATGATTAGGCCTATCTTTTTGCGTATGCGATTAACTGATGTGCTCAAAACAAATCCTTATGCTAAATATATGAAGGATATCATTACTAATAAAAGAAAGATACCGGAAGCTGAAATTTCCACCATGCTTGCTAATTATACTTTTAAGGGTGGAATACCAAAGAAACTTGGAGACCCCGGAGTACCTACTATACCTTGCTCCATTAAAAGAAATTATATTAAAACTGCTTTGTGTGATCTTGGAGCCGGTGTTAGTGTTATGCCTCTCTCTTTATATCGTAGACTTGACTTGAAAAAGTTGACACCTACTGAAATATCTTTGCAAATGGCTGATAAATCAACTGTTATACCTGTCGGTATCTGTAAGGATGTGCCTGTTGTGGTTGCAAACGTTACTATTTTAACGGACTTTGTTATTCTTGATATTCCCGAGGATGATAGTATGTCTATTATTCTTGGAAGACCTTTTCTTAATACTGCAGGGGTTGTTATTGATTGCAACAAAGGCAATGTCACTTTTCATGTTAATGGTAATGAGCATACGGTACACTTTCCGAGGAAACAACCTCAAGTTCATAGTATCAACTCCATTGGAAAAATTCCATCGATTATAACTGGAGGTTTTGAATTTCCTCTTCCTACTGTCAAAAATAAATATGATATACTTATTATTGGGAATGTGCATATCCCCGTTGAGGTAACTTAGTGTTATTCGAAATTTCTCCGGTTTCATGATTATCGGAATGAGTTTGTTAACAAGACTTGATCAACCTTGTTAGTGGATTCTTTTTGATGAGCATGAGATGGATGAAACTAGAAGCACCACCTTCTGTACCCTCTCTATATTTTCTATTAATTAGTAGAAATAAAGTAAAAATAGTATTTTTTTTGTCTGTTCCTGACTTATCCGTGCAATATAAAAGTATCCCGAAAATAAAAGTCCTCAGAATGACATGCCAATTTAATATGATTTTTTCAGGAATATTTGAGGATTTACTGTGCAAAAATTACCGCGGGAGGAGCTGCCACCTGGCCACGAGGGTGGTGGGCGCGCCCCCTTCCTCGTGGGCCCACGGTGGCCCTCCTCCACTTATCCCAGCACCCATCTTCTTCCTCTGTCTCACACAAACCCGAAAAACCAACTCAAGCACGAGTTCCAGCCACTTTTGCTGTGATTTTCGATCTCCTTGCTCAAAGCACCTCTCGCAAAACTGCTTGGGGAGATTGTTCCATGGTATGTGACTCCTCCATTGGTCCAATTAGTTTTTCTTCTAGTGCTTTATTCTTTGCAAATTTGTGCTGCATAGGTGACCATGTTCTTGAGCTTGCATGTCAAATTTATATGGTTCCAAGTAGTTCTAATGCTTGATTTAGGCTCTAGGCACTTGTAGGAGTAGTTGCTATCAGTTTTATTGAAGTTGGTTCACTTTTGTTTGAAGTTACTAAAAATTTCAGATTATTTCAGAAAAATAATGAGGAGACTTTTGAGGGGTTCATTGAGCCGAAGCTCAAAGGATAAACAAAATGAAGAAGCTCAGAGGCCCAAATATAATTTGCCTCGTACCGCGGAGATCCGGCTGTGTGAATGGCCTTCTGATAATTTCTTGAGAGAGGCCGGGATTTATGAGGATTTCTATTCATTGATTAAGAATGCCGGCCTCACCGACTTCGTCCGCGACCAACGTCCACAGTATCTCTTACTCACAAGTACTTTTGTGCAAAACTTCTACTTTTTCCCTAAAGAGTCACCTCCTTCAGTAGAGTTTCATTTATATGACGTTGTGAAGAAAATGCCATTGTCTGAATTTTGCGCAGTCTGCAACATACCTCCTGATGGTATCTTAGAGGAACCACCTCGTAAAGAGTTGGAACCATTTATTAACCTTATCTCTATGGGAGAAACTAGGAAGGTTTCTGATGCAAGAATCACTAGCATACATTTTCCTGTGTTACGCTATTTTGCTTTATTTGCTAGTCGATGCTTGATTGGTCGTGGGAACTGTGGGAACCTTAGTGTTCCTGATATTATTATTCTGTTCCATGGTTTATACCGCGACAACATTGTCAGTATGGGCGGAATTATTGCTAGGCGGTTGAGTCTGAACCGTACTAAAGGCCCCATCTTTGGAGGCATTTATGCTTCTCGCCTTGCTGCACACTTTAACATAGCTATTAAGCATTATGAGAAAGAAGAAAAATTGCTACCTAATGCTTATCTAGACTATAAGAGCATGATAGCTCATGGTTTTCTTGTTAAGGACAGGAATGGAGAGCTCAAATATAAGTTATACTTTGATAAACATTATCTTGAAACTATTACGTTGCCTGCTCCTTCTTTGTTTAATTTTGTAGGACCCTACCTCGTTACGTGGGCTGCTGTCCAAGCTTACAAGAATCCTGCACCAGCCCCGGAATAGGAACCACAAGATGAGCCTCCACGATAATCTGTTTATTCTTGGGATCCAGAGATGACTGTCAGCCAGTGGCAGTCAGAGTCTTCTTCTTCATCACAGTATGATCCCAACTATTCTTCGTCGCAGTACGACCCCAGCTACACCTATGGGTATCCGCCAGGCTATCCCTGACAATAGACCAACTTAGGCCAAAATCCTAAGCTTGGGGGAGTATGTATTTCTCACCGACATTACATTTATGTTCACACACACTCATTGCTAGATGTCGGTGCTCATACTCTTTCACTGTAATATCCATGCTAGTTTATTTTCTTTTTCCTGCTTTCTTCTTGTGTGTTTGTTAAACCTTAAGAAAAACAAAAAAAATAGTAGTAGTTTATTTTTCTGCTGTAGTAGTAATAATTAAAAAGAAAACCCAAAAATATTTCCCGTTCTTCTTTTGCTTGTTGGGAGCTTTCCCGTGTAAATAGTTTTATTTCTTTTCTTTTCTTTGGGGGTCAGTAGGAGAAGACAATAATTAAATTATTGAAGTGGCTCTTATATGCATTATTGTTGATTTAACCAAGAGCCCATATTGCCTTGTCTTCTCCTGTTTATTGAATGCTCGCAGATTCCAGCTTAGTCCAATGCACGTGCACCCTTATTATTATTCACACCGTTCGGTCGTGCAAGTGAAAGGCAATTATGATGATATATGATGGACTGACTGAGATGAGAAAAGCTGGTATGAACTCGACCTCTTTTGTTTTTGTAAATATGATGAGCCCCTCGTTCTTGATTCAGCTTATTATGAATAAACATGTTTGCAATGACAATTAGAGATCGTAGTTGCTTGTGCCATGCTTGATTAGCTATGAGTTATAATGGTTTACCTTGTGTGCCAACATACTATTGAGATGATTATGATGTGGTATGATGGGGTGGTATCCTCCTTTGAATGATTTAAGTGACTTGACTGGGCACACGTTCATGCATGTAGTTGAAAAAAATCAACATAGCCTTCACGATATTTATGTTCATGGTGGATTATATCCTACTCATGCTTGCATCCAATGTTTATTAATTTTAATGCATGTACATGGCTGTTGTCGCTCTCTAGTTGGTCGCTTCCCAGTCTTTTGCTAGCCTTCACTTGTACTAAGAGGGAATACTGCTTGTGCATCCAATCCCTTAAACCCCAAAGTTATTCCAGATGAGTCCACCATACCTTCCTATATGCGGCATCTACCTGCCGTTCCAAGTAAATTTGTATGTTCCAAACTCTAAACCTTCAAATAAACATTCTGTTTTGTATGCTCGAATAGCTCATGTATCAACCAAGGCTGTCCTTATCTTCCGTGTTAGGCGGGTTATTCTAAAGAGGAGTGGACTCCGCTCCTCACTCATGAGAAAATGGCTGGTCACCGGGATGCCCAGTCCCATGCTTTATGCAAACTAAATCAAAATTAATTGCAAACAAAACTCCCCTTGGGACCTGATGTATGTTGGAGACACTCGTTGTTTCGAGCAAGTCATGGATTGATGCTTGTTGGTGGAGGGGGAGTATAAACTTTACCATTCTGTTTGGGAAACGCCTATAATGTGTTTAGCATGGCAGATATCGCCATCTCTTAGTTGCTACGTTGACAATGAAAGTATACCGCTCAAAATACAATATATCTCTACTGCAAAACCGAGCTCTGGCACATCTAAAAATCCCTGCTTCCCTCTACGAAGGGCCTATCCATTTACTTTTATGTTGAGTCATCACCCTCTTATTAAAAAGCACTAGCTGGAGAGCACAGCTGTCATTTGCATTCATCACTATTAATTTATATTGGGTGTGACTATGATTGGATCTCTTTTACCATGAATTACAATGTCTAGTCAGTCCTTCATCTTTAAAGGTGCTCTGCATTTATGTTTTGCGGTCTCAGAAAGGGCTAGCGAGATACCATCTTGTTATATCATATTATGATTGTTTTGAGAAAGTGTTGTCATCCGAGATTTATTATTATGACTTGCTAGTTAATTATGCTATTGATATAAGTAATTATGAGACCTGAGAATTATTGCAAATGTGGTTAGTTATAATCTATGCTGAAAACTTGGATACTGGCTTGACATAGTTACAACAACAAGAGCAAACAAAGTTTGTAAAAGTTTTTCTTTCTTTCTTTCAGTTTGTCAACTGAATTGCTTGAGGACAAGCAAGGGTTAAAGCTTGGGGGAGTTGATACGTCTCCATCGTATCTACTTTTCCAAACACTTTTGCCCTTGTTTTGGACTCTAACTTGTATGATTTGAATGGAACTAACCCGGACTGACGCTGTTTTCAGCAGAATTGCCATGGTGTTGTTTTATGTGCAGAAAACAAATATTCCCGGAATGACCTGAAACTCCACGGAACATCTTAGAAAAATAATAAAAAATCCTCGCCAAAGATGAAGACCAGGGGGCCCACACCCTGTCCACGAGGGTGGGGGGCGCGCCCCCTACCTCATGGGCCCCCCGGATGCCCTCCGACGCCAACTCCAACTCTATATATTTGCTTTCAGAGAGAAAAAAATCAGAGAGAAGAAATCATCGCGTTTTATGATACGGAGCCGCCGCCAAGCCCTAAAACCTCTCGGGAGGGCTGATCTAGAGTCCGTTCGGGTCTCCGGAGAGGGGGATTCGTCGCCGTCGTCATCATTAACCATCCTCCACCACCAATTTCATGATGCTCACCGCCGTGCGTGAGTAATTCCATCGTAGGCTTGCTGGACGGTGATGGGTTGGATGAGATTTATCATGTAATCGAGTTAGTTTTGTTAGGGTTTGATCCCTAGTATCCATTATGTTCTGAGATTGATGTTGCTATGACTTTGCTATGCTTAATGCTTGTCACTAGGGCCCGAGTGCCATGATTTCAGATCTGAACCTATTATGTTTTCATGAATATATGTGAGTTCTTGATCCTATCTTGCAAGTCTATAGTCACCTACTATGTGTTATGATCCGGCAACCCCGAAGTGACAATAATCGGGACCACTACCGGTGATGGCCATAGTTTGAGGAGTTCATGTATTCACTATGTGCTAATGCTTTGTTCCAGTTCTCTATTAAAAGGAGGCCTTAATATCCCTTAGTTTCCAATAGGACCCCACTGCCATGGGAGGGTAGGACAAAAGATGTCATGCAAGTTCTTTTCCATAAACACGTATGACTATATACGGAATACATGCCTACATTACATTGATGAATTGGAGCTAGTTCTGTGTCACCCTATGTTATGACTGTTACATGATGAACCGCATCCGGCATAATTATCCATCACTGATCCGGTGCCTACGAGTTTTCCATATACTGGTTCTCGCTCATTTACTTTCCCGCTGCTACTGTTACAATCACTACAAAATACCAAAAACATTACTTTTGCTATCTTTACTTTTGTTGCCGCTACCACCACTATCATATTACTTTGCTACTAAACACTTTGCTGCAGATACTAAGTTTCCAGGTGTGGTTGAATTGACAACTCAGCCGCTAATACTTGAGAATATTCTTTGGCTCCCCTTGTGTCGAATCAATAAATTTGGGTTGAATACTCTACCCTCGAAAGCTGTTGCGATCCCCTATACTTGTGGATTATCAGGGATCTAGGAGTACCTACTATACCATGCTCCATTAAAAGAAACTATGTTAAAACTGCTTTATGTGATCTTGGAGCCGGTATTAGTGCTATGCCTCTCTCTTTATATCGTAGACTTGATTTGAATAAGTTGACACCTACTGAAATATCTCTGCAAATGGCTGATAAATCAACTGCTATACCTGTCGATATTTGTGAGGATGTGCCTGTTGTGGTTGCAAACGTTACTATTTTAACAGACTTTGTTATTCTTGATATTCCCGAGGACGATAGTATGTCTATTATTCTTGGAAGACCTTTTCTTAATACTGCAAGGGCTGTTATTGATTGCAACAAAGGCAATGTCACTTTTCATGTTAATGGTAATGAGCATACGGCACACTTTCCGAGAAAACAACCTCAAGTTCATAGTATCAATTCTATCGGAAAAATTCCATCGATTATATTTGGAGGTTTTGAATTTCCTCTTCCTACTGTCAAGAAGAAATATGATATACTTATTATTGGGGATGTGCATATCCCTGTTAAGGTAACCTAGTGTTATTCGAAATTTCTCCGGTTTCATGTTAATCGGAATGGGTTTGTTAACAAGACTTGATCAACCTTGTTAGTGGATTCCTTTTGACGAGCATGAGATGGTTGAAACTAGAAGCACAACTCTCTGTACCCCTTCTATACTTTCTGTTATTTAGTTGAAATAAAGTAAAAATAAATATTTTTTTGTCTGTTATCTGATTATCCGTGCAATATAAAAATACCTCGAAAATAAAAGTACTCCAAATGCCCTGAAAATTAAATATGATTTTTATAGAATATTTGAGGATTTATGGAACAAAGAACACACCAGGGGGGCCAACCACCTTGCCACGAGGGTGGAGGGCGTGCCCACCCCCTAGGGCCCGCCCCTTGCCTCGTGGGCCCACGGTGGCCCTCCTCCACTTATTCTTTCAGCCACACACTTCATCTTCCTCCCCCAAACACGAAAAACCAACTCAAACCCGAGTCCAAGCTCGTTTTGCTGCCATTTTCGATCTCCTTGCTCAAAGCACCTCTCACAAAACTGCTTGGGGAGATTATTCCTTGGTATGTGACTCCTCCATTGGTCCAATTAGTTTTTGTTGTAGGGCTTTATTCATTGCAAATTTGTGTTGCTTAGGTGACCCTGTTCTTGAGCTTGCATGTCAAATTTATATGGTCAAAAGTAGTTTTGATGCATGATATAGGCCCTAGGCACTTGCAGGAGTAGTTGCTATCAATATTATTGAGTTTGGTTTTCTTTTATTTTTAAGTTACTAAAAATTTCAGAATTTTTCAAAAAATGATGAGGAGATTATTAAGGGGCTCATCGAGCCAAAGCTCGAAGGAAAAGACGCCGAAGCCTAAGTATAATTTGCCGCGCACCGCAGAGGTTCGGGCGTGTAAATGGCCTTCTGAGGATTTCTTGAGAGAAGCTGGGATTTATGAAGATTTTCATGAGTTGGCTCATAATGCAGGCCTCACCGCTTTCCTCCACGACCAATGCGATCAGTATCTCTTGCTCACAAATACCTTTGTGCAAACCTTTCATTTTCATTCTAGGAACTCACCACCTACGGTGGAGTTTCATTTATATGATGAGCATAAGGAGATGTCACTTTATGATTTCTGTCAGATTTGTTTAGTCCCTTTTGGGGGCAAGACAGAAGAACCACATCATGATGATGTGGAGGGATTTATTAATACTATCACTGTAGGGGAAACTAGGAAGGTTTCCGATGCACGAATCACTAGCATACATTTTCCTGTCTTACGTTACTTTGCATTATTTGCTAGTCGTTGCTTAATTGGTCGCGGAAACTCTGGTAACCTTAGTATCCCTGATATTATTATTTTGCTCCAAGGTTTATACAGTGATAACACTTTTAGTATGGGCGGCATTATTGCTAGACGGTTAAGTATGAACCGTACTAAGGGTCCCATCTTTGGAGGCGTCTATGCCACACGCCTAGCTGCACATTTTAACATACCTATTAGGCATGCTAAGAAGGAAGAAAAAGTGCTGCCTCGTGTTTATTTAGATTATAAAAGTATGGTGGCACATGATTTTATTATTAAGAATAGGGCAGGAGAGCTTAAATATCAATTGTTCTTTAATAAACATCATCCTGAGACTATTACCTTGCCTGCTCCTGCTTTGTTTGATTTGACTGTAGGCAAGTACCTTGTTCCATTGACGGCTATCCACGCCTACTGAAACCCTGCACTAGCCGAGGAGCCAGAACCGGAACCACAATTTGATCCTTCACGACAGTCTAACTATCAGTGGGATCCGGAGATGATTGCCAGTCAGTGGCAATCGGAGCCTTCTTCTTCCTCATCACAGTATGACCCCACCAACTATTATTATGGATATCTGCCAAGCCAGCCATGGCCATAGACCAACTTAGGCCAAAAGCCTAAGCTTGGGGGAGTACATATTTCTCACCGACATTACATTTATGTTCACACACACCCATTGCTAGATGTCGGTGCTAATACTCTTTCATTGTATCATCCATGCTAGTTTATTTTATTTTATGCTTTCTTCTTGTGTGATTAATAAACCTTAAGAAAAACCAAAAAAATTAGTTGTAGCTTTTAATTAATTTACTTTCCATGCTTGTAGTAGTAATTAAAAAAGAAAACCCAAAAATATTTCCTGTTCTTCTTTTGCTTGTTGGGAGCTTTCCCATGTAAATAGTTTTATTTCTTTTCTTTTCTTTGGGGGTCAGTAGGAGAAGACCATGATTAAATTGTTGCAGTGGCTCTTACATGCATTATTGTTTATCTGACAAAATAGCCCATATTTCCTTGTCTTCTCCTGTTTATTGAATGCTCGTAGATTCCAGCTTAGTCCAATGCACGTGCACTCTTATTATTATTCACATCGTTCGGTCATGCAAGTGAAAGGCAATTACGATGATATATGATGGAATGAATGAGATGAGAAAAGCTGGTACGAACTCGGCCTCTTTTGTTTTTGTAAATATGATGAGTTCATCGTTCTTGATTCAGCTCGTTATGAATAAACATGTTTGCAATGACAATTGGAGATCATAGTTGCTTATGCCATGCTTGATTAGCTATGAGTTATAATGGTTTACCTTGCGTGCCAACATGCTATTAAAATGGTTATGATGTGGCATGATAGGGTGGTATCCTCCTCTGAATGATTTAAGTGACTTGACTTGGCACATGTTCACGCATGTAGTTGAAACAAATCAACATAGCCTTCACGATATTTATGTTCATGGTGGATTATATCCTACTCATGCTTGCATCCAATGTTTATTAATTTTAATGCATGCACATGGCTGCTGTCGCTCTCTAGTTGGTCGCTTCCCAGTCTTTTGCTAGCCTTCACCTGTACTAAGCAGGAATACTGCTTGTGCATCCAAACTCCTTAAACCCCAAAGTTATTCCACATGAGTCCACTATACCTTCCTATATGCGGTATTTACCGGCCGTTCCAAGTAAATTTGTATGTGCCAAACTCTAAACCTTCAAGTAATCATCCTGTTTTGTATGCTCGAATAGCTCATGTATCAACTAGGGCTGTCTGTATCTTCCATGTTAGGCGGGTTATTCTCAAGAGGAGTGGACTCCGCTCCTCACTCACGAGATAAAGGGCTGGTCACCGGGATGCCCAGTCCCATGCTTTATGCAAACTAAATCAAAATAATTGCAAACAAAACTCCCCCTGGGACCTAATGTATGTTGGAGGCACTCGTTTCGAGCAAGCCATGGATTGATGTTTGTTGGTGGAGGGGGAGTATAAACTTTACCATTTTGTTTGGGAACCGCTTATAATGTGTGTAGCATGGAAGATATCGCCATCTCTTGGTTGTTATGTTGACAATGAAAGTATACCGCTCAAAATATTATTCACCTCTATTCTAAAACCGAGCTCTGGCACCTCTACAAATCCCTGCTTCCCTCTGCGAAGGGCCTATCTATTTACTTTTATGTTGACTCATCACCCTCTTATTAAAAAGCACTAGCTGGAGAGCGCAGCTGTTATTTGCATTCATTGTTGTTAGTTTACATTGGGTGTGACTATGATTGGATCTCTTTTACCATGAATTACAATGTCTAGTCAGTCCTTGATCTTTAAAGGTGCTCTGCATTTATGTTTTGCGGTCTCAGAAAGGGCTAGCGAAATACCATCTTGTTATATCATATTATGATTGTTTTGAGAAAGTGTTGTCATCCGAGATTTATTATTATGGCTCGCTAGTTGATTATGTTGGGGAACGTAGTAATTTCAAAAAATTTCCTACGCACACGCAAGATCATGGTGATGCATAACAACGAGGGGAGAGTGTGATCTACGTACCCTTGGTAGATCGACAACGGAAGCGTTTGGTTGATGTAGTCGTACGTCTTCACGGCCCGACCGATCAAGCACCGAAACTACGGCACCTCCGAGTTTTAGCACACGTTCAGCTCGATGACGATCCCCGGACTCCGATCCAGCAAAGTGTCAGGGAAGAGTTCCGTCAGCACGACGGCGTGGTGACGATCTTGATGTACTACTGTCGCAGGGCTTCGCCTAAGCACCACTACAATATTATCGAGGACTATGGTGGCTGGGGGCGCCGCACACGGCTAAGAATAAGATCACGTGGATCAACTTGTGTGTTTCTGGGGTGCCTCTGCCTCCGTATATAAAGGACTAAAGGGGGGGGTGCGGCCGGCCTAGGAGAGGTGCGCCAGGAGAGTCCTACTCCCTCTGGGAGTAGGATTCCCCCCCAATCCTAGTTGGAATAGGATTCGTGGAGGGGGGAAAAGAGAGAGAGGGGCCAGCCCCCTCTCCTTGTCCTATTCGGACCAAGGGAGGGGAGGGGCACGCGGCCCATGTTGGGCTGCCTCTTCTCTTTTCCACTAAGGCCCACTATGGCCCATATAGCTCCCGGGGGGTTCCGGTAACCTCCCGGTACTCCGGTAAAATCCCGATTTCACCCGGAACACTTCCGATATCCAAACATAGGCTTCCAATATATCAATCTTTATGTCTCGACCATTTCGAGACTCCTCGTCATGTCCGTGATCACATCCGGGACTCCGAACAAACTTCGGTACATCAAAATGCATAAACTCATAATATAACTGTCATCGTAACCTTAAGCGTGCGGACCCTACGGGTTCGAGAACAATGTAGACATGACCGAGACATGTCTCCGGTCAATAACCAATAGCGGGACCTGGATGCCCATATTGGCTCCTACATATTCTACGAAGATCTTTATCGGTCAGACCGCATAACAACATACGTTGTTCCCTTTGTCATCGGTATGTTACTTGCCCGAGATTCGATCGTCGGTATTCCAATACCTAGTTCAATCTCGTTACCGGCATGTACCTTTGGAGACACCTGTAGAGCTCCTTTATAATCACCCAGTTACGTTGTGACGTTTGGTAGCACACAAAGTGTTCCTCTGGCAAACGGGAGTTGCATAATCTCATAGTTATAGGAACATGTATAAGTCATGAAGAAAGCAATAGCAACATACTAAACGATCGGGTGCTAAGCTAATGGAATGGGTCATGTCAATCAGATCATTCACTTAATGATGTGATCCCGTTAATCAAATAACAACTCCTTGTTCATGGTTAGGAAACATAACCATCTTTGTTTAACGAGCTAGTCAAGTAGAGGCATACTAGTGACACTCTGTTTGTCTATGTATTCACACATGTATTATGTTTCCGGTTAATACAATTCTAGCATGAATAATAAACATTTATCATGATATAAGGAAATAAATAATAACTTTATTATTGCCTCTAGGGCATATTTCCTTCAGTCTCCCACTTGCATTAGAGTCAATAATCTAGATTACACAGTAATGATTCTAACACCCATGGAGCCTTGGTGCTGATCATGTTTTGCTCGTGGAAGAGGCTTAGTAAATGGGTCTGCAACATTCATATCCGTATGTATCTTGCAAATCTCTATGTCTCCCACCTGGACTAGATCCCGGATGGAATTGAAGCGTCTCTTGATGTGCTTGGTTCTCTTGTGAAATCTGGATTCCTTTGCCAAGGCAATTGCACCAGTATTGTCACAAAAGATTTTCATTGGACCCGATGCACTAGGTATGACACCTAGATCGGATATGAACTCCTTCATCCAGACTCCTTCATTTGTTGCTTCCGAAGCAGCTATGTACTCCGCTTCACATGTAGATCCTGCCACGACGCTTTGTTTAGAACTGCACCAACTGACAGCTCCACCGTTTAATGTAAACACATATCCGGTTTGCGATTTAGAATCGTCCGGATCAGTGTCAAAGCTTGCATCAACGTAACCGTTTACGATGAGCTCTTTGTCACCTCCATATACGAGAAACATATCCTTAGTTCTTTTCAGGTACTTCAGGATGTTGTTGACCGCTGTCCAGTGATCCACTCTTGGATTACTTTGGTACCTCCGTGCTAGACTTATAGCAAGGCACACATAAGGTCTGGTACACAGCATTGCATACATGATAGAGCCTATGGCTGAAGCATAGGGAACATCTTTAATTTTCTATCTATCTTCTGCAGTGGTCGGATATTGAGTCTTACTCAACTTCACACGCTTTTAACACAGGCAAGAACCCTTTCTTTGCTTGATCCATTTTGAACTTCTTCAAAACTTTGTCAAGGTGATGCATAGCAACGAGAGGGGAGAGTGTTGTCTACGTACCCTCATAGACCGGCAATGGAAGTGTTGACACAACGTAGAGGAAGTAGTCGTACGTCTTCCCGATCCAAGTACCGAACGTACGGTACCTCCGAGTTCTGCACACGTTCAACTCGGTGACGTCCCTCAAGCTCCGATCCAGCCGAGTGTTGAGGGAGAGTTTCGTCAACACGACGGTGTGATGACGGTGATGATGTTGTACCGACGCAGGGCTTCGCCTAAGCACCGCTACGGTATGACCGAGGTGGAATATGGTGGAAGGGGGCACCGCACACGTCTAAGGAACGATCACGAAGATCAACTTGTGTGTCATGGGGTGCCCCCTGCCCCCGTATATAAAGGAGGGAGGGGGGAGGTGCGGCCGTCCCCTAGGGGTGCGCCTGGAGGAGTCCTACTCCCACCGGGAGTACGACTCCCCCCTCTTGCCTTGTTGGAAAAGGAAAGGGGAAGGGGGAAAGTGGAAAGGGGGGCATTGCCCCCCCTTCCGTGTCCTATTCGGACTAGGGGGGAGGGGGCACACGGCCTGCCCTGGCCAGCCCTCCTCTTCTCCCTTAGGGCCCATGTAGGCCCATTAACCCCCGGGGGGGTTCCGGTAACCCCCCGGTACTCCGGTAAAATTCCGATTTCACCCGAAACGATTCCGATATCCAAATATAGGCTTCCAATATATTCTTTATGTCTTGACCATTTTGAGACTCCTCGTCATGTCCGTGATCACATTCGGGACTCCGAACAACCTTCGGTACATAAAAACACAAAAACCCTAATTACGATCGTCACCGAACTTTAAGCGTGCGGACCCTACGGGTTCGAGAACTATGTAGACATGACCGAGACACGTCTCCGGTCAATAACCAATAGCGGAACCTGGATGCTCATATTGGTTCCTACATATTCTATGAAGATCTTTATCGGTCAAACCGCATAATAACATGCATTGTTCCCTTTGTCATCGGTATGTTACTTGCCCGAGATTCGATCGTCGGTATTCCAATACCTAGTTCAATCTCATTACCGGCAAGTCTCTTTACTCGTTCCATAATACATCATTCCGCAACTAACTCATTAGTTGCAATGCTTGCAAGGCTTAAGTGAAGTGCATTACCGAGAGGGCCCAGAGATACCTCTCCGACAATCGGAGTGACAAATCCTAATCTCGAAATATGCCAACCCAACAAGTACCTTCGGAGACACCTGTAGAGCACCTTTATAATCACCCAATTACGTTGTGACATTTGGTAGCACACAAAGTGTTCCTCCGGTAAACGGGAGTTGCATAATCTCATAGTCATAGGAACATGTATAAGTTATGAAGAAAGCAATAGCAACAAACTAAACGATCAAGTGCTAAGCTAACGGAATGGGTCAAGTCAAGGACATCATTCTCCTAATGATGTGATCCCGTTAATCAAATGACAACTCATGTCCATGGCTAGGAAACATAACCATCTTTGATCAACGAGCTAGTCAAGTAGAGGCATACTAGTGACACTCTGTTTGTCTATGTATTCACACATGTATTATGTTTCCGGTTAATACAATTCTAGCATGAATAATAAATATTTATCATGATATAAGGACATAAATAATAACTTTATTATTGCCTCTAGGGCATATTCCTTCAGTCTCCCACTTGCACTAGAGTCAATAATCTAGATTACACAGTAATGATTCTAACACCCATGGAGCCTTGGTGCTGATCATGTTTTGCTCGTGAAAGAGGCTTAGTCAGCGGGTCTACAACATTCAGATCCGTATGTATCTTGCAAATTTCTATGTCTCCCACTTGGACTAAATCCCGAATGGAATTGAAGCGTCTCTTGATGTGCTTGGTTCTCTTGTGAAATCTGGATTCCTTCGCCAAGGCAATTGCACCAGTATTGTCACAAAATATTTTCATTGGACCCGATGCACTAATTGGTATGTACTCCACTTCACATGTAGATCCTGCCACGACGCTTTGTTTAGAACTGCACCAACTGACAGCTCCACCGTTCAATATAAACACGTATCCGGTTTGCGATTTAGAATCGTCCGGATCAGTGTCAAATTTTGCATCAACGTAACCATTTACGATGAGCTCTTTGTCACCTCCATATACGAGAAACATATCCTTAGTCCTTTTCAGGTACTTCAGGATGTTCTTGACCGCTGTCTAGTGATCCACTCCTAGATTACTTTGGTACCTCCCTGCTAGACTTATAGCAAGGCACACATCAGGTCTGGTACACAGCATTGCATACATGATAGAGCCTATGGCTGAAGCATAGGGAACATCTTTCATTTTCTCTCTATCTTCTGCGGTGGTCGGACATTGAGTCTTACTCAACTTCTCACCTTGTAACACAGGCAAGAACCCTTTCTTTGCTTGATCCATTTTGAACTTTTTCAAAACTTTGTCAAGGTATGTGCTTTGTGAAAGTCCAATTAAGCGTCTTGATCTATCTCTATAGATCTTAATGCCCAATATGTAAGCAGCTTCACCGAGGTCTTTCATTGAAAAACTCTTATTCAAGTATCCCTTTATGCTATCCAGAAAATCTATATCATTTCCAATTAGTAATATGTCATCTACATATAATATCAGAAATGCTATAGAGCTCCCACTCACTTTCTTGTAAATACAGGCTTCTCCAAAAGTCTGTATAAAACCAAATGCTTTGATCACACTATCAAAATGTTTATTCCAACTCTGAGAGGCTTGCACCAGTCCATAAATGGATCGCTGGAGCTTGCACACTTTGTTAGCTCCCTTTGGATCGACAAAACCTTCTGGTTGCATCTTATACAACTCTTCTTCAAGAAATCCATTCAGGAATGCAGTTTTGACATCCATCTGCCAAATTTCATAATCATAAAATGCGGCAATTGGTAACATGATTCGCACAGACTTAAGCATCGCTACGGGTGAGAGGGTCTCATCGTAGTCAATCCCTTGAACTTGCCAAAAACCTTTTGCGACAAGTCGAGCTTTGTGGACAGTAATATTACCGTCAGTGTCAGTCTTCTTCTTGAAGATCCATTTATTCTCAATTGCTTACCGATCATCGGGCAAGTCAACCAAAGTCCATACTTTGTTCTCATACATGGATCCCATCTCAGATTTCATGGTTTCAAGCCACTTTGCGGAATCTGGGCTCACCATCGCTTCTTCATAGTTTGTAGGTTCATCATGATCTAGTAGCATGACTTGCAGAACAGGATTACCGTACCACTCTGGCGCGGATCTTACTCTAGTTGATCTACAAGGTTCAGTAGTATCTTGTTCTGAAGTTTCATGATCATCATCATTAGCTTCCTCACTCACTGGTGTAGGTGTCACAGAAACAGTTTTCTGTGATGCACTACTTTCCAATAAGGGAGCAGGTACAGTTACCTCATCAAGTTCTACTTTCCTCCCACTCACTTCTTTCAAGAGAAACTCCTTCTCTAGAAAGTTTCCGAACTTAGCAACAAAAGTCTTGCCTTCGGATCTGTGATAGAAGGTGTATCCAATAGTCTCCTTTGGATATCCTATGAAGACACATTTCTCCGATTTGGGTTCGAGCTTATCAGGTTGAAGCTTTTTCACATAAGCATCGCAGCCCCAAACTTTCAGAAACGACAACTTTGGTTTCTTGCCAAACCACAGTTCATAAGGCGTCGTCTCAACGGATTTTGATGGTGCCCTATTTAACGTGAATGCGGCCGTCTCTAGAGCGTATCCCCAAAACAATAGCGGTAAATCAGTAAGAGACATCATAGATCGCACCATATCTAGTAAAGTACGATTACGATGTTCGGACACACCATTGCACTGTGGTGTTCCGGGTGGCGTGAGTTGTGAAACTATTCCACAATTTTTCAAATGTACACCAAACTCGTAACTCAAATATTCTCCTCCACAATCAGATCGTAGAAACTTTATTTTCTTGTTACGATGATTTTCAACTTCACTCTGAAATTCTTTGAACTTTTCAAACGTTTCAGACTTATGTTTCATTAAGTAGATATACCCATATCTGCTTAAGTCATCTGTGAAGGTGAGAAAATAACGATATCCGCCACGAGCCTCAATATTCATCGGACCACATACATCTGTATGTATGATTTCCAACAAATCTGTTGCTCTCTCCATAGTACCGGAGAACGGTGTTTTGGTCATCTTGCCCATGAGGCACGGTTCGCAAGTACCAAGTGATTCATAATCAAGTGGTTCCAAAAGTCCATCAGTATGGAGTTTCTTCATGCGCTTTACACCGATATGACCTAAACGGCAGTGCCACAAATAAGTTGCACTATCATTATCAACTCTGCATCTTTTGGCTTCAACATTATGAATATGTGTGTTACTACTATCGAGATTCAATAAGAATAGACCACTCTTCAAGGGTGCATGACCATAAAAGATATTACTCATATAAATAGAACAACCATTATTCTCTGATTTAAATGAATAACCGTCTCGCATCAAACAAGATCCAGATATAATGTTCATGCTTAACGCTGGCACCAAATAACAATTATTTAGGTCTAATATTAATCCCGAAGGTAGATGTAGAGGTAGCGTGCCGACTGCGATCACATCGACTTTGGAACCGTTTCCCACGCGCATCGTCACCTCGTCCTTAGCTAATCTTCGCTTAATCCGTAGTCCCTGTTTCGAGTTGCAAATATTAGCAACAGAACCAGTATCAAATAACCAGGTGCTACTGCGAGCATTAGTAAGGTACGCATCAATAACATGTATATCACATATACCTTTGTTCACCTTGCCATCCTTCTTATCCGCCAAATACTTGGGGCAGTTCCGCTTCCAGTGACCAGTCTGCTTGCAGTAGAAGCACTCAGTTTCAGGCTTAGGTCCAGACTTGGGTTTCTTCTCTTGAGCAGCAACTTGTTTGCTGGTCTTCTTGAAGTTCCCCTTATTCTTCCCTTTGCCCTTTTTCTTGAAACTAGTGGTCTTGTTTACCATCAACACTTGATGCTCCTTCTTGATTTCTACCTCCGCAGCTTTCAGCATTGCGAAGAGCTCGGGAATAGTCTTATTCATCCCTTGCATATTATAGTTCATCACGAAGCTCTTGTAGCTTGGTGGCAGTGATTGAAGAATTCTGTCAATGACGCAATCATCTGGAAGATTAACTCCCAATTGAATCAAGTGATTATTATACCCAGACATTTTGAGTATATGCTCACTGATAGAACTGTTCTCCTCCATCTTGCAGCTATAGAACTTATTGGAGACTTCATATCTCTCAATCCGGGCATTTGCTTGAAATATTAACTTCAACTCCTGGAACATCTCATATGCTCCATGACGTTCAAAACGTCGTTGAAGTCCCGATTCTAAGCCGTAAAGCATGGCACACTGAACTATTGAGTAGTCATCAGCTTTGCTCTGCCAGACGTTCATAACATTCGGCGTTGCTCCTGCAGCAGGCCTGGAACCCAGCGGTGCTTCCAGGACGTAATTCTTCTGTGCAGCAATGAGGATAATCCTCAAGTTACGGACCCAGTCCGTGTAATTACTACCATCATCTTTCAACTTTGCTTTCTCAAGGAACGCATTAAAATTCAACGGAACAACAGCACGAGCCATCTATCTACAAACAGGCATAAACAAGCAAGATACTTATCAGGTACTAAGTTTCATGATAAATTTAAGTTCAGTTAATTTACTTAAAGAACTCCCACTTAGATAAACATCCCTCTAATCCTCTAAGTGATTACGTGATCCAAATCAACTAAACCATGTCCGATCATCACGTGAGATGGAGTAGTTTCATTGGTGAACATCACTATGTTGATCATATCTACTATATGATTCACGCTCGACCTTTCGGTCTCCGTGTTCCGAGGCCATATCTATATATGCTTGGCTCGTCAATATAACCTGAGTAACCCGTTGTATTTGAACGTAGAGCCTATCACACCCGATCATCACGTGGTGTCTCAGCACGAAGAACTTTCGCAACGGTGCATACTCAGGAAGAACACTTCTTGATAATTAGTGAGAGATCATCTTATAATGCTACCGTCAATCAAAGCAAGATAAGATGCATAAAAGATAAACATCACATGTAATCAATATAAGTGATATGATATGGCCATCATCATCTTGTGCTTGTGATCTCCATCTCCGAAGCACCATCGTGATCACCATCGTCACCGGCGCGACACCTTGATCTCCATCGTAGCATCGTTGTCGTCTCGCCAAGCTTGTGCTTCCACGACTATCGCTACCGCTTAGTGATAAAGTAAAGCATTACATCACGATTGCATTGCATACAATAAAACGACAACCATATGGCTCCTGCCAGTTGCCAATAACTCGGTTACAAAACATGATCATCTCATACAATAAAAATCAGCATCATGTCTTGACCATATCACATCGCAACATGCCCTGCAAAAACAAGTTAGACGTCCTCTACTTTGTTGTTGAAAGTTTTACGTGGCTGCTACGAGCTTAAGCAAGAACTAATCTTACCTACGCATCAAAACCACAACGATAGTTTGTCAAGTTGGTGCTGTTTTAACCTTTGCAAGGACCGGGCGTAGCCACACTCGATTCAACTAAAGTTGGAGAAACTATCACTCGCAAGCCACCTCTGTGCAAAGCACGTCGGGAGAACCGGTCTCGCGTAAGCGTACGCGTAATGTCGGTCCGGGCCGCTTCATCCAACAATACCGCTGAACCAAAGTATGACATGCTGGTAAGCAGTATGACTTATATCGCCCACAACTCACTTGTGTTCTACTCGTGCATATAACATCAACATATAAAACCTAGGCTCGGATGCCACTGTTGGGGAACGTAGTAATTTCAAAAAATTTCCTACGCACACGCAAGATCATGGTGATGCATAACAACGAGGGGAGAGTGTGATCTACATACCCTTGGTAGATCAACAACGGAAGCGTTTGGTTGATGTAGTCGTACGTCTTCACGGCCCGACCGATCAAGCACCGAAACTATGACACCTCCGAGTTTTAGCACACGTTCAGCTCGATGACGATCCCCGGACTCCGATCCAGCAAAGTGTCGGGGAAGAGTTCCGTCAGCACGACGGCGTGGTGACGATCTTGATGTACTACTCTCGCAGGGCTTCGCCTAAGCACCACTACAATATTATCGAGGACTATGGTGGCTGGGTGCGCCGCACACGGCTAAGAATAAGATCACGTGGATCAACTTGTGTGTTTCTGGGGTGCCTCTGCCTCCGTATATAAAGGACTAAGGGGGGGGGGTGCGGCCGGCCTAGGAGAGGCGCGCCAGGAGAGTCCTACTCCCTCTGGGAGTAGGATTCCCCCCCAATCCTAGTTGGAATAGGATTCGCGGAGGGGGGAAAAGAGAGAGAGGGGCCGGCCCCCTCTCCTTGTCCTATTCGGACCAAGGGAGGGGAGGGGCGCGCGGCCCATGTTGGGCTGCCTCTTCTCTTTTCCACTAAGGCCCACTATGGCCCATATAACTCCCGGGGGGTTCCGGTAACCTCCCGGTACTCCGGTAAAATCCCGATTTCACCCGGAACACTTCCAATATCCAAACATAGGCTTCCAATATATCAATCTTTATGTCTCGACCTTTTCGAGACTCCTCGTCATGTCCGTGATCACATCCAGGACTCCGAACAAACTTCGGTACATCAAAATGCATAAACTCATAATATAACTGTCATCGTAACCTTAAGCGTGCGGACCCTACGGGTTCGAGAACAATGTAGACATGACCGAGACATGTCTCCGGTCAATAACCAATAGCGGGACCTGGATTCCCATATTGGCTCCTACATATTCTACGAAGATCTTTATCGGTCAGACCGCATAACAACATACGTTGTTCCCTTTGTCATCGGTATGTTACTTGCCCGAGATTCGATCATCGGTATTCCAATACCTAGTTCAATCTCGTTACCGGCAAGTCTCTTTACTCGTTCTGTAATACATCATCCCGCAACTAACTCATTAGTTGCAATGCTTGCAAGGCTTAAGTGATATGCATTACTGAGAGGGCCCAGAGATACCTCTCCGACAATCGAAGTGAAAAATCCTAATCTCGAAATACGCCAACCCAACATGTACCTTTGGAGACACCTGTAGAGCTCCTTTATAATCACCCAATTACGTTGTGATGTTTGGTAGCACACAAAGTGTTCCTCCGGCAAACGGGAGTTGCATAATCTCATAGTTATAGGAACATGTATAAGTCATGAAGAAAGCAATAGCAACATACTAAACGATCGGGTGCTAAGCTAATGGAATGGGTCATTTCAATCAGATCATTCACTTAATGATGTGATCCCATTAAACAAATAACTACTCCTTGTTCATGGTTAGGAAACATAACCATCTTTGATTAACGAGCTAGTCAAGTAGAGGCATACTAGTGACACTCTGTTTGTCTATGTATTCACACATGTATTATGTTTCCGGTTAATACAATTCTAGCATGAATAATAAACATTTATCATGCTTGCTAATAAAAGAAAGATACCGGAAGCTGAAATTTCCACCATGCTTGCTAATTATACTTTTAAGGGTGGAATACCAAAGAAACTTGGAGACCCCGGAGTACCTACTATACCTTGCTCCATTAAAAGAAATTATATTAAAACTGCTTTGTGTGATCTTGGAGCCGGTGTTAGTGTTATGCCTCTCTCTTTATATCGTAGACTTGACTTGAAAAAGTTGACACCTACTGAAATATCTTTGCAAATGGCTGATAAATCAACTGTTATACCTGTCGGTATCTGTAAGGATGTGCCTGTTGTGGTTGCAAACGTTACTATTTTAACGGACTTTGTTATTCTTGATATTCCCGAGGATGATAGTATGTCTATTATTCTTGGAAGACCTTTTCTTAATACTGCAGGGGTTGTTATTGATTGCAACAAAGGCAATGTCACTTTTCATGTTAATGGTAATGAGCATACGGTACACTTTCCGAGGAAACAACCTCAAGTTCATAGTATCAACTCCATTGGAAAAATTCCATCGATTATAACTGGAGGTTTTGAATTTCCTCTTCCTACTGTCAAAAATAAATATGATATACTTATTATTGGGAATGTGCATATCCCCGTTGAGGTAACTTAGTGTTATTCGAAATTTCTCCGGTTTCATGATTATCGGAATGAGTTTGTTAACAAGACTTGATCAACCTTGTTAGTGGATTCTTTTTGATGAGCATGAGATGGATGAAACTAGAAGCACCACCTTCTGTACCCTCTCTATATTTTCTATTAATTAGTAGAAATAAAGTAAAAATAGTATTTTTTTTGTCTGTTCCTGACTTATCCGTGCAATATAAAAGTATCCCGAAAATAAAAGTCCTCAGAATGACATGCCAATTTAATATGATTTTTTCAGGAATATTTGAGGATTTACTGTGCAAAAATTACCGCGGGAGGAGCTGCCACCTGGCCACGAGGGTGGTGGGCGCGCCCCCTTCCTCGTGGGCCCACGGTGGCCCTCCTCCACTTATCCCAGCACCCATCTTCTTCCTCTGTCTCACACAAACCCGAAAAACCAACTCAAGCACGAGTTCCAGCCACTTTTGCTGTGATTTTCGATCTCCTTGCTCAAAGCACCTCTCGCAAAACTGCTTGGGGAGATTGTTCCATGGTATGTGACTCCTCCATTGGTCCAATTAGTTTTTCTTCTAGTGCTTTATTCTTTGCAAATTTGTGCTGCATAGGTGACCATGTTCTTGAGCTTGCATGTCAAATTTATATGGTTCCAAGTAGTTCTAATGCTTGATTTAGGCTCTAGGCACTTGTAGGAGTAGTTGCTATCAGTTTTATTGAAGTTGGTTCACTTTTGTTTGAAGTTACTAAAAATTTCAGATTATTTCAGAAAAATAATGAGGAGACTTTTGAGGGGTTCATTGAGCCGAAGCTCAAAGGATAAACAAAATGAAGAAGCTCAGAGGCCCAAATATAATTTGCCTCGTACCGCGGAGATCCGGCTGTGTGAATGGCCTTCTGATAATTTCTTGAGAGAGGCCGGGATTTATGAGGATTTCTATTCATTGATTAAGAATGCCGGCCTCACCGACTTCGTCCGCGACCAACGTCCACAGTATCTCTTACTCACAAGTACTTTTGTGCAAAACTTCTACTTTTTCCCTAAAGAGTCACCTCCTTCAGTAGAGTTTCATTTATATGACGTTGTGAAGAAAATGCCATTGTCTGAATTTTGCGCAGTCTGCAACATACCTCCTGATGGTATCTTAGAGGAACCACCTCGTAAAGAGTTGGAACCATTTATTAACCTTATCTCTATGGGAGAAACTAGGAAGGTTTCTGATGCAAGAATCACTAGCATACATTTTCCTGTGTTACGCTATTTTGCTTTATTTGCTAGTCGATGCTTGATTGGTCGTGGGAACTGTGGGAACCTTAGTGTTCCTGATATTATTATTCTGTTCCATGGTTTATACCGCGACAACATTGTCAGTATGGGCGGAATTATTGCTAGGCGGTTGAGTCTGAACCGTACTAAAGGCCCCATCTTTGGAGGCATTTATGCTTCTCGCCTTGCTGCACACTTTAACATAGCTATTAAGCATTATGAGAAAGAAGAAAAATTGCTACCTAATGCTTATCTAGACTATAAGAGCATGATAGCTCATGGTTTTCTTGTTAAGGACAGGAATGGAGAGCTCAAATATAAGTTATACTTTGATAAACATTATCTTGAAACTATTACGTTGCCTGCTCCTTCTTTGTTTAATTTTGTAGGACCCTACCTCGTTACGTGGGCTGCTGTCCAAGCTTACAAGAATCCTGCACCAGCCCCGGAATAGGAACCACAAGATGAGCCTCCACGACAATCTGTTTATTCTTGGGATCCAGAGATGACTGTCAGCCAGTGGCAGTCAGAGTCTTCTTCTTCATCACAGTATGATCCCAACTATTCTTCGTCGCAGTACGACCCCAGCTACACCTATGGGTATCCGCCAGGCTATCCCTGACAATAGACCAACTTAGGCCAAAATCCTAAGCTTGGGGGAGTATGTATTTCTCACCGACATTACATTTATGTTCACACACACTCATTGCTAGATGTCGGTGCTCATACTCTTTCACTGTAATATCCATGCTAGTTTATTTTCTTTTTCCTGCTTTCTTCTTGTGTGTTTGTTAAACCTTAAGAAAAACAAAAAAAATAGTAGTAGTTTATTTTTCTGCTGTAGTAGTAATAATTAAAAAGAAAACCCAAAAATATTTCCCGTTCTTCTTTTGCTTGTTGGGAGCTTTCCCGTGTAAATAGTTTTATTTCTTTTCTTTTCTTTGGGGGTCAGTAGGAGAAGACAATAATTAAATTATTGAAGTGGCTCTTATATGCATTATTGTTGATTTAACCAAGAGCCCATATTGCCTTGTCTTCTCCTGTTTATTGAATGCTCGCAGATTCCAGCTTAGTCCAATGCACGTGCACCCTTATTATTATTCACACCGTTCGGTCGTGCAAGTGAAAGGCAATTATGATGATATATGATGGACTGACTGAGATGAGAAAAGCTGGTATGAACTCGACCTCTTTTGTTTTTGTAAATATGATGAGCCCCTCGTTCTTGATTCAGCTTATTATGAATAAACATGTTTGCAATGACAATTAGAGATCGTAGTTGCTTGTGCCATGCTTGATTAGCTATGAGTTATAATGGTTTACCTTGTGTGCCAACATACTATTGAGATGATTATGATGTGGTATGATGGGGTGGTATCCTCCTTTGAATGATTTAAGTGACTTGACTGGGCACACGTTCATGCATGTAGTTGAAAAAAATCAACATAGCCTTCACGATATTTATGTTCATGGTGGATTATATCCTACTCATGCTTGCATCCAATGTTTATTAATTTTAATGCATGTACATGGCTGTTGTCGCTCTCTAGTTGGTCGCTTCCCAGTCTTTTGCTAGCCTTCACTTGTACTAAGAGGGAATACTGCTTGTGCATCCAATCCCTTAAACCCCAAAGTTATTCCAGATGAGTCCACCATACCTTCCTATATGCGGCATCTACCTGCCGTTCCAAGTAAATTTGTATGTTCCAAACTCTAAACCTTCAAATAAACATTCTGTTTTGTATGCTCGAATAGCTCATGTATCAACCAAGGCTGTCCTTATCTTCCGTGTTAGGCGGGTTATTCTAAAGAGGAGTGGACTCCGCTCCTCACTCATGAGAAAATGGCTGGTCACCGGGATGCCCAGTCCCATGCTTTATGCAAACTAAATCAAAATTAATTGCAAACAAAACTCCCCTTGGGACCTGATGTATGTTGGAGACACTCGTTGTTTCGAGCAAGTCATGGATTGATGCTTGTTGGTGGAGGGGGAGTATAAACTTTACCATTCTGTTTGGGAAACGCCTATAATGTGTTTAGCATGGCAGATATCGCCATCTCTTAGTTGCTACGTTGACAATGAAAGTATACCGCTCAAAATACAATATATCTCTACTGCAAAACCGAGCTCTGGCACATCTAAAAATCCCTGCTTCCCTCTACGAAGGGCCTATCCATTTACTTTTATGTTGAGTCATCACCCTCTTATTAAAAAGCACTAGCTGGAGAGCACAGCTGTCATTTGCATTCATCACTATTAATTTATATTGGGTGTGACTATGATTGGATCTCTTTTACCATGAATTACAATGTCTAGTCAGTCCTTCATCTTTAAAGGTGCTCTGCATTTATGTTTTGCGGTCTCAGAAAGGGCTAGCGAGATACCATCTTGTTATATCATATTATGATTGTTTTGAGAAAGTGTTGTCATCCGAGATTTATTATTATGACTTGCTAGTTAATTATGCTATTGATATAAGTAATTATGAGACCTGAGAATTATTGCAAATGTGGTTAGTTATAATCTATGCTGAAAACTTGGATACTGGCTTGACATAGTTACAACAACAAGAGCAAACAAAGTTTGTAAAAGTTTTTCTTTCTTTCTTTCAGTTTGTCAACTGAATTGCTTGAGGACAAGCAAGGGTTAAAGCTTGGGGGAGTTGATACGTCTCCATCGTATCTACTTTTCCAAACACTTTTGCCCTTGTTTTGGACTCTAACTTGTATGATTTGAATGGAACTAACCCGGACTGACGCTGTTTTCAGCAGAATTGCCATGGTGTTGTTTTATGTGCAGAAAACAAATATTCCCGGAATGACCTGAAACTCCACGGAACATCTTAGAAAAATAATAAAAAATCCTCGCCAAAGATGAAGACCAGGGGGCCCACACCCTGTCCACGAGGGTGGGGGGCGCGCCCCCTACCTCATGGGCCCCCCGGATGCCCTCCGACGCCAACTCCAACTCTATATATTTGCTTTCAGAGAGAAAAAAATCAGAGAGAAGAAATCATCGCGTTTTATGATACGGAGCCGCCGCCAAGCCCTAAAACCTCTCGGGAGGGCTGATCTAGAGTCCGTTCGGGTCTCCGGAGAGGGGGATTCGTCGCCGTCGTCATCATTAACCATCCTCCACCACCAATTTCATGATGCTCACCGCCGTGCGTGAGTAATTCCATCGTAGGCTTGCTGGACGGTGATGGGTTGGATGAGATTTATCATGTAATCGAGTTAGTTTTGTTAGGGTTTGATCCCTAGTATCCATTATGTTCTGAGATTGATGTTGCTATGACTTTGCTATGCTTAATGCTTGTCACTAGGGCCCGAGTGCCATGATTTCAGATCTGAACCTATTATGTTTTCATGAATATATGTGAGTTCTTGATCCTATCTTGCAAGTCTATAGTCACCTACTATGTGTTATGATCCGGCAACCCCGAAGTGACAATAATCGGGACCACTACCGGTGATGGCCATAGTTTGAGGAGTTCATGTATTCACTATGTGCTAATGCTTTGTTCCAGTTCTCTATTAAAAGGAGGCCTTAATATCCCTTAGTTTCCAATAGGACCCCACTGCCACGGGAGGGTAGGACAAAAGATGTCATGCAAGTTCTTTTCCATAAACACGTATGACTATATACGGAATACATGCCTACATTACATTGATGAATTGGAGCTAGTTCTGTGTCACTCTATGTTATGACTGTTACATGATGAACCGCATCCGGCATAATTATCCATCACTGATCCGGTGCCTACGAGTTTTCCATATACTGGTTCTCGCTCATTTACTTTCCCGCTGCTACTGTTACAATCACTACAAAATACCAAAAACATTACTTTTGCTATCTTTACTTTTGTTGCCGCTACCACCACTATCATATTACTTTGCTACTAAACACTTTGCTGCAGATACTAAGTTTCCAGGTGTGGTTGAATTGACAACTCAGCCGCTAATACTTGAGAATATTCTTTGGCTCCCCTTGTGTCGAATCAATAAATTTGGGTTGAATACTCTACCCTCGAAAGCTGTTGCGATCCCCTATACTTGTGGATTATCAGGGATCTAGGAGTACCTACTATACCATGCTCCATTAAAAGAAACTATGTTAAAACTGCTTTATGTGATCTTGGAGCCGGTATTAGTGCTATGCCTCTCTCTTTATATCGTAGACTTGATTTGAATAAGTTGACACCTACTGAAATATCTCTGCAAATGGCTGATAAATCAACTGCTATACCTGTCGATATTTGTGAGGATGTGCCTGTTGTGGTTGCAAACGTTACTATTTTAACAGACTTTGTTATTCTTGATATTCCCGAGGACGATAGTATGTCTATTATTCTTGGAAGACCTTTTCTTAATACTGCAAGGGCTGTTATTGATTGCAACAAAGGCAATGTCACTTTTCATGTTAATGGTAATGAGCATACGACACACTTTCCGAGAAAACAACCTCAAGTTCATAGTATCAATTCTATCGGAAAAATTCCATCGATTATATTTGGAGGTTTTGAATTTCCTCTTCCTACTGTCAAGAAGAAATATGATATACTTATTATTGGGGATGTGCATATCCCTGTTAAGGTAACCTAGTGTTATTCGAAATTTCTCCGGTTTCATGTTAATCGGAATGGGTTTGTTAACAAGACTTGATCAACCTTGTTAGTGGATTCCTTTTGACGAGCATGAGATGGTTGAAACTAGAAGCACAACTCTCTGTACCCCTTCTATACTTTCTGTTATTTAGTTGAAATAAAGTAAAAATAAATATTTTTTTGTCTGTTATCTGATTATCCGTGCAATATAAAAATACCTCGAAAATAAAAGTACTCCAAATGCCCTGAAAATTAAATATGATTTTTATAGAATATTTGAGGATTTATGGAACAAAGAACACACCAGGGGGGCCAACCACCTTGCCACGAGGGTGGAGGGCGTGCCCACCCCCTAGGGCCCGCCCCTTGCCTCGTGGGCCCACGGTGGCCCTCCTCCACTTATTCTTTCAGCCACACACTTCATCTTCCTCCCCCAAACACGAAAAACCAACTCAAACCCGAGTCCAAGCTCGTTTTGCTGCCATTTTCGATCTCCTTGCTCAAAGCACCTCTCACAAAACTGCTTGGGGAGATTATTCCTTGGTATGTGACTCCTCCATTGGTCCAATTAGTTTTTGTTGTAGGGCTTTATTCATTGCAAATTTGTGTTGCTTAGGTGACCCTGTTCTTGAGCTTGCATGTCAAATTTATATGGTCAAAAGTAGTTTTGATGCATGATATAGGCCCTAGGCACTTGCAGGAGTAGTTGCTATCAATATTATTGAGTTTGGTTTTCTTTTATTTTTAAGTTACTAAAAATTTCAGAATTTTTCAAAAAATGATGAGGAGATTATTAAGGGGCTCATCGAGCCAAAGCTCGAAGGAAAAGACGCCGAAGCCTAAGTATAATTTGCCGCGCACCGCAGAGGTTCGGGCGTGTAAATGGCCTTCTGAGGATTTCTTGAGAGAAGCTGGGATTTATGAAGATTTTCATGAGTTGGCTCATAATGCAGGCCTCACCGCTTTCCTCCACGACCAATGCGATCAGTATCTCTTGCTCACAAATACCTTTGTGCAAACCTTTCATTTTCATTCTAGGAACTCACCACCTACGGTGGAGTTTCATTTATATGATGAGCATAAGGAGATGTCACTTTATGATTTCTGTCAGATTTGTTTAGTCCCTTTTGGGGGCAAGACAGAAGAACCACATCATGATGATGTGGAGGGATTTATTAATACTATCACTGTAGGGGAAACTAGGAAGGTTTCCGATGCACGAATCACTAGCATACATTTTCCTGTCTTACGTTACTTTGCATTATTTGCTAGTCGTTGCTTAATTGGTCGCGGAAACTCTGGTAACCTTAGTATCCCTGATATTATTATTTTGCTCCAAGGTTTATACAGTGATAACACTTTTAGTATGGGCGGCATTATTGCTAGACGGTTAAGTATGAACCGTACTAAGGGTCCCATCTTTGGAGGCGTCTATGCCACACGCCTAGCTGCACATTTTAACATACCTATTAGGCATGCTAAGAAGGAAGAAAAAGTGCTGCCTCGTGTTTATTTAGATTATAAAAGTATGGTGGCACATGATTTTATTATTAAGAATAGGGCAGGAGAGCTTAAATATCAATTGTTCTTTAATAAACATCATCCTGAGACTATTACCTTGCCTGCTCCTGCTTTGTTTGATTTGACTGTAGGCAAGTACCTTGTTCCATTGACGGCTATCCACGCCTACTGAAACCCTGCACTAGCCGAGGAGCCAGAACCGGAACCACAATTTGATCCTTCACGACAGTCTAACTATCAGTGGGATCCGGAGATGATTGCCAGTCAGTGGCAATCGGAGCCTTCTTCTTCCTCATCACAGTATGACCCCACCAACTATTATTATGGATATCTGCCAAGCCAGCCATGGCCATAGACCAACTTAGGCCAAAAGCCTAAGCTTGGGGGAGTACATATTTCTCACCGACATTACATTTATGTTCACACACACCCATTGCTAGATGTCGGTGCTAATACTCTTTCATTGTATCATCCATGCTAGTTTATTTTATTTTATGCTTTCTTCTTGTGTGATTAATAAACCTTAAGAAAAACCAAAAAAATTAGTTGTAGCTTTTAATTAATTTACTTTCCATGCTTGTAGTAGTAATTAAAAAAGAAAACCCAAAAATATTTCCTGTTCTTCTTTTGCTTGTTGGGAGCTTTCCCATGTAAATAGTTTTATTTCTTTTCTTTTCTTTGGGGGTCAGTAGGAGAAGACCATGATTAAATTGTTGCAGTGGCTCTTACATGCATTATTGTTTATCTGACAAAATAGCCCATATTTCCTTGTCTTCTCCTGTTTATTGAATGCTCGTAGATTCCAGCTTAGTCCAATGCACGTGCACTCTTATTATTATTCACATCGTTCGGTCATGCAAGTGAAAGGCAATTACGATGATATATGATGGAATGAATGAGATGAGAAAAGCTGGTACGAACTCGGCCTCTTTTGTTTTTGTAAATATGATGAGTTCATCGTTCTTGATTCAGCTCGTTATGAATAAACATGTTTGCAATGACAATTGGAGATCATAGTTGCTTATGCCATGCTTGATTAGCTATGAGTTATAATGGTTTACCTTGCGTGCCAACATGCTATTAAAATGGTTATGATGTGGCATGATAGGGTGGTATCCTCCTCTGAATGATTTAAGTGACTTGACTTGGCACATGTTCACGCATGTAGTTGAAACAAATCAACATAGCCTTCACGATATTTATGTTCATGGTGGATTATATCCTACTCATGCTTGCATCCAATGTTTATTAATTTTAATGCATGCACATGGCTGCTGTCGCTCTCTAGTTGGTCGCTTCCCAGTCTTTTGCTAGCCTTCACCTGTACTAAGCAGGAATACTGCTTGTGCATCCAAACTCCTTAAACCCCAAAGTTATTCCACATGAGTCCACTATACCTTCCTATATGCGGTATTTACCGGCCGTTCCAAGTAAATTTGTATGTGCCAAACTCTAAACCTTCAAGTAATCATCCTGTTTTGTATGCTCGAATAGCTCATGTATCAACTAGGGCTGTCTGTATCTTCCATGTTAGGCGGGTTATTCTCAAGAGGAGTGGACTCCGCTCCTCACTCACGAGATAAAGGGCTGGTCACCGGGATGCCCAGTCCCATGCTTTATGCAAACTAAATCAAAATAATTGCAAACAAAACTCCCCCTGGGACCTAATGTATGTTGGAGGCACTCGTTTCGAGCAAGCCATGGATTGATGTTTGTTGGTGGAGGGGGAGTATAAACTTTACCATTTTGTTTGGGAACCGCTTATAATGTGTGTAGCATGGAAGATATCGCCATCTCTTGGTTGTTATGTTGACAATGAAAGTATACCGCTCAAAATATTATTCACCTCTATTCTAAAACCGAGCTCTGGCACCTCTACAAATCCCTGCTTCCCTCTGCGAAGGGCCTATCTATTTACTTTTATGTTGACTCATCACCCTCTTATTAAAAAGCACTAGCTGGAGAGCGCAGCTGTTATTTGCATTCATTGTTGTTAGTTTACATTGGGTGTGACTATGATTGGATCTCTTTTACCATGAATTACAATGTCTAGTCAGTCCTTGATCTTTAAAGGTGCTCTGCATTTATGTTTTGCGGTCTCAGAAAGGGCTAGCGAAATACCATCTTGTTATATCATATTATGATTGTTTTGAGAAAGTGTTGTCATCCGAGATTTATTATTATGGCTCGCTAGTTGATTATGTTGGGGAACGTAGTAATTTCAAAAAATTTCCTACGCACACGCAAGATCATGGTGATGCATAACAACGAGGGGAGAGTGTGATCTACGTACCCTTGGTAGATCGACAACGGAAGCGTTTGGTTGATGTAGTCGTACGTCTTCACGGCCCGACCGATCAAGCACCGAAACTACGGCACCTCCGAGTTTTAGCACACGTTCAGCTCGATGACGATCCCCGGACTCCGATCCAGCAAAGTGTCAGGGAAGAGTTCCGTCAGCACGACGGCGTGGTGACGATCTTGATGTACTACTGTCGCAGGGCTTCGCCTAAGCACCACTACAATATTATCGAGGACTATGGTGGCTGGGGGCGCCGCACACGGCTAAGAATAAGATCACGTGGATCAACTTGTGTGTTTCTGGGGTGCCTCTGCCTCCGTATATAAAGGACTAAAGGGGGGGGGGGGTGCGGCCGGCCTAGGAGAGGTGCGCCAGGAGAGTCCTACTCCCTCTGGGAGTAGGATTCCCCCCCAATCCTAGTTGGAATAGGATTCGTGGAGGGGGGAAAAGAGAGAGAGGGGCCAGCCCCCTCTCCTTGTCCTATTCGGACCAAGGGAGGGGAGGGGCACGCGGCCCATGTTGGGCTGCCTCTTCTCTTTTCCACTAAGGCCCACTATGGCCCATATAGCTCCCGGGGGGTTCCGGTAACCTCCCGGTACTCCGGTAAAATCCCGATTTCACCCGGAACACTTCCGATATCCAAACATAGGCTTCCAATATATCAATCTTTATGTCTCGACCATTTCGAGACTCCTCGTCATGTCCGTGATCACATCCGGGACTCCGAACAAACTTCGGTACATCAAAATGCATAAACTCATAATATAACTGTCATCGTAACCTTAAGCGTGCGGACCCTACGGGTTCGAGAACAATGTAGACATGACCGAGACATGTCTCCGGTCAATAACCAATAGCGGGACCTGGATGCCCATATTGGCTCCTACATATTCTACGAAGATCTTTATCGGTCAGACCGCATAACAACATACGTTGTTCCCTTTGTCATCGGTATGTTACTTGCCCGAGATTCGATCGTCGGTATTCCAATACCTAGTTCAATCTCGTTACCGGCATGTACCTTTGGAGACACCTGTAGAGCTCCTTTATAATCACCCAGTTACGTTGTGACGTTTGGTAGCACACAAAGTGTTCCTCTGGCAAACGGGAGTTGCATAATCTCATAGTTATAGGAACATGTATAAGTCATGAAGAAAGCAATAGCAACATACTAAACGATCGGGTGCTAAGCTAATGGAATGGGTCATGTCAATCAGATCATTCACTTAATGATGTGATCCCGTTAATCAAATAACAACTCCTTGTTCATGGTTAGGAAACATAACCATCTTTGTTTAACGAGCTAGTCAAGTAGAGGCATACTAGTGACACTCTGTTTGTCTATGTATTCACACATGTATTATGTTTCCGGTTAATACAATTCTAGCATGAATAATAAACATTTATCATGATATAAGGAAATAAATAATAACTTTATTATTGCCTCTAGGGCATATTTCCTTCAGTCTCCCACTTGCATTAGAGTCAATAATCTAGATTACACAGTAATGATTCTAACACCCATGGAGCCTTGGTGCTGATCATGTTTTGCTCGTGGAAGAGGCTTAGTAAATGGGTCTGCAACATTCATATCCGTATGTATCTTGCAAATCTCTATGTCTCCCACCTGGACTAGATCCCGGATGGAATTGAAGCGTCTCTTGATGTGCTTGGTTCTCTTGTGAAATCTGGATTCCTTTGCCAAGGCAATTGCACCAGTATTGTCACAAAAGATTTTCATTGGACCCGATGCACTAGGTATGACACCTAGATCGGATATGAACTCCTTCATCCAGACTCCTTCATTTGTTGCTTCCGAAGCAGCTATGTACTCCGCTTCACATGTAGATCCTGCCACGACGCTTTGTTTAGAACTGCACCAACTGACAGCTCCACCGTTTAATGTAAACACATATCCGGTTTGCGATTTAGAATCGTCCGGATCAGTGTCAAAGCTTGCATCAACGTAACCGTTTACGATGAGCTCTTTGTCACCTCCATATACGAGAAACATATCCTTAGTTCTTTTCAGGTACTTCAGGATGTTGTTGACCGCTGTCCAGTGATCCACTCTTGGATTACTTTGGTACCTCCGTGCTAGACTTATAGCAAGGCACACATAAGGTCTGGTACACAGCATTGCATACATGATAGAGCCTATGGCTGAAGCATAGGGAACATCTTTAATTTTCTATCTATCTTCTGCAGTGGTCGGATATTGAGTCTTACTCAACTTCACACGCTTTTAACACAGGCAAGAACCCTTTCTTTGCTTGATCCATTTTGAACTTCTTCAAAACTTTGTCAAGGTGATGCATAGCAACGAGAGGGGAGAGTGTTGTCTACGTACCCTCATAGACCGGCAATGGAAGTGTTGACACAACGTAGAGGAAGTAGTCGTACGTCTTCCCGATCCAAGTACCGAACGTACGGTACCTCCGAGTTCTGCACACGTTCAACTCGGTGACGTCCCTCAAGCTCCGATCCAGCCGAGTGTTGAGGGAGAGTTTCGTCAACACGACGGTGTGATGACGGTGATGATGTTGTACCGACGCAGGGCTTCGCCTAAGCACCGCTACGGTATGACCGAGGTGGAATATGGTGGAAGGGGGCACCGCACACGTCTAAGGAACGATCACGAAGATCAACTTGTGTGTCATGGGGTGCCCCCTGCCCCCGTATATAAAGGAGGGAGGGGGGAGGTGCGGCCGTCCCCTAGGGGTGCGCCTGGAGGAGTCCTACTCCCACCGGGAGTACGACTCCCCCCTCTTGCCTTGTTGGAAAAGGAAAGGGGAAGGGGGAAAGTGGAAAGGGGGGCATTGCCCCCCCTTCCGTGTCCTATTCGGACTAGGGGGGAGGGGGCACACGGCCTGCCCTGGCCAGCCCTCCTCTTCTCCCTTAGGGCCCATGTAGGCCCATTAACCCCCGGGGGGGTTCCGGTAACCCCCCGGTACTCCGGTAAAATTCCGATTTCACCCGAAACGATTCCGATATCCAAATATAGGCTTCCAATATATTCTTTATGTCTTGACCATTTTGAGACTCCTCGTCATGTCCGTGATCACATTCGGGACTCCGAACAACCTTCGGTACATAAAAACACAAAAACCCTAATTACGATCGTCACCGAACTTTAAGCGTGCGGACCCTACGGGTTCGAGAACTATGTAGACATGACCGAGACACGTCTCCGGTCAATAACCAATAGCGGAACCTGGATGCTCATATTGGTTCCTACATATTCTATGAAGATCTTTATCGGTCAAACCGCATAATAACATGCATTGTTCCCTTTGTCATCGGTATGTTACTTGCCCGAGATTCGATCGTCGGTATTCCAATACCTAGTTCAATCTCGTTACCGGCAAGTCTCTTTACTCGTTCCATAATACATCATTCCGCAACTAACTCATTAGTTGCAATGCTTGCAAGGCTTAAGTGAAGTGCATTACCGAGAGGGCCCAGAGATACCTCTCCGACAATCGGAGTGACAAATCCTAATCTCGAAATATGCCAACCCAACAAGTACCTTCGGAGACACCTGTAGAGCACCTTTATAATCACCCAATTACGTTGTGACATTTGGTAGCACACAAAGTGTTCCTCCGGTAAACGGGAGTTGCATAATCTCATAGTCATAGGAACATGTATAAGTTATGAAGAAAGCAATAGCAACAAACTAAACGATCAAGTGCTAAGCTAACGGAATGGGTCAAGTCAAGGACATCATTCTCCTAATGATGTGATCCCGTTAATCAAATGACAACTCATGTCCATGGCTAGGAAACATAACCATCTTTGATCAACGAGCTAGTCAAGTAGAGGCATACTAGTGACACTCTGTTTGTCTATGTATTCACACATGTATTATGTTTCCGGTTAATACAATTCTAGCATGAATAATAAATATTTATCATGATATAAGGACATAAATAATAACTTTATTATTGCCTCTAGGGCATATTCCTTCAGTCTCCCACTTGCACTAGAGTCAATAATCTAGATTACACAGTAATGATTCTAACACCCATGGAGCCTTGGTGCTGATCATGTTTTGCTCGTGAAAGAGGCTTAGTCAGCGGGTCTACAACATTCAGATCCGTATGTATCTTGCAAATTTCTATGTCTCCCACTTGGACTAAATCCCGAATGGAATTGAAGCGTCTCTTGATGTGCTTGGTTCTCTTGTGAAATCTGGATTCCTTCGCCAAGGCAATTGCACCAGTATTGTCACAAAATATTTTCATTGGACCCGATGCACTAATTGGTATGTACTCCACTTCACATGTAGATCCTGCCACGACGCTTTGTTTAGAACTGCACCAACTGACAGCTCCACCGTTCAATATAAACACGTATCCGGTTTGCGATTTAGAATCGTCCGGATCAGTGTCAAATTTTGCATCAACGTAACCATTTACGATGAGCTCTTTGTCACCTCCATATACGAGAAACATATCCTTAGTCCTTTTCAGGTACTTCAGGATGTTCTTGACCGCTGTCTAGTGATCCACTCCTAGATTACTTTGGTACCTCCCTGCTAGACTTATAGCAAGGCACACATCAGGTCTGGTACACAGCATTGCATACATGATAGAGCCTATGGCTGAAGCATAGGGAACATCTTTCATTTTCTCTCTATCTTCTGCGGTGGTCGGACATTGAGTCTTACTCAACTTCTCACCTTGTAACACAGGCAAGAACCCTTTCTTTGCTTGATCCATTTTGAACTTTTTCAAAACTTTGTCAAGGTATGTGCTTTGTGAAAGTCCAATTAAGCGTCTTGATCTATCTCTATAGATCTTAATGCCCAATATGTAAGCAGCTTCACCGAGGTCTTTCATTGAAAAACTCTTATTCAAGTATCCCTTTATGCTATCCAGAAAATCTATATCATTTCCAATTAGTAATATGTCATCTACATATAATATCAGAAATGCTATAGAGCTCCCACTCACTTTCTTGTAAATACAGGCTTCTCCAAAAGTCTGTATAAAACCAAATGCTTTGATCACACTATCAAAATGTTTATTCCAACTCTGAGAGGCTTGCACCAGTCCATAAATGGATCGCTGGAGCTTGCACACTTTGTTAGCTCCCTTTGGATCGACAAAACCTTCTGGTTGCATCTTATACAACTCTTCTTCAAGAAATCCATTCAGGAATGCAGTTTTGACATCCATCTGCCAAATTTCATAATCATAAAATGCGGCAATTGGTAACATGATTCGCACAGACTTAAGCATCGCTACGGGTGAGAGGGTCTCATCGTAGTCAATCCCTTGAACTTGCCAAAAACCTTTTGCGACAAGTCGAGCTTTGTGGACAGTAATATTACCGTCAGTGTCAGTCTTCTTCTTGAAGATCCATTTATTCTCAATTGCTTACCGATCATCGGGCAAGTCAACCAAAGTCCATACTTTGTTCTCATACATGGATCCCATCTCAGATTTCATGGTTTCAAGCCACTTTGCGGAATCTGGGCTCACCATCGCTTCTTCATAGTTTGTAGGTTCATCATGATCTAGTAGCATGACTTGCAGAACAGGATTACCGTACCACTCTGGCGCGGATCTTACTCTAGTTGATCTACAAGGTTCAGTAGTATCTTGTTCTGAAGTTTCATGATCATCATCATTAGCTTCCTCACTCACTGGTGTAGGTGTCACAGAAACAGTTTTCTGTGATGCACTACTTTCCAATAAGGGAGCAGGTACAGTTACCTCATCAAGTTCTACTTTCCTCCCACTCACTTCTTTCAAGAGAAACTCCTTCTCTAGAAAGTTTCCGAACTTAGCAACAAAAGTCTTGCCTTCGGATCTGTGATAGAAGGTGTATCCAATAGTCTCCTTTGGATATCCTATGAAGACACATTTCTCCGATTTGGGTTCGAGCTTATCAGGTTGAAGCTTTTTCACATAAGCATCGCAGCCCCAAACTTTCAGAAACGACAACTTTGGTTTCTTGCCAAACCACAGTTCATAAGGCGTCGTCTCAACGGATTTTGATGGTGCCCTATTTAACGTGAATGCGGCCGTCTCTAGAGCGTATCCCCAAAACAATAGCGGTAAATCAGTAAGAGACATCATAGATCGCACCATATCTAGTAAAGTACGATTACGATGTTCGGACACACCATTGCACTGTGGTGTTCCGGGTGGCGTGAGTTGTGAAACTATTCCACAATTTTTCAAATGTACACCAAACTCGTAACTCAAATATTCTCCTCCACAATCAGATCGTAGAAACTTTATTTTCTTGTTACGATGATTTTCAACTTCACTCTGAAATTCTTTGAACTTTTCAAACGTTTCAGACTTATGTTTCATTAAGTAGATATACCCATATCTGCTTAAGTCATCTGTGAAGGTGAGAAAATAACGATATCCGCCACGAGCCTCAATATTCATCGGACCACATACATCTGTATGTATGATTTCCAACAAATCTGTTGCTCTCTCCATAGTACCGGAGAACGGTGTTTTGGTCATCTTGCCCATGAGGCACGGTTCGCAAGTACCAAGTGATTCATAATCAAGTGGTTCCAAAAGTCCATCAGTATGGAGTTTCTTCATGCGCTTTACACCGATATGACCTAAACGGCAGTGCCACAAATAAGTTGCACTATCATTATCAACTCTGCATCTTTTGGCTTCAACATTATGAATATGTGTGTTACTACTATCGAGATTCAATAAGAATAGACCACTCTTCAAGGGTGCATGACCATAAAAGATATTACTCATATAAATAGAACAACCATTATTCTCTGATTTAAATGAATAACCGTCTCGCATCAAACAAGATCCAGATATAATGTTCATGCTTAACGCTGGCACCAAATAACAATTATTTAGGTCTAATATTAATCCCGAAGGTAGATGTAGAGGTAGCGTGCCGACTGCGATCACATCGACTTTGGAACCGTTTCCCACGCGCATCGTCACCTCGTCCTTAGCTAATCTTCGCTTAATCCGTAGTCCCTGTTTCGAGTTGCAAATATTAGCAACAGAACCAGTATCAAATAACCAGGTGCTACTGCGAGCATTAGTAAGGTACGCATCAATAACATGTATATCACATATACCTTTGTTCACCTTGCCATCCTTCTTATCCGCCAAATACTTGGGGCAGTTCCGCTTCCAGTGACCAGTCTGCTTGCAGTAGAAGCACTCAGTTTCAGGCTTAGGTCCAGACTTGGGTTTCTTCTCTTGAGCAGCAACTTGTTTGCTGGTCTTCTTGAAGTTCCCCTTATTCTTCCCTTTGCCCTTTTTCTTGAAACTAGTGGTCTTGTTTACCATCAACACTTGATGCTCCTTCTTGATTTCTACCTCCGCAGCTTTCAGCATTGCGAAGAGCTCGGGAATAGTCTTATTCATCCCTTGCATATTATAGTTCATCACGAAGCTCTTGTAGCTTGGTGGCAGTGATTGAAGAATTCTGTCAATGACGCAATCATCTGGAAGATTAACTCCCAATTGAATCAAGTGATTATTATACCCAGACATTTTGAGTATATGCTCACTGATAGAACTGTTCTCCTCCATCTTGCAGCTATAGAACTTATTGGAGACTTCATATCTCTCAATCCGGGCATTTGCTTGAAATATTAACTTCAACTCCTGGAACATCTCATATGCTCCATGACGTTCAAAACGTCGTTGAAGTCCCGATTCTAAGCCGTAAAGCATGGCACACTGAACTATTGAGTAGTCATCAGCTTTGCTCTGCCAGACGTTCATAACATCCGGCGTTGCTCCTGCAGCAGGCCTGGAACCCAGCGGTGCTTCCAGGACGTAATTCTTCTGTGCAGCAATGAGGATAATCCTCAAGTTACGGACCCAGTCCGTGTAATTACTACCATCATCTTTCAACTTTGCTTTCTCAAGGAACGCATTAAAATTCAACGGAACAACAGCACGAGCCATCTATCTACAAACAGGCATAAACAAGCAAGATACTTATCAGGTACTAAGTTTCATGATAAATTTAAGTTCAGTTAATTTACTTAAAGAACTCCCACTTAGATAAACATCCCTCTAATCCTCTAAGTGATTACGTGATCCAAATCAACTAAACCATGTCCGATCATCACGTGAGATGGAGTAGTTTCATTGGTGAACATCACTATGTTGATCATATCTACTATATGATTCACGCTCGACCTTTCGGTCTCCGTGTTCCGAGGCCATATCTATATATGCTTGGCTCGTCAATATAACCTGAGTAACCCGTTGTATTTGAACGTAGAGCCTATCACACCCGATCATCACGTGGTGTCTCAGCACGAAGAACTTTCGCAACGGTGCATACTCAGGAAGAACACTTCTTGATAATTAGTGAGAGATCATCTTATAATGCTACCGTCAATCAAAGCAAGATAAGATGCATAAAAGATAAACATCACATGTAATCAATATAAGTGATATGATATGGCCATCATCATCTTGTGCTTGTGATCTCCATCTCCGAAGCACCATCGTGATCACCATCGTCACCGGCGCGACACCTTGATCTCCATCGTAGCATCGTTGTCGTCTCGCCAAGCTTGTGCTTCCACGACTATCGCTACCGCTTAGTGATAAAGTAAAGCATTACATCACGATTGCATTGCATACAATAAAACGACAACCATATGGCTCCTGCCAGTTGCCAATAACTCGGTTACAAAACATGATCATCTCATACAATAAAAATCAGCATCATGTCTTGACCATATCACATCGCAACATGCCCTGCAAAAACAAGTTAGACGTCCTCTACTTTGTTGTTGAAAGTTTTACGTGGCTGCTACGAGCTTAAGCAAGAACTAATCTTACCTACGCATCAAAACCACAACGATAGTTTGTCAAGTTGGTGCTGTTTTAACCTTTGCAAGGACCGGGCGTAGCCACACTCGATTCAACTAAAGTTGGAGAAACTATCACTCGCAAGCCACCTCTGTGCAAAGCACGTCGGGAGAACCGGTCTCGCGTAAGCGTACGCGTAATGTCGGTCCGGGCCGCTTCATCCAACAATACCGCTGAACCAAAGTATGACATGCTGGTAAGCAGTATGACTTATATCGCCCACAACTCACTTGTGTTCTACTCGTGCATATAACATCAACATATAAAACCTAGGCTCGGATGCCACTGTTGGGGAACGTAGTAATTTCAAAAAATTTCCTACGCACACGCAAGATCATGGTGATGCATAACAACGAGGGGAGAGTGTGATCTACATACCCTTGGTAGATCAACAACGGAAGCGTTTGGTTGATGTAGTCGTACGTCTTCACGGCCCGACCGATCAAGCACCGAAACTATGACACCTCCGAGTTTTAGCACACGTTCAGCTCGATGACGATCCCCGGACTCCGATCCAGCAAAGTGTCGGGGAAGAGTTCCGTCAGCACGACGGCGTGGTGACGATCTTGATGTACTACTCTCGCAGGGCTTCGCCTAAGCACCACTACAATATTATCGAGGACTATGGTGGCTGGGTGCGCCGCACACGGCTAAGAATAAGATCACGTGGATCAACTTGTGTGTTTCTGGGGTGCCTCTGCCTCCGTATATAAAGGACTAAGGGGGGGGGGGTGCGGCCGGCCTAGGAGAGGCGCGCCAGGAGAGTCCTACTCCCTCTGGGAGTAGGATTCCCCCCCAATCCTAGTTGGAATAGGATTCGCGGAGGGGGGAAAAGAGAGAGAGGGGCCGGCCCCCTCTCCTTGTCCTATTCGGACCAAGGGAGGGGAGGGGCGCGCGGCCCATGTTGGGCTGCCTCTTCTCTTTTCCACTAAGGCCCACTATGGCCCATATAACTCCCGGGGGGTTCCGGTAACCTCCCGGTACTCCGGTAAAATCCCGATTTCACCCGGAACACTTCCAATATCCAAACATAGGCTTCCAATATATCAATCTTTATGTCTCGACCTTTTCGAGACTCCTCGTCATGTCCGTGATCACATCCAGGACTCCGAACAAACTTCGGTACATCAAAATGCATAAACTCATAATATAACTGTCATCGTAACCTTAAGCGTGCGGACCCTACGGGTTCGAGAACAATGTAGACATGACCGAGACATGTCTCCGGTCAATAACCAATAGCGGGACCTGGATTCCCATATTGGCTCCTACATATTCTACGAAGATCTTTATCGGTCAGACCGCATAACAACATACGTTGTTCCCTTTGTCATCGGTATGTTACTTGCCCGAGATTCGATCATCGGTATTCCAATACCTAGTTCAATCTCGTTACCGGCAAGTCTCTTTACTCGTTCTGTAATACATCATCCCGCAACTAACTCATTAGTTGCAATGCTTGCAAGGCTTAAGTGATATGCATTACCGAGAGGGCCCAGAGATACCTCTCCGACAATCGAAGTGAAAAATCCTAATCTCGAAATACGCCAACCCAACATGTACCTTTGGAGACACCTGTAGAGCTCCTTTATAATCACCCAATTACGTTGTGATGTTTGGTAGCACACAAAGTGTTCCTCCGGCAAACGGGAGTTGCATAATCTCATAGTTATAGGAACATGTATAAGTCATGAAGAAAGCAATAGCAACATACTAAACGATCGGGTGCTAAGCTAATGGAATGGGTCATTTCAATCAGATCATTCACTTAATGATGTGATCCCATTAAACAAATAACTACTCCTTGTTCATGGTTAGGAAACATAACCATCTTTGATTAACGAGCTAGTCAAGTAGAGGCATACTAGTGACACTCTGTTTGTCTATGTATTCACACATGTATTATGTTTCCGGTTAATACAATTCTAGCATGAATAATAAACATTTATCATGATATAAGGAAATAAATAATAACTTATTATTGCCTCTAGGGCATATTTCCTTCAGATTATGCTATTGATATGAGTAAACATGAGACCTGAGAACAATTGCAAATATGGTTAGTTATAATCTTTGCTAAAAACTTGAATGCTAGCTTGACATATTTACAACAACAAGAGCAAACAGAGTTTGTAAAAGTTTCTCTTTATTTCTTTCAGTTTGTCAACTGAATTGCTTGAGGACAAGCAAGGGTTTAAGATTGGGGGAGTTGATATGTCTCCAACGTATCTACTTTTCCAAACACTTTTGCCCTTGTTTTGGACTCTAACTTGTATGATTTGAATGGAACTAACCCGGACTGACGCTGTTTTCAGCAGAATTGCCATGATATTGTTTTATGTGCAGAAAGCAAAAATTCTCGGAATGACCTGAAACTCCATGAGATATCTTACAATAAATAATAAAAAATCCTCGCCAAAGATGAAGACCAGGGGGCCCACACCCTTCTCACGAGGGTGGGGGGCGCCCCCCCTAGGGCGCGCCCCTACCTCGTGGGCCCCCTGGAGACTCCCCGACTCCAACTCCAACTCTATATAACTACTTTTGGGGAGAAAAAAGTAGGAGAGAAGAAATCATTGTGTTTTATGATACGGAGCCGCCGCCAAGCCCTAAAACTTCTTGGGAGGGCTGATCTAGAGTCCGTTCGGGGCTCCGGAGAGGGGGATTCGTCGCCGTCGTCATCATCAACCATCCTCCATCACCAATTTCATGATGCTCACCGCCGTGCGTGAGTAATTCCATCGTAGGCTTGCTGGACGGCGATGGGTTGGATGAGATTCACCATGTAATCGAGTTAGTTTTGTTAGGGTTTGATCCCTAGTATCCATGTTCTGAGATTGATGTTGCTATGACTTTGCTATGCTTAATGCTTGTCACTAGGGCCCAAGTGCCATGATTTCATATCTGAACCTATTATGTTTTCATCAATATATGAGAGTTCTAGATCCTATCTTGCAAGTCTATAGTCACCTATTATGTGTTATGATCCGTTAACCCCGAAGTGACAATAATCGGGATACTTACCGGTGATAACCGTAGTTTGAGGAGTTCATGTATTCACTATGTGCTAATGCTTTGTTCCGATTCTCTATTAAAAGGAGGCCTTAATATCCCTTAGTTTCCATTAGGACCCCGCTGCCATGGGAGGGTAGGACAAAAGATGTCATGCAAGTTCTTTTCCATAAGCACGTATGACTATATTCGGAATACATGCCTACATTACATTAATGAATTGGAGCTAGTTCTGTGTCACCCTATGTTATGACTGTTACATGATGAACCGCATCCGGCATAATTATCCATCAATGATCCGATGCCTACGAGCTTTCCATATACTGGTTTACGCTTATTTACTTTCCCGTTGCTATTGTTACAATCACTACAAAACACCGAAAGCATTACTTTGCTTTCATTACTCTTTTTTACCGTTACCATCACCATCATATTAGTTTGCTACTAAACAGTTTGCTGTAGATAATAAGTTTACAGGTGTGGTTGAATTGACAACTCAGCTGCTAATACTTGAGAATATTCTTTTGCTCCCCTTGTGTCGAATCAATAAATTTGGGTTGAATACTCTACCCTCGAAAGCTGTTGCGATCCCCTATACTTGTGGGTTATCACCTCGTACTGGATTGATACCTTGGTTCTCAAAAACTGAGGGAAATACTTATGCTACTTTGCTGCATCATCCCTTCCTCTTCGGGGAAAACCAACGCAGTGCTCAAGAGGTAGCATCTGTTCCTGTGACTCCTACACCAATTAGTGAGGAAGCTAATGATGATGATCATGTAACTTCAGATCAAGTTACTACCGAACCTCGTAGGTCAATCAGAGTGAGATCCACACCAGGGTAGTACAGTAATCCTGTTCTGGATGTCATGTTACTTGATCATGACGAACCTACAAACTATGAGGAAGCGATGATGAGCCCAGATTCTGCGAAATGGCTTGAGGCCATGAAATGTGAGATGGGGTCCATGTATGAGAACAAAGTATGGACTTTGATTGACTTTCCCGATAATCGGTGAGTCATTAAAAATAAATGGATCTTCAAGAGGAAGATGGACGCTGATAGTAGTGTTACTTTCTACAAAGCTCGAATTGTCGCAAAATGTTTTCGACAAGTTCAAGGTGTTGACTACGATGAGATTTTCTCGCTCGTATCGATGCTTAAAAGTCTGTCCGAATCATGTTAGCAGTTGCCGCATTTTATGAAATCTGGCAAATGGATGTCAAAACTGTATTCCTTCATGGATTTCTTAAAAGAATAGTTGTATATAATGCAACCAGAAGGTTTTGTCGATCCTAAAGGTGCTAACAAAGTGAGCAAGCTCCAGCGATCCATCTATGGGCTGGTGCAAGCATCTCGGAGTTGGAATATATGCTTTGATAAAGTGATCAAAGCATATGGTTTTATACAGACTTGCGGTGAAGCCTGTATTTACAAAAAAGTGAGTGGGAGCACTACAACATTTCTGATAAGTATATGTGAATGACATATTTTTGATCGGAAATAATGTAGAATTTTATGGAAAGCATAAAGGAGTGTTTGAAAAGAGTTTTTTCAAAGAAATACCTCAGTGAAGCTACTTACATATTGAGCATCAAGATCTATAGAGATAGATCAAGACGCTTGATATATTTTCAATGAGTACATACCTTGACAAGATTTTGAAGTAGTTCAAAATAGAAAAATCAAAGAATGAGTTCTTTCTTGTGTTGCAAGATGTGAAATTGAGTGAAGACTAAAAACCCGACCACGGCAGAAAATAGAAAGAGAATGAAAAGTCATTCCCTATGCCTCAGTAATAGGTTCTATAAAATATGCTATGCTGTGTACCAGACCTATTGTGTACCTCACCATAAGATTGGCAAGAGGGTACAATAGTGATCCAGGAGTGGATCACTGGACAACGGTAAAAAATATCCTTTGGAATAAGGAAATGTTTCTCGGTTATGGAGGTGACAAAGAGTTCGTCATAAAGAGTTACGTCGATGCAAGCTTTGACACCGATCTGGATGACTCTAAGTCTCGATCTAGATACATACTAAAAGTGGGAGCAATTAGCTAGAGTAGCTCCGTGCAAAGCATTGTAGACATAGAAAATTTGCAAAATACATACGGCTTTGAATGTGGCAGGCCTGTTGACTAAATTTCTCTCACAAGCAAAACATGATCACTCTTTGGGTGTTAATCACATAGCGATGTGAACTAGATTATTGACTCTAATAAACCCTTTCGGTGTTAGTCACATGGAGATGTGAACTAATCACATAAAGATGTGAACTATTGGTGTTAAATCACATGATGATGTGAACTAGATTATTCACTCTAGTGCAAGTGGGAGACTGAAGGAAATATTCCCTAGAGGCAATAGTAAAGTTGTTATTTATATTTCCTTATATCATGATAAATGTTTATTATTCATGCTAGAATTGTATTAACCGGAAACTTAGTACATGTGTGAATACATAGACAAACAAAGTGTCCCTAGTATGCCTCTACTTGACTAGCTCGTTAATCAAAGATGGTTAAGTTTCCTAGCCATGGACATGTGTTGTCATTTGATGAACGGGATCACATCATTAGAGAATGATGTGATGGACAAGACCCATCCGTTAGCTTAGCACGATGATCGTTTAGTTTGTTGCTATTGCTTTCTTCATGACTTATACATGTTCCTATGACTATGAGATTATGCAACTCCCGAGTACCGAAGGAACACTTTGTGTGCTACCAAACGTCACAACGCAACTGGGTGATTATAAAGGTGCTCTACAGGTGTCTCCGATGGTGCTTGTTGAGTTGGCATAGATCGAGATTAGGATTTGTCACTCCGATTGTCGGAGAGGTATCTCTGGGCCCTCTCGGTAATGCACATCACTATAAGCCTGCAAGCATTGTGACTAATGAGTTAGTTATGGGATGATGCATTGCGGAATGAGTAAAGAGACTTGCCGGTAACGAGATTGAACTAGGTATGAGGATACCGACGATCGAATCTCGGGCAAGTAACATACCGATGACAAAGGGAACTACGTATGTTGTTATGTGGTTTGACCAATAAAGATCTTCATAGAATATGTAGGAGCCAATATGAGCATCTAGGTTCCGCTATTGGTTATTGACCGGAGACATGTCTCGGTCATGTCTACATAGTTCTTGAACCCGTAGGGTCCGCACGCTTAACGTTCGGTGACGATTGGTATTATGAGTTTATGTGATTTGATGTACCAAAGGTTGTTCGGAGTCCCGGATGAGATCATGAACATGACGAGGAGTCTTGAAATGCTCGAGCCGTAAATATCAATATATTGGAAGGCTATATTAGGACATTGGAAAGGTTCCGAGTGATCTGGGTATTTTTTGAAGTACCGGGGGAGTTACGGGAATACGGGAGTACATATGGGCCTTAGTGGGATTTAAGGCAAAAAGAGGAGAAGCCACAAGGGCTGGCCGCACCCCCCATGGGCCTAGTCCGAATTGGACTAGGGGAGGGGCTGCGCCCCCTCTTTCCTTCTCCTCCCCTTCTCCTTCCTTTCCCCTCCTAGTAGGACTAGGAAAGGAGGAATCTTACTCCTACTAGGAGGAGGATTCCTCCCCCTTGGCGCGCCTAGAGAGGCCGGCCGGCCTCCCCACCCTCCTTTATATACATGGGGATGGGGGCACCCTAGGACACACAAGTTGATCAGTTGATCTTATAGCCGTGTGCGATGCCCCCCTCCACCATAATCCACATCGGTCATACCGTAGCGGTGCTTAGGCAAAGCCATGCGTCCGTAGCATCATCATCACCATCATCATGCTGTCGTGCTGACGGAACTCTCCCTCGAAGCTCTGCTGGATCGGAGTTCATGGGACGTCACTGAGCTGAACATGTGTTGAACTCGGAGGTGCCGTACGTTCGGTACTTGGATCGGTCGGATCGTGAAGACGTATGACTACATCAACCACGTTCTCATAACGCTTCCGCTTACGGTCTACGAGGGTACGTGGACGACACTCTCCCCTCTCGTTGCTATGCATCACCATGATCTTGCGTGTGCGTAAGATTATTTTTGAAATTACTACGTTCCCCAACAGAAACACCCACTTGCCAGTGATGATACTGGCATGAGGGGTCGCAGAACAAGCTGCCACGTGCGGTTGCGCTGTAGGGTGTCGAACTCCTCCTGCATCGCAGCTAGCCAATGGGGACCACGAAGGGAAGCACGAGCGGAGGTGGGGACGGGTGATGGCGTCGACGTCGAAGCGGCGCACACATACTCGTCGGAGGAGCAGCGCGTGCTCGGCCGAAGCACTCTTGCTCGGGCACGGGTAGTCACGCCAAGAAGCGGGGCAGTCGGGCCGGCGATAGCGGCGGGGGCCACGGCGGCGGCAGGGGCCGCGACCACGACATGGGCGGCGGCGGCGACAGGGGCCACAACCACGACAAGGGCGCCGGTGGTGGCGGGGTTACCCACGGCGGCGACAGGGGCCGCGGTGCTAGCTAAGCCGGTGGTTGAGGGACGATGGGCGAGGATGATATCGAGCCCGTCGCCGGGGTGGCGGGCGGAGTACCCACTGGCTCAACCTCGTAGGAGGGAGATGGGGATCCGGGGGCCTGGTCAGACTTGAGACCTCTGGGAAGGGAGTCAAAAATATGGGCGGTGGCGGCAGAAGACGCCGTGCCGAGGGGGGAGGGCTCTGGGGGCGCCGCCACGCATCGCTCTAGGAAGGGGGTGAGGGGGCCAGCGCCGAAGGGGCCGAAGCCGGAGAAACCCGAAAAAAAGGGAACACCGTCTCGACAAAATACACGTGCCTCGAGGTGTACACACGATGAGTGACAGGATCATAGCACCGGTAACCTTTGGTGTTAGGAGGGTAGCCAAGGAAGACGCATGGGATGGAACGTGGTGCGAGCTTGTGTGGCGTGATGGACGCGGTGCCGGGATAATAGAGACACCCAAATATGCGGGGACCATCATAGGACAGTGGTGTACCAAAGAGAAGGTGGTGAGGGGCGTAGTTCCACTGAGGACGACACGGATGAATGTTAACTAAGAGAGTGGCGGTGGCGAGAGCATCGGGCCAAAACCGAGCGGGCATGTTAGAGTGAAAGAGTAACGTGCGAACGTAGTCATTAAGAGTGCGGAGAATGCGCTCGGCACGGCTGTTCTGCTGTGAAGTGTAGGGGCAAGTCAGACGGAAGGTGGTTCCGTGAGAGGCGAGAAGTGTGTGAAGAGCGACGTTGTCAAACTCTTTTCCATTATCAGTTTGGAGGGCAAGTATGGGGCGACCGAACTGGGTGCTGACATAGGAATAAAAGGTGGTGAGTGTGGCTAAAGCATCGGATTTACAACGAAGAGGAAAAGTCCACACATAATGAGAATAATCATCTGAAATGACCAAGTAGTATGGATAGCCCGTGTTACTCGCAACGGGAGACGTCCAAACATCACTATGAAGCAATTGAAACAGAAAAGTGGAAACTGAAGTAGACGCACTAAAGGAAAGACGAACGTGCTTGCCCAAGTGTCAAGCCTCACAAGTATGCTCGTCGAGCTTATTACATGAGAAAGAAAAACTCCTTAGAATCTAACGCAAAATGGCAGGGTTGTGGTGGCCCAAGCGAGCATGCCAAAGGTCAACGCCGGCAGCGAGGGCGACGGGTGCGGAAGTGCAGGTGCTGGTGTGCACGGGATAAAGCTCATCAGGGCTATCACATCGGCAAAGGACCATCCGGGTATGGGCGTCCTTCATAGAAAAACCAACACCGTCAAATTTAACAGTAAGGGGGTTCTCACGAGTAAGACGACGAACGGAAACTAAACTAGTGACTAAGGCAGGTGAGACAAGAACATTAGACATAGTGATAAGTGTGGAACTAGAAGGAAAACTAGTGCTACCTACATGGGTGATTGGTAAAGAAGAACCGTTGCCAATGGTGATACGAGTGGGTGTGTTAACTGGAGTGGAAGAGGAGAGGTTACCGGGATGAGCTGTCATGTGCGTAGTAGCACCTGAGTCCATGTACCAGTCGCCTCCACTGCCATAGTTACTCGGCGACGGCGCCCAGTGTAGGGCGGCCAGGAGGGCGGGGTCCCATGGTGCACATACCGGCGGCGACGGTTGGCCTACATAGGGTGGCGCCTGAGCGGGCACGCCATAGCCACCGAGGGGTGGCGGAGCGAGCGGAGCACCGTAGGGCTGGTAGGGGACGCCGAGGAACGCCTGGTGACCCGTGGGGCGGGGACCAAGAAGATCCGGTGCGGGGCATGTGATAGGCATGGACAACGCCCGTCCACGGGTTCTGCCCGGCAGCCCACGGCGGGGACGGCTGCTGGTAGCGGTGCGCCTGCTGCTGCTACGGCTGCTGCTGACGGCGGCCCCTGCCTCCCCACCGGTTGCGCCGTCCCCCGGCACCTTGCGGCTGCTGGGGAGGCATGGGGGGCGCGGGCGGTGCGAGCTGACGAGGCGCGACGGGAGGAGCAGGGCCACAGTGGGTGGTGCCAGCGGCGAGGGCGGTGTGCTGAACCCGCTACTTCAACTTCGTCATCCGACGCTCCTCAAGTTTGAGGCACGCGACGACGCGTTGAAAAGTGGGCTGTGGCAGCAGGGTGAGGTTGGATGCCGCATTGCTGAAGTCCTCATTAAGTCCGGCGGTGAGGGTGCTCAGCATGAGGTCATCAGAGACCTTGGCACTGATGTTGCAAAGCTCGTCGGCGAGCATCTTGAGCCTCATGCAGTACTCGTCGATGGTGGAGTTGTCCTGGTGACAGCTGAAGAACTCCTGCTGCAAGAAAACAAGGCGTTGAAGTTTGTTGTCGGTGAAGAGCACGTTGATCTTAGCCCACACGTCGTAGGCGTCGTCGTCCTCACGACCACCGTGTGGAAGATGTCCTTCGAGACCGTCTGGTAGAACCAACGGATGATCGTGGCCTTGATGGCGGACCACTCCGGGTCGCCGTGCATGTACGCGCTATCCACGGAACCGTCGATGTGCTCGGTGAGATAGTACTCACGGAAGATAAGGTTGAATTAGGTCTTCCATGTGTAGTATGACGTGCTGGAGCTGTCGAGACGGATAGGGACCCAGGCCTCAATGTTGAGGTCACGGATGGTGGCGGCGGAGGGCTTGGGGCCGCCGGACGGGTTCGACGAGCGGGTGGTGGAGGAACCGGGCGAAGACATGGCGACGGGACGGCGGCAGTGGTGAGAGGCGGCGGCAGTGTAGGGTTAGGGTTGGCGGCGAGGGTGCGATGGGCAGCGGCCGGGAGGGGAGGCGGCTGCGGGGGGCGGCAGCGCGGGTAGGACGGCGCGGGCCAGGAGGGGAGGCGATGCGGGAGAGAGTTGCGCGGCGGCGGCGATCGGCGCGGGCAGGGGGCGGAAGCGGGCGGCACAAGGGGCGGCGGCGCGGTGGAAGAGAGGGAAGGGCACGGCGACGGTGGCGGGGGTGGCGGCGGCACGCGCAAGGGGGAGGCGCGGCGGCGGCGGCAAATCCTAGGGTCAAACCGACCAAGATGATATCATGTAGACGGAAAAGTTTGCAATACAATAGACGTTGTATTGATGGGGTGCTGGTGCACATATATATAATTACAAGAAAAGGCTTCTACCTCAACTATACAAGACTAAAAGGTGGGCCACAACTTCAATATACATGCAACACAAAATACAGCTCAACACGCCTCAATCACAGAAAGCTTGATCTTTCTGTACTTGCCTTTATATAAAGACCACATCTTGTGAATTGCACTGAACTATACAACCTGCATTGCTTTAGCCACCCCTGCATGTACCCTCATGTATGCCCTCTCTCTCTCCCTCCTCAAAGTTATAAAACACTCCTAGCTTTGGCCTAAAATTTTCTGATGAAATTCAGGTGCAGAACATCTCTCCCAAGTGAACAAAAACTTAATAATCCCTCCCAATCCCAGCACCACGTTCGGTGAAGCAAGCTAACCAATCCTTCTCAACACCCAGTTCAGTACATGGAACAATAGCAAAGAAGATGAATATTGGCATACAACAGGAGAGGGCGGATACCAACAGATCACCACTACACAGATCAGCACAAACATGTTCCAGGATCGCATCGCACAATACACACATGAAACTTGTTTTTTTAGTATGGTGTGATCCTTTTGGCAAAAATATTTCGGCAATTCCAAAAGTACATGGGAATTCAAATATTTTTCAATATTTTAAAATATTTAATTAAAATTATGTGAATATTTTAAACCTTTGTCCGAAATGCAAACCAAAATAAGTGAAATTCATTGAATTTCGATAATTTTGGTTGGTGCTGAAATTTTTTCTGAAACTGAAATTGAAAACCACCTTGTTCATCATTTGCTGCAGTAATGAGAGTCTCTTGCGGTATCTTGCCATGGTTGGTAGGGTTAGTGACATAGCATAAGCATAAGCTATCATACTGAGTATGCTGTATCTGAACCAGGGAAGATACCGTAGAGTCAGCTGTGAAAGAAAAGAGGGCATTAGTGACTCACGGTCGTATTTTTTTGCTTTGTATTTAAAAAGCAAATATTTGATTTAAAATTTCTGTTTCCATTGATCATAGGCTAAGTTCTCCTTTTGCCCCCTTCCAATACGAGAACCCTGTTGGAAATTCGTTTCGCAGTTTCGCAAAAGTCTACCAGTCCCTTCAGGCTGTTGGCAGGGATGTCAATTTAGTAAATAATTTCCATGTTGTTCCTCAATAGTTTTCCTTCGTCTTGAACCAGGCGCGCTCGGCCGCCCGGAGCCGCTGGAGCGCAGGATCGAACATCCGGTGGAGGCGGTCAAAGTTGCTGCACACCCGTGCGCAGGCGCTGCGGGAGCGGACGCCCCGCGCGGGAGCCACTGTAGAAACTTTGCGTTGTATTAAAAAGAAATAAGAAATCTCATGCTTTATATTGATATATATGTTTTGAACTTTTTTATATCCATTGGTCATATGCTCAAGTTAGGGCATCTACAACGGCGACCCGCAAAATTTCTCTGGCATCCGTCTGCGGATAGGGCGACCAGTCCATAGACATGGATGCGGGAGCCGGCCATGTAACGATGTCCGCATACATTTGAACAAATTTTCGAACTAACCGAACGAAAATCATGCAAACATGGCGGATTTCATATAAATCCAACACAGTTTAGTTAAACTAGGATAAATTTTACATAAAACCAGGCAATATTCCGTCCGGTGAACTAAAAACCTTAAAACAAAAACCCTAAGCTACTCTATACTTGACGATGACCTCGTAGGCCATGCCGGGCAGGCCAACGGCTCCTCCTCTGTCATCGTAGCCCGATCTGGCGTTGGAGTCGTCGCTAGACTTCGGGCGGCGGAGGGTGGCGGCGTCGCCGCAGGGCTTCTCGGCTGCCGCATGACATTCGCGGATGATCCTCGCCACTTCCTCCTCCGCCGTGTGCAATGCGGACGCAGCCACCGACAACGTGGGTAGGGGGGAGGGGGGGTGGAGGAGGCGGCGGTGGCGGTGGCGATCTAGTAGAGAGACCACTCCTCACCGTACTTGGCCATCTCCCTGCCAAATCTTCTCTCATGCATGTTGGCGGACAATCTTCGATTATGCTCCGTTCTGCATCATCGATGCTTATAGTCTAATTCCTCGCTAATTTTTTCAAAGGAAGAGGAAGAACAATTGATGTTCTTTTTGGAGTAGTGAATGCCTCATTTTATCTGTTAAAGATCAACAGTCTCATCTTTATCTCACTGCTACATTCAGATGGATTGACGGCAACTGCTGCTGGTGATGATGACTGTGCCTCAGGGTCTGCTAAAAGGTAGAGAAAGAACCAGTTCAGGGGCATCTGCCGTTGCCCTTGGGGTAAGAGCATCTCCAACCGTTCGGGCCCCCAGACGCTTGAAATATCATCGCCTGGGGGCGAACCGGCGATAATCTCGGTGTGGGGTCAATCGAGTTCCCAGCCACCGCCCCAGGTTGGCCCTAGACGTGGTCTTTTGAAACATGAAATCGGCCAAAACACTACACAATTTCATCCAAACGAGGCGATTTCATTGATATTTTACAAAAAAACTTAAGAACACAAATGAAAACACAAACTAAAAATGACTACGCCTAGCCATCGCCGCGGCCCGCCTTCTACATGCCTAGGAGCCTGTAGAACCGGGTGTAGTCGCCACCATCATTGTTGACGTCGTGCTGGGTGCTGCCGCGTCCCTGCTGCACCCCTGACCAGCGTCGCCGATGCGCGGGGGGTTGGACGGCCCGGGCACATCCTCATCGTCGCTGTCGAGGACGACCACGACGCCCTTCTCGAGTCCGCGGCGTCGAGCTTTGATTTCCTCGAAAGCCCGGCGCTGGCGCTCCATCTGCTCGCGAATGTAGTCCTCCTTTGCCCACTTGAGGCCGGTCTCGTCGTCGGCCATGTCCTGGTGCTCCTTCTTCACGGGGAGCAAAACCGGCTCGGTCTTCGCCGGACGAGGCGGTAGGAACGAGGAGAGGGGCGGCCGCCTTCGTTGATGACGAGGGCACCGCCGCGGGTACGATGCCCAAGTGGCGTATCCTGCGGCTCTGGCTTGACGGGGCGAAGCGCCGGCGAGCCGGAGGACAGAGACCCGGAGCCCGACGACGAAGATGTTGCCGTCTCCATTCGCTGCGGTGTCTAGAAGTTGCTGCGACAGCGAGAAAAGGAGGGGGCGCAGGGTACTCCAGGCGCGGCGTGTTGTCGGCCTCGATGTGCTCGAGGATGGCTTCAAGGGTGCGGTCGGGGATGCCCCTCCATAGGCGCTGTCCCTCGGAGTTGTGGGGCCACGGGGCTCGACGCTGTTGGTGGCGGAGACCCCCTCCTCGTGGCGTCGCTCGAAGTACGTCATCCGCAGCGCGTTGCTGTCGGGGGCGAACCTCGGCTGGTTCCGCCGCGGATCCGGCAGCGAAGACCCGATGCGTGCAATTTCGGCACGCCGGGCAGCTCCGGTGGGCGCGGGCGGCACCGGGACCCCACCGGCGCTGAGCCTTCAGGTGCCCGGCACCCGCATGTTCGGGGGCGCCGGGTACTCCGGCTTGTAGAGGAGGCGTGCCACATCCTCGCGCAGATGGCGGCGGCCGAGGCCGTTAGCCGTTGCGCCGTCGTCTGGGAAGCGCTCGGCCATTGCCTTCAGCTGGGGAGAGAGTGGGAGGGAGAGGCGTCGGCGGCGAGAGGTAGAGAGAAGGCGTCGGTGGCGAGAGCTTTGTGCGTTCACCGGCGAGGGAGGACGGCTTTTATAGCCGCGGATGGGCGGTGGGAGAGCTGCCGCCGTGTGCCACGTGACCGGAGTGGGCGGGACGCGGGTCGCCGCGCCTTCACTACGCCGCCCGTGAGGCATCAATGGAAGGCTGACCGGGGCAACAGCCTTGGCATTGTTTCCAGCGGGAATCGAGGCAATGAGGATGACGAAGGTGGCGAGTCGCTGACTCAGCGGACCCACTCGTTTTCGCGCCAAAAACGTTTCTCCCGGCGTCCCCGGGCGTCCCTAGCGTGCCGGGTTCGGACTGAGTCCGCCGGTGTCAAAATCGACCCTAACCGGCAAAAACTGAGTTTCTGAGGGCGCGACTGGGCTGAAATTTCTGCGCCGGCGATGAAAAAGGACTTCAGGAGGGAGGGAGGGAGGGGGGGGGAGGCGGGGGGCACAGCTGGAGATGCTGTAAATGGGCTGCTGAAATAAGAGATCCTCACAAGGGTGTCCGTGTCTGGCTTGGCACTTACAACTCTGCCGAGGAAGCTGCCAAAGCCTATGATGTTGAAGCCCACAGAATTCGTGGCAAGAAGGCAAATGTTAATTTCCGAGAAGAAGCTCCTATGTCTCCTCAGCAACGCTGCGCTGAGCCTACCTCTGTGAAGGTGGCCAAGTTCAACACCGAACAGAAGTCGGTGCTCACTGATCAACACCATGGGCAACGCAGATGTGTATTCCTGCCCTGCTGTTGACTACACCTTAAATCAGCAATTTGTGCAGCCTCAGAACATGTCGTTTGTGCCTACAGTGAATGCAGTTGAGGCCCCTTTCATGAATTTTTCCTCTAACCAGGGGAGCAACTCCTTTAGTTGCTCAGACTTCAGCTGGGAGAATGATATCAAGACCCCCGACATAACATCTGTGCTTGCATCCATTCCCACCTCGATAGAGGTCAATGAATCTGCATTTCTGCAGAACAATGGCATCAATTGAACGGTACCTCCTATGATGGGTAATGCTAGTATTGACCTTGCCGACTTGGAACCATACATGAAGTTCCTGATGGACGATGGTTCAGACGAGTCAATGGACAACATTCTAAGCTGTCTTGTGCCCCAGGACGTTGTCGGCAACATGGGCCTTTGGACCTTCCATGACATGCCCTTGTCTTCTGGTTTCGACTGAGGGAACCGAGGTCGCTGGGTGCCTGTATATATAGACAAAGGGTAGGCATATGCATTGTGGAAATAAACTCAATTATTATGCACTTCAATTTCCATTTCATTGATCATTATCCTTTATCTTGTTTCAGGAATAATTATTCTGGGCATCAACAAGTGCTTGTCTCTGGTGCCTCTAGAATCGAGCAGTAGCGATGTCAGTCTATGGTTATGTATAGCTTAAATGGTCAGGAGACTAAGGTCTTTCGCAATAGACCTCTGTCTTGTACCCGCAGACTATATATCTATCTATGAGACTAGTATGTGATGGGAACTGCTTATTTTGTATTCCTGTTTCTACCTCATTGTAATTGCTACAAGTGGCTGTAAACCTTTTAAATTTGAAGCCAGTGTTTGGTATGTTGTGCTTAATTTTTCTAATACGCTAGTTCTTCATTTGCTGCAATACTGGAACTCTTTTGGAGTATCTTGCCATGGTTGTTAGGGTAAGTGACATGGCATAAACATAAGGTATCATACTGGGCCAACATTCTCCTTCAAAGTTTATCAAAGTATAGCTTTACTTGTAGTAGCAGTGTTCTAGCACAAGCTGCAGATACTGGCTTGGGAAAACAACTTGTGGCTCAAGTAGTATTGGACTAGTCTACTCTTGCAACTCTTGAGGTAGCTACATTTCCATTGTCACACCTGCCTCAAATGTGCATGGCTTGGGGGGCATGTCTTGTTGCCCTGTACTGCATAACAAAATCCTGTTTTTGTTAGGTGAAATCGTAACCGCTCTTGGATTTTGAAGTAGAGAGTAGACTGTAGAGAATTCCGTTGAAAAGCGAGAGTGGACTGTAGAGACTCTTGCTTTGTACAAATGAGAATTGAATGCTTGATGCTGCGATATCTGATTTGAAATTTTTTCTGCTTCCATTGGTCATTATGCGCACGTTCTTGTTTTGACCCTGTTCAGTAGGAGAACCCAATTGGAAATTTGTTTCACAGAAAGCCTACTGTTGCAAAGCTCTTGCACAATTTTGACCAGGATGGTAATGTAGTAAAATGATGTCGTGTTATTTTTCAATTTCGTTTTCCTAAAGTTGGGAAAACCGAAAGGATAAGGCCCTGCTTTTGCACTGCACGAAAGGGAGTAGCTGATGCCAAAATCTGGACGTGTGAATCAAATGATCTGGTGTGTAAGTTTTGTAAGACTCGGACGAAGCCCTGGATAAGTGCACGGCAGCGAGGCGGTTCCTCCACCCAAATCAGCTAAAAAGCTTTGGAAGTCCAGAAATCGGCTCGCAGCCCAGAGAATGCACCAGAAACTTCAATGTTCATGACACCAGTTCTGATATCATATTTGATAAGATTCAGAAATGAAGCAGCATCCGCTGAATTCTCTGATGCCTCCCATGCCTAGTCCTGCTACAAGCATCTAAAGGTGATGGTGGCCAAATAAACCTCAAGTCAGCTAGCGTTTCAGAAATGTCAAGTCAAGCATCCCTTCCTACTCTTTATAGGAAGATGTAATGGACCATTCGACAGTACCTGATCTGGTGCCACAATCACACACAACTTGAATGCTTGATCATGTTGTACTCGACAGATGAAGACCACATCATTTTGATTGTGACGTGTACTGAAGCATACAACCCCCGCATTGCTTGACAAATGAAATGTTGGGTCGATTCCCATCCTCTCGCTCAACCCCCATTGGAGTTAATCCCTCCTAGCACCCTATTCGGTAGAGCAAGCTAAAAATCCCTCCCAAGACCGAGTTCTATACATGAAACACTATAAAACGTACCAATGAAGAAGACTGTTGGCACGGAACACGAGAAGCAAGGTAACAACAAAGCACAATGAACAAATTTCCAGGATCCCATCGTGACATGCCAAAACAAGTTTCATGCAATTGATTAATTCACATGACTGCTATTTCCACAAGAAAATTAATCTACTCCCTCCGATCCATATTAATTGATGTTGTTTTAGTACAACCTTTGGTACAAAGTTATACTAAACCGGCGTCAATTAATTTGGATAGGAGGGAGTAGTATTATTTATGTTCGGCCACAAGAAGGCTAGAAGAAGAATTACTTCAACATCTTGCTCGTAGCAGCTCCGTTCTCACCTTCTGTTTCTCTAGATAGTCTTCAATTATCCTTCATCTGATTGCACACATGCGGAAGGTTTAGTAGTAATCAATGCAGTGATTGTGGTCATCACTAGATGGTCTACGGATCTGGATGTAATTTTTATTATTTTTAGTGTTCATTGTATTGCCGTGATAGAGGACGAATAGATCGAAAGTTTTCTCACAAAAAAACAAAATTAATAGTTAAAAATGAGTTCAAGACTACACACCTACAACCATGCATTTCAACATCTTAAGATAGGCACGCTAAGAAAAGTTCACGGTGTAGAAGGGAGCCATGAGAAATGCATTTGCTTGGTGCAGTAATCTTCATAAACCATATGCTTTTTTACTTTCTTTGAAAAAGGGCATTTTATTCACCCATAATGAAGCATTAAGGGGATACAAAACACCATGAGTACACATCCGGTCTCTGCATAGTTAGAACGCACACAAATGATTACACCAGCAAATAGCAAAGCCATAGAAGACCAATGGTATGCCTAGGTGGATGAAAAAGAAGAGCAACATTAATCCTCGTCGAGCAGGTGCAGCCACCAAAAATATGGTACAAACGTGATATCCATGCAAGCTGTAAATCATGCACACACCAAGCAAATAGCCAGTGCTGGAGCCAGTTGTTGCATGTGCGAGAGAAGACGCAACCACCGAAATCTCACCTTGGAGACAATTCGGTAATCCCATGCTTCCATCGTCTTGTCAATGGTAAATCTAGGTACCTAGACAACATAACACGAGTTGTCACTGTCCCTCTAAGGCCTCGATTACCACCAGAAAAAATGCCACACACCATCTTGGTAGCGCGATGTCTCAACGAAGGATATCCGCTACTTGCCGCCACACTCTGCCTCGATTGGCTTAGCCACCCAAAATAGGGCACCGACAAGACATGGAAGCATCCATCGCAACACAAACCTGCAATCATTCACACCCCCTAACCAATGCTACTCCAAGACGATGCTCCCAGGAGAGAGAAACAACACCAATGATGTCATCGTCCAATCCAATATCACCCGGACCTAGGGTTTCCCTCGGAGCAGCCGATAGGTAGGCAGAAACGGCATCAACGACCGCTTCAACAAGGTAACGACACGCAAAGGCGTCACGATTGTCGGCCCAGAAAAAATTCGAGCACGGATTTCCCCTTCCATCTTGCCGCAGCCGAACAATCTGTCCCACGGCACGTCGGTCGAGACAGAACCACGCCTCCACAACATGTAGCGACCGAGCCATAAGCCATGGTCTAGCCGGGAGCCACCGAGCCCAGCTTCCGCGAGCCCAAGTCTGTGGACACACAAATTTCCTCTCGCATCCGTCCGCAGACAAGGGGGACCAGTCTGCGGACACGGGTGCGGGAGGCGGCTATTCAACGCTGCCCACATACATTTCAACCCGCATTTGAACTAACCAGACGAAATTCATGCCAACTGAACAATATTCATCAAAGTTCGGATAGAAAATAACACAAATCATCAATACATAGCATGCATCTAGTACAACAATGTCTCAAATTCGACTAGATTAAGCGGATGTCCAACAAGTTTATCATCAACAGATCATGCCCTTCCACACATACTCCCTCTTCAGCTTCATCCAATAGTGTGTGTACGTAAATGTCCTTTCCTCTGTCCTGTGGTACATCACGGTAGCGCGTGCAGGCTACATAATGTGTAGACCAACATTGAGTGAACGAATCAATTAACAACTTGACCAAGAAGCAAAAAACTTACAATCTCATTCTCTGGCGCATGCAATGGCCACCTTGCCTCCAGTTGACGAACCATGTTACAAAACTTGGCGATGCTGGTTTGGATAGCGTATCAGCGATACGTTAATGACCTCACATTGCATTCTTGAATGATGTACATGTCATGGGGTGCAATGTGCTTTCGTATGTGAAATGATTCATGCACTTGCTGTCAGAAGGTCCCCATTCTACTCCTGCTTACGAAATCCACGGATATGGCCAATTACGCATCACACAACAACTCATCCTTCATGGTAGAGTAGCACGCCATCCTTCGTACTCTGAAAAACGACATAGCGTTCCAAAATAAGCTCAATGGCATTTGACCGAACACCTGTCGAGCATGGTGTCTGCCATGGAGGTCATCTACAGGGGGCAAGTACCTAGGTACAAACGGCTCCAGAGTGGACATCGCCGTCGTAGAGGTGAGCGGGCGCATCAGTGCTGGTTGTGGACCTCCAGCAATGCCTCTGTGGCGGCCGGAGACGGCGGAGGTGGAGGTTGCAGATGCAAAGCAAGGGAGAGAAGGGGCGGAGTGGAAGAAAATGAGACCAGGAGGGGGTATGGGTGGGTTGGGCGGTGTCGGAGTCCTACGTATCTGCTGTCTGGACTCCCGCAGCCCCCCTTTGTCTCCAATTTGTGGGAGAACACATGTCCGGACCACTCGGCAGCTGGTAGAAGCCCGTGTTGGATGGCTTCCGCGGTCCGGACGTATGCGGGTGGTTTGAGGGTGAGATGCCCTAACAGTGTTATAGCACGATCGAGTTGCAGATACTTGGTTAGGATAACAACTTGTTCTCAAGTGGCATTGTACTAGTTTGCTCTTTTGTCCAAATACATTTTGTGTTCAAGTGGAAAGTAGAGAATAGCAATCGCCGGTCCTTCAGTTGCACTGAATTCTTGAGTTAGCTACATTTCCATTGTCACACCTACCTCAATGTACATGGCTTAGGGACTTTGTCTGGTTGCTCTATATTGCATAACACATTCCTTTTTTTGTTAGGTGCAATCTTTTCCACTCTTGGGTTTTGAAGTAAGGAGTAGACTGTAGACTTATGTAAAAAAGGGAGAGTGGACTGTAGAGACTCGTGCTGTATACAAATGAGAATTGCATGCTTGATATTGAGATATCCAATTGGAACATTTTCTGTTTCCAATGGTCATTACGCTCATGTTCTTCTTTTGACCCTGTTCCGTAGAAGAACCCAATTGGAAATTTGTTTCACAGTTTGAATGAAAGTCTAGAGGTTCAAAGCTCTTGCACGGTGTTGACCCGGATGCTAATGTAGTTCAAAAAATCATGTTATTGTTCAATTTTGTTTTCCTAAAGTTGCAAAAGCTGGAAGGAATATGCTCTACTTTTGCATTGCAGGAGAGGGAATAGCTGTACCAAGGCCGAAGACTAGGCATGGGAATCAAATGACCCGACGTCTAAGCTTTGTGAAACTAAGGGAAAGTCAAGGATAAGTGCTCAGCAGCGAGTCAGTTCCTCTCGCAAAGTCATCCCGAGTGCTTTAGATATCGAGATCATTGCTTCCGAGGGGTATCCAACACATTTGCCAAAATCGGCACGCAGCACAGAGATTTTGCTAGAAACTTCATCAATTCCTCCAGCAGTCCTGATCTCAGATTTGATATGATTCAGAAGTAAAACAACATCCACTGCATTCTCCGATGCCTCCCATGCCTTAGCCCTGCTACAAGCATGGAATGGTAATGGCTGCGAAATAAACCTCAAGTAAGCTAGCGTTTTGGAACTGTTAAGTCAAGCATCCCTTCCCACTCTTTATAGGAAGAGTATTGGACCATTCGACAATACCTTGTCTAGTGCCACAATCACACACAACTTTAATGCTTGATCATGTTGTACTCGACTCATGAAAACCACATCATGTTGATTGTGACTTGTACTGAAGGTTAACTCCCCCCCCCCCCCCCCCCCCCCCGCGTTGCTTCAAAATGAAATGTTGGGTCAATCCCCATTGGAGTTAATCGCTCCCATTACCCTATTCCGTAGAGTAAGCTAAAAATCCCTCCCAACACTGAGTTCTACTCCCTCCGTTCCAAAATATATGACACAACTTTGTACTAACTTAGTACAAAGTTGGGTCATCTATTTTGGAACGGAGGGAGTATATATGAAACACTACAAAACATACCAACGAAGAAGACTGATGGCACGAGAAGCAAAGTAACAACAAAGCACCATGAGTAAATTTCCAGGATCCCATCGTGACTTGGCAAAAGAAGTTTGATGCAATTGATTAATTCACATAGCTGCTATTTCCACAACAAAATTAACAAAAATTCTAGACTACTCTCTCCAGTCCATATTAATTGACGCTGCTTTAGTACAACTTTAGTATAGAGTTATACTAGAGCAGCGTCAATTAAGTTGGATCGGAGGGAATACCCAAGCCTCTATTCCAGGCAAGTTTTTTGCCGTGAGATTCAACCACTTGGATGAAAGTGATTGATGGTGAAGTGTGGATGGGACACGTGCTATTATTTTGGTATGCGGCGAGGTAGAATTGGTTGGTGGATTCACTTATTTCGTTCAAAATTTTTGAACTCCTGTGATGGCTCGTTTGGTTCGTTTAGCGTTTTTGGTTGCATGTGCGGTAGGCTCGCGTGGTTGTTTTTCTTACATGCTTCCTTCCATTTCTATTGACTGTTGGGTTTCGTGTCGCTGTCTGGGTATGTTGCTGTCGGCAGATTCTGTTGAGCCGCTGTTGGTCCATTTGTACTGTCGCTTTCTGTTTCCTATTGGGTTCTGTGTGTGGTGTTGCTGATTGGTTCCTGTCGCTTTCGTATGCGGTGCCGACGTCCTTTATCAAAAAGCGGTGGAGAATAGAAAGCGACGTTACAGGCAGACTAACAGCGGCAGGATTGGATTGGACAACGTCGAATAGAAAATAAGGAAAGCGATGGAAGAACTGAAGCAACAGCGGCCCGCCTAGATCGGTCGACAGCGACAGAAGCAAATCTGGACAGCACGTAAGGCGGTACCGCTTTCTGACAGTGTGCCTGTCGCTTCGTCTAGATGGCGCTGGGTGCTTCGCGAGCCTGCCATTCCTTTTGACCGGTGCTGTCTCCCTCATTTCCTTATGTGCTTTTCTCAGTCTTCTCTGAGGCTATAAATAGGTTGCTTTGCTTCCTTCGGTAGTACCTGCAGTTTCCAGCCGCAACCCGTCTCCTCTCCACGTCACCGAGGTGGCTGAGAGTGTGCGTGGGACTATGGGAGGCGCGCGGAGCTGATGATGGGAGGCCTCGCTGCAGTTCGTTGGCGGCGAGCTTTGAAGACAGATGCCAGGAAAGAGTAGGACGGGGCGCCGCTGGCTGCGTCACCTCGCGACCACCTCGCGGAAGGTAGCCATCCTGGGCGCGGGTGCCGCGGTCACTTCAGTGGGTGCCTCCTGCCTCGGCAGCCGGTGCTCCACTGCTCGCAAATCGAAATATCCATGCCGCTTGCCGTGGTTGTTGCCTCACATGGTTCCTCATCGAATCTACACCAGCCGTCGGGGAGAGACCGAAAGAGAGGGCGGCAGCAGGCGTCGGCGGTGTTGTCCTGCATGTTGCTCAATATCCGCACCTTCCACACTGAATCCACCCAGATCGACGCAGCACATACTAGCCCGGTGGTGACCACCACCACGATGCGTCAAGCTGTTCCCAAATGGGGTCACCGGTGTTGCCACTGCTCAACTGCTCCGGTCGATACTATCCGGAGCCACCATGTGGAGTCATAGAAGAGTAGGAGGTGCCGTCCTATGAACAGGGGTTAACGTTTGTCGTGGCCCGCGGCACGGTTCCTCTTTTATAGACGCGGGGTGCGGCGCCCGGCAGAACGAGGTGGCTGCAGGTGATGGGGGATCGGGGAGTGTGGGTCTGGGGCCATTTTTCCATGTCGATATTGAACCTGAATACCTGATCCAGATGGGTGGTGGTGCAAGGCGGGCACGCTCATTGTTAAGAGCTACAAGGACGTGCTGGTGTTGTCGCCGGAGAGGCATGCTCCAGGTGAGGAGCTGCAGCAGGAGCTGGTCACGGCGGAGAGTCACCGGACAGGCGGGCTCCAGGTGAGGAGCTGCAGCGGGAGCTGGCCACGGCGGAGAGCTGCGTGCTGGCCGTGAGTGGGCACACCAAGCTGTCGGCCAACAACTGCAGCCTTCCCGAGTCTAACTGCCGGCTGCCGTAACTCAACCCTATTAACATGTTTCAGGCGGTGGTGCCTCGCCGACGACAACTGCAAGCTACGTGCTGATCATCATCAGCAACACAGGCCGATTGACCTTTGTTTGGACTGCTGCTGGAGTTGTCGTGCGAGTTCGTATGAGGTTTGGGTGAGACCTTTTCTCTCTCTCTGGCTTTCTTTTTTTCTCTTTTGACAGGCACTCTTTTGTATATTCTATTGAGCGGATGTCAAGGCTATTGACGGCACGCATACAAAAAAAGGAAAAATCAGCTACATTAAACTCTAGAAAGTTTTGTCAATACCTAACATGTTGTACGCATGCAAGCAGAAAAAAATTGGCTAGACCAAACAGTAAGAGCACAAAATGGCCACCAATTCCTATGCAACTAGACACATGATCTACTACTCACATGCATGTGGTCACATCAAGCCTAAAACCCATGCATGTGGTCACATCAAGCCTAAAACCCATGCAGTGCATGCATCAAGTAATCCCATATGGCCAGAAAGAGAGATAGAGATACAAATCGCTAGGTGCATGCAACAACCGTACCACACATTCCTAAGATTACAGATGATGGCTCTACAATTCTCTCAAAAAAATAGACCACACAAGACAAAAGAAACCATAAGAAGAGTATTACTATAGCATGAAGCATCTTTTTTAATGCTAGCTGCTTATATTTTCAGCAAGACAAATTTAACCCCTTAAAAAAGCAAGATAAATTTAATTGAGGCTCCTTGTAGTTACATTATTTATTGTGTGTTGTACTTGGTCTATTTAGAAATATTTTGTAGACCCATCGTACTGTTAGAGCCTGGTTGGAGGAAGGAATGGACCGGAATATATTTTTGTATATGGAAAATAATTCAAAGTGAGAGGCTTTTGAATCTTTATTTGAGTAGCTCATGTATTTTGGCAACTAGAATAATACCTGTATTAGAGTTTTAATGGCTAAAACGATATGAGAAATTTTAAACTCTGTTTTTTGTCTCAGGTGATTGGATGACAAGCTACATCACATATCTTCAAATGATGGCAATTATGTGAATGCTTCAATAAATAACTTCATTTACTTATAGTCCCTCTGTCTCATAATATAAGAGCGTTTTTAACACTACATGAGTACATATCAATCAATGTAGTCTTTCACTAGATGTAATACACAGATGGTTCTTTGCATAGTTCATGCACTTCTTCGTTCCTTGCTCTTGAGTTCTTGGTTGCTTAATCATACTATCATGTTCACATCAATGTTAACATATGAGGTGTTTTGGTCTCTAAGGTCATCAAAGATAAGAAAAGTCACACAACTATATGACATGCCTGAATAAATACTGGACCAACAGATCTAGCTCATGTTGCAAAAAGCCACTTTATTAGAATTGGGATTTGAGAACAGCGTACACATTCATCTCTAGGCAAGAAGTTAATTTCTTTCAACTTAAACTGTTTATAAATTATAAGTTTATAATTACATTAACCAAATGGAGAAGGCAGAACTGCAAGTTGTATTGATTTAAATAAAAAAAATCCAAGGAAAACTTGTTTCATAAATCATTGATAAGTAATATTTATGCATTATATTTGGGGGATTCAATGTGCGAACAGTTAACCAATAAAAAATCAATCAAAAGGATGCGAACAAACAAAGCTGTCTATCAAATATTGGAAAAAGAGAATAAAAATTCGATATTTTCATTGTAGACACATTTAATGAGTAGCATAAAATATGGTCATGGTATTATCCGGTGATTATCTTTGGTTGGTATTCTTTGAGTATTTGGATGCAACTAAGAGTGTAACCTTTTGCAACAACTAAGCTTTCACATGTTTATGTAAATTTCAATTTCAGCGACATTTAGGCATGTTTATTTTCATACAAAAACTAGCACATGATTAGTTCATGATCATGGAGGAAATGTACAATGGAAAAACCTCTACAAGAATGAATATCAGAAACATGTTGATGTGGGTAAAGCAAAAATTTCTTGTGCTGTGATGATCTTATCGGTCTCCTCTCATATTCATGTGAAATATAACATGCATTTGGTCGACTAACCATCTCTCTCACCACAACCAGTTACTTCGGGATCCAGGACAAACACTTTCATGGTACAAATGAAACATCAACTACTATATATTTCTCCCCAAAGACAGATATAAGCTATAAATGATTGTAACATGTTCGATCTATAGCATGGTGGTTCTTAGTATGAGAGTGGCAACATATGCTTCCTACTTTGTAAAATACATCGATTTATGTGATGAATAAATCTATGTTTTCCAATTCGGTTCTGCGTTGCTTGCCAGATTATAACCCCCACGTTGCACACATACAACCTTCATCTTAAATCCAAATTAGTAAACAAAAAGTAACCTAGTTATTATCATGCAACACATTTTCATCATGATGCATCAATGGGGCGCGGCGTGCCGCCGCGCGGGCATGGCTAGTACTATTATTTATGTTCGGCCACAAGAAGGCTGGGAGAAGAATTACTTCAACATCTCACTCGTAGCAGCTTCGTCCTTACCGTCTGTTTTTCTAGATATATTCTTCAACTATCCTTGTTCTGGCTGCACAGATGCGGAAGGTTTAATAGTAATCAATGCATGTGAAAAAATAAAAAAATAGTTATAAAATGAGTCCAAGACTACACACCTACAACCATGCATACCTACATCTTAAGATAGGCACACTAAGAAAAGTTCACTGCATAGAAAGGAGCCATGAGAAATGCATTTGCTTGGTGCAGTAATTTTCGTAAACCATATTCTTTTTTACTTTGTTTGAAAGAGGGCATTTTATTCACTCATAAGAAGCATCAAGGGGATACAAAACTCCATGAGTACATACCCGGCCTCTGCATAGTTCGTATGCACAGAACCATTATCGACACACATGCAACGCGAACCTGCAATCATCCACTGCCCCCCTCCTAACCGATGCAGCTCCAAGACGATGCTTCCAAGAGAGAGAAACAAGTACTAATGATGTCATTGTCTGATCCGATACCACAAGGACCTAGGGTTTCCCTCGGAGCAGCCGACAGGTAGGCATCAACGGCAACGACAATAGCTTCAACAAGTTAACGACATGCAAAGCATCGGCATCGTCGGCCTGGAAAAATTTGAGCACGGCTTTCGCCTCCCATCTCGCCGCAGCCGAACAATCTGGCACGCGGCATGTCGGCCTAGACAGAACCACACCTCCACAACATGTAGGGACCGAGCCACTAGCCATGGACTAGCCAGGAGCCACCGAGCCCAGCCGCCGCGAGCCCAAGTGGGAAAACAGTGAATCAAAGTATACCTTTACTTGTGACAGTGTTGTAGCACAAATTGCAGATACTTGCTTGGGAAAGCAGCTTGTTGCTCAAGTGGCAATGTACTAGTTTGCTCTTTTGTCCAAATACATCTTTTGTTCAAGTGGAAAGTAGAGAATAGCAATCGTCGGTCCTTCAGTTGCACCGAACTCTTGAGGTAGCTACATTTCCATTGTCACACCTGCCTCAAATGTACATGGCTTAGGGACTTTGTCTGGTTGCTCTATATTGCATAACAAAATCCTTTTTTTGTTAGGTGCAATCTTGACAGCTCTTGGGTTTTGAGGTAGGGAGTAGACTGTAGAGTTATGTAAAAAATGGAGAGTGGACTGTAGAGACTCATGTTTTGTACAAATGAGAATTGCATGCTTGATATTGAGATATTAAATTGAACTTTTTCTGTATCCATTGGTCATTATGGCTGCGTTCTTGTTTTGACCTTGTTCAATAGGAGAACCGAATTGGAAATTTGTTTCACAGGTCAACAAAAAGTCTAGAGTCGCAGAGCTCTTGTACGATCAATGTTGACTGAGATGGTTATGTAGTAACAGATAATCATGTTACTGTTCAATCCCTTTTTTTTCTGAAGTTGGAAAAAACTGAAGGAACAGACTCTGCTTTTGCATTGCAAAACACAAAATAGCTGTACACAGGCTGAAGGCTTTCGTGTGAATCAAATGACCCGGCCTCTATGTTTTGTGAGACTCGGACACGCTGGACAAGTGGACCACAGCGAATTGGTTCCTCCATCCAAATCATAGCCTTTGATAGGTATGCAACACATTTGCCAAAACCGGCTCGCCATTCACAGATTTCAGCAGAAACTTCAGTGCCTGTTATAGCAGTTCTGATGTCAGATTTCATAAGGTTCAGAAACAAAGCAACATCCACTGCATTCTCCGATGCCTCCCATTCCTAGTCCTTCTACAGTCATTGAAAGGTAATGGTAGTGAAATAAACCTCAAGTCAGCTAGCTTTTTCGGAAATGTTAAGTCAAGCACCACCCACCCTCCTCTTTATAGGGAGAGCAATGGACCATTGGACAGTACCTGATATGGAGTCACAATCACAAAGAGCTTGAATGCTTGAGATCATGTTGTACTCACCTGATGAGAAAACATCTGGTTTGATTTTGATTTGTATTAAACTGTACAACCCTGGCATTGCTTGACGATGTCATTGTTGGGTTGTTGGGAACAATTCCGCACAGAGAATGGGTCGATCCCTCAATACCCATTGGGGTTAATCCCTCCCAGTACACTATTCGGTATAGCAAGGTGAAAATCTCTTCCAGCACCGAGTTTTGTACATGAAAAACAACAAATAATCATACCAAAGAAGAAGACTATTGACATTACAACACTAGAAGCCAGGTAACAATAGAGCACCATGAACATTTTCCAGAATCGCATCGCGCCATGCCAAAGACAAGTTTCATGCAAATGATTAAATCACACGATTGCCATTTCTACCAGAAAATTAAATATTTAATGTAAACCATATTATTATATGTTTGGCCGCATAAAGGCTCGAAGAAGCAATATTACTTCAATATCTCACTGGTAGCAGCTTCGTCCTCGCCTTTGTTTTCTCTAGATACTCCTCAATTCTCCTTCTAGGTACAGATATACAATACAAATGGGGAAGGTTTAGTAATAACTGGTAGCCCCGGCTCGCCATTATCTGCCATCGTCCTAGATTGCGGCTCGGCGTGATCTATTGAGGCCATGAATTATGCTACACCGTCAGTGGAGGATTAGTAGTACGGCGAATGTAGCGGTGGGTGGGGCTCCAGCTGATGAGCTGATCGCTGTAGCGGTAGCAGCCTCTAGAGGCTGGTTTGGGCTAGCTGCTTCCCGGGCTACTGCAGCTGCTCCAGGCTGGCGTTTGCTCTGTGATGGTAGCTGCTCCGCCACCTCATCTTCACGGCAGCTGCCCCATACCGCGCGACTCCCTTTAGTAGGGGCTTGTTGTGCTATGCCCCCAGCGGAACCTTCTATTTTCGTTTTGTCGCCTCTCTTTTTTCCTTTTGACTTGAACTTGAACTTGAACTTGAGCTGCTACTGTTGTTGTGGGTTGTTTGGTGCGGATGCTTTATAATATAAAGCTGGAGGAAACCTTTTTTCGTAGTAAGGATCTGAACTTCTCCGATGCCTCCCATGTCTAGTCCTAGTTCTTCTATTGTCCCTGAAAGATATGATTGTGAGTTGAACTTTAAGTCAGTCAGCATCTGTGAAATATAGAAGCACTAGGCACCCCTTCATTATTTAACCTATAAACCCTGGAGAACCGCTAGGCAGGACCAACGTAGCAACGTCGCCTTTAAATCGCTCGTGCCACCGCCTGTTAATTAGGTGCCCCTCCGAGGGCATTTTAGTCATTTCACCTTTGGGTATAAATCCCAGCAGCTCCCGTGCAACGTAGAAGGTAGAACCCTAGCCGCCTCCCCATCTCCCGACCGCTCACCCCGCCGCTCCGCCCGTCCCGCTCGCCCCCTTCCCAGCCGCTCACCCCGCCCGTCCAGCTCGCCGTGGCCGATGACCACGCCACCAGAGACCGCGGACCTTGGCGCAGGCCTGTGCTCCCGAGCGGTGGTCCCTCCTCGTCGCCACCCCTCTCCTCTGCCCCGTGTCGGATCCGAGGCGTGCGGGCGCGGAGGCGAGCTTCTCCAGCGGTGGCCGCCACCCTCTCGTCTCCTCAATCCTCTTCATATCGTCCCGCGTTCTCGATCTACGCCGCCACGTGCTGCGGTTCTGGATTGGGCGCAGGCTGCCGCCATTGGAGAGCAGCGGCGGTGAGGTCTTCAGCTCGGGTGCGAGGAGCAGGGGGGTGAGGTGGACGGTGTTGTGGCGAAGAAGTGATTGATGCGGCCGGCAGCGAGCGCCCGTGAGCGACGAGGATGCTACCATCTCTCCTCATATCCTCCCAGATTCTCGATTGGAGCGGGGGACAGACGCCGCCACAGGCCACCGGGGACGCCTCTGCATTGTCGTCGGCTGGAAGAGGAAAACAGCAAGATGCTGGCCTATGCATCAGACGTGGGCCGCTTCAGCTTTAGGGGAGATTTGACTATGGCGCAAGGTCCCCCACTTCCTTGTTGTGGCGCTGCAGCGTCATGGGCCCTTCTGAAGGTACGCTAACTCCTTCTCTCCTCTTCTTTCATACTGATGCAAAAGGTGAGGTGCAAATCTGAAGAAATTTGTACAGGGAGAGGGAGGCACATCGGAGGGTGGTAGCAGGTGCGTCTTGCTAAAGCAACCAGGTATATATCCCAGTTCCTTCTTACCATGACCTTTATATTCCAACCATACACTACAGCAATACAGGCGCTCCATTGTGTGTGTTAACGTTTTCCTGTACTCATGATTTTTCTCAACCAATGATTTGTCTGAAGTGCCATTGGTATTAATTGTTCGTTTGTCATGTAGACCAAACCAAGTGAAATAACCATAAAAGGACAAATCAAATAGAATCATTTTGTTTAGCAAATTTATATTAGTGTTTAATGGTAAAAGTTTCAAAAGTTTTTAACATCAATCTGAAGTTGACCTTTGTTCAGGGACGAAGGCATTATATACCTTTGAATTGCCTCTTTTGTTGTTTATTGCTGGATTTGACAAGCAGTTTTTTTCAGTGGTTGTCGTGGCCTGAAGCAGCAAGTATTGTGGAGATTGATGGACTAGGTGCTTGCAGCCGCAGTCCATCGTGCTCTCGGTTGCTGACCTTGAGGTCCAGCGGCAACTGCCCGTCGCTTAGGTATCTTCCCCCCTCTCATGCTCTTCCCCTTTTTTGCCTTATTGGTTGTATCCAGACCAAGGCTTGATCCAGACCCAAGAAATGTGGTCGCGGTGCAGCTTATCAACTCCATCCCATCTGGGTGCTTCCCGACATGGCAGTGATGGTCTCCTTTTTCAGTCATCGTGCGTTGCACCACAAAGAATTATGTGGTTTGATGGCAATGAAAGAAAGAGGTGGTGATTTAATTCCGCTTATTTGTGCCACAAACGATTCAGTGGTTTGATGGCAAGGAGCAGGAGGTGGTGGTTCAGTTCCACTTATTTGTTAGCTTCTCTTTCCTTGGAGAAATGGTCTCGATGTTGATATTTTTTGTATTTTCCATTATCTCAATCTTGAATAGATTGGATTAATGGACAGATACAGGGGTGCTTTACTGGTTGTATAGTCCCTTGCGTAATAAATCTTTGTATCTCTTTTTCTTAATCAGGACTGAATTAATTAATTACCTAATTGTTGTTGACCTGAGTTTAGTTGTTCAACTGTGGTCATCAAATATAGCCTCTGGCTGGCTAGATTAGCCGATGTTTTAGCCAATCATGATGTATTGCACATTGTCTTTCATTTTCTTCTCACTCTTATTCTTTTCATGTTGATTTTTCACTGGCATGGAGAAGAAGAGAGATTATAGGGCGACATTAACTTTAGTTGTCTTTAATTTGATTATGACTGCAAATTTGAGATTTATCATTTTCTAATTCTCAGTGATTTGTATTTTGTAGGGGATGCTTCTAAGCTGCAATGCTCCATATCCGATGCAATATATTTCTGCTTTATTGAAGAGGACTAACTTGTGCTGGGAAAGATTCCTGAAGGTGATGTCAGATCATTGGTAAATAACAAGGAATCCTTGGAACCTGTCATCCTGTAGTATTTGTCTGCGATAGGTATGCATTCTGTCCAGCTAAGCAGAGTATTCCAGATTGAGTAATGCTAGAGATACAAACATATTATATACTCCCTCCTTCCATCTATATAGGGCCTAATGCATTTTTTAAGACCGCGTTTGACTATTGACAAGATTAATAGTACATGACATGCACAATGTGAAAAATATATCATTGAAAGCTCCTTTCACACACGAATTTAACGACGTGCTTTGTGTAAGTTGCATGTCATATATTGTTGCTCTAATATTTGGTCAAAGTTAGCCTCGAAAAACACATTAGGCCCTATATAGATGGAAGGAGGGAGTATACATTTTAATGCTTTAGCTTCCATAGTGAGAGCAAGTTGCAAGACCAGATGCCATGCGGTCTTACTGCGAGCTCGTCCAGTTCATGGTGACTTGGTGATGACTCAAATCCACCTACCTCTTTCTCTCCGTGTCTCCTTTTGTTGCTGTTTGTTGGAACTTTGGATTGCGCTGGCTTGATGGCTGTTTCGGATTAATCAAAGGATTTTGTTTAGCTTAGTTTCATTACGGGCAAGCCTAAGAGAGTCGTTCTTTAGTGTGGGTTAAATTAATCAGGGGATTTGAAGAACGGTTCAATTGATCTGTACTAAGCAAACCTGTGTGCTTGCAATCACGTATGGTTTTAGCCATGTTGCTGCTAGAAAGCTTCCTTCAATTGAACCGATCTTCTCAGTAGCTAATGGAGCGCATTGGCAGGAACCGAGTGGCCAACTGAATCTGATAGTCTGGTTTCTTTGTACTCATATCTTGCAGAGTAGTTTCCTAACTGATTGTTTGGCAACAGGTATTTTGAAGAACTCAAACTCATGGTAACAAATGAACTAGCAAAGAGAGCCATTTATACCTCTCTTCTGTAAGATAATCCCGTGAAGGACACACACATAAAAGCCATGAAGGACGAAGAAAGAATTATTGATCTATTATTATGTTTCTTCTTTGCAAATATATTGCTATGGTTGTTAGCGATGTATACGCCCGAGTGGGCTAATGTATAGTTGTATTGGTTTAGCTTATCGACCTTGCCGCGTTCATGTTTTCATTTCCTTTTGTTCATGATGATTGTTTTTTTGTGCAGACCTGGATTGTAGGATTGCATGAGTTGGGGCTTGCGATTGCCCATTGTGGTGCACAGGTAGATTGTAGGATGTACTTTCCGAAATGAGCATGGTCGCCATGCTAATTGTTCAAATATTCTATGGTTATTTCAGTGCTTATCACAGTTACTTGATTTCTTTTGCAGTACTGGCAGGGGTGGCTGTTTGTTTACGCAGGGGGTGTTGATCTGCTGCCCCATTATTTGATTACATGTTTGATGCTCTCCAAAAAATGCTACAAAGAATGTAAGAAACTTCTCGTGATAGATTTACCATTAGGGATATTTCCAAATGTTTACTTCTAATTCATTAGCACATCCTCTGTTTTTTTTAATTAATTGTTGCCTCCTGTTTTTTGTTTATCTTAGCCTTCTGGTGCTTTTGGTGTATGGGCAAAACAGGTCAGAGTACAAAGTGGTGAATTGTATTTCACATGCCAAGATAAACAAAGAATAAAAAAGAAAACATGGTATTCTCTAACACAAGAGCATGATACCTTGGGTCCATTGGTGCAGACCAAGAGATAAGAACTACTTATGCTGCAATAGTTTCAGTGGAAGTATAGTCAGGTGTTTAATTGTTTTTTTTACAGTTTTAGCTAATTGGCTGGGTATCCACTATCTTTTGTGCTTGCACATATAATCGATTCTCTGGTCCATACTTGCATGTTCTCTAATTATCTTGGAGTGCTGGCAAGTAATTAGAACATATCTTGGTCCATACTTGCATTAGAATATGCCACATAGAAGGATGTGGCATATCTTGGAATAAGAATGGCCACACGAGCATTCTGTCATGATATTGTAATGAGTGGTCGATACTTGTGGCAGTGCTGCAATGGTGCTATGTTGCATGTTTGCACAAGATGCCTGTAAATTCTTGATCTTCGTTGTGCCTCCTGCTTACTATTAGTTCAATTGAGCCCAATCTTTCTGGTCGTATTGCTACGCGCTTATGATTAGTTGCTCTATTTCTTGGTTGTTGTATTGTAGGATAGGGAGGCAGAAGAGAGGACATGCCGGGGAATGAAGGAGAACAAACGTAAGTAGTACTTGCCACTATTCAGATTTCTTTGTTGTTGCATTACAGGATTGTAGGGTGTTTAGATTTTAAATGCTGGCATTGATCGAGGTGTTAACTGGTTTTTAGTTCTGATTAGATGCGAATCAGGTTTTAGTTATGATGAGATGCAGAAATTGTTGAGAGAGGGCATGAATGGTCTATATTTTAACCGTGCTTTTATTCCTTTTTGCCCTTTCCAAAGGGACTGCTCTACCTTTTGTTGACAACAATATATTTATTAAGCTAGGAGGCTGCACCGGTCATGAATTTAAATAGGCTTGGTACCGCTTTATTTTGGTCAACATTTTTGGCCCTGAACATGTTATGTTTTGATTTATGAGGTTAAAGCATACTACTGCTTGCAGAAATAGCAACCTGTTGAAAGTATTGTTGGGTCACTTTTAGGCTTCTAGCTATTTTGATTTTATCATATACAACACTTTCAGACCAGTAAATACAATGACCTCCCTTTTACATTAAATAATCGTGATTGTTCTCATACCATTTGGCATTTGCAGAGTGTCTCAGGCACACAAGCTAAAGGTTCACCAAGTTCAGGGAAAGAAAAGTTTCCCTAGACATGTGGCGGCGGCTGTCAAGACAAGAGCGGCGCTGTGAGCGACAGCCCTCGATCGTCTTCCTTGTGGAATCAGCTACGCGTCGTCCATCGTGGGTGTTGGCGGGTGGCCGGAGGCGGCTACATCAGGCCAGTGTCCGTGATCAAGACTGACACCGGGAAGGCTGCCGGTATGTAGTATGCTCCTCATCTCCTCCAACTTACGTTTTGGTAGCACGTCTCCATCGTTGTAAGGACATATTTCTAGCTTTCACTATCCTACTCTACTATGTCGTGCTTGACCATTCCTCTTCCATTCAGGTCTACAATTGTGCACTCAATTCAAATGATTATTCTCCGTTCTTTGCCTCAGAACTACATATGAGAGGTACAAAGGGTTGGCCAAGATACTCAATTAAGCTATTCGATTTAAGGTATACTTCTATCGCTTCCTTCTATCCTTTTTGTTCAACTTCTCATGTGTATTGTTAGCTTTTTCTCAAGCTTTTTTTTAATCTAGAACCTCAAATATAAGTACATTTTGCTGATTAGTGAGTAAATCAACCGGCAATAGTTGGTATATATTTGTTGTAGGTTTGATGTCACCTATTCATTCTTTTTCTTTTTGAGATGCTCTGTTTTTACAATGCAGCATTTGTTTCTTCATAACTATATTACCGCTTACATTGCTGGCAATGGAAACTAAAGAAATCTTTGAGGCTACTTGTGAAGCTCTATTGTTGATGCCAGATTTGTACATTTGAGTAGTGTTATATCCATGTATAAATGCAGACTTCGTTGAAGCTATATTTTATAAACCAATCAGCCATGTTTTTTCTTTGCTGCTGCGGTTTCCATGTGTCACGTAGTTATATGTGCGTGTTCATAATTATAATTGCACTTTGTCTCCCTTTGCAAGTGTGATATATGTGTGTTCATAATTATATGTTAGTCCTAATTTTCAGATCATGCCCACAGCTTGTGGAGTGTTAAAATCTAATATCTCTAATTTCCGCATCAAGCTATGGTTCCCCTGTTTAGCATTTACTTTCTATTAATTGCTTTGATTTAATGTTTAAGATTTTTGCTTTACCGATGTTTGATCTAGATTAGCAATAAAACACACTCAAAATTAGGTGTTCTTCCTTGGTTAGCTGTCTGCATTTCTTATGTTGGATTGGTTAAGGCCAGGGTGTATCGCTCTTTTTCCTTGCCTTTCACAGGTCCTTTGCTGGTGTTGGTTGTGTCCTTGCTGCTTGGAGAGGGGGTGAGGGCAGAGGACTTTGATGCCAGAAATAGGCGAGGTAAAGAAAATACTACGGTCTATCTATGCTACAGCTGTTTAGCTAATTGGATCTGGTCTCCTTGAGCGGATGTTTATTTGCTTACTCATTTCTGCTCTTCTTGCTGTATGTGAAGTGATACAATTGTATTCCATTGGTGTCAACTTACTTTTCGTGAACTAATTCTGTAATGAGTACACATTGGTCTCTACAGAGGTCCTCTATATTTGTTCTCCTTCACTAGAGTGCCATACATACAGAAACAACTATATTTAAACTGTACATTTGAAGCTTTTTACTCAAAGCCAAATGACACTCTGCAATCTACTCAATTAATTCCTCTCGCATGCCAGTATTTTCAGGTCCACTACACCAAAGAAAGCTGAAAGAGTACATCGAACCAGATGATGACACACTCAAGGTCAAGCTCGCAAACAGCAGTCTGCACACCAGTTGTCGTATCATGCTGGGAACAGACAAGAGAGCCACAATAACCAGAAACTGGTCGGAGTTCCGCCACCGTGCAAACATCCATGAAGGATGTATCTGCGCCTTTTGTTTCAAGGTTACCGCAGAGCACCGCCTGACTCATCGTCCATGTCCTCTAGACGGACCATCTACAGCAACCCATGCCTTTTGCATGCATAGCCTGTCGTCTTAAGAAGATCTAATTTGCCTCTATGATAAGATGAACCTTACCTGTGGTTGCCGACGATGCCATACGTTGCTTTTGTACAACTGCCGGTGATATTATAACCTATGTAACCCCAGTTATTATTACCCGGCAGCACATCCATCTATTGATCTTACGTATGATTTTCTATCGTTGCTGCTTTCCTCTGCTTCAATCATCAGTTATTTGACAACAACGCTGAACAATCTGCACAAGTACTAATGGAGCCTGGATGATGATGTTGAAGGGATTTCTGTTATGAACAATGAGAACATTCAACCCCAGCCACTATGAACAATCGCAGCGCCGATGGTCCAACAAGCATAAAGCCTATGAGATGAATCGCCCCCTTTCTACCTTACTTCCCAATAGCATTGTAAACATTCTATCATAAGCTCCTAATATCATATTCTATCATGAATGATCCATGTGTACCAATCTGCCCCTAAATATATTTAGGTTCACTCTTTCCATACTTGCCTTACTCTCGCCCCTTGCGCCATCGGCGCAACGGGTCATCTAGTTTATAGGAAGATGAATGGAACTGCACTTAAGTAGATCTTGTACAACAACCATACAAAGCCAGGTCATAATGTAATTGCCATATGAAGACCACATGCTTGTTGGTTGGATATGAGATACACAATGACTACATTGGTCGGTGAACTTTTTGACGCGGTTGATAGATGTTCCTGTAGGCTACAGATTTCTCTAAGTGAATGGCATTGACCGGACATTCATGCAAAGCTTTGGTGCCAACCATTTTATTTTTATATTGGATCGAATTATTTGGATATAAATAAAATTTTCGTATAAATAAACTGGGCAGTACTGGGATTCTAAATCTAAATTTGTGTTCGCATATGGTCAGGAATTTAGAAAATAAAATAAAATTGGGAATTCATTTGAATCTTGTTCATATATACTCCCTCTATAAACTTTATAAGGCCAACTCTAACCGAACCCCTACAAAATAGAGGAGGATCTGACCGAGCAAACCTTAGTGGAGGATTTTTACTGCACTAGTCGGACCTAGCCGAACTCTTAAATTTAACGGAGTAAAAAAAATCTTCATGAGTTCAACCTAGATTCGATTTAAAGAACCGAAACTACACATAATGTACATAACCATTTGATTTAAAAGTAAACATGAATTTTAATTAAAACTATACATCATCATCATTGCCACCCTTCTAGAGGGCGAGCCAATCCTCCCGCGAGATCCAACCGCCCCTGGGGTCCAGGCATGTGGCGTCGTCGCCGGAGTCGGGGAAGATGCGCTGCCACTATTCAATGTTGAACTCCTCCTCATCCTTGCCGCTGCCATTCTCGCCGGCGTCGGTGCCATTGTGCTCCTCGTCGTCGGAGAGCACGATGACGTCCCTGTAGGAGGAGATCACCCGCTCTGCCTCCACAAGCTCGCACTACAAAAAAACGACACATCCGTGATATTTTGGGTCGAACGAATTTTTTTCTGTCATACATATGGCACTTCTATGACGATAATTGTGACAAAACCCGGTATCATCATAGATGTGGTGGGCTCCTACTTCTATGAAAAAAAGTCATGACAGAAAATGGACTTTTCGTCCTGGGCGGGCCGGAGACGCAGCTGCATGACATTCTTTGGGTCGTCCATGACGGAAAAATCGTGGTAGAAGCGAGGGGGAGGAAAATTTTGGAGAGTTCCCGGTTACGGTGGGAGGTCGGGGGCCGAGCGATGCGCGTTTCTCTCGTACACGTACGCGCGTGTGTGCGAGGCGTTGGCTCTAACTGAACCCGAGCGATTGCACTGCAGGCTACGCGTTACTAAACCCGAGCGATCGATCGATGGTTGTTAACTGAACCCGATCGAGTGATTCCTTCGTTACTACTGCTAACTGAAGCCGATCGATTGGATGAACAGTGAGCGTTTCCGGGGGGGGGGGGGGGGGTTGGATGAACAGTGAGCGATGGCGTTGCCTCTGGATGAACAGGACCCCGTGGTGTGGAGGGCTGGATGAACAGTAGACGGTGGAGGGGTGCCCGTGGAGGGGTGGTTGAACAGGACCCCATGGTGTGGAGGGCTGGATGAACAGTAGACGGTGGAGGGGTGCCCGTGGAGGGGTGGTTGAACAATAGCCGATGGAGTAGCGCATGGTGGAGGCTGGATGAACAGGAGCCCGTGGAGGCTGGAGGAGGTCGACAGTGGAGATGAACAGTATCCCGTGGAGTCCCGTTTTGCGGTACGCCACACCCCTCCCGATGAAAAGGACCCCCGTTTCGACCGTAGGAGGTCCGTTTCGTCCGTTTTACGGTACGCCACACCCCTCCCGATCAACAGGACCCCCGTTTCGACCGTAGGAGGTCTGTTTCGTCCGTTTTGCGGTATGCCACACCCCTCCCGATCAACAGGACCCCCCGTTTCGACCGTAGGAGGTCCGTTTCGTCTGTTTGCGGTACGCCAGACCCCTCCCGATGAACAGGATCCCGTTTCGAACGTGGCTGGTCGAACACAAGGCCGTTTCCTCCGTTCTGCGGTACGCCAGGCCTCATTTCCATCGTCTGTTCCATCCAAGCCCTCCCGATGAACACGACCACGCATTCCGTTCCGACCCAGCCGGTTGGCTCCCACGCGTTCCGTTGCCTCCCGATGAACACGACGCATTCCGTTGCCTCCCCATGAACACAACGCATTCCGTTGCCTCCCCATGAACACGACGACGACGCTGTTTCTCCGTTCCGACCCAACCATGTACACGAACCCTGGCTGTACGTATGCGTGAGTAGGCGTTCGAGACCCCGCCCGTATGTACACATACATGGCCGTATTTTCTTTCTTGCACCCTGGCCACTGTACGTACGTGTACATGCTACGTGCGCGCCTCTACTACGACACGTGTGCGCCTCTACTACGACACGTGTGCGCCTCTACATCCACTAGTATATATGTATGTACACGTTCGCAAACAAAATGACAACGCTACATATGGTTCGACCAGGTGGGTCCCGACTGTCAGGCACTTCCTTGCGTGCGAAGATGTAGCTGATGGGTCCCAGCAGTCAGGGGGCGAATTGTTTTTTTTGCCCGGACGCACTTCCTTGCGTGCGAAGATGTAGCTGGTGGGTCCCAGCAGTCAGGGGGGCGAATCGTTTTTTTTGCCCGAACGCACTTCCTTGCGTGCGAAGATATAGCTGATGGGTCCCAACAGTCAGGGGAAACATTTTTTTTTGTGAAATACGGTGGCCCGTCCGGTGGGTCCCCGCTGTCAGGTGGAGGAAGCATTATTTTGCGCGTAATAAGGAGGCACTTCCTTGCTGCGGCCGTGGACCCAGCTGTCAGCCTCTCCACGTACAGTCCACGTCCGATGGAAGTCATTTCTTGACCATGTTGACCACGCCGCGCCGAGAGCACCACGGCGGTGGACGACGGCGAGGACTAGGAAGGGGACGACTTGGAGCCGAGGAAGACGCAGTAGTGGATACCCACGTGAAGAGGAGTACGAGGGTTCACTGGGTCGGCTGCGGTGTGAGGTTGCTGTCGCCGCAGAATAATAGGGGTGTGGGTGAGTAGAGGGATGGCCTGGCCAGCGGTGGGAGTAGTAGGGGGCGGTGAGGCCTCGACGGCATCACAGCCGGCCACGGGAGGCAGGAGCACGCGACACGACCGTCGCTGGTTTGGGCGGCTGGAGCAAGAAGACCAGAGGTTGAAGAAGCACTACCGCCGTTGGATGAACATCGTACGGTAACAGGAGCTAGAATCGTTCATATTGACTAAGTTGACAAAGCCCTCCGTCCCCGTCAACTTGGTAGGCCCACAAGTCAGCCTCCCACTATGCTGGGTTCCAGCTGACAGGGGGAATATTCTTTTTTTATGCGAAGATAGCTGGTGGGTTCGACATGTCAGCGGGGGGCACGTTATTTTCGCAAAATACAGAGGCCCTTCCAGTGGGTCCCAGATGTTAGGTGGAGGAATCATTATTTTGCGCGTAATAAGGAGGCATTTCCTTATGTGCGGCCGTGGACCCAGCTGTCAGCCTCTCCACGCACAGTCTACTTCCGATGGTGTCATTCGTTGACCATGTTGACCATGCCGCGCCGAGCGCATCTGAGGTGGTGGACGACGGCGAGGCCCCGGACAGCAACGAGCCGGAGATGGGAAGACGCGGGAGTAGAGTCACAGACGGAGAGGTGTACGAGGGTTAACTGGTTCTAGTGCGGTGTGGTTCGGCAGTCGGTGGAGAAGAACAGGAGGTGTGGAGTGGTGGAGGGATGGTCTGGCCAACGGTGAAGTAGCGCTTCATAGCGAAGCGTGCTAAGCAGAGCTGCTAGCAGCAGGAGGCGGGAGGTGGCCCCGGCGGCGTTGGAGGAAGAAGACGAGAGATTGAAGATGGATGCCGGTCGTTGGATGTAAATCCAACAGCTAACATGTCAGAATCATTTGTTGACTAAATTGACAACGACTTGCATTGGCTTCGACCTATTGGCCCACATTTCAGCCTCAAAAAATGTGGCACGTATTCAACCCATTTTTTTAGAATTTACAGTCTTTTTTTGCGTGATAGAATTTACAGCCAATTTGATCTTTTTTTTGAATTACAGCCATTAGCTAGGCTGGGTGAACAAATAACATAGTGTCCATGCGGCCCATTTATTTTATTTCGTAAAAAATTACAGGCCATTTGCACTTTCTCGAAATACACGATTTTGTTGGACTGATTCTAATTATAATGTTGGATTGGGCTAGCAATGTTATCAAAAAATAAAAAGGGGTTGAATATTTTGTTATAAATATATTTAAATAATAAGTGATATTGTTACATTTGTCCTTAAATCTTACCAAGTTTTTGTATACAATCACTAGGATTTTCGTGCCAAAACAATCCAGGATTTTATTTGTTAAGAATTTATTTTTATAAGTTAATAAGATGTGGGATATTGTTTTCTTACATATGTAAGTATCTGTTAAATATATGATGACAATAAAAATAATATATAATAACATATAAAATAATTTAAATATATATAATATAGTTAGAAGGGAAATATAAGTTGGACCTGGCGTTCCTATTCTTATATAGAAAAATAGAACAGACCTCTGCGTTTTCTTCAAAAAAATACATAAATTGGGCTGACAAAAATAAAATCTCGGATGGGAGGTCCATAGGCCGGTCGATACATGACGGCCCTAAGAAAATACAAACAAGCCTATGGACCTTTCATCCGAGGTCGTGGGCTGCGCATGTTAAAAATGAAAGCCTAGACGGGGCAACCCAAAACCACGTCCAACACTTGCCAAAACTTCGTCCCTCGTTTTCTCTGTGTTTTGCACACTCGTCATTGTGTGGGTATTTTGATTGTGCATCATATGAAGATGTGCTATGCATGAATGTTGATCAGCATGATGTTAACTGGCTGGTAGTTCCATTTTCGACCATGAATAAAACTTTCAATATGATGTTAACCCTGTTTGAAAAGGCCGTGTTAATATAAATGCTCTGCCTCTGAAAGTTGCAGTTTCTTATCTGAAACTGAACCTGCAGTTTCTTATCTGAAACTGAAACTTGCAGTTTCTTCTCCGAGAATCACATTGTCTGCACTTTTATACTCCTATGAAACTACATTTTTTATATGCTAAAAATAGATCTCTAAAATTCATAAAATACTTCATATGCTCAATACTGCAAATCTGAAATTCAAAAGACATTCATATCTGAAAGTGCTCTCAAAATACACAACAGAAAACACAATTCACAACCTGCAAATACTGACAACCCTAAGCTCCTCCTGACAATTCACAACCTTCCCGACTATTGGGCTGGGGGGGGGAGCCCCCTCCTATTCCTCGGCGGCAGACAGCCGCCCCGTGAGACTATGTGAACGGCAAGGGAGACGATGGCGGGGAAGCGTCGTCGGGCCAACTGCTTTTCTCCTCTTGCAGTTGGGTTCGGTCGACAAAGACTCCACCGACTCACTCTGGCAGGACACCCTCACAAACGGCACCCTGTAGATGCTCGATCCTTCAAACTCTGGTGGATGCTCCATCTGGGATCGATACTCCCACCACCGCCCCTCATGATCGGATTCGGTGAATCTGTTTGCTCCATGGCCCAGAGGAGCAGCTCTATGTACTCCGGCGCGACTCCCTCCAGGAGTATCGCCGCCTTTTCGCTTTGTTGCAGATATTTGGCCATGGATGTCGCCGTCGCCGCTAGTTGGTCCTTGTTGTCAAACCAAGACTGTATCTCCAACATCCTAGCTAGCTTCACAGGGTCGCCGTCTGCGATCCTGACGTATTGGTTGTGTTGGAAATATGCCCTAGAGGCAATAATAAAAGCATTATTATTATATTTCCTTGTTCATGATAATTGTCTTTATTCATGCTATAATTGTGTTATCCGGAAATCATAATACATGTGTGAATAACAGACACCAACATGTCCCTAGTAAGCCTCTAGTTGACTAGCTCGTTGATCAACAGATAGTCATGATTTCCTGACTATGGACATTGGATGTCATTGATAACGAGATCACATCATTAGGAGAATGATGTGATGGACAAGACCCAATCCTAAACATAGCACAAGATCGTATAGTTCGTTTGCTAGAGTTTTCCAATGTCAAAGTATCTTTTCCTTAGACCATGAGATCGTGTAACTCCCGGATACCGTAGGAGTGCTTTGGGTATGCCAAACGTCACAACGTAACTGGGTGACTATAAAGGTCTACTACGGGTATCTTCGAAAGTGTCTGTTGGGTGACATGGATCAAGACTGGGATATGTCACTCCGTATGACGGAGAGGTATCACTGGGCCCACTCGGTAATGCATCATCATAATGAGCTCAAAGTGACCAAGTGTATGGTCACGGGATCATGCATTACGGTACGAGTAAAGTGACTTGCAGGTAACGAGATTGAACGAGGTATTGGGATACCGACGATTGAATCTCGGGCAAGTAACATATCGATTGACAAAGGGAATTGCATACGGGATTGATTGAATCCTCGACATCGTGGTTCATCCGATGAAATCATCGTGGAGCATGTGGGAGCCAACATGGGTATCCAGATCCCGCTGTTGGTTACTGACCGGAGAGTCGTCTCGGTCATGTCTGCTTGTCTCCCGAACCCGTAGGGTCTACACACTTAAGGTTCGGTGACGCTAGGGTTGTGAAGATATGTATATGCAGAAACCCGAATGTTGTTCGGAGTCCCGGATGAGATCCCGGACGTCACGAGGAGTTCCAGAATGGTCCGGAGGTAAAGAATTATATATAGGAAGTGCTGTTTCGGCCATCGGGACAAGTTTCGGGGTTATCGGTATTGTACCGGGACCACCGGAGGGGTCCCGGGGGCCCACAGGGTGGGGCCACCTGCCCCGGGGGGCCACATGGGCTATAGGGGGTGCGCCTTGGCCTATATGGGCCAAGGGCACCAGCCCCTATAGGCCCATGCGCCTAGGGTTTCCACCATGGAAGAGTCCATGTGGTGGAAGGCACCCCTAGGTGCCTTGGGGGGGGGAGGGAAACCTCCCCTTGGCCGCCGCCCCCCTAGTAGATGCCATCTACTAGGGCCGGCGCCCCCCTGGCACCCCTATATATAGTGGGGGAGAGGAGGGACTTCATACACCAGCCCCTGGCGCCTCCCTCTCTCCCTGTTACGTCTCCCTCTTGTAGCATAGGCGAAGCCCTGCTACTGTGACGCCCTGCATCCACCACCACGCCGTCGTGCTGCTGGATCTTCATCAACCTCTCCTTCCCCCTTGCTGGATCAAGAAGGAGGAGACGTCTCCCGTCCCGTACGTGTGTTGAACGCGGAGGTGCCGTCCGTTCGGCGCTGGTCATCGGTGATTTGGATCACGTCGAGTACGCCTTCCTCATCCCCGTTCTTTGAACGCTTCCGCGCGTGATCTACAAAGGTATGTAGATGCAATCCGATCACTCGTTGCTAGATGAACTCCTAGATGGATCTTGGTGAAACGAGTAGGAAATTTTTTGTTTTCTGCAACGTTCACCAACAGTGGTATCAGAGCTAGGTCTATGCGTAGTTCTTCTTGCGCGAGTAGAACACAATTTGTTGTGGGCGTAGATTTGTCAACTTTCTTGCCGCCACTAGTCTTATCTTACTTCAGCGGTATTGTGGGATGAAGCGGCCCGGACCAACCTTACACGTACGCTTACGTGAGACCGGTTCCACCGACTAACATGCACTAGTTGCATAAGGTGGCTGGCGGGTGTCTGTCTCTCCCACTTTAGTTGGAGCGGATTCGATGAACAGGGTCCTTATGAAGGGTAAATAGAAGTTGACAAATCACGTTGTGGCTTTAACGTAGGTAAGAAGACGTTCTTGCTAGAACCCTAATTCAGCCACGTAAAACTTGCAACAACAATTAGAGGACGTCTAACTTGTTTTTGCAGCAAGTGGTTTGTGATATGATATGGCCAAAGTTGTGATGAATGATGAATGATCTATAGGTGATGTATGAGATGTTCATGCTATTGTAATAGGAATCACGACTTGCATGTCGATGAGTATGACAACCGGCAGGAGCCATAGGAGTTGTCCTTATTCTTTTATATGACCTGCGTGTCATCAAGAATCGCCATGTAAATTACTTTACTTTATTGCTAAACGCGTTAGCCATAGTAGTAGAAGTAATAGTTGGCGAGCAACTTCATGGAGACACGATGATGGAGATCATGATGATGGAGATCATGGTGTCAAGCCGGTGACAAGATGATCATGGAGCCCCAAGATGGAGATCAAAGGAGCTATGTGATATTGGCCATATCATGTCACGTTTATTATTTGATTGCATGTGATGTTTATCATGTTTTGCATCTTGTTTACTTAGAACGACGGTAGTAAATAAGATGATCCCTCATAACAATTTCAAGAAGTGTTCTCCCCTAACTGTGCACCGTTGCTAAAGTTCGTCGTTTCGAAGCACGCCGTGATGATCGGGTGTGATAGATCCTTATGTTCACATACAACGGGTGTAAGACAGTTTTACACATGCAAAACACTTAGGGTTAACTTGACGAGCCTAGCATGTACAGACATGGCCTCGGAACACAGAAGACCGAAAGGTCGAGCATGAGTCGTATAGAAGATACGATCAACATGAAGATGTTCACCGACGTTGACTAGTCCGTCTCACGTGATGATCGGACACGGTCTAGTTAACTCGGATCATGTAATACTTAGATGACTAGAGGGATGTCTAATCTAAGTGGGAGTTCATTAATAATTTGATTAGATGAACTTAATTATCATGAACTTAGTCTAAAATCTTTGCAATATGTCTTGTAGATCAAATGGCCAACGTAGTCCTCAACTTCAACGCGTTCCTAGAGAAAACCAAGCTGAAAGATGATGGCAGCAACTATACGGACTGGGTCCGGAACCTGAGGATCATCCTCATAGCTGCCAAGAAAGATTATGTCCTACAAGCACCGCTAGGTGATCCACCCGTCCCACAGAACCAAGACGTTATGAACGCTTGGCAGACACGTGTTGACGACTACTCCCTCGTTCAGTGCGGCATGCTTTACAGCTTAGAGCCGGGGCTCCAAAAGCGTTTTGAGAGACATGGAGCATATGAGATGTTCGAAGAGCTGAAAATGGTTTTTCAAGCTCATGCCCGGATCGAGAGATATGAAGTCTCCAATAAGTTCTTCAGCTGTAAGATGGAGGAAAATAGTTCTGTCAGTGAGCACATACTCACTATGTCTGGGTCACATAACCGCTTGTCTCAGCTGGGAGTTAATCTCCCGGATGATGCGGTCATTGACAGAATCCTCCAGTCGCTTCCACCAAGCTACAAGAGCTTTGTGATGAACTTCAACATGCAGGGGATGCAAAAGACCATTCCTGAGTTGTTCTCTATGCTGAAATCTGCGGAGGTAGAAGTCAAGAAGGAACATCAAGTGTTGATGGTCAATAAAACCACTAAGTTCAAGAAAGGCAAGGGTAAAAAGAACTTCAAGAAGGACGGCAAGGAGGTTGCCGCGCCCGGCAAGCAAGCTGCCGGGAAGAAGCCAAAGAATGGACCCAAGCCCGAGACTGAGTGCTTTTATTGCAAGGGAAGCGGTCACTGGAAGCGGAACTGCCCTAAGTACTTAGCAGACAAGAAGGCCGGCAAAACAAAAGGTATATTTGATATACATGTAATTGATGTGTACCTTACCAGTACTCGTAGTGACTCCTGGGTATTTGATACCGGTGCCGTTGCTCATATTTGTAACTCACAACAGGAGCTGCGGAATAAACGGAGACTGGCGAAGGACGAGGTGACGATGCGTGTCGGGAATGGTTCCAAGGTTGATGTGATCGCCGTCGGCACGCTGCCTCTACATTTACCTACGGGATTAGTTTTAAACCTCAATAACTGTTATTTAGTGCCAGCTTTGAGCATGAACATTGTATCGCGATCTCGTTTAATTCGAGATGGCTACTCATTTAAATCTGAGAATAATGGTTGTTCCATTTATATGAGAGATATGTTTTATGGTCATGCTCCTATGGTGAATGGTTTATTCCTAATGAATCTCGAGCGTATTGCTACACATATTCATAGTGTGAGTACCAAAAGATGTAAGATTGATAATGATAGTCCCACATACTTGTGGCACTGCCGCCTTGGTCACATAGGTGTCAAACGCATGAAGAAACTCCATGCAGATGGACTTTTAGAGTCTCTTGATTATGAATCATTTGACACGTGCGAACCATGCCTCATGGGTAAAATGACCAAGACTCCGTTCTCAGGAACAATGGAGCGAGCAACCAACTTATTGGAAATCATACATACTGATGTGTGCGGTCCAATGAGTGTTGAGGCTCGCGGTGGCTATCGTTATGTTCTCACCCTCACTGATGACTTGAGTAGATATGGGTATGTCTACTTAATGAAACACAAGTCTGAAACCTTTGAAAAGTTCAAGGAATTTCAGAGTGAGGTTGAAAATCAACGTGACAGGAAAATCAAGTTTCTACGATCAGATCATGGAGGAGAATACTTGAGTCACGAATTTGGTGCACACTTAAGAAAATGTGGAATAGTTTCACAACTCACGCCTCCTGGAACACCTCAGCGTAACGGTGTGTCCGAACGTCATAATCGCACTCTATTGGATATGGTGCGATCTATGATGTCTCTTACCGATTTACCGCTATCCTTTTGGGGCTATGCTTTAGAGACTGCCACATTCACTTTAAATAGGGCTCCGTCGAAATCCGTTGAGATGACACCGTATGAATTATGGTTTGGGAAGAAACCTAAGCTGTCGTTTCTAAAAGTTTGGGGATGCGATGCTTATGTCAAGAAACTTCAACCTGAGAAGCTCGAACCCAAGTCGGAAAAATGCGTCTTCATAGGATACCCTAAAGAAACTATTGGGTATACCTTCTACCTAAGATCCGAAGGCAAGATCTTTGTTGCCAAGAACGGACTCTTTCTGGAGAAAGAGTTTCTCTCGAAAGAAGTAAGTGGGAGGAAAGTAGAGCTTGATGAAGTATTACCTCTTGAACCGGAAACTGGCACAACTCAAGAAAATGTTCCTGAGGTGCCTGCACCGACTAGAGAGGAAGTTAATGATAATGATCAAGATACTTCTGGTCAAGCTCCTACTGAAATTCGAAGGTCCACAAGGACACCTTCCGCACCAGAGTGGTACGGCAACCCTGTCTTGGAAATCATGTTGTTAGACAACGGTGAACCTTCGAACTATGAAGAAGCGATGGCGGGCCCGGATTCCGACAAATGGCTAGAAGCCATGAAATCCGAGATAGGATCCATGTATGAAAACAAAGTATGGACTTTGACTGACTTGCCCGTTGAGCGGCGAGCCATAGAAAATAAATGGATCTTTAAGAAGAAGACAGACGCGGATGGTAATGTGACCATCTATAAAGCTCGACTTGTCGCTAAGGGTTATCGACAAGTTCAAGGGGTTGACTACGATGAGACTTTCTCACCGGTAGCGAAGCTAAAGTCCGTCCGAATCATGTTAGCAATTGCCGCATTCTACGATTATGAGATATGGCAAATGGACGTCAAAACGGCATTCCTTAATGGTTTCCTTAAGGAAGAATTGTATATGATACAGCCGGAAGGTTTTGTCGATCCTAAGAATGCTGACAAGGTATGCAAGCTCCAACGCTCGATTTATGGGCTGGTGCAAGCATCTCGGAGTTGGAACATTCGCTTTGATGACATGATCAAAGCGTTTGGGTTTACGCAGACTTATGGAGAAGCCTGCGTTTACAAGAAAGTGAGTGGGAGCTCTGTAGCATTTCTCATACTATATGTAGATGACATACTTTTGATGGGAAATGATATAGAACTCTTGGACAGCATCAAGGCCTACTTGAATAAGAGTTTTTCAATGAAGGACCTTGGAGAAGCTGCTTATATATTAGGCATCAAGATCTATAGAGATAGATCGAGACGCCTCATAGGTCTTTCACAAAGCACATACCTTGATAAGATATTGAAGAAGTTCAATATGGATCAGTCTAAGAAGGGGTTCCTGCCTGTGTTACAAGGAATGAAATTGAGCTCAACTCAATGTCCGACCACGGCAGAAGAAATAGAAGAGATGAGTGTCATCCCCTATGCATCAGCCATAGGTTCTATTATGTATGCCATGCTGTGTACCAGACCTGATGTAAACCTTGCCGTAAGTTTGGTAGGAAGGTACCAAAGTAATCCCGGCAAGGAACACTGGACAGCGGTCAAGAATATCCTGAAGTACCTGAAAAGGACTAAGGAAATGTTTCTCGTTTATGGAGGTGACGAAGAGCTCGTCGTAAAGGGTTACGTCGACGCTAGCTTCGACACAGATCTAGATGACTCTAAGTCACAAACCGGATACGTGTATATTTTGAATGGAGGGGCAGTAAGCTGGTGCAGTTGCAAGCAAAGCGTCGTGGCGGGATCTACATGTGAAGCGGAGTACATGGCTGCCTCGGAGGCAGCACATGAAGCAATATGGGTGAAGGAGTTCATCACCGACCTAGGAGTCATACCCAATGCGTCGGGGCCGATCAAGCTCTTCTGTGACAACACTGGAGCTATTGCTCTTGCCAAGGAGCCCAGGTTTCACAAGAAGACAAGGCACATCAAGCGTCGCTTCAACTCCATTCGTGAAAATGTTCAAGATGGAGACATAGAGATTTGTAAAGTACATACGGACCTGAATATAGCAGATCCGTTGACTAAACCTCTCCCTAGAGCAAAACATGATCAACACCAGAATTCCATGGGTGTTTGATTCATCACAATGTAACTAGATTATTGACTCTAGTGCAAGTGGGAGACTGTTGGAAATATGCCCTAGAGGCAATAATAAAAGCATTATTATTATATTTCCTTGTTCATGATAATTGTCTTTATTCATGCTATAATTGTGTTATCCGGAAATCGTAATACATGTGTGAATAACAGACACCAACATGTCCCTAGTAAGCCTCTAGTTGACTAGCTCGTTGATCAACAGATAGTCATGATTTCCTGACTATGGACATTGGATGTTATTGATAACGAGATCACATCATTAGGAGAATGATGTGATGGACAAGACCCAATCCTAAACATAGCACAAGATCGTATAGTTCGTTTGCTAGAGTTTTCCAATGTCAAAGTATCTTTTCCTTAGACCATGAGATCATGTAACTCCCGGATACCGTAGGAGTGCTTTGGGTATGCCAAACGTCACAACGTAACTGGGTGAATATAAAGGTCTACTACGGGTATCTTCGAAAGTGTCTGTTGGGTGACATGGATCAAGACTGGGATTTGTCACTCCGTATGACAGAGAGGTATCACTGGGCCCACTCGGTAATGCATCATCATAATGAGCTCAAAGTGACCAAGTGTCTGGTCACGGGATCATGCATTACGGTATGAGTAAAGTGACTTGCTGGTAACGAGATTGAACGAGGTATTGGGATACCGACGATCAAATCTCGGGCAAGTAACATATCGATTGACAAAGGGAATTGCATACGGGATTGATTGAATCCTCGACATCGTGGTTCATCCGATGAAATCATCGTGGAGCATGTGGGAGCCAACATGGGTATCCAGATCCCGCTGTTGGTTATTGACCGGAGAGTCGTCTCGGTCATGTCTGCTTGTCTCCCGAACCCGTAGGGTCTACACACTTAAGGTTCGGTGACGCTAGGGTTGTGAAGATATGTATATGCAGAAACCCGAATGTTGTTCGGAGTCCCGGATGAGATCCCGGACGTCACGAGGAGTTCCGGAATGGTCCGGAGGTAAAGAATTATATATAGGAAGTGCTGTTTCGGCCATCGGGACAAGTTTCGGGGTTATCGGTATTGTACCGGGACCACCGGAGGGGTCCCGGGGGCCCACCGGGTGGGGCCACATGGGCTGTAGGGGGTGCGCCTTGGCCTACATGGGCCAAGGGCACCAGCCCCACTAGGCCCATGCGCCTAGGGTTTCCACCATGGAAGAGTCCATGTGGTGGAAGGCACCCCTAGGTGCCTTGGGGGGGAGGGAAACCTCCCCTTGGCCGCCGCCCCCCCTAGTAGATGCCATATACTAGGGCCGGCGCCCCCCCTGGCACCCCTATATATAGTGGGGGAGAGGAGGGACTTCATACACCAGCCCCTGGCGCCTCCCTCTCTCCCTGTTACGTCTCCCTCTTGTAGCATAGGCGAAGCCCTGCTACTGTGACGCCCTGCATCCACCACCACGCCGTCGTGCTGCTGGATTTTCATCAACCTCTCCTTCCCCCTTGCTGGATCAAGAAGGAGGAGACGTCTCCCGTCCCGTACGTGTGTTGAACGCGGAGGTGCCGTCCGTTCGGCGCTGGTCATCGGTGATTTGGATCACGTCGAGTACGCCTTCCTCATCCCCGTTCTTTGAACGCTTCCGCGCGTGATCTACAAAGGTATGTAGATGCAATCCGATCACTCGTTGCTAGATGAACTCCTAGATGGATCTTGGTGAAACGAGTAGGAAATTTTTTGTTTTCTGCAACGTTCCCCAACATGGGGATCGTGTGGCGGGGCGTCGGGGAGGAGAGAGGGAGAGAAGAGAGAGTAACGGGCGGGGGTGGGGGCCGTTAGTTAGTCTGCTCTTTGCCGTCCGCCGCTCTTTGCCGTCCGCCTTTATCTCTCTTTGTCGTCTGGCGTTAAGTTTTTTCTAAACATGCGGGGGGTGGGGGCCACCTCTCTCTTTGCCGTCCGCCTTTATCTCTCTTTGTCGTCTGGCATTAAGTTTTTTCTAAACATGCGGGGGGTGGGGGCCACCTCTCTCTTTGCCGTCAGCCAGCTGACGGCAAAGAGCCGGCAGATGGAAAAGGCCTATTTTGCCGTCTGCCGTTTCTTTGCCGTCTGCTTTTCGGTAGCTGAGGGCAAAGAGCTTATTTGCCGTCTGCTAGCAGACGGCATAGAGCTGGCAGATGGCAAAGTAGCTGATTCCAGTAGTGCTTCACTTTTAGAATTTTGATTGATTTGTTGCGAGTCTTGCGCTCGGTTTCTTCAAGAATAGCAACGGGATGCTCATGATAAGACATATCTTCTTGGAGATCAATCTCTTTGAATTTGATGGTGCGCTCAGGAGTCTTGAAGCACTTGCGAAGCTGTGACATGTGAAACACATTATGCACATTTGCGAAGTTGGACGAAAGCTCAAGTTGATAGGCGAGGTCGCCTCTTTTGCCAATGATCTTGAAAGGACCCACGTATCTAGGGGCAAGCTTCCGTTTAATACCGAAGCGATGAGTGCCTTTCATTGGAGATACGCGGAGGTAGACATGGTCTCCGATCTCGAAAGCCAAGTCACGGTGCTTGCTATCATAGTAACTCCTCTGGCGCGATTGCGTGGCTTTGAGATTTTTACGGATGACTTTACACATTTCTTCAGCTTTTGTGATTAAGTCATTGCCAAGAAGATGGTGTTCACCAGTCTCGGACCAATTGAGAGGAGTACGGCACTTTCTGCCATAGAGAATTTCGAATGGGGCCTTGCCCAAACTCGCTTGGAAGCTGATACCAACTTGTAACGCCCACGATGCGGCTATATCTCCCACGTGTCGAGGCACGACTTAGAGGCATAACCGCATGGTGGTTTAGTCACAAGTGGGGTAATCTTCACACAATTCCATGTACTGAATAAGAAAGGGATAAAGAGTTGGCTTACAATCGCCACTTCGCACAAATAACAAGTTGAACATACATCATCCAGAATACAAACAAGATCCGACTACGGAACCAAAACAAAGGAAGACAACCCCAAATGCTAGATCCCCGATCGTCCCAAATGGGATCCACTACTGATCAACAGGAAACGAAACAAAACAACGATCAAGATCTTCATCGAGCTCCCACTTGAGCTCGGTTGCGCCACCTGCACTGGTATCATCGCCACCTGCAACTGTTTGGAAGTATCTATGAGTCACGAGGACTCAGCAATCTCACACTCGCGAGATCAAGACTATTTAAGCTTATGGGTATGATAAGGTAATGAGGTGGAGCTGCAGCAAGCACTAAGCATATATGGTGGCGAACATACGCAAATAAGAGCGAGAAGAGAAGCAACGCAACGGGCGTGAAGCTAGAAGTGATCAAGAAGTGATCCTGAAACTACTTACGCACAACCATAGCACAAGAGTCGTGTTCAATTCTCGGGCTCCGCCGAAAAGAGACCATCACGGCTACACACGCGGTTGATGCATTTTAATTAAGTCAAGTGTCAAGTTCTCTACAACCGGATATTAACAAATTTCCATCTGCCACATAACCGCGGGCACGACTTTCAAAGGTTTAAACCCTGCAAGCGTGTCCCAACTTAGCCCATCACAAGCTCTCACGGTCAACGAAGGATATTCCTTCTTCCGGAAAGACCCGATCAGTCTCGGAATCCCGGTTACAAGACATTTCGACAATGGTAAAACAAGACCAGCAAGACCACCCGACTGTGCCGACAAATCCCGATAGGAGCTGCACATATCTCGTTCTTAGGGCACACCGGATAAGCTAAGCGTACAGGTACCAACATAACCCAAGTTGCCAAGGGACGGTCCCGCACGGTGCTCTAGTTTGGACCAATACTCAGAGGAGCACTGGCCCGGGGGTTTAAAATAAAGATGACCCTTGAGTCTGCAGAACCCAAGGGAAAAAGGCTTAGGTGGAAAATGTTAAAACCAAGGTTGGGCCTTGCTGGAGAAGTTTTATTCAAGGCGAACTGTCAAGGGATTCCCATAACACCCAACCGCGTAAGGAACACAAAATTAAGGAACATAACACCGGTATGATGGAAACTAGGACGGCAAGAGTGAAACAAAACACCAGGCATAAGGCCAAGCCTTCCACCCTTTACCAAGTATATAGATGCATTATAGTAAATAAGAGATAATAATGATATCTCAACAATATCCATGTTCCAACATGGAAGAAACTTAAACTTCACCTGCGACTAGCAACACTATAAGAGAGGCTGAGCGAAATCGGTAACATAGGCAAACAACGGTTTGCTAGGAAGGTGGGTTAGAGGCTTGACATGGCAATATGGGAGGCATGATATAACAAGTAGTGGGTAGCGCGACATAGCGATAGAACGAAACAACTAGGAAGCAAAGATAGAAGTGATTTCGAGGGTATGGTTATCTTTCCTGAGATCCTACAAGGAAGTAGAACAGATCCATGAAGAAGACAAACGGACGTAGTCGAACGGATCCTCACAAACGCGACGTTACCGGAACTAATAAAAAAAGCGACACCAGAAAGGAGCAAACAACATGGTAAACACACCAGTATAAATATGGCATGATGCACAACCAAGGATGATGCATCTCCGGTTTAAATATGCATGGCATGTCAAAGTGCACAAACAGAACTACAAGTTAAGTGGAGCTCAATATGCAATGAGTTGCATATTGACGAAACACCACATCAATTATTTAGTTCTGTCTCATTTATGTACCCAACAATATTAAATGTTATAAAACATGGCAAGGAGTGAAGCATATGAAAACTACCTATCTAAGCAATTTAAATGGGGCTGGAAACATCAACCAATAATTCTGCTAAATCCCCATATATATTTAGAAATTTAAAGCAAACAACAATTTAAACATTTTAAATGTTGTTATCATGATGCGGATGACATGTGCAAGTTTTATGCAGGTTTTATGAAAATGTTGACAAACATATTATGAAGCATTTGTCATCGTGGCGGAAACGAAAGGGATGGGGATTCTCTCCTTCATCTCCGAACATGATTAAAAGAAGAGCCAGTTGAAAATAAAAAATAAAAATAAAGGAAGAGTCCATCTAATTTTAAAGAAGAGTCCATGTGAATATGCACTTCCGTGTACTTGGCTGCACGTCATAAAAGAGTTTGGCTATCCTATGACTCGGTATAATCATATTATCTACAAAAATCATGAGACACATAATGTGTTAGGAAGAAAAAAAACTATTTTTCTAAAAAAACTACAGATCGTGATTGGAGCCATCGTTTCCATGTTCGTGTATGCATCACATATCCTAACCATCTTTGATGTGGGTGGATTGCAAAACAGAAAAATCTCAGATACGTGTGGCTTTTCCCTCTGCGTCCCCTGCCTCTGGGCAAACAAAATCGAAGAAAAGGATCGGCAAGGAAGAAGGATACCTCCGCCAATCCCCACCGATGCCAAGTCGATAACACCTCTCCTCTTTAGCGAATCGCTGCTGAAGCACTCCTAGCCGATAAGCTTTCTAATCACACCTCCTACTAGGTGGCTACATGGAACAAGTGCCTCCCCCATGGCGGGTAGACTGGCCTACAGCAGCATGCTCAACCCCAAGGTCATCGGCTATTTGATCGTCTTAATCAATCACGTTGTCAAGTCACAGGCACGCATCAGGTCGCATGAAGGACATATCTCATATTTGGTTTGACCTCTACATAAGCATGCACGTATCTCTTGATGCAGGCAATGTTAATGGCATGAATCATGCAGGTTTTATCTACTCCCAGCCATAACAAATATGATGTTTCATTATTACTCTAAGTATGCTCTAGATCTCCTTTTCGAAGAGACAATTGTACATATGCATACGGCTTCTGAGTTAATAAGAAGTTTATAAACCCTGCCGCTAGTAGTGCTACCGTCAAGCCCGCAACCTCTCCTCCATGACGGCATGGAGATTGATAGATGCTCCAGTTTGTATCAGCATCCAGAACAAGATATGAATCAGCTGACTCATTTTTATATTGCGAAAAAGGATTAGCCCTTTATGATTCTACATCAATTCACCATGCCCCAGAAGCCACATATCTTGAGGAGGATCGTGATATTGGAGGATAATGAATTCGGTAAGCATTTAATAGAAAAAGATTCTAAATATTTCTATTGGTAATCCGCACAACTGGATTCTAATTTTGTTTGCCAATGCAACATAGCACGTTTGCCCACAGATTTGAGGTGTGGCTCAATCTTTTGTGTTGTAATCAGTTGATCTGCAGTGAGAATCTTAATTTTATTTTCGTGTAATTTGTATGACCAAGTTCGAATTTGTTATTTAATAGGTATTATTTTCTCCCAAAAGCCTATGTGTGGATGTTTATGTTAGAATAATCATGACTTAGAGTTAGTCTCCGGTTGGTTAGGCAGTGCGTGGGCGTGCATGCAGCTTCTAGTGGAGAGATTAGTGGGTCAATTAGTTGTGTGTATCGTCCGTGCATGCACGATCCGTTGGTGGCCAGCTCGCGTCATGCGCGAATGGGCGTGACGAGGGTGTGATCGTGCTAGACCGATTGCATGCACGCACAGGCGGAGTAGGGGCGAGCGCGAGGTGTAGCCTGTGTGAGCCAGCCTATATAAACCCCCCTATTTGTATTCATGTAGTGCGCCGGTCTGTTGCCGCGTCACGTTGACGTTATGAGCCGAGCAGGGGGTATGTGCCCAGTAAAGTAAAGGTCGTTCGTGTGCCGAAAAAATTCTGTGCTTCATCTTCCACCTTAGTTTGTGTGAGTGAGAGAAAGTGAGCGACAACAATAATTGGTATCAGAGCTGGTTCATCTTGGGCGTCGTTCTCCATGTCGGAGGCGTGCCGACGGTGGCGGAGTTCGCCGGAGGCTGCGCGATGCTCCGGGCCGTGTGTCGGTCTATGGAGGTGCGCGGCGCGACGAGGAGGCCACGGTGGCTGCGGCGGCACGGTGAGGAGGCCGCGAAGGACCTGTGTGGTGGCGACTTCAACGACACACAGCGGCATGGCGGCATGGAGGTGCTGCGCTGCGGTTGAGGCTGCAGCGATGCAGGGCAATAAGCCGTGGCGGCGTGCCGGGCGCGACCAGTGCGTGTTATGGGTGCGCACTGGACGCATCGAGCGCGTCGGGACCGTGGGTGCGCGTACGAGCGTGAGGTTGACGTTGGGAGGAGGCGTATGTCGCTGTTGTGCTCGAGTCCGTGCTCGAGTTCGGCTACATTCTTCCGGCGTTTCTCGCTGGCGGCTGCCATGGCGGACGCGGAGGCGACGCGCGTGAGCGTCTGGTGCGGTCGGGCACGTCGGGCGCGTCAGGTGCGCACGGGACGTGCGGGACGCACTGCTGCAATCGGCCTCGTCAGGCGCGTCGGGTGCGCGCGGGACGTGCGGGACGCACTGGGACGGTCGGGCGCGTTGGGTGCGTGCGAGACATGCGGGGCGCCGAGGGACGTCAGGCGTGTGTTGCCGACGGAGGAGTTCGACGTATGTCGCCGGGGTCGTGACGGAGCATGGTGTGACCGGCGTGGGTGCGCCAGGTCGGGTCCGTGGGCTGGGTCACGGTCATGACGGCGACATCGACGATAGAGCTAAACCTACTCCTGCGATGGCGAGAAGGCAAGTCAAGATTAGGAGGAGTTTGTTAGAATAATTATGACTTAGAGTTAGTCTCCGGTTGGTTAGGCAGTGCGTGGGCATGCATGCAGCTTCGAGTGGAGAGATTAGTGGGTCAATTAGTTGTGTGTATCGTGCGTGCATGCACGATCCGTTGGTGGCCAGCTCGCATCATGCGCGAATGGGCGTGACGAGGGTGTGATCGTGCTAGACGGATTGCATGCACGCACAGGCGGAGTAGGGGCGAGCGCGAGGCGTAGCCTGTGTGAGTCAGCCTACATAAACCCCCCTATGTGTATTCATGTAGTGCGCCGGTCTGTTACCGCGTCAAAGTAAGGTCGTTCGTGCGCCGGAAAAATTATATGCTTCATCTTTCACCTTTGTTTATGTGAGTAAAAGAAAGTGAGTGGCAACAACCATTTATCTGATTTATAAAGGCAAAGACCCAACGTCTCCTGGGTTATTGTATGGTGGTCTGCCAATCTTAACATGCTTCTCTCTGTATTAGTACCATCCATCACAAGTAAGGTAAGCGATGCACATATTTTCTTGGGTTAATTATCCTTTTGCCCTCAGTGGTGTCTATGCGCTTAGTTTTGCCCTCAGATGCGAATTGTCCTTAGTTTTGCCCCTAGTCCGAGCACAGCAACTATGACGAGGCCAAACGGCCATATTTGAGTCCATTTCGTCCGCCGGCGTTAGTGGTTGTGGATCCGGAGCTTACATGTGGGACCGCGTGGACGTGGGTCCGGAGCTGACATGTAGGCCCGTGCAACTAAATCCCCAAATCATTCTAGCTCACACCCATCCGCCCGGTCGGCTGTCCTGCGCCGCCGCCGCCACCTACGCCGCGGCCAGCACCTGCCCCGCCACCAGCTGCACGGCCTGCCCCGCCGCTACCTCCCTGCGCCTACGCTCCACGGCTACCTGTGACGCCCACCACCTTCCTGCGACTCCACGGGTGGGGCGCCCGCCACCTGCTCGATCCGCGGCGCGGCCTCCTTCCGTGCGCCCGGCCGGAGCACTCAAAGGTGGGGGGCTGCTGGAGCTATTTGAACTAGGAGGAAGAACCCTAGGGTGAAATGGTGAGCAGCGGCGACCCCGGAGTATTTGGCGAGGCAGGCATCGGGCCGGAGATCCGCCGCGTCCACGGCTGGGTTCCTGAGGGGTAAGTCTCGCCTCTTGTTTAGATTGAGCTTAGTTGTGCATTTGAACACTCGATTCGAGTAGGTTTGCCCAATTAGTGTGCTAATTGCGTCTTTGTTTTTCGCCGGTTAGGATGGAGTTGCGGTTTGCTTTCATGGTGCACATTAGAAGGGACCGGTACATGTTCGATGCAAAGGATAAGAAGAAATACCAAGAAGGTTTTGATTATCTGTTGCCAATGGCTAGTAATTGGAGTTTCAGACAATTTGGGGAGGTAATTTGTAGCCAATATCCTTGGAGTTTGCTTGATGAAGTGGTATACAAATACTATGATGGGGAAAAGAATTGGGTGACAGTTAGTAATGATGAAGAGCTAGCTACCATGTTTGTTAGGCATAAATAGAAAGATAATTTTCATGTGAGACTGCAAGTTGATGTGCTTGAGCAGGCATTTGGACCTAGGATGGCGGGTGCAACATCTCAGGGAGAACCAAGTCGTCATAATGGCATCTCTAGCCAGAACAATTCAGTTGGTGCACGGCGACGTGGTGGCTCGACAAGTGTGGGCAACATCAGTAGGGTCCCCCTTGAAGTGGAGCCTGATAGCTACAATTCTGGGGTTGATGAAGAGAAGCTATATTCTGATGTTATTCGGAATTTACGACGGGCACCTCGGACTGAAAACCAAGATGAGGCTCACAATGCACTCCGTGTGGATGATGACGCGATGGGTGAGGACGAAGACCTTGCAGCTGTTGAATGGGATCCTTTGAACCCTCATATGGAAGAAGGTATAGTTTTTGCATCCATGAATGAGTGTAGAAATGCACTTGTGACATACTGCATCAAGGTAGAACGTACTTTCAAAGTTGACATGAGCGATCAAGTACGTTACAGAGTGCACTGTCTGACTGAAGGTTGTCCATGGAGGCTGCTTGCATCTAAAATGCGGAATAGCACTAATTTTCAGGTCAAAGTGAACCCTTTTAAGCACACATGCCAGGAATCAACCCTTAAGAAGGATACAATCAGTAGAGCCAAGTCAAGATGGATGGCAGAAGAAGTAAAGAAGTGGGTGAAATAAACACCAGCAAGTGGGTCCAAAGGAATTGCAGAAGAACATCAAAGATAAGTTCAAGATAGATTTACCATACATGAGGTTGTTCAATGGTAAACAACATGCTATGGATTCTATTTATGGTAACTGGCAGGAAAGTTTTCAATTGCTGTATTCATTCAAAGGTGAAGTGGAGAGGACAAGCCCAGGTAGTATTGTAGATATTGATCACCACACCGTTGAGTACACATTCAGGGGAGTGACAAAGACCAAGGAATGCTTTAGAAAGGTTTTTGTCTGCTTTGAGGCTTGTCGCCGGGGTTTTTTGGCAGGTTGCAGGCCTTATTTGGCTATTGATGCCACTTTTCTCACAGGGAGGTTTAAAGGAAAGTTAGTAGCAGCTTGTGCAATTGATGCACATAGTTTTGTATTTCCAGTTGCCTATGGTGTGCTGGAGACAGAGTTTGAGGAGAGCTGGACTTGGTTTTTGCATAATCTCTACCGGGCTATTGCACATCCCAATGGGTTGGTCATTCATTGTCATGGTATTCTCACGGGGGGCTTGCGAGTCGACAGATGCCACAAGGGCTTAGTGTGAGGGTAAGACTGCTGCTGATAGGACCGGGAGCGGGTATGCGAGTAGCACACGCTAGTTTACCTAGGTTCGGGGCTCTTCGGAGAGATAACACCCCTACTCCTGCATGTCTGAGTATATCTGGTATATCTGTACAGAGTGCTCCTGGAGCTGTATCTGAGATCAGTGCCAAGTGCATCTGACTTGGTCTATGCATATGGGCACAAGTGTATGCTTGGCCGTGGGTGAATGGATGAATGGATGTATGTGTGAGCTAGCTAGCTATCTGTAACGCCCTCGATGCGGCTATATCTCCCACGTGTCGAAGCACGACTTAGAGGCATAACTGCATTGAAAGCAATGTCACAAGTGAGGTAATCTTCACACAACCCATGTAATACATAAGGGAAAAAGATACATAGTTGGCTTACAATCGCCATTTCACACAATACATGAATAAAGCATTACATCATCCAGATACAATCAAGGTCCGACTACGGATCCAAAATAAAAGAAGACTACCCCAAATGCTACACAGATCCCCGATCGACCCCAACTGGGATCCACTACAGATCAACTGGAAAACGGAACAACATAAAGAACACGATCTTCATCGAGCTCCTCCTGATCTTGGTTGAGTCACCTGCACGGTATCATCGGCAACTGCAAACTGGTTTTGGAAGTATCTGTGAGTCACGGGGACTCAGCAATCTCACACCCTCGCGATCGAGACTATTTAAGCTTATAGGAAGGGTAAAAGTATGAGGTGGAGCTGCAGCAACCGACTAGCATATTTGGTGGCTAACATACGCAAAAGAGAGCGAGAAGAGAAGGCAAAGCACGATCGAGAAACTATGATCAAGAAGTGATCCTAAAACAACCTACGTCAAGCATTACTCCAACACCGTGTTCACTTCCCGGACTCCGCCGAGAAGAGACCATCACGGTTACACACACGGTTGATGTATTTTAATTAAGATAAACTTCTGGTTTTCTACAACCGGACATTAACAGATTCCCATCTACCCATAACCGCGGGCACAACTTTCGAAAGTTCAAAACCTGCAGGGCTGTCCCAACTTAGTCCATCACAAGCTCTCACGGTCAACGAAGGATATTCCTTCTCCCAGGAAGACCCGATCAGGCTCGGAATCCCGATTACAAGACATTTCGACAAAGGTAAAACAAGACCAGCAAAGCCACCCGAATGTGCCAACAAATCCCGATAGGAGCTGCACATATCTCGTTCTCAGCGCACACCGGATTGTACAAACTTCCGGTAGGCCAGCCCAGAGTTGCCCCTGGTGGCCACCGGCGGCTGACAAGTTGGACCAACACTCAGAGGAGCACTGGCCCGGGGGTTTAAATAAAGATGACCCTTGGGCAGGCCTACCCAAGGGAAAGAAAAGGCTACGTGACAAATGGTAAAACCAATGTTGGGCCTTGCTGGAGGAGTTTTATTCAAGGCGAACTGTCAAGGGGTTCCCATTATAACCCAACCGCGTAAGGAACGCAAAATCCGGAAACATAACATCGATATGACGAAAACTAGGGCGGCAAGAGTGGAACAAAACACCAGGCATAAGGCCGAGCCTTCCACCCTTTACCAAGTATATAGATGCATTAATTAAATAAGAGATATTGTGATATCCCAACAAGTAAACATGTTCCAACAAGGAACAACATCTCCATGTTCCAACAAGGAACAAACTTCATCTTCACTTGCAGCTAACAACGCTATAAGAAGGGCTAAGCAAAGCGGTAACATAGCCAAACAACGGTTTGCTAGGACAAAGTGGGTTAGAGGCTTGGCTCAACAATAAGGGAGGCATGATAAGCAAGTGGTAGGTATCGCAGCATAGGCATAGAAAAAGAGCGAGCAACTAGCAAGCAAAGATAGAAGTGATTTCGAGGGTATGGTCATCTTGCCTGAAATCACGCAAGGAAGAAGAACGAGTCCATGAAGAAGATAAACGGACATAGCCAACGGATCCTCACAAACACGACATTATCGGAACCAACCCGAAGGAGCACACCGGAAAGAAGCAAACAACATAGTAAACAACCCTCACATAAACATGGCATGATGCACAACCAAGTATGATGCATGTCTAGTTTTTAAATTCATGGCATGACAAAGTGCACAAACAATCCTACAAATTAAGTGGAGCTCAACATGCAACTCCGTTGCATATTGACGAAACACCACGTTCAAGTTATTTAGTTTGATCTCGTTTATGTACCCAACAATATTAAATGTTTTTAGCATGGAAAGAGGTGAAGCATAATGAAACTATCTATCTAGGCAAGTTTAAATGAGGCCGGAACAACAAAACAACAAGTCCGGAAAATCCTCATGTGCATATATTAGGTTTGGTACTGTTCTGCCCTAAACATAATTTTAGAGTTGTTAAACATGCTAGATGAGTGCATCATGTTAAACTAGGCATTTTTCTACCCCATTTACATATAAAGTTTATTAGATTTGGAGCTACGGTTATTTAATTATGAAATAAAGCATTTTAACATGACATAGGGGCAAAATTTATGCAAACATCATTTTAAACATTTTAAACATAGATGAAAATTGGATATTATTAAACTAGACAAAATTCTAGACATTTTACATATAAATTTTGTTTTAAACCGATGCACGGTTAATGAGTTATTATATGCATGAACTCCAGGGGCTTTTCTATAAAACTGGCAGCCTCTGGAAAAAATGACAAAATCACCAGAGCTGAAAAAAAAACATTACGGGCCGAAACAAAAATCTGACCCAACAACAGGAAAGGAAGGTGGCGCGCTGGGGGTGTGGCTTCACCTAGTGGGCTGAGGCCCATTTGGTGGAACGCAAGGCTGCTGGTAGAGACGCTGGCTGGGCCTTGCCGCGGCTGCAGCCCTTGCGCGCGATGAGGAAGCAGTCGTCCTCTGCTCGGACGAGGACGAGGCAGAGGCAGTAACCTGCACCGGGGACAGCACGGCGAGGCCAGAGGTCGGGGATGCGCGGAGGAGTCCGATCCGACGCGGGAGCTCAGCGGTGTCCAGATCCGAGCAACAGGAGGCCTTAGATCCGTGCAGGAGGCGGCTGCTCGACCTCGAAGGTTGCTGCAACTCCTGAAGAAAGACAGAGAGTTAAAATAGCTTGGAGAGCGATGGGAAAGGAAAAAAGGGCGGGAGAGAGAAGAAAGAAGAGGAGTTCAGCAGCAGTGCTGGCGCGCTCCCCGATGACGAGGCGCCTGGCGAAGCGGTGGCGACGAGGGACTGGAGCTGGAGGTCAAACGGGGCGGCGCAAAGAGTCGAACAGGGGAGGCTGCCCATGGAGTTCGAGAAAGGGTTGCAGGAGAGGTCAGGGATGTGCGGAATCCGTGCATGGGCATGCTGAGGGCGTCGAATCCGGGCGCGGACGACGCGACTTGAAGACGAGGGTGGCCATGGCGGGTCCCTTTGCAGGTCGACGACGACGAGGTGAGGAGGTGGCCGAAGGAGGCAGGGCTCCAAGCGGCTGCGCCATGGATCCTGTGAGAGAAAAATAGAGAAAGGAAGGGGAAGATCGTGAGAAGGAGAGGTGAGAAGCAGGAGGGAAAAAGGAGCGGGGCTGTCGGGGCACTTATCTCCGGCGAGGTTTTGGTCGCCGGTGTCGGCCGGACGACGACGCAGGGTCGAGGGCGATGGGGAGCTGCGGGAGGAGCTCGGGCAGAGGGGATCGAGAGAGGTCTGGTGATTGGTGGGTTTGGATCGGGAGGAGGCTGCGGGATTGGAGGAGGTGGACGAGGGGATCAGGGAGGATCCCGATGTGGATTCGGTGGTGTGGCGGCGGCTGAGGGGGAACAAAAGGCCTATATTTTAGGGTTGCTGCCTAGGGATTGGTCTACATATATATATAGTAAAAGGGTTTTTGGTAGGGACTAATCTGTCCCTCCGATCGTAATCGGATGGTCGGGAAAAATAGGCTAGGGAGGCCAAATAAGAAAACGGAGACGTTTTGTAGATGTTTGGGGATGATCCGGACACAACGGTGGCGACAGTCCGGGTCGGGTCCGGGACAGATTTCGGACGCGCGCGGGAGGAAGTCCGCGGGCTGACGAGGGAGGTTAGGTAGGGCCTGGCGGTGAGAGGTAGTGCAGAAGGCAAAGGTCTGAGAAGAGAGAAGAGGAGAGGCCCGGCGACTATTTTCGGAGACCGAAAACGTCCGACGATAGACCGGCTATAGTGCTGCTATAGTTTAACGTTGGGTCGTCAAGCGGACTCCGAATGCGATGAAACTTGGCAGGCGGCCTACCTACACTATAATAAGACCGCACGCCAACTTTCAACCCATTCCGAGAACATTTTCCAGCCACTTATAAAATACTATTTCGGACATGCCGTGGGCGCGTGCAAGTGTGTCTGGGCTCAGAACGGACAACGGACGAAACTGGGGAAACCCGGACGAATGCAAGTTTTGAAAACATGATGATGCAATGCACATGATGACATGACAAGACATGCATGACACGCAAGCAATGACACGGCAACAACAGCGAATAACTGGAGGACAACTGGCACATCGGTCTCTGGGCATTACAACACTCCACCACTACGAGAGGATCTCGTCCCGAGATCTAGAATGGCACCGGAGGGAAAAACGGAAGAGAAAGAGAAGAGGTAAAACTAAGTTTCTCCTTTGACAAACGAGTGAAACCACGAACCTTGAGAGGTTGAACAAATTGAAAGAAAGAATGCAACTAAGAAGAACAAAGTTGAAAGCACTCCGGTAGGGAAGCGTAATAAGGAAGAACAAATTCGGACAACATTCTGGTTGGAAAGTGATATGAAACTTGATAAGATGGAAAGAACTTGAGCAGAGGACACAACACTCCGGTTAAATGGATAAACCAAGAAAAGAACACGATCCTGACAAAACAAGAAGATGGGTCGAAGAGAGCAACATCACAATGCCTCCGGAACAAAAGTAAGAATGGAATGGAATGAACGAAGGGAAACAAGATCTTGAGACAGCGTGCTTACAACAAATGCTAGAACGGAGTTGTTGGAAAACCAACAACGAAAAGAGGATTAGCTTGATATGGACTTATAGAGGACATCTCAAAATTATGAGGTGACAACTTGCCACTCACGAAAAAGAATTGGATTGATATGACCAAGGAGAGGAGAAAATATTTCACCGGAAGGATAGATGAAGAACTTGGGTCACTTATAAGCATCATAATTAGCAACAATCCTTAGGGAAGGCTTTAGGTGAAATATAACCCAAGATAACTCCAATGAAGAGGTTGATGGATTTAAAATACCCCATTCTTAACAACCTGTGAATCATGAAACATGAACTCAAATTATCAAGAATGACATAATACCACCTGCAATGATAAGGTAGAAAGAATTGCACTCTGGATAGCAACAAGAAGAATACTTGATCTCCTTAGAAAAGAATCTCGATGAACACTTCGAGAAGGAATTTAAATCCTTTATGAGCCATTATGTAGAACCTTCATGAAGAACTCCGTTAAACAAAAGAATGATCAAACGGAAGGAAAAAGAAGTTGAAAACACAAGGTGAATCCTTGCAATGATTTAGATGGAGCTTCGCGATGAAATAAAGTGGCAACTTGGAACACCGGAAGAAAAGATAAGCATTTCGAACCGAGATTGTGATATGATGGACCACTCCGGAAAAAGGAAGTTGAATAAACTCGATGAAACAAGAATGAAATTACATTATGCTTATCCTTCATCAATTAAATTGATGACAAACAATGGATTTGGCACACTACTTATTCTCGTAGAAAGGATTAAGATAGATATAGCGCAAACTTGGGAAGGTCTTCAATGATCCACTGGAAGGGTTGAAACAACGAATAAATTGATATGATAACGAATGACGAGAACTCTTGCACGAGCCACCGTTAGGACTGACAACGAATAAATAGATATGATAGCAAGGAAGAAAAAAATCGTGAATAGCCATCGTAAGAATTGGAAATGAACGAAGTAAAGGGATGAATCACCGGGAAGAATTATAAAAAGAACGAAGATACTTGAGAGGATTTAGATACAAGGGAACGGAGAGATCATGAATTGATTAGAGAATATTTGAATGATGCACCGGTAAGATTTGGAGAACAATAGCTGAAAGCTGGAATGAATAATCACGAAATGATGGCCTTCGGAGAATCAAACTGAAAAGACTCCTGGGTTGCTCCGGAAGGATGAAAAGGATTCTCACAATCAAAACAATTATGAGAGGATGCCAACAAGCTAGAACCATGAATCTTGAAGAGAATGGAACAAGATTGAGAGAAAATCTTCTTCGGTCTTCAAGTGTTGAGAAAGACAATGAGAAACACCACCATGAATTATTGAGACACTCCGGAAGAATCAAAAGCGAAGAGATTGAGCCGACGATGAAAAGAATTTGAAAGATCTTGGAGAAATACATATGACTGATGATAAATCATTCTTATGTCAAACTTCGAAAAAAATTGGGAGTAACTCCGGGAAAATTTAGAAGAGTCAGGTAAGATCCTGGGAAAAGGCCTGTGGGTTAGGGCCCACTCAAAAGATACACCATTGAAAAGATTTAAAAGAGAGGTTGCACCGGTTGAATTAAATGGATAGAATGAGATAACAATCTCGAAAGAGCTTGAAAGGATTACAAAAGCAGAGTGGAAACACGAACCTTCTGAGATTTCTTGAGCACTCCAGAACAAATGAATAGCGAAGAGTGGAAGATTATGAGGTGCACCAGTATGATAAAACTTATGAAACGAGGAAAGGATATGATCAACACCAAAAGCTTGAATTGAATCCACCGGAGAAGAAAGAAAACTGAGAATGATGAGCTTGAAGCTCCATTAGAATCTTCATGAGAATCTCCGGATAAGAACACTGATGAAAAATACTGGAGAGACTTCACAAGAATAAAAGGCTACTTGATAAAGAAATATGAGTCCTTGAAGAAAAAGGGTGGGAGGGAGGGAAAAACAAAGGCAACTTGGAGACGGATGAAACAAACACCGTTGAGAAGAACCGATAATTGATCTTGCTGATGTTGAAATGATCGGAACCACTTGAAGAGAAAACACGCCGGTTGAAAAGGATTGACATGACAATCTCGATTATCATGAGGGATTAGTATTCACATAGGAATACGAGACCACCACTTATAAAAGGTATGGAATCAACATTTGACTTCGAAGCAACTCGAATACCACAACTCAAAACAAAACCAAGGATTGGCTTGCAAAATAAGCCGGAACAAACATATGATAGAGATTTCGTCCGAAGTTTTCGTGGTGGGGCCTACACGGGCTCGATCGTACAGCACCATCATGTACAAGGCAGTGCACGTGACATACGAAGCGTCCCCGAGTCGACATAGCCAAGGACTCTTTAAGACACAACGAGACCACTGTAAAACCAACCGTGGATAGGCGGACCACTAGACGTCGAACCCCAATTTCATATCATACATCTGACGGAAAGATATCCTAAGAGCTACTTGAATTCCCACTTATAAACTCCAGAAATTTTCTGGTTATGCAATCAGGTGTTGGGGGATGCAGGGGAAGCATAATATCTCACCCAAAACTAACAAATCCTACATCCAGCTGTATCCATCCTTCAACACATAACCAAGAAACCTTCGAAAAGTATCCGTTATACGAGTTATGGCAATACTCTCGAACTCCCGCCCCAATACTGCGTGGCGTCGAGGTTATCTCACCAACAACTGCATAAAAGAGATTTTCGATGTCGGCGAAACTAATCTCAGGTATTCCAGAATCTCAACGATAAAATTGTGACGACAACACCTCGGAGCTCAACTCCCCGGGACACTGCCACAACCCCTAAATGACAGGAGGCACCAAGAACAATGTTCTCGTCACAAATCGATCGGAACGATTCCAAGATACCCGCGCGATCCTAAATTTTTTTTAGTGAAATTTAAGAAGAGAAGAGTCAAAACTCTACGTCAGGATGCCTCACTAGAGCGAAGAAGGGACTGAGGAGTAAAAAGAAGTCCTACTCTCCGATATATATAATCCTAAAAGACTCAAAACATTTTTCTAGACTCAACACGTCAGCGATTCGATCAAGTAGGGGGCTCCTAAGGTCGGGGAAGGCTCTGATACCAACTTGTAACGCCCTCGATGCGGCTATATCTCCCACGTGTCGAAGCACGACTTAGAGGCATAACCGCATTGAAAGCAATGTCGCAAGTGAGGTAATCTTCACACAACCCATGTAATACATAAGGGAAAAAGATACATAGCTGGCTTACAATCGCCACTTCACACAATACATGAATAAAGCATTACATCATCCAGATACAATCAAGGTCCGACTACGGATCCAAAATAAAAGAAGGCTACCCAAAATGCTACACAGATCCCCGATCGGCCCCAACTGGGCTCCACTACTGATCAACTGGAAAACGAAACAACATAAAGAACACGATCTTCATCGAGCTCCTCCTGATCTTGGTTGAGTCACCTGCACGGTATCATCGACACCTGCAAACTAGTTTTGGAAGTATCTGTGAGTCACGGGGACACAGCAATCTCACACCCTCGCGATCAAGACTATTTAAGCTTATAGGAAGGGTAAAAGTATGAGGTGGAGCTTCAACACGTGACTAGCATATTTGGTGGCTAACATACGCAAAAGAGTGCGAGAAAAGAAGGCAAAGCACGATCGAGAAACTATGATCAAGAAGTGATCCTAAAACAACCTACGTCAAGCATTACTCCAACACCGTGTTCACTTCCCGGACTCCGTCGAGAAGAGACCATCACGGTTACACACGCGGTTGATGTATTTTAATTAAGATCAACTTCAGGTTTTCTACAACCGGACATTAACAAATTCCCATCTTCCCATAACCGCAGGCACGTCTTTTGAAAGTTCAAACCCTGCAGGGGTGTCCCAACTTAGCCCATCACAAGCTCTCACGGTCAACGAAGGATATTCCTTCTCCCAGGAAGACCCGATCAGGCTCGGAATCCCGGTTACAAGACATCTCGACAAAGGTAAAACAAGACCAGCAAAGCCACCCGAATGTGCCAACAAATCCCGTTAGGAGCTGCAGATATCTCGTTCTCAGGGCACACCGGATTGTCCAAACTTCCGGTAGGCCAGCCCAGAGTTGCCCCTGGTGGCCACCGGCGGCTAACAAGTTGGACCAACACTCAGAGGAGCACTAGCCCGGGGGTTTAAATAAAGATGACCCTTGGGCAGGCCTACCCAAGGGAAAGAAAAGGCTAGGTGGCAAATGGTAAAACCAATGTTGGGCCTTGCTGGAAGAGTTTTATTCAAGGCGAACTGTCAAGGGGTTCCCATTATAACCCAACCGCGTAAGGAACGCAAAATCTAGGAACATAACACCGATATGACGGAAACTAGGGTGGCAAGAGTGGAACAAAACACCAGGCATAAGGCCGAGCCTTCCACCCTTTACCAAGTATATAGATGCATTAATTAAATAAGAGATATTGTGATATCCCAACAAGTAAACATGTTCCAACAAGGAACAACATCTCCATGTTCCAACAAGGAACAAACTTCATCTTCACCTGCAACTAACAACGCTATAAGAGGGGCTGAGCAAAGCGGTAACATAGCCAAACAACGGTTTGCTAGGACAAAGTGGGTTAGAGGGTTGGCTCAACAATATGGGAGGCATGATAAGCAAGTGGTAGGTATCACAGCATAGGCATAGCAAAAGAGCGAGCAACTAGCAAGCAAAGATAGAAGTGATTTCGAGGGTATGGTCATCTTGCCTGAAATCCCGCAAGGAAGAAGAACGAGGCCATGAAGAAGATAAACGGACGTAGCCAACGGATCCTCCCAAACACGACGTTATCGGAACCAACCCGAAGGAGCACACCGGAAAGAAGCAAACAACATAGTAAACAACCCTACAAATTAAGTGGTGCACAACCAAGTATGATGCATGTCCGGTTTATAAATTCATGGCATGACAAAGTGCACAAACAATCCTACAAATTAAGTGGAGCTCAACATGCAACTCCATTGCATATTGACGAAACACCACGTTCAAGTTATTTAGTTTGATCTCGTTTATGTACCCAACAATATTAAATGTTGTTAGCATGGCAAGAGGTGAAGCATAATGAAACTATCTATTTAGGCAAGTTTAAATGAGGCCGAAGCAACAAAACAACAAGTCCAGAAAATCCTCATGTGCATATATTTGGTTTGGTACTGTTCTGCCCTAAACATAATTTTAGAGTTGTTAAACATGCTAGATGAGTGCATCATGTTAAACTAGGCATTTTTCTACCCCATTTACATATAAAGTTTATTAGATTTGGAGCTACGGTTATTTAATTATGAAATAAAGCATTTTAACATGACATAGGAGCAAAATTTATGCAAACATCATTTTAAATATTTTAAACATAGATGAAAATTGGATATTATTAAACTAGACAAAATTCTAGACATTTTACATATAAAGTTTGTTTTAAACCGATGCACGGTTAATGAGTTATTATATGTATGTACTCCAGGGGCTTTTCTGTGAAACTGGCAGCCTCTGGAAAAAATGACAAAATCACCAGATCTAAAGAAACATTACGGGCCGAAACAAAAATCTGACCCAACAGCAGGAAAGGAAGGTGGGGCGCTGGGGGTGTGGCTTCACCTAGGGGGCTGAGGCCCAGTTGGTGGGACGCAAGGCTGCTGGCAGAGACGCTGGCTGGGCCATGCCGCGGCTGCAGCCCTTGTGCGCGATGAGGAAGCAGTCGTCCTCTACTCGGACGAGGACGAGGCAGAGGCAGGAACCTGCATCGGGGGCGGCATAGCGAGGCCAGAGGTCGGGGATGCGCGGAGGAGTCCGATCCGACGTGGGAGCTGAGCGGCGTCCAGATCCGAGCAACAGGAGGCCTTCGATCCGTGCAGGAGGCGGCTGCTTGACCTTGAAGGTTGCTGCAACTCCTGAAGAAAGATAGAGAGTTTGGAGAGCTTGGAGATCGACAGGAAAGGAAAAAAGGGCGGGAGAGAGAAGAAAGAAGAGGAGTTCAGCAGCAGTGCTGGGGCGCTCCCCGATGACGAGGCGCCTCGCGAAGCGGTGGCGACGAGGGACTAGAGTTGGAGGTCAAACGGGGCGGTGCAAAGAGTCGAACAGGGGAGGCTGCCCATGGAGTTCGAGAAAGGGTTGCAGGAGATGTCAGGGATGTGCGGAATCCGTGCATGGGCATGCTGAGGGTGTCGAATCCGGGCACAGGCGGCGTGACTTGAAGACGAGGGTGGCCATGGCGGGTCCCTTTGCAGGTCGATGACGACGAGGCGAGGAGGTGGCCGAAGGAGGCAGAGCTCCAAGAGGCTGTGCCATGGATCCTGTGAGAGAAAAATAGAGAAAGGAAGGGGAAGATCGTGAGAAGGAGAGGTGAGAAGCAGGAGGGAAAAGGAGCGGGGCTGTCGGGGCACTCATCTCCGGCGAGGTTTCGGTCGCCGGTGTCGGCCGGACGACGAGGTAGGGTCGAGGGCGATGGGGAGCTGCGGGAGGAGCTCGGGCAGAGGGGATCGAGAGAGGTCTGGTGATTGGTGGGTTTGGATCGGGAGGAGGCTGCGGGATTGGAGGAGGTGGACGAGGGGATCAGGGAGGATCCCGATGTGGATTCGGTGGAGTGTGGCGGCGGCTGAGGGGGAACAAAAGGCCTAGATTTTAGGTTGCTGCCTAGGGATTCGTATATATATATATATATAGTAAAAGAGTTTTTGATAGGGACTAATCCGTCCCTCCGATCGTAATCGGACGGTCGGGAAAAATAGGCTAGGGAGGCCAAATAAGAAAACAGAGACGTTTTGTAGATGTTTGGGGATGATCCGGACACAACGGTGGCGACAGTCCGGGTCGGGTCCAGGACAGATTTCGGACGCGCGCGGGAGGAGGTCCACGGGCTGACGAGAGAGGTTAGGTAGGGCCTGGCGGTGAGAGGTAGTGCAGAAGGAAAAGGTCCAAGAGGAGAGGCCCAACGACTGTTTCCGGAGACCGAAAACGTCCGATGATAGACCGGCTATAGTGCCGCTATAGTTTAACGTTGGGGCGTGAAACGGACTCCGAATGTGATGAAACTTGGCAGGCGGCCTACCTACACTATAATAAGACCACACGCCAACTTTCAACCCATTCCGAGAACATTTTCTGGCCACTTATAAAATACTATTTCGGACATGCCGCGGGCGCGTGCAAGTGTGTCTGGGCTCAGAACAGACAACGAACGAAACTGGGGAAACCCGGACGAATGCAAGTTTTGAAAACATGAGGATGCAATGCACATGATGACATGACAAGACATGCATGACACGCAAGCAATGACATGGCAACAACAGCGAATAACTGGAGGACAACTGGCACATCGGTCTCGGGGCATTACACTATCTTGCTAGCTAGCATGCATGCGTGAGAGGGTGTCTCCCCTGGCTGGCTGGATGGATGGATGGATGGACAACTGGTTAGCCTGTGTGAGGCCTTGTGGCCATGGCCCGATGGCTTGCTCCCCTGGGTCACTTTATATACTAGTGACCAGGGGACAAGTTACACTATTGATGGTACTGCACACTGTTGATGGTGATGGATGAATAGTGTATGCCTATGCAGCAATAGTGGCCAGGCATGGCCGCGATGTGGCTGTCTTGTCAATGTCTTGTCAGTGTCTTGTCGATGTCGAGTCGGGCTGCAGTCGGCAGCCGACTGGTTGACATAGTCGGCAGCCGGCAGCCGACCGGGCAGAGCAGTCGGACGGGGAGCCGGCAGGAGCGGCCGGGCAGTCGGACTGAGGGGCTTTGCTAGCCCCGATGTCTTGAAATATTGTCTTGCCGTCTTCGGGGTACCCATGGTCAATTACTCTGTCAGTAGCCTCCAAGCCTCCGGGCAACTTGGCAAAGTTGGGCGGAGGTTTTTTGGCGGGGGTTAATGTAGAAAATGTCGATGACAGCTGGCTGCAGGCCGTAGCCGGCGTAGCTTGCTTCGGGCGGGGGCGCGCCAGCGCACACGCTGGGTGTAGCCTCCGAGCCTCCGGGCAACTTGGAAAAGTTGGGCGGAGGCTTTTTGCGTTTGTTGGTGTAGATGATGGCGTCGAGGGTGCCGGGCGCGGACACGAAGTTCGCCGGCTGGAGCTGTCGGGCGCGGACGTGGGGTCCGTCGACTGATGGTGTCGGGCGCGGACGCGGGGGTCCGCCGACAGATGCTGTTGCTGACAGCCGGCTGCGGGCTGCAGCCGGCGCAGCTTGCTTCTAGTGGGGGCGCGCCAGCTCACCCACTGGGTGTAGCCTTCGAGCTTCCGGGCGAGGACGGGGGGTTCCCCACAAAAATGATCATGCAAAAGACAAAGTTAGTCCGCACAGATATATCAAATGTTTGCTTTTAGCATTGCAAGTTTTATGCGGAGGATGCTGACTCGGTTTCGTCCGAGCCCCCTTCAATCTTTTTCATGTTCCCTCCACTCTTTGGCTTGTGCTCTTGCTTGCCGGACAGACGCTCTGCGGTCTATGGCTGAGAGTGGGCCACGGAGTGGAGTGTACAATACTCAGACTTTGGGAGCGAATTTAACCGAGCAGATACTCATAAAAGAAACGACCGGGTCGCCTAAACCGTTTTTCTTCCGGGACGTTATTCGCATGGGGGCCTCCAGCGTTCACTCTTGCTAGCCGAACAGCCGCTCTGTGGTCTGTGAATAAGAGTGGGCCTTTGGAACCGCGCACGCTACTAAGCCGTCTGCGGGAACTAACGTCTCAGGCGAAGCGGCCAGCCTCCGGGCCAACTCTGGCTGGCGTCGTGGCGAACGGTGATGCAACTACAATAAAAGCGGAGGCGGTCCCCGAGCGTCGCTCGAGGTTATCCGGTTTTGCGCGTGGCGCGGAAGTATGCAGGTAAGGAGCTCACATCGATTTTTGTGTACACGAGGTGAAGGTCGTCGATGATTGTCGGCGTGGCTTGGCGCTAGCACGCCGACACACCCACTGGGAGTAGCCTTCGAGCCTCCGGGTGCTCGAAGGGGGTCCCAGTCGGTCGGGTCCGACCAAACAAGTGTCGAGGCGGACTGACGACTGGTCTGGCTTGGCGCAGCCGGCGTCGAGGCAGATGAGCGAACGGGTCGGGCCCCCAGCCGGCCAGGCGACGAAGCCGGCTGGCGGACTGGGCGGCCAGACGGTGACGCGGGTAGCTCGTGGCTGGAGCAGCCGGACGCATCTCTTTTTTTTTGTTCTTAGCCACTGGCTTGACTTTTCTTCTCTCTATTCGTTTTGTCTTTTTTTGCATGAGCAATAGGAAGGAGCATGACGCAGCGGAAACCGACGGCCGGGTCGCGGCAGAAGCCAGCGCCGGGTTGCGGGGAAGCCGGCAGGCCGGGAAACGGGGAAGCCGGCGCGAGCGAAGCCGGCGGGCCGGGTCGCGGGGAAGCCGGCGCAAGCGAAGCCGACGGGCCGGGTCGCAGGGAAGCCGGGTGTGGGAGTCGGTGGCCAGGTGGAAGCAGGCCGGGCGCGGGAGTCGGTGGCCAGGTCGGAGCAGGCCGGGCGCGGGAGTCGGCCATCTGGGCGAAGCGACCCAGCGGGAAGGCCGGACGCGGCGCAGGCCGAGTCGACACGGGGCCGGGTTGCGGGGAAGCCTGCAGGCGCCGAGTTGGCGCACAGGGCGGGGCGAGGCCGGCGCAGGCGATCCGAAGCTGGCACGAGGAGGCCGGCGCGGGAGCCAGCCAGCCGGGTTGCGGGAGGCCGGCGCGGGCGAAGCCGGACGGACAGGCATGTCCGGGCACAGGCGGAGGGGACTCGGCAGGGGCGGAGCCGGCGGCCGACGTAGGAGGCCGGTGCAGCACCGTTGCAGGGTAGACGGCGGAGGCGGCGAGCAGGCAAGAGCCAGCCTGGGCCAGCGGGAGGTGGCGAGACGGCGACCCGGCCAGGCGGCCAGGCGGGTGAGGAGGCGGCCCCGGCGCTGGGGTAGCCGGCAGGGTGTGGCGAAGCTGGCCGGGGACGGCCGGCCTGGCGCGGCTGCGGCCGGTTGGACCCAGCAAACACGCACCACACGGAGCAGGGCGGAGACAGACTCGGCAGGGAGGCCGTCCTGTGGTCGAGGCAGAGGCCGGACACGCGGGAGTGGCCGTGATGCAGGCGCGAGCCGGCGGGCGCCAAGCCGGCGAGCAGGTCGCGGGATGGTGGCGCGAGCCGGCCGCGGAGACGCATGAGCGATGTGCTGTAGGCGCGGGCGCACATGCATATGAGCGAGATAGAACGCACGTAGCGCCAACTGGCTTGAAAAATCCATCGAGCTGCTTGGCTGTGTGCTTGTTTGCTAGTTTGGTTAGTGTATGGGGATAATCTGGCTTGTATCTGGGAATCATCTGACCAATATACATGTAGTGTACGACTCGCATCTAAGAAGTGTTTGGGTAGTGCATGGCCGTGGTTTGACCATTGTTGACTTGCCTCTAGCTAGCTTGCATAGATAGCATATGGAGGGGCGAGCGCTCGTTTTGGCAGGAGCAAGGCGCAACGCGGAGGGAAGCAGACACGAGCTGCGCGTGGATGACCACGGCCGACCGAAACGAGGCCTCGCGCGAAGCACGCACGCGGACGGACGGTCGGCGTTGCGGTGGTGGTGAAGAAGGCAAGGCCGATGGCGAGGTCACGCCGCCCCTCACGGCCATTCCGAGGGCATGTCGATGTCGAGCCCCGACCGCTATCGGGGAGGCGGCGCGACGCCGCGATGATGAAGATGAAGAGGCCGGCGGCAAGGACGCGCCGCCCCTCACGGTCGCTCTGAGGACGTGTCGATGTTGGGCCCCCGAGCGCTACCGGAGAGACAACGGCAACACCGCGGTGATGATGGCGAAAATGGTGAGGCCGATGGCGAGGACGCGCCGCCCCTCGCGGCCACTCCGGGCGCGTGTCGATGTCGAGCCCCCGACCGCTACCGGAGAGACGACGGCGACGCCGCGGTGATGACGAAAGTGGTCTCGCCCGGACTGCGAAACCACCAGCAGCGTGGTAGCATAGTAGTAGTACCGCCCCATGGTGGGCGCCAACTGTCATGGTATTCTCACGGGGGGCTTGTGAGTCGACATATGCCACAAGGGCTTAGTGTGAGGGTAAGACTGCTGCTGATAGGACCGGGAGCGGGTATGCGAGTAGCACGCGCTAGTTTACCCAGGTTCGGGGCTCTCCGGAGAGATAACACCCCTACTCCTTCATGTCTAAGTATATCTGGTATATTTGTACAGAGTGCTCCCGGAGCTGTATCTGAGATCAGTGCCAAGTGCATCTAACTTGGTATATGCATATGGGCACAAGTGTATGTTTGGCCGTGGGTGAATGGATGAATGGATGTATGTGTGAGCTAGCTAGCTATCTTGCTAGCTAGCATGCATGCGTGAGAGGGTGTCTCCCCTGGCTGGATGGATGGATGGATAGCTGGTTAGCTTGCTAGCCTGTGTGAGGCCTTGTGGCCATGGCCCGATGGCTTGCTCCCCTGGGTCACTTTATATGCTAGTGATCAGGGGACAAGTTACACTATTGATGGTACTGCACACTGTTGATGGTGATGGATGAATAGTGTATGCCTATGCAGCAATAGTGGCCAAGCATGGCCGCGATGTGGCTGTCTTGTCGGTGTCTTATCGATGTCGAGTCGGGCTGCAGTCGGCAGCCGACTGGTTGACGTAGTCGGAAGCCGGCCAGGCAGAGCAGTCGGACGGGGAGCCGGCAGGAGCGGCCGGGCAGTCGGACTGAGGGGCTTTGCTAGCCCCGATGTCTTGAAATATTGTCTTGCCGTCTTTGGGGTACCCGTGGTCAATTACTCCGTCATTCATACAGATGCATGCAAAGGTTTAGAAGTGGCCGTGGACAATGTGTTCCCTAGAGTAGAGCATAGGGAATGCATGCCTCACCTTGCTGTAAATTTCATGAAGAAATTCAAAGGAAAGGTGTATACCGATAATTTATGGTTAGCATCTTTGACATGCAGTGTGAAGAAGCACAACTACCACTTGAGGCAGTTATACATGAATCCCAAAGTGAAAGAATACTTGGAAATACACCACTCCAAGTTATGGGCCAGAAGGCAATTCAGTGAAGTGAGCAAAGTTGACTATGTGCACAATAATCTAGCAGAGTCTTTCAACTCAACGATCCGGAAACTAAAGGGTCATTATGTGGTGGATTTGCTTGACATGATAAGGATAGAATACATGTAGAAATTTCATTATCGTGCAGGAATAGCCGAGGCAAAATTCATGGGCCACATTATCATCCCTGCCCTGATGAATGAACTGAAGCAGAAGACAACAGGCTTGGAAATGAACATGACTCTTTGCTCGGGTACCACAACAGAGATATCATATTTGGATAAAGAGAAGAGGGAATGGAGATATTCAGTGGATTTAGAAGTTAGAACTTGCAGTTGTAGGCAATGGCAGATAATTGGGTTGCCATGCATTCATGCCTTGTTTTTCATCACTTCTCTCCCAGGTCCAGCAGGGAACATACAACAGTATGTGCATGATTACTACTCTGTTACAAGGTTCAAAGCCACATATGCTTATGCCTTGCCTGCTATGGAGGGAAAACAACAATGGGACATGGTGGACCGTGGATTCAAGCTTTGCGCTCCAGTTCTGAAGAGAGCAGCAGGTAGACCAAGGAAGAGTCGAATCAGACCTCGCAGTGAAGGAGCTGGACTTGGAGCGAGGAAGCGTAAGTGCACAAGGTGTGGTGGGTCTGGTCATTTTGGTAAGTATTGTGATAACACAGTAGATCCAGCGTTCGGAGAGAGTTTCGATCAAGGCTTCGATGAAAATGTTGGTCAGTAGCCGGTTGCCTCAACAGATGATGAAAATGATGGTCAACAGCCGGTTGCATCAGATGTGGATTTTGACAAGGTTCCAAATGATGATGGTCAACAGCCGCATGATTTTGATGATGATCCAAAATATCCTCCAAATAATGATTCAAGTGAGGCTCCAAATGGTGATCCAAGTGAGGCTCTAAATGGTGATCATGGTGATCCAAGTGAGGCTCCAAATGTTGATCCAAGTGAGGCTCCAAATGGTGACCAACCTTCTGTTGTTGTGAGTTCTGCTAGGTATGTAAATCTTGCAAGGGTCAAATACTACTGTACATCTATCACTTGACATGATCTTATTACCGTTTATGTTTTGCACATCTCTATGGTAGGTTTGAAGAAGACGCGCAAGGTACCGACAACCAAGAGAAGAAGAGAAGAAACAATGAGCACAAGGTGCACGAGGAGCAAAGTGATGGCAAGAAGCTCAAGGAACAGACAGAAGCCCCAACGCTATCTATGAATAATTATGAAACATTATGAATAAGGGATGATGTTGTATTATGAAACATTTATCACTTGACATGTTGTATTTCTGTTGGATGATGTTGGACCTATGTTAGAAGTATGTTTGACATGATGTTTAAATATCTGTTGGATGATGTTTGAATGAGCACATGGTTTTTCCTTTTTTTGATTTTTTTGAATTTTGTTTTGCTCATTTAAATTCTGGTCAAACCTAACTTTGACCAAGATTTAAACAAGTCTAAAACATCAAAATGAAAAACTAGGCTTGGATACTTCTTAGTCAATCCAAAATGAAGTTGTGGTCAGGTTTTTGAAATATTCATGAAAAATGTGCTAAAAAGAGGGTCCAAAGGTAGGGTAAATGGCCTCATTTCTAAGCAAGGTTTTTTCGACCTTGTCTAAATCAGCCAAATAACTTTCCTACACATATATTCTATATGTACAGACTATGTGCGTTGGTTTTTCCATTTTTTGATTTTTTTTTAATTTGTTTTGCTCATTTGAATTCTGGTCAAACTTAACTTTGACCAAGATTTAAACAAGTGTAAAACATCGAAATGAAAAACTAAGCCTGGATCCTTCTTAGTCACTCCAAAATGAAGCTGTGGTGAGTTTTTTTTTGAAATTTTCATGTTCATTTCCCCAAAACACTTCTCTTCACTTCATACAAGAGAGTTTGAGATACTCGAGATATCATACAATACACATGAACTTATCATTTAAATGTATGTAAAGCTTGTTTATCAACTTAAATCGTTAGTATATGACATAAGAAGACTATGTGCGTAGGTTTTTTATTTTTCTGATTTTTATTTAATTTATTATGCTCATTTGAAATCTGGACAAACATAGCTTTGACTGCTCCAAACCCCTCCCAAACCCCGCTAACCCTAGCGCTGAACAAGGACTGTTCATCTAACCCTAGCGGCGATCAAGGGCCGTCGATCTAACCCTTCTAGAAGGAATGTGCGGGGAGGAGGGGGGCAATCCGCGAGATGCAATCTGATTGGCTGGGAGATTGTTTTTTTAACAAGTACCGGGCGCGCTGGATGGACCATTGGGCCGTCTCATTGTCTGGGCTTGAGACCGCAGTAAATAGCCCGTCACAGCTTTTCCAGGCCTTGCATGCATGGAGGCGGCGACGTGGGTTTGCATGCGCGGGAGGCGGCGACATGCATGCATGCGAGCGAGGCGAGCGAGGCGCGCTAGGCGAGCTAGGCTAGCGAGGCGAGCTAGGTAGTTCAGGGCAGTGGTTCAGGGCAGCGATTCACATGCACCGCCCGGTCAAAGAGCTATGCAGTGATTCAGATGCACGTACGCGCCCCATGCATCATTTTCGTGCAAAAATTTAAGTGTGCAAAACGTAAGAGATACACACACGCGTCCGGATTCACACACGCACCATTCTCATCCTTTCTCTCTTCCTCTCCTACCCACAGGCCTATAAATGGGGTGCCTCTCTTCCTCTCCCACCCACAAGACAATCCGATCCTCTCCAACTTCAAACACCCAAGCAACCGAGCCCTCACCAAGCGAGACCAAGTGAAGATGCAGTTCAATAGGCCGACCTGTCACAGCCCTAGATTTGTTTGCAATAGTTGCATAAGAGAGCATCCATGCATCATGTCTAAATTTTGAAAGTTGAATTGAGGTTAGTTGAAACCCTCAGAAATCACTTCAGAAATAATCAACATTAAAAATCTTTTCAAATGTGTCCAAGGAAATGTTCCTCTTATCCTCTGGAAATATTGGCAAGAGGTAAAATCCAAACCAATATTTTTGGTATCTCAGAAACATTTATTTTGGGCATTTGAATTAAATCAATAGCTAATTGAATTGGATTTATATCTACTATTAAATAAATATAGGTCCAATAATTCTGAAATATTTTGTGGAGCATTGGTTTAATTCTTTTAGCTCCTAAAAATATTTTCAGAAGCAAAAAAATTGAATTGGTTTCAAAACCAAATTCAAAACAAACCTGCAAAATAGAAAATAGAACAGAATTAGAAAAAAAACAGGAAAGGACAAAAACCTTACCTGCAGCCCACCTGGTGGCCCAGCAGTTTCAGCCCAGCCCACCAGGGGCATACCTGTCTTAAACCTCTGCCTACTGGCAGAGGCGAGGACGAGCACAGCGCCCGCGCGGGCCGGCACGCAGCTGCCTGCCTGGCCAGCGCGATGCTGGGGATCGCCACCCCGTGGTCGTCTGGAACCCGCTGACCCCCCTCGCTCTCTCTCTCTTCCCCGAACGGTCTCCCCCTCCTCTGTTCTCTCCACTGAGCGCAGCCGTCATCACCGCTCCCTGCTGCCGCAGCCACCGCCTCCCCCTTGCCTCGCCGACATGTCCACGGCCATCGCCTCATCGCCAACACCCTCTCCGCTGAGTCAAGCAACGCCGGACGCCGCCAAACGCCGCCGACACCGTCGTCTTCAACTTTTTGCCTCCCCAGATCACCGGAGATGCCCCGTCGTCGTCCTTGCCTCCCCGAGCTTGTCGTTTGCTTCCCTGCACTCGCCGTGAGCCCCTGAGCTTTTTCCCTCACCTCCCCCTCTCGCTAGCTTCCTCTAGCCGCCGCCCCATGAGCTCCCGAGGCCGCCGTCCGCCATGGCCGGCGAGCTCCGTGCCCGGAGCCCCTCCGCTCCTACTAGATGCTCCGTCGTGCTTCTGATGACCTTTAGGTGCTGCTTAGCACCTCCGTTTGCTCGCCCTCGAGCTGCAGCCCCGCGTCCATGGAACCCGAGCCCCGCCGCCGCTTGACCTCATTGTCATGCCCAACTCCGGCAACCCCAGGGCCTCCCTGCACCTCTGTTGGATGCGGCCGAGTGCTAGCTTTCCAACGGGACCGCCCGCGGCCCAAGCAGCCTCCTGTAGGTGAAACCCGAGCCACTCCGGTGCACACCCACCGCGGATTTGGTTGTCGGCGTTACGACGCCGGCGATGGTGACATGTCTGTATTAATTAGCCACTAATGAGACCACTAATCACCCCTAGAGCCATTGACTAGTGGGACCCAAGCCCTAATTAACCCTGTTCTATTTATGCTTATTTACTTTATAACCCAGTGGGACCCACTTATCAGCATTGACTTTGCTGACGTGCCTTTTGACCGGTCCCACCTGTCTGTGACTCGAGCCAGCACTGTGAGACTGACGTGTGGGACCCACGGGTCAAGTTTTACCCTGGTCAGCCCCAGTTGACCTGATGACGTCACGCCGACATCATGCTGACACAGTAATGTTTTCTGGATTTTAAATAAATCTAAATGATTTATTTATATTCAGAAAATTTTTAAAACTTCTAAAAATCATAGAAATTCAACCGTAACTCCAAATGAAATAAGTTATATATGAAAAATTATCAAAAAAATCCAATCTATCCAAATATGCTGTTTTCATGCATGTTAGAACACTTCAACCTTGCTGTTTAGGTGAAACAAGATAATGCACTAATATGACCTCTTATTTTGGGTTTGCATTTGAATGCTTGATTCAAATGAACTCAAACCAATCTGTTCTAAGTTGCATTAGCCAAAACACACTCATTTTGCCATGTCATGAGCATGCATCATATTGTTGCATTGCATTGATTGTGTTCCTTCTCTGTTGCCAGTGGTTGTCCCCTCTTGATAGACGTTGTACCGACACCGTGATCGTTGACACTGATGAAGACCCAATGATATCTTTAGAAGTGCCAGCAAGCAAAACCCCCTTGTTCATTCCGATAGAATCCCACTCTCCCGCTCCTGCTCTCTTTTACTGCATTAGGACAACAACGATTCAACTGTTACATGCTGCGGTAGTTGAACCCCTTTCCTCTGCATGACCTGTCATTGCCACAGTAAATAGATGAAACCCACTAGCATGAGTAGGAGTTGTTTAAGCCCTGATGTGCCTACTCATTCATGCTTGTTTGTCATGCCTGCTATTGCATAGAGTTGTGTCGGGTCTGATTCATCGGGAATGAATTGGAATGGTGATGAACATGTCCTACTGTGTGTGAGCTAAGTGTGTGAACACGATTTGGTAAAGGTAGCGGTGAGAGGCCATGTAGGAGTACATGGTGAGTTGTCTCATTGAAACCGTTCTTAGGAACTGAGTTCTGTGTCTGTGATCCATGAACAGCTACTACCACTCATTGGGATCCTTAATTGACCCTCTCGGCTTCTTAATCACCCTAGTACTCTGTCCAGGAGTTGCAACTAGTTTCTGGTGTTTGTAGGTTATGTGTTGGCGGCCGTGCGTAGCTCTGACCCTAGGGGTGGGCTATGATGCGGTAGATACACCGTGGCACAGTGTACCGGGCGCCCGTTTGGTGTCTCGGGAACCCTGTTCACATTGTTCGGGGCCGTATGTGGAATCCTCGGCCGGACTCCCTGCGGATGGAACTTGGATAGGCGATAAACCTGGACTAGAGACTTGAGTGTTTAGGTAGGCCGTGGCCGACACACTCGTTGGGCTTCCGCTTGAAGGTTGCCGAGTACATGTCGTGTAAACGACGGTAAGTGGTGGGAGCGTGTGTGAAGAAGTACACCCCTACAGGGTTATCATTATCTATTCGAATAGCCGGATTCCTCAGATATGGAAACTTGGACCCCTTGCATAGTTCATAGACAAGTGAAAGTGGATACTCTAAAATGCGCAAGATAAGCGTGAGTGCTATGGATGGCGTTCTCGTAGGGAGACGGGAGCGGATCCATAGTGGTGTATTGATATGGTGAATATGTGGACTTGTGTGCGCCACCTCAAAAGAGTTACTTGTAGTCGTAGTTTAAGATAGCCACCGAGTCAAAGCTGGCTTGCTGCAGTTAAACTCCACTACCCCCCTTTGTTGATATCGATGCATATGTAGTTAGTTCTGATGTAAGTCTTGCTGGGTACATTTGTACTCACGTTTGCCTATTCTATGTTTTGCATACAGACGTCAGTCTCGCTAGTAGTTCCGTGTGGACTTCGACGTTTAGCTTGATACCTCAGCTATGATCTTGTGCCCTCGGCAGGATCTGGTAGATAGTCAGGCTTCTTAGCCTTTTTTATTTATAGATGTCTGTACTCAGACATGTTAAGCTTCCGCATGTGCTTTGATTTGTATGATATGATTGTTGGGTCATGAGACCCATGTTTGTAATATCTCGCTCCTCGGAGCCTAATGAATAAATATTTGAGTCATAGAGTTATGTTGTGATGCCATGTTGTATTTACACATATCAAGCATATTGTGTGTATGATTGAAATGCTTGGTATGTGTGGGATCCGACAATCTAGTTGTTTATCCTTGGCAGCCTCTCTTATGGGGAAATGTAGTCTAGTGCTTCCATGAGCCATAGTAGTCCGCTACAGCCCGGTTCACCGGAGTCCTGCTAGCCCAGCACTACTGCTCAGGACACTTGACTGGCCGGCATGTGTTTCACTTCGTTCCTATGTCTGTCCCTTCGGGGAATTGTCACGCGGTGATATCCGGAGTCCTGCCTAGCCTGCTACAGCCCGGGTTCCCCGGAGTCCTGTTAGCCCAGTGCTACGGCCTAGATTCACACGCTGCTGACTGACATGCTCGGTGTGATTCATGGATGCCTGTCCCCATAGGTTGGTGCCGCTTTGGGTTCACGACTAGCCATGTCGGCCTGGGTTCTCTATCATAGGGATGCTAGCGACACTATCATATACGTGAGCCAAAAGACGCAAACGGTCCCGGGCCATGGTAAGGCGACACCCATGGGAATACCGTGCGTGAGGCCGCAAAGTGATATGAGGTGTTACCGACTAGATCGATGTGACTTGGAATCGGGGTCCTGACAGCGTTGGTATCAGAGCCTGACTGCCTGTAGGATTACCAAGCCATACCAGTCGAAGATGAGTCTAGAAATGCTTTAGTTATGTAAGGGAATTGATTGTGGAAGGGAATGTAAGGCTCTTTTTACTCCTTATACCTTATGCCCTTCCGATCTGAGTCAACCTCTTCTTTTCTACGGGGTTAAGAACTAGGATTCTCTTCTATCTCTCAGGATGACATGTTACTAAACCGTAGTTGCCTAGGATTGTTGAGTTCAAGCCTCAGTTCAATTCCTACTACTTCCATATGTTCATAGCTGGCCTCAGAACCTTGAGTTTGTGATGTTGAGTGGCTATGCCACCATTTTTGCAGGTTGTCTCAAATCTTTTCAGCAATTACAGTCGTTATGTTGTCCGAGTCATCCTAGGTTTCTAAATAGTCTGATGCATTTGCAAATCCCTTCTTTCCATTCCTGATGTCCTTTTGGTCAGAATAAGCACACTAACCAGTCAGTTGAGGTACTCTGTTGCCTCGACATATATGTTGGAGCTATTATTATGACCCTAGGTGTTTTAGGGAGTCACCTAGTAATCTAGCCATGTTTTGTGTTCCCGGTGTGATGATTCTGGCCACCATTCTTGAAAGCATCCCGTGATGCCATTTAGTTAGTAGGCCTTCTATTTCTGGGTTTTGAACCCGAGATTCACCCTACTTACTTCATGTTGATAGTGTTTGCTCGTTCCTTTAGGTTATTAGTAACCTTTGCATTAGTCCTTGAGGTCCGTGGTATTTCCTTCTTCCAAATACTATGAACCACTTATGGCAGAAGTTTGTTGGATCAAAAGATCACAATAAGAGTGCTCTCGATGAGTTCTCCGTTCTACATTGTGACTCTGCCAGTTCTACCTTTCTGCATGGGTTAACCGGAAGAATTATGTTGAACTCGTTCGACATGCTAACCTATGCATCAACAACTCAGAAAGTGATATGTTCCTTTGAGTTGTCCCTTTTCAGTTGTACTCTAACCTTCGTCTATCAATTGATAGTCAGGAGTAATTATGCATTCGTGCTATTGATGCTTATTATTCTTGTGGTCCGTCAAGCCATTCTATCTCGGAATGACTAGGAGAAACAAACTCCAGTACCTCATCCATATCCAGGATTGGGTCAAAATAGTTGTGCTCCGCAGATCAAAATGCCAATCCAGCTTTTGATTCTGTTCTACCCTAAAGTATTACCGTCTTATGCCAAGAATGTCATGAGAATTGCACAACCTCTCATGAATTCTTGATATAATGATACTCCTCGCCATCGTTGTTCATTGCTCGGTTCCTGTGTTGTCGTAACCGGAATGCCGACAAGTGAATCGTGATGTGTGAACTCAATACTCCTAGCAACTCCGTTGCTTGGTAGTTAAAGGACAATATTCTCATCCTTAGCGTGTTGGTTACTGAACCATCGTTCTGAGATTGATCGTGCTACCTAGTCTTTATTTCCGGTGCACTTTTCGATCAATGAGTTAGGATAGTGTCAATCCTTGCTTATTTGATCATATCGTCTTGCCCTGAAAAGCAAGATTGTTCTCGAGTTTAGTGACATATCGGTGGTTCGTGATTTTCCAAATATCTACTCGGAAGTATTACCAGGTTGTTCCCTGATCACTATGATGAGTTCATGATCATGTTGGTTTTTCTCTAAACCATACATTCTCCAAGAATATGTGTTGGATACCCCTGAGCTAGTTGGTTAAGCTAAACAACAACTTGGAGAGTTGGAATATTGAAGCTTGTCTGACTTAGTTCATGCTAAGGGATATCCTTGTGTGTGTGTGTGTTGAAGATAGATGATATCTTCATCGACTGATCCCCATGATCAGTTGTTGAACCTATTTTCTTGTCCAAACCTTGATTTGAGTGTGGGCTATCGTCAAATCAAGTTAAAACCAACGATATCCGTAATGTTTTCTTACTCGTGGTTGATCCCTCGAGCATACACCATTACATCTTTTGGTCTGACCAATCCTATCACCGTGTTCACATGATGGTGGAAGTCCAGTGATATGGAAAATTCTGATGAGTTGTTGTTGAGCCCATCAGCAGCATTTTTTCTCCCCCATGACTCATGTTGAACATCAACCTAGTGTTGAAAACCTTTTAAGCAATGCCTTCATGTTCCGTTCATGAAGCTTATGCTTGGATGAAAGAAGTGATTTTCTCCAAGTTCACGTGCACTAGGTGTAAGTTGCTGCCATGAATTTGAGAAAGGTTTGTTTTGTTTCCCTTGGAATCATCCCAAATCAGTCATGCATATGTGTGAAGTATTCTATGGTTTGGTAGATTAATTACCTCCACTCCATATGTATTCCCTAGCACACCAAGCCACTGATTGACTTGTTCAAGGCAAAGAAGTCTATGCTTGGGATCTAATCCATGGACTTGCGTAAGACTTCAAAATCCTTTGATGATGGTTCCCCACCTGAACTCGATAGTGTTTTACTATAAGACTACTACGTGGTCATGCTCGTCTTGGATAGTGTGTTCACAGGTTTGTAGCAGAACCAGCTCATGTTTTGGAGCTTGCTATCGCAGTTCATTCCCCGAGAATCTCGCAACGTCATATCATCAAATTGTGTTGCAAAATCTCATTTTCTCTCTAGACTGGATGGGTCTGGAATATCCTAACACCAACCAGATCTGAATCTCAGGCAGATATGATGGTTGGAACATACTCCAATAACTATAATGTTGGTCTCTCTGTAACCGGTAATGTGGATGTCGTGGCCAACACACCTAGCCGGAAGGCCTATTATTGTAGTATCTTGGTTGAAGAAGTTGGTCACCTCCCCATAAGGATCTCACAGGATCTGCCTCCGTAGTTATTCCTTATGGATTCTTGAGCTTCTGAAGTCCGACCTTTTACTTGATGTTCTAGATATCAAACCATATCTATGAATGGATTACGCTAGCACATCAAGGAGAACATTAGAAGCGGAGTGCTAAATGTCTCTTGGTCGATCGTCCAGATTCTGTTCCCTTAGCCTCGCTAAGGGAAGATCTGAGAAGGTGTTATGTTCCTTTGTATCCGCATCATCCATCACTAGTCATCATGGTAGTATGTCGTGTTGCCAGGATCCTTGCCACGGATGTTGGTAGAACCTTGATGAATATGGAAATGCTCAAGTTCTTGAGAGCACGCGCAACCACAATCATCCCTTGCGCTGTCTTCAACAAGGTAGTCCACATCAACCATCCTAGTCCGAGTATGCCATTCCTTCGAGCTCCTTCACACGATCGTTGTAATTGCCTGAGGCTGGTATAAAGAGTTTCAATGATCTTTGTATCAAAACTAATTCTTTTTGCCACTTAAGGGAAATGCTCTACGAGTCACCTTTCCCTAAGGTGTCCCATTATGGAATCATGGCAATTATTTCATCACTATCTTGAGATTTTGCCCCACCCTCTTCAGCGTGAGATTTTTGCCTACCCAGTAAAACCTTGTCATCTACCTCTTTCCATCACTCCTAGTGTGTGATTCGCGTCACAGCTCGTGAGATGTATCTATGTCTCATTCCTTGAGTTAATCCTGAGCTGCTCGATCTTTGAGAAGATAGATCCTTCTAGAGTTTCTTTTCCCTCTCGTTGTCATGTTGGTAGGAGTTCCTGGAGCAAGACTTCGAGACAATGAAGGTGATCAAATCAACATTCCTATGGAGTGCACCCTGGATCGTGAAGATTGTGATAGCTTGTGTCGCTCTGTCTTCCTACCTCACGACTTGAATCTCGGGACGAGATTCTTGTTTAGTGGGGGTGAGTTGTCACAGCCCTAGATTTGTTTGCAATAGTTGCATAAGAGAGCATCCATGCATCATGTCTAAATTCTGAAAGTTGAATTGAGGTTAGTGAAACCCTCAGAAATCACTTCAGAAATAATCAACATTAAAAATCTTTTCAAATGTGTCCAAGGAAATGTTCCTGTTATCCTCTAGAAATATTGGCAAGAGGTAAAATCCAAACCAATATTTTTGGTATCTTAGAAACATTTATTTGGGGCATTTGAATTAAATCAATAGCTAATTGAATTGGATTTATATCTACTATTAAATAAATATAGGTCCAATAATTCTGAAATATTTTGTGGAGCATTGGTTTAATTCTTTTAGCTCCTAAAAATATTTTCAGAAGCAAAAAAAATTGAATTGGTTTCAAAACCAAATTCAAAACAATCCTGCAAAATAGAAAACAGAACAGAATTAGAAAAAAAAACAGGAAAGGACAAAAACCTTACCTGCAGCCCACCTGGTGGCCCAGCAGTTTCGGCCCAACCCACTAGGGGCATACCTGTCTTCAACCTTTGCCTACAGGCAGAGGCGAGGCCGAGCAAGGCGCCCGCGCGAGCCGGCACGCAGCTGCTTGCCTGGCCCTCCCTGGCCAGCGCGATGCTGGGGATCGCCACCGCGTGGCCGTCTGGAACCTGCTGACCCCCCTCGCTCTCTCTCTCTCTTCCCCGAACGGTCTCCCCCTCCTCTGTTCTCTCCACTGAGCACAGCCGTCGCCACCGCTCGCTGCTGCCGCAGCCACCGCCTCCCCCTTGCCTCGCTGACGTGTCCACGGCCATCGCCTCATCGCCAACACCCTCTCTGCTGAGTCAAGCAACGCCGGACGCCGCCAAACGCAGCTGACGCCGTCGTCTTCAACTTTTTGCCTCCCCAGATCAGCGGAGATGCCCCATCATTGTCCGTGCCTCCCCGAGCTCGCCGTTTGCTCCCCTGCACTCGCCGTGAGCCCCTGAGCTTTTCCCCTCACCTCCCCCTCTCGCTACCTTCCTCTAGCCGCCGCCCCATGAGCTCCCGAGGCTGCCGTCCGCCATGGCCGGCGAGCTCCGTGCCCGGAGCCCCTCCGCTCCTACTAGATGCTCCGTCATGCTTCTGATGACCTTTAGGTGCTATTTAGCACCTCCGTTTGCTCGCCCTCGAGCTGCAGCCCCGCACCCATGGAACCCGAGCCCCGCCGCCGCTTGACCTCATCGTCGTGAGCAACCCCGGCAACCCCAGGGCCTCCCTCCACCTCTGTTGGATGCGGCCGAGTGCCAGCTTTCCAACGGAACCGCCCGGGGCCCAAGCAGCCTCCTGTAGGTGAAACCCGAGCCACTCTGGTGCACACCCGTCGTGGATTTGGTTGTCGGTGTTACCACGCCGGTGATGGTGACGTGTCCGTATTAATTAGCCACTAATCAGACCACTAATCACCCCTAGAGCCACTGACTAGTGGGACCCAAGCCCTAATTTACCTTGTTCTACTTATGCTTAATTACTTTATAACCCAGTGGGACCCACTTGTCAGCATTGACTTTGGTGACATGGATTTTGACCGGTCCCACCTGTCTGTGACTCGAGCCAATACTGTGAGACTGACGTGTGGGACCCACAGGTCAAGTTTGACCTTGGTCAGCCCCTGTTGACCTGATGACATCACGCTGACGTCATGCTGACGCAGTAATGTTTTCTGGATTTTAAATAAATCTAAATGATTTATTTATATTCAGAAAATGTTTAAAACTTCTAAAAATCATAGAAATTCAACCGTAACTCCAAATGAAATAAGTTATATATGAAAAATTAATAGAAAAATTCAATCTATCCATTTATGCTGTTTTCATGCATGTTAGAACACTTCAACCTTGCTGTTTAGGTGAAACAAGATAATGCACTAATATGACCTCTTATTTTGGGTTTGCATTTGAATCCTTGATTCAAATGAACTCAAACCAATCTGTTCTAAGTTGCATTAGCCAAAACAAACTCATTTTGCCATGTCATGAGCATGCATCATATTGTTGCATTGCATTGATTGTGTTCCTTCTCTGTTGTCGGTGGTTGTCCCCTCTCGATAGACGTTGTACCGACGCTGTGATCGTTGACACTGATGAAGACCCAATGATATCTTTAGGAGTGCCAGGCAAGCAAAACCCCCTTGTTCATTCCGATACAATCCCACTCTCCCACTCCTGCTCTCTTTTTCTGCATTAGGACAACAACGATTCAACTGTTACATGCTGCGGTAGTTGAACCCCTTTCCTCTGCATGACCTGTCATTGCCACAGTAAATAGATGAAACCCACTAGCATGAGTAGGAGTTGTTTAAGCCCTGATGTGCCTACTCATTCATGCTTGTTTGTCATGCCTGCAATTGCATAGAGTTGTGTCGGGTCTGATTCATCGGGAATGAATTGGAATGGTGATGAACATGTCCTACTGTGTGTGAGCTAAGTGTGTGAACATGATTTGGTAAAGGTAGTGGTGAGAGGCCATGTAGGAGTACATGGTGGGTTGTCTCATTGAAACCGTTCTTAGGAACTGAGTTCTGTGTCTATGATCCATGAACAACTACTACCACTCATTGGGATCCTTAATTGACCCTCTCGGCTTCTTAATCACCCTAGTACTCTGTCCAGGAGTTGCAACTAGTTTCTGGTGTTTGTAGGTTATGTGTTGGCGGTCGTGCGTAGCGCTGACCCTAGGGGTGGGCTATGATGCGGTAGATACACCATGGACGGTGTACCGGGCGCCCGTTTGGTGTCTCGGGAACCCTGTTCACATCGTTCGGGGCCGTATGTGGAATCCTTGGCCGGACTCCCTGCGGATGGAACTTGGATAGGCGATAAACCTGGACTAGAGACTTGAGTGTTTAGGTAGGCCGTGGCCGACACCCTCGTTGGCCTTCCGCTTGAAGGTTGCCGAGTACATGTCGTGTAAACGACGGTAAGTGGTGGGAGCGTGTGTGAAGAAGTACACCCCTACAGGGTTATCATTATCTATTCGAATAGCCGGATTCCTCAGATATGGAAACTTGGACCCCTTGCATAGTTCATAGACAAGTGAAAGTGGATACTCTAAAATGCGCAAGATAAGCGTGAGTGCTATGGATGGCGTTCTCGTAGGGAGACGGGAGCGGATCCATAGTGGTGTATTGATATGGTGAATATGTGGACTCGTGTGCGCCACCTCAAAAGAGTTACTTGCAGTCGTAGTTTAAGATAGCCACCGAGTCAAAGCTGGCTTGCTGTAGTTAAACTCCACCACCCCCCTTTGTTGATACCGATGCATATGTAGTTAGTTCTGATGTAAGTCTTGCTGGGTACATTTGTACTCATGTTTGCCTATTCTATGTTTTGCAGACAGACGTCAGTCTCGCTAGTAGTTCCGTGTGGACTTCGACGTTTAGCTTGATACCTCAGCTACGATCTTGTGCCCTCGGCAGGATCTGGTAGATAGTCAGGCTTCTTAGCCTTTTTTTATTTATAGATGTCTGTACTCAGACATGTTAAGCTTCCGCATGTGCTTTGATTTGTATGATATGATTGTTGGGTCATGAGACCCATGTTTGTAATATCTCGCTCCTCGGAGCCTAATGAATAAATATTTGAGTCGTAGAGTTATGTTGTGATGCCATGTTGTATTTACACATATCAAGCATATTGTGTGTATGATTGAAATGCTTGGTATGTGTGGGATCCGACAATCTAGTTGTTTATCCTTGGCAGCCTCTCTTATGGGGAAATGTAGTCTAGTGCTTCCATGAGCCATAGTAGTCCGCTACAGCCCGGTTCACCGGAGTCCTGCTAGCCCAGCACTACTGCTCAGGACACTTGACTGGCCGGCATGTGTTTCACTTCGTTCCTATGTCTGTCCCTTCAGGGAAATGTCACGCGGTGACATCCGGAGTCCTGCCTAGCCTGGTACAGCCCGGGTTCCCCGGAGTCCTGTTAGCCCAGTTCTACAGCCCGGATTCACACGCTATTGACCGACATGCTCGATGTGATTCATGTATGCCTGTCCCCATAGGTTGGTGCCGCTTTGGGTTCACGACTAGCCATGTCGGCCCGGGTTCTCTGTCATATGGATGCTAGCGACACTATCATATACGTGAGCCAAAAGGCGCAAACGGTCCTGGGCCATGGTAAGGCGACACCCGTGGGAATACCATGCGTGAGGCCGCAAAGTGATATGAGGTGTTACCGGCTAGATCGATGTGACTTGGAATCGGGGTCCTGACACGACCTTCAACCGTCCTCCTGTCGTGCCGGAGCTGCGCTACACATCGGGCGTGCTCGTGGAGAGGGAGCTCCGTGTGTGGGCTATTTCAAGGTGGAGGGGTTCCGTCGAACTCACCTGCGCCTTCCTCAGAGCCGGCTATGCCCACCTCCCACGGGGCTCGCCGAGGATGTTCACCCTCACGAGGTTCGTGACCACGGCGGCATCCTCCTACTACTCACGGTCACCTTCACCAACCCGTTTTGACGCGCGCGAGCTCCTCGGCCAAGTCTATTGGTGCGGCTGCGAGGCCATCTTCTTCACCGTCTACAACATCTACACAAACTACGAGCGCATCTTCCCCGCTCCAGGCCAGATGCACTCCCTTCCCTACGACGAGGAGGAGGAGGTGTGAAGATGAAGACGGTGTTGAAGGGGCACGCGCGGACAAGGTGGAAGAAGGAGGTCAAGATGAAGATGTTCAAGCCCGGAGTCAAGCTCGTCATGTTTTGTTTTTTATTTTGTTGCTTTTCTATGTCGTGTCATGTTTCGTCATGTGTCCGTGAACTGTCCGTGAACTTATCTAAGTTATTGTAATGGTACGGTGTGTTCCATCTTATCTAAGTTATTATGGTTTATTGTGTGTGTTAAAAATGTCCGTGCCCAAACATATCATTTCTTCCCTAAACAAGTCATGAAGTTCGAGAACTTGTGGTGTTCATTAATGAAAATCGGAGGGGGTGAGAAGCCCTCTGTTTCATTCAAACAAAAAGTCATGAACTAACATGCAAATTTATTCCCTTTAAATCCTAAACCAAGTGCCACTCTAACCCTAAACCAAGTGCCACTCTGACCAAAATCATGTGGTAGTGCAACATACATTTTCAACCTTCCAACCCTCCAAAATTTAAGTGCAAAACAAAGGAAAACCACTCTCACGCGTGTGCAAACATTCACGGTCTCACTAATTTTTTAAAAAAATTCACAGTCTCACTATGTATACCTTCCTTCCCTACCCATGTCAAAGTCTTGTCATCTGTCCTAGCGGTTACCAGCGCAACCCTAAACACCACAAACCCATCCGGTCCTGGGTTCGAGTCCCCAGCCGCACCAATTTTTTGTGCATTTTCCACCCTTCATATTTTAGACAAATTATGTTTTCCTCAATGTAATGCCCTTAAAAAATGTTCATTTATTTTGGCACCTGGCGTAAACCTCTACCAAAGCTGAGGCACATTTTCCATAACATTTTGGTCTTTGATTTAAATCACGGTGTATTTGAATTGGATTAATTAACAGCTCCAAAAAATTTCTAACCTTAATTGTTTGGCTCCGGAATAATTCAATTAGCTTCCACAAAAAGTTTCAGCATTATGATTTACTGCCTAAATTAAATCAGAATAGAAAACAGAAAAATACGCAAGAGAACCCCCGAATGGGCCTAATTGGATGCAGTTGGCCCATTAGTCTAGCCTGCACTTGGCTCTACGCTCTGAATTTGGCCCAAGAGCAACCTTTTTTTGGACAGAAAGGCAGAGCAGAGAGCTGCATTTCATTGATCAAAAGTTTTTGAATTCCCAATTTCTTCTCTTTTTTCCAACATATTTAAATGTTGGTCACTTCTTCTCTTTTTGTTTCAACATTTAAACAACCTTAACCAACATTTAAACTAGGTGAATTTCTCAAACAATTACAAGATTACAAATTCCTTCATAATTCATGCCTTTCCATACATTTTCAGCATTACAACCAGTGCGATTACCATACCTACAAATGCCCAAAAGTATTTGCAAATGGGTATTGGTAGTGCTTGATCTTTAAGCTTCCTAACCTTCTTCTTCAACATCCTAATCTCAACAGCTAGCTCTCTGTTAGTGCGTGCTTCGCCCTCCATCTCTTCTTCTGGAGCTCGTGGTGCAGCCACTGCCGTTCGTGGCAGCATGCGCAACCACTCTTCATGCTCTTCTTGCAGTTCATTCATTAGAGTCTTGGCCAGAGCATCGACCCAAAGAAAGAAGCATGTCACCTGCATGAACACCAAACAGATCAACCCATTGCTCAAAGATCCCGACCACGAAAATGGTGCAATTGCCCCGATTCTTACCCCATTCTCGCTGCACACGTAGAACGGACGATTCTGGTTCCTCGGTGTCTGAGAAACCCTTCGATCAACGCCCGCCCAACACCGTGGACAGACGAAGACAGGCATGTCCACACGCGCCCGGCTCTGCATCCGCGAGGTGGCGCGGGCACTTGAGGAAGACATGGAGCTCGGAGCCGAAGGGGATCTCAACGCCGCCGCGCCCTCCACTGCTAGCTTCCCACCACCGCGCCCTCCACAGCTAGCTTCCCGCCTCCGTGCTCTCTCTCTCTCGCCGTTGTCACCGCCGTGCTCTCTATCGCCGTGGTCACCGCCGCTGTCACCCGCTTATATAGCACACCCGCCAACGGCTCTCTGCTCAACGACTCTCTGCTGGGTCCCACAAGCCACGCGTGCAACGGTCTGAATAAAATTGGCCGTCTCTGCCGCCTGGTCCCACCTGTAAGGGCCGAGTCAAAAGGTTGACCTGACGGAGACGGCAGAGTTCACGGAACGAGTCGGTGCGCACGGACTAGGGGCAAAACTGAGCACAATTCGCATCTGAGGGCAAAACTGAGCACATGGACACCACTGAGGGCAAAAGGATAATTAACCCTATTTTCTTTCAAATCTAGGGCTATTGTACGGTGGCCTGCCAATCTTAACAAAGAAGATAGGCTTCCCCTTCCGCGGCCACTAGAGGGAACTTAGTCTCACTCTTGATGAGAGTATCATATTGTGATTGTAGTCGTGTGATTTAAAACACAAGGTTTGTGTATTCAGTTGAGTCAGATGTGCTAATTATCTGGCATTAGATATTTGGTAGTTCCATCCATGTGAAACTGAATAGATGTGAACTTGGGCTAATTTGCAGTTTGGATATACAGAGAAATGATAAATTGATAGTGCAAGCGCATATGAATCGATCAAGGTTAACTTCTATCACGCTTTTGTTGTCGAATATACATATGCAGAGGCGTAGTGCTTTCTTAGACCATATATGACATTCATCATCCATTGCAAGCTTCCCCTGTGCTTTTTTACATGCTGTTAAATCTAAATAATGGATTCCAACTAAGTCACAGTTAGGCAGGCAGATAAAGTGTTTGCAAAGAATGTCAGCAAATTTTTTACTAATAAGGATGCCTGTATTCCTGCATTATAAATTTTGTTGGGTGGAGTGACACTGCACACTCATCTGTTTTCCATTCTGCTCCAAACGATCAACTAGGGTATTAACACTCACTCACACTAACAGCCAGGACCGGTATTGTTTTCAGTCTGCGCATGATGTTCCCTTACGACCTACCAAGCTATAAATGCATTTTTTCTATTTCAATCTAGGTTGGGATTCATCTGAATGCTCAAGCCAAACGATCTTGAAAGATCGTTTTTAGGCATAATAGTCTAGACGTATGTTTTGGCTTCTAATATACGTCTAGACTATTATGACTTTCACTAGATCCGAGGAGATGGTCTTTGAGAAAGCTAGCACCCAGAATAAAGTCGTTCGCTAACTATATGTAGGGCAAAGAATATACAAACAATTAATGTTTAGTCAGATATTACTCACAAAATGTTGTTTAGTCCGATATTATATTTTAAGCTAATTTGTTCTTATAGAAAAATAAATCAATAGACAACAGCTGGATAGCTGCAAATCAGAAGAGATCGATATACTTTAATTTATTGAACAAAATCAAGATTGGAAAATAGATATATTCATGCAGTTTCCTTTGAAGTCCAGCTGCATCGATATGATGAAGTCTTCTCTTCTTTGGTAATAAAAGGAAAGCAACAACAACAGTACATTTTTTCCAGGCAAAACAACAATAATGTATACTGACGTGATGATGTGTGCAAAAACTTCCCAAGCACACCATGCTAATGTGCTCCCCCCCCTTTAATATCTTAACTATATTTTTATTACAAGTTTTAGAGTGGTTGGGCTTTTTTAGAACCGTTCGTTGATGTCGATCTAACGTCAGACAAATACGAAGTACTGGGTAGTACTCCGATGAAAGTACGCGAAAGTACTAAAATGAGTGGGGCCGGTACTCGTGACAAGGTGGGGATGCGTTTTAATCTAGGGGCAGTTTAGTCCTAGGAAAATTTGCACGCGCTGCCCCTCTCGTCGAATGCATAACCGCCGCCATGGTGCTACACATTCCACAATTACTCATCGGCGGCCATCGCCTCCCACTCCTCCAAGTCCACCGCAGTCATCTCCTCCTTCCTGCCGCTGCAACTTCGCTCCACTCAGGCAACCCCCCCCCCCCCCCCCCCCGCCCACCCCCACCCCCTCTTCCACGGCAGATCGAGCTGATGGCCGGCGGCGAGAACACCGACTTCGTGCAGATCACCGGTGGCGACCAGGTCAAGTTGGCCAGGTTGAGGGAGATCCGTTCTTGGTTTGACAACACAAGGCAGATGAGCTGGACGGCAATGGCCACTCTCAAGAATTTGACGAAGAAGGAGAGGGCAAAGCTTTTCCCCCCGCCCGCGCAACCGATTCAGAAGATCGAGATCCTCCTCTGGGCGATGGAGCAGGCTAATTCGTCCAGCGAGTGGACCAGGCGGAGGTGGTGGGCGTTCAGATCCAGGGTAGAGCATCCACTGGATCAGGAACCCACCGTGCACGAGGTGCCATTGCAGATTGTGCAGCCTCCAACCGAGTCACCGGAGACTCCGAAGCGCAAGATGAGGAGGACAGTGGTTGCGACCTCGCTTCCCCGCCGTTCTCCACGCTTCCCTCGCCGCTCTCCTCGTCTGAACGGCGGCGGTAGCTATGTTTAGAGTAAGCTTCCCCACTCCTCATCTTCCTACTGCTCGTGCTTACATCGTGGTGATACTGATCGTAATAGCTCAGAGAGGGAATGCTAGATGGCATTTTAATCTCAATGAATTGCATGAACATTTGAGTACATGGATTTGGAGGATGGATTATGATGTATGTGAACCCTAGGCATCATATGAACCCTAGGAAAAATTAGTAATGTTCTAGTGGTAGACACTGAAATATTTCGGTACACATCGGTAGGCACTGAAATATATCTTAACTGCCCTAGGCAAAATTTGTAATGTTGTAGTGGTGGACACTGAAATATTTCGGTACACACCGGTAGGCACTGAAATATTTTGGTACTGCCCTAGGCAAAATTTGTAATGTTGTAGTGGTAGACACTGAAATATTTCGGTACACACCGGTAGGCACTGAAATATTTCGTTACTACAATTTCAGTACACACCGATGCACACTGAATTATTTCACTACTGCAGTTTCAGTACACACCGGTACACACTGAAATATTTCAGTACTGCAAATTCTATACAAAGTTGGCATTTTGTCATTTATGTGTGAATTAATCCATGCATCATATGGCCTAACTTTGTACATGAGTTTGTGTCAATTTCATGTCTATTTATTGTTAAAATTATTGTCATGCCATGAAACACAAGACAAGTCACTGACCCAAGCTTGCAAAGATGCCATATCAATGTTGCTGATATGAATATGCATGTTTTCACCAAGTCTTGTGTCTGAATTAAAACTGAGCATTTTTTCTTGATGGTATCCATGGATCTAGAACTCCTATGAAATTGCTCATGTTGGATGTTTTGTTCTCCATCATTTGTACTAGCATTCCGTGCGATTAGATGCCATGACAAGACCCCTGGCATATTTATTTTCTTGCCTCCAACATCACATGTGTGTTTTGCAGGAAAAAACCTGGAGTTCACCAGGCTGGCTGAAGTTGTGAGGCTGGGAGGCTGATGGTGCTGCTACTGGCTGATCCTTCTTCTTTCAGTTTTTGTTCGTCATTTCTCAAGCCGTTGGACCAGGGCTACTTCCCAATGTGCTGTTAATGTATTAAGTAGTTCCTTCGAATTTGTAGTATTAGTTAGTTTGAATGTGGAAGTACCTTAATTTTTAGGAACGAAATGTTGCTATGTATGACCAAGGGTTTCATACCTTAATCTTTGGATAATTAATTATGTGAACTATTGGATGTGGCGCATAACGAAATGCCTCTACCATTGATACTAGTTCAACATGTCGGTCCAATTAGAGACCAGCCACTACCATATAGAACAGTTAGCATTTCATACTACAACCTGGCACGTACAAAACATCACACAGTGGAAGCACATCCCTAAGCACCTTGCATTGTACAAGGTCTTAGAGACAAGCCTCTACCATATATAACAGCTACCATGTCACACTACAGCCTATAAAACATCACATAGTGGAATAATCATAGCTAGTAGAGCATTAGTTACCAGTTAATAATAGGTTCAATCCATCACAAGCAATAGTACCTAGATATGAGTAGATATAGGTACGGTAATACACGACAAGTACTCACAAACAAGAGCTAACACAACAAGTTCATTTCACATTGATATGTGGCCCACCCCAGTTCTAAATGAGGTGGATGGTGATCATCATCCTCAAGTCATGGCGACGGGTGTTCGCAACAGTGAGTAGGATGGCCTGTCCTACCCGAAGATTCTTGGCACGAAGGAACTTCTTCCACCCTGTCCTGCTCAAGACAGTGCGACCGTCCGTGTCCACTTCATAGGCACAGCTGGTGATGGAGCCCGTTCTGGTAAGGCATAGTCCAGCAGCCATGCCTTCTTCGTCCGGGTCGATGCCACAGCTATCAAGTAATCTCTTAGGTAATTTCTGAAAACAGTTGACATGATATATGATCATGTCACGTGCAATTATCAACAAAGCATACACTTCAAGACAAACATATCATTGGATTCAACACTGAGCATATATATCATCACATCACTACACTATACGCCAAGCATCAAATTACTACAGTAATTAGGCATATCATTAGATTACTGCGTACACTAAGCATATCATCGCATATTACTACACTACATGCATGTCATAAAATTCTTCACTAAATGAATTCTAAACTAGGCCTCTCATCACACTACTACAACATGCATATCATATGAACTACTACACTAACTAAGCATGCATATCATGTAATTACCACACTAAGTAACATACCATGATATGCCGTTTAACATTCGTCCTTGTGAGGCGGGTCACGAATGGCTTCCCTAGATAGTCTTCACGTAGCGGAAGCATGTCCCAGAGGTTGCCGATTTCCTCGTCGCCCAGTCTGAGTCCTTGGGCATACAGGTATTCAACAAGTGGGTTCTCATCATCATCTGAATTGTCATCATCTGAATCAGCACCATCTTCCTCCTCATGAACTTCATCCTCACTATCCGGAATCAAATTTAGATAGATAATAGAAATCCTGGGCCTATCTCTTCTGAAGGAGAAGCTGATCAATTCACCCCCACTAAGACGCATGCGGGCGATGAAACGATCCCAATTATCTCCTCCTATATGGGTTATCTTTCGCCCCTTCTCGACCTGCATAGTGTATGGGCCCCAAGAGCGTCGAAGGTCACGGTGTCTGCGACGAGCTCATTGAATGCCAATCTCACATTGCATGGTACGATCTGTGTAAGATAAAAACAAATAACAAACACAATACATTAGTGGAAATAGCAAAAAAACAAAAAGAATGTACTGTCAGAAGGTTCATATAAATTGTTACCGCTGCAAAATCAAAAGAAGGCTGGAAGTAGATGCCGAACAGCATGGCAGTAGAAAGGCTGGTCCGGCACCATGAGTTGCAGCGTCCACATTGTGCTTCCTCCATTCTACACAGAACATGTTGAACTCTAAGTTGAATTGTACATAGTACAATACAAAGATCATACATATAATAAATCATAGTGATAACCTATACTGGCAATGGCCAATCAATCTATTTTCTATCATCTATGTAATAAAGCAATGCCAGTGACAATGGCAATGCCCGTCTCATCTAAACCTGGGAATAGTTCGGCATCCAAACTAAAACCAGTCCAATCCACGGCACACATCAAAACCAAACCAATCCAGATATTTTCATTTAGAATCTAGACCAAACCGAACTATACATGCTCGTCATCCAACCCAGTCCAAACCGTTTTCAACTTTTGGATTGAATCCAAAGGTTCAAACCGTGGACAAAGCCATATGAGAGGGCACGTCATGAATCTAGATCAGACATGGCGTCAAAGCTCGAGAGAGCCGACGAGCTCCGGCCGGCAATAGCGGCTCTTGGATTTGAAGCAGTAGTAGGTGGTAGTGGCGGCTCAAACTAATTGATTGATTTGGTCTCAAACCATAGAAACCAAATCAAGATCCAATCCAAAAACTAAGTTTCAGTCCAAACCAATCGGCTCAGATCCGCCTCCATATGGAGACGCGGTTGGGGAAGGGAAGAAGAGGGGAGATCTCACGTACTTGCCGGAGTTGGCGGCGGCCGCGCACCGGCAACGAAGAGAGGGGTCGTCGGGAGATGGCGGCGGCGACGGCGCTGGTCGAGAAGGGGAGAAAGAAAGATGTGGAGTGGTCGAGACGGGGAGAAAGAAAAATGTCGTACATGTGGTGGCTTGGTTGTGTGGATGACAAGGGGACCCACTTGTGAGACCGATAACAATTGATGGCAAACCGCACGAGGTGCACGACCGCGTGCACGACCACCATGTCCCCACGTGGAATGGGGACGGCCGGGTGGGTGTGTCGAGTCAAATCGGCACCCGCGGCTTCTCGGTAACTCCAAGAGGAAGGAGCAGTGCATTTCTTCCCCAAATCGGGTAGAAAACCCTCGTCCTCTCCCCACCCTCTCTTCCTTCCTCACCACCTCACCACCCTCTCCTCCTTCCTCACCACACTCCTCCCTTCCTACGCCTCCCTCCTCCTGTCTTCGACCGAAGATGAAGCACGGACATGAAGATGCGGCGGACGAGCCGGAGGCAACCATCGGAGCAGAGCAGTCTACTGCCGTGGCTGCAGCCGTACGTGGAGCGGCAGAGTCCACCGTAGCGGCGGAAGCTGCCGATGCAGCGACCGTTGTGCCTGCTCTCGCTGCCATCGCAGCCGTCGAGGCACCCGTCGGCGAGCACAAGGTCGGGGAAGATCTGGAGGAGGAGGAGATGAGAAGGCGTAAGCGCAAGGTGCATGACGAAATCGAAGAGCTCTTCGAAGAGAACACCATAAAGGAGTTCGACGTAGATTGCAGGAAGGGCAGCGACTTCAACGAGGATGCCATCGACGAGCTATCTGAGGTAGTACTCTGTTTTTTTCCTCTGTTTTTTTCATGACATTGGGGTTTTTCTTGTTAACTAGATGAGCATCAATTTCACTTGGGCGTGCTAGTTCTATGTATGTAGGATTGTAGGGATCTAGCATAGATCTTCATGTTGGATGTGGATTTTTGAATCTGATTCACATTCTGATTCCAGCAGATACTCTGGGTTTTTTTCAAGGCATTGGGGTTTGTCTTGTTAACTAGATGAGCATAAGTTTCACAAGGGATACATTAATGAAAGAAGTGGGGTAATGAACCCAAATACAAGAAAATGTTCATGGCAGGGATACATTAATGAAAAAAGTGGGTTAAACAATGGATATATGGCAGGATTCTCCATTGGCTTCCCAAGGACAGTGACAAAATGCTGCAGTTCCTGATTCATTTTAGTTTATGTAGATGAATTAATTTGCACACATGTTCATAGATGATTAGTTTGCACACATGTTCATAGATGATCCATTTGCAAATTCTATACAGATTTCCATTTTGCAAAGGAAGTGATCGCTCCCTTAATAATTATGGGCTGACAGTACATATCCACTGGATACCAAAAAATCAAAACATTTCATCTAGCCAATTTTCCACAGTATGTTATCTAGATGATCACAACCACATCTCTCATCAATATGAGCAGTGAGACACCCCATAGCTCCTTTACCAATTTCCTTCTAAAACTTATCAGGGTCTAACAATGTTGGAGAAGCAGTATTGCCGCTGTCAGAAAGAATAATGGTTTCTTCATTCCAGTAGATAGAACAAACCCCCCTTGTGTGAAACATGGACGAGTATAATGAAGCCATTTTTCTGATTCCAATAAGAATTACACCTGTAACAAGTATCAAATATCATTAAACCAAGTCACTTCATGAAGTCTTTCATGTGTTAATTATGTACTACTTGTGCACTAATCTATAAATGCAACTATTCCACCGTCCATATTTATGCATGTCAATTTCTTTGGCTCAATTATGTATGTGCACATATGCCTTGTTTCTAGCAAATAGATAGTTGCCATGTTACACATGTGTACTTTCAAAACATTGTAATTAAAGTCAATGTACCATACTAGATTAGTTGAGTTCTTCTATGTGTACTAATTCACTAATTCACAGGAGGATGACGACGACGTGGACTACAACATGGACAGCAGGCACAGCAAGAGCCGGTACACCCTGAGGCATCTGATTGCTGGGAAGATCAAGTACCGTTTCTTTGGCAAGATTGGGTGCCCTTTCTGTTGCAAGGTGATCGGTGGCGGCATAGATGGCATGATCCAGCATGCCTTCAGCACTGGCAATGGACATGGTAAGAAGCATAAAGCCAGTACTCTGGCTAAACATGCTGCCTACGCACGCTTCCTCGAGATTGTTAAAGTCAATGAGCCCTACAACATGCATTGAAGAAGGGAGAGAAGTGATGTGCTGCTAGAGTGCTGCTGCTGCCCCAGGACCGCCGCGTCCTGTTATGTTATCTATGTTTGTTTGTTGTTGGAGTCTAAAACTGATGTCCTATGGTGTGTCTGAACATATGCTGAGCGGTGGTTGATCTGCCGTTTATGTTAAGAGTTTGCTGCTACTCTGGTTTAGTGTTCCTAGTTGTTAATACTATTTTGGTGATGCATGTTTAAGCCTTGTACAATGCTAGATGCTTAGGGTGGTGCTTAGAAAAATAAACAGGGTTTTTCTGAAGCATCGGTGCCTATTTCTACAGGAGAGACGCCTAGTTATGCGTCTACCCTGTACAAATAAGCACATGTGCTTAAGAAAAGTCTGGTTTATTTCTATAAGAAACTCCCCTAAGCACCTTGCATTGTACAAGGCCTTAGCAACTCAAGTATCGTATGGTGGTCTATGTTATGGTTGCTGTGTTATTCTGCCATACGGTGATGCATGCTAGGAACTCTAATAATATGACTATGCTAGTTATAGCTTGGCATGACTATGTTTAGTGTATAACTCGGCATGTTCCTGCAATATCTATGAGCAGTTACAACTGAACTATGCATTAATTTTTGACAAAATTAAAGCATGCAAATGATTGCCGATTCCACCTATTGCCAAATCAAGCTTTGTACTGATGATGCATTAGATATTGCAATAAGTAGAGGATGCTCATGATTGCCAAAAGTACCTATTTCCACTTTCTGATAAGAACTAAACGTGTATCAAATGATGCTAAAAGTAGAGCATGAGCATGAGAATGTATCAATGCATTAGATATTGCAATAAGTAGAGGATGCTCATGATTGCCAAAAGTACCTATTTCCACTTTCTGATAACAACTAAACGTGTATCAAATGATGCTAGAAGTAGAGCATGAGCATGAGCATGTATCAATTGATTATCAATTGATGCTACCTATTTGTGTTTGAATGGGCTCAATAAAGCTGGTGCTGGTTTATGCTCTGTGCATGACTGTGATGGTAATGAAGACACTTGGTTGGCTATGCTCTTGCTGTCAAATTTAAGTTTCAGTTCTTTAAGACTCTTTGTTTTTGCTGCTTGCTCAGGATCGACTAGCTTTCTCGGGCGTCCACGTGCTCTCTTCCTTTTGGGGGAGTTGGGTGCACCATTTTTGGGGGAGTTGGGTGCACCGGTATCCTTCTGGGAGTTGGATGTGTCAGGTTCGTTGGAACCATCAGGATTGTTGACTAATTGTACGTCCTCTTCTGAAGCATCAGGTAGAACTGCTTGCTGGGCATCGTACACCTCCTTCTGTATAAGAGAGAGTGCTGCGTTAGTTCTAATCATGAGACTTATGAAATAAATGATATATTCTTCATGTACCACTAACTGTTATGGGGAACTTATATGATTCAAGACGAAGCGCATTGCAATTTGAATGCAGTAAGGTTGTACATATTTTCCACCTGAAAATATCTATCCTTGCCTATATTGGATAACCGACACTGATGTCAGCATAGCTTTCAAGCTAAACAAAGTACAAATTTAAATTAGGCATTCAATTACCTGGTTCAAAATATCGGTCATTTCATCCCCGTTCCATGACAACATGTACTGTAGTGTCCAAACCGCACAGGAAGTCCTGCGATGTTTAGTTAAAGATCAGTAATCTTATTCATGTAGGCAAATAATAATTTATGAGGCCATGCGTACCCATCGGTCTGTTGTGGTATGTTCTCATAGCATTTTTTGGTCCATTCGGCAAAATTGATGTTCTTAGCTGGTGATATCAACCCTTTCTTAATAGCTTCGTCAATGCAGAACTGAATCGAGTCCACCTAGGGTACGACGAGTTATACATAGGGTTACGGTACTTTGGGAGCTCATGTTCCATGCGGATCAAAAGAGGCAGCAAGAGAACACTTACAAGAGAATCTTCCTTGGTCTTGTCACAATGATTATTCATGGAGTTCAGAGTCTGAATTTTTTTTGTCAAAATTAAACATCATTAGCATCCAATGGTTTTGGTGTATATTGAGTGGGACATGCACCTGCAGTAAAATTTGGGTTGGGTTGAGAACCGAAATTTGTCATGTACACTGTGTACGTAAACTATGAAAGTGTGGAAAAGGTGTACCTTTCGGCGCCCTACAAATTTTCCTGCTACACGAGCTAACCATGAGGCTGCACATCCAATAGGAACCACCCCCTTCATTTGTAACAGCTTTTTGGTTCCTTGAGGGGATATTGTTGAGGTAGTATCATTCTCAATTTGGCTAATGCGAGCATATACCATAATAACCTACCAAATTTTCAGTCATACAATAATAAGACAGTTGTTGCAGTAATGATGTAGAATAGAGTATAATGGGCTTACATCACCATAAATGTATTTGTCGTCCAACTTTCGCTTCAGATTTTCTGCTGTGAGGGAAATGTCTCCGATTCTAGCTATTTCAACAGGGTCGTATGTTCCGCGGATGTAAACGGCTGTCTCTATGTCCTCATCCGTGAACTTGTAATCATTACCAAAGACAGGCTTCATCGGAGTTAATTGTGGTTCCTCATTGTTTTCCGTCACATGTCTTGCACTTGGTGTACTCGAAGTCCCTGTCGTGAATTGGCTAGCCCTAGGAGTTCCTATCAGGGATGAATTGCACACATTGACTTGATCCTACAATGAACAAAGGTAGTTCATCATTAGTTTGTTACTTTTAGATATTGACGTGTTGGGCCATATTGATCACCTGCACGCCTCCTTTCTGTGACACTGATTGTCCGTTGCTTGTAAATTCGTATTTTAATTCCTGTAACAATGCAAACAATAATGAACATGAAGGAACATATTCATAAAAAATACAAAATGCACAGTATGACATACATGGAGTTCCCTCCTTAAGTCTTTAATTTCGTCCTCGGCCTTCGACAACCTAGGATTAGTGCCATTTTTAGTCTTCATGTCGATCAAGTCTTCACCTAGAGTATGGTATGACATCAAATCTGTGCTCAATTTCCATTAACTTCCTGCCTACCTTCTTTTCATGATCAGCAATGCGTGCATTCATGACTTCAACTACCATTTCAATCTGTGTAAACAAAATAAAACCCTGTTGATAACAATAGCTAAATGAATGAGGTTCCATGACACCTATTTGTGATATTGCAAAAACAAATAGTCCTTGGAGTACATACTTGCTGGCTACTAAATTGATGTCCTTGTGATGGTGCTCGATACGAATCATGTTGATGCATATGTTCATCTTTTTTTCTTGGAAAATTATTAGAATTCTCGGACGGTCGTTGAGGAGCACAAATTTCCATGATAGCCTATTTTTATAAAATATAATGAACCATTTGTACCAAATAAAAAATCGGATATAGAAAGTTCAATTGTAGATAGGTACCAGCCCGTTATGAAGACCTCCTTTCTCGTAAGCATCGCTTCTTAAAGGAGCCATCATTTCGTCCCATCGTGCGATCAATGGAGGGGGTCTAGAAGCATACATTAATCGGCCACTACGCACGTGCTCCCAGTACCAATACTACACAATAAATTAGTTCATCACCATACAGATATGCAATAGAACAATAATTAAAGGACATTAAGTAGTGATCTATCACTAACCTGGAGCAGAATTAGATTTCCTTGTAGATTTACGTGGTCTCGATTTCTAAACTTGTGAACGGACTTGAAGAAGTGATTATGTGAAACATCCCCAGTTAAATTTCCGAAGGTTATCAAGATCTGTAGCAAGGTTGAGAAATTTCAAGTCCACATAATGTTGTGTTGTTGGTGCTAGAACAGTGCCAATTGCGTACAGAATGAACCGTCTCAGGAAATCGCCGTCTGGGGCTTTGGAAGCTCGGATCGCCGTTTCAAGGTCAGAAATCAAAAATTTCCCATTGTTTGCATAGGCGGTAAACAATTCTGTGTCGGTTTGCATCTCCAGATGTGGCTCTATATCCTCCCCTTCTATCGGAATGCCAAATATACCTTGCACATCCTCTTTTGTTATAAGAATTGGCGTTTTACCGATGGTAATGGATTGCGTGTCCATATCTATGCTCTTGGGTAGTCTAACCAACATTATGCGCTGTAGAGTCACTTCATGCATCTGGGTTAGACCACCAAGACTGGTTTCTGATATGATGTACTTTTTGTGGTCTTGTGACAAGAGTTTCATGGTTTTTCCGAACCTTGTCTGTGAGCATACTAACTTCATATGACCATGCTTTTCGGCGAGTTCCTGTTACATGCCATTAAATTACACTGAGTACACATGAATTATGTGTACGAAACGATTCTACACAAACAGTCAAGTTACATCGGTAATTTCGGGGATGGGCTTTTCTCCATTATGAAGGTTCGTATCTGAAACTGACATTGCTGGCTAGTATGCAATGATAAAATCTGGCTCAATTAATCTGAACAAAATTGGAAAATGTATAACAAAATTAGCAGAGAATTAATTTTCACAAAATTGACTGGGTCATTTAACATATGATCCACTTATGGGTTTAAGCACAGAACCTATTTGGGTGCAAAACCTATGAGGGTTCAACTACTAAAGGAGCGGCAGACAACGATTATAAAGAGTTACGATCAGGTAATACCTTATCTCGGAGACGGTGCCACCGAGTAGATGGCGGCGGTTAGTGTGTGGGAAACTATAAGTGCCGGTATAGCGTGGTCAACGGCGCAAAGGAAAAACGGCGCGTTCACGCGAGAAGGAGGCGGCGAGAAGAACACTGACGTCCGAGCCCTCAGATCACGTTGGCGGTGGGCGGCGAGTGGTGGCCGCCGACTCCTGTATTCCGTCGGCGACCGGCGTCTCCGATCTGATCTTGCAGTGGTTGTGGGAGGTGCGAACGGCCCGGGTGGTTAGAATGCGGAGCTGTAATCGCGGGATTTAGGAAGGGGTGGGCCGCGTGAGTTATGTGAGATTTGGATAAATGATATAAAGAAATAAGAAAATCTTGTCAACTCGTTTAGGGTTATTAGGGTTTAGGGGTTTAGGGTTATTAGGGTTTAGGGGTTTAGGGGTTCAGTGTTTAGGGTTTAGTGGGGGGTTAGGGTTATCAGGGTTCAGGGTTTAGGGTTTAGTGGGGGGGTTAGGGTTATCATTGTTTAGGGTTTTAGGGTTTGCGGAACTATGTTTGTCTTACGGTGGACGTAGCACACACATCGGACATTGGTGGAGCGTTGGTCTACAATGGATTCCCTCCGGCAGCATCGATCGGGTCCGTTGAATGGCTCGGCCGACAAACTTCGTGCCACATAGAGCATGCATCCATCCACTGGACCGGATCAATGTTGGGTTGGTTTCATACAGGTGAGGAATCCAGCTAGTGCTTTCGGGGTGTTGACATGCTAGGCCGGAAATGCGCATGTCAGAGATCGTACTTGCGTGTATAATCCCAAACTTTTTTATGGCATCCCATTACCCCATAGAGAATGCATGCATAATGGTTTCCATGTGGGGCAAAATTTTGAATGTTTTTACGGTTTAGTGGGGGGGGGGGGGTTTAGGGTTATCAGGGTTTAGGGTTTAAGGGTTTTTGGGTTAATGGAGCTATGTTTGTCTTACGCTGGACGTAGCACACACACCGGACATTGATGGAGCGTTGGTCTATAATGGATTCCCTCCGGTAGCATCGATCCGGTCCGTTGACTGGCTCGGCTGACAAACTTCGTGCCACATAGAGCATGCATCCATCCACTGGACCGGATCGATGTTGGGTTGGTTTCATACATGTGAGGAACCCAGCTAGTGCTTTCGGGGTGTTGACATGCTAGGCCGGAAATGCGCGTGTCAGAGATCGTACTTGCGTGTATAATCCCAAACTTTCTTCATGGCATCCCATGACCCCATAGAGAATGCATGCATAATGGTTTCCATGTGGGGCAAAATTTTGAATGTTTTTATGGTTTAGTGGGGGGGGGTAGGGTTATCACTATTTAGGGTTTTAGGGTTGACGGAACTATGTTTGTCTTACAGTGTACCTATCACACACACCGGACATAGGTCGAGCGTTGGTCTACAATGGAATCCCTCCGGTAGCATCGATCTGGTCCGTCGACTGGCTCGGCCGACATATTCCGTGCCACATAGAGCATGCATCCATCCACTGAACTGGATCGATGTGGGTTGGTTTACATGTACATGTACAGGGACCGGAAATGCGCGTGTCAGAGATCGTACTTGCGTGTACATGTACTAATGATCCCTAACTTTCTTCATGGCATCCCATGACCCCATAGAGAATTCATGCATAATGGTTTCCATGTGGGGCAAAATTTTGAATGTTTTTACGGTTTCGTGTGTGGGGGGGGGAGGGGGTTAGGGTTATCAGGGTTTAGGGTTCAGTGTTTTTTGGTTTTTTGGGTTTAGGGTTGGTTTACAATGGATTCCATCCGGTACCATCCGACAACCTTCGCGCCACATTGTTCACATTGTCCAATTAACACTTTGTATAGATTTTTTGGGTAAAAAATGAACGAAATAATGCAACTAATCTGAACGTAATGTTTGGCATGTATCAAACCAAGTAGCCACTATTCCTCAAAAAAAACCAGTTAGCCACTAATTGCACCAAACAAATCTCGTAATTACCAACGAAAATGGGTTGACAATTATTTCTGCAAATTCTTGGAATGAATTTATTGCTTTTCCTTTTTTAGAGAAGAATAAGTTACAAATTTGCTAACATAACAAATTTGTTGTTCAAACAGAAACTGCCTCATCGTGTTGTGCCCCAAGACATGGCAGAATATGGTGCCATAACCATTGTTTTTCATCCTAACTTTTGATGATGTTGCTGTACCTGGGAAATCAAGGGATTTATCTGTTTGTTTCCCATGTTCCACATGTGCCTCTGGAGTTGTTACATCACAACGTAGTAAAATAATTTGCGTTCTTTATAAATCCTTGATGTAATGTGCTACTTTACAAATCATCATTATCATACTATTTGTGTTAGATCAACTATATTGATGTTCGTGGTACTATGTTATGTTCGGGCTACTATGTTATGTTCGAGCTATTTCCTCTTTGCTAAATTTTATTTTGGAAACAAGAAATCAGTTTTCAATTTTATTCGTCCTTTCCAATAGATTACAAATGAGCTTTTCCTTGGTCTGGTCATACAAGGCATTAAGCACAAATGACATTGCTTATACAGAAGCTGACTGAAATAATTTGTTAACAACTTCTAATGAGTGATGATCAACAAGTAAACAAATCCCACAACAATTATTGAAAAATAAAATCCTGCGGCCATCAGATTTGCGTGCTTATTCAGATCGATCAACTGCCTTAAGTTATTGTTTATCTTCTTCAATTTCACCTTGAGTTCCGCATCCGCCACCATCAGAGGAACATTGGCATAGCCCTTATTATCCACCGCCGATGGCAGATCTGCCTCTAGGGTTGCCCCGTGCCTCAAATCAATGGGCAAATCAATTAAGCCATCCGTTTGAAGCCTCTCAACGTATTCATCCAGCCACTCAAAATGCTTGCATGTTTTCAGCTTCTGAAATAGGGAAGGGAAACCCTAAATCCCAATTCCGAGGAAATAAATATAAATCTGGGGTCAGAATTCATAGCAAAAAGACACAACAGAACATAGATTTAACCTTCCCTGCTTCTGGTTTGCTCTCTCTTTTCACAAATTCCCGCCCATGGTTTCCATTCTTCTCCGATATGGTTGTCAAACGCTTTAGTGGCGCGATGTGTGGGCAGTCGGGGCATCTGGTCATCAGCAGTGAACCATACCGCGGCCATGATGACGGAGAGGCCGAACTGGACGTGGACATCTCTCGTCTCTCACTGTCCGCCGGCGATGGCAGGCTTCGTCGCCGGAGAAGAATAACAATTTGGTGGGGCAAGGGAAAGGGAGGTAATGGTGGGCGGCGGCTTGGCACGGGCACGGCGATGGCTCGGGCTTCTGTGATATGTGGTTGGACCCGCGGTTAGTGCACATGTTTTGGAAGCCCCGAAAAGATCGCGCTTGTTAAAAAAAACTTGCATCGAAGCGCATTACATCAAAATAACTAATTAACCCTACAATCACGGATATATACCTTCCCATTATACCGCATATCTACCCTATCCTAACCACCCCCATCTACCTTGTTTCTCCTCACATAGCCATCGCCGGGATCGCGCCATCGCTTCTCAAGCGACCACGCCGACGCCGGATTAAAAAGGTCTCCTCCACGGCTCCTCCCATCTTCGATTGCAGTGCTGATTATTTTTTCCATTGATTCGACCAAGAAGTCATTTCCGAAGAGATTAGAAAATCCAGGTTTTGCCATAGTTGAGTAGTTCTGGTGTAATTCGAGTACAGGATGTCATGCAAGAGCTTTGTGATTGATAGTTTGTAGTAGTTGATCGTACGAACTGGTTTTGAAAATTTTTTCACGGTCGTATTGTTTCGAATTAGTTGGATGAGGTTGTGGATATAGTTTTCATACTATGGGTATATGTGTTGCTGTAGGGACCATGGTCTCAGAGGCGTATAACAACCATGCGGAGTACGACAAGTCTTTGCATGAAGCGCGCCAGGAGATCGACTTGAAGGTGCAAAAGGATCGCGATGAGGTAGATAAGAAACTGAAAAAAGAAGGTTCATACGTGGACAGGATGATAAAGGAGGAGCGTGAGGAGTTTTCCCGTAAGATGGCGAAGATGCGTCTTGAGATTGAAGAAAAGTATAAGCGGGACTGTGAGTACATGGAAAAAAAGTTTGTCCTTGGCTACAAGGAAATGCATCAAACATCGCAGAAGGACCGAAAGCTTGTGGACAGTATTATACAGATAGAGCGAGTCAGGATGGATGCGTATGTGTTGCAGGCACGTGCGGATATGGATAGTAAGCTGCTACAGGAGCGGTCGGACATGGATTATAAGGCCATGCTGGAGAAGGTCCGCTTGGAAGGACATATGTTAGAAGACCGTGCGATCTCATGGCCACCCCGACAACATGTCTTCAATTATTCTCCCCCTGTAAGTATCTCGCACCGATTCTATATATTAAGTACCTACGTATTCTATGATACAAACATCTTCAATTTGTGGCAACCTTATGTCGGCGATTGTATGTAGGCTAAGCATCATGAGACGGCACAGTCGCCATTCACTCGAGACATTGCGATAGAGTCACCCGTTCAATGCCACATCAGTCCACCCCAACAACATATCGTCAATTCTCCCCTTGTAAGTACCTCGCAACGATGCATACCCAAGATATGGTATGACCTTTCAAAACTTGTGTGTAAACCCACTGTCGACGTTTCATACGCAGGATAAGAAAACTGTGATGGCAGAGTCCCCAGTCACACCACATGAAGGATACATTCCACATAACAAGGTGAGAAGGTTTGAGATGGCACAATCCCCAGTCACTCCACATGAAGGATACATTCCACAAAAGTAGGTAACAACGCCGCAATGTTGCTATGCACATAAAAAATTATGTTTGCCCCTTTACTCATTGAATGTATTAACTCTGATGTGAGATACTAGGTGCTGGTCATGGAATTTTTTGTTAGTAGGGATGATGAGATGTCACATGTCCCAAGAGCATACTTTGATGAACACTCGACAGAAGTCAGAATTTTTGAACCCGCCAAAGTGACCTACGATCTCATTATGAGTGAAATGAGAGATACTTTTGGTTGCAAACTGGGAGCAGAACTGTACTACTTCTTACCCGGGTCTGCGTGGAAGCTGCCAGAAGGAATGTTCTTGATTGCAGGACCAGCTGATGTACAAAAAATGCTTTCTGATCTGAATGGCAGCAAGGCATGTCACCTGTACATTGTGTACAATAGAACTACGGGTTGTTTTCCCGAGGATGACATTGATTCAGAGGTTCAAATTTTACATGTTACATGCATCTAGTTTATGGCTACGTCTTTTTTGAGTTCTTCCTAATACAATTCCTATGGTTCTCTACAGGAAGTGAGAATCCAAGAAATGGAGGGTCTTGCTAGAGAGTTGGCAGAGAAAGACCAAGAACAACTTAAGTTGTATGGTTACATTGATGTTAAAGAGAAAAAGATTGAAGCACATGGGTCGTCGCCAAGCCCGACGCAATCTCCAACGACGCAACGCAAGAGGTCACTGGATTTTGGCAGTGCAGAAGACAATATGGAGTAGGCTCAATTGTTTTTCAACCAGTTTAAGCTTCAAACCAGGATTATTTTGTTGCAAACAAACATTTTTTTTCTGTTTCACACTATGTTCGCAATTATGGTACAATTTATTCATGAGACAGTTCTTTGAACAACAATGCATGCGTTTTATGATCAATCATACAGTTGTTTCTGAGTTGTTTTTGAGAAGGCATTGCATCTAAAGAAGTTTCCATCTATAAAACTTGGCACGCAGTCGCATCGGAATCGCGTATCACGCGAGAGGCGTGCGTCACACGGGAGCGCGTCGCACGCGAGCTTGTTTTTGGGTAGAAATCATAACATAGTTTGGATAGATAAAGTTCACGTCCGCCACCCGCGCATGAAAACCCACGTCACCGCCATTCCCATGCATGCATGCCTCAGGCGCAGAAAACGAGATGGCCCAACGGTCCATCCAGCGACCCAGCGGGTGAGGCTGGCGTGGGACAACCCATCCGAATTAGGCCCAAGCGAGCGTCGTGCCGGGCACATCCCAGGGGTGCAGGGAGTTTAGTCCCACCTCGCCGAGCGAGCGGAGCAAGCACCGGTTTATATAGCGGGCTGAGCTTTCCCTCTCAAGTTCCTTTCTAAAGCGAGTAGCACATTGCCTAACCGTCTCCGTCCCTGTCCTGTGGGCCTACTTGCTACCTGTTATCACAATCTGACGGGCCTCTTCATCCTGGCCCAATAAATGATTGGGTTACTAGTCATATGCAGGCCGTTGAATTGTGAACTTTAAGCGGCAAGTAGGCGGGCTTTTTTGTCATATTTCATGTTTTGCATTTGTCACCATTATTTCCATTGCAGCCAGTCCATCATGCTGCATTTTGCACTACTAGGAAAACGGCTATAGATGGAATGGACACTAATGGCACACCTGTCATGTGGTGCGCCACTACTATATAGCAGTAGCATCACATCACAACCATAAGTGTTCTACACCAGCATCATAACAATCACATAACTACATAACAAAAGCAAACTTGTTCATCATTACAAAAGCAAACTTGTTCAACTTAACAAAAGCAAACTTGTTCATCATTACAAAAGCAAAGTTGTTCAACATAACAAAAGCAAACTTGTTCAACCACATAACTACAAACTGAGACACATAATACAACAAACAACTCAATATCCCCAGTAGTAGGGGTCATCCCAATGATCCTCCGCCTCTTGCCATTGCTCCAAACCTTCTTTGACGGTTTAGATTTTCTTCCATGCCTCGTAGGTGACGTACGCATCTTTCGCTGCGTACTCGATGAGGTTGTTTGGCAGTGGGCTGTCCCCCCATCGTTTGTGGTCCAATTTCTTGTTGATCTTCCCCTTCGTTTCCTTGTAGGATGGGTGGATGAGGCTGGCTGCAAACTCAGCCAAAGACTGCCACTTCTTTCCATTGTTTGGAACTCTCCATTTGCGCTGCATGTCGACGTACTTGTCGGGGTTGATCTTCGAACTAGACAACTTTAGCTTCTCCTTGTCACCTCCAATGGAGAAGCCAACAAAGGTGTACAGCTTCTTCTCCTGCAGGAGCGGGCGGAGTTCCTTGGGCCTGCATCAAATTAATCTGGTGCATCAAATTCATCTACTTCAAAAACTTCAGAAACTACTAATTAGATAGAAACTTCAGAACTAGTATTGCATCTACTTCAGAACTTCAGAACTAGTATTGCATCTACTTCAGAACTTCAGAACTATTTCATCTACTTCAGAAACTTCAGAAACTACTAATTAGACAGAAACTTCAGAACTTCATAACTAGTATTGCATCTAGTTCAGAACTATTGCATCTACTTCAGAAACTTCAGAAACTTCAGAAACTACTAATTAGACAGAAACTTCAGAACTTCAGAACTAGTATTGCATCTACTTCAGAACTTCAGAACTATTGCATCTACTTCAGAAACTTCAGAAACTACTAATTAGACAGAAACTTCAGAACTAGTATTGCATCTACTTCAGAACTTCGGAACTATTGCATCTACTTCAAAAACTTCAGAAACTACTAATTAGACAGAAACTTCAGAACTTCAGAAACTTCAGAACTTCAGATACTTCAGAACTTCAGAACTAGTATTGCATCTACTTCAGAACTTTAGAACTATTGCATCTACTTCAGAAACTTCAGAAACTACTAATTAGACAGAAACTTCAGAACTTCAGAAACTTCAGAACTGGATGTTTTTACCATTTGGTTGCCGCGGTGATGTGGTATACCAGGACGAGATCCTCCACACATAACTACAGAACTGCAGCCACTTGCAGAGGTTCGTCTTCCCTGTTATACTCGACATCAACGCCGATCGACCGAGAAACCATGCCGCCGAGCCTCCTCCTCATGTCGCGGATCCTCTTGTCGGCTTCGTCTGGATTGCTGGTGCATACGACATCCAGCTTCTCCTTCAGGTGGATATCAACCATGAGCGGCACGGTGTAGTCCTGCTTCTGCCCAGGGACCAGAACGTCGTCGTCGACCACCAGCGGCTCCTTGCCAGACGCCTCACCACGGTGATGCTTGGCAGACGGAGGGGAGTTGCTCCACGATGCCTCCGCCATTCTCTTGGCAGACGGAGGGGAGTTGCTCCACAATTCCTCCGCCATTGCCCTCCTGGCCAGCGATGGTGGAAGCAGAGGGAGGCAGAGGGAGGAAGATGGAGCGGCAATGGAATGAGGAGGGAGGCAGAGGGAGGAAAATGGAGCGGCAATGGAATAGGAGGGGAGTTACCTGTGTCGTGGTCGTGGGGAGTTGCCAGTGGAGGGGAGACGTGGGGAGTTGCCAGTGAAGGGGAGACGTGGGGAGTTGCGTCCAAAAATCAAACGTCCTGCCCTTTGGCCCTCGAAAACTCTGGAGGGGAGACGTGGGCCCTTTGGTTTCTCCTGTTTCTGAAACAAAACAAAAAAATAACAGCCATATTTTGCTCTAAAATTAATGATCACTGCAACCATATTAGGAGATCAAAAATGGCACCAAAACAGTCACTACAGCCCTCCAAAATGGCACCAAAACAACATCAGCCAAAACAACATCCAGTGGCGCACTAGTAGTGCGCCATTAGAAGGCAAAATCGGTGCGCCACTAGCATGCCTTTTCCTAGTAGTGTTGGCAAGAACAAGCTAGAGTTGTACACACCCTGATTTAATGCTACATTTTCCAAGATTTTTGTATTTTTTTGAATTTTTTTGAATTTATAATGCCCTCTAGACTGACTGCTGAAAACATCGGTCTATGCCTCAAGGGGGCATTGTAAAATTAATTTTTTTTCAAAATTTTCTTTCATAGACATGTTTGGCACATGTGGGTCACCATGTACAAGAAAATTTGGGTGATTTGGAGGTGGTGGAAAAATTCACCTTTTTTCCAAAACTGGCTTAAGTTAGACAAAATGGTCCCTCCGGAATGCCGGCATTTTTTCGACCACCTCCAAATCACCTCATTTTTGGCATACATGATCTCTTCCACAAACAAAACTAGGTTTCCAAGTTTTTGTATTTTTTTGAATTTTTTTGAATTTATAATGCCCTCTAGACTGACTGCTGAAAACATCGGTCTATGCCTCAAGGGGGCATTGTAAAATAATTTTTTTCAAAATTTTCTTTCATAGACATGTTTCCCACATGTGGGTCACCATGTACAAGATAATTTGGGACCTGCATGCAAGAGTCGGGGACCTGCATGCAAGATTCGGGGACCTGCATGTGAATAGTGATTCATCAAGGCCTTGACAGCTACTGACACAGCGGCTGCCGCCCGATTTGCATGCAGCGAAGATGAACGTGCATGGAGGTTTCTCAAAGATTTCCAAGCACACCCCAGTGGGCCCTGCTTATTTAAAAAATACGTCAGTCATTATTGCTCTCTAAATGAAGAATATGCATGACAACCATAGTAAGGGTGAAGAATCATATTCATCCTACAATGAGGACCAACGCTTGCTAAAATCACCTCGATGAAGGTATTTAAGCAGGTAAAGGAGCTGCTCGAGGGGCGAGGTGGGACTATTTTTAGTTAGACGAGAACAACGTGCCAGATCGTACGCGACGTGGGCCGTCCGGAGTTGCAACCTCGGATGGGCCGGTGTTTGGGTCGACGTAGAAAAACGGCCTGCCATGCAAGCAGCGTCGGTAGTCTCGCCTAAACGATGGACACGCACCGAGCCAGCCATGCAGACCATCGGATCGCGTGGGAGATCCGTCTGGCGGCCGTGTGTGCGTGCAGAAATACATCACAATAATTATTCTACTCGACAATAACAAGTGCTCCATGCTAGCCCTTATTCCTGTTCGAAATACATCATCATTCTTAAAGTTGGACATCAAATGAGACACGCAGAAAATGGAAACGAAAGATGTCGAACTAATACAATAACATGGCAGTACAACCGCACTTCACTAAATTACTGTCACGATGAAATAGAATATAAAGACCACGTCACACAAAGCTGAATGGCACACGACATTCTCTGGCTCATCGTCGGTTCATGTTGTATGTAGATATCACAGTTCAGCCTCGTGATCCTACACAGAAGAATACAATAAATCACATGGACATCAATTATGAGTAAAACACATGCAAAAAATAAATATGAACATATTTCGTACCTCTAGCAATTTAGCGCATTTACGTCGATTGTGACCTGGTTTCTTGCAATAGCCACAGATATTCTGTGATCTTGACTTCTTTGTCTTTGCCTGCAGCCTTTTCTTCGGTGCACCTCGTCCTGGCACATGCACGGGATCCAGAACCTTATCAACTTTCTCCGAGTGCGGCATTAACAGGCCAAACCTAATGTTGTTATGCTGAGCATTAGTTGACTCCTTGCTGTCAGCTTGTTCAAAACTTGATTGCTTGCCATGATGTTGTGCTTGCAAAAGCATCTTTAGACGGTGATAGTCCTCATCAGAGTGGCATGCCTTGAAACTTGCGGCATGACTACAATTCCTCAACTCGCGGTACCTCGCAGGCTTACCGAATAGTCATACATCTGGTTTTTTCTGGTAAGTGCGTATGCACATTTTGCATTCGTAGTCCACCTAGTGGGAACGCAACAACCTGGCAGAATTGTTTGTTTTAAAATCCCTAGTATGTAAAAAATGTGGGAACATGGTGTGCCTGCGCATTCCAGCTTACGGCAAGAACAACTCACCCTGTGCAAAAGACCTCCTTGCTCTTCAATGCGCACTCCAAACTTTTTATCCATTCTTTCCTGCTTGGACACAACATAAGTGGAATCTTCTGACCCATCTAGTATCTCTCTGATCTGACATTTGCTGACAGCATCTATGCTCCATAAGACCATCTTAAAGACACTAGGTGTGAAAACTATTGCGGCGTGTTTCTCAAGCGGCGAAGCATTTTCCTCTGTAAATGGAACGTACTGCAAGGCTTCGACGTCATGGAGAGCTTCATTAATCTGTCGCGACGCAAGGCAACGCTCATAGTGCTCTAGCATTTTAAACAACGACATCTTACCCTCAAGATGCGTATGTAGCACAGAGTTCAAACTCTCACTCCTCTGATTGCTGCTCAATCCTAGGACACAACGCCCCTCAAGATATGGAGCACACCACAACTTTCTCATCTGATACATCTAATGCAGCCAAGACTCCTCGCTGGTTACTTTATTCCGTTGTAAGAATTGTATCCATTTTATCTCATGCTCTTCAATGGAAGAAGTATCATAAATGAAAGATCTGAATTCCTCCTTTACGTCGTCATCATGCAGATGGCGTACAATGTTCTGCTGAATGTGCCATATACATAGTCTATGGTTTGAGTCTGGCCAGACCACCCTTATTGCTCTCTGCATTGCAAGGTCCCCATCTGTGATCACAGGTATCGGATGCTTCTGTGCCATGCAATCAGAAAAGGTCCGCAACATCCACTCGTATGCCTGGCTTGTTTCATGAGAAATTATACCACAACCAAAAATAACAGTGCTACGGTGGTGATTCAACCCGACAAACGGCACGAATGGCAGATTGTATTTGTTGGTTCTGTATGTGCTATCGAAAACAATGACGTCTCCGAAAGCCTCGTAGTCAAGTCGCGACTGACTATCGGCCCAGAACAGTCCCTTCAGATGGCCATGCTCGTCTACCAAGTACTTGAAGAAAAAATCCACATCTCGCTCTCGCCTCGCCATCATGTGCATGATCACTGTATTAGCATCACCGGCACTGATTGTCTCCTGCTTATTAGCATGGCAGAAATTATAAACGTCCCTCATTATGCATCCAACCTTATCAAATCCACCGTATTGAAAGGAAAAAATATCCATAATATGGTATTTGCGGATCCCACATTTTTCCATGTCCACAATGTCCGCTTTCTGCTCATCGCTAATTCGTCTGTGCAAACACAGCAGACAAGAAAGATCCCATGGGGCTAGAGGATGGCTGTGCTCATCGATGAAATCCTTAACAAACCACCGACCGGTTTCCTCCTGTCTTGTAATGACCAATTTAGCATTACACCCAACACGAGTTAAACTTCGTGGCCTCCTCTTTCTATCTTCCATCTTTCTTTTCATGTGCTTCTCTTCGCGAAACCCTTGACGACTACACACAATTTTCCTTAAAATTATGTATTTGTTGGATCCATCCCACTCAACGTAGCTTTTCCTCACACTAAAACCTTTTTCAAGAGCATATTTGTTGTAGAATTCATAGCCTTCAGCCTCACTATCAAACATCTTGCTGACAACATTTACATACTCGAACATACTCTCATCACTTGCATACGCCATGTCTTCCTGCATATGACATGTGAGGGAAACCAATCATCAACATCTTTCTGTTTATCAATGTTGCAGGTGTAAAATAGCTCATAGGCAAAGACAAGTGCATGGAAAAGACTTTGCTCGTTTGACATGTGAGGGAAACCAATCATCAACGTCCAACAAGTAGTATCTCATCTTCCTTTAAACTATATTTCATGCACTATGCAAACCTAAAGTGATGATGACTTTAATAAACTAAATTAAGTGAACTATGGAACCAGTATCTGATCTTCCTTTAGTATATCTCATCTCAAACGTCAAGTAAGTCACTTTTTTTCTGTGGTACCAAAGCAAGTAAGCAATGCCCTCAACATCTTACTTAAACAAACATGATGCAATTAGCTCAAGAGAAACTATGCCACGATGAAGCTTTCCATTTGTTGTTCTAGTCCGTACCCGGATCTTGTGGGGTTGAGGTTGTACTGCATGCACGATTGAGGGGCGCAACGGCCAAGAGAACAAGCAGAACGCCAAGCTGAATTCATACCTTAAGGATGGTACGCGCGAAGAGATGGGATCGCCCGCCGCGGTCGCCGCCGATTCAGCCGGCGCAGATCCGGCCTTCTTCTTCTTCGGTGACGGCGTGGGGGGCTGGGGTTGGTTGGGTGGAGGACGAGGACGATGAATTTATTCCTCTCGCTAGGCAGGTCGAGGACGGAGAAGGTTAGGAGCGGCGAGCGGCAACGAATAGATCAGAGGAGGATTTTGAACAGGATCGAGTAGACATGGATCTGGTCCTCAGGTGATCGGTTCAAGAAAAGATATTTTCCCCTGGACCATTATGCCCTTATCGCAATTAACATATTAAATTTAATCAATTAAAATTCCCCGCAAGATCTGACGGCTAATAAAAATCAGACGTGATCAGACATGTAAGTACTGCTAAGTACTCCGAGTACTAACCCAATCACCGTAAAACAGCTCTATTTTTATAACCGAATAATATGCCATTCTATAGTGTATTCTTACAGTCCACTTATGTTATTAATTGTTCTTATTTGCTTTTTATATGTGCTTCTAGGGCTGCCCATCACCGACTAAGCACTGGAGGAAGGAGGCTATCTAGAGGGAAGTTGGGCAACGGCACCGGGAGGTGGAACCAGGGAGTAGTGATAGATTGTGACATGGTGAATTCCAACTGCGAGAATGGCTCAACCATACCATGTCACTGGTAGAAAAAGGGCCTATAGTCCCGGTTCGTAAGGGCCTTTAGTCCCGGTTCCGGAACCGGGACTAAAGTGTCGGTACTAATACCTCCCCCCTTTAGTCCCGGTTCAATCCAGAACCGGGACTAAAGGCCCTCCACGTGGGCAGTGCGCAGAGCCCAGTCAGGAGACCCTTTGGTCCCGGTTGGTGGCACCAACCGGGACCAATAGGCATCCACGCGTCAGCACTTCTGTGGCTGGGGTTTTTGTTTTTTTTTGAAGGGGGGGGGGTTTGGGGGTTTTGGGGGGTTAATTTAGGTGTTTCATATATTGTGTTAGCTAGTTATAATTAATAGAGAGAAGTGTCCTCTGTTATGTTCGTGCTTGGTCGACGCTACGTACTATACATACGTATATAGAGAGGACTAGACACGCTAGCTAGCTAGTAAGCAAACGAAGGAAACAGAAGATCGTCATGAACATATATGCATATATACAGAGAGAAGTGATATCGACCACCTCTCCTTCTCCGAGAGATTGGTCGAACAACAAGTTCTCGTATATCTATCTGACACTACCGGCTACATATATACAATAATTATCTCTTACAAATATAATCATACGGACTCAGGGTCCACATAGAATTCTCCGTCTTCAGGGATCACGTGGTCAAGAAAGAATGCCGCCAATTCCTCTTGAATTGCTCGCATGTGAGCTGGTGCTAGGAGTTCATCCCGCTTCCGAAACATCTAATTTGAAGAAGGGGGTCAATACATATATATATATATAAATGAATGAAACTCAACACAAATGATGGTAATAAAATAAAATTGTGAATGTTGTTATTTACGTACTTCATATTGTTCGTTAGAGTACCCGCCCCGCTCACAGATCGTGTGGCGGATGGACTCACAGATGTAGTATCCACAGAAATCATTCCCTTGTTCCTGCCACAACCACTTTACAAGAAATAGAGGTCAATCAAACTGATAAGCAAGAATGCTAAATGGTATTGATGAAACTAGCGCTTGAATCACTAGGAGATGCGCGGAACATGCTACTATAGTACTTACTTTCGGGTGTCTAAATTCCAGCTCCTTCGGCAGTCCCGGAACTGTTTTGGTGAATTTTCTCCAAACCCTGCCGGACAAAGAAAACAATTACTTGATATCAGGAAATGAACAAAGTTGCTGATATGGTGGATAATGATCGATTTAACTTACTTCTTGAGGATTTCAGTCATGTCCGCATACTCCTTGGGATCTTTTCGTTTAGAGTCCAAGACGGTTACTACTCCCTGCTCAAGCTTAATCTTTAGGAGAATATAGTGGAAACTGCACACACATGCATAACTCATGAATTACATTACTATAACCTTGACTAATATATAAGGGAAACCGAATACGCACAAGACAGTAACACTCACCTGAAGTTGCAAGGAAAGAGTATTATATCTTTGTTTTGATTTATTACGAACGATCGTAGCAAGTTGGCCTCGGTAGCTGCGGCATGAAGTTTAACCTGAGTTGCATCTATGAGATATGTGTTAATGAAGCCAATATCACCGACTTGTCTGTTCTTCAATTCGGCGATCTTCAATCTGCATAATATAGTGAGGATGATTATAAATACATGCAATGAAAGAGCTAAGCTATATAGAGAAACTTAATAACAGAAGTAGTACTGCTTACAGACAGTAGCAGGCGACCGTTGTTTTATCGAGGGCCAATTGAGTGAAAAACTGATAGAACTCCTCAAATGGAACAGGCAACAGATCCATTCCAACGAGGTCATGCTCCTTTTTAACTTTCACATACAAAGTACTCCTCCCCCAAAGTCTCTACAGATTTTCAAGTACCAATCATGCAATCTTCGCATCATCGTTGATAGAGATCTTTCATCTTTGATGAGAGGCTTCCCGTACTCGTATCTTTGTATTTGCACCTCCATGGGTTCATAATGTACTTCGTCGGGCAGGTAATCTGCAAGATTGCTATAACCGGGCACCATCCTCGGATCATTATCGACGTTGTGGCTAGGCACCTTGAGCGGGGGGCACGATTGCTTCGCTTGTTCGCCGAGCTAGGAAATTTGTTTCCCAGCTCGTCGTTCTTTCAGCCTTTGATCACTGATAGTACTTCCCGACCGCTCCGCTTCGGCAAATTCCTTTCCAATAATGCGGTCATAGTTTCCTTTCGGCGGATCAGACTTCGGTGGTTTTGTCAGGGCAGCCAGAGTGCGCTTCACTTTCACCCGATCTACCTTCTCCTCCGGAGATGGATGTTTCTTTGCTTTCACCCCTTCAAAGAAGTTCCTCACTTCTTCTCGCGCGATCTCGGCGTTCTCCTCCAGGGTCCTCTCATATGGTAACTTCTCTGGAGTCTTCAGAGAAGGACCGAATCTGTATGTCCTCCCGCCTCTGGTTGTACTGCTAGACGCCGACCGAGCAGACGGAGCGGTTGTCTTCTTTACTTGCTTAAGCGGCGGAGGAGAAGGACTACGACGCGCCGGAGCAGCTGGAGCGGTGGCAGGTCTCTTCCGCCCTTGCTGACGAGGCGGAGAAGGAGGAGGCTGGCTGCTCGGGCGCGTCGGCGCAGGCGGAGAAGGAGGCGGAGTGCCGCCACGCGCCGGAGAAGGAGCCGGCCGAGGGCCCTGATCGTCACTCGCCGGAGGAGGAGGCGGTGGAGGCGGAGTGCCCTGACTCGCCGGAGGAGGAGGAGGAGGCGGTGGCGTCCAGTTCGGAAGGTTGATGAGCTCCTTCTGCCATAGGCATGGAGTCTTCAGAGCAGACCCCAGCCGAGTCTCCCCTTCACCGGTAGGGTGGTCAAGCTGGAGGTCCTCAAATCCCTCCGTTAACTCATCCACCATCACCCTAGCATATCCTTCTGGAATCGGCCAGCAGTGAAAAGTTGCGCCGGGTTCAGTAGGATAAACAGAGCCAACAGCCGCCTTGACCTTCAAATTCATCCATTGCGTCATAAGGTGGCAATTTTGAGACTCCGTTATAGCATCCACGGGATAGCTGGCAGGAGCCGTCAAGGCATGCTCCAGCTGAAGCAGCTCGGTGGAAGCCACGCTGCTTCTGCGCTGAGATGGCGGGGTAGCTTCGGGGGAGGCTTCGGCAGTACGTTTGCTGCGATTTGCTTCTCGTTCCTCTATCGCGTCTACCCTTGCTTGCAGTGCCTGTATTTGGGTCTGCTGCACTTTTTTCCTCCTCTCATGGGATTTGTAACCGCCTGCGTCCGGAAACCCAACCTTCCACGGAATGGAGCCTGGCATGCCTCGTGTCCGTCCAGGGTGCTCAGGATTCCCGAGGGCCATTGTGAGCTCGTCGTTCTCTGTCTGGAAAGAACGTCCCTTCCTGCGCTGCTTCGATATACTGCTTAAGCTTACTGACTGGTATGTCCATTTGATCGTTCGTCCAAATGCACTTCCCTGTTATAGGGTCCAGTGTTCCGCCAGCCCCGAAGAACCAAGTCCGGCAACGGTCTGGCCAGTTAATTGTCTCTGGTTCGATCCCTTTATGAACCAGATCATTCTCAGTCTTGGACCACTTAGGCCAGGCTACGAGGTAGCCACCTGACCCCGTGCGATGGTGAAGCTTCTTCTTCGCAGCATTTTGCTTGTTTGTCGCCGACATCTTCTTACTCTTTTCTGATGTCTTGTGGGCCACAAATGCGGGCCAGTGATCTCTGATCTTCTCATATCTGCCCTTGAATTCTGGTGTCTCATTATTTTTGACAAACTTATTCAGCTCTTTCTTCCACCTCCTGAATAGTTCTGCCATCCTCTTCAGAGCAAAAGACTTGATTAATTTCTCTTTAACTGGGTTCTCTGGATTATCCTCAGGCGGTAGGGTGAAATTTGACTTCAGCTCAGTCCAAAGATCATTTTTCTGCATATCATTGACATAAGACACCTCAGGGTCTTCTGTAGCCGGCTTAAACCATTGCTGGATGCTTATTGGGATCTTGTCCCTAACCAGAACCCCGCACTGAGCAACAAATGCGCTCTTTGTCCGGAGGGGTTCAATAGGTTGGCCGTGGGGTGCGATTGCTATGATCTCAAACTTTTCATCCGAGCTCAACTTTTTCTTCGGGCCTCGTCTCTTTACCGAAGTTGTGCTCGATTCGGAGGGCTAGAAAAAAGAACAAAGACTTAATTAATATGTGTACATACCAAAACAATGAATGCATCAATCAGCTAGTCAGTATAGGCTTAACTAATATATATACCTGGCCGGACTCGGTTCGGTCACCGGAGCCGTCATCACGGTCTCCTTCTTGCACCGGCATTGGGTCACCGGAGCCGTCCTCATGTTCTTCTTCTTGCACCGGCATTAGGTCACCGTAGCCAGCTTGTTCACCCTCTCCTTCCCGACCATCGGTTTCGTTGAGAAACAACGAGATGGCATCACTTCCTTCTGCGATTATGTCCCTCAACAACGCTTCTTTTGTTGCTTCGTCTAGGGCGGTGTCCATAGTTTCTACAAATATTTACAACATGGCAATTATTATTCAAACATGACAGATGGATATATTAGTGCCAAATGTAGAACTAGCTACCTAATCATAGTAAGCTATCGGGAGCGGGTATATATCGACAACGACGACACTACATCTATGTCCCTCGACGACCCTCGTTCCCGATAAAAAAAAGAGGAAGAAGAAGAAAAATAAGAGGAGAAGAAAGAATAGAGGAGAAGATCTCCTCTATTCTTTCTTCTCCTCTTTTTTTTCTTCTTCCTCTTCTTTTTTTATCCTCTTCTTCCTCTCATGTTCGACGACCCTCGACCCCGATAACATTTTTTCCCCGATAACATTTTTTTCTCCGAGATAGTTAGTGTTCCCGAGTGAACCGGAGGGGGACATTTTTTTCTACGAATGTTCTATATACATACATCCATCGATATCATTCCATACATACATATACATCTACATTATATATGAACAAAAAAATATCAAAATTCATCATACATACATGTACAGTATATATGAACAAAAATTATAAACTTTCTCCCCAACTCATACATACATACATACATACATACATCTACATCATATCAATATTTTGCAAATTAAGGAGCAGGGAAGGAAGGAAGGGGGGAGGATGGGGCGGTAGCTACCTCTCCCGGAGGGATCAGGGAGGAGACGCGGGTGGCCGGCGTCGGGGGCGACGAGGACGGGCTCGGGGTCAGCGAGGGCGAGGGCGACGGCGGGGCGCGCTCGGCGGCGGCGGACGGGCTCGGGGGCGCAGGGGGTGCTCGGGGGCGGCGGATGGGCTCGGCGGCGCAGGGGGTGCTAAGGGGCGGTGGACGGGCGGCCGGCGACGACGGCGAGGCAAGGCGCGCTCTGGGGCGGGGCAGGGGCAACGACGGCGACAGCGAGGCGAGCACAGGGGCAGCCTAGCGGCGACGTCGGGGCAGGATCGAAGAAACTGAACCAAAATTTTCACAAGTGTGGCTTATATAGACGGAGCATTGGTCCCGGTTGGTGGCACAAACCGGGACTAATGCCCCCTTTAGTCCCGGTTGGTGCCACGAACCGGGACCAAAGGCCAATTTTCAGCAGCCCAAAGGGCGGGAAGCGGCGGCCTTTGGTCCTGGTTGGTGGAACCAACCGGGACTAAAGGGGGGTATTGGTCACGGTTGGTGCCACGAACCGGGACCAATGCCCCCTTTAGTCCCGGTTGGTGCCACCAACCGGGACCAATGGCCTTTGCTGCCCCGAGCCCAAAAGTTTAGTCCCACATCGCTAGCTGAAGGGCGCCGGCACTGGTTTATAAGCACTGGTGTTCCTACCCATTCGAGCTCCTCTCTAATGCAGGCTTTCGGGCCTAAACTTGCTACTGCCTGTGGGCCTATTGGGCCTTCTGCGGGCCTGAATCCTGGCCCATGTAGGGTTTCTAGTCGTATTCAGGCCGTGGAGGTCCAGTAGGAGGCATTTTTTTGGTTTTTTCTTTTTTATTTCTATATTTTTTTGGTTTTTTATTTTTTTTATTTCTACTTAAAACTAAATACTTACAGTTTTTTAGTGATTTCTTTTTGCTTTTAGGTCACAAAAATTATAAACTTTCTGTTAGTGCCATTAGTTTTAAATTTTAAATAGTTTAAATTTGAATTTTTAAAAATATGTGTGAATCACTAGTTTATGAATAACTTTACTATAAAAATAGAATTTTTTTTCTATTTATTTTTTATTTCTACTTACAACTAAATACTTACAGTTTTTTAGTGATTTCTTTTTGCTTTTAGGTCACAAAAATTATAAACTTTCTGTTAGTGCTATTAGTTTTAAATTTTAAATAGTTTAAATTTGAATTTTTAAAAATTTGTGTGAATCACTAGTTTATGAATAACTTTACTATAAAAATAGAATTTTTTTCTATTTATTTTTTATTTCTACTTACAACTAAATACTTACAGTTTTTTAGTGATTTTTTTTTTGCTTTTAGGTCACAAAAATTATAAACTTTCTGTTAGTGCCATTAGTTTTAAATTTTAAATAGTTTAAATTTGAATTTTTAAAAATTTGTGTGAATCACTAGTTTATGAATAACTTTACTATAAAATTAGAAATTTTTTCTTCTTTGCTATTTATTTTTTATTTATACTTACAATTAAATACTTATAGGTTGATTTTAGGTCACAAAAATTATATTCTTTTTGCTATTGAAGAATATTATAGTTTTATTTTAGTTGATCATAACATAATATTTTAATTGATTGTTTTTATTTTCATAAAAGTTTTGTAGTTTATTCTGTTTGCTATTAATTCATTCTTTGAGCTAAATGACTCTGAAATTGGAAAGCATTTCAAAATGAACTCTGAAAAGGTTGAAAGTTGGCATGGTATCATCATTTCACCCACATAGCATGTTTCAAAAAGTAGAGAGGGTTACGACAAAAACTTGATGCACTTCGTGTACAAAATGGACAATCACTTTCGAAGTATCAAAGTTTCAAACCATAAGACATGAAAGCATTTCAAATGAACTCTGAAAAAGTTGAAAGTTGGGATGGTATCATAATTTCACCCACATAGCATGTGCATGTACAAAACGGACAATGGTAGCATGTTCGTCTGTTACAAATTTGGCATGGTATCATCATAATAGTTGCGGGAGAAAGTCTTCACTTTTTCTTCGCTTGTGTCATTTGCTTATTGCGCCGTAACCATGGATAATCTTCATTGTTTATCAGGATGCTTGGGTCAGCCTTGACATTGAAGGGACGAATTTCATGAAACTTTTCATAATCTTCAGACATGTCTGTCTTGCCGTCCACTCCCAGGATGTCCCTTTTTCCTGAAAGAACTATGTGGCGCTTTGGCTCATCGTATGATGTATTCGCTTCCTTATCTTTTCTTTTTCTCGGTTTGGTAGACATGTCCTTCACATAGATAACCTGTGCCACATCATTGGCTAGGACGAACGGTTCGTCAGTGTACCCAAGATTTTTCAGATCCACTGTTGTCATTCCGTACTGTGGGTCTACCTGTACCCCGCCGCCTAACAGATTGACCCATTTGCACTTAAACAAAGGGACCTTAAAATCAGGTCCGTAGTCAAGTTCCCATATGTCCACTATGTAACCATAATATGTGTCCTTTCCGCTCTCGGTTGCTGCATCAAAGCGGACACCGCTGTTTTGGTTGGTGCTCTTTTGATCTTGGGCGATCGTGTAAAATGTATTCCCATTTATCTCATATCCTTTGTAAGTCAATACAGTCAAAGATGATCCCCTGGACAACAAGTACAACTCATCACAACCAAGGTAACAATTGATCCAACGGCATAATGATACCAAGCCTCGGTATGAATGGCATATTTTCTAATCTTTCTAATCTTCAAGCTCATTGCATCCATCTTGATCTTGTGATCATCGACGACATCCGCAACATGCAACTCCAATATCATTTTCTCCTCCTCATTTTTTTTATTTTTTCCTTCAACAAATTGTTTTCTTCTTCAACTAAATTTAACCTCTCGACAATAGGGTCGGTTGGCATTTCCGATTCACATACATCCTAGATAAATAAAATCTATGTCACGTTGGTCGGCATAATTTTCATAAACAATAAATGAACCAATAGTTATAAAGATAATATACATACCAAATCCGAATCATAGACAGGACGAGGGCCGACGGGGGCGGATACCAAAACCATCGCACTATATAAGATGCAATAATAAATGTAAGAAAATGATACAAGTATCTATCTAAACATACAAGTAAGAATATTTTTCCTTTCAGAAAGAAGCTAAGAACAAGAGGCTCACCACGGTGGTGTCGGTGATGAGATCGGCGCGGGTGATCGACGGCGGTGAAGACGGGGACGGGGCGTGACGGACCGCTAAATCTAGACAAATCTCGAGGAAAATGGAGCTTGGAGGTCGAGCTTCGAGAGGAGAAAGCTTAAGTAGTGTGGCTCGGGCATTCCATCGAACACCTCATGTGCATAGGAGGTGAGCTAGAGCACCACAAAGCCCTCTCCCCCTCGGCCAGAAAAAACAGAGCACTGTGCTCTACTCTTGCGCGAGGGGGTATATATAGGCACCTCATTGGTCCCGGTTGGTGGCATGAACCGGGACTAAAGGGAAGCCTTTGTTCCCGGTTCAAGCCACCAACCGGGAGCAATGGTGGTGGGCTAGGAGCGAGGCCCATTGGTCCCGGTTCGTCCCACCAACCGGAACCAAAAGGTCCAAACGAACCGGGACCAATGGCCCACGTGGCCCGGCCGGCCCCCTGGGCTCACGAACCGGGACCAATGCCCACATTGGTCCCGGTTCTACACTGAACCGGGACTAATGGGCTGAGCCGGCCTGGACCATAGCCCTGTTTTCTACTAGTGTGTGTTTTTGTTCTTCAAATAATCTCCATGCCCTCTTTAATCATCATGCTTGAATTATATGTTTGGTCCCATCCATACATGCATGATATATAGGCAGAGCGTATGCTTACTACAGAGTGACATGTTATTCATGAAAGGGGTACTCTCAATATCTCCTTAATCTCGGATGATAATAGTAAGGTATTCCAATGTTGACAAGACAATAAAAAAATCATGGAGTGCTCAAGCTATTTATCTAAGATTATACTATTGCTAGACTAACACACCCACACACACATGCTTACACAAATATTATCTTAGTTTTGCGTTTGATTTGCACCATAAATGTGGATATATCTCGCCATGCATTATAATTTAATATAAGAGTATTTGCACCATATTTGTGTCTAGGATACATTTTTATTTGGGAAGTTGATGATTAAAAATGGTGAAATAAGTTGTTGCATCTATGTCACACAATTGGATTAATACTGTTCAATCAAGAATGTGTTGAAATAATGTAACATTTACAAAAATTGCTTTATGTTTTAAATGTTCATTTTATAAAGTATGCTTCTAAGTCTATTTCCTATATTTGGATACTTGGAGATATTGATGCAAAATCTATTATCTGAAAAAAAAAATATTTTTTTTGTTTCTTAAAATAACTAGCCCGTGCAAGGGCACGGGTTGACGACTAGTTCTTTTAATTACTCTCCTACCTCCCCTAAAGTGGCTCTGAAATGATGTAGTGTGTGCATGGTTAGTTTGCATCTACTCTAGTTCATCCTTTTCTGCAATACTAAAAGGCATACTTGAGTACCATACATTATAAGTCAAGCTGCTAAATTTCTTGTGGAAGTAGATTCGGTCTAGATTGCAAAAAAAATGTGTTCAAGACAAAACTGCGGAAAAGGAACATGTATTATTTTTTTCTACAATTCATCGAACTTGTATTAATTAATACCTACTGGCTCTTTACAATACTAGCGTTGGTTTTACTTGATGCGAATTTTTCATTTGAGCTCTTAATGCTATGACCTGCATATCCCCCCCCCCCCCCCCCCCTCCCCTTCAAAAATTCACCAAACTTTGTCTATTACGTCTTTTAAATGTTGCGAATAAGAAACAATGCGAAATTCGTTGGCAGGTAACACATCTTACATATCCCATATTGTATTTCTCCAATCTAATAATTTTTTATCCAATTTATATTCCTTGGTGCACCAATTTACTTAGACAGATGTGTGATTTATAGTGGATCAGCAGCAGGTTTGTGTTCAATAGTGGAAAAGCGTACACGCGCTAAATGCCACCTTAATACAATACACTAAATTTCTACATTAAGTGTAAGTTATTTATAATACATTCGATCAAAAGTGAAAGCATTGATTATTCAATTCTGGTTGTTAAACAATCATTGTTTATGACAGTGGTGGCGCAGCTGCTCCATGGTGGGGCGCCCCTGTTGCTGCGGATGTGCGCACCGATCTCGTGTGGCACAGATGGGCTTGGGCGGGTCAACGGCTCTTGGCCATGACTCCAGGCTGGCGCGGTGATGCCTGACAGCGCCGGCTGCCAGGATGCCAGGCCCTATTTTGGTGCCGACGCTGGATCGGGGCGGCATGGGGCCTGCTACCGTGATGATAAAGGTGGTGGTCCTTGTGCTCTTCTCGCATCAAAACAACGTCCTGCATGATCGGTCCTCCTCGATCTGGCCATTGGCGTTTTCCGGAACGGCCACCGGAGATTTTGCTCAGGGATCAGTTAGTTTCCAGTCGTGCACGTCGCTATCAGCCTACAAGGTTCTGAGGGTGTGGCGCGAAGATCTATTGGCAGATAACACCTTGGGACATGTCAGTTTCTCGATTTCCATGGTGAAGACAGCGGTGGAGAAGGTCATGGTGGCCGAGATCGGAGGATCCGTTACACGGACGGAGCCTTGGAGGCGATGGAGTCAGCCAGGTGTTAGATAACTCTCAGGAGCAGCAGTGATAAGTGAGGGCAGCAACACTGGAGGATTTCATCATTGGCGGTACTCCTCGGGTACCGAGTCATGACTTTTAGAGTGAAAACCCAAGGTCTGACCTTCATTGGTTGTGCCCGGCGATTGCCTTGGTGAAGGAATTGTTTTGATAGCGTGGACTTTTCTTCAGAGTGAAAACTTAAGATCTTGGATCGGGCAACCACGGCGCTTGTGCACTGTTTTCTTCTTGGAGGCCTTGCTTTGGAGACCTTTTATGTTTCCGGGTGTTGTCTTTGTGGTGGTATGAGTGCTGCTGTTGAGTTTATCGTTGTGGCGGGACCTTTGTTTTTTCCTTTCTTTTTATTTTCTTCTTTGGTTGTGTGCATTCTGGATGTCTTCGCAAAATTTTGTAGGTGCAGAGACTCAGTGTAATTGGTATTTTTGTGATATGATTATATTCCCTTTTTGAAAAATATGTTCTAATGCATCGAGATTCCTCCAATTCCTAATCTTACCACATTAGAAAATAAAGAATAAATATCAGAAAGCCACAACCCATGTACATCACTTGACCACAATCTTAGAAATTATTTTCATATAGCCATCACTGTAAGGTTCACTACTACAGTCTAGGTCTATTAAGACCCCTCCACAGACGGTGGGCGGGGAAGGGTGTGCATTGTAATAACCACAAACATTCATCAAAACACAATCGTTTATGATGTGGCGCGCGTGAAAGAGGGGGTTGTGAGGTGAACCGCATCATGCACAGACTAGGAAGAATAGCTGTTAATTGGCGATGTGATATAGGAAAAGTAATGGTTAGGTCACATGGTCGCAGAGCTTTTCAGGTGCCCCGTTTGCAATGAGACACTGTACCCACTCACTTAGTTATGCAGTTGTATGTGATGTAAATAAGGTTGGGTCTTGACACATTTTTGCAAGGTGGAGCTTGGAGGGAATTGCACAAATCACCAACAATTGGCGCTGAATTTGCACAAAGCATTAACTCTACGGATTTGTTGCACAGAACATCACATATAGGTGTAATCTATTGCAGCTAGGTCCAATCCAACATTTAGGTATGTTGATGTGATTTCTGATAGGAGAGCCTCGCATGTAAGTGCACCTTTTATATAAAAAAAGAGATATTACTCAGCCCTTTGGTCTGACTGAGCTTAAATTTCCCCAGATTAGTATTGAGCACATGCACGATTTACCGGAAGTGTTTTTGTGCATTTCTCCAAAAATGTGAAATTTTGAATCAAAAAAATCAAACGAGCTAACTAAAATTGTCAATATCTCCCAAAGCTTTAGTCCAAATGAATTGAGATATTCCCATATCAGTGCTGGCTACATTTATGGGTTACTAGGTTTTTGTAACTTTTTTGAAAATTTTGAATTTTGAACCAAACTTGAATGAAACAACAAAACCTTCATATATCTGCAAAACTATTGGACCAAATAAGTTGCATTTTTCCAAAATAGTACTGATGGATACATGTGTGATTTACTGGATTTTTCTTGAATTTTTCTGAAAATGTGGATTTTTATGTCAAAAAATTGGATGGATCAATTAAAACTGCAATCGGACTTCCTCAGTTTGACGTGCTGGCTATGCGGCCGATTTTCTTTGGCACACGCACGCTTAAAAGTGGGACCCAACCAACAAAAAATAACATCAACTTACTAGAAATGTTGAATTATAGCCAAGTGCAATGGGTTACACCAATATATATATAATGTTCTGCGCAACAAAATCGTAGAGTAGATGTTCTGGGTAAAATGAACACAAATAGTTAGTGGTTTTGTGCAATTTCCTCGTGGACCTTGTTTCAACCATCCGACTCAATCCCAGACATAATGCTCATACGTTTTTGCTGCAGAGGCTTGCTCAAGCGCAGCAGTGGTGGCTTATCGGAGGGGCTGAGTGTGGTCTACTATTAGAGGCACGGTTCATGAAGGGGACAAGGAGAGGTGCAGCAGCGGTGGCATCGGTGCTGAGTGGGCTCAAGATGTTAGCTGACGACTGCTGCCGTGCTATGCTCCGGAGGCTTGCTTGTTCGAGCGAGCTGTTGCTTTGGCTGCTGCTTGCTGCAGCTGCACCAGGCCGGTCGAGCAGCAACTAGCTAGTCCGACAGTTGATCATGTTCTGCTTCGTCGGCTGCCCTAGGCCCCTCGACTCTGGGCAAGAATTCACGCTTCTCCAATGCCTCCCATGCCTAGTCCTATCATGGTCACCTGGTGATTTGAAATTGAAGTCCGCCATCTCCTATGACATATCGAAGCAGTTGGCATCCCTCCATTATTTATAGGAAGAGCAATGGAACTGCATTCGAGTATATCTTGTACAACAATCGTACAGAGCCAGATCGCAATGTAATTGCCATACGAAGACCACATGCTAATCCATGCACATGCGTGTTGGTTCTGATTTCTAAATTCTACATTGGTCGGTGAACTTTATGACGGGCGTGATAGATGTTTTTGCATGCTGTAGATTTCTCTACATGCATGAATGGAGATGATTCATCGACCAGACATTCATGAAAAGATTTAGCACCCATCATTTTATTTGGCTGCAAACACGAATATCATGTTGCTAAACCGGGGAGGTGACCAACGGTACCAAGGGAAATGGAACGACAGCAGTGGTTACAACTAAGGTCAAGCTAGGTAAAAACCGGCGCAAGAAGGCTATCAGAAGCACTGTAAGTGAAAACAAGACAATTTCGACAAAGATTCCTCTTCGGGTTCAGGCAAAGCCACAGTAGCAGTGGGGGCTGCGACTATTTGAGACTGGTTCAGGGTGTGTCCGTACAGGTCACTTCCAGATCGACTGTAATTTAACTCCTCTATGCTTTCTTTGCAAACAAGAAGGGCACTCTGTGATTGATTGTAAGGTTCACACCCCAGTTCCCCAGTTGCAGATGATGGGACAAAACATTCGGAGACGGCTTTTTTAGCATCAAGATTGAAGAAGCGAAGATTAGGTCATGGTTTTCACTTTCAGTGAGATTTTGATGAATTTCATTGAATTTCAATAATTTTTGTAGACACTGAAATTTTACCTTTCGGTTAAAATATTTCAGTCATTTCAGTTCAGTTCATTAATGGCGTGAGTACTTTTCTGCTTGCGGCTGAGGCAAACAAGCGAGCGGATGGTTTTATGCATTGTCCATGTGCGCTGTAAGAATGGTCGCAATTACTCTACGTCAAGAACCATTCACGTCCACCTGTTTGAGTCCAGTTTCATGCCCCACTATAATGTTTGGACCAAGCATGGAGAAAGAGGGGTTATGATGGAAGACAATGAAGAAGAAGAGGACGACGACAGCTATCTTGGCCATGGGTTCCCTGAATATGATGATACAACAATGAGGGAAGAAGCTGAGCCGGTAATGCGGGAAGAAGCTGAGCCGTCAATGCGGGAAGAAGCTGAAGAAGAGGCATCGGATGAGGCTGTTGATGATCTAGCTCGGGCCATTGCCGATGCAAAGAGAAACTGCGCAAGTGATTTGGAGAAGTTGCAGCGCATGTTAGAGGATCACAAAAAATTGTTGTACCCGAATTGCGTAGGTGACAAGAAAAAGCTGGGCACCACACTGGAATTGCTGCAATGGAAGGCAGAGAATGGTGTATCTGACAAGGGATATGGAAAGTTGCTGGTAATGATAACGAATTGCCCGAGAGTACGTACGAAGCAAAGAAGACTGTCTGCCCTCCAGGGTTAGAGGTGCAGAAGATACATGCATGCCCTAATGATTGCATCCTCTACCGCGGTGAGTACGAGGATTTGAACGCTTGCCCGGTATGCGATGCATTGCTATAAGATCAGCCGCGATGACCCTGGTGATGTCGAGGGCGATGGCCCCAGAAAGAAGATTCCTGCCAAGGTGATGTGGTATGCTCCTATAATACCATGGTTGAAACGTTTGTTCCAAAACAAAGAGCATGCCAAGGCGATGCGATGGCACAGAGAAGACCGTAAGAAAGACGGAAAGTTGAGAGTACCCGCTGACGGGTCGCAGTGGAGAAAAATCGAAAGAAAGTACGGGAAGGAGTTTGCAGATGACGCAAGGAACATATGGTTTGGTCTAAGCGCAGATGGCATTAATCCTTTTGGGGAGAAGAGCAGCAACCATAGCACCTGGCCTGTGACTCTATCTTTGTATAACCTTTCTCCTTGGTTGTGCATGAAGCGGAAGTTCATTATGATGCCAGTGCTCATCCAAGGCCCTAAGCAACCCGACAACGACATTGATGTGTATCTAAGGCCATTAGTTGAAGAACTCTTACAACTGTGGAATGGACCAGGTGTACGTGCGTGGGATGAGCACATGGGGGAAGAATTTGACCTAAAGGTGTTGCTGTTCGTGACCATCAATGATTGGCCTGCTCTCAGTAACCTTTCAGGACAGACAAACAAAGGATACTGCGCATGCACGCACTGTTTGGACGATACCGACAGTATATATTTGGCTAATTGTAAGAAGAATGTGTACCTGGGACATCGTCGATTTCTTCCGAGCAGGTATCCCGTAAGAAAAAAGGCAAGCATTTCAAAGGTGAGGCGGATCACCGGACGAAGCCTCGCCACCGTACTGGTGCTGATGTACATGATATGGTCAAGGATTTGAAGGTGGTCTTTGGAAAGGGTTCTGGTGGACAACCTGTTCCGAATGACGTTGACGGACGCGCACCCATGTGGAAGAAGAAATCTATATTTTGGGACCTGCCCTATTGGAAAGACCTAGAGGTCCGCTCCGCAATCGACGTGATGCACATGACGAAGAATCTTTGTGTGACCCTGCTTGGCTTCTTGGGCGTGTATGGGAAGACAAAAGATACACCTGAGGCACGGGAGGACCATCAACGTATGCACGGAAAAGACGGCATACATCAAGGTCATGCAAGCTACGCTCTTACCAAAGAAGAGGAGGAAATCTTCTTTGAATGCCTGCTCAGTATTAAGGTACCGTCCGGCTTCTCGTCCAATATAAAGGGAATAATAAACATGGTAGAGAAAAAGTTCTAGAACCTAAAGTCTCATGACTGCCACGTGATTATGACGCAACTGCTTCCGGTTGCATTGAGGAGGCTTCTACCGGAAAACGTTTGATTAGCCATTGCGAAGCTATGTGCATTTCTCAATGCAATCTCTCAGAAGGTAATCGATCTAGAAATCATACCAAGGTTAGAGAATGATTTGGTGCAATGTCTTGTCAGCTTTGAGTAGGTTTTCCCACCATCCTTCTTCAACATCATGACGCACGTCCTAGTTCACCTATGCGAAGAGATTAACGTTTTGGGTCCTGTATTTCTACACAATATGTTCCTCTTTGAGAGTTTCATGGGAGTCTTAAAGAAATATGTTCATAACCGTGCTAGGCCAGAAGGAAGCATCTCCAAGGGCCGTGAAAATGAGGAGGTCATTGAGTTTTGTATTGACTTTTTTCCTGACCTTAAGCCGATTGGTGTTCCTGAATCGCGGCATAAGGGCAGACTGGATGGAAAAGGCACGCTAGGAGGGGAACAGATCGGGGTTGTTCGAGCCCAACAGAGAGAACGATGAGCTTACGTGTGCCCTGGGAAATCCTGAACACCCGGGAAGAACACGAGGCATGGGCGCTATTCCGTGGTATGAGGGGTTTTCGGACTGAAACGCCGACTACAGAACCCGTGCGAGAAAGAAGATTGCGGAGGAGAAGAAGAGGAAGATGGAGGAGGAGCAGAGGAAGCTAGACTATGAACGCCTTCAAGGCCTAGAATCAGCGCACGCGGACTTGGCAGTTAAATTCCAGCGGCAGCAGGAGCAGATCGACTCACTTAGCCAGTAAAGGGGGTCTCAGCAGCTAGCGGATGATCCACCATTGGATAGCACCGTCCCATCCATGCCGAGAAGCAGCGTGGGTTCCGTCCCGGGTGACGCATTTCTGGATAGCTACCCAGTGGATGACATCATGGAGAACACTAACTGCGAGCTACACTTCAAAATGAAGAACATATCCATGAAGGTGGCGGACGCCCTTGCTTTTACAAATCCCCCCGAGGCAACCTTCCATTGCAACCCGATTCCAGCGGGCTATACTCATGTCTTGGTTGATGAGGTGGTGGATCAATATTCGGGGCTAGAGCTTGACATTCCTGGAGGTGACGATGAGCACACACTAGGAGAGGCCAACCATCGTATCATCCTATGGAGAAAGGATTGCATCATCTTTCGAAGGCCACCGACACCGCGTCATCCGACTCCTCGTCGCAGTCCGCCACCGAGTCAGCAGACTCCCGCTCCTCCAAGTCCACCAACGCGTCAGGCCACTCCTCCTCCAAGTCCGGCACAGCTCAGGCCACTCCTCCTCCTCCAAGTCCAGCAAAGCGTCAGGACACTCCTCCTCCAAGTCCGGCACAGCTTCAGGCCACTCCTCCTCCAAGTCTAGCACAGTTTTAGGCCACTCCTCCTCCTCCAACTCAGCCACGTCAGCCGTCTTTGCCGCCTCAGCAATCACGGAAGAGAGCCGCCTCAGCTATGGTGCGTAGCGGTACAAGTCGAGGTAGTACTGGAGGTACAGGCGAAGGCAAGCGATTTCAATATGGTCCAAGCCTCGCACCTCTTCCGCAGAGGCCTTACGACAAGTCCGAGGAGGAAAACGTAGCCATATCGAAGGCCGAGGTGGAAGCCCATTTTGCACCGAAACCGCCACCGCCGCCAAGGGAGAAAGTGCCTGTGGAAAAGATTGACCACTTCATTCGTATGGCTAGAGCACCAGCTCCCAAGCCTGTTGACACAGACTATGAGCGCCACATCAAGAAGTTAAATCGAGCACGTCTACAGAAAGAGGCGAGCTTGAGCAAATCAGCTGGCAAAAGGAGCGGTAAAACCGTTCCCCGGCTGGGAGAACAGGCGGCGCAATCAATCCCCCCGCTTGTTGTGCCAACAACACATGAGAGTAGGCGCGCCCAATATTATTGTGGTCAAACCATTAACGTTCCCGGGGTGGGCGATGTGGTAATAACCGAGGAGCATATTGCGCAGGCTGAATCGATCGGGATCACTGTTGGACAACTCCTCGATATCGAGCCCATGTCTCCGACTAGAGAGGAGGAAATAAAACGGAAATATGCCCGGGGCCAACCTTTGATCGAGCCAGAGGAGGTCAATAAGCTCCCAACAAGAATGTATGAATTGCATCAATGGTACATGGACATTACCAAGATTTCCAATCGAGAGTCCCTCATGTGAATGTCAACAAGGAGCATTACTATCATGAGAAAGCTGTGACCGTTGAGTATTCAGACCTATTTCAGCTATACAATAAAAACGCACTCGACAAATCTATCGTCAGTTGCTATTGTCTGTAAGTGATTTCTTTCTGTAATTTAAGTCTCAAGCTAGCTGTAGTGATCATTTTGATCAATCATTACCTGTAATTATCCTCACTATATTCTTTTCTGTGGTATTATGCAGGATGAAGATTTATGAAATGAAAAAAGATGGACGCTATGGCATTGGGTTCGTTGACCCAAATACCATTAATGAATACACATGGAAAATAGATCCATATCACGAAAAAAAGTGTAGAGGAAAGCATGCTACAGTTCTTCAAGGAACTCAAATACAATGAAGATATACTACTTCCTTACAACTTCCAATGAGTTACACAGTCTTGTACTACAAATTCTGTTTTTCCCTACTAGCTATAGCTACATGTTTTTGCTTACATATGGCCGCTTAATTAAGACATGCAAACGTGTATGCATGCAGATTTTACTGGATCTTGTTAATCATTAAAGTTGATGAAGGAACAGTTGAAGTACTAGACTCACTACTTAAGAAAGCAAGTGACTACACCATCGTGAAGGGGATAGTCAACAGGTAATTTCAATCATTATTAACTATATCTCGGCCTATTTAATTAGTTCGTCATTTCCTGATAACAACTATTTAATAACCCATTTATTCATTTTCTTTGTCGGCGGGCAGGGCTTGGGCAAAGTTCATCAGGTCCACTCCAGGCCCATGGAAACAAAATCTGAAATGGTATCGACCCAAGGTAAGTAATTAAGTAGTACTAGCTAGCTGCCATCTCTTTAATTATCATGCTTGATTAATTATTATCTGATCAAATTCCATTCTCGTAAAGGCCCTGAAGCAGGCGCCGGGGAATGATCTATGTGCATACTACGTTTGCGAGAATATTCGCATGATGGCGTCCGAAAGGAGCAAATCTCAAAGACAGGAGTGTGTACGATATCGATTGTCAGAAGACTATTCACAATTTTTACACCATTATCGATATCTAGTCACACAACTAATACACATGCATATTGATCTCCTTCTTAACAGTTCAAAGAGGTGCGGGACAAGCTCCTAGCACAGGACCGCATAGAAGCAATTCAAGAGAAAATAGCGGGATTTTTGCTCGACCGGGTCATAGATCCCAAAGGAGAATACTATTACCCGCTACCGCCCCCATGAACCAATTCCAATTATTATCGTGCTCCGAAGGCACCAATTAGCTAGGCTAATGCCACTGGCTCCGAAGGCACCAATTAGGAGAAATTGTATGTATATATATATATATATGTGTGTGTGTGTGTGTGTGTGTATGTGTGAATTAATTAATGGTGGTTGTGAGACATTCGATGATATATATATGCATAACGTGTACAATATGTAGTATCGTAAAATACCAGCAAACGAAAAATAATTAAATGGAAAACACAAAATTGAATGAAAAAAAAATCATAAACCCAACCCCCCCCCCCAACCTTTTAATACCGGTTGGTGACACCAACCGGTACTAAAGGGCTCCCTGCCCCCGAAGCTAGCTCGTGCCACGTGGTTGCCCTTTAGCACCGGTTCATGCTAAACCGGTACTAGGGGGGGCTTTAGTGCCTATATTTTAGCGCCGGTTACCAAACCGGCACTAAAGGGCCTTACGAACCGGTACTATTTCCCGGTTCTGCACTAGTGTGACTCTGAGTAAGAATTGTCACTTCTCCGATGCCTCCTATGTCTAGTCCGACCATGGTCGCCGAAAGATATAGTGGTGATTTGAACTTGAGGTCGGCCAGCTTCTGTCAAACTCTTACCTTCTTACCTTACATGTAAAAATAAGGGGTAAGATGGAGCATGTTAAAATTTGTCATTATTTATAGGAAAAGCACTGCAACTGCACTCAAGATGATCTTGTACAACAACCTACAGAGCTAGACCATAATGTAATTGACATATGAATACCTTAGGCTCAGACCTACACATGGTTGTTGGTTCTGATTTTTGAACTCTACAATCACTACATTGGTCGGTGAACCTTATGTCAGGCTTGATAGATGTTCTTGCATGCTACAGATTTCTATACATAAATGGAGATGATTCATCGACCAGGCATTCATGAAACGATTTGGCACCCATCATATTATTTGGATGCAAACATGAATACCATTTCCATTCGAAATAGAATTTGAAGTAATGGGGTTATTTTTGTGTTTGGCAGTGGTCAGGAATTTTGAAACGAAGTAAAATCTGAAACTAGTTTGAATCTTGGATACAATGATAAACAACAAACTAGACAAAATTTCACATATGATCTCGAAATGTGATTTGCTGGCACCAACACGCTTGCTTATGTCCTTGTCGTGCGGCGCCCATTTGGCTCGTATCTGTAGCGGGCTATGCACACCCGCGCAGGGGCACATTCGCCCGAGTCATCAATGTCCATGCCACTCATCGCTAGTATGTGTGGACCAATTACCCGCATGTCATTGTTGGCCTTGTATGAGGCATGAGCTCACCGCCCTAATGACTAATATAAGTTGCATGATGGTCTCTACGGGTTCAGTCTTTTGTTTGGAGGGTGACAAATTCAGTTCTCAATTTGGAAAACCAAAATTTCTGAAAAACTAACCCAACCGAACAGAACAGAATGTATCATATATATAGCCACGATGTTCACCCCCAATTGGTAAGGCATGGACTTGTCCAATATCTATATGATACCAACTCACGGTATCACCTTGAAAATAGTTTTGAAATACGTACAGATATGTGTGTACAAGGCTACAAGCCCATAATATCACAGTAAATTTGGTCTATGTATAGGGAAACAAAAAGAACAAACCACCTTGATCAGCCTCTTTATAATATTGATTGATGGTAGAATCTGTCTTTTTTGTTTCTATATGCATTGATCAAATTTGGGTTTTCAATTTCTCTATGTAGCCCGAGGGAAAAGTAGGGCTACGTTAATCATAGCCAAGCAGATTGGGTATAACCCATGTTCATGTTGGTCTTGTTATTAATGTTTGCTTAGTGACTCCTCTTGGCATTTAGTTGAACGTGTATTTCTGGTTTCACATTTTTGACCACAATCCATGAGATGTTGCACCAACTATGTCCTTGATTTAGTGATAGTTGTGACATGGACCTACGTATGTCAGTGGCTCAGGATACTACTATTAGCTAGTAAGTTAAGTTCGCTTGTTACTTTGTCCCAGCACTGGCGTCAGGAGTAAATTAGTTTTTGTGTGCTCGGCGCAAGCCATAGCCACCCTCTATAAATGCTGGAACAAAGAAGCTAGATAGGTAAGTGTTTCTCCGTAACTAATGCATGTGAGTCAGGAAATATATTCAGTTGCTTTCCTAAAGCTGACTAATATCTGTCTATCATACACTACGGCAGTAGAAGTTGTAAGATTAGGAGTAAGAGGCATCAGGGATTGCAAGAATGCTACATAGCGCATCTTGCCTGCAGAGAGGAAAGGAACAGCAAGGACATGCGTATCTTGCCTGCTTCCATGGCCGAGCGGGAGGCAGGACCAGCGGCTGCGTTTTCTCGTTGCAAACTGAGGAACTGCTCTGTAATATTGAGCATCGACACTGATTAATTTGGTGAGTCTAGAAAAATGCAGAGCCAGATAGGGGGTTGGAGCATATGTTTTTTGACCGTTTTCTACTAAAGCTAAGATGGAGTCAGATACTATCACCGGCTGGACTTGCCTTCAACAAATTATTGTTTGAGAAAGACAAGGGAAATTGCATGTGTGTTGCAACAGAAATTACACTTTGAAAATGCATGAAAAAAAAGATTATGTATGTTTTTTACCTCTTCATCGCACCCTTCTTGCCCTGTATCAGGTACAACAACGTGACTGCGCATGCTTAATTGCCTACTATCATGCGACCCCCTCATCTCGGCCGTGAAGCCCGCCCAGCCTTCCACCATCACCGTGATGGCCGCACATGGTGGCGGCATAACGTGGCAATCCATACCTGTCCCTGTCAGAGATGATGGTGATCATGCATGGATAAAAAATCGGTGAAGATTAAGCCTCGTGTAACCTTTTCTTTCTGTTGCCACCTGCTCAACCCGTCGGTGGTCTTCAGCTCCAGGCATTTTGTTCGCTAGCTCACATCGCCCCATCCCAGTTTGTCCTGGCTTTGTCTTGCGGCAATCTCCTCCACGGACTCTCCAATTGCGTCTTCCCCTTTCGTGTCGGCCTGCACCTCCAGCTGTCAGAGCGGATGCGTAGTATAGCAGCCATTAATTTAAATTCCTGAAGCTTGATCTTCAATCACTCAAGTGGATCGTGGTAGACTACAGCGTACACCTCTAGTGTTGAGTATTATGTTTTAGGAAATACGAGATAAACTAAGATATGTTTCGCCTTGTTTTCTACTTCAAGTTGACCATCTACTCCTATATATATGCCCGCGAGGCATAAGCAATACAATCAATAATTTCATCAAATCTCTCTCCCTTCTAACATGGTATCACCCTAAACGATCCAAACCGTAGCAGCCGCCGCCGCTTCCTCTCCGTGCCGCCCCCGAGACGGTCGGCCTCCATAACCACCGCCGGGGGGCGCACCGCCCGTCCTAGGGTTCGTCCGCCGGTCGTGTTGACCGGCTGTCTTAAAAAGTCTTTTTCCTGAGTGCTTGCTCCGGTTTTTCTTTCTCTCACCGTTCATCTTGATCAGCATCATTGTTTTTGGTTTTTCAATCTAAAAACGGTTTGCGTCCCACCGCTCGTCAACCTTCGCGTGCCTCTACTTCGACAACGGCGTCGACTACACCGACCTTTACTTCGACGGTGCAACCTGGCATGGTACGCGGCGTCCGAGAGACATCCGTCATCTGTCATTCCGCTCATCTGTCCGTCATCGCCTCTCGCTCCGATCTGATCGTGACCTCCACCGACCCCAACCTCCATCCGGATGTGTTGCATCCGGTCCATGCAGACTTCATTATCAAGCCAAGCAATCTCCACGGTGCAAGTCAACGAGCCATCCGCATACACTGCCTCATGCAGATTCGTCTCAGCCAAATGCATCTACAAGCGTCCCTGGCTACGGCACGTCACCGGTGCATCCGGGTGCGGTGCACTTAGCTCTGGCGGCTCTGCTGCTTCTACAGCGGATTTGACCGATGCCTCGTCCATCGAGCCACGCGGACGCTGGGCTGCTCGTGCTGCTTCGCAGGTATATGGGACTACGGACACCTGCTGTCGTCTGCACATCTTCAATCTTGTGAACGATTGGACTGATCATCTCACCGTCCACAATCGACTTCATACCCGCCGTGTCGTCGGTCTGATCAGCTGTTGCACACGCCATCATAGGATTATGTGAAGATCGTCATCGAGTATGCGGGCCTCTCCACCGATCGAGCATCGAGCTGCCGTTGCATCGCCCCGTCAGGCTGCAGCATCGCCGCCCCGTCAGGCTGCAGCATCGCCGTCCCGTGGTTTTTCTCGCGGCTGCATCAACTCGCGCATCGCTGCTGCGTCGCCCCTATGGGCTATAGTGTCGTGATACGCAGTCTCCGCCGTCGCCCCGAGGCCGTCCCCGCACTCCGGCGCTACGCCGCCCCTTTGGGCTGTAGCGCCGCAGCCCGCGGTCCCCGCCGCTGCCCTGAGGTCTTTCGCCGTCACCTCGACTTGCCCGCCGCCACTGCGTCACCCCTTCGTGCCGTAGCGCTGAGGCCCGCGGTCCACTCCGCCGTCATCACGCATCGACCTCCCACGGTATGTGCCGCGCCATCTCCCTCGGCGCGGGAACACCATGTCCACGGTCTTCGTCACGTTGTCGGGTTTCTCGCCTACTTCAAACATCGCCACCGAGCTCCTAACCTAGCCGCCGCCGCATCGTCAGGCCGCCGCCACGGCCGCTACCCTCTTAGTAGCCGCCGCCGGTCCACCTCCTTCGTCTTCATCCGTCTACGCATGCGCAGTGCTGGCAACAACGACGCGTGCCTTCGTCTACACGTGTCTCCGGGCTTGGCAAACCCGGCGCGATACGTCGTCAACATCTTCTTTCTGGCGCATCACTACTTCGACACCACTGCGCCTATCACTAACATGGCGCCTCCTTGCGCCCGCGGCTCCACGGTGACCTTCTCGACACCGGTCACCCTGACTCGACATCGACCACGGCATTCTTTGCACAACTATCTCGACCACGGCTACACCAGGTACGCTCTCGGCTACTTCGACAAACGGCACAAAGGGCTACCGCCTTGCTTGAGCAACCTCGTCGGTTTTCACTTCAGACACGCCTTTCGTGATGCATCGACCGTTACAACTATGTGTGTGTGTGTGGGGGGGGGGGGGGGGTCCGTCCGCTTGCCTTCGGATTCTTCTTCAGTCTCATCGTCTGCGGCGCCACCGTTGTGACTGAGGGGGGATATTGAGTATTATGTTTAGTTAGTAAATATGAGATAGACTAGGATATATTCCGCCTTATCTTGTACTTCAAGTTGACCATTTACTTTTATATATATATATACATATATATAGATACATACATATATATACATACATACATACATATATATATATATATATATATATATATATATATATATATATATATATATATGCTCACGAGGCACAAGCAATACAATTAATAATTTCACCAAATTCCTCTCTCCCTTCTAACATCTAGGATGCTATAGCACTAAATCCTAGTGATTGTTACGGATTCGTGCTAGCGAATGTTCTGCACGTCCATCTCCAGCAATACTGAGTTAGTGCGTGACAACATATATAATATAAATCCAAGGAGAACCAAATCTGCAAGTGAAAACCATAGAAACATCCCATGTATCCGTGAGATATACGACTAAATACAAAAAATTAAAGAGACATTCGTAAAAGAGAAGCATACAGAATGGTGAAGATGGAACTTCGAAATCAAAAGTGGTCACTACATGTAGCAATCAAAATATCTAATCACCTGAACTGAGAAAATCCTTCAACTGGCATGAAGAAAGACTTGTCAAGCACCCGCACATGATCAGCGATGTACGAATTGACTGCATCCGTTAGTTCCACGATAATATTCTTTTCAAGGCTGGCAAATCAGATCCATGGATTGTCAGGTAACTTGTAGGGAGAGGTCAAGTACAAGATCGTGTAGGCGTGTTGTCAGCAGGCCTGCGCCCTGATCCGGCCGGCGGTGCTAGATCGTCGTCGGCATCTCAGGGCTCTGCTGTCGGGGCGTGGTTGCCACGGTAAGGCTGCAGTCCCCAATTCGCCATCGGTCGCGTCCTCGGTGAGGATCAGTTTGGAACGGTGTTGCCGCCGGCGTGCATCCTTGTCGGACAATGCTAGATAGGTACACGGTTGCCGCCACAACGTCGACATCTTCAGGATCTGTGTTTTTTTTTTTTGGAACGAAGGCTCCAGAAGAGCCCGGCTTTGAATTAACAAAGCCATCAACCGGTCAGGATTACAAAGAATACAACCACAAACCACACAAAGAAAAGGAAAAAAAAACACGGCAAAGATACAAAGGCGCTGGAAAATAGCTCACATAGCACACAGCCCGCTAGATACCAGATCAACGTGAAGCTAATAGCTAGGAGATGCTAGGGACCTCTTGCACACACGCAACCATGGGGAAGGCAATGCCGGTTCAGGGCAAGGAAACGACGATGATGAGAGGCATGCCATTGCCAGAACACCAGGGACTTGTGGAGAACACAATCAGACAGTTCCATCGTCAAAGGAGGCCCCTGCCTCTTCGCCTGGCTCGAAAGGCGCCACACTGTTGAGCAATGGACTAGTTCACCCTGGAACCTGCCTGAATGGCACCCAAGGCAACCACAGGAGCGGAATCAGGCGTTCCTCACTTGTCGACGGCGACTCACCTAGAGCCAAGCAGCCCCAAAACCGAAGATCGGGCAAGAAAGAGGGTGAGCTGCCAGGATGAAGGGCAACAACAAGGGCCAAGACCAAAACTCAGAAGCTCTGGCACCCTCGGCGAGCTTGGGAGGGAACCACCGGAGGAGGGGAACCCTATCCCCTCCCTTCCTGGAGATCCACGGCACCGAAGGCCCTCACAACAGCCGCACGAAGAGCACCAGCATAACAACCCCGCACCAGGGAAGGCATGGCTGCCGCTGGAGACTTGCTGCCGCCGCCGCCGCACACCAAACCGCACCACACCAAAGCGCACAGCCCCACTTGTTCCCGAAAACAGCGTCTTCAAGAAGATTACGGCGCCTGGGGCGTCGCCGCTGTCCAACAAAGTTTGGGTTTTCACCCGGGAAGCAAGGAGGCATGGGATGTGGAGGACAGGGCCTGACCGGCGCCTCCAAGGAGGTGAGCGGCGCCCGCGGGCGTCGCTGCTGTCACGCCAGCAACGCTGGCTAGGGGTTTCCCCCATTCCTGGAACCCCACCATCTGCTCCCACCCACCGAAACCAGCCCCCCATGTCGTAGCAGACCGGATCAGGAGGGGGGAGGAGCACGCCGCTGGAGAGTTGGTGTGGAGGCGGCCAGATCTGACGCCGCGCCCAGATCCGCATCCTCCGGAGGTCTCACCGTCCGCACGGTCAAGACCGCAGGCCCACGCCCGCGCCACCAGAAGCCGAAGGGCTGGAGGCGCCACACCAGTCGGGGCCGTCGCCCCAGATCCCGCAGCCCCCCGCGAGCGAGGCGAGGAAGCGAGGACCCCGCCGCCACCATCATCAGCAGCACACCAAGCTTGCCCTGCAGCTACCTCCGGTGGCGGCGAGGGGAGATCGAGGAGGGGGGAGGTGCAGCGGCGGGATTAGGTTTCGCCCCTCGAGTCGCCCGAGCGGGGCAACGCGAGGGAGGGGAGGGGGATCTGTGGATGCAATCGATAGAGCGGTTAAGTTCTGATTAGCAAAAGGGCCCGTTCGTTGCAACGAGTTTTAGTACTTGGGCGCTAGTTGTGCTCACCAAATTGAAATATCTCCTTCTATTGTTAATTGCTAGTGAAATAAACGAGAGATAATATACCTGAATAGTGAAGTTGCGATAGCTTATTTCTCCTTCTCCTTGATTCATATGCATCATTTGTTTCAAGAGCAAGCTTGTAGCAGAGTTAAATCCAGAAAAGAAAATTGAGATGGCCTGTCACACGCGACGGACGAAAAAAATTATATTGAAACGATAGACGGACGAAAATCGCCATATTGACGGAAAGATGAATAGTATCATCTTGGATGTAGAAAATATAATATAGATAAACAAAACTGAAAGCGTAAATTCACGGGAAGAAGCATATTATGACGGTGAATTCGACAAAATCAATCCGTATTTTATTATTACTAGAAAAAATGCCCATGCGTTGCAACGGGAAAGATAATTAAAATGTCTACCAAAACATTCATCAACGCAACACTACAACAACCAAACGATACAACCTGGCGGCAACAGGGAGATGCATGCCAAGGTCAGAAATGTATATTGGCCACGCATTTAAAACCATGGTAGACATGCGATATTATTTATATGATTTTTTGTACGACAATTTATTAACACCATCCATGAACAAATCAAAAGTTGAACAAAACCATTAGATTGAAATCTACTTCATTCCTTTCAGTTTTTTGGGACTATCTCAGGAATTTGAAACAGCCCACTGTGTCCAATTAACACGCTTGCTTTCACTGTTGAAAAAATATATTAGTTGTGTTAGAAAAAATGATGAAGTTGCTTGCAACAACAACATGTGGTTGGATGGTCAGAGGGAACGTTCCTGTCAACGACGAGGTGCCTACATGACTTCGTAAATTTCAAGATGATATGCCGGCTCAGTCTTGCGGAGATGCTCATAGGGGTAGGGTATGCGTACGTGCGTTTATAAAGATGAGTGTATGCGCGTGTATATGAGCACTTACGTCTGTACTGTGTTAAAAAATCCCCCGCAAAAAAAACCAGCGCATGCACGCTCGCCCCTCGCTGAAGCTTCTTGGAAATTCCAGCGCAAAAAAAAAAGCATGTTGGAAATTTAAAAGGAGCGCCCACAAATCCGTCCAGAATTTTAGAAGGAAAAATTTCAAGGGAGCAATATAATTTGGTGAGCGAAATTACACTCGCGTGCATGCATACACGGCCGGTCGATTTGTTCCTTTTTCCTGTTGATCTTGCATGCAACGCTGACTTAATTCCTTAAGATCACTTGATTTCTAGAGTTGATTTCTTCGCTCCCTTATTTCTTAGATCTCGAGGCTTGTTGATAGGCAACGTGTGAACGTATATAAATCAGTAGAGTTTGATGAAAAGAATCGAGGTGGGACTATTTGACAACAAATCTTACTTTCAACAAAACTTGTATGCTTTGCCCATTGGTTGTGCCCCTTGAAAGGAAGGGTTGAGAGTTCGAATCCCACACAAGCTCTATTAATTCTTGCTGGTTGCTGCCCTTTAGTGGACAAAAAAGAAAGGATGTGTAGCAGGCCCAGCTTGGCCCACGGGAGCGTGCCGGCCCAGGGCATATCAAGTACGAAGATGGGCGACGGTAGCCAGGGCGATTGAGCAGAGACATTTTTTTGTGGTTCCCCGAATTAGTACCACCTCGCGTATATATTTAAATTCAAGCTAAAAGCGTAAAAATCACGGGAAGAAGCGTATTGTGACGGTGAACCCGACAAAGTCAATCCGTGCTTTATTACTCCCTCTATTCCATAATGTAGTGCTTTCTCTATCCTCGTGCTTTAACTTTGACCGTAAATTTAACTATCAAGACCGATTGCAGCGGGGGCAAAAGTTATATCAGTGAATTCGTATTCGAAAAAAGTTTTTAATTATGTAACTTTTTCTCCCGCCGCAGTCGGTCTCGTTCGTTAAATTTATGGTCAAAATTCGACCTCGAGAACTGCGGGCGCACTATATTTTGAAATGGAGGGAGTATTAGATTATATATAGAGAGAGATTAGGGAGAGATAGTAGAGGAAGGAGAACGTAAGTGGATTCTACCCGCTGTAGTACTACTACAACACGTATCGAGCTAGACTTCCTATAAAAGAATCAAGCACGTACGTGATCGATGGTGTTGGTATCGAGCTCGGAAAACGCAAACTGTGACCGAGCTCCACGGAGGTCAGTATTTGATTTTTTTTTCAAAAGGCATATTTCAAAGTTGCACAAATTTTTTAGTAAAAATAATAATCCATGGCCCAAGAATAAAAATAATAAAGTTCCGCATGAACGTGTTAAAAATCATTTGAAAATATTGTGATTTGTAGGCTGTACAAAGAAAAAAATTCTGGCCCAAGAACAAAAAAAATTGGCCCATTTTAGAGATATGTATTTGTCATTTTTTTGTACACCACGCGTAAAATGTACTGTTATGAATTTTTGCACAAACATAATACACATGTAGTGTATGAATGTTCACAAAAAAAAATCAAAATTTTCACTATAAAAAATGGTTTTTCAAAATGAGCTCCCTGGAGCTTGGTCATCGAGCTCGACTTCCTATGAAAGAACCAAGCACGTATGTGATGGATGGAGTTATTGTCACGTACGTAGCGGGTGGCTTTTTTTTTCCAAGAAAATCAATCGAGCAAAAAAAATTGTGATCACTATGCACATGAAAAAAAGAACGAAGAATGAAGGGCTTAGTATCCTTGTAAATCTCAACCATCAATCATTATGATTAATATAAAATTGACGGACATAAAGGGGTGATGGATGGAGATCCAAGAAATGTTCCTTCTTTTAATATTAAGTCTAGAATGAAAGTACAATGGGTATCAAGTAGAAGGCGTCTCATCTTGTTGTGTCAATTCAGCGTTGTCAATCCAAGAAATGTCGTTTGTACCTATAGTGAACGTATTTTAGGCTCCTTTCATGAATTTGGTTACGGAGTATTTCTGATTTGTATTTTTTTTTGAATTTTCACGCGGGGGGGGGGGGGGGGGGGAGTTTCCCCACCTGAATTTTTGTTTAAATATGTGGACCAAAGGCCCAGATGAGGCATTGTACATTCACAAGATCAAGAAGAAAAGAAAAGAAGGGGGGGGGGGATCAAGCCCAGCTGCAGGGGCTTAAACAGGACTGGAAAAGCAGGGCAGCCAGACATCCACCGCGTGTTTTAGGGGGTGAGGCAGCCAAATACGCCAGAGTACCGCGTCGTCCCTGCACCGGCTGAGGAGCTCGGGGAGCGACGGAGTGGCCCCCTGAAAGACCACCGCATTCCGGTGCTTCCAAAGTTGCCAACAGCAGAGAAGCAGGAAGGTGGGCCCCAACCCCGCCGGCACCTGGGGCGGCGGGGCGAGGAGATGAAGCGTACGGATGGAGGTAGTCTCAAGGGAGCTCTTCCCAACCACACTCCAGAAGTGTCGGGCGAACGCGCACCCGAAGATGAGGTGATCGGCTGTCTCGAGGGGAGCGGAGCAAAGGGGGCACCCCGCACCGGCAGCGTCGACGATGTGCTTGCGAAGGAGGACGTCCCTAGTGTGGACCCTGGCCTGGACCAGAAGCCAAGCGAACAATTGGACCCGGCTGGGGGCGAAGTGAGAATTGCATGCTCGACAATGAGATGTCTTATTTGCTCAAGTTTGAACCCATCACACCTACATACGACTCAAAGAAGCTGTCCTCGCGTCGCCTCCAGGGCGACCGAGGGCGGTCACCATAGCCATCGCTACCTCCTCCATCCTGCTTCTCCCCTCGTCGTGCCTAGAGGTGGCCGCCAGAAAAGCTCATGCGCTACCGGTGAAGGGGATGGCGGGGATCTCAGGTCCCACGGCCGTGGAGTGGCTGCCTGGATGGGCTTTACATGGCGGCGCGATATCTTCCCCCAGCGGCGTGGCATTGCTCCGGTGACAAGGTGCGAATGGTGGAATCGACTGGGGCGTGATCAACGGCTCCAACTGATGAGCTGGTCGCTGCAGCGGTAGCGTGCTCTAGAGGCTGCTGGTTCGGGCCAGCTATTGCCCGAGCTACTGCAGCTGCTCCATGTCAGCAGCTGCTCTGCTAGGACACACTGTTCGGATCGGACGGCTGCCCCTGGCCCCGCGACTCTCTTTTTTTCTATAGAAAGAGAGTTTTATTCCATATGCATAGGGTTACAATCAAGAGGCACCAAATCCTCAATACAAGGAGGGCATCTCCCTAGCCATACCGCAGTAGTGAACTCCGTACGACTATACAAAGCCAACTGATGTGCTACCCTATTTTGCTCACGCTTGATTTTTGAAGGAACAAACTCCCGAGTCTCCATATGATGCCTGGCCCCGCGACTCTCTTTAACCATAAGGATTTGCACTTCTCCGATGCCTCCCATTTCTAGCTAGTCTTACTATGGTCACCAAAAGATATGGTGGTGACATGAAATTGAGGTCAGCCAGCTTCTGTGAAATATCAACGCAGTTGGCATCCCTTCATTATTTATAGGAAGAGCAATGGAACTGCACTTGAGTTTTGATCTTGTACAACAACCGTAGAGAGCCACATCATAATGTAAACCCCATGTGAAGACCACATAATCAGACCGGCATATCCTAGTTGGTTCTGATTTCTGAACTCTACGGTCACTACATCGGTCGTTGATTCACTTTATGACAGGGTTGATAGATGTTCTGCAGGCTGTGGATTTGTCTACATGAATGGAGGTCATTGGTCGACCAGACATTCTTGAAAAGGTGTGGCACCCATCATTTCATTTGACTGCAAAGATGATACCATTTCCATTTGAAATAGAATTTGCAGTAAAGAGATTCAAAACCTATTTTTTGTGTTTGGCAGGGTCAGGTTTTGAAACGAAATAAATCTGAAATTTGTTTCAATCTTGTATACAATGATAAACAAGAAACCAGAGATATCTCCTCGTATACGACCTGTAACATGACATTCGCCGGCATCGACGCACTTGCTTCTGCCCCTGTCATGCGGCGACCGCTTGCCTTATAGCCGTAGCCGAGTAAATAGCAAAAAACTACCACATTACGGGCTATTGCAACGCAAAACTACCACTTTTCTTAATTTTCTAAAATGCTACCACTATGTGACGAGAACTACACCAAGCAACCAGAGTGGGCCAGCCCAAGTAAAGCCCACCCGGCCGCAGTGATGCAAGCAGCCCAACCAACGGTTCGTCGGGCCAGACTGGAGCCAGTGAGGCAACGACCCCCTCCCCTACAAAGTGTGTGGTTGGTGTGTGTGTGTGTGGGGGGGGGGGGAGGGGGGGTGGCACGAAAGAAGTGAGACCCGGCCGTCTATGGCGTGTTTCCGCCTCCCACCTCCGGCTCTTCCTCCCTAGGCCCCCCTTCTTGCTGCTACCCAAAGATTGTATCTCAAATTCAAGCTATTAATCCACAACTGCGCTAGTTCGAGAGATTAGATCTGTGTCATTTGGTATCAGATTGCCGGTTCCCCGCTCCCCTCATTCTGGCCCCGACGTGCACAAAGAGCCTCAAGGCAGTCATAGCGGATCTCGATCTGCAGAAGCAGATGGCTGATGCGGCGGTCGAGCGTGGCAGCATCGCCGCGGCGCTGCTGGTGTTACAGAAGTCGCTCGACAAGATGGAGCCCACTGTTACTCGTATGGAGCCGGTGCTAGCGTCGCTCGAGCCCAAGGTCGCCGATCTCGCAGCATGGTGCCCCTGGTCTTCTCCTCTCGACCCCCAAAGGAAAGAAAAGAAACAAAACTATTTACACGGGAAAACTCCCAACAAGCAAAAGAAGAACGAGAAATCTTTTTGAGTTTTCTTTTTAGTTATTACTACTATAACATGAAAAGTAAACTAGCTAAAAGCTACAACTAATTTTTTTGGTTTTTTCTTAAGGTTTATCAAACACACAAGAAGAAAGCATAAAAAGGGAAATAAACTAGCATGGATATTACAATGAAAAAGTATGAGCATCGACAACTAGCATGAGTGTGTGAACAGGAATGTAATGTCGGTGAGAAGTACATACTCCCCCAAGCTTAGGCTTTTGGCCTAAGTTGGTCTACTGCCACGGCTGGCCTGGTGGATATCCAAAGTTGTAGTTGGGGTCATACTGTGATGCAGCAGCTATTGCCTCATGAGCTGCCTCTTGGAGGCGAGCTAATTCCGTCCTACTCTTATACTCATTCTCCTCCTCTCTGATTATAACATATCTCCCCTTTGCCTGAAATTCAAAGAAAGCGGGAGCAGGGAGAGCGACGTGATAGGTGCGTCGTCTGTCAAAGATTAGTCAGTACTGGAGGGATTGGTCGTTCCTCTCAACAAACTGATGTCGAACCACAACATCATAATCTAGATAAGAAGGAGGCAACTCAATATCATCTCCACGTATGGGTATCTCAAGAAAGTTAGCTATACGAGTTGCATAAATTCCACCAAAGAAATCTCCATGAATACTATTATTATGCAACCTACGTGCAACAATAGCCCCAAGTTGTATTGTTTATTTCCTAAAACAGCGCTCTTGAGAACGCTAAGATCAGGTACACACATGTGACATGCTTCATCTTTATCATTTATGCACCTTCCTATGAAGAGAGCAAAATAATGTATAGCGGGAAAATGCACTACTAGGAAAAGGGCTACTAATGGCGCACCAGTTTTGCCTACTAATGGCGCATCACTGGTGCGCCATTAGTATCACGCCACTAGTATTTTTTTACTAATGGCACACCACTGGTGCGCCATTAGTATAGGCCACGGTTAACTTCGTCAGTAGTTAAGTATGTTAAAGCCCAAGAAGGCAGATGAGGGCTCAAGGCCCATAGTCGGTTCAAGGCCTGTAGCCGTAAACCGGCGCTGGTATTTAACTTGTATTGTAAGTTAGGAATAAGTAGAGACCAAACCGGACACATCTATGAGCCGGTATTGGGACTCTGTGAACCGACGGGCGTCACCTGTGTATATAAGAGGACGACCCGGCGGCGGTTCAAGGACAACAGACGACAACTCAAGACATAGGCGAAGCTTGTTTGCTCCCTGGTCATCGAAACCCCATCAATTCCATCACAACTAGACGTAGGCTTTTACCTTCATCGAAGGGGCCGAACTAGTATAAACTCTCTTGCGTCCCTGTGTCTGCTTTAACCCCTTCAAGCTAACCCGTCGCGATGGCTCCACGACTAAGTCCTTTCTCTAGGACATCTGCCGTGAGAAAACCACGACAGTTGGCGCCCACCGTGGGGCTATCGCACGATGGTTTCAAGTTCTTGGAGGGCCGTTTTGAAGGACTCGAGGGCTACGCCGTAGGCCGGATGACTAAGAGTCGTCGCGGCAAGCTTTACATCGACGATGCAGGCTGGGGCCCCGAGGCCGGCTCAGTTGAGTACGGGTACCGGGTCCCCTTTGGTGGCATACATGTTTTCATCGGCAAGATCGGAGAACCGGGCCCTGAGCCTGATATCTGCACCGACCTCGTCGAAACGGCTCAGCGTGCGCGATCTGCCCGGGTTAAACCGGCCATGAAGCGTGCCTTCGTGGGAGTCATCCATGGAGAAGGTCATGAGGATGGATTGGGATCTGGCGGCGAGACTGTCATTTACTCCGGCGATGAGTCATCAACTAGAGAAACAGAATCTCTATATCAGCTACAAGATGGCCGGATTGGGGGCTGTTCCGACGGCGACAGTATTCCGGACCCCTCTGATCTGCCCAACCGAGTTGGAATATTCATGTCCGGCACACAAGCAGCGCTTCATTCTTCGACCGCTACGGCAACAACCTCCGGTTCAGCAGCGGCGACGGCTGCCGGGGCAGGAGGCCCTGTGCGCCCGCCGGCTCAAGTTCTATCAGAGCTATTTGATGCATTGGCTGTGCTTATGGCGGAAGCTAATCCGGCAGATCAGGACGTTCACAACGCAGAGATTGCAAAGGTAAGGGAACAGATCACCCAGGCCAAGGCGGACTTGGCAGCTGAGGATACCAGGATGGCCACAGAGCGGGCCGCTCTAGACGCACAAGGCTACAGGCTCATGTTGGACCAGAACGCGTCGCATGAAGTCATGAGGAGGAAGTACCGATCTCGTTTTCCTCCGGTTTTCGAGGCCAGAGACCTTTTCAACACCCCGGGAGCAGGAACCAGTAATCCGCTGGAGGGAAACCGGGCGGAAGCTCCTGAAACAGGTGCGCCGGTTCAGCCTCGTCGGATGGATCCGCCTCGTCAAAACACCGTTATACCTCAGGCTGTTTCAACACCTCCGGGTCACTACTCCAACCCAATGGACAATCTTGTCGCCGCTGCTGCACGGCTGGAGGCCATTCCAATTGAAGGTGACTCACCGCAGGCGATAGAGACGCGACGGGTCAAGGAGCTTCTTAGGATAGCTTTGGACCAACAGGAAGCATACTCGTACAGCCGCGACCGAATCCACTCGACCCCTCGCCCAAGACGGAGCTATAGCAGGCGTATGGAGGAACCAGCAGTGTCAAGTAATGAACGACGTGAAGCACCCCGCGGCAACAACCCGGCGGGTGGTGCTGATAACGCTCAGGAAGTGGTGGACCGGGCCCGAGCACACAGGGAGGCCGAGTTAGCCGCACAATATCAGGCTCGGCAGCTTACGCCGGTTCGTCCAACTATTTCGGTCGAACCCGGTGTTACTTCTAGCTCTTTGGGGGTGCCTTGCCTTGTCCCCGCTTTACACAATGTGCGCCTGCCCAAGGATTTCAAGGGCCCGCGCAAGGTACCAAATTACACGGCGGATCAACCCCCAGAGACATGGGTGGAGAGTTATGAGATGGCCATGGAGATGCTGGATGTGGATGATGCGGCATGTGCGAAATGCTTCACCGTGATGCTTGAAGGAACGGCCCGCACTTGGTTAAAAAGCTTACCGGCCAATTCTATCAGTTCATGGGCCCAATTACGAACCCGGTTTATCAATAATTTCAAGGATACATGTAAGCAACCCATGTCGATAGTAGACTTAGCTGCCTGTGTCTAGGAGGAAGGAGAATCGACGACTCATTGGGTGCGCTGGGTCTCACAAGTGTTGCATTCATCAGACTGCATCAACGCTGACATCGCAGTCTTAACCCTAGAAGGCAACTGCCGATTTGGGCCCCTAAAGCTGAAGTTGGGATGGATGAAGCTCCATTGCACTGACATGGGGACCCTCATGGCTGCTTTGGTAAAGTATGCTGATTCTGATAGTACCAAGGATCCCGAATCTGATAATGACAAGGCAGGGAAGGGAAAGAGGAACAACAACTCCAAAGGTCAGCAGCATCACTGGGCAGGCAATGGTGGTGGAGGCAAGCGTAAAGCGGATGGTAACATGGACTTTGTGGCTAATACCAACGTGCAGGACAATAGCCAGCGACGCAAGGGTAAACCAAAAAATCGCAGTGGGGCACCCAACCCTAACCCGGACCGCCTAAATTATCTACTGAGCCAGCCCTGTCCAAGACATGGGACGAAGGAGGTGCCAGCAAACCACCTTTGGAAGGATTGCTTCATTATGCAAGAGTTCAAGAATTCTAATGCTTTCCAGTATGATCACGGCTCCGGCGGTGGCTCAGGATCTAGGCCGGGTTACGGTGGAGGAAATTTCGGTTCAGGATTTAACGGTAATCCGGGCGGACATAACAGTCAAAATAATCAGAACAACCAGGGTGGTTACAACCAGCAGCAGCAACAGTCAGGTTACCAGAGCAACCCAAAGCAATTGAATAGTGGGCAGTACCATGTCTTTACCACTAGCTTGGACAAGCGAGACCGGAAGGTTCAGAGGCGGGCAGTCAACTCTGTTGAACCGGCCGTGCCCCGTTATCTACGCTGTTCTGAACAGCCAATCATATGGAGCAGAGAGGATCACCCTCCCCAGGTTGATAATCTGGGTCAGTTGGCTCTGGTGGTGGTGCCTCAGGTGGGAGGTTACAAGTTCACCAAAGTGCTCATGGATGGAGGGAGCAGCATTAATATCTTGTACTATGAGACCTTCCATCGTATGGGACTAACAGAAAAAAATCTCAAACCGTCTAATACGGTGTTCCACGGTGTGGTACCTGGTAAGTCAGCATATCCTGTTGGTAAGATAGCTCTGGAAGTGGCCTTTGGAGATGATCATGATTCCAGGTCGGAAACATTGACGTTTGAAGTGGTGAAAATCCAAAGTCCATATCACGCCCTGTTTGGGCGACCGGCCTACACCAAGTTTATGGCACGACCCTATTATGTGTATTTGCAGCTCAAGATGCCGGGTCACAAGGGGACAATAACAGTTCATGGAAGCCGTAAAATTGCTTTGGAGTGCGAGGAAGGAGATGCGGCCTACGCAGAGTCAGTTTGTGCCACCGAGGAGCTGAAGTATTATAAGGAAAATCTTGATCCGGCGGACATGACTCCATTAAAGAAGCCAACTACGGAGCATGATCCGGCCCTGAAGTTCAAATCGGCAGCAGAAACTAAGCTTGTTGACTTCGTACCTGGCGATTCGTCCAAGCAGTTCAGCATCAGTGCCAACTTGGATCCGAAATAGGAAAGCGCGCTCATCGAGTTCATCCGTGAGAATCGGGACATTTTTGCATGGAAGCCCTCTGACATGCCAGGTGTACCAAGGCAACTCGCTGAGCACACCTTTAATGTGGATCCTAAATATAAACCGGTGAAACAGTTCCTCCGCCAGTTTAACGAAGAAAGACGCAAGGCGATTGGAGAAGAGGTAGCCAGGCTCTTAGCAGCTGGCTTTATTGTTGAAGTTTTTCACCCTGAGTGGCTTGCCAATCCGGTGCTAGTCCTTAAGAAAAACGGTACCTGGCGCATGTGTGTGGATTACACAGATCTTAATAAGGCTTGTCCAGCAGATCCTTTTGCCCTCCCCCGTATTGATCAAATTATTGATGCTACGGCGGGTTGTGAGCGTTTAAGTTTTTTGGATGCATATTCTGGCTATCATCAGATCAAAATGGCAGTTAAGGACCAGGAGAAGACGACATTCATAACTCCCTTTGGAGCCTTCTGTTATGTGTCTATGCCCTTTGGGCTCAAGAGTGCCCAGGCAACTTATCAACGGTGTGTACAAAATTGTCTTCACAAGCAGATTGGCCGTAATGTACATGCTTACGTGGATGATATCGTGGTTAAGTCCAGGGAAAAGGAGACTCTGGTTGACGATTTGAAGGAAACCTTTGATAACCTGAGGACGTACAAGATGATGCTTAATCCGGCCAAGTGTGTCTTTGGTTTACCGGCAGGCAAGTTATTGGGTTTTCTGGTGTCCAGCAGGGGAATTGAGGCTAATCCGGAGAAGATCACAGCCATCACTTCCCTGGCTAAACCAAAGTGTATCAATGATGTTCAACGCCTGGCAGGACGGATTGCCGCGTTAAGGCGGTTTATCAGCCGCCTTGGGGAGAAGGCAATCCCTTTGTATCAGATGTTGAAGAAGACGGATCAGTTCGTCTGGAGTTTCGCTGCTGATGAAGCATTTGAGGACTTAAAGCGGCAATTGGCCAATCCGCCTGTGCTCGCCGCTCCTATTGACAAGGAGCCGTTACTGCTATATGTTGCTGCTAATGCTCGTGCGGTCAGCGTGGCTATTGTGGTGGAGCGAAAGGAGGCAAGTAAGGAGCATCCGATTCAACGTCCGGTCTATTATATTAGTGAGGTACTCATTGAGTCCAAGCAAAAGTATCCGCATTGGCAGAAGCTGGTGTACAGAGTTTTTATGGAAAGCCGGAAGCTTAAGCAATACTTCCAAGGGCACCCAATTACGGTGGTCAGTTCTGCTCCTTTGGGGGATATCATCCAGAACCGGGAAGCGACTGGCCGGATTGCCAAGTGGGCTATAGAGCTTGGGCCGCACAGATTGAAGTATGTGCCTCGGACGGCGGTTAAGTCTCAAGCACTTGTTGATTTCATCAATGATTGGACGGAACTGCAAGCACCTGAAGAAAAGCCGGATCACACATATTGGACCATCCATTTTGACGGATCCAGGCAATTGGAAGGCTCGGGGGCTGGAGTCGTATTAACTTCCCCACGAGGTGATAAGTTTTGTTACGTTCTCCGCTTAATGTTCCCTTGTACTAACAATGCAGCTGAGTATGAAGCCTTGCTCCATGGTCTCCGGATGGCTAAGGAGATGAATCTAAGTCGAGTTAAGTGCTTCGGTGACTCGGACCTCATGGCTCAACAAGTGTCTGGCACTTGGGACTCCAAGGACCCACTCATGACAGCATATCGTCGTGAGGTGGATATTGTTGCAGGTCACTTTAAAGGCTATCAGGTGGACCACGTGGACCGACGGAAGAATGATGCAGCGGACGCCTTAAGCCGGCTGGGTTCTCAGCGCAAACCGGTCCTGCCCAACGTTTTTCTGGATGTGCTACACAACCCGTCCGTCAAGCTCCTTGGTGAAGCGGATTTGGCTATTCCTGATCCGGAGGCTCAATTGATGGCAGCTCTTCATGTCATTCCGGATTGGACGCTTCCTTACCTGGCGTACATGAACCGGGGCGAGTTACCAGAGGATGAGATTCTGGCCCGACAGATAATCCGGCGGTCCAAGTCCATGACTATTGTCAATGGCGAGTTACATCATTGCAGTGTATCAGGGGCATTTCAACGTTGTGTGTCTCCTGAAGAAGGCTGTGAAATTTTGCGTGAGATCCACGAAGGAGATTGTGGTCACCACGCCGGTTCAAAATCTTTGGTAGCTAAGGCGTTTCGCCATGGCTTCTCTTGGTTAACTGCCCATGCTGATGCGGAGGATCCGGTCAGACGATGTGACGGTTGCCAAAAATTTTCAAGACGTGCTCATGTGCCGGCTCAAGAATTGAGAATGATTCCAATTACTTGGCCGTTTGCGACTTGGGGGCTGGATATGGTTGGGTCTTTAAAAAGGTCCAAAGATAAGAAGACTCATCTCTTGGTGGCGGTTGACATGTTTACAAAGTGGGTGGAGGCAGAACCTGTTAGCAAGTGTGACGCAGCCACGGCGGTTCAGTTCATCAAAAAACTGATTTTCCGGTTTGGCTTTCCACACAGTATCATCACAGATAATGGTACCAATTTGTCCAAGGGTGCCATGAAGGAGTTCTGCAAACAGGAGCATATCCGGCTTGACGTTTCATCACTGGCACACCCACAGTCCAGTGGTCAAGCAGAAAGGGCTAATCAAGAGATCTTGAGAGGCATCAAGCCCCGGCTCATGGTTCCTTTGCAGAGAACGCCGGGTTGTTGGGTAGAAGAATTACCATCTGTGTTATGGAGCATCAATACCACACCCAACAGATCAACAGGATACACACCGTTCTTCATGGTTTATGGAGCAGAGGTGGTTCTCCCCAGTGATATCCGTCATGATTCACCTTGTGTGACGGCTTATGTTGAAGCAGACAACGAGACAGCACGGCAAGATGCTTTGGACCGGTTGGATGAAGAGCGTGACATAGCAGCCGCCCGATCGGCAATTTACCAACAGGATCTTCGTCGTTATCACAGTCGCCGAGTTAGAACCAGAACCTTTCAGGAAGGAGATTTGGTGCTTCGGCTCATCCAAGATCCGACTGATATGCATAAGCTATACCCACCTTGGGAGGGGCCTTTCATGGTCAGTAAGAATCTGCGCAACGGGTCATACTATCTGATCGATATTCGAGAGCATAAAGACTCACGTACATCAGAGGAGGAGACCAACAGGCTGTGGAACATAGCTCATCTTCGGCCTTACTATACCTGAGCCATTGGCTCTACTTATGTACATATTACGACGATGTATATATTATGATTAAATATAATAAACCGGAACCTCAGCTAGAGCAGGGTATCTGTTCTTTTACATCATGTGTGGTTACACGGAGTTGTTCTAAAGCGGCCTCTGGTTTACCCCTTGAGTTAGCTTTTCAAAAGCATCATGTTATATCAATTGGGGGCTTGGTCGTGTCCGAACCAATGCAATACCTCTTGATAGGCGAGAGCCACTAGATCACTTGGGGACTTGGTCACGTCTGAACCAGTCATGCCTCTTGATCGGCCAAAGGCCACAGAATCACTTGGGGGCTTGGTCGAACCCGAACCATTGCCATGCCACTTGATCGGCATAAATGCCACAGTTTCATTTGGGGACCTGGCTGACTTGAACCATAGCTACACCTATCGGGAGCTTGGTCGTGTTCGACCATGGTAACGCCATCTGATCAGCTCAAATAAGCCTGTTTTTGCAAACGGTTTTGTCATTGCCTTTGCTTTACACTTTTCTTTGAAAGATATTTCTTTCTTTTTATTGCGTTTTTTAAACTGACAAAATTTTAAACCGGTTCACACTGTCTATTGATGGAACACGGTCCATTTTTAATCTGGAGACTATTTGCTCGGTTTGATTTTTTTTCCTATTACGGAGTAACACGATGTTTATTATAACCCGGCACGGTTTACACGGTAACCGGTATCATATATATACAGGAGCTGCTATCTCCTCCAACAGTGTGGGTTTATAAACCTCCGCTTCAAGACTGGCCAAGCCAACTTCACGCCCAACGATGGCAGGTATTATGTATCTCAAAAATTTGGTCATATACTTAAATTTCGGATGTTTTGATTTCATATATGCAGACATCATATTCCGCTTGATGGTACAACCGCAGTGGCACTTTAAGATCTTTTGCAGAAAGTACTTTGGAAAGTTCATCACCCAAAGGAAGAGCAAGTTGCAGTAATTATGCACGAAGGCATATCAACATCAAGAGTATCAGCTAGCCTATTACAAGGCAACACGGTGCCCACAATAAGATCATTGTTTTTCGCAAGGGAGAAGCAGTTTTAAACCAGCTTCCGGTTCAAGCTTGGTCACCAGCCTGGCCTGATGGTTGTGGGTCATCCTGCGCCGCTTCAACTTCAGTTTCTCTACCCAGCGGCTGGAAATCAACAATTGTCCAGTCGATTTCCATTAATGCTCGAAAGACACCTTCATCATGGATCAGCAACGACGGTTCAATATCGGGAGCGTAAGTATGCTTACGGATTGGAGGGATAAGATTTTCCGCTTCATGAGTTGGTGCAGCTACTCGCTTGTTTTGCTTGTCATATTGGGCTTGATAATGAGACAAGTTTGCTTCTTCAGCCAATTGACAAGCTAGCGGACGCACCTCCCGGTTTATTGCTCGCAGATCCGCTTCACTAAACTCTGACCCGTCTTCCTTCAAGATGGGATAGCCCTGAGCCGCTTCAATAGGATCAAAATCCGGCACCCAAGCTTTTGCCCGGATTAAGGCATTGATCGCGCCGGTTCGAGCAGCAGATTTCTTCAGCTCTTCAACCCGGGCAGGAAGCACCAACAGTTTCGTCAGAGTGTCCTGAATCAAAGTGGGCGCCGGTTTGTTGTGGGATGCAGTATAGATGATACGCTGTGCACCAGTGTACAGTTGTTTGATCAACGTATAGGCGGCTTTCAATTTCTTCCGCACATCTGACCCCAAGTGACCAATGCGTGTCCCTGAAATATCATAAAGGGTTAACAAATCGGCAGCTCTGTAAGACGGCAGAATCAATTCAGAAGTCAAACCGGCTTACCAAAGATAGCAGTGGTCATGGCATGCACGTGCCGCTTTATGCTGGTCAGTTCATCCGCCACCGGTTTTAGTGCAGCCTCGGCATCTTCTGCTCGTTTGATTAAAGCGGATTTTTCAGTGGCCGAATCCGCCCGCTTCTTCTTGAAGCTCTCCGTAAGCTGTTCCATGGCGCTTAAAGCGCTGGTTAATTCCTCTTTTGCTTTGGAGGTTTCAGCTTGTTGGGATTTCAGATTTTCTTGGAGATTGGCGACTTGTCTTTCTTTCGTCTTCAGCTCAGCCTGCATGCAGACAGTTATATGATTCAGCAAAATGGTACAAGGATTGAAGTACCAACCACATAACAAGTTATGCACTTGGCACTTGGGGGCTAATGCATATTCGATCTTCATCTTTCAATTATTTACAAAGTCCCAAGATCAATACAAGTATTCAACTTGGCACTTGGGGGCTAATGGCTATTTGCTCGTATATATTCTGATGCGGCGATCTCAATTACTTAAAGTCCCGGTTTAACTAAACTAAGTTGAACCAGCCCTTGGAGACTACATCAGCGAATTTCAAAGCATTAAGATTTATATTAGTAAGTCTCGGATTGAAATAAGATTACAAACCGGCCCTCGGGGGCTAGGAGCGTCAACAAGAATTGAAATATACAAGCAGGAAAGAGCATATGGAAGTTACCTCATATTTATCTTTCATCATGTTAACCAGACCGGCTTCATAGTCACGACTAGTATACAGCCGGTTCAGGTAGCCGGAATGGATATCTTGGGCGTTCAGAGCAGCGTAAGTCGCCAGATCAGCATTCCACTTGCCTTTGCCAAAGGCAGCAAAATCTTCCTTGGCAGTATGTTTGGACAAAGCGACAGGATTGCTTGGCTCTGTATGGCCAATGCCAGTAATGACAACCTCATCATCCTTGGCATCGCCGGTTTGCACTGGGGCTGTTGGCTTGTCAGTAGGCTTTGTCGGACCGGTGGATTTCTCAATCCGGATGGAGTTTGTGGGCTGATTGACAGGACTTGAGGTATCAATAGGTCTCTCTTCAGCAATAAGATCGTCGTCTTGCTGCGGTGGATCATTGGGTATATCCTCAGGAATAGCCGCTTCAAGATCTGGTGTTTTGCCCGGTTCAAGGACGGCATCCTCTTCGGCCGCTTTGTCCAGGCGAGCCTTCTTGCTTGGCCTAGGCTTGGCCCTGAAAGGAATAACAAAATCAAATACAACATATGTTCCAAGGTGATGTACTGCAAATATTATGATAAGTATAACTTACCCAAGCACCGTTTTGAGCGGTGGCAGCTGAGTGGCCGATGACTCGCCAGAGGATGAGTGGGAAGTAACCTGGTAATCGGAGTCAGATGGATTAAGAGGTTGACGAAAGCAGCCCGCTTTAGGACAAGCACTGACAAGCAAATTAGAGACCTTTGAACGGCGTTTCCGAGCCGGACTCTTCGGTAAACCGGCGGAGGTAACTACCTGGCCGCTGTGCCGGGTTGTGCGATGAGCTTTGTGCTGTTGGGTCTTCATAAGAAATTTGGGATCCAAATAAGCAAGAGGATGAGAAAATTTAACTTTCCGATTTGCCTGACAGATTTTTAGTGAAGGCAAAGGTTCTGAATCGGAAGAGAGAATAATTACCTCTGCAGCATCAGGCTGGCTTCGGCATCATCCTGACAAATATCATCATCAATAAGACACATGAAAAATAAGCCAAGTGAGTCAAGCCCTACCTCAAGGTCCGGATTATCCACATCATCATCAGGGGCCGGATTAGAGGATGCAGTGGTTCTTTTTCCTGTGGGCAGTCTTCTTCACAACTTTAGTCTTTTGCCGGGTTGCTCTTTCCGGTTTGTCTGGTTTTTCTGGTTTCTCCTGCGGCAGTTTCTTGCTCCAAAACGGATCATTGCCCTGGTTACACAGACACTGATATTAAACAATGACTAGATATATCAATAACAGATTCAGCAAAAAGAAAAATCAAACTCTTACAGCTGGCGGTTTGTTGGTGGCACAGAAGGGAAGCAGGCCGGTTTTAGCACAGATGTGTTCCAGTTCATTCAGCATCTTATTCACAGCCTCTGTGATTTCTTCATCGGTGAGCTGGATGTTGGCATATCGTAGTGGGTCATCAACACTGCCAGTATACTCGCACATCAAACCGGAGCGCTGACTAAGGCGTAGTATGCTCCATGATATCCAACAGCGAGCGAGATCAACCCCTGTTAAACCGTTGGCCATAAAGGCTCTGAGCTTGGACAGTTGAGGAGCGTATTTGCTTCTCTCTTTGGCAGTCAACCTTTGCGGAAAGGGGTGTGTATTGCTAAGCCGCTCCGGACGAAAGGTAGGCAAAGACTTTTCACCAGCAGGGGAGGTGTCTTTGCAATAGAACCATGTTTGATTCCACTCTTTGGGGTGGCTATGCAGCTTGGCATGAGGGTATGTGACCTCTTTCCTTTTCTGAATCGCCACACCGCCCAATTCCGTATTGGAACCATCAGAAAACTCAGTACGGCGGTTTAGATGGAAACAGTCTCTGAACAACTTCACTGTGGGCTCCTCTTGAAAGAACGCCTCACAGAGCACTTGGAAGTGACACATGTTTGTAACAGAGTTGGGACCAGTGTCTTGTGGGTGGAGTTGAAAATCGGCTAAAACGTCCCGGTAAAATTTAGAACCGGGCGGCTTAAAGCCCCGGGCTAAGTGATCTACGAAAACGACGACCTCTCCTTCTTGAGGTGTGGGAGGGCATTCTTTGCCAGGAGCCCTCCAATGGATGGTATCTTTGCTGCCTAAGGCGCCGATCAGGACTAAATTGTCCAGTTGAGCCTCTGTGACGCGAGAAGGAACCTAGTTGCACTCATATACTTGCTTGGCCATGATGAAATCTACAAGGTAGATGATCCCGGTTCAAAAATGCATTGATTAAGGTACATTGGTATGTGCAATGTTAAACCGGAGACAGATCTATCTAAATCGGAGTTTTATGAAGCAACAACATCTGGCGGTTCAACAAGGGGACTAATGGTATATACTGGTTTGGCAATTTTTTCTACAAAGTTAAACCGCCTGGTCTAAACATTGAAGCTGATGAGTAAGTTTACAGAAACAGATTTCATAAGACTTCTCTACAGCGACGGATCTGAAGCAAGTTCAGAAAATAAGGAAAATATTCAAGGTTCAAAAAAGAACAGTACTGAATCAATGGGTAGAGATACATATAGATCTATGGTCTTGAGGCATGAAACTGAAGGCGGATGCTAAAAGCTACCGCTACACAGAGTAAGGATTCACAGATGCATCTAGGAGTTATCGTATGAACACGAAACAGGTGATGAACACTAGAAGAACATGAAACCCTAGAGCAGATCTGTGTTGAAAAGAACAGAAGACTTATTGGAGATGAGAAAGACGCGGAAGGTTGCCGCGGTGCTCTGGTGCGCCCAGGTTGATGCAGCGGCCAAGGTTGATGCAGAGGTTGACGGTGGCGGCGGAGCTCCGAAGCTGGGCGACGCAAGGAAGACGAAGCACAAGGGCACGGAGGGGAAAAAGAAATGACCCTTCGGTCCTATTTATAAGGCAAGGGACAGGAGTCAGGCGCGAAAATCAAGGGACCGTGGGTTTGGAAACGAAGATGTCACCTTAATTGTCGTAGACCTATTAAGGTCCTTTATAACAGGTGACGTCACGCCGGTTTACAACGACCAGAGAAGATGACATCACAGTGGTTCAACAAACTACAAGAAGATATTGAAGATGAAGATTTTTGCTAAAGGATTGACATGAACATGTTCAAATCAATCTGGGGCCTAATGTTGGGGATATCACTACTCGGCGTAAACCGGCCTATCTGGGCCGGGTTAACTTTGTCAGTAGTTAAGTATGTTAAAGCCCAAGAAGGCAGATGAGGGCTCAAGGCCCATAGTCGGTTCAAGGCCTGTAGCCGCAAACCGGCGCTGGTATTTAACTTGTATTGTAAGTTAGGAATAAGTAGAGACCAAAACGGACACATCTATGAGCCGGTATTGGGACTCTGTGAACCGACGGGCGTCACCCGTGTATATAAGGGGACGACCCGGCGGCGGTTCAAGGACAATAGATGACAACTCGAGACATAGGCGAAGCTTGTTTGCTCCCTGGTCATCGAAACCCCATCAATTCCATCACAACTAGACGTGGGCTTTTACCTTCATCGAAGGGGCCGAACTAGTATAAACTCTCTTGCGTCCCTGTGTCCGCTTTAACCCCTTCAAGCTAACCCGTTGCGTTGGCTCCATGACTAAGTCCTTTCTCTAGGACATCTGCCGTGACAAAACCATGACAGCCACGGTGCGCCATTAGTATAGGCCACTGGTGCGCCGTGCGCCATTAGTATTTTTGAATTTTGAAGGCGGGAAAATAGTAGTGGTGCACCGTCTAACCCCCACCGTGCGCCATTGCTATTTTTGAATTTTGAATTTGGATCTGGATCGTGATTTTTTTCCCCATTTTTTGCTCGTTTTTTGGCACGATATTATTTCAAATTTTGTTCCTGTTTTTGGATCTTGTACGTTCTTTTGCCGTGTTCTTTTGCCGGAGAGGAGTTCGTCGGAGAGGAGGAGGAGGAGGTCACCGGAGAGGCGCTCGCCTACATCGCCGGAGAGGAGGAGGAGTTCGCCGGAGAGGAGGAGGAGGAGGTCGCCGGAGAGGAGTTCACCAGAGCATCGGAAAGGAGGAAGGAGAAACCATGAGGGGATGGGAGGAGAGGAGGGAGGAGGAGCTCACCGGAGAGGAGGGAGGAGAAACCGTGAGGGGAGGGAAGGAAAGGAGGGAGGAGGAGGTCGCCGGAGAGGAGGAGGGTAGTATGGTGGAGGAGAGAAGGGAAGATGGAGTGGAGGAGAGGAGGAGATGGAGTGGAGGAGAGGTGGAGTGGAGGAGAAAAATGAAGGAGGAGAGGACCACGCCCAGCCATATATATGGCATAGTAATGGCGCACCGCGGGCAGGTGTGCCATTACTAACTTTTTTTATTTTTTTGATTTATTTTGAATTTTGAAGGCGGGAAGATATTAATGACGCACCATGGGTAGGTGCGCCATTAGTAACTTTTTTTTGACTTATTTTGAATTTTGAAGGCGGGAAGATAGTAATGGCGCACCATGGGTAGGTGCGCCATTAGTAAGTTTGATTTTTTTTGATTTTTTTGCCTCTCCAGATCTTAAAAGCCCCGTATCTTTTTTTCTGTTAGGTTTTTGAGGATTTTGAAAAAGTTTAACGGTTTTCGAGTAGATGATTTTTCATATAAAAAACTTTTTCATCCGAGTTCGTATGCAAAAGTTATGCCCATTTTACAAATTGTCGAGAGATTTCGCAAATAAAGTCGAAATTCATATTTGTAAATTTTCACAACAACTAGACCACATATCACATGGGAAACTTATTTTCTTTTATATTTTTGACATTTCCATCATTTTTGTTTATTTTTTTAAAAACTGAAAAGGCGGTCCACCGGGGGGGGGGGGGGGTGCATTCGGTGGAAGTGGTGGCCAAGTTACTAATGGCGCACCGTGGGGATGGTGCGCCATTAGTAGTTCAACTAGTAATGGCGCACCACTCCCACGGTGCGCCATTAGTATTTTTTTTAAATTTCATCAAAACTACTAATGGCGCATCGTGGGAGTGGTGCGCCATTACTAGTTGAACTACTAATGGCGCACCACTCCCACGGTGCGCCATTAGTAAAAAAAGTTTTTGCACACTAATGGCGCACCAACACATAGTGCATCATTAGTATATAGTAATGGCGCACCACATGTCTGGTGCGCCATTAGTGTCAATTCCATCTATAGCCCTTTTCCTAGTAGTGATGAATGCTCCCTATGATGGCTTGTGTTACATCTCTAGATTCCCCCATAGTTATACTAGCAAGAAAATATCTATATTCAGATTTGCGAGGTTCACTAACATTACCCCACTATTGGAGTTTACAAGAAGTGTTAAAATCTTCTAAGTCCATGGTATAAGATTTATCATAAAGATCAAACAGGACAGTTTGAGAATTTCGTGATGATGAAAATTCAAACCTTCTCACAAAGGAATCAGTGAGGTAGTGGTATTGACGGCACTTATCTGCCACGAAGCCCTACGCACATATGATTCAAATTCCTCCTTGATTCCCGCTCAAACCATGAAGTCGTCCGACGGCCATTCACAAGGCCGCACTTGAGCATCCCTTGGTGGTTCATCGTCTGCATCGTGTATTGCGGGTCTGGGTCCTTGCTTCCTTGAAGAACCCCCTTGGTACATTTTCCTAAACATATTTCTTCCTTTGAAAAATTTCTAATTTTTTTGGCAACTTAAAAATAAAAGTGAACCAAACTCAACAAAATTGATAGCAACTACTCCTACAAGTGCCTAGAGACTATATCATGCATTAGAACTACTTGGGACTATATAAATTTGACATGCAAGCTCAAGAACAGGGTCACCTAAGCAGCAAAAATTTGCAATGAATAAAGCACTAGAACAAAAACTAATTGGACCATTGGAGGAGTCACATACCCAAGAACAATCCCCCAAAGCTGTTTCGTGAATGGAGCATTGAGCTAGGAGATCGAAAATGGCAGCAAGATGAGCTAGAACTCATGCTTGAGCTGGTTGGTGATTTTTTTGGGAGGAAGAAGGAGTGTGTGGTGGCTGGAATAAGTGGAGGGGACCCACGTGGGGTCCACGAGGCAGGGGGCGCGCCCAGGGGGTGGGCGCGCCCTCCACCCTCGTGGGCACGTGGCAGATATTTCTCAAATATTCTAGAAAAAAAATCATATTTAATTTTCAGGGCATTTGGAGAACTTTATTTTTGGGGTATTTTTTATTACATGGATAATTCAGAAAACAGACAGAAAATACTATTTTTGCCTTATTTAATATAAATAACAGAAAGTAAAAGGAGGGTACAGAAAGTTGTGTTTTCTAAATTCATCCATCTCATGCTCATCAAAAGGAATCCACTAACAAGGTTGATCAGATCTTGTTAACAAACTCATTTCGAATAACATGAAACCGGAGAATTTTCAAATAACACTAGGTTACCTCAACGGGGATATGCACATCCTCAACAGTAAGAATATCATATTTCTTCTTGATAGTTGGAAGAAGAAATTCAAAACCTCCAATAGTAATTGTTGAAAAATTTCCAATAGAATTGATACTGTGGACTTGAGGTTGTTTCCTCGGAAAGTGTACCGTATGCTCATTACCATTAACATGAAAAGTGACATTGCCTTTGGTGCAATCAATAACAGCCCCTGCAGTATTCAAAAAGGGTCTTCCAAGAATAATAGACATATTATCGTCCTCGGGAATATCAAGAATAACAAAGTCCGTGAAAATAGTAACATTTGCAACCACAACAGGCACATCCTCACAAATACCGATAGGTATAGCAGTTGATTTATCAGCCATTTGCAAAGATATTTTAGTAGGTGTCAACTTATTCAAATCAAGTCTATGATCTAAAGAGAGAGGCATAACACTAACACCGGCTCCAATATCACATAAGACAGTTTTAACATAGTTTCTTTTAATGGAGCATGGTATAGTTGGTACTCCTGGATCTCCATGTTTCTTTGGTATTCCACCGTTAAAAGTATAATTAGCAAGCATGGTGGAAATTTTAGCTTCCGGTATCTTTCTCTTATTTGTAACAACATCCTTCATATACTTAGCATAAGGATTTATTTTAAGCATATCAGTCAAACGCATGCGCAAAAAGATAGGTCTAACCATTTCAGCGAAGCGCTCAAAATCCTCATCATCCTTTTTCTTTGATGGTTTAGGAGGAAAAGGCATGGGTTTATGAACCCATGGTTCTCTTTCTTTACCGTGCTTCCTAGCAACAAAGTCACTCTTATCATAACGTTGATTCTTTGATTGTGGGTTATCAAGATCAACAGCAGGTTCAATCTCTACATCATTATCTTTACTAGGTTGAGCATCAACATGAACATCATCATTAACATTATCACTAGTTTCATGTTCATTACCAGATTTTGTTTTAGCACCAGAGATAGAAATATCATTGGGATTCTCCGGTGTGTCAATAACGGGTTCACTAGAAGCATGCAAAGTCCTATCATCTTTCTTTTTCCTCCTCTTAGATGGACTAGGTGCATCAATATTAATTCTCTGAGAATCTTTCTCAATTCTCTTAGGATGGCCCTCAGGATACAAAGGTTCCTGAGTCATTTTACCACCTATAGTCATAACCCTAACAAAATTATCATTCTTCTTATTATTTAATTCATTGAGCAAATCATTCTGAGCTTTAAGTACTTGTTCTACTTGAGTGGTAACCATAGAAGCATGTTTACTAATAAGTTTAAGTTCACCTTTAACACTAGCCATATAATTACTCAAGTGTTCAATCATATAAGCATTATGTTTCAATTGTCTATCAACATAAGCATTGAAGTTTTCTTGTTTAACAATAAAATTATCAAACTCATCTAAGCATTGGCTAGCAGACTTATTACGAGGAATATTACCTTCATCAAATCTAAAGAGAGAGTTTACCTTTACTACCTGTGTCGTGTTATCAAGACTATGTTTCTTCAATAGGTGATGAATTAAGACAACGTATCTCTTCAACAGGAGGTAAATTCTTAACATCTTCTGCTTTCATACCTTTTTCTTTCATAGATTTCTTTGCCTCTTCCATATCTTCAGGACTGAGAAATAGAATATCCCTTTTCTTCGGAGTTGGCTTAGGAGTTGGTTCAGGAAGTGTCCAATTATTTTCATTGGTCAACATATTATTCAATAGCAATTCAGCTTGATCAACAGTTCTTTCCTGAAAACACAACCAGCACAACTATCCAGGTGGTCTCTGGAAGCATCGGTTAGTCCATTATAAAAGATATCAAGTATTTCATTTTTCTTAAGAGGATGATCAGGAAAATCATTAAGTAATTGGAGAAGCCTCCCCCAAGCTTATGGGAGACACTCTTCTTCAATTTACACAAAATTATATATTTCCCTTAAAGCAGCTTGTTTCTTATGAGTGGGGAAATATTTAGCAGAGAAGTAATAAATCATATCCTGGGGACTACGCACACAACCAGGGTCAAGAGAATTAAACCATGTTTTAGCATCACCCTTTAATGAGAACGGAAACAACTTAAGGATAAAGTAATAGCGAGTTTTCTCATCATGTGTAAAGAGGGTGGCTATATCATTTAATTTAGTATGATGTGCCACAACAGTTTCAGATTCATAACCATAAAAAGGATAAGATTCAACCAAAGTAATTAACTCAGGATTGATAGAGAAATAATAATCCTTATCAGTAATAAAGATAGGTGAAGTAGCATAAGCAGGATCATATTTCATTCTAGCATTCAGAGATTTTTCTTTCAACTTGGCTAATAATTTCTTAAGATCACTTCTATCATTACAGGCAAGAAAGTGTCTAGCAGTTTCTTTGTCCGTAACATAACCCTCAGGAACAACATGCAATTCATATCTAGGGGGAGAATCTTCATCATCACTTTCATCAATATTATTAGTTTCAATAATTTCATTCTCTCTAGCCCTAGCAAGTTGTTCATCAAGAAATTCACATAGTGGCACAGTAGTATCAAGCATAGAAGTAGTTTCATCATAAGTATCATGCAAAGCAGAAGTGACATCATCAATAACATGCAACATATCAGAATGAATAGCAGGTGTAGGTGTTGCAAGTTTACTCATAACAGAAGGTGAATCAAGTGCAGAGCTAGATGGCAGTTCCTTACCTCCCCTCGTAGTTGATGGATAGATCTTGGTTCTTTGATCTTTCAAGTTCTTCGTAGTGATAAGAAGATATAAATCCCAAGTGAGTCAAAGAATAGAGCTATGCTCCCCCGCAACGGCGCCGGAAAATAGTCTTGATAACCCACAAGTATAGGGGATCGCAACAGTTTTCGAGGGTAGAGTATTCAACCCAAATTTATTGATTCGACACAAGGGGAGCCAAAGAATATTCTCAAGTACTAGCAGCTGAGTTGTCAATTCAACCACACTTGGAAACTAAATATCTGCAGCAAAGTATTTAGTATCAAAGTAATATGATAGTAGTGGTAACGATAGCAAAAGTAATATTTTTGGGTTTTGTAGTGATTGTGACAATAGCAACGGAAAAGTAAATAAGCGAAGAACAATATATGAAAAGCTCGTAGGCAATGGATCGGTGATGGAGAATTATGGTGGATGCGATCGATCATGCAAAAGTTATAACATAGGGTGACACAGAACTAGCTCCAATTCATCAATGTAATGTAGGCATGTATTCCGTATATAGTCATACGTGCTTATGGAAAAGAACTTGCATGACATCTTTTGTCCTACCCTCCCGTGGCAGCGGGGTCCTATTGGAAACTAAGGGATATTAAGGCCTCCTTTTAATAGAGTACCGGACCAAAGCATTAACACTTAGTGAATACATGAACTCCTCAAACTACGGTCATCACCGGGAGTGGTCCCGATTATTGTCACTTAGTGGTTGCCGGATCATAACACATAGTAGCTGACTATAGACTTGCAAGATAGGATCAAGAACTCACATATATTCATGAAAACATAATAGGTTCAGATCTGAAATCATGGCACTCGGGTCCTAGTGACAAGCATTAAGCATAGCAAAGTCATAGCAACATCAATCTCAGAACATAGTGGATACTAGGGGTCAAACCCTAATAAAACTAACTCGATTACATGATAAATCTCATCCAACCCATCACCGTCCAGCAAGCCCATGATGGAATTACTCACGTACAGCGATGAACATCATGAAATTGGTGATGGAGGAAGGTTCATGATGACGATGGCGATGGATTCCCCTCTCTGCAGCCTCGTACGAACTTCCAGTATTTTTTATATATTCCAAAAATAATCTCTGTTGATTTTCAGGTCATTCCGAGAACTTCTATTTCTGCACAAAAATAACACCATGGCAATTCTGCTGAAAACACCGTCAGTCCGGGTTAGTTCCATTCAAATCATGCAAGTTAGAGTTGAAAACAAGGGCAAAAGTGTTTGGAAAAGTAGACACGACGAAGAAGTATCACCCCCACCCTCATGGATGGCCTGGGACTCTTCTGGCCCAACTCTTTTACTCCGGGGTCTTCTTTTGGTCCATAAAAAATCGTTAAAAATTGGCACGTCAATTGGACTCCGTTTGGTATTCCCTTTCTGTAAAACTCAAAAACAAGGAAAAACAGAAACTGGCACTGGGCTCTAGGTTAATAGGTTAGTCCCAAAAATCATATAAAATAGCATGTAAATGCATATAAAACATCCAAGGTTGATAATATAATAGCATGGAATAATCAAAAATTATAGATACGTTGGAGACGTATCAGGGTCCCGAACTGTGCGTCTGAGGTTGATGGTAACAAGAAATAGGGAACACAATGTTTACCCAGGTTTGGGCCCTCTCGATGGAGGGAAAACCCTACGTCCTGCTATATTAATATTGATGAGTATGGGGGTTACAAGAGTTGATCTACCATGAGATCATGATGGCTAAAACCCTAGAAGTCTAGCCTATCTGATTATGATTGTTCTCTCCTTCTATGGACCAACCCATCTGGTTTATATGGACACCAGAGGGGACTAGGGTTGTACAAAGTCGGTTACATAGAAAGGAAATAGTACATCATGCCGCCTATCTTGTCATCCACGCAACGGAGAGTCCTATCCGGACACGGAAGAAAACCTTCTATATTGTATCTTCATAGCCCAATAGTCCGGCCCATGTCAATCAGTTCGGACACCCGAGGACCCCCTTGTCTAGGACTCCCTCAGTAGCCCCTGAACCTGGCTTCAATGACGAGGTGTCCCCCGCGCAGATTGTCTTCGTAATTGCAAGGTGGGTTCCTTCTCCAAATACTCCGATGAATATAGTCTTTGAACAACGACCATGTCCGGACCTGCAAAACAAGTACCACACACCACCATAGAGAGTATAATATTTCACGAGTCCCATCAGCTGACAACTTTTTATAATGTGACATCACGTCTCTACCCGATTATTATCACTACAAAAAAATACACTTCCGTGATGATACGTGTTTGTCATAGTAGGTCGCGTTTTCTGTCATGCATGTACATCCATGAAGATTTTATGACAGAATCAAGATAGTCATACCTGTGCCGTCGTAGAAGTGTTCCATGACATTACCAAAATTATCATCACGGAAGTGTCCACTTCCATGACGATAAATTGCGCGTCACATAAGTGCTTTTGTCAAGGGTGACCGACACGTGGCATCCACCGTAAGGAAACGCCGTTAAGCTATCGGGTTGGGTTTTGGATCCGATAACCCGTTAACAGCCCCAACCAACGAGGATTTTCCATGTGTAAAATCATCATTGGCTGGAGGAAACACGTGTCGGCTCATCGCTGGGACAGATGTCATCCACTCATTGGACAGAAGGCGCCTATGATACGTCGACACGTGGCACGGCCCAACAGAGGCCCATTCCTGTGAAAAGGCCGGCCCGTTTGACTTGGTCAAAAGGTGGTGGGCCGGCCCATGGAAAGCCTGTTAACGGCCTGTTCGCATATAGCCCATTTACAGCCCGCTAACCCAAGGCCCGTTACGCCCTATTCGAATTAGGCCCAGTAGCGTCATCTGGGTCATCCAATATGATTCTAGCATGTTTTAACTTCTGGCCCATGTATGGCCCATGACATCTTTTGGCCCATATGAGGCCCTATGTAACTCTTGGCCTATTAACGGCCCGTGGTGAAACTGGCCCGTAATGAACAGTGTATCACTTTACACCCATTAACGGCCCGTGGTGAAACTGGCTCGTAAAGAACAGTGTATCACTTTATACCCATTAACGGCCCGTTATTCCATTGGGCCGTTTCCAGCCCATGTTATCTTTCGGCCTTCTCAAAGCCCATTTATTCTTGGGCTATTTTCCGGCATTCGTTTACTTACGGACCGTTACTGTCATTTTCTGCTTGTGGGCCAAATTCAGCCTGTGGTTACAGTCGGCCCGTTTGTGGTCCGTTAATACGTTGGGTCATTTTCATAGCGTCATCAAATACGGCCTATTAACAATGGCCCGTTATGGTCGGCCCATGAACGGACGATTCCAACTCTAGCCCGTTTACGGCCATAATGCGGTCTGTTTGGCCCATGCTTGGCCAATCGATCATATGGCCCGTATAAGGCCCATTGATGATACGGTCCGTCGAAGGCCCATTGATGATATGGTCCGTAGAAGGCCCACTGTTTCTACGGCCCGTAGAAGGCCCATTGTTTCTACGGCCCGTAGAGGGCCCACTATTTCTACGGCCCGTAGAAGGCCCACTATTTATACGGCCCGTAGAAGGCCACTGTTTCTACGGCCCGTAGGAGGCCCAGTGTCACTACAGTAAATATTAGCCCATGGTTATTGTGGCCTAGTTTTAAAAAATAGGTTATTGCAGCCACTAGCAAACCGCAGAAAGAGAACTGCACTGACTACAAGCAAACAAATAAAGAAGACAACAAGGAAATAAATAAGCAAGCAACTTACACTAGGCTATCATGGCTATTACACATATTACACCCACTGGGCATCAAAGTTTGCCACCAGTGCAAATATAGGGAACACATCAGCATATAAACGCCGCAGCAAAACAAGTCCAGAACTGAAACCACTTAAGAAGAGCTCAAGAAACAATATTCTGGGTACCCATAATGCTGGCAAGATGCTTAGCAAGCTAATTAACTTTCTCTTGTTTGGCGCTTAAGTCCTCCAAGGCTTGCTGTTGCACCAGAAAGTATGCATCTGAATTCTGTAGGGACTTCCTCAGTCCTTCGGTTCCTGTCACATAACATCTGATCAATGTCTTTCAACTTGAAGTTGAGACTCAAGAAGCTGAACTGATTCAGGCAACGAGTTCGAAGAGCTGGTGCCAGCAGTGGTAGCCAGTAACTCAAACACTACATCAAGACAGGACTTTGGGGTTGTCTCAGTATTTTCAATATAGTTTTTATCAGCTTTCTTGGAGACCAACAGGGATGTCTCACTATCTTGAACCTTATCTGCATTACTTCCTTTACCATTGCATAACAGGGTACTCTTCTCCAATATTTTATCCGCGTTCTAAAAGAGAAAGAAACAAACACATCTCAGGTTTACAATGTAGTATATGAAACTCATTTTGGTAAACCAGGCCAGTAGTAAGGTGGACAGGATAACAGCATGAAACAAACATATATCTATGTAGTATGGTCACTGTATGGTCTATACCATTCTAGTTTATGTTGCCAAATCAAGATAGATACAATTCGAATCATATCTATTTAAGACAAAGCGGCATAGACAGAATATAAGTGTGGGAAACTACACATCAATAACAACACTTGTAATGTGCATGGCATGAGAACATAACTGTTTATTCAATTGAAACTGAAATCAACATAGAGCAAGTTACAACAGCAAACAACCAAACACGTTGAAGAAACAGGTTTAAAACATACCTGTTGTGCCATTGGAGTTTCAATTGCATCCTTCAAATTTGAAATTAGTTGGTATCAGTAAGTATAGTGATGCAAGAGCAAAGTAGTATGAACCATAGCTACGGAACCTGACCTGAGAACAATTCTTCTTCTGCTTTAAGCGTTGACTTCGGGTTCGGAGTGGTGGTCCTCATGATTTGGGCGCTGCAGTTGCCTTACTAACTGCTCGTGTTTGGGTGCTCTGTGGTGGAGACGGTGCTGTGTCAACGGGAACTGGGTGTCTATCTGTTGGGGTTGGGGTTAGAAGGGGTGTAGGTGGTTCTCTGTCCAACTGGGTAGGGGTACAATATGCATGAGTGTGGGTTATGTGTGGTGGGGCTGGTTCTTGGGCAAGTACAACCGTGGTTCTATCTGCATCGACAGGTAGGACGATCTTTTCTGAAGACCGTATTTTTACTCCCACAGATACTACCATCACTCCCTCCAATTGAAATGGTTGATAAACAAGAAAAGTAATTGAATGTACAGACATTGTAAGATAGACAGGTGCAATGGATAGTAGGGAAGAAAACAGGGCATGAAATAATTCACATTTATGTTGTCTAAGCAAATAGAATAGCAGGACATAATTTCACATATATGATGGCTAATTAAACAGGATAGCATGACACAATTTCACATGTATGATGGCTAACTAAAAAGGATAGAATGACATACTTCAAAATATGATGACTATTTAAACAGGATGGCATGATATAACTATACGATGTGTCTATTAAAGTGGTTGGCATGCCATAAATCACAAACATGCCGTCGATGGAAACATGATGGCATGATATAATTCATGGATAGAATGACATAATTTAAAATATGATGACTATGTAAACAGGATGAGATGATATAACTACATTATGTCTTTAGAAAATGGGTTGGCATGCCATAATTCAGATACATGCTGTCTATGTAAACATCATGGCATGACATAATTCAAATATATGATTTATATACTAAGGAAGTGAGCAGAGGGCAATCGCATATATGATGTGTCAACTAAGGTGATGGCATTCAATATTGTGTATATGATGTAAAAACTAAGAATTTCAATAAAACATATGCATTATATGAGTAATATAACCCGGCCAAGTTTGAGCATACACCTCAGGGGGTTAATAGGACTAGTCATCTGCCTCTGAATCCTCCTCTGAAGAGCTATCTGTAACCAGCAAGATATCTGCTTCAGCAGGTAGCATTGTCTGCTCTGAAGACCTTGTTTTCACTCCAGATTTCTCCATCACCCATTCAAATGGTTGATGCATAGGAAGAGCAGTTGAATATACAAACATTGTCGACAAAAGCAATGAGAAATACAAAAAAGGACGGCATGATATAGTTCACATATATGACGCTTGCCTAAACAGCATGGCATTGCATAATTCACATACATAATGCCTTGCAACAAGATAACATTGCATAATTCACATATATAATGTCTTGCAACAAGATGACATTGCATAATTCACATATATGGTAATTAGACACTAAACAGGTGGCATTCACACAAAGCATGTCTAAACTAAGCAAATGACATAGCAATGCAAGATACCATACGCATGATATGAGCAACATAACCCTGCCAAGTTAGGGCATGCACCTCGGGGGGGGGGATATGACTGGTCATCTGTCTCTGAATCCTCCTCTGAGGAGCTATCGGTAACCAGCAAGACATGCACTTCGTCAGATAGCATTGTGTGCTCTAAAGACCTTGTTTCCACTCCAGATTTTTCCATGACCGTGCCGAATGGCTGATGCACAGGAAAAGTAATTGAATGTACTAAAATTGTTGACAAATTTAACACGTAATACAAAAATGATGGCATGATATAATTCACATATAAGATGACTGGCTAACCAGGGTGGCATTGCAAAATTCACATATATGATGCCTGGCTAGACAAGATGACATTGCATGATTCACATATATGATAAAGAAACTAAACAGATGGAATTGACACAAAGCATGTCTAAACTAAGCAGATGACATCTTTAATGTATATAGTAAGCAATGCAAGGCACCATATGCATGATATTACCAACATCAGCATGCCATGTTAGAGCGAAGACCTCATGGGGTAAATAGGAGTGGTCTTCTCCTTCTGAATCCCCCTCAGAACAGTTATCTTCCTCTTGATTATGATCCGAAATGGGTGGTGGGGGGCTGCCTTTGCGCCCACCATGGAACGATGTCTGCATGAAATTTTATTGCCATGCAAAGCTCGTCTCTTTTGCTCTACATGATCAGTTCCATTGTGTACAATAACTAGCATGCATAGGAATAAAACATATTGAGATTATGTGCATGCACAAATCCAGAGTGATGGTAGCAAACCGTGGATAAACCCAAAATCAATGATAGCAGGCAGATAATAGCTTTAGTTAAAAAATACAGATAATGGCTCCTTTAATGTTTGTTTGCACCCAACATGAAACTCATAGTAGACACCAGAGATTAACCAGATAGTAAACAGATAGTACTGATTGTTGCCCCAATATGTACCCCGCAACCATTTAAAAACTCAAGTTTCAGCATTAGTTTGGACCTGACTCGGAGTCTAATAGGTGAACACGATGATAATGTAGCATGTCATCATATTAAGCGACGCATAACGTAAGCAGACACGGAAGAGTGCGACCTCTCTTGCGGACCCGTGTAGTCCTCAAGGTCATCTGCTCAGTTGATGATAGTAATGTAGTTGTCGTGGCTGTCGGCGGCGGGGAAGAAGATCTGAGGCGGCGAAAGACAGTATGGAGAGCGGATCCCTGTTGTGGTGAACCCTTCCGTCGTTGGAGCAGCTGACATGGGGTGGAACACAGTGGCGCAGGAGCAGGACAAACCACACAAGGTTTTCTTTGACAATGCAGGGATAGGAAATAGATAGGAATAGGATAGGAATGCACATGAAAAATAGAGAATTTAAAAACACAGAATTTCTGCCAATCTAGGTGTTTGGTTCACAACAATTGGAAGATCACAGGATGCAAAAAAGCATGGTGAGATTAAGTCAAACCACAAGAAAATGTATGGTTATAATGCTATTATGCTACTATCTCTTAGTCTTGTGCTTGATGAATAGGAATATGAAAAGGAGGAGAAGTGGAAATTAGAATTCCTACGGTTTTTCTTTCAAGGAGACACTAAAGGAACACATCCTACAGTTTTCCTTTGCTCCATTCCTTTGCACCAAATTCATGAAAAGTAGTACCATAGGAAACTTTCCAATTCCAATGTTTTCCATTGACTTTTCCTTTCAAGCACTGGCGATTCTAGTAGGCTGGCTTGAGCAAGGAAAATCCTACACTAAAAAAATGTTTTTGTGCTACTTCTATTACTTTGGACCCAGGCCACTGCCATACTAGCTCAACTCCCAGGCCCATCGACAAATGCACAGCTCAAACGCACAGAGATAAATAATGATGGCGTTCAAGAGAGTCCATCACAGATAGCTAAGTTGCCTGGTACCTCACTGCTTGTCATATAGTAGGATAAAATAATCGTATTTCCCGTTACTACGAGTGCTCAGTGGACAATATATATAACATGTAGAGTAAAAAGGAGATGCAACAAGTGTACAACCTCTTTGGCGAAGCCATGTCGATCTCAGCATGATTTGGTTGGCCGGTGAGGATGCTCCGGCTGGCTTGGCTGTCGGAGGAGGGGAAGAAGATGTTAGGTGTCTGGAGATGGAGCCCGAGGTACTGCTCCGTTGTGCTGGAGGGTTTCGTTGTTGGAGCAGCTCCGGTGAGTTGTACGACGCCGAGGCTGAAGCAGGACAAGAGAGACAACGAACAACGTTAACCTAAGTTGAATTCTAATAGCATCTCCAATACATGACGTAAAATACATAACCACAAAGTGCTAGATGTAAAATACATCAGCCGCTCATCTCTTGAACTTAACTATCGAAACTGAATTTAACTATCGAAACTGAACTTAACTGTGGAAACTGAACTTAACTATCGAAACTGAATTTTGTTGTCAAAACTGAATTTTGCTGTCGAAACTAAACGCACTAGCAAGGTGAGGCTACACGTCGGTCGACTGGCTTTTTCATCTCTGGTCAGTCGATTTTGCAGCCGTTGGATACGAAATCAAGGGCCTGCGGTTCATCTTCAACCTTCACGCCCCCTGAGCCGCTAAATAGCAGCCCCCCTCCGCCCGCGGCCGGCGGTGCGCCGCCCCGCCCACCCCGAAAACACTCCCCACCACTGGTCCGCCTCCACCCCGGCCATCCCTCTAGCCCCCCCCTATGCTGAGCTTTTTCTCCGGCGATCCCCACGCCACCGTCCCGCCAACGCCCCGCCACCGCCGGCGACCACCGCCCCCATCCTGAACCCTAAGATAGATAGTGGGGTACCTCTCCGCCGAGCCCCCCTCCCCACTGCGGCTGGTTCTTCCTTCACCCCGGCGAGCCCCCCCCACCCCCTGAAAATCGACTGACCGAAAAGTCGATTCAGTCGACTAAAGTGTAGCTAAATCGGAGCAACATCGCAAGCAAGAGCGAGAGAGAGAGCAGCAACGCGAGCAAGAGCAATAGAAAGAGCAGACTAGGCAGGGGACCGAGAGCAAGAGCAGAGCAGCAGCTTGAGCAAGAGCTAAAGCAGCAGCAGCTCCTACTGATGTGGACGTCGCCGCCGAGGGAGCGACGCCGTGAAGGAAGTGGCCGCCGACGCCGCCGTGGATGGAGCCGCGCCGTGTCGGCTCGGGACCGAGCGCCGGCAGCACCGTGAGATCGAATCAAGAAGAAAATGCGGCGATTAGTGTACAACCTCATTGGTGGTGCCAATTAGGCCACAGCTTCATCCGAGGAAACGGTGATGATGATGCTCTTCCGGTGGTGCAGGTGAAGATGGCGGTGTGGGAATGGAGGTGGTGTGAAAGACGAGGGGAACGTCGAGGCAGCTTCTTGGAGGTGGAGGACAGGGTGGCTGAACCGGCGGGGCGATGAGATCGACGATGGATCCTCATCCCGTACGGTGGATGAGGGACGTCGAGGTGTTGTTGTGGACGACGTCGTCGGGGAAGAGGCTCCGCCTGGGTGGCGGACGGAGCAGGTTGTGGGGTTTCGTCGCGAGTTTTCGTGGCCTCGGTGTACGAATGGGTGGGCGGATGGGATGGCAGTGGGGAACCATGGCTTAGAGACGCGCTTGTCCGAAATGTGGGGTAAGTTACGAAAGTACCCCAACCGATTTGAGGCGGTTCTTTCGGTTCAGGGGTACCACGGGCATTTCGCGTGTCGGGATTTCACAGGAGGTGGGAGTTTTCACGCGCGTTGTAATTTCGGAATAGCAAGGCACGGGTTGAGATGGAGGGAGTTGTTGGAGCACAACGAGAAAAAGATATATCTTAAATATTTTGGGCTAACAAGGCGTGGTTTGAAGAGGCAGGAGTTTCGCAGCACGATAGACAGAGACGCTAACTTGAATTTTCGGCATAACAAGGCGCGGCTTGAAATTTCGGAAGAACAAGCTTAACGTGTACCCAAAAAAAGACAATTTGCACCTCAAGTGCAAGAGGGCTACTTGATATAATTTCAGCCCGGAAGTTCCGGGCCAGACCGGAAGTTCCGGCCCTCGTAGTCCGAGTTAGGGTAACTTTTGATGATTTGGCCGTGATTTGAGTCATTTTCTTGTACAGAAAGTCCAGCCGCCTCATATATATGTAAGGGGTGACGGCCGATTGAAGAACAACACACAATCGACATATCAATCTATCATCTTTTAGCTTTACCTTTACCTTCTCCCTTTGTTCTTCTTCTTCTCGTTCTTCATGTATTCTTCTTGTTGCAGGGCGGCGAACCTCGAGGTCCTAGGGGCAGTCAGGCCGACCTAGGGCAGCCCATAGCCGTCGCGCGTCCTGACGGGGTCCCTCCCGGGCGTGTGGGGTTTCGGGTGTACAAAAGCGCCCGCTGGATTGTCTTGCATACCGCGCTTCCGGTGGGTCTCCTTCGACGTGAGCTGCGGTGCATCACCCCCGGCGTCGAGGGTACACGGTGACGTGTTCGTGTGCGAACACACTTTTTGGCGACTCAGCTGGGGACGAAGCTTTGAACGGTCTCCGGCCCGTTCTTGCTACGAAGAGATCGTCATCTAGGGTTTGCAATCTACAAAGGTAATATGAATACCCAATTCCCTATTGTAGATGCAAATAATTCATATGATGTTACTAGATCGTTCAATGATTATACTCTATCGGCCAACCCTAGTTTTTTCAATAATGCATCTAATTACGTGCATAGGCCGATTCAAAGTAATTTACATGTTTCAACTTCTTATGATACTAGTAACATACAACATATGTATCCTAACTTTCATGCATCAGCAACCCCACAAATCCATATGCCGATGAACAACATGATGGGTTCGGTTAATCAAATTGAAACACCTCATGTTAAAATTTCCAATAGCATAGAATAAAGTGTTCCACCTTTTTATTCATCGGCAACTAATTTGCAGTATGTGAATCCAACCTTGTCGATGGATGGGAGAATTGGCCATGCTACTACTAGCTATTCGGCCAGTTACTCTCAACCATCATATGCTACACCTCATGTTAGTAATTTTTCAGCACCGTATGCAACTGTAGATATTCATAATTCGGCCCCGCATCTTCCTGGTCATAGCCGAATAAGTGAAAATTTTACAGGAACACATGTGTCGTCATCAAATACTTTAGCATATAATGCATACTCTACACAATTCAAGAATTTAGGCAACACTCACGAATCATTGCCGAAAGAATCTGAAAGTATTGCAGAGCAATCCCTTCCAGAAGCGGTTGTGGCTGCGTTAAAAAAGAGCTTGGCACAAAACAAGAGAATTAGTGCTCTTTGCCTTGAACAATATAAAAAGGGGTTGTTTCCTGATTATGCTGCAATAAAGGCTAGAGTTTTGCAAGAAGATGAAAATACATGCATTGATAGAATTGGCGAAAGAGCACACGGTTATACAACAGTGCATACACCTCCACCTAGTACCGCAGCATATTATACACCCCCTACACAATTGCAAAATTTCGGCAACACTAACACTTCATTGCCGAAAGATTCTAAAAGCATTGGGGGGCAAACTAATCTAGAGCGGGCTAAGATTGAGAGGGGAGTTAAAGCTTTGCGCGATTGGGTGCAAGTACTTCGCCAAGAGACAATTGATAGGGAATTAATTCAAAGAAAAGAAGTGTTGCCAATTAATATAACCGATGAAAATAATGATGATTCGGAAACTAAAAGTGCTTCGGTTGAAAAAGCAGAATCAAGTAGTAAAGATTCCGAATCCATCAAATCCAAAGAGGCAAACATTGTTGAGAAAGGGCATGGGAAGCATAGAAAAACGACTGTGCTTGATTTTTCTGAAGTTAAGGGAACCTACTTCCTGCCCCGTGAGTTCCGTGCCATAGAAATTGACAAGCCTCAAGCACAAGAGCAAGTAGCCAAAAAAAGTTTGGCTGATAAGGATCTTCAAGGTAATGATGCACGGAATAAAGAAAAAGATGATGAAAAGGCGCTGGAGAGTCATCCACAGACGAAGCTAGATATTGTTCAAGTCACACCACCATCATGCTCTCCCAACGTATTTGAAGAGGTATGTATAGCGAGTAATTTACCTATTTTTAAATTTGGTCGCAACTTCATTATTGATGCATCTATAAGAAATATTCTCATAAGTAATTTTCAAAGACCAATGAAGAAGGGCAATTTAGTTGTTAGCAATAAAATTGTTACTAAGCATATCAGTCAATATATTGTACCATTCAAAGAGACCGACAGTGACTTATTACTGCAGCCAAATCTTTTCCCATTGCTTTATTTAAAGTTCATATCTAATTGGGTAGCTTTGCTTGCTTCATACTTGGCTTACGCATGGTCTCAATTAAGACATGTATGTTCTAACTACTTTGATTTCAGAAATTTAAAGCCAAGGTTAAAATCTTTAGAGAAAACCGATGCTAGTATAGTTTCTTATTTAAAGACATCGGAAAAAGAATGTGAAAGAGAATTCATAGCCGAATGGGAAGGTGCCAAATCTGAACCATTCATTTCTTCAACTCCAAAGCCGTTCTCACAACAAGATCGGCTAGAAAACAAAAGGTATACCTTCGATTCAAACATGTGTGACCAAATCTTTGATTTGTTATTGAAAAATACTTACATTGGAATTCTTGATCACCATGTCAAGCCATCTATCCAAGGACGAATGTATTGTAAGTTGCATGATTCATTCAAGCATAGTTTTGAGGATTGCAACATGTTTTGTCAAATAGTTAAATCGGCCATTGATAAAGGACGATTAAAATTTGTTGACACACCAACAGATGATGAGTCTATTCCAATTGGTCCTGATGGCAAAAGGTTTTTGCATCGACTGCTTCAAGACGATCCATTTAAAGAGAAGGTAAAAACTACAGGTGATGGGATCGAGCTTTCAAGTAATCAAGTTGTTGAAGACACAATGAACATAATCTTGAGGGCGAGAATTCCATTGAAGCTACAATGAAGACGCCAAGGACTGGGGGGCAGTAAGAAAATCCAATCATTGATGGAAGCAAACCAAAAGAAAACAAAGGCCGAAATAAGCTCAAGTGTAAGAGATCAAAAATCACCTTCGCTGAACTCTTGGATAAATATCAAAGAAGAGTGAAAAGAAGAATGCTTATCGGCCAAATCATGCAAACAAATCAAGGTCACCCCAAGGCGCAAATATGAGGATCGGTATTGGCAAAGTGATAATTTTAATGCAACATATTCATATCCTTATTTTGGGTCTCCAATGCCAATGTCGTGGATGCCTCCATATGCTCATGTAGATTCATATCCTTCATGGGACAGGTATGATACAAGGGCACATTCTCCATCTTATTTTAAACCATCTCACCAATATTATGCAGCTCCAAGAAGATCAACATTTGAACAATCACATGTTAAAGACCGTCTCAATCATAAGGAATCGGTCCAGAGCTCAATGAAGAAGAAAGAGGTGGTAAAGAAAGTTTACCGCGTGAAAAGAGATGGTCGTAAGTGTGCTACTTCAGATCTGATCTCAAATAATAAAGAGCCAATTAAAGTGTTGACATTGGCTACTAAAGGCAATGAGACGAAGCAACCAATTATTGAGAGTCAAAGTGCCAAATCTGAAGAAAAGAAGTTGAAAGTGCACAAGGCCAAAAAGGAATTTCCATTGGTCAAAGTAGAATCACAGCCGAGATGCCCACTCGGTTTATCATATTGGCAAAAGAGAGAATTGCAAAATCTTAGTGCACAAGAGCTGACACAAAAGAACATGGCATGGATTCCCAAGAGGATCAATCATAACAAAAAGGATGTGCATGCTTCTATTGCAATAAGTACAATAAAAGTGAAGAAAGAGAAGAATGGAAGCAACAAACAATTAAGCTGAAGGTGTGCATCACAACATCAAAATCTTCGGTTAGCACATCATCCATTTTCTTCACCAGTGCCATTGATGACTTTGCCGTGGAATTCATCCATAGGTATGATCAACTACCCTCCTCGGATTTATTTTGATCCATGGATGCGACATAATTTTCTATATCATAACAAGGTATTACCAAATCACTATACATTTGGTTAGTTAAAATTTTGTTGCTAATACAAAGGGGACGAAATATTTTATTGCTATTTCATTTGTTTATTTCGGCTATACATACTTTGGTGGGTGAATTCTACATGGACCTCATGGTAATGGCCGATACTTATCTATCGCCCTAAGAATATATCTAAGAATGGCAGGTGTGGTATTCTAACATCGTCCTTAGTTTGAGTAGAGATTGAGATAAGTGCTTGCATAGAAATTTGTCAAATTGATGCCATTGAAGATATTATGCATAGACCAATTCACCAAAACTGCAAAGTGAACTTATATTTTGATTGGGTGTGCTTTGGCTTATTAGCTTTTTAAATATACGTAAGGCCAAATCATGGTTGATTTTATTATTGAGCATCATATTGACATCATGGATTGTTTTGGTTTTCGCTTTATCTCTCTAGTACCATGGATATTATACATTGATGGTTAAATTTGTAGCAATGGCCAAGGTGTTGATGTTGCCTATATATCTCCTTATGGTGCTATTTTGTGAAGCCTCATGCCACTTAAAATATTTATGCACAAATGATCAAAACCGAATATGCGTTGTTATTCGGATTGGAGCTTTTCCTTGCTATAGGTGCTATACATAGTGAGGCTTTCGGTGATTCGTTATTAGTAGTGCAACAAATATCCAGTGGTTATCAATGTTTTGACGAATCACTTTTAGTTTATCTTGAGATATGTCTAGATGTAAAATTTACCATGGGTTGTTTTAAGATTCTTCATATATCTAGACATGACAATTGGAGACACTTGGCTTAGCAAGCATCCGGCTACCATGTTGGTCATGGTGTATTGCACATCTATCAATAGCCAATGCTTATTCTTGCCAACATAGGTAAGGCCGAATTGGAGCTCACCATCTCGGCCACTAATGAAACTTTTATGCAGACGAAGTAAGGATTAAAGGAAGTTCATTCTTGATTATCTGCAAAATCCTAGCGAAAGGGAGAACAATATGGTTCAGAGGATGATTTTGGTTTATGGAACCTTATCACCGGATTGTTATAGAAGCTGAGAAGGTTTCACCCAAGTTTGCATCAAGAGGTTCAAACAAGCAATGGCCGATATATACTTATCGTCCTAAGAACATGCAAAATGGCCGATGGAGTGTTGACATCGTCCTTATAAAAAGCATCGTGCAAGTTATTTTTCGGCACACAAGTTTGCCGATAAACAGGGGGGCATGTGTTGACACCAGATTTTGACACGGCCAAGAACTTAATTAAGATGGTCTCACTAGTAAGAAAAGGGTCAAACGTGAAGCACATTAGTGCCGGTTTGAATTTGAGCCGGCACTAATGTGTACATTAGTGCCGGTTCCAACGGCTATCCGGGCCGCTCTCATTAGTACCGGTTCGTGGCGAACCTTTAGCACCGGTTCGTGCCACGAACCGGTACTAAAGTGAGTGGTGGTAGGATGTTGTCAGTCCGGGGCCCCTCCAGCACCTTTAGTACCGGGTCGTATCACGAACCGGTACTAAAGGTCGTCCTACATAGACCCTTCGTCCACCCGAGCTCGCTCTGTTCTTCCCCTTTCCCCTCTCCTCTCTGTTCTTTTCCCTCTTCCTCTCAAGCTCATCACACATTTTGCCCAAGATTTGAAGGCCCCATCCATTCAAATGATCACAAAGGTTAGCAACTCTTTCCTTTCATCTCTCATTGCTAGATTAGCTCGTGCAATGCTTTATATAGTGATTGATTTTTGAGTTTAGTACTTTGGGAGGAATTATATATATGTGCTAGTATTTGATTTATATGCAATTTGAGGTCAAAAATAACACTTAGTTTTGCATATGTAGGTGTGGTTTACTTAGTACCTTCTAAATCTCCGTTGTAACCACCGTCGATCGCTCGCAACGTCCCGTCACCGGCACCACCTTGTGGTGAGCCTCTTGTTCATGAAGTTTTATATAAAAAAATGATGTGTGTGTGATTTGGATATATAGTTACTCGTATAATTATCTTACCCATACGTTGTTTGTTATGCATAGTGCCATGGTTTTGATATCCGTCCCCGTCGGCCCTCGTCCGGGTTATGATTCGGATGTGGTATATTCTCTTTTAAAACTATTCATTGCATTTCGTGTTTATGACAAATTATGCCCATCAGGTTGACATAGATATTTGTATGTAGGAGGTAGTTGAACCCGAAATTCCAACCGACCCTATTGTCGAGAGGTTAAATTTAGTTGAAAGAGAAAACGAGGATTTGAAGGAAAAATTGAAAAGAATTGAGGGGGAGAAGATGGAATTGGAGTTGCATGTTGCCGATGTCGTCGATGATCACAAGATTAAGATGGAGAAAATGCGCTTGAAGATTAGAAAGATTAGAAAATATGCCATTCATTGTGAGGCTTGGTATCATTATGCTGTTGGATCAATTGTTACCTTAGTTGCGATCTTGATTGCATTTGTTGTTGCATTTAAATTCTTTAGCTAGAGAGTTATTTGTTTGTTGCATTGAAGTGTTGTATGCTCTTTATGTATGAACTTTATGTATTGTATTAATTTGATGTTTTCGGTGTTGTGTATTGAAGATGAGCCGGCAATAGATGTACGATGACCGATGCTCTCCCGAGTTCATTAATGGTGTTGGGGATATTACTGTTGGGCGTAAACCGGCCTATCTGGGCCGGGTCAACTTCATCAGTAGTTCAAGAGTGCTAAAGCCCAAGAAGACAGATGAGGGCCTAAGGCCCGTAGTCGGTTTAAGACTTGTAGCAGTAAACCGGTATTTGTATATAAACTTGTATTGTAAGTTAGGAATAAGGAGAGACCAACCCGGATACGAATATGGACCGCTGTTGGGACTTTGTGAACCGACGGGCGTCACCCGTGTATATAAGGGGACGACCCGGCGGTGGTTCAAGGACAACAGACAAAAACTCGAGACTTAGCGAAGCTTGTTTGCTCCCTAGTCATCAAAACCCCATCAATTCCATCACAACTAGACGTAGGCTTTTACCTTCATCGAAGGGGCCTAACTAGTATAAACTCTCTTGCGTCCCTGTGTCCGCTTTAACCCCTTCAAGCTAACCCGTCGCGATGGCTCCATGACTAAGTCCTTTCTCTAGGACACCTGCCGTGACAAAACCACGACAGTTGGCGCCCACCGTGGGGCTATCGCACGATGGTGTCAAGTTCTTGGAGGGCCGCTTTGAAGGACTCGAGGGCTACGCCGTAGGCCGGATGACTAAGAGTCGTCGCGGCAAGCTCTACATCGACGATGCAGGCTGGTGCCCCGAGGCCGGCTGTTTTAACACCTCCGGGTAACTACTCCAACCCAATGGACAATCTCGTCGCCACTGCTGCACGGCCGGAGGCCATTCCAATTGAAGGTGACTCGCCGCAGGCAGTAGAAACGTGACGGGTCAAGGAGCTTCTAAGGACAGCTTTGGTCCAACAGGAAGCATATTGTACAACCGCGACCGGATCCACTCGACCACCCCCCCCCCCCCGTCCAAGCCGGAGCTATAGCAGACATATGGATGAACCGGCAGTGTCGAGTAATGAACGACGTGGAGCACCCCATGGCAACGACCCGGTGGGTGGTGCTGATAACGCTCAGGAAGTGGTGGACCGGGCCCGAGCACGCAGGGAGGCCGAGTTAGCCGCACATCATCAGGCTCGGCAGCTCACGCCGGTTCGTCCAACTATCTCGATCGAACCTGGTGTTACTTCTAGTTCTTTGGGGGTGCCTTGCCTTGTCCCCGCTTTACGCAATGTGCGCCTGCCCAAGGATTTCAAAGGCCCGCGCAAAGTACCAAATTACATGGCGGATCAACCTCCAGAGACATGGGTGGAGAGCTATGAGATGGCCATGGAGATGCTTGATGTGGATGATGCGGCGTGTGTGAAATACTTCACCATGATGCTTGAAGGAATGGCCCGTACTTGGTTAAAAAGCTTGCCGGCTAATTCAATCAGTCCATGGGCCCAATTACGAGCCCGGTTTATCAGCAATTTCAAGGATACATGTAAACAGCCTATGTCAATAGTGGACTTAGCTGCCTGCGTCCAGGAGGAAGGAGAATCGACGACTCATTGGGTGCGCCGGGTTTCACAAGTGTTGCATTCATCAGACCGCATCAACGCTGACACCGCTGTATTAACCCTAGAAGGCAACTGCCGGTTTGGGCCCCTAAAGCTGAAGTTGGGATGGATGAAGCGTCATTGCACTGACATGGGAACCCTCATGGCTGCTTTGGTAAAGTATGCTGATTTTGATAGTACCAAGGATCCCGAATCTGATGATGACAAGGCAGGGAAGGGAAAGAGGAACAACAACTCCAAAGGTCAGCAGCATCACTGGGCAGGCAATGGTGGTGGAGGCAAGCATAAAGCGGATGGTAACATGGACTTTGTGGCTAATACCAACACGCATGACAATGGCCAGCGATGCAAGGGTAAACCGAAAAATCGCAATGGGGCGCCCAACCCTAACCCGGACCGCCTAAACTATCTATTGAGCCAGCCCTGTCCAAGACATGGGACGAAGGAGGCGCCAGCAAACCACCTTTGGAAGGATTGCTTCATTATGCAGGAGTTCAAGAATTCTAATGCTTTCCGGTATGATCACGGCTCCGGCGGTGGCTCGGGGTCCGGGCCAGGTTACGGTGGAGGAAATTCTGGTTCAGGATTTAATGGTAATCCGGGCGGACATAATAATCAAAATAGTCAGAACAACCAGGGTGGTTACAACCAATAGCAGCAATAGTCAGGTTACCAGAGCAACCCAAAGCAGTTGAGCAGTGGGCAGTACCATGTCTTCACCACTAGCTTGGACAAGCGAGTCCGGAAGGTTCAGAGGCGGGCGGTCAACTCTGTTGAACCGGCCATACCCCGTTATCTACCCTGGTCTGAACAGCCAATCATATGGAGCAGAGAGGATCACCCTCCCCAGGTTGATAATCTGGGTCAGTTGGCTCTGGTGGTGGCGCCTCAGGTGGGAGGTTACAAGTTCACCAAGGTGCTCATGGATGGAGGGAGCAGCATTAATATCTTATACTATGAGACCTTCCGTCGTATGGGCCTAACAGATAAAAATCTCAAACCGTCCAATACGGTGTTCCACGGTGTAGTACCTGGCAAATCAACATATCCTATTGGTAAGATAGCTTTGGAAGTGGCCTTTGGGGATGATCATGATTCCAGGTCGGAGACATTGACGTTTGAAGTGGTGAAAATCCAAAGTCCATATCATGCCCTGTTTGGGCGACCGGCCTACGCCAAGTTTATGACACGACCCTGTTATGTGTATTTGCAGCTCAAGATGCCGGGTCACAAGGGGACAATAACGGTTCACGGAAGCCGCAAAATCGCTTTGCAGTGCGAGGAAGGAGATGCGGCCTATGCAGAGTCGGTTTGTGCCACCGAGGAGCTGAAGTATTATAAGGACCATGTTGATCCGGCAGACATGACTCCATTAAAGAAGCCAACTACGGAGCATGATCCGGCCTTGAAGTTCAAATCGGCAGCAGAAACTAAGCTTGTTGACTTCGTACCTGGCGATTCATCCAAGCAGTTCAGCATCAGTGCCAACTTGGATCCGAAATAGGAAATCGTGCTCATCGAGTTCATCCGTGAGAATCGGGACATTTTTGCATGGAAGCCCTCTGACATGCCAGGTGTACCGAGGCAACTCGCTGAGCACACCCTTAATGTGGATCCTAAATACAAACCGGTGAAACAGTTCCTCCGCCGGTTTAACGAAGAAAGACGCAAGGCGATTGGAGAAGAGGTAGCCAGGCTCTTAGCAGCTGGCTTTATTGTTGAAGTTTTTCACCCTGAGTGGCTTGCCAATCCGGTGCTGGTCCTTAAGAAAAATGGCACCTGGCACATGTGTGTGGATTACACAGATCTTAATAAAGCTTGTCCAGCAGATCCTTTTGCCCTCCCCCGTATTTATCAAATTATTGATGCTATGGCGGGTTGTGAGCGTTTAAGTTTTTTGGATGCATATTCTGGCTATCATCAGATCAAAATGGCAGTTAAGGACCAGGAGAATACGGCGTTCATAACTCCCTTTGGAGCCTTCTGCTATGTGTCTATGCCCTTTGGGCTCAAGAGTGCCCAGGCAACTTATCAACGGTGTGTGCAAAATTGTCTTGACAAGCAGATTGGCTGTAATGTACATGCTTACATGGATGACATCATGGTTAAATCCAGGGAGAAGGAGACTCTGATTGATGATTTGAAGGAAACCTTTGATAACCTGAGGACATACAAGATGATGCTTAATCCGGACAAGTGTGTCTTTGGTGTATCGGCGGGCAAGTTATTGGGCTTTCTGGTGTCCAATAGGGGAATTGAGGCTAATCTGGAGAAGATCACAGCCATCACCTCCCTGGCTAAACCGAAGTGTATCAATGATGTTCAACGCCTGGCAGGCCGGATTGCCGCATTAAGCCGGTTTATCAGTCGTCTTGGTGAGAAGGCAATCCCTTTGTATCAGATGTTGAAGAAGACGGATCAGTTTGTTTAGAGTTCCACCGCTGATGAAGCATTTGAGGACTTAAAGTGGCAGTTGGCCAATCCGCCTGTGCTTGCCGCTCCCATTGACAAGGAGCCGTTACTGCTATATGTTGCTGCTAATGCTCGGGCAGTCAGCGTGGCTATTATGGTGGAGCGAAAGGAGGCAGGTAAGGAGCATCCGGTTCAACGTCCGGTCTATTATATCAGCGAGGTACTCATTGAGTCCAAGCAAAGGTATCCGCATTGGCAGAAGCTGGTGTATGGGGTTTTTATGGCAAGCCGGAAGCTTAAACAATACTTCCAAGGGCACCCAATTACGGTGGTCAGTTCTGCTCCTTTGGGGGATATCATCCAGAACCGGGAAGCAACTGGCCGGATTGCCAAGTGGGCTATAGAGCTTGGGCCGCACGGTTTGAAGTATGTGCCTCGGACGGCGGTTAAGTCTCAAGCACTTGTTGATTTCATCAATGATTGGACGAAAATGCAAGCTCCTGAAGAAAAGCCGGATCACACATATTGGACCATCCATTTTGACGGATCCAGGCAATTGGAAGGCTCGGGGGCTGGAGTCGTATTAACTTCCCCACGAGGTGATAAGTTTTGTTACGTTCTCCACTTAATATTCCCTTGTACTAACAATGCAGCTGAGTATGAAGCCTTGCTCTAGGGTCTTCGGATGGCTAAGGAGATGAATCTAAGTCGAGTTAAGTGCTTCGGTGACTCGGACCTCGTGGCTCAGCAAGTGTGTAGCACTTGGGACTCCAAGGACCCACTCATGGCAGCATATCGTCGTGAGGTGGATATTGTTGCAGGTCATTTTAAAGGCTATCAGGTGGACCACGTGGACCGGCAGAAAAATGAAGCGGCGGACGCCTTAAGCCGGCTGGGCTCTCAGCGCAAACCGGTCCCGCCCAATGTTTTTCTGGATGTGCTACACAACCGTCGGTTAAGATCCCTGGTGAAGCGGATTTGGCTATTCCTGATCCGGAGGCTCAATTGGTGGCAGCTCTTCATTTTATTCCAGATTGGACGCTTCCTTACCTAGCGTACAAGAACCGGGGCGAGTTACCAGAGGATGAGACTCTGGCCCGACAGATAATCCAGCGATCCAAGTCCATGACTATTATCAACGGCGAGTTGCATCATTGCAGTGTGTCAGGGGCGTTTCAACGCTGTGTGTCTCCTGAAGAAGGCCGTGAAATTTTGCGTGAGATCCATGAAGGAGATTGTGGTCACCACGCCGGTTCAAAATCTCTGGTGGCTAAAGCGTTTCATCATGGCTTCTATTGGTTAACTGCCCATGCTGATGCGGAGGATTTGGTCAGACGATGCGATGGTTGCCAAAGGTTTTCAAGACGTGCTCATGTGCCGGCTCAAGAATTGAGAATGATTCCAATTACTTGCCCGTTTGCGACTTGGGGGCTGGATATGGTTGGGCCTTTCAAAAGGTCCAGAGATAAGAAGACCCACCTCCTGGTGGCGGTTGACAAGTTTACAAAGTGGGTGGAGGTAGAACCTGTTAGCAAGTGTGATGCGGCCACGGCAGTTCAGTTCATCAAAAAAGTGATTTTCCGGTTTGGTTTTCCACACAGTATCATCACAGATAACGGTACCAATTTGTCCAAAGGTGCCATGAAGGAGTTCTGCAAACGGGAGCATATCCGGCTTGACGTTTCATCAGTGGCACACCCACAGTCCAATGGTCAAGCAGAAAGGGCTAATCAAGAGATCTTGAGAGGCATCAAGCCCCGGCTCATGGTTCCTTTGCAGAGAACGCTGGGTTGTTGGGTAGAAGAATTACCATTTGTGTTATGGAGCATCAATACAACACCCAACAGATCAACAGGATACACACCGTTCTTCATGGTTTATCGTGCGGAGGCGGTTCTTCCCAGTGATATTCGTCATGATTCACCTCGTGTGACGGCTTAGGTTGAAGCGGACAATGAGACAGCACGGCAAGACGCTTTGGACCTGTTGGATGAAGAACGTGACATAGCGGCTGCCCGCTCGGCGATTTACCAACAGGATCTTCGTCGTTATCACAGTCGCCGAGTCAGAACCAGAACCTTTCAGGAAGGAGATTTGGTGCTTCGGCTCATCCAAGATCAGACTGATATGCATAAGCTATCCCCACCTTGGGAGGGGCCTTTCGCGGTCAGCAAAAATCTGCACAACGGGTCATACTATCTGATCGATATTCGAGAGCATAAGGACTCACGTACATCAGAGGAGGAGACCAACAGGCCGTGGAACATAGCTCATCTTCGGCCTTACTATACCTGAGCCATTGGCTCTACTTATGTACATATTACGACGATGTATATATTATGATTAAATATAATAAACCGGAATCTCAGCTAAAGCGGGGTATCCGTTCTTTTACATCATGTGTGGTTACACGGAGTTGTTCTAAAGCGGCCTCCGGTTTACCCCTTGAGTTGGATTTTAAAAAAAGCATCATGTTATATCACTTGGGGGTTTGGTCGTGTCCGAACCAATACAATACCTCTTGATAGGCGAGAGCGACCAGATCACTTGGGGACTTGGTCACGTCTGAACCAGTCATGCCTCTTGATCGGCCTAAGGCCACAAAATCACTTGGGGGCTTGGTCGAACCCGAACCATTGCCATGCCACTTGATCGGCATAAATGCCACGGTTTCATTTGGGGACCTGGCTGACTAGAACCATAGTTACACCTATCGGGAGCTTGGTCGTGTTCGGCCATGGTAACGCCATCTGATCAGCTTAAATAAGCCTTTTTTTGCAAACGGTTTTGTCATTGCCTTTGCTTTACACTTTTCTTTGAAAGATATTTCTTTCTTTTTATTGCGTTTTTTAAACCGACAAAGTTTTCAACCGGTTCACACTGTCAATTGATGGAACACGGTCCATTTTTAATCCAAGCGACTATTTGCTCGGTTTGATTTTTTGTTAACATCCTATTATGGAGTAACACGGTGTTTATTATAATCCAGCACGGTTTACATGGTAAACCGGCAACATATATAGGAGCTGCTATCTCCTCCAACAGGATGGGTTTATAAAACTCCGCTTCAAGATTGGCCAAGCCAACTTCACGCTCAACGATGGCAGGTATTGTGTATCTCAAAAATTTGGTCATATACTTAAAAAAATTCGGATGTTTTGATTTCATGTATGCAAACATCATATTCCGCCTGATGGTACAACCGCGGTGGCACTTTAAGATTTTTTATTACAAAAAGTACTTTGGAAAGCTCATCACCCAAAGGAAGAGCAAGTTGCAGTAATTATGCACGAAGGCATATCAACATCAAAAGTATCAGCTAGCCTATTACAAGGAAATATGGTGCCCACAATAAGATCATTGTTTTTCGCAAGGAAGAAGCAGTTTTAAACCGGCTTCTGGTTCAAGCTTGGCCACCAGCCTGGCCTGATGGTTGTGGATCATCCCGCGCCGCTTCAGCTTCAGTTTCTCTACCCAGCGGCTGGAAATCAACAGTTGTCCAGTCGATTCCCATTAATTCTTGAAAGACAGCTTCATCATGGATCAGCAATGACGGGTTAATATCGGGAGCGTAAGTTTGCTTACGGATTGGAGGGATAAGATTTTCCGATTCATGAATTGGTGCAGCTATTCGCTTGTTCTGATTGTCATATTGGGCTTGATAATGAGACAAGTCTGCTTCTTCAGCCAATTGACAAGATAGCGGACGCACCTCCCGGTTTATTGCTCGCAGATCCGCTTCACCAAACTCTGACCCGTCTTCCTTCAAGCTGGGATAGCCCTGAGCCGCTTCAATAGGATCAAAATCCGGCACCCAAGCTTTTGCCCGAATTAAGGCATTGATCGCACCGGTTCGAGCAGCAGATTTCTTCAGTTCTTCAACCCGGGCAGGAAGCACCGACAGTTTCATCAGAGTGTCTTGAATCAAAGTGGGCGCCGGTTTGTTGTGGGATGCAGTACAGATGATACGCTGTGCACCCGTGTACAGTTGTTCGATCAACATATAGGCGGCTTTCAATTTCTTCCGCACATCTGACCCCAAGTGACCAATGCGTGTCCCTGAAATATCATAAAGGGTTAACAAACCGGCAGCTCTGTGAGAAGGCAGAATCAATTCAGAAGTCAAACTGGCTTACCAAAGATAGCAGTGGTCATGGCATGCACGTGCCGCTTTATGCTGGTCAGTTCATCCGCCACCGGTTTTAGTGCAGCCTCGGCATCCTCTGCTCGTTTGATTAAAGCGGACTTTTCAGTGGCCCAATCCGCCCGCTTCTTCTTGAAGCTCTCCTTAAGCTGTTCCATGGCGCTTAAAGCACTGGCTAATTCCTCTTTTGCTTTGGAGGCTTCAACTTGTTGGGATTTTAGGTTTTCTTGGAGATCGGCGACTTGGCTTTCTTTCGTCTTCAGCTCAGCCTGCATGCAGACAGTTATATGCTTCAACAAAATGGTACAAGGATTGAAGTACCAACCACATAACAAGTTATGCACTTGGTACTTGGGGGCTAATGCATATTCGATCTTCATCTTTCAATTGCTTACAAAGTCCCAAGATCAATACAAGTATTCAACTTGGCACTTGGGGGCTAATGGCTATTTGCTCGTATATATTCTGATGTGGCAATCTCAATTACTTAAAGTACCGGTTTAACTACGCTAAGTTGAACCGGCCCTTGGGGGCTACATCAGCAAATTTCAAAGCATCAAGATTTATATTAGTAAGTCCCGGTTTGAAAGAAGGTTACAAACCGGCCCTTGGGGGCTAGGAGAGTCAGCAAGAATTGAAGCATACAAGCAGGAAAGAGCATATGGAAGTTACCTCATATTTATCTTTCATCATGTTAACCAGACCGGCTTCATAGTCACGACTGGTATACAGTCAGTTCAGGTAGCCGGAATGGATATCTTGGGCGTTCAGAGCAGCGTAAGTCGCCAGATCAGCATTCCACTTGCCTTGGCCAAAGGCAGCAAATTCTTCCTTGGCAGAATGTTTGGACAAAGCGATAGGATTGCTTGGCTCTGTATGGCCAATGCCAGTAATGACAACCTCATCATCCTTGGTATCGCCGGTTTGCACTGGGGCTGTTGGCTTGTTAGTAGGCTTTGCTGGACCGGTGGGTTTCTCAATCCGGATGGAGCTTGTGGGCTGATTGACAGGATTTGAGGTATCAATAGGTCTCTTTTCAGCAATAAGATCGTCGTCTTGCTGCGGTGGATCATTGGGTATATCCTCGGGAATAGCCGCTTTAAGATCTGGTGTCTTGCCCGGTTCAAGGACGGCATCTTCTTCGGCCGCTTTGTCCAGGCGAGCCTTCTTGCTTGGCCTAGGTTTGGCCCTGAAAGGAATAACAAAATCAAATACAGCATATGTTCCAAGGCGATGTGCTGCAAATATTATGATAAGTATAGCTTACCCAAGCACCGTTTTGAGCGGTGGCAGCTGAGTAGCCGATGACTCGCCAGAGGATGAGTGGGAAGTAACCTGGTAATCGGAGTCAGATGGATTAAGAGGTTGACGAAAGCAGCCCGCTTTAGGACAAGCACTGACAAGCAAATTAGAGACCTCTGAGCGGCGTTTCCGAACCGGACTGTTCGGTAAACCGGCGGAGGTAACTACCTGGCCGCTGTGCCAAGTGGTGCGACGAGCTTCGTGCTGTTGGGTCTTCATAAGAAATTTGGGATCCAAATAAGCAAGAGGATGAGAAAATTTAGCTTCCCGTTTTGCCTGATGAATTTTTAGTGAAGGCAAAGGTTCTGAATCGGAAGAGAGAATAATTACCTCTGCAGCATCAGCATGGTTGGCTTCGGCATCATCCTGACAAATATCATCATCAATAAGACGCATGAAAAATAAGCCAAGTGAGTCAAGCCCTGCCTTAAGGTCCGGATTATCCACATCATCATCAGGGGCCGGATTAGAGGATGCAGTGGTTCTTTTCCTGTGGGCAGTCTTCTTCACAGCCTTAGTCTTTTGCCGAGTTGCTCTTTCCGGTTTTTCTGGTTTCTCCTGCGACAGTTTCTTGCTCCAAAACGGATCATTGCCCTGATTACACAGACACTGATATTAAACAATGACCAGATATATTAATAATAGATTCAGCAAAAAGAAAAATCAAAGTCTTATAGCTGGTGGTTTGTTGGTGGCACAAAAGGGAAGCAGGCCGTTTTTAGCACAGATGTGTTCCAGTTCATTCAGCATCTTATTCACAGCCTCTGTGATTTCTTCATCGGTGAGCTGGATGTTGGAATGTCGTAGTGGGTCATCAACACTGCCAGTATACTCGCACATCAAACCGGAGCGCTGACTAAGAGGCAGTATGCTCCATGATATCCAACAGCGAGCGAGATCAACCCCTGTTAAACCGTTGGCCATAAAGGCTCTGAGCTTCGACAGTTGAGGAGCATATTTGCTTCTCTCCTAGGCAGTCAACCTTTGCAGAAAGGGGTGTGTATTGCTGAGCCACTCCAGATGAAAGCCAGGCAAGGGATTCTCACCAGCAGGGGAGGTGTCTTTGCAATAGAACCATGTCTGATTCCACTCTTTGGGGTGGCTGTGCAGTTTGGCGTGAGGGTATGTGACCTCTTTCCTTTTCTGAATCGCCACGCCACCCAACTCCGTATTGGAGCCGTCAGTAAACTCAGTATGGCGGTTTAGATGGAAAAGGTCTCTGAACAATTCCACTGTGGGCTCCTCTTGAAAGAACGCCTCACAGAGCACTTGGAAGTGACACATATTTGTGACAGAGTTGGGGCCAGTATCTTGTGGATGGAGTTGGAAATTGGCTAAAACATCCCGGTAAAATTTAGAACCGGGCGGCTTAAAGCCCCGGGCTAAGTGATCTACGAAAACAACGACCTCTCCTTCTTGAGGTGTAGGAGGGCATTCTTTGCTAGGAGCCCTCCAATGGATGGTATCTTTGCTGCCTAAAGCGTCGATCAGGACTAAATCGTCCAGTTGAGCCTCTGTGACGCGAGAAGGAACCCAATTGCACTCATATACTTGCTTGGCCATGATGAAATCTACAAGGTAGAAGATCCTGGTTCAAAAATGCATTGATCAAGGTACATTGGTATGTGCAATGTTAAACCGGAGACAGATCTATCTAAACCGGAGTTTTATGAAGCAACAACATCTGGCGGTTCAACAAGGGGACTAATGGTATATACCGGTTTGGCAATTTTTTCTACAAGGTTAAACCGCCTGATCTAAGCATTGAAACAGCTGAGATTGCGGATGGATAAGTATGCAGAAACAGATTTCACAAGATTTCTCTATAGCGTTGGATCTGAAGCAAGTTCAGAAAATAAGAAAAATATTCAAAAGCTCAAAGCAGAACAGTATTGAATCAATGGGCATAAATATATGTGAGATCTATGGTCTTGGGCATGGAACTAAAGGCGGATACTAAAAGCTACCGCTACACAGAGCAGGGGTTCACAGATGCATCCAGGAGCTAGTATATGAACAGGAACAGGTGATGAACACTACAAGAACACGAAACCCTAGAACAGATCTGTGTTGAGAAGAGCAGAAGGCTTATCAGAGTTGAGGAAGACGCGGAAGGTTGTGGCGGTGCTCTGGTGCGTTCAGGTTGATGAAGTGGCCAAGGTTGGTGCAGAAGTTGACGGCGGCGGCGGAGCTCCGAGGCTGGCGACGCGAGGAAGACGAAGAAGAAAGGCACGAAGGGGAGAAAAGAAATGACCCTTCGGTCCTATTTATAAGGCAAAAGGACATGTGTCAGGTGCGATAATCAAGGGGCCACAAAACAGAGCTGTTGCCTCGATTTCCGCAGATCTATTAAAAAAGGAAGCATAATGGATAGCTTTGTTATGACAGGTGACGTCACTCCAGTTTACAGCAATCAGAGAAGATGACATCATGGCGGTTTACCAATTTAAGAGAAGATGTTGAAGATGAAGTTTTTGTTAAAGGATTGACATGAACCCGTTCAAATCAATCTGGGGCCTAATGTTGGGGATATTACTGCTGGGCGTAAACCGGCCTATCTGGGCCGGGTCAACTTCATCAGTAGTTCAAGAGTGCTAAAGCCCAAGAAGACAGATGAGGGCCTAAGGCCCGTAGTCGGTTTAAGACTTGTAGCTGTAAACCGGTATTTGTATATAAACTTGTATTGTAAGTTAGGAATAAGGAGAGACCAACCCGGATACGAATATGGACCGGTGCTGGGACTTTGTGAACCGGCGGGCGTCACCCGTGTATATAAGGGGACGACCCGGCGGCGGTTCATGGACAACAGACAACAACTCGAGACTTAGGCGAAGCTTGTTTGCTCCCTAGTCATCGAAACCCCATCAATTCCATCACAACTAGACGTAGGCTTTTACCTTCATCGAAGGGGCCGAACTAGTATAAACTCTCTTGCGTCCCTATGTCCGCTTTAACCCCTTCAAGCTAACCCGTCGCGATGGCTCCATGACTAAGTCCTTTCTCTAGGACATCTTCCGTGACAAAACCATGTCAAATGGCGTGCGTACTTTTCTGCTTGCGGCTGAGGCAAACAAGCGAGCGGATGGTTTTATGCATTGTCCATGTGCTGGTTGTAAGAATGCTCGTAATTACTCTACGTCAAGAACCATTCATGTCCACCTGTTTGAGTCCGGTTTCATGCCCCACTATAATGTTTGGACCAAGCATGGAGAAAGAGGGGTTATGATGGAAGACAATGAAGAAGAAGAGGACGACGACAGCTATCCTGGCCATGGGTTCCCTGAATACGATGATACAATAATGAGGGAAGAAGCTGAGCCGGTAATGCGGGAAGAAGTTGAGCCGGCAATGCGGGAAGAAGCTGAAGAAGAGGCATCGGATGAGCCCGTTGATGATCTAGGTCGGGCCATTGCCGATGCAAAGAGAAAATGCGCAAGTGATTTGGAGAAGAAGAAGTTGCAGCGCATGTTAGAGGATCACAAAAAATTGTTGTACCCGAATTGCGAAGGTGACAAGAAAAAGCTGGGCACCACACTGGAATTGCTGCAATGGAAGGCAGAGAATGGTGTATCTGACAAGGGATTTGGAAAGTTGCTGGTAATGATAAAGGATATGCTTCCAAAGGACAACGGATTGCCCAAGAGTACGTACCAAGAAAAGAAGGTTGTCTGCCCTCTAGGGTTAGAGGTGCAGAAGATACATGCATGCCCTAATGATTGCATCCTCTACCGCCGTGAGTACGAGGTTTTGAATGCTTGCCCGGTATGCGGTGGATTGCGCTATAAGATCAGCCGCGATGACCCTGGTGATGTCGAGGGCGAGCGCCCCAGGAAGAAGATTCCTGCCAAGGTGATGTGGTATGCTCCTATAATACCACGGTTGAAACGTTTGTTCCAAAACAAAGAGCATGCCAAGGCGATGCAATGGCACAGAGAAGACCGTAAGAAAGACAGAAAGTTGAGAGTACCCGCTGACGGGTCGCAGTGGAGAAAAATCGAAAGAAAGTACAGGAAGGAGTTTGCAGATGACACAAGGAACGTATGGTTTGGTCTAAGCGCAGATGGCATTAATCCTTTTGGGGAGCAGAGCAGCAACCATAGCACCTGGCCTGTGACTCTATGTTTGTATAACCTTCCTCCTTGGTTGTGCATGAAGCGGAAGTTCATTATGATGCCAGTGCTCATCCAAGGCCCTAAGCAACCCGGCAACGACATTGATGTGTACCTAAGGCCTTTAGTTGAAGAACTCTTACAACTGTGGAATGGAATAGGTGTACGTGCGTGGGATGAGCACATGGGGGAAGAATTTGACCTAAAGGCGTTGTTCTCGTGACCATCAATGGTTGGCCTGCTCTCAGTAACCTTTCAGGACAGACAAACAAGGGATACCGCGCATGCATGCACTGTTTGGATGATACCAACAGTATATATTTGGCTAATTGTAAGAAGAATGTGTACCTGGGACATCATCGATTTCTTCCGAGCAGGCATCCCGTAAGAAAGAAAGGCAAGCATTTCAAAGGTGAGGCGGATCGCCGGACGAAGCCTCGCCACCGTACTGGTGCTGATGTACATGATATGGTCAAGGATTTGAAGGTGGTCTTTGGAAAGGGTCCTGGTGGACAACCTGTTCCGAATGACGCTGACGGACGCGCACCCATGTGGAAGAAGAAATCTATATTTTGGGCCCTGCCCTATTGGAAAGACCTAGAGGTCCGCTCCGCAATCGACGTGATGCACGTGACGAAGAATATTTGTGTGACCCTGCTTGGCTTCTTGGGCGTGTATGGGAAGAAAAAAGATACACCTGAGGCACGGGAGGACCAGCAACGTATGCACGGAAAAGACGGCATACATCAGGGTCATGCAAGCTACGCTCTTACCAAAGAAGAGAAGGAAATCTTCTTTGAATGCCTGCTTAGTATTAAGGTACCTCTGACTTCTCATCGAATATAAAGGGAATAATAAACATGGCAGAGAAAAAGTTCCAGAACCTAAAGTCTCATGACTGCCACATGATTATGACGCAACTGCTTCCGGTTGCATTGAGGGGCTTCTACCGGAAAATGTTTGATTAGCCATTGTGAAGCTATGTGCATTTCTCAATGCAATCTCTCAGAAGGTACTCGATCCATAAATCATACCAAGGTTAGAGAATGATTTGGTGCAATGTCTTGTCAGTTTCGAGTTGGTCTTCCCACCATCCTTCTTCAACATCATGACGCACGTCCTAGTTCACCTATGCGAAGAGATTAACGTTTTGGGTCCTGTATTTCTACACAATATGTTCCCCTTTGAGAGGTTCATGGGAGTCTTAAAGAAATATGTTCATAACCGTGTTAGGCCAGAAGGAAGCATCAACAAGGGCCATGAAAATGAGGAGGTCATTGAGTTTTGTATTGACTTTATTCCTGACCTTAAGCCGATTGGTGTTCCTGAATTGCGGCATAAGGGCAGACTGGATGGAAAAGGCACGCTAGGAGGGGAACAAATAATATGTATGGACGGACATTCTCTCACTGAAGCACACTACACAGTTCTACAGAATTCTGCCTTGGTCGTTCCGTATATGGATGAACACAAGAATTTGCTACGCTCCAAACACCCGGAGCGGTCTGATGACTGGATTACACGTGAACAAACCAGGAGTTTCGCCAGCTGGTTGCAGACACATACCATGCATGACACCTCTATTGAAGATGACCTGTACTTGCTGTCCCAGTTACCATCTTCGAATATAATGACTTTCAAAGGGTACGAGATAAATGATAATACATTTTAGACTATCGCCCAAGATAAGAAGAGCATCAACCAAAACAGTGGTGTCCGCTTTGATGCAGAAACCAAGACAGGAAAGGAAACATATTATGGTTATATACAAGACATATGGGAACTTGACTATCGACGTGGTTTGAAGGTCGCTTTGTTTCGGTGCAAATGGGTCAATATGGCACGAGGCGGGGTAACGGAAGACCCGCAGTACGGAATGACAACAGTGGATCTCAACAATCTTGCGTATGCAGACGAACCATTCGTCCTAGCCAATGATGTGGCACAGGTTTTCTATGTGAAGGACATGTCTACCAAGCCAAGAAAAAGAAAAGATAAGGAAGCGAATGCATCGTACGATGAGCCAAAGCGGCACATAGTTCTTTCTGGGAAGAGAAACATCGTGGGAGTGGATGACAAGACAGACATGTCAGAAGATTATGAAAAGTTTGATGAAATTGCTCCATTCACAGTGAATATTGACCCTAGCACCCCGTTAAATGATGAAGATTTTCCATGGTTACGGCATAAAGGGACACACGCGAAGAAAAAGTTTCACACCCAAAGATCTGGGATGTGATCGGCTTCACTATCATCACTTTCTTCTGTGTTTCACACCCAGGAGGGAATCTCTGTAATAGTTAGGGTAGTTATCTGTTTTGGCATTTGAAACGCGAAGAAATTTTATGTGCAAACAAATTCTTTCATGCCTTTACTGATTTTTTAAAGCTAAATGACCCTGAAATTGAAAAGCAATTCAAATGAACTTAGAAAAGGTTGAAAGTTGGCATGGTATCATAATTTCATCCACATAGCATGTGCAAAAAAGTAGAGAGGGTTACTGCAAAAACTGGATGCACTTCGTGTACTAAATGGACAATCTCTTTCGAAGTATCAGGGTTTCGGACGAAAACTCATCCGTTACAAAAGGCATTTCATTTTTTTAAATAACCTAAGCATTACCAAATTGAATATAATGATAAAACACACTAATATTAAACATAAGAAAAAAGAATCACTGAAAAATCTATTCTCAAAGTTAAGTTATTCACAAACTAGTGATTCACACAAATTTCAAATAAATCAAAATTTAAACTATTCAAATTTGTAAACTACCGGTACTAACAGAAAGTTTGTAATTTTTTGTACCTAAAGCAAAAATATTCACAAAGAAACTCTAAATACAGCAAAAAACAACTCAAACAAAAATAAATAAAGCAAAAAATAAGAAAAAAAAAGCCCACCTACTACGCCACAGCGGCCTGCATACGACTAGAAACCCAACCTGTTGTTGGGCCAGGATGCAGGCCCACAAAGGCCCAGTAGGCCCACAGGGCAGCATAGAACATTTAGGCCCAGTAGGCCTTCTTTGGAGAGGAGCTCGAGGGAGCTACCGCACTGGGGCTTATAAACCAGTGCGGACGCCCCTCGGCTAGCGAGGTGGGACTAAACATTTCGCACTGCACCTGCGCCAGCGCACCCCCTTTAGTGTCGGGTGGTAGCACCAACCGGTACTAAAGGGGGGCCTTTAGTACCGGTTGAAGCCACCACCCGGCACTAAAGGGGGTGCGGTTCCCGCCGCTTGGCCTGGCCAAAACAGGCCTTTAGTATCGGTTGGTGGCTCCAACCGGTACTAAAGGTCCATCCTATATAACTAAACACTTCAAAAATTTTAGTTTCTCCTCTGCTTCTTCTCCTCTGCCCCGTCGCCCGCCGCCCCCGTCTCCATAACCCTCGTCGCCGCCCCCGTCCCCGTCATCGCCGCCCCATCGTCCCCATCCCCGTTGTCCCCGTCGTCACTGTCCCGGCCCGTCCCGCGTCGTCCCCGTCCCCGTCATCGGCGCCCCGTCCCCGTTGTCGCCGCCCCGTCCATGGCCCCTTCGTCGCCATCCCCGTCGTCGCCGCGCCCGTCGTCGTCCCCGTCGCCGCCCCCGTCGCCTCTCGCCTCGCCGGTGAGCACACACACACATAGCATTGTTAGAAAATTTTCTTTTTTAGTTATAGAAATAGTTAGTTATATAGCATTGTTAGAAATGTTAGAATTGTTAGAAATTTTTCTGTTTTTTAGTTATAGAAATAGTTATAAAACAGTTAGAAATTTTTCTTTTTTTAGTTATAGAAATATTAGAAATGTTATACAAATGTTAGTTATATATATAGAAATGTTATAATTTTTTTCTTCTGTTTTTTAGTTATAGAAATATTAGAAATGTTATAGAAATGTTAGTTATATAGCATTGTTAGAAATGTTATAGGAATGTTAGTTATATAGAAATGTTAGAAATTTTAGTTATCAAAATCCAATCATTAAAAAAATGTTACTTTTTGCGGGCATATAGCTAGTATTTGTTCTCGACGATGCCCGGCCCGCATCCTCGCCGTCGACCCGTCCGCGACGACGTATGGCTGACCCATGTCCGGGACTGGGCTCCGCCGGGCTGGCACTGGGAGGTGCTGCCTGGAGGGGTGCGCCGCTTGATGAGGAACCCAACCCCGGGTCCCGTCGTCGACCCTGATCTCGTTTGGTGGCGTTCGCGCGGGCCAGTGTCGGTGCGGAGGGAGCCGGCCCTGCCGGAGGTGGTATGTCGCTGTGTCAGGGAGGAGGACGAGCACGTCCATCGCAACATGGTTGCATTAGAGGGCGGCAGGTTCTCCAATACCTGGCAGTTTCTTCAGGGATCTCACTTCAGCTATGATCCTGTGAGGGTTCCTTCTCTTTGGGTGTCCACCGCCCGCGCTGCAGGAACCGCGAGTGTCCTAGATTCTTCTGTAGTATTCGATCTTTATTAGCTACCTAGGCAGTGATGTACTCGATATATAATATTCGAGACGATGTATTCAAGATTATATATTATTCAAGACGATGTATTCGAGATTATATCTATTATTCGAGACGATGTATTCGAGATTATATCTATTATTCGAGACGATGTATTCGAGATTATATCTATTATTCGAGACGACGTATTCGAGATTATATTCGATGATGCTTATTATGTACTATGATTGATTCAGTTTTTCCTTATTAATTGATTGCATCCATGCATTTGTAATTTGAATATATTTCTTTTGGATTAGTTAAACAAAACCTATGGCGGACAATACCGGCAGAGAGGGAGAAGAGGCCCTGCTCAATATCATACGCAATCCTCGCGGGCCAGATGATGATCAGAGTGAAGAAGATTGTGACGGCTCCGAATATCTAAACAACACTGGGGAGGGTGATGTGATATTCGATCGCGACGACCGAATTGATGAAGTCGTGAACTATGAACATGACGAAGAAAATGTTGATCTTGAAACAACAAAGATCGGCGAGTTATATATATTTATATAAGCAGGCATCTGGTGATCATCACATGTTTTAAATGACTTGAAGATATATTAACGAATCGATCTTTCTTCTTTCAGCCATCCGGATCAAGCAAATCTTCAGGCAACAGGACGAAATGAGGCCCGAACAAAAAGTTGAAGGAGGGCGGAAAGTACAATATCGAGGCAATCAGACCTAATGTCGAACCATTCGCGCCTAAGAAGATTGCGGACAAGTTCATTCGTTAGTGCGGAGTTCTTGTGAAGGACCAACTCCCGATCTCCCTTCAAGAATGGAGAGAGCCATCAAAGCCACATCCAGGAGTTACTTTTGTCGACGACAGACAAAAACAGTTGCTTTGGGAAATGCTCATGGAACATTTCACCCTACCAGATCATTTCACAAATGCAGATGTGGAGAAAGTCAAGGACGCTGCTCTTAGGAAGATGGCGGTTGCATTCAAGAACCAAAAGATTCGTGAATGGGCCAAGTACGTCAACGGAGGAAGGAAGACTCCAGTATTTGAGGGAACACAAGAGAACCAAAGTGCTCATTGGGATGATTTCGTGAAATTCAAGGATTCGGAATTATCTAAGGAACGGTCGAGAATAAACAAGGCCAATGCTGCAAAAAAGGATAAGTTCCATAAGCTGGGGCTAGGTGGCTATGCGATGGGAATGCCTAAGTGGGATAAGTCTGAGAAAGAGATGCTGGATGCAGGTGTCACTCCAGAAACATTGAGCTGCCCCCCCAGGAGCAGGACTTGGTTCTATGTGCATGGGGGGGAGTTGGACCCGAAGACAGGCAAAGTTTCCAAGAAGGCATGTCTGGACGGAGCCGAAGATAAGCTACTTGTTGCAATAGAAGAGGCTCAATCCGGGTTTTCGAGCCCAACAGAGAGAACGACGAGCTAACGCGTGCCCTGGGAAATCCTGAACACGCGGGAAGAACATGAGGCATGGGCGCTATTCCGTGGTATGAGGGGTTTTCGGACTGGAACGCCGACTACAGAACCCGTGCGAGAAAGAAGATTGCAGAGGAGAAGAAGAGGAAGATGGAGGAGGAGCAGAGGAAGCTAGACTATGAACGCCTTCAAGGCCTAGAATCAGCGCACGCGGACTTGGCAATCAAATTCCAGCGATAGCAAGAGCAGATCGACTCACTTAGCCAGCAAAGGGGGTCTCAGCAGCTAGCGGATGATCCACCAATGAATAGCACCATCCCATCCATGCCGAGAAGCAGCGTGGGTTCCGCCCCGGGCGACGCATTGCTGGATAGCTACCCAGTGGATGACATCATGGAGAACACTAACTGCGAGCTACACTTCAAAATGAAGAACATATCCATGAAGGTGGCGGACGCCCTTGCTTTTACAAATCCCCCTGAGGCAACCTTCCATTGCAACCCGATTCCAGCGGGCTATGCTCGTGTCTTGGTTGATGAGGTGGTGGCCAATATTCGGGGCTAGAGCTTGACATTCCTGGAGGTGACGATGAGCACACACTAGGAGAGGCCAACCATCGTATCATCCTATGGAGAAAGGATTGCATCATCTTTCGAAGGCCACCGACACCGCATCATCCGACTCCTCGTCGCAGTCCGCCACCGAGTCAGCAGACTCCCGCTCCGCCAAGTCCACCAATGCGTCGGGCCACTCCTCCTCCAAGTCTGGCAAAGCGTCAGGCCACTCCTCCTCCAAGTCTGGCACACCTTCAGGCCACTCCTCCTCCAAGTCCGGCACAGCTTCAGACCACTCCTCCTCCTCCAACTCAGCCACGTCAGCCGTCTTCGCCGCCTCAGCAATCACGGAAGAGAGCCGCCTCAGCTATGGTGCGTAGCGGTACAAGTCGAGGTAGTACTGCAGGTACAGGCGGAGGCAAGCGATTTCAATATGGTCCAAGCCTCGCGCCTCTTCCGTAGAGGCCTTACGACAAGTCCGAGGAGGAAAACGTAGCCATATCGAAGGCCGAGGTGGAAGCCCATTTTGCACCGAAACCGCCACCACCGCCAAGGGAGAAAGTGCCCGTGGAAAAGATTGACCACTTCATTCGTATGGCTAGACCACCAACTCCCAAGCCTCTTGACACAGACTATGAGCGCCACCTCAGGAAGTTAAATCGAGCACGTCTACAGAAAGAGGCGAGCTCGAGCTCGAGCAGATCAGCTGGCAAAAAATGCGGTAAAACCGTTCCCCAGCTGGGAGAACAGGCGGCACAATCAATCCCCCCGCTTGTTGTTCCAACAACACATGAGAGTAGGTGTGCCCAATATTATTGTGGGCAAACTGTTAACGTTCCCGGGGTGGGCGATGTGGTAATAACCGAGGAGCATATTACGCAGGCTGAATCGATCGGGACCACTGTTGGACAACTCCTCGATATCGAGCCCATGTCTCCGACTAGAGAGGAGGAAATAAAACGGAAATATGCCCGGGGCCAACATTTGGTCGAGCCAGAGGAGGTCAATAAGCTCCCAACAAGAATGTATGCATTGCATCAATGGTACATGGACATTACCAAGATTTCCAATCGAGAGTCCCTCATGGTGAATGTCAACGAGGAGCATTACTACCATAAGAAAGCTATGACCGTTGAGTATTCAGAACTTTTTCAGCTATACAATAAAGACGCACTCGACAAATCTATCGTCAGTTTCTATTGTCTGTAAGTGATTCCTTTATGTAATTTAAGTCTCAAGCTAGCTGATCAGTTTGATCAATCATTACCTATAATTATCCTCACTATATTCTTTTCTGTGGTATTATGCAGGATGAAGATTTATGAAATGAAAAAAGGTGGACGCTATGGCATTGGGTTCGTTGACCCAAATACCATTAATGAATACACATGGAAATTAGATCCATATCACGCAAAATGTCTAGAGGAAAGAATGCTACAGTTCTTCAAGGAACTCAAATACAATGAAGATATACTACTTCCTTACAACTTCCAGTGAGTCACACTATCTTGTACTACAAATTCTATTTTTCCCTACTAGCTATAGCTACATGTTTTTGCTTACATATGCCCGCTTAATTAAGACATGCAAACGTGTGTGCATGCAGATATCACTGGATCTTGTTAATCATTAAAGTTGATGAAGTAACAGTTGAAGTACTAGACTCGCTACTTAAGAAAGCAAGTGACCACACCATCGTGAACGGGATAGTCAACAGGTAATTTCAATCATTATTAACTATATCTCGGCCTATTTAATTAGTTCGTCATTTCCTGATAACAACTATTTAATAACCCATTTATTCATTTTCTTTGTCGGCGGGCAGGGCTTGGGCAAAGTTCATCTGGGTCACTCTAGGCCCATGGAAACAAAGTCTGAAATGGTATCGACCCAAGGTAAGTAATTAAGTAGTACTAGCTAGCTGCCATCTCTTTAATTATCATGCTTGATTAATTAATATCTGATCAAAATTCCATTCTCGTAAAGGCCCTGAAGCAGGCGCCGGGGAATGATCTATGTGCATACTATGTTTGCGAGAACATTCGCATGATGGCGTCCGAAAGGAGCAAATCTCAAAGACAGGAGTGGGTACGATATCGATTGTCAGAACACTATTCACAATTTTTACACCATTATCGATATCTAGTCACACAACTAATACACATGCATATTGATCTCCTTGTTAACAGTTCAAAGAGGTGCGGGACAAGCTCCTAGCACAGGACCGCATAGAAGCAATTCAAGAGGAAATAGCGGGATTTTTGCTCGACCAGGTCATAGATCCCAAAGGAGAATATTATTACCCGCTACCGCCCGCATGAACCACTTCCAATTGTTATCGTGCTCCGAAGGCACCAATTAGCTAGGCTAATGCCACTGGCTCCGAAGGCACCAATTAGGAGAAATTGTATATATATATATATATATGTATATATATACACATGTGTGTATATATGTGCGAATTAATTAATGGTGGTTGTGAGACATTCGATGATATATATATATATATATATATATATTATGATCGGTTCTATTAGAAATTCTATTTATATATATATATATGCATAACGTGTACAATATGTAGTATCGTAAAATACCAGCAAACGAAAAAGAATTAAATGGAAAACACAAAATTAAAGGAAAAAGAAATTATAAACCCCAAACCCCCCCAACATTTTAATACCGGTTGGTGACACCAACCGGTACTAAAGGGCTCCCTGCCCCCGAAGCTGGCTCGTGCCACGTGGTTGCCCTTTAGCACCGGTTCATGCTGAACTTGTACTAAAGGGGGGGCCTTTAGTGCCTACATTTTAGCGCCGGTTACCAAACCAGCACTAAAGGGCCTTACGAACCGGTGCTATTGCCCGGTTCTGCACTAGTGTCTCAAATGAAGAAGTGCTCAAAATGAGAAAGTTCTGTATCATCAAAAGGAGGAACTTTCATATTTGGTCCATAGCCATCCATCCCATCTGTAAGGCCAAAGTTGTGTTTGAAGTACTCAGATTTTGTATTCAGAATACTATTTGGCTGATTACGCCCCCAAGATGGCCTTATATGAGAAATGTTTCTAAACGAATTGTCTTCGTTTCGTCGAGTCGATCGATTCCGATATAAAAAATATCTAAATCTGAGTTCGTATGCAAAAGTTAGAGCCAAAACAGTGTGCTGCATAAGTTTGCCCCGGAAGTTCTAGGCAAAACTTCCGGGGAGGTTCCGGGCTAAACCGAAAGTTTGCACGTGGTGCGCCCCAAAAACTGAAATTTTAACATTGTTTGCAGATTTGCGGGGGGCCGATTTCGACATCAAGATGACCTCGGATGAAAAAGTGACCAACTGAAGAGTTTTTCTCCATTGCAAGAATACAACTTTGCTTTTGGGACCATCGTCAGCCGAAGTAGTATGCGACCTGCAGATTCAGTGCAAGAGGACTACTTGATATAATTTTAGCCCGAAAGTTCCAGGCCAGACCGGAAGTTCAGCCCTCGTAGTCCGAGTTAGGGTAACTTTTGATGATTTGAACGTGATTTGAGTCCTTTTCTTGTACGGAAAGTCCAGCCGCCTCATATATATGTAAGGGGTGACGACCGATTGAAGAACAACACACAATCGACATATCAATCTATCATCTTTTAGCTTTAGCTTTACCTTCTCCCTTTGTTCTTCTTCTTCTCGTTCTTCGTCTGTTCTTCTTGTTGCAGGGCAGCAAACCTCGAGGCCCTAGGAGCGGTCAGGCCGACCTAGGGCAGCCCATAGCCGTCGCGCGCCCCGACGGGGTCCCTCCCGGGCGTGTGGGGTTTCGGGTATACAAAAGCGTCCGCCGGATTGTCTTGCGTACCGTGCTTCCGGCGGGTCTCCTTCGACCTGAGCTGCGGTGCTTCACCCCTGGCGTCAAGGGTACACGGTGACGTGTTCGTGTGCGAACACTCTGTCCTGGTTACTAGACACGTTCAACTCCGAAATTACACCCGTTCCGACACGATGAAATTTGCCCCACATAACAGAACACATCACCATTAAACATCAGTTCAGACATGCTTAGTAGGAAAAACTGATGTGGCCAAAAAAAGAACAAGAGGATTACCTCTTGAAGGAAATGCGTTACCAGAGACTTATCAGCGGTATTCTTTGAATTGAAGAAAAGCTGATTCGTGTATTGTATCTTTAAAATTGGAATGTTGACTCTTGAGAAGTAATCATCAAGAACAACTATAGGACTCCAGATCTCCATACATTTCATGAAAAAAACACCGCAGTCATTCCTAATATCAAAAAAAGCAGAAATATCAATACAAGAAAATATATTTCACAAATGTAGAATTACCCGTTTCCTTGTAGGATAGAGGATTCTGAAATTATCGAAGCTATATTATGGATCAACTATCTCCTTCCAGAAATGTTTGAAATTACCAACCTAAATTACAGGACATTTGCTAAAGGTCGACATGTTGCTTGATAGGAGCTCCTATAGGACACCTTCGAGCGTCAAGTTGAGGTGGCTTCGGATGTTGGCGCCGCCTCGCGCGACGCCGCTCTTCTTCTACTTTTTACCTCACACAAGAAGAAACTCCACACACACCCACACACACACATGCACCAAGGAAGAACACACAAGCTTTGCCAAGAGGCTTCCTTGGTGATTACACCATGGCTACATTGTTTCTCCAGCCCTCATAGCTTCTTTTCTCATTAACTCAAGTGATACTTATACACAAGAGACTAGGCCGTGCCCAGCCACTAACTCACGCACGCACAAACTAGACTGACTGGCACACTCGGTCACTACCTCACGAACCCATACACTGAGCTAACTACCTGGAATCACTCCAGCATGCACACGACTCGGTGCCCCACTAACTTATCCATGCATGCAACCATTGACTAGATAACTCACTAGCTAATGATCCGGCTGATTACACGCCAACTAACTCACCCATGCATCACCCAGCCGCTGCTCTCGGCCACACGCTGCTGCTTGGCTCCGGCCACACGCACGCAGGGCTCATGCACCATGGGCATGGTGCATCACTAGCGTCCGGACTCGACCAACACGCACACACGTGTTGATCATCATTGTGACGTGGCTTATTCCTAACATTCTCCTCCTAAGTCATGACCTCGCCGTCGTCGGAGTTGTTGCAGCTCCCATCGTTGTCGTCGTCATGAGCGTGATCCAGCCCACGGACCCGACCTGGCGCAACGACACCGGTCGCACCGTGCTCCATCATGACTCTGGCGACACACGCCGAGCTCCTCCTCCGCCGGCGACACACGCATGACGTCCCTCGGCGCCCCGCACGTCCCGTGCGCACCCGACGCGCCCGACCGCCCCAGTGCGTCCTGCATATCCCGCGCGCACCTGACGCGCCCAACGAGCCCGACCACACCAGTGTGTCCCGCCCGTCCCGCGCGCATCCGGCGCGCCCGACGAGCCCGACCGCACCAGCCGCTCACCGCGCGCCGCCTCCTCGTTCTCCATGGCAGCCGCCAGCGACAAACGCCGGAAGGATGTAGCCGAACTCGAGCACGGACTCGGGCACAACGGCGACATACGCCTCCTCCCAACGTCAACCGCACGCTCGTACGCGCGCCCGCGGTCCCGACGCGCCCGACGCGTCCAGTGCCCACCCATAACACGCATCGGTCGCGCCCGGCTCGCCGCCACGGCTTATTGCCCTGCTCTTTTGCGGCCTCAACCGTAGCGCAGCACTTCCATGCCGCCACGCTGCGCCACCGCAGCCTCTGCGCCACCACGCAGGTCCACCGCGGCCGCTGCAGCTCCGTGCCATGCGCCTCCATGATTGTGGCGCCGAGCCGCCGCGACTTCTGCGCCACCACGCAGGTCCTCCACGACCCCCTCATCTCCGCGACCACCGTGCTCTTCACGCGCACGACATCACACCGCACAGCTGCGGACTCGCCGCGCATCGCTGTCACCACGCGCTCGCCGCGCGCCGCAGCCGTTGCCTCCATGTCGGCCGCGCATGCCACCGCGTGCCACGGCCGCCCCTTGAACCTTGTGGATCTGAATACCAAATGTTGGCGCCACCTCGCGTGACGCCACTCTTCTTCTACCTCTTGCCTCACATAAGAAGAAACTCCACATACACCCACACACACACATGCACCAAGGAAAAACACACAAGCTTTGCCAAGAGGCTTCCTTGGTGATCACACCATGGCTACATTGTTTCTCTAGCCCTCATAGCTTCTTTTCTCATTAACTCAAGTGATACTTATACACAAGAGACTAGGCCGTGCCTAGCCACTAACTCACGCACGCACAAACTAGACTGACTGCCACACTCGGCCACTACCTCACGAACCCATACACTGAGCTAACTACCTGGAATCACTCCAGCATGCACACGACTCGGTACCCCACTAACTTATCCATGCATGCAACCATTGACTAGATAACTCACTAGCTAATGTTCCGGCTGACTACACATACACACGACTAGATGACTAACACGCCAACTAACTCACCCATGCATCACCCAGCTGCTGCTCTCGGCCACACGCTGCTGCTTGGCTCCGGCCGCACGCACGCAGGGCTCATGCACCATGGGCACGGTGAAGCACCAGCGTCCGGACTCGACAAACACGCGCACACGTGTTGATCATCATTGTGACGTGGCTTATTCCTAATATTCTCCTCCTAAGTCATGACCTCGCCGTCGTCGGAGTTGTTGCAGCTCCTGTCGTTGTCGTCGTCATGAGCGTGATCCAGCCCACGGACCCGACCTGGCGCAATGACACCGGTCGCACCGTGCTCCGTCATGACTCCGGCGACACACGCCGAGCTTCTCCTCCGCCGGCGACTTATGCATGACATCCCTCGGCGCCCCGCACGTCCCGCACGCACCCGACACGCGCGACCGCCCGAGTGCGTCCTGCATGTCCTACGCGCACCTGACGCGCCCAACGAGCCCGACCACACCAGTGTGTCCCGCCCGTCCCGCGCGCATCCGACATGCCCGATGAGCCCGACCGCACCAGCCGCTCACCACGCGCCGCCTCCTCGTCCTCCATGACAGCCGCCAGCGACAAACGCCGGAAGGATGTAGCCGAACTCGAGCACGGACTCGGGCACAACGGCGACATACACCTCCTCCCAACGTCAACCGCACGCTCGTACGTGCGCCCGCGGTCCCGACGCGCCCGACGCGTCCAGTGCCCACCCATAACACGCACCGGTCGCGCCCGGCTCGCCGCCACGGCTTACTGCCCTGCACCGCTGCGGCCTCAACCGTAGCGCATCACCTCCATGCCGCCACGCCGCGCCACCGCAGCCTCTGCGCCACCACGCAGGTCCGCCGCGGCCGCTGCAGCTCCGTGCCACGCGCCTCCACGGTTGTCGCGCCGAGCCGCCGCGACTTCTGCGCCACCACGCAGGTCCTCCGCGACCCCCTCGTCTCCGCGACCACCGTGCTCTTCACGCGGACGACATCACACACACAGCCGGGGACTCGCCGCGCATCGCCGTCGCCACGCGCTCGCCGCACGCCACAGCCATTGCCTCCATGTCGGCCGCGCACGCCGCGTCCGCCGCAGACGCCACCGCGCGCCACGGCCGCCCCTCAAACCTTGTGGCTCTGAACACCAAATGTTGGCGCCAGCTCGCGTGACGCCACTCTTCTTCTACCTCTTGCCTCACGCAAGAAAGTCCACACACACCCACACACACACATGCACCAAGGAAAAACACACAAGCTTTGCCAAGAGGCTTCCTTGGTGATCACACCATGGCTACATTGTTTCTCCAGCCCTCATAGCTTCTTTTCTCATTAACTCAAGTGATACTTATACACAAGAGACTAGGCCGTGCCCAGCCACTAACTCACGCATGCACAAACTAGACTGACTGGCACACTCGGCCACTACCTCACGAACCCATACACTGAGCTAACTACCTGGAATCACTCCAGCATGCACACTACTCGATGCCCCACTAACTTATCCATGCATGCAACCATTGACTAGATAACTCACTAGCTAATGATCCGGCTGACTACACATACACACGACTAGATGACTAACATGCCAACTAACTCACCCATGCATCACCCAGCCGCTGCTCTCGGCCACACGCTGCTGCTTGGCTCCGGCCGCACGCACGCAGGGCTCATGCACCATGGGCACGGTGAAGCACCAGCGTCCGGACTCGACAAACACGCGCACACGTGTTGATCATCATTGTGACGTGGCTTATTCCTAATATTCTCCTCCTAAGTCATGACCTCGCCGTCGTCGGAGTTGTTGCAGCTCCTGTCGTTGTCGTCGTCATGAGCGTGATCCAGCCCACGGACCCGACCTGGCGCAACGACACCGGTCGCACCGTGCTCCGTCATGACTCCGGCGACACACGCCGAGCTTCTCCTCCGCCGGCGACTTATGCATGACATCCCTCGGCGCCCCGCACGTCCCGCGCGCACCCGACGCGCGCGACCGCCCGAGTGCGTCCTGCATGTCCCGCGCGCACCTGACGTGCCCAATGAGCCCGACCACACCAGTGTGTCCCGCCCGTCCCGCGCGCATCCGACATGCCCGACGAGCCCGACCGCACCAGCCGCTCACCACGCGCCGCCTCCTCGTCCTCCATGACAGCCGCCAGCGACAAACGCCGGAAGGATGTAGCCGAAGTCAAGCACGGACTCGGGCACAACGGCGACATACACCTCCTCCCAACGTCAACCGCACGCTCGTACGTGCGCCCGCGGTCCCGACGCGCCCGACGCGTCCAGTGCCCACCCATAACACACACCGGTCGCGCCCGGCTCGCCGCCACGGCTTACTGCCCTGCACCGCTGCGGCCTCAACCGTAGCGCATCACCTCCATGGCGCCACGCCGCGCCACCGCAGCCTCTGCGCCACCACGCAGGTCCGCCGCGGCCGCTGCAGCTCCGTGCCACGCGCCTCCACGGTTGTCGCGCCGAGCCGCCGCGACTTCTGCGCCACCACGCAGGTCCTCCGCGACCCCCTCGTCTCCGTGACCACCGTGCTCTTCACGCGGACGACATCACAGCGCACAGCCGGGGACTCGCCACGCATCGCCGTCGCCACGTGCTCGCCGCGCGCCGCAGCCGTTGCCTCCATGTCGGCCGCGCACGCCGCGTCCGCCGCGGACGCCACCACGCGCCACGGCCGCCCCTCGAACCTTGTGGCTCTGAACACCAAATGTTGGCGCCGCCTCGCATGACGCCACTCTTCTTCTACCTCTTACCTCACACAAGAAGAAACTCCACACACACCCACACACACACATGCACCAAGGAAAAACACACAAGCTTTGCCAAGAGGCTTCCTTGGTGATCACACCATGGCTACATTGTTTCTCCATCCCTCATAGCTTCTTTTCTCATTAACTCAAGTGATACTTATACACAAGAGACTAGGCCATGCCAAGCCACTAACTCACGCACGCACAAACTAGACTGACTGGCACACTCGGCCACTACCTCACGAACCCATACACTGAGCCTGGAATCACTCCAGCATGCACATGACTCGGTACCCCACTAACTTATCCATGCATGAAACCATTGACTAGATAACTCACTAGCTAATGATCCGGCTGACTACACATACACACGACTAGATGACTAACACGCCAACTAACTCACCCATGCATCACCCAGCCGCTGCTCTCCGCCACACGCTGCTGCTTGGCTCCGGCCGCACGCACGCAGGGCTCATGCACCATGGGCACGGTGAAGCACCAGCGTCCGGACTCGACAAACACGCGCACACGTGTTGATCATCATTGTGACGTGGCTTATTCCTAATATTCTCCTCCTAAGTCATGACCTCGCCGTCGTCGGAGTTGTTGCAGCTCCTGTCGTTGTCGTCGTCATGAGCGTGATCCAGCCCACGGACCCGACCTGGTGCAACGACACCGGTCGCACCGTGCTCCGTCATGACTCCGGCGACACACGCCGAGCTTCTCCTCCGCCGGCGACTTATGCATGACATCCCTCGGCGCACCGCACGTCCCGCGCGCACCCGACGCGCCCGACCGCCCCAGTGCGTCCTGCATGTCCCGCGCGCACCTGACGCGCCCAATGAGCCCGACCACACCAGTGTGTCCCGCCCGTCCCGCGCGCATCCGACATGCCTGACGAGCCCGACCGCACCAGCCGCTCACCACACGCCACCTCCTCGTCCTCCATGACAGCCGCCAGCGACAAACGCCGGAAGGATGTAGCCGAACTCGAGCACGGACTCGGGCACAACGGCGACATACGCCTCCTCCCAACGTCAACCGCACGCTCGTACGTGTGCCCGCGGTCCCGACGCGCCCGACGCGTCCAGTGCCCACCCATAACACGCACCGGTCACGCCCGGCTCGCCGCCACGGCTTACTGCCCTGCACCGCTGCGGCCTCAACCGTAGCGCATCACCTCCATGGCACCACGCCGCGCCACCGCAGCCTCTGCGCCACCACGCAGGTCCGCCGCGGCCGCTGCAGCTCCGTGCCACGCGCCTCCACGGTTGTCGCGTCGAGCCGCCGCGACTTCTGCGCCACCACGCAGGTCCTCCGCGACCCCCTCGTCTCCGCGACCACCGTGCTCTTCACGCGGACGACATCACACCGCACAGCCGGGGACTCGCCGCGCATCGCCGTCGCCACGCGCTCGCCGCGCGCCGCAGCCGTTGCCTCCATGTCGGCCGCGCACGCCGCGTCCGCCGCGGACGCCACCGCGCGCCACGGCCGCCCCTCGAACCTTGTGGCTCTGAACACCAAATGTTGGCGCCGCCTCGCGTGACGCTACTCTTCTTCTACCTCTTGCCTCACACAAGAAGAAACTCCACACACACCCACACACACACATGCACCAAGGAAAAACACACAAGCTTTGCCAAGAGGCTTCCTTGGTGATCACACCATGGCTACATTGTTTCTCCAGCCCTCATAGCTTCTTTTCTCATTAACTCAAGTGATACTTATACACAAGAGACTAGGCCGTGCCCAGCCACTAACTCACGCACGCACAAACTAGACTGACTGGCACACTCGGCCACTACCTCACGAACCCATACACTGAGCTAACTACCTGGAATCACTCCAGCATGCACACGACTGGGTACCCCACTAACTTATCCACGCATGCAACCATTGACTAGATAACTCACTAGCTAATGATCCGGCTGACTACACATACACACGACTAGATGACTAACACGCCAACTAACTCACCCATGCATCACCCAGCCGCTGCTCTCGGCAACACACTGCTGCTTGGCTCCGGCCGCACGCACGCAGGGCTCATTCACCATGGGCATGGTGCAGCACCAGCGTCCGGACTCGACCAACACGCGCACACGTGTTGATCATCATTGTGACGTGGCTTATTCCTAACATCGGAAAGAACATGCGAACTGAGCCGGCCCATTTGAACGCAATGAACAGAAAACACAACAGGATGACACTGTAGCGAGTGGAATCTGCTCTGCAGCGCCCGTCGTACTGTAGCTATCAGTACTGTCGCATTAGATTTACTATATCAGCTGTTTTTTCAGTCGTGTTATTTTATAATATTTTAAAATACATATTGAACATACTTAATATACATTGAACATCTATTATATAATTAAAACATAAGTAAAACAAGCCATCACATTGATCCACATAGATTAAATTATCATGGTCGTTACGCAGAAAAATCGTGGCATACAACTAACTCAACATGTCACGTCTAAATAGTCCAGGACTTCTTTTTTCATGCGCTCATATTTTTTATATAAAGATATGTCTAAAACAGTCACGTGTACCCTAAAAAACAGTCACGTGTGAGTTTGCATAGGTCCTCCTAGGAAACCTAGCACGTGTGCTCCACAACTTAAACAAAATAATTTGGAAAGATCAATTACACACGTAATAGTATGCATGCCCTTCCTAAGCCCTGTCAAAAAAGAAAAAAACGCATACCTTCGCCAAGAAGGCTTCGTAGCGGAGAGTTGTATTGGAACTTGAATTATTTATTAAGGAAAAAGTGGAAGACTCACGACATGGAAGAGTTCTTACTTCTTACGCCACCGATATAGGGAGAGAGAGAGAATACATGTGGCGACTAGACGTCGTCGTTGCAGATGCCTCCTCGACCCCTCATCGCAGACAAGGTCGCTATTCCCTCCTTTCCTCCTCTCTGGCTCGCGCAGCTCGAGCGCTTCCTGGGCTGCTGCCGGATTGATTCGGTTGATAGCAAGGGCGTAGGCTGCTGCCGGATTGATTCCGTTGATAGCAAGGGCGCCATTGACTTATTGGCCAAGAGCCCGTGACTTATTTCCTTGGATAAAGCAGGCACATCCATCGTTCTGGTCCGCGTGGATAGTACAGACTATTCAGATGAGATTTGTTGGATTTATTAATTGTCACACATGCATCAACGGTTCAACACAAAGGAAGCAAGTTGAATGGCCTCCATGACAGTAACATATCAGTTCGGTAAGGATGAAGATAACAATTTTAGTAACTATATTCAACGAATATTATTTGTGATGTGTTTTATTCATGTATCTATACCACCCAAGAGTATATATGTCATCAATTCATATGGTTTTCATAAAGGACTTTAGTCTCTTCATAATTTATAACATAGCAACATCAATCTAAGGAAGTACTCGTGGAACCAAAGGGGAATATGCATGTACAATACTCCAAAGTTTAGATGCATACTGCTTCCGAACTTAGTCATGCATTTTTATATTTTCTAAGTTATGTGTTATGTTCTCATCCACGATTGAAATCCTGAAATAATCATAGATAATTATCAGCATGTGGATGGCCTCTAATTAGTAGGTTGATTTTTACAGACAAATATAATACTCCCTCCATCATAGAATAAGTGTCTCAACTTTGTACTAACTTTAGTACAAAGTTATACTAAAGTTGAGACACTTATTTTGGGACGGAGGGAGTATATAAAAGGCTATGGTATATACTGTACCATGTGATCATTTAATTGGCTTCTAATTCGTATTCAGAGTTCACCCTTTCTTCTATGTCTGCACTGAACCGGATTAGTTGGTTACCTGTTAGAGGCTACAGTCATTGGAAATAAATGATGGGTGGTCTGTAGAAACTGATCTCGGGCTGCATAAATAGTAGGTTTAGTATTACGGGATAATTGCGTAATTTCGTAACATATTCTTAGGTGTATCCGTGTATGCTCGATTTTTTTGCATAAATGTGTTTTTGTTTATACATTGTAGACACTCATAAGAAAACTATTACATTTTACATATAAATGTTTGACTCTCAGGAAACTAAATGGCCGGAATTGCAGGTCTAATTCAATTTGTTTGCTGTTATTAGACACTTCTAATTTTCTGAATATTTTTTAATCTACCATTAGACTTTTTGAAAAACAATCTAGATATACTGTTGCTTCTTTGTGGCAAACTTCAAAAGTCCCTACCTATAAAGAGAAAATTGATCAACTGAACCACTTTGATCTAGAACAGATGTTATGGTTTTTTTTCGACAGAGCTCTCAAGGACAAAATTTCAAATATTGAATCAAAGACTAAATATTGTCAACTTGGAATAAGATTTTAATTAAAGTATCAATTTTGATTTCTTTAGATAGCAAACAAGATGTAGCGGGAAGGAAAATATGTGAAACGTAGCATGACTCTTTAGATGGCAAACAAGATGTAGCAAGAAGGAAAATACATGAAACCTAGCATGACTAGGATGTATCGACATACTTTGAGTGTTTCTCTCAATGCGTCAAAAAGCAGTAGTACGAACATGAGTGTGTTGGACAGTACAAGAGGGTGTCTGGCCTGCGTAGAATGAAGACAAGTGAAAGCATGCACCATTACTTCAAAAGGAACGACCATAAGTCTATAAGCTCTAACTTGGGAATAGCATATTGTAAGAGCAACGTAGTGTTGTGAGACACCAACCTAAAGTCTTGGAAGCAACAAATCATGCCAAATATGAATGAATGACCTGTTTCGAGTAAGACAAGCATGTATTGGAGCTTATGGCAAAATTCATTTGCATAACACTGTGATATAGTTGAGATACTTCTATTTTTATGAATATTTTTTAATCTACTATTAGACGTCTTGAAATATATTTTTTCCATCTGGATACCAAGAAGGTAACTATGTGAACGTATAATAGTAATAGCACTAATCATGACATAGATAGAGAAAAGGCGAACTGTCCAGATGCATGACATGGATATTTCATATATACATTTCTTAAAATTTCTCTCAAAAGATGTTCAAAAAGAATTATAATAAGGTGTTCCAACTTTGGTGTTTATTTATCTTTGGTGCGTGAATAAGAAAAGCATATAGTCTGAACAACATGTAATAACTTTTCAAGTAAACGAACATTTTGAAGTAAATATACCAACAGAGAGAATGTAATGAACTATAAAGTAAAACTAAAAAAATATTCTTTGCGGAGTTATTTTCATAGAAATGTCATCTATGATATTACAAATAAATATTCATAGGAAAAATATTAGTCAAAATCATATCATCAAGAACATGTATAAATGAAGGCATCTATGGTAGTACATATAAAATCTAGCCACGCATTGCGCGGGTCATTCCGCTAGTTTTCTTTATATATGATGAACATTTTAATATACCATGAATATTTTTTAAATACAGTGAACTTTTTTGTAATATACGGTGAACAAATTTGAATAAAAATTTAACACTTTTATAATATATGTTGTACACTTTTTTATACATGATGAAGTTTTTCATAATATAAGATTAACATTTTCTTAATATACGATGAAATTTTTTGTAATAGACGTTGAACTTGTTATAGATCACACAAGAAAAGAGAGAAAAACATAAAAGAAAAATAACAAAAAAGAGAAAACCCAAATGGAAAAAGGAACCAAATAAACACCAGACCAAAACCGCTGAAAACACAGAAAATGTTCAAAAAATCAGAAGCAAAAAATCACGTAAGAAAAACAAAAAAAACACATGAAATAGCGAATGAACAACACCCGATTCTGTACGTGGGCCGGCCAAGGGGAGGCGCCCCTCCAAGTAGCCACGACGATTTGACGCTCACGAGCGTCAAATAAGATCTGCCCTGCTTGACAGCCATCACATCCTCATCTGCTTGCTGCCACCATGACAACATCCAAATCACTAATTAAGAAGCATCATTTGCAAATATCACTTCAACCTCCCAGGTTGCGACAAGTGGTACATTGTATATGCGTCACTTATCGTAACCTGGGAGTTTTTTCTTTTTTTCGTAGATCTGTTTATTCAAAAGGTTTTATCTCTTAAATTATGCGTCCAAATCTCGAGCCGTTTTCATCATTGGATATCTCGCATCTAGATATTCAAAACTAGACCCCATGTTGACAGGTATTGAGAAACATTTGTTACACAAAAAAACTGAACCAGGAATACGTTTTCTTTCATTTCCGAATGATGCACAACAAATCTGTGCATCCATGTAAAGTAAACACATGCCTCTCGCAGAAAAAAAAGCATTTTTTCCGTTCCCTAGAGGCATGGTCGTGCCTCTGGCGGAAGCAAAAAAAATGTTTTCCATAAAAAATCAATATTTTTCCCAAAAGCTAATCAAGACCAGGAAAAATCCATCTAAAAAGCCAAAAACGCGTGCAGAAAATTAAAAAAAAAGGAGAGAGCGTCCAGAGCGTGACACGTAGGGGTGGTTGTCTCATCCCACCCTAGGTGATCGTTGCGGAGCTTCCGAAGGAGTACTCCTTGGTTAGTTGCTCTGTAACAACATGCATATGTTTGGCTGGACGTGTCGAGCATGCTTTTGGCCCGGCTCGTGGCCCGTTCTGGAATATGGACCACACGGTCATGGCCCGCTAAAAAATCAATCGGTCCGAGGTGTCAAATTTGGCCTGGGCTTTGACTAGTCCGCTCAGTTGAACCGAGAAATGGCCCCAACGCACGCACAAGCACACTCTATTCCTACGCTCACTCAATCGTGACGGCCTTCCTCACCTTATCCTAGCACCGCCGCTGGCCACTTCCTCCCCGTCCCTGCCTCCCATCTCATTGCCGCCAACGGCTGTCTCCTTCCCCTGCCTCCCGGTGTTGCCTTGATTCGAGCTGGTGCAACCAGCGCACGCATAGCTGGGTGCAGGCAAGCAACCAGCAGAGCACGCACGGCCACCGGCGCACAGCACGTACAGCCACCACCCCCTGTGCAACGAACTACCTTGTCTAGGAGGTCTGCAACCTTCAGGTCTCCTTCCCCACGCAAGAACTCGACCAGATTTGCCCCAAAGTCTTCTCCATGATCCTCCAACTCCAAGTCTAGGCACCCTCCTTCATCATCGATTACCTAGCCGTCGTTGCTTCCCCGGCCTCCTCGACCTCACCATCAGGTTCTCCATGAGTCATCGTATCTTTTCCCTTCGTTCCCCCCTCTGATTAGGACCCACAGCCATTACTTGCCATCATTGTCGATGCCATGGTCACTATCCCCTCGTCATGTCCGGTCTTCTCGGTTCGGCCCGTGCTTTGAAACCACCGGCCCGGTCCCTGAAAACAGGACAGCGAAGCAGGTCGGTTCGGTCTGGTCCACTTTGATGCATATGCAGGCGGATCAAGACTGAACCAACAAACATGCTTACACTGGACAAGTTGTGGATCTTCACATATAGTGACGACATGATGTTGTAAGGTAGGTAGGCATGTACAATATACTTGAATGGGATTTGGTCATATGGAATATGAATATATTGTTGGATTAATAATTAAGAACTACATAGTTGTAATAAAGATATTCAATATAAGTAGCATGCATGGTTGCATTTTGAAGTACGCATTTTCAAATGCATGGTGGCATATTAAAGATGGCATGGTTACATATTAAGATAAGTATATTTAGTTAAAATGATTCATGGTTCTACGAACCAAACAAGCATTAGAAAAAAATTCTAAGAAACAAATCATCCAATATTCCTACGGAAATCCTTTGAACCAAAGAGAGGCTGTCATGGGCAAGTACTGTTGAGTTGCATAACTGTAAGGGCTAGCCTCTCTTTGTTGAATTGCATGGCAACTCAACAATACGACAACTATCGTTGTTGTTGTCTCGAAGTTTAACACCGCAACTATCTAGATTAGATCTCAGACCATTGCGGCACACTACCGGACTGCCCCTCGATGCCGCCGGCCGCCGGACGTCAGCAGAGGCACCAATGCCGTCGGCTTAGATGTATGCCGACGGCCCCCATCGGCATATACCCGTCGGCGTAGATCACGTCAACATAGATGTGTCAGACCGTCGGCATAGGTATATATGCCGACGGTCTCCGTACGGCCGTCGGCAATAATTTTCAGCTGACGGCCGTCGACGGCGCCCTCAAACTGGCCGACAAATAGCGGGCTGCCATGTGGCAAAGGTATGTCGACGGTTTTGCCGTCGGCATACCTTTGCCACGTGGCAGCAGCTGGGAGCTCCTGGCAGCGGAGGTCGCCGTCGGCATACCTGTGCCACGTGGCAGTTGCTGGGCACTCCTGGGCATGGATATGCCGACGGCTTTGCCGTCGGCATAGATCTTTGATATTTTTTTTACATTTTTTCTGTTTCCTCTGTTTCAACTCATTTTGACAGCATTTCAAAGCAGAAAATATATATACACAGAAATATGACAGATCATCATGAAGTTCATCATCTAAAGATACTCAAGATCATCATCATCATCATTTAAACATACTCAAGTTAAACATCTAAAGATCATCATCAGCGAAACTTCATGAACATAGAGATTTGCAAGACATGGAACATCATCATCTAAGGAAACTAACAAGGAGGAACATGAAAGGTATGGCACGACGGCGACATGCACGGGTATCATCAACAACATCAGGCAAGAACAACGCCGCCAAGACCACCACCGCCAAAACCGCCACTGCCAAGACCACCTCCGCCAAAACCGCCACCACCGAGACCAGCACCACTCTGCCAGATCGGAGTGACTGGGGTCGACGAAGCAGGAGTCGAGCCACCGGTCCCCTACATGTTTGAGAGAAGATTCTAACGGTAAATATGGTATGATAGTGTTGAATGAACGAGAACTAGTTTGTCAGTAGTTAGGCAAATGAACTAACCGGACCATCACTGCCTAGTGCCACCCACTCATCGAACGTGGGCACATGTGGGGATTCTCCCGCAGGTGGTGGTGGGGGTCCCATTTGTGGTGGATCTATGCGGTTACTCCAAGACGCCAACATAGCCTGGATGTTAGTTAAACAAGCAAACTAGAAGGTCAGAAGGAATGAAAGTGCAATATTTTAGCTTGGTTTTAAGAGGGCAAAACTAACCTTCATCATCTGACGGTTGTAATCATCGCTTTCCTTCACTCATTGCAAGTCCTCCCACGCCTCGAGATTCCTATGCTCGACAAAGGCCTTATATGCCTACAAAATTTAGGTTGTTTCTAAGTGAGCAATGCTGAAAATAAACTGAGACAGTTAGAGACAAAGAAGATAAAGGGGAAGTACTTACAACATGCTGGCGGGCTAAGGGAGGCTGCAAACGCCACGTACTCTCTAACGGGCTCGGGTTGATAGCCCAAAGCCGTGTGTACGAGACTGAAGGAGTGATCAAGCCATCGAAACAGGGATACCGGCCATGGGGCTTCCCCTGGATGGCCACCACCGCCGTGTCGTCAATATGAGACTGGGCGACGTCAGGAGCATCCCGACCAGGATGCAGCCTCTGAAACTGCTGAGTGTAAGAATCCAGGTGCTCCTCGGTCTTGCCGTAGTACTGGCTCTCACCGGCCTTGCGATCACTCCGCTCGCGGGCCAGCTTCCACGACTCAATATATGAGAGCGGCCTCTTCAACTTGTCCTCCAGCAACGTCGCCGCAGAAGTTAGCCATACATAAGAACATGACGGTAAAAAGAAGAACAAAAATGCATCATGCATATAGATATACTTTCATGGCCTTGAAGCCCCAGTGTTCCTGTTTCCTTGGCCATGTGTCCCGTCTTTTCCACGGTTAGCACGGGCCTTGCTGCTCTTGGCAGCAAACTCTGCATCCTCGCCGAGCCACCTATCCACCAAGCGCGCCCATCCATCATCCTTTCCAAAGAACCAAGGAGGAATAACCTACATAATGGAAGCATGACATGTGAGCACGAAACGATGATATTGACTGTTTATATGTTGGAATGAAAAGTCTCTAATATTACCTTCATGTAATGCTCCCTGTTCAACATAAGTCCTTGCTTCTGTGCTTCACTTTTTCTCATCTTTTGATGAAGGTAGGTGTGGTAGAAGTGCAAGACGGCAACACAACGCACAGCATACTGCAATTGACGAGCTTTTTTCTTCGTCGCAGCCACCAAGACCACGTCGGCTCTGGCCTTGTGCTCGTCAAGAACTCTATAGAATTGATGCAATCATGCATAAAACCAGAAGCAAACAAAGCATGCGTTGAGTGATTGGATGATAAACTATTAACGAAACTGAAGACAAGTGATTCTGAAGAGAACTTACCCAAATTTGGTGATCACGGCCCTAGCGGCCGTCCCGTACTCCGCGTGGCTGCAAGCCTCGTAGTGGGCCCAGCTCGTGGCCAAAACCCGCAGCTGCGGGTCCCTGTCTGGCCTCGGGCAGAATAGGCCCGGGAAAAACTCCTTCAACAGGACAGTGATAAGGCCGTTCGGTTTACGGCCCTGTCCGTGAAGGATCCAGTTCCTGCAAAAGAATCAAAGAATTAGCATGTGTACACTAAGAAAATGTTGGCATGTGTTCAAAATATGATTGAGAGTCACTTACTCTGTCCCCTTGGGTTCAATGAGCCACTTGTTGGCCTCGATAGAAGGTGGTGTAGGTAGTTCTGCAATACCACACAGCCACCCCTTCGAAGCACCCGACGGCAAGTCACCCCACAACTCAGGGTCAACCTCCCCTTCACCCTCCTCCTCACCCTCCCCTCCACCACCCTCCTCCTCGCCTTCCTCCTCCTCGCACTCCTCCTCCTCGCCCTCATCCTCCTCGCCCTCATCCTCCTAAGGAACATACTCCTCCTCCTCCTCAGACTCAGAAGGTGCCTCAGTATAGGAGGGCATCAAAGAAGACCCCCCCTATTTCAGACACGGCCCCGAGTTTTTGACCCCCTGCCTCTCCCCCCACCACCTCCTCCTCTAGGGGCTCTCCCCCCACCTCCTCCTCCTCTACGCGGTATCCTCCCTCAAACCCTCCACCTCCCTGTGAAGTGTCATCGTCGCATAGTGGGAGGGGAATCTTGTCAGATCGTCCACTCCAAGTAAGTCCTTTGAATTTACCGAGGAAACTGGCGCCGCTGGACTTGCCCATGATTAGCAAACCTGCATTGAGAAGAGAATAACCAATTAGTAAGGATATCAAATAAACAAGAATACAAGAAAGAACATTAATAACAGAAGAGCACATTAAGCATACAGAAAAGAACATTAATAACAGAAGAGCACATTAAGCATACTATTGTAAACTAGCGGAGTGACCCGCGCAATGCGCGGCTAGATTTTATATGTACTACCATAGATGCCTTCATTTATACATGTTCTTGATGATATGATTTTGACTAATATTTTTCCTATGAATATTTATTTGCAATATCATAGATGACATTTCTATGAAAATATCTCCGCAAAGAATATCTTTTTAGTTTTACTTTATAATTCATTACATTCTCTGTTGGTATATTTACTTCAAAATGTTCGTTTACTTGAAAAGTTATTACATGTTGTTCAGAGTATATGCTTTTCTTATTCACGCACCAAAGATAAATAAACACCAAAGTTGGAACACCTTATTATAATTCTTTTTGAACATCTTTTGAGAGAAATTTTAAGAAATGTATATATGAAATATCCATGTCATGCATCTGGACAGTTCGCCTTTTCTCTATCTATGTCATGATTAGTGCTATTACTATTATACGTTCACATAGTTACCTTCTTGGTATCCAGATGGAAAAAATATATTTCAAGACGTCTAATAGTAGATTAAAAAATATTCATAAAAATAGAAGTATCTCAACTATATCACAGTGTTATGCAAATGAATTTTGCCATAAGCTCCAATACATGCTTGTCTTACTCGAAACAGGTCATTCATTCATATTTGGCATGATTTGTTGCTTCCAAGACTTTAGGTTGGTGTCTCACAACACTACGTTGCTCTTACAATATGCTATTCCCAAGTTAGAGCTTATATAGTTATGGTCGTTCCTTTTGAAGTAATGGTGCATGCTTTCACTTGTCTTCATTCTACGCAGGCCAGACACGCTCTTGTACTGTCCAACACACTCATGTTCGTACTACTGCTTTTTGACGCATTGAGAGAAACACTCAAAGTATGTCGATACATCCTAGTCATGCTACGTTTCATGTATTTTCCTTCTCGCTACATCTTGTTTGCCATCTAAAGAGTCATGCTACGTTTCACATATTTTCCTTCCCGCTACATCTTGTTTGCTATCTAAAGAAATCAAAATTGATACTTTAATTAAATCTTATTCCAAGTTGACAATATTTAGTCTTTGATTCAATATTTGAAATTTTGTCCTTGAGAGTTCTGTCGAAAAAAAACCATAACATCTGTTCTAGATCAAAGTGGTTCAGTTGATCAATATTCTCTTTATAGGTAGGGACTTTTCAAGTTTGCCACAAAGAAGCAACAATATATCTAGATTGTTTTTCAAAAAGTCTAATGGTAGATTAAAAAATATTCAGAAAATTAGAAGTGTCTAATAACAGCAAACAAATTGAATTAGACCTGCAATTCCGGCCATTTAGTTTCCTGAGAGTCAAACATTTATATGTAAAATGTAATAGTTTTCTTGTGAGTGTCTACAATGTATAAACAAAAACACATTTATGCAAAAAAATCGAGCATACACGAATACACCTAAGAACATGTTACGAAATTACGCAATTATCCCGTAATACTAAACCTACTATTTATGCAGCCCGAGATCAGTTTCTACAGACCACCCATCATTTATTTCCAATGACTGTAGCCCGTAACAGGTAACCAACTAATCCGGTTCAGTGCAGACATAGAAGAAAGGGTGAACTCTGAATACGAATTAGAAGCCAATTAAATGATCACATGGTACAGTATATACGATAGCCTTTTATATACTACCTCCGTCCCAAAATATGTGTCTCAACTTTAGTATAACTTTGTACTAAAGTTAGTACAAAGTTGAGACACTTATTCTATGATGGAGGGAGTATTATATTTGTCTGTAAAAATCAACCTACTAATTAGAGGCCATCCACATGCTGATAAATATCTATGATTATTTCAGGATTTCAATCGTGGATGGGAACATAACACATAACTTAGAAAATATAAAAATGCATGACTAAGTTCAGAAGCAGTATGCATCTAAACTTTGGAGTATTGTACATGCATATTCCCCTTTGGTTCTACGATTACTTCCTTAGATTGATGTTGCTATGCTATAAATTAAGAAGAGACTAAAGTCCTTTATGAAAACCATATGAATTGATGACATATATACTCTTGGGTGGTATAGATACATGGAGAAAACACATCACAAATAATATTCGTTGAATATAGTTATTAAAATTGTTATCTTCGTCCTTACCGACACTACTAGGAAAAGGGCTATAGATGGAATTGACACTAATGGCGCACCAGACATGTGGTGCGCCATTACTATATACTAATGGCGCACCATGTGTTGGTGCGCCATTAGTGTCCAAATACTAATGGCGCACCACATCCACGGTGCGCCATTAGTAAAAAAATGGCGCACGGTGGGAGTGGTGCGCCATTACTCACCACTCCCACGGTGCGCCATTAGTAGTTTTGAATTTTTTTTAAATTTCTTTTACTAATGGCGTACCGTGGGAGTGGTGCGCCATTACTAGTTGCCACTCCCATGGTGCACCATTAGTAACTTGCCCCCCCCCCCCCCCGCGCGTGGACCGCCTTTTCAGTTTAAAAAAAATAAAAAAAATGATGGAAATGTCAAAAAAATAAAAGAAAAAAAGTTTCCCATGTGATATGTGGTCTAGTTGTTGTTAAAATTTACAAATATGAATTTCGACTTTATTTGTGAAATCTCTCGAGAATTTGTAAAATAGACATAACTTTTGCGTACGAACTCGGATGAAAAAGTATTTTATATGAAAAATCATCTACTCAAAATGTTATAGAAATGTTAGTTATATAGCATTGTTAGAAATGTTATAGGAGTGTTAGTTATATAGAAATATTAGAAATTTTAGTTATCAAAATCCAATCATTAAAAAAATGTTACTTTTTGCGGGCATATAGCTAGTATTTGTTCTCGACGATGCCCGGCCCGCATCCTCGCCGTCGACCCGTCCGCGACGATGTCTGGCTGACCCATGTCCGGGACTGGGCTCCGCCGGGCTGGCACTGGGAGGTGCTGCCTGGAGGGGCGCGCCGCTTGATGAGGAATCCGGCCCCGGGTCCCGTCGTCGACCCTGATCTCGTTTGGTGGCGTTCGCGTGAGCCAGTGTCAGTGCGGAGGGAGCCGGCCCTGCCGGAGGTGGTACGTCGCCGTGTCAAGGAGGAGGACGAGCACGTCCATCGCTACATGGTTGCGTTAGAGGGCGGCAGGTTCTCCAATACCTGGCAGTTTCTTCAGGGATCTCACTTCAGCTATGATCCTGTGAGGGTTCCTTCTCTTTGGGTGTCCACCGCCCGCGCCGCTGGAACCGCGAGTGTCCTAGATTCTTCTGTAGTATTCGATCTTTATTAGCTACCTAGCCAGTGATTTACTCGATATATAATATTCGAGACGATGTATTCGAGATTATATATTATTCGAGACAATGTATTCGAGATTATATCTATTATTCGAGACGATGTATTTGAGATTATATCTATTATTCGAGACGATGTATTCGAGATTATATCTATTATTCGAGACGACGTATTCGAGTTTATATTCGATGATGCTTATTATGTACTATGATTGATTCTGTTTTTTCTTATTAATTGATTGCATCCATGCATTTGTAATTTGAATATATTTCTTTTGGATTAGTTAAACAAAACCTATGGCGGACAATACCGGCAGAGAGGGAGAAGAGGCCCTGTTCAATATCATACGCAATCCTCGCGGGCTAGATGATGATCAGAATGAAGAAGATTATGACGGCTCCGAATATCTAAACAACACTGGGGAGGGTGATATGATATTCGATCGCGACGACCGAATTGATGAAGTCGTGAACTATGAACATGACGAAGAAAATGTTGATCTTGAAACAACAAAGACCGGCGAGGTATATATATTTATATAAGCAGGCATCTGGTGATCATCACATGTTTTAAATGACTTGAAGATATATTAACGAATCGATCTTTCTTCTTTCAGCCATCCGGATCGAGCAAATCTTTAGGCAACAGGACGAAACGAGGCCCGAACAAAAAGTTGAAGGAGGGCGTAAAGTACAATATCGAGGCAATCAGACCTAATGGCGAACCATTCGCGCCTAAGAAGATTGCGGATAAGTTCGTTCGTCAGTGCGGAGTTCTTGTGAAGGACCAATTCCCGATCTCCCTTCAAGAATGGAGAGAGCCATCAAAGCCACGTCCAGGAGTTACTTTTGTCGATGACAGACAAAAACAGTTGCTTTGGGAAACGCTCATGGAACATTTCACCCTACCAGATCATTTCACAAATGCAGATGTGGAGAAAGTCAAGGACGCTGCTCTTAGAAAGATGGCAGTTGCATTCAAGAACCACAAGATTCATGAATGGGCCAAGTACGTCAACGGAGGAAGGAAGACTCCAGTATTCGAGGGAACACTAGAGAACCAAAGTGCTCATTGGGATGATTTCGTGAAATTAAAGGATTCAGAATTATCTAAGGAACGGTCGAGAATAAACAAGGCCAATGCCGCAAAAAAGGATAAGTTCCATAAGCTGGGGCCAGGTGGCTATGCGGTGGGAATGCCTAAGTGGGATAAGTCTGAGAAAGTGATGTTGGATGCAGGTGTCACTCCAGAAACATTGAGCTGGCCCCCCAGGTGCAGTACTTAGTTCTATGCGCATGGGGGAGTTGGGCCCGAAAACAGGCAAAGTTTCCAAGAAGGCATGTCTAGACGGAGCCGAAGATAAGCTACTTGTTGCAATAGAAGAGGCTCAATCCGGGTTGTTCGAGCCCAACAGAGAGAACGACGAGCTTATGCGTGCCCTGGGAAATCCTGAACACACGGGAAGAACACGAGGCATGGGCGCTATTCCGTGGTATGAGGGGTTTTCAGACTGGAACACCGACTACAGAACCCGTGCGAGAAAGAAGATTGCGGAGGAGAAGAAGAGGAAGATGGAGGAGGAGCAGAGGAAGCTAGACTATGAACGCCTTCAAGGCCTAGAATCAGCGCACGCGGATTTGGCAATCAAATTCCAGCGGTAGCAGGAGCAGATCGACTCACTTAGCCAGCAAAGGAGGTCTCAGCAGCTAGCGGATGATCCACCAATGGATAGCACCGTCCCATCCGTGCCGAGAAGCAGCGTGGGTTCCGCCCCGGGCGACGCATTGCTGGATAGCTACCCAGTGGATGACATCATGGAGAACACTAACTGCGAGCTACACTTCAAAATGAAGAACATATCCATGACGGTGGCGGACGCCCTTGCTTTTACAAATCCCCCCGAGGCAATCTTCCATTGCAACCCGATTCCAGCGGGCTATGCTCATGGCTTGGTTGATGAGGTGGTGGACCAATATTCGGGGCTAGAGCTTGACATTCCTGGAGGTGACGATGAGCACACACTAGGAGAGGCCTACCATTGTATCATCCTATGGAGAAAGGATTGCATCATCTTTCGAAGGCCATCGACACCGCGTCATCCGACTCCTCGTCGCAGTCCGCCACCGAGTCAGCAGACTCCCGCTCCTCCAAGTCCACCAACGCGTCAGGCCACTCCTCCTCCAAGTCCGGCACAGCTTCAGGCCACTCCTCCTCCAAGTCCGGAAAAGCGTCAGGCCACTCCTCCTCTAAGTCCGGCACAGCTTCAGGCCACTCCTCCTCCAAGTCCGGCACAACTTCAGGCCACTCCTCCTCCTCCAACTCAGCCACGTCAGCCATCTTCGCCGCCTCAGCAATCACGAAAGAGAGCCGCCTCAGCTATGGTGTGTAGCGGTACAAGTCGAGGTAATACTACAGGTACATGCGGAGGCAAGCGATTTCAATATGGTCCAAGCCTCGTGCCTCTTCCGCAGAGGCCTTACGACTAGTCCGAGGAGGAAAACGTAGCCATATCGAAGGCCGAGGTGGAAGCCCATTTTGCACCGAAACCGCCACCGCCGCCAAGGGAGAAAGTGCCTGCGGAAAAGATTGACCACTTCATTCGTATGGCTAGACCACCAACTCCCAAGCCTGTTGACACAGACTATGAGCGCCACCTCAGGAAGTTAAATCGAGCACGTCTACAGAAAGAGGCGAGCTCGAGCTCGAGCAAATCAGCTGGCAAAAAATGCGGTAAAACCGTTCCCCAGCTGGGAGAACAGGCGGCGCAATCAATCCCTCCGCTTGTTGTGCCAACAACACATGAGAGTAGGCGCGCCCAATATTATTGTGGGCAAACCGTTAACGTTCCCGGGGTGGGCGATGTGGTAATAACCGAGGAGCATATTGCGCAGGCTGAATCGATCGGGATCACTATTGGACAACTCCTCGATATCGAGCCCATGTCTCCGACTAGAGAGAAGGAAATAAAACGGAAATATGCCCGGGGCCAACCTTTGGTCGAGCCAGAGGAGGTCAACAAGTTCCCAACGAGAATGTGTGCATTGCATTAATGGTACATGGACATTACCAAGATTTCCAATCGAGAGTCCCTCATGGTGAATGTCAACGAGGAGCATTACTACCATAAGAAAGCTGTGACCGTTGAGTATTCAGAACTTTTTCAGCTATACAATAAAGACGCACTCGACAAATCTATCGTCAGTTGCTATTGTCTGTAAGTGATTCCTTTCTGTAATTTAAGTCTCAAGCTAGCTGATCAGTTTGATCAATCATTACCTGTAATTATTCTCACTATATTCTTTTCTGTGGTATTATGCAGGATGAAGATTTATGAAATGAAAAAAGGTGGATGCTATGGCATTGGGTTCGTTGACCCAAATACCATTAATGAATACACATGGAAATTAGATCCATATCACGCAAAATGTGTAGAGGAAAGCATGCTACAGTTCTTCAAGGAACTCAAATACAATGAAGATATACTACTTCCTTACAACTTCCAGTGAGTCACACTGTCTTGTACTACAAATTCTATTTTTCCCTACTAGCTATAGCTACATGTTTTTGCTTACATATGCCCACTTAATTAAGACATGCAAACGTGTGTGCATGCAGATATCACTGGATCTTGTTAATCATTAAAGTTGATGAAGGAACAGTTGAAGTACTAGACTCACTACTTAAGAAAGTAAGTGACTACACCATCGTGAACGGGATAGTCAACAGGTAATTTCAATCATTATTAACTATATCTCGGCCTATTTAATTAGTTCGTCATTTCCTGATAACAACTATTTAATAACCCATTTATTCATTTTCTTTGTCGGCGGGCAGGGCTTGGGCAAAGTTCATCAGGGTTACTCCAGGCCCATGGAAACAAAGTCTGAAATGGTATCGACCCAAGGTAAGTAATTAAGTAGTACTAGCTAGCTGCCATCTCTTTAATTATCATGCTTGATTAATTAATATCTGATCAAAATTCCATTCTCGTAAAGGCCCTGAAGCAGGCGCCGGGGAATGATCTATGTGCATACTACGTTTGCGAGAACATTCTCATGATGGCGTCTGAAATGAGCAAATCTCAAAAACAGGAGTGGGTACGATATCGATTGTCAGAACACTATTCACAATTTTTACACCATTATCGATATCTAGTCACACAACTAATACACATGCATATTGATCTCCTTGTTAACAGTTCAAAGAGGTGCGGGACAAGCTCCTAGCACAGGACCGCATAGAAGCAATTCAAGAGAAAATAGCGGGATTTTTGCTCGACCAGGTCATAGATCCCAAAGGACAATACTATTACCCGCTACCGCCCCATGAACCACTTACAATTGTTATCGTGCTCCGAAGGCACCAATTAGCTAGGCTAATGCCACTGGCTCCGAAGGCACCAATTAGGAGAAATTGTGTATATATATATATTATGATCGGTTCTACTAGAAATTCTATTTATATATATGTATAACGTGTACAATATGTAGTATCGTAAAATACCAGGAAACGAAAAAGAATTAAATGGAAAACACAAAATTAAATGAAAAAGAAATCATAAACCCAAACCCCCCCCCCAACATTTTAATACCGGTTGGTGACACCAACCGGTACTAAAGGGCTCCCTGCCCCCGAAGCTGGCTCGTGTCACGTGGTTGCCCTTTAGCACTGATTCGTGCTGAACCGGTACTAAAGGGGGGGGGGGCTTTAGTGCCTACATTTTAGCGCCGGTTACCAAACTGGCACTAAAGGGCCTTACGAACCGGTGCTATTGCCCGGTTCTGCACTAGTGTCTCAAATGGAGAAGTGCTCAAAGTGAGAAAATTCCGTATCATCAAAAGGAGAAACTATCATATTTGGTCCATAGCCATCCAGTCCCATCTGTAAGGCCAAAGTTGTGTTTGAAGTACTCAGATTTTGTATTCAGAATACTATTTGGCTGATTACGCCCCCAAGATGGCATTATATGAGAAATGTTTCTAAACGAATTGTCTTCGTTTCGTCGAGTCGATCGATTCCGATATAAAAAATATCTAAATCTGAGTTCGTATGCAAAAGTTAGAGCCAAAACAGTGTGCTGCATAAGTTTGCCCCGGAAGTTCTGTGCAAAACTTCCGGGGAGGTTCCGGGATAAACCGAAAGTTTGCACGCGGTGCGCCCCAAAAACTGAAATTTTAACATTGTTTGCAGATTTGCGGGGGGCCGATTTCGACATCAAGATGACCTCGGATGAAAAAGTGACCAACAGAAGAGTTTTTCTCCATTGCAAGAATACAACTTTGCTTTTGGGACCATCGTCAGCCGAAGTAGTATGCGGCCTACAGATTCAGTGCAAGAGGACTACTTGATATAATTTCAGCCTGGAAGTTCCGGTCCAGACCGGAAGTTCCGGCCCTCGTAGTCCGAGTTAGGGTAACTTTTGATGATTTGAACATGATTTGAGTCCTTTTCTTGTACGGAAAGTCCAGCCGCCTCATATATATGTAAGGGGTGACGACCGATTGAAGAACAACACACAATCGACATATCAATCAATCATCTTTTAGCTTTAGCTTTACCTTCTCCCTTTGTTCTTCCTCTTCTCGTTCTTCGTCTGTTCTTTTTGTTGCAGGGCGGCAAACCTCGAGGCCCTAGGGGCGGTCAGGCCGACCTAGGGCAGCCCATAGCCGTCGCGCGCCCTGACGGGGTCCCTCCCGGGCGTGTGGGGTTTCGGGTATACAAAAGCGTCCGCCGGATTGTCTTGCATACCGTGCTTCCGGCGGTTCTCCTTCGACGTGAGCTGCGGTGCATCACCCCTGGCGTCGAGGGTACACGGTGACGTGTTCGTGTGCGAACACTCTGTCCTGGTTACTAAGACACGTTCAACTCCGAAATTGCACCCGTTCCGACACGATGAAATTTGTCCTACATAACAGAACACATCACCACTAAACATCAGTCCAGACATGCTTAGTAGGAAAAACCGATGTGGCCAAGAAAAGAACAAGAGGATTACCTCTTGAAGGAAATGCGTTACCAGAGACTTATCAGCGGTATTCTTTGAACCGAAGAAAAGTTGATTCGTGGATTGTATCTTTAAAATTGGAATGTTGACTCTTGAGCAGTAATCATCAAGAACAACTATAGGACTCCAGATCTCCATACATTTCATGACAAAGACACGGCAGTCATTCCTAAAATCAAATAAAGCAGAAATATCAATACAAGAAAATATATTTCACAAATGTAGCATTACCCGTTTCCTTGCAGGATAGAGGATTCTGAAATTATCGAAGCTATATTATGGATCAACTATCTCCTTCCAGAAATGTTTAAAATTACCAACCTAAATTACAGGACATTTGTTAAAGGTTGACATGCTGCTTGATAAGAGCTCCTATAGGACACCTGCGAGCATCAAGTTGAGGTGGCTTCGGACATTGGCGCCGCCTCGCGCGCCGCCGCTCTTCTTCTACCTTTTAGCTCTTCTTCTACCTTTTACCTCACACAAAAAGAAACTCCACACACACCCACACATACACATGCACCATGAAAGAACACACAAGTTTTGCCAAGAGGCTCCCTTGGTGATCACACCATGGCTACATTGTTTCTCCAGCCCTCATAGCTTCTTTTCTCATTAACTCAAGTGATACTTATACACAAGAGACTAGGCTGTGCCCAGCCACTAACTCACGCATGCACAAACTAGACTGACTGGCATACTCGGTCACTACCTCACGAACCCATACACTGAGCTAACTACCTGGAATCACTCCAGCATGCACACTACTCGATGCCCCACTAACTTATCCATGCATGCAACCATTGACTAGATAACTCACTAGCTAATGATCCGGCTGACTACACATACACACGACTAGATGACTAACATGCCAACTAACTCACCCATGCATCACCCAGCCGCTGCTCTCGGCCACACGCTGCTGCTTGGCTCCGGCCGCACGCACGCAGGGCTCATGCACCATGGGCACGGTGCAGCACCAGCGTCCGGACTCGACCAACACGCGCACACGTGTTGATCATCATTGTGACGTGACTTATTCCTAACATTCTCCTCCTAAGTCATGACCTCGCCGTCGTCGGAGTTGTTGCAGCTCCCGTTGTTGTCGTCGTCATGAGCGTGATCTAGCCCACGGACCCGACCTGGCGCAACGATACCGGTCACATAGTGCGCCGTCATGACTCCGGCGACACACGCCGAGCTCCTCCTCCGCCGGCGACACACGCATGACGTCCCTCGGCGCCCCGCACGTCCCGCGCGTACCCGACGCGCCCGACCGCCCCAGTGCGTCCTGCATGTCCCGCGCGCACCTGACGCATCCAACGAGCCCGACCACACCAGTGTGTCCCGCCCTTCCCGCGCGCATCCGGCGCGCCCGACGAGCCCGACCGCACCAGCCGCTCACCGCGCGCCGCCTCCTCGTCCTCCATGGCAGCCGCCAGTGACAAACGCCGGAAGGATGTAGCCGAACTCGAGCATGGACTCGGGCACAATGGCGACATACGCCTCCTCCCAACGTTAACCGCACGCTCGTACGTGCGCCCGCGGTCCCGACGCGCCCGACGCGTCCAGTGCCCACCCAGAACACGCACCGATCGCGCTCGGCTCGCCGCCACGGCTTATTGCCCTGCACTGCTGCGGCCTCAACCGTTGCGCAGCACCTCCATGCCGCCACGCCGCGCCACCGCAGCCTCTGCGCCACCACGCAGCTCCGCCGCGGCCGCTGCAGCTCCGTGCCACGCGCCTCCACGGTTGTCGCGCCGAGCCGCCGTGACTTCTGCGCCACCACGCAGGTCCTCCGTGACCCCCTCGTCTCCACGACCACCGTGCTCTTCACGCGGACGACATCACACCGCACAGCCGCGGACTTGCCGCGCATTGTCGTCGCCACGCGCTCGCCGCGCGCCGCAGCCGTTGCCTCCATGTCGACCGCGCATGCCGCGCATGCCACCGTGCGCCAAGACCACCCCTCGAACCTTGTGGCTCTGAATACCAAATTTTGGCGCCGCCTCGCGTGACGCTACTCTTCTTCTACCTCTTGCCTCACACAAGAAGAAATTCCACACACACCCACACACACACATGCACCAAGGAAAAACACACAAGCTTTGCCAAGAGGCTTCCTTGGTGATCACACCATGGCTACATTGTTTCTCCAGCCCTCATAGCTTCTTGTCTCATTAACTCAAGTGATACTTATACACAAGAGACTAGGCCCTGCCCAGCCACTAACTCATGCACGCACAAACTAGACTGACTGGCACACTCGGCCACTACCTCACGAACCCATACACTGAGCTAACTACCTGGAATCACTCCAGCATGCACACCACTCGGTACCCCACTAACTTATCCATGCATGCAACCATTGACTAGATAACTCACTAGCTAATGATCCGGCTGACTACACATACACACGAATAGATGACTATCACACCAACTAACTCACCCATGCATCACCCAGCCACTGCTCTCGGCCACACGCTGCTGCTTGGCTCCGGCCGCATGCACGCAAGGCTCATTCACCATGGGCAGGGTGCAGCACCAGCGTCCGGACTCGACCAACACGCGCACACGTGTTGATCATCATTGTGACGTGGCTTATTCCTAACATTCTACTCCTAAGTCATGACCTCGCTGTCGTCGGAGTTTTTGCAGCTCCTGTCGTTGTCGTTGTCATGAGCGTGATCCAGCCCACGGACCCGACCTGGCGAAACGACACTGGTCGCACCGTGCTCCGTCATGACTCCGGCGACACACGCCGAGCTCCTCCTCCGCTGGCGACACACGCATGACGTCCCTTGGCGCCCTGCACGTCCCGCGCGCACTCGACGCGCCCGACCGCCCCATTGCGTCCTGCATGTCTCGCGCGCACCTGACGCGCCCAACGAGGCCGACCACACCAGTGTGTCCTGCCCGTCCCGCGCGCATCCGACGCGCCCGACGAGTCCGACCGCACCAGCCGCTCACCGCGCGCCGCCTCCTCGTCCTCCATGGCAGCCGCTAGCGACAAACGCCGGAAGGATGTAGCCGAACTCGAGCACGGACTCGGGCACAACGGCGACATACGCCTCCTCCCAACGTCAACCGCACGCTCGTACGTGCGCCCGTGGTCCCGACGCGCCCGACGCGTCAAGTGCTCACCCATAACACGCACCGGTCGCGCCCGGCTCCCCGCCACGGCTTAATGCCCTGCACCGCTGCGGCATCAACCGTAGCGCATCACCTCCATGCCGCCACGCCGCGCCACCGCAGCCTCTGCGCCACCACGCAGGTCCGCCGCGGCCGCTGCAGCTCCGTGCCACGCGCCTCCACGGTTGTCGTGCCGAGCCGCCGTGACTTCTGCGCCACCACACAGGTCCTCCGCGACCCCCTCGTCTCCGCGACCATCGTGCTCTTCACGCGCACGACATCACACCGCATAGCCGTGGACTCGCCGCGCATCGCCGTCGCCACGCGCTCGCCGCGCGCCGCAGCCGTTGCCTCCATGTCGGCCGCGCACGCCGCGTCCGCCGCGGACGCCACCACGCGCCACGGCCGCCCCTCGAACCTTGTGGCTCTGAATACCAAATGTTGGCGCCGCCTCGCGTGACGCCACTCTTCTTCTACCTCTTGCCTCACACAAGAAGAAACTCCACACACACCCACACACACACATGCACCAAGGGAAAACACACAAGCTTTGCCAAGAGGCTTCCTTGGTGATCACACCATGGCTACATTGTTTCTCCAGCCCTCATAGCTTCTTTTCTCATTAACTCAAGTGATACTTATACACAAGAGACTAGGCCGTGCCCAGCCACTAACTCACGCACGCACAAACTAGACTGACTGGCACACTCGGCCACTACCTCACGAACCCATACACTGAGCTAACTACCTGGAATCATTCCAACATGCACACGACTCGGTACCCCACTAACTTATCCATGCATGCAACCATTGACTAGATAACTCACTAGCTAATGATCCGGCTGACTACACATACACACGACTAGATGACTAACACACCAACTAACTCACCCATGCATCACCCAGCCGCTGCTCTCGGCCACACGCTGCTGCTTGGCTCCGGCCGCACGCACGCAGGGCTCATTCACCATGGGCATGGTGCAGCACCAGCGTCCGGACTCGACCAACACGCGCACACGTGTTGATCATCATTGTGACGTGGCTTATTCCTAACATCGGAAAGAACATGCGAACTGAGCCGGCCCATTTGAACGCAATGAACAGAAAACACAACAGGATGACACTGTAGCGAGTGGAATCTGCTCTGCAGCGCCCGTCGTACTGTAGCTATCAGTACTGTAGCATTAGATTTACTATATCAGCTGTTTTTTTAGTCGTGTTATTTTATAATATTTTAAAATACATATTGAACATACTTAATATACATTGAACATCTATTATATAATTAAAACATAAGTAAAACAAGCCATCACATTGATCCACATAGATTAAATTATCACAGTCGTTACGCAGAAAAATCGTGGCATACAACTAACTCAACATGTCACGTCTAAATAGTCCAGGACTTCTTTTTTCATGCGCTCATATTTTTTATATAAAGATATGTCTAAAACAGTCACGTGTACCCTAAAAATACAGTCACGTGTGAGTTTGCATAGGTCCTCCTAGGAAACCTAGCACGTGTGCTCCACAACTTAAACAAAATAATTTGAAAAGATCAATTACACACGTAATAGTATGCATGCCCTTCCTAAGCCCTGTCAAAAAAGAAAAAAACGCATACCTTCGCCAAGAAGGCTTCGTAGCGGAGAGTTGTATTGGAACTTGAATTATTTATTAAGGAAAAAGTGGAAGACTCACGACATGGAAGCTGATTTCTTACTTCTTACACCACCGATTTAGGGAGAGAGAGAGAATACATGTGGCGACTAGACGTCGTCGTTGCAGATGCCTCCTCGACCCCTCATCGCAGACAAGGTCGCTATTCCCTCCTTTCCTCCTCTCTGGCTCGCGCAGCTCGAGCGCTTCCTGGGCTGCTGCCGGATTGATTCGGTTGATAGCAAGGGCGTAGGCTGCTGCCGGATTGATTCCGTTGATAGCAAGGGCGCCATTGACTTATTGGCCAAGAGCCCGTGACTTATTCCCTTGGATAAAGCAGGCACATCCATCGTTCTGGTCCGCGTGGATAGTACAGACTATTCAGATGAGATTTGTTGGATTTATTAATTGTCACACATGCATCAACGGTTCAACACAAAGGAAGCAAGTTGAATGGCCTCCATGACAGTAACATATCAGTTCGGTAAGGATGAAGATAACAATTTTAGTAACTATATTCAACGAATATTATTTGTGATGTGTTTTATTCATGTATCTATACCACCCAAGAGTATATATGTCATCAATTCATATGGTTTTCATAAAGGACTTTAGTCTCTTCATAATTTATAACATAGCAACATCAATCTAAGGAAGTACTCGTGGAACCAAAGGGGAATATGCATGTACAATACTCCAAAGTTTAGATGCATACTGCTTCCGAACTTAGTCATGCATTTTTATATTTTCTAAGTTATGTGTTATGTTCCCATCCACGATTGAAATCCTGAAATAATCATAGATAATTATCAGCATGTGGATGGCCTCTAATTAGTAGGTTGACTTTTACAGACAAATATAATACTCCCTCCATCATAGAATAAGTGTCTCAACTTTGTACTAACTTTAGTACAAAGTTATACTAAAGTTGAGACACTTATTTTGGGATGGAGGGAGTATATAATGGGCTATGGTATATACTGTACCATGTGATCATTTAATGGGCTTCTAATTCGTATTTAGAGTTCACCCTTTCTTCTATGTCTGCACTGAACCGGATTAGTTGGTTACCTGTTACAGGCTACAGTCATTGGAAATAAATGATGGGTGGTCTGTAGAAACTGATCTCGGGCTGCATAAATAGTAGGTTTAGTATTACGGGATAATTGCGTAATTTCGTAACATATTCTTAGGTGTATCCGTGTATGCTCGATTTTTTTGCATAAATGTGTTTTTGTTTATACATTGTAGACACTCATAAGAAAACTATTACATTTTACATATAAATGTTTGACTCTCAGGAAACTAAATGGCCGAATTGCAGGTCTAATTCAATTTGTTTGCTGTCATTAGACACTTCTAATTTTCTGAATATTTTTTAATCTACCATTAGACTTTTTGAAAAACAATCTAGATATATTGTTGCTTCTTTGTGGCAAACTTCAAAAGTCCCTACCTATAAAGAGAAAATTGATCAACTGAACCACTTTGATCTAGAACAGATGTTATGGGTTTTTTTCGACAGAGCTCTCAAGGACAAAATTTCAAATATTGAATCAAAGACTAAATATTGTCAACTTGGAATAAGATTTTAATTAAAGTATCAATTTTGATTTCTTTAGATAGCAAACAAGATGTAGCGGGAAGGAAAATATGTGAAACGTAGCATGACTCTTTAGATGGCAAACAAGATGTAGCAAGAAGGAAAATACATGAAACGTAGCATGACTAGGATGTATCGACATACTTTGAGTGTTTCTCTCAATGCGTCAAAAAGCAGTAGTACGAACATGAGTGTGTTGGACAGTACAAGAGCGTGTCTGGCCTGCGTAGAATGAAGACAAGTGAAAGCATGCACCATTACTTCAAAAGGAACGACCATAAGTCTATAAGCTCTAACTTGGGAATAGCATATTGTAAGAGCAACGTAGTGTTGTGAGACACCAACCTAAAGTCTTGGAAGCAACAAATCATGCCGAATATGAATGAATGACCTGTTTCGAGTAAGACAAGCATGTATTGGAGCTTATGGCAAAATTCATTTGCATAACACTGTGATATAGTTGAGATACTTCTATTTTTTATGAATATTTTTTAATCTACTATTAGACGTCTTGAAATATATTTTTTTCATCTGGATTCCGAGAAGGTAACTATGTGAACGTATAATAGTAATAGCACTAATCATGACATAGATAGAGAAAAGGCCAACTGTCCAGATGTATGACATGGATATTTCATATATACATTTCTTAAAATTTCTCTCAAAAGATGTTCAAAAAGAATTATAATAAGGTGTTCCAACTTTGGTGTTTATTTATCTTTGGTGCGTGAATAAGAAAAGCATGTACTCTGAACAACATGTAATAACTTTTCAAGTAAACGAACATTTTGAAGTAAATATACCAACAGAGAATGTAATTAATTATAAAGTAAATCTAAATTTTTTTTCTTTGCGGAGTTATTTTCATAGAAATGTCATCTATGATATTACAAATAAATATTCATAGGAAAAATATTAGTCAAAATCATATCATCAAGAACATGTATAAATGAAGGCATCTATGGTAGTACATATAAAATCTAGCCGCGCATTGCGCGGGTCACTCCGCTAGTTTTCTTTATATAAGATTAACATTTTGTTAATATATGATGAAAATTTTTGTAATAGACATTGAACTTTTTATATATCACACAAGAAAAGAGAGAAAAACATAAAAGAAAAATAACAAAAAAGAGAAAACCCAAATGGAAAAAGGAACCAAATAAACACCAGACCAAAACCGCCGAAAACACAGAAAATGTTCAAAAAATCAGAAGCAAAAAATCACGTAAGAAAAACAAAAAAACACATGAAATAGCGGATGAACAACACCCGATTCTGTACGTGGGCCGGCCAAGGGGAGGCGCCCCTCCAAGTAGCCACGACGATTTGACGCTCACGAGCGTCAAATAGGATCTGCCCTGCTTGACAGCCATCACATCCTCATCTGCTTGCTGCCACCATGACAAGATCCAAATCACTAATTAAGAAGCATCATTTCCAAATATCACTTCAACCTCTCAGGTTGCGACAAGTGATACATTGTATATGCGTCACTTATCGTAACCTGGGAGCTTTTTTTTTGTAGATCTGTTTATTCAAAAGGTTTTATCTCTTAAATTATGCGTCCAAATCTCGAGCCGTTTTCACCATTGGATATCTCACGTCTAGATATTCAAAACTAGACCCCATGTTGACAGGTATTGAGAAACATTTGTTACACAACAAAACTGAACCAGGAACACGTTTTCTTTCATTTCCGAATGATGCACAACAAATCTGTGCATCCATGTAAAGTAAACACATGCCTCTCGCAGAAATAAAAGCATTTTTTCCGTTCCCTAGAGGCACGGTCGTGCCTCTGGCGGAAGCAAAAAAAGTGTTTTCCATAAAAAAAATCAATATTTTTCCCAAAAGCTAATCAAGACCAGGAAAAATCCATCTAAAAAGCCAAAAACGCGTGCAGAAAATTAAAAAAAAAGGAGGGAGCATCCAGAGCGTGACACGTAGCGGTGGCTGTCTCATCCCACCCTAGGTGATCGTTGCGGAGCTTCCGAAGGAGTACTCCTTGGTTAGTTGCTCTGTAACAACATGCATATGTTTGGCTGGACGTGTCGAGCATGCTTTTGGCCCGGCTCGTGGCCCGTTCTGGAATATGGACCACACGGTCATGGCCCGCTAAAAAATCAATCGGTCTGAGGTGTCAAATTTGGCCTGGGCTTTGACTAGTCCGCTCAGTTGAACCGAGAAATGGCCCCAACGCACGCACAAGCACACTCTATTCCTACGCTCACTCAATCGTGACGCCCTTCCTCACCTTATCCTAGCACCGCCGCTGGCCACTTCCTCCCCGTCCCTGCCTCCCATCTCATCGCCGCCAACGGCTGTCTCCTTCCCCTGCCTCCCGGTGTTGCCTTGATTCGAGCTGGTGCAACCAGCGCACGCATAGCTGGGTGCAGGCAAGCAACCAGCAGAGCACGCACGGCCACCGGCGCACAGCACGTACAGCCACCACCCTCCGTGCAACGAACTACCTTGTCTAGGAGGTCTGCAACCTTCAGGTCTCCTTCCCCACGCAAGAACTCGACCAGATTTGCCCCAAAGTCTTCTCCATGATCCTCCAACTCCAAGTCTAGGCACCCTCGTTCATCGTTGATTACCTAGCCGTCGTTGCTTCCCCGGCCTCCTCGACCTCGCCATCAGGTTCTCCGTGAGTCATCGTATCTTTTCCCTTCGTTCCCCCCTCTGATTAGGACCCATAGCCATGACTTTCCATCATTGTCGATGCCATGGTCACTATCCCCTTGTCATGTCCGGTCTTCTCGGTTCGGCCCGTGCTTTGAAACCACCGGCCCGGTCCCTGAAAACAGGACAGCGAAGCAGGTCGGTTCGGTCTGGTCCACTCTGATGCATATGCAGGCGGATCAAGACTGAACCAACAAACATGCTTACACTGGACAAGTTGTGGATCTTCACATATAGTGACGACATGATGTTGTAAGGAAGGTAGGCATGTACAATATACTTGAATGGGATTTGGTCATATGGAATATGAATATATTGTTGGATTAATAATTAAGAACTACATAGTTGTAATAAAGATATTCAATATAAGTAGCATGCATGGTTGCATTTTGAAGTACGCATTTTCAAATGCATGGTGGCATATTAAAGATGGCATGGTTACATATTAAGATAAGTATATTTAGTTAAAATGATTCATGGTTCTACGAACCAAACAAGCATTAGAAAAAAAATTCTAAGAAACAAATCATCCAATATTCCTACGGAAATCCTTTGAACCAAAGAGAGGCTGTCATGGGCAAGTACTGTTGAGTTGCATAACTGTAAGGGCTAGCCTCTCTTTGCTGAATTGCATGGCAACTCAACAATACGGCAATTATCGTTGTTGTTGTCTGGAAGTTTAACACCGCAACTATCTAGATTAGATCTCAGACCATTACGGCACACTACCGGACTGGCCCTCGATGCCGCCGGCCGCCGAATGTCAGCAGAGGCACCAATGCCGTCGGTTTAGATGTATGCCGATGGCCCCCATCGGCATATACCCGTCGGCGTAGATCACGTCAACGTAGATGTGTCAGACCGTCGACATAGGTATATATGCCGACGGTCTCCGTACGGCCGTCGGCATATATAAGCCGTCGGCAATGATTTTCAGCTGATGGCCGTCGACGGCGCCCTCAAACTGGCCGACAAATAGCGGGCTGCCATGTGGCAAAGCTTTGTCGACGGTTTTGCCGTCGGCATAGATGAAAATCTATGCCGACAGCGAAGCCGTCGGCATACCTTTGCCACGTGGCAGCAGCTGGGAGCTCCTGGCAGCGGAGGCGGCATACCTGTGCCACGTGGCAGTCGCTGGGCACTCCTGGGCATGGATATGCCGACGGCTTTGCCGTCGGCATAGATCTTTGATAATTTTTTTACATTTTTTCTGTTTTCTCTGTTTCAACTCATTTTGACAGCATTTCAAAGCAGAAAATATATATACACAGAAATATGACAGATCATCATGAAGTTCATCATCTAAAGATACTCAAGATCATCATCATCATTTAAACATACTCAAGTTAAACATCTAAAGATCATCATCAGCGAAACTTCATGAACATAGAGATTTGCAAGACATGGAACATCATCATCTAAAGAAACTAACAAGGAGGAACATGAAAGGTATGGCACGACGGCGACATGCACGGGTATCATCAACAACATCAGGCAAGAACAACGCCGCCAAGACCACCACCGCCAAAACCGCCACTGCCAAGACCACCTCCGCCAAAACCGCCACCGCCGAGACCAGCACCACTCTGCCAGATCGGAGTGACTGGGGTCGAGGAAGCAGGAGTCGAGCCACCGGTCCCCTACATGTTTGAGAGAAGATTCTAATGGTAAATATGGTATGATAGTGTTGAATGAACGAGAACAAGTTTGTCATTAGTTAGGCAAATGAACTAACCGGACCATCACTGCCTAGTGCCACCCACTCATCGAACGTGGGCACATGTGGGGATTCTACCGTAGGTGGTGGTGGGGGTCCCATTTGTGGTGGATCCATGCGGTTACTCCAAGACGCCAACATAGCCTGGATGTTAGTTAAACAAGCAAACTAGAAGGTCAGAAGGAATGAAAGTGCAAAATTTTAGCTTGGTTTTAAGAGGGCAAAACTAACCGTCATAATCTGACGGTTGTAATCATCGTTTTCCTTCACTGATTGCAAGTCCTCCCATGCCTCGAGATTCCTATGCTCGACAAAGGCCTTATATGCCTACAAAATTTAGGTTGTTTCTAAGTGAGCAATGCTGAAAATAAACTGAGAAAGTTAGAGACAAAGAAGATAAAGGGGAAGTACTTACAGCATGCTGGCGGGCTAAGGGAGGCTGCAAACGCCCCGTACTCTCTAACGGGCTCGGGTTGATAGCCCGAAGCCGTGTGTACGAGACTGAAGGAGTGATCAAGCCATCGAAACAGGGATACCGGCCATGGGGCTTCCCCTGGATGGCCACCACCCCGTGTCGTCGATATGAGACTGGGCGACGTCAGGAGCACCCCGACCAGGATGCAGCCTGTGAAACTGCTGAGTGTAAGACTCCAGGTGCTCCTCGGTCTTGCCGTAGTACTGGCTCTCACCGGCCTTGCGATCACTATGCTCGCGGGCCAGCTTCCACGACTCAATATATGAGAGCGGCCTCTTCAACTTGTCCTCCTGCAATGTCGCCGCAGAAGTTAGCCATACATAAGAACATGACGGTAAAAAGAAGAACAAAAATGCATCATGCATCTAGATATACTTTCATGGCCTTGAAGCCCCAGTGGTTCCTGTTTCCTTGGCCATGTGTCCCGTGAGGAAGTCCTGGATTATGGGGTGTTTGGGTAGCCGGACTATACCTTCACCCGGACTCCAAGACTATGAAGATACAAGATTGAAGACTTTGTCCCGTGTCCGGATGGGACTTTCCTTGGCGTGGAAGGCAAGCTTGGCGATGCGGATATCCAAGATCTCCTACCATTGTAACCAACTTTGTGTAACCCTAACCCTCTCCGGTGTCTATATAAACCGGAGGGTTTTAGTCCGTAGGACAACTTCATCATACAACAATCATACCATAGGCTAGCTTTTAGGGTTTAGCCTCCTTGATCTCATGGTAGATCTACTCTTGTACTACCCATATCATCAATATTAATCAAGCAGGACGTAGGGTTTTACCTCCATCAAGAGGGCCCAAACCGGGTAAAACATCGTGTTCCTTGCCTCCTGTTACCATCCGGCCTAGACGCACAGTTCGGGACCCCCTACCCGAGATCCGCCGGTTTTGACACCGACATTGGTGCTTTCATTGAGAGTTCCTCTGTGTCGTCGCTTTTAGGCCCGATGGCTCCGTCGATCATCAACAACAATGCAGTCCAGGGTGAGACTTTTCTCCCCGGACAGATCTTCGTCTTCGGCGGCTTCGCACTGCGGGCCAATTCGCTTGGCCACCTTGAGCAGATCGAAAGCTACGCCCCTGGCCATCAGGTGAGGTTTGGAAGCCTAAACTGCACAGCTGACATCCGCGGGGACTTGATCTTCGATGGATTCGAGCCACAGCCAAGCGCGCCGCACGATCTCGATGGGCATGATATAGCTCTGCCGCCGAACAGCGCCTTGGAGGCCGCACACGCATCGGTCCCGACCATTGATTCAGAGCCTACTGCGCCGATCGAGGATCAACGGTTGGACGCTGCCTCAGGGGCTGCGATCTCAGAGGCGATCGAGCCGAACTCCAGCCCCGCACTCCGCATGGCCCGTGACTCCGAGGAGCCGGATTCCTCTCCAAACTCTGAGCCCCCCGCGCCCCTGCCGATCGAATCCGATTGGGCGCCGATAATGGAGTTTACCACCGCGGACATCTTTCAGCACTCGCCCTTCGGCGACATCCTGAATTCTCTAAAGTCTCTCTCTTTATCAAGAGAGCCCTGGCCAGACTACGGTCAGCAACGTTGGGATACGGACGATGAGGAAATTCAAAACCCACCCACCACCCACTTCGTAGCCACTGTCGATGACTTAACCGACATGCTTGACTTCGACTCCGAAGACATCGACGGCATGGACGACGATGCAGGAGACGAACAAGAACCAACACCTGTTGGGCGCTGGAAGGCCACCTCGTCATATGACATATATATGGTGGACACTCCAAAGGATGGAGATGGCGACGGAACAGCGGGGGACGATACCTCTAAGAAACAGCCCAAGCGGCGACGTCAGCGGCGCCGCTCTAAATCCCGCCAAAGCAAAAACGGTGATTCCGGCACGGGAGATAATACTACTCCAGATAGCGCCGAAGAACACCCCCTCCAGCAAGATTCAGCACAGCAGGACAGAGAAGCCAGCCCTCACGAGAGGGCGGCGGACCAAGAGGTCGAGGACGATAATTATACACCTCCCTCCGAAGACGAGGCAAGCCTCGACGACGACGAGTTCGTCGTGCTAGAGGATCTCGCCGAACAAGAGCGTTTTAAACGCAGGCTTATGGCCACGGCAAGCAGCCTCAAGAAAAAGCAGCAACAGCTTAGAGCTGATCAGGATTTTCTAGCTAACAGATGGACTGAAGTCCTTGCGGCCGAAGAGTATGAACTCGAACGCCCCTCCAAGAGTTACCCAAAGCGCAGGCTGCTACCCCGACTAGAGGAGGAAGCACCTACATCACCAGCGCATGACATGGCCGACCGGCCACCTCGTGGCCGCGACAGAGAGGCCTCTTGGCCCTCCACTCAAGCCATGCCCCGACGCCGCGTCAAGCGTACTAAGGCACGGAAAATGCGCCCGATCTGCGCGACATACTGGAGGACAAGGCAAGGCAAACAAGATCGATCTACGGATCGCGTAGGCGCCCCACGGCACGTGACGGTGATCGTCACTTCGGATGCAATAAATCCGGCCGGGCCGAACTCAACAGACAAAGCTCCTTCGAGCTGCGTCGTGATATAGCCCAATATAGAGGCGCCGCACACCCACTATGCTTCACAGATGAAGTAATGGATCATAAAATCCCTGAGGGCTTCAAACCTGTAAACATCGAATCGTACGATGGCACAACAGATCCTGCGGTATGGATCGAGGATTATCTCCTTCATATCCACATGGCCCGCGGTGATGATCTACATGCCATCAAATACCTCCCACTCAAACTTAAGGGACCGGCCTGGCATTGGCTTAACAGATTGCCAGCAGACTCAATCGGTTCTTGGGAGGACCTGGAAGCCACATTCCTTGACAACTTCCAGGGCACTTATGTGCGACCACCGGACGCCGATGACCTAAGCCACATAATTCAGCAGCTAGAGGAATCGGCCAGGCAATTCGGGACACGGTTCCTAACAAAGAAAAACCAGATAGTCGACTGTCCGGATGCAGAGGCCTTAGCGGCCTTCAAGCATAATATCCGTGACGAGTGGCTTGCCCGGCACCTGGGATAGGAAAAGCCGAAATCTATGGCAGCCCTCACGACACTCATGACCCGCTTTTGCGCGGAAGAAGACAGCTAGCTAGCTCGCAGCAACAATTTCACCAAGAACCCTGGTAATTCGAATACCAAGGACAAAAGCGACAGGTCGCGTCGGAACAAACAAAAGCATCGCGTTAACAGCGACGGCAACGAGGATACGGCAGTTAATGCCGGATTCCGAGGCTACAAATCTGGTCAACGGAAAAAGCCATTCAAAAGAAATACTCAGGGCCCGTCCAGTTTGGACCGAATACTCGACCGCTTGTGCCAGATACATGGCACCCCCGAAAAGCCAGCCAATCACACCAACAGGGATTGTTGGGTGTTCAAGCAGGCAGGCAAGTTAAGAGCCGAAAACAAAGACAAGGGGCTGTATAGCGACAACGAGGAGGAGCCCAGGCCGGCGAAAAACGGCGGACAGAAGGGATTTCCCCCGCAAGTGCGGATGGTGAACATGATATACGCAACCCACATCCCCAAGAGGGAGCGGAAGCATGCGTTACGGGACGTATATGCGATGGAGCCAGTCGCCCCAAAGTTCAACCCATGGTCCTCCTGCCCGATCACCTTTGATCGAAGGGACCACCCCACTAGCATCCGTCACGGCGGCTTCGCCGCATTGGTTCTAAACCCAATCATTGACGGCGGCAGCAGCCTGAACCTGCTTTACCAGGATACAGTGTGAAAAATGGGCATAGATCCCTCGAGGATCAAGCCCACCAAAACGACCTTTAAAGGCGTCATACCAGGTGTAGAAGCCAACTGTACAGGCTCAGTCACACTGGAAGTGTTCTTCGGCTCTCCGGATAACTTCCGAAGCGAGGAGTTAATCTTTGACATAGTCCCGTTTCGTAGTAGCTATCACGCACTGCTCGGGCAAACCGCATTCGCAAAATTCAACGCGGTACTGCACTATGCATACCTCAAGCTCAAGATGCCAGGCCCTAGAGGAGTAATCATGGTCAATGGGAACACCGAACGCTCCCTCCGAACGGAGGAGCACACGGCAGCGCTCGCAGCAGAAGTACAGAGCAGCCTCTCCAGGCAGTTCTCCAGTTCGGCCTTCAAAAAGACGGACACTGTCAAGCGCGCCCGGAGTACCCTACAACAAGACCGCCTGGCACGTTCTGAGCTAGTGTAGCAATGCGGCCCCAACCCTAGCCCTCGCGATATAGCGGAACCAGTGCTTCGCATACATAACTACGCTCTTGAAATACCATGGGCACAGGGGAAGGGGCACTATCACGGCACGCCCGAAATACGGCTTAAACCGCACCAGGGGCTGCCGGATTCCTTTTTTTCCTTTTTTCTCTTACTCTCAGGACTCCATACATTGGATGACCCGTTCGGCAATTCAACTGCCACACAAACGATGCAAGATCCAGGAAAGCAGACAAGCCACGCCGCATTATGGAACTCCCAGGTGGTCTCTATTACGAGCAGTATACCTATTTTTTAATATAATTCCGCGGCCTGCCCCTGGCCAGGACATGTCAAATAGTCCAATTTCTTTTGCTTATCGCACTATTTGTATCATTCCGCTTTCATAGCAGCCTTTCTATAAACAATGCGTAACTTTTTGTCTATTTTTTGCATTATCCTCTTTTTATATATATGTTTATCAATAACATGTTGCATCCGTACATTGTGGTACGGCAAAAATACGCCAGGGGCTTCAGTACCCATCAATATGGCATGAGAAGTCTGTACACTTTCACAAGTGCGGCACCCCGAACTTATAGCACTATATGCATCGGCTCCGAATCATGATTTGGGTCAATAGTTGGGTTTGCCCGGCTCCTATGTTTTGGTGCCTTACGTTCCGCTATATCGGCTAAGGTAGCACTAGGAGAACTACTGCGATTGTGCCCCAGTTGAGCTGGGCTGAGCACCTCAGTAGAGAAAGCTAAAACTGACTGTCATGATGAGGCGAGAGACCGGGCGCTGTTCGAGAGGTTTTTCGAGTCCTTAAAGTCTTATGCCGCTTCCAGCGAGGAACCGGCTTTGTCCGGCCAAGGCGTGGATAGCGCCCCGAACTTGGTCTTCCGAATACTAGGGGCTTCGCCGAAATTTAAAATTATAGAGTTCTATGGCTAAGTGAGAGTGTTCAAGCATTATAGTCCGATTGCCTTGTTCGTTGTGCTGAGCGCCTCCCTCGACGGACCCAATCATGGGAAAAAGAGCGCTCAGGTTTATCCCGAACACCCCAGCACTAGTGGCACGGGGGCAGAAGCCGACGACTGGCCATCTCTCAATTTTTTGATAAATGGCCGCACAGAAAGTAATATTTTAAATTCAAGCATTGCTTAGCGCATATGAATTAGTTTTCAGCGCACAGGATAACACGAGCGAGTTCATTCAAAAATTACATCCTTGGTGCATTCATCCGCCATAAGGCAGGCACCGGCTAGAACATCCTTGTAATAGTTCTCGGGCTTGCGATGCTCCTTCCCCGGCGGTGGCCCGTCCCTCACAAGCTTCTCACCGTCCAGCTTACCCCAGTGCACCTTTGCACGGGCAAGGGCCCTACGTGCACCTTCGATGCAGACAGAGCGCTTGATGATCTCGAGCCTTGGAAAAGCCTCCACCAGCCGCCGCACTAGTCCGAAGTAGCTCCCAGGCAGGGCCTCTCCAGGCCACAGCCGAACTATGAAGCACTTCAGGGCCTGTTCGGCCGCCTTGTGGAGCTCGACCAGCTGCTTCAGCTGGTCGCTCAAGGGCACAGGGTGTCTGGCCTCAGCGTACTGAGACCAGAACACCTTCTCCGTCGAGCTGCCCTCCTCGGCTCGGTAGAATGCGGCGGCATTGGATACGCTGCGGGGAAGATCTGCGGATGCCCCTGGAGAGCTCCGGATTCGGGTAAGTAACAAGTAGTTTACTTCTATATGTCTGCTTTGCATAGAGAATGCCTTACCCGCCGCTATCTTTTTCACCGCATCCAATTCCTGGAGGGCCTTCTGGGCTTCGGCCTTGGCAGATTTGGCAGTTTTAAGGGCCGTAGCAAGCTCGGACGCTCGCGTCTTCGAGTCGAGCTCCAAACTCTCATGTTTTTTCATGAGAGCATGAAGCTCTTGCTGCACCTCGCCGACCTGCACCTCAAATATCTCCCGCTCGGTGCGCTCCATGGCCGCTCTCTTCTTGTCCTCGGACAGTCCCTGCTTGAGGGTCGCCACCTCAGTTGTGGCCCCTACAATAAGCAGTATACTCCTGTCATTTTTTGCAATTGCGTCTTCTTATAGGCATTTTTTCTATAAGGTATCTCTTACCTTCTTTCTCCTCGAGCTGCCGTTTGGCAAGGCCGAGCTCTTGCTCGGTCCGCTTGAGGCCCTGCTTTAGGGCACCCACCTCCGCAGTCAGTGTGGCGGTGGCCAGCAGCGAAGCCTGCATACGTATATTGACTCCTTTTTAGTTAGACTCCTGCGATATTTAATAGATCCTCTATTCGGCTTTTCTTTCCGAACGCCAAACAGAGCATCAGGGGCTACTGTCTATGCGGTAATATTTTTACATATTTCAACTTACCTCGAAGCCTGTTAGAAGGCTAGCACAAGCTTCAGTAAGTCCGCTTTTGGCGGACCGAACCTTCTGGACCACCATACTCATGATGGTACGGTGCTCCTCGTCGATGGAGGCGCCCTTAAGCACCTCCAGCAGATTGTCTGGCGCCTCCGGTTGGACGGAGGACGCCGGCTCAATAGGCTTGCTCCTCTTGGCAGGAGTTCGCCTGCCGCGGTCCGGAACCATTGATGATTCCGCCGCGCTTAAAGCCGGACTTGGAGCCCTGGGGGGTCTTGTCCCCTTTACTCCTGGAGTTTGGGAGGTCGCCTCGCAGCTCCTCCTGGACCACCTCCTCTTGCCCCGGAGCTTGTCGCGACGCCACTTCGGCGTCATCCGCAGCACAGGGGGAGGCAGCGGGCGGAACTGAATTCACGTCCGATGAATCCAGGGAGCCGCTCGACGACTCGTCGAGCCCATCCTTGGGCGGGCTGCATGATTATATTCGACATTAGGGAAAGCTGCGCAACAAAAAGAATATCATGAGTTACTCTGGTATCCGAACACTTATGATTTCGCCAGACGCTTGGCCCTGTCCGTCCGCTCCTCTTCGTCCTCGTCGGCGTCGGGGGCGTAGTCCGGCGGAGGGGTTTTCCTCTTCTTGGACCCTTCGGCCTCCCCTACTAGGGCGGCCTTCCTCTTCTTTCCTCCCCCCGCTGGAGGGGGAGAGGTCTCTTCTTCCTCCTCCTCGTCTTCACGGGAGGAGTGCGTCTCGGACTCATCGGACGACGAGTCCGACACCACCATATGCCGGGAACTCTTTCGAGTCCCCGTGGCCTTCTTCTTCTTGGCCTTCTTCTCCGGAACCACATAAGGTGCCGGAACCAGCAGCTTCACTAAGAGAGCAGGGGCTGGGTCTTCGGGTAAGGGAGCCAGACAGTTAATCAGTCCGGACTTCGCCTGCCAATCCTGTCAAAGGTGAGGGAGTTTAGATCCCGCATAGAATCAAACTATGAAGAAAACTTAACATCCTGTAAAAGGTGAAAATATTTTACCTCGCCAGCAGGACGCTGCGAGCTGAATCCGCGGTCTTCGGAGGCGGATGTGGGAGCCTCGGCGCCTTTGGTTAGCCCCTTCCAGACATCTTCGTACGTCGTGTCGAAGAGCCTGCTCAGAGTTCGGTGCTGCGCCGGGTTGAGCTCCCACAAATTGAAGTCCCGTTCTTGACACGGAAGGATCCGGCAGACGAGCATAACCTGGATTACGTTGACAAGCTTGAGCTGCTTGTTCACCAGGGATTGGCTGCATTTTTGCAGTCCGGTCACCTCTTCTTCGTCGCCCCACGACAAGCCCGTCTCCTTCCAGGACGTGAGCCGCGTAGGGGGTCCGGATCAGAATTCAGGGACTGCGATCCACTTCGTATCGCGTGGCTCGGTGATGTAAAACCACCCTGACTGCCACCCCTTCAAGGTCTCTACAAAGGAGCCCTCGAGCCATATGACGTTGGCTATTTTGCCCGCCATGGCACCTCCGCACTCTGCCTGGTTGCCGCGCACCACCTTTGGCTTGACGTTGAAGGTCTTGACCCAGAGGCCGAAATGGGGGCGGATGCAGAGGAAAGCCTCACACATGACGATAAACGCCGAGATATTGAGGATGAAGTTCGGGGCCAGATCGTGGAAATCTAGGCCATAGTAGAACATGAGCCCGCGGACAAAAGGGTGGAGAGGAAAACCCAGTCCGCGGAGGAAGTGGGGAAGAAATACTACCCTCTCATGGGGCCTTGGGGTGGGGAGAAGCTGCCCCTCCTCAGGAAGCCGGTGCGCGATGTCTTTGGACAGGTATCCGGCCTTCCTTAGCCTTTTGACACGGCCCTCCGTGACGGAGGAGACCATCCACTTGCCTCCCGCTCCGGGCATTGTTGGAGAAGGTTGAGGTAGGAAGTGCGGGCTTGGGCGCTGGAGCTCGGGTGCGCAGAAGATGGATAGGCAAAGGAGGAAGAAGGCATAGGTAAAATGGTGGATCCTTATCCCCTTATATGAGCGGATGCGACTATGCGTCCCCACCAGCCTAGTAAAACCCGCTTGCCTCCCAAGCGCCGTGATAAATGGCGCGGTTGGGTTACCCACGTCCGTATTGATGAGAATTCCATAAATGGGGGACACGATCTCTGCTTTGACAAGACGTGCCAAGGAAACCGCCTCGCAAAACACGCTGAGGTGGAAAAGTGAAAATGATTCGAATAAAGGCTTGGCCGTAGTGTGATGTCACGCTGCGGAATACGTCAGTAGAGTAGATTTGTGTTAATATTATTCTCTCTGTGGAAATACGTGGAAACTTGTTTTGCAGAGCCGGACACTACTCTTGGTGTTTACAAACTTTTATGAATAATTTGGAGGAGGAACCCGCCTTGCAATGCCGAAGACAATCTATGCGCCGGGCTCGTCGTCATTGAAGCCTGGTTCAGGGGCTACTGAGGGAGTCCTGGATTAGGGGGTGTTCGGGTAGCCGGACTATACCTTCAGCCGGACTCCAAGACTATGAAGATACAAGATTGAAGACTTCATCCCGTGTCCGGATGGGACTTTCCTTGGCGTGGAAGGCAAGCTTGGCGATGCGGATATTCAAGATCTCCTACCATTGTAACCGACTTTGTGTAACCCTAACCCTCTCCGGTGTCTATATAAACCGGAGGGTTTTAGTCCGTAGGACAACTTCATCATACAACAATCATACCATAGGCTAGCTTTTAGGGTTTAGCCTCCTTGATCTCGTGGTAGATCTACTCTTGTACTACCCATATCATCAATATTAATCAAGCAGGACGTAGGGTTTTACCTCCATCAAGAGGGCCCGAACCTGGGTAAAACATCGTGTTCCTTGCCTCCTGTTACCATCTGGCCTAGACGCACAGTTCGGGACCCCCTACCCGAGATCCGCCGGTTTTGACACCAACATCCCGTCTTTTCCACGGTTAGCACGGGCCTTGCTGCTCTTGGCAGCAAACTCTGCATCCTCGCCGAGCCACCTATCCACCAAGCGCGCCCATCCATCATCCACTCTGTATCCACTGTCCTCACTCCATGCAAGTCACGGTACCCACATTATCAAAAGCTGCGACACTACTTTCAAAAGCTGCGACATTATCAAAAGCTGTGCCACTTAATGATATTATAAACAACCGCGACGCCACGGGCCGGATTGCCAAATGGGCCATTGAGCTCCTCCCATTCGACATAACATACAAACCCCGGCGAGCCATTAAATCGCAAGTATTGGCCGACTTTGTCGCCGAATGGACGGAAGCTGAACTACCTAAAGAGTACGGCGCATACTCCAATTGGATCATGCACTTAGACGGCTCCAAAATGCTGGCTGGTCTGGGGGCTGGCATCATCCTGACATCCCCAACCGGAGATACAGTCCAATACATGCTGCAGATACTGTATACAGACTCCAACAACGCAGCCGAATACGAACCCTGTTACATGGTCTTCTGATGGCAGTTTCCATGGGCATTCAACGCCTGGAGGTGCGTGGGGATTCAAACCTTGCAATATACCAAATAAATGGAGACTTCTATTCCAAGGATCCGAAGATGGCGGCCTACTGAAACGCCGTCCTAAAGATGGCAGCTCGGTTCGAGGGGCACGAATTTCACCATGTGGCTCGGGAAAACAATCAGGCGGCGGATATCCTCGCCCGCATCGGCGCAAAACGCGATGCGATCCCCCCCAACATATTTTTGGAAAGGTTGTTTAAGCCATCCGTGGTATGGGAAGGGGACACCGGTAACAATAGTCCGGACCCAGCCAAAATACCCAATAACGAACAGTCTCATAATCGGAGGCTCTGCCACCTAAATAACACCTTCAGCCCACGTAATAATGGCCATCATCGCCCCGTGGACAGAACCATTCCTGGCCTACCTAACTAGGCAGGAACTTCCCGAGGACCAAAATGAGGCACGCTGCATAGTGCGGCAATCTAAAGCCTATAGGGTCCACGAGGGAGAGCTGTATAAAAAAGCACTACCGGAATCCTTCAAAGGTGCATCTCCGGAGAGGAAGGGCGGAAGCTTTTGGCAGAAATTCACGCCGGACTCGGCGGCCGCCACCCCGCAGCCCGGGCCCTTGTAAGCAAGGCCTCCCGTACAGGTTTTTATTGGCCGACGGCCCGGGAAGACGCACATGACTTGGTCCAAAGCTGCATCGGTTGCCAGCTTTTTGCAAACCAAAGCCACATGCCACCCACCGCCCTCCAAACAATCCCCATTACATGGCCCTTCGTGGTCTGGGGGATTGACATGGTTGGACCCCTTAAAGGGGGAACCCATAAGAAAGAATACTTACTGGTCATGGTGGATAAATTCACCAAATGGATAGAAGCCAAACCTGTTAAAACAGCCAAATCCGGACCGGTGATAGAGTTCATATCCGGGGTTGTACACCGTTATAGCATCCCCCAAAGCATCATCACCGACAACGGCACGAACTTCACGGCCGACGAGGTAAAACTCCAGTGCAGCAACATGGGCATCAAGCTCGATTATGCTTCTGTCTATCACCCACAAACCAATGGCCAAGTTGAGCGAGCAAATGGTCTTATCATGAGCGGCATCAAACCCAGATTAGTGTTGTCCTTAAAGCAGTCTAACACCCACTGGGTAGAGGAGCTCGACTCCGTACTCTGGGGGCTGTGGACCACGCCGAATCGTACTGCCAGATACACACCCTTCTTTATGGTGTACGGTGCAGAGGCGGTTCTGCCGTGTGACATAATTCATGACTCACCTCGAGTGCGCATGTACGAAGAAAGAGAATCCGAGCTCGATCGGCAGGACAGTCTGTACACCCTGGAGGAGGAGCGCGACGTGGCAAAAGCCCGTTCCGCATTCTATCAGCAACGGGCTCGCAGATACCAAAGCAGAGAAGTACGCGCCAAAACTTATAACGTTGGCGAGTTAGTTCTATGCCTGCCGGAGAAGAAAAAGACCAAGCTCGAGCCCAAATGGGAAGGTCCCTTCATTATTGACCAAGTTCTAACCGGTGGAGCGTACCGTCTGCAGGACGCATCGAATAATCGACCTGAGCCGAACCCATGGAATGCAGCCAGACTCCGAAGATTCTACACCTAGCGCCGGACTCTATGTTCGTCTCTTTCCTTTGTCCATTTTTTCAGATACATTATCTGTCTTTTTTCTCTTTCTTTCTTTTATTATTTCTCAAGGCCTTCAAGGGCCAACTTGTGCCTCACTTGCACACTATTGACCCGCTAACTGCGCCCATTATACCTGGGGGCTTCTTACACAGAAGCTTAATTATTTATCTGGGCTTCATGCCCCGCACATGCGTTATTCTTCCACATGTACCTTTTCTTCACCATTATATGCATCGATATGACTTAAGTTTTGGCCAAGGTGGGTTGCCTAGCTCTTGTATTTATGCCCTACATTCCCGTTAATTCAGCTAGGGCATAAGGGGAGCACCTCTGCGATTGTTACTGCCGGGTCAGCCAGATGTGTACCTCAGATTGGGTGAAGCCAAAACCAAGCGTTATACTCGGTCGGTGAACAAAAGATGGTTTTTATTTATTTTCCATATGTGCCCCCAGATGTTATTTCCCGCGTCTCCTCTCGCAGTCCGGACATGCACTTTAGGGCATGCGTACCCAGGGAAAGGAACCCCTAACGGAACTATTCTCCCTGGAAGATGTTTCTTACTACCCATGTAATATCACATAACTAGTTGGATACTTGTCTGTTCAAGCACTAGTGACCCCTACGCCTGGTTTCCACGCATACCCCGGTTCTTATATAACTGAGCGGGTATTCGTACACACTCGGGACTATCGGGTCCTGAGGTTGAAGCGAAAAGGTCCGCCATGACAAATGATTTACAATCCGGCTAGAAGGCATTATACATGTCACTTTAATTACATAGTCATGTAGACTGACTAAATTCCTCTTCTGTACCATCCAACAGGCTGTCTAGCCTACAATCCTGTTGGGAATACTTTGCGGCTAATTCTACTTGCCCATACACTAAGCTAACGGGGATCTCTTTCCCATCGGGCCCCACAGGTCCGACCTCGGCCATGTGGTTTGGGTCAGCCTTGGTATACCGCGTCTTCACCATGGCCCAGGCTTCCCTGGAACCTTGACGGCAGGCCGATATCTTCCATAATCGGAAGCGCCACCGTGCTCCCTTGAGCTTCTCCGCAAGCTCTCCAATGCCTTCTGGCAGGGAGACGGATGGCCACAAGGCCTGGGCAATACCTTGCATCACCTGCCCAACTTGTTCGTGCAGTTGTGAGAGCTCGGGTAGAAGATCACCCGCAGACCCGGGCATCTCCTCCGTGGGACGACCCGTCAGCATACCTGCAGACATAATTCTGTTAGCCAGCTTATCTGCCGCCCCCCTTTTAAGGGTTCATCCAAGCACATACTGAAAATGCTGCGTCGAAGCCTCTTATTCTCCTTCTCGGAGTTCCCAAGCTGGGCTCGAACATCCTTCAGTTCCACGCTCAGCTTGGTATTGGCGTCTTGGAGACTGTTTTTCTCCCGCCTGACCTCAGTCAGCACGCGTTTGCCAGCCTTTAGCTGTCGTACGACATGCTGGTCCTCCGGATTCTCTCTGGATTCATCTGTAGTATCTATTGTTAGATCTGCAGCCACGCCGCACGCTATATGGTACCTATCATTCTTTGAAACAAATGTTACCAGCTGGGGACTTTTTGGGTTCCTTCAATGCGGCAACGACGGCCCGAAGTTGGGTCTTGCATTCCTCCAGCTCCTGTGACAGTCGAGTATTCTTCTCTGTAAGAACCTGCACAATAGATGATCCTTAAATCAGTTGTGCTAACTATTTCAAGTCTCAGGGGCTACTGATACATATAATCGTAAAATTTGCTTACCCGTACATCCCTTACGTACTGGTCAGCACGGAGGTACGCGTCTCCAGAAATGAAGGCATCAAATGCCTCTGGTGAGAAGCAAGCGTCACGGAGTACGGCCCGGCGACGCCTATGATTCATGGCGCTCTCCACTTCTGAATTTTTAGTAGATAGTCTATCCGCATCCTCTGTAGGGTGAGTATCCGGCGTCCGCCCCATGTCGGCTTCCGCCTCTATGTCCGGTCCTGGAACCCGACTGGTGGAAGCATGATCGGCAGCCTCACCGGACATATTCCGGCGAGCGTTTTTTCTATTAAAGAAAAACGGACGTCATTACATTTTGAGGAAGACGACAACCACGGAGCGGGGTTTTTGTCATACCTCTGCGCCGGCGTCTCCGTCCTGACCGCCTTCCTTTTTGGCCTACTCGGCCTCGGTGCCTCTTGTTGGCGAGTTGCTGCGGGTTCGGCACGACGCCCCGAATGCCTTCCCTGTAAAACACCATATGTGTATGGTAGGTGAGGTATCTAAAAGGGGATCCTAGTTTTTGGAGTTGGGATTTTGGTTTTTCTTACGAGCGACGCAGGGAGTGAAGGAAATATTCCCTAGAGGCAATAATAAAGTTATTATTTATTTCCTTATAATCATGATAAATGTTTATTATTCATGCTAGAATTGTATTAACTGGAAACATAATACATGTGTGAATACATAGACAAACAAAGTGTCACTAGTATGCCTCTACTTGACTAGCTCGTTAATCAAAGATGGTTATGTTTCCTAACCATGAACAAAGAGTTGTTATTTGATTAACGAGGTCACATCATTAGTTGAATGATCTGATTGACATGACCCATTCCATTAGCTTAGCACCCGATCGTTTAGTATGTTGCTATTGCTTTCTTCATGACTTATACATGTTCCTATGACTATGAGATTATGCAACTCCCGTTTACCGGAGGAACACTTTGGGTGCTACCAAACGTCACAACGTAACTGGGTGATTATAAAGGAGCATTACAGGTGTCTCCAAAGGTAGATGTTGGGTTGGCGTATTTCGAGATTAGGATTTGTCACTCCGATTGTCGGAGAGGTATCTCTGGGCCCTCTCGGTAATACACATCACATAAGCCTTGAAAGCATTACAACTAATATGTTAGTTGTGAGATGATGTATTACGGAACGAGTAAAGAGACTTGCCGATAACGAGATTGAACTAGGTATTGGATACCGACGATCGAATCTCGGGCAAGTAACATACCGATGACAAAGGGAACAACGTATGTTGTTATGCGGTCTGACTGATAAAGATCTTCGTAGAATATGTAGGAGCTAATATGGGCATCCAGGTCCCGCTATTGGTTATTGACCGGAGACGTGTCTCGGTCATGTCTACATTGTTCTCGAACCCGTAGGGTCCGCACGCTTAAGGTTACGATGACAGTTACATTATGAGTTTATGCATTTTGATGTACCGAAGGTTGTTCGGAGTCCCGGATGTGATCACGGACATGACGAGGAGTCTCGAAATGGTCGAGACGTAAAGATTGATATATTGGAAGCCTATGTTTGGACATCGGAAGTGTTCCGGGTGAAATCGGGATTTTACCGGGTTACCGGGAGGTTACCGGAACCCCCCGGGAGCCATATGGGCCTACATGGGCCTTAGTGGAAAGGTGAAAGGGCTGCCCACAAGGGCTGCGCGCCTCCCCCCTTGCCCTAGTCCTATTAGGACTAGGAGAGGTGGCTGGCCACCCCTCTCCCTCTTTCCCCCTCGGGGAATCCTAATTGGAATAGGATTGGAGGGGAGTCCTACTCCCGGAAGGAGTAGGACTCCTCCTGCGCCTCCCTCCTTGGCCGGCCAGCCTCCCCCCCTCTACTCCTTTATATACGGAGGCAGGGGACACCCCTAGACACACAAGTTGATCCACGTGATCTATTGCTTAGCCGTGTGCGGTGCCCCCTGCCACCATATACCTCGATAATAATGTAGCGGAGTTTAGGCGAAGCCCTACTGCTGTAGTACATCAAGATCGTCACCACGCCGTCGTGCTGACGGAACTCTTCCCCGACACTTTGCTGGATCAGAGTCCAGGGATCGTCATCGAGCTGAACGTGTGCTCGAACTCGGAGGTGCCGTAGATTCGGTGCTTGATCGGTTGGATCGTGAAGACGTACGACTACTTCCTCTACCTCGTGTCATCGCTTCCGCAGTCTGTCTGCGTTGGGTACGTAGACAACACTCTCCCCCTCGTTGCTATGCATCACATGATCTTGCGTGTGCGTAGGAAATTTTTTGAAATTCCTACGAAACCCAACAGTGGTATCAGAGCCTAGGTTATTTATGTTGATGTTATATGCACGAGTAGAACACAAGTGAGTTGTGGACGATACAAGTCATACTGCCTACCAGCATGTCATACTTTGGTTCAGCGGTATTGTTGGACGAGACGACCCGGACCAACCTTACGCGTACGCTTACGCGAGACCGGTTCCCTCGACGTGCTTTGCACATAGATGGCTTGCGGGCGACTGTCTCTCCAACTTTAGTTGAACCGAGTGTGGCTACGCCCGGTCCTTGCGAACGTTAAAACGGAGTCTATTTGACAAACTATCGTTGTGGTTTTGATGCGTAGGTGAGATTGGTTCTTACTTAAGCCCGTAGCAGCCACGTAAAACATGCAACAACAAAGTAGAGGACGTCTAACTTGTTTTTGCAGGGCATGTTGTGATGTGATATGGTCAAGGCATGATGCTGAATTTTATTGTATGAGATGATCATGTTTTGTAACCGAGTTATCGGCAACTGGCAGGAGCCATATGGTTGTCGCTTTATTGTATGCAATGCAATCGCGATGTAATGCTTTACTTTATTACTAAACGGTAGTGATAGTCGTGGAAGCATAAGATTGGCGAGACGACAATGATGCTACGATGGAGATCAAGGTGTCGCGCCGGTGACGATGGTGATCATGACGGTGCTTCGGAGATGGAGATCACAGGCACAAGATGATGATGGCCATATCATATCACTTATATTGATTGCATGTGATGTTTATATTTTATGCATCTTATCTTGCTTTGATTGACGGTAGCATTATAAGATGATCTCTCACTAAATTATCAAGAAGTGTTCTCCCTGAGTATGCACCGTTGCGAAAGTTCTTCGTGCTGAGACACCACGTGATGTTCGGGTGTGATAGGCTCTACGTTCAAATACAACGGGTGCAAAACAGTTGCGCACGCAGAATACTCAGGTTATACTTGACGAGCCAAGCATATACAGATATGGCCTCGGAACACGGAGACCGAAAGGTCGAGCGTGAATCATATAGTAGATATGATAACATAATGATGTTCACCGATGAAACTACTCCATCTCACGTGATGATCGGACATGGTTTAGTTGATTTGGATCACGTGATCACTTAGAGGATTAGAGGGATGTCTATCTAAGTGGGAGTTCTTAAGTAATATGATTAATTGAACTTAAATTTATCATGAACTTAGTACCTGATAGTATCTTGCTTGTTTATGTTGATTGTAGATAGATGGCTCGTGCTGTTGTTCCGTTGAATTTTAATGCGTTCCTTGAGAAAGCAAAGTTGAAAGATGATGGTAGCAATTACATGGACTGGGTCCGTAACTTGAGGATTATCCTCATTGCTGCACAGAAGAATTACGTCCTGGAAGCACCGCTGGGTGCCAGGCCTGCTGCTGGAGCAACGCCAGATGTTATGAACGTCTGGCAGAGCAAAGCTGATGACTACTCGATAGTTCAATGTGCCATGCTTTACGGCTTAGAATCGGGACTTCAACGACGTTTTGAACGTCATGGAGCATATGAGATGTTCCAGGAGTTGAAGTTAATATTTCAAGCAAAGATGGAGGAGAATATGAAGTCTCCAATAAATTCTATAGCTGCAAAGATGGAGGAGAATAGATCTGTTAGTGAGCATATACTCAAAATGTCTGGGTATAATAATCACTTGATTCAATTGGGAGTTAATCTTCCAGATGATTGCGTCATTGACAGAATTCTCCAATCACTGCCACCAAGCTACAAGAGCTTCGTGATGAACTATAATATGCAAGGGATGAACAAGACTATTCCCGAGCTCTTCGCGATGCTGAAGCTGCGGAGGTAGAAATCAAGAAAGAGCATCAAGTGTTGATGGTCAACAAGACCACTAGTTTCAAGAAAAAGGGCAAAGGAAAGAAGAAGGGGAACTTCAAGAAGAACAGCAAACAAGTTGCTGCTCAAGAGAAGAAACCCAAGTCTGGACCGAAGCCTGAAACTGAGTGCTTCTACTGCAAGCAGACTGGTCACTGGAAGCGGAACTGCCCCAAGTATTTGGCGGATAAGAAGGATGGCAAAGTGAACAAAGGTATATGTGATATACATGTTATTGATGTGTACCTTACTAATGCTCGCAGTAGCACCTGGGTATTTGATACTGGTTCTGTTGCTAATATATGCAACTCGAAACAGGGGCTACGGATTAAGCGAAGATTAGCTAAGGACGAGGTGACGATGCGCGTGGGAAACGGTTCCAAAGTCGATGTGATCGTGGTCGGCACGCTACCTCTACATCTACCTTCGGGATTAATATTAGACCTAAATAATTGTTATTTGGTGCCAGCGTTGAGCATGAACATTATATCTGGATCTTGTTTAATGCGAGACGGTTATTCATTTAAATCAGAGAAGAATGGTTGTTCTATTTATATGAGTAATATCTTTTATGGTCATGCACCCTTGAAGAGTGGTCTATTCTTATTGAATCTCGATAGTAGTAATACACATATTCATAATGTTGAAGCCAAAAGATGCAGAGTTGATAATGAAAGTGCAACTTATTTGTGGCACTGTCGTTTAGGTCATATCGGTATAAAGCGCATGAAGAAACTCCATACTGATGGACTTTTGGAACCACTTGATTATGAATCACTTGGTACTTGTGAACCGTGCCTCATGGGTAAGATGACTAAAACACCGTTCTCCGGTACTATGGAGAGAGCAACTGATTTGTTGGAAATCATACATACCGATGTATGTGGTCCGATGAATATTGAGGCTCGTGGCGGATATCATTATTTTCTCACCTTCACAGATGATTTAAGCAGATATGGGTATATCTACTTAATGAAACATAAGTCTGAAACATTTGAAAAGTTCAAAGAATTTCAGAGTGAAGTTGAAAATCATCGTAAGAAGAAAATAAAGTTTCTGCGATCTGATCATGGAGGAGAATATTTGAGTTACGAGTTTGGTGTACATTTGAAAAACTGTGGAATAGTTTCGCAACTCACGCCACCCGGAACACCACAACGTAATGGTGTGTCCGAATGTCGTAATCGTACTTTACTAGATATGGTGCGATCTATGATGTCTCTTACCGATTTACCGCTATCATTTTGGGGTTATGCTCTAGAGACGGCCGCATTCACGTTAAATAGGGCACCATCAAAATCTGTTGAGACGACGCCTTATGAACTGTGGTTTGGTAAGAAACCAAAGTTGTCGTTTCTTAAAGTTTGGGGCTGCGATGCTTATGTGAAAAAGCTTCATAGGATATCCAAAGGAAACTATTGGATACACCTTCTATCACAGATCCGAAGGCAAGACTTTTGTTGCTAAATTCGGAAACTTTCTTGAGAAGGAGTTTCTCTCGAAAGAAGTGAGTGGGAGGAAAGTAGAACTTGACGAGGTAACTGTACCTGCTCCCTTGTTGGAAAGTAGTACATCACAGAAAATTGTTTCTGCGACACCTACACCAATAAGTGAGGAAGTTAATGATAATGATCATGAAACTTCAGAACAAGATACTACTGAACCTCGTAGATCAACCAGAGTAAGATCCGCACCAGAGTGGTACGGTAATCCAGTTCTGGAAGTCATGCTACTAGATCATGATGAACCTACGAATTATGAAGAAGCAATGGTGAGCCCAGATTCCGCAAAGTGGCTTGAAGCCATGAAATCGGAGATGGGATCCATGTATGAGAACAAAGTATGGACTTTGGGATTTTGGTTTTTCTTACGAGCGACGCAGGGAGTGAAGGAAATATGCCCTAGAGGCAATAATAAAGTTATTATTTATTTCCTTATAATCATGATAAATGTTTATTATTCATGCTAGAATTGTATTAACCGGAAACATAATACATGTGTGAATACATAGACAAACAAAGTGTCACTAGTATGCCTCTACTTGACTAGCTCGTTAATCAAAGATGGTTATGTTTCCTAACCATGAACAAAGAGTTGTTATTTGATTAACGAGGTCACATCATTAGTTGAATGATCTAATTGACATGACCCATTCAATTAGCTTAGCACCCGATCGTTTAGTATGTTGCTATTGCTTTCTTCATGACTTATACATGTTCCTATGACTATGAGATTATGCAACTCCCGTTTATCGGAGGAACACTTTGGGTGCTACCAAACGTCACAACGTAACTGGGTGATTATAAAGGAGCATTACAGGTGTCTCCAAAGGTAGATGTTGGGTTGGCGTATTTCGAGATTAGGATTTGTCACTTCGATTGTCGGAGAGGTATCTCTGGGCCCTCTCGGTAATACACATCACATAAGCCTTGCAAGCATTACAACTAATATGTTAGTTGTGAGATGATGTATTACGGAACGAGTAAAGAGACTTGCCGGTAACGAGATTGAACTAGGTATTGGATACCGACGATCGAATCTCGGGCAAGTAACATACCGATGACAAAGGGAACAACGTATCTTGTTATGCGGTCTGACCGATAAAGATCTTCGTAGAATATGTAGGAGCCAATATGGGCATCCAGGTCCCGCTATTGGTTATTGACCGGAGACGTGTCTCGGTCATGTCTACATTGTTCTCGAACCCGTAGGGTCCGCACGCTTAAGGTTACGATGACAGTTACATTATGAGTTTATGCATTTTGATGTACCGAAGGTTGTTCAGAGTCCCGGATGTGATCACGGACATGACGAGGAGTCTCGAAATGGTCGAGACGTAAATATTGATATATTGGAAGCCTATGTTTGGACATCGGAAGTGTTCCGGGTGAAATCGGGATTTTACCGGGTTACCGGGAGGTTACTGGAACCCCCCGGGAGCCATATGGGCCTACATGGGCCTTACTGGAAAGGTGAAAGGGCTGCCCACAAGGGCTGCGCGCCTCCCCCCTTCCCCTAGTCCTATTAGGACTAGGAGAGGTGGCCGGCCACCCCTCTCCCTCTTTCCCCCTCGGGGAATCCTAATTGGAATAGGATTGGAGGGGAGTCCTACTCCCGGAAGGTGTAGGACTCCTCCTGCGCCTCCCTCCTTGGACGGCCAACCTCCCCCCCTCTACTCCTTTATATACGGAGGCAGGGGACACCTCTAGACACACAAGTTGATCCACGTGATCTTTCCTTAGCCGTGTGCGGTGCCCCCTGCCACCATATACCTCGATAATACTGTAGCGGAGTTTAGGCGAAGCCCTGCTGCTGTAGTACATCAAGATCGTCACCACGCCGTCGTGCTGACGGAACTCTTCCCCGACACTTTGCTGGATCGGAGTCCGGGGATCGTCATCGAGCTGAACGTGTGCTCGAACTCGGAGGTGCCGTAGATTCGGTGCTTGATCGGTTGGATCGTGAAGACGTACGACTACTTCCTCTACGTCGTTTCATCGCTTCTGCAGTCGGTCTGCGTGGGTACGTAGACAACACTCTCCCCCTCGTTGCTACGCATCACATGATCTTGCGTGTGCGTAGGAAATTTTTTGAAATTACTACGAAACCCAACAGGGAGCAGTCCGGGATAGTCGGCCGTAATGGGCACCATGGCATCATCATAGCTCAGTTGGTAGAACTGCCAGTCTATCAGCTCCACGAATATGTTTGGATCTTCTTCGAGTCCGGGATCGAGGTCCCGGTCGGGGTCCTTTTGTTGTGGGGATGGGCTGTTGACCTCCCTTATGGCTTTTCGTAGTTCCTGCCGTAAAATGGCAAGGTGAGTACCTACGACAAAGAATGTGGGAAGAATGGGAGTAAGGAGATATAACTCACCCAGCTTGGAGGGTTGTACATGGAGAATCCATCCCGTGGCTTGATGCGGATGAGCTCCTCTTCCTCTCCCTTGAACAACTCGGACAAGATTTTTTGCTAAAGCAGCAGCGTTGTCCGGACCCTTACGCCCGCAACGGGTGGCATCATCTTCCCCGTTAAAACACCACAAGGGGTGCCCTCGATGTTGAAGTGGCTGCACTCCCCGCATTATGCATATTGAAATAACCTCGATTACTATCAATCATGATTGAGCCAGCGCTTTAATCTGGTTCATCAGGTAAAGGACTTCTCCATTGTCTTCCTCCTGGGGTCTCCGTGGGCGCCAGCTTCGGCGTTTCTTCAGTGGAGCATTGTTGAACTCAGGAAGACCCCACCGAACAGGGTCCGGAAGGGAGACGTCCTCCATATAAAACCATTCCGAAGGCCAGTCCTCGGATGTCTTCTTAGGAGTACCGGACAGGTATCCGGCTTCGGCGAAGCACCATATTTCGGCTCCGCCCACTTGATAAAGTGACACCTTCTGTGTGTGGGGGACGAGGCAAAATAACCTTTTCCACAGCTCGAAATGAGCCTCGCGGACCAGGAATAACTCGAAGGGGGCAACATAGCTGGCGATTTGTAATATGGAAGCAGGGGTGAAATTATGTAGTTGGAGGCGTAAAACTCCAGGAGCCCGTGGAGGAACGGATGAATTGGAAATCCGAGTCCCCTTAATAAGTAAGGAACAAGGCATACCCGCTCCCCCGTAGAGGGACTGGGAAGCTCTCCGCTTGCTCCCCGCCATTGTAGGTGGCGAGCCCGGCTCGGACGGGAACCATATACGCTAGAGGGAGAAATCCCTTAGTCTGCAATTTGACTAATCGACTGTGTGGGACAGAACACCTCTCCCAATCACCTGGCTTAAGGCTACGAGGGCGGGAGGAGGAGCTGCGGTGGTCGGCCATGCTGGAGTGGATTTTTATGAAGCACGCTCTGATGGATTCTCGCTGGGGGAGGATGATATGGATTGGATCTAAGAATCCCCATCCCTTTACTAGAAAATTTATTTATCTGGCTAGGGGGGCAAATGTAAAAACACCCTGGCTCCTCGTATTCATTTGACGCATGGAAGATAGCCCTTATTGGGCGCAGAAGCCAAGAGGACCAACATTTATGGGGCCGGACACTGCTTAACAAACATTCAAAATTTGGAGAAGAACCCGCCTTGCAATGCCGAAGACAATACTACGTGTCGGACTTGACATCATTGAAGCCTAGTTCGGGGGCTACTGAGGGAGTCCTGGATTAGGGGGTCTCCGAACAGCCGGACTATATCCTTTGGCCGGACTGCTGGACTATGAAGATACAAGATTGAAGACTTTGTCTCGTGTCCGGATGGGACTTTTACTTGGCGTAGAAGGCAAGCTAGGCAATACGGATATGTATATCTCCTCCTTTGTAACCGACCTGGTGTAAACCCTAGCCCCCTCCGGTGTCTATATAAACCGGAGGGTTTTAGTCCGTAGGACAACATACAATCATACCATAGGCTAGCATCTAGGGTTTAGCCTCTCTGATCTCGTGGTAGATCAACTCTTGTACTACTCATATTATCAAGAACAATCAAGCAGGACATAGGGTTTTACCTCCATCAAGAGGGCCCGAACCTGGGTAAAACATCGTGTCCCCTGCTTCCTGTTACCATCCGCCTTAGACGCACAGTTCAGGACCCCCTACCCGAGATCCATCGGTTTTGACACCGACACACTTCCTTGCGTGCAAAGATGTCGCTGGTGGGTCCCAGCAGTCAGCGGGAAACATTTTTTCGTGAAATACAGTGGCCCGTCTGGTAGGTCCCAGCTATCAGGTGTAGGAATCATTATTTTCCACGTAATAAGGAGGCACTTCCTTGCTGCAGTCGTCGACCCAGCTATCAGCCTCTCCACGTATAGTCCACGCGTGATGGAAGTCGTTCCTTGACCATGTTGACCACGCCGCGCCCAGAGCACCAGGGCGGTGGACAACGGCGAGGCCTAGGAAGGGGACGATGGGGAGCCGGGGAAGACGCAGCAGTGGAAGCCCGCGCGGAGAGGAGTACGAGGGTTCACTGATTCAGCTGCGGTGTGAGGCTGCCGTTGCCGCAGGGCCTGGCCAGCGGTGGGAATAGTAGGGGGCGGTGAGGCCTCCGCGGCAGCACAGCCGGCCACGGGAGGCAGGAGCATGTGGCACGACCGGCGCTGCTTTGGGAGGCTGGAGCAAGAAGACCAGAGGTCGAAGAAGCACTACGGCTGTTGGATGGACATCGTACGGTCACTGGAGCTAGAATCGTTCATATTGACTAAAGTTGACAAAGGCCCCTATCCCAGTCAAACTTAGTAGGCCCTCAAGTCAGCCTCCCACCATGGTGGGTCCCAGCTAGCAGGGGGAGTATTCATTTTTTTGTGCGTAATAAGGAGGCACTTCCGATGGGTCCGAACTGACAGCGGGGGCAACGTTTTTTTCGCGAAATACGCTGGCCCATCCGGTGGGTCCCAGTACTCAAGGGGGAAACATTTTTTGCGAAATAAGGTGGACCGTCTGGTGGGTCCCTTCTATCACGTGGAGGAATAATTATTTTGCACGTAATAAGGAGGCACTTCCTTGCGGCCGCCTGGACCCAGCTATCAGCCTCTCCACGTACAATACTCTTTTGATGGAAGTCGGTCGTTGACCACGTTGACCACGCCGCGCCGAGAGCACCATGGCGGTGGTCTGGACAACGGTGAGTCCTAGGAAGGGGACGACGCGGAGCCAGGGAAGATGCAGCAGTGAAAGCCCGCACGGAGAGGAGTACGAGGGTTCACTGGTTCGGCTGCGGTGTGAGGCTGCCGTCGCCGCAGAATAACAGGGGGTGTGGGTGAGTAGAGGGATGGCCTGGCCAGCGGTGGGAGTAGTACGGGGCGGTGAGGCCTCCGCGGCATCACAGGCGGCCACGGGAGGCAGGGGCACGCGACACGACCGGCGCTGCTTTGGGCGGCTGGAGCAAGAAGACCATGGGTTGAAGAAGCACTACGGCCGTTGGATGGACATCGTACGATCACTGCAGCTATAATCGTTTATATTGACTACGCTGACAAAGCCCTTGGTAAGCGTCAACTTAGTAGGCCCACAGCTCGGATTTGGCAGAGAACATATAGCCCATTTGCGATTTGTAAGAATGTGCAGCCCATTTTTTAATTCTAATGGAATTTACTACAGCCCATTTACAGTTTGTTAAAAGTACATCCCAACTTATAGCTAGGACAACGATTAATAATTTCAAACAACCGCTGAAAACAGAATTCCAAAAAAAATTCCCATATTTTGATGGGATCCGAAATATTTTTATCCGAAATTTCTAGTCAGGTTAAATATAATTTCAAAATAAAGTTGTATTACGTTAAAATCCAACGAAATATTGCACGCGCACAAGTAATGAAATTAAAATTTTTTAAATTCCAAGAATAATATATTTTTAAACTAATTACGTGTTGGGTGCATAGTAACTATCCAGTTATTATAATTACATCCCATTTATTATTTCTTAAAGTCCATTTTCTTGTTAAGCCTAACGCATACCTCCTAGGAAAGTTTGCAGCCCAGCGGGGCGGAGAATAACAAGTTGACCCGGATATTGTGTACAACAGTCGGCCCAGTTGCATTGCTGATGTTGAAAAAAAAGGCCTGTGTAGTACAGTACAACCTAACATGGTTACTCAGCCCACATTCAGGGACGCCGGAAAGGCCCAAACAAGGCTTCTGTACAACTTTTTGAAGTCACTAAGCTCAATTAATAACTTAAGAAAAAAGTAGTGGAACCTAACTAAAAGTTGTCACGAGCAAATAAATAATTCAACGGGTCCCACTTGTGCTTGTGCGCGTGTGTGTGCGTGTGTATGTGTGTGTGAGAGAGAGAGAGACCCATCGTTCGATGCTCGTAAATACATCTTTCAGCCATATGCATTGCTGCTGCTCAGTAAAAACTTATATAGTTGACACAATCATATAGAACATCATAGCACACTGAACTTGCATACGAAAATTTCACGCAGGCGGCACAATCAGGATGGAAGCAGTGGATCGCTACGGGAAGGGCTATGTTGAAACCAACGAAGTCGTACATAACGGTTCATCGTCTTTATAAATGATGGGGAAATATCTTGAATGTTGTGCAAACAAAACAGACAGACAACACAATAAGTTATGCTAGCACATTAAGTTGATGTACAACCCTTTCTAAAAAAAGTTCAGGTACAAAATTAGAACAGGAAACAATCAAATGTACTGGCATATCAGTGCTTCACACCCATAGCTTGGATTTAACTAGTATCTGACAATATTCAGTTGTTACCTCAAATTAGAGCCCAGCCTTTTTTTCAGGAACTTTTGAGAGCCCGACCTGAGAGTCATAATTGATCTGTTTGACATTGCGTTACTACTCGGCCCATATTCAACGACACCTCACTGGCCCAAACAAGTGTACATCATCGAAAAGACACCGAGCTCAAATTATATAACTTGAAAAAAGGAGATATACTCTGAACACTAGAGAATGGTGATGCCCTCATTTAGCCCACTAGTAGTTCGAGACAATAAACAGTTCGAAACAACGATATATACAACATTCAAAACCTGACTAGTGACTACTACTGACATAAACAGCAAGATATGATAGTTCATAAGAAGTCCTGCTACACCACCAAAACGCACCCATCTGCAACGCTCAGACTCTCGTGATCCAGACAAGAATGACATTCTAAACAGAAGCAACTATTACATAGTAAGAGTGACATAGACAAGGATGACCAAATGACAAGGAATATGCATAACAAAAGAAAGAACTACCCATCCAAAACCAGCAGCAAAGACAACAAAGTCATTCGAAGAGATGATCCAACACCATCATAATTTGCAGCCCCACTTCAGTGACCAGTGATCCGGAGACACCAGTACTCCACCCTTTCGATGCAACAGCCCAATTACCTATCAACCTGAAGGCTTGAACCACATCACTGCCTGTCGTAATTGAGACATCCAAGGATCAAAGTTAATCCAGATGGCTTTGTCATTCTCACCTTCTTTTGGCTGCAGGCTGTATCGTTGACAATCAGGGGAGTTTGCTCCCGAACTCCTAGGGCTCGCCGTGTAGACACAGTTTTCCATAGCAAACAGAGCCTCTCTGCCATCAAGGTCCTTGCCAACGGTGATCTCCTGGTTAATCGGATAATTGAGTCCGAGAAACAGAGAGTGTGAACCAAGGCTGTTTACCCGCCTCCAACTAAAAAAATCCTAAAGGCCCCAACAAGCTGGTATCCTCCTCATAGACGTAACAGCCACTGTCCGGATACTCACGTATTACACGGTGCTTGTATACAGTGGGGTTTTGCAATATAACTTTTCCGGCTCATGTGTCCGAATGTTCATCAGTCTTTTGCCGTCGTCTGATCGAGCGAGGAACCAGTTGTGCTTCCCTGTTTTTGGCAAAGGTGGTGTGATTACAAAGGGAAGTAACTGTAGGGACACTGCATCATAACAAAAAGGACATGCATTGTTAATGTAAGATCAGCATTGTTCAGAGTATGAGTAGGATAATGCAAGAAACAACATTGATATGTCCCTGTTGGAACTGGGAGGAAAATACAGGGAAATGTATACTGGGTTCGAAAATATAGAAGTGCCATGCATGGTTATACTCATGTTATCTCGCAATCGATTCTTCACAGGAAACTACCATGTCATGCATGTTATGTAATCATGTTCTGTCCTCACAAACAAATTCTTCAAGGTAACTAACAGACCATGCATTGTTATATACTCGTGTTCTGTGGGAAACTTTTTTGTGAGGATATTATTCTAGCCATTGATTGCTGAAGGGCGAATATAGGTATGTACACATGGTAAGCATTGCAGGATTTCACTACTTCCAAATATAGAGTTCTCCATATGCACATTTACTTCCCTAATGTATGGTTAGATGAAACCAACAGTGTGGTGCATGTTTCTACATCATGAAAATGAGGAAACTAACATGGCCATTGATACACACTCATATTTAGTAGTAGTATATAGATTACTGTAAAATAAGGATAATATCCATATATTCCTAACCGTTTGATTATTCAGGGTACAAATTGGCTGTAATGACATGGTCACAATCGCATGAATTAACTCATTCCAAATATAGCTGATTTACGGTGTCTCTAATACATTGCCATAGTTCTACTCAAATTCTGCTCAAACAGGGATATGCCAATCATCACAAAAAGTTCAAATCGTGTCATGGCGTCATCGTTAACATGAGACGGAAACAACTTACACGCGCCGTCCAAGCAATATGTGGTGCCATCTGCTTTGTTGAACGTGTAGATGATGCCATTGTGTTCAATAGCATCACAGAAGTGTGTATCAGCTTTGACGATGATCCACTGTGAGCCGAGTTGTCTCCAGCTAAAGAAGGCACCGGCGTAAAGATAGGCGATTCCGCGGTCGAACAAGGCAATTAGCTTGAAGTCTGCGTAATTCACATGTCGTGTGGGCACTTGGCAGATTACAATCTTCTGCAAAACAAGGTCCGTCCAACTGATGTAGTAATCTAGATGACTTGGACCATGATGGTAATACTCTATATAATCCAACGGAGGAAGGATAATCTCATGGGAGGTCTGGAAGTTCACGAGCACCAACTTTTTACCATCGCAGCCATCCAGTGGGAGTTCATGCCGACCCAGTACATACCTGCCAAGAAGTTTCGGGTGATGGTGATCGGATAGATGTCGAGGGAAATGATGTACGGCGACCCACTACATACCTCCAAAGAAGTTTTGGCTAATGGAGATCGGATTGAAGTTGAGGGGCATCATGCACGCTTCCGTATCATGGTGAGCCAATCTCGCAAGACCAGATAGCAGCAAGTAGGGTGTCTTGAGAAGCTTAGGCCTCGCTTCAACGATGGCCGTGTGCATGTCCCTCGAGCATGCAGCCAGCCGCAGGGCGCTCAACATATCCATACACGAACAACAGAGGTCGAGGATGTCACTGGGGAGATTGCTCCAATCGCGGGTCATATGGATGCTGCGCGGTTCGCGTTCGGCCATGGTGGAGTTTGGAAGGGGGCTTGATTTATGGGGGAGAAGGATGTCGGTGCTGGAAAGGCTAGCGAGGGAATAGTGGTACTGGGGGAGGCGAGTGAGGTGACGGTACACGGGGGCACAGCGAGATGGAGACGGAGACGGAGACAGAGAAGGAGATGGAGATGGAGTGGTGCTATGGGAGCAGAGAGGGAGACGAGGTGAGGCGCCAATGTGCTGTACATCGGCGGTGACGGACTACACAGTGCATAGGGTGAGGCTGACTTTGGTAACCCGAACACGCCGCCTGGACTAGTGTCAGGCGCAGGGTGTTGTCACTTCACTGTGAGGACCGGATGAATAGTATTTTGACCATCAAGTGTACCACAGTTGTACTACTACTAGTAGTATTAGTAGGAACATGAGTACTCCAGTATTGTATAGCGGAAATAGGTCTCCCGTGCTAGCATGCCTGTTCACTTCATCGTTCAGGTATCATCCATATTGCGAGCAGAACCAAATTCTCGTGCATGCCCAATCAACGCCCTACCGTGATACATGCAGTGGTCGTTCTGGTGCATCATGAACGGCATGCAGATCGTTCCACACTTGAGAAGAGGAAAAATGGAAAGGTAGAACGCGGCAACAGAGGAAGAGAACGCTGGCTAACGAGGCTGGGAGGGGATCGAGCAGGAAGTTAATGCTCCATGTCTAAAGGTTTTGGGAAAACCTGATTTTCATAAGGTGACTTATACTCACCTAAACGGAGGGAGTATTCCTTAACCTGAGAATGTTGTGTCTCCCACTCACGCGCTCAAAAAAAACTATGACACATTTTTTTATCTATTTGCGTAGGTCCCACCTATCAGGGAGGATGGGCACGTACACGAACAGGTACGACTCATCAGTCTACCCGCATAGCCTTTTCGTTTAGTCTACCTAGCCATCTAATCAACTTCCTGCACACCACTTCTCCCATTTACTTCTCCATCGGGAACCGATTCTCCTCGGCTTCTTCACCTCCCCTACGTCTTCATTTGCATCCAAACCCCACTGCGTTCACATTGTTTTAACCTCTATAAATAATCATCTACTACTTCAGTTAGACTAGCCATCTAATCCTAATTTTCCAAACCATAGCCCTCCGTTCCAGCGGTTCCAAATGACGAAAGAGATCGAGATGCAGGTTTTTATCGTCCAACATGTCCTCGCCGAAGGCTCGATGTGCATAGTTGCCACCGTCACCGTCCACCCAAGGGTTGTTCGGCAGTGGATCAACAATGTATCCAACTCCCTCGAAAAGGTAGAGACGAGGGTCATCAGTCTCGACGCAGAGTACACGGAGCGTGCCCCTGGGAAGATCCAACGCGTCGCCGTCCTTCAGCTGTGCCTCGAAGATGATGTTTTGGTGTACCACATCATACACACGCCCTCCATACCAGGTGAGATTCACGATTTCTTGTCTCGGGAGGACGTATATATACTTCTGTGGGGCATCCATAAGTGGGGACAAACAGAAGCTGGAGTCGTACAACCTTGATTTGAAAAGCATCACTGACCTACAAACCAGAATCAAAATTCCAGTAGAAGATTGTGATAAACAGACACCATCCCTATTCGACATAGCAAATTTTGTGCTCGGTACAAATCTTCAGAAGGGTCACGAGACAGTGGCATTAAGGTCGTCTAGATGGGAGAATTATCCCTTGACGTACGCGGATAAAATATGCTGCCCTCAATGCCCGTGTGAGTTTCGAGATAGCTGCAAGGTCCAAAGAGCTTGTTGCGAAGCCGTCTCCCACAGAGAATGAGAACAACAACAACAACAACAAGAAGAAGAAGAAGAAGAAGAACAAAAGGCTGCACCAGCAGGAGGGCATTATGGATGGATGAACTATTTCCTCTCTTGTAAAAAAAGTTATTCCCTCTCGGTGTCTATTGATATAGATGGACTATTTCGATGGTGTGCATGTCTTTGGAACAGAGTAGTAGCGTGGGTCCGCTTGACTACAAGGAACTATTTATCCGTATATATAGCTTTCTCTGCTGCTCCTTCCAGTGATCGGTATGTAGTGCATGTGTCCGTAGACATGACAACTTGTCCATGGAAGTTCAACTACGGCGACCATCACGTTTCATCTCGCGATTCCCATGACGCCTCTCCAACCCACGGCACCACGTCCCCCGACGTGCGCCTCACCCCTCTCAGCCGCACCGCCCCTCTGCCTTTGTGTGCATGACATGTGGGCCACCTAAAATGCAGCGAGCATCAAGTTTCTACCACAGCCACCCGCGATTCCCATGACGCCACTCGAACCCATGAAACCACATGTCCCCCGACCTGTGGCTCACCCCTCTTGGCCCCACTGCCCCTCTGCCTATGGGAGCATTACATGAGGACCAGTCACCTATCAGGTCCACATGTTATTGACTCAAAGGTAGGTGTAGTAAGGCACTGAAGCTCAGTCCCAATGGCCCTGAGAGGGAAATGTAACTCCTGCGCCAGGGCTTGTGGTGCTCCTGCAGCACGAACTCGTGGCAAACTCGAGATTTCTTTCTTTACATGCACGCAACGATTTAATGGACATTGTAATCTCAACATGTTATGGGGAGCTCTAAATTTGAATTTGAAACTTATAAAAAGAAAATATTCAAAACAAGTAAACTGGGAGAGAGGGAGTATATCGTAGGATGTGTCCCATACAAAATAAGTCCCCTCGTTTGTCACCACGAAGATGCGGTTAGAAAGGAGCACAACGTCTTCCTACTAGTATGGCAACAAATCGGCCACAGACAACATGGTCCGCCTTTGACCGCCATGTGCAAGGTTCGTGCTATCTTATTCAATCTCACCCTGGTTCCATCGTACCAATTCATGTGGTGGCCCGTTGCATGGCTGATCCCAATGTTGGACAAAGGTTCTACGGGAATGGTGTCAGCGTTTTAAATGTTGTGCAAATTGATGTTGGTACCCTCCCGTACATATGCAAGCCGATCTCCACTCGCACCGAGCCTAACCTGTGAAACAGTGGGCAGGGGGAGAATTAAGAAATGGACACGGAAGTAGTCTTTAGAATGCATTTACTACGTGATCAAACTCATCTTACCTGCTCATTGGAGGAAATCTGAGTGCCCCTCAACGCCGGCATCTCAAGGGGCGTCAACTTGCAACTACGACCACGCCGCACTGGAGAGACCCCCAAGGAAACATCCTTGTGCGTTCCATGGAACATCAAGATGCATTTGTATGAGTAGTTTATCTTGTGAGAGAAAAGGATGGACGAGGGAAGGCCTCTAGAGATAGAGATGGACACTACTACTACCAATGTGCTAGCCCGTGCGTTGCAATGGATCCAAAGTAGTAGAATAATACTTGTTCACGTGCTTGAAATATAAACACTCTAGTTTTGATATACATGTGTCAGCATACATGACAGCTTGTCCATGGAAGTTGCACCACAGCGACCATCACGTTTCTTGTTTCTACCACTGCCACACCCACACGCGATTCCCACGACGCCGCTCCAACCCACGGCACGACATCCCCCGACGTGGACATGGATCCTCTAACGTGGCTATCACTGCCTTGCCCTGCCTTTCCTTCGCTGACAGGTGGGACCCACGCTTATGGGTCCCACATGTCAGTGACAGAATGGTAGGATTGTTCACGTCAGGGGATCCTCATCCCCCCGATGCGCCCCTCATCCCTCTCGGCCCCACCGCTCCTCTGCCTTTGTGTGCATGACATGCGTGCTAGCTGAACTACGGCGACCATCAACTTTCTACCACAGACACACCCGATTGGACGCGGTTTGCCCGCTCCGCTGCTGTGCTCCGATCCGTACTCCCGCACCATCGAATTTTCATTCAGCGGCTGTGACACATTTCGTCCCGGGCATCAATCCTCAGCTGGAGTACTTATGTACTACAGGTAGTACCCACCGGTGTGGCCATCTACGCCTCGTAACACCCCGACACCCAGTCATGGCACGCTCGCCACGGCCACGGCCACGCCACCACCGGCCGGTTCATCACGAACGAGTGAGTCGCGAACCACGCCACCACCATGAGAATGACATGTGCGCCAGCCGCATTTAAGGTCCGCATGTCATTGACTCATAGGCCGGGCACTGAGCCACTGAAGTTCGGTCCCGTGGGCCCCGAGAGGGAAATGTAACTCACGCGGCAGGCCTTGTGGTGCTCCCGTAGTACGAGCTCGTGCCAAAACTGGAATTTGTTACTTACTACTACCAACTACTACTAGTAAGGTACACGTGCATTGCACGCATGAGATTCTGGTGGTTTGTGCATTATGCTTCTACATGTGGAGCTTTTTGGATTCTAACATGTGGCAAAATTGTTGGAAATATGCCCTAGAGGCAATAATAAATTGGTTATTATTATTATATTTCCTTGTTCATGATAATCGTTTATTATCCATGCTATAATTGTATTGATAGGAAACTCAGATACATGTGTGGATACATAGACAACACCATGTCCCTAGTAAGCCTCTAGTTGACTAGCTCGTTGATCAATAGATGGTTATGGTTTCCTGACCATGGACATTGAATGTCATTGATAACGGGATCAAATCATTAGGAGAATGATGTGATGGACAAGACCCAATCCTAAGCATAGCACTAGATCGTGTAGTTCATATGCTATAGCTTTTCTAATGTCAAGTATCATTTCCTTAGACCATGAGATTGTGCAACTCCCGGATACCGTAGGAATGCTTTGGGTGTATCAAACGTCACAACGTAACTGGGTGACTATAAAGGTGCATTACAGGTATCTCCGAAAGTGTCTGTTGGGTTGGCACGAATCGAGACTGGGATTTGTCACTCCGTGTAAACGGAGAGGTATCTCTAGGCCCACTCGGTAGGACATCATCATATGTGCAATGTGACCAAGGAGTTGATCACGGGATGATGTGTTACGGAACAAGTAAAGAGACTTGCCGGTAACGAGATTGAACAAGGTATAAGGATACCGACGATCGAATCTCGGGCAAGTACAATACCGCTAGACAAAGGGAATTGTATACGGGATTGATTAAGTCCTTGACATCGTGGTTCATCCGATGAGATCATCGTGGAACATGTGGGAGCCAACATGGGTATCCAGATCCCGCTGTTGGTTATTGACCGGAGAACGTCTCGGTCATGTCTGCATGTCTCCCGAACCCGTAGGGTCTACACGCTTAAGGTTCGTTGACGCTAGGGTTGTAGAGATATTAGTATGCGGTAACCCGAATGTTGTTCGGAGTCCCGGATGAGATCCCAGACGTCATGAGGAGTTCCGGAATGGTCCGGAGGTAAAGAATTATATATAGGAAGTGCTATTTCGGCCATCGGGACAAGTTTCGGGGTCATTGGTATTGTACCGGGACCACCGGAAGGGTCCCGGGGGTCCACCGGGTGGGGCCACCTGCCCCGGGGGGCCACATGGGCTGTAGGGGGTGTGCCTTGGCCTATATGGGCCAAGGGCACCACCCCCGGGAGGCCCATGCGCCAAGAGATGGGAAAAAGAGGAGAGTCCTAAAAGGGGAAGGCACCTCCGAGGTGCCTTGGGGAGGATGGACTCCTCCCCACCCTTGGCCGCACCCTTCCTTGGAGGAAGGGGCAAGAGCTGCGCCTCCCCCTCTCCCTTGGCCCTATATATAGTGGGGAAAAAGGAGGAGCAAACCAATCTAAGGCCTGGCGCCTCCCTCTCCCTCCCGTGACACATCTACCTCCTCCCGCAGCGCTTAGCGAAGCCCTGTTGGAATCCCGCTACTTCCACCACGCCGTCGTGCTGCTGGATCTCCATCAACCTCTCCCTCCTCCTTGCTGGATCAAGGCATGGGAGACGTCTCCGTTCCATACGTGTGTTGAACGCGGAGGTGCCGTCCGTTCGGCGCTAGGATCATCGGTGATTTGAATCACGACGAGTATGACTCCATCAACCCCGTTCACTTGAACGCTTCCGCGCGCGATCTACAAGGGTATGTAGATCCAATCCTCCCTCGTTGCTAGATGACTCCATAGATTGAAATTGGTGACACGTAGGAAAATTTTGAATTTATGCTACGTTCCCCTACAGTGGTATCAGAGCTAGGTCTATGCGTAGATTCTATGCACGAGTAGAACACAAAGTAGTTGTGGGCGTTGATTTTGTTCAATATGCTTGCCGTTACTAGTCTTATCTTGATTCGACGGCATTGTGGGATGAAGCGGCCCGGACCGACCTTACACGTATTCTTACGTGAGACAGGTTCCACCGACTGACATGCACTAGATGCATAAGGTGGCTAGCGGGTGTCTGTCTCTCCTACTTTAGTCGGATCGGATTCGATGAACAGGGTCCTTATGAAGGGTAAATAGCAATTGGCATATCACGTTGTGGTTTTGCGTAGGTAAGAAACGTTCTTGCTAGAAACCCATAGCAGCCACGTAAAACATGCAAACAACAATTACAGGACGTCTAACTTGTTTTTGCAGGGTATGCTATGTGATGTGATATGGCCAAAAGGATGTGATGAATGATATATGTAATGTATGAGATTGATCATGTTCTTGTAATAGATGATCATGGAGCCCCAAGATGGAGATCAAAGGAGCTACATGATATTGGCCATATCATGTCACTATTTGATTGCATGTGATGTTTATCATGTTTATACATCTTATTTGCTTAGAACGACGGTAGTAAATAAGATGATCCCTCATTAAAATTTCAAGAAGTGTTCTCCCCTAACTGTGCACCGTTGCTACAGTTCGTCGCTTCGAAGCATCACGTGTTAATCGGGTGTGATAGATCCTTTCGTTCACATACAACGGGTGTAAGCAAGATTTACACATGCAAAAACACTTAGGGTTAACTTGACGAGCCTAAGCATGTGAAGACATGGCCTCGGAACACAGAGACCGAAAGTTCGAACACGAGTCGTATGGAAGATACGATCAACATGAAGATGTTCACCGACGTTGACTAGTCCGTCTCATTTGTTAATCGGACATGGCCTGGTCGACTCGGATCGTGTAATACTTAGATGACTAGAGGGATGTCTAATCTAAGTGGAAGTTCATAAGATGAACTTAATTATTCTGAACATAGTCAAAAGGATTTTGCAAATTATGTCGTAGCTCGCGCTTTAGTTCTACTGTTTAGTTATGTTCCTAGAGAAAAAAATTAGTTGGAAGTTGATAGTAGCAATTATGCGGACTAGGTCCGTGAACTAAGGATTGTCCTCATTGCTTCATAGAAGGCTTATGTCCTCAATGCACCGCTCAGTGTGCTGAACCTCGAACGTTGTCTGTGGATGTTGCGAACATCTGACATACACGTTTTGATAACTACGTGATAGTTTAGTTAAACGGTTTAGAGTTGAGGCACCAAAGACGTTTTGAAACGTCACGAAACATATGAGATGTTTTGAGGGCTGAAATTGGAATTTCAGGCTCGTGCCCACGTCAAGAGGTATAAGACCTCCGACGATTTTCTTAACCTGCAAACTAAGGAGAAAAGCTCAATTGTTGAGCTTGTGCTCAGATTGTCTGAGTACAACAATCATTTGAATCAAGTGGGAGTTGATCTTCCAGATGAGATAGTGATGTTTCTCCGAAGTCATTACCACCAAGCTGCTAGAGCTTCGTGATGAACTATAATATATCAGGGACATATATGATGATCCTTGAGATATTCGCGATGTTAGACACCACGAAAGTAGAAATCAAGAAGGAGCATCAATTGTTGATGGTTGGTGAAACCACTAGTTTCAAGAAGGGTAAGGGCAAGAAGGGATACTTCATGAAATAGCAATTCAGCTGCTGCTCTAGTGAAGAAACCCAAGGTTGAACCCAAACCCGAGACTAAGTGCTTCTGTAATAAAGGGAACAGCCACTGGAGCAGAATTACCCTAGATACTTGGTAGATTAGAAGGCTGGCAAGGTCGATAGAAGTATATTGGATATACATTATGTTAATGTGTACTTTACTAGTACTCCTAGTAGCACCAGGGTATTAGATACCGGTTCGGTTGCTAAGTGTTAGTAACTCGAAATAAAAGCTACGGAATAAACGGAGACTAGCTAAAACTGAGCTGATGATATGTGTTGGAAGTGTTTCCAATGTTGATATGATCAAGCATCGCACGCTCCCTCTACCATCGAGATTGGTGTTTGCGTTGAGCATAGACATGATTGGATTATGTCTATCGCAATACGGTTATTCATTTAAGGAGAATAATGGTTACTCTGTTTATTTGAATAATACCCTCAATGGTCTTACGCCTAAAATGAATGGTTTATTGAATCTTGATCGTAGTGATACACATGTTCATGCCAAAAGATAGTAATGATAGTACCACCTACTTGTGGCACAGCCACGTAAGTCATATCGGTATAAAACGCATGAAGAAGCTCCATGTTGATGGACCTTTGGACTCACTCATTTTTGAAAAGTTTGAGACATGCGAACCATGTCTATTGGTGTATATGCATGAAGAACCTCCATGCAAATGGACCGTTTTGTACTCGCTTAATTTTGAATCACTTGAGACATGCAAATCATACCACATGGGCAAGATGACTGAAAGCCTTGTTTTAGTAAAATGGAACAAGAAAGCAACTTGTTAGAAGTAATACATTTTTGATGTATGCAGTCCAATGAGTGCTGAGGCATGTAGTGGATGTCGTTATGTTCTTACTTCACAGATGATTTGAGTAGATGTTGAGTATATTTACTTGATGAATCACGAGTCTGAATTATTGAAAGGTTCAAGTAATTTCAGGGTGAAGTTGAAAGATCGTCGTGACAAGAGGATAAAATATCTATGATATGATCATAGAGATGAATATCTGAATTACGAGTTTGGCACAGAATTAAGACACTGTGGAAATTGTTTCACAACTAATACAGCCTAGAACACCATAGTGTGATGGTGTGTCCGAACATCATAACTGCACCCTATTGGATATGATGCATACCATGATGTCTCTTATTGAATTACCACAATAGTTTATGGGTTAAGCATTAGAGACAACCACATTCACTTTAAATAGGGCACCACATAATTCCGATGAGATGACACCGTATAAACTATGGTTTAGAGAAACCTAAGCTGTCATTTCTTAAAAGTTTGGGTCTGCGACGCTTATGTGGAAAAGTTTCAGGCCGATAAGCTCGAACCCAAAGCGGATAAATGCATCTTCATAGGACAACCCAAAACAGTTGGGTATACCTCCTGTCTCAGATCCGAAAGCATTAAAGGATTGTTTCTAGAATCGGGTCCTTTCTCGAAGAAAAGTTTCTCTTGAAAGAATTGAGTGGGAGGATGGTGGAGACTTGATGAGGTTATTGAACCGTCTCTTCAACTAGTGTGTGGCAAGGCACAGGAAGTTGTTCCTGTGGCACCTACACCAATTGAAGTGGAAGCTTATGATAGTGATCATGAAACTTCGGATCAAGTCACTCCCAAACCTCGTAGGATGACAAGGATGCGACTACTTCAGAGTGGTACGTAATCCTGTCTTGGAAGTCATGTTGCTAGACAACAATGAACCTACGAGCTATGGAGAAGCGATGGTGGGCCTGGATTCCGATAAATGGCTCGAGGCCATAAAATCCGAGAGAATCCATGTATGAAAACAAAGTGTAGACTTTGGCAGAACGGCTTGATGGTCGTAAGGCTGTTAGGTACATATGGATTTTAAAAGGAAGACGGACAATGATGGTAAGTATCACCGTTAAGAAAGCTCGACTTGTCGTTAAGATGTTTTCCGACAAGTTCAAGGAGTTGACTACGGTGAGACTTTCTCACTCGTAGCGATGCTAAGAGTCTGTTGGAATTATATTAGCGATTACTGCATTATTTATGAAATCTTGCAGATAGGATGTCAAAACATTGTTTCCTCGACGATTTTCTTGAGGAAAGGTTGTATGTGATACAACCGGAAGGTTTTGTCAATCCTAAAAGATGCTAATAAGTATGCAAAGCTCCAGCTGTCCTTCTGAGGACTCGAGTAAGCATCTCGGAGTTGGAATGTACGCTTTGATGAGGTGATCAAAGATTTTGGGTTTATATAAAGTTTATGAGAAACTTGTATTTCCAAAGAAGTGCGTGGGAGCACTATAGAATTTCTGATGAGTATATGTTTTAAGATATTGTTGATCGGAAATGATGCAGAATTTCTGGAAAGCATATAGGGTTATTTGGAAAGTGTTTTCAATGGAAAACCTGAATTAAGCTACTTGAACATTGAGCATCAAGATCTATAAGGATAGATCAAAAACGCTTAATCGTACTTTCAAATGAGCACATACCTTGACATGATCTTGAAGGTGCTCAAGATGGATCAGTCAAAGAAGGAATTCTTGGCTGAGTTGTAAGGTATGAAGTTAAGACTTAAAGCTCGACCACGGCAGAATAGAGAGAAAGGACGAAGGTCGTCCCCTATGCTTAAGACGTAGGCTCTACAGTATGCTATGCTGTGTACCACACCTGAAGTGTGCCTTGCCATGAGTCAGTCAAGGGGTACAAGAGTGATCCATGAATGGATCACAGGACAGCGGTCAAAGTTATCCTTAGTAACTAGTGGACTAAGGAAGTTTCTCGGTTATGGAGGTGGTAAAAGAGTTCGTCGTAAAGGGTTACGTCGATGCAAGCTTAACACCTATCCGGATAGCTCTGAGTAGAGATACCGGATACGTATAATGGAGCAACAATTTATAATAGCTCCAAGTAGAACAGTTATTTGGAATAGCTCCAAATAGAGCGTGGTAGCTACATCTAGGAGATGACATAGAGATTTGTAAAGCACACATGGATCTGAAAGGTTCGGACCCGTTGACTAAAACCTCTCTCACAAGCAACATGATCAAACCTAAAACTCATTGAGTGTTAATCACATAGTGATGTGAACTAGACTACTGACTCTAGTAAACTCTTTGGATGTTAGTCACATGGCGATGCGACCTGTGAGTGTTAATCACATGGCGATGTGAACTAGATTATTGACTCTAGTGCAAGTGGGAGACTGTTGGAAATATGCCCTAGAGGCAATAATAAATTGGTTATTATTATTATATTTCCTTGTTCATGATAATCGTTTATTATCCATGCTATAATTGTATTGATAGGAAACTTAGATACATGTGTGGATACATAGACAACACCATGTCCCTAGTAAGCCTCTAGTTGACTAGCTCGTTGATCAATAGATGGTTACGGTTTCCTGACCATGGACATTGAATGTCATTGATAACGGGATCACATCATTAGGAGAATGATGTGATGGACAAGACCCAATCCTAAGCATAGCACTAGATCGTGTAGTTCATATGCTATAGCTTTTCTAATGTCAAGTATCATTTCCTTAAACCATGAGATTGTGCAACTCCCGGATACCGTAGGAATGCTTTGGGTGTATCAAACGTCACAACGTAACTGGGTGACTATAAAGGTGCATTACAGGTATCTCCGAAAGTGTCTGTTGGGTTGGCACGAATCGAGACTGGGATTTGTCACTCCGTGTAAACGGAGAGGTATCTCTGGGCCCACTCGGTAGGACATCATCATATGCGCAATGTGACCAAGGAGTTGATCACGGGATGATGTGTTACGGAACGAGTAAAGAGACTTGCCGGTAACGAGATTGAACAAGGTATAAGGATACCGACGATCGAATCTCGGGCAAGTACAATACCGCTAGACAAAGGGAATTGTATACGGGATTGATTAAGTCCTTGACATCGTGGTTCATCCGATGAGATCATCGTGGAACATGTGGGAGCCAACATGGGTATCCAGATCCCGCTGTTGGTTATTGACCGGAGAACGTCTCGGTCATGTCTGCATGTCTCCCGAACCCGTAGGGTCTACACGCTTAAGGTTCGGTGACGCTAGGGTTGTAGAGATATTAGTATGCGGTAACCCGAATGTTGTTCGGAGTCCCGGATGAGATCCCAGACGTCACGAGGAGTTCCAGAATGGTCCGGAGGTAAAGAATTATATATAGGAAGTGCTATTTCGGCCATCGGGACAAGTTTCGGGGTCATCGGTATTGTACCGGGACCACCGGAAGGGTCCCGGGGGTCCACCGGGTGGGGCCACCTGCCCCGGGGGGCCACATGGGCTGTAGGGGGTGTGCCTTGGCCTATATGGGCCAAGGGCACCAGCCCCAGGAGGCCCATGCGCCAAGAGATGGGAAAAAGAGGAGAGTCCTAAAAGGGGAAGGCACCTCCGAGGTGCCTTGGGGAGGATGGACTCCTCCCCACCCTTGGCCGCACCCTTCCTTGGAGGAAGGGGCAAGAGCTGCGCCTCCCCCTCTCCCTTGGCCATATATATAGTGGGGAAAAAGGAGGAGCAAACCAATCTAAGGCCTGGCGCCTCCCTCTCCCTCCCGTGACACATCTACCTCCTCCCGCAGCGCTTAGCGAAGCCCTGTTGGAATCCCGCTACTTCCACCACGCCGTCGTGCTGCTGGATCTCCATCAACCTCTCCCTCCTCCTTGCTGGATCAAGGCATGGGAGACGTCTCTGTTCCGTACGTGTGTTGAACGCGGAGGTGCCGTCCGTTCGGCGCTAGGATCATCGGTGATTTGAATCACGACGAGTACGACTCCATCAACCCCGTTCACTTGAACGCTTCCGCGCGCGATCTACAAGGGTATGTAGATCCAATCCTCCCTCGTTGCTAGATGACTCCATAGATTGATCTTGGTGACACGTAGGAAAATTTTGAATTTATGCTACGTTCCCCAACAAAAATCTGGTGGAATGTAAGGTTAGGCAAGTTTGATTAACTTAGGTGAGTGTTTGGTTCAAGCCACACCTTAGGCAAGCCACACTAAGGCCCCACATGACATACACACAAAAAATGTGGCAAGATTCCCTTAGGCTTGCCAACTTGTGGCTCTCTTTTTGAAGAACTTAACTTTGCCTAAGCTTAGTTGTGGCAAAGTTAGTCATGAATTAAGTTCAACCATGGAGTCTTCTAGATTATACATGTGGCAGAATCTGGTGGATGATATCCAACGGCCAGCAGTGCTCGGATTTTCCATCTTTGTACCGTCGGATTGGCTTCATCCAACGACCAACTTTCAAAGTTTTTCACACACTATATAGGGGGTATAGATATAGATGTGTCGGTCCATTGCAATGGATCCAAAGTATATCTATTTAGTGGGGTGCACTCTAAACACATTATCTATTTATTTTTCTCTAACCTTTCATAGCCATGCAACCAAGCCACATAAGCTTCATGGGTGCCCCCCACATCATATTATTCATACTACGTTGATTGAAAAAAAGATAAATCACCCAAAACAAGATCTTCCTGTTTTTTGTTCCTACGATGTTGTGCCGTGCACGTACCTACTAGTTGTATAGTGGTAGTACTAGTAATATAGTATTAGGAGTACAAACTTGGTACTTGTAGGAGTAGTACTAGTACGGAATGCTCCTATTCTATCAACGAGCATCGTCTGACACCAAATTTCTTGGCTTCCGTGCTACAGCTAGATCTTCCCCTCATTTCTGTTTTCCAACCCGGCGGCGGGCGGGGTGTCGGTTTGCTCAACGGCGGTCCCACATGAAAGTGAAAATTCTTGGCAACACGCCTTCCCTAAGCTATGTGTCGTGCCGGACGGGCCGTGTTGTACTCCCGATTCCCGGGCGTGTGGGGGTGCGACGCGAACGCGGCAGGCCTTTGCCTTTTACCAGCAATGTGCCCGTGCGTTGCGACGGATCCAAAGTAGTAGAATAGTAGTATTTGTTCACAAACTTGAAAGAAATCACTATTGTTTTGATATACTCCTAATATATTACTCCCTCCGTACCTAAATATTTGTCTTTTTTGAGATTTCAAATGGACTATCACATACGAATTATATAGACATATTCTAGTGTTTCTAGCAAGATGCTCGTGCGTTGCACGAAGTTGATGGAAAAGGTAAGCACAACTTATAAATTGACAGATGGAGTACTAGTTACAGTGATGCATATAATTAAGCAAAGGCATCGCACATGTCGGTATTGACTGGAACAAGAATGCAACAGCACAATAAGAATTAAGGCCACGATGATGCGATCGCAGTGGTGGTTACAGAAGGCAAGAAGAAATATGGATCCACGAACGTACGACCTCTTCCTCCTCAACTTAGTGCGCCGGGCCACCGACCGGCGGCTAAGGAGCGGCGGCTTTTGTGGCGAGGTCGAGGTGCTTCTCAGCAAAGGCATCCAAGGCTTCCAGCCGGTTGAGGAAGGCCAACGTTGTAGCGTCCTCACTGGCCTTGTAGATACCTATGTACACGATTTGCTCGTACACGTGGATGTGTAGGTCGACGAATTCTTGCAGGGCGAGGCGCCTCACGGCGAGCCCGGCCTCCAGGTGGACATTCTTCGTGGCGTCGGCGGGCAGTCGCAGGGCCACCAGTGCTTGAAAGAGGTTCCGGCCATGGAGGCCGATTAGGGTGGCAGGCAATGAGGAGCCCGGGCGCGCGGGTTGGAGGAGTATGGCGATGTCGTCCGCGAGCTTCTTGAGGATGGTGAACTTGTTGCTGGTGGCAACGATCATCTGGTCCAACTAAGAGTCGTAGTTGGCATCGATGGCGGCCATCCACCAGCCGGTCTCCAACACCGTTTGGAGACGATTCTCGGCGCCATGCCGCAGGCCAGCGTCGTGGACCATCTGGCGCAGCCGCTGGCCGCTCACGCGCATCACCGTCATGGGTCTGGAGTGAGCTCTTTTGTGCTTAGTGTAGGTGCTTAGGCAAATGCTTAGGTGCGTACGATGTGGTAGATGCATTGGAATGGAGGGGCGCCTTTATATGAGGGCAATGAGGGCAAACTGCGTTGCATTCACATCGTGCAGCCTCTTTTCCCGAACCTCCTCCCATTACTTCCCTCATGCATTAATTGAACGAGGATGCATTGGCTGTTAAACATATCGGGAACCGCTACTCCCTCCCTCGTCTGCATTAAAGCTGTATCGGGAACTGCGTCGCCCGCTGTCAAATCGAATACTCCCTTCGTCTAGGTGAGTATTAAGTCATCTTACAAAAACCAAATAGTAAACACATAGGCGTGGTGCATTAACTCTCACGTTGTTTCTTATTTTTTGACATAAATAGAGGAATCAACCAAGAAAAGATGTGGGGCTTGTATGCTTTTAATAACTTGAGACTATCAAACATGACATGCAGTGGTCAGTTCGTTGCACAAGAACAAATACAACCCATGCCAGCACACACGCATCTTATATAGAATCACATCCAATGGCTATAAAAGATGAATGAGACCAAATTATATCTCATCTAGATGAGTTCTAGCAAAACTGTATTAATAATACTTAGTACTCTTGCGCCATGTATCATATATTAGTATCATGTAGTACTTTATTTATTGCCATGTATGACACATATTACTCTATACTCTCTCTTTCTTCATTTAATTCTATGACACCTCATCAAAATTGCTAAGGCTAGTACCATTACAACCAGCCTTAGCAAATACTAAACATTAAGTTCTTTTGTTTTTCTCTCCACCTTGGTCACCTAGACGGAGGGAGTATACTGCGCGGGCTTTTCCTGCGCGGTAGGCGGGGCAGTTCCACCTAGTCGGTTCGACAGAGACGCGAGAAGACGAGGGAGTAGGCTACTGCAAACGTAGGGATGTGTGATTTGACAGCGAGTTACTGCTGAACAGGTGGGGCCCCGTGATTTGACTTGCCATTATCATTTTAACTGCGGCGCTACGACCGGCGTGAGTCTCCCGATTCCTTACCAACTCCATACAGGTGCCTCTCCCAATGCTCCACCATGTAGTAGAGGCTGGCTCTTGCATGAGAGCCCACTTCTCCACTTTTTCCTTGCCTCTCTTTCCTCCACATATGCAAAAATGCCATGTAAAGCGCACTATTGTACTTACTTGCTCCTATAGGTGCTTAAGCTTGCCACATAGGCATAAAGTCTGATGTGGCAAGTTAATCAAGAAGAGAGAGACTAGTTTGGTGACCCAAGGATGAAACGGTGCTAAGGAGTTCTTATATTATGGGACGGAGGGAGTACGAAGAAAGAGATAGATAGAAGTAAAAAAATACAGTTATAGCCAACCTTATAGCCAAAACCTTGTTGTAGTATGAGTGACTAAGTGATGACTATGTATGACATGCCAACATCAGATAGCCTAACGCATCGTGTTAAATCCTCCAAGAGCGCGACCGCACGAGCGACGTGACGGTCATGGTAGGCGCGACCATGATACGGGCTGCTGGCAGCCCTTGGATCTGAGATCAAATGGTCGCATGCTAAGTTGCTGAAAATTTGCAGAATAACCCTCCAGGATAGGATATTCACCCATAGGTCTAGAATCACACCATGCAACCGTTCAATCTCAGATCCAAGGGCTCTTGGAAGCCCGTATCATGGGAGAATGGAAAGCCACTACCCTACCGTTCGCACGCTGGCAGTTCGCTCCTACTCGTCCCCGCACGTCCTTCAATACTACGGTGGTTCGCTCCTAGTCGTCCCGTCCATTCACATTACGGCAGTTCCACTAATGCTAACCCTCCTCCCAAATCCATGGCGTCCCAAATCTCCCCGATCAGCGGTGAGTACAAGGTTAGAACCATCACCGGCAATAAGTTCAACGTCATCTACACCCGTTCTTCCGTGACAGTGAAAGGATGCCTTTCTCGCTTCAGACGCATGTTCGACGACTCAGATGATGAGTGGGTCGCTGGGCTAGATATTGTTGGGTTTCGTAGTAATTTCAAAAAATTTCCTACGCACATGCAAGATCATGTGATGCATAGCAACGAGGGGGAGAGTGTTGTCTACGTACCCAACGCAGACCGACTGCGGAAGCGATGACACGACGTAGAGGAAGTAGTTGTACGTCTTCACGATCCAACCGATCAAGCACCGAATCTACGGCACCTCCGAGTTCGAGCACACGTTCAGCTCGATGACGATCCCCGGACTCCGATCCAGCAAAGTGTCGGGGAAGAGTTCCGTCAGCACGACGGCGTGGTGACAATCTTGATGTACTACAGCAGCAGGGCTTCGCCTAAACTCCGCTACAGTATTATCGAGGTATATGGTGGCAGGGGGCACCGCACACGGCTAAGGAATAGATCACGTGGATCAACTTGTGTGTCTAGGGGTGTCCCCTGCCTCCGTATATAAAGGAGTAGAGGGGGGGAGGCTGGCCGGCCAAGGAGGGAGGCGCAGGAGGAGTCCTACTCCTTCCGGGAGTAGGACTCCCCTCCAATCCTATTCCAATTAGGATTCCCCGAGGGGGAAAGAGGGAGAGGGGTGGCCGGCCACCTCTCCTAGTCCTAATAGGACTAGGCGAAGGGGGGAGGTGCGCAGCCCTTGTGGGCAGCCCTTTCACCTTTCCACTAAGGCCCATGTAGGCCCATATGGCTCCCGGGGGGTTCCGGTAACCTCCCGGTAACCCGGTAAAATCCCGATTTCACCCGGAACACTTCCGATGTCCAAACATAGGCTTCCAATATATCAATCTTTACGTCTCGACCATTTCGAGACTCCTCGTCATGTCCGTGATCACATCCGGGACTCCGAACAACCTTCGGTACATCAAAATGCATAAACTCATAATGTAACTGTCATCGTAACCATAAGCGTGCGGACCCTACGGGTTCGAGAACAATGCAGACATGACCGAGACACGTCTCCGGTCAATAACCAATAGCGGGACCTGGATGCCCATATTGGCTCCTACATATTTTACGAAGATCTTTATCGGTCAGACCGCATAAAAACATACGTTGTTCCCTTTGTCATCGGTATGTTACTTGCCCGAGATTCGATCGTCGGTATCCAATACCTAGTTCAATCTCGTTATCGGCAAGTCTCTTTACTCGTTCCGTAATACATCATCTCACAACTATCATATTAGTTGTAATGCTTGCAAGGCTTATGTGATGTGTATTACCGAGAGGGCCCAGAGATACCTCTCCGACAATCGGAGTGACAAATCCTAATCTCGAAATACGCCAACCCAACATCTACCTTTGGAGACACCTGTAATGCTCCTTTATAATCACCCAGTTATGTTGTGACGTTTGGTAGCACCCAAAGTGTTCCTCCGGTAAACGGGAGTTGCATAATCTCATAGTCATAGGAACATGTATAAGTCATGAAGAAAGCAATAGCAACATACTAAACGATCGGGTGCTAAGCTAATGGAATGGGTCATGTCAATCAGATCATTCAACTAATGATGTGACCTCGTTAATCAAATAACAACTCTTTGTTCATGGTTAGGAAACATAACCATCTTTGATTAACGAGCTAGTCAAGTAGAGGCATACTAGTGACACTTTGTTTGTCTATGTATTCACACATGTATTATGTTTCCGGTTAATACAATTCTAGCATGAATAATAAACATTTATCATGATTATAAGGAAATAAATAATAACTTTATTATTGCCTCTAGGGCATATTTCCTTCAGTCTCCCACTTTCACTAGAGTCAATAATCTAGATTACACTTAATGATTCTAACACCCATGGAGCTTTGGTGCTGATCATGTTTTGCTCGTGGAAGAGGCTTAGTCAACGGGTCTGCAACATTCAGATCCGTATGTATCTTGCAAATCTCTATGTCTCCCACCTGGACTAGACCCCGGATGGAGTTGAAGCGTCTCTTGATGTGTTTGGTCCTTTTGTGAAACCTGGATTCCTTTGCCAAGGCAATTGCACCAGTATTGTCACAAAAGATTTTCATTGGACCCGATGCATTAGGTATGACACCTAGATCGGATATGAACTCCTTCATCCAGACTCCTTCGTTCGCTGCTTCCGAAGCAGCTATGTACTCCGCTTCACATGTAGATCCCGCTACGACGCTTTGTTTAGAACTGCACCAACTGACAGCTCCACCGTTTAATGTAAACACGTATCCGGTTTGCGATTTAGAATCGTCCGGATCAGTGTCAAAGCTTGCATCAACGTAACCTTTTACGGTGAGCTCTTTGTCACCTCCATATACGAGAAACATATCCTTAGTCCTTTTCAGGTATTTCAGGATGTTCTTGACCGCTGTCCAGTGATCCATTCCTGAATTACTTTGGTACCTCCCTGCTAAGCTTATAGCAAGGCACACATCAGGTCTGGTACACAGATTGCATACATGATAGATCCTATGGCTGATGCATAGGGAACATCTTTCATATTCTCTCTACCTTCTGAAGTGGTCGGGCATTGAGTCTTACTCAATTTCACACCTTGTAACACAGGCAAGAACCCTTTCTTTGCTTGATCCATTTTGAACTTCTTCAAAATTTTGTCAAGGTATGTGCTTTGTGAAAGTCCAATTAAGCGTCTTGATCTATCTCTATAGATCTTAATGCCTAATATGTAAGCAGCTTCACCGAGGTCTTTCATTGAAAAACTTTTATTCAAGTATCCCTTTATGCTATCCAGAAATTCTATATCATTTCCAATTAGCAATATGTCATCCGCATATAATATCAGAAATGCTACAGAGCTCCCACTCACTTTCTTGTAAATACAGGCTTCTCCGAAAGTCTGTATAAAACCAAATGCTTTGATCACACTATCAAAACGTTTATTCCAACTCCGAGAGGCTTGCACCAGTCCATAAATGGATCGCTGGAGCTTGCACACTTTGTTAGCTCCCTTTGGATCGACAAAACCTTCCGGTTGCATCATATACAACTCTTCTACCAGAAATCCATTCAGGAAAGCAGTTTTGACATCCATCTGCCAAATTTCATAATCATAAAATGCGGCAATCGCTAACATGATTCGGACGGACTTAAGCATCGCTACGGGTGAGAAGGTCTCATCGTAGTCAATCCCTTGAACTTGTCGAAAACCTTTGGCGACAAGTCGAGCTTTGTAGACAGTAACATTACCATCAGCGTCAGTCTTCTTCTTGAAGATCCATTTATTCTCAATTGCTTGCTGATCATCGGGCAAGTCAACCAAAGTCCATACTTTGTTCTCATACATGGATCCCATCTCATATTTCATGGCTTCAAACCACTTTGCGGAATCTGGGCTCACCATTGCTTCTTCATAGTTCGTAGGTTCATCATGATCTAGTAGCATGACTTCCAGAACTGGATTACCGTACCACTCTGGTGCGGATCTTACTCTGGTTGATCTACGAGGTTCAGTAGTATCTTGTTCTGAAGTTTCATGATCATTATCATTAACTTCCTCACTTATTGGTGTAGGTGTCGCAGAAACAATTTTCTGTGATGTACTACTTTCCAACAAGGGAGCAGGTACAGTTACCTCGTCAAGTTCTACTTTCCTCCCACTCACTTCTTTCGAGAGAAACTCCTTCTCAAGAAAGTTTCCGAATTTAGCAACAAAAGTCTTGCCTTCAGATCTATGATAGAAGGTGTATCCAATAGTTTCCTTTGGATATCCTATGAAGACACATTTCTCCGATTTGGGTTCGAGCTTATCAGGTTGAAGCTTTTTCACATAAGCATCGCAGCCCCAAACTTTAATAAACGACAACTTTGGTTTCTTGCCAAACCACAGTTCATAAGGCGTCGTCTCAACGGATTTTGATGGTGCCCTATTTAACGTGAATGCGGCCGTCTCTAGAGCGTATCCCCAAACTGATAGCGGTAAATCAGTAAGAGACATCATAGATCGCACCATATCTAGTAAAGTACGATTACGATGTTCGGACACACCATTACGCTGTGGTGTTCCGGGTGGCGTGAGTTGCGAAACTATTCCACAGTTTTTCAAATGTACACCAAACTCGTAACTCAAATATTCTCCTCCACGATCAGATCGTAGAAACTTTATTTTCTTGTTACGATGATTTTCAACTTCACTCTGAAATTCTTTGAACTTTTCAAATGTTTCAGACTTATGTTTCATTAAGTAGATATATCCATATCTGCTCAAATCATCTGTGAAGGTGAGAAAATAACGATATCTGCCACAAGCCTCAATATTCATCGGACCACATACATCGGTATGTATGATTTCCAACAAATCTGTTGCTCTCTCCATAGTACCGGAGAACGGTGTTTTAGTCATCTTGCCCATGAGGCACGGTTCGCAAGTACCAAGTGATTCATAATCAAGTGGTTCCAAAAGTCCATCAGTATGGAGTTTCTTCATGCGCTTTATACCGATATGACCTAAACGACAGTGCCACAAATAAGTGGCACTTTCATTATCAACTCTGCATCTTTTGGCTTCAACATTATGAATATGTGTATTACTACTATCGAGATTCAATAAAAATAGACCACTCTTCAAGGGTGCATGACCATAAAAGATATTACTCATATAAATAGAACAACCATTATTCTCTGATTTAAATGAATAACCGTCTCGCATTAAACAAGATCCAGATATAATGTTCATGCTCAACGCTGGCACCAAATAACAATTATTTAGGTCTAATATTAATCCCGAAGGTAGATGTAGAGGTAGCGTGCCGACCGCGATCACATCGACTTTGGAACCGTTTCCCACGCGCATCGTCACCTCGTCCTTAGCCAATCTTCGCTTAATCCGTAGCCCCTGTTTCGAGTTGCAAATATTAGCAACAGAAGCAGTATCAAATACCCAGGTGCTACTGCGAGCATTAGTAAGGTACACATCAATAACATGTATATCACATATACCTTTGTTCACCTTGCCATCCTTCTTATCCGCCAAATACTTTGGGCAGTTCCGCTTCCAGTGACCAGTCTGCTTACAGTAGAAGCACTCAGTTTCAGGCTTAGGTCCAGACTTGGGTTTCTTCTCTTGAGCAGCAACTTGTTTGCCGTTCTTCTTGAAGTTCCCCTTCTTCTTCCCTTTGCCCTTTTTCTTAAAACTAGTGGTTTTGTTAACCATCAACACTTGATGCTCCTTTTTGATTTCTACCTCCGCAGCTTTCAGCATCGCGAAGAGCTCGGGAATAGTCTTGTTCATCCCTTGCATATTATAGTTCATCACAAAGCTCTTGTAGCTTGGTGGCAGTGATTGGAGAATTCTGTCAATGACGCAATCATCTGGAAGATTAACTCCCAATTGAATCAAGTGATTATTATACCCAGACATTTTGAGTATATGCTCACTGACAGAACTGTTCTCCTCCATCTTGCAGCTATAGAATTTATTGGAGACTTCATATCTCTCAATCCGGGCATTTGCTTGAAATATTAACTTCAACTCCTAGAACATCTCATATGCTCCATGACGTTCAAAACGTCGTTGAAGTCCCGATTCTAAGCCGTAAAGCATGGCACACTGAACTATCGAGTAGTCATCAGCTTTGCTCTACCAGACGTTCATAACATCTGGCGTTGCTCCAGTAGCAGGCCTGACACCCAGCGGTGCTTCCAGGACGTAATTCTTCTGTGCAGCAATGAGGATAATCCTCAAGTTATGGACCCAGTCCGTGTAATTGCTACCATCATCTTTCAACTTTGCTTTCTCAAGGAACGCATTAAAATTCAACGGAACAACAGCACGAGCCATCTATCTACAATCAACATAAACAAGCAAGATACTATCAGGTACTAAGTTCATGATAAATTTAAGTTCAATTAATCATATTACTTAAGAACTCCCACTTAGATAGACATCCCTCTAATCCTCTAAGTGATCACGTGATCCAAATCAACTAAACCATAACCGATCATCACGTGAAATGGAGTAGTTTTCAATGGTGAACATCGTTATGTTGATCATATCTACTATATGATTCACGCTCGACCTTTCGGTCTCCGTGTTCCGAGGCCATATCTGCATATGCTAGGCTCGTCAAGTTTAACCCGAGTATTCTGCGTGTGCAAAACTGGCTTGCACCCGTTGTAGATGGACGTAGAGCTTATCACACCCGATCATCACGTGGTGTCTGGGCACGACGAACTTTGGCAACGGTGCATACTCAGGGAGAACACTTCTTGATAATTTAGTGAGAGATCATCTTATAATGCTACCGTCAATCAAAGCAAGATAAGATGCATAAAAAGATAAATATCACATGCAATCAATATAAGTGATATGATATGGCCATCATCATCTTGTGCTTGTGATCTCCATCTCCGAAGCACCTTCATGATCACCATCGTCACCGGCGCGACACCTTGATCTCCATCGTAGCATCGTTGTCGTCTCGCCAATCTTATGCTTCCACGACTATCACTACTGTTTAGTAATAAGGTAAAGCATTACATCGCGATTGCATTGCATACAATAAAGCGACAACCATATGGCTCCTGCCAGTTGCCGATAACTCGGTTACAGAACATGATCATCTCATACAATAAAATCATGCCTTGACCATATCACATCACAACATGCCCTGCAAAAACAAGTTAGACATCCTCTACTTTGTTGTTGCATGTTTTACGTGGCTGCTACGGGCTTAAGTAAGAACCAATCTAACCTACGCATCAAAACCACAACGATAGTTTGTCAAATAGACTCCGTTTTAACCTTCGCAAGGACCGGGCGTAGCCACACTCGGTTCAACTAAAGTTGGAGAGACAATCGCCCGCAAGCCATCTATGTGCAAAGCACGTCGAGGGAACCGGTCTCGCGTAAGCGTACGCGTAAGGTTGGTCCGGGTCATCTCGTCCAACAATACCGCCGAACCAAAGTATGACATGCTGGTAGGCAGTATGACTTGTATCGTCCACAACTCACTTGTGTTCTACTCGTGCATATAACATCAACATCAATAACCTAGGCTCGGATGCCACTGTTGGGTTTCGTAGTAATTTCAAAAATTTTCCTACGCACACGCAAGATCATGTGATGCATAGCAACGAGGGGGAGAGTGTTGTCTACGTACCCAACGCAGACCGACTGCGGAAGCGATGACACGAGGTAGAGGAAGTAGTCGTACGTCTTCATGATCCAACCGATCAAGCACCGAATCTACGGCACCTCCGAGTTCGAGCACACGTTCAGCTCGATGACGATCCCCAGACTCTGATCCAGCAAAGTGTCGGGGAAGAGTTCCGTCAGCACGACGGCGTGGTGACGATCTTGATGTACTACAGCAGCAGGGCTTCGCCTAAACTCCGCTACATTATTATCGAGGTATATGGTGGCAGGGGGCACCGCACACGGCTAAGCAATAGATCACGTGGATCAACTTGTGAGTCTAGGGGTGTCCCCTGCCTCCGTATATAAAGGGGTAGAGGGGGGAGGCTGGCCGGCCAAGGAGGGAGGCGCAGGAGGAGTCCTACTCCTTCCGGGAGTAGGACTCCCCTCCAATCCTATTCCAATTAGGATTCCCCGAGGGGGAAAGAGGGAGAGGGGTGGCCGGCCACCTCTCCTAGTCCTAATAGGACTAGGGGAAGGGGGGAGGCGTGCAGCCCTTGTGGGCAGCCCTTTCACCTTTCCACTAAGGCCCATGTAGGCCCATATGGCTCCCGGGGGGTTCCGGTAACCTCCCGGTAACCCGGTAAAATCCCGATTTCACCCGGAACACTTCCGATGTCCAAACATAGGCTTCCAATATATCAATCTTTATGTCTCGACCATTTCGAGACTCCTCGTCATGTCCGTGATCACATCCGGGACTCTGAACAACCTTTGGTACATCAAAATGCATAAACTCATAATGTAACTGTCATCGTAACCTTAAGCGTGCGGACCCTACGGGTTCGAGAACAATGTAGACATGACCGAGACACGTCTCCGGTCAATAACCAATAGCGGGACCTGGATGCCCATATTGGCTCCTACATATTCTACGAAGATCTTTATCGGTCAAACCGCATAACAACATACGTTGTTCCCTTTGTCATCGGTATGTTACTTGCCCGAGATTCGATCGTCGGTATCCAATACCTAGTTCAATCTCGTTATCGGCAAGTCTCTTTACTCGTTCCGTAATACATCATCTCACAACTAACATATTAGTTGTAATGCTTGCAAGGCTTATGTGATGTGTATTACCGAGAGGGCCCAGAGATACCTCTCCGACAATCGGAGTGACAAATCCTAATCTTGAAATACGCCAACCCAACATCTACCTTTGGAGACACCTGTAATGCTCCTTTATAATCACCCAGTTACGTTGTGACGTTTGGTAGCACCCAAAGTGTTCCTCCGGTAAACGGGAGTTGCATAATCTCATAGTCATAGGAACATGTATAAGTCATGAAGAAAGCAATAGCAACATACTAAACGATCGGGTGCTAAGCTAATGGAATGGGTCATGTCAATCAGATCATTCAACTAATGATGTGACCTCGTTAATCAAATAACAACTCTTTGTTCATGGTTAGGAAACATAATCATCTTTGATTAACGAGCTAGTCAAGTAGAGGCATACTAGTGACACTTTGTTTGTCTATGTATTCACACATGTATTATGTTTCCGGTTAATACAATTCTAGCATGAATAATAAACATTTATCATGATTATAAGGAAATAAATAATAACTTTATTATTGCCTCTTGGGCATATTTCCTTCAGATATTGAGTACACCACAGTCCTGGGACGAGAGAAGGATCTAAAGGACGAAGAGAGGAAGAAGCCCGCCGTGATCCAGGTTTGCGTGCATGACTTATGCTTGGTCTACCACATATGCCATGCCGACGTTGAGTGCCAAGATTTTAAGGACTTCGTCGAAAGCAACCTAGTCAAATTCGTTACTGTAGACTTTGGTAACGACAAAGAAGTCCTGCGTCAGATAGGCCTCGTTGGAGGCAACACCTTCGACCTCCAGAAGAATCGGCCGGTGTCCTCTCGTCAGCCTTCAATGCTGACCCTAGCAGGAGCCATGGTTCATCCTTCGTACGGTAAACTTGAGAAACCTCCATACACGTTTCATCGTCATGCATGGCAGCGGAATGTACTAGATATAGACCACATCCACTATGCTGCAACGGGTGGCTCATTTGCTTCAATATCTACAAGGGTTGGATGAAGAGCAACAGCCAAGTGTGCGGTTCAAGCAAAGAAGTATCGGCGAAGAGGAATAGGGACAAGGACGAAGTCGAGGACGTGGACGAGGACTCCGAGTAAGGTGGTAGTGTCATTGCTCATGGTGGTTCTAATGCAGTGTCTACCAGAATAGTTGCAAAGTTTAATTTCAGCTGTGCTTAATTTAATTTGAGGGGTGTGTTGTGCTGAGCCCCCGGCAGAACTATGTTATGTTTCTTCTTGTTACTTCAACTCTTCAGTACGTACATACTAGTATTTCTTACATTTCATCTTTTAGTTGGTATAGTACTACCACTCGTTTCTTCACATTATATACATACAATATATATGGCCAACATCATATAGCCAGCAGTTTAGTTGTCAAAGAATTTCAGGGTACTTAGTTTTGTCAAAGAATTCCAGGGTGCTTTGTTTTATTTGATGGGCGGGTTGTGCACTTGTGTTGGACACCATTATTGTGACAAGCCTTTTTAATAGTACTATATGCATAATTTGGCGACGAGCGCTCTCTATATGTACCACCTTTTTTTAATTTCAAGTTTTGCTCCATGGCGCAAACCATCGATACTACTACTGTACAAAAGTGGAGTATATACATTTTTTAAAAGGCTAGAGGGCGGAGCAGTCTAGCTCGGTCGGTTTCACGAGAGGCGACGACCTTTGTGATTTGATGGCTCATTACTGCTGTCAAATCGAATAGTACTGCACCGCCCGCTGCATGCCCGGCGCCTCCATTAAACCCCTCCGTTAAACCCGCATGCAAACCGAGAATCCTACTCCGGCCACACGTCGGTTCATGAGCGGGCCGGAATTAAACGCAACACCAGCCAAGCTCCTCCCGTCCACCCTCAGTTTAAAAGAGGCAAGACGCCGGCCAAGCTCGTACCGTCTGCCCTCTATTTACACGAGGCCAGACAGACAGCGGGCAAGAATCGCACCCCTTCGCCGCTCCCCCATCTCCTCCTTCACCATTTTCTCCACTCTTCCGATGGCTTCCGATGAGCCATTCTCCGGCATATTACCCGGCTGGGTGGCCCGCCGAGCCCTCCGAATACGGGCGAGGCTGCTCGGTGCTTCACCAACCTCGCTTGGCCCGACGGAGCCAGTTGCCGCCCCAAGCAGGCGCGTGGTTCAGCAACTCGCCGCTCCAGTTCAGCTCGATGAGGAGTGGCGAGATGCTCCACGCCGGCACGGCGGCGAGCACGCCGGTACGGGTGTCGTCGCTGCCGTGTCGTACCGGGCCACTAGTGTCTGCGGTGGCCGTGCCTCCCGTGCCTGCGGCAGCGCCATGCAGGCAGAGATAGAAGCCGGGTGCGTGGAGAGCGACGAGTCAGTGGCCAGCTTCTCCGTGTCCGCCGCCATCATCGAGGAGAAGTAGAACACGGGAGGCCGCCGCCACATGGGACCCATGAAGGCCACCGCCGAGGCGACGACCACGGATTCAGGTGGTTTGCTGCTTCATCTCTTCCGAGGACCTTCGTCGACCCCGCAAGTGTCTGACGTACATGAGGAAGACAAAGGGATCCGCGGGCGGCCATTTAGAACTAAAATAAGTCTAGATACATCCATTTCTAGGACAAGTATTTCTGGACGGAGGGGGTATTAATTATACAAGAGAGCCGGATGGCACCTCTTAGTTCATGTAAATGTAATGAAACCCATCATGTTTATACGAAGATCCGACTTTTTTATACGAAATCCTTCATGCTTATATGAAATCAGTCCGTTTTTGCACGAATTTCATCTGGTTGGTTAGAGTTGTAAAAATGTATGCCGCCGGCGTTTGATGTTTTGCTCCACTTAAGGAAGCGGGAGGGAATTTGTCGGCTGCCATTGGAGATGCTCTTTATGCTAGAAATAATAGAGTGACATCCAATCCATTTGAGTTAATTGCTTGTATTATTGTCCCTCTATAAAAAATTAATTGCATGTATAGTGTACACGTGACTTGCAGGGTGGCTACAGCTTAGTACAGAAAGTTAAAAAGAAACAAGTCCATCCTTAATCTTGTATTCTAAGTACTCTGTGGGTTCCACTGTCAGTACAGTAGCGAAAGAGGTATATATTAAATAAGTAGAGTAATATATAATATAAAAATATAAAGTTATAAGACAGAATTCAAACTCATGTCATCGCATTGCGAGCATCCGGCGCTAACCAGCCCATCACATTTTTGTTGTAGACCATGCTGGAGATATATCTCCATGTCTACTCTTATATATACTCCATTCGTTCCAAAATATTTGTCTTTTTCAGATTTCAAATGGACTACCACATACGGATATGTATGTAGACATATTTTAGAGTGTAGATTCACTCATTTTGCTCCATATGTCTTTTCGGGAAGGGGTCAGATTTGTCCTTGATTTATTTATGAGGTATCCAGATGGCACTGCACCGCCAAGAAAAGAGGGTAACATCAAAATTATGGACTACTTTTTTGAGTATGTTGGTAAGGTCCGGTCATAGTCACTTGTTGAAATCTCTAAAAAGACAAATACTCCCTCCATCCGGAAATACTTGTCATCAAAATGGATAAAAGGAAATGTATCTAGACGTATTTTAGTTTTGGATACATCTCTTTTTATCCATTTTGATGATAAGTATTTTTGGACGGAGGGAGTAGAAAACAGAATTGGTGATGATGGTGTGCGTGCCATCCTGCAATATAGGCCGTCAGATTTATATCTAACGGATAGGAAAGAAACTATGGCAATTTTGCAAAAATATACCCACACATCTCTCCACGTTCGCAAATAAGGCCTTCCCTCGTTCAACCTTTTCTCTCACAAGATAAACTACTCATACAAATGCATCTTCATGTTCCGTGCAACGCATGGGTAGCTAGCTAATTTCTTTTAAAATAGTTGCTGCGATGATTGGGTTGAAGTGATATATTTTATGTCTGCCCCGAATGATTTTAGATTCACTAGTAGTAACAAAGAAAAGGTTGCCTTGTTAATTAACAGAAAATAGGGTGAAAACTATCACAGGGGACCGGTAAAAGCTGTGCGCGCGCGAGAAGTCTACATATCGAGGGGGCTACCGAGCGAGGCACCAAGACACAATGTTTGAGAGAGAAACCAATTGACAGATTATGATCAGATCGAGTTGTCACCCTTCTGCTGTCATTGTTGGGGGGAGGGAGAGAAAGACGTATCGAGAGTGTGCGTGGAAGGCACAGAGGCACAACTAGCGAGTGTGTGTGTGTGTGTTTTTGAAAGAGGAGTAGATAGATTATTATCAAGATCGATGTGCCACCCTACTCCTTCGGTGCCGGGTAGTGTGTGTGTGTGTATGTTTGAGAGAGAAGCCAGTCGATAGATTAGTATCAAGATCGAGGTGTCACCCTACTCCTTCGGTGCTGGGAAGTGTGGGTGTGTGTGTGGGGGGGGGGGGTCAGTGACACTCACATATCTCTACTCTTATAAAAAACAGAGTTGGTGATGATGGTGTTCCTGCCATCCTGCAATATAGGCCATCCGATTTATATCTGACGGGCATGAAGGAAACTATGGCAATTTTGCAAAAAGATATCCACACTCCTCTCCGCATTTGCAAATAAGGCATTCCCTCGTTCATCCTTCTCTCCCACAAGATAAACTTCTCATACAAATGCATCTTGATGTTCCGTGCAACGCATGGGCATCTTGCTAGTAGGGAGAAGGAGTTTGTGTGACACATATCTAGCAATATTAAGGGATAGTTAGATTGCATATATGTGAGAGACATTATTATACTTTGAGACATTAGTGGTTGTGGGTGGGCGGAATTAAAGGGGTGGGCGTGTTAGACATAGAGAGTGTGTGTGTTTCTGTGTGAGAGACTTGTAGGACGGGGTAGAAACATGAATTTAACCCTGACGGAGGGAGAGAAATACACGAAGTGAGCGTGTGTGATTCTGATGCCCACAGGGAAATGAGATATGTATGCATGTGAGAGAGATTGCACAATTCATTCACGTATCACTATCTAGCGATCGTGGACGTGCATCGCTTGAACATAAGTCAATATCTACTTCGTATCGTGGCCAAAGGTACATTATCGGTTCAACGCTATAAAGATTGGACACTCACATATCATGTTTTTTTCTATTTAAATAAACCTTTTCAGTTGTGCATGCCAAAGTTACAGTGATGTTTCTTCAAACAACCAATGTAGCTATCATGTACATGCACCATTATTACTATTGCATTCAAATTCATTAGTCTTGGATGATTTAAGTTTCTATTTTTGAAGTAATATATGTAATATTCATATATGAATTTCAACGGGTACGCAATTTATGAAATGGAGGCTATGTAATCATATGAGGTAACACTTTTAAGTACCTGACTACAATATCCATTTCTTTCGGTGCGCCTCTACACTAACACGTCAATGCATTATGTTTAAAGTAAATAACCAATGGCACTAAATTATCTATTTACACGAGAAATACATAGGCTGAGCGTTTGATCCCTTTTTTGTGAACGCGCCACTACACACGTACGATTGGCCGCGCCCGTGTGAATGTCCAAGTTATCGACGCATCATCCCGAGTTATTGTCTTTTTTCTGGGGTGTTCTTCACACCAGTTATTAACTGCTGACGCGTCCCCCGTGTACCAGTCTAGCATGACCTTCCCGCTAGCCCGGTCTAAAATTAGTTGAAACTGGATACGAACGATCCCGCGGGCGGCAAAATCTCCCGCCTCCTTCTTAAATTTCCGCCACCTTAGTCTTTAGCATGCGAAATCCCCGTTTTGTCCTTGGTGCACGGAGACTAACAGTTACAATACCGCCCTCATCTACATGATAGGTCGGGGCTGCTTTGGTAACTTCTGGTTCCCCCACTACATGGCACCCCCATTTCCTCTTCCCCTCCCGCAAAAATGACTAACCACAGCACCAGAGCATCTTACATCACGCTGTCCGTACTTCATCGCTCTTTCTCCCCCCCCCTCTTGCACCATAGTCCATTCACTGCCAGCGGCGTCCACCTCGCCGGATCTGCTTCTGCGGCCGCATCTACCCCTCCCACCTCCCCTAGAAACAAGTAGACTACTCATCCACCACTGTGCCACAGCCCATTCAGTGCCGGCCTTGTCCACGGCGCCGGATCTGCTTCGTCGGTACTCTCGTCAACCGCTGCGCATCTGCAGCGGCTCATTCGTACTCCCCACGGGAGACGCTTCGTCCACACCCCCCGGAGCTGCCCCACCGACACCCCCGTCGATGGCCTCTGATCCTCTTCGCCGACACCTTCCTCAACCCTACCGGAGCCGCTTCACCGACACCTTCCTCAACCCTACCGGAGCCGCTTCTCCTATACCATTCTCAACCCTACCGGGGCCGCGTTGCCAACTCATAAGTCCACGGCCTCAAATCCACTTCCTCGCACCCTCATCCAACCTACTGGAGCAGCTTCTGATGCCCCGTCCACGGCCGCAGATCTGCATCGTCGACACCACGCTTAACCCAACCATTGGAGCAGCTTCTGATGTCCCGTCCATGGCTGCAGATCCGCGTCATCGACACCATCCTTAACCCAACCACCGGAGCAACTTCACCTATGCCCTCGTCCACGGCCACAGATCCGCTTCGCCCACACTATAGTCCACCCTACCGGAGCCGCTCCACAAACACCCTACTCGACGGTTCTATATCTCCTTATCGGACCCCGACAGCTAGCGCAGCGTCATCACCCTCGATGTTTCTAACCTGATTCCCACCGTATGGAGAGATGCCAAGCACCCGCCACGGCCTAGGTACTTGTCACCTTTAAACCCGTCCAGCATCACCTGCCTGATGTACTTCAAATATACTAACCGGTCGCTGTTACCTGTTATGCAGCTGGCAAAAACTACAAGGACGATGATTCTTCTGGATCTAACAGCTTAGCCAACCAAGATCTTGGACTGAGGCATTGCTCTGATCTTGTAAGCGTGTCTCTCTCTTGTATTGTTCTGTGCCTGCCAACGTGCTTTGCTAGGATTTTTGACCAGTAATCCCTTTGTGCAGACAATGATTTCTACTACTGGCTGCTAAATTAGATATGTAGATGTCATACATGATACTACCTCGTACCTCCACCCCTAAATATAAGTCTTTCTAGAGATTCCACTATAGGCTACATACGGAGCAAAATGAGTGAAACTACACTCGAAAATGCATCTATATACATCTGTATGTGGTCCATACTGGAATATCTACAAAGACATATATTTAGGAACAGGGGTAGTACATTAAACAAAATCGTAGGTGCCATGTAGGAATTCCAGTGCACTACATTAGGCTCCCTAAGAGTGCCTTCTAGTCCAGCATACAGAGTCATTGCTAGCTTATGGTACGCACACAATCGTTAATTGGTGGTTTAAATATGCGCAAGGGATATGCAATGTAGTATCATGTAGAGATGTCTAAAATTAGCCGTGTCAACTTGCAGATAGAGTTACACAATGAAAAAGTACAAGATGTATGTGGCAATTTCATGGAACATCGCAAAAAAGGAGAGGCAGCGGTGAGCCTATACAGTGTGCTATGGTACGTCACTCCTCCATTGCAATCATCGTGACATGTTATTTGTATGCCAGTTCTATTAGCCAAGTTTCTTAGGGGCAGTTATTACGAGTTATCCTAAGAAAATAAGCACATGTGAATATAAGCTCCATGTAATAAGCCAACCAGTTCTTTTCATTGCGTTTTCAGCTTATCTTTGGTATGATCAATGGAAAGTCTAGATTGCATTATATTTTTTTCATTTTGCTGCCCATATGGAAATTAATTTGACTTGCAAACATCACAAATTGAACCCAGTGCAGTAATTAATATGATAGGAAAACAGACCATCACTATTTTCTCAAAAAGCAAATACAAAGATACCATCTACTTGGCACAATCTACTTTGGTCAATGTTTTCCATAGAGATCCCATTGCCTAATTTAAACAAAGAACGCATGACCCACATTTAAATGAAGAACAATTATTTATTGAAATTCGATGGTCCAAGTGGCTGGTTATTATCGTATAGCAGCACCACCTGAAAGCATAATATAGCAGCAGCAGCTCATAGCAACTCATCATACAGCAGCAGTAGTCTGCAATTCATCATATACCAGCAGCAGCTCATAGCAATTCATCATATAGCAGCAACAGGAGCAACTCATAGCAATTGATCATATAGCAGCAGAAGGAGCAGCTTGTAGCAACTCATCATATAGCAGCAGCAGTAGAATCTCATAGCAATTCATCATATAGCCGCAGCAGCTCATAGCAACTCATCATATAGCAGCAGCATCTCATAGAAATTCATCATATAGCAGCAGCAGGAGCAGCTCATAGCAATGCATCATATAGCAGCAGCAGAAGCAGCTCATAGCAATTCATCGTATAGTGGATCAGAATGAAAATTTGGCAAAAAATCAAAGGAGATCCACACCTTGTTGGATGAGCTCATCCTTCAACAGCACCTCAAGGCCATGGCCTGGGAGGAGGGGAGGGGGAATAAGGTGCCTTCTACCGCAGTGTGGCATCAGCCGTAGTTGTGCAACGCCCGCCGGAGTAGTGCGTTGGACGAACCACAGTGGAGCAGCTGCTAGAGACCATGAGAATGAGGGGCAGCGCCAGAGGGAGGAGCAGCCAGGGAGATTTGCCCCTACCCGCCAGCCATGTAGCCTAGCTGGACATAGCATCGTCGAGGACCAGGCCAGATGTGACCAGTGGCGACGGCTCGCTGGAGGAATCCTAGTGCTGCAGGCAGGGGATCGAGGTAGAGGGAAAGGGGAGAGGAGATGCAAGCGGGCAGGGCAATGAATGCTTGCGTGTTTGTTTTTACTTGAGGGTCAGGTGTGACACGGGCATCAGCAGTTGCATTTTGAGTGTAATATAGGCAGACAACAGAGTCATTTCACTATTCCCCTTCCCTTCAATTTTTAGTGAGGTTCTACCCGAAACCCCCCCTCCAAAGCGAAATTAGTTAAGCCCAAGCCCATAACTCAAAAATGACTTCTTTACATCTTTTATGGCTTATTTTGACAATATTCCCTGAAAAGGCGGAATCTAATTGGCTCTTAACCTGCAATTCAATTGTGCATGCAATGATGAATCACTCCTGCCTGCTATCTATACATTTAGGCATCATCATACATGGCATAACCTAATACATGTGCATTCCATTGTAGAATCTGGAATATGCAATGTTTATGTTAGTTCATACGTTGCACGTGATGTTTAAATGCCCCTTAAATCTGGTCAGTCAAGTGATGGTCTTTAAGCCTCCTTCTTTGCTTCTTTTCTTGATATGTAAGATTTGCTCACACATCTGTTTAATTGCTTGTTTGCATCAGCCAGCCATACTAGGACTGTTTGCTTTGATTACTTGTTGTTTTGGACCTAACACTCTAACAGAGCTTGTCAACGATTTAAACACTAAGGGCTGCTGTAGTGGGGCCTTTTCTAACTCATAGGTGACATAAAGGTTTGGTTGTACACTACAGTAGGCTCTCCAAGAGTACCTGGAGATCCTGTTCGAAGGTATGCTTAGTTTTTACATAGTGCCGACATAGTAAATGCTCATTTCATTATGTGCAAGTGCAAGAGATGCAGCATGTTTCATTATGTGGTGTTGTTTTGTTATAATGTCATCCTTTTGTGTTCACAGACTGGAAAGTATGCATATTTATCTTCCAAGGAGACGAGTAACTAGTTTGTATCACCTTGCAGAGGGGGTGCAATGAAGATAAGATTGAGGATTTCCATGTACAAGATGTTAGGAAGGAGCCTTGCAAGAGAAGTAGGAGCTACGCTGAGCCTCTTCAACCTGCTAAGGTAAGTCACTGTATGCAACTCAACAGTTCAATTCCTTGTTTGTTTCAGGCATAGTTAATTTTCTCTTTTCAATTGCTTTATTTGTCCTCAGTTAATGAGATGCCCAAATAATCATGTCTGATGTTCGGTACTTGTATCACTATTAGTTGACATAATTAAAGGCCTTACCATTTCATTACTCTGCCGAAGTGTGCCTGAAGCTTTGAAGTCTATTAACCAACTATTATTGCATGAGGCTCACAATCTAGTTTATAGTACGCTAATGATTGCATAGTTTTGCCTGTTGTAGTATGTTTGTATGAAACCCTCTGTTGTTCATTATGCTCCCTAAGACTTTAATTGAGGCACAGAATGGCCAACTGCTTGCTTACTTATACGCAACGTGCTGTCTAAATTTGTAACTTGTCTGTGTTTTCGATTGGGCCCCAACATCATGCTCCTCTGGTGAGCTAAGAGGGATTTCTGTATGCAGGCTGCACAGACTATCTTTTTTATAATTTTTAAAATATCACCTGCTTATGCTTCATGACGTGTAACATTTTTTTAAGTGACATGAAACATTATTGTTAGTCCTGTTTTGCCATGTAGTACAAAATAGTGTCTTGTTCGCTTCACTGTTGTAACTATATTTTTTCCCTAGTCACGTGTATTTACGGAAACATTTTAGGATGAAGTGACATCAACACAAAGATCTACGAGCAGTGCGGCATGGCCGTTACCGAATGATTGTGGATTGGAATTGGAATGTGCTGATGTTCTCGAGCATCAACTAGATTTGGCAAGACAATGTGTACATTATTTTCAACGTATAATCAACAATTTGAGACTGGACATGCAGGTATTAGATGCAGGAGTTAAAAAATGATACAAGACACTAAGATAACCATGAAGGAATTGGAGATTTTACAGACTGAAATTTGTGCTATTTGAATCCGGCCAATCCTATTTTCTGAAGAGATTATAGTTCAAATGGAGTTAAGTTGATGCGCGTCCATGATGTATGAGCTATATTTGCCCAGTGTATGTAATTTGTTGTTTGTGTATGCTTTATTATCACCTGTGCCGAACCATAATGCCCAGTGGGTATAATCGGCTATAATTTCTTTATTGTATAGTGTAGGATTATTCTACCTTTCTATGCCTTGATCTCTTTGTTGTATAGTGCACTACAAAAAAATACACTTCCATGATGATACGTGTTTGTCACAGTAGGTCGCTTTTTTTGTCATGCATGTACATCCATGACAAATTTATGACGGAATCAAGATAGTCATACCTGTGCTGTCGTACAGGTGTTCCATGACATTACCAAAATTATCATCACGGAAGTGTCCACTTCCATGACGATAAATCGCGCGTCACAGAAGTGCTTTCGTCAAGGGTGAACGACACGTGGCATCCACTGTAACGGAACACCGTTAAGCTATCGGGTCGGGTTTTGGATCCGATAACCCATTAGCAGCCTGACCAATGGGGATTTTCCACGTGTAAAATCATCATTGGCTAGAGGAAACACGTGTCAGCTCGTCAGTGGACCAGATAGGCGCATATGATATGTGGACACGTGGCACGGCCCAATAGTGGCCCATTTAGCTTACAAAGCTGTCCCGTTTGACTTGGTCAAAAGTTAATGGGCTGACCCATGAAAAGCCTGTTAACGGTCTCCTCGCAAATAGCCCATTTTACAGCGCGTAAACTCACTGCCCATTAGGCCCTAAAGGAAATCGGCCCAACAACGTCATGTGGGCCGTCGAATATAATACCAGTCCATTTCACTTTCGGCCCATGTATGGCCCACGACGTCTTTCGGCCCATATGAGGCCGTCGTATCTTTACGGGCCCACGGTGACTCTAGCCCATAATGAACAGTAATTTTCTTTATACCCGTTAACGACCCGTGATTTAATGGGCCGTTTCCAGCCCGTGTTAGCTTTCGGCCTATTGACGGCCCATACATTCTTGGGCTCCTTTTCGGCCCTCGATTACTTCCGGCACGTTACTGGCTTGTTCCCCTAATGGGCCAAATTCGGCCCATGGCAAGAGTTGGCCCGTTACTAGCCTGTTCCACTAATGGGCGAAATTTCGCCCATGGCAAGAGTCGGCCCATTACTGGCCTATTACCCTAATGGGCCAAATTCGGCCCATGGCAAGAGTCGGCCCCTTTCTGACATGTTAACCCGTTGCGCCGTTTCTGGCCCGTCCTATATTCTAGCCCATTAACGACCCGTTATGCCTGTGACAGAATTAAGCCTTTGCTGTCCTACGGCCTATTACCGTGTTGGGCCGATACCAATTACGCCCGATTATGGCCCATGTAAACCCATTTATCCGACGGCCCGAGGCCCACCGATTACAGGCCCATTTATCGATGGCCCGTAGGAGACCCATGGATCCTACGGCCCGTATATGGCCCATGGTAGTTGCGGCCACTAGCAAACCAGGGAAAAAGAAGACTAGGAAATAAATAAGGTCGAAACTAACGCTAGGCTATTAAGGCGATTGCATAGATTACATCCACTCGGCATCAAAGATCGCCACCAGTGCAAATATAGGGAACACCCTACACTATACAAAAATGGCTTGCTGTTTTCTTCAGGCGGTGCCAACACGTTAAGAATAAATTTTGTATCGCACCAAAACAAATTACAACTATATAACAAAAGGAAGGTTGGCATAAAACTTAACAGTCTAGCAGATAAATGCACCACCAGAAGTTCAGAAGCTCAGTTCATTTGACCTGACTGTTACGTTTTCATGCTGTATTGTCCGATGGAGCACCATAACCCTCGCCTTCATTTCCCCTAGGCTCCTGAACAACATAGCAAATGTCTGATAGACTGGTTTCAAAACCATGCATATCTTGACGACATTGAGCAATGTTTCTCCTTGTTTGACAAAGGGTCTCTGTTAGGGAATGGACTTGTGTCTGGAGCGCAGATACAACATTGCTTTGAGCTTGTATATCTTGATTATGAGGCAGTTTGGATGATATTGCCTTAACAACCAGCCCAGTATTATGCAGGAACGTGCTTTTGGCACTGTTAGTGGACAGGTACTGACCCACTGCAGCAAGAGCTAACATTGCGGTTATAGTTGCCTCGCCACCTTCACAAGGTGGCGGTTCCACCATTTTTTCCATAGCTCGCTGAAAAGTTGAGGTTTTACATTAGTAGTACCAGAACAGAAGATATTAAGGAGGCAGCAAAACCAAACAAAATAGCTTTGGTCTATATACAGAACTTATTCTGGTGAACCCATGTAAAATATTAGTTGTATTTTATTGCAAAGTACATAATAAAACTAGGTTCCAAACATATGACCATGTACCATCGCTAATGTATTGTCTATTTCTTCACATTGTATTGAGGGCTATGGATAAAGAGACGAAGTTTATAATATGGTAAACATAGTTTGACGTCATTCATATCACAAAACAACTGAGAACAGACAAACATGCAATTGTAACATTGTGTGGGCAAGTCCAGCACAGAACTAGATTACGGGTCAAGATTAAAGGAACATCACTCCTCTCTTTTAAACCTTGTAAGGTGCAATGATACGCTAATTAAGACAATTGTGTATAAAATTGAAAATACTAATAGACATTGGCTGCAAACCATGCAGTTCAAGTCACAAGTCATAGTAAGTAGTAGTTAAAAGGCATGAGGATCAAGGACTTACAACAGCGGCTTTCACTGGTGTAGTCATGCCCTTCTTCTTGCTGGTGTGACAGTCCTTGAAGATTTCCACAACATTTGGTTCAGGTACTTTTTGGTCCTTGCGGGCTTTCCTCTGCATTTGGAACAAGTCAATATAGATCTGATAATATGCTACAGCGAAAAGAGTGAAACACCAGCTAATTACAAGAGCCTCGCAGTGTGCAATATAGCTACGAGATCCTGCCGTCTGTTTGAATTTCACTTTCGTACGATTGGCCTTATTCTTTGAACAGTTCACCTACAAGAAGATAGATTTGTGTGGCAAATGCGTAAATAGGACTTCAACATGTGATCTGATGACATATATATAATGTACCTGATACTTCGGATTGGACAGTGTTTAACGAGGCCTCTCCAGTCTTCATCAGATATATTTTCCACTTGAGATGTTTGGGCAAGTTCACTGTTAGCCTTGCCTTCAAAGTGAGTTTTCCTCAAGTTATACTGATACTGTCCCAGAGCAGACTTGAAAACATGGGTGCAAGCTTGTCTGGTTGCATCATCTTGGCTATCCAACTTGGACCTCATCTGTTGAAAATTATGGGAGTCTCATTATCAGCAACCTAGAAAGTATTGGACAGAGCAAGACGATATTACTAGTTTCCATACATAACCATACTTACAGATAAATGGTCGAGGAGGATGTTGAACTAGGTTTCGTCTTTGTCATTCCTGTACTGAATCCATGTTGGGAGGATACGTACATGACACCTAACAGCAATCGCTGCCTCTGATACTAACTTGGCTGACTCTGTAGCATCACGTGGCCTTTTAAACCTGCCTCAAAATGGATCTCCATTCTTCCTCCTCTAGATTTAGTTAACCTATCGAGCATTATCCCTGATGTTTTTTTCCTCTTGCGCCTAGGTGCTAGTCCAACAACAAACATAGGAAGTGTTAGTGTACATCAAACTGTGAGACTACATATAAAGAAGCATGCAGCTGTAACTTGACTCCAGCAACTACCTTCTTGATGTTGAAGCTCACAAGGTTCATCTGATATTGCCAACTCTTCTTGTGTCAAGAGTGCTTGGGAAGTAGTGTCAGGTGGCAAGGGAGCTTGGGAACGTGCTGCTAGCTCAATTGACACACGAGTACGTCATGCAACTGGTAGAAATGTGGTAGGTGTTGCAAGAACTAGGGTTGTCTCTACTTGTTTGGTGGCAGCTATTTGTTTCTGTTTGTCTTTTTTTGCAACTCGTGTAGCATGGGATGTCATGTTTGTAGAATTTTCTGCTGGACTTTGACCTTCTATTGCACCATCAGTACCAGCAGAATCTACAGGATTCATCCGGTTCTCATTCCCTGCCATTCTGTGTTTCTTCCTCTTTCTATGTGCCATGTTAAGTCAAGCTGACAAGAAAAACGAATAACAATTTAGTTCTTCAGAACAAATTGATGTGTGATGCATACGAACTGAACTTTGATGTTAGACAACCACATGATAGGAGGATGTAATGTGTATGAAAAACAGGACAGGAGAGATAACCAGAACTATGATGTGTAAACTAAGAAGAAGACATTTCACCAAATTAGAAGCAATGCAATGGAAGGTAGACAGCATATGAAAGATGCTACAAATATCGCTCTGCCAAGTTAAAAGTGTCTAATCATAAATGGAGTTTAAACAAATGTGAAGCAGTACAAGAAATAAATCGTATGCAAGATGCAAACAACATCACACTACCATGTTAGAGGTCTCTCATCATTTGTGCCATTGCATATTCACAGCATTGCATATTCACAGCTTATGATGTGTAAACTAAGGAGAAGGCATTTCAACAAATTAGAAGCAATGAAAGCTAGACACCATATGAAAGATGCAACGAATATCACTCTACCAAGTTAAAACTGTCTCGTCATAAGTGTCATTTCAACAAATTAGTAATACAAGCTAGAAAAGAATGTGAGATGTAACCTATATCACACTCCGAAGTCAAAAGTCTTATGATAAGTGATTGTTGCAGGTTACACAACAGTAGTAATTTGATGTAAGAACATGGTGTGATAGACAGATATTGTATGTTCTAGAAACAGGAACACGTGTCTTATTCAAGTATAATGTGTAAAGTAAGAAGATGGAATTCAACAAAATTTGAAGCAATACAAGCTAGACATCACACATAACATGCAACCACATATAACAGTGCCAAGTTAGAGGGAGCACCGGTGATGCTTCACTAGGGGAGACGTGCTCATCATAAACACAGCTTTGTTGAGTGTCTATGCATGTGTTGTCTTGGAAATCATCTTGGGGTGTGGAGGAGTAGAAACTGTAGAGGCCCTCCGTTCAGAAGGAGCACCTTTATCTGCTGCCTTGCTAACTTCCTTCTGCTTTATTGATTTTGAATTGTCAAGTAAAACCGACAAGAAAAAACAATACAATTCTCTCTTCAGAACTCATTCATGCATGATACTGACAATCACTACTTTGATGTAAGGCAAACACATGATACCAGGATGGAATATGTACAAAAAACAGGACGGCATGGCATGTTCGCAACTGTTTGTGTAAACTAAGCAGAAACCATTCCAGCAAATAAGAAGCAATGCAAGCTAGACACCACATGAAAGATGCAACCAATATGACTCTGCCAAGTTAAACGCGTCCCATCATAAATGGAATTTCAACAAATTAGAAGCAGCGCATGCTATAAATCCTATGACAGATGCAACTAATATCGCACTGCATATACTAAAGGTGTCTCGTCATGTTGATTGATGCGGGATACAAAAAAAACAATAGTTTTATGTAAGGACATGCTTAATAGACAGATGTACTATGTACTAAATACAGGAAGGCATGTCACATTAACAGGTATAATGTATAAGCTAAGCAGACTAGCACATGCAGTTTAACCAGATTGGAAGAATTACAATCTAGACACCATATGCAACATGCAACCACATATCACGCTGCCAATTTAGAGCAAGCACCTGCGATGCTAGTGTAGGGGAAATGATGTAATCAACTACAGAGCTACGTTCACTATCTTCATCCAGCATTTCTGTTTCTTGAGAATCATGTGGGGAGGCTGACGCTGCATTCTTTAAATGAGGAGTAGTCCCCTTGCCTGCCTGCCTCGTCATAAGTGATTGATGAGAGATACACAAGAACATTAGTTTGATGTAAGAACATGGTTAATACGCAGATGTACTAGTATGTACCAAAAACAGAAAGGCATATCATATTCAAAGGTATAATGTGTAAGCTAAGAAGATGCAATTTAACCAAATTGGAAGCAATACAAGCTAGACATCCAGCTGGAGTGGTGAGCATGATCATCTAGGAGCCTGGTGGGAGGCGGGCTGCTTCGCCACCATCACAGCTTTTTAGTTGGCTTCCAGGTGATGCCTATATTTGCTGGGCTTGTCACTGGCTCGGCCAGTGCCCTGACTAGCTATTTGTCTTCTGGTGCTCACGGGATGGTGGTTCATGTAAAAAAAAGTATCTTTCCTTATCTTACCGACTTCGGCCTTTCGAATACAAGCTAGACACCATATGGAACATGCAACCACATATGACACCGCGAAGTTAAAGAAAGCACCGGGGATGGTGGTTCATTGCGAGCGAGGTCATCAACTCCAGAGCTATGTTCCCCGTCTCCATCTGCTGACACTACACCATTTAAAGCGTTGAAACGTGTCTTGCCTAGCCGCACACCAAACTGGAGCGACTTCCCTCTTTTCTTTTTGGCTTCTCTCATGGCAGCAGAGTCTGAAATACCCTTGCATAAAAACACAATAGTGAGAGTAAGGGTGAAGTGTGTGCAGAACTAGTGCACTGTAAAAGTAGCAGATAGCAGGTGGCTGAAAAATAAATGACAGAAGACATATGATAGCTCTACAACATTGCATGGCAAACAAAATTAGATTCTACTCTGTATGATTTTGTAATATGTGAGCACAGGAAATGCAGGTACTCCTCCAGCACACCACCACATGTGGTCATATCTAAGATAACAGTCGACTGAAAATAAATAGGCCAGTCAATTTTTTTAATGAACCGTCCGATCTATAAGGAATGGGCAGATGGCCTTCGTCTACCTCCCGCCAGTCACTGTTGACGATCTCTCTCGAACCGCCAGCGACCACCGGCCCAGACCCCTCCCTCTGCCGCCCCGCCCTCCCATCGACCTCACACCACCGCCGTGCTTGGCAGCGCCCCCAGGCCATCCCTTTAATCCCGGCCGACCTCCAGATCAGGCGCCAGTAGCTATAGGCCGCACACGCCCCTAAGATAAACACCAAGGCACTGCTTCCCCGGCGTAATAGGCGTACTAGCGCCTTTTACGCCGGGGAATGCTTCCGTTAATTGGGAATCAAGTGGCTAGAAATTGAAATTCAGGGGGGCGACGGACCTCTAGCTAAGGTGAAATAGTATATGAGGAGAAACCTTGTGCACCGCGAGTTACTAGGAACATCTAGTATCAAGAAGAAGCGGTCAACTAGTTTCTTCTGTGAGATGAATACCTTGCAAGCGGAGACGTAAGATTTGCACGAATAAGGGAAGAGGAGTACCTTTTTCGGTTGCCGGTGTGGTCACCTCCACAAGTCGCGCCGTTTTTCTTCTTTTTGCTGGGGAAACCGATGTTCTGGAGGGTGCAGGCTTGGATAAACCCATGGCCAAATTTTTGACTGTGTTGCCATGACCGTATGTCGGCGGAGGGGAAGCAGATCCGAGGCGGCCAAGGATGGCGTAGCAGGAACAGCTCCGGTGCGGTGGAGGGTGGCGAAGTTGGAGCGGCAGCGGTGAGGCGCAGGACGCATGGTTGAACTGGCTCGGGTACGGACGGCTCAGCCTTGGCTTCAACTACTAGTCGTGGAGGGCGTTGCAGTTGAGGTTGCGGTGGACGACGATGTCGAGGTATCGACTCCAGCGTGATGGAGGAGGGCGGCGGTTGATGGGTGGCATGGGGTGGCGGACGAAGGACGCCGGGGTTTCGCGGCTGGTGGAGAGGTAGTTTTGGCGCCCACATAGTATGAATGGGGAATCGGATGGGTGGGGGGAACAATGTTTCGGTCTAGGACGCGCTTGTTTTTGGATATTTTTGAACAAAAGATGGGACGCGCTTGTATGAAATTTGGGGAAAGTACAAACTTTGCCCCCCTCTTAAATTTCGGACCTACTGCGGGTCGGGGGTAGGATGGTAATCCCAGGTGTTCCAAATAGTGGGTGGGAGCGATTTTGGCCACGCGCATGTGTGCTTAGGCGGCCATTGTGTATGAATGTTTTTCGGATGCGGTTGCGTGGCGTCTAGATGAAGCTACAAATCTACCCCGGTTTAGACCTTTGGACGTCGGGTCGGTAGGTTTCACGGGTCAGAGTTATTAGAAAAGTAATTTCCTCGTACTACCAAACATTGGTCTCACGCGGTTTCGGGCGAGTAGAGGCTCTTTTGGCGCTTTGTTTGAAATTTTGAAACACAAGCATTCACGTTTAGAGTACTCTTGAACTATGAGGATTGACCTAAATATACAACGTTATATTTGACCTTGTATGTTTGAAAACCTCATTAAATTATCCGCTTCTTTTTGAAATTTTGACACTTGAAAATCCTATAACTACGATTATTTTGGAATGGAGGAGCTAAATTTGAATCTATTTTGTACACGACTACATATGCTATTATGTACAAAATCAGAGCAAAGATTGGTGCCCCCATAATTTAGGTATGGTTTACAAATGCCATGATATCAAATTCAAATAATTGAATGGACTTCATGTTGAATTCGATTTTTTTAAACCACCTTAAGTTGAATTCAAATGTATGCTAGTTCATAGGTAGTAGCTATTTATAATGTCCATTGTGTAACTTTCGTATGTATAATGTGCTTTACACACACAACATGAACTATACTCACGTTTATATTCGATTGCTAAAGCGATGCATTGTCTGGAGTTCAAAATACTAACTATGTGGATCAATGGTGTCGAATAATAACATAGACATGCTCAAATTTGATAGAATCTAGATGTCTGATGGATCAATGACCGCTCCTTACGAGATTTGCAAATATCATGATCCCATCCTAATATTTGAATACAATTTATATCTTTAATCAATGTGTAGAGCAGTCTTTACGTGTAGTTTCACTCTCCATCGGTGGTCTCTCACACATGCTCACACACTCTCTCCCGAGGTGTCTTTCTCGCACACATGCTCTAGATATAACCCTCCCTCCCTCTCGTAACCATTTACAACTGTTTTCACTAACCTTTATCACAAGCACTCTTCCTCTCGCAAACATACATACGCACAATCCTCATCGACCCTTTCTATATACATGGACCTGCCTACGTGTCTCATGTACGCACATTATCTTTACGCCTGTCTCTCACGCATTGTCTCACACCTCTCTTCCTAATTGACGAGTATGATTCTAGCAGAGCATTCTGTTGGATGCCCCTTAAAGTTAGGTTGGATGAATAGTAATATCAGAGATAAAGGGGTTTCCTTAGTCCAAGATCCTAGGGTTACAAATCCTAGCTAGCTTTGTCAGTGGACACAGAGTCCTTCACAATTCTGCTATCTTTGTCTTGTACGACTAGTCATCCATGGGTCTTCCTAAATGCGTCACGGGCCGACCAATGTGGCGCAGGACGGAACAGAACGAAGGGCCTCACCTCGACCCACCGGACCTCACACGGTGACACACCCTCTGCCCCCACGTCTCATTATCTTCTCACACCCACACATACCAACACAAACACCACACACACAGAAAATTTCTCCTGGTGCCTCTATTCCCTCCCCCCTTGCATATACACACTCAAGGGAATGGAATCTCTTGTTGTGACGTCATATTCGTCTCTCTCTTTCTAGACCACTCTCATTTCTCGTGCTATCTCTCCCACGCCCCCCCCCCCCCGTCAGCCCCTCTGTCCATGCCTCTCTTGAATACGTAATACACACACATACCTCTCTAGGCCCCGCAAATGCATCAACTACACATTCACACATGTTACATCACGTACCCCATTGATCTAAAAAGCCCTCTCTTCACGTTTATTTCGCATACAACATTCCTTTTGAATAAAGTGTGGCCAAAAAATTATTTTAGAGTTTCTACATATATACAACATTACAAAGTTATATGGAGGAGTACGAACACTACTTTGCATTGCATGGTGCCCACAATGATATTTATTCCGCACTGTGAATTTGTATATTTTTATACTATATACAAAGTTAGTCATAATAAAGAGAAACAAAGAGCATCTCTCTCTCCATCGCATACCCCCCTGTACGCCCCTTTCACGTATGCACACAAACTGCAACCACGCGACACTCACACAAACACATGCACCCACGCACGCACGCAACACTCACACGTACACACGTAGCCATGCACGCACGCAACACTCACACGCACGCACACAACACTCACACGCACACACGCACGCATGCATGCACACACCAGTACACCACACGACCAACACACACTCTCACGCTCAAGTTCTCAACCTACACGTGCATGCGCACACATCAGGCCCTGACAGACACATACACAACCAGGTGATTCCCGCGCAAGGGTTGGAGCCATGTCGCGCCTGCGTAAATTTGTGTTTATCTGACCATTTTCCTATGCGAACTAACAGGTGGGACCCAAAACGAACGTGGTCAATTTAACTAGTCAACATGGCACCACACAAACTATTTGGCCGGTCAACAGAGTGCAATCCGATGCTGAGCTGTGAGCAAGTGATCGTATAATCACCGCAAAACGTATATAGTGACCGTAATCAGCTTATTCTGAAGTTCAATGACCGTATTACGCTTTTCTCTCTGTAGGCCCTCCAAAACTACATATCTACACGTTCTTGCATGTTACATCTAACAACTATGCAATACAGCACTACTACTACACTCTAACACAATAAATCATATGTGTTTTTAGTTTTACTAGATATCATATTGTTACTTATAATTATTCAGTTTGCATATTTTAAAATTGCCTTTGAAATGTATGGCCAGTATCATCTACCGCGCGGGAAAAATCCCTCCCTTTCCTGTTTAATCGGGTTTGTATCGATGGATCGTGCGAAATAGCAAAACTATAGTACTATATAGTACAAGTGACAGTTCACTGGGCCGTCGTGTCGTCTACTCCTTCGTCGTAAGAGTGGAGCGCTCGCTTTCATAAATCTTCTAGTCCCTTTCGCCGACATGTGGGACATCAAGCTACCGGGTCCACGTGCCATACCGGAATACAGTGCAGAGCAGCCGGGTCCACGGCAGAAGCAACCATCATTTCACTCGTTGCTGAATCCGCTTCTCCCTCATCTTCTTCAACTTAACCATGTGTTGCTTCTGCCGTTGTTCTACCTCATGTGGGACGCGGATCGGCTTGGTAAAGCACTGACACGTGGGACCGCATGTTAGCAAACCTCCAGGACAACGTCCTCCAAAAATAAGAAGCCTAATCCTCGACTTACAAAGGGCTACGTAGCTGCTACGTATACTTTCCATCTAATCTATATATGCCCCCTGATTTTCAGGTGGGGTGGACCAAATCCTCTCCTTTAATCCAATCAAATAGTCCCACATCACATCAGTTCGTAACTTTACGTAAACCATTACGTGGATGTAGCATTGCTCAAATAAGAAACCTCCCCCGCCATCCGCGCGGCAAAATCATCTCCTTTTTACTAATCTTGATTCTATAATTTTTTAGATCAATATAATTGAGATTTGTATAGATAGCACACAGGAGCAAAACCAAGTGGTACGGTTAAGGGCATCCACAATGTGTAGCCAAATGTGAAAATAGCTTTTGGCATCGTGGGAACCATTGTGGACGGTGTTGCCAAAGCCAAAAAGATGGAATCAAAGCTCCCTGATTGATTGATTGAAGGAATAGAAAAATGCAACGTCTCTCCTATTTCTCCCATGCTTGGACGCATGTAGTACAGTATAGAGCATAGAGTCTACTCCCCTGTCCCTTCTATCACAAATCACAAAGCAGTGAGGCGTCAAATCACAAAAGCATGGACGAAGCAACCATCATTTCACTCTTCGGTGACTCCGCTTCTCCATTGTCTTCTTCGAGAAGCCATCTCACCGCATTAGTTACTCCTAGTAGTACTAGTAAAGGACTTCCTGGATGCAAATAAGGAGGTTGTCTCGGCTTGCAGGCCGCACTTGCGAACGACTTACCATGGTCTGCCTCAATGGTGTTCTCCGTCGAACGCACTTCGCCAAACCACCAAAAATATATCATCGACATCACCGCAATGGGGAAGGAAGTCAAATATAGTTACTACCTCCATTTTTTTGTACACAAGGCCAGTATATCAAAATTACAATTTGCAAAGGGCCACTAACACTAATCGAGGCAAAATTGATGGGTTTAGCAACCAAGGACATTAATATCCCCTGCATGCATGCGGAAGTGAGAAGGTTGGTTTGCATGGCGCTGCATTAATCAAGTGATGAGGAGTCAGATGGTTAGCTCTTTGGTCTTTGGAGAAAAAAATACGCATTAATTGACACGTGAAACGAGGATTTGTATCGATTAAATACCGCAAAGGAAAACCCATCCTTTCTTTTTTAACACTAGTACTCCTAGTACGTACGTACTTATCCTGTTTGGGTCTAGGCCTTGCATTGCCAAACTTCTCCACACATTTTTGCCAAGCTTGCCTAAAGTTTTCAAAATGAGAAGGAGGTCCACTTGCGCACGGCTATCGCGGTCGCACCGCATCCTCACACGGTCGCTCCTGCACGCCGCGGTCGCACCGCACCCTCACACAGTCGCTCCTGCACGCCGCAAACCCAACCAAGGGAACGCACCCTCACTGACACGTGATGTCGCATGTGAACACACCAAACACAGCCATCCTATCGCTGACACATAATTTTCATTTCATAGAGTATGTATATCCAACTGCATGTTGGGGAGTATCCGTACGGCCCGTGCGGTGGTCTGTTGGGGAAGAAGAAGAGGTGAGGAAGAAGGAAAGAAGGGTTAGGAGATGTAGGATATTCATCCAACCGCCTGAAATGGTAGAATGACCCAAGTCAGGTGACTTGCATAACAAATATATGTTTTTACACAGCAAAAGTTCCATAAAAACAACAACATAAAGAAAAACTATCACTGCTCGCAGAAAGAGACGACCTCGTCGTCTTTGGCTGCTGGCGCAAACCAGCCGTCGTTGCCGACGTGTGTCTCCGCACCGTGGTTGTCCTCGGCCTCCAGCTACTCGTTTAAGCGGAGCGTGCGGGCGCTCTGCACGAACGAGAGCGCAGCCCGGTTCAAGTCGAGGACGTCCGGTTCCGCCTGCAGGAGGGCCTCGATGGCAGCGGCATCCGTGCGCTCCGCGTCGAGTCGAGCCTCCGCCACCCGGTTCAAGTCCAGGACGTCCAGTTCCGCCTGCAGGAGGGCGTCGATGAGAGCGGCATACGCGAGCTCTGCGTCGAGTCGAGCCTCTGTCGCCCGGTTCAAGTCCAGGACGTTCGGTTCCGCCTGCAGGAGGGCCTCGATGGCAGCGGCATCCGCGCACTCTGCCTCAAGTTGAGCCTCCACCACCCGGTTCACATCCACAACATCCGGTTCTGCCTGCAGGAGAGCCTCGATGGCAGCGGCATACGCGCGCTCTGCGTCGAGTTGAGCCTCTGCCTCCCGGTCCTCCTTTAGTACCGCCATGTTGAACCGCAGGTCCGCCTGCACCATGGGGGGCTCGGGTGCCGGCACGAAGTCGACGTCCACCGTCTCATACCCATCGGGGGCCTTCTACGCCGCGACCTCCGCCATGAACATTGGATCGGCTTCCTCCTCCTCGTAGCTTGGCTCCAGAGAACTTGTGGATTGGCCTGCTGCAAAGCGAGCTTGGGAACGGAGGTCTATGGCGCCGACCGCCGCCGCGATTTCTGCGCGGTGCTCCGGCGTCAGCATCTTGTAGTAAGTGATCTTGCGGCGCACCATGGCTTTCCGGTGAACTAGGGGACGCTTGATGCGGGCTAGGGGATCGAAAGGTGGGGGAATGGGCTAGAGATTTGGTGTGGTTTTAGGGCAGTCGCTGGCGTAGGCCGAGCAACGAAGGTTCTGGTGTGAATAGTGGTTCCGGTGACGACCGGTCAATCGGTTTTGACTATACATCGCTCTTGTCGCGTTCCCTTTGCATCCCGGCACGCTGGACCCTCGACGTCGCTCACCGAATGGAACGCACTTCGTCTTGTGTTTTCACTCGCTTGTGAGACCACAGTTGAGAGAAACCGACGTCCCTCGCCCTCCCCCGCCCGCGTCATTTATTATACCACCACTCCCTCCGTTTTATGCGGAGTAAATAAAAACATAGGGAATATACTATGGATGAGGATCCCCTGACGTGGCCGAACCCATTGAGTAACTGACATGCGGGGCCTAGCAAGCATGGGGTCTGCCAGTAAGTGACCGAAAGGAAGGGTAAGGCAGGGATACCTTTGTCAGAGGATCCACTTCCACTATACTACTTTGACCAAATGTTACAGTAATAATATATAACATGCAAATTACACAAATGTTAGAGTAATAATATATGACATGCAACTTACACAAAGCATACAGGGTCTAATGCGTTTTTCGAGGCTAACTTTGACCAAATGTTAGAGTAATAATATATTACATGCAACTTACACAAAGCATACGGTCAAATTCGTATGTGAAAGGAGTTTCCAATGATATAATTTTCACATTATACATCTCATGTACTATTAATCTTGTCAATAGTCAAATTTGAAACCATCTCGAGTAAAAATCTAGGAGTACGTACGAATCTAACAATATTGATTGGGTGTTGTTGAATGTTGATACCTTTTTGATCAAAGTAGATATACTTTGACTACACATAAAACTTATATGTAAACTAGAAAGGATAGGAGGGAGTATATTGTACGTCCAAAAATGAAACGAACATTGAATACTCTTTATATATGATTTGTGGATGCTATGATCACCGGTTCAAAATTTTGAATCCTCCTTAGGTATCACGTGCCCCCACTTGTTCCCTCTCGATTTCATCTCGGGGTCCGGAGATCTATTGAAAGAGGACTAGGGTGGGTACATGCGAATGATACTCGGCGGAATGTTCAAATGAGGCATGCGGGAGGATGGACTCGACTGGAGGGCGAAATGATCGATGGAGAAGAGGGTTGGAGAGGAATGAGAAATAAGCAAACGCCACATGATTATACTTGAATGGCTCAAATAAACAATAAGTTGTCTCGCTTGGCCTACATAGTGAAAGGCCTAATGCGCAATGCGGAGCACTGATGCTCGAATATGGCCAGGAAAACAGGGAAACAGACATGTGGAGCACACTCGTCGGGACGACGTAGCGCAGACTAATCCAATGGAGGAGCTGGCCCACGACCTCCTTGCCACCGACAACCGTTCATGTGGGTCATTGGGGCCAACAACGGGGCACAGCTCCAGCACCGCCTCTGGACACGGCGACCGCGGTGAGCGACACGCTCATATCGTCGCTAGACACGGTCGGTTTCAGTTTGCCGAGGGTGGCGTTAGTGCTGTGGCACGGCCAACGGTATGTTTGGTTTGTGCCCAAGGTTGCCTCATCAAAGCATTGGGTAGCCAAAATTTTGGTTGAGGTATTGGTTGCCCATGATTTGGCCGACATTGGCAAGAAAAATGAACTTGAGTTGGCTAGAGTTCATTGGCATGCCAAAGAAATGGCAACCATCCAAACAAAGACCAATCTCTGGGTCATGACCAAAATTTTGGTTGAGGTATTGGTTGCCCATGATTTGGCCGACATTGGCAAGAAAAATGAACTAGAGTTGGCTAGAGTTCATTGGCATGCCAAAAAAATGGCAACCATCCAAACAAAGACCAATCTTTTGGTCATGACCAAAATTTTGGCAAGGTGCACTTTGGCCACAATCCAAACACACCCCAACACCCGGCTCGTCAAGGATGCACAGGGCGCCGCGACGCGTCCGCGGAGTGGTGTAGCGCGGCCAACAACATCCTCTGGACCTGAGACCATGCCGGGTCGTCTTGCTTTTTCAATGACATGCGGGGATCGCATGTAAGCAAAGGGCATCTCCAACGTTGCCACGACCGTAGCTGACTACCCTAGCACACCAAAACCCTCGTCCCTCGCGCCATCGCGCGGTGCATTCCCAGCCGGCGCCAGCTGCCCGCATTCATGTCGTCCATTAGTATGTCATCATTAAGAGGCTTGGTGCCCGCGGAATCAACTCCAGCGACTTAATGACGCACCCGGACGCTTGGCCTCACAGGAATGCGCTACTTAAAGCGGAAACGCCCTGCTAACCTCCACACCATAGCGCATCGTCCTCCTACCTGGAACCACATCCGCCATGACCGCAAGCGCGAACGCTCTATGGCAGAGCTTGTCTTAGGGGATGAAGCTCGAGGTCGCCGCCCTCGCTCAAGTCGCCGCACAAGCGGTGGCCACGCTGGCAGCTGACGTCGGGAGCACCGTTAGCCACGCGTCCTACTTGCTGCCGTCCAACCTCCGGCACCATCGAGGTCGGGGACTCCTCCGAGGATGAGTAGGGCATGGGAGGCGGCAGGCCATGGTGTGCCAACTGGCCGGTCCATCTCCCGTGTTCTACTTTTCCTCGCCGGAGACCGCACCTTCACTTCACGGGTCTTGAACCCCGCCCCCGTACATGGATATCACAGATGGAGGACGTCGGTCGCCGCCGTGGAATAGGTTTAGGGTCGGGTTTCTTTTATTTTTTCTGTCCTATAAAAGTTCGAAATGTAATGAAAATCTGCCGTGTTTGCATTAATCTCGGCCGGTGTATATGAACTTTCACAATAATATACATATTGTAGGAGTAGTAGCAAGATGCCCGTGCGTTGCATGGAAGATCAAGATCTTGTGGGAGAAAAGGATGAACGAGGGAAAGCCTTATCTACAAATTTGGAGAGGAGTGCGGGTAAATTGTCATAGTTTCCTTCCCATCCGTTAGATATAGATCGGATGGCCTGTATTCCAGGATCTGACACATCTTTCTACATCTACGGGAACCTACGAAAGGGTTAACGTAAATTGCCTCTCTCTCTCCTCCCCTGATTTTCATGGTGGTGGGGCCCTCCCTCCCCCCAATCTACAATCAACAGCTCACACGTTCACATTACGTTAATTATGTAACTGGGATTACGTAGGTGTAGCATTACTCGTCCTAAAAAACCCAACTAAGCCAACCTCCCAGCATATCGCGTAGGAAAAGACCCGGCCGCGCCATTTTAGTTGGGATTACCGGATTACTAGTAGTAGTATCGATGGATCGCGCGAAGCAACAATTTTTTTTGAGGGGGCGAAGCACCTAGTTTCAAAGGAAAAAATGTGGTACACTCACAGAACTCATGTCGCGGTCGCATTGCACCCCACACACGTTCGATCCTGCACACGGCTCACGCAAACGGAACGCGCTTCGGCTTGCCTCTTCACTGACACGTGGAACTGCACTTGGAGAAACCGACCATGCACCAAACTCCCCCCGCCCACCGCGTGAAAATCCTCCCCCCCCCCACACACCCAAAAATTCCCCCCAAATCCGATTCAACCACCCTTCGGCCAACTAGCCAATAATATTCCCCAAACCCCCCTGTCCCCCTCCACTCCATTCGCTCCGCTAAAGCCGCCCTCCCCGCCACGCCGATACGTCGGTGCCGCGGTTCGGTGATCCTCTCGCTCCCACAGTACGCTCTCGTAGACTGCCGTCCTTTAGTCGCGCCGCCACCTCTGGCTACATTCTTGTGGAGGCGCACGGCGGTCAGTGCTGCCACCGCTGGCGACGTTCGTGTGGAGACGCACGACGGTCAGCTTCTCACACGGTACGCGCATTCTATGCTGAGGCCCCATTCATGTCGGTGTAGCATTGAATGTTAGCTGATAGACGCTGTTAATCTCACTGTTTGCCGAAGTAGTTTACTGTCAATATGCTCTGCTTAAGAAGCTTCCTTGCCCTGTTCTGCACTCAATCTGCTTAGCTGAGATGGCATGCCAAGGCCGATTAGTTGCTAAAATATCCTGCCATATATTTATTGTGACGTAGATTGCCATGGTCTAGTAGCCAATCTGTTAGCTGAAATAGCTCTACACCGTTTTATACTCAATCTTTGTTGCTGCAATGGCCTTCGCTAGTTCGATGGCTGTGTGCTCGGCCTCATTGACTGCTAAAATAGCCTGCCATAATTTGGCACTCAAATATGTTTGCTGAATTAGCTTTACATATATTTTGTTACTTAGATCTGCTCGTCCAAATATCTTGCCATAGCTTTAGACATCGACCTAGGTATTTTTTTCTGTACTTCATAAAAAAGCATATATGTTTTTCCTGTAATATCTAGTAGAAGAACTAATTTGTATGTCTAACAGATGGACAGGACTTGGATAACTTCTGCTCGAAGATTCTCCGCTGCATATGTCGAGGGGGTTGAAAACTTCATGAACTTTATCAGAGCTAAGTACGGTGGTCCGAAATCAGATGTGCTTTGCCTGTGTAGCAGTTATATGAATTCAGTTACAAGACCCCAGTCAACTGTGCAAAATCATCTACACTAGTATGGGATATCGGTCACATATACTTGGTGGGTTCATCATGGTGAAGCTGTGAACGTCAATGTTATTGACTACGTGGAAGCAGCAGATCACCATCTTGATCTGCCTGATGCTTAGGTGGAAGAGGAGGAGGAGGTGGTGGTGGCGGAGCCAGTGAGTTTGACCAAAATTGAAACAACGCTACGAAATGCTCGTGCATTCCGTGAACTTTCACCTGCAGAAGAAAAACAGTGGGCCCGCATGTTGGAACAATCCAACGTTGTTGTCACCCCAGGAAATAAGTTGTCAGTATTCTCAGCTATGGTCACCTTTCTTCAGGTGAAGATATCTGAGCGGATGACCAACAAATCATTCGATGCGATGTTGGCTGCTTTCCATGAATCTTTCCCAGATGCGTCTGAGCTGCCACACACCTATAGTAAAATGAAGAATTTCCTTTGTGCAGTTGGAATTGGATATGATATGATCCATGTTTGTAAGAATAATTGTGTTCTGTTACGGAAGGATTATGCCAACTTAAGTGAATGCCCGAAATGCAAATCATCAAGATGGAAAGATGGCGATGCTGTGAAGAGGATTCCTCATAATGTTCTGAGACATTTTCCAATTACACCAAGATTGCAGAGGTTGTTTCATGATGCTGAAACAAGAGAGGATGTATTGTGGCATTCAACGAACCAGGAGTACAGAGATCAGAATGTAATGAGCCATCCATCTCATGGTAGTGAGTGGAAAAGCTTCAATGATAAACACAAAGAGTTTTTTGCTGACCCGAGAAACATTAGACTTGGCTTAGCTTCAGATGGATTTAACCCATTTGGCCACATATAGCATGTGGCCAGTGCTTGTTATCCCTTACAACATGCCTCCAAATGTCTGCACCAAAGAATCAAACTACATGATGGCCTTGCTCATCCCAGGTCCAAAAAGTTCTGGAAAGGATTTTGATTTGTTCATGGAGCCTCTTGTGGAGGAACTTCAACAGCTATGGAAGGGTGTTCTCACTTGAGACCTATATAGCAGCCCACCAGCTGATTTCTTTCTGCGTGTTGTTATAATTTGGTGCATCCATGATTACCCGGCTTTGGGCACTATGTCAGGGTGAACGACACATGGTTACAATGCATGTGTTCGTTGTGACAGGAATCCGCTATAATACGCAATACTTAGCAAGATCTGTTACATTGGACACCGCCGTTTCCTTCCCAAGGACAAGCCGCATCCTAGAAAATATCGAAGACATGTGTTCCATGCAAAGCATGAAAACCGTGGTGCGCCAAAGAGGCCCGCCGCCGATGAGTTGCAAGTGGAATTAGAGAAGGTCAGGCATATTACACCAGGAAACCATCATGGTAATGGTAGCGGGAAAAGGAAGCATGGCAGGGTAGAAGAGAGATTATTGTTTACCCACAGGTCCACTTTGTGGGACTTGGAGTATTGGAAAGATTTGGATCCGCGGCATAATCTTGATGTGATGCACATCGAGAAAAATATATGTGACAACATTATTGGCACACTTCTTAATATTGAAGGAAAGACGAAAGATACCTTAAAATCTAGGATTGATTTGACATACCTGGGTATCAGAAAGGATTTGCAGGTGCAAGATGAAGGTAAACCACAGGATACGGCACCAGCTGTGTACGTCTTGGAGAAGGTAAAAAGAAAAGAATTCTGCGAGGTCCTGTCACGTGTGAGATTCCCACATGGATTTGCTTCCAACCCTGAAAGGAGAGTCAGTGCAAATGGAAACAAGGTACAAGGGTTGAAAACTCATGACTGCAACGTCCTACTTCAAAGGGTTTTACCTGTTATCCTTAGAGGATTGGGCCTTACCTAATATATCCTCCAGCCTTCTTTGATGTGATGGTGCATTTGGCTATTCATCTACCTGATGAGGCACTACTTAGAGGTCCAGTATAGTATGGCGGGATGTACCCTATTGAAAGGCCGCTAGGCACTTTCAATGGCAATGTTAGGAACATAGCTAGACCCGAGGGTTCCATTGCAGAGGCCTACATTGCTACAGAAGCGTTGACATTCTGTTCAAAATACATTGAAACAGCTGATCAGCTTAGCAAAGAGGTGGGTGAAGACAATCCCGGACTCAATGTTTTCGATTATTCTGTTTGAGTTAGAGGGAAGAGTCGACAAGAGGGCACACCTAAAGATTTGGAAAAATGGTTTGGTATGTGTTGAATAACTGTCCTGAGATACTACCTTATATCAAGTAAGTGCAGTACTGTAGCTTATACATCGTAATCTACTAAACTTGCAACACATTCTTATATATTTAGATGTTTGACGCGATCACTGTGTTGTGCAGCATCTACAAAGAGGAGTTACTTCCGCAAAATCCAAGAAACATTGACAAACTAGTTATGGCAGGATTTGCGAAATGGTTCAAGAACCATGGAAGCTTTTGAAGTGCACTGTCAGTTTTTTTAATATATTGAGTACATAAGATGATCAGCTTGTCTATTTTCTAACCATAGGTTAGGAAGATGCGGGAGGATGGGCAGGCAGTTGACGATGCCCTTTACTCACTAGCAATGGGTCCTGATACTCGGGTAAGACATTATGAATCTTGCGTTGTTGGAGATGTGCGCTACAACACCCTTGCACGAGACGAAGGCAGGAAGACACAAAACAGTGCCATCATGAGCACGGATACGTATGACAAAGAGACAACTGAAATGTATGCTAACATAACAGACCTTATTCAGTTGCAGTATATCTCCAGTTTCGACGATCATCGGTGTGTGGTTCTGTTGTGCTGTCGTTGGTATAACCTGTTTTCCAGGATCGCAAAACCCAGAGCTGATGATTATTTCAAATCCATCAATGTCAAGGCGGCATACCAGACCAACGAGCCTTTTATTTTCGCAAATCAAGCAACATAGATATTTTTCTTAGAAGACACATTTGCATGTAGCGATGACTGGACACTATTGCAAAGGTTTGAGCAGAGGAATTCGTTTAATGAAGTTGCACAACAAGATGATGCTTACACTGCTCCTGATGTACAAGATAACACAGATGTTCCTAATATCTTTGAGAACCATCACGTCAATGACGCCGGCGAAAAGATTGTCTGTCGTGCTATGGACATACAAGAGTTGATCAAGAAGAAGCCAACGTTCGAGGACGTTGAGGACGAAGAAGAAGATGACACCGTGGGGAATTACAATTCAGACTGATACACATGGAGAAGATGTTCACGCTGCTGCTGCGGATGATGATTACATTGCTTTTGTCGTATTTGCCTGTCAGAAGACATTTTTTATCTACATTGCTTTTTTACAACTGAAACTGGATGAACATGTTGTTTAGTATTTTGCTGTGAGAACATCACTTGTTATGTATGTTGATTTGTGTTTGGTGATTGTATGAAAACTAAAACATGATGATATTGTTGTTTAGTTGTACTCATATTTGGCTGTGAAACTTGAATTTGATGACATAGTTTGCTGTTGGACTGCAATTTGCTCGACGTCTTCGAATGAGAATAAAGCTGACCCGACAGGGCCTCTGCTATTTATTTATATGAGCAAATGGGGATACCCCCTGATTTCCATTAATAGAAATCATTAGATGTTCACAACACTACGCCCAGCCTGCTACACAGGTTTCATTCATTACTAGTTTCAGCAAAGTGCTCATGTCGTAGCCACTGAATACATCACGAGTGCTACATACACTACAAATAAAGAGACAATCATCCTACAAAGCACATTGATTTTGCCCATTATCTTCACAAGCTCTTTCATCTCCTCATTGCTGTCATGGAACAGCATCTTTAACCTTCTGCTCTGCATCTTCCTCTTCTGCCATTCCTTCAGTTACTTGTCCAACACCCCAACCTGCTCGTATTGGGATTCTTCGGCTAACCAAATAATCAGCGTAGTTGCATTCCCCCACATCAGCAACTTCCTAGAAATACAAATCACACGAATCTTCCCTTTTTTGCACGAATCAAATTGGTAGATCATCAACCAAACTATTAAAAAAATCAGCAACTGAAAGAAGCAGAACAACATTTAAACATATTATTACCCCATGATTCAGGCATTTGTAGAAGACTCGGCCAGGGTTGCGGATTGTGGTTGAGACGCGATGGATGACTCTGCGTGATTTGAAGTAGTGGCACCACACCAACGGCAGCGGGTTGCGATGAGCACTCGGCTGCGGTGTGCGTGCCGGTGAGGGTGTGATGAGACCCAGAGGCGATGGTACGGGTTACGACTTGGCGCATATCTGGTTGTTGCCTGCTGAAGAGCAGGTGGACGAGTAGCCAGCGGACATGGTTGCTGCGGCCAAAGCTTCTGATGCTAGGCAGAGTAAGTAGAGAAGAGGAGAAGCGAACGTTGGATATGACAGTTTCATTACTTGCAGAGTAGCATAGCACCATATATAGTCATAGTCTAGGTTTGGATTCGAACCAGCTACAGGAGCACGTGTTTCTTTTTTCTAAAACTCGGCAACGTCTCATTACTGGTACACTAGCTTGTTCTGTACGCCTTCCCAAGTCTTTGATTTTCTTTCCCTTTTTGCAAGGAAGAAAGGAGGAAAAAATTGAGAGTTCTTGGGACTCGAACCCAAGACCTCTCGGTTGAAAACCAAGGGTGCTAGTCACTTATGTGGCAAATGTTCCCTGTGAGGAGGACGGCAGACGAACGCATTTTCCTCGCAGTTTTTCTTCCTATATATAAAAAAGTATGCTACTTGGTGTCCGCTTATAGTCAACAAACAATTGTGCCAACCTTGACCGTTGGATTGACATTCAACGTCTGCCGCGTTCCTTCAGTCTCTTCTTCCTCGAGCCGCCAAAGCCAAACCAGCGCCGGCGGGACCGCCTGCTCCCGCCTCCCACGGCTGGCTGTGATCTGCCCCCGCTCCTATTCATTCCCATCCGAGGCCTCACCATCGTCCTCTGCCTTGGTTCGCTCGCCGCGGCGCCGCCCTCCGGTGTTGTCAACATGGTCAAAAACCGAGAGGAATAAGGAGATGACTGTACATGGTGAGGATGACAGTAGGGACCCAGTAGTGCGCGATCAGTAATTTTGTTTTTTCGGGACGGAGAAGGGTATCAACTGGGTTGTGCGGGACCCGTGGCCCGTCTAGCCCAGGCTTTTATTTCATATGTTTAGCACATGACCAGCCTAGTTTGTTTTTTTCATTTCTGAAAATTGCTAGCCAGCTATTTTGTTTTTTGCAGAATAACCAATGTAGGCCTACTTGCTTTTCTACGCCCTGCTGGGCCGGAAATCTTTCAAGACGAGGAGGATGCAGTTTGCCCAGAAAATGGGCTATAATTAATAAGAAATGGGCTAAAAGTAATAATAAATGGGCTGTAAAATGAAAAAATACAGCAAAGAGACAATTAGTTCCAAAATAATGTTTTCTTTCGGATTTTGATATTTTAAATTTCATTGTTTTTGTGCGGGTAAAATTTGATTGAATTTAAATTAAGGTATATTTAGATTTAAAATTAATTTGAATCTGGCTAGAAATTTTGGGTTGTATGCTGTTTGGGACAGATTTGGAGGCTGACTTGTGGGTCTACTAGGTTGACGTGTACTTTGGCTTTGTCAACTTAGTCCACAAACGATTCTAGTAGAAGTGACCGTTGGATGTTAATCCAATGGCCGTGCTGCTTCTTCAATATCTGATCATCTTGCCCCAGCCGCCCAAACCAGCTCTGGTGGGACTGCCTACTCCCGCATCCCGTGGCCGGCTGTGCTGCAGCACAGGCCGCACCGCCCCACCCTACTTCATTGCTGGCCAGGCCATTCCTCTACTCACCCACACCTCCTATTATTTTCCGGCGACAGCAGCCGAACCAGTAAACCCTCGTACACCCCACCGCGTGGGCAACCATTGCCGAGTCTTCCCCGGCTCCGTGTCGTTCCCTTCCTAGGCCTCGCCGTCATCCACCGCCATGGTGCTCTCGGTGCGGCCTGGTCAACTTGGTCAACGAACGACATCCATCGGCCGTGGACTGTACGCGCAAAATAATAATTCCTACACCTGACAGCTGGGACCCACCGGAAGGGCCTCTGTATTTCACGAAAAAAACCTTCCCCCTGCTGACATGTCGGACCCACCAGCTATCACTACTAGGGAAAAGCCTACCAGCAGCGAGGGTTTTGGGCCTCTCAGTAGCGCGGGCACCTGCGCTACTAATAAGGCGCTACAGCTAACGTATAGCAGTAGCGCCGGTTGTGCCACGCTACTGCTATACATGCATAGATGTAGTGCTCTTTGGGAAAGGGCACTACTGATATTATCTGCAGTGCTGTTTGCTGGGACGCGCTACTGACAATGCGGCGCTACTGCTAAATTTCCCCCCTCGCTACTACTAGTTTATTTATTAGTTTTTTTCCTGCATATTTGTTTTGTATTTGTTTTGTATTTGAATAGGCTTTATACAATAATCTTTAGCATATCATACACATACAAATGTAATCATAGCATATACATACAATTAGTCTCATCAAATCATGTCATCATCATAATCATCATCCAACACAAAGTGGTCTCTCGTCATCATCTCGAAAATAGCGATACAAGTCTCGAATGATATGCAAATACATCGTCATCCATCTAAACAATGATATACGCGAGAAGAGCTATCACTTTGAGAACATGAGTTCGTATCCCTCTTTCGCATTAGCGTGAACCTCTAAACTAACTACTGCCTGTCGCTCGGAAACCGGAAGGGCCTGACACTCCGGCCACTTGTCGTATATATACTCCTGGCATAGCACTTCTTCGCCATCTATGATCTATGCACCTGCATCATCACATGAGTCGATGATATGCAACATATATAGTTGAGCAACAGAAAGAGACAGACTTGGCAAAAGTAAAAACAACATATCATAAGCATAAATAACAAAGTTCATCGTACCCCAAAATGCCCTAACTAAAGTGATTTTCGCTAGTCGAGGAGGAGGACGGTTTAATTACATCACAAATAAAGTTTCACTGTGCATAACTCAAAGTTTTGTCATACAGAAAGTATGGACTAAACGGACACATTGTCATATATCGACAATCACTCCAACATGTCGTTCCATCCATCCAAGTCAGGGAGATAGTCCCCGAGCCTAGTGAAAGGCTTCAGGTCGAGACGCTGAGAGGCTATCCATGTTCTCAGAAACTAAAATTACCAGCGGTCTCATGAACTCCATAATGACCGGTGTTGTCTCGTAAACCTTTTTCACTGGGTCCCAACGGTGCCGGGCCCTGAGGACGTCACGCTCCTGCGGGACGGTGAACTCCGCCAAGGGGTCTGGGATGCCCAGACTCGCAGCTTCCGCGTCCTCCTTGGCCCATTTGGACCTCTTTCCGCCGTAACCATGGCTTCCGAGGTGGTGGCTCCCAATGTTCCTCTCTTGAAGCCCCTTCATGTACTTAGACTTTTTTTGGCATCTTCGGCCTCGCAAGCCTCCTTGAATATTTGAAACTGCTCTTCCGTGATTGTCGGATTATCCTTTACAATCTCGAAGTAGGGTTCCTTCTTGTCGATGATCCTTGCTTTCACTCAATTTTTTCAGGCGGCCAATGCGTTGCTAAACTTGGTCATGGCGTGTTTGTTTATCTTCTTCATTGTCGAGTCCTCATCTGGATCTTTATAATCCTTCTCATTCCGGCCCGGGAACAAGAATATCTGGTGAAACTTCTTTAGGAGGGAGCTCCTCATATTTTCTATCTTCTGTAGTTTCTCATCGTTGATGGTGGTGGTTATCCGTACGATGCAGCCTATTTGATTGCCGTAGCATCGACGCGCTTCCTCGGGCGCTGTTGGCTCAAAATTGCCGTCGTCCACCTCTGTGACCACCACTCTAGTAATCCTGAGTTTGTTAGGAAACCGTTGCCTCTTTGCTTCCGGTTCTACACCGGCTCCGCTCCCCGAGGCAGCGCCGGTCTCAGTCTCAGCACCGGTCTCGATGCCTGTCTGAGTCTGAGCGCCGGTCTCAGTCTCAGCACCGGTCTGCGTGTCGGTCTCAGTCCCCGATGCCACCGGTGGGCCCAGCAATAACATCGTTGATCATCGGTAAGGCTAAAAAATTCGTCTGCCGCCCGGTAGGCGTCGTCGCAATCACCAGAACCCTGTCCTTCATCGTTGCTAGCCATGTTTCCTATGATTAAATCTAGTCAATTAATTCTAGACCTAATAAAATGAATAATGACATAAAAAAGGCCTATTGTTTTGCAGGAACGTTGACTCCTTCCTGGTGCGGCAAATCACACGGGCACTCGATATGTCCTAGTTTGTAGCACAAGTCATGCCGAAATTCACGGAAAATTTTGGCATGACCATTGCTAAAAAGTGGACAAATCGAGAACCTGAAATTTGCCGGAACGGTAATGAATCAACATTCCCGCAAAATATATATAGGCCACTCAGCTTCATTGAAACAACAAAGCCACATGGGCACAAACAACATGACCACTTCAATGAAAAGATATAATCAACAATAAAAGTCTAGGAAGGGATCATCTTTAAAATAAAACTTGCCTAAATAACCTAGATAATTAACCTAATCAAACTAGTTAACTTGACTAGTTCTCTGTCAAAGCCCTAACTAAATTTTTGCACTAACCTAGGTAATTAACCTAATTAAACTAGTTAACCTAACTACTTCTTTGTCAAAGCCCTAACTAAATTTTTGCCCTAACCTAGATAATTAACATAATTAAACTAGCTAACCTATGCATGAGAGAGAGAGGAGGGGTGGGGGCTTACAGAGGATGCCTCCGGTGGTGGCGAGGGAGGCAGTGGTGGCGAGGGAGGCAGGGGCGTCTCCGGTGACGGCGAGGGAGGCAGTTCTGGCGAGGGAGGATCCGGTGGCGTTGATGAGGCTGCGCGGCTCCGTGGCGTTGGGGGCGGCTCCGATGGCGTCGACGGCGCATGGCTCTGGTGGCTCCTGGGGCGTCGATGTCGGCAGGAGACGGCGGCGAAGTGGGGCGACGACGAATCGGGGAGACGGCGGCGGGGTGGGTCGAGAGATTTGGGGGGCAAGTGGTGGCCGGGGGGGGAAACGGTTTTTTGGTTAAGTCAAAACTAGCGGTAGCGCGTTTCGCAGAACGCGCTATAGCTAAGGTAGCTATAACGCTTTTTCCAAAACGCGCTACTGCTATACATATGTAAGTTTCTCTCTTTTTTATTTCCTTTTCTATTTCTATAGCGGGGGTCCTCGAAACGCGCTGCAGCTGCGTTAGCTACAGTGCCTCTTACTAACACACGCTACAGCTAAGCCTTTCTCTGTTTTTTCGCTTTTTCATTTATTTTGCTTTACATTTTATTTTTTTCTTTCTCCTTTTTCTGTTTCTTTCATTTTCATTTACTTTTCTATTTTTTTCATTTTATTTTATTTCCATTAGCAGTAGCGCTGTTACAGGGAAACGCGCTGCTACTCATGCCCTAGCGGTAGCGCGCTTCCTGCAAGGCCGCTACTGCTATGCGTAGCCCGTCGTTCCAGCAATGGGAATATTAGTAGTAGCGCTTTTACGGGCACACGCGCTACTGCTAGAATCGTATCTACAGTGCGGTTTATTCTGAACCGCTACTGCTATCTAGCACTAGCGCCCTTTTTTAACCCGCGTTCTTGCTAAATTTCTGTGTATAAGGTTTTCCCTAGAAGTGTATATCTTCGCACGCAGGGAAGTGCCTCCTTATTATGCACAAAAAAATGAATACCCCCTGCTAGCTGGGACCCACCATAGTGGGAGGATGACTTGTGGGCCAAAAAAGTTGACGGGGACGGCTGGCTTTGTCAACTTAGTCAATATGAACGATTCTAGCTCCAGTGACCGTACGATGTCCATCCAACGTCCGTAGTGCTTCTTCAACCTCTGGTCTTCTTGCTCCAGCCGCCCAAAGCAGCGCCGGTCGTGCCGCATGCTCCTGCCTCCCGTGGCCTGCTGTGCTGCCGCGGAGGCCTCACCGCCCCCTACTATTCCCACCGTTGGCCAGGCCCTGCGGCGACGACAGCCTCACACCGCAGCCAAACCAGTGAACCCTCGTACTCCTCTCCGCGCGGGCTTCCACTGCCGCGTCTTCCCTGTCTCCGCATCGTCCCCTTCCTAGGCCTCACCGTCGTGCACCGCCGTGGTGCTCTCAACGCGGCGTGGTCAAGGAACGACTTCCATTGGAAGAGTACTGTACGTGGAGAGGCTGACAGCTGGGTCCACGGCCACAGCCCAGTTGTTTTGTGATTTGCCAAGTAAGTCGCTTTGTCAGGCCTGTTGGGCTGCAAATCTTTCAAGACGACGAGAGCTTTCATTCGGCTGGCCGAGAAAATGGCCCATCAGTAATGAGAAATGGGCTGTACATTTTTAAAACACATCAAACCAGCAATTAGTTTCAAATATCTTTTTTTCATTTCAAGATTTTAAATTACATTAATTTTTATGCATGGAGAATTTGTTGGATTTTATATTGATATACATTTATTTTTAAAATCAGCTTGAATGTGATTCAAATTTTCGGGATTAAAAACAGTTCAGACCGCACCGAAATATGCAAAATTTCGTATAATTTTTTAACCGTGGCCACAATTTGGGCTGTAATGCTAACAAAAAGAATATGGGCTCAAAAAAACCTTAAGAATTAGCAAATGGGCTGAAAATTATTAGAAATAATGGAAGATGGGTTGTATGTTGTTTTCCACAGATTTGAGGCTTTCCTAAAAAAAAGGTTGACGCACAAGCAGTGACTGTTGGATGTCCATCCAATGGCCGTCGTGCTTCTTCAATCTGTGCTCTTCCTGCTCCAGCCGCTCAAACAAGCGCCGGCGGGACTGCCTACTCCCTCCTCCCCGCGGCCGGCTGTGCTACCACGCAGGCCTCACCGCCCCACCATACTCCCATCGCTGGCCTAGCCATCCCTCTACTCACCCACACCTGTTGTTATTCTCTGGCGACGATAGACGAACCATTAAACCCTCGTACAGTCATACTCCCCTCTGCGTGGGAAACAACTGCCGAGTCTTCCGTACCTCCGTGTCGTTCCCTTCCTAGGCCTCGCCGTCGTCCACCGCCCTAGTGCTCTCGGCCCGGCCTAGTCAACATGGTCAACGACCAACATGCATCTAAAGTGGACTGTACGTGGAGAGGCCGACAGCTGGGTCCACGGCCACACCCAAGGAAATGCCTCCTTATTACGTGCAAAATAATGATTCCTCCACCTGACATCAGAGACCCATCGAAAGGGCCTCTGTATTTCGCAAAAAAAACATTACCGTCGCTGACAGCTCGGACCCACCAGCTATATCATCGCACGCAAGGAAGTGCCTCCTTATTACGCACAAAAAAATGAATACTCCCGCTGTTAGCTGGGACCCAGTATAGTGGCAGGCTGACTTGTGCGCCTACGAAGTTGATGGGGACGGAGGTCTTTGTCAACTTAGTCAATATGCACGATTCTAGCTCCAGTGACCGTACGATGTCCATCCAATGGCCGTAGTGCTTCTTCAACCTCTGGTCTTCTTGCTCCAGCCGCCCAAACCAGCGCCGGTCGTGCCTCGTGCTCCTGCCTCCCGTGGCCGGCTGCGATGCGGCGGAGGCCTCACTGCCCCTACTACTCCCACCGCTGGCCAGGCCATCCCTCTACTCACCCACACCCCCTGTTACTCTGCGGCGACGGCAGCCTCACACCACAGCGAACCAGTGCCCTCGTACTCCTCTACGCGTGGGCATCCACTGCCGCGTCTTCCCCGGCTCCACGTCGTCCCCTTCCTAGGCCTCGCCGTCGTCCACCGCCCTGGTGCTCTCGGCGCGGCGTGGTCAACGTGGTCAAGGAACGGCTTCCATCGGACCTGGACTGTACGTGGAGACGCTGACAGCTGGGTCCACGGCCGCAGCAAGGAAGTGCCTCCTTATTACGTGCAAAATAATTATTCCTCCACCTGACAGCGGGGACCCACCGGACGGGCCACCGTATTTCGCCCCCTGACTGCTGGGACCCACTAGCTACATCTTCGCATGCAAGGAAGTGCCTGACAGTCGGGACCCACCTGGTCGAAGCATACGTAGCGTTGTCATTCTGGTCGCGAACGTGTACGTACATATATACTGGTGGATGTAGATGTTGGGTTTCGTAGTAATTTCAAAAAATTTCCTACGCACACGCAAGATCATGTGATGCATAAACGAGGGGGAGAGTGTTGTCTAAGTACCCAACGCAGACCGACTGCAGAAGCGATGACACGACGTAGAGGAAGTAGTCGTACGTCTTCACGATCCAACCGATCAAGCACCGAAACTACGACACCTCCGAGTTCGAGCACACGTTCAGCTCGATGAAGATCCCCGGACTCCGATCCAGCAAAGTGTCGGGGAAGAGTTCCGTCACCACGACGGCGTGGTGACGATCTTGATGTACTACAGCAGCAGGGATTCGCCTAAACTCCGCTACAGTATTATCGAGGAATATGGTGGTAGGGGGCACCGCACACGGCTAAGGAATAGATCACGTGGATCAACTTGTGTGTCTAGAGGTGCCCCCTGCCTCCGTATATAAAGGAGTAGAGGGGGGAGGCTGGCCGGCCAAGGAGGAGGGCGCAGGAGAGTCCTACTCCCTCTGGGAGTAGGATTCCCTCCCCCAATCCTAGTCGGAATAGGATTCGCTGAGGGGGAAAAGAGGAGGAGGGGGCCGGCCACCTCTCCTAGTCCTAATAGGACTAGGGGAAGGGGGAGGCACGCAGCCCATCTAGGGCAGCCCCTTCTATTTTCCACTAAGGCCCACTATGGCCCATATAGCTCCCGGGGGGTTCCGGTAACCCTCCCGGTATTCCGGTAAAATCCCGATTTCACCCTGAACACTTCCGATATCCAAACATAGGCTTCCAATATATCAATCTTTACGTCTCGACCATTTCGAGACTCCTCGTCATGTCCATGATCACATCCGGGACTCCGAACAACATTCGGTACATCAAAATGCATAAACTCATAATATAACTGTCATCGTAACCTTAAGCGTGCGGACCCTACGGGTTCGAGAACAATGTAGACATAACCGAGACACGTCTCCGGTCAATAACCAATAGCGGGACCTGGATGCCCATATTGGCTCCTACATATTCTACGAAGATCTTTATCGGTCAGACCGCATAACAACATACGTTGTTCCCTTTGTCATCGGTATGTTACTTGCCCGAGATTCGATTGTCGGTATCCAATACCTAGTTCAATCTCGTTACCGGCAAGTCTCTTTACTCGTTCCATAATACATCATCTCGCAACTAACATATTAGTTACAATGCTTGCAAGGCTTATGTGATGTGCATTACCGAGAGGGCCCAGAGATACCTCTCCGACAATCGGAGTGACAAATCCTAATCTCGAAATACGCCAACCCAACATCTACCTTTGGAGACACCTTTAATGCTTCTTTATAATCACCCAGTTATGTTGTGACGTTTGGTAGCACCCAAAGTGTTCCTCCGGCAAACGGGAGTTGCATAATCTCATAGTCATGGGAACATGTATATGTCATGAAGAAAGCAATAGCAACATACTAAACGATCGGGTGCTAAGCTAATGGAATGGGTCATGTCAATCAGATCATTCAACTAATGATGTGACCTCGTTAATCAAATAACAACACTTCGTTCATGGTTAGGAAACATAACCATCTTTGATTAACGAGCTAGTCAAGTAGAGGCATACTAGTGACACTCTGTTTGTCTATGTATTCACACATGTATTATGTTTCCGGTTAATACAATTCTAGCATGAATAATAAACATTTATCATGAAATAAGGAAATAAATAATAACTTTATTATTGCCTCTAGGGAATATTTCCTTCAGTAGAGGCGCGCACGTGTCGTAGTAGAGGCGGCCAGGGTGCAAGAAAGAAAATACGGCCACGTATGTGTACATACGGGCGGGGTCTCGAACGCCTACTCGCGCATACATACGGCGAGGGCTCGTTGACATGGCTGGGTCAGAACGGAGAAACAGCGTCGTCATCGTGTTCATGGGGAGGCAACGGAATGCGTCGTGTTCATGGGGAGGCAACGGAATGCGTCATGTTCATGGGGAGGCAACGGAATGCATCGTGTTCATCGGGAGGCAACGGAACGCGTGGGAGCCAACCAGCTGGGTCGGAACGGAATGGGGTGGTCATGTTCATCGGGAGGGCTTGGATGGAACAGGCGATGGAAACGAGGCCTGGCGTACCGCACAACGGAGGAAACGGACCTCCTACGTTCGGAATGGGGTCCTGTTGATCGGGAGGGGTCTGGCGTACCGCAAAACGGAGGAAACAGACCTCCTATGGTCGAAACGGGGGTCCTCTTCCTCGGGAGGGGTGTGGCATACCGCAAAACGGACGAAACGGACCTCCTATGGTCGAAACGGGGGTCCTGTTCATCAGGAGGGGTGTGGCGTACCGCAAAACGGGACTCCATGGGATACTATTCATCTCCACCGTCGACCCCCTCCAGCCTCCACGAGCTACTGTTCATCCACCGTCGACCTCCTCCAGCCTCCACCTGCGACTGTTCATCCACGAGCTCCTGTTCATCCAGCCTCCACCGCGCGCTACTCCACCGGCTACTGTTCAACCAGCCCTCTCCACGGGCTCCTGTTCAACCACCCCTCCACGGGCTACTATTCATCCTGCCCTCCACCGTCTACTGTTCATCCTGCCCTCCACGGGGTGGTCCTGTTCATCTAGCCCTCCACGGGGTCCTGTTCATCCAGCCCCAACTGTCTCGATCGATCGGGGTCCTGTTCAACCAGAGGCAACACCACGGGGTCCTGTTCATCCACCCCCACCAGGAACTGTTCATCCAACCCCCCCCCCCCCCGCACACTACTAGGAAAAGGGCTACTAATGGCGCACCAGTTTTGCCTACTAATGGCGCATCACTGGTGCGCCATTAGTATCACGCCACTAGTATTTTTTACTAATGGCGCACCACTGGTGCGCCATTAGTATAGGCCACGGTGCGCCATTAGTATAGGCCACTGGTGCGCCATTAGTATAGGCCACTGGTGCGCAATTAGTATTTTTGAATTTTGAAGGCGGGAAAATAGTAGTGGCGCACCGTCTAACCCCCACTGTGCGCCATTGCTATTTTTGAATTTTCAATTTGGATCTGGATCGTGATTTTTTTCCCATTTTTTGCTCATTTTTTGGCACGATATTATTTCAAATTTTGTTCCTGTTTTTGGATCTTGTGCGTTCTTTTGCCGTGTTCTTTTGCCGGAGAGGAGTTCGCCGGAGAAGAGGAGGAGGAGGTCACCGGAGAGGCGCTCGCCTACATCGCCGGAGAGGAGGAGGAGGAGTTCGCCGGAGAGGAGGAGGAGGAGGAGGTCACCGGAGAGGAGGAGGAGGAGGTCGCCGGAGAGGAGTTCACCGGAGCATCGGAGAGGAGGAAGGAGAAACCATGAGGGGATTGAAGGAAAGGAGGGAGGAGGAGCTCACCGGAGAGGAGGGAGGAGGAGCTCACCGGAGAGGAGGGAGGAGAAACCGTGAGGGGAGGGGAGGGGAGGAGAGGAGGGAGGAGGAGGTCGCCGGAGAGGAGGAGGAGGAGGTCGCCGGAGAGGAGGAGGGTAGTATGGTGGAGGAGAGAAGGGAAGATGGAATGGAGGAGAGGAGGAGGAGATGGAGTGGAGGAGAGGTGGAGTGGAGGAGAAAAATGAAGGAGGAGAGGACCATGCCCAGCCATATATATGTGGCATAGCAATGGCGCACCGCGGGCAGGTGCGCCATTACTAACTTTTTTTTTGATTTATTTTGAATTTTGAAGGCGGGAAGATACTAATGGCGCACCATGGGCAAGTGCGCCATTAGTAACTTTTTTTTTATTTTTTGACTTATTTTGAATTTTGAAGGCGGGAAGATAGTAATGGCGCACCTACCCATTAGTAAGTTTGATTTTTTTTGAATTTTTTTGCCTCTCCAGATCTTAAAAGCCCTGTATCTTTTTTTCTGTTAGGTTTTTGAGGATTTTCGAGTAGATGATTTTTCATATAAAAAACTTTTTAATCCGAGTTCGTATGCAAAAGTTATGCCCATTTTACAAATTCTCGAGAGATTTCGCAAATAAAGTCGAAATTCATATTTGTAAATTTTCACAACAACTAGACCACATATCACATGGGAAACTTATTTTCTTTTATTTTTTGACATTTCCATCATTTTTTTATTTTTTTTAAAACTGAAAAGGCGGTCCACGAGGGGGGGGTGCATTCGGTGGAAGTGGTGGCCAAGTTACAAATGGCGCACCGTGGGGGTGGTGCGCCATTACTAGTTCAACTAGTAATGGCGCACCACTCCCACGGTGCGCCATTAGTAGTTTTGAAAAAAAATAAAAAAAAACTTTTTTACTAATGGCGCACCGTGGGAGTGGTGCGCCATTACTAGTTCAACTAGTAGTTCAACTAGTAATGGCACACCACTCCCACGGTGCGCCATTAGTAGTTTTGATGAAATTTAAAAAAAATTACTAATGGCGCACCGTGGATGTGGTGCGCCATTAGTATTTGCACACTAATGGCGCACCAACACATGGTGCGCCATTAGTATATAGTAATGGCGCACCACATGTCTGGTGCGCCATTAGTGTCAATTCCATCTATAGCCATTTTCCTAGTAGTGGCAACGCTCACTGTTCATCCAGAGGCAGCATCGATCGGCTTCAGTTAGCAGTAGTAGCAAAGGAATCACTCGATCGGGTTCAGTTAACAGCCATCGATCGATCGCTCGGGTTCAGTAATGCGTAGCCTGCAGTGCAATCGCTCGGGTTCAGTTAGAGCCCAACGCCTCGCTCGGGTTCAGTTAGAGCCAACGCCTCGCACACACGCGCGTACGTGTACGAGAGAAACGCGCATCGCTCGGCCCCCGACCTCCCACCGTAACCGGGAACTCCCCGAAATTTTCCTCGCCCTCGCTTCTACCACGGTTTTTTCTGTCATGCACGGCCCAAAGAATGTCATGCAGCTGCCTCTCCGGCCCGCCCAGGACGAAAAGCCCATTTTCTGTCATGATTTTTTGTCATAGAAGTAGGAGCCCACCACATCTATGATGATACCGGGTTTTGTCACAATTATCGTCATAGAAGTGTCATATGTATGACAAAAAAAATTCGTTCGGCCCAAAATGTCACGGGTGTGTCTTTTTTTGTAGTGGTGTATGCTTTTTAGAGGTGATAGTATTGAGTAGGATAATTCTTTGAATATGCTATATCGTCCAAACGGGGGCCAACTCGCCCGACCATGGCCCTTCACAGGCTATCGAATCCATGGGCCTTCTATGTCTTATAGGATCCATGGGCCTTCTACGTCTCATAGGATCCATGGGCCTTCTACCTCTCATAGGATCCATGGGCCTTGTACGTCTCGTAGGATCCATGGGCCATCTACGTCTCGTAGGATCCATGGGCCTTCTACGTCTCGTAGGATCCATGGGCCGCCGACTCATTTATGGGTCTTGTATGGGCCTTTAATGGGCCGTAGACGGGCCTTCAATGGAAATCGTACGTTTCATGGGCTGACCATAACGGGCTGTTAATAGGCAGTATTTGGTGATGCTATGAAAATGGCCCAACAGACTAACGGTCCACAAATGGGCCAACTCTAACGACAGGCTGAATTTGGCCCACAAGCAGAAAATGACAGTAACGGGCCATAAGTAACCGAATGTTGCAAATGAGCCCAAGAATAAATGGGCCCCAGAAGTCCGAAAGTTAACTTGGGCTGGAAACGGCCCAACGGAATAACGGGCCGTTAATGGGTATAAAGTGGTACACTGTTCATTACGGGATAGTTTCACCATGGGCCGTTAATGGGTGTAAAGTAATACACTGTTCATTACGGGCCAGTTTCAGCACGGGCCGCTAATGGGCCAAGAGTTCCAAAGGGCCTCATATGGGCCGAAAGACGTCATGGGCTATACATGGGCTAGAAGTGAAAACGGGCTGGAATCATATTGGATGGCCCAGATGACGCTACTCGGCCTAATTCGGATAGGGCGTAACGGGCCTTGGGTTAGCGGGCTGTAAATGGGCTATATGCGAACAGGCCGTTAACAGGCTTTCCATGGGCCGGCTCGCGAGCTTTTGACCAAGTCAAACGGGTCGGCCTTTTCACAGGAATGGGCCACTGTTGGGTCGTGCCACGTGTCGACGTATCATAGGCGCCTTCTGTCAAGTGAGTGGATGACATCTATCCCAACGATGAGCCGACACGTGTTTCCTCTAGCCAATGATGATTTTACACGTGGAAAATCCCCATTGGTCGGGGCTGTTAATGGGTTATCGGATCCAAAACCTGACCTGATAGCTTAACGGTGTTCCGTTACGATGGATGCCACGTGTCGGTCACCCTTGACGAAAGCACTTTTGTGACGCGCGATTTATCGTCATGGAAGTGGACACTTCCGTGATGATAATTTTGGTAATGTCATGGAACACTTCTACGATAGCACAGCTATGACTATCTTGATTCTGTCATAAATTTGTCATGGATGTACATGCATGACAAAAAACACGACCTACTGTGACAAACACGTATCATCACGGAAGTGTATTTTTTTGTAGTGTATTGAAGTTGACAAAGCTAAAGTTGATGCTATTGAAAAGATGTCGTGTCCCAAGGACATCAAAGGTATAAGAAGTTTCCTTGGTCATGCCGGTTTTTATAGGAGGTTATTAAGGACTTTTCAAAAAATTCTCGGCCTCTGACTAACCTATTACAAAAAGATATTCCTTTTGTGTTTGATGGTGACTGTGTAGAAGCATTTGAAATATTTAAGAAAGCTTTAGTTTCTGCACCTATTGTTCAGCCATCTGATTGGAATTTACCGTTTGAAATTATGTGTGATGCTAGTGATTATGTTGTAGGTATTGTTCTAGGGCAAGGAGTTGATAAGAAATTAAATGTTATTCAATATTCTAGTAAAACCCTAGACAGTGCCCAAAGAAATTATGCTACTAATTAAAAATAATTTTAGGAGTCGTATTTGCTTGTGATAAGTTCATACCTTATATTGTTGATTCTAAAGTAACTATTCAAACTGATCATGCTGCTATTAAATATCTTATGGAAAAGAAAGATGCTAAACCTAGACTTATTAGATGGGTTCTCTTGGTACAAGAATTTGATTTGCATATTATTGATAGAAAGGGAGCTGAGAACCCCGTTGCAGACAACTTGTCTAGGTTAGAGAATGTTCTTCATGACCCACTACCTATTGATGATAGCTTTCCGGATGAACAATTAAATGTCATAAATGCTTCTCAAACTGCTCCATAGTATGATAATTATGCTAATTATATTGTTGCTAAATTTATACCACCTAGTTTCACATACCAGCAAAAGAAAAAGTTCTTCTATGATTTGAGACATTACTTTTGGGATGACCCATATCTTTATAAAGAAGGAGTAGATGGTGTTATTAGACGTTGTGTACCTGAGCATGAACAGGAACAAATCCTACGCAAGTGTCACTCCGAGGCTTATGGAGGACACCACGCTGGAGATAGAACTGCACATAAGGTATTGCAATCCGGTTTTTATTGGCCTACTCTTTTCAAGGATGCCCGTAAGTTTGTCTTGTCTTGTGATGAATGTCAAAGAATTGATAATATTAGTAGACGTCAAGAAATGCCTATGAATTATTCACTTGTTATTGAACCATTCGATGTTTGGGGCTTTGATTATATGGGAATGTTTCCTTCCTCTAATGGGTATACACATATTTTAGTTGATGTTGATTACGTTACTAAGTGGATAGAAGCTATTCCAACTAGTAGTGCTGATCATAACACCTCTATTAAGATGCTTAAAGAAGTTATTTTCCTGAGGTTTGGAGTCCCTAGATATTTAATGACTGATGGTGGTTCACATTTTATTCATGGTGCTTTTCGTAAAATGCTTGCTAAGTATGATGTTAATCATAGAATTGCATCTCCTTATCATCCACAGTCTAGTGGTCAAGTAGAACTTAGCAACAGAGAGCTCAAATTAATTTTGCAAAAGACTGTTAATAGATCTAGAAAGAATTGGTCCAAGAAACTTGACGATGCATTATGGGCTTATAGAACTGCATATAAAAATCCTATGGGTATGTCTCCGTATAAAATGGTTTATGGTAAAGCATGTCACTTACCTCTTGAACTAGAACATAAGGCATATTCGGCTATTAGAGAGCTCAACTATGACTTCAAACTTGCCGGTGAGAAGAGGCTTTTTGACATTAGCTCACTTGAGGAATGGAGAACCCAAGCCTATGAGAATGCCAAGCTATTTAAAGAAAAAGTTAAAAGATGGCATGACAAAAGGATACAAAAGCGTGAGTTTAATGTAGGTGATTATGTATTGCTATACAACTCTCGTTTAAGATTTTTTGCAGGAAAACTTCTCTTTAAATGGGAAGGCCCTTACGTCATCGAGGAGGTCTATCATTCTGGTGCCATAAAAATCAACAACTTTGAAGGCACAAATCCGAGGGTGGTGAACGGTCAAAGAATCAAACATTATATCTCAGGTAATCCCATAAATGTTGAAACCAATATTATTGAAACTGTAACCCCGGAGGAATACATAAGGGACACTTTCCGGAACGTTTCATACTCCGAAAAGGAATACGTACGTGGTATGGTAAGTAAATTGACTCCAAAACAGTTCTAATGGCAATTTTTATCCATTTTGGAATATTTAAGAAAATAGGAAAATAAGAAGCAGACCGGAAAGGATACGAGGCATCCACGAGGGTGGAGGGCGCGCCCTACCCCCCTGGGCACGCCCCCTGCCTCATGGGCACCTCGTGCGCTCTCCGGACTCTGTTTTCTTGGACGATACTTCTTTTGCTCCGTAAAAATTCATTATACAATCTCTCGAAGGTTTTGACCTCCGTATCACGCAAATATCTCCTGTCTTTGTTTTGAGTTGTTTCTGCCACAGATTAGAACAAGATGTCTTCTCAAGAATCAGTCGGGTGTCTCATCCGACACCAGGTCCAGGGGCAAACAATGATGCCTATCACTTTGGGCCCTCAACGGAGGAACAGATGGAAGCTGACTTGAAAAGGATAGATGCCATGGAGGAAGATCAAGAAGTTACTTCTCATTTCCGAGCAGGATTCGCGATGGGGGAACTACAGAGCTCAGCTATTCCAAACTCGGTCATCCCTTCCAATGTTAGATTTCTCTCTTATGAAAATGTGAAAAAGAGTGTTACTTGTTCTCCCGCAGCTATGCAACATCCTTGGGAGAAAGGAGATTTAGCCGTCACTGGCAAGCTCCGTAAGGAAATAATGAACCTCAAGAAGCAAGTCAATAAGCTCGAGGAAGAGAATCGTATCCTGAGGGGCATCATCGCCAAGAATATCACATCACCACCCCCGAAGAAGGAGACATAATCACACGGGTATGGGCACTCCCCTTGGCAACTGCCAAGCTTGGGGGAGTGCCCCGTATCGTATCACCATCACTTTTATATTTACCGTTTTTCTTAGTTCGATCCCTTTTGATAATATCTTGATCTAGTAGAATAAAGTTTAGTATGATCTAGTTGTGAGTTTTGCTTTATGATCTTCCTATGTAATCGAGTCCGTGAACTATATATAATAAAGATTAGTGTTGAGTCAAGGGCTTGATTATTTTGCTATGATCTTGAGGGAATAAAATAAAAGAGAAAGAATAAAAAGAAATAAAGAGATCATATGGATCTTATGGAGAGTAATGAGCTCACATATAAAGAGTACGATGAATATAAGTTGTTGAGAGTTGACAAACATAGTTTTGGTCATCGTTGCAATTAATAGGAAGTAATAAAGAGAGGTTCACATATAAATATACTATCTTGGACATCTTTTATGATTATGAGCACTCATTAAAGTATGAGATGCTAAGACTTGACGTTGGACAAGCACGACAACGTAATGGGTTATGTTTTCTTACATATGAGATAAATTATATTATCATGGATCATCCAACATATTGAGCTTGCCTTTCCCTCTCATGCTAGCCAATTTCTTTGAACCAAGTAGAGATACTACTTGTGCTTCCAAACATCCCTAAACCCAGTTTTGCCATGAGAGTCCACCATATCTACCTATGGATTGAGTAAGATCCTTCAAGTAAGTTGTCATTGCTGCAAGCAATAAAAATTGCTCTCTAAATATGTATGACTTATTAGTGCAGAGAAAATAAGCTTTATACGATCTTGTGATATGGAAGAAATAAAAGCGACAGACTGCATAATAAAGGTCCATATCACAAGTGGCAATATAAAGTGACGTTCTTTTGCATTAAGATTTCGTGCATCCAACCATAAAAGCGCATGACAACCTCTGCTTCCCTCTGCGAAGGGCCTATCTTTTATTCTTGTCTTATACTTCATGCAAAGAGTCATGGTGATATTCACCTTCCTTTTTACATTTTATCCTTTGGCAAGCACAATGTGTTGGAAAGTGTAACACCCACAATGCGGCTACATCTCCCACGTGTCGGGGCACGACTTAGAGGCATAGCCGCATGGTAGGTTTGTCGCAAGAGGGGTAATCTTCACGCAATCCCATGTACTGAATAAGAATGGGATAAAGAGTTGGCTTACAATCGCCACTTCACACAAATACAAGTTATACATACATCATCCAGAATACAATCAAGGTCCGACTACGGAATCAAAATAAAAGAAGACAACCCCAAATGCTAGATCCCTGATCGTCCCAACTGGGCTCCACTACTGATCAACAGGAAATGAAACAACACAACGATCAAGATCTTCATCGAGCTCCCACTTAAGTTGGGTTGCCTCAACTGCACTGGTATCATCGGCACCTGCAACTGTTTGGAAGTATCTGTGAGTCACGAGGACTCAGCAATCTCACACCCATGAGATCAAGACTATTTAAGCTTATGGGCAGGTAAGGGTAGTGAGGTGGAGCTGCAGCAAGTACTAGCATATATGGTGGCTAACTTACGCAAATGAGAGCGAGAAGAGAAGCAAAGCACGGTCGAGAAGCTAAAAGTGATCAAGAAGTGATCCTGAAACTACTTATGTTCAAGCATAACACAGGAATCGTGTTCACTTCCCGGACTCCGCCAAAAAGAGATCATCATGGCTACAGATGCGGTTGATTCATTTTAATTAAGTTAAGTGTCAAGTTCTCTACAACCGGACATTAACAAATTCCCATCTGCCACATAACCGTGGGCACGGCTTTCGAAAGTTCAAACCCTGCAGGGGTGTCCCAACTTAGCCCATCACAAGCTCTCACGGTCAACGAAGGATATTCCTTCTCCCAGGAAGACCCGATCAGACTCGGAATCCCGGTTACAAGACATTTCGACAATGGTAAAACAAGATCAGCAAAGCCGCCCAAATGTGCTGACAAATCCCGATAGGAGCTGCACATATCTCGTTCTCGGGGCACATGGGATGGGCAAGACGTCGGGTTGGCATAGACCTTGGTTGCCCAGGGGGCACCGGACATCGCCCAGTTTGAACCAACACTTAGAAAAGCACTGGCCCGGGGGGTTAAAATAAAGATGACCCTCAGGAGCATGACTCCCAAGGTAAAAGTAGGTGGTGGTCAGGAAAATGGTAAAACCAAGGTTGGGCCTTGCTGGAGGAGTTTTATTCAAAGCGAACTGTCAAGGGATTCCCATAACACCCAACCGCGTAAGGAACGCAAAATCAAGGAACATAACACCGGTATGACGGATACTAGGGCAGCAAGAGTGGAACAAAACACTAGGCATAAGGCCGAGCCTTCCACCCTTTACCAAGTATATAGATGCATTAAATAAATAAGAGATAATAATGATATCCCAACAATATCCATGTTCCAACATGGAACAAACATCATCTTCACCTGCAACTAACAACGCTATAAGAGGGGCTGAGCAAAGCGGTAACATAGCCAAACAACGGTTTGCTAGGAAAGGTGGGTTAGAGGCTTGACATGACAATTTGGGAGGCATGATATAGCAGGTGGTAGGTATCGCGACATAGCAATAGAGAGATCAACTAGCAAGCAAAGATAGAAGTGATTTCAAGGGTATGGTCATCTTGACTGAGATCCCGCAAGGAAGACGAACGAGTCCATGAAGAAGACAAATGGGCGTAGTCGAACGGATCCTCACAACTCCGAAACGGAACCGAAGCTAACGAGAGAAGCAACCCGGAAAGAAGCAATCAAGATAGTAAACAACCCTCACATAAACATGGCATGATGCACAACCAAGTATGATGCATGTCCGATTTAATGAGGCATGGCATGGCAAAGTGCAACAAACAAAACTACAAGTTAAGTGGAGCTCAATATGCAACGAGTTACATATTGCCGGAACACCACATTTGATTATTTAGTTCGATCTCATTTATGTACCCAACAATATTAAATGTTCTTAACATGGCAAGGGGTGAAGAAAATGAAAACTACCTATCTAGGCAAGTTTAAATGAGGCTGGAACAAGAAGCAACAAGTCCGGAAAAACCCTCATGAGCATATATTAAATTTGGTACTGTTCTATCCTAAAGCATATTTTAGAGTTGTTAAACATGCAAAGCAAGTACACCATGTTAAACTAGGCATTTTTCTACCCCATTTGCATATAAATTTTATTAAGTTTGGAGCTACGGTTATTTGGTTATGAATTAAATCATTTTAGCATGGCATAGGAGCAAAATGAACAAACAGCAAGTTTAAACATTTTTAACATGGATGTAAGTTGCAAATTATTAAACTACACAAAATCTAAGCATTTTTCATATATAAAACATTTTAAACCGACGCGCCAATTGTGAGTTATTAAATGCATGATCTAGAGGGACTTTTCTGCAAAACTGGCAAACTCCGGAAAATAGCTAAATCACAGATCCTAAAAAAACTACATGGGCCGGATCTGGAACAGGGCCGCACAGAGCAGACACTGAGGCAGCTCACCCATAGGCTTCAGCCCGTTTGTGAGGACGGAGGCTGAGGCTGGCTGTCTTCGGCTGGGCCTTGCTGCAGGATGCGGCCCACACGGGCACGAGGAGGCTGGCTCTTGGGGAAAGCAGACTGGCCTTGGTAGCGGCCCAGCGAGGCGATGGCCGAACGCGTGGTCAACGCCATTGGTCGTGCGGCTGTGTGCACCTGTGGACGAAACAGACAGTAGCGGGCTGAAGCATGGGTTCTCCGACAAGGGCACCGGTGGCCGGGGACGGGGCCAGCCGGCGGGATCCGGCCGGAACGGGCAAGGGCGGCGAAGGTCAACCGGATATGGAGCAGAAGGCGCCGGCGGCAGAGCTGCTCGGAGTGCTCCCACCTGAGCTCCTGCGGGGAAGAACACATAGAGAGAGAGAGAGAGAGCGAGATGTGAGACGAGGAGAAAGGGGAAATGAAGGAAGGAGAAGGCGCGGACTCATCTCCGGCGAGGGGGCTCCGGCGGCTACACTCACCGGCGGCGACTGGTCGGTGGAGGAGCTCCTCGGAGCTGTGGCAGCGGGGTCGAGCGAGGGAACATCGGGAGGAGTGGCAGCGAGCGGATGGTGCGCGCGGGGCACTCGGGCCCAGATCTGGGTTTCGCGGGCCTCACGCGGGCTGCGGCGGCGTGGGGAGGTCAGGGGCGACATGGAGGCACGGGATTGGAGGGGAGCGGCGGCTCATGTGGTTTACGGTGGCGGCGCAGCGATTGGGGCGGCAACAAGTGGCAGCGGGGGAGTGGGCAGGCATGGAAAACGATGAGGGGAGGTAGGAGGTGACTGGCTGATGATTGGGGCGGCGCGGAATTGAGGACGGGGTAGGTAGGAGGCCAAAAATGACAGGGGAGGCGTCTATATATAGCAGGTTTTGCTAGGGTTTGGGTCTAGGGGGTTTCTGGAGCGTTTCGGAGCCCTCCGATCTCGATCGGACGGTTCCGGATGCGAGGGTGGACTAGGTTGGGTTTGTGGGCTATGTAGGAGAGGTCTCGGGCTGAGAAGAGAGAGACGGAAATGCAGCCCGACGAGGTTTCCGGAGACCGAAAACGTCCGACGGTTGACCGACTACTATTGCCGCTATATTTATCCGTTGGGGCATCAAATGAACTCTGAATGCGTTGAAACTTGGCAGGCAGCCTACTGACAACAAACAACACCGCATGCCAACTTTCATCCCATTCCGAGAAATTTTCCGGCCACTTATAAAATACTATTTTGGACGTGCTGCGGGCGCGTGCAAGTGTGTCGGGGCTCAGAACGGACAACGGAAAGAACGAGGAGACCGGGATGGATGCAAGTCTTGAAAACATGATGATGCAATGCACATGATCACATGATAAAATGCAACACACAAGCAAATGACATGGCAACGTCGGTGAATAACTGGAAGACACCTGGCGCGTTGGTCTCGGGGTGTTACAGAAAGATCCGGATATATATAGCTAATTGGATGTGAGTTTTCATGAACTATTATTGTTGACATCACCCTTGAGGTAAAACATTGGGAGGCAACACTATAAGCCCATATCTTTCTCTGTGTCCGATTAAGACTTCATACCCATAAATATTGCGTGAGTGTTAGCAATTCTGAAAGACTAAAAGATGGTTGAGTATGTGGACTTGCTGAAAAGCTCTTATATTGACTCTTTCCTATGTTATGATAAATTGCAATTGCCTCAATGACCGAGATTAGAGTTTGTTGGTTCTCAATAAAGTTTATGATTCATACATGAAATTGTGATTGAATTGTTACTTTAGCATAAGAGATCATATGACAAAATATATATATGTTGTTGTTCTAAGAATGATCATAATGCCCTCATGTCCGTATTTTATTTCATCAACACCTCTATCTCTAAACATGTGGACATATTTTTCGATTTCGTCTTTCGCTTGAGGACAAGCGAGGTCTAAGCTTGGGGGATTTGATACGTCCATTTTGCATCATGCTTTTATACCGATATTTATTGCATTATGGGTTGTTATTACACATTATGTCACAATACTTATGCATATTCTCTCTTATTTTACAAGGCCTACATGAAGAGGGAGAATGCCGGCAGCTGGGATTCTGGGCTGGAAAAGGAGCAAATATTAGAGACCTATTCTGCACAGCTCCAAAAGTCCTGGAACTTCACAGAAGTTATTTCCAGAATATATAATAAATATTGAGCGCAAGAAGTACCAGAGGGGGGCCACCCACCAGCCACGAGGGTGGGGGGCGCGCCCTACCCCCTGGGCACGCCCCCTGCCTCGTGGGCCCCCTGGTGGCCCTCCGATGCCCATCCTCTGCTATATGAGGTCTTTCATCGAGGAAAAAATCATAAGCAAGCTTTCGGTAAGAAACTCCGCTGCCACGAGGCGGAACCTTAGCGGAACTAATCTAGGGCTCCGGCAGAGCTGTTCTGTCGGGGAAACTTCCCTCCAGGACAGGGAAATCATCACCATCGTCATCACCAACGATCATCTCATCGGGAGGGGGTCAATCTCCATCAACATCTTCACCAGCACCATCTCATCTCAAACCCTAATTCATCTCTTGTATCCAATCTTTGTATCCAAACCTCAGATTGGTACCTCTGGGTTGCTAGTAGTGTTGATTACTCCTTATAGTTGATGCTAGTTGGTTTACTTGGTGGAAGATCATATCTTCAGATCCATTATCCATATTAATACCCCTCTGATTATGAACATGAATATGCTTTGTGAGTAGTTACGTTTGTTCCTGAGGACATGGGAGAAGTCTTGCTATTAGTAGTCATGTGAATTTGGTATTCGTTCGATATTTTGATGAGATGTATGTTGTTATCCCTCTAGTGCACTACTAGGAAAAGGGCTATAGATGAAATTGACACTAATGGCGCATCAGAGAAGTGGTGCACCACTACTATATACTAATGGCGCACCATGTGGTGATGCGCCATTAGTGTGGAAGACACTAATGGCACACCAGGCACAAGGTGCGCCACAAGTAACAATTTTTTTTCATTTTTTGAAACATACTAATGGCGCATCCTGGCAAAGTGCGCCATTAGTAGTTCTAACTAGTAATGGCGCACCAGCCATGGAGTGCGTCACTACTGTGTTTTTTAATTCTTTTTTTGCGCCATTAGTATATATATATATATATATTACTTTTTTTGCAAAACTACTAATGGCGCACGGCCAGGAGGTGCGCCATTAGTATGTTGGGTTACTAATGGCGCATGGCTGTGTGGTGCGCCATTAGTAACCTGGGACCAGCTAGATATTTTGGACAGCCACACCTACACACTCACTTTCCCCACTTCATTCCCTCCACCTCCTTCTCCAAGCTTGTCGGCTGCCTCCTCCTCCTCACCTCATTTGCACCATAGATTCATCAAAATTAAGTGGTGAAATTACCTTTTTTGATAGGTAAGTAAGGGGAAAGCTATCTTCATGTTGTAGATCTACTTTCTTTCTCCCTAGCTTGCTCCAACAACGTGCACATGCACTTTTTGTGGCCTAGCTAGATCTATGTATGTTTGTGGTGTTGCATATGTTTGTGGTGTTTCATATATGTTTGTGTTTGCAGGTACCGGTATTTGAAATGCGATAGTTGCCAATATTTTGCCGGAATGTTGATTCATTTCCGTTTCGGCGAGAATTTTGGCACTATGCATTCTTTTTGGTCCTATTTTTAGGGAAAGTCATGCCAAATTTTTTCTTGGTTCTAAAATATCGTTTTGCTCTACCCCGCAGGCGACCATGGTCCGCACGATGACCGAAGGCATCGTGAATAGGTTTTTGAGCTCCGCGAAGGCTGAGATGCTTCAAAAGAACGAGACGGAGATAAGATGTCTGTGTCGAAGATGCAAGCTGAAGAGCCTTATTGCGGACCCGGATTCCAGGCAGGTGCGGGACCACCTGCTCTTGCGTGGTTTCATGGATGGCTATCGGTGGCAAGGTGATGAAGATGACTATGAAGTCGTCCATGGGGGCCGGGCAAGAAATGAGGAAGGGCAGCAAGACAACCACCGCGGCTCGGGCGGGCGAGAAGACGAAGAATCTCCAGGACATGATCACGACGGTGATGCTGTACACAGTCATCATGTAGAAGATGCCGGACATGATGATGAGGAAGATGCCGGAGCAGACGAAGGGCATGATCATGAAGATGAAGATGCCGGCGGAGCAGACGACGATGGACCATCGATGGGCTGGGTGCAGGACCCTCATATTCAAGAGCTGCTTCTCAAGCAGACGGATAATGCAAGAGCTACCGCCCGAGAGAAAGCCAAGCTGGATCGACTGGAGATAGACGCGGTTACTCCATTGTATGAAGGATGCATACCCGAGGATACCCGCCTGAAAGTAACGCTCATGGCTCTGGAGATGAAGGTAAAACACAAAATGACTGACGCATGCTTCGACGAGAACATGTCATTCTGGCACGAACGTCTTCCCAAGGGGAACAAGTGCCCGACCAGTTTCGAGGAGGCAAAGAAAGTCGTGTGTCCTCTGGATTTACCGCACGTGAAATACCATTTGTGCATGAATAATTGCATCTTTTATTGGGATGAGCACGCGGAGTCTACCATATGTCCGGTGTGCCGCGTCACTCGATACAAGAAGAGGAAGAAAGCTCCTCGAAACGTGGTGTGGTACGTTCCGATCACTCGTCGTCTGCAGCGGTATTTCACGGACCCTAAGGTAGCAAAGCTCCTGCGTTGGCATGCGGATAGGGAGGATAAGAAGCGAGAAGATGACGCAAATGATCCGGAGATAAATAAAAAAGACAAGATGCTGAGTCACCCTAAGGATGGGAGCCAGTGGCAAGCGTTGAACTTCGAACACCCAGAATTTGGGAAGGATCCAAGGAACATCATGCTGGGCGCGAGCACCGATGGAGTCAATCCATTTGTTAGCCAGAGAAGCACACATAGCACCTGGCCTGTGTTTGTGTGGATGTACAACCTTCCCCCCTGGTTGTGCATGAAGAGGAAGTACATTCACATGAGTATGCTAATTGAAGGGCCGAAACAACCAGGGGACGACATCAATCTGTATCTGGGGCTGCTGAAAGAGGAGCTAGACACGCTATGGAAAACGCCAGCCAATACGTGGGACGCCGTAGAGAAAGAATATTTCCCTATGAGAGCCGCACTGCTCACGATGGTGCACGACTATCTCGGTTATGGATATCTCGCGGGGCAGGTGGTCCATGGATTCTTTGGATGCATGGATTTCAAGTGCATGGATGACACAACGTATCACCAGCTAGATAGAGATCCCGGGTCTTCGAAAACCGTGTTCATGGGACATCGAAGGTGGCTTCGCGATGATGACCCGTGGAGGAAACGCAATGATCTGTTCGATGGTGAAACCGAACCCCGAAGACGCCCGCGTACGAGGAGCGGCGAGGAAATAGACGGGTTGTTGAAAAATTGGAAAGATTGCCCACTGTCGGGAAAGAAGCAAAAGGCGCCAGAGCCGGGAAAGAAGCGAAAGGCGCCAGAGCCGCTGCTGAAGGTATGGAAAACGAGGTCTGTTTTCTGGGACTTGCCGTACTGGAAGATCCACCGTGTGCCTCACAGCCTTGATGCCATGCATATCACGAAGAACGTGTGCGAGAGTCTACTTGGTACCCTCCTCAACATGCCAGAGTGGACCAAAGATGGGCCGAAAGCAAGGGCGGACTTGAAATCAATGGGCATCAGGCAGGAGCTTCACGCTAATGATGATGATGAGGCGAAGCAGGACACAGAAAGTCGTCAAAAGGCAAAAAGGCCAAGAAGACGGGAAATGACTACCCTCCCGCGTGCTTCACTCTAAGTCAGGAGGAGATCGAGCAGTTTTTCACCTGCCTCGTAGGAGTAAAACTTCCTTATGGTTACGCAGGGAAGATAAGCAGATACCTAGACCCAGCGAAGCAGAAGTTCAGCGGGATGAAGTCTCACGACTGTCACGTGCTGATGACGCGGATACTTCCAGTTGCAATCCGTGGGATCATGGACGCGCACGTCTGTGAAACGCTATTTGGCCTATGCAACTTTTTCGACGTCATCTCTCGGAAGTCGGTTGGCGTGAGGAAACTCAGAAGGCTACAGGAAGAGATCGTGGTGATACTATGCAAGCTTGAGATGTACTTCCCGCCTGCATTCTTCGACGTTATGGTGCATCTGCTGGTCCATATCGTGGAGGATATCATCCAACTCGGGCCGATGTTCCTGCACAGCATGATGTCGTTCGAAAGGATGAATGGTGTCATCAAAGGATACATTTGCAACATGTCACGTCCAGAGGGAAGCATAGCTAGGGGCTTTCTGACCGAAGAGTGCATCTCCTACTACACAAATTATCTAGGCATCGAGAACCCCGTTGGTTTGCCCGTCAACAGGCACCTCGGCGGGCTCGCTGGATGGGGTCACCGTGAGGGTCACCGTGAAATGCATGTCGACTTTGAGGGTCGACTCGCCGACTTTGAAAGAGCAAACCTTATCACGCTACAACACATAGACGTGGTCGATCCTTGGGTGGTAGAGCACAAAACCTTTATTGAGAAGACGTACAATGACCGAGGCCAACAGAGGATGGACGGAGATATAACCAAAGAGCACAACTCATGTTTCACGCATTGGTTCAAGCAGAAGCTTCTGTCGTACCCTTTACATGAGGATTCTTCCGTGGAAGAACAACTCATATTCGCCTTGTCACAGGGCGCCGAGCACAACCTGATGACCTATGAGGCATACGATATCAACGGCTACACATTCTACACCGAGGACAAGGACATGAAGAGCGATGGTTATCAGAACTCCGGGGTAGCGATGGAATCCTACACCTGTAACAACAAGGACAGATACTACGGAAGGATCGAGGAGATCTGGGAGCTGAGCTACGCTGGAGAGAAGGTCCCGATGTTCCGTGTCAGATGGGCCAAGAGCGTCCTAAAAGAAGACCGGTATTTCACCACCATGGTTATACCTGAAGCCAAATCCAAGACCGTGGGCGCAAACGTCACCACGAAAAATGAGCCATGGGTACTGGCTTCCCAAGTGGACCAATGCTTCTTCATTACCGACCTGTCAAAGCCCAGTCGTGTTGTCGTTAGGATAGGTAAAAGGAAGATCATCGGAATAGATGGAGTAGCCAATGAGCAAGACTTCGACAAGTACAGCGACCCGAAGATCGAACATGACGACGACGATGAAGTAGCAGCATACACCACAAGAAGAAGCAGGACCACCCAACCTAAAGGACGTCCGTTCCACAGAAGAACTCCATTTGCGAAAAAGAAGGGCAAGAAGATTGTGAACAGATAGCTAGCTAAGATCGATTGTATTTAAATCATAGCCTTCATTTCTCGATTGTATTTGATGGGCACTTTAATTTTGAACTCATGGATATTTTTTAAATTTCATGGACACTCGATCTCGATCCCCCTCCATCTCGATCGATATCCCACCTCGCTAGATCCGGTCCCCCTCGCTGCCGAGCACCCCCCGCACCCTCTCCCCCGCTCCATCGGCCGCCGCCGCCGACCCCCCGCACCCTCTCCCCCGCACCCTCCCCGGCCCGCTCCACCATCACAAATGAATGCAACTAAAATTGCAAAAAAAACAAATTTAAACAAGTTATTACTGTTTTTATAAAAAAATATTAATGTTATGATTTAAACAAGTTTGAACATATTTAAACACAAATAAATATCAAACAGCATTTTAAATGTTGTTAACATGGCAACAAACTGCATATTATTTTTCTGCATGAAATTCTGAGCATCTAGCATATGTGACATGTTATATTTGGATGCATGGTTAAAAAGATATGTGCACAGAATAAAATGCATAAGAACAAAAATTGGGGAGCCTAGGAATCGAACCCAGGACCTCCTAGTGTGTGTGTTGCATGCTGACTAGTCGTGCTAGTGTGTGTGTTGTGATGGGGATACGGTTAGGGGGAATATAACCTGAGTGCTCGAACTGTAATCAAAACAAAATTCTAATGGCGCACCAGGGGGAGGTGCGCCATCGCTATCGTCGTACTTATGGCGCACTAGGGGGAGGTGCGCCATTGCTAACCCTCCCCCCACTCCACCTATTCCCCTCCCTCGCCAGATCCCCACTCGACCTAACTTTGCCCCCTCCGCCCCAACCGTATGCCGCCACCCCGCCTTGCTCCGCCCCCTCCGTCCACCGCGCCTGCACGCCGTCGACGACGCCGCTGCCTCTCCTTCTCCGCCTTCTTCTTCCCTACCTTCCCTGCCTCTCCTTCCCCGTGAAGAAGCCTCCCATCCAGGCCCAGATCGAGCCCACCCCCGCTGCCCCCGCGCCCCCACCACCGCAGCTCCCCTGCGCCGCCGCCCCCGCGCCCCCTTCACAGACCTCGCCGTCCGCACGCGGCTGCGCCTCCTGGCTATGGTCTTGCGCAGGCCCCGAGCCCTAGGGTTCTGGCTCCAAGGTGGGTGGCAAGCTCGCCGGCACAACCCCGATGCCGTGTACGACCTCGACTACATATTCGCAGGTGAGCCCCTCCCTCTCCTCCCCCTTCCCCTTCCTTCTTCTTCGGGAACAATCAGTCATTCGGGAACAACAGATAGATTTTTGGTGATAGGTTTTTGGTGATAAATCAGTCATTCATGAACCATGCAGTACCTGGATGAGAACGAGAAGCTAATCCTGGCCATTGTCGACAAGCGGAGCAAGGGGGAGGTGGATAAGTGTGCACGGTGAGCCCAATCTCTGATCTAATCTGGTATCCTTGTGAACTAGTAGCAACTGTGCTGTTGTAGCTGTGCACTCATGATGGAATGCTGCAGTGCTTTATGTAGTTTTTGCTATCTTAGCTCTTATGGTAACATCAGTTAGGAGTAGTGTTAGCAACAACTAGAATATGCTAGTAGTACTATGTTTGGACAATCAAATGTGTTCACAAATGAAAAGATCCACGTAGGTATTAATGGTGACAATACTAATTTTAGTATGTTGGTTGAGACCTGAGTTGATTTGTGCTAGTTCTAGGCTCATGAAAAAGTATCCTTCTGATATACACGTGATTACTGTGTAGAAAAGTACTATTGTTTCTTGTTCAGTGCACTTCTGATATATATCTGTCAAGGTGTTCGCCGTAGTGCCCAAACAACACATAATGGGTTGTAGTGCTTTCTGTTCTACCTTAGTACGATGTCACTTAGCATGGCAGATTAATCTGCCCTATGTATGTGTTTGATTATATTCATGGTTGCTTTATGTGTTTGTTGATTATGCAGGTTCCCTGGCTAGGCCTCTGGGTGAGTGCATCATCGGCTCCTGCTACAGCTGCTCCTGCTGCTTCCAAGGTTTGCTCCTACATGTCCCTTGGAGAGTTTGAGCACTTGAACTGTGGCTTTATTTGCCCCTTGAAGGCTTTATTGTTACGTTAATAACTTCTATAGTGGCTGCAGCATGTGCTATAAATCCAGATTGTACTTTAGTTCCAGATTTCTATGCATGCCACCTTGTTGTGATTAGTTAGGTTAGTTTAGTTCCAGATGTCTGAAATATACTTATTGTTCAGGGTTGATTGCAAATTAGTTTTGGTGCCTCCAGTGGAGTAGAGTGTGGAGAGCCAAGAAGCTTTATCTCTTTAAATTCAGTTAATTTCCTTAGTGAAATTAGGTTGTTGCCTTGATACAGTATTGTACAGTGGCTCTACCTCTGGAAATTTTATTTGATTGTGAGATTATTGGATTTTGAAATGTAGGCATATGGTACTGAACTATAGTACTGCTGTTGTATATAAATGGTCTGCTGTAGAACTGTTCTTCATCTTTACAGTGCTGTTGTATAGAAATATGCTGAATTCTCTACTCTAATTGTTGCAAAAAATGGGGTCCTGGGAGACGCCGCTGCTGCTTGAGGCCCTTGAGAGGCCCTTCGTGTCATGATGAATTTGCAGGTACCCCGAGAGGCCCTTGAGTTTGCCTGAATGTCGATGAACTTCTGTTCTGGCAAATTCGGGTACTCCATATGTCCTATATTCAGCAAAGGTCATGCTGAAATTTTCCATGAATTTTAGCATTACTTTGCTAAAAATCGGACATATGGGGTACTTGCGACTGATGCAAGGGCCGGGGTATCTTAGTACTTAGTTAAGTAGGATCAACTGCCCCGCCATTCTTGCTGCATTAAACCATAGGTGGCAATAGAGCCAAGTGGTTAGGACCAACTTAGAATTCTCCTTAGCATCGATAAACCCTAGATGATAAACCCAACATAGGTGGCAATAGAGCCAAGTGATTAGTGCCAAGTGATTAGGCCTAACCTAGGGTGCCTCGGCATCGATAAACCCTAAATGATGAAAACTTAACTTGGCTTCTATAGGGTGCCTCGGTGTCGATGAGAACCTAAATGATGTACGCTTAGGCTTTTAGGGTGCCTCAGCGTCGACAAACCCTAAATGATAAAAGCTTAGCTTTTAGGATGCCTCGGTGTCGACAAACCCTAAATGATGAGACCATGATCTTGTTCCTTGACAATAACCAACTTTTTGACCAAACTTTTTTCCTATTTAGAGCGAAACATGGCCCACAACGATGAGGCCGGCGGTTCGGGCGGCAAGCAATTCTGGGAGCTATCCCAGGAGTTGGAGGAAGAACCTCACCGCTATGAGGACGCCGCGGAAGACACCGATCCTGACTACACAACCCCTAGTGGCGTCGGGGATGACACCACTGATGATGGCACCGCGGATGCCACCACTGATGATGGCGGCGCATGCATAGATGGCAGCCAACCGAAGAGGCAACGGAAGGACCGGCGCCCGAATGTGCTCGGCACCGTCAGGGAGGAATTTACTGAAGTGAACTCCGACGGGCATCCGACGGCGCCCAAACACGTAGTCAAGGGGTACTCGGTTCAGCTCGGGTGCATTCTCCGGAGCACCGTCTCGATCAACACCGAGAACCTAAGGCATAAGGACCGAGGGAATTTGCGCAGCCTCCTCTTCACGAAGCGGCATGAACGATACAAGTTCCCCGCTGAGTTTGCAACCACACGCCTCTCAGGGCATAAAGTGAACGGTGCCACCCTCACGAGGATGAGCACGGCCCTGTCTACTTGGAAAAGCACGGTGAAGGCAATGATTGACAAAGGTGATAGTTATGAGAAGATCAAGGTGAAATATCCTTTGATGAGCGAAGATGACTACAAGGAGTTCAAGATCAAGTGCTAGAGCCCCTCAACCTCCGAATCAAGTCAGTGGGGGAAAGAAATGCGGAAGTTGAACTTAGGGGTCCACCAACTCGGTCCCGGCGGTTACAGAGTGGCGGAGCCTATATGGGACAAGGAGGACGCGGAGCGTGCCGAGCAAGGCCTACCGCTCCGCTTCGAGAAATACCGTGACAAGCAGACCAGGAACTTTCTCAGGGCCCGGTACAAGGAGGACCCGGTAACAAAGGAGCTTACCAGGGATCCGAAGACCAAGGCGCTTGAGCTTGTTCTGGTAAGGAATACACCCCCGCGTAATTACCTCCATATGGTTGCATTCTAATTAATCCCCAATATTTCTAAATGGTTCACGTTCCTTTCGCAGGACAAAGAAAGCACTAGCGCGGGGTCGTCTCAGAGCTCCCCTTTCGACACCCCTTTGAATAGGGCGTTGAACGTAATGAAAAACAAGGATAAGCTCAGTAAGCCGGCGTCAGCTGGTCGTGTGGCCAGCAAAGGCTTGTCCACAAAATGGTCGTCATACTATACCGCTGGTGGGCGAAAGGAGAAAAAGACCAGCTCGGAAAGCCAGTCGCGTGAGGTTGAAGCACTCAAGGCGCAAGTGGCGCGGATTCCGGAGATGGTCCAAGAGCAAGTGCAACAACAACTGGGATCGACGCTCACCGGCATTATGCCTACCTTGATTCATGGGATAACGACGTGGATTGCGGGTGGCCAACAGGGGCCGCCCCTGATTCCCAGCTTCACGGCCAGCAACTCGCACAACGCGCAGGCGGCGCCATTGGTGTTTCGGTGGCGGCGGTATTAGTATCTCCGGCGGCGGCGCCATTGGTGTCTCTGGCGGCGGCGGTATTGGTGTCTCCAACGCCGGCATTGGAGCTTAATGCACCTGGGTGTACGCCGGCCGGCACCTCGCCAGCAAGCGGCCCCTTCGTCAGTTGCTCGCCCGCCGTTGGCGGTGCCTCGACATTAGCCGAGATCGATGCCATCATCACGGTAACTAATTAAGCATCTCGGCCGAGGACTTCATCTCATTGCCTTTGACTGGGCACCCCTAATGCCCTACATGTTTTTGCAGGGCGTCGCCAACGTTCCGTGCACTCTCCTGCACTTCGTGAACGATGAGTTTGTCAATGTCGCCAAGGGAAAAATCGTTCAACCGGGCAACCCCGTGTTCCACGGTAAACCGATGCCACCCACCGTGTATAGGGTTCAATTGGTTCGGGTGCTGCTAGGCTGCGACGAGTTATTACCTCGGATTCAACCTGCCGGGGCCGACGAAGATGATCTGATGACCCTCAGCACCTGCCTAAGCTGGCCCCTGCTTTGGCCGAAGAGCCAGATTCGTTTGGGGGCAGGGGACACCACCCCAAAGACAACACCGCCAGTCGTGCCGGCGCCAAGCCATGGCAAGACCGCCGCAACGCTACCGGACATGCCGGACATCCCTATGGCACAGGATCCGAACATGCATATGGCACAGGATCTGGATGACGACGGCCGTACATTTAGCAACGTCGATAAGTACTTTGCCGAACATGGGTACGATGACGAATTCTGCGGGCCTCTTTCTCAAGAACCAACCAAGACGACCGCGGTCTAGCTGGTACGGTGGAGAAACCCAGTTGCAACAGGCGTCGTCTGGCGTTCAGTTCTCAGGTGACGCCTCCAGCTGCCGACTTCACCGAGCCTCAAATAGTCGAGGTGCCAAATATTATCAGCCCCAACACACTCAAGAAGGCGGTCTGTGAGCAGAACTCGGTCCCATTACAACAGAAGAAGAAGGGACGGAAAAGAAAGAGTAACAAGGGTGAGAGCCAGCCAGCACCGAGTGCGATCCGTGCTCAGGACGGGCCACCTTCACCTAAGGATATCTCGAGGAGGGTGCATGTGGCGGGTAGGGCGATGCTACTGATAAATATGCTCAATGCTGCAACCAGTGCTATGCGGAGTCTGCATGACAGTGTTCTTTCTTTGGAGAAGCGGCGTCTCAGAGAGAATGATGTGGCATACCCGGTTTTCGTGGCCAAGGTGCCAGAGGGCAAGGGCTTTGTGGATGGTGCCATCGAGGGTACGATTGTCCTGCAGTTTGATGACATCTTTGCTATGTTTAACCTTCATCCGCTGCACTACACCTTCGTTCGGCTGTTTTCGCTGAGTATGGAGATGCGGATCATTAGAGACAAGACCCCGGACATCGTGATAGTAGACCCCTTCTACATGTGTGCCAAGCTCTTGGGCAGCGCTGGGGACCGCCAAGTCGCGAGTTCACACCTCGAAGGCGTCATTCTGGAAAACCCAGATAAGGATAACTTCCTCGTGGCTTACTTTCCCGAGTAAGTCATCCCTTAACCGCCCCGTAACATATGGTTTCTTAGATTTCGATCGTTCTTTTTTTCTAACATTCCGTGTTCTGTGCAGTGACACACATTGCACACTCATCCTCTTAAGCCTGAAATATTCCATGGCCACGTATTTTGACCCGAACCGTGACTCCAAGATGGACTACACAAATATCAAGAAAGTTCTTGATGACGTTCTCCCCGGCTACGCCAAATCTGGAGGCACCTTCACCAGGCCAGTTCGTAGGTACGGCAAGCATGTGTTTGCCCACAATACTAAGTTCTGTTGCGTCAAGCAGCCGCCTGGCAGTCAGAAGGATGCCTACTACGCCCTACATCACATGCAGGCGATCGTAAGGGACCATCATCACCTTCTGCTACTAGATAATCTCAAAGCTTGGGCCACGAGCTTGTCGGCAATCCAGGACGCGGACATCAGACAAGAATTCTTTCGCATCCAGTCGGAGTTTGCGGACATCATCCATCAAGATGTCCTTCATACCTCGGGGCAGTTCTACCTCAGATATCAACCGTCCAATGGAGAGATAGACGGAACGCTACAAATGCAGGCTGACAACACCCGCGATTTCATGACCATCACGACAGACGGCGGCTTCATCCACGCTCCGGTCCCATGAGTCGAGTCGACAGTAGTGATGCTATGCGTAGTTCTGAAACATTGATTGGCTCATGTTGTAATTAAACTTTAATGAACTTGTATGTCTCTTTGGTTTGGACAGTCGTTCAACTTAGATGTAATCGATGCTATTTATTAGTAGGACCATGAATCGTGCTATTAATGTCATGTCTTGCTTTTCTCTTCCGATCCTTTTGTTGCATACTTATATATTGCTTATGTATGTATTGTCTGTTGTTTGGCTTGTGCATAGAGATGCCGTCGTATGTCGTGTACAAGGGTAAGGTTCCCGGAGTCTACGACGACTGGGAGGAGTGTCGGAGACAGGTTCACCGTTTCAGCGGTAACAGTTACAAAGGGTACACCACTAGGGCGGAGGTGGAATCTAGATACGCCCGCTATCTAGCGGGAGAGAGGAGGGAGCATTGGAGGAACCGGATGAAGACCAGTTTCATCGCGATGATGCTCATCGTGATGACCGCAGCTCTCTTCTATGTGATGGTAGTTTAGATGATCAATATCGACTTGTAATGTGAAGAAAAACTCGATACTCGCAGTCTCGAGACTTGTAATGTTTTATCTTTGTTCGGTCTTTTGAATTCGGAGACTAATATGATGAATTGTATTCGGAGACTAATCTTCTATTGTATTCGATGAATCTGCTGTTGTTGTGTGCTGCTGTCTATATTCTGTCAAATAATATATTTTGTAACCTATGCAAAAATCAGAAAAGTAGAAAAAATAAAACCTAATATTCATACTAATGGCGCATCACTATAGAGTGCGCCATTAGTATGCCAAAGTATACTAATGGCGCATCACACAACAGTGCACCATTAGTATGCCAAAGCACATGGTTAAATATGTCCCCCTGGGAGGCATACTAATGGCGCATGGTGTTCTATACTAATGGCGCACTGCGTGGTGCGCCATTAGTATACCAGATACTAATGGCACACCAGTGGTGCGCCATTAGTAAGAAATACTACTGGCGTGATACTAATGGCGCACCAGTAGTGCGCCATTAGTAGGCAAAACTGGTGCGCCATTAGTAGGCCTTTTCCTAGTAGTGGTGCTGTCATGTGAACGTTGACTACATGACACTTCACCATTGTTTGGGCCTAGAGGGAGGCATTGGGAAGTAATAAGTAGATGATGGGTTGCTAGAGTGACATAAACTTAAATCCTAGTTTATGCGTTGCTTCGTAAGGGGCTGATTTGGATCCATATGTTTCATGCTATGGTTAGGTTTACCTTAATACTTCTGTTGTAGTTGCGGATGCTTGCAATGGGCTGGGGGTTAATCATAAGTGGGATGCTTGTCCAAGTAAGGACAGCACCCAAGCACCGGTCCACCCACATATCAGATTATCAAAGTACCGAACGTGAATCATATGAACGTGATGAAAACTAGCTTGACGATAATTCCCATGTGTCCTCGGGAGCGCTTTCCTTCATATAAGAGTTTGTCCAGGCTTGTCCTTTTCTACAAAAAGGATTGGGCCATCTTGTTGCACATTATTTACTTTTATTGCTCGCTACTCGTTACAAATTACCATATCACAAAACTATCTATTACCGATAATTTCAGTGCTTGCAGAGAATACCTTACTGTTGGGTTCGACACTCTTACTTATTGAAAAGCTACGAGAGATCCCCTACACTTGTGGGTCATCAAGCATATGGCTTGAACCAAGATTTTCGACTGCCTGTGGGAGGCTGCATGTGTAGACGTGGTCTATCACAAATATTCTATTGATTGACTCGAGCATTAACAGTATCCTTTGTCTTATCAGGAATGTTGAGGATCGTGTGAAAAAGGGACTCTGCGACATTCTTTTCGGTGTGCATCACGTTGATGTGGTATGGAAGTTTGAGGTCCTTAAAATAGGGAAGCTGCATGAAGGAGGTAATGTGAGTCCAGTTGTGCATCTCACCATATCATTCAAAACATTTTTTCCTTTGCCTTTTCCTTTGCCCTCGCCCTCGCCCTTGTCTTCGCCTGTGGCTTTGCCTTTGCCTTTTCCTTTCCCTTCGCCGGTAGGCTTAAGAGCTTTCAGCTGAGCAAGCACATCCCCACAAGAAAAAGTTGGAATCTCGTTTACTTCATGGACAACTTTGCCTTTTGTGAAGTTCTTCTTGTCTTCCCTATCAGGATGGTCTGGAGGGAGGAACTGTCGATGCAGGTCAAAGGCAACATACTTGCCACCCTTCTTCAGCCAAATGAAAATCAACGCCTGCATGCACACTGGGCAAGGCATCTTCCCACTTGTACACCATCCGCAGAACAGGGCATAGCCGGGAAAGTCATGCATGCAATACTGTAGCCAAACTTTCATCAACAAATTTTTCTACAGATGCCGGCCGTATGTCAACCTCGGGAAGTACCAAGAATGGTGCAAATCATCCACCAACGGCTGCATAAACACACTCAAATTATTCCTCGGATATTCAGGCCCTGGAATTATAAGCGACAGCAACATGGTCTTGCATTGCATTATGGCGCCGGGAGGGAGATTGAGCGGAATAACAAATGCGGGCCAGCAGCTGTATGGATTAGACGACATACCATATGGATTGAACCCATCACCTGATATAGCAATTATGACATTCCCAGCCTCGGCTGCTTCCTCCGGGTACTCTATATCGAATGACTTACATGCTTCACCTTCTGATGGATGTACAATTCTTTTTGGATTGTACCTTTTTCCTTCCTTGTGCCACTTCATCATTTTGGCAGACTCCTTGGTGATGAAAAGGCGCTGCAGTCTTTTATAAAATCAAGATACCGAAGAACCTGCATAGGGATTTTTAGCTGCTGCTTTTGACCATGCTCATCGACCACCTCAATAACCGAGAGGAACCGCACTTCCTACAGTAGTTGTCATTCGCATACTCATGCCTAAACAAAAGGAAATTCTTTGGAGAAACATGTATTTTCTCATAATCCATGGAGAGCGCCTTCATGATTTTCTTCGTAGCGTACATGGTTTTCAGCAGTTCATGGCCCTCAGGCAGGATGTTAGCCCATACTCCCAGAAATGCTTCGAAGCAACCTCAGCTACAGCCGTACTCAGCCTTGACTGCCATCAGTTGCGAGATGGCATCTAGCACAGAGAGCTTGGCATCGTAATAAAGAGGTTTCTTTGACGAGGCCAAGATATCCAGGAAGGCCTTTGCGGTTTCTTCCGCTTCTCCGGTTTATTCTTTGAATGTGACGAAGGTGTCGGCTGTGCAGCAAAGACATCATCTAGCATGTCTCTAACACCATCGTCCTCATAACCAGCGATGCGTTGTCGTATCACCTCCTCTCTACCACGGTCCCGCTGGGCAAAGTTTATCGGCATATTAAAGTTGGGCATAAATCCATGCGTGGGAAGGTGCTTAGTCATCTCACTCTTATCTCTGCACATACGTCTCTTACATTTGGCACACGGGCATTCTGGCACAATCCTCATTGGACTACGGAATATCTCTTTCAAAAACACATCAGTTTTCTTGACCCACTTTGTTGTTACTTGATTTCGACGGAAAAATCCACTATACATCCACTGATTACCTGCCATCTCTACTTTATCGAAAGCCACGCAACAAAATTAAGGATTCATTTAAATTACTCACATCAATATTTTATTTTTTATAGGGTTGAGGAGAAACGACATTTAATCCACCTACATCTCTAATAGGTAAAGATGGGTCCTAATCCCGCCCGAGAATGTGTAGATTGAGTACGTTGTCCATGCTCTACCCCATTCTGAGACAAAATTTCGGCAGCACCTCCCCGTTGTTCTCCAAATACAAGTCTCGGCAAAATGCCGAGAGAATGTGCATCCGAAAAACAACGGGGAGGCGCCGCCGAAATCCTGTCTCGGAATGGGGTAGAGCATGGACAACGTACCCAATCTACACATCCTCGGGCTGTCCGTGGAAAACGCTAGACAATCCGAAAGAGCTGCGGTGCTAAATATACAATTGAATGCATATTTATTGATGCAACCCTTTCGGACGGGAGACGCCTAGGTTACGCCACTTGATGTGAAAATGAAATATAGTGACATGGCAAAAAAGCAGACGAGTCCATGGAATTATTGCTCACCCTCCAATGTAGAGGATGTAGTCGATCAGAGGGATGATCGTGGACCAACACCACCAACATCGGCGATCACTCCATGAAGATGGAACACCACAAATCCTGTTAATTCCACCGAGTGAAAAAAATTAGGTCATCACCTCACATTAAGCATTGGCACAACATTATGAATCAACATGAAACAACATGTCAAATTGCAAAAAAAATCTTCATTATCTATTTTAGAAACTAAGTGTGTCGAATTGCTTCTTATGAATCAACATGACCTAACACTAACTTGACCAAATACTAACTTGACAAATATCCATCCATCTATTCATCTATATTTGACAAACTAAGTGTCTAAAACATTTATTAACTTGACTAACATCCATTCACAAACTTACTAAAAACTATCTACTATGCATCTAAAAACCTAATAAAACTAAACAAAACAAAAAAAATACATTTTATTCATATATCTAGCATACGCATCTAATATCCATTCATCCATGCATCTAATATCCATCCATGCATCTAACAGTGTCATTCATCTAGCAAATGAAATAAATTGAAAAAAAGCCTTACCTCGCCGGAGAAGGAGCAAGTAGGAAGTCGGGGTGGGGGCAGGGCGTCCGGGGCAGGGGCAGAGCGGTGGCGGCACACACGGGTGGGGGCGAGTGGGCCGGCGACAACGCGGGTGGGGGTCGAGTGGGGCAGCAGTGGCGAGGGGGCAGGGTGGAGTGGGAGGCGACAGGGCAGGGGCGAGTACGATGGCGGCGGCAAGGGGCGAGAAGTCGGGGGTGGGGTGGTGGTGGGTAGGGCGGTCGCGGCGGCACGGGGACGAGGTGGAGTGGGATGGGCGGCGGCGACGCGGGGGGGGAGGCAGGGGGCGAGGCGAGGGGCGGGGGCAAGTGCGGCGGCGGCGAGTAGGCGGCGGCAGGGGGCGGGGCGAGTGCATCGGCGGCGAGTGGGCGGCGCCAGGGGGCGGGGGCGAGATCGGCGGCGGCGGCGAGCAGTTGGGGTCGTCGGGGCCAGGCGCTAGGGGAGAATGAGTGGACACAAGCAGCCGCGAGGGGATAAGGCGATCTATGCCGACGGCTGCCGTCTGCATAGACACCACGTCATCAATCTGCGTGACCCCGGCCCTATGGCCGCAGCGCCGTCGGCATAGTTATATTTTTCCTTTTTATTTCATATAGATTTGTTTTATGTTTTTTACGTATTATTATTTGATTAACTTACATGAAGCATGTGTAAATATAAGCATACGGCGTCTCTGGAGTGTGCAAACGCCCGGCAGGCGTCTCCGGAGTGTGACCCCCTCACGTTCGGGGTTACCGCAGAACGTCCACTACCGTGTCATCGCCGTCCTTGAGGGGGGGCCACACCCCGGAGACGGGTGCCACCTCTTCAGACATGCCACCACACCACTCCGCATGTATGAGGGGCCGGTGCAATGCTCCGCTAGCATTGCTAAGCCCCCCCTCCCCCAGGGCCCCCATCCCGCCTAACCCTGGAGCGGTTGACCACGAGATCTGGCCCTTTGACTTACCACGGACGGGCTTTGACCAGTGGACCTCTCCACCCAGTTGTGTTAGGTCAGCCTAGAGGGACACCTGGGAGCAACATCCGAGCCAAACCCACAGCTAAATCCCCTCCGTGTAGACCTGACGCGTCCGTTTCCCCCCTCCAGGTGCGGGCGGTGGCGCCGTCCGTGCGGGGGCACACCCCGGAGACGCATGCCGCCTCTTCAGACATGCCACAACACCACCCCGCATGTATGAGGGGCCGGTGCGATGCTCCGATGGCATTGCTACCCCCCCCCCAGGGCCCCCGTCCCACCTAACCCTGGAGCGGTTGACCACGATATCTAGCCCTTTCACTTCCCACGGACGGGCTTTGACCAGTGGACCTCTCCACCCGGTTGTGTTAGGTCAGCCCAACGGGACACCTGGGAGCAACTTCTGGGCCAAACCCACAGCTACATCCCCTCCGTGTAGACCCGACACGTCCGTTTCCCCCTCCAGGTGTCGGCGGCAGCGCCGTCTGTGGGGGGGCACACCCCGGAGACACATGCCGCCTCTTCAGACATGCCACAACACCACCCCGCATGTATGAGGGGCCGGTGTGATGATCCGGTGGCATTGCAACCCCCCCCCCCCTCAGGGCCCCCGTCCCGCCTAACCCTGGAGCGGTTGACCACGAGATCTAGCCCTTTGACTTCCCATGGACGGGCTTTGACCAGTGGACCTCTCCACCCGGTTGTGTTAGGTCAGCATAGAGGAACACCTGGGAGCAACTTCCAGGCCAAACCCACAGCTACATCCCCTCTGTGTAGACCCGACGCGTCCATTTCCCCCTCCAGGTGCCGGCGGCGCCGCCGTCCGTGAGAGGGGGCACACCCTGGAGACGCGCGCCGCCTCTTCAGACATGCCACAACACCACCCCGCATGTATGATGGGCCGGTGCGATGCTCCAGTGGCATTGCTACCCCCCCCCAGGGCCCCCGTCCCACCTAACCCTGGAGCGGATGACCATGAGATCTAGCCCTTTGACTTCCCACGGACGTTCTTTGACCAGTGGACCTCTCCACCCGGTTGTGTTAGGTCAGCCCAGAGGGACACCTGGGAGCAACTTCCGGGCCAAACCCAAAGCTACATCCCCTCCGTGTAGACCCGACGCGTCTGTCACTACAAGAAACCTGTTAATACGTGACGGATTTCTGGTGACATTCTCAGATATCGTCACTGATGATGATAGTTTCTCTTATCCGTCATGGAAAGCGTCATGGATCAGCAGGATGTGACCGCACCCCCTTGCTAGTGCTTAGGCTTCTCTTTTTTTATACATCATTCAGACCGTCACCGATGGTTGCTGCTGACGTGTCCCATGTGACTCTTTATTTGTCCCACCTGTCAGTTGGTGTAGCCAATGATTTATATTAAAACTAAAAGAGAATGCACGAACTTTCCAGAGAGCGCGCGGACATGTAAAATTTTAAGTTGCCCACGTGGGCCGGTTGTAATTTTTTTGACCCGGACTACTTAAGCCCACGATCCACACCCATCTAACCCTAATCCCCTTTCTCTCCTCCGTTCCCTCCGCCGCCACAGTTGCCCGCACCCGATTTCGGCGATTGCAGCGGCTATTGCCGGCGCGGAGCACCCCACTGAGCTCGCTTCGCTCGGGTCCATCCTCCCCTCCGCAAGATTTCCCCCTCCCGGCTTCTACCGCTCGCCGAAAATCCAGTCCCGTGCTAGGGTTTTCTACTCCGGCACACCCTTCATCGTCGGCGCATCTTCGGCGGCCTCTGGCAGCTCTTATTCGTCGTCTACGGCGCCCGCAGTTGTCGGTCCACCTCGAGCAGGTCGGCGCAGAGGATCTCCTCCCGCAGGTTCCATGGACACGGCGCACCCTGCAGTTGCTGGTCCGGGACGAGGGCGGGCACGGCGAGCCTTGTCCTGCTCGACGACGATGCCGGCGAACGCCGGTGCTCCTCCTGGTCGACCTCTAAGGAGGAGCGCCAGTACAGCATCAGCACGCCCTGCGGCTGAACCCCCCTTCTCCACCCATCCAATGGCGTACAGGATGTCAGCAAGTCCAACACCCCCTTAGCCCTGCGGCCCTGCCTCCTGTCCTCTAGCTCCAAAAGTTTTTATTTACTGTTAAGGTACATGAATCACTCGTGGAAATATTCTGATATTTATGTACTGACTTGGTTCTTGGGAAGGAGGAGTTAGTGCAGAATCAATATCAGAACCATCAGAAGTTCAGGATTGGACGTGGTGTTATTTTGTTCCAGTTTCTAGACAGAGACATATATGTACGTATATCTATGTTAGATGCAGTATGCTGGTACATATATCTATGTTATATGCAGTATGCTGGTATGTTCAAATCATTGTTCCAATCCATATATACCACATTAAAAATGTATTACAGGCATCGACAGTATTCCATCTCAATGCAAGCACAATGTCTCTCCCTTTGTCATCTTGACAAACTGCACTTTTCAGTATCTCTGCTGCTTAGAGCTCTAAGAAGCTTGATTTTTGTGTAAAAAATTAATTCTTCGTGGTTTTATCCAAAATTTACATCTCTTCAAAAGCTTAGCATATATAAGAATAGGAGTTTTATGTTACTTCCATGTTTACATCATGAATGCCATGGTTTTGAACATTTTCAGTTGTATTTGGTAGTGCGAGGTTAGTTGTCCTCCTATAAAGCTAACAAGCTGTTTATTGTGCACGAACTCTTTCTGGTGAACATTAGGTGAAAAATGACCAAGCAAGAACATATCCATGAATTGAGTTACTTATTCCATGTATTCGGGCCTATTTTTTTATCTTTTTTAGAACAAGACCGTGCATTCATGTATCAGCTACATGGCAAAATGTTGTGCTATCGTTTCTGGATAAATGGTGCTTAGGTGGTGTATAGTCAGTTCCCTTCACTCTCCCTCTCCCAGTTTTACATTCTTTCCCCATCTTTTTATTTCAAATTGAGACATTTATGTCAGTTTTCTGTTCATTTGCTACATAACAGTCGAAGGTAGGCGTCAAAGGTAGGAGTTTGTGGTTCTGTGATTGTAGTTGTATATGATGATTTGCACCATGTGTTTTCTTAAACTGTAGAAACTCTCTTACAAAAACTGTGTATACAGGAGGGGCACAACTCAACTAAATAGTTCATTTAGATGCCTAGTAGAGAGATAATAGGGTCCCAACAGCAATACAATATAGTCTGAGTTGTTTTTAAGATAACTCGGACACCAGTTGGCAGGTTATGATAACCGTCGCTTAGAGGCTGATTTTTTACTAATAGTTATTGCTCATTCAGACGGGGAGCATGACTCCACCAATGGACATGCACCTTTCCGTCGTTGAAATTTAAACGCTCGACATTCTGGTATTTTTCATGTATGTCGTAGTGGAGTCAAATATGGCCTCTTTTGTTAGGAAATTATATCTTCGGATATTTTGGGTACATTCCTTGAATTTTTGCATCCCAATCTCTCAGTAATACTCCTTCATTATGTTTCTAAATGTATTTTGTTTGTTCTAGAATAAATCATATACTGCATTTTGCATCATATAAATGCGCTGGTTTTGATCATATCTCCACTTTTGTCCTGTATGTTTTGCGAAATGGAGTAATTAACTTGAATTGTTAATGCGATTCAGATCTTTGGCATGTACAGTTCATATAGCTAATGCCTCCCTACAAATGACTTTGACCCCACTACAACTGTTCAAAGTTTACATGCATATTGTTTATGCTGGGTTCACTTCATATAGGAGCAAAATCTGAGAAGTTGTTGCGTTCAGGTTTATGTGAGTTCTTGGTATGGCTCCACTTCAACGTTGTTTAGTTGTAATATCACGCCTTTGAACGACTTATTCATAATACTTCTGTTGTTACGCAACCTTAGCTGGGCTGCATTTCTTATCTGAGTTGTAGTGGAACTTTTTATGTCAAATAAGCACAACGGAGTTTAGTTCTTTTCTCCCTACCAACTCTATTGATCTATTACAGTTCATCATTACTTTTTGTTGTCGCTGGTTGTTTCTTTTCACATGTTCGATTAAGTTTGTTGCACTAGTTTGCACCCTGGAAGTGAAAAAATATCGTGATAATGTGTAAGCTACTTCTAGTTTTACCTACTGGCTATTACATTTTATAATGTGACATAATTTTCATAATGTGGCAGATATTGGTTTATGGGAGCAGTTTCAACCACAACGACATGTGTTTTGATGACTTCGGTGTGCAGCCAGAAACATGGGATCACCCATAGTTGCTGTTTGATGAGAGTTGGCCTTGCTGATTTGGGTGGTACTGCCTGGAGAGTAGCATAGTGTTCTTTGAGACGTGCTTGTAAAATTAGTGTTTTCTGGGTCTTCCTTTTGCTCCTGTACTGATATATTTTTGGTGTATATTTGTAATTTTCTTTTTTAGTGAAATGAGCATATATTTTTTGGCAAACTCTTAATAGCCTGAAATTTCCATGGACCAAGAGAAATGACTGATGGGCTGATGTCTTTGGATTGAAATTCGTGGGCCTTACCCGAAATTATTATGGGCTGTCCCTTTTGGACACCGAGCTGAAATATAGTGGGCCAAAATTTAGATGGGCTGATTACTATATGGGCTGCCACATCATATCCATGTCAGATGATGATGTGGCAGGCAAATTGACGCCGTTATGAGTATGTCAGTTAGGTGCCATCCATGACAGTAAAGAACCGTCATGGTTCATGACGGTTTTGGATGATCCGTCATGGAGTGTGCAGTGGTTAAATTATGACGTGATAAATATGACGGATTTTAAATCCGTCACGTATGCCCTTCCACGGCTTTGCACATGCCTGTGACGGACTTAATCTGTCATGGATTAACAGAATTCTTATAGTGGTTTCCCCCTCCAAGTGCCAGCGGCGGCGCCGTCCGTGTGGGGGGGCACACCCCCGAGACGTGTGCCGCCTCTTTAGACATGCCACAACACGACCCCACATGTATGAGGGGCCGGTGCGATGCTCTGATGGCATTGCTACCCCCCCCCACCCGGTCCCCCGTCCCGCCTAACCCTAGAGCGGTTGACCACGAGATCTAGCCCTTTGACTTCCCACGGACGAGTTTTGACCAGTGGACCTCTCCACTCGGTTAGTTCAGCCCAGAGGGACACCTGCGAGCAACTTCCGGGCCAAACCCACAGCTACGTCCCCTCCGTGTAGACCCGACGCGTCCATTTCCCCCCTCCAGGTGCCGGCGGCGGCGCCGCCCGTGAGGGAGGGCACACCCCAGAGACGCGTGTCGCCTCTTCAGACATGCCACAACACCACCCTGCATGTATGAGGGGCCGATGCGACGTTCCGGTGGCATTTCTACCCCAGGGCCCCCGTCCCGCCTAACCCTGGAGCGGTTGACCATGAGATCTAGCCCTTTGACTTCCCACGGAGGGGCTTTGACCAGTGGACCTCTCCACCCGGTTGTGTTAGATCATCCCAAAGGGACATTGGGAGCAACTTCCGGGCCAAACCCACAGCTACATCCCCTCCGTGTAGACCCGACGCGTCCGTTTCCCCCCTCCAGGTGCCGGTGGCGGCGCCGTCCGTGAGGGGGCGCACACCCTGGAGACGCGTGCCGGGAGTTTGACATGCCACCACACCACACGGTTGTGGTAGGTCATCCCATTTAAACACCGGGCGTTTGACCCGATGCGGCTGTTTCCCCCCTCCAGGTGTCGGCCGCCGACGGCGGCGCCGTCCATGAGGGGGGTCACACCCCTCCGTATAGATTGAAAAAGTAAGGTATTTTTGCTTATATTAACACATGCTACATGTAAGTAAATTAACTAATAATACGTAAAAGGAACAAAAAATTCTATAAGAAATGCAAAGAAAAAAAACTATGCTGACGGCAAAGCCGTCGGCATAGCCTAGGCCAGGGCTGATGGACGGCGCGTCGCGGATCAATGACGTGTCATCTGTGCCGACAGGAGCCATTGGCATAGGTCTTGGTCGGTGCGGTTTGGATCGATGACGTGTCACCTGTATCTATGTCGACGACCGCCCATCTCCGCCGTCGGCATAGATCCGACGTCGTTAGCCGCCCGTCACGAGCGTGGTCAGCGGGCCTGCATGTATGCCGACGGCCAGTATATGCCGACGGCAGCTGTAGGCGAAGTCTGGGATAAGCCAACGGCTTTTCTTTGCCGACGGGGGCCATCGGTGTAGCCGCGGATAGCCCGACGGCCATTGTGCGCCGACAGCCTGGACCCAGCTGTCGGCATGGCTTGGAGTAGGCTGACGGGGGCCGTCGGCATACATTTGGCCGTCGGCATCGAGCCCTGTCTCGGTAGTGGCAGTAGCACAAATCTGGCATGCTCTTCACATTTTTCATGAACTTTTTGTGATTAAATAAAATGCAATTGCACACATACGCCACGAGTGCACTACACCACGGACATCAATAGGAGGCACTTTAAAATGCCTCGAAAGGGCCATATAATGCCAGCCTAGAGAATATAAGGCATTTTTAAAATATGCTAGAGATGGTCACGAAGGGAAAGGTCTTTGAAGGCACTTTTCTAGAACGCCTCAAAAGATCAACACAGAGGCATTTTTAAAATGCCAGCAAGCTCAATGGGAGGCATTTTTCAATAATGCCTCAAAAGGAACACAAAGGCATTTTTTTTAAATGCCAGCAATCTCAATTTGAGGCATCTTTAGGAATGCCTCCAAAGACTATTTGTAGCATTTCTTATACTGCCTCAAAAAAATTTGTGTGGCATAACTCATACTGCCTTCAAAACCTTTTTGTGGCATTTCTTAAGATCGCCTCGAAAACCATTTTGTGGCGTCTTTTGACTTGCCTCCAGAATGTTTCTGAGGCACATAAGAATGCCAGAAATTTTACACATGCATATAAGAATATGAATTAAAAACACTGTTACGGCAAGCTCACTAATTTGCAACCACTGTACAAACACATATATACAATAGTAGAACAAGATTGAGAGGCTTACATGGACTAGAAGTACCATCGTGCAAGAGAATAATGTAAAGCATTAGAACATCTTCACAAATTCAAAAGCAACATCAAAGTATCAATCAGCAACACAGGGCCAACAATGTAACACAAGTACACTGCCTACTATTGTGATAACAATGTAACACAGAGGTACACTGCCTACTGTTGTAAAAACAATGTAATTAAAGAGCGTTCCAGCTTGATGCAATCAATTGGAAGTACAGAAACCAATCAGCTGCGTGTCACCTTCAACTTCGACTTTCGGATGGCATCTACAAGAGCAAAGACTGTTCTTAGCACTGTAACAGGGTTAAAGAGACAGGCATGTAAAATGATGTAAATACTAAAACTTAAACATATTTTTGTTTGCGCCATTAAACTTAATCTATCATTCAAACAGCAACAGCATGCACGAGTAGGTAAAAAATAGCACTGTAAAATGTAAAATGGGTAAATTATAAAGATCATTAAGGGGTGTCAGGTATTGCTTTAAATCTGCACCATTGGTCATTGCCTCCATGGATTGAATCACTGAATAGATGATCAACTTGGTACTAGCAAAAAAAGGATAAACTGAAACCTATGCCTGTTGTTCCATCTGATCCTACTTGCGCGTGAACCATATGACTAGATTTGTCATTTTGGAGAAGCACCACTGGCCATTAGAATGTCCAGGTTCCACATGACACTAAGACACCGAGCACTATTTTTAAGAACTGAAACATGGAGCCATCAATTCAAGGTGCAACCACTGTACAGACTTTACACATGTACAACACCAACTATTGTTTAATATTGTACAACAATGAAACATATCTTCAAAAATTCAGAAATGACCAAAGCTACTATCACAACTTAAATGAGCATCTTAGATCACAATATTGTACTGTCAAGGATTGCAGAGAAGAGGATAGTAGACGAACTTATTACTAAGTTCAGGTTAGGAAATTATATATCCACAGAAAATCTTGATGCAAGAGTAACAGGAAAAGGCATGTACAACTCACCTATGACCATCTTTCATGTTTCCCTGCCTGAATTCCTAAGTATGTTGTTTCCGGTTGTAGCAGAGATTGCTTGAGTACCTTTTTTCATTCTTGTTGTCTCAGAAACTTTCTTTCTCTTCAGTGTATTCCTCACTGCACCTTCTGAAGTACTGCAACCAGTCTGATGGTTGGTCACCTGAGTTCCAGTAGTTGTTTCATTGGGATCCACATTCTTGCTATTGTTGAAAGACATCTGACTACAAACACTAGAAACCTACAATTGGGTAGAAACAAAAATCATGTATAGTTATATATAATATGAGCACAAAACAACAACTATGACCTATGACAGTACCTTAGAGTGCAGCACGGTAGTACGGTCTGTTTGCGTAATCTGCATAAAAAAGAGTTCAGAATAGTTGCATATACAAGAACAGGGCGAATGAGTTAGCAAAGTGTCATGTATCATACATTTTTGCGTGGCCATGGAATACACCTAGCTTGGGCATTTCCTATCTTGTTTATTTTCCCTTGTGCACGAGGCAGCTCAGTTGTTTCTTTGAGCACGACGTTGACAAGAACTTCAACACAATCAGCTAGTGGTTAGCCATCAGTAGCTTTAGCTTTTCTATCAGTTTTCTGAATTGTTCCCATTGCCACCACACCTGCACTGTTTGGCGACGTCAAACTAACTTCCATGCCACACTTTATGGTATCTTCTAATCCGTCCTGTAAGTTGCAATAGTATTAAGTAACCCTTCTAATTTGCTAGTTGGTTAATAAGTTGAGACAAATATAGAAAAATCACCTTTGGCCCCTTTTGGAGCGGTGTTTGAAATATTCCTGGTTTCTTATGTTTAGTTGTCTTTGTCTTCTTTGGTTTTGGCACAGGCGCAAGACTTGGTAGTGCTGATTCTGTTTTCTTTGATTCCAGTTGGGATGCCTTCACCAACTTAGAGTAGCCATTGCCTTGGATCAGCCATTGCCTCGGATGCCTTGGTAGTATATGAAAGTGAAGTTGCTTGTTCTTCGTCATTCATGATTTCCAAGTCCTAGTATGTGGAAACTCATATTAAGCTAGTAGTAAATGCTCAAATAATGTGACTGAATATAAGAGATGAAAATAAGAATCACCTTAGAAGGTTCTTTATTTGGAAGCTCCTTTTCTAGAATTCCTCCCATTTCAACAGACCCCCTAGAAGCTATGATCAAACTATTTAGCTCATTGTACTGTTCTGCCATTCTCTCACTCTTGGCCATTATTGAAGTTTGATTTGCCACCAGAGTATGCACCACATGCCAAAGCTCCATGTTCTCTTGTTTAGCAACATGTAGTTCAGCTTCAACTTGAGCAAGGCGCTTCGAAGCGACTCCACCTACTAATAGACCAAGGCCACTTGGCCTTCCTTTCTTTCCTTTTGGGAAAATTGATGAATAAAGATCACCATCACGGGCCTCCTCACCAATCAAAGAAGGATCTTCCCGAATCTTTTTTTAATTTCATCCTGAAAGGTTCATATAACAGTAGGATTGCAAGCATAAATTTTATGAAGCACTGAACACAGCAGTATCAAGTGAAAGCTAACTAGGAATATAATAGAACAGAGCACTATGAAGTGAACTACATACCACTTTTACTCCGCTTTGTTGGTTGACTGGATATCCATTGTTTTTTGTATGCGTAACCATGTAAAGCTCGGCACGCCCAATTTCCCTACCCTCTACCATCTCCTGAAGCAGAGATGAAATTTTGATACACTAGTTACACAAGTTAAAAAGGACAAAGACACTAAGGCAACAGATCTAGACAGCAAATCTGTCCACAATTCAGTTGTGTACATATGGGAGGCAGAATAAGTAAGGTCAGCCTTCCTCGACATAGCGGTGTGGGTCCCGTTGACACAAAGAACATGGCAAATGAATATTATGGGGTAAAATAAAACAAGGAATATTGATTACCATTTGATCAAGGACAACTGCAAAACTTCGTGACCCAGCCGTGTGGGTCCCGTTGCATCCCTCGAGTTGCGATGCCCAAGTGGCTTTGTTTCTCTCATATTTTTCCTGGACACACAAATATGGTGAAGAAACTCATAACAAGCTTATATGTGGAACACATATTTAGCATAGGATAAAAACTACACCATTGAGTACTCACCTTAGCTTTCTCTGTTCTCCAGTGTTTTACTAGCCACTCCCACTGTCCAATTGGAATTCTATTATCACAACCATTAAGAATATTCCGTGCCCGTGACAAATCAGCTTTGTAGTATTTCCTCTTTAAAACAACCTTGAAGTCTTTCCATTTTTTACTAGCTGATCTCAACACCCATCTTTTGTATGACTCATCAATGTTGAAAAAAGCATATTATAAAATACATTTGTGACAACTTGTTCGTTGAAGAAAAAATGACTTGTTTGTTGAAGATGCAAATATATATATATATATGTTAGATTGCGTTGACATACCTGGACAGAACCCCACAACTTTTCTTTCTCCAACTTTGGTACTTTGCTCCAGTTTTGAGCAGCTAAGGACATTTCTTTTCCTTTCACTAGGGTTCCAATAAAATTTGACAGCTTGCAAGTCTTCAAACCACATGGCTGACCAAATCTGTTGAACTTCAAATTAATCTTGTTATCAACATCATGTTCTTTCCAGAAGCGCCTCATGTGAGTAGGTCCTCTTCTAGTCTTCTCTACAACTTCTGGTATGTGAACAGATAGGAACTACCATTAGGCCCATGCAAAACAAGCACATGTAAATTCTTTTATGCCCTCAGAACTAACCATGTGTTTGCTCTTGTTCTTGTCGAACTTCCTCTTCTTCTTCATGTTCATCTTCTTGTCTAGACTCACCTTCTTCATCTTCCGATTCAGTTTCATCACCATGTTCAGCGCCATCTTCTCCATCTTCCGATTCAGTTTCCTCACCACTTCCCTCATGGCTCCTTAAGTCAACATCTTCAGCTCTGGAATCCTTCAAAATCAATACAAGAAAACAAGATGAGCAATAAAACAAGTTTTCAAAGTTATCCATGTTGAGCTCCTCAAGACCATCAGAAGTAATAAAAACAAGAGCTCACCAAGTATTTTAAGAGCTTACCATAGTGAAGTGTTTTAATTTATCCCTGTTTGAAGCTTCTATTTTCATTTGTTTCATAACATTGATGCATTCCATTTGTGGTAGATTAACTTCTCTGACTTTATATTTCAGCTCATTCAGTCTTCGTTCATGGTCAGACACATGGGACTGATTGAATGCATCAGATCTTGATCCCGAAGTCATCATATTTCCTGGCATGTACAATTTGAAACTCGGTTAGAAAAGACGGTATCAAAACTAAGATAAAAACAATCAATTGAAATTCAGTCCAAAAACAATCAATAGCTCTCACCTAATCCTAGCCTAATATTCTTCATGCCCATCAATTCTAGCCTCCATATCAAAGAAGTCTCTTGTAGGTGGATGAACCACAGCGTACCAATCCTTCTCTATAGAATCTTGTACATAATATACTTGGGTGGCTTGAGTTGCGAGGATAAATGGCTCATCAAATATGTCGCTGCCACTGCTTAGCAAATGGTTAAAATTCACCTCAGTTATTCCATATGGGTCCTTTCGAACCCCAGCATCAGGGTGAACACTGTCGACCCAATCACACTTGAATAAAACCATGCTGCCTTTGTTTGAATAATTCAGCTCAACTATTTCAGTGATTCGGCCATAATAAACAACATCTCCTAAAGCTGGATTCTTATCTTTAGCACTTGAGAAACTAGATGTCTTTGCAATCATAGATACTCCATCACATTGCGCTTCTTTTCCGTCACCATATCCCCTTGTGTGGAAAGTGCATCCATTTATAGAGTAAGCATTGTACTTTCTCACCATCCGATATGGCTTTTGTGCTAAGACTTTAACTTCTTCAGGGATCTTAACATTATTGGAAATCAATGATTGAACCTAGAGACATAACATAGTCAATGCAATATCACCACATGAAGCGCTTCAAGAATTTTAGCGTGAGATCATAGCACTTACATGGTCAGCAAACCAAGTGTGGAAACTATTGTGATGGTCATGTTCTACATCACGTATCCTTTTGCGTTGACCCGCTGATAGAATATCATGATGTTGTCTACATGCACATGAGAGAGGGTTACTACTAGTTCAGAGAGTATGGAGAGTGTGGAACAAGTGGTGAGAAACTTACTGGACATATGGAGCAATGTGGGGGTAATTGACCAACACATATCTTTGAGCTTGGATCGATGACGTGTAGTCTAGTTCTTCAACACAAGGACCAAATAAAGGACGACCGACTATTCTCAAGTATGTTTGATGGTTTGTCGAGTCATTGGGGCCAATACAATCATTATGTCGTCCTGTTTGAGTGAATATGGTTGGACAACCATGCAAATATCTTGAGCAAAATGTAAGAGTATCACCCAAAACATATCCCTCTGCTATTGATCCCTCTGGGTGACTTAGCGTATGGATCATACTCTTTAGCTTGCCCAAAAACCTCTCAACAGCCCACATGCTTCGGTAATGCACCGGTCCAGCAATCCGTACTTCAGTTGCAAGATGAATGGTCAAGTGTTCCATGATGTCAAAAAAGGCAGGAGGAAATACTTTATCCAATTGACACATGATTTCAGGAATCTCATCCTCCAACTTTTGTATCTCACTCACATTGATAACCTTAGAGTATAATTGCTTGAAGTAGTTGCACAAACGCATCAATGGAATACAAACATCTTCAGGCAAAGTTCTCCTAATGGCTAAGGGCAACAGATCACGCATTATAATATGACGGTCATGGCTCTTTAGTCCATTTAATCTCTTTCTCACTATATCCAATTTGTTGTGCAAGTTGGATGCATAGCCCTCAGGAAACCTAGCATCCTTTAGAACCTGGCAAAACATCTTAGCACCGTGTGAATCCAAGTAGTATAATGCTGGAGGTAGGTATGGTTTACTCCCAGTTAAATCTGGATGTTGGTCTTGGCGTATATTCAATTGTTGTAGGTCAAGACGTGCATTTAGATTATCCTTTGATCTTTTGCTAACATTCAGAAGGGTATGGGCAATATTCTCAAACACATTCTTCTATATGTGCATAGGATCCAGATTATGACGCAATAGAAGTGTTTCCCAGTATGGCAGCTGAAAGAAGCAACTTCTCTTTCTGAATATTGAAGTGTCTTGCTGCACGCTTATATCATTCTCATCTACCTGATTACGGTGTCGCTTCCTGCTGCTCTTCTGCTGCAGTTTCCCATATGTAGTTTTCATGTCCTTTGTCAATATTGAAATAGCATGTGATGAAAGGGGAACGGGAGGCTCTTGATGTTCCTCAAAACCATCAAATGACTCAGCATCAAATCGAAACTCGTGATTAGGTTCCAAGAATCTGCGATGTCCCATATAGCATTTCCTATGTCCATTCTTTAACCAAAGAGAGCATGTCTCTGATAGACAATGGGAGCAAACTACTATATTTTCTCCAGACGAAGATCCACGCCCAGGCCAATCACTTATTGTCCATAGTAGTGCGGCACGTAAGAGAAACTTCTTAGATCGAGAGGCATCATAAGTCCAGACTCCATCATTCCAAAGCTCCAGAAGATCATCTATGGTCAGCTGCATGTAAACATCCATGTCTTTCCCTGGAGATTTTTTACCAGGAATGATGACAGAGAGGATAAAGTTTGATTGCTTCATACAAATCCATGGAGGAAGGTTGTAGGGGATCAAGACGATAGGCCATATGCTATATGAGAGATTCATATTTCCAAAAGGGTTGAAACCATCAGCTCCCAATCCAAATCTAACATTGCAAACTTCTGAACTGAAGTCTTTGTGAATAGCATCAAAGTGTTTCCATGCAGGTGAACCAGCTGGGTGTCGTATCAAACCGTCCTTTGTGCGGCCTTCGCTGTGCCACCTCATATCTGATGACGTCTTTGTAGAAGCGAACAACCTTTGGAGTCTCTTCTTTAGCGGGAAATGACGAACCACCTTTTGAGGCACCTTGTGGACACGCCTTCCATCAACTCCAGTATTTATGCTCTTCCATCTACTTGTGCCACACACTGGACATGATATGGCATCAGCATGTTCCTTCCTAAATAGAATGCAATCATTTTTTCATGCATCTATACTATCATATCCAATACCAATGGCTCTCACAAACTTTTTGGCCCCATGAAAATTTTTGGGCAACGCCTGACCTTCTGGAAGTGCCTCCTTAATTAGCATCAATACCTCATCAAAGCAGACATTGCTCATTCCCCTCATATTCTTGATATGAAGCAACCTCACCAAAAATTGCAGCTTTGAGAATCTTTTGCAACCCGGGTACAACTCTTGGCATCCATCATTAACTAATCTATAGTATGCCTCAGCATCATCGTCCAAATCATCTTCAGACTCTTGCTCCTCTCCTAAAGTACGAGTATCGTACATTCCAAATCCTTCTAGTAGCATCTCATCCATCTCATCACTATCAGCATATTCTTCAAACTGTGAACTAGGACCAGTAGTTGCTTCGGAGGGCCGCATACTTTCTCCATGGTGAATCCATGTGGTATATCTGGACATGAATCCATCGCAAATCAAATGATCATAGACTTCATTCTCACCTAACCAACGAGAGTTTACACATATCTTGCAAGGGCAGAGAATCCTACTATTTTTGCTGACTCACAAAAAGCAAAATTGTATGAAGTTGATAGTTCCTTCAGAATACTCAGCGGAAGACCTTGCTGCTCGCATCCAACTCTTATCCATTCTCAACTGAACAGACCCAAGTTCTACGACACGTTAAAGCAGAGACCACATAAAATTCTACAATAAATATTTGAATGCATCAAAGAGAAATTTCTAAAAGCAATATCAGTTTACTATTAGCGGAATCAAAGGGATGTTCAATATAGAAGACCTCACGTGTAGCAAGAAAACAGTGTAGCTGAAACCTGATGCAACAAGATTAGAAGTAACACAGTAGGGATGTTTTATATAGAAATGCCAAATGCACCTGCAGTTGGATTATCAGTCTATCTATATAGCTTACTCCTTGTGTGAAGTTTTCTAACATGAACAGAAGGCCACCATGCACACAAGGCAACAACAAACAAACTCCAATTTCAACAGGACAAGTTGCCACACTCCTAGTATAATTACAAGAAGAACATGACACACAGTACAAGTTAATCCTAGATGTCATCACATAATGATTCTTCATCGATAAGTCTAGCACCAACAAAAACTGGAAGAAAAATGAACTACAAAAATGAAGAGGCATTACCTCGAACACCTTGTGTGCAGTAGAGCGTCAGATCAGCAGCAACCTGGCATGGGCTTCTCTGGCGTGGGTTGGGGGTGGGGGGGTCACCGCTGATGAGTTCGTGGCCTGGACCACTTGATCTTCCTCCTCCTCTCCGAGCTTGGATCTCCCCTTCTTCTTCACCGTGCACTATGAATCCCACCCCGAGATTGGGGACGAGAGAGGGAAGGCACGGAGTGGGGATGGCGGTGCAGGTCGCGGTGGATGCAGAGGCTCCGGCGTGGAGCGCCGGTGGCGGAGCAGGCGCCAGCGGCAAAGACGACGAGGCGCCCACCGCGGAGAAGCTCTGTTTTTTGATTTTCAGGAACAAACACGACGACAAGGTGTTCCTCTGTTTTTTGTTTTTGGAGGACCTCTGTTATTTTTTACCTTGGAACGCAGCGGGGAGGGTTGTTTCACACCAAAACGCTGGCTACGCTCCGTGGCACTTTTGTATGTTGTGTCAAACTTGTCTCCGAAGGCTGCATGTCGGTAGCATGCATGCACCAGTTGTAGCAGATTACTTAGCTATGAAGGCAGTAGCAGTAAGTTGGCAAGATCATTTTGATTTTCTACTATTGTAGGTCAGCAGTGACGTAGAAGCTGTTGATGATGTAAGGGCTGAGCTCAAGCAGCTCATATGTCGGTTTGTAAGTGCTATATAAACAGCACCACCCCTCCCGTTGTAACTCACTCAAGTTAGCACCAAAGCAATCCAAGAGTAGTAGTACTACAACCAGCCTCACTACGTGAGCATCTCCACAACGAGTGTGTGCGTGCTTCACTTGTGTCCTGCTAGCTTCAGTTAGCTGCAGTATAGATCGTCTGTGCCTCTGATCCTCGGCAGTTCTGCCAGTAGATAGTTTGGGCCAACAATTGGTATCAGAGCCTTAGGTTATGCCGAAGCATATGACGAAGGAAGGCGTCGCTGGCGACGGCTCCAAGACCGCCGAGCATAGCTCGGCTGAGGACACCCGTGCGGCGGACGCGCTCGCGCTGCGAGGTAGGCCGGGAGGTGAGCTGGGTGCGCCACGCTCCGTGCGTGACGTGGGCATGTCCAGCACCTCCTTCCCTCTCCTCACGCGGACCAACTACCCCAGTTGGTCGGTCATGATGAAAGTCATCATGGAGGCGCGGCATATGTGGAAAGCTGTGGAAATCGGCGATGTCGAGTATGAGGAGGACCGGCTGGCGATGGAGGCGATCTTGCGCTCCGTCCTAGAGGAGATGGTGCTCACCCTTGGCGCCAAGGAGACGGCCAAGGAAGCATGGGACACCATCAAGACTCTGCGCATCGGCGTGGAGCGCGTACGGGAGTCGAAGGCCCAGACCTTGCGCCTCCAGTATGAGGAGATCCGGTTTAAGGCCGGTGAACAAGTCGACGACTTTGCCTTGCGGCTGCAAGGTCTCGTCAATGATCTCGCAACGCTCGGAGATCCCATCGACAACAAGATGGTGATTCTCAAGTTTCTCCGCGTCGTCCCCAGGCAGTACAAGCAACTGGCCTGGTCCATCGAGAGCTTGGTGGATCTCTCCACCATGACGATCGAGGAGCTGGTAGGGCGGCTGAAGGTCGTCGAGGAGCGCGTCGATGAAGCCGACAACCATGCTGGCGGTGAACTACTACTCACCAGGGAGCAGTGGGACGCGCAGCTTCAGCAGCGCGGCCGCGATGGCTCTTCCGGCAGTGGGGGAGGCGCCCCCACGGGAAGCAGAGGTCGTGGCAGAGGCGGAGGCCGCGCCCAGAGCGGCGGCGGCAACCGCGGTCGCAAGCCAAGCCAGGCAGGGCGAGGCGCTGGCAACGACGGCAAGTGCCGCTACTGCAACATGCCGGGTCACTGGATCCGGGATTGCCGCAGGAGGAAAGCCGACGAGGCAGCCGCGGCAACGACAAACCTCGTCCAAGCTGACGTGGACGGCGGGCCGGCAATGATGCTGGCAAGAGTCGAGCCCGTGCAGGAGAGCACAGCGTCTCTCGCGACCACGGCTCCGACAACCACCCATTCTGTGCAGGAGGCACGGAACCCGTCCATGGGAACCATCACTCCAGTGACAGGCCACACCTCGACAACGACGTTCTCGGGGCCTGTCGACTGGGAGGCGATGAAGGCTCGGGTGTGGGGGAGCCACACCCCAGCGACGCCGTCCCCGAACTCGGGACCCGACGAGGTCGCGTAAGTTGGCGCGGCAACGACGCATATGGCGGACCATGCTCCGACCATGATGCTGGCAACCATCGACTCCGTGCAGGAGCGCACGGAGACTCAGGTCAGCCACACCCCGACAACAAAGTGTTCGGGGTCCACCGTGTTGACGGGAGATGGCTCCCTGACAACGGCATGTGCGTGCGGCTACGTCTTCCTCAACGAGGAGAGAGCCATGACCACACCCACGCTTGCAGGCGGCAAGCAAAGTGAGGGTTGGTTCCTCGACACCGGCGTCACGAACCACATGACTGGTTCGGTCGACGCGTTCGCGGAGCTGGACCGCTCAATCACCGGGAAGGTGCGGTTCGCGGACGGATCCGTGGTGGAGATCCACGGGCGTGGAACCGTCGTCTTCGCCGACAAAGGGGGTGATCACAGGGCGTTCACGGACGTCTACTTCATCCCGGCGCTCAAGAGCAGTGTCGTGAGTGTTGGACAGCTCGACGAGGGCTGGTTCGACATCGGCATCCGGCGCGGTGTTCTCACCGTGCGCGACCAGCAGAAGAGGCTGCTCATCGAGGTAACCCGCTCGGCAAACCGCCTCTACAAGCTCTTCTTTCGACCCGTGCATCCTGTGTGCCTTGCCGTGGGCCATGTCTCCGACGCGTGGCGTTGGCATGCCCGGCTAGGACACCAGCACTTCGACGGGTTGCGGAAGATGGCGCGAGGAAACCTCGTTCATGGGCTACCTCACATCGAGCATGCCGATGAGTTGTGCGATGCGTGTCTTGCCGAGAAGCAGCGGCGCCTGCCCTTTCCAGAAAAGGCACGCTATCGGGCGCAGAAACCCCTGGAGCTGGTTCACGGGGACCTCTGCGGCCCAATCACCCCGGCAACACCAGGAGGGCGTCGCTACATCCTGCTGCTCGTCGACGACTATAGCAGGTTCATGTGGGTGCTGCTCCTCGCCTCCAAGGATGAGGCGGAGCAAGCCATGGTCAAGCAGCAAGCGGCGGCAGAGGTCGAGTGTGGCCAAAAGCTGCGCGTGCTGCGCACGGACCGTGGCGGCGAGTTCATGTCGGCCACGTTCTACAAGCACTGCGACGAGAAAGGGGTGCAACGTCACCTCACAGCCCCTTACTCGCCGCAGCAGAATGGCGTCGTCGAGCGGAGGAACCAGACGGTGCTCGGGATGGCACGCTGCATGCTCAAGGCAAAGCAGGTGCCGAGCACGTATTGGGGGGAGGCCATGCTCACGGCCATCTTCATCCTCAACCGCTCCTTCACAAGGAGTGTCGATGGAAAAACGCCTTACGAGGCGTGGTATGGGAGGAAACCCGATGTATGCTTCCTCCGCACCTTTGGCTGCGTCGGGCACGTCAAGATGACGCGCCCACAGCTGAAGAAGCTCGACGACAGGAGCACCCCAATGGTGTTCATGGGCTACGAGACGGGCTCTAAGGCGTACAAGATGTACGACCCCGTCTCAAAGCGTGTGCATGTCTTGCGCGATGTCATCTTCGACGAAGACGTGCGATGGACTTGGGAGGCGTCGGGGGAGGCCCCGGCAAGCAGCTCCTTCATCGTGGAGTACCCGATGTACTCTAGGACCCCGGGAAACAAGACCCCGGGAAGTTCCACCCCAGGAAGCCTGGGAAGTGTGGATCCGGGAACCGCAACCCCGAGAACACCGTCCCCGGACACCCCGACGTCAAGCAAGGTGGGTCCCGGGAGGTAGTTCGCAACCCCGCCAATGGCGAGGTCGGAGCTATTCGACGCCGACGACAGCGTTGACGCCCCCCACAGGTTTCGGCGCATGGGGGATCTCCTCGACGAGGTTGCGGCAATACCGCAACAACCCGAGGATGAGGATGCTGATGACGATGAGGTCTTGCATCTGATGGCCGGCGAGGAGCCGACCACGTTCGCGGAGGCCGAGCAAGAGGATTGCTGGCGCCACGCGATGCTAGACGAGCTGGCGTCGCTCAATGACAACGCCACTTGGACACTCACCACACTGCCTGCTGGGCACCGAGCCATCAGGCTCAAGTGGGTGTTCAAGGTGAAGAAGGACGAGCACGGCGCCATTGTCAAGCACAAGGCTCGCCTCGTTGCAAAGGGCTATGTGCAGCGTGAGGGAGTGGACTTCGAGGAAGTCTTCGCTCCGGTGGCAAGGCTGGAGTCTGTGCGGCTCATCCTTGTCGTGGCCGCTCACCGCGGGTGGGGGGTACACCACATGGACGTCAAGTCGGCGTTTCTCAATGGCGACCTTAATGAGGAGGTGTACGTCTCCCAACCACCCGGGTTCGTTGCCAAGGGCCACGAGCAGGGCGTGTATCGACTACACAAGGCCCTGTATGGTCTCCGGCAAGCCCCAAGGGTGTGGAACGCCAAGTTCGATGCAAGCCTCGCATCCCTTGGGTTCTCACGCAGCGCTTCTGAGCACGGTGTGTACTCGCGTGGCATCGCGAACACGCTGCTCATCGTCGGCATCTACGTCGACGACCTGGTCATCGCCGGGGCAGAGCCTAAAGAGGTTCAATGCTTCAAGGGAGAGATGCATCGTCTCTTCAGCATGAGCGACCTTGGGCTGCTCCGGTACTACCTCGGGCTTGAGGTGAACCAGGAGGGTGGTCGCATCACGATCACACAAACGGCCTACGCCACCAAGATGCTCGAGCGAGCAGGCATGAAGGACTGCCATGCCGTGCACGCTCCAATGCAGGCACGGCTGAAGCTCAGCAAGGAGAGCCCGGAGAAGGCGGTGGATGCTACACTCTACCGTAGCATCATCGGGAGCCTCAGGTACCTCGTGCACACCCGACCGGACATCACGTTCGTTGCCGGGTACCTGAGTAGGTTCATGGAAGCCCCGACAAGCGATCATCTCGCTGCCGTCAAGCACCTGCTCCGGTACATCGCGGGTACGCTCACTCATGGATGCGTGTATCGTCGTGGCGACGACGAGAGCTTGGTTGGGTACAGCGACTCCGACCATGCTGGTGACGTGGACTCCCGAAAGAGCACCTCGGGCATACTGTTCCTTCTCGGGAACAGTCCCGTCAACTGGCAATCGGTGAGGCAGAAGGTTGTCGCCGTATCTTCGTGCGAGGCGGAGTACATCGCGGCAGCTACAGCAGCCTGTCAAGGCATTTGGCTTGCTCGCCTTCTCGGCGAGATGCTAAATCAGGACACAACCCCTGCGCTCATCTTCGTCGACAACAAGTCGGCGATTTCCCTCTGCAAGAATCCAGTGCTTCACGACCGCAGCAAGCACATCGATCTCCGCTATCACTTTATACGTGACTGCGTCGAGAAGGGTACGGTGATCGTGGAGTTCATCCGGACTGGTGAGCAGAAGGCGGACATTCTGACGAAGGCACTTGGTCGCGTCCGGTTCCAGGAACTACGCGACAAGGTTGGGATCATGGGCACCAAGCTTCTTCGACAAGTTTGAGGGGGAGAATGTTGTGTCAAACTTGTCTCCGAAGGCTGCATGTCGGCAGCATGCATGCACCAGTAGTAGCAGATTACTTAGCTATGAAGGCAGTAGCAGTAAGTTGGCAAGATCATTTTGATTTTCTACTATTGTAGGTCAGCAGTGACGTAGAAGCTGTTGATGATGTAAGGGCTGAGCTCAAGCAGCTCATATGTCGGTTTGTAAGTGCTATATAAACAGCACCACCCCTCCCGTTGTAACTCACTCAAGTTAGCACCAAAGCAATCCAAGAGTAGTAGTACTACAACCAGCCTCACTACGTGAGCATCTCCACAACGAGTGTGTGCGTGCTTCACTTGTGTCCTGCTAGCTTCAGTTAGCTGCGGTATAGATCGTCTGTGTCTCTGATCCTCGGCAGTTCTGCCAGTAGATAGTTTGGGCCAACATTGTAGAACGCCTTGTTTTTCCCTGTTTAGAAGGCATTTTCTAAAACTGCCCTTGAAGGCTGCGAGCTTCGGAGGCACTTTTGAAAAGTGCCGTCAATACCATGATTTTGAGGCGTTTAGCAAAAACGCTGGCAAAAAAATGCCTCCTAATGACATACGTGTTGTAGTGGTGGTAGCTGGTAAGTACAGCATGGGGTTTCGGAGGTACCAATTCTGGAAACGCATAGGCAAACATTCACAGATAGACAATTTTTTTAGAATAGCAGTGTTGCTCTAGCCGGCTCCGTTACTAGAATGAAGCCAAAGCATATGCATCAGCTCAGAGACCAGTCCATGAAGTAAAACTAGCTACCAAAATGTAAATAAGTGGTGCCAGAGGCCTAATGCTACGATACCAGTTGGTGATTAATGCTGCAAAGCAACATGTCATCAGAGCTGGATGTGTTCATCCGGTGGCTTGGCGGGACAAGGTGGGGCATCATGAACTAGTCGGATACCGTCCAGGCGTTCCACACTTCCACTAACGACAGAGAACAGCATGTCCATGCAGAGCAAGCCAAATAGTACGTGGGGCAGTTAGCTTCGGAGGCGCCGAAGCTGCACCGGAGCACCAACTGCGTGACCAGGATGGCACACACGTCCATGTTGTAGCCTTGCAATCCCTGATGCCTCCTACTCCTAATCTTGCAACTTGTGCCTCCGCATTGTGTGAATATATTATCTCGGTACCAATGAAAATACATCAAGGTAAGCATCGTCTGTATACATCTCCCTTCACTCTTCCTACTCACAGGTGAGTTGCTTCTCTGATCCAGTGTTTAAGGAGTTTAGCTATGGCTTCCACTGACCACAATTGCTAGGACTATGGGACAAAGTAGCCGAAATCACTTTCTAGTGGTCGACCGACCTTACTACTACCTAGTAGTAGTATCTTGAGATATTGCAGATATATATATAGGTCCATGCCATGGCTATTATTAAATGAAGGACATGGTTGGTCAGAGGATTCCAATTCTCCTTAAATCAAGAACTTTTACATGCTTGCAGCACCTTATGAGTGTGACCGGAAAAATGTAGAAACTAAAAACCATAAGGTCACCCAAATGGCCAAAGGACTCAGAAAGTAACCATTTGCAACAAAACCCCATTGTTAAGATCAAACACATGGATACTAGAACATACCCTCAGCTTCGGGGGTGAACAACTCACACATCACCATGAGAACAGAGGAAAAGTCGATAGTGATGGTGATGGAGGAGATGACCCCCACGGCGTTCAGTCGCCACCGGAGGAGACGGGCAGGGGGTCCTCCTTCTTCTTCTTCCTTGGACCTCAGGGGGAGATGGAGCTCTCCCCTAGATTGGATCTCTCTGTTGTCTTCTGTTTCTACAACCCTGTCTCTGGCAGAAAACCATTTCTTATATTCCCGGAGATCCCTAACTCTTATTGGGATAAAATTTTGAGGGGATTTTTATCTGGAAATTATCTTTCTTACGGCGAAATAAGGGCATCAACCGACCTATGAGGTGCCCACAAGCCACCTGGGCGCGCCTAGGGGGGTGGGCCCACCCTGGTGCCTCATGGGGCGCTTGAGAACCGTCTTGCATTGATTCTTCCTCCAAAAAATCACATAATTCCAAATAAATCTCAGCAAATTTTTATCGCATTTGGACTTCATTTGGTAGGGTATTTCTGCAAAACAAAAAACATGCAAAAACAGAAACTAACACTGGGCACTAGATCAATAAGTTAGTCCATAAAAATAATACAAGACTACACGAAAAACATATAAAACTCATGTAAATATAGCATGAATACTTCAAATTATAGCTACGTTGGAGACATATCAACCCGTAGAGTTGCACACTCTCATTGACATAGTCACACACGCACAACCACAGAGATGCATGCTCTCGTCGACATAGTCGCACGCGCATGACCGAAGAGTTGCACACTCTCGTCTGCGTAGTAGCTCATGCATGGCCATAGAGTTATGCCGACGGCATAGTCGCACACGCACGACCAAGGATTTGCACACTCTTGTCGGCATAGTAGCTCACGCACAGCCACAGAGCTGCACACTTTTGTCGGCATAGTCGCACACGTGTGGCGGCGGAGTTGCACACTCTCGTCCACATAGTCGCGCACGCACGGACGTGGAATTGCATACTATCGGTCGCATAGGTGTCCACTCTCATTGGCTACAGGAGTTGCACAAGCGCGATGGAGTAGTTGCTTACAAGCAATTGCAGAGAACACCCCTGGTCGACATAGTTGCTCATGCACGGATTGCATAGTTGCACACTCTTCTCCAATAGGTTATCACGGATGGTTGTAGAGTTGCACACTCTCGTTAGCATAGTATATCACATGACTGTGGGAGTTGCACACGCGTGATGGCATAGTTGACCCAAGAACGGACATGGAGTTGCATGCTTTTGTCGGCATAGTTTCTCACGCACGACTATGGTAGCTGCACACACACGGGAGGGGGGAGTAGTTGCTCACGCACGACTGCGTAGTTGTACTCCCTGGTCTACATAGTTGCTCACGCACGGACCGCAGAGTTACACACTCTCGTCAGATAGTTTCTGACGAACGGTTGTAGAGTTGTACATGCACGGCGACTACCAGGCAGTTGGTCCGGGCAGCAAACGAAGTTGTACATCTCACTGGTATGCGATAGTTTGGAGTGGAGGCGTCATCAACGATTACCACATGTACATGGGTTGGGGGAAATTTGCACATCGACTGCCAGGTAGGTGTACGTCAACGGCTAGACAGTTGCACCAAACGGTGACTAAATTGCATACAAAAAGGTCATCGAAAATAACTACACGGGATCTAGTTTCAAAGAGCACGTCGCGAGGATTCCTATAGTGAAATCAGATCTTAATTCCTATGTTCGAGCCAAAAGTAATGATTTTTTAGAAAGTTGGAAACCCGAATAAATGTCTTAACACATGTTTGTATGACTATAAACAGCAAGTCCACGAATAGAGAGAAAGTTGCACAATAACTATCAGCCAGTTGCACATCGACTTCTAGAGAATTGCACCGAACGGGCACTAAATTGCACACAAAACAAGTTCGTCGGAACATACCAATGCGGGATCTAGTTTTCAAAAGCACGTCCCATGCATTCTAATGGTGAAACGGATCTTAATTTTGACGCACGGTTTAAAAGTTATGCCTTTCTATAAAAAAAGAAAATATATAGAAAATGCACTCACATCTATTCACATGAGAGCTTTTGTAATTATTTCTCCTTTTTTCTGTTTACATGATACTTTCCTAGTATGGATTGGAATTTTCCTTGTATAAATATAAGAGGAGACAAATTATTTCCTTTTATATATTAGGAGACCAAATATTTTCTTTTTTGGCAGGCCACTCCGGAGCGCTAGGGAGCAGTCGGCCACTCCCTAGACGCGTCCAAAAAATTATTACCACCTCGGATAGTAGAAGAAAAATAAGATATGAGTGAACGGATAAGAAAAATCAAAGAAACACACCTTACTTTATTAGTAGGTCATCCCTCCATTTCTTTATGTAAGGTGTATTATTTCTAGCACGGTGACCAAGGCATGTAACTATAGATAATTTAGGACCAGATTACCCCTATCTAATTCGTTTATTAGAGGCAAGTAAAACATTTAGGCAAGGGAAGAAAGAGATACATGCAATCAGGGGAGATATAATTTCCTTTTTCTAGAGGGTCAGAAAAGGAATTACGGGGAATTAGAAGAAATGCACCTTACATTGTGGAATTTTATAAAAAAAACAAAAACACCTTATATAGAGGAACGGAAGGTATATGTATAACCCGCTCTCGATAAATATAGACTAGTTATAATTAAATAAAACGACATTGTACACCCACGCCATGAGTAGTACTCTACTGGCTGATAAGTACAGCATGGGGTTTCGTAGGTGCCTGTTTTGGAAAATGCGTTGGCAAACATTCATACATTGATTTTTTTTTTTTGAATAACAACGCTGCTCTCCCGGGTTCCATTACTATAATAAAGCCAGAGTATACGCATCAGCTGAGAGATCAGTCCAGGAAGTAAAACTAGCTATCAAAATGTAAATAAGTGGTGCCCAGAGGCCTAATGTGAAGATGCCGATTGGTGATTAATGCTGCAAAGCAACATGTCATCAGAGCTGGATATGTCAATTCGGTGGCTTGACGAGACAAGGTGGGGCCTCATGAACTCGTCGGATACCATCCGGATGTTGCACACTTCCACTAACAGCAGAGAGCAGCGTGCCCCTGTGGATCCAGACGAAGCCAACTGGTATATGGGGCAGTTAGCTTGGCACGTGCTGAAGGTGCACCGGAGCACCAACTGCGTGACCAGGATGCCACACGCATCCCTGCCGTAGCCTTGCAATCCCTGATTCCTCCTACTCCTAATCTTGCAATTTGTACCTCCACATTGTGTGAATATATTAGCTCGGCACCCAATGGAAACACATCAAGATAAGCATCTTAGCTCGGCACCCAATGGAGACACATCAAGCATCGTCCATCTACATCTACCTTCACTCTTCGTACTCACAAGGGAGTTGCTTCTCTGATCCAGCGTTTAAGGAGGTTAGCTATGCCTTGCACTGACCACAAGTGCTAGGACTGTGGGACAAACTAGCCGAAATCACTGTCTAGTGGTTGACCGACCTTACTACTCCCTACATTCCACAATGTAGTGCTTCCTCTATCCACGTGCTTCAACTTTGACCGTAAATTTAACTATCAAGACCGATTGCGGCAGGGGAAAAAATTATATCAGTGAACTCGTATTCAAAAGAAGTTTTTAATTATATAATTTTTTTCTCCCGCCGCAGTTGGTCTCGTTGGTTAAATTTATGATCAAAGTTGGACCTCGGGAAGCGCGGGCGCTCCATATTTTGGAATGGAGGGAGTACTAGCTAGTAGTAGTATCTTGAGATATTGCAGATATATAGGTCCATGTCATGGCTATTATTAAATGAAGGACATGGTTGGTCAGAGGATTCGATTCTCTTGAAATCAAGAACTTTTGCATGATTGCATCAGCTTATGAGTGTGACCGGAAAAATGTAGAAACTGGAAACGTGAGATCACACAAATAGCGAAAGGACTAACAAAGTAACCATTTACAACATAAATCCATTATTTAGATGGATCCTCCAAAAAAAAGTCCAATCTAATTTATCTATGGTTATACAAGGTAGAATTCCTTATTTACCTATAATATGCCCAACTTTACAAGGATATAATTTATCGTCACTCTTTTGGAAAAATCAGGGCCGGTAAATATCCAAACGTGTGTGCATTCCTCCCTGAAATTCTGGGAAAGACAAGACATACTGGTCAGAAACTGATTTCAATGGTTGGATTCAGTATATGTACAGTTATATTAGCTAGATTTAAATCACTCAGAGCACGTGATTGGTCGCACCGGTTTAGAGCCCACAAAACAGAACACTCAATTTAATGCAGGAGGATAGATAATACATGTGCCGGTAAAATGTCCGAAATCCCTACAGCCTCTTCTCCATGAAGTGATGTTTTCTAGTTCCTAGTCAAATAACTTGGGCATGATCCGATCATACAGTTGCATCACCAGACATTAGCACACAGAGTAAGCAAAAGAAAGTGATGCGCAAATGATCGAATGAATATGAATACTGTAAGAAGGAGCTGGGAAAGCACACTCAGATGCATGCATCCAGTTTATTTTCTCACATCGGTGACGTGACATGAGTTCAACAGTAATGCATATGTATGTTCCTCGAGTCTCGACTAATGTCTGGTGATTAGGAATGTACTTTCCTGCAGTACTTTGAAACTAAATGCAGTACTTCACACAGTGATTAGGAATGTACTTTCCTGCAGTACTTTGTTGTCTTTGATCTTCGAGCTAAATGCATGCCATTCGTACTTTGTTGCACTACTTTGTTGTCTTTGATGTTTCTCACTAATACCATACCAAAAACAACACAGATAGCATACAATTAATTTGGCTAAATCCCTCAATGAAAACCTAATCACAATTTCCCGTGGCAACCAGGGGGCGTGACCCTAGTAGAGTATCGATTTCTCCCCTGTCCTGATTTTTGACTCTGAAACAACATTTATTTCTGAGAGAATTCTTTATTTAACACCGTGTCTAAAATTTATGCCCTATTTGACATTGACAAATAATGTGTTCCCTATCTAACAAGGAGTCTAAATTTTATGCCTTTTATAACACTTATGTCCATTTTAAGCCTAAATAACACCTGAAATGACCATTTTGCCCTCATGTGGTATGTTTGTGTGCGCGTGCCTGTGATGTTGCGTCTGTTTATGTGCGCGTATGTATGTGCTACTGCTGCATGTGTGTGTGTGTCTGTGTGTGTGCACGCGCGTGTGTGCTGCTGTGTGTGAGTTTGCTACTGCGTGTGTACGTGCATGCTGTTGTGTGCATGTGTGGTGCGTGCAGTGGCGGAGGCAGGAATATTTTTCTGGTGTGGCGGAGTTTATGAAGGAGAAAATTATGTATGATATAATTTTGAAAGAACTTACTACAATACTGGATGTATATTACTTCGCTGTGTGTGTTGCTGTGTGTGTGTGTTGATGATGCGTGCGTGTGTGCTGCTACCTGTGAGTGTGTTGTGTGTGTGTGTGTGTGCTGCGTGTGTGCGTGCTGCTGTGTATGTGTTGTGTGTGCTACTGCCCTCGCGCTGATGTTGCGTGCGTGTGTTATTGCCTCGCACACACACATACCACACGAGGGGCAAAAGGATCTTTAGACTCGTTGTTACATAAGTAAGAAAAAGTTTTTCAGTGTCAAATAAGAAAACGAAATTTAAAATAGTGTTAAGTAAGGAATTGTTTTTTTATTTCTCCTCTGTCCTGGTTACTGAGCACATTTGACTCCGAAGTTACACCCATTCTGACATGATGAAATTTGCCCTAAAGAAGGGAACAGAGCATTACTAAACATTAGCCCAGACATACTTAGCAGGAAAAAAGAAAATGGCAAAAAAAACAAGGGGATTACCTCCCGAAAGAAAAGCGTTACCAGAGACTTATCAGCGGTATTCTTATTCTTTGGATTTTATCAAAGTCATCCTGCCACACAGTGACAAAGTTCGTCCTTTCCAACCATCTAGCCTTACTTTATGTTTCTCTTCTAGTGCAACCCTGTTAGACGCATGTAATTTTTTGCAACGGACTAGCACTCCAAGATATTTGACAGGCCCGGGCGACATTGGAAGGAATAATTCATATGGTTCGCAGTCCTACAAACCAAACGAGCAATAGAATTATATTTCTAAGAAGATTTCTTAAAAAATTCTATGAAAATCCATTGACCCAAAGAGGGTAGCTATGCTTAAAAAAAAAGAGGGTAGCTATGCAACTCAGCAATATATGGTGATTATTATTGTTCTCGTCCTTGGACAGTTAAACACCACAACCATCTCCATTAGACCGTAGACCATTATAGCAGTAACACGAATCTCACCGGCTCTTCACATCTTTCATGAACTATTTATGATTAAATAGAACGACACTGCACATGCACATGCGAACACTAGAAGTAGTAATTTTTTCTCGCGAATATGCAACGGCTTGCGTATCATTCATTGATAGGAAGAAAAGGAAGTACAAGAGTACAAGCTGAGAGGGGGGGGGGGGGAGGAGGCAATGTGGTTAGTCGTACGCATGGATGGCGACCACCACATCGCGAGCAGAGAGGGACGTGGGTTGCTCAGCCCACACTAAGCTCTACTCCACTACGGCAAGACATTGACGAGTCCAACGGCCCCCGCCCTGGCCCAGGTTTTAGCTTCTTCCTTAATGGAGCTGGAGAGGAGGGGTATGGAGGGCTGTTTTCCGTCAAAGATGCACCCATTGCGGTGCGTCCAAATGGACCAGACAATGGGGAGAATCATGGAGGAGAGACCCTTTCTAGACGTCGCGGGGCAGCTGGAGCGCGCAGAATGCCACCACTCCAGGAAATCATCCGTAGGCCCAGGGGTAGGCACCGCCAGGGAACACCACGCGAGCATGTCACTTCAAATCTGCCGGGAGAAGGGGCAGCCAATAAGCAAGTGATGCATAGTTTCCGGCTCCTGGTCGCAAAGGCGGCAGCGCGGATCATGGGGGAGCCTGTGTCTAGCAAGGCGAGCTGCCATCCAACAGCGATCCTGGAGGGCGAGCCAGGCGAAGAACTTGATGCGCAGGGGTGCCCAAGCCTTCCAATGAAGTCGCCAGTGAGGGGCGTGGGTGGATCCGTGGAAGAGCGCCGGGTAGCAAGAACTGGAGTACACGCCTGAGGCAGTCCAGCGCCAAGAAAGCCTGTACGGCTCCGAGGTAAGGGCAACCTGGCCGAGAAACCGCCAGAGGTCGATGTATTCCACCATGGCCATGGGTGACAGGGCCCCCTGGATGTCCCGAATCCAGGAGCGCTGAAGTAGACACTCAGCGACGGACCTCCTGCTGCGTCGGCGATGGGGGACGAGGGAAGAGAGCGTGTGGCGATCTCCGAGATCGATCTGCCATCAAGCCACCGATCCGACCAAAAGCGGCAAGTGCGGCCGTCGCCAAGCGACCAAGAGGAAGAAGCCCGGAAGATGGCGGCAGTCTCAGCATCAACAGGGATCCGAAGATGGCTCCACAGACGATCCGGGTCCGTGCGCTGGAGCCAGCACCACCGGGCGCGTAGAGCAATGCCGAAGCGGCAAAGGTCAGGGATACCAAGCCCGCCCAGGGCAAGGGGCGGCAGACCTTTTGCCAATTGACCAAGCAATGACCAGCGGAGGCGTCGCGACGGCCGTGCCAGAGGAAGTCCCGGATGATCCGATTGATCTGCTTGAGGGTTCAAGCGGACAGGGCGATGGCCATCATAATGTGCGTCGGCATGGCGGAGAGCACATGTCTAGCAAGGGCGAGGCGCTCACCCCTGGACATCACCGAGGCACGCCAGGTGGACAGCTTGGTAGCCATGCGGTCAACCATGGGTTGGAGGGCAGAGGCAGGCACCTTGCGGAGCGACAAGGGAAGGCCCAGGTAGGTCAGAGGGAAGGCGGCGACGGGGCAGTCGAGCTCGCTAGCCACGGTCTCGACCTCCTCCGGGGAGCGCCGGATGGGGGTGGCCGAGGATTTAGCCATGTTGGAGTGGAGACCAGACACCTCGCCGAAGATCTGCATGAGGGTGCGCACAGCCCGAAGGTCGTCGGCGACAGGGTGGCAGAAAATGGCGACGTCATCGGCGTACAGGGACACATTAGAGGTGAACAGCCGATCAGTGAGCCGACGCAAGATTCCGGCACGGATAGCGTGATGCAGAAGGGAGTTTAAGACGCCGAGGACCAGCATGAAGAGCATGGGGGAGACTGGGTCGCCCTGCCGGAGCCCTTTGGCGTGCAGGATCGGCGGCCCCGGCGAGCCGTTCATGATGACCCGCATGCTAGCCGTAGACAACAGGATAGTCACCCACTCGCGCCATCTCCGGCCAAAACCGATGTGACGAAGGACCTGGAGCAAGAAGGGCCAGGAGACGGAGTCGAACGCCCGAGAGATGTCGAGCTTGAGGAGGACCCGATGGGCACCAGCCTGGTGGAGGTGTCGCGATATCTGTTGAACAAGCATGAAATTGTCATGAATGCAGCGCCCAGCGATGAATGCGCTCTGGTTGACCGAAACAAGCTCACCAAGCCGCGGTGCGAGTCTCAGCGCGAGAACCTTGGCCACGAGCTTGTCAACCAGGTGAATCAGGCTAATTGGCCGATAGTCTGATAGGGAGAAGGCGTCGGGGCGCTTCGCAAGAAGGGTGATGAAGGCTTCATTCAGGCAATGGAACCCGCGGCCATTCATGTGGTAGATCTTGTCAAACGCCGCCATGAAGTCGCCCTTAATCGTGTCCCAGCAGTGTCATAGGAACTCCGCCGAGAAGCCGTCAGGGCCCGCCGCCTTGCCGGTGGGCAACAGCTTAATAGCCCGCCAGACCTCATCTTCGGAAAAAGGGCAGTCTAGAGCCGAGAGGTCAAATTGCCTGGGATCAATAGAGTCGAGACGAAGAGTGAAGGCGCGCGCATCCGCAGTCCCCAACATGGCCGAAAAGTGCTTAAAAGCGACCCTAGAGAGATCGCAGGCTCCAGAGATGACCTCCTCACCGCGACGGAGCGAGAGAATCATGTTCTTTTGCTTGCGCTGCAAGGCATGGATGCGCAGGAAGGCGGAGGAAGCCTCTCCACTGCGAAGCCACGAGAGCCGGACGCGCTGACGTAGAATCGAGCACTCGAGGGATGCAAGGCCAAGGTAGGAACACTTGAGGCGGCGACAGAACCATGATTCAGCATTGGAGAGTGGGCAGCAGTCTTGGGCCGCGTCAAAGCGCGCGATGAGCTCGCGGGCAACTTGGAGCTGGAGGGAGATGTTACCAATGGACCTAGCGCTCCAGCGTTGTAAGTGTCAGGCAGCGAACGGAGCCGGAGGAAGATACGCCTGAATGGATCTGGCTCCTGGCCCTCTTCTGCCCAGCCCTCTGCCACAGTTTGTTGGAAGCCTTCCATCTTAGGCCAAAATCGCTCAAAGGGAAACCGACGCGGCCCGGGGGCAGACGCCATGCAGTCCATCATGAGGGGGCAGTGGTCGGAGGCAGCCGAGGAGAGACATCGAAGAAGGCAGTGCGGATAGGCCTCGTTCCACGCGGGGGTGCAAAGAACACGGTCGATCCGGACAAGCGTGGGATTATCTCTCTCGTTGGACCAAGTATATCGACGCCCGTGGAGGTAGAGGTCCTGCAGCTCCAAGTCGACCAAGAATCATCGGAAACGCCGCAGCATGCGCAAGTTGAGGCGTGGGTTGTTCTTGTCGGCGGCGGAAGCGATCATATTAAAGTCGCCGCCAAGGACCCAGGGGCCAGCGCAGTTAGCCCTTTCCTCATGCAGATCGGCCAGGAAATGCATCTTCTCGGGGTCACTCTGAGGCCCATAGACCCCGGTGAGCCACCAGTGCCGGTCTCCATCGAGCGAAGAGACCGCCGCCGAGAGGTGATGGGCACCATAGGAAGGGTTGGAGACGCTAACGACGGAGCTACGCCAAGCAAGAAGAATGCCTCCACGGGTCTCGTCCGCGGGCAGGAAGAAGAAGCCATCAAAAGAAAGTCCAAGTGTATCAACCACAAGCGGCAACGTGACAATGTCGAGCTTGGTCTCCTGAAGGCAGACAATGGAAGGCAAGTCGGAGACGACGACACTACAGACAGCGGAGCGCTTGGCCCCAGAGTTCAATCCGCGCACATTCCAGAACATACACTTGAGGTTGTGACCCATTACAAAAGGGTGAAGAACCGGACTAATAGCGGACGTGATCCAGTAGATGGCTACGCGGCCACAATAGCGAACGAGGATGGTTGGTGCAAGGCGAGTAGCATCTCCTCCGAGGGCACCTCCCATCCATAGAATTCAGCAAATGCCTGGATCACGTCGACGGCGAGCGGGCGCTCGAAGAGCTTGGTATATTTGTCGAGGGCCGCGTTGGAGATGATCTCATCGTCCTGTAGAAGGCCAAGGCGCCGTAAAAGGACTCGCTTGGCCTTCATCTCCGAGTTCAGACCACGATCAGCCTTGGTGAGGCGATCGCTCCTGCGCGGGGTGAAATCCAATGGGACAACACACCAGCGCCGACGTGGGGTAGCAAGGAGCGGAGGAGCGGCGGCGGTGCAGACGGAATCCACGTAGACAGCAAGGGTTCTGTCGGTGCTGGCGAGCACAGCAGCCGGAGGAGGGCTTGGTACGTGGCCGTTGTCATGCATGGGCTGCATGGACAGGGAGGGGCTGGACGGGCACTCAGCATAGGGAGCAGAAGCGGGGTCCACCTGTCCCGACAGAGCAGGCGCGAAAGGGATCAGGCCCGTGGGGTCGCCCGTGGGCGCTGTCATGCATGGGCTACATGGCGCCACAGAATCAAGCTCAGCCGCGCAGGTGGAGCCGGACGGAGTCTCTGCGGAAAGCTGCTGGCAGAGGGGCAGCGCGCAGGCAGCGGGTGGGGGGCACGCGCCTTGCAGAGCGGCCAGAGGGTGCGGGCTAGCGACCAGGGGGCAGGCGAAGGGTCTGCCACCCTAATGTCGCCAAGCGGCACGCCCGCAGAGGGGGACAGGTCTGTCACCCTGATGTCGCCAAGCGGCACGCCCGCAGAGTGGGACAGGTCTGTCACCCTGATGTCGCCAAGCGGCACGCCCGCAGAGGGGGACATGTCTGTCACCCTGATGTCGCCAAGCGGCACGCCCGCAGAGGGGGACATGTCTGTCACCCTGATGTCGCCAAGCGGCACGCCCGCAGAGGGGGACATGTCTGTCACCCTGATGTCGCCAAGCGGCACGCCCGCAGAGGGGGACGGGTCCAAGGTGACCAGGTCCATCCTGTTGACCATGTTTGAATCCAAAGCAGGGAAGGTGGGAGAGGAGGCGGCCAAGCGCGGAGAGGGACCATGGCCCGGATGCGGCAACTTGACGACTTTTGCCGAGGGGGGGAGATCAGGCAGCTGGACACAGGTGGCCCACGACGCATGCAGACCGCAGAAGGGTGTGGGCCCAGGATGCCTTGCCAGCCCTGAGGCGCAGGAGGGGAGGAGCACCGGCGACGATGGCTCCCACCCGCAGCAGAGCCACCAGCGACGTGCGGGGGAAAGTCATGGCGACGGGGATAGGGCGGCGGGAGCGGCAAGGAGGGGGCGGAGTCCCCACAGGATCACGGTCACCACCGTCGGGAGTGCGGCCGGGAGCATGGGCGACAGGAAGGCGGTAGTCCTCAGAGGCGGAAACACGAATGGAAACCGGGAAGCGCAGCAAGGCGTGACCAAAACAGAACACCAGGTTCGGGTCAGTCCTTTCCACCGCCGCGCTCAGCGCGGTGAAGAGGAGCTCAGACGAGCGAGGAATGGCGTCGGGGTTGAGAGTCCAGGCGGAGAGCCAGAATGCCGTCATGTCCGCCATGCTGATCGTCTCGGGCACGAGAGCGTCGATGTCGCAGAAAGGAGAGAGCAGAGTCTCAACGGTAGCACGCTCCCATGCATGGTCAGGGATCCCTCCCAGCTCCAGGAGGACGAAGAAGCGCGCGGTGACCGGCTCAGCCCCGACGGAGTCACTCCAGGGGTGGATCAACAGGCGAAAGCGCCGACAGCGGAAGGCGAACGAGGCGACACGCGCGCAGTCAGCAGCGGCGCGGAAGCGAATGAGGAACTCATCGGGGCGGCGACGATGCAGGGAGAACGCATCAGGAGCTAGGGAGCACTTGGCGCGGAGCAGGGCCGCGACGTCCTCGTCGGATACGCCGGAGCGGGCGCCGGCGACGATGATGATGAGCGCGCGCTGCTGCTGCGTGGCCTCGGCTTCCACAATGGCAGGCTACGTGGGACGTAGCACACGGCGCTGGCTGGCCTGCGGGAGGGATGGCCCGACATGGCCGAGATGGCTTGGGTATCTGCAGAGCCAGGGTCAGAAGCAGGGGAACCTGACGAGGACGGACGAGGGGAGGTGGCGGCGGAGGGCGCAACCGACGACTGGTGGCGGACCACGACCCAGAAAGCGCCGGTGCGGCACCTCCAGCAGACCCGGAGGACACGGGTGACCCGGAGAACACGGGTGTCGAGCCGCCAGAGCCCAAGCACACCGGCGTCGCATCAGAGAAGACTGGCGTGGAGCCGCCCGACCCGGAGAACACGGGCGTTGCGGAGGAGTGGGGCGAGGATGCCCTGGGGCAATTGGAGGGAGGAGCGTCGGAGGGGGAGGCCGGGGAGTGCGCCCGGTCGTAGTTCCGGGCGATGTGCCCGAAGAATCGACAGCGGCGGCACCAGACATCTTTACGGCACTCCGACAAGGGGTGGCCATCCCTCCCCAGGCACCGGGGGCACTCACCAGGGCCATGGCGGGGAGAGCGGCGTTGGCGGGCAGCACGGGGGCGCCGCTGACGCTGCAGGCGCAGGGCCCTCCGACGATGCCCGCAGGGCACCTCCAAGCGGCCAACAGGCGCGTCGACAGCAGCAAGCGGGGCCTTGACAGCGCGGTGGAGCTCGGACCGGGGCCAGGCGCGGGGCACGGGGTCCGGGCAGACCACTGGAGCAGGGGAGGGCTGGGGCGACGGGAGGGGCGGCGAAGCACAGACGGCCTCGCAGAAGGAGGCCGGCAAGGGCCGACGGGCACTGCTCCCAGCGGAAGAGGGGCTGGATTCAGTCCACCGAGTCCCGGGGCCGGCCGCCGGAGGCAGCAGGGGAAGCCATGGGGAGGAGAGGGAGGGCACCGGCGCCGGAGAGGCCAACGGCAAGGGCAGGAGGGTGGGCGCCGGGGCCGGAGTGGCCACCGGCGAGAGGGCAAGGTGAGGGCTGCTGGGCTCAAGTCGCGCCTCCACGAGGGCTCTGTGTGTTGTGTTCACACACAAAAATCAGAAGTAGTAACTAGTAAGTACAGCTTGTGGTTTCGGAGGTGTCAGTTTCTCAAGTCTCAGATGAAGGCAAATATGTAGGCAAACGTCCATAGATAGATGATGTGTAGCGCTGCAAATTACAGATACACAGCCATGTCATCAGAGCTCATGCATGTGGTGATCCCATGGTTTGACACGACAAACTATTTGGCTTGACGTCTTGAACTCGTCGGGCTCGGACACTATCCTCGCGTTCCGCACTTTCGCTAACGGCAAAGAGAGCGTGTCACTGTGGATCCGAAGGCTGACTTGTATGCAGAGCTGTTAGCTTGTGAGGCGCTGAAGCTGCACTGGAGCATCTACTGGATGACGATGATTCCACACGGTGCTTTACCGTAGCCTTGCAATTCCCAAGCTTTCCGTGGGAAACTTCCCGCGGCTGATCAAATTCGGAAAAGGAATGATCCGGGTTCTGATAGATGCGCTTTATGTGGAGCCATTGAAAACACCGACCATATTTTCTTTCTTTACTCTCTGGCTAAATTTGTGTGGAGCTGTATTCACTTCTGGCTACAAGTGAACTGGAATCCTTCGTCTTTCGTGGACTTAAGGAGACTTTCCAGCGGCTTATCTGGTGCATCTAAAATGATTTTTTGGGTTGGGTTTACGGTGATCTGTTGGTCGTTGTGGACTATTCGCAAAAAATTTACCATCGAGCTTTCCTTCCCGGCTAATCATGTGCATTGCTTATTTAAAACTGGTGCATTTCTGAGTGAAGATTATTGATTAAAGAGGCGGATCTCGAGGCTTTCGACGCTATGACATCCAAGATTCGGTTCACGGCTTCCTCCTTGATGCAGCGGATTTGGTCGGCGCCTTAGTTCTGCTATCTTCTTTCTTGTCTTTTGATTGCTGGCCTGCGTGCCAGGATTGGCTCGTTTGCCATGTACGCTAAACTCCTTTCTGTTGGTTGCTACTGTGTTGGCTTGGGTGGTGATGGTTGCTTGTGATACTCTGCCTGGTGGCTTTATTTATAAAGTTGGGCTTATGCCTTTTCTCTGAAAATTCCTAATGCCTCCTACTCCTAATCCTTCAACTTCTACTGCCGCATTGGGTGAATATATTAGCTCGGCACGAATGGGAACACAGCAAGATAAGCATCGTCCATATACATCTTCCTTCACTTCCTACTCACAAGTTAGTTTTGTATTTGTTGTGTTATGAATAAATACATATCTCACCTTCTCTCCTCCAACTTATAAGGAGGGTAGTTATGGCTTGCACTGAGCAAAGTACTGGGACTGCGGGACAAAGTAGCCAAAATCACTCTCAAATGGTAGACTGACCTTACTAGCTAGTAGTAGTATCTTGAGAGACTGCAAATATATATAGGTCCATGTCACGACTCTTATCAAATAAATGAAGGACATGGTTGGTCATACGATTCTGATTCTCTTTAAGTCAAGAACTTTTACATGATTGCAGCGTCTTATGAGTTGTGGCCGAAAAATGTAGAAACTGGAAACTATAGGATCCCTAAATGGACAAAGGACTCACTAAGTAACCATTTAAAACAAAACCCACCATTTAGCTGGATTCTCTGGTGGAGCGGTGAATTCAACCTATACACTGATGGCGACGGATCTTGACGGCGTGGCGCAGTGCAGATTCGGAGTTCGCTGTGGGAGGATGGACTCGTGCAGGAGGACGACGCTGTCGGACATTGTGGTGGCGTCGATGGCAGAGAGACCTGGTACAGTACATGCAACACTACAGCTCTGAAGATGGATTGGTGGCAGGTGGTTGCGGCGGCCTCATACCCGGCAGGCGTCCTGGTTGAGGAGTGTGCCGGACTGATAGGTGCCCCATACCCGACAGACGTCCTGGTTGGGACCTCAGGTCTTAGATGTCTATGTTTGGTTGGGATGTCTGTTTGATATTAGGCCCAGACTATCTGCGCCTCTTCATCAATTGGATAGGTGTAGCGACAGTTGTTGCTTAGACGGTGGCTTTAGTCTTACTGTTGTATGGCTTTGTAAGGTCTTGTGAGAATAATTAATAAAGTGACCGTATGCATTGCCCAGATGCAGAGGCCGGGGATCATCCTCCTTTTCTAAAAAAAAATTAGCTGGATTCTCCTAAAAACTTCCAATCTGATTTATTTATGATTATGCAAGGTAGCCTTCCTTGTTTGCATATAATATGCCAAACTTTACAAGTATATAATTTATCATCACTGTCTCAGAAAAATCTGGACCCGTAAATATCCAAACACTTGTGCATGCCTCCCCAAAATTTGGGGGGAAACAAGGCATACTGGTCACAAATTCATTTCAATGGTTGGATTCACTATATGTAAAGTCATATTCACTAGATTTAAATCATTCAGAGCACATGATTGGTAACTATATCCCACAAAACAGAACGTCCATTTTAATGGCAGGAAAATGGATAATATATGTCCAGTGACACGTCCAAAATCCCTACATCTTCTCAATGAACTGCCATTTTCTAGTTCCCGGTAATAACTTGGGCATCACGGATCATTCAGTTGCAACACCAAACATTAGTGCACAGAGTAAGTGAAAGAATGCAATGCACGAATGATCAGATGAATGCTTAATGAATACTTTAAGGAACTGGGAAAGGACACTCAGACGTCCACAGGTGCTTCATTCGGTGATTGGAAATGTACTTTGCTGCACTACTTTGTTGTCTTCAATCTTCGATCTAAATGCATGCCATTCCTTGTTTCTCGCCCATGCTTACTGCACCATCAGAGCATCTTCAACAGACGCGCGGTTGCGCGGCATGTTAATTTTTATTTTTTGCAGCGCCAAAATAGTCTTTTTGCGTGTGGGAGCAACGAAGAGGTTTGTCAGATACACAAAAACACCAATCCGGCAGCCCCACCTGTAGCAGACCAGATTTTGCAGCGTGCACGAGTGGGCGCACCAAATACGCAGCGCGCAATGCTGTATTCCCCAGCGCGCTGAACCTTGCTTACCAAGCGCGAGATCTTAGCACGGTTGCTGGAGCGCTAGTTTTGGTCGCGCGCGCTATATAGCTGTTTTTTCTAGCGCGCGGGTTATCTAGCACGTCTGTTGGAGATGCTCTAACAATGGATGAAATGCAACTAATTTGGCTCAAACCATCAATGAAAACCTAATCACAATTATCTGCGGCAACGAGCGGGCTTGGTCTAGTACAATATCTATTTTCTCCTATGTCCTGGTTATTGAGACACGTTGGTCTATTAGTAGAATGCTCGTGCGTTGCTACGGGCTATATTGTATATAAAATGAATCAAATAAATGATTAAAGCCATCTTGAAGATCAAAGCTCATTTCTCCTTCATACATACATGTGTGTTTGGATATTAAACTGGCGCCTAGCGGGCCAGTCAAAATCCAATCATTTGGACAGTTTCGATTCCTTCAAATCTAACCATATGTGTTGGTGAAGTATGGTTGTCTAACTATCTGTCATGTTATCTTCAATAGACAGTCCCGACCAGGATGGCACACACGTCCGTGTTGTAGCCTTGCAATCTCTGATGCCTCCTACTCCTAATCTTGCAACTTGTACCTCCGCATTGTGTGAATATATTAGCTCGGCACCAGTGAAAACACATCAAGATAAGCATCGCCCATATACATCTTCCTTCACTCGTCCTACTCATAAGTGAGTTGCTTCTCTGATCCAGCATATATTGAAGGAGGTTAGCTATGGCTTGCACTGACCACAAGTGGTAGGGCTGTGGGACAAAGTAGCCGAAATCACTCTCTAGTGGTCGACCGACCTTACGGCTAGCTAGTAGTAGTATCTTGACATATTGCAGATATATATAGGTCCATGTCATGGCTATTATTAAATGAACGACATGGTTGATCAGAGGATTCCGATTCTCTTTAAATCAAGAACTTCTGCATGATTGCAGCTGCTTATGAGTGTGACCGGAAAAATGTAGAAACTGGAAACCATAAAATAAGCCAAATGGCGAAAGGACTCACAAAGTAACCATTTACAACACAAACCCATTATTTAGGTGGATTCTCCTAGAACGTCCAATCTAATTTATCTATGATTATGCAAGTTAGCCTTCCTTACCGGCTCACTCCCCCCCCCCCCCCCCCCCCCCCCGCGGCTCCCGCGTCGTCCCCCTTGGGCGACTCGGGGGCGACTAGGGTTTCCCCCGGCGCCGCCACCCCCTCCAGCCCCCCTCCCCTTGCCGCCGCCAGAGGTACGCTAGCCTAGGCGGCTGCCGATGAAGGTGGCGGCGAGGCTCCCCGTCGCTTCGTCCCTTGGCAAAGGACCCTGGACGCCGGGGCGGCGGCCCCGGACGGCGAGGCGGTGCCACCTTCGCGGCAGGTGGCGGGCGCGGGATGCGGCGGACGGCCTCCTTGGCAGCTTGGGCAGCGAGGAGCCGGCAGGAGGTGGTCGTGGTGTGGGCTTCTTCCACTCCAGATCTGAAGGTCGTGCTTCTCTCCTCCTCTGCTCCACTCCTCCCTCTGGCGGTATCCGATATGTGGCTTTGGCTATCAGATTCGGTGCTGGCGGGGTGATGGTGGTATAGGACTGCGTCTGGAGGCGCCGCTGAGGACCTGTTTCTTTCCACCCCCGTCCCAGATCCCGGGTGAAAGCCCAAAACCCGTCCCGGGTTGGGCGGCGGTGGCGCCATGCGCGTCGTTCTCTCCTTGGAGACGCCGCCTGGGGCTCTCTGGTTCTTCAGGAGAGTGGTTGTGAGGTTGGAGAGCGCTCGTTGGCGGCGAGCCCAAGGGGTGATTTTTTTGTGTAGGGTGTGTGTTCCTGCAGGTGTATGCCTTGACGGAGTAATGCTCTGCGGCGGCAAGGTCGTGGTGTGTCATGGTGGCTCTGCTCCTGAGCCGGGTTGGAGGGGGATAGGGTTCCTCTTCCCGTTGACAGCCCCACGACGCGCACCGCAGAAGCCTCTTCCCTTGTGCGGACACTGGAGCGGCACCTGGTGCTTCCAACTTTCTTCCCTGGTGCTCTGCATTGCTTCTTCGACGATCCTCCCGGCAGCTTTCCTTCTGTTTCTCGGTGTCCAAGGAAGGTGGCAGTGCAGCGGATGTGGTGTGTCTTTGGTGTGGCGAGGACCGATAGTTTACTTGCTCTGGTGTGTCGGCCGGCGCCTGCTCTAGCTCTCGGGTGAGCTCCCAACGATCCGATGGTGCGGCGCCTTCGAGCCTAGGCGAGAGGATAGGGTTCCTCTTCGGCGTTGGAAGACAGGTGCTCGTTTTGTCCGATGCTCCATGGTCAGGTGACCCCCGGTGCCTCCATGCTACTGACTGAACCTCGATGCTTCTTTGTTTTCCTGTCTTTGGTCCCGGGGTGCAGCGGGCTTCGACATTACTTGCAGGACGTTCTCGTGTATTTTCTTGGTGTGCAGTAGTGTGCGTTGCGTTGTAAGCTGCTCAGCCAGCTCCCATGTATCTTTCGGTCGCTCATGCTTGGTGGCCTTGTGTAATCCTGACCGGTTGATGGCTTTGTTAATTCAAAGTCGGGCTTTTCTTAAGCCTTCGTTCAAAAAAAAGCCTTCCTTATTTGCATATATACTATGCCCAACATTACAAGTATAAAATTTAGAGAAAAGTTCACTTTACAACTTTCAACTAAACACAGTATTTGATTTGCCCCCCTCAACTTCAATACCGATTAGAATACACCCTAAACTATTGAAACCGCGTACTTCACCACTCTCACACAGTTACACAATGGTTTTGTTTTGAGGTGGCATCCAATTGACCAGTCAATGCTGATGTGGCAATATAATAAGCATTAAATTAACAAAAGGAGTGGCGGCTCCAACATGTCAGTCTATAATATGCTAACGGGGGATTACCCCAAACAAATCACACAAGTCTAGACCCCCTGTCGGTGTCTCACCAGCCCTTTCAACACCGGCAAGCGCGCACGCGGCGTCTCTCGGTACAGCGCAGGAGCACGCGAGAGAGCTGCACGAGCAGGCGGGAGGAGAACGTATCCTGTGCACCAGCTTAACTCGTGCTACGGATGCGCCGCACAGACTGGATGTTAGTGCTCGGTGGCAGCTGGTACATTTCGCACAATGGACCTTGTAAAGGCACTCAACTGCGCAAAGCAGTCCTTCCGAGATCCCATTGCCTTCTTCCCTTTGCTCTGCTCGTACCTGTACACCGGCGATTTGCAAGCTGGGGTTAGCAATTTGCTCTGTCGCCTTGGGTTTCGTAGTAATTTCAAAAAAATTCCTACGCACACGCAAGATCATGTGATGCATAGCAACGAGAGGGGAGAGCGTTGTCTACGTACCCAACGCAGACCGACTGCGGAAGCGCTGACACGACGTAGAGGAAGTAGTCGTACGTCTTCACGATCCAACCGATCAAGCACCGAAACTACGGCACCTTCGAGTTCGAGCACACATTCAGCTCGATGACGATCCCCGGACTCCGATCCAGCAAAGTGTCGGGGAAGAGTTCCGTCAGCACGACGGCGTGGTGACGATCTTGATGAACTACAGTAGCAGGGCTTCGCCTAAACTCCGCTACAGTATTATCGAGGAATATGGTGGCAGGGGGCACCGCACACGGCTAAGGAATAGATCGCGTGGATCAACTTGTGTGTTTCTGGGATGCCTCTGCCTCAGTATATAAAGGAGCCAAGGGGGAGGGGGGCGCCGGCCAGGAGGAGGGCGCAGGAGGAGTCCTACTCCTTCCGGGAGTAGGACTCCCCCCCCCCCAATCCTATTCCAACTAGGATTCCCAAGGGGGAAAGAGGAGAGGGGTGGCCGGCCACCTCTCCTAGTCCTAATAGGACTAGGGGAAGGGGGGAGGCGCGCAGCCCTTATGGGCAGCCCTTTCATCTTTCCACTAAGGCCCACTAAGGCCCATATGATTCCCGGGGGGTTCCGGTAACCTCCCGGTAACCCGGTAAAATCCCGATTTCACCCGGAACACTTCCGATATCCAAATATAGGCTTCCAATATATCAATCTTTACGTCTCGACCATTTCGAGACTCCTCGTCATGTCCGTGATCACATCCGGGACTCCGAACAACCTTCGGTACATCAAAATGCATAAACTCATAATATAACTGTCATCGTAACCTTAAGCGTGCGGACCCTACGGGTTCGAGAATAATGTAGACATGACCGAGACACGTCTCCGATCAATAACCAATAGAGGGCCCTGGATGCCCATATTGGCTCCTACATATTCTACGAAGATCTTTATCGGTCAGACCGCATAACAACATACGTTGTTCCCTTTGTCATCGGTATGTTACTTGCCCGAGATTCGATCGTCGGTATCCAATACCTAGTTCAATCTCGTTACCGGCAATTCTCTTTACTCGTTCCGTAATACATCATCTCACAACTAACATATTAGTTGTAATGCTTGCAAGGCTTATGTGATGTGTATTACCGAGAGGGCCCAGAGATACCTCTCCGACAATCGGAGTGACAAATCCTAATCTCGAAATACGCCAACCCAACATCTACCTTTGGAGACACCTGTAATGCTCCTTTATAATCATCCAGTTACGTTGTGACGTTTGGTAGCACCCAAAGTGTTCCTCCGGCAAACGGGAGTTGCATAATCTCATAGTCAGAGGAACATGTATAAGTCATGAAGAAAGCAATAGCAACATACTAAACGATCGGGTGCTAAGCTAATGGAATGGGTCATGTCAATCAGATCATTCAACTAATGATGTGACCTCGTTAATCAAATAACAACACTTTGTTCATGGTTAGGAAACATAACCATCTTTGATTAACGAGCTAGTCAAGTAGAGGCATACTAGTGACACTCTGTTTGTCTATGTATTCACACATGTATTATGTTTCCGGTTAATACAATTCTAGCATGAATAATAAACATTTATCATGATACAAGGAAATAAATAATAACTGTATTATTGCCTCTAGGGCATATTTCCTTCAGTCTCCCACTTGCACTAGAGTCAATAATCTAGTTCACATCGCCATGTGATTTAACAGTAATAGTTCACATCACCATGTGATTAACACCCATAGTTCACATCGATATGTGATAAACACCCAAAGGGTTTACTAGAGTCAATAATCTAGTTCACATCGCTATGTGATTAACATCCAAAGAGTACTAAGGTGTGATCATGTTTTGCTTGTGAGATAATTTTAGTCAACGGGTCTGTCACATTCAGATCCGTAAGTATTTTGCAAATTTCTATGTCAACAATGCTCTGCACGGAGCTACTCTAGCTTATTGCTCCCACTTTCAATATGTATCTAGATCGAGACTTAGAGTCATCCAGATCTGTGTCAAAACTTGCATCGACGTAACCTTTTACGACGAACCTTTTTGTCACCTCCATAATTGAGAAATATTTCCTTATTCCACTAAGGATAATTTTGACCACTGTCCAGTGATCTACTCTTAGATCACTATTGTACTCCCTTGCTTAACACAGTGTAGGGTATACAATAGATCTGGTACACAGCATGGCATACTTTATAGAACCTATGGCTGAGGCATAGGGAATGACTTTCATTCTCTTTCTATCTTCTGCTGTGGTCGGGTTTTGAGTCTTACTCAACTTCACACCTTGTAACACATGCAAGAAACTTTTTCTTTCACTGTTCCATTTTGAACTACTTCAAAATCTTGTCAAGGTATGTACTCATTGAAAATCTTATCAAGCGTCTTGATCTATCTCTATAGATCTTGATACTCAATATGTAAGTAGCTTTACCGAGGTCTTTCTTTGAAAAACTCCTTTCAAACACTCCTTTATGCTTTGCAGAATAATTCTACATTATTTCCGATCAACAATATGTCATTCACATATACTTATCAGAAATGTTGTAGTGCTCCCACTCACTTTCTTGTAAATACAGGCTTCACCGCAAGTCTGTATAAAACTTATATGCTTTGATCAACTTATCAAAGCGTATATTCCAACTCCGAGATGCTTGCACCAGTCCATAGATGGATCGCTGGATCTTGCATATCTTGTTAGCACCTTTAGGATTGACAAAACCTTCTGGTTGTATCATATACAACTCTTCTCTAATAAATCTATTAAGGAATGCAGTTTTGTTTATCCATTTGCCAGATTTCATAAAATGCGGCAATTGCTAACATGATTCGGACAGACTTAAGCATAGATACGAGTGAGAAAATCTCATCGTAGTCAACACCTTGAACTTTGTCGAAAACCTTTTGCGACAATTCTAGCTTTGTAGATAGTAACACTACTATCAGCGTCCGTCTTCCTCTTGAAGATCCATTTATTTTCTATGGCTTGCCGATCATCGGGCAAGTCAACCAAAGTCCATACTTTGTTCTCATACATGGATCATATCTCAGATTTCATGGCATCAAACCATTTCGCAGAATCTGGGCTCATCATCGCTTCCTCATAGTTCGCAAGTTCGTCATGGTCTAGTAACATGACTTCCAGAACAGGATTACCGTACCACTCTGGTGCGGATCTCACTCTGGTTTACCTACAAGATTTGGTAGTAACTTGATCTGAAGTTACATGATCATCATCATTAGCTTCCTCACTAATTGGTGTAGTAGTCACAGGAACAGATTTCTGTGATGAACTACTTTCCAATAAGGGAGCAGGTACAGTTACCTCATCAAGTTCTACTTTCCTCCCACTCACTTCTTTCGAGAGAAACTCTTGTTGGAAATATGCCCTAGAGGCAATAATAAAAGCTTTATTATTATATTTCCTTGTTCATGATAATTGTCTTTATTCATGCTATAATTGTATTATCCGGAAATCGTAATACATGTGTGAATAACAGACACCAATATGTCCCTAGTAAGCCTCTAGTTGACTAGCTCGTTGATCAACAGATAGTCATGGTTTCCTGACTATGGACATTGGATGTCATTGATAACGAGATCACATCATTAGGAGAATGATGTGATGGACAAGACCCAATCCTAAACATAGCACAAGATCGTATAGTTCGTTTGCTAGAGTTTTCCAATGTCAAAGTATCTTTTCCTTAGACCATGAGATCGTGTAACTCCCGGATACCGTAGGAGTGCTTTGGGTATACCAAACGTCACAACGTGACTGGGTGACTATAAAGGTAGACTACGGGTATCTCCGAAAGTGTCTGTTGGGTTGACACGGATCAAGACTGGGATTTGTCACTCCGTATGACGGAGAGGTATCACTGGGCCCACTCGGTAATGCATCATCATAATGAGCTCAAAGTGACCAAGTGTCTGGTCACGGGATCATGCATTACGGTACGAGTAAAGTGACTTGCCGGTAACGATATTGAACGAGGTATTGGGATACCGACGATCGAATCTCGGGCAAGTAACATATCGATTGACAAAGGGAATTGCATACGGGGTTGATTGAATCCTCGACATCGTGGTTCATCCGATGAGATCATCGTGGAGCATGTGGGAGCCAACATGGGTATCCAGATCCCGCTGTTGGTTATTGACCGGAGAGTCGTCTCGGTCATGTCTGCTTGTCTCCCGAACCCGTAGGGTCTACACACTTAAGGTTCGGTGACGCTAGGGTTATGAAGATATGTATATGCAGGAACCCGTATGTTGTTCGGAGTCCCGGATGAGATCCCGGACGTCACGAGGAGTTCCGGAATGGTCCGGAGGTAAAGAATTATATATAGGAAGTGTTGTTTCGGCCATCGGGACAAGTTTCGGGGTTATCGGTATTGTACCGGGACCACTGGAGGGGTCCCGGGGGCCCACCGGGTGGGGCCACCTGTCCCGGGGGGCCACATGGGCTGTAGGGGGTGCGCCTTGGCCTACATGGGCCAAGGGCACCAGCCCCACTAGGCCCATGCGCCTAGGGTTTCCATGGGGAGGAGTCCACCTAGTGGAAGGCACCCCGAGGTGCCTTGGGGGGGAGGGAATCCTCCCCCTGGCCGCCGCACCTAGGAGATCAGATCTCCTAGGCTGCGCACCACCCCCCTTGGCCCTCCTATATATAGTGGGGAGAGGAGGGACTTGACACACCAGCCCCTGGCGCCTCCCTCTCTCCCTGTTACGTCTCCCTCTTGTAGCATAGGCGAAGCCCTGCTACTGTGACGCCCTGCATCCACCACCACGCCGTCGTGCTACTGGATCTTCATCAACCTCTCCTTCCCCCTTTCTGGATCAAGAAGGAGGAGACGTCTCCCGTCCCGTACGTGTGTTGAACGCGGAGGTGCCGTCCGTTCGGCGCTGGTCATCGGTGATTTGGATCACGTCGAGTACGCCTTCCTCATCCCCGTTCTTTGAACGCTTCCGCGCGTGATCTACAAAGGTATGTAGATGCAATCCGATCACTCGTTGCTAGATGAACTCCTAGATGGATCTTGGTGAAACGAGTAGGAAATTTTTTGTTTTCTGCAACGTTCCCCAACAGTGGTATCAGAGCTAGGTCTATGCGTAGTTCTTCTTGCGCGAGTAGAACACAATTTGTTGTGGGCGTAGATTTGTCAACTTTCTTGCCGCCACTAGTCTTATCTTGCTTCAGCGGTATTGTGGGATGAAGCGGCCCGGACCAACCTTACACGTACGCTTACGTGAGACCGGTTCCACCGACTAACATGCACTAGTTGCATAAGGTGGCTGGCGGGTGTCTGTCTCTCCCACTTTAATTGGAGCGGATTCGATGAACAGGGTCCTTATGAAGGGTAAATAGAAGTTGACAAATCACGTTGTGGCTTTAACATAGGTAAGAAGACGTTCTTGCTAGAACCCTAATTCAGCCACGTAAAACTTGCAACAACAATTAGAGGACGTCTAACTTGTTTTTGCAGCAAGTGGTTTGTGATATGATATGGCCAAAGTTGTGATGAATGATGAATGATCTATATGTGATGTATGAGATGTTCATGCTATTGTAATAGGAATCACGACTTGCATGTCGATGAGTATGACAACCGGCAGGAGCCATAGGAGTTGTCCTTATTCTTTTATATGACCTGCGTGTCATCAAGAATCGCCATGTAAATTACTTTACTTTATTGCTAAACGCGTTAGCCATAGTAGTAGAAGTAATAGTTGGCGAGCAACTTCATGGAGACACGATGATGGAGATCATGGTGTCAAGCCGGTGACAAGATGATCATGGAGCCCCAAGATGGAGATCAAAGGAGCTATGTGATATTGGCCATATCATGTCACGTTTATTATTTGATTGCATGTGATGTTTATCATGTTTTGCATCTTGTTTACTTAGAACGACGGTAGTAAATAAGATGATCCCTCATAACAATTTCAAGAAGTGTTCTCCCCTAACTGTGCACCGTTGCTAAAGTTCGTCGTTTCGAAGCACGCCGTGATGATCGGGTGTGATATATCCTTACGTTCACATACAACGGGTGTAAGACAGTTTTACACATGCAAAACACTTAGGGTTAACTTGACGAGCCTAGCATGTACAGACATGGCCTCGGAACACAGAAGACCGAAAGGTCGAGCATGAGTCGTATAGAAGATACGATCAACATGAAGATGTTCACCGACGTTGACTAGTCCGTCTCACGTGATGATCGGACACGGTCTAGTTAACTCGGATCATGTAATACTTAGATGACTAGAGGGATGTCTAATCTAAGTGGGAGTTCATTAATAATTTGATTAGATGAACTTAATTATCATGAACTTAGTCTAAAATCTTTGCAATATGTCTTGTAGATCAAATGGCCAACGTAGTCCTCAACTTCAACGCGTTCCTAGAGAAAACCAAGCTGAAAGACGATGGCAGCAACTATACGGACTGGGTCCGGAACCTGAGGATCATCCTCATAGCTGCCAAGAAAGATTATGTCCTACAAGCACCGCTAGGTGATCCACCCGTCCCACAGAACCAAGACGTTATGAACGCTTGGCAGACACGTGTTGACGACTACTCCCTCGTTCAGTGCGGCATGCTTTACAGCTTAGAGCCGGGGCTCCAAAAGCGTTTTGAGAGACATGGAGCATATGAGATGTTCGAAGAGCTGAAAATGGTTTTTCAAGCTCATGCCCGGATCGAGAGATATGAAGTCTCCGATAAGTTCTTCAGCTGTAAGATGGAGGAAAATAGTTCTGTTAGTGAGCACATACTCACTATGTCTGGGTTACATAACCGCTTGTCTCAGCTGGGAGTTAATCTCCCGGATGATGCGGTCATTGACAGAATCCTCCAGTCGCTTCCACCAAGCTACAAGAGCTTTGTGATGAACTTCAACATGCAGGGGATGCAAAAGACCATTCCTGAGTTGTTCTCTATGCTGAAATCAGCGGAGGTAGAAGTCAAGAAGGAACATCAAGTGTTGATGGTCAATAAAACCACTAAGTTCAAGAAAGGCAAGGGTAAAAAGAACTTCAAGAAGGACGGCAAGGAGGTTGCCGCGCCCGGCAAGCAAGCTGCCGGGAAGAAGCCAAAGAATGGACCCAAGCCCGAGACTGAGTGCTTTTATTGCAAGGGAAGCGGTCACTGGAAGCGGAACTGCCCTAAGTACTTAGCAGACAAGAAGGCCGGCAAAACAAAAGGTATATTTGATATACATGTAATTGATGTGTACCTTACCAGTACTCGTAGTGACTCCTGGGTATTTGATACCGGTGCCGTTGCTCATATTTGTAACTCACAACAGGAGCTGCGGAATAAACGGAGACTGGCGAAGGACGAGGTGACGATGCGTATCGGGAATGGTTCCAAGGTTGATGTGATCGCCGTCGGCACGCTGCCTCTACATTTACCTACGGGATTAGTTTTAAGCCTTAATAACTGTTATTTAGTGCCAGCTTTGAGCATGAACATTGTATCGGGATCTCGTTTAATTCGAGATGGCTACTCATTTAAATCTGAGAATAATGGTTGTTCCATTTATATGAGAGATATGTTTTATGGTCATGCTCCTATGGTGAATGGTTTATTCCTAATGAATCTCGAGCGTATTGCTACACATATTCATAGTGTGAGTACCAAAAGATGTAAGATTGATAATGATAGTCCCACATACTTGTGGCACTGCCGCCTTGGTCACATAGGTGTCAAACGCATGAAGAAACTCCATGCAGATGGACTTTTAGAGTCTCTTGATTATGAATCATTTGACACGTGCGAACCATGCCTCATGGGTAAAATGACCAAGACTCCGTTCTCAGGAACAATGGAGCGAGCAACCAACTTATTGGAAATCATACATACTGATGTGTGCGGTCCAATGAGTGTTGAGGCTCGCGGTGGCTATCGTTATGTTCTCACCCTCACTGATGACTTGAGTAGATATGGGTATGTCTACTTAATGAAACACAAGTCTGAAACCTTTGAAAAGTTCAAGGAATTTCAGAGTGAGGTTGAAAATCAACGTGACAGGAAAATCAAGTTTCTACGATCAGATCGTGGAGGAGAATACTTGAGTCACGAATTTGGTGCACACTTACGAAAATGTGGAATAGTTTCACAACTCACGCCGCCTGGAACACCTCAGCGTAACGGTGTGTCCGAACGTCGTAATCGCACTCTATTGGATATGGTGCGATCTATGATGTCTCTTACCAATTTACCGCTATCCTTTTGGGGCTATGCTTTAGAGACTGCCACATTCACTTTAAATAGGGCTCCGTCGAAATCCGTTGAGACGACACCGTATGAATTATGGTTTGGGAAGAAACCTAAGCTGTCGTTTCTAAAAGTTTGGGGATGCGATGCTTATGTCAAGAAACTTCAACCTGAGAAGCTCGAACCCAAGTCGGAAAAATGCGTCTTCATAGGATACCCTAAAGAAACTATTGGGTATACCTTCTACCTAAGATCCGAAGGCAAGATCTTTGTTGCCAAGAACGGACTCTTTCTGGAGAAAGAGTTTCTCTCGAAAGAAGTAAGTGGAAGGAAAGTAGAGCTTGATGAAGTATTACCTCTTGAACCGGAAACTGGCACAACTCAAGAAAATGTTCCTAAGGTGCCTGCACCGACTAGAGAGGAAGTTAATGATAATGATCAAGATACTTCTGATCAAGCTCCTACTGAAATTCGAAGGTCCACAAGGACACGTTCCGCACCAGAGTGGTACGGCAACCCTGTCTTGGAAATCATGTTGTTAGACAACGGTGAACCTTCGAACTATGAAGAAGCGATGGCGGGCCCGGATTCCGACAAATGGCTAGAAGCCATGAAATCCGAGATAGGATCCATGTATGAAAACGAAGTATGGACTTTGACTGACTTGCCCGTTGAGCGGCGAGCCATAGAAAATAAATGGATCTTTAAGAAGAAGACAGACGCGAATGGTAATGTGACCATCTATAAAGCTCGACTTGTCGCTAAGGGTTATCGACAAGTTCAAGGGGTTGACTACGATGAGACTTTCTCACCGGTAGCGAAGCTAAAGTCCGTCCGAATCATGTTAGCAATTGCCGCATTCTACGATTATGAGATATGGCAAATGGACGTCAAAACGGCATTCCTTAATGGTTTCCTTAAGGAAGAATTGTATATGATACAGCCGGAAGGTTTTGTCGATCCTAAGAATGCTGACAAGGTATGCAAGCTCCAACGCTCGATTTATGGGCTGGTTCAAGCATCTCGGAGTTGGAACATTCGCTTTGATGAGATGATCAAAGCGTTTGGGTTTACGCAGACTTATGGAGAAGCCTGCGTTTACAAGAAAGTGAGTGGGAGCTCTGTAGCATTTCTCATATTTTATGTAGATGACATACTTTTGATGGGAAATGATATAGAACTCTTGGACAGCATCAAGGTCTACTTGAATAAGAGTTTTTCAATGAAGGACCTTGGAGAAGCTGCTTATATATTAGGCATCAAGATCTATAGAGATAGATCGAGACGCCTCATAGGTCTTTCACAAAGCACATACCTTGATAAGATATTGAAGAAGTTCAATATGGATCAGTCTAAGAAGGGGTTCTTGCCTGTGTTACAAGGTATGAAATTGAGCTCAGCTCAATGTCCGACCACGGCAGAAGAAATAGAAGAGATGAGTGTCATCCCCTATGCCTCAGCCATAGGTTCTATTATGTATGCCATGCTGTGTACCAGACCTGATGTAAACCTTGCCGTAAGTTTGGTAGGAAGGTACCAAAGTAATCCCGGCAAGGAACACCGGACAGCGGTCAAGAATATCCTGAAGTACCTGAAAAGGACTAAGGAAATGTTTCTCGTTTATGGAGGTGACGAAGAGCTCGTCGTAAAGGGTTACGTCGACGCTAGCTTCGACACAGATCTGGATGACTCAAAATCACAAACCGGATACGTGTATATTTTGAATGGTGGGGCAGTAAGCTGGTGCAGTTGCAAGCAAAGCGTCGTGGCGGGATCTACATGTGAAGCGGAGTACATGGCAGCCTCGGAGGCAGCACATGAAGCAATATGGGTGAAGGAGTTCATCACCGACCTAGGAGTCATACCCAATGCGTCGGGGCCGATCAAGCTCTTCTGTGACAACACTGGAGCTATTGCTCTTGCCAAGGAGCCCAGGTTTCACAAGAAGACAAGGCACATCAAGCGTCGCTTCAACTCCATTCGTGAAAATGTTCAAGATGGAGACATAGAGATTTGTAAAGTACATACGGACCTGAATGTAGCGGATCCGTTGACTAAACCTCTCCCTAGAGCAAAACATGATCAACACCAGAATTCCATGGGTGTTCGATTCATCACAATGTAACTAGATTATTGACTCTAGTGCAAGTGGGAGACTGTTGGAAATATGCCCTAGAGGCAATAATAAAAGCTTTATTATTATATTTCCTTGTTCATGATAATTGTCTTTATTCATGCTATAATTGTATTATCCGGAAATCGTAATACATGTGTGAATAATAGACACCAATATGTCCCTAGTAAGCCTCTAGTTGACTAGCTCGTTGATCAACAGATAGTCATGGTTTCCTGACTATGGACATTGGATGTCATTGATAACGAGATCACATCATTAGGAGAATGATGTGATGGACAAGACCCAATCCTAAACATAGCACAAGATCGTATAGTTCGTTTGCTAGAGTTTTCCAATGTCAAAGTATCTTTTCCTTAGACCATGAGATCGTGTAACTCCCGGATACCGTAGGAGTGCTTTGGGTATACCAAACGTCACAACGTAACTGGGTGACTATAAAGGTAGACTACGGGTATCTCCGAAAGTGTCTGTTGGGTTGACACGGATCAAGACTGGGATTTGTCACTCCGTATGACGGAGAGGTATCACTGGGCCCACTCGGTAATGCATCATCATAATGAGCTCAAAGTGACCAAGTGTCTGGTCACGGGATCATGCATTATGGTACGAGTAAAGTGACTTGCCGGTAACGAGATTGAACGAGGTATTGGGATACCGACGATCGAATCTCGGGCAAGTAACATATCGATTGACAAAGGGAATTGCATACGGGGTTGATTGAATCCTCGACATCGTGGTTCATCCGATGAGATCATCGTGGAGCATGTGGGAGCCAACATGGGTATCCAGATCCCGCTATTGGTTATTGACCGGAGAGTCGTCTCGGTCATGTCTGCTTGTCTCCCGAACCCGTAGGGTCTACACACTTAAGGTTCGGTGACGCTAGGGTTATGAAGATATGTATATGCAGGAACCCGAATGTTGTTCGGAGTCCCGGATGAGATCCCGGACGTCACGAGGAGTTCCGGAATGGTCCGGAGGTAAAGAATTATATATAGGAAGTGCTGTTTCGGCCATCGGGACAAGTTTCGGGGTTATCGGTATTGTACCGGGACCACCGGAGGGGTCCCGGGGGCCCACCGGGAGGGGCCACCTGTCCCGGGGGGCCACATGGGCTGTAGGGGGTGTGCCTTGGCCTACATGGGCCAAGGGCACCAGCCCCACTAGGCCCATGCGCCTAGGGTTTCCATGGGGAGGAGTCCACCTAGTGGAAGGCACCCCGAGGTGCCTTGGGGGGGAGGGAATCCTCCCCCTGGCCGCCGCACCTAGGAGATCAGATCTCCTAGGCTGTGCACCACCCCCCTTGGCCCTCCTATATATAGTGGGGGAGAGGAGGGACTTGACACACCAGCCCCTGGCGCCTCCCTCTCTCCCTGTTACGTCTTCCTCTTGTAGCATAGGCGAAGCCCTGCTACTGTGACGCCCTGCATCCACCACCACGCCGTCGTGCTGCTGGATCTTCATCAACCTCTCCTTCCCCCTTGCTGGATCAAGAAGGAGGAGACGTCTCCCGTCCCGTACGTGTGTTGAACGCGGAGGTGCCGTCCGTTCGGCGCTGGTCATCGGTGATTTGGATCACGTCGAGTACGCCTTCCTCATCCCCGTTCTTTGAACGCTTCCGCGCGTGATCTACAAAGTTATGTAGATGCAATCCGATCACTCGTTGCTAGATGAACTCCTAGATGGATCTTGGTGAAACGAGTAGGAAATTTTTTGTTTTCTGCAACGTTCCCCAACAACTCCTTCTCTAGAAAAACTCCGAATTTAGTAACAACAGTCTTGCCTTCGGATTTGTGATAGAAGGTGTACCCAACAGTCTCCTTTGGGTATCCTATGAAGACATATTTCTCCGATTTGGGTTTGAGTTTATTAGGATGAAACTTTTTCATATAAGCATCACAACCCCAAACTTTAAGAAACGACAATTTTGGTTTCTTGCCAAACCACAGTTTCAGATTGTTGTCATCTCAACGGACTTAGACGGTGCCCTATTTAACGTGAATGCAGCTGTCTCTAATGCATAACCCCAAAACGATAGTGGTAGTATCGGTAAGAGACATCATAGATCGCACTAATAAAGAACGGTTATGATGTTCGGACATACCATTACACTATGGTGTTCCAGGTGGCGTGAGTAGTGAAACTATTTCACATTGTTTTAATTGAAGACCAAACTCGTAACTCAAATGTTTTACCTCTGCGATCATATCGTAGAAACTTTTATTTTCCAGTCACGATGATTTTCCACTTCACTCTGAAATTCTTTGAACTTTTCAAATGTTTCAGACTTATGTTTCATCAAGCAGATATACCCATATCTGCTCAAATCATATGTGAAGGTCAGAAAATAACGATACCCGCCGCGAGCTTCAACACTCATCGGATCGCATACATCAGTATGTATTATTTCCAATAAGTCAGTTACTCGCTCCATTGTTCCGGAGAACAGAGTCTTTAGTCATCTTGCCCATAAGGCATGGTTTGCAAGCACCAAGTGATTCATAATCAAGTGATTTCAAAATCCCATCAGCATGGAGTTTCTTCATGCGCTTTACACCAATATGACCTAAACGGCAGTGCCACAAATAAGTTGCACTATCATTATTAACTTTGCATCTTTTGGTTTCAATATTATGATTATGTGTATCACTATGATCGAGATCCAACGAACTATTTTCATTGGGTGTGTAACCATATAAGGTTTTATTCATGTAAACAGAACAACAATTTATTCTCTTACTTAAATGAATAACCGTATTACAATAAACATGATCAAATCATATTCATGCTCAACGCAAACACCAAATAACACTTATTCAGGTTCAACACTAATCCCGAAAGTATAGGGAATGTGCGATGATGATCATATCAATCTTGGAACCACTTCCAACACACATCGTCACTTCACCTTTAACTAGTCTCTGTTTATTCTGCAACTCCCGTTTCAAGTTACTAATCTTAGCAACTGAACTAGTATCAAATACTGAGGGGTTGCTATAAACACTAGTAAAGTACACATCAATAACATGTATATCAAATATACTTATGTTCACTTTGCCATCCTTCTTATCCGCCAAATACTTGGGGCAGTTCCGCTTCCAGTGACCAGTCTCTTTGCAGTAGAAGCACTTAGTCTCAGGCTTAGGACCAGACTTGGGCTTCTTCACTTGAGCAGCAACTTGCTTGCCGTTCTTCTTGAAGTTCCCCTTCTTCCCTTTGCCCTTTTCTTGAAACTAGTGATCTTGTCAACCATCAACACTTGATGCTCTTTCTTGATTTCTACCTTCATCGATTTCATCATCATGAAAAGCTCGGGATTCGTTTCCGTTATCCCTTGCATATCATAGTTCATCACGAAGTTCTACTAACTTGGTGATGGTGACTAGAGAATTCTGTCAATCACTATCTTATCTGGAAGATTAACTCCCACTTGATTCAAGTGATTGTAGTACCCAGACAATCTGAGCACATGCTCACTAGTTGAGCGATTCTCCTCCATATTTTAGCTATAGAACTTGTTGGAGACTTCATATCTCTCAACTCGGGTATTTTCTTGAAACTTCAATTCCTGGAACATCTCATATGGTCCATGACGTTCAAAACGTCTTTGAAGTCCCGATTCTAAGCTGTTAAGCATGATGCACTAAACTATTAAGTAGTCATCATATTGAGCTAGCCAAACGTTCATAACGTCTGCATCTGCTCCTGCAATAGGCCCGTCACCTAGCGGTGCATCAAGGACATAATTCTTCTGTGCAGCAATGAGGATAAACCTCAGATCAGGGATCCAATCCGCATCATTGCTACTAACATCTTTCAACACAATTTTTCTCTAGGAACATATCAAAATAAACATATGAAAGCAATAACGCGAGCTATTGATCTACAACATAATTTGCAAAATACTACCAGGACTAAGTTCATGATAAATTTAAGTTCAATTAATCATATTACTTAAGAACTCCCACTTAGATAGACATCCCTCTAATCCTCTAAGTGATCACGTGATCCAAATCAACTAAACCATAACCGATCATCACGTGAAATGGAGTAGTTTTCAATGGTGAACATCGTTATGTTGATCATATCTACTATATGATTCACGCTCGACCTTTCGGTCTCCGTGTTCCAAGGCCATATCTGCATATGCTAGGCTCGTCAAGTTTAACCCGAGTATTCTGCGTGTGCAAAACTGGCTTGCACCCGTTGTAGATGGACGTAGAGCTTATCACACCCGATCATCACGTGGTGTCTGGGCACGACGAACTTTGGCAACGGTGCATACTCAGGGAGAACACTTCTTGATAATTTAGTGAGAGATCATCTTATAATGCTACCGTCAATCAAAGCAAGATAAGATGCATAAAAAGATAAACATCACATGAAATCAATTTAAGTGATATGATATGGCCATCATCATCTTGTGCTTGTGATCTCCATCTCCGAAGCACCGTCATGATCACCATCGTCACCGGCGCGACACCTTGATCTCCATCGTAGCATCGTTGTCGTCTCGCCAATCTTATGCTTCCACGACTATCACTACCGTTTAGTAATAAAGTAAAGCATTACATCGCGATTGCATTGCATACAATAAAGCGACAACCATATGGCTCCTGCCAGTTGCCGATAACTCGATTACAAAACATGATCATCTCATACAATAAAATTCAGCATCATGCCTTGACCATATCACATCACAACATGCCCTGCAAAAACAAGTTAGACGTCCTCTACTTTGTTGTTGCAAGTTTTACGTGGCTGCTACGGGCTTAAGTAAGAACCAATCTCACCTACGCATCAAAACCACAACGATAGTTTGTCAAATAGACTCCATTTTAACCTTCGCAAGGACTGGGTGTAGCCATACTTGGTTCAACTAAAGTTGGAGAGACAGTCGCCCGCAAGCCACCTGTGTGCAAAGCACGTCGGGGGAATCGGTCTCGCGTAAGCGTACGCGTAAGGTTGGTCCGGGTCGTCTCGTCCAACAATGCCGCCGAACCAAAGTATGACATGCTGGTAGGCAGTATGACTTATATCGCCCACAACTCACTTGTATTCTACTCGTGCATATAACATCAACATAAATAACCTGGCTCGGATGCCACTGTTGGGTTTCGTAGTAATTTCAAAAAATTTCCTACGCACACGCAAGATCATGTGATGCATAGCAACGAGAGGGGAGAGTGTTGTCTACGTACCCAACGCAGACCGACTGCGGAAGCGCTGACACGACGTAGAGGAAGTAGTCGTACGTCTTCACGATCCAACCGATCAAGCACCGAAACTACGGCACCTCCGAGTTCGAGCACACATTCAGCTCGATGACGATCCCCAGACTCCGATCTAGCAAAGTGTCGGGGAAGAGTTCCGTCAGCACGACGGCGTGGTGACGATCTTGATGAACTACAGCAGCAGGGCTTCGCCTAAACTCCGCTACAGTATTATCGAGGAATATGGTGGCAGGGGGCACCGCACACGGCTAAGGAATAGATCACGTGGATCAACTTGTGTGTTTCTGGGGTGCCTCTGCCTCAGTATATAAAGGAGCCAAGGGGGAGGGGGCGCCGGCCAGGAGGAGGGCGCAGGAGGAGTCCTACTCCTTCCGGGAGTAGGACTCCCCCCCCCCAATCCTATTCCAACTAGGATTCCCAAGGGGGAAAGAGGGAGAGGGGTGGTCGGCCACCTCTCCTAGTCCTAATAGGACTAGGGGAAGGGGGGAGGCGCGCAGCCCTTATGGGCAGCCCTTTCATCTTTCCACTAAGGCCCACTAAGGCCCATATGATTCCCGGGGGGTTCCGGTAACCTCCCGGTAACCCGGTAAAATCCCGATTTCACCCGGAACACTTCCGATATCCAAATATAGGCTTCCAATATATCAATCTTTACATCTCGACCATTTCGAGACTCCTCGTCATGTCCGTGATCACATCCGGGACTCCGAACAACCTTCGGTACATCAAAATGCATAAACTCATAATATAACTGTCATCGTAACCTTAAGCGTGCGGACCCTACGGGTTCAAGAATAATGTAGACATGACCGAGACACGTCTCCGATCAATAACCAATAGAGGGACCTGGATGCCCATATTGGCTCCTACATATTCTACGAAGATCTTTATCGGTCAGACCGCATAACAACATACGTTGTTCCCTTTGTCATCGGTATGTTACTTGCCCGAGATTCGATCGTCGGTATCCAATACCTAGTTCAATCTCGTTACCGGCAATTCTCTTTACTCGTTCCGTAATACATCATCTCACAACTAACATATTAGTTGTAATGCTTGCAAGGCTTATGTGATGTGTATTACTGAGAGGGCCCAGAGATACCTCTCCGACAATCGGAGTGACAAATCCTAATCTCGAAATACGCCAACCCAACATCTACCTTTGGAGACACCTGTAATGCTCCTTTATAATCACCCAGTTACGTTGTGACGTTTGGTAGTACCCAAAGTGTTCCTCCGGCAAACGGGAGTTGCATAATCTCATAGTCATAGGAACATGTATAAGTCATGAAGAAAGCAATAGCAACATACTAAACGATCGGGTGCTAAGCTAATGGAATGGGTCATGTCAATCAGATCATTCAACTAATGATGTGACCTCGTTAATCAAATAACAACACTTTGTTCATGGTTAGGAAACATAACCATCTTTGATTAACGAGCTAGTCAAGTAGAGGCATACTAGTGACACTCTGTTTGTCTATGTATTCACACATGTATTATGTTTTCGGTTAATACAATTCTAGCATGAATAATAAACATTTATCATGATACAAGGAAATAAATAATAACTTTATTATTGCCTCTAGGGCATATTTCCTTCACGCCGCTCCTCTCCCCTGAAACAGTCGCACTGTCGGCGAGCGCGTACATGTAGCGCCGCCATGCTGTAGGCCCGGGCAGTGTCGACCCAGCCATCGCAAAGAAGACGGCCATCTTCTGCAGCTTAAGGTATCAAGGTATGATCTCCTATTCGATTATCCAAAGTATTACGTTTCTTCCCATTTATCAGTTTTCCCCAATTGCAGCAATGGACTAGAAATCAGGCAAAAGGTGTGCTCGTTGTTCCATACTTAAGTCGTCAACAGTATCTATATCTCCTGCAGGCTATAAAGTAAGATTTGTGCATGAATGTTATGACTTGTATGTGAAAAATGGTTACGAGCCTGGAGTAGATTATATTTTGTTGTGTGTTCTTTTGATTCATTTTGTTGATCTTAAATCGAAACTGCACTTTGATGTCCAGTTGAACTTTCTGAAATCATTAGTAGTTCTTCTTATTCATGACTTTTTACTTGTTGCGATGCACTTTCTAACAATGCTTTCAAAATCCCCTAAAAACAATGCTTTAAAATCAACAATAATGATCTGGCGTACATGCCTGGAGTCATCTCAAAAATTCTTGATCGGGGTCAGGCGGCACGAAGATGGAATCGGACTCTCCGTCGGGGTCAGTCGGCTCAACGTCTTCGCCGTCCTCTCCTTCGTCGTCTTCGCCTTCATCACTGGAGGCGATCTCCTCTGCCGAGTCTTCACCCGCTGCCGGGTCCAGCCCGAACCACTCCTCCGCCTGGGCAACGCCGTCGTCATTGATCTCAGGAGCGAAGACGCTGATGTCAGTACACTCGGCGATCGTCGAAGCGCGCTGAGCGATAGCCGGCTGCACCTCCTCCAACTCTTCGTCGGCCTCCAGCCGCCAGGTGCGCAGCTGGTCCAGGTTCAGCCCCGGATACCAGGCTCGGACGAACTACAGCACCCGCCCAGCTCCAAGCCAGGCTGCCGACGCCTTCCAGGCCTCGAAGCGGCCAACCGCCACCTCCAGCCAGTCGGCAGTCCAACTCGGGGTGCGAGGAATCGTCTCGCTTGGCCAGAGGGCGGCCAACACCTGCGCCCCGGCACGCTGGAGGTGGCGGAGCATACGGTGAGCCGGCTGCAGCCGGGCTTGGACCGCCAAGAGCTGCTCCTCAAGCGTCCGGCTCGCGTCCGGCACGATTTCAGCCCCCGCCTGCTGGCGTACCTCGCGATGGGCCTCGATGGATTGGGTGGCGAAGACGGAGTAGCCGAGAAAGTAGTCTGCACAGAGAACAAAAAGCAGCACAAGTCAGAACACAAATTAGGGATCAAAGGGCAAGCAGGGAGTGAAGAAGGCGGCTTACCGTCGATCAGATCCTCGATACGGCTGAAGCCCTCGCTCAGCGCCTACTTCGCTTCAGCCCAGCCCGCCGCTTCGATCTTGAACTCGGCCCTCAGGGCGTCCTCGTTGTCCTGCGCCCTCTTCAGGGCCGCCTTGTGACTCTCCTCCTGGTCGGCCAACTCCTTGACCAGGCGGTCACGCTCCAGAACCAAGGCGCTGTACTCGGCTTCCTTGGCGCGAAGGGCGGCCTGGGCCCCGCTGAGCTACTCCCTCAAGTTGGCATTGGCTCCTGCAAGTATGAAGACAAAGGAAAAATTAATAAGGGGAAGTCGTCAAGGAAGATCCGACCCGGCTGCTCAGCAGTCGGCCCGAATCTCGGGGACTACACCCAGTGAGTGGGCTGACGTGCCCCCACAGGAGATGAACGAGACAAACACGCACTCCAGCTGCTGGTCAGGTCCTCAATTCTCCGGCCAAGCTCCTGAGCCTGGGAGTTGAAGGCGGCTGCGCGAAGGTTATGATACTCCTGGAAGATTATACAGGAGGCAAGGATAAGTTAAGTTGTCAGAACCTAGTAAGTTCCAAGCCGCCTGCGCAGCAGCCGGCTTGGAACTCGGGGACTACACCCAGTGGGTGCGCTGACGCGCCCCCATGGAAGAAATCGAAAGAGCAAAATAGCCAAGGACAGAAGACTCACCCGGATGACGGCTCGCATCGAGAGAAACTCTTGAGTATATCGCTGCAGCGAGGCGACCTGAGCTTGAAACTGGTTCCGGACCTCCTGGGCCGCCGCGTTCAGCTCGCCCGTCCCCCCGCTGGGAGTCCACTCGGACACGCTGACGCTGGCCGCCTCCAGGGCCTCCACCGTCTGGCTGGCGCCCGCTACTCGGTGCGGTTCCGGCGCGGAGGCGCCACCCCCTGCGCGCCGGTGCAATGCCGGCTGCACCTCGAGACCGGCCCCTACCGCCGGCTCGCCCCTGGACGGCTGCTCTGGCGCCGCAGCTGATTGGCCGCTTTGGCCCGCTCTAGTCGGCGCCGTCTGCGACGCCCCCTCCACGAAGATCACGGGGTCCTCCCGCCTCTCCATCACCGGCGGGCCTTGGTCGACCTCCTCCGACGGGGGCACAGGAACGTCGGGGGCCACGGCGCGGAGGGGAACAACGAGCAGCGGAGGCCGGTTGTGCGAGGCCTCCGCCTCCGGCTCCGCGGCTGCCGCCTTCGCCCGGGCCTTGGCCGCCGCGTCGGCCTGCTCCTTCGTCGCCTGGGCGGTCCTTCGCTCCGCCGCCTCCCACTCCTCCCGCGCCTCCGGCGCGTTCCACTCCGTGGCCTCCTTAAGGTCGGCGCGGGGATCCACACGGCGGGAGCTTGAGGACCCTCCAGTCGGCCCGACTACGGAGCCGCCAGGACCTCGCTCGAGAGAAAGCGGCGCCCTGCCCGGCAAGAAAAGAAAGGTTTAGAAGAGTTTCGAACGAAGAAGATAAAAAATATATACGCAAGACATTCGACGACTTACGCAGAGATCGCCTGCGGCTGCTTCATCGCCTTGCGGAAGCGGGCTGCCTTCGCGGCCGCCTCTTCCCGCTTGGTCGCCGCTGTGGAGGCCTTGGATTTTTTTGGCCGGCTGCCGAGGAAGGTCGACGCGGCCCGGTGCTTCTGCGCGCCGCCACGGGCAGCCGACACGGCAGACGAGCCCGCGCCTTGATGATTGGGCGCCGGCTGGCGGAGCGGGGCGACTTCGACCTCGTCGTCATCCGGCCAGTCCTCGAAGCTGGTCCCGAGTCCCGCGCCTACGGACTCGTCGCCTTCCCCCACGATGGCGTCTTCCATGGCGGCCGCTCCCAGGTCCGGATCGTCGGCGTCGTCCATCGTGCGATCGGGGAGGAGCTGGCGCTCTACCCCCGCGGCCCCGGCTGTCGGCGGGAGAAGAGGGTTCTGCAAAAGGCAGACCAATTGATCAAGAGTCGGCTATCATGAGGCCGGCTACAAAAAAGGAAGAAAAGAAGAAAGAACTTACGGTAGGCGGAGGGTTGGCGCGGGAATACGACTCCTTGCCGTATCGCCAATCCTCGGCGAGCTTGCAGTTGGAGATATAATTCACCATGTAAGACACCTCTGCGTGAGGCATCTCCCTGGTGCTCAGCCGGCACGGGTCGAAGCGGCCACTCATTTGGCAGATCATGTGAGGCCGGCCTTGGAGCGGAAGAACCCGGCGCTCCACGAAGGCGGCCACCAAGTCGGCCCCGGTCAGGCCCTCCGACTGGATCATCACCCGAAGCCGGGAGACGGCTGCGTTCCCGGCCTGAGACAGCGACCTGGCCCGGTAGCTCCACGAAGGCTGCCTCCCAGCCGGCGGGCCGGCTACGTAAGCCGGCAGGTTGACGTAGTCGCCTTGCTGGGCGACGTTCTTCACGTAGAAAAAAGACTTCTGCCAAAGTTTCACCGACTGGATCAGCGGAATGGACGGGAACGGATTGTTCTCGCTCGCCCGCCTCATGGCAATGAAGGCTCCGCAGGGGGCGGGCACGCCCGCGACGACGGTGCCGAGCTTGCTTTGGAAGAACTCCCCCCAGAGCTCGAGCGTGGGGAGAACTCCAAGAAAACCCTCGCACAGGGTGACGAAGGCCGACAGCAGCATCACCGCGTTGGACGTGAGGTGATGCGGCTGGAGGTGGTAGAACTCGAGGAAGGCTCGAAGGAATCCGCTCGCCGGGAGGCCGAAGCCGCGCGGGGAGTGCGAGCGGAAGATCACCTGCTCGCCCTCCTCCGATGCCGGCGAAATCTCCCTCGTCGGCGCTTGACGAACCCGCACAAGGTTCTCGCCGGGCAGACGCCGCGTCCGGCGGAGGAACTCGACGTGGTCCTCGTGGACGTTGGAGCCATCCCATGAGAAACGGCGCAGCAAAGGATTGCTGCGGCGGGGAGCAAGACGAAGCGACGGCGGAACGGCGCGGCAAAGAGTTGCTGCGGCGAAGAGAAGAAGAAGGAGGGCGAGAAGGGGCGGAGTGAGGGAGAGCGCGCGAGCCTCTGCCGCTCCCCCTCCTCCTACTACTTATAGACCGCGCGGCGGAGCCGAGGAGGCGCGGCGTGGGGGAACGTGGGGATCAACTACGCCCACTCCCCCACGTCCCGCGATTATTGTGCCTTGATGGCAGAATAAAATCGCCGCGGGAAGGCGAGCGGTCCATGTGGGCCGCAGAAGATCCACGCTTGGACCGAGGCCTGCGAGTGGCGGGCCCGGACCTGCGGTGGCGTCCCGTCGCGCGCGTGCGTTGGCAGGATCTCCTCGCCACGTGGCCCGCGTTCCCGCCTACGAGAAACGGAGCTTTTCCGAAGACGGCGGGCACGAGCAAAGCCGGCCCCTCGAGATAGGAAGCTGACCTAGCTTCTTGTCCCGTTGTCAGCCTCGAAGCTCGATCAGCTTCGGGGACTACTATCGGAGTAAATAACCATGGGTAGCCTAGCCGGCTCCCCCTGGCCCTTCTGAAAGAATTACGAGCCGATTCGGCCCTCAAGAAACCAAGACACAGGGCCGCCTTCCCCTTGCCAGCTGTCTCCAGGCCGGCTATCGGAAGGCGGCCCGACTTCAGCCCTCATGAAGAAAAGCCGCGGGAGGGCCGGCTCCGAGAAGCCGGCCGTGAGAAGGCCGACTCCAGGAAGCCGGCTCCCATAAAACGGTCAAGATCGTACCCTCGAAGTCTGCATCCACATAACGGCGATGTGACGGGGCGTGGCTACAGTGAAGCCTGCCATCCCCGAATCCCGGAGCACGCCTGGCACAGTGCGCCGTACGGGTGGCCATGACCCGTCCGGCGCAGCACTGTTGCCACGATTGACCCTGATGTCATCCATGACGGGCTACCAGTACGGCCCATGGGCGGTGGGCCCCTTCGGGCAGAGAGACACCCGAAGGCGGCCAGACCTCCCCCAGTCGGCCCAAGATAGAGCCGGCTCCCCACAGCCGGCTTGCCACCTCCCTCGAAGAAGACACCCCATTAAGGAGACAAGACGCGGTGGGGCTACAGTGATCGCCCACCGGGCGGCGGCACTGTAGCCACGCCCACTTCAGCGAAGCCCTCGCCACCAAGATTGAGCAACAGTAACCAACCGCCGACAAGGCCCTGACAATGGGGCCTGCCTGTCGACCAAGGAGCCGGCAGCCGGCGGGACCCACTAGCCGGCGGGCCCCAGCAGCCGGCGCAGAAGCCGGAGAGCGTAGACACAGACGGCTGGGCCCCGTGCCCAGCCGGATTACCATTGTACCCCCGGGAGGTAGGCCTATATAAACCCCCCGGGGCATCCATGCAAAGGGAGATCAATCCCTGCTAGTCTCAGACACCACATAGGGAGGAGAAGAGAGCAAGCCGTGCCCTTCTTCCTCCTCTCGCCAAACAGCTCAAGGAGCACCGTGTAGCTACTTGTTCATCTAGTGACCATGCGGAGACCCCGCAGGGCAGCAGTAGGGGTGTTATCTCCACGGAGAGCCCCGAAGCTGGGTAAGATTTGCCAGCGTGCATGTCTTCGCCTCATCCCGTTTCCAGACACCGGCGACGTCTTACTGGCTCCCATAATGATAAGCCATCCGTTGGCATATGTCGCACCTACCACCCGACACTTGGCAACATTTATTTTGGCTGTTGATTTAGCTTGTACTCTGGCTATCATTATTTTTGTTCAACTGTTTCTTCTTATCCAACCAGATAATTTTGTTGACCTTTCATATTGGATATGCTTCTAAAAATACATGATGTTCCTATTTTTTCAGGTATTGTCGGCATGTTCAGTTGCAAGCTCATCTCTAGCGAAAACAAAAAGTTCGCTGTGCAGACTAATGTTGTAGTTGTATCCACTTTGTCTCTTTCAGCCAACCAAGATATCTCTGTTAGATGACGATGGGAGCTGCATGGTGCTCAACCTATTGCTCAAGTCAGGATATATTGGCATCTGAAACGAAGTGTATCTATTGTAATAAAGTGACTGGTAATAGAGCACAGCAGGCCTTCTTTTCGGGAGTTGTGTACAACAAAGCTATCCTTGTGAAATACGTTACATCATATATATGTGTACAATGTTTGAATCCGACTTTGTATACGACAGCGGGCCTTCTTTGATGCATCTGTTGTTCCTTTTCTAAACATATTATATTTCTCGCATAGCATTTATTCAGTGGTCATGACTTCAGTGCAAGGTTAGAAACTACACTTATTTTTCCAGTTGCTTATTTCAGCACAAAATTCAGAATAGAAGGCCCAACTAGAATCTGAAAAGGGCATGACAAAGACAATAATACCAACTGTAGTCTGATTTCTATTTTGGACATAGCAAATGCACACACATCAATAGGAGAAGGCTCATATATACAAGAAGTTCAATGATATCCGCCGTAATCAGTAATCAGGAGAATATTCTTAGCTCTTTTTTCGTTGCGCCTGTGAAATAAATATGCAACTCACGATCTGAATAAAGAAAGCAACTCAGCTTGTTAGGAATTTGCGATGGCGTTGAATCTGAGCCTGCAACGGCGGCGGCGGACCGGCGGTGACCAGGAGTGTGCGTCGGTCCTGCCAAGCCATAGTCAGCACCGTTGTGGACAGGGATAGATTGTGGAGATAGAGGGAAAAGGGATTGCAGCCATCGGGGTGAGAGTTTTGCTGAAGAGATAGGTACACAACGGGACAGAGCAAGGGAAGGAGTGGAATTTCGGTAGAACTTTTGCGCAATTCAAGAACTTGACAAGGTCTATTGTGTAAATATACCCGCAGTCACGTTATGATAACATCCAGTCCGTCTATTCCCAATCCAATGGCCCAGAATCGCTCGGTGTACTGGGTGCACGAGTTGGCTCGTTGTTCAGGATACTTCCTCCAAGCGGGAGAGCATGCTAGAGCGGGCACGTCCGAGGAAGCAAGCACGGCGGCTGCCAGAGCTAGTAGGAGAGAGGAGCCAGCCCCCTTTGGATCGAGCACGCGCACAATGCAAAACACGCAGCAACGCACGCACACTCTCAGGTCTGAGCACGCACACAACGAGAAGATCATGTATGGACACACACACAACGTGCCGCTCGACTGGGGAGGTGCGCACGCCAGCACTGTATCTCGGCCCAGGCGAGAGAGCTAGTCCAAGGCGAGCGCTGGAGGACGCCGATGCAGGCGCCACGTGGGCCGGTTAGCGGGTTCTGGACTTCTGGAGCCAAGAATGTTGCCGGAGCACCGCCGCACACCGAATGGGTCGTCTACTAGCACGGCTCTTTTAGAAAAATCTGGTCCGGTAAATATCCAAACGTTTGTGCATGTCTCCCCAAAATTCGGGGAAAGACAAGGCATACTGGTCAGAAATTGATTTCAATGGTTGGATTCAGTATACGTACAGTTACACCCGTTCTTTGATCTCACCGATGCTACTGCACCGCAACAGAAACAACATAGATGGCATACAACTAATTTAGCTAAAACCCTTAATAAAAACCTAATCACAATTTCCCGCGGCAACCAGGCATGGCCCTAGTACAGTATCTATTTCTCCCCTGTGCTGGTTTTCGACTATGAAACAATTTCTCCTCTATCCTGGTTACTGGGACACGTTCAACTCTGAAGTTACACCCGTTCTGACATGAAGAAATTTTCCCTACAGAACAGAACAAAGCACCGCTAAACATTAGCCCAGACATACTAGCAGGAAAAAACAAAAATGGCAAAAAATAAAAAACAAGAGGATTACCTCCCGAAAGAAATGCGTTACCATAGCCTTATTATCAGCGGTATTCTTTGGATTTTGTCAAAGTTATCCTGCCACAAAGTGACAAAGTTTGTCCTTTCCAGCCCTCTGGCCTTACTCCATGTTTCTCTTCTAATGCGACCCTGTTAGCCGCATGTAATTTTTTGCCACGGACTAGCACTCCAAGATATTTGACAGGCCCGGGTGTCATTGGAAGGAATAGTTCATATGGTTCGCAGTCCTACAAACCAAGCGAGCAATAGAATTATATTTCTAAGAAAAAGATTTCTTCAAAATTTCTAAGGAAATCCATTGACCCAAAGAGGCTAGCTATATATGCAACTCGGCGATTATTATTGTTCTCGTCTGAACGGACAGTTAAACACCACAACCATCTCGATTAGAACGTAGACCCCCTCGCAAAAGAAAAAGATTAGACCGTAGACCATTATAGCGGTAACACGAACCTCGCCGGCTCTTCACATCTTTCATGAACTATTTATGATTAAATAGAACGACACTACACATGCGAATACTAGAAGTAGTTGCTAGTAAGTACAGCTTGCGATTTGGGAGGTGCCAGGTTCTCAAGTCTCGGATGAAGGCAAATACGTAGGCGAACATCCATATATAGATGGAGATGATGTGTCGCGCTGCAAACTATAGCGCCATGTCATCAGAGTTTAGTGTGGTCATTCCGTGGTTTGACGCGAAAACTATTTACCTTGACGTCTTGAACTCGTCGGGCTCGGACACTATCCTCCCGTTCCGCACTTTCACTAACGGCAAAGAGAGCGTGTCCCTGTGGATCCGAAGGCTGACTTCTATGGGGAGCTGTTAGCTTGGGAGGTGCCAATCAAAGTTGCACTGGAGCGTCTACTGGATGACGATCATGCCACAAAGGTCTTTATCGTAGCCTTGCCATCCCTGATGCCTCCTACTCCTAATCTTGCAACTTGTACCGCCGCATTGCGTGAACATATTAGCCCGGCACACCAATGTGAACATATCAAGATAAGCATCGTCCATACACATCTTCCTTCACTTCCTACTCACAAGTGAGTTGTGTATTTGCTTTGTTATGAAGAAATACGCATCCTAGCTTCTCTCCTCCAACTTATAAGGAGGGTAGCTATGGCTTGCATTGAGCAAAGTCCTGGGACTGTGGGACAAAGTAGCCGAAATCACTCTCTAGTGGTCGACCCACCTTACTAGCTAGTAGTAGTATCTTGAGAAAGTGCAGATATATATAGGTCCATGTCACGACTACTATCAAATAAATGAAGGACATGGTTGATCAGAGAATTTTGATTCTCATTAAGTCAAAAACTTTTACATGGTTGTAGCATCATATAAGCTATAGCCGAAAAATGTAGAAACTGGAGACTGTAGGATCCCTATGGCCAAAGGACTCACTAAGTAACCATTTACAACAAAACCCACCATTTAGCTGGATTCTTCTAAAAACGCCCAATCGGATTTATCTATGATTATGCGAGGTAGCCTTCCTTGTTTGCATATAATATACCCAGCTTTCCAAGTATAAAATTTATTGTCACTCTCTCAGGAAAAATCTGAACCCGTAAATATCCAAACGCTTGTGCATGCCTCCCCAAAATTTGTGGAAAACAAGGCATACTCGTCACAAATTGAATTTTTTTTTTGCGGGTGTCACAAATTGATTTCAATGGTTGGATTCACCATGTTTAAAGTCATATTCACTAGATTTAAATCACTCAGTACACATGATTGGTAAGTGTATCCCACAAAACAGAACACCCATTTTAATGGAAGGAGAATGGATAATACATGTCCGGTGACACGTCTAAAATCCCTACAGCATCTTCTCCATGAACTGCCATTTTCTAGCTCCCAGTAATAACTTGGGCATCGGATCATGCAGTTGCATCACCAAACATTGGGGATTTGGGCCCCAGGCCCCTTGGGCCCAAGCCCGGGGCGTGGCTTTTTCGTAGTTATTACCTAGCCATGTTTTCTGAATGGGCCCGGGGCTTAGCCCAAAACACAGCCAGGGCCCAGGTTGTCCATCTTCACACTCGCGCAGGCAGCCCAGCTCGCCCTCGACGCGCAGACCAGTCACGCCCCGACTCCTCGTCGCCCGTCCACTGCTTGCCTGCGCCCTCCGCCGCTCGTGACGGCCGCCGGTGACTCCGCCGTTCGCCCGTGCCCTCCGCCGCTCGTGACGGCCACCGGTGACTCTGCCGCTCGCCCGCGCCTCCGCCGCTCGTCCGCCTGGCCTGCTCCGCTACTCGCCCCGCCGTTCGTCCGGCCGTCCCCTGCTCGCCTGCTGCCCTGCTCCGCCGCTCGCGCAGCCCAGCTCGCCGCCTCGCCGCTCTGCTAGCTCCTGCTCTCCGCCACACGCAGGACTGGCACACGCCGTCTGCTCTCTGCTGCCCAGGATAAGTGGCTGGGTACACCAAGACTATAACTTGTTGTATTCTGAACATTTTTGGTCGGCTAGACTGCTGTAATGTTTGGATTTGCTACTAGTAGTGATTATCAAACATTCAATTTACTTGAATTGTATTCGAATGTGAATGTTGTTGTTGCCACAGTTACTATCAATTCCATTTCGTTTTATAGAAATAAAAGATGAAGAGATAGAGCATGAATGGTTTGCTGTCAAAATTTGGCTAGCCAAATGTTGGCATTGCCAAATATTGGTAATACCAAGACTTGCCAACTATTGGCAATTTTATGTGAGATAGGCAAGCTAACTCGACAACCAACCAAGTAGTAGCCAAATTTTGGCTTGCCAATTTTTGGCACCAAACCAATTGTGCTCATATTTTTCATCCGTGGCCACAACAGAAGTGTGCAATATTGAGCGAGAAATATTTGTAAAGGTTGATGATGATGCTATTATATATCGCTTTCAATCCTATAAATCTCGCAAAGGAATTCTACCTCCTCATAGTAGTAAGTTTTCAACTTTGTACAATGTTAGTTGTTTCACTTGATGTTTATGTCTTCTCTTATGAAAGTTTGCTTTTGATTTCTCTAAGGTGTTGGCTCTTCTTCCACTGTTGATCAAGTTATGGAAGACTCTGATGAAGCAAGCCATTGATTTGGTATTCTTTTTACTGCATGTATTGTTCGTAGTTTTTGTCATCTTTTTATCTATTTTGTTGTATCTCTAAGAATTGATTTTAAATTTTTGGTGCAATTCAGCCATATTTGAGGTAGCTATAGCTTGATGGACGTTAAGTTTTTCTCTCGCGCTGAAAAAAAAAATTAGGCCCCGGGCTTGCTCCAATCCTGGATCCGCCACTGTCCACAGGTGCTTCATTCGGATTGGAAATGTACTTTGCTGCACTACTTTGTTGTATTCAATCTTCAATCTAAATGCATGTCATTTCTTGTTTCTCGCCGATGCTTACGGCACCATAACAATAGATGACATGCACCTAATTTGGTTCAAACCATCAATGAAAACCTAAACACAATTTTCTGTAGCAACCAGCGGGCATGGCCCTAGTATTCTACTTCTCCTTTGTCTTGGTTATTGAGACACGTTCGTCTCTGAAACAATATCTATTTCTCCTCTGTCCTGGTTCTAAGATGCATTGGACTCTGAAGTCACACTCTTTTTGACACGATGAAATTTGCCCTGCAGAAAAGAACAGAACAGAGCACCACTAAACATCAGCCAGACATACTTAGCTGGAACACGGAAGTGGCAAAAAGAAAAACCAAGAGGATTACCTCTCCAATGAAATGCGTTACCAGAGACTTATCGGCGGTATTCTTTGAACTGAAGAACAGCTGATTCGCATATTGTATCTTTATATTTGGAATGTTGACTCTTGAGAAATAATCATCAACAACAACTCTAGGGATCCAGATTTCCACACATTTCATGACAAAGACACGACAATCATTCCTAAAAACCAAATAAAGAGAATATCAATACAAGAAAACGTATTTCATAAATGTCTGGCAATAGACATCAAGAAACACCTGGCTGTAGATAGCATTACCCGTTTCCTTGTCTTGGCATAGCAGGATAGAGGATTATGAAATTATCAAAGCTATACTCTAGACCAACTATCTCCTTCCACAAATGTTTGAAATTACCAACCTAAATTACAGGAAATTTGCTAAAGGTTGACGTGCTGCTTGATGAGACCTGCCATTTTTATTTTATTTTTTGGAAAAAATGATGAAACCTCCTTTTTTTTGAGAATCGTGAAACCTCCTATATAGGATGCGGGCGGCGGTCAAGTTGAGGTGGCTTCGGAAAGAGCATGCAAACTCGGCCGGCCCATTTGAACAGAAAAGACAACAGAATGACACTTTAGCGAGTGGAAGATGTTCTGTAGCGCCCGGATTACTGTAGCTATCCGTACTGTAGCATTAAATTTACTACTCCTGTATCGGACTGTTTTTTCAGTCGGTTTTTTCTTCGAACATTTTAAAGTACACACTGAACATTTGTAATATACGTTGAACATTTTCTTAATATACAATGAACATTTTGATAATGCATTCGGAACATTTTTGTGATATACCACGAATATTTTTAAATACAGTGAACTTTTTTGTAATATACGGTGAACACATTTTGAACACAAATTGAACACTTTCTAAATATGTTGAACATTTTTATACACAATGAACATTTATAATGCATGTTCAAGTTTCCATAATATAAGATTAACATTTTCTAATGAACATTTATGTAATAGGCGCTGAACTTTTTATATGTCAGACAAAGAATAGAGGAAAAACATAAAAGAAAAATAACGAAAAAGAGAAGTAACAAAAGGAAAAAGGAACCCAAAAATACCAGAAAAAACCATCGAAAAACAGGAAAACATTGAAAAAAATCGGAAGCAAAAAAACAGAGAAGAAAAACTAGAAAAATACATGAAACAGAAGCAACAGGGAACAAATAACACATGATTCCATACGTGGGCCAGCCCAAGCTGAGGCGCGCCTCAACGAAGCCACGACAATTTGACACTCATGAGCGTCAAAATAGGATCTGCCCTGCTTGACAGCCGTCACATCCTCATCCTGCTGCCACCATGACACTATGTATATATCCGAAATCACTAATTAAGAAATACTCGTTGCAAAGAACACTTCACTTTTCCAGGTCGCGATAAGTGGCACACATGCAGCGCGTCACTTGTCGCAACCTGAAAGTTTTCCTTTTTTTTCGTAGATATGTTTATTCAAAACGTTTCATCTTTTAACAGTTTTGCTAAAGCATATCTAGATGTGCCATAAGTATTGCACATCTAAGTCATATGTCATTGATCTTACATTAAGATTCGTGTGAATATTTTCTTTCTCTTTTATCTTTTTCTCTTTATGCTTGATTCACTCACTTAGATGTGCAATAACTAGGGCACATCTAGATGTGCCCTAGACACACCCATCTTTTAAACCGTGCGTCCAAATCTCGAACCGTTTTCACCATTGAATTCCTTGCGTCGAGATCTTTAAAACTAAATCCCATGTTGATAGATTTTGATGAACTTTATTTTTCACAAAAAATAGGCGAAAAAACCGAACCGGGAGCATGGTTTTTTCCCTTTATGAAAGAGGCACGCTCGTGCCTCTCGCGAAATCACACCCGTGCCTCTCATGAAAGCAAAACCATGACTCTCGTGGAAGAAAAAAAACAGAAAATGCGTTTTTTTTAGTTTTCGAGAAGCACGGCCGTGACTCTCGCGAAAGCACAACTGTGCCTTCCGCGGAAGCAAAACCGTGACTCTCGCGAAAGAAAAAAAAATAGAAAACACATATTTTTTTCCCTTTCTTAGAGGCACGGCAGTGACTTTCGCGAAAGCACAACCGTGCCTCTCGCGGAAGCAAAACCGTGACTCTCGTGAAAGAAAAAAAAACAGAAAACGCGTTTTGTTTTTCCCTTTCCGAGAGGCACGGCCGTGACTCTCGCGAAAGCACAACCGTGCCTCTCGCCGAAGCAAAACCGTGACTCTCGCGGAAGAAAAAGAAAGAAAACATGTTTTTTTCGTTTCCGAAAGGCACGGCCGTAACTCTCGCTAAAGCACAACCGTGCCTCTCGCGAGAAAAAAACCGTGACTTTCGCGAAAAAAAGAAAACGCATTTTTTTCGCGTAATTTTTTTCGATTTTTTTATCGAGAAGCTAAGGAAGACCGGTGGAAAACCAAAACGTCAAAAAAAACCTAGAAAAAAACCATTTAAAAAGTCGAAAACGCGTGCGGAAAAATAAAAAAACAAAATCCGGAAGGAGCGTCCAGAGCACGACACGTGGCGAATGACTGAGAGCGCGCCAAGTGGCGCAGATTGTTGCGATGCTGCCGAAAGAGCGCTCGTTAACTAGTTGCTCCCGCATATGTCAGGCTGGATGTGTCGAGCGGGATTTTGGCCCGGCTCGTGGCCCGTTATGGACCGGACCGCACAGTCCTATCCTAGTAAAAAAATCGGTTGGTCCGAGAAAACGTCGGTCCAATCCGGACTTTAACCAGTCTGCTCGGTCAGACCGAGAAAAGGCCCAACACACGCACGAGCACACTTTCTTCGTTCACTCGCTCAATCCCGGTACCGCCGCTGGCCACTTCCTCCCCTTCCCTGCCTCCCATCTCGTCGCTGCCATCGACCATCTCCTTCCCCTTCCTCCCCGGTGACACCTTATGTTCGAGATGGAGCGCCAGCGCACGCATAGCTGGGTGTAGGCAGACCACTAGCAGAGCATGCACGGCCACCGGCCTCCCCGCAACAAACAACCTTGTCTAGGAGGTCGGCAACCTTTAGGTTTCCTTCCCCACGCAAGAACTCTGCCAGATTCACCCTAAAGTCGTCGCCATCATCCTCCAGCTCCAAGTCGAGGCACCACCGTTCATCGTCAATTACCTCGCCGTCACTGCTTCCGCAGCCTCATCAGACCTCCCCCATCGAGTTCTCGGGGAGTCAACGTATATTTTCCCTTCATTTCCCCCTTTGATCAGGACCGTAGTTGTGAATTGCCATCGTTGCCGACGCCATGTCACTATCACCTCGCCGTGTCCGGTCCTCTCGGTCCGGCCCATGCTTTGACACCACCAGTCCGGTCCCTGAAAACAGGACCACGAAGCTGCTCGGTTCGATCCGGTCCACTCTGATGCATATGCAGGCGGATCAAGATTGAACCAACAAACATGCTTACTGTGGACAAGTTGTGGTTCTTCACATATAGTAACGACATGATGTTGTAAGGAAGGTAGGCATGTACAATATATTCAAATGAGATTTGGTCATACGGAACATGAATATATTGTTGGATTACTAATTAAGATCCACATAGTTGGAATAAACATATTCAATATAAGTTGCATGCATGGTTGCCTTTTGAAGTACGCAGTTTCAAATGCATGGTGGCATGGTTAGATATTAAGAGAAGTATATTTAGTTATAATGGTTCATGGTTCTACGAACCAGACAAGCATTAGAAAAATTTCTAAGAAACAAATCATCCAAAATTCCTATGGAAATCCTTTGAACCAAAGAGAGGATGGCCCTTCCAGTTATGCAACTCAACAATACGGCAATTATCGTTGTTGTGGTCTCGAAGTTAAACACCACAACCATCTAGATTAGATCTCTTATCATTACGGCGGTAGCACAAATCTGGCATGCTCTTCACATTTTTCATGAACTATTCTGTAATTAAATAAAATGGCACTGTACACACAGGCCACAAGTGGTAGCTGGTAATTAAGTACTGGATGGGGTTTCGGAGGTGCCAGTTTTGAAAAATATGTAGGCAAACACTCATAGATAGATAAATTTTTTTAGAGTAACATCGCTGCTCTCCCGGGCTCCATTGCTGGATTTTTTGTCCAAAAGGACCCCCTAGCCAACAGAATTGACAAAAAAGACTATCCGTGAATATATTTGACAAAAAGGACCCCCGGGCCGTGGCGGCAGGCGCGGCAGGCGACATGTGGCACCTGCCGCCGCGCCAGGAGGCGGCGGGCCCGGCCGCCACGGCAGGAGGCGGCAGCGCGGGGTATAACGGACCAGCTACAGCGTCAGCAGGCGGGACGGAACGGGGCGGGCCAGGTGGGCCCAGCCGCCGCTGCGGGAGGCGGCCGGCGCTGCTCCTGTCGCCTGTAGGCCGACACAACTTGCTACTCGCGGGCCGAGTGGTGGGCCCGGCCGCCACCAACGCTGGCGGCAGCCTGCTACACGCGCTTCCAGGCGCTGCTGACAGCGGTGATTCCCACGTGCGGGAAAATGCACGCTGATGTTTTCGTTTCTTTCGCCCGGGAATCAATCAGTCCTGCTTTAGCTTCTTTATTCGCGATGATTCGCTGCTGTCCGTGAGCGGACGTGACGGCACTGCGGGAATCACTCACCCAGCGCTGGCTGTTGCTACGCAATGACACTGCTGAAATACACTCACTCGCTGCGGGTATCCGAGGCTGCGGTAGGTGAGTTTATCCTATTGTGTCGACACTACAGGGATCCTCTTCCTTTTATATACTATGCTTCTGCTCCGTGCGCAAACACACTCTCTGTGACCTCGTTCCTCTCCTTTGCTCTCTAAGTCTCTAAGTACATAGAGAAAGAAAAGCTGAGTAGGCATTTTCACTCGTGATTTAGGGTGATTTAGAGTTGGATTATGAAGATGGTGAAGTTGAAGAAAATTTAAATCAAGGTAAGGTGTATCCATTTTTGTTGGTTTCGTTCGCATGCATGATGTTTTTGTTCTGCTTGATTAGTTCCTAAGTGTGTATTTTATGTAGTTTTAGGCAATATTTCAGCACTTGGAGGAGGAGTCATTTAGAGCTTCAGGAGTAGGATTTGCGTAGCGAAGTGAAATACGAAGTTGAAGATCAAGGTATGAGCTTTGCAATACATGGATTTTTTTTGTGCATGCATGATGGTAATTAGTTAGTCTTTTAGCCATTCATTAGCTATGCGATGTTAGTGCTTAGAGGTTAGAAATAATTTCAAACGACAGATACAACATTTATATTATTTTTTTGAGAAGAGTAGGTTGAAGATGTTGTATCAATGTTAGTTGCGTCCATTAGTATTGGCATGCGAGAAGCTCTTAATACGGTAATTAAGAAAAAAAATTGCACTGTAATTGTTCATTGCATGTGGTATGTTATTTCATGTGGTATGTTTATTAATAAGTCCATGGTTAGGAAACCGTAGGTCTACTTTGTTATGTTGCAGTAATCTAAATTTTCTATGTTAAGATTAGGTGCTAATGTACTTAATCATGTATGTAATTAGGTAAAATAATTCATCTTAGTAGCAAACAAGGAGGAGATGACGTGATTGAAGAAATTGTGTTTCCATCTTCGCTGTCCCTTTTGAGGTGATGACCACATAGATGCAAGTGCTATTTTCATACTTTTGATAGCAGAAAGAAAAATCCGTGTGTAATATTGATGTTCATGTGATAATAGGTTGACTCCGTTCATATAGTACTGGTGACGGAAATTTATTCGAACTATTTGGACTCTTAATTGCATTCGCAAGCACATCCATATTGGAGCTAAGGTATAAAATGACACCGTGATTTTGTTAACATTTTTTATATTGATGTACTGTTGCGAATAATGTGTGCATGCCGCTGCAAATATTATTATTTGTAAATAAATGATTGCTATCGTATGATATTTAAAAATTATATAAAGCCGGAAGAAATTAAATGTTTACTCATATGATATTAAAATGTTATTATCGTACTATTATGTTTAATGGTTGCTTGGATAGCGAGTAATTACCATCGGTTTTACTCTCGTAGACGAGTTTGAGAAAAAAATATATCAAAATTAGTTTTTAGTAATAGTCGTTTTTACTCTCGTAGACGAGTTTGAGAAAAAATATATCAAAATTAGTTTTTAGTAATAGTCGTTTTTACTCTCGTAGACGAGTTTGAGAAAAAATATTATCAAAATTAGTTTTTAGTAATAGTCGTTTCTACTCTCGTAGAAGAGTTTGAGAAAAAATATATCTTTAAATACCCGTTAACCAAATATTTGTAAGCAAATGATTCTAGAAACAAACCGAATATTTGTAACAAAAATACGGTTATTATTTTAGTCGTATGATATGTAAATGTTGTCATCGTTACTAAATGTTCAGTTACTAATTATTTGAAATGTAAACGTGTATGTTGGTTAGGTACTATGGAAAATTTAGTAGTGTACTATGGGAACGTCTTACGCGACGGTCCATTCGGGGTGGATGTGTCTTTGTGCGAGTCGACTACAGTTGTGGTGAGAGACATGGTCAACGTGGGTTACGCAGCTGTTAGAAGGTGCATCCGAGCGGTGTTTGGCCCAGTGATGCAAGAAAAAAAAATGACAATGGAGGCCTTCGTCGTTGACGGAGGAAATGATGGGACAGTTGCCCGTTGGGGTTTGCGGCCTGTCACAGGTGATCGGTCGTGGGGGTCGTACATGAGGTTTGCAAGCAATCCCAATAACTCAATGTATGGTCAGCCGATGGTGTATGTGGAGTTCATTTCAGTCACTGATGTTGCCGGATGCAGTAGCAGGGGTGGTGAGGTCGAGTTGGCCATCACATCAGCCCCTAGCATCGGCCCATCGGAACCGACGGGCGGCCAGCCTGTGTATGACACAGGATATTGGTCGGCGGGCGTTGACATGAGCGAACACGTGGAGGGATTGCCGGAGGCGCTAGATGATGATGATCATTCTTCTGCGTCTTCGGAGTCAAGCGGAGAAGAAGATGTTCCTCCTCAGAGGGCGGTCGCGGCGGCACTGCAACCTGGGTTTTTACAGGATATGAGCATCACCAACGAATTTCACTCTGCTTCTGGCCTAGGAGCGGGAAGCCTGGAGGTTGGGCAAGTTTTCCCAGATAAGAAGTCTGCTTACCAGGCAATGGGTAGCTATGCAATCGGCATCCACCGCCAGCATAGAGTGAAGCAGTCTGATAAAAAAGAGTTGAAGGTCATATGCATCCACACCGCGAAAGGTTGCCGCGGAAGAGTTCTCGCTCGACTGAAGCCTGGTGTATGTCAGTCATGGCATATCACAAAAATAGTGGAGTATACCTGTGAGCAAACTGGGACTCTTTCAGATCACTGCAACGTGACAGCAAAATTTGTGGCACAGACGTTGGAAACAATTGTGCAGGGAAGTCTCAACATTAGTGTTAGGGCTCTGCAAAAAGATGCAGAGGATCTAATTGGATTCCCTGTTAGCTACAGCAAGGCTAGGCGTGCAAAGAAAAATATATTCAAGAACTTGTATGGTACCTATGAGGAGGCATATTCTTATGCCCCTAGAATGCTTCATCAAATAGCAAGTGCTAATAGGGGGACTCAAGTTTGGCGGAGAGAACGTCCAAACCCAATGAACCCGGGTGAGCTAATCCTGGACCACTTATTCTGGGCATTCGCCCAGACTATACAAGCCTTCAGGCACTGTCGCCCGGTATTATCTGTTGATGGTACCTTTCTCACTGGAAAGTACAAGGGCACACTATTGGTGGCGATTGCAGCGGATGCAAATAATCAGCTTCTTCCTATTGCATATGCATTGGTCGAGAGCGAGAACAAAGATAGCTGGTTGTGGTTCCTGAGCTGCGTGAAGATTGGTGTCGTGAAAGAGCGTAAAGGTGTTTGCATCATTTCTGATCGCAACACTGGATTATTAAGCGCTCTTGAAATAATTAAGGCATCGGAAGAAGAGTGGGGTTGGCCCGATCTAGAGGGAAGGTGGTGCATGAGGCATTTGGCAGCAAACTTTTACTCCAAATTCAAAAACAAGGATTGGTTCAAGTTATTCAAGAGGATGTGCATGCAAAAAACTGAAGCCAAAATGAATGCGATATGGGCAGGTATCAATGGTGAGATCGACCGCGCGGCCTTGCCGCAGAGAGAAGACCGGAGGGGTCGTAGGACGGCCATAAATTTGAGCCAGTGGATCACCGAGAATTGCCCTCATTTGGAGAAGTGGGCGTAGGCTCACGACACCGGGGCTCGGTATGGAATAATGACCAGCAACATGTCAGAGGTGTACAATGGTGTTCTTAAAGGGGTGCGAGCACTGCCTATCACAGCCCTAATTGAAGAAACTTGGAACCGGACCCTGTCATACTTTGCAGACAGGGTCACCGTCGCCAAAGCACAAGTTGAATTGAACAAGCCATGGTCCGAGAAGATGCAAAGACATCTGGACGAGAAAGCAAAGAAGTCCCAAAGTCATGGCTGCAGGAAAGTGGACGCACTTAGGAATAAGTGGGAGGTCAATGTGCGAGCCAAGTACGTTAAGGGTCACCACAGAGGATCAAAAAAGCAAGCTGTCACCCTTGGCTCAACCTCCTGTGAGTGCACTTGTAACAAGCCCAAGCTTGAGGGCTACCCTTGCAGTCATGTGCTCCGGGCGGCTGCTGTTCAAAAAATCAGCGTCGAGCCATACATATCGCCGTACTTCAACATGTACAATCTGTACAACACTTGGAACGGTGAGTTCTGGGCTTGGGGCATTGATATGAACTACAAAATGTTGTGGCCAGATGGGCCGAAATGGGTTCCGAACGCCGACTTGATGAGAACCGCAAAGGGACGACGTCAGTCTAGGCGTCATCGCAATGACATGGACCATAGCCAGATGGGAGAACCAAGGCGATGCCGCGTTTGTAGGTGTCCTGGACATTCACGCAAAGACTGCCCGTATCGAGCCAACAACAACGCATGATGTTGATATATATGTACTCGCCATGTCTATTTATATTTCTACTCGTTATGTGTACTTATATTAAATTTAAATTGATTCTCTTTGTATTATTGTACTCCTGATGTTAACTTTAGATAATTAATGTAAATCGTATCTCTTTGTATTTTTTAAGTTAATTTTGATTTGCATTTGTATTTCTGTCTTCCTCGTAATTTATATTTGTATGTTTGTGTGCAGGTTATGGGTGAAGTGCCAGTGCTTTTGCAGGGGCCCCATGACGCCGGCCACCGTTGCCACCTATTTTTGAAACCAAATACTAAGCATGATTATCGGCCTTTCAGACTTCGAACCATAAAGAAAATATGGCCAATACACAATCAATTCCTTGCTCACCTTGACGCTTATGGACTACAAGGTTTTGCTAGGCTCACATCATGCCACGACCAAGTACGTTCGGACCCATCCCTTTTGACATCCCTCGTTGACCGGTGGAGACCTGAAACCCACACCTTTCACTTTCGTTTTGGGGAGCTTGCACCTACACTGAAAGATGTTTCTATGATCACTGCTCTACCAATTAGAGGTGAGCCAGTAGTCTCTCCATGAGTGTCTCCATCTTGGGCATTAGATATAGCAGCCCGTCTTGGGATGGAAATGCCAGAATCACAACGTTCTGGTAACCCTCGGGGCATCCCACTCGTCTGGCTTCGTGATAACTTTTTTAATTTTTCTAGCTTCGCCAATGAGGAGACGAGAAAAAGACATCTGTTTGCGTATTTGTTGTGGCTCCTCGGGAATCTATTTCCAAATTCACATGGGGACGTTGTTGTCCCTGGTCTCATCTACATTGCAGAGAATATGGTAGATGAACCTTTATCCGAGCAGCCAAAATATAGCTTCGGTTCTGCCATGCTATCTCATACATACAGAGGCTTGTGTGATGTTTTCCACGCAAAAAACCTCTTTCGCACAAAAAGCTCCATTACTTTGTGTCGCCTATGAGTTTCTACAGTTGTGGTCCTGGGAATACCTCCCTGTAGGACGACCTCGTATAGTACAACCCATATACCCATACGACTTTAGTGAGGGTGCTTGCGCAACTATGGCCACCATGTGGACAAAGGCACGGAAACGTTGGTCTCCAGATATTGCGAAAAATTGTTACCCTATGTACCACCAGCAGTTTGAGATACTTGATGAGGCAGAAGTCACATGGAACACGTGGACTCAGGACCAGCTAAAAATGGTCTTTGATGCTCGACACTTCACACCAGGCATGTTGACCGATAGTGCATTCTGGCTGACTCGCTGCAACTTATTGTTCCTGTGGTGTGTTGAGCCTTACAACCCAGAGCGTGTAATGAGACAATTCAGTCTCTATCAAGAAATTCCACCACCTTTTCCCAGACGTATTGACGAGGAAACACATAAGTAAGATGTGACATCCCTAAATAGTTAGTGTCCTTTTTAATTTACTAAACTCACACTTTGTTACATAATTTGCAGGCTAACCAATATGGGCAGGGGCTGGAGTTTATACGATTGGAGGGAAGAGAACATTGAATGGGTACACAAGTGGGAAAATGAAGCGCTAGCAGATATAGTGCATCAACTTAGGTATATTTTATGTACATTATTTTTTACGATGATCATACGATGCGTGAAGATGCTTTGCTTTCATCACAACGGTTTATGTAATTATTTAATTTTGTAGACCGTACGATGGAAGTACAGATCAAGCGTACAAGTAGTGGTACTGCATGAACACACGTGCTAGCCTGGCCAGTCAGCCAGCTAATATACCAACACATCTCACACAAGAGGAGCAGGCGCGGAGACATGTTGAGCTGCATGCAGCTTACTATCATGACCAGATGGTAATCACTTGTAACTTTTTTAGGCCCATCATTTCATAATCATTTGAACTAAATAACATTCAAATATTGTTCAGCTTGAAAATGTCGATGAAGTAGGGCAGATGGCTACGGATAGCATGCCGGCCTAGGGCCCATATCGCAAGACATTCCAGAAACTTTTGCAACAATTCGTGGCAAAGAAGTTCAGATGCGGTAGAGGCGACGACGTTGTCACTGGAGCATACATGCCGGTAGCGAGGTCAGCCAGACCGAGTGCGGCGCCGTCGTCCAGACCGAGCGAGGCGCGTACGAGCCATGAGCAATGGGGGGAGGGTCCGAGTACTAGAACGACATTGCCACGACATGACTCATCTCTGCCACTGCATCGCTCTTCTTCGATGCAGCTTCGTCAGGGGCAGACATCTCAGGACCATGGCACGGGCTTGGATTCAATGCCTGAGCAGTTTCTTTCCCCTAACCCATATGCGTACATAGGATATGGGGCATACACCCAAAGTGAGGGATCTCAGCCGTATCTCTCCACGCGAGGGATCCCCATGCCCGAGGAGACTCGTGTACCAGATTTAAACCAGCACAACGTACAATGGCCAGACAGTATAGGAGAGGGATATGCTCAGGTAGTCATGTTTACATTTCAATGCATTTACAATGATATCATATATTATCCTCTAACAGTTTGTTTAAAATGTTTCTATGTGCAGGACACACCTGATGTTAATTGGGGCGATGAGAACACCCAACGCGGCGTCAACACAGGCCTCCGGGGAGCATCACATGATCTTGGCGACCCGGTTACATCATTAGTTACAGAGTTCTTCGGAGGGGACGTTATTGGCCCATCTTTTATCCCCGCGGAGTCACAACCATACGCCTACAATTACGCTTCAGGTTCGCAACAAGGATTCGCGACTCCACCACCTACGCAGGACTCGCAGACACATGAAGCCGAATTGGAGTACGGCCGCGGTCTTCGTGTGACCCGGCCACCTAATCGCTTGTCGCCTTCCGGTCGTAAGGAAAGGCCAGGTGGTCATCGTAAATTAGGGTGATTCATCTATGCACGTGCGCGACCCATTGTATCTACATATGTCTGTATCAGACTTTTCGATTTGAACATCTATGTATGCTGAAATAAAAATGCACCAGTCAGGAACAATTTTTCCCGCCTATATCTCCCGCCATACTATCCCGCTCCACTCTTTTGCTTATGTTAGGCCGAAATGAATTTTTTTTAAAAATTTGGGCTGATGAATACTGTGCAACCATTGCCCGTCTTAGACATTGAAAAAATATATTTTCAGGCAACGCTTTCCCCTCAATATTTTAGAAGGACTGCAGAAAAGCATCCATTTTTATGGACTGAGGAGAGCGAGGACGAAGATGATATCTTCATGCCGCCGCTTCCGGGTTCTGCATCGTCAAAGGGCAAGAGTTCTGCATCGTCCAAGGGCAAGAGTACTGCATCCTCGAAGGGCAAGAGTTCTTCATCGTCCAAGGGTAAGAGTTCTGCATCCTCGAAGGGCAAGAGTTCTGCATCGACGGAGGATGACGATGATGCCTTCATATAGTTTTTAAGCTATATTCCAGTTGTACCGTTTAATTCAGATGTACTTGCATTATTAGTTTGTACTCTCTTATTGTAAGGCATTATGTTCTATCTTAATTTCATTTTATAGTTGTTGCACGATGTTCGATAATTAGTGGAGGGAAAGAAAATGCCACTACTTTATTCTAAAACTATATATTTTTTCCATCACGACAAGGTACAACTGAAAATAAGATACAACACGACAAGGTACAACTGAAAATAAGATACATCGTAGAATTTAAATAAAGCTACATTTAACTACTGAAATGAAGCTACATTAAACTGCAGAAATAAAGATACAAATGATTGCGAAATTTAAAATACTACCACAGGAATCTACTGAGTCCAACGTGGATATTTTCCTTTTCCATCGCCAGCTTCTTCTGCTGCCTTGGCCTGACGAGCCCTTTCTTTCTTTCTTTCTCTGCCTCTCCGCCTCACGAGCCTCCTTTCGCTGTCGTTCCTGCTCCTCCATGCGACGAGCCTCTTCCCTGTTTTTCTTTCCTAAATTCTGAAAAAACCGGTGTTGCTCCGCATAGTATTCTTTTAACTCTCTCTCTTGCTCTGCTTTCTCCTCAGCTTCCGCCTTCTCGCGTCGCTCTTCCGCATAGAAACTATTCCACGCACGGCGACTTCTTTCACGAATCTCAGTCACTGCCCAAGCGGGCATCTCCGTGTCAATCCAACGATAGTACATGCACAGAGGCGGAGGAGACTACAACAAGAAACCAGAATGTTATTAAAGAATCTATCAAAATACCAACAATATCTATTTGTGATGGTTATAGCATACCGGAGGCTTGTCGTACTCTGAAATAGCTATGGGTGGATCTTCCTCATAATTGGCGCACATGAAAAACTTCATGCCCAACCAATCTGAAAAATCTGTAACCTCCTTCACCTTGCAAAGATCGCCACACCAACACCGCAGGACTGCCATCCCCGGAGGCAAACTTGCATTCTTCATTTTCCTCGGCCTAATGCTTTGATCCGAGCAAGGCAAACTCATACCGACTGAAAAATGTGTTACACATTTTGCGCGCTGCCGATTTCGAGGATGGCTGGACGAGAGCCTCGGTGACTCCTTTTATAAGCTCAGACGATAAATGATGGCGAGAAAATTAAGCGGGGATATTTACGATCCCTGTAGTGTCGGCACAACAGCTTCCCGTAGCCTCGGATTCCCAGTGCCATCGCATCCGCTGAGGCAAAAGAAGCAAAGGCAGGATTAATTCCCGGGCGAAAGAACCAAAAGCGTTCATATTCCCGCGCGCGTCGGAGTCACAGCCGTCACTGTCGCGCCTCGGAATCAGCGCCGTCTGCGCACTGTCGCGCGTGCAGCAGCACAGGACAGGCCGCCTCGGCTGGTGGCGGCGTGGCCCACCTGCTGGGCCCGCGCGCAGCAGGCCTTGTCGGCAGGATAGCGATAGCGGCAGGGGCGGCCGCCTCACCCGGTGGCGGCCGGGCCCACCTGGCGCGGCCCGTTACGTCGCCGGACTGTGCACTGTGCACACACCGTTATACACCGGGTTGCCGCCTCCTGTTGTGGCGGCCGGGCCCGCCGCCTCATGGCGTGGCGGCAGGTGACACGTGTCGCCTGCCGCGCCTGCCGCTACTTGTGAGGGGGTCTTTTTTGTCTATTTCGTCTGCGGGGGGTCTCTTTTGTCAATTTCAATGGGCAGAGGGTCTCTTTCGACAAAAAATCCCATTACTGGAATGAAGCCAAAGCATACGTATCAGCTCATAGACCAGTCCAGGAAGTAAAACTAGCTACCAAAATGTAAATAAGTGGTGCCAGAGGCCTAACATGACAGATTCCAGTTGGTGATTAATGTTGCAAAGCAACATGTCATCATAGCTTGATGTGTTCATCCGGTGGTTCGACGCGACAAGGTGGTGCGTCTTGAACTCGTCGGATCCCATCTTCCTGTTCCGCACTTCCACTAATGGCAAAGAGCAGAGTGTCCCTGTGGATCCGGAGGATGCCGAACTGTAGGAAGAGCAGTTAGCTTAGGAGGCGCTGAAGCTGCACCGCAACTTCTACTGGGTACCGAGGAGCCCACAAGGATGTGAGCTGTAGCCTTGCGATCCCTGATGCCTCCTACTCCTAATCTTGCAACTTGTACTGCATTGTGTGAATATATTAGCTTGGCACCAATGGAAACACACCAAGATAAGCATCATCAATATGCATCTTCCTTCACTTTCTACTCACAAGTGAGTTGTGTATTTGTTGTGTTATGAAGAAATACGTACCCTAACTTCTCTCCCCCAACTTATAAGGATGGTAGCTATGGCTTGCACCGAGGAAGTCCTGGGACTGTAGGACAAAGTAGCTGAAAATCACTCTCTAGTGGTCCATGTCATGCCTATTACTAAATGAAGGACATGGTTGATCGGAGGATTCCAATTCTCTTTAAATCAAGAACTGTTGCATGATTGCATTTTGCAGCATCTTATAAGTTGCGACCGAAAGCTGTAGAAACTGGAAGCTATACGACCCTAAATGACCAAATGACTCAGTAAGTAACCATTTACAACAAACCCACCATTTTGTTGGACTCTCCTAAAAACGCCCAATCTGATTTATATATGATTATGCAACATAGCCTTCCTTTTTTTTTTTGCATATTTTGCGTACAATATGCACAATTTTACAAGTACTATTTATCATCACTCTCTCGGAAAAATCTGGACCCATAAATATCCAAACGTTTGTGCATATGCCTCCTGAAATTTTTTGGGGAAAGACAAGGCATACTGGTTACAAATTGATTTCAATGGTTGCATTCACTATATGTAAAGTCATATTAGCTGGATTTGAAACACTCAGAGCACATGATTGGTAACTGTATGGCACCGGTTTAGAGCTCACAAAACAGAACGCCCATTTTAATACATGTGCCAGTAACACTGTCTAAAATCCCTACAGCATCTTCTCCATGAACTGCCATTTTCTAGCTTCCAGTAATAACTTGGGCATCAACGGATCTTGCAGTTGCATCACCAAACATTGGCGCACAGAGTAAGTGAAATAATGCGATGCACGAATGATCAGATGAATGCTTAATGGATATTAAGGAGCTGGGAAACCACACTCAGGCGGCCACAGATTCTTCATTTGGTGATTGGGAATGTACTTACCGAAAAAAGGTTCCCCCGCTTTGTATTCGAAAGCAAACCACCATGATACATATTGCAATGCTAGGGCGAGCAGCGCATCAAGCCCAAAGAAAAAGAAAAAAAAATGCCAACAACGGCAGCTCGACAAAGCGCGGCAGACCCACGACCGCTGCGTCCTCCGGATACAAACCACCACAGCCCGAGACTCCGATCTACCGCGAACTAAGCAGCACCTCCAAAAAGGGATGCGACGCCGACGACGCTGCTGCCCGGACAAGTCCTAGGGTTTCCCCCAGTACGCGGAGGGAGGTGGGGGATAGGTACTCCCGACACCCTCCAAGAAGGGATAGTGGCACCTGCCGGTGTCACCGCATCGGAGCCGGACGAACCGGCAAGGATTTCTCCCGCACGCCAAACCCCACCGGCCAATCGGAGCCGACCAGCCAAACCACCGCTCAACCATGCGCCATCACGGTTGCGCCGCCACCAACGCCGTCTCGCTGCGAGCACCATCACGAGGCCAAGAAGACCGGAGAGAAGATCCAAGCGACGGGAGCAGCAGCACCGAGGCCGAGCGGGAGGGAACCACCTCCACCACCGTCGTGCGAGAGGCTCGCGCCTCCGACACCGTCGCGGTAGCCGTCCGGACACGGCAGTGGGGCATACCAGGCCACCCCTGGCCCGGCCAGGCCCGAAATGGGCCCACTAAGCCCCGCCGACCATGCTGCAGCAGGCTGGCATCGACGCCACCAGCCCCCGCTGATCATCGCCGCTCGCCACCGCTTCCTGATGGCCACGCCAACGCCACGCCAGGCGCCGGCCCGCCCAGGCCCAGATGGGGCCCGAAGGGCCCAGATCTGGGCCGGGCGGGCGCCGCCAGCCCGCGCAGCCCCGCCGCCAACGGCGCCGCCGCCGCCGCACAGGAAACCCCGCCGCCGCCTGAAGACACAACCCGGAGCGCTCCGTCCCGTGCCGGAGAAACCCTAGACGGGTAAGGGCCAGGGGCCGCCGCCGCCAACGTCGCCCGAGCCAGACCCGCGGTGGGCGCCGGCGATGGCGGCAGGGAGGAGGTGGAGAGAGGGAGAGGGCTCGCGGGGAAGGGGGGAGGCGCGGCCGGCCGCCCGTGGGGGCGGCGCGGTCGCGGTCGAGAGGAGAGGAGGGGGGGGGGGGGGGGGCGGCTCGGGAATGTACTTTGCTGCACTACTTTGTTGTCTTCAATCTTCGATCTAGGTGCATGTCATTCTTTGTTTCTCGCCAATGTTTACTGCAGCATAACAATAGACGACATACAACTAATTTGGCTAAAACCATCAATGAAAACGTAATCACAATTTTCTGCGGCAACAAGCGGGCATGGTCCTAGTACAGTATCTATTTCTCCTATGTCCTGTTTACTGAGACACATTCGTCTATGAAACAATATCTATTTCTCCTCTGTCCTGGTTACTGATACGCGTTGGACTCTGAAGTTACACTCTTTCTGACACGATGAAATTTGCCCTGCAGAAAAGGACAGAACAGAGCATCAGTAAACATCAGCCAGACATACTTAGCAGGAAAAACCGAAGTGGCCAAAAGAAGAACAAGAGGATTACCTCTCGAAGGAAATGTGTTACCAGAGACTTATCAGCGGTGTTCTTAGAACTGAAGAACAGCTGATTCGCATATTGTATCCGTATATTTGGAATGTTGACTCTTGAGAAATAATCATGAAGAACAACTCTAGGAGTCCAGATTTCCATACATTTCATCACAAAGACACCGCAATCATTCCTAAAATCAAAGAAAGCAGAAACATCAATACAAGAAAATATATTTCACAAATGTCTGGCAATGAACATCAAGAAACACCTGCTTGTAGTTAGCCTTACCCGTTTCCTTGTCTTGGCATATCAGGATAGACAATTCTGAAATTATCGAAGATATACTCTCGATCAACTATCTCCTTCCACAAATGTTGGAAATTGCCAACCTAAATTACAAAACATCAGCATTCACATGACTAAACATTGAAGGTGAACATACTAAAGAAACTAAGTGAAGAAACAAAGAGGAAGATTTGCAAATAGAATTACTTACAAGCATCTCGCTGACCACAACTTGATAACGAGACTTCTTATGGAACAAGGAATCCATAAATACAAATTGACGGTTTTGTAGGTCGACAACAAATAAAAACCAGTGCTTACAATGGCATATAGGAAAGAATAGCTGCAACCGGAAAATATATTTGTAAGAACCAGTTCATATATTACACTAAAATAAGAGACGAGAACTAGGATAAAGAGCAATAACAAAATACCATACCAGTTCACATGCATCAATTTTCTTTACTAGACTTGCACCTTTAAAAGTATTTTCTATGAGTTTAAACTGATCTTTATTATTGTATTTTAGAATGTTTTCCTGCAAAATATATAAGAATCAGCAGCCAAACCATAACAAAACAGATTTTGGCACGTATATATGTGGAAACAGATGGAGCTTCTAATGAAGAGAATTATTACCCCAATATAAGAGAAGAAGTAATGTTTTTTAGAAACTGATGGATGGCAATCATCAAACAATTTCCGGCAGAAAACAGAAATCAGAAAGTTATTGACATGACCCCCTGGCATCAATGACTGACCAAGAGAGAGGTAGGAGCAGCGGACCTTGCGATATATAATGGCAGTCATGCTGCTCACATAAAGATAGAATATAAATGTTAATACGATGCAGCGAAGTATTTCTTTTGCATAATGCAGAATCAGAAGAACAATAATTGAGCTACAGAAATGAAACAGGAAAGAGCATATATACCACTGATATCTTTCACTCCGTGCAAGTCTGCAAAACACCGCATAATATCTCCTCTCAAGAGCAGAGACTGGAAATCGATTTGTTTCAGGGACAGAAGGACTGGATGAGAGAAGAACTCTCCTCGGATCATGAGGTGTTTTCTTTCTTCTAGAAGAACTAGTGCTAACCTTGATTACATACTGAACTTTGGATGCGGGGGTATAATCGGAAGAGCGATTGTCATGAGACTTTGCAGAACTGATAATGCTATTAGAATCATCATCGACATTTTTACACAATTGACGGCAACTCACGTCGAACTTCCTTTCATCAGAAATCTGCACATGTGGAGAATCATTGGACTGCAACAGAAAAATATTAATATGGTTAATATGATGGTGTCATGTCATGATCAGCAGAGGGAAAGCAACACAGCTCAGAGATTTTTTTTAGCAAATAAAAATGACTTACAAGTGGAGCTTCTGCAGTTGTGTCAGCAGCAGAAACAGGGGAAGTGAAACGTCTGCTCGTAATTATCACACATTTTTTACCGGAGGGATTAGCATTTGATTGCTGAGAGTGATCCAGAGTAACTATGACATTGTGATTCTGCGCACCAGGAACAAAATTAGATCTCAAGTGGAATGGAAAATGAAACTGACAAACCTAGCTTCTAAATAAACTGGAGGTAAATATTCAGACTCATCGGCATCACAGAACTGGAAGAATAGAGAGTGGAGATAATTTTTCATACCAAGACCTAGATTACCTAGTATAAGTGGACAACCTTACAGAAGTTGCATATATACTATAAAGCAATAAATTAATTAGGACTACTTATACTGAACAGGCGGAAAATAAAGCATCCAGAAATAAACACATTTAATACAGGAGATGCGCAAACAAAGCTTCTTAACATAAAAGTGACAGATAGTTTCATAAAATTGAACCTTGCTGGCTAATAAATTATACTCCCTCCGTCCCATAATGTAAGACGTGTTTTGACACTACACTAGAGTCAAAAAATGTCTTAAATTATGGGACGGAGGGAGTACAATATAGACTAACCTTGTCAGTAATACTCTGGCTGGGCATCACAGAACAAACTGGATAGAAATCGTCCATTTCATGGTGAAGATCAGAAAGAGGTCTGTGGACATTGACCATTTTCTCAGCAGGTTCTTTCAAATTGGCATTGGGAAGGAAGAAGTGAGCTTCAGCAGCAGCATCATCTGGTTGCTGAATGTCAGTGTTGTCCAACACCTTGATTAAGTTAAAGATGTGTATATACCAACTATTAGTGTGAGGAGAGTGATACAAGGAATTAACAGTAAAAGCCAAAAGTGTATCTGCACGAGTTTTACCAGGTTTCTGCCATGATGGAGTAGGCGGGCGAGGAGCTCGTCAGAGTTGGCCGCTGTCCTGAGAGCGACGGCCGCCGCCGCCGCCTGCAGCCTGCCGCATGCGGCGCCCGAAACGGACGTCAGGCGGAGACACTCCATGGGGAAAAGATGTCAGTCCTCATGCTGGCTAGGCGGCTTGCTAATTAAGGTTGACGTGTTGCTTGACAACCATCACATCCTGTTGCCACCATGACAACATTGCATATGCAGGCGGATCGAGTCTGAAACAACGAACATGCTTACTGCGGACAAGCGGTGGGTCTTCACACATAGTGACGACATGATGTAGTAAGGTAGGCCGCACATGTTGGAGATTTCTCTCATCGTTTCCATGTACGCACACATAATGACGACATGGAGCTGATGCTATTTCTGCTTCGTTCCACCCTCCTCCCTTTTCTAATAGGAGTATGTATAATGAGTACCTGGTCCAGCTGATAAGCTATCGCGTAGTTCAAATCGCCGGCAACGTCCGCCACCAACCGCCAACTTCCCCGCGCTGGTCAACTACCGGAGGACGTCGCGCCCCCGGCCAACCGACTAGAGGCAGCGACGGCCGTCGCTGCTCCTGTTCACACCGCCCAGCCCGTTCCAGATCCGGGGGTGGCGCCGCCGCCCAGCCCGCGACTGTTTAGGAGATCCAGCAGGAAGCGGCGGCGCCATGGGGGCTGTGGGGAGCTCGGTGAGCGTCGGTCAAGGGCGGGGAAAGGGAGGAGCAGGGGCGGCGCCATGGAGAGACGGCGGGGGCGCGGCGTCCGTCTGTATGTGGAGGAGGCCTGCCGCACGGGGGTCAATGGCAAGAAACCACGACATTTGCGGCTAGGTTGGTAGAAAATCACCAACTCATTAATCCGTTGCAGAAAACATCAGAAATTTGTTAAATCGTTGCAAAAAGTACGGATAAAATGATTTGATCTGTTTAATCACTTTCTTATAAGTGGGATCAAATTGTAAAAAATAATTTAGCAAAAATAATAACACATACACCCCTAGATCTAAAACATAAAAGCAATCACATCCTCCCAACACCGACGTCCTATCCACTACATGCCGCCGCCGCTCTGCTCCGTCATCGCCTCAACCACCACCAGCAACGGCGTCGGCAGCAGCAGCGGCCGGGCCATCGACCACCACTCATCGTGCCTCTGCAACCCTTACCGCTCCTCCACCTCCAAGCCGCCAAGGCCAAGCATGAGTACCAGGAGCACCAAAGACTCGGTATTCTCCGGCTACTCCAAGCAGCAGCACGGCCATGGCAATAATAAGAAGAAGAGCACCAATGCTGCTGCTGGGACTTCAGAGAAGAGGTTGGTAAGCCCGGCGACGTCATCCAGGTTCCTCCTCAACTCCTCCCGCCTGCAGTCCGATGACCTCGACGTCCTCGTGCTACCCCCGCCTCCGCCGCCGTCATTCATCGACGTGTTCCCCAGCGGCGAAGGGAAACCGACGTCCCTCATCGATGCGTTCCCCGGCGACACCTCACTTGCTATTTCCTTTCGCCAAGATCGCTGAGCGGGCCGGCCCCTTGCGTGGGGATGTTGAGGGCGGCGGGGAGATCACGGGTGATGAGCCAGTGCGAGAGCGGAATGAGCTCGTGCAGCGCCGGCAGGTCCTCGTGGAAGCACGCGAACCAGCTGGGCTCCTCCTCCTCCCGGCCCGGAGCATAGCGGCGGCGGATGGCAGCAGCGCGGCGGCGACGCGTAGTGGATAAGGCGTCAGTGTTTCATGGGGAAGGGTCTGGTTGCTTTTGTTTTGTAGATCTAGGGGTGTATTTGTTATTTTTTTTGCCAAGTCAATTCCTTACAATCTGGCCCCACTTGTAAGAAAGTGATTAAATGGGCTAAATCATTCGATCAGTGCTTTTTGCAACGACTTAACAAATTTTCTGATGTTTTCTCCAACAGATTAACGAGTTGGTGATTTTCTGTAAACCTAACCGTAAATGTGGTGGTTTCTCGGCGCACGGGGATCAACTCGTCAAGGGGAATTTGCTGGAAGGATCAACTCGTCAAACTGACAGAGAGAATTTCAAGTTGTTTGTTACTGCTAACTGTTACTGCAGCTGGCTCGCAAATTGACATTAGATTGAACACTATTTTATGTAGACAACTACAATAGAAACAAACAACTTTTCATCGTGAGAAAACTTTCAATCTATTCATCTTCAATCATGGCAGCACAACAAACCCAGAAATAATAAAAAATACATCCAAATTGGTAGACCATCTAGTGACAACTATAAGAACTGAAGCGAGCCGAAGGTACGTCGCCGCCATTGCACCTCCCTCACCAGAGCCGAGCAAAACTTGTTATAGCAAACAGTCTGAAAATCATCGTGCTAAGGCCTCATAGAACCAGCGCAGTAGAATAGCAACCGCCCGTGAGGATCTAACGTGAAAATACATGAACATACACAAACTACGATCAAATACGAGCAAATCCACAGCTTGAGGTGAAAGAATAGAAAAACACCAACTTGGTCAGACTGGAGATACACGACTCAAATTAGTTTTTAAGATTTATTTAGAACTCATGGTGTAAGTTTCAAAACTTATCGGTGTAAGTTTAAAAATTGTTGATGCAAGTTTTGTAACTTACATCTATGTCATATATATCCAATCTAAGAGCATCTACACCAAGGCACACCAAATCTGGCATCCTATATGTCCGGGGCGCATTTGTGGACAATAACCGGTCAATCCTCAAATTGCCACGTCCAAGGTTGTGTACCTTATATCCGGTACCTAAATCCATACTATGCATGCAATTTTTTTTTCTCGGAAAGGATGATTACCTTCAGCCTCTGCGTCAAGCGATGCATACAGCCATCTTATTACATTCATAATATACATGAAGGAAACTACGTAGATGATCAATGAAATAAACTAACATAAATGTAAATTGGCGGGTGCTAGCATCTAGAATGACAAAAAGCAGTGCTCTCATCTCCCTATTAAGTGTGTTGCTCCTGCATTTCCTCCCTAGTACACTGTATTTTACTTTTATAAAATCAGTTATTTAGTCCTGACACGCTGCTAAAATATGCAATGCGTCATTTACTCTCTTCGGGCATGCCACGTCATGCATCAAAAAGAGCATTGTATCGTCAACTAAAGAACATAAGCCACACCCCTACCCCAATTAGGAGATGAATAAGGCCTATAAATGTGGTAATCCAATTTAGCTCTCTCGACAAAGTATTACCATTATATCTGCCAGTATGTTAAAAAGCAACGGGACAAGGATCGAATTACCCTGAATATGCCTTTGCAAGTACGAAAAAAATTCCCATTGTCTTATTAACTTTCACACCAACACCCCCTCCCTTAAAACAAGAGGGATATGCCTGCGTCGTGTTAAGTAAATCCTTTACGGTGGGTCCTGCCTGAGAATATTCAAATCTCATCAAGTTCTTTGAAATCAATTTCAAAGTTAGTACTTCTTCTTAGGCAGGATTTATTGTGTGTGGGACATAGAATGAAGAGCAAGAATGCAAATTGCCTCCATGCTTGACGAACCACCTGATTCAGAAAAAGGGGGATCGCCCCTTTGTCCTGGGGCAAAACGGGCACAACCCTTCTCTTCCCACCGGTGGTGGTTGTGAGGAAGCGCAGAGGCACCACGACGGCAGAGGATGCTTCCTGGATCCAAACTGTGCGGGCCCCCAACATATCGTCCTTACTCTGCCGCCGCTCCATGAGTGCCTCCGGCAATCTTTCGGTGGCCATCATGGACATACACGACGACAAGCAGATGCCTCTGTCCTCGCATTCCAGCAAACGCTCATCCTCGTGTTGCTCCTCTTAGTGCGCCCTGACGAATACCAGCAGGAGAGGAGGCAGAGCTCGATCCAGGCATGGCCGCATAGCACCACCTTTTCTCGATCCGGTAGGTGACTGTTGTGTGGAGGCAAGGGCTCGGCGTAGTGTGCTGCGTTGACTGCATCATGGATGTGCTTGCGTCCTACGCACCGCGGAGGGCGGTGTACCTGGGTATGAGAGAGGATTGTTGGAAATATGCCCTAGAGGCAATAATAAATTAGTTATTATTATATTTCCTTGTTCATGATAATCGTTTATTATCCATGCTAGAATTGTATTGATAGGAAACTCAGATACATGTGTGGATACATAGACAACACCATGTCCCTAGTAAGCCTCTAGTTGACTAGCTCGTTGATCAATAAATGGTTACGGTTTCCTGACCATGGACATTGGATGTCATTGATAACGGGATCACATCATTAGGAGAATGATGTGATGGACAAGACCCAATCCTAAGCCTAGCACAAGATCATATAGTTCGTATGCTAAAGCTTTTCTAATGTCAAGTATCATTTCCTTAGACCATGAGATTTTGCAACTCCCGGATACCGTAGGAGTGCTTTGGGTGTGCCAAACGTCACAACGTAACTGGGTGGCTATAAAGGTACACTACAGGTATCTCCGAAAGTGTCTGTTGGGTTGGCATGAATCAAGACTGGGATTTGTCACTCCGTGTAAACGGAGAGGTATCTCTGGGCCCACTCGGTAGGACATCATCATAATGTGCACAATGTGATCAAGGAGTTGATCACGGGATGATGTGTCACGAAACGAGTAAAGAGACTTGCCGGTAACGAGATTGAACAAGGTATCGGGATACCGACGATCGAATCTCGGGCAAGTATCGTACTGCTAGACAAAGGGAATTGTATACGGGATTGATTAAGTCCTTGACATCGTGGTTCATCCATCGTGGAACATGTGGGAGCCAACATGGGTATCCAGATCCCGCTGTTGGTTATTGACCAGAGAACGTCTCGGTCATGTCTACATGGTTCCCGAACCCGTAGGGTCTACACACTTAAGATTCGGTGACGCTAGGGTTGTAGGGATATGTATATGCAGTAACCCGAATGTTGTTCGGAGTCCAGGATGAGATCCCGGACGTCACGAGGAGTTTCGGAATGGTCCGGAGGTAAAGAATTATATATAGGAAGTGCTATTTCGGCCATCGGGACAAGTTTCGGGGTCACCGGTATTGTACTGGGACCACCGGAAGGGTCCCAGGGGGTCCACCGGGTGGGGCCACCTATCCCGGAGGGCCCCATGGGCTGAAGTGGGAAGGGATCCAGCCCAAACTGGGCTGGGGCACCACTTTCCCCTAGGGCCCATGCGCCTAGGGTGGGGGAAACCCTAAAGGAAGAGTCCTAGAAGGGGAAGGCACCTCCTAGGTGCCTTGGGGAGGAGGGATTCCTCCCTTGGCCGCCGCCCCCCCTAGGAGATTGGATCTCCTAGGGCCGGCGCCCCCCCTAGGCCCCCTATATATAGTGGGGGGAAGGGAGGACCTCTCACCTTTACCTTTGGTGCCTCCCTCTCCCTCTCCAACACATCCTCCTCCTCCATAGTGCTTAGCGAGGCCCTGCCGCAGTACTGCAGCTCCACCACCACCACGCCGTCGTGCTGCTGTTGGGGCCATCTTCCTCAACCTCTCCTTCCCCTTGCTGGATCAAAAAGGAGGAGACGTTGCTGCTCCGTACGTGTGTCGAACACGGAGGTGCCGTCCGTTCGGCGCTAGGATCATCGGTGATTTGGATCACGACGAGTACGACTCCATCAACCCCGTTCTCTTGAACGCTTCCGCACGCGATCTACGAGGGTATGTAGATCCACTCCTCTCTCGTTGCTAGATGACTCCATAGATTGATCTTGGTGACACGTAGGAAAATTTTGAATTATTGCTACGTTCCACAATAGTGGCATCATGAGCTAGGTCTATGCGTAGTTTCTATGCACGAGTAGAACACAAAGTAGTTGTGGGCGTTGATTTTGTTCAATATGCTTACCGTTACTAGTCCAATCTTGATTCAGCGGCATTGTGGGATGAAGCGGCCCGGACCGACCTTACACGTACTCTTACGTGAGACTGGTTCCACCGACTGACATGCACTAGTTGCATAAGGTGGCTAGCGGGTGTCTGTCTCTCCCACTTTAGTCGGATCGGATTCGATGAAAAGGGTCCTTATGAAGGGTAAATAGCAATTGGCATATCATGTTGTGGTTTTTGCGTAGGTAATAAACGTTCTTGCTAGAAACCCATAGCAGCCACGTAAAACATGCAAACAACTATTAGAGGACGTCTAACTTGTTTTTGCAGGGTATGCTATGTGATGTGATATGGCCAAAGGATGTGATGAATGATATATGTGATGTATGAGATGATCATGTTCTTGTAATAGGAATCACGACTTGCATGTCGATGAGTATGACAACCGGCAGGAGCCATAGGAGTTGTCTTTATTTATTTATGACCTGCGTGTCAACATAAACGGCATGTAATTACTTTACTTTATTGCTAACCGTTAGTTGTAGTAGTAGAAGTAATAGTTGGCGAGGCAACTTCATGGAGACACGATGATGGAGATCATGATGATGGAGATCATGGTGTCATGCCGGTGACGATGATGATCATGGAGCCCCCAAGATGGAGATCAAAGGAGCTATATGATATTGGCCATATCATGTCACTATTTGATTGTATGTGATGTTTATCATGTTTATACATCTTATTTGCTTAGAACGACGGTAGTAAATAAGATGATCCCTCACTAAAATTTCAAGAAGGTGTTCCCCCTAACTGTGCACCGTTGCGAAAGTTCGTCGTTTCGAAGAACCACGTGATGATCGGGTGTGATAGATTCTTACGTTCGAATACAACGGGTGTTGACGAGCCTAGCATGTACAGACATGGCCTCGGAACACATGCGGAACACTTAGGTTGACTTGACGAGCCTAGCATGTACAGACATGGCCTCAGAACACAAGAGACCGAAAGGTCGAGCATGAGTCGTATGGTAGATACGATCAACATGAAGATGTTCACCGATGATGACTAGTCCGTCTCACGTGATGATCGGACACGGCCTAGTTGACCCGGATCATGTAATCACTTAGATGACTAGAGGGATGTCTATCTGAGTGGGAGTTCATAAGATGAACTTAATTATCCTAAACATAGTCAAAAGGTCTTCGCAAATTATGTCGTGGCTCACGTTTCTGTTCTACTGTTTAGATATGTTCCTAGAGAAAATTTAGTTGAAAGTTGATAGTAGCAATTATGCGGACTAGGTCCGTAAACTGAGGATTGTCCTCATTGCTTCATAGAAGGCTTATGTCCTTAATGCACCGCTCAGTGTGCTGAACCTCGAACGTCGTCTGTGGATGTTGCGAACATCTGACATACACATTTTGATAACTACATGATAGTTCAGTTAAATGGTTTAGAGTTGAGGCACCGAAGACGTTTTGAAATGTCGCGAAACATATGAGATGTTTCGAGGGCTGAAATTGGGATTTCAGGCTCGTGCCCACGTCAAGAGGTATAAGACCTCCTACGATTTTCTTAGCCTGCAACTAAGGGAGAAAAGCTCAATTGTTGAGCTTGTGCTCAGATTGTCTAAGTACAACAATCATTTGAATCGAGTGGGAGTTGATCTTCCAGATAAGATAGTGTTGTTTCTCCGAAGTCATTACCACCAAGCTGCTAGAGCTTCGTGATGAACTATAATATATCAGGGACATATATGATGATCCTTGAGATATTCGCGATGTTTGACACCACAAAAGTAGAAATCAAGAAGGAGCATCAATTGTTGATGGTTGGTGAAACCACTAGTTTCAAGAAGGGCAAGGGCAAGAAAGGGATACTTCATGAAGCGACAAGTCAGTTGCTGCTCTAGTGAAGAAACCCAAGGTTGAACCCAAACCCGAGACTAAGTGCTTCTGTAATAAGGGGAACAGCCACTGGAGCAGAATTACCCTAGATACTTGGTAGATGAGAAGGCTGGCAAGGTCGATAGAAGTATATTGGATATACATTGTGTTGATGTGTACTTTACTAGTACTCCTAGTAGCACCAGGGTATTAGATACCGGTTCGGTTGCTAAGTATTAGTAACTCGAAACAAAAGGCTATGGAATAAACGGAGACTAGCTAAAAGGTGAGATGACGATATGTGTTGGAAGTATTTCCAAGGTTGATCAAATATCGTACGCTCCCTCTACCATCGAGATTGGTATTAAAACCTAAATAATTGTTATTTGGTGTTTGCGTTGAGCATAGACATGATTGGATTACGTCTATCGCAATACGATTATTCATTTAAGGAGAATAATGGTTACTCTGTTTATTTGAATAATACCTTCAATGGTCTTACACCTAAAATGAATGGTTTATTGAATCTCGATCGTAGTGATACACATGTTCATGCCAAAATATATAAGATAGTAATGATAGTACCACCTACTTGTGGCACTGCCACTTAAGTCATATCGGTATAAAACGCATGAAGAAGCTCCATGTTGATGGATCTTTGGGCTCACTCGTTTTTGAAAAGTTTGAGGCATGCGAACCATGTCTATTGGTGTATATGCATGAAGAAACTCCATGCAAATGGACCGTTTGGACTCACTTGATTTTGAATCACTTGAGACATGCAAATCATGGGCAAGATGACTGAAAGCCTCGTTTTCAGTAAAATGGAACTAGAAAGCAACTTGTTGGAAGTAATACATTTTGATGTGTGCAGTCCAATGAGTGCTGAGGCATGTAGTGGATATCGTTATGTTCTTACTTCACAGATGATTTGAGTAGATGTTGAGTATATTTACTTGATGAATCACGAGTCTGAATTATTGAAAGGTTCAAGTAATTTCAGGGTGAAGTTGAAAGATCGTCGTGACAAGAGGATAAAATATCTATGATATGATCATAGAGATGAATATCTGAATTACGAGTTTGGCACAGAATTAAGACATTGTGGAAATTGTTTCACAACTAATACAGCCTGGAACACCATAGTATGATGGTGTGTCCGAACATCATAACTGCACCCTATTGGGTATGATGCATACCATGATGTCTCTTATCGAATTACCACGATATTTTATGGGTTAGGCATTAGAGACAACCACATTCACTTTAAATAGGGCACCATGTAATTCCGATGAGATGACACCGTATGAACTATGGTTTAGAGAAACCTAAGCTGTCATTTCTTAAAAGTTTGGGGCTGCGACGCTTATGTGAAAAAGTTTCAGGCTGATAAGCTCGAACCCAAAGCGGATAAATGCATCTTCATAGGACACCCAAAACAGTTGGGTATACCTCCTGTCTCAGATTCGAAAGCAATAAGGGATTGTTTCTAGAATCGGGTTCTTTCTCGAGGAAAAGTTTCTCTCGAAAGAATTGAGTGGGAGGATGGTGGAGACTTGATGAGGTTATTGAACCGTCTCTTCAACTAGTGTGTGACAGGGCACATGAAGTTGTTCCTGTGGCACCTACACCAATTGAAGTGGAAGCTTATGATAGTGATCATGAAACTTCAGATCAAGTCACTACCAAACCTCGTGGGATGACAAGGATGCATACTACTTCAGAGTGGTACGTGATCCTGTCTTGGAAGTCATGTTGCTAGACAACAATGAACCTACGAGCCATGGAGAAGCGATGGTGGGCCCAGATTCCGATAAATGGCTCGAGGCCATAAAATCCGAGAGAGGATCCATGTATGAAGACAAAGTGTAGACTTTGGCAGAACGGCTCAATGGTCGTAAGGCTGTTGAGTACAGATGGATTTTAAAAGGAAGACAGACAATGATGGTAAATGTCACCATTAAGAAAGCTCGACTTGTCGTTAAGAAGTTTCCCGACAAGTTCAAGGAGTTGACTACGATGAGACTTTCTCACTCGTAGCGATGCTAAGAGTCTGTTGGAATTATATTAGCGATTACTGCATTATTTGTGAAATCTTGCAGATAGGATGCCAAAAACCATTGTTTCCTCGACGATTTTTGAGGAAAGGTAGTATGTGATACAAACGGAAGGTTTTGTTAATCCTGAAAGATGCTAATAAGTATGCAGAGCTCCAACAATCCTTCTAAGGACTGGAGTAAGCATCCCGGAGTTGGATTGTATGCTTTGATGAGATGATCAAAGATTTTGGGTGTATACAAAGTTTATGAGAAACTTGTATTTCCAAAGAAGTGAGTGGGAGCACTATAGAATTTCTGATAAATATATGTTGTTGACATATTGTTGATCAGAAATGACGTAGAATTTCTGGAAAGCATATAGGGTTATTTGGAAAGTATTTTTCAATGGAAAGCCTGGATTAAGCTACTTGAACATTGAGCATCAAGATCTATAAGGATAGATCAAAACGCTTAATGGTACTTTCAAATGAGCACATACCTTGACATGATCTTGAAGGTGTTCAAGATGGATCAGTCAAAGAAGGAGTTCTTTCCTGAGTTGTAAGGTATGAAGTTAAGACTTAAAGCTCGACCATGGCAGAATAGAGAGAAAGGACGAAGGTCGTCCCCTATGCTTAAGACATAGGCTCTACAGTATGCTATGATGTGTACCGCACCTGAAATGTGCCTTGCCATGAGTCAGTCAAGGTGTACAAGAGTGATCTAAGAATGGATCACAGGACAGCGGTCAAAGTTATCCTTAGTAACTAGTGGACTAAGGAATTTTCTCGATTATGGAGGTGGTAAAAGAGTTCGTCGTAAAGGGTTACGACGATGCAAACTTTGACACTAATCCAGATTATTCTGAGTAGTAAACTGGATTTGTATAGTAGAATAGTTATTTGGAATAGCTCCAAATGTAGCATAGTAGTTGCATCTACAAGATGACATAGAAATTTGCGAAGTACATACGGATCTGAAAGATTCAGACCCGTTGACTATAACATCTCTCACAAGCATAACATGTTCAAACCCAGAACTCATCGAGTGTTAATCACATGGTAATGTGAACTAGATTATTGACTCTAGTAAACTCTTTGGGTGTTAGTCACATGGGGATGTGACCTTGAGTGTTAATCACATATCGATGTGAACTGGATTATTGACTCTAGTGCAAGTGGGAGACTGTTGGAAATATGCCCTAGAGGCAATAATAAATTAGTTATTATTATATTTCCTTGTTCATGATAATCGTTTATTATCCATGCTAGAATTGTATTGATAGGAAACTCAGATACATGTGTGGATACATAGACAACACCATGTCCCTAGTAAGCCTCTAGTTGACTAGCTCGTTGATCAATACATGGTTACGGTTTCCTGACCATGGACATTGGATGTCATTGATAACGGGATCACATCATTAGGAGAATGATGTGATGGACAAGACCCAATCCTAAGCCTAGCACAAGATCATATAGTTCGTATGCTAAAGCTTTTCTAATGTCAAGTATCATTTCCTTAGACCATGAGATTGTGCAACTCCCGGATACCGTAGGAGTGCTTTGGGTGTGCCAAACGTCACAACGTAACTGGGTGGCTATAAAGGTACACTACAGGTATCTCCGAAAGTGTCTGTTGGGTTGGCACGAATCGAGACCGGGATTTGTCACTCCGTGTAAACAGAGAGGTATCTCTGGGCCCACTCGGTAGGACATCATCATAATGTGCACAATGTGATCAAGGAGTTGATCACGGGATGATGTGTTATGAAACGAGTAAAGAGACTTGCCGGTAACGAGATTGAACAAGGTATCGGGATACCGACGATCGAATCTCGGGCAAGTATCGTACCGCTAGACAAAGGGAATTGTATACGGGATTGATTAAGTCCTTGACATCGTGGTTCATCCGATGAGATCATCGTGGAACATGTGGGAGCCAACATGGGTATCCAGATCCCGCTGTTGGTTATTGACCAGAGAACGTCTCGGTCATGTCTACATGGTTCCCGAACCCGTAGGGTCTACACACTTAAGGTTCGGTGACGCTAGGGTTGTAGGGATATGTATATGCAGTAACCCGAATGTTGCTTGGAGTCCCGGATGAGATCTCGGACATCACGAGGAGTTCCGGAATGGTCCAGAGGTAAAGAATTATATATAGGAAGTGCTATTTCGGCCATCGGGACAAGTTTCGGGGTCACCGGTATTGTACCGGGACCACCGGAAGGGTCCCGGGGGGTCCACCGGGTGGGGCCACCTATCCCGGAGGGCCCCATGGGCTGAAGTGGGAAGGGATCCAGCCCAAAGTGGGCTGGGGCGCCACTTTCCCCTAGGGCCCATGCGCCTAGGGTGGGGGAAACCCTAAAGGAAGAGTCCTAGAAGGGGAAGGCACCTCCTAGGTGCCTTGGGGAGGAGGGATTCCTCCCTTGGCCGCCGCCCCCCTAGGAGATTGGATCTCCTAGGGCCGGCGCCCCCCTAGGCCCCCTATATATAGTGGGGGGAAGGGAGGACCTCTCACCCTTGCCTTTGGTGCCTCCCTCTCCCTCTCCAACACATCCTCCTCCTCCATAGTGCTTAGCGAAGCCCTGCCGGAGTACTGCAGCTCCACCACCACCACGCCGTCGTGCTGCTGTTGGGGCCATCTTCCTCAACCTATCCTTCCCCCTTGCTGGATCAAGAAGGAGGATACGTCGCTGCTCCGTACGTGTGTTGAACGCGGAGGTGCCGTCTGTTCGGCGCTAGGATCATCGGTGATTTGGATCACGACGAGTACGACTCCATCAACCCCGTTCTCTTGAACGCTTCCGCGCGCGATCTACAAGGGTATGTAGATCCACTCCTCTCTCGTTGCTAGATGACTCCATAAATTGATCTTGGTGACACGTAGGAAAATTTTGAATTATTGCTACGTTCCCCAACAAGGATGTTCCAAGGTGCTGGCGCTTGACCTGTTGGCCCTGCTCGCGATCGTACTGGAACCCGAGTACTTATCACATGAGAACATTAGGCGTCCCAGAGGCAGTGCTCTGGATGAAAGAGATGAGCGGAGAGGCATCAAACCCTGTAGGCGGCAGCGACGATGGCCTCTATTCATCCTAGCTGCACGTGCCATGATGATCAGATCATGTGACTATTCAATTTGGCGATGGCAGCGAACAACGTTGGTCATCACGAAGGGGGCGATAGCCATCAATTACTACAACTAGAAGATCACTCAACGTTTTTGTTTGCATGGCGACGATTGTGACTCGCGCTAGTGTGGAGTGGCAGTGGCCAGTTTTGCGCCGAGATATGGATGGCCACTTGGTGGCTGTGGCAGTGCTATTAGGTGGGAAATTGTCTCACGAGTCTACCAAGATTTTTTGACCTTCGATACCAGCGGACACGACTATCGAATGAGCCGTAATCAAGATGCTGATTGGGACACAACTTCATGTCTGGGTGAGAACTCTTGTCCCATCCTTTATTGGCTATGCTCAACAACGATGAAATTGCATCATTGAGTTATTGAAGGCATTGTCTACATGCTATTGTGTTGATCTTCATTGGCTGGTCTTGACAACTAGGATGAAAATCCTTGTCCAGGCTAGACGTGTTGAGAATAACGTGAGGCGTTGCTATGGAAAAAGTTAACTTAGTCATATGTGTGTTATTTCATATCTTGTATGGCTCAGCCGTGGTTACCTTTGTTTTGTATCGTGTTTAATACTCCATTTGATCATTGTTATAAGATGTTCTAACTTCTTCTAAATTGGATGTATGTGTACACGTTTTATTGTGTTTGTTCACTCATTTTTGGTCCATATACAGTCCATATTGAAGTATCCAAAACATCTTATAATAGTAGACGGGGGGAGTAATTAATAAGAATGGTTATGTGCATCATGATGATGTAGAGGCCGAGGGTTTAACCTCCTTTTCAGAAAGAAAGAAAATGTGATGCCGGTGTGCCTTAATTTAACTCCTTCTACACTTGTCTTGATGCATGTTGCAAAGATCAGGAATCAGATAGGTTTTGTATTTATATTTCCTGCAAGAATCATTCTTGGCCTACAAAAAAGTTGGTAGCGTCTTGCTTTCTCTTGCATTCTGTGAATCATTTCATATAAAATTACCACTCATTCCCATAATATTTTGACCCGGCACAAATGTTGTCCGTGTTGGCTTAATACTACCAGGCTGGCGGCATCAATACACATTAGTCAAACGTTGGGAGTGAGTGACCATGACAGCATGACGCTATGGTAACTTTCCTGCGAAGCAGGCAATGAAACCATAAACTCCTTCCTGAATTGTGTGCCTCGGAACATGGTGTGTCTTGGTGGTGTTATACAATGGCACTATTCCAGCATCTTTGTGCCATGGTGTGCTAGGACCTCCTCCGAGAATGCCACATGGACCCATCTTGGAACAGAGAGAAAAATGTGGGCTAATATATTAGCAATTCAGAGGGCACGGTCCACAAAACTTGCGTTGATGTATTTCTTGATATCTCACAATCCAATTTAGTTGGTAGTTGCTACAATGTGCACCGTTACATAGCGGTGTCAGGTTTGACTACCAGACAAAGCTTGCTTGTGCACCACAAAGCGTTTACATCCTAGTAGAAATTTGTAGTCACATGACCTGGTTGTTTATTGGACATTCTCCAGTGAATTAGTGAACATAATACATTCTAAACCAAGACTTCCACATCAAATCATTTGACGTCAAACCATTTGACATTGCGTTAGTACAACTTTAAGTAGTGACAAGTAAGGATGTCAATGGGTCGGGTTTGGATCGGGTTGAACAATATCAAATCCATATCCATATCCATGAAGGCAGTCCCAACCCATCCATGAAAAATCCATGGGCAAAATATTGTGACCATGTCCAAATCCGATGGATATCCATACCCATTGGATATCCATCGGGTCCTCTCAAGACCTATATATAAGACATAACTCATTGCACAATGTGCACTCTGCATTGGCGTGCTCACTCTCTGCCGTGCAGTCATAGCAGTTGCATTGTCCCACTGTTGCGGCCATGTCGGGACCCCGATTCTAAGTCACACTGATCTAGCATGTAACACCTCATATCACTTTGCGGCCTCACGCACGGTATTCCCACGGGTGTCGCCTTACCATGGCCCGGGACCGTTTGCGCCTTTTGGCTCATGTATATGATGGTATCGCTAGCATCCATATGACAGAGAACCCGGGCCGACATGACTAGACGTGAACCCAAAGTGGCACTGACTTACAGGGACAGGCATACATGAAACAGCATCGAGCATGTCGGTCAGCAGCGTGTGAATCCGGGCTGTAGCAACTGGGCTAACAGGACTCCGGGAACCCAGGCTGTAGCAGGCTAGGCAGGACTCCGGATGTCACCGCGTGACATTTCCTCGAAGAGACAGACACAGGAACGATGTGAATCACATGCCGGCCAGTCTAAGTGTTCCGGAGCAGTAGTGCTGGGCTAGCAGGACTCCGGTGAACCGGGCTGTAGCAGACTACCATGGCTCAGTGGAAGCACTAGACTACATTTCCCCATAAGAGAGGCTACCAAGGATAAACAACTAGGTTGTCGGATCCCACACATAGCAATACACGTCACACGTACGCATAACATGCAAGTATGTGTTGTACAACATGGCATCACAACATAACTCAAACTCATATAGATAAAGGCCCGGAAGAGCCACATAGCATTAGTACAAACAGAGGTATCATGACCCATCATTCGGAGCATACAAGCAACGGAAGCATTACATGTCTGAGTACAGACAACTACAAAAGAAAAAGGCTGAGAAGCCTGACTATCTACAAGACCCTCCCAAGGGTACAAGATTGTAGCTGAGGTAACAAGCTACTCGTCGAAGTCCAAGCGGTACTACTAGTGAGACAGATGTCTCACCTGCAAAACATAAATAAAGCAAACGTGAGTACAAAGGTACTCAGCAAGACTTACATCAGATCCTATCATACATGCATTTGTATCGAGAAGGTAATATGGGGTTTAGTTGCAGCAAGCCAGCTTTGACTCAGTGGCTATCCTATTCTATGACTACGAGAAACTTCTTTGAGGTGAGGCAGCACACGCGAGTCCACTGATCACCACATCAATACACTACTATGGATTCATCCCCGTCTCTCTACGAGAAGGCCATCCATAGCACTAACACTTGTCTTGAAAATTTTAGAGTATCCACTTTAAGTTGTCTATGTACCACGTAAGCATCCAAGAAGTCCATAACCGAGGACACGGCTATTCGAATATATCATGATAACCCTGCAGGGGTGTACTTCTTCACACATGCTCTCACCACTTATCACCATGTACACGCCATGTATCTCAGCAACCTTCAAGCGGAAGCCTGGCGAGGGTGTCGGCCATGACCTGACTAACCACACAAGACTCTAGTCCAGGTTTATCGCCTATTCAGGTTCCATCCGCAAGGAGATCCGGCCGGGGTTTCGCTCATGGCCCCAAACGATGTGTACAGGGTTCCCGAGCCCACCATCCGGGTGCCACTCGGTACACCGGGCCACGGTGCCTAGTCTGTCCCAAGTCCATCCTGCCGGGTGCCACTCGGTAGAAAAATAGCACTACCTACAAACACCATAAACTAGTTGCAACTCCTGGACAGAGATCAAGTTGGCTAATAAGTCGAGAGGGGTCGAGTTACCGGAACCTAATGTGTGGTAGTAGCTAGTCATTGGACAACATACACAAAACTCAGTGCTTAAGGATGGTTCCAGTGAGACAACCCACCATGTACTCCTACATGGCCTCTCACCGCTACCTTTACCAAATCGTGTTCACACGCTTAACTCTCAGCACCAGAACATATCATAACACTCCAATCCATTCCCAATGAATCAGACCTGACACAACTCTAAGCAATAGCAGGCATGACATGGTAGGAACACAACATGGCTCAAACAACTCCTACACATGCTAGTGGGTTTTACCTATTTACTGTGGCAATGACACAGGTCATGCAGAGGAATGGGTTCAACTATCGCAGCATAAAGTAGCAGTTGAATCGTTGTTGTCCTAATGCAATAAATGAGAGCAGGAGCGAGAGAGTAGGATTGTATCGGAAAGAACAAGGGGGTTTGCTTGCCTGGTAGATCAACAGGGGGGCACTGCTCCATAGACAGGTACTCTGGAGCACTCTCCGGAGCAGGACCTATCGAGAAGGAAAGGTGTCGACAATCAATACACAATCATATGCAACAATATGATGCATGAACATGGCATGCATATGTGATGTGTTTTGAGCTAATGCATTTAGCATTCAACTTGGAAGAGGTCCATTTGAACCAAAGGTTCAAATGCAACTCTAATTTAAGTCCCTTTAAATGCCATAAGTGTGTTTTCATATATACAACATGTATAGGTTGGTTTGTCATGCATGAAAATTGTACAGATGGATAGATTGAATTTTCCTGATAATTTTTCATATATAAATTATTTCAATCTGAGCTACGGTTGAATTTCTGTGATTTTTTGAAGTTTATAACATTTTCTGGATTTTTCTGAATTATTTTAAATCCAGAAAACCATTACTGCGTCAGCATGACAGCAACATTGCGTCAGCAGGTCAACCAGGTGGACCCGGGTCAAACCTGACGTGTGGCGTCCACACGTCAGTGACTAACTAACTAATCTAAGTTAATTAATGTTAAGCTCCTACTAACTAAAATGTCAGTGGAGTTAATTAAACTTAATTAAAAACTAAACTAGGATTAGCTGGGGCCAGGGCCCACTTGTCAGCGACCCATGGGAGGTCAAACCTCCTGGCCAGCGGGGTCAAACCCGCCGGCGGTTAGTCGCCGGCGTCCATAGACGCGACAGAGGGCTCGGGTTCGTCGCTCCGGCGACCATTCAGGCGGTGGAGCCCACCTACGCGAAGCCCAGGCTCGCGCGCATCCAGTGGAACACGCCGGAGGCCGTGGGATGGTCGGAGCTCGCTGGAGCAGAGCTCGCGGCGGCGGCCGGAGTTCGGTGGTGTGCGGTTTTGACACTACGAGGCACGGTAGGGCTGCGAGCGGGTGCGTTTGGCTCCTGGGGCTGCAACGAATTTGGTGACACGCTCGGGAGCGAGCTGCGGTGGCTCTGGCCACGGTGGTGACATGATCGGCGGCGAGGAGCTATGGCCATGGCGGGGAACGAAGCTGGAACGTGCAAAAACGAGGGGGAGAAGAGGGGTTTGCTAGAGGAGCTCACGGCGAGGCCTTTGGTGATCTCAGCGCGCTCGGGGACGGCTTGGAGGCGAAGGGATGTCGACGGCGGTCTCCAGCGGCCGATGATGAAGACGACGGCGGTGACGGCTCCACGGGGCGTCCGGCGACGCGTGGCTTGACGGAGAGGACGAGGACGACGTCGCGGAGCTATTGGACTTGTCGGAGAGGCAAGGGGCGGCGGTAGCTACGGCAACGGCGAGCGGCGGCGACGGCAGCGCTCGGGCATTCGCACGAGAGAGCGAGGGAGAGGAGGGGAGGCCACGAGAGAGAGAGAGAGGTGCTGGGCGGCGCGTGGCGTTGTCCAGGGCGTCCAGGGCGACGGGGGAGTGAGGCAGACAGGCAAGAGGTGGCCGGACGCGTACGTGCACGCCGCGGGCACACGCCTCTGTCCTCCTGGCGGGAGGAGAGGGACGACTGGCAGGGGCCAGTTGGCTGGGCCGGCCTGCTGGGCCGCACAGTGCCCGGCCGCAGGTAGGTCCAGGTAAGGTTTTTCATTTTTTGTTTTTCTTTTCTATTTTCTGACATTTGTTCTGATTTAGTAAAATACTAAATCAACTTATTTTATTCTGTAAATTTTAGTAGGGACTAGTTGGACCACTCCAAAGCCCCTCACCAAAATTCAGAAATATTGGACAATATTTTGCATATATAAAAATATTTATCCAATGCAAATAAATACTGGATTAATTTCAAATGGCCAAAATAAATATTTATGAGCTCCTGAAAATATTTGTTTGAATTTTACCTCTGACCAATATTTTCAGAGAGCAACATGAACATTTTCTTGGACCTTTTTGGAGCAATTTTATCTGGGTTATTTCCAGAAATGATTTCCGAGGGTTTCACAAATCCCCAATTCAAATTTAAAAGAAGTTTAAACATGATGCACACATGACTAGCTAGTCTAGGTCATACCAGAACTAGGTATGTGACAACTCGCCCCCACTCGAAAGAATCTCGTCCCGAGATTCAGGAGTCGGCGGAAAGAAAGTGGGGTACTCAAGTCGAAGTCGATCTTCTCGCTCCCAGGTAGCTTCTCTCTCGGAATGATGAGACCAGTGAACCTTGAGAAACTTGATGTTATGACGTCGAGTGACACGCTCTTCTTGATCAAGGATGCAAATAGGGTACTCTCGATATGTGAGGTTATCTTGGGGATCAAGCGTTTCGTGATCCACTCCGCGGATGGGATCCGAGAAGCAACTCCTGAGTTGAGAGACATGGAAGACATCATGTACTCGGGAAAGATGTGGGGGTAGTTCCAACTGGTAGGCAACCTCTCCTTGTTTAGCGAGAATGCAAAAAGAACCAATGTAACGAGGAGCCAGCTTGCCCTTGATACCGAAACGATGGGTACCCTTCAAAGGAGTAACCCAAAGGTAAGACTTGTCGCCAACTTCATAAGCCACTTCCTTATGAAGGCGGTCATACTGGCTCTTTTGACGAGATTGGGCTGTTTTCAAATTCTCACGAATGACGCGAACTTGTTCTTCTGCCTCCTGGATCATATCCGGTCCAAAGAATTGTCTTTCACCGGTTTCTGACCAGTTCAAAGGTGCTTGACATCTTCTTCCATATAGAACCTCAAAAGGAGCTTTCTTGAGGTTGGATTGGTAGCTATTGTTATAAGCAAACTCGGCGAAGGGAAGACACTTCTCCCAATCCATACCGAATGAGATAACACAAGCTCTAAGCATGTCTTCGAGAATTTGGTTGACCCTTTCCACCTGACCACTTGACTGAGGGTGGAAAGCGGTACTGAAGGAAAGATGGGTCCCCATGGCAGTCTAGAAACTCTCCCAGAAATGAGAAGTTAAAAGACTACCACGGTCTGAATTGATCTTTAGTGGAACACCATGAAGTGCACTATTTGAGAAATATATAAGTCAGCAAGCTGACTAGCAGTGATACTCTCTCGAACAGGTAGGAAGTGAGCCACTTTGGAAAGACGATCAATGACTACGAAGATAGCATTATTCCCTCTCTTGGTCCTGGGAAAGCCGGTGATGAAGTCCATACCAACTTTATCCCATTTCCACTCAGGAATAGCTAAAGGCTGAAGGGTGCCAGCAGGTCTTTGATGTTCTGCCTTAACGCGACGACAAACGTCACAGTTAGCAATGAACTCAGCGATTTCTCTCTTCATCCTAGTCCACCAGAACCTCTGGCATAGGTCCTGATACATCTTAGTACTACTGGGATGAATCGTGAGGGGAGATTCATGAGCCTCCTTAAGGATCAGTTGCCGAAGATGTTGCTTCTTGGGAACCACCAGACGGTTCTCGAAGAGAACAACACCTCGATCACCTATAGAGAAACTACCAGCAATACCCTTGGCAATGTTTCTCTTGATCCGGGTAATCCCCGTATCATGCTTCTGGGCTTCTATGATATGATCCACAAGAGTAGGCTTCGCCACCAAGGTAGAAAGGAATCCTTGAGGAGCAATGTGAAGGTTAAGCTTATGGAATTCCTCATGGAGAAGTGGTTGGCCCTGCTGCAACATGAGATTGTTGCAATAGGACTTACGACTTAGCGCATCAGCCATGACATTGCCCTTGCCTGGGGTGTAGGTAATCCCTAAGTCGTAATCTGAGATCAACTCCAATCAATGTCTTTGCCTAAGGTTCAAATCTGGTTGGGTGAAAATATACTTGAGACTCTGGTGATCGGTGTCAATCTCGCAACATTTACCAAGAAGGTAATGTCTCCATGTCTTAAGTGCATAGACAACGGCTACAAGCTCTAGATCATGTGTAGGATAATTATCCTCATGTGGATGCAACTGTCGAGATGCATAGGCAATCACATGACGATCCTGCATAAGGATGCAGCCTAGTCCCTGTTGTGAGGCATCACAATAGATAACAAAGTCCTTAGTGAAATCCGGTGGCACAAGTATGGGAGCAGAAGTCAGGCGTCTTTTCAGTTCCTGAAAACTGTACTCACACTGTGGGGACCACTCAAACTTTTTATCTTTCTTAAGAAGTTCCGTGAGAGGTTTGGCCACTTTGGAGAAGTTCTCAATGAAGTGGCAACAATAACTGGCTAGGACAAGGAAACTCCTAACTTGCTTAACCGTTTCAGGCGGAGTCCAATCAAGAACGGCCTGAACTCTCTCGGGATTGATAGCAATGCCCTTACCAGAGATTACTTGGCCGAGATAGGTCACTTCCGGCAACCAAAATTCGCACTTGGAGAACTTGGCATAAAGGCGGTGCTCTCTGAGTTTTTCTAACACAAGTCTAAGATGTTCGGCATGCTCTTCCTCGTTCTTCGAGTAAATAAGAATATCATCGAGGTAAACCACAACGAACTTATCTAAGTACGCCATGAAGATCGAGTTCATCAAGCGGGAGAATGTAGCTGGAGCATTGGTTAGACCGAAGGACATGACGGTGTACTCGTACTGGCCATAACGAGTGACAAAAGCCGTCTTAGGAATGTCCCCATTTCTGATCTTGATTTGGTGGTAGCCTAACCTCAAATCCATCTTGGAAAAGACTGAGGATCCAGCAAGCTGATCATATAGATCGTTGATCCTGGGGAGCGGATACTTGTTCTTTATCGTGACCAAATTAACGGGACGATAATCTACAACCATCCAGTCCATACCATCCTTCTTCTTGACGAAGAGGACGGGGCAAGCCCAGGGAGAAGAACTAGGACGGATGAAACCCTTTTGCAAGGATTCATCGAGTTGTTTTTAAGCTCAGCTAGCTCTAAGGGTGCCATCTTGTAAGGTCTCCTAGAGATTGGGGCGGTTCCTGGGATAAGATCTATGACAAACTCTACATCTCTGTCAGGTGGAATACCTGGCAGTTCCTCTGGAAAGACATCCGGAAAGTCACGGACTACTGGGATATCCTCAAGGTCTGGAAGAGGGCTGGCATTAAGAGAATAGAGTTGACGCTTTGCAACTCTGGTGGAGACAGTGACTATCTTGCCAGATGGGTGTGTAAGCTGAACAAACCTGGTGAAACAATCAATCTTGGCATGATGAGCTGTCATCCAGTCCATACCCAAGATGATGTTAATATCTGAAGACTTGAGGGCTACAAGTGATGCAAGGAATACAAGTCTGTCAACAAGGATTTCATTATCATGGCTTACTCTGGTAGTTTGCCATCTAGACCCTAGAGTTTGGATTTCAAACGGAGTGGGCATATCACAAAATGACATGTCGTGCAAACGAGCATAGCCTTCAGAGATGAAGGAGTGAGATGCTCCACTATCAAATAGAACCGAAGCTGGATGACAGTTGACAAGGAGTGTACCAAGAACGACATCCGGATCATCATGAGCGTCTTTAGCTGAGACGTGATGCACACGTCCACGTTCAGTGGGAGCTGACTTGACACTGATCATCTTGCGTGGTGGCTTACCATGGCCATCAGACTTCTCAGGATTGGGTGGAGCATAGTTGGTTTGAGAGCAGTCACGTGCATAGTGTCCTGGCTCTCTGCATGTGAAGCAAGTCCCTGAAGTAGGACGTGGACCCGCATTGACAAGCGGTCTACCAATAGGCCTGGTTGGAGCATGTAACTGAACTGGGTGAGGTGCCACACAAGAAGGCCTCGGTGTATAACCGGGTGGAAGAGCGGAGTTCGGAGCCCAAATACGGCACTTCTGCAAACTAGAACCGGAGGAAGAACCCAAATCCCGGTGTGCTTACGAGACTCCCCGTAAGTGAGTTGAGTTGTCTCTGCGTTAATGGCCTTGTTCACAAGAGCCTGGAATGTATTGCAATGGTGCAAGTGGAGATCACGACGCAACTTGGGGTTGAGACCCTTCCGGAACCTAGCCTGCTTCTTGGCGTCTGTGGACACTTCTTGTGTAGCATAGCGAGCAAGGTTCTCAAACTCTCTACTGTAAGCATCAACATCCATCTTATCCTGGGTGAAACTACAGAACTCTTCTCTCTTGCAGTCAATGAGGGCTTGAGGAATGTGATGCTCGCGAACAGCCTCAGTGAAATCTCTCTAGGTGGGTATCTGGCCAGCTGGAAGCATAGCCTCATAGTTCTGCCACCAAAGACTAGCAGGACCTTCCAGGTGATAAGCAGCATATGTGACCTTGTCACCTTCAACTATGTTCGCAGAACACAACTTGATAGTGACACTACGGAGCCAGTCATCGGCATCGATTGGCTCAATGGAATGATGGAAGGTAGGTGGTTTCAGGCCAATGAAGTCATAGATGGTCGCTGACTCTTTGCACTAGGGTGCGGTGTTCTTCTCGATACGTGCTAACAAGCGGTTAGACTCACGCTTGTTCCTCTCCATCTCTAACATGAACTCTGCCAACGAAGACTGGTCGGGAGGATCCTCATCCCTACCATCTCCGTGGTTCCGGCTACGAGCAACGGAACTTCGGTTAATTGATGACATCCTGAAGAATCAACCAAGGAAACAAGGATGGATTCAGCATCATCATAAGGATGTAGAATATAGCACAAGAATTTAGTATCTCTCAGACTCCTAGGACAATTCCGGCAGCATAACGGCAGTAAGATGCTCAAAATGAGACATCCTGCAAACGATGGGGTAGAACCAAACTCAACACCAACACTCAAGGTTCTGTGATAGTACTAACAGACTACACCGAAAGTACTCGAAAACTGGAATATGACTCTGATCAACCAATCCTAAGAGACTACGGAGTAGTAACACATGATCCTGATAGACAGAAGAGGAAGCCTAGTTCCTTAACCCCGTAGGAAAGATAGGATGTCTCAGATCAGAAGGGCATGAGGTATAAAGGAGTAAAAAGAGCCTTACGTTCCCTTCCACAATCAATTCCCTTATATAGCTAAAGAATTTCTAGACTCAACTTCGACCAGGTTGGCTTGGTAATCCTACAGGTAGTCAAGCTCTGATACCAAAGCTGTCGGGACCCCGATTCTAAGTCACACCGATCTAGCATGTAACACCTCATATCACTTTGCGGCCTCACGCACGGTATTCCCACGGGTGTCACCTTACCATGGCCCGGGACCGTTTACGCCTTTTGGCTCACGTATATGATGGTATCGCTAGCATCCATATGACAGAGAACCCGAGCCGACATGACTAGTCATGAACCCAAAGTGGCACTGACTTACAGGGACAGGCATACATGAAACAACATCGAGCATGTCGGTCAGCAGCGTGTGAATTCGGGCTGTAGCAACTGGGCTAACAGGACTCCGGGAACCCGGGCTGTAGCAGGCTAGGCAGAACTCCGTATGTCACCACGTGACATTTCCCCGAAGGGACAGACACAAGAACGATGTGAATCACATGCCGACCAGTCTAAGTGTTCCGGAGCAGTAGTGCTGGGCTAGCAGGACTCCGGTGAACCGGGCTGTAGTAGACTACCATGGCTCAGTGGAAGCACTAGACTACATTTCCCCATAAGAGAGGCTACCAAGGATAAACAACTAGGTTGTCGGATCCCACACATAGCAATACACGTCACACATACGCATAACATGCAAGTATGTGTTGTACAACATGGCATCACAACATAACTCAAACTCATATAGATAAAGGCCCGGAAGAGCCACATAGCATTAGTACAAACAGAGGTCTCATGACCCATCATTCGGAGCATACAAGCAACGAAAGCATTACATGTATGAGTACAGACAACTACAAAAGAAAAAGGCTGAGAAGCCTGACTATCTACAAGACCCTCCCAAGGGTACAAGATCGTAGCTGAGGTAACAAGCTACTCGTCGAAGTCCAAGCGGTACTACTAGCGAGACAGATGTCTCACCTGCAAAACATAAATAAAGCAAACGTGAGTACAAAGGTACTCAGCAAGACTTACATCAGATCCTATCATACATGCATTTGTATCAAGAAGATAATGTGGGGTTTAGTTGAAGCAAGCCAGCTTTGACTCAGTGGCTATCCTGTTCTACGACTACGAGAAACTTCTTTGAGGTGAGGCAGCGCACACGAGTCCACTGATCACCACATCAATACACTACTATGGATTCATCCCCGTCTCTCTATGAGAAAGCCATCCATAGCACTCACACTTGTCTTGAGCATTTTAGAGTATCCACTTTAAGTTGTCTATGTACCACGTAAGCATCCAAGAAGTCCATAACCGAGGATACGACTATTCGAATAGATCATTATAACCCTGCAGGGGTGTACTTCTTCACACACGCTCTCACCACTTATCACCATGTACACGTCATGTATCTCGGCAACCTTCAAGCGGAAGCCTGGCGAGGGTGTCGGCCACGACCTAACTAACCACATAAGACTCTAGTCTAGGTTTATCGCCTATTCGGGATCCATCCGCAAGGAGATCCGACTGGGGTTTCGCTCATGGCCCCAAACGATGTGTACAGGGTTCCCGAGCCCACCATCCGGGTGCCACTCGGTACACCGGGCCACGGTGCCTAGTCTGTCCCAAGTCCATCCTGCCGGGTGCCACTCGGTAGAAAAATAGCACTACCTAAAAACACCATAAACTAGTTGCAACTCCTGGACAGAGATCAAGTTGGCTAATAAGTCGAGAGGGGTCGAGTTACCGGAACCTAATGTGTGGTAGTAGCTAGTCATTGGACAACATACACAGAACTCAGTGCTTAAGGACGGTTCCAGTGAGACAACCCACCATGTACTCCTACATGGCCTCTCACCGCTACCTTTACCAAATCGTGTTCACACGCTTATCTCTCAGCACCAGAACAGATCATAACACTCCAATCCATTCCCAATGAATCAGACCTGACACAACTCTAAGCAATAGCAGGCATGGCATGGTAGGAACACAACATGGCTCAAACAACTCCTACACATGCTAGTGGGTTTTAACTATTTACATTGGCAATGACAGGTCATGCAGAGGAATGGGTTCAACTACCGCAGCATAAAGTAGCAGTTGAATCGTTGTTGTCCTAATGCAATAAATGAGAGCAGGAGCGAGAGAGTAGGATTGTATCAGCATGAACAAGGGGGTTTGCTTGCCTGGTAGATCAATAGGGGGGCACTGCTCCATAGACAGGTACTCTGGAGCACTCTCCGAAGCAGGACCTATCGAGAAGGAACGGTGTCGACAATCAATACACAATCATATGCAACAATATGATGCATTAACATAGCATGCATATGTGATGTGTTTTGAGCTAATGCATTTAGCATTCAACTTGGAAGAGGTCCATTTGAACCAAAGGTTCAAATGCAACTCTAATTTAAGTCCCTTTAAATGCGATAAGTGTGTTTTCATACATACAACATGTATAGGTTGGTTTGTCATGCATAAAAATGGTACAGATGGATAGATTGAATTTTCCTGATAATTTTTCATATATAAATTATTTCAATCTGAGCTACGGTTGAACTTCTGTGATTTTTTGAAGTTTATAAATTTTTTGGATTTTTCTGAATTATTTTAAATCCAGAAAACCATTACTGCGTCAACATGACAGCAGCATTGCGTCAGCAGGTCAACCAGGTTGACCCGGGTCAAACCTGACGTGTGGGGTCCACATGTCAGTGGCTAACTAACTAATCTAAGTTAATTAGTGTTAAGCTCCTACTAACTAAAATGTCAGTGGAGTTAATTAAACTTAATTAAAAACTAAACTAGGATTAGCTGGGGCCAGGGCCCACTTGTCAGCGACCCACGGGAGGTCAAACCTCCTGGTCAGCGGGGTCAAACCCGCTGGCGGTTAGTCGCCGGCGTCCATAGACGCGGCGGAGGGCTCGGGTTCGTCGCTCTGGCGACCATTAAGGCGGCGGAGACCACCTACGCGAAGCCCAGGCTCGCGCGCATCTAGTGGGACACGCCGGAGGCCGTGGGATGGTCGGAGCTCGCCGGAGCAGAGCTCGCGGCGGCGGCCGGAGTTCGGTGGTGTGCGGTTTTGACACTACGAGGCACGGCAGGGCTGCGAGCGGGTGCGTTTGGCTCCTGGGGCTGCAACGAATTCGGTGACACGCTCGGGAGCGAGCTGCGGTGGCTCTGGCCACGGTGGCGACATGATCGGCGGCGAGGTGCTACGGCCATGGCGGGGAACGAAGCTAGAACATGCGAAAACGAGGGGGAGAAGAGGGGTTTGGTAGAGGAGCTCACGGCGAGGCCTTCGGTGATCTCAGCGCGCTCGGGGACGGCTTGGAGGCGAAGGGATGTCGGTGGCGATCTCCGACGGCTGATGATGAAGACGACGGCAGTGACGGCTCCACGGGGCGTCCGGCGATGCGTGGCTTGACGAAGAGGACGAGGACGACGACGCAGAGCTGTTCGACTTGTCAGAGAGGCGAGGGGGTGGCAGTAGCTACGACAACGGCGAGCGGCGGCAACGGCAGCGCTCGGGCATTCGCGCGAGAGAGTGAGGGAGAGGAGGGGAGGCCACGAGAGAGAGAGAGGTGTGGGACGGCGCGTGGCGTCGTCCAGGGCGACGGGGGAGTGAGGCAGACAGACAGGAGGTGGCCGGACGCGTGCGTGCGCGCCGCGGGCACATGATACGTCTCCATCGTATCTACTTTTCCAAACACTTCTGCCCTTGTTTTGGACTCTAACTTATATGATTTGAATGGAACTAACCCGGACTGACGCTGTTTTCAGCAGAATTGCCATGGTGTTGTTTTACGTGCAGAAAACAAAAATTCTCGGAATGACCTGAAACTTCACGGAACATCTTAGAAAAAACAATAAAAAATCCTCGCCAAAGATGAAGACCAGGGGGCCCACACCCTTCTCACGAGGGGGGGGCACCCCCCCTAGGGCGCACCCCCTACCTCGTGGGCCCCCTGGATGCCCTCCGACGCCAACTCCAACTCTATATATGTGCTTTCGGAGAGAAAAAATCAGAGAGAAGAAATCATCGCGTTTTACGATACGGAGCCGCCGCCAAGCCCTAAAACCTCTCGGAAGGGCTGATCTGGAGTCCGTTCGGGGCTCCGGAGAGGGGGATTCGTCGCCGTCGTCATCATCAACCATCCTCCATCACCAATTTCATGATTCTCACCACTGTGCGTGAGTAATTCCATCGTAGGCTTGCTGGACGGTGATGGGTTGGATGAGATTTATCATGTAATTGAGTTAGTTTTGTTAGGGTTTGATCCCTAGTATCCATTATGTTCTGAGATTGATGTTGCTATGACTTTGCTATGCTTAATGATTGTCACTAGGGCCCAAGTGCCATGATTTCAGATCTGAACCTATTATGTTTTCATGAATATATGTGAGTTCTTGATCCTATCTTTCAAGTCTATAGTCACCTACTATGTGTTATGATCCGGCAACCCCGAAGTGACAATAATCAGGACCACTCCCGGTGATGACCATAATTTGAGGAGCTCATGTATTCACTATGTGCTAATGCTTTGTTGCGGTTCTCTATTAAAAGGAGGCCTTAATATCCCTTAGTTTCCAATAGGACCCCGCTGCCACGGGAGGGTATGACAAAAGATGTCATGAAAGTTCTTTTCCATAAGCACGTATGACTATATACGGAATACATGCCTACATTACATTGATGAATTGCAGCTAGTTCTGTGTCACCCTATGTTATGACTGTTACCTGATGAACCGCATCCGGCATAATTATCCATCACTGATCCGGTGCCTACGAGTTTTCCATATACTGGTTTACGCTTATTTACTTTCCCGCTGCTACTGTTACAATCACTACAAAATACCAAAAACATTACTTTTTCTGTCTTTACTTTTGTTGCCGCTACCACCACTATCATATTACTTTGCTACTAAACACTTTGCTGCAGATACTAAGTTTCCAGGTGTGGTTGAATTGACAACTCAACTGCTAATACTTGAGAATACTCTTTGGCTCCCCTTGTGTCTAATCAATAAATTTGGGTTGAATACTCTACCCTCGAAAGCTGTTGCGATCCCCTATACTTGTGGGTTATCAAGACAAATTTCTGGCGCCGTTGCCGGGGATCATAGCTCTATTCTTTGAGTCACTTGGTATTTATATCTGATGGACACTATGAAGAACTTGAGAGATCCAAAAACCAAGATCTATCCCTCAACTACGAGGGGAGGTAAGGAACTGCCATCTAGATCTGCACTTGATTCACCTTCTGTTATGAGTAAGTTTGTGACACCTACACCTGCTTCTGCTATTCGTTCTGATATGTCGCATGTTATTGATGATGCCACTTCTGGTATGCATGATACTTATGATGAAACTGCTTCTATGCCTGATACTACTGTGCCCCTTGGTGAATTTCTTGATGAACAAATTGCTAGGGCTAGAGAAAAAGAAATTATTGAATCTAAATACGATGATGAAAGTGATGATGAAAATATGCCTGTTATTCCTGAGGGCTATCTTTTTGATATGGAATCTTCTGCCGCTATTTTAGCTTGCAAAGATAGATATGAGCTTAAGAGGTTATTAGTTAAATGTAACAAATAATCACTTAGAGATAAAATGAAACCTGACCCTGCTTTTGCTACTTCACCTATATGTGTTCCTGATAAGGATTATGAATTCTCTATTGATCCTGATATAATTACTTTGGTGGAATCTGACCCGTTTTATGGCTATGAATCTGAAACTGTTTTGGCACATCTTACTAAGTTAAATGATATAGCTGCCCTGTTCACTAATGATGAGAGATCGCGTTACTTCTATATACTCAAAATATTTCCGTTCTCATTAAAGGGTGATGCTAAGATATGGTTTAATTCTCTTGATCCTTGTTGTGTGCGTAGTCCCCAGGATATGATTTATTACTTCTCTGCTAAATATTTCCCTGCTCATAAGAAACAAGCTGCTTTGAGGGAAATATACAACTTCGTGCAAATTAAAGAAGAGAGTCTCCCACAAGCTTGGGGGAGGCTTCTCAAGTTACTTAATGCTTTGCCTGATCATCCTCTTAAGAAACCTGAAATACTTGATATCTTTTATAATGGACTAACCGATGCTTCCAGAGATTACCTGGATAGTTGTGCTGGTTCTCTTTTCAGGGAAAGAACACCGGATGAAGCTGAAATTCTATTGAATAATATGTTGACAAATGAAAATAATTGGGCACCTCCTAAGCCACCTCCTGCTCCAATTACTGAGCCTATTCTTAAACCAACTCCGAGGAAGAGAGGTGTTCTATTCCTCAGTCCCGAAGATATGCAAGAGGCAAAGAAATCTATGAAAGAAAAAGGTATTAAAGCTGAAGACGTTAAGAATTTACCTCCCATTGAAGAAATACATGGTCTTAATTCACCGCCTGTTGAAGAAACATATGATCTCAATTCTTTATTTACTGAAGAACCTCCTGATCCCGATATCCCGACACAGGTAGTAAAGGTAAATTATCTCTATAGATATGATAAAGCTGAAGTCCCTCATACTAAAATTGCTAGTCAGTGCTTGGATGAGTTTGATAACTTTATGTTTAAGCAAGACAACTTCAATGCTTATTTTGGTAGACAATTAAAAGAAAATGCTTATATGATTAGACGCTTGGGTGATTATATGGCTAATATTAAAGGTGAACTTAAACTTGTTAGAAAACATGCTTCTATGGTTACCACTCAAGTAGAACAAGTGCTTAAAGCTCAAAAAGAAGTGCTTGATGAAATGAATAGTAAGAAAAATGATTATGCTGTTAGAGTGGCTACTAGAACTGGTAGAATGACTCAGGAACCTTTGTATCCTGAAGGCCACCTTAAGAGAATCGAGCAAGATTCTCAAAGAAATAATATTGATGTTCCTAGTTCTTCTAAAAAGAAGAAGAAGAAAAATGATAGAACTGTGCAAACTTCCAGTGAACCTATTGCTGAACCACCTGATAATCCAAATGATATATCTATGTCTGATGTTGAAAGACAATCTGGTAATGAACATGAACCTAATGAAAATATTAATAATGATGTTCATGATTATGCTCAACCTAGTAATGATAAGGATGTAGAAGTTGAACCTGCTATTGATCTTGATAACCCACAATCAAAGAATCAACGTTATGATAAAAGAGACTTTGTTGCTAGGAAACATGGTAAAGAAAGGGAACCTTGGGTTCAGAAACCCATGCCTTTTCCTCCAAAAACATCCAAGAAAAAGGATGATGAGGATTTTGAGCGCTTTGCTGAAATGATTAGGCCTATCTTTTTGCGTATGCGATTAACTGATGTGCTCAAAACAAATCCTTATGCTAAATATATGAAGGATATCATTACTAATAAAAGAAAGATACCGGAAGCTGAAATTTCCACCATGCTTGCTAATTATACTTTTAAGGGTGGAATACCAAAGAAACTTGGAGATCCAGGAGTACCTACTATATCTTGCTCCATTAAAAGAAATTATATTAAAACTGCTTTATGTGATCTTGGAGCTGGTGTTAGTGTTATGCCTCTCTCTTTATATCGTAGACTTGACTTGAATAAGTTGACACCTACTGAAATATCTTTGCAAATGGCCGATAAATCAACTGCTATACCTGTTGGTATTTGTGAGGATGTGCCTGTTGTGGTTGCAAACGTTACTATTTTAACGGACTTTGTTATACTTGATATTCCCGAGGATGATAGTATGTCTATTATTCTTGGAAGACCTTTTCTTAATACTGCAGGGGCTGTTATTGATTGCAACAAAGGCAATGTCACTTTTCATGTTAATGGTAATGAGCATACGGTACACTTTCCGAGGAAACAACCTCAAGTTCAGAGTATCAACTCCATTGGAAAAATTCCATCGATTATAATTGGAGGTTTTGAATTTCCTCTTCTTACTGTCAAAAAGAAATATGATATACTTATTATTGGGGATGTGCATATCCCTGTTGAGATAACTTAGTGTTATTCGAAATTTCTCCGCTTTCATGATTATCGGAATGAGTTTGTTAACAAGACTTGATCAACCTTATTAGTGGATTCTTTTTGATGAGCATGAGATGGATGAAACTAGAAGCACAACCTTCTGTACCCCACTTTTACTTTCCGTTATTTATATTAAATAAAAGTAAAAATAGTATTTTTCTGTCTGTTTCCTGACTTATCCGTGCAATATAAAAATGTCCCGAAAATAAAAGTCGTCAGAATGCCATGCCAATTTAATATGATTTTTTCGGGAATATTTGAGAATTTACTGTGCAAAAATTACCGCGGGAGGAGATGCCACCTGGCCACGAGGGTGGTGGGCGTGCCCCCCCTAGGGCGCGCCCCCTGCCTCGTAGGCCCACGGTGGCCCTCCTCCACTCATCCCAGCACCCATCTTCTTCCTCTGTCTCACACAAACTCGAAAAACCAACTCAAGCACGAGTTCCAGCCACTTTTGCTGTGATTTTTGATCTCCTTGCTCAAAGTACCTCTCACAAAACTGCTTGGGAAGATTGTTCCTTGGTATGTGACTCCTCCATTGGACTAATTAGTTTTTGTTCTAGTGCTTTATTCTTTGCAAATTTGTGATGCATAGGTGACCATGTTCTTGAGCTTGCATGTCAAATTTATATGGTTGCAAGTAGTTCTAATGCATGATATAGGCCCTAGGCACTTGTAGGAGTAGTTGCTATCAATATTATTGAGTTTGGTTTACTTTTATTTTGAAGTTACTAAAAATTTCAGAATTTTTCAGAGAAAAACAATATGCTTAGGAAGATGTTCCAAGGTGGTTCCTCTAAGAAGCAAGGACCCAGGATTGCTATGCGCGATGCTGACGAGGATCCACCAAGAGACGCTCCAGTACGGCCTTGCGAATGGCCGTCGGAAAATTTTATGGACCATGCGGGAATTAAAGAAGAATTCAAAGCATATTTGTGCAATGCCGGTCTTGAGGATTTTGAGGCTAACAAATGCCACTAGTATCATGATCTCACAAGTTCATTTGTGAGGAGGTTTGAGTATTCATCTTCGCGTAATTCTCCTTCAGTCATGTTTGATCTCTATGACAAATCTTATATCATGGACTTAGAGGATTTCACTTCTTCTTGCAAACTTCCATCATGGGGTAGTGTTAGGGATCCCCCTAAATCTAAATTTAGAAACTTTCTTACTAGTATAACAGTGGGGGAATCTAGAGATATAACGCAGGCTACCATAGGGAGCATTCACTTTCCTGCTATACATTATTTTGCTCTCTTCATCGGTAGATGCATAAATGCTAAGGATGAAGCATGTCACATGTGTGTCCCTGATCTTAGCATTCTTAGGAGTGCTGTGTTAGGGGACCAATCTTATCATATGGGAGCCATTGTAGCTCGTAGGTTGCATCATAATAGACATAATGGAGATTTCTTTGGAGGAATTTATGCAACCCGCTTAGCTCATTTTTTTGAGATAGACATTCATGGGGGTGATACGGAGTTGCCTCCTGCATATTTAGATTATGACTCTATGGCTTCGCACCAGTTTGTCGAGAGGCCTGAATCACCTCTCTTATATCGTTTAATTTTTGATAAACGACGTGTTTTCGGTATTACTCTCCCTGCTCCTGCCTTCTTTGATTCACAGACAAAAAAAGATATGTTATTACCAAAGAGGAGACAGAAGAGTACAAGAGGAGAGCGGAGGTAGCTCGACTCCACGCTGCAGCTCAGCAGGTGATAACCGCTGCACATCAGTATGATCCCAACTATTCTTCGTCGCAGTACGACCCCAGCTACACTTACGGGTATCCGCTAGGCTATCCCTGGCAATAGACCAACTTAGGCCAAAAGCCTAAGCTTGGGGGGTATGTATTTCTCACCGACATTACATTTATGTTCACACACACTCATTACTAGATGTCAGTGTCATACTTTTTTACTGTAATATCCATGCTAGTTTATTTTCTTTTTCCTGCTTTCTTCTTGTGTGTTTGTTAAACCTTAAGAAAAAACAAAAAATTAGTAGTAGTTTATTTATCTGCTGTAGTAGTAATAATTAAAAAGAAAACCCAAAAATATTTCCCGTTCTCCTTCTGCTTGTTGGGAGCTTTCCCGTGTAAATAGTTTTAATTCTTTTCTTTTCTTTGGGGGTCAGTAGGAGAAGACCATAATTAAATTGTTGAAGTGGCTCTTATATGCCTTATTGTTAATTTAACCAAGAGCCCATATTGCCTTGTTTTCTCCTGTTTATTGAATGCTTGAAGATTCCAGCTTAGTCCAATGCACGTACACTCTTATTATTATTCACACCGTTCGGTTGTGCAAGTGAAAGGAAATTATGATGATATATGATGGACTGACTGAGATGAGAAAAGCTGGTATGAACTCGACCTCTTTTGTTTTTGTAAATATGATGAGTCCCTCGTTCTTGATTCAGCTTATTATGAATAAACATGTTTGCAATGAAAATTAGAGATCGTAGTTGCTTGTGCCATGCTTGATTAGCTATGAGTTATAATGGTTTACCTCGTGTGCCAACATGCTATTGAGATTATTATGATGTGGTATGATAGGGTGGTATCCTCCTTTGAATGATTTAAGTGACTTGACTTGGCACATGTTCACACATGTAGTTGAAACAAAATCAACATAGTCTTCACGATATTTATGTTCATGGTGGATTATATCCTACTCATGCTCGCATCCAATGTTTATTAATTTTAATGCATGTACATGGCTGTTGTCGTTCTCTAGTTGGTCGCTTACTAGTCTTTTGCTAGCCTTCACTTGTACTAAGCGGGAATACTGCTTGTGCATCCAATCCCTTAAACCCCAAAGTTATTCCAGATGAGTCCACTATACCTTCCTATATGCGGTATCTACCTGCCGTTCCAAGTAAATTTGTATGTGCCAAACTCTAAACCTTCAAATAAACATTCTGTTTTCTATGCTTGAATAGCTCATGTATCAACCAAGGCTGTCTATCTTCCGTGTTAGGCGGGTTATTCTCAAGAGGAGTGGACTCCGCTCCTCACTCACGAGATAAATGGCTGGTCACCGGGATGCCCGGTCCCATGCTTTATGCAAACCAAATCAAAATTAATTGCAAACAAAACTCCCCCTAGGACCTGATGTATGTTGGAGGCACTCGTTGTTTCGAGCAAGCCATCGATTGATGCTTGTTGGTGGAGGGGGAGTATAAACTTTACCATTCTATTTGGGAACCGCCTATAATGTGTTTAGCATAGAAGATATCACCATCTCTTAGTTGTTACGTTGACAATGAAAGTATACCGCTCAAAATACAATTTATCTCTATTGCAAAACCGAGCTCTGGCACCTCTACAAATCCCTGCTTCCCTCTGCGAAGGGCCTATCCATTTACTTTTATGTTGAGTCATCACCCTCTTATTAAAAAGCACTAGCTGGAGAGCACAGCCGTCATTTGCATTCATCACTGTTAATTTATATTGGGTATGACTATGATTGGATCTCTTTTACCATGAATTACAATGTCTAGTCAGTCCTTGATCTTTAAAGGTGCTCTGCATTTATGTTTTGCGGTCTCAGAAAGGGCTAGCGAGATACCATCTTGTTATATCATATTATGATTGTTTTGATAAAGTGTTGTCATCCGAGATTTATTATTATGGCTTGCTAGTTGATTATGCTATTGATATGAGTAATTGTGAGACCTGAGAATTATTGCAAATGTGGTTAGTTATAATCTGTGCTAAAAACTTGAATACTGGCTTGACATAGTTACAACAACAAGAGCAAACAAACTTTGTAAAAGTTTTTCTTTCTTTCTTTCAGTTTGTCAACTGAATTGCTTGAGGACAAGCAAGGGTTTAAGCTTGGGGGAGTTGATACGTCTCCGTCGTATCTACTTTTCCAAACACTTTTGCCCTTGTTTTGGACTCTAACTTGTATGATTTGAATGGAACTAACCCGGACTGACGCTGTTTTCAGCAAAATTGCCATGATGTTGTTTTATGTGCAGAAAACAAATATTCTCGGAATGACCTGAAACTTCACGGAACATCTTAGAAAAAACAATAAAAAATCCTTGACAAAGATGAAGACCAGGGGGGCCACACCCTTCTCACGAGGGTGGGGGGCGCCCCCCCTAGGGCGCGCCCCCTACCTCGTGGGCCCCCTGGATGCCCTTCGACGCCAACTCTAACTCTATATATTTGCTTTCGAAGAGAGAAAAATCAGAGAGAAGAAATCATCGCGTTTTACGATACGGAGCCGCCGCCAAGCCCTAAAGCCTCTCGGGAGGGCTGATCTGGAGTCCGTTCGGGGCTCCGGAGAGGGGGATTCGTCGTCGTCGTCATCATCAACCATCCTCCATCACCAATTTCATGATGCTCACCGCCGTGCGTGAGTAATTTCATCGTAGGCTTGCTGGACGGTGATGGGTTGGATGAGATTTATCATGTAATCGAGTTAGTTTTGTTAGGGTTTGATCCCTAGTATCCATTATGTTCTGAGATTGATGTTGCTATGACTTTGCTATGCTTAATGCTTGTCACTAGGGCCCGAGTGCCATGATTTCAGATCTGAACCTATTATGTTTTCATGAATATATGTGAGTTCTTGATCCTATCTTGCAAGTCTATAGTCACCTACTATGTGTTATGATCCGGCAACCCCGAAGTGACAATAATCGGGACCACTCGCGGTGATGACCATAGTTTGAGGAGCTCATGTATTCACTATGTGCTAATGCTTTGTTCCGGTTCTCTATTAAAAGGAGGCCTTAATATCCCTTAGTTTCCAATAGGACCCCGCTACCACGGGAGGGTAGGACAAAAGATGTCATGCAAGTTCTTTTCCATAAGCACATATGACTATATACGGAATACATGCCTACATTACATTGATGAATTGGAGCTAATTCTGTGTCACCCTATGTTATGACTGTTACATGATGAACCGCATCCGGCATAATTATCCATCATTGATCCGGTGCCTACGAGTTTTCCATATACTAGTTTACGCTTATTTACTTTCCTGCTGCTACTGTTACAATCACTACAAAATACCAAAAACATTACTTTTGCCGTCTTTACTTTTGTTGCCGCTACCACCACTATCATATTACTTTGCTACTAAACACTTTGCTGCAGATACTAAGTTTCCAGGTGTGGTTGAATTGACAACTCAGCTGCTAATACTTGAGAATATTCTTTGGCTCCCCTTGTGTCGAATCAATAAATTTGGGTTGAATACTCTACCCTCGAAAACTGTTGCGACCCCCTATACTTGTGGGTTATCAGCACACGCCCCTTTCCTCCTGGTGGGAGGAGAGGGACGACTGGCAGGGGCCAGTTGGCTGGGCCGGCCTGCTGGGCCGCACAGTGCCAGGCCGTAGGTAGGTCCAGGTAAGGTTTTTCCTTTTTGGTTTTTCTTTTCTATTTTCTGACATTTGTTCTGATTTAGTAAATTACTAAATCAACTTATTTTATCCTGTAAAATTTAGTAGGGACTAGTTGGACCACTCCAAAGCCCCTCACCAAAATTCAGAAATATTGGATAATATTTTGTATATATAAAAATATTTATCCAACGCAAATAAATACTGGATTAATTCCAAATGGCCAAAATAAATGTTTATGAGCTCCTGAAAATATTTGTTTGAATTTTACCTCTAACCAATATTTTCAGAGAGCAACATGAACATTTTCTTGGACCTTTTTGGAGCAATTTTTATCTAGGTTATTTCCAGAAATGATTTCTGAGGGTTTCACAAATCCCCAATTCAAATATAAAAGAAGTTTAAACATGATGCACACATGACTAGCTAGTCTAGGTCATACCAGAACTAGGGATGTGACATGCCATGCATCAATGCGTGTGTGGAAAAGCGAAGACGGAAGGGTCAATGAGATATGGAGCTGGGTTGTCGCAGGCCAGTAGTGGCTGCTGCAGTGATCCACCTTACGCAGGGGTAGCGGCTGGCAACGGCGGCCACCTCTAGGGCTATAAGAGGAGTAACTCAAGGAGATGGCACCGATTCTCAACGACAAGTCATTTAATTAGTGTAGATAATAGGATGAGAAAGTGTGTTGGAGTATATTACAGTGGGGATTGTGTAATTTCTTTTGGATGTTTTAGATAAAGGATAAAATTATAATGGGACATGTGAATATGGGGTAGGGGTAGCAGAATATTGTTCATAAAGTCAGACGATAGGGTCGGGTTTGGATATATCCATGGGTATAAGATTATGTCCATGCCCTATCCACGAGTAATCGGGTCGGGTTTGGGCGCTGCCCATGGGCACAAAACCATATCCAAACCCTATCCATTCGGATTAGATATCCATGGGTATCTATGTCCATGGATAAAATTGACATCCTTAGTGACAAGTATGGATCGAACAGAGTACTAGGATTTATAGAACAATGTATCATTGGTAATGTTTCAGCAAACAATATGTAACCTCAACCCCGCCGCAAGATAAACATGATACAATTTGGGCTCCATAAAGCCGGGCACAATAGTTGCTCATCCTCGTTAAAGGTTTGTCGAAGCAGCCGACAGCAGCGGTGGGATGGACGATCCGAAATTAAGGAGATTAGCATAACATCAGCAGGATTACTTCGACCCTAATGGCAACCTTAGAGGGTGGAATAAGATCAATCATTATTTACATCGTGGTTGCATATCCCAATGCCTCCTAACTGATATTAGTTTTTTTTCAAAAAGGAGGAAGGCCCCCAGTATCGCAATGATGCATGCAGCAATATCCCGATATTAGTTGCTTTGCTACTACTCCTTCTGTTCTTAAATATTTTTTTTAGAGATTTCAAATGAAATACCACATACAGATGTATATAGACATATTTGAGAGTGTAGATTCACTTATTTTGCACCGTATGTAGTCACTTGTTGAAATTTCTAGAAAGACAAATATTTAGGAATGAAGGGGTAGTAGTTAATTAGGCATGCCTCAGTTTTAGGTGTCGTACCAAACAAACTTCACTCCAGTTTGTTTGGCCTGTGAATGATATGTACCTTTCTCCCTTCGTGTCCCTTCATCCCTTCGAAGAAATATGTTCTTATGTAAACCACTTTTTTTAAACTAGAGTAGGGTCCTTATATTCGGCCGGTGCAACAACCATACAGTTGAAGGCCGCAACCACACGTTAAACTGAGTTATCTCAGTTTCTCTACATATAGCTCCAACATTTTTCCTTCTGCAGATCTCGCAGATAGCTACTGAATTTGTTCTTGTTGTGTGGCTTAAATTTGGATCAAAATTCAGGAGCGGTCACAAAACTGATCGCTTGATCATTGTTCCATTAGAGGTAAAAAAAAGAAGAGATGCATGCTCAGCAAATGGATGGGTAGGCTATCTGTTGAGACAGTGGGAATGTGATTTCAAACTTTACGTAATAAATACTTGCAATCCATGACCTGGCACAGTTTACTGCAAGACCCAATGATTCACCATTCTGGAAGGGGTTAATGAGGACTAAAGTAGCATTCTTCAATAGGATTAAATTTATCATTGGTAACGGTAACACGACTAGATTCTGGGAAGATACATGGTAAGGGAGGACGCCACTAGCCACACAATATCCTTCGCTTTACAATATTATACAACATAAGGATGCTTACATTAGTACAATACTAGGGTACTGCCTCTAAATATCTAGTTCAAGAGGTCGCTAGTGGGAGATAGATGGGACCGTTGGCTGCATCCACTGCAGAGGTTGATGAAGGTTAACCTCTCTGATGAGCCTAATGCGCTTTACTGGAAACTATCTGTGTTTGGGGTATTCTACGTGAAGTCTATGTGTCTAGATTTAATAGACTCCGGTCCAATCCAAAAATCGCTTCATATTTGGGAGATTAAAGTACCTTGAAGAATCAAAATCTTCATGTGGTTTGTAAAATAAGGAAGTGATCCTGACTAGAATAATTTGGCAAAGCGCAGACGGGAGGGTAGTATAAGATGTTGCTTCTGTGATCAGGATGAAACTATAGAACATTTCTTTCTTAAATGCCCACTCACCAAGCTATTATGGCGTAGAATCCACGTAGCATTTAATCTCAGTCCTCTAAATAGTATTAACACGGTGTTTTGGGACGTGGCTAAATGAAGTAGAGCCAAATACTTTAGGCCATATTCACATCGGAGTATGCACATTACTGTGGGCTATATGAAACTGTCTAGTGATGTGATCTTTAACACACAAACTCTTATAAAAAAATTACGGGTCATATACAGAGCTACTGCTTGGATCCGTACATGATCGTCACTCAGTCATGTGGTAGTCAAGGAGCATATGGATGTCGGGAGACGGTAGCACATGCTACTAATTATGACTGGTTTGGATGTCGATCCAATAATAGTCTAGGTGTTTAGTCATCTTGCCCTAGTTTCCATATGTTGTGGCAATTTTTACCATTACTTCCACTTGAGCTCTCCTTGTGAGCTTGTACCGTACTTCAAACCTTATGAACCTTTTGGTTAATAATATGGATGCATGGATCATTCGGATGTAGAGGCTAGGGGTGACCCTCCTTTTAAAGAAAAATAAGAAATAAAATCTGCTGACTCTAGTTAATTATTACTAACGGTCGATGTAATGTTTCTACACCTATTTGACGGTGGTGCTACTTGGCAGTGGGCAGTAACATTGTTCAAAGATTCAGATCTAAGGCTCCAACCCAAACAGTGACTTACTACCCGTACCAAATGATATACAGTAAAATATTCAAATGTGATGTAAGATACTTTTCAGATTAAAAGGTTAAGACATCCAGCTCTTCATTAAGAAAAAGTTGAAACAGGGAAGGCACGTGAAACTTGTCAATTCTAGCACAAAAAAGTGTGGATAAGTACACATCCATCCAGTGAAAGACTAAACGGCACAGTACAAATATATACGCTATCCCTCTCACACATTCAAGTGACAACAATGTCAAACCATGTGTCAAATCTGATACATTAGGTTATTTATTTTTATTTTGAAGTTTTTAAAATTCTACTTGTAGATATATACAGTTTCACAGGTTGGCATAATACTCGAATTTCTGTTCAAAACTATCACATTAAAAAAATGGACCTTTACGTTATATACATGAATCAATACCCATGAAGTGCCGTGCAAACCAGGTCTGTCAATAAAAATACACATGATACACGTCAGGTTGTATTCTTTGTCCGATTCCAACCATAAATGCATGAAAAGAGCGTAGTAACATAGCAATTGTCGATAAAAAATTTGATTGCATCCCATTCCATTGTTTATTATTAGAGATCCTTAACATTGAATAATTTTATTACACCAAAATATTATTTAACTTTTTTTTTTGCAGGAGAAACTTCTGATTTACTCATCAACTGTCAAGGTAGTGCAAAAAAACACCAGAAGTAAAAGTTACATCCTGGTCCATAGACCATTTAGCGACGATTACAACCACTGGAGCGACTCGAAGGCGCACCGCCGTCATCACCCCTCCCTCATCGGAATCAGAAAAACATTATTGTAGTAGAAAGTCAGGAAGTCGTCATGGTAACTGGTAAGGCCCATAGGACCAACGCACCAGAACAGTAACTGTCACCAATGAAAAGAAGCTAGATCGGAAGGATCCAACCTCCACACACACATGCATAGAAGAACGAAGACCAGATTCAGACGTATCCACTGAAGACAAACACCGACCGGATCCCACGAGATCCACCGGAAACACACCTTCACACGCCTTCCGACGATGCTAGAAGCATCATCGGGATATGGGGGCTAGGCGGGGAGGACCTTATTCCATCTTTAAGAAACTGCCACCGCCAGACCTAAATGAGCATGGCACAAACCCTAACAAAACTAAAATAAAAAATAAAAATAGAGCTCTCCCGCCGAAAAGGGCCAGGATCCATCGCGTCTTCATGGTCCAAGGACCATAGAAGACGAGGCGGACCGGCGGCGGCACCGGAGCCAAAGGGTATTGCTCTGGGTAGCTTCTTTGACGCACTTTTGCCCTCAAAAAATTTATTTAACTTGTTCAATAAGAAACAAATAAAGTAATTACTCGTGCAAATGGGCAGCCCATTGTGCTAATTCCAGAAACAGTAGAAAATAATAGTACTTGGGAGCTAATTAAGCCAAAAAGTACGGCATTCATGTGACAAACACGACTATTGTAGATCTTACATTGATCTATCTTTTCTTCTACTGTGACAACTCTAAACCACTCAAATCAAGCTCAAACTTGCTATCCATTGTATTTATGTAGAAAGCTTCCTTAGGCCTTATTCGGTTTGGCAGGGTTTGAAGAGGTTTGAAAGGGATTAAAGAGGATTAAATCCCTTGCAAGTCAAAAACCCTCTCAAACCTCCCCAATCTCCTTCAATCCTCATGGCGAGGGGATTAAATGAACAGGGCCTTAAAGTGCTCGACAAAGCATGTCCAGCCTAGAGGGTGTCGTCGCATCACGGGAAATTGCCCAGACCTCCACCATGCAGGACGGCTGATCGATCCTTTCGGCCAGTGGCATGTCGGATTGCCTCTTCTACCACCGTGAGTCCGCGACGCTTTGGACTTCGGTGTTATGCCAAAGTGCACAGCGGCATGCCCCTTCCGCCATCATCATAAGTTGGAAGCATGCTCCTCCCATCTGTTTTGGCTGAAGGTGTTACGTGGCATTTGCCAGCCTTCTTCCAGGGCACATTTGGCATGAACTTTCGGTTCGGCTAGCTCCACCACTCGAGATATGAAACTACACGGCGTCCGCTCAAAGCGAGAGAGTGCAATCGCCACACATGGCTATCTTAGGAGGAGAAACCACATTTCTTAGGTCGCTACTACCTTTCCCAGTGCCTCCCAATCCTACTACTGCTTGGTTTCACACACTACCACAACTAGACTTGCTACCCGGGCTTCGTTAGCTAAATTCCAGACTTAAGACTTGCTTCTTCCCTGACTAGTTGAAACATGCTCCTATATAATCATGGGAGAGCAACAAAACAAACTCAACTAACATCTTTTTTTTTTGCGGATATCAAACTCAACTAACCTAGTACAAGAGAAATTTGCTTGGCCAAGGTGTTCACGCTCAAAAATGGCATGATGGCAAAGAGTGACTTGAGGCTATAGCAATATGAGGTCAAATTTATGATTTCATGTCACCATTGGATGGTTCTGAAGCTGATCGAAATAGATATAGAGATCGTCCAAAATTGAGCTCGGATGCAAAAGTTATGACAATCTTAGAGATGCTCGTATTGACATCATATTAAAGAATAACATGAAACCTAATTAAGATGGTCTCGGATGGAAAAAGTTACATCTGGAAAGTTCTTCGTCTGATCCAAACGGACGATTTTGATATAAAAATCGTCTTCATTCGAGGTCGTATGCGAATTCTACAACCAACACCGTAAATTGCTGTAATGTTTGGCCGGATCATTCGTGCCAGGGTCCAGATCATCCGGCCGGAGGCCGAATAAACGACCAAAACAACAGAAGCTAAAGAGTGAAGCCGGATGATCTGGGTGTAGACCCGGATGATCCGGACGTCCGGACAACTTTTTTCTGCTGCACATGTTAGAAAACATCCCGAAACACCGCGAAGATGACCTCACATCGAAAAGTGTTCAACAGCAAAGTTGTGCGTCTCGTCAAAACAGTTGATTTTAGTATACAAATCATCTTATTCCGAGTTACATATGCAAAAGTTACAGCCCAATTAGTGAGATGCTATCAGAAAACTGTGCTTGGCCCAATCATCCGGGCCTTGAGCCTGACATCCGGGCCGGAGGTCGTGAATAGTCTATGTTTTGTTAGGTTTTGATGATTTGGATGGCTAGGCAAGTCCTTTTCTTATACAGGAAATCCACCCACCTCTTATATAGACTAGAGGTGATGGCTGATTGAACAATAACACAAGATCAAACAATCATCTACCACTTTTTTATCTTTTATCTTCTCCCTTTTTCTTCTTCTTCCTCGTTCTTCGTTCGTTCTTGTTGTTGCAGGGCAGTGAACCTCGAGGTCCTAGGGGCGATCAGGTCGACCTAGGGCAGCACGTAGCTGCCGTGTGCCCTGACAGGGTCCCTCCCAGGCGTGCGGGGGTTTCGGGTCCTCAAAAACACCCGCCGGATTGCTTGCCGACCGCGCTTCCGGACGGGTCTCCTTCAACATGAGCTGCGGTGCATCACCCTCGGCATTGGAGATACACGGTGGCGTGTTCATGTGCGAACACACTTTTTGACGACTCTGCCGGGGACGAAGCTTTGAACGGCCTCTAACACGTTCTTGCTACGAAGAGATCGTCATCTAGGGTTTGCAATCTACAAAGGAAATATGAATACCCAATTCCCTACTGTAGATGCAAATATCTCATATGGTGTTACTAGACCACTCAATGACTATACTCTATCGGCCAGCCTTAGTTTTTCCAATCATGCATCTAATTACATGCATAGGCCGATTCTAAGTAGTTTACATGCTTCAAGTTGTTACGAGACTAGTAACATGCACCATATGTACTCCAACTCTCATGCATCGGCAACCCCACAAATCCATATGCCAATGAACAACATGGTGAGTTTGATGAATCAAGTTGAAACACCCCATGTAGGAACTTCCAACAACATGCAACAAAGTGTTTCACCTTTTTATTCATCGGCATCTAATTTGCAACATGTTAATCCAAACATGCCGATGGATGGGACAATTGGCCATGCTACTACTAGCTATTCGGCCAGTTACTCTCAACCATCATATGCTATGCCTCATGTTAGTATTTCTTCGGCATCATATACAACTGTTGATGCTCATAATTCAGCTTCGCACCTTCATGGTCATAACAGAATAAGTGAATTTTTTTCCAGGAGTGCACATGTCATCATCTAATATTGTAGCATATAATGCATCCTCTACAGAATTGCATAATTTCGATAACACCTCATTGCCAAAAGAATCTAAAAATATTGCGGGGCAATCCCTTACAGAATGGGAAGTGGCTACATTAAAAAGGGATATAGCCCAAAATAATAAGAGTAGTGCTCTTTGCCTTGAAGAACATGATAATGGGCTAGTTCCTGATTATAATGCAATAAGAGCTAGAGTTTTGCAAGAAGATGAGTCTTTGCCCATTGATAGAATGGGCGAGCAAAAATATGGTTCTACAACAATGCATATGCCTTCACCTAGTACAACATCATACTGTACACCCCCTACAAAATTGCAAATTTTCGGCAATACCCATGTGTTATTGCCGAAAGAATCTAAAAGCATTGGGGGGCAATCATATTCTGAGTGGGCTGAACTTGAGAAAAAACTTAAAGCCAATTTTTCCGTTCACCGCCCGAAAAAAACTGAAAAAGAATTGGCTCAAATAAAAGAAGCATTGCCAATTGATAGAATCAATAAAAAGAAGGATGATTCAGAACATGAAAGTGCTTCGGTTGAAAAATCCGAATCAAGTAGTATATACTTTGAATCCATCAAATCCAAAGAGGCAAGCATTACTGAGAAATGACATGGCAAGTATAGCGAAGCGACCATGCTTGATTTTTCTAAAATTAATGGAACCTACTTCCTGCCTTATGAGTTTCGTGCCATAGAAATTGATGAACTTCAAGGACAAGAGCAAGTAGCTGAACAAAGTTTGGCTGACAAAAGTCTTCAATGTAATGATGCATGGAATCAAGAAAAAGACGATGAAAAGGTGTTGGGGAGCCATCCAAAGGCAGAGCAAGACATTGTTCAAGTCACACTACCATCATGCTCTCCCAACATATTTGAAGAGGTATCTTATTAAATTCATACTATGCATGTAACATGAAGGAAACTACGTAGACGATCAATGAAATAAACTAACATAAATGTAAATTGGCGGGTGCTAGTATCCAGAATGACGAAAAGCAGTGCTCTCATCTCCCTATTAAGTGTGTTGTTCCTCCATTTCCTCCCTAGTACACTGTATTTTACTTTTATAAAATCAGTTATTTAATCCTGACACCCTGCTAAAATATGCAATGCGTCATTTACTCTTTTCGCGTATGCCATGTCATGCATCAAAAAGAGCATTGTATCGTCAACTAAAGAACATAAGCCACACCCCTACCCCAATTAGGAGATGAATAAAGCCTATAAATGTGGTAATCCAATTTAGCTCCCTCGACAAAGTATTACCATCATATCTGCCAGTATGTTAAGAAGCAACGGGGACAGGGATTGAATTACCATGAATATGCCTTTGCAAGTATGGAAAATTCCTATTGTCCTACGAAAATACTAACACCCACATGTATGGCAGTTTTGCAACTCACTACATACATGGATCACCGTCCAGTCGAGTTTGCACGAATCTTAACACATTCAGGAGGATTTTGCGTGCAACATAGGACGGGGCTGTTGTGTGGGCGTTGGAGAGTTCGCCCACACGCCCAGCTGCATGCGGTTTGCCAGTTGCGCTGTGTGGGTGAACTAGTTTTTGTCCACACAGTCACCACCTAGTTCACGCGTGTGTGGGTGAATTGCTTTTCACCCACACGACACTCGTACGTTGTTGGATGGCAATTGCGGTTACGCGTACATGACAACTAGGTAAACGCACATGGCAATTATGATTTGTTGCTAGACAGCAACTGCAGTTGCGCGTACGTGACAACCAGATAAACACACATGGCAACTGTGATTAATCATATATGGCAACTATGGTTGGACCACACGTGGTAATTAGGTAAAAACACATGGCAAGTATTGTTTGACCATATGTGGCAAGTAGTTAATCACACACGACAACTATGGTTTGATCACACGCGGCAACTACCATAAATTAGACATGTCAACTATAGTTAACCAAAATAGATAGAGTTGCCATGCTTTTACAACTATATTTGCCATTCCGGATTACTACATCTGCCATCTTGGATGGCAACTAAATCGTCATCCTGCGGGGTACCTGACCTAGTTGCGGCAGGACGTGTGGGCATTTTTTCTTCGTGCCACATGCGCGGGGTGAAGATGAGTAGTACTTATTGGGCGTGTGGCACGAAGTAGCTGTGCCCACACGTGTGGGCAAGTCTAATGTTCGCCCACACACAGCCCGTGTGGGCTGCCTCCTGCTCACGCCACACACGGTGTGTGGGCGGATGTCTAGTATGCCACACATGTGGGCGTTATCGGCGTCCTCCCTTAAGAAAGAGGGATATGCCTGCGCCGTGTGAAGTAAATCCTTTACAGTGGGGCCTGCCTGAGAATATTCAAATTTCATCAAGTTCTTTGAAATCAATTTCAAAGTTAGTACTTCTTCTTAGGCAGGATTTATTGTGTGTGGGACATGAAGGAAATATGCCTTAGAGACAATAATAAAGTTGTTATTTCATATTTCCTTATATCATGACAAATGTTTATTATTCATGCTAGAATTGTATTAACCGAAAACTTGATACATATGTGGATACATAAACAAAACACCATGTCCCTAGTAAGCCTCTACTAGACTAGCTCGTTAATAAAAGATGGTTACGTTTCCTAACCATAGACATGTGTTGTCATTTGATGAATGGGATCACATCATTAGAAGAATGATGTGATGGACAAGACCCATCCGTTAGCTTAGCATAATGATCGTTTAGTTTTATTGCTATTGCTTTCTTCATGTCAAATACATATTTCTTCGACTATGAGATTATGCAACTCTCGGATACCGGAGGAATACCTTGTGTGCTATCAAAGGTCACAACGTACCTGGGTGATTATAAAGATGCTCTACAGCCATCTCCGAATGTATTTGTTGGGTTGGCATAGATCGAGATTAGGATTTGTCATTCCGAGTATCGGAGAGGTATCTCTGGGCCCTCTCAGTAATGCACATCATAATAAGCCTTGCAAGCAATGTGACTAATGAGTTAGTTGCGGGATGATGTATTACGGAACAAGTAAACAGACTTGCCGGTAACGAGATTGAACTTGGTATGAAGATATCGACGATTGAATCTCGGGCAAGAAACATACCAATGACAAAGGGAATAACGCATGTTGTCATTACGGTAGGACCGATAAAGATCTTCATAGAATATGTGGGAACCAATATGAGTATCCAGGTTCCGCTGTTGGTTATTGACCGAAGAGGTGTCTCGGTCAAGTCTACATAGTTCTCGAACCCGTATGGTCCGCATGCTTAACGTTCGATGACGATTTTGTATTATATGAGTTATGTGATTTGGTGACTGGATGTTGTTCGGAGTTCCGGATAAGATCACGGAAATGACGAGGAGTCTCGAAATGGTCGAGAGGTAAAGATCCATATATTGGACGATGATATTTGAACACCGGAAGTGTTCTGGGGGTACCGGGTACATATCGGGTCACCAGAAGGGGTTCCGGGCATCCCCCGGCAACTACATGGGCCTAATGGGCCAGAAAGGGGACATACCAGCCCCCTAATAAGGGGCTGGTGTGCCCCATGTAGGCCAAAATAGGGGGAATGAAAGAGGAGAAGAGAGAAAGGAAGGGGAGGGATTCGGCCTCCCCCTTCCTTCCCTCCTTCCTCCTCCTTCCTTCCCCCTTCGAAAGTTATGGAAAGGGGGGAGGCTGAATTGGGAGGCGCCCAAGTAGGATTCCTCCTACTTGGGGCACCCCCTGGCTGCCTCTCCTCCCCTCCAACCTATATATATGTGGGGGGGAGGCACTGCTAGAACATACAACAACATCTGTTAGCCGTGTGAGGCGCCCCCCTTCACAGATTACACCCCCGATCATATTCTTGCGGTGCTTAGGCGAAGCCCTATGCAGATCACTTCACCATCACCATCACCATGCCGTCATGCTAACGGAACTCATCTACTTCCTCGACACCTTGCTGGATCAAGAGTTCGAGGGACGTCATCAAGCTGAACATGTGCAAAACCCGGAGGTGTCGTACGTTCGGTACTTGATCGGTTGGAATGAGAAGAAGTTCGACTACATCAACCGTGTTGTCAAACGCTTCCGCTTTTGGTCTACGAGGGTACGTAGACACACTCTCCCCTCTCGTTGCTATGCATCTCCTAGATAGATCTTGCGTGAGCATAGGATTTTTTTTTTTGAAATTGCATACTACATTCCCCAACAGGACATAGAATGAAGAGCAAGAATGCAAATTGCCTCCATGCCTGACGAACCACCTGATTCGGAAAAAGGGGTATCGCCCCTTTGTCCTGGGGCGAAATGGACACAACCCTTCTCTTCCCACCGGTGGTGGTTGTGACAAAGCGCAGAGGCACCATGACGGCAGAGGATGCTACCTGGATCGGAACTGCGGGGGCCCCGACATATTGTCCTTAGTCTTCCGCCGCTCCATGAGTGCCTCCGGCAATCTTTCGGTGGCCATCATGGACATACATGGCGACAAGCAGATGGCCTCGGTCCTCACGTTCCAGCAAATGTTCATCCTCATGTTGCTCCTCTCAGTGCGCCTTGACAAATACCAATAAGAGATGAGGCGGAGGTCGATCCAGGCATGGCCGCATAGCTCCACCTTTTCTCGATCTGGTAGGTGACTGTTGTGTGGAGGCAAGGGCTCGGCGTAGTGTGCTCCGTTGACTGCATCATGGATGTGCTTGCGTACTACGCGCCGCGGAGGGCGGTGTACCTGGGTATGAGAGTGGAGGTTCCAAGGTGCTCGCGCTTGACGTTACATGGCGACTGTGAATGGCAGGTCGGGCGCAAGAGATGTTACAGCACTAACTTACCTGTTGGCCCTGCTCGCGATCGTACCGGAACCCGAGTACTTATCACATGAGAACATTAATTAGGCGTCCCAGAGGCAGTGCTCAGGATGAAAGAGATCAGCGGAGAGGCATAAAACCCTGTAGGCGGCAGCGACGATGGCCTCTATTCATCCTAGCTGCACGTGCGATGATGGTCAGATCATGTGGCTATTCAATTTGGCGATGGCGGCGAACAACGTTGGTCATCACGGAGGGGGGGATAGCCATCAATTAGTACAACTAGGAGATCACTCAATGTTTTTGTTTGCATGGCGACGATTGTGACTCGCGCCAGTGTGGAGTGGCAGTGGCTAGTTCTGCGCCGAGATATGGATGGCCACTTGATGGCCGTGGCGGTGCTATTAGGTGGGAAATTGTCTCATGAGTCTACTAATATTCTTTGACCTTGGATACCGATGGATGCGACTATCGAATGAGCCGTAATCAAGATGCCGATTGGGACACAACCTCATGTCTGGGTGAGAACTCTTGTCCCACTCTTTATTGGCTATGCTCAACAACGATGAAATTGTATCATTAAGTTGTTGAAGGCATTGTCTACATGCTATTGTGTTGATCTTCACTGGCTGGTCTTGACAACTAGGATGAAAATCCTTGTCCAGGTTAGACGTGTTGAGAATGACGCGAGGCGTTGCTACGGAAGAAGTTAACCTAGTCATAGGTGTTTATTTCATATCTTGTATGGCTCAGCCGTGGTTACCTTTGTTATGTACCATGTTTAATACTCCATCTGATCATTGTTATAAGATGTTCTAACTTCTTCTAAATTGGATGTATGTATACACGCTTTATTGTGTTTGTTCACTCATTTTTGGTCCATTTGCAGTCCATATTGAAGTATCCAAAACATCATATAATAGTAGATGGGGGGAGTAATTAATAAGAATGGTTATGTGCATCACGATGATGTAGAAGCCAAGGGTTTAACCTCCTTTTCAGAAAGAAAGAAAATGTGATGCCGATGTGCCTTAATTTAGCTCCTTCTACACTTGTCTTAATGTTGCAAAGATCAGGAATCGGATAGATTTTGTATTTATTTTTCCTGCAAGAATCATTCTTGGCCTACAAAAAAGTTGGTAGCGTCTTGCTTTCTCTTGCATTCTGTGAATCCTTTCAGGTAAAATTACCACTCATTCCCATAATATTTTGACCCGGCATAAATGTTGTCCGTGTCGGCTTAATACTACCAGGCTGGCAGCTTCAATACACATTAGTCAACCATTGGGAGTGAGTGACCATGACAGCATGACGCTATGATAACTTTCCTGCTAAGCAGGCAATGAAACCATAAACTCTTTTCTGAATTGTGTGCCTCGGAACATGGTGTATCTTGGTGGTGTTATATAATGGCACTATTCCAGCATCTTTGTGCCATGGTGTGCTAGGACCTCCTCTGAGAATGCCACATGGACCCATCTTGGAACAGAGAGAAAAATGTGGGCTAATATATCAGCAATTCAGAGGGCACGGTCAACAAAACTTGCGTTGATGTGTTTCTTGATATCTCACAATCCTAGTGGTTGCTAGTTGCTACAACGCACACCGTTAGGGCATCTCCAGCCGTTGGCCCCCCAGGAGGTATAAAAATCGTCCCCTCGGGGCGATCCCGCGATAGAATCGGTACTGGGGACGATTGGGTGTCCTGTCGTCGGCCCCAGGTCGCCCTCAGGCGTCGACATTGACCCAGTTTTCGGCCCACTTTCGACGAATAAAAAGCCCCATATGGACAACAATCGGCCCATATTCGGCGTGGTTCGTCGTAGCTCGGCTTTCAATTATAAACATAAATAATTTTTTATTACATAGTTCATCATAGAAAATCAAATAGTTCAACAAAATAGTGCAACAACAAATAGTTCAATATAAATTATATTATTCAACAAATAAAAACTCATATTTCATCACACGTCGAGCCCGGCGTCGCCCTTTAGCCTCCAAATGTGCTCCACCAGATCCTGCTGCAGTTGATGACGCACTTGTGGGTCTCGGATCTCCTGACGCATACTGAGGTAGGCAGTCTAGGTTGCCGGTAGCTGGTGATCAACTTCGGCTAGATGACCCTGCCTGTAGTATGGTTTAGTGTCAAACACTGGCTCTTCCTGCTCGCTCTCGACGATCATGTTGTGCAAGATGACACAACAAGTCATGATCTCCCATATTTGATCTTTCGACCAGGTCTGAGCAGGATAGCGGACAACAACAAATCGATATTGGAGCACACTAAAAGCCCGCTCGACATCCTTTCTGCAAGCCTCCTGCACCTTGACAAAGTGGGACTTCTTGCCTCCTGGCACAACGTTTGAGATAGTCTTCACAAATGTAGACCATCTCGGATAGATGCCATCATCTAGGTAGTACCCCTTGTTATAGTGCCGCCCATTGACCTCGAAGTTCACCGGAGGAGAATGACCTTCAACAAACTTGGCGTAGACAGGGGAGCACTGCTGCACGTTGATGTCATTGTGAGTTCCCGGCATACCAAAGAAGGAGTGCCAAATCCAGAGGTCCTGTGTGGCCACCGCCTCAAGTACCACACTGCAACCGCCTTTGGCGCCTTTGTACATCCCCTGCCAAGCAAATGGGCAGTTCTTCCATTTCCAATGCATGCAATCGATGCTTCCAAGCATACCAGGAAATCCTCTTGCTGCATTCTATGCTAGGATCCGAGCAGTGTCTTCCGCATTAGGGGTTCGCAAGTATTGCGGTCCAAACACTGCCACCACTGCCCGATAGAACTTGTAAAAACACTCAATGCTGGTGGACTCGGCCATGCGCCCATAGTCATTGGGTGAATCACCGGGAGCTCCGTATGCAAGCATCCTCATCGCTGTCGTGCACTTCTGGATCGAGGTGAATCCAAGTTTACCGGTGCAATCTTTCTTGCACTTGAAGTAGCTGTCGAACTCCCGGATGGAATTCACAATCCCGAGGAGAAGTTTTCGGCTCATCCGATAACGGCGCCGAATGTTTTGTCGCCGTGCAGTGGAGCGTCGGCGAAGTAGTCGGAGTAGAGCATGCAGTAGCCTTTCAGACGATGCCGGTTCTTTGCTTTCACCCGCCCCGACGCCGAGCGACCTCACCGCGGCTTTTCATTGCTCGCCAACAGCTGGGCGAGGGTGGCGAGCACCATGAGATGCTTTTCCTCCTGGACATTGGCCTCGGCTTCCTCCTCCAGCAGCGCGGCGAGCACTTCCTTGTCATCCGAGTCCATCTCGCCGAGGGAGGCAAATCGCCGAACACCTTGCACGCCGGTGGGCGTGTACCCGCAGCTAAACTGCCCCTCCGCGGCAGGAAACGGCGTCCGGAAATGCCCAACTGCTGGTGGAGGGGCTGCCTCGGCGAACCTCTGCTATTTTTCCAGCGGGGATTGATTATCTAGCGGTGAAGGGCGGCGATCAGCGCTGGGATACAGCTAGTGGCGGCCGAGGGCGCAGGGGTGGGAGGTGAGACGGGGAAGAAAGACTTGATTTTTCACCTGACGGGGTGGGCCAGCCGCGCTTTTCCCTTGCGCCGGAGCCCCCGATCGCCCCCCAGTGCGCCGGGTTCGGCCTGCGAGCGCCGGGCCCCAAAACGGGCCGAACCGGCGCTTTTCGACGTCCTGGAGACGCGACTGGGTTTTTTTTTTGTTGGCGCCGAAAAAGTGACCTGGGGGGCCTGTTGGGGACGCGGCTGGAGATGCTCTTACATAGCGGTGTCAGGTTTGACTATCAGACAAAGCTTGCTTGTGCACCACAAAGTGTTGATATCCTATATTTATCTGTATCGTCGCTTACTCAGTTGAATCTCTGGTTTCTCTCCATGTACTTATATATACACAGCCGAGATCAAGGTACCTCTTCAATTCAGTCCTGGGTTGCAACCATGTAGAGTCTGCCGCCACATGGTTTGCGTCTGGCATAACTATATGCTGTTGTACTGAATCACTAGCTGCATTTTAAATTTGTTTGGTGCACGTCCTTACATCCTAGTAGAAATTTACAGTCACGTGACTTCGTTGTTTACTGGACATTCTCCAGTGAATTAGTGAACATAATACATTCTAAACCAAGACTTCGACATCAAATCATTTGACGTCAAACCATTTGACATTGCGTTAGTACAACTTTAAGCAGTGACAAGTATGGATCGAAGAGAGTACTAGGATTTATAGAACAATGTATCAGTGGTAATGTTTCAGCAAACAATATGTAACCTCAACCCCGCCGCAAGATAAACATAGTACAATTTGGGCTCCGTAAAGCCAGGCACAATAGTTGCTCATCCTCGTTAAAGGTTTGTCGAAGCAGCCGACAGCGGCGGTGGGATGGACAATCCGAAATTAAGGAGATTAGCATAACATCAGCAGGATTACTTCGACCCTAATGGCAACCTTGGAGAGTGGAATAAGATCAATCATTATTTACATCATGGTTGCATATCCCAATGCCTCCTACCTGATATTAGTTTTATTTTCAAAAAGGAGGAAGGCCCCCAGTATCGCAATGATGCATGCAGCAATATCCCGATATAAGTTGCTTTGCTACTACTTCTTTCATTCCTAAATATTTGTCTTTTTAGAGATTTCAAATGGAACACTACATACAGATGTATATAGACATATTTTAGAGTGTAGATTCACTTATTTTACTCCGTACGTAGTCACTTGTTGAAATCTCTAGAAAGAAAAATATTTAGAAACGGAGGGGTAATAGTTAATTAGGCATGCCATCAGTTTTAGGTGTCGTACCAAACAAACTTCACTCCAGTTTGTTTGGCCTGTGAATGATATGTACCTTTCTCCCTTCGTGTCCCTTCATCCCCTCGAAGAAATATGTTCTTATGTAAACCACTTCTTTTAAACTAGAGAAAGTAGGATCCTTATATTCGGCTGGTGCAACAACCATACAGTTGAAGGCTGCAACCACACGTTAAACTGAGTTATCTCATTTTCTCTACATATAGCTCCAACATTTTTCCTTCTGCAGATCTCGCAGATAGCTACTGAATTTGTTCTCGTTGTGTGGCTTAAATTTGGATCAAAATTCAGGAGTGGTCACAACACTGATCTTTTGATCATTGTTCCATTAGAGGTAAAAAAAAAAGATGCCTGCTCAGCAAATGATTGGGTAGGCTATCTGTTGAGACAGTGGGAATGTGGGAATGTGATTCCAAGCTTTACGTAATAAATACTTGCAATCCATGACCTGGCACAGTTTACTGCAAGACCCAATGATTCGCCATTCTGGAAGGGGTTAATGAGGACTAAAGTAGCCTTCTTCAATAGGATTAAATTTATCATTGGTAATGGTAACACGACTAGATTCTGGGAAGATAGATGGTTAGGGGAGACGCCACTAGCCACACAATATCCTTCTCTTTACAATATTATACAACATAAGGATGCTTACATTAGTACAATACTAGGGTACTGCCTCTAAATATCTAGTTCAGGAGGTCGCTAGTGGGAGATAGATGGGACAGTTGGCTGCATCTACTGCGGAGGTTGATGAAGGTCAACCTCTCTGATGAGCCTAATGCGCTTTACTGGAAACTATCTGTGTTTGGGGTATTCTACGTGAAGTCTATGTATCTAGATTTAATAGACTCCGGTCCAATCCAAAAATCGCTTCATATTTGGGAGATTAAAGTACCTTGAAGAATCAAAATCTTCATGTGGTTTGTAAAATAAGGAAGTGATCCTGACTAGAATAATTTGGCAAAGCGCAGACAGGAGGGTAGTATAAGATGCTACTTCTGTGATCATGATGAAACTATACAACATTTTTTTCTTAAATGCCCACTCACCAAGCTATTATGGCGTAGACTCCACGTAGCATTTAATCTCAGTCCCCTAAATAGTACTAACACGGTGTTTTGGGACGTGGCTAAATGAAGTAGAGCCAAATACTTTAGGCCATATTCACATCGGAGTATGCACATTACTGTGGGCTATATGAAACTGTCTAGTGATGTGATCTTTAACAGACAAACTCTTATAAAAAATTTACGGGTCATATACAGAGCTACTGCTTGGATCCGTACATGATTGTCACTCAGTCATGTGGTAGCCAAGGAGCATATGGATGTCAGGAGACGGTAGCACGGGCTACACTTATGACTGGTTTGGATGTCGATCCAATAATAGTCTAGGTGTTTAGTCATCTTGCCCTAGTTTCCATCTGTTGTGGCAATTTTTTCCTTTACTTCCACTTGAGCTCCCCTTGTGAGCTTGTACCGTACTTCAAACCTTATGAACCTTTTGGTTAATAATATGGATGCATGGATCATTTGGATGTAGAGGCTAGGGGTGACCCTCCTTTTAAAGAAAAATAAGAAATAAAATATGCTGACTCTAGTTAATTATTACTAACGGTCGATGTAATGTTTCTACACCTATTTGACGGTGGTGCTACTTGGCAGTGGGCAGTAACATTGTTCAAAGATTCAGATCTAAGGCTCCAACCCAAACAGTGACTTACTACCCGTACCAAATGATATACAGTAAAATATTCAAATGTGATGTAAGATACTTTTCAGATTAAAAGGTTAAGACATCCAACTCTTCATTAAGAAAAAGTTGAAACAGGGAAGGCACGTGAAACTTGTCAATTCTAGCACAAAAAAGTGTGGATAAGTACACATCCATCCAGTGAAAGACTAAACGGCACAGTACAAATATATACGCTATCCCTCTCACACATTCAAGTGACAACAATGTCAAACCATGTGTCAAATCTGATACATTAGGTTATTTATTTTTATTTTGAAGTTTTTAAAATCCTACTTGTAGATATATATATAGTTTCACAGGTTGGCATAATACTCGAATTTCTGTTCAAAACTATCACATTAAAAAAATGGACCTTTACGTTATATACATGAATCAATACCCATGAAGTGCCGTGCAAACCAGGTCTGTCAATAAAAATACACATGATACACGTCAGGTTGCATTCTTTGTCCGATTCCAACCATAAATGCATGAAAAGAGCGTAGTAACATAGCAATTGCCGATAAAAAATTTGATTTGCATCCCATTCCATTGTTTACTATTAGAGATCCTTAACATTGAATAATTTTATTACACCAAAATATTATTAAACTTTTTTTTTGTATGAGAAACTTTTGATTTACTCATCAACTATCAAGGTAGTGCAAAAAAACACCAGAAGTAAAAGTTACATCCTGGTCCATAGACCACCTAGCCACGATTACAATCACGGGAGCAAGTCGAAGACGCACCGCCGTCATCACCCCTCCCTCATCGGAATCGAAAAAAGATTATTGTAGTAGAAAGTCAGGAAGTCGTCGTGGTAATTGGTAAGGCCCATAGACCAACGCACCAGAACAGTAATTGTCACCAATGAAAAGAAGCTAGATCGGAAGGATCCAACCTCCACACACACATACATAGAAGAACGAAGACCAGATTCAGACGTATCCACTGAAGACAAACACCGACCGGATCCCACGAGATCCACCGGAAACACACCTCCACACGCATTCCGACGATGCTAGAAGCATCATCGGGATATGGGGGCTAGGCGGGGAGGACCTTATTCCATCTTTAAGAAACTGCCACCGCCTGGCCTAAATGAGCATGGCACAAACCCTAACAAAACTAAAATAAAAAATAAAGATGGAGCTCTCCCGCCGAAAAGGGCCAGGATCTATCGCATCTCCATGGTCCAAGGACCATAGAAGACGAGGCGGACCGGCGGCGGCACCGGAGCCAAAGGGTATGCTCTGGGTAGCTTCTTTGACGTTCTTTTGTCCTCAAAAAAATTATTTAACTTGTTCAATAAGAAACAAATAAAGTAATTACTCGCGCAAGTGGGCAGCCCATTGTGCTAATTCTGAAAACAGTAAAAAATAATAGTACTTGGGAGCTAATTAAGCCAAAAAGTACGTCATTCATGTGAAAAAACACGACTATTGTAGATCTTACATTGATTTATCTTTTCTTCAACTGCGACAACTCTAAACCCCTCAAACCGAGCTCAAACTTGCTATTTATGTAGGAAGCACCCTTAGGCCTTGTTCGATTTGGCAGGGTTTGGAAAGGTTTGAAAGGGATCGAAGGGGATTAAATCTCTTACAAATCAAAAACCCTGTCAAACCTCCCCAATCTCCTTCAATCCCTATGGCGAGGAATTAAACGAACAGGGCCTTAAAGTGCTCGACAAAGCAAGTCCAGCCTAGAGGGTGTGGTCGCATCACGGGAAATTGCCCAGATCTCCACCATGCAGGACGGCTGATCAATCCTTTCGGCTGGTGGCATGTCGGATTGCCTCTTCTGCCAGCGCCATGCTTTGGACTCCGGTGTTGTGCCAAAGTGCACCGCGGCATGCCCCTTCTGCCATCCTCATAGGTTGGAAGCATGCTCCTCCCATCTGTTTTGGCTGAAGGTGTTACGTGGCGTTTGCCAGCCTTCTGCCAGGGCACATTTGGCATGAACTTTAGGTTCGGCTAGCTCCACCACTCGAGATATGAAACTACATGGCGTCCGCTCAAAGCGAGAGAGTGCAATCGCCACACATGGCTATCTTAGGAGGAGAAACCACATTTCTTAGATCACTACTACCTTTCCCAGTGTCTCCCAATCCTACTACTGCTTGGCTTCACACACTACCACAACTAGACTTGCTACCCGGGCTTCGTTAGCTAACTTCCAGACTAAGACATCTTCCCTGACTAGATGAAACATGCTCCTATATAATCACGAGAGAGCAACTAAACAAACTCAACTAACATTTCTTTTTTGCGAATATCAAACTCAACTAACATAGTACAAGAGAAATTTGCTTGGCCAGGAGCAAGCCGGGCACTAGCCTGCATCTTGTTTAGTTGGTGCCTGACCACTTTTTCAGTAGCCTGACCTGAGCTCAGCCTTCAAGTAATTAGCCGGAGCTGCCAGACCACCAAATTCAGAAGCCTGACTCAGGCAGGAACAAATAGTACGTATTCCATGTTGTGTGATATCATTATTATATCTCGGGCTCATGGCATGAACGAAACAACATTTTTTCACGGCTGCCACAATAGGAAAAAGTGACCAAAACCTCCGGCACACAAGGCACCCTGCTCAGGTCACCAACCAAATAACCTCTAACTCTGGGGCTGCATCTGAGGTAGCATATACACATCTGCTAAGAAGTAGCCGAGGAAGACCTTACACAACTTCCCGTCAAAAAAGAACTTACAACTCTCAAAGATAACAACCGACACCAGGAAATTAATATCTGTTGAGTTACAAAGAAAATTCATCTCACATCTAACTAAAAAGCACGCCCTGAGTCAATTGCAGCCAACGCTTGAAACTGAGAATTCTGTCCGTCAAACATCTACTCAATGACTCGACAAAATTTTAGTTCCCAGACATAATTTGGTACCATCATAATTAAAAAAAATGATATGCCCATCAAATACTCCTAAATCATATCATAGGCGAAACACAAACACCTAATTAAATTATACTCCCTCCGTTCACAAATATAAGATGTTCTAACATTTTTCAGAATGGGGTGTATATAGACACGATTTAGTATGTTTGTTCACTCATTTCAGTCCGTATGTGGTCCATATTGAAATATCCAAAACATCTTATATTTCTGAACGGAGGGAGTACAATTGTTAAGATGGTACATGCCTAAGATCACTTGAGTCGGATTGCTGGATAATAAGCTATAGCTTCCTGATCAGCAGTCCTAGCTATGAATGCAGTAATCGGGCAAGTGCTTGCATGACAAGATATATAATCCTACAAGCCCATGTCTGCACTCAAGTTCAGATAGCGTGTATTCTGAACCACAAGCCATCTTGCCAACTTGCGAAGCACATCCTGAGTTAAACGACGCATAGCACCAACGCAGATGGTTAACATATAGCTCATGACCATTAGCACATGATATGCTTACTATAGTTAATACTTACTGCCGGTGAATGCGATGCTTGTGCAAGTTTTCATACAATTTATAGAAGGTCCACATATACTTGACGGTGCGCGATAACATTGTTCAAAGATTCAGAAGTACAAACAAGAATGCCTCCAAACGGACAGTGACTTGCTACATGCAGCCAATCACAGAAAATATTCAAATGTGATGTAAGATACTTTTTTTCATGAAAAGGTTAGGACATGCAGTTCTTCATTGAGAAAGAGTTGAGACAGGGAAGGCACATGAAACTTGTCAGTTCTAGCACACAAATAGTGTGGATAAGTACACACCCATCCAGTGAAAGATTACACGGCACAGTACAAATATGAATGGTGAAGCCAACTGCAGAAGCTGGAGTAGGCCTTAAATCCAGCATAAAAATTTCCTACAGAGTTCTAAAATCTGAACGATGAAACTAACAACAAAAGCTCAAGTAATAATGCCTCCATGAAGCATCCTCTGCCGAAGCTGGAAAAGGCTATGCTCTCTGTTGGAAGGTGAAGGCAAAGCAGAAAACTGCAGTAACACACAGCGGTCACTCGCTATCAGAATCGAACACACTTGGATACACCCAGAGGGCCTGCAGCTGGTAGTACCAGTTTTTTCTGTACGGAAGGTCAGGATTGGTCGACGGATCCCACACAGCATCTGCCTCATCACCAAACCCATGTATGCTCCAAGGTTCAGAGTAATGGTCATAGTACAAGCAGTTCCTCCTCGCTCCCCATAGTTATGGGCTCATGCAAGAAAACGGTGTGCTCATCACAAAACCCCCAACAAAGAGTGCCCAATTTTCCAGCTTCTTTAGGGCATCTCCAGCCGTTGTGCTCCCCAGCCGGCATTTTTTTTGCTTCTTGGGGTTGGCCCGGCGAAATATTTGGCATGGATCGAGAACTTTCCCAGCCGCCGTCCTCCCCAACCGGCCCCGAGCGCGCCACGCCTCCTGCCTGCTCGCATGCATCGCGACATCTCATTCTCCCCCTACTCTCTCCCTCGCTCCCTGGACGCCATGGCCGAAGTCGCCGTTTGCTCGCTCTCGCTCTCTCCCACCTCGCCGCGCCAGCTCCCGCATCTCTGCCCGCCTCGACGTCGCGGCACGCGCAGCCGCGTCCTGTCCCCTCTCCCCTCCCCGCCCTCGCAGCCCTGCGCGACTCCGCGCGGCGCGCTCCCTCAACGAGCAGCAGCCTCGCTCGAGCAGGGGGGAGACAGGAAGACGAGCAGCAACAGCCGCGGCCACAAGGCCGGCTACTGCTACTGAGCTTCTCGCTGAGCCCCCTTGAGCTCCTCTGGTGAGCACCGCCGCTCCTGCCTCCCCTCCTAAGCTCCGTCTCCTCCTCTAGCTAGTTGGCCGCAACCGCCGGCTCTGCCGTCCGCCATGAACGAAGAACGACTCGATGTCGAGCTGCCCGAGCCCACTCCTGCTGCCCGTCATGCTCTGCGAGCTCCCAGTAGTCCGCCTAGCCGCTCGCTATGCTCGGAGACGAGCCGTAGCAGCACGACGCGGCTGCTCCGGGGAGGCGCGACGGGGGGCCAACGACGGGCGACGGGGCTGGCCTCTTGCGGCTCCTCCGGGGAGATGCGAGCGAGGCCGGTGACGGGAGACGGGGTCGGCCGCTTGCGGCTCCTCCTCCGAGATGTGGGCGAGGCCAGCGAGGGGAGACGGGGCCGGCTCGCCGGTGGAGGGCGTCCAGGATCGCTGGAGCGAGGAGCAGGGGAGAGAGGAGAGAGAGCGGAGGAGCGAGGCGAGCATGCGGGAGAGAGCTTTTTTTTGCATGCATCACATGGTGGGCCAAGTCAGGAAAAGAAGGAGAGAGAGATTTAGAGAGGCTGGCAGTGGGCCTTTGGCAGCGAAAGTATTGCGCCAGCGCCCCCAGCTGCCTCCCGCTTTCCTGGGTTTCACTTGCGCGCGCCGGCCGTAACTTTAGCCAAATCCGACGAAAAACGTGGTCGTGGGGGCCTGACTGGGAGCATTTTTTGCTGCCGGCGCTAAAAAAAGTGCTTGGGGGCCTTCCTGGGGGGACGGGTGGAGATGCCCTTACCTCCACCCATTTTGCCGGCTTGGTACAGATATCGAGGCAGTAGGGTTTATAGGTCACCGGTGCTCCCAATGATAAGTTGATGCAATGATCAACAATGAGAAGCATGTCGCCACATACAACTAGCCATGGTCTTAAATATGGGCATTCATCCATGCCATCCCACCACAAAGTCTTTATCTCCTGTAGACCAAGCTGAGGGGCTAGCTGCAAACTGTAGATCCTATAATGATAATCAATCAGGATGAATTGGCCATTGTATTCCACAATCTGTTCTATGCGTGCATCATTAAGCTAGATTTCAGACCAAGTTTCACTCCCAACTGGCCAATAAAACAAGGATGATTGAGTACTGATGAAGAGGTGCGCGTTGGGTGAACCAAGGGGTGCTGTCAGAGAGTGCCACTGTAGTAGAACTCTTCACGGTCATTCCTGAATGGATGCTTAGCCGATTTGGAGGCAAGGAGAGCGCTGTGCCCGGGTCCTTGGATGGTGCTTGGCGACTTCAACATGATACTACGTGCCTTGGAGAAGAGCAACCTGAACCTCAATCGCACTATGATGAATAAATTTAGAGCCTTTGTTGATAACAACGAGTTGAAGGAGCTTTACATGCACGGACGCCATTTCACGTGGACGAATGAGCTGGAGGTTCCTACTTTCACCAAGATTGATCGCATCTTGGTCTCAGTAGATTGGGAGCTGGCTCGGCATGACGACTTCCTTCAGGCGCTTTCTACTAACGTCTCGGACCATGCGCCCCTGCACCTCTCGGCCATGATGCAGCATTGGCCGAAGAAAATGTTCCGGTTTGAGTCCTTTTGGCTCAAGATTGATGGCTTCGATCAGGCCGTCAGCGAGGCTTGGGTTTGCGACCCCGCGATCGTGGATCCTTTCAAACGGTTGGACGCCCTGTTTAGGAATGCAGGAGTGGCACTGCAAGCTTGGGGACAAAAGAGAGTTGGCAACATCAAGTTACTCATGTCCGTGGCCTCGTTCGTGATCCTTCGTCTCGACCAGGCTATGGAAGCTAGAGGTTTGTCGGAGCTGGAGACCTGGCTGAGAAGATCGCTGAAGCTGGCTTTGCTGGGGCTAGCTTCTTTGGAGCGCACCATTAAGCGACAGAGGTCCAGGTTTAGATGGCTGCGCGAAGGAGACGCGAACACCAAATTTTCCCAGTCGGTGGCCAACGGAAGAAGGACTAAAAACTTCATCCCGCAGATAAGGGTCGGTAAGAGATTATTACTGATCAATCCCGCATGGAAGAGGCATTCGCTAATGCCTTTCAAAACCTTCTGGGCACGGCGAAAGCAAGGAACCACTCCCTTGATCTGGACTACTTGGGTGTGGAGCAGTTGGGGACATGCATGATATGGAGGCTTTATTCACGGAAGAGGAAGTTTGGGGAGTCATTAAAGAGATGCAGCCAGACCGTGCCCCTGGTCCCGATGGTTTCACAGTTGCTTTCTACCAAAAGGTGTGGCCCATCATAAATAATGATGTTATGGCAGCATTGCTCAAGCTCTGTGTGGGAGACGATCGTGGTTTTTCCATACTAAACCGAGCCCTCATTGTGTTGATTCCGAAGAAGTCGGATGCGATTGAGGTGGGTGACTTTAGACCCATAAGTCTACCCCATAGCTTCTCCAAGCTATTTGCCAAGCTGCTTGCCAACAGAGCACGGCGGAGAATGCATGAGTTCGTTGCAGTTAACCAGTCTGCGTTCACCAAGAATCGTATCTTGCACGAGAACTACTTGCTGGTCAAACAAGTTGCGAGGAAAATCCATGCCAGAAAGAGACCCGGAGTATTCCTCAAACTGGATATCACACGCGCTTTCGAGTTTCGACTCCCTGTCTTGGCCATTTTTGTTTGAAGTGCTTCGTGCTAAAGGCTTTGGGAGAGTTTGGATGAAATGGGTGTCCAGCTTGTTACAGACAGCGAGCACAAAAATAGTGGTGAATGGAGTGCCTGGCAGAAGAATTTGGCATGCAAAGGGATTAAGACAAGGACACCTAGTCTCCCCCTGCTGTTTGTTATTGCTATGGATGTGCTTTCTGCCATCGTCGCCAAAGCGTCAGAGGAGGGAGTTCTCAGTACCTACATGGGCATATCCGCCATGCAACGCCTATCGGTCTATGCAGATGATGTCGAGCTGTTCGTCAAGCCTTCGGAATCAGATTTGCAATTCGTAAGGCACGCGCTAGAAATCTTCGGAGAAGCATCGGGTTTACGAGTGAACTACAATAAGTCCATGGCCATTCTTATCACGGAGAACCAAGGAGACAGAGCCAGAGTCGAGGGAATCCTTCAATGTGCCATGAGTGGCTTCCCCTGTAAGTACCTCGGGTTGCAACTCGCGCTAAGGCAACTCACGAGGACGCAATGGCAGCCACTACTGGATCAGGTCAGGAACTTCCTTCCCGCATGGCAGAGAGGTATGATGCAACGCTCGGGGAGGTTGGTCCTGGTTAAGTCAGTGATTTCGGCGAGGCCGGTGCATCATTTACTGGTTATGGACGCCCCCGCATGGGTGTTCGAAGACATCAACGGATGGCTGTGATCGTTCTTTTGGGCTGGCAAAGACCGGGTCGCCGGAGGGCAATGCTTAGTGGCGTGGGACAACATTTGCAAGCCGACTATCTTTGGAGGTTTGGGAGTGAAAAATTTGTCCATGCAAGCGATCGCGCTGAGAGTGCGTTGGGAGTGGCTAAGGCGGACCGATCCCCGTAGGCCTTGGCAGGGTCTGCATTTGATGGTGGATGACGAGGCTAGACAAGTCTTTGACAATCTTGTGAAGATTACTGTCGGGAAGGGTGATAGAGTACTTTTTTGGAGAGACAGATGGATCCACGGTTTCTCGGTAGGAGACATCGCCCCACTTGTGCTGCAAGGGGTTGACACGAGGACCAGGAACTCGAGGACCGTAGCCTAGGCTTTGCTTGAGGAGAGATGGACCAGTGACTCTAACTCCCATTTCTCCTTCACGGGTCTACTACAGATGGTGCACTTGAGGCATGCTATTGCGACGGTGCAGAGAGTCACTCAGAGCAAGGATGAATTCAGTTGGCCACACGATCCTTCTGGAGTCTACACTGCGAGATCCACGTACACGCAACTCTGTCAGGGAGGAATTCGGTTCCCCATGGCCGCAGCCATTTGGCGCAGCTGGGCCCCGCTCAAGTGCAAGATATTTACTTGGCTCGCGGTGCAGCATAGATTGTGGACCTCTGACAGGAAAGCACGCCATGGTCTTCAAGACGAGCCTTCGAGCTGCTACATTTGCTTACAAGAGGAGGACAACGTTAAACACATTTTGGTGCAGTGCCCCTACGCGAGAGAAGTATGGCACACGTGTTTTGATACGCTGCAGATCAATGTTGGCATTCCGGATGGGCAGGAGCCACTTGAGGAGTAGTGGCTTAGGGCCAGGAGAGGCTTCCATGGGAAGGAGAAGAGAGGATTCGACTTGTTGGTTATTGGAGCATTGTGGGCCATTTGGAAACAAAGAAATGCCCATGTTTTCAACAGGCCGGAGCAGGTGGTGCGCCCTAGAGAACTTGCCTTGGCGATACTTGGGGAAATTAGTGATTGGTCGCATGTAGGTTTCAGTGTGGGTGGTTTAGATAGATTTATGAGGAGTTAGCCTTGTGGTTCTAAGGTGTGGGTGTTCTGACCTTTGATGTTCGCATTGACTGTTGGATTCTTGTAATTATTTGCTCTCTTCTATAAAAATATGATACGCCATTGGCGTACTCTCGAAAAAAAGTTTTGTGCACTAAACACCACTTCATGTCCCGTGACAGCCGTGGCGGTGGTATTAAGTTAGTAAATCATCTCAGAAATTTGCTAGTGCTTTTTTGGCGAGGCGTGGAGTACTGACGAATGCAACTCTTGAATGAGTCATCCCGAAGATGCTGATTGCGACACCACTTCATGTCTGGGTGAAAACTCTTGCACTGTCCTTTGGTCAGGCTCATCGGTGACAAAATTGTGTTGTTGCATTGTTGAAGTCGTTGTCTACTTGCTATTGTGCTGGTCTTGATTGGCTGGTTTCGGATTTCCGGCCGGACATGACGATGACGACGTGAGGATGTTTATCCCTTTTTGATGGCATTATCATGGAAGAACTCAAGTTAGTCGTAGGTGTTTATTTCATCTCTTTAATGGCTCGGTCGTGGTTGCCTTTGCTATGTATTATGTTTAATAATAAACAAGAATGGTTGTGTGCATCGTAATGATGTAAAGGCCGGGGGTTTAACCTCCTTTCTGGAAAAAAATGTGATGCTGCCCTAAGTCTTTTTCCCGATTCATTGATCGAGTTTATCCGTTTACGCATGACTTGTGTTGGCAACACCGATGTTTGCCTTCCTCCACGACGTGTTGAAAGTGCTAGTTATCGACTAGAGGGAGGGGAGGCGAATAGGCGATTTTTATGAAAGTCTTCAAAACACGGGGGCTTTGAAGACAAACAGTAGAAATGAACCTATTGATATGCAGCAGAAGGTAGACTACACTAGACAAGCCATAGTCAAGTAAGCAATAAAGTGAAAGCATGAAGACTATCAGCAGCTAGGTAGTATGGATCAGGGTGGAAGATAGTATGAAGCCAAACAACAAACAATCTTCACACAGTGAAGACAATCAGATCATGCAAGCAGGCAATGACTTCACGAAGACAAACTGTAAAGTAAAGAGAAGTGAAGGATATAACCAGTTGCTTGGTGAAGACAAGGATTTGGTAAACCAGTTCCAGTTGCTGTGAAAATTGTACGTCTGGTTAGGAAGGATGAGATTTAACTCAGAAGACTGCGTCTTCACCTTATTCCCCTTGAGCTAAGAACACTTAGTCCTCACCCAATCACTCTGGTAAGTCTTCAAGGTAGACTTCCGAACGACAAAAGACTTCGGTGATGCCTAACACTCTTTGGCTCTTGGTGTTTTGGGATTTGTCCTTGGAAGGATCTCTCTCTCAAAGGCTTGGGAGGTGGGTTTCTCTCAAACGACAAAAGTAGTGCACTAACTCTGAGCAGCCACCAATTTATGGTGTAGGTGGTGGGCTATTTATAGCCAAGAGGCAACCCGACCTGATTTGTCCAAAATGACCCTGGGTCACTAAGGAACTAACACGTGTCCAACGGTCAGATTTCAAACACATGCAACAGCATTACTTGGGCTAAAAGTAAAGCCAACTCATCCAGCTCGGGATAAGATTTGCTCTCATTGTCTTCGCTCGAAGACATACGATTTGGTTGAGCATCACATCAGACACTCTGAATTTTTTCACTTGGACCCCACTTAACAGTACGGTGGTTCCTATAACTCAACAAAGAACAAAAGTAAACTACGAAAGAACTATGTCTTCACACTCCATAGTCTTCATGTGAATGTATTCTCATGTCATAATCTTCACTGTGAATATCTTCACAGACCACCATTGTCTTCAATGTCTTCACATGTTTTTAGGGGTCATCTCTGGTAGGTAAACCGAATCAATAAGGGACTACTACTGTGTTATCCTGCAATTCTCACAAACACATTAGTCCCTCAACCAAGTTTGTCATCCAGATTAAAAAACAACTAGGGGTGGCACTAGATGCACTTACAATCTCCCCTTTTTGGTGATTGATGACAAACTGGTTGAAGTTTTCAACGGGGATAAAAGTATGTGAGAGTTAAGGATTAAGGCATTGTCTTCATAAGTAGCAAAAGGCTCCCTCTAAAGATGTGCATATAAGTAGTTTGCTTTTGAATGCAAATGCACATGGTAGATTTTACTTTGTGGAGATCCTCTTTAGCTTATGAAGACAATTCATCATGCATATAAAGAGATAACGAAGATAATGACATGCATAATGAAAAATGGACGTCTGCGGAATGGCTTCATGCAGAATTTATCATCGCGTCACAAGGTAGCAGAAAAAGTAGCAGACGACCATCGAGTTTAAGTGTTACAACTCACAGAACAAATTGTTTCAAAAGACTAGAGTTGTAAAGACTTAGCAAAAATAATGCAACCACCCATAAGGACCCGCTTGAAGACTATCAACTCATATGCTTCTTTCCCTTTTGTCAGTAATGACCAAAAAGGTTTGAAGACATAGAGTATCTACTCGTTCCCAGTTGGAGTACATGATGGAGCAAGGTCGATGTTGGAGTTTGGTGGTGCAGACGGGCCTGACGCAGTGTCGAGATGCAGTGCAGCCATGGTAGATAAAGTGGCGTCATCTTCTTCATCGACGACTCTCGCAACAACTGTTGCAGCTGAAGACGAATGTTCAGAGTCTTCAATAGACAGCGTGCGACGCTAGCTTGCATTTGGTGGAGGCCTGGAATCAAACCTGAAATTCTCTGCGAAGCCATCTTCGCGAAGATCGTCTTCAGGACAGAGCATTGTGAGGCTCTTCCAGGACCGCCGACAGGCTTCATGTGCAAAAAACGAGTTCTTGGTGGCCAAGTTGCGAATGCGATTGACATCCACCAAGAGACTCTGCATCAGATGCTTCAGCCAGTCATGATGCTTATCCTACTTCTGATGAAAGGCGACAAGAAGCTCTCAGTCATTGAGTACACGAGAACGCTTCCGAGGCCTTTGGGCAATTGTACTTGCAGTGGCTTCAGTGTTAGCACGGTGTGGCACTCTCATATTTCTAGCCAGAGGATAAGCGGGGGTTACAGCATTGGGGACAAGAATTCCTTCAATTTGTTGCGTGAAGCTTTGATGTTCAGCATTCTGAAGATGTAGGGGCTTTTTTGCAGGCTCGGGGTAGATGGCTTCAATGGACAGATCAATCTGAGGCAGAAAAACAATGTGGTTGCGCGCTGAGCGCTGATATTCAATGGTTTAATGAAGCTTAATCAGGCGCATCACCCATGGAGCATAGAACTTCAGGCCAAACAGATCAATCCCTGAAGCAACAAGTTGTCTGATGAAGAAATCCTGGGTGTTGAATCTGATGCCATTGATGATATAGAATACCAAAGTCTTCATGGCTCCTTCAAGTTTAGCTTCAGGTGAATGTCCCTTGATTGGCCATAGAGTACGCCTTATAATATGGTATACTGTGTGTGGCAAGTACTCGAGGTCCTTCACAAAGAACTCCTTTGGGTATTCAGCATCTTGAGGCAATGGCTTCATCATACTGAGCATCTGACTCATGTTTGGTTCGGGTCTCTGAAAGATACTTTGCAGTTCATCTCTATGAAGCTGACAACCAGGTTCGTATAACTCACCTGGAGTGGGAAGGAAGTAAGCTCAATAATGTCTTGAGATTTGGCTTTGTGATGTACATCACCTGACATCCACTCAAGTATCCATGTCTTCCGATCCCTGTTGTAGCCACAAATATGGAGTGTGGCATAGAACTACACCAAGCTCCTCATTCCAGTGTTCTTTGTCAGTCACAAAAGGCAGCAGACCAACATCCCTAAAGCAGTCAAGAGCTTCTTCAAGACAGGGCATCCCAGCTATGGCTTCACAATCCATACACATGTGTGGAAAGATCCGCTCTTGGTTGTATAGGATGCACGAGTAATAGCTTCGCTGCTGATAACTCCAGAATCTGTCGGATGAGATCTTGGGCTTCGAATAAGGATTCTTGGCGATGTTAAAGAAGGTATTGTGCTCTCTGAAGCTATGCACGCTGAAAGAACCATGTGAAGTTGTAGCACCTAAAAGCCTTGGCAGCCTAGGCTTGGGCTTTTGAACTTGAGGCCTCTGCTCCACATGATAGTCATACTGTGGTCCGGGAGCAGTGGGAGGAACCAAAATAGGCCATCTAACAGTGACAAGCTGACCACGATTGTAGGCATGTTCCATGGTGTGAGGCCTTGGAGGAGGAAGGGTGCCATCCGACATGGTAGGCGTCACGGTGGCTTCAGTATCCACATTAGCTTCAGACTCCACATTGTCTTCAGCCATGACTGTGTCATTGGCTTCAGAGGTGTTGTTAGTGGCAGCCTTAGTGTTGTCAACCTCCATTTGTTGAAGGACTAGAGGGTCGGGCACGATCACATTCTCCTCGAGAATGACTTGATCAGTAGCTGGGGGTGTGGCAACTCTTTCTTCTTCTCTTTCTTCTTCATTGTCTTCATCGTCTGATGCAGCCAGAATGTCTTCAGCGACTTTGGCTTCAGACTCAGAGGCATTCACAATAGGGGTGGCTGCAGGTAGGAGTGGGCGTTCGGTTCCCTCGAACCGAACGGTTCGGTGCTTCAGTGTTTTTGCTTTCTCGGTTCCTAAAAAACGTGTCCCGATCGGTCTTTGGCAATAAAAGAAACCGAGCCTTCGGTGCCCCGATAGATCGGTTTGGGATTCGGTTTTGCATCGAACAGACCGAACAGCTGGGGCCTGGCCGCGTGGGCATTACGATGCTAGGCTGCAGTGGGCTGGCTGGATGGGATAGCTGCTACTCGATTGTCTCGGCTGGGCGGAGAGCTGTGGTTTGTGTGGGCCAGATAACAACACGTGTTATGCTCAAAGAAAAAAACAGATAACACGAGGTGACCGACACAGCATGCAACAACAAACAACACCTAGGTTCAATAAAAAATAGAAAAGAAGACGGGCCTCCAGTACATGTGGACAAGAATTAGGGAGGGAATCAGGGGACCAGCCGGCCAACCTACGACACTATTTGCAAGGGCAATTGATGTTCGTTGGCTGGCAGCGCATGCGTATGAACGGGAATTAATTTCTATAGGACGCACAAGAAGACTGGAGGGCCTCGGTGCTTCAGTCAGTTCGGTGGACCGAGCGTGCAGACCGAAATCACCGAAGTAAATGTTTGTTATCACTAACCGAGCATAGTACCGAATAAATTGGTTTCGGTCACTTCGGCTTCGGATCAGGTTAATTCGGTTCGGTCGTTCGGTTTTCAGGTTATATGCCCACCCCTAGCTACAGGGAACACTTGACTTGTGATTGAGCTTTGGTGAATTTCCCCTCTGGAATGCTCGACATGGTGACCTGTGTCCTGGGGCCTTTGCAAAGCCTCTGAAATGCGGGTGATGCCTTTGGTGAAGGAGTGGTCTGTACCATGTAGTTGTCATCGTCAAGCACCGGAGTGGTGACTTGAGGTGGTGGTGTTCTTGGTGTCTCATCGTGGACTGGGGTGTCTTGCTATTGGTGCTCGGCCCATGAGTCATCCTGAGCGATTGGCGTCAATGGACGACCAATGCTGATAAGTTCACTGCTCGTTGGAGCAGGCGATGATACCGACTGGGGCTCGAGCTGAGGAAGGACTACATCAACATGAACATTGTCTTCATGACCAATGTCTTCAGCTGTGATGGGGTCAACAACTGGAACTTCTTAACTTTCTGGAGCCTCTGTGGAAGCAGGCTCATGGATCACAAGACGACGCTCTTGGTTGGTTGAGGCAGGAAGGGCAACAAAAATGGGTTCAACATTGAGGGGTTCTGAGGCTTCAGCACACTCTTTCTTTGAAGACTTGGTCTTCAACTTCTTCTTTGATGGAGCACCATCTGAAGTATCTTTATGCTTGTGTTTCCTGGCTTCGGCTTTGGCTGCCCTTGTTTTCTTCAGCTCTGAAGCTATTAAGGTGACCTTAGGCTTCGAGCCAATTATACTGGCAGGGAAGACAATGCGAGGTTCTTCCTGCCTTGGTGCTTTAGTTTGAGCCGCAGCAAATTTCTTCTTTTGCTTGGTAGCCATCCTAGGGTCGATGCTAGGACGCCCAAGAGCTTTTCGCTTCTCAACTTCATTATGTGCTTGAACACATTTCTGCGCAAAGTACTTCATGCGCTCCCGTGAGCCTTTGGCTTCTTCATGCTTCTTGTGGAATTGTTTCTTAAGATCATGCAACATTTTCTTGAAGATCTGCACATTAGCCACACTGAGCTTGGCCATATTCTTCTTGAAATGAGCATTCTCATAATCAAACTTGTTCTTGAGCTCGGCGATTTTCTGAGCCAGGGCCAATTCATTAGCAATGGCTCCGTGAAACATGACGCTTATGTCCACAGGCAGCCGGAGATCATCAATACTGATGCTCTGGTCATCAAACCACTCATCGATGAAGTTGTTGAGAATATCAACATCAAAGAGGGGCAGATCGTTGAAGATCTCCGCCTCTTGCTTTCTCTTGATCAGCATCTCAAGTGCTTCATCACCAAGATCTTCATCACTAGACAAATCAATGGTGTCTTCCTCGTTGCACAGACCGGCAGCTGGAGTCAGTTCATGCCTAGAAATCTTCTTGGGCTTCTTAGTCTTCTTGGAGACTCGTGACAGATCTTCAGACTGCACATTGGGTTCAGGAGGTGCAGTCTTCAACGGCTTCACAATTGAAGCTCTTGGTGTGGCAGATAGCTCCGAAGCTTTTGACTTCTTTTTCTTCTGCTTCGGTGAAGCTAGCGCATCTTTGGAGTCTGTGTCATTAGCGGATTGCTCCATAGCGGCCCTCTGAGTAGAAATGTGGGAGAGGATCCCATCGAAGCTGGTGAAGGGGCCAATGACATTTGGATTGGCATCGCGAGTGCCATCCTGCCTAGGAGCAGATGGACCAGGGTTGAAGTTGAGTCCAAGATCCTTCTTGTTCTTTGTAGCTAACTCTTTGGCAAACTGATAGTTGCGCTTAAAGAGATTGTTTTCACAACACCATAACATGGATGATGGGTCGGCATTCTCAGGCTTCGATCCTCGGACCATGCATGGGTAGAAGCCTTGGGCAATAGCTTCGGGCTTTGACTTTGGCTGCAGATTCTTGTACAGTATATCGCCCCATGGGCGCTTGATGGCGTTCTTCTCAGCATATTCGGCAGTGACGAAGTTGTACTTGAACCACTATTCTGCCCAATATCTTCGGATCCATTGGATTCGGTCTTGCCTGATTGTAGTTCTCCTTTGGATCAATCTTGTACAATTCATGCAGATCTAGAGTAGATCTAGAGCTGTGTTTGCCTCTGCGCTGCCTGCCACCTTTCCTAGTAGACTTTTCTGTGGCCATGATATTCAAGCAGATAGGCTTCAGAACAGGGAAACGATTTCGTCTACTGGTCAGACAAGAACTGGCTTCAGGGGAGTGCATATGATGCTGTAAGAACTCTGCAAATGAATGCAGACTATGAGAACCAAGGGATTCTCCCACGGTCATGTACGTGTGACAGCATTAGAGGTGCAAGGGAAGGGAAAGAGGTCGTATGCATTCTCAAAAGGTTTTGAAGATAAACCAGTTTGAAGGCATTGACCTCATAGAGCGAAGACATTCACTTATTTGATGAGAGTTTGTTCCATATTTGTATGAATCAGGAATAAGTACAAGTGAGGAATCTAACTAGTTATGAAGCATAAGTGAATATCCTCAGCATGATATGAGATGCACGTAAAGACAGATCTAGATTTGGAAGTAGAGAAACCACTTTTGGTTGAAGTGGATGGATTCGACGGATCAAAAAGACAGTAAAAAGTGAGATTTAATTACCACTGACGAACTGCTAGACGAGGCAGAGTTAGAAGCCGAGCAGTTCAATCTTCTGCGCCCTAACTTGGTGGCGGAAGAAACCTACAGCGGCGGTGGAGAGGACAAGGTCAGCGGCCGGAGTGAGGACGGCATCGAAGAAGTCGCGACAGCTAATCGTTTCGTCTCCGGCGTCGACGCGAGCTAGCGGAGGCGCTAGGGTTTGAGCGAGGTGGCGAGGTGGAAGAAGAGATAATGACCGCATGGTGTGTGAATTTATAAGGAAAGGGACTGCACAATGTAATTACACAGGTGCCCCTGGAGGTTCATGTCTGGAGGACACATGGCCTGCATGCAACTTATTGGAAGTTGTTCCATGTTCCCACACACGCCTGGATTATCAGGTGGTCGTTTCAGCTTCTCCGATATTCACGCAAAAGGGATATAGCATTGAAAAAATATTTAAATGTTTGTCTCTATGTCTTCTGCTGACAGGGACTTGGTGAAGACATTTGACAGGTTTCAACAGAATGCATATAACTTAGATAGATAGAATTTGAGGAAGAAGCACTGAAGGGGTTAGGGTCCGATCACATTCACTTAGATCGGAAAAATTCAAGTATGAAGGCATAGCTATAAGTGAATGCTGTAGAGGACAGAACACGTGTATATATATATTCTTATGTCAAATTTTACGTAGTGAATCAATAGGAATGTAACTATTTGAATTCTAAACATAATTTAATTCTGAAATGATCGTAAGATTACCTCGGGTGAAGAATAACTTATTCTGCACCCTGGATGATGAATAGTAACACTATATATGTGTGTGTGTGTGTGTGTATCAGTCTAAGACCAACTCAACATTGCTAAGATAAACCATGAGATCAAATCAATGTTGAAGACAAATCAAATGCGAAGACTATGCAATCATGGCGCCAAATGAAACACTTCAAGAAGATTTTGGTGGTGGCATTACCCATCGTATATGAAGTATTAGACCAGGCATGGCGCATAATTATCGTGGCGCTCCGAAGTCAAATTCCGCGTTAATGTATTCACACTTAGAGTGCATGTCTTCATTGATTGAAGATATATGTTACTTCGTGTGTTGCACATCTAAGTCATCAACATGCATAAGCGTTAGGATGTGTGTCCAATTACAGGACATTTGAGGATTCTAAGATATTTAGCTCACACCGCAACTTGCAAAACCTTTTCTCATCCAAGGGCTTTGTGAAGATATCTGCCAATTGCTCTTCAGTGTTGACATGAATGATATCAATATCTTCCTTCATGACATGATCTGTGAGAAAGTGATGACGGGTCGGAATGTGCTTTGTCTTCGAGTGCTGAACTGGGTTGTTGGCAATCTTGATGGCGCTTTCATTGTCGCAGTAGAGTGGCACTTGCTTCAGGTGGATGCCATAGTCCCTGAGAGTTTGCTTCATCCATAGAAGTTGAGCGCAGCAAGATCCAGCAGCAATGTATTCAGATTCAGCAGTGGAGAGGGATACACAGTTCTTCTTCTTTGAAGACCAACAGATAAGAGATCATCCAAGAAAATGACATGTGCATGATGTGGACTTGTGATCAACCTTGTCACCAGGATAATCAGCATCTGAGAATCCAACTAGATCAAACTCTGAGCCCTTTGGATACCATAATCCTAGTGTTGGGGTGTAAACCAAATATCAAAGGATTCGCTTCACAGCTAAGTGATGCGATTCCTTTAGTGCCACTTGAAATCGGGAACACATGCAAATGCTAAGCATTATATTTGGCCTAGATGCACATAAATAGAGCAAAGAACCAATCATGGAGCGGTATACCTTTTGATCGAACTCTTTACCATTGTCGTCGGGGCCTAGATAACTTTTGGTCGGCATTGGCGTCATTTACCCTTTGCAGTCTTGCATTCCAAATTTCTTCAGGAAATCCTTGAGGTATTTCTCTTGTGATATGAAGATGCCATTGCTCTGCTGACGGATTTGAAGACCGAGGAAGAATTTCAGATCACCGATCATGGACATCTAATATTGCTCTTGCATTATATGCCCAAACGCATCACTGTATCTCTTGCCAGTGCAGCCGAAGATAATGTCATCCACATAGATTTGGCACACGAACAGTTCACCATCATATGTCTTCGTGAAGAGAGTGGGATCCAGGGAACTAGGTTTGAAGCCTTTGCTTTTCAGGAAGTCTTTGAGTGTGTCATACCAAGCGCGAGGAGCTTGTTTGAGGCCATACAGTGCGTTGTTGAGTTTGTATACCATGTCAGGATGCTTTGGGTCTTCAAAACCAGGTGGTTGTGCAACATACACTTCTTCTTCAATTTTGCTGTTGAGAAAGCCACTCTTTACATCCATTTGATACAGAAGGATGTTGTGATGGTTGGCATAGGCGATCAGTATGCGAATGGCTTCAAGCCTAGCCACCGGAGCAAATGTTTCATCAAAGTCAATCCCTTCAACTTGAGTGTAACCTTGAGCCACGAGACGAGCCTTGTTTCTGACGACTTGACCATGCTCATCTTGTTTGTTGCGATAGGTCCATTTGGTGCCAATGATATTGTGCTTGCGAGGAAAGAGACATTTTACTAGCTCCCAAACATTGTTCAGCTCGAATTGTTGAAGCTCCTCTTGCATAGCTTGAATCCATTCAGGTTCCATGAAGGCTTCATCAACTTTCTTGGGTTCAGATATAGAGAAAATGCAAAGTGCCCACAAAAATTTGCTAGCTGTGTTGCTCTTGAATGAGTGAGTGGTCCAGGTGCATTGATGCTATCAATTATCTTCTCAATCTGTACTTCATTTACAACACGAGGATGAACTGGACGAAGATTTTGCTCTTGCTGATCATTGTCTTTGTCTTCAGTATTGACTTCAGGCTGAGCTGTGTCTTCAGGTTGTTTAGGTGCAGAAATGATGATTTCTTCTTCAGCCTGTGCATCAGAAGGTATAATTTCTCCATTACCCATAAGCTTAATAGATTCACTTGGTGATGCTTCATCTAGCACATTTGGCAGGTGCTCTCTTTGCGAGCCGTTAGTCTCATCGAACCGCACATCCACAGTTTCAACCACTTTATAGTGAAAGAGGTTGAAGACTCTGTAGGTGTCGTGGGTTTGTCACGGCAGATGTCCTCATGAAAGGACTTAGTGGTGGAGCCATCGCAATAGGTTAGCTTATAGGGGTTAAGCCGGACAAGGGGACATGGGAGTTTATACTAGTTCGGCCCCTTCGATGAAGGTAAAAGCCTACGTCTAGTTGTGATTGGTATTCCTAGGATTTCGAAGGCCAGGGAGCGAATCCGCTTTGTCTGGCTCTCGAGTTGTTGTTGTTTGTCTCTAAACCGCGGTCGGGTCGACCCTTTATATACATAGGTTGACGCCCGCCGGGCTACAGAGTCCCGAAGCCTGATTATAAACGTATCCGGTTCGGCCTCTCTCTTTCTATCTTACTATACAAGTTACATGACTAGGCCGGTTTACATTTACAAACTGTAACCCGCCTTTGGGCCCTCCGTAAAGCGCCATCATCTTTCCGTCTTCATGGGCTTCTAATCTTCAAAGAGTCAACCCGGCTACATAAGGCCGGTTTACCTCCAGTAGTAATATCCCCAACATTAGGCCCCAGATTGGTTTGAACTTGTTCATGTCAATCTTCCACACTTTAGAAAAAATCTTCTCTCTTATCTTCATTTTTGATCTTGTAAACCGCCGTGACGTCATACTTCAAAATTACGATAAACCGCCCTGACGTCATCCATCCGTTGATGTTGGAGATTTCCTTCATTTAATATATATCCAGTCATCGAGGCGACAACTTTATTAACTTATCCATTTTTTGGGCTCCTCGATTCCCGTACTTGCCATTTTATCACTTTGCCTTATAAATAGGACCGAGGGGTCATTTTCACCGTTTCCCCCCATGCCTCTTCGCGTCGTCTTCCTCGCGCCGCTCAGCCTCTAGAGCTCCGCCGCCACCGTCGACCGTCGCCTCTGCTCCGACCTTGGCCACTGCATCACCCTGAACGCACCAGAATACTGCGGTGCCCTTCCGCTTCCTCACCAGCTCCGGTAACTTCTCTGCTTTTTTCACCATAGATCTGTTCTAGGGTTTCAACATTCTTCGCAGTTCTTCAGAAGTTCATCAGTGCTATTCTTCCCTGTGCTTCCTTTAATAGATGGACACCTCATGCTTGATGCATCTCTTGCTGTAGCTTACCTACCATGGTCATCACAAATCCTTACGCGCAAAGAACTGATCTAGTCTGTCAAAACTTGCTTCAGTTCTGCACCCCTTCAAGATCCAATTATTTTTGATTTTCTGTCTTATCTTTAGATCCGAAAGTTTTATACATCACTGTGAGATCTGTTTCTATGTTCCCGTGAGATCCGTTTCTCCTCGCACCAATATAAGTAGTTTAACATTGTATAAATACTCTATGCCATTAGCCCTCTCATAAACCGGAAGAGCATGTTACCTTCACAATTATGCTTCGGTTTAACAGTGTCTGATCAACCATGTGCTAGCATTACCTTTCTCTCTCATTATACTAGTCTCCGGGTTGTACCATTTATCATATCACCATGTTTCTTACTCCCTTGTCTCTTGTGTATAATCATGCGCAATTTATAAACCGGCCTTTCATTTTCAGTTTGTTCGCTTTGAAATGGCCAAACAATTCACTGCCTGCAACTAGGCTCATTCCCGGGTTACTGAGGCTCAATTGAATGAGATGGTTAGCATCAGCTCTCTGCCTAAGAAAAATGAGATCAAATGGCGAGTTCCAGGAACAGAGAATCCTCCAACCCCAAGACAACGCGAGGTGGTAATCTTTGTTGATCATATAGGCCGTGGTTTCAAACCGCCAGGGTCAAAATTTTATCGAGATGTGCTTGCCAGCTTCCAACTGCATCCACAAGATATTGGTCCCAACTCGGTCTCCAACTTATGCAATTTCCAAGTCTTCTGTGAAGTCTATTTACAAGAAGAACCAACTGCAGAATTGCTCCGAGATTTCTTTCACTTAAACCAGCGCACAAAGTTTGTGAATGGCCCGAACACAAAGCTTGGTGGTGTCTCGATTCAAAATCGGAAAGAAGTGGAATTTCCTCATGCCAAACACCATAGCCACCCAAAGGAATGGAACCAAACATGGTTCTATTGCAGAGACACTTCGCCTGAGGATGAAAATCCCCTCCCTGGCTTCCGTGATCATAGATTATCCACTACTCACCCAATGCCACAATGCCTGAGCTCTTCAGAAAGGGCAAAATACGCTCCTCAAATCGCCAAGCTCCAGGCCTTTATGGCAAAAGGTTTAACAGGTGTGGATTTTGTGCGCTGTTGGATATCCTGGAGTATCTTACCGCTAAGCCGGCGTCCCGGTTTAATGTGCGAATATAATGGTGAAGTTGACGATACTCAACGCCACTGCAACATCCAATTATCTGAGGAAGAAGTCACTGAAGGTGTAAAGAAAATTCTGAATGAGTCGGAACTGGTCTGCAGTCAAACCAGTCTGAGTCCCTTCTATACAAAGTACAAACCGCCTGTTGTAAGCATTACACTTCCTCGTCATCTCTAATATCTTTAACTTATACAAGCTGTAACCCTTCTTCTTTATATATATATAGGGTGATGACCCTTTCTGGAAACGGAAATCCATAGAGAAAGCGGCAAAGCCAACTGGAGACAAAGTGGTCAAACCAACCCGCCCGAAGACCAAAGCCGTAAAACGGATGTCAAAGCGGAAAACGGCTGACCGGATTAATATGGAATTTGATGATGATACTGATGACCCAGAAGTTGAGGTAGAACTTGACTCACTTGGCTCTCTTTTTATGCATCTTGTTAACAATGATCTTCCTCAGGAGGAGGCAGAAGCTAGTCAGGCTGATGACGTAGAGGTAATTACCCTTTCCTCCGGTTCAGACTCTATGCCAACACAAAAAACTCGCCAAGCAATCCGGAAAGTAAGCTTTTCTCATCCTCTTGCTCACTTGGATCTAACATTTATTTTGAAGACTCAACAGCATGAAGCTCGCCGGACAACCCGGCACAGTGGCCAACAGGTCACCTCTACCAGTTTACCTGATACTCCGGTTCGGAAGCGCCGGTCTGAGGTCTCTCCTACTTCTGACCATTCTTACCCCAAGGCAGGTTATTTCAGACAGCCTCTTAATCCGTCCGATTCAAATTATCAGGTGACACCTCCTTCCTCTTCTTGTGAATCGACAACAACTCAACTCCCCCCTTTGAAAACTTTGGTCGGGTGAGTTATAAAAAACCTTTCCTTTCAATGCGCCCTACATCTTTTGAGCAGGATGTTAATCCTTTTTTATTCTGTTTGCAGGGGCAAAGCCAGACCCAGCAAGAAATCTCGGGTCACCAATCCGCCAGAAGACCCTGTTGCTGAAGAAGAAGAACCAAGAGGTGAACCGGAGCAGACTGGTGAACCAGAAGGCCTCCATCCTGAAACAAGTTTTGATGATCCGCCCCTTGACGGCCAACATACTGACGAACCAACAGATGCTGAGCCTGCCGCCCCTGATACTGAACCGGCAGAACCAAACCGGGCTAATCCAATGAAAGACATTGAAATTCCATCATCATCCACCAAAAATCCTGAAGGCCAAGGTGATGAAGTTATTATTACTGGAACAGGCCACAGTTCTCCTGGTCATCCCGTCATTTTGGCTCAGCATAGTGCCAAAGAAGAGCAAATTGCCAGGGATAAAGGTAAATGGAGCAGCGACTTATCAAACTATGCTCATCTTAACGCTGATGAGCTTCATTCCGGCTTCTTGAACCGTCTGCACTCAAACCGGGATTATGAAGCCGGTTTGGTGAATTTGATGAAAGAACGATATGAGGTAAATGCTTCTCCCTTGTACATTGATTTATAGCTGAAATACTATTCCAAGTAGCCTTCAAGAGCCGTTTTATGATTGTTAATCATAAACCGGGTCTTTGTAACACTTCAAGCATCCCATCATTGATCCTTGCAAAGGCGTGTCCTCAATCATAGATAAGACTCATGTTTGAAAAAAAATAGATAGCGTTCTGCAGCATAGCCCCCAAAGGCCGATTTAACTTGGCAAGTTAATCCGGTTTTTAATCCACACCACCGGTTTAGAACAAACGTACATTAGCCCCCAAGTGTCAAGGATAATGCTTGCATTGTTCTGGAGACTTGTATAGAGGGTAGTATTTGAGAGCAAATAGGCATTAGCCCCCAAGTATGAAGTGGATAACTTGTTATATGCTTTATACTTAGTGCATAAATATGTTGTTTTGTTGAATATACCTTCAATGTTGCAGGCTGAACTGAGAAGCAAAGATGCCCAAAACTCTGACTTGCAAGAAAATGTGAAGTCTCAACAAGCCGAAGCTGCAAAGCCAAAGAGGAGTTGACGCAGGCCCTGGCCGGAATGGAAAAATTGAAACAATCCTTCAACCAAGATCATGCTGAATGGGAAACCGAAAAAGCCGGTTTGACCAAAAGAGCTGTAGATGCCGAGGAAGCCCTGAAACCGGTGGTTGAAGAACTAGCCGGTTTGAAGCGCCAAATCCATGCTATGACCTTTGCTATCTTTGGTAAGTGTCTACTTATGTATGTTGCACCAGTCAATGAATCTTAAAACTGACCAAAATGTTGATAAAATCTTTGGCAGGAACTTGGATCACTCATCTTGGTGCAGATATGCGGATGAAGCTCAAAGCGGCATATACATTGGTTGAGCAGCTATACTCTGGATCTCAGCGAGACATTAGTACAGCGGCTTATAACAAACCGGCGCCAATGTTGATTAAGGAGACCCTTGAGAAGCTGGGCATGTTACCGGCGCGTATTGTCGAGTTGAAAAGAGCCGCTGCGAGAGAAGGAGAATTAACCACCCTTATTCGAGCCAAGGCCTGGATTCCAGACCTTGAACGGAGGATATCATTAAAGGATATCCAGGCGTTAAAGAAGACGGTTCAAACTTTGACAATGATGATCTTCGGCGGCTGACCAAACAGATGCGGCCAGCGGCCAGCAAATTGGCTGAGGACACCGATTTGTCCCATTTTCAACCGTTTTATGATGCAGAAGGGAAAAGACAGCCATCCGATATCCATGAAGTCGAAGAACTTGTGCCTCCGATTCGTAAGCACACTTATGCCTCTGATATTAACCCTTCTGATCTTATTCATGAGGAAGCAGTGTTCCAAGCTTTAACCGAAATCGATTGGTCAACGGCTGATTTCCAGCGGCTGGGGAGGGATGAAGAAGTGTCGACACCAACTGATCCGCAACCGTCAAACCGTCATGATGAAGAGTCCTGATCCGGTCGCCGGTTTATATGGCTACTGTGAAAAACAATGGCACTGTTTGAACCGCTTTGAAGCTTCATGTAATAGGATAGCTGAAACTTTGTTTATCTGCCATGCCATCGAGCATGTTTCATAACGCTTTGTGACAATCTATGCCGCCCTTCAGGATATATTTTATGCAGAGCCTATGATGACTTGCCTTCCTGGGTCCAAAAAACTTAAAAGTGTCTAGCGGTTTACCGCTAAACATGTCATAATATCCAAGAAGCATATAGTACTTTAGCTGAATAATCAAGTGTTTGTACAAAAAATAATGTACAGAATATACCTCATTGATTGACCAAATGTGTATACAGCAAAGGTGTTTAATCACCAACCCTATACGTTTGATAATTTCATCTTCATAATGCTGGTCTATCTATTAAACAGGACCGGTATAACTATCGGATTTTCTTTATAACACTGGTGATTTAGTCAAACCAGACCGGGTCAATGACCACCGGTTTATAATTGACCATGTTCCAACAACTGGTGGTTGGAAAGCAAGTCGGGTCAAGGACGCCGGTTTATCAAAAAATACTTATGATTGTCAACAAACAAAATTCAAATAGGAAAATATGCGAGGCTTTTTACGAGCTGCCAGGCTCCAAACCGAGGCTTTTCATGGGCTGCCAGGCCTCTGAGTTAAACCATTTAACAAGCCTTTTAAGATGGGCCTCCAATTAACCAATCATCGTTTTAACTGTGAAAAGTTTAGGGTCTGTAAAAGATTGACTTGTCAAACGTTCGATGGGTCATGCCAGGATTACCTGGATAGGAGTGGCTTACTTGATGAAGGCAGGTTAACCCGGGGTTTTAGGTGAATACACCAGGCTTCCAAGCCGTGGCTTGATAGCCAATTACGAGGGTCCTTTCAAACTCTTTGTTGCTTTGCAAAAAGAGCCCCCAAGTAACTTTGTGAGCGATGCCCAGCGTGTGCCTATGTTTGAGTTTGTACCATGTACAATACTCTCTTTGGCTCCACAAATTTTTCCTTGTGTGGCTGAAATGGCTATCAAGAGGTGTAGCTGTGGTTCAAACATGACCAAGCTCCCTAGTGATTTTCTTTATCTTTATGCAGCTGCTAAAGCCGGTTTAACAAAGACTCCGCTTTGACCGTTAACTTGTAAAAGCACACATATGATATAAGAAAGAACAGATACCCTGCTTATAATGGAGGCTCCGGTTTATTATATGGTATATACACTGTCATAAATATGTACAGATGAAGAGCCTATGGCTTCAAGTATAGTAAGGCCGAAGGAGAGCTATGTTCCATGGCCGCTTTGTCTCCTCCTCTGATTGACATGAGTCTTCATGCTCTCGAACATCAATGAGGTAGTAGGATCCGTTATGCATATTTTTGCTGACCACAAAGGGTCCTTCAGGGGGCATAACTTGTGCATATCAGTCTGATCCTGGATGAGCTGGAGCACCAAATCACCTTCTTGAAAGGTTCTAGTTTTAACCCGCGGCTGTGATAACGTCGAAGATCTTGTTGATAAATCGCCGAACGTGCTGCTGCAAGATCCCGCTCTTCATCCAACAGGTCCAAAGAATCCTGACGTGCCTTCTCATTATCAGCTTTAACATAAGCTGCCACACGGGGCGAATCGTGACGGATGTCACTAGGAAGAACCACCTCCGCTCCATAAACCATGCAGAAAGGCGTGTATCCCGTAGACCTATTGGGTGTGGTGTTGATGCTCCATAACACAGAAGGTAGCTCCTCGACCCAACAACCCGGTGTCCGCTTTAAGGGAACCATAAGCCTTGGTTTGATACCCCGTAGAATTTCTTGATTTGCCCTTTCTGCTTGACCATTAGATTGGGGGTGAGCCACTGATGCTAGATCAAGACGGATGTGCTCACGTTGACAGAATTCTTCCATCTCTCCTTTTGATAAATTAGTACCATTGTCTGTTATAATTCCATGTGGAAAGCCAAACCGGAATATCACCTTTTTGATGAATTGAACCGCCGTGGCTGCATCACACTTGCTGACTGGCTCTGCCTCTACCCATTTAGTGAATTTATCAACTGCTACTAACAGATGGGTCTTCTTGTCCTTGGAGCGCTTGAAGGGTCCAACCATATCCAGCCCCCAAGTTGCAAACGGCCAAGTAATTGGAATCATCCGCAACTCTTGAGCCGTAACGTGCGCACGGCGGGCAAACTTTTGACATCCATCACATCTTTTGACTAAATCGTCCGCATCAGCATGTGCCGTCAACCAGTAAAAACCATGGCGAAAAGCTTTGGCAACCAATGACTTTGAACCGGCATGGTGACCGCAATCCCCTTCATGAATTTCTCGCAAAATCTCACAACCTTCTTGAGGAGAAACGCATCGCTGAATTGCTCCTGAAACACTGTAATGATGTAACTCCCTGTTGAGTATGGTCATGGACATAGACCGCCGGATTATCTGTCGAGCCAACGTTTCCTCAGCTGGTAACTCGCCCCGGTTCATGTAATCCAGATATGGGATCGTCCAATCCGGTATGGCATGCAGAGCTGCCACCAACTGAGCCTCTAGATCAGGAATAGCCAAATCTTCTTCGGTTGGTATTTTGACTGACGGATTGTGCAATACATCAAGAAAGACATTGGGCGGAACCGGTTTACGTTGGGAACCAAGATGACTGAAAGCATCCGCCACTTCATTCTTCCATCGGTCTATATGGTCCACCTGATAACCTTTAAAGTGACCAGCCACTGCGTCCACCTCTCGCCGATATGCAGCCATGAGTGGGTCCTTAGAATCCCAAGTGCCAGACACTTGCTGAGCCACTAGATCTGAATCGCTGAAGCATTTAACCCGGCTCAAATTCATCTCTTTAGCCATCCGAAGACCGTGGAGTAAAGCCTCATATTAAGCTGCATTGTTAGTACAAGGGAACATTAAACGGAGGACATAACAAAACTTGTCACCTCATGGGGAAGTTAATATGACTCCAGCCCCCGAACCATCTAACTGTTTGGACCCATCAAAATGAATAGTCCAATATGTATTATCTGGTTTCTCCTCAGGTGCCTGTAACTCCGTCCAATCGTTGATGAAATCTACGAGTGCCTGGGACTTGATCGCCATGCGGGGTATATATTTGAGCCCGTGAGGTCCAAGCTCAATGGCCCACTTGGCAATCCGGCCAGTTGCTTCTCTGTTTTGAATGATGTCGCCCAGAGGAGCTGAACTGACCACTGTGATAGGATGGCCCTGAAAATAGTGTTTGAGCTTCCGGCTTGCCATAAACACCCCATACACCAGTTTCTGCCAATATGGATACCTCTGCTTTGACTCGATGAGCACCTCACTGATGTAATAAACTGGCCGTTGAACCAGATACTCTTTGCTAGGCTCCTTGCGCTCTACCATAATGGCTACGCTGACAGCCCGGGCATTAGCAGCCACATACAACAATAATGGCTCTTTATCGATCGGTGCTGCCAGCACGGGCGGTTCCACTAGCTGCCTCTTCAGATCTTCAAACGCCTTATCAGCTGCCTCACTCCAGATAAAGTCATCTGTTTTCTTGAGGATCTGATATAAGGGGATGGCCTTCTCTCCAAGGCGGCTGATAAACCGGCTCAAGGCTGTAATCCGGCCGGCCAGACGTTGCACATTGTTAATACACGCCGGTTTAGCCAAGGACGTAATTGCTGCAATCTTTTCCGGATTAGCCTCAATGCCTCTGTTTGAAACCAGCAAGCCTAAGAGCTTGCCTGCCGGGACACCGAAAACACACTTCTCCGGATTGAGCATCTTCTTGTAAACCCAGAGATTGTCAAAGGGTTTCCCGTAGATCATCTATCAATGTCCCCTCCTTTCTGGATTTGACCACAATATCATCCACATACGCATGAACATTGCGCCCAATTTGCTTATGAAGGCAATTCTGAACACATTGCTGGTAAGTTGCCTGGGCACTCTTGCGTCCAAAGGGCATGGAAACATAGCAGAAGGCTCCGAAGGGAGTTATAAAGGTTGTCTTCTCCTGGTCCTTAACTGCCATTTTGATCTGATGATAACCAGAGTAAGCATCCAAAAAACACAAACGGTCACAACCCGCCGTAGCATCAATTATCTGATCAATGCGAGGGAGAGAAAAGGGGTCTGCAGGGCAAGCCTTGTTTAAATCTGTGTAGTCCACACACATGCGCCAAGTGCCATTTTTCTTAAGAACCAGCACCGGATTGGCTAACCACTCTGGATGAAAAACTTCAACAATAAATCCAGCAGCCAACAAACAGGCTACCTCTTCACCTATAGCCTTGCGTCTTTCCTTGTTGAAATGGCGGAGGAACTGTCGTACCGGTTTGAATTTAGGATCAATGTTGAGTGTGTGCTCAGCGAGTTCTCTCGGTACACCTGGCATGTCAGAAGGTTTCCATGCAAAGATGTCCCGATTCTCACGGATGAACTCGATGAGCGCGCTTTCCTATTTGGGATCCAGGTTAGCGTTGATGCTGAACTGTTTGGATGAATCGCCAGGGACAAAGTCGACCATCTTAGTGTCTGTAGCTGATTTGAACTTCAATGCTGGATCATGTTCTGTAGTTGGCTTTTTTAAGGAGGTCATGTCTGCCGGATCAACTTGCTCCTTATAGAATTTTAACTCCTCCGTGGCACAAACTGACTCAGCATAAGCCACATCGCCTTCTTCACACTCCAATGCAATCTTTCTACTTCCATGTACTGTGATAGTCCCCTTATGACCTGGCATTTTAAGCTGTACGTAGGTAAACATAACATGGCCTTGCCATAAACTTAGCATAAACCGGCCGCCCAAACAAGGCGTGGTATGGGCTTTTGATCTTCACCACCTCAAATGTCAATGTTTCTGACCTTGAATCGTAGTCATCTCCGAATGCTACCTCCAAAGCTATCTTACCAACAGGATATGCAGACTTACCAGGCACCACACCATGAAATGCCGTATTCGACGGTTTAAGATCCTTATCTGTCAACCCCATATGGCGAAATGTATCATAATACAAAATATTGATACTACTTCCCCCATCCATGAGCACTTTAGTGAACTTGTATCCCCCAACTTGAGGGGCTACCACCAAGGCCAAATGGCCTGGATTATCAACCCGGGGCAGGTGATCCTCTCTACTCCACAAAATAGGTTGCTCTGACCAGCATAAATACTGAGGTACTGCCGGCTCAACAGAGTTGACTGCCCTTTTGTGAAGCTTCTGATCACGTTTGCACAAACTAGTAGTGAAGACATGATATTGCCCGTTGTTCAGCTGTTTGGGATTGCTCTGATAACCCGACTGCTGCTGACTCCCCTGATGGTTGTAACCTCCCTGGTTGCCTTGGTGTCCTTGATTGACGTGTCCAGTTTGATTGCCTAGAAACCCTGAACCGGAACCACCACCTCCGTAACCCGGCCCGTAGAAACCTCCTCCTAAACCGCCGGGCGGGCCGCTGTCATATTGGAACATATTGGAATTCTTGAAATCCCGCATGATATAACAATCTTTCCAGAGATGTGATGCCGGTTTCTCCTTCGATCCATGTTTTGGACAGGCCTGATTTAACAAACGCTCCAAATTGTTGCATGGACCTCCACCCCTCTAGGGCTGCTTGCCTTTACGGCGCTGGCCATTCTCCTGCGCGTTGGTATTTGCGACAAAGTCCAAACCACTGTCGGCCTTGCGCTTACCAGCGTTTCAATGGCCTGCCGGATTATGTTGTTGTCCTTTGGCATTGCCGTTCTTCTTACCCTTCTCCGGTTTGTCCTTCTCTGAATCTGGATCCTTGGTATTATCTGAATCGGCATATTTAACCAAAGCGGCCATGAGTGTTGACATGTTGTTGAAGTGACGTTTGAGCCTTCCCAACTTCTGTTTCAACGGTTTGAAACGGCAATTGCCCTCTGACGTTAACACTACGGTGTCTGCATTGATACGATCCGATGAATGCAAAATCGCGGAGACCCGTTTGACCCAATGGGTCGTGGACTCCCCTTCCTCTTGGACACAAGCGGCCAGATCTACAATTGACATTGGCTGCTTACACATATCCTTGAAGTTCTGGATAAACCGGTGCTTCAGTTCGGCCCATGATCCAATAGAGTTGGTCGGCAAGCTCTTCAACCAAGTGCGAGCTGTTCCTTCCAACATCATGGTGAAATATTTAGCACACACCGCCTCATCCACATCTAACATCTCCATTGCCATCTCATAGCTCTCCACCCACGCCTCTGGTTGCAAATCGGCGGTGTAATTTGGTACCTTACGAGGTCCCTTGAAATCCTTGGGTAGTCGCACATTACGCAAAGCTGGAGTTAAACACGGTACCCCTAAGGAACTGAACATCGCCCCTGGCTCCACGAAGGCAGTGGGGTGAACCGGAGTATGCTATCGTGCTCCGTGTCGAGCTGTCAACTCGGCCTCTCGACGTGCGAGACCATGGTCCACAACATCTTGTGCATTAGCACCTCCCCCAGCCGTGTTGTTCCCTCGTGGCGAATTTCGGCGACATGCACTACTGCACACGGCTGGTTCGTCTTCCACGTGTCTTCTATAACTCCGGCTTGGACGGGGAGTGGAATGAATCCTCTCACGACTGTGTGAATATGCTTGCTGTTGATTTAGTGCTGTCTGAAGGAGATCCCTGGCCCGGCGTGCTTCCACTTCAACTGGTGACTCGCCGTCGGTGGGGAGGGCCGCCAGGCGTGAAGCGGCGGCCACAATGTTGTCCAACGGGTTGGAATAATGCCCGGGCGGCGTTGATGGTACAACATTGTTCTGGCGAGGCAGGTCCGTCGTGCGTGGCTGAACCGGCGCTCCTGCTCCCGGCGCCCCCGCCCGGTTTAGCGTGGGTTGGTTATCAGCTCCTGCACCTGGCGTGTTGAAAAGATTCCGCGGCTCATAAACCGACGGAAGACGTGATCGATACCTTCTTCTCATGACTTCCTCTGAAGCATTCTGATATAGTCTAATCCGGTAAGCCTGTGCTTCCAACTCGGCCCGCTCTGTAGCCATCCTGGCGTTCTCTGCTGCCAGGTCCGCTTTAGCCTGGGCTATCTGATCTTTCACTTTTACAATCTCCGCATCGTGCTGATCCCTGGCTGTTGCATCTACCTCCGCGGACATCAATGTTGCCAGAGCGTCGAACAAATCAGACAAGACTTGGGCCGGAGGCGGCGCCGAGCTTCCTGCCCCTACTGGTGTGGCCGTCGTTGAACTGGAGAGCATTATTGCGGCGGTAGATGAATGAGGCACCGATTGTGTGCCGGCCATGAAGATGGCGGCCCGGTTTGGCAGACCGGGGGAATCCGGAATACTGTTGCCCTCGGATCCTCCCTCAATCCGGCCGTCCTGCAATTGGTAAAGCGATTCGGTTTCTCCAGAAGACTCGTCATCAGAGCAGACTACGGTTTCTCCATCGGACACCGGTCCATCCTCGTACCCCGATCCATGGACGACACCTACGAAAACATGCCTTGCCTCGGGCTGAACCGGCGAAGAACTTGCATGCCGAGCCGTTTCGATGATGTCGGTGCAGAGGTCCGGCTCGGGGGCCGGTTCGCCGATCTTGCCGATGAAGACGTGAATCCCACCAAAGGGGACCCGGTACCCATATTCGATTGAATCGGCCTCGGGACCCCATCTTGCGTTGTCGATGTAGAGCTTGCCACGGCGACTCTTCGTCTTCCGGCCCACAGCGTATCCCTTGAGTCCATCGAAGCTGCCCTTCAAGAACTCAAAACCATCGTGCGATAGCCCCACGGTGGGCGCCAACTGTCATGGGTTTGTCACGGCAGATGTCCTCGTGAAAGGACCTAGTCGTGGAGCCATCGCAACGGGTTAGCTTAAAGGGGTAAAACCGGACAAGGGGACATGGGAGTTTATACTAGTTCGGCCCCTTCGATGAAGGTAAAAGCCTATGTCTAGTTGTGATTGGTATTGCTAGGATTTGGAAGGCCAGGGAGCGAATCCGCTTTGTCTGGCTCTTGAGTTGTTGTTGTCTGTCTCTAAACCGCGACCGGGTCGTCCCTTTATATACATAGGTTGATGCCCGCCGGGCTACAGAGTCCTGAAGCCGGATTATAAACGTATCTGGTTCAGCCTCTCTCTTTCTATCTTACTATACAAGTTACATGACTAGGCCGGTTTACATTTACAGACTGTAACCCGCCTTTGGGCCCGCCGTAAAGCGCCATCATCTGTCCATCTTCATGGACTTCTAATCTTCAAAGAGTCAACCCGGCTACATAAGGCCGGTTTACCTCCAGTAGTAATATCCCCAACAGTAGGAGTGCGAATTCGTTCCGTAGCCAAGCATAAAACCTTCATGTGCTTTCGGTGCAAATTTTGAAGTGTGATGTGGATCCTTGATCCAGCACCTAGCACCAAATACTCTGAAGTAACTGACATTTGGCTTCTTACCAGTCAGGAGCTTATAGGATTTCTTATTTAGAAGCTTGTGAAGATAAAGATGGTTGACAATGTGGCATGCAGTATCAATGGCTTATGTGCACCCATGTATATCTTGAATAATGATCAACAATGATGAAGCCATAGAGGCAAGCAGTGGTGGTAAGGGTAGAGTAATGAGTAGGGCCAAATAAGTCCATGTGAAGCAGCTCGAAGGGACAAGTCGTCGTCATGATTGTCTTCGAGGGATGCTTGGCCCTAGTCATCTTTCCAGCTTCGCAGGCACCACATAGATGATTCTTCTTGAACATGATGCCCTCGATGCCTACAACATGCTTCTTCTTCACGAGAGTGTACAAATTCCTCATGCCAGCATGCCCTAGCCTCCGATGCCAGAGCCAGCACTCTGAAGATTTTGCTAGAAGACATACGGCCAACTATGGTCCTGTTGAGAAATCTACCATATACAGATCGTCTTTTCGATACCCTTCAAATGCTAGAGATTTGTCAGATTCCATAAGTACAAGGCAATGATATTTTCCAAATATCACAATCATGTTCAGACCACAAAGCATTGAGACAAGCATTAAGTTGAAACCAAGGGATTCAACAAGCATCACTTTATCCATGTGCTGATCCTTTGAGATTGCAACTCTACCTAGACTCAATACCTTGCTTTTACCAGTGTCAGCAAATGTTATGTGACTCTTGTCAAAAGGGCGTAGGGTTGAATCCATGAGAATACTTCGCTCACCAGTCATGTGCTTAGTGCATCCACTGTCCATAATCCATTCTGACGCCTTTGGTGTCATACCCTAAAGTGGAGTTTTAGGGATAGGCTTCACCAAGGGTATTGTGAAGCATAAACATTTTACGAACAAGTGGATTATGAAAGTTCATATCTTGGTTAGAATAAATAGGTGAAGGAAATATTCCCTAGAGGCAATGATAAAGTTGTTATTTATATTTCCTTATATCATGATAAATGTTTATTATTCATGCTTGAATTGTATTAACTAGAAACTTAGTACATGTGTGAATACATAGACAAAAAAAGTGTCCCTAGTATGCCTCTACTTGACTAGCTCGTTAATCAAAGATGGTTATGTTTCCTGACCATAGACATGTGTTGTCATTTGATGAACGGGATCACATCATTAGAGAATGATGTGATGGACAAGACCCATCCATTAGCTTAGCACTATGATCGTTTAGTTTATTGCTATTGCTTTCTTCATGACTTATACATGTTCCTATAACTATGAGATTATGCAAATCCCGAATACCGGAGGAACACTTAGTGTGCTATCAAATGTCACAACGTAACTGGGTGATTATAAAGATGCTCTACAGGTGTCTCCGATGGTGTTTGTTGAGTTGGCATAGACCGATATTAGGATTTGTCACTCTGATTGTCGGAGAGGTATCTCTGGGCCCTCTCGGTAATGCACATCACTATAAGCCTTGCAAGCAATGCAACTAATGAGTTAGTTGCGGGATGATGCATTACGGAACAAGTGAAGAGACTTGCCGGTAACGAGATTGAACTAGATATGATGATACCGACGATCGAATCTTAGGCAAGTAACATACTGATGCCAAAGGGAACAACGTATGTTGTTATGCGATTGACCGATAAAGATCTTCATAGAATATGTAGGAGCCAATATGAGCATCCAGGTTCCGCTATTGGTTATTGACCAGAGATGAGTCTCGGTCATGTCTACATAGTTCTCGAACCTGTAGGGTCCGCACGCTTAACATTCAATGACGATCGGTATTATGAGTTTATGTTTTTGATGTAGCAAAGATAGTTCAGAGTCCCGGATGAGATCATGGACATGACGAGGAGTCTCGAAATGGTGGAGACATAAAGATTGATATATTGGATGACTATATTCGGACACGGAATGGTTCCGAAGTGTATCGAGTATTTACCGGAGTACCAGGGGGTTAGCGGAACCCCTTGAGGGGTTATTGGGCCTCATGGGCCTAGTAGTGGAAGAGAGGAGGAAGCCCAAGAGGTGGCGCATGCCCCCTAGCCCAAACCGAATTGGACTAGGGGGGCCGGCCCCACTTTCCTTCTCTCCTCCCCCCTTCTCCTAGTTGGAATAGGAAAGGAGGGGCGAATCCTACTTGGAGTAGGATTGGCCCCCCTTGGCGCGCCTCCTCCCCTTGGCCGGCCTCCTCCTCCCTCCCCCTTTATATACGTGGGAGGGGGGCACCCCTAGAACAAACAAGTTGATTGTTTAGCCATGTGTGTTGCCCCCCTCCATAGAATTCCACCTCGGTCATATCGTTGTAGTGCTTAGGCGAAGCCCTGCGTCGGTAACTTCATCATCACCGTCATCACGCTGTCGTGCTAACGAAACTCCCCCTCAGCATCAACTGTATCAAGAGTAGGAGGGCCGTCACCGAGCTGAATGTGTGCAGATCACGGAGGTGTTGCGCGTTCGGTACTTGATCGGTTGGATCACAAAGACGTTCGACTACATCAACCGCGTTTCATAACGCTTCCGCTTTTGGTATACGAGGGTACGTAGACATACTCTCCCCTCTTGTTGCTATGCATCTCCTAGATAGATCTTGCGTGATCGTAGAATTTTTTTGAAATACTACGTTCCCCAACAGTGGTATCAGAGCTAGGTCTGTGCGTAGATGTTATATGCACGAGTAGAACACAAAGGAGTTGTGGGCGTGGGTATATACATATTGCTTGCCGTCACTATTTGATTTTTGATTCAGCGGTATTGTTGGATGAAGCGTCTCAGACCGACATTACGCGTACGCTTACGCGAGACTGGTTCTACCGACGTGCTTCGCACACATGTGGCTAGTGGGTGTCTGTTTCTCCAACTTTGGTTGAATCAGTTTATATGAACAGGGTTCTTTCTGAAGATCAACAAGCAATCACTATACTACATTGTGGTTTTGATGCGTAGGTAAGAACGGTTCTTGCTAGAAGCCCGTAGCAGCCACGTAAAACTTGCAACAACAAAGTAGAGGATGTCTAACTTGTTTTTGCAGGGCATGTTGTGATGTGATATGGTCAAGATGTGCTGAGATATAAATTGCTGTGTGAGATGATCATGTTTTGTTAAAGTTATCGGCAACTGGCAGAAGCCTTATGGTTGTCTCTTTATTGCATAAGATGCAAGCGCCATATAATTGCTTTACTTTATCGCTATGCGATAACAATAGTTGCAAAAGCAATAGTTGGCGAGACGACCATGTGATGACACATTGATAGAGATCAAGATGATGGAGATCATGTTGTCATGCCGGTGACGATGGAGATCATGACGGTACTTTGGAGATGGAGATCAAAGGCACAAGATGATAATGGCCATATCATGTCACATATTTTGACTGCATGTGATGTTTATCATTTATGCATCTTATTTTTCTTAGTACGGCAGTAGCATTATAAGATGATCTCTCACTAAATTTCAAGGTACAAGTGTTCTCCCTGAGTATGCACCATTGCTACAGTTCGTCGTGCCAAGACACCACGTGATGATCGGGTGTAATAAGCTCTACGTTCACATACAACGGGTGCAAGCCAGTTTTGCACAAGCAGAATACTCAGGGTAAACTTGACGAGCCTAGCATATGCAGATATGGCCTTGGAACACTGAGACCGAAAGGTCGAGCGTCAATCATATAGTAGATATGATCAACATAGTGATGTTCACCATCGAAAACTACTCCATCTCACGTGATGATCGGACATGGTTTAGTTGATATGGATCACATGATCACTTAGATGATTAGAGGGATGTCTATCTAAGTGGGAGTTCTTAAGTAATATGATTAATTGAACTTTAATTTATCATGAACTTAGTACTTGATAGTATTTTGCATGTCTATGTTGTTGTAGATAAATGGCCCGTGTTGTTGTTCCGTTGAATTTTAATGCGTTCATAGAGAAAGCTAAGTTGAAAGATGATGGTAGCAATTACACGGGCTGGGTCCGTAACTTGAGGATTATCCTCATTGATGCACAGAAGAATTACATCCTAGAAGCACCACTAGGTGCCAAACCCGCTGCAGGAGCAACGCTAGATGTTATGAACACCTGGCAGAGCAAGGATGATGACTACTCGATAGTTCAGTGTGCCATGCTTTACGGCTTAGAACCAGGACTTCAACGACGTTTTGAACGTCGTGGAGCATATGAGATGTTCCGGGAGTTGAGGTTAATATTTCAAGCAAATGCCCGGATTGAGAGATATGAAGTCTCCAATAAGTTCTATAGCTACAAAATGGAGGAGAATAGTTCTATCAGTGAGCATATACTCAGAATGTCTGGGTACCACAATCACTTGGCTCAGCTGGGAGTTAATCTTCCAATTTATAGTGTCATTGACAGAGTTCTTCAATCACTGCCACCAAGCTACAAAAGCTTCGTGATGAACTATAATATGCAAGGGATGGATAAGACAATTCCTGAGCTCTTCGCGATTGTAGGATCGAAAGTATGTCTAGAGGGCGGATTAGACTACTTGACCAAATAAAAATATAGCATTTTACTAATTTTAGTTTTAGGCAGATTTTAGCAACTTAGCACAAGTCAAGCAATCAACCTACACATGCAATTCTAAGAGTATAGCAGCGGAAAGTAAAACAATTGCATATGAAGGTAAAGGGAGGAGTTTGGAATGTGCAAACGCAATTGGAGACACGGAGATTTTTGGCGTGGTTCCAATAGGTGGTGCTATCGTACATCCACGTTGATGGAGACTTCAACCCACGAAGGGTAATGGTTGCGCGAGTCCATGGAGGGCTCCACCCACGAAGGGTCCACGAAGAAGCAACCTTGTCTATCCCACCATGGCCGTCACCCACGAAGGACTTTCCTCACTTGGGTAGATCTTCACGAAGTAGGCGATCTCCTTACCCTTACAAACTCCTTGGTTCAACTCCACAATCTTGACGGAGGCTCCCAAGTGACACCTAACCAATCTAGGAGACACCACTCTCCAACAGGTAACGAATGGTGTGTTGATGATGAACTCCTTGCTCTTGTGCTTCAAATGATAGTCTCTCCAACACTTAACTCTCTCTCACAGGATTTGGATTTGGTGGAAAGATGATTTGAGTGGAAAGCAACTTGGGGAAGGCTAGAGATCAAGATTTATGTGGTTGGAGTGGAATATCTTGACCTCAACACAAGTGTAGGTGGTTCTCTCTCAGAATATGTATGTTGGAAGTGTAGGAATGTTCTAATTGCTCTCTTCATGAATGAAGAGTGAGTAGAGGGGTATAAATAGCCTCCACACAAAATCTAACCGTTACACACAAATCACGAAACTCGGTGGGACCGAATCATGAAACTCGGTCAGACCGATTTAGTTCAAAATGTGAACGTTAGGATTTTCATTGGGACCGACATGTCAACTCGATGGGACCTATTTTGTTAGGGTTAGGGCATAACGTAATCTCGGTGAGACCGATTACACAAACTCGATGAAACCGATTTTGGTAATGGACTAATAGAGAGTTGGTCAGGCAAACTCGGTGGGACTGATTTGCTTATCTCGGTTGGACCGAAACGTTACAAAAGGGAAATAGAGAGTTTGCATTGCAATCTCGGTGGGACCGATCGCTCATCTCGGTTTGACCGAAACGTTACAAAGGGAAACAGAGAGATTACAATCCCATCTCGGTGAGACCGAAAAGACTAGGGTTTCTGGCAGTGGCTATGTCAATTGAACTCGGTGGCGCCGGATAGAAAGTTTCAGTGGGGCCGAGTTTGACTTTTTGGTTTGGGACATATGTGGATGTGAGAAAGTAGTTGAGAGCTTTGGAGCATATCATTAAGCACTTTGAGCAAGCAAGCCATTAGGCAACACATCATCCCCTCTTAATAGTATTGGCTTTTCCTATGGACTCAATGTGATCTTGGATCACTTAAAATGAAAAGATGTATAGTCCCGAGCTTTGAGCTTGAGCCAATTCTTTGTCCTTAGAATTTTGAGGGATCCACTTTTCTCATCCATGCCATGCCAATCACTGAGCTTTCCTGAAATGTTTATCTTGAAATAGCATTAGCTCAATGAACTATATGTTGTTCGGAATTATCAAAACCACGCAGGGATAGTTGCACTTTTAATCTCCCTCTTTTTGGTAATTGATGACAACATATAGATCAAAGCTTCGACAAATGATAAATAAGATTAAAAAGCATCGTCGCTTTGAGAAGTATGTGATAAGTAAGATCTCCCCCTAAATTTGTGCATTATTTAAAATTTGCTTTTGAATGCAAATGCACAATCGATTAGGATCATGGGTTACTCTTCCATGTCTCATACATCTTGGTGGAGCGCTCAGAATGATAGAGATTAAAAGCATGCACTCATCACCAAGCAAGTGAATGATCATATAAGGAATATAAAGGATAGAATCATTCAACCAAACATTAATGTAGCATATGATCAACCACATGATCATATAAGTATCTCACAAGGACATAAAGTATCTCACACAAGCACTCAATAAATAAGTTCAACCAAAAAAGCAAGAGAGATCAAAAAAAAGCAACACTCTCTCTCTCGAAGCCAATGATCTATACATTTTTCTCCCCCTTTGGCCACAAGTTACCAAAAATTTCAAAAATGCATAGTGCTAAACGACTCTCAGGCTTGATCTTCGGGAGGTGGTGTAGAGAGAACTCCAAGGACGAAGACACTGGCACTACAGCAGACCTTGGACCTCGTGGCACACGCTTGAAAGCATCAGTAGTGGACTTTCCCTTCTTCTCCTCTGCTTCCTCCTGTAGCTGCTCAACTGCAGTTTGGATCTCAGTTACCTTCACATCCAGATCATAGAACTTCTAGTCAACAATCCTCTCCAAGCTCTCCTGGTTTTGAGTCAGGGTGGCCAAACCCTTCTCAATCCTCAAGGTGGATTGGATCAGATATCCAAGTTGATCTTGTTTGGATTTCAAGAACACTTGAGATGCCTCTTCAATAGTTGGCATCTTTGTAGCTTTCTCTACCCTTGCCTTCTCTCTCTTCTCATGTGCTTGAGCTGAAGATGGTTCATTTTCATCCATGACAACAGTGTTGTCTTGAAATTCAGGGTAGATGGGCAGGCGCTCCTTATCCAAAAGATACTTGCATGTGCCCATCTTTGAGTTGATGAGCTCCTGAATTTGTGGGGCATACCACAACTCCTCTTCTGATCAGCTAATTTCCTTTTGATTGTCTCCACAATCAGACTCATGACTTTGAATTTTTGAGGCACATCAAACAAATGTAGCAAGTTGATGGCATGTCCTCTGATCATCTTGTGATCACCTGACTTGGGTAGCAATGTGTGTCTGAGGATCCAATTTAGTCTGAGGATCCAATTTAGTCTGAGGATCCAATTTATAGTAGGGAGACCAGACAACAAGAAGTGGACAGATCCAAGCTTGTGAGTATCCAAAGCAGCATCTGGGATCTTTTTGTACATGTTGGCCATTGTGTTGTGGTCTTTCTTCTTCTCAGCCTAAACATCCAAGTCATCCTCATGCTCTGCAGGGGCATTGATCAACTTAGCCCATTCTTGAACAGAAGACTGGTACCTTGTACCTTCGGACATCCAAATGATCTTTCCATCTGGGTAGAAGTGGGCAGTGGAGTAGAACTGCATGATCAGCTCATCATTCCACTTGGTGAGCTTCTGGGCCACAAAGGTGTCAACTCCCCATGCCTTGAAGCTGTCATATACACCTAGATAGTGATCTTCATTCTCCTGGATGTATTCCCAATCAACCCATCTCATGTCACACACAATGGGCTTCTTGTCAAGCAGGACTGTCTCATAAAAGTCTTGTTGTTCCTTGGTGTGAAACCTGTAGTCCACAACAGTCCTCCTCCTGACAGCATATGGATCAGACTGTCTCCATAACCTCAGTCCTGCATCCTTCCTGGTTTTCATGTTTTCTGCCACAGGATGTGTATCATTGTGGTCAGGGATCTTGGGCTTCAGCTTCCTCAACACAACTGAGTCATCTTCTTCTTCTTCAGCACCTTCAGGCACCGGGGCCTTGTTTTTATCCTCAGCGGGAATGATTCTAATGCTTCTCTTGGGTTTAGGCTTTTGAGTTAGAGCAGTAGGCTTGGGAGCAGCTTTGGGCTTAGATGGAGTAGCCCCTGATCTGATTGCATCTCCCATGAGCTTTTGTGCTTTGGGTGCTGGTGCAGCATCCTCTTCCTCTTCATCTAAACCTTTCATAATTGATGATTTGCCAAGCACTCTGGTAGTGGTCTTCTTGACAATTTCCTTCCTTTTCTTCCCTCCTCCAACTGCCTCTTTAGTTGGCTTGGAGGTTTCAGCAGTGGATGCTCTGGCCTTAGACATGGGGACTCTCTTTGCTGGTGCCTTCTTATGCATCCCTGGCTTAACTATAGCAGCTGAGCCATACTCCTTTTTCAGCACATTTTTCCTTGAAGTGGCCTCATCCACAACAGCCACATAATCTTCATCCTCTGAATCAGAAGTTTTCTTCTCCGTTGTCCTGGTAGCTGCCTTTGGCAAGTTTCTTGAAGTGCTCCTGCTGCCCTCATCAGAAGTGCTAGAGGGACTAGTTCCCTCACTCAATTGAACCTGCTCCTCAGACTTGTTCTGGCTATCACTTTGATCAGACATCTTGCAGGCAAACTGTCAGCAGACCCTGTGAATAGATTATAGATGAGGTAGAGAAGATGAGCATCACAAAGTACAGGAGTTTTGCAAAACAATTGACTCAAAAGCTTAGTTTTAGTTCTTCACAGAAAGAATTTCGGATCTACCGATTTGTAAACTCGGTGATATCGAAGCAGCTTTTGAAACCTAAACTAGTGAACTCGGTCAGACCGAGTCACAGTTTGGTGGCCCCGAGACTGCTAGGGTTTCACAGAGAATTGAACTCGGTCACAACGATTTGCAATTTCCGGTCAGACCGAAAACGCATGTGCAATGGCCTAAGCCAAATCAGTGTGACCGATTTCTACAACTCGGTCGGTCCGAGATGAGTTCAGTCGAGACCTAACCCTAAATTTTCAAATCAAATCTAATCTACGGGATGCTTTCGCTGGACAGGATGATTTCATACGTGGCAAGAATCATGTAATTGCCCTTGTGCTAGGAATCGGAGTGAAAAAAGGCAGCACATGGGATCAAACACTTACCCTAATGCGGCGAGTGTTCGCTACGACGGCAACGGCGGAGCAGATTGCCGTTGACGGCGGCGGAGACCAGCGGCGGGAGGTCGCTGGCAGTGAGAAGACGATCCGGAGACACGAAGAGGCAGAGTAGGTTTGTGCGCGGGCGAAGGGTTTCGGAAAATTTTCCAAAATTTGTCCCGTTAGTATATATAACCTGACCCTGTCGGTGTGACCAAGTGGAACAACTCGGTGGCACCGAGATGCAAAACTACAGGCAGTTACTGCAACTTGGTGTGACCGAAAGGTTCTAATCGGTTGCACCGATATTGAAAACCTAGATCAACAAAGTGATCTCGGTGTGACCGAAATGGATGACTCGGTCATACCGAAATGCACAAAGAGGTTTTGGAAGTTTATGTCTATGACGAATCGGGGACTCCGAGTGCTCCTCACAGAGTGGTTCGAATTTGACTTAATCAAACTTTGTGATGTAGCATGAATAGAGTTTGAGACGAGAAAAGCATAGATAGCTAGAGGGAGTTCTTAGGCATTCTTGTCCATCCATTTGGCAAAAGAGAAAAAGCCAAACAAACAAAGCAAAAAATGGATCTCCTCGAATGAGTAAAATATGCAACCAACATGCTCAAACAATAAGATGGCAAATGAAATATGTGACGAAGCATGCACAATCACTCTAGCATCTATCAAGCAATTTGGCGATGACTAGGTCATCTATATATGAGTATATTGACTTAGGAGTCAAATAAGAACATTTGATCGTAGGTCATACTCATCGTTTAAGCACAAGTGGGGATGCCACTTTTACATAAAGCATTGTTGTGTTCACACCATTAGAGTTGCTTTAGCTCAATTGATTATAGTAAAGCTCCCCCTAGATGTCATATCCCCCTTAAGAGGGATGAACTAACCTTGGGTTTTGTCGATGATGACTTCATGTAGGTGTTGAAGATGTGAATGCTCAATGTTGATGTAGATCATTCGGAGCAATCCTTTGGAGTGAGTTGCACTTTCAATACCTATATGGGTTAGTCCCACAAGGAACAAGAAAGTATATCCATAGACATAGAGTGATGTGTACACAAGATGATGTCCATGAAAACATTAGGTTACCTTGTCCCTTGTCTTACCAACAAGAGGGTTTGTGACTCCTTGAACTAGTGCAAGATATGAAGGTTGTTTGCACTTGTCCTTGCCAAAATGATAAGAGTGAAGTAGGTTGGCGGAGTCACCCTCAAGAACTCTCTAGTTCTTGTTCTTTGGGATCCACACCATCTTGATGGGAATCCTTGGGGTTGTAGTCATACTTGAAGTAGAACTTGATGTAGTCTTGGGAACCCACTTGACCAAGGCCTTAGGTTCTTCTTCAAATGCATCAATCTCCTCTTTAAGCTTGTCCTTGCCTTTTAGCTTGTGGTCTTGTGGTGGAAGATCATCTTGAGATTGTGTTCCTTTGAAAGAAGTAGGATCATACTTCTCTTGTTGAGGAACAAACTTCGTCTTGGGGTATTGATCTTCTTCCCACTCAACTCCATTGGCATTGAACTTTCGTTCAAAACCAACACCTTGATTCTTCCGGTGTCTTCCTTGCTTGCGTACAATTTCCTCAAATTGCTTACTTCCGGCAAGGATCTTGTAAACACCTTTCTCTATAATTCCCTTCAATAAGCTATTTTCTTGCTCAAGTGTAACTTGGCTAAGAGAATCATTAGTGGAATCAAGAGAACTACTAGAGGCAACAACATTGGATTTAGCATGATTGTTGTTACTACTAGATGAAGAATCTTTCTTGTTCTTGTTGCTAGATTTAACTTGTGGCATGTAAGTAGACAAGAGTAAACGCTTGGCAATGTAAGAAGAACTTTTCTTGCGAAGATCATCATTGATTGCCTTTAAAAACTCATGTTCTTGCTCAAGGTTGAGTTTTTCAAAGCGTAGCTTATCATGAGTCTTTAAAAGTTCTCGATGATCTTCCAAGGTAGTTTCATGAGCTAACTTAAGAGTGTTTAGTTCTTTAGTTAGATGCTCAATCTCCTTCTTATCATTGTCATTCGTTTTATCTTGATTATCATGATTAATAGTAAGCTCAACATAGTTTTCATAACTAGAGTTGTCAATAAGTAAATCATCATCTCCTAGCAAATCATCTTCATCACTATTGAAATCAACATACTCGGGATGTGTTACCTTTGGACCTTTAGCCATGAAGCATCTCCCAATTCCTTCATTTGATGAGTCAAATATGTCGTAGGAGTTGGTTGTCACACGTGCTAGTCCGGCAACACCTTCATCTTGAGTATATTCAGAGTCGGAGTGATAACTTCTTTCGGAGTGATTGTCGGAGTCGGAACCGGATACCCATTCACCAACATGAACTTGATGTCTTCTTTTTGTGTAGCTCCTTGATGACTTGTCCTTCCTTTCCGAGTCCTTGCTTCTCCGAGAGGGTCTTCGTTCATAACGATCATCTCTACTCCTTTTCTCTCTTGATGGTGATTCTTCTCTTCTATTCCTTCTTTTGGGAGAATCTTCTCTTCTTTTGTAGGGGGCCGTACATTCATTGGAGTAGTGTCCGGGTCTTCCACAATTGTAGCAATTACGCTCACGACTAGAAGATCCTTTGTCATTGTAGAACCTTGACTTGGAACTTCTTTCCTTGCTTCCACTCTTGTAGAACTTGTTGAAGTTCTTCACCATTAGACTCAATTCTTCATTGACGGTTTGCTTCTCACTTGATGATGTGGGAGCATCACACGAGGCTTTGTAAGCACCACTTGACTTGTTGTGAAGCTCTTCCTTATCCTTGAGTGACATCTCATGAGCAACAATTCTTCCAATAACTTCCGTTGGCTTGAGATCTTTGTAATTGGGCATCATTTGGATCAATGTGCACACGGTATCATATTTTCCATCCAAGGCTCTTAGGATCTTCTTCATGATGAATCTATCGGTCATCTCTTCACTTCCTAATCCGGCAATCTCATTTGTGATGAGACCAAGCCTAGAGTACATTTTTGCGACGCCTTCACCATCCTTCATTTTGAACTTGTCAAGCTGACTTTGAAGCACACCCAATTTGGATTCCTTGATAGATTCGGTACCTTCGTGCATATCAATCAAAGTGTCCCAAATTTCCTCTGCATTCTCAAGACGGTTGATTTTGTTGAATTCTTCGGGGCATAATCCGTTGAAGAGATTATCACAAGCTTGAGCATTGTATTGTAGCATCTTCAACTCTTCTGCAGTAGCTTCACGGTTTGGTTCTCTCCCATCGAAGAATTCACCTTGCAAGCCAATACACACAATAGCCCAAACAGTAGGGTTATGTCCAAGAATATGCATTTTCATCTTATGCTTCCAACTAACAAAATTTGTACCATCAAAGTAAGGACCTCTACGATGGTAATTTCCCTCGCTAGATGCCATACTCTCCTAGGTTGTGAAACCAAGGCTATGACCACCAAAAGCTATGGAAATCAAAGCAAATGGAGACCAAAGCTTTGATACCACTTGTAGGATCGAAAGTATGTCTAGAGGGGGGATTAGACTACTTGACCAAATAAAAATCTAGTCTTTCCCAATTTTAGTTTTAGGCAGATTTTAGCAACTTAGCACAAGTCAAGCAATCAACCTACACATGCAATTCTAAGAGTATAGCAGCGGAAAGTAAAACAATTGCATATGAAGGTAAAGGGAGGAGTTTGGAATGTGCAAACGCAACTGGAGACACGGAGATTCTTGGCGTGGTTCCGATAGGTGGTGCTATCGTACATCCACGTTGATGGAGACTTCAACCCACAAAGGGTAATGGTTGCGCGAGTCCACGGAGGGCTCCACCCACTAAGGGTCCACGAAGAAGCAACCTTGTCTATCCCACCATGGCCGTCGCCCACGAAGGACTTGCCTCACTTGGGTAGATCTTCACGAAGTAGGCGATATCCTTTCCCTTACAAACTCCTTGGTTCAACTCCACAATCTTGACGGAGGCTCCCAAGTGACACCTAACCAATCTAGGAGGCACCACTCTCCAAGAGGTAACGAATGGTGTGTTTATGATGAACTCCTTGCTCTTGTGCTTCAAATGATAGTCTTCCCAACACACAACTCTCTCTCACAGGATTTGGATTTGGTGGAAAGATGATTTGAGTGGAAAGCAACTTGGGGAAGGCTAGAGATCAAGATTTATGTGGTTGGAGTGGAATATCTTGACCTCAACACAAGTGTAGGTGGTTCTCTCTCAGAATATGTATGTTGGAAGTGTAGGCATGTTCTGATGGCTCTCTCCATGAATGAAGAGTGGGTGGATGGGTATAAATAGCCTCCACACAAAATCTAACCGTTACACACAAATCACCAAACTCGGTGGGACCGAATCATGAAACCCGGTCAGACCGATTTAGTTCAAAATGTGAACGTTAGGATTTACGATGGGACCGACATGTCAACTCGGTGGGACCGATTTTGTTAGGGTTAGGGCATAACGTAATCTCTGTGAGACCGATTACACAAACTTGGTGAGACCGATTTTGGTAATGGACTAACAGAGAGTTGGTCAGGAAAACTCAGTGGGACCGATTCGCTCATCTCGGTTGGACCGAAACGTTATGAAAGGAAAACAGAGAGTTGATACATCTCCATCGTATCTACTTTTCCAAACACTTTTGCCCTTGTTTTGGACTCTAATTTGTATGATTTGAATGGAACTAACCCGGACTGACGCTGTTTTCAGCAGAATTACCATGGTGTTGTTTTATGTGCAGAAAACAAATATTCTCAGAATGACATGAAACTCTACGGGAGGTCTTAGAAAAAACAATAAAAAATCCTCGCCAAATATGAAGACCAGGGGGCCCACACCCTTTCCACGAGGGTGGCCCCCCCCTAGGGCGCGCCCCCTACCTCGTGGGCCCCCTGTTGACCCTCTGACGCCAACTCCAACTCTATATATTGAGTTTCGATGAGAAAAAAATAAAAGAGAAGAAATCATCGTGTTTTACGATACGGAGCTGCCGCCAAGCCCTAAAACCTCTCGGGAGGGCTGATCTGGAGTCCGTTCGGGGCTCCGGAGAGGGGGATTCGTCGCCGTCGTCATCATCAACCGTCCTCCATCACCAATTTCATGATGCTCACCGCCATGCGTGAGTAATTCCATCGTAGGCTTGCTGGACAGTGATGGGTTGGATGAGATTTATCATGTAATCGAGTTAGTTTTGTTAGGGTTTGATCCCTAGTATCCATTATGTTCTGAGATCGATGTTGCTATGACTTTGCTATGCTTAATGCTTGTCACTAGGGCCCGAGTGCCATGATTTCAGATCTGAACCTATTATGTTTTCATGAATATATGTGAGTTCTAGATCCTATCTTGCAAGTCTATAGTCACCTACTATGTGTTATGATCCGGCAACCACGAAGTGACAATAATCGGGACCACTCCTGGTGATGACCATAGTTTGAGGAGTCCATGTATTCACTATGTGCTAATGCTTTGTTCCGGTTCTCTATTAAAAGGAGGCCTTAATATCCCTAAGTTTCCAATAGGACCCCGCTACCACGGGAGGGTAGGACAAAAGATGCCATGCAAGGTCTTTTCCATAAGCACGTATGACTATATACGGAATACATGCCTACATTACATTGACGAATTGGAGCTAGTTCTGTGCCACCCTATGTTATAACTGTTACATGATGAACCGCATCCGGCATAATTATCCATCGCTGATCCGGTGCCTACGAGTTTTCCATATACTAGTTTACGCTTATTTACTTTTCCGCTGTTACTGTTATAATCACTACAAAATACCAAAAACATTACTTTTGCTGTCTTTACTTTTGTTGCCGCTACCAGCACTATCATATTACTTTGCTACTAAACACTTTGCTGCAGATACTAAGTTTCCAGGTGTGGCTGAATTGACAACTCAGCTGCTAATACTTGAGAATATTCTTTGGCTCCCCTTGTGTTGAATCAATAAATTTGGGTTGAATACTCTACCCTCGAAAGCTGTTGCGATCCCCTATACTTGTGGGTTATCAAGACCTTTTTCTGGCACCGTTGCCGGGGAGCATAGCTCTATTCTTTGAGTCACTTGGGATTTATATCTGCTAGACACTATGAAGAACTTGAGAGATCCAAAAACCAAGATATATCTCCCAACTACGAGGGGAGGTAAGGAACTGCCATCTAGCTCTGCACTTGATTCACCTTCTGTTATGAGTAAGTTTGCAACACCTACACCTACTTCTGCTATTCGTTCTGATATGTCGCATGTTATTGATGATGCCACTTCTGCTATGCATGATACTTATGATGAAACTGCTTCTATGTCTGATACTACTGCGCCCCTTGGTGAATTTCTTGATGAACAAATTGCTAGGGCTAGGGAAAGAGAAATTATTGAATCTGAATAAGATGATGATAGTGATGATGAAAACATGCCTGTTATTCCTAAAGGTTATCTTTTTGATAAAGATGCTTCTCTAGCTATTTTAGCTTGCAGAGATAGATATGAGCTTAAGAGGTTATTAATTAAATGGAACAAAGAATCACTTAGAGATAGAATGAGACCCGACCCTGCTTTTGCTACTTCACCTATATGTGTTCCTGATAAAGATTATGAATTATCTGTTGATCCTGATATAATTACTTTGGTTGAATCTGATCCGTTTTATGGCTATGAATCTGAAATTGTTGTGGCACATCTTACTAAGTTAAATGATATAGCTGCCCTGTTCACTATTAATGAGAGATCACGTTACCTCTATTTACTCAAAATATTTCCGTTCTCATTAAAGGGTGATGCTAAGATATGGTTTAATTCTCTTGATCCTGGTTGTGTGTGTAGTCCCCAGGATATGAATTATTACTTCTCTGCTAAATATTTCCCTGCTCATAAGAAACAAGCTGCTTTGAGGGAAATATACAATTTTGTGCAAATTAAAGAAGAGAGTCTCCCACAAGCTTGGGGGAGGCTTCTCATGCTACTTAATGCTTTGCCTGATTATCCTCTTAAGAAACATGAAATACTTGATATCTTTTATAATGGACTAACCGTTGTTTCCAAAGATTACCTGGATAGTTGTGCTGGTTCTCTTTTCAGGGAAAGAATACCGGATGAAGCTAAAATTCTATTGAATAATATGTTGACAAATGAAAATAATTGGGCACCTCCTGAGCCACCTCCTGAGCCAGCTCCTGCTCCAATTACTGAGCCTATTCCTAAACCAACTCCGAAGAAGAGAGGTGTTCTATTCCTCAGTCCCGAAGATATGCAAGAGGCAAAAAATCTATGAAAGAAAAAGGTATTAAAGCTGAAGACGTTAAGAATTTACCTCCCATTGAAGAAATACATGGTCTTAATTCACCGCCTGTTGAAGAAACTTATGATCTCAATTATTTATTTACTAAAGAACCTCCTGATCCCGATATCCCGACACAGGTAGTAAAGGTAAATTCTCTCTATAGATATGATAAAGCTGAAGTTCCTGCTACTAAAATTGCTAGTCAGCGCTTGGATGAGTTTGATAACTTTATGTTTAAACAAGATGACTTCAATGCTTATTTTGGTAGACAATTAGAAGAAAATGCTTATATGTTTAGACGCTTGGGTGATTATATGGCTAATATTAAAGGTGAACTTAAACTTGTTAGCAAACATGCTTCTATGGTTACCACTCAAGTAGAAAAAGTACTTAAGGCTCAAAAAGAAGTGCTTGATGAAATGAATAGTAAGAAAAATGATTATGCTGTTAGAGTGGCTACTAGAACTGGTAGAATGACTCAGGAACCTCTGTATCCTGAAGGCCACCCTAAGAAAATCGAGCAAGATTCTCAAAGAAATAATATTGATGTTCCTAGTTCTTCTAAAAAGAAGAAAAAGAAAAATGATAGAACTATGCAAACTTCTAGTGAACCTATTGCTGAACCACCTGATAATCCAAATGATATATCTATGTCTGATGCTAAAACACAATCTGGTAATGAGCCTGAACCTAATAAAAATATTAATGATGATGTTCATGATGATGCTCAACCTAGTAATGACAATGATGTAGAAATTGAACCTGCTGTTGATCTTGATAACCCACAATCAAAGAATCAACGTTATGATAAAAGAGACTTTGTTGCTAGGAAACATGGTAAAGAAAGAGAACCTTGGGTTCAGAAACCCATGCCTTTCCCTCCTAAACCATCCAAGAAAAAGGATGATGAGGATTTTGAGCGCTTTGCTGAAATGATTAGGCCTATCTTTTTGCGTATGCGATTAACTGATGTGCTCAAAACAAATCCATATGCTAAATATATGAAGGATATCATTACTAATAAAAGAAAGATACCGGAAGTTGAGATTTCCACCATGCTTGCTAATTATACTTTTAAGGGTGGAATACCAAAGAAACTTGGAGACCCCGGAGTACCTACTATACCTTGCTCCATTAAAAGAAATTATATTAAAACTGCTTTATGTGATCTTGGAGCCGGTGTTAGTGTTATGCCTCTCTCTTTATATCGTAGACTTGACTTGAATAAGTTGACACCTACTGAAATATCTTTGCAAATGGCTGATAAATCAACTGCTATACCTGTCAGTATTTGTGAGGATGTGCTTGTTGTGGTTGCAAACGTTACTATTTTAACGGACTTTGTTATTCTTGATATTCCCGAGGATGATAGTATGTCTATTATTCTTGGAAGACCTTTTCTTAATACTGCAGGGGCTGTTCTTGATTGCAACAAAGGCAATGTCACTTTTCATGTTAATGGTAATGAGCATACGGTACACTTTCCGAGGAAACAACCTCAAGTCCATAGTATCAACTCCATTGGAAAAATTCCATCGATTATAATTGGAGGTTTTGAATTTCCTCTTCCTACTGTCAAGAAGAAATATGATATACTTATTATAGGGGATGTGCATATCCCTGTTGAGGTAACTTAGTGTTATTCAAAATTTCTCCGGTTTCATGATTATCGAAATGAGTTTGTTAACAAGACTTGATCAACCTTGTTAGTGGATTCTTTTTGATGAGCATGAGATGGATGAAACTAGAAGCACAAACTTCTGTACCCTCTTTATATTTTCTGATATTTATATTAAATAAAGTAAAAATAGTATTTTTCTGTCTGTTATCTGATTATCCGTGCAATATAAAAATATCCTGAAAATAAAAGTCATCAGAGTGCCATGCCAATTTAATATGATTTTTTCGGTAATATTTGAGGATTTACTGTGCAAAAATTACCGTGGGAGGAGCTGCCACCTGGCCACGAGGGTGGTGGGCGCGCCCCCCCCTATAGGGCGCGCCCCCTGCCTCGTGGGTCCACGGTGGCCCTCCTCCACTTATCCCAGCACCTATCTTCTTCCTCTGTCTCACACAAATCCGAAAAACCAACTCAAGCACGAGTTCCAGCCACTTTTGCTGTGATTTTCGATCTCCTTGCTCAAAGCACCTCTCGCAAAACTGCTTAGGGAGATTGTTCCTTGGTATGTGACTCCTCCATTGGTCCAATTAGTTTTTTTTCTATTGCTTTATTCATTGCAAATTTTTACTGCATAGGTGACCATGTTCTTGAGCTTGCATGTCAAATTTATATGGTTCCAAGTAGTTCTAATGCTTGATATAGGCTCTAGGCACTTGTAGGAGTAGTTGCTATCAGTTTTATTGAGTTTGGTTACTTTTATTTTGATGTTACTAAAAATTTCAGAATTTTTCAGAGACAAACAATATGTTTAGGAAGATGTTCCAAGGTGGTTCCTTTAGGAAGCAAGGACCCAGGATTGCTATGCGCGATGCTGACGAGGATCCACCAAGAGACGCTCCAGTACGGCCTTGCGAATGGCCGTCGGAAAATTTTATGGACCGTGTGGGAATTAAAGAAGAATTCAAAGCATATTTGCGCAATGCCGGTCTTGAGGATTTTGAGGCTAACAAATGCCCCCAGTATCATGATCTCACAAGTTCATTTGTGAGGAGGTTTGAGTATTGATCTTCGCGTAATTCTCCTTCAGTCATGTTTGATCTTTATGACAAATCTTATACTATGGACTTAGAGGATTTCACTTCTGCTTGTAAACTTCCATCATGGGGTAGTGTTAGGGATCCCCCAAAGTCTGAATTTAGAAACTTTCTTGCTAGTATAACTGTGGGAGAATCTAGAGATATAACGCAGGCTACCATAGGGAGCATTCACTTTCCTGCTATACATTATTTTGCTCTTTTCATCGGCAGATGCATAAATGCTCAGGATGAAGCATGTCACATGTGTGTCCCTGATCTCAGCATTCTTAGGAGTGCTGTGTTAGGCGACCAATCTTATCATATGGGAGCCATTGTAGCTCGTAGGTTGCATCATAATAGACATAATGGAGATTTCATTGGAGGAATTTTTGCAACCCGTTTAGCTTATTTTCTTGAAATAGACATTCGTGAGGGTGATACGGAGCTGCCCCTGCATATTTAGATTATGACTCTATGGCCTCGCACCAGTTTGTCGAGAGGTCTGAATCACCTCTCTTATACCGCTTAATTTTTGATAAACGACGTGTTTTCTGTATTACTCTCCCTCCTCCTGCCTTCTTTGATTCACAGGCAAAAGGAAGATATGTTATTACCAGAGAGGAGGCAGAAGAGTATGAGAGGAGAGCGGAGGCAGCTCGACTCCACGCTGCAGCACAGCAGGCGATAACCGCTGCACATCAGTATGATCCCAACTATTCCTCCTCATCACAGTACGACCCCAGCAACTATCATTATGGATATCCACCAGGCCAGCTGTGGCCATAGACCAACTTAGGCCAAAAGCCTAAGCTTGGGGGAGTAAGCATTTCTCACCGACATTACATTTATGCTAACACACACTCATTGCTAGATGTTGGTGCTCATACTTTTTCACTGTAATATCCATGCTAGTTTATTTTCTTTTTCCTGCTTTCTTCTTGTGTGTTTGTTAAACCTTAAGAAAAATAAAAAAATTGTAGTAGTTTATTTTTCTGCTGTAGTAGTAATAATTAAAAAGAAAACCCAAAAATATTTCATGTTCTTCTTTTGCTTGTTGGGAGCTTTTCCGTGTAAATAGTTTTATTTATTTTCTTTTCTTTGGTGGTCAGTAGGAGAAGACCATAATTAAATTGTTGAAGTGGCTCTTTTATGCATTATTGTTGAATTAACCCAAGAGCCCGTATTGCCTTGTCTTCTCCTGTTTATTGAATGCTCGCAGATTCCAACTTAGTCCAATGCACGTGCACTCTTATTATTATTCACACCGTTCGGTCATGCAAGTGAAAGGCAATTATGATGATATATGATGGACTGACTGAGATGAGAAAAGCTGGTATGAACTCGACCTCTTTTGTTTTTGTAAATATGATGAGTCCCGCCTTCTTGATTCAGCTTATTATGAATAAACATGTTTGCAATGACAATTAGAGATCAGAGTTACTTGTGCCATGCTTGATTAGCTATGAGTTATAATGATTTACCTTGTGTGCCAACATGCTATTGAGATGGTTATGATGTGGTATGATGGGGTGGTATCCTCCTTTGAATGATTTAAGTGACTTGACTAGGCACATGTTCACGCATGTAGTTGAAACAAATCAACATAGCCTTCACGATATTTATGTTCATGGTGGATTATATCCTACTCATGCTTGCACCCAATGTTTATTAATTTTAATGCATGTACATGGCTGTTGTCGCTCTCTAGTTGGTCGCTTCCCAGTCTTTTGCTAGCCTTCACCTGTAGTAAGCGGGAATACTGCTTGTGCATCCAATCCCTTAAACCCCAAAGTTATTCCAGATGAGTCCACTATACCTTCCTATATGCGGTATCTACCTGCCGTTCCAAGTAAATTTGTATGTGCCAAACTCTAAACCTTCAAATAAAAATTCTGTTTTGTATGCTCGAATAGCTCATGTATCAACAAAGGCTGTCCTTATCTTCCGTGTTAGGCGGGTTATTCTCAAAAGGAGTGGACTCCGCTCCTCACTCACGAGAAAATGGCTGGTCACCGGGATGCCCAGTCCCATGCTTTATGCAAACTAAATCAAAATTAATTGCAAACAAAACTCCCCCTGGGACCTAATGTATGTTGGAGGCACTCGTTGTTTCGAGCAATCCATGGATTGATGCTTGTTGGTGGAGGGGGAGTATAAACTTTACCATTCTGTTTGGGAACCGCCTATAATGTGTTTAGCATGGAAGATATCGCCATCTCTTAGTTGTTACGTTGACAATGAAAGTATATCACTCAAAATACAATTTATCTCTATTTCAAAACCGAGCTCTCGCACCTCTACAAATCCCTGCTTCCCTCTGCGAAGGGCCTATCCATTTACTTTTATGTTGAGTCATCACCCTCTTATTAAAAAGCACTAGCTGGAGAGCACAGCCGTCATTTGCATTCATCACTGTTAATTTATATTGGGTATGACTATGATTGGATCTCTTTTACCATGAATTACAATGTCTAGCCAGTCCTTGATCTTTAAAGGTGCTCTGCATTTATGTTTTGCGGTCTCAGAAAGGGCTAGCGAGATACCATCTTGTTATATCATATTATGATTGTTTTGAGAAAGTGTTGTCATTCGAGATTTATTATTATGACTTTCTAGTTGATTATGCTATTGATACGAGTGATTATGAGACCTGAGAATTATTGCAAATGTGGTTAGTTATGATTTATGCTAAAAACTTGAATGCTGGCTTGACATAGTTACAACAACAAGAGCAAACAGAGTTTGTAAAAGCTTTTCTTTCTTTCTTTCTTTCTTTCAGTTTGTCAACTGAATTGCTTGAGGACAAGCAAGGGTTTAAGCTTGGGGGAGTTGATACGTATCCGTCGTATCTACTTTTCCAAACACTTTTTCCCTTGTTTTGGACTCTAATTTGTATGATTTGAATGGAACTAACCTGGACTGATGCTGCTTTCAGCAGAATTACCATGGTGTTGTTTTATGTGCAGAAAACAAATATTCTCGGAATGACCTGAAACTCCACAGGAGGCCTTAGAAAAAACTGTAAAAAATCCTCACCAAATATGAAGACTAGGGGGCCCACACCCTTTCCACGAGGGTGGGGGCCCCCCCCTAGGGCGCGCCCCTACCTCGTGGGCCCCCTGTTGACCCTCCGACACCAACTCCAACTCTATATATTGAGTTTCGATGAGAAAAAAATAAAAGTGAAGAAATCATCGTGTTTTACGATACGAGACGCCGCCAAGGCCTAAAACCTCTCGAGAGGGTTGATCTGGAGTCCGTTCGGGGCTCCAGAGAGGGGGATTCGTCGTCGTCGTCATCATCAACCATCCTCCATCACCAATTTCTTGATGCTCACCGCCATGCGTGAGTAATTCCATCGTAGGCTTGCTGGACAGTGATGGGTTGGATGAGATTTATCATGTAATCAAGTTAGTTTTGTTAGGGTTTGATCCCTAGTATCCATTATGTTCTGAGATTGATGTTGCTATGACTTTGCTATGATTAATGCTTGTCACTAGGGCCCGAGTGCCATGATTTCAGATCTGAACCTATTATGTTTTCATGAATATATGTGAGTTCTAGATCCTATCTTGCAAGTCTATAGTCACCTACTATGTGTTATGATCCGGCAACCCCGAAGTGACAATAATCGGGACCACTCCGGTGATGACCATAGTTTCAGGAGTCCATGTATTCACTATGTGCTAATGCTTTGTTCCGGTTCTCTATTAAAAGGAGGCCTTAATATCCCTAAGTTTCCAATAGGACCCCGCTGCCACGGGAGGGTAGGACAAAATATGTCATGCAAGTTCTTTTCCATAAGCACGTATGACTATATACGGAATACATGCCTACATTACATTGACGAATTGGAGCTAGTTCTGCGTCACCCTATGTTATAACTGTTACATGATGAACCGCATCCGGCATAATTATCCATCGTTGATCCGGTGCCTACGAGTTTTCCATATACTGGTTTACTCTTATTTACTTTTCCGCTGTTACTGTTACAATCACTACAAAATACCAAAAACTTTACTTTTGCTGTCTTTACTTTTGTTGCCGCTACCACCACTATCATATTACTTTGCTACTGAACACTTTGCTGCAGATACTAAGTTTCCAGGTGTGGTTGAATTGACAACTCAGCTGCTAATACTTGAGAATATTCTTTGGCTCCCCTTGTGTCGAATCAATAAATTTGGGTTGAATACTCTACCCTCGAAAGCTGTTGCGATCCCCTATATTTGTGGGTTATCAAGAGTTTGCATTGCAATCTCGGTGGGACCAATCACTCATCTCTGTTTGACCGAAACATTATGAAGGGAAACAGAGACATTACAATCCCATCTCGGTGAGACCGAGGTCCCTATCGGTGAGACCGAAAAGACTAGGGTTTCTGGCAGTGGCTATGTCCACTGAACTCGGTGGCGCCGGATAGAAACTTTCGGTGGGCCGAGTTTGACTTTTTGGTTTGGGACATACCTGGATGTGAGAAGGTAGTTGAGGGCTTTGGAGCATATCATTAAGCACTTTGAGCAAGCAAGCCATTAGGCAACACCTCATCTCCTCTTAATAGTATTGGCTTTTCCTATGGACTCGATCTTGGATCACTTAAAATGAAAAGATGTAGAGTCTTAAGCTTTGAGCTTGAGCCAATTCTTTGTCCTTAGAATTTTGAGGGATCCACTTTTCTCATCCATGCCATGCCAATCATTGAGCTTTCCTGAAATGTTTATCTTGAAATAGCATTAGCTCAATGAACTATATGTTGTTAGGAATTACCAAAACCACCAAGGGATAGTTGCACTTTCAGCGATTCTAAAAGTTGCAGAGGTAGAAATCAAGAAGGAGCATCAAGTGTTGATGGTTAACAAGACCACCGGTTTCAAGAAAAAGGGTAAAGGGAAGAAGGGGAACTTCAAGAAGAACGGCAAGCAAGTTGCTGGTCAAGTGAAGATGCCCAAGTCTGGACCTAAGCCTGAGACTAAGTGCTTCTACTGCAAAGGGGCTGGTCACTGGAAACGGAACTGCCCCAAGTATTTGGCAGAGCAGAAGGATGCATGGCAAAGTGAAAGGTATATTTGATATACATGTTATTGATGTGTACCTTACTAATGCTCTCAGTAGCGCTTTGGTATTTCATACTGGTTCTATTGCTAATATTTGCAACTCGAAATAGGGCTACAGATTAAGCGAAGATTGGCTAAGGACAAGATGACGATGCGCGTGGGAAATGGTTCCAAAGTCGATATGCTCGCCGTCGGCATGCTACCCCTACATCTACCTTCGGGATTAGTTTTACACTTGAATAATTGTTATTTGGTGCCAGTGTTAAGCATGAACATTATATCTGGATCTCGTTTGATGCGAGATGGTTATTCATTTAAATCAGAGAATAATGGTTGTTCTATTTATATGAATAATATCTTTTATGGTCATGCACCCTTGATGAGTGGTCTATTTTTACAAAATCTTGACAGTAGTGATACACATATTCATAGTATTGAAGCCAAAAGATATAAGTTTAATAATGACAACGCAACTTATTTGTGGCACGGCCGTTTAGGTCATATTGGTGTAAAGCGCATGAAGAAACTCCATGCCGATGGACTTTTGGAATCACTTGATTATGAATAACTTGATGCTTGTGAACCATGCCTCATGGCAAGATGACTAAACTCCGTTCTCCGGAACAATGGAACGAGCAACAGACTTATTGGAAATAATACACACTGATGTATGTGGTCCAATGAGTGTTCATGCTCGTGGCGGGTATCGTTATTTTTTGACCTTCACAGATGATTTGAGCAGATATGTGTATATCTACTTGATGAAACATAAGTCTGAAACATTTGAAAAGTTCAAAGAATTTTAGAGTGAAGTGGAAAATCATCATAACAAGAAAATTAAGTTTCTGCATCTGATCGTGGAGGAGAATATTTGTGTTACGAGTTTGGTCTTCATTTGAAACAATGCGGAATAGTTTCGCAACTCACGCCACCTGGAACACCACAGCATAATGGTGTTTCCGAACGTTGTAACCGAACTTTATTAGAAATGGTGTGATCTATGATGTCTCTTACTGATTTACCGCTATCGTTTTGGGGTTATGCTTTAGAGACGGTTGCATTCACGTTAAATAGGGCACCATCGAAATCTGTTGAGACGACACCTTATGAACTGTGGTTTGGCAAGAAACCCAAGTTGTCGTTTCTTAAAGTTTGGGTGTGCGATGCTTATGTGAAAAAGCTTCAACCTGATAAGCTCGAACCCAAACTAGAGAAATGAGTCTTCATAGGACACCCAAAGGAGACTGTGGGGTACACCTTCTATCACAGATCCGAAGGCAAGATATTTGTTGCTAAGAATGGATCCTTTTTAGAGAAAGAGTTTCTCTCGAAAGAAGTGAGTGGGAGGAAAGTAGAACTTGATGAGGTAACTGTACCTGCTCCCTTATTGGAAAGCAGTTCATCACAAAAATCAGTTCCAGTGATTCCTACACCAGTAAGTGAGGAAGCTAATGATGATGATCATGAAACTTCTGATCAAGTTACTACCGAACCTCGTAGGTCAACCAGAGTAAGATCCGCACCAGAGTGGTACGGTAATCCTGTTCTGGAGGTCATGTTACTTGACCATGACGAACCTAGGAACTATGAGAAAGCGATGACGAGCCCAGATTTCGCAAAATGGCTTGAGGCCATCAAAGCTAAGATGGGATTCATGTATGAGAACAAAGTATGGACTTTGATTGACTTGCCGGATGATCGGTGAGTCATTCAGAATAAATGGATCTTCAACAAGAAGACGGACGTTGATAGTAGTGTTACTATATATAAAGGTTGAATTGTCGCATAAAGGTTTTCGACAAGTCAAGGTGTTGACTACGATGATATTTTCTCACTCGTATCGATGCTTAAAAGTCTGTCTGGATCATGTTAGCAGTTGCTGCATTTTATGAAATCTGGCAAATGGATATCAAAACTACATTCCTTAATGGAATTATTAAAGAAGAGTTGTATATGATGCAACCAGAAGGTTTTGTCAATCCTAAAGGTGAAAACAAAGTGTGCAAGCTCCAGCGATCCACCTATGGACTGGTGCAAGCATCTCGGAGTTGGAATATATGCTTTGATGAGTTGATCAAAGCATATAGTTTTATACAGACTTTTGGAGAAGCCTATATTTACAAGAAAGTGAGTGCGGGCTCTTTAGCATTTCTGATATTATATGTGGATGACATATTGTTGATCAGAAATGATACTGAATTTCTGGATAGCATAAAAGGATACTTGAATAAGAATTTTTCAATGAAAGACCTCAGAGAAGCTGCTTACATATTAGGCATCAAGATCTATAGAGATAGAACATGACGCTTGATAAAATTTTCAATGTGTACATACCTTGACAAGTTTTTGAAGTAGTTCAAAATGGAACAGTCAAAGAACGAGTTCTTGCCTGTGTTGCAAGGTGTGAAGTTGAGTGAAGACTCAAAACCCGACCACGGCAAAAAATAGAAAGAGAATGAAAAGTCATTCCCTATGCCTCAGTCATAGGTTCTATAAAGAATGCTATGTTGTGTACCAAACCTATTGTATACCTTAGCAAGATTTTGGCAAGGGAGTACAATAGTGATATAGCAGTAGATCACTGGACAGCGGTCAAAATTATCCTAAGAGGACTAAGGAAATATTTCTCGGTTATGGAGGTGATAAAAGAGTTCGTCGTAAAGAGTTACACCGATGCAAGCTTTTGACAACCGATCTAGATGACACTAAGTCTCGATGAAGATACATATTGAAAGTGGGAACAATTAGCTAGAGTAGCTCTGCGCAGAGTATTGTAGACACAGAAATTTGCAAAATATATACGGATCTGAATGTTGCAGACCCATAGACTAGACTTCTCTCACAAGCAAACACGATCACTCTTTGGGTGTTAATCACATAGCGATGTGAACTAGATTATTGACTCTATTAAACCCTTTAGGTATTAGTCACATGAAGATGTGAACTAATCACATAAAGATGTGAACTATTGGTGTGAAATCACATGACAATGTGAACTAGATTATTGACTCTAGTGCAAGTGGGATACTGAAGGAAATATGACCTAGAGGCAATAATAAAGTTGTTATTTATATTTCCTTATATCATGATAAATGTTTATTATTCATGCTAGAATTGTATTAACCGGAAACTTAGTACATGTGTGAATACATAGACAAACAAAGTGTCCCTAGTATGCCTCTACTTGACTAGCTCGTTAATCAAAGATGGTTATGTTTCCTGACCATAGACATGTGTTGTCATTTGATGAACGGGATCACATGATTAGGGAATGATCTGATGGACAAGACCCATCCGTTAGCTTAGCACTATGATCGTTTAGTTTATTGCTATTGCTTTCTTCATGACTTATACATGTTCCTATAACTATGAGATTATGCAACTCCCGAATACCGGAGGAACACTTAGTGTGCTATCAAATGTCACAACGTAACTGGGTGATTATAAAGATGCTCTACAGGTGTCTCCGATGGTATTTGTTGAGTAGTCATAGATCGAGATTAGGATTTGTCAATCCGATTGTCGGAGAGGTATCTCTGGGCCCTCTCGATAATGCACATCACTATAAGCCTTGCAAGCAATGCAACTAATGAGTTAGTTGCAGGATGATGCATTACGGAACGAGTAAAGGGACTTGCCAGTAACGAGATTGAACTAGGTATGATGATACCGACAATCAAATCTCTTGGAAGTAACATACTGATGAGAAAGGGAACAACGTATGTTGTTATGCAATTTGACCGATAAAGATCTTCGTAGAATATGTAGGAGCCAATACGAGCATCCAGGTTCCGCTATTGGTTATTGACCAGAGATGAGTCTCGGTCATGTCTACATAGTTCTTGAACAAGTAGGGTCCGCACGCTTAACGTTCGATGACGATCGGTATTATGAGTTTATGTGTTTTGATGTAGGGAAGATAGTTCGGAGTCCCAGATGATATCATGGACATGATGAGGAGTCTCGAAATGGTTGAGACATAAAGATTGATATATTGGATGACTATATTCGGACACCAGATTGGTTTCGAAGTGTATCAAGTATTTACCGGACTACCGGGGGTTACTGGAACCCCCCGGGGGGTTATTGGGGCTCATGGGCCTAGTAGTGGAAGAGAGGAGGAAGGCCAAGAGGTGACACGCGCCCCCCTAGCCCAAACCGAACTGTACTAGGGGGCCGGCCCCCCTTTCCTTCTGTCCTCCCTCTCCTGCCCCCTTCTCCTAGTTGGAATAGGAAAGGGGGGGGGGCGAATCCTACTTGGAGTAGGATTTCCCCCCTTGGCGCGCCTCCTACACTTGGTCGGCCTCCTCCTCCCTCCCCCCTTTATATACGTGGGAGGGGGGCACCCCAAGAACACACAAGTTGATTGTTTAGCTGTGTGCGATGCCCCCCTCCACAGAATTCCACCTCGGTCATATCGTTGTAGTGCTTAGGCGAAGCCCTGCGTCGGTAACTTCATCATCACCGTCATCAAGGCGTCGTGCTGAAGAAATTATCCCTCGTCCTCAACTGGATCAAGAGTACGAGGGACATCACCGAGCTGAATGTGTACAGATCGCGGAGGTGCCGTGCGTTCGCTACTTGATCGGTTGGATTGCGAAGACGTTCGACTTCATCAACTATGTTTCATAAATCTTTTGCTTTTGGTCTACGATGGTACGTAGACATACTCTCCCCTCTCGTTACTATGCATCTCCTAGATAGATCTTGCGTGATCGCAGGAAATTTTTTGAAATACTGCGTTCCCCAACAATAGGATGTTTGTCAAGGAATCCTGAGATGAAATACATAGTAAGACCATTTTGACATTTTATCTTGCGTCCCACAAGATGTTTTAGGTCCCCAGCATAAACATCAGAAGCCTTTGATTTCCGGCTGGAGACCTTTCCCTGCAACAGAGAGTTAATTTTTCTTAACCACCTACATCTTTAGGGGTGGCTGGGAAGCAATGACTCTAAGTGTAGCATCTGATAACTTCGGCTTTGGAGCCCTCGCAAATAGCCTTGCAGGAGGTGAATAATACTCATAAGAATAAGCAGAAAAGTTCTTGGTCTTATGAACATAGCGGTTTGATGAAACATGCTCATATTCATAAGTCCGAGTATGGTTTCCCTGCAAAACATTGGCGTTAGGGTGACTCTGATGAGTCCTCTATCTGCATGAAGCCTTTGGACCATATGAAGCCTTCGGTCTGGGGGTTTGTCTTCTTCCCAGGTGGTGTCATGATGACATTCACAGTAAGTTTCTCAAGAGAACTTTTGTGTACTCAGATCTTCTTCAAAGGTGGTCCATTCCTGCAGTTAGTACCAATATACCTGGAAAACACTTCACCATTCTGATTCTTTAATAGTTTATAGTTTGCATCAAAGGATTCATCAATGATAATTGGGTTACCACAAGTGAATCCAGATAAGGTAGATGGACCCACTGAAGGTCCCTTTGCAGCAACCCATGTGGTTTTGGGGTACTGCTCAGGCTTCCAGTAAGAACCATAAACATTCATTTTCCTCTCAAACCCAACACCCTCTTTCCTAGGGTTTCGGTTTAGAATCTGTTTCTTCAGGACATGACATAGTGTCTGATGCCCTTTAAGACTTTTGTGCATTCCTGTTCCAAGCAATGTCTTCAACCTGGCATTCTCATCAGCAATAGTAGTGGTATCCTCAGTGGAGGGGTTAGTTACCACATCGGTAGTTGAAGATATTGCAACAGTAGCAGTAGTAGAACATTCAGCAACAGAGACAACATTATCACCCTCAAGACATTTTAGACATGGTGGTTCAAAGCCTTCCTTATCGGAACTGATCTGTTCAGCGCGGAGTGACTCGTTCTCCTTTTGAAGATCTTCATGAGTCGATCTCAATTTCTCAAGTTCTTGCTTCCTTTGAAGATAATCATAGAAGAGCTTTTCATGAGTAGTTGAGAGCGTTTCAAGACGACTTTCAAGTTCCTCGTACTTAACATGAAGAATTTTAATGTCTTCAATTAAGGACTGAGTTCTGGTCATTTTTGTGTCCAACAGGGTCATCGCTTTTGTCTAGCAACTTTTGAATATGTTCCATAATAGTTTGTTGCTCAGTTACAATTTTGGCAAGTGTTTTGTAGCTAGGTTTAGATTCACATTCAGAGTCATCTTCACTTGATGTTTTAAAGTAAGCATCACATGAATTTACCTTGGCACCTCATGCCATGAAGCAATAGGTGGGAGCAGAGTCATCCTCATCATTAGCATCAGCGTTGATGATGAGGCCATTGTCTTCAGTGTTCACTACAAGAAATATGTCAACTAGTGACCTTCTGGCAGTGACCCTGGAAGAATTGGTCATAGATCTATGACCATTTGAGACCAATTGGTTAAAAGCCGTTCGGGGGGCTCCAAACCCTAAACCATTGTGACCATTTTGGTCAGGAAGGTCGTAATTTCCTTACACAAAATGGTTATAAAGCAAACAGCGCTAGTCTGCTACCTTATTTCTAGTTGTTAACGACCAATATAGATGGTCATAGTCTTGTAAATTGTGGTGGGTTGCGATGACTAGGCGCCATCTCATCAGTTTTGCCTATGTGTCATGTCCATGTGTCAATTTTTGCCCTAGGTTGTGAAGCAACCTATATTTCTGTTATTCCAAAAATTCCCAAAAAATTCTCATAAATTTTTTGGATCATATCTTCATCAAATATGTCAAAAACCTTCCTTGTCTAGTTCAAAAATAATTCAACAATATTCATTTTCCTATTCTGTTCAGAGCAGCACTTTGTGACGGAAGTACCACTTTGGCATGACCAAATAGTATCCATTTTCTACAGTGCTTTCCTATGCTCAAATAACCATCCTCCACCAAATGCCAGCTCAATCCATTCATTATTTTGAGCCCGGTTTCAACATTCGTATTTATGTCCAGTGTGGTACTTTGCAAAGCAAGTACCACCTAGGCTCCTCCTTTTGAGCTGCAAATTTGCGAAGACAGTCTTCTTAGTAACTGATCATCCTCAGCCAAAACTCATGCCCATTAGCCATGTACATTTCCCGTACCGCTAATCAAACACTTGGCTGCTAATTCATGTTTGAGCATCGATCGGTCTCCTCGTGAGAAGCTTATATTATAATTTTCTTCAGAGCACCTACCTCGGGAGTTACCAACTCACTAGACATGCCTAGGCCGCCCGAACACATGGCAATGCCACGGTCACACGGTGACCACGCGGCGGGCATGCGAGTTTACGCGCTCTAGAGTTGGGGCCCTCCGCCACCGCCCAAACCTCGACGTATCGCCAAAAAACCATGTATTTACGATTAAATAGGTACTTATGTAACTAGAAATGATTTTTGGAAAAAATAAATAGCAAACTATGAGCCAGCTGCAGTTCAAATTTGACCCGCTTCCATCTGAATCGGCGGAAATTTGTCTTTTTCACAAGAGGTGGATCAAAACTTTTTACACCCAACCATTTTGTCAATTGTGCATTAAATATGTCCTAGTGTTTTAAAAAATTGATTTGGTCCAATTTTGCAACAATTATTTGGGAGGTCCTTCACAAAAAAACCTCCTTTTGGGCACTCCAAAAATAGAAAATGGTTTTTTCGTCCAAAGAAAATAAAAACTTCCTTAGGCAACATTGTTTGCCATTCCAATATGCACCCTTGTGCACAATATGAGATCACTTGAACAAACTATGCCATGAATGTGGCCATAAGATTGATCATTTGGCTTGAAAGCCATTGATCTCCACACGTGATAGCTCGTTTCTGGGAACACTTTTTTAAATAATTGTGGTATTAGAAGTTTGTTATTTTTCCTGGGAACTTGGCCACATATAACGACACAATGCGAAGGTTTCCCAATTTTTTGATTTTTTTTGAATTTTTTATGCACGTTTGAAAATGCGGTCAAAACGGCGGGAATGATCGTTCCTAGCTAGTGGTTGAATCTTGAATTTTTTTGCTGTTTCTTTGATTAAATAGGTACATAAGTACCTAGAAATGATTTTTGGAAAAATAAATAGCAAACTATGAGGTAGCTGCAGTTCAAATTTGACCCGCTTCCATCTAAATCGGCGGAAATTTGTCTTCTTCACGAGAGGTGGATCAAAACTTTTTACACCCAACCATTTTGTCAATTGTGCATTAAATATGTCCTAGTATTTTATAAAATTGATTTGGTCCAATTTTGCAACAATTATTTGGGAGGTCCTTCACAAAAAAACCTCTTTTAGGGCACTCGAAAAATGGAAAATGGTTTTTTCGTCCAAAGAAAATGAAAACTTCCTTAGGCAACATTGTTTGTCATTCCAATATGCACCCTTGTGCACAATATGAGATCATTTGAACAAACTATACCATGAATGTGGCCATAAGATTGATCACTTAGCTTGAAAGCCATTGATCTCCACACGTGATAGCTAGTTTCTGAGAACACTTTTTTAAAATAATTGCGGTATTACAAGTTTGTTATTTTTCCTGGGAACTTGGCCACATATAATGACACAATGCGAAGGTTTCCCAATTATTTGAATTTTTTGAATTTTTTATGCTCGTTTCAAAATGCGGTCAAAACGGCGGGAATGACCGTTCCTAGCTAGTGGTTGAATCTTGGAATTTTATTTGGTGCTTCTCTGATTAAATAGATACTTTGTACCTAGAAATGATTTTTGGAAAAAATAAAGAGCAAACTACAAGGCAGCTACAGTTCAAATTTGACCCGCTTCCAACTGAATCGGTGGAAATTTGTCTTTTTCACGAGAGGTGGATCAAAACTTTTGACACCCAACCATTTGGTCAATTGTGCATTAAATATGTCCTAGTATTTTAGAAAAATGATTTCTTCCAATTTTGCAACAATTATTTGGGAGGTCCTTCACAAAAATACCTCCTTTTGGGCACTCGAAAAATGGAAAATGGTTTTTTCATCCAAAGAAAATGAAAACTTCCTTAGGCAACATTGTTTGCCATTCCAATATGCACCCTTGTGCACAATATGAGATCACTTGAACAAACTATGCCATGAATGTGGCCATAAGATTGATCATTTGGCTTGAAAGCCATTGATCTCCACACGTGATAGCTCGTTTCTGGGAACACTTTTTTAAAATAATTGTGGTATTAGAAGTTTTTTATTTTTCCTGGGAACTTGGCCACATATAACGACACAATGCGAAGGTTTCCCAATTTTTTGATTTTTTTTGAATTTTTTATGCACGTTTGAAAATGCGGTCAAAACGGCGGGAATGATCGTTCCTAGCTAGTGGTTGAATCTTGAATTTTTTTGCTGTTTCTTTGATTAAATAGGTACATAAGTACCTAGAAATGATTTTTGGAAAAATAAATAGCAAACTATGAGGTAGCTGCAGTTCAAATTTGACCCGCTTCCATCTAAATCGGCGGAAATTTGTCTTTTTCACGAGAGGTGGATCAAAACTTTTTACACCCAACCATTTTGTCAATTGTGCATTAAATATGTCCTAGTATTTTATAAAATTGATTTGGTCCAATTTTGCAACAATTATTTGGGAGGTCCTTCACAAAAAAACCTCTTTTAGGGCACTCGAAAAATGGAAAATGGTTTTTTCGTCCAAAGAAAATGAAAACTTCCTTAGGCAACATTGTTTGTCATTCCAATATGCACCCTTGTGCACAATATGAGATCATTTGAACAAACTATACCATGAATGTGGCCATAAGATTGATCACTTAGCTTGAAAGCCATTGATCTCCACACGTGATAGCTAGTTTCTGAGAACACTTTTTTAAAATAATTGCGGTATTACAAGTTTGTTATTTTTCCTGGGAACTTGGCCACATATAATGACACAATGCGAATGTTTCCCAATTTTTTTGTTTTTTATGCCCGTTTCAAAATGCGATCAAAACGGCGTGAATGACCGTTCCTAGCTAGTGGTTGAATCTTGGAATTTTTTTGGTGTTTCTCTGATTACATAGATACTTATGTACCTAGAAATTATTTTTGGAAAGAAATAAAGAGCAAACTACAAGGCAGCTATAGTTCAAATTTGATCCGCTTCCAACTGAATCGGCGGAAATTTGTCTTTTTCACGAGAGGTGGATCAAAACTTTTTACACCCAACCATTTGGTCAATTGTGCATTAAATATGTCCTAGTATTTTAGAAAAATGATTTCTTCCAATTTTGCAACAATTATTTGGTAGATTCTTCACAAAAACCTCCTTTTGGGCACTTGAAAAATGGAAAACGGGTATTTTGTGGAATGAAAATGAAAACTCCCCAGATCAACATTGTTTGTCATCACAAGATACACACATGTGCACAATATTCATTCATTTTAACAAACTATTAGTGGTTAATATGTTGAATATTTGCCTTAAGTAAGAGGGTAAAAAACTATAAAATAAACAAAAGGGAGAAACAAAATTACATAAGCTTAATTCTGATTGGTGGAATCCGTTGTGGCATGGATCGATGGCATGGCAAACATCTGTCCGTCTGTCCATCCATCCATCCGTCCATCCAACCCACCGCAGAAAACCCCACTCTCTCTCGCGCGCGCGAACCCCACCCAACCCCTCGTGCCCTCCTCTCTCTCTCTCTCTCTCTCGGGAACCCTAGTGCTCCACTCCTCCCTTGCCGCCGCCACCTCCGGCGCCCGATCCTGGCGACCTCAGGCGGGAATCGAAGACCCCAGTCCGGCAAGATCCGGCGCGCGCGGCGAGATCCATCTCTCTTTCACACACGAGAACGAAAATCCCCCGCCCCATTCCCACGACTCATCTGCCTCTCCCTCGATCCCCTTCCTTCCCGAGGACGCACGCGCCGCCACCTCCCCGATCCCCTTCTCCCCTCGGCCTCCCACATCACGCCGCCATCCACCTCGTCACCTGCCAGATGTATATTTTTATCTGGATGGGATTCCCTCCTCCTCCCCTTGTCAGATCCATCCATCCATCCGTTTTTCCATCCGATCCACCTGACGCCATCGCATCCCCTTCTCGCTCGCAGGGTTGAAGGCGATTCGATCCGGTCCGGGTCCATGGCGTCCACAGCCGTGGCGGCGCTCGCGGTGACGGACGAGCTGGCCCTACCACTCCGTACGGTGGGGGACCTGGCGGCAGCCACCGGCGTCTCGCGGGAGGAGGTCGTCGTCGTCACGCAGTGCACCTCGCTCGGTAACACCCCCCTCCCAAGCCCCTCCCCCCTGTCTCCCAACCCCAAGCCATGATTTCGCTCGAGATGGATGTGTGGCGGCGACCCGGTTTTCCTTGGTCGGGTCCATTTGCTAATCGGCGTCCCTGTTAATGGTTTCGTGTACCTGTCAGAACTGATAGAAAATGACATCACAGAGGCACAAGAAGATGAGATTGAATTATGCATATGTTATATCCACATGCAGTACTATTTATACCTTGCATCCACAGTGTACTTAATGAGGCACACAACATCGATATGCATCCTTTCTGCCTAGCTTAGCAAACCGTGTGTGCGCTTCATCTCCCCACTATTATATTGTCACATAGTTAACCTTGAATTCATCTAGTTTGGATCAAAACAGAGGTCCTTTTGTGGTTTCTCTTCTTGCTGTAACAACCAAACTCATGTACCTAGCTTCTTCTTTGCTGACAAATACATGCATTTCTTTGGTGCATGCATTTCTTGCACCAATGGCCTCCATTGCACAAATGACAGCTGATTCCTGCTTTTACTAATTCTTTTATGCATCTGCCACTACTATCCTTATTACTGCAACTTGGTTTGACCTTATCCATCAGTCAATGATGTCTTTCTCACCTAGACACTGGCGGTGTAATTTATTTTTGTCTTTTTGGCTTTGCACCAGAGGGCCCAAATCGTGCAGTGAAAAATGAGTCAGATTACTGATGGACCGATGGATGCCTTGTATGTCCCGTTAATTAGTGCATACAAGGCCGATGTGGGATTCTCTAAGCCCAGTTTCCTCGGCATCGTCGGAAGAATGTGAATAGGGTAGCACCAGATTAGTACTATTTGCACTTGGAGTATATTGTTTTGGTTGTTAGTAGCCTGCTTGTCCTTGTTCGCTCATAGCAATCTAGCGCTCTTGTTTGTACACTTGATTCTGGCCGAAATCGGCACTGGCCTATTCTATCTGGGGTGTCCTGTGTAGATTGCTAGTAGGACATGCATCGGCTTCTGATGCTGATGCTGCTACCATGTAATAACTGTTGTTTCGTCGTGGTCAATCATTTCCGCTCCATTTTGCTAGTTGTAGATTGACCTTAGTCTATTGTCTTAGTGACACCAAGTAGTTCAAGTGATTTCTCTACATTCCTGGTCTCATGCAAATACAGGTTAACTGCAAATCATTGATGGATGTTAACTGCATTATTGTTAATTTGATAGGTGTTGGAGCAGTTGAGTGGACAGTCACCAGTGTTCTCCAAGGGTGAGTGTCTTAAATCCGACTTGGTCCTGGTGGACATGTCAATTGTGGTCAATATTGGTGGTCCTAATAGGAACGATATTGTGCTATTGCAGCGACGTACAGTGTCAGGTCGTTCAGTATCAGGCGTAATGAGAAGATTGCGTGCTACATGACTATCAGGGTTGAGAAGGCGATGCAGCTACTGGAGAGTGGCCTGAAGGTGAAGGAGTATGAGCTGCTCAGGAGGAACTTCAACGACACCGGATGCTTTGGCTTCGGTATCCAGAGCACATCGATCTCGGTGTGAAGTAAGTTGAATTGGTGGCAACACTTATGTCAGTGAGGTGCTTGTTTGGATTGGTTAATACTTATTATTCTGTTTTATTAGTAAATAGCTGAAACCAAAACCATAGAGCAGAAATATATTTGGCTGAACTGCTCTTTCATTGTACCACCAAATACTGAAGTTTGGGGTGGGTGAAATCTTAGGCTTTATCCTTCAGGTTTAGCTTGTTATGAAAATTTATTTACTTGTCATGTGTTGTACGCCTGCCTTTCTTTGGCTTCCTGAAATCACATTTTGTTTGGCAGGGGCCAACTTTAATTTGCTCATCGCAAACAAGTAAAAAAATTGCATGTATGTGCAGCTTGCTGAAACTTCAACTAAATCTAGTTGGATCTTCAGTTTCTTGTATCTATGAACAAATATGCATCACTTTTTTCTTTTTGGTTCGAGCAAACTCAAGAGTCCTTTCTAAAACTATAGCCAAGTTGTACCTCCTGCTACTGGAAAAATAAAGATGAATGAATTCTTTCTCCTGCTCAACTCTTTCCTCTCTGTCTGTCTACGACAGTAGGATTCATGCACCAAGCCCAGAACCTGAATCTTTTGTTTGACTGCTAGTAAACCAGGTTGTACTCTTTCCAAGTGCAAGTTGGATAGAACCTGCAATTAAGTGCAGAGACATATATGGATTCTGGTTCAATTCATATGTATGTCTGTATGTGCATGCTTACGTCTTTGACTAAAACTAGTTAATTCATTGTTCCACCTTGAATTTGACCAGTCCCTAGCTGCGTGCTTTGGTCGGTCCTGCTAATTTCAGTTCCTATGATTTTTAATCTCTGTTTTCTGTTTTCCCCAGCTACCAAGACTCTTGAGTTTGTGGTGATGGCAGCTGACACGGAGCCGATCGAAATCTTCCCCCACCCCCTATTGCTCCCTGATGATAACAAGGTAGAAATTATGTCTGTATGCTGCATCATATATAGTACTGCTAATTAGTTTGTATGTTGTTGCTTGTGTGACATGGTTAGACTGACGACTGTCAAGCTCATAATTCTGTATGATGTGTTAAATATTAACAGAATATATGATATGACTTGTGTCTTGACCTCTAGTATCTTGCTCATCTGTAACGTGTCTGTTGTACGCTTGCCTTTCTTTGGCCTACTATTTTTATTTATCAAATGAAAGGACATTCTGTTTGGCGGTGGGCGGTTTTGCTCAAAAATAAGTAAATAAATTGTATGTGCATGCTGAAATGTTAGATGTCTGTTGGTTGCTGTATATGGGCAAGATGAATTGAATCCTGTTGTGTACTTGTCAATTCTAGCTTATATTGGTGTCTTGCGATCCTAAAAAATTATTGAATCCCGCTGTGTACTTGTCAATCCTGCTGTGTATTCATATTGTGTCTCTATTTTCTTGTATGAATGGGTATCTCATTTTAACTAGTTGGAGAACAAAAAGCATGGTACTAGCAAGCTCAATTTGTGTTATCATTCATCTGTTGTAACACCAAGTTTGGTCTATTAACATGGCATTGATTTTGTGCTGCAGATTTGGAAGCTGGGAATCTGGGGAATGCGAAGTTGAAGAGACCTGGAGTATCTAGACTGTGATTGCCATTGTATATGTGTTATATGATGATGTAACACAATGATTCTACTGTTGTATCTTTGTTGTATAATGTATCAAACTGATTTTGGCTGTTATGTGAAGTACTACATGTGTTCTCTATCTGTTCCCATTTGAATGTTGGTGATTTATTTACTAGAAAATTGAAATTTAAAGAAAATGACCTTGACAATTGGGATCCACTTACTAGAAGAACCTGACAATTAGGACCCATCTTTAAAAAAAGAAATAATTGAACTGCTTAGCCAAAATGGCCATGGCCCAAAAATAAAAAGGCTACGATGTTGGGCTTGGCCCATGAAGCTAACAAAAATTGAAAGAAAAAACAACAAATGGGCTGAATTAATGGGCTCGGCCCATATAAACACCAAATTGGACCGGGCCGATTCTAATTTTTGACCTTTTCAATTGGTCGTAATTTTGCCACGTCGGATCCGACGTGGCCTGGGCAGACAGCCAGTGACCAAAACAAAAGGTCATGGGTTCAATGACCTTCTGAGAGAAGGTCGTTAATTTCACTTTACGACCGCCAGCTTTTGACCTTCTGTTTTAGGTCACAAAAATTTCGCAAATGAAAAACTATGACCTTTCAGCGGCCAATAGTGAGGGTCACAAGTTGACATATTTCTTGTAGTGGTTGAAGATGGACTTGGCGACATAGGCTAAAGCTAGAGCCGAGCTTGCCACGCCTAAATCGGACTCCTCCTCAGACTCCACCTCCACCTCCTCAGAAGCAGACTCCTCCCCTGAATCCATTTCCTTGCCAACAAATGCACGAGCCTTGCTTGATGAGCTCTTCTTGTGTGATGAAGACTTTGACAAAGACTTTGAAGAAGACTTTAAGGATTTCTTCTTCTTCTTGTCATCAGAATCATATTCCTTATTCTTCTTCTTATTTTTGGTCTCATTATCCCACTATGGACACTCAGAGATGTAGTGACCAGGTTTCTTGCATTTGTGGCAAGTTCTCTTCTTGTGGTCATGAGTGGAAGCTTCATCATTTCTTGAGATGGATCTTGAAGACTTTCTGAAGCCTTTCTTCTTGGTGAACTTCTGGAACTTCTTCACAAGCATAGCAAGCTCCTTTCCAATGTCTTCAGGATTCCCAGAACTGCAGCCAGATTCTTCTTCAGATGAGGAAACAACATTTGCCTTCAAAGCGTGAGTTCGGGCATAGTTGGGACCATATATATCTCTCTTCTCATATAACTGGAACTCATGTGTGTTGGGCCTCTCAAGTATGTCAGACGGATCGACAATCTTGAAGTCAGGACGTTCTTGAATCATCACGGCCAGGGTGTCGAATGAGCTGTCAAGTGATCTTAGGAGCTTCTTGATGATTTCATGCTTGGTGATCCCAGTGGCGCCGAGTGCGCGAAGCTCATTTGTGATATCAGTGAGGCGATCAAACATGAGCTGGACATTTTCATTGTCGTTTCTCTTGAAGCGGTTGAAGAGGTTGCGAAGAACATCAATCCTTGAGTCTTTCTGGGTTGAGACGCCTTCGTTGACCTTGGAGAGCCAGTCCCAAACTAGCTTCACAGTTTCCAGAGCACTCACACAGCCATGCTGTCCTTTGGTTAGATGACCACAGATGATGTTCTTGGCGGTCGAGTCTAGTTGAATGAACCTCTTGACATCAGCAGCGGTGACACCTTCACTGACCTTGGGAACGTCATTCTTGACGACACACTAGAGGTCGACGTCAATGGCTTCAAGATGCATACGCATCATATTCTTCCAATAGGGGTAATCAGTGCCATCGAAGATAGGGCACACAGCGGAGACCTTGATTATCCATGCAATCGACATAGCTAAAACTCCAGGTGGTTAAACCGAATCACACATAACAAGGGAGCACCTTGCTCTGATACCAATTGAAAGTGCTAGTTATCGATTAGAGGGGGGTGAATAGGCGATTTTTATGAAAGTCTTCAAAACACGGGGGCTTTGAAGACAAATAGTAGAAATGAACCTATTGATATGTGATACGTCTCCAACATATCTATAATTTTTTATTGTTCCATGCTATTATATTATCAACCTTGGATGTTTTATATGCATTTATATGCTATTTTATATGATTTTTGGGACTAGTCCAGTGCCAGTTTCTGTTTTTTCCTTATTTTAGAGTATCGCAGAAAAAGAAAATCAAATGGAGTCCAATTGACCTGAAACTTCACGGAACTTATTTTTGGACCAGAAGAAGCCCACGGAGTATCTGAGTTAGACCAGGAGAGTCCCGGGATGCCCACGAGGGTGGGGGGCGCGCCCATCCCCCCTGGGCGCGCCCCTGCCTCGTGGACAGCCCGGAGGTCCACCGACGTACTTATTCCTCCCATATATACCCATATACCCTAAAAACTTTGGGGAACAGAATAGATCGGGAGTTCCGCCACCAGAAGCCTCCATAGCCACCAAAAACCAATCTAGACCCGTTCAGGCACCCTGCCGGAGGGGGAAATCCTTCTCCGGTGGCCATCTTCATCATCCCGGTGCTCTCCATGACGAGGAGGGAGTAGTTCTCCCTCAGGGCTGAGAGTATGTACCAGTAGCTATGTGTTTGATCTCTCTCTCTCTCTCTCTCTCATGTTCTTGAGGTGGTACGATCTTGATGTATCGTGAGCTTTGCTATTATAGTTGGATCTTATGATGTTTCTCCCCCTCTACTCTCTTGTAATTGATTGGTTTTTCCCTTTGAAGTTATCTTATCGGATTGAGTTTTTAAGGATTTGAGAACACTTGATGTATGTCTTGTGTGGGATACCCGTGGTGACAATGGGGTATTCTATTGATCCACTTGATGTATGTTTTGGTGATCAACTTGCGGGTTCCGCCCATAAACCTATGCATAGGGGTTGGCACACGTTTTCATCTTGACTCTCCGGTAGAATCTTTGGGGCACTCTTTGAAGTACTTTGTGTTGGTTTGAATAGATGAATCTGAGATTGTGTGATGCATATCGTATAATCATACCCACGGATACTTGAGGTGACATTGGAGTATCTAGGTGACATTAGGGTTTTGGTTGATCTGTGTCTTAAGGTGTTATTCTAGTACGAACTCTATGATAAATTGAACGGAAAGAATAGCTTCATGTTATTTAACTACTGACTCTTGAATAGATCGATCAGAAAGGATAACTTTGAGGTGGTTTCGTACCCTACCATAATCTCGTCGTTTGTTCTCCGCTATTAGTGACTTTGGAGTAACTCTTTGTTGCATGTTAAGGGATAGTTATATGACCCAATTATGTTATTATTGTTGAGGGAACTTGCACTAGTGAAAGTATGAACCCTAGGCCTTGTTTCAACGCATTGCAATACCATTTGTGCTCACTTTTATCATTAGTTACCTTGCTGTTTTTATATTTTCATATTACAAAAACCTTTATTTACCATCCATATACCACTTGTATCACCATCTCTTCGCCGAACTAGTGCACCTATACAATTTACCATTGTATTGGGTGTGTTGGGGACACAAGAGACTCTTTGTTATTTGGTTGCAGGGTTGCTTGAGAGAGATCATCTTCATCCTACGCCTCCTACGGATTGATAAACCTTAGGTCATCCACTTGAGGGAAATTTGCTACTGTCCTACAAACCTCTGCACTTGGAGGCCCAACAACGTCTACAAGAAGAAGATTGTGTAGTAGACATCAATATACAACGGAAGGTAGACTACACTAGATAAGCTACAGTCAAGTAAGCAATAAAGTGAAAGCACGAAGACTATCAACAGCTAGTTATTATGGATCAGGGTGGAAGATAGTATGAAGCCAAACAACAAACAGTCTTCACATAGTGAAGACAATCAGATCATGCAAGCAGGCAATGACTTCACGAAGACAAACTGTAAAGTAAAGAGAAGTGAAGGATAGAACTAGTTGCTTGCTGAAGACAAGGATTTGGTAGACCAGTTTCAGTTGATGTGACAACTGTACGTCTGGTTAGGGAGGCTGAGATTTAACTCAGAAGACCGCGTCTTCACCATATTCCCCTTGAGCTAAGAACACTTAGTCCCCGCCCAATCACTCTGGTAAGTCTTCAAGATAGACTTCCAAACCTTCACAGACTTCGTTTACTGGCAATCCACAATGGCTCTTGGATGCTCAGAACGCGACGCCTAACCGGCTGGAGGATTAACAGTCCTCAAGTGTAACAAGTTTTCAGATCACACGAACAGAAAGACTTCAGTGATGCCTAACACTTTTTGGCTCTGTGGGTTTTGGGCTTTGTCCTCGCAAGGATCTCTCTCTGAAATGCTTCTAAGGTGGGTTGCTCTCAAACGACAAAAGCCGTGCACTAACTCTGAGCAGCCACCAATTTATGATGTAGGGGGTGGGCTATTTATAGTCAGGAGGCAACCCGACCTGATTTTTCCGAAATGACGTTGGGTCACTAAGGAACTGAAACGTGTCGAACGGTCAGATTTTAAACACACGCGACAACATTACTTGGGCTACAAGTAAATCTGACTCATCCATCTCTGGATAAAATTTGCTCTCATTGTCTTCGCTCGAAGACATAGGATTTGGTTCATCATCACATCAGTCACTCTGGCTTTATTCACTTGGACCCCACTTAACAGTAGGGTGGTTCCCATGACTCAACAAAGAAAAAAAAAGGAAACTACGAAACAACTATGTCTTCGCACTTCAAAGTCTTCATGTGAATGTCTTCTCATGTCATAATATTCACTGTGAATATCTTCACATACTACCACTGTCTTTAATGTCTTCTCACATTTTAGTGGTCATCTCTGGTAGGTAAACCGAATCAATAAGGTACTACTACCTGTGTTATCCTGCAATTCTCACAAACACATTAGTCCCTCAACCAAGTTTGTCATCAACATTCAAAAAAAACTAGGGGTGGCACTAGATGCACTTACACGTATACTCGGGCTTGGCAAAACTGGCACAATGTCTCGTCAACATTGTCTTCTTTCCGGTGCACCACTACCTCGACACCACTCAGCCCATGACTAACTCTGCGCCTCCTTGAGCCCACGGCTCCACGACGACTACCTCGACACTGGTGACCTCAACTCGACATCGACCACGGTTTCTCTCACAGCTACCACGACCACAACTACACCACCCTATACTATCGGCTACATCGACATCGGCACAAAGGGATACCGCTTTGCTTGAGCAACCTCCTCGGTTTTCACTCCAGCCACAACTTCCGCGACGCATTGACCGTTACAACTGCGGGGGTTGTCCGTCGGCTTACCTTTGGATTCTTCTTCACTCTCACCGTCTGCTCGCTACCGTTGTGACTGCGGGGGAATGTTGAGTATCATGGTTATTTAGGAAACATAGGATAGACTAGGATTTATCTAGCTTGTCGTGTCTTTCAAGATGGTCATGTGCTCTTATATATACGGCCATGAGGTTCAAGCAATACAACCAACAATTCCATCAATCTCCCTTTTTATTATTTTATATGGTATTAGTCTATTCCCTCGTACAAAAACTACACACCGTCGATCAAATTTGAATGTCCATTCGTTTGCTTTGTATCGGAGGTCCTTGACCAATAAAGATATTGCCGGGGCAATTGTGTAGACCCTGTGCTAGTTTCTAAAACAGCAGAAGTTACACACTTGTTAGGAGCTAATTAAGCAGGAAAAATATTGCATGCATGTGAAAAAACAGGCCTACTGTAGATCTTTTCTTACATAGCTCCTGACACTGCCCCTAAATCCCTCGAAATTGAAATCAAACTTGTTATCCGTTGTTGTTCTGTGGGAATCCTGCTCCCTTTAAACTAAAGTGCTCGGCAGAGCTTGTCCCATCTCGTCACATTACGAAAAATTGCCCAGACTTCCGCCATGTAGGATGGCAGGTTGATCCGTCCGGGTGGCATGGCGGATTGGCCCATCCGCCATGTATGCTCCTTCCACTATCCTCCTAGGCGTGAAGTCGAAGCCACGGTGAAGGGCCGATGGTATACGATGACGTGTGACAGGTGGTTTGTTCGGTGATCCTTCGTGACGCCAACCTTGCCTAGTTTTCTTTGTAGTTCATCGTTCGTGTCAGAGCTGCGTTGTCTAGGTTGGATTGTATGGAGCATTGTGCTGCAGCTATTAGGACTGTTGTTTTTCTCTTTCTTTTGATCTTTGGATCTTTTGGTCCTAGGACCTTCGTCACCTTGTTGTTTTCCATTGCTTCCTGTTATTATCAATGAATGCCAACGATGCTCGATCTTTTAAAAAAAACACTATCCTCCTAGGCGGAAAGCATGCTCCAGCCTTGAACCAGCCTTGGGTGACGGGAGGTTTAGCAAGAACTTTGGAAAGGCCTAGCTCCGCTGCTGGAAATACGAATGTAGAGAGTTAATTACACAATAGTACCACATTTAGGGCTGTCTTGGCAGATTGGTACTAGTTTTTGTAATTTTTACGTGTCAGTACCAAGTTTCGGGCAAGCCGTTGCAAATCGGGCTAAACTGCGTATTGACAGCGTATCTGACCGGCGGGGCCCATATGTCAGGTGTGAACGTGGCATATTTTTTACAGAATGCTCCCTTACTTTATATGTAATCACGTAAAGGCACATTATTTTTTGCAGGTAAAGGGTTCTTGTAAGAGTCTTTTTTTCGTTCGGACTTGTTTGAAAGTTTCGGCCAACTGGACAAATAAATAAAATTAACTAAAAATCCGGCGCCGGCAGGTTTCGAGAAACTGCTACCCGCCGTTCGCAGCCGGCACGCGCTAGCCACCACGCCACCCAAACATTTGTTGTATGTTACATGCGGGCTTTCTTTTATACTAGTGTGGACACGCTGGGCCGGCTGTTGGGCCCAGCGCGGCCTTGTGCCCTTAATTACTCGTTTTCTAATCATAATATTAATACGTTTACAATTATTGTGTATCCTCATTATATTATTCAAATATGAAAATAATAAAAATGTTATATGCCGAACACATAGTTTTTTTACTTACTCGTATATTGATTATATTTTTGTAAACACACTATTATTAAAAGGTTGACAACATGTATTAAAAATAAAATTGTAAACGTAATATTATATTTTTGTAAACGCACTATTATTATTAAAACGTCCGTGTAGCCTGTTGGCTAGCGCGCATCAACTGCGTATGGCAGGTCGCAGGTTTGAAACCTGCCTGCGCGTGATTTTTCGTTTATTTTATTTAATATTTTAATGCCCGTACGTTGCTACGGGTGAACAGAAAACATAGTGAATCACGATTGTTTCAATTCCTATAACAACAAATTAATTATTTCTTCCGCTTCTTTCTTTGTAGGCATGGTCGTGTTTCTTTAATCACTCCCTCCTCACATCATATCTTTGTCTTTTGAACCCTCTTCCGCTTCCTTTCCCTTCAACTCTTTTGTCACCATTGTGTTTGAACCCTCTTCAAAATGTTGTATATATATATATATATATATATATATATATATATATATATATATTATGTTTTTATCAATTCAAAATATTATTTTAATATCTTTTTTTTGCGACGAATTAGTTAAAATAAAACTTAAGCAGTGCCTCTCATAACTAAATGAAAGGAACCATGAATTACATTGAGTACATAAACAAAAGAACAAAATCTTATTTTCTGATAATTAGACCCTCTAAAACAACATATACTACTCCAAATCATAAAGAAAAAAAAGATGACAGAAAAGGTATAGTTACTATGACTCGGGAGGAGCATCTTTGCGTTCAAGCACTTCACTGTGAAGAGGCGGCTTGAGTTCATGGTTGTCCTCTTGATTCCCTGGAGGAACCCTTTAACATCCTTGAGAACATAAAAATCTTAACAAAGCAAGCACTTTGTGTGTTGTGCCTTCATCATGGACAATTAGAAACTGAAAATTTTGAGCCAGGATAAATGCAATAGATAGTCTAAGCTCGTACAGCCCAAAAAGGATATGATTTGGATAACGCCCAAGTTTCAACAGTACCTTGAGCCTAAGACATTCTTTCTGCGTATAGTTGAAGATAAAAGCTGCAAGCATGACTAAAAATCAAGAGCGATATGATGAGTTGGATTGACACGAACATCAAGTAGGATAATCAACATGGTTGGTTAACATAAAACTATGATGAATACTACCATCACACAAAATATGTAAATCTCTCTGCATTATGTAGGTTATGAACATCTAGTAGAAAAATGGAACATAGTGAAATTTGACTGAAAGGTTCTTATGTATGTACGTGTTCGACGTCTTCCTCTCTCATGCTCTCCCGTTTCCTTTTCTCCTACCCAAGTGTCTCCTTGCCATTCTGTCAAAAAAAAGTAGCAGCTTAGTGACACATCGAGAGCGGACATCAGCCTTGAGGAAGTACTCGTCAAGCTCGATAGTGACCGATGCCCACCTTGATTGATGACGGCAGGCTGTGAGAACATGTGACACACCTTGGCTCACCAAATATCGTTCCACCGCGGAAGTAGTTCTGCACACATCAAGACTTCAGACACAAGAATGAATGTCATAAAAAATGACCAGAAGAAGGTGCACATATAAAAGTGTAAAAAGGCATAAGTAGGGAAATAATTGTGCAATAGATCTACTGCTTTGATGAGTTCTTAAGACAGTACACTACCAAAATAAGACAGTTTATGTGGTAATTTGATTGTCAGAGAAGTTTACATGCTCATAATGTACCCTTCAAGAGAACTGGAAATTGACAGGTTACATTCTTAAAAAAAATAACTATCACCCATATAGATACATAGATCTGACAGAGCACAATCAAATCCCCCAAAAAAATAAAATTATTGTCGCCATAGGTGACATACAAAATGTCGAGAAAGCACATAGCAATGGTCATTTTAGTAGGAATCAAAATATGACACATTATTCAGAAAAAAATTATAAGCTTAATGTGCAGGAAAAATGATACTAATTAATACATGCACTTGATATGCGCACAACAGGCTCCATTTGAAAATAAAGTAGTCATTTTTACAATCCAGTTTCATCTACCAGATGGCAGAAGCCATATGTGTTTGACACTTTACTAATCATCCAAAAAAGAGATACTGAACTATTGGCATAGATTCACCCAGGCAAGAGATTATCTAATTACACTGGTAGAAAAAAGGCCTGTTGTCCCGGTTCGTAAGGGCCTTTTGTCTCGGTTCTGGAACCGGGACTAAAGGGTCGGTACTAATGCCCTGTCCCTTTAGTCCCGGTTCAATCCAGAACCGGGACAGATGGGCCTCCACGTGGCCTGTGCGCGGAGCCCAGGCAGGAGACTCTTTTGTCCCGGTTGGTGGCACCAACCGGGACCAATAGGCATCCACGCGTCAGCATTTCTGTGGTTGGGGTTTTTGTTTTTTTTGAAAGGGGGGGGGGGGGGGTTGGGGTTTTGGGGGGTTAATTTAGGTGTTTCATATATTGTGTTAGCTAGCTATAATTATTAGAGAGAAGTGTCCTCTCTTATGTCCGTGCTTGGTCGACGCTACGTACTATACATACGTATAGAGAGGACTAGACACGCTAGCTAGCTAGTAAGCAAACGAAGGAAACAGAAGATCGTCATGAACATATATGCATACAGAGAGAAGTGATATCGACCACCTCTCCTTCTCCGAGAGATTGGTCGAAGAACAAGTTCTCGTATATCTATCCGACACTACCGGCTACATATATACAATAATTATCTCTTACAAATATAATCATACGGACTCAGGGTCCACATAGTATTCTCCGTCTTCAGGGATCACGTGGTCAAGAAAGAATGCTGCCAATTCCTCTTGAATTGCTCCCATGCGAGCTGGTGCTAGGAGTTCATCCCGCTTCCGAAACATCTAATTTAAAGAAGGGGGTCAATACATATATATATGAATGAATGAAACTCAACACAAATGATGGTAATAAAATAAAATTGTGAATGTTGTTATGTACGTACTTCATATTGTTCGTCAGTGTAGCCCCGCTCACAGGTCATGTGGCGGATGGACTCGCAAACGTAGTATCCACAGAAATCATTCCCTTGTTCCTGCCACAACCACTTTACAAGAAATAGAGGTCAATCAAACTGATAAGCAAGAATGTCAAATGGTATTGATGAAACTAGCGCTTGAATGATTAGTAGATGCGCGGAACATGCTACTATAGTACTTACTTTCGGGTGTCTAAATTGCAGCTCCTTCGGTAGTCCCGGAGCTTTTCTGGTGAATTTTCTCCAACCCTGCCGGACAAAGAAAACAATTACTTGATATATCAGGAAATGAACAAAGTTGCTGATATGGTGGATAATGATCGATTTAACTTACTTCTCGAGTATTTGAGTCATGTCTGCATAGTCCTGGGGATCTTTTCGTCTTGAGTCTAAGACGGTTACTAGTCCCTGCTCAAGCTTAATCTCTAGGAGAATATAGTGGAAACTGCACACGCATGCATAACTCATCAATTACATTACTATAACCTTGACTAATATATAAGGGAAACCGAATACGCACAAGACAGTAACACTCACTTGAAGTTGTAAGGAAAGAGTATTATATCTTTGTTTTCATTTATTACCAACGATCGTAGCAAGTTGGCCTCGGTAGCTGTGGCATGAAATTTAACCTGAGTTGCATCTATGAGATATGTGTTAATGAACCCAATATCACCGACTTGTCTTTTCCTCAATTCGGCGATCTTCAATCTGCATAATATAGTGAGGATGATTATAAATACATGCAATGAAAGAGCTGAGCTATATAGAGAGACTTAATGACAGAAGTAGTACTACTTACAGACAATAGCAGGCGACCGTTGTTTTATCGAGGGCCAGTTGATTGAAAAACTGATAGAACTCCTCAAATGGAACAGGCAACAGTTCAATTCCAACGAGGTCATGCTCCTTTTTTACTTTCACATACAAAGTACTCCTCCCCCCTGTGTCTCTGCAGATTTTCAAGTACCAATCATGCAATCTTCGCATCATCGTTGATAAAGATCTTTCATCTTTGACGAGAGGCTTCCCGTACTCGTATCTTTGTATCTGCACCTCCATGGGTTCATAATGTACATCGTCGGGCAGGTAATCTGCAAGAATGCTATAACCGGGCACCATCCTTGGATCATTAGCGACGTTGTGGCTAGGCACCTTGAGCGGGGGGCACGATTGCTTCGCTTGTTCGCCGAGCTGGGCAATTTGTTTCCCAGCTCGTCGTTCTTTCAGCCTTTGATCACTGACAGTACTTCCTGACCGCTCCGCTTCGGCAAATTCCTTTCCAATAATGCGCTCATAGTTTCCTTTCGGCGGAGACTTGGGTGGTTTTGTCAGGGCAGCCAGAGTGCGCTCCACTTCCACCGGATCTACCTTCTCCTCCGGAAGTGGATGTCTCTTTGCTTTCAACCCTTGAAACCAGTCATCCATTTCGGTTCGTGCGATCTCGGCGTTCTCCTCTGGGGTCCTCTCGTATGGTAACTTCTCTGGAGTCTTCAGAGAAGGACCGAATATGTATGTCCTTCCGCCTCTGGCTGTACTGCTAGACGCCGGCCGAGCAGACGGAGCGGTTGTCTTCTTTACTTGCTTACGAGGCGGAGGAGAAGGACTACGACGCTCCGGAGCAGCCGGAGCGGCGGCAGGTCTCTTCCGCCCTTGCTGACGAGGCGGAGAAGGAGGAGGCTGGCTGCTTGGGCGCGTCGGCGCAGGCGGAGAAGGAGGCGGAGTGCCGCCACGCGCTGGAGAAGGAGCCGGTCGAGTGCCCTGATCATCACTCGCCGGAGGAGGAGGCGGTGGAGGAGGCGGAGTGCCCTGACTCGCCGGAGAAGGAGGCGGTGGAGGAGGCGGAGTGCCCTGACTTGCCGGTGGAGGAGGAGGAGGCGGAGGCGTCCAGTTCGGAAGGTTGATGAGCTCCTTCCGCCATAGGCATGGAGTCTTCAGAGCAGACACCAGCCTAGTCTCCCCTTCACTGGTAGGGTGGTCAAGCTGGAGGTCCTCAAATCCCTCCGTTATTTCATCCACCATCACCCTAGCATATCCTTCTGGAATCGGCCGGTAGTGAAAAGTTGCGCCGGGTTCAGTAGGATAAACAGAGCCAACAGCCGCCTTGACCTTCAAATTCATCCATTGCGTCATAAGGTGGCAATTTTGAGACTCCATGATAGCATCCACGGGATAGCTGGCAGGAGCTGTCAAGGCATGCTCCGGCTGAAGCAGCTCGGTGGAAGCCACGCTGCTTCTCTGCTGAGATGGCGGGGTAGCTTCGAGGGAAGCTTCGGCAGTACGTTTGCTGCGATTTGCTTCTCGTTCCTCTATCGCTTGTACCCTTGCTTGCAGCGCCTGCATTTGGGTCTGCTGCACTTTTTTCCTCCTCTCATGGGATTTGTAACCGCCTGCGTCCGGAAACCCAACCTTCCACGGAATGGAGCCTGGCATGCCTCGTGTCCGTCCAGGGTGCTCAGGATTCCCGAGGGCCATTGTGAGCTCGTCGTTCTCTCTGTCTGGAAAGAACGTCCCTTGCTGCGCTGCTTCGATATAGTGCTAAAGCTTCCTGACTGGTATGTCCATTTGATCGTTCGTCCAAATGCACTTCCCTGTTACAGGGTCCAAGGTTCCTCCAGCCCCGAAGAACCAAGTCCGGCAACGGTCTGGCCAGTTAATTGTCTCTGGTTCGATCCCTTTATCAACCAGACCATTCTCGGTCTTGGCCCACTTAGGCCGGGCTACGAGGTAGCCACCTGACCCCGTGCGATGGTGATGCTTCTTCTTTGCAGCATTTTTCTTGTTTGTCGCCGACATCTTCTTACTCTTTTCTGATGTCTTGTGGGCCATAAATGCGGGCCAGTGATCTTTGATCTTCGACAAACTTATTCAGCTCTTTCTTCCACCTCTTGAATAGTTCTTCCATCCTCTTAAGAGCAAAAGACTTGATTAATTGCTCTTTAACTGGCTTCTCTGGATTATCCTCTAGTGGTAGGGTGAAATTTGACTTCAGCTCAGTCCAAAGATCATTTTTCTGCATATCATTGACATAAGACACCTTAGGGTCTTCTGTAGCCGGCTTAAACCATTGTTAGATGCTGATCGGGATCTTGTCCCTAACCAAAACCCCGCACTGAGCAACAAATGCGCTCTTTGTCCGGAGTGGTTCAATCGGTTGGCCGTCAGGCGCGATTGCTATGATCTCAAACTTTTCATCAGAGCTCAACTTTTTCTTCGGGCCTCGTCTCTTTACCGAAGTTGTGCTCGATCCGGAGGGCTAGAAAAAAGAACAAATACTTAATTAATATGTGTACATACCAAAACAATGAATGCATCAATTAGCTAGTCAGCAGAAGCTTAGCTAATATATATACCTGGCCGGACTCGGTTCGGTCACCGGAGACGTCATCACGGTCTCCTTCTTGCACCGGCATTGGGTCACCGGAGCCGTCCTCACGGTCTCCTTCTTGCACCGGCATTAGGTCACCGGAGCCATCATAATCAGCTGCTTCCAGACCATCGGTCTCGTTGAGAAACAACGAGCAGATGGCATCACTTCCTCGTGTGATTATGTCCCCCAACAACTCTTCTTGTACTTCGTCTCGGGCGGTGTCCATAGTTTCTACAAATATTGACAACATGGCAATTATTATTCAAACATGACAGATGGATATATTAGTGGCAAAAACATAGAACTAATATTAATTAGTGGCCTCGACGCTGCTTCTCTAGGTTTTGGGGTGGCCTCAACGCTGCTTCTCTAGGGTTTGGGGTGGCCTCGACAACGCTTCAAGGATAAAAAAAGAAGAGGAAGAAGAAAAAAAGAGGAGAAGAAAGAATAGAGGAGCTCCTCTATTCTTTCTTCTCCTCTTTTTTTCTTCTTCTTCTTCCTCTTTTTTTTATCGAGAACGAGGGTCATCGAGGGTCATCGAACGGTAGAGGAAACCCTAAATAGAAAGTATCGTCAGTGTGAGATACATGTGGCCGTCAGTGTCGGACACTACATCCACGTCCCACAAGTGACGTGGGCGTCGAAGCTCGCGCCACTTGTGGGATGTGGATGTAGTGTCCAACACCGACGGTACATGTATCTCACACCGACGATACTTTCTATTTAGGGTTTCTCCTCTACCGCTCGGCGACCCTCGACGACCCTCGTTCCCGATAAAATAAAGAGGAAGAAGAAGAAAAAAAGAGGAGAAGAAAGAATAGAGGAGTTCTACTCCTCTATTCTTTCTTCTCCTCTTTTTTTTCTTCTTCCTCTTCTTTTTTTATCCTCTTCTTCCTCTCATGTTCGAAAGGATCGCCAAGGGGTCGGGAGGTTGCCTAGTGTCAAAGAATTCAACAAAACCATGTCTTCATCATTAGGCGAAAGTAACAGGTGCATGATGGTACGAAGCTCTCCAAAGTTATTTTGGAACGGAGTCCCAGATAAGATAATTCGCTTTTTGGTACAAAGTTCAGCAAGAACCTTCCAAATATCGTTATTTGGAAGGCCTTTGCTGAAATTCATACAAAAAGGCAAATTATCCTATCCGGGACACCATTCCAAAATAACTTTGGAGGACTTCGTCATGCCCTGGTTACTTCCGGCTAATGATGAAGCCATGGATTTCTTCAATACTTTGACACTAGGAAACCTCTCTCGACCCCTCGGCGATCCTCGACCCCTCGAACCCTCGACGACCCTAGACCCCCTCTCGACCCCCTCATGTCGAAGTTATCGGGTAGGGGGTATATAGACAACGACATACCCAATACATGCATACATACATACATATCACATGCATCCATACATATATGAACAAAATTAATATCTACTAATTAACAACCTAAATAAAAAAACTAATACATATAGGAAGAAGAAGAAAAAAGAAGAGAAGAAAGAATAGAGGAGAAGACTTCCTCTTCTTCTCCCTCTTCTTCTCCCTCTTCTTCCCCTTCTTCCCTCGACCCCCTAAACTAGTTCTCAACCCTCGACCCCCTAAACTAGTTCTCAACCCTTGACCCCCTAAACTAGTTCTCGACCCCCCCCCTCATGTCGAAGTTATCAGGGAGGGGGTATATCGACCCCCCCCCCTCATGTCGAAGTTATCGGGGAGGGTTATATCGACCCCCCCTCCTGTCGAAGTTAATGGGGAGGGGGTATATGGACAATGACATGCATACATGGAAAAAATGCTATCCATCTATACATACATAGCCACATGCATATATACATGGAAATAATGCTATGAAAAAAAATATGAACAAAAAAATGCTATGAACAAAAAAAATAATACACATAAACAAAAAAATACATATATGAACAAAAAATGCTCTGAACAAAAAAAATAATACACATATATGAACATCTATACGTACATATAGCCACATACATATATACATTATATATACGTACAAAAAATGAAAAAAATGATAAACAGGTGGCGGCGGCTCACAGCAGCGAGGTTGACTGGCGAGGGTGACGGCGAGGGCGGCGAGGGCATCGGCGAGGGCGGCGGCGAGGGCGTCGGCGAGGGCGGCGGATGGCTCGGGGAGGAGGGCGGCGAGGGCGGCACGGGCTCTGGGAGGAGGGCTCGGGGACAACGGCGAGATCGGGGGCGACGCGGGCTTGGGGACGACGGCGAGCTCGAGGGGCGGCGTGAGCTTGAGGGGCGGCGCGAGCTTGGGGACGACGGCGAGCTCGAGGGGCGACGCGAGCTCCGGGACGGCGCGGGCTCAAGGGCGGCGCGGGCTCGAGGGCGGCAAGCGCTCGGGGGCGGCGCGGGCTCGAGGAGCGGGCGGCGGCGGTGACAGCGACGGCGACCTCGGGGCGGCGACGGCGAGCACGGGCAGCCTGGTGGCGTCTTGTCGGGGCGGGATCGAAGAAACTGAACCAAAATTTTCACAAGTGTGGCTTATATAGACGGAGCATTGGTCACGGTTCGTGGCACAAACCGTGACCAATGCCCCCCTTTAGTCCCGGTTGGTGCCACCAACCGAGACCAAAGGCCTCTTTTCAGCAGCCCAAAGGGCGGGAAGCGGCGGCCTTTGGTCTCGGTTGGTGGCACCAACCGGGACTAAAGAGGGGCATTGGTCACGGTTCGAACCGTGACCAATGCCCCTCTTTAGTCCCGGTTGGTGCCACCAACCGGGACCAAAGGCCTTGTGCGGCTGCTGCGTCGAAAGTTTAGTCCCACCTCGCTAGTTGAGAGGGGTGCGCAGTGGTTTATAAGCCCCACTGCCGCACCCCTCTCGAGCTCCTCTTCATTGCAGGCTTACGGGCCTAATTGTCACTGCTATGCCTGTGGGCCTACTGGGCCTCTTGCGGGCCTGAATCCTGGCCCTTGGATGGGTTTCTAGTCGTATTTAGGCCATGGGGGCCCAGTAGGTGGCATTTTTTTGTTTTTTTGTTGCTTTATTTATTTTCTTTTGTTTTTTGCTTTATTTTTTAATTCTTTATGCTTTTAGTTTTAGAAAAATTATAAACTTTTCGTTAATGCCATTAGTTTTCAAATTTGAAAACAGTTTTTTTGTTTTTTTGTTTTCTTTGTTGCTTTATTTATTTTATTTTGTTTCTACTTACAACAAAATACTTATTGTTGCTATTTTTTTCCAGTTTTTTTGTTTTGTTTTCTGCATTATTTATTTTCTTTTGTTTTTTGCTTTATTTTTTTATTCTTTTTGCTTTTAGTTTTAGAAAAATTATAAACTTTCTGTTAGTGCCATTAGTTTTCAAATTTGAAAACACTTTTTTAGTTTTTTTGTTTTCTTTGTTGCTTTATTTATTTTATTTTGTGATTAACTTTACTATAAAAATAGTTTTTTCCTGTTTTTTTGATTTGTTTTTTGCATTATTTATTTTCTTTTGTTTTTTTCTTTAATTTTTAATTCTGTTTGCTTTTAGGTTATCAAAATTATAAACTTTCTGTTAGTGCCATTAGTTTTAGAAAAATTATAAACTTTCTGTTAGTGCCATTAGTTTTCAAATTTGAATAGTTAAAATCTGAATTCTTTGAAAATTGTTTGAATCACAAGTTTGTGATTAACTTACTAAAAAATGAGAATAGATGCGCTTATAGAGAAAATTCAACCTAAATTCCTAGTAAATTTCTATGAATTTCAGAGAAATTCACAATGAATTTAGGTTAAATTTTTCTCTATTAGGGCATCTATTTTCACTTTGAGAGAAGCTAAACAAGGCAGAGAGGGAAGGGCTTATAAACCGGTGTGAGCCCCCTTCGGTTGGCGAGGTGGGACTAAACTCTGCTCGCAACGAGGATCAACCCTTTTGTCCCGGTTTATGGCACAAACCGGGACTAATGGTCATGGGCCAGGGGCGAGGAGCAAAATTATAAACTTTCTGTTAGTGCCATTAGTTTTAGAAAGTTGAAAGTTGAAAGTTGGCATGGGCCAGGGACTAATGGTCATGGTATTACGAGATCCGAACCATAAGACATGAAAGCATTTCAAATAAACTCTGAAAAAGTTGAAAGTTGGCATGGTATTATAATTTCACCCACATAGCATGTGCATGTACAAAACGGACAATGGTAGCATGTTCGTGTGTTACAAAGTTGGCATGGTATCATCATAATAGTTGTGGGAGAAAGTCTTCACTTTTTCTTCACTTGTGTCATTTTCTTATTGCATCGTAACCATGGATAATCTTCATTGTTTATCAGGATGCTTGGGTCAGCCTTGACATTGAAGGGAGGAATTTCATGAAACTTTTCATAATCTTCAGACATGTCTGTCTTGCCGTCCACTCCTAGGATGTCCCTTTTTCCTGAAAGAACTATGTGGCGCTTTGGCTCATCGTATGATGTATTCCCTTCCTTATCTTTTCTTTTTGTCGATTTGGTAGACATGTCCTTCACATAGATAACATGTGCCACATCATTGGCTAGGACGAACGGTTCGTCAGTGTACCCAAGATTTTTCAGATCCACTGTTGTCATTCCGTACTGTGGGTCTACCTGTACCCTGCCGCTTAACAGATTGACCCATTTGCACTTAAACAAAGGGACCTTAAAATCAGGTCCGTAGTAAAGTTCCCATATGTCCACTATGTAACCATAATATGTGTCCTTTCCGCTCTCGGTTGCTGCATCAAAGCGGACACCGCTGTTTTGGTTGGTGCTCTTTTGATCTTGGGCGATCGTGTAAAATGTATTCCCATTTATCTCGTATCCTTTGTAAGTCAATACAGTCAAAGATGGTCCCCTAGACAACAAGTACAACTCATCATAAATAGTGTTGTCACCTCTGAGACGTGTTTCCAACCAACTGCTGAAAGTCCTGATGTGTTCACATGTAATCCAGTCATCGCACTGCTGCGGGTGTTTGGAGCGCAGACTGTTCTTGTGTTCATCGACATACGGGGTCACCAAGGTAGAGTTCTGTAGAACTGTGTAGTTTGCTTGAGACCAAGAATATCCGTCCCTGCATATTATTGAGTCTCTTCCAAGAGTGCCTTTTCCAGTCAGTCTCCCCTCATACCGCGATTTAGGGAGACCTATCTTCTTAAGGCCAGGAATGAAGTCAACAGAAAACCCGATAACATCCTCTGTTTGATGGCCCATGGAGATGCTTCCTTCTGGCCTAGCGCAGTTACGGACATATTTCTTTAGGACTCCCATGAACCTCTCAAAGGGGAACATATTGTGTAGAAATACGGGCCCCAGGATGACAATCTCGTCGACTAGATGAACTAGGACGTGCGTCATGATATTGAAGAAGGATGGTGGGAACACCAGCTCGAAACTGACAAGACATTGCGCCACATCACTCCTTAGCCTTGGTACGATTTCTGGATCGATCACCTTCTGAGAGATTGCATTGAGGAATGCACATAGCTTCATAATGGCTAATCGGACGTTTTCCGGTAGAAGCCCCCTCAATGCAACCGGAAGCAATTGCGTCATAATCACGTGGCAGTCATGAGACTTTAGGTTCTGAAACTTTTTCTCTGGCATATTTATTATTCCCTTTATATTCGACGAGAAGCCAGTCATGACCTTCATACTGAGCAGGCATTCAAAGAAAATTTCTTTCTCTTCTTTCGTGAGAGCGTAGTTGGCAGGACCTTTATACTGCTTCAGAGGCATGCCGTCTTTTTCGTGCAAACATTGCAGGTCCTCCCGTGCCTCAGGTGTATCTTTTGTCTTCCCATACACGCCCAAGAAGCCTAGCAGGTTCACGCAAAGGTTTTTCGTCACGTGCATCACGTCGATTGAGGAGCGGACCTCTAGGTCTTTCCAGTAGGGTAGGTCCCAAAATATAGATTTCTTCTTCCACATGGGTGCGTGTCCCTCAGCGTCATTCGGAACAGCTAGTCCACAGGGACCATTTCCAAAGATTACGTAGTGTAAATCATTGACCATAGCAAGCACGTGATCACCGGTGCGCATGGCGGGCTTCTTCCGGTGATCTGCCTCGCCTTTAAAATGCTTGCCTTTCTTTTGACATTGATGGTTGGTGGGAAGAAATCGACGATGGCCCAGGTACACATTCTTCCTACATTTGTCCAGGTATATACTTTCAGTGTCATCTAAACAGTGCGTGCATGCGTGGTATCCTTTCTTTGTCTGTCCAGAAAGGTTACTGAGAGCAGGCCAATCGTTGATGGTCACGAACAGCAACGCCTTAAGGTTAAATTCCTCCTGTCTGTGCTCATCCCACGTACGTACACCGTTTCCATTCCACAGCTGTAAAAGTTCTTCAACTAATGGCCTTAGGTACACATCAATTTCGTTGCCGGGTTGCTTAGGGCCTTGGATGAGAACTAGCATCATAATGAACTTCCGCTTCATGCACATCCAAGGGGGAAGGTTATACATACATAGAGTCACGGGTCAGGTGCTGTGATTGCTGCTCTGCTCCCCGAAAGGATTAATGCCATCCACGCTTAAAGCAAACCATACATTCCTTGGGTCCTTTGCAAACTCATCCCAGTACTTTCTCTTGATTTTTCTCCACTGCGACCCGTCAGCGGGTGCTCTCAACTTCCCATCTTTCTTTCGGTTCTCACTGTGCCATCGCATCAACTTGGCATGCTCTTCGTTTCTGAACAGACGTTTCAACCGTGGTATTATAGGAGCATACCACATCACCTTCGCAGGAACCTTCTACCTGGGGGGCTCGCCGTCAACATCACCAGGGTCATCTCGTCTGATCTTATACCGCAATGCACTGCATACCGGGCATGCGTTCAGATCCTTGTATGCACCGCGGTAGAGGATGCAGTCATTAGGGCATGCATGTATCTTCTCCACCTCCAATCCTAGAGGGCATACGACCTTCTTTGCTGCGTATGTACTGTCGGGCAATTCGTTATCCTTTGGAAGCTTCTTCTTCAATATTTTCAGTAGCTTCTCAAATCCTTTGTCAGCCACAGCATTCTCTGCCTTCCACTGCAGCAATTCCAGTACGGTACCGAGCTTTGTGTTGCCATCTTCGCAATTGGGGTATAACCCTTTTTTGTGATCCTCTAACATGCGATCGAACTTCAGCTTCTCCTTTTGACTTTCACATTGCGTCCTTGCATCGACAATGACCCGGCGGAGATCATCATCGGGCACATCGTCTGGTTCCTCTTGATCTTCAGCAGCTTCACCCGTTGCAACATCATTGGGCACATCATCTGGTTCCTCTTGATCTTCACCAGCTCCCCCCGTTGCAGCATCACCGTATTCAGGGGGCACATAGTTGTCATCGTACTCTTCTTCTTCTCCGTCTTCCATCATAACCCCTATTTCTCCGTGCCTCGTCCAAACATTACAGTGTGGCATGAAACCCTTGTAAAGCAGGTGGGAGTGAAGGATTTTCCGATTAGAGTAAGACCTCGTATTCCCACATTCAGTGCATGGACAACACATAAAACCATTCTGCTTGTTTGCCTCAGCCGCATCGAGAAACTCATGCACGCCCTTAATATACTCGCGGGTGTGTCTGTCACCGTACATCCATTGCCGGTTCATCTGCATGCATTATATATAATTAAGTGTCCAAATTAATAGAAGTTCATCATCACATTAAAACCAAAGTGCATACATAGTTCTCATATAACAACATATAGCTCTCCAGAGCATCTAATTAATTAAACCATACATTGAAACTATGTAAAACATTTCAATGCGAAAACAAATGCGATCATAATCACAACCAAGGTAACAATTGATCCAACGGCATAATGATACCAAGCCTCGGTATGAATGGCATATTTTCTAATATTTCTAATCTTCAAGCGCATTGCATCCATCTTGATCTTGTGATCATGGACGACATCCGCAACATGCAACTCCAATATCATCTTCTCCTCCTCAATTTTTTTTATTTTTTCCTTCAACAAATTGTTTTCTTCTTCAACTAAATTTAACCTCTCGACAATTGGGTCGGTTGGCATTTCCGATTCACATACATCCTACATAAATAAAATCTATGTCACGTTGGTCGGCATAATTTTCATAAACAATAAATGAACCAATAGTTATAAAGATAATATATATACCACATCCGAATCATAGACAGGACGAGGGCCGACGGGGGCGGATACCAAAACCATCGCACTATATAAGATGCAATAATAAAAGTAAGAAAATAATACAAGTATCTATGTAAACATACACGTAAGAATATTTTTCCTTTCAGAAAGAAGATAAAACAAGAGGCTCACCACGGTGGTGCTGGCGATGAGGTCGGCGCGGGTGATCGACGGCGGTGAAGACGGGGACGGGGCGTGACGGACCGCTAAACCTAGACAAATATTATGAAAAATGAAGCTTGGAGGTCGAGCTTGGAGAGGAGAAAGCTTAGGTAGTGTGGCTCGGGCATTCCATCGAACACCTTGTGTGCATAGGAGGTGAGCTAGAGCACCACCAAGCCCTCTCCCCCTCGGCCAGAGAAAAATAGAGCACTGGGGTGCTCTGCTCGCGAGCGAGGGGTATATATAGGCACCTCATTGGTTCCGGTTGGTGACATGAGCCGGGACTAAAGGGGAGCCTTTGGTCCCGGTTCAAGCCACCAACCGGGACCAATGGTGGTGGGCCAGGAGCGAGGCCCATTGGTCCCGGTTCATCCCACCAACCGGGACCAAAAGGTCCAGATGAACCGGGACCATCCCACCAACCGGGACCAAAAGGTCCAGATGAACCGGGACCAATGGCCCACGTGGCCCGGCCGGCCCCCTGGGCTCACGAACCGGGACCAATGCCCACATTAGTCCCGGTTCTGGACTGAATCGGGACTAATGGGCTGACCCGGCATGGACCAAAGCCCTGTTTTCTACTAGTGTTAGCACCGTGATTCTAAAACAAAATGATCAAATTTTTTATACCGCTCAATAAGTATTGCTTCATCCCCAGAAAAAACCTCAATTGCCTTTGCAAAAAGCATGTCCGTATGCGGAACTCTGTAGTGAAGCTTTGTCTGTCGTCGTGCAAATTGTGTTGTCTCACCAGCTTGTAGTTGTTTTCCTGAATATGCAAATTCTTTCTCAGACTGTAGATTTACTTCAACCACATGCTTCCGAGTTCCCTAGCAAAAAAAACTACAGAATACATAACTTTGCATCATAGAAGTATAAAGCTATGAGAAGCATTGTAGAGTACACTCTCACTTCGAGCAAATTAACATCCACCGTAAATTTTTCAAAATTTTCTAATGATATTATCATCCGTGTAGTTCTGTTACAACATCCATAGTACGTCGGCAGTCCGACAATTAGTATTCAGGTCCTATATACCATCCAAGAAAATGCAAACATGTTTTTCTTCCTGCTGGATGTTCCATTGACTGTTCAAAGTATATACCCGGTGATGTTTGACTATATTTTGAAAATAATGCATTGTCCAAGATTGAGATTAATCATGTTGTTACATTGGTAAATACAGTGTGTACATTGGGATATTTTTTCTAACTATAGCGAAAATAACAGATATTGTCGTGCACCAATAGCAATAAAGGAATTCAATTGATCTCATTGCATCCTCACATGAGTTGACGCTGTTCATAACACAGCTTTACCCGATGATACTCAAATCATGGGAGTCTAGATATCTTCAATTCCTAAGCCTGCTCCAGGACGGGATTCGGCGCTCAGCGCTTTTTTGGCCATGTACAGGTTGCCTAATATGCCAATTGGGCAGAGCACCACACGGATGAAAATCCCATAGTAGCAATCAATCCAGATATGAGGGATTCCTCGTGATAACTACTACCACTAATGGAATGGTGTAAACATGATTAAGGTAGAAGAGATGACCAAACCTAAGGCTGTAGCCTATAGCACGCATCTGGAGACTCCTCGGACACTCTGCCGTTGGTTGATGATTGGCCAGTGCGTGCCCGAGCAAAGGGGAGAGGAGGACGATGGGAGAGCGCACCAGCACGAAGAAGCACTTGCGGAGGATCGACTTCGGTGACGGGAAGATCCGAAGATGGGCTTCACAGTTCACACCGCGGGCCGACCCGCCATGCTTTGCAACCACGACCTCATCTTCCTCTACCGGTGATTAGGCCAGCGCCACCGCTGTCCGCTCCTCCCTCTCTCTTTCTCCCCTCCCCCGCTCTCTCTCTTCCAAGGCGGGCACAAGGGACGGGAGGCATCCCTCACCTTGATCCAGAAGGCGTGCATCAGCGAATGAGGAGGTGGGGGGTGACGAGCACAGCCGGCGGCGGCAGCGACTTTTCCTGGAGAGGGATGGGATCGGGATTGGAACCGGGAGCGAGTTGGGAGTTGTGGGAGGCGAAGACGTGAGTACGTGTTAGCGACAGTTTTTTCTATATTCGGTCGGGGGGATGGGAGGAAGTGTGGGCTGGTTTCTAGGCCATGTCCTATGCCGGGTGGGCTGCCTTTTTCACGAGCGGGAGGAAGAAACAATCGATCTAGGTGGGAGTACGAGGTCAAACCATCACAACGTTCGATTCTCCTTTAATAGTAGAGATTTATCCATTTCAACGGAAATTTTCAAACAAGTCCGAACGAAAAAAAGACTCTCGCAGGAACCCTTTACCCGCAAAAATAATGTGCCTTTACGTGATTACATATAAAGTAAGGGGGTTTTCTGCAAAAAAAATATGCCACATCAGCACCTGACATATGAGCCCCGCCGGTCAGATATGCTGTCAACACGTAGTTTAGCCTGATTTGCAACGTCTTGCCCGAAACTTGATACTGACACGTAAAAATTATCAAACTTGGTACCAATTCGTCACCGCCGCTCCAAATGTGGTACTATCGTGTAATTAACTCGAATGTAGATGGTGTCCCCTCCATGCGAAAATAAGAAACTAGATGGTGTCCCTCCAATGTGAGAGACTGGCATCGCATGTTCGCCACACATGACTATCTGAGGATGAGAAAGTAGAAACCACATTTCTTAGATCGCTATTACATTTCCCAATGCCTCCCGGTCCTACTAGTTCTTGGCCTCGTGCATTACCATCTCTAGACTTACCAGTGTTTCATTTGCTAAACTCTAGACTAAGTCGTGCTTCTTACTCAACTAGATGAAACATGATCTTATATAGTCCTGGAGAGAGCAACCGAACAAACTCAGCTAACGTAGTACAAGAGGTGTAACTCGGGGGTGCATCTGAGGCAGCAAACATCATATATACATCTGTTCAGAGGGAATAGCTGGGGAAGACTTACACAAAACTCAGAAACGGGGAACTATAATGGAAAGGATCTGTGTATACAGACAATGGTGCCCATTAGCAAAACATAGTTAGGCAATTTTGCATGGCAAACACCTACATAGTTTTTTCTTTGTGAAAAGGACCCTGGTATTAAAAGAAACATTGAACAATACAAAGCACCTCAACAAAAAAAAATACAACGAAATCCTTGAAATGCCCTTCGTCTTCAACCTCCAGACCGTGTCAGCGGCGCGCCGCCACTGCCGCTCCTCCCTGAGCCGGCCTGGCGTTGTTTGTTACGGACGGGAAATCGCCGAGCGGGCCTAGAAGACCACATCCGTCCTGGAGAGCAAGAAGAAGGAATAATCGTCAATGAAGCTCCTTGATGATCCAGAGATACCCACAACAAGAGGAAATCCTCGAGAGCCACACCACTCCCACAAGCTTCTTGAGGTCGCCACTGAGATGGGAGTGAAGCCGGGGAGACTTTATTGAACGAGGTGCCGCTGCCACCATCTGAGCGCCGCCCCAACAAAGCTTGACCCTAACACTAGAAAACGGGACCCTCCCACCGACAAGGACCGAAATCCACCACGCCTTCATGGCCCGAAGGCCACTGAGGTGGGGCAGATCAGCGGCGGCATCGACGGAAGGCGGAGGGAACCCTAATCGCCTGTGGCAGCTCTCAGGGGCGAAGGGGTAGCGTCAGAGGGGTACTATTTTTCCGTCAACATGAACGAATATTTGGATCTACCTACATAGTTGTGGGGCGTTGCGCTTGTCTGTACTACTTGCATTGATTCTCTAGGAAAGATTAAAGATTACAGGAAACGACGAGGCCTCGCAAACATCTTGATCCTCACGGCTCGGAGGATCTAAAAACACCGCAACAGATGCGTGTTCAACGGCGACTGGCCTTCAATTATGCGGCTTGTTGAGCGGATCAAGACAGACACTAGAGCATGGGCTTGCACCGGGCCAGTGGACTTGGCCACCTCAGCGGAAAGATTAGGACAGTTCCGTAGGGCTGTGCACCCCTTAGCTTATCTGCGCTGGTGTGTCTCGCTCACCCGGCTATTGCGTTTGTGCTTACGAGTTCAGGTCTGTAACTGCTACAATCTATTCGTCCTATCAATGCAATGATATGCAAGTCTTCTGTGTATTTGCGAAAGAAAAAACTTACCTGGGAAAAACGCATTTGCCTAGTTGAGAGATCACTAAGAACTAATTTTTTGTCTGTAACTGCTACAATCTATTCATCCTATCAATGCAATGATATGCAAGTCTTCTGTGTATTTACGAAAGAAAAAACTTACCCGGAAAAAACGCATTTGCCTAGTTGAGAGATCACTAAGAACTAATTTTTTGTTGAGTCACTAAGAGAATTCATATCATATCTAATTAAAAAGCTCGCACTGCATCTGTAAGAACATTTTGAGTTGAGTAATAAAAGCTTTCACCAGAAAAAAAAAAATCTCACCCTAAGTCAATTGCAAGCGGCTTGAGACAAAGTTCCTCCTACAAGGCAATAATCTGGTACAGAACAATAACAGAGGACCAAACCGTACGAAAATCGATCAGCATCTTTTCAGTAGTCATAGGGTAACATTCCTGCATGACAAGATATACGAGTGTGTCTAGTCATAGGGTAACATTCCTGCATGAAAAGATATAAGAGTTCTTTTAGTTTGGCACTGGTACTACTGGTGTCTAAGCTTCTCATGCTTTAAAGAACACTTTGGGTTGTTTGGTTTGAGACTAAGTTTGTTTAAAATTGTCATATCTAAGGTTCGACAAATTTGATCAAGTTAGGTGTGTATTTGATTCAAGCCACATCTTAGGCAAGCCACACTAGGACCCCACATTTCATACACTTAAAAGGTGTGGCAAGATTCTTTTAGTCTTGCCAACTTATGGCTCTCAATTTTTTCGAAAAGGGGGACTCCCCGGCCTCTGCATCAGAACGATGCGTGCGGCCAACTTATTAAATAAATAAATAGGTTCAATAAGGTCTTAAAGTCTCAAAACAAAAATAAAGCAGAGCTCACACAGAGCTAAAAGGGTCAAAAGACAAACCAGCCATAAAAAGCCACAACCGGCTAGCATAAGAGAGATAGGTAAACTAATTGCCTATTCTATTACATGACCGCCATCCAAACCGGTTGAAGATATCACGTGCTACCATCTCCCAACGGATAGATCCAGTAACCAAACGCTCCCTGGCCTCCGTCGGAGTGAGTAGCGATCACATACGAATCAACGTAGTGGCTCGGAAAATAACCTGTAAAAATGAATATTTGTTGTTCTGTTAAAACCAAATCATTTCTGTAGTTCCAGACTGCCCACAATAAAGCACAAACTCCTACGCAAATATGTCTCGCTGTTTCGGGCTCTATCCCGTTAAGCCACGTTCCAAATAACATGTTGACAGAACTCGGTGAAGTAATATTAAATGCAATATGGACTGTCCGCCATAGAACTTTGGCTAACGGGCAATCAAAAAAAGGTGTTTGATAGTTTCATCCCGATCACAGAAACTACACCTAGTAGGTCATGTCCAGTTACGCTTTGTCAAATTGTCATTGGTTAATATAACTTGTTTATGGACAAACCACATAAACACTTTGATTTTCAAAGGAACTATGACAGCCCAAACATGTTTGGAACTAGGAATCGAGCTTGAATTGATAACATCAACATACATTGATTTAACTGTAAACTCTCCAGACCTAGTAAGCTTCCAGCGTAGTTTATCGAGCTGTTGAGATAACTGAATCTCCATCAGTCTACTTACTAGATGGAGCCATTCTTCCCAACGATTGTCAACTAGCGTCCTTCTGAACTGAATATTAAGGGGGTTGGATTGAAGTACCATTACAACGAACGCCTCACGTCGTTGAACAATACGATACAGAGACGGGTATTGAATGGCTAGGGGGGTCTCTCCGAGCTAAGTATCCTCCCATAATCACGTACTAGTACTGTTACCAATAATAAACTTTGTCCTATTAAACAAGGTTAATTTGACTTTCATAAGCCCTTTCCAAAAAGGTGATTCAGTCGGCCTTGCTGTCACCTGGCACAAGGTTTTGGAGTGAAGATACTTGCTACGGAGGATTTGCGCCCAAGTGGCATCAGTCTCAAACGATAACTTCCACAGCCACTTGCTGAGAAGATATATGTTCTTGATCTCAAGATTCTCAATACCAAGACCCCCTTAGTCTTTCGGTCGACAGATGATATCCCATTTGGCGAGTCAGTATTTTCTTTTTAGTTCATCGCCCTGCCAAAAGAATCGTGATCGATAGAAGTCTAGTCTTTTCCTAACTCCAGCTGGGACTTCGAAGAACGACAAAAGAAACATAGGCATACTCGCGAGAACCGAGTTTATTAGAATTAAGCGGCCTCCGTAAGACATGAGCTTGCCCTTCCAGCAACTCAGTTTCTTTTCAAAGAGGTCCTCGATGCACTTCCATTCTTTGTTTGTGAGCTTACGATGGTGGATTGGTATACCTAAGTATGTAAAAGGTAAAGCCCCGATTCGCACCCAAGCAATTGCCTATAAGCCTCTTGCTCGTCTTTGGCTCTACCAAAGCAGAACAATTCGCTTTTATGAAAGTTAATCTTTAATCCGGTCAATTGTTCAGAAAGGCATAACACCAGCTTCATATTTCTCGCTTTGGCCAACTCATGCTCCATAAAGATGATTGTATCATCGGCGTACTGTAGGATAGACACACCTCCATCAACTAGATGAGGTACCAAGCCACCCACCTGACCAACCTCCTTAGCCCTTCCTATCAAACTTGCCAACATATCAACTACAATGTTGAACAGGATAGGGGACATCGGATCCCCCTGTCTCAGGCCCTTATGTGTCTGGAAATAATGACCTATGTCGTCATTCATTTTAATTCCAACACTTCCTTTTTGCGTAGACTATTCTACCTGGCAGCGCCAGGCTTCATCAAAACCTTTCATACGCAATGCCTATTGAAGGAATGGCCATTTGACTTTATCGTACGTTTTCTCGAAATCCACCTTAAAAAGAACTCCATCTAATTTTTTTGTGTGAATTTTATGGAGCGTTTCATGAAGGACCACCACCCCTTCTAGGATGTTTCTGTCCGGCATGAAAGCAGTTTGGGAATGTTGTACCACAAAATGCGCAATCTGTGTGAGCCTATTAGTCCCAACCTTGATGAAAATTTTGAAAATATTGTATGGCTCTCATTTTAAAGAACTAAATTTAGACAAGTTTGAAAATATTGTATGGTAAAGTGTGGTATTGCTAGGCCTAGAACCAAAACAGCCCCTTTGTCTTTGGTTACTTCCATCTGGTGCTATAATCCTACAAGCACTACCGCCACTTGATTCACATTTGGTGTAGTTTTGAGGCCCTGAACCGTCTAACTATAGTTTTATGGTATTTTTATTATTTATTTATTTTGGAAAAGAAGGATTACCTCTGGTCTCTGCATTAAAATGATGCATACAACCACATTATTAAAAAGAGGTATCAAGTACAAAGCCTAGTAGAAGGTCTCAAAATTAAAAGTAATGCAGCAAATCTCGCCACAACTAGCATAAATAGAACTTGATGACTAAACACTTATCCTATTGTTGGACCGCCATCCAAACCGGCTGTAAGTACCCTGTGCTACCGTCTCCCAACGGTTACATCCAGAATTCATATGTTCTTTGACTTTCGTATGACTGAGTGACGACCACATACGGATCTAGCAAGTAGCTTTGTAAATGACCGGCAATTTTTTATGACAAATTGTCTATTAAAAATCACATCATTTCGGCAGCTCCATATAGCCCAAATTAATGCACACACCCCTACTCGAATATACGCGCTAGTTTAGGCTCTACCACATTTAGCCACGTTTCAATAATGTGGCTATGCTATTCAGGGGACTCACATTGAATGAAACATGTATTGTACGCCAAAGTAAGCCTGGCCAGTGGGCATTTTAGAAAAAGAAGTTGGATAGTTTCATTTTGGTCGCAAAAACAAGATTGCTTACTATCCTTCCAACTGTGTTTTGCCAATTTATCTTTAGTCAAAAGCACTTCCTTGTGCAAACACGATATAAATACCCAAAGGCACTTTAATCTTCCAAATGTGAAGCGACTTTGCTATTGGACCAGAGTTTATCATATCCGTATACATCGATTTCACTGAGAAAGCTCCCGACACTGAGAGTTTCCAGTGAATTCCATCTAGCTCATCAGAAAGGTTAACATCTATTAACCTACGCACAAGATGTAACCAACAATTCCATCTGTCCCCCACCGAGGACCTTCGAAACTGAATGTTTAGGGGAGTCGAACCTAGAACTGTACATGCAAAAACTTCTTTACATTGTACAAGGTTGTAGAGGATAGGATACCGTATGGTCAGTGGCGTCTTCCCTACCATGTATCCTCCCAAAATCTTGAAATTGGCCCTGTTGAAAAAGGCCACTTTTATCCGCATTTTCCCTTTTCCAGAATGGTAAATCATTCGGCTAAGTTGTGACCTATGCAAGGGTCTTAGAGTGCAAGTACTTGTTACGCTATAGCTGTACCCACATACCCTCCTCCTCGACCAAAATTCTATACAACCATTTACTGAGAAGGCATTTGTTCTTGACCTCAAGGTTCTCTATCCTCATACTGGTAAGACGGAATTTACTAGAATTAGCTGACCCCCATAAGACATGAACTTGCCCTTCCAGCAGCTCAGCTTCTTTTCAAAACGATCCTCAATGGACTTCCATTCCTTGTTAGTTAGTTTCCGGTGATGAATTGGGATACCCAGATACGTAAATGGTAAAGATCCCAACTCACACCCAAATAATTGTCTATATGTTTCCTCTTCCACCTTGGCACGTCCAAAACAGAACAATTCGCTCTTGTTAAAATTACTCTTCAAGCCCGACAGCTATTCAAGCAGACATAAAACTAGTATCATATTTCTAGCCTTTGCCAAATCATGCTCCATGAAAATAATTGTATCATCATCTTGTTGTAGTATGGACACCCCACCATCGACAAGACTAGGTATTAGTCCACCCACCTATCCGTCCTCCTTGGCCCGGCCAATAAGAACTGCCAACATATTCGGCACAATATTCAACAGGATGGGAGACATTGGGTCCCCCTATCTTAAACTCTTTTTCATCTCAAAATAATTACATGTGTTATTATTCACCTTGATCCCCATGCTACCTTTTTCATAAAGGATTCGACCAGCTTCGTCCAAGCCTCATCGAAGCCCTTCATAGTTTGTTACAATGGAGGGGGAAACGAGAACTGAAAAAATATCTAACAGAATAAAATAGAGGCATTCAGCCTATTCCTTTTCCGGGAATCATCATGAGTCACAAATTAGAACTTCGAATCTAGCCACTCTTGAAAACAAGTGGCATCCTTCTGCCGAATTATGTGATTAAGCAAATTGAGATCTTTGAAACGGCTCTTCCAGGCTTCAAAGGATGACTCGGTATTTCTGAAAAAAATCCATTTCTCTAGATCCAGGTGTTCCAGTGTACTAACATAATGGTGTTTGTGGCAGTGGGGGCTGGGGGCTTGCTGAGGGCAAGGACAGACTCCTAATAAAATTTGACATTCGGTGTAGTAAGATCTGCACTCATGTTCAGATAGTCTATATCCTAAACGTGAAACCAACTCGTCTATATCCTGACTTACAATTGACGGTGGTCTATTGGAAGTAAGGACAAACAAGTATGCCTCCAAAGTCCAAAACGAGAGGGACTTGCTACCCACAACATATCACAACAATATTCAAATGTGATGTAAGATAGTTTCCAGATAAGAAGACCAAGATATCCAATTCTTCATTAAAAAAGAGTTGAAACACCGAAGACACGCGAAACTTGTCAGTTCTAGCACACAAAGTACTAACTAAATGAGGGTATCTCTAACCGATCCCCAATGATTTAGAGGAACATATGGGTGTATCCTAAAGCATAGGATATTTGCTTCTCTAAAAAAGTGTCGTTTCTAACCAATCCCCTAAACTTTGTGACCTTTTACGGTACATCAAGTAAATTTAAACCGTTTATTTCTATGGTTCAACGGCCTAGATGTGGCAATACTGAACAAGATTTCGGGTAGTATATAAAGGCCCCAGGGTTATTTTGGATAGTTCTGGGTAACTAATCCCGCAGCCGGATTCACCACAGCTTCGCCCTCCCATGGGAAGCGTGCGTCGCTGTGATGAGTACCAGACAAGCGGCCGCTCGGCGGAGGATCCCATGGTGGAAAGTTGCCACCCGCAGTTTGGCTGGTGTTAGAATACAACTTTTATTAGGATTATGACTCCTATTCGGTTTGTAATTAGGCTAGGTCAGGTGCAGATTAGCTTTTATATATACTTCTTGTACCGGCACAATATTGCATCAACAATTATTCAATATAATTCTACATGGTATCAGAGTTTTGATCCTAGGGTATGGCTAACCCGTCAGCCCCGCCACCGCTGCCGCCGCCCGGCTACTTCGAGCAGTGCACCGCCATCGTCGCCGCCAAGGTCGCCGCGGCCACGGCCTCCTCCGCCTCTAGCTCTACCTCCACCAATACCCCCTTCCATCTCCTTCACCGACACCATCTCCGATATTAGCCCCTACATTCCCGTAACCCTAGACCTCGCTGCTCACAACTACTACCATTGGCGTCACCTCTTCGACGTCCACCTTGGGCGATGCAATCTTCGCTCTCACGTTGCCGACAACTCCCTCTCTCAACTTCATGATCCGCAATGGGTCAAGGATGATCTTGCCATTATTCAATGGATCTACATGCGAGTCTCCACAGAGATCTTCAATCTCGTCCACTGTGATGGTGCCTCCGCCGCCGATCTATGGGCGGCCCTTCGTTAGCTCTTCCAGGACAACGTCGATGCTCGCACCAACAATCTCCACACCGAGCTTCGGAATACAGTGCAAGGTGATTCACCAGTCGGCGTCTACTGCCAACGCCTCAAGGCGATCGCTGATGAACTCCGCGAACTTGGTGATCCGATCGACGATCGCTAGCTCATCAACGTCCTCCTCGTCGGCCTCAGTGAGCGGTTCGAGAAGCATGCCTCCTTCATCCCTATGATGTGTCTGCGTCCCTCCTTCGCCGAGGTTCGCTCGATGCTCCAATGGGCCGATCATGCCCTAACTACGAAGGACTCCCGTCCTCAGGTCTTCACTACTTTCCTCGCCCGCCTGCGTCGACGCCGCCACCACCACCTCCACCAACAACACCTCCTCAACCATCTGGCTGGCGTCCAAGTCCCAACTACCGGGGCAAAAACCCTAGGCCGCTGCAGTTCCGCAAGGCACCCGCTCCTGCTCTGCCCCCGGCTCCACCAACTGCACCACCACCGCCCCGGGCTTCATCAACTGCACCACCGCCGCTGCCCGGATGGTGCCCATCTCCTGATCCATGGATAGGGCTAGTCCAGGCATGGCCTATGCCCTGGCCCGCCCCTACGCCATATGGTGCCCTGCCTGCCTATACCGGTGGCTGGCAGCCCGATGCTCTCCCTCACACCGGCGCGCCAGTCCTCGCGCCTCGACAGCCGACGGCCGCGTACCATGCTGCTCCCTCCTATGCGCCACCGATCTACAACACCACTCCTTATGCATCCTATGGCGCTCCATGGTCCCCCTACATGCAGTAGTACAATGCTGGCGTCTCTCTCTTTACGCCGATGCCGGCCCTACTGCTGACGCCACCACATGCGCAAGCTCCCATGAGTACACTAGCCTCTACTTCGACTCCGAGCTGGGACAAAGCTGCTTTTCTACAAGCCATGAAAAACTTTGCTGCACAAGGGAACTCAGGTACGGATTGGATTTTCGATTCTGGTGCTTCTCATCATATGTCTGCATCGAGTAATTTGCTTTCTTCTTGCACACCTTCGTCTTTTCCCTCTATTACCCTCGGCGATGGATCTTCTATTCCTATTTACTGCGACGGTCCGGCTCAAATCCAATCCCCAATTAAGCCTTTGCTTCTTCGTGATGTTCTTGTAGCTCCTGCTCTTATTAAAAATTTGATTTATGTTCACCAAATCACCACTGATAATCATGTTTCTGTTGAGTTTGACCCCTTTGGTTTGTCTGTCAAGGTCTACCTGACCAAAGCCGAGATCGCTTGATTCAATAGCTCTGGTGATTTATATTCTCTCCATGGTGGTCCGGTCGCTCCTCCTCCAACATCTATGGTAGCCTCGGTTGATCTGTGGCACCAACGTCTCGGCCATCCCAATAAAAATGTGTTATCCACACTTCTTAGTGAATTTTCAATTCCTTGTAATAGAGACTCTCATAATTCTTCTGTGTGTTAGTCATGTCAATTGGGAAAACATGTTCACCTTCCCTTTAGTTCCTCTCAATCCTCTAGTACTTTTTCTTTTCAATTACTTCATTGTGATCTCTGGACATCACTCATAGAAAGTGTATCTGGTTTTAAGTATTATCTCATGATTCTTGATGATTTTACTCATTATGTTTGGACTTTTCCTTTACACAACAAATCCGACGTTCATAATATATTCCTTAACTTTCAGCGCTATGTCTCGGTCCACTTTTTCCTCCCTATAAGATTCATCCAATGTGATAATGGTCATGAATTTGACAACTTTAAAAATTGAAATTTCTTTCTACAATATGGAATTATCTTACGCTTCTCCTGTCCTTATATCTCCCCTCAAAACGGCAAAGCCGAGCATTCTCTTCGTACTCTTAATGACATCATTCGCACTCTGCTTGTTCAATCTTCTATGCCTCCGAAGTTCTGTCCTGAGGCCCTCCACACGGCCATATATTTACTCAATATTCGTACATCCAAAGTTATTCCACAAACTACTCATTACTTCTCTTTATTTTTCTCTCATCCAAATTACTCCGACGTTCGCGTCTTCGGTTGTCTTTGTTTCCCAAACTCATACTCCACTTCTCCTAAAAAAATTCCTCGTGTTCTACCCCGTGTGTCCATCTAGGTTTTTCTAACGAGCACAAGGGTTATCGTTGTCTAGATCTTGTTAGTGGTCGTGTTCATGTGTCTTGTCATGTAATATTCGCTGAAAACATTTTTCCCTTTTTCGAGCGTCAACAATTAGATCCCAACTCGCCCACACCGTCCACTAGTCCCTTCGTCGCAACCATCATCCCTTCTTTCACCCAGCAACCTATCCAGCAAAACCAGCTGAATCCTCTACCATGGTAGCGGATCCTTCCGCGACCACTTCTATCATCACCTCTGTTCCGGTATAGGAAAACTCATTACACTCTGTCACGGCAGAACTCCTGCCGCCGCAGTCTTCACCGCCATCTCCCGCGTCCGCTTCCTTCGCTGCGCCAGACGTGTCCACCACATCTTCCCCCACCCTCCTGCTCATGCTATTCCCGTTCCAGGTCCGACTAACGATCATACCATGCGCACACATGCCAAGTCCGGGTTTCGCTTACCTGCAAAAGATCGTCTCAATCTTCATGCATCTCTATCTCCTTCCTCTCTACCCAAATCTTATAAATCTACTCTCCTAGATCCTAATTGGGCCGCAGCTATGAAAGATGAATATGATGCCCTTCTGCAGAATAACACATGGCAGTTAGTTCCTCGTCCTTCCAATACAAATATCATTTCGGGCAAATGGGTTTTTCGCCATAAATTTAATTCTGATGGGAGTCTTGCATGTTATAAGTCTCGATGGGTATGTCGTGGTTACTCTCAGCAACATGACATCGATTATGATGATACTTTCTCTCTAGTTGTCAAGCCCAGCACTATTCGCACTGTCCTTAGCATCACCATCTCTTTTTTCTGGCCAATTCATCAACTAGATGTCAAAAATGCTTTCCTTCATGGCTCTTTTCAAGAAACAGTCTATTGTCAACAACCTCTTGGATTTGAATATTGCTCCTATCCTAATCATGTTTGTCTTCTTCAAAAATTTCTTTATGGTCTTGAACAAGCACCACGTGCCTGGTTCCAACGCTTTTCTACTTATGCTCAAACCATCAGTTTTACCCCTTCCCGTTCTGACACTTCACTCTTCACCTTTCATCACAACAACAACACTGCTTACCTTCTTATATGTTGATGATATTATCCTCACAGCTTCCTCACAACAACTTTTAGATCACATTATCTCTCTTCTTCGCCACGAATCTTCTATGACAGATTTAGGTCTTCTTCACCACTTCTTAGGTATTGTTGTTATCCGTGACTCCTCTGGTCTTTTCTTCACTAGTAGAAAAAAGGTCAAATGTTTAGCTCATTAGTCTCGGTTTGTAACTGAGCCGGCACTAATGTGACCATTAGTGCCGGTTCCAACGGCTAGCTCGGCCAATCTCATTAGTACCGGTTCGTGCCCTGAACTGGTACTAAAGACAACACCTTTTGTACCGGTTCGTGGCACGAACCGGTGCTAAAGGTCGTCCTATATCAACCCATCGTCCACCCTCGATCGAGCTCTCTCTGTTTTCCCCTTTCAGCTCTCCTCTCTGTTCTTCCCCCTCTACCTCGAGCTCATCTCACATTTTGCCCAAATTTTGTCAAGATTTGAAGGCCCCCATCCATTCAAGTGATCACAAAGGTAAGCAACTTTGTCCTTTCATCTCTCATTGCTAGATTAGCTTTTGCAATGCTTTATATAGCCATTAATTTGTGGGTTTTAGTAATTTGGGAGGAATTATATGTGGTAGTTTATTTGATTTATATGCAATTTGAGCTCAAAATAACTCTTAGTTTGCATATGTAGGTGTGGTTTACTTAGTGCCTTCCCGTCTCCGTCCTAACCACCGTCGATCGTCCGCACCGTCTTGTCGCCGGCTGCTACCTCTTGAGCACTGCATTGGTTTTCCCTTGAAGAGGAAAGCGTGATGCAGCAGGGCAGTGTAAGTATTTCCCTCAGTTTTTGAGAACCAAGGTATCAATCCAGTAGGAGGCCACGCGCGAGTCCCTCGCACCTACACAAACAAATAAACTCCTCGCAACCAACGCGTAAAGGGGTTGTTAATCCCTTCACGGTCACCTACAGAGTGAGATCTGATAGATATGATAAGATAATTTTTTGGTATTTTTATGATAAAGATGCAAGTAAAATAAATGGCAAAGGAAATAACTAAGTATTGGAAGATTAATATGATGGAAAATAGACCCGGGGGCCATAGGTTTCACTAGAGGCTTCTCTCGAGAGCATAAGTATTAAGGTGGGTGAACAAATTACTGTTGAGCAATTGACAGAATTGAGCATAGTTATGAGAATATGTAGGTATGATCATGTATATAGGCATCACGTCCGATACAAGTAGACTGACTCCTGCCTACATCTACTACTATTACTCCACACATCGACCGCTATCCAGCATGTATCTAGAGTATTAAGTTCAAGAGAACAGAGTAACGCTTTAAGCAAGATGACATGATGTAGAGGGATAAACTCATGAAATATGATATAAACCCCATCTTGTTATCCTCGATGGCAACAATACAATACGTGCCTTGCTGCCCCTACTGCCACTGGGAAAGGACGCCGCAAGATTGAACCCAAAGCTAAGCACTTCTCCCATTGCAAGAAATATCAATCTAGTAGGCCAAACCAAACTGATAATTCGAAGAGACTTGCAAAGATAACCAATCGTACATAAAAGAATTCAGAGAAGATTCAAATATTGTTCATAGATAAACTTGATCATAAACCCACAATTCATCGGTCTCAACAAACACACCGCAAAAGAAGATTACATTGAATAGATCTCCACAAGAGAGGGGGAGAACTTTGTATTGAGATCCAAAAATAGAGAAGAAGCCATCAAGCTAATAACTATGGACCCGTAGGTCTTAAGTAAACTACTCACACTTCATCGGAGAGGCTATGGTGTTGATGTAGAAGCCCTTCGTGATCGATACCCCCTCCGGCGGAGCTCCGGAAAAGGCCCCAAGAACGGATCTCGTGGATATAGAAAGTTACGGCAGTGGAATTAGGGTTTTGGCTCCGTATCTGGTAGTTTGGGGGTACGTAGGTATATATAGGAGGAAGGAGTACGTCGGTGGAGCAACGTGGGCCCCACGAGGGTGGAGGGCACACCTGGGGGGGGGGGGGTAGGTGCGCCCCCTACCTCGTGCCTTCCTGGTTGATTGCTTGACGTAGGGTCCAAGTCCTCTGGATCATGTTCGTTCCAAAAATCACGTTCCCCAAGGTTTCATTCCGTTTGATATTCTTTTTTGCGAAACCCTAAAATAGGCAAAAAAAACAGCAATTTTGGGCTGGGCCTCCAGTTAATAGGTTAGTCCCAAAAATAATATAAAAGTGTATAATAAAGCCCAATAATGTCCAAAACAGGATATAATATAGCATGGAACAATAAAAAATTATAGATACGTTGGAGACGTATCAAGCTGTTGGGTTTCGTAGTAATTTCAAAAATTTTCCTACGCACACGCAAGATCATGTGATGCATAGCAACGAGGGGGAGAGTGTTGTCTACGTACCCAACGCAGACCGACTGCGGAAGCGATGACACGACATAGAGGAAGTAGTCGTACGTCTTCACGATCCAACCGATCAAGCACCGAAACTACGGCACCTCCGAGTTCGAGCACACGTTCAGCTCGATGACGATCCCCGGACTCCGATCCAGCAAAGTGTCGGGGAAGAGTTTCGTCAGCACGACGGCGTGGTGACGATCTTGATGAACTACAGCAGCAGGGCTTCGCCTAAACTCCGCTACAGTATTATCGAGGTATATGGTGGCAGGGGGCACCACACACGGCTAAGGAATAGATCACGTGGATCAACTTGTGTGTTTCTGGGGTGCCTCTGCCTCAGTATATAAAGGAGCCAAGGGGGAGGGGGGCGCCGGCCAGGGAGGAGGGCGCAGGAGGAGTCCTACTCCTTCCGGGAGTAGGACTCCCCCCCAATCCTATTCCAACTAGGATTCCCAAGGGGGGAGAGAGAGAGAAGGGGGCCGGCCACCTTCTCCTAGTCCTAATAGGACTAGGGGAGGGGGGAGGTGCGCAGCCACCTTGGGCTGCCCCTTTCTCCTTTCCACTAAGGCCCATGAAGGCCCATATGGCTCCCGGGGGGTTCCGGTAACCTCCCGGTAACCCGGTAAAATCCCGATTTCACCCGGAACACTTCCGATATCCAAATATAGGCTTCCAATATATCAATCTTTACGTCTCGACCATTTCGAGACTCCTCGTCATGTCCGTGATCACATCCGGGACTCCGAACAACCTTCGGTACATCAAAATGCATAAACTCATAATATAACTGTCATCGTAACCTTAAGCGTGCGGACCCTACGGGTTTGAGAACAATGTAGACATGACCGAGACACGTCTCCGGTCAATAACCAATAGCGGGACCTGGATGCCCATATTGGCTCCTACATATTCTACGAAGATCTTTATCGGTCAGACCGCATAACAACATACGTTGTTCCCTTTGTCATCGGTATGTTACTTGCCCGAGATTTGATCGTCGGTATCCAATACCTAGTTCAATCTCGTTACCGGCAAGTCTCTTTACTCGTTCCGTAATACATCATCTCACAACTAACATATTAGTTGTAATGCTTGCAAGGATTATGTGATGTGTATTACCGAGAGGGCCCAGAGATACCTCTCCGACAATCGGAGTGACAACTCCTAATCTCGAAATACGCCAACCCAACATCTATCTTTGGAGACACCTGTAATGCTCCTTTATAATCACCCAGTTACGTTGTGACGTTTGGTAGCACCCAAAGTGTTCCTCCGGCAAATGGGAGTTGCATAATCTCATAGTCATAGGAACATGTATAAGTCATGAAGAAAGCAATAGCAACATACTAAACGATCGGGTGCTAAGCTAATGGAATGGGTCATGTCAATCAGATCATTCAACTAACGATGTGACCTCGTTAATCAAATAAAAACTCATTGTTCATGGTCAGGAAACATAACCATCTTTGATTAACGAGCTAGTCAAGTAGAGGCATACTAGTGACACTTTGTTTGTCTATGTATTCACACATGTATTATGTTTCCGGTTAATACAATTCTAGCATGAATAATAAACATTTATCATGATTATAAGGAAATAAATAATAACTTTATTATTGCCTCTAGGGCATATTTCCTTCAGTCTCCCACTTGCACTAGAGTCAATAATCTAGATTACACTATAATGATTCTAACACCCATGGAGCCTTGGTGCTGATCATGTTTTGCTCGTGGAAGAGGCTTAGTCAACGGGTCTGCAACATTCAGATCCGTATGTATCTTGCAAATCTCTATGTCTCCCACCTGGACTAGATCCCGGATGGAGTTGAAGCGTCTCTTGGTGTGTTTGGTCCTTTTGTGAAATCTGGATTCCTTTGCCAAGGCAATTGCACCAGTATTGTCACAAAAGATTTTCATTGGACCCGATGCATTAGGTATAACACCTAGATCGGATATGAACTCCTTCATCCAGACTCCTTCGTTCGCTGCTTCCGAAGCAGCTATGTACTCCGCTTCACATGTAGATCCCGCTACGACGCTTTGTTTAGAACTGCACCAACTGACAGCTCCACCGTTTAATGTAAACACGTATCCGGTTTGCGATTTAGAATCGTCCGGATCAGTGTCAAAGCTTGCATCAACGTAACCTTTTACGGTGAGCTCTTTGTCACCTCCATATACGAGAAACATATCCTTAGTCCTTTTCAGGTATTTCAGGATGTTCTTGACCGCTGTCCAGTGATCCACTCCTGGATTACCTTGGTACCTCCCTGCTAAACTTATAGCAAGGCACACATCAGGTCTGGTACACAGCATTGCATACATGATAGATCCTATGGCTGATGCATAGGGAACATCTTTCATATTGTCTCTACCTTCTGCAGTGGTCGGGCATTGAGTCTTACTCAACTTCACACCTTGTAACACAGGCAAGAACCCTTTCTTTGCTTGATCCATTTTGAACTTCTTCAAAATTTTGTCAAGGTATGTGCTTTGTGAAAGTCCAATTAAGCGTCTTGATCTATCTCTATAGATCTTAATGCCTAATATGTAAGCAGCTTCACCGAGGTCTTTCATTGAAAAACTTTTATTCAAGTATCCCTTTATACTATCCAGAAATTCTATATCATTTCCAATCAGCAATATGTCATCCACATATAATATCAGAAATGCTACAGAGCTCCCACTCACTTTCTTGTAAATACAGGCTTCTCCGAAAGTCTGTATAAAAACAAATGCTTTGATCACACTATCAAAACGTTTATTCCAACTCCGAGAGGCTTGCACCAGTCCATAAATGGATCGCTGGAGCTTGCACACTTTGTTAGCTCCCTTTGGATCGACAAAACCTTCCGGTTGCATCATATACAACTCTTCTTCTAGAAATCCATTCAGGAATGCAGTTTTGACATCCATCTGCCAAATTTCATAATCATAAAATGCGGCAATCGCTAACATGATTCGGACGGACTTAAGCATCGCTACGGGTGAGAAGGTCTCATCGTAGTCAATCCCTTGAACTTGCCGAAAACCTTTTGCGACAAGTCGAGCTTTGTAGACAGTAACATTACCATCAGTGTCAGTCTTCTTCTTAAAGATCCATTTATTTTCAATTGCTTGCCGATCATCGGGCAAGTCAACCAAAGTCCATACTTTGTTCTCATACATGGATCCCATCTCAGATTTCATGGCTTCAAGCCACTTTGCGGAATCTGGGCTCACCATCGCTTCTTCATAGTTCGTAGGTTAATCATGATCTAGTAGCATGACTTGCAGAACAGGATTACCATACCACTCTGGTGCAGATCTTACTCTGGTTGATCTACGAGGTTCAGTAGTATCTTGATCTGAAGTTTCATGATCATTATCATTGGCTTCCTCACTAACTGGTGTAGGTGTCACTGAAACAGTTTTTTGTGATGTACTACTTTCAAGTAAGGGAGCAGGTACAATTACCTCATCAAGTTCTACTTTCCTCCCACTCACTTCTTTCGAGAGAAACTCCTTCTCTAGAAAGGATCCATTCTTAGCAACGAATGTCTTGCCTTCGGATCTGTGATAGAAGGTGTACCCAACAGTCTCCTTTGGGTATCCTATGAAGACACATTTCTCCGATTTGGGTTCGAGCTTATCAGGTTGAAGCTTTTTCACATAAGCATCGCAGCCCCAAACTTTAAGAAACGACAACTTTGGTTTCTTGCCAAACCATAGTTCATAAGGCGTCGTCTCAACGGATTTTGATGGTGCCCTATTTAACGTGAATGCGGCTGTCTCTAAAGCATAACCCCAAAATGATAGCGGTAAATCAGTAAGAGACATCATAGATCCCACCATATCTAGTAAAGTACGATTATGACGTTCGGACACACCATTACGCTGTGGTGTTCCGGGTGGCGTGAGTTGCGAAACTATTCCACAGTTTTTCAAATGTACACCAAACTCGTAACTCAAATATTCTCCTCCACGATCAGATCGTAGAAACTTTATTTTCTTGTTATGATGATTTTCAACTTCACTCTGAAATTCTTTGAACTTTTCAAATGTTTCAGATTTATGTTTCATTAAGTAGATATACCCATATCTGCTTAAATCATCTGTGAAGGTGAGAAAATAACGATATCCGCCACGAGCCTCAATATTCATCGGACCACATACATCGGTACGTATGATTTCCAACAAATCTGTTGCTCTCTCCATAGTACCGGAGAACGGTGTTTTAGTCATCTTGCCCATGAGGCACGGTTCGCAAGTACCAAGTGATTCATAATCAAGTGGTTTCAAAAGTCCATCAGTATGGAGTTTCTTCATGCGCTTTATACCGATATGACCTAAACGACAGTGCCACAAATAAGTTGCACTTTCATTATCAACTCTGCATCTTTTGGCTTCAACATTATGAATATGTGTATTACTACTATCGAGATTCAATAAGAATAGACCACTCTTCAAGGGTGCATGACCATAAAAGATATTACTCATATAAATAGAACAACCATTATTCTCTGATTTAAATGAATAACCGTCTCGCATTAAACAAGATCCAGATATAATGTTCATGCTCAACGCTGGCACCAAATAACAATTATTTAGGTCTAATATTAATCCCGAAGGTAGATGTAGAGGTAGCGTGCCGACCGCGATCACATCGACTTTGGAACCGTTTCCCACGCGCATCGTCACCTCGTCCTTTGCCAGTGCCCGCTTATTCCGTAGTCCCTGTTTCGAGTTGCAAATATTAGCAACAGAACCAGTATCAAATACCCAGGTGCTACTGCGAGCTCTAGTAAGGTACACATCAATAACATGTATATCACATATACCTTTGTTCACCTTGCCATCCTTCTTATCCGCCAAATACTTGGGGCAGTTCCGCTTCCAGTGACCAGCCTGCTTGCAGTAGAAGCACTCAGTTTCAGGCTTAGGTCCAGACTTGGGTTTCTTCTCTTGAGCAGCAACTTGCTTGCCGTTCTTCTTGAAGTTCCCCTTCTTCTTCCCTTTGCCCTTTTTCTTGAAACTAGTGGTCTTGTTAACCATCAACACTTGATGCTCCTTCTTGATTTCTACCTCCGTAGCTTTCAGCATTGCGAAGAGCTCGGGAATAGTCTTGTTCATCCCTTGCATATTATCGTTCATCACGAAGCTCTTGTAGCTTGGTGGCAGTGATTGGAGAATTCTGTCAATGACGCAATCATCCGGAAGATTAACTCCCAATTGAATCAAGTGATTATTATACCCAGACATTTTGAGTATATGCTCACTGACAGAACTGTTCTCCTCCATCTTGCAGCTATAGAACTTATTGGAGACTTCATATCTCTCAATCCGGGCATTTGCTTGAAATATTAACTTCAACTCCTGGAACATCTCATATGCTCCATGACGTTCAAAACGTCGTTGAAGTCCCGATTCTAAGCCGTAAAGCATGGCACACTGAACTATCGAGTAGTCATCAGCTTTGCTCTGCCAGACGTTCATAACATCTGGTGTTGCTCCAGCAGCAGGCCTGGCACCTAGCGGTGCTTCCAGGACGTAATTCTTCTGAGCAGCAATGAGGATAATCCTCAAGTTACGGACCCAGTCCGTGTAATTGCTACCATCATCTTTCAACTTTGCTTTCTCAAGGAACGCATTAAAATTCAACGGAACAACAGCACGAGCCATCTATCTACAATCAACATAAACAAGCAAGATACTATCAGGGACTAAGTTCATGATAAATTTAAGTTCAATTAATCATATTACTATAGAACTCCCACTTAGATAGACATCCCTCTAATCTTCTAAGTGATTACGTGATCCAAATCAACTAAACCATAACCGATCATCACGTGAGATGGAGTAGTTTTCAATGGTGAACATCGTTTATGTTGATCATATCTACTATATGATTCACGCTCGACCTTTCGGTCTCCGTGTTCCGAGGCCATATCTGCATATGCTAGGCTCGTCAAGTTTAACCTGAGTATTCTGCGTGTGCAAAACTGGCTTGCACCCGTTGTAGATGGACGTAGAGCTTATCACACCCGATCATCACGTGGTGTCTGGGCACGACGAACTTTGGCAACGGTGCATACTCAGGGAGAACACTTCTTGATAATTTAGTGAGAGATCATCTTATAATGCTACCGTCAATCAAAGCAAGATAAGATGCATAAAAGGATAAACATCACATGCAATCAATTTAAGTGATATGATATGGCCATCATCATCTTGTGCTTGTGATCTCCATCTCCGAAGCACCGTCATGATCACCATCGTCACCGGTGCGACACCTTGATCTCCATCGTAGCATCGTTGTCGTCTCGCCAATCTTATGCTTCCACGACTATCACTACCGTTTAGTAATAAAGTAAAGCATTACATCACGATTGCATTGCATACAATAAAGCGACAACCATATGGCTCCTGCCAGTTGCCGATAACTCGGTTACAAAACATGATCATCTCATACAATAGAATTCAGCATCATGCCTTGACCATATCACATCACAACATGCCCTGCAAAAACAAGTTAGACGTCCTCTACTTTGTTGTTGCATGTTTTACGTGGCTGCTACGGGCTTAAGTAAGAACCAATCTCACCTACGCATCAAAACCACAACGATAGTTTGTCAAATAGACTCCGTTTTAACCTTCGCAAGGACCGGGCGTAGCCACACTCGGTTCAACTAAAGTTGGAGAGACAGTCGCCCGCAAGCCATCTATGTGCAAAGCACGTCGAGGGAACCGGTCTCGCGTAAGCGTACGCGTAAGGTTGGTCCGGGTCGTCTCGTCCAACAATACCGCTGAACCAAAGTATGACATGCTGGTAGGCAGTATGACTTGTATCGTCCACAACTCACTTGTGTTCTACTCGTGCATATAACATCAACATAAATAACCTAGGCTCGGATACCACTGTTGGGTTTTGTAGTAATTTCAAAAAATTTCCTACACACACGCAAGATCATGTGATGCATAGCAACGAGGGGGAGAGTGTTGTCTACGTACCCAACGCAGACCGACTACGGAAGCGATGACACGACGTAGAGGAAGTAGTCGTACGTCTTCACGATCCAACCGATCAAGCACCGAAACTACGGCACCTCCGAGTTCGAGCACACGTTCAGCTCGATGACGATCCCCAGACTCCGATCCAGCAAAGTGTCGGGGAAGAGTTTCGTCAGCACGACGGTGTGGTGACGATCTTGATGAACTACAGCAGCAGGGCTTCGCCTAAACTCCGCTACAGTATTATCGAGGTATATGGTGGCAGGGGGCACCGCACACGGCTAAGGAATAGATCACGTGGATCAACTTGTGTGTTTCTGGGGTGCCTCTGCCTCAGTATATAAAGGAGCCAAGGGGGAGGGGGGCGCCGGCCAGGGAGGAGGGCGCAGGAGGAGTCCTACTCCTTCCGGGAGTAGGACTCCCCCCCAATCCTATTCCAACTAGGATTCCCAAGGGGGGAGAGAGAGAGAAGGGGGCCGGCCACCTTCTCCTAGTCCTAATAGGACTAGGGGAGGGGGGAGGTGCGCAGCCACCTTGGGCTGCCCCTTTCTCCTTTCCACTAAGGCCCATGAAGGCCCATATGGCTCCCGGGGGGTTCCGGTAACCTCCCGGTAACCCGGTAAAATCCCGATTTCACCCGGAACACTTCCGATATCCAAATATAGGCTTCCAATATATCAATCTTTACGTCTCGACCATTTCGAGACTCCTCGTCATGTCCGTGATCACATCCGGGACTCCGAACAACCTTCGGTACATCAAAATGCATAAACTCATAATATAACTGTCATTGTAACCTTAAGCGTGCGGACCCTACGGGTTCGAGAACAATGTAGACATGACCGAGACACGTCTCCGGTCAATAACCAATAGCGGGACCTGGATGCCCATATTGGCTCCTACATATTCTACGAAGATCTTTATCGGTCAGACCGCATAACAACATACGTTGTTCCCTTTGTCATCGGTATGTTACTTGCCCGAGATTTGATCGTCGGTATCCAATACCTAGTTCAATCTCGTTACCGGCAAATATCTTTACTCGTTCCGTAATACATCATCTCACAACTAACATATTAGTTGTAATGCTTGCAAGGCTTATGTGATGTGTATTACCGAGAGGGCCCAGAGATACCTCTCCGACAATCGGAGTGACAAATCCTAATCTCGAAATACGCCAACCCAACATCTATCTTTGGAGACACCTGTAATGCTCCTTTATAATCACCCAGTTACGTTGTGACGTTTGGTAGCACCCAAAGTGTTCCTCCGGCAAACGGGAGTTGCATAATCTCATAGTCATAGGAACATGTATAAGTCATGAAGAAAGCAATAGCAACATACTAAACGATCGGGTGCTAAGCTAATGGAATGGGTCATGTCAATCAGATCATTCAACTAATGATGTGACCTCATTAATCAAATAACAACTCATTGTTCATGGTCAGGAAACATAACCATCTTTGATTAACGAGCTAGTCAAGTAGAGGCATACTAGTGACACTTTGTTTGTCTCTGTATTCACACATGTATTATGTTTCCGGTTAATACAATTCTAGCATGAATAATAAACATTTATCATGATTATAAGGAAATAAATAATAACTTTATTATTGCCTCTAGGGCATATTTCCTTCACAAGCATCCCCAAGCTTAATTCCTTCTCGTCCTCGAGTAGATAAATGATAAAAACAGAATTTTTGACATGGAATGCTACTTGGCATAATTTCAATGTAATTCTCTTAATTGTGGTATGAATATTCAGATCCGAAAGATTCAAGACTAAAGTTTAATATTGACATAGAAATAATAATACTTCAAGCATACTAACTAAGCAATTATGTCTCTTCAAAATAACATGGCCAAAGAAAGTTATCCCTACAAAATCATATAGTCTGTCTATGCTCCATCTTCACCACACAAAGTATTCAAATCATGCACAACCCCGATGACAAGCCAAGCAATTGTTTCATACTTTTGGTGTTCTCAAACTTTTTCAATCTTCACGCAATACATGAGCGTGAGCCATGGACATAGCACTATAAGTGGAATAGACTGCTGGTTGTGGAGAAGATAAAAAGGGAGAAGATAGTCTCACATCAACTAGGCGTATCAACGGGCTATGGAGATGCCCATCAATAGATATCAATGTGAGTGAGTAGGGATTGCCATGCAACGGATGCACTAGAGCTATAAGTATATGAAAGCTCAACAAAAAGAAACTAAGTGGGTGTGCATCCAACTTGCTGGCTCACGAAGACCTAGGGCATTTTGAGGAAGCCCATCGTTGGAATATACAAGCCAAGTTCTATAATGAAAAATTCCCACTAGTATATGAAAGTGATAGCACATGAGACTCTCTATCATGAAGATCATGGTGCTACTTTGAAGCACAAGTGTGGAAAAAAGGATAGTAGTATTGCCCCTTTTTATTTATTTACTCTTTTTTGGGCCTTTTTTTATTTGGCCTTTCTTTTTCTTTTTTTATTGGGACAATACTCTATGAATGATGATGATCACACTTCTATTTATTTACAACTCAATGATTACAGCTCGATACTAGAACAAAGTATGACTCTATATGAATGCCTCCGGTGGTGTACCAGGATACCAATGATGCATGAGTGACTTCTATGAAAGAATTATGAACGGTGGCTTTGCCACAACTAAAATGTCAACTACATGATCATGCGAAGCAATATGACAATGATGGAGAGTGTCGTAGTAAACGGAACGGTGGAAAGTTGCATGGTAATATATCTCGGAATGGCTATGGAAATGCCATGATAGGTAGGTATGGTGGCTGTTTTGAGGAAGGTATATGGTGGGTGTATGATACCGGCGAAAGGTGCGCGGTATTAGAGAGGCTAGCAATGGTGGAAGGGTGAGAGTGCGTATAATCCATGGACTCAACATTAGTCATAAAGAACTCACATACTTATTGCAAAAATCTATTAGTTATCGAAGCAAACTACTACGTGCATGCTCCTAGGGGGGTAGATTGGTAGGAAAAGACCATCGCTCGTCCCCGACCGCCACTCATAAGGAGGACAATCAATAAATACGTCATGCTCCACTTCTTAACATAACGGTTCACCATACGTGCATGCTACGGGAATCACAAACTTCAAAACAAGCATTTCTCAAATTCACAACTACTCAACTAGCACGACTATAATATCACCATCTCCATATCTCAAAACAATTATCAAGTTTCAAACTTCTCATAGTATTCAACACACTCATAAGAAAATTTTATTATTAGTCTTGAATGCCTAACATAATTAAAGCAAATTACCATTCTGTTTTGTAGGACTCTCAAAATAATCTAGGTGGATCATGAGAGAACAAAAGTTTCTATAAAACAAATCCACCATCGTGCTCTAAAAGATATAAGTGAAGCACTAGAGCAAAAACTATATAACTCAAAAGATATAAGTGAAGCACATAGAGTGTTCTAACAATTTCCGAATCATGAGTGTCTCTCTCAAAAAGGTGTGTGCAGCAATGATGATTGTGGAAAACTAACAAATAAAGACTCAAATAATACAAGACGCTCCAAGAAAAACACATATCATGTGGTAAACAAAAATATAGCTCCAAGTAAAGTTACCGATAGAAGTAGACGAAAGAGGGGATGCCTTCCGGGGCATCCCCAAACTTTGGCTTTTAGGTGTCCTTAGATTATCTAGGGGGTTCCATGGGCATCCTCAATCTTAGGCTCTTGCCACTTCTTGTTCCCTAATCCATCAAATCTTTACCCAAAACTTGAAAACTTCACAACACAAAACTTAAAGTAGAAAATCTCGTGAGCTCCGTCAGTGAAAGAAAACAAAACATCACTTCAAGGTACTGTAATTAACTCATTATTTATTTATATTGGTGTTAAACCTAATGTATTCTGACTTCTATATGGTTTATAAACTATTTTACTAGCCATATATTCATCAAAATAAGCAAACAACACACGAAAAACTGAATCTGTCAAAAACAGAACAGTCTGTAGTAATCTGTAGCTACCGCAAGATCTGCAACCCCAAAAATTCTAAACTAAATTTCTGGATGTGAGGAATTTATCTATTAATTATATTCAAAAATAATTAACTAAATAGCACTTTCCAAATAAAAATGGCAGCAGTTCTCGTGAGCGCTAAAGTTTTTGTTTTTTACAGCAAGATTAAAAAGACTTTCCCCAAGTCTTCTCAATGGTTCTACTTGGCACAAACACTAATTAAACACAAAAAACACAACCAAAACAGAGGCTAGGTAAATTATTTATTACTAAACAGGAGCAAAAATCAAGGAATAAAAATAAAATTGGGTTGCCTCCCAACAAGCGCTATCGTTTAACGCCCCTAGCTAGGCATAAAAGCGAAGATAGATCTAGGTATTGCCATCTTTGGAAGGCAATTCATAAGTGGCTCTCATAATAGATTCATAAGGTAATTTAATTTTATTTCTAGGGAAGTGTTCCATGCCTTTCCTTAACGTAAATTGGAATCTAATATTCCCTTCCTTCATATCAATAATTGCACCAATCGTTCTAAGGAAAGGTCTACCAAGAATAATTGGACATGAAGGATTGCAATCTATGTCAAGAACAATAAAATTCACGGGCACATAATTCCTATTTGCAACAATAAGGACATCATTAATTCTTCCCATAGGTTTCTTAATAGTGGAATCCGCAAGGTGCAAGTTTAAAGAGCAATCATCAAAATCACGGAAACCTAGCAAATCACACAAAGTCTTTGGAATTGTGGAAACACTAGCACCCAAATCACACAAAGCATAGCATTCATGATCTTTAATCTTAATTTTAATAGTAGGTTCCCACTCATCATAAAGTTTTCTAGGGATGGAAACTTCCAACTCAAGTTTTTCTTCATAAGATTGCATCAAAGCATCAACGATATGTTTGGTAAAGGCTTTATTTTGACTATAAGCATGAGGAGAATTTAGCATGGATTGCAACAAGGAAATACAATCTATCAAAGAGCAATTATCATAATTAAATTCCTTGAAATACAAAATCGTGGGTTCATTAATATTTAAAGTTTTCACTTCTTCAATCCCACTTTTAACAATTTTAGCATCAAGATCTAAAGACTCCGAATTTTTGGAATGCCTTCTAGGTAAAGGTGGATCATATTCAGTCCCATCATTATCAAGATTCATATTACAAAACAAAGATTTAATAGGGGACACATCAATAACTTTTAGATCTTCATCTTTATTATCATGAAAACTAGAAGAACACGCATTTATAAAGCAATCTTTCTTAGCACGCATTCTAGCGGTTCTTTCTTTGCACTCATCAATGGAAATTCTCATGGCTTTGAGAGACTCATTGATATCATGCTTAGGAGGAATAGATCTAAGTTTCAAAGAATCAACATCAAAAGAAATTCTATCAACATTCCTAGCCAACTCATCAATCTTAAGCAATTTTTCTTCAATCAAAGCATTGAAATTCTTTTGCGAGGTAATAAATTATTTAATATTAGATTCAAAATAAGAGGGTATCTTATTAAAATTTCCATAAGAACTGTTGTAGTAGTTACCATAATTATTAGAGTAATTACTAGGGTATGGCCTAGGATTAAAGTTTCCTCTATACGCGTTGTTACCAAAATTATTCCTACCAACAAAATTCGCATCCAAACATTCATTATTATTCTCAATCAAAGTAGACAAAGGCATATCATTAGAATCAGAAGAAACACTTTTATTAGCAAATAATTTCATAAGTTCATCCATCTTTCCACCAAAAACATTAATTTATTCTATCGCATGCACGTTCTTATTAGTAGATCTTTCAGTGTGCCATTGAGAATAATTAACCATAATATTATCTAGGAGTTTAGTAGCCTCTCCTAAAGTGATTTCCATAAAAGTGCCCCACGCGGCCGAATCTAAAAGATTTCTAGAAGAAAAATTCAATCCGGCATAAATTTTTTGTATAATCATCCACAAATTCAAACCATGTGTAGGGCAATTATATATCATTAATTTCATCCTCTCCCAAGCTTGTGCAACATGTTCATGATCAAGTTGCTTAAAATTCATAATATCGTTTCTAAGAGAGATGATCTTAGCGGGAGGAAAATACTTAGAGATAAAAGCATCTTCGCACTTATTCCACGAATCAATACTATTTTTAGGCAAAGACGAAAACCAATCTTTAGCACGATCTCTAAGCGAAAACTGGAATAGCTTCAATTTAACAATATCATTATCCACATCTTTCTTCTTTGCACATCACACAAATCAACGAAGTTGTTTAGATGGGTAGCGGCATCTTCACTAGGAAGGCCGGAAAACGGATCTTTCATGACAAGATTCAGCAAAGCAGCATTAATTTCACAAGATTTAGCATCGGTAAGAGGAGCAATCGGAGTGCTAATAAAATCATTGTTGTTGGTATTGGTAAAGTCACACAATTTGGTATTATCTTGAGCCATCATGACAAGCAAGCAATCCGACACACAAGCAAACAAGAAACGAGCAAAAAGAGGCGAATAGAGAAAGAGAGGGAGGATGGAGAGAGAGAGGGCGAATAAAACGGCAAGGGTGAAGTGGGGGAGAGGAAAATGAGAGCCAAATGGGAAATAATGTAATGTGGGAGATAAGGGTTTGTGATGGGTACTAGGTATGTTGACTTTTGCGTAGACTACCCGGCAACGGCGCCAGAAATCCTTCTTGCTACCTCTTGAGCACTGCATTTGTTTTCCCTTGAAGAGGAAAGGGTGATGCAGCAGAGTAGCGTAAGTATTTCCCTCGGTTTTTTGAGAACCAAGGTATCAATCTAGTAGGAGGCCACGCGCGAGTCCCTCACACCTACACAAACAAATAAACTCTTTGCAACCAACGCGTAAAGGGGTTGTTAATCCCTTCACGGTCACCTACAGAGTGAGATCTGATAGATATGATAAGATAATTTTTTGGTATTTTTATGATAAAGAAGCAAGTAAAATAAATGGCAAAGGAAATAACTAAGTATTGGAAGATTAATATGATGGAAAATAGACCCGAGGGCCATAGGTTTCACTAGAGGCTTCTCTCGAGAGCATAAGTATTACGGTGGGTGAACAAATTACTGTTGAGCAATTGACAGAATTGAGCATAGTTATGAGAATATCTAGGTATGATCATGTATATAGGCATCACGTCCGAGACAAGTAGACCGACTCCTGCCTGCATCTACTACTATTACTCCACACATCGACCGCTATCCAGCATGCATCTAGAGTACTAAGTTCAAGAGAACAGAGTAACGCTTGAAGCAAGATGACATGATGTAGAGGGATAAACTCATGTAATATGATATAAACCCCATCTTGTTATCCTCGATGGCAACAATACAATACGTGCCTTACTGCCCCTACTGTCACTTGGAAAGGACACTGCAAGATTGAACCCAAAGCTAAGCACTTCTCCCATTGCAAGAAAGATCAATCTAGTAGGCCAAACCAAACTGATAATTCGAAGAGACTTGCAAAGATAACCAATCGTACATAAAATAATTCAGAGAAGATTCAAATATTGTTCTTAGATAAACTTGATCATAAACCCACAATTCATCGGTCTCAACAAACACACCGCAAAAGAAGATTACATCGAATAGATCTCCACAAGAGAGGGGGAGAACTTTGTATTGAGATCCAAAAAGAGAGAAGAAGCCATCTAGCTAATAAATATAGACCCATAGGTCTGAAGTAAACTACTCACACGTCATCGGAGAGGCTATGGTGTTGATGTAGAAGCCCTCCGTGATTGATACCCCCTCCGGCGGAGCTCCAAAAAAGGCCCCAAGATGGGATCTCGTGGATACATAAAGTTATGGCTGTGGAATTAGGGTTTTGGCTCCGTATCTAGTAGTTTGGGGGTACGTAGGTATATATAGGAGGAAGTAGTACGTCGGTGGAGCAACGTGGGCCCCATGAGGGTGGAGGGCGTGCCTGGGGGGGTAGGCACGCACCCCTACCTCTTGTCTTCCTGGTTAATTGCTTGACGTAGGGTCCAAGTCCTCTGGATCATGTTCGTTCCAAAAATCACGCTCCCGAAGGTTTCATTTCGTTTGGACTCCGTTTGATATTCTTTTTCCGTGAAACCCTAAAATAGGCAAAAAACAGCAATACTGGGTTGGTCCTCCGGTTAATAGGTTAGTCCCAAAAATAATATAAAAGTGTATAATAAAGCCCAATAATGTCCAAAACAGGATATAATATAGCATGGAACAATCAAAAATTATAGATACATTAGAGACGTATCACCAGCACCACCTTATGGGGTGAGCCTCTTGTTCTTATCTTTTTTATATAAAAATCATGTTCGTGTGATTTAGATATATAATTACTTGTATAATTATCTTACCCGTACATTGTTTGTTATTCATAGTGCCATGGTTTTGATATCCGTCCCCGTCGGCCCTCGTCCGGGTTATGATTCAGATGTGGTATATTTTCTTTGATACCTATTTTGTTGCATTTCGTGTTTATGACAAATTATGCCCATCAAGTTGACATAGATATTTTTATCTAGGAGGTATGTGAACCGGAAATTCCAACCAACCTTATTGTCGAGAGGTTAAACTTAGTTGAATGAGAAAACGAGTATTTGAAAGAAAAATTGAAAAGAATTGAGGGGGATAAGATGGAATTGGAGTTGCATGTTGCCAATGTCGTCGATGATCACAAGATCAAGATGGAGAAAATGCGCTTGAAGATTAGAAAGATTAGAAAATATGCCATTGGTAGTGAGGCTTGGTATCGTTATGATGTTGGATCAATTGTTACCTTATTTGCGATCTTGATCGCATTTGTTGTTGTATTTAAATTCTTTAGCTAGAGAGTTATTTGTATGTTTGCTTTATGAGAATAAGTATTGTTTGAACTTTATGTATGAACTTGTATTAATTGGTCTATTCGGTGTTGTGTAATGAAGATGAGCCGACAATGGATGTACGATGACCGATGCTCTCCCCAGTTCGTTGACGGCGTGCATACTTTTCTGATTGTGGCTCAGGCAAACAAGCGGGCAGATGGTTTTATGCCTTGTCCATGTGCTGGATGTAAGAATGGTCACAATTACTCTAACTCAAGAACCATTAATGTCCACTTGTTTGAGTCTGATTTCATGCCCCACTATATTGTTTGGACCAAGCATGGAGAAAGAGGGGTTATGATGGAATAAAATGAAGAAGAAGAGGACGACGATAGCTATCCTGGCCATGGGTTCCCTGAATACGATGATACAACAATGGGGGGAAGAAGCTGAGCCGGCAATGCGGGAAGAAGCTGAACAAGAGGCATCAGATGAGCCAACTGATGATCTAGGTTGGGCCATTGCCGATGCAGAGAGAAACTGCGCAAGTGCAAAGGAGAAGAAGAAGTCGCAGCGCATGTTAGAGGATCACAATAAATTGTTGTACCCAAACTACGAAACTCACAATAAAAAGATGGGCACCACACTGGAATTACTTCAATGGAAGGTAGAGAATGGTGTATCTGACAAGGCACTTGAAATGTTGCTGGTAAAGTTAAAGAAGATGCTTCCGAAGGACAACGAATTGCCCGAGAGTACGTACGAAGCAAAGAAGGTTTTATGCCCTCTAGGGTTAGAGGTGCAGAAGATACATGCATGCCCTAATGACTGCATCCTCTACTGCAGTGAGTACATGGATTTGAACGCGTGCCCGGTATGCGGTGCATTGGGCTATAAGATCAGCCGCGACGACCCTAGTGATGTCAAGGGAGAGCGCCCCAGGAAGAAGATTCCTGCTAAGATGATGTGGTATGCTCCTATAATACCATGGTTGAAACGTTTGTTCCTAAACAAAGAGCATGCCAAGGCGATGCGATGGAACAGAGAAGACTGTAAGAAAGACGGAAAGTTGAGAGTACCCGCTGATGGGTCACAGTGGATAAAAATAGAGAGGAAGTACAGGAAGGAGTTTGCAGGTGACGCAAGGAACGTATGGTTTGGTCTAAGCGCAGATGGCATTAATATTTTTGGGGAGCAGAGCAGCAACCATAGCACCTGGACTGTGACTCTATGTTTATATAACCTTCCTAATTGGTTGTGCATGAAGCGGAAGTTCATTATGATACCAGTGCTCATCCAAGGCCCTAAGCAACCCGGGAACGACATTGATGTGTACCTAATGCCATTAGTTGAAGAAATCTTATAGCTATGGAATGGAACAGGTGTACGTGCGTGGGATGAGCACAGACAAGAAGAATTTGACCTAAATGCGTTGATGTTCATGACCATCAATGTTTGGCCTGCTCTTAGCAATCTTTTAGGATAGACAAACAAGGGATATCGCGCATGCATGCACTGCTTGGATGATACCGACAGTATATATTTGGATAATTGTAGGAAGAATGTGTACCTGGGACATCATCGATTTCTTCCGAGCAGGTATCCCGTAAGAAAGAAAGGCAAGCATTTCAAAGGTGAGGCGAATCACCGGACGAAGCCTCGCCACCGTACTGGTGCTGATGTACATGATATGGTCAAGGATTTGAAGGTAATCTTTGGAAAGGGTCCTGGCGGACAACCTATTACGAATGACGCTGACGGACGCACACCCATGTGAAAGAAGAAATCTATATTTTGGGACCTGCCCTATTGGAAAGACCTAGAGGTCCGCTCCGCAATCGACATGATGCACGTGACAAAGAATCTTTGCATGACCCTTCTTGGCTTCTTGGGCATGTATGGGAAGATAAAAGGTACACCAGATGTACGGGAGGACCAGAAACGTATGCACGGAAAAGACGGCATACATCAGGGTCATGCCAGCTACGCTCTTACCAAAGAAGAGAAGGAAATCTTCTTTGAATGCCTGCTCAGTATGAAGGTACCGTCTGGCTTCTCGTCTAATATAAAGGGAATAATAAATATGGTAGAGATAAAGTTCCAGAACCTAAAGTCTCATGACTGCCACGTGATTATGATGCAACTGCTTCCGGTTGCATTAAGAGGGCTTCTATCGGAAAATGTTCGATTAGCCATTGTGAAGCTATGTGCATTCCTCAATGCAATCTCTCAAAAGATAATCGATCCAGAAATCATACCAAGGTTAGAGAATGATTTGGTGCAATGTCTTATCAGTTTCAAGTTGGTGTTCCCACCATCTTCTTCAACATCATGACGCACGTCCTAGTTCACCTATGCAAAGAGATTATCGTTTCGGGTCCTGTATTTCTACACAATATGTTCCCCTTTGAGAGTTCCATGGGAGTCTTAAAGAAATATGTTCATAACCGTGCTAGGCCAGAAGGAAGCATCTCCAAGGGCCATGAAAATGAGGAGGTCATTGAGTTTTGTATTGACTTTATTCCTGACCTTAAGCCGATTGGTGTTCTTGAATCGCGGCATAAGGGCAGAGTGGATGGAAAAGGCACGCTAGGAGGGGATCAAATAATATGTATGGACGGGCATTATCTCACTCAAGCACACAACACAGTTCTACAGAATTCCGCCTTGGTGGCTCCATATATGGAGGAACACACGAATTTTCTACGCTCCAAACACCCGGAGCAGTCTGACGACTGGATTACACGTGAACAAACGGGGACTTTCGCTGGTTGGTTGCAGACATGTGCCATGCATGATGCTGCTATTGAAGATGACATGTACTTGTTGTCCCGGTTACCATCTTAGAATATAATGACTTTCAAAGGGTATGAGATAAATGGGAATACATTTTACACGATCTCCCAAGATAAGAAGGAGCACCAACCAAAACAGTGGTGTCCGCTTTGATGCAGCAACCAAGACGGGAAAGGAAACATATTATGGTTATATAGAGGACATATGGAAACTTGACTATGGACGTGGTTTGAAGGTCCCTTTGTTTCGGTGCAAATGGGTCGATATGACACGAGGCGGGGTAATGGAAGACCCGTAGTATGGAATGACAACAGTGGATCTCAACAACCTTGCGTATGCGGACGAACCATTCGTCCTAGCCAATAATGTGGCGCAGGTTTTCTATGTGAAGGACATGTCTACCAAGCTGAGAAAAGGAAAATATAAGGAAGCGAATGCATCATACGATGAGCAAAAGCGCCACATAGTTCTTTCAGGGAAAAGAAAGATCGTGGGAGTGGATGATAAGACAGACTTGTCAGAAGATTATGAAAAGTTTGATGAAATTGCTCCATTCACAGTGAATATTGACCCGAGCATCCAGTTAAATGATGAAGATTGTCCATGGTTACGGCGCAAAGGGACACACGTGAAGAAAAAGTTTCACACCCAAAGATCCCACTCTAGGATATGATCGGCTTCACTGTCATCACTTTCTTCTCAAGTGAGTTTTCGGACTTATATATCTGGAAAGTCCCGCTTTGAACAAACCGGAGGGAATCTTTGTAATAGTTAGGGTACTTATGTGTTTTGGCATTTGAAAGGCGAAGAAATTTTATGTGCAAACAAATTTTTTCATGCATTTACTGATTTTTTCAGCTAAATTACCCTGCAATTGAAAACATTTCAAATGAACTCTGAAAATGTTGAAAGTTAGCATGGTATCATAATTTCACCCACATATCATGTGCAAAAAAGTAGAGAGTGTTACAGCAAAAACTGGATGCACTATGTGTACAAAATGGACAATCTCTTTCGAAGTATCTGGGTTTCGGACGAAAACTCATCTGTTACAAAGACATTTCATTTTTTAAATAACCTAAGTATTACCAAATTGAATTTAATGATAAAACACACTAATATTGAACATAATAAAAGAATCACTAAAAAATCAATTTTTAAAGTTAAGTTATTCACAAACTAGTGATTCACACAAATTTCAAATTAATCAAATTTAAATTATTCAAATTTGAAAACTACTGGCACTAATAGAAACTTTGTAATTTTTTGAACCTAAAGAAAAAATATTCACAAATAAATTCTAAATACAGCAAAAACAACTCGGAAAAAAATAAAAGAAAATGAATAAAGCAGAAAAACTAAATAAAAGAGCTCACCTACTAGGCCACAGCGGCCTGTATACGACTAGAAACCCAACCTCGAGTTGCGCCAGGATGCAGGCCCGCCATCCCAGTAGGCCCAACAGGGCATCGCAGCAGAGGTAGGCCTAGAAGGCCTGCTTTAGAGAGGAGCTCGAGATAGCAACGGTGGCGGGGCTTATAAGCAGGTGCGAGCGCCCCTCGGCTAGCGAGGTGGGACTAAACTTCAGCGCCCCTCGCCTGGCAGCGCACGACCTTTAGTACCGGGTGGTGACTCCAACCGGTACTAAAGGGGTGGTCTTTAGTATCGGTTGGAGCCAAAACAGGTCTTTAATACCGGTTGGTGGCTCCAACCGGTACTAAAGGTGCTTCCTATATGAGAAACACTTCAAACAAATTCAGTTTCTCATCTCCCACTTCTCTCTGCTTTGACATCGCGATGCCGCCCCGTCACGCGTCGTCGCCGCCCCTGTCGCGCCGTCCCCGTCGACTCCGCGCCGCTCCTGTCCTCGTCGCGTCGTCCCCATCGACTCCGCACCACCCCCGTCGCCGGCCCATCCCCATTGCCGCACCGGCCCATCGCCGTCCCCTCGCTTCGCCGTTGCCTTGGACCTCGCCTCGCCATCCTGGTCACCTGGACCTCGCCGTCGCTGTCGTCTCGACCTCGCCCGCGCTTGGAGCCCCTCTCCTGTTGGGGAACGTAGTAATTTCAAAAATTTACCTACGCACACACAAGATCATGGTGATGCATAGCAACAAGAGGGGAGAGTGTTGTCCACGTACCCTCATAGATCGAAAGCAGAAGCGTTAGCACAACGCGGTTGATGTAGTCGAACGTCTTCATGATCCGACTGATCCAAGTACCGAACGCACGGCACCTCCGAGTTCAGCACACATTCAGCTCGATGACGTCCCGCGAACTCCGATCCAGCAGAGCTTCACGGGAGAGTTCCGTCAGCACGACGGCGTGGTGATAGCGATGATGTTGCTACCGACGCAGGGCTTCGCCTAAGCACCGCTACGATATGACCAAGGTGGAATAGGGTGGAGGGGGGCACCGCACACGGCTGGAAGAGATCAACTGACCAACTTGTGTGTCTAGAGGTGCCCCCCTGCCCCTGTATATAAAGGAGCAAGGGGGAGGCCGGCCGGCCCTCTATGGGCGCGCCAGGAGGAGGAGTCCTCCTCCTAGTAGGAGTAGGACTCCCCTTTCCTACTCCTACTAGGAGGAGGAAAGGAAGGAGGAGAAGGAGAAGGAAGGAGAAGGAGGAAAAGGAGGAAAGGGGGGCCGGCCCCCTAGTCCTATTTGGTTTGGGCTAGGGGGGCGCGCGCCCTGCCTCCTCTCTTCCACCACTTGGCCCATGAGGCCCATTACTTCTTCCTTGTATTCCCGTAACTCCCCGGTACCCCCGAAAATACCCGAATCACTCGGAACCTTTCCGATGTCCGAATATAGTCATCCAATATATCGATCTTTATGTCTCGACCATTTCGAGACTCCCCGTCATGTCCCCGATCTCATCCGGGACTCCGAACTACCTTCGGTACATCAAATCACATAAACTAATAATACAATCGTCACCGAAACTTTAAGCGTGCTGACCCTACGGGTTCGAGAACTATGTAGACATGACCGAGACATGTCTCCGGTCAATAACCAATAGCGGAACCTGGATGCTCATATTGGCTCTCACATATTCTACGAAGATCTTTATCGGTCAGACCGCATAACAACATACGTTGTTACCTTTGTCATCGGTATGTTACTTGCCCGAGATTCGATCGTCGGTATCTCAATACGTAGTTCAATCTCGTTACCGGCAAGTCTCTTTACTCGTTTCGTAATACATCATCCCACAACTAATTTATTAGTTGCAATGCTTGCAAGGCTTAAGTGATGTGCATTACCGAGAGGGCCTAGAGATACCTCTCCGACAATCGGAGTGACAAATCCTAATCTCGAAATACGCCAACCCAACAAGTACCTTCGGAGACACCTGTAGAGCACCTTTATAATCACCCAGTTACGCTGCGACAGTTGGTAGCACACAAAGTGTTCCTCCGGTAAACGGGAGTTGCATAATCTCATAGTCAAAGGAACATGTATAAGTTATGAAGAAAGCAATAGCAACAAACTCATGACTATGGCTAGGAAACATAACCATCTTCGATTCTAACTCCTAATGAAGATCAAGTGCTAAGCTAATGGAATGGGTCAAGTCAATCACATCATTCTCCTAATGATGTGATCCCCTTAATCAAATGACAACTCATGACTATGGCTAGGAAACATAACCATCTTCGATTAACGAGCTAGTCAAGTAGAGGCATACTAGTGACACTCTGTTTGTCTATGTATTCACACATGTATTATGTTTCCGTTTAATACAATTCTAGCATGAATAATAAACATTTATCATGATATAAGGAAATAAATAATAACTTTATTATTGCCTCTAGGGAATATTTCCTTCAGTCTCCCACTTGCACTAGAGTCAATAATCTAGATTACACAGTAATGATTCTAACACCCATGGAGCCTTGGTGCTGATCATGTTTTGCTCGTGGAAGAGGCTTAGTCAGCGGGTCTGCAACATTCAGATCCGTATATATCTTGCAAATTTCTGTGTCTCCCACTTGGACTAAATCCCGAATGGAATTGAAGCGTCTCTTGATGTGCTTGGTTCTCTTGTGAAATCTGGATTCCTTCGCCAAGGCAATTGCACCAGTATTGTCACAAAAGATTTTCATTGGACCCGATGCACTAGGTATGACACCTAGATCGGATATGAACTCCTTCATCCAGACTCCTTCATTTGCTGCTTCCGAAGCAACTATGTACTCTGCTTCACATGTAGATCCCGCCACGATGCTTTGTTTAGAACTGCACCAACTGACAGCTCCACCGTTCAATATAAATACGTATCCGGTTTGCGATTTAGAATCGTTCAGATCAGTGTCAAAGCTTGCATCAACGTAACCATTTACGATGAGCTCTTTGTCACCTCCATATATGAGAAACATATGCTTAGTCCTTTTCAGGTACTTTAGGATGTTCTTGACCGATGTCCAGTGATCCACTCCAGGATTACTTTGGTACCTCCCTGCTAGACTTATGGCAAGGCACACATCAGGTCTGGTACACAGCATTGCATACATGATAGAGCCTATGGCTGAAGCATAGGGAACATCTTTCATTTTCTCTCTATCTCCTGCGGTGGTCGGACATTGAGTCTTACTCAACTTCAGAACTTGTAATACAGGCAAGAACCCTTTCTTTGCCTGGTCCATTTTGAACTTCTTCAAAACTTTGTCAAGGTATGTGCTTTGTGAAAGTCCAATTAAGCGTCTTGATCTATCTCTATAGATCTTAATGCCCAATATGTAAGCAGCTTCACCGAGGTCTTTCATTGAAAAACTCTTATTCAAATATCCCTTTATGCTATCCAGAAATTCTATATCATTTCCAATCAATAATATGTCATCCACATATAATATCAGAAATGCTATAGAGCTTCCACTCACTTTCTTGTAAATACGGGCTTCTCCAAAAGTCTGTACAAAACCAAATGCTTTGATCACAATATCAAAGCGTTTATTCCAACTCCGAGAAGCTTGCACCAGTCCATAAATGGATCGCTGGAGCTTGCACACTTTGTTAGCTCACTTTGGATCGACAAAACCTTCTGGTTGCATCATATACAACTCTTCTTCCAGAAATCCATTCAGGAATGCAGTTTTAACATCCATTTGCCAAATTTCATAATCATAAAATGCAGCAACTGCTAACATGATTCGGACAGACTTAAGCATCGCTACGGGTGAGAAGGTCTCATCGTAGCCAATCCCTTGAACTTGTCGAAAACCTTTTGCAACAAGTCGAGCTTTGTAGACAGTAACATTACCGTCAGCGTCAGTCTTCTTCTTGAAGATCCATTTATTCTCAATTGCTTGCCGATCAATGGGCAAGACAACCAAAGTCCACACTTTGTTCTCATACATGGATCCCATCTCAGATTTCATGGCTTCTAGCCATTTTGCGAAATCTGGGCTCACCATCGCTTCTTCATAGTTCGTAGGTTCATCATGATCTAGTAGCATGACTTCCAGAATAGGATTACCATACCACTCTGGTGCGGATCTTATTCTGGTTGATCTACGAGGTTCGGTAGTAACTTGATCTAAAGATTCATGATCATTATCATTAGCTTCCTCACTAATTGGTGTAAGTGTCACAGAAACCGGTTTCTGTGATGTACTACTTTCCAATAAGGGAGCAGGTACAGTTACCTCATCAAGTTCTAATTTCCTCCCACTCACTTCTTTCGAGAGAAACTCCTTCTCTAGAAAGGATCCATTCTTAGCAACGAAAGTCTTGCCTTCGGATCTGTGATAGAAAGTGTACCCAACAGTTTCCTTTGGGTATCCTATGAAGACACATTTCTCCGATTTGGGTTCGAGCTTATCAGGTTGAAGCTTTTTTACATAAGCATCGCAGCCCCAAACTTTCAGAAACGACAACTTTGGTTTCTTGCCAAACCACAGTTCATAAGGCGCCGTCTCAACGGATTTCGATGGTGCCCTATTTAACGTGAATGCAGCCATCTCTAAAGCATAACCCCAAAATGATAGCGGTAAATCTATAAGAGACATCATAGATCGCACCATATCTAGTAAAGTATGATTATGACATTCGGACACACCATTACGCTGTGGTGTTCCGGGTGGCGTGAGTTGCGAAACTATTCCGTATTGTTCAAATGTAGACCAAACTCGTAACTCAAATATTCTCCTCCACGATCAGATCGTAGAAACTTTATTTCTTGTTACGATGATTTTCAACTTCACTCTGAAATTCTTTGAACTTTTCAAATGTTTCAGACTTATGTTTCATCAAATAGATATACCCATATCAGCTTAAATCATCTGTGAAGGTGAGAAAATAACGATATCCGCCATGAGCCTCAATATTCATCGGACCACATACATCTGTATGTATGATTTCCAACAAATCCATTGCTCTCTCCATAGTACCGGAGAACAGCGTTTTTGTCATCTTGCCCATGAGGCACGGTTCGCAAGTACCAAGTGATTCATAATCAAGTGATTCCAAAAGTCCATCAGTATGGAGTTTCTTTATGCGCTTTACACTGATATGACCTAAACGGCAGTGCCACAAATAAGTTACACTATCATTATCAACTCTGCATATTTTGGTTTCAACATTATGAATATGTGTATCACTACTATCGAGATTCATCAAAAATAGACCACTCTTCAAGGGTGCATGACCATAAAAGATATTACTCATATAAATAGAACAACCATTATTGTCTGATTTAAATGAATAACCGTCTCGCATCAAACAAGATCCAGATATAATGTTCATGCTCAACGCTGGCACCAAATAACAATTATTTAGGTCTAAAACTAATCCTGAAGGTAGATGTAGAGGTAGCGTGCCGACCGCGATCACATCGACTTTGGAACCATTTCCCACGCGCATCGTCACCTCGTCCTTTGCCAGTGTTCGCTTAATCCGTAGTCCCTGTTTCGAGTTGCAAATGTTAGCAACAGAACCAGTATCAAATACCCAGGTGCTACTGTGAGCTCTAGTAAGGTACACATCAATAACATGTATATCACATATACCTTTGTTCACCTCTCCATCCTTCTTATCCGCCAAATACTTGGGGCAGTTCGGCTTCCAGTGTCCAGTCTGCTTGCAGTAGAAGCACTCAGTTTCAGGCTTAGGTCCAGATTTGGGTTTCTTCTCCTGAGCAGTAACTTGCTTAATGTTCTTCTTGAAGTTCCCCTTCTTCTCCCCTTTGCCCTTTTTCTTGAAACTGGCGGTCTTGTTGACCATCAACACTTGATGCTCCTTCTTGATTTCTACCTTCGCAGCCTTTAGAATTGCGAAGAGCTCGGGAATTGTCTTATCCATCCCTTGCATGTTATAGTTCATCAGGAAGCTCTTGTAGCTTGGTGGCAGTGATTGAAGAACTCTGTCAATGACACTATCAACAGGAAGATTAACTCGCAGTTGAGTCAAGTGATTATGATACCCAGACATTTTGACTATATGTTCACTGACAGAACTATTCTCCTCCATCTTGCAGCTATAGAATTTATTGGAGACTTCATATCTCTCAATCCGGACATTTGCTTGAAATATTAACTTCAACTCCTGGAACATCTCATATGCTCCATGACGTTCAAAACATCGTTGAAGTCCTGATTCTAAGCCGTAAAGCTTGGCACACTGAACTATCGAGTAGTCATCAGCTTTGTTCTGCCAGACGTTCATAACATCTGGTGTTGCTCCAGCAGCAGGCCTGGCACATAGCGGTGCTTCCAGGATGTAATTCTTCTGTGCAGCAATGAGGATAATCCTCAAGTTACGGACCCAGTCCGTGTATTTGCTACCATCATCTTTCAACTTTGCTTTCTCAAGGAACGCATTAAAATTCAACGGAACAACAGCACGGGCCATCTATCTACAATCAAACATAGACAATCAAGAGACTATCAGGTACTAAGTTCATGATAAATTTAAGTTAAATTAATCATATTACTTAAGAACTCCCACTTAGAAAGACATCCCTCTAATCTTCTAAGTGATCACGTGATCCAAATCAACTAAACCATAACCGATCATCACGTGAAATGGAGTAGCTTTCAATGGTGAACATCAATATGTTGATCATATCTACTATATGATTCATGCTCGACCTTTCGGTCTCAGTGTTCCGAGGCCATATCTGCATATGATAGGCTCGTCAAGTTTAACCTGAGTATTCTGCGTGTGCAAAACTGGCTTGCACCCGTTGTAGATGGACGTAGAGTTTAGAACACCCGATCATCACGTGGTATCTGGGCACGACGAACTTTGGCAACGGTGCATACTCAGGGAGAACACTTTTATCTTGAAATTTAGTGAGAGATCATCTTATAATGCTACTGTCAATCAAAGCAAGATAAGATGCATAAAAGATAAACATCACATGCAATCAATATAAGTGATATGATATGGCCATCATCATCTTGTGCTTGTGATCTCCATCTCCGAAGCACCGTCATGATCACCATCGTCACCGGCGCGACACCTTGATCACCATCGTAGCATCGTTGTCGTCTCGCCAATCTTATGCTTCCACGACTATCGCTAGCGCTTAGTGATAAAGTGAAGTATTACAGCGCAATTGCATTGCATACAATAAAGCGACAACCATATGGCTCCTGCCAGTTGCCGATAACTCGGTTACAAAACATGATCATCTCATACAATAAAATTTAGCATCATGTCTTGACCATATCACATCACAACATGCCCTGCAAAAACAAGTTAGACGTCCTCTACTTTGTTGTTGCAAGTTTTACGTGGCTGCTATGGGCTTAGCAAGAACCGTTCTTACCTACGCATCAAAACCACAATGATAGTTTGTCAAGTTGGTGCTGTTTTAACCTTCGCAAGGACCGGGCGTAGCCACACTTGGTTCAACTAAAGTTGGAGAAACTGACACCCGCTAGCCACCTGTGTGCAAAGCACGTCGGTAGAACCAGTCTCGCGTAAGCGTACGCGTAATGTCGGTTCGGGCCGCTTCATCCAACAATACCGCCGAACCAAAGTATGACATGCTGGTAAGCAGTATGACTTATATCGCCCACAACTCACTTGTGTTCTACTCGTGCACAACATCAACGCATAAAACCTAGGCTCTGATACCACTGTTGGGAAACGTGGTAATTTCAAAAATTTACCTACGCACACGCAAGATCATGGTGATGCATAGCAACGAGAGGGGAGACTATTGTCCATGTACCCTCGTAGACCGAAAGCGGAAGCGTTAGCACAACATGGTTGATGTAGTCGAACGTCTTCACGATCTGACCGATCCAAGTACTGAATGCACGGCACCTCCGAGTTCAGCACACGTTTAGCTCGATGACGTCCCGCGAACTCCGATCCAGCAGAGCTTCACGGGAAAGTTCCGTCAGCACGATGGCGTGGTGACAGTGATGATGTTGCTACCGACGCAGGGCTTCGCCTAAGCATCGCTACGATATGACCGAGGTTGAATATGGTGGAGGGGGGCACCGCACACGGCTGGGAGAGATCAACTGATCAACTTGTGTGTCTAGAGGTGCCCCCCTGCCCCTGTATATAAAGGAGCTGTTGGGGATCGTAGCAGAAATTTCAAATTTTCTACGCATCACCAAGATCAATCTATGGAGTAATCTAGCAACAAGGGGAAGGGGAGTGCATCTACATACCCTTGTAGATTGATAAGCGGAAGCGTTCAAGTGAACGGGGTTGATGGAGTCGTACTCGTCGTGATCCAAATCACCGATGATCCTAGCGCCGAACGGATGGCACCTCCGCGTTCAACACACGTACGGAACGGAGACATCTCCCACGCCTTGATCCAGCAAGGAGGAGGGAGAGGTTGAGGAAGAGAGTCCAACAGTAGCATGATGGCGTGGTGGTGATGGAGTGGCAGTTCTCCGGCAGGGCTTCGCCAAGCTCACGCAGAGGAGGAGAGGTATTGGAGGGGAGGGGCTGCGCCAGGTTCAAGGGTGTGGCCGCCCTCCCACCCCTCCACTATTTATAGGTGGGGAGAGAGGGGGGCGGCCCCCTTTAGATCCCATCTAAGGTTGGGGGCGGCGGCCAAGGGGGGAGGAGTGCCTCCCAAGTCAAGTGGAGGCCCTCCCCCTTAGGGTTTCCCCTCTCCCATGCGCATGGGCCTTGGGGGGCTGGTGCCCTTGGCCCATTAAGGTTAGGGCGCCCTCCTACAGCCCATGCTACTGTATTAGATGTGGTGGAACATTTTCTGGACCTCCGGACCCCTCCAGAATCCTCCGGAACATTCCGGAAGCTTCCCGGTACAATACCAGAAAAAATCGAACTTTTCCTGGAACCCGAACAACAACTTTCCATATATAAATCTTTACCTCTGGAGCATTCCGGAACTCCTCGTGACGTCTGGGATCTCATCCGGGACTCCGAACAACATTCGGTAATCACATACAAGTCTTCCTAATAACCCTAGCGTCATCGAACCTTAAGTGTGTAGACCCTACGGGTTCGGGAACCATGCAGACATGACCGAGACAACTCTCCGGCCAATAACCAACAGCGGGATCTGGATACCCATGTTGGCTCCCACATGTTCCACGATGATCTCATCGGATGAACCACGATGTCGAGGATTCAATCAATCCCGTATTCAATTCCCTTTGTCCAGCGGTATTGTACTTGCCCGAGATTCGATCATCGATATCCCGATACCTTGTTCAATCTCGTTACTGGCAAGTCTCTTTACTCGTTCCATAACACATCATCCCATGATCAACTCCTTGGTCACATTGTGCACATTATGATGATGTCCTACCGAGTGGGCCCAGAGATACCTCTCCGTTACACGGAGTGACAAATCTCAGTCTCGATTCGTGCCAACCCAATAGACACTTTCGGAGATACCTGTAGTGAACCTTTATAGCCACCCAGTTACGTTGTGACGTTTGGCACACCCAAAGCACTCCTACGGTATCCGGGAGTTGCACAATCTCATGGTCTAAGGAAATGATACTTGACATTAGAAAAGCTTTAGCAAACGAACTACACGATCTTGTGCTAGGCTTAGGATTGGGTCTTGTCCATCACATCATTCTCCTAATGATGTGATCCCGTTATCAACGACATCCAATGTCCATGGTCAGGAAACTATAACCATCTATTGATCAACGAGCTAGTCAACTAGAGGCTTACTAGGGACATGGTGTTGTCTATGTATCCACACATGTATCTGAGTTTCCGATCAATACAATTCTAGCATGGATAATAAACGATTATCATGAACAAGGAAATATAATAATAACCAATTTATTATTGCCTCTAGGGCATATTTCCAACAGTCTCCCACTTGCACTCGAGTCAATAATCTAGTTCACATCGCCATGTGATTAACACTCACAGGTCATATCGCCATGTGACCAATATCCAAAGAGTTTACTAGATTCACTAATCTAGTTCACATCACTATGTGATTAATACTCAATGAGTTCTGGGTTTGTTCATGTTATGCTTGTGATTAACACTCACAGGTCATATCGCCATGTGACCAATATCCAAAGAGTTTACTAGATTCACTAATCTAGTTCACATCACTATGTGATTAATACTCAATGAGTTCTGGGTTTGTTCATGTTATGCTTGTGAGAGAGGTTGTAGTCAACGGGTCTTGCCATATTCAGACCCCTATGTATTTCGCAAAACTTTATGTCATATCGTAGATGCTGCTACCACGTTCCACTTGGAGCTATTCCAAATTGTTGCTCCATTATACGTATCCGGTATCTCTACTCAGAGCTATCCGGATAGGTGTTAAGCTTGCATCGACGTAACTCTTTACGTCGAACTCTTTATCACCTCCATAACCGAGAAACATTTCCTTATTCCTCTAAGGACAATTTTGACCGCTATCTGGTGATCCAGTCCTAGATCACCTTTGTACCCTCTTGCCAGACATGTGTCAAGGTACACATCAGGTGCGGTACTCAGCATGGCATACCGTATAGAGCCTATGACAAAAGCATAGGGGACGACCTTCGTCCATCCTCTTTCTTCTGCCGTGGTCAATCTTTGAGTCTTACTCAACTTCACACCTTACAACTCAGGTAAGAACCCCTTCTTTGACTGATCTATTTTGAACTCTTTCAAAAACATGTCAAGGTGTGCGTTCTTTGAAAGTATCATTAGGCGTTTTGATCTATCTCTATAGATCTTGATGCCCAATATGTAAGCAGCTTTATCCAGGTCTTCCTTTGAAAATCACTCTTAAAACAACCGTTTATGCTTTCCAGAAATTCTACATCATTTCGAATCAACAATATGTCATCCACTTATACTTATCAGAAGTGTTGTAGTGCTCCCACTCACTTTCTTGTAAATACAAGTTTCTAGCAAACATTGTATAAACCTAAAAGCTTTGCTCACTCCATCAAAACATATATTCCGATTCCGAGATGCTTCCTCTAGTCCATAGAAGGATTGCTGGAGCCAGCATACCTTTTAGCATCCTTAGGATCGACAAAACCTTTTATTGTATCACATACATCTTTTCTTATGAAAACTGGTAAGAAAACTTGTTTTGACATCCATCTATAAGATTTCATAATCAAAAAATACAACTAATGCTAACATGATTCCGACGGACTTAAGCATCGCTACGGGTGAGAAATTCTCATCGTAGTCAACTCCTTGAACTTGTGAAAAGACTCTTTCCCACAAGTCGAGCTTCATAGACGGTAACATTACCGCCCATGTCTGTCTTCTTCTTAAAGATCCATTTATCTCAATGGCTTGCCGATCATCGGGCAAGTCCACCAAAGTCCATACTTTGTTCTGATATATGGATCCTATCTCGGATTTCATGGCTTCTAACCATTTGTCGAAATACGGGCCCACCATCGCTTCTCCATAGCTCGTAGGTTCATTGTTGTCTAAGACAGGATTACCGTACCACTTAGGAGTAGTACATATCCTTGTCGACCTACGAGGTTCGATAGCAACTTGATCCGAAGCTTCATGATCACTATCGTTAACTTCCTATTCAACAGACGTAGGCGCCATAGAAAACATCTTTCTGTGTTGCATCACTCTCTGGTTGAAGTAAAGGTTCGACAACCTCATCAAGTTCTATCTTCCTCCCACTCAATTCTTTCGAGAGAAACTCCTTCTCGAGAAAGGACCCGTTCTTAGCGACAAACAATTTTCCCTCGGATCTGAAATAGAAGGTGTACCCAACTGTCACCTTTGGGTATCCTATGAAGATGTGTTTGTCCGCTTTGAGTTCGAGCTTCTCCGGCTGAAGCCTTAAGCATCGCAGCCCCAAACATTAAGAAACGACAATTTTTGGTTTCTTGCCAAACCAATGTTCGACGTCGTCTCAACGGACTTAGATGGTGCCCTATCTAAAGTGAATGCAGCTGTCTCTAACGCATAACCTCAAAATGAAAACAGTAGATCGGCAAGAGACATCATAGATCGCACCATATCTCATAGGGTTCGATTACGACGTTCAGACACACCATTACCCTGTGGTGTTTCAGGTGGCTTCAATTGTGAAACAATTCCACAGTGTCTTAAGTGTTTGCCAAACTCATAACTCGGAAATTCTCATTGATCAGATCGTAGGAATTTGATCTTCTTGTTATGATGATTCTTAACTTCACTCTGAAATCGCTTGAACTTTTCAAACGTTTCAGACTTGTGCTTCATTAAGTAAATATACCTATATCTACTCAAATTGTCAATGAAGATGAGAAAATAGCGATGTCCACCGCACGCTTCAATTTCTCATTGGATCACACGCATCAGCATGTATGATTTCCAACAAGTCACTTGCCGATTTCATTGTACCTGAAAACGGGGTCTTAGTCATCCTGCCCATGAAGCATGGCTCGCATGTATCAAGCGATTCAAAATCAAGTGACTCCAAACATCCATCGACATGGAGTTTCTTCATGCATCTTACGCCAATATGACCTAAGCGGCAGTGCCACAAGAAAGTGGTACTATCATTACTAACTCTACATCTTTTGGCGTGAACATGTGTATTACCACGACCGAGATTCAATGAACCATTCACATAGGGTGCATGACCATGAAAGGTATTATTCATGTAAACAGAATAACCATTATTCTCTAACTTAAATGAATAATTGTATTGCGATGAACATGATCTAATCATATTCATGCTCAACGTAGACACCTGATAACATTTATCTAGGTTCAATACTAATCCCGAAGGCAGATGGAGCGTGCAATGGTGATCTCATCAACTTTGGAAACACTTCCAACACACATCGTCACCTCGCCCTTAGCCAGTCTCCGTTTAGTCCGTAGCTTTTGCTTCAAGTCACCAATAATAGCAACTGAACCGGTATCCAATACCCAGGTGCTACCAGGAGTACTAGTAAGGTACACATTAATAACACGTATATACTTTGTTGAAGTTGCCAGCCTTCTTATCTACCATGCATTTGGGGTAATTGCGCTACCAGTGACCTTTCCCCTTACAATAGAAGCAATTAGTCTCGGGTTTGGGTTCAACCTTGGGTTCCTTCACTGGAGCGGCAACTGGTTTGCCATCCATGAAGTTTCCCTTCTAGCCCTTGTCCTTCTTGAAACCAGTGGTCTTGTTAAACCATCAACACTTGATGCTCCTTCTTGATTTCTACCTTTTGCAGTCTTAAGCACCGCGAACAACTCTGGGATCATCTCCATCCCTTGCATGTCATAGTTCATCATGAAGATCTAGTAGCTTAGTGATAGTGACTAGAGAACTCTATCAATTACTATCTTATCTGGAAGTTTAACTCCCACTTGATTCAAGTGATTGTAGAACCCAGACATTCTGAGCACATGCTCACTAGCTGAGCTATTCTCCTCCATCTTGTAGGAAAAGAACTTGTCAATGGTCTCATACCTCTCGATACGGGCATGAGCCTAAAATCCCAATTTCAGCTCTTGGAACATCTCATATGTCTTATGGCGTTCAAAACGTCATTGGAATCCCGATTCTAAGACGTAAAGTATGGTGCACTAAACTATCAAGTAGTCATCAGAATGTGTCTGTCAGGTGTTCACAACATCCACAGACGACGTTGTAGGGGTTTGCACATTGAGCGGTGCATCAAAGACGTAAGCCTTCTGTGTAGCAGTGAGGACACTCCTCGGACTACGGACCTAGTCCGCATCATTGCTTACAATATCTTTCAACTTAATCTTTCTCTAGGAACATATTGAAATAGGGAGCTACAACGTGAGCTATTTATCTACAACATATTTGCAAAGACAATTTAGACTATGTTCATGATAATTGAGTTCATCTAATCAAATTATTTAATGAACTCCCACTCAGATAGACATCCCTCTAGTCATCTAAGTGAAACATGATCTGAATCAACTAGGCCGTGTCCGATCATCATGTGAGACGGACTAGTCATCAACGGTGAACATCTCATGTTGATCGTATCTTCTATACGACTCATGTTCGACCTTTCGGTCTTCCGTGTTCCGAGGCCATGTCTGTACATGCTAGGCTCGTCAAGTCAACCTAAGTGTTTCGCATGTGTCCCGAGGCCATGTCTGTACATGCTAGGCTCGTCAACACCCGTTGTATTCGAACGTTAGAATCTATCACACCCGATCATCACGTGGTGCTTCGAAACAACGAACCTTTGCAACGGTGCACAGTTAGGGGGAACACTTTTCTTGAAATTTTAGTGAGGGATCATCTTATTTAAGCTACCATCGTTCTAAGCAAATAAGATGTAAAACATGATAAACATCACATGCAATCAAATAGTGACATGATATGGCCAATATCATTTTGCTCCTTTTGATCTCCATCTTAGGGGCTCCATGATCATCGTTGTCACCGGCATGACACCATGATCTCCATCATCATGATCTCCATCATCGTGTCTTCTTGAAGTTGTCTCGTCATCTATTACTTCTACTACTATGGCTAACGCTTTAGCAATAAAGTAAAGTAATTACATGACGTTTATGTTGACACGCAGGTCATAAATAAATTAAGACAACTCATATGGCTCCTGCCGGTTGTCATACTCATCGACATGCAAGTCGTGATTCCTATTACAAGAACATGATCAATCTCATACATCACATATATCATTCATCACATCCTTTTGGCCATATCACATACAAGGCATATGCTGCAAAAACAAGTTAGACGTCCTCTAATTGTTGTGGCTGCTATAGGTTTCTAGCAAGAACGTTTCTTACCTACGCGAAAACCACAACATGATATGCCAATTTCTATTTACCCTTCATAAGGACCCTTTTCATCGAATCCGATCCGACTAAAGTGGGAGAGACAGACACCCGCTAGCCACCTTATGCAACTAGTGCATGTCAGTCGGTGGAACCAGTCTCACGTAAGAGTACGTGTAAGGTCGGTCCGGGCCGCTTCATCCCACGATGCCGCCGAATCAAGATAAGACTAGTAACGGCAAGTAAATTAACAAAATCGACGCCCACAACAACTTGTGTTCTACTCGTGCATAGAAACTACGCATAGACCTAGCTCATGATGCCACTGTTGGGGATCGTAGCAGAAATTTAAAATTTTCTACGCATCACCAAGATCAATCTATGGAGTAATCTAGCAACGAGGGGCAGGGGAGTGCATCTACATACCCTTGTAGATCGATAAGCGGAAGCGTTCAAGTGAACGGGGTTGATGGAGTCGTACTCGTCGTGATCCAAATCACCGATGATCCTAGCGCCGAACGGACGGCACCTCCGCGTTCAACACACGTACGGAACGGAGACGTCTCCCACGCCTTGATCCAGAAAGGAGGAGGGAGAGGTTGAGGAAGAGAGTCCAACAGCAGCACGACGGTGTGGTGGTGATGGAGTGGCAGTTATCCGGCAGGGCTTCGCCAAGCTCACGCGGAGGAGGAGAGGTATTGGAGGGGAGGGGCTGCGCCAGGTTCAAGGGTGTGGCCGCCCTCCCACCCCTCCACTATTTATAGGTGGGGAGAGAGGGGGCCGGCCCCCTTTAGATCCCATCTAAGGTTGGGGGCGGCGGCCAAGGGGGGAGGAGTGCCTTCCAAGTCAAGTGGAGGCCCTCCCCCTTAGGGTTTCCCCTCTCCCATGCGCATGGGCCTTGGGGGGGCTAGTGCCCTTGGCCCATTAAGGTTAGGACGCCCCCCTATAGACCATGCTACTGTATTGGACGTGGTGGAACATTTTCCGGACCTCCGGACCCCTCCGGAATCCTCCAGAACATTCCGGAAGCTTCCCGGTACAATACCGGAAAAAACCGAACTTTTCCCGGAACCCGAACAACAACTTTTCATATATAAATCTTTACCTCCGGACCATTCCGGAACTCCTCGTGACGTCCGGGATCTCATCCGGGACTCCGAACAACATTCAGTAATCACATACAAGTCTTCCTAATAACCCTAGCGTCATCGAACCTTAAGTGTGTAGACCCTACGGGTTCGGGAACCATGCAGACATGACCGAGACAACTCTCCGGCCAATAACCAACAGCGGGATCTGGATACCCATGTTGGCTCCCACATGTTCCACGATGATCTCATCGGATGAACCACGATGTCGAGGATTCAATCAATCCCGTATTCAATTCCCTTTGTCCAGCGGTATTGTACTTGCCCGAGATTCGATCGTCGGTATCCCGATACCTTGTTCAATCTCGTTACCAGCAAGTCTCTTTACTCGTTCCGTAACACATCATCCTGTGATCAACTCCTTGGTCACATTGTGCACATTATGATGATGTCCTACCGAGTGGGCCCAGAGATACCTCTCCGTTACACGGAGTGACAAATCCCAGTCTCGATTCGTGCCAACCCAACAAACACTTTCGAAGATACCTGTAGTAAACCTTTATAGCCACCCAGTTACGTTGTGACGTTTCGCACACCTAAAGCACTCCTACGGTATCCGGGAGTTGCACAATCTCATGGTCTAAGGAAATGATACTTGACATTAGAAAAGCTTTAGCAAACGAACTACACGATCTTGTGCTAGGCTTAGGATTGGGTCTTGTCCATCACATTATTCTCCTAATTAATGATGTGATCCCGTTATCAACGACATCCAATGTCCATGGTCAGGAAACTGTAACCATCTATTGATCAACGAGCTAGTCAACTAGAGGCTTACTAGGGACATGGTGTTGTCTATGTATCCACACATGTATCTGAGTTTCCGATCAATACAATTCTAGCATGGATAATAAACGATTATCATGAACAAGGTAATATAATAATAACCAATTTATTATTGCCTCTAGGGCATATGTCCAACAGGAGCAAGGGGGGAGGCCGGCCGGCCCTCTATGGGCGCGCCAGGAGGAGGAGTCCTCCTAGTAGGAGTATGACTTCCCTTTCCTACTCCTACTAGGAGGAGGAAAGGAAGGAGGAGAAGGAGAAGGAAGGAGAAGGAGGAAAAGGAGGAAAGGGGGGAGGGCCCCCTAGTACAATTCGGTTTGGGCTAGGGGGGCCGCGCGCCCTGCCTCCTCTCTTCCACCACTTGGCCCATGAGGCCCATTACTTCTTCCTTATATTCCCGTAACTCCCCGGTACCCCCGAAAATACCCGAATCACTCGGAACATTTCTGATGTCCGAATATAGTCGTCCAATATATTGATCTTTACATCTCGACCATTTCGAGACTCCTCGTCATGTCCCTGATCTCATCCGGGACTCTGAACTACCTTCGGTACATCAAATCACATAAACTCATAATACAATCGTCACCGAAACTTTAAGCATGCGGACCCTACGGGTTCGAGAACTATGTAGACATGACCGAGACATGTCTCCGGTCAATAACCAATAGCGGAACCTGGATGCTCATATTGGCTCCCACATATTCTACGAAGATCTTTCTCGGTCAGACCGCATAACAACATACGTTGTTCCCTTTTTCATCGGTATGTTACTTGCCCGAGATTCGATCGTCGGTATCTCAATACGTAGTTCAATCCCGTTACCGGCAAGTCTCTTTACTCGTTCCGTAATAGATCGTCCCGCAACTAACTTATTAGTTGCAATGCTTGCAAGGCTTAAGTGATGTGCATTACCGAGAGGGCCCAGAGATACCTCTCCGACAATCGGAGTGACAAATCCTAATCTCGAAATACGCCAACCCAACAAGTACTTTCGGAGACACCTGTAGACCACCTTTATAATCACCCAATTACGTTGTGACGTTTGGTAGCACACAAAGTGTTCCTCCGGTAAACGGGAGTTGCATAATCTCATAGTCATAGGAACATGTATAAGTTATGAAGAAAGCAATAGCAACAAACTAAACGATCAAGTGTTAAGCTAATGGAATGGGTCAAGTCAATCACATCATTCTCCTAATGATGTGATCCCCTTAATCAAATGACAACTCATGTCTATGGCTAGGAAACATAACCATCTTCGATTAACGAGCTAGTCAAGTAGAGGCATACTAGTGACACTCTGTTTGTCTATGTATTCACACATGTATTATGTTTCCGGTTAATACAATTCTAGCATGAATAATAAACATTTAACATGATATAAGGAAATAAATAATAACTTTATTATTGCCTCTAGGGCATATTTCCTTCATCTCCCCCCTCTCCTCCCTCCAATCAAAGCAGTCGCACTGCCAGCGCTGTAGGTGCACACACACGCGCGCACACACACACAATTTTTCTATTTTAGTTTTTTCTATTTTTTCTGTTTTTAGTTTTTAGTTTTCTGTCAAATAGTATAATGTCAAAGGTTTTAGATATAATAATGTTATAGAAATTTTAGTTATATAGAAATGTTAGAAATTTTAGAAATGTTAGTTTTAGCTAGATGAATTAGATTAATTTCAAATTGTTAGACGATGATCGATGTTTTTTTAGTTTCTCATAATTTTAGTTATAGAAATTTAAAATTTGTATATAAGAAATCACAATCCAATCATTTAAAAAATGTTACTTTTGCGACATATAGTATTTGTTCTTGATGATGTTTGGCCCGCATCCTCGCCGTCGACCCGTTCGCGACGACGTCCTGCTTCAGAGGACCCATGTCCGGGACTGGGCTAGCTCCGCCGGGCTGGCACTGGGAGGTGCTACCTTTAGGGGCTCACCGCTTGGTGAGGAACCCCGCCCAGGGTCCCGTCGTCGACCATGAGCTCCTTTGGTGGCGTTCACGTGGGCCACGTTCGGTGCGGAGGGAGTCGGCCCCGCCGGAGGTGGTGCGTCGTTGTGTCAGGGAGGACGACGAGAACGTCCGTTGCTACATGGCTGCTATGGATGTCAGGTTCTCCAATACCTGACAGGTTCTTTGGGGAGATGACTGGAGCTATGATCCTGTGATGGTTCCTTCTCTTTGGGTGTCCACCGCCCGCGCCTCAAGAACCGCGAGTGGCCTAGATTATTCTGTAGTATTCGATCTTTATTAGCTAGCTAACTAGTGATATATTCGATATATAATATTCGAGACGATGTATTTGAGATTATATATTACTCGAGACGATGTATTCGAGATTATATATTATTCGAGACGATGCATATTATGTATTATGATTCAGTTATTCCTTATTGATTGCATGCATGCATTGTAATTTGAATACTAAATTGTTTTATATTTTTCTGGATTAGTTAAATAAAAGCTATGGCGGACAATACCGCCAGAGAGGGAGAGAGGTTCTGTTGGAGATCATACGCTCCCCTCATAGGCCAGATGATCAAAATGAAGAAGATGACGGCTCCCAATATCTGAACAATACCGGGGAGGGTGATGATATGATATTCGATCGCGACGACCGAATTGATGATGTCATGTACTATGATTCTGATGACGCCGAAAATGTTGATCTTGAAATAACAGAGACCGGCGAGGTATATTTATATAAGCAAGCATCTGGTGATCATCACATGTTTTAAATGATTTGGAGATATATTAATGAACCGATCTTTCTTCTTTCAGCCCTCCGGATCAAGCAAATCTTCTACAGGCAGCAGGACAGTGCGAGGCCCGGGCAAAAATTTAAAAGATGGCGTAATGTACAACATTAATGCCATCATAACTGATGGTGAACCAGTAGCACCTAAGAACATTGCGAACACGTTCGTTTGTCAGTGCGGACTTCTTGTGAAGGACCAACTCCCGATCTCCCTTCAAGAATGGAAAGATCCAGCAAATAAACGTCCAGATCTTATTTTTGTAGACGACAGAGCAAAATCTCTGCTTTGGGAAAAACTCATGGAACATTTCACCCTACCCGATCATTTCACAGATGCAGATGTGCAGAAAGTCAAGGACGCTGCTCTTAGGAAGATGGCTACTGCATTCAGAAACCACAAGAAAATTATATGGGCCAACTACGTCAAAGGAGGAAAGAAGACTCCAGAATTCAACTGAACACTGGAGAAGCAAAGAGAATACTGGCCTACTTTCGTGAAATTCAAGGAATCAGAATTATCTAAGGAACGGTCGAGAAAAAACAAAGCCAATGCCGTAAAAAAGGAGCAGTTCCATAGGCTGGGGCCATGTGGCTACGCGGTGGCAATGCCTAAGTGTGATAAGTTTGAGCTAGAGATGCAGGCTGCACAGGTCACTCCAGTTACATTGAGCTGGCCCCCCAGGTGCATACCTTGGTTCTATGCGCATGGGCATTGTACCCGAAGACAGGCGAGGTTTCGAAGAAGGCATGTCTTAAAGGAGCCGAAGATAAGTTACTTGAAGCAATAAAAGATGCTCGAAAGGGGGTGTTCACGCCCAACAGAGAGAACGACGAGCTTACATGCGTCCTGGGAAATCCTGAACACCCGGGAAGAACACGAGGCAAGGGCGTTATTCTGTGGTATGAGGGCTTTTCAGACTGGAAAGCCGACTACATAAGCCGTGCGAGAAGGAAGATGGAGGAGGAGAAGAAGAGGAAGCTGGAGGAGGATCAGAGGAAGCACGAAGTAGAATGCCTTCAAGGCCTAGAATCAGCGCACGCGGACTTGGCACTCAAATTCCAGCGGCAGCAGCAGCAGGTCGACTCACTTAGACAGGAAAGGGGGTCTTAGCAGCTAACGCATAATCCAGCACTGGATAGCATCGTCCCATCCATCCCAAGAAGCAGCGTGGGTTCCGACAGAGGAGACGCACTGCTGGATAGATACCCTGTGGATGACATCATGGAGAACACTAACTGTGAGCGACACTTCAAAATGAAGAACATATCCATGAAGGTGGCGGATGTCGTTGCTTATACAAATTTCCCCGAAGCAACCTTCCATTGCAACCCGATTCCAACCGTCTATGCTCGTGTCGTGGTTGATGAGGTGGTGGACCAATATTCGGGGCTAGAGCTTGACATTCCTGGAGGTGACGAGGAGCACACACTGGAAGAGGCCATACATCGTATCATCCTATGGAGAAAGGATTGCATCATCTTTCAAAGGCCACCGACACCGCGTCAGCTGACTCCTCCTTGAAGTCCGCCACCGTGTCAGCAGACTCCCGCTCCTCCAAGTCCACCAACGCGTCAGGCCACACCTCCTCCTCCAAGTCCGGCACAGCGTCAAGCCGCTCCTCCTGCTTCAAGTCTGGCACAGTGTCAGGCCACTCCTCCTGCTTCAAGTTCGGCACAGCGTCAGGCTACTCCTCCTGCTTCAAGTCCGACACCACGTCAGGCCACTCCTCCTGCTCCAACTCAGCCACGCCAGCCATCTCCGCCGCCTCAGCAATCACGGAAGAGAGCCGCCACAGCTATGGTACGTAGCGGTACAAGTCGAGATAGTACAGGAGGTACAGGCGAAGGCAAGCGATTTGAATATGGTCCAAGCCTCGTGCCACTTCCACTGAGGCCTTACGACATGACCATGGAGCAAAACGCAGCCATAGTGAAGGCCCAAGTGGACGCCCATTTTGGACCAAAACCGTCAGCGCCGCCAAGGGAGAAAGTGCGTGAGGATAAGATTGACCACTTTATTCGTATGGCTCAAGCACCAGCTCCCAAGCCTGTTGACTCAGACTATGAGCGCCAAATCAGGAAGGCACATCGAGCACGACTAAAGAAGGAGTCGAGCTCGAGCTCGACCAAGCAGATGGCAAAGAATGCGGGAAAACAGTTCCCCAGCTGGGAGAACAGGCGGCGCAATCGATCCCCCCGCTTGTTGTACCAACACATGAGAGTACCGGCGCCGGTCAGCTGGCAATAACCGACGAGCATAGAAGGCAGGTTGAAGAGCTCGGTATCACTGTTGGGCAACTCCTAGTGATCGAGCCCATGGATACGATTAGAGAGGAGGATATAAAACGAAAATATGTCCGCGGTGAACCTATGGTCAAGCCTGAGGAGGTCAAGAAGCTCTCAACGAGAATGTATGAATTGAATCAATGGTACATGGATATTTGCAAAGACCCACAATCGAGAGTCCCTCATGGTGAAAGTCAAGGAAGAGGATTACTTCCATGGGACAGCTCTGTCTATTGAGTATACAAAACTATTTCAGTTATTCAGTCAAGACGCACTCAAAAAATCTATCGTCAGTTGCTATTGTCTGTAAGTGATTTCTTTCTGTAATTTAAGTCCCAAGCTAGCTGTAGTGCTCTAGTTGATCATTACCTGTAATTATCGTCACTATATTCTTTTTTTGATATTATACAGGATGAAGATGTACGAAATGAGAAAAGGTGGACGCTATGGCATTGGGTTCATTGACCCAAATACCATTAATCAACAGACATGGTCATATGCATGGTATAAAGAAGACATAGAGAACAAAATGCTAGAGTTCTTGAAGCGCCTCAATACCAATCGAGATATAGTACTTCCTTACAACTTCGAGTGAGTCACACTTTCTTGTACTACAAATCATGTTTTTTGTTACTAGCTAGATGTTAATAAGTGTATAGGGTTTAGGGTTAGTTGATGAGTGTTATGCACATGCTCACTTAATTTATACATGCAAACGTATGCGCATGCAGGTTCCACTGAATCTTGTTAATCATTAAAATTGATGAAGGAACAATTGAAGTACTGGACTCACTGTTTAAAGAACCTAAAGACTACTCAATCATGAAGGGGGTAGTCAACAGGTAATTTCAATCATTATTGAACTATATTCCGCCTCTTTAGTTCGTCATTTCCTGATATCAACTAACTAATAAATCCTTTGTTCATTTTCTTTGCCGGCGGGCAGGGCTTATCAAAAGTTCATCAAAGTTGTTCCAGGCCCATTCAAAGAAAAGTTGCATTGGTTTCGACCCAAGGTAAGTAATTTTAAGTACTACTAGCTAGCTGCCATCTCTTTAATTCTAGTTTCAATACCATTAATTATCATGCTTGATTAATTAGTATCTAATTGAATTCTATTCTCGTAAAGGGCATGAAGCAGGCGCCGGGGACTGATTTATATGCATACTACATTTGCGAGAACATTCGCATGATGGCGTTCGAAAGGATTAAAAATGCTAGACAGCGATGGGTACGTTTGCCAGAACACTATTCACAATTTTTACATCCATATCTAATCACACAACTAATACATGCATATTGATCTCCTTCTTAAAAGTTCTCTGAGGTGGCGGGAGAAGCTCCTACCAATGGAGCGCGTACGAGCAATTGGAGAGGAAATAGCGGGATTTTTGCTCGACTAGGTCATAGATTCCAAAGGAGAATACCATTACCCGCTAACGCAGTAATGCCTTCATGTAGGAGAAATTGTATATACCAAATTGTATATAGTGTATGTGTGAATGGTGGTATAAACAAGCTCGTTTCTGCATTATTGCTTGTCTCAATGTGAGTACACTCTGGATCTTCTTTCTCATGCTGGAATGCTTGATTGTTAAACTTCCCGTATCCCTATTGATACAGGTTCCAAACTCTCTGCCGACGGTGATCCTTTCTCTGATCCTTCTCTTTATCTTAGTCTTACCGGTGCACTTCAGTATCTCACTCTCACTCGTCCTAAAATTTCTTTTGCTGTCCAACAAGCTTGTTTATACATGCATGATCCTCGTATTCCATACTACAATCATGTCAAACATATTCTTTGGTATCTCAAAGGCACACTAGACTTAGGTCTTTATATCAACAAATCCTCTCCCACCTCCTTGACAGCTTACTCTGATGCAGACTGGGATGATTGTCCAGATACTCGTAGGTCCACATCCGGATTTTGTGTTTTTTTGTGACAATTTGGTTTCTTGGTCTTCAAAAAGGCAGGTTACGGTCTCCCGCTCGTCTGCTGAAGCTGAGTACCGCGTTGTGGCTCATGCTGTTACTGATACGGTTTGGTTGCGCCAGTTACTGTCGGAGCTGCACCGTCCTATTGAGCAAGCTATCATTGTTTACTATAATAATATTTCAGCTGTCTACATGTCAGGGAATTCGGTTCAACACCGTCGCACCAAGCATGTTGAGATCGACATTCATTTTATTCGAGAGAAGGTAGCTCTCGGTCAAGTTCGCGTTCTCCACATGCCTACTTCTGCTCAGTTTGCTGATATCTTTACTAAAGGCCTCGCGACTACTCCGTTTCAAGACATTCGTTTCAGTCTCAATGTCGTCGAGCCTACCGTTTGACACTGAGGGATGTTAGAATACAACTTGTATTAGGATTATGACTCCTACTCGGTTTGTAATAAGACTAGATCAGGTGTGGCTTAGCTCTTATATATACTTCGTGTACCAGCACAATATTGCATTAATAATTATTCAATACAATTCTATAGCCGGGGACGTAACTGCCAGATCGTACGCCATCCACCGGCCGTGAGGTCTTGTTGTGCGTGTGCACCACTCCCTCGAGCATCGTACCCCCGTCATGTGGCAGCTCTTTCGTAGCGTTTTCAATCCAAGTCAAAGAATATCAAACTTGATGTACTTATGCATGTAAAGAAAAGTAGCCCAGATGAGCCTTCAGCGACAAAGCTTCATGTTTGACTGTCAGTTTTGGTAATGTGCTGACGATGATGAAGCACTTGCGGCGCTGCTGATGCATCCGGCTGTGGCTCGTGGAGACGAGGGCGCCAACAGTTGTGGGGTCCGAGCCAGGGAGTGAGTGCAAGGTGCTCGTTGACGGGAGGCGAAGGCAAGTAGAGGGCGGTGTAGGCGGCTGGTTGACGAGAGGCGAGCAGGCGGTGTCCGAGCCGGAGGGCCTGACACGGCATGGAGGAGCGAGGCATGCATTTGCTGTGATTTTTCTAATTAATTACCTTCATTATTTTAGGATTAAAACATGGAAGGGAACTCAATAGGAAATATAGGAAATTACTAATCTGTCCTTAAGCCAAAATCTGAGTCTTCTCGTATTAACCGTTGGATTAACTTAATACTACACATTATATTGGGTGATGTACCGTAAAAACTCTCATTTTTTTACGGTATATCATACTACTCCTAAGACCGGGTAGTATGAAATCATCTCAGCCGTTTATTAGATGGGTAGTTTTGTCAAGTTTCTAGTTGGTTATTTGTAGCATCCCTCATCATGACCAAACTCGTCGGACCACACCGTTGCCGTCGTCAGTCATCTGCGGCATCCGTCTATACCGCAGGACTCGTCCGCCATTTACTCCCTGTGTGCTCGCTCATTTGGCGTGGCCACCGTAGTCCGCCCTCTTTGTTGTCGTCGCCGGTCATGGGGTGCCGGCTGCCGCCACCGTTATTCGTCTGTCCAGTGTTCCAACGAGATTAGATTGGCATTGTGTGGGTGCGGCCACTGGTTTGTGTACGACACATGATCGCCGGGAAGCAATCGGCTGCTCATGTATATCGATCAATCAAGGAGGCTAGATTGGCTAGCTATGTACGTGGTGACCTCCTCGGCAGAAGGCACCAACCGGCAAGGATCGACCAAGACGACGTAAAATCGTATCTTCACTGCATCTATTGGAAAGTACTCACGGGTCGGGCTTGCGCCAAAAGTTTGTTAGAATAAACCTTGCAAGTTCAGTTAGTTTAGTTAGCGTTAGCTGCATTTTCTTCTTCAGTTTCGTCAGGTTCGTCAGTTTCGTCAGTAGCGAGATTAGCTCGAGGTTCCAACAACTTAGACCGAGTCCTGCGCCCTACTGATTCGTTCGTGGGATGGCACGAACAATGTGGATCATAGTGGCGCAAAGTCTGGAGGCCACGAGCCCCATTTCCTTCATTGTACTGAATAAATACAGAGAGAAAGAGATCAGAAAACTGCGGCAAGTTTGCGCAGGCAAAACCTCGTCTTTCACCTCGGTCTAGCTAGTTCGTCGTCTCAACTCCGACAATTGGCATCAGAGCCGGTTCCTGACCTTGGGAATGGCAGGCCCTGACGATTCCAGTGGTAGCAAGTCGCCGGCCACTGCGCGGGCACGGGTCTCCGACGGCAACGAGCTTGCTGTGGCTAAGAGACCCACGGCGCGGATGGCGCGCGACATCGGCAGTGCGGCGTGGCTGCAGCTAACCCGAACCAACTACACCGACTGGGCCGTCCTTATGCAGGTCATGATGGAGGGCCGCTTTCTCTGGGACGCCGTGCAGACGGGCACGGCGGAGCACAGCGACGATCGGCTGGCGCTCGAGGCAATCTTGCGCGGGGTGCCATCGGAGATGACGCCTACACTCACTGGCAAGGCCACGGCGAAGGAGGCTTGGGACACAATCAAGACGATCCGCCTCGGCGTGGCGCGCGTCCGCGAGGCCAAGCTCGTGACCATCTCCAAGCAGTACAGCGACATCCGCTTCACCGACGGCGAGACCGTTGATGATTTTGCCATGAGGATCTCGAACATGGTGGCCCAGATGGCACAGCTCGGAGAAGGTGTGCCCGAGAAGCGGGTTGTGCGAAAATTTCTGTCCGTCGTCCCCAAGAGGTACTCTCAGATCGCACTCTCCATTGAAAGTCTCGTCGATCTGGACAATTTATCGGTGGAGGAGCTCACCGGGCGGCTCAAGGCCGCTGAGGAGAGATACGATCTCGAGCAGGCCGAGGCCGGCGTCGGCCGGCTCCTGTTGACGGAGGAGTGGGCTGCATGCCTCAAGGGGCGGGGCGGCTCAAGCAGCAACTCGCCGCGAGGTGGCGGTCGGCGCGGCAGAGGCCATGGACGCGGCCGCGGCGGGCGTGGCAACGGAAAGGCCCATGACGACAAGTGTAGATACTGCGGCGCGGCAACGGAAAGGCCCATGACGAGAAGAGGGAGGAGGCGAATCAGGCAAACCTTGCACAGGCCGAGGCGGCCGAAGACGAGGACCCAACCTTCCTCATGGCGCAGGTGTGCACGATCACTGACGCCGGCGACATCTCCGACGACTACGTCGACCTCGTCGAGGAGCACGCCGAGGTCCACCTCGGGCGCACGGAGGAGGAGTACGACTCCAAGTGGTACCTCGACACGGGCGCCTCAAACCACATGTCGGGCAGCGCGGCGTGCTTCAACGAGCTCGACCGCCGCGTCGGCGGCACCGTGAAGTTTGGGGACGGCTCGGTCGTGGCGATCTGCGGTCGCGGGTCCGTGCTCTTCACCGACTGCAACGGTGGGCACCGCGTGCTCACAGGAGTCTACTTCATCCCGCGCCTCCGGAGCAGCATGGTCAGCATCGGGCAGCTCGACGAGAGCGGCTGCAAGTCAGTGATCACCGATGGTGTGTTCACTCTCAGCGACCGCCGCGGACAGGTGTTCGCGCGCGCCACCAGAGCTCGCAACTGCCTCTACCCCTACGACATGCAGTTGGCCCGACCGGTGTGCTTGGCCGTGCGCACCACCATCGACGAAGCGTGGCGTTGGCACGCGAGGTACGGGCATATGAATTTCAATTCACTCCAGATGCTAGCCCGGCAGGAGATGGTGCGCGGCCTGCCCGCGATCGACCACGTCGACCATCTCTGCGACAGCTGCCTGGCCGGCAAGCAGCGCCGAGCACCGTTCCCGGACGCGGCGAACTACCGGGCCGAGCATGTCCTCGAGCTGGTCCACGGCGATCTCTGCGGGCCCATAACCCAGGCAACTCCGTCAGGCCGGCGCTACTTTCTGCTCCTGGTGGACGACCTCTCCAGGTACATGTGGCTGACCCTGTTGAGCAGCAAGGACGAGGCGCCGGACGCGATCCGCCGCTTCCAGGAGCGCGTCGAGGTGGAGACCGGGCGCAAGCTGCGTGCTCTCCGCACCGACCGCGGCGGGGAGTTCACTTCCATCGAGTTCGGCGAGTACTGCGCCGACCGTGACGTTCAACGTCAGCTCACGGTGCCATACTCCCCTCAACAGAACAGGGTGGTTGAGCGCCGCAACCAGACGGTGGTGGCCATGGCGCGGAGCATGATGAAAGCGACGGCGATGCCCGGCAAGTTCTGGGGCGAGGCGGTGACCACTGCCGTATTCATTCTCAATCGAGCACCGACCAAGAGCGTGCGCGGCATGACCCCGTACGAGGCGTGGCACGGCGGGCGACCAGCGGTGCACTTCCTCCGCACCTTTGGGTGCGTGGCGCATGTCAAGAATGTGCGCCCACACCTGAAGAAGCTCGACGACAGATCAACGCCGATGGTCTTCATCGGCTACGAGGAAGGGGGCAAAGCGTATCGCGTCTTCGACCCTGTTGGTGGGCGCGTCCATGTGACGCGCGACGCTGTCTTCGACGAGGCGGCGCACTGGAACTGGGACGCCGAGGACCACGCCGCGGGCACTAATGCCTTCACCGTCGACTATGAGGGACGCCGTGTCCCTGCTATGGTAGAGAGGATCATACGCAGCTCGCCGCCACGCCAGCCTCCCAGCAGGGCCGCACCGTCTTCAGAACCGCACAGTCCTGACATGACTGTTGCTCACGAGGCAGCAACACCGGTGGCGGCGGCAACTCCAACTCGCGCCGAGCCCGCAACGCCACGCTCGGCGGCGACACCCGGCACGGCGGCGACACCTAGTACGGCGGCGACACCCAGCACGGCAGCGACGCCCGACACGGCAGGGAGCTCTGCATCTTCGTCGAGCAGCGTGCCGATCAACTTCACCACGCCTCCGACGCCGTGTTCGGAGAGACTTGACGCCCGCGTCGACGCCCACGGTCCTCTTCGTTTCCGCCGCGTGACAAACCTGTTCGGTCCACGCCCGGACACGACTCGCGATCAGGAGGAAGAACTGCTTCTCACCTCTGCAGAAGAGCCGTCCACTTTCTCTGAAGCTGAACACGAGCCGTGCTGGAGAAGAGCAATGCTGGAGGAGATCGCATCGATTGAAGATAATCAGACCTGGGAGCTCACTGATCTTCCCCCAGGACATGAATCCATCGTCTTGAAGTGGGTGTTCAAGGTCAAACGTGACGAGAGCGGCGCGGTGACCAAGCACAAGGCGCGGCTGGTTGCAAAGGGCTTCGTTCAGCAGCAGGGCATCGACTTTGACGAGGCGTTCGCGCCTGTTGCCCGCATCGACTCCGTGCGCCTCATGCTCGCTCTCGCTGCACAGGACGGCTGGGGAGTTCACCACATGGACGTGAAGTCTGCATTCCTCAACGGCGAGCTCACAGAGGAGGTGTACGTCCGGCAACCGCCGGGTTTCGTCGTCGCCACTGAAGAACACAAGGTGCTGCACCTCAAGAAGGCACTGAATGGTCTGCGTCAAGCTCCACGCGCCTGGAACGCCAAGCTCGACGCAACGCTCGGCGCTCTGGGCTTCACCAGAAGCAGGTCAGAGCATGGCGTCTACGTGCGCCGCGGACTCCTGGTGGGCGTATACGTGGACGACCTGCTCATCACCGGGCCGAACGACGACGACATCCGTAGCTTCAAGGGAGAGATGATGGCTGAATTTCGCATGTGCGATCTCGGCCTGCTCACCTACTACCTCGGCATTGAAGTTCACTAGAGCGCGCACGGGATCACGCTCGGGCAGGCTGCGTATGCACGCAAGATACTGGAGAAGGCAGACATGGTGGACTGCAACCCCTGCCACGCACCGATGGAGCCCAGGCTCAAACTCAGCAAGGACAGCCAGGCTCCTCCAACGGACGCCAGCGACTACAGAAGTCTCGTCGTCAGCCTCAGGTACTTGGTTCACACTCGACCGGACATCTCTTTTGCCGTCGGGTATGTGAGCAGGTTCATGGAGGCGCCAACGACGGAGCATCTCGCGGCGGTCAAGCACATCCTACGCTACGTTGCGGGCATGATCGATTACGGCTGCAGCTACCGGAGGAGCGGCGGCACAGTACTGTCCGGGTTCAGTGATAGCAACATGGGCGGTGACCCGGACACCCGCAAGAGCACCACCGGCCTCCTCTGGTACCTTGGCGATAGCTCAGTCTCCTAGCAGTCGCAGAAGCAGAAGGTGGTGGCGCTCTCATCTTCTAAAGCAGAATACATGGCCGCCACGGCGGCGGCATGCTACGGCGTGTGGCTGACCCGTCTGCTCAAGGACCTGACGGGAAGAGATGCTGATTTTCCAGTACTGAAGATGGACAACAAGTCAGCAATTGCACTTGCCAAGAATCCTGTCCACCATGATCGCAGCAAGCACATAGACCTGCGATATCATTTCATCAGGGACTGTGTGGAAGAGAAGAAGATCACAGTGGACTACATCAGCACGGATCTTCAGCTCGCGGATATTCTGACGAAGCCACTGGGCAAAGTCAAATTTCAGGAGCTGAGGAACAAGATCGGCATCACCAAAATAAAGTAGGAACTGCAAGGCTTAGGAGGAGATTGTTAGAACAAACCTTGCAAGTTCAGTTAGTTCAGTTAGCGTTAGCTGCATTTTCTTCTTCAGTTTCGTCAGGTTCGTCAGTTTCGTCAGTAGCGAGATTAGCTCAAGGTTCCAACAACTTAGACCGAGTCCTGCGCCCTACTGATTCATTCGTGGGATGGCAAGAACAATGTGGATCGTAGTGGCGCAAAGTCTGGAGGCCACGAGCCCCATTTCCTTCATTGTACTGAATAAATACAGAGAGAAAGAGATCAGAAAACTGCGACAAGTTTGCGCAAGTTTGCGCAGGCAAAACCTCGTCTTCCACCTCGGTCTAGCTAGTTCGTCGTCTCAACTCCGACAAAGTTTTGGAATGGATGAACTGTGTCGAGAAGAAAACACAAGCGCGTCTGATTTTGCATGTACTGGTTTGGTATTTATTTTGTTTGTCTTCCGATTTTACCCCTTAATCAAAAAATATTGTTGATCTTGTGTTTGGTACTAGTATTAATGGATCTAATCCATTGAATGATTGACAATAGACGGCTCATATTGTTTTGATGTACAGTAAAATATCTCTAAAATATCTCCCATGAGCCGCTTTTTTAGCCCAGCTTTCCTCATCCATTTGTAACTTTGCTAATTCACAGTTGTGGGTGACATGTTTAAAAAAGCATGAAGTGTGCTCTGGAGATGTCCCTTTCCGACGTGGATGGTGCCTTTCTGTTCTTTGGCCCATATGAAAGCATGAAAAACCATGTCATACGCAAAGAGGCCCAATGCAAATCCATGTTTCCCAGGCTACAAGGACATTCGCTAGGCTACTCGTCTCATTGCTTCACTCCAACCTTCGTTTCACACCGTCGGCTACGTAGTAGTAGGACCCACCGCCTATGGTTGCTGTTGAACGTGACAAACCTTGTATTGTTATTCCTATCTTCTCTAGTCTTGTATAGCTGACTTCAAGAGATATGATAGAATTAGTTTCCTTGTCACGCAAGACATTCTGTGTATATATTGTAACCTATTCCATGAAATACAATGAGTTGCATCCTACACCTTTCTACATGGTATCAGTTTACCCTACGATCTTCATCGCTTCCGCCCTGCGCCACCGCTGCCGCCGCATCTCCCTGTAGCCTCCGCCGCCGCGCCACCTCAACCCTACGCCGCCGCCCCGCAACTCACCCAACCCCGCCGCTGCCGCTTCTCTCCCGTAGCAGCCGCCACACCCCTCCCAAAACACTAAACCCGCCGTTGCCTCTCCTCGCAGCCGCCACCCTCCCTTCCCCTCCCAAACCCTACACCCGTCGCTGCCTCTCCTCGCAGCAGCCACCCTCTCTTCCCCTCCCACGCAGTCGCTGCCTTCCGCCGCTTCCATCTTCTCCCACCACCACGTCCCAAAACCCTAGCCGCACCACCCTCCTCCTCCACCATGTCTCGCTCCAAGGCCGACCCCTCTGACGCCGGCTCTTTTGCTGGTGCCATGTTCATCTCGGATCGTCTCAATGAGCTCCACATCAAGGATCATGTGCCCGCCATCCTCGACCTCGACTCTCCGTCCTACAATGCATGACGCACCTACCTCACGCTTTTGTTCCGCTCCTACCGTCTCATCGAGCATGTTCATGGGAGCGTCGACTTCCGTGACATGAAGGACGACGACGAGTGGCTTGTCGTGGATGCCTGCATCATCAAGTGGCTCTTCCTCACCATCTCTCCGGGCCTCTTCAACATGGTGAACTCCCGTGACCCCTCGGCGTACGCCATGTGGACACGGCTGTGCGATCTCTTCCTCGACAATCAGCTCCAACGCCGTGTCTTCCTCCAAGGTGAATTCTTCACTATGCAATAAAACGATCTTTCGATCAATGAGTATTGCACGCGGCTGAAGGTTCTCGCCGACGAGCTGCGCGACGTCGGCATGAACATCGACGACTCCGTCCTCCTCACCAACCTCCTTCGGGGCCTCCACCCCGACCTCAGCCAGTCCGCCGCCAACCTCTCCCTCGTCACGCCGACATACGCGAAGCCGGTCACGTACCTTCGTATGGAGGAGAAGCGCATCCGCCACTCCGCCTGGCAGGCCACCCACGCCGCTCTTCACGTTGGCGTCGCCGCCGGCCACGGTGCTTCCCCAACTCAGTCGGGGCCGCGTGCGTCTGCTCCTGCCCCGCCACCCATGCCCGCGCCCTCTGGCGGCCGCAAGCAGAAGGGTTGCGGGGCCTGGGCCGCAACTCCAACACGACGCCGTTGAGGGAGTCCTGGATTAGGGGGTCTCTGGACAGCCGGACTATGTCCTTTGGTCGGATTGTTGGACTATGAAGATACAAGATTGAAGACTTCGTCCCGTGTCCAGATGGGACTCTACTTGGCGTGGAAGGCAAGCTAGGCAATACGGATATGTATATCTCCTCCTTTGTAACCGACCTTGTGTAACCCTAGCCCCCTCCGGTGTCTATATAAACCAGAGGATTTTAGTCCGTAGGACAACATACAATCATACCATAGGCTAGCTTCTAGGGTTTAGCCTCTCCGATCTCGTGGTAGATCAACTCTTGTAATACTCATATCATCAAGAGTAAATCAAGCAGGACGTAGGGTTTTACCTCCATCAAGAGGGCCCGAACCTAGGTAAAACATCGTGTCCCCTGCCTCCTGTTACCATCCTCCTTAGACGCACAGTTCGGGACCCCCTCCCCGAGATCCGCCGGTTTTGACACCGACATTTATGCTTTCATTGAGAGTTCCTCTGTGACGTCGCCGTATGGAAGGATGCCTCATCTCGTTGTTAAAAACAACATTACCACCAAGGGAGCTCTGGCTGTCGGCCAAACTCTCCGGCTAGGCAGTTTCATCATGACCGCCTGTTCGGCCGCTGCACCGACGAGGACTTCTCGGGTCATCAAAAACAGCCTCCACGTCGGCTCGGAATTCGCCGAGCAGATGGATCCAATGGAGCTCTCTTCCCTAAATGAACTCGTGGATCGCATCGCCGCCTTGGGAGTCGCTCCGGACTATGATTGGATTGGGCTTAAACACGATCGAAGGGAGATTAAGAGCATGTTCAGAGTCGCTCCGCTCCAGGACTCCGCTCTCGGAGTAGGCGGAGCCAACCCGAACACTGCTACTCCCTAGAGTTGACGGAGTGGAGCGGAGTGCTTTGTTGTTGGAAATTACAGAGCAACGAATGAGGTGCTCCACAGATTCTCGAAACAGAGGAGTTCATTCAATTTATGGTAGGCTGCCACCGATAAGTCAAGCGTACCGGTTCGCTGGTGTTATGTCTCTGGCGCTAGTCATCTTTTTTTTAGGGGAAGTCATCTTTTCTACTGCACCACCTCCCATAAGTATGGGCCACAGGCCAGATTATTAGGCTTCTGGCCCATCACATGAACCGGAGCGGAGCAACAAGCGAACAGTTTCTTGGCTCTCAAAATCGATGGAGGAGTGGGAACTCGCATGGAGGAGCCGGAGCGCAGGATTTTGTGGAGCAGGTGGACTACCGAACAGGCCCTAACTCTCCACCGATCACCCATCATGTTGCGGTGGTGGAGGAACAATGCGGCGATTCTTCCTCTATCTTGAGGACTAACTATGTCTGAATTCCTGAGCTCTCCGAGCCGGATACCCGTTTACGGGAGGACATCACCCAAACCCTGAACCTAGAGTCAGGCAGCGGGCCAGACTCATCGGGCGACATACCGGAATCCGAACTTCCAAGATTAGAAATCCCTCGGCCCCTGGGTCTCAGATCGGGTAGGGGTCCGGACTCAAATCCACCCACCCACCCAGACATAAACGATCTTTCCCACATCAGGCAGGAGCCCCATGAAATAGTACATCATTATTGGGCCAGATTCCTCCTTATGATGAACAAGGTTAAGGACTGTCGCGAGGAAGACGCAATCTCACTTTTCTGCAATAACTCCACGGACAAGGGAATCCTTAACGCCATAAGTCGCCGTGACATATCACGCTTCGCCGACTTGGCGTCCATAGTACAAAAGTACTGTGCGATGGAAAGTGCCTGGAAAACCGAAACAAAATTTTGGGATAATCCGGCTCCGAATATGCACCCAGTCCGAGGTAAAAGGGTGCACTATCATAAGACACCCGAGTTCATTACAAAGAAGCAAAAACCCTCTACAGGGCACGGAACCGTATTGGAGGGATGGCTTAACGGACCCTGCAAAATTCATAGCACAGCGATACAATACGAACGCACAACCTTAGAGCATGTTGGATACTCCGGAAGGTGGCCAAAAGTGGTGAGGATCTTCTTATCCCAAATGCCACAGACCACCATCCCGTGGATAACAATACAGTATTAACAGTCTTTGAGACCTTCGCGTGAAATAATAGGCGCAAGCGAACACTCCGCAGCATTGCCGAAATCTGCCATGTAGCAGTAATAAATCCATGGAGTGACACGGCTATTACCTTCAATGCCAGTGACGAACCTAAATTCTGAACAGCCAGAGCACCAGCCGCACTGGTTCTCAGTCCAATCGTGGACGGCTTTCGACTCACCAAAGTACTCATGGACGGCGGCAGCAGATTAAACCTCATCTATGAGGAAACTCTTCACAAAATGGAAATAGACTGGAACCGCATTGAGCAAAGTAGCACAACCTTCAGAGGAATCATACCCAGTCGGGAAGCACGTTGTGCTGGGAAAATCACACTAGATGTGGTATTCGGTACGCCAGAGAACTATAGGTCCGAAGAAATTACATTTCAAGTGGCCCCGTTCAGCAGTGGATACCATGCCCTTTTAGGACGTGAGGCGTTCACAATCTTCCAAACCGTACCCCATTATGGGTACATGAAGCTCAAAATGCCCGGGCCCAACGGAATCATCACTCTCGCCAGTGATCTGGACACAGCACTCCATGCCGAAAACAAAACAGCCGCACTGGCCCTCGAGGCATTATCCGAAGCCCTCTCGGCCGAGGAATTAACCACGCTACGCTCCACAGTGGACAGGGACGACGTGATACTCGACAAGAGATCCATGTCCACCTCTTTTAAACCAGCGAATGAAATAGTCAAATTTCAAGTCCACCCAATGGACCCTACAAAAACAGCCTCCATCGGGGCACAGTTAAACCCCGCCGTGGACGCCGCACTACGAGAGTTCCTGCGCGAGAATTGGGACATATTCGTCTGGCATCACTCAGACATGCCAGGAATCCCACGCAGGCTGGCCGAGCATAGCCTCAATATCCTAAAGGGATTCAAGCCAGTCAAGCAGGATCTTCGGCATTTCCCCGAACCTAAGAGACAGGCCATGGGAGAGGAACTAGCCAAGTTATTGGAGGTCGGATTCATCAGAGAAATAAAACACCCGGACTAGCTAGCAAACCTGGTGATGGTACCAAAGAAGGATAAATCCTGGCGCCTTTGTGTCGATTTCAAGGACCTCAATAAAGCTTGCCCAAAGGATCCCTTCCCCCTCCCCCGCATTGATCAAATTATTGATGCTACCGCAGGACACGAGTCATTGTGTTTCCTCGACGCATACTCCGGTTACCACCAAATCAAGACGGCGGAGTCCAACCAAGCCGCAACGGCATTCATCACACCATACGGTCCCTTCTGTTTCAACACAATGCCTTTTGGGCTCAAAAACGCCGGCACAACATATCAGCGCATGATTCAGACATGTCTGGAGAAACAAATCGACAAAATAGTAGAGGCATACGTAGATGATGTGGTCGTCAAAACCAAACACGTCGACTCTCTGATAGACGACTTGAGGCTCACATTCGACAACCTCCAAGCATACGACATCAAGCTCAATTCGGAAAAATGCGTTTTCGGCGTACCAGCCGGAAAGCTCCTGGGTTTCATTGTCTCCAGTAGAGGTATTGAAGCTAATCCGGCCAAAATCCGAGCTTTGTCACAATTGGCTACCCCAACAGACCTCAAACAAATCCAGAAGTTAACTGGATGTGTGGCGACTCTAAGCCGCTTTATCTCCCGCTTAGGAGAAAAGGCATTACCCCTTTATCGCCTCCTTCGGCGCACCGAATACTTCGAGTGGACGGACGCTGCCACAGCCGGATTGGAAGAAATAAAAGCCATACTGGCAACCAACCAAATCCTGGCCGCGCCAAACATCGGCGAACCAATGCTATTATACATTGCGGCAACTCATCAAGTTGTAAGCGCAGTGCTCGTCGTCGAACGAGAAGCGGATGGACATAAATTCCCTCTTCAAAAGTCGGTATATTATGTATCCACTGTCCTCACTCCATGCAAATCACGGTACCCACATTATTAAAAGATAGCCTATGCCGTATTCATGGCATCCTAGAAACTGCGACACTACTTTCAAGAGTGTTCGATTACAGTAGCCTCGGAGGTGCCACTCAATGATATTATAAACAACCGCGATGCCACGGGCCGGGTTGCAAATGGGCCATTGAACTCCTCCCGTTCGACATAACATACAAACCCCGGCGAGCCATTAAATCGCAAGTATTGGCCGACTTTGTCGCCGAATGGACGGAAGCCGAACTCCCTAAAGAGTGCGGCGCATACTCCAATTGGATTATGCACTTCGACGGCTCCAAAATGCTGGCTGGACTGGGGGCTGGCGTCGTCCTGACGTCCCCAACCAGAGATACAGTTCAATACGTACTGCAGATACTGTACACAGACTCCAACAATGCAGCCGAATATGAAGCCCTGTTACATGGCCTTTGGATGGCAGTTTCCATGGGCATTCGGCGCCTGGAGGTGCGTGGGGATTCGAACCTTGCAATATCCCAAATAAATGGAGACTTTGATGCCAAGGATCCGAAGATGGCGACCTATCGTAACGCCATCCTAAAGATGTCAGCTCGGTTCGAGGGGCTCAAATTTCACCATGTGGCTCGGGAATACAATCAGGTGGCGGATATCCTCGCCTGCATCGGCGCAAAACGCGATGCGGTCCCCCCAACATCTTTTTAGAGAGGTTGTTTAAGCCATCCGTGGTATGGGAGGGCGACATCGGCAATATTAGTCCGGACCCGGCCACAACACTCGACACCGAACACTCTGACATAATCGGTGGCTCTGCCACCGAAACAACACCTTCAGCCCACGTAATAATGGCCATCATAGCCCCGTGGACAGAACCATTCCTGGCCTACCTAAATAGGCAGGAACTTCTGGAGGACCAAAATGAGGCACGCTGCATAGTGCGGCGATCCAAGGCCTACAGGGTCCATGAGGGAGAATTGTATAAAAAAAAGCACTACCGGAGTCCTTCAAAGGTGCATCTCCGAAGAGGAAGGGTGGAACCTTTTGGTAGAAATTCACGCCGGACTCGGCGATCACCACGCCGCAGCCCGGGCTCTTGTAAGCAAGGCCTTCCGTACAGGATTCTATTGGCCGACGGCCCGGGCAGATGCACAGGACTTGGTCCAACGCTGCGCCGGTTGCTAGCTTTTTGCAAATCAAAGCCACATGCCACCCACCACCCTCCGAACAATCCCCATTACGTGGCCCTTCGCGGTCTGGGGGCTTGACAAGGTTGGACCCCTTAAAGGGGGAACCCACAAGAAAAAATACTTACTGGTCATGGTGGATAAATTCACCAAATGGATAGAAGCCAAACCTGTTAAAACAGACGAATCCGGACCGGTGATAGACTTCATATCCGGGGTCGTACACCGTTATGGCGTCCCCCACAGCATCATCACTGAAAACTCTGGTGCAGCAAAATGGGCATCAAGCTCGATTAGGCTTCAGTCTATCACCCACAAACCAACGGCCAAGTTGAGCGAGAAAACGGTCTTATAATGAGCGGCATTAAACCCATATTACTGCGGTCCTTAACGGAGTCTAACACGCACTGGGTAGAGGAGCTCGACTCTGACTCTGGGGGCTGCGGACCACGCCGAATCGTAGTACCGGATATACACCCTTCTTTATGGTGTACGGCACAGAGGCAGTCTTGCCCTGTGACATAATTCATGACTCACCTCGAGTGCGCATGTATGACGAAAGAGAAGCCGAGATCGATCGCCAGGACAGTTTGGACACCCTGGAGGAGGAGCGCGATGTGGCAAAAGCCCATTCCGCATTTTATCAGCAACAGGCTCGCAGATACCAAAGCAGAGAAGTACGGGCCAAAACTTATAACGTTTGCGAACTAGTTCTACGCCTGCCGGATAAGAAAAAGAACAAGCTCGAGCCCAAATGGGAAGGTCCGGGGGAGCGTACCGTCTGCGGGATGCATCGACTAATCTACTCGAGCCGAACCCATGGAACGCGGCCAGGCTCCAAAGATTCTACGCCTAGCGCCGGACTCTATGTTCGTCTCCTTCCTCTGTCCATTTTTTGCATATACATTATCTGTCTTGTTTTTCTTTCTTTCTTTCTTTTATTCTTTCTCTAGGCCTTCAAGGGACAACTTGTGCCTCGCTTGCACATTATAGATGCGCTAACCGCGCTCATCATACCTGGGGGCTTCTCTCACAGAAGCTTAATTATTTATCTGGGCCTCATGCCTCGCACATGTGTTATACTTCTGCTTGTACCTTTTTACGCCATTATATGCATCGATATGACTTAAGTTTTGGCCAAGCTGGGTTGCCTGGCTCATGTATTTATGCCCTACATTCCCGTTAATTCGGCTAGGGCATAAGGGGAGCACCTCTGCGATTGTTACTGCCAGGTCAGCCGGATGTGTACCTCAGACTGGGTGAAGCCGAAAGCTAGCGTTCTTAAGGGAATATTCGGTTGGTGAACAAAAGATGATTTTTATTTATTTTCCATATGTGCCCCCAGATGTTTTTTCCTACGTTTCTTATCGCAGTCCGGACATGCACTTTAGGGCATGTGTACCCAGGAAAAGGAACCCTTAACGGAACTATTCTCCCTGGAAGATGTTTCTTACTACCCACGTAATATAACATAACTAGTTGGGCACTTGCCTGTTCAAGCACTAATGACCCCTACGCCTGGTCTCCACGCATACCTTGGTTCTTATATAACTGAGCGGGTATTCGGATACACTCCGGACTATCGGGTCCCGAGGTTGAAGCGAAAAGGTCCGCCATGACAAATGATCTACAATCCAGCTAGAAGGCATTGTACATGTCACTTTAGTTACATAGTCATGCAGACTGACTAAATTCCTCTTCTATACCATCCAACAGGCGGTCTAGCCTACAATCCTGTTGGGAATACTTTGCGGCTAATTCTACTTGCCCATAAACTAAGCTAACGGGAATCTCTTTTCCGCCGGGCCCCACAGGTCCGACCTCGGCCATGTGATATGGGTCAACCTTGGTATATATATCGCGTCTTCACCATGGGCCAGGCTTCCCTGGCACCTTGACGGCAGGTCGATATCTTCCATAATCGGAAGCGCCGCCATGCTCCCTTGAGCTTCTCCGTAAGCTCTGCAACGCCTTCTGGCAAGGAGACGGATGGCCACAAGGCCTGGGAAACACCTTGCATCACCTGCCGAACTTGTTCGTGCAGTTGTGAGAGCTCGGATAGAAGATCACCCGCAGACCCGGGCATTTCCTCCACGGGACGACCCGTCAGCATACCTAGAGACATAACATTGTTAGTCGGCTTTTGCGTCGAACTCCTTCAAAAGGATTCGTTCAAGCACTTACTGAAAATGCCGCGTCGAAGCCGCTTATTCTCCTTCTCGGAGTCTGCAAGCTGGGCTCGAACGTCTTTCAGTTCCACGCTCAGCTTGGTATTGGCATCTTGGAGATTGTTTTTCTCCCGCCAGACCTTAGTCAGCACGTGTTCGCCAGCCTGTAGCTGTCGCACGACATGCTGGTCCTCCGGATTTTCTCCGGATTCATCTGCAACATCTATTGTTAGATCTGCAGCCACGTCGCACACTATACGGTAACCATCATTCTTTAAAGTAAATGTTACCAGCGGGGGATTTTTTCGGTTCCTTCAATGCGGCAATAGCGGCCCGTAGTTGGGTCTTGCATTCCTCCAGCTCCTGTGACAGCCGAGTATTCTTCTATGTAAGAACCTGCACAATAAAGATGATCCTTAAATCAGTTCTGCTAACTGTTTCAAGTCTCAGGGGCTACTGATACATATAATCGTCAGATTTACTTACCCGTACATCCTTTACGTACTGATCCGTGGCTCTGGCTAGACCGTCTTGAGCAGCACAGAGGTACGCCTCTCCGGAATTGAAGGCATCAAATGTCTCTGGTGAGAAACAAGCGTTACGTAGTACGGCCCGGCGGCTCCTATGATTCATGGCGCTTTCCACTTCTGAATTTGTGGCGGATAATCTATCCGCATCCTCTGTAGGAGGATTATCCGGCGCCCGCCCCATATCGCCTTCCGCCTCTATGTCCGGTCCTGGCGCCCGACTGGTGGAAGCTTGATTAGCAACATCGTCGGACATATTTCGGCGAGTGTTTTTTCTGTCAAAGAAACACGGGCGTCATTACATTTCGAGAAAGACGACAACCACGGAGTAGGGTTTCTGTTATACCTTTGCGCCGGCGTCTCCGTCCTGACCGCCTTCCTTTTTGGCCTGCCCGGCCTCGGTGTCTCTTGTTGGCGAGTTGCTGCAGGTTCGGCAGGGCATCCCGAATGCCTTCCCTGTAAAAACGCCATATGTATATGGTAGGTGAAGTGTCTAAAAGGGGATCCTAGTTTTTGGAGTTAGGATTTTTGCTTTTTCTTACGTGCGATGCAGGAAGCAGGCCGGGATAGTCGGCCGTAATGGCCACCATGGCATCATCGCAACTTAACTAATAGAACTGCCGGTCTATCAGCTCCACGAATATGACCGGATCTTCTTCGAGTCCGGAGTCGAGGGCCCGGTCAGGGTCCTCTGGTTGTGGGGAGGGGCTGCTGACCTCCTTTATGGCTTTTCGCAGTTTCTGCCGCAAAATGGCAAGGTGAATACCTACAACAAAGAATGCGGGAAAGAATGAGAGTAAGGGGATATAACTCACCCAGCTTGGAGGATTGTACATGGAGAATCCATCCCGTGGCTTGATGCAGATGAACTCCTCTTCCTCTCCCTTGAACAATTCGGACAGAATTTTTGCTAAGGCGGCGACATTGTCCGGACCCTTACGCCCGCAACGGGTGGCGTCATCCGCCCCGTTAAAACACCACAAGGGGTGCCCTCGATATTGAAGTGGTTGCACTCGACGCATTAAGCATATTGACATAACTTCGATTACTGTCAATCCTGATTGAGCCAGTGCTTTAATCCCGTTCATCAGGTAAAGGACTTCTCCATTGTCTTCCTCCTGGGGGCTCCATGGGTGCCAACTTCGGTGTTTCTTCAGAGGAGCATTGCTGAACTTAGGAAGACCCCGTCGAACAGGGTCCGGAAGGGGAACGTCCTCCATATAAAACCATTCCGAAGGCCAGTCTTCGGACGACTTCTTCGGGGTACCGGACAGGTATCCGGTTCCAGCGATGCGCCATATTTTGGTTCCGCCCACTTGATTAAGTGACCCCCTCTGTGTGTGAGGGACAAGGCAAAATAGCCTTTTCCACAGCTCGAAATGAGCCTCGCAGCCCAGGAACAACTCGCAAAGAGGAACATAGCCGGCGATGTGTAAAATGGAGGCAGGGGTGAAATTGTGTAATTGGAGGCCGTAGAACTCCAGGAGCCCACGGAGGAACGGATGAATTGGAAATCTGAGTCCCCTTAATAAATAAGGACCAAGGCAGACCCGCTCCCCCATAGAGGGATTGGGGAAGCTCTCCGCTTGCTCCCCGCCATTGTAGGTGGCAAGCTCAGCTCGAACGGGCACCATGTATGCTGGAGGGAGAAATCCCTTAGCCTGCAGTTCGATTAATCGACTGTGTGGGACTGAACACCTCTCCCAATCACCAGGCTTAGGGCTACGGGGCGGGAGGAGGAGCTGCGGAGGTCGGCCATGCTGGAATGGATCTTTCCGAAGCGCGCTCTGATGGATTCTCGCTCGGGGAGGATGGTGTGGATCAGATCTGAGAATCCCCATCCTTTTAATAGACAATTTATTTATCTGGCTAGGGGGGCGAATGTAAAAACGCCATGGCGCCTCGTATTCATTCGACGCGTGGGAAATAGCCCTTATTGGGCACAGAATCCAAGAGGTCCAAACATTTATGGGGACGGACACTGCTTTACAAACGTTAAAAATATGGAGAAGAACCCGCCTTGCAATGCCGAAGACAACACTGCGCACCGGGTTCATCGTCATTGAAGCTTGGTTCGGGGGCTACTGAGGGAGTCCTGGATTAGGGGTTCTCCAGATAGCCGGACTATGTCCTTTGGCCGGACTGTTGGACTATGAAGATACAAGATTGAAGACTTCGTCCCATGTCCGCATGGGACTCTACTTGGCGTGGAAGGAAAGCTAGGCAATACGGATATGTATATCTCCTCCTTTGTAACCGACCTTGTGTAACCCTAGCCCCCTCCGGTGTCTATATAAACCGGAGGGTTTTAGTCCGTAGGACAACATACAATCATACCATAGGCTAGCTTCTAGGGTTTAGCCTCTCCGATCTCATGGTAGATCAACTCTTGTAATACTCATATCATCAATAATAAATCAAGCAGGACGCAGGGTTTTACCTCCATCAAGAGGACCCGAACCTGGGTAAAACATCGTGTCCCCTGCCTCCTGTTACCATCCGCCTTAGACGCATAGTTCGGGACCCCCTACCCGAGATCCACCAGTTCTGACACCGACAGCCCCCCCCCCCCCCGCGCACCCGCCGCGGCTGCTCCTCCTCCGCCTTGGCTCTCGGGGTATAACCCATGGACGGGTGTCGTTCATGCCTACTCTATGCCCGTTCCCCGCCCACCGGCTCCAGGTATACTCAGGCCACGGTCGACTCCTCCTCAAGCGCTGCTGACCACGCTGGTTCCTGCCGCGTACGGCACTGCTGCCGCCCACGGTGGTCCCTCGGCGTACGGCGGCCCTCCGGGATATGGTGCATATGGCGGCGCTCCTCTCCGCTCTCCATGCTTCCCCCTCGCCGAGCACCTACAATGGAGGCGGCGATTGGTACACGGACACCGGCGCTGCTGCTCACATGGCCTCTAACCCCGGTATCTTATGTCATGCCTCCCCCTATCCCTTCTCCTCGCGCACCATGGTTGGTGATGGGAGCTCTCTTCCCATCACTCATCATGGTTCATCCTCCCTTCTGTTCCCCTCTTCTTCTTTAACCCTCAATAATGTGCTCGTTTCACCATCTTTAATTAAAAACCTCTGTTCCATTCGTACTCTTACTCGTGAAAATCCTATCACTGTTGAGTTTGACGCTCTCGGTTTTTCTGTTAAGGATGCTCGCTCCCGGAGGGTTCTGCACCGATGTGACTCTCCCGATGATCTCTACCCATGCGGTGCCTCTACTCGCGGTGGCCCGGTTGCACTTCACGCCGATGTTTCGCTTTGGCACACTCGTCTCGGTCATCCCGGCGCCGACGCTCTCCAAAAAAATTTGAGCACTTTTCCCTTTTCATGTAATAAATCAGCGGCTCACACTTGTCATGCTTGCCGCATAGGAAAACACGTTCGTCTACCGTTTTCTTCATCTTCATCAATTGCTACTTTTCCCTTTGATGTTATTCATTATGATGTTTGGACATCTCCAGTGCCTAGCAATTCGGGCTTATCATATTATCTTGTGATTTTAGATGATTTTTCTCACTTCACTTGGACTTTTCTGTTATGCCGAAAATCTGACGTCGCCTCCACTCTCCACTCCTTTTGTGCCTACGTCAACACTCACTTTCATCGCAACATTGCTCATCTTCAAACCGATAACAGAAAAGAATTTGATAACCTCGCCATTCGACATCTTCTTTCCACTCATGGCACCATCTTTCTCTTAACATGTCCATACACATCACAACAAAATGGACGTGCCGAATGTGTTCTCCACACCCTCAATGAGAGTGTCTGTGCTTTGCTCTTTCATGCACACATGCCGCCTCGCTTTTGGCCCGAAGCTCTCGCCACCGCTACTCTCCTTCTCAACATCCAGCCTTGCAAACCACGCTAGAACTATACCCCTCATCATCTTCTATTCGGGTCTCCTCCATCCTATGATGATCTTCACGTCTTTGGTTGTTTGTGTTATCCCAATATCACCACTACAGCGCCACAAAAACTTGCACCACGCTCTCTCGCTTGTGTCTTTCTTAGCTATCAACCCAACACCAAAGGCTTTCGCTGCTTCGACCCAGTCTCTTGTCGTGTGCTCGTCTTGCGGCATGTTTACTTTGGTGAAGGTGTTTTTCCCTTTCAGCAGGTTTCGCTGACGGCAGCCCCGTCCTTGGACGCTCCCACCCGGCGGCCTCGGGGAGCCCTTGTGCTTCCCTCGCCGCGCCCGCCTCCTCCTTCGGCGGGGCCTCTCTCACCGGCTCAGGAGGAGCCGGCCTCGCCTCAGCAGGCGTCTGCACCAGCATCTGCTGGCCTCACCTCGTCGGCTGGGTCATCGGCCGCGACTCCGCTCATGCAAGTTGCGGCCTCCCCGCCACCTGCGGCCTCGCCCACGGCCTTGACGCCATCGCCGTTGCTGCCACCTGCGGCCTCGCTCGTGGCTCTGTCATCATCGCTGGTGCTGCCACCCGCGGCCTCGCCCGCAGCCCTGTCGCCGTCGCTGGTGTTGCCACCCGCGGCCTCGCCTGCGGCTTCATCGCCGTCACCCGCGACCCTCTCGTCACCTTCATCGTCCGCGGCTTCGATTGCGGTCACGCCGCCGTCATCGGCGGTCTCATCTCCAGCCTCGACTGCCGCCTCGTCACCCACGGCTGTCACCGTGGCTTCGCCTTCACCCGAGGCTGCGGTCCCTCCTCGACGTCGGGCTCGGCCCCCGCCTCCGCCGCCTCATCATTCTATGGTGACAGCCAAGGATGGGATTCGGTAACCGAACCCTCGTTATCATAACCTCAGTGTCACGGTCATCTCTCCCGCACCATGCTCGGTGCGCTCTGCGTTGAGTGATCCTCATTGGCTTGCAGCCATGCGCTCTGAGTATGATGCCCTCATCGCCAACCGGACTTGGACGTTGGTCCCTCATCCCCCTGGAGCTAACATCATCACCGGCAAGTGGGTATTTTGGCATAGGTTTCTTCCGGATGGCTCTTTGGACAGGTACAAGGCCCGTTGGGTTGTTCGCGGCTTTGCACAACGTGCCGGCGTTGATTTCTCGGAGACATTCTCTCCGGTTGTCAAACCCGCCACGATTCGTGTTGTTCTTTAGCTCGCTGCATCTCGTCATTGGCCTGTTCATCATCTTGACATCAACAACGCCTTTCTTTATGGTCATCTCCAGGAGCGTGTTCTCTGTCAGTAGCCTACTGGTTTTGTTGATCCCACTCGGCCTGATGATGTCTGCTTGCTCTCACGGTCGCTATATGGTCTGAAGCAGGCACCTCGTGCTTGGTATCAACGCATTGCAGCATTCCTCACTTTCTTGGGTTTCACAGCACCACCTCGGACACGTCGCTATTTGTGCTTCATCGAGCTGATCATGTCGCCATGCTTCTCTTGTATGTTGACGATATTGTCATCACCGCCTCTCACGCGAATCTACTTCGCGACATCATCGGTCATCTTGGTTCTGAGTTTTGGCTGAAGGACTTAGGCGCATTGCACTTCTTCCTCGGCATTAATGTGCGACGTGATGCCTCCAGATTCTTTCTTCATCAAGGACAGTATGCTCTTGATCTCCTGGATCGTGCTGGTATGACCGACTGCAAGCCTGCTGCCACTCCTGCCGAGGCCAAGCCGAAGCTTTCTGCTACTGCCGGGCAACCTGCCACTGATGCCTCTCTCTACCGCAGTATTGTCGGTGCTCTTCAGTACCTCACGCTCACCAGACCCGACATTCAGTTTGCGGTGCAGCAAGTTTGCTTGCATATGCACTCTCCCCGTGATGTTCACTGGTCTGTGGTCAAGCGCATTCTTCAGTATATTCGTGGCACACCGACCTTTGGGCTTCGTCTTCGCGCCTCCGCCTCCACCGAGCTGCTTGTCTACACTGATGCGGATTGGGGCGGTTGTCCTGACACTCGATGCTCCACGTCCGGATATTGTGTCTTCTTCGATGATTCTCTCATCTCTTGGTCCTCCAAGCGGCAGCCCACCGTCTCCCGCTCGACTGCTGAGGCCGAGTACCGTGCCGTCGCCAATGTTGTTGCCGAGATATGTTGGCTCCGTCAGTTACTTGGTGAACTTCGGGTTCCAATCCCGAAAGCTACGGTTGCTTTTTGTGATAATGTTTCGGCCACCTACCTCACGGCCAACCCAGTGCAGCATAAGCGTGAAGGAAATATGCCCTAGAGGCAATAATAAAGTTATTATTTATTTCCTTATATCATGATAAATGTTTGTTATTCATGCTAGAATTGTATTAACCGGAAACATAATACATGTGTGAATACATAGAAAAACAGTATGTCACTAGTATGCCTCTACTTGACTAGATCGTTGATCAAAGATGGTTAAGTTTTCTAGCCATAGACATGAGTTGTCATTTGATTAACGGGATCAAATCATTAGGAGAATGATTTGATTGACTTGACCCATTCCGTTAGCTTAGCACCCGATCATTTAGTATGTTGCCATTGCTTTCTTCATGACTTATACATGTTCCTATGACTATGAGATTATGCAACTCCCGTTTACCGGAGGAACACTTTGTGTGCTACCAAACGTCACAACGTAACTGGATGATTATAAAGGTGCTCTACAGGTGTCTCCAAAGGTACTTGTTGGGTTGGCGTATTTCGAGATTAGGATTTGTCACTCCGATTGTCGGAGAGGTATCTGTGGGCCCTCTCGGTAATGCACATCACTTAAGCCTTGCAAGCATTGCAACTAATGAGTTAGTTGTGGAATGATGTATTACGGAACGAGTAAAGAGACTTGCCGGTAACGAGATTGAACTAGTGTCAGGACCCCGATTCCAAGTCACATCGATCTAGCCGGTAACACCTCATATCACTCTGCGGCCTCACGCACGGTATTCCCACGGGTGTCGCCTTACCATGGCCCGGGACCGTATGCGCCCTTTGGCTCACGTATATGATAGTGTCACTAGCATCCATACGACAGAGAACCCGGGCCGACATGGCTAGTCATGAATCCAAAGCGGCACTAACCGATGGGGACAGGCATACATGAATCACATCGAGCATGTCGGTCAGCAGCGTGTGAATCCGGGCTGTAGCACTGGGCTAACAGGACTCCGGGAACCCGGGCTGTAGCAGGCTAGGCAGGACTCTAGATGTCACCGCATGACATTTCCCCGAAGGGACAGACACAGGAACGAAGTAAAACACATGCCGGCCAGTCAAGTGTCCTGAGCAGTAGTGCTGGGCTAGCAGGACTCCGGTGAACCGGGCTGTAGTGGACTACTATGGCTCATGGAAGCACTAGACTACATTTCCCCATAAGAGAGACTACCAAGGATAAACAACTAGATTGTCGGATCCCACACATACCAAGCATTTCAATCATACACACAATATGCTCGATATGTGTAAATACAACATGGCATCACAACATAACTCTATGACTCAAAGTATTTATTCATTAGGCTCCGAGGAGCGAGGTATTACAAACATGGGTCTCATGACCCCACATTCAGAGCATACAAGTCAAAACACAAGCGGAAGCTTAACATGTCTGAGTACAGACATCTACAAATGAAAAAGGCTGAGAAGCCTGACTATCTACCAGATCCTGCTGAGGGCACAAGATCGTAGCTGAGGTATCAAGCTAAACATCGAAGTCCATGCGGAACTACTAGCGAGACGGAAGTCTCTCTCTCTGCAAAACATAAATTAAGCAAACGTGAGTACAAAAGTACTCAGCAAGACTTACATTAGAACTAGCTACATATGCATCGGTATCAACAAAGGGGGGTGGAGTTTAACTGTAGCAAGCCAGCTTTGACTCAGTGGCTAACCTGAACTACGACTGCAAGCAACTCTTTTGAGGTGGCGCACACGAGTCCACAAATTCACCATATCAATACACCACTATGGAACCGCTCCCGTCTCCCTACGAGAACGCCATCCATAGCACTCACACTTATCTTGCGAGTTTTAGAGTATCCACTTTCACTTGTCTATGAACTATGCAAGGGGTCCAAGTTTCCATATCCGAGGAATCCGGCTATTCGAATAGATAATGATAACCCTGCAGGGGTGTACTTCTTCACACACGCTCCCACCACTTACCACCATATACATGTCATGTATCTCGGCAACCTTCAAGCGGAAGCCTGGCGAGGGTGTCGGCCACGGCCTACCTAAACACTTAAGTCTCTAGTCCAGGTTTGTCGCCTATCCAGGTTCCATCCGCAGGGAGTCCGGCCGAGGTTTCCACATACGGCCCCGAACGATGTGAACAGGGTTCCCGAGACACCAAACGGGCGCCCTGTACACCATGCCACGGTGTATCTACCGCAACATAGCCCACCCCTAGGGTCAGCGCTGCGCACGGCCGCCAACACATAACCTACAAACACCAGAAATTGGTTGCAACTCCTGGACAGAGTACTAGGGTGATTAAGAAGCCGAGAGGGTCAATTAAGGATCCCAATGAGTGGTAGTAGCTGTTCATGGATCACAGACACAGAACTCAGTGCATGAGGACGGCTGCAATGAGACAACCCACCATGTACTCCTACATGGCCTCTCACAGCAGGTCAAAGGCGCCAGCCCAGGTCAAACCTGACTGGTGGGCCCCTTCTGTCAGCCTCTCAGCTAATTAACAAGATTAGATTAACACTAATTAGCTGTCAGTGGGGCCTGGTCCCACATGTCAGTGACTGATTTAATTAAAATTAGATAAAACTAATCCTAGATTAGTTAGCAGACCGGCCACACCTGTCATAGACTCAGGGGGGTCTACCTGGGCCCACCCAGGAGTCAAACTGGGTCAAACTCGCCGGCGACTCGACGCCGGCGAGGCCCGAGACGGTCGTGCGGCTCGGAAAACGCCCACAGGGCACGGGCGAGGCCATTCTTGGGCTCGTTGGAGAGCTCTTGCAGTCGCGCATCTAGTGGTGGTGGAGGCCGGGCCTACGGTGGCCGGAGACGACGAGGGCGAGCTCCAAGGCGGTGGCCGGAGTTCGGCCATGTGCGGGGTGTGGGCTGCGGCGTGCAAACGCGAAAAAAAAGGCGCTAGCGAGGCACTACGCGATGCGGCAAGCATGTTGCGTAGCACGGGAGGACCAAATGGTCGCCGGAGCGACCCCGGCGACAAGCTCGAGCGGAGACGAGCTTCGGCGATGGTGGAACTATGGCCTAGAGGGTGCAAATGCGTGGGAAAGAAGAGGGGAAAGGCGACGGAGCTCACAGGGAGGTCGATGAGCAGCTCAGTGGGCTCGGGGGCGACCGGAGCAAGGCGAATCGATGAACGGCGTCTGGCGGGTACCGAGGTTGAAGACGGCCCGATGGCGGCGATGCAAGGCCTCCGGCGAAGCGTGGCTCGGTGGGGAGGGCGAGGGCGTCGCCGCGGAGCTTCTGGACATGTCAGAGAGGCGAGGGGGTGACGGAGGGCGCGACTACGGCGGTGAGACGGCGACAGGTGCGTCGGCCATGGTGCGGGAGAGGGTGAGGGAGACGAGGGGAGAGTGAGCGAGGATGAGAGTGGGACGTGGGGGTCGCGTGGCATCCTTGGACGTCTCCGGGACGTCGGCAGAAGCAGGAGGTGGCCGGCGTGTGGCCGCGGGCGCCAGCCACGCGCTCTGCGTCCTCCTGGCGGGAGGTGGACGACGACTGGCAAGCCAGTCGGCTGGGCCGAGCCAGGTGGCTGGGCCAGCACAGGTAAGGCCCAGGTGGGCTCCCTCTCTCTCTTTTTTTGATTTGTTTCTGTTTTTTCTATTTCACTGCAACTGTTGGGCTTTAATTAAAATACAAAAACGTTTCCAAAAATCCTGAAAATAATTGTGGGCTCTGTTTAGAATATTTCCAACAGCAAACATTTATTTCCAGAATTATTTGAGCATTTAAATTATTTTATAGCATTTAAATGCCCAAATTCAAATACTTATGATTTAATTCAATGACCTTCTGTTGACCTAGAAAATTGTGCACCAATTTTGCCAGAGGTTCTAACCCAAGACAAAGAGGGTGAACTTTTTAGAAGGGCATTTCAGGTTCATTGAAAATAATTTTAGTAAACCCTAGTTGTTTCCAGGGGGTGTTGGGGGGTTTCTGCCTTCCCCATTTCAAATTTAAGAGAAATTTAGACATGATGCATGGAGGCTAATGCAAAGGCAGGCAAGGCCTGAACTGGGGTTGTGATAGCTCACCCCCACTAAACAAGAATCTCGCCCCCAAGATTCAGGTGTAGGGTAAGATGAAAGGGGAACACAAACTAACATAATCTTCACGATCCAGGTTGCACCTCTTAGGGTTGTTGATTCGTTGCATACGTTGACTCTGACATCCTTGCCTTTGAGATCTTCATCCACGCGATGACGAGAAGAAAAGAAACGCTTGAAGAATCGATCTTCTTGAAGATCGAGCAACCGACGATCAACTCACAGAACGAGACATAGCGACATCTGTCGAGATGAGACACAATACACACATCAAGAATGATGGAAATGAGCATATGACAAGGTTTAAGTAAGTAGCGGAATTCCCACACCTAGGAGGGTGGTGAACGGTGTCAACGTAGCGAGGGGTTGGGTTGCCATGATACCATAGCGAGACATCTTAAGGAAGGTGACTCACAGAAATATCCCCTTAAGTGGCAGAAAGAATTACTTTTGATACAAAGATCATTGAAACTCTTTATACTAGCCTGAGGTAATCACAATCGATCGTTGGAAGGGGTTTGAAAGAATGGCATACTCTGACTAGGATGGATGATGTGGACTATCTTGTTGAAGACAACGCAATGGATGATTTTTGCTTATCATCGGAAATGGATGGGACCCATGGTAAGTCCACTTTTGAAGATGATCCTGAACAACAACTACTGAGGTGCAAGCTGGGAACAAAATGCAAATGTTGGGAATGATTCTGGTAACTGGGGAAGAGCTCAACAGTTGAGAGTGAGTCCATTGTTTGAAAAGGTTATAACCTAACCGAGGAAACTGGAGGCAAATCCCTGTTAACACCAACGGTAAAACCTGGTTCTTGCGCGTGCTCTCAAGAACTTGAGTATCTCCATATTCGTCAAGGTTTTACCAATATCCATGTCAAGGATCCTGGCAACACAACATACCACCATGATGAATGGTGATGGATGATGCCGATGCAAAGGAAGATAACACTTTCTCAGATCTTCCCTTAGCGAGGCTAAGGGAACAGAATCTGGATAATCGACCGAGAGACATTTAGCACTCCGCTTCTAATGTTCTCCTTGATGTGCTAGGATAACTCATTTATTGATATGGTTTGGTATCTAGGACATCAAGTGAAAGGTCGGACTTCGGGAGCACAAGAATCCATAAGGATTAACTACGGAGGTAAATCCTACGAAATCCTCATGGGAAGGTGGCCAACTTTCTTCAATCGAGATACTACAATAATAGGTCTTCCGGCTGGATGTGTTGGCCACGACATCCACTTTACCGGTTATCGAGAGACCAATATTATAGTTCTTGGAAAATGCTCCAACCATCATATCTGCCTGAGATTCAGATCTGGTTGGTGTCAGGATATTCCAGACTCATCGAGTCTAGAAAGGAAAATGAAGGTTTGCAACACAAATCGACGAGACGACGTTGCGAGATTCTCGGGGGAATGAACTACGGTAGTAAGCTCCAAAACATGAGCCGGTTCTGCTACAAGCATGTGAACACGTTGTCCTAGACAAGCATGGTCACCTGGTAGTCTTAAAATGAAACACTACCGAGTTCAGGGGGAACTATAAACGAGGATATCAAAGTCCTTGCGTAGGTCTAACTCTTAAGAAGAAACTTCTTCTCCTTGAACAAATCAATCAGTGGCTTGGTGTGCTAGGGATATGTATAGAATGTAGATGATCAGTCTATCAGACCATAGAATACTTCGCACATGCATGACTGACTTGGGATGATTCCAGAGGAAGCAAAAACAAACTTTCCCAAATTCACGGCGGCAACTTACATCAAATGCATGTGAAGCAAAGGAAGTCACTTCTTTCATCCAAACATATACTTCATGAACGGGGCGTGAAGAAAATGCTTACACAATTTTCCAACACTAGCTGGATGTTCAACACAATCATGGAGGAGACAAAATGCTGCCGATGGGCTCAACAGCAACTCATCGGAATTTCCATATCACTGGACTTCCACCACTATGGGAACAATGTGATAGTATTGGTCAGACCAAAGATATAATGGTGTATGCTCGAGGGACAACTGCAAGTAAGACAACATTACGAACATCGTTGGTTCTAATTTGATTTGATGATATCCCACACCCAAATCAAGGTTTTGACAAGACAATAGATTCAACAACCGATCACGAGGAACAATCGATGAAGATATCATCTCTCTTCAACACACACGCACACAAGGATATCCCATAGTGATGAGCTAAATCAGACAAGTTTTCATCTTCCAACTCTATAAGTTGTTGTTAAGCTTAACCAACTAGCTCAAGGTATCCAACATAGATTCTTGGAGAATGGGTGGTTTGGAGAAAACCAACATGATCACGAACTCAACATAGCGGTCAGGTGACAACCAGGTAATACTTCCGAGAAGATAATCGGAACATCACGAACCACTGATATGATACTAAGCTCGAGATCAATCTTGCTTTTCAGCGCAAGATGATATGATCAATAGAGCAAGGGTTTGGCAAAATCCTAACTCGTTGATCGAAGAGTGCACCAGGAAATAAGGACTAGGTAGCACGATCAATCTTAGGATGGTGATTTAATTACCAGCACACTAAGAATGAAAGTATTGTCCATTAACTACCAAGCAACGGAGTTTCTAGGAATATTGCTTTCACACATCACGGTTCACTTGTCGGCATTCCGGTTATAATAACACGGAACTGAGGAATGAAAAATGATGGCAAGAAGCATTACTGCGTCAAGAATTCATAAGAGGTGGTGCAATTCTCATGATGATAGTCCTAACATAAAAGGGGTAATACTCCAGGGTAGAACAGAGCAAAAGCTAGATGGCATTTGATCTGCAGAACACAACTACTTTGACCCAATACTGGATATGGATGAGGTACTGGAGTTTGTTTCTCCTAGTCATTCTGAAATAGAATGGCTCGACGGACCATGAGAAAAATAAGCATCGATAACATGAATGCACAACTAAAGAGGGACAACTCAAAGGAACATATAACTTTCTGAGTTGTGGATGCATAGATTAGTATGTCGAATCAAGTTCAGTAGGTTTCTTTTGGATAACCCATGCAGAAAGGTAGAACTGACAGAATCACAATTATGAATGGAGAACTCCTCAAGAGTACTCTGATTGTGATATTTTGGTTCAAAGAACTTCTGCCTTAATGGTTCATGGTATTTGGAAGGAAGAAATACCACGGACCTCGAGGGCTGTCGCAAGGTTACTAATATCCTAAAGGAACTATCAAACACTATCAACATGAGGTAAGTAGGGTGAATCTCGGGTTCAAGAACCCATGAATAGAATACCTACCACTATATGGCATCACGGGATGCTTTTGAGAATAATGGCCAGAATCACACACTGGGGATACAAAACATGGCTAGAATACTAGGTGACTCCCTAAACACCTAGGGTCATAATAATAGCTCCAACATATATGTCGAGGCAATAGAGTACCTCAACTGACAGGTAGTGTGATTAATCTGGCCCAAATGGACATCAGGAACATGGGAAAGGGTTTGCAAATGCATCAGACTATTTAGAAACCTGGGATGACTCGGACAGCATAATGGCTGTAATTGCTCAAAAGATTTGAGACAACCTGCAAAAATGGTGGCATAGCCACTCAGCAACAATATCAAGGTTCCGAGATCAACTGACAACATACGGAGGTAGTAGGAACGGAACTAAGGCTTGAAACTATCAATTCTATAAGTCTATGGATTAGTAACACGTCATCCTGATAGATAGATGAGAAGGCCTAGTTCTTAATCCCCGTAGAAAAGAAGAGGTTGACTCAGATCAGAAGGCATAGGGTAAAGGAGTAAACAGAGCCTTACGTTCCCTTCCACAATCAATTCCCTTACATAACTAAAGCATTTCTCGACACGACTTCGACCGGCTTGGCTTGGTAATCCTACAGGCAGTCAGGCTTTGATACCAACGCTGTCAGGACCCCGATTCCAAGTCACATCGATCTAGCCGGTAACACCTCATATCACTTTGCGGCCTCACGCACGCTATTCTCACGGGTGTCGCCTTACCATGGCCCGGGACCGTATGCGCCTTTTGGCTCACGTATATGATAGTGTCGCTAGCATCCATATGACAGAGAACCCGGGCCGACATGGCTAGTCGTGAACCCAAAGCGGCACTAACCGATGGGGACAGGCATACATGAATCACATCGAGCATGCCGGTCAGCAGCGTGTGAATCCGGGCTGTAGCACTGGGCTAACAGGAGTCCGGGAACCCGGGCTGTAGCAGGCTAGGCAGGACTCCGGATGTCACCGCGTGACATTTTCCCGAAGGTACAGACACAGGAACGAAGTAAAACACATGCCGGCCAGTCAAGTGTCCTGAGCAGTAGTGCTGGGCTAGCAGGACTCCGGTGAACCGGGCTGTAGCGGACTACTATGGCCCATGGAAGCACTAGACTAAATTTCCCCATAAGAGAGACTGCCAAGGATAAACAACTAGATTGTCGGATCCCACACATACCAAGCATTTCAATCATACACACAATATGCTCGATATGTGTAAATACAACATGGCATCACAACATAACTCTATGACTCAAAGTATTTATTCATTAGGCTCCGAGGAGCGAGGTATTACAAACATGGGTCTCATGACCCCACATTCAGAGCATACAAGTCAAAACACAAGCGGAAGCTTAACATGTCTGAGTACAGACATCTACAAATGAAAAAGGCTGAGAAGCCTGACTATCTACCAGATCCTGCTGAGGGCACAAGATCGTAGCTGAGGTATCAAGCTAAACATCGAAGTCCATGCGGAACTACTAGCGAGACGGAAGTCTCTCTCTCTGCAAAACATAAATTAAGCAAACGTGAGTACAAAAGTACTCAGCAAGACTTACATTAGAACTAGCTACATATGCATCGGTATCAACAAAGGGGGGTGGAGTTTAACTGTAGCAAGCCAGCTTTGACTCAGTGGCTAACCTGAACTACGACTGCAAGCAACTCTTTTGAGGTGGCGCACACGAGTCCACAAATTCACCATATCAATACACCACTATGGAACCGCTCCCGTCTCCCTACGAGAACGCCATCCATAGCACTCACACTTATCTTGCGAGTTTTAGAGTATCCACTTTCACTTGTCTATGAACTATGCAAGGGGTCCAAGTTTCCATATCCGAGGAATCCGGCTATTCGAATAGATAATGATAACCCTGCAGGGGTGTACTTCTTCACACACGCTCCCACCACTTACCACCATATACATGTCATGTATCTCGGCAACCTTCAAGCGGAAGCCTGGCGAGGGTGTCGGCCACGGCCTACCTAAACACTTAAGTCTCTAGTCCAGGTTTGTCGCCTATCCAGGTTCCATCCGCAGGGAGTCCGGCCGAGGTTTCCACATACGGCCCCGAACGATGTGAACAGGGTTCCCGAGACACCAAACGGGCGCCCTGTACACCATGCCACGGTGTATCTACCGCAACATAGCCCACCCCTAGGGTCAGCGCTGCGCACGGCCGCCAACACATAACCTACAAACACCAGAAATTGGTTGCAACTCCTGGACAGAGTACTAGGGTGATTAAGAAGCCGAGAGGGTCAATTAAGGATCCCAATGAGTGGTAGTAGCTGTTCATGGATCACAGACACAGAACTCAGTGCATGAGGACGGCTGCAATGAGACAACCCACCATGTACTCCTACATGGCCTCTCACCGCTACCTTTACCAAATCGTGTTCACACACAGTAGGACATGTTCATCACTGTTCCAATTCACCCTCGATGAATCAGACCTGACTCAACTCTAAGCAGTAGCAGGCATGACAAACAAGCATGAATGAGTAGGCACATCAGGGCTCAAACAACTCCTACTCATGCTAGTGGGTTTTATCTATTTACTGTGGCAATGACAGGTCATGCAGAGAATAAGGGCTCAACTACTGCAGCAAGTAACAATCTAATCGTTGTTGTCCTAATGCAGTAAAAGAGAGCAGGAGCGAGAGAGTGGGATTGTATCGGAATGAAAAAGGGTGTTTTGCTTGCCTGGCACTTCTGAAGATAGAATAGCTCTTCATCGGTGTCATCGATCACGTCGTCGGAAACAACGTCTACTGAGAGGGGCAATTGCTGGCAAACAAGGAAGAATACAATCAATGCAATGCAACAATATGATGCATGATCATGACATGGCAATATGTTGTGATTTGGGCTAATGCAACAGAAAGTCATTTAAATTGAAGTGGAATTCAAAACTATATCAAATTCCAACTCCAAACCTATTATGAAATTTGCCCTAATCATGTTTCATCCTAAACAGTGAGGTTAACTTGCTCAAACATGCATGAAAATGGTACAGATGGATTCCTTGAATTTTTCTGATAATTTTTCATATATAAATCTTTTCAATCTGAGTTATAGATTATTTTCTATGATTTTTAGAAGTTTTGGGCATTTTCTGGAATTTCCTGAATAAAAGTAAATCCAGAAAATGCATTACTGCGTCAGCATTGCGTCATGCTGACCTCAGCAGGTCAAAGGCGCCAGCCCAGGTCAAACCTGACTGGTGGGCCCCTTCTGTCAGCCTCTCAGCTAATTAACAAGATTAGATTAACACTAATTAGCTGTCAGTGGGGCCTGGGCCCACATGTCAGTGACTGATTTAATTAAAATTAGTTAAAACTAATCCTAGATTAGTTAGCAGACCGGCCCCACCTGTCATAGTCTCAGGGGGGGTCTACCTAGGCCACCCAGGAGTCAAACTGGGTCAAACTCGCCGGCGACTCGATGCCGGCGAGGCCCGAGACGGTGGTGCGGCTCAGAAAACGCCCACAGGGCACGGGCAAGGCCGTTCTTGGGCTCGTTGAAGAGGTCTTGCAGTCGCGCATCTAGTGGTGGTGGAGGCCGGGCCTACGGTGGCCGGAGACGACGAGGGCGAGCTCCAAGGCGGTGGCCGGAGTTCAGCCATGTGCGGGGTGTGGGCTGCGGTGTGCAAATGCGAAAACTAAGGCGCTAGCAAGGCACTACGCGATGCGGCAAGCATGTTGCCTAGCACGGGAGGACCAAATGGTCACCGGAGCGACGCCGGCGACAAGCTCGAGCGGAGACGAGCTTCGGCCATGGTGGAACTATGGCCTAGAGGGTGCAAATGCGTGGGAAAGAAGAGGGGAAAGGCGGCGGAGCTCACAGGGAGGTCGATGAGTAGCTCAGTGGGCTCGGGGGCGACCGGAGTGAGGCGAATCGATGAACGGCGTCCGGCGGGTACCGAGGTTGAAGACGGCCCGATGGCGGCGATGCAGGGCCTCCGACGAAGCGTGGCTCGGTGGGGAGGGCGAGGGCATCGCGGCGGAGCTTCTGGACATGTCAGAGAGGCGAGGGGGTGACGGAGGGCACGACTACGGCGGTGAGACGGCGACAGGTGCGTCGGCCATGGTGCGGGAGAGGGTGAGGGAGACGAGGGGAGAGTGAGCGAGGATGAGAGTGGGACGTGGGGTCGCGTGGCATCCCTGGACGTCTCCGGGACGTCGGCAGAAGCAGGAGGTGGCCGGCGTGTGGCCGCTGGCGCCGGCCAAGCGCTCCGCGTCCTCCTGGCGGGAGGTGGACGACGACTAGCAAGCCAGTCGGCTGGGCCGAGCCAGGTGGCTGGGCCAGCACAGGTAAGGCCCAGGTGGGTTCCCTCTCTCTCTTTTTTTGTATTTGTTTCTGTTTTTTCTATTTAACTGCAACTGTTGGGCTTTAATTAAAATACTAAAACGTTTCCAAAAATCCTGAAAATAATTGTGGGCTCTGTTTAGAATATTTCCAATGGCAAACATTTATTTCCAGAATTATTTGAGCATTTAAATTATTTTATAGCATTTAAATGCCCAAATTCAAATATTTATGATTTAATTCAATGACCTTCTGTTGACCTAGAAAATTTTGCACCAATTTTGCCAGAGGTTCTAACCCAAGACAAAGAGGGTGAACTTTTTAGAAGGGCATTTTAGGTTCATCGTAAATAATTTTAGTAAACCCTAGTTGTTTCCAGGGGGGTGTTGGGGGTATTCTGCCTTCCCCATTTCAAATTTAAGAGAAATTTAGAGATGATGCATGGAGGCTAATGCAAAGGTAGGCAAGGCCTGAACTGGGGCTGTGACATCTAGGTATTGAGATACCGACGATCGAATCTCGGGCAAGTAGCATATCGATGACAAAGGGAACAACGTATGTAGTTATGCGGTCTGACTGATAAAGATCTTCGTAGAATATGTGGGAGCCAATATGAGCATCCAGGTTCCAGTATTGGTTATTGACCGGAGACGTGTCTCGGTCATGTCTACATAGTTCTCGAACCCGTAGGGTCCGCACGCTTAACGTTTCGATGATAGTTATATTATGAGTTTATATGTTTTGATGTACCGAAGGTTGTTCGGAGTCCCGGATGTGATAACGGACATGACGAGGAGTCTCGAAATGGCTAAGACATGAAGATTGATATATTGGAAGCCTATGTTTGGATATCGGAAGTGTTCCGGCTGAAATCGGGATTTTACCGGAGTACCAGGAGGTTACCGGAACCCCCCGGGAGGTTAATGGGCCTTAGTGGGCCTTTACGGAGAAGAGGAGAGGCGGCCAGGGCTGGGCCGCGCGCCCCTCCCCCCTAGTCTGAATAGGACAAGGAGAGGGGGGTAGCGCCCCCCTTCCTTCCTCCCTCCCTCCTCTTTCCCCCTCCCAAGTCCTAATCCAACTAGGAAAGAGGGGGAGTCCTACTCCCGGTGGGAGTAGCACTCCTCCTGGCGCGCCCTCTCTCCTGGCCAGCCGCACCCCCTTGCTCCTTTATATACGGGGGCAAGGGGGCACCCTGGAGACACAACAATTGATCAGTTGATCTTTTAGCCGTGTGCGGTGCCCCCCTCCACCATAGTCCACCTCGATAATACTGTAGCGGTGCTTAGGCGAAGCCCTGCGTCGGTAGAACATCATCATTGTCACCACGCCGTCGTGCTGAAAAAACTCTCCCACAACACTCGGCTGGATCGGAGTTCGAGGGACGTCATCGGGCTGAACATGTGCTGAACTCGGAGGTGTCGTGCGTTCGGTACTTGATCGGTCGGATCGTGAAGACGTACGACTACATCAACCGCGTTGTGCTAACGCTTCCGCTTTCGGTCTATGAGGGTAAGTGGACAACACTCTCCCCTCTCGTTGCTATGCATCACCATGATCTTGCGTGTGCGTAGGAATTTTTTTGAAATTACTACGTTCCCCATCAGTGGCATCCGAGCCAGGTTTTATGCGTAGATGTCATATGCACGAGTAGAACACAAGTGAGTTGTGGGCGATATAAGTCATACTGCTTACCAGCATGTCATACTTTGGTTCGGCGGTATTGTTGGATGAAGTGGCCTGGACCGACATTATGCGTACGCTTACGCGAGACTGGTTCTACCGACGTGCTTTGCACACAGGTGGCTGGCGGGTGTCATTTTCTCCAACTTTAGTTAAACCGAGTGTGGCTACGCCCGGTCCTTGCGAAGGTTAAAACATCACCAACTTGACAAACTATCGTTGTGGTTTCGATGCGTAGGTAAGAACGGTTCTTGCTAAGCCCGTAGCAGCCACGTAAAATTTGCAACAAACAAAGTAGAGGACATCTAACTTGTTTTTGCAGGGCATGTTGTGATGTGATATGGTCAAGACATGATGCTAAATTTTATTGTATGAGATGATCATGTTTTGTAACCGAGTTATCGGCAACTGGCAGGAGCCATATGGTTGTCGCTTTATTGTATGCAATGCAATCTCCCTGTAATGCTTTACTTTATCACTAAGCGGTAGCGATAGTCATAGAAGCATAAGATTGGCGAGACGACAACGATACTACGATGGAGATCAAGGTGTCGCGCCGGTGACGATGGTGATTATGACAGGTGCTTCGGAGATGGAGATCACAAGCACAAGATGATGATGGCCATATCATATCACTTATATTGATTGCATGTGATGTTTATCTTTTATGCATCTTATCTTGCTTTGATTGACGGTAGCATTATAAGATGATCCCTCACTAAATTATCAAAGTATAAGTGTTCTCCCTGAGTATGCACCGTTGCGAAAGTTCTTCGTGCTGAGACACCATGTGATGATCGGGTGTGATAGGCTCTACGTTCAAATACAACGGGTGCAAAACAGTTGCACACGCAGAATACTCAGGTTAAACTTGACGAGCCTAGCATATAACAGATATGGCCTCGGAACACGGAGACCGAAAGGTCGAGCGTGAATCATATAGTAGATATGATCAACATAGTGATGTTCACCGTTGAAACTACTCCATCTCACGTGATGATCGGACATGGTTTAGTTGATATGGATCACGTCATCACTTAGAGGATTAGAGGGATGTCTATCTAAGTGGGAGTTCTTAAGTAATATGATTAATTGAACTTAAATTTATCATGAACTTACTACCTGATAGTATCTTGCTTGTCTATGTTGATTGTAGATAGATGGCCCGTGCTGTTGTTCCGTTGAATTTTAATTTGTTCCTTGAGAAAGCAAAGTTGAAAGATGATGGTAGCAATTACACGGACTGGGTCCATAACTTGAGGATTATCCTCATTGCTGCTCAGAAGAATTACGTCCTGGAAGCACCGCTGAGTGCCAGGCATGCTGCTGATGCAACTGACGACGTTAAGAACGCCTGGCAGAGCAAAGCTGATGACTACTCGATAGTTCAATGTGCCATGCTTTACGGCTTAGAACCGGGACTTCAACGACGTTTTGAACATCATAGAGCATATGAGATGTTCCAAGAGTTGAAGTTAATATTTCAAGCAAATGCCCGGATTGAGAGATATGAAGTCTCCAATAAGTTCTACAGCTGCAAGATGGAGGAGAATAGTTCTGTCAGTGAGCATATACTCAAGATGTCTGGGTACTGCAATCACTTGATTCAACTAGGAGTTAATCTTCTGGATGATAGCATCATTGACAGAATTCTCCAATCACTGCCACCAAGCTACAAGAGCTTCGTGATGAACTATAATATGCAAGGGATGGATAAGACAATTCCTGAGCTCTTCGCAATGCTAAAGGCTATGGAGGTAGAAATCAAGAAGGAGCATCAAGTGTTGATAGTCAATAAGACCACCAGATTCAACAAAAAGGGCAAAGGGAAGAAGAAGGGGAACTTCAAGAAGAACAGCAAGCAAGTTGCTGCTCAGGAGAAGAAACCCAAGTCTGGACCTAAGCCTGAGACTGAGTGCTTCTACTGCAAGCAGACTGGTCACTGGAAGCGGAACTGCCCCAAGTATTTGGCGGATAAGAAGGATGGCAAGGTGAACAAAGGTATATGTGATATACATGTTATTGATGTGTACCTTACTAATGCTCGCAGGAGCACCTGGGTATTTGATACTGGTTCTGTTGCTAATATTTGCAACTTGAAACATGGGCTACGGATTAAGCGAAGATTGGCTAAGGACGAGGTGACGATGCGCGTGGGAAATGGTTCCAAAGTCGATGTGATCGCAGTCGGCACACTACCTCTACATCTACCTTCGGGATTAGTATTATACCTAAATAATTGTTATTTGGTGCCAGCGTTGAGCATGAACATTATATCTGGATCTTGTTTGATGCGATACGGTTATTCATTTAAATCAGAGAATAATGGTTGTTCTATTTATATGAGTAATATCTTTTATGGTCATGCACCCTTGAAGAGTGGTCTATTTTTGTTGAATCTCGATAGTAGTGATACACATATTCATAATATTGAGGCCAAAAGATGCAGAGTTGATAATGATAGTGCAACTTATTTGTGGCACTGTCGTTTAGGTCATATAGGTGTAAAGCCCATGAAGAAACTCCATACTGATGGACTTTTGGAACCACTTGATTATGAATCACTTGGTACTTGCGAACCGTGCCTCATGGGCAAGATGACTAAAACGCCGTTCTCCGGTACTATGGAGAGAGCAACAGATTTGTTGGAGATCATACATACAGATATATCTGGTCCGATGAATGTTGAGGCTCGTGGCGGATATCATTATTTTCTCACTTTCACAGATGATTTAAGTAGATGTGGGTATATCTACTTAATGAAACATAAGTCTGAAACGTTTGAAAAGTTCAAAGAATTTCAGAGTGAAGTTGAAAATCATCGTAACAAGAAAATAAAGTTTCTACAATCTGATCGTGGAGGAGAATATTTGAGTTATGAGTTTGGTCTTCACTTGAAACAATGCGGAATAGTTTCACAACTCACGCCACCCAGAACACCACAGCGTAATGGTGTGTCCGAACATCATAATCGTACTTTACTAGATATGGTGCGATCTATGATGTCTCTTACTGATTTACCGCTATCGTTTTGGGGTTATGCTTTAGAGACGGCCACGTTCACGTTAAATAGGGCACCATTGAAATCCGTTGAGGCGACGCCTTATGAACTATGGTTTGGCAAGAAACCAAAGTTGTCATTTCTGAAAGTTTGGGGCTGCGATGCTTATGTGAAAAAGCTTCAACCTGATAAGCTCGAACCCAAATCAGAGAAATGTGTCTTCATAGGATACCCAAAGGAGATTGTTGGGTACACCTTCTATCACAGATCCGAAGGCAAGACTTTTGTTGCTAAATTCGGAGTTTTTCTAGAGAAGGAGTTTCTCTCGAAAGAAGTGAGTGGGAGGAAAGTAGAACTTGATGAGGTAACTATACCTGCTCCCTTATTGGAAAGTAGTTCATCACAGAAATCGGTTTCTGCGACACCTACACCAATTAGTGAGGAAGTTAATGATGATGATCATGAAACTTCAGATCAAGTTGTTGCTGAACCTCGTAGGTCAACCCGAGTAAGATCCGCACCAGAGTGGTACGGTAATCCTATTTGGGAAGTTATGTTACTAGACCATGACGAACCTACGAACTATGAAGAAGCGATGGTGAGCCCAGATTCCGCGAAATGGCTTGAGGCCATGAAATCTGAGATGGGATCCATGTATGAGAACAAAGTGTGGACTTTGGTTGACTTGCCCGATGATCGGCAAGCAATTGAGAATAAATGGATCTTCAAGAAGAAGACTGGCGCTGGCAGTAATGTTACTGTCTATAAAGCTCGACTTGTTGCGAAAGGTTTTTGACAAGCTCAAGGGATTGACTACGACCTTCTCACCCGTAGCGATGCTTAAGTCTGTTCGAATCATGTTAGCAATTGCCGCATTTTATGATTATGAAATTTGGCAAATGGATGTCAAAACTGCATTCCTGGATGGATTTCTAGAAGAAGAGTTGTATATGATGCAACCGGAAGGTTTTGTCGATCCAAAGTGAGCTAACAAAGTGTGCAAGCTCCAGCGATCCATTTATGGACTGGTGCAAGCCTCTCGGAGTTGGAATAAATGCTTTGATAGTGTGATCAAAGCATTTGGTTTTGTACAGACTTTTGGAGAAGCCTGTATTTATAAGAAAGTGAGTGGGAGCTCTGTAGCATTTCTAATATTATATGTGGATGACATATTGTTGATTGGAAATGATATAGAATTTCTGGATAGCATAAAGGGATACTTGAATAAGAGTTTTTCAATGAAAGACCTCGGTGAAGCTGCTTATATATTGGGCATCAAGATCTATATAGATAGATCAAGACGCTTAATTGGACTTTCACAAAGCACATACCTTGGCAAAGTTTTGAATAAGTTCAAAATGGATCAAGCAAAGAAAGGGTTCTTGCCTGTGTTACAAGGTGTGAAGTTGAGTAAAACTCAATGCCCGACCACTGCAGAAGATAGAGAGAAAATGAAAGATGTTCCCTATGCTTCAGCCATAGGCTCTATCATGTATGCAATGCTGTGTACCAGACATGATGTGTGCCTTGCTATAAGTCTAGCAGGGAGGTACCAAAGTAATCCAGGAGTGGATCACTGGACAACAGTCAAGAACATCCTGAAATACCTGAAAAGGACTAAGGATATGTTTCTCATTTATGGAGGTGACAAAGAGCTCATCGTAAATGGTTACATTGATGCAAAGCTTTGACACTGATCCGGACGATTCTAAATCGCCAATCGGATACATGTTTACATTGAACGGTGGAGCTATCAGTTGGTGCAGTTCTAAACAAAGCGTCGTGGCAGGATCTACGTGTGAAGCAGAGTACATAGCTGCTTCGGAAGCAGCAAATGAAGGAGTCTGGATGAAGGAGTTCATATCCGATCTAGGTGTCATACCTAGTGCATCGGGTCCAATGAAAATCTTTTGTGACAATACTGGTGCAATTGCCTTGGCGAAGGAATCCAGATTTCACAAGAGAACCAAGCACATCAAGAGACGCTTCAATTCCATCCGGGATTTAGTCCAGGTGGGAGACATAGAAATTTGCAAGATACATACGGATATGAATGTTGCAGACCCGTTGACTAAGCCTCTTCCACGAGCAAAACATGATCAGCACCAAGGCTCCATGGGTGTTAGAATCATTACTGTGTAATCTAGATTATTGACTCTAGTGCAAGTGGGAAACTGAAGGAAATATGCCCTAGAGGCAATAATAAAGTTATTATTTATTTCCTTATATCATGATAAATGTTTATTATTCATGCTAGAATTGTATTAACCGGAAACATAATACATGTGTGAATACATAGACAAACAGTATGTCACTAGTATGCTTCTACTTGACTAGCTCGTTGATCAAAGATGGTTAAGTTTCCTAGCCATTGACATGGGTTGTCATTTGATTAACGGGATCACATCATTAGGAGAATGATGTGATTGACTTGACCCATTCCGTTAGCTTAGCACCCGATCATTTAGTATGTTGTTATTGCTTTCTTCATGACTTATACATGTTCCTATGACTATGAGATTATGCAACTCCCATTTACCGGAGGAACACTTTGTGTGCTACCAAACGTCACAACGTAACTGGGTGATTATAAAGGTGCTCTACAGGTGTCTCCGAAGGTACTTGTTGGGTTGGCGTATTTCGAGATTAGGATTTGTCACTCCGATTGTCAGAGAGGTATCTCTGGGCTCTCTCGGTAATGCACATCACTTAAGCCTTGCAAGCATTGCAACTAATGAGTTAGTTGCGGAATGATGTATTACGGAACGAGTAAAGAGACTTGCCGGTAACGAGATTGAACTAGGTATTGAGATACCGACGATCAAATCTCGGGCAAGTAACATATCGATGACAAAGGGAACAACGTATGTAGTTATGCGGTCTGACCGATAAAGATCTTCGTAGAATATGTGGGAGCCAATATGAGCATCCAGGTTCCACTATTGGTTATTAACCAGAGACGTGTCTCGCTCATGTCTACATAGTTCTCGAACCCGTAGGGTCCGCACGCTTAACGTTTCGATGATAGTTATATTATGAGTTTATATGTTTTGATGTACCGAAGGTTGTTCGGAGTCCCGGATGTGATCACGGACATGACGAGGAGTCTCGAAATGGCCGAGACATGAAGATTGATATATTGGAAGCCTATGTTTGGATATCGGAAGTGTTCCGGGTGAAATCGGGATTTTACTGGAGTACCGGGAGGTTACCGGAACCCCCCGGGAGGTTAATGAGCCTTAGTGGGCCTTTACGGAGAAGAGGAGAGGCGGCCAGGGCTGGGCCGCGCGCCCCTCCCCCCTAGTCCGAATAGGACAAGGAGAGGGGGCCGGCGCCCCCCTTCCTTCCTCTCTCCCTCCTCTTTCCCCCTCCCAAGTCCTAATCCAACTAGGAAAGGGGGGGTGTCCTACTCCCGGTGGGAGTAGGACTCCTCCTGACGCGCCCTCTCTCCTGGCCGGCCGCACCCCCCCCCCTTGCTTCTTTATATACAGGGGCAAGGGGGCACCCTGGAGACACAACAATTAATCAGTTGATCTTTTAGCCGTGTGCGGTGCCCCCTCCACCATAGTCCACCTCGATAATACTGTAGCGGTGCTTAGGCGAAGCCCTGCGTCGTTAGAACATCATCATCGTCACCACGCCGTCGTGCTGACAAAACTCTCCCTCAACACTCGGCTGGATCGGAGTTTGAGGGACGTCATCGGGCTGAACGTGTGCTGAACTCGGAGGTGCCGTGCATACTTGATCGATCGGATCGTGAATACGTACGACTACATCAACCGCGTTGTGCTAACGCTTCCGCTTTCGGTCTACGAGGGTACGTGGACAACACTCTCCCTTCTCGTTGCTATGCATCACCATGATCTTGCGTGTGCGTAGTTAAATTTTTGAAATTACTACGTTCCCCATCAAAGCGCAGCAAGCATATTGAACTTGATGCTCACCTCGTCCGCGAGAAGGTACAGTTGGGTCAGCTTCGTGTCCTTCATGTACCGACCACCGAGCAGTTTGCCGACATTATGACCAAGGGGCTTCCAACCGCTGCATTCCAGGAGTTTCGTTCCAGTCTTTGCATCGCCGACGCCGACGCTTCGACTGCGGGGGGGTGTTGAACGTGACATATCTTGTATTGCTATTCCTATCTTCTCTAGCCTTGTATAGCTGACTCCTAGAGATATGGTAGGATTAGTTTCCTTGTCACGCAAAACATCCTGTGTATATATTGTAACCTACTTCATGGAATACAGTGAGTTGCATCCTACACCTTTCTACAGTCGCGACGTGCATTGAGGCTGGAAAGTCTAAGGACATGGTTTCACAAAAACCGCTCCCTTCCAACTTGAAGGCTACGAGCAATGTACGTCTATCATTGCTTCATATTGGAGGCCATCTCTAGCGATTGTTGGGATTATGTGAGAAATGCATTTTCGCGTCAGAGCATCTCCTAGTATCGGCTGGCCATTGACTCTGGCCATAACTTGCGAAGACTTGGCACTGCAACAAATGTGTATAGTTCTTGTGCATTTCTTCTCGATGCCTCCCCATCCTACTCTTGATGCCTTCACAAGATAGTGGTCTACTATCCTGCTCACTAACGTCAATAAAGCAGCTTAAGCTATTGTAGGTTGCACGAGACTATTGACATACATGCACCACTCACGATGGAAATGGTCTCTTTCCACTCGAGTATGTAGGCCTTCGTAAGAACTCCTGAAGTGTCATATATATTACCACATCCTCTTAATTTCTTGCTTTTAAAAAGAGTGAGTAGTATACTTTATTGTGTCCCGCGCAACAACCACATACGAAATAGTGGGCAAATGAACCAAGCTGGCCCATCTTTACATAGAAAGATAATCGTTAGAGCATATTTCTGACAACTTGAATCTTTATGAGGTTCAATTTCCACAAAAGTTCTCTGACTGCACTATAGAAAAACAAAGAAATATTTTCAAGTGTAGGAGAATCTTAGAAAAAGAACTCATAGGAGCCCGGAATTTTTTGAATTTTTTTTGTATTTGTTTTGATTTTTTTTATTCAACACGGGTATAGATGAGCCCAGGCTCAGAAAAGGATTTCCCCTCATAGGATTCCTATATAAATCAAACAACACACACATTAATATTTCCTATGAATTATCCTCTAAAATTGTTATGATGATCCTTCAAATCAGATAATTAATCCTCTAAACTATTGCAAAATATCTCTTTGGTGATTGAGATCCACTAAAGGTCTAATTAAACCCGTTGGTGGTACCACATAACAGTGACAGGTGGCCCGTCACCCGCAAAATGACATCAGAATCAGGTTTATCTGGAAAATTTATGACCTATGTTGGAGCTCTTCACTATCGATGTTGCTCTCGAGATGGCCTGCTCCACCGACATCCGAAAGAGAAGCATGGCAATGTTATGGAACACACAAGCGATTTATTTTTGGTGATATCCAATGGCACTTTTGACCCAAAAATTCCAATTGAATCACATTTGAACCGACCGTAAAAAAATCCTAACCCTAAATTACTTCTCTCCCGACAATCGTCACCTCCCCCTTCCCTCTTGGTTCATCTCCACTCTCTTCCGTCAGTACCGGCCTCCCTCCACCACTCCTATATCCCCAACATGATGAGGCGTAGCAGAGTGTGATGACGGCTAGTGGCGCTTGGTTCGGAGTGAAGACATGTCCTAGTCGCGGTGGCTGACACAGGTATGCATGTGGTTGCGGCCACGATCATGCGTGTGATTGTGAGTTGTGATAGTGCATGCCACCATGGGCCGAGGTGGCTCGACCGAGAGCGAAATGCCTGGTGCATGTGGTGTGACGAGTGATGGTGCAGCCCATGCGATGGCTTCCTTCTTCTCCAATGTCTACTTCCTGGACGACAGCACCGGCCAGTTAGTAGGATGTGGGGATACGACGGCGGCCACTCCTAGAACATCTTCGGTACTATGATGAAGAAGTCTGGTGTAGCACAACACGGGTGTGGGCCAGTGGGCCGGGCCTATGGCTTCTATGGTGGTGGACCATTAATCTCCACTGACTAAACCCTAGTTTTTTTTAGAATTAAGGCTCGCGAAGAGCCTGGCTTTGAATTAACAAAGCCATCAACCGGCCAGGAGTTACAACAAACAACCAAATTACAGCAGTCGGAATAATACAGTGGGGAACACTGGACTGAAACGTTGACTACAACCTCCACAAGCAGCTAATGAAAAGGAAATTAAGATTACAACTTGCAAAGGCCGAGCACTCCACACTAGGATCATATGTAGTAGAGCAAAGGAGCAGAGCAGGACATAGCTGACCTTCGAAGATGGCCATGCTCCAGGAACACCTAGAGAAGAAGGGGAACAGCATCTTCCATCTCTATCACCGAAAAGGGACCCTACCCCCTCGCCATGGCTCGTAGGCGCCGCACCGTCGGGATTTCAAGAAGCTCACCCTAGAGCTAGAAGAATGCCGCCCTCACATCGAAAGGTGGACATAGTGCGGCCACTTCGATTTGGGATATTCCTAGCCGGCCGCTCCGCCACGATCCATGTCCAACTAGGTGGAGATAAGCTTCATGGAATCGGACGATGAAGAGGAGGCAGCTCAATCCCTCACCTGCAGCACCTCCCGACCGCATCCCGCCTCCCTAACGATGCCTCCAGCAAGGTCACGACGCGCAAGGCGCCGCCGCCGCCAAATCCGAGAGGATATAAGGTTTTCACCCGGGCAGGGTGGGTCGGGGTGGAAAGCAGGTGACCTCGGCTGCGCCCCATGGAGGAAAGCAGCGCCCTTGGGCGTTGCCGCCGCCGGACCGGCCAAGGTTTCCCCCGGTCCCCTAGCTGGCCACCAACACGCACCAACGCCGGGGCCAGAGAGCAAATCACTAGCCACCGCCGACGGCGAGAGAGAGGTAGCAGGGAGAGGGATTTCGAACCTCCAGATCTGACGAAAAAACTTCGCGCCGTGGCCGGATTCCACCAACCACCCGCCGCCCGCGCCGCCAGGCACGCTGGCCAGCACCCCTGCGAACGCCGCCCATCGCCCGACTGCGCCGCCTCTCCGGTTGGGGCCGCCGCCCCAGGAACAGCAGGCCTCCGAGAGGGGATGGAGAGCCGAGATCCCCGCCGCCACCTTCACCGGCCCCCGCGCGGGCTTCCCGGCGGCCGTCTCCGGTAGCGGCGAGGGGATGAAGGGAGTGGAGGGGGGTGGTGGCGGCCGCGGAACACTAGTCGCCCCCGAGTCGCCCAGGGGGGCGACGCGAGGGCCGGGATGGGGGGAGAGGGTGGGCTTTGCGTTTCTCTTTTAGTTCTCCTACAGATAAGTTACGAGCTTCGAAACCGGCCATTGATGGGAATTATTGTCCCGTCCTAGGAGGGGTTCTGCGGTAGTGTGTAGCTATGGTGGGTTCGGTGTCACATTGGAATTATCACGATTTCTAAGCTTTCTATTTGGTACCTAGTCATCAGCCATATCTGCCGGACATGTGGGCTCAACTTGTCAAAATATCAAAAAAATCATAATGTCTTGTTTGTATTAGAGGAGGTGATTAGGATTTAGGAACTAAACTGTATTGTCCTCCAAACCCTGCCAATCCATTTCAAACCTCTCTAAACCCATAAAGTCCTAATTCACACTAAAAAGATCAAGTCCTAAAGAAATAAAATGTGTCTGGGTGCAACAAGTAGCGGGTAAAATGTGACAAGAATTTTAAATGGTGAAAATTTTGTTACGAATGTACAATCATGGGCTGAAAGTGAAATTCACTCAAAATTATAACCATCCAAAGTTTACTTCCAGAGTGTCGGGCAGGTCGACGACTCAAGGCCGCGCGGGCCAATGACATCCTTATAAGGAAAGTGGTCAAACATTATGGTCACTTTTTACTAATATAATCTTGATCAGATATTATTACCGTTTACTAATTAATTCTTTCTAAGTCGTTTGAATTATATTTACTCTTTATTTTGCCGTTGAAATTAGAGCCACCCTTGTGCTTTCTCTTGATTTTTGCTCCTGCTTAGATTTTGCTAAACTCCGCCAGCGTGGAGAACTTTTCCAATATCGACTATAGGGAGGTTGAGAAATGAGAGAAACTACTGAGGGAGGCAATGCTGCTGAGAATGTCCATTGCACAGAACAATTGTGTTTCTTACATCGTTGTTACAGTCCCAATGCCTCCTAGTTCGGCTACTGCTTGATACTTCTAGCTATACTTGCCTCCAGGTTTCTTTGCTGAAAATGTTTAACTGGTAATATGGTAGCGTGTATTTTGATGTATTTTTTTCTCTTCGTTTCTCCATGGATCAACTAGACGAAACATACTCTTGTATACTCTTTGGAGAAAGCAATCTAAGAATTAAATTGAGTGAACGTCCACTGTTGTACACGATGTGTATCCAAGGATCGAACATCGAAGTGATATTACCTTCTGACAAATTACTCCATACCAACCTCACTTTGCAAGTCGCCATGTGTATCTGTACTAAGTAACAGGCAATCACAATATATCATAACTCTAGTGATTATTCAAGGCAGCATATACGTATGTTACAAGAAACGGCAGGCAATAACGAAGAGAATCTGTACATAGAAACAATGGTGCAAATTGACAGAAAAAAAACGACAATGTTGCACGCAAACAACTATACTTATTTGTGTACTTGTCTGTTGTTACTATCTCGGAGACCGCCACCGACATCGAGAACTGAATTTTGTGAGTCATTCGGTGGAATTCATGCATCACACCTAATTAATAACCTCTGTCTAGTTCTTACGAACAGATTTAGTTCCTTCCATCAGGTGCTATAGTCCGACAAGCGTCGCAGCCACCAATTTACATTTGGTGTAGTGAGCCAAGATCTGCACTAATGTTCAGTTAGCCTGCATCTTGAACCTAAAGTTATCTTGCCAACTTGCTAAGATATGCCTCTCACACATTCAAGTCGTGTTCTACTGCTAGTGACAACAATGTCAAACCATGTGTCAAATCCAATACATTAGGTTATTTATTTGAATTGTGATGTTTAACATTTCTAGTTTAGATGTAGTGTCACCGGTGTGCACGGAACTCTTATTTCTGCTTAAAATGACCACATCTAATATGGTTCTAAGACATGTGTCTTTTGCCAACATGAGGAGACTATTAGACACTTATTCTTTGAGTGCAAATTCGCTCGGGCAGTTTGGGCCATAATTCAAATAGCTTCTAATTTATACCCACCACGTAGTGCACGGAATATGTTCGGTAACTGGTTGCGAGGTATTGATAAATAATTTTCTACACATATTCTTGTGGGAGCGGCGGCCTTATGCTGGGCAATGTGGCTTACCAGGAATGATGTGATCTTTAATAACAAATGTGTCTCATCTCCTATGCAGGTTATTCATGTCTGTACACGATGGCTCCGTATCTGGTCTATCCTGCAGAGGCCGGAGGACAAGAACCTTTTTATGATGGCGTCTACACGGCAGAAACGTTCGGCCAGGGAGGTTTTCTACCCCCATGGATGACGGTGTGATCTACGGATAGGATCTACCGCACCTTAGCCTCGACATGATTTTTTTGCTTCGCTTTGTACCGAACTAATTTTATTCTTAGGGCACTCTCGACTTTTTGGTTGTGTGCATCTAACTATGCAGAGGCCGGGCTTTCTTTCGAGGTGATTGTATCATCTAGATATATATATTCAATGAAATGTCCTTTATCGAAAAAGACACACGAATCAATGCCCATGAAGTGATGCACAAACAAGGTCAATCAATATAGAATATGTATGATACACACGAGGGTGCAAGCTTTGTCCGGTTCCAAGCAAAAATGTATGAAAAGAAGGAAGGAACCTACACACTCCCGATCAAATTAGATTGTATTTCATTCCTTTGTTTAGTATCAGAGGTCCTTCATAAAACAAAAAATTATTACACCAAAATATCATTTAATTTTGTCAAGAAAAAACCAATAAATACATTTCCCACGCAAGTGCGCAGCCCACTGTGCTAGTACCCAAAACAGTAGACGGACGTAGTACTTAGGAGCTTATTAAGAGGCCGCTTTTCGCAGCAGGGATTTTCACCGACTCACAAAGCCGGCTACGGCTGGTGCGTTCTCAGTTTCTGAGATTGTGGAGGCCCCTGTCTTCTTTCAGTGGCTGTTTCGGCGGTGGTGATGGGCAGCGGCCATCGGTTGGCTTGCAGAAAAGCTCTCGAAGGACCTGATTCTATTTTCTCTTTTAGAGGGGGATTCTTTGTAGTTCTGCTGGGACACCTGTACTCTCGCGGGTTCTCACTTAGTTTCTGCATGTACGCCACCTTTGGCCTCGTTTGTTTTTAAGGAACATGCAGTTAAATTAACTCTTTTTTTTAAGATCCAGCAATTGCTGGCTTTTCATTGCATTAGCAGGAAGCAGTGGAAAAGAAACAAATGGGGGTTCGGGTCCGAGGACCAGTTACAAGTATGGGTTACATCATTATGCTGACGGGTCACGGGATTTCCCAGCCGTGGAAAGTAAAGTGGCCTACTCCTCACGGTCGATCCCAGAAGGGGCTCTGCAAACCAATGGCTCCGGCCTGCCGCCAAAGCTCGACGGAGTTGCTAATGGAACTCTTGATGTCCATGTGTGCTGGTAGCTTGCCTCTGAAGGTGCAGTTGTTTCGCTCACTCCATATTGCCCAGCAAGTTAGGAGGAGGATGGTTTTTGCCCCCTTTCTAAAAGCTGCCGGCATTGCTTCAACCATCCTCTGCATAATCTGAACCGAACTCGAGGTCTTCCAAGAGTCGCATGGTAGGAGATTTGAGCAGTTTTCTCTGCTTCCCACCGAGCTCCAGACGGCCAGTGTGGTGGGGCAGCACCAGAACAGGTGGTGCACCGATTCCAAGCTCAGAACACAGAGTTGGCAGAAGTAACTGTTGGGCCAACCGCGTCGTTGGAGGCGATCATTTGTCCAGAGGCGATCCTTGAGCAGCAGCCAAGTGAAGAACTTGATGTTTCCCGGTGCCCATGTCCTCCATACGAGGTCGCCTGTGTCAGATCGAAGCATGCCCTGAAACTGCATTGCATAGGCCGATCGTGCTGTGTACTAGCCCTTTGCTTCCTGCTTCCACCGGATGGTGTCTCGAGTGCCTTCGTTGAATACTGTGGCAACAACAGTAATCTGACGGTTGAGCCGAATGAACTCCGGCAGCAAAGGGGTGCGTGTCTCCGTGCCTCAAATCTTTGATCCAATTGTCATCCCTGATCGATTCTCACACGGTCCGTTTCTTCCTCTCGGAGTGTTTGTAGAGGCTTGGGTATGCTGCTACAAGGGTGCAGGGACCGATCCATCGGGAGTGCCAGAACAGGGCCGTCGAGCCGTCCCCAATTGTCACTGTGGTGGCAGCTGCAAGCAGGGCTATATCCTGGTCGCAGCATGGCGGCGCGGTGCCAACCCATGGGCGGCCAGGGTCCATCCAAGTGATCCAGAGCCATCTCAGTCTTAGGGCCCGACTGAAACGCTCGAGATCGAGGATGCCCAAGCTTCCGTGCATGGTTGGCGTACAAACCGTCGGCCAGTTTACCTTGCAACCGGCTTAGGTGATCTCTTCCTCTTGCTTCCACAGGAATTTTCTCCTGTGCTTGTCAATGTCTCTGAGCAGCTCCTTTGGGATCCACAGGACGGTCAGTGCAAAAGTTGGCATGGCACTAAGCACGCATCTGACTAAAATTCTCCTGCTGGCTATGGGTAGAAACCGGCCCTTCCAGCCCGCCAGTCACGCCTTGAGCCTGTCTATGATGAATTGCAGGTGAGCTAGCCTTAATCTAGTTGTAGTGATTGGGAGGCCTAGATAGGTGGTAGGGAAGGTGCCTATTGCACCCCCAAAGTTCTGAAGCACAACCGCGAGGTCGACGTCGTCGCATCTAATCGGTAAAGCCGATGACTTTGAGGGGTTTATGTGAAGACCTGTGGATTCGCCAAAACCTCGAAGGATGTCAAGGAGCGCATCAATCCCCTGCTGTATTGGGTTTGCAAAAATGACAGCGTCGTCAGCGTATAAGTTGACTCTAAGCTTAAGCTCACGGCCTGGCAGAGGGGCGATCAGTTGTCGATGCATAGCTTCCTCTAATAGGTGATGTAGTGGATCAAACGCTAAAATGAACAAGAAGGGTGATAATGGGTCTCCTTGCCGGAGCCCTCGACGGTGAATGATCTTGCGGCCCGGCGAGCCATTGAGAAGAAAGGAGGATGATGAAGTGGATAGTAGCAGAGCAATCCAATCTCTCCATCGGGCACTAAAACCTAACTTCTGCATGCGATCAAGGATGTACTCTCAGGAAACATTGTCGAAAGCTTTGGCGATGTCTAACTTGAGTAGCAAAGCTGGCATTTTCTTTCTGTGGAGTGTTTTGACACAATTTTGGACATACATAAAACTACCGTGGATGCATTTTGTATGCAGGAAGGACGACTGAGCTGGAGAGATGAGCGTGTGCATGACCGTGGCCAGCCTCATCGAAAGGACCTTGGAGATGAGCTTGGCGACAGAGTGGATTAAGCTAATTGGCCTGTAGTCACTAATAGAGGAAGCCCCATCTTTTTTTGGTAGAAGAGCAACTAAAGTTGTGTTCAGCATCGCAAAATTTCTGCCGGTGAGGTTGTACAATTGGGAGAAGGCCGCCATGATGTCACTTTTGATGATCGGCCAGCATGTTCTATAGAAGATCCCTGAGAAGCCGTCTGGTCCCGGCGATCGCTCGGCCGGGGAGGATTTGATCGCTTGCCAAACATCTTCCTCCGTGAAGGGATTGTAAAGCCGCCACCTTGGATTTGTGGCCGTTGGAGTGTTGCCCAGTTTATGGTGGCACTCCGCGGCACCTTCGAGGCCAACAAGGAGTGGAAGTGATCGTGGATCGGTGTCTCCTTGTCCTCCTGGCCAGTAACTATACCAGCAGACCCCTGCAGCGTGTGGATGAAGTTTTTGCGTGCTCTGGAGTTGATTTTCGCCTGGAAGAAAGCAGTTGGCACATCCCCGGCCCGCAGGTAGGTAATACGGGACACCTGCCTTTTCCGAGCTCGCTCTACTGTAGCCAGGCCTAAGATTCATAGTTTAAGGGCTTTTCGTAGATGATACTCATTATCAGAGAGGCGCCTACGCTCCTGTGCTATGTCTAGTCTTAGAACGATCTCGATGGCGAGGTGGAGCTGCAGTCACGCGTTACTAAACAGGGATTTGCTCCAAATCTTTAGGTCTTTGGCCACCCGTCCTAGCTTTGTGTTAAGCCTGGAGAAAGCGCATCGCTCCATAGTTGGTCAATTCCATGCCCTATCTACAGTTTCATAGAAGTGTGGGTGCCAGGGCCAGAAGGATTCGAATCTGAACCTTGCCCGCCGACGAGGGGCTGCCGCAACAGCAAGAAGCAATGGGCAATGGTCGGGGCACGAGGTGGACGCAGCGTGCAGCAGATGCGTCAGGAAGAGGTTTTCCCAAGCAATTGTGCATAAGAACTTATCGATACTAACTAGGGTCGGGCTTCGCCGTTCGTTGCTCCAAGTGAAGCGATGATTTTTGCATTTGATTTCACGTAGGCCCACCGTATCAATAGCTGCTCTAAACTTGCCCATGATCCTGCGGTTAATGTTACTATTGCTTTTGTCTCTAGCCTCATATATAATGTTGAAATCACCGTTGATTAGCCAAGCCTCTCCTGGCTGAGGGGCCGCCCTGGCGATCTCGGCCAGGAACTAGTCCTTGCGCACCTCGTCTGCTGGCCCGTAGACCGTTGTCAGCCAGAAGGAGCTTTGGTATCCAATTAGACTAACTCTTGCCATGATGGAGAATTGGCCTATCGCGTGAGTTTGGACGGAGACGGTGCCAGAGTTCCAGAAGATGGCAATTCCTCCTCGCGTTCCTATGGCCGGTAGCACAGCGCAATCATCTAACATGCCCCCTCCGATTTCCCTGGCTATCGCAGGCGACCAGGATTCAATCTTTGTCTCTTGGAGGCATAGAATGTCTAGACTATGTGTGCTCGCGGTGTCACAGACTACAGAGCGACGAGCCGGGGTGTTTAGACCTCTTACGTTCCAACACATTATAGGGCAGGTGGTGTTATCCATTAGTAAACCAAAGGAGGCTCCTGTGACGAACTATGAGTCTATCACGCAATTCAATCTGCCAATGACGTAGAAACTTTGAAGGGAAACACAGATACACCATCCTTCTACCCGAGGTTGCCGTCGGCCACCAATAGGCCCAAAATCCCGCAGACAAGCACTAAACCTCATGTTCCTGCTACTGATACAAGTTTGTGGGAACATAACTAGACTTAGCTCTACCAAGCACATGGCTGGCCGTCGTCGACGTGCAGAACTACATAGAACTACTGGCATGGCGCAGCGGACGGCCCCGGGGCCTCACTATCCTGGTCATTTGCTCCCGCGATGAGCTTGAGGGCGAGGGCGTCGAGACAGGTGAGTTTTGCAATGGCGGCAATGTCGGCGTCCGAGAGCGGCTCGTCGAAACGGCGGATGAGAGCTTCAGCCGCCTGGGCAGTTAAATTATCAAAATGAAAATAAAGCATGCATGTGAAAGAACACGGCTATTGTAGATCCACCTTTTATTCAACTGCTATGGCTCCTGAGCCTGCCCCTAAATCCCTCAAGTCGAGCTCAAACTTGCTACCTGCTGTTGTTTCTTGGGAATCCTCCTAGCATCCGGTGCTGAACAGAGCATGTCCGGCCAGGGTGTCGTAACTTCTTGTGAAATTGTTCGCTTTCACCACTATTAGAAGGGAGAGAGGGATTTGGTGGAATAGTTCGTTGTATTGCTTGAGCCTCGTGGGCATATATATAGGAGTACAATCATCTACTTGGAGTACAAGACAAGCCAGAACAAATCCTAGTCTATCTCGTCTTTCCTAATAAACATTATACTCAACATCCCCCCGCAGTCACAACGGTAGCGACGCAGACGGTGAGACTGAAGAAGAATCCGAAGGCAAGCCGACAGACACCCCCCCCCCCCCACACACACACACACAGTCGTAACGGTCAGCGCATCACGGAGTCATGGCTGGAGTGGCAACCGACGAGGATGCTTAAGCAAGGCAGTAGCCCTTTGTGATGTTTGTCGATGTAGCCGAGAGCGTGGGTGGTGGAGCCGTGGTCGAGGTGGCCGTGCGAAGAATGCCATGGTCGATGTCGAGTCGGATGGCCGGTGTCGAGGAAGTCGCCGTGGAGCCGCGGGTGCAAAAGGGCGCCGAGTTAGCATGGGCGCAGTGGTGTCGAAGTAGGGGTGCGCCGGGAAGAAAATATTGTTGACGACGCGTCGCGGCGGGTTTGCCAAGCCCGGGGACACATCATGGACGAAGGTACGCACTGGTGTTGCCAGCATCGGGCATGCGTAGACGGACGAAGACGAAGTTGACGAAGCGCCGACCAGGCTTGCCAGGCCCGGGGACATGTCGTGGATGAAGGCACGCATCGGTGTTGCCAGCACCGGGCATGCGTAGACGAGGGACCTGCACGAGCTATACGCCGTGTCGGAGAAGTCAGAGGGGCCAGCAGAGAAGAACTCGACGACGATTGCGGCGTCCATCGGCATGGTGCCGATGTCACCAACGGTGGTCGGAGTAGACGAAGTGGTCGGGGTAGATGACGGCGACGCTTGCGACGGGCTGGTGCTGGACGAAGACGAATGGGGTGGACGGGTGGCGGCGGCAGCTACGGAGGTAGCCACGGCGGCGGCCAAAGAAGAGCGGCGGCGGCGGCCTGACGGCGGCAGCGGCGGCTAGGTTAGAAGTGCGGCGGCGGTGCTAGAAGTAGGCGAAGAACCCTGACAGCGTGACGAAGACCGGCGCGGACAGTGGCGTTCCTGCGCCAAGGAAGACGGCGCGACGCATACCACGGGAGGTCAACGCGCGGTGACGGCGGAGCTGACCACGGGCCGTGGCGCTATGGCCCGAAGGGGCGACGCAGCGGCGGCAGGCGGGTCGGGGCGATGGCGGGAAGACCTCGGAGCGGCGGCGGGGACCGGACGCCGCGACGCTGCGGCCCGAAGGGGCGACGCAACGGCGGTGAGCGAGTCGGTGCAGCCGCGGGGACGGCCTCGGGGCGGCGGGGGGGGCGCGTATCAAGGCACTACGGCCCGAAGGGGCGACGCAGCGGCGACGCACGAGTCGGTGCAGCCGCGAAGAGAACCACGGGGCGGCGACGCTGCAGCCCGACGGGGCGACGCGGCGGCAGCCGGATACTCGATCGGTGGAGAGGCGCGCTGAACTCGGGGACGATCTTCACAGGACCTGCGGAGGCGCGCATAGCCGACGGGCCAGGTCGGTCGCGCGGCGTAGATGAGGCAGATCACGGTGGCGAGCGGGTGATCAAGCCGACCACGCGCGAGGTCGGGGACGCCGCTCGGTGGAGGCGTGGTGGCGGCGGAGTCCGAGATGAAGTCGGCGACGACGGATGCCGTGGGACGTCGCGGATGAGCTTGTCAGCACCGGCACCCGGGCTGCCAAAGCAACGCCGGCGCCCGGGCAGCGAGGCCCGAGCGACCAACGGAGCAGCGGCGTCCGAGTTGAGGCAGCCGACGAGCCTGACGTAACTGTCCTGACGCAGCCGAGAACGAGGCCGGCGAGGTAGACCGTCGGACCGTTGTGCAGACGCGGCGGAGGCGGGTGACGTGGATCGATGGGAGGGCCGGCACGCGAGCGACGGTTATGATTGGCCGTCGCATGGCGCGAGGCCGCCGGGTCGGGGCGATGCAAGTGTCCCGGTCGGAGCAGGGCGATGACGGCCGGCACAGGGCGACGGGCGGACCGACGCGCGGACGGCGGCTGGCCCTGACGGGCCGCCTCGGCGCGCGTGGCCGCCGGGTCAGAGGAGAGGCCGGCTGGTCACGCCGTGGTCGGAGTAGAGGTGCACGGAGTCGACGGCGGCGGCGGACGATGCAAACCGATCAAGATTAGATCGGAAAACCAAAAAGAAAAACGCCGATCAAAACGACTGGCAAGAGAGCGAAAAAACCCGGAGCAAGGGTTCGGGAAAAAGACTCTCTAGGGCAGCCGGCCAACACGGCCGGCGGATGAACCCTAGGTACGGGCGGCGCGGCCCCCGACGGCGGTCATGGAGGCCGACTGCCCCGAGGACGGCGTGTGGGTGCGGAAGCGGCGGCGGCTAGGGTTTAGGATCGACTTACAATAGATATCATGTTAGAAGGGAGAGAGGGATTTGGTGGAATAGTTCGTTGTATTACTTGAACCTCGTGGGTATATATATAGGAGTACAATCATCTACTTGAAATACAAGACAAGTTAGAATAAATCCTAATTTATTGCGTCTTTCCTAATAAACATTATACTCAACGACTACGTAGGATGGCAGATTGATCATTCCGGCGGGTGGCGTGGCGGATTGCCCCTTATATCATTACCAAAGCCTGGACAACCACATCACGCCTGCGTGCATGATGGTATGCTCCTTGCAGCTCCGCCGCCCAAGACAGGAAACTAGATGGTGTCCCCTCAAAGTGAGAGAGTGGCATCGCCACACATGGCTATCTTAGGACGAGAAATCATATTTCTTAGATGACCGCTACATTTCCCTGTGCCTTCCAGTCCTACTGCTGCTTGGATTTGCGCACTACTAAAACTAGACCTGCCGTTCATTTGCTAAGCTCCACACTAAGTGCCGCTTCCTCCTCTTATGTACTCTTGGATAGAGCAACCGAACCAACTCAGCTAACATAGTACAAGAGGCGGCGCATATGAGGCAACATATATACATCTGTGCAGAAGTAGCCACGGAAGAACTTACACAACTCATAGAAACGAGAAATTAGAATGAGAAGGATCTGTATATACACACGAGGGTGCACCAAAACATAGTTAGGCGATCTTGCATGGAAAACAGCTACTTATTAGTTGTGTGGCTTTGCACTCGTGTGTACTACTTGCATTGATTTTCTTCGAAGTACTATAGGTTATTGTGGGGGGGAAATTGCATTTGCATTTGTCAAGAGTTACTGAGAGAATTTATATCATGCCCAATTAAAAATCTTTCTCAATTGCAGTCAGCGATTGAAACAGAGTGATTTTGCATCTCCAACACATATTCAGTTACTGGAGAAAATTTCAGTTCCCATTTGTAATTTGGTACTAGCAAAGTAAAACAATAAGCCCGTCATATAGTCTTAAATCACATCATAGGCCGATAGGCGGAACAAAAACATGTTGTTGTAATCTTCAGTTCAAGTGTCAGTAGGGTTTTAGGTGTCGAAAGTTTCTGTTTCGACAATAGCTGTTTTTCTTCAGTTTCGTCAGAGATAAACCGAGCTGTGCCTCGGAGTAGCTAGCTAGGATTGCAGCGCCTTGACCTGATCGTGGGATGGCACGACTGAATGATCACGGCGCCATGACGGGCGACGAGTGGGGAGTGCTGGGATGGCGGCACTCACGACCCAATCGTGCCCGGATTTCTCAATTTCAGTTAGATCGTGTAAGTTCTGAATAAAAGGGAAGAAACAGAAAAGCTGCAGAAGTGGTTCGTAGCGCAAAAAAGTCTCTCTCTCGCACACTCTCTCTTCCTCATCTCCGGTGATTGCCGGAGCTAGCAGGGTCGAGGGCTGCCTGACAATTGGCATCAGAGTTGGCTGCTCGATCACCTGTGGAGATGGCAGGACCTAACAGCCCGGGGAAGAGCGTGGTGGATTTAGGGAATAGCGGCGGCGGCGCCCTGGTTGTACATCGGCGCGTCGTCCGTGACACCGGCGGGGCCTGGCTCATGCTGACGCGCACGAACTACGCTGACTGGGCCCTCCTGATGCAAGTCATGCTGGAGGCGCGCCAGCTCTTGGTTGCCGTCAACGACGGGACCACGGAGCGAGAAACAGATCGCACGGCAATGGAGTGTCTGTTGCAATCGGTGCCGCCGGAGATGGTATCCACGCTCGCCGTCGAGCCCACGGTGAAGGACGCCTGGGGCATGATTAAGACGATGCGACTGGGTGTGGCGCGCGTTCGTGAGGCCAAGGCGACGTCTCTGCGCTGCCAGTACGAGGCGATCAAGTTCAACGACGGCGAGAGCATCAACGACTTCGGTATGCGCCTATCTTCTCTGGTTACTCAGCTTGAGCTGCTTGGTGACAAGATCGACGAGCCCGCCATCGTCCGCAAGTTTCTCTCAGTCGTTCCCAAGGCCTACTCGCAAATGGCTTGTGCGATCGAGACATTGGTCGACCTCAACACCCTGGCGCTCGAGGAGCTCATCGGGCGGCTGAAGGCCGCCGAGGAGAGGTACGAGCTGGACGGCGCTCCCGCCGGCGGTGACGGCAGCGGCAAACTGCTCCTCGCGGAGGAGGGGTGGTTCGCGCGCCTAAAGCTGCGGGAAGGGGGCGGATCGTCCAGCTGCAACGGCCGTGGCCGTGGGCATGGCAGAGGGCGCGGCCACGGACGCGGTGGTCGTGGCCAGAACGCCTGCCGCGGCACCAGCAGCGGGGACAAGTCCAAGGACATTTGCCGCTACTGCAAGCAGGCGGGGCACTAGGCGCGCGAGTGCAAGGCCCGGCTCAAGGAGCACTAGTAGAAAAAGGGGCTTTCGCTCGGGCCTGGCCAGCCCATTAGTCTCGGTTCTTCCATGAACCGGGACCAATGGATGCATTCGTCCCGGTTCGTGAGCCCAGGGGGCGGCCAGGGCCTCATGGGCATTGGTCCTGGTTCGTATGGACCCATTTGTCCCGGTTCCAGACACGAACCGGGCCCAATGGGCCTCGCTCCCGGCCCACAAACATTGGTCCCGGTTCTTGGCTCGAACCGGGACAGAAGGCTGGGCTTTAGTCCCGGTTCCAGCCATGAACCGGGACAAATGAGTTGCCTATATATACCCCGTCGCCGCAGCAAAGCACTCCACAGTGCTCTGTTTTTTTGGCCGGCGAGGAGAGGGCATTTTGGTGCTCTAGCTCACCTCCTATGCACACGAGGTGTTCGATGAAATGCCCAAGCCACGCTAGTTAAGCTTTATCCTCTCGAACTCGACCTCCAAGCTTCATTTTCCCCAAGATTTGTCTAGGTTTAGCGGTCTGTCACGTCACATCCCCGTCTCACCGCCGTCGATCGCCTGTGCCGATCTCGTCGTCTGCACCACCGTGGTGAGCCTCTTATCTTCTTCTGAAAGAAAAAAATTCTTACTTTAGATAGATACTTGTCTAATTTTCTTATTTTCATTATTGCTTGTTATTATATAGTGCGATGGTTTTGGCATCCGCCCCCGTCGGCCCTCGTCCTGGCTATGATTCGGATGTGGTATATATATTATCTGTTATAACTATTTGGTACATTTATTGTTTATGACAATTATGCCCATCAAATTGACATAGATTTTATTTGTGTAAGAGGTAGTTGAATCGGAAATTCCAACCGACCCTATTGTCGAGAGGTTAAATTTAGTTGAAGAAGAAAACAATTACTTGAAGGAAAAAATAAAAAAATAAGGAGGAGAAGATGATATTGGAGTTGCATGTTGCGGATGTCGTCGATGATCACAAGATCAAGATGGATGCAATGGGGTTGAAGATTACAAAGATTAGAAAATATGCCATCCATACCGAGGCTTGGTATCATTATGCCGTTGGATCAATTTTTACCTTGGTTGTGATTATGATCGCATTTGTTGTTGCATTGAAAGGTTTTACATAGTTTCAATGTATGGTTTAACTAGATGCTCTGGAGCTATATGTTGTTCAATGAGAACTATGTATGTACTTTGTTTTTAATGTGATGATAAATTTCCAATAATTTGGTCACTTATCTATTCATGAGAGCTATATGTACTAAATTGATGATGTGGCTTTGAATGGTGCATTTTATAAACGAAGTGCATTCAGTTTTTGCCGTAAGCCTCTCTACTTTTTTGCACATGCTATGTGGGTGAAATGATAATACCATGCCAACTTTCAACCTTTTCAGAGTTCATATGTAGTGCTTTTCAATTTCAGGGTCTTATAGCTCAAAATAATCAGTAAATGCATGAAAAATAACAAATGAAGTCAGAAAGGGTTAAAAATTGATGATGTGGCTTTGAATGGTGCATTTTGAACACAGAAAAAGTATGGAGTTCAAATAAGTTCAAAAAAATGAAATCCCTTTATAACAGACGAGTTTCCGTATGAAACTCTGATACTTCGAAAGAGATTGTCCGTTTTGTACACAAAGTGCATCCAGTTTTTGCCGTAAGCCTCTCTACTTTCTTGCACATGCTATGTGGGTGAAATGATGATACCATGCCAACTTTCAACCTTTTCAGAGTTCATTTGTAGTGCTTTTCAATTTCAGGGTCTTATAGCTCAAAATAATCAGTAAATGCATAATATATACGAATTTCAGGGTCTTTCAGCAAAAAGAATTATCATAAAATAAAATAAAAAAGTAATTTGAAACAAAATAATATAAACTTTAATAAAATATATAAGTAGAAACAAAATAAAATAAAATTTAATAACATAAATAAAATTTTTGAAACTAAAATTATCAAAGAATTTTCTGTTCAAAACATTATAAGCAACCTCTAAAATTTATGAAACTAAAATTATATAAAATTGATGCAACTAAAATTATCAAAGTATTTTCTGTTCAAAATCATTAAAAGCAAAAAGAATTTTCATAAAGAACTTTTTTTGTTAGAAACTTTAATAGCAAAAAGAATTATCATAAAATAAAATAAATAAGTAATTAGAATCAAAATAAGATAAAATAAATAAGTATTTTGTAAGTAGAAACAAAACAAAAAAATAAAGCAAAAAAGAAAACAAAAAATAGGAAAAAATAAAAAAAAATGCCACCTACTGGGCCACCACGGCCTGAATACGACTACAAACCCATCAATGGGCCAGGATTCAGGCCCGCAGAAGGCCCAGTAGGCCTATTAGGCATAGCAGTTACAAGTAGGCCCGTAAGCCTGCAATGGAGAGGAGCTCGAGAGGGGTGCGGCAGTGGGGCTTATAAACCACTGTGCCCCTCTTAACTAGCGAGGTGGGACTAAACTCCCACCACCACCCCGCTGTGCAAGGCATTTGGTCCCGGTTGGTGGCACCAACCGCGACTAAAGGGATGCATTGGTATCGGTTCGTGGCACCAACTGGAACCAATGCCCCCCTTTAGTCCCGGTTGGTGCCATCAACCGGGACCAATGGCCGCCGCTTCCCGCCCTTTGGACTGCTGAAAAGAGGCATTTGGTCCCGGTTGGTTCCACCAATCGGGACTAAAGGGGCATTGGTCCAGGTTTGTGCCACGAACCGGGACCAATGCTCTTGGTATATAAACAACACTTGTAAAAAATTTTATTCAGTTCTTCGATCTGCCTCTCTGCCGTCGAACGCCTCGACACCGACGAACACCTTGACGCCGCCAGGCTGCCGGACCTCGACGCCGACGCCGTCTCCGCGCCCTGCCTGCCCCGACGCCGCCGTGCCCCTGCCCTGCCCCGACGCCGACGTCGTGCGCCCCTGCCCTGCCCCGACGTCGACGTCGTGCGCCCCTGCCCTGCCCCGACGCCAACGCTGTGTGCCCCTGCCTCGCCCCGACGCCGTTGCGCCCCTACCCTGCCCCAACGACGCCGCCGTGCGCCCCTGCCTCGACCTCGACGCCAACGCCGCCGCGCCCCTGCCCTGCCCCGACGCTGCGCCACGCCCCTGCCCTGCCGTCAACGCCGCCGCACCACTGCCCGCTGGACAGGCCGGTACTCCCTCCCACCCCTCTCCTCTGTCCTTCCTTCATGTATGTGATGATGGTGAAGTTGGTTCAGTGCATAGTTTCAGAGAATTGCATGTTTTCAGCCATGTCCACAAGGTGTTTGATGAAATGCTATGGCTAGCTAGGGAACTTTGTTTTATGTGAAACTTGGCAGGATGATGTCACCTTGGATGTTAGTGAAGATGGTCAAGTTGGTTTGATAAAAGGAAAAACTTGTTAGTGCAAGTTTTATTAAAATTTAGTGCTAGACAGAAACTACATGAATATTTTTTGGTGGACTTTCTAGATGAAATTGGGGTTGCCCTTCTGGACTTAAGGGTTTAGTAGGAAGGACTACAAGATGTAAAAAATTCAGAATTTTTTTAGCAAGGAAAAATAGGGTTGTAGTTCAATGCCAAGATTGGACCAAAATTGAAAAATGGAAGTTGTGCTCAAAATTTTCAAATGACCAAAGTGGGTTTTTGAATAAAAATGATCTATATGCATCAGAGGACTTCTCAAAAAATTTGAGGCATTTGAAAGGAATTATTTGAAATAGTTCTAGCGCAGAAAGGTCATTCTAGAGTTTGAAAATACTAATAAAAGAATTTTTTTTGAGGCCAAATCATTAAAAAATAATTACTACTGATGTTTTTGTTCATAGCATTTTTTGTCCATGTATGTATGTATGAATTGATGGATGGATGGATATGGATGTATATACAAAATATTCATATATGATGTTTTTTTGTCCATAGCAAATTTTTTTCCATGTATGTATGTTCATATATGCAAAAGTTACATTTAAGAAAAAATAAGAAAATTCTATTTTTTTTTCTTCTTATCTTCTATCCTGATAACTTCAACACGAGGGGGCGGTCGATATACCCCCTCCCCGATAACATTATTTTCCCATGTATGTATGTCATCGTTGTCGATATAACCCCCTCCCAGATAACTTCGACATGAGGGGCGGTCGATATATATACCCCCTCTCGACCGTGACAACTTATACCACGGGAGCACCCCCCCCCCCGACCCTCTCGCTCGACCAAAACTCTCGAGGACACCCAAACCCTAGAAAAAAATGATGTCGGTCTCCTACCCCTTCATGCCGCGCCCCTACCCGATCGACAAACTCTCTTGAGGCCACCCAAATTTACAAAGTTAAAAGAGCGTTGTCATCGAGGCCACCCCAAACCCTAGAGAAGCGTCGAGGCCAGGCCACTAATATGATTCCTTATTGTGCTTAGCTAGCTAGTTCAATGTTTGCCACTAATATATCCATCTGTCATGTTTGAATAATAATTGCCATGTTGTAAATATTTGCAGAAACTATGGATCCACGCCCCTGAGACGAAGCACAACAAGCGGTGTTGGGGGGAATAATCGCACACGGAAGTGATGTAGTCTTGTCGTTTCTCAACGACACATGCACCGATGGTCTGGAAAGACAGGATGAAGAAGCAGGCTATGACGATGATCAAACAATGGAGGAGGAAGGACACCGTGATGACGGCTCCGGTGACCGAATGGAGGGGGAAGGACACCGTGATGACGGCTCCGGTGACCGAATGGAGGGGGAAGGACACTGTGATGACGGCTCCGGTGACCGAACGGAGTCCGGCTAGGTATATATATAAATTAATTAAGCATGTGCTGACTATAGCTAATTGATGCATTAATTGTTTTTGGTATGTTGATGACCCACAAGTATAGGGGATCTATCATAGTCCTTCCAATAAGTAAGAGTGTCGAACCCAACGAGGAGCAGAAAGAAATGATAAGCGGTTTCCAGCAAGGTATTCTCTGCAAGTACTGAAATAAGTGGTAACAGATAGTTTTGTGATAGGATAATTTGTAACGAGAAACAAGTAACAAAAGTAAATAAAGTGCAGCAAGGTGGCCCAATCCTTTTGTAGTAAAGGACAGGCCTGAACAAACTCTTATATAGAGAAAAGCACTCCTGAGGACACATGGGAATATCGTCAAGCTAGTTTTCACCACGCTCATATGATTCACGTTCGATACTTTGATAATTTGGTATGTCGGTGGACCGGTGCTTGGGTACTGTCCTAACTTGGACGAGCATCCCACTGATGATTAACCTCTATTGCAAGCATCCGCAACTACAACAAAAGTATTAAGGTAAACCTAACTATAGCAATATCAGGTTCAAATTTAATTTGCTCATGAGGTGTATAAGTTTTAATATTGCTTTTACGAACCACAGTTGAAGCTTTAGCATGATCCTTTATCCTAACAGGAAAAGGTGGTTTCTCAACATAAGAAGTAGGAACAATAGGATCATTATAAGTGACAATCTTTTCTTCAACTTTAACAGGTGCAGCTACTTTTACTTCTATGGGAGGATCATATTTAAACCACTTCTCCTTGGGGATATCAACATAAGTAGCAAAAGATTCACGGAAAGAAGCTACTATCTCAGAGTCAAGTCCATATTTAGTGCTAAATTTACGGAAAACATCGGTATCCATAAAAGATTTAACACAATCAAAATTAGGTGTCATACCTGACTCCTTACCTTCGTCGGGGTCCCAATCTTTAGAGTTGTGTTTAATTCTTTCCAATAAATCCCATTTGAATTCAATAGTCTTCATCATAAAAGAGTCAGCACAAGAAGTATCGAGCATGGTGCGATTGTTATCAGAAAGCCGAGCATATAAATTTTGAATAATCATCTCTCTTGAGAGCTCATGGTTGGGGCATGAATATAACATTGATTTAAGCCTCCCCCAAGCTTGAGCGATGATTTCTCCTTCGCGAGGCCAAAAATTATATATATATAATTGCGATCATGATGAACAAGATGCATAGGATAAAACTTCTGATGAAATTCCAATTTTAATCGTTTGTAGTTCCATGACCCCATATCATCACATAGCCTATACCATGTCGATGCATCTCCCTTCAAAGATAAAGGGAAGACCTTCTTCTTAACAACATCTCCGGGTACACCTGCAAGCTTAAATAATCCACAAACTTCATCCACATATATTAGATGCTCATCAGGATGCTTTGTTCCATCTCCTAAAAAAGGATTAGCTAGCAGTTTTTCTATCATACCTGAAGGAATTTCAAAGCAGACATTTTCATTTTCAGTAGGTTCACTAGGTTGAGGAGCAACTCTTTGCTCTACTGGTCGGGGTGAAGATACCCCGAACAAGCCCCTCAGAGGAATAATTTCCATAGTAACAAGTGACAGTAAATTTCAGCACACTATATAAATTTTTCCTTACCAAATTCCACCTACCAAAGGCGCTTCACTCCCCGGCAACGGCGCCAGAAAAGAGTCTTGATGACCCACAAGTATAGGGGATCTATCATAGTCCTTTACGAAGCAACGCATAAACTAGGGTTTAAGCTTCTGTCACTCTAGCAACCCATCATCTACTTATTACTTCCCAATGCTTGCAGAGAATACCTTGCTGGATTGGTCCACCTTGCTTCACCTTATTTACTTTTGTTACTTGTTGCTTGTTACAAATTATCTTATCACAAAACTATCTGTTACCACTTATTTCAATACTTGCAGAGAATACCTTGCTGGAAACCGCTTATCATTTCCTTCTGCTCCTCATTGGGTTCGACACTCTTACTTATCAAAAGGACTACGATAGATCCCCTATACTTGTGGGTCATCAAGTCTCTTTTCTGGCGTCGTTGCCGGGGAGTGAAGCACCTTTGGTAGGTGGAATTTGGTAAGAAAAAGTTTATATAGTGTGCTAAAATTTACTGTGACTTGTTACCATGGAAAGTAATCCTCTGAGGGGCTTGTTCGGGGTATCTTCACCCCGACCAGTAGAGCAAAGAGTTGCTCCTCAACCTACTGAACCTACTGAAAATGAAAATGAAAATGCTTTCTTTGAAGTTCCTTCGGGTATGATAGAAAAACTGCTAGCTAATCCTTTTTTAGGAGATGGATCAAAACATCCTGATGAACATCTGATATATGTGGATGAAGTTTGTGGATTATTTAAGCTTGCAGGTGTACCTGGAGATTTTGTTAAGAAGAAGGTCTTCCCTTTATCTTTGAGGGGAGATGCATCGACATGGTATAGGCTATGTGATGATATGAGGTCTTGGAATTACAAACGATTGAAATTGGAATTTCATCAGAAGTTTTATCCTATGCACCTTGTTCATCGTGATCGCAATTACATTTATAATTTTTGGCCTCGCGAAGGAGAAAGCATCGCTCAAGCTTGGGGGAGGCTTAAATCAATGTTATATTCATGCCCTAATCATGAGCTCTCAAGAGAAATGATTATTCAAAAAATTTATGCTCGGCTTTTTGGTATAATCGCACCATGCTTGATACTTCTTGTGTTGGCTCTTTTATGATGAAGACTATTGAATTCAAATGGGATTTATTGGAAAGAATTAAACGCAACTCTGAAGATTGGGGCCTCGACAATGGTAAGGAGTCAGTGATGACGATGGCGATGATTTCCCCCTCCCAGAGGGAAGTTTCCCGGGCAGAACAGCTCCGCCAGAGCCCTAGATTGGTTCCGCCTCGCGGCGGCGGAGTTTCGCCAAGAAGATGTGAGGGAGTCCTGGATTAGGGGGTCTCCGGACAGCCGGATTATATCCTCTGGCCGGATTATTGGACTATGAAGATACAAGATTGAAGACTTCGTCCCGTGTCTGGATGGGACTCTCCTTGGCGTGGAAGGCAAGCTAGGCAATATGGATATGTAGATCTCCTCCCTTGTAACCGACTCTGTGTAACCCTAGCCCCCTCCGGTGTCTATATAAACCGGAGGGTTTAGTCCATAGGACAACGGACAATCATACCATAGGCTAGCTTCTAGGGTTTAGCCTCTACAATCTCGTGGTAGATCAACTCTTGTAATACTCATATCATCAAGAACAGTCAAGCATGACGTAGGGTATTACCTCCTTCAAGAGGGCCTGAACCTGGGTAAACATCGTGTCCCTTGTCTCCTGTTACCATCCGCCTTAGACGCATAGTTCAGGACCCCCTACCCGAGATCCGCCGGTTTTGACACCGACATTGGTGCTTTCATTGAGAGTTCCACTGTGTCGTCACCATAAGGCTTGATGGCTCCTTCGATCATCGATAGCGATGCGGTCCAGGGTGAGGTTTTCCTTCCCGTACCGATCTTTGTATTCGGTGGCTTCGCACTGCGGGCCAATTCACTTGGCCATCTGGAGCAGGTCAAGAGCTACGCCCCTGGCCATCAGGTCAGATTCGGAAACTTAAACTACACTGCTGACATCCGCGGAGACTTGATCTTCGACGGATTCGAGCCCGTGTCAGGTGCGCCGCACAGTCATGACGAGCACGACGTAACTCTGCCGTCAAACAGTGTTCGGGAGATCGCATCTGCAACTACTCCAGCCTTCAATTCGGTGCAAATTGCACCATCCAAGGACGGAGGGATAGACCCCGCCATGGAGGCCACACTCTCAGTGGCGATGGAGCCGGATACTGACTTCACCCCTTACGAGAGCCGTGTCGCCGAACCACTGGATTCATCTCTGGCCACGGACTCCGAGCCGCCTGCATCCGTGCCCATCGAATCCGACTGGGCATCGATCATGGAGTTCACCTCCGCAGATATCTTTCAGCACTCGCCTTTTGGCAATGTGCTAAATTCATTAAAGTCTCTATCCTTGTCAGGAGAACCTTGGCCGAACTATGTCCGGCTAGAATGGGATACGGACAACGATGAAATTTGTTGTCCGCCCACCACCCACTTAGTAGCCACTGTTGACGACTTAACCGACATGCTCAACTTCGACTCCGAAGACATCGACGGCATGGACGAAGATGCAGGAGACGAACAGGATCTAGCGCCCATAGGGCGCCGGACAACCACTTCATCACATGACATATACATGGTGGATAGACCCAAAGAAGGCAATGGCGAAGAGACTGCGGAGGATGGCCCCTCCAAGAAGCAACCCAAGCGCCGACGTCAGCGGCGCCGCTCTAAGTCCCGCCATAGCAAAAACAGCGATAACATGGGAAGAGAAAATAACACTCTAGTCGACTCCAGAGGAAACGACGACCACATTGCCCCGACGGCAGAGCACGATGAAGCTGCAAGCGGCGAACATAGTACGGATCCGACGTACGAGCACGGCGATGCCGAGGATAATCCTCATCAAACCCCATCTGGGGAGGAAAACAGTCTGGACGAAGATGCACACATCATCCCGAAAACACACTTGGAGCAAGAGAACCTCCGCAGAAGGCTTATTGCCACGGCGAGGAGTCTGAAGAAGCAGAAGCAAAGGCTTAAGGCCGCACAAAACACACTCAACAGCAGGTGGAACAAAGTGCTCGACAGCGAAGCAAAGTATGGTGGAAGTTACCACACAAAGATCTATCCAAAGCACAAGTTGTTACCTGAATTCGACGACGAGGCCTTAGAGCCCACACAACCAAATAATGAAACGGCCAACCAGCCGGATCCACCACTTTGTGACCGTGATAGAGCGGATAACAAATACGCACATAAGTCAACACACGATGTATGTGAGGACTTGCGCCAAAAATTCGGTACGACCAGATCCATCTATGGATCTAGGAAGTGTGCTCCGGCACAAAATCAAAACCAAATACCACAACTGTCCGAACGCCATGGTACATCCAAGTACAGGGGTGCCGCACACCCCCTATTTTTCACCGATGAGGTGCTGTACCAGGAATTCCCAGAAGGATACAAACGAGTGAACATAGAAGCGTACGACGGGACCACAGACCCTGGGGTCTGGATTGAGGACTTTATCCTCCATATCCATATGGCTCGCGGAGACGATCTCCATGCCATTAAATACTTGCCCCTCAAGCTTAAAGGACCAGCTCGGCACTGGCTGAAAAGCCTCCCCGAAAACACAATTGGAAGTTGGGAGGAGCTTCAGGACGCTTTTCGGGCTAATTTTCAAGGGACCTACGTCCGACCTCCGGATGCAGACGATTTAAGTCATATAATTCAACAGTCCGGAGAGTCCGCCCGAAAGCTTTGGAACAGGTTTCTTACCAAAAAGAACCAAATTGTCGACTGTCTGGACGGTCGAAGCCTTAGCAGCTTTCAAACACAGCGTCCGAGACGAATGGCTCGCCAAACACCTCGGCCAAGAAAAACCGAGAACAATGGCAGCTCTAACAAGTCTCATGACCCGCTTTTGCGTGGGCGAAGATAGCTGGTTAGCCCGCAGTAGCACCAGCGACCCAAGCACATCCGAAGTCAGGGATGGCAATGGAAAACCATGACGCAATAAAAGCAAGCGTCGAAATAAAGAAGATAGCCCAGATAATACGGTGGTAAACGCCGAATTCAGGGGCTCTCGACCAGGTCAGCGAAAAAAGCCTTCCAAAGGCAGCAGAGACGGACCGTCTGGCCTAAACAAGTTTCTTGACAAACTATGTCAGATTCATGGCACCCCCGACAAACCTGCAAATCACACCCACAGAGAATGATGGGTCTAAACGTCGAACACAAGGGGGAGACCAAGCGAAGACGAGGACGAGCCTCGCCAGCAAAGCACTGGAGGACAGAAAAAAATTCCCACCAGAGGTTAAAACAGTCAAGATGGTCCATGTGACAAAAAGGAGAAGCAAACATGCACTCCGAGACACACGCGCCATAGAGCCCGTCACCCCTAGGTTCAACCCCTGGTTGGCCTGCCCGATTACTTTTGATCGCGGGGATCACGCGACAAGCATCCGGCATGAAGGATTGGCAGCCTTGGTGTTAGACCCAATAATAAACGAATACCATCTCACACGAGTCCTCATTCACGGCCGCAGTGGTCTAAACCTGATATATCAGGACACAGTCCGCAAAATGGGGATAGACCCGATAAAAATAAGCCACCATACTACTACCTTCACGGGAGTAATACCAGGCCTAGAGGCCCGCTGCACGGGCTCTCTATTACTAGAGGTTGTATTCGGTTCTTCTGACAACTTCTGAAGCGAAAGGTTAAATCTCTACATCGCTCCATTCCGAAGTGGCTATCAGGCACTACTCGGAAGAGCGGCTTTCGCTCGTTTTAATGCAATCCCGCATTACGCTTCTTTAAAGCTTAAGATGCCCGGTCCACATGGCACCATCACAGTTAGCGGAAATATTGAGCGTGCTCTACGCGCAGAAGAATGTGCGGCGGCTTTAGCCACCGAGCACTAGACGGCCTCACCAACCAGGAAAAATGACAGGTCGTCAAGACCACGGACACGGTTAGACGAGTCAGGTGCACCACTACATATACATGAGATGGGTTTGATGATCAAGCCACCCTAGATGGTACCAGGGGCTTCCTGCGTGTAATCAGGGCTAGTCCGGCTCAACTTGACTTATCTTGAATTTTACTGGTTTATTGACAATAACCAATTTTCTGGCACGGCAACTTTCACCTAAGTTCTTCTCTTTTACAGATGACAATCTTTCTACACCCGTCTAGGACACGGCACAACGGAGACACAGGCGCAGACGTGCAGCAGGGACCCGCTCAAAGGTTTCTTTTTAGATTAAGACCCTGCGTCAACCTTTTTTAATGTCTCTTGTTGTTCACATCCTCTGGATACTCAATACAACCGAGAAGGATGCCGACGCATTGGCATGTGGCCACATCAAGATATTGCACGTACCTGGACACCCGAGGTTTATTATTCAGGGCATTGTTCAGCCCGGCATATGTTATAAAGACTGAATGCCTTAGGGAGTGTTCGGCGTCGCGAGTTTGGCCTTATATGCATCAGCTCCGAATCATGTCTTTGGTCAAATGTTGGGTTTGCCCGGCTCCCATGTTTTGGTACCTTACGTTCCGCTATATCGGCTAAGGTGGCACTAGGAGAACTACTGCGATTGTGCCCTGGTTCATCCGGATGAGCACCTCAGTAGAGAAAGCCGAAAACTGACAGTCATGATATAGCGCGAGACTGGTCAACCACTCGATGACTCAGCGGAATCTTCGGGATTCCTCCGCATTAACGAAGGGCCGTTTCCCGGTCATGTACGTACGTGCCCCATATTCGGACGAGCGCAGAAGTACCAGGGGCTATATAGTAGCCCCACCGTCAAACTCCTATGGCTAAGTGAAAGTGTTAAAGCAATATAGTCCGATTGCCTCGTTCGCTGCGCTACCACCTCCTTAATGGACCAAGACGTTAGATCAAGTGTGAATACGCGTTTTTTGCGAACACCCCCGCATTATATGCGTGGGGGCGGAAGCCGACGACTGCAAACTTTCAGGTTATATACATATATACATAAACGGCCGCACAGGAGGCATCATAATACTTTCAGGCAAAAGTATAAACACAGCCTTGACAACTCAATAAAACATTGTTCTTACAATGGGAGTACATGTCACTAGAACATAATATTCTTCGAGCACTGAGCCTCTATCGAACGAGCGCCTTCAAGAACTTCTTAAAAGTAGTGCTCGGCAGCCACTCGGCCCACGGCCGATCCCTGTGTTGCAACAGTGGTGGCCTCTATCTCTACCCAGTATGTCTTGACACGGGCAAAGGCCATCCGCGCACCCTCTATGCACGCCGACCTCTTCATAGTGTCGATGTGCGACACAGCAGCAAGGAATTGTTGCACTAAACTAAAGTAACTATTCAACCTTGGCCCTCCCGGCCACAGATGATCCACAACAGACCTCATGGCGAGTCCGGACAACCTATGGAGCTCGGCCCACTCGGCCATTCGCTCATTCAACAGCAGCGGACGCACTGGAGCATGGAACTGTGACCAGAACAACTTTTCCACTTCGCGATCTTTTTGATCCTTGAAGTACTCGGCCGCATCAGCAGCACTTGCCGCCAAATCAACGTAGGCGTCCACTGAACTCCATAGTTGGTCAAGAGGAGCATACTTCGGATCTCCAAACTTAATCCGCAACAAGAAGGGCTTCCCAGCCACAATATCTGCAGCTTGATGCAACTCCTCCTTCGTCACTCTGATTTTAGAGCGAGCTTCCTTGGCTGCTACCATGGCCTTTTCCAGGTTCGTTACCCTCGCCCGGCTTTCTTTATCAACAAGCTGGTAACGGTCAGCGGCATCTTTCAACTCAATGGCCATCTTGGCTATCCTTTCCTTGCTCTGGCGATGGGCGGACTGTTCGGCCCTCAGCTCTTCGACCGCCTTTAGAGCGGCCGCATCGCTATTCCTTGCTTGTTCCTTGGCTCGGGCAAGCTCTGCCCGAAGGGTCTCCATGATGGCAGTTCCATCTGTAGTCACAACATATTAAAGATACTAGCATCATGCTCCTCTTACTTTGCGTTGATCACCAGAGAAATCACTTACCCTATGCCTCGTCAAGCCGCTTGTTGACAAGCACGATGTCGGCATCTGCCGCATCAAGTTGCCACTTTAGCTCGGCAAACCCATCAGTCCGGCTAGCCACGGGTGCTTCAGCCACCTGCACATAGAGGCGGTCTGGTTATTACCGGGGACTATGATCCTCTGTTTGCCACCATTTTCGGCGACAACCAGAGTCTCAGGGGCTACTATCTGCATAGGGCACACCTAATGTGTGCGGTACTGTCAAAAACATACACTATGTCACGTACCTCAAAGCCTTTCAGCAGACTCATAAAAGCTTCATGCAATCCGCTTTCAGCGGATGAAATCCTTTCAACTACCGTACTCATTAGCGTACGATGCGCTTCCAAGATGGCCGCTTGCTCCAGAAGATCCTTCAGTGCACCCGACCGCACACTATACGGTTCCGGACTATTTCTATTGCTCTCTTTAGGAGCCGAATACTGAGGACTCCGGGTGGCCAAGGGATTACCCCCTGGCCTTGGCGGATCAGGAGAAACCCTCCGCGACGACACTTCTGGGTCGCCCGCCTCATAAGACGGGGTGGCAGGGGGAGGTGTTTCGCTCTCCATCATCTCCGGAAGAAGATCCCCCGAAGACGAACTCTGTCGAGAAGGGCTACGATCCGAACTACAATATATAAGCTTCAGTTATTGTCTTCAGAAGTAAGGTAGGATATTTTCACTACTAAGTACTTTTTGATTACTTACAGCTCTGTAGAGGGCTGATTCCCTTGCGTACACTGTGAGGCAAGGGTACCCCCGGGGCAGGACCCTCTGGCGAAGGTTTCTTCCCTCGTTTGGAAACCTCTGTTTCTGGATCTTCAGAGGTGGTCCTCTTCCTTCCCCGGGGAGAGGGGATGTCAGATTCTTCTCCCTGATTGTCCTCCTTCGCGGAGGTGCTCGTTCCCCCGGTTGGGATGAGTAGTGAGTGAGGCTCACTTCTGGCCTCTTTATTCCCCCCTTCATCTTCCTTCGAGGGCACCTGATGAGGCGCCGGCTCCAGCTTTCTGTCTAGTACTGGATTGGCCAAGCCATCGGGAAGGGGGGTCGGACACCTGATCATATTCGCCTCTGTTATCCAGTCCTGGGCAAAGACCGACTTTTCAGCATGATGTTGTGATAAATAAGAGAAACAGTGTGTTCGGCCATGGGATTACTTACTTGGGTATCCGGGCGATTACAGCTCAGACCCGCATCCTCGGTGGTGTCCGGACACTTTATTTGTGATCCGAATAAGAACTTGTACATCTCCTCGAGCGTCATGCTGAGTAAGTGTTGAATGATTCGCGGTCCCTCCGGGTTGAACTCCCACAAATGGAGAGGTCTACGTTTGCAAGGCGGGACCTGGCGAACTAGCATGACCTGCATCACCATGACCAGGTGGACGTCTCTCTCAGTGAGATCTTGGATGTGACTCTGCAATATTGGCACATCCTTTACTGGACCCCAGTTTAGCCCCTCGCTGATCCATGACTTCAGTTGTGGTGGGGAGCCCGACCGAAAGGCAGGGATGGCTACCCACCTGGCACTTCGGGGAGCTATGATATAAAACCACTCCTGCTGCCACAAACTGGATACCTCTAGTAAGGAACCCTATGGCCATGGAGCATTAGCGCTTTTGCTTATTACGGCACCTCCGCACTCTACGTGCCGCCCCTCAATCATCTTCGGCTTCACGTTGAAGATCTTGAGCCACAGGCCGAAGTGAGGGGTAATGCGGAGGAAGGCCTCACATACGACGATGAACGACGAGATGTGAAGGAGGGAATCCGGGGCCAGATCATGGAAATCCAGCCCATAGTAGAACATGCGTCCCCTAACAAAGGGATCCAGAGCGAGGCCTAGTCCTCGGAGGAAGTGAGAGACGAATACAACACTCTCGTTGGGTTCGGGAGTGGGGATGACCTGCCCTCGGGCAGGCAGCCTGTGCTTAATTTCGGTGGTCAGATATCTGGCCTCTCTCAGCTTCTTGATGTCTTCCTCTGTGACAGAGGAAGGCATCCACTGACCTTGGAGGTTGGATCCGGACATGGTTGAAGGTACGAAGCGCCTGACCTGAGCCTGGGGTGTTGGGACTCGAGGTGGGGAAGGATTCGATTGAGCGCGAGAGGAAAAAGTGACATGTCTTGGCCTCTTTATAAAAAGGGTGAATATCAAGCGTCCTCCTCGCGGCCATTTTGGGGCTCGCCTAAAATCGAGGAGTCATACTGACGGGCACGAGTGGGATACCCACGTCCGTATTGATGAGAATCCCATAATAAGGGGGACACGATCTCTACTTCGACAAGACGTGTCAAGAAAACCGCCTCGCGATATGCGCGGTTCTGGTTGAGAAAAATGGTTCGAATAATGACCGGGACATGACGTAACGTCGTGCTGTCTAAACACATCAGCAGATTAGATTTGTGGAAATATTATTCTTTCTACGATGGTATGTGGAAATTATTTTGCAGAACCGGACACTATTCTGGTGTTCAAAATCTTCTATGGAGTATTCAGAGGAGGAACCCGCCTTGCAATGTCGAAGACAATACTGCGCGCCGGACACATCGCATTGAAGCCTGGTTCAGGGGCTACTGAGGGAGTCCTGGATTAGGGGGTCTCCGGACAGCCGGATTATATCCTTTGGCCAGACTGTTGGACTATGAAGATACAAGATTGAAGACTTCGTCCCGTGTCCGGATGGGACTCTCCTTGGCGTGGAAGGCAAGCTAGGCAATACGGATATGTAGATCTCCTCCCTTGTAACCGACTCTGTGTAACCCTAGCCCCCTCGGGTGTCTATATAAATCGGAGGGTTTAGTCCGTAGGACAACAGACAATCATACCATAGGCTAGCTTCTAAGGTTTAGCCTCTACGATCTCGTGGTAGATCAACTCTTGTAATACTCATATCATCAAGAACAATCAAGCAGGACGTAGGGTACACTACAAAAAAAAGACACATCCATGACATTTTGGGCCGAACAAAAAAAAATTCTGTCATACATATGACACTTCTATGATGATAATTGTGACAAAACCCGGTATCATCATAGATGTGGTGGGCTCCTACTTCTATGAAAAAAAATCATGATAGAAAATGGGCTTTTCATCCTGGGTGGGCCGGAGACACAGCTGCATGACATTCTTTGGGGCGTCCATGACGGAAAAAACGTGGTAGAAGCGAGGGGGAGGAAAATTTTGGGGAGTTCCCGGTTACGGTGGGAGGTCGGGGGCCGAGCGATGCGCGTTTCTCTCGTACACGTGCACGCATGTGTGCGAGGCGTTGGCTCTAGCTGAACCCGAGCGAGGCGTTGGGCTCTAACTGAACCCGAGCGATTGCACTGCAGGCTACGCGTTACTGAACCCGAGCGATCGATCGATGTCTGTTAACTGAACCCGATCGAGCGATTCCTTCGCTACTGCTGCTAACTGAAGCCGATCGATGCTGCCTCTGGGATGAACAGTGAGTGTTGCGGGGGGTTTGGATGAACAGTGAGCGGTGGCGTTGCCTCTGGATGAACAGGACCCCGTGGTGTGGTGGAGGGCTGGATGAACAGTAGACGGTGGAGGGGTGCCCGTGGAGGGGTGGTTGAACAGGACCCCGTGGTGTGGAGGGCTGGATGAACAGTAGACTATGGAGGGGTGCCCGTGGAGGGGTGGTTGAACAGTAGCCGGTGGAGTAGCGCGCGGTGGAGGCTGGATGAACAGGAGCCCGTGGAGGCTGGAGGAGGTCGACGGTGGAGATGAACAGTATCCCGTGGAGTCCCGTTTTGCGGTACGCCACACCCCTCCCGATGAACAGGACCCCCGTTTTGACCGTAGCGCTCCAACACAAGTCCGTTTCGTCCGTTTTGCGGTACGCCACACCCCTCCCGATGAACAGGACACCCGTTTCGACCGTATGAGGTCCGTTTCGTCCGTTTTGCAGTACGCCACACCCCTCCCGATCAACAGGACCCCCGTTTCGACCTAGGAGGTCCATTTCCTCCGTTTTGCGGTATGCCAGACCCCTCCCGATCAACAGGACCCTGTTCAGGCCTCGTTTCCATCGCCTATTCCGTCCAAGCCCTCCCGATGAACACGACCACGCATTTCGTTCCGACCCAGCCGGTTGGCTCCCACGCATTCCGTTGCCTCCCGATGAACACGACGCATTCCGTTGCCTCCTCATGAACACGACGCATTCCGTTGCCTCCCCATGAACACGACGACGACGTTGTTTCTCCGTTCCGACCCAGCCATGTACACGAGCCCTGGTCGTATGTATGCGCGAGTAGGTGTTCGAGACCCCGCCCGTATGTACACATACGTGGTCGTATTTTCTTTCTTGCACCCTGGCTGCTGTACGTACGTGTACATGCTATGTGCGCGCCTCTACTATGACACGTACGCGCCTCTACTATGACACGTGTGCGCCTCTACATCCACCAGTATATATGTACGTACACGTTCGCGACCAGAATGACAACGCTACGTACGCTTCGTCCAGGTGGGTCCCGACTGTCAGGCACTTCCTTGCGTGCAAAGATGTAGCTGGTGGGTCCCAGCAGTCAGGGGGGCGAATCATTTTTTTGCCCGGACGCACTTCCTTGCGTGCGAAGATGTAGCTGGTGGGTTCCTGCAGTCAGGGGCAAACATTTTTTTCACAAAATACGGTGGCCCGTCCGGTGGGTCCCCGCCGTCAGGTGGAGGAATAATTATTTTGCACGTAATAAGGAGGCTCTTCCTTGCTACAGCCGTAGACCCAGCTGTTAGCCTCTCCACGTACAGTCCATGTCCGATGGAAGCCGTTCCTTGACCATGTTGACCACGTCGCGCCGAGAGAACCAGGGCGGTGGACGACGGCGAGGCCTAGGAAGAGGACGACGCGGAGCTGGGGAAGACGCGGTAGTGGATGCCCACGCGTAGAGGAGTACGAGGGTTCACTGGTTCGCTGCGGTGTGAGGCTGCCATCACCGCAGAATAATAAGGGGTGTGGGTGAGTAGAGGGATGGCCTGGCCAGCAGTGGGAGTAGTAGGGGGCGGTGAGGCCTCCGCCGCATCGCAGCCGGCCACGGGAGGTAGGAGCACGAGGCATGACCGGCGCTGGTTTGGGCGGCTGGAGCAAGAAGACCAGAGGTTGAAGAAGCACTACGGCCGTTGGATGGACATCGTACGATCACTGGAGCTAGAATCGTGCATGACTAAGTTGACAAAGACCTCCGTCCCCGTCAACTTAGTAGGCCCACAAGTCAGCCTGCCACTATACTGGGTCCCAGCTAATAGGGGGAGTATTCATTTTTTGTGCATAATAAGGAGGCACTTCCTTGCGTGCGGAGATATAGCTGGTGGGTCCGAGCTGTCAGCGGCGGTAACGTTTTCTTCATGAAATACAGAGGCCCTTTCGGTGGGTCCCTAATGTCAGGTGGAGGAATCATTATTTTGCGTGTAATAAGGAGGCATTTCCTTGCGTGCGGTCGTGGACCCAGCTGTCGGCCTCTCCATGTACAGTCCACTTCAGATGCATGTCGGTCGTTGACCATGTTGATCAGGCCGCGCCAAGAGCACCGGGGCGGTGGACGACGGCGAGGCCTAGGAAGGGAACGACACGGGGGCAGGGAAGACTCGGCAGTTGTTTCCCACGCGGAGGGGAGTACGACTGTACGAGGGTTTACTGGTTCGTCTGCCGTCGCCAGAGAATAACAGCAGGTGTGGGTGAGTAGAGGGATGGCTAGGCCAGCGATGAGAGTACGGTGGGGCAGTGAGGCATGCGCGGCAGCAGAGCCGGCCGCGGGGAGGAGGGAGCAGGCAGTCCCGCCGACGCTTGTTTGAGCGGCTGGAGCAGGAAGAGCAGAGATTGAAGAAGCACGACGGCCGTTGGATGGCCATCCAACAGTCACTGCTTGTGCATCAACCGTTTTTTAGGAAAGCCTCAAATCTGTGGAAAATAGCATACATCCCATCTGCCATTATTTCTAATAATTTACAGCCCATTTGCTAATTATTAAGGTTTTTTTGGAGCCCATATTCTTTTTGTTAGCATTACAGCCCATATTGTGGCCACGGTTAAAAAATTATACGAAATTTTGCATATTTCGGTGCGGTCCAAACTGTTTTTAATCCCGAAATTTCGACTCACATTCAAACTGATTTTAAAAATAAATGTATATCAATATAAAATCCAACAAATTCACCACGCATAAAAATTAATGTAATTTAAAATCTCCAAATGAAAAAAAAGATATTCAAAACTAATTGCCGGTTTGATGTGTTTTAAAAATGTACATCCCATTTCTCATTACTGATGGGCCATTTTTCGGCCAGCCGAATGAAAGCTTTCCTCGTCTTGAAAGATTTGCAGCCCAACAGGCCTGACAAAGCGACTTACTTGGCAAATCACAAAAAAACTGGGCTGTGGCCGTGGACCCAGCTGTCAGCCTCTCCACGTACAGTACTCTTCCGATGGAATGTCGTTGACCATGTTGACCACGCCACGCTGAGAGCACCAAGGCGGTGGACGACGGCGAGGCCTAGGAAGGGGACGACGCGGAGCCGGGGAAGACGCGGCAGTGGATGCCCACACGGAGAGGAGTACGAGGGTTCACTGGTTCAGCTGCGGTGTGAGGTTGCCGTCGCCGCAGGGCCTGGCTAGCGGTGGGACTAGTAGGGGGCGATGAGGCCTCAACGGCAGCACAGCCGGCCACTGGAGGCAGGAGCAGGCGGTCTCCCCGGCGCTGGTTTGGGTGGCTGGTGCAGGAAGAGCAGCGATTGAAGAAGCAGCAGAACCATTCGATTCAAATCCAACGGTTACTGCTGCTAGAATCGTTTGTTGACTAAGTTGACAAGCCCTGCGTACGCGTCAACTTAGTAGGCCTACAGGTCAGCCTCCCAACCGGTGCGCCCCAGATGTCAGTGCGAGGAATATTTTTTTCGCGTAATAAGGAGGCAGTTGATTGCGTGCGGCCAGGCCACCGGAGGGAGTAGGGTGGGCAGAGGAAGCCTGCGCGGCATCACAGCGGGCCACAAGAGGAGGGAGCAGGCAGTCCCGCTGGCGCTAGTTTAGGCGACTGGAGCAGGAAGATCAGAGATTGAAGAAGCACGTCGGTCGTTGGATGGACATCCAACAGTCACTGCTACTAGAATCGTGTGTTCACTGATAAAGCCTTGCGTAAACAAGTCAGCCTCAAAATCTGTGGCGTGTACAGCCCATTTGCTATTATTTTTATAATTTTTACTCATTTTCTAATTCATATGGAATTTATTGCAGCCCGTTTTCCATTTTTAGAATTGCTGGCCATTTTCTGGTCAGTACCAGGGTCAAAAAATTAACTAAATATGTGGGAAATTTTGAAAAATTGCAAATTTTTGCTGGGGAACGAAATATTCTTAATCCAAAAATTAATAGCCATACTAAAAAAATTAAAAATAAATTAGTACTATGTCATGTTAAATCCAATAAAATACGTATAAGATATCAGTGAAGAACAAAAACAAAAAAAGAAACTTATATCCCATTTGCTATAAATTTTTTGGAATTTTCAACCCCTTTTGATATTACTTTTAACAGACATTGACCATACTCTTAAGCCAGGCCGGAATGCATCCCTCCTCGTCTTGAAATATTTGCAACCCAGTAATTTGGAGAAAATAAATAGGCCTAGCTTGGGTATTCTTTAAAAAGAAAATATTGGGCTACCTATTTTCCCAAAGAACTGGTGCATGAGCATTTAGCTTTATTTATTTATTTATTTACTTATCTATGTTTAGGGGACCATGAGCATGTACCTGGGCCGGATTCATGTGAGAGCCTCCCTTCCAGTTAATTATGGGCTTCTCTATTGGGCCTTCATCAGTGGGCTGCATGTTATCAACAAGTGGAAAATGTGTTCCGTACGAAAAATAGTATGCGCTGCGTACGGTACGGGGCACTAAAGGATCAAACCGTGCAACGACTTCTAAAACATTGTGTTCATCATTCTAACATCACATTTATTCAACCAACAAATGAAATATACTACTGATTCTACATTGAAAACAGCAGCAGCAACCAGGGCTGGGGGTGCAACAGAAGCAGTAAGCAGGCCAGAAGAGTGAAGACGCAGCTCTCTCTTCCAAACCAAACATCAGCCATCATTACAAAAGGGCTACAAAAAAGAACAAGTGTATGCATCAAACTAAATAAAGATCCTACTACACCAAGTGTACGCATCTAACTAACTGGCTCAGTTAGACGTTACTATTTATTAAGCTATGGAGATTGGCTGACGGCTTGAACCAGATGGGTGCCTGACGAGGGAAACTCCAGCCAGTAGGTCGAACTCTGATACTTGCGACCCTCTCTCCTACTTTGGGTTGCAGAGCGTGGTGGCACATATCAGGGTATGGTGCATGCAGAGACGCATGGTACGCTGTGTACACACACTTTTGCCTGATGAACAAAACCGCGCTGCCATCATGATCCTTGCATGGTACTGAGATTGTCCACACGCGAAACAATGAGCTTGATTACCTCTGTGGGGAGCGAATTCCAGCCACTCTTTCGGTGGACGCTGCTCGGTTCTTCCATTGTTAGTGCTTGGGTTTCGGACGAGGGGGGAGGCGCCTTAGTGGGGATGGAAGATTGGACGAGATTATGTGCGGACAAATATGGAGAAGCGAATATGTGATGCAGGAAGTGGACAGGTGATGATGACTACAGCAGCGTAGGGTCATGTCGATGCCAGGCAACTTGCTTGAGTGATCACAGTACTAGTACTCCCTGCAGTGCTATGCCCTAACTTGCTTGAGTAGAGTAGTAGAGTAGGACTCTGCTCTACTACTAGCACCGGAGGAGTAGTATATTCTAATCTAAAATAGTTACAAACTTCAATGCCCGAGCGTGGAACGACTACGAACCATGCTCAAAGAACATGAAGGTGTCTCGTCCTCTTCCTCCCTCCCTCTCGCACTGCCCATGAAGGCGCCTCGCCGTATCTGCGCTCCATCTAACCTTGCCATCCAAACATATTTTTGGTTAGAGTTAGTTCAGAGCTAGTTCAAGGTTAGAATCTAACTCTAACCTCTAACTGAGTTAGAGTATCCAAACAGGGCCCGTGTCTACGTGGTGTTTGGACATGGGCGACAACCTCAACGCCAACGGTGCTGCTCCCGTTGCACCGTATGTGTTTCTGTTCTTCCTGTTCGAAATCATGGTAGAATTCATGTTTCTACTTTGTATCCTACTACTATGATAGTCCACATGATTAGTTTCATCTCTGTTATAGTCGTCATGATTTATTTTGTGCTTATTCGGATTATCGTAGTAACTTGCTCATATATTCAACTGGCGCAACGTCCCCTACAGCCACTCCCATTTCATGGACGGCCTGGTCGATGCCTCCAAGGAGCCCTTCGTCCACTGCTATGAGTGCCCGATGCCGTTTTGTGGCTCGCCGGCGGACATGGTGCATCACCTCACGGATGCGTGCAGCGGTCACTGCTGGCCCTTGGCGGAGAACATCAAGTACGAGACGTGCTACCCGTTCACCATGCCGGAGTCGCTAGAGGATCACCGCCGCTTGCTAGTCTCGAAGGAGGACGGCGGCGTCTTCCTCTTGATCGTGGGCACCGGCGAGGCCCGTGCAGGCCGCCGCCCCATCTCTGTAATGTGCGTCAGGGGCGACGCCGCTGACGCTGACACTGACACGAGGCCGATGTATGGGTGCGTGGTCAGTATTACTACCCCTCCGGGTTGCGTGGGCGGCGACACCGGCCTCATCGAACGGACTTGGACTCTGGGGAGCTGGGACTATCCCGCCAATGTGGACTTGGAAAACCCATGGCATCCTTTACCCGCCGACGCGGTGCACGGGGACTCCAAGGAGGTTCACCTGGACATACGCATTATCAAGTTAAATGTTGATCATTAGTCTTCGCTCAATGTAATCCACTGTCTAAGCATGTGGAGACTTCCATGCAGGATCTTGCTCTATTGGAGTATCGCGCATGAATAAAAGTGTATCCGTTTATGGTTTAGTCTAGAATCTTCCATGTATGAATTTTTACTACATTACTGGTGAAAGACTTACGATGAACCATTTCTTACATCTCCTCTGCCCGCTTGCAAGTCATCCTGATTTAATCCCTCCGTCTAGGTGTATAAGGGCATGGTTAATATTACTTAATAGTATAGCCAACTGTTGACTATAAGAAAGTTCCATGTCATCTGTAGCCAACATGTATAACAATCGATACTCAAAAACTAATTCTTACTAGTGTGTATGCACGTGCAATGCACGTCTTAACAGTATGGTGTGATTCCACCAAAAAATTACTTTGAAAAATGAAATCCGAGCAAAAAAATATTGTTGATGCACACGAAATAGAGTTTAGAAATTTACTAATTGGTAGTACAAAATGCAACTACTGTCTGCGGTCATCTAGAAATTTTCGAAGAATATAAAAAAAGTACGTGGTGGAACCCACAAATTGTTTACTTCAACTTTAGTTTCTCCTCCAGACCATCTCACATCGGCTCACAACCAACTCTTTTTTTACTCATCACAACCTGATAATTGCAGCATAGCAGAGGAGGCATAGGTCTTCTTTTCAGGAAGGTATGACACGATGCATCGATGGTTCCAGAACCAAGTAGATTCAGCTGCAGGCACTGTTCACTGCGAATCCCTCCAATATCAGCCGTTAGATTTAGGAGATGACTGGCTAGGATTGATGCTCTAGGTGCAATCCAGGACTCGTATACTATATAGTAGTAGTAGTAGTAGTAGTATAGATAGTATAGAAAAGATCATTTCTTGCAAAGCACAATAAGTGTTATTTCTTCACAAGTTTTGGATGCAGGTTGAACAGTTGAACGCTTTTGTTTGCAAAAGATACCTTTTTATCTATTTCACCCGGATGTTTGTGAGCTCTAGAGATGAAATAATATCAGAAGAAACCTATCGATACCCGTTACACATCAGATGACCCCCACATCCTTTGTCAAAATAAACAACTCCCCGATCAATGCATTTCACTCTTCGGTGCAACGCACGGGCACCTTACTAATATAGATTAGTACGACCAAAAATTGAACTAACATTATATATAGTACGATAAATGCTGATGCATGTCACCTAAAATTATATCATTCAAAACTATGTTCAAATACGAATCCAACGATATAGTTTTTGTTGACATGCACTAACATTTTGTCAGTTAAATCTTTAGTCAAATTCAATGGGGGACTAATAAACCACGACCGATGTAGTACAAGTGTAGAGGGCGGCGCTGCACGGGAGTCTCACCTCTCACCCCGCTCATGGCGTGGCAGTAAAGCTGTCATATCACAAAACCCAACCACTCCCAGTAATAAGTGGCCTGGTAAAATAAACGGACAGGCAACCATCACATCCCTCCGTCTTTTTTGCATTTCTTCTCTCTGCATTTACATTCTCCGGTTCATCTCGCACACTCGATCCCTAGCTACTACTCCTAGGGCCAGTTCTTTTGGCGGCTTCCCTAGCTTTTCCCACAAGACTAGTCACAGTGGAGAGTAACAATAAGGCGCCTCACTCATTTATTTGGGCTTCTAAACTACTACCACGTCCTGGTTTATTCCTCACCATTGTAATTTGTGCTAAATTTTGACCAAAGATTTAACTAGTTTATTCCTCACCATTGTAATCCCTCCGTCTAGGTGTGTAAGTCATCTTACAAAAACCAAATAATCCCAAAACACTTAGGTGCGGTGCATTAACTTCTACCTCGTTTCTTGTTTCTTGACATATCAACCAATAAGAGATAAAGAGTGTGCATGCTTTTAATGACTTAAGATATCAAACACGACATGCAGTGGTTAGTTCATTGCATGCAATACTATTAATTAGCAAATAAACATTAATGTTTCTCGTTTTCTCCTCCTCCTTGGTCATGGTGCATAGCCTAAGAGCAAGTACAATAGAGACTAGTCAGCAGGCTATAGCATCTTCCACATCAGCAAAATCATAGCTGGAGGAGAGAGAAGTGAGAAGAAAGGACCAAGCGGGCGCTTCGCGAGTCGCCGGGCGATAGCACAAGCAACGAGGAAAAGGAACCTGCATGCAGCCCATGCGAGCGCTACGACAGGCGTTCAGCTCCCCCGGCCAATCCTGTCACTTTCCTTTGCCTAGCACAGCATGCATGCATTAAATGTATAGCCAACACTACAGCCATTCTACTGTATGAACTTTTTCAAATACAGGCTACAGGTGACATGGCTCTACTATAGAGCCGGCAGCAGGCTTTACTATTAACCTTGCTCTAAGATGACTTACTCACCTAGACGGATGGAGTAGTGCATGTGACATGCACTAACATTTCATTAGTTAAATTTATGATCAAAATTTGACACAGATTACAATGGGGACCAATAAACCAGGACGGAGGTAGTAGTTATGGGATTACTAATCTAGAAGCCTAAAAGAACTGGCCCCTGGTACTCCTACTAGTAGTAGTACTCAAGTTGGAATTCCAATTGCACGGCACAACTTGTTAGGCAAAAAATTCGATATAGGGTGTAGGAAGCGGTTTGGGAATTTGCATGCCTTTCCAACCAGTGAGATACTTCGTACAAAGTACGACAGAGAAATAACCACAGAGAAGGAAGCTAAAAGTAAACAATCAAACGAGCATTTTTGCATTTGTTTTGCATTGAATCGTTTCACAAGCTTGACTAGTGATGTTTTTCTACTTTTACAAAAACCGCATCGTAATGTTAAAACGTGCATTTACACGTACATAAGTAATAGTAGTACTCCCTCCGTCTAGGTGTATAAGTCTTCCCTCCTTCTTGGTCACGGTGCACAACCAAAGATGACTTATTGACCTGGACGGAGGGAGTAGCACAGTCTACAAGCATATATCGGGAGAGACGTGTAGTGCGATAGTATATAGTAAAGTTTATGCTATATGCACGTACTTGCAGAATGTGTACGAATACACAAGGTTTCCAAACTTTCCCTTTTACATACTTAATTAAGGACGCTAAAAATTCCTGAACATTCGGGATTTATCATTTGCGTCCCAAAACTAATGAGATCGACTTACGAAACAAAAATTATACTCCTCCTAAAAGCCATGGCGCTCGCATGAGCGCTTGCGGCGCACCATGAGTGCCCTGGTGCGCGGTCGTTTCCCAGCGCGCCGACACAACGCCTCTTCCTCAGCCTCGCAACTCGCGAGGTGCTGACTGGCGGCTTGCCGGCGGGCGAGCGCGATCTCACCGGTGTGGTGATCCGGCGCCAACAGGTACTCCTCCTCGCTAGAAGCGTGCACCCGGTCCACGTACCACCAAGCGTAGATGAGGCGCTTGGGCCCGACTGCACTCAGGGTGTCGGCATGGGCGTCCTCCGCCACCCTCACGGCCCTCGCACGAGCCTTCTGCCAAAGAGCCAATTGCCTGACTCTCTCGGACGCGACATAGGCCTCCCAGGCAGCTTGTTCCGCGGTGCGCTTCTCTTCCTCAGCCTTCTTCTCCGCCTCTATTTTGGCGCGCTCTGCTGGAGGCAAAGCCTCCCACAAGGCGACATCCATTTCTTTCCAAAGCTCCTCAAGGCTGGGGGGGCTCGATGGGCGGCGCGGCGTTCTCCTCGTAGCGGGGAGCCGACGCGTCCTCAGGCGCGCGTACTGGCGAGATTGGGAACGCCGACGCGTCGCGGCGAGGAGCGGAACGCCGACGCGTCCTCCTCGACTAGTGGCGGTGAGGAACGGAACGGCGACGCGTCGCGTCGCGGCGAGGAGCGGAACACCGACGCGTCCTCCTCGACTAGTGGCTGCGAGGAACGGAACGTCGATGCGTCGCGTAGTGGCGAGGAGCGGAACACCGATGCGTCCTCCTCGACTAGTGGCGGCGAGGAACAGAACGGCGACGCGTGACCGTCCGCGCGATGCAGCGAGGGGCTCATAGGGCTTGGGAGGGGCGATGCCATGGTGGTCGACGTGAGAGGGAGGGGGAGGAGATAGCGATGAACATGAACGTGAGGGGGAGGAGATAGCGATGTCGTGGGAGGCGCAGTATTTATAGTAAGCAATGTCACACCTACGTAAGATATGGACTGAGCTGCACTGACTTAACTGCAGGTCCAGTTGCGTCACTGACGTGTGGGCCAGACCCCTGTTAGGCCCATATGCCAGTGACCCAATGCACCTGCAGTTAAGTAACAACTACGTGGGCATATTTGTTGGAGTAAATTACGGGGGAGTGAAGGGGTGGAAATATTGCTGGTCACAACGGATTGGACGAGCGTGGGGGAGGAGAGTCTTGCATGCAGATTTTTTAACACGGGGTGGAGTGGTGGGACCGCCGGAGGGAGAAGGAGAGTTTGGCAGGCATATTGTTTCCACACATGGAGAGGAAAAGATTTGGAGACGAACGGGCTTCCTGCAGGTATGGGGAACGATACATAATAAGTCATCTTGCATGTCGGGCTAGGTATAGTCTCAAGTCATTAAAAACATACACGCCCCACACATGTTCATATTTCATGGTGCACTAAATTATTGCATGCGATGATTAAGGCTGGCCATAATGGTGGTATCTTAGCTGGTATCATGCACACGGGAATAGCAAACATGCTGATGTGGCAAAGAATTAAAGAAGAAAGGGGGTTAGAGTAACTAGTGTTCATGCATGCATCTCGTTTTCCATTCACATTTTACAAGTAAAATTCATGGACAAACTTTGACCCAAAGTACGATGGGGACTAGTAAACCAGAATGGAGGTAGTAGTTTTTTTTAATCAAAGAAGGGTTTCCCCTTCCAATTTTCATTACTGAAAACCAGCATCTAAATCTAAACCATAGTATTTGCCCTAGAACTACCAGGTTCAACATCTCACAACATAAACCCATACAACCTCCATCGCAAAAAAAACCATACAACCATACGCCAAGGAGGTACGTAGTACTATGAATTCCATTTTCGCTCCATAAAATCGTTCTAAAAACTACTTACTACTTATAACGCGCCATTGAAAATCGGAACTCTTAACCCCGCTAAAAACGATAGTTTAAACATGGCTACTCGATCTGTGGCAACTGGCGAGCCACCGCGCTCCAAGTCGTTCATCTGTGGTCCCGATCATCAACTCCTACGGATCAAATTATCATGTGAGATGACTATTCCTACAAAGGTGCTCCACCACTTACCCGGTACCCGCGAATGCAGCAATCGTGCACCTAGGGTTTTAGGGTTTATTTGTTAACGTCGCCTTTACGTAACACTCATGTGTGCGAGACAGCGAGAGGCCGACTGCGTGCGTGCGCCTCTTCTATTCATATATGTACTCCACCGTTTGTCTGGTGTCCAAAAAATTATAATAACTACTAGCAATGTGCCAATGCGTTGCCACACGATCAAAGTAGATTAATACATATTCACCGATTTGATAGAAAAAAAGTCTAGTTTTGAAATACGTATATCACTAAAAATATGTTACGTTTCACTCAAAATATATTCCTTTGGCGGTTTTGATGAGATAAGGGAGGAATGTTGTTGGTTTCAAGATTCGAGAAGTGGTATATGTCTAATTTCTACTCTTACTAGCAAGATGCCCGTGCGTTGCACGGAACATCAAGATCTTGTGGGAGAAAAGGATGAACGAGGGAAGGCCTTATCTGCAAATGTGGTGAAGAGTGCGGGTAAATTGCCATATTTTCCTTCCTATCCGTCAGATATAAATCGGACAACCTACATTGCAGGATGGCAGGCCCACCATCATCACCAACTCTATTTTTTCTCCCTACTCTTATAAAAAGCATTGCCGGTGATGATCGTGTGCCTGCCATCCTGCAATATAGGTCGTCCGGTCTACATCTGACGGATAGGAAGGAAACTATGGCAATTTTGCAAAAAGATACCCACACCCCTCTCCACATTTGCAAATAAGGCCTTCCCTCGTTCATCCTTTTCCCCCACAAGATAAACTACTCATACAAATGCATCTTGATGTTCCGTGCAACGCATGGGCATCTTGCTAGTTGTTGCAAAAAGCCCATGTGTGTGTGAGAGAGAGGGAGAGTGGAGGAGGACGGAATGCATGTGTGACAAAGACACAGGGAGTGTGTGTGCGATAGGTATCAGCTTAAAATGAGGCGATAGTGTGTGTGTGTGTGTGTGCACGATCGAGAGGGCGTTTCTCAAGAAGGGAAGAAAAATCTACATAAATACAAGGAGCGGGAGAGAGACATGTATGCGATGGTGGAAGCACGAGTGTGCGGGTGTATAAACCTATCTAGAGGCTAGCTAGTCGATAAATGTTTGTGAAAGAAATACGAGTCGGGGTGCGAAAGCGAGAGTTTTGTGTGTGTGAGAGTGAGACGGTAGTCGGGAAGGGGAGTGGAAGTAGGAGTTGTGTGTGTGTCTGTGTGAGAGAGAGAGGAGACGGTAGTCGGGGTTGTCTGATCGGTAAACAAATGAATAATGTCAGTATGGGATGGAGACGAAAAGGAGACCGCAACAAATGTTCTGTCTACAGGAGGGAGGGAGAGAGAGAGAGAGTAATTTTAGTGGTATGAGTCATATGTAGAGACATATAGGGTGTGAGAGAGAATCCCATAGAGAGAAAGACAAAGTGAAAGACGAGTGGAGACTGTGTGTGTGGCGGTGAAAAAGAAAGCTTGGGTATCGAGTGATACCAGAGAATAGTAGAGACGTGAGAGATAATGAAAATCGTGTAATGTATAATGATAGGGAGAGTGTGACACTTCTCAAGGGAGACGTCGAGAGACCATGTTTGCGAGGATAGGAGAAACATGAAGTGAGCGTGCGGGTGAGCTAGAGAAAAGAGAGTGATAGCTACCTGAAGGAGCATGCATGCGAGAGAGATGGGCGTGAAAGGAGTGAACAAAAAAGGGATTCAAATATTTGAATTCGAGATGCTGATACATGTAATCCATACTCGAACCAAAATTGATCTATCAAACATGCATACTCATATGAATTCACGCACATCTATGTTATTTAATATGTAGATATTACTGATCCATACATTTTAGTAGAACATAATTTGGTTAAAAAAATTCGAATTCAACCTTAAGATTTCGAGATCGTTGTATTTGTAAATCATATTATACATATAAAGGAGCAGAATTCTTTGTTGTGCTTTTGAAAGTATATATAAGAAAATGATGTATATAGAATGTAATTCCAATTGAAAATGGATCCCGCCCGGAAAAAAATAGAATACAAACGGGATTCGAATTGAGTTGGCACGGTAAACGTGCACTCTGCAAAATTTGAATGAAGCGGGGAAAGTCGCAGTAACCGCCCGAAACCAAAATTTGCGAGATGGAAATCACTACTGCCTATCCCTGCCACGCAAAGCCTAACTGCTGGATTTCTATAGGTTTCGATAGGGGTAGGTTTGTAATTTCACCCAAACGTGACGTAACCGCCTCTCACCCGGATTCATATACGGTGGGCGCCAAAACACAGTGTGTCCTCGGCCGAAATCGACTCCCTCCCCGATTCATATTCATACACGATGGGCGCCAAAAACAAACTCTCTTCGGCAAATATTCGGTGTATACGAGATTACCGTCATATCCCCAACCGACTAATGTTGTTGTGATGTAGTAGAAATTTGAAACGGGGGCTAAGTTTGTAAATTTCCTCGCATTTGAGACAAGCGTGCCCTGAATACATGGTCCCCCCTTCCTCTCTACCTCCCTTTTCCCCATTCGTACTCCGTGGGCGCCAAAACACCCTCTCCACCCCACCCTCCTCCGTCCGCCGCCGTCCGCCACCCCATCCACCACCGTCCTCCTCCACCATGCCGGAGCTGATACCCCGACGCCGCCGTCCATTACAAGAGATCGACCTCTCTCATCCACGGCTTCGGACCAGGATCTTTGCATCCCGTCCTCTCGCTTCATCCCCGCAGGCGTCCACCTTGTCGGCGCCGCTCCTACGACCGTCTCGTCCACCGCGCCCCACCGCCACCGTCTACCCTCCTAGATCTGCTTCCACGCCGCCGACAGCCATCGCTACCGCAGCACCGTTCAATTCTCAGCAGATGCGTACACGGCGCCGCACCAGAGGCGGTACTCTTTCATATCTGCTCAACTTATTTATCGCAGCAAGAAAATAGATCGCCACTGCTTTACTCTGATTTCTTGTCTTGGTTGCGAGGTTTCCTTTGTCCGGTTTGCACCTTCAGATCCGCCGTGGCACGCTCAACACTATACTCCCAATGCTTATGGTTTTCCCCTTTTATATTCCACACTAGTTAAATCACAGTAGACTAAATTTCAAAATTGGGTCAGTCGATTTTTCAGAGCTCGCCAGAGTTCACCGGTGCGATCGAAGGGGGTCGGGTGGTTGTGGGGCCTCGCTGAATGAAGAAAACTCGATGCGGGTGGGGGTTGGGCGGGGGTGGGGTGCGGGTGGCGGAGGAACACAGGCGGTGGGGGCCGGTGGTCCGACCGACGGCCCGTGCGGTGTTCTGTATGGGAAGAATCAGAGACGAGGAAGAAGAAGGGTTAGGAGACGTAGGATCCTCATCCAACCACCTGAAATGGTCGAGAGACAGCTGGGAGTTGCATTCTTAATGCGCTCTGGTTCATCATGTGTGGGCACTGCGCAACCAACATTTTATTATCCAAAATCTGCTTCTTCTTCTTTACCATGTTCCTCTTCCGTTCTTCTTTAACATGTACTCTCTCCGTTCCTAAATACAAGTCTTTGTATAGATTCCACCATGGAATACATATGGAGCAAAATGAGTGAATCTACACTCTAAAATGTATCTGGATACATATGTATGTGATCCATAGTGGAAATCTCTACCAAGACTTATATTTTGGAACGGAGGGAGTATGATAGTAGTGCAGTATGTTCCTTGTACTGAAGATGAGCAGGGACATTTGCAGTGTAGAGGTCTATACGGTCGGTTGTGATGGACACTTTGAGCCTCTTTGATTCGTAGGATCTTGTAAACATAGGAATAGGATTTGTAGTGGCCTGCCCACTTGAATCCTATAAGAATAGCAAGGAAATGCGGGGAGCTGTGTCGCCTTTGAGAGTTACACTGATATTAACAGTACTACACCTTCACTTGAAGAGAGCTGGTATCCGAAGCCTTTCTAGCCGTACCGGCAATACTAGCACATATATTCCAGCAAGTTCCACTTTGCTGATTTTACTCTAATGCTTAAGGTTTTCCCGTTATATCTACACTATGATCTGTGTGGCTGCTTTGTGTCGCACTAGCAGCAGTCCACTCTTGAAGCTAAACACTGCAATGACTTACAAAATTGGCACCAAGGCATTGAGTGCCATTATGGATGCAATGAAACTCATACGCTCCCCACCTGTTGATTCTTGTTCAGAATATGATCCTAATGACTATTCTAACCTCGAGGAGTCAAAGGCAGATGCATGGCCTATCCTATTCACCCATCAAGGTGCCTGTTCTAATTTGGCAATGTTTTATTGATTGCGGGTATCTTGCATATGTTGTCTTGCATTTCTTCTACTTTGTTGCACCGCCATCTGCTTAGTTTACTCATCATATATGTCGAGATGCCATGCCCATCCATTATCAATACATATTCCATCTGTCATCATACCATGTTTTTCCACTCAAATGTTGTTCTTGTGCATCAGACATCAAAAAGGAAGAGGGTGATTGCCGAACCTGAAGGAGCACCAGCAAAGTCCTTGAAAAATGTGGTGGTGCCGGAGAAATTAGACAGCACCCCACTTATATTGGTTGTACAACCAGTGACACAAAACGTAGGACCGAGTCCAGCAGACTGTACCCATACTTCACTGGCCACACCACTAGCCCCACCACACAGGACCTGCACTCCAGCAAAAGGTATACCGATTTCATTTGTCATAGCACCAGCTGTACCACAAAAAATCCCACTCCAGCAAAAAGTACAGCAAGTCCACCGGCCGAAGACCTATCCCAACTGTAGAGACGGCCAATTCCTGTAGATTGGAACCCCATTCCATTTATTCCCAGTTTAAAATACAATGCTTTCAATGTTGTTAGGGACTACGTGCATATATTCCCATCATGTGAAGATTATTGTGAAGACAAACACCATTTTCACATCTTCCTGTCCAACTTATGTGTAAGTGCTATTATTCATGGTTATTATTTTCCTGTTTTCTGCTGATTGAACACATCAATGATTTACATTACATTGTTGTAACTAGGCGAGGGTCAATCTGGATAGTCATGACGAGCAAAGCTTGCTTGTGCTTTTCAAGGAAGCATTGCGGCAGTATCGCTGTTACCTGAGGAAATCACACATTGATGGCAAGTCTATAAACGAATTTCCGGTGGAGTCTCCTGTGCTAAATTTAGAAGACATTGAATGGAAAAACCTTATTATGCACTGGTCTCGTTCCCAGGATGAGGTACTGTCTATGAAATCACATGACAATTTGAACTTCTACTTTTCCGCATGTGCCTTACGAATCTTTTTTGCAGGAAATCTGCTCGAAGAAGAATTCCGGTTTGACAAGAACGACAGGATATCGCAAATATGTTGCCCGCTGCTTTGCTCTTGTTACTACATGTTGTCATGTATCACTGTACTTGCATACATACCTGGTTCATTATGTGACAGCAGTATGCGTGATAGTGAAGGAAATATGCCCTAGAGGCAATAATAAAGTTATTATTTATTTCCTTATATCATGATAAATGTTTATTATTCATGCTAGAATTGTATTAACCGGAAACATAATACATGTGTGAATACATAGACAAACAGAGTGTCACTAGTATGCCTCTACTTGACTAGCTCGTTAATCAAAGATGGTTATGTTTCCTAACCATGAACAAAGTTTTGTTATTTGATTAACGAGGTCACATCATTAGTTGAATGATCTGATTGACATGACCCATTCCATTAGCTTAGCACCCGATCGTTTCGTATGTTGCTATTGCTTTCTTCATGACTTATACATGTTCCTATAACTATGAGATTGTGCAACTCCCGTTTACCGGAGGAACACTTTGGGTACTACCAAACGTCACAACGTAACTGGGTGATTATAAAGGAGTACTACAGGTGTCTCCAAAGGTACATGTTGGGTTGGCATATTTTGAGATTAGGTTTTGTCACTCCGATTGTCGGAGAGGTATCTCTGGGCCCTCTCGGTAATGCACATCACTTAAGCCTTGCAAGCATTGCAACTAATGAGTTAGTTGCGGGATGATGTATTACAGAACGAGTAAAGAGACTTGTCGGTAACGAGATTGAACTAGGTATTTGGAATACCGACGATCGAATCTCGGGCAAGTAACATACCGATGACAAAGGGAACAACGTATGTTGTTATGCGGTCTGGCCGATAAAGATCTTCGTAGAATATGTAGGAGCCAATATGGGCATCCAGGTCCCGCTATTGGTTATTGACCGGAGACGTGTCTCGGTCATGTCTACATTGTTCTCGAACCCGTAGGGTCAGCACGCTTAAGGTTTCGATGACAGTTATATTATGAGTTTATGAGTTTTGATGTACCAAAGGAGTTCGGAGTCCCGGATGAGATCGGGGACATGACGAGGAGTCTCGAAATGGTCGAGACGTAAAGATTGATATATTGGACGACTATATTCGGACATCGGAAAGGTTCCGAGTGATTCGGGTATTTTTCGGAGTACCGGGTAGTTACGGGAGAAGCAATGGGCCTTGATGGGCTTTAGTGGGAAGAGGAGAAAGGGCCAAGGGGCTGCTGCGCCCCCCCCTCCCCTCTAGTCCGAATTGGACTAGGGAAAAGGGGGCCGGCCACCTCTCCTTCTCCTCCACTTCCTTCTCCCTTCCTCCCCTCTTGGTGGACTCCTACTAGGACTTGGAGTCCTAGTAGGACTCCACATCCTGGCCGCACCAATTGCCTTGGCCGGCCTCCTCCTCCTCCATCCTTTATATACTGAGGCAATGGGCACCCCAAAGACACAAGTTGATCCACGTGATCTTATTCTTAGCCGTGTGCGGCGCCCCCAGCCACCATAGTCCTCGATAATATTGTAGCGGTGCTTAGGCAAAGCCCTGCAGTAGTAGTACATCAAGATCATCACCACGCCGTCGTGCTGACGGAACTCTTCCCCGACACTTTGCTGGATCGGAGTCCGGGGATCGTCATCGAGCTGAACGTGTGCTAAAACTCGGAGGTGCCGTAGTTTCGGTGCTTGATCGGTCGGGCCGTGAAGACGTACGACTACATCAACCAAACGCTTCCGTTGTCGATCTACAAAGGGTACGTAGATCAGACTCTCCTCTCGTTGCTATGCATCACCATGATCTTGCGTGTGCGTAGGAAAATTTTGAAATTACTACGTTCCCCAACAGTGGCATCCGAGCCTAGGTTTTTATGGTTTGATGTTATATGCACGAGTAGAACACAAGTGAGTTGTGGGCGATATAAGTCATACTGCTTACCAGCATGTCATACTTTGGTTCGGCGGTATTGTTGGATGAAGCGGCCCGGACCGACATTACGCGTACTCTTACGCGAGACCGGTTCTCCCGACGTGCTTTGCACATAGGTGGCTAGCGGGTGACAGTTTCTCCAACTTTAGTTGAACCAAGTGTGGCTACGCCCGGTCCTTGCGAAGGTTAAAACAGCACCAACTTGACAAACTATCATTGTGGTTTTGATGCGTAGGTAAGAACGGTTCTCGCTAAGCCCGTAGCGGCCACGTAAAACTTGCAACAACAAAGTAGAGGACGTCTAACTTGTTTTTGCAGGGCATGTTGTGATGTGATATGGTCAAGACGTGATGAGATATAAGTTGTTGTATGAGATGATCATGTTTTGTTGAAGTTATCGGCAACTGGCAAAATCCTTATGGTTGTCTCTCTATTGCATAAGATGCAAGCGCCCAATAACTGCTTTACTTTATCGCTATGCGATAGCAATAGTTGCAAGAGCAATTGTTGGCGAGACGACCACGTGACGACACATTGATATAGATCAAGATGATGGAGATCATGGTGTCATGCCGGTGACGATAGAGATCATAACAGTACTTTGGAGATGGAAATCAAAGGTGCAAGATGATGATGGCCATATCATATCACATATTTTGATTGCATATGATGTTTATCTTTTATACATCTTATTTTGCTTAGTTTGACAGTAGCATTTTAAGATGATCTCTCACTAATTATCAAGAAGTGTTCTCCCTGAGTATGCACCATTGCGAAAGTTCTTCGTGCTGAGACACCACGTGATGATCGGGTGTGATAGGCTCTACGTTCAAATACAACGGGTGCAAAACAGTTGCACACGCGGAATACTCAGGTTATACTTGACGAGCCAAGCATATACAGATATGGCCTCGGAACACGGAGACCGAAAGGTCGAGCGTGAATCATATAGTAGATATGATCAACATAGTGGTGTTCACCAATGAAACTGCTCCATCTCACGTGATGATCGGACATGGTTTAGTTGATTTGGATCACGTGATCACTTAGAGGATTAGAGGGATGTCTATCTAAGTGGGAGTTCTTAAGTAATATGATTAATTGAACTTAAATTTATCATGAACTTAGTCCTGGTAGTATTTTGCAAATTATGTTATAGATCAATAGCTCGCGTTGTTGCTTCCCTATGTTTATTTTGATATGTTCCTAGAGAAAATTGTGTTGAAAGATGTTAGTAGCAATGATGCGGATTGGATCCGTGATCTGAGGTTTATCCTCATTGCTGCACAGAAGAATTATGTCCTTGATGCACCGCTAGGTGACGGACCTATTACAGGAGCAGATGCAGACGTTATGAACGTTTGGCTAGCTCAATATGATGACTACTTGATAGTTTAGTGCACCATGCTTAATGGCTTAGAATCAGGACTTCAAAGACGTTTTGAACATCATGGAGCATATGAGATGTTCCAGGAGTTGAAGTTAATATTTCATGCAAATACCCGAGTTGAGAGATATGAAGTCTCCAACAAGTTCTATAGCTAAAAGATGGAGGAGAATCGCTCAACTAGTGAGCATGTGCTCAGATTGTCTAAGTACTACAATCGCTTGAATCAAGTGGGAGTTAATCTTCCAGATAAGATAGTGATTGACAGAATTCTCTAGTCACCATCACCAAGTTAGTAGAACTTCGTGATGAACTATGATATGCAAGGGATAACGGAAACGATTCCCAAGCTCTTCGTAATGCGGAAATTGACGAAGGTAGAAATCGAAAAAAACATCAAGTGTTGATGGTAGACAAGACCACTAGTTTCAAGAAAAGGGAAAAGGGAAGAAGGGGAACTTCAAGAAGAACAGCAAGCAAGTTGCTGCTCAAGTGAAGAAGCCCAAGTCTGGTCCTAAGCCTGAGACTAAGTGTTTCTACTGCAAAGGGACTGGTCATTGGAAGCGGAACTACCCCAAGTGATTGGCAGATAAGAAGGATGGAAAAGTGAACATAAGTATATTTGATATACATGTTATTGATGTGTACTTTACTACTGTTTATAGCAACCCCTCAGTATTTGATACTAGTTCAGTTGCTAAGATTAGTAACTCGAAACGGGAGTTGCAGAATAAACTGAGACTAGTTAAGGGTGAAGTGACGATGTGTGTTGGAAGTGGTTCCAAGACTGATATGATCATCATCGCACACTCCCTAAACTTTCGGGATTAGTGTTGAACCTGAATAAGTGTTATTTGGTGTTTGCGTTAAGCATGAATATGATTTGATCATGTTTATTGTAATACGGTTATTCATTTAAGTAAGAGAATAAATTGTTGTTCTGTTTACATGAATAAAACCTTATATGGTTACACACCCAATGAAAATAGTTCATTGGATCTCGATCATAGTGATACACATAATCATAATATTGAAACCAAAAGATGCAAAGTTAATAATGATAGTGCAACTTATTTGTAGCACTGCCGTTTAAGTCATATTGGTGTAAAGCGCATGAAGAAACTCCATGCTGATGGGATTTTGAAATCACTTGATTATGAATCACTTGGTGCTTGCGAACCATGCCTTATGGGCAAGATGACTAAAGACTCCGTTCTCCGGAACAATGGAGCGAGCAACTGACTTATTGGAAATAATACATACTGATGTATGCGATCCGATGAGTGTTGAAGCTCGCGGCGGGTATCGTTATTTTCTGACCTTCACATATGATTTGAGCAGATATGGGTATATCTGCTTGATGAAACATAAGTCTGAAACATTTGAAAAGTTCAAAGAATTTCAGAGTGAAGTGGAAAATCATCGTGACAAGAAAATAAAAGTTTCTACGATATGATCGCAGAGGTAAAATATTTGAGTTACGAGTTTGGTCTTCAATTAAAACAATGTGAAATAGTTTCACTACTCACGCCACCTGGAACACCATAGTGTAATGGTGTGTCCGAACGTCATAACCGTACTTTATTAGATATAGTGCGATCTATGATGTCTCTTACCGATCTACCACTATCGTTTTGGGGTTATGCATTAGAGACAGCTGCATTCACGTTAAATAGGGCACCATCTAAGTCCGTTGAGACGACACAATCTAAACTGTGGTTTGGCAAGAAACCAAAGTTGTCGTTTCTTAAAGTTTGGGGTTGTGATGCTTATATGAAAAGGTTTCATCCTAATAAGCTCAAACCCAAATCGGAGAAATATGTCTTCATAGGATACCCAAAGGAGACTGTTGGGTACACCTTCTATCACAAATCCGAAGGCAAGACTTTTGTTGCTAAATTCGGAGTTTTTCTAGAGAAAGAGTTTCTCTCGGAAGAAGTGAGTGGGAGGAAAGTAGAACTTGATGAGGTAATTGTACCTGCTCCCTTATTGGAAAGTAGTTCATCACAAAAATCTGTTCCTGTGACTACTACACCAATTAGTGAGGAAGCTAATGATGATGATCATGCAACTTCAGATCAAGTTACTACTGGATCTCGTAGGTAAACCAGAGTGAGATCCGCACCAGAGTGGTATGGTAATCCTGTTCTGGATGTCATGTTACTAGACCATGACGAACCTACGAACTATGAGGAAGCGATGATGAGCCCAGATTCCGCAAAATGGCTTGAGGCCATGAAATCTGAGATGGGATCCATGTATGAGAACAAAGTATGGACTTTGGTTGACTTGCCCGATGATCGGCAAGCCATAGAAAATAAATGGATCTTCAAGAGGAAGACGGACGCTGATAGTAGTGTTACTATCTACAAAGCTAGAATTGTCGCAAAAAGGTTTTCGACAAGTTCAAGGGATTGACTACGATGAGACCTTCTCACCCGTAGCGATGCTTAAGTCTATCCGAATCATGTTAGCAATTGCCACATTTTATGATTATGAAATTTGGCAGATGGATGTCAAAACTGCATTCCTGAATGGATTTCTGGAAGAAGAGTTGTATATGATGCAACCAGAAGGTTTTGTCGATCCAAAGGCAGCTAACAAAGTGTGCAAGCTCCAGCGATCCATTTATGGACTGGTGCAAGCATCTCGGAGTTGGAATATACGCTTTGATAAGTTGATCAAAGCATATAGTTTTATACAGACTTGCGGTGAAGCCTGTATTTACAAGAAAGTGAGTGGGAGCACTACAACATTTCTGATAAGTATATGTGAATGACATATCGTTGATCGGAAATAATGTAGAATTATTCTGCAAAGCATAAAGGAGTGTTTGAAAGGAGTTCTTCAAAGAAAGACCTCGGTGAAGCTGCTTACATATTGAGTATCAAGATCTATAGAGATAGATCAAGACACTTGATAAGTTTTTTCAATGAGTACATACCTTGACAAGATTTTGAAGTAGTTCAAATGGAACAGTCAAAGAAAAGGTTTCTTACCTGTGTTACAAGGTGTGAAGTTGAGTAAGACTCAAAGCCCGACCACGGCAGAAGATAGAAAGAGAATGAAAGTCATTCCCTATGCCTCAGTCATAGGTTCTATAAAGTATGCCTTGCTGTATACCAGATCTATTGTATGCCCTACCACTGAGTTTGGCAAGGGAGTACGATAGTGATCTAGGAGTAGATCACTGGACAGCGGTCAAAATTATCCTTAGTGGAATAAGGATATGTTTCTCGATTATGGAAGTGAAAAAAAAGGTTCATCGTAAAGGGTTACGCCGATGCAAGTTTTGACACTAATCTAGATGACTCTAAGTCTCGGTCTAGATACATATTGAAAGTGGGAGCAATTAACTAGAGTAGCTCCATGCAGAGCATTGTTGACATAGAAATTTGCAAAATACATGCGGATCTGAATGTGGCAGACCCGTTGACTAAGATTCTCTCACAAGCAAAACATGATCACACCTTAGTACTCCTTGGGTGTTAATCACATAGCGATGTGAACTAGATTACTGAATCTAGTAAACCCTTTGGGTGTTGGTCACATGGCGATGTGAACTATGGGTGTTAATCACATGATGATGTGAACTATCGATGTTAATCACATGGTGATGTGATCTAGATTATTGACTCTAGTGCAAGTGGGAGACCGAAGGAAATATGCCCTAGAGGCAATAATAAAGTTATTATTTATTTCCTTATATCATGATAAATGTTTATTATTCATGCTAGAATTGTATTAACCGGAAACATAATACATGTGTGAATACATAGACAAACAGAGTGTCACTAGTATGCCTCTACTTGACTAGCTCGTTAATCAAAGATGGTTATGTTTCCTAACCATGAACAAAGTGTTGTTATTTGATTAACAAGGTCACATCATTAGTTGAATGATCTGATTGACATGACCCATTCCATTAGCTTAGCACCCGATCGTTTAGTATGTTGCTATTGCTTTCTTCATGACTTATACATGTTCCTATAACTATGAGATTATGCAACTCCCGTTTACCGGAGGAACACTTTGGGTATTACCAAACGTCACAACGTAACTGGGTGATTATAAAGGAGTACTACAGGTGTCTCCAAAGGTAGATATTGGGTTGGCGTATTTCGAGATTAGGTTTTGTCACTCCGATTGTCGGAGAGGTATCTCTGGGCCCTCTCGGTAATGCACATCACTTAAGCCTTGCAAGCATTGCAACTAATGAGTTAGTTGCGGGATGATGTATTACAGAACGAGTAAAGAGACTTGCCGGTAACGAGATTGAACTAGGTATTTGGAATACCGACGATCGAATCTCGGGCAAGTAACATACCGATGACAAAGGGAACAACGTATTTTGTTATGCGGTCTGACCGATAAAGATCTTCGTAGAATATGTAGGAGCCAATATGGGCATCCAGGTCCCGCTATTGGTTATTGACCGGAGACGTGTCTCGGTCATGTCTACATTGTTCTCGAACCCGTAGGGTCCGCACGCTTAAGGTTTCGATGATAGTTATATTATGAGTTTATGAGTTTTGATGTACCAAAGGAGTTCGGAGTCCCGGATGAGATCGGGGACATGACGAGGAGTCTCGAAATGGTCGAGACATAAAGATTGATATATTGGACGACTATATTCGGACATCGGAAAGGTTCCGAGTGATTCGGGTATTTTTCGGAGTACCAGGTAGTTACGGGAGAAGCAATGGGCCTTGATGGGCTTTAGTGGGAAGAGGAGAAAGGGCCAAGGGGCTGCTGCGCCCCCCCCTCCCCTCTAGTCCGAATTGGACTAGGGAAAAGGGGGCCGGCCACCTCTCCTTCTCCTCCACTTCCTTCTCCCTTCCTCCCCTCTTGGTGGACTCCTACTAGGACTTGGAGTCCTAGTAGGACTCCACATCCTGGCCGCACCAATTGCCTTGGCCGGCCTCCTCCTCCTCCATCCTTTATATACTGAGGCAAGGGGCACCCCAAAGACACAAGTTGATCCACGTGATCTTATTCTTAGCCGTGTGCGGCGCCCCCAGCCACCATAGTCCTCGATAATATTGTAGCGGTGCTTAGGCGAAGCCCTGCAGCAGTAGTACATCAAGACCGTCACCACGCCGTCGTGCTGATAGAACTCTTCCCCGACACTTTGCTGGATCGGAGTCCGGGGATCGTCATCGAGCTGAACGTGTGCTAAAACTCGGAGGTGCTGTAGTTTCGGTGCTTGGTCGGTCGGGCCGTGAAGACGTACGACTACATCAACCAAACGCTTCCGTTGTCGATCCACAAAGGGTACGTAGATCATACTCTCCTCTCGTTGCTATGCATCACCATGATCTTGCGTGTGCGTAGGAAAATTTTGAAATTACTACGTTCCCCAACAGATAGCTTGCTTATCAATTGTTCGCTCCAAATTATCTGATCTATATGAATGGTTACATTAGTGTAGAATATATCCAATGCCAATGTTTTTTTAGCTCTGCATTGTTCTTGTAAGTACATGCTGTCCTTTATCAGTGTACTTACAATGACAGGTAGTTGTTCATGTACCATCACTGCAGCTTATTTTCCTTTGCCCTTCATTTTCTACACATCAGATCTATATTTATTCTTACCATAAGGTTGGTACTGAAGAAGTTTAGCTGTGCATTGCTCTTGGCCATACCTTTTGCCTGTATCGCTGCACTTACATTTATAGCTACTTGGTTATGTAGCATCACTCTTCATCTTATCTTAAATATTCTCCATTTTTTCGTATATTATCACATCTATATTTACTCTTAACAAAATGTAGAATAAAGGCAATGCTTTTGAAGAAGATTCTGTGGTAAACTTCTTGAATTGCCCCCCCCCCATCAGCATGGACAAGGCCTTTATAGAGCATGTCTTCACCAATAATGTAAGTTTGTCCATCTCAAGCCTTCAAACTTTGTTGTATATATTTGGTTAGGCATGACTGCAACAGCTGTTTATTTTTGGTGTTTGCATCGAATTGCTTGTTTAAACTTTATTATCTAGTTCATAAACAAAAGTTTGTCCTTTCTCAATTTAAGTTTTCAGTTGTACAACCAAGTTCCTTCTTCATACCATGTAAATTAAACTATACAGAGCAAGTGATCTTCTTTTGCACTGCATGTATGCTTCTGTTCTTCATCCATAATCTAGTGGTGTGGTGAACCTACCCACTACAGCACAATGTCATATTCTGCAATGTCTTAACTATGAACAATGTCATATCATTCTACTATTATTTAAACCGTCTCTTTATTTGCCAATCTGAAATGGTATAAATTGACAGCACACTAACCATTGATACTTATGAGTTCTTGATCTGTAATCCAGTGGTGTCATGAAGCTGCCAACTCCTTCACAATGTCATTTTCTGCCATGTCTTGACCTGAACAATACCATATTGTGTTAATGCAATTTTAAACTGTGTCACTTTATTCGTCAGTAAGAAATGTGATGAATTGTCAGCACTGATACTTTTATGTGCAAAACATGTCATATGTCTTCTTGTTTATCTTTCAGAGTGAGGAAGATATAAGTGTTGAACAAGTGCAGTCTCATCATCTTGCTCAACTGCTTGCGCTGCAGCTCCCCAGTAGGGCTAACCTTTCTTGAACTCTATTGAAGTGATGTCGGTTTTGTATATTATTTTGTCGGCGTGTTTATTTGCACTGGTGGCGACCTTTGATGACCAGTGTATGTAATCTGTTGTCTGCTTGTGCTTTATTATCATAGTGGCGAACTTTGATGCCTAGTGGATGTAATATGCCGTAATTTCTTTATTGTATAGTCTAGGTTTTTTTCTTAATCACGATGCTGCAGTTATTTTACTGTATATATATCCTGACTTCGCAGTAAACCGGCCAAACCGTAAAATTACTATACATAATTGGGTCGTCATGCAATCACGATGTAGATTGGGCCTGAAACATGCCGAACAACTCACGGGTCGGCAGCAGCCCGAAATGAACCCCGGCCCATGATTGTGCGAATCAAATAACGGGCTTTTAACAGGCCAAAATTGTCTTGGTCCTTGTGTGGCCCAATCAGATATCGGTTGCGAGCCGGACGGATGCAAACCGGGCCGTAGTTAGGCCCAACTATATGACGGGCTTTTAACAAGCCGAAATTAATATAGGGCCGAAATGTTAAATGGGCCCTTAACAGGCCAAAACTAATATCAGGCCGAATTACTAAGTGGGCCTTTAGCAAGTGGGCCCAAAAGCATAGTGTCCAGTTGATGGTCTGAATCTGATATGGGCCATAATTGAGCCCAAAGCCTCTAAAAGGGCCGGACCTGATCTGGGCCGTAATTTGGCCTAGAACGTGGTAGGCTTTTAACGGGCCGGATCTCATATGGGCCACTATTAGGCCCAGAGCATGGCAGGCCATTAATGGACTAGATCAAATATGGCCGGCATTTGGCCCAAAACATGGCAGCCAGTTAATGGGCCGGCCTACTAGGGTCCTCAAAATCTTGTGGGCCTACAGCTGGGCCGGCCCATTAATGTCGGCGAAATCTCGTGGGCCTTTAGCTGGGCCGGCCCATTATGATCCGCAAGAATCTTGTGGGCCTTTACCTGGGCCGACCCATTATAGCACACAAAAATCTTGTGGGCCTTTACCTAGGCCGACCCATTATGGCCCACCAAAATCTTGTGGGCCTTTAGCTGGGCCAGCCCATTATGGTCCGCAAAATCTCGTGGGCCTTTAGCTGGGCCGGCCCATTATGGTCCGCAAAATCTTGTAGGCCTTCAGTTGGGCCGGACCATTTAAACTTGATGGGCCAGTCCACGTGTCAACATATCATAGGCGCGTCTCGCCCATTGGATGAGTGACACATGTGTCAACACGGACCTAACACGTGTCTCCTCCAGCCAATGATGATTTTACACGTGGAAAATCCCCATTGGTCGAGGCTGTTAACAGGTTATCAGATCCAAAACCCGACCCGATAGCTTAACGGCGTTCCGTTACGGTGGATGCCACGTGTCGGTCACCCTTGACGAAAGCACTTATGTGACGCGCGATTTATCATCATGGAAGTGGACACTTCCGTGATGATAATTTTGGTAATTTCATGGAACACTTCTACGACAGCATAGGTATGACTATCTTGATTCTGTCATAAAATCATCATGGATGTACATGCATGACAAAAAACGCGACCTACTGTGACAAACACGTATCATCATGAAAGTGTATTTTTTTGTAGTGGTATTACCTCCTTCAAGAGGGCCCGAACCTGGGTAAACATCGTGTCCCTTGTCTCCTGTTACCATCCGCCTTAGACGTACAGTTCGGGACCCCCTACCCGAGATCCGTCGGTTTTGACACCGACAAGATGGCTTATTTTTTTCCCATCAAAAGACTTCATATAGCAGAAGATGGCCATCGGAGGGCTACCAGGGGGCCCACGACGTAGGGGCGCGCCCCCCACCCTCATGGGCAGGGTGTGGCCCCCTGGTGAACTTCTTCCACTGAGTATTTTTTATATATTATGAAAACGTCTTCCGTGAAGTTTCAGGACTTTTGGAGCTGTGCAGAAAAGGTCTCTAATATTTGCTCCTTTTCCAGCCCAGAATCCCAGCAGCTGGCATTCTCCCTCTTTATGTAAACCTTGTAAAATAAGAGAGAATAGGCATAAGTATTGTGACATAATGTGTAATAACAACCCATAATGCAATAAATATCGATATAAAAGCATGATGCAAAATGGACGTATTAACTCCCCCAAGCTTAGACCTCGCTTGTCCTCAAGCGAAAGTCGAAATCAAAAAATATGTCCACAACTTTAGAGATAGAGGTGTCGATAAAAATAAAATACGGACATGAGGGCATCATTATCATTCTTAGAACAACTTATATAATTATTGTCATATAATTTCTTATGCTAGAGTAACAATTCAATCACAATTTCAAGTAGGAATCATAAACTTCATTGAAAACTAACAAACTATAATCTCAGTCATTGGAGCAATTGCAATTTATCATAACATAGGAAAGAGTCAATGTATAAGATCTTTTCAGCAAGTCCACATACTCAACTATCATATAGTCTTTCACAATTGCTGACACTCACGCAATACTTATGGGTATGGAGTTTTAATCGGACACAGAGAAAGATAGGGGATTATAACTTTGCCTCCCAACGTTTTACCTCAAGGGTAATGTCAACAATAATAGTTCATGGAAACTCACATCCAATTAACCATATATACCAGGATCTTTCCAACATACTGTGCTTGCCAAAGGATGAAATGTAAAAAGGAAGGGTGAAGATCACCATGACTCTTATGCAAGGTAGGAGATAAAAGTAAAAGATAGGCCCTTCGCAGAGGGAAGCAGAGGTTATCATGCGCTTTTATGGTTGGATGCACAAAATCTTAATGCAATAGAACATCACTTTATATTGCCACTTGTGATATGGACCATTATTATGCAGTCTGTCGCTTTTATTTCTTCCATATCACATGATCGTATAAAGCTTATTTTCTCCCACACTAATAATTCATACATATTTAGAGAGCAATTTTTATTGCTTGCACCGATGACAACTTACTTGGAGGATCTTACTCAATCCATAGGTAGGTATAGTGGACTCTCACGATAAAACTGGTTTAAGGGTATTTGGAAGCACAAGTAGTATCTCTAATTGGTGCGATGAATTTGGCTAGCATGAGGGGGAAAGGCAAGTTCAACCATGTTGGATGATCCATGATAATATAATTTATCTCAGATGTAAGAAAACATAACCCATTACCTTGTCTTCCTTGTCCAACGTCAACTCTTTAGCATGTCATATTTTAATGAGTGCTCACAATCATAAAAGATGTCCAAGATAGTATATTTATATGTGAAGACCTCTCTTTCTTTATTACTTCCTATTAATGCAACGATGACCAAAACTATGTTTTTCAACTCTCAACAACTTTTATTCATCATACTATTTCTATGTGAGCTTGTTACTCTCCATGAGATTCACATGATCTCTTTGTTTCCTTTTTATTTCTTTCTCTTTTCTTTTATTCACTTAGGATCATGGCAAAAGAATCAAGCCCTTGACTCAACACTAATCTTTATTATATATAACTCACGGACTCGATTACATAGAGGAATCATAAATCAAAACTCACAACTAGATCATACTAAGAACTTTTATTCTACTAGATCAAGATATTACCAAAAGGATCGAACTAAGAAAAACGGTAAAGATAAAAGTGATGGTGATACGATACCGGGGCACTCCCCCAAGCTTGGCAGTTTGCCAAGGGGAGTGCCCATACCCACGTGATTATGTCTCCTTTGTTGGTGAAGAAGGTGGAGTTGTTGATGATGGATAGTCGCACATCGAGCGTAGGAGGTCTTCTAACTTGCGGATAATGCCCTTGAGTGCGATGATATGCTCCTTCAACAAAATATTTTCACGTGTGAGATACTTATTTTGTATACAAGCTAACTCAATCATCTTGAAAGCTTCGATCTCTGTTGGGGTAAGAAGATTGTGATCAAGTTGAAGGGTGTCTTCTGTTGCCGGAACTTGGTCCTCCATGGCCTTCGTGATCCCTTCATCCTTGTTGATCTCCATGGGTTCTTCTCTCTTCAGCTCTATATTCATTAGCCAAGCATTGTTGCCCTCATGGTTGGAGGAGGAGAGAGACGACATAGTGCCTGGCCTTGACAACCCTGACAGTAAATAGCTCGAAACAAAGACAGGATATTTTTGCGTGATATGGGAGTCAAAACCTCCGGGAGATTATATAATGAATTTTTATCGACCAAAATACGTAACGTGTAAGAAAACGGAGTCCGGAGAGCACACGAGGTGCCCACGAGGTAGGGGGTGCGCCCAGGGGGTAGGTCGCGCCCTCTGCCCTCGTGGAGGCCTCGTGTCCTTCCCGTACTGCTACTTATTTTTCTATTTTTCTAAATATCCCAAAACAGAGAAATATTGCCTTAAAAACTGTTTTGGAGTCGGTTTACTTACCGTACCACATACCTATTCATTTTCTGAGTCTGAAACATTCTGGAAAGTGTCCCTTATGTATTCCTCCGAGGTTACGGTTTCAATAACATTGGTTTTAACATTTATGGGATTACCTGAGATATAATGTTTGATTCTTTGACCGTTCACCACCTTCGGATTTGTGCCTTCGAAGTTGTTGATTTTTATGGCACCGGAACGATAGACCTCCTCGATAACGTAAGGACCTTCCCATTTAGAGAGAAGTTTTCCTGCAAAAAATCTTAAACGAGAGTTGTATAGCAATACATAATCACCTACATTAAACTCACGCTTTTGTATCCTTTTATCATGCCATCTTTTAACTTTTTTTAAACAACTTGGCATTTTCGTAGGATTGGGTTCTCCATTCATCGAGTGAGCTAATATCAAATAACCTCTTCTCACCGGCAAGTATAAAATCATAATTGAGCTCTTTAATAGCCCAATATGCCTTGTGTTCTAGTTCGAGAGGTAAGTGACATGCTTTTCCATAAACCATTTTATACGGAGACATACCCATAGGATTTTTATATGCAGTTCTATAGGCCCATAATGCATCATCAAGTTTCTTGGACCAATTCTTTCTAGATCTATTAACAGTCTTTTGCAAAATTAATTTGAGCTCTCTATTACTCAATTCTACTTGACCACTAGACTGCGGATGATAAGGAGATGCAATTCTATGATTAACATCATATTTAGCAAGCATTTTTACGGAAAGCACCATGAATAAAATGTGAACCAGCATCAGTCATTAAATATCTAGGGACTCCAAATCTTGGAAAAATAACTTCTTTAAGCATTTTAGTGGAAGTGTTATGATCAGCACTACTAGTTGGAATAGCTTCTACCCACTTAGTAACGTAATCAACAACAATTAAAATATGTGTATATCCATTAGAGGAAGGAAAAGGTCCCATATAGTCAAAGCCCCAAACATCAAATGGTTCAATAACAAGTGAATAATTCATATGCATTTCTTGACGTCTACTAATATTACCAATTCTTTGACATTCATCACAAGATAAGACAAACTTACGGGCATCCTTGAAGAGAGTAGGCCAATAAAAACCAGATTGCAATACCTTATGTGCAGTTCTATCTCTAGCATGGTGTCCTCCATAAGCTTCGGAGTGACACTTGCGTAGGATCTGTTCCTGCTCATGCTCAGGTACACAACGTCTAATAACACCATCTACTCCTTCTTTATAAAGATGTGGGTCATCCCAAAAGTAATGCCTCAAATCATAGAAGAACTTTTTCTTTTGCTGGTATGTGAAACTAGGTGGTATAAGCTTAGCAACAATGTAATTAGCATAATCAGCATACCATGGAGCAGTATGAGAAGCATTTATGACATTTAATTGCTCATCAGGAAAGCTATCATCAATAGGAAGTGGGTCATCAAGCACATTTTCTAACCTAGACAAGTTGTCTGCAACGGGGTTCTCAGCTCCCTTTCTATCAATGATATGTAAGTCAAATTCTTGTAACAAGAGAACCCATCTAATAAGTCTAGGTTTAGCATCTTTCTTTCACATGAGATATTTAATAGTAGCATGATCAGTGTGAATAGTTACTTTAGAATCAACAATATAAGGTCTGAACTTATCACAAGCAAATACAACTGCTAAGAATTCTTTTTCAGTAGTAGCATAATTTCTTTGAGCATTGTCTAGGGTTTTACTAGCATATTGAATAACATTTAATTTCTTATCAACTCTTTTCCCTAGAACAGCACCTACAGCATAATCACTAGCATCAGACATAATTTCAAAGGGTAAATTCCAATCAGGTGGCTGAACAATAGGTGCAGAGATCAATGCTTTCTTAAGTATTTCAAGTGCTTCTACACAATCATCATCAAAGACAAATGGTATATCTTTTTGTAATAAATTAGTCAGAGGCCTACAAATTTTTAGAAGTCCTTAATGAACCTCCTATAAAATCCGGCATGACCAAGGAAACTTCTTATACCTTTGATGTCCTTGGGACATGGCATCTTTTCAATAGCATCAACCTTGGCTTTATCAACTTCAATACCTCTTTCAGAAACTTTATGACCCAAGACAATACCTTCATTAACCATAAAGTGGCACTTTTTCCAATTCAAGACAAGATTAGTTTCTTCACATCTCTGCAAAACTCGATCAAGGTTGCTCAAACAGTCATCAAAAGAGGATCCATAGACGGAGAAATCATCCATGAAAACCTCACAAATCTTTTCACAGAAGTCAGAGAATATAGCCATCATGCATCTTTGAAAGGTAGCAAGTGCATTACATAAACCAAAAGGCATATGTCTATAAGCAAAAGTACCAAAAGGGCAAGTAAAAGTAGTCTTCGATTGATCTTTGGCAGACACAGGTATTTGAGAGAAACCAGAATATCCATCTAGAAAGAAAAAATGTGTATGTTTGGATAATCTTTCTAGCATTTGATCGATAAAAGGTAAGGGGTAATGATCCTTTTTAGTGGCCTTATTTAATTTGCGGAAATCAATTACCATCCTATAACCTGTAATAATTCTTTGAGGAATCAATTCATCTTTATCATTAGGAATGACTGTAATACCTCCCTTCTTGGGGACACAATGGATAGGACTTACCCACTGACTATTAGCAACGGGATAGATTATACCTACCTCAAGGAGCTTTAGTATTTCCTTTCTTACCACTTCTTTCATTTTAGGATTCAGCCATCATTGATGATCACGAACTGGTTTAGCATCTTCTTCCAAATTTATTTTATGTTGACATAGAGTGGGACTAATGCCCTTAAGATCATCAAGAGTATACCCAATAGCAGCACGGTGCTTCTTTAGAGTTTTCAATAATCTCTCTTCCTCATGCTCTGAAAGGTTAGCACTAATAATAACAGGATATATGTTTTTCTCATCAAGATAAGCATATTTAAGAGTATCAGGTAACGGTTTAAGCTCAAACACGGGATCACCCTTGGGTGGAGGAGGATCCCCTAGGATTTCAATAGGAAAATTGTGTTTCAGAATAGGTTCCTGTTTAAAGAATACTTCATCTATTTCCCTTCTTTCATTCATAAACATGTCATCTTCATGGTCTAGCAAATATTGTTCTAAAGGATCACTAGGAGGTACGGCAATGGAAGCAAGACCAATAATTTCATCCTTACTAGGTAATTCTTCTTCATGGTGTTGTCTACTAAATTTAGAGAAATTAAATTCATGAGTCATATCATCTAAACCGATAGTAACAACATCCCTTTTGCAATCTATGGTAGCATTAACAGTGTTCAGGAAGGGTCTACCAAATATAATGGGACAAAAGCTATCTTGTGGGGAACCAAGAACAAGAAAGTCAGCAGGATATTTAGTTTTCCCACACAAGACTTCAACATCTCTAACAATTCCCATTGGTGAAATAGTATCTCTATTGGCAAGTTTAATTGTGACATCAATATCTTCTATCTCAGCAGGTGCAATATCATGCATAATTTCTTTGTATAAGGAGTAAGGTATTGCACTAGCACTAGCACCCATATCACATAAGCCATGATAACAATGATCTCCTATTTTAATAGAAATAACAGGCATGCCTACCACAGGTGTGTTTTTATCTTTAGCACAAGGTTTAGCAATTCTAGCAGTCTCATCAAGGAAATGAATAACATGCCCATCAATATTATCAGACAAGAGATCTTTAACAATAGAAATATCAGGTTCAAATTTAATTTGCTCATGAGGTGTATAAGTTTTAATATTGCTTTTACGAACCACAGTTGAAGCTTTAGCATGATCCTTTATCCTAACAGGAAAAGGTGGTTTCTCAACATAAGAAGTAGGAACAATAGGATCATTATAAGTGACAATCTTTTCTTCAACTTTAACAGGTGCAGCTACTTTTACTTCTATGGGAGGATCATATTTAAACCACTTCTCCTTGGGGATATCAACATAAGTAGCAAAAGATTCACAGAAAGAAGCTACTATCTCAGAGTCAAGTCCATATTTAGTGCTAAATTTACGGAAAACATCGGTATCCATAAAAGATTTAACACAATCAAAATTAGGTGTCATACCTGACTCCTTACCTTCGTCGGGGTCCCAATCTTTAGAGTTGTGTTTAATTCTTTCCAATAAATCCCATTTGAATTCAATAGTCTTCATCATAAAAGAGTCAGCACAAGAAGTATCGAGCATGGTGCGATTGTTATCAGAAAGCCGAGCATATAAATTTTGAATAATCATCTCTCTTGAGAGCTCATGGTTGGGGCATGAATATAACATTGATTTAAGCCTCCCCCAAGCTTGAGCGATGCTTTCTCCTTCGCGAGGCCAAAAATTATATATATAATTGCGATCATGATGAACAAGATGCATAGGATAAAACTTCTGATGAAATTCCAATTTTAATCGTTTGTAGTTCCATGACCCCATATCATCACATAGCCTATACCATGTCGATGCATCTCCCTTCAAAGATAAAGAGAAGACCTTCTTCTTAACAACATCTCCGGGTACACCTGCAAGCTTAAATAATCCACAAACTTCATCCACATATATTAGATGCTCATCAGGATGCTTTGTTCCATCTCCTAAAAAAGGATTAGCTAGCAGTTTTTCTATCATACCTGAAGGAATTTCAAAGCAGACATTTTCATTTTCAGTAGGTTCACTAGGTTGAGGAGCAACTCTTTGCTCTACTGGTCGGGGTGAAGATACCCCGAACAAGCCCCTCAGAGGAATAATTTCCATAGTAACAAGTGACAGTAAATTTCAGCACACTATATAAATTTTTCCTTACCAAATTCCACCTACCAAAGGCGCTTCACTCCCCGGCAACGGCGCCAGAAAAGAGTCTTGATGACCCACAAGTATAGGGGATCTATTGTAGTCCTTTCTATAAGTAAGAGTGTCGAACCCAACGAGGAGCAGAAGGAAATGATAAGCGGTTTCTAGCAAGGTATTCTCTGCAAGTACTGAAATAAGTGGTAACAGATAGTTTTGTGATATGATAATTTGTAACGAGCAACAAGTAGCAAAAGTAAATAAAGTGCAGCACGGTGGCCCAATCCTTTTGTAGCAAAGGACAAGCCTGGACAAACTCTTATATAGAGAAAAGCACTCCTGAGGACACATGGGAATATCGTCAAGCTAGTTTTCATCACGCTCATATGATTTGCGTTCGGTACTTTGATAATTTGGTATGTGGGTGGACCGGTGCTTGGGTACTGTCCTTACTTGGACAAGCATCCCACTTATGATTAACCTCTATTGCAAGCATCCGCAACTACAACAAAAGTATTAAGGTAAACCTAACCATAGCATGAAACATATGGATCCAAATCAGCCCCTTATGAAGCAACGCATAAACTAGGGTTTAAGCTTCTGTCACTCTAGCAACCCATCATCTACTTATTATTTCCCAATGCCTTCCTCTAGGCCCAAATAAAGGTGAAGTTTCATATAGTCGACGTTCACATAACACCACTAGAGGAGAGACAACATACATCTCATCAAAATATCGAACGAAGACCAAATTCACATGACTACTACTACGTCTTGAGCTTGCGTTGGTTTTCCCCGAAGAGGAAGGGATGATGCAGCAGAGTAGCGTAAGTATTTCCCTCAGTTTTTGAGAACCAAGGTATCAATCCAGTAGGAGCCCACGCTCAAGTCCCTCGTACCTGCACAAAGCGATAGCTACTCGCAACCAACGCGATTAGGGGTTGTCAAGCCCTTCACGGTCACTTATGAGAGTGAGATCTGATAGATATAATATTTTTGGTATTTTTGGTATAAAGATGCAAAGTAAAAAAGTAAAAGCAAAGCAAAACAATATTAAAGTAATGGAGATTGATATGATCAGAATAGACCCGGGGGCCATAGGTTTCACTAGTGGCTTCTCTCAAGAGCATAAGTATTCTACGGTGGGTGAACAAATTACTGTTGAGCAATTGACAGAATTGAGCATAGTTATGAGAATATCTAGGCATGATCATGTATATAGGCATCACGTCTGTGACAAGTAGATTGAAACGATTCTGCATCTACTACTATTACTCCACTCATCGACCGCTATCCAGCATGCATCTAGAGTATTAAGTTAAAAACAGAGTAACGCCTTAAGCAAGATGACATGATGTAGAGAGATAAATTCATGCAATATGAAATAAACCCCATCTTGTTATCCTCGATGGGAACGATACAATACGTGCCTTTCTGCCCCTTCTGTCATTGGGTAAGGACACTGCAAGATCGAACCCAAAGCTAAGCACTTCTCCCATGGCAAGAACTACCAATCTAGTTGGCCAAACCAAATGGATAATTCGAAGAGACTTGCAAAGATAACCAATCGTACATAAAATAATTCAGAGAAGATTCAAATATTATTCATAGATAGACTTGATCATAAACCCACAATTCATCAGTCTCAACAAACACACCACAAAAAGAAGATTACATTGAATAGATCTCCACGAGAGAGGGGGGAACTTTGTATTGAGATTCAAAGAGATAGAAGAAGCCATCTAGCTACTAACTATGGACCCGAAGGTCTGAGGTAAACTACTCACACTTCATCGGAGGAGATAGGATGATGTAGAAGCCCTCCGTGATGACGGCCCTCTTCCGGCGGAGCTCCGGAACAGGCCCCAAGATGGGATCTCGTGGATACAGAAAGTTGCAGCGGTGGAATTAGGTTTTTGGCTCCTGTTCTGATCGTTTATTTTGGGGTGCGTGCGTATATATAGGAGGAAGGAGTATGTCGGTGGAGCACCGAGGGGCCCACGAGGCAGGGGGCGTGCCCCCCACCCTCGTGACCTCCTCTTTGATCCCTTGCAGTTGGGTCCAAGTCTCCTGGATCACGTTCGGTGAGAAAATCACGTTCCCGAAGATTTTATTCCGTTTGGACTCCGTTTGATATTCTGTTTATCTGAAACATTGAAATAGGCAAAAAAACAGCAATTCTGGGCTGGGCCTCCGGTTAATAGGTTAGTCCCAAAAATAATATAAAAGCGGAAAATAAAGCCCAATATAGTCCAAAACAGTAGATAATATAGCATGGAGCAATCAAAAATTATAGATACGTTGGAGACGTATCAGGCATCCTCAAGCTTAATTCCTGCTCGTCCTCGAGTAGGTAAATGATAAAAAGAGAATTTTTGATGCGGAGTGCTACTTGGCATAATTTCAATGCAAATCTTCTTAATTGTGGTATGAATATTCAGATTAGAAAGATTCAAGACAAAAGTTTATATTGACATAGAAAATAATAATACTTCAAGCATACTAACAAAGCAATTATGTATTCTCAAAATAACATGGCCAAAGAAAGTTATCCCTACAAAATCATATAGTCTGGCTATGCTCCATCTTCCCCACACAAAGTATTTAAATCATGCACAACCCCGATGACAAGCCAAGCAATTGTTTCATACTCTAACTTTTTCAAAACTTTTTCAATCTTCATGCAATACATGAGCGTGAGCCATGGATATAGCACTATAGGTGGAATAGAATGGTGGTTGTGGAGAAGACAAAAAGGAGAAGATAGTCTCACATCAACTAGGCGTATCAACGGGCTATGGAGATGCCCATAGATATCAATGTGAGTGAGTAGGGATTGCCATGCAACGGATGCACTAGAGCTATAAATGTATGAAAGCTCAACAAAAGAAACTAGTGGGTGTGCATCCAACTTGCTTGGTCACGAAGACCTAGGGCAATTTGAGGAAGCCCGTCATTGGAATATACAAGCCAAGTTCTATAACGTAAAATTCCCAGTAGTATATGAAAGTGACAACATATGAGACTCTCTATATGAAGAACATGGTGCTACTTTGAAGCACAATATATGAGACTCGATATATCATGGTGCTACTTTGAAGCACAAGTGTGGAAAAAAAGGATAGTAGCATTGCCCCTTTTTTATTTATTTATTATTATTATTATTTCGGCCTTTTTTTCTTTGGCCTTTCTCTTTTTTTATGGTACAATGCTCTATTGAATGATGATCATCACACTTCTATTTATTTACAACTCAATGATTACAACTCGATACTAAAACAAAGTATGACTCTATATGAATGCCTCCTGCGGTGTACCGGGGTATGCAATGAATCAAGAGTGACAAGTATGAAAGAATTATGAATGGTGGCTTTGCCACAAATACTATGTCAATTACATGATCATGCTAAGCAATATGACAATGATGGATGTGTCATGATGAACTAGATGGTGGAAAGTTGCATGGCAATATATCTCGGAATGGCTATGGAAATGCCATAATAGGTAGGTATGGTGGCTGTTTTGAGGAAGGTATATGGTAGGTGTATGATACCAGCGAAAGTTGTGCGGTATTAGAGAGGCTAGCAAGGGTGGAAGGGTGGGAGTGCGTATGATCCATGGACTCAACATTAGTCATAAAGAACTCATATACTTATTGCAAAAATCTAGAAGTTATCAAAGCAAAGTATTACGCGCATGCTCCTAGGTGGATAGATTGGTAGGAAAAGACCATCGCTCGTCCCCGACCGCCACTCATAAGGAAGACAATCAATAAATAAATCACGCTCCGACTTCATCACATAACGGTTCACCATACGTGCATGCTACGGGAATCACAAACTTCAACACAAGTATTCTTTAAATTCACAACTACTCAACTAGCATGACTTTAATATTATCACCTCCATATCTCAAAACAATTATCATGCTTCAATCTTTTCTTAGTATTCAACACACTCAAAAGAAAGTTTCACAAATCTTGAATACCAAGCATACTATTATTAGGCAAATTACCATGCAATTAAGAGACTCTCAAATTAATTTAAGTGAAGCATGAGAGATCAATAATTTCTTTAAAACGAATCCACCACCGTGCTCTAAAAGATTTAAGTGAAGCACATAGAGAAAAATTATCTAGCTCAAAGGATATAAGTGAAGCACATAGAGCAAAATTATAATGCTCAAAAGATATAAGTGAAGCACATAGAGCAAAACTATAACGCTCAAAAGATATAAGTGAAGCACATAGAGCAAAACTACTACGCTCAAAAGATATAAGTGAAGCACATAGAGTATTCTATCAAATTTTAATTCATGTATGGCTCTCTCAAAAGGTGTGTACAGCAAGGATGATTGTGGAATACTAAAAAACAAAGACACAAATAATACAAGACGCTCCAAGCAAAACACATATCATGTTGGTGAATAAAAATATAGCTCCAAGTAAATTACCGATGGAAGTGGACGAAAAGAGGGGATGCCTTCCGGGGCATCCCCAAGCTTTGACTTTTTGGTGTCCTTGGGTTATCTTGGGGGTTACATGGGCATCCCCAAGCTTAGGCTCTTGCCACTCCTTGTTCCGTGATCCATCAAAAGAATTCACCCAAAACTTGAAAACTTCACAACACAAAACTCAAAATAGAAAACTTGTGAGCTCCGTTAGCGAAAGAAAACAAAAGACCACTTCAAGGTACTGTAATGAACTCATTATTTATTTATATTGGTGTCAAACCTACTGTATTCCAACTTCTCTATGGATTATAAACTATTTTACTAACCATAGATTCATCAAAATAAGCAAACAACACACGAAAAACAGAATCTGTCAAAAACAGAACAGTCTGTAGTAATCTGTAGCTAGCGCAAGATCTGGAACCCCAAAAATTCTAAAATAAATTTATGGACGTGAGGAATTTATCTATTAATAATCTTCAAAAAGAATTAACTAAATATCACTCTTAAAATAAAAATGACAGGAGTTCTCGTGAGTGCTAAAATTTCTGTTTTTTACAGCAAGTTCAACAAGACTTTCCCCAAGTCTTCACAATGGTTCTACTTGGAAAAAACACTAATTAAACACAAAAAACACAACAAAAACAGAGGCTAAATAATTTATTTATTACTAAGCAGGAGCAAAAATCAAGGAATAAAAATAAAATTGGGTTGCCTCCCAACAAGCGCTATCGTTTAACGCCCCTAGCTAGGCATAACAAGCAAGGATAGATCTAGGTATTGCCATCTTTGGTAGGCAATTCTTCAATTAGGCATCTACCATCTTTAGGAATTTCTTTCTTTTTATTAATTATCAAACTTTTAGGTACAAGATCAAAAAATTCATTTGTAATGAATGGTTCTTTAATGATAGCAAAAAGATTGGGATGAATACTTATAGATTTAAGATCAGCAGTTTCCTTACTAGATGATTCACCCTTATTTTTAGGAACATACATAAGCTTGGCAATTTTAGTAGGAGGACAAGGAGTATTTTTTACGGAAGAAAAAGCGGTTCCCAAATTTGTAATGATACCCTCAAGTTTATCAATTCTAGTAGAATATAAGTTCATCTTCTCATTAACTATGGGTTCCTTTTCCTTAATATTTTTCAAAGTCATTCGTACCTTAGATCCATATTGAGTAATTTGATTGTGGATCTTTTTATCTAGATTTTCAATTGATTCAAGAGTGGCAACTTTGTTTTCAATAATTTCAAGTCTTTGCATAACATGCTCCAAAGTTAACATGGTTCCATTAACAAAAAGAGGTGGTGAGCCAAATAAATCTATCATAGAATTATAAGAATCAAAAGTATGGCTACCCAAGAAGTTCCCACCGGTAATGGTATCGAGGATATATCTATACCAAGGATTAACACCTACATAAAAATTGTGAAGAAGAACTAGGGTAGATTGTTTCCTGGTAGATCTATTTTGAGCATTGCAAATTCTATACCAAGCATCTTTTAGATTTTCTCCCTCCCTTTGTTTAAAATTTAGAACTTCACTCTCGGGAGACAACGGAGAAGATATGAGACTAGCTATGATGACAAGCAAACAAAGAGGTGAACAGAGAGGGAGGATAGAGAGAGAGGGCGAATAAAATGGCAAGGGTGAATTGGGGGAAGAGGAAAACGAGAGGCAAATGGCAAATAATGTAATGCGAGAGATAGGGATTGTGATGGGTACTTGGTATATTGACTTTTTGCGTAGACTCCCCGGCAACGGCGCCAGAAATTCTTCTTGCTACGTCTTGAGCTTGCGTTGGTTTTCCCCGAAGAGGAAGGGATGATGCAGCAGAGTAGCGAAAGTTTTCCCTCAGTTTTTGAGAACCAAGGTATCAATCCAGTAGGAGCCCATGCTCAAGTCCCTCGTACCTGCACAAAGCGATAGCTACTCACAACCAACGCGATTAGGGGTTGTCAAGCCCTTCACGGTCACTTATGAGAGTGAGATCTGATAGATATAATATTTTTGGTATTTTTGGTATAAAGATGCAAAGTAAAAAGTAAAAGCAAAGCAAAACAATATTAAAGTAATGGAGATTGATATGATGAGAATAGACCCGGGGGCCATAGGTTTCACTGGTGGCTTCTCTCAAGAGCATAAGTATTCTACGGTGGGTGAACAAATTACTGTTGAGAAATTGACAGAATTGAGCATAGTTATGAGAATATCTAGGCATGATCATGTATATAGGCATCACGTCTATGACAAGTAGATCGAAATGATTCTGCATCTACTACTATTACTCCACTCATCGATTGCTATCCAGCATGCATCTAGAGTATTAAGTTAAAAACAAAGTAACGCCTTAAGCAAGATGACATGATGTAGAGAGATAAATTCATGCAATATGAAATAAACCCCATCTTGTTATCCTCGATGGCAACGATACAATACGTGCCTTGCTGCCCCTTCTGTCACTGAGTAAGGACACCGCAGCAAGATCGAATCCAAAGCTAAGCACTTCTCCCATGGCAAGAACTACCAATCTAGTTGGCCAAACCAAACGGATAATTCGAAGAGACTTGCAAAGATAACCAATCATACATAAAAGAATTCAGAGAAGATTCAAATATTATTCATAGATAGACTTGATCATAAACCCACAATTCATCGGTCTCAACAAACACACCGCAAAAAGAAGATTACATCGAATATACCTCCACGAGAGAGGGGGAGAACTTTGTATTGAGATTCAAAGAGAGAGAAGAAGCCATCTAGCTACTAACTATGGACCCGAAGGTCTGAGGTAAACTACTCACACTTCATCGGAGGGGCTAGGATGATGAAGAAGCCCTCCGTGATGACGGCCCTCTTCCGGCGGAGCTCCAGAACAGGCCCCAAGATGGGATCTCGTGGATACAGAAAGTTGCGGCGGTGGAATTAGGTTTTTGGCTCCTGTTCTGATCATTTGGGGGTACGTGTGTATATATAGGAGGAAGGAGTACGTCGGTGGAGCACCAAGGGGCCCATGAGGCAGGGGGCGCGCCCTAGGGGGGCACGCCCCCCCACCCTCGTGACCTTCTCTTTGATCCCTTGTAGTAGGGTCCAAGTCTCCTGGATCACGTTTAGTGAGAAAATCACATTCCCGAAGATTTTATTCCGTTTGGACTCCGTTTCATATTCTGTTTATCCGAAACACTGAAATAGGCAAAAATCAGCAATTCTGGGCTGGGCCTCCGATTAATAGGTTAGTCCCAAAAATAATATAAAAGTGGAAAATAAAGCCCAATATAGTCCAAAATAGTAGATAATATAGCATGGAGCAATCAAAAATTATAGATACGTTGGAGACGTATCAACTACTAATAGCAAGACTTCTCTCATGTCCTTAGGAACAAACGTAACTACTCACAAAGCATATTCATGTTCATAATCAGAGGGGTATTAATATGCATATAGGATCTGAACATATGATCTTCCACCAATTAAACCAACTAGCATCAACTATAAGGAGTAATTAACACTACTAGCAACCTACTAGCACCAATCCCGGACTTGGAGACAAGAACTGGATACAAGAGATGAACTAGGGTTTTGAGAGGAGATGGTGCTGATGAAGATGTTGATGGAGATTGCCCTCTCTCGATGAGAGGAGCGCTGGTGATGACGATGGCAATGATTTCCCCCTCTCGGAGGGGAGTTTCCCCGGCAGAACAGCTCCGCCAGAGGCCTAGATTGGTTCCGCCAAGGTTCCGCCTCGTGGCGGCGGAGTTTCGTCCGAGAAGATGGCTTATTATTATTTTCCCATCGAAAGACCTCATATAGCAGAAGATGGCCACCGGAGGGCTACCAGGGGGTAGGGCGCGCCCCCCACCCTCGTGGGCAGGGTGTGGCCCCCCTGGTGAACTTCTTCCACTGAGTATTTTTTAAATATTCTGAAAACGTCTTCCGTGAAGTTTCAGGACTTTTGGAACTGTGCAGAATAGGTCTCTAATATTTGCTCCTTTTCCAGCCCAGAATCCCAGCTACCGGCATTCTCCCTCTTTATGTAAACCTTGTAAAATAAGAGAGAATAGGCATAAGTATTGTGACATAATGTGTAATAACAGCCCATATTGCAATAAATATCGATATAAAAGCATTATGCAAAATGGACGTATCGTATGTACACATATTAACTCTCTTCTTTTTCTTCTTTTCTAGCCCTCCGGACCGAGCAACACTTCGGTAACTAGACGAGGCCTGAAGAGAAAGTTGCGCTCGGATGAAAGGTACACGATCATCGAAATTGATCACGCTAGCGAACCGATTGAACCCCTCCAGACCAAGCAAAAATTTAATGCTCAGTGCGGGGTTCTAGTTAGGGACATGATCCCGATCAGCATCGAGCAATGGTTGAAGCCTAAGGACAAAGACTCTCAGGTGTCTTATGTCAGCGATAGGCGGAAAGCTGATCTTTGGACCGCGCTGCAGGAAAATTTCACCTTCCCGCCAGAGGAGGATCCGGAGAATCCAGTTAAAAAGCCAATGATCAAGGCTTATGCTCTTAAGAAGATGGCTGAGCTATTCAGGAGGTGGAAGAATGAGCTGAAATCATCGTTTGTCGACCAAGACAAGACTCCAGAATTCATCGGCCGATTTGAGAAGATCAAAGATTAGTGGCCCGCATTTGTCACCAAAAAGAAATCTGAGAGAGCAGCGAAGATGTCAGCGACAAACAAGAAAAATGTTGCAAAGAAGAAGCATCACCATCGCACGGGGAAAAGTGGCTACCTGAAAGCCCGGCCGTTGTGGGACAAGGCTGAGAATGACCTCATTGATAAAGGGATCGAACTAGAGACGCGACGCTGGCCAGACTGCTGCAGGACTTGGTTCTTCAGGGTTGGAGGAAATTTGGACCCTGTAACAGGGAAGTGCGTTTGGACCAACGAGCAGCTGAACACACCCATCGAGAAGCTTTAGGAGTATATCGAAAAGGCGCAGCAAGGGACGTTCGTTCCGGACAGAGAGAACGACGAGCTCACAGAGGCCCTCGGGAATCCTGAGCACCCCGGATGAACACGAGGCACGCCAGGCTCCCTTTCGTGGAAGGCTGGATTTCCCGACACAAGCAGTTACAAACACCAGGAGAGGAAGAAGAAAAAGGAGTTGACCCAACTACAGGCACTGCACGCAAGGGTACAAGCGCTAGAGAAACAAGACGAGGCCCGCAGCGCGTGACCTGCTGAAGCTGCTACACCTGAAGCTACCCTGCCATCTCAGCGGAGAAGCAGTGTGGCTTCCACGGAGCTGCTTCAGGAGCCTGTCTTCACGGCTCCTGCTAGCTACCCCGTGGATGCTATCATGGAGTCTCAGAATTGCCACCTTATGACGGAGTGGATGGAATTGAAAGTCAAGGCGGTTGTTGGCTCTGTTGCACCTCCTGAACCTGGCGCAACTTTTCATTGCCGGCCGATTCCAGAAGGATATGCTAGGGTGATGGTGGATGAAATCACAGAAGGATTTGAGGACCTCCAGCTTGACCACCCTACGGGTGACGGGGAGACTTGGTTGGGTTCTTGTCTGAAGACTCCATGCCTATGGCGGAAGGAGCTCATCAACCTTCTGAACTGGACACCTCTGCCTCCTCCTCCTCCTCCAGCGAGTCAGGGCACTCTGCCTCCTCCACCGCCTCCTCCTCCGGTGAGTGATCAGGGCACTCAGCCTCCTTCTCTGGCGTGTGGAGGCACTCCGCCTCCTTCTCTGCCTGCGCCGGCGCGCCTGAGCAGCCACCAGCCTCCTCCTTCTCCGGCGCATGGCGGCACTCCGCCTTCTTCTCCGCCTGCGTCGGCGCGCCCGAGCAGCCACCAGCCTCCTCCTTCTCCGCCTTGCCAGCAAGGGCGGAAGAGACCCGCCGCCACCCCAGCTGCTCCGGCGCGTCGTAGTCCTTCTCCTCCGCCTCGTAAGCAAGCACGAAAGAAGACAGCTGCAGCCGCTCCGTCTGCTCTGGCGTCTAGCAGTACAGCCAGAGGCGAGAGGCAATACAGATTCGGTCCACCTCTCAAGCCTCTAGAGAAGTTACCATACGAGAGGGCCGTGGAAGAAAACGCGAAGATCGTGGAAAAAGAAGTGAAGGACTTCTTTGAAGGGGTGAAAGCAAAGAGACATCCACCTCCGAAGGAGAAGGTAGACCAGGTGAAAGCAAACCGCACTATCGATGCCCTGAGGAAACCACCAAAGTCTCCACTGAAAAACAACTATGAGCGCATTACTGCAAAGGTATATATCGAAGCGGAGCGGTCGGGAAATACTATCAGCGATCGAAGGTTAGCAGAACGACGAGTTGGGAAAAAAATTGCCCAGCTCGGCGAAGAAGCGGACCAATCGTGCCCCCCGCTCAAGGTGTCTAGCGATATCGTCACTAATGATCCGGGGATGGTGCCTGGTTATAGCAATCTTGAAGATTACCTGCCTGACAATGTACATTATGATTTCTTGGAGGTGGAAGAACACCAATACCATTACGGGAAGCCTCTTGTCAAAGATGAAAAATCTCTAACAACGATGATGCGAAGATTCCATGATTGGTACATGAAAACCTGCAGAGAGTCTGGGGGGACGAATACTTTGTATCTGAGAGTTAAAGAGGAGCACGACCTCATTGGAATTTATTTGTTGACTGTTCCATTTGAGGAGTTCTTCCAGTGTTTCAATCAAAAGGCCCTCGATAAATTAATGGTCACTTGCTACTGTCTGTAAGTACTACTTCTGTCATTAAGTCTCTATATATAGCCCAACTCTTTCATTGCATGTATATATGATTATCCTCACTATATTATGCAGATTGAAGATCGTCAAGTGCAGAAAAGCAGAAATGTATGATATAGGGTTCATTAACACAAATCTCATAGATAAATTTGAGGTTGAAAAGAACGCCAATGATGCTGAGGCCAACTTGCTCAAATCATTGATAATAAATCAAAACAAACATAAAATACTCTTTCCTTACAACTTTGAGTGAGTGTTACTGTCTTGTGCATATTCGGTTTCCCTTATTACTCGAGCGAGGTTATAGTAATGTAATTGATGAGTTATGCATGCGTGCGCAGCTTCCACGATATTCTCCTGGAGATTAAGCTTGAGCAGGGACTAGTAACCGTCTTAGACTCGAGACGAAAATCTCCCGAGACCTATGCGGACATGACTAAAATGCTCGAGAAGTAAGTTCAATCGATCATTATCGCACCATATCGGCAAATTTTTGTTCATTTACAGATATCAAGTAATTGTTTTCTTTGTCTCGCAGGGTTTGGAAAGTATTCACTGCACAAGCTCCGGGACTACCGGGGGAGCTGCGATGGACATACCCGAAAGTAAGTAGTACTAGCTAGCTAGTTCCGCGCATCTCGATCCCGTTGATTCTAGCTACTTTCATCAATGTCATTTATAATGCTTCATTATCAGTTTGATTAACCTCTATTTCTCGTAAAGTGCTTGTGGCAGGAACAAGGGAATGATTACTATGGATACTACGTGTGCGAGTTCATCTACAACGCGACTTGCAAAGATAAGCGGGGCTACTCTAAAAGACAATTTGATGTGCGTAAGTAATAATATTCACAATTTCATTTTATTACACCATCATTTCTGTTGAGTTTCATTCATATATATATATATATATATATATATATATGTATTAACCCCCTTCTTCAAATTAGACGTGGGAGATGCGGAATGAACTCCTACCAGAAGATCGCATGAAAGCAATTCAAGAGGAATTAGCGGGATTCTTTCTTGACCACATCATCAATAAAGCCGGAGAATACCATGTGGAATTTGATTTCAGATGTTAGGGGATTGTAACAGATCTTACATATTGTATATGTATGTAGCCAGTAGTGTCGGATAGATAATACGAAAACTTGTTGTTCGACCAATCTCTCGAAGAAGGAGAGGTCGATCACTTCTCTCGGTATGCATGACGAACTTCTGTACTTAATGGTTTCCTTCATTTTCTTACTAGCTAGCGTGTCGAGGGCCTCTCTATACGTATAGTACGTAGCATCGACCAAGCACGGAGATAAGAGAGGACACTTCTCTCTATTAATTAATTAGCTACCTAACACAATATATGAAACACCTTAATTAACCATACAAAACCCCCAAATCCACCCCCCATTCAGAAAAAAACAAAAAAAACCCTAGCCCCTGAACAGCTGATGCATGGATGCCTATTGGTCCCGGTTGGTGCCACCAACCGGGACTAAAGGCCCTCCTGCCTGGGCTCGCCACAACGGCCACGTGGAGGCCCATCTGCCCCGGTTCGTATAAGAACCGAGACTAAAGGCCAAGGGCATTAGTAACGACCCTTTAATCCCGGTTCCGCAACTGGGACAGATGGGCCTTATGAACCGGGATAAATGGCCCTTTTTCTACTAGTGGAGCAGGCAAATCTCGTCCAGGCCGGCGGCGAGGACGAGGAACAGAGCCTGCTGATGGCCCAAACCTGCGGGCTCTCCGACCACAACTCCGACATCGTGGACGCCACGCCTGTACACCTCGTCGAGGACGCTATTCAGGTTCACCTCGGGCATGAGGGGAGCGGCGGCGCCGGAAACGGCGTGTGGTATTTGGACACGGGCGCGTCCAACCACATGACCGGTGATCGGGCGGCCTTCGCCGAGCTCGACACGGCCGTCAGCGGCACCGTCAAGTTTGGCAACGGCTCCGTCGTCAACATCTGCGATCGGGGAACCATCCTCCTGGCATGCAAGACCGGCGAGCACCACGCGATCACAGGGGTGTACTACATCCCACGGCTGCGCTCCCACATAATCAGCCTGGGCCAGCTCAACGAGAGCGGCTGCCAGGTGCTGATCCAGGACGGCGTGCTACGCGTGGGCGACCGGGAGCGTCGCCTTCTCGCCAAGGTATAGAGAGCTCCGAATCATCTGTATTATGTTGCATTACGGATCACGCAGCCAGTGTGTCTTGCAGCGCACAGCGGCGGTGACACGGCGTGGACCTGGCACGCGCGCTACGGACATCTCAACTTCGACTCCCTGCGTAAGCTAGCGTGCTACCTCTTGAGCACCGCGTTGGTTTTCCCCGAAGAGGAAGGGATGATGCAGCAAAGTAGCATAAGTATTTCCCTCAGTTTTTGAGAACCAAGGTATCAATCCAGTAGGAGGCTACGCGCGAGTCCCTCGCACCTGCACAAAACAAATAAATCCTCGCAACCAACGCAAATAGGGATTGTCAATCCCTATAAGGCCACTTACGAGAGTGAGATCTGATAGATATGATAAGATAATATTTTTGGTATTTTTATGATAAAGATGCAAAGTAAAATAAAGGCAAAGTAAATAGCAAAGGAAATAACTAAGTAATAGGAGATCAATATGATAAAGATAGACCCGGGGGCCATAGGTTTCACTAGTGGCTTCTCTCAAGAGCATAAGTATTATACGGTGGGTGAACAAATTATTGTTGAGCAATTGACGGAATTGAGCATAGTTATGAGAATATCTAGGTATGATCATGTATGTAGGCATCACGGCCGACACAAGTAGACCGACTCCTGCCTGCATCTACTACTATCACTCCACTCATCGACCGCTATCCAACATGCATCTAGAGTATTAAGTTAAAAACAGAGTAACGCCTTAAGCAAGATGACATGATGTAGAGGGATAGACTGATGCAATATGAAGAAAACCCCATCTTGTTATCCTCGATGGCAACAATACAATACATGCCTTGCTGCCCTTACTGTCACCGGGAAAGGACACCACAAGATTGAACCCAAAGCTAAGCACTTCCCCCATTGCAAGAAAGATCAATCTAGTAGGCCAAACCAAACTGATAATTCGAAGAGACTTGCAAAGATAACCAATCATACATAAAAGAATTCAGAGAAGATTCAAATATTATTCATAGATAGACTTGATCATAAACCCACAATTCATCGGTCTCAACAAACACACCGCAAAAAGAAGATTACATCGAATAGTTCTCCACAAGAGAGGGGAAGAACATTGTATTGAGATCCAAAAGGAGAGAAGAAGCCATCTAGCTACTAAATATGGACCTGTAGGTCTGAGGTAAACTACTCACACTTCATCAGAGGGGCTATGGTGTTGATGTAGAAGCCCTCCGTGATCGATGCCCCCTCCGGCGGAGCTCCGGAACAGGCCCCAAGATGGGATCTCGTGGATTTAGAAAGTTGCGGCGGTGGAATTAGGGTTTTGGCTCCGTATCTGATCGTTTGGGGATACATGGATATATATAGGAGGAAGGAGTACGTCGGTGGAGCAACAGGGGGCCCACGAGGGTGGAGGGCGCACCTAGAGTAGGCAGGCGTGCCCCCCTACCTCGTGGCCTCCTGTTTCTTTTCTTGACGTAGGGTCCAAGTCTCTCTGGCCTTATTCGTTGAGAAAATCACGTCCCCGAAGGTTTCATTCCGTTTGGACTCCGTTTGATATTCCTTTTCTTCGAAACCCTAAAACAGGCAAAAAACAGCAATTCTGGGTTGGGCCTCCGGTTAATAGGTTAGTCCCAAAAATAATATAAAAGTGGATAATAAAGCCCAATAATGTCCAAAACAATAGATAATATAGCATGGAGCAATCAAAAATTATAGATACGTTGGAGACGTATCATAGCGCGCCAGGACATGGTGCACGGCATGCCCGTGGTCGAGCATGTGGACCAGCTCTGCGACGCGTGCCTGGCGGGCAAGCAGCAATGCTCCGCGTTCGCACAACAGGCCAAGCACCATGCAAAGGAGCGGCTGGAGCTCGTGCACGGCGACCTCTGCGGCCCGATCTCGCCGGCAGCACCGAGCGGGAAAAAATACTTCTCCTGCTCGTGGACGATGCCACGAGGTTTATGTGGCTCATGCTGCTCGCATCTAAGGATGAGGCCGCAGTGGCGATCAAGCACGTGCAAGCCCTCGCGGAGTCGGAATCGGGGCGCAGGCTGAGGACGCTGCGGACGGACCGCAACGGAGAGTTCACATCCGGCTCGTTCACGGCGTACTGCTGTCAGGACCCCGATTCTAAGTCACACCGATCTAGCCTGTAACACCTCATATCATTTTGCGGCCTCACGCACGGTATCCCCACGGGTGTCGCCTTACCATGGCCCGGGACCGTTTGTGCCTTTTGGCTCACGTATATGATAGTGTCGCTAGCATCCATATGACAGAGAACCCGGGCCGACATGACTAGTCGTGAACCCAAAGTGGCACTAACTTATGGGGACAGGCATACATGAATCAACATCGAGCATGTCGGTCAGCAGCGTGTGAATCCGGGCTGTAGCAACTGGGCTAACAGGACTCCGGGAACCCGGGCTGTAGCAGGCTAGCAGGACTCCGGATGTCACCGCGTGACATTTCCCCGAAGGGACAGATACAGGAACGAAGTGAATCACATGTCGGCCAGTCTAAGTGTTCCGGAGCAGTAGTGCTGGGCTAGCAGGACTCCGGTGAACCGGGCTGTAGCGGACTACTATGGCTCATGGAAGCACAAGACTACACACTAGTAGAAAACAGGGCTATGGTCACGGGGCAGTTTTCACATTAGTCCCGGTTCAATCACGAACCGGGACTAATGTGAGCATTTATCCCGATTCGTATGGCTAAGGCATTAGTCCCGGTTCACCTGGGCCTTTTAGTCCCGGTTCGTGCCACGAACCGGGACTAAAGGGTGTGAGGCCCATTAGTCCCGGTTGGTGGCACCAACCGGGACTAAAGGTCCCATTTTCAAACTCTACCCCCCCCCCCCCCCGTGGATCGCCTTTTCAGTTTAAAAAAAATAAAAGAAAATGATGGAAATGTCAAAAAATAAAAGAAAATAAGTTTCCCATGTGATATGTGGTCTAGTTGTTGGGAAAATTTGTAAATGTGAATTTTGACTTTATTTGCAAAATCTCTCTGAAATTTGTAAAAATGGGCATAACTTTTGCATACTAACTCGGATGAAAAAGTTTTTTATATGAAAAATCATCTACTCGAAAAGTTACATCCGAATTTAACTGGGGGAACCCCGTTAAACATTTTCAAAATCCTCAAAAACCTAACAGAAAAAAAGTTATGGGGCTTTTAAGATCTGGAGTGGAAAAAATCGAAAAAAATTCAAACAGTGCGCAAACTGTGGTCAAACTAATTATTCTATAATATTAGTGTTACTAAATAATTATTTCAGTTATTTCAATTTTGGTCAAATCTGGTCAAACTATGGTCAAACTATGGTCAAACAATGGTCAAACTAATTATTCAAGAAATATTAGTGTTACTAAATAATTATTGTTTTTTAAAACAATAGTTTCAAACTAAAACAGTGAAATGTGTCACTTCATGGTCAAGCAAAATTTCTGAAGGTTAATAGGATTGACATCTTACTATTGTCAGGAAAACAACAAGTGCAGACTTGGAGCGAGGGAGAATAGAACCCGGAAGTTAAGCGTGCTCAGGCTGGGGGAGTGGGAGGATGGATGACCGTTTGGGAAGTTAGATGATTTGGAATGATGAGGGGTGATTAGAGGATAAATTGAGAAGTGATGAGGGGTGGTGATTACAGACTAGAGGTTAAAATAATTCAGAAATTAGAAAATAAAAAAATTCAAAAAAAATCAAAAAATCAAAAAAATCAAAAAAAATCATAAAATTTCCTTTAGTCCCGGTTGGTGTTACCAACCGGGACTAAAGGTGGAGCTCCACGTGGCCGCGCCCTTTAGTCCCGGTTCTGGATTGAACCGGGACTAAAGGGCCAGGCATTAGTACCGACCCTTTAGTCTCGGTTCCAGAACCGGGACTAAAGGCCCTTATGAACCGGGACTGAAGGCCCTTTTTCTACTAGTGACATTTCCCCATAAGAGAGGCTACCAAGGATGAACAACTAGGTTGTCGGATCCCACACATACCAAGCATTTCAATCATACACACAATATGCTCGATATGTGTAAATACAACATGGCATCACAACATAACTCTACGACTCAAGTATTTATTCATTAGGCTCCGAAGAGCCAGATAATACAAACATGGGTCTCATGACCCAACATTCAGAGCATACAAGTCAAAGCACATGCGGAAGCTTAACATGTCTGAGTACAGACTTCTACAAATGAAAAAGGATGAGAAGCTTGACTATCTACCAGATCCTGCCGAGGGCACAAGATCGTAGCTGAGGTATCAAGCTAAACGTCGAAGTCCACGTGGAACTACTAGAGAGACTGAAGTCTCTCTGCAAAACATAAATTAAGCAAACATGAGTACAAATGTACCCAGCAAGACTTACATCAGAACTAACTACATATGCATTGGTAGCAACAAAGGGGGTGGTGGAGTTTAACTGCAGCAAGCCAACTTTGACTCAGTGGCTAACCTGAACTACTACTGCAAATAACTCTTTGAGGTGGCGCACACGAGTCCACATATTCACCATATCAATACACCACTATGGATCCGCTCCCATCTCCCTACGAGAACACCATCCATAGCACTCAAGCTTATCTTGCGCATTTTAGAGTATCCACTTTCACTTGTCTATGAACGATGCAAGGGGTCCAAGTTTCCATATCCGAGGAATCCGGCTATTCGAATAGATAGTGATAACCCTGCAGGGGTGTACTTCTTCACACACGCTCTCGCCACTTACCATCATGTACACGTCGTGTACCTTGGCAACCTTCAAGTGGAAGCCTGGTGAGGGAGTCGGCCACGACCTGACTAACCACACAAGTCTCTCGTCCAGGTTTATCGCCTATTCGGGTTCCATCCGCAAGGAAATTCAGCCGGGGTGTCGCTCACGGCCCCAAACAATGTGTGCAGGGTTCCCAAGCCCACCATCCAGGTGCCACTTGGTACACCGTGCCACTGTGCCTAGTCTGTCCCAAGCCCACCTGTACCGGGTGCCACTTGGTAGACTACTAACACTACCTACAAACACCAGAAACTAGTTGCAACTTCTGGATAGAGATCGAGTTGATTAATAAGCCGAGAGGGGCCGAGTTACCGGAACCCAATGTGTGGTAGTAATTGTTCATGGATCACAAACACCGAACTCAGTTCCTGAGAACGGCTGCAATGAGGCAACCCACCATGTACTCCTACATGGCCTCTCACCGCTACCTTTACCAAATCGTGTTCACACACTTAGCTCTCAACGGTAGGACATGTTCACCACGTTCCAATTCATTCCCGATGAATCAGACCTGACTCAACTCTAAGCAGTAGCAGGCATGACAACAAGCATGAATGAGTAGGCACAGCAGGGCTCAAACAATTCCTACTCATGCTAGTGGGTTTCATCTATTTACTGTGGCAATGACAGGTCATGCAGAGGAAAGGGGTTCAACTACCGCAGCATGTAACGATTGAATCGTTGTTGTCCTAATGCAGTAAAAGAGAGCAGGAGCGAGAGAGTGGGATTGTATCGGAATGAACAAGGGGGTTTTTCTTGCATAACACTTCTGAAGAGGAACACACTTCATCGGTGTCATCGTTCTCGTCGTCGATACACGTCTACCGAGAGGGGACAAACACCGGCAACTAAGAAAGAACACAATCAATGCAATGCCACAATATGATGCATGATCATGACATGGCAATATGCTATGATTTGAGCTAATGCATCTAGCTATGATTTAAATGAAGTTGGTTTGGATACATGATTCAAATTCCAACTCCATATATGATTATTTAAATGCCCTTTATTTGTTTTGTCCAAAACAGAGGACAAACATTGTTCAAACATGCATGGAAATGGTACAGATGGGTTCCTTAAATTTTTCTGATCATTTTTCATATATAACTTATTTCCATTGGAGTTATAGATTAATTAGTATGGATTTTAGAAGTTTTAGCTATTTTCTGAAATTTCCTAAATTATTTTAAATCTAGAAAATCAATTATTGCGTCAGCATTGTGCAAGCATGACCTCAGCAAGTCAACTGAGGCTGACCAGGTCAAACCTGACCAGTGGGTCCCACTGGTCAGTGACACAGTGCTGGTCAAGGTCACTGACCTATGGGCCCGGTCAACGGCCATGTCAGCACGGTCAAAACTGACGCGTGGGGCCACCATGATTAGGTTAAATCTAAGTAGGAATAAACTGGGGTTAATTAGCGTGTGGGGCCCGTATGCCAGTGAGCTAGGGAGGTTAGTTAGCCCCGTCATTAGAGCTAATGACGGTGCCACGTCAGCGGTCGCCGGGGTTAGTCGCCTGTGACCTCACAGTGCGGCGGCGGCTCGCCGGCCGGGCGATTCCGGCCACGAGAGCTCACGCTCTTGGGCTCTACGGAACCAGCGCGATGAGGCACTTCAGATCATGGCCGTGCCTGGCCGTGGGATGGTCCGTGGCGACGGCAAGGAGCTCGGCCGCGGCAGCCGGAGCTCGGGCGTGAGCGCGGGAGGCGCTTCGGGGTGCAGGCGGGGAAGCTAACACGCTAGGGAGGGCGTGCACGAAGCGGCGAGTGCGATGGACACGACGAGCGGACCAAAAGGTCGCCGGAGTCGTGTCGGCGGCGAGCACAGGCGGCGGCACGTGCGGGTGTGTGTGGCACGGCGGCTACGGCGTGCGAGAGGGAAAACGGAGGAAGGGAGAAGATTCAGTGGCTCGCGGCGGTTGCGACGACCGTCAAAGTGGGCTTGGGGAAGGCCGGACGACGACAGGGCATCTCCGGCGATTTGGGGGCAGAAGGTTGAAGACGACGGCGTCGGCGGCGTTCGGGGGCGTCCGGCATTGCTTAACTCAGCGGAGAGGGTGTGGGCGACGGGGCGATGCTCCTGGGCATGTCCAGGGGCGAGGGGGAGGCAGTGGCCGCGGTGGTGCTTGTCGGCGGCGACGGTGGCGCTCGGACCGTGCGAAAGGGAGAGAGACAGAGGGGAGGAGGAGCACAGGGAGGGTGAGAGAAGACCAGAGGCGTTGCGTGGCGACGCAGGAGGCGTCCAGGGCGGCGAGGGAGTAGCCAGGCAGGGAGGAGGTGGCCGGCGCGTGCGCGCGCACGTTGGGCACACGCCCTCCTGCCTACTGGCAGGAGGTTGAAGACGGTGGCGGTTGTGGTGGGTTGGGCTGCTGCTGGGCTGCACAGTGTTGGGCCTCTGGGCTGAAGGTAAGCGCCAGGTATTTCCTCTCTCTCTCTTTTCCATTTCTGTTTCAGTTTTTCTATTACTTTTATTCTGTTTTGAATTAGTAAAAATACTAATTCATTTTGAAAAATCTTGAAAATGATTGTGGCATATGTTTGGATTATTTCCAACAACCTTAAAATACTTTCAAGATTATTTGGACATTTAAAATTATTTATAGGATTTAAATGTCCAAATGCAAGTACTTGTGATTTAATTCAAAAATCCAAAAATGACCTAGAAAGGTGTGCAGCATTTTTGTCAGAGGTTCTAGACCAATTCAAAAATGATGAACTTTTCTAAAGGGCATTCCGGATTCTTGGAAATGTTTTTAAGTTGAACCTATTTAATTTAATTTTGGTGCTAGGGTTTGTCATCCCCATTTCAACTTTAATTGACAAATTAACATGATGCATGGATGCTTTAAGGCAACTAATGGCAAGCAAATTCTAGGGCTGTGACAACTGCACCGAGCTGGGCGTCCGTCACCGCCCCGTACTCGCTGCAGGAGAACGGTGGGGTGGAGTGATAGAGTTTACCTTGTTGTCTAGGTATTCATCATTTTTATTTCGTCGTATTAATTTCGGTCATGCATTTAGTCTAAGCTGCGGCAGGTTGTGTACGTCTAGTTATGATCACGTACACAGTGCAAAGCTGGTTGATAGAGTGAGTTAGTTGAGAGGAAGTCAGTAGAGAATGGATGCATGTGCGGGCGTCCATCAGGTTAGTAGCATGCACGTATGCGTATTTCCGTTGCATGAATGTGCTGCCGTAGTGGCTTAGATGTGGACCGAGTAATTAGGAGATAAGCGTGACGCCGGCTGAATCGTGTGGCCATGTCAAAGAGGTTGTTACTCGTGGCTATGCTACCGGCTAGTGGAAAGAAAATAGCGGATCAGGCAGTACGTAGCAGGGAGTAGTACGTGTGTGTCTCTATTAAAAGACTTTGTAGTCAGCTGTGTGTGTTGAGAAGAAACAGAGAAAAGGCACAAGTGTGTGCGGTGCCGCAAAACTCCCTGTGTGCTCTTTTTCTACCTCAAGCTCTTGTGTGTGTCCTTTCTTCTTCCTCCTTGGGCTGCTCCAACATTTGGTATTCAGAGCCATGGTGACTGAAGGTTCGCGCACTCGTCGCCGCCGTGTCTCGGCCTCGCCGGTGGTGCGCCGAGGCCAGAGCCCGACGCGGCGTGGCTGCCGCGAAGTGGTGGTGCAACAGGAGGTCGTCCACTGGGCCAGCAGCACCGTCGTCTACCCGCCGCTGACGGCGACGAACTACTTCAAGTGGTCACTGATCATGAAGGTGAACATGGAGGCCCAACGCGTGTGGGACTCCATCGAGGGAGGCGGGAGCTTCAGCCAGGACAGGATGGCGGTTGCGGCAATTCTGCGAGCTGTGCCAGAGGAGATGCACTCCACGCTTGCCGTGAAGGCGACGACAAAGGAGGCATGGGATGCCATCAAGATCATGCGGGTCAGCGATGCCCGCGTCCATGAGGCCAAGGCGCAGACTCTTCTCAAGGAGTTTGATGCCGTCCGCATGAGAAGCGGCGAGACCCTCGATGAGCTCGCCATGCGCATGAACGGGATCGCCAACAAGCTGCGCACGCTTGGCGAGAACCTCGACGAGGTGAAGGTTGTGAAGAAGCTTCTCCGCATCGTGCCGTCCAAGTATACCCAGGTAACTATTGCCATTGAGCAGCTTCTTGATCTTAAAACCATGTCCATGGAAGAGCTTGTGGGAAGGCTCAAAAGGGCGAAGGACCGGAGCGACTTGGACGAGGGCGCCAACAACTACGACTAGGGTGTTGGGAGTCGCCTGCTCCTCACGGAGGAGGAGTGGCTTCCTTACTACCGCAGCGGCGCCGGCAAGAAGAAGAGAAACTTTGACATCCGGGAGGTCCGCTGCTACACTTGCCAAGAGTATGGGCATTACTCGAGGGACTGCACCGAGCCGAAGAAGGAGCGGGCGCTTCTCGCCGACGCGACCGCCGCCGCCGAGCCGGGGCTGCTTTGAAGATCGACATGGAGGTGTTCGAATAAACGACAACAAGGTTAAGGGGGTGATTGATAGAGTTTACCTTGTTGTCTAGGTATTCATCATGTTTATTTCGTCGTATTAGTTTCGGTCATGCATTTAGTCTAAGCTGGGGCAGGTTGTGTATGTCTAGTTGTGATCACGTACACAGTGCAAAGCTGGTTGATAGAGTGAGTTAGTTAGTTGAGAGGAAGTCAGTAGAGAATGGATGCATGTGCGGGAGTCCATCAGGTTAGTAGCATGCACGTACGCGTATTTCCGTTGCATGAATGTGCTGTATAGCCGATAGTGGCTTAGGCTGGTTGTAGCAGAAGTATCATAAGTATATCATGCATGCCAACTAAACTTTTTGAATGATGTGGGATGTAGTATCATATCATGATACCGTATCATATTAAATGATCTACTAGTTTGTGCCATGCATGGCAATTAATAAGGTAATCTAAGATACTAACTTATGATATTATGCATTACAGAGGTAGTATCACACACTAGTATTATATGCATGATACTAGTATATGATACTTCCCATTATAACCAGCCTTAGATGTGGACCGAGTAATTAGGAGATAAGCGTGACGCCGGCTGAATCGTGTGGCTATGTCAAAGAGGTTGTTACTCGTGGCCATGCTACCGGCTAGTGGAAAGAAAATAGCGGATCAGGCAGTACGTAGCAGGGAGTAGTACGGGTGTGTCTCTATTAAAAGACTTTGTAATCAGCTGTGTGTGTTGAGAAGAAACAGAGAAAAGGCACAAGTGTGTGTGATGCCGCAAAACTCCCTATGTGATCTTCTTCTACCTCAAGATCTTGTGTGTGTCCTTTCTTCTTCCTCCTCGGGCTGCTCCAACATGGAGCGCCGAAACGGCACGGTGGTGGGCATGGCCCAGAGTCTACTAAAGGCCAAGCGCGTCCCCGGCGAGTTCTGGGGCGAAGCGGTCACGACGGCGGTGTTTCTGCTGAACCGCGCCCCCACCAAGAGTCTGGACGGCGTGACACCATTCGAGGCGTGGCATGGACGCAAGCCGAACGTGCATTTCCTGTGCACTTTTGGGTGTGTTGTGCACATGAAGGGCACGCGTCCTGGACTGAAGAAACTCGACGATCACAGCCGGCCGATGATTTTCATCGGCTACGAGCACGGCACAAAGGGCTACAGGGCCTATGACATAGTACAAGAGACGTAACTCTGGGGCGCATATGAGGCAACATATATACATCTGTGCAGAAGCATCCACGGAAGAACTTACACAACTCATAGAAAACGAGAAACTAGAATAAGAAGGATTTGTATATACACACAAGGGTGCACCAAAACATAGTTAGGCAATCTTGCATGGAAAACAACTACTTATTATTAGTTGTGTGACTTTGCAAATCGACTTTGCACTCCTGTGTACTACTTATATTGATCATTGTGTGTGTGTGTGTGGGGGGGGGGGGGGGGGGATTGCATTTGCATTTGTAAAGAGTTACTGAGAGAATTTATATCACATCTAACTAAAAATCTTTCTCAATCGCAGCCAGCGCTCAAAACAGAGTGATTTTGCATGTCAAACATATATCAGTGTCTGGAGAAAGTTTCAGTTCCTAGTTGTAATTTGGCAGTAGCAAAGTAAAACAATAAGCCCATCAAATTGTCATAAATGACATAATAGGCGGAACAAAAACATAGAATGAAATCATGAACCTTTTTAAGATGGTTCATGAATCATGACTACTAGAAGGGTTGGGCCTGTTTTGCTGCGCCGTTGGTGTTTTTGGGTTTTACAAAAAAACAATCACTCCGTTTCAAAATGTAAGGTGTATTACTTTTTTGAAAAGTCAAATAGTTTAAGTTTGATTAAATTTGTAGAGAAATATATCAAGATCAATAATATAAATCAGTATGATTAGATTCATCGGGAAATGAATATTCATACTTTTTTCCTTTAATTATTGTTTATGTTGATATTTTTTGCTTTGAATTTGGTCAAAATTAAAGAAATTTAACTTTCCAAAAACTAATACCCCTTATATTTTGGAACTGATGGAATATTTAGTTTAGTGGGTGGGTGAGATGATGGAGTGTGTTTTATTTTTATTTATAATGCGACGATTAGGTGGGCCTTTTCATGATGTGATTATGTGTTATATGCTAAGCAAACTATATTTATGTGGGAAAATTTTAGCATCATTGGTTGCATGCACTATATTGGTGCTACAGTTTCACGTGGTGGTGCTTCTTTTCTCTAAGTGGCGGGAGGGTTTGTGGGATTGATATGTTTTTGTAGGCTGGTTATTGTTGATTGATTTAAAAGATCGTTGGCTCGGTCAAAATTGTAAACCAAATCCAAAATTAAATATCTCAATTGAATGAATAGGCTTCAAAATTAGGGAACATAGTGAATTAAAAGAATTGAATGGAAGAGCTCCTTGACAAATTGTTGACCCGGTCAAAATCCGGTGACCCGATTCTAACATGAAGACCTCAATTAATTGTGATGCCTTAAAATTTTGGAAGCAAAAGTTTGGAGTATAAAAGAATTGAATGAGAGAGCTATGAGAAATTGTTGACTTGGTCCAAATCGGGTGACCCAATTCTAATTGGGGACCTTAGAGCATCTACATTCGGGCACCCCAAACCCTCCTCAAACGCATGGAGGGCCCGCTCGGTCACTGACCGGTCATGATTTTTTGACCCATACGGACGCCTCAAACGGATCTCAAACGCCCGGGCTGACCGGCACCCCTCATATCCAGCCCAAATATGGGACGGATATGGGGGCACCCGAGCACACCTGCCACATCGGACTCGGCCCTTGCTGGCCCACCCGACCCCACATATATTCTTCCACATCCACTCGTCGGACGAAACCCTAGCCACTTCACTCCACTCCCCTCCGCCACCCGACCACACCTCCGGCGGTTTTCGGCCTTCCCTGACATGGCAGGCAGCGAATATAGCTCTGGCCAGTCCGGATCCGTTGACTGTGGTGTCATCTGTGCGGGTTGGAGGAGGCAATGGCGGCCCACATTGCACTTTGCTGCTCTCGGGAAGACAACGCCCGGCCGATGGACGGATCTGTCTGCCGCGACTCCATAGCGTCAGCTCAACGGGCGCTCGGGTCCTCGGGGGCTGGATTTGAGATATGATAATTGAGGTGTCCGGATGTGGATTGCATTATTTGAGAGGTGTCTGGTCAGTACTCGTGGACGCGCCCGAGCCCGTCCACGGGCGTTTGAGGGTCCGGATTTGCCCATCGCAGTCGTAGATGCTCTTAATTGAATGTTGGCTAGAACTCAATTAATTGTGAGGCTTTAAAAATTAGAAAGCATAGTGTATAGTATAAAAGAAATTGATGAATAAGAGAGCTTTGAGAAATTGTTGGCCCGGTCAAAATCAGATGACCTAATTCTAGTTAGAGACCTTAATTGAATGTGGGCTCGAGCTTAATTAATTGCGAGGCCTTAAAAATTAGATAGCATAGTATATAGTATAAAAGAATTGGATGAGAGAGTATTGAAAATTGTTGACCCGGTCAAAATTGGGTGACCTAATTTCAATTAGAGACCTCAACTGAATTTGAGCTCTTTAAAACTAGGAAGCATGGTGTTATAGAGGATGTCTGTCAGTGAGAGGAATCAACTAGTTCCAGCTAGGAGCCCATGATCATTATCTGAATCGAAGATCACTTGACGAATTGTTGAACAATAAGCTACACCCTCTCTTTATAAATATAAAACGTTTGACAGTATATTACAGAGGTAGTAACAAATTCCTGACACCAGTCCTACCTATGCACTTAGTGCATCAGGCACGTGATTGCACTTAGTCCTACCTACAAGCACAGATCTGCACTCAAGTCCAGATAGCATGTAGTTTTTTGAAACTGATACCATAGAACAATTGTTCTACGGTAATTTCATTAAATAAGTAAAGTATTTACAAGCAAAATGAAACAAATAAACTTTAGCCCACTCCTGTTCTAGGGAAGCAACACATTGGTATATTAGAGGAGTTGTTCAGACCAAGTACTTAGTATCTCTGCTTTTCTCTGTTTTGCCCTGAGTTGTGCTTCCCATAAACCTTCTTTAAGGTAGTGCTTCCAGGAGTTGATGTGTGGGGCTGCTGATTTGAAAATCTTGTCATTACGGACTGACCATATGTCTAAAGCAATCTCCTCTGGTAGGTAGCTGGTGATCATCAGAATTTCATCATAGGTAGAAATACCTCTGTGTCTATTGGGTGTCATGAAATCCCAGCATTGGAGAGAAAATGAGCAATTACAGAAGAGGTGAACAAGTGTTTCCTCGGTGTTCTCTGAACATAAAGCACATGTGTAGTCCTGAATGGTCATGTTTTTCCTGTGAAGAAGGTTTCTGGTGTTAACTCTATCATACAGTAACAATCAATAGAAAATCTTGTGCCTCAGTCTGCAAGTGGTGCTCCACAGATCTTTGAAAATGTTGTGTGCAGAATTGGCACCCATTAGCAGCTTGTACATCTTCCTGGAGGAGTATTGAGGTGAGGACCAAGTATAGTACCATTGATCTTTATCCTCTATAGCAAATCTGAGGTTGATCATGTCTTGTACCATGTTAAATTGAGAATAAGCCTGAGCAGACAGAGGTCTATGAAAGCGGAGGCTAATATCTTCTTGAGACTGCATATTCTCTAGAGTGATGGTTTTGTCCATTGCAAAAGAATAGAGTTTTGGGAATCTGTTATGTAATGTCTGCTCTATCCATTTATCTGACCAGAATAGCATGGTGTCTCCTTTATAAGCTTTGCATTTAGCATGTATTTTGAAAATGGGTAGGAGTTTCAGCATAGCCCTCCACCAGAAGGATCCAATCATCCTTTCTCCTGGCACCGAATCTTGATAATAGGATTCCCATATGACATTAACCCATGGAATATCTTCTTTATTCATGAACTTATGCAAGTGTTTCATAAGGAGGGACTAATTATGAGTGGTGATGTCTAAGACACCAAGACCACCCAATTCAGTGGGTTTACATACTTTCTCCCATGAGATTAGGGCAGGACCACTGTCTTGGGTTCCATACTTTCTCCAAAAACATTTCTTCGGGTAGATGTTGATCTATTTAACCACTGATTTGGGCAGCATGAGAGTGCACAAAGTTGGCATACTGGAGAAAACTGATTTAAGTAGAGTGAGATTGTCTCCAGTTGAGAGCATGGTGGAGCAACTGAGCAGTCTGTTTTCAATCCTTGTCAACATGGAAACAAAGTCTTCAATTCTTGGTTTTGAGATGCAAAGTGGTAGCCCTAAGTATGTGTGAGGAAATGACCCAATCTAACAACCAAGTAACTAAGACAGTATGTGCATTTTGTCTATATGAGTGTTGATAGGGATCATGATGGATTTGGAATAGTTCACTCTGAGTCCAGTGTATGTTTCATAGTGCAAGAGCAGGTTTTGAATCTGACTTAACTGCCTAGCATCAACCTTAGCTACCAGAATAGTGTCATCAGCATATTGGAGGATAGGGTAATCCTTACAAGAGAGATGCTGCAGAGGAGATTCCAGAAGGGAGTGATTCATGGCCTCATTGAAAATAGATTGAAGGAGATCAGCAGCCAGCACAAATATTAAAGGGGAAAGAGGGTCACCCTGCCTAATACCTTTTCTTGCATAAGAATTGTTTCCTAGGAACCCCATTAAGGAGGACTGAAGAGTAGCATGTGCCATATATCATTTTAATCCAATTGATCCATCTAGTGCCAAAACCTTTGGCTTGCAGAATAACAATAATGGTGTCATGATTAATCATATCAAAAGCCTTCTCAAAGTCAAGTTTCAAAAGGATAATCTCTTATTTTGATTGGTGGCATTGATAGATATACTCATAAGACCAGGTCAAGCAGTCATGAATACACCTGTTATTGAGGAAGCCATATTGGTTTTTATGAACCATACTCAAAATCACTTTCTGTAGTCTGTTGGCAAGTAGTTTGGTGATGATCTTGAGAGTGCAGTTGAGTAGTGAAATATGTCTAAATTCAGCTGGTGAAGAAGCAGAGTCTTTTTTGGTATCAATGTGATGAAGGAGTATTTAATACTCTGCAGATTAACTGTTCCATTGTGAAAGTCCTCAATCAGTTTATAGAAGTCTTCTTTAATGATCCCCCAACAAGCTTTCAAGAATGTGGAGTTAAAACCATCAGGGCCAGGTGCCTTGTCAGCTGGCATGTTCTGTACCACCTCATCAATTTCCTTCTTAGTAAAAGGAGCTTCCAGCTCTTCAAGATGTTGTTGGTGTACAAGCAGATGTTGGAGTTGTAATGGATTTTGAGAAGGAACCTTTGTACCCAGTCTATCTTTAAATGCCCTGTACAATATAGCAGCTTTAGCATGGTGTGTGAGGTGCTCTACTCCATATTCATCCCTGGGCATGGCAATACAGTTGTTTCTGAATTTGGTTGTGGCCTTTGCTTGAAAATACTTAGTATTAGTTTCTCCAACTTTAATTTGTCTGATAGTTGCTCTTTGTTTCCAGTACAACCTTTGGTGTTTCAACAATTTCTCCAAATGCAGTTTGGGAATCTCTCTGCTACTGTACTCTACCAAAGTTAGGTCTCTCACATCTTCAAAGGTATCATAGCAGAGAATCAAAAAGTTGAGTTTACTGACACGTCGCACCAAAGCAGAGGGTTAACGTATAACCCATGATCATTAGCAGAGTTAACGTATAGCCCACGAACCTTCTATGGTGTTTCCGAGCGAAGCATCTGCAGGACAAGAGCGACCTTCTGTTCTGGGCCAATCTGCTCAATGGCTGGTGCATGTGTTTTTACCATACTGATGTAGCCTACATGTGTGCTCTGCTCTCCCTCCCGCCTTCTGTTTTTTTGCTCCCAGGCTGTTTGTGGCCTTGCACCATGGTGCACTCACAAACTCATGTAATCGACCGTATGGTCCCCAGGTTCTGCCTGTTTTGAAATATATAAGTTAGACCCCAAGCTACCTTTCCGTTTCAAAAAAAGAGAGAGCACATTATCTACTTATTAGTATAGTTTTATGGATGAAATGTTTGTGCAAGTTTTGACACAACTGATAGAAGGTTCGCATCTATTTGACAGCGATGCTACTGCACACTAACATTGTTCAAAGATTAAAATGTACAAACAAGAATGCCTCCAAGCCGACACTGACTTGCTACCCGCACCAAATCGCTGAAAATGTTCCAATGTGATGTAAGATACTTTTTAGATTAAAAGGTCACGATATCCAATTTTTCTTTAGGAAAGAGTTGAAGCAAAAAATGCACCTGAACTTGGCAGTTCTAGCACAGAAAAAGTGTGGATAAGTACACATCCATTCACTAAAAGATTAAAAGGCAGATCACAATTATTAATGGTGAAACCAACTACAGATGCTAGAGTAAGCATTAAATCCACGATAAACATCTCCTTCAAAGTTCTAATTTCCAAATTCGCAAAAAAAAGTTCTAATTTCCAAAACCTGGATGAAGAAACTAACTAGGAAAGCTTGAGTAATCATGCCTCTACGAAGCATCTCGTAGACAATTTGGAAAAGTCTATACTTGAAAGGTGGAGGTAAAGCTGTAACTGTAGCAACACACCATGGTATACACCTAGGGCTCATTCGGTTTGAAGAAAATCAAATGTAGGGAATTTGATAGGATAACAATTGTTATTCTAAGGAATTGTCTTGCCTCCTTCCTACATAGAAAATGAGGTTTGAGTAAATGTGTAGTTTCTTTCAAAAACACAGAAAAAAAATAGTATTCCTACGAAATTCATGTACATGTTTCCTATAAACCGAATGCATCTATAAATTTTTTTCCTCTCCAATCCTTGTTCCTACGGAAGTCCTCCAAACTGAATGAGGCCCCAGAGGGTCTGCAGCTGTCGATACCCATTCCATTTATAAAAAATGTTTGTCGACGGATCCCACGCAACATCTGCCTCGTCACTAAACACATGTATGCTCGGCGCAGAAAGGCTAAGATCGTTGCAAGCACTGTTCCCAGTACTGTTCATAACGAATCACTGTTTAGCCACACTATAGCAAGTATTGTTTACGCCCTCTATAGCATCCAATCTGTGACGTTGTCTTTCAGTCCAACTGGCGAAACTGAGCAAAGGGAGAGGTTACTGTTTATCTCTGCCTTTGCCACAATAAGGAAGAGAATCCACAACGGTGTACGCTAGGTTCAGAGTAATGGGCATTGTACAAGCAATTCCTCCTTCCTTCCCATAGTTCTGGGCTCATGCAAGAAAAACGGTGCGCTCCTCACAACATCTCCAATAAAGAGTGTCCAATTTTTCAACGCTTTTTTACTTTGGTGGATTGTATTCGCTGCCTGCGGGCGGCAAATATACGTCACGACGCTGACTGGCAAGCCGAGTTGGGCGAACCTAGTTCAGGGCTTTTCTCGTTGTTTTCATGTCGATATTTTGCTGCAGCTCTTATGTTGGTTTTCTGGTATGGTTTTTTTAATTTTCTTTCGGTTTTTCTTTTAGTTTTGTTTTTGTTTTAAATACATGCTGAAAAATATATTTACTATATGATGACCATTTTCTTGAATACACACTATTTTTTTAATATACATTGATTTTTTAATATTAGATGAACTTATAAAATGTAGGATGATTTTTTAGTACACACTGAACATCTTTTTAATATGCAGCAATCATTTTTTTAGTATACACTGAACTTTTCTTAAAATATATAGTGAACAATTTTCTAAAAAATATTTTATTATTTAATAGTTTTATTTAGATATGTAGTCTCTTAAGACAACAATCATCTTTTTGTGTGTGGAGAAAACATGACTAGAAGCTGAAGGGAAAAGAAAACTGCTTGTGACAGAGTGGGTTGGCCCATTTGCCTTGCCTTTTAGATGGAACCAGGGCCGTACTCGAGAATCCGGGGGCCCGGTGCGATATATAAAATTAGGCCTTTGAAATAGAAATAATAATTCCTACTAAAAATATATAGATTGTCTAACAAAACTAAAAAATATAGAAATACTAATTATGATATATATATATATATTACTACTTATTTAGCATACTACTATTAACATAATATTCTCTATAATAATGCAAGGGCAATATATGATGAGAAGAAAAACTAATGGATGAGAGCGGAGCATATAAATCCATTGCTACCATCTACTCCCTCCGTAAACTAATATAAGAGCGTTTAGATCACTACTTTAGTATTCTAAACGCTCTTATATTAGTTTACAGAGGGAGTAGTTTCTATTCTTGAAATAAATTGCTTCAAGGCTAATCGAGTTTCTTTATTCTTTAAGTAAATTACCCCCTCCATTTCTTTTTACTCCGCATATAAGATTTGTTTGAAGTCAAACTATGCATAGTTTGATCAATTTTATATCAAAAGATATCAACATCTAGGAATTAAATTTTTGATATAAATTTCATATTGTGAATTAAATTGTGCATGGTATGAAAATTAATTTGACCAAACTATACATGGTATGAAAACTAATTTCATGATGCTTCTAACAATATTGATTTTATATCGTGAGTGTAGATATTTTTTTATAAAGTTATTCAAACTTTATATAGTTTGACTTTGACCAAAACGGAGAAAGTAGTAGCTCACAGTATGCTGCATGGGATAATTTTATAATCCAAAGGAGCATTGATTAATACAATTAACTGTCATTTAAAATGGAGAGAGAGAGGGGGCAAGAAATGCATGCGCTTGTGTATTTGTTGGCCTTGGAGTTTGGAACTACTAGTTGGCATTGGAAACTGGATCGTTGCACCGGAAATCTACCATTCCTTGATTATTGTTCTGATTAGTACTATTAAATGCTATTTAAGATGAGTTTGGGGGCCCCAAACTTTTAGGGGCCCTGTGCAATCGCACACTCTGCACATGCTTGCCGTACGGGCCTGGATGGAACCTCTCCTATTTTGACGTGAACGTGCTGTGACCACACGTTTTGCTGGAACTGGCGGGTTCAGGTGCTAGAACCGGAGCTACATGGTCCACGAGGGACGAGCTTGGTGCTGTGATCGGCAAACCTGATTGCTGCAACCAGCAACGGGCAGTGTTAAAACGCTTCGTAGGGGCGACATCGGTGTTGTGACTGGCGGCAAGCGGAGATGCGTCGACGCCACGACGACAAACTACCATCAAATCGTTGCAGATGGGTTGTGAGTTGCATCGACGCTACAAACGAAATATGCGGCGATGCCCTCCTCTCGTGGTGAGGGTGGGGGCGAAGGGAAAGTCAGCAAAATCGATTATTAATCACATCAGACATCATGGAAGGCAACTGATGAGTCGACTGCCGCCTAGCACCCATTTTTTCTTCTTCCGAAAAAACATCAATTACAATGTAGACACACACACCAGCGCGCGCACACACACGCACTAAGACAATGCTTACTGACGACCGGGTTAAAGTTTAATTCACGTGATTCCATAACACGTGAATATGAAGAAAGCGTGATTATATTGTGTAAAATAATTACAACATTTTAGTGGTTACAAACTTGACTGGACAGAAAATGTCTTTGACAATGTAGTGCGAAAAAATTCTTACAAATTAAACAACCCATACAACAAAAATTTGTAAGGATTTTCATACTGCGAATTCTTTAGAAAGTCTTTGAAGCAAAGAGGCCGTGAGCGGTGAGCCTGTGCCTATGGCATTAAGGGCATCACGAGCAATTCCCTAAACCCCTCCCCTTGAGTGTGTTCAAGGGCTCTTTTAATAATTTTATTGAGTTTTACGGGTGTTCGGTTGTAGCAATTCCCCTGTAAACCTCTTTCCAAAACTAAGACTGACATATGTGTCCTACCTGTCAGTGGATCACACACGCTCCCCCCTTCCCCCCCCCCCCCCCCCTCACGCGCGTGTATGGAAGACTACGGCGACCGATGAAGCTTCGACGGCTGCCTACATGCGGCGGTGAGCCGGCGGTAGTACAGTAGGCGACGATTGGCCATGTAGCAGCGATGGTGGCAGCGCGGATGTCCGGCCGTCATTTGCGGCGACGCATTGACGTTGCATGAGTGGAAAAAATATATGGAGAGAAGCAACGCTTCTTCTATTTGAGGGGTGATGCGTGTTTTTTTGAAGAGATTCAACTTTTTTAGGGTTAGAGAAACTGCTGGATCAGTTTTTTGCCTCAATTTTTCTTATACATGTATTTTTTTAAACAGGATCATATATGTATTTTTTCGACGTGATATGTGTATTTTTTAATATACTGGAGATGTTTTAATAATGAAACATCGTTGAAATAAGAAGTCAACTGACTCGGTCGATGAACTCACGAGACCCCAGCCATATGTATCGCCAGGTCACCGATCCGCACCTCGTCCGGGATCTCGCACCAATCAGCGCCGAGCACGCGGATCGTGTGCTTCCTCCCCGCAACCTCCAGCCGTTAGATCCAATCAATCACCCAAACGCAATCCGAGACCCTCTCCCCCACGATCGGAAGAAACCGCCTGGGCCACGCTTCGCTTGCCCACACCCGTCACCTATAAATCCCCACCCCACTTCCCCTCTTCTTCCCTCACTACAGAATCCGTCGCCTTCCGCTTTAAGTTCCCCAACCCGCAGCGCGCGCAAGCAGAAGCCCAGTTCGAATTCCCGGCGGCGGAGGAGAGACCGATGGCGCGTACGAAGCAGACGGCCCGGAAGTCGACCGGCGGCAAGGCGCCCCGCAAGCAGCTGGCCACCAAGGCGGCGAGGAAGTCGGCGCCGACCACGGGCGGCGTGAAGAAGCCCCACCGCTACAGGCCCGGGACCGTGGCGCTGCGTGAGATCCGCAAGTACCAGAAGAGCACGGAGCTGCTCATCCGCAAGCTGCCGTTCCAGCGCCTGGTGCGGGAGATCGCCCAGGACTTCAAGACGGACCTCCGGTTCCAGAGCCACGCCGTGCTGGCGCTCCAGGAGGCCGCCGAGGCGTACCTCGTCGGGCTCTTCGAGGACACCAACCTCTGCGCCATCCACGCCAAGCGCGTCACCATCATGCCCAAGGACATCCAGCTCGCCCGCCGCATCCGCGGGGAGCGCGCATAGATTGCCCAAGGAAAAGCAATGTAGAGCTGTCCGTTCGTCGCCTCTGGTTTCAGATCGTGTTAGCAATAGGCAAGAGGCGACTTTTATTTTGTTGTAGAAAAAACTCTGGTTGGCTACATTGTTACAATGACTCGTTTCTTATTTCGTCTATATTGTTGGTTTGTGCTAAAATGCAAACAAATGCCTCATTGTTTCCGAGTAATTCTGAAATTTCACCGTTTTGTTCCTTAGAACCTGATGAAATTTGCTGCTGCGCTGTATGCATTTCTTGTGGCCTTGTCTTGCTACAGCGGTGAAAATTAATTTCATGATGTATCTTACAATATTGATTTCATATTATGAATCTTGATTTTTTTATAAACTTGAAAACTTAATCAAAATTTGACTTTGACCAAATCTTGTACAGACTAAAAAACATAGGAAGTACGTTTTGATTATGAATATACACATTAAATGTGTAATTTGCATATTAATTTAAATTGTTTTAGCCTTAATCATATGGATTGCAAGAAAGAAAATTAGGGGATTGTAGTTTCTCTAGGTGACCTTGCGCAAATTTGGTTGATTTTCTGGAGCAGTTTTGATAACGTTCACTTCAATAATAGCACTAATAATTTACCTATTAGAGAAACATGGGGATTTTATTTAGTTGGACAACAAAGTCACAATAAGTCAGATCGTGTTAGCTAGCGTAAACACGCAATGAGCGCCTTTTATTTCGTTGTAAAATTAATCCTTGTTGGTTACCATAGTTACAATGAGTCATCTGCTTATTCTTCTGTATGATTGGTTTTGGCTAAATCGAGAAAGATGAAACCAAGCGAGCTAGCTGGCTCCTTAGAGTTTAGCAACTCTGGGCCGTCGGATTGTTTACTTGATGCAATTTGGACCGTCCGATCTCGCCCTCGGACAATTTCGGTCGTCGGATTAAAACTGAGGCCGTTGCAATAAACAGTGTGCGCACAGGTCGTGCCATCGCGCGTAAATAGCATGCCCCGCGGTGGGCATTTTGGTCATTTCATGCACCGGGGTATAAAAGGCGACGGTTCGTGTGGAGATGACCTAGCCGGCTCCTTTCCTTCTCGCGCTGCCTCTTCCCGCACTCGCGCCTCGCATCTCTCCCCCTCCAAACCCTAGGCCCGCGCCCGCCGGCTGCCGCCGCCGCCCGGTCGCTGCCACAGTCGCCCTTCCAGGCCTCCATCCCGCATGTGCGCCGCCGCCGGCGCCCCCTCTCCTCTTCCTCCCGCCCGCGCCTTCCCGCCCCGCTGCCGCCCAGGGCCATCCCCACACTGCCGTCGACTCCTATTGGAAGCGCGATACGGAGGCCGCCTCCGCTCCCACGTCCTCTTTCTTCCTCTCCTCCCCACGGGTCGACGACGGCAAGGACGAAAGCCGCCGCTGCTCCTCTTCGCCTCCCTCCTCCTCCTGGCCGTCCCTTGTGCTAGCCACTCGCGACCATGAAGGGCGGCGGAGCCATCAGTACCGGCGGCCGTGAGTTAAAGCAGGGCAGAGTGGAGGAGAGGAAGGAGAGCGCAACAGCGTGGGCTCGCCGGCCGGCTGGGCCCCATGGCCGCGTCCTTCTTCTTCCACTCCGTCGCGAGAGACCTCGATGTGATGCCAAGGTCCACCAGCCCTCTTCTCCTCTCTCTGGCTTCCTTGCTTCGATTATATCCATATTCACTCGAGGCTGCCGTTTTGTTTCTTTTCCTCAGGCAGCTGCACAGAAGGGAGAAGCACAGGCGTTGCCGGGGTTGTGGATAGCCGCATCGAGCGGTGTTGGCATGGGGAGCACCCGAGCAGGCGCGGCAGCGCGGATGGACCTCGAGGCGGGCACGGAGCTGGCGTGCTCCTCGACGTGCCCCAGCACACCGTCCTCGGCGTCGACACCCATGTACGTCACCGTCGTGCCTCGCACTGGCCGCCACGCCACTGGTGGTTACACCCTGTCTATCTCGCCATGCTTTGCTTTGATTTGATTGATTCGAGAGATTGACTGCTGCTTCAGGTGTTCTCAGTCGGCCCTAGGTTCACAGGGATCAAGATAGTGCCCCCAGGCCCGCGTTTCCTCCACTATTGCTCCCCCAGCTGGTAGGAAACATTTCTTACCAATAATACGGGCAACCCTTTAATTGATTTTAGATGCATAAGTGCTTCTAGCATCTCTGAAATTTTTAGCTGCTGTACATCATCTGCTAGGCAAGTATCAGTGATTTCGGTGAGAACACACTAGAGTCTAGATACTAAGCAAAACCGATGTATGCCTGTATTTACAAGTTGATCTGGGAGTAGTGAAAGTGCTAGTGATCGACTAGAGGGGGGGGTGTGAATAGGCGATTTTTATGGAAGTCTTCTAAACAGGGAAGTTTTGAAGACAAACGATAGAAGTAAACCTATTACCACGCAGCGGAAGGTAGACTACACTAGGCAAACCTTAGCCAGGTAATCAACGAAGTGAAAGCACGATGACTAATAGCAGCTAGGCAGTAGGGATCAGGTAGGAAGATATTGTGAAGCCAATCAGAACAAGCAGTCACTCAGTGAAGACAAAAGATAATGCAATCACGCAATGACTTCACAAGGACCAACAGTAAGTAAAAGGAAGGGAAGGATGAAACCAGTGACTCGTTGAAGACAATGATTTGTTGGACCAGTTCCAGTTGCTGTGACAACTGTACGTCTGGTTAGGGTGGCTAGGTATTTAAACCTGAGGACACACAGTCCCGGACACCCAGTCCTGAACACGCAGCTCAGAACCCTTAGTCCTCACCGTATTCCCCTTGAGCAAAGGTCACGCAGACCTCGCCCAATCACTCTGGTAAGTCTTCAAGGTAGACTCCCAAACCTTCACAGACTTCGTTCACCGGCAATCCACAATGACTCTTGGATGCTCAGAACGCGACGCCTAACCGGCTGGAGGATTCACAGTCCTCAAGTGTAATAAGTCTTCAGATCACACAGACAAGAAGACTTAAGTGATGCCTAACACTCTTTGACTCTGGGTTGTTAGGACTTTATCCTCGCAAGGAATTCTCTCTCAAAGGCTTCGAGGTGGGTTGCTCTCAAACAACAACAACTGTACTTTAACTCTAAGCAGCCAACCGTTTATGGTTGTAGGGGGTGGGCTATTTATAGCCACTAGGCAACCCGACCTGATTTGTCCGAAATGACCCTGGGTCACTAAGGAACTGACACGTGTTCCAACGGTCAGATTTTAAACACACACGGCAACTTTACTTGGGCTACAAGCAAAGCTGACTTGTCCAACTCTGGACAAGATTCGCTCTCATAGTCTTCACTCGAAGACATACGATTTTGGTTAAGCATCACTTCAGTCATTCTGACTGGTTCTCTTGGACCCCACTTAACAGTATGGTGGTTCCTATGACTCAACAAAGAAGAAAAAGAACTACGAAAGATCTAAGTCTTCGAGCTCCATAGTCTTCATGCGATGTCTTACTCTTGTCATAGTCTTCAATGTGAATATCTTCACATACCACCTTTGACTTCAATGTCTTCATACATTTTTAGGGGTCATCTCTGGTAGGAAAACCGAATCAATGAGGGACTTCTACCTGTGTTATCCTGCAATTCTCACAAACACATTAGTCCCTCAACTAGGTTTGTCGTCAATACTCCAAAACCAACTAGGGGTGGCACTAGATGCACTTACAATCTCCCCCTTTTTGGTGATTGATGACAAGCTGGTTGAAGTTTTCAACGGGGAATATAATATGTGAAATTGTAAAGGATAAGGAATTGTCTTCATAAGTTGTAAGGGCTCCCCCTGAAGATGTGCATATAAGTAATTTGCTTTTGGAATGCAAATGCACATGGCAGGTTGTACTTGTGGAGATCCTCTTCAACTTATGATGACAATTCATCATGCATGAAAAGTATGTGAAGATAATGACATGCATAATGGAAAATGAACGTCTGCAAAATGATCTAAGTGCGGAATTTATCGTCGCACATGCGGAATTTATCATCGCATCACAAAGTAGCAAACGAGTAGCAGACGACCATCGAGTTTAAGTGTTACAACTCAAAGAACCAAATGTATCAAAACGAGATCTGTAAACACTAGGCAAAACATAAAGTAACCGCCCATATGGACCCGCTTGAAGACTATCACACTCATATGCTTCTCCCCCTTTTGTCAGTAAGGACCAAAAAGGTTTGAAGACATAGATCATCTACTCGTTCCCATGAGGAGTAGGTGAAGTAGCAAGGTCGTTGGTGTTGTTAGGCGGTGCAGACGAGCTCGGGGCAGTGTCGACGCGTGCTGAAGGTGGGGGCGGTGAAGTAGCATCGTCTTCGTCCTCGATCACTCTGGCATTCACAGTTGCCGCAGAGGAAGAGAACTCAAAGTCTTCAAGTGAGTGAGTTCGTCGCAGCACAGCCCTTTGGGGAGGTGTGGAGTCAAACTTGAAACGTTCAGAGAAGCCATCCTCTTGAAGATCATCCTCAGAGCACATAAGCATCATCCCTTTCCATGTACGCCGACAAGTTTCATGGGCAACAAAGGCATTCTTGGTGGCAAGGTTGCGAATGCGGTTGACATCCACCAAGAGGCTGTGCATTTGGCGCTTCAGCCAGTCATGATGCCTATCCTGTTTCTGATGAAGAGCAACCAAAAGCTCTCGGTCATTGAGAACACGAGATCGCTTCTTGGGCCGTTGGGCAATAGTGCTTTCAGTGGCTTCAGTGAGGGCACGATGAGGTGCGCGTGTAGTGCCAGCCAGAGGATAAACACGAGTGACTGCTTCAACTCCGTCAATGTTCTGAGATAAACTTTGATGCTCCGCATTCTGAAGACTAAGAGGCTCCTTAGCAGGCTCTGGATAGAGGGCTTCAACGGACATATCCACGTCAGGCATAAAGATCCGATGATTGCGAGCAGAGGGCTGATATGAGATAGCTGAGTGGAGTTTGATCAGCCTCATTATCCATGGAGCGTAGAACTTCAAGCCAAAGAGATCAGATCCCGAAGCAGCAAGTTGGTGGATGAAGAAGTCTTGTGCATTGAAGCATTTGCCGTGAAGAATATAGAAGACCAAAGTCTTCATTGCACCTTCCAGCTTTGCATATGGGGAATGTATTTTGATGGGCCAGAGAGTTCGCCTTAAAATGTGATAGATGGTCCTTGGCAGATACTCCAGGTCTTCAACAAGGAACTCCTTAGGATATGCAGCGTCTTGTGGCAAAGGCTTCATCATACTGAGCATCTGACTCATGTTTGGTTCAGGCTTCTGAAATATGCTCTCCATAGCTTCACTGTGAAGTTGACATCCAGGTTCATAGAGATCTCCAGGAGTGGGCAGACCAGTGAGCTCAATGATATCAAAGGCTTTGGCTTCGTGATGAACATTTCCTGTCATCCACTCAAGGACCCAAGTCTTCGGATCTCTGTTGTAACCACGTATGTGAAGTGTGGCATAAAATTGGAGCAGCAACTCTTCGTTCCAGTGCTCTTGGTCGGTGACGAAAGGCAATAATCCAACCTCTTTGAAGCAGTCCAGAGCTTCTTTCAAGCAGGGCAGACCAGCTATTGCTTCGGTGTCAAGACGCATATGTGGGAAGATGCGACCTTGATTGTATAGAATGCAGGAGTAATAGCTTCGCTGCGTATAGCTCCAGAACCGATCAAAAGATATTCGTTCCCTTGAGTAGGGGTTCTTGGAGCTATTGAAGAAGGTGTTGTCTGCTTTGAAGCTGTTGACATTGAATGATCCAGGTGCTGATGCAGGACCTGGAAACCTGGGCAACCTTGGCATTGGCTTCTCTACCTGAGGCCTATGCTCAATGTGATAGTCAAACTGAGGACCAGCAACAGGTGCAGGAACAGAAGTAGTAGCATCATTGGCTTCACTGACTTCTGGTTCTTGGGTTGGTGTAGGCTCCACATTTGCTTCAGCCATGACAGCGTCACTGGCTTCACTGGTGTTGGTGGTGGCAGCCTCAAGATTTTCTACCTCCACTTGATGAGCTGGAGGGTCGGGCACAGACACATTCTCCTCGAGAACAGCTTCGTCAGTAGTTGGGGGAGTGGGGACACGTTCTTCTTCTTGGGTGTCATCGGCTGATGCAGCCGGAATGTCTTCAGCAGTTTTAGCTTCAGATTCGGAGACTGGAGGCCTTGGTCCTTTGCGAAGCCTGCGTAACGCTGGCGACGCCTTTGGAGATGGAGTTGGATGGGCCTCAAAGTCACCTTCTTCTTCTTGCCGGGATGGTGTGACTTGTTGTTGTGGGTGATCAGCCCATGATGCATCCTGAGCAATTGGCGTCAGAGGATGACCAATGCTGATGAGTTCGCTGTGCGTAAGCACACGCGATGATACCTGTTGGTGCTCGATCTGAGGAAGAACTGCATCATCTTCAACATGGTCATGGTGACCAATGTCTTCAGCAGCGGTGGGATCAGCTGCTGGAATGTCTTCAGCTTCATGAGCCTCTGTGAAAGCAGGCTCATGGACAGTCAGTTGGCGCTCTTGATGTTCGGCGGCAGGGCGAACCATGGAGATAGGTTCAACAATTAAGGGCTCCGTGGGAGCAGCCCGTTCCTTCTTGGTCTTCTGCTTCTTCTTGGAGGGAGCAGCAGCAGAGGCTTCAGGATGTTTCCTCTTTCTGGCTTCAGCCTCAGCAGTCCTCGTCTTCTTCAGTTCTGAAGCGGTAGACCTGACTTTTGGCTTCGAGCCAGTCATGCTGGTTGGGAAGACAATGGGATATGCTTCCTGCCTTGGTGCGTCGGGTTCGGCCATAGCGGGCTTCTTCTTCTGCTGCTTTGCAGCCATCCTGGGGTCGATGCCAGGATGCCCAAGGGCCTTGCGCTTCTCAGCCTCATTGTAGGCTTGCACACACTTGTCAGCCAGGCTCTTCATGCGCTCACGAGAACCTTGAGCTTCTTCACGCTTCTTGAGAAAGGCTTCTTTGAGCTCATGCAACATGATCTTGAAGTTCATGACCTCTTACACGCTGAGCTTGGCCATATGCTTCTTGAACTGAGCTTTCTCAAAGTCAATCTTCTGCTTCAGTTCAACGATGCGCTGGGCTATAGCTAACTCTGAAGCAATGGCGCCATGGAAGGCAACATTGAGGCCAATGGGAAGTTGCAGATCTTCAAAGCTGAGGTTGGGCGTGTCAAACCACTCATCGATGAAGTCGTGGATGATTGCCACGTCAAAGAGAGGCAAATTGTTGAAGATTTCTTCTTCTTCTTTGCTCTTGATCAGTTGCTCAAGAGCGTCATCTGCAAGATCTTCATCACTGGACAGATCAATGGCATCGTTACGCAGAATAGCCGCAGCAGTCAGTTCTTAGCTGGTGTGTGGCAGAGGCATCTTGACTTTCTGGGGCTTGGAGATGTGTGACAGATCTTCAGACTGCACACTATCTTCAGGAGGTGCAGTAGCCAGTGGCTTCGCCCGTGAGATTTTTGGTGCTGAGGCAGGCTTTGAAGCTTTAGGCTGCTTCAGTTTCTTTGACTCCGGCGCTGCAGGCGCTTCATCTGATTCAGCGTCATCTGCAGGCTCATCCATGACTGTCCCTTGAACCACGATATGAGTGATGAGACCTTCCAGGTTGTAGAAGGGCCCAACAAGATTGGGTTCAGCTTCGCGGGTCCCATCGGCATGAGGAGCAGAGGGACCAGGGTTGAAGTCTAATCCCAAAGACTTCTTGTTCTGCTTCGCCGAATTCTGGGCAAACTGGAAGTTGCACTTGAGCAGATTGTCGTCACGACACCATAGCAGTGACGATGGGTCAGCATCCGCAGGCTGTGGTCCACGGACCATGCAGGGATAAAAGCCTTGTTCAATGGCTTCATCTCTGGACCTGGGTTGAAGATTTTTGTATAGGATGTCTCCCCATGGTCGCTTGATGGCATTCTTTTCAGCATATTCCTTTGTCACAAATCTGTACTTGAACTACTGTTCTGCCCAATATCGTCGAATCCATTGGATTCGTGTCTTGCGCTGATTGTAATCCTCTTCTGGATCTGTCTTGTACATTTCTGAGAGGTCATCGGGCAGATCTCTTGATGTCTCACCTCGACGCTTTCTGCCACCCTTCCTTGCTGATTTCTCTGCAGCCATGAACTTTAAACTGAATGGCTTCAATACGTTCAAAGGCTTCAAGGGCTTTCGCTTACTGGACAAACAGGAACTGGCTTCGGGAGAATTTATGTGATGCTGTAAGAATTCTGCAAATAAATGCAGACTATGAGAACCAAGGGATTCTCCCACGGACATGTACCTGTGACAGCATTAATGTGCGAGGGAAGGGGAAGAGGTCATATGCATTCTCAGAAGATTTTGAAGATAAATTAGTTTAGAAGACATTGACCTCATCGTGCGAAGACATTTACTCATAGATAAGGAGTTGGTTCCAGATTTGTACGAGTCCACAGATCAGTACAAGTGAGGAATCTAACTACTTTGTAAAGTATAAGTGAACATACTAGGCATAATATGAGATGCAGTATGAAGTGGATCCAACTTGTGTGAACAGAAACTGCTTGTGGTAGAAAGTGATGAATCAATAGGATCAAAGAGGCCGTAAAAAGGGAGTTCTATTTACCACACAAGAAACTGCTAGACGGAGTGGAAGAGGAGGCCGAGCAGTTTGATCGTCCGTGCCCTAACTTGGCGACGGAGGACACCTATGGCGACGGCGGAGAAGACGATGTCCGCGGTCGGCGTGAAGACGGCGTCGGAGAGGTTGCGGCAGCTAAGCGCTTCGTCGCCGGCGTCGTCGAGGGCTAGCGGTGGCGCTAGGGTTCGTGCGAGAGTGGAAGAAAGGATAATGACTGAGGTGAGGCGTGTATTTATAGGGACAGGGACGGCTCAGTGTTATTACACAGGTGCCCCTGGCGATTCACATCTGAGGAACACGTGGCCATCATGCAGCATATCAGAGGTTGTTCCATGTTCCCATGCACGCCTGGATTGTCGGGTGGTCGTTCCCACTTCTCCGGGTTTCAGGTGAAGGAATTAGCATTGAAAACGGACTTAATGTTTGTCTCTGTATCTTCCGCTGACAAGGATGCAGAGAAGACATTCGACAGTTTCAATAGAATGCATATGATTTGGAGAGATAGAGTTTGAGATAGAAAGCATAGAGAGGTTAGGGTCCGATCACATTCACTTAGTTCAAAAGATTCAACAAGAAGACATAGCTATAAGTGAATGCTGTAGAGGATGGAACACTAGTATATATATATATATATATATATATATATATGGTCAACATACTGAAGATAATCATGAAGACATGTTGAGATTGAAGTCAAACCAAATGTGAAGACATAGCAAATGTAATGCCATGAGTGAAATACTTCAAACAGAACATTTGGTGGTGGCGTTACCCACCGTATAGGAAGTATTAGACCCGGACACGGCGCACAATTATCATGGCGCTCCGAAGTCAAATTCCTCATTAATGTATTCACACTTAGAATGTATGTCTTCATTGATTGAAGATATACTTTACTTCGTGTGTTGCACATCTAAGTCATCAATACGCATAAGTGTTAGGATGTGTGCCTGATCACAGGACATTTGAGGATTCCAAGATATTTAGCTCACACCGTAACTTGCAAAATCTCTTCTCATCCAAGGGCTTGGTGAAGATATCTGCCAATTGCTCTTCAGTGTTGACGTGTATAATATCAATATCTTCCTTCACAACATCATCTCTGAGAAAGTGATGACGGATCTCAATGTGCTTTGTCTTCGAGTGCTGAACTGGGTTGTTGGCAATCTTGATGGCGCTTTCGTTGTCGCAGTAGAGTGGTACTTGCTTTAGATGAATGCCATAGTCTTTGAGTGTTTGCTTCATTCACAGAAGCCGAGCGCAGTAAGATCCAGCAGCAATGTATTCAGATTCAGCAGTGGAGAGAGATACATAGTTCTGCTTCTTTGAAGACCAACATACAAGTGATCGTCCCAGAAAATGACATGTGACTGATGTAGAATTGCGATCCACCTTGTCACCAGCATAATCAGCATCCGAGAATCCAACCAGATCAAACTCCGAACCCTTTGGATACCATAATCCTAGAGTTGGGGTGTAAGCCAAATATCGAAGAATTCGCTTCACATCTAAGTGATGCGATTCCTTTGGTGCCGCTTGGAATCGAGCACACATGCAAACACTAAGCATAATATCTGGCCTAGATGCACATAGATAAAGTAAAGAACCAATCATGGAGCGGTATACCTTTTGATCGAACTCTTTACCATTGTCGTCGGGACCCAGATGATGTTTGGCTGGCATTGGCGTCGTGAAGCCTTTGCAGTCTTGCATACCGAACTTCTTCAAGAAATCTTTGAGATACTTCTCTTGAGATATAAAGATGCCGTTGCGTTGCTGTCGTATTTGAAGACCAAGGAAGAACTTCAGCTCTCCCATCATGGACATCTGATATTGCTCTTGCATCATATATCCAAACTCTTCACTGTATTTCTGATTGGTGCAGCCGAAGATAATGTCATCCACATATATTTGGCACACAAACAGTTCACCATCATATGTCTTCGTGAAGAGAGTGGGGTCGAGGGAACCAGGTGTGAAGCCTTTGCTCTTCAGGAAGTATTTGAGTGTGTCATACCAAGCCCGAGGGGCTTGTTTGAGGCCATACAATGCCTTGTTGAGCTTGTATACCATGTCAGGATGTTTTGGATCTTCAAAGCCAGGCGGTTGTGCAACATACACTTCTTCTTCAATCTTGCCATTGAAAAAAGCGCTCTTCACATCCATTTGATATAGAAGTATGTTATGATGATTTGCATAGGCCAGCAGTATGCGTATGGCTCCAAGTCGAGCCACAGGAGCAAATGTTTCATCGAAGTTAATCCCTTCAACTTGAGTATATCCTTGAGCAACGAGATGAGCTTTGTTTCTGACAACTAGACCAGCTCATCTTGCTTGTTGCGATATATCCATTTGGTGCCTATTATATTGTGCTTCCAAGGATCAGGACGCTTAACCAGTTCCCATACATTATTCAGCTCAAACTGTTGAAGCTCTTCTTGCATAGCTTGAATCCATTCAGGTTCCATGAAGGCTTCTTCAACTTTCTTGGGTTCTGTTATTGCGACGAATGCGAAGTGCCCACAGAAATTTGCCAGCTGTGTTGCCCTTGAACGAGTGAGTGGACTGGGTGCATTGATGCCATCAATTATTCTCTCAATCTGCACTTCATTGGCAACACGAGGATGTACAGGGCGAAGATTTTGCTCTTGCTGATCATTGTCATTGTTAGAGAGATTGTCTTCAAGCTGAGCATTGTCTTCAGGTTGATCAGGTGCGGAGATGATAAGTTCTTCTTCAGGTTGAGCTTCAGAAGGTATGATTTCTCCAGTTCCCATAAGTTTGATTGATTCACTGGATGGAACTTCATCTAGCACATTTGGCAGGTGCTCTCTTTGTGAGCCGTTAGTCTCATCGAACCACACATCCACTGTTTCAACCACTTTATAATGAAAGAGATTGAAGACTCTGTAGGAGTGCGAGTCCTTTCCATATCCAAGCATAAAACCCTCATGTGCTTTTGGTGCAAATTTTGAAGTGTGATGTGGATCCTTGATCCAGCACCTGGCGCCAAATACTCTGAAGTAACTGACATTTGGCTTCTTGCCAGTAAGGAGCTCATAAGATGTCTTGTTCAGAAGCTTGTGAAGATAAACACGGTTGATTGTATGGCATGCAGTATCAATGGCTTCAGGCCAGAATTTTCTTGGAGTCTTGTATTCATCAAGCATCGTTCGGGCCATCTCAATAAGTGTTCTGTTCTTGCGTTCGAAGACGCCATTCTGCTGTGGCGTGTACGGAGCTGAGAATTCATGTGTGATGCCCAAAGTATCAAGATATGTATCAATGCCAGTGTTCTTGAATTTAGTGCCATTGTCACTTCTGATGTGCTTTATCTTGGCGCCATAGTTGTTCATTGCTCGATTGGCGAAGCGTCTGAAGACATCCCGCACTTCAGTCTTGTAGAGGATTATATGCACCCAAGTATATCTAGAATAATCATCAACAATGACAAAGCCATAGAGACAAGCAGTAGTAGTAAGAGTTGATTAATGAGTGGGACCGAAAAGATCCATGTGGAGCAGTTCGAAGGGTCGAGTCATTGTCATGATTGTCTTCGAGGGATGCTTGGCCCTCGTCATCTTTCCTGCTTCACAGGCACCGCATAAGTGATCTTTCTTAAACTTGACGCCCTCGATGCCTATGACATGCTTCTTCTTTGCAAGGGTGTGTAGGTTCCTCATGCCAGCATGCCCTAGCCTCCGATGCCAGAGCCAGCATTCTGAAGCTTTTGCTAGAAGACATACGGCAAGCTATGGTCCTGCTGAGAAATCTACCACGTACAAACCATCTTTCCGATACCCTTCAAACACTAGAGACTTGTCAGATTCCATTAGAACAAGGCAACGATATTTTCCAAACATCACAATCATGTTTAAATCGCAAAGCATTGAGACAGACATTAAGTTGAAGCCAAGGGATTCAACAAGCATGACTTTATCCATGTGTTGATCCTTTGAGATTGCAACTCTACCTAGACCCAACACTTTACTTTTACCAGTGTCAGCAAATGTGATGTGACTTTTGTCGGATGGACGTAAGGTTGAGTCCATAAGAAGGCTTCTCTTGCCAGTCATGTGATTGGTACACCCACTATCAGTAATCCATTCTGAAGCTGCTGGTGTCGTACCCTACAGTGCAGTTAGGGGGATAGGCTTCATGAAGAGAATTGTGAAGCAAAAACATTTGACGAACCAGTGGGTTATGAAAGCTTAGATCGAGATTTGGACTGATAGGGAGAGTAGCAAGCGATTCAGGAACAAAGTACATAATAAGACCATTTGGGCATTTGATCTTGCGTCCTACAAGATGTTTAAGGTCCCCAGCAATAGCGTCAGACGATTTTGGTTTTCTGCTGGAGACCTTTCCCTGCAAAAGAGAGTTAAGCTTTCTTAGCCACCCACATCTTCAAGGGTGGCTTTGAAGCAATGAGTCTAACTGTAGCATCTGAGAATTTTGGCTTTGGAACCCTAGCAAAAAGTCTTGCAGGTGGACAATAGTACTCATAAGAATAAGCAGAATAGTTCTTGGTCTTATGAACATGGCGGTTTGATGAACCGCGCTCATATTCATAGGCCTGAGTATGGCTTCCCTGCAAAACATTTGCGTTAGTGCGACCCCGGTGAGTCCTCAGTCTGTATGAAGCCTTTGGACCATATGAAGCCTGTGGTCTGGGGTTTGTCTTCCTCACCTGTGGTGTCATGATGACATTCACAGGAAGATTCTCCAAACACCTTTTCGGCACCCAGATCTTCTTCATAGGCGGTCCATTCCTGCAGTTAGTACCAATATACCTGGCAAACACTTCACCATTCTGATTCTTAAACAGTTTGTAGTTTGCATCAAAGGATTCATCATTAACAATGGGATTAGCACAAGTGAAGCCAGATAGGGTGGATGCATCCACTGAAGGTTCCTTTGCAGCAACCCATGTGGTTTTGGGGTACTGCTCAGGTTTCCAGTAAGAGCCATCGGCATTCATTTTCCTTTCAAACCCAACACCCTCTTTCCTAGGGTTTCGGTTCAGGATCTGCCTTTTGAGGACATCACATAGTGTCTGATGCCCTTTGAGACTTTTGTACATCCCTGTTTCAAGCAGTGTCTTCAACCTAGCATTCTCATCAGCAATGGTAGTGGTATCCTCAGTAGAGGGGTTAGTTACCACATCAATAGGTGAAGATATTGCAACAGTAGCAGCAGTAGAACATTCAGCAACAGAAGTAGCGTTATCACGCTCAATGCATTTAAGACACGGTGGTTCAAATCCTTCCTGAGCTGAACTGATCTGTTTGGCGCAAAGTGACCCGTTTTCCTTTTGAAGATCTTCATGAGCCGCTCTCAATTTCTCAAGGTCCTGCTTCCTTTGAAGATAATCGTAGGACAGCCTTTCATGAGTTGTTGAGAGCATTTCATGACGACTTTCAAGTTCCTCATACTTAACGTGAAGATTTTTTATGTCTTCAATTAAGGACTGAGATCGAGTCATTTCAGCATCTAACAGATCATCGCTTTTGTCTAACAGTTTTTGAATGTGTTCCATAGCTTTCTGTTGTTCAGTTGCAATTTTAGCAAGTGTTTTGTAGCTAGGTTTGGAATCACAATCAGATTCATCGTCACTGGATGTTTGATAGTGAGTAGTGCATGTGTTTACCTTGGCACCACGTGCCATGAAGCAGTAGGAAGGAGCGGAGTAGTCCTTGTCATTTGCATCGGTGTCGGTGATGAAGTCATTGTCTTCAGTGTTGAAGATGGACTTGGCAACGTATGCTGTAGCCAGACTCGCAACGCCAGAATCGGACTCCTCCTCAGACTCCACCTCCGCCTCCTCAGAAGCAGACTCCTCCTTAGAATCCATTTCCTTGCCAACAAACGCACGTGCCTTGCCAGATGAGCTCTTCTTGTGTGATGAAGACTTTGAGGAAGACTTGGAAGAAGACTTTGAGTATTTCTTCTTCTTCTTGTCGTCAGAGTCATACTCCTTGCTCTTATTCTTCTTCTTGTTCTCATTGTCCCACTGTGGACACTCAGAGATGTAGTGGCCAGGCTTCTTGCACTTGTGACATGTTCTCTTCTTGTAGTCATGAGCAGAAACTTCATCATTCCTTGAGCTTGATCGTGAAGACTTTCTAAACCCTTTCTTCTTGGTGAATTTTTGGAACTTCTTCACAAGCATAGCAAGCTCCTTTCCAATGTCTTCAGGATCATCAGAACTGCTGTCAGATTCTTCTTCGGATGAGGAGACATCTTTTGCCTTCAAGGCACGAGTTCGCCCATAGCTGGGACCGTAGATGTCTCTTTTCTCAGAAAGCTGAAACTCGTGTGTGTTGAGCCTCTCAAGTATGTCAGACGGATCGAGTGTCTTGAAATCAGGGCGTTCTTGAATCATCAGGTCTAGGGTGTCAAACGAACTGTCAAGTGATCTCAGGAGTGTCTTGCCAACTTCATGCTTGGTGATCTCAGTGGCGCCGAGGGCTTGAAGCTCATTTGTGATGTCAGTGAGTCAATCAAACGTGAGCTGGACATTCTCATTGTCATTTCTCTTGAAGCAGTTGAAGAGGTTGCGAAGGACACTGATTCTCTGATCTCTCTGGGTGGAGACGCCTTCGTTGACCTTGGAGAGCCAGTCCCAGACTAGCTTGGAAGTCTCCAACGCACTCACACGGCCATACTGTCCTTTGGTCAGATGACCACAGATGATATTCTTGGCAGTAGAGTCCAGTTGAACGAACTTCTTGACATCAGCAGCAGTGACACCTTCTCCAGCCTTGGGAACGCCGTTCTTGACGACATACCATAGGTCGACATCAATGGCTTCAAGATGCATGCGCATCTTATTCTTCCAGTAGGGATATTCAGTTCCATCGAAGACGGGGCACGCAGCGGAGACTTTAATTATCCCTGCAGTCGACATAGCTAAAACTCCAGGTGGTTAAACTGAATCACAAGAACAAGGGAGTACCTTGCTCTGATACCAATTGAAAGTGCTAGTGATCGACTAGAGGGGGGTTAATAGGCGATTTTTATGAAAGTCTTCTAAACAGGGAGGTTTTGAGGACAAATGATAGAAGTAAACCTATTACCACGCAGCGGAAGGTAGACTACACTAGGAAAACCTTAGTCAGGTAATCAACGAAGTGAAAGCACGATGACTAATAGCAGCTAGGCAGTAGGGATCAGGTAGGAAGATATTGTGAAGCCAATCAGAACAAGCAGTCACTCAGTGAAGACAAAAGATAATGCAATCACGCAATGACTTCACAAGGACCAACAATAAGTAAAGGGAAGGGAAGGATGAAACCAGTGACTCGTCGAAGACAATGATTTGTTGAACCAGTTCCAGTTGCTGTGACAACTGTACGTCTGGTTAGGGCGGCTAGGTATTTAAACCTGAGGACACACAGTCCCGGACACCCAGTCCTGAACACGCAGCTCAGAACCCTTAGTCCTCACCGTATTCCCCTTGAGCTAAGGTCACGCAGACCTCGCCCAATCACTCTGGTAAGTCTTCAAGGTAGACACCCAAACCTTCACAGACTTCGTTCACCGGCAATCCACAATGACTCTTGGATGCTCAGAACGCGACGCCTAACTGGCTGGAGGATTCACAGTCCTCAAGTGTAATAAGTCTTCAGATCACACAGACAAGAAGACTTAAGTGATGCCTAACACTCTTTGGCTCTGGGTGGTTAGGACTTTATCCTCGCAAGGAATTCTCTCTCAAAGGCTTCGAGGTGGGTTGCTCTCAAACGACAACAGCCGTACTTTAACTCTGAGCAGCCAACCGTTTATGGTTGTAGGGGGTGGGCTATTTATAGCCACTAGGCAACCCGACCTGATTTGTCCGAAATGACCCTGGGTCACTAAGGAACTGACACGTGTTCCAACGGTCAGATTTTAAACACACACAGCAACTTTACTTGGGCTACAAGCAAAGCTGACTTGTCCAACTCTGGACAAGATTCGCTCTCATAGTCTTCAGTCGAAGAGATAGGATTTTTGTTAAGCATCACTTCAGTCATTCTGACTGGTTCTCTTGGACCCCACTTAAAAGTACGGTGATTCCTATGACTCAACAAAGAAGAAAAAGAACTACGAAAGATCTAAGTCTTCGAGCTCCATAGTCTTCATGCGATGTCTTACTCTTGTCATAGTCTTCAATGTGAATATCTTCACATACCACCTTTGACTTCAATGTCTTCATACATTTTTAGGGGTCATCTCTGGTAGGAAAACCGAATCAATGAGGGACTTCTACCTGTGTTATCCTGCAATTCTCACAAACACATTAGTCCCTCAACTAGGTTTGTCGTCAATACTCCAAAACCAACTAGGGGTGGCACTAGATGCACTTACAAGTAGATCCAAACTTGCTTTGTGGAGTAGTTCTAGATTAGCAACATCATGCTGCCTTGCATTTCCCCTCTTCTGTTTGACCCCTTAACCTGTTTCTGGGACATCCTGAAAAAGTTGTTGTCCACTTTAGGTTTGTGAAAGTTCATTGCATAATTTGTTCATTTCACTCACATTTTCCACATGTTCTAATGATTAACGTTGTTCGGTTATGGATGATGCCATTCTGTGATGCAATATGATATGCCACTGATTGCTTCTCCACTGTCTGCAATCCTTTTAGGCACGGGAATGAGTTTGCACCTACTGTTGGATTCTTCCTTACTACCCACCCGTCTCAGGTACTTGCCCCTGTTCCAAATCAAGTTCCTCACCTTTGAAGTACTCTGGTTTATATGTCCCCTTTTATTGTGTACTATAGTTTGAGAGTTTTCTCCAGAACTGATGCTATAACTTCTTAAACAACAGTTACATGTATATCCGAGTCTAAATCAGATAACAAACAGTACTCATGTGTATTTATGTATAAAGATTCACATTTCCCGTCTATAGAGTGGTGGGTGAAAAATAGTTAAGAAAACAATGCACCTGGAAGATGTACTATACTTGGAAAGAGAAGAGCCAAACAAAGATTTTCATACTGTGTTGGAAATTTCGAGCGGTCTTAGCTGTCAAATTCTGGTAATTACGCACAATTGCTTGTTTACATGTACTCATCTCCTGCCTGATATTTCCAGTGCTCAAGAGGAGTGACTACTGACAATATCAGAAGAGGAGGTGACATGTTTGATTATATTTTAATCTTTAATATGTTGCCGCCTACTTTATTGCTTTATCTTCCCGTACCTTTGTAGCATATAGTTCTCTTGTCTTCTTGTGTTTAAGTAAAATAGTTCAAGTTATAAGCCCGACAAGAAATTAAATATAAGATGTGCTTTTGAATTGCCGACGACCAAAGTTCGCAAATAGACTATAGTCTTCTGATCTTTCAGCTTATTGCAGCAATATTATTCCTTCTTCTTTTCTCCAGGCAGAAAAGACATACTGATTTGAAGACCACCTCAATTGTTTGGGATCTGGATTGTCTATACATTTGTTGGTAGTTGGCAGATCTGGCCCATCATAGTTTTGTCTTGCTACCATGCAGTTCTATGTACCATGCAATTTCTTTCCTCCATCCTAGTCTCAAGGTAGGTACTGCTCCTCAGTAACCAGTCCCTCCATTTTTTAGAAGATCACTCCCTCCATTTTGTCTTGCTCCTTCTCTTGAACAAATGTTAATGCACTAGAATGTTGTCCAAATTAAATGGTGCATGTATAAATGTTTTTTCGACAATTGTCACAATCTGTAGTTACCATATCTTGCAGTGTCACATGCTATGCCCCATCCATGTGTGTTATGTCAGAATTTAAAATCGTTAGCACTGATTTTCAGAGAGTGTGCTTACAAGACTGCTTAATTTCTTTTCATATAGGTGTGATTATGGTTTGCTTTCTACAGATTTTTTACGTATTCGATTGGTTGAGTGCTTTGAATATGTACACCTAAGGTATCCATTCACCCTTTTGTATTATCTAAATCAGTGTGAATGTTTTAGTACCTTAATCCTGAATCGTGTTGTGATTCATGGTCTTTATTTCAAGTGATAAGAGCTGTGATTGACTCACTAGGGTGACCATATCTTAGTAAGAAGCACCGTAGTAGCCTTTTTGTAAGTGGACAAGAGATATCATTGTTCGTGGCTTTATACATTTTTAGATAAATGGATTTACTTATGCAAGTAAGTATGGTATCTACATAGACTGCATGTTTACTCATATTTGCCTTGTGTTTTAGGTCAAAGGGGCAGATGTTAGAGATGCCCTCCTAGCAGCAGGAGAATACCACCTCATGTCAATCATCTAACATTTCCATAACAAATTTGCATCCATTTCTTTAGATACTGCCGAGGGAGCAGCTGATGGAGGCAGTCTGCAGATGGTGTGCGAGTCAAGGAGGTCCACCGCAAGCGGCCAATGATGGGCGCACTGGGGATGAGATCTCCGGTGGAAAGATGCATCCAGGCCCGGCCATCTCTCCACCACGACGTGCCAGCCAGTTCCCACTTGCCCCTCCTTCTACACCGGATCGCCGTCTCACCCACCAGTAAGGCTCTCTCCACTCCCTGGTCACTATTCTTTCCATCGTCTTAGCTTACAGGGCCTGGTTTGGTACTGGCCAGGAGGTGGCGAGGCACTAGATCCACTATCGTCATAGTTGCGATTGTAAAACAGAATACATCCAACGCTGACCGAGATGGACCAACAACTATTACCACCGGCAGTGTCTTTTTGGATTTTCCCTTGTATTAGAGCATCTCCAGCCGTTCGCCCCCCATGATGCTGAAAAAGAGCCTCCTGGGGTGAGCCGGCGCTAGATTGGCGCATGGAGGCGACCTAGCTCCCAGTCGTGGCCCACAGATTGCCCCGGTTCGGCGATGTCGTGTATGAAAATATGTGCAAACTCGGCGAATTTTGCACGAACTCGACAAAACTTCATTGAAATTTTAACAGAAAACATCAAAACATGCAAACTACGCCTGAACTACACCTAAACTACGCCAAACCATGCCTAGCCGCCATCGCTATCGCTGCCGTCGTCGTCTACATGCCGAGAAGCCTGTAGAAGCGGGTGTAGTCGCCGCCGTCGCCGTCACACGACTGGCTTGGGCCGGCGCCGTCCCTGCTACAGCCCTGGCCAGGGTCGCCGAGGCGTGGTGGCGCGCTGGATGGCCTAGCCTCGTCTTCCTCGTTGCTGTCGAGGACAATGACATCGCCCTCCTTGCACCCGCGGCACCGGGCCTGGAGCTCCGCGTATGCCCGGCGCTGGCGGCGGACCTGCTCCCGGACGTAGTCCTCCTTCGTCCACTTGAGGGCGGACTCGTCATCGAGGGCTGCCATCTCGTCGTGCTCCGGCTTCACCGGGAGCAGCCTCGGCTCGGGCTTCGGCCGGACCAAACGGAGGGAGTGCTACCTCTTGAGCATGCGTTGGTTTTCCCTTGAAGAGGAAAGGGTGATGCATCAAAGTAGAGTAAGTATTTCCCTCAGTTTTTAAGAACCAAGATATCAGTCCAGTAGGAGATTACACGCAAGTCGCTTAGTACCTCCGCAAACAAACAAGAACCACGCAACCAACGCGATAAATGGGTTGTCAATCCCTTCACGGTCACTTACAAAAGTGAGATCTGATAGAGATAATAAGATAAATATTTTTGGTATTTTTATGATATAGATTGGAAAATAAAGATTGCAAAATAAACGGCGCCAGAAATAGCTAGTTGATGGGAGATTAATATAATGGAGAATAGACCCAGGGGCCATATGTTTCACTAGTGGCTTCTCTCAAGATAGCAAATTCTACGGTGGGTGAACAAATTACTGTCAAACAATTGATAGAAAAGCGAATAATTATGAGAATATCTAGGCATGATCATGTATATAGGAATCACGTCCGCGACAAGTAGACTGAAACGATTCTGCATCTACTACTATTACTCCACACATCGACCGCTATCCAACATGCATCTAGAGTATTAAGTTCATAAGAACAGAGTAACACATTAGGCAAGATGACATGATGTAGAGGGATAAACTCAAGCAATATGATATAAACCTCATCTTTTTATCCTCGATGGCAACAATACAATACGTGCCTTGCTGCCCCTGCTGTCACTGGGAAAGGACGCCGCAAGATTGAACCCAAAGCTAAGCACTTCTCCCATTGCAATAAAAATCAATCTAGTAGGCCAAACCAAACTCATAATTCGAAGAGACTTGCAAAGATATTTAAATCATGCATAAAATAAATTCAGAGAAGAATCAAATACTGTTCATAGATAATCTTGACCATAAACCCACAATTTATTGGATCTCGACAAACACACCGCAAAAAGAATTCCATCGAATAGATCTCTAAGAGAATCGAGGAGAACTTTGTATTGATATCCAAAGAGAGAGAAGAAGCCATCTAACTAATAACTATGGACCCGAAGGTTTGTGGTAACTACTCACACATCATCGGAGAGGCTATGGTGTTGATGTAGAAGCCCTCCGTGATCGATTCTCCCTCCGGCGGAGCGCCGGAAAAGGCCCCAAGATGGGATCTCACGGGTATAGAAGGTTGCGGCGGTGGAAATAGGGTTTCGTGGTGCTCCTGGATGTTTTCGGGGTATATGGATATATATAGATGAAGAAGTACGTCGGTGGAGCTGCGAGGGGCCCACGAGGGTGGGGGGCGCGCCTACCCCCAGGGCGCGCCCTCCTCCCTCGTGGCCTCCTCGCTTCTTTCTTGACGTCCACTCCAAGTCTTCTGGATCATGTTTGTTCCAAAAATAACTCTCCTGAAGGTTTCATTCCGTTTGGATTCTGTTTGATATTTCTTTTCTGCGGAACACTGGAATAGGCAAAAAAACAATTTGCACTGGGCCTTTGGTTAGTAGGTTAGTCTAAAAAATAATATAAAAAGGTATATTAAAGCCCATTAAACATTCAAAACAGATAATATAATAGCATGGAACAATAAAAAATTATAGATACGTTGGAGACGTATCAAACACCCCCAAGGTTAATTCCTGCTCGTCCCTGAGTAGGTAAATGATAAAAACAAATTTTTTAATGTGGAATGCTACCTAGCATAATTCTTAATGTAATTTTTTTTATTGTGGCATGAATGTTCAGATCCGAAAGATTCAAGACAAAAGTTTAATATTGACATAAAAATAATAATACTTCAAGCATACTAACAAAGCAATCATGTCTTCTCAAAATAACATGGCCAAAGAAAGTTATCCCTACCAAATTATATAGTCTGGCTATGCTCTATCTTCACTACACAAAGTATTTAAATCATGCACAACCCCGATGACAAGCCAAGCAATTGTTTCATACTTTTGACGTTCTCAAACTTTTTCAATCTTCATGCAATATATGAGCGTGAGCCATGGACATAGCACTATAGGTGGAACCGAATGGTGGTTGTGGAGAAGACAAAAAAAGGAGAAGATAGTGTCACATCAACTAGGCGTATCAACGGGCTATGGAGATGCCCATCAATAGATATCAATGTGAGTGAGTAGGGATTGCCATGCAACGGATGCACTAGAGCTATAAGTGTATGAAAGCTCAACAAAAGAAACTAAGTGGGTGTGCATCCAACTTGCTTGCTCACGAAGACCTAGGGCATTTTGAAAAAGCCCATCATTGGAATATACAAGCCAAGTTCTATAATGTAAAATTCCCACTAGTATATGAAAGTGACAACATAGAAGACTCTTTATCATGAAGATCATAGTGCTACTTTGAAGCACAAGTATGGTAAAAGAATAGTAACATTGTCCCTTCTCTCTTTTTCTCTTTTTTCTTTTTTATTTGGGCCTTCTCTTTTTTTATGGCCTCCTTTTTTTTCGTCCGGAGTCTCATCTCGACTTGTGGGGGAATCATAGTCTCCATCATCCTTTTCTCACTTGGGACAATGCTCTAATAATGATGATCATCACACTTTTATTTACTTACAACTCAAAAATTACAACTCGATACTAGAACAAAATATGACTCTATGTGAATGCCTCCGGCGGTGTACCAGGATGTGCAATGAATCAAGAGTGACATGTATGAAAGAATTATAAAGGGTGGCTTTGCCACAAATACGCATGATCATGCAAAACATTATGACAATGATGAAACGTGTCATAACAAAAAGAATGGTGGTAAGTGTTGGAAATATGCCCTAGAGGCAATAATAAAATGGTTATTATTATATTTCCTTGTTCATGATAATTTTCTATTATTCATGCTATAATTGTGTTATCCGGAAATCGTAATACATGTGTGAATACATAGACCACAACATGTCCCTAGTGAGCCTCTAGTTGACTAGCTCGTTGATCAATAGATGGTTACGGTTTCCTGACCATGGACATTGGATGTCATTGATAACGGGATCATATCATTAGGAGAATGATGTGATGGACAAGACCCAATCCTAAGCATAGCACAAGATCGTGTAGTTCGTCTGCTAAAAGCTTTTCTAATGTCAAGTATCTTTTCCTTAGACCATGAGATTGTGCAACTCCTGGATACTGTAGGAATACTTTGGGTGTGCCAAACGTCACAACGTAACTGGGTGACTATAAAGGTTCACTACGGGTATCTCCGAAAGTGTCTGTTGGGTTGGCACAAATCGAGACTGGGATTTGTCACTCCGTATGACGGGAGGTATCTCTGGGCCCACTCGGTAAGACATCATCTTAATGAGCTCAATATGACTAAGGGTTGGTTACGGGATGATGTGTTACGGAGCGAGTAAAGTGACTTGCCGGTAACAAGATTGAACGAGGTATTGGGATACCGACGATCGAATCTCGGGCAAGTAACGTACCGATTGACAAAGGGAGTTGTATACGGGATTGCTTGAATCCTCGACATCGTGGTTCATCTGATGAGATCACCGTGGAACATGTAGGAGCCAACATGGGATCTAGATCCCGCTGTTGGTTATTGGGTGGAGAGTTGTCTCGGTCATGTCTGCATGGTTCCCGAACCCGTAGGGTCTACACACTTAAGGTTCGATGACACTAGGGTTATTAGGAAGACTTGTATGTGATTACCGAATGTTTTTCGGAGTCCCGGATGAGATCCCGGACGTCATGAGGAGTTCCGGAATGTTCCAGAGGTGAAGATTTATATGTGGGAAGTTGTCATACGGTCACTGGAAAGGTTCGGGGGCATATCAGTATTATACCGGGGCCACCGGAGGGGTTCCGGGGGTCCACCGGGAGGAGCCACCACTCTCGGAGGGCCTCATGGGCCGTAGTGGAAAGGGAACCAGCCCTTGGAGGGCTGGGCGCACCCCCCCTTGGGCCTATGCGCCTAGGGTTGGGGGGGAAACACTAGAGGGGGCGCCCCCTTGCTTGGGGGGGGGCAAGCCACCCCCTTGGCCGCCGCCCCCCCTCTAGATCTCATCTAGAGGGGGCCGGCCCACTTCCCCCTTCCCCTATAAATAGAGGGGCAAGGGGAGGGATGCACACCACATCAAAGGCGCAGCCCCTCCCCTCCCCAACACCTCTCCTCCTCCGTTAAGAGCTCGGCGAAGCCCTGCCGGAGTACTGCCGCTCCACCACCACCACGCCGTCATGCTGCTGTTGGAGCTCTCTTCCTCAACCTCTCCCTCCTCCTTGCTGGATCAAGGCGCGAGAGACGTCTCCGCTCTGTACGTGTGTTGAACGCGGAGGTGCCGTCCATTCGGCGCTAGGATCATCGGTGATTTGGATCACGTCGAGTACGACTCCATCAACCCCGTTCTCTTGAACGCTTCCGCTCGCGATCTACAAGGGTATGTAGATGCACTCCTCTCCCTCTCGTTGCTAGATGACTCCATAGATTGATCTTGGTGATGCGTAGAAAATTTTAAATTTCTGCGACGAACCCCAACAGTGGTATCAGAGCTAGGTCTATGCGTAGTTTCTATGCACGAGTAGAACACAAGTTGTTGTGGGCGTCGATTTTGTCAATTTACTTGCCGTTACTAGTCTTATCTTGATTCGGCGGCATCGTGGGATGAAGCGGCCCAGACCGACCTTACACGTACGTTTACGTGAGACTGGTTCCACCGACTGACATGCACTAGTTGCATAAGGTGGCTAGCGGGTGTCTGTCTCTCCCACTTTAGTCGGATCGGATTCGATGAAAAGGGTCCTTATGAAGGGTAAATAGAAATTGGCATATCACGTTGTGGTTTTGGCGTAGGTAAGAAACGTTCTTGCTAGAAACCTATAGCAACCACGTAAAAACTTGCAACAACAATTAGAGGACGTCTAACTTGTTTTTGCAGCATATGCCGTGTGATGTGATATGGCCAAAAGGATGTGATGAATGATATATGTGATGTATGAGATTGATCATGTTCTTGTAATAGGAATCACGACTTGCATGTCGATGAGTATGACAACCGGCAGGAGCCATAGGAGTTGTCTTAATTTATTTATTACCTGCGTGTCAACATAAACGTCATGTAATTACTTTACTTTATCGCTAACCGTTAGCCATAGTAGTAGAAGTAATAGTTGGCGAGACAACTTCATGAAGACACGATGATGGAGATCATGATGATGGAGGTCATGGTGTCATGCTGGTGACGATGATGATCATGGCGCCCCGAAGATGGAGATCAAAAGGAGCAAAATGATATTGGCCATATCATGTCACTATTTGATTGCATGTGATGTTTATCATGTTTTACATCTTATTTTCTTAGAACGACGGTAGCATAAATAAGATGATCCCTCACAATAATTTCAAGAAAGTGTTCCCCCTAACTGTGCACCGTTTCTAAGGTCCGTTGTTCTGAAGCACCACGTGATGATCGGGTGTGATAGGTTCTAACATTCGCATACAACGGGTGTAAGCCAGATTTACACACGCAATACACTTAGGTTGACTTGACGAGCCTAGCATGTACAGACATGGCCTTGGAACATGGAAGACCGAAAGGTCGAACATGAGTCGTATAGAAGATACGATCAACATGAAAATGTTCACCGATGATGACTAGTCCATCTCACGTGATGATCGGACACGACCTAGTTGACTCAGATCATGTATCACTTAGATGACTGGAGGGATGTCTATCTGAGTGGGAGTTCATTAAATAATTTGATTAGATGAACTTAATTATCATGAACATAGTCTAAAAATCTTTGCAATATGTCTTGTAGATCAAATGGCCCACGCTAATGTTGCCCTCAACTTCAACGCGTTCCTAGAGAAAACCAAGCTGAAAGACGATGGCAGCAACTACACGGACTGGGTCCGTAACCTGAGGATTATCCTCATAGCTGCCAGGAGAGCATATGTCCTTGATGCACCGCTAGGTGAAGCACCTGTTTTCCCAGCAGAACAAGACGTTATGAACGCTTGGCAGACGCGTAGTGACGATTACTCCCTGGTTCAGCGCGGCATGCTTTACAGCTTAGAACCGGGGCTCCAAAAGCGTTTTGAGCAACACGGAGCATATGAGATGTTCCAAGAGCTGAAAATGGTTTTCCAAGCTCATGCCCGGGTCGAGAGATATGAAGTCTCCGACAAGTTCTATAGTTATAAGATGGAGGAGAATAGTTCCGTCAGCGAGCACATACTCAAAATGTCTGGGTTGCACAACCGCTTGTCTCAGCTGGGAGTTAATCTCCCGGATGATGCGGTCGTTGACAGAATCCTTTAGTCGCTCCCACCCAGCTACAAGAGCTTTGTGATGAACTTCAATATGCAGGGGATGGAAAAGACCATTCCTAAGGTATATTCAATGCTGAAATCAACGGAGGTGGAAATCAAAAAGGAACATCCAGTGTTGATGGTGAATAAAACCAGTAAGTTCAAGAAAGGCAAGGGTAAAAAGAACTTCAAGAAGGACGGCAAGGGAGTTGCCGCGCCCGGTAAGCAAGCTGCCGGGAAGAAGCCAAATAATGGACCCAAGCCTGAGACTGAGTGCTTTTATGGCAAGGGAAACAGTCACTGGAAGCGGAACTGCCCCAAGTACTTAGCGGATAAGAAGGCCGGCAATGCCAAAGGTATATGTGATATACATGTTATTGATGTGTACCTAACCAGCGCTCGTAGTAGCTCCTGGGTATTTGATACCGGTGCGGTTGCTCATATTTGTAACTCAAAACAGGAACTGCGGAATAAACGAAGACTGGCGAAGGACGAGTTGACGATGCGCGTCGGGAATGGTTCCAAGGTCGATGTGATCGCCATCGGCACGCTACCTCTACATTTACCTACGGGATTAGTTTTAAACCTCAATAATTGTTATTTAGTACCAGCTTTGAGCATGAACATTGTATCTGGATCTCGTTTAATGCGAGATTGCTACTCATTTAAATCTGAGAATAATGGTTGTTCTATTTATATGAGAGACATGTTTTATGGTCATGCCCCGCTGGTCAATGGTTTATTCTTATTTAATCTCGAACGTGATGTTACACATATTCATAGTGTGAATGCCAAAAGGTGTAAGGTTGATAATGATAGTCCCACATACTTGTGGCACTGCCGCCTTGGTCGCATTGGTGTCAAACGCATGAAGAAACTCCATGCAGATGGACTTTTAGAGTCTCTTGATTATGAATCATTTGACACGTGCGAACCATGCCTCATGGGCAAAATGACCAAGACTCCGTTCTCCGGAACAATGGAGTGAGCAACCAACTTATTGGAAATCATACATACTGATGTGTGCGGTCCAATGAGTGCTGAGGCTCGCGGTGGCTATCGTTATGTTCTCACCCTCACTGATGACTTGAGTAGATATGGGTATGTCTACTTAATGAAACACAAGTCTGAGACCTTTGAAAAGTTCAAGGAATTTCAGAGTGAGGTTGAGAATCAACGTGACAGAAAAATCAAGTTCTTACGATCAGATCGTGTGGGAGAATATTTGAGTCACGAATTTGGCACACACTTAAGGAAATGTGGAATAGTTTCACAACTCACGCCACCTGGAACACCTCAGCGTAATGGTGTGTCCGAACGTCGTAATCGCACCCTATTGGATATGGTGCGATCTATGTTGTCTCTTACCGATGTACCGCTATCATTTTGGGGTTATGCTATAGAGACTGCCGCATTCACTTTAAATAGGGCTCCGTCGAAATCCGTTGAGATGACACCGTATTAATTGTGGTTTGGTAAGAAACCTAAGCTGTCGTTTCTGAAAGTTTGGGGATGCGATGCTTATGTCAAGAAACTTCAACCTGAAAAGCTCGAACCCAAATCGGAAAAATGCGTCTTCATAGGATACCCTAAAGAAACTATTGGGTATACCTTCTACCTCAGATCCGAAGGCAAGATCTTTGTTGCCAAGAATGGATCCTTTCTAGAGAAAGAGTTTCTCTCGAAAGAAGTAAGTGGGAGGAAAGTAGAACTTGATGAAGTATTGCCTCTTGAACCGGAGAGTGGCGCAGCTCAAGAAAATGTTTCTAAGGTGCCTGCACCAACTAGAGAGGAAGTTAATGATGATGATCATGAAACTTCAGATCAAGTTGCTACTGAACTTCGTAGGTCCACAAGGACACGTTCCGCACCGGAGTGGTACGGCAACCCTGTCCTGGAAATCATGTTGTTAGACAATGGTGAACCTTCGAACTATGAAGAAGCAATGGCGGGCCCAGATTTCGACAAATGGCTGGAAGCCATGAAATCCGAGATAGGATCCATGCATGAGAACGAAGTATGGACTTTGACTGACTTTCCCGATGATCGGCGAGCCATAGAAATAAATGGATCTTTAAGAAGAAGACATACACGGATGGTAATGTGACCATCTATAAGGCTCGGCTTGTCGCTAAGGGTTATCGACAAGTTCAAGGAGTTGACTACGATGAGACTTTCTCACCCGTAGCGAAGCTGAAGTCCGTCCGAATCATGTTAGCAATTGCCGCATTCTATGATTATGAGATATGGCAAATGGACGTCAAAACGGCATTCCTTATTGGTTTCCTTAAGGAAGAATTGTATATGATGCAGCCGGAAGGTTTTGTCGATCCTAAGAATGATGACAAGGTGTGCAAGCTCCAACGCTCAATCTATGGGCTGGTGCAAGCATCTCGGAGTTGGAACATTCGATTTGATGAGATGATCAAAGCGTTTGGGTTTAAGCAGACTTATGGAGAAGCCTGTGTTTACAAGAAAGTGAGTGGGAGCTCTGTAGCATTTCTCATATTATATGTGGATGACGTACTATTGATGGGAAATGATATAGAATTCTTGAAAAGCATAAAGGCCTACTTGAACAAGTGTTTTTCAATGAAGAACCTTGGAGAAGCTGCTTATATATTAGGCATCAAGATCTATAGAGATAGATCGAGACGCCTCATTGGTCTTTCACAAAGTACGTACCTTGACAAGATATTGAAGAAGTTCAATATGGATCAGTCCAAGAAGGGGTTCTTGCCTGTATTGCAAGGTATGAGATTGAGCACGGCTCAATGCCCGACCACGGCAGAAGATAGAGAAAAGATGAGTGTCGTCCCCTATGCCTTGGCCATAGGGTCTATCATGTATGCCATGTTGTGTACCAGACCTGATGTAAACCTTGCCGTAACTTTGGTAGGAAGGTATCAAAGTAATGCCGGCATGGAACACTGGACAACGGTCAAGAATATCCTGAAGTACCTGAAGAGGACTAAGGATATGTTTCTCGTTTATGGAGGTGACGAAGAGCTCGTCGTAAAGGGTTACGTCGATGCTAGCTTCGACATAGATCTGGATGACTCTAAGTCACAAACCGGATACATGTATATTTTGAATGGTGGGGCAGTCAGCTAGTGTAGTTGCAAGCAAAGCGTCGTGGCGGGATCTACATGTGAAGCGGAGTACATGGCAGCCTCGGAGGCAGCACAAGAAGCAATCTGGATAAAGGAGTTCATTACCGACCTAGGAGTTATTCCCAATGCGTCGGGCCCGATGACTCTCTTCTTTGACAACACTGGAGCTATTGCCCTTGCCAAGGAGCCCAGGTTTCACAGGAAGACCAGGCATATCAAGCGTTGCTTCTACTCCATTCGTGAAAAATGTTCAAAATGGAGACATAGATATTTGTAAAGTGCATACAGACCTGAATGTCGCAGATCCTTTGACTAAACCTCTTCCTCGAGCAAAGCATGATCAACACCAGAACTCTATGGGTGTTCGATTCATCACAATGTAACTAGATTATTGACTCTAGTGCAAGTGGCAGACTGTTGGAAATATGCCCTAGAGGCAATAATAAAATGGTTATTATTATATTTCCTTGTTCATGATAATTGTTTATTGTTCATGCTATAATTGTGTTATCCGAAAATCGTAATACATGTGTGAATACATAGACGACAACATGTCCCTAGTGAGCCTCTAGTTGACTAGCTCGTTGATCAATAGATGGTTACAGTTTCCTGACCATGGACATTGGATGTCATTGATAACGGGATCACATCATTAGGAGAATGATGTGATGGACAAGATCCAATCCTAAGCACAACGCAAGATCGTGTAGTTCGTCTGCTAAAAGCTTTTCTAATGTCAAGTATCTTTTCCTTAGACCATGAGATTGTGCAACTCCCAAATACTGTAGGAATACTTTGGGTGTGCCAAACATCACAACGTATCTGGGTGACTATAAAGGTGCACTACGGGTATCTCCGAAAGTGTCTGTTGGGTTGGCACGAATCGAGACTGGGATTTGTCACTCCGTATGATCGAGAGGTATCTCTGGGCCCACTCGGTAAGACATCATCTTAATGTGCTCAATATGACTAAGGGTTGGTCACGGGATGATGTGTTACGGAACGAGTAAAGTGACTTGCCGGTAATGAGATTGAACGAGGTATTGGGATACCGACGATCGAATCTCGGGCAAGTAACATACCGATTGACAAAGGGAACGGGATTTCTTGATTCCTCGACACCGTGGTTCATCTGATGAGATCATCGTGGAACATGTAGGAGCCAACATGGGTATCCAGATCCCGCTGTTGGTTATTGGGCGGAGAGTTGTCTTGGTCATGTCTGCATGGTTCCCGAACCCGTAGGGTCTACACACTTAAGGTTCGATGACACTAGGGTTATTAGGAAGACTTGTATGTGATTACCGAATGTTGTTCGGAGTCCCGGATGAGATCCTGGACGTCACGAGGAGTTCCGGAATGGTCCGGAGGTGAAGATTTATATGTGGGAAGTTGACATACGGTCACCGGAAAGGTTCGGGGGCATATCAGTATTATACCGGGGCCACCGAAGGGGTTCCGGGGGTCCACTGGGAGGGGCCACCTCTCTCGGAGGGCCTCATGGGCCATAGTGGAAAGGGAACCAGCCCTTGGAGGGCTGGGCGCATCCCCCCTTGGGCCCATGCGCCTAGGTTTGGGGGGAAAACCCTAGAGGGGGCACCCACCTTGCTTGGGGGGCAAGCCACCCCCCTTGGCCACCGCCCCCCTCTAGATCTCATCTAGAGGGGGCCAGCCCCCTTCCCCTTCCCCTATAAATAGAGGGGCAAGGGGAGGGCTGCACACCACATCAAAGGCGCAACCCCTCCCCTCCCCAACACCTCTTCTCCTCCGTTAAGAGCTCGGCGAAGCCCTGCCGGAGTACTGCCGCTCCACCACCACCACGCCGTCGTGCTTCTGTTGGAGCTCTCTTACTCAACCTCTCCCTCCTCCTTGTTTGATCAAGGCGCGGGAGATGTCTCCGCTCCGTACGTGTGTTGAACGCGGAGGTGCCGTCCGTTCGGCGCTAGGATCATCGGTGATTTGGATCACGCCGAGTACGACTCCATCAACCCCATTCTCTTGAACGCTTCTGCTTGCGATCTACGAGGGTATGTAGATGCACTCCTCTCCCTCTCGTTGCTAGATGACTCCATAGATTGATCTTGGTGATGCGTAGAAAATTTTAAATTTCTACTACGAACCCCAATAGTAAGTTGCATGGCAATATATCTCGGAATGGTTATGGAAATGCCATAATAGATAGGTATGGTGGCTGTTTTGAGGAAGATATATGGTGGGTGTATGGTACCAGCGAAAGTCGCGTGGTACTAGAGAGGCTAGCAATGGTGGAAGGGCGAGAATGCGTATAATCCATGGACTCAACATTAGTCATAAAGAACTCACATACTTATTGCAAAAATCTATTAGTTATCGAAACAAAGTACTACGCACATGCTCCCAGGGGGATAGATTGGTAGGAAAAGACCATCACTCGTCCCCGACCGCTACTCATAAGGAAGACAATCAATAAATAAATCATGTTCCGACTTCATCACATAACGGTTCACCATACGTACATGCTACGGGAATCACAAACTTTAGAACAAGCATTTCTGAAATTCACAACTATTCAACTAGCATGACTCTAATATCACCATCTTCATATCTCAAAATAATCATCAAGTATCAAAATTCTCACAGTATTCAATGCACTTTTTATGATAGTTTTTATTATACCCATCTTGGATGCCTATCATATTAGGACTAATTTTATAGCAAAAGCAAATTACCATGCTGTTCTAAAAGACTCTCAAAATAATATAAGTGAAGCATGAGAGATCAATGATTTCTATAAAATAAAACCACCATCTTGCTCTAAAAGATATAAGTGAAGCACTAGAGCAAAATTATCTAGCTCAAAAAATATAAGTGAAGCACATAGAGTATTCTAATAAATTCTGATTCATGTGTGTCTCTCCAAAAGGGGTTTACAACAAAGATGATTGTGGTAAAATAAAAAACAAAGACTCAAATCATACAAGACGCTCCAAGCAAAACACATATGTGGTGAATAAAAATATAGCCTCAAGTAAAGTTACCGATAGATGAAGACGAAAGAGGGGATGCCTTCTTGGGCATCCCCAAGCTTAGGATTTTGGTTGTCCTTAAATTTTACCTTGGGGTGCCTTGTACATCCCCAAGCTTAGGCTCTTGCCACTCCTTATTCCAAAATCCATCAAAGCTTTACCCAAAACTTGAAAACTTCGCAACACAAAACTCAACATAAAATCTCGTGAGCTCCGTTCGTATAAGAAAGCAAACCACCACTTCAAGGTACTGTAATGAACTCATTCTTTATTTATATTGGAGTTAAACCTACTGTATTCGAACTTCTCTATGGTTCATACCCCCCGATACTAGCTATAGATTCATCAAAATAAGCAAACAACACACAAAAAACAGAAACTGTCAAAAACAGAACAGTCTGTAGTAATCTGTAGGTTTCGAATACTTAAGTAACCCTAAAAATTCTGAAATAAATTGGTGGACTTGGGTAATTCGTCTACTAATCATCTGAAAAAATAATTAACCTAATCGCACTTTCCAGTAAAAAATGTCAGCAAATCTCGTGAGCGCTAAAGTTTCTGTTTTTACAGCAAGATCGCAAAGACTTCCCCCAAGTCTTCCCAAAGGTTCTACTTGGCACAAACACTAATTAAAAGCATAAAACCACATCTAAACAGAAGGTAGATGAATTGTTTATTACTAAAAAGGAACAAAAAACAAGAAACAAAAATAAAATTGGGTTGCCTCCCAACAAGCGCTATCGTTTAACGCTCCTAGCTAGGCATAAAAATAAGAATAGATCTAGGTATTGTCATCTTTGGTATGCAACCCATAAGTGGATCTCATAATAGATTCATAGGGTAATTTAATTTTCTTCATAGGAAAGTGTTTCATGCCTTTCCTTAACAGAAATTGGAATCTAATATTTCCTTTTTTCATATCAATAATTGCACCAATCGTTCTAAGGAAAGGTCTACCAAGAATAATAGGACATGTAGGATTGCAATCTATATCAAGAACAATGAAATCTACGGGCACTTAATTCCTACTTGCAACAATAAGAACATTATTAATCCTTTCCATATGTTTCTTAATAGTGGGATCCGCAAGATGCAAATTTAAAGAACAATCATCAAATTCACGAAAACCTAACATATCACACAAAGTTTTCGGAATCGTGGAAACACTAGCACCCAAATCACATAAAGCAAAGCATTCATGATCTTTAATTTTAATTTTAATAGTAGGTTCCCACTCATCATAAAGTTTTCTAGGGATAGAAACTTCTAATTCAAGCTTTTCTTCATTAGATTGCATTAAAGCATCGACGATATGTTTGGTAAAAGCTTTATTTTGATCATAAGCATGAGGAGAATTTAACACGGATTGCAACAAGCAAATAGAATCTATCAAAGAGCAATTATCATAATTAAATTCCTTGAAATCCAAAATAGTGGGTTCATTGATATATAAAGTTTTGACCTCTTCAATCCCACTTTTACCAATTTTTTGCATCAAGATCTAAAAACTCTGAATCATTGAGATGCCTTTTAACTAAAGTTGACTCATCTCCGGTCCCATCATTATCAAGATTCATATTGCAAAAAAAATATTTAATAGGAGACACATCAATCACTTTTAGATCTTCATCCTTATTATCGTGAAAACTAGAAGAACACGCTTTTATAAAGCAATCTTTTTTTGCATGCATCCTAGCGGTTCTTTATTTGCACTCATCAATATAAATTCTCATGGCTTTGAGAGACTCATTGATATCGTGCTTAGGTGGAATAGATCTAGGTTTCAAAGAATCAACATCAAGAGAAATTCTATACACGTTCCTAGCCAACTCGTCAATCTTAGGCAATTTTTCTTCAAGCAAAGCATTAAAATTCTTTTGCGAAATCATAAATTCTTTAACATTAGTCTCAAAATCAGAGGGCATCTTGTTAAAATTTCCATAAGAGTTGTTGTAGGAATTACCATAATCATTAGAGGAATTACTAGGAAACAGCCTAGGATTAAAGTTTCCTCTATACGCGTTGTTACCGAAATTGTTCCTACCAGCAAAATTCACATCCATAGATTCATTATTATTCTCAATCAAATTAGACAAAAGGCATATCATTAGGATCAGAAGAAACACTCTTATTAGCAAACAATTTCATAAGTTAATCCATCTTTCCACTCAAAACATTAATTTCTTCTATAGCATGAACCTTTTTACTAGTAGATCTCTCGGTGTGCCATTGAGAATAATTAACCATAATATTATCTAGGAGTTTAGTAGCTTCTCCTAAAGTGATTTCCATAAAAGTGCCTTCCGCGGCCGAATCTAAAAGATTTCTAGAAGCAAAATTCAATCCAGCATAAATTTTTTGTATGACCATCCATAAATTCAAACCATGTGTAGGGCAATTACGTATCATTAATTTCATCCTCTCCCAAGCTTGTGCAACATGCTCATGATCAAGTTGCTTAAAATTCATAATATTGTTTCTAAGAGAGATGATCTTAGCAGGAGGAAAATACTTAGAGATAAAAGCATCTTTGCACTTATTCCATGAATCAATACTATTTTTAGGTAAAGATGAAAACCAGGTTTTAGCATGATCTCTAAGCGAAAATGGAAATAGCTTCAATTTTAACAATATCATTATTCACATCTTTCTTCTTTTGCATATCACACAAATCAACAAAGCTGTTTAGATGGGTAGCGCATCTTCACTAGGAAGGCTAGAAAACGGATCTTTCATGACAAGATTCAGCAAAGTAGTATTAATTTCACAAGATTCAACATCGTAAGAGGAGAAATAGGAGTGCTAAGAAAATCATTATTGTTTGTATTGGAAAAGTCACACAATTTAGTATTGTCTTGAGCCATCGTGACAAACAATCCAACACACAAGCAAACAAGAGGCAAGCAAAAAGAGACGAACGGAAAAGAGGCGAGCGGAAAAGAGGGCGAATAAAACGGCAAGGGTGAAGTGGGGGATAGTAAAACAAGAGGCAAATGGAAAATAATGTAATGCGAGGGATACGAGTTTGTGATGGGTACTTGGTATGTCTTGACTTATGCGTAGATCTCCCCGGCAATGGCGACAGAAATGTCCTGTTGCTGGGAGATCAAATCTTGACTTGACTTGGTGCAAGCTCCCCGGCAACGGCGCAGAAATCCTTCTTGCTACCTCTTGGGCATGCGTTGGTTTTCCCTTGAATAGGAAAGAGTGATGCAGCAAAGTAGCGTAAGTATTTCCCTCATTTTTTGATAACCCAGGTATCAATCCAGTAGGAGATTACACGCAAGTCGCCTAGTACCTGCACAAACAAACAAGAACCTCGCAACCAACGCGATAAAGGGGTTGTCAATCCCTTCACGGTCACTTTTGAAAGTGAGATCAAATAGATATAATAAGATAAATATTTTTGGTATTTTTATGATATAGATTGGAAAATAAAGATTGCAAAATAAACAACGCCATAAATAGCTAGTTGACGGGAGATTAATATAATGGAGAATAGACCTGGGGCCATAGGTTTCACTAGTGGCTTCTCTCAAGATAGCAAATTCTACGATGGGTGAACAAATTACTGTCAAGCGATTGATAGGAAAGCGAATAATTATGAGAATATCTAGGCATGATCATGTATATAGGCATCACGTCCGCGACAAGTAGACCGAAACGATTCTGCATCTACTATTATTACTCCACACATCGACTGCTATCCAGCATGCATCTAGAGTATTATGTTCATAAGAACAGAGTAACACATTAGGCAAGATGACATGATGTAGAGGGATAAACTAAAGCAATATGATATAAACCCCATATTTTTATCCTCGATGGCAACAATACAATACGTGCCTTGCTGCCCCTGCTGTCACTAGGAAAGGACACCACAAGATTGAACCCAAAGCTAAGCACTTCTCCCATTGCAAAAAAGATCAATCTAGTAGGCCAAACCAAACTGATAATTCGAAGAGACTTGCAAAGATATTTAAATCATGCATAAAAGAATCCAGAGAATAATCAAATACTATTCATAGATAATCTTGACCATAAACCCACAATTCATCAAATCTCGACAAACACACCGCAAAATGAATTACATCGAATAGATCTCCAAGAGAATAGAGGAGAACTTTGTATTGAGATCCAAAGAGAGAGAAGAAGTCATCTAGCTAATAACTATGGACCCGAAGGTTTGTGATAAACTACTCACACATCATTGGAGAGGCTATGGTGTTGATGTAGAAGCCCTCCGATCATTGGAGAGGCTATGGTGTTGATGTAGAAGCCCTCCGTGATCGATCCCCCCTCCGGTGGAGCGCCGGGAAAGGCCCCAAGATGGGATCTCATGGGTACAAAAGGGTGCGGCGGTGGAAATAGGGTTTCGTGGTGCTCCTGGATGTTTTCAGGGTATATGGGTATATATAGGAGGAAGAAGTACGTCGGTGGAGCTGCGATGGGCCCACGAGGGTGGGGGGCGCGCCTACCCCCCTGGGCGCGCCCTCCTGCCTCGTGGCCTCCTCGATTCTTTCTTGATGTCCAGTCCAAGTCTCTTGGATCACGAAACACTGAAATAGGCAAAAACAGCAATTTGCACCGGGCCTTTGGTTAGTAGGTTAGTCCCAGAAATAATATAAAAAGTATATTAAAGCCCATTAAACATCCAAAACAGATAATATAATAGCATGGAACAATAAAAAATTATAGATACGTTGGAGACGTATCAGGGGGCGCCTCCCCGGAGCCGGAGCAAGCGGGGTGGGCCGGGCACCCTCGTTGATGACGAGAGTGCCACTGCGGGTGCGGTGCCCGAGCGGCGTCTCCTCCGGCTCAGGCTTGATTGGGCGGAGCGCGGCCGGCGAGCCGGAGCTCGACGACGAGGACGACCCCGGCTCCATCCGCCGCGGCATCCAGGAGCTACCACGATGGCGAGAGGACGGCCGCGGCGGGTACTCGAGGCGCGGCACGTTGCCGCACTCGATGTGGTCGAGGACGACCTCGAGGGTGCGGCCGGGCACGCCCCACAATTCGCGCCGCCCGTCGGCGTTGTGGTGCCCTGCGGGATGAGACAGTTGGTGGAGGCGATCTGCTCCTCGCGGCGGCATTGGAAGTACATGGTCCAGAGGGTGTGGCTGTCGGCGGCGTAGCGCGGCTCGTTCCGCCGCTTCCCCGTCAGGGACGAGCGGACGCGGGTGAAGAAATTACTGTTGAGCAATTGACAGAATTGAGCATAGTTATGAGAATATCAAGGTATGATCATGTATATAGGCATCACGTCCGAGGTAAGTAGACCGACTCCTGCCTGCATCTACTACTATTACTCCACACATTGACCGCTATCCAACATGCATCTAGAGTATTAAGTTCAAGAGAACAGAGTAACGCTTTAAGCAAGATGACATGATGTAGAGGGATAAACTCATGCAATATGATATAAAACCCATCTCGTTATCTTCGATGGCAACAATACAATATGTGCCTTGCTGCCCCTACTGTCACTGGGAAAGGACACCAGAAGATTGAACCCAAAGCTAAGCACTTCTCCCATTGCAAGAAAGATCAATCTAGTAGGCCAAACCAAACTGATAATTCAAAGAGACTTGCAAATATAACCAATCATACATAAAAGAATTTAGAGAAGATTCAAATATTGTTCATAGATAAACTTGATCATAAACCCACAATTCATCGGTCTCAACAAACACACCGCAAAAGAAGATTACATCGAATAGATCTCCACAAGAGAGGGGGAGAACTTTGTATTGAGATCCAAAAAGAGAGAAGAAGCCATCTAGCTAATAACTATGGACCCGTAGGTCTGAAGTAAACTACTCACACTTCATCGGAGAGGCTATGGTATTGATGTAGAAGCCCTCCGTGATCGATACCCCCTCCGGCGGAGCTCCGGAACAGGCCCCAAGATGGGATCTCATGGATTCAGAATGTTACGGCGGTGGAATTAGGGTTTTGGCTCCGTATCTGGTAGTTTGGGGGTACGTAGGTATATATAGGAGGAAGGAGTACGTCGGTGGAGCAATGTGGGCCCCACGAGGGTGGAGGGCGCGCCTGGGGGGGGGGGGGTAGGCGCGCCCCCTACCTCGTGCCTTCCTGGTTGATTGCTTGACGTAGGGTCCAAGTCCTCTGAATCATGTTCGTTCCGAAAATCACGTTCCCGAAGGTTTCATTCCGTTTTTACTCCGTTTGATATTCTTTTTCTATGAAACTCTGAAATAGGCAAAAAACAACAATTCTGGGCTGGGCCTACGGTTAATAGGTTAGTCCCAAAAATAATATAAAAGTGTATAATAAAGCCCAATAATGTTCAAAACATGATATAATATAGCATGGAACAATAAAAAATTATAGATACCTTGGAGACGTATCAAGCGTCCCCAAGCTTAATTCCTGCTCGTCCTCGAGTAGGTAAATGATAAAAACAGAATTTTTGATGTGGAATGCTACTTGGCATAATTTCAATGTAATTCTCTTAATTGTGGTATGAATATTCAGATCCGAAAGATTCAAGACAAAAGTTCAATATTGACATAGAAATAATAATACTTCGAGCATACTAACTAAGCAATTATGTTTCTTCAAAATAACATGGCCAAAGAAAGTTATCCCTACAAAATCATATAGTCTGGCTATGCTCCATCTTCACCACACAAAGTATTTAAATCATGCACAACCCCGATGACAAGCCAAGCAATTGTTTCATACTTTTAGTGTTCTCAAACTTTTTCAATGTTCACGCAATACATGAGCGTGAGCCATAGACATAGCACTATATGTGGAATAGAATGGTGGTTGTGGAGAAGGCAAAAGGGGAGAAGATAGTCTCACATCAACTAGGCGTATCAACGGGCTATGGAGATGCCCATTAATAGAAATCAACGTGAGTGAGTAGGTATTGCCATGCAACGGATGCACTAGAGCTATAAGTACATGAAAGCTCAACAAAAAGAACTAAGTGGGTGTGCATCCAACTTGCTTGCTCACGAAGACCTAGGGCATTTTGAGGAATCCCATCGTTGGAATATACAAGCCAAGTTCTATAATGAAAAATTCCCACCAGTATATGAAAGTGATAATATAGGAGACTCTCTATCATGAAGATCATGGTGCTACTTTGAAGCACAAGTGTGTAAAAAAGGATAGTAGTATTGCGCCTTTTTATTTATTTACTATTTTTTGGGCCTTCTTTTTTTATTCGGCGTTTCTCTTTTTTGGGACAATACTCTATGAATTATGATCATCACACTTCTATTTGTTTGCATCTCAATGATTACAAGTCGATACTAGAACAAAGTATGACTCTATATGAATGCCTCCGGCGGTATACCGGGATAGCAATGATGCATGAGTGACTTACATGAAAGAATTATGAACGGTGGCTTTGCGACAACTAAAATGTCAACTACGTGATCATGCGAAGCAATATGACAATGATGGAGCGTGTCATAGTAAACGGAACGGTGGAAAGTTGCATGGCAATATATCTCGGAATGTCTATGGAAATGCCATGATAGGTAGGTATGGTGGCTGTTTTGAGGAAGGTATATGGTGGGTGTATGATACCGGCGAAAGGTGCGCGGTATTAGAGAGGCTAGCAATGGTGGAAAGGTGAGAGTGCGTATAATCCATGGACTCAACATTAGTCATAAAGAACTCACATACTTATTGCAAAAATCTATTAGTTATCAAAGCAAAGTACTACGCGCATGCTCCTAGGGGTATAGATTGGTAGGAAAAGACCATCGCTCGTCCCCGACCGCCACTCATAAGGAGGACAATCAATAAATACATCATGCTCCGACTTATTAACATAATGGTTCACCATACGTGCATGCTATGGGAATCACAAACTTCAACACAAGCATTTCTCCAATTCACAACTACTCAACTAGCACGACTCTAATATCACCATCTCCATATCTCAAAACAATCATCAAGTTTCAAACTTCTCATAGTATTCAACACACTCATAAGAAAATTTTATTATTAATCTTGAATGCCTAACATAATTAAAGCAAATTACCATGCTGTTTTGTAGGACTCTCAAAATAATCTAAGTGAATCATGAGATAACAATGGTTTCTATAAAACAAATCTACCAACGTGCTCTAAAAGATATAAGTGAAGCACAAGAGCAAAAACTATATAACTAAAAAGATATAAGTGAAGCACATAGAGTATTCTAACAATTTCCGAATCATGAGTGTCTCTCTCAAAAATGTGTGTGCAGCAATGATGATTGTGGAAAACTAAAAAATAAAGACTCAAATAAGACAAGACGCTCCAAGCAAAACACATATCATGTGGTAAATAAAAATATAGCTCCAAGTAAAGTTACGATAGAAGTAGACGAAAGAGGGGATGCCTTCCGGGGCATCCCAAAGCTTTGGCTTTTAGGTGTCCTTAGATTATCTTAGGGTGCGATGGGCATCCCCAAGATTAGGCTGTTGCCACTCCTTGTTCCATAATCCATCAAATCTTTTACCCAAAACTTGAAAACTTCACAACACAAAACTTAAAGTAGAAAATCTCGTGAGCTCCGTTAGCGAAAGAAAACAAAACACCACTTCAAGGTACTGTAATGAACTCATTATTTATTTATATTGGTGTTAAACCTACTGCATTCCAACTTCTCTATGGTTTATAAACTATTTTACTAGCCATAGATTCATCAAAATAAGCAAACAACACACGAATAACAGAATCTGTCAAAAACAGAACAGTCTGTAGTAATCTGTAGTTAACGCAAGATCTGGAACCCCACAAATTCTAAAATAAATTGCTGGACGTGAGGAATTTATTTATTAATCATCTGCAAAAATAATTAAATAAATATCACTTTCCAAATAAAAATGGCAGCAGTTCTCGTGAGCGCTAAAGTTTCTGTTTTTTTACAGCAAGATTAAAAAGGCTTTCCCCAAGTCTTCCCAACGGTTCTACTTGGCACAAACACTAATTAAACACAGAAAACACAACCAAAATAGAGGCTAGATAAATTATTTATTACTAAACAGGAGCAAAAAAAAAGGAATAAAAATAAAATTGGGTTGCCTCCCAACAAGCGCTATCGTTTAACACCCTTAGCTAGGCATAAAAGCGAAGATAGATCTAGGTATTGCCATCTTTGGTAGGAAATCCATAAGTGGCTCTCATAATAGATTCATATGGTAATTTAATTTTCTTTCTAGGGAAGTGTTCCATGCCTTTCCTTAACGGAAATTGGAATATAATATTCCCTTCCTTTATATCAATAATTGCGCCAATCGTTCTAAGGAAAGGTCTACCAAGAATAATAGGACATGAAGGATTGCAATCTATGTCAAGAACAATAAAATCCACGGGCACATAATTCCTATTTGCAAAAATAAGAACATCATTAATTCTTCCCATAGGTTTCTTAATAGTGGAATCCGCAAGGTGCAAGTTTAAAGAGCAATCATCAAAATCACGGAAACCTAGCAAATCACACAAAGTCTTTGGAATCGTGGAAACACTAGTACCCAAATCACACAAAGCATAACACTCATGATCTTTAATCTTAATTTTAATAGTAGGTTCCCACTCATCATCAAGTTTTCTAGGGATAGAAACTTCCAACTCAAGTTTTTCTTCATAAGATTGCATCAAAGCATCAACGATATGTTTGGTAAAGGCTTTATTTTGACTATAAGCATGAGGAGAATTTAGCACGGATTGCAACAAGGAAATACAACCTATCAAAGAGCAACTATCATAATTAAATTCATTGAAATCCAAAATAGTGGGTTCATTAATATTTAAAGTTTTGACTTCTTCAATCCCACTTTTAACAATTTTAGCATCAAGATCTAAAGACTCTGAATTTTTGGAACGTCTTCTAGGTAAAGGTGGATCATATTCAGTCCCATAATTATCAAGATTCATATTACAAAACAAAGATTTAATAGGGGACACATCAATAACTTTTATATCTTCATCTTTATTATCATGGAAACTAGAAGAACACACTTTTATAAAACAATCTTTCTTAGCACGCATTCTAGCGGTTCTTTCTTTGCACTCATCAATGGAAATTCTCATGGTTTTGAGAGACTCATTGATATCATGCTTAGGAGGAATAGATCTAAGCTTCAAAGAATCAACATCAAGAGAAATTCTATCAACGTTCCTAGCCAACTCATCAATCTTAAGCAATTTTTCTTCAATCAAAGCATTGGAATTCTTTTGCGAGGTAATAAATTCTTTAATATTAGATTGAAAATCAGAGGGCATCTTATTAAAATTTCCATAAGAATTGTTTTAGGAATTACCATAATTATTAGAGAAATTACTAGGATACGGCCTAGGATTAAAGTTTCCTCTATACGCATTGTTACCAAAATGATTCCTACCAACAAAATTCACATCCAAAGATTCATTATTATTCTCAATCAAAGTAGACAAAGGCATATCATTAGGATCAGAAGAAACACTTTTATTAGCAAATAATTTCATAAGGTCATCCATCTTACCACTCAAAACATTAATTTCTTCTATCGCATGCACTTTCTTATTAGTAGATCTTTCAGTGTGCCATTGAGAATAATTAACCATAATATTATCTAGGAGTTTAGTAGCTTCTCCTAAAGTGATTTACATAAAAGTGACTCCCGCGACGGAATCTAAAAGATTTCTAGAAGCAAAATTCAATCTAGCATAAACTTTTTGTATAATCATCCACAAATTCAAACCATGTGTAGGGCAACTACGTATCATTAATTTCATCCTCTCCCAAGCTTGTGCAACATGTTCATGATCAAGTTGCTTAAAATTCATAATATCGTTTCTAAGAGAGATGATCTTAGCGGGAGGAAAATACTTAGAGATAAAAGCATCTTTGCACTTATTCCATGAATCAATACTATTTCTAGGCAAAGACGAAAACCAAGCTTTAGCACGATCTCTAAGAGAAAAAGGAAATAGCTTCAATTTAACAATATCATTAACCACATATTTCTTCTTTTGCATATCACACAAATCAAAGAAGTTGTTTAGATGAGTAGCGGCATCTTCACTAGGAAGGCTAGAAAACGGATCTTTCATGACAAGATTCAGCAAAGCAGCATTAATTTCAGAAGATTCAGCATCGGTAAGAGGAGCAATCGGAGTGCTAATAAAATCATTGTTGTTGGTATTGGTAAAGTCACGCAGTTTGGTATTATCTTGAGCCATCGTGACAAGCAAGCAATCCAACACACAAGCAAACAAGAAACAGGCAAAAAGAGGCGAATAGAGAAAGAGAGGGAGGATGGAGAGAGAGAGGGCGAATAAAACGACAAGGGTGAAGTCGGGGGGAGAGGAAAACGAGAGGCAAAAGGCAAATAATGTAATGCGGGAGATAAGGGTTTGTGATGGGTACTTGGTATGTTGACTTTTGCGTAGACTCCCCGGCAACGGCGCCAGAAATCCTTCTTGCTACCTCTTGAGCACTGCGTTGGTTTTCCCATGAAGAGGAAAGGGTAGAGGAAAGGGTGATGCATCAGAGAAGCGTAAGTATTTCCCTCAGTTTTTGAGAACCAAGGTATAAATCTAGTAGGAGGCCACGCACGAGTCCCTCGCACCTACACAAACAAATAAACTCCTCGCAACCAACGCGATAAAGGGGTTGTCAATCCCTTCACGGTCACCTATGAGAGTGAGATCTGATAGATATGATAAGATAATATTTTTGGTATTTTTATGATAAAGAGAAATAAAGATGCAAGTAAAATAAATGGAAAAGGAAATAACTAAGTATTGGAAGATTATTATGATGGAAAATAGACTCGGGGGCCATAGGTTTCACTAGATGCTTCTCCCGAGAGCATTAGTATTACGGTGGGTGAAGAAATTACTGTTGAGCAATTGACATAATTGAGCATAGTTATGAGAATATCTAGGTATGATCATGTATATAGGCATCACGTTTGAGACAAGTAGACCGACTCCTGCCTGCATCTACTACTATTACTCCACACATCGACCGCTATCCAGCATGCATCTAGAGTATTAAGTTGAAGAGAACAGAGTAACGCTTTAAGCAAGATGACATGGTGTAGAGGGATAAACTCATGCAATATGATATAAACCCCATCTTGTTATCCTCGATGGCAACAATACAATACGTGCCTTGCTGCTCCTACTGTCACTGGGAAAGGACACCACAAGATTGAACCCAAAGCTAAGCACTTCTCCGATTGCAAGAAAGATCAATCTAGTAGGCCAAACCAAACTGATAATTCAAAGAGACTTGCAAAGATAACCAATCATACATAAAAGAATTCAGAGAAGATTCAAATATTGTTCATAGATAAACTTGATCATAAACCCACAATTCATCGGTCTCAACAAACACACCGCAAAAGAAGATTACATCGAATAGATCTCCACAAGAGAGGGGGGAACTTTGTATTGAGATCCAAAAAGAGAGAAGAAGCCATCTAGCTAATAACTATGGACCCAAAGGTCTGAAGTAAACTACTCACACTTCATCAGAGAGGCTATGGTGTTGATGTAGAAGCCCTCCGTGATCGATGCCCCCTCCGGCGGAGCTCCGAAAAAGGCCCTAAGATGGGATCTTGCGGATACAGAAAGTTACGGCGGTGGAATTAGGGTTTTGGCTCCATATCTGGTAGTTTGGGGGTACGTAGGTATATATAGGAGGAAGGAGTACGTCGGTGGAGCAACATGGGCCCCACAAGGGTGGAGGGCACGCCTGGGGGGTAGGCACGCCCCTACCTCGTGCCTTCTTGGTTGATTGCCTGACGTAGGGTCCAAGTCGTCTGGATCATGTTCGTTCCGAAAATCACGTTCCCGAAGGTTTCATTCCGTTTGGACTCCGTTTGATATTCTTTTTCTGTGAAACTCTGGAATAGGCAAAAAACATCAATACTGGGTTGGGCCTCCGGTTAATAGGTTGGTCCCAAAAATAATATAAAAGTGTATAATAAAACCCAGTAATGTCCAAAACAGGATATAATATAGCATGGAACAATAAAAAATTATAGATACGTTGGAGACGTATCAACGCAGCCGGTGCTCAACCTCCACGTCCCCGGCACCCACATGTCCGTTGGGTGCCGGGTACTCCGCCTCGTACAACAGCAGCGCCTCCGCCTCTTGGGGGTGGCGGCGGCCGAAGCCGTTTGCCGCCGCACCATCACCTGGGTACCTCTCGGCCATCTTTCTCGTCAGCGAGAAGAGGGGAGTGTCGCTATCTATGCCGGGGAGGAGGGAAAGTGAGAGCTGTGGCGTCCACCGGCGGGGAGGTCGCCTTTTATAGCCATCGCAGGGCGGCGACGGCCTGCATGCCGGGCGACGCGTTCATGCGCGTTCACCGCGCCGCCTGTGAGGCATCAATGGAGGCTAACCGGCATGGCAGAGCGGCAGCCTTCGCACTGATTCCCGCAGGAACCAAGGCGATGAGGGCGACGAAGCGGCGTCTTGCTGACTCGGCGGGCCCATCTGCTTTCACGCCAAAACCGCTCGCCCGGCGCCCCCGAGTGCCCCCAGCGTGCCGGGTTCGGCCAAGGTCCGCCGGCGCCAATTTCGGCCCAAACCGGCGAAAGACGGGCTCCTGGGGCCCGACTGGCCGATTTTTGGGCGCTGGCGCCGAAAAATCGCCTGGGGAGGGCCTGTTGGGGGCGCGGCTGGAGATTCTCTTAAACTGCAGGTTACACTCACTATTGGTTTAGTGTCCAAACAGTTGAGAAACAGGGTTTCCCCCCGCTTTAGATTATAAAGCAACGTCCAACCGATACAACCAGCTTGCTGGGGCCGCAACACAAACAAGCCCAAAAGAAAAAGGAGAGAAAGAAAAAAATTAACAAATGCCGACGCCGGCAGCTCAACTAAGCAAAGATGACCGACACCCGCTGCACCCACCGAAGAAGAACCACCGACCGCCAAAGACTCTAAAGCCTCGCGTACCAAGCAACATCTTCAAGAAGAAATGCGATGATGACACCGCTACTGCCCGGACAAGTCCCAGACAAGTCCTAGGGTTTCCCCCGGCACGCGAATGGCCGTGGGGAAGGGGGTATCACCGACGCCCCTCAGGATGGTCTGGCAACGCCCACGTGCGCAGCCGCGCCGATGGCGAACGAGCCGCCATAGATTTCTCCCGCCCCGAAACCACCACCCCCACCTCAGACAATCGGAAGCGCATAGCCCAACACGCCGCCCACCAGCCTGCGCCACCACGGATACCGCACCATCTTCACCGTTTTGCTGAGGCCACCAACACGAGACCTGAAGGTAGGACGAGAAGACACCGAGCTCGGAGGCAACCGCACCGCAGCCGACAGGAGGGAACAACCTCCACCACCGCGCGGAGCCAATGGACATGGCGACAGGGACTTGCCAGGCCACCACCGGCCCGGCCGGACCCCAACGGGTCCGGACAGTCCCTGCAGCCACGCTGCAGCACGCCGGCCGCTGGAGCAACCACCACCGCAGCCACGACCCCTTCATCACACCACCAGGGAGCCATGCCGTCTCGACCGGACCGCAGGCTCGCCCCAGCCCAGATGGGGCCCGAAAGGGCCCAGATCTGGGCCGAGCGGGCACCGCCGGCCAGCCGCCCACCGCGTCGAGGGCACCCGAGGCCCGCAGGATGCCGCCGCCGAGCCTCACCGCCGCCAGCCGAGCCTCACCGCTGCTGGGCAGGAGGGAGCCCCGACTCTCCCTCCCGACGGCGCCACCCGGGCACACCGGAGGCCGCAGCCGACGACGGCGAAGGGGGATGAGGGAGGAGGAGGACCGAGACAGGAAGGAGGGCAGTGGGGCGCTCCGCCGCCTCGGGGGGCAGCAGGAGAGCCGGGGGAGGGGCAGAGGGGGGAGGGACCAGGGGGCGCGCGCGAGGCGGCCGGTGCTGGCGGGAGGGGGCGAGGACGGCCGGCGGTGGTGGGGAGGAACCCTAGCTCGGGTCACGGGTCGCAGGAGCGAGGCCCGTAGTCCTACAATGGATCAACGCTCAGTGTCCAAACAGTTTCATGTGAGATTTAGTAGTATAATTAGGTGACATAAGAAATTAGACAAAGGCTGTTTTGATCCATACACATATGGACTGACGGCAACAACTACATGTCTTATTTAGAGATTTATGACTGCTTCTCAAAACCGCAGAGTAGGTCGTGCCATATCGTGTGTGTTACTTGGTCGTGTCCTTTCTTCGACTAGGCACCTTCGCAACCACTTGAGCAGCAGTGTAGCACCATGTCTCAGGCTAGAACAGAGGGCTATTGTTCTTACTCATTTGCCACCTAATTTATATGGTTTTGCTATGAACCAATCCTATTTGGCAATATATTGCATCACTGTATACCATAGAAGAACCATCTAAACCAGTTATCCTCGACTATCGGTATAATTTGCTTTTGGTGTATCATCCTATCTTTCAATAGAGGGCTACTGTTCTTACTCATTTGCCACCTAATTTATATTTATAACTGATTTATATGGTTATTCTATGGCATAGCAGATTGGTTCTGCTATGTGCCAATCCCTAATTTATATTCTTCTATGCTATCTTTTGAAATAGGCGTATGCGTTTGTCTGAAAAGAAGTGTTATGCTTTGGTGTTGTTGTATGTTCCAGAGGGGATAGAGAGGAAGCCATTTGCACTCACCAGTAAGTTGCGCAAGGCTACAACCTCCCTCGGTGAGTACTGCCTCGGCTACAACCTCCCTCGGTGAGCTCCATCTTCCTCATGTTCCTCTGCTTCGGCTATTGTCATGGCTATGTTGATGTGGTGCTCGTCTCGTTCATGCTCTATGCCCTGCTCATGCATCAGTTCCTACACATAAATCCCCAAGACCAACTCTGGTTGATGCTAAAATGTGATGAGGTGGGGGTGCGGCGGTCTGCATCCACACGCTGCTCGGCGTCACTAGGTCGTCGACACAGATCCTCATGCCCATGCCGTTCAACACGCCACAACTCTTGCCCATAGATCCTCCAGTATTGATTGGCATGCCTTTGGTGGCTATAGCCACCATTGGATGGTTTTCTATCTATAAACAGAGAAGCTTTCTTTTACTTGAGAACTGAAGGGATCATGTTACCTAGTGCAAAGGGAATTGTCTTTGTACACATATTGATTTATTTACATGTATATGAGATCCATGATTTATGGCTCATACCTGATCCATATGAACTGGGAAGCTTTCTTTTCTTCTTAGACATATATCTATCCATTGATATGGAATCTCTTTTTTTATTATTATTTAACATAGTTTTTTGCTAGCAGTTAAAATAATCCTAAACAATCTGGAAACATATAGTTTTGAATAGACATATTATTTTGCTTAAGAGTTTAGTCTATGCATGTTTGGTTCCTGTCAGTTTAGTTAGTGGCCTATATGAATTCTATTTGGCCCATGGTATTTTTGTACAGTTATTGATTTGCTAACATATATTCTAAACTTAATTTTGTTAGCACTTATATGGTGTTCTTTCTTATAATATCTTTTTATCTGATGGAAGCTTACTCTGTTCACGAGAGTTTCTCCATGTTTATGAAGAAAAGATTTGGGTTCAGAGCACCTTCAGATATATGAATTTGTTTTCTAATTCTTGTTGGTTAGTCACAAAGCATTAATTTTTCTTTGCTTTACAATTTTTCAGGAGTAATGGAATGTTAATTGGCCAGTGGCGGCATGTTCAAGTGTGGGAAATGATGAGCTCCTGCTTCTTTTTATGCCAGCTCTATGCCGTAGGTGAGCTGCGACCTTCTTCCCCACAAGTTCGTGATAATCAGTTATCCTCGAGGGAATTGTGATTGTGATTAATATCTTTAGATGTTGGCCATATTTTGTCAGTACTCACTGTTCTTTCATTTATCCTCATTTTTTAATTGTATTGGCCTTTGATATATACAACTGAAATCGATGTGCCAAACAACAAGAAATAGAAGTAACAAGAAATATCTATATATTGGAAGATTTTGAATGCCATTTTATTAGAGTAGTTCTAAAATGTTGCATCATCATTTTTCCATTTGTGTTGTTTCTCATAGTTTTAAACTAAAAGGAGGAGCTATAAAAATTGTCCTTTATCTTTCATTTTTTATGTTGAAGCGGCTACGTAATATCTGTCCAAAGCAATTCTCTTTTAGATGTGATGTCCGATGTATTCCAGTTTATAGTAGATGATACAAAGGTGTTATCCCTGTCTTATGTGTTTCATGATAGTTCACACGATTCTCTTAATTAGCATTTTGAGTATAGTCTCTTAAACAATCTGGTTAGAAGAAAACTAGAATGAAAACATGCGTAGTTAAATCTTTTTTTTAGAAAAGGAGGAGGAGGCCCGGCCTCTGCATCTGGGCGATGCATACGGCCACTTTATTAATTATTCTCACAAGACCTTACAAAGTTATACGACAGTAAGACTAAAGCCACCATCTAAGCAACAACTGTCGCTACTCCAAACAAACATCGCAGCCAAACAAATATCGCAGCCAAACCTAAATATCTAAGACCTGAGGTCCCAACCAGGACGCCAGCCGGGTATGGGGCACCTACCAATCCGATGCACTTCTCAACCAGGATGCCTGCCGGGTATGAGGCCACCGCAGCCATCTGCCTCCAATTCATCTTCAGTTCTGTACTGCTGCACCACCTTGCCCGGTCTCTCTGCCATCGACGCCACCATGATGCCTGATAACGTCACCCTCCTGCGCGAGTCCCACGCCACACATCGCGCGCCGAGTCTCCACTGCGCCACACCGTCGAGAATCGCCACCATTAATGTGCAGGATGAATCACCGCACCATCAATTATTCCGTCCACTGGTCCCTCGAGCCCGTGTACACCTCCAAGAATGACGCCCCAAGAGGTAAACGACACAATAATGCCGCCATTATCCGATCTACTGATCTAGGGTTTCCCCCGAAGGTAGCAGATAGTGGCCTGGAACTTCTCAACAGCGATGCCTTCAACAAGGGAACAACACCAAATAGTGCCACCATCGCCAGCCTCGGCAGCAGCCGCGAGCAGGTCTTCACCCAAATGTGTTCCAATGGCCTCCATCAAGAGTCTTGTGCACGGATCGTCCACCACCGCGGCTGCCGCGTCGCCCATCGCAAGTCCACAGCCGCCGACACAATCCTCCGACGTCCGGGGCCGCCGCCTCGGGATCCAGCCCTCGCTGAAAGCCGAGTCCTGCTGCCGCACGCCCGATGCGCATCGGACCGGGACGCCGCCGGCCGCTACCAGGCCCCGACTAGATCTGGGAAGAGGAATCAACCTCCACCGCAGCATCTAGCCACGCACCGGAGCATCCAAGCACCGCCAGCGCCCGCCACAGAGCCCCGCACCCCTAGCTTGCCGCGCCCGCAAGTCCATACCGAAGCTCGCGCGGCCCTCCTCCAGCCGCTAGATGCTCCCAAGACGAGAGGGAAGAAGAGACATAGGGGAAACGCCCCGCCGCCGCCGTCACTGGAGCCCGCTCAGGCTTCGCCGGCGGTTCCTCAGGCAGCGGCGCGATGTGGGAGGAGAAGGGGAGGGCGGTGGGTGTCGCTGGGAGTCGCCCCCCGTGTCGCCAGAGGAGGGCGACGCGGGGGTTAGTTGGGGCACCTTGCGTAGTTAAATCTGAATGCATATATTATTTCGAGGTAAATATGAATCCATATACTGGTTGTTAAGGAGTATTACATGATTTTTATTTTCTCAGTTGTATGGAAGTGTTAGTTCTTTCCAGTTCTTTGGAATAACGGTTGTACATTTTCTTATTCATGCTATTTGGACCGAATTTGCAGAACCATTAAAGTCTCAGCTAGGATTTTGACTTGGTTATCTGGTTTTGGTTTTTTATCTATGCACATGCAATGCTCTTAAGGCTTGCAGAGCTGGTGAATTCCCCTAATCTTCTCTTTATTTTGAGCACCATTTTGTTTGTGGTGCTCAACATTTCACTCCAACTTTTTAGTTCCATTCTTAGCTATGGTATGTTGTGTGATGCTAAAACCTGCCTCGAACAAATAGATGGTGCATAGATGGATTATGAAATTGTTAATGTGGCTATCCGTTCCCCAGACAACGAGGTGCACGCTTCTCATCCAGCTCACCGTTGCCTCGCCACTGTTCCTCATGTGCCCTTCCTCTCTCTCTTGTGTGGTACCTACTTTTTCTTCCGCCTCTTCCTTATCTGTTTGGCGTTCACAGTTGGATCAGGAGAGGGGCGTCACTTGCGGTTGGACCGGAGAAGAAAGTGACTAGAGAGGGAACTGACGATGGGAGAGGTGATTTCTTGCCTCCTTGTCTGATCATCTGTACCTGATATCTTTTAATGTTCTCCTCTCATCAAGGTCTTCTGCCGTCCTGCTGCTCATTTACAGTCATTTTCTTGTTGGGATGCGGTTAGTGTTTGGTGCTGGATCCAAAAGTAATTGCCATCTATTGGTGCGCTTAATGTTTGATAGTCGGATTGCTGGTCCCATAGTAGGTGCTGCTCCTTTCTCATTCCTTCCTTCACGCCTTTCTACGTGGATGCTCGATCTTTTATCTGTTGTTCACATTTTCCTTTGTATGATGATTTTATTCCTCCTGAAGATAATCAATTATGTTGTTAATCCCCAGTAATTAAATTATGACAAGGAATTTGGTTTCATACAACTTTTAGATAAATTATTTTTGTATAGATGATAGTTGATGTTCTGGGATGGTGAATGTTTCAGTTTTTTTACCTTATACAGTGAAATGTTCATCCAAATAAATGGGGAATCCCTTGGTGTACACTTCTGTGCTACAACATGGGTGCAAAATTAGGAGAACAACTGATCTGTCTTTATGGTGCATGCTTAATTGAATTAATGTGGCCTTTTTGGTGCATATATCTAGCTCTGATTGGTTATGTGGTTTCTCTGATTATTACAAATTAACAAAATTAGTGTGACCTTATTTAAAATTTTGGTCGAGAATAAACATTCATAGAGACCTAATTAAGATTGATTAAACCTCATGTATTATATGTTTGTTAGTTCCTTTATACCCCAAAAGAAAAAAATCCGACTAACAAAACTCTGTCAATCATTAATAATGCAGCGTATAATAATTTGTAACATGTATGATCTCAAGTGAACCTGGCAATGGTTAGTTGGAAACGTCTGTTTCTAATTGAAGTATAGCCTGTAAAAATAATTATAGCAAGGTTGTGTTTACATTTGTACCAGCAAGCGAATCCAGTATCAACTACAGTGTGCAATAATACAATAGGTAGATAGCTCATGTGATTCAGACAGTTATGAAACTCAAATGACAAATGTAGGATGAATGGAGCAAACATCAATGACCGCATACGGATCAATGACGATGAAGGTGTTAATTCCCACCTCTATTTTTATGACTGCTTATGGATCGGAATCTATTAGATTAGTATATAGCACACGTTGTCATTCCTTGCTTAATAGACATGCACTGCTCTGTTTGTCATGGCTGCTCTGCACTAAATGCATGATGTTTCACTTTAGCCCGAGTCTTCTGTTCGGTAGTTGTTGTTTCTTCCTGAAACAAAACTGACAGTTTGTATGATTGATTACTCAGAGAGCCACATTCGCACAAGGAAATCTAAACAACCGGCTGGGTATTGACAAGAAGTACCAATTTAAGAGGATAGTGAGAGAGCTCGGAGGGAAGAAAGCAGTTGATGGCCATATAGGCATCACGTCCGCGACAAGTAGACCGAAACGATTCTGCATCTACTATTATTACTCCACACATCGACTGCTATCCAGCATGCATCTAGAGTATTATGTTCATAAGAACAGAGTAACACATTAGGCAAGATGACATGATGTAGAGGGATAAACTAAAGCAATATGATATAAACCCCATATTTTTATCCTCGATGGCAACAATACAATACGTGCCTTGCTGCCCCTGCTGTCACTAGGAAAGGACACCACAAGATTGAACCCAAAGCTAAGCACTTCTCCCATTGCAAAAAAGATCAATCTAGTAGGCCAAACCAAACTGATAATTCGAAGAGACTTGCAAAGATATTTAAATCATGCATAAAAGAATCCAGAGAATAATCAAATACTATTCATAGATAATCTTGACCATAAACCCACAATTCATCAAATCTCGACAAACACACCGCAAAATGAATTACATCGAATAGATCTCCAAGAGAATAGAGGAGAACTTTGTATTGAGATCCAAAGAGAGAGAAGAAGTCATCTAGCTAATAACTATGGACCCGAAGGTTTGTGATAAACTACTCACACATCATTGGAGAGGCTATGGTGTTGATGTAGAAGCCCTCCGATCATTGGAGAGGCTATGGTGTTGATGTAGAAGCCCTCCGTGATCGATCCCCCCTCCGGTGGAGCGCCGGGAAAGGCCCCAAGATGGGATCTCATGGGTACAAAAGGGTGCGGCGGTGGAAATAGGGTTTCGTGGTGCTCCTGGATGTTTTCAGGGTATATGGGTATATATAGGAGGAAGAAGTACGTCGGTGGAGCTGCGATGGGCCCACGAGGGTGGGGGGCGCGCCTACCCCCCTGGGCGCGCCCTCCTGCCTCGTGGCCTCCTCGATTCTTTCTTGATGTCCAGTCCAAGTCTCTTGGATCACGAAACACTGAAATAGGCAAAAACAGCAATTTGCACCGGGCCTTTGGTTAGTAGGTTAGTCCCAGAAATAATATAAAAAGTATATTAAAGCCCATTAAACATCCAAAACAGATAATATAATAGCATGGAACAATAAAAAATTATAGATACGTTGGAGACGTATCAGGGGGCGCCTCCCCGGAGCCGGAGCAAGCGGGGTGGGCCGGGCACCCTCGTTGATGACGAGAGTGCCACTGCGGGTGCGGTGCCCGAGCGGCGTCTCCTCCGGCTCAGGCTTGATTGGGCGGAGCGCGGCCGGCGAGCCGGAGCTCGACGACGAGGACGACCCCGGCTCCATCCGCCGCGGCATCCAGGAGCTACCACGATGGCGAGAGGACGGCCGCGGCGGGTACTCGAGGCGCGGCACGTTGCCGCACTCGATGTGGTCGAGGACGACCTCGAGGGTGCGGCCGGGCACGCCCCACAATTCGCGCCGCCCGTCGGCGTTGTGGTGCCCTGCGGGATGAGACAGTTGGTGGAGGCGATCTGCTCCTCGCGGCGGCATTGGAAGTACATGGTCCAGAGGGTGTGGCTGTCGGCGGCGTAGCGCGGCTCGTTCCGCCGCTTCCCCGTCAGGGACGAGCGGACGCGGGTGAAGAAATTACTGTTGAGCAATTGACAGAATTGAGCATAGTTATGAGAATATCAAGGTATGATCATGTATATAGGCATCACGTCCGAGGTAAGTAGACCGACTCCTGCCTGCATCTACTACTATTACTCCACACATTGACCGCTATCCAACATGCATCTAGAGTATTAAGTTCAAGAGAACAGAGTAACGCTTTAAGCAAGATGACATGATGTAGAGGGATAAACTCATGCAATATGATATAAAACCCATCTCGTTATCCTCGATGGCAACAATACAATATGTGCCTTGCTGCCCCTACTGTCACTGGGAAAGGACACCAGAAGATTGAACCCAAAGCTAAGCACTTCTCCCATTGCAAGAAAGATCAATCTAGTAGGCCAAACCAAACTGATAATTCAAAGAGACTTGCAAATATAACCAATCATACATAAAAGAATTTAGAGAAGATTCAAATATTGTTCATAGATAAACTTGATCATAAACCCACAATTCATCGGTCTCAACAAACACACCGCAAAAGAAGATTACATCGAATAGATCTCCACAAGAGAGGGGGAGAACTTTGTATTGAGATCCAAAAAGAGAGAAGAAGCCATCTAGCTAATAACTATGGACCCGTAGGTCTGAAGTAAACTACTCACACTTCATCGGAGAGGCTATGGTATTGATGTAGAAGCCCTCCGTGATCGATACCCCCTCCGGCGGAGCTCCGGAACAGGCCCCAAGATGGGATCTCATGGATTCAGAATGTTACGGCGGTGGAATTAGGGTTTTGGCTCCGTATCTGGTAGTTTGGGGGTACGTAGGTATATATAGGAGGAAGGAGTACGTCGGTGGAGCAATGTGGGCCCCACGAGGGTGGAGGGCGCGCCTGGGGGGGGGGGGGGTAGGCGCGCCCCCTACCTCGTGCCTTCCTGGTTGATTGCTTGACGTAGGGTCCAAGTCCTCTGAATCATGTTCGTTCCGAAAATCACGTTCCCGAAGGTTTCATTCCGTTTTTACTCCGTTTGATATTCTTTTTCTATGAAACTCTGAAATAGGCAAAAAACAACAATTCTGGGCTGGGCCTACGGTTAATAGGTTAGTCCCAAAAATAATATAAAAGTGTATAATAAAGCCCAATAATGTTCAAAACATGATATAATATAGCATGGAACAATAAAAAATTATAGATACCTTGGAGACGTATCAAGCGTCCCCAAGCTTAATTCCTGCTCGTCCTCGAGTAGGTAAATGATAAAAACAGAATTTTTGATGTGGAATGCTACTTGGCATAATTTCAATGTAATTCTCTTAATTGTGGTATGAATATTCAGATCCGAAAGATTCAAGACAAAAGTTCAATATTGACATAGAAATAATAATACTTCGAGCATACTAACTAAGCAATTATGTTTCTTCAAAATAACATGGCCAAAGAAAGTTATCCCTACAAAATCATATAGTCTGGCTATGCTCCATCTTCACCACACAAAGTATTTAAATCATGCACAACCCCGATGACAAGCCAAGCAATTGTTTCATACTTTTAGTGTTCTCAAACTTTTTCAATGTTCACGCAATACATGAGCGTGAGCCATAGACATAGCACTATATGTGGAATAGAATGGTGGTTGTGGAGAAGGCAAAAGGGGAGAAGATAGTCTCACATCAACTAGGCGTATCAACGGGCTATGGAGATGCCCATTAATAGAAATCAACGTGAGTGAGTAGGTATTGCCATGCAACGGATGCACTAGAGCTATAAGTACATGAAAGCTCAACAAAAAGAACTAAGTGGGTGTGCATCCAACTTGCTTGCTCACGAAGACCTAGGGCATTTTGAGGAATCCCATCGTTGGAATATACAAGCCAAGTTCTATAATGAAAAATTCCCACCAGTATATGAAAGTGATAATATAGGAGACTCTCTATCATGAAGATCATGGTGCTACTTTGAAGCACAAGTGTGTAAAAAAGGATAGTAGTATTGCGCCTTTTTATTTATTTACTATTTTTTGGGCCTTCTTTTTTTATTCGGCGTTTCTCTTTTTTGGGACAATACTCTATGAATTATGATCATCACACTTCTATTTGTTTGCATCTCAATGATTACAAGTCGATACTAGAACAAAGTATGACTCTATATGAATGCCTCCGGCGGTATACCGGGATAGCAATGATGCATGAGTGACTTACATGAAAGAATTATGAACGGTGGCTTTGCGACAACTAAAATGTCAACTACGTGATCATGCGAAGCAATATGACAATGATGGAGCGTGTCATAGTAAACGGAACGGTGGAAAGTTGCATGGCAATATATCTCGGAATGTCTATGGAAATGCCATGATAGGTAGGTCTGGTGGCTGTTTTGAGGAAGGTATATGGTGGGTGTATGATACCGGCGAAAGGTGCGCGGTATTAGAGAGGCTAGCAATGGTGGAAAGGTGAGAGTGCGTATAATCCATGGACTCAACATTAGTCATAAAGAACTCACATACTTATTGCAAAAATCTATTAGTTATCAAAGCAAAGTACTACGCGCATGCTCCTAGGGGTATAGATTGGTAGGAAAAGACCATCGCTCGTCCCCGACCGCCACTCATAAGGAGGACAATCAATAAATACATCATGCTCCGACTTATTAACATAATGGTTCACCATACGTGCATGCTATGGGAATCACAAACTTCAACACAAGCATTTCTCCAATTCACAACTACTCAACTAGCACGACTCTAATATCACCATCTCCATATCTCAAAACAATCATCAAGTTTCAAACTTCTCATAGTATTCAACACACTCATAAGAAAATTTTATTATTAATCTTGAATGCCTAACATAATTAAAGCAAATTACCATGCTGTTTTGTAGGACTCTCAAAATAATCTAAGTGAATCATGAGAGAACAATGGTTTCTATAAAACAAATCTACCAACGTGCTCTAAAAGATATAAGTGAAGCACAAGAGCAAAAACTATATAACTAAAAAGATATAAGTGAAGCACATAGAGTATTCTAACAATTTCCGAATCATGAGTGTCTCTCTCAAAAATGTGTGTGCAGCAATGATGATTGTGGAAAACTAAAAAATAAAGACTCAAATAAGACAAGACGCTCCAAGCAAAACACATATCATGTGGTAAATAAAAATATAGCTCCAAGTAAAGTTACGATAGAAGTAGACGAAAGAGGGGATGCCTTCCGGGGCATCCCAAAGCTTTGGCTTTTAGGTGTCCTTAGATTATCTTAGGGTGCGATGGGCATCCCCAAGATTAGGCTGTTGCCACTCCTTGTTCCATAATCCATCAAATCTTTTACCCAAAACTTGAAAACTTCACAACACAAAACTTAAAGTAGAAAATCTCGTGAGCTCCGTTAGCGAAAGAAAACAAAACACCACTTCAAGGTACTGTAATGAACTCATTATTTATTTATATTGGTGTTAAACCTACTGCATTCCAACTTCTCTATGGTTTATAAACTATTTTACTAGCCATAGATTCATCAAAATAAGCAAACAACACACGAATAACAGAATCTGTCAAAAACAGAACAGTCTGTAGTAATCTGTAGTTAACGCAAGATCTGGAACCCCACAAATTCTAAAATAAATTGCTGGACGTGAGGAATTTATTTATTAATCATCTTCAAAAATAATTAAATAAATATCACTTTCCAAATAAAAATGGCAGCAGTTCTCGTGAGCGCTAAAGTTTCTGTTTTTTTACAGCAAGATTAAAAAGGCTTTCCCCAAGTCTTCCCAACGGTTCTACTTGGCACAAACACTAATTAAACACAGAAAACACAACCAAAATAGAGGCTAGATAAATTATTTATTACTAAACAGGAGCAAAAAAAAAGGAATAAAAATAAAATTGGGTTGCCTCCCAACAAGCGCTATCGTTTAACACCCTTAGCTAGGCATAAAAGCGAAGATAGATCTAGGTATTGCCATCTTTGGTAGGAAATCCATAAGTGGCTCTCATAATAGATTCATATGGTAATTTAATTTTCTTTCTAGGGAAGTGTTCCATGCCTTTCCTTAACGGAAATTGGAATATAATATTCCCTTCCTTTATATCAATAATTGCGCCAATCGTTCTAAGGAAAGGTCTACCAAGAATAATAGGACATGAAGGATTGCAATCTATGTCAAGAACAATAAAATCCACGGGCACATAATTCCTATTTGCAAAAATAAGAACATCATTAATTCTTCCCATAGGTTTCTTAATAGTGGAATCCGCAAGGTGCAAGTTTAAAGAGCAATCATCAAAATCACGGAAACCTAGCAAATCACACAAAGTCTTTGGAATCGTGGAAACACTAGTACCCAAATCACACAAAGCATAACACTCATGATCTTTAATCTTAATTTTAATAGTAGGTTCCCACTCATCATCAAGTTTTCTAGGGATAGAAACTTCCAACTCAAGTTTTTCTTCATAAGATTGCATCAAAGCATCAACGATATGTTTGGTAAAGGCTTTATTTTGACTATAAGCATGAGGAGAATTTAGCACGGATTGCAACAAGGAAATACAACCTATCAAAGAGCAACTATCATAATTAAATTCATTGAAATCCAAAATAGTGGGTTCATTAATATTTAAAGTTTTGACTTCTTCAATCCCACTTTTAACAATTTTAGCATCAAGATCTAAAGACTCTGAATTTTTGGAACGTCTTCTAGGTAAAGGTGGATCATATTCAGTCCCATAATTATCAAGATTCATATTACAAAACAAAGATTTAATAGGGGACACATCAATAACTTTTATATCTTCATCTTTATTATCATGGAAACTAGAAGAACACACTTTTATAAAACAATCTTTCTTAGCACGCATTCTAGCGGTTCTTTCTTTGCACTCATCAATGGAAATTCTCATGGTTTTGAGAGACTCATTGATATCATGCTTAGGAGGAATAGATCTAAGCTTCAAAGAATCAACATCAAGAGAAATTCTATCAACGTTCCTAGCCAACTCATCAATCTTAAGCAATTTTTCTTCAATCAAAGCATTGGAATTCTTTTGCGAGGTAATAAATTCTTTAATATTAGATTGAAAATCAGAGGGCATCTTATTAAAATTTCCATAAGAATTGTTTTAGGAATTACCATAATTATTAGAGAAATTACTAGGATACGGCCTAGGATTAAAGTTTCCTCTATACGCATTGTTACCAAAATGATTCCTACCAACAAAATTCACATCCAAAGATTCATTATTATTCTCAATCAAAGTAGACAAAGGCATATCATTAGGATCAGAAGAAACACTTTTATTAGCAAATAATTTCATAAGGTCATCCATCTTACCACTCAAAACATTAATTTCTTCTATCGCATGCACTTTCTTATTAGTAGATCTTTCAGTGTGCCATTGAGAATAATTAACCATAATATTATCTAGGAGTTTAGTAGCTTCTCCTAAAGTGATTTACATAAAAGTGACTCCCGCGACGGAATCTAAAAGATTTCTAGAAGCAAAATTCAATCTAGCATAAACTTTTTGTATAATCATCCACAAATTCAAACCATGTGTAGGGCAACTACGTATCATTAATTTCATCCTCTCCCAAGCTTGTGCAACATGTTCATGATCAAGTTGCTTAAAATTCATAATATCGTTTCTAAGAGAGATGATCTTAGCGGGAGGAAAATACTTAGAGATAAAAGCATCTTTGCACTTATTCCATGAATCAATACTATTTCTAGGCAAAGACGAAAACCAAGCTTTAGCACGATCTCTAAGAGAAAAAGGAAATAGCTTCAATTTAACAATATCATTAACCACATATTTCTTCTTTTGCATATCACACAAATCAAAGAAGTTGTTTAGATGAGTAGCGGCATCTTCACTAGGAAGGCTAGAAAACGGATCTTTCATGACAAGATTCAGCAAAGCAGCATTAATTTCAGAAGATTCAGCATCGGTAAGAGGAGCAATCGGAGTGCTAATAAAATCATTGTTGTTGGTATTGGTAAAGTCACGCAGTTTGGTATTATCTTGAGCCATCGTGACAAGCAAGCAATCCAACACACAAGCAAACAAGAAACAGGCAAAAAGAGGCGAATAGAGAAAGAGAGGGAGGATGGAGAGAGAGAGGGCGAATAAAACGACAAGGGTGAAGTCGGGGGGAGAGGAAAACGAGAGGCAAAAGGCAAATAATGTAATGCGGGAGATAAGGGTTTGTGATGGGTACTTGGTATGTTGACTTTTGCGTAGACTCCCCGGCAACGGCGCCAGAAATCCTTCTTGCTACCTCTTGAGCACTGCGTTGGTTTTCCCATGAAGAGGAAAGGGTAGAGGAAAGGGTGATGCATCAGAGAAGCGTAAGTATTTCCCTCAGTTTTTGAGAACCAAGGTATAAATCTAGTAGGAGGCCACGCACGAGTCCCTCGCACCTACACAAACAAATAAACTCCTCGCAACCAACGCGATAAAGGGGTTGTCAATCCCTTCACGGTCACCTATGAGAGTGAGATCTGATAGATATGATAAGATAATATTTTTGGTATTTTTATGATAAAGAGAAATAAAGATGCAAGTAAAATAAATGGAAAAGGAAATAACTAAGTATTGGAAGATTATTATGATGGAAAATAGACTCGGGGGCCATAGGTTTCACTAGATGCTTCTCCCGAGAGCATTAGTATTACGGTGGGTGAAGAAATTACTGTTGAGCAATTGACATAATTGAGCATAGTTATGAGAATATCTAGGTATGATCATGTATATAGGCATCACGTTTGAGACAAGTAGACCGACTCCTGCCTGCATCTACTACTATTACTCCACACATCGACCGCTATCCAGCATGCATCTAGAGTATTAAGTTGAAGAGAACAGAGTAACGCTTTAAGCAAGATGACATGGTGTAGAGGGATAAACTCATGCAATATGATATAAACCCCATCTTGTTATCCTCGATGGCAACAATACAATACGTGCCTTGCTGCTCCTACTGTCACTGGGAAAGGACACCACAAGATTGAACCCAAAGCTAAGCACTTCTCCGATTGCAAGAAAGATCAATCTAGTAGGCCAAACCAAACTGATAATTCAAAGAGACTTGCAAAGATAACCAATCATACATAAAAGAATTCAGAGAAGATTCAAATATTGTTCATAGATAAACTTGATCATAAACCCACAATTCATCGGTCTCAACAAACACACCGCAAAAGAAGATTACATCGAATAGATCTCCACAAGAGAGGGGGGAACTTTGTATTGAGATCCAAAAAGAGAGAAGAAGCCATCTAGCTAATAACTATGGACCCAAAGGTCTGAAGTAAACTACTCACACTTCATCAGAGAGGCTATGGTGTTGATGTAGAAGCCCTCCGTGATCGATGCCCCCTCCGGCGGAGCTCCGAAAAAGGCCCTAAGATGGGATCTTGCGGATACAGAAAGTTACGGCGGTGGAATTAGGGTTTTGGCTCCATATCTGGTAGTTTGGGGGTACGTAGGTATATATAGGAGGAAGGAGTACGTCGGTGGAGCAACATGGGCCCCACAAGGGTGGAGGGCACGCCTGGGGGGTAGGCACGCCCCTACCTCGTGCCTTCTTGGTTGATTGCCTGACGTAGGGTCCAAGTCGTCTGGATCATGTTCGTTCCGAAAATCACGTTCCCGAAGGTTTCATTCCGTTTGGACTCCGTTTGATATTCTTTTTCTGTGAAACTCTGGAATAGGCAAAAAACATCAATACTGGGTTGGGCCTCCGGTTAATAGGTTGGTCCCAAAAATAATATAAAAGTGTATAATAAAACCCAGTAATGTCCAAAACAGGATATAATATAGCATGGAACAATAAAAAATTATAGATACGTTGGAGACGTATCAACGCAGCCGGTGCTCAACCTCCACGTCCCCGGCACCCACATGTCCGTTGGGTGCCGGGTACTCCGCCTCGTACAACAGCAGCGCCTCCGCCTCTTGGGGGTGGCGGCGGCCGAAGCCGTTTGCCGCCGCACCATCACCTGGGTACCTCTCGGCCATCTTTCTCGTCAGCGAGAAGAGGGGAGTGTCGCTATCTACGCCGGGGAGGAGGGAAAGTGAGAGCTGTGGCGTCCACCGGCGGGGAGGTCGCCTTTTATAGCCATCGCAGGGCGGCGACGGCCTGCATGCCGGGCGACGCGTTCATGCGCGTTCACCGCGCCGCCTGTGAGGCATCAATGGAGGCTAACCGGCATGGCAGAGCGGCAGCCTTCGCACTGATTCCCGCAGGAACCAAGGCGATGAGGGCGACGAAGCGGCGTCTTGCTGACTCGGCGGGCCCATCTGCTTTCACGCCAAAACCGCTCGCCCGGCGCCCCCGAGTGCCCCCAGCGTGCCGGGTTCGGCCAAGGTCCGCCGGCGCCAATTTCGGCCCAAACCGGCGAAAGACGGGCTCCTGGGGCCCGACTGGCCGATTTTTGGGCGCTGGCGCTGAAAAATCGCCTGGGGAGGGCCTGTTGGGGGCGCGGCTGGAGATTCTCTTAAACTGCAGGTTACACTCACTATTGGTTTAGTGTCCAAACAGTTGAGAAACAGGGTTTCCCCCCGCTTTAGATTATAAAGCAACGTCCAACCGATACAACCAGCTTGCTGGGGCCGCAACACAAACAAGCCCAAAAGAAAAAGGAGAGAAAGAAAAAAATTAACAAATGCCGACGCCGGCAGCTCAACTAAGCAAAGATGACCGACACCCGCTGCACCCACCGAAGAAGAACCACCGACCGCCAAAGACTCTAAAGCCTCGCGCACCAAGCAACATCTTCAAGAAGAAATGCGATGATGACACCGCTACTGCCCGGACAAGTCCCAGACAAGTCCTAGGGTTTCCCCCGGCACGCGAATGGCCGTGGGGAAGGGGGTATCACCGACGCCCCTCAGGATGGTCTGGCAACGCCCACGTGCGCAGCCGCGCCGATGGCGAACGAGCCGCCATAGATTTCTCCCGCCCCGAAACCACCACCCCCACCTCAGACAATCGGAAGCGCATAGCCCAACACGCCGCCCACCAGCCTGCGCCACCACGGATACCGCACCATCTTCACCGTTTTGCTGAGGCCACCAACACGAGACCTGAAGGTAGGACGAGAAGACACCGAGCTCGGAGGCAACCGCACCGCAGCCGACAGGAGGGAACAACCTCCACCACCGCGCGGAGCCAATGGACATGGCGACAGGGACTTGCCAGGCCACCACCGGCCCGGCCGGACCCCAACGGGTCCGGACAGTCCCTGCAGCCACGCTGCAGCACGCCGGCCGCTGGAGCAACCACCACCGCAGCCACGACCCCTTCATCACACCACCAGGGAGCCATGCCGTCTCGACCGGACCGCAGGCTCGCCCCAGCCCAGATGGGGCCCGAAAGGGCCCAGATCTGGGCCGAGCGGGCACCGCCGGCCAGCCGCCCACCGCGTCGAGGGCACCCGAGGCCCGCAGGATGCCGCCGCCGAGCCTCACCGCCGCCAGCCGAGCCTCACCGCTGCTGGGCAGGAGGGAGCCCCGACTCTCCCTCCCGACGGCGCCACCCGGGCACGCCGGAGGCCGCAGCCGACGACGGCGAAGGGGGATGAGGGAGGAGGAGGACCGAGACAGGAAGGAGGGCAGTGGGGCGCTCCGCCGCCTCGGGGGGCAGCAGGAGAGCCGGGGGAGGGGCAGAGGGGGGAGGGACCAGGGGGCGCGCGCGAGGCGGCCGGTGCTGGCGGGAGGGGGCGAGGACGGCCGGCGGTGGTGGGGAGGAACCCTAGCTCGGGTCACGGGTCGCAGGAGCGAGGCCCGTAGTCCTACAATGGATCAACGCTCAGTGTCCAAACAGTTTCATGTGAGATTTAGTAGTATAATTAGGTGACATAAGAAATTAGACAAAGGCTGTTTTGATCCATACACATATGGACTGACGGCAACAACTACATGTCTTATTTAGAGATTTATGACTGCTTCTCAAAACCGCAGAGTAGGTCGTGCCATATCGTGTGTGTTACTTGGTCGTGTCCTTTCTTCGACTAGGCACCTTCGCAACCACTTGAGCAGCAGTGTAGCACCATGTCTCAGGCTAGAACAGAGGGCTATTATTCTTACTCATTTGCCACCTAATTTATATGGTTTTGCTATGAACCAATCCTATTTGGCAATATATTGCATCACTGTATACCATAGAAGAACCATCTAAACCAGTTATCCTCGACTATCGGTATAATTTGCTTTTGGTGTATCATCCTATCTTTCAATAGAGGGCTACTGTTCTTACTCATTTGCCACCTAATTTATATTTATAACTGATTTATATGGTTATTCTATGGCATAGCAGATTGGTTCTGCTATGTGCCAATCCCTAATTTATATTCTTCTATGCTATCTTTTGAAATAGGCGTATGCGTTTGTCTGAAAAGAAGTGTTATGCTTTGGTGTTGTTGTATGTTCCAGAGGGGATAGAGAGGAAGCCATTTGCACTCACCAGTAAGTTGCGCAAGGCTACAACCTCCCTCGGTGAGTACTGCCTCGGCTACAACCTCCCTCGGTGAGCTCCATCTTCCTCATGTTCCTCTGCTTCGGCTATTGTCATGGCTATGTTGATGTGGTGCTCGTCTCGTTCATGCTCTATGCCCTGCTCATGCATCAGTTCCTACACATAAATCCCCAAGACCAACTCTGGTTGATGCTAAAATGTGATGAGGTGGGGGTGCGGCGGTCTGCATCCACACGCTGCTCGGCGTCACTAGGTCGTCGACACAGATCCTCATGCCCATGCCGTTCAACACGCCACAACTCTTGCCCATAGATCCTCCAGTATTGATTGGCATGCCTTTGGTGGCTATAGCCACCATTGGATGGTTTTCTATCTATAAACAGAGAAGCTTTCTTTTACTTGAGAACTGAAGGGATCATGTTACCTAGTGCAAAGGGAATTGTCTTTGTACACATATTGATTTATTTACATGTATATGAGATCCATGATTTATGGCTCATACCTGATCCATATGAACTGGGAAGCTTTCTTTTCTTCTTAGACATATATCTATCCATTGATATGGAATCTCTTTTTTTATTATTATTTAACATAGTTTTTTGCTAGCAGTTAAAACAATCCTAAACAATCTGGAAACATATAGTTTTGAATAGACATATTATTTTGCTTAAGAGTTTAGTCTATGCATGTTTGGTTCCTGTCAGTTTAGTTAGTGGCCTATATGAATTCTATTTGGCCCATGGTATTTTTGTACAGTTATTGATTTGCTAACATATATTCTAAACTTAATTTTGTTAGCACTTATATGGTGTTCTTTCTTATAATATCTTTTTATCTGATGGAAGCTTACTCTGTTCACGAGAGTTTCTCCATGTTTATGAAGAAAAGATTTGGGTTCAGAGCACCTTCAGATATATGAATTTGTTTTCTAATTCTTGTTGGTTAGTCACAAAGCATTAATTTTTCTTTGCTTTACAATTTTTCAGGAGTAATGGAATGTTAATTGGCCAGTGGCGGCATGTTCAAGTGTGGGAAATGATGAGCTCCTGCTTCTTTTTATGCCAGCTCTATGCCGTAGGTGAGCTGCGACCTTCTTCCCCACAAGTTCGTGATAATCAGTTATCCTCGAGGGAATTGTGATTGTGATTAATATCTTTAGATGTTGGCCATATTTTGTCAGTACTCACTGTTCTTTCATTTATCCTCATTTTTTAATTGTATTGGCCTTTGATATATACAACTGAAATCGATGTGCCAAACAACAAGAAATAGAAGTAACAAGAAATATCTATATATTGGAAGATTTTGAATGCCATTTTATTAGAGTAGTTCTAAAATGTTGCATCATCATTTTTCCATTTGTGTTGTTTCTCATAGTTTTAAACTAAAAGGAGGAGCTATAAAAATTGTCCTTTATCTTTCATTTTTTATGTTGAAGCGGCTACGTAATATCTGTCCAAAGCAATTCTCTTTTAGATGTGATGTCCGATGTATTCCAGTTTATAGTAGATGATACAAAGGTGTTATCCCTGTCTTATGTGTTTCATGATAGTTCACACGATTCTCTTAATTAGCATTTTGAGTATAGTCTCTTAAACAATCTGGTTAGAAGAAAACTAGAATGAAAACATGCGTAGTTAAATCTTTTTTTTAGAAAAGGAGGAGGAGGCCCGGCCTCTGCATCTGGGCGATGCATACGGCCACTTTATTAATTATTCTCACAAGACCTTACAAAGTTATACGACAGTAAGACTAAAGCCACCATCTAAGCAACAACTGTCGCTACTCCAAACAAACATCGCAGCCAAACAAATATCGCAGCCAAACCTAAATATCTAAGACCTGAGGTCCCAACCAGGACGCCAGCCGGGTATGGGGCACCTACCAATCCGATGCACTTCTCAACCAGGATGCCTGCCGGGTATGAGGCCACCGCAGCCATCTGCCTCCAATTCATCTTCAGTTCTGTACTGCTGCACCACCTTGCCCGGTCTCTCTGCCATCGACGCCACCATGATGCCTGATAACGTCACCCTCCTGCGCGAGTCCCACGCCACACATCGCGCGCCGAGTCTCCACTGCGCCACACCGTCGAGAATCGCCACCATTAATGTGCAGGATGAATCACCGCACCATCAATTATTCCGTCCACTGGTCCCTCGAGCCCGTGTACACCTCCAAGAATGACGCCCCAAGAGGTAAACGACACAATAATGCCGCCATTATCCGATCTACTGATCTAGGGTTTCCCCCGAAGGTAGCAGATAGTGGCCTGGAACTTCTCAACAGCGATGCCTTCAACAAGGGAACAACACCAAATAGTGCCACCATCGCCAGCCTCGGCAGCAGCCGCGAGCAGGTCTTCACCCAAATGTGTTCCAATGGCCTCCATCAAGAGTCTTGTGCACGGATCGTCCACCACCGCGGCTGCCGCGTCGCCCATCGCAAGTCCACAGCCGCCGACACAATCCTCCGACGTCCGGGGCCGCCGCCTCGGGATCCAGCCCTCGCTGAAAGCCGAGTCCTGCTGCCGCACGCCCGATGCGCATCGGACCGGGACGCCGCCGGCCGCTACCAGGCCCCGACTAGATCTGGGAAGAGGAATCAACCTCCACCGCAGCATCTAGCCACGCACCGGAGCATCCAAGCACCGCCAGCGCCCGCCACAGAGCCCCGCACCCCTAGCTTGCCGCGCCCGCAAGTCCATACCGAAGCTCGCGCGGCCCTCCTCCAGCCGCTAGATGCTCCCAAGATGAGAGGGAAGAAGAGACATAGGGGAAACGCCCCGCCGCCGCCGTCACTGGAGCCCGCTCAGGCTTCGCCGGCGGTTCCTCAGGCAGCGGCGCGATGTGGGAGGAGAAGGGGAGGGCGGTGGGTGTCGCTGGGAGTCGCCCCCCGTGTCGCCAGAGGAGGGCGACGCGGGGGCTAGTTGGGGCACCTTGCGTAGTTAAATCTGAATGCATATATTATTTCGAGGTAAATATGAATCCATATACTGGTTGTTAAGGAGTATTACATGATTTTTATTTTCTCAGTTGTATGGAAGTGTTAGTTCTTTCCAGTTCTTTGGAATAACGGTTGTACATTTTCTTATTCATGCTATTTGGACCGAATTTGCAGAACCATTAAAGTCTCAGCTAGGATTTTGACTTGGTTATCTGGTTTTGGTTTTTTATCTATGCACATGCAATGCTCTTAAGGCTTGCAGAGCTGGTGAATTCCCCTAATCTTCTCTTTATTTTGAGCACCATTTTGTTTGTGGTGCTCAACATTTCACTCCAACTTTTTAGTTCCATTCTTAGCTATGGTATGTTGTGTGATGCTAAAACCTGCCTCGAACAAATAGATGGTGCATAGATGGATTATGAAATTGTTAATGTGGCTATCCGTTCCCCAGACAACGAGGTGCACGCTTCTCATCCAGCTCACCGTTGCCTCGCCACTGTTCCTCATGTGCCCTTCCTCTCTCTCTTGTGTGGTACCTACTTTTTCTTCCGCCTCTTCCTTATCTGTTTGGCGTTCACAGTTGGATCAGGAGAGGGGCGTCACTTGCGGTTGGACCGGAGAAGAAAGTGACTAGAGAGGGAACTGACGATGGGAGAGGTGATTTCTTGCCTCCTTGTCTGATCATCTGTACCTGATATCTTTTAATGTTCTCCTCTCATCAAGGTCTTCTGCCGTCCTGCTGCTCATTTACAGTCATTTTCTTGTTGGGATGCGGTTAGTGTTTGGTGCTGGATCCAAAAGTAATTGCCATCTATTGGTGCGCTTAATGTTTGATAGTCGGATTGCTGGTCCCATAGTAGGTGCTGCTCCTTTCTCATTCCTTCCTTCACGCCTTTCTACGTGGATGCTCGATCTTTTATCTGTTGTTCACATTTTCCTTTGTATGATGATTTTATTCCTCCTGAAGATAATCAATTATGTTGTTAATCCCCAGTAATTAAATTATGACAAGGAATTTGGTTTCATACAACTTTTAGATAAATTATTTTTGTATAGATGATAGTTGATGTTCTGGGATGGTGAATGTTTCAGTTTTTTTACCTTATACAGTGAAATGTTCATCCAAATAAATGGGGAATCCCTTGGTGTACACTTCTGTGCTACAACATGGGTGCAAAATTAGGAGAACAACTGATCTGTCTTTATGGTGCATGCTTAATTGAATTAATGTGGCCTTTTTGGTGCATATATCTAGCTCTGATTGGTTATGTGGTTTCTCTGATTATTACAAATTAACAAAATTAGTGTGACCTTATTTAAAATTTTGGTCGAGAATAAACATTCATAGAGACCTAATTAAGATTGATTAAACCTCATGTATTATATGTTTGTTAGTTCCTTTATACCCCAAAAGAAAAAAATCCGACTAACAAAACTCTGTCAATCATTAATAATGCAGCGTATAATAATTTGTAACATGTATGATCTCAAGTGAACCTGGCAATGGTTAGTTGGAAACGTCTGTTTCTAATTGAAGTATAGCCTGTAAAAATAATTATAGCAAGGTTGTGTTTACATTTGTACCAGCAAGCGAATCCAGTATCAACTACAGTGTGCAATAATACAATAGGTAGATAGCTCATGTGATTCAGACAGTTATGAAACTCAAATGACAAATGTAGGATGAATGGAGCAAACATCAATGACCGCATACGGATCAATGACGATGAAGGTGTTAATTCCCACCTCTATTTTTATGACTGCTTATGGATCGGAATCTATTAGATTAGTATATAGCACACGTTGTCATTCCTTGCTTAATAGACATGCACTGCTCTGTTTGTCATGGCTGCTCTGCACTAAATGCATGATGTTTCACTTTAGCCCGAGTCTTCTGTTCGGTAGTTGTTGTTTCTTCCTGAAACAAAACTGACAGTTTGTATGATTGATTACTCAGAGAGCCACATTCGCACAAGGAAATCTAAACAACCGGCTGGGTATTGACAAGAAGTACCAATTTAAGAGGATAGTGAGAGAGCTCGGAGGGAAGAAAGCAGTTGATGGCCATATAGGCATCACGTCCGCGACAAGTAGACCGAAACGATTCTGCATCTACTATTATTACTCCACACATCGACTGCTATCCAGCATGCATCTAGAGTATTATGTTCATAAGAACAGAGTAACACATTAGGCAAGATGACATGATGTAGAGGGATAAACTAAAGCAATATGATATAAACCCCATATTTTTATCCTCGATGGCAACAATACAATACGTGCCTTGCTGCCCCTGCTGTCACTAGGAAAGGACACCACAAGATTGAACCCAAAGCTAAGCACTTCTCCCATTGCAAAAAAGATCAATCTAGTAGGCCAAACCAAACTGATAATTCGAAGAGACTTGCAAAGATATTTAAATCATGCATAAAAGAATCCAGAGAATAATCAAATACTATTCATAGATAATCTTGACCATAAACCCACAATTCATCAAATCTCGACAAACACACCGCAAAATGAATTACATCGAATAGATCTCCAAGAGAATAGAGGAGAACTTTGTATTGAGATCCAAAGAGAGAGAAGAAGTCATCTAGCTAATAACTATGGACCCGAAGGTTTGTGATAAACTACTCACACATCATTGGAGAGGCTATGGTGTTGATGTAGAAGCCCTCCGATCATTGGAGAGGCTATGGTGTTGATGTAGAAGCCCTCCGTGATCGATCCCCCCTCCGGTGGAGCGCCGGGAAAGGCCCCAAGATGGGATCTCATGGGTACAAAAGGGTGCGGCGGTGGAAATAGGGTTTCGTGGTGCTCCTGGATGTTTTCAGGGTATATGGGTATATATAGGAGGAAGAAGTACGTCGGTGGAGCTGCGATGGGCCCACGAGGGTGGGGGGCGCGCCTACCCCCCTGGGCGCGCCCTCCTGCCTCGTGGCCTCCTCGATTCTTTCTTGATGTCCAGTCCAAGTCTCTTGGATCACGAAACACTGAAATAGGCAAAAACAGCAATTTGCACCGGGCCTTTGGTTAGTAGGTTAGTCCCAGAAATAATATAAAAAGTATATTAAAGCCCATTAAACATCCAAAACAGATAATATAATAGCATGGAACAATAAAAAATTATAGATACGTTGGAGACGTATCAGGGGGCGCCTCCCCGGAGCCGGAGCAAGCGGGGTGGGCCGGGCACCCTCGTTGATGACGAGAGTGCCACTGCGGGTGCGGTGCCCGAGCGGCGTCTCCTCCGGCTCAGGCTTGATTGGGCGGAGCGCGGCCGGCGAGCCGGAGCTCGACGACGAGGACGACCCCGGCTCCATCCGCCGCGGCATCCAGGAGCTACCACGATGGCGAGAGGACGGCCGCGGCGGGTACTCGAGGCGCGGCACGTTGCCGCACTCGATGTGGTCGAGGACGACCTCGAGGGTGCGGCCGGGCACGCCCCACAATTCGCGCCGCCCGTCGGCGTTGTGGTGCCCTGCGGGATGAGACAGTTGGTGGAGGCGATCTGCTCCTCGCGGCGGCATTGGAAGTACATGGTCCAGAGGGTGTGGCTGTCGGCGGCGTAGCGCGGCTCGTTCCGCCGCTTCCCCGTCAGGGACGAGCGGACGCGGGTGAAGAAATTACTGTTGAGCAATTGACAGAATTGAGCATAGTTATGAGAATATCAAGGTATGATCATGTATATAGGCATCACGTCCGAGGTAAGTAGACCGACTCCTGCCTGCATCTACTACTATTACTCCACACATTGACCGCTATCCAACATGCATCTAGAGTATTAAGTTCAAGAGAACAGAGTAACGCTTTAAGCAAGATGACATGATGTAGAGGGATAAACTCATGCAATATGATATAAAACCCATCTCGTTATCCTCGATGGCAACAATACAATATGTGCCTTGCTGCCCCTACTGTCACTGGGAAAGGACACCAGAAGATTGAACCCAAAGCTAAGCACTTCTCCCATTGCAAGAAAGATCAATCTAGTAGGCCAAACCAAACTGATAATTCAAAGAGACTTGCAAATATAACCAATCATACATAAAAGAATTTAGAGAAGATTCAAATATTGTTCATAGATAAACTTGATCATAAACCCACAATTCATCGGTCTCAACAAACACACCGCAAAAGAAGATTACATCGAATAGATCTCCACAAGAGAGGGGGAGAACTTTGTATTGAGATCCAAAAAGAGAGAAGAAGCCATCTAGCTAATAACTATGGACCCGTAGGTCTGAAGTAAACTACTCACACTTCATCGGAGAGGCTATGGTATTGATGTAGAAGCCCTCCGTGATCGATACCCCCTCCGGCGGAGCTCCGGAACAGGCCCCAAGATGGGATCTCATGGATTCAGAATGTTACGGCGGTGGAATTAGGGTTTTGGCTCCGTATCTGGTAGTTTGGGGGTACGTAGGTATATATAGGAGGAAGGAGTACGTCGGTGGAGCAATGTGGGCCCCACGAGGGTGGAGGGCGCGCCTGGGGGGGGGGGGGGGGGTAGGCGCGCCCCCTACCTCGTGCCTTCCTGGTTGATTGCTTGACGTAGGGTCCAAGTCCTCTGAATCATGTTCGTTCCGAAAATCACGTTCCCGAAGGTTTCATTCCGTTTTTACTCCGTTTGATATTCTTTTTCTATGAAACTCTGAAATAGGCAAAAAACAACAATTCTGGGCTGGGCCTACGGTTAATAGGTTAGTCCCAAAAATAATATAAAAGTGTATAATAAAGCCCAATAATGTTCAAAACATGATATAATATAGCATGGAACAATAAAAAATTATAGATACCTTGGAGACGTATCAAGCGTCCCCAAGCTTAATTCCTGCTCGTCCTCGAGTAGGTAAATGATAAAAACAGAATTTTTGATGTGGAATGCTACTTGGCATAATTTCAATGTAATTCTCTTAATTGTGGTATGAATATTCAGATCCGAAAGATTCAAGACAAAAGTTCAATATTGACATAGAAATAATAATACTTCGAGCATACTAACTAAGCAATTATGTTTCTTCAAAATAACATGGCCAAAGAAAGTTATCCCTACAAAATCATATAGTCTGGCTATGCTCCATCTTCACCACACAAAGTATTTAAATCATGCACAACCCCGATGACAAGCCAAGCAATTGTTTCATACTTTTAGTGTTCTCAAACTTTTTCAATGTTCACGCAATACATGAGCGTGAGCCATAGACATAGCACTATATGTGGAATAGAATGGTGGTTGTGGAGAAGGCAAAAGGGGAGAAGATAGTCTCACATCAACTAGGCGTATCAACGGGCTATGGAGATGCCCATTAATAGAAATCAACGTGAGTGAGTAGGTATTGCCATGCAACGGATGCACTAGAGCTATAAGTACATGAAAGCTCAACAAAAAGAACTAAGTGGGTGTGCATCCAACTTGCTTGCTCACGAAGACCTAGGGCATTTTGAGGAATCCCATCGTTGGAATATACAAGCCAAGTTCTATAATGAAAAATTCCCACCAGTATATGAAAGTGATAATATAGGAGACTCTCTATCATGAAGATCATGGTGCTACTTTGAAGCACAAGTGTGTAAAAAAGGATAGTAGTATTGCGCCTTTTTATTTATTTACTATTTTTTGGGCCTTCTTTTTTTATTCGGCGTTTCTCTTTTTTGGGACAATACTCTATGAATTATGATCATCACACTTCTATTTGTTTGCATCTCAATGATTACAAGTCGATACTAGAACAAAGTATGACTCTATATGAATGCCTCCGGCGGTATACCGGGATAGCAATGATGCATGAGTGACTTACATGAAAGAATTATGAACGGTGGCTTTGCGACAACTAAAATGTCAACTACGTGATCATGCGAAGCAATATGACAATGATGGAGCGTGTCATAGTAAACGGAACGGTGGAAAGTTGCATGGCAATATATCTCGGAATGTCTATGGAAATGCCATGATAGGTAGGTCTGGTGGCTGTTTTGAGGAAGGTATATGGTGGGTGTATGATACCGGCGAAAGGTGCGCGGTATTAGAGAGGCTAGCAATGGTGGAAAGGTGAGAGTGCGTATAATCCATGGACTCAACATTAGTCATAAAGAACTCACATACTTATTGCAAAAATCTATTAGTTATCAAAGCAAAGTACTACGCGCATGCTCCTAGGGGTATAGATTGGTAGGAAAAGACCATCGCTCGTCCCCGACCGCCACTCATAAGGAGGACAATCAATAAATACATCATGCTCCGACTTATTAACATAATGGTTCACCATACGTGCATGCTATGGGAATCACAAACTTCAACACAAGCATTTCTCCAATTCACAACTACTCAACTAGCACGACTCTAATATCACCATCTCCATATCTCAAAACAATCATCAAGTTTCAAACTTCTCATAGTATTCAACACACTCATAAGAAAATTTTATTATTAATCTTGAATGCCTAACATAATTAAAGCAAATTACCATGCTGTTTTGTAGGACTCTCAAAATAATCTAAGTGAATCATGAGAGAACAATGGTTTCTATAAAACAAATCTACCAACGTGCTCTAAAAGATATAAGTGAAGCACAAGAGCAAAAACTATATAACTAAAAAGATATAAGTGAAGCACATAGAGTATTCTAACAATTTCCGAATCATGAGTGTCTCTCTCAAAAATGTGTGTGCAGCAATGATGATTGTGGAAAACTAAAAAATAAAGACTCAAATAAGACAAGACGCTCCAAGCAAAACACATATCATGTGGTAAATAAAAATATAGCTCCAAGTAAAGTTACGATAGAAGTAGACGAAAGAGGGGATGCCTTCCGGGGCATCCCAAAGCTTTGGCTTTTAGGTGTCCTTAGATTATCTTAGGGTGCGATGGGCATCCCCAAGATTAGGCTGTTGCCACTCCTTGTTCCATAATCCATCAAATCTTTTACCCAAAACTTGAAAACTTCACAACACAAAACTTAAAGTAGAAAATCTCGTGAGCTCCGTTAGCGAAAGAAAACAAAACACCACTTCAAGGTACTGTAATGAACTCATTATTTATTTATATTGGTGTTAAACCTACTGCATTCCAACTTCTCTATGGTTTATAAACTATTTTACTAGCCATAGATTCATCAAAATAAGCAAACAACACACGAATAACAGAATCTGTCAAAAACAGAACAGTCTGTAGTAATCTGTAGTTAACGCAAGATCTGGAACCCCACAAATTCTAAAATAAATTGCTGGACGTGAGGAATTTATTTATTAATCATCTGCAAAAATAATTAAATAAATATCACTTTCCAAATAAAAATGGCAGCAGTTCTCGTGAGCGCTAAAGTTTCTGTTTTTTTACAGCAAGATTAAAAAGGCTTTCCCCAAGTCTTCCCAACGGTTCTACTTGGCACAAACACTAATTAAACACAGAAAACACAACCAAAATAGAGGCTAGATAAATTATTTATTACTAAACAGGAGCAAAAAAAAAGGAATAAAAATAAAATTGGGTTGCCTCCCAACAAGCGCTATCGTTTAACACCCTTAGCTAGGCATAAAAGCGAAGATAGATCTAGGTATTGCCATCTTTGGTAGGAAATCCATAAGTGGCTCTCATAATAGATTCATATGGTAATTTAATTTTCTTTCTAGGGAAGTGTTCCATGCCTTTCCTTAACGGAAATTGGAATATAATATTCCCTTCCTTTATATCAATAATTGCGCCAATCGTTCTAAGGAAAGGTCTACCAAGAATAATAGGACATGAAGGATTGCAATCTATGTCAAGAACAATAAAATCCACGGGCACATAATTCCTATTTGCAAAAATAAGAACATCATTAATTCTTCCCATAGGTTTCTTAATAGTGGAATCCGCAAGGTGCAAGTTTAAAGAGCAATCATCAAAATCACGGAAACCTAGCAAATCACACAAAGTCTTTGGAATCGTGGAAACACTAGTACCCAAATCACACAAAGCATAACACTCATGATCTTTAATCTTAATTTTAATAGTAGGTTCCCACTCATCATCAAGTTTTCTAGGGATAGAAACTTCCAACTCAAGTTTTTCTTCATAAGATTGCATCAAAGCATCAACGATATGTTTGGTAAAGGCTTTATTTTGACTATAAGCATGAGGAGAATTTAGCACGGATTGCAACAAGGAAATACAACCTATCAAAGAGCAACTATCATAATTAAATTCATTGAAATCCAAAATAGTGGGTTCATTAATATTTAAAGTTTTGACTTCTTCAATCCCACTTTTAACAATTTTAGCATCAAGATCTAAAGACTCTGAATTTTTGGAACGTCTTCTAGGTAAAGGTGGATCATATTCAGTCCCATAATTATCAAGATTCATATTACAAAACAAAGATTTAATAGGGGACACATCAATAACTTTTATATCTTCATCTTTATTATCATGGAAACTAGAAGAACACACTTTTATAAAACAATCTTTCTTAGCACGCATTCTAGCGGTTCTTTCTTTGCACTCATCAATGGAAATTCTCATGGTTTTGAGAGACTCATTGATATCATGCTTAGGAGGAATAGATCTAAGCTTCAAAGAATCAACATCAAGAGAAATTCTATCAACGTTCCTAGCCAACTCATCAATCTTAAGCAATTTTTCTTCAATCAAAGCATTGGAATTCTTTTGCGAGGTAATAAATTCTTTAATATTAGATTGAAAATCAGAGGGCATCTTATTAAAATTTCCATAAGAATTGTTTTAGGAATTACCATAATTATTAGAGAAATTACTAGGATACGGCCTAGGATTAAAGTTTCCTCTATACGCATTGTTACCAAAATGATTCCTACCAACAAAATTCACATCCAAAGATTCATTATTATTCTCAATCAAAGTAGACAAAGGCATATCATTAGGATCAGAAGAAACACTTTTATTAGCAAATAATTTCATAAGGTCATCCATCTTACCACTCAAAACATTAATTTCTTCTATCGCATGCACTTTCTTATTAGTAGATCTTTCAGTGTGCCATTGAGAATAATTAACCATAATATTATCTAGGAGTTTAGTAGCTTCTCCTAAAGTGATTTACATAAAAGTGACTCCCGCGACGGAATCTAAAAGATTTCTAGAAGCAAAATTCAATCTAGCATAAACTTTTTGTATAATCATCCACAAATTCAAACCATGTGTAGGGCAACTACGTATCATTAATTTCATCCTCTCCCAAGCTTGTGCAACATGTTCATGATCAAGTTGCTTAAAATTCATAATATCGTTTCTAAGAGAGATGATCTTAGCGGGAGGAAAATACTTAGAGATAAAAGCATCTTTGCACTTATTCCATGAATCAATACTATTTCTAGGCAAAGACGAAAACCAAGCTTTAGCACGATCTCTAAGAGAAAAAGGAAATAGCTTCAATTTAACAATATCATTAACCACATATTTCTTCTTTTGCATATCACACAAATCAAAGAAGTTGTTTAGATGAGTAGCGGCATCTTCACTAGGAAGGCTAGAAAACGGATCTTTCATGACAAGATTCAGCAAAGCAGCATTAATTTCAGAAGATTCAGCATCGGTAAGAGGAGCAATCGGAGTGCTAATAAAATCATTGTTGTTGGTATTGGTAAAGTCACGCAGTTTGGTATTATCTTGAGCCATCGTGACAAGCAAGCAATCCAACACACAAGCAAACAAGAAACAGGCAAAAAGAGGCGAATAGAGAAAGAGAGGGAGGATGGAGAGAGAGAGGGCGAATAAAACGACAAGGGTGAAGTCGGGGGGAGAGGAAAACGAGAGGCAAAAGGCAAATAATGTAATGCGGGAGATAAGGGTTTGTGATGGGTACTTGGTATGTTGACTTTTGCGTAGACTCCCCGGCAACGGCGCCAGAAATCCTTCTTGCTACCTCTTGAGCACTGCGTTGGTTTTCCCATGAAGAGGAAAGGGTAGAGGAAAGGGTGATGCATCAGAGAAGCGTAAGTATTTCCCTCAGTTTTTGAGAACCAAGGTATAAATCTAGTAGGAGGCCACGCACGAGTCCCTCGCACCTACACAAACAAATAAACTCCTCGCAACCAACGCGATAAAGGGGTTGTCAATCCCTTCACGGTCACCTATGAGAGTGAGATCTGATAGATATGATAAGATAATATTTTTGGTATTTTTATGATAAAGAGAAATAAAGATGCAAGTAAAATAAATGGAAAAGGAAATAACTAAGTATTGGAAGATTATTATGATGGAAAATAGACTCGGGGGCCATAGGTTTCACTAGATGCTTCTCCCGAGAGCATTAGTATTACGGTGGGTGAAGAAATTACTGTTGAGCAATTGACATAATTGAGCATAGTTATGAGAATATCTAGGTATGATCATGTATATAGGCATCACGTTTGAGACAAGTAGACCGACTCCTGCCTGCATCTACTACTATTACTCCACACATCGACCGCTATCCAGCATGCATCTAGAGTATTAAGTTGAAGAGAACAGAGTAACGCTTTAAGCAAGATGACATGGTGTAGAGGGATAAACTCATGCAATATGATATAAACCCCATCTTGTTATCCTCGATGGCAACAATACAATACGTGCCTTGCTGCTCCTACTGTCACTGGGAAAGGACACCACAAGATTGAACCCAAAGCTAAGCACTTCTCCGATTGCAAGAAAGATCAATCTAGTAGGCCAAACCAAACTGATAATTCAAAGAGACTTGCAAAGATAACCAATCATACATAAAAGAATTCAGAGAAGATTCAAATATTGTTCATAGATAAACTTGATCATAAACCCACAATTCATCGGTCTCAACAAACACACCGCAAAAGAAGATTACATCGAATAGATCTCCACAAGAGAGGGGGGAACTTTGTATTGAGATCCAAAAAGAGAGAAGAAGCCATCTAGCTAATAACTATGGACCCAAAGGTCTGAAGTAAACTACTCACACTTCATCAGAGAGGCTATGGTGTTGATGTAGAAGCCCTCCGTGATCGATGCCCCCTCCGGCGGAGCTCCGAAAAAGGCCCTAAGATGGGATCTTGCGGATACAGAAAGTTACGGCGGTGGAATTAGGGTTTTGGCTCCATATCTGGTAGTTTGGGGGTACGTAGGTATATATAGGAGGAAGGAGTACGTCGGTGGAGCAACATGGGCCCCACAAGGGTGGAGGGCACGCCTGGGGGGTAGGCACGCCCCTACCTCGTGCCTTCTTGGTTGATTGCCTGACGTAGGGTCCAAGTCGTCTGGATCATGTTCGTTCCGAAAATCACGTTCCCGAAGGTTTCATTCCGTTTGGACTCCGTTTGATATTCTTTTTCTGTGAAACTCTGGAATAGGCAAAAAACATCAATACTGGGTTGGGCCTCCGGTTAATAGGTTGGTCCCAAAAATAATATAAAAGTGTATAATAAAACCCAGTAATGTCCAAAACAGGATATAATATAGCATGGAACAATAAAAAATTATAGATACGTTGGAGACGTATCAACGCAGCCGGTGCTCAACCTCCACGTCCCCGGCACCCACATGTCCGTTGGGTGCCGGGTACTCCGCCTCGTACAACAGCAGCGCCTCCGCCTCTTGGGGGTGGCGGCGGCCGAAGCCGTTTGCCGCCGCACCATCACCTGGGTACCTCTCGGCCATCTTTCTCGTCAGCGAGAAGAGGGGAGTGTCGCTATCTACGCCGGGGAGGAGGGAAAGTGAGAGCTGTGGCGTCCACCGGCGGGGAGGTCGCCTTTTATAGCCATCGCAGGGCGGCGACGGCCTGCATGCCGGGCGACGCGTTCATGCGCGTTCACCGCGCCGCCTGTGAGGCATCAATGGAGGCTAACCGGCATGGCAGAGCGGCAGCCTTCGCACTGATTCCCGCAGGAACCAAGGCGATGAGGGCGACGAAGCGGCGTCTTGCTGACTCGGCGGGCCCATCTGCTTTCACGCCAAAACCGCTCGCCCGGCGCCCCCGAGTGCCCCCAGCGTGCCGGGTTCGGCCAAGGTCCGCCGGCGCCAATTTCGGCCCAAACCGGCGAAAGACGGGCTCCTGGGGCCCGACTGGCCGATTTTTGGGCGCTGGCGCTGAAAAATCGCCTGGGGAGGGCCTGTTGGGGGCGCGGCTGGAGATTCTCTTAAACTGCAGGTTACACTCACTATTGGTTTAGTGTCCAAACAGTTGAGAAACAGGGTTTCCCCCCGCTTTAGATTATAAAGCAACGTCCAACCGATACAACCAGCTTGCTGGGGCCGCAACACAAACAAGCCCAAAAGAAAAAGGAGAGAAAGAAAAAAATTAACAAATGCCGACGCCGGCAGCTCAACTAAGCAAAGATGACCGACACCCGCTGCACCCACCGAAGAAGAACCACCGACCGCCAAAGACTCTAAAGCCTCGCGCACCAAGCAACATCTTCAAGAAGAAATGCGATGATGACACCGCTACTGCCCGGACAAGTCCCAGACAAGTCCTAGGGTTTCCCCCGGCACGCGAATGGCCGTGGGGAAGGGGGTATCACCGACGCCCCTCAGGATGGTCTGGCAACGCCCACGTGCGCAGCCGCGCCGATGGCGAACGAGCCGCCATAGATTTCTCCCGCCCCGAAACCACCACCCCCACCTCAGACAATCGGAAGCGCATAGCCCAACACGCCGCCCACCAGCCTGCGCCACCACGGATACCGCACCATCTTCACCGTTTTGCTGAGGCCACCAACACGAGACCTGAAGGTAGGACGAGAAGACACCGAGCTCGGAGGCAACCGCACCGCAGCCGACAGGAGGGAACAACCTCCACCACCGCGCGGAGCCAATGGACATGGCGACAGGGACTTGCCAGGCCACCACCGGCCCGGCCGGACCCCAACGGGTCCGGACAGTCCCTGCAGCCACGCTGCAGCACGCCGGCCGCTGGAGCAACCACCACCGCAGCCACGACCCCTTCATCACACCACCAGGGAGCCATGCCGTCTCGACCGGACCGCAGGCTCGCCCCAGCCCAGATGGGGCCCGAAAGGGCCCAGATCTGGGCCGAGCGGGCACCGCCGGCCAGCCGCCCACCGCGTCGAGGGCACCCGAGGCCCGCAGGATGCCGCCGCCGAGCCTCACCGCCGCCAGCCGAGCCTCACCGCTGCTGGGCAGGAGGGAGCCCCGACTCTCCCTCCCGACGGCGCCACCCGGGCACGCCGGAGGCCGCAGCCGACGACGGCGAAGGGGGATGAGGGAGGAGGAGGACCGAGACAGGAAGGAGGGCAGTGGGGCGCTCCGCCGCCTCGGGGGGCAGCAGGAGAGCCGGGGGAGGGGCAGAGGGGGGAGGGACCAGGGGGCGCGCGCGAGGCGGCCGGTGCTGGCGGGAGGGGGCGAGGACGGCCGGCGGTGGTGGGGAGGAACCCTAGCTCGGGTCACGGGTCGCAGGAGCGAGGCCCGTAGTCCTACAATGGATCAACGCTCAGTGTCCAAACAGTTTCATGTGAGATTTAGTAGTATAATTAGGTGACATAAGAAATTAGACAAAGGCTGTTTTGATCCATACACATATGGACTGACGGCAACAACTACATGTCTTATTTAGAGATTTATGACTGCTTCTCAAAACCGCAGAGTAGGTCGTGCCATATCGTGTGTGTTACTTGGTCGTGTCCTTTCTTCGACTAGGCACCTTCGCAACCACTTGAGCAGCAGTGTAGCACCATGTCTCAGGCTAGAACAGAGGGCTATTATTCTTACTCATTTGCCACCTAATTTATATGGTTTTGCTATGAACCAATCCTATTTGGCAATATATTGCATCACTGTATACCATAGAAGAACCATCTAAACCAGTTATCCTCGACTATCGGTATAATTTGCTTTTGGTGTATCATCCTATCTTTCAATAGAGGGCTACTGTTCTTACTCATTTGCCACCTAATTTATATTTATAACTGATTTATATGGTTATTCTATGGCATAGCAGATTGGTTCTGCTATGTGCCAATCCCTAATTTATATTCTTCTATGCTATCTTTTGAAATAGGCGTATGCGTTTGTCTGAAAAGAAGTGTTATGCTTTGGTGTTGTTGTATGTTCCAGAGGGGATAGAGAGGAAGCCATTTGCACTCACCAGTAAGTTGCGCAAGGCTACAACCTCCCTCGGTGAGTACTGCCTCGGCTACAACCTCCCTCGGTGAGCTCCATCTTCCTCATGTTCCTCTGCTTCGGCTATTGTCATGGCTATGTTGATGTGGTGCTCGTCTCGTTCATGCTCTATGCCCTGCTCATGCATCAGTTCCTACACATAAATCCCCAAGACCAACTCTGGTTGATGCTAAAATGTGATGAGGTGGGGGTGCGGCGGTCTGCATCCACACGCTGCTCGGCGTCACTAGGTCGTCGACACAGATCCTCATGCCCATGCCGTTCAACACGCCACAACTCTTGCCCATAGATCCTCCAGTATTGATTGGCATGCCTTTGGTGGCTATAGCCACCATTGGATGGTTTTCTATCTATAAACAGAGAAGCTTTCTTTTACTTGAGAACTGAAGGGATCATGTTACCTAGTGCAAAGGGAATTGTCTTTGTACACATATTGATTTATTTACATGTATATGAGATCCATGATTTATGGCTCATACCTGATCCATATGAACTGGGAAGCTTTCTTTTCTTCTTAGACATATATCTATCCATTGATATGGAATCTCTTTTTTTATTATTATTTAACATAGTTTTTTGCTAGCAGTTAAAACAATCCTAAACAATCTGGAAACATATAGTTTTGAATAGACATATTATTTTGCTTAAGAGTTTAGTCTATGCATGTTTGGTTCCTGTCAGTTTAGTTAGTGGCCTATATGAATTCTATTTGGCCCATGGTATTTTTGTACAGTTATTGATTTGCTAACATATATTCTAAACTTAATTTTGTTAGCACTTATATGGTGTTCTTTCTTATAATATCTTTTTATCTGATGGAAGCTTACTCTGTTCACGAGAGTTTCTCCATGTTTATGAAGAAAAGATTTGGGTTCAGAGCACCTTCAGATATATGAATTTGTTTTCTAATTCTTGTTGGTTAGTCACAAAGCATTAATTTTTCTTTGCTTTACAATTTTTCAGGAGTAATGGAATGTTAATTGGCCAGTGGCGGCATGTTCAAGTGTGGGAAATGATGAGCTCCTGCTTCTTTTTATGCCAGCTCTATGCCGTAGGTGAGCTGCGACCTTCTTCCCCACAAGTTCGTGATAATCAGTTATCCTCGAGGGAATTGTGATTGTGATTAATATCTTTAGATGTTGGCCATATTTTGTCAGTACTCACTGTTCTTTCATTTATCCTCATTTTTTAATTGTATTGGCCTTTGATATATACAACTGAAATCGATGTGCCAAACAACAAGAAATAGAAGTAACAAGAAATATCTATATATTGGAAGATTTTGAATGCCATTTTATTAGAGTAGTTCTAAAATGTTGCATCATCATTTTTCCATTTGTGTTGTTTCTCATAGTTTTAAACTAAAAGGAGGAGCTATAAAAATTGTCCTTTATCTTTCATTTTTTATGTTGAAGCGGCTACGTAATATCTGTCCAAAGCAATTCTCTTTTAGATGTGATGTCCGATGTATTCCAGTTTATAGTAGATGATACAAAGGTGTTATCCCTGTCTTATGTGTTTCATGATAGTTCACACGATTCTCTTAATTAGCATTTTGAGTATAGTCTCTTAAACAATCTGGTTAGAAGAAAACTAGAATGAAAACATGCGTAGTTAAATCTTTTTTTTAGAAAAGGAGGAGGAGGCCCGGCCTCTGCATCTGGGCGATGCATACGGCCACTTTATTAATTATTCTCACAAGACCTTACAAAGTTATACGACAGTAAGACTAAAGCCACCATCTAAGCAACAACTGTCGCTACTCCAAACAAACATCGCAGCCAAACAAATATCGCAGCCAAACCTAAATATCTAAGACCTGAGGTCCCAACCAGGACGCCAGCCGGGTATGGGGCACCTACCAATCCGATGCACTTCTCAACCAGGATGCCTGCCGGGTATGAGGCCACCGCAGCCATCTGCCTCCAATTCATCTTCAGTTCTGTACTGCTGCACCACCTTGCCCGGTCTCTCTGCCATCGACGCCACCATGATGCCTGATAACGTCACCCTCCTGCGCGAGTCCCACGCCACACATCGCGCGCCGAGTCTCCACTGCGCCACACCGTCGAGAATCGCCACCATTAATGTGCAGGATGAATCACCGCACCATCAATTATTCCGTCCACTGGTCCCTCGAGCCCGTGTACACCTCCAAGAATGACGCCCCAAGAGGTAAACGACACAATAATGCCGCCATTATCCGATCTACTGATCTAGGGTTTCCCCCGAAGGTAGCAGATAGTGGCCTGGAACTTCTCAACAGCGATGCCTTCAACAAGGGAACAACACCAAATAGTGCCACCATCGCCAGCCTCGGCAGCAGCCGCGAGCAGGTCTTCACCCAAATGTGTTCCAATGGCCTCCATCAAGAGTCTTGTGCACGGATCGTCCACCACCGCGGCTGCCGCGTCGCCCATCGCAAGTCCACAGCCGCCGACACAATCCTCCGACGTCCGGGGCCGCCGCCTCGGGATCCAGCCCTCGCTGAAAGCCGAGTCCTGCTGCCGCACGCCCGATGCGCATCGGACCGGGACGCCGCCGGCCGCTACCAGGCCCCGACTAGATCTGGGAAGAGGAATCAACCTCCACCGCAGCATCTAGCCACGCACCGGAGCATCCAAGCACCGCCAGCGCCCGCCACAGAGCCCCGCACCCCTAGCTTGCCGCGCCCGCAAGTCCATACCGAAGCTCGCGCGGCCCTCCTCCAGCCGCTAGATGCTCCCAAGATGAGAGGGAAGAAGAGACATAGGGGAAACGCCCCGCCGCCGCCGTCACTGGAGCCCGCTCAGGCTTCGCCGGCGGTTCCTCAGGCAGCGGCGCGATGTGGGAGGAGAAGGGGAGGGCGGTGGGTGTCGCTGGGAGTCGCCCCCCGTGTCGCCAGAGGAGGGCGACGCGGGGGCTAGTTGGGGCACCTTGCGTAGTTAAATCTGAATGCATATATTATTTCGAGGTAAATATGAATCCATATACTGGTTGTTAAGGAGTATTACATGATTTTTATTTTCTCAGTTGTATGGAAGTGTTAGTTCTTTCCAGTTCTTTGGAATAACGGTTGTACATTTTCTTATTCATGCTATTTGGACCGAATTTGCAGAACCATTAAAGTCTCAGCTAGGATTTTGACTTGGTTATCTGGTTTTGGTTTTTTATCTATGCACATGCAATGCTCTTAAGGCTTGCAGAGCTGGTGAATTCCCCTAATCTTCTCTTTATTTTGAGCACCATTTTGTTTGTGGTGCTCAACATTTCACTCCAACTTTTTAGTTCCATTCTTAGCTATGGTATGTTGTGTGATGCTAAAACCTGCCTCGAACAAATAGATGGTGCATAGATGGATTATGAAATTGTTAATGTGGCTATCCGTTCCCCAGACAACGAGGTGCACGCTTCTCATCCAGCTCACCGTTGCCTCGCCACTGTTCCTCATGTGCCCTTCCTCTCTCTCTTGTGTGGTACCTACTTTTTCTTCCGCCTCTTCCTTATCTGTTTGGCGTTCACAGTTGGATCAGGAGAGGGGCGTCACTTGCGGTTGGACCGGAGAAGAAAGTGACTAGAGAGGGAACTGACGATGGGAGAGGTGATTTCTTGCCTCCTTGTCTGATCATCTGTACCTGATATCTTTTAATGTTCTCCTCTCATCAAGGTCTTCTGCCGTCCTGCTGCTCATTTACAGTCATTTTCTTGTTGGGATGCGGTTAGTGTTTGGTGCTGGATCCAAAAGTAATTGCCATCTATTGGTGCGCTTAATGTTTGATAGTCGGATTGCTGGTCCCATAGTAGGTGCTGCTCCTTTCTCATTCCTTCCTTCACGCCTTTCTACGTGGATGCTCGATCTTTTATCTGTTGTTCACATTTTCCTTTGTATGATGATTTTATTCCTCCTGAAGATAATCAATTATGTTGTTAATCCCCAGTAATTAAATTATGACAAGGAATTTGGTTTCATACAACTTTTAGATAAATTATTTTTGTATAGATGATAGTTGATGTTCTGGGATGGTGAATGTTTCAGTTTTTTTACCTTATACAGTGAAATGTTCATCCAAATAAATGGGGAATCCCTTGGTGTACACTTCTGTGCTACAACATGGGTGCAAAATTAGGAGAACAACTGATCTGTCTTTATGGTGCATGCTTAATTGAATTAATGTGGCCTTTTTGGTGCATATATCTAGCTCTGATTGGTTATGTGGTTTCTCTGATTATTACAAATTAACAAAATTAGTGTGACCTTATTTAAAATTTTGGTCGAGAATAAACATTCATAGAGACCTAATTAAGATTGATTAAACCTCATGTATTATATGTTTGTTAGTTCCTTTATACCCCAAAAGAAAAAAATCCGACTAACAAAACTCTGTCAATCATTAATAATGCAGTGTATAATAATTTGTAACATGTATGATCTCAAGTGAACCTGGCAATGGTTAGTTGGAAACGTCTGTTTCTAATTGAAGTATAGCCTGTAAAAATAATTATAGCAAGGTTGTGTTTACATTTGTACCAGCAAGCGAATCCAGTATCAACTACAGTGTGCAATAATACAATAGGTAGATAGCTCATGTGATTCAGACAGTTATGAAACTCAAATGACAAATGTAGGATGAATGGAGCAAACATCAATGACCGCATACGGATCAATGACGATGAAGGTGTTAATTCCCACCTCTATTTTTATGACTGCTTATGGATCGGAATCTATTAGATTAGTATATAGCACACGTTGTCATTCCTTGCTTAATAGACATGCACTGCTCTGTTTGTCATGGCTGCTCTGCACTAAATGCATGATGTTTCACTTTAGCCTGAGTCTTCTGTTCGGTAGTTGTTGTTTCTTCCTGAAACAAAACTGACAGTTTGTATGATTGATTACTCAGAGAGCCACATTCGCACAAGGAAATCTAAACAACCGGCTGGGTATTGACAAGAAGTACCAATTTAAGAGGATAGTGAGAGAGCTCGGAGGGAAGAAAGCAGTTGATGGCCATATTTGGCGCCTTCTGGTGCAAACAGTGAAAGTCTTTAGTGAGCATATATTCATGTCACTACCAGAAAATCAGCTTAGGCCGACGGCCCCCGTCGGCATAGATAGACCTATCCCGACAGCCTAGGACAGGCCGTAGGCATAGAAAGGCCGTCGGCATACGTCTATCTATGCCGACGGCCCCGTCGGCATAGATGAGGCCGTCTGGACCGCTCGAGATACGCCTACAGCGCTGACCGTTTGACGGCATTGGAACTACGCTGACGGGAGGTAACAGCGGCCGTCGGCATAGAGTTGCTGAGATCACCGATGCGCGTCGTCGACACATCATCGATCCGAGCGAGTGGGGGGCCGTTGTGTGGAAGAGATACCCTAAAGAAACCTAAGCTGTCGTTTCTGAAAGTTTGGGGATGCGATGCTTATGTCAAGAAACTTCAACCTAAAAAGCTCGAACCCAAATCGGAAAAATGCGTCTTCATAGGATACCCTAAAGAAACTATTGGGTATACCTTCTACCTCAGATCAGAAGGCAAGATCTTTGTTGCCAAGAATGGATCCTTTCTAGAGAAAGAGTTTCTCTCGGAAGAAGTAAGTGGGAGGAAAGTAGAACTTGATGAAGTATTGCCTCTTGAACCGGAGAGTGACACAGCTCAAGAAAATGTTTCTGAGGTGCCTGCACCAACTAGAGAGGAAGTTAATGATGATGATCATGAAACTTCAGATCAAGTTGCTACTGAACTTCGTAGGTCCACAAGGACACGTTCGCACCAGAGTGGTACGGCAACCCTATCCTGGAAATCATGTTGTTAGACAATGGTGAACCTTCGAACTATGAAGAAGCAATGACGGGCCCAGATTCCGACAAATGGCTGGAAGCCATGAAATCCGAGATAGGATCCATGTATGAAAACGAAGTATGGACTTTGACTGACTTGCCCGATGATCGGCGAGCCATAGAAAATAAATGGATCTTTAAGAAGAAGACATACCCGGATGGTAATGTGACCATCTATAAGGCTCGGCTTGTCGCTAAGGGTTATCGACAAGTTCAAGGGGTTGACTACGATGAGACTTTCTCACCCATAGCGAAGCTGAAGTCCGTCCGAATCATGTTAGCAATTGCCGCATTCTATGATTATGAGATATGGCAAATGGACGTCAAAACGGCATTCCTTATTGGTTTCCTTAAGGAAGAATTGTATATGATACAGCCGGAAGGTTTTGTCGATCCTAAGAATGCTGACAAGGTGTGCAAGCTCCAACGCTCAATCTATGGGCTGGTGCAAGCATCTCGGAGTTGGAACATTCGATTTGATGAGATGATCAAAGCGTTTGGGTTTACGCAGACTTATGGAGAAGCCTGTGTTTACAAGAAAGTGAGTGGGGGCTCTGTAGCATTTCTCATATTATATGTGGATGACATACTATTGATGGGAAATGATATAGAATTCTTGGAAAGCATAAAGGCCTACTTGAACAAGTGTTTTTCAATGAAGGACCTTGGAGAAGCTGCTTATATATTAGGCATCAAGATCTATAGAGATAGATCGAGACGCCTCATTGGTCTTTCACAAAGTACGTACCTTAACAAGATATTGATGAAGTTCAATATGGATAAGTCCAAGAAGGGATTCTTGCCTGTATTGCAAGGTATGAGATTGAGCACGGCTCAATGCCCGACCACGGCAGAAGATAGAGAAAAGATGGGTGTCGTCCCCTATGCCTTGGCCATAGGGTCTATCATATATGCCATGCTGTGTACCAGACCTGATGTAAACCTTGCCGTAAGTTTGGTAGGAAGGTACCAAAGTAATCCCAGCATGGAACACTGGACAGCGGTCAAGAATATCCTGAAGTACCTAAAGAGGACTAAGGATATGTTTCTCGTTTATGGAGGTGACGAAGAGCTCGTCGTAAAGGGTTACGTCGATGCTAGCTTCGACACAGATCTGGATGACTCTAAGTCACAAATCGGATACGTGTATATTTTGAATGGTGGGGCAGTCAGCTGGTGTAGTTGCAAGCAAAGCGTCGTGGCGGGATCTACATGTGAAGTGGAGTACATGGCAGCCTCGGAGGTAGCACAAGAAGCAATCTGGATAAAGGAGTTCATTACCAACCTAGCAGTTATTCCCAATGCGTCGGGCCCGATGACTCTCTTCTGTGACAACACTGGAGCTATTGCCCTTACCAAGGAGCCCATGTTTCACAGGAAGGCCAGGCATATCAAGCGTCGCTTCTACTCCATTCGTGAAAATGTTCAAAATGGAGACATAGATATTTGTAAAGTGCATACAGACCTGAATCTCGCAGATCCGTTAACTAAACCTCTTCCTCGAACAAAACATGATCAACACCAGAACTCTATGGGTGTTCGATTTATCACAATGTAACTAGATTATTGACTCTAGTGCAAGTGGGAGACTGTTGGAAATATGCCCTAGAGGCAATAATAAAATGGTTATTATTATATTTCCTTGTTCATGATAATTGTCTATTGTTCATGCTATAATTGTGTTATCCGAAAATCGTAATACATGTGTGAATACATAGACCACAACAAGTCCCTAGTGAGCCTCTAGTTGATTAGCTCGTTGATCAATAGATGGTTACGGTTTCCTGACCATGGACATTGGATGTCATTGATAATGGGATCACATCATTAGGAGAATGATGTGATGGACAAGACCCAATCCTAAGCATAGCGCAAGATCGTGTAGTTCGTCTGCTAAAGGCTTTTCTAATGTCAAGTATCTTTTCCTTAGACCATGAGATTGTGCAACTCCCGGATACTGTAGGAATACTTTGGGTGTGCCAAACGTCACAACGTAACTGGGTGACTATAAAGGTGCACGATGGGTATCTACGAAAGTGTCTGTTGGGTTGGCACGAATCGAGACTCGGATTTGTCACTCGGTATGACGGAGAGGTATCTCTGGGTCCACTCGGTAAGACATCATCTTAATGAGCTCAATATGACTAAGGGTTGGTCAAGGGATGATGTGTTACGGAACGAGTAAAGTGACTTGCCGGTAACGAGATTGAACGAGGTATTAGGATACCGACAATCGAATCTCGGGCAAGTAACGTACCGATTGACAAAGGGAATTGTATACGGGATTGCTTGAATCCTCGACATCGTGGTTCATCCGATGAGATCATCATGGAACATGTAGGAGCCAACATGGGTATCTAGATCCCGCTGTTGGTTATTGGGCGGAGAGTTGTCTCGGTCATGTCTGCATGGTTCCCGAACCCGTAGGGTCCACACACTTAAGGTTCGATGTGCTAGGGTTATTAGGAAGACTTGTATGTGATTACCGAATGTTGTTCGGAGTCTCGGATGATATACCGGACGTCACGAGGAGTTCCGGAATGGTCCGGAGGTGAAGATTTATATGTGGGAAGTTGTCATACGGTCACCGGAAAGGTTCGGGGACATATCGGTGTTATACCGGGGCCACCGGAGGGGTTCCGGGGGTCCACCGGGAGGGGCCTCCTCTCTCGGAGGGCCTCATGGGCCGTAGTGGAAAGGGAACCAGCCCTTGGAGGGCTGGGCGTATCCCCCCCTGGGCCCATGCGCCTAGGTTGGGGGGGGGACACTAGAGGGGGCGCCCCCCTTGCTTGGGGGGCAAGCCACCCCGCTTGGCCACCGCCCCCCTCTAGATCTCATCTTGAGGGGGCCGTCCCCCTTCCCCCTTCCCCTATAAATAGAGGGGCATGAGGAGGGCTGCACACCACATCAAAGGCGCAGCCCCTCCCCTCCCAAACACCTCTGCTCCTCCGTTAAGAGCTCGCGAAGCCCTGCCGGAGTACTGCCGCTCCACCACCACCACGCCATCGTGCTGCTGTTGGAGCTCTCTTCCTCAACCTCTCCCTCCTCCTTGCTGGATCAAGGCGCGGGAGACGTCTCCGCTCCGTACGTGTGTTGAACACGGAGGTGCCGTCCGTTCGGCGTGAGGATCATTGGTGATTTGGATCACGCCGAGTACAACTCCATCAACCCCATTCTCTTGAACGCTTCCGCTCGTGATCTACGAGGGTATGTAGATGCACTCCTCTCCCTCTAATTGCTAGATGACTCCATAGATTGATCTTGGTGATGCGTAGAAAATTTTAAATTTCTACTACGAACCCCAAAAGTAAGTTGCATGGCAATATATCTCGGAATGGTTATGGAAATGCCATAATAGATAGGTATGGTGGCTATTTTGAGGAAGATATATGGTGGGTGTATGGTACCAGCGAAAGTCGTGTGGTACTAGAGAGGCTAGCAATGGTGGAAGGGTCCGAATGCGTATAATCCATGGACTCAACATTAGTCATAAAGAACTCACATACTTATTGCAAATATCTATTATTTATCGAAACAAAGTACTACGCACATGCTCCTAGGGGGATAGATTGGTAGGAAAAGACCATCACTCGTCCCCGACCGCCACTCATAAGGAAGACAGTCAATAAATAAATCATGTTCCGACTTAATCACATAACGGTTCACCATACGTACATGCTACGGGAATCACAAACTTTAGAACAAGTATTTCTCAAATTCACAACTATTCAACTAGCATGACTCTAATATCACCATCTTCATATCTCAAAATAATCATCATGTATCAAAATTCTCACAGTATTCAATGCACTTTTTATGATAGTTTTTATTATACCCATCTTGGATGCCTATCATATTAGGACTAATTTTATAGCCAAAGCAAATTACCATGCTGTTCTAAAAGACTCTCAAAATAATATAAGTGAAGCATGAGAGATCAATGATTTCTATAAAATAAAACCACCATCGTGCACTAAAAGATATAAGTGAAGCACTAGAGCAAAATTATCTAGCTCAAAAAATATAAGTGAAGCACATAGAGTATTCTAATAAATTCTGATTCATGTGTGTCTATCCAAAAGGGGTTTACAACAAAGATGATTGTGGTAAAATAAAAAACAAAGACTCAAATCATACAAGACGCTCCAAGCAAAACACATATGTGGTGAATAAAAATATAGCCTCAAGTAAAGTTACCTATAGATGAAGACGAAAAAGGGGATGCCTTCCGGGGCATCCCCAAGCTTAGGATTTTGGTTGTCCTTAAATTGTACCTTGGGGTGCCTTGCACATCCCCAAGCTTAGGTTCTTGCCACACCTTATTCCAAAATCCATAAAACCTTTACCCAAAACTTGAAAACTTCACAACACAAAACTCAACATAAAATCTCATGAGCTCCGTTAGTATAAGAAAACAAACCACCACTTCAAGGTACTGTAATGAACTCATTATTTATTTATATTGGTGTTAAACCTACTGTATTCGAACTTCTCTATGGTTCATACCCCCCGATACTAGCCATAGATTCATCAAAATAAGCAAACAACGCACGAAAAACAGAATCTGTCAAAACAGAACAGTCTGTAGTAATCTGTAGGTTTCGAATACTTATGTAACCGTAAAAATTCTGAAATAAATTGGTGGACTTGAGGAATTTGTCTGCTAATCATCTGAAAAAAGAATCAACCTAATCACACTCTCCAGTAAAAAATGGCAGCAAATCTCGTGAGCGCTAAAGTTTCTGTTTTTACAGCAAGATCGCAAAGACTTCCCCCAAGCCTTCCCAAAGGTTCTTCTTGGCACAAACACTAATTAAACACATAATACCACATCTAAACAGAAGCGATGAATTGTTTATTACTAAACAGGAACAAAAAAGAAGACACAAAAATATAATTGGGTCGCCTCCCAACAAGCGCTATCGTTTAACGCTCCTAGCTAGGCATAAAAATAAGAATAGATCTAGGTATTGTCATCTTTGGTATGCAATCCATAAGTGGCTCTCATAATAGATTCATAGGGTAATTTAATTTTCTTCATAGGAAAGTGTTTCATGCCTTTACTTAACAGAAATTGGAATCTAATATGTCCTTTTTTCATATCAATAATTGCACCAATCGTTCTAAGGAAAGGTCTACCAAGAATAATAGGACATGTAGGATTGCAATCTATATCAAGAACAATGAAATCTACGGGCACTTAATTCCTATTTGCAACAATAAGAACATTATTAATCCTTTCCATAGGTTTCTTAATTGTGGAATCCGCAAGATGCAAATTTAAAGAACAATCATCAAATTCACGAAAACCTAACATATCACACAAAGTTTTCGGAATCGTGGAAACACTAGCACCCAAATCACATAAAGCAAAGCATTAATGATCTTTAATTTTAATTTTAATAGTAGGTTCCCACTCATCATAAAGTTTTCTAGGGATAGAAACTTCTAATTCAAGCTTTTCTTCATAAGATTGCATTAAAGCATCAACGATATGTTTGGTAAAAGCTTTATTTTGATCATAAGCATGAGGAGAATTTAACACGGATTGCAACAAGGAAATACAATCTATCAAAGAGCAATTATCATAATTAAATTCCTTGAAATCCAAAATAGTGGGTTCATTGATATGTAAAGTTTTGACCTCTTCAATCCCACTTTTACCAATTTTTTGCATCAAGATCTAAAAACTCTGAATCATTGAGATGCCTTTTAACTAAAGTTGACTCATCTCCGGTCCCATCATTATCAAGATTCATATTGCAAAAAAAAGATTTAATAGGAGACACATCAATCACTTTTAGATCTTCATCCTTATTATCGTGAAAACTAGAAGAACACGCTTTTATAAAGCAATCTTTTTTTGCATGCATCCTAGCGGTTCTTTATTTGCACTCATCAATATAAATTCTCATGGCTTTGAGAGACTCATTGATATCGTGCTTAGGTGGAATAGATCTAGGTTTCAAAGAATCAACATCAAGAGAAATTCTATACACGTTCCTAGCCAACTCGTCAATCTTAGGCAATTTTTCTTCAAGCAAAGCATTAAAATTCTTTTGCGAAATCATAAATTCTTTAACATTAGTCTCAAAATCAGAGGGCATCTTGTTAAAATTTCCATAAGAGTTGTTGTAGGAATTACCATAATCATTAGAGGAATTACTAGGAAACAGCCTAGGATTAAAGTTTCCTCTATACGCGTTGTTACCGAAATTGTTCCTACCAGCAAAATTCACATCCATAGATTCATTATTATTCTCAATCAAATTAGACAAAAGGCATATCATTAGGATCAGAAGAAACACTCTTATTAGCAAACAATTTCATAAGTTAATCCATCTTTCCACTCAAAACATTAATTTCTTCTATAGCATGAACCTTTTTACTAGTAGATCTTTCGGTGTGCCATTGAGAATAATTAACCATAATATTATCTAGGAGTTTAGTAGCTTCTCCTAAAGTGATTTCCATAAAAGTGCCTTCCGCGGCCGAATCTAAAAGATTTTTAGAAGCAAAATTCAATCCAACATAATTTTTTTGTATGACCATCCATAAATTCAAACCATGTGAAGGGCAATTACGTATCATTAATTTCATCCTCTCCCAAGCTTGTGCAACATGCTCATGATCAAGTTGCGTAAAATTCATAATATTGTTTCTAAGAGAGATGATCTTAGCAGGAGGAAAATACTTAGAGATAAAAGCATCTTTGCACTTATTCCATGAATCAATACTATTTTTAGGTAAAGACGAAAACCAGGTTTTAGCACGATCTCTAAGCGAAAACGGAAATAGCTTCAATTTAACAATATCATTATTCACATCTTTCTTCTTTTGCATATCACACAAATCAACAAAGCTGTTTAGATGGGTAGCGGCATCTTCACTAGGAAGGCTAGAAAACAGATCTTTCATGACAAGATTCAGCAAAGCAGTATTAATTTCACAAGATTCAACATCGTAAGAGGAGAAATCGGAGTGCTAAGAAAATCATTATTGTTGGTATTGGAAAAGTCACACAATTTAGTATTGTCTTGAGCCATCATGACAAACAATCCAACACTCAAGCAAACAAGAGGCAAGCAAAAAGAGACGAACGGAAAAGAGGCGAGCAGAAAAGAGGGCGAATAAAACGGCAAGGGTGAAGTGGGGATAGGAAAATGAGAGGCAAATGGAAAATAATGTAATGCGAGGGATACGAGTTTGTGATGGGTACTTGGTATGTCTTGACTTGTGCATAGATCTCCCCGGCAACGGCGACAGAAATGGCCTGTTGCTGGGAGATCAAATCTTGACTTGACTTGGTGCAACCTACCTGGCAACGGCGCCAGAAATCCTTCTTGCTACCTCTTGAGCATGCGTTGGTTTTCTCTTGAAGAGGAAAGGGTGATGCAGCAAAGTAGCGTAAGTATTTCCCTCATTTTTTGATAACCCAGGTATCAATCCAGTAGGAGATTATACGCAAGTCACCTAGTACCTGCACAAACAAACAAGAACCTCGCAACCAACGCGATAAAGGGGTTGTCAATCCCTTCACGGTCACTTTTGAAAGTGAGATCAAATAGATATAATAAGATAAATATTTTTGGTATTTTTATGATATAGATTGGAAAATAAAGATTGCAAAATAAACAGCGCCAAAAATAGCTAGTTGACGGGAGATTAATATAATGGAGAATAGACCCGGGGCCATAGGTTTCACTAGTGGCTTCTCTCAAGATAGCAAATTCTACGGTGGGTGAACAAATTACTGTCAAGCGATTGATAGAAAAGTGAATAATTATGAGAATATCTAGGCATGATCATGTATATAGGCATCACGTCCGCGACAAGTAGACCGAAACGATTCTGCATCTACTACTATTACTCCACACATCGACCACTATCCAGCATGCATCTAGAGTATTAAGTTCATAAGAACAGAGTAACGCATTAGGAAAGATGACATGATGTAGAGGGATAAACTAAAACAATATAATATAAACCCCATCTCAAGATAGCTCGACGACGAGGACGACCCCGGCTCCATCCGCCGTGGCGTCCAGGAGCTACCACGATGGCGAGAGAAGGACGGCCGCGGCGGGTACTCGAGGAGCGGCATGTTACCGCACTCGATGTGGTAGAGGACGACCTCGAGGGTGCGGCCGGGCACGCCCCACCATTCGCGCCGCCCGTCGGCGTTGTGGCGCCCCGCGGGATGACACAGTTGGTGGAGGCGATCTGCTCCTCGTGGCGGCGTTGGAAGTACATGGTCCAGAGGGTGTGGCTGTCGGCGGCGTAGCGTGGCTCGTTCCGCCGCTTCTCCGTCAGGGACGAGCGGACGCGGGCGATCTCAGCCCGCCGCGCCGCCCCTTCAGGCACCGGTGGCAACAGGACGCCTGCTACCTCTTGAGCACTGCATTGGTTTTCCCTTGAAGAGGAAAGGGTGATGAAGCAGAGCAGCGTAAGTATTTCCCTCAGTTTTTGAGAACCAAGGTATCAATCCAGTAGGAGGCCACACACGAGTCCCTCGCACCTACACAAACAAATAAACTCCTCACCACCAACACGATAAAGGGGTTGTCAATCCCTTCACGGTCACCTACGAGAGTGAAATCTGATAGATATGATAAGATAATATTTTTCGTATTTTTATGATAAAGAGAAATAAAGATGCAAGTAAAATAAATGGCAAAGGAAGTAACTAAGTATTGGAAGATTAATATGATGGAAAATAGACCCGGGGGCCATAGGTTTCACTAGAGGCTTCTCTCAAGAGCATAAGTATTATGGTGAGTGAAGAAATTACTGTTAAGCAATTGACAGAATTGAGCATAGTTATGAGAATATCTAGGTATGATCATGTATATAGGCATCACGTCCGAGGTAAGTAGACCAACTCCTGCCTGCATCTACTACTATTACTCCACACATCGACCGCTATCCAGCATGCATCTAGAGTATTAAGTTCGAGAGAACAGAGTAACGCTTTAAGCAAGATGACATGATGTAGAGGGATAAACTCATGCAATATGATATAAACCCCATCTCGTTATCCTCGATGGCAACAATACAACACGTGCCTGTTGGGTAACGTAGTAATTTCAAAAAAATTCCTACGCACACGCAAGATCATGGTGATGCATAGCAACGAGAGGGGAGAGTGTAATCTACGTACCCTTGTAGATCGACAACGGAAGCGTTAGCACAATGTGGTTGATGTAGTCGTATGTCTTCACGACCCGACCGATCAAGCCCCAAAACTACGGCACCTCCGAGTTCTAGCACACGTTCAGCTAGATGACGATCCCCGGACTCCGATCCAGCAAAGTGTCGGGGAAGAGTTCCGTCAGCACGATGGCGTGGTGACGATCTTGATGTACTACCGTCGCAGGGCTTCGCCTAAGCACCGCTACAATATTATCGAGGACTATGGTGGAAGGGGGCACCGCACACGGCTAAGAATATGATCACGTGGATCAACTTGTGTCTCTAGGGGTGCCTCTTGCCTCCGTATATAAATGATCAAAGGGGCGGGTGCGGCCGGCCAGGAGAGGGCGCGCCAGGAGGAGTCCTACTCCCTCCGGGAGTAGGATTCCCCCCTTTCCTAGTTGGAATAGGATTCGGGAGGGGGGAAAGAGAAGAGAGAGAAGGAAGGGGGGGCGCCGCCCCCCTCTCCTTGTCCTATTCGGACTAGGGGGGGAGGGGCGCGCGGCCCAGCCCTGGCCACCTCTCCTCTCTTCCACTAAGGCCCACTAAGGCCCATATACCTCTCGGGGGGTTCCGGTAACCTCCCGGTACTCCGGTAAAATCCCGATTTCACCCGGAACACTTCCGATATCCAAATATAGGCTTCCAATATATCAATCTTTATGTCTCGACCATTTCGAGACTCATCGTCATGTCCCCGATCCCATCCGGGATTCTGAACTCCTTCGGTACATCAAAACTCATAAACTCATAATATAACTGTCATCGAAACCTTAAGCGTGCGGACCCTACGGGTTCGAGAACAATGTAGACATGACCGAGACATGTCTCCGGTCAATAACCAATAGCGGAACCTGGATGCTCATATTGGCTCCTACATATTCTACGAAGATCTTTTATCGGTCAGACCGCATAACAACATACGTTGTTCCCTTTGTCATCGGTATGTTACTTGCCCGAGATTCGATCGTCGGTATCTCAATACCTAGTTCAATCTCGTTACCGGCAAGTCTCTTTACTCGTTCCGTAATACATCATCTCACAACTAACTCATTAGTTGCAATGCTTGCAAGGCTTATGTGATGTGCATTACCGAGAGGGCCCAGAGATACCTCTCCGACAATCGGAGTGACAAATCCTAATCTCGAAATACGCCAACCCAACATGTACCTTTGGAGACACCTATAGAGCACCTTTATAATCACCCAGTTACGTTGTGACGTTTGGTAGCACACAAAGTGTTCCTCCGGTAAACGGGAGTTGCATAATCTCGTAGTCATAGGAACATGTATAAGTCATGAAGAAAGCAATAGCAACATACTAAACGATCGAGTGCTAAGCTAACGGAATGGGTCAAGTTAATCACATCATTCTCCTAATGATGTGATCCCGTTAATCAAATAACAACTCTTTGTCTATGGTTAGGAAACATAACCATCTTTGATTAACGAGCTAGTCAAGTAGAGGCATACTAGTGACGTTTAGTTTGTCTATGTATTCACACAAGTATAATGTTTCCGGTTAATACAATTCTAGCATGAATAATAAACATTTATCATGATATAAGGAAATAAAATAATAACTTTATTATTGCCTCTAGGGCATATTTCCTTCAGTGCCTTGCTGCCCCTACTGTCACTGGGAAAGGACACCGCAAGATTGAACCCAAAGCTAAGCACTTCTCCCATTGCAAGAAAGATCAATCTAGTAGGCCAAACCAAACTGATAATTCGAAGAGACTTGCAAAGATAACCAATCATACATAAAAGAATTTAGAGAAGATTCAAATATTGTTCATAGATAAACTTGATCATAAACCCACAATTCATCGGTCTCAACAAACACACCGCAAAAGAAGATTACATCAAATAGATCTCCACAAGAGAGGGGGAGAACTTTGTATTGAGATCCAAAAAGAGAGAAGAAGCCATCTAGCTAATAACTATGGACCTGTAGGTCTGAAGTAAACTACTCACACTTCATCGGAGAGGCTATGGTGTTGATGTAGAAGCCCTCCGTGATCGATACCCCCTCCGGCGGAGCTCCGGAAAAGGCCCCAAGATGGGATCTCGTGATACAGAAAGTTACGGTGGTGGAATTAGGGTTTTGGCTCCGTATTTGGTAGTTTGGGGGTACGTAGGTATATATAGGAGGAAGGAGTACGTCGGTGGAGCAATGTGGGCCCCACGAGGGTGGAGGGCGCGCTTGGGGGAGGGGGTAGGCGCGCCCCCTACCTCATGCCTTCCTGGTTGATTGCTTGATGTAGGGTCCAAGTCCTCTGGATCATGTTCGTTCCAAAAATCACGTTCTCGATGGTTTCATTCCGTTTGGACTCTGTTTGATATTCTTTTTCTGCGAAACTCTGAAATAGGCAAAAACAACAATTCTGGGCTAGGCCTCCGGTTTATAGGTTAGTCCCAAAAATAATATAAAAGTGTATAATAAACCCCAATAATGTCCAAAACATGATATAATATAGCATGGAACAATAAAAAATTATAGATACGTTGGAGACGTATCAACGTAGCCGGTGCCCAGCCTCCACGTCCCCGGCACCCACATGTCCGGGGGCGCCGGGTACTCCGCCTCGTATAACAGCCGCGCCTCCGCCTCTTGGGGGTGGCGGCAGCCGAAGCCGTTCGCCGCAGTGCCATCACCTGGGTACCTCTCGGCCATCTTTCTCGGTGGCGAGAAGAGGGGAGTGTCGCTATCTACGCCGGGGAGGAGGGGAAGTGAGAGCTGTGGCGTCCACCGGTGGGGAGGTCGCCTTTTATAGCCATCGCGGGGCGGCGACGGCTTGCATGCCGAGCGACGCGTTCACGCACGTTCACCGCGCCGCCTGTGAGGCATCAATGGAGGCTAACCGGCACGGCAGAGCGGCAGCCTTCGCACTAATTCCCGCGGGAACCAAGGCGATGAGGGCGACGAAGCGGCGTCTCGCTGACTCGGCGGGCCCATCTGCTTTCGCGACAAAACCGCTCGCCCCGGCGCCCCCGAGCACCCCCAGCGTGCCGGGTTCGGCCTGGATCCACCGGTGCCAATTTCGGCCCAAACCGGCGAAAGACGGGCTCCTGGGGGCACAACTTGGCCAATTTTTGGGCGCCGGCGCCGAAAAATCGCCTGGGGAGGGCCTGTTGGGCGCGCGGCTGGAGATGCTCTTAAACTGCAGGTTACACTCACTATTGGTTTAATGTCCAAACAGTTGAGAAAAAGGGTTTCCCCTGCTATAGATTATAAAGCAACGTCCAACCGATACAACCAGCTTGCTGGGGCCGCAACACAAACAAGCCCAAAAGAAAAAGGAGAGAAAGAAAAAAAATTAACAAATGCCGACGCCGGCAGCTCAACTAAGCAAAGACGACCGACACCCGCTGCACCCACCGAAGAAGAACCACCGCCCGCCAAAGACTCTGAAGCCTCGCGTACCAAGCAACATCTTCAAGAAGAAATGCGACGACGACACCGCTACTGCCCGGACAAGTCCCAGACAAGTCCTAGGGTTTCCCCCGGTACGCGAATGGCAGTGGGGAAGGGGGTATCACCGACGCCCCTCAGGACGGTCTGGCAACGCCCACGTGCGCAGCCGCGCCGATGGCAAACGAGCCGCCATAGATTTCTCCCACCCCGAAACCACCACCCCCACCTCAGACAATCGGAAGCGCACAGCCCAACACGCCGCCCACCAGCCTGTGCCACCACGGATACCGCACCATCTTCACCGTTTTGCTGAGGCCACCAACACGAGACCTGAAGGTAGGACGAGAAGACACCGGGCTCGGAGGCAACTGCACCACAGCCGATAGGAGGGAACAACCTCCACCACCGCGCGGAGCCAACGGACACGGCGACAGGGACTTGCCAGGCCACCACCGGCCCGGTCGGACCCCAACGGGTCCGGACAGTCCCTGCAGCCATGCTGCAGCACGCCGGCCGCCGGAGCCACCACCACCGCATCCACGACCCCTTCATCACACCACTAGGGAGCCACGCCGTCTCGACCGGACCGCAGGCCCGCCCCAGCCTAGATGGGGACCGAAAGGGCCCAGATCTGGGCCGAGCGGGCGCCGCCGGCCAGCCGCCCACCGCGCCGCCCCACAGCCAACGGCCACGCCACCGCGTCGAGGGCCCCCGAGGCCCGCAGGACGCTGCCGCCGAGCCTCACCGCTGCCAGCCGAGCAGCACCGCCGCTGGGCAGGAGGGAGCCCCGACTCTCCCTCCCGACGCACGGGGAAGGGACGTCCGCCGGCGCCGGCGCCACCCGGGCACGCCGGAGGCCGCAGCCGATGTCGGCGAAGGGGGATGAGGGAGGAGGAGGAGGATTGAGACAGGAAGGAGGGCAGTGGGGCACTCCGCCGCCTCGGGGGGCGGCAGGAGCGCCGGGGGAGGGGGAGGGGCAGAGGGGGGGGACCGGTGGGCGCGCGCGAGGCGGCCGGTGCTGGCGGGAGGGGGCGAGGATGGCCGGCAGTGGTGGGGAGGAACCCTAGCTCGGGTCGCGGGAGCGAGGCCCGTAGTCCTACAATGGATCAACGCTCAGTGTCCAAACAGTTTCATGTGAGATTTAGTAGTATAAATAGGTGACATAAGAAATTAGACAAAGGCCGGTTTGATCCATACACATATGGACTCACGACAACAACTACATGTCTTATTTAGAGATTTATGACTGCTTCTCAAAACCGCAGAGTAGGTCGTGCCATATCGTGTGAGTTACTTGGTCGTGTCCTTTCTTCGACTAGGCACCTTCGCAACCACTTGAGCAGCAGTGTAGCACCATGTCTCATGCTAGAACAGAGGGCTATTGTTCTTACTCATTTGCCACCTAATTTATATGGTTTTGCTATGAACCAATCCTATTTGGCAATATATTGCATCACTGTATACCATAGAAGAACCATCTAAACCAGTTATCCTCGACTACCGGTATAATTTTCTTTTGGTGTATCATCCTATCTTTGAACAGAGGGCTACTGTTCTTACTCATTTGCAGCCTAATTTATATTTATAACTGATTTATATGGTTATTCTATGGCATAGCAGATTGGTTCTGCTATGTGCCAATCCCTAATTTATATTCTTCTATGCTATCTTTTGAACTAGGCGTATGCGTTTGTCTGAAAAGAAGTGTTATGCTTTGGTGTTGTTGTAGGTTCCAGAGGGGGTAGAGAGGAAGCCATTTGCACTCGCCAGTAAGTTGCGCAAGGCTACAACCTCCCTCGGTGAGTACTGCCTCGGCTACAACCTCCCTCGGTGAGCTCCATCTTCCTCCTGTTCCTCTGCTTCGGCTACTGTCGTGGCTATGTTGATGTGGTGCTCGTCTGGTTCATGCTCTATGCCCTGCTCATGCATCAGTTTCTACACATAAATCCCCAAGACCAACTCTGGTTGATGCTAAAATGTGATGAGGTGGGGGTGCGGCAGTCTGCATCCACACGCTGCTCGGCGTCACTAGGTCGTCGACACAGATCCTCATGCCCATGCCGTTCAACACACCGCAACTCTTGCCCATAGATCCTACAGTATTGATTGGCATGTCTTGGGTGGCTGTAGCCCCCATTGGATGGTTTTCTATCTATAAACAGAGAAGCTTTCTTTTACTTGAGAACTGAAGGGATCATATTACCTAGCGCAAAGGGAATTTTCTTTGTACACATATTGATTTATGGGTGTGTCTAGGGCACATCTAGATGTGCTCTAGTTATTGCACATCTAAATGAGTGAATCAAACATAAAGCGGAAAAGAAAAAAGAAAAAGAAAATATCCACACGGATCTCAACGTAAGATCAATGACATAGAACTTAGATGTGCAATACTTATGGCACATCTAGATGTGCTTTAGCAAAACTGTTGATTTATTTACATGTATATGAGATCCACGATTTTATGGCTCATACCTGATCCATATGAACTGGGAAGCTTTCTTTTCTTCTTAGACATATATCTATCCATTGATATGGAATCTCTTTTATTATTATTATTTAACATAGTATTTTGCTAGCAGTTAAAATAATCCTAAACAATCTGGAAACATGTAGTTTTGAATAGACATATTATTTTGCTTAAGAGTTTAGTCTATGCATGTTTGGTTCCTGTCAGTTTAGTTAGTGGCCTATATGAATTCTATTTGGCCCATGGTATTTTTGTACAGTTATTGATTTGCTAGCATATATTCTAAACTTAATTTTGTTAGCACTTATATGGTGTTCTTTCTTATAATATCTTTTTATCTGATGGAAGCTTACTCTGTTCACAAGAGTTTCTCCATGTTTATGAAGAAAAGATTTGGGTTCAGAGCGCCTTCAGATATATGAATCTGTTTTCTAATTCTTGCTGGTTAGTCGCAAAGCATTAATTTTGCTTTGCTTTACAATTTTTCAGGAGTAATGGAATGTTAATTGGCCGGTGGCGGCATGTTCAAGTGTGGGAAATGATGAGCTCCTGCTTCTTTTTATGCCAGCTCTATGCCGTAGGTGAGCTGCGACCTTCTTCCCCACAAGTTCGTGATAATCAATTATCCTCGAGGGAATTGTGATTGTGATTAGTATCTTTAGACGTTGGCCATATTTTGTCAGTACTCACTGTTCTTTCATTTCTCCTCATTTTTTAAATGTATTGGCCTCTGGTATATACAACTGAAATCGATGCGCCAAACAACAAGAAATAGAAGTAACAAGAAATATCTATATATTGGAAGATTTTGAATGCCATTTTATTAGAGTAGTTCTAAAATGTTGCATCATCATTTTTCCATTTGTGTTGTTTCTCATAGTTTTAAACTAAAAGGAGGAGCTATAAAAATTGTCCTTTATCTTTTATTTTTTATGTTGAAGCGGCTACGTAATATCTGTCCAAAGCAATTCTCTTTTAGATGTGATGTCCGATGTATTCCAGTTTACAGTAGATGATACAAAGGTGTTATCCCTGTCTTATGTGTTTCATGATAGTTCACACGATTCTCTTAATTAGCATTTTGAGTATAGTCGCTTAAACAATCTGGTTAGAAGAAAACTAGAATGAAAACATGCGTAGTTAAATCTTTTTTTTAGAAAAGGAGGAGGATGCCCGACTTCTGCATCTGGGCGATGCATACGGCCACTTTATTAATTATTCTCACAAGACCTTACAAAGTTATATGACAGTAAGACTAAAGCCACCATCTAAGCAACAACTATCGCTACTCCAAACAAACATCGCAGCCAAACAAATATCGCAGCCAAACCTAAATATCTAAGACCTGAGGTCCCAACCAGGACGCCTGCCGGGTATGGGGTACCTACCAATCCGACACACTTCTCAACCAGGACGCCTGCCGGGTATGAGGCCGCCGCAGCCACCTGCCTCCAATTCATCTTCAGTGTTGTACTGCTGCACCACCTTGTCCGGTCTCTCTGCCATCGACGCCACCACGACGCCTGATAACGTCACCCTCCTGCTCGAGTCCCACGCCACACATCGCGCGCCGAGTCTCCACTGCGCCACACCGTCGAGAATCGCCACTATTAATGTGCATGATGAATCACCGCTCCACCAATTATTTCGTCCACTGGTCCCTCGAGCCCGTGTACACATCCAAGAATGACGCCCCAAGAGGTAAACGACACAATAATGCCGCCATCATCCTATCTACTGATCTAGGGTTTCCCCCGGAGGTAGCAGATAGTGGCCTGGAACTTCTCAACAGCGATGCCTTCAACAAGGGAACAACACCGAATAGTGCCGCCATCGCCGGCCTCGGCAGCAGCCGCGAGCAGGTCTTCACCCAAATGTGTTCCAATGGCCTCCATCAAGCGTCTTGTGCACGGATTGTCCACCACCGCGGCCGCCGCGTCGCCCGTTGCAAGTCCACAGCCGCATGCACAATCCTCCAACGTCCGGGGCCGCCGCCCCGGGATCCAGCCCTCGCTGAACGCCGAGTCCTGCTGCCGCACGCCCGATGCGCATCGGACCGGGACGCCGCCGGCCGCTACCAGGCCCCGACCAGATCTGGGAAGAGGAATCAACCTCCACCGCAGCATCTAGCCACGCACCGGAGCATCCAAGCACCGCCAGCGCCCGCCACAGAGCCCCGCACCCCTAGCTCGCCGCGCCCGCAAGTCCATACCGAAGCTCGCGCGGCCCTCCTCCAGCCGCTAGATGCTCCCAAGACGAGAGGGAAGAAGAGACATAGGGGAAACGCCCCGCCGCCGCCGTCACTGGAGCCCGCCCAGGCTTCGCCGGCGGCGCCTCAGGCGGCGGCGCGACGAGGGAGGAAAAGGGGAGGGCGGTGGGTGTCGCTGGGAGTCGCCCCCCGTGTCGCCAGAGGAGGGCGACGCGGGGGTTAGTTGGGGCACCTTGCGTAGTTAAATCTGAATGCATATATTATTTCGAGGTAAATTTGAATCCATATACTGGTTGTTAAGGAGTATTACATGCGCTTTATTTTCTCAGTTGTATGGAAGTGTTAGTTCTTTCCAGTTATTTGGAATAACGGTTGTACATTTTCTTATTCATGCTATTTGGACCGAATTTGCAGAACCGTTAAAGTCTGAGCTAGGATTTTGACCTGGTTATCTGGTTTTGGTTTTTTATCTATGCACATGCAATGCTCTTAAGGCTTGCAGAGCTGGTGAATTCCCCTAATCTTCTCATTATTTTGAGCACCATTTTGTTTGTGGTGCTCAAAATTTCACTCCAACTTTTTAGTTCCATTCTTAGCTATGGTATGTTGTGTGATGCTAAAACCTGCCTCGAACAAATAGATGGCACATAGATGGATGATGAAATTGTTAATGTGGCTATCCGTTCCCCAGAAGACGAGGTGCACGCTTCTCGTCCAGCTCACCGTTGCCTCGCCACTGTTCCTCAGGTGCCCTTCCTCTCTCTCTTGTGTGGTACCTGCTTTTTCTTCCGCCTCTTCCTTATCTGTTTGGCGTTCACAGTTGGATCGGGAGAGGGGCGTCACTTGCGGTTGGACCGGAGAAGGAAGTGACTAGAGAGGGAACTGACGATGGGAGAGGTGATTTCTTGCCTCCTTGTCTGATCATCTGTACCTGATATCTTTTAATGTTCTCCTCTCATCAAGGTCTTCTGCCGTCCTGCTGCTCATTTACAGTCATTTTCTTGTTGGGATGCGGTTAGTGTTTGGTGCTGGATCCAAAAGTAATTGCCATCTACTGGTGCTCTTGATGTTTGACACTCGGATTGCTGGTCCCATAGTAGGTGCTGCTCCTTTCTCATTCCTTCCTTCACGCCTTTCTACGTGGATGCTCGATCTTTTATCTGTTGTTCACATTTTCCTTTGTATGATGATTTTATTCCTCCTGAAGATAATCAATTATGTTGTTAATCCCCAGTAATTAAATCATGACAAGGAATTTGGTTTCATACAACTTTTAGATAAATTATTTTTGTATAGATGATAGTTGATGTTCTGGGATGGTGAATGTTTCAGTTTTTTTACCTTATACAGTGAAATGTTCATCCAAATAAATGGGGAATCCCTTGGTGTACACTTCTGTGCTACAACATGGGTGCAAAATTAGGAGAACAACTGATCTGTCTTTATGGTGCATGCTTAATTGAATTAATGTGGCATTTTTGGTGCATATATCTAGCTCTGATTGGTTACGTGGTTTCTCTAATTATTACAAATTAACCAAATTAATGTGACCTTATTTAAAATTTTGGTCGAGAGTAAACATTCATAGAGACCTAATTAAGATTGATTAAACCTCTTATATTATATGTTTGTTAGTTCCTTTATACCCCAAAAGCAAAAAAATCTGACTAACAAAACTCTGTCAATGATTAATAATGCAGTGTATAATAATTTGTAACATGTATGATCTCAAGTGAACCTGGCAATGGTTAGTTGGAAACGTCTGTTTCTAATTGAAGTATAGCCTGTAAAAATAATTATAGCAAGGTTGTGTTTACATTTGTACCAGCAAGCGAATCCAGTATCAACTACAGTGTGCAATAATACAATAGGTAGATAGCTCATGTGATTCAGACAGTTATGAAACTCAAATGACAAATGTAGGATGAATGGAGCAAACATCAATGACCGCATACGGATCAATGACGATGAAGGTGTTAATTCCCACCTCTATTTTTTATGACTGCTTATGGATCGGAATCTATTAGATTAGTATATAGCACACGTTGTCATTCCTTGCTTAATAGACATGCACTGCTTTGTTTGTCATGGCTGCTCTGCACTAAATGCATGATGTTTCACTTTAGCCTGAGTCTTCTGTTCGGTAGTTGTTGTTTCCCCCTGAAACAAAACTGACAGTTTGTATGATTGATTGCTCAGAGAGCCACATTCGCACAAGGAAATCTAAACAGCCGGGTAGGTATTGACAAGAAGTACCAATTTAAGAGGACAATGAGAGAGCTCTGAGGGAAGAACGCAGTTGATGGCCATATTTGGCGCCTTCTGGTGCAAACAATGGAAGTCTTTTAGTGAGCATATATTCATGTCACTACCAGAAAACCAGCTTAGGCCGACGGCCCCCGTCGGCATAGATAGACCTATCCCGACGGCCTAGGACAGGCCGTAGGCGTAGAAAAACTGTCGGCATACGTCTATCTATGCCGACGGCCCCGTCGGCATAGATGAGGCCGTCGGGATCGCTCGAGATACGCCTACAGCGCTGACCGTTTGACGACATTGGAACTACGCCGACGGGAGGTAACGGCGGCCGTCGGCATAGAGTTGCTGACATCACCGATGCGCGTCGTCGACACGTCATCGATCCGAGCGAGTGGGGGCCCGTTGTGTGGAAGAGATATGCCTACGGCATAGCCGTCGGCATAGGCCTAGACCTTACTGTAACGCCCCGAGACCGTTGCGCCAGGTGTCTACCAGTTATTTTCGCGTTGTTGCCATGTCATTTGCTTGCGTGTTGCTTTTTGCCATGTCATCATGTGCATTGCATCATCATGTTTTCAAAACTTCCATCCGTCCGGTTTCCCCCAGTTCTCTCCGTTGTCCGTTCTGAGCCCAGACACACTTGCACGCGCCCGCGGCACCTCTGAAATATTATTTTATAAGTGGCAGGAAAATGTTCTCAGAATGGGATGAAAGTTGGCGTGCGGTGTTGTTATGTTGTTAGTAGATCGCCTGCCAAGTTTCATCGCATTCGGAGTCTGTTTGACGCCTCAACGGTTAACTATAGTGGCATTATAGTCGGTCTAACGTCAGACGTTTTCGGTCTCCGGAAACGGTTGCCGGGTTGCATTCTTCCTCTCTTCTCAGTCCAACCACACACTTGACCTCGTTCGCCTAACCCCTCTTTGCACAGTACATCGACCCCTCGCCCGTGTCCGAAACTTCCCCGAACCCGAACCGGACTTTCGTTACCGTTGGGTCCGGATCATCCCCAAACATCCCCAAAACATCTCCGTTTTCTTATTTGGACTCCCTAGCCTATTTATTCTCGATTGTTCGATTTAAATCGAATGATCCAAACCCTCCCCTTTATCTTTATATAGATCAACTTCATACCTCATACCTAATCTAGCCTAACCTAAAACCTAGGAGGTTTGTCCCTCCCCGCCGCCACTCTCCCGTCGGGATCCACAACTAGCCAACCACCTCCCTCCCGTTTCAGCCACCGCTCAATTCCTTCGATCCAACCATCGGGCACCTCGACCACCTCCTTCCTCGGCCCCCTGCCCGGCGCTCCACCCCAACAAGCAGCAGCACCCGAGCGCTCCTCTCCTCGCTGGTGTGCCCTGCCTCCATTACGGCGCGTGGAATGGAACCCCCGTGCCCGGATCTCACCACCACCGCCTTTCCTCTGCCCGACTGCCGCTGCAGCTCATGGACACCACCAGCCAAGCTCTCCTCGTCGCCAGAGCCCCTCGATCCCGAGCTCCTCCTCCTCGCGACCCGCCGCCCCGGCGGACCACACCGCCGGCGACCACCTTCAGCAGACCCCTCTGCCACGCCCCTCCTCCTTCCTCCCTTCATCCCCTTCTCTAGTCCCTCAAGCTTTCTCAGTTCGGCTGTCACAGGACCCCCGTCATGGATGCAGGCTTCAAGCCACCATCGCTGCCGTCGACGCTGGCCATGGCCGTGCCACGCACCGGAGTGGAGCTTCAAAGGAGTTCGTTGTCGCCGCCAATCACCTCGGCTCTGGCCAGAACGAGCTCGACCCCTTCCTCTGCTTCGCCCCCTCGATCCCGCTGCTGCCTGCTTCGCTCGATTGAGCAGCGCCACCGCCGGAGTTCCTCGTCGCCGGGAACCGCCTCCCCGACCCTCGGACTGCCCGGATCCGCTGCGTCCACAGCCTGCCTCGTCTCCAGCGTCGCGCCAAGTCCCACGTCGCCGGCAGCGTTCCCTTCGTCCGTCGCCTGAGCCTGTTGCTGCCTACGTCCTTCAGTAACGAGCGACAGCTTGTTCGCCTCGCCTCGCGTTGACCACGGTCGGGCCACATCTTGCGCCAGGCCGAGCCGGCCCAGCTTCCCCCAACGCAGCCCGCTGCTGGCCTCACCTCGTCACCGACCTGGGCTAAGGCCCACAAGGTGAGCTGCGCCCCGCCCAAATCGCACCGCCCAGATCCACAGCCTTTTGGCCCGCGTGGTGTTTTTTCCCGCCTGGTGGATTTCTCAATTATCCACAGGAAAACTAGATTTGCAGAATAGCCCCTGAACTTCATGCATATAATAACTAATTAACCGTGCATCGGATTAAAATGTTTTATATATGTAACTTGCTTAGAATTTTGTATAGTTTTATAGTATGCTAATTTCATCCACGTTTAAAATGTTTAAAATGATGTTTTCTTATAATTTGCATAATTTTTATGTTAAAATGATTTATTTCATAACTAAATAACTGTAGCTCCAAACTTAGCAAATTTTATATGTAAATGGGGTTGAAAAAATGCATAGTTTAACATGGTGGCATTACTTTGCATGTTTAATAACTCTAATGTGTTTAGGGAATAACAGTAGCTAATTCATAATATGCATATGGGGATTTTTCGGAATTGTTGTTTGTTATTTCCGGCCTCATTTAAACTTGCCTAAATAGTTAGTTTACTCATGTTTCACCTCTTGCCATGTTAAGAACATTTAATCTTGTTGGGTACATAAACCGGAGTGAACTAAATAATTGAATGTGGTGTTTCGTCAACATGCAACCGTTGCATATTGAGCTCCACTTAATTTGTAGTTTTGTTTGTTGCACTTTGCCATGCCATGCCTCTTTAAACCGGACATGCATCATACTTGATTGTGCATCATGCCATGTTTATGCTTGTGCGTTTACCATGTTGCTTGCTTCTTTCCGGATTGCTTCTCTCGTTAGCTTCGGTTTCATTTCGGAGTTGTGAGGATTCGTTCGACTACGTCCGTTTGTCTTCTTCATGGACTCGTTCTTCTTCCTAGCGGGATTTCAGGTAAGATGACCATACCCTCGAAATCACTTCTATTGTTCGTTCTATCGCTATGTTGCGCTACCTACCACTTGTTATATCATGCCTTCCATATTGCCATGTCAAGCCTCTATCTCTCCTTCCTAGCAAACCGTTGTTTGGCTATGTTACCGCTTTTGCTCAACCCCTCTTATAGCATTGCTAGTTGCAGGTGAAGTTGAAGTTTGTTCCATGTTGGAACATGGATGTGTTGGGATATCACAATATCTCTTATTTTAATTAATGCATCTATATACTTGGTAAAGGGTGGAAGGCTCGGCCTTATGCTTGGTGTTTTGTTCCACTCTTGCCGCCCTAGTTTCCGTCATACCGGTGTTATGTTCCTTGATTTTGCGTTCCTTACGCGGTTGGGTGTTATGGGAACCCCTTGATAGTTCGCTTTGAATAAAACTCCTCCAGGAAGGCCCAACCTTGGTTTTACATTTGCCTAACAAACTATAACTTTCCCTTGGGTTTTCTTGAGCCCAAGGGTCATCTTTATTTTAACCCCCCGGGCCAGTGCTCCTCTGAGTGTTGGTCCAACCTAGAGTCACTTGCAGCGCCACCTCGGGGAAACTTGAGGGCTGGTTTAGCTATACGTCGTGTTCATCCGGTGTGCCCCGAGAATGAGATATGTGCAGCTCCTATCGGGATTTGTCGGCACATCCGGGCGGTCTTGCTGGTCTTGTTTTACCATTGTCGAAATGTCTTGTAACCGGGATTCCGGGACTGATCGGGTTTTTCTGGAAGAAGGAATATCCTTCGTTGATCGTGAGAGCTTGTGATGGGCTAAGTTGGGACACCCCTGCAGGGTATAAACTTTCGAGAGCCATGCCCGCGGTTATGTGGCAGATGGGAATTTGTTAATGTGCGGTTGTAGAGAACTTGACACTTAACTTAATTAACATGCATCAACCGCGTGTGTAGCTGTGATGGTCTCTTTTCGGCGAAGTCCGGGAAGTGAACACGGTCTTGTGTTATGCTTGAACGTAAGTAGTTTCAGGATCACTTCTTGATCACTTCTAGCTTCACGACCGTTACATTGCTTCTCTTCTCACTCTTATTTGCGCATGTTAGCTACCATATTTTCTTATCGCTTGCTGCAGCTCCACCTCACTACCTTATCCTACCCATAAGCTTAAATAGTCTTGATCTCGCGGGTGTGAGATTGCTGAGTCCTCGTGACTCACAGATACTTCCAAACAGTTGCAGGTGCCGATGATACCAGTGCAGGTGACGCAATCGAGCTCAAGTGGGAGCTCGATGATGATCTTGGTCATTGTTATGTGGCTTTTCCAGGTGATCAGTAGTGGTGCCCAGTTGGGACGATCGGGGATCTAGCATTTGGGGTTGTCTTCTTTTATTTTGGTTCCATAGTCGGACCTTGATTGTACTCTGGATGATGATTGTTTAACTTGTTATTTGTGTGAAGTGGCGATTGTAAGCCAAGTCTTTATCCCTTTTATGCAATTGTATTCTATGAAGTGGCTATTGTACTCTGCGAAGGGCCTATCTTTTACTTTTATGTATTTACTTTTATGCAAAGAATCAAAGTTTTCTTCTATTCCTTTTTATTTTTCTCCTTTGGCAAGCATCATGTGGCGAGGAAAGATCTAGGCACATACTATTATCATTACTTTCTCGTTACAAATTATCTTGCTATCAAACTACTCGCTACTTACAATTTCAGCACTTGCAGACATTTTCTTACTGAAAACTACTTGTCATTTCCATCTGCTCCTCGTTGGGTTCGACACTCTTACTTATCGAAAAGAGCTACAATTGATCCCATATACTTGTGGGTCATCAACTATCCATAGTGGGGAGTAACTTAGACTACCTATATAGTGGGGAGTAACATATGTGTGGTCTCATCCACACTAGTAGAAAACATGGCTTTGGTCTAGGCATGGTAAGCCCATTAATCTCGGTTCAGTCACGAACCGGGACCCATGGGGGCATAGGTCCCGGTTCGTGAGGCCAGGGGGCCGGCCGGGCCTCGTGGGGAATTGGTACCAATTCATCTGGCCTTTTTGGTCCCGGTTCTAGACACGAACCGGGACCAATGGGCCTCGCTCCTGGCCCACAACCATTGGTCCCAGTTCGTGGCTGGAACTAGGAGCATTTGGTCCCGGTTCCAGCGACGAACCGGGACCAATGAGATGCCTATATATACCCCCTCGCCCGCGAGCAGAGCAGTGGAGAGCTCTGTTTTTTTGGCCGGCCATGGGAGAGCTTTGTGGTTCTCTAGCTCACCTTCTATGCACATGAGGTGCTCGAGGAAATTCCCGAGCCACACTTAAGCTTTCTCCTCTCGAGGCTCCTTGTTCAAGCTCCATTTTCCTCAAATTCGTCTAGGTTTGGCGGTTCGTCCTGTCCCAACCCCGTCCTCACCGCTGTGGTGAGCCTCTTGATCTTACCTTCTTTCTAAAAGAAACAAGTTCTTACTTGTATGATTTAGATAGATACTTGTGTAATTTTCTTACTTTTATTATAGTTTGTTATTACATATTGCGATGGTTTTGGTATCCGCCTCCATCGACCCTCGTCCTGTCTATGATTCGGATGTGATATATATTATCTTTTATAATTATTTGTTTCATTTAGTATTTATGACAATTATGCCGACCAGCGTGACGTAGATTTTTTTATCTAGGAGGTATGTGATCCGGAATTCCAACCGACCCTATTGTCGAGAGGTTAAATTTAGTTAAAGAGGAAAACAATTGCTTGAAGGAAAATTGAAAAAAATTGAGGAGGAGAAGATGATATTGGAGTTGCATGTTGTGGATGTCGTCGATGATCACATGATCAAGATGGATGAATGCGCTCGAAGATTAGAAAGATTATAAAATATGTCATTCATACTGAGGCTTGGTATCATTATGCCATTGGATCAATTGTTACCTTAGATGCGATTATGATCGCACTGAAATATTTTAGATAGTTTCAATGTATGGTTTAATTAGATGCTCTGGAGAGAGCTATATGTTGTTCAATGAGAACTATGTATGTACTTTGGTTTTAATGTGATGATGAACTTCTATTAATTTGGTCACTTATCTATTCATGATGTTCTTTAATGGTTTTTGACACACTTAATTATATATAATGCACGCAGATGAATCGTCAATGGATGTAAGGTGATAGACGCACATCCGAGTACATTAAGGGCGTGCATAATTCTCTCGCAGTGGCCGAGGCAAACAAGCAGAATGGTTTTATGTGTTGTGCATGCCCTAGCTGTGGGATTACGAGGTCTTACTCTGACTCAAAAACCCTTCACACCCACCTGATTCATAAGGGTTTCATGCCACACTATAATGTTAGGACCAAGCACGGAGAAAGAGGGGTTATGATGGAAGACAACGAAGAAGAAGAGGATGATGACAACTATGCCCCCCCCGAATACGGTGATACTACAACGGGGGAAGCTGAAGATCAAGAGGAACTAGACGATGTGCCCAATGATGATCTTCGCCGGGTCATTGTTGATGTAAAGAGACAGTGCGAAAGTGTACCCCAATTGCGAAGATGGCAACACAAAGCTCGGTAACACACTGGAATTGCTGCAGTGGAAGACAGAGAATGGTGTACCTAACAAATGATTTGAGAAGCTACTGAAAATTTTGAAGAAGAAGCTTCCCAAGGATAACGAATTGCCCGATAGTACGTACGCAACAAAGAAGGTTGTATGCCCTCTAGGATTGGAGGTGCAGAAGATACATGCATGCCCTAATGACTGCATCCTCTACCGCGGTGCGTACGAGGATTTGAACGCATGCCCAGTATGCGGTACATTGCGGTATAAGATCAGACGAGATGGCCCTGGTGATGTTGACGGCGAGGGCCCCAGGAAGAGGGTTCCTGCCAAGGTGATCTGGTATGCTCCTGTAATGCCATGGTTGAAACGTCTGCTCAAAAATAAAGAGCATGCCAAGTTGATACGATGGCACAGAGAGGATGGTAAGAAAGATGGGAAGTTAAGAGCACACGCTGGCGGGTCACAGTGGAGAAAAATCGAGAGAAAGTACTGGGAGGATGCTACTTCTTGAGCATGCGTTGGGTTTCCCTTGAAGAGGAAAGGTCCTTAGTTTTTGAGAACCAAGGTATCAATCCAGTAGGAGACTACACGCAAGTTGCCTAGTACCTGCACAAACAAACAAGAACCTCGCAACCAACACGATAAAGGGGTTGTCAGTCCCTTCACAGTCACTTACGAAAGTGAGATCTGATAAACATAATAAGATAAATATTTTTGGTATTTTTGTATAGATTGGAAAGTAAAGATTGCAAAATAAATAGTAAACTAGAATTGTAGATCGGAAACTTATATGATGTAAAGTAGACCCAGGGGCCATAGGTTTCACTAGTGGCTTCTCTCAAGATAACATATATTACGGTGGGTGAATAAATTACTACTGAGCAACTGATAGAAAAGCACATAGTTATGATGATATCTAGGCATGATCATGAACATAGGCATCACGTCTGTGTCAAGTAGACCGAAACAATTCTGCATCTACTACTATTACCCCACACATCGACCGCTATCCAGCATGGATCTAGAGTATTAAGTTCATAAGAACAGAGTAACACATTAGGCAAGATGACATGGTGTAGAGGGATAATCTCAAGCAATATGATATAAACCCCATCTTTTTATCCTCGATGGCAACAATACAATACGTGCCTTGCTGCCCCTGCTGTCACTGGGAAAGGACACCACAAGATTGAACCCAAAGCTAAGCACTTCTCCCATTGCAAGAAAGATCAATCTAGTAGGCCAAACCAAACTGATAATTCGAAGAGACTTGCAAGGATATCAAATCATGCATATAAGAATTCAGACAAGAATCAAATATTTTTCATAGATAATCTTAATCATAAACCCACAATTCATCGGATCTCGGTAAACACACCACAAAAAGAATTAAATCGAATAGATCTCCAAGAACATCAAGGAGAACTTTGTATTGAGATCCAAAGAGAGAGAAGAAGCCATCTAGCTAATAACTATGGACCCGAAGGTCTGTGGTAAACTACTCACGCATCATCGGAGAGGCTATGGTGTTGATGTAGAAGCCCTCCGTGATCGAATCCCCCTCCGGCGGATCGCCGGAAAAGGTCCCGGGATGGGATCTCACCGGTACAGAAGGTTGCGGCAGTGGAAAAGTGGTTTCGTGGCTCCCCTCGATGTTTTCAGGGTATAAGAGTATATATAGGCGAAAGAAGTAGGTCGATGGAGCTACGAGGGCCCCACGAGGGTGGGGGGGCGCCGCCCTACCTCATTGCTTCCTTGACCTTCATTCCAAGTCTCCTGGATTGCGTTTTTCCAAAAAGATCCTCGCGAAGGTTTCATTCCGTTTGGATTCTGTTTAATATTCCTTTTCTGCGAAACACTGAAATAGACAAAAAACAACAACTGGCACTATGCCTCCGGTTAATAGGCTAGTCCCAAAAATAATATAAAAGTGCATATTAAAGCCCATTAAACATCCAAAACAGATAATATAATAGCATGGAACAATCAAAAATTATAGATACGTTGGAGACGTATCAGAGGACTTTTTAGGTGACGCAAGGAACGTATGGTTTGGTTTAAGTACGGATGGTATTAATCCTTCTGGGGAGCAGAGCAGCAATCACAACACCTGGCCCGTGACTCTATGTATGTATAACCTTCCTCCTTGGTTGTGCATGAAGTGGAAGTTCATTATGATGGTAGTTCTCATCGAAGGCCCTAAGCAACCCGACAATGAAATTGATGTGTACCTAAGACCATTAGTTGAAGAACTTTTTCATCCGTGGAATGGAAATGGTGTACGTGTGTGGGATGAGCACAGACAGCAGGAATTTGACCTGCATGCGTTGCTGTTTGTAACCATCAATTATTGGCCTGCTCTCAGTAACCTTTTAGGACAGACAAACAAGGGGTACCACCCATGCACACATTGTTTAGATGACACCGAAAGTATATACCTGGAAAAATGCAGGAAGAATGTGTACCTGGGGCATCGTCGATTTCTTCTAACCAACCATCAATGTCGAATGAAAGGCAAGAATTTCAAAGGCGAGGCAGATCACCGGAAGAAGCCCGCCATCCGTACCGGTGATCACATACTTGCTATGGTCAATGATTTACAAGTAATCTTTGGAAAGGGTCCCGACAGACTATATGTTCTGAATGGCGCTGAGGGACGCGCACCCATGTGGAAGAAGAAAACTATATTTTGGGACCTACCCTACTCGAAAGACCTAGAGGTCCACTCTTCAATCGACATGATGCACGTGACGAAGAATCTTTGCGTGAACATGCTAGGCTTCTTGGGCATGTATGGGAAGACAAAAGATACACCGGAGGCACGGGAGGACCAGTAACATGTGCACGAAAATGATGACATGCCTCCAAAGCAGTATGAAGGTCCTGCCAGCTACGCTCTTACCAAAGAAGATAAGGAAATCTTCTTTGAATGCCTGCTCAGTATGAAGGTCCTGTCTGGCTTCTCGTCGAATATAAAGGGAATAATAAACATGCCAGAAAAAAATTTCCAGAACCTAAAGTCTCATGACTGCCACGTGATTATGACGCAATTACTTCCGGTTGCATTGAGGGGGCTTCTACCGAAAAACGTTCGATTAGCCATTGTGAAGCTATGTGCATTCCTCAATGCAAACTCTCAGAAGGTGATCGATCCAGAAATCCTACCAAGGTTAATGAGTGATGTGGCGCAATGTCTTGTTAGTTTCGAGCTGGTGTTCCCACCATCCTTCAATATCATGATGCTCGTCCTAGTTCATCTAGTCGACGAGATTATCGTTCTGGGCCCTATATTTCTACACAATATGTTCCCCTTTGAGAGGTTCATGGGACTCCTAAAGAAATATGTTCGTAACCGCGCTAGGCCAGAAGGAAGCATCTCCATGGGCCATCGAACAAAGGATGTCACTGGGTTTTGTGTTGACTTCATTCCTGACCTTAAGAAGATTGGTCTCCCTCAATCGTGGTATGAGGGGAGACTGACTGGAAAAGGCATGCTAGGAGGGGACTCAATAATATATAGGGACGGACATTCTTGGTCTCAAGCACACTACATAGTTCTACAGAATTCTTCCTTGGTGACCCGTATGTCGATGAACACAAGAACATTCTGCGCTCCAAACACTCGGAGCAGTGTGATGACTGGATTACATGTGAACACATCAGGACTTTCGGCAGTTGGATGCAAACACGTCTCAGGGTGACAACACTGTTTCTGATGAGCTGTACTCGTTGGCCAGGGGACCATCGTCGACTATATTGACTTACAAAGGGTATGAGATAAATGGGAGTACATTTTACACGATCTCCCAAGATCAAAAGAGCACCAACCAAAACAGCGGTGTCCGCTTTGATGCAGCAACCAAGAGGGAAAAGGACACATACTATGGTTACATAGTTGACATATGGGAAGTTGACTACGGACATGATTTTAAGGTCCCTTTGTTTTAGTGCAAATGGGTTAATCTATCTGGAGGCGAGGTATAGGTAGACCCACAGTAGGGAATGACAACAGTGGATCTGAACAATCTTGGGTACACAGAGCACCCTGGACGAACACGAGGCACGCCAAGCTCTGTTGCGTGGAAGGTTGGGTTTCTCGTCACAGGTGGTTACAAAACTCGGGAATGGAAGAGGAAACGGGAGCTGAGCAAAATGCATAAGCTCAATGAAATAGTACTAAAGCTAGAGGAACAAGTTGAGAGCCAGCGAGCTGCTGGCCAACCATCTCAGCGGCACGAAGCTACCCCAGAAGCTACCCCGCCATCTCAGAGGAGAAGCAGCGTGGCTTCCACCGAGCTCGTTCAGTAGCCCGACTTCAGGCTCCTAGCTACCCTGTGATGCTATCACGGAGGCTCAACATTGCCAGCTTATGACAAAATGGCAGAACCTCACTTTGAAGGCGGATGTCGGTTCTGTTGCACCTCCTCAACCCGACAGAACTTTTCACTGCCGTCCAATTCCACATGGCTATGCTGTTGTGACGGTGGATGAAGTAATGGAGGGATTTGGGGATCTTGAGCTTGACCACCCTACAGGTGAAGGGGGGACTCAGCTGAGTTATGCTCTGAGGACTACATGTCTATGGCGGAAGGAGTACATCAAGCTTCTGAAATGGATGCCTCTGCCTCCTCCTCCTCCTCCGATGAGTCAGGGCACTCCGCCTCCTCCTCCTCCTCCTCCGGCGAGTGATCAAGGCACTCCGCCTCCTTCAACGGCTCCTCTGGCGCGTGAGGCCGACACTCCACCTCCTACTTCACCTCCTCTGGCACGTCCGAGCAGTCCGCCTCCTCCTTTGGCTCGTCAGCAATGGCGGAAGACAGACGCCGCCGTCCCGGCTCCTCCAGCGCGTCGGAGCACTCTGCCTCATAAACAACGACGGAAGAGTGATGCTGCCGCTCTGGCTGCTAGCAGTACAGCCAAAGGCGGGAGGCAATTCAGATACGGTCCATCTCTCAAGCCTTTGGAAAAGTTACCATACGAGAGGACCGAGAAGGAAAATGCGGAGATCTGTGAATCCCAAGTGAGGGACCATTTTGCAAAGAAACCTCCACCTCCGAAGGAGATGATAGATCCGGTGAAAGCGAAGTGCACTATCGATGCCCTCAAGCGACCACCACCGCCTCTGCCGGATTCCAACTATGTCCGTGCTCTTAAAAAGACATATGAAGATGCGCGGTGGTCGGGAAGTACTTCTAGTGATAAAAAGTTAGCAGAACGAATAAGTGGAAAAAAATTCCCTAGCTCGACGAACAGGAGAACCAATCATGGCCCCCGCTCAAGGTGTCAAGCGATATCATCGCTAATCATCTGGGTATGTTGCCCGGTACCAATCCTACTAATTACCTGAGCGATGATGTACACTTTGATACCATGGAGGTGGAAGAATTCAGATACCAATACGGGAAGCCTCTCATCAAACCTGATCATCCTCCTCTAACAACGATGATGCGAAGATTCCATGAATGGTACATGAAAACTTGCAGCGAGTCTCGGAAGGATGTTTTGACGATGAGAATTAAAGAGGAGCACGAACTCGTTGGAATGGATCTGTTTTCTGTTTAATTTGACGAGTTTTCCAGTTATACAATCAAAAGGCCCTCGACAAATCACTCGTAACTTGCTGCTGTCTATAAGTACTACTTCTGTAATTAAGCTCTTTCATTGCATGTATATATAATTATCGTCACTATATTATGAAAATTGAAGATCTTCGAATGCAGAAAAGCAAAAATCTATGACATTGGGTTCATTAACCCAAATGTCATACATGAATGGAAGGTTAAACACAATGTCAAAGAAACCGAGGACAAGTTGCTACAATCGTTGCTCAAAAATCAAAACAAAGATAGAAATACTCTTTCCTTACAACTTCAAGTGAGTGTTACTGTCTTGTGCATATTCGGTTTCCCTTAGTACTCAAGGTTAAAGTAATGTAATTGATGAGTTATACGCATGCGTGCGCAACTTCCACTTTATTCTCCTAGAGATTAAGCTTGAGCAGGGAGCAATAACTGTCTTAGACTCGAGACAAAAAGATCCCCAGGACTATGCGGACATGACTCAAATGCTCCAGAAGTAAGTTCAATCGATCATTATCGCACCATATCGGCAACTTTGTTCATTTCCTGATATCAAGCAATTATTTTTTTTGTCTGACAGGGTTTGGAAAGAGTTCACCGTAATTGCTCCGCACTGCCGAAGGAGGTGCGGTTTACACACCCGAAAGTAAGTACTACTAGCTAGTTCCGCACATCTCCCATTGATTCTAGCTAGTTTCATCAATGCCAGATTATCAGTTTGATTGAACTCTATTTCTCGTAAACTGCTTGTGGCAGGAAGCCAGGAATGATTATTGTGGATACTACGTTTGCGAGTTCATCTACAATGCGACGGCCTCTAAGATAATATTCACAATTTTATTTTATTACCATCATTTGTGTTGAGTTTCATTCATATATATTCATTGACCCCCTTCTTCAAATTAGATGTGGCAGATGCGGGATGAACCCCTACCACATGATCGCATACGAGCAATTTAAGAGGAATTGGCGGGATTCTTTTCTTGACCACGTCATAAATAAAGCCGGAGAATACCAGGTGGAATTTGACATTAGATGTTAGGGATTGTAAGAGATCTTATATTGTATATATTTAGCTAGTAGCGTCGGATAGATATACGAAAACTTGTTGTTCGACCAATCTCTCGGTGAAGGATAGGCCGATCACTTCTCTCTTTATATGTTCATGAAGATCTTGTGTACTTAATGGTTCCTTCATTTTCTTACTAGCTAGCGTCGACCACGCACGAAGATAAGAGAGGTCACTTCTTCCTACTATCTAGCTAACACAATATATGAAACCCCTAAATAAACCCTCCAAAACCCCCTAAACACCCCCCTCTTTCAAAAAAAACAAAACCCCCAGCTCCTGAGCTGCTGACGCGTGGATGCCTTTTGGTCCCGGTTGGTGTTACCAACCGGGACTAAATGCCCTCCTACCTGGACTTGCCGCAGCGGCCACGTGGAGCACCACCTGTCTCGGTTCGTAAGTGAACTGGGACTAAAGGTGTTGGGCTTTAGTCCCGGTTCTAGAACCGGGGCTAATGGGCCTCTGGAATCGGGACAAATGGGCCATTTTCTACTAGAGGCAACACTTTATTTATTAGGTTGTAGACTTATCTTGTCTTGGTACGTGTGATGTTACTCGTAGTGTGAGACCACATGCCACTTTTTTCTCATTAATTACTCCCTACATTTCTTTTTACTCTGCCTATAAGATTTGAGTCTAGTCAATTTTGTAAAGTTTGACCAAATTTATATTAAAAAATATCAGCATCTACATTAATAAATATATATTTGATAAGAAACTAAATTCCATAATGATTCTATTGATATTGGTTTGGTATTGTGAATGTTGATTTTTTTTCTATAAGTCTGGTTAAATTAGAGATACTTTGACTTTGGCAAAACTTATATGCAGACTAAAAATGAACGGAGGGAGTATTCGCCACACCATCTATTTTGCCTAAATATGTGTGATGTTACCACTTATGTTACTCCCACTATGGGTAGTCTGACAATCTCATCTTGCCAGTATATCAACATTTTTGTTTTTTTGGTACCGACAAATTAAATTTCTTGACAAAATTAATTCAAGTTAACCATAATGAAGACAATCCAAAATCCTATATTCAAAAATAATTTCAAATATTTTCGGAAGGACTTAGATATCATGTTTTGCATTTTTAGAATCAAATATTTCAATTAAGAAGTGGCAAATGTTCATATATATCCAAATAATAATAATGTTACTAATATACTCCCTTAGTGATTAAAGATCTTATATTTCTTTTCAGAGAGAGTAATTCATAACTATTCGGTCAAATCCCCCTCCTCTAACTGTATCCCTATTTCTAGAATTCACCTTATTTATTCCCGAATCCCTAACCCTAGCTTGACATAGACGATTATTAGTACTCCCTTCGGTCCTCTTTAGTTCGCATATAAGATTTGTCTGAAATCAAGCGTCGTAAAGTTTGACCAACTTTTTAGAAAAAAAATATAAACATTCACAAGGTGAAATCAATACTAATAGATGCATTATGACTTAAAGTTTCATATTATATAACTTCAATATGGTAGAAGTTGATACTTTTTATATAAATATGATCAAAATTTGTAAAGTTTGACTTCAGACAATTCTAATATGGAGAGTAAAAAGGACCGGAGGAAGTAGGTCGATACTTATGTGTGGTAACGACGTCAGTGACAACGGGGTGGCTCACTATGGTGATGAAATCCACACATGGTAGTCTCTTGAGCCTGGTTGAGAGATGGGCGCCGACGCAAGGATAGTGGATGGTAAGCCGTGGGCGGATGTTAATATAGTGTACTACTAGATCGATATCGCGCCTTGGCACGAGGGTGCTGGTTCCTACGTTTTGTTCAAGAATGTAATGCTAAGTTAGTAGGAATTCAAGTTTAGCATACGCATTCATGCAGGATAACAATAAATTGAAGAAGAAACATTCAATTGTGGCAGGAGAGAGGCATAACATTGGTCAATATTGGCATGAGATTATAAGGTAGAATTGATTTCAGTCTGTTCATAAGACCACAAAAAGATAGCCACTCGACTTGAAGTTTGAAACAAAAAGTGCAGCCACTCGACATGAAGTTCGATACCAAAAGCGCGATAATTGGAGAGGAAGTAATACGAACAGGAGCATAATAAAGGAGAGAGACAACCATCGAGCCATAGCTGCTCAGCATACTAATAGGTGGCTACATTCAATTTCCTTGTCGATAAACTTCGTAGGTGCCACTTCGCACAATCCTGATAGAAACAACTTATGAGATATATGGTATATCATCATCTATGTATAGACATTGCACTCGCAATCTTATACCTTACCCTTATTAAAGCCTATGGACAGTGAGTGCCGGTTCCCCCCTTTCAATCTCAAAGGCGAAGAAACATATCCGAAACTCTTTAAGCCCTGCTGCCTTGGCAAACTCTCACCAATTGTTTGTTTGACACAGAACTTGCACTCGTGGTTTGGCAGGTGACATGATCGTGTTGCAAGAGAGTGCACTGAAATTTTATCATCGTTTGTTGACCCTTTCATGATGTGGTTGCTACCAGTGCTCTAGGAGAAACAAAGCTGCATTAATAGTAATTTGGCAAAACATATGTTGATTGGGAATAATAAAGTTGAGATCATATGAAAGATCAGATTCAACTCATATTCTGTGATAATTGAAAGTCTGTACATCAAGTACCAATCTTATTATCACTACTCCTCTGTTCACAAACGGATGGTAGTAAGCATACTGTTAGACCATATGAGCAACAACTCTCCCTTTCATGTTATTCAGAAATCATATACACAAATTAAGGAAAGCTTTTTTGTAGTTCCCATCATTTGCAGTTTCGGCTCCTATGAAAGAGCGCGTTGCCTGCCGAATAACGGGCGACAAGAAAATGATAATCCGCTGGAAAAAAAGTTGCTTTTGGTGTTGAGTTTTTCTACAAACACATAATCTTAAACCATGCTGATGAGCAGTGAAGAGAAAGTAAAGTTTATACATAGAATACATTCAGATATACTCTCTTTAATAGCTCTTTTGCATGATCACGACATCCCTCCAAGAAAACAGTGTCGACAAATTGAAAATTGATAAGAGAATGATACATTAACAGGCAGGTTTAAATTTAACAGAAGGACATACCAAAAGAATGATGTAGTTTACTACTGCATCCACAAGTCTAAACAAAATAGTAAGATCAAAGTTGAATTCATATTTTACATGAGTCTAAGCAAAGACGAAGGTCATACATTGAAATAGTTTATGCCAAGCTCAAATATTTGGAAAAGTATCTTCTGAATCCATGACTCCTTTGCGGTAACACAAACGTAAACCAATATTCAGATAAGTGTCTTCCGGATCCATCAACTCCTTTGCGGTGGCACACAACTTTAAACAACGCAATGCGGTAGATCCTGAGGCATATTCTAAGGATCGAAAAACAAAAAGTGCAGACCTTGCATTACACACCTGACTTTGGCGAAGTGTATTTAGCAGTGCCAAAGAGTGCGAACATATTTAGAAATCAACAATCACAAATAAAAAATAGAAATCTTGAAACAAGATGACTGAGCAATTTTACATAGGTACCTTGGATCTAGCTGCTTATTAATAGGTGTCTGCAACCTAGAGAGAATGAATTACAATTAAGGAGATGAATAGGGTTATTCCCGGAGGTGTGCTTCAATCAATCACTTAAAAGAAAATTCTCAGCAAACAACAATTTATATACCCTCCTAGATAATCTTGACAATTATCAAGTATATGCTAATAATATATATCTACACCAGAGAGGAATCGCCATGCCATTCAATATTTCAATCTTTAAAGAACAACTTCTCAGTGAAACCCCAAATAAAGATATCCCAACATTAATTTGGAGATCATATACCCGGTCCAGTTTTCACCTTTGTTATCACTATCTATAAGTATCAAATAATTTGTAGCAAGAGAGAAGTCAGCAGAAAAACATTATGGCCTTCTTTATCTCTGTGACGCCTGAGCCTCCCTACCCATCACCATACGCCCTTGCCTCTTCTCCCCATCTCAGCAACAAGACAAGGGGTCTAGGGATCATGCACACGCACCATAGACGAAGATCTGTGGATGAGCTCGCCGAAGATGGCCTGCAGCCGGCGCGCATCCTTGGAGGGCTAGGGTTTCGGGCGTCTCCGTCCATGGCTGCTGCCGGGCCGGACCGGACCGCCATGGGCGACCTCGAGGACGGTCGCAGATGAGGTCGACGATGAAGCGCTGATGCCGCTGTGGATCTGGACTTTCTACTTCCAAACGCTCAACCTCGCCATCCTTTGCAATCCGCGCCATCAACAACACCAAGTGGTCAGTGCAGGAAGATTAACCAAAGAAAATGACCAGTCAACCAATGTAGCATGATATACCAAAAGGGCCAAGTTTCAATATGTTATACAAAAGAAAGCCATGATTAATCATTCATCTACTATTATCTCTCAATGATGAGTCACATGAATGAGAACACCCATCATAGCTATACATTATTCAGCCCTCATCCATAATTCGTGTCCATTAGAACACAACATACTAAATATTCCCATCAAAAGAAACTACATAAAATTCCAAACGATAGGCCTGAAAGCTGTACAATTAAAGGTGCTTCCTTATTCTGATACAGATGACCAAAATATATACACATGAACTCTTGTAAGATATCATAGCTACACAAATGACCAAAATTATAAGATATCATAGCTACACATAATTCAGTCCTCATCCATAATCTCTCCAATCCATGCATCCAGAGTAATGAGAAGGAACCAAGTAGCTCATGACATAGGCTGAGTTTGAAAAGAAACTCTCCAATCTTAAAATATAGCAATATATTTCACAGCAGTGACAACCCAAGCAATTAAGATTTGCCACAACAATAAGAAATCTTAACCAGAAGGAATTGTACAAAAGAAGAGAGAGATTATTACAGATGAAATGAATGTATCAAACACATGTAACCAACTTGATAAGAAAGGGTGCGGTATTGGACAGTTTGTCACCCCAGCCTACTCCTATGCAATCAATGATGAATTATGGCTTAGATCAGGTCATGTCCAATTTATTTGAGGACAAATGCAAATAAAGGCCAATAAAAGTTAATAGGTGCAAAAGAAGATGGAATACATTGTAAAATTATACTATCTTTTCAGTCCATCTATGTAAACCTCAAGAGCTGAGTTTTAATTAATCACGTAACAATAGATATAGTTGAGAACAGTAGTAGCATCTGGTATACCTGGATGCAGTACAGAGATGACTTGGGAGTGTCTTCTGCATGCCGAGGAGGATGGTGACACTGAAGCCGATGGTGCTTCTTCAACATGTCATCTTCATAGCCGTAGCGCTGTGTCATGCAAGGCACACTGATTTATCAATTCCAATGAGAATATATTTTAAACCTAAATGCTCGCAAGAATCCAAAGAAACACCACATACATGCTAACAATGACATATTAGTTTTATTTCAAAGAGGCAAAGCATCAGGCTTCTAGAATCAAAAGAGAATTGAGTAAATAGACCAGCAGCACAATAATGTACACATGAAGAACTGAAAAGAAGATCACAGAGAACATGACATTTATGCTAGCGCTGGCGTTACAAATGGAGAAGCTTATAGATTTGTCTCCTCTTGACATACTGCAGCAGCACCCTACAGAAAATTTCATCGTGCATTTTGCATTTATTCAGCTAATACGACCCAAAAACAAAGAAGCAAGGACTTCAACAAATGAAGTGTGAAGATCAGGGACAAGCGGCAACCATGCCACTACTTTATGGGACAGGTAGGAGTCAAGTTACATACTACCAATTGTAATTCCTTGTATAATGAATAGTTGAACTTATTTTTAAGACGTAGACCTTGAAAGACAAACACTGAATACTCAGGTGTCAGGTAGTCGCAGTAATTCCTTTCATGTGTAATGAAAATTCATTGGTGCTCTTCAAATAAAAAATAGGAGTTTTGTATGAAAGAAAGAACAAGTTGTATAGCACAAAATATGTGCAATGAATACTTTGGTTACATGACGACCATAATGTTTGTTTTATGTAATGAAAATGGCCGAAGGGAAACCAGCTAAACACACCTCCGACAAATAAATACACATGAAAATATTATAAGAATGCATGAATGACTCTGTTCTAACCGGATATGCATCCTAACCATACGAGGCACTGACTAACTAACAAGACCACCACATCCTGTACAAAAATAGTAAGAATCCTGAGTCCAAGGCACACCCTGAACCTTAATTCGCACGCCCGTCAGCAGTAGAAAAATAGAACAAAACAGGGAGTGTTATTCAAAGGATACTTGATGCCTTAGACATAGCAATGCTTTGTATCTACTTATTAAATATCATCAGTTATCCACAGTACCTCCACAAGAGCAACAAAAGCAGCTGCCATCATGGCAAAGCATTCAGCAGCATGAAAAGTCAGTGCTCCCCACTGGAATGGGTATGGTACAGTTATCCTGCAAATTTTAAACCAATAATCTGCTCAATAGCTGAATTCCCCAGTGTAAATTGCAGAAACCATTCATAATATGAATACAGTCTTCAAATTTTACCAGGGAGCATCCCCAACAAGGCCAGATCGATCAGTGCGGCAGCGGAATTGGGTTTGAAACTCACCGTCAGAGTTTGTAGCCGAGGCCGTACTCAGAACGCCGGCGAGCTGGGCCACCAACTGGAGGAAGGACGCCAAGGAGCTCAAGCTCAAGCTTGCAGATCGGCGCCCTGCTCCGGAACAAGTACAGTGAGTACCCCAGCACAATTTGGAACTTAAACAGGAACAATCTGAGCTTACAAACTGAAATTGGATCATGAAAATTGCAGTAACAGTGATCATAAAAATTGCTTATAAACTGAACTGGAACAATTTGAGCTTATAAACTCAGATTTCAGTTAAATTATCTCGACAGTACTCTTTGATAATGCATCATACAGTATAAATTACTCATGCAAGAAGAATGAAGAACAATCTCTTGGATTACAAAAGTCATAACTATCCAAAAATTCCATTAGCAGAAATGCAGACTGAATTTTTCACACATACTGAATTCCATTAGCAGAAATACAGTGAGTACTCCTAACTTAATTCCACTGATTAGACTAAATTGCTAATTGGTTAGGAATCACTAATGAAGCACGCATGGAACTGCAGGGGGAATTGTTGATTGCTATGTTCAGGTCGCTTACCATCACACGTGATGGAGCTGCAGGGGGGTGGAGGCGCACCCCGTGGATCCCAGTGGCGGCCCTCCAGAAAGCAGCCATGCACGCGGACGAAGTCATGGAGGAGACGACGCACAGGGCAAAAGCTCTGGTGGTGGACGACCGGCGGTGGCCTGTCACCACGCTGCCTCCTCGCGTCTGGTCTCACGTCAAGCTCGCAACCGCGTCCACATCAGCCCGACCGGCGCGGGAAGGAGAAGGGTCAGGGCGAGTCGGATGGGCGACGGATCCAGGGCGTACCTCATGGGCGAGGCACACTAGTAACGCTGCGGCCAGTTGGCGCAGGCTTCGTCGGCGGGGACAGGCTCGCCGAGGAACTCTGGCTTCCTGGCCTTCTTGGTCGGCCGCGCCATTCGCCTCTTGGCCGCCACCGCCGCGTGCCCCTCCTCGTTCTGCTGCTCCCCGAAGGTGGCCATCTCGCCCTCCTCCTCGTCGGGCTCCTCCACGCACTCTCGTCCTCCGCCTTCACCTTCTTCTCCCTCGGCGCCTTGGTGGTCTTGTGCTGCTTCTTGCCCGCCGCTGCCTGGGTTCAGACGCTGGTGAAGTCACCGTGGCGGTGCGAGGGGGGCGGGGCTTTGGAAGGGGAAGGGGCGGCGGCGGCTCCCCCTCCGTGAACAGGAAGAGGGAGGAAGACGATTGGGGAGAAACCCTATGGGCATTGGGCTTTTATACCCCATAGCAAAATTACGAAAATGCCCTTGGTGGGGGCAAGATTTACGTGCGGTGGCACGGGATCTTTACAGTGGGGTGAAACTGTTCATTGCTACAGGAGCACCTCTTCGATCCAACGGACGAGGGCAACCCAGGGCTCGATCCGACGGCCCAGATCCGATCAAGCCACCAGATCCAACGGCCAGAAACCCAAACGGCTGAGGAGGCTGGAGGATGACCGTCATCCTTATTTCTCGATGGCTCAGATGCATAGGTTGGTAAAAACTATGCAAGATACACACGTTGTCGTAACAAAGTTTCCACTCGTCCTCGTCCTCCCGAGTCGCCCCCGTGCGGCGGCTGGGAGGCCCCCAGATCTCGTCGCCCCCGACTCCCCCTCTTATCCTCCTCCTCCCTCACCATCGCCCGAGGGTGCGGCAAGGCAAAGCCTTGCCGTCGCGGGCGGCGGCGGGGACTAGGTGCCCTCCCGCTCGTGAGGAGCCGGCGCAGGCCGGAGCGTGGCGTGCGACCGGACGTCACGACGGGGGATGGCGACGCTCCGGTGATCCCATTCCCCATGGCAGGACAGCTTCAAGATCTGGGGCGCCACGGTCGCCTGGGACGACGGCGGCGTGATCAGATCGGCGGCGGCGTGGCCGGATCTGGGCTCAGGCGTGAGCTTGGTCTCCGGGTCACGGTCGGCACGATGACGAGTGGGACACGTCGGCTGCTGGATGGATCTGCGGGATTCCATCTTTGTTTGGTCCTTGACAACCCGGGCAACTTCAGGGGAAACCCTAGATCTCCATGCGGTCGAACGATGGCGGTGCTTTTGCGCCGTAGTCCCTCTTCAGGGCATTGTTTTGGAGTTTGCTACGGTCGAAGGAACCAGCGAGGCGGGCGGCGTATGCCCGGTGGGGCAACTGTCGATGACAATAGCACCAACTACGGTCATGGCGGATGATGGCGACGTCTTTGATGCCGTTTCCTTGTCGAGGCATCGTTGTTGCCGTTGGCGTCATCAGGATCGGGATGCTCCGGGGGAAATCGTAGATCTGGGTCTCTCGGATGGGATGATGATGGCGTTCTTAGTAGCGCTTTCCCTCATGGGGGTATCATTTTGGAGCAAGTGATGGCTGGAGGTGACAAGAGGAGGAGCGGTGCTTTATCACACACATTGATGGTGTCAGATCTCGATGGCATGGCGCTCTGGAGATTGGGCGTCTGATGTGCGATGATGGACTCGCGCAGCAGGTCGACGCCGTCTGGCGTCGTGGTGGCGTGGGCGGCAGCTAGACCGGGCAAGGTTCATGCAACAGTACAACTCCGAAGATGGATTGGTGGCAGGTGGCTGCGGCGGCCTCATACCCGGCTGACGTCCTGGTTGAGGAGCACGCCGGACTGGTGGGTGCCCATACCCGGCAGGCGTCCTGGTTGGGACCTCAGGTCTTAGATGTTAGGTTTGGTTGTGAGGTCTGTTTAGACTATCAGCATCCCTTCATCAGTTGGATAGAAGTAGCGACATTTTTGTTGCCTAGACGGTGGCTGCAGTCTTACTGTTGTATAATTTTATAAGGTCATGTATGAATAATTAATAAAGTGGCTGCATGCATCGTCCAGATGCAGAAGCCGGGGGTCCTCCTCCATTTAAAAAAAACACACATTGTCGTAATGTCACTAGAGACCACTCCTACTTATCATAATGAAAAGCATGCACAACCTAAGCCAAACAAACATGATCTAAGGATGGACAAGAATCTCCATTGAAGTAAGGATCCTATTTATGATAATTTTTTTATGATATGACTTATGTTTTCATTGATAAGGGAATTGCTACATGTATTAAAATGATTGGTCGTATTGGTTGTTATTTTATGGTGGAGTTAAAATTGATTATGATGATTGTAACCTCTCTGAAATTATGCGAATTTCTCTATGCCAAAAGTACAATTAGTGAGGCATGCTAGTTGAGCGCCATCGATTGGATCTCAGCTACCATCTCATTCTTTATCTACCTATTTTTCTACCACAGAATTTGTTACCAGCTTGAAACTATGCTTACATGTGTAAGAATGCCCCAAGTAAAAATAAGCAATTTTTTTTTATCTTTAAACACGGATGGAAAGGTGAGTAGAGGTTTAGAGTGTTGAGTATATATGTGGTGCATATCTGTGTATTGTGCCAATCTCTTAGTTCTTTGTATAGCGGAGGTCGTGGCCCACATCTTGTACATTATATATAGGTGCCTTTGCACATGAATAATACATTGTGCAATTCCAACAACATACATGATATCAGTTTTTAGATTCTAACCCTAACCTTCCGCTGCCGCCACCACCGCCGCGCACCTCCCCTGTGCCGCCGCCGCCCACGCGTCTTCCGCGCCAGCCGCCGCTCCTCTCAGCCGCGCGCTACCCAGCTGCGCCGCACACCCCGCCCAACTCCTCAGCCGCGCGCGCTACCCAGCACCGCCAGCCTCGCCTAATCCGCTCGGCAGTCTTGCGTGCTACCCGCCCAATTGCTGCCTCACCCGATCCGCTCGCCAGCATTGCTCGCCTGCGGCCATCAAACAATCGAGTGGTCGTGCGTATCTATTGGTGCTGGAATCGATCAAGGCAACGATGGGTTGGCTAGTTGACTACATGCGTGTATCCCGTGATTGTTGCAGCCGGATGTACTAGTACCCACGCACTAGTATTAGTACACGTCCAAGGAAAGATCGATCAGCTAATTGAGGTTGGCTTTGCATCGAGGGATTGATCGGAATCCAGCGTTTTGCTTCGTTCATCATCGTCGTTTGTCGCCGAAAGTACTCGGCGTCTGCTGTCGCCCAACCACGCCGACTGCTGCCGTCGGACCAGCGATGGCATCCGCAGGCCCGTCCAACGCCGTCTCTGCTGTCTCGCCGCCGTTCGGGGCGACCACCACCTATGACGTGGCCATTTCCACGTACGGGTATCCTACATACGGGGCATATGAAGCTTCGCCCGCATCCACGTACAAGTCTCCGCCTGCGTACGAGTCTCCCAGGTATTGATGGGGTCATCAGCAGGCTAGCAGGCTCCCGCCCCTTCCACGCATCATGCGTACTTCGTGGCTCCGCAGCTGTAGGGAGCGTACTCACCGTCGCAGTTGAGCGGCGGCTACGGCCTTCCCATGGCGTCTCCGTCTCCCTCGCCGACCCTGCCGCCGGCGCCCTGGGACCCGGTGCTCCTCATCGGGCTGCATACCGCTCCTACGCCTAACAACTACACCGGAGATGATGATTGGTACATGGACATCGGGGCTACGGCTCACATGTTTGCTCATCCTGATAATCTTGCCTCCTTCACTCCCGTCACCACCGACCGCCGCATCATTGTCGGCGACGGTTCCATGATACGTCTCCAAAGTATCCATAATTTTTGATTCCTCCATGCTATATTATCTACTGTTTTGGACATTATTGGGCTTTATTTTTCACTTTTATATTAATTTTTGGACTAATCTATTAACCGGAGGCCTAGCCCAGAATTGCTGATTTTTTTGCCTATTTTAGGGTTTCAAAGAAAAGGAATATCAAACGGAGTCCAAACGGAATGAAACCTTCGGGAACGTGATTTTCTCACCGAACATGATCCAGGTGACTTGGACCCTATGTCAAGAAACAAAGGAGGAGGCCACGAGGTAGGGGGTGCGCCTACCCCCTAGGCGCGCCCTCCACCCTCGTGGGCCCCCTGTTGCTCCACCGACGTACTCCTTCCTCCTATATATACCTACGTACCCCCAAATGATCAGATACAGAGCCAAAACCCTAATTCCATCGCCGTAACTTCCTGTATCCACGAGATCCCATCTTGGGGCCTGTTCCGGAGCTCCGCCGGAGGGGGCATCGATCACGGAGGGCTTCTACATCAACACCATAGCCTCTCCGATGAAGTGTCAGTAGTTTACCTCAGACCTTCGGGTTCATAGTTATTAGCTAGATGGCTTCTTCTCTCTTTTTGGATCTCAATACAATGTTCTCCCCCTCTCTTGTGGAGAACTATTCGATTTAATCTTCTTTTTGCGGTGTGTTTGTTGAGACCGATGAATTGTGGGTTTATGATCAAGTCTATCTATGAACAATATTTGAATCTTCTCTGAATTCTTTTATGTATGATTGCTTATCTTTGCAAGTCTCTTAGAATTATCAGTTTGGTTTGGCCTACTAGATTGATCTTTCTTGCAATGGGAGAAGTGCTTAGCTTTGGGTTCAATCTTGCGGTGTCCTTTACCAGTGACAGTAGGGGTAGCAAGACATGTATTGTATTGTTACCATCAAGGATAGTAAGATGGTTTTTTTTATCATATTGCATGAATTTATCCCTCTACATCATGTCATCTTGCTTAAGGCGTTACTCTGTTTTCATTAACTTAATACTCTAGATGCATGCTGGATAGCGGTCGATGAGCGGAGTAATAGTAGTAGATGCAGGCAGGAGTCGGTCTACTAGTCTCGGATGTGATTCCTATATACATGATCATACCTAGATATTCTCATAACTATGCTCAATTCTGTCAATTGCTCAACAGTAATCTGTTCACCCACCGTAGAATACTTATACTCTCGAGAGAAGCCACTAGTGAAACCTATGGCCCCCGGGTCTATCTTCATCATATTAATATTCCAATACTTAGTTATTTCCTTTGCTTTTTACTTTACCTTTATTTTACTTTGCATCTTTAGCATAAAAATACCAAAAATATTATCTTATCATATCTATCAGATCTCACTCTCGTAAGTGACCGTGAAGGGATTGACAACCCTTATTGCGTTGGTTGCGAGGAGTTATTTGCTTTGTGCAGGTACTAGGGGACGCGCGCGCAACCTCCTACTGGATCGATACCTTGGTTCTAAAAAACTGACGGAAATACTTACGCTACTTTGCTGCATCATCCCTTCCTCTTCGGGGAAATACAACGTAGTGCTCAAGAGGTAGCAATAAGGATTTCTGACGCCGTTGCTGGGGAGGTTGTTGGAAGTCAAGATTTGACTTCCAACAACGAGCCACTTCTGGCGTCTACGCAAAAGTCAACATACCAAGTACCCATCACAATCCTTATCTCCTGCATTACATTATTTGAAATTTGCCTCTCGTTTTCCTCTTCCCACTTCACCCTTGTCGTTTTATTCGCCCTCTCTCTCTATCCTCCCTCTCTTTCTCTATTTGCCTATTTTCCGTTTGCTTGTCATTGTGGCGAGTCCTCTATCTTCTCCGTTGTCTCCCGAGTATGAAGCTCTAAATTTTAAGCAAAGGGAGGGAGAAAATCTAAAAGACGCTTGGTATAGAATTTGCAATTCTCAAAATAGATCTACCAGGAAGCAATCTACTTCTGTTCTTCTTCGCAATTTTTATGTAGGCGTTGCTCCTTGGTACAGATATGTCCTTGATACCATTACCGGAGGGAATTTCTTGGGTAGCCACACTTTTGATTCTTATAAAGCTATGATAGATTTATTTGGCTCACCACCTCTTTTGGTTAATGGAACTGTATTAACTTTGGAGCATGTAATGCAAAGGCTCGAAATTATTAAAAATAAGGTTGCTACTGTAGAGTCAATTGAAAATTTGGATAAAAAGATCCACAACCGAATCTCTCAATATGGATCTAAAGTAGGAGTCACTTTGAAAAATATTAAAGAGAAGTAACCCATAGTTAATGAGAAAATAAATCATGATTTCACTAGAATCGGTAAACTTGAGGGTATCATCACCAACTTGGGAACCTCTTTTTCTTCCGTAAAGAATACTCCAAGTCCTCCTACTAAAATTGCCAAGCTTGTGTATGTTCCTAAAAATAAGGGTGAATCCTCTAGTAAGGAAACCGCGGATCTAAAATCTATAAGTATTCATCCCAATCTTGTTGCTATCATTAAGGAACCATTTGTTACAAATGAATTTTTTGATCTTGTGCCTAAAAGTTTGATAATAACTAAAAAGAAAGAAATTCCTAAGGATGGTAGATGCCTCATTGAAGAATTACCAACCAAAGATGGCAATACCTAGATCTATCCTTGCTTTTATGCCTAACTAGGGGCGTTAAACCACAGCGCTTGTTGGGAGGCAACCCAATTTTATTTTTATTCCTTGCTTTTTGCTCCTATTTAGTAATAAATAATTTATCTAGCCTCTGTTTTGGTTGTGTTTTTTGTGTTTAATTAGTGTTTGTGCTAAGTAGAATCGTTGGGAAGACTTGGGGAAAGTCTTGATATCTTGCTGTAAAAAACAGAAACTTTAGCGCTCACGAGAACTGCTGCAATTTTTATTTGCAAAGTGATATTTAGTTAATTCTTTTTTCAGATGATTAATAGATAAATTCCTCACGTCTAGAAATTTATTTTAGAATTTTTGGGGTTCCATATCTTGCGCTAGATACAGATTATTACAGACTGTTCTGTTTTTGACAGATTCTGTTTTCCGTGTGTTGTTTGCTTATTTTGATGAATCTATGGCTAGTAAAGTAGTTTATAAACCATAGAGAAGTTGGAATAAAGTAGTTTTAACACCAATATAAATAAAGAATGAGTTCATTACAGTATCTTGAAGTGGTCTTTTGTTTTCTTTCGCTAACGGAGCTCACGAGATTTTCTACTTTAAGTTTTGTGTTGTGAAGTTTTCAAGTTTTGGGTAAAGATTTGATGGATTATGGAACAAGGAGTTGCCAGATCCTAAGCTTGGGGATGCCCATGGCACCCCCAAGATAATCTAAGGACACCTAAAAGCCAAATCTGGGGATGCCCCGGAAGGCATCCCCTCTTTCGTCTACTTCTATTGGTAACTTTACTTGGAGCTATATTTTTATTCACCACATGATATGTGTTTTGCTTGGAGCGTCTAGTACTATTTGAGTCTTTATTTGTTAGTTTACCACAATCATTATTGCTGTACACACATTTTGAGAGAGACATTCATGATTTGGAATTTGTTAGAATACTCTATGTGCTTCGCTTATATCTTTTGAGTTATATAGTTTTGCTCTAGTACTTCACTTATATCTTTTAGAGCACGGTGGTGGATTTGTTTTATAGAAACTATTGATATCTCATTATCCACTTAGATTATTTTGAGAGTCTTAAATAGCATTGTAATTTGCTTAAATAATCCTAATATGCTTGGTATTCAAGAATAATAAAATTTTCTTATGAGTGTGTTGAATACTATGAGAAGTTTGATGCTTGATAATTGTTTTGAGATATGAAGATGGTGATATTAAAGTTGTGCTAGTTGAGTAGTTGTGAATTTGAGAAATACTTGTGTTAAAGTTTGTGATTCCCGTAGCATGCACGTATGGTGAACCGATATGTGATAAAGTCAGAGCATGATTTATTTATTGATTTTCTTCCTTATGAGTGGCGGTCGGGGACGAGCGATGGTCTTTTTCTACCAATCTATCCCCCTAGGAGCATGCGCGTAATACTTTGCTTTGATAACTTGTAGATTTTTGCAATAAGTATACGAGTTCTTTATGACTAATGTTGAGTCCATGGATTATACGCAGTCTCACCCTTCCACCATTGCTAGCCTCTCTAATACCGCGCACCTTTCGCCGGTATCATACACCCACCATATACCTTCCTCAAAACAGCCACCATACATACCTATTATGGCATTTCTATAGTCATTCCGAGATATATTGCGATGCAACTTTCCACCGTTTCGTTTATTATAACACACTCCATCATTGTCATATTGCTTAGCATGATCATGTAGTTGACATCGTATTTGTGGCAAAGCCACCGTTCATAATTCTTCCATACATGTCGCTCATGAGTCATTGCATATCCTGGTACATCGACGGAGGCACTCATATAGAGTCATATTTTGTTCTAAGTATCGAGTTGTAATTGTTGAGTTGTAAGAAAATAAAAGTGTGATGATCATCATTATTAGAGCATTGTCCCAGTGAGGAAAGGATGATGGAGACTATGATTCCCCCACAAGTCGGGATGAGACTCCGGACGAAAAAAAAAGAAAAAAGAAAAGAGGCCATAAAAAAGAGAGAGAAAAGGCCCAAATAAAAAAGAAAAGAAAAAAATTAGAGAAAAAGAGAGAAGGGGCAATGCTACTATCCTTTTTACCACACTTGTGCTTCAAAGTAGCACCATGATCTTTATAGTAGAGAGTCTCTCATTTCGTCGCTTTCATATACTAGTGAGAATTTTTCAATGATGGGCTTCCTCAAATTGCCCTAGGTCTTCGTGAGCAAGCGAGTTGGATGCACACCCATTTAGTTTCTTTTGTTGAGCTTTCATATACTTATAGCTCTAGTGCATCCGTTGCATGGCAATCCCTACTCACTCACATTGATATCTATTGATGGGCATCTCCATAGCCCGTTGATACGCCTAGTTGATGTGAGACTATCTTTTCCCTTTTTGTCTTCTCCACAACCACCATTCTATTTCACCTATAGTGCTATATCCATGGCTCACGCTCATGTATTGCGTAAAGATTGAAAAGGTTTTGAGAATGTCAAAAGTATGAAACAATTGCTTGGCTGGCCATCGGGGTTCTGCATGATTTAAATACTTTGTGTGGTGAAGATAGAGCATAGCTAGACTATATGATTTTGTAGTGATAACTTTCTTTGGCCATGTTATTTTGAGAAGACATGATTGCTTTGTTAGTATACTTGAAGTATTATTATTTTTATGTCAATATTAACTTTTATCTTGAATCTTTCTGATCTGAATATTCATACCACAATTAAGAAGAATTACATTAAAATTATGCCAAGTAGCATTACACATCAAAAATTCTGTTTTTATCATTTACCTACTCGAGGACGAGAATGAATTAAGCTTGGGGATGCTTGATACGTCTGCAACGTATCTATAATTTTTGATTGCTCCATGCTATATTATCTACTGTTTTGGATATTATTTGGCTTTATTTTCCACTTTTATATTATTTTTGGGACTAACCTATTAACCGGAGGCCCAGCCCAGAATTGTTGTTTTTTTTGCCTATTTTAGGGTTTCGAAGAAAAGAAATATCAAACGGAGTCCAAACGGAATGAAACCTTCGGGAACGTGATTTTCTCACCGAACATGGTCCAGAAGACTTGGACACTACGTCAAGAAACAAAGGAGGAGGCCACGAGGTAGGGGGACGCACCTACCCCCCCCCCCAGGCGCGCCCTCCACCCTCATGGGCCCCCTGTTGCTCCACCGACGCACTCCTTCCTCCTATATATACCTACGTACCCCCAAACGATCAGATACGGAGCCAAAACCCTAATTCCACCACCGTAACTTCCTGTATCCACGAGATCCCATCTTGGGGCCTGTTTCGGAGCTCCGCCGGAGGGGGCATCGATCACGGAGGGCTTCTACATCAACACCATAGCCTCTACGATGAAGTGTGAGTAGTTTACCTCAGACCTTCGGGTCCATAGTTATTAGCTAGATGGCTTCTTCTCTCTTTTTGGATCTCAATACAATGTTCTCCCCCTCTCTTGTGGAGAACTATTCGATGTAATCTTCTTTTTGCGGTGTGTTTGTTGAGACCGATGAATTGTGGGTTTATGATCAAGTCTATCTATGAACAATATTTGAATCTTCTCTGAATTCTTTTATGTATGATTGCTTATCTTTGCAAGTCTCTTAGAATTATCAGTTTGGTTTGGCCTACTAGATTGATCTTTCTTGCAATGGGAGAAGTGCTTAGCTTTGGGTTCAATCTTGCGGTGTCCTTTCCCAGTGACAGTAGGGGCGGCAAGGCACGTATTGTATTGTTGCCATCGAGGACAACAAAATTGTTTTTTATCATATTGCATCAATTTATCCCTCTACATCATGTCATCTTGCTTAAGGCGTTACTCTGTTTTCATTAACTTAATACTCTAGATGCATGCTGGATAGCGGTCGATGAGTGGAGTAATAGTAGTAGATGCAGGGAGGAGTCGGTCTACTTGTCTCGGACGTGATTCCTATATACATGATCATACCTAGATATTCTCATAACTATGCTCAATTCTGTCAATTGCCAACAGTAATTCGTTCACCCACCGTAGAATACTTATACTCTCGAGAGAAGCCACTTGTGAAACCTATGACCCCCGGGTCTATCTTCATCATATTAATGTTCCAATACTTAGTTATTTCCTTTGCTTTTTACTTTGTCTTTATTTTACTTTGCATCTTTATCATAAAAATACCAAAAATATTATCTTATCATATCTATCTGATCTCACTCTCGTAGTGACCGTGAAGGGATTGACAACCCTTATTGCGTTGGTTGCGAGGAGTTATTTGCTTTGTGCAGGTACTAGGGGACGCACGCGCAACCTCCTAGTAGATTGATACCTTGGTTCTCAAAAACTGAGGGAAATACTTATGCTACTTTGCTGCATCATCCCTTCCTCTTCGGGGAAATCCAACGCTGTGCTCAAGAGGTAGCATTCTACACTCTCTATCACACATGTCGGGCACACTTTTTCCTTCTACTTCCATGGCTATTACTTTGTCTAACATACTTGTGTCACCTCATCTTATTAAGAACCTTATTTCCGTTCGTCGTTAGCCTCGTGAAAATCCTGTTACTGTTGAATTTGTCGAGTTTGGATTTTGTGTCAAGGACGCTCGAACCAGGATGGTACTTCAGCGATGTGACAGCCTCGACGAGCTCTATCCGGTGCATTCGCCGTCCACCTCCACCACCGCAACGGTTGCTCTTTCCGCCGGCGTCGATCTCTGGCATGCTCGTTTGGGTCATCCCAACCCCGTCACTTCGTCATATTCTTAGTAGTTTTAGTCTCAGTTGTCATAAGATAAAGGATCACACCTATCATGCATGTCGTGTCGGCAAAATGTTCGCCTCTCGTTTAATGACTCCACCACCATAGCCTCTTTTCCTTCTCAGTTGATTCACAGCGATGTGTGTACCTCTCCAATTCCTACTAATTCAGGCTATTTATATTATCTGGTTATCCTTGATGATTATTCTCATTATGTATGGACTTTTCCTTTGCGCAGAAAGTCGGATGCACTCCCCACTTTGACGGCTTTTTACTCCTATATCAGCACGCAGTTTGGGTGTCCCATTCTTGCTCTTCAGACTAACAATGGAAAAGAGTTCGATAACCTTGCTTTCTGCACTTTTCTGTCGCACAACGACACAATTTTTCGTCTCACATGCCCGTATACTTCCCAGCAGAATGGTCGAGCCGAACGCGTCCTTCGCACTCTGAACGACTGCGTTCGAATGCTCCTGTTCCATGCTAATGTGCCACCTTGTTTCTGACCGGACGCACTCGCCACTGCTTCTCTTCTCCTTAACCTTCGCCCTTGCCGCGCATGGTGGAACTATGCACCTCACCACCTTCTCTTCTGTACGCCCCCTTCTTATGATGGCTTGCGTATTTTCGGGTGCCTTTGCTATCCTAGCACTGTCGACTCCGCTCCTCACAAACTCGCACCTCGTTCTGTCGCTTGCATTTTCATCAGCTACCCCTCCAACTCCAAGGAATATCGGTGCTACGATCCCGTCTTCCACCGTGTGTTCACTTCCCGGCACGTTTACTTTGATGAGCATGTGTTTCCGTTTCACCAGGTACCCCCGGCTGTTCCTCCCGCCACCGGTGACGCGGGCTTCTCGACGCCTCTCCCAGGGCGTTTGCGCGCCTCTCTTGGCCCGCCCTGGCTTTGAGGCGCGCCCCTGCATGCGGCGCCTCCTACAGCCTTGGCACCGACGCCCCCGACGTTGGCGCCCGCGGCCCTCGCGGCCCCTCCTACAGCCATGGCACCGGCGCCCCCGACGTTGGTGCCCGCGGCCCTCGCTGCCCCCTCATCGCCCCGGGCGCCCGCGGCCCCCTCGGTGCCCCCTCGACGCCCCCGGCCCCCTCGGCGCCCCTGGCCCCCTCGATGCCCCCGCCCCCCGGCGCCGGCGCCCCCGGCCCCCTCGGCACCCCCGACGCCTGTGGCTGGTCCAGTCACCCGCGCCCGTACGGGCGTTTTTCACCCGAGCTCACGCTACGTCTCGGATGAATACGTCCATGTGGCGTCCACCTCTGAGCCGTCACCGTCGCCGTCCTCCGTTCGAGCCGCTCTTCGTGACCCACTCTGGATGGCTGCGATGCAGGAGGAGTTTGACACCCTGTTGCGCAACCGAACGTGGCAGCTTGTTCCCCGTCCCCGGCACGCCAATGTGATTACCGGGAAGTGGGTCTTTAAACACAAGCTCCATCCTGATGGTACCCTTGATCGCTACAAAGCGCGCTTGGTCGTTCGTGGCTTCCGACAACATGCTGGCATCGACTTCACTGACACCTTCGCTCCGGTCGTCAAGCCCGACACGATACGCGCGGTTCTCCACCTTGCGGTCTCCCGTGCTTGGCCAGTGCACCAGATGGACGTCTCCAACGCCTTCCTCCATGGTCACCTTGAGGAGCAGGTCTTGTGCCAGCAGCCCACCGGGTTTGTTGACCCGGCGCTTCCCGACCATGTGTGCCTGCTTTCGCGCTCCTTGTACGGACTCAAGCAGGCTCCGCGCGCTTGGTACCAGCGCATCACGGCGTTCCTACACCAACTTGGGTTCCGTTCCACCCGCTCGGACGCGTCACTCTTCGTCTATCATCAGGGCTCTGACACGGCCTACTTGCTTCTCTATGTTGATGACATCATCCTAACGGCATGTACAGCTGGCCTCCTCAGCCAGCTCACTGATCGTCTTCGCGCTGAGTTCGCCATCAAAGACTTGGGTCCTTTGCGCTACTTCCTCGGTGTTGAGGTGGTGCGACGTCCGGATGGCTTCTTTCTCCATCAGCGGAAGTACGCTCATGAGCTCCTGGATCGTGCTGGCATGCTTAACTACAAGCCCGCCGCTACGCCTGTTGATACGAAGCCCAAGCTCTCTGCCTCGGACGGTTCTCCCGCTTCGGATGCTGCATTCTACCGGTCCATCGTTGGTGCTCTCCAGTATCTCACTCTGACTCGACCGGAGATTCAGTACGCCGTACAGCAGGTGTGTCTTCATATGCATGCTCCTCGGGATGTTCATTGGGCCGCTGTCAAGCGGATTCTTTGCTACGTCTACGGCACTATGGAGCTCGACATCACGCTCTTCGCCTCCGCCGACACCGCCCTCACCGCCTATACCGATGCAGACTAGACGGGCTGCCCTGACACTCGTCGCTCCACCTCGGGCTATTGTGTCTTCCTTGGACCATCACTCATATCATGGTCGTCCAAGCGGCAGCCTACGGTGTCTCTCTCCAGTGCTAAGGCTGAGTATCGTGCTGTGGCCAACGTCGTCGCAGAGTGTTCGTGGCTTCGCCAGTTGCTCCAGGAGCTCTCTTGTCCTGTGGATCGTACTACGGTGGTCTATTGTGACAACGTCTCGGCTGTCTACCTCTCCGCCAACCCGGTACATCAAAGTCGGACCAAGCATATTGAGTTAGATATCCACTTTGTTCGGGAACAGGTGGCCCTTGGCCATATTCGTGTTCTACACGTCCCTAATTTCCAACAATTTGCAGATATCATGACCAAGGTGTTGCCTACGGCGTCATTTGAGGAGTTTTCGGTCCAGTCTTTGCGTCAGCAGCGGTGCCGCTTCGACTGCCGGGGGGGGGGGGGTGTTGAGTATATGTGTTGTGCATATCTGTGTATTGGGCCCACCTTCTAGTTCCTTGTATAGCTGAGGTCGTGGCCCACCTCTTGTACATCATATATATGTGCCTTTGCACATGAGCAATACATTATGCAATTCCAACAACATACATAGAGGAGGTTCCCTTGCAGCTTGCTACAACAAGGACAACAATGATTGGATATCGATCCATGCGGTTGGCAATTCAATTAGGTCTCCTTCTGCACTGTACTTCCCACACAATCTTTGTTGTGTTACCCATGGTTTATACATTGTCCAAGTACCAACGCACCTAGCTGCACGATCAATCGTGGTAATGCTGTAGCCCAATTCCCATATGCCTTTCGTTCCTAGTTATCCAAGCACTACCATGCAATCTTGACGAGTTGAGTTCTACACGGCATTGCCCATGGGAGATGCCCAACAATGACCTGACTCGAAGTTGCAGAACCTCTTATTATAAGGATGGTAAGCCTTCTATATTGACGCTACATTCGTATTGTGGTACTTTGCTGACTATGAATGGCTGCTATGTATGGAACTCTGGTAGATCAACATGTCTTCTTCACGCGACGGTGAAATATTTTCTCCAGGCCCTATTGGCTAGCTAGCTACCGAATTGATTCTGTTCGCCTAGACGATCGACCTTAACTCATTGCCGCTTGATGTCAAGGCCGTGATTTAGCCTGGAGTTCAATGCTCCTTTGTAGATCGATCCTCTCTGGTTATTTGGAGACTCAATTTACGCCGGCTCGATTAGAAACTCTCGCAAACTGGATTCCCTTGCATGGTTGCACCAAACACAAATGCCTCTTTTTCTCTATTTACGTTACATTTTTCTCTTGAAAAGGAAGCTCAAACCCCAGCCTCGGCATCATTATGATGCACACAACCAATCTTATTAATTATTATAAGCAAGTACATAACAAAGTTCACCAGGGTCGAAACTTTACAAGATATTAAAGAACACCAATGACGAAGTCTTCTTCCATAGCAACATCAGTTTCCTCACGCCGCCGTCGTTATGTCTGGTGGGGACAGTCGGGACAAGGATTTTCATCCGTTGCCGAGGCCAACCAATGAAGACCGGCACCACAACAAGAAGGCACTGCCTTCAACAAGGTAATAACGCAAGTCTGTCGTTGCTGACCTAGACCAATAAAGGACCAGGACAAGAGTTTTCACCCTGGATGAAGCGGTATTCAACCGGTATCTCAATCACAGATCGATCGATAGTCCACATCTGCCAGTACTCTCGCTAGGGCAAAAAGACAATAGCAGACTGGTGGTACGGCTTCCCACCTTAGACCAGTGACATGGTTGTCGGGTGGCCACCCATGTCTCGGCATGGAAGTGGCTGCTGCCACTCCACACTGTTACGAGTCAGACTGCAACATCCAACATACATTTGGAGCCACTACTCTCGTGTTAGATGTTGGCATAGAACTGCGAGTGCGCCTCTTACTCATCTGTGACCAGCGCTGCTCCTAGCACTATCGAAGTTGATTTCGGGAGATTTCGGTAGGGGGTCCTGAGCCGGTAACCTTGATATGATGCTAATAGGAGACACAAGGTTTTTCCCAGATTCATAGGTTTGGTGGGCAACTAATTCCCTCTCCTCACTTAAATTACCTGGTTCCCGAGGAAGAAATCTTTGAGAATTCGGCATGCCTACTCCCTTTCTCCTTCCCATATGAAATCCCATGCCCATCAACCAATCAACATAGAGTATGTTAAGTCTCCCTTCACTGAAACCCATGGCTGTGGGAGGTGTGGAATTGACATTGGTAGTGAGCCAGCAAATATATTGCATCCAATAATCAAAGGGAATTGATCCAATTATTGGGAACCGAATAAAAAATTCAGAGCATCACACCCGTCGTTGCACAATTGGACCAGATATTCGGCCTAGAGACAAATATAAAATGAACTCACTGATAAATAGAGGCTCCCTAACAATTTAAGTGAGTTGGCCATCCGCAATGTTTTCTAAAACAAGTTGACCACCATGAAGTTTACCATCCTACCTAATTCGTACATGGCAACATTAAGGCATGTGACAAGAGGAACAGTATAGAGAAAGGCATTGTATGTCGGTAGAACAAATCCAATTTTAAGGAGGTTTGTCGTGGTGCGTGTCCGTCCCGTGCATCAAAATTTTAAAGCAACGATCCAACACACTAGACACCTCTTGCACTGTGGACACAACAGCTACATGTGCTACAACTTTTTATCTCGTTGCTTCATTCGTTGCATTCCTAACACCTTCCATTCCTAATCAGCCTCTCAATGTCACACCAAGCTGCATTTTGTAACTGTACCAAGGTTCACATTGGTGAAGAAGCAGCCACACAAGACTTGTGTTGATGCTACGTCAGGACAAATATATAGGGGAACCTGACTATCTCTCTTCACCACTCACTTAAGTAAACCGATGTTGTCATTTATTTGATAAATTTCTGCAATTGTACCATTGCTACAAGCAGTAATTGACATTATTGGCAACATACATTATTGGTTGGACGGTTCCAATAACTAATCTTGTCTTTTTGATAAAAATAAGTAAATCTACTGCTAAATTCAGTTCAACAACTACATGGTCTGATCAGTACAATTGTTTTTCACATCCGACACATGCAAACCCTACATTTTTACATCTGAAACTCTGCCATCAGACCATAAGCCCATGGGGAGTCGATGAGGACACGCCGCTCGCCTTGGATGCATGCGGTGGTCTGGCCTTGGAATTATTCCCTAGGACGGGGAGCAAGTTACTGCATGTGGTGGTGTTATCTCACTTGAGCTATAGATTGTGGTGCCACCGATGCGTCTTCTGTTAGAATAAATCCGAGGTACACGGTCAATCCACCGAGAAACAAGCAATCACACGAGCAATGACGACACCGAAATTTGTTAACGAGGTTCGGCGAACTCGCCTACTCCCCGAGGCAATTACTACGGGCGCTCCTCCTCGAGATACCGCAACACCGGTCACCCGGACGCCGGCACAAGCCGCCAGCACTCCCTTGCGAGCCTGTCGCTATTTAGTCGTCATGGGTTACAATGTGGGGTGCTTCCTCATATATAAGAGGCCAAGGGTACAACGTGTCCGACTCCGACACTACAAGTATCCTACCCACACTACAACACCAAGTCCAAGCGTAACCCAACTAGTACAAAATATTCGACACAAACACAACAAACTCCACCTTAACGAATATTCTCCACCACCTTAAATGTGTCCATGCGTCAAACTTCAATGTACTCCGGACTTGTGTTGTCTTCTTTGTAGCTTACCGAGAGCTACTCGACGAGTCTGCCCCAGACCCGCCGCCGCCGTGAAACCCCGCTGCTACTCCCGCAACTCCAGTCTCCTTGACTCCACCTGCAATAGTGCTCCCTTGCAGCTTGTAAAGATGTGAAGCCGTCCCCCCCTCCAATCATCACGGTCACCTCATCTTCCATGATTCTCATGGTCTTCCTACCCCAATCACAACGGAATACCATACCACCATCATGAAGAAGACCAAGCGAAATTAGATTCCTCCTTAGCCCCGGCACATGCCTGACTCCCCGAAGCATCCGTTCAACTCCATCAAACATCTTGATTTTGATGTCACCTACTTCAGCAATAGGATAACCTGTGTCATCGCCCACATAGGCTAAACCAAACTCACCAGACTTGTACGAAGAGAACCACTCCCTGTTGGGTGTTGCATGAAAAGAGCAAGCTGAATCCAACATCCACGCTTCACCTTTGGTTGACCGCCTGTCTGATACTATGAGAACATCACTACTGCTGTCTGAGTCATCACCATGAGTTGCCTTATTAGCACTTGCCCCACCATTGAGTTCTGGACAGTCCTTTCTCATATGTCCCCACTGCTTACACTTGTGACACTGTATATTCTTTTTCTTTTTCTTGTTCTTCCTAGCCTCATATCCCTTCCGCCACTGCTCACCCTTGACTAGCAAACCTTCACCATGAGAGACTTCCACCGCGTTCTTCTTTCTCATATCATAAGATAGCAATGATGCAGTAATATCCTCATTCTTGACGGTCTCCTTGCCGTGCGTCAAGTAGTAATCAAATGGTCATAGGATGATGACAATGAACAAAGAAGCAGAATTGCCCTATCCTCGTTGTCAACCGTTGCACCCAAGCGTGCTAGATCCGTCACGACTTGATTAAAGGCGTTCATATACTCCACAAGATCTGACCCCTCCCGCATCCTCATTCCATATAACTTTTGCTTCAGATACACCTTGGTCGTCGCAGTCTTGGACATAAACTGACTTTCAGCTTCTTCCAGATCTTCTTCGGAATTCTCATCCATCACATGATAAATAACCTGGTCCGACAGACACAACCGTATAGTCCCGACTGCTTTCAACTGTAACTCCTCCCAGTCATCCGCCTCCATCTTAGCTGGCTTGGCTTCCTGCAACAACGCCTTCAAGCATCCCTGTTGTGCCAACAAATCTTTCACCCTTGTCTGCCATAACCCAAAGCTTTCAGTTTCGTTGAACTTCTCCACCTCAAACCTGGTACCCGATGGCGCCATGGTTCTTTGTATGGCTGGCCTTGCGAAAAATAACCGAGCAGTCTTCCCGTGATCCCCAAATACACGAATGGAACCTCCGCATACTACTAGCGATTCAACTAGCTGGTCTTGAGTTTCATCTCTGCAGATCCGGTGGTTGACTTCGGCGGTGAGATGCAATCTATGGACGAAGTCTTGATGCAGAGGGATGGTTGTGCGGCGGCGATGGTCACATCACATGTACTGCTGGGATCCTGGAGAAGTGGTGGCGACAACCATGAATGACTTCGATGATGGTGCTACTTGAGCACCCGGTCTCGAGCTCCGGGGTGAAAGCCTAGGTCTGGCCCTAGTTGGGTATACCTGGCAATGGCGATGTTTTACATCGTTACCTTGTTGAGGGCATTGTTCGGAATGCTCGGACTGATTCTTCAGGGTGAAAGCCTAGATTCTAGCCTTGGGTGCCTGGATCCGATGACGGCGACACTTGAATGTCACTCCCTTTCTGAAGGCGTTGCTGTTGAAGAACCTCGTCATTCGCGTGGTGTCATGAGATTGTCGGTGCAGATATGGTCATTGTTATAGTTTGCCGATCGCGGATCTGATCGCTTTGAGGCATTTTCTCTTTTACCTCGCCTACGCATAGTTTTGGTCTTATATGACTTTGCTATTTGCCGGCGTGTTTTTGTGTGCATGCGTTGGTGTTGGCTGTGTGCATCCTAGCTATGCAGAGGCCGGGTGTGTTCTCATTATGTTTGTATCCTCTTGATGCTTCATTTGAGTCAATAAAGTCCACCCTTTATTGAAAAAAATGCTTTTTCTGCCAAAGCCTCTTGCCCTCCCTGATGGATGCGAGTACCACGATGGATTTTCTATTCTGCCGATCTGATCTGTCTTGCCTTTGCCTTGTGCGCTGCCCCTTTTATTAAGTGAATCCGTAGCTCTCCGCCTCAGGCACGAGGACGAGTTCCACCAGGACTAGGTCCTGTTTTTTTCTTAAACAAATCTCACCTTTTCTTTTTCTGATTGCATCAAGATAATCGCTAAAATCAGCACGCCGCGACAATTCGAGTCCAGGCTCAACCGGCCCCTGCACGCGTCTTCCGCCGCTTGGGCTGCTTGCCCGCATCCCCGCTGGACATCATCTGGGCCCAGCTGCTAGCTTCTTAGGCCACGTATCGACCTCGCCGATTCCAAACTCGACGTTGTTTCACGCCACCCTGACGCCATGCACGTTTTCCGATCTCGCCGACGCGTGACACTTCCACGAATATCTCCACCTCTGGATCAAGCGAAATCACCTTGTAACCTAGCTCTGATACCACTTGTTAAAATAAATCCAAGGTACACGGTCAATCCATCGAGGAACAAGCAATCACACGAGCAATGACGACACCGAGATTTGTTAACGAGGTTCGGCGAACTTGCCTACTCCCTGGGGTAATGACTACGGGCGCTCCTTCCCGAGATACCGCAACACCGGCCACCCGGGCGCCGACACAAGCCGCCAGCACCCCCTTGCGTGCCTGTCGCTATCTAGTCATCATGGGTTACAACGTGGGGTCCCTCCTCATATATAAGAGGCCAAGGATACAACGTGTCCGACTCCGACACTACAAATATCCTACCCACACTACAACACCAAGTCCAAGCGTAACCCAACTAGTACAAAATATTCGACACAAACACAACATCTTCGTGAGGATTCTTCTCTATAGATCTAATGCCTAGTGCCGGTGGCTCGTTCTAGCAAGGTTGCAGGACGCAGCAGAAAGACTCCATTGTGGGTTTGGTGGCACTCACTTCGGCCAGTTTGCTTTCGGTGGTGAGATGCAATCTATGGACGGCGACTGGCGAAGAGGATATGGTCGTGAAGTGGCAACAATGGGGTTTCTAGCCCGGCGCGTGTAGCTGACGGGATTGTGGAAAAGTGGTGGTGATAAAACATGGTTGACTCCCATTTGGTGGTACTTTTTGAGTACCCAGTCTCGAGCTCCGGGGTGAAAAACTTAGGTCTGATTCGAGTGGGCTATACCTATCAACGGCGATGTTTTTTGCGTCGTTACCTTGTTGAAGGCATTGCTTGAATATGCTTGGATCTGTTCTTCAAGGTGAAACCTTGAAATCTAGCCTCCGGTGGTTGGATCCGGTAAGGATGACGGTGGAGCGTCGTTTCCTTTCTAAACACGTTGCTATTGAAGAACATCATTATCCCTGTGGTATCAAAAGATGGTTGGTGTGGATACGCTTGTCGTTCTAGTTTGCCGATCGCTATTTTGTTTGCTCTTTTTTCTCGCTTAGGAATAGCTTTGGTCTTACGTGATGCTCTTTGCTGGCGTGTTTATTTTTTCTTTGTATGTGTTGATATTGGCTGTGTGCAACTCACATAGCTATGCACAGATCGAATGTGTGTTCATGGTGTTTACATTGACTTGATGCTTCCCCTTTATATCAAAATAAAATATCATAAGCCTGTCGGTAAATAAGCATCCTAAGAGTGAGAGGGCTACTTTGCGTTTCGCCACCAATAAAGTTGTTCGAAAACTGCATGCTTTGATCTGACCGATTGCTTCTCTACTCAAATGGTTAGAGTGCCTGCAACCATACACGGCAACTGTGTCAAACCATAATTTCGCCAGTAAATCTCAATGGAAGCAAGGACATATCATTTCTCTATGGTTTCTCAAAAGGGAGCCTCAGTTGGACAAATGGCATTTTTTTCCGATCACTCAGCTGGTCTTTTGCTTTTCCATAAACAAAAACATAAACTACTCCATTCGTTTCTAAATATAAGCCGTTCGAGTAGTTCAAGTGCAAAATAAGAAAACTAAGAGAAAAATGAAAACAGAAGTTTTCCTAAAGAAAAATCAAATGAGGGTATTGGCACTACCCTAAAAGAAGAAACACAATATAGTTTAAAAAAATTATGGAAAAATTTGTACAGAAATTGCACTATTTCGCAGTATGTAACACTCCAGTACGTACTAGGACAACCAATGATCCAACTTCAACCACAATATTCCTTTTCGAGAACAAGTTGCCACCGTAATGTGACTATTTAGTATCCTACTAAATCTGATTCTGCCGTTTTAGCATCACCTAGTCCATGCGCTAGCGCACGGCAAAATTAAGGTAAAGAACGAACAGAAAGAAGGTCGACAATGAAGTGACGTAACGCATCAAATTTGGAGGAGGCTCTTGTGGTCCGTGCTTGATCACTGCAGCAAACGTTCAACAGATCAATCAAATCCACCGTGGATATGGCCGATGGAGATACATGTGCTACAAACAATTGTCTCATTGCTGCATTCCCTAACGCCTTCCATTCCTAGTTAGCCTATTGATGCGCAAAGCTCTGTTTTCGAACGGCACCGGGATTCATTCTGTCAGTGCCAGAGAAGCTGCACAACGACTAGCGGTGATGCTAGATCACTACTAGCAATATATAGGGGTATTTCGTATCTGCCTATCTCTCTTCACCAACCTTCTTTAAGCAAGGAAATGTCGGCGTTTATTTGATCGATTTCTCCAACTGTAATATGGCTGAAAGCAACAACTCATGTTTTTTTTTGAAAGATCCGGGTTGGCCGGCTTCATTGATTTAGTAGAGAGCATATGGAAACATTTTGATCAAGTGATCAAGTGGAAATACAAATACAATTGACGTTATTGACAACATACATTGTTGGTTGGCCGGTTCCAATAGCTATCCTGCCGAGGACCAAAGCTACAATCTTCGGCTCCTCAGCGAGCACAGGCTCATGAAGGTGGAAATCGCCGGCGAGAAAGCGAACAACGAGTCCGTCGTCGGCATGGTCGCGGAGGATCCAGACTTTCTGAATGAGCAGCGGGCGTTGTACCTATCCATTAGCGGCGTTTGCGATCCGCCGCGAGCGATGGCGTCAGCGCGTCATGCGGGCTGATAGGGTGAGAGTGACGCCATGTTCACAGATATCGAAGCGGAAATGGTCGAAGAGGAGGCGTAGGAGACCGCGGACAGCGCCAGCTCCATGTCGACCTGTAACGCCCCGAGACCGATGTGCCAGGTGTTCTCCGGTTATTCGCTGTGGTTGCCTTGTCATTTGCTTGCGTGACATGCATCTCATATCATGTCATCATGTGCATCGCATTTGCATACGTGTTCGTCTCATGTACCTGATCTTTTTCCCCGTTGCCTGTTTTGCAATCCGGCGCTCCTATGTCATCCGGTGCCCCTTTCTACCTCTTTTCGTGTGCGGGTGTTAAACATTTTCGGATTGGAGCGAGACTTGTCATGCGGCCTTGGTTTACTACCGGTAGACCGCCTGTCAAGTTTCATGCCATTTGGACTTCGTTTGATACTCCAACGGTTAACCGAGGAACCGAAAATGCCTCGTGTGTGTTGCAGCCCAACACCCCTCCAAAGTGGCCCAAAACCCACCTAAACCTCCTCCATCATCTAGAGCGTTCGATCACGATCGCGTGGCCGAAAACCGCACCTCATTTGGACTCTCCTAACTCCCTCTACCTATAAATATGTGATCCCCTCCCAAAAATCCGCGGTACAAACCCTAGCTTCTTCCCCTCGCGCCGCCGGACAAAAATCCCGCAGCCCGGACATGTCCACCGCTGCTTGCGTCCAATCGGAGACCGCCATCTGTCCACCGCCACCCTCTCTCTCCTCAGCTTCGCCGCCGGCCCGCGGGACCCAGATTGGGCCCGCGTGAGCCCACCGCGCCCGCACCCGCCGGATTCCGCGTCGAGCCGCCCGCGCGCGCCGCCGCCTCCGTCCGCCCACCATCGCCAAGGTTCGCCGGCGACCGCCACCGCGCTGGCGAGCGCCGCTGCTCCGCGCCGGCGACCGCCCCGCGCCGCCGCCTCGGCTCGTGGCTTCCTCGCCGCCCCTCGCCGCTCCGGTGACTCCGGCCGGCCTCCTCCTCACCTCCCCGAGCTTCTCCGGCCGTCTTCCCCTACTCCAGCGAGAGATCCGGCGAACCTCGAAGTTTGCGCTCGGCTGGATCTGGATCTGGACGTTTTCGGTTGACTTTTGCCTCCCTAACCTTAATTTTTATGCCATCTTCATCATGTCATAACTCTGCACCCGTTGCTCCATTTCGTGCGTGTAGCATATCAAAATATTCGTCTCGACAAGTACATCATTTCAATAATTGAATCATTTTTATTTGAGCTCATCTTGATGCCCGAAATGTTGTTGGAATAGGGCTATGTGATGTTTATGTCAGATCTGTTTCAGCAAATGGCCTTTTGTCATTTTTGCCATGATTAATGTGTGCATGCTATGATCCTGAGCTCTACATGTGTTTTGAAGAATGACATGCCATCTTTACAAGGGTGTATGCCATGTATTTTTGTGATCTTCGTGGTGACTAGCACAAGCATGCAAAGTAGCTTACTCAATGATGCTGATTTCAGGGACTTAGTTTTTCACTAAGTCCTTGTCCTGTTTTTATTTTTATGCCATATGTTCATGTTGTTTCCTAGTGATCCGTGCCTCTTTTGAGGATGATCAGTAATAATATTTTGTTAATATTGTTGTGCTCTATCCATCCATGTCTTTGTTGGCAATTTTGGAGCACCCTAGCTTGACTCAATCGAGCTCTACTTTTGCTATAAAATGTTCCTGGCAGATTGTTAACATGTTTAGCGATTTTGCCGAGGTTGTTGCTATTGATCCGTGCATGCTATGATGTTGTTATCGCCATGTCTAGCTTCTATGCCATGTCTTCTTGATGAGTGTATGCTTAGTTTGTCATGCGATGCTCGGTAGTGAGTGCATCGAACTCGTAAACATGCCTACTTGTTAATCTGTTTTGCATGCTCCAGTTTTTCACCAAGTCTGAATCTGTTTATGTTTTCGCTATGTTCACATGCTTGCAATTGTATTTTCTGATCCCTTTTGTCTCATGGTCACTAAGTGACTTTTGTTATATGCTTAGAGTAGCTTCATGCCATACCTTGCTTTGCCATGATATGTTCCTGTAGCATATAGTTATCATGCTCTAAACATTGCTTCTTGATGATAAATTCCTGACTTGTGTTATTTTCTCCAAGTCTGTAACCTGTTATCATTTGCACTTTTGGCATGCTTGTTTGAACCTGTTATTGAGTGAATTAACCGTAACTCAGTGTTCATATTTTGTCAAGTATCATGAGGGGATCACTGCCATGTATTTTGTTGTCATGTTGGAGTGCTGTAGCATGTTGTTCTTGATGCATTTAGATGGTCTCGTGCGGATTATCGCAGACCGGTGCCATATTTGTTTTGCTTGTCATTTCCAAACCGTGCCTCCGGTTCTGGTGATCTTTATATCGATTTCGACCGAAATCACCCAACCTTTCCAGTGGCACTCCTGGATTTCCAAGTTGAGGCCAGGTTCAATCATTCCTTTCCAAATCATGCATATGCACCGCATACCGCATCCCGCATATCATACCATGTTCGTGTGTTGGTTGTTTACTATGGTGTGTGCTTCTTTCCGGTATTGCTTCTTCGGGTTGGTACCGATAACGTCTCGTTTGTGAGGAACCGTTCGACTACGTCCGTTTGTCTTCTTCATGGACTCATTCTTCTTCCTTGCGGGATTTCAGGCAGGATGACCATACCCTCAAAATCACTTATATCTTTGCTTGCTAGTTGCTCGCTCTTTTGCTATGCCTATGCTGCGATACCTACCACTTGCTATATCATGCCTCCCACATTGTTGAGCCAAACCTCTAACCCACTTTGTCCTAGCAAACCGTTGTTTGGCTATGTTACCGCTTTGCTCAGCCCCTCTTATAGCGTTGTTAGTTGCAGGTGAAGATTGGAGTTTGTTCCTTGTTGGAACATGGATATTTGTTAGGATATCACAATATCTTTTATTTAATTAATGCATCTATATACTTGGTAAAGGGTGGAAGTCTCGGCCTTATGCCTGGTGTTTTATTCCACTCTTGCCACCCCAGTTTCTGTCATATCGGTGTTATGTTCCCGGATTTTGCGTTCCTTACACGGTTGGGTTATAATGGGAACCCCTTGACAGTTTGCTTTGAATAAAACTCCTCCAGCAAGGCCCAACCTTGGTTTTTGTTGGAAATATTCCCTAGAGGCAATAATAAATTGGTTATTATTATATTTCCATGTTCATGATAATCGTTTATTATCCATGCTAGAATTGTATTGATAGGAAACTCAGATACATGTGTGGATACATAGACAACACCATGTCCCTAGTAAGCCTCTAGTTGACTAGCTCGTTGATCAATAAATGGTTACGGTTTCCTGACCATGGACATTGGATGTCATTGATAACGGGATCACATCATTAGGAGAATGATGTGATGGATAAGACCCAATCCTAAGCCTAGCACAAGATCATGTAGTTCGTTTGCTAAAGCTTTTCTAATGTCAAGTATCATTTCCTTAGACCATGAGATTGTGCAACTCCCGGATACCGTAGGAGTGCTTTGGGTGTGCCAAACGTCACAACGTAACTGGGTGGCTATAAAGGTACACTACAGGTATCTCCGAAAGTGTCTGTTGGGTTGGCATGAATCAAGACTAGGATTTGTCACTCCGTGTAAACGGAGAGGTATCTCTGGGCCCACTCGGTAGGACATCATCATAATGTGCACAATGTGATCAAGGAGTTGATCACGAAATGATGTGTTACAGAACGAGTAAAGAGAATTGCCGGTAACGAGATTGAACAAGGTATCGGGATACCGACGATCGAATCTCGGGCAAGTATCGTACCGATAGACAAAGGGAATTGTATACGGGATTGATTGAATCCGCGACATCGTGGTTCATCCGATGAGATCAACGTGGAACATGTGGGAGCCAACATGGGTATCCAGATCCCGCTGTTGGTTATTGACCGGAGAGTTATCTCGGTCATGTCTGCATGGTTCCCGAACCCGTAGGGTCTACACACTTAAGGTTCGATGACGCTAGGGTTATAGGGAATAGATATACGTGGTTACCAAATGTTGTTCGGAGTCCCGGATGAGATCCCGGACGTCACGAGGAGTTTCGGAATGGTCCAGAGGTAAAGATTTATATATGGGAAGTCCTGTTTTGGTCACCGGAAAAGTTTTGGGTTTTATCGATAATGTACCGGGACCACCGGGAGGGTCCCGGTGGTCCACCAAGTGGGGCCACCAGCCCCGGAGGGCTGAATGGGCCAAGTGTGGGAGGGGACCAGCCCCTGGTGGGCTGGTGCGCCCCCACCAAGGCCCAAGGCGCAAGGGTGAGTGGAAGGGGGCAAACCCTAGGCTCAGATGGGCCTAAGGCCCACCTAGTGGTGCGCCCCCTCTCTCCCCCCTTGGCCGCCCCTCCTAGATGGGATCTAGGGCTGGCCGCCACCCCTAGGGGTGGAAACCTAGGTGGGGGCGCAGCCCCTCCCCTCCCCCTATATATACTTGAGGTTTTGGGCTGCCATAGAGACGATTCAATCTCCTTCTTGGCGCAACCCTACCCCTCTCCCTCCTCGTCTCTTGCGGTGCTTGGCGAAGCCCTGCTGGAGTACCACGCTCCTCCACCACCACCATGCCGTGGTGCTGCTGATGGATGGAGTCTTCCCCAACCTCTCCTTCTCCCCTTCCTGGATCAAGGCGTAGGAGACGTCACCGGGCTGTACGTGTGTTGAACACGGAGGTGTCGTCCGTTCGGCACTAGGATCATCGGTGATTTGGATCACGACGAGTACGACTCCATCAACCCCGTTCACTTGAACGCTTCCGCTTAGCGATCTACGAGGGTATGTAGATGCACTCTCCTTCCCCTCGTTGCTAGATTACTCCATAGATTGATCTTGGTGATGCGTAGAAAATTTTGAATTTCTGCTATGTTCCCCAACAGTGGCATCATGAGCTATGTCTATGCGTAGTTTCTATGCACGAGTAGAACACAAGTTGTTGTGGGTGTCGATTTTGTAAATTTGCTTGCCGTTACTAGTCTTATCTTGATTCAGCGGCATCGTGGGATGAAGCGGCCCTGACCGACCTTACACGTACTCTTACGTGAGACTGGTTCCACCGACTGACATGCACTAGTTGCATAAGGTGGCTAGCGGGTGTCTGTCTCTCCCACTTTTGTCGGATCGGATTCGATGAAAAGGGTCCTTATGAAGGGTAAATAGAAATTGGCATATCACGTTGTGGTTTTCGCATAGGTAAGAAACGTTCTTGCTAGAAACCTATAGCATCAACGTAAAAACTTGCAAAAACAATTAGAGGACGTCTAACTTGTTTTTGCAGCATATGCCTTGTGATGTGATATGGCCAAAAGGATGTGATGAATGATATATGTGATGTATGAGATTGATCATGTTCTTGTAATAGGAATCATGACTTGCATGTCGATGAGTATGACAACCGGCAGGAGCCATAAGAGTTGTCTTTATTTATTTATGACCTACGTGTCAACATAAACGTCATGTAATTACTTTACTTTATTGCTAAAGCGTTAGCCATAGTAGTAGAAGTAATAGATGACGAGACAACTTCAAGAAGACACGATGATGGAGATCATGGTGTCATGCCGGTGACAATGATGATCATGGAGCCCCGAAGATGGAGATCGAGAGGAGCAAAATGATATTGGCCATATCATGTCACTATTTGATTGCATGTGATGTTTATCATGTTTTACATCTTATTTGCTTAGAACGACGGTAGCTTAAATAAGATGATCCCTCACTAAAATTTCAAGAAAGTGTTCCCCCTAACTGTGCACCGTTGCGAAGGTTCGTTGTTTCGAAGCACCACGTGATGATCGGGTGTGATAGATTCTAATGTTCGAATACAACGGGTGTAAGCCAGATTTACACAGCAAAAACACTTAGGTTGACTTGACGAGCCTAGCATGTACAGACATGGCCTCGGAACACAGAAGACCGAAAGGACGAGCATGAGTCGTATAGAAGATACGATCAACATGAAGATGTTCACCGATGTTGACTAGTCCGTCTCACGTGATGATCGGACACGGCCTAGTTGACTCGGATCATGTTTCACTTAGATGACTAGAGGGATGTCTATCTGAGTGGGAGTTCATTAGATGAACTCAATTATCATGAACATAGTCTAAATTGTCTTTGCAAATATGTTGTAGATAAATAGCTCACGTTGTAGCTCCCTGTTTCAATACGTTCCTAGAGAAAGACTAAGTTGAAAGATATTGTAAGCAATGATGCAGACTAGGTCCGTAGTCCGAGGAGTGTCCTCACTGCTACACAGAAGGCTTACGTCTTTGATGCACCGCTCGATGTGCAAACCCCTACAACGTCGTCTGTGGATGTTGTGAACACCTGACAGACACGTCCTGATGACTACTTGATAGTTTAGTGCACCATACTTTACAGCTTAGAATCGGGATTCGAATGACGTTTTGAACGCCATAAGACATATGAGATGTTCCAAGAGCTGAAATTGGGATTTCAGGCTCGTGCCCGTGTTGAGAGGTTTGAGACCTCTGACAAGTTCTTTTGCCAACAAGATGGAGGAGAATAGCTCAGCTAGTGAGCATGTGCTCAGAATGTCTGGGTGCTACAATCACTTAAATCAAGTGGGAGTTAAACTTCCAGATAAGATAGTGATTGATAGAGTTCTCTAGCCACTATCACTAAGCTACTAGATCTTCATGATGAACTATGACATGCAAGGGATGGAATTGATCCCGGAGCTGTTCGCGGTGCTTAAGACCGCAAAAGGTAGAAATCAAAGAAGGAGCATCAAGTGTTGATGGTTTAACAAGACCACCGGTTTCAAGAAGGGCAAGGGCTAGAAGGGAAACTTCATAGATGGCAAACCAGTTGCCGCTCCAGTAAAGGAACCCAAGGTTGAACCCAAACCCGAGACTAAGTGCTTCTATTGTAAAGGGGACGGTCACTGGTAGCGGAATTACCCCAAATGCATGGTAGATAAGAAGGCTGGTAACTTCAACAAAGTATATACGTGTTATTAATGTACCTCACTAGTACTCCTGGTAGCACCTGGGTATTGGATACCGGTTCAGTTGCTATTATTGGTGACTTGAAGCAAAAGCTACGGACTAAACAGAGACTGGCTAAGGGCGAGGTGACGATGTGTGTTGGAAGTGTTTCCAAAGTTGATGAGATCACCATCGCACGCTCCATCTGCCTTCGGGATTAGTATTGAACCTAGATAAATGTTATCAGGTGTCTACGTTGAGCATGAATATGATTAGATCATGTTCATTGCAATACGGTCATTCATTTAAGTTAGAGAATAATGGTTATTCTGTTTACATGAATGATACCTTTCATGGTCATGCCCCCTATGTGAGTGGTTCATTGAATCTCGGCCGTGGCAATACACATGTTCATGCCAAAAGATGTAGAGTTAATAATGATACTACCACTTTCTTGTGGCACTGCCACTTAGGTCATATTGGCGTAAGATGCATGAAGAAACTCCATGTCGATGGATGTTTGGAGTCACTTGATTTTGAATCACTTGACACATGCGAGCCATGCCTCATGGGCAAGATGACTAAGACCCCGTTATCAGGTACAATGAAACGGGCAAGTGACTTGTTGGAAATCATACATGCTGATGCGTGTGATCCAATGAGAATTGAAGCGTGCGGTGGATATCGCTATTTTCTCATCTTCACTGACGATTTGAGTAGATATAGGTATATTTACTTAATGAAGCACAAGTCTGAAACGTTTGAAAAGTTCAAGCGATTTCAGAGTGAAGTTAAGAATCATCATAACAAGAAGATCAAATTCCTATGATCTGATCAATGAGAATATCTAAGTTATGAGTTTGGCAAACACTTAAGACATTGTGGAATTGTTTCACAGTTGAAGCCACCTGGAACACCACTGGGTTATGGTGTGTCCGGACGTCGTAATCGAACCTTATGAGATATGGTGCGATCGATGATGTCTCTTATCAATCTACCGTTTTCATTTTGAGGTTATGCTTTAGAGAAAGCTGCATTCACTTTAGATAGGACACCATCTAAGTCCGTTGAGACGACGTCGTATGAACATTGGTTTGGCAAGAAACCAAAGTTGTCGTTTCTTAATGTTTGGGGCTGCGATGCTTAAGGCTTCAGCCAGAGAAGCTCGAACCCAAAGCGGACAAACACATCTTCATAGGATACCCAAAGGTGACAGTTGGCTATACCTTCTATCTCAGATCCGAGGGCAAATTGTTTGTCGCTAAGAACGGGTCCTTTCTCGAGAAGGAGTTTCTCTCGAAAGAATTGAGTGGGAGGAAGATAGAACTTGATAAGGTTGTCGAACCTTTATTTCAACCAGAGAGTGATGCAACACAGAAAGATGTTTTCTGTGGATCCTACATCTGTTGAATAGGAAGTTAATGATAGTGATCATGAAGCTTCGGATCAAGTTGCTATCGAACCTCGTAGGTCGACAAGGATATGTACTACTCCTAAGTGGTACGGTAATCCTATCTTAGATATCATGTTGTTAGACAACAATGAACCTACGAGTTATGGAGAAGCGATGGTGGGCCCGTATTTCGACAAATGGTTACAAACCATGAAATCCGAGATAGGATCCATGTATGGACTTTGGTGGACTTGCCCGTTGATCGGCAAGCCATCGAGATAAATGGATCTTTGAGAAGAAGACGGTCGTGGGCGGTAATATTACCGTCTATGAAGCTCGACTTGTGGGAAAGAGTCTTTTCACAAGTTCAAGGAGTTGACTACGATGAGAATTTCTCACCCGTAGCGATGCTTAAGTCCGTCGGAATCATGTTAGCATTAGCTGTATTTTTCGATTATGAAATCTTACAGATGGATGTCAAAACAAGTTTTCTTACCAAGTTTTCGTAAGAAAAGTTGTATGTGATACAATAAAAGTTTTTGACGATCCTAAGGATGCTAAAAGGTATGCTGGCTGCAGCAATCCTTCTATGGACTAGAGCAAGCATCTCGGAGTCAGAATATATGCTTTGATGGAATAATCAAAGCTTTTAGGTTTATACAATGTTTGTTAGAAACTTGTATTTACAAGAAAGTGAGTGGGAGCACTACAACATTTCTGATAAATATATGTGCATGACATATTGTTGATCCGAAATAATGTAGAATTTCTGGAAAGCATAAATGGTTGTTTGAAGAGTGTTTTTCAAAGGAAGACCTGGATAAAGCTGCTTACATATTGGACATCAAGATCTATAGAGATAGATCAAGACGCCGATGATACTTTCAAAGAACGCACACCTTCACATGTTTTGAAGGAGTTTAAAATAGATCAGTCAAAGAAGGGGTTCTTACCTGAGTTGTAAGGTGTGAAGTTGAGTAAGACTCAAAGCTTGACCACGGCAGAAGAAAGAGGAAGGACGAAGGTCGTCCCCTATGCTTTTGTCTAGGCTCTATACGGTATGCCATGTTGAAGTACCGCACCTGATGTGTGCCTTGCCACATGTCTGGCAGGAGGGTACAAAGGTGATCTAGGAGTAGATCACCAGATAGCGGTCAAAATTATCCTTAGAGGAATAAGGAAATGTTTCTCGGTTATGGAGGTGATAAAGAGTTCGACGTAAAGAGTTACGTCGATGCAAGCTTAACACCTATCCGGATAGCTCTGAGTAGAGATACCAGATACGTATAATGGAGCAACAATTTGGAATAGCTCCAAGTGGAACGTGGCAGCAACATCTATGATATAAAGTTTTGCGAAATACATAGGGATCTGAATATGGCAAGACCCGTTGACTACAACCTCTCTCACAAGTATAACATGATCAAACCCAAAACTGTTTGAGTGTTTATCACATAGTGATGTGAACTAGATCATTGAGTCTAGTAGACTCTTGGATGTTGGTCACATGGCGATGTGACCTGTGAGTGTTAATCACATGGTGATGTGAACTAGATTATTAACTCTAGTGCAAGTGGGAGACTGTTGGAAATATGCCCTAGAGGCAATAATAAATTGGTTATTATTATATTTCCTTGTTCATGATAATCATTTATTATCCATGCTAGAATTGTATTGATAGGAAACACAGATACATGTGTGGATACATAGACAACACCATGTCCCTAGTAAGCCTCTAGTTGACTAGCTCGTTGATCAATAGATGGTTATGGTTTCCTGACCATGGACATTGGATGTCGTTGATAATGGGATCACATCATTAGGAGAATGATGTGATGGACAAGACCCAATCCTAAGCCTAGCACAAGATCGTGTAGTTTGTTTGCTAAAGCTTTTCTAATGTCAAGTATCATTTTGCTTAGACCATGAGATTGTGCAACTCCCGGATACCGTAGGAGTGCTTTGGATGTGCCAAACGTCACAACGTAACTGGGTGGCTATAAAGGTACACTACAGGTATCTCCGAAAGTGTCTGTTGGGTTGGCATGAATCGAGACTCGGATTTGTCACTCCGTGTAAACGGAGAGGTATCTCTGGGTCCACTCGGTAGGACATCATCATAATGTGCACAATGTGATCAAGGAGTTGATCACGGGATGATGTGTTACAGAACGAGTAAAGAGACTTGCTGGTAACGAGATTGAACAAGGTATCGGGATACCGACGATCGAATCTTGGGCAAGTATCGTACCGATAGACAAAGGGAATTGTATACGGGATTGATTGAATCCGCGACATCGTGGTTCATCCGATGAGATCAACATGGAACATGTGGGAGCCAACATGGGTATCCAGATCCCGCTGTTGGTTATTGACCGGAGAGTTATCTCGGTCATGTCTGCATGGTTCCCGAACCCGTAGGGTCTACACACTTAAGGTTTGATGACGCTAGGGTTATAGGGAATAGATATACGTGGTTACCGAATGTTTTTCGGAGTCCCGGATGAGATCCCGGACGTCACGAGGAGTTCCGGAATGGTCCGGAGGTAAAGATTTATATATGGGAAGTCCTGTTTTGGTCACCGGAAAAGTTTCGAGTTTTATCGGTAATGTACCGGGACCACCGGGAGGGTCCCGGTGGTCCACCAAGTGGGGCCACCAGCCCCGGAGGGCTTCATGGGCCAAGTGTGGGAGGGGACCAGCCCCTGGTGGGCTGGTGCGCCCCCCCACCAAGGCCCAAGGCGCAAGGGAGAGTGGAAGGGGGCAAACCCTAGGCTCAGATGGGCCTAAGGCCCACCTAGTGGTGCGCCCCCCTCTCTCCCCCCTTGGCTAATGAAGCTATGTACCTAGGGTAGGGGCACGGACCCGTCCAAAGAGCCCTACCCAAGGACATCCCTAGAAGAAATCACCTATCAATCGACTTGAAGGTACCCCACTCGACAGGTTCAAGACACTCGACCAAGAAGCTACCACTCGACCATGAAGCTAATCACTCGACTGCCAGGAGACCTACAGTCACTCCGTAGGCAAACGGTCAGCTGTTAAGTAGTCTTCATGGTCATCATAGCACTTTATTAGAGGCGTTACCAGTAACGCCCAATCTTAAATGTACCTTAAACCCCGCATTACTGAGGGCAGGAGGGGGGCGGCGAACTCTATATAAGCCACCCCCCTCCTCAGTATGAAGGGTTCGCACCCCTGTAATCCATACACGCATAATCCAGTCGACCGCCTCCGGGCTCCGAGACGTAGGGCTATTACTTCCTCCGAGAAGGGCCTGAACTCGTAAACCTCGCGTGCAACAACTTCCCAATAGCTAGGATCTAGCCTCTCCATACTCACCCCCCTACATCACTGTCAGAGTCGGAACTACGATAGTTGGCGCCCACCGTGGGGCGGGAATCTTAGCACTTAGTTGGAGAAGTTGCGATCTTTTCCGATCCCTTTGATCATGGTTTCTTGCGGAGTTTTGGTGGAGGGCCGCGAGATCCGTCTCGGCGCGCTCACCTGCATCGCCGATGACTCCGCCTGGCTTCAGGAGGCACCACTCGACATCGACGCGCTCCCCGTCCGCGGCGCGATACACTTCCGCGCATGCATTCGTGGCGTCCTCCTGCGGAAACCGTCGACCCAGTATCGGTCGACCCCTGCGTCATCTCCCCACCCTGTCTCCCACCAGCGCAAGCGCTCCGGTCGGTCGAGACTTCAGCGGTGGGTGAGGCACGCCGTGGCCCGCCAGTCGGCAGCCCCACAAGTTGCGGCAATCGAGCCCGTCGAGTCCCTCTATGGCCTGTTCGACCTGTCGACTGGCTCCGCGGGGACCGCATCCGAGTGCGATAGCAGCGACCCAACGGCTGAGGTTCTGGCGGTCGATGGAGCACATAGTCCCCCTGGTTTCCCTCGTGCTGACGGAGCTACGGGCGGAGGCGACTCGTCGCGTCCCCACGATGAGTATCTGCCCGAACCTCTCACGTCGTTACAGCGAGAGGAGCTTCGCCGCCGGAACATGGACGCACTCCACACTCCTATTGTCGGAGAAACCCCCGAGGCCCGGGCCTTGGAGGACGTGCACCTTGCTAACCTGGCCGAGCGCACTCGACTGGAGAATCTCCAGCGAATACTCGACGAGAAAGCGCGTCAGCGGGCTCCCGAGTCCAGTCGACGTCCGCTAGCTCCCGAGTCCAGTCGGCGCCGGCTCTTCTCACCGCCTCAGGTATATCGAACCCCAGTTCAGAATTTGGCCGCTGCAGCCCGTATAGCAGAATCAATTCAGCCGTCCCAGTCAGAGGCAGGCAGGGGCTTGTTGCAGATCAGAGCATTGCTCCGGGCGGCAGGAAACCAGAATTCTGCCGTTTCTCAGTCGCGGGATAGGATCCACAGTCGATCTGTTGCAGCAGACACAGTCCAGTCGGCCCACAGCCCGAGATCACCCCCGAGGCGTGAGGGACGTGATGACCGGCATGATCAGTATAGGAGGAATGAGCAGTATGATCACCGATTCGGTCGAGATGATCGACATCGAGTGCCAACCCTCCCCCGAGGAGCGGGTCATATGCGCCTCGACGGCAAGATGACAGACGCCCTCACAGTGTTGGGCAGAGGATTCCAGTCAACCCCAGAGACCCAGGCTTTGATGCGAGGTCTATCCTCGTTCAAGGTTTGGTCGACAGGAACAGGGCTCATCGAGAGGGCCACAACAGAGATGCGCCTGCCAGCAGCAGCAGAGTACGTGTTTCAGGGCCAGAGTGCTTCAGTCGAGCCATCAGGGCCGCAGTGATTCCTCCCAAATTCAGGCTGGCAACTGGAGTCAGCAAGTTCACCGGCGAGTCCAAGCCTGACACTTGGCTCGAAGATTACTGAGTGGCTGTACAGATTGGCGGTGGTAATGATGAAGTGGCCATGAAGCATTTGCCTCTTATGTTGGAGGGCTCAGCCAGAGCGTGGTTGAATCAGTTGGCACCTAGCAGCATTTACACCTGGGAGGACCTCTCCCGAGTGTTTGTTACGACCTTTGAAGGAACATGCAAACGACCTGCAGGCCTCACAGAGTTACGGTCTTGCATGCAGAAGCCGAATGAAACACTGAGGGATTACATCCAGAGGTGGATCACGCTGCACCACACAGTTGAGAACGTGCCAGACCATCAAGCAGTTTGCGCTTTCAAAGAGGGCGTTAAATACAGAGAGTTGAATCTGAAGTTCGGTCGAACTGGAGAGATGTCTCTGAATCGGATGATGGAGATCGCCACCAAGTACGCTAATGGTGAAGACGAAGACCGACTCCGAAGCGGCAAGCTCAAAGCAGTCGCCCAAGAAACTGGAGGAAAGTCCACTCGGAAACAGAAGCGAAAGGCCGAGCCAGCTGCTCCCGGGGAGGCCCTGGCCGTTGCCCAGGGAAACTTCAAGGGGAAACCCAAGGGCACCTGGAAGCCCAAGAAGGTCAAAGATCAAGACGGGAATGATGTTTTGTACTTACCGTGTCACATCCACACCAAGAAAGACGAAGAGGGTAATTTTATTTACCCAAAGCATACCACTCGATAGTGCCGGCTCCTGATCCAGCAGTTTCAGGGCAAGCAGCCCAAAGATAAGGAAAAAGAGCCAGACAGGATTGAAGACAAAGAAGACAGTGACGATGGATACCCCCAGATCAATTCCACCCTGATGATTTTTGCTGATGTTGAGAGCAAGATCGACTGAAAGTCATTAACCGTGAGGTGAACATGGTTGCCCCGGCAACACCCAATTACCTGAAGTGGTCGCAGACTGCCATCACATTCGACCAGTCGGATCACCCGACGCACATCGCCACCCCTGGGAGGCAAGCTTTGGTGGTCGACCCAGTTGTCGAAGGCACTCGACTGACCAAAGTATTGATGGACGGCGGCAGTGGCCTGAACATACTGTACTCTGAGACTTTGAAAGGGATGGGCATTCCGATGTCCAGACTTAGTACCAGCAACATGAGCTTCCATGGAGTCATTCCTGGGAAGAAAGCCAAGTCGCTCGGCCAGATTGCTCTTGATGTAGTTTTCGGTGATTCAAAGAATTACCGCAAGGAAAGGTTGACATTCGAAGTTGTGGACTTCCAGAGTGCCTATCATGCCATTTTGGGTAGGCCAGCTTACGCACGCTTCATGGCTCGACCATGTTACGTGTATCTCAAACTGAAGATGCCTGGCCCCAAAGGTGTGATCACTGTTACTGGCAGCCGAAAGAAAGCAGAAGAATGCTTTCAGAAAGGCTCAAAGATCGCTGACGCTCAGATGGCAGTAGTCGAGCTGAAAGAGTACCAAAAGACTGCCGATCCAAGTGAATTGCTGCGAGCCAAGAAGCCCGCCTCAGAATCAGCTTTTCAGTCGGCTGGCGAAACAAAGACAGTCCACATTCATCCGACCGACCCCGACGCTGCTCCGACTCACATCTCGACGACGCTCGACTCCAAATAGGAAGAAGCACTCATCCAGCTCCTCCGTGAGAACTGGGATATCTTCACATGGAAACCCTCTGACATGCCTGGAGTTTCGAGAGAGCTGGCTGAGCACCGTCTACGAGTCGACCCAAAATTCAAACCTGTGAAGGAACATCTTCGACGGTCCGCCGTCCAGAAGAAGCAAGCCATTGGCGAGGAAGTGGCTCGGCTCTTAGCAGCAGAGTTCATCCGAGAGATTTACCACTCCGAGTGGCTCGCCAAGGTCGTCATGGTCCCCAAAAAGGACAAGTCGCTCCGCATGTGCATCGACTTCAAGCATATCAATCGGGCCTGCCCGAATGATCATTTTCCCCTCCCTCGCATCGACCAAATAGTCGACTCGACTGCGGGGTGCGAGAGACTGTCTTTCCTAGACGCCTATTCCGGGTACCATCAGATCCGTCTGTATGGGCCCGACGAGATCAAAACAGCTTTCATCACTCCATTCGGGTGCTTCTGTTACGTCACCATGCCGTTCGGCCTCAAGAACGCCGGAGCCACATTCATGAGAATGATTCAGAAGTGTTTACTCACTCAAATCAGTCAGAATGTGGAGGCATACATGGACGATATCGTGGTCAAGTCCCGAAAAGCTTCCGACCTGCGGGCTGACCTTGCTGAAACCTTTGCCAATCTCACGAGGTATGATATCAAGCTCAATCCATCAAAGTGCACATTTGGAGTTCCAGGTGGAAAGTTACTCGGTTTTCTCGTTTCCGAACGAGGGATCGACGCCAATCCTGAGAAAATTGGCACCGTACTCCAGATGAAGCGTCCTGTACGCGTGCACGATGTCCAAAAGCTTACAAGCTGCTTGGCCGCTTTAAGTAGATTCATTTCTCGTCTCGGTGAAAAGGCGTTGCCCCTTTACCGACTGATGAAGAAGTCTGACAAATTCGAGTGGACTCCAGAAGCTGATGCAGCGTTTGCAGATCTCAAAGCTCTGCTCTCCACCCAGCCGGTGCTTGCTGCCCCAATCAGCAAAGAACCTTTGCTGCTTTATATTGCGGCCACAGGACAAGTTGTCAGCACAGTACTTACGGTCGAGCGGGAAGAGGAAGGAAAGGCCTTCAGAGTTCAGCGCCTAGTCTATTACATGTCTGAAGTTTTGACCCCTTCAAAACAAAGATACCCCCATTACCAGAAGCTTGTATATGGGATTTACATGACCGCAAAGAAGGTTGCACATTACTTCTCTGACCACTCCATTACAGTCGTCAGTGACGCCCCACTGTCAGAGATTCTGCACAACAGAGATGCAACTGGTCGAGTGGCCAAGTGGGCGATTGAAATCCTTCCCTTAGATATCAAGTTCGAGGCAAAGAAGGCTATCAAGTCCCAAGCAATCGCAGATTTCATCACCGAGTGGATTGAACAGCAACTTCCGACTCAAGTTCACTCGGAGCACTGGACCATGTTCTTCGATGGATCTAAGATGCTTAATGGTTCCGGCGCGGGAGTAGTCTTAGTCTCCCCCCGAGGAGATAAGCTCAGATATGTTCTCCAGATTCACTTTGATTCCTCCAATAATGAAGCAGAGTATGAAGCACTTTTGTATGGGTTGCGCATGGCCATTTCACTCGGCGTCCGTCGCCTCATGGTCTATGGCGATTCGGATTTAGTGGTTAATCAAGTGATGAAGGAGTGGGACGTCAGAAGTCCGGCTATTACCGGTTACTGCAACGCAGTAAGAAAGCTAGAAAAGAAATTTGAGGGGTTGGAGCTTCATCACATTCCCCGACTGAAAAATCAGGCAGCTGATGATCTGGCAAAGATAGGCTCCAAGAGGGAAGCCATTCCCAGCAACGTGTTCCTGGAACACATCCACTCGCCGTCAGTCCAAGAAGATCCCTTCACAGAAGAAACCCCGCAGCCGAAAAGTGCCACAGATCCGACTGGAGTCGAAGTTCCTGCCGTGGTCGACCTAATCATGGAAGTCTTGGCGATCACTCCCGACTGGACGGTACCGTACATCACGTATATCCTAAGAAAAGAACTCCCGGAGGATGAAGAAGAGGCTCAACAGATCGTCCGTCGATCCAAGGCCTTCACAGTCATAAAAGGACAGTTGTACAGAGAAAGCGCGACTGGAATCGGTCAGAAGTGCATAACACCGGAAGAAGGTCAGATGATCCTTGATGAGATCCACTCGGGGACCTGTGGTCACCATGCGTCCTCTCGGACCATTGTGGCCAAAGCATACCGAGCGGGATTTTACTGGCCAAGAGCAAATGAGATGGCAAAGGAGATAGTCGACAAGTGTGAGGGGTGTCAGTTCTACTCCAACATGTCACGCAAGCCCGCATCAGCCCTGAAGACCATTCCACTCGTCTGGCCCTTCGCTGTCTGGGGACTGGACATGGTCGGTCCTCTGAGAACAGGCAGGAGCGGTTTCACCCATGTGCTTGTGGCAGTCGACAAGTTTACCAAATGGATTGAAGCTAAACCCATCAAGAACCTCGATGCTTGCACTGCTATTAGTTTCGTCACAGGACTAACATTCAGATATGGAGTCCCTCACAGCATCATCACTGATAATGGGTCAAACTTCGATTCAGACCAGTTCAGAGCCTTTTGCGCCTCTCAAGGCACTCGAGTCGACTATGCATCAGTCGCCCATCCCCAGTCGAATGGACAAGCTGAAAGAGCAAATGGTCTGATCCTCAAAGGACTAAAACCTCGATTAATGCGCGATCTCAAGCACGCGGCAGGTGCCTGGGTCGATGAGCTTCCGTCAGTTCTATGGGGATTAAGGACCACCCCTAACCGGTCGACTGGAAGAACCCCATTCTTTCTTGTTTATGGAGCCGAAGCCGTTCTGCCAAGTGATCTCCTTCACAACGCTCCCCGAGTCGAGCTTTACACTGAAGATGAAGCAGAACAGGCTCGGCAAGATGCAGTAGACCTCCTGGAAGAAGAAAGAGAGATGGCCATGATTAGATCGACCATTTATCAGCAAGACTTGCGTCGATTCCATGCCCGGCATGTGAAGAGTCGAGCCTTCCAAGAAGGAGATTTGGTCCTCCGAGTGGATCAACAGAAACCACACAAGCTTGCTCCTACTTGGGAAGGCCCCTTCATCATCACCAGAGTCCTCCACAACGGAGCGTATCACCTCTACAATGTTGATCGCCAGATCGACGAGCCGCGAGCTTGGAACGCGGAGCTGCTCCGCCACTTTTACACTTAAGTTCCTTCCTATAAAGATGTAATAAGAGAAACTTCCGCAGTTCATTTTTATCAAAGACAAGAGTGTTCCAATGATTGCTGTCACTTTTTTTTACATACGAAAACCCCCAGCGGGTGACTTAGCCGCGAATCCATTTCACCTAAGTTCAAAAAAAATCCTACTGAGTGGAGAGCAAACCTCCCACTCGGGGGCTTAGCCGCAGTCCAGCACTCGCCTAAGTTCTCCTACGAAGAGACTTAGCTGCAGTCAGCACTCACCTAAGTTTGAAAAATCCTACCGAGTGGAGAGCAAACCTCCCACTCGGGAGGCTTAGCTACAGTGCAGCACTCGCCTAAGTTCTCCTACGAAGAGACTTAGCTGTAGTCAGCACTCGCCTAAGTTTGAAAATTCCTACCAAGTGGAGAGCAAACCTCCCACTCGGGGGCTTAGCTGCAGTCCAGCACTCGCCTAAGTTCTCCTACAAAGAGACTTAGCTGCAGTCAGCACTCGCCTAAGTTTGAAAAATCCTACTGCAGCCCAGCGCTCGCCTAAGTATGAAACACATCTCATTTACCTAGACGACGAGGGGCAGGTCGACTGCCACCTTCTCCTGGAGAGCTTCGCCACAAATACAATGTGTGCTCCGTCCCACCCCACAGCAACAGGGTGTGGGTCGACCGCCACCTTCTCCTTCAGAGCTGCACCACAGACACAAAGTTATTTCGAGTGAAGACCAAATTCCACTCGACGGGTCATCCACAAAGAGATTCATTGACAAATCAAGTTCAAATAAAGCCTAAAAGGTCCCAGAGACCTCACATCAAAGTACTCGAGCCCCCGGCTCGGCAGAGTTTAACTGTTACACTTCCACTCGGCATTCCGAGGCAAATTTAAGGCAGAGTTTAACGGATTACAAAATACACTCGGCATTCCGAGGCAAGTTTTTTCATTCCTCAGGAGGAGGAGGACTGGCAGGGGCGACAAACTCATCCAAGTCGATCCCATCTGCGATACGGGTAGCAGCAGCAATAAATGTCTCCCTGAAGTCCTGGAAGTTTTGCTTCCTCGTGTTGGCGACTTCGATGGCGGCCAGCTTCTCCTCCCGCACCTCCTTGCAATGGACGCGGACCAGAGACAGAGCCACGTCAGCGCCACACCGAGCTGAAGACTTCTTCCACTCCTGCACTCGGTCAGGGATTCCGTTGAGTCGAGTCATCAGAGACTCGAGATCATTCTGGAGCGTAGACTCTGGCCAAAGCGTCGGGTCGATCCGCGTCATGGCAACCTTCAGTCGAGCCAAGTAATCCACGACGCTGTCAACACGAGATTCCAGTCGGAGCAGGTTCATGGCAGCTTCATCTTTCACCGGAGAGTTGATTGGATCCAAACCTGTTTCGATCCGCCCAGTCTCCTCTTCAAAGTTCTGGCAAAGTTCTGCATACACGACCCAAGGATAAGTCAAATTTCGTAAAACTGAGTCGACACAAAAAAAACCAGTCAGAACTGAGTGTGCACCTTCGAGCTTGATGTACAACTTCTTGGCAAGGCTCCTCAAGTAGCTCTCCAGGTCGTCCCTCCTGCGAGCGATGCCTTCCATCTTCTCGTTCAGGGTGAGGTTCTCCTTCTTCCAACGCGAACACTCCCTGTTGGCTTCATTCAGAGCGGTCTTCAACTTGGTATTCTCTCCTTCTAATTGGTCAACCGAAGCCAGCTTCTGTGCGGCCAGAGCGGTCTTGTCATCAGCCTCCTTACGGGCAGCAGCCAAGTCCTGATCCTTCTTCACCAGAGCTTCTTTCAGTTTTTCTGCAAAAAAAATGATGATTGAGTCGGAGAAAGCGAAAAGATACTCAAGCCTAAAAACTAACCAGTCGACAAAGGCGTCTTACCTGCGACGCCGTCTCTGACCTTCTGCACCTCTGTCCTGGCCAGCTCCAGATCAAGGTTCATTTGAATTTGCTGCTTCTCCAAGTCAGCCAAGCGGGTTCCAAGATCACAAGATTTCTGAAGTCAAAGGGGAGGAGTTACAATTTCAGTAAAAAAAAGCAACAAAGGCAATAAATACTAAGACTACGGTCGACTGCCAGCAGTCCACCATAGTCTCGGGGACTACAACCAGTGGGTGCACTTAGCGTGCCCCCACCGGTTCCTATCCCACCCGACCGACCCCTGAAGTCGAGTCCAAGACAAGTTGCTTCCTAGCAGCTAAGAGACAATAATGGAATTTCTAAGACTACAACCGAAGCGAAACATTCGACAGTAGCCTCGGGGACTACACCCAGTGGGTGCACTCAGCGTGCCCCACAGTAAAAAAAAAGAGAGAAAGACGTTGACTGCCCGCAGTCGACAGGATACCGTTCCATTCAACATGACCCGATCAGACAGAGCGAAGAAACTCAACTACAACGACTCAATTTAAAGACTACAGTCGACTGCCAGCAGTCCACCGTAGTCTCGGGGACTACACCCAGTGGGTGCACTTAGCGTGCCCCCACTCATCCAAGAATTGGCAAACACACCCAGTGGGTGTACAAACTTAAAGATCTTCAGAAAAGAGATTCTTCAAAGGACATATCGAAACAGCCCAAGTGTTGAAGTCGACTGACCTGGACATTGCTCTGAAGAGCCGAGCTTGCGTCATAAGCCGCCTGGCAAGCCTCCCGAGCCACTTTCACCTGTTCCATCATGATTCCAGCCTGGCGTATAGCCTCCTTCGCAGCAACCGCTTGGTCCTCAGGGACGGGGTACGCAGCAAAAAGCGAAGACGGATTCGCAGTCGACGCTGAAGGCCGCACACTCGTCAGAGGAACAGCGAAAGTCACGGAAGCCCGAGTGGGTTCGCCATCGTCCCGAACTACAGCCTTAGGCGCCGGAGTGGATTGCGGAGTCTTGCCAGCCAACGCCTTCTTCTTCCTCTTCACCCTCAGTGGTTCGTTGTCGTCGTCCGGGAGGTCAATAACATGAGGAGGAGCTGCAAGGAAAACATTCAATCGACCAGAGTCGCAATAAAGTTTCAGTCGACTCGAAAGCAGGACGTTAGTGATCGTACCAGGGTTGGAGGTGACAGCGTCCCCCATCTCTTGGCCGTCGTTCCTGGCGGAGACCTCAGAAGTTGCACCACTGCAAATCTCGAAAGTTAGTCAGTTGGCCCAGTGAATCGACCAAGGATCCGTCCACAGTCGACAAAGGAAAGCAAGTGTTATTGTTACCCGGAAATGGTGGGAACAGCTATCTTCATCTTGGGCAAGGCCTTGGGCGGCTTGGATGGCGTCGCTCGTGGGTGCTTGGGAGCCTTCCCGGTCGGCGGAGGAGAAGAAGTCCGAGGGCGTTTCGACGACTGCCCAACAGGAGCAGTCGCCTTGCCACGTTCCTGCGCTGGATCGTGGGTGAGCTTGGATCGCCCCTCCGGGCGGGAGGGTTCAGCCTCCTCCTCCTCTTCGCTGGAGAAGATGTCGTCGCCTTCCTCTCCCTCACCGTCGGACTCCCACTCGCCCTGGTCGTCCCCGCTCTCGCCTCCACTCCCCTCACCTTCCTCAGTCGACCCTTGTGCCCCGTTGGGCGTCGAGTACATCTCAGTGGTCGCCTGGAAGACAACAGACAGGACGAAAGTCAATCGACTTACCTAAAGAAGACCAATACAGAAGGCCAGATATCCGACACAAAGACATACCTGATCCACTTCATATGAGTTGTCGAGTGGAATTACCCTTCTGGCTCCTCGGGGGTTGTCTTTGTTCCCCGTGATGCTTGACATCCACCCCTCCAGCATCTCCTCGGTGACCTCCTCCGGGTGGATCCGAGTGGTGTCGTCAAGGCCAGAATACAGCCACATCGGGTGGTCTCGCGCCTGGAGCGGTTGGATGCGCCTCTGGAGAAAGACCTCCAACAGGTCCATCCCAGTCACCCCCTCACGGACAAGCTCAACCACTCGACCCGCCAATACCTTGACTTGGGCCCTTTCCCCCGGCGTGACTTTCAGAGAGACAGGCTTCTCGGCTCGGTCGAGGGAAAAAGGAGGAAAACCAGTCGACTGTCCGGGGGTCGCCTGGTCCTGGTAGTAGAACCAGGTCGACTGCCAGCCGCGGACCGACTCCGGGAAGGTGATAGAGGGGAAACAGCTCTTCCCCCTCGTCTGGATCGCCAGGCCCCCGCACAGCTGGATCACTTGCGTCTTCTCATCACTCGACTTGGCCTTTTTTACCGACTAAGAGCGGCAAGTAAAGATATGCTTGAAAAGCCCCCAATGCGGACGGCAACCCAGGAAGGCCTCGCACATGGAAATGAACGCGGCAAGATAGACTATGGAGTTGGGGGTAAAGTGATGGAGCTGCGCTCCGAAGAAATTCAAGAAGCTCCGGAAGAATGGATGGGGAGGCAGAGAAAACCCTCGGTCGATGTGGGTGGCGAGGAGCACGCACTCACCGTCGCGGGGTTGAGGTTCGATCTCCCCCCCGGGAGACGCGCAGCCTCGTGGGGAATGGCTCCTCCCTCGACCATGTCGTCGAGATCCTCCTGCCGGAGCACCGATGGCATCCAGTCGCCCTGAATCCAACCCTTGGGCAGGGCGGTCCAGGAGGAAGATCCGCCTCGTGCAGACCTCTTTCCTTTCCCCGCCGCCGCCACCTTCTTCGCGCGCTCCAAAGCAGTGGTCTTGCCCTTCACCATCGTCGCCGGCGAGGTCTCACACGGGCTAACGGCGCTAGGGTACGGCCGAAGGTCACGAGAGGGCTGGCGAAGGGAGAGAAGAAGAAGGAAGAAGAAGAGAAGCGCACAGCTTGGAAACCCCGAGCCGGCAACTTATAAGGGGCCGCTCCCGAGTGGCTGACTGGTAGGCCCAGGCAGTCCAGTCAAATCCCGCAGCAGACGCGCGCGCAGTACGTGGCGAAAAAGGCGACGCGAGGATCGAGGAGTTTTCGCTTTATCACTTCCGATTACTGCGGCTGCTCCCGTCCCGCGCGCTTCCCAAAATCTGAATCCCGTGAGATCCGCGGGCCGCAGAACCACTTGCCAAAAACAGAGTATCCCGCTCGCACCAACACTCGGCATGTCGCAAGCAAAGATATTCACTCGACGAAAGGCCTGGAATGGATCAAGGCGACTGAAAGAGGTTGATGACGTCATCCGTGACAACTGACCCTAAACGAGGCACTCATACAGCCCCAAAGAACCGGTCGGAAAGGATCCCCAACTCTTTCCCCACTCTAACCTCGATCCATTCGGGGGCTAATGATGAAGGTATGTACCTAGGGTAGGGGCACGGACCCGTCCAAAGAGCCCTACCCAAGGACATCCCTAGAAGAAATCACCTATCAATCGACTTGAAGGTACCCCACTCGACAGGTTCAAGACACTCGACCAAGAAGCTACCACTCGACCATGAAGCTAATCACTCGACTGCCAGGAGACCTACAGTCACTCCGTAGGCAAACGGTCAGCTGTTAAGTAGTCTTCATGGTCATCATAGCACTTTATTAGAGGCGTTACCAGTAACGCCCAATCTTAAATGTACCTTAAACCCCGCATTACTAAGGGCAGGAGGGGGCCAGTGAACTCTATATAAGCCACCCCCCTCCTCAGTATGAAGGGTTCGCACCCCTGTAATCCATACACGCATAATCCAGTCGACCGCCTCCAGGCTCCGAGACGTAGGGCTATTACTTCCTCCGAGAAGGGCCTGAACTCGTAAACCTCGCGTGTAACAATTTCCCAATAGCTAGGATCTAGCCTCTCCATACTCACCCCCTACATCACTGTCAGAGTCGGAACCACGACATTGGCCGCCCCCCTAGATGGGATCTAGGGCTGGCCGCCACCCCTAGGGGTGGAAACCTAGGTGGGGGCGCAGCCCCTCCCCTCCCCCTATATATACTTGAGGTTTTGGGCTGCCATAGAGACGATTCATTCTCCTTCTTGGCGCAGCCCTACCCCTCTCCCTCCTCGTCTCTTGCGGTGCTTGGCGAAGCCCTGCTGGAGTACCACGCTCCTCCACCACCACCACGCCATCGTGCTGCTGCTGGATGGAGTCTTCCCCAACCTCTCCTTCTCCCCTTGCTGGATCAAGGCATAGGAGACGTCACCGGGCTGTATGTGTGTTGAAGACGGAGGTGCCGTCCGTTCGGCACTAGGATCATCGGTGATTTGGATCACGACGAGTATGACTCCATCAACCCCGTTCACTTGAACGCTTCCGCTTAGCGATCTACAAGGGTATGTAGATGCACTCTCCTTCCCCTCGTTGCTAGATTACTCCATAGATTGATCTTGGTGATGCGTAGAAAATTTTGAATTTCTGCTATGTTCCCCAACAGTTTTACCATTTGCCTCACCACTACCTACTTTTCCCTTGGGAGTCGCTCTCTCGAGGGTCTTCTTTGTTTTAACCCCCCCGGGCCAGTACTTCTCTAAGTGTTGGTCTGAACCGGGCAGCCTGCGGGGCCACCTCGGGGAAACTCGAGGGCTGGTTTTACTCGTAGCTTGACCTATCTGAGTGTGCCCTGAGAACAAGATATGTGCAGCTCCTATTGAGATTTTTCGGCACATTCGGGCGGCTTTGCTGGACTTGTTTTACCATTGTCGAGGATGTCTTGTAACCGGGATGCCGAGCCTGATCAGAATGTCTTGGGAGAAGGAATATCCTTCGTTGACCGTGAGAGCTTGTGATGGGCTAAGTTGGGACACCCCTGCAGGGATTGAACTTTCGAAAGCCATGCCCGCGGTTATGGGCAGATTAGAATTTGTTAATGTCCGGTTGTAGAAAACCTGAAGTTGATCTTAATTAAAATACATCAACCACGTGTGTAACCTTGATGGTCTCTTCTCGGCGGAGTCCGGGAAGTGAACACGGTGTTGGAGTTATGCTTGATGTAGGTTGTTCTAGGATCACTTCTTGATCGTAGTTTCTCGATCGTGCTTTGCCTTCTCTTCTCGCTCTCTTTTGCGTATATGTTAGCCACCAAATACGCTAGTCGCTTGCTGCAGCTCCACATCATACATTTACCCTTCTTATAAGCTTAAATAGTCTTGATCGCGAGGGTGTGAGATTGCTGAGTCCCCGTGACTCACAGATACTTCCAAAACCAGTTTGCAGGTGCCGAGGTTACCGAGCAGGTGACGCAACCAAGTTCAAGGAGGAGGTCGATGAAGATCTTGTCCTTTGAGTTGTTCCGTTTCTAGTTGATCAGTAGTGGAGCCCAGTTGGGGTCGATCAGGGATCTGTGTAGCTTTTGGGGTAGTCTTCTTTTATTTTGGTTCCGTAGTCGAACCTTGATTGTTTCTGGATGATGTAGTGCTTTATTCATGTAGCTGCGTGAAGTGGCGATTGTAAGCCAACTATGTATCTCTTTCCCTTATGTGTTACATGGGTTGTGTGAATATTACCTCACTTGCGACATTGCTTTCAATGTGGTTATGCCTCTAAGTCGTGCTTCGACACGTGGGAGATATAGCCACATCGAGGGCATTACAAGTTGGTAATCAGAGCCTTCCCCGACTTTAGGAGCCCCCTGCTTGATCGAATCGTTGGCGTTGTTGAGTCTGGAAAAATGTTTTGAGTAATTTAGGCTTATATATCGGAGAGTAGGAATTCTTTTTACTCCTCAGTCCCTTCGTCGCTCTGGTGAGGCATCCTGACGTAGAGTTTTGACTCTTCTCTTCTCAAATTTCACGAATTTTTTTAGGATCACGCGGGTATCTTGGAATTGTTCCAATGGTTTTGTGACGAGAACATTGTTCTTGGTGCCTCCTGACATTTAGGGGTTGTGGCAGTGTCCCGGGGAGTTGAGCTCCGAGGTGTTGTCGTCACAATTTTATCGTTGCAATTCTGGAATACCTGAGTTTCGCCGACATCGAAAATCTCTCTTATGCAGTTGTTGTTGAGATAACCTCGACGCCACCCAGTACTGGAGCGGGAGTTCAGGAGTATTGCCATAACTCGTATAACAAATGCTTTTCGAAGGTTGAGGTAAACGATTTTTGAAGTTTTCTTGGTTATGTGTTGAAGGATGGATAGAACTGGATGTAGGATTTGTGTAGTTTTGGGTGACATATTATGCTTCCCCTGTATCCCCAACACCTGATTGCATAACTGGAAAGTTTCGGGAGTTTATAAGTGGGAATTCAAGTAGCTCTTAGGATATCTTTCCGACAGATGTATGATATGAAATTGGGGTTCGACGTCTAGTGGTCCGCCTATCCACGGTTGGTTTTACAATGGTCTCGTTGTGTCTTAAAGAGTCCTTGGCTATCCCGACTCGGGGACGCTTTGTATGTCATGTGCACTGCCTTGTACATGATGGTGCTGTACGATCGAGCCCGTGTAGGCCCCACCACGAAAACTTCGGACGAAATCTCTATCATATGTTTGTTCTGGCTTTTCTGCAAGCCAATCCTTTGTTTTGTTTTGAGTTGTGGTATTCGAGTTGCTTCGAAGACAAGTGTTGTAACACCCCGGATGTAACTTTCCCAATTTGTAGTCCAACTCTTGCCGTTTCCGGCGTTAAGTTATTTTATTTTCTCGGGTTCGGGTCTTTGTCTCCATGTGTTGTTATCATTGTCATGCATCTCATATCATGTCATCATGTGCATTGCATTTGCATACATGTTCATCTCATGCATCCGAGCATTTTTCCCGTTGTCCGTTTTGCATTCCGGCGCTTCGTTCTCCTCCGGTGGTCATTTCTACCTTTCTTTCGTGTGTGGGGATTAAACATTTCCGGATTGGACCGAGACTTGCCAAGCGCCTTGGTTTACTACCGCCTGTCAAGTTTCGTATCATTTGGACTTCGTTTGATACTCCAACGGTTAACCGAGGGACCGAAAAGGCCTCGTGTGTGTGCAGCCCAACACCCCTCCAATTTGGCCCAAAACCCACCTAAATCCTCTCCATCATCTAGAGCGTTCGATCACGATCACGTGGCCGAAAACCGCACCTCATTTGGAGCTTCCTAGCTCCTCCTACCTCTATAAATAGGTCCCTCCCCGAAATTTCGGGTCATTTCCAACCCTAACCTAGTCTCCTCCCACCTCTCGCCACCGGACATGTCCGATTCGGGCCGGACGTGTCCGACTTGCCCCGCCACCCCGTTGGCGCGTCCACCGCCCCCGCGCCGCCAGCCTGCCGGGCCCGCCTCCGGCCCCCGCGGCCCGCTTCGCCCGCCGTCGCCCGAGAGCCCCGCCGTCCTCCACCTACGCCGGATCCAGCGCCGTGCCGCCCACCTCTTCCTCCGCCAGAGCTGCGCCGCCGCGCGCGAGCTCACCGGCCGCGACCACCGCACCCCGCCGCCTTGGGCGCCCCGCGCCGCAGCCGTTTTCCCGTCACGCCCTGCCGCCCCGGAGGAGCTCCCCGCCGTCTCGGAGCTCCGGCAGCTCCACCATCTCCGGCCGCCTCGTCTTCAACTCCGGTGAAGATCCAGCCGCCTCGATTTCCGCGTCGGGCAAACCCTAGATCTGGCGGTAGTGATTTCTCTAAGTCCCCAATTTCCAGATCCATGTGCCCATGTTCATCGTGCTATAACTCCTCATCCGTAACTCCGTTTTTGGCATATAGCATATCAAAATGTTCGCCTCAGAGAGTACATCATTTCATCTGACTGCATCATTTTCATTTGAGTTCATCTTGATGCCCGAAATTCTGTTAGAAGAGTGCTACTTGAGATATTTGTCAGATCTGCTACTTCATTTAGATTTTTTGTCATTTTTGCCATGATTATTGTGTGCATGATATGCCCATGAGCTCTACATATGTTTTGTTAAGGGTTTTGCCATCTATCCAGAGGTGCAACCCATGTATTTTTATGATGTGTGTGGTGACTAGCACAAGCTTGCAAAGTGAGGCACTTGGTAATGCTGATTTCAGGGACTTGCATTTCCACTAAGTCCTTGATCTGTTTATCTCATATGGCCATATGTTCATGTCGTTTCCTAGTGATCCGTGCCTCTTTTGAGGATGATCAGTAAGGATGTTTTGTTAATATTGTAGTGATCTATCCATCCATGTATTTGTTTGCAATTATGGAGCACCCTAGCTTGAGTCAATCGAGCTCTACTTTTGCTACTTCGTGAATCTGGGCAGATTGTCTACTTGTTAGCGATTTTGCCGAGGATGTTGTAGTTGATCCGTGCAAGCTATGCTATTGTTATTGCCATGTCTAGCTTGCATTTTGTGTACTCTTGATGGGTGTATGCTTAGCTTGTCATGACTTGCTCCGTAGTGAGTGCATCGAGCTCGTAAACATGCCTACTTGATATCTGTTTTCAGCATGCTCCAGTTTTCACTAAGTCTGAGATCTGATTATGTTTTTGCCATGTTCACATGCTTGCAATTGTATTTTCTGACCCCTTTTGGCTCAAGGTCACTAAGGGACTTTTGTGAAGCTCTTTGAGTAGCCCCATGCCATGCTTTACTTTGCCATGTTCAGGTCCTGTAGCATGTAGTTTTCTTGCTCCGAAGAGTGCTATCTGATCTGAAATTCCAGACAAGTGTTAATTTCACTAAGTCTGAGATCTGTTTGCCATATGCATTTTTGCCATGCTTGTTTGAACCTGTTAATGGATGAATTGGCCGTAGCTCAGTGCTAGACTTTTGTTAAGCATCATGAATGCATCCCTACCATGTATTTTGTTGTCACGTTTGGGTGCTGTAGCATCTCTTTGCATTTAGATGGCTACTTGCTGTAAATCGCAGACCGGTGTCCTATTTGAATTGCTTGCCATTTCCAAACCGTAACTCTGATGCCGACGTTCTTTATATCATTTTCAAGAGGTTTCATCTCATCTTTCCAGTGGCACACTTGGATTCCCAAGTTGAGGCCAGGTTCATGCATCCCTTGTCAAATCTTGCATATGCATCCCGCGTCGCATCCCGCATAGCATACCATCTTTGCGTCATATTGTTTGAGCTTTGCCCGTGGTTGATTGTGTTCCGTTTGCTTGTTTGTCTTGTTTGGGTAGAGCCGGGAGACGAGTTCGCTAACGAGGAGCCCGTTGAGTTTGCTTTTGATGATCCAGTCAACTCTGACAACTTTGCAGGCAAGATGATCATACCCTCGGAAATCACTACTATATTTGCTTTGCTAGATGCTCGCTCTTTTGCTATGCCAACGCTACGATGCCTACCACTTGCTTTCAAGCCTCCAAAATTTCCATGTAAAACCTCTAACCCACCATGTCCTGGCAAACCATTGATTGGCTATGTTACCGCTTTGCTCAGCCCCTCTTATAGCGTTGCTAGTTGCAGGTGAAGATTGGAGACCGTTCCTTGTTGGAACATTATTTACTTGTTGGGATATCATTATATTATCTTGTTATCTTAATGCATCTATATACTTGGTAAAGGGTGGAAGGCTCGGCCTCTCGCCTAGTGTTTTGTTCCACTCTTCCCGCCCTAGTTTCCGTCATATCGGTGTTATGTTCCCGGATTTTGCGTTCCTTACGCGGTTGGGTTATAATGGGAACCCTTTGATAGTTCGCCTTGATTAAAGCTTTTCCAGCAATGCCCAACCTTGGTTTTACCATTTTCCACCTAGCCTCTTTTCCCTCGGGTTTCCGGAGCCCGAGGGTCATCTTATTTTAACCCCCCCGGGCCAGTGCTCCTCTGAGTGTTGGTCCAACCGAGCGATGTCCGGGGTTACCAGGGGCAACTCTGGGCTGGCCTACCCGACGTCTGGCTCATCTGAGTGTGCCCTTAGAACGAGATATGTGCAGCTCCTATCGGGATTTGTCAGCACATTCGGGCGGTGTTGCTGGTCTTGTTTTAACCTGTCGAAGTGTCTTGAAGAACCGAGATACCGAGTCTGATCGGAACGTCTCGGGAGGAGGTCTATTCCTTCGTTGACCGTGAGAGCTTGTCATGGGCTAAGTTGGGACTCCCCTGCAGGGATTTGAACTTTCGAAAGCCGTGCCCGCGGTTATGGGCAGATGGGAATTTGTTAATGTCCGGTTGTAGATAACTTGAACCTTAACTTAACTAAAATGAATCAACTGAGTGTGTTACCGTGATGGCCTCTTCTCGGCGGAGTCCGGGAAGTGGACACGGTGTTGGAGTAATGTTTGCGCAGGTTGCTCTCTAGTTTCTCGCTCGCGCTTTGCCTCCTCTTCTCGCTCTCTTTTGCGAACAGGATAGCCACCATATATGCTAGTCGCTTGCTGCAGCTCCACATATTTACCTTGCCATACCTATAAGCTTAAATAGTCTTGATCACGAGGGTGCGAGATTGCTGAGTCCCTGTGGCTCACAGATTACTATTACACCAGATGCAGGGCCTGATGATTCTGCTCCAGGTGACGCGCTTGAGTTCAAGTGGGAGTTCGACGAGGACTCTCAACGATACTATGTTTCCTTTCCTGATGATCAGTAGTGGTGCCCAGTTGGGGGTGATCGGGACCGTGTCGCATGTTGGGTTATCTTTATTTTGGCGCCGTAGTCGGGCCATGAGTGTTTGGTTGATGTAATGTTATTTATGTACCTTGATTGATGTGGCGAGTGTAAGCCAACTATGTTATCTCCCCTTTTATTATCTATAATACATGGGATATTGTGAAGATTTCCTAACTTGCGACATATGCCTTCAATGCGATTATGCCTCTAAGTCGTGCCTCGACACGTGGGAGATATAGTCGCATCGAGGGTGTTACAAGTGTTGATTCTATACCTTTCCGAACCGGTGTTCTCATACTCCTTTGTGAATGCAATCCTTCTTGATCATCGAGTTTGTCAGCTCGATGTCTTTTCAACCGGCGTGTTTCCTCTTCAAGTGAATCCGATCGTTTTCAACATCCGCAAGATCAATTATCAGTTCTTTTCAACGGTGTTCTTTTCATCCGCCCCAAGCTTGCCTTTGTTTTCCCGCCCTCCCACCCTTTTTCTTCAAGGACTCGGATTTCTTAGTTCGTTATCCATTTTATGGATATGAAGTCTCTCCATTCCTTTCAGTCAATGTTCTTATCTGGTGATTCTCATGAAGATTCTAACGGAGCCTCAAGTTCATCATTTTTCATTCTTTTCATCTCCGGTGGATTCAAGTGAAGACTTGTCGATCATATCCTTTTATTGTTTCAAATGCTTACTTATGCCGGTGCACCTCTTAATCTTCCCCGCTTGCTATTCAATTATTCCAGAGTGTTCAAGATATCTCGAAGATTCGTGTTTCCACTCTGCTTTCGTAATCCTTTCAAGCCCTTTCATGATTGTTATCTCATTCTAGCCATTTAATTCAACTGGTGCTTTCTCTAAATCGTTCAACCGTGTTTCTTTTGAGTGGGCCCTAACCCACAGGTCATTTTCCAGGATCTTACCTGACTCTTCTTATTTTCCTGGACCTATCCTAAATTCTTTTCAAAGTTTGACGTAAGAATGATTCATCATCAGTCAAATGCCTTCTCCTAGATCTTTCACAATTCTTTCCATCGTTGGCTCAACCTCTTCGCTTTTGATTCTTCCGGAGTGCCTAAACGATTCATGGTGGTGTTTCTCATCGTCATTCTCTGCATTTGAAGACAGAAGGAGATTTTTCTCTCAATTTTGCTCCATTCTCTTCACGATTCGTGATTCCAGCTTGTTGACATCCTCTCATAATTGTATTCGATTGTGAGAATTCTTTTCACCCATCCGAAGTAATTCAGGAGTCTTTTTCAGTTTGATTCTCCGGAGCCCATCATCTCAGAATTATTCATTCTCAGCTTTCAGCTCTCGTTATCTAAATCTTACCGGTGCATCGTTCAAGTGATCTCTAATCAGTTCGTGATCCCTTCGTTTTCATGTATCTAATTATCTCAAGTTTTTTCGTTCATTTCATAATTCTTCCCGGTGTTTCTTTATCTTTTCTTCAATCATTTTTCAATTCATTCGGTGTTTCAATCCAACCGATGGTTCATTGAACACCTTCCCAAGTTTATGTTATATCTCTCTTAATATTTTCTACGAGAATAAGTAATATGTCAAATCTATTGATTGTCATCAATTTAATTGGTGAAGGATAAACATAATGTAATTCTTACTCTTGTTTCATCGAGTAAATTCATTTCCTTATTCCAGAGGTTCTTCATATCACATTCTCGGTTCGAGATGCTTTATCTTTCTTTTCCGGAGTTCCAAGTTTCCATTTTATCTCGTCGTGAAGATCCATCTAATCATTGCAAGGATTCACCTTGTGTTTTCAACTCCTCTTTCTTTTCATTATCCTTTTGTTTACCGGAGTTCTTAATGAAGGTTCTACATGATGGTTCATCAAGGATTAAATTCTCTTTTTTCGAAGTGTTCATCGAGATTTTTTCCAAAGGAGCTCAAGTATTCTTCGTCTTGCAATCCGGAGTGCAATCCTTGTTACCGTATCATTGGAGGTGGTATTATGTCATTCTTGATAATTTGAGTTCATGTTTCATGATTCACATGTTGTTAAGAATGAGGTATTTTAAAAACCATCAATCTCTTCATTGGAGTTGTCTTGTGTCATGTTTCACTTAAAGCCTTCCCTAAGGATTGTTGCTATTTATGGTGCTTATAAATGATCCAAGTTCTTCATCTATCCTCCCGGTGAAATAAGTTTCTCATCCCCTTGTTTATATCAATCCAATCTATTGTTTCCAGTAGTGGCAGAATTTCACCTCATAATTTCGAGATGTTTTCCATAAGTCCACTACAACCTTGTTCTTTTCGTTGTTGGTTTTCCAACAACTTCGTTCGAGCCTTCTCCTAAAGTTGCTTTCGCAAGCTCATTTAAGGTAGAAGATGTTGTTTTCTCCTCCGTTCATTCTATTCCATCCTCTCATTTCTTCCGGAGGCTTGTGATGTTGCTCTCTCCACCAATCATCCCATTTTTGTAAAAGATCGTGTTCTCTTCATGCTTATCAATTTAACCAGAGTGTTGTGTCCTCTGCTCTAGTTCTTTTCATCTTATCAAGTCTTGCATCTCTTTTCAACCGGAGTGCTGCCCGAATTTGTTCTTCCTTGTTTCTCTTTTCTAACAGAGTGCTTTCAACTTTGTTCATCTCCGTTGTATTCTTTTCTCTAAGTTATTCAACCTCTCAAGGTTCTTTGGTTTCACTCGTTCGTCAAAAAAGCAACTTTGTTTTACCTCTTCCTCTTCCGCTTTCCCTCAGGTGCCATTCTAGATCTCAGGACGAGATCCTCTCGTAGTGGTGGAGTGTTGTAACGCCCCGAGACCGATGTGCCAGGTGTCCTTTGGTTATTCGCTGTGGTTGCCTTGTCATTTGCTTGCGTGTCATGCATCTCATATCATGTCATCATGTGCATCGCACTTGCATACGTGTTCGTCTCATGCATCCGAGCTTTTTCCCCGTTGTCCGTTTTGCAATCCGGCACTCCTATGTCACCCAGTGCCCCTTTCTACCTCTTTTCGTGTGCGGGTGTTAAACGTTTTTGGATTGGAGCGAGACTTGTCATGAGGCCTTGGTTTACTACCGGTAGACCGCCTGTCAAGTTTCGTGCCATTCGGACTTCGTTTGATACTCCAACAGTTAACCGAGGAACCGAAAAGGCCTCGTGTGTGTTGCAGCCCAACACCCCTCCAAAGTGTCCCAAAACCCACCTAAACCTCCTCCATCATCTAGAGCGTTCGATCACGATTACGTGGCCGAAAACCGCACCTCATTTGGACTCTCCTAGCTCCCTCTACCTATAACTATGTGATCCCCTCCCAAAAATCCGCGGTACAAACCCTAGCTTCTTCCCCTCGCGCCGCGGGACAAAAATCCCGCAGCCCAGACATGTCCGCCCCCGCCTGCGTCCAATCGGAGACCGCCATCTGTCCACCGCCGCCCTCTCTCTCCTTAGCTTCGCCGCCGGCCCGCGGGACCAAGATTGGGCCCGCGTGAGCCCATCTCGCCGCCGCCGCCGCCCCGCGGGCGACCGCGCCCGCGCCCGCCGGATTCCGCGCCGAGCCGCCCGCGCGTGCCGCCTCCTCCATCCACCCGCCGCCGCCAAGGCTCGCCGGCGACCGCCACCGCGCTGGCGAGCGCCGCTGCTCCGCGCCGGCGACCGCCCCGCGCTGCCGCCTCGGCTCGCGGCTTCCTCGCCGCCCTTCGCCACTTCGGTGACTCCGGGCGGCCTCCTCCTCACCTCCCCAAGCTTCTCCGGCCGTCTTCCCCTACTCCAGCGAGAGATCCGGTGAACCTCGAAGTTTGCGCCCGGCTGGATCTGGATCTGGACGTTTTCGGTTGACTTTTGCCTCCCCAACCCTAATTTTTATGCCATCTTCATCATGTCATAACTCTGCACCCGTTGCTCCGATTCGTGCGTGTAGCATATCAAAATGTTCGTCTCGACAAGTACATCATTTCATCTCATTGAATCATTTTTATTTGAGCTCATCTTGATGCCCGAAATGTTGTTGGAAGAGGGCTATGTGATGTTTATGTCAGATCTGTTTCAGCAAATGGCCTTTTGTCATTTTTGCCATGATTAATGTGTGCATGCTATGATCCTGAGCTCTACATGTGTTTTGAATAATGACATGCCATCTTTACAAGGTTGTATGCCATGTATTTTTGTGGTCTTCGTGGTGACTAGCACAAGCATGCAAAGTAGCTTACTCAATGATGCTGATTTCAGGGACTTAGTTTTTCACTAAGTCCTTGTCCTGTTTTTGTTTTTATGCCATATGTTCATGTTGTTTCCTAGTGATCCGTGTCTCTTTTGAGGATGATCAGTAATAATATTTTGTTAATATTGTTGTGCTCTATCCATTCATGTCTTTGTTGGAAATTTTGGAGCACCCTAGCTTGACTCAATCGAGCTCTACTTTTACTATAAAATATTCCTGGCAGATTGTTAACATGTTTAGCGATTTTGCCGAGGTTGTTGCTATTGATCCGTGCATGCTATGATATTGTTATTTCCATGTCTAGCTTCTATTCCATGTCTTCTTGATGGGTGTATGCTTAGTTTGTCATGCGATGCTCTGTAGTGAGTGCATCGAGCTCGTAAACATGCCTACTTGTTAATCTGTTTTGCATGCTCCAGTTTTTCACTAAGTCTGAATCTGTTTATGTTTTTGCTATGCTCACATGCTTGCAATTGTATTTTCTTATCCCTTTTGGCTCATGGTCACTAAGGGACTTTTTTTATATGCTTAGAGTAGCTTCATGCCATGCCTTGCTTTGCCATGATACGTTCCTGTAGCATATAGTTATCATGCTCTAAACATTGCTTCCTGATGATAAATTCCTGACTTGTGTTATTTTCTCTAAGTCTGTAACCTGTTATCATTTGCAATTTTGCCATGCTTGTTTGAACCTGTTATTGAGTGAATTAACCGTAGCTCAGTGTTCATCTTTTGTCAAGCATCATGAGGGGATCCCTGCCATGCATTTTGTTGTCATGTTGGAGTACTGTAGCATGTTGTTCTTGATGCACTTAGATGGTCTCGTGCGGATTATCGCAGACCGGTGCCATATTTGTTTTGCTTGTCATTTCCAAACCGTGCCTCCGGTTCCGGTGATCTTTATATCGATTTTGACCGAAATCACCCCACCTTTCCAGTGGCACTCTTGGATTTCCAAGTTGAGACCAGGTTCAATCATTCCTTTCCAAATCATGCATATGCACCGCATACCGCATCCCGCATATCATACCATGTTCGTGTGTTGGTTGTTTACTATGTTGTGTGCTTCTTTCCGGTGTTGCTTCTTCGGGTTGGTACCGATAACATCGCGTTTGTGAGGAACCGTTCGACTACGTCCGTTTGTCTTCTTCATGGACTCGTTCTTCTTCCTTGCGGGATTTCAGGCAGGATGACCATACCTTTGAAATCACTTCTATCTTTGCTTGCTAGTTGCTCGCTCTTTTGCTATGCCTATGCTGCGATACCTACCAATTGCTATATCATGCCTCCCATATTGTTGAGCCAAGCCTCTAACCCACTTTGTCCTAGCAAACCGTTGTTTGCCTATGTTACCGCTTTGCTCAGCCCCTCCTATAGCGTTGTTAGTTGCAGGTGAAGATTGGAGTTTGTTCCTTGTTGCAACATGGATATTTTGTTGGAATATCACAATATCTTTTATTTAATTAATGCATCTATATACTTGGTAAATGGTGGAAGGCTCTGCCTTATGCCTGGTGTTTTGTTCCACTCTTGTCGCCCTAGTTTCCGTCATATCGGTGTTATGTTCCCGGATTTTGCGTTTCTTACACGGTTGGGTTATAATGGGAACCCCTTGACAGTTCGCTTTGAATAAAACTCCTCCAGCAAGGCCCAACCTTAGTTTTACCATTTGCCTCACCACCACCTGCTTTTCCCTTGGGAGTCGCTCTCTCGAGGGTCATCTTTATTTATACCCCCCTGGGCCAGTGCTTCTCTAAGTGTTGGTCCGAACCGGGCAGCCTGCGTAGCCACCTCGGGGAAACTCGAGGGCTGGTTTTACTCGTAGCTTGACCTATCTGAGTGTGCCCTGAGAACGAGATATGTGCAACTTCTATCGGGATTTGTCGGCACATTCGGGCGGCTTTGCTGGACTTGTTTTACCATTGCCGAGCCTGATCGGAATGTCTTGGGAGAAGGAATATCCTTCGTTGACCATGAGAGCTTGTGATGGCTAAGTTGGGACACCCCTGCAGGGATTGAACTTTCGAAAGCCATGCCCGCGGTTATGGGCAGATTGGAATTTGTTAATGTCCGGTTGTAGAAAACCTGAAGTTGGTCTTAATTAAAATACATTAACCGCGTGTGTAACCGTGATGGTCTCTTCTCGGCGGAGTCCGGAAAGTGAACACGGTGTTGGAGTTATGCTTGACGTAGGTTGTTCTAGGATCACTTCTTGATCATAGTTTCTCGATCGTGCTTTGCCTTCTCTTCTCGCTCTCTTTTGCGTATACGTTAGCCACCAAATATGCTAGTCTCTTGCTGCAGCTCCACATCATACCTTTACCTTTCTATAAGCTTCAATAGTCTTGATCGCGAGGGTGTGAGATTGCTGAGTCCCCGTGACTCACAGATACTTTCAAAACCAGTTTGCAGGTGCCGAGGTTACCGCGCAGGTGACGCAACCAAGTTCAAGGAGGAGCTCGATGAAGATCTTGTCCTTTGAGTTGTTCCGTTTCTAGTTGATCAGTAGTGGAGCCCAGTTGGGGTCGATCGGGGATCTGTGCAGATTTTAGGGTAGTCTTCTTTCATTTTGGTTCCGTAGTCGGACCTTGATTATATCTGGATGATGTAGTGCTTTATTCATGTAGTTGCGTGAAGTGGCGATTGTAAGCCAATTATGTATCTCTTCCCTTATGTATTACATGGATTGTGTGAAGATTACCTCACTTGCGACATTGCTTTCAATGCGGTTATGTCTCTAAGTCGTGCTTCGACACGTGGAAGATATAGTCGCATCGAGGGCGTTACACGACCGTGCCACCACAATTGTTCACGCCCTGCCGCCATGGCCAGGATGCAAGCCTATCAAGTCCGACACCATCGACACGACGAACTCAGGCGATGAAGAGTAGCACATGGGATGCAACCACGGCTTGGGTAAGCCATTCTTATTCTCCCCCTCCCATTGCTGCACTGCCGGTGAGTTTGCTGGATATGGGGAAGACATGACGTGAGACACAAACTTCGACACCACCGGCGATTATTTAGATTAGGTTAAAAAGTCTTATCCAATCTTGGTTTAGTTAAAATATGTCTAAAATGTACTCCCTCCGAGTTCCAAAATAGATGATTCAACTTTGTACTAACTTTAGTACAAAGTTGGATCTTCTATTTTGGAACGAAGGGAGTAATCAATTGGTCCGGTTTAAATTAAAATCACCAGGTTTCATTAAGCTCATTCTTTTTTAAAATCTGATTTAATATGTATACGGATATGGTTAGACGGCCGGTTCCTGTAGACGTGTTCACAGACAGATATCGTGATCGTTTTAGGGTCCTGGCCTAACAAGGCTCTCTTTCTTCAACTGAAAGCGGCGCTTAGAAAAAGTGAGCGCAGGGCAAACGGAGATTTTCGATTAGCGAATGTGTTGCGGTGGGCGAAGTCCAACTCCATGTCGATCACCCCTCGGCCGACTAGCCGAAAGCACCTACGCGATTCCCATTCGGCGCGTAGGAACATAATTGTATGCTTGATCGAGAAGAAATTCATGAGCAGAAAAAGTATGCCAGCCCGTCACGAATATGCCCTTGCTACCAACCCGCCATGAGTATAAATCCAGGCGTGCTGTGAGCAGGGGAAAGGCACAAAAGAAAGACAGAGAGCAGAGCAGAGTGTAGATAAGCTTGCTAGTCATGGGAGGAATGGCGGCCGAGCAGGAGGCACCGGCGCCGACACGATCTCCGCCGCACACCTACACCATCGGCTACGCGATGCAGCCGGACAAGCTGGACACCGTCATCCAGCCGTCGCTCGTCGCCCTGGCAGCGGAGCGCGGCATGCGGCTCGTCGCCGTCGACCCCTCCCGCCCCCTCGTCGACCAGGGGCCCTTCCACCTCCTCATCCACAAGCTCTACGACGAGGCGTGGCGCGCGCAGCTGGAGGCCTTCTCCGCGGCCCACCCCGCCGTCCCCGTCGTCGATCCTCCCGCCGCCATCGGCCGCCTGCTCGACCGCGGCTCCATGCTCGACGTCGTCTCCGAGCTCAACGCCACCGTCCGCGTGGGCTCCATGGGCGCGCCCCGCCAGGTCGCCATCGACGACGCCGCGTCGCTCACCGACCCGGCCGTCGTGGGCGCGCTCCAGTTCCCGCTCATCGCCAAGCCGCTTGACGTCGACGGCAGCGTCAGCTCCCACGCCATGTCGCTCATCTACCGCCGCGCGGGCCTCGCGGCACTGCAGCCCCCGATCGTCCTCCAGGAGTTCGTGAACCACGGCGGCGTGCTGTTCAAGATCTACGTGATCGGCGGGCACGCCACGTGCGTGCGGCGGCGCAGCCTGCCGGACGTGCCGACGGAGCGGCTGCTGGACCTGGAGGGCGACGCGTCGGTGCCCTTCCACAACGTGTCCAGCCTGACGACGGTGCACGCCGACACCGACGACGACGTGGGCGACGACGCCGAGATGCCGCCGCCGGGGTTCGTGGAGGAGGTCGGGCGCGGGCTGAGGCGCGCGCTGGGGCTGCAGCTGTTCAACTTCGACATGATCCGCGGGAGGAAGGCCGGGGGCCAGTACTTCATCATCGACATCAACTACTTCCCGGGGTTCAACAAGCTGCCGGGGTACGAGATCGCCCTCACGGATTTCTTCGACGAGATGATTCGTGGCGCCGCCGCTGCTACACGTGACGAGGCAGACGGTACCCAAGCCTCCAACGTTGTCTGAGCGTGCATGAGAGGACGTTCTGTACTCTCTGTCGTATGATTTTTGTTGTTCTACTAGAGTACTAGATCAATTTTGCATTCCTAAAGTAACGAATAATGATCTTTGCCTCGTTGGCTTTGGAAATTTAGGGTGATGGCAACATCTGAACAGCTCTTGCCTTTTGATCATGACACTGGTGTCCCCATGCAATGCAAACGGTGCAACTGTGCCGATGTTGACATTGATAGCGGCCCATTACGCCACCGTTATCAGTGGCCATGTGTAGCACTACGGTGGTGGTCCTTTTTCTCGTGCTGCTCCAGCTACACTATCCCTTTCTCGTGGTACAGCGGCCAGAAAAAAAAACCTAATCGCTGTCACCCGCATCTCTCCTCTACCCCCACCCCTCTAATCACCATCCGATGATGTGCCTCGGATGGATAAGCCAAGGTTCGTCCTCGCCACTCACAGGGACATGGTTTGGGATGGTGGCTTGGCTCGTGGTGGTGGGTAGGCACAGAGCCGTGCTATACACACGACAAAATCTTAGACGACTCATGCACGATAAACTAATTCCAGCCGGACATGCGTGCATACATCAGGATATCTGCCGCTGTATTTCTATGTCGTGCATACATCGGCCACAAGGATCGTGCATGAATCAGTTTTGGTAGGCACAACACTCTGGTGGGGGTTTAGGGTTTAGGCGCTCTGGTGCGCTGCGGTGGCTGCAGGCTTGCGGGCCAGATCTAGGCCCAAGCGACAGAGTTGCGACGAAGCATGCCGGTGCTACTAGGTCGAGGAGATGCCTCGGGCCTCCTACTAGCTGCCTTGGGCCATGGCGCCCACCTTCTCTGACCAAGTGACCATGGCCTAAATCTAGCATTGTTGGAGAGAGGACGAGGCGATGCTCGGTGTTCTGCTTCAGTGGCAGCCTCTTGCAGCGCCTCGTGGTTGCTGGCGGGGTGCAGGATGCAGGCAAGTTGCAGCTGCAGTGGTGTTGGTCGTGGCGGCACCCTAGATGGGCTCCTGGGCACAGTGACTTGGGCTGGCACTATCCGGGGCCACGGTGATGCCGGTTGCGCTTCGGCTAGGACATGCAGAAATGCACATGGTGACGGTATGCCGGCTCCATGTCTAGTGGTGGGGGTTTGTCTGGGGCGTCACCCTCGTCGCAAGTGTGCAGTTTCTCTTGACGAAAGTCGAGCAACGCTGGTTCCCCCATAGGTAGTCTCTACTTATTTTTTATTTTGTGTTTTCTCGGTTTTTTGGTGTTTTTGTATGTCATCTCATGCTTTTACCTACTTGAGTTTCTTGTGGTGTGCCCTTTGTGCATGTTTTCATCCGGTTTCCCTTCAAAAAACCAAGCAATTTCAGCCATCGGCTTCTTCTTCTGCCAATGGAATCTTAGCAGCTCTGTTGCTAATTTTTGAAGGAAAAAAACACTGGACAGGGTTCCTTTAAATAATAATGTTGAATCTACTTGACGAGAATCCAGGATGACACAAAAGAAAAATGTTGAAGCAAGGAGGGGCCAAAAAGAGTCAATTTTCCATTTAGTCTGGTCTTCTTGCATGAGGGTCGGAGAAAATGAGTCAAGAAATTGAGAGAGCATGGATTTTTTTGTTGAGAATCAACGCGGGGGGGGGGGGGGGGGGGGGGGGGGGGCTCCCCCACCTGAATATATTGCTCAAAAGACTACCGTGCCAGTGAGTACAGAATTACGTAGACAGGGTGCAACGTACAGAGAGGTAGGAACGCCACGAGAAAACTTCCTCCTTGTCTTGTGTTTGCACAAAATTTTAGTACCCTAATAGTTAGCACTAGCACATTAAGGCCACTGTATGGATGCATGTATGAGAGGAAAAGAAGACAATAGTGTCAACATGACAACATGTCAATGCAACGTTGAAACTTCACAATGATTATCTTGAAAACCATTAATCTCAATTTGCAGATAATTAATAAAAATGGTTTCATATAGTTTGCTTAACTTCTTTGTTGTATTTGGTATTTGTGCCATGGACGCAACGAGAGACACCGACGGTACTGCGTCGCGGAATCTTGGTGGTGTGTACGGTGGCAGCTAAGACCCAGTGCGGCCCAGTTATTGTTGGTGAACGTAGCATAAATTCAAAATTTTCCTACGTGTCACCAAGATCTATCTATGGAGAGACTAGCAACGAGGGGAAGGAGAGTGCATCTACATACCCTTGTAGATCGCTAAGCGGAAGCATTCAAGTGAACGGGGTTGATGGAGTCGTACTCGTCGTGATTCAAATCACCGATGACCAAATGCCGAACGCACGGCACCTCCGCGTTCAACACACGTACAGCCCGGTGACGTCTCCCACGCCTTGATCCAGCAAGCAGAGAGGGAGAGGTTGAGGAAGACTCCATCCTGCAGCAGCACAACGGCGTGGTGGTGATGGAGGAGCGTGGCAATCCTGCAGGGCTTCGCCAAGCACCACAGAAGAGGAGGGAGAGAGAGAGGGAGGGCTGCACCATCAGGCAGAGATCTAATCACGTGTGTTTTGGGCAGCCCCCTAGGCCTCATATATATAGGGAAAGGGGTGGAGGCTGCGCCCCCTCTAGGGTTCCCACCCCTAGGGGGGGCGGCAGCCCTAGATGGCCAAGGGGTGGCGGCCACAAGGGGGAGGAGAGGGAGACGCAGGGTATATGGGCCTTAGGGCCCATCTGCCCTTAGGGTTTGCCCCCTCTCCCCTTCTAGGCGCATGGGCCTTAGTGGGGCTGGTGCCCTTGGCCCATGTAGGCCAAGAAACACTCCCTACAGCCCATGTGGCCCCCCCGGGGCAGGTGGCCCCACTTGGTGGACCCCCGGGACCCTCCCGGTGGTCCCGGTACATTACCGATAAACCCCGAAACTCTTCCGGTGACCAAAACAGGACTTCCCATATATAAATCTTTAACTACGGACCATTCCGGAACTCCTCGTGACGTCCGGGATCTCATCCGGGACTCCGAACAACATTCGGTAACCACATACAAACTTCCTTTATAACCCTAGCGTCATCGAACCTTAAGTGTGTAGACCCTACGGGTTCGGGAGACATGCAGACATGACCGAGACGTTCTCCGGTCAATAACCAACAGCGGGATCTGGATACCCATGTTGGCTCCCACACGTTCCACGATGATCTCATCGGATGAACCACGATGTCAAGGACTTAATCAATCCCGTATACAATTCCCTTTGTCTATCGGTACGATACTTGCCCGAGATTCGATCGTCGGTATCCCGATACCTTGTTCAATCTCGTTACCGGCAAGTCTCTTTACTCGTTCCGTAACACATCATCCCGTGATCAACTCCTTGATCACATTGTGCACATTATGATGATGTCCTACCGAGTGGGCCCAGAGATACCTCTCCGTTTACACGGAGTGACAAATCCCAGTCTCGATTCGTGCCAACCCAACAGACACTTTCGGAGATACCCGTAGTGCACCTTTATAGTCACCCAGTTACGTTGTGACGTTTGGCACACCCAAAGCACTCCTACGGTATCCGGGAGTTGCACAATCTCATGGTCTAAGGAAATGATACTTGACATTAGAAAAGCTTTAGCATACGAACTACATGATCTTGTGCTAGGCTTAGGATTGGGTCTTGTCCATCACATCATTCTCCTAATGATGTGATCCCGTTATCAATGACATCCAATATCCAGGGTTAGGAAACCGTAACCATCTATTGATCAACGAGCTAGTCAACTAGAGGCTTACTAGGGACATGGTGTTGTCTATGTATCCACACATGTATCTGAGTTTCCTATCAATACAATTATAGCATGGATAATAAACGATTATCATGAACAATGAAATATAATAATAACTAATTTATTATTGCCTCTAGGGCATATTTCCAACAGTCTCCCACTTGCACTAGAGTCAATAATCTAGTTCACATTGCCATTTTATTAACACTCACAGGTCACATCGCCATGTGACTAACACCCAAAGAGTTCTGGGTTTGATCATGTTGCTTGTGAGAGAGGTTTTAGTCAACGGGTCTGAACCTTTCAGATCCGTGTGTGCTTTACAAATCTCTATGTCATCTCCTAGATGCAGCTACCACGTTCTACTTGGAGCTATTCCAAATAACTGTTCTACTATACGAATCCAGTTTACTACTCAGAATAATCTGGATTAGTGTCAAAGTTTGCATCGGCGTAACCCTTTACGACGAACTCTTTTACCACCTCCATAATCGAGAAAATTCCTTAGTCCACTAGCTACTAAGGATAACTTTGACCACTGTCCTGTGATCCGTTCTTGGATCACTCTTGTACCCCTTGACTGACTCATGGCAAGGCACACTTCAGGTGCGGCACACAGCATAGCATACTGTAGAGCCTATGTCTTAAGCATAGGGGACGACCTTCGTCCTTTCTCTCTATTTTGCCGTGGTCGAGCTTTAAGTCTTAACTTCATACCTTACAACTCAGGCAAGAACTCCTTCTTTGACTGATCCATCTTGAACAACTTCAAGATCATGTCAAGGTATGTGCTCATTTGAAAGTACCATTAAGCGTTTTGATCTATCCTTATAGATTTTGATGCTCAATGCTCAAGTAGCTTAATCCAGGATTTCCATTGAAAACACTTTCCAAATAACCCTATATGCTTTCCAGAAATTCTACGTCATTTCCGATCAACAATATGTTAAAATATATACTCATCAGAAATTCTATAGTGCTCCCACTCACTTCTTTGGAAACACAAGTTTCTCATAAACTTTGTATAAACCCAAAATCTTTGATCATCTCATCAAAGCATACATTCCAACTCCGAGATGCTTACTCCAGTCCTCAGAAGGATTGCTAGAGCTTTGCATACTTATTAGCATCTTTCAGGATTGACAAAACCTTCCGGTTGTATCACATACAACCTTTCCTCAAGAAAATCGTCGAGGAAACAATGTTTTGACATCCTATCTGCAAGATTTCATAAATAATGCAGTAATCGCTAATATAATTCCAACAGACTCTTAGCATCGCTACGAGTGAGAAAGTCTCACCGTAGTCAACTCCTTGAACTTCTCGGAAAAACATCTTAACGACAAGTCGAGCTTTCTTAATGGTGACATTTACCATCATTGTCCGTCTTCCTTTTAAAATCCATCTGCACTCAATAGCCTTACGACCATCGAGCCGTTCTGCCAAAGTCTACACTTTGTTTTCATACATGGATCCTCTCTCAGATTTTATGGCCTCAAGCCATTTATCGGAATCCAGGCCCACCATCGCTTCTCCATAGCTCGTAGATTAATTGTTGTCTAGCAACATGACTTCCAAGACAGGATTACGTACCACTCTGAAGTAGTACGCATCCTTGTCATCCCACGAGGTTTGGGAGTGACTTGATCCGAAGTCTAATGATCAATATCATAAGCTTCCACTTCAATTGGTGTAGGTGCCACAGGAACAACTCTTTGTGTCCTGCTATACACTAGTTGAAGTGACGGTTCAATAACCTCATCAAGTCTCCACCATCCTCCCACTCAATTCTTTCGAGAGAAACTTTTCTCGAGAAAGGACCCGATTCTAGAAACAATTGCTTTCGGATCTGAGACAGGAGGTATACCCAACTGTTTTTGGGTTGTCCTATGAAGATGCATTTATCCGCTTTGGGTTCGAGCTTATCGGCCTGAAACTTTTCCACATAAGCGTCGCTGCCCCAAACTTTTAAGAAATGACAGCTTAGGTTTCTCTAAACCATAGTTCATACGGTGTCATCTCATCGGAATTACGTGGTGCCCTATTTAAAGTGAATGTGGTTGTCTCTAATGCTTAACCCATAAACTATTGTGGTAATTCGATAAGAGACATCATCGTATGCATCATATCCAATAGGGTGTAGTTATGATGTTCGGACACACCATCACACTATGGTGTTCCAGGCTGTATTAGTTGTGAAACGATTTCCACAATGTCTTAATTTTGTGCCAAACTCGTAATTCAGATATTCATCTCTATGATCATATCATAGATCTTTTATCCTCTTGTCACGACGATCTTTCAACTTCACACTGAAATTACTTGAACCTTTCAATAATTCAGACTCGTGATTCATCAAGTAAACGTACTCAACATCTACTCAAATCATCTGTGAAGAAAGAACATAACGATATCCACTACATGCCTCAGCACTCATTGGACTGCACACATCAAAATGTATTACTTCCAACAATTTGCTTTCTAGTTCCATTTTACTGAAACCGAGGCTTTCAGTCATCTTGCCCATGTGGTATGATTTGCATGCCTCAAGTGATTCAAAATCAAGTGAGTCCAAACGGTCCATTTGCATGGAGTTTCTTCATGCATACACACCAATAGACATGGTTTGCATGTCTCAAACTTTTCAAAAATGAGTGAGTCCAAAGATCCATCAACATGGAGCTTCTTCATGCGTTTTATACCGATATGACTTACGTGGCTGTGCCACAAGTAGGTGGTACTATCATTACTATCTTTTGGCATGAACATGTGTATCACTACGATCGAGATTCAATAAACCATTCATTTTAGGTGTAAGACCATTGAAGGTATTATTCAAATAAACAGAGTAACCATTATTCTCCTTAAATGAATAACCGTATTGCGATAGACATAATCCAATCATGTCTATGCTCAACACAAACACCAATCTCGATGGTAGAAGGAGCGTACGATATTTGATTATATCAACATTGGAAACACTTCCAACACATACCATCAGCTCACCTTTAGCTAGTCTCCGTTTATTCCGTAGCTTTTATTTCGAGTTACTAACACTTAGCAACCGAACCGGTATCTAATACCCTGGTGCTACTAGGAGTACTAGTAAAGTACACATCAACACAATGTATATCCAATATACTTCTATCGACCTTGCCAGCCTTCTCATCTACCAAGTATCTAGGGTAATACTGCTCCAGTGGCTGTTCCCCTTATTACAGAAGCACTTAGTCTCGGGTTTGGGTTCAACCTTGGGTTTCTTCACTAGAGCAGCAGCTGATTTGCCGTTTCATGAAGTATCCCTTCTTGCCCTTGCCCTTCTTGAAACTAGTGGTTTCACCAACCATCAACAATTGATGCTCCTTCTTGATTTCTACTTTTGCGGTGTCAAACATCGCGAATATCTCAAGGATCATCATATATGTCCTCGATATATTATAGTTCATCACGAAGCTCTAGCAGCTTGGTGGTAATGACTTCGGAGAAACATCACTATCTTATCTGGAAGATCAACTCCCACTTGACTCAAGCGATTGTTGTACTCAGACAATCTGAGCACAAGTTCAACAATTGAGCTTTTCTCCCTTAGTTTGCAGGCTAAGAAAATCGTCGGAGGTCTTATACCTCTTGACGTGGGCACGAGCCTGAAATCCCAATTTCAGCCCTCGAAACATCTCATATGTTTCGCGACGTTTCAAAAACGTTTTCGGTGCCTTAATTCTAAACCGTTTAACTGAACTATCACGCAGTTATCAAAATGTGTATGTCAGATGTTCGCAACATCCACAGACGACGTTCGAGGTTCAGCACACTGAGCGGTGCATTAAGGACATAAGCCTTCTATGAAGCAATGAGGACAATCCTCAGTTTATGGACCTAGTCCACATAATTGCTACTTTCAACTTTCAACTAATTTTTTCTCTAGGAACATATCTAAACAGTAGAACTATAGCATGAGCTACGACATAATTTGCAAAATCCTTTTGACTATGTTCAGGATAATTAAGTTCATCTTATGAACTCCCACTTAGATAGACATCCCTCTAGTCATCTAAGTGATTACATGATCCGAGTCAACTAGGCCGTGTCCGATCATCCCGTGAGACGGACTAGCCAACGTCGGTGAACATCTTCATGTTGATCGTATCTTCTATACGACTCATGCTCGACCTTTCGGTCTTCTGTGTTCCGAGGCCATGTCTGTACATGCTAGGCTCGTCAAGTTAACCCTAAGTGTTTTGCTGTGTTCCGAGGCCATGTCTGTACATGCTAGACTCGTCAACACCCGTTGTATGTGAACGTAAGGATCCATCACACCCGATCATCACGGCGTGCTTAGAAACGACGAACTGTAGCAACGGTGCACAGTTAGGGGAGAACACTTCTTGAAATTTTAATGAGGGATCATCTTATTTACTACCGTCGTTCTAAGCAAATAAGATGTATAATCATGATAAACATCACATGCAATCAAATAGTGACATGATATGGCCATCATCACTTTGCTCCTTTTGATCTCCATCTTCGGGGCTCCATGATCATCATCATCACCGGCATGACACCATGATCTCCATCATCATGATCTCCATCATCGTGTCTTCTTGAAGTTGTCACGTCATCTATTACTTCTACTACTACAGCTAACGGTTAGCAATAAAGTAAAGTAATTACATGACGTTTATGTTGACTTGCAGGTCATAAATAAATTAAGACAACTCCTATGGCTCCTTCCGGTTGTCATACTCATCGACATGCAAGTCGTGATTCCTATTACAAGAACATGATCAATCTCATACATCACATATATCATTCATCACATCCTTTGGCCATATCACATCACATAGCATACCCTGCAAAAACAAGTTAGACGTCCTCTAATTGTTGTTTGCATGTTTTACGTGGCTGCTATGGGTTTCTAGCAAGAACGTTTCTTACCTATGCAAAGACCACAACGTGATATGCCAATTGCTATTTACCCTTCATAAGGACCCTTTTCATCGAATCCGATCCGACTAAAGTAGGAGAGACAGACACCCGCTAGCCACCTTATGCAACTAGTGCATGTCAGTCGGTGGAACCTGTCTCACGTAAGAGTATGTGTAAGGTCGGTCCGGGCCGCTTCATCCCACGATGCCGCCGAATCAAGATAAGACTAGTACCGGCAAGCATATAGAAAAAAATCAACGCCCACAACTACTTTGTGTTCTACTCGTGCATAGAATCTACGCAATAGACCAAGCTCATGATGCCACTGTTGGGGAACGTAGCATAAATTCAAAATTTTCCTACGTGTCACCAAGATCTATCTATGGAGAGACTAGCAACGAGGGGAAGGAGAGTGCATCTACATACCCTTGTAGATCGCTAAGCGGAAGCGTTCAAGTGAACGGGGTTGATGGAGTCGTACTCGTCGTGATTCAAATCACCGATGACCAAATGCCGAACGCACGGCACCTCCGCGTTCAACACACGTACAGCCCGGTGACGTCTCCCACGCCTTGATCCAGCAAGGAGAGGGAGAGGTTGAGGAAGACTCCATCCTGCAGCAGCACAATGGCGTGGTGGTGATGGAGGAGCGTGGCAATCCTGCAGGGCTTCGCCAAGCACCACAGAAGAGGAGGGAGAGAGAGAGGGAGGGCTGCACCATCAGGCAGAGATCTAATCACGTGTGTTTTGGGCAGCCCCCTAGGCCTCATATATATAGGGGAAGGGGTGGAGGCTGCGCCCCCTCTAGGGTTCCCACCCCTAGGGGGGGCGGCAGCCCTAGATGGCCAAGGGGTGGCGGCCACAAGGGGGAGGAGAGGGAGACGCAGGGTATATGGGCCTTAGGGCCCATCTGCCCTTAGGGTTTGCCCCCTCTCCCCTTCTAGGCGCATGGGCCTTAGTGGGGCTGGTGCCCTTGGCCCATGTAGGCCAAGGAACACTCCCTACAGCCCATGTGGCCCCCCCGGGGCAGGTGGCCCCACTTGGTGGACCCCCGGGACCCTCCCGGTGGTCCCGGTACATTACCGATAAACCCCGAAACTCTTCTGGTGACCAAAACAGGACTTCCCATATATAAATCTTTACCTCCGGACCATTCCGGAACTCCTCGTGACGTCCGAGATCTCATCCGGGACTCCGAACAACATTCGGTAACCACATACAAACTTCCTTTATAACCCTAGCGTCATCGAACCTTAAGTGTGTAGACCCTACGGGTTCGGGAGACATGCAGACATGACCAAGACGTTCTCCGGTCAATAACCAACAGCGGGATCTGGATACCCATGTTGGCTCCCACACGTTCCACGATGATCTCATCGGTTGAACCACGATGTCAAGGACTTAATCAATCCCGTATACAATTCCCTTTGTCTATCGGTACGATACTTGCCCGAGATTCGATCGTCGGTATCCCGATACCTTGTTCAATCTCGTTACCGGCAAGTCTCTTTACTCGTTCCGTAACACATCATCCCGTGATCAACTCCTTGATCACATTGTGCACATTATGATGATGTCCTACCGAGTGGGCCCAGAGATACCTCTCCGTTTACACGGAGTGACAAATCCCAGTATCGATTCGTGCCAACCCAACAGACACTTTCGGAGATACCCGTAGTGCACCTTTATAGTCACCCAGTTATGTTGTGACGTTTGGCACACCCAAAGCACTCCTACGGTATCCGGGAGTTGCACAATCTCATGGTCTAAGGAAATGATACTTGACATTAGAAAAGCTTTAGCATACGAACTACATGATCTTGTGCTAGGCTTAGGATTGGGTCTTGTCCATCACATCATTCTCCTAATGATGTGATCCCGTTATCAACGACATCCAATATCCATGGTTAGGAAACCGTAACCATCTATTGATCAACGAGCTAGTCAACTAGAGGCTTACTAGGGACATGGTGTTGTCTATGTATCCACACATGTATCTGAGTTTCCTATCAATACAATTATAGCATGGATAATAAACGATTATCATGAACAAGGAAATATAATAATAACTAATTTATTATTGCCTCTAGGGCATATTTCCAACAGTTATTACACAAACTGGCAACCTGTTTGTAAAATGGATTGGAATATCCCACATATCGCTTCAATATCTCACGGCATATCTTTAATTCTGGACTACTACATTTTTCTAATGCCCCCCAATCCTTGCATCTTCATTCTATAACACTACATATTCATCATCAAGTTTTCACAACTAGGTGTTGGCTATCAATGTAGTGCCACAAACATATTCAAATTGTCTTCCACCCCTTACTAACCCCAAAATTCTCTCTCCAGTCTCTATACAATGTGTCAGTGTTCACCACCCTTTGTTCATGAATCATTCTTTGAGTTCTTGCCTATTCACTTATAAAGGAGGAAAGCTTTGGCATTTACTACAACTAGCTTTGTGGCCTACAAAATGCAAGGACAACATCACTACTTATGTTGAAAAAACAATTTCACTTTAACACTATAAGGGCGTCTTTGATTCACAGGACTCTAAGGACAGAGAAATATGAAAAAAAAAATTGGATTGGAATTTCATGCTCATCTCAGCCCTACAAAATTTTTGGGCTGTTTGATTGCATCACAGAGAAAACAAAAGATTCTTTAAAAAAGGTTTGAGTAGATGCTAGAAATCCTACGGGAAGTAGTAAAAAAATATTTAGAAAAATTCCTATAGGATTCAATCCTATGAATCAAACAACCAATATAGGAAAAATTCCTAAGGATTCTAATCCTCCAAAATTCTTATGAAAATCTATTGAATCGAAGGAGCCCTAACATCGCAGGGACAACAAACTAAATGATCTGGAAGTAACTATTTGTGAATAGAAAAATAGCAGCATGATGGATAATTCAATGACACACCCTGAAAGCATGTACTCTCACTAGTAGGAAAAAGCCTAGCAGTAGCGTGGGTCTGAGGGCTATCAGTAATGCCGGTACCGCGCTACTGATACGACGCTACAGCTAACACTTAGCATTAACACGTTCCCTCCCGCGCTACTTCTATAGCTACTTAGCAGTAGCACTCTCCATACAAGCGCTACGGCTAATCTAACTAGTAGTAGCGTTTTTCCTGCCCAGCGTTACTACTATTCTGTTTTTTATTTTTTTATTTGTAGTGTATTTATACATTGTTATACAAATTTTGGTACAGTACCAATTAAGAGGTTGTTATATCATTATGTCCATGATGAATTAATATATCATTGTGAGGAAGAAACATGGATTATATTCATTTGGATGAATCAAAAGTTGAATTAGGACGACGATCTTACTAATTCAATTTTGGTGACTTTTGATCCATCCACAAGAATCTAATCCGCGTTCCTTCCACCAATGATATAATAACTAATCATGATCATAATAACAAATCATAATGGTAATCATGATCAACATCATCATCATATTAATATAAAAATTCTTGCGTCATATCATCAACACCACTAGCTAATAATCATCATAGTCATTACCATCAACACTATTTAATCATCATAGTCATAGTGTAGCTATCTAATCACCACCAACACTAGCTAATAATTAATAATCATCATAGTCATTACCAGCAACACTAGCTATTTAATCATCATAGTCATAGTGTTGCACATCATCATCTTCAAACTCATTCTAGCTAGCTAATCACTCCTGCTGCTCTCTCTTAGGTAAAATAGCATAAAACATGTGTAGCACTCCTGCTTCATCATATTGGAGCATGCAGATGAACCTGTCTCCTAATTGTGGGATGCACTTCTGATTGCTGCCCCCTAGTACTTCTCTGCTGCGATCCTTCACAATTTTGCTCCAGTCTTTGACTATTAAGACTCGCTCGCTTTGAGAAGTGATTAATGCACTCATGTCACGCGACCTTTAGGCTCGATCCAATGAGGAACAACACTCATCGGGAGTACCTGTTAAAGAACATTGTAGTAACATACTTAGCAATGAAGTTTAGCTTAAAAAATAATGTATGCAAAAGATGCTCTAAGGACAAATAGTAAAAATCTTACCATCTTTCCTAAATAGATGTGACCGTAGTTCAATACGCACACCTAGTGGTCGCACGTTTTGAGTACTAATATCTCGAAGTCCAGGAAAATAACATGTCTTAACAGTATCAAAATCCTCAAGCCATGAAACATAATGACCTATCTCCTCGTAGTTTAGTTCAGCCCCAGGACAGTAATAGGTGTTGTCTACAAAGCGTTGGACATGTTTGCTTGAATGGAAATAAGTTGTCAATAGAAATTAGTTGTCAACTATTTTTAAATAAACAATATAAATTAATTAATAAATATGGTTGAGAAACTCACATAATGGTATAACTGGAGGCGTCTGCACATCGACCCAAATGTTAAGCATATCAGGACGAATATCAAAGGTGATAAGCATATCAGGCTCAAATGCATAAGCCTTGCATAGTGCTCTCCAATTTTTGCATTTAAAATAGGTGTAGGTGTCTGCATTGTATAATTTTACAGCAAAAGTATAACCATGCTCGGTCCTCAAGTGAACTCTCTTTACCTCCATACTTTCCAGAGTACTGAAATCAATCTTATCCAAAACATCTATGGCAGGGGATACACTAGTAGAATAGTAAAAAAAATTAAAATTATAAGTTGAAGCAAAAGAATCAGAAGTCATGCTTAATTACGAGAAAAGACTTGTCATTGTGACTTACTGTATCCACTTCAAAGGCCTCGTCCAGCTTGATGCTGAAGCGCCTACCACCAACTAGGTGAGGCATGTCGCACAGGCTGCGCTCGTCTTCGCAGTATTCGCACATAACGAATTCCCTTTCGTCGTCGGACATTTCCTATGTTCATAGTTGAAACATTAATTGAAAATCGATCGAAGGCAACTACCAGGAAACTCAACACACATATCACTATTACTCAATATCTAACGGGTTGACTTTAGGTCTATCGAGTCTTCCTTCCGAAACTCTCATCTCATGTATATGGTGGGCACTCCCTCTCTGATATTGCGACCGTCGACGATGGTCGCTACTCCTCCTTTCCCTAGTGCATTACAAATATCTAGCACAAGGAAAATAAGGAGAAGCGACCCTCACGACAATAGTCGGCATTCTTCTTCTCTTATATATGGTGGACACTCCCTCACCATTTCGACCGTCGATGATGGTCGCTACTCCTTCTTCCCCTAGTGCGTAACAAAGGTCTAGCACAAAGAGAAGAAGGAGAAGCAATCCCCACGACAACAGTCGGCTTTCTTACTCTCTCAAATATATATGGTGGACACCCTCCCTCACTGAAAGACACACAAGGAGCCAAAACAGACCTAAAGTCAACCCGTTCCATATATCGAGCAATGACATAGAAAAAATGCCCTATGTTTTGCCGAAATATCATTGAATTCCCGTTCTGGAAAATTACAAGCACTCGATATGCCCTACATTGTATCACAATTCATGCTAAAATTCATGAAAAATTTCGGCATGACCTTTGCTAAAGACAAGACATATCGAGCGCCTAAAATTTGTGGGGATGGAAACGAATCAACATTCTTGTAAAACATAGGCCACCCGGAGACACATTGCAAACAAGAACACAAAGACATCCTCTATATTCAGAATGCATCATCATCAACATCAATGACATGGCAACTATATAGCACTAGCATTTTCATCATTGACACTTACAACACATTATCATTTGGCTATTCTCACCTAGAGGTCTTAAGGGGTCGACGATGGGGACGACTGCGGGGATGAGGCAGGGGCAAACTTGATTTCTGCATAAACAAAATATAAACAAAATATATTAACCACTTACTATAAATAAACTAATTTTATTAAGAACTTACTATAAATAAACTAATTCTATTAATCACTTACTATAAATAAACTAGTTCTATTAAGCACTTGCTATAAATAAACTAGTTCTATTAAGCACTTACTATAAATAACCTAGTTAGTTGACCTAGCTAGTTAACCTAGCTAACCTAGATAATTAACCTAATTAAACTAGTTAACCTAGCTAGCCAACCTAGTTAACCTAGCTACTTTGAATTTTTACTAATTTACTAAAAAATCAACTCTATGCACAGAGTGAGGAGAGATGAGGGAGGGAGGAGGGAGCAGGGGGTGGGGGAGGGAGGAGGATCGGAGGAGGGATGAGAGAGGACGAGGGGGAGGAGGGAGGAGAGAGGAGGAGGGGGAGGAGGACGGCTGGAGGAGGAGGGGGGAGAGGAGGAGGAGGGAGGAGGGGTGGGCGGAGGAGGAGGGAGGAGGGGTGGGCGGAGGAGGAGGGAGGAGGGCGCGGGGGGAGGAGGGAGGAGGGCATACTGAGGAAGGAGGAGGGAGGACGGTGGCGGCAATGTGGCGGCAGCGGAGGAGTGAGGCAGTGGGGAGTGAGGGGAGGAAGAAGATGGCCGGGGCATGGGGGAGGAAAATTAATTTGGGGATAAGTCACCCATAGAAGTAGCGCGGTCCCAGAAAGAGCGCTACTGCTAAGACCAATAGCAGTAGCGCTGACTGTAGACCAGCGCTACTACTATACCTAGCCTGCTGGCAACAGTGTGGCAGTTATAGTAGTAACTCTTTTTACCTGGGACGCGCTACTGCTACTTATATAGTAGTAGTGGGCTTGCACACAATGCGTTACTGGTACATAGCAGTAGTGCATGTTTTTGACCATCGCTACTGGTAAACTTTTGTGTATAAGGTTTTTCCTAGTAGTGTCCGGTGTGAGAAGTAGTTCCCAATGTTCAAAATTTAAGAAGTGCTTACAGACTTTCATCTTCAAGAATTATAAGTCATTCGATTTTCATGGAAAGAACAAAACGTTTTTCTGCACTCTATGATTAAAAAATCAGGATTAGTTCTTGAAATTTGCATTTTTTTATATATCACTGTTTTTCTGTACAGTGCTGAAATGATCATTTTACCTTGGAACTTCACTAATTTTTAACATTATTAAAAACATTTCTAAGGTTTTGAACACTTTGATTATTTGCTAGTATGCACTATTCGAATCAGGAATTCCTGACAATGTTCTTGTATTCAAAATAGTTTTTAAATACAATATGGAAAGTTTGCCAAATGTAAATGTATGTTGACAAACAACAACTTACCATGGGCTAAAAAAACTGATTTTAGTGACAGATCCTTTGACACAGTTCACAATACAGAATAAACACACTCAAAAATTGTAGGAAATCTTATAAACCTAATAGACAATACAATTTTTCATCAATTTTCAATTATTTAGATATTTCCTCATAGTACAAGTAATTTCACTGTGAAATACTGTTGTGGAAGCGTTAGTTGTACATGGAAGATCACCTAATCATATTATGTGTTCCCCGCGATCACTATCCTTCTCCGTAAGATAGAGACAATTAGCTCCAGACAGCTATGAGAAAAATGTTCTTCGTCACTATTTTGACATTATAGAACTTTTTTTATAAGGGGAATATATATTAATATCGCAAAGATACCAATTACACCCACCCTCTGCACCTACAAGATGTCGCAAAGACATCCTGAATGCACACAACCAAAGGAAAAAAATAAAAATAAAGAAAAAGCAAAGGTCCCGCCACATTGATGGACTCCTCTCAGCAGCCGCAGACAAACCACCACCAAATATAGCACCAAAAAAACATAAAAGGTCTCCAACATCAACGCCTCCAAGAAAGAAACAATGCACAAACACGGTCGTTGCCCAATCCAAGATCTTAGGTTTTCACCCTGAAGAAGTCTGAGCTCTCAAAACAATTCCTTCAGCAAGGCAATTGCCAGGCACAACCAATGAAAGCCAGGCCTTAGGTTTTCACCCTGAAAGTCCCGACTCGACACCCGAGGAGCACCATCAAAAATGAATTCCTCTAGTACTGCCGCCCCCACTTGACACCGCTGCTCCTGAGAGTTATCAAACACCTGGCTGACTCCATGGCCTTGAAGGCCCCATCCGTCTAACTGATCCTCCGATCTCACCCACCATGACCTTATCCATAGCTGTTTACACCATAGAAATCGAGAAGCCAACATGTCCCATGGTATCAACGAACAACAGAGATTCGCGTCACGCCCTCTTGGAACCTCGTAGGATGAAATGGACGTGCACGACCAAATTCTATCCGATCCAGATATCTTGGGTAATATCTCCGACAGTAGTTCTGGAACACATCGGTGACCAGATCAAGGAGGACTGATCATGCAGGATGTTGTAGTGATGCGAGAGGAGCACGAGGACCGCCACCTTCAATATCACAGCAACAGGCCCCCACGCCGCTCGGATCCAGCTTGCCACGACCTGACTGCAGCCATGTGCCGAGCACCAACCCATCCAAATCCATATTAGACCGAGGGGATCGGTACCACCATGCGCTGCAGCATGCAAGCAGCTAGCCCGCCGCTACCCGACCGCAGCAATGGGTCGAGCACCAACCCAACCAGATCCAGATCAGATCGGGAGGGGGGACGATACGTCCACGCGCTGCAGCACGCATGCAACCGCCATCGTCCTCCCATGCCCCTAGGCAGCTGCGACCTGTGCGAAGGAGTGCAGCGCCGTCAGTCGCTGCAAAAGCCCCCAACTCAACGGAAGCCACCCAAGACGCCAGATCCCCGCCGATGTCGGATCCGCACGAGCTTTGCCTGACGAAGACCATGGGGTGGAGGCGATGGGAGAGAGAGCACGAGGGAGGAGGCCTTGAGCGGGCGTGTTCGCCCCCCCCCCCCCGGAGTTGCCCTCGGGAGGACGACGCGGGGGCTGGGCCAGATGGGATCGGGCGTGGCTAGCCAACAAGTTACAAAAGTCCCTCAAACAGTGGCTTTGGATTTATTATCTTGTTTAAGAGGGTGGACTAGACGAATAGAAATGCCGCAAAGGAGAGGTTGGCGCCCGTCGTGTTTTAAGGGGGAGGGGGTCCCACCTAGGCGGAGAGCACATCTGAATTTTTCTACCTCATGATTGACCCATAATTAGCTCGATAGTCTGCAGATCCATCAAGGAAGGGTTGATGAAAATAGGCACATCATCAGAGTATAGAGAAACAAGACGCTAATTGGTAGCAACCCGGGCCTGCAAGATGGATCAACACAGCAAGGTCTTGAAGGAGAGCTCATGGTGGGTTGATGGAAAGGATGAAAAGCATAGGGACGAACTCTCCTAAATTTCCTAATACCTCCCAATCCTAGTCTTTTGGCGTGCACCACCACTCATTCACCATCAGGCTTCACTTGCATTATAGTAAGTTGATTTGCTGGTAGGTTTATTAGCCTCCTATATCGATGATATTGACATATTTCCATGTTGTCTCTTCATCTCATTCCTCACTACTTAGCCCCTCGATCTGGCTCCTTCGTAATGTTGGATACATACCTTTGTTCCCACCACTTATAAAGGAAATTAGGGTATTTAAATCCATATTTTAGTACTCCCTTTGATCCAAAATAAGTGTCCACGACACTTATTTTCAATCAGAGGGAGCGTAATATTTTTTTTCACGAATACGCAAGCTGCGTATCATTCCATTGATAGGTAGAAAGCAAGAGTTGGGTACAAGAGTAGCAGCATCGTCTCAATGTACGCTCAGTAGGCGTAGAGAAGAGCTACGAGAGCAGGACAATAGGGGTGCTCAACCCATCCTAAAGATACATCATGGGGGAGGAAATTGGCAATATCTTTGACCCCGGCGAGAGCCCATGACCTAGCGTCGTCCTTGATCATCTGAAGCAGGTTCGTGATAGAAGGCCGCATGTTGTCGAAGATGCAAGCATTGCGGTGGCACCAGATAGACCAGGCGGTGAGGAGAGTGAGGGAGGCAAGGCCCTTGCGCGAACCAGCGGGAGCCCGGGAAGTGATGCATGCCCACCAATCCAGGAAGTGGTCGGCATCGCGGGGGAGTGGGACGGGAGCGCGGCACCAGGCGAAGATCTCATGCCAAATCTCCCGGGAGAACAGGCAGTGGGGGATGAGGTGATCCAGGGTGTCGAGCACTTGGTTGCAGAGGATGCAATGGGTATCGTGGGGTAGGCCATGGAGTGCAAGGCGAGTGGCAGACCAGCATCGATCGAGGCCCACGAGCCAAGCGAAGAATCTGGTGCGGAGGGGCGCACGAGTGTGCCAGGTGAGTCTCAAGTGCGGCGCAATGGTGGAACCAAGGAACATGGCCTTGTAGCATGAGCTCGCGGAGTAGACACCGGAATCGGTCCAGCGCCAGCGCAGCATGTCACGGTCCGAAGAGAGGACAATGTGCTGGAGGACGCGCCAAAGCTCGACGTACTGCACTAGCGCCACGGGCCCCATCGCACCTTGAATGTCTTGGATCCAGGCTCGGTTGGGCAAGCCTTGGTCCATGGAGCGTTCCCACCGCCGGTGCTTTGGCACCATCACGAGCACAGCCGGGGCGATCTCACCGATCGACCGACCCCAACCCAGCGATCAGTCCAGAATAGGCAAGAGGTGACATTCCCAAGGATCCAACTCGATGAGGCATTGAAGATGGCCAGGGCCTCGGCGTCCGTCGGGAGGTGAAGATGCCGCCAAGGATGGGAGGCGTCCGTAGCTCTGAGCCATAACCAGCAGACATGGAGGGCCACGCCCGTGAGCTTCAAATCACGGACGCCGAGTCCGCCAAACTTGAGCGGCCGGCAGACCTTGCGCCAGATGACTAGGCAGCCACCTCCGAAAGCATCACGCTTGCCGTTCCAGAGGAAGTCTCGCATGATCCTGTTAATCTTCTTGAGAATTGTAGGGCGCAGGGCCATGGTCATGAGGATGTGGGTGGGCATGGCCGCGAGCACGTGCCGGACAAAGGCGAGACGCTCCCCGCGAGAAAACAGCGAGGCCCTCCAGGTTGGTAGTTTGCGTGCCATGCGCTCGACCAGCGGCATGAGCTTGGTGGCCGAGATCTTACGAACCGAGAGGGGGGTGCCAAGGTATGGGATGGGGAAGTGCGGGATGGGGCAAGAGAAGGCATGCGCAATGATCGCGGACTACGCATTCGTGCATTGGATGGGTGTGGCGGAGCACTTGGCGAAGTTGGTGTGCAGCCCAGACGCGGCCCCAAAAGCCCGAAGCAGCTCGCGGATAGCCTGCAGCTCGTGAGGGTCCGGGTGACAGAAGATGACCACGTCGTCGGCATAGAGAGAGATGCTAGAGGCAGGCGACGGTCAGTGAGGCGGCATAGCACACCGGACCTGATAGCATGCTGGAGCAAAGAGTTGAGCACGTCGGTCACTAGCATGAATAGCATGGGGAGACGGGGTCGCCCTGCCGAAGGCCTTTCTCATGGAAGATGGGGGGCCGGCGATGCCATTGATGATCACATGGGTTTTGGCGATGGCCATGGACAAGATGCTGCAGGAGCTGGAGCAGGACGGGCCACGAAACCGAATCGAAGGCGCGCGCGATGTCGAGCTTGAGCAGCACCCGCGAGGCTCGCATGCTGTGTAATTGACGAGCAGTTTGCTGAACGAGGATGAATTTATCATGAATTATTTATCCCGCAATGAACACGCTCTGGTTGGAGGACACCATAGCTCCAAGACGCGGGGCGAGCCTCAAGGATAGAACCTTGGTGAAAAGCTTGGATAGAAGGTGAATAAGGATGATCGGTCGGTAGTCCGCGAGTGTGGAGGCATCGGTCGGGAGGAGGGTGACGAGTGCCTCATTGAGCTTCTGTAAACCCATGCGATTGCAATGGTAGAGCTTGTCGAAGGCATCGCAGACGTCCTGCTTCACAATGTCCCAGTAGGCCACCAGAAACTCTGAGGTGAAGCCATCCGGGCCAGGCTGTCACATCCCTAGCTTCTGGTACTGCCTGGTGTTTTGCATCTTGTTGCATCATGTTTAAATTCTATTTGAATTTGAAATGGGGATTGATCAAACCCTAGCACTTTGAAATTCAATTAGGTCTAGTAAAAAATGCTTTCAATGAACCAAAGTACCCTTCATCATGTTTGCTATTTTTGGCAAGGCTTTGGTTCCAAACCAAAAATATTGAACATTTTTAAGGAATATTTTGGGAACTGAAATTAAATCATATTGTATTTGAATTTGAATTTATATTCCTAATATCTCTACTCCTATAAAAGTCTAAGTTGGTGATGATGGTGTGCCTGCCATCTGTCGTTTACGATCGTTGGATCTGCATCCAACGCACCATAAGCAATCTGTGGCAAATTTTGCGAAAAAACACCCGCTATTCATCACACATTTGCAGATGAGCCCTCCAACTTGTCTCTCCCGTTCAACTCTCCTGCCCCACCTTATCCGACCATCTTCTCCAGAAATCCAGAATCAGGGGGCGCCGTACGAACCACCGCCGGCAGCGCTGGAATGGATCCGGCGATCTGGCCGCTGCCGGCGCCATCCAACCCCAGCCCTCTTGTGCCTTCTCTCGGCCCCATCTCCCACCGCCGCCACGACCCCATCCTCCTCGTCGTCCCCTCGCCCCCTTCCCCATCTCATCTGATGTCGACCTCGGCAAGCAGGCTGACCACGCCGTCCGTCTACCGACGCCTCTACTGCCCCCTCCTCTGCTGCAGAAGGCCTATGGTAGACCATCACTGCCACTTCCCCTCCTCCTTGCTGTCTCCTCTGCCGGCTCACCCGTCTCCTCCGACGGTGGTCGCCGCAGGTCCGCCGCCGACGCAGTACGTTCCTGACGCCTCTTCCTCTCCCGTAGACCCCCCCCCCTCGATGTCTCATCCGCCCCCTTCCCCCTCCCTTCCAACGCTGACTGCCGCAAAGTACGCCGCCGGCTACGAGATGCTCATCCTCAGCGGCGGCGCCGACTACTCCTTCCCCTTCTCCACCGGCGGGCTATTCTTGGCTACTGCCATCCTCCTGTGGCGCCTCCCAAATTCAAATTTTTCTGCCAAACCCGCGCGCCCAGGCGGAACAGTCTAGAAGCCAACCTTGCAGACCAATATATATCAATTTTTCTGTCGCACCAAGTTCAAATCCGCGCGCCAAGGTGGAGCTGTCTAGAAGCTACTCTTGAAGACGAATATAAAGCAAATGGGCAGGCATATGGGACTCACGCTGCTGCACCCAAAGAAGCCAGAGGCTGGTTACACAAATCTTCAGATTGAACAGATTGTGAGGACAACGCCGTTTGTTCTGCTTCGTGAAGGAGGTATGGGCGAATCTTCTTACTTGTGCAATCGCATATATGTGCTTTGACAGAAATAGCTGATCCGATTAGGAGATCAAGCACTGGTACCTTTTCCCTATAATACAAGGGGAATAGTTTACTGTCCTTAGATTTGCTATGCTAATATTATTGCTACACAATAAATGCTAGCACTGATAATTAGTGAATAGAATATTAGTTTGGTTTTTTGTTCATCTATTGGCATAGATTGATGGACCGCAGGTAGCCACATTCTTGTCACTTGATCTTATACTTTTGTAGTACCACATTATACATGCATTGTGGTATTGCTTACAATTGAGATCTTGAAGTTGTTGCTTAAGTTGACCAAATAGCAAATATGCATTGGTACTAAATCTGCACATAAATACTCAGTGGCGGCTGCAACTACAATTGGATTTGTTTCTCACTAAATCACTGATTTTTGAAATGACAACCCACATGGCAGGTCCAAAACATACTCAACAAGCTCAGAAATTAGAAGTCTACAGGAGAAACCCTTGGATTTTGGTGTGAAACTGAAGAGCCACAAGGTGAGGACATACTGGCTGAGTTAGGATGAATATTCAGTATGAGCACTCATTCAGAGATTGGTGGTTGTGTTAGAGATTTATAAGGAGTGCATCTTGTTTCATACTTCCCTGTTTCATACTTCCATGTTTTGTACATGCTGCTGTTCATATTATTTGTTTTGTTCATATTGTTACTTAATGACGATCAAATTTATCATATGTGCACTTTTGGATCTAAATATAAATTTCTCTAAATCTATCATACCTGTGCTTGGGTTAAAATGAATTATCCAGTTGGCTTTTGGCAAGGAATAATATTCTTTTAGATATAACATTCCTATTGGCTTTTGTGTTTTGATCTTTTAATTCATTTTTGGCTAACCTCATACTCTCTTTTGTTTTGGGGAGAAATATTCAGGTCTTGCGCCCAAATGTTACAATCCTTGTGCCAACAAAGCGATAAAGGAAAAGAAAAAGGTTGCTATCTTATCCCTTATCACTTGGCAGAACAATCTGTTTGCATATTTCTCAATTTGTATTATCTGACTATTGGTCCAACTTTAAATAACACAGTGGTCTACGGCAATAATAAGTCCAACAGAACTGGCCCCAATGGCATGCCACAAACTCGGACAAGTCTATTTATACGCGAGCCGACATGTGACACACATTTGAGTTACTCGTCTTCTTCGGATGATGAAGTGACAAACCAATCAACTGCGATTTTTCCTACTAATAATGGTCTGCTCACATCAATTGAGGACTTGGAGCGAGGAGAAAGCTCCAAAGGTAAGTCTATAAGGCGAAAGTGTGTGTTTATGTAATTTTGTTTACCCACTTAATTAATTTCTCATAAAAATACTATAGGGCGAAAGCGTGCACGTGAAGCAATAAGATATGCTAGCCGTACACCAGAACAAATACAAGCAAGGCGAGAACGTGTGAGAGCACGTCGGCAAAGTTTAACACCAAATGAGAAGGAAAGGATTAATGCACAGAGAAGAGAGAAAAGACAACGTATGACACTTGATGAGAGGAATGCAAGTCAGCGAGCACGTAGGCAAAGTTTGATGCTAGATGAAAGGCAAGAAAGGAATGCACGCCAGCGAGCACGTAGGAAAAGCCTACCACCCGAAGAGCGGCAAGCACTCCTAGCTCAGCGTAAAGAAAGCTACGCAGCTAAACGAGATACTCTCTGTAAGGATTCCGTCGCACTGCAGTGCCCTAAAGGTTCATTGGCAGGACAACTATCATCAAGCTCTTATGCCTTTAGCTACCCAATTATGCTGGCACAAACTTCTGCTACAGTGCAAGGTAATTCTCACATACACATTCCTTTATCTCGCCAATTTTTCCGAAGGTGTTGCCGGTATTTTACACTATCATCAAAATACCAGGTAATCTTGAAAGCATACCTGAAGCGATGGAAGAGGATCACATAGTTTACACTAACACAGGTATGCTATGGTATGGATGCCTTCTTTTCTTTACTAAGTATGTTATAACACACACTCAAAACCATCCTTATAACTTGGAATGGACAATTCATTATTGGCTCCCATTGGTTTCATATGTAGGTTCCCCAACAGAAAGCTTTGTTACGGACGATGATGAGTCTGAAGAAGAAGATGACGAGTACTTCATATTTGCTAGCAGAGGTATTGCTAATGCCGTGGATGCCTTACTTTCCTACACATGTATTATAGTACAAAAACTGCAAGACCTATATAACACTATTCATCTCATGTATATGTAGGAGATGATGAAGACTGTGATGACCTGATAGATGCATTTAAAGTAGATACCATTATTCCTGACCCATATGATGATGTCTACAAGAATATACCAGTAAGTACTCACACGCTAGCACCTAAACCTGATTGCAAGCATTGTGGTGCAAAGAGGTTCCAGTATGAGTCAAATGGATTTTGTTGCCGGTCTGGAAAAGTTAAGTTAGCACACTTAGAACCACCCTTGGAACTTAAAATGTTGTACACAAGTTCAGATCCCAATGCCGTGCATTTTAGGGATAACATTCGATACTTCAATGGACACTTTTCATTCACCACCCTTGGAGTCAGCCTGGACAACAGATACACAAACATGAAGTCGGGAGTCTATACGTTTCGAGCTCACGGTCAAATTTACCACAACATCTTCTCATTTGGTCCAACTCAAGATGGGCCAAAGCATTTGGAACTCTACTTCTATGATGACGATCCCGGTTTACAACATAGGTTTCGGCGCTCCCCGAACCTAGACCGAGATGTCATTCGAAAGCTTGTTGACATCCTCAAGGATAATCCTTATTCTGAAACATTCAGGAATCTAGGTGGAGTCGATGACCTTGAGGAATACCGTATTGAACTGAACACCGACATGAGGTTGGATCAACGGAGGTATAATGTGCCTATATCATCAGAGGTTGCAGCTATTTGGGTTGAGGGTAGTGAACTCTGTAAGCACTTTGATCGTAGCATAGTATTGTTCAGTAACAACAACACGAGATATAGCATCCAACCATATTATGGATGTTATGATCCATTGTCTTACCCTTTATTCTTCCCAAGAGGGGAGATTGGTTGGCATCCTGACATCCCAAAGAATGGTGTCGGCTTGAATGAGATACTTCAGTCCCATCGCAGTGGTCGACAGAGTCTAGGTAATTCATATAACAAAAATAACATGTGTTCATTTTGTTTATCCTCATTGTGCTTACTTTTCCTAATTCCCAATATTGTCCTTTTGTTATCTCTCATTCTGTAGGTTCATGTACAAATAGTCAATTATGCGTCTCCGTTAGAGACTACTATTGCTACAAGTTTCAAATGCGTCGTGGTGTATTTAACACCATGCTATACGGTAAACGACTATTCCAACAATATGTGGTTGATATGTACATCAAGGTTGAAACCTCAAGACTGGACTATATAAAAAAACACCAGAAACAAATACGTGCTGATCTATACCAAGGTGTTGTTGATAGCCTTCAAGCTGGGGAATACCGTGCGGATGCAGTGGGCAAACGGACTATAGTTCCTTCATCATTTATTGGAGGGAGAAGAGATAGGAGACGAAGATACCTTGATGCCATGGCCTTGGTTCAAAAGTATGGGAAGCCAGACATTTTTTTAACCATGACTTGCAACCCTAATTGGGATGAAATAATTAGTGAGCTAGAGCCTGGACAAACTCCACAGGATCGTCCTGATCTCATTGTAAGAGTATTTCGAGCGAAGTTGGAAGACCTCAAGGTACAACTTTTTAAAAGGCACATTCTTGGTAAGGTGGCAGCATATGTATATGTCGTTGAGTTCCAGAAAAGAGGTCTACCACATGCTCATTTCCTCCTAATCATGGAGGGGAGGTACAAGCTAACATGCCCAGAGCAATATGACTGTCTCATATCTGCTGAATTGCCAGACAAATCCAAGTACCCTGAGTTGTACAAAATGGTCGTCAAGCACATGATGCATGGCCCTTGTGGAGTCCTAAACCCCAAGAACGTGTGCATGCAGAAAGGTAGCTGCAAGAACTACTATCCACGACCGTTTAATGCATCAACCCTTCAAGGAAAGGACTCATATCCCATATATAAGAGGAGAGATGATGGATGCCGTGCAAAGGTACGTGGCCAAGAGTTAGACAATAGGTGGGTTGTTCCATACAATCCTTACCTACTAAGAAGGTATAATTGCCACATCAATGTCGAGGTTTGCTCAAGCATAAAAGCTGTAAAGTACCTCTTTAAATACATATATAAGGGCCATGACCGAGCATCTGTTTCTATCGACGAGGTGGATAGTGATGGGAACATTGATGAGATAAAGCAATACAGAGATTCCAGGTGGGTTACGCCACCAGAAGCATTATGGAGGATATATGGTTTTGACCTTAGTCAGATATTTCCATCTGTTAGACAACTCCAACTCCACCTCCCTAATATGCACATGGTGTCATTTCAAGCGGGTGCAAATCTGAATGATGTCCTCTCTGAAGAAGGAGCTTCCAAGACCATGCTAACTGAGTATTTTGAGGCAAACAAGAAATATGAGTTGGCTCGAGGAATTTTATATAAGGATTTCCCATCATATTTTGTTTGGATGTCAGGTGGAAAGTATTGGAAAAGGAGGGATGAACGCGCACAGATTGGGAGAATTGTGTTTGCACATCCAGCTGAAGGGGAGAGGTATTATCTTAGAGTGCTTCTAAACCATGTCACAGGTGCTACATCCTTCAAAGAGCTTAGAACAGTGAATGGTATTGTTTACCCGACATTCCGTGAAGCTGCTGAAAGGAGGGGTCTTATCGAGTCAGATAATACTATCGATGTGTGTCTTAAGGAAGCTGAGGCTTTTCAGATGCCATCTTCCCTTCGGAGGCTATTTGCCACTATATTGGTCTTTTGTGAGCCCAGCAATGTGCGTGGCCTATGGGACAGACACTTGGAAGCTATGACAGAAGACTATCGACTAACCCAAATGTGCCCCCATGTTGTTGAGCAGATGGCATTATTAGATATAAAAAATATGCTTGAATCGATGGGCAAGGACATATCATCATTCCCTCTCCCAGAAATTGATGAGTCATATGATGCCTCAGATAATGAGGCTAGGGAGATCATAGAGGAGTCCACGATAGAGGTGGACCCAGAACACCTTGGCTTGTCATCTTTCCTAAACCCAGAACAGAGATATGCATATGACGAGATACTTGCGGCCATCAATAGTGGCCAAGGAGGTGTGTTCTTTGTTGATGGACCCGGAGGCACAGGGAAGACTTATCTGTACAAAGCACTACTTGCAAAAGTACGTGCTGAGGGTAAAATAGCTATTGCAACAGCAACATCAGGCATTGCTGCATCCATCTTGCCTAGAGGGAGGACTGCACACTCAAGGTTTAAAATACCATTGAACACCGAAGGCAATGGGGTCTGCAGTTTCACCAAGCAAAGTGGGACAGGTAAGCTTCTTATGAGGGCGTCTCTCATAATTTGGGACGAGGCCTCCATGACAAAGCGGCAGGCGGTCGAGGCCCTTGACAATAGCATGAGGGACATCATGGACCGACCTGACCTGCCGTTTGGTGGAAAGACAGTTGTGTTTGGGGGAGACTTCAGACAAGTGCTTCCTGTTGTTCGTAAGGGAACAAGGTCACAAATAACTGATGCGACGCTACGCAAGTCTTACCTTTGGGAGAATATGAGACAACTAAGACTTGCCCGTAATATGAGGGCTCAGAGTGATCCCTGGTTTGCTGATTACCTTCTCCGTGTCGGGAATGGCACTGAAGATACCGTGGATGATGATTACATACGGCTTCCAGATGAGATTTGTGTACCATACACCGGCGACGCCACTGATATTGATAAGCTTATTGAAAGTGTTTTCCGGATGACTGTAGATGAAAACCTCTTGGATCCAAATTACATAACATCCCGAGCAATTTTGTCAACTCGGAATGAGTACGTTGACAAGATTAACATGAGTATGATTGAGAGATTTCCTGGGGAAGAGATGATATACTACAGTTTTGATCGCGCGGATGATGATCCACACAACTACTATCCTGCAGAATTCTTGAATTCATTAACACCTAATGGGCTACCTCCCCATATCCTAAAGCTGAAAATTAATTGCCCTATTATATTGTTACGAAACATTGACCCAGCGAGTGGTTTGTGCAATGGGACGAGGTTGATTGTCCGGGGATTCATGAGGAATGCAATCGATGCTGAGATTGTGTTGGGCCAGCATGCTGGTAAGAGGGTGTTCCTTCCTCGAATTCCCCTTTGCCCATCAGACGATGAGATGTTTCCGTTTAGGTTCAAGAGGAAGCAGTTTCCAGTTAGACTTAGCTTTGCTATGACCATTAACAAGGCACAAGGACAAACTATACCAAATGTTGGTGTATACCTCCCTGAGCCGGTATTTTCACATGGGCAGCTCTATGTTGCTCTTTCTAGAGCTACATCTAGAAGTAATATGAAGATTCTCTCTCTCCCGGATAAGAAAAAGGATGGCCAGTCCAACTCCATTCCAAATATTACAAAGAACATAGTCTACAAAGAAGTTCTCAGCATGTAGCCCAAGGTATGAATCACTCTAGTACAATTAAAACTTACATCTATCTAACTAGGGTTATGTGGAGGATTTACAGAAAGACAACCTAGATACTTGCTTTAGTGTTCATGTTTTTTTTGTAAAAAAATTTATCTGTGTTTGAATTGTTTTTTAGTAGTTGTCTTTGTTACTCCCTCTGTTCAAAAAATACAGACGACGCCGACAGCAGGTTGCTTTGTCATCAGTGCATTTCGTTTGCTTGGTAGCTCCACATCCAATTTTCAGGCCACACCTGAATATTTCTTTCCTTTTTGTCTGTTATTGGCGTTTTTTTTTCTTCGCATAAACCTGGTTGATGTAGGAAAGCTACAAGTAGTCCAGTATTAATATTTTTGTATGTACATAGATACATGTGCACTCACCCCTTCTATATACATATGATTCAAAAACATATTTAACTTGCATTTTATTTCTTGCTCCTATACAAAATGTACTACAAGTGTTGTTCATTGTTTTTTCCTTTGCCTAAATATACTACAGAGTACATACCCCCTATAGTCTCCTTGTTTTTTTCCTTTGTCTAAATATACTACATACTATCATATATATGTAATACTGATTACCTGATGTCCTTTTAGGTGAGAAGATGGATGAAGCCAGTGCTCGAGGGCCAACATTGTTAGCACATATGTTTTGAGCAAACAACTAAAAGAGTGTACTATGCTGGACACACATGAACTGATCGGGCGCACTCTGTCTCACGAAAGCGCCTGTACAAGATTTGATCAAATTTAATATTGATGGGGCATTTACATCAGGCGGCTCCTTTGCTGGATGGGGGGTTGTTCCTCGTGATGAAGAAAGAGCTGTGATCCTATCACGGGCTAGGACCGGTGATAATATCCACGATGCATTTGGGGTAGAGCTTCTCGCCATTTCCAATGATGTCAATATGACAGCGTAGATAGGAGCACTAGATGCTCGACGTGCTGATTCTTCCCCCTTATTATGCTGCTGTCATCGAGGATGTAAAGTTCCAAATGAGGTTGTGGTTCTCTAGATGCAGAGTTTTGGTATGTAAAAGAAAAGCAAACCATGTTGCACATGAACTGGCCAGGCTAGGCCATCATTGTAATCTTGAGACCCTCTGGTGGGACTCCAATGTATCTGCCCTTGTGCCAGCCGTTGCAGTGGGCAAAATGCCTACTAAGTATTAGTAATATAGTTGTTGCTTTCCCTTAAAAAAGAATATACTGTAGGTGCTTGTGTATTAAGTCAAGGCACTTTTAACTCGTTCTTGTTTCTTTCTTGTGGACCATTTATAATTGTGTGCTCAGGATATATTATGTACTGCTATGTTATTTGGATATATCTACTGCTGCCATTTTTCTTCACATTTTAGTCTGGTTTGCCTAATATACTAGCATGAAATTAGCATTGCTGAATCCTTGAATAAAAGGTAACAACATATCTTGTTCTTTGTCCCCTCAATATGGAAGATTCATGAGAAAATTGGGTAGGGAGAATAGTCTTATGTAAGGTGAAAATGGAGATAATAAATGTTTGCTTGGACAAGGGGGTTTATCAGTTGGAAATCATATGTATGATTTTGCTCAATGTGTAAATATGGCATCATTTTGACCAATGTCTTGGTACATATTTTATTGTTCACTAGACTTCAAAATAATGTTCCACTTGATCTTTTGTGATTCCGTAGCGTAGCACGGGCATCTTACTAGTATAGAATATATTTTCAAATGTATCAGAAATATTTGTGTGCACTTGGAAAAGTCCATATAAGCCACATAGGTATTAGAGAAAGTTTTGGCACTGATTCGAATTTGTTTTGAGTTTAAACAGTGGCAAAACAAAACAAAACAGAAAAACAAACAGAAGCAAACAGAATAGAGAGAGAGAGAGAGTTTATCTAGCAGCCCACTTACCTGGCCCAATTCCTCTAGTCGGCCCAGCCGACTGGCGACACCAGTCGTCCTCCTCCTCGAGCCAAAAGGACGAGCACGCGCGCGCGCCCGAGAGCGCCACGCCACCAGGGCGTCTGCCTATGTCCCCAGGCCAGCTCGACACCGCGGCCAACCTCCTTCGTGCCGTCCCGATTGCTCTGACCCTCTCACTCTCCCCCTGCTCTGTCCCTCGCCTCTCCCGCCATGGCCGATTCGCCCGCGAGCTCGCTGCCGTCACCCGCGTAGCCACCGCCTCCCCCTCGCTTCTCCGACCGTGTCCAGAGCTCCGCAACGACTTAAGGCTACTCCACGACGAAGCAGGCGAGCCCGGAGGCACCGCAGCGACGCCATCGCCGTCTTCTCCACCACCGGTCACAGGACCTTCCCGTCATCGATTCGCTGGCTCCAGGGCACCCTCGAGCGTGCTGACCTACTACTCCGCCTTCCTATGAGCTCACGAATCTTTCCCATCTAGCACCGCTATCATTTTTGTCCTCTAACCCGCCTAGCCGCCGAAGCCGTGAGCTCCTCGCCGCTGGCCTAGATGCAGTCGTGGCCACAGCCGCCGCTGCTTGCGTCCAAGCACTGGAACGTGCTCAGGACCTCCCAAGAAACCCAACGCCACCACCCAGGCCTCCCTCCGTGCAACCTAGCGTGGTCCTCACTCACCGAACTCTGGCCGCCGCCACGGGCTCAGTTCCGGTGAGCTTAGGCCACCCCAGCTCCTCACATTCGCTCCACCAGATGCGCGAGAACCACAGCTTGCCCTAGCCGCAAACCGCGCCCTAAATGGTGCTCTGTAGCGCGATCCCGACTCCCTCCGCCGCGGATTTGGTCGCTGGCGGCTAAACACCGGCAGCTGACGTGGCCGTCATTAGCTTGAGGCTTATTAGCACGTTAATCTCGCCCTGTGCCACTGACAGACCGGGCCCACCCTCCCAGTTAACCGCGGGGTAAACCCCTGTTAAATTTTAACCTAACCAACGTGGACCCACACGTCAGTTGACCCGCTGACGTCACCGTTGACTGCCCCATCTGTCTGTGACTCGAGCCAGCACTGTGAGACTGACCAGTGGGACCCACTGGTCATGTTTGACCTGGACCCATTCTGTTGACCTACTGAGGTTAGCATGACGTAGTGCTGACGCAATAAGCTATTTTCTGGGTTTAATTTAATCCAGGAAATTCCAGAAAATGTTTTAAACTTCTAAAAATCATATAAAATCAACCGTAACTCCAAATGAAATAATTTATATATGAAAAATTATCAGAAAAATCCAATCTATCCATTTATGCTATTTTCATGCATGTTAGAACAACTTAAGGCCACTGTTTAGGACAAATCAAATGAATGATATTTAAATAACCACATGTGGAGTTTGAATTTGAACTTTGGGTTCAAACCAACTTCATTTAATTGTGTTGCAAGTTGCATTAGCTCAATCAACAACATATTGACATGTCATTATCATGCATCAAGTTGTGCATTGCATTGATTGTGTTCCTTCTCTGTTGCCGGTGGTTGTCCCCTCTCGATAGATGTTGTACCGACATTGTGATCGTTGACACTGATGAAGACCCAATGATATCTTTAGAAGTGCCAGGCAAGCAAAACCCCCCTTGTTCATTCCGATACAATCCCACTCTCTCGCTCCTTCTCTCTTTTACTGCATTAGGACAACAACGATTCAACTGTTACATGCTGCGGTAGTTGAACCCCTTTCCCCTGCATGACCTATCATTGCCACAGTAAAAAGATCGAACCCACTAGCACGAGTAGGAATTGTTTGAGCCCTGATGTGCCTACTCATTCATGATTGTTGTCATTCCTGCTACTGCTTAGAGTTGAGTCAAGTCTGATTCATCGGGAATGAATTGGAACGTGGTGAACATGTCCTACCGTTGAGAGCTAAGTGTGTGAACACGATTTGGTAAAGATAGCGGTGAGAGGCCATGTAGGAGTACATGGTGGGTTGTCTCATTGCAGCCATCCTTAGGAACCGAGTTCTGTGTTTGTGATCCATGAACAACTACTACCACACATTGGAATGCTTAAGTGCCCCTCTCGACTTATTAATCAACCTGATCTTTGTCTAGGAGTTGCAACTAGTTTCTGGTGTTTGTAGGTAGTGTTAGTAGTCTACCAAGTGGGCTTGGGACAGACTAGGCACAGTGGCCCGGTGTACCAAGTGGCACCCCGATGGTGGGCTTGGGAACCCTGTACACATCGTTTGGGGCCGTGAGCAACACCCCAGCCGGATCTCCTTGCGGATGGAACCCGAATAGGCGATAAACCTGGACTAGAGACTTGTTGGTTAGTCAAGTCATGGCCGACTCCCTCGCTAGGCTTCTGCTTGAAGGTTGCCGAGATACACAACATGTACATGGTGGTAAGTGGCGAGAGCGTGTGTGAAGAAGTACACCCCTGTAGGGTTATCATTATCTATTTGAATAGCTGGATTCCTCGGATATGGAAACTTGGACCACTTGCATAGTTCATAGACAAGTGAAAGTGGATACTCTAAAATGTGCAAGATAAGTGTGAGTGCTATGGATGGCGTTCTCGCAGGGAGACGGGAGCGGATCCATAGTGGTGTATTGGTATGGTGAATTTGTGGACTCGTGTGCGCCACCTCAAAAGAGTTACTTGCAGTCATAGTTCAGGTTAGCCACCGAGTCAAAGCTGGCTTGCTGCAGTTAACTCCACCACCCCTTTTTTGATACCGATGCATATGTAGATAGTTCTGATGTAAGTCTTGCTGGGTACATTTGTACTCACGTTTGCTTATTTTATGTTTTGCAGAGAGACATTAAGCTAGTGTTTGAAACTTTTGAAGGCATTTCTTCATGCTAGGTCATGAAGCATATGTTTGGATGGAAGAAGTGACTGCCTCTAATACATGTGCATTGAAGCAAGTTGCCTTCGTGAATTCGAGAAAGTCAATGTGGTTTCCTCTAGAATCATCCCAAGTCAGCCATGTACGTGCAAAATATTCTGTGGTATGTTAGACTGATTATCTTCATTCCATATGAATTCCATAGCACACTAAGCCACTGATTGATTTGTTCAAGGAGAAGAAGTTCCTTCTTAAGAGCTAATCCGGACTTATGCAAGGACTTTGATATCCTCGATGATGGTTCCTGACCTGAACTTCGGTAGTGTTTTATTATAAGACTACTATGTGGTCATGCTTGTCTTGGACAGCGTGTTCACATGTTTGTAGCAGAACCAGCTCATGTTTTGGAGCTTACTACCATAGTCCATTTCCCGAGAATCCTGCAACATCATCTCGTCGACTTGTACTGCAAACTTTCGTTTTTCTCTCTAGACTTGATGAGTCTGGAATATCCTGACACCAACCAGATCTGAATCTCAGGCAGATATGATGGTTGGACCTTTTCCTAGGAATTATAATGTTGGTCTTTCTAAACCAGTAAGGTGGATGTCGTGGCCAACACACCCAGCCGGAAGACCTATCATTATAGTATCTTGATTGAGGAAGTTGGCCACCTCCCCATAAGGATTTCGTAGGATTTACTCCAGTAGTTATTCCTTATGGATTCTTGTGCTCCCGAAGTCCGACCTTTTACTTGATGTCCTAGATACCAAACCATATCAATAAATGGGTTATCCTAGCACATCAAGGAGAACATTAGAAGCGGAGTTCTAAATGCCTCTCAGTCGATCATCCAGATTTTGATCCCTTGGCCTCGCTAAGGTGAACTCTGAGAAGGTGTTATCTTCCTTTGCATCTGCATCGTCCATCACTATTCATCATGGTAGTATGTTGTGTTGCCAGGATCCTTGACACGGATGTTGGTAGAACCTTGATGAATATGGAAATGCTCAAGCTCTTGAGAGCACGCGCAAGAAAAATCACTCATTGCGTTGTCTTCAACAAGGTACTCCACATCATCCATTCTAGTCTGGGTATGCCATCCCTACTTACTCCGCCAAACGATCAATTGTGAATTTCCTCGAGCTGGTATGAAGAGTTCCAATGGTCTATGGATCAAAAGTAATTCTTTTTGCCACTTCAGGGAATACTTCAACGAGCCACCTACTCTAGGTGCCCCGTTATGGAATCATGGCAATTTATCTCCTCGTTACTTTGAAATGCATCCACCATCCTTTCAAGCGTGGGATTGTTGCCTACCAAATTGAACCTTCGTCATCTGATTCTCCATAACCCTCCTGATGCATGACTTGTGTCTCGGCTCAAGAGACGTTCTTTCGCCTCATTCCATGAGTTGATCGTGTATCGCTTGATCTTTGTGAAGATCGAATTCTGTCGAGTTTCCTCTGTCCCATCATCATAGTTGGATGAAGATCTCAAAAGCAAGGATGTCAAGATCAATTTGAAGGAATAAATCAACATCTTCGAGAAGGACAGTTTGGATCATGAGATCGTGTTATGTTTGTGTCCCCTCCTTCTACTTACCTCACGTCTTGAATCTCGGGACGAGATTCTTGTTTAGTAGGGGTGAGTTGTCACATCCCTAGCTTCTGGTACTGCCTGGTGTTTTGCATCTTTTTGCATCACGTTTAAATTCTATTTGAATTTGAAATGGGGATTGATCAACCCCTAGCACTTTGAAATTCAATTAGGTCTAGTAAAAAATGCTTTCAATGAACCAAAGTACCCTTCATCATGTTTGCTATATTTGGCAAGGCTTTGGTTCCAAACCAAAAATATTGAACATTTTTAAGGAATATTTTGGGCACTGAAATTAAATCATATTGTATTTGAATTTGAATTTATATTCCTAATATATAGAATATATTTTCAAATGTATCAGAAATATTTGTGTGCACTTGGAAAAGTCCATATAAGCCACATAGGTATTACAGAAAGTTTTGGCACTGATTTGAATTTGTTTTGAGTTTAAACAGTGGCAAAACAAAACAAAACAGAAAAATAGAATAGAAAAAAAACAGAAACAAACAGAATAGAGAGAGAGAGAGAGTTTACCAGGCAGCCCACTTACCTGGCCCAACTCCTCTAGCCGGCCCAGCCGACTGGCGACGCCAGTCGTCCTCCTCCTCGAGCCAGAAGGACGAGCACGCGCGCGCGCTCGAGAGCGCCACGCCACCAGGGCGTCTGCCTGTGTCCCCAGGCCAGCTCGATACCGCGGCCGATCTCCTTGGTGCCGTCCCGATCGCTCTGACCCTCTCACTCTCCCCCGTGCTCTGTCCCTCGCCTCTTCCGCCATGGCCGATTCGCCCGCGAGCTCGCTGCCATCGCTCGTGTAGCCACGGCCTCCCCCTCGCTTCTCCGACCATGTCCAGAGCTCCGCGACGACTTAAGGCTACTCCATGACGAAGCAGGTGAGCCCGGAGGCACCGCAGCGACGCCATCACCGTGTTCTCCACCACCGGTCACCAGACCTTCCCGTCATCGATTCACTGGCTCCAGGGCGCCCCCGAGTGTGCTGACCTACTACTCCGCCTCCCTGTGAGCTCACGAATCTTTCCCCTCTAGCGCCGCTATCATTTTCGTCCTCTAACCCGCCTAGCCGCCGGAGCCGTGAGCTCCTCGCCACTGGCCTCGATGCCGTCTTGGCCACAGCCGCCGCCGCTTGCGTCCAAGCACTGGAACGTGCTCAAGACCTCCCAAGAAACCCAACGCCACCACCCAAGCCTCCCTCCGTGCACCCTAGCGTGGTCCTCACTGACGCCCGAACTCCGACCGCCGCCACGGGCTTAGTTCCGGTGCGCTCAGGCCACCCCAGCTCCTCCCGTTCTCTCCACCAGATGCGTGAGAACCACAGATTGCCATAGCCGCAAACCGCGCCCTAAATGGTGCTCTGTAGCATGATCCCGACTCCCTCCGTCGCGGATTTGGTCGCCGGCGGCTAAACACCGGTAGCTGACGTGGCCGTCATTAGCTTGAGGCTAATTAGCGCGTTAATCTCGCCCTGTGCCACTAACAGACCGGCCCCACCCCCTAGTTAACCGCGGGGTAAACCCCTATTAAATTTTAACCTAACCAATGTGGACCCACATGTCAGTTGACACGCTGACGTCACCGTTGACTGGCCCCACCTGTCTGTGACTCGAGCCAGCACTGTGAGACTGACCAGTGGGACCCACTGGTCAGGTTTGACCTGGACCTGTTCTGTTGGCCTGCTGAGGTCAGCATGACGTAGTGCTGACGCAATAAGCTATTTTCTGGGTTTAATTTAATCCAGGAAATTCCAGAAAATGTTTTAAACTTCTAAAAATCATATAAAATCAACCGTAACTCCAAATGAAATAATTTATATATGAAAAATTATCAGAAAAATCCAATCTATCCATTTATGCTATTTTCATGCATGTTAGAACAACTTAAGGCCACTGTTTAAGACAAATCAAATGAATGGTATTTAAATAACCACATGTGGAGTTTGAATTTGAACTTTGGGTTCAAACCAACTTCATTTAATTGTGTTGCTAGTTGCATTAGCTCAATCAACAACATATTGCCATGTCATTATCATGCATCAAGTTGTGCATTGCATTGATTGTGTTCCTTCTCTGTTGCCGGTGGTTGTCCCCTCTCGATAGACGTTGTACCGACGCTGTGATCGTTGACACTGATGAAGACCCAATGATATCTTCAGAAGTGCCAGGCAAGCAAAACCCCCTTGTTCATTCCGATACAATCCCACTCTCTCGCTCCTGCTCTCTTTTACTGCATTAGGACAAGAATGATTCAACCGTTACATGCTGCGGTAGGTGAACCCCTTTCCCCTGCATGACCTATCATTGCCACAGTAAATAGATCAAACCCACTAGCATGAGTAGGAATTGTTTGAGCCCTGATGTGCCTACTCATTCATGATTGTTGTCATGCCTGCTACTGCTTAGAGTTGAGTCAAGTCTGATTCATCGGGAATGAATTGGAACGTGGTGAACATGTCCTACCGTTGAGAGCTAAGTGTGTGAACATGATTTGGTAAAGGTAGCGGTGAGAGGCCATGTAGGAGTACATGGTGGGTTGTCTCATTGCAGCCGTCCTTAGGAACCGAGTTCTATGTTTGTGATCCATGAACAGCTACTACCACGCATTGGAATGCTTAAGTGCCCCTCTCGACTTATTAATCAACCTGATCTCTGTCCAGGAGTTGCAACTAGTTTCTGGTGTTTGTAGGTAGTGTTAATAGTCTACCAAGTGGCACCCAGTACAGGTGGGCTTGGGACAGACTAGGCACAGTGGCCCGGTGTACCAAGTGGCACACGGATGGTGGGCTTGGGAACCCTGTACACATCGTTTGGGGCCGTGAGCGACACCCCGGCCGGATCTCCTTGCGGATGGAACCCGAATAGGCGATAAACCTGGACTAGAGACTTGTTGGTTAGTCAGGTCATGGCCAACTCCCTCGCCAGGCTTCCGCTTAAAGGTTGCCGAGATACACAACATGTACATGGCGGTAAGTGGCGAGAGCGTGTGTGAAGAAGTACACCCCTGCAGGGTTATGATTATCTATTTGAATAGCTGGATTCCTCGGATATGGAAACTTGGACCACTTGCATAGTTCATAGACAAGTGAAAGTGGATACTCTAAAATGCGCAAGATAAGTGTGAGTGCTATGGATGGCGTTCTCGCAGGGAGACGGGAGAGGATCCATAGTGGTGTATTGGTATGGTGAATCTGTTGACTCGTGTGCGCCACCTCAAAAGAGTTACTTGCAGTCGTAGTTCAGGTTAGCCACCGAGTCAAAGCTGGCTTGCTGCAGTTAACTCCACCACCCCTTTGTTGATACCGATGCATATGTAGATAGTTCTGATGTAAGTCTTGCTGGGTACATTTGTACTCATGTTTGCTTATTTTATTTTTTGCAGAGAGACTTCAGTCTCGCTTGTAGTTCCGCTTGGACTTCGACGTTTAGCTTCTTGCCTCAGCTACGATCTTGTACCCTTGGGAGGGTCTTGTATATAGTTAGGCTTCTGAGCCTTCTTCATTTGTAGTTGTCTGTACTCAGACAAGTTAAGCTTCCGCATGTGCTTGTTGCTTGTATGCTCTGAATGTTGGGTCATGAGACCCATGTTTGTAATATCTCGCTCCTCGGAGCCTAATGAGTAAATACTTTGAGTCGTAGAGTCTTGTTGTGATGCCATGTTGTATTGCACATATTGAGCATATTGTGTGTATGATTGAAATGCTTGGTATGTGTGGGATCCGACAACCTAGTTGTTTATCCTTGGTAGCCTCTCTTATGGGGAAATGTAGTCTTGTGCTTCCATGAGCCATAGTAGTCCGCTACAGCCTGGTTCACCGGAGTCCTGCTAGCCCAGCACTACTGCTCTGGAACACTTGACTGGCCGGCATGTGATTCACTTTGTTCCTGTGTCTGTCCCTTCGGGGAAATGTCACGCGGTGACATCCGGAGTCCTGCTTAGCCTGCTACAGCCCGGTTCACCAGAGTCCTGCTAGCCCAGTGCTACAGCCCGGATTCGCACGTTGCTGACCGACATGCTCGAAGTTGATTCATGTATGCCTGTCCCCATAAGTTGGTGCCACTTTGGGTTCACGACTAGTCATGTCGGCCCGGGTTGTCTGTCATATGGATGCTAGCGACACTATCATATACGTGAGCCAAAAGGTGCAAACGGTCCCGGGCCATGGTAAGGCGACACCCGTGGGAATACCGTGCGTGAGGCCGCAAAGTGATATGAGGTGTTAGATGCTAGATCGGTGCGACTTAGAATCGGGGTCCTGACAGCTTTGGTATCAGAGCCTGACTGCATGTAGGATTACCAAGCCAAGCTAGTCGTAGTCGTGTCTAGAAATGCTTTAGTTATATAAGGGAATTGATTGTGGGAGGAAACGTAAGGCTCTTTTACTCCTTATCCTCATGACCTTCTAACCTGAGTCATCTTATCTTTTCTACGGGGTTAAGAACTAGGCTTCACTTCTGTCTCTCAGGATGACGTGTTACTAAACCGTAGTTGCCTAGGATTGTTGAGTTCAAGCCTCAGTTCAGTTCCTACTACTTCCATATGTTCATAGCTGGCCTCAGTACCTTGGGTTTGTGATGCTGCGTGGCTATGCCGCCATATTTGCAGGTTATCTCAAATCTTTTCGAGCATTTACAGCCGTTATGCTGTCCGAGTCATTCCAGGTTTCTAAATAATTTGATGCATTTGCAAATCCTTCCTCCGTTCCCGATGTCCTTTTGGTCAGAATAAGCACACTAGCCAGTGAGTTGAGGTACTCTGTTGCCTCGACATATATGTTGGAGCTATTATTATGACCCTAGGTGTCTTAGAGAGTCACCTAGTAATCTAGCAATGCTTTGTATTCCCGGTGTGATGATTCTGGCCATTGTTCTCGAAAGCATCCCATGATGCCATTTAGTAGTAGGTATTCTACTCTTGGGTTCCTGACCCAAGATTCACTCCACTTACCTTCTGTTAATAGTGTTTGCTAGTTCCTTTAGAATATTAGTAACCTTTGCGATAGTCCTCTAGGTCTGTGGTATTTCCTTCTTCCAAATACCATGAACTGCTTATGGCAGAACTTCTTTTGAACCAAAAGATCACAACCAAAGTGCTCTTGAGGAGTTCTCCATTCTAAATTGTGACTCTGCCAGTTCTACCTTTCTGCATGGGTTATCCGGAAGAAATATGTTGAACTCGTTCGACATACTAATCTATGCATCCACAACTCAGAAAGTTATATGTTCCTTTGAGTTGTCCCCCTTCAGTTATATTCCGACCTTCATCTATCAGTTGATAGTCAAGAGTATGTGAGCATTCGTTCATCGGTGCTTATCGTACTTGTGGTCCGTCAAGCCACTCTAGTTCAAAATGACTAGGAGAAACAAACTCTGGTACCTTATCCATTTCTTTGATTGGGTCAAACAGTTGTATTCCGCAGATCAAATGCCAACCCGGCTTTTGATTATGTTCTCCTGAAGTATTACCGTCTTATGTCAAGAATGTCATGAGAATTGCACCACCTCCTATGAATTCTTGACGTAGTGATACTTCTTGCCATCATTATTCATTCCTCGGTTCCCGTGTTGTGGTAACCAGAATACCGACAAGGGAATCGTAATGTGTGCAATCAATACTCCTAGCAACCCCGTTGCTTGGTAGTTAATGCATAATAATCTCATTCTTAGCGTGTTGCTTGTTGAATCGACACCCTAAGATTGATCGTGCTACCTAGTCCTTGTTTCTGGTGCACCCTTCGATTGATGAGTTAGGATTTTGTCAAATCCTCGCTCATTTGATCATATCGTCCTGCCCTAAAAAGCAAGATTGTTCTCGATCTTATTAACATATCGGCGGTTCATGATTTTCCGGTTATCTTCACGGAAGTATCACTAGGTCGTCCCCTGACCGATATGTGGAGTTTGTGATCAAGTTGTTTTCTTGTAAACTAGCCATTCTCCAAGAATCTGTGTTGGATACCCCCGAGCTAGTTGGTTAAGCTAAACAACAACTTGGAGAGTTGGAAGATAAAAGCTTGTCTGACTTAGTTCGTGTTAAGGGATATCTTTTGTGTGTGTGTGTGTTGAAGAAAGATGATATCTTCATCGATTGGTCCTCGTGATTAGTTGTTGGATCTATTATCTTGTCCAAACTTTGATTTGAGTGTGGGCTATCATCAAATCAAATCAGAACCAACAATGTTCATAATCTTGTCTTACTCGTGGTTGATCCCTCGAGCATACACCATTATATCTTTTGGGTCTGACCAATGTTATCATGTTGTTCACATAACCATGTAACCCCATCTTATGGAAATCTTGATAAATTGTTGTTGAGCCCATCGACAACGTCTTTATCTTCTCCATGATTCATGTTGAACATTAAGCTAGTGTTGGAAACTTTTGAAGGCATTTCTTCATGCTAGGTCATGAAGCATATGTTTGGATGGAAGAAGTGACTGCCTCTAATACATGTGCATTGAAGCAAGTTGCCTTCGTGAATTTGAGAAAGTCAATGTGGTTTCCTTTGGAATCATCCCAAGTCAGCCATGTACGTGCAAAATATTCTGTGGTATGTTAGACTGATCATCTTCCTTCCATATGAATTCCATAGCACACTAAGCCACTGATTGATTTTTCAAGGAGAAGAAGTTCCTTCTTAAGAGCTAATCCGGACTTATGCAAGGACTTTGATATCCTCGATGATGGTTCCTGACCTGAACTTCGGTAGTGTTTTATTATAAGACTACTATGTGGTCATGCTTGTCTTGGACAGCGTGTTCACATGTTTGTAGCAGAACCAGCTCATGTTTTGGAGCTTACTACCATAGTCCATTTCCCGAGAATCCTGCAACATCATCTCGTCGACTTGTGTTGCAAACTTTTGTTTTTCTCTCTAGACTTGATGAGTCTGGAATATCCTGACACCAACCAGATCTGGATCTCAGGCAGATATGATGGTTGGACCTTTTCCTAGGAATTATAATGTTGGTCTTTCTAAACCAGTAAGGTGGATGTCGTGGCCAGCACACCCAGCCGGAAGACCTATCATTGTAGTATCTTGATTGAGGAAGTTGGCCACCTCCCCATAAGGATTTCGTAGGATTTACTCCAGTAGTTATTCCTTATGGATTCTTGTGCTCCCGAAGTCCGACCTTTTACTTGATGTCCTAGATACCAAACCATATCAATAAATGGGTTATCCTAGCACATCAAGGAGAACATTAGAAGCGGAGTTCTAAATGCCTCTCGGTCGATCATCCAGATTTTGATCCCTTGGCCTCGCTAAGGTGAACTCTGAGAAGGTGTTATCTTCCTTTGCATCTGCATCGTCCATCACTATTCATCATGGTAGTATGTTGTGTTGCCAGGATCCTTGACACGGATGTTGGTAGAACCTTGATGAATATGGAAATGCTCAAGCTCTTGAGAGCACGCGCAAGAAAAATCACTCATTGCGTTGTCTTCAACAAGGTACTCCACATCATCCATTCTAGTCTGGGTATGCCATCCCTACTTACTCCGCCAAACGATCAATTGTGAATTTCCTCGAGCTGGTATGAAGAGTTCCAATGGTCTATGGATCAAAAGTAATTCTTTTTGCCACTTCAGGGAATACTTCAACGAGCCACCTACTCTAGGTGCCCCGTTATGGAATCATGGCAATTTATCTCCTCGTTACTTTGAAATGCATCCACCATCCTTTCAAGCGTGGGATTGTTGCCTACCAAATTGAACCTTCGTCATCTGATTCTCCATAACCCTCCTGATGCATGACTTGTGTCTCGGCTCAAGAGACGTTCTTTCGCCTCATTCCATGAGTTGATCGTGTATCGCTTGATCTTTGTGAAGATCGAATTCTGTCGAGTTTCCTCTGTCCCATCATCATAGTTGGATGAAGATCTCAAAAGCAAGGATGTCAAGATCAATTTGAAGGAATAAATCAACATCTTCGAGAAGGACAGTTTGGATCATGAGATCGTGTTATCTTTGTGTCCCCTCCTTCTACTTACCTCACGTCTTGAATCTCGGGACGAGATTCTTGTTTAGTAGGGGTGAGTTGTCACATCCCTAGCTTCTGGTACTGCCTGGTGTTTTGCATCTTGTTGTAACATGTTTAAATTCTATTTGAATTTGAAATGGGGATTGATCAAACCCTAGCACTTTGAAATTCAATTAGGTCTAGTAAAAAATGCTTTCAATGAACCAAAGTACCCTTCATCATGTTTGCTATTTTTGGCAAGGCTTTGGTTCCAAACCAAAAATATTGAACATTTTTAAGGAATATTTTGGGCACTGAAATTAAATCATATTGTATTTGAATTTGAATTTATATTCCTAATATATAGAATATATTTTCAAATGTATCAGAAATATTTGTGTGCACTTGGAAAAGTCCATATAAGCCACATAGGTATTACAGAAAGTTTTGGCACTGATTTGAATTTGTTTTGAGTTTAAACAGTGGCAAAACAAAACAAAACAGAAAAATAGAATAGAAAAAAAACAGAAACAAACAGAATAGAGAGAGAGAGAGAGTTTACCAGGCAGCCCACTTACCTGGCCCAACTCCTCTAGCCGGCCCAGCCGACTGGCGACGCCAGTCGTCCTCCTCCTCGAGCCAGAAGGACGAGCACGCGCGCGCGCCCGAGAGCGCCACGCCACCAGGACGTCTGCCTGTGTCCCCAGGCCAGCTCGACACCGCGGCCGATCTCCTTGGTGCCGTCCCGATCGCTCTGACCCTCTCACTCTCCCCCGTGCTCTGTCCCTCGCCTCTCCCGCCATGGCCGATTCGCCCGCGAGCCCGCTGCCGTCGCCCGCGTAGCCACCGCCTCCCCCTAGCTTCTCCGACCATGTCCAGAGCTCCGCGACGACTTAAGGCTACTCCACGACGAAGCAGGCGAGCTCGGAGGCACCGCAGCAACGCCATCACCGTCTTCTCCACCACCGGTCACCAGACCTTCCCGTCGTCGATTCACTGGCTCCAGGGCGCCCCCGAGTGTGCTGACCTACTACTCCGCCTCCCTGTGAGCTCACGAATCTTTCCCCTCTAGCGCCGCTATCATTTTCGTCCTCTAACCCGCCTAGCCGCCGGGGCCGTGAGCTCCTCGCCGCTGGCCTCGATGCCGTCGTGGCCACAGCCGCCGCCGCTTGCGTCCAAGCACTGGAACGTGCTCAGGACCTCCCAAGAAACCCAACGCCACCACCCAAGCCTCCCTCCGTGCACCCTAGCATGGTCCTCACTGACGCCCGAACTCCGGCTGCCGCCACGGGCTCAGTTCCGGTGAGCTCAGGCCACCCCAGCTCCTCTCGTTCGCTGCACCAGATGCGTGAGAACCACAGCTTGCCGTAGCCGCAAACCGCGCCCTAAATGGTTCTCTGTAGCGCGATCCCGACTCCCTCCGTCGCGGATTTGGTCGCCGGCGGCTAAACACCGGCAGCTGACGTGGCCGTCATTAGCTTGAGGCTAATTAGCGCGTTAATCTCGCCCTGTGCCACTAACAGACCGGCCCCACCCCCCTAGTTAACCGCGGGGTAAACCCCTGTTAAATTTTAACCTAACCAATGTGGACCCACACGTCAGTTGACCCGCTGACGTCACCGTTGACTGGCCCCACCTGTCTGTGACTCGAGCCAGCACTGTGAGACTGACCAGTGGGACCCACTGGTCAGGTTTGACCTGGACCCATTCTGTTGACCTGCTGAGGTCAGCATGACGCAGTGCTGACGCAATAAGCTATTTTCTGGGTTTAATTTAATCCAGGAAATTCCAGAAAATGTTTTAAACTTCTAAAAATCATATAAAATTAACCGTAACTCCAAATGAAATAACTTATATATGAAAAATTATCAGAAAAATCCAATCTATCCATTTATGCTATTTTCATGCATGTTAGAACAAATTAAGTCCACTGTTTAAGAAAAATCAAATGAATGGTATTTAAATAACCACATGTGGAGTTTGAATTTGAACTTTGGGTTCAAACCAACTTCATTTAATTGTGTTGCTAGTTGCATGAGCTCAATCAACAACATATTGCCATGTCATTATCATGCATCAAGTTGTGCATTGCATTGATTGTGTTCCTTCTCTGTTGCCGGTGGTTGTCCCCTCTCGATAGATGTTGTACCGATGCTGTGATCATTGACACTGATGAAGACCCAATGATATCTTCAGAAGTGCTAGGCAAGCAAAATCCCCTTGTTCATTCTGATACAATCCCACTCTCTCGCTCCTGCTCTCTTTTACTCCATTAGGAGAACAACGATTCAACTGTTACATGCTACGGTAGTTGAACCCCTTTCCCCGGCATGACCTGTCATTGCCACAGTAAATAGATGAAACCCACTAGCATGAGTAGGAATTGTTTGAGCCCTGATGTGCCTACTCATTCATGATTGTTGTCATGCCTGCTACTGCTTAGAGTTGAGTCAAGTCTAATTCATCGGGAATAAATTGGAACATGGTGAACATGTCCTACCGTTGAGAGCTAAGTGTGTGAACACGATTTGGTAAAGGTAGCGGTGAGAGGCCATGTAGGAGTACATGGTGGGTTGTCTCATTGCAGCCGTCCTTAGGAACTGAGTTCTGTGTTTGTGATCCATGAACAGCTACTACCACGCATTGGAATGCTTAAGTGCCCCTCTTGACTTATTAATCAACCTGATCTCTGTCCAGGAGTTGCAACTAGTTTCTGGTGTTTGTAGGTAGTGTTAGTAGTCTACCAAGTGGCACCCGATACAGGTGGGCTTGGGACAGACTAGGCATAGTGGCCCGGTGTACCAAGTGGCACCCGGATGGTGGGCTTGGGAACCCTGTACACATCGTTTGGGGCCGTGAGCGACACCCCGGCCAGATCTCCTTGCGGATGGAACCCGAATGGGCGATAAACCTGGACTAGAGACTTGTTGGTTAGTCAGGTCGTGGCCGACTCCCTCGCCAGGCTTCCGCTTGAAGGTTGCCGAGATACACAACGTGTACATGGTGGTAAGTGGCGAGAGCGTGTGTGCAGAAGTACACCCCTGCAGGGTTATCATTATCTATTCGAATAGCCGGATTCCTTGGATATGGAAACTTGGACCCCTTGCATAGTTCATAGACAAGTGAAAGTGGATACTCTAAAATGCGCAAGATAAGTGTGAGTGTTATGGATGGCGTTCTTGCAGGGAGACGGGAGCGGATCCATAGTGGTGTATTGGTATGGTGAATTTGTGGACTCGTGTGTGCCACCTCAAAAGAGTTACTTGCAGTCGTAGTTCAGGTTAGGCACCGAGTCAAAGCTGGCTTGCTGCAGTTAACTCCACCACCCCTTTGTTGATACCGATGCATATGTGGATAGTTCTGATGTAAGTCTAGCTGGGTACATTTGTACTCACGTTTGCTTATTTTATGTTTTGCAGAGAGACTTCAGTCTCGCTAGTAGTTCCGCTTGGACTTCGACGTTTAGCTTGTTAACTTAGCTACGATCTTGTACCCTTGGGAGGGTCTTGTAGATAGTCAGGCTTCTGAGCCTTCTTCATTTGTAGTTTTCTGTACTCAGACAAGTTAAGCTTCCGCATGTGCTTGTTGCTTGTATGCTCTGAATGTTGGGTCATGAGACCCATGTTTGTAATATCTCGCTCCTCGGAGACTAATGAGTAAATACTTTGAGTCGTAGAGTCTTGTTGTGATGCCATGTTGTATTGCACATATTGAGCATATTGTGTGTATGATTGAAATGCTTGGTATGTGTGGGATCCGACAACCTAGTTGTTTATCCTTGTTAGCCTCTCTTATGGGGAAATGTAGTCTTGTGCTTCCATGAGCCATAGTAGTCCGCTACAGCCCGGTTCACCGGAGTCCTGCTAGCCAAGCACTACTGCTCTGGAACACTTGACTGGCCGGCATGTGATTCACTTTGTTCCTGTGTCTGTCCCTTCGGGGAAATGTCACGCGGTGACATCTTGAGTCCTGCCTAGCCTGCTACAGCCCGGTTCACCAGAGTCCTGCTAGCCCAGTGCTACAGTCCGGATTCGCACGCTGCTGACCGACATGCTCGAAGTTGATTCATGTATGCCTGTCCCCGTAAGTTGGTGCCACTTTGGGTTCACGACTAGTCATGTCGGCCCGGGTTCTCTGTCATATGGATGCTAGCGACACTATCATATACGTGAGCCAAAAGGCGCAAACGGTCCCGGGCCATGGTAGGGCGACACCCGTGGGAATACCGTGCGTGAGGCCGCAAAGTGATATGAGGTGTCACAGGCTAGATCGGTCTGACTTAGAATCAGGGTCCTGACACAGGCACCTTCCCGGAGGGTAATTTTTTGACTGCCTCCCAGATTTCGGCCTCAGAGAAGGGAAGCTCAAGCTCGGAAATATCAAATGAGCGATCGTCGATGGCCTCGAGGGCCAGGGTGGACTGCCGCACGTCGGCCGCGCCAAGGATGCTAGCGAAGTGGTTGAAGGCAGCTTCAGCCATCCCCTCCTCGTCCGTGACGAGAGCGTCGCTGACGTGCAACTGGAGGATGCGGTTCTTCTATCGGCCGTGGGAAGCGTGCAACTTGAGGAAGGTAGGGTTGGTGTCCCCATTGCGGAGCCAGGCTAGGCGCACATGCTACTGGGCAATGGAGCGCTCAAGGGAGGCAAGCCCCAGGTACTTCAACTTCAGGTTTTTGCGCAGCCAGGCTTCGAGCTGGGATAGATGGCGCCAGTCCTGTGCCACGTCAAGGCGAGCAATGAGCTCACAGGCGACCATCAACTGGAGAGAGACACGCCCAATGCAACGAGCGCTCCAGCTTTGGAGCCGGTGAGCAGTGAACTTGAGACGCTGGAAGAGGCAGCAGAAAGGGTTGGGGTCTGGCGGCTCGCAGCACCAAGCGGCGGTGACCATGTCATGAAAGCTCGGAAGCTTGATCCAGAAGCGTTCAAAGTGGAATGTTTTGGGGTTGTTGGATCGCGAGGAGCAGTCAAGAAGCAGCGGCGCATGGTCAGAGGTGGCCGAAGCGAGGCAGCGCAGGAGGCAGTTCGGCTGGCAATCCTCCCAGCTGGGCGTGCAGAGCACACGATCGTTATGGACGAGGGTAGGATCTTCCTGATCATTGGACCATGTGAATCTACGACCATGCATGTAAATATCTCGCAGCTCGGGATCGGCAACAAAACGGCGGAAGCGGCTCATAGCCCGGTGATGAAGACGCCCATTGTTCTTGTCGGCCGAGGAGAGGATCATGTTGAAGTCGCCACCAACAATCCAAGGACCCGCGCAAGTAAGGAGAAAATCGTGCAGTTCCACAAGGAAGGCCACCTTTGCGTCCTCTTCCTGTGGCCCGTAGACGGCAGTGATCCACCAGTTCTGTTGGCCGCCGACGAGAGGGGTGGAAAGGGCCGAGACGTGGTTGGTACCAACATCCGGGCGAGAGAGAGTGATCTCGCAGCTTCGCCAGGCCATGAGGATGCCGCTGCGTGTCCCGGACGCGAGGAGGAAGAAGAAACAGTCAGAGAGGGCACCGAGGGTATTGGAGACGATGGACGCGTCAACAACCGCCAGCTTGGTCTCACTCAAACAGACGATTGAAGGGGAAATAGAATAAATCAAGGAGCGAACCGTTGTGTGCCTAGCTTGCGAATTCAAACCGCACACGTTCCAGAAGACAATCTTTAGGTTACAATCCATAGAGACAGGGGGGCACAGAGGGGAAGGACAGAGAGAGGGGGGTCCCTAGGATGGGATCAAGGTCGGTGCCACTGGCGCACGGTCGAGGAGCTGCGTGACTCCGCGGGGTATCTGCCATCCATAATAGTCCGCAAAAGCCTGCACCACGTCTTCCGCCAGGGGCCGCGCGAAGAGCTGGGCGTACTTGGCTAGAATGGATGCATCAACCTGACCCTCATCTTCTAGGAGCCCAAGACGGCGGAGCAACACCTTCTTGGCCTTCATCTCCAAATCTAGGCCGCAGTCGGCCTTGGAGATCCGGCTACTCTGCCGAGGCGTGAAGTTGGGCGAGACCATGTTCCGGCGACGCCGCGGGGCAGGCGTGGGCTGAGGAAGGACCGACGCAGTTTCTTGCGTGACGCTATCGAGTAGGGAATGTAGAGAGGGCCGCTGCATGGCCTCGAGGCTCGTGACATGCACAGCGGGGCCCGCATCAGCGGCTGGGGAGGGAGCGAACCGCGGATCCGAGGTGGGGGAGCGGGGAATCGGCCTGGGGCCCTGCGCACCAGGAGGCGACAAAATGATCGAACCAACCAGCGGCAGGACCGTGGGCGTGGGGCGTGGAGGGGACAGACGGTCCAACGTGACCGGGTCAGCAACCGCATTCGAGGGAGGGGACATGCAATCATCCTGGGGAGGGGCGCCAGGGCAGAAGGCTCCAGAATCAGCACCTGGTCCCGCGGGGGGTGGGGAGGAGAGGGCGGGGTGGTGGGGGACACGTCACCACCGTCCAAATTGCACGGCTAAGGCGGCCCGGGCGGGCCCGGCTCGGAGCACGCAAGGCAGGAGGGGCCAACGGGCGGCCAGGGCGGGGAAGGGCTCCCGCAATGCGCCAGCTTGTGGGAGTTTGAACACGGACCAGATCCCGGGGGGACAGCATAGGATCAGCGGCCACTTTATCCGGCCCCGCAGCGAGACTCCCACGCTTTTCCAGAGCCATGGCAGGGCGTAAGCGGTCGGAAATGGGGCCCGCCGGGCGGTGGAAGCGAGCGGTGGGACAGGGGTAGGGACCCAGAATGCCCTGCCAGCCCTGGAAGGGGGGAGGGATGTCGACGACGACGAGCGCCGGTGGCCGCACCAGTAACGGTGGAGCCGCGCCAGCCCGAGGCGCGGGGTGGAGAGGGAAAGCTGTGGTGGGCGGGCCAAGCGGGAGGGCACGCAGGTGAGCGCGAAGGCTCCTCGCCAGAACTAGGGGCCGCCGGGCGGGAAGGCGGAGGCGGCGGGGGAAGACGAAAGTCGAACGAGCGGCGAACGTGGATGTCGACCGGCCAGCGGAGCAGATGGAGCGTGAAGCGCTCGGCACGGTCTGGGTCGGCGTCCGGCCAGACGGCATCGGGCTCGGGGAGGAACAGCTTCGAGGTACGAGGGATGGCATCCGGGTTTGGCGTCCAGGCCGAGAGGCGGAAAATCGACATGTTGCTGTCGTCGCGGGTCTCCGGCGCGAGGTCCTCAATGATGCAGTACGGGGAGAGCAGCCGTTCCGCCGGTGCCCGACGCCAGCCATGCTCCGGAATACCACGGGGCTCGATGTCGACGCGTAGACGAAGGGTGAGCGGCTCAGCACCGATGGAACGGCTCCAGGGGTGGAACAACAACCGGAAGCGCCGGGTGCGGACTGGCCGCTCAGCAACACGAGCCCGCACCACCGCGTCACGGAAACGCACCAGAAACTCACCCTCGGGACGGAGGTGGATCGAGAAGGCGTCCGCAGGGAGGCTGAACCGCTTGCGGAGCGCAGCGGCGACAACGTCACGACTGACGCCCGTGCGGTTGCCCGCCACGATCACCACCAGGGCGCGCTCAAGGGCCTCCTCAGCGGCAACGATCTCCGGCGAGCGGTCCATAAAGCAGAGCGCGGCCAGGGGGTGCAGGGAAGGGTGGCCAGACATGGCAGTCGCAGAGCCGGAGGAGAGGGATGGCGGCGGAGAGACGGCGGCGGCTCCAGACTCCGAAGGGGGGGAGCCCAAGGGCGAGGGCGAGGCCGTCGATCCGGGAGACGCGGGCGGGCTGGGACCCCGCACACTGGAGGCCGAGGAAGCGGGCCGCGGAGACGACGCGCGGACACGCTTGGGGGCTGGCGCACACCGCGGGGAAGAGGGGCAAGGGGCCACGCAGTCACGCACGATATGCCCGTAGAAGCGGCAGCGCTTGCAGCGGATGTCCCGCCGGCACTCCCCGCGGACATGCTCGGTGCTGAAGCAGCGAGGGCATTCGCCGGAGGCAGGGGCGGCGGTCTGGGGCGCGCGACCGAGGCAGGGGCCTGGGGGCGATGGGGACGACGCTGGCGACAGGGCCGCGGCCTGCGGCGTCCCGAAGCCATGATCCAGCCAGCGGCCTCGCCCTCGGAGGCGCGGCCCGTCGACGCCGCGGTGGACACTGGGCGGATCTCGGAGCGCGGCCAGGGACGGGGGACCGAAGAAGGGGAGGGCGTCAGGGCATCAGCGACCTCTGGAGTGAGCTCGGAAGGCGCGAGCTCGCCGGCACAGAGGGCCTGATGGTACGAAGGCGGCGAAGCGGTCGGACGAGATCGGGGCGGGGAGGGGGAGGCCGACGAGGGGCTGGATTGGAGCCAGCGGAGTTGGCGCGAGCGCCCAACGCCCGAGCGGGGAGGGGAGGCCATGGGGGAGGGCGGCGGAGCGCCTCCGCGGGCCGAGAGGGTGGACGTCGGGGCTGGAGTGGCCACCAACAGCGAGCGGTTGGTGGGAGGAGCGGCTAGCGGATTTCGCTGGATTGCTAGCTACTACTCGTTCAAAAGCAAATTTTAAATAATCGGGAGTGTAATATTTTAAGTGCAGGAATCATAAGAGGCACTTTATTGCGCTACTGCCTGCACTTGCCTACTGCATGAATTTGTGTATTGAACTGTACCCATAAAACCTGAGTGGTGCTGCATTTCAAAACATGCTTTTTCCAGCTCTCCAATACTTAGTCACTGAAATTTGCAACTGTTCTTAGAAACTGAAAGACGTGTGCAACCGGAGACTATTTTTCGTATAATTTAATGTGTTTGTTAATACTCCTTTCAAGGGTGAACTAAGCCATCTGCCGTTATTGAAGTCATTCCACTCCTTAATTCTGAGCTCATTGTAGGATTGGCGAGTATTCCAGAAGAAATTATTGGAGCTATGCAAAAAAAAGGAAGAGAAGACTACATGAGATATGTCCATCCATTACTGGAGCTAGCACATGTCTTTAATGGCATAATATTATTCTAATTATAATTTTCATTTGGTTTGACTTTTATTTGATAGTATTGATAAGGATTCATGTGTTTTTCTATTCCTATGAATCATATACACAAGTTTATGAAGATCTGGTGTAAATTCTCACCCATTCCAATAAAATTTGTGCGTTTTTTTTCTATTTCTTGGTTTTTGTAATCTTGTGAACTAGCAAGGCCCTGACAAAGAAATTATTTCTAACTTTATCTTTACCTAATAATAAAGTAAATTGGGTTTCTTTCGTCCGTCATAGTATTTTTAAGAAAAGTCCCTCTATTTCAGAGAATCAAGCCGCATTCCTGTTTTAAGTTAAAACAAATCGTTATTTTTGCATTTTACACAAAAGTCCCTGTCTTTTCTTGAAATCAACCCGCCGTCCGGACTTGAGTTACACCCGAACCGTTATTTTACATTTTTTGAAAACCCCCTAATGTCTTAGATAATTCATCTGCGGATCATATTTAAGTCAAACAAATGCTTTTTAAAATCATCCATATCTTTTAAACCGTAACTCCGATTTGAACATGTTATATATGAAATTTGATTAGAAAAATATGTAGAATATGAATATGAGATTACTTTTACCTGTTAAGTATTTTTAAATATTATTTTGGAATATATTTGAGTCAAACCAAATGATTTTCTAAATTATCTGTATCTTTTAAACCGTAACTTTGATTTTAACATATTATATATGAAATTTTATTAGAAAAATGTGTGGAATCTAAATATGATGTTAATTTAACCTGTTAAATATTTTAAAAATATTGTTATGGAAGCAAACTTATAATTTATAGCGCAAGATTCGTTTTTTTTCATACCGGCGGGTATACAGATTGCAAATAAACACCCCACTATAACCATATAGGGAAAAGAAAATATCGATAACTACACATGCATACCTCAGAAAAATGTCGCAGGGGAAAACAACAGATTTCTCATCACGAGAGTGTGTGTGTGTGAGAGAGAGAGAGAGGGGAGAGAGAGAGAGATGTCTTAGGATTAACCATATTCAACACACGTTTTTTGTTGTTTCATGTGAACACCGAGTCCATCGCCGGCGAGGGTGAAAAGGAGGATAAGCGGCAACACAAATATGTTGCCTCGCAAAAATAAAGGAGATGGATCTATTGTGGTCTTGAGTGATGGTTGTTGAGTTAAGAGCGTGTGTTATGTTTTCTCTCCCGTTGCAACACACGGGCTTTTTTGCTAGTATACTATAATATAGTCACAAAAGCTAATTAATTGGGCAACAATAATCAATTTGTTGGGTTTCGTCTAAGGATCAATCTCATTGAAAAATATCACGAACACAAATGCTCGGAAACTAGCCATAGGCACATCTCATGCCTCGCTCTCTCTCACAATGTCACAATGTTGTAAAACTCACGGCTGGTATGCTTGTATACACGCACGACACGACTAGCTACTCGGACATCCCAAAACCAAGTCGCATACAATTGGTACCTGACTCCAAACTGGACTCAACATGATTGCTTTCCTAATCTAATTACACGACTATGTTGATCAGTGATCACTAGACGTAACCAAGTCTAGTAGGACGTGGACTTGAGTCCACACACACCCCAACACTTGCCAAAACTTATGTATTGTTAATTGTGATGCAAATCAAACACAATATTGAAACTTCACGTTCCTGATTCAAACACAACTCACAGAAGCAGAATATTTCCAACACAGTTGACAATATACCAAAGTAAATTACCAACTTCACCAGCGATGTCCAGCTTCGTTATGTATACATTCGTCTGCCTCATTCGCGAGGTGGGGGCGAGCTTGAAGAGGGTCTAAAACTCTGAATGCGCCGTGATTAAAACAGGAGGGAGCTTTCACTGGAAGAGCTCGACGAACTCGTCGATGCCATCTCCCTACTGATTGTACTCCTATATTGTCATCACTAACAAGGCCAAGCCCGCAACGCAACATCTTCACAAAAAGTTGTAACAGGGGTGCCCTTGTTCTTTGCATTCTTCCTTGCTCTTGACATTTTAACGAGCTTTTGTGTCGGTTTATGGGGGGAAGCGGCTGTAGTTTGGCTAGCAACGGGATGATTGAAGAGGGAACAACACACTGGCTTGTGAAGAGAACTCCTAGACTATTGAGTAACGTTGCATGGAAAACAAAAAAATTCTACGCACATGCAAGATCTATCCATGAAGATGCATAGCTACGAGAGGGGGAGATCACCTACATGCCCTTGTAGATCGCTAAGCGGAAGCGTTTATCACGCAGTTGATGTAGTCGTACTCTTCGCGATCTGATCACGATCCAACCGATCTAGTGCCGAACGGACGTCACCTTCGAGTTTAGCACACATGCGGCTCGATGACGTCTCCTCCTTCTTGATTCAGCAAGTGAGAGAGGGGAAGTAGATGGGATCACAACCAACACAATGGCGTGGTGGTGGAGCACCGACAACGCTTCGCTAAGCGTCGCCGGGACGAGGCGGTGGAACTATGGAGTAACGGGAGAGAGAGGGGCGCCTGTAGGGGAACGTAGCAGAATTTAAAATTTTCTACGCATCATCAAGATCAATCTATGGAGTTATCTAGCAACGAGGGAAAGGGGAGTGCATCTACATACCCTTGTAGATCGCGAGCGGAAGCGTTCAAGAGAACGGGGTTGATGGAGTCGTACTCGTCGTGATCCAAATCAACAATGACCAAGCGCCGAACGGACGGCACCTCCGTGTTCAACACACGTACGGTTGGAAAGACGTCTCCTCCTTCTTGATCCAGCAAGGGGGAAGGAGAGGTTGATGGAGATCCAGCAGCACGACGGCGTGGTGATGGAAGCAACGGTGATCTCGGCAGGGCTTCGCCAAGCTCAGCGAGAGGGAGAGGTGTCACGGGAGGGAGAGGGAGGCGCCAGGGGCTAGGGTGCGGCTGCCCTCTCTCCCCCCCCACTATATATAGGGCCCCTAGGGGGGCCTAGAGATTGAATCTCAAGGGGACGGCGGCCAAGGGGGGTGGCTTGCCCCCCAAGCCAAGTGGGGCGCCACCCACCCCTAGGGTTTCCAACCCTAGGCGCAGGGGGAGGCCCAAGGGGGGCGCACCAGCCCACCAGGTGCTGGTTCTCTTCCCCACTTCAGCCCATGGGGCCCTCCGGGATAGGTGGCCCCACCCGGTGGACCCTCGGGACCCTTTCGGTGGTCCCGGTACAATACCTGTGACCCCCGAAACTTTCGCGATGGCCGAAACTGGACTTCCTATATATAATTATTTACCTCCGGACCATTCTGGAACTCCTCGTGACGTCCGGGATCTCATCCGAGACTCCGAACAACTTTCGGGTTACCGCATACTAATATCTCTACAACCCTAGCGTCACCAAACCTTAAGTGTGTAGACCCTACGGGTTCGGGAGACACGCAGACATGACCGAGACGACTCTCCGGTCAATAACCAACAGCGGGATCTAGATACCCATGTTGGCTCCCACATGCTCCTCGATGATCTCATCGGATGAACCACAATGTCGAGGATTCAATCAATCCCGTATACAATTCCCTTTGTCAATCGGTACGTTACTCGCCCGAGACTCGATCGTCGGTATCCCAATACCTCGTTCAATCTCGTTACCGGCAAGTCACTTTACTTGTACCGTAATGCATGATCCCGTGATCAACCACTTGGTCACATTGAGCTCATTATGATGATGCATTATCGAGTGGACCCACAGATACTTCTCCGTCATACGGAGTGACAAATCCCAGTCTCGATTCGTGCCAACCCAACAGACACTTTTGGAGATACCCGTAGTGCACCTTTATAGTCACCCAGTTACGTTGTGACGTTTGGCACACCCAAAGCACTCCTACGGTATCCGGGAGTTGCACAATCTCACGGTCTAAGGAAATGATACTTGACATTCGGAAAAGCTCTAGCAAACGAACTACACGATCTTTGAGCTATGCTTAGGATTGGGTCTTGTCCATCACATCATTCTCCTAATGATGTGATCCCGTTATCAATGACATCTAATGTCCATAGTCAGGAAACCATGACTATCTTTTGATCAACGAGCTAGTCAACTAGAGGCTCACTAGAGACGTGTTGTGGTCTATGTGTTCACACATGTATTACGATTTCCGGATAACACAATTATAGCATGAACAATAGACAATTATCATGAACAAGGAAATATAATAATAACCATTTTTTATTGCCTCTAGGGCATATTTCCAATAGTCTCCCACTTGCACTAGAGTCAATAATCTAGTTACATTGTGATGAATCGAACACCCATAGAGTTCTGGTGTTGATCATGTTTTGCTCTAGGGAGACGTTTAGTCAGTAGATCTGCTACATTCAGGTCCATATGTACTTTACAAATATCTATGTCTCCATTTTGAACACTTTCACGAATGGAGTTGAAGCGACGCTTGATATGCCTGGTCTTCCTGTGAAACCTGGGCTCCTTGGCAAGGGCAATAGCTCCAGTGTTGTCACAGAAGAGAGTCATTGGGCCCGACGCATTGGGAATGACTCCTAGGTCAGTAATGAACTCCTTCACCTAGATTGCTTCTTGTGCTGCCTCCGAGGCCTCCATATGCTCCGCTTCACATGTAGATCCCGCCACAAAGCTTTGCTTGCAACTGCACCAGCTGACTGCCCCACCATTCAAAATATACACGTATCCGGTTTGTGACTTGGAGTCATCCAGATCTGTGTCGAAGCTAGAATCGACGTAACCCTTTACGACGAGCTCTTCGTCACCTCCATAAACGAGAAACATATCCTTAGTCCTTTTCAGGTACTTCAGGATGTTCTTGACCGCTGTCAAGTGTTCCATGCCGGGATTACTTTGGTACCTTCCCACCAAACTTACGGCAAGGTTTACATCAGGTCTGGTACACAGCATAGCATACATGATAGACCCTATGGCCGAGGCATAGGGGACGACACTCATCTTTTCTCTATCTTCTGCCGTGGTCGGGCATTGAGCCGTGCTCAATCTCGTACCTTGCAACACAGGCAAGAACCCCTTCTTTGACTGATCCATATTGAACTTCTTCAATATCTTGTCAAGGTACGTACTCTGTGAAAGATCAATGAGGCGTCTCGATCTATCTCTATAGATCTTGATGCCTAATATGTAAGAAGCTTCTCCAAGATCCTTCATTGAAAAACACTTGTTCAAGTAGGCCTTTATGCTTTTCAAGAATTCTATATCATTTCCCATCAACAGTATGTCATCCACATACAATATGAGAAATGCTACAGAGCTCTCACTCACTTTCTTGTAAATGCGGGCTTCTCCATAAGTCTGCGTAAACCCAAACACTTTGATCATCTCATCAAAACAAATGTTCCAACTCCGAGATGCTTACACAAGCCCATAGATCGAGCGTTGGAGCTTGCACACCTTGTCAGCATTCTTAGGATCGACAAAACCTTCCGGCTGCATCATATACAATTCTTCCTTAAGGAAACCATTAAGGAATGCCGTTTTGACGTCCATTTGCCATATCTCATAATCATAGAATGCGGCAATGCTAACATGATTCAGACGGACTTCAGCTTTGCTATGGGTGATAAAGTCTCATCGTAGTCAACCCCTTGAACTTGTCGATAACCCTTAGCGACAAGCCGAGCTTTATAGATGGTTACATTACCATCCGCGTTTGTCTTCTTTTTAAAGATCCATTTATTTTCTATGGCTCGCCGATCATCGGGCAAGTCAGTCAAAGTCCATACTTCATTTTCATACATGGATCCTATCTCGGATTTCATGGCTTCCAGCCATTTGTCGGAATCTAGGCCCGCCATCGCTTCTTCATAGTTCGAAGGTTCACCATTGTCTAACAACATGATTTCCAGGACAGGGTTGCCGTACCACTCTGGTGCGGAACGTGTCCTTGTGGACCTACGAAGTTCAGTAGCAACTTGATCTGAAGTTTCATGATCATCATATTAACTTCCTCTCTAGTCGGTGCAGGCACCTTAGGAACATTTTCTTGAGCTACGCCACTCTCCGGTTCAAGAGGCAATACTTCATCAAGTTCTACTTTCCTCCCACTTACTTCTTTCGAGAGAAACTCTTTCTCTAGAAAGGATCCATTCTTGGCAACAAAGATCTTGCCTTCGAAGCTGAGGTAAAAGGTATACCCAATAGTTTCTTTAGGGTATCCTATGAAGACGCATTTTTCTGACTTGGGTTTGAGCTTTTCAGGTTGAAGTTTCTTGACATAAGCATCGCATCCCCAAACTTTTAGAAACAACAGCTTAGGTTTCTTCCCAAACCATAATTCATACGGTGTCGTCTCAACGGATTTCGATGGAGCCCTATTTAAAGTGAATTCGGCAGTCTCTAAAGCATAGCCCCAAAATGACAGCGGTAGATCGGTAAGAGACATCATAGATCGCACCATATCCAATAGAGTGCGATTACGACGTTCGGACACACCGTTACGCTGAGGTGTTCCAGGCGGCGTGAGTTGTGAAACTATTCCACATTTCCTTAAGTGCGTGCCAAATTCGTCACTCAAGTATTCTGCCCCATGATCTGATCGCAAGAACTTGATTTTCCTGTCACGTTGATTCTCAACCTCACTCTGAAATTCCTTGAACTTTTCAAAGGTCTCAGACTTGTGTTTCATTAAGTAGACATACCCATATCTACTCAAGTCATCTGTGAGGGTGAGAACATAACGATAGCCACCGCGAGCCTCAACACTCATTGGACCGCACACATCAGTATGTATGATTTCCAATAAGTTGGTTGCTCGCTCCATTGTTCCTGAGAACGGAGTCTTGGTCATTTTACCCATGAGGCATGGTTCGCACGTGTCAAATGATTCGTAATCAAGAGACTCCAAAAGTCCATCTGCATGGAGCTTCTTCATGCGTTTGACACCTATGTGACCAAGACGGCAGTGCCACAAGTATGTGGGACTATCATTATCAACCTTACATCTTTTGGTATTCACACTATGAATATGTGTAACATTACGCTCGAGATTCATTAAGAATAAACCATTCACAAGCAGGGCATAACCATAAAACATATCTCTCATATAAATAGAACAACCATTATTCTCGGATTAAATGAGTAGCCATCTTGAATTAAACGAGATCCTGATACAATGTTCATGCTCAAAGCTGGCACTAAATAACAATTATTGAGGTTTAAAACTAATCCCGTAGGTAAATGTAGAGGTAGCGTGCCGACGGCGATCACATCGACCTTGGAACCATTCCCGACGCGCATCGTCACCTCGTCCTTCGCCAGTCTCCGCTTATGCCGCAGCTCCTGCTTTGAGTTACAAATGTGAGAAACCGCACCGGTATCAAATACCCAGGAGCTACTATGAGTACTGGTAAGGTACACATCCATTACATGTATATCACATATACCTTTAGTGTTGCCGGCCTTCTTGTCCGCTAAGTATTTGGGGCAGTTCCGCTTCCAGTGACCACTTCCCTTGCAATAAAAACACTCAGTATCGGGCTTGGGTCCATTCTTTGGCTTCTTCCCGGCAGCTTTCTTACCGGGCGCGGCAACCCCCTTGCCGTCCTTCTTGAAGTTCTTCTTACCCTTGCCTTTCTTAAACTTAGTGGTTTTATTCACCATCAACACTTGATGTTCCTTTTTGATCTCCACCTCTTCTGATTTCAGCATTGAATATACCTCAGGAATGGTCCTTTCCATCCCCTGCATATTGAAGTTCATCGCAAAGCTCTTGTAGCTCGGTGGAAGCGACTGAAGGATTCTGTCAATGACCGCGTCATCCGGGAGATTAACTCCCAGCTGAGTCAAGCAGTTATGCAACCCAGACATTTTGAGTATGTGCTCACTGACAGAACTATTTTCCTCCATCTTACAACTGAAGAACTTGTCGGAGACTTCATATCTCTCGACCCGGGCATGAGCTTGGAAAACCATTTTCAGCTCTTCGAACATCTCATATGCTCCGTGTTGCTCAAAACGCTTTTGGAGCCCCGGTTCTAAGCTGTAAAGCATGCCGCACTGAACGAGGGAGTAAACATCAGCACGTGACTGCCAAGTGTTCATAATGTCTTGGTTCTCTGGGATGGGTGCGTCACCTAGCGGTGCTTCTAGGACATAATCTTTCTTGGCAGCTATGAGGATGATCCTCAGGTTCCGGACCCAGTCCGTATAGTTGCTGCCATCATCTTTCAGTTTGGTTTTCTCTAGGAACGCGTTGAAGTTGAGGGCAACATTAGCGTGGGCCATTTGATCTACAAGACATATTGTAAAGATTTTAGACTAAGTTCATGATAATTAAGTTCATCTAATCAAATTATTCAATGAACTCCCACTCAGATAGACATCCCTCTAGTCATCTAAGTGAAACATGATCCGAGTCAACTAGGCCGTGTCCGATCATCACGTGAGACGGACTAGTCAACATCGGTTAACATCTTCATGTTGATCGTATCTTCTATACGACTCATGCTCGACCTTTCAGTCTTTCGTGTTCCGAGGCCATGTCTGTACATGATAGGCTCGTCAAGTCAACCTAAGTGTATTGCGTGTGTAAATCTGGCTTACACCCGTTGTATTCGAACGTTAGAATCTATCACACCCGATCATCATATGGTGCTTCGAAACAACGAACCTTCGCAACGGTGCACAGTTAGGGGGAACACTTTCTTGAAATTATTACGAGGGATCATCTTATTTAAGCTACCGTCGTTCTAAGCAAATAAGATGTAAAACATGATAAACATCACATACAATCAAACAGTGACATGATATGGCCAATATCATTTGCTCCTGTTGATCTCCATCTTCGGGGCGCCATGATCATCATCGTCGCCGGCATGACACCATGATCTCCATCATCATGATCTCCATCATCGTGTCTTCATGAAGTTGGCTAACGGATTGGCAATAAAGTAAAGTAATTACATGACGTTTATGTTGACACGCGGGTCATAAATAAATTAAGACAACTCCTATGGCTCCTGCCGGTTGTCATACTCATCGACATGCAAGTCGTGATTCCTATTACAAGAACGTGATCAATCTCATACATCACATATATCATTCATCACATCCTTTTGGCCATATCACATCACACGGCACATGCTGCAAAAACAAGTTAGACGTTCTCTAATTGTTGTTGCAAGTTTTTACGTGGCTGCTATAGGTTTCTTAGCAAGAACGTTTCTTACCTACGCCAAAACCACAACGTGATATGCCAATTTCTATTTACCCTTTATAAGGACCCTTTTCATCGAATCCGATCCGAGTAAAGTGGGAGAGACAGACACCCGCTAGCCACCTTATGCAACTAGTGCATGTCAGTCGGTGGAAACAGTCTCACGTAAGCGTACGTGTAAGGTCGGTCCGGGCCGCTTCATCCCACGATGCCGCCGAATCAAGATAAGACTAGTAACGGCAAGTAAATTGACAATATCGACGCCCACAACTGCTTTGTGTTCTACTCGTGCATAGAAACTACGCATAGACCTAGCTCATGATGCCACTGTTGGGGAACGTAGCAGAATTTAAAATTTTCTACGCATCACCAAGATCAATCTATGGAGTTATCTAGAAACGAGGGAAAGGGGAGTGCATCTACATACCCTTGTAGATCGCGAGGGGAAGCATTCAAGAGAACGGGGTTGATGGAGTCGTACTCGTCGTGATCCAAATCACCGATGACCGAGCGCCAAACGGACGGCACCTCCGTGTTCAACACACGTACGGTTGGAAAGACGTCTCCTCCTTCTTGATCCAGCAAGGGGGAAGGAGAGATTGATGGAGATCCCGCAGCACGATGGCGTGGTGGTGGAAGCAACGGTGATCTCGGCAGGGCTTCGCCAAGCTCAGCGAGAGGGAGAGGTGTCACGGGAGGGAGAGGGAGGCGCCAGGGGCTAGGGTGCGGCTGCCCTCTCTCCCCCACTATATATAGGGCCCCTAGGGGGCGCCGGCCCTAGAGATTGAATCTCAAGGGGGCGGCGGCAAAGGGGAGTGGCTTGCCCCCCAAGCCAAGTGGGGCGCCCCCCACCCCAAGGGTTTCCAACCCTAGGCGCAGGGGGAGGCCCAAGGGGGGTGCACCAGCCCACCAGGGGCTGGTTCTCTTCCCCACTTCAGCCCATGGGGCCCTCCGGGATAGGTGGCCCCACCTGGTGGACCCCCGGGACCCTTCCGGTGGTCCCGGTACAATACCGGTGACCCCCGAAACTTTCGCGATGGCCGGAACTGGACTTCCTATATATAATTCTTCACCTCCGGACCATTCTGGAACTCCTCGTGACGTCCGTGATCTCATCCGAGACTCCGAACAACTTTCGGGTTACCGCATACTAATATCTCTACAACCCTAGCATCACCGAACCTTAAGTGTGTAGACCCTACGGGTTCGGGAGACACGCAGACATGACCGAGACGACTCTCCGGTCAATGACCAACAGCGGGATCTAGATACCCATGTTGGCTCCCACATGCTCCTCGATGATCTCATCGGATGAACCACGATGTCGAGGATTCAATCAATCCCGTATACAATTCCCTTTGTCAATCGGTACGTTACTCGCCCAGGACTCGATAGTTGGTATCCCAATACCTTGTTCAATCTCGTTACCGGCAGGTCACTTTACTCATACCGTAATGCATGATCCCGTGATCAACCACTTGATAACATTGAGCTCATTATGATGATGCATTACCGAGTGGGCCCAGAGATACCTCTCTGTCATACGGAGTGACAAATCCCAGTCTCGATTCGTGCCAACCCAACAGACACTTTCAGAGATACCCGTAGTGCACCTTTATGGTCACCCAGTTATGTTGTGACGTTTGGCACACCCAAAGCACTGCTACGGTATCCGGGAGTTGCACATTCTCATGGTCTAAGGAAATGATACTTGACATTCGGAAAAGCTCTAGCAAACGAACTACACGATCTTTGAGCTATGCTTAGGATTAGGTCTTGTCCATCACATCATTCTCCTAATGATGTGATCCCGTTATCAATGACATCTAATGTCCATAGTCAGGAAACCATGACTATCTTTTGATCAACGAGCTAGTCAACTAGAGGCTCACTAGGGACGTGTTATGGTCTATGTATTCACACATGTATTACGATTTCCGGATAACACAATTATAGCATGAACAATAGACAATTATCATGAACAAGGAAATATAATAATAACCATTTTATTATTGCCTCTAGGGCATATTTCCAACAGCGCCAAGGGCTTGGTGTGTCCTCTTGGGGCGCCCCCTCCCCTCTATATATAGGTGGTGGGGCATGGGAAATAGCCCCTCCAAGCCCTAGGGCGCAACTAAGGGGGAGAGGACTTGGACTCCAAGTCCAATCCTATTCCTACTAGGACTCCTTCCTTTTTTGCCTTCCCTAGCCACATGGGCTTTTGAGGACTTGGTACGCCTAGCCCAATAATGCCAGGGCGCCTCCCCGAAACCCATGCTAGCCCTTGGGTCATGGTGGACCCACTTGTGGACTTCCAAACCCCTTCGAAATCCCCCGGAACCTTCTGAAAGCTTTCCGGTACAATATCGAAAAAACTGCACCTTTTTTCGGAACCCAAAATATGACTTCCCACATATAAATCTTTACCTCTTGACCATTCCAAGACTCCTCGCGACGTCCGGGATCTCATCCGGGACTCCAAACAACATTTGATTACCACTAATCAAATATCCCAATACTACTCTGGCATCAACGAGCATTAAGTGTGCGACCCTGCGGGTTTGGGAATTATGTAGTCATGACCGAGAGACACCTCTCTGATAAATGGCCAATAGCGGGACCTGGATGTCCATATTGATTCCTATGTATTCCACGAAGATCTTTCATTGATTGAACCTTTATGACAACATACATAGTTCCCTTTGTCTGTCGGTATGTTACTTGCCCAAGATTCACTTGTCGGTATCTCTATACCTAGTTCAATCTTTGTTATCGGCAAGTCTCTTTACTCATTCCATAATACATCATCTTGCAACTAACTCCTTAGTCACTTTTCTTGCAAGCTTCTTATGATGTGTATTACTAAGAGGGCCCAGAGATACCTCTCCGATACATGGAGTGACAAATCTAAATCCCGATTCACGCCAACTCAACAGACACCTTCGGAGATTCCTGTAGAGCATCTTTATGATCACCCAGTTACGTTGTGACATTTGATAGCACACAAGGTATTTCTCTGGTATCCGGGAGTTGCATGATCTCATGGTCAAAGGAACATGTATTTGACATTAAGAAAGTAGTAGCAATAAACTAAACGATCATATGCTAAGCTGACGGGTGGGTCTTGTCCATCACATCATTCTCCTAATGATGTGATCTTGTTATCAAATGACAACTCATATCTATGGTTAGGAAACCTTAACCAGCTTTGATCAATGAGCTAGTCTAGTAGAGGCTCACTAGGGACACGGTGTTTGTTTATGTATCCACACGTGTATTTAAGTTTCTGGTCAATACAATTCTAGAATGAATAATAAACCTTTATCATGATTAAGGAAATATAATAATAACCATTATATGATTTCCTCTAGGGCATATTTCCATCATAGACCAGGTGTTGCTCGATCACGTATTGTACGTTGACGCCGGGATCTCTGGGTGAGAGTGTGTGGGAGCTTGGGGCTGTGCCCCAGTCTATGACAGGCATGCTCGGAGGCGAACACCGGCATCTACAAAAGTATGCAGCCAATGCCTTCTGTAGTTGCTTTGCATGGCAAGAGAGCGTTGGTGATCTATCTGCGGCTTCCTATAGTGTGTGGTTCAGGGCCCAGCCACTAGGGCATTCCTTGGATAAAGAGGGTGGCAGCAAGCGCCACTGATGCCTCGTTGACTGGAGTGCCAGGCGACGACCATACAGGGGAGTGACCCTCGCTGGTAGGAGTTGGACATGATGATCTTCCTGGAGCATAGATCCGTGGACAACTGATCGCAAGACAATCTTGTGGCATGATGCTATTTCCCAATCCCCCTCAATCCTGGACCTTCCAGGTGCACTGTTATCGACAGTAACAACAATTCAATTTTTACTTGCATTGAGCACTGATGAAATATATTGTATTGGTATCCATCTATGACCCTATCACCTATACTCTCCCTTATGGTACATTTGATTTATCTCGAAGTTTCAAGAATGACTATTCTCTTATCGGGCTTCTAAAGGCCTGGTAATGAGCAATGCTGCACTATTAATTCCTCGAGTTCTAGCAACCATGACTGCAACCATGGTTGGTAGCTGAAGCCAACTACTCCCTCCTTAATTGCTAGGCGTGTGAACTATACTTATAGAGTTGTCGTACGTCATAACGCTCGGCAAATGATAATTGTTCCATTGGAGGGCTGGAGTGCACATTTGCATAATGGTTGGGTCAAGTTGACAAAAAAGATAGATATTGAGTCCTAGTAAATAACTTAACTATTACCCGGCTATATTATACGGCACAACCACCACTGCTAACATGGCATCAGTGATGGGGGTCTGTAGCGGGTGCCTCTAAGATTCTTTCCCGCCGCCACTGTTGGGTTTATTGCGCCCACCAGTGCTATGCATTCTTGGAGCAGTTGCCGCGTGAACATTAAACATCATGTTTGTATTTGTGTCTTTTAGATCACTACAACATAAGAGTAACATATTTGTATATGTACTTTTGGATGGCTCCGTTCCAGGACAAAAGTCTAAGCAGAAACTTTAATACATCAAACTATTACTGCACAAATTACAATTCACCTAACTTATGTGTTCAATTCAATACAAAATAGGTATCCTATCACGCAGATTACATCCCCGAATTATAGAGCAGGATTACCCGACAAGACAAAAATAAACACCATCCAGATCCAAGTATATAAAATCATATTTAGATATATCAGTGAAACTATTATCCTGCCCATTACAAAGATACACACATACAAAACATGCAACAAATTCTTAACAACCTTATAAAACAAATCCCTAACAAACCAACACTGCACGGTGTGCCACCGTGCACTACCCGCTAGTAACCAAATATAGTAGGACGTGGACTAGAGTCCACACACACACACCAACACTAGCCTAGCAAAACTTATGTATGGGCATGCAAGCCAAGCACAATATTGAAACTTCACATTCCTGATTCAAACACGATTGACATGTACTAAGTTGCAATATTTCCAAGACAGTTGACGATTATATGTGCTAAAGTAAATTACCAACTTCACCGGTGATTGTGAAGAGAACACCTGGACCGGGTGTTGCTTCAACGACATACTGTACGTTGATACCGGAGTCTTTGGGTGAGAGTGTGTCAATGTGTGGGAGCTTGGCCCTGGGCAGCAGTATATGGCAGGCCGCAGGCATGTGCGGAGGCGAACACCGACATCTGCAAAAGTGTGCAGCCAGTGCATTTTGTAGAAGTTTATTAGCATGGCAAGGCAGCGTTGGAGATCCATACACGGCTTCCTACAATGCCTGGTACAGGGCTTAGCTAGGGCGGTTCTCTTTTTTTTAAAGCAAACATTTAAAATTTTCAAATTCTATATTGAAATTTTGAACAATGTTTTTATAAGAAGTGAAAAAATGTTTGAAATCCTAACCGTTCCGGAATTTCTGAACAAAATTTCAAAGAAGGAATGTTTTTAAAATATGTACAAAATCTAAAAAGTGTATACATTTTGAAATTTCTAAACATTTGTTGAAAAAGAAAAATAAACTTGAAAAATGAAGTAAAATAAAAAGGAAATAAAACAAAAGAATAAGTGAAACAAAAAAAGAAAAAGAAAAGGAAAATAAAATAGAAAAATAAAAAGGAGGGAAAAGAAAAAAAGAAACAGGAAAAAAAGAAAAAAAACATAGAAACAAAAAAAAACCTGTTCTGGAACCTCCAAAACCGGCTGGAAACTTCCAGGACATTCCCAAAACCGGGATCGATGCAAGGCACTCCTCGTTTTTAAATGGCCCGGCCCATCCCGTTCGATGCCTGTGCGGTGCCCCGACAAATTGACGTAGAACGCGTCAAATAGGAAATCCGGACTTTAACCGGTTACCTCATCACCTGAAATTTGTTTTTTTCTAGGCAAGCCTGAAAATTGATGGACTTCAATTGTGTTGCAAGTTAGTATTCTAAGGCACCGCAAAATCATTACAAACTGAAACATTTTCTGAAAATCATGAACAACTTTTTGAAACAATTTTTTTTGTAAATATAAAACAAAATTTGAAAAGTGAACAGTTTTCGAAACTCCTGAAGAAAATTTGAAAGAATCGACTTTTTTAATTTTGAAACTCCTAAAAATTGAAACATGAACATTTTTATAATTTTAAAACTATTTTTAAAACGAGAACATTTTTTTGAAGTTTGAAATATTTTTTCAAAAACCTTCCGAACAAATTATGTAAAACACAAACATTTTTTGAAAAATGCTAACAATTTTGAAACGCGACACAATTTTTTAAACTCCTGAAAAAATGAAATATGAACTTCTATTGTAAATTTTTAACATTTTTTTAAATATGGCAACATCTTGTTGAAATTCCGAACAATTTTTGAAAAATTTGTGAACATTTTGTAGAAAACATTCCGAAAGAATTGTGAAAAACACGAAAAATATTTCAAAGCACGAACAATCTTTGAGATTTGTGATGATTTTTTGAAATGCGAACATGTTTTTGAATTTCTGAAAAAGATGAACATTTGTGAACAATTTTTGAAACATAAACCCTTTTCTCAATTTTGTTACTCTCTCCTTCCATCTATATAGGACCTAATGTGTTTCTCAGGATCGCCTTTGACTATTGATAAGACTAATTGAATGCCCATGCGTTGCCACGGGCTAATAAATAAACCTATCATATATCCATAAGCTTCAAGTTCAACATATTATCGATGCCCCTAATCTACGAACAGAAAAATTAATCTATTATGAGGCCCTCGATCGCCTTCAGTTCTTCAGCTATTACATCGCGCTCTGCTATAGTCATTCCTATCGGCCATAACTTCGGATGGCTTGTAGCATTTACCATCCGCTCATTCCCTACAATTATGGTAGATCCAACATTTCCTCATAGGAAAATGGTATGCATGGGCGATCGATCCAATCACTTCATGGCCCGCTTCCCCCTAGTGAATTGTTGCTCGCAATCCCTAGTTAATTGCCCATGTGTTGCAATGAAGCTATGAATAGGTAGTTGTAAAATCGTGGCAAGCATGTGAAGAGGGTTCTGTCTATCACAATACAGCCGAGGTCGCCTCCACCTTGCGTCTCAACCTCATCCACCTCGCACAACTCACTGGCCTCCCCAATGTAGGCCATCGTGAAGTTCGCTCCCGCACCCCAACCAGCAGTTTGTGCCCATAACTTTCTTTTACATGTCTTCACTACTTCCAACATTTCGTTCCAATTGTTAGTCATCAAAGGGAAATTGCATAGTGCACATGACCATGTGTGATAAAACATACTCCATACTGCACATGAACTATGAAAGGGAGTACTACACTTGTCACTACATAGATAGAGCAACATGACAAAAAATGCATTATACAACCATATCCTTAGAGCAGTCTGCACGTATTCTGCACGTAGTGTGACCTTGGGATCGTGGTGGCTGTTGTCGACCCCGTACCTGGCACAGGAGCCGGTGCACATGTCCTTGCGGTGGCGCACGATCTGCTTCTCATCCTTGTCGACGCAATCGTCCAGGTCCAGCTCCCGGTATGTAGAAGGCTTCACACAGAAATTGCAATATGGGCATACAACTTGTCCCGGCTTTTTGTAGAAAAAAGAGAGGAACCATTCAGTACTTTACTAACATGCTATTGATTGGCAAGACAACTTCGCATGCTCTCTATTAAATGTGATGCTTTTTTCGTAATATGTAAAGGCATGTATTGCCCAGCTCCCGTTGCAATTAGAAAGCCATTACAAGCCAAATCACAAATGAATGGAGGGTCAAGCCACGTTCAAACATTACTAATCCTATCAGCCTTCCAAAAGGAAGTGCACGCATCAGCTAGTCAAGAGCAGGAGTAGAATAGAGGATGTAACAAGGAAGTTATGTTTGGTTTTATGAAATGTGACAAACCTGCATCTCTATCAGTCAGAAGGTTTTTCTTAATTGGTTGGCCTCGTCCAGAACCTGAAACAAATATATTTACCAAGGGTCCATCGTACTGCAACCATATAGCATATACATAACAAGAAATAGTACTCTATTTACTTTAAGACTCCCATGTAGTAGTTCTGCAGGAAAATCTGTAGAAATCAGTTAAAGGTATGATGCGAGAGCTTCGTGTTTGCTTTGTGTTTTACACTGCATGTTTACTTCTCATACCTTGTAATGCTACTACCCTTGAGCAACCAAGTATCACTAAAGCAAACTGATATTTAACATACACCAAGTAAAAGGTCTGCAATAAAAAATGTAATTAAGCAATGTGCAGTTTAGTAGACGAATTAAGCAGCCGATCGAGTGGTAGAATGTGCAAATTGTCACATAAGTAAATTTCGCATAAGAGCTTTGTTAATTTTAGTGTAACAGGTTATGTTGATGTAATTCAGCAAGAAGGTGTGTTGTGTAGAACTACAGATACACCATTAAAGAAAAGACAAAATTCTATAACACCTACTTAGTGCATGAAATTAGCCACTACACTATAAATTGGATACATTCATTAGCAGGATAACACAACGGGAAGTACGTCTCATCGTAATGGGAAGTGCAAGAACCTAAGCATCTGAACTGACATATTGAGCGATAGAAGTCTTGCTATGAGTACAGATTGTACTTTCAAATTAGGCATGCAGATCAGCAAATTTTATGATCTAGCTATCACCTTTGCTATACAAAAATGTTATCCATGGATACTAAGGTACAGGATAAAATTATTTAACACTAAGATGGCAAGAAAAGAAACAATACATTGTCCATTTTTTTCTCTAATCTATGCAACCACCAGAATGTCACGGATTATAGGCCAAGTAAAGTTCTGAAGTACCATCATCAGATCTCTTGTCCAAGTGGCTGATCAAGAACATTTATCTTCAGTAGTATTAGATAGAAATTACCAGCCAACAATCTACCACCGATACATCTCTCCTTTGCTGAAGACATCTCCGCATGCAAACCTGAAGAATTCTATTAAAACTGAACATGCATAAATACTACGACTATCCGAAAAATAGTAATATTACACAGGAAGAGTAAAATAAGTAATATAAAATGATTTGGTAGCTACTATGAGAATGATGAGTTATTTGCAGCACTGCATCTTCTCCTGAACATTTCTATTTCTTTAATTCAGTAAAGTATAGAAGTCAAAAGTATAAGACATAAAACCTATACAGGTACATATGTCTCCACACTGAGTTCAATAAGATGAGATTAATCCTTGTGCTTCCATCAAAGTAATTCCTAGGATCCACACAGATCAAAATTTATAGTAAAACTTTCATTGTTCTTCAGGACCAAGAAGCTCATGCCTAGCATATACTACTACTTAACAAGAACAGCAGGTCACTTCAGACAAGGATGTATATAAAAGAAACAAGAAAGATAGAGAGATAGGGGGGGGGGGGGGGGGGGTGCGAACCTTGCTGCTGCGGAGAGATGGTTTAGGTCAAGGTCAATGGAGCTTGCTAGCGTCATCGTCGGAGAAATATGTAAGGTTCGTTATCCACGTAGTTTGTGTGTTCGATTGGTTTCGCGGAAGCGGATTTTTAAAGCTTACGCACCGGGGTCGAGTTATCCTGGCGCTTGGTCCCGAGCACTGAGCCTCGAGATGCGCGTCAGTTAGGGCCGTTTATGCGAAGCCGTTACCGTGGCAGTCCTGGGTTACAGTACACATTGCTGCAGTCCCGCATGCAGGTTCTGGTCCATCGTAGGCTATGCGTAGTATTGTCTGTTTGTGCCGCTAGTATACACGTCCGTGACTCCGAGCATCTCGTCCCCATCACCAACACCTTGTTCGTTCTCAGGGCATAGTTCTATGGATGAGCTCCGAGGCGGCGTTCCCATGGAGTGCGAGCACGGCCACGCCCGCGCCGCTCAGCCGGACAACCATATGTACTAACTGGTTGCACATAATCTGTATGATTTGGGGCCGGTCGCTGCTCGTTATCTTCTGTCGCAACGAACTGCAGGTAATCAGATCCCTTGCCCTGCCCGTTTTCCTGGGATACAGATCCGTCGTCGCCGTCGCCGCCGGTCATCAGCTGCTGAACTCCTCGTCGGCGGAGCACTTCTATGTCTGCCTACCGCTCCACCGGACAATCTGATTTTCCCCCTCCCCTTCTCTATACAGCAACTGTTTTTTCTTAAAGGATCCAACAACTGATGCAGCTACTCAGCTCTATCCCTTCTCTATGGTCGAACTCAGATGAATCCGCCGTCCCAGCATACTAATCGGGAGAGCACTATTCAAAGACTGGATGGATGCTGATTCACGGGTCTGCTGTGTCCCTTGTGAAGATGCCCACATGTATTTGTCTTTATCTGGAGTCTGGACAAGCAGCAGACGCCTGGAACAGTATCACTACTAGGGGGTAGGCCAGATCACGGTGGTGAACCCCTGCAAACCACAGCGATATTAACATGCCACGTCATCCCAACGAAAATATGTGGCACAGATCCCCAAGTGTATGGACGTACAGGATAGCCAGACCGGGGTGCTGAAGCTCCGCTGAATGTTTTCATTGGTTTTGCTCATTAAAGAGCATGCAGAACGGAGTGGGAGGATAGGGTGTTTGTTACCGGACAGGACATGGCGAGAGGTGACGTCGGTGTTCGTCCTTACCTTCGTTAAAGAACATGCAGAGTGCGGTGTGGGCGCCGGCACAGAGAGCGGCGCCCACACCGAGAGCGGCGGCAGGACAACGTCGACCATAAACTTCAAACGAGCTAGCGATGAGCATGCGCTGTTCTTGTCCGACGTGGCGTCGACACCCATACCGTACTCGCCGGAGATAGACGGGTGATGGAGGTCGAGTAACCAACCCCATCGAGACGGGCGAGGCCGTCTACGCAGGGACGGCGAAGTTTAAGTCAAGGGACTCCTCGACCTCGTTGACGCGAATGAAGCCATCATGTATCCATGGGCGTCGCTTGAGCGGTAGGAAGGAGGTGAGACTTGCAGACAGTATCCATGGACGCCCGCATGAGCGCTGCCCCGGCGCGGGAGCGAAGAGGAGGATGAGTCAGGCCACGGCCGTCGGAGCAGCGTGCGCATGGAGGAGGAAGACCAAATTGATCTAGGAGGGAAATCCTGTGAGTGGCCGTCGGCCAGTAGCGCAATGGAGAACGACTGCCACTACAAGAAATATGTCAACTTATGACCTTCTGTCAGTGACCCTCGAAGAATTGGTCATAAATTTATGACCATTTTAGACCAATTGGTCAAAAGCTGTCTGGGGCTCTAAACTCTAAACCATAATGACCATTTTGGTCAGAAAGGTCATATTTTCATTAGAGGAAATGGTCATAAAGCAAACAGCGCTAGTCCGCTGCCTTATTTCTAGTTGTTAACGACCAATATAGATGGTCATAGCCTTGTAAATTGTGGTGGGTTGCTATGACTAGGCGCCACCTCATCAGTTTTGCCTATGTGTCATGTCCATGTGGCAGTTTTTGCCATAGGTTGTGAAGCAACCTATATTTCTGTCATTCCCAAAATTCCCCAAAAATCTCATAAATTCTTTGGGTCATATCTTCGTCAAATATGTAAAAACCTTCCTTGCCTAGTTCAAAAATATTCATTTTCCTATTCTGTTCAGAACAACAGTTTGTGAAGGAAGTACCACTCTGGCATGTCCAAATAGTATCTATTTTCTACAGTGATTTCCTATGCCCAAATAACCATCCTCCAACAAATATCAGCTCAATCCATTCATTATTTTGAGCCGAGCTTCAACATTCGTAATTATGTCCAGTGTGGTAGTTTGCAAAGCAAGTACCACCTAGACTCCTCCTTTTGAGCTAAAAATTTGTGAAGACGGTCTTCTTAGTAACTGATCATCCTCAACCAAAATTCACGCCCATTAGCCATGTACATTTCCCGTACCGCTAATCAAACACTTGGCTGCTAATTCATGTTTGAGCATCGATCGGTCTCCAAGTGAGAATCTTATGTTGTAATTTTCTTCCTAGCACCTACCTGGGGAGTGCCCAACCCACTAGACATGCCTATGCCGCCCAGAACACATGGCAATGCCAGGGTCACGCGGTGACCACGCGGCGGGCATGCGAGTTTACGCGCTCTAGAGTTGGGGCCCTCGGCCACCGCCCAAACCTCGACGTATCGCCACCAAACCATGTATTTATGATTAAATAGGTACTTATGTACCTATAAATGATTTTTGGAAAAAATAAATAGCAAACTATGAGACAGTTGCAGTTCAAATTTGACCCGCTTCCATCTGAATCGGCGGAAATTTGTCTTTTTCACGAGAGGTGGATCAAAATTTTTTACACCCAACCATTTGGTCAATTGTGCATTAAATATGGCCTAGTATTTTAGAAAAATGATTTGGTCCAATTTTGCAACAATTATTTGGGAGGTCCTTCACAAAAAAACCTCCTTTTGGACACTCGAAAAATGGAAAATGGTTTTTTCGTCCAAAGAAAATGAAAACTTCCTTAGGCAACATTGTTTACCATTCCAATATGCACCCTTGTGCACAATATGAGATCTTTTGAACAAACTATGCCATGAATGTGGCCAGAAGATTGATCATTTGGCTTGAAAGCCATTGATCTCCACACGTGATAGCTCGTTTCTGAGAACACTTTTTTAAAATAATTGCCGTATTACAAGTTTATTATTTTTCTTGGGAACTTGGCCAAATATAATGACACAATGCAAAGGTTTCCCAATTTTTTGATTTTTTTTGAATTTTTTATGCCCGTTTCAAAATGCGGTCAAAACGGCGGGAATGACCGTTCCTAGCTAGTGGTTGAATCTTGGAATTTTTTTTGTATTTCTCTGATTAAATAGGTACTTATGTACCTAGAAATGATTTTTGTAAAAAATAAATAGCAAACCATGATGCAGCTGCAGTTCAAATTTGACCCGCTTCCTACTAAATTGGCGGAAATTTGTCTTTTTCACGAGAGGTGGATCAAAACTTTGTACACCCAACCATTTTGTCTATTGTGCATTAAATATGGCCTAGTATTTTATAAAAATGATTTGGTCCAATTTTGCAACAATTATTTGGGAGGTCCTTCACAAAAAAACCTCCTTTTGGGCACTCAAAAAATGGAAAATGGTTTTTTCGTCCAAAGAAAATGAAAACTTCCTTAGACAACATTCTTTGCATTCCAATATGCACCCTTGTGCACAATATGAGATCATTTGAACAAACTATGCCATGAATGTGGCCATAAGATTGATCATTTGGCTTGAAAGCCATTGATCTCCACACGTGATAGCTCGTTTCTGAGAACACTTTTTTAAAATAATTGTCGTATTACAAGTTTGTTATTTTTCCTGGGAACTTGGCCACATATAATGACACAATGCGAAGGTTTTCCAATTTTTTTGAATTTTTTTGAATTTTTTATGCCCGTTTCAAAATGCGATCAAAACAGCGGGAATGACCGTTCCTAGCTAGTGGTTGAATCTTGAAATTTTATTGGTGTTTCTCTGATTAAATAAATACTTATGTATCTAGAAATGATTTTTGGAAAAAAATAAAGAGCAAACTAGAAGGCAGCTACAGTTCAAATTTGACCCGCTTCCTGCTGAATCGACGGAAATTTGTCTTTTTCACGAGAGGTGGATCAAAGCTTCTCACACCCAACCATTTGGTCAATTGTGCATTAAATATGTCCTAGTATTTTAGAAAATTTGTTTGGTACAATTTTGCAATAAATATTTGGTAGGTCCTTCACAAAAAAGCTCATTTCGAACACTCAAAAAATGAAAAATAATTTAAAAGAACTCATTTCTCATATCTCTTTAAAAAATATTTATCTTATTTCAATTTATGATTATTCCTGAAAACAATAGTCAAATTTGCTGACACAATAAAACGTTTTTTTTTTCAAATTTTCAGGTCATAATAAAATAGCTAACACGATTTAGCACATAATTTTAGTCGATTATGACCAATTTAAATAGTCAAAATATCATACGTGTATACTGCGTTCTGATTGGTGTAGGGGCCTCTCACGCGGATCATGGGTAAATCACCGTCGGATCCCCTAGATCTAACGGTCCGCACCAAACATGGATGTGTCCCCGAAACCCTAGCTCTGTCCCGTGGTCATTTTCCATCCACCCCCCCGCCTCCTTTCTTTCCCTCGCTCTCTGCTCCTCCTCTCCCCTTCCAGATCCGGCGGAGCTCCTCTCGATCCCCTCCCCTTCCTCCCCGCCAGCCACCGCACCCATTCTCTCCAGATCCAATCCAAGCCCCCCCGTCCACCGTCCCCTTCCTCCGCCGTCGACGTTCGCGCTCAAGGCCTCCGCCTCACCCGCCCTCGCCATTGCCTCCTCGGCGGGGTTGCCCTTCTTGGCGTCCGCTTCCGCGGCGTCGAGGGCCGTGCCGCCGCGGCCAGGAGGGTCTCGCTCCGCGGGGCCGCACCCGCGACCTGCTACCCCGCGCCCGCACCAACTCCGGCGCGGCTCCACCCGCCGCTCCCGCCCCGGCACCGGCGCCAAGGCCGTCCCCGCCCACCAGGTCTGGGATCCCGCCGTGGGGTTCGTCGTCAAGGTCCTCGCCATCTCCGAGTTCTTCGTCAAGGTCCCCGCACATCCTCTCCTCACCCCCTAGATCGGAATCGGCGCCTCCCTCCACCGCTGGCCGCCATGTCGCCGTCTCTGCTCGAGGTCAGCTCCCCTCCCTCCCCCTCTCTCCTCTCTTTCTCGTTGCGCGGCGCAGGTGGAGGTTGCTGAATTGACCTTGTTTTTTCGCTTGGTTCCTTCCTGCTGCAGGGGCTCACCAAATCGCTAGCCATGACCATGCTCTCCGAGGTCAGTGACAAGACCTTCTACACCGCCACGGTACCCCACCCCACCTCACCTCCTCTCGCTCATGTTCCGCTGCTGTACAAGAGACGTCGGACTGCTGTCGTCCTCCGCTCCTACTTGGCTGTTGAGGTACTCCCGAATCTCGTCCATGAATCTCTCTCCCCGCTCCGGCCCTCCCCCTTGACAAATTTCATCACAATTCATTCTGCAGTATAGGTGTTCGTTCGTTCTTCCTGCTCCAGGTATCCGGTGGCCGTCCTCCTCCTCTTCTCCACGCCATCCATGGCCACAACAAAGGTAACACTCCAATCTGGTTCGTGTGTATTCTGCTATTGTGCAGCCTGTTTGTGGGGTTGTCAGCAAGCCATGGTGTAGATTAGGACGGCCAGGAGCTTGGCGGCCACACCATCAGCGTCAGCCAGGCCAATCAACGTCCCCGTCGCTGGAGGGCATGAACAGCAACTAGGAGGTCGGCCGTCGGCCATTAAATCCACCAGCTTATCAACTTATCGTCTCTGTTTAAGTTATCAAGTCTCGTGTGGCAGTTTAAGTTATCAGTCTCGTGTGGTGGTTTAGTTTATGGTCGTGAGATGAGATGGAACCTACCGAATGTCTATCTATCTGTGTTGCGTATCGTTCGCTTATGCCTGTTGAACATGCACTAGTATCGTTTAACCAACTGCAGTGGTGAAATGTAGTAGTATCGTTTAATCATTTGGCCGATTTCGCGTGAATGATCTCCATCCTTTATCCCATACTCGGTGTGCGTGGTGGAATACTGATGCTCTCAACACGCTCTGTTGAGGATGTGGTTTACCTGAATTGAGAAAAATACTAGCTGGTTTGTGTGTTGTGCTTCCGAGATAAGAATCAGCTATATAATGTTGTGTGATGCTCTATCGCTGAGCTACCTATCAAGTTCATTTGTGACTTGAAGGGACGAGGTGTTCTGACTGACTTATCAGGGAACAGGGTAATTGCTATACATTTCTAAATGTAGCGGGTGGTATCCTTGGACTGGATGCTTTGTTTTCTCTGAACCTTTCCAAGTTTGAACAGTGGTTGGGTCTTTGTTTTCTATGAACCTTTGCACCTTGGCAAGTCTTATTTTATTTTTTTGTTGAGAAGTGAACCTTTGCAAGTTGGACAGTGGTTGTGTCTTTGTTTTCTCTGAACCTTTGCAAGTCTATTTTCACTTCGGGGCCGTGTCTTCCTCCGTTTGTATGTTCCCAAGTGTATCTCTCACCCAAATAAAATCAGAGAAAAGATAAAACCAAGGGAAGAACATAATGATGGGCTGATACCAGCACCTCCGCCTGGGAAATATACAAACATAATGCTTCCCAAGTATACAAACTGCACATCCTACTTAGGATAGGACTCATATTTAGCCATGCTTTAGTCACTGTGACCTTAGTTCTTTTTTTGTAGGGAGCTATGCTTATCATCAGAAACTCTTGGTGATGATGTTATTCCTCTTTTGGTTCATGTGTTGCAATTATATACCACATAATTCTACACCATGTGGTGGACATAAGTATCTTAGTGACTTCATTTGAGTGTGCATTTCTGTTAATTCTAAGCTTCTGTTGCTGTGAAAATGTACCTCACTGACCGTCTGTCTATTTATTGTGTACATCTTGCATGAGGAGGTGACTAGTGATGCGGCGTGCGAAGCAGCAGTAGGGGAAGGGGGTCTCCTGCTCGAGGAGGCGGAGGAGTAGGGGCGTGCCCAGCCGGCAACCCTGTCCTGCTTGTGGGGGAGGGGCAGGAGGGGTCTGCTCCTCTGCTTCCATTGCGATCGCGGCAGGTAGCTCCTCCATCTCCGTCCCCCTCTTCCTGTGCTCACTACTTCTGTTGCTAACTTGACGAATATGTGATGCACTTGTCCCAAGGAATTTTAGAGGGATCTGTATGAACAAGTCATGTTTTTATTTTATTTTATTTATGTTGTTAGTTACCAAACAGAGCAGCGAAGATGAGCTCATGCTTGGATTTTTTTCTGCTAGCACATGATTTGTATGTATGCAATCATCATCTTGCGTGTGCGAGTTGGTTCTTTGCTTGGGCATCGCGTCGATGACCAAGTGTTAGTGCCGATTTGTTGTGGTAGTGCTCATCTGGCCATTGATTTCTTGGTGATAATTTGTCTACTCCACTTGTTTATTTTTACTGAAACCTTTGTTTGCATGTTTCTAAAATACAGAGAAGAACACCCTGTGTTCTGGTAAAATATTTGTTGGCTATGATATGAAATTCCATGATGTGTGTGTTGTTTCAGTTTCTGTAGCTACAACATAGTCCCAGTTTACTCTGTACCTGTTGCTGATGATTGCTAGCTAAATATACAGCGGCGGTGTCCAGGAGGAGAGCAGCGGGCTGGAGTAGCCGCCGCTGGTTTTCTTACTGGTTTTTTTCAATGTCACAACTTACTATGCCGCTACCTAGTAAAAACCAACTTACTATGCTGCTACCTAGTAAAATTATTTTTGTGTTTGATGCATGGCCTATCTTACTTCATGCTTATACATTCTGTTCTGTACCTAACTTATATTGGAAGCTGACTATTCTGTAAGATGGATCTAACCATCATTAAGTGCACAAGTTTTCAGGATAATTCACAACTGCATTAAAAAATTCTAGTGGGAGTTATACATGTTTTCTCATGATAGATTGATCTGGACTGAAACATGATTTTGCTTCCCGTTTTCCGTCGACAAATATACAAGTTATACAAGTTATATCAGCAAGTTACTGTATGTGTTAGAGAAATTAGTGTTGATTTATTTGTTGTTCTTTTTTTTTTCTTTCTAATTTTTGCATGAGAGCAAACTGGTGTAGCTAGCTGAACTATGCAGCCATGAATCAGGAAGTAGCATATTCAGTTTTGCTAATAGAAAATAAATGTATTAAAAACTTTAAAAACTGCATAATAAGTGCTTGTTCATGTTTGGTTTTCTCTAAACTTTGTTTGTATGATTGAGGGCAAATTTACTTGGTTCTTTTCTCTAAACTGTGCTTGGAACATTCATTTTTATGATCTAAAATTGCCTTCCTGTGATGATGCAGGTGCCCAGTTTGTGCTCACTACCGAAGGAGCTCCATGTTGAAGAAGATTGAAGACACTTGTAGAGCTACAGGGTTAACACCAGGGCACCGTATCACGTGCAGAGCTTGTAGAGCTTGTATGAGCTTATTATCTGTAGAGATTGTAAAGTATATGTTATTTGTACAATAGGAGCTCTGTACTGAATCTGGCTGATAATATTTGGAGTATTATGTGTGTGTTTTGTTTGTGCCAATTTAAATACTGGTTATTTATTTACTGTTAAATTGAAATATGAAGAATATGAACTTGCTAGCTGGGACCCACGTACCTGAACCTGACATCTGGGACCCATTTGACTAGTGGACCTTTTTTATATTACAAAAAAACTAAAACTTTCTAGCAGAAAAGGCCACGGCCCAAAAATGAGAAGGCTTAATTGTTGGGCTTGGCCCATCTACCTAGCCAAAATTAATATGAGAAAAAAACACAAATAGGCCGAATTGTTGGGCTAGGCCCATGTAGAAAATCGAATTGGACCGGGCTGAATCTTGTGCCACGTCAGATTGCCACGCTGGATGCCTACGTGGCCTGGGGAGGTTGCTAGTGACCAAAATGCCACAATAGACGTATTTTGGTCATAAACGTCTTCGACCATTCCAGAAGAAAGGTCGCTATAGTCAGTTTATGACCGCCAGCTTTTGACCTTCTGTTTTTGGTCACAAAAAGGTCGCAAATGAAAAACCATGACCTTTCAGTGACCAATAGTGGTGGTCACAAGTTGACATATTTCTTGTAGTGTGCTACGGCGGTGGGGGATTTTTCTCGGGAGAGATGGGATGTGAGGAGCGATGCACTACCGGAACAGGGCTCGATTCCGACGGCCAAAAGTATGCTGACGGCCACCGTGCCACCGTCGGCCTATTCTAGACTATGCCGACAGCTGGCCCCAATCCGTCGGCGTACAACGGCCGTCGGGCTATCCCAGTATACGCTGAGGCCCCCGTCGGCAACGAACGGCCGTCGGCATAGACCAATCTACGCCTACAGCTGCCGTCGGCATATATCGGCCGTCGGCAAAGCTGCGGGCCCGACGACCACGCTCGTGACAGGCGGCTAACGACGTCAGATCTATGCCGACGGCGAGGACGGGCGGCCGTCGGCATAGATACGAACGCCACGTCATCGATCCAAAGCGCACCAACCAAGGCCTATGCCGACGGCTGCCGTCGGCATAGATGACACGTCATCGATCCGCACCGCGCCGGCCATTTGCCCTGGCCGCAACTAGCCGTCGGCATATATATATGTATATATATTGCTTTTTTTCACCACTATACTTTATGTTTTCTTACATATTATTATTTGACTAACTTACATATAGCATGTGTTAATATAAGCATACATACATTATTTTCGGTTCTATACGGAGGGGTGTGAACCCCTCACGGATGGCGGCGCCGCCGGTCGGCACCTGGAGTATGGAACAGCCGCATCCGGTCTATAGGAAGGGGACTTTGCTCCCAAGTGTTTATATATATATCGGATGACCTACCACAACCGGGTGGTGTTGTGGCATGTCCGAAGAGAAGGCACGGGTCTCCGGGACGTGGCCCCCTCACGGACAGCGCCGCCGCCAGCACCTAGAGGGGGGAAACGGACGCGTCGGGTCTACATGGAGGGGATGTACCTGTCGGTTTGGCCCGGATGTTGCTTCCAGGTGTCCCTCTGAGCTGACCTGACACAACCGGGTGGAGAGGTCCACTGTTCAAATCCCGTACGTGGAAAGTCAAAGGGCTAGATCTCGTGGTCAACCGCTCTAGGGTTAGGCGTGACGGGGGCCCGGGGGGGGGGGGGGGGTAGCAATGCCACCGAAGCATCGCACCGGCCCCTCATACATGCGGGGTGGTGTTGTGGCATGTCCGAAGAGGCGGCACGCGTTTCCAGGACGTGGCGCCCTCACGGACGGCGCCGCCGCCGGCACCTGGAGGTGGGAAACGGACGCGTCGGGAATACACGGAGGGGATGTAGCTGTGGGTTTGGCCCATATGTTGCTACCAGGTGTCCCTTTGTGCTGGCCTGACACAACCGCGAGGAGAGGTCCACTGTTCAAAGCCCGTCCGTGGGAAGTCAAAGGGCTAGATATCATGGTCAACCGCTCCAGGGTTAGGCGAGACGGGGGCCCTGGGGGTAGCAATGCCACTGGAGCGTTGCACCGGCCCCTCATACATGCGGGGTGGTGTTGTGGCATGTCCGAAAAGGCGGCACGCGTCTCCGGTACGTGGCCCCCCTCACGGACGGCACCGCCGCCGGCACCTGGAGGGGGGGAACGGACGTGTCGGGTCTAGACGGAGGGGATGTAGCTGTGGGTTTGGCCCTTATGTTGCTCCCAGGTGTCCCTTTGTGCTGACCTCACACAACCGCGCAGAGAGGTCCACTGTTCAAAGCCCGTCCGTGGGAAGTCAAAGGGCTAGATATCGTGGTCAACCGCTCCAGGGTTAGGCGGGACAGGGCCCCTGGGGGTAGCAATGCCACCGGAGCGTCGCACCGGCCCCTCATACATGCGGGGTGGTGCGGTGGCATGTCCGAAGAGGCGGCACACGTCTCCGGGGTTTGTCCACCCTCATGAATTGCGCCACCGCCAGAACCTGGAGGGGGAAAACGGACGCGTCGGGTCTACACGAAGGGGATCTTGCTGTGGGTCTGGCCCGGATGTTGCTCCAAAGTGTTCCTATGGGCAGACCTAACACAACCGGGTGGAGAGGTCCACTGGTCAAAGCCCGTCCGTGCAAAGTCAAAGCTTGCTCGCCGCCGGCACCTGGAGGGGGGAAACGGACGCGTCGGGTCTACACGGAGGGGATGTAGTTGTCGGTTTTGCCCGGATGTTGCTTCCAGCTGTCACTCTGAGCTGACCTGACACAACCGGGTGGAGAGGTCCACTGTTCAACACCCGTACGTGGAAAGTCAAAGGGCTAGATCTCGTGGTCAACCACTTAAGGGTTAGGCGGGACGGGGGCCCTGGGGGCAGCAATGCCACCGGAGCGTCGCACCGGCCCCTCATACATGCGGGGTGGTGTTGTGGCATGTCCGAAGAGGAGGCACGCGTCTCTGGGATGTGGCCTCCCTCACGGACGGCGGCGCCGCCGGCACCTAGAGGGGGGAAACAGATGCATCGGGACTACACGGAGGGGATGTAGCTGTGGGTTTGGCCCATATGTTGCTCCTAGGTGTCCCTTTGTGCTGACCTGACACAACCGCGTGGAGAGGTCCACTGTTCAAAGCCCGTCCGTGGGAAGTCAAAGCGCTAGATATCGTGGTCAACCGCTCCAGGGTTAGGCGGGACGGGGGCCCTGGGGGGTAGCAATGCCACCGGAGCGTCGCACTGGCCCCTCATACATGCGGGGTGGTGCGGTGGCATGTCCGAAGAGGCGGAACGCGTCTCCGGGGTTTGGCCTCCCTCACGAACGGCGCCACCGCCGGCACCTGGAGGGGGGAAATGGACGCGTCGGGTCTACACGGAGGGGATCTTGCTGTGGGTCTGGCCCGAATGTTGCTCCAAAGTGTTCCTTTGGGCTGACCTAACACAACTGGGTGGAGAGGTCCACTGGTCAAAGCCCGTCCGTGCAAAGTCAAAGCCCGCCCACCGCCGGCACCTCGGGGGGGGGGGGGGGCAACGGACGCGTCGGGTCTACACGGAGGGGATGTAGCTGTCGGTTTGGCCCGGATGTTGCTTCCAGGTGTCCCTGTGAGCTCACCTGACAAAACCGGGTGGAGAGGTCCACTGTTCAAAGCCCGTACGTGGAAAGTCAAAGGGCTAGATCTCATGGTCAACCGCTCCAGGGTTAGGCGGGACGGGGGTCCTGGGGGGGGGGTAGCAATGCCACCGGAGCGTCGCACCAGCCCCTCATACATTCGGGGTGGTGTTGTGGCATGTCCGAAGAGGCGACACACGTCTCTGGGACATGGCCCCCCTCACGAACGGCGCCGCCGCCGTCACCTGGAGGGGGGAAACGGACACGCCGGATCTACACGGAGGGGATGTAGCTGCCGGTTTGGCCCGGATGTTGCTTCTAGGTGTCCCTCTGAGCTGACCTGACACAACTAGGTGGAGAGGTCCACTGTTCAAAGCCCGTATGTGGAAATTCAAAGGCCTAGATCTCGTGGTCAACCGCTCCAGGGTTAGGCGGGACGGGGGCCCTGGGGGAGGGGTAGCAATGCCACCGGAGCATCGCACCGGCCCCTCATACATGCAGGGTGGTGTGGTGGCATGTCCGAAAAGGTGGCACGCGTCTCCGTGGTTTGGCCTCCCTCACGAACGGCGCCACCGCCGGCACCTGGAGGGAGGAAACGGACGCGTCGGGTCTACACGGAGGGGATCTTGCTGTGGATCTGGCCCGGATGTTGCTCCAAAGTGTTCCTATGGGCTGACCTAACACAACTGGGTGGAGAGGTCCACTGGTCAAAGCACGCCCGTGCAAAGTTAAAGCCCGTCCGCCGCCGGCACCTGGAGGGGGGAAACGGACGCGTCGGGTCTACACGGAGGGGATTTAGCTGTCGGTTTGGCCCGGATGTTGCTTCCAGGTGTCCCTCTGAGCTGACCTGACACAACCGGGTGGAGCGGTCCACTGTTCAAAGCCTGTACGTGGAAAGTCAAAGGGCTAGATCTCGTGGTCAACCACTCCAGGGTTAGGCGGGACGGGGGCCCTGGGGGTAGCAATGCCACCGGAGTGTTGCACCGGCCCCTCATACATGCGGGGTGGTATTGTGGCATGTCCGAAGAGGCGGCACGCGTCTCTGGGACGTGGCCCCCCTCACGGACGGCGCCGCCGCCGACACCTGGAGGGGGAAACGGACGCGTCGGGTCTACACGGAGGGGATGTAGCTGCCGGTTTGGCCCGAATGTTGCTTCCAGGTGTCCCTCTGAGCTGACCTGACACAACCGGGTGGAGGTCCATTGTTCAAAGCCCGTACATGGAAAGTCAAAGGGCTAGATCTCATGGTCAACCGCTCCAGGGTTAGGCGGGACGGGGGCCCTGGGGGGGGGTAGCAATGCCACCGGAGCATCGCATCGACGCCTCATAAATGCGGGGTGGTGTGGTGGCATGTCCGAAGAGGCAGCACGCATCTTCGTGGTTTGGCCTCCCTCACGAACGGCACCACCGTCAGCACCTGGAGGGGGGAAACGAACGCGTCGGGTCTACACGGAGGGGATCTTGCTGTGGGTCTGGCCCGGATGTTGCTCCAAAGTGTTCCTATGGGCTGACCTAACACAACCGGGTGGAGAGGTCCATTGGTCAAAGCCCGTCCGTGCAAAGTCAAAGCCCGCCTGCCGCCGGCACCTGGAGGGGGGAAACAGATGCGTCGGGTCTACACGGAGGGGATGTTGCTGTCGGTTTGGCCTGGATGTTGCTTCCAGGTGTCCCTCTAAGCTGACCTGACACAACCGGGTGGAGAGTTCCACTGTTCAAAGCCCTACGTGGAAAGTCAAAGGGCTAGATCTCATGGTCAACCGCTCCAGGGTTAGGCGGGACGGGGGCCCTGGGGGGTAACAATGCCACCAGAGCATCGCACCGGCCCCTCATACATGCGGGGTGGTGTGGTGGCATGTCTAAAGAGGCGGCACGCGTCTCCGGAGTTTGGCCTCCCTCACGGACGGTGCCACCGCCGGCACCTGGAGGGGGGAAACGGACGCGTCGGGTCTACACGGAGGGGATCTTGCTGTGGGTCTGGCCCGGATGTTGCTCCAAAGTGTTCCTATGGGATGACCTAACACAACCGGGTGGAGAGGTCCACTTGTCAAAGCCTGTCCATTCAAAGTCAAAGCCCGCCCGCCGCCGGCACCTGGAGGTGGGAAACGGACGCGTCGGGTCTACACGGAGGGGGTGTAGCTGCCGGTTTGGCCCGGATTTTGCTTCCAGGTGTCCCTCTGAGTTGACCTGACACAACCGAGTGGAGAGGTCCACTGTTCAAAGCCCGTACGTGAAAGTCAAAGGGCTAGATCTCGTGGTCAACCGCTCCAGGGTTAGGCGGGACGGGGGCCCTGGGGGTAGCAATGCCACCGGAGCATCGCACCGGCCCCTCATACATGCGGGGTGGTGTTGTGGCATGTCCGAAGAGGCGGCACGTGTCTCTGGGACGTGGCCCCCCTCACGGACGGTGCCACCGCCGGCACCTGGAGGGGGGAAACGGACGCGTCGGTTCTACACAGAGGGGATGTAGCTGTCGGTTTAGCCCGGATGGGGTTACACGGATGGGGCTACGCGGATCGGTGATGTGGATAATTAAAAAAAATGCATACGTCTAAGCCGTCGGCATAGGTGCCACGTGGCGTCCTCACCTATGCCGACGGCTTAGCCGTCGGCATACTTTGCCTTATCCCTTCGCGGTGCGACCCCGTCCACCCATTCTCTCCCCCACCCGACCTACGCCGCCGCCGCAACACCCGACCCCGACCTGCGCCGCCGCCGCACCACCCACTCCACCACGCCCCCTGCCGCCGCCGCACACCCCACCCCTGCCGCCGCCCTCCCCCGCCTCCACACATGCGTCGCCGCCCCCGCCTCCACACCCGTCGTCGCCGCCCCCGCCTCCACACCAGCCGTCGCCGCCGTCTCCACCCGCTGTCGCCCCGGCCTCCCCTGATCCCGCCCTGCCCCGGCCTCCTCCGACCCCACCCTGCCCCGGCCTCCCCCAACCCCGCCGCTGCGCCGGCCTCTCCCGACCCCGCCGCTGCTCCTTGAGCCGGGCGCAGCTCCTGCAGCCGGCCGCGGCTCCGTCCGGCCGCGTCCCTCCCGTCCCCGACCGCCCCTGCCTCACCATCCCCTCGACCGCTGCGCCCCCTGCCATGCCCATCTCGGTGAGCTACGTTTTTTTTTGCATTTTTTGCTACTGTTGGATTGATGAATGAATGCATGGATGGATGTTGGATGTTAGATTGTTAGGTTAGATGTTAGGTTGTTAGGATGATATATAGGTGAATGTTGGATGTTAGGATGTTAGGTTGTTAGGTTGCATTATTTTTATCATGACGATCTTGTTATTTGAGATGTGCTCCAAAATTGGTATAAGATGAGTGGTTATTTATATCATGATGATCTGTCGAAAAAATTGAACCAGACAAAATTTGACACTTCACAAAATTGTTGGAAATATGCCCTAGAGGCAATAATAAATTAGTTATTATTATATTTCCTTGTTCATGATAATCGTTTATTATCCATGCTAGAATTGTATTGATAGAAAACTTAGATACATGTGTGGATACATAGACAACACCATGTCCCTAGTAAGCCTCTAGTTGACTAGCTCGTTGATCAATAGATGGTTACGGTTTCCTGACCATGGACATTGGATGTCGTTGATAAGGGGTTCACATCATTAGGAGAATGATGTGATGGACAAGACCCAATCCTAAGCCTAGCACAAGATCGTGCAGTTCGTATGCTGAAGCTTTCCTAATGTCAAGTATTATTTCCTTAGACCATGAGATTGTGCAACTCCTGGATACTGTAGGAATGCTTTGGGTGTACCAAACGTCACAACGTAACTGGGTGGCTATAAAGGTGCACTACGGGTATCTCCGAAAGTGTCTGTTGGGTTGGCACGAATCGAGACTGGGATTTGTCACTCCGTGTAAATGGAGAGGTATCTCTGGGCCCAATCGGTAGGACATCATCATAATGTGCACAATGTGACCAAGGAGTTGATCACGGGATGATGTTTCACGGAACGATCATAGAGACTTGCCGGTAACGAGATTGAACGAGGTATCGGGATACCGACGATCGAATCTTGGGCAAGTATCGTACCGATAGACAAAGGGAATTGTATACGGGATTGATTGAATCCTCGACATCGTGGTTCATCCGATGAGATCATCATGGAGCATGTGGGAGCCAACATGGGTATCCAGATCCCGCTATTGGTTATTGACCGGAGAGTTGTCTCGGTCATGTCTACATGTCTCGCGAACCCGTAGGGTCTACACACTTAAGGATCGGTGACGCTAGAGTTGTAGAGATATTAGTATGCGGTTAACCAAAAGTAGTTCGGAGTCCCAGATGAGGTCCCGGACATCACGAGGAGTTCCGGAATGGTCAGGAGGTAAAGATTTATATATAGGAAGTCCAGTTTCGGCCATCGGGAGAGTTTCAGGGTCATCGGTATTGTACCAGGACCACCGGAAGGGTCCCGGGGGTCCACCGGGTGGGGCCACCTATCCCGGAGGGCCCCATGGGCTGAAGGGGCGTGGGAACCAGCCCCTGGCGGGCTGGTGCACCCCCCCTTGGGCCTCCCATGCGCCTAGAGTTGGAAACCCTAAGGGGTGGGGGCGCCTCCACTTGGCTTGGAGGCCAAGCCACCCCTAGGGCTGCCGCCCCCCTCCCTAAATGGGATCTATAAGGGGCTGGCGCCCCCTAGTCCCCTATATATAGTGGAGGGGAGGGAGGGCAGCCGCACCTGAAGCCCTGGCGCCTCCCTCCCTCCCGTGACACCTCTTCCTCCCCGCTTGCGCTTGGCGAAGCCCTGTCGGGATCCCGCTACTTCCACCACCACGCCGTGGTGCTGCTGGATCTCCTTCAAATTCTCCTTCCCCCTTGCTGGATCAAGAAGGAGGAGACGTCTCCGCTCCGTAGGTGTGTTGAATGCGGAGGTGCCGTCCTTTCGGCGCTAGGATCATTGGTGATTTGGATCACGACGAGTACGACTCCATCACCCCCGTTCTCTTGAACGCTTCCGCTTAGCGATCTTCAAGGGTATGAAGATGCACTCCCTCTCTCTCATTGCTAGATGACTCCATAGATTCATCTTGGTGATGCGTAGAAAATTTTGTATTTCTGCTACGATCCCCAACAGTGGCATCATGAGCTAGGTCTATGCGTAGATTCTATTCACGAGTAGAACACAAAGCAGTTGTGGGCGATGATTTGTTCAATTTGCTTACCGTTACTAGTCTTATTTTGATCTGGCGGCATTGTGGGATGAAGCGGCCCGGACCGACCTTACACGTGTGCTTACGTGAGACTGGTTCCACCGACTGACATGCACTTGATGCATAAGGTGGCTGGCGGGTGTCTGTCTCTCCCACTTTAGTCGGATCGGATTCGATGAAAAGGGTCCTTATGAAGGGTAAATAGCAATTGGAATATCACCATTGTGGTTTTGCGTAGGTAAGAAACGTTCTTGATAGAAACCCATAGTAGCCACATAAAACATGCAACAACAATTGGAGGACGTCTAACATGTTTTTGCAGGGTATGCTATGTGATGTGATATGGCCAAAAGGATGTGATGAATGATATATGTGATATGGCCAAAAGGATGTGATATGGCCCGGATCATGTTCTTGTAATAGGAATCACGACTTGCATGTCGATGAGTATGACAACCGGCAGGAGCCATAGGAGTTGTCTTAATTTATTTATGACCTGCGTGTCAATGAAAACGCCATGTAATTACTTTACTTTATTGCTAACTGTTAGCCATAGTAGTAGAAGTAATAGTTGGCGAGGCAACTTCATGAAGACACGATGATGGAGATCATGATGATGGAGATCATGGTGTCATGCCGGTGACGAAGGTGATCATGCCGCGCCTCGAAGATGGAGATCAAAAGGCACAAGGTGATATTGGCCATATTATGTCACTTTATGATTTACATGTGATGTTTGTCATGTTTACATCTTATTTGCTTAAAACGACGGTAGCATAAATAAGATGATCCCTCGCTGAAATTTCAAGAAAAGTGTTCCCCCTAACTGTGCACCGTTGCGAAGGTTCGTTGTTTCGAAGCACCAGGTGATGATCGGGTGTGATAGATTCTAACGTTCGCATACAACGGGTGTAAGCCAGATTTACACATGCGAAACACTTAGGTTGACTTGACGAGCCTAGCATGTACAGACATGGCCTTGGAACACGGAAGACCGAAAGGTCGAACATGAGTCATATAGTGGATATGATCAACATGAAGATGTTCACCGATGATGACTAGTCCGTCTCACGTGATGATCGGACACGGCCTAGTTGACTCGGATCATGTATCACTTAGATGACTAGAGGGATGTCTGTCTAAGTGGGAGTTCATTGAATAATTTGATTAGATGAACTTAATTATCATGAACATAGTCAAAAGGTCTTTGCAAATTATGTCGTAGCTCACGCTTTGGTTCTACTGTTTTAGATATGTTCCTAGAGAAAATTTAGTTGAGAGTTGACAGTAGCAATTATGCGGACTGGGTCCGTGAACTGAGGATTGTCCTCGTTGCTGCACAGAAGGGCTATGTCCTTAATGCACCGCTCAGTGCGTTGAACCTCGAGCGTCGTCTGTAGATGTTGGGAAACATCTGACATACACATTTTGATGACTACGTGATAGTTCAGTGTGTAACACTAACGGTTTAGAATTGTGGTACCAAAGACATTTTTTTGAAACGTCGCAGAACATATGAGATGTTTCAAAGATTGAAATTGGGATTTCAGACTAGTGCCCACGTCAAGAGATATGAGACCTCTGACAAGTTTCTTAAGCCTGCAAACTAAGGGAGAAAAGCTCAATCGTTGAACATGTGCTCAGATTGTATGAGTACTACAATCGCTTGAATCGAGTGGGAGTTAATCTTCCAGATGAAATAGTGATGATTCTCCATAGTCACTGCCACCAAGCTATTGGAGCTTTGTGATGAACTATAACATATTAGGGATAGACATGATGATCCTTGAGCAACTCGCGATGTTTGACACCGCGAAAGTACTAATCAAGTAGGAGCATCAATTGTTGATGGTTAAACCACTAGTTTCAAGAAGGGCAAGGGAAAGAAGGGATACTTCATGAGATGGCAAATCAGTTGCTGCTCTAGTGAAGAAACCCAAGGTTGAACCAAACCCGAGACTAAGTGCTTCTGTAATGAGGGAACGGTCACTGAAGCAGAACTACCCTAGATACTTGGTAGATGAGAAGGCTGGCAAGGTCGACAGAAGTATTTTGGAAATATGTTATATTAATGATACTTTACTAGTACTCCTAGTAGCTCCAGGGTATTAAAATACCGGTTCAGTTGCTAAGTGTTAGTAACTCGAAATAAAAGGCTACGGAATAAACAGAGACTAGCTGAAGGTGAGATGACGATATGTGTTGGAAGTGTTTCCAAGGTTGATGTGATCAAGCATCGCATGCTCCCTCGACCATCGAGATTGGTGTTAAACCTAAATAATTGTTATTTGGTGTTTGCGTTGAGCATAGACATGATTGGATTATGTTTATCGCAATACGGTTATTCATTTAAAGAGAATAATGGTTATTCTATTTATTTGAATAATACCTTCAATGGTCTTGCACCTAAAATGAATGGTTTATTGAATCTCGATCGTAGTGATACACATGTTGATGCCAAAAGATATAAGATAGTAATGATAGTACCACATACTTGTGGCACTGCCATTTGAGTCATGTTGGTATAAAACGCATGAAGCAGCTCCATGTTGATGGATCTTTGGTCTCACTCGTTTTTTAAAAGATTGAGACATGCGAACCATGTCTATTGGTAGATATGCATGAAGAAACTCCATGCAGATGGATCGTTTGGACTCACTTGATTTTGAATCACCTGAGACATGCAAATCATACCACATGGGCAAGATGACTGAAAGGCCTCATTTTCAGTAAGATGGAACAAGAGAGCAACTTGTTGGAAGTAATACATTTTGATGTGTGTAGTCCAATAAGTGCTGAGGCACGCAGTGGATATCGTTATGTTCTTACTCCATAGATGATTTGAGTAGATTTACTTGATGAAACACAAGTCTGAATTATTGAAAGGTTTAAGTAATTTCAGAGTGAAGTCGAAGATCGTCGTGACAAGATGATAAAATGTCTATGATATGATCATAGAGATGAATATCTGAGTTACGAGTTTGGCACACAATTAAGACATTGTGGAAATTGTTTCACAACTAATACCGCCTGGACCACCATAGTGTGATGGTGTGTCCGAACATCACGACTGCACCCTATTGGATATGGTGCATACCATGATGTATCTTATCGAATTACCACTATCGTTTATGGGTTAGGCATTAGAGACAACCACACTCACTTTAAATAGGGCACCACACAATTTCGTTGAGACGACACCGTATGAACTATGGTTTAGAGAAACCTAAGCTGTCGTTTCTTAAAAGTTTGGGGCTGCGATGCTTATGTGAAAAAGTTTCAGCCTGATAAGCTCGAACCCAAAGCGGATAAATGCATCTTCATAGAATACCCAAAAATAGTTGGGTATACCTCCTATTTCAGATCCGGAAGCAAAAGTGATTGTATCTAGAAACGGGTCCTTTCTCGAGGAAAAGTTTCTCTCGAAAGAATTGAGTGGGAGGATGGTGGAGACTTCATGAGGTTATTGAACCGTCACTTCAACTAGTGTGTAGCAGGGCACAGGAAGTTGTTCCTGTGGCACCTACACCAATTGAAATGGAAGCTTATGATAGTGATCATGAAACTTCGGATCAAGTCACTACCAAACCTCATAGGTCGCCATGGATGCATACTACTTCAGAGTGGTACGTAATCCTGTCTTGGAAGTCATGTTGCTAAACAACAATGAACCTACGAGCTATGGAGAAGTGATGGTAGGCCCAGATTCCAAAGAATGGCTCGAGGCCATAAAATCCAAGAGAGGATCGATGTATAAAACAAAGTATAGACTTTGAAAGAACTACTTGATGGTCGTAAGGCTGTTGGGTGCAGATGGATTTTAAAAGGAAGACAGACAATGATGGTAAGTGTCACCATTAAGAAAGCTTGACTTGTCGTTAAGATGTTTCCTGACAAGTTCAAGGAGTTGACTACGATGAGACTTTCTCACTCGTAGCGATGCTAAGAGTCTGTTGGAATTATGTTAGAAGTTACTGCATTATTTATGAAATCTTGCAGAAAGGATGTCAAAACATTGTTTCCTCGACGTTTTTTCTTGAGGAAATGTTGTATGTGATACAACCAGAAGGTTTTGTCAATCCTGAAAGATGCTGACAAGTATGCAAAGCTCCAGCAATCCTTCTAAGGACTAGAGTAAGCATCTCGGAATTGGAATGTACGCTTTGATGAGATGATCAAAGAATTTGGGTTTATACAAAGTTTATGAGAAACTTGTATTTCCAAAGGAGTGAGTGGGAGCACTATAGAATTTTTGATGAGTATACGTTGTTAACATATTGTTGATCAAAAATGATGTAGAATTTCTGGAAAGCATGCAAGGTTATTTGAAAAGTGTTTTTCGATGGAAAACCTGGATTAAGCTACTTGAACATTGAGCATCAAGATCTATAAGGATAGATCAAAAAACGCTTAATAGTACTTTCAAATGAATACATACCGTGACAAGATTTTGAAGGAGTTCAAAATAGATCAGCAAAGAAGGAGTTCTTGGCTGTGTTACAAGGTGTGAGTATTGAGTAAGACTCAATACCTGACCACGGCAGAAGAGAGAGAAAGGACGAAGGTTGTCCCCTATGCTTTAGACGTAGGCTCTATTGTATGCTATGTTGTGTACCACACCTGAAGTGTGCCTTGCCATGAGTTAGTCAAGGGGTACAAGAGTGATCCAGGAATGGATCACATGACAACGGTCGAACTTATCCGTAGTAACAAGTGGACTAAGGAATTTTCTCGATTATGGAGGTGGTATAAGAGTTCGTCGTAAAGGGTTACGTCGATGCAAACTTTGACACTAATCCGGATGACTCTGAGGAGTAAACCGAATTCGTATAGTAGAGCAGTTATTTGGAATAGCTCCAAGTAGCGCGTGGTAGCTACATCTACAAGATGACATAGAGATTTGTAAAGCACACATGGATCTGAAAGGTTCAGACCCATTAACTGATAAACCTCTCTCACAAGCAAGATATGAACAAACCCCATGGGTGTTGAATTCATTACAATCACATAGTGATGTGAACTAGATTATTGACTCTAGTGCAAGTGGGAGACTGTTGGAAATATGCCCTAGAGGCAATAATAAATTAGTTATTATTATATTTCCTTGTTCATGATAATCGTTTATTATCCATGCTAGAATTGTATTGATAGGAAACTCAGATACATGTGTGGATACATAGACAACACCATGTCCCTAGTAAGCCTCTAGTTGACTAGCTCGTTGATCAATAGATGGTTACGGTTTCCTGACCATGGACATTGGATGTCGTTGATAACGGGATCACATCATTAGGAGAATGATGTGATGGACAAGACCCAATCCTAAGCCTAGCACAAGATCATGTAGTTCGTATGCTGAAGCTTTTCTAATGTCAAGTATTATTTCCTTAGACCATGAGATTGTGCAACTCCCGGATACTGTAGGAATGCTTTGGGTGTACCAAACGTCACAACGTAACTGGTTGGCTATAAAGGTGCACTACGGGTATCTCCGAATGTGTCTGTTGGGTTGGCACGAATCGAGACTGGGATTTGTCACTCCGTGTAAACAGAGAGGTATATATCTCTGGGCCCACTCGGTAGGACATCATCATAATGTGCACAATGTGACCAAGGAGTTGATCACGGGATGATGTGTTACGGAACGAGTAAAGAGACTTGCCGGTAATGAGATTGAATGAGGTATAGGGATACCGACGATCGAATCTCGGGCAAGTATCGTACCGATAGACAAAGGCAATTGTATACGGGATTGATTGAATCCTCGACATCGTGGTACATCCGATGAGATCATCGTGGAGCATGTGGGAGCCAACATGGGTATCCAGATCCCGCTGTTGGTTATTGACCGGAGAGTTGTCTCGGTCATGTCTACATGTCTCCCAAACCCGTAGGGTCTACACACTTAAGGTTCGGTGATGCTAGAGTTGTAGAGATATTAGTATGCGGTTAACCGAAAGTTGTTCGGAGTCCCGGATGATATCCCGGACATCACGAGGAGTTCCGGAATGGTCCGGAGGTAAATTTATATATAGCAAGTCCTGTTGCGGCAACCGGGAGAGTTTCGGGGTCATCAGTATTGTGCCGGGACCACCGGAAGGGTCCCGGGGGTCCACCGGGTGGGGCCACCTATCCTAGAGGGCCCCATGGGCTGAAGGGGCGTGGGACCCAGCCCCTGGTGGGCTGGTGCGCCCCCCCTTGGGCCTCCCATGCGCCCAGGGTTGGAAACCCTAAGGGGTGGGGGCGCCTCCACTTGGCTTGGAGGCCAAGCCACCCCTAGGGCTGCCGCCCCTCCCTAAATGGGATCTACAAGGGACCGGTGCGCCCCTAGGCCCCTATATATAGTGGAGGGGAGGGAGGGCAGCCGCACCTGAAGCCCTGGTGCCTCCCTCCCTCCCGTGACACCTCTTCCTCCCCGCTTGCGCTTGGCGAAGCCCTGTCAGGATCCCGCTACTTCCACCACCACGCCGTTGTGCTGCTGGATCTCCTTGAACTTCTCCTTCCCCCTTGCTGGATCAAGAAGGAGGAGACGTCTCCGCTTCGTACGTGTGTTCAACGCGGAGGTGTCGTCCGTTCGGCGCTGGGATCATCGGTGATTTGGATCACGACGAGTACGAGTCCATCAACCCTGTTCTCTTGAACGCTTCCGCTTAGCGATCTTCAAGGGTATGAAGATGCACTCCCTCTCTCTCGTTGCTAGATGACTCCATAGATTGATCTTGGTGATGCGTAGAAACTTTTGTATTTCTGCTACGATCCCCAACAAAAATATGATTTTTTTCATAGTAAGGGGGTCAATGCTTAATGTTAAGTAGCTATGTGAGATGTGCTGCAAAATTATGATATGATGAGTGGTTATTTAATCATGATGACCTTGCTAAAAAAATTGAAGGACAAAATTTGACACTTGATGAAACATGATTTTTTTTCATAGTTAAAAGTATCAGTGCTTAATGTGAGGTGATGACCAATTTTTTTTCACTCGGTGTAATTAACAGGATTTGTGGTGTTCCATCTTCTTGGAGTGATTATCGACGTTGGAGGTGTTAGTCCACGATCGTCCCTCTCCTTTTATCGACTACATCGGAGGGTGAGCAACAATTCCATGACCTCGTCCACTTTTTTTTCCATGTCACTAGATTAAATTTTCACATCAAGTCGCGTAACCTAGGTCTCCCGTCCGAAAGGGTTGCATCAATAAATATTCATTCAATTGCATATTTATCACCGCAGCTCTTTCGGATTGTCCAGCGCTTTCCATGCTCTACCCCATTCCGAGACAGGATTTCGGCGACGCCTCCCTGTTGTTCTCCGGATGCACATTCTCTTGGCATTTTGCCGAGACGTGTATTTGGAGAACAGCGGGGAGGTGCTACCGAAATTTTGTCTCGGAATGGGGTAGAGCATGGACAACGTACTCAATCTACACATTCTCGGGTGGGATTAGGACCCATCTTTACCTATTAGACATGTAGGTGGATTAAATGTCGTTTCTCGTCAACCTTGTAAAAAATAAAATATTGATGTGAGTAATTTAAATGAATCCTTAATTTTGTTATGTGGCTTCCAATAAAGCAGAGATGGTAGATAATCAGTGGATGTATAGTGGGTTTTTCTGTCGGAATCAAGTAACAACAGAGTGGGTCGAGAAAACTGATGTGTTTTTGAAAGAGATATTCCATAGTCCAATGAGGATGGTGCCAGAATTCCCGTGTGCCAAATGTAAGAGATGTATCCGCAGAGATAAGAGTGAGATGACTAAGCACCTTCACACACACGGATTTATGCCCAACTTTAATATGCCGATAAACTTTGCCCAGCGGGACCGTGGTAGAGAGGATGTGATACGACAATGCATCGTTGGTTATGAGGACGATGGGGTTAGAGACATGCTAGATGATGTCTTTGCTGCACAGCCGACACCTCTGTCACATTCAGCGAATGAACCGGAGGAGCCGGAGGAAACCGCAAAGGCCTTCCTGGAAATCTTGGCCTCATCAAAGAAACCTCTCTATAAGGGTGCCAAGTTGTCTGTGCTGGATGCCATCTCGCAACTGATGGCAGTCAAGGCTGAGTACGGCTGTAGCCGAGGTTGCTTCGAAGCATTTCTGAGAGTATGGGCTAACAGCCTCCCTAAGGGCCATGAACTGCCGAAAACCATGTATGCTACGAAGAAAATCATGAAGGCGCTCTCCATGGACTATGAGAAAATACATGTTTGTCCAAAGAATTGCCTTTTGTTTAGGCATGAGTATGCGGATGACAAGTACTGTAGGAAGTGCGGTTCCTCTCGGTATATTGAGGTGGTCGATAAGCACGGTCAGAAGTAGCAGCTAAAAATCCCTGTGAAGGTTCTTCGGTATCTTAATTTTGTAAAAAGACTGCAGCGCCTTTTCATCACCGAGGAGTCTGCCAAAATGATGAAGTGGCACAAGGAAGGGAAAAGGTACAATCCAAAAAAATTGTACATCCATCATAAGGTGAAGCATGGAACTCATTCGATATAGAGTACCCGGAGGAAGCAGCCGATGCTGGGAATGTCAGAATTGCTATAACAGGTGATGGGTTCAATCCATATGGTATATCGTCTAATCCATACAGCTACTGGCCCGTATTTGTTATTCCACTCAATCTCCCTCCCGGCGCCATAATGCAACGCAAGACCATGTTCCTGTCGCTTATAATTCCGGGGCCTGAATATCCGGGGAAGAATTTGAGTGTGTTTATGCAGCCGTTGGTGGATGATTTGCACCATTCTTGGTACTTCCCGAGGTTGACATACGACCGACATCTGCAGAAAAATTTCTTGATGAAAGTTTGGCTACAATATTGCATGCATGACTTTCCCGGCTATGCCCTGTTCTGCAGATGGTGTACAAGTGGAAAGATGCCTTGCCCAGTGTGCATGCAGGCCTTGATTTTCATTTGGCTGAAGAAGGGTGGCAAGTATGTTGCCTTTAACCTGCATCGACAGTTCCTCCCTCCAGACCATCCTGATAGGGAAGACAAGAAGAACTTCACAAAAGGCAAAGTTGTCCATGAAGTAAATGAGATTCCAACTTTTTGTGGTGCGGATGTGCTTGCTCAGCTGAAAGCTCTTAAGCCTGCCAGTGAAGGGAAAGGCAAAGGCAAAGGCAAAGGAAAAGCCACAGGCGAAGACGAGGGCGAGGGCAAAGGAAAAGGTAAAGGAAAAAAATGTTTTGAAGGATATGGTGAGACACACAACTGGACTCACATTACCCCCTTCACGCAGCTTCCCTATTTTAAGGACCTCAAACTTCCATACAACATCGACGTGATGCACACCGAAAAGAATGTCACAGAGTCCCTTTTTCACACGATCCTCAACATTCCTGATAAGACAAAGGATAATGTTAATGCTAGAGTCAATCAACAGAATATTTGTGATAGACCACGTCTACACATGCAGCCTCCCATAGGCAGTCGAAAATCTTGGTTCAAGCCAGATGCCGACTTCGTACTTAAAAAGGATCATAAGATGGAGGCATTCAAGTGGCTGAAACACGTCGTGAAGTTCACTGATGGTTATGCGTCGAATATAAGTAAGGGGGTCAATCTTTCAACGGGCAGAGTGACCGGGCTCAAGAGTCATGACTATCATGTATGGATTGAGCGGATTATGCCGGTGATGGTTCGGGGCTATGTTCCCGAGCGTGTCTGGCGTGTGCTTGCGGAGTTAAGCCATTTCTTTCGCACGCTTTGTGCTAAAGAAGTATGTCCTGAGAAGATAAAATAAATGCATAAGAATGCGCCGGAGTTGATATGCAAGCTAGAGAAGATCTTCCCGCCAGGCTTCTTTACTCCGATGATACATCTCATTTTGCACCTCGCGAACGAGGTATTGTTGGGGGCCCTGTGCAGAATCTTTGGCAGTACGACCATGAGAGACAGAACAAGCATCTGAGATAGAAATGTGGAAACAAAGCTAAGATTGAAGCTTCCATAGGCTGAGGCAGTTATCCTAGAGGAGGTGGCAGACCTCAGGACAGCCTACTATCCGGACCATGTTCCCACGTTTCACAATAAGGTGTCTTGATACAATACAGACGAACCCAAGTATAAACTAAAGTTTCCTCTATTCATCGGGCAAGGTGGCAGGGCTGGATGCTCGACACCTTATTTCATGCCACGAGATGAGTGGGAGGATGTCATGTTCTATATCTTGCACAACATCAAGGAAGTTGAGGATGAGTGGATGAGGTAATACCTTTGCACCATTCTTTTAGTCAATTCATTATGTTCACTTTGCGTAGTTCTTATACCACTTTTCTTATTGTAGTCGATTCGTTGAAGAAGAGTGGACAGGAATGCTGCCTCCGACTGAAGCGGAGGCACTTGCTCTTCTCCGAAAGGGTGCTGATGGAAGGAAAAATTTCGTTGCGTGGTTCATGGAGAAAGTAATTTTTCACACTTCACTATTACCTATTTCAATTAAACTCATGCACCCTATAATTTCAATTAAACTCATGCACCCTATAATTTCAATTAAACTTGTAGGGAAATGATCCGACCGAATCAATGGATGAATAATTGAGATGGGTTTCCATGGGTTTTGACCCTGCCGTCTTGACATGCCAAAAGTATGATGTGAATGGGTATCGCTTCCATACAGAGGAGCACCAGAACAGTCGGCGTGATCCCAAAACCATAAATACTGGAGTCTTCACTAAAGGAGATAATAAAGTAGATTACTACGGAAGGGTAGGAAAAATATACGAGCTTACATTCAAACGTGGCCGCGAACACCTAAGTCTCACTATGTTCAAATGCCGATGGTTCGACCCCAAAAAGGGTCGGAGACATACGCCTTCTGTTGGTCTAGTTGAAGTTAAACCATCAACCGTCTATGCCGGAGCTGATCTTTTTATCGCCGCTACCCGGGCCACACAAGTATATTATCTGCCTTACCCATGCCAGAAAGAGTACCTAAAGGGTTGGGAAGTTGTGTTCAAGCTGTCGCCACATGGTAAGCTACCGGACCCGAACGATGATGATTACTACAGCATAAACCCCATGACATACGAGGGAGTGTTCTATCAAGAGGAACATGATGACGTGGTCGGAAACAACGAGGATGATGACTTGGGTTATGTTGACCTGGACCCAAATGACGACGACACACGGATTGATGGTGAGGCAGTTGTGAATCAAAGAAACATAATTATGCTTGAAAAGTTAAATGAAGACGCTGACGATGAGGAAGAGCCTCCACCTCCGTCAGACAACGAAGAAGATATGTGTGATAGTGATGATGAGATCGGTCCACAAATAGATTACAATAGTGATGATTCATATGGGTTCTAGAAAATGTAAGTTCTTTTAATGATCATTACAATAGTATGCTTAATGTGCTCTTCTGTTATTAATGTTTTTCCTGTATGCTTGTTTATTTGATATCCTTACTAATTGTTTATTCTCTTCTCAATGCAGGTTTGCTAATCATGGGCAAGTCCAGCGACGGTAGTTTCCTCAGTAAATTCAAAGGACTTACTCGGAGTGGACGAGCCCACAAGGTTCCCTCCCGACTACGCGAGGATGACACCTCACAGGGAGGTGGAGGGGTCGGGGGAGGAGACCCTAGAGGAGGAGGCGGTGGGGGGAGAGCCCCTAGAGGAGGAGGCGGTGGGGGGAGAGGCAGCCGGGGCAAAAAACTCTGGGCAGTGTCCGAAATAGGAGGGTCTTCTTCAATGCCCTCCTATACAGAGGCACCTTCTGAGTCTGAGGAGGAGGAGTATGTTCCTGATGGTGAGGAGGAGGAGGGCGAGGAGGAGGAGGTCGAGGAGGAGGGTGAGGAGGAGGGCGAGGAGGGTGGTGGAGGGGAGGTTGATCCCGAGTTGTGGGGTTACTTGCCACCTGGTGCTCCGCAGGGGTGGCTGCGTGGTAATGCCGGACTACCTACACGACCTTCTATCGAGGCACACAAGTGGCTCATTAAACCTGCGAGGACAGAGTAAGTGCCTCTCAATCATATTTTCAACACATGACAACATTTTCTTATTGTACACATGGCAATCCTTTGATTCTTTTGCAGAAACTGGATCCTTCGTGGAAAGGGTCGTAAACCGAACGGCCTTATCACTGTCCTGTTGAAGGAGTTTTGGCCTGGCCTATTCTGCCCGCGGCCAGACAGGGACCCGCAGCTGCGGGTTTTGGCCACAAGTTGGGCCCACTACGAGGCTTGCAGCAACGCGGAGTACGGGACGGCCGCTAAGGCCGTGATCACCAAATTTTGGGTAAGTTCTCTTCTGAATCACTTGTCTTCAGTTTCGTTCAGAGTTTATCATTCAATCAGTCAACTCATGCCTTGTTTTCTTCTAGTTTATGCATGATTGCAGCAACTCTATAGAGTTCTTGACGAGCACAAGGCCAGAGCCGGCGTAGTCTTGCTTGCAGCTGCGAAGAAGAAAGCTCGTCAGTTGTAGTACGAGGTGCGCTGGGTTGCCGTCTCGCAGTACTACCACATCTACATGCAACAAAAGATGACCAAAACTCAAGCGCAGAAGCAACGACTTACCTTGAACAGGGAGCAGTTCATGATGGTAACTATTACTAACTTTTCATTATTTCAAGCAGTCAACTATATGTTTTGTGCTCACATGTCATGCTTCCAAAATTTGCATAGGTTGTTCCTCGTTGGTGCTATGGAAGGCATGACGGATGGGCGAGTTTGGTGGATAGGTGGCTCAGCGATGATGCAGAGTTTGCCGCCAAGAGCATCAAGGCCCGGGCTAACCGTGGAAAAGAAGGGACACACGGCCAAGGAAACAGGAACCACTTGGGCTTCAAGGCCATGAAGGTATATCTATATGCATGATGCATTTTTGTTCTTCTTTACCGTCATGTTCTTATGTATGGCTAACTTCTGTTTGACGTTGCAGGAGGACAAGTTGAAGAGGCCGCTCTCAGACATTGAGTCGTGGAAGCTGGACCGCGAGCGGAGTCATCCCAAGGAGGGCGAGAGCCAGTACTACGGCAAGACCGAGGAGCACCTGGAGTCTTACACTCAGCACTATCAGACGTTGCATCCGGATGTTCCTGTTCCTGAGGTCGCCCAGTCTCAGATCGACGACACGGCGGTGGTGGCCATCCAGGGGAAGTCACATGGCCGGTATCCGTGTTTCGATGGCTTGATCACTCCTTCGATCTCGTACACACGGCTTCGATCTACCAACCCGAGCCAGTTAGAGAGTACGGGGCGTTCACAGACTCCCTTAGCCCGCCAGCATGCTGTAAGTACTTCCCCTTTATCTTTTTCTCTCTAGCATTCTCAGTTTATTTTCAGCATTGCTCACTTAGAAACAACCTAAATTATGTAGGCATATAAGGCCTTTGTCGAGCATAGGAATCTCGAGGTGCGAGAGTACTTGCAACGAGTGAAGGCAAATGATGATTACAACCGTCAGATGATGGCGGTTAGTTTTGCCCTCTTAAAACCAAGCTAAATTTTTGCACTTTCATTCCTTCTGACCTTCTAGTTTGCTTGTTTAACTAACATCCAGGCTATGTTGGCGTCTTGGAGTAACCGCACGGATCCATCACAAATGGGACCCCCACCACCACCTGCGGGAGAACCCCCACACATGCCCACATTTGATGAATGGGTGGCACTAGGCAGTAATAGTCCGGTTAGTACATTTGCCTAACTACTGACAAACTAGTTCTCGCTCATCGGCGCTTTTGACGATTCGTGCCACGTGGCATTCCATGATTCGTTGGCGCTTTTGACGGCGCCGTCCGTTGCCGTCAGACGAAAAACAGTGCCGACGGCTAAACTATGCCGACGGCTGAAGCCAGGCCGTCGGCATAGGCCCCTATGCCGACGGCTATACTACGCCGACGGTGTGACAAGACTACGCTGACGTGATCTACGCCGACGGGTCTATGCCGACGGCAGCCGTAGGCATAGATCTATGCCGACGACAAAGGACCTATGCCGACGGCCCTGGGCCGTAGGCATAGACCGTGAGTCCGGTAGTGATGGGGTAGTTTGGTGAGGAGAGTTGGGGACGTGGGTGCCTGGTCGTGGGTGTTATTTTTAGGGAGGTTGTTTTCCTTTTTCTTTTGATCGGGAAATGGGAATCCAGGGGGACGCTGGTGGAACGAAGGGAGGTGAGGAGGTGGTCGAACCATCGTTTGATTCTCCTTTAATAGTAGAGATTAATAATACATGAGATATATAATGTGAAAATTATATCACTGGAAGCTCCTTTCACGTGCCGATTTGACGGTATACTTTGTGTAGCTTGCATGTCATATATTATTGCTCTAACACTTGGTCAAAGTTAGCCTCGAAAATCGCATTAGGCCCTATATAGATGGAAGGAGGGAGTAACAATTTTTTAAAAATGTAAACATTTTTTGAAATTCTGATTTGTTTTTGAAAAGTTGTAAAAAATTTGAACCAAAACATTCCGAATAATTTATGAACATTTTTTGAGAGTATGTGTGGACAAAATTTGAAAACTGTAGTACTTTTAGAATATGTGAACCAATTTGGAAAACAGCAGCATATTTTGAAATTCTGAAATATTTTAGAATTTTTGAACAAAAATGAAACATGTGAACATTTTTTTGAATTTTTGAACAAAAATTTAGACATGACTTTTTTAAATATGTGAACAAATTTTGAAAATAAAAAAAACATGTTTTGAATTTTTTAATGAATATGCAAAAAGAGAATAGTTTTTGAACTTCTAGAACATTTTTATATTTGTGAAGAAAATTTCAAAACTAGAAAAATTTATTTGAAATTCACATACATTATTTAATTGATGAACCAAATTTAATAATGGAAGCATTTTGGAATTTCCAAACAAATTTTTAAAAATGAGAACTTTTTGGAAAAGAAATATTTTTTGGTTTGCGAACCAAATTTAAAAAGTTGAACATTTTTTGAAATGAAGCGAACAAATTTTGAAATTTATGAACAAAATTTGAAAACACGAACGTTTTTTTTTTGAAAATGAACAAAATTTTTAAAATGTGAATACTTTTTGAAAAAAGAGAAAGAAATCTGAGAAAGAAAAATGAAAATGAAAAGAAAAGAAATTTGGCGAGAAAAAAAGAAACAAAAAAATAAATAAGTAAAGAAAACAAATAGAAAAAGGAAAAAAGAAACAGGAAAAAAAGAAAAACGAAAAGATAAATATAACATAAAGAAATCCGGTTCAGGAATCTTCTAGAAGGTAACCGAAACCAGGAACGTTGAAACCGCTTAAACAGGCCGACCCAATACGACCTATCGGTCGACCGCCTGTGCGAACCCCGCGACATCTTGCCGCAGCGAGCGACGAATAGGAAATTCCACGAAGTGGATCGATCGAACGATGAAACAGCCGCTTTTATAAAGCTTTGCGAGTCTAAAAAAACGTACGGGATTCCCATCGCTTGGATTGCATCGGCGCCTCGGCCACGGCGTGATCGTTTCGCAGATAGGCGACAGCAGCCAGAAAATAATAGGATATTCAGCGGCACCCTCAACAGGTCCCCAAGATGCCATTTTTTTGCCGGCGCCAAAAAATACCCCAGTCGCCCCACAGGACATCGGATTCCGCCCGTTCGGCCCATCTTTTGGCCCGGCGATGCCAGGCCGAACCCAACGCACTGGGGGCACTTGGGGGATCCGGCGGAAGGAAAAGTGATGCATGGGCCACCACTGTCAGGCGAGAAACGCATTTTCCCTGCCTAGATTCCACCCGCGCGCCGCAGGACGCCACTTTCTCTTTCGCTGGATCTGGCGGGAACTATGGGCGCCGGCTGACTCTGCCGCTGGCCGACACTGCCGCCGTGCCGCGCTGTCCGTGGAATAGCCAAACAGAAGGCCAACCAGTGCCATAAGCTTCTTCCTTTTTCCCTACTTTTGATACACATAAAAACTACAAAGTTGTATTAAGACTTATGAATTCTTCATGTACCACCATTTACTAGGGCTTCGAGCCACCGCCACCCCTCTCATTGCCGTCGCCGGAGCTCCATGGGTAAAGCCTAGGTAGGGGATGATGGCGGTGGAGGGGCCTTCCTCCACCTCGGCTCTGGAATGCGGTTGCGGTGGAGATCCGCACGGGTTTCCTGGACTTAAGCGTCGTCCAGCATCAACGGCGCAGCGGTGAGGGACCCTCCGCCATCAATGGCTCACCCAGGTGGGGCAGTAGTTATGAGCGGTAGTGTGGCTCCGGTTGTGCGGATTTTCTGGCAACAGACGTCACCCAAGGGTGTGCTGGATAAAGGAGGAGGTCAATCTAGTGGGGATGGGCGTGAATTTGGGAGCGAAAACTTGGTCGATCTCAGCCAAAACCGTCAAAGGTGGCACCCGCGGGCGTCGTTCCATTGTTGGAGGCGTTGTGGGGCAATTCACGTTCCTTGTATACTTCCGAGAAATTCCAGATTCAGGCTTTCAGGATTGGATGATGGCAAGGTTCCTGGGTTGTCACTGAGAGGGCATCATCTTTGGGGTTGTTTGTTGGCTGGACGGATAAGTGGTTGGCTTGGTGGCTGGGCACATGTCTCCATATGGTTCTAGTGCGGTGATCAAGGTGGAGCGGCATGTCATCTATAGTATCGACGCCAGTGAGTCTTGGCGGCAAGGTGCAACAAGGTCTCCGTGCTGGATAGCGTTTGATGGGCACGCGCAAGATGCTGGCGTTGTCTGTCGTTGTGGTGGTGTCGACGACAGAAGGGTGTGGCAAGATCGGTGCATTGATTGCTCCTAAAAATGGGACTGCGGAAGAAGGCGGCGATGGATTCTACAGTGTGTGTGCATATGGTGCACTCTAAGGCTCTGCTAGCCCGGTTGGTGCTCTCGGCTAGCCGGTGGGTGGCTTGGTGAGGCCGCCGGATTTCTTGGTATGCATGGCGCGAGGTCAGGGCACATCATCAATATTGTAGGTAGGATGATAATTTTTATCAGGAAGGTGTCTTTGGGTTGATCTATGTATTTATTTTGTAAGACGTTTTTAAATAATACAATAAAGATGGTTGTGTGCATTACGCGATGTAGAGGCCATGGGTAATTCCCCTTATTGAAAAAATGTATGTGGATTTTCATGAAAAGAATCAAGTTTAATGCTTCAAATTTTTATGTTTACATGGAACTGATTTTTATTTTGCAGAGCGAAGAAATCTTTGATTTTCCATGCAAATTCAGTAACATGCTTAAACAAGCATTCGAATTCTCTGAACACTTTCAAGTTTTCGTAAGTATCTAGTGTTCATCTCGGAACAAGTGCTTTAGGAGACATTTTCATCGTGTCCGATCAGCCGCAGGTTGTTCTTCCTTATTGTTTATGTTTAGTTGACAATAATTTGTTCTACAGTAAGGAAAGTTTGCAAATGCCAAACAGCTAACTGACAATTTTTTTGAGACTTGAGACACATCATATTACCAAGGACTAAAAAAACTTCATCTTGTAACACATTTGATACATGGCGAATTTTCATGTATTTAGATATTTCATCATATTACATGTAATTTCACTGTACAACAGTTGTTAAAATGATTAGTTCTAAATGGAGGACCACCTAATCATATGGAACCTTGAATGTGCACTACACCGAGGATCGGTACTGATTCCACTTCCATTATGATGTTATAATAACCATGGCTGCAACCATATGTTTGGCATCTGAACTTTATCTAGGTGTACCACTACACACTAAATCGACTCTATGATGAACACAAACTGCAGCCATATTTTTTGTGTGCCTAACCTGTGTACTGAAATTGCAGAGCTATCATAACGCTGAGGCACATGATTATTTTTCAAATTAAATTATGCCGATTAAAAACAGAGTCTAAAAAATATAGAATAACTGAAATTGCACGACCCAATGTGGCGAAAATGACTATACAATCTCAACCAGTGAAGTTGAGCGCATTTAGGGCATCTCCAACGCCGACACTCAAACCGCCCGCATATACGTCCGGACCACACGGTCCAAATCCCGAAAGCCATCCAACACGAGCATGTATCGGTCCGTTTAGTGGTCCGGACACACTTTTTTCCGTAAACCAAAGACAAAGTGTGGAGGGGGCGGGGGCGTCTGGACCGCGGCCACGTTCACATCTGACTGACCTCGCTAGCCGAAAATCCCACCCGCTTTCTCGCGCTTTTCATCGAATGCCCGCGCCGCTTGCCGCGCCACATTCATGCCGGCGCAGAGCATGTAGCGTTCGACATTGATGCCCGTGATTTGACTGGACGAGAGGGCGGTGCTGGAGAAAGTGAGCTCTTGGGCGTCGCCGCTTCAATGCAGACCCCGTGTCCTTAGAAACCAACTCTAGTCGCAGCGCCAAACTGAAGCAGGCTGACCACCCCTTCCTCCTCCCCAAGCGTAGTGACGATAATGAAGTACGGATTCTTTGCGCCGGCAGGCATAGGCAGTGAAAGTTCCTCCTCAGGTGGATCCTGGCGCCGCCGCCCTCTCTCTCCGGGCCCATCGGCATCGATGGCGGCAGGCTCCTCTAGAAAGGAGGAGATAGTCTTCTCCTCCGTCAATGGGGAGGACCAGTAGCTGCAGCAACGGCCCCTCTCTTCGTGGAGATCATGACAGCACGCTCGCTCTGTCAGATGGGCCTGGGGCCACCATCACTGGCGCTGGTGAAGTAGAAGTCACCATCCCCGACGCGCGTCCGCGTGAAGCAGGAGCCGACATCTCCACTCCAGCGGGTGAAGGACGAGCCCGGGTCCCCACCGCGCAACCGCGGCCTCCACATCGGAGGCCGCATGAATGAGAAGCCTGCGTCCCCCAACGCCTCTACCGCGTTAAGGACGAGACGACATCACCCCCGCTGCACAGCTGGTACGCCCGAATTGACGGGCCCTCATCGCCGTTATGATGCCACCGCTACCCGATAAAGGAGGAGCTGCCGCCCACGATCACAAAGGCCCCTGGCCTCATTCTTCACCACCTTAGAAAAGGCAGTAACAGCGGTGCCTCGGGCTAGCGGTCCATTGTATTTGAGGCGAAGCGCGCGGCGAGGCAGCATGCACGGTAGGACTGGCGCAATGCCGCTCGCCGCTCCGCGTTCGCCAAGACCGACATGGTGCCGGAATGGGTCCACAATGACCTGGACCTCGTCACCGCGGCAACGCTCGACTACTCCGTCACCACCGCAGAGAAGGCTGCCAGGCATTGCCGCCTCCTTGACGGCGAGCTCACCAAGATTTGTGAGGAGTGGTCGCTTAGTGACTGCTCCGCCGACGCCGGCAGGGGCAAGGCCGCCGCGAGGGATTCTCTAGTGCCGCCGACAATGGGCAAGGCGGCCCTCCGCACCACGCAACAGGAGCGGAGCAGATCCTCTGCGAGCGGTAGGTAGGCATTGAATAGGTCCGTTGCCACCCTCCCGCACCCTTCCACTGCTGGAGGGACGACGATGATGATGACGGCACGGACGGCGACGGCGGTGTGCTGGGACACGGCGGCCACGCGTACGAGATGGTCGTCCGGTATAGGGTTTAGTTTTTTTAGAGTTTTTAGTTAAATGGTTGAAATATCGTCCGTTTTATGTAAATTATATCAAAATTTTTAATGAAATATGCCATGTTTGCATGAATTTTTCCGTTTAGTTGAAACAGTGGTTGAAATGTGTGCGGGAAACATTGGATTTTCGGCTCTCGCACCTGTGTCCGTTTATTGGCCCCTCTTTCCGCGGACGGATGCAGAAGCAAATTTGCTGGTCCGCGTTGGAGATGCCCTTACATTTTGGGTAAATGATAGTTGAGTATAAAATTACATAGAAATCCTCATGCCTATTCAACATTTACTATTTATGTCCGTGGGCTTATATAAATTACAGACCTGAAAAGGGCACCTACAACAGTGAACCATGGAGAATCGTGAAAAAGGTCAAGGTTTCGGAGGGAGTTTCACAACAGATATGTGGTCGAATGGTGTACTTTAACTAGCATTATAGACGAAGATACCCTGAAAGTAACATGCACCACGCGCACATTAACGACGAAATGGATGGTAGACATTATTTAGGCATCCTTAAGCTCAGCCAATCTTCCCAGTGTCAGTCTGCCGGGCTGTGAGCATCATGGCATGCTACACGGTAGAGCAATATAGAAGTTAACTACATGAGGTGCTTGCGTCACACGGCACAACTCTTCCTGGTTGATGATGGTCGAAGTGAGCACGTCAGAAGCATGTTGGTGATGCAACAACCTCATAATAGAGGCAAAGATGGCATTGGATAGAAGTCGAGCAGGAAGTTGCTCCGGCCTATAACTTGGATTTGTTTTTTTGAAAGGAGATTTGGATTTTTTTTTTCTGATGTGAAGAGAACTGGAACTGGGTCTTTGGCAGAACGTCAAATTCAAACGTAATTCACTCAACTCAGTAGTTGATCCAAACTGTGTCCTAGCAGCATAGTAGCCTTTGGCCCTTTCCTAATACCTCCCAGTCAGGTGTCTTACTTGTGCCTTTCTCTCGATGTTTGTGAAAGTATCTATCTATATACCCTCTCTATGCTGGCTAATGTCCGTCGGGATTCCCTCGCGCATTATTATACCACAACAAAGAATCAAGTTCCATTGTGCACTAGCAGTGCATATATAGTATGTTAGTACTGATATTTCTCCCAGCGGCGTATCTTGCTCTCCTTCCTCACGGTTTCTAAGGTCACAAGGAGTACCCTTTCGTGAAACCTGTCTATCAGAGAGTTCAAGTCTCAACGACTTTACCTAGATGTTCGCATTTTGCTGGATTTATTCCAGGATTTAACAGTGCTATTCTTTCAGTGGTAGGCGACGTAAGCACCTATGATGACTTCGTCACTCGCATGATCTGCCAGTCTAGTACAGTCTCTCAAAGATGCTCAACTATCTTTCTGAAACCTGGTGGTTATTATTTGCATGTAATTGATGTAGCTCAGACGAGACAATAGTATAAAGAATTCCCCTGAAAATGGATGGATAGACTAGAATATATCTCAACGACGACTATGACCGAATACGAATAATAGAGCATCAAGACCTGAACCGGCTAGTAAACGGAAGAATATGGCATTAGTAATATAAGGCCTGGATGCATGACTATCTTTTCGTTGTTGCCACTTTAGGCTATCTAGCGCATCACTATCGGTTCATGGCAGCTCAATCGTTGATCTGGCATAGTGGCATGGCACTTGTTGAGCTGCTATTGCTTAGTTCGGCCGTGATCAGCAAATTAATCAAAGGCTATCCATCCGCGAAGGGCAAAACACCACAACTTGTGGTTACTTGTATCCACCCGTGCTCTCAAGCCCCCAAACTTAGTACGGTAATTTATTTATTTCTAGATTTATTCTAGGATATTAAACTCCACTTGCTGTGATAGACCACGCACCCATTGTCAACGAGATGTCTGCAGTTACTTCACCGCCCCATAATAAACCATCATTGCTAGGTCCAAACCATGCGTCATTGCTGGTATTAAGAATTGGCAGTGGACAAGCACGGTTATCACCGGTTCTGCGCTAAATCAGCAGTGATAATGGTAGTACTTTACTTACGGACTAAATCTCTAGAAATCTAGAAAAACAATATTGCTACAATTAAAACTGAGAGCGAGGTATCTTGCTTACAGTAGGAGTTTCATGTCCAATCCAAAAAAACTACAGTGATTTTTGGTGAAGAGTGCCCGCAACAATGGAGAGAAGGGATAGAAAAAAAAAGACTCAGGTTGGAGGAAGGGGAAACATATGTGTGGAGAGTAACATATTGTGTAGACCCATTACCGCTAGTTCAACCTAGAAAAACGACGGTGAGGAAACAGCAGTTCTAGTCAAAAACCTGCAGTATTAAGCACCACGTTACTGCAGGTTCGTGTCTAACTTAGACCTGCACTGATTATATGGCTATCACTTCTAGTAGTTCTTAAGGGCTCAATCATTTGAGGGGGCTAGGCTTTAGGCTGGTTGTAGTGAGAGTATCATAAATAATATCATGCATGCCAACTAGACGTTTTGGATGATGTGACACATAATTAAATGAAAAAAGAAAGCATGTACCGCTAGTTTGTGTCATGCATGACAATTAATAAGGCAATCTAAGATACTAACTTATGATACTATGTATTACGGAGGTAGTATCACACACTAGTATCATATGCATGATACTAATATATGAGACTCCCCATTACAACCAGCCTTAGAATCGGCAGAACTCGCGGCCCACACCTAGATTGCTTAAACTGTAGCAGTGCTTCCTCAATCTCAGGATCTATGACCCTGGTCTTCCGGTATCTAGTTGTGCATGCTCTTAGACTAGTAATTTTCGTATTGGATAGTAATTTGTACTCCCTCCGTTCCAAAATATAATGCTTCCTCTATTCCCATGCTTCAACTTTGACCATAAATTTAACCAACGAGACCGACTGCGGCGGGAGCAAAAGTTATACCAGTGAATTCGTATTCAAAAGAAGTTTTCAATTATATAATTTTATCTCCCGCCGCAGTCGGTCTCGTTGGTTAAATTTATGGTCAAAGTTGGACCTCGGGAAGCACGGACGCACTATATTTTGAAATGGAGGGAGTATATGTTACTATTACTAGTCTATATTACTATTTCTATAGTGGCGAGTAACATTTGTATGGTGTCATGTAATACTTTATTTATTAGATTGTAGAACTATCTTGTCTTGGTATATCTGATGTTACCTATAGTGTTAGGAACATGTTATGTTAGCACATGACTCTCTTTTCTTATTCATTACTTATCACATCATCTATTTTTGCCTAGATATGTGTGATGTTATGGCTTCTCCAACACTAACCCTCAAACCTCTTGCAACCGTCCGGACCACGCTGTCCGGACCGTGGAAGACAACCAACGCGGTCCTGTATCGGTCCACGACAAGGTTTGGACGTGTTTTCTCCCATAAAATGGAGACAAACCGGGGGGGGGGGGGGGGGGGAGGGGGGAGGGGGGGCTTGCAGGAGTGTGGATCGATCCCATGCCCGCTTCTGACTACTCTGGCCCACCAAAATACCTCCTCCCTCCCCTCCTGCAGTTCCTTCCGTTCCACGCATCGCCTACCGTGCCGCGTTCATGCCGTTCTAGAGCAAGCGGAGGCCAGCATTGATGTCGCGATGTGACCGGAGGGAGGCTGGCGCTGACCAATGCGACCTCTCGGGAGCCGCCGCTTCAATGCGGACGCAGGTTCTCGAGGAACAACTTTGGCCGCTGCGCAACATTGTAGCGGCTGACCGGCCCTTCGCATGGCCTGGCCGCGACTTTATAAGCCACGCTCCGGCGATGGGCAAGTCCACGTCACATCCTTGTCCTCCTCCCCCCTTCCCTCCCATCTCCCTCCACATCTCCAGTGATGGGTAAAAGTCTTGGGCATCGGTGCTGGCAGGCCGTTCCAGAGAGGGATCGTGGCGACGGCGCCCTCGAACTCCGGAGCCATCGTCCTCACTGGTGGGTGGCTCCTCGACGAAGGTGGAGATCGTCATCACCTCCGGCAACGAGGAGGACCAGCTGTTGCCGCCACAACAGTCCGCGTCGGTGCTGCCGGGCCAGGTCTACGCCGCCACCGATGCAGAGTTTGAGGAGCAGATGGAGCAGATGGTTCGTCGCTCTGTCGTCCACGTCAATGGCCCAGATCCGCCATCGGGGCACTCCTCCCCGTGAAGCCGAAGTCGGCATCCCCTGCACACTCTACGTCACGGTGCAGCCGCGCGTCCAACTCGGACGGTGCTTTAAGGAGGAGCGGTTGTCGCTGCCGCCCGACGCGTCGTCAAGGACCGCCGCCGGTCGCCGCCCATGCATGCCCAAGGCGCGCGGTCACATTCTGTAGTACCTTGGTAGCGGTGGGGCTGGCGGCAGCTTCTCCTCATCGTCTCGGAGCGCCAGGATGCCGCGGGAGTACGCTGACGGGGGCAGCGCCGACGAGACAGGCGCAACGCCGCGCGTCGGTCAAAGTACATGGAGTCAGACGTCCCGCCAGCACACATCTCGGTGGACCTAGAACTCTCATACGCCTGGGCCCTGGACCGCTCCGTGATGACGTCAGAGACGGTCAAGCGCCGTCTCTGCCGCCTCAACAGGGAGATGGCCAGGTACGGCGAGGAATGGTCTCTTGCTGAGATCGACACTGCCAATGACGCCTCCTACAACGACCGCCACCCTCTCCCCCAGCCCACGCTCTCGGTGGCCATGGCTGCACTGCGCACGGCGCAAGAGGAAGCGGAGATGATCACCCGCTAGCGTCAGCAACTGACGGGAAGCCCTTCCGCAACGTCAACACACCTTCCGTCGCCCGAAGCCCTACTCCGACAACTCCGACGCCAGATCGGGCCACGATGATGGAGGAAGAGCTGCCGGCCAGCCCGACATGGCCTACGAGGTCTCCGTCAAGTACAGGATAGTTTAGGGTTTTATTTATAGGTTTTTTATTATCGTCATGTTTTATGAACAAATTATCCCAGTTTCAATGAAATCGCCATGTTTATATCAAAACTCGCCCGATTGGATTGAATTTCGTCCGGTTGGTTTGAGTTGTTGTTAAAATGTACGCAACTACGGTTGGATGACTGCCTCTCGCATCCATGTCCGTGGACTGCCTGTCCGTGGACGGATGCCGGAGAAAATTTGCGGGTCGTCATTGGAGATGCAATTAACTTATGTTACTACCACTATGGATAGTCTTAGTATAAGACTTGAGTATATGGGCACAGTATCTGTCCATCTACTAATTGAGTTTGTTTAGAGAGAAAGGTGTCTGTCACGGCATTAAGACTGGGCCCAACAAGTCAGTCAGGTTGCACGGACCCGTTGCCCGCATCTTGGCCTATAAATAGCTGGGCAGTCCGTCTTCCATGGCACAACAGCTAGCTTCTTCTTCCCCGGAAGAAAGAAAGAAGCCCTCCTCTCTCCATCGGTACAACAAGGTGCTATAGGCTTATTTCGATCTTCATTCCCTCGTTCCATGGCTTTATTTATTTTTCCTGTTTCCTTCATATTAGATATACTGTATGATGCATGCCTGCATGGTGACAGTATATTTGCATACACATATGTATGTAAATATGTCTTTTTTGCAAAGAAAATAGTCTTGCTCTAGGTATAGGCCGCGTCAACTATTGCACGTTGATTTAGTGATCATGTTGCTTGATTCTACTGCATGCATGTAGTTATGCGCGGATGGACGTACGTACTCCCTCCATTTCTAGATACAAACCCTTTTAGAGATTCAAATATGAATTACATACAAATGTGTAGTGTATAGACGTTTTTAAGCGTAGATTCACTCATTTTGCTTCTTTATTGGATCTCAAAAGGGCTTATACAGTGCGTATAATAAGGATTTGAGCAGCAGTAGTCCACCTAGGTATGTGGTATACACACACACGCGCGGAGTATATTAACACAATTATGTTGCCTCCATCTAATTTGGCCACAGATCGAGATGCTGCCTCCAACGGCAAAGGATATAAGCTTCGGATCAGCATTCGCTAATGGTGGCACTGCTAATGGTGGCACTGCTACTGGTGGCAATGGTTCCGGTTCTCAGGCTGCGTCAAGCGGCAAGCCGCAGCAGGAGCTGCCAGCGCTGACACATCAGTATGCGGAACAATACGTGTATGCATACCCAGCAGCACCGGCATACGGCGGCCCTCCAAAGCCCCCGCCGGCGTATCGCTATGGCTATGGCTATGGTGGAGGTGGTTCTGGTGGGTACGGCTACCCCGAGCCCGATGGTATTTGGGATGAACCTGCTCGGGCATACGGCGGCGGCAGATACCGCCCACCACAGCTGCCGTATTATCAGGGCGGCGGTCGTGGTGGGTATGGTGGAGCTGGTGCTGGTGGCTATAGCTACCACGGCGGTGGCGGCTGTGGCTATCCTCCGACTGCAGGTACGATCGATACTTATGATGCATGTAGCAGTTCAGACACACACCATTGATACCACTCACTCAGTTGTTATGCTGATTGATGGGTCGATTCAGGAGGAGGAGGCGGCGGCGGTCATGGGGTCAGCAACGAATACGGAGGGCCGCCGCAGCAGAAGCCGCACATGAGTGCGGGGTGGCTAGCCGCCGGAGCTGCTACCGCCTATGGAGCGTACCAGCACCACATGCGCAAACACCACGGAGGAGGAGGGCACGGGTACAGGCATGGGCACGGAGGATACGACGACCACGGCTCTACTTGTGGCGGCGACGGTTACGGTTATGGCTGCCGTGGTTGTGCCCCCCATATGCATATGCGAGGCGAGTTCGAGCACCAAGAGCACACCAATATCAAATACTCTGTTCATCCCGACGGTAAGTGCAATGATGCCGCCAGCGGCCCGCCCGTTACAGTGTTGGACAAATGAGCCAGCCAGCCAACAAGCGGGGTTTAATATGGACGAACTCCAAGCTCATCACTGTACGGTATGTACACTACTCGATGAGCCTCGATCATCATACCAGATGAATGCCTTATATTGAATAACTCACCCGTCATGTACGTCCTAAACATTACAGACATGTATCTTGTGTTAGGGAATAAAACTATATGTACGTACTTATATGTAATGTAAGCCAGGAGGCTGCCAAACGGCGCTCTAGCGGTTTGTGTACGAGCGCTACTGTGGCCGAGCGAGCCATCACATGGTTTGTCATGCTAATAAGCACATGGAACTGAATGACGACCTTATATTGATTGATGTGTGTGTGCGCGCGCGTGTGTGTTTCTAGGGTGTTGATTCTATATCTTATCTTATCTACTAATAAAGCACGGACTGTTTCTGGTCGTCCGTCATGCCATTTTACAAATAAACCCCTCAGTTTTCTGTAAATCAACCCACAGTACACGTTTAAATTACAACCGAACTGTTTTTTTCTCATTTTCTCAGAAAACCCCCTAACGTTTTAGACAATCAACCCGCCGTCCATATTTAAGTCAGCTGAAACGTTTTTTTAGTTTTAACAGAAAATCCCTTGACGTTTCGGTTAATCAATCTACAGTTTATGTAAAATAAGATTATTCATATTTTTTAAACCGTAACTTAGATTTTAACATGTTATATACGGAACTTGATTAGAAAAATATGTAGAATCTAAATATGAAGTTATTTTTAGCTGTTAAATAATTCTAAAATATAATTTTTGGTGCAAACTTAAAATATAGTGTACGGTCTGTTTTTTTTGTACCGTCGGTGATTCGAATTGAAAATAAACATCTATTAAAACCAGAGTGAGAGAAAAAATCATCGAGAACCATGCATACACAACTATGAAAAACCTTGCGGGAAAAAACAACATACTTTTTATCTTATTCCAAGCGAGTGTGCGCACGTGCGCGCGTGCAAAAAGGAGAGACATTAAGTCTAACCACATTCAAACGTGTTTTCATTGTGTGAGCACAGAGGTCACTGTCGGCAACACAAATGTGATGCTATGTGAAACTAAAAGACGTGGGCCTATTAATGTCTTCAGTCATGGTTATTGGGTTAAGAGTGTGTGTTATTTTTTTTCCCGTTGCAATACACGAGCTTTTTTTTTTTGAGCGAGTGTGTGAGTACAGAGGAAATACAAATGTGATGCCATGTGAAACTAAAAGACGCAGGCCTATTAAGGTCTTGAGTCATGGTTATTGGGTTAAGAATGTGTGTTATTTTCTTTCCCGTTGCAACGCACGGGTTTTTTTTGCTAGTATGTATCTATGTCCACAGAATAATTGTCTCAAGATATTCCTTATTTCTGTTTGGGAAATCAATCCAAAGGCATCTTCCCGGGAAGGAATCTTTAGTGACCGTTATTTTTTCACATTAAAGATGGTGACTAGACCCGTTACAAAATTAATGTCACTAATGCTCGGACATTACTGTTGCGTTTCAGACCCGTCAAAAGCCCGTCAAAAGCAATGATGATGGAGAATCAAAAACCCGTCAAAAGCCCGTCACTAATATGTTTGTGACGGAAACCAAAAGTACATCACTATTATTTGCTTGTGTGACGGATCCTGGTTGTGACTGTTATTTTGAAACCCATACCTAGTGTTATCATAGACGTATCTCGTAAAACACCTCTCTGATGTATGTTTCGAAAATATAAAAATATGCAATCCAAATGGTAGCCACAAATTCAAATTACATGCTTTCATTAAAGTCTAAATCATGAAGTTACAATGTATCACAAAAGGAGCCATTTTACCAACGCAAATAGATTAACACATAACCAACGAGATGAACACCTAGGAGGAATATAATATACATAAAGATGGTTTTACACAAGTATTATAGAGTAGCGCATAAGAGTTTGTACATACAATTCTCTTATAGATAATCTAGAATATACTTTCATACATGGAAGAGGCTATGACGCGTGTGGAGGGGGGGGGGGGGATACAACGTGCCACACCCAGGCAGGGAAGCGAACGGGGTCGGTGAAAAGCTTTTTCTCCTCCCAGATCCGCTGTGAAACCCCATGCTCCACTTGCTTCTTCGGCCGTCTACTTCATCCACGGCGCCCGTTTCTTCCAACTCCATTCCCCCCAACCGAGGATGGAGGCGCGATGTGGCGAGCCGAGGGAGATTCGGCCATCACTCTGCCAAAAAAATATAACTCTTTTTAGAAGAATCTAACGAGGTATCAAATTATTCATTGACTAGAAAACTGCCGTTGGTTGCTACTGGCTTGAACCAAAAATAAACTATACACAACTTTTTATGCAACAAAAGATCGTATTTATATTACATAATAGTTTTGCAACAATTTTTTCATGGAGAGTTTTTCAAATCCATTTATGACACACAGATAGTAGCACAAACATATATAATAATTTTTCTTGAGCTGAAACCGTAGAAGAATCGTTCGACGGTATTTTCATTAAATTAATTATATACAAGAAAATACAAAATAGTTCAACCAATATGGTATTTTCATTAAATTAATTATGCACACGAAAATACAAAATAGTTCAACCAATACGATATTTTCATTAAATTAATTTTGTTTATTCCCTAACATTAATTTTTAATTAAGATAACTCTGGAGTAAATTTCATAGTTTGCAAGTCAGACTGAATAGCCGGACCTAAGAAAAATATATGAAATATACAGTTCCATTTAGGCAGGGGGGGGGGGGATACAACGTGCCACACCCAGGCAGGGAAGCGAACGGGGTCGGTGAAAAGCTTTTTCTCCTCCCAGATCCGCTGTGAAACCCCATGCTCCACTTGCTTCTTCGGCCGTCTACTTCATCCACGGCGCCCGTTTCTTCCAACTCCATTCCCCCCAACCGAGGATGGAGGCGCGATGTGGCGAGCCGAGGGAGATTCGGCCATCACTCTGCCAAAAAAATATAACTCTTTTTAGAAGAATCTAACGAGGTATCAAATTATTCATTGACTAGAAAACTGCCGTTGGTTGCTACTGGCTTGAACCAAAAATAAACTATACACAACTTTTTATGCAACAAAAGATCGTATTTATATTACATAATAGTTTTGCAACAATTTTTTCATGGAGAGTTTTTCAAATCCATTTATGACACACAGATAGTAGCACAAACATATATAATAATTTTTCTTGAGCTGAAACCGTAGAAGAATCGTTCGACGGTATTTTCATTAAATTAATTATATACAAGAAAATACAAAATAGTTCAACCAATATGGTATTTTCATTAAATTAATTATGCACACGAAAATACAAAATAGTTCAACCAATACGATATTTTCATTAAATTAATTTTGTTTATTCCCTAACATTAATTTTTAATTAAGATAACTCTGGAGTAAATTTCATAGTTTGCAAGTCAGACTGAATAGCCGGACCTAAGAAAAATATATGAAATATACAGTTCCATTCAGATCATACCATAACTTGGAGTACGAAAATCGACATCTTGCTTAAGCATGAGTGATGCCCGTTCGTAACAGCTGCTAACGGAGTTGTTCATTCGAATGTGACGAAGTATGTGCCCAAAACTCAAATACAAATTTTGTTGTGAGGAAACCTTACATTGACATTTCCCGTTGGATGACCCTTGTATGGTGCGTCGACAAAGTAAACATCATATCCTGCTTTCTATAAATGAGAAAAATATAAATAAGAACCCTATCATTATGAATTTACACTTTCAAATAAAACCCCACATTATTGAAAATTCAACAACAATAGCATCATTTTTTCTAATTGGCCCCAAAAGTTTGTGTATACTATTCATATGTAGGTATTAAGAAAAACCATACCAAACTTCCAATAATCAATGGTTAAAGGATTCCAGGCAACCACTAAAGCACACGACCTTGACAAACTAAAAGATTGAGATATGACTTGCTATGCTATTTATTATATTCCAAGCAAACTCGTACCAACCATCAATATAAACATCCTTTCGTCAAGGGTCATCTTAAATGCATTTTGTAGGATTGGGAGTAGCGACTAGAGCAGGGGGGAGGGGGGGAGGGGTGAATGCGAGATTTAAAATTCCTTTCAAAACTTTAAAGCTTTCGATACAATATAGCGGAAGTAATACTACAACAGAAACACTAAAACTAAATAAGGACGGGCACACGAAGATAATAAGCTCAATTTGAAATACTACGCAAAACTTTCAATGAAAGTAATGATAATCTTTTCTAGTACAGTGACAAAGCATTTTTCACAATAACAATGGTAACACAGGAAGGGAACAGGACAAAGATCAACAATATGAGCAAGGCTCATCACGGAAAAAAAACAATCTATCGAGAGATGCTCATCAAGATATAGCCCAACTAAATAACAAAGTAGCACCAGATGATTAATAGACGTGCATACAAACAGATAACCTTGAGTACAACGAATTGAAACATACTGAACACCATAGGCATGGAACAGATAAAGAACAGAGGTAGATAAATGCTGACAATTATCTATCAGGATACAGAGCACAATAGATATACTAACTATACCACGACAGTCAAAGAAGCGTCGAATAATCTATCTGCATAGATCACGTAAGGCGATACATTTAGTGTCGACAAAACCTTTTTCGACAGAAAAGAGCTGTCACTTGTAGTCCTAGCGAGAAAGGTCTTTGCCGGTAGATAAGTCTATGACCACAGATAGTATTCCACGGTAGGTGAGGTCTACACCTACACATAGTTTTATTCCGGCAGTTCATTTTGCAATGTGCTATGCCAACAGATATTTCTACTCCGTTGCTATGCCGACAGTTCCTCTGACACTGAGCTATGCCGAGATTATGTGATGTCCAATACTTCTGCCGACACACTTGCTATCAGGATTCTACATTTCAGCACACACATGTAAAAGCACCACAAATTAACACAAAATTAACTTCATAATATTCAATTCATGTTAAGTACATGATACATAATATTCAATTCATCAAAAGACACCATTGGTCAATGCATTCGTTCAACATATATAGAAGAACATTATTTTTCTTCTCTCGAGTTATCTACCACCATTAAGGAAATACACAAGTCAGACATATAGGATGTGGCCTGTTACAGAATATGATGGCCAAATTACTAAGAAACTAATTGTTCGATCACTTGAATACTACAAACTATTATGGAAGAGATCAAATCTTTGATCCACAAGTCAATATCAACTTCCATATGAACAAAATGTGTCGGTGTTCTTATGAACAAAAGTGATCACTGGAACATCTTAAATTGGTTGTGGGCTTACTTTCTGTCTTCTATCCCGAAAAAGAACTTGTATGTTTGAGAATCATAGAAATGAGAATTTGTTCAAAATTTTGAGTTTTCTGCAATAAATAATTTCTAGGATTATTTGCACATAACTTTGAAATAAAATCGTGTCTACCATTTCCTACGTGCTCTCGATTCATCTCTAGTCTATTTGTGTACTCAATGATCTTAGTTCATCTATCTATATAGGCCACTAAATTTTGCACAGAACTAGCATAAATATTCAGATCCATTAGTATATGCAAGAACATAAGATGCTCGGTGATTGTGAATGCCAACAGACTGAGAGTATAGCATGCCATTTCGCCCTCATTATTCGCTTTTCCAAGGAAATGCCCTTTTCTAGTACAACTATGTGGCTGACAGCATGTTATCTGCATATACTATCATGAAAACATGCAATTTCATTTTTTTAATATATAATGGATGTGTGAATATTGCCTGACAAGATCAAAAATCAGCACTAGGTGGCAACTAGGTGTTAGGGCCGAGAGAGTGTATCGACCAGAGAGGGGTGAATGGAAGATTCAAAAATTCTTCCAAAACTTTGAATCAAAACCACACGCTGCAGCAGAATAAACTGAGTAGATCAAACAATGAAGATAAAAAGATAGAGCTGGACAAAAAGATAAGGTAAGGAGAGGACTAGGCAAATCTTTTGAAGAAAGATAATATGATAGTCCGAGAATAGTAACTCACAATTTTTACTATGATGACGGTAACACAGTATGCTAACAGACAAAATAGCATGAGAGAGCAAACAACAATAACAAATACGAACAAAAATGCTAACGAATGAATTAGGGAATGAATAACAATGAAATCACATATTGAGATGTAGACGATGAATGAATGTATGAATGAGAGAAATGCATACAAAATAGATAGGTCACACAAAAGTAAACATGGTACAGATATGAGGAGATGATCATGATAGCTATCAAACCACAGAGCACTAAAGATAAACTACTGAAGGTATTGCCGTTGAGTAGAATGAACCAATGGTGCTCGATGGGACATAAGGATTTGGTAGACCAGTTCGCCCTTCTGCAAAAGGACTACGTCTGGTTGGCGTGACTTGTGATTAGACACAGGAGCAAATCTCTCCCTGTCCTATTCTCCTTCAACCCGAAGCTGATTATGAATGAAATATGCCCTAGAGGCAATAATAAAGTTGTTATTTTATATTTCCTTACATCATGATAAATGTTTATTATTCATGCTAGAATTGTATTAACCAGAAACTTGATATATGTGTGGATACATAGACAGAACACCGTGTCCCTAGTAAGCCTCTACTAGACTAGCTCGTTAATCAAAGATGGTTAAGTTTCCTAGCAATGGACATGTGTTGTCATTTGATGAACGAGATCACATCATTAGGAGAATGATGTGATGGACAAGACCCATCCATTAGCTTAGCATATTGATCGTTCAGTTTTATTGCTATTGCTTTCTTCATGTCGAATACATATTCCATCAACTATGAGATTATGCAACTCCCGGATACCGGAGGAATGCATTGTGTGCTATCAAGTGTCACAACATAACTGGGAGATTGTAAAGATGCCCTACAAGTATCTGTGAAGGTGTTTGTTGGGTTGGCATAGATCGATACTAGGATTTGTCACTCCGAATATCGGAGGGGTTTCTCTGGGCCCTCTCGGTAATGCACATCATAAGAAGCCTTGCAAGCAATGTGACTAATGAGTTAGTTGTGGGATGATGTATTACAGAACGAGTAAAGAGACTTGCCGATAATGAGATTGAACTAGGTATGAAGATACCGAAGATCAAATCTCGGGCAAGTAACATACCGATGACAAAGGGAATAACGTATGTTGTCATTACGGTACGACCGATAAATATCTTCGGAATACATGGGAACCAATATGAGCATCCAGGTTCCGCAATTGGTTACTGGCCGGAGAGGTGTCTCGGTCATGTCTACATAGTTCTCTAACCCATAGGGTCCGCACGCTTAATGTTCGATGACGATTTTGTATTATATGAGTTATGTGATATGGTGACCGAATGTTGTTCGGAGTTCCGGATGAGATCACGGACATGGCGAGGAGTCTCGAAATGGTTGAGAGGTAAAGATTCATATATAGGACGATCATATTCGGACACAGGAAGTGTTTCGGGGTGTACCGGGTACATATCGGAGTACCGGGGGGGGGGGGGGTTACGGGAACCCCCTGGGGGATAAATGGGCCTTATGGGCCATATGAGGGGAGCACACCAGCCCACAAGGGGTGGTGCACCCCCTAAGGAAGGAGTCCGAATAGGAGAAGGAGGAGGGGGTTCGGCCCCCCCTTTCCTTCCTCCCCCTCTCTTCCCTTTTCCCCCTTCTGGTATTAAGGAAAGGGGGGCAAATTGGACTAGGGGCCCAAGTAGGATCCCTCCTACTTGGGGCGCCCCATTGCAGCTCCCCTCCCCTTCCCACCTATATATACGTGCGGAGGGGGCGCCTAGAACATACACCAACAATTGTTAGCCATGTGCGGCGCCCCCCTCCACAGTTTACGCCTCCGATCATATCTTTATAGTGCTTAGGCAAAGCCCTGCGCGGATCATTTCACCATCACCGTCACCACGTCGTCGTGCTGACGGAACTCTCCCTCGACACTTTGCTGGATCAAGAGTTTGAGGGACGTCATCGAGCTGAACGTGTGCAGAACTCAAAGGTGCCGTACGTCCGGTGCTTGATCGGCCGGAATGAGAAGAAGTTTGACTACATCAACTGGGTTATCAAACATTTCTGCTTTCGGTCTACGAGGATACGTGGACACACTCTTCCCCTCTCGTTGCTATGCATCTCCTAGATAGATCTTGCGTGAGCGTAGGAATTTTTTTGAAATTGCATGCTATGTTTCCCAATAGTGGCATCCGAGTCAGGTCTATGCATAGATGATATGCATGAGTAGAACACAAAGAGTTGTGGGCGGTGATCGTCATACTGCTTACCACCAATGTCTTATTTTGATTCGGCAGTACTGTTGGATGAAGCCGCCCGGACCAACCTTACATGACCACGTTCATGAGACTGGTTCCACCGACAGACATGCAACTAGTTTTTCATAAAGGTGGCTGGCGGGTGTCTGTTTCTCCAACTTTAGTTGAATCGAATTTGACTGTGGCCGGTCCTTGTTGAAGGTTAAAACAACAAACTTGATAAATCACCATTGTGGTTTTGATGCGTAGGTAAGAACGGTTCTTGCTAGAAGCCCGTAGCAGCCACGTAAAACTTGGAACAACAAAGTGGAGGACGTCTAACTTGTTTTTGCAGGGCATGTTGTGATGTGATATGGTCAAGACATGATGTTATATATGTTATTGTATGAGATGATCATGTTTTATAAAAGTTACTGGCAACCGGCATGAGCCTTATGGTTGTCTCTTTATTGTATGAAATGCAAATGCCATGTAATTGCTTTACTTTATTACTATGCGTTAGCGATAGTTGTAGAAGCAATAATTGGCGAGAAGACCACGATGCTACGATGGAGATAAAGGTGTCAAGCTAGTGACGATGGAGATCATGACGGTGCTTTGGAGATGGAGATCAAAAGCACAAGATGATGATGGCCATATCATGTCACATATTTTGATTGCGTGTGATGCTTATCTTTTATGCATCTTATTTTGGTTAGTACGGCGGTAGCATTATAAGATGGTCCCTCACTAAAATTTCAAGGTATAAGTGTTCTCCCTGAGTATGCACCGTTGCGACAGTTCGCCATGCTGAGACACCACGTGATGATCAGGTGTGATAGGCTCTATGTTCACATACAATGGGTGCAAGACAGTTTTGCACGTGCGGAATACTTAGGTTAAACTTGACGAGCCTAGCATGTACAGACATGGCCTCGTAACACTGGAGACCGAAAGTTCGAACGTGAATCATATAGTAGATATGATCAATATAGAGATGTTCACCATTGATGACTACTCCATCTCACGTGATGATCGGACATGCTTTAGTTGATTTGGATCACGTAATCATTTAGATGACTCGAGGGCTGTCTATCTAAGTGCGAGTTCTTAAGTAATATGATTAATTGAACTTAATTTATCATGAACTTAGTCCTGATAGTTTTTGCATATCTATGTTGTAGATAAATGGCCCGTGCTACCATTCCCTTGAATTTTAATGCATTCCTAGAGAAAGCTAAGTTGAAAGATCATGGTAAAAACTACACGCACTGGGTCCGTAACTTGAGGATTATCCTCATTCATGCATAGAAGAATTATGTCCTTGATGCACCGCTAGGTGAAATTCCTGCTGCAGGAGCAGATGGTAATGTTATGAACGTCTGGCAAGCTCGATCTGATGACTACTCGATAGTTCAGTGTGCCATGCTTTACGGCTTAGAATCAGGACTTCAAAGACGTTTTGAATTTCATGAACCATTTGAGATGTTCTAGGAGTTGAAGCTAATATTTCAATGAAATGCCCGAGTTGAGAGATATGAAGTCTCCAACAAGTTCTATAGCTGCAAGATGGAGGAGAACAGTTCTGTAAGTGAACACATACTCAAAATTTCTGGGTATCATAATCATTTGACTCAGCTGGGAGTTAATCTTCCACATGATAGTGTTATTGACAGAGTTCTTCAATCACTGCCCCCAAGCTACAAAGGCTTCGTGATGAACTATAATATGCAAGCGATGGATAAGACAATTCCCGAGCTCTTCGCTATGCTCAAAGCTGCGGAGGTAGAAATCAAGAACGAGCATCAATTGTTGATGGTTAACAAGACCACTAGTTTTAAGAAAAAGGGCAAGGGAAAGAAGGGGAACTTCAAGAAGAATGGCAAGCAAGTTGCCACTCCCGGGAAGAAGCCCAAGTCTAGACCCAAGCCTGAAACTGAGTGCTTCTACTGCAAAGGGATTGGTCACTGGAAGGAGAACTGCCCCAAGTATTTGGCGGATAAGAAGGATGGCAAAGTGAACAAAGGTATATTTGATATACATGTTATTGATGTGTACCTTACTAATGCTCATAGTAGCGCCTGGGTATTTGATACTGGTTTGGTTGCTCATATTTGTAACTCGAAACAGGGGCTACGGACTAAACGAAGATTGGCTAAGGACGAGGTGACGATGCGCGTTAGGAATGGTTCCAAGGTCGATGTGATCGCCGTCGGCACGCTACCTCTACAAGTACCTTTGGGATTAGTTCTAGACCTGAATAATTGTTATTTGGTGCCAACATTGAGCATGAACATTATATTTGGATCTTGTTTGATGCGAGACAGTTATTCATTTAAATCAGAGAATAATTGTTGTTATATTTATATGAGTAATATCTTTTATGGTCATGCACCCTTGAAGAGTGGTCTAGTTTTATTGAATCTCGATTGTGGTGATAGACATATTCATAATATTGATGCAAAAAGATGCAAAGTTGGTAATGATGGTGCACCATATTTGTGGCACTACCGTTTAGTTCATATTGGTGTAAAGCGCATGAAGAAACTCCATGGAGATGCGCTTTTGGAATCACTTGATTATGAATCATTTGTGCTTGCGAACCATGCCTCATGCGCAAGATGACTAAAACTCCGTTCTCCGGGACAATGGAGCGCGCTACTGACTTATTGGAAATAATACGTACCGATGTATGTGGTCCGATGAGTGTTGAGGTTCTCGGTGGGTATCGTTATTTTCTGACCTTCACAGATGATTTGAGAAGATATGGGTATATCTACTTAATGAAAAACAAGTCTGAAACATTTGAAAAGTTCAAAGAATTTCAGAGTGAAGTTGAGAATCATCGTAACAGGAAAATAAAGTTTCTACGATCTGATCACGGAGGCGAATATTTGAGTTACGAGTTTGGCCTTGATACGTCTCCAACGTATCTATAATTTAGGAAGTATTCATGCCAATATATTATCAATCTTGGATGTTATACAATCATTTTATAGCAACTTTATATCATTTTTTGGGACTAACCTATTGACCCAGTTGCCCAGTGCCAGTTGCTGTTTTTTGCTTATTTTTACATCGCAGGAAATCAATATCAAACGGAGTCCAAACACCGCGAAACTTTTATGGACCAGAACACCACCAGTGGGCCAGAGCAGCACCTGGGAGGTGCCACGAGGGGGGCACAACCCACCAGGGTGCGCCTGGGGGCCTAGGCGCGGCCAGGTGGGTTGTGCCCACCTCGGTGGCCTGCCGCACCACCCCCTCTTTTCCCTATAAATTCCCAAATATTCAAAAAAAACCTTGGGGTAACCCTAGATCAGAAGTTCCGCTGCCGCGGGCCTCTGTAGCCACCGAAAGCCAATCTTGACCCCGTTTCGGCACTGATGACCCACAAGTATAGTGGATCTATCGTAGTCCTTTCGATAAGTAAGAGTGTCGAACCCAACAAGGAGCAGAAGGAAATGATAAGCAGTTTTCAGTAAGGTATTCTCCGCAAGCACTGAAATTATCGGTAACAAATAGTTTTGTGATAAGGTAATTCGTAACAGGTAACAAGTAACAAAAGTAAACAAGGTGCAACAAGGTGGCCCAATCCTTTTTGTAGCAAAGGACAAGCCTGGACAAACTCTTATATAAAGGAAAGCGCTCCCGAGAACATATGGCAATTATTGTCAAGCTAGTTTTCATCATGCTCATATGATTCACGTTCGTTACTTTGATAATTTGATATGTGGGTGGACCATTGCTTGGTTACTGCCCTTCCTTGGACAAGCATCTCATTTATGATTAACCCCCCTTGCAAGCATCCGCAACTACGAAAGAATAATTAAGGTAAACCTAACCATAGCATGAAACATATGGATCCAAATCAGTCCCTTACGAAGCAACGCATAAACTAGGGTTTAAGCTTCTGTCACTCTAGCAACCCATCATCTATCTACTTATTACTTCCCAATGCCTTCCCCTAGGCCCAAACAATGGTGAAGTTTCATGTAGTCGACGTTCACATGACACCACTAGAGGAAAGACAACATACATCTCATCAAAATATTGAACGAATACCAAATTAACATGACTACTTATAACAAGACATCTCCCATGTCCTCAGGAACAAATGTAACTACTCACAAATCATATTCATGTTCATAGTCAGAGGGGTATTAATGTGCATAAAGGATCTGAACATATAATCTTCCACCAAATAAACCAACTAGCATGAACTACACGGAGTAATCAACACTACTAGCAACTCACAGGTACCAATATGAGGTTTTGAGACAAAGATCAGATACAAGAGATGAACTAGGGTTTGAGAGGAGATGGTGCTGGTGAAGATGTTGATGGAGATTGACCCCCTCCCAATGAGAGGATCGATGGTGATGATTTCCCCCTCCCGGAGGGATGTTTCCCCGGCAGAACAGCTCCGCTAGAGCCTTAGATTGGTTCCGCCAAGTTTCCGCCTCGAGACGGCGGCGCTTCGTCCCGAAAGATTCCTTATGATTTTTTATAGGGCAAAAGACACCTTATACCAGAAGATCGGCATCGGGGGGCTTCCAGGTGGCCCACGAGGCAGGGGGGCGTGCCCTCAACCCACGTGGATAGTGGGTGGCCCCCCTCTGGTGCTTTCTTTGCCCAATATTTTTAATATATTCCAAAACTGACTTTCGTGGAGTCTCATGACTTTTTGAGTTGTGCAGAATAGGTCTCTAATATTTGCTCCTTTTCTAGCCCAGAATTCCAGCTGCCGGCATTCTCCCTCTTCATGTAAAACTTGTAAAATAAGAGAGAAAAGTCATAAGTATTGTGACATAATGTGTAATAACAACCCATAATGCAATAAATCTCGATATAAAAGCATGATACAAAATGGACGTATTAGGCACTCTGCCGGAGGGGGAAATCATCACTGGTGGCCATCTTCATCATCCCGATGGCCACCATGATGAGGAGGGAGTTGTCCACCCTCGAGGCTGAGGGTTTATACGAGTAGCTATGTGTTTAATCTCTCTCTCTCTCTCTCTCTCTCTCTCTCTCGTGTTCCTGAGATATCATGATCTTGATTTATCGCGGGCTTTGTTAATATAGTCGGATCATATGGTGTTTTTCCCTCTCTATCTTGTTGTGATGAATTGAGTTTTTCCCTTTGAGATTTCTTTGTTATCGGATTGAATACTTTAATGGATTTGAGAACACTTGATATATGTCTTGCATATGAATACTCGTGGCGACAATGGGGTATCATATTGATTCACTTGATATGTGTATTGGCAGTCAACTCGCAGATTCCCGCAGTGACATTGGGGTAATCTACGCATAGGGGTTGATGCACGTTCTCGTCTTTTGTTTCTCCGGTAGAAATCTTGGGCACTCTTTGAAGTTCTTTGTGTTGGATTGAGTATTATGAATCTGAAGTTATTTGGTGTTATTTTAGTACGAACTCTTGGGTAGATTAATCGGAAAGAATAGCTGCGAGGTGGTTTCGTACCCTACAAATGATTTCTTCTTATGCTCTCCGCTAGATAGGAACTTTGGAGTGATTCTTCGTTGCACGTTGAGGGATGATTATATGATCCAATTATATTAGCACTGTTGACAGATTGCACTAGTGAAAGTACAGACCCTAGGCCTCATTTTTAAGCATTGCAATACCATTTTTGTGCCCGTTTACTATTTGCTACCTTATTGTTTTTTATTTATTCAGATCATAAAAATATATTTCTACCATCCATATTACACCTGTATCACCATCTCTTTGCCGAACTAGTGCACCTATACAAATTACCATTGTATTCAGTGTGTTGGGGACACAAGAGACTTTTTATTATTTGGTTGCAGGGTTATTTGAGAGATACCATCTTCATCCTACACCTCCCATGGATTGATAAACCTTAGGTCATCTACTTGATGACAAATTGCAACTGTCCTACAAAACTCTGTGCTTGGAGGCTCAACACGTGTCTAGAAGAATAAAGTTGCATAGTAGACATCAAGCTCTTTTCTGGCGCCGTTGCCGGGGAGGTGAGTGCATGAAGGTATATCTTTAGATCTTGCAATTGAATCTTTTAGTTTCTTGTTTTATCACAAGTTTGGTTTATAAAAGAAAACTACAAAAAATGGAATTGAGGTTGCATCACATTATTGATCATCTTTATAATATCTTTCTTGAAAATGATGGATCGAAAAATTGTGCTCAGTTCTTAGAAGAAGTCAATAAAATGTTTGGCACAAAATATTTGAATGATGAGCATGATTGCAATGTTGTTAGATTGAATTCTCTGGATATCCAAAATGCTAATGATGATTGCACAAGTCATGACAAAAATGTTTCTTATAAGCATGTCAATTTTTGTGGAGTGCATAAAGTTTGTGAACATGTACCTTATAGGGAAGATAGATTTTGCAAGAAGCATAAACATGATAGAGCCAATTCTTTGATCTGATAGACGAATTCGCTACAAAATTATGTTCTCTTTGTCCTACTACTTGTGAACTTTGCAATAAGGTTGGTTATTTTAATTTCCAATGCATGCTTTTTCATGATCGAATCGTGTCCAAATATTGCAATAACTTGATCACCATTGAACTTTTTAATGAGCTTTGTCTATTTTTGGGGAGTGAAGAATTGACACATAAAAATAGTTGGTTTGAATAGTTCATTCTCACGGATGACATTGAAACCAAACTAAAGAATTTCTATAGGTTTTGCATGGTAAATTGCAATGAGAATGCTTATATTGCCAACTATAGAAAGATGGGAAAACCCGTAGAATATAAAAGGAATACTAATAAAGGGTAAAGATTTCCACTTTCCCTCCTATTGTCTCTCATGATGAAATATGTAACGAGGAGGAGCTTATTATCCAATCAATCTCTTCAACAAGAAGCTTGAAAAAATTAATTAAACCCACACATGATATGGTGAAGAAGAAGAAAAGTATAATAAATAATAGAGGTAAAAAGATATCTCTCCCAAATAGTGTTGCTCCTATTATTGTTGTGCCTCATGAAAATGAATCAAAAATAATGGTAGAAGATGATTGTGACGCCCCCGATTCAATCGTACACTAATCATACACGCAAACGTGTACGATCAAGATCAGGGACTCACGGGAAGATATCACAACACAACTCTACAAATAAAATAAGTCATACACACATCATATTACAAGCCAGGGGCCTCGAGGGCTCGAATATAAGAGCTCGATTATAGACGAGTCAGCGGAAGCAACAATATCCGAGTACAGACATAAGTTAAACAAGTTTGACTTAAGAAGGCTAGCACAAACTGGGATACAGATCGAAAGAGGCGCATGCCTCCTGCCTGGGATCCTCCTAAACTACTCCCGGTCGTCGTCAGCGGGCTGCATGTAGTAGTAGGCACCTCCAGTGTAGTAGTAGTCGTCATCGACAGTGGCGTCTGGCTCCTGGACTCCAACGTTTGGTCGCAGCAATCGGGTATAGGAAAGGGGAAAAGGGGGGAGCAAAGCAACCGTGAGTACTCATCCAAAGTACTCGCAAGCAAGGAGCTACACTACATATGTATGCATTGGTATCAAATGGAAAAGGGGGGGTATCATATGTGGACTGAATTGCAGAATGCCGGAATAAGAGGGGGATAGCTAGTCCTTTCGAAGACTACGCTTCTGGTATCCTCCATCTTGCAGCAGAAGGAGAGATTAGATGGTAAGTTCACCAAGTAACATCGCATAGCATAATCCTAACCGATGATCCTCCCCTCGTCGCCCTGTGAGAGAGCGATCACTGGTTGTATCTGGCACTTGGAAGGGTGTATTTTATTAAGTATCCGGTTCTAGTTGTCATAAGGTCAAGGTACAACTCCAAGTCGTCCTGTTACCAAAGATCACGGCTATTCGAATAGATTAACTTCCCTGCAGGGGTGCACCACATTTCCAACACGCTCGATCCCCTTTGTCCGGACACACTTTTCTGGGTCATGCCCGGCCTAGGAAGATCAACATGTCGCAGCCCTACCAAGGCACAACAGAGATGTCAGCATGCCGGTCTAAATCCTATGGCGCAGGGTCTGGGCCCATCGCCCATTGCACACCTGCACGTTGCGTTCATGACTAGTGAGCAGACCTAGCAACCTCCATTACAAAGGAACACTACTAGGGAAAACCCTATACACAGAATCTTAGCAGCAACGCGGCTCAAAAAGGAGCGTTGCTGCTAATTAGCAGTAGCGCGGGCGTGGAAAACCCGCTACTGACAAGTGCTTAGCAGTAGCGCGCTCGGCATAACCCGCGCTGCTACAAATATCGACCGACAGTGCCCACCCAACTGCATTTAGCAGCAGCGCGGTGCCGCGAGCCACGCTACTGCTATAGCTGTAGAAGTAGCGTATTTTTTCTGAGGTCGCTGCTGCTAATTTTCAAATCGGACACACTTTTTGTCCCGGTTAGCCGTAGCGCTTGTACCGAAAGCGCGCTGCTGCTACTTTCTTAGCAGCAGCGCGTTTTACGTACTGCGCTACTGCTAATCCGCACCCACCACCTTTTCCCCACCCGTCCTCCCCAACCCCCTCCTCTCCCTTTCCCCTACCTCTCCCACTCTCACTCTTCTTCTTCCTCAATACTTCTCCCCCATTACTCTCCCTCTTCTACCTACCTTTCTCTCTCTCTCTTCATTACTCCTACCTAACTACACCACCTCCATTAATGCATCTCCTTTCTCTTTTTCCTTCCCCCTCCACTAGTTGAAGTTGTCTCCTCCCAAGTTAGGTAGCTAGGTAGATGTAGCATTTAGTTAAGTGACCTATTTGCCCCCTAACTAGATCTATCTTTGTCAAGAAGAGCTTTGTGCACTTTTGATCTCCCTACATCATCATCTCCACCGTGTGCTCGATCTCGATATAGGTGATTAAAATTTCATGCTTTTGCAAAATGGAAATATGTTTATGTGTGTGATATGTTTATGGAAATTGTGTGTGTGGCATGAGTTGATGCCAAATTGTGCTTTTGAGTTGCGTATGTTTTGCCGAAATGTCGATTTATTTCTGTTTCGGTGAATTTTGGGGAAACTCTAGATCTATATATGTCCTATTTTAAAGGAAGGTCATGCCGAATTTTTGTATGACTTTGATGCATGCACACATTTTTCTAATCAATTTGTTTATTATTACCATGCAGAGTTGACGATGGTCAGTGGAACGATGGTGGACAGGTGGTTGCAGTCGGCGGTGCAGGACATGAAAGAAAATAACCGGACATAGGTTTTACGTCCATGTCGAAAATGCAAAGGAATAGTTTGGCTCGACCCCCATGACGATGGTCGTGTCGAAGCGCACCTGCTCATGACTGGTTTCATGGATGGCTATACTCGATGGATAATTGAAGATGAGGATGACGATGTTGAGGATGCCGACGGGGCATGCAATGATGACACGGGGCAAGACGAAGAGATGATCGATAATGGCGGCGGGGAAGAGGCCGGACATGGCAGCGGAGAAGGGGCCGGACATGGCGGCAGAGAAGGGGCCGAACATGGCGGCAGAGAGAACGACATGGACTCCACGCAGCAGAGTTCGTCGGTACTAAGTTCAGTCGTGCGGGACCCTCATGTTCAAGCATTGGTTCGCAAGGAGACGAGTACTGAGAGAGCTGCTTCTAGAGAGGAGGCTAAGCTGGAGCAACTGGTGGTAGACTCAAACACTCCATTGAATGATGGTTGCAATCCTGAGGTGACCCGCTTGAGTTTCATGCTCCAACTCCTGAAGACGAAGGCTAAAAACAAATGGACCGACACTAGCCTCGATGAGCATCTCAAGTACCTAAAGGATATTCTTACCGCGGGTAATCTATGTCCTAGTAGTGTTGCTGAGGCCAAGAAGATCGTGTGCCCTCTTGATCTGCCACACGTTAGATACCATGCATGCATCAACGATTGCATAATTTATCGGAAGGAGCACGCGGAAAAAACAAGCTGTCCGGTGTGCAATGCTTCTCGATACAAGAAGGTCGGGAATAAATGTCCCCAGAAAGTGGTATGGTACTTACCAATAACTCCCCGTCTCCAGAGGTATTTTGTAGATCCCAAGGAAACAAAGCTAATGCGCTGGCACGCGGAGAGGAAGAAGCCCGACGATGGAGATGATCCGAAGCTGAGACACGTCAAGGATGGAAGCCAGTGGAGAGCATTGAACAACTCCTATCGGTATTTTGAATGTGATGCAAGGAACATCGTGCTTGGTGCGTGTACCGATGGCACGAATCCGTTTGGCAACCAGAACACCAACCATAGCACATGGCCCGTGTTTGTATGGATGTACAACCTCCCCCCTGGTTGTGCATGAAATCGAAGTACATTCACATGAGCATGCTTATTCAAGGGGCGAAACAACCAGGAAATAATATTAATTTGTATCTGGGGCTACTTCAAGAGGAGTTAGACACATTATGGAAAACACCGGCCAAGACATGGGACGCCAGCAAAGGTGAGTATTTCAACATGAGAGCCGTGCTGATCACGACAGTGCAGGACTATCTCGGTTACGGATGTGTGGCATGCCAGGTGTGCCATGGATATTGCGAATGCACACGGTGCATGGATGATACGATGTCTCAGCAGCTAACGTCAAGGAAAGATGGCGGGTCTGGGAAAATCGTGTACATGGGGCATCAAAGATGGCTCAAACAGGACGACCCGTGGAGAAACCGTGGAGATCTATTCAATGGTCACGCTAAGCATCAAGGACCTCCACATAAGCGAAGCGGTGCCGAAATTGATGAGCTGTTGAAAAACTGGAAGGAGTGCCCCACGCCGGGAAAGACGATGGGAAAGGCGCTGGAGCCGCTGCTGAAGGTATGGAAGACGAGGTCTGTGTTCTGGGACTTGGAGTACTGGCACAAACTCGATACACCTCATTGCCTTGATCAAATGCATATCTGTAAGAATGTCCTTGAGAGCTTGCTTGCAACACTGAACATGCCGGATAAGACCAAGGATGGGCTGAAGGCAAGAAAAGACTTGCAAGATTTGAAACTCAGGGAAGATCTGCACATGCTGCCCCGTAAAATGTCAGATGAGACAGAGACGGAGACAGAGGCACGGGAGAAGAAGGGCAAGAAAATAAAGGAAGAGGATTATTGCCCCCCTTCTTGCTTCACCTTAAGTTAGGCTGAGATCAATCAATTCTTTAAGTGCCTTACCGGAGCCAAAGTTAGTTTCGGTTACTGTGGCAAGATAAACAGATATCTAGACACGGACAAGAAAAGGTTCAGCGGGATGAAGTCTCATGACTGTCATGTGATGATGATGCAGATACTACCAGTTGCCCTTAGAGGGATAATGGACAAGCACGTCCGTTACACGCTTATTGGTCTCTGCAACTTTTTTGACGTCATCTCTCGAAAGTCGATCAGTGTGAAGCAGCTCCGAAGGCTACAGGAAGAGGTCGTTGTGATACTGAATGAGCTTGAGATGTACTTCCCGCCCACGTTCTTTGACATGATGGTGCATCTGTGTGTCCATATTGTGGATGACATAGTAGACCTGGGGCCATCATTCCTGCACAACATGATGCCGTTTGAGAGGATGAATGGGATCATCAAAGGATTCGTTCGTAACATGTCCCGTCCGGATGGAAGCATCGTCCAGGGCTATGTGACACAAGAGTGCATCTCTTTCTGTGAGAATTTTCTATATGGCGCAGACCAGCCGCCTGGTGTTAGTGTTGGTTTGCCCGTTAACAAGCACAATGGGAGGCTCGAAGGAGAAGGTCACTGCAATGGTCGCAGGGAACTGCACGTGGCATACTCAGATCGACGCAACGACTTTGACAGAGCAAACTTGGTAGTGCTACAACACCTAGACGAGGTAGATCCTTTCATGGCACTGCACAAAGAAATTATCGCAAAGAAGTATCGTGACCGGGGGGTATGCAGGACGGACGCCGAAGTTACTAGAGAGAACAACAACACTTTTCTGCATTGGTTCAAAGAGCATATTATTGCTAATCCCCCGGAGGAGGGATCTAAGGACGGATTGCTCATATACGCCGTAGCACATGGCCCCTCGCCCAACCTCATAACCTATCAGGCATATGATATCAATGGATACACGTTCTACACGGAGGCCAAAGATATGGACAGTGATGATCAGAACTCAGGGGTGACGATGGAATGCATGACTGGCAGCGACAACGGTGCAACTGAACGATTTTATGGAAGGGTCGAGGAGATCTGGGAGCTTGACTACTCTAGATAGCACAACACGGCGATGTTCCGTGTCAGGTGGGCTAAGAATGTCGAAAGAGAAAACCGGATTTTCACTACCATGACTATACCCAACGCCAAGAGCGCTACCATGAACGCTATTGCCAAAAACGAGCCATGGGTACACGCTAAGCACGTGACACAATGCTTCTTCATAACCGACCCATGCAATCCCAGTCGTGTTGTCGTGAGGAGAGGCAAAAGGAACATCATTGGAATGGATGGAGTCGCCAACGAGGAAGACTATGATTAGTATGGCAACCCAATGAGGGAAGATGACGATGATGATGAAGTATACGTCAAAAGAAGAATCAATACTATATTACCTAAGAAAAATCGTACTCCATGGAAAAGGCAAAGTCACAATGAAGGGCTCAATTATTCTTCGACGAACAAGAAGGGAAAGAAGCTGACTCAAAAACGAAAACGTCAGCGCTGAGGAACCGTATGTTATCGGTCAAATGATGTAATATATATATATATATATATATATGTTCCTATTTTGTATACAAAGTTAGCCATTATTATGCATGGGGTCCAATGATGTAATATATATGTTCCTATTTTGTATACATATTTAACCGTCAAATGATGCAATATATATCGCCTTCCCTTCGTTCACTGCTCTCGGGAAATAAAAGTGGGAGAAAATAAAGGAAAAGAAAAAGGAAAACTGGCAGTAGCGTTTTCCTTATAAAACAGCTACAGTCAAGCTAGCAGCAGCGATTTCCTTATAAAACCGCTACAGCTAGTGAAGGTAGTAGAAGCGCGTTTTATATAAACCGCTACAACTAGTGAAGGTAGTAGCAGCGCGCTTTATCTAAACCGCTACAACTAGTGAAGGTAGTAGCAGCGCGTTTTGTCTAAACGCGCTACTGCTACATCCACTTAACCCAAAATTCTCGCTCTCCCTGCTTCATCCCGCCTCTTTTCCCCCCAAATCCCCACTCTCTCTTCCCCCATCGCACCACCGCGCCCCAGCGCTCGCCCCAGACCCCGGCCGACGCTCGCCCCCGAACCGGCCCCAGCGCTCGCCCCCGACCCGGCCCTCTCCCCGACCCCGGCGCTCGCCCCCGACCGCGGCGCGCTCGCCCCCGACCCGTCGGCCCTCGCCTCCCTCCTCTGCTTCCTCCCCTCCCAACCTCGGCCGTCGTCGGGCCTGCCTGCTCGCCCCTGCACCCTCTGTAAACCCCCCCTCTCTCTGCTAGCTAGGGTTCTTCGGTTAATTTACTTAGGTTTTAGTTAGGGCAGTAGGTTAATTAGGTTATCTATTTAGTTATGAATTTAGCTAGGTTTTAAAATAGGAAAGAAATTTAGGGTTAAGCAATTGTAGTTAAAAGAAAAGGCAGCATTTAAGCAATTGTCCAAATCAACATCCCTTGTTAAAGCAAATTTAGGTAGGCTAAATTTATATGCAAATTTGAAGTGGACATGTGATATTTGGATATGTCATGTTTTGGACATGTCATGTTTGGACTTTGAACATGTCATTTGGACATGTGATGTTTTGGTTCAATTCTGGTAAATGATCCGAGTGGCCTATGTTACGCCGGAATGTTGATTCATTTCTGTTCCGGTGAATTTCAGGTGCTCGATATGTCCATTTTTTTAGCAAAGGTCATGCCGAAATTTGCCATGAATAAAGGCATGATTTGTGCTACATAGTTGGCATATCGAGTGCTGGCACATAGATTTCTTTTTTATGTCATTTCTCATTTATTCATACTTTTAGAAATAAACAAGGACACTTAATCATAGGAAACATGTCGAACAACGAAGAAACTGGGCCTTCTGACCAAGATGCAGACGAGATGGATTATGAGGGTGAACAAGAGCACCTCGACTATTTGACTGCTAAGCAAGGTTTGCAGGTCGGCCTCGATGATGGTACTGACGCCGACATCGACACTGACGGTGCCGGCATCGATGGCGGCGCCGAGACCGGTGGGGAAGGTACCGGCGAGGAAGATACCGGCGGGGAAGGTACCGGCGCTGATGCCACTACCGAAAAGAGGAATCATAAGAAGCAGAGGATACGAAAACCTAACAAACTAGGGATTGGACGACTTGTGATCACAAAGATGGCACCTGGCAAGTTTGAGCCATTAGAGCCGAAAGAACCTCGCAAGTGCTATGGGAACCAAGCAGGATGCATCCTACGGGAATGCGCGAGCATCGATGACGATGACTTAAGGAGTAAAGAACATTTGACGCAGTTGCTCCTAACTAAGTTGCACAAGAGATTCAAGTTCCCCGACCGGGATGATAACATAGAACAACCATGGGATGATCCGAAGATGAAAAAGATTAACAATCACACCATGGGCATGTTTAGCAATGATTTAGCGTCCTGGAAAGGGAGGGTGAAACAAGCTATTGAGGCTAAGGAACCCCTGTCCAAGATTCCGGAGGAAAATCCGACACTTACGGAAGAGGAGTTTGAAAAGTTCAAGGACACTTGCACTACCGAGGCAGCCAAGGCTAAGGCTGCGAAATTCAAGAGCCTTCAGCAAAGGAACACGGGGAAGCATCGCCTCGGAAGCCATGGCTACCTCGGTAAAAGGCCCATATGGGATAAGGAGGACGCGGAACGTGAAGCCATGGGTCTCCCAGACCCCTTCGCGAAGTTCACCAACCCCTTGGAGCGTGACTTCATCAGGGCCCGCTACAAGTGGGACAAGGAGAAAAAGGTTTTTTACATGGACCAAATCACGAGGAAATTGATTAGTCTGCTGGAGAAGCATCACCAGCTTGCAGCCGAAAGCCCTACTTCTCCGATGAGGCCCAAGTGGGACACCCCTCTCAACCGGGCCTTGAACGAACTTAAGGGACTCCCTTTGGGCCAGCGGCCGCAATATGGTCGTGTACACGGCGCTAGAGATGGCGCCACGTGGATGGTGTTTTACAACGAGGGCCCAGAGGCCAAGAAGCACAAAAAGAAGTTTAGTCAGGCGGACATCGACGCGAAGGTGAAGCTTGCCGTCGAGAAAAAAGCAGCTGAGGACGCGGAAAAAACAGCTGAGGAGAAAAATGAGTTGCTACAGCAGGCAGTCAATGCAGCTGTAACTGCCTGCAGAAATGATTTCGCTACTAACTTGGTTCCAGCTATCATCAACTGGATGAAGGAAAATCCAGACAAGACGGTACATGATTTCCCGATGCCCAGTTTCGTCAGGAGCAACTCCATGAACAACAACAACACTGCACCATCACTTGCTCACGCAACCGAGCCTCCTCTCGCGGTTGCTCCCGCTCATAGCAGCCCGTCCTCAGTCTCTGGCGCGCTAGGTGGGCCTTCGTCTTTGGCTGAGCTCGACGCCGTCACGGTAATTACATGTCGCACCAACACACACACACACATATATATATATATAGAATATTCCATTTTAGTTGCCTTTCGGATGTTCTACGCCACATACATATGTGTTTGCAGGGCGAAGAAACCCCGTGCACCATACTCTACTTGATAAAAGGCCAGAAGGTCGACGTGGGAAAGGGGATGATATTGAACCCCTTGAAACCCACGTTCCACAACCAGCCGATCCCCGCTGGGCACTTCAGGGTTAGCTTGTCCAGTGTGAAATCGGGGCATGAGGCGTTGCCTCCTCCAGTACAGCATGTGGGAGAGGACGATGAGACCCCGCCGCGGACTAGAAGGTGCAAGGGTTGGGTGCTGCTATGGCCGAAGAATCTTATTCCTTTGGAGCCAGCCGAGAGCACACCAATAATCTCACATCAACAAGCATGTGCGGAGACCACCACCCCGCCTACGCAATTACCAGCTCCTGTAGTGCCGAGTGACAGCGGCGGATGACATGATGAAGGGGGTGCAATAGTACTGGCTGATGTAATCGGTCCTGTAGAAAAGAGAATGACTGTGACATAGATATGATGAGTCAACCATATGACGAATCGGGCTATGAGCATGCTAATGAGGATATGGATGATATGCCCGGGCAGGAAGGTCGTTGGAAGGATTGCAGAAAGTCTCTCTTCATGAATTCCTCATAGGACACGCCTGAAGATGTCGCCTCAACACAGGCTCAACTAGCCGGGGGTTGTACAATGCTTAGCCCGGGAACCCTGGGGCAGGGGTTAAGGAACGGTCTTGAAGGTGTGCCCAAGAAAAAGGAGAGGAAGAGATCAGGGAAGATAACTGCCTCCAAACAAGCCAGAGCACAAAGCAGCCAGACGATGCATTCTGAAGAGCGTGTACCCGTGAAAGGTGCGGCCATGCTCCATCTCACGGCGAGCTGATGCTACTGCTGAAACCGCTGGAGGCACTATCAGGGGATCTCAGAAGACAACACGACCATGTGCTGTCGACTAAGAAAAGCCTACTAGCCTCAAAGGATCCAGGATATCCGACATATGCGGCTCATGTTCCTGAGAGGAAGTGCTACGTCGAGACACAGCCCGCGGAGGTGTTCTTCCTGCGGTTTGACCATATCTTTGAGATGTTTCTGACAAGGCGGCTCGATTTTACAATCGTCCGCCTTTTTGCGCTACATATGAGCTCCATCATGAAGAGTGAAGAAGTCTCGCAAATTTGTGTGGCGGATCCGTACTACATGCACGAGTCTTTCTTGAGTCTCGACGACTTTGAGCATGAAACTGCTAGGGAGTACCTCCAAAACTTCATGGTACAGAATAAGGACTGGGAAATTGTCCTCGTGCCTTATTATCCAAAGTAAGTCAGTTCCGGACAACCCTTTCATACATTTCAATCATTCCTTCTCTCTCATATGGGGAATAATTTGAGGTGTATTTTCCCTGCAGCAACGGGTGCGCCGTCCTTATCGTTCTTTACCCGCAAGTCTCCCACGCCATGTATTTTGACCCTTCTAGAGACTACGAGAAAAAAGACTACACCCACATAATGAATATTCTAGATGATGCTCTCCAAGGCTTCAGCATTAGAGGTGGCCACATGCAGATCAGGAAACAAAGGAACAAGAAGATGGGTTTCGTGCATAAAACTATGTTCTCCTGCATCCATGTCCTAAAACCAATCAAGAAGGATGGATTCTACATCGTCCATCTCATGATTCAGTTCAACACGGATCACCAAAAGCTTCGCATGAGAAGCAGAAATGATGATCATATCCACAAGTGGCTAGAATCTCATGGAGAAGCGGATTATACACTTAGTGATGACTTCTTTCGCATCCAAAGCGACATTGCGACGATCATCATGAAAGAAGTCTTCGATGAGAAGGGGATATTCCACCACTGCCCTATATCGCGAGCTGACGTCCGAACTCGCATAGGCATGCAACTTCTAGAGCTCACGCCATTCAAGAAGCTAGGGTCCATCCTCGATGATATGGAAGGATGGAACTTATAGTGATTTTTTATGCCGATGATGATGATATGTGTCGGTTGAACTTGTATACTTTTTGTAGCGATGAAACTTTGTGATGTCCACGGTCCCTGCCGAACTTGCGTAATGCTACTTTGTTAGTTTGCGTACGATGACCTGCGTACCTCTAGTTTATTAATTTGCGTACTGTATGTTGCATCTAGTTGCTAACCCTTTCTTTTTCAGTGTTGCTCTAGTATATTTTGTTGCATATATATGATTGTACATCCTCTTCATGAACATGCATCTCTAACAGGTACCTAGTTTCTTGATGGCGAGATGGAAGTGCTATGTCGTGTCTAAAGGGAAGGTTCCGGGGATGTACAAGGAGTGGCATGAGTGTCAGGTGCAAGTGAATGGGTTCTCGGGCACCAGCCATAAAGGCTTCAAAAGCAGACAAGAAGGAGAAGCTAGTTACTTGAGGTTCACGCTAGCGCGAGAGAGGACTTGTAACCGCCACCTCATGTACTGCATAGTTCCGCTCTCACTCATAGTGATAGCTCTTCTGGCGTATAACTTTGTTTAGATGGATGACGTTTTAGTTGGAAGTATTCGAGACTTGCATGTATTGCTATTTTCGAGATGATGACAAGATACCACTTTGTGTTGGATGATGATTATGATAAGACTATTTGTCTGTATATGCTATGATTATATTTGTGGTCTCACAGGCATTTGTATGTGTATCATGATGACATTTGTATGTGCTAAAGATTCTTCTATAAAGCCTGTTCAAATACAAAACAAATATGCCGAAAAAACAAAAAACTACTAAACCTAGCAGTAGCGAGTGGAGAAAAGTTAGCAGCAGCGCGGTAGTAGCAGTAGCGCGCACAGGAGAAGCGCGCTATAGCTATTAACAGTTGCGAGCTTCCATTAAGCGCGCTGCTGCTACAATTGTGTAGCAGTAGCGCTGGTGAGCACGCGCTACTGCTACGTGTTAGCTGTAGCGCCGATCCGCGCGCTACTGATACACCTAAAACCCGCGCTGCTGCTAGCCTTTTCCCTAGTAGTGGAAGTTGCGTTACGCGGTCCAACCCGGCGCGCGCCGCTCAGTCGCTGACGTCACGAAGGCTTCGGCTGATACCACGACGTCGAGTGCCCATAACTGTTCCCGCGTAGTTGGTTAGTGCATATAGGACAGTAGCCAGACTCAGATCAAATACCAAGATCTCGTTAAGCGTGTTATCTTGAAGTAACTACGAACACCGACCAGAGTCAGGCCCACCTCTCTCCTAGGTGGTCTCAACCTGCCCTGTCGCTCCGCCTCAAAGTAACAGTCGGGGGCCGTTGGGAACTCAGGCCCACCACTACTTGGATGGAGCCACCTGCCCCTTCAGCCCCCACATCAGAATCACTTGCGGGTACTCAACGAGCCGACCCGACTTTAGTCACAACATGTAAAGTATGAAGTATAGTATATACCCGTGATCAACACCCGACGTGATCACGGCCTGATAGTATAGCATGGCAGACAGACAAGAATGTAGGGCCACTGATGATAAACTAGCATCCTATACTAAGCATTTAGGATTGCAGGTAAGGTATCAACAGCAGTAGCAACAATGACAGGCTATGCATCAGAATAGGATTAACAAAAAGCAGTAACATGCTACACTACTCTAATGCAAGAAATATAGAGAAGAGTAGGCGATATCTGGTGATCAGGGGGGGGCTTGCCTGGTTGCTCCGGCTAGAGAGAGGGGTCGTCAACACCATAGACGAACTGGGGGTCGCCGGCAGTCTCAGGGTCTACCGGAAAGAAGTAACGGAGGGGGAACACAATAAATAACAGAGCAATCAAAGCATCACAAAGCATAACATGGAAATATGATGGGTCGGGTGTGACCTAACGTAGTAGTAGGTGCACGTTCGCTAAGGGGGGGGGGACATCCGGGAAAGTATTCCCGATGTTTGATGTTTTCGGACAGACGAACCGGAGGGGGATTGTTGCACGTTCGCTATGCTAGGGATGTGTGATGGAAGAACGGACTAATAAACAGGCTATGCTAGGGATGTGTGATGGAAGAATGGGTTGCATATTCGGATTCGTCTCGTCGTTCTGAGCAACTCTCATATACAAAGTTTTTCCAACCGAGCTACGGTTTATTTTATATTAATTTTAAAAGATTTAAATTAATTTTAGCATTTATTTAATTAATTTAATTCAACATTATCCAGAACGGTGCTTGCTGACGTCACCATGATGTCAGCATGACGCAGCAGTTGGCTGGGTCAAACTGACGTGTGGGTCCCACATGTCATAGACTAAAGACTAATTATTTGTTAACATTTAATTAGCAGGTTTAATTAGAGTTAATTAGTTAACTAAACAGTGTTAATTAAGTTAATTAATTAAGTTAATTATTATTTATTTAATTAATTCATTTTTATTAATTTAATTACTTTTTTTTGTTTATTAATAACTTTTTTTAAAATGTTCTGTGGGTGAGGCCCCTTTGTCATAGGCCCCTGGGGGGCCTTAACGGGAACGGTTAGCGGGCGCTAACGCCCAGCCCAAAAGGGGCGCGCGGGGCGGGCGAACCCGGCTGGTGGCTGCGGGTACGGCGACGCGAGACGAGCGCGGAGGCCGTCGGGGCGTAGGCGAGTGGCGGAGGAAGGCAGCAAGTGGGGCGGCGTGGCAGCAGCGGCGGAGCCGGAGCGTGCGGCAGCGGGTGGCGCGGCGGATGCAGCAGCGAGGCGCGGTAGCAGCAGCGTGCATCAGGGGTCGCAGGGGGAGCGAGCGACGGCGAGCACGCCGGGGAGCTAACGGCGACTCGGGCGCGCGCGGCCACGCGTGAGCGGGCCAGGTGGGAATGCGCCGGGCGAAGCGGGAGGCGGCGGGCGCGCACAGCGGGGCAGTGGGCGACTGCGGCAGCGGCGGGCCACGGCGCAGTAGGCGAGCGAGGCCGAGAAGCCGCGGGCATGGCCGGCAACGACGTAGGCGGACGACGGCAGCCGCAGATGCCGTAGCAGCAGCAGGCACAACGCGGGCGGCAGGAGCGGCCAGAGGCGGAGGGAGCAGAGGCCAGGCGAAGCCGCGGTAAGGGCATACACGGGTGCACGCGTGAGTGCGCGGGCACGGGGCGCGGCGAGCACGGCTACCGGAAGGACGATGGGCGCGGTGACCTATGGGGGCAAGAGGAGGGGAGGACGGGGCTCACCGAGCCCTGTAGTTGAGCAAAGCGGGCTCGAGGAGGAGTCTGGGAGGTCCGGTGAGGCGGCACCGGCGACGGACAGGATGACGGCGATCCGCGACGGGGTAGGGGCGCCGTGTGTCGACGGCGTGCGACGAGGAGGGGGAGGAGGACGAGCGACGGAGTCGGGGAGACGGCGCTGACGACGGCGGGTAGCGGGGCGGCTCTGGCGGGGGGTTTCGGGCGGCAACGTAGCTACGGGGGCGACGGCGTCGTTCGACGGCGCTGAGCGGCCTCCTCCTCTAGATCCAATCGGGAGAGAGGGGGAAGATATTTCGGGGGGTGCGGGAAGTGGGGGTGTGTCGGTGAGCGGGTAATGGGGAAAGGATAAGGGTGCGGGGTGGGCCGCAGCTGGGCCGACCTGTGGCCTGCTGGGCCGAAGCCCAGGGGGATGGGGGTATTCGACTTTTTTTGTTTATTTTCTCTTTTCTTTTACTTATTCTTTTCTGTTCTATTTTAGTTTACACATTATTTTTAGTTTATTAAAATATGACATTAGCTCCTAAAACAATGTTTCAACATAACCCACTGCCATAAAAGTTTTACCCCAAAATAAAAATGGTCTAGTATTTTTGAAAGTTTAATAGACATTTATTTAATTGCTTTAACTACTGTTTTAATCATTTTGGAATACTTAAACCTTTTATAAAAACTTGGTTTCTTCACCAACAAAACTTATGATTTATTTGCCATAGTTTACACATGTTAGTTTGACATTTGAAAAGTTTTATTTTTGACTTTATTTTAAGTTTTGAATTTGAATTGTTTGCAAATCAACGAGACTCTAACAATAGTAAACTTGGTGACGTGGCATCATTAGTGGGAGATTACTGTAGCTTAACTACTGGGGCGTTACAAATCTCCTCCACTACAAGAAATCTCATCCCGAGATTTAAGAGCTGGAGTAAGGAGGAAAGTTTTGGTTACGAAATTCTAACGGATCTTCTCGGTCTTGGTTGCTCTTCTCGAAGAGGTCGATCCATAGGGCTGATGTCTTCAGTCCTATGCATCAATGCATCATGATGAGGTTGTCGTCCTTTCTTCAGGAACCCCACCGTACTTACGATAATGCTAAGGGGTAACTTCGTCAGAACGGGCCTCTACATGGTTGCTCAGCCGGTAGATAACACCAGGGAAGGTGGCGGAAAGTAACTCTCGAATTGAGACTTAAGAAAACATCGAGAACAAGTAAGATGGTGCAATAAGAAGTTTTGAGTGGATAGGCAATCGTTTATTGCCTGAAACAAAGTGTGAAAGGGGTTCAGAGCAACAACAATAAGTATTGTGTCTGATACCAGAATTGATCACTAGGAAGGTGGCTGGCGAATTACATACGAAACGAAGCGCAAGGGATAACTTCGAAACAGGGATGTACAGGAGAGTCAGGTTTCGATCCTGTGGAACTCTGGGTTATGGGCCCACTATGTGGTTACAAGTAGGAAGGTCGATGACATCTTGTACGATCATGTAAGCCAGCACTACTAGGGAAAAGCCTACCAGCAGTGAGGGTTTTGGGCCTCTCAGTAGCGCGGGCACCAGCACTACTAATAAGGCGCTACAGCTAACGTATAGCAGTAGCGCCGTTTGTCCCACGCTACTGCTATACATGAATAGCTGTAGCGCTCTTTGGGAAAGGGCGCTACTGATATTATCTGCAGCGCTGTTTACTGGAACGCGCTACTGACAATGCGGTGCTACTGCTAAATTTCCCCCCTCGCTACTACTAGTTTATTTATTAGTTTTTTCCTGCATATTTGTTTTGTATTTGAATAGGCTTTATACAATAATCTTTAGCATATCATACACATACAAATGTAATCATAGCATATACATACAATTAGTCTCATCAAATCATGTCATCATCCAACACAAAGTGGTCTCTCGTCATCATCTCGAAAATAGCGATACAAGTCTCGAATGATATGCAAATACATCATTATCCATCTAAACAATGATATACGCGAGAAGAGCTATCACTTTGAGAACATGAGTTCGTATCCCTCTTTCGCATTAGCGTGAACCTCTAAACTAACTACTGCCTGTCGCTCAGAAACCGGAAGGGCCTGACACTCCGGCCACTTGTCGTATATATACTCCTAGCATAGCACTTCTTCGCCATCTATGATCTATGCACCTGCATCATCACATGAGTCGATGATATGCAACATATATAGTTGAGCAACAGAAAGAGACAGACTTGGCAAAAATAAAAACAACATATCATAAGCATAAATAACAAAGTTCATCGTACCCCAAAATGCCCTAACTAGAGTAATTTTCGTTAGCCGAGGAGGAGGACGGTTTAATTACATCACAAATAAAGTTTCACCGCGCATAACTCAAAGTTTTGTCATACAGAAAGTATGGACTAAACGGACACATTGTCATATATCGACAATCACTCCAACATGTCGTTCCATCCATCCAAGTCAGGGAGATAGTCCCCGAGCCTAGTGAAAGGCTTCAGGTCAAGACGCTGAGAGGCTATCCATGTTTGGACGTCTTCCCGCGACATTTGTCCTTCTCCGTAGAACAACCCTGTTTTTCCGACGACCTCCTTCATGATGATTTGGGCAAGTTCGCGCTGGATGTTATAGAACTCAGCTCGAAGTCAATGATCCTCGATATCTCCTATGTCCTTTTCCCATTGCAGAATATGGGCATCACTGGAAGAAGGTGCCATGCGAAGGTTCTGGTGATCCCGTCTGTACTCCAACATGTGGTGTAGGACATAGAATCCATCATTAAGAGAATCGTCCGGTTGCTGGATGCAGCAGAAGTTGGTCTTATGGCCGAAGGCGACCCTGCCGCCCCTCATCTTCTTGTCCCTGACCTCCCCACCCAGTGATTGGTAGTGATACATAGCACTATCGAGAACATCCTTGATGTGGGTGTAATACTTTTTGTGAATGTTCTTCGACGTGTCCAAGTAAAGAGCGTGGGAGAATCGGGGGTAGAGGATGATGAGGACGGCGCACCCGCCGCTGCGCAAAATAAGTCCTCAAATTAATTAGCCTCCACCGTGCAAATGAATGATTGAAATCGAAGGAAGGATAGCTGCACGGATGACTTACACGGGATGATAAGGCACGAGAATTGCCCCCTTGTCCTTATTGGTGAGCATGAAACTGACGATGTAATCCCTCGCGTATTCACGGTGATTTTCGCAGACTCCCAAGAAGCCCTCGTGCATGTAGTACGGGTCAGCGACACAGATATGGGATATCTGCTCAACCCCGATGATGTAGTTCATGTGCAAGGCATAAAGGCGGACAAACATAAAATCCAGCTTCTTCACGTGAAACATGTTGAATATGTAATCGAATCGGAGGAAGAACTTATCCGTGGGGAAGCTGTCGACGTACGACATTTGCCGCGGAACGTTAACCACGTAGAGTGGGTATCCTGGATCTTTTGAGGCGATGAGGTCTTTCTCTACCCGCAGCACATCGTCATGAAGTCTCTTTAGATCACCGAATCTAGCCCGTAGCGCTGTTGCAGGTAGGATTGGTTGACCGGGGATATGCCATTTATCTGCACCGGGGATATCTATACGGTCCTGAAGCCGAGGCTGCTGAGGCTGCTGGATCATATAAACAGCTTTTTTGCCTTTCCTCGCTCTCTTCCTAAACTTATTTACTGCCGGAAGGTCGTCCATAATATGTTGAGACGGCAATTCAGGCACCGACTCATAACGCTCAAACCCTGAGGAGGCGCCAGTATAGACATACTGTTCAGCAGCGCCATCGTCGTCCTCATCCGGCTAGGCACTGGCCATGGAAACCTTGAAGACGTTCGGGGGGATCGGCCGGCTGTGGAACCATGGTTCCTTCGGCTCCATTATCGTCGCCTTCCCCACGTCCACCTTCTGGTCGCCGATGGTGTACAATATGGTGCATAGGGTTTCGTCGGCCTGCAAAGAAAAGTCTGCGACGTGAGACATCCGAAAGGCAACAAAAACGGGAGATTCTACATTTATATTGAAGGGGGCCGGTATGACAGATACCGTGAGGGCGTTGAGCTCAGCCAAAGACGAAGCACCGCCTAGCACGTCCGGTGCGGGAGCAGGTGCAGCTGCAGGTGCTGGTGCAACGCTAGTCGAGCTGCTCCATGGCAAGAAGTCAGCAAGGGGAAAGTCTGCTGCATCTTTTTTTGGATTTTGCCTGGTCCAATTGAAAACGGCCAGAACCAAGGTAGTAGAAATATCTAAAGCCACCTTTTTTGCGGCAGCTACCGCTGTTGCGACTGTCTCAGTTGATTTCTTCTCAACCGCAATCTCAACCCTCTTGTCGATGTTTTCTTCATTTAACCTCCGTCTTTCCTTTCTCTCCTCCATCGTCTCATGGTAGTACTTCTTCCACGTGGCACTGTCTCCGACACCGTGCACGCGTCCATACGACGGTCGAGTATCCACCGGTTGTTGTTTCAATATGTTCAACGCCCGGTTGAATGGAGTGTCCCACTTGGCCCTCGCCAATGCCTCAGACGGCAAGTCGCTTTCGGCCGCAATCCTGTGCTGCTCTCTCTGCAAAAGGCACAACGATCATTTACAAATATGACTAACGTGTGCAGTCGAATTGATCAGAAACTAAAATTACCAACAGTCTCATGAACTCCGTAATGACCGGTGTTGTCTCGTAAACCTTTTTCACTGGGTCCCAACGGTGCCGGGCCCTGAGGACGTCATGCTCCTGCGGGGCGGCGAACTCCGCCAAGGGGTCTGGGATGCCCAGACTCGCGGCTTCCGCATCCTCCTTGGCCCATTTGGACCTCTTTCCGCCGTAACCACGGCTTCCAAGGTGGTGGCTCCCAATGTTCCTCTCTTGAAGCCCCTTCATGTACTTAGACTTTTTTTTGGCATCTTCGGCCTCGCAAGCCTCCTAGAATATTTGAAACTACTCTTCCGTGATTGTCAGATTATCCTTTACAATCTCGGAGTAGGGTTCCTTCTTGTCGATGATCCTTGCTTTCACTCGATTTTTCCAGGCGGCCAACGCGTCGCTAAACTTGGTCATGGCGTGTTTGTTTTTCTTCTTCATTGCCGGGTCCTCATCTAGATCTTTATAATCCTTCTCATTCTGGCCCGGGAACAAGAATATCTGGTGAAACTACTTTAGGAGGGAGCCCCTCATATTTTCTATCTTCTGTAGTTTCTCATCGTTGATGGTGGCGGTTGTCCGTACGATGCAGCCTATTTGATTGCTGTAGCATCGACGCGCTTCCTCGGGCGCCGTTGGCTCAAAATTGTCGTCGTCCACCTCCGTGACCACCACTCTAGTAGTCCTGAGTTTGTTAGGAACCCGTTGCCTCTTTGCTTTCGGTTCTACACCGGTTCCGCTCCCCGAGGCAGCGCCGGTCTTAGTCTGAGCGCCGGTCTCGATGCCGGTCTGAGTTTGAGCGCCGGTCTCAGTCTCAGCATCGGTCTGTGTGTTGTTCTCAGTCCCCGATGCCACCGGTGGGCCCAGCAATAACATTGGTTGATCATCGATAAGGCTAAAAAATTCGTCTGCCGCCCGGTAGGCATCGTCGCAATCACCAGAACCCCATCCTTCATCGTTGCTAGCCATGTTTCCTATGATTCAATCTAGTCAATTAATTCTAGACCTAATAAAATGAATAATGCCATAAAAAAGGCCTATTGTTTTTTAGGAATGTTGACTCCTTCCTGGTGCGGCAAATCACAGGCACTCGTATGTCCTAGTTTGTAGCACAAGTCATGCCGAAATTCATGGAAAATTTCGGCATGAGCTTTGCTAAAAAGTGGACAAATCGAGAACCTGAAATTTGCCGGAAAAGAAATGAATCAACATTCCGGCAAAACATAGGCCACTAAGCATCATTCCCTGCAAACAGTGTCCAAATATACACGAGCAACCACATGTGCAGACAGTGTAGAAGAAAATTCATTTAACTACTAATAGAACAAAATTCAGTTAACTTTAGTGCTCTATAATGATGAAAGGAATTTTTTTTAGTTAACTACTAATTTCATTCATTTAGGTTATTCATTTAACATCACCTAATTAACCTACTATACCAATACTACTAGCAGCACTACTAACCAAATTAACCTAGCAAAACTCTAGTGCCCTAACTGAAAAACATCTAATTAACATCTAATTTTTTTCTCTAAAATACAGAGAGAGATGAGTGAGGGGGAGGGTTGGGGGACTTACAGAGAGGGGAGAGACGGTGGCGGGGAGGTGCTCGGTGACGGAGGCAGGGGTGGAGAGGGCGAGCTCGGGCACGGGCAAGGGCGGTCCTGGGCGGGCTCGGGCGGCGGTGAGGTGGAGGGCGCCGATGGTGACGTGGAGGGCGGCCTTGGGCGGCGGCTGTGAGGCTGAGGGCGGCCTCGGGCGGCGGCGATCAGGCTGAGGGCGGCCTCGGGCGGCGGCGGTGAGGAGACGGCGGCGAGGGCGAGGGACGATTTGGGGAAGAATTGGTGGCCGGGGGGTGGGGTGGGGGGAAACCACTGTTTAAGTGAAACGTAACGGTAGCGCGTTCCCGGAAACGCGCTATAGCTAAGTTAGCTATAGCGCGTTTACTGAAACCCGCTACTGCTATTCCTTTCTCCTTTTTTCCTTTTTTCTTTTATTTTTCTTTACATTTTATTTTTTCCCTTTCTCCTTTTTCTATTTCTTTCATTTTCATTTTCATTTACTTTTCTACTTGTTTTTCACTTTATTTTATTTCCGTTAGCAGCAGCGATTTACACGTAAGCGCGCTACAGCTAAGGAGATTAGCAGTAGCGCTGGGCCATTATACGCTCTACTGCTAGGTTGGGCTAGCCATGTGTGCCCAGTTCAAACGTAGCAGCAGCTCTTTTCGCTAGTACGCGCTACTGCTAAAGTCATAGCAGTAGCACGGTTTATTTACGCGCGCTGCTACTAAGTAGCAGCAGCGCTTGATTTTGTACAGCGCTACTGGTAAAATTCTGTGTATAGGCTTTTCCCTAGTAGTGCAGACATGTTAGAGGATAGTCTGTCGGTTATGTCGGCAACAACGTCAGTACCAAGGGCGAGGGACGAAGAGAACCGTTGTCCTGCTCGTTGAACGAGGCGGACCAATAGGCAAAGTTCTCGTCCATCCGTGGTTACCGGAATGTCATCAACAAAAGTAACAGGGTCTTTCTGACAGAGAGGTACAATGAGGTGTTTATATATTACTACTTATATAATATAGATCACAAGAAGGTTTAAATAAACCAATGGAAAGGAAAAAGTGATTATCAGGTTTAAACAGAACAATGGAAACGAAATTGTGTTTAAACACATATTTCAAGGTTATATCCTTCCCAAGGACAAGCAGAGCATAATATCCATGATAAGATATAATGTAGAAAACTCTTTAGGTAGGGGAGATAATTTTCATGACATTACCCATACGATGGTGTTTGGATAATTGAGCAGGAAACATTTAGCATTGGGCTTCAAATGTTCTTGTTGAAAATTGGAGTACCATAGACATGCATCGAGATAGCATTGATATGGTCATCAGGTGAAGGTCAGACTTTGGAGACACAAAGGACCCATCAGGAACAGCTTGTAGAATAAGTCTTACAATTTCCTCATGGAAGAATGGCTAACCTTGCTAAAAAAGCAACTATAACAATAGGCCCTCCAGCCAGGTGTGCTAGGCATGACATCACCTTACCGGGTCATATGAGGACCAATGATATAACTCTCGAAAATACGTTCCAACCATCATAACTGACCGAGATTCAGATCTGATTGGTGTCAGGATACCTTAGACACAGGATGTCTCAGAAGAAAAAGGTGCAACACAAATTTGACGAGATGTCATTGTAAGACTCTCGGGAAATGAAGTATGGAAGCGAGTCTCGAAACAAGAGTTCCTCATTAAACCAAGGAGAGGATGAGGAGGTGACTGCTGAACTCAGCGACAATTCATCAAGATTTCCAAAAAGATCAAATGGTATAATGATGTATGCTCAAGGAACAGATACACAATTTAACAATGATAGAAAGGTGTACCCTGAAATCTAGATTGGGTAGCACGGTCAATGTTTGAATGATGATTCAATAAGCAATAAATGTAGAATGAAACTATCGACCAATAACTTACAAGCACTAGGGTTGCTAGAAGTTTTGAGTTCACACATCATAGTTAAATGGCCGGGTATCCCCGTTAGAATCAACAAGTGGACCAAGATATGAACGGAGATGCCTAGAAATATTACTATATCAAGAATTATTAAGAGGTGGTGAAATTCTCACGACATTCTTGACATAAAAGATGGTAATACTCCAAGGCATGGAAGAACAAATGCTGGATAGCAAGGATCTCAAGGTACAACACAAAACATGAACAAGTTTGGTTTGGAGGGAATGCAAGAATGTTGTCGATGTTAATACCAATCATCGAGGGGAAAGGATGGTATTTCCCATCATGAATTTGATTCAAACTTGGAAGAAGGCATATCATTGTTGATGATGAACATGACACATTAGTCGAGAGATTTCCTGCAGATGTAATCAATCGGCGATGACATCAAGTCAAATGAATGATGAAGCGAAAAGTTATTGGAACCATGGGTACGGCACAAACTCGAAATCAAGCTTGCTGTTCAAGGCGAAACGATATGACGAGGCAGATCATTATCAGCTTAGCTCATCGTCGAAAATTTGCTCCAAGAAGATGTTGGAAATATGCCCTAGAGGCAATAATAAAATGATTATTATATTTCCTTGTTCATGATAATTGTCTATTATTCATGCTATAATTGTATTATCTGGAAATCGTAATACATGTGTGAATACATAGACCACAATGTGTCCCTAGTGAGCCTCTAGTTCACTAGCTCGTTGATCAACAGATAGTCATGGTTTCCTGGCTATGGACATGGGGATGTCATTGATAACGGGATCACATCATTAGGAGAATGATGTGATGGACAAGACCCAAACCTAAGCATAGCACAAAGATTGGGTAGTTCATTTGCTGTAGCTTTTCTGGATGTCAAGTATCATTTCCTTAGACAATGAGATTGTGCAACTCCCGGATACCGTAGGAGTGCCTTGGGTGTGACAAACGTCACAACGTAACTGGGTGACTATAAAGGTACATTACAGGTATCTCCGAAAATGTCTGTTGGGTTGGCACGAATCGAGACTGGGATTTGTCACTCCGTATGACGGAGAGGTATCTCTGGGCCCACTCGGTAATGCATCATCATAATGAGCTCAATGTGATCAAGTGGTTGATCACGGGATCATGCATTAGGGTACGAGTAAAGTGACTTGCCGGTAACGAGACTGAACAAGGTATTGGGATACCGATGATCGAGTCTCGGGCAAGTAACGTACCGATTGACAAAGGGAATTGAGTACGGGATTGATTAGGTCCTCGACATCGTTGTTCATCCGATGAGATCATCGAGGAGCATGTGGGAGCCAACATGGGTACCCAGATCCCTCTATTGGTTATTGACCAGAGAGTCGTCTCGGTCATGTCTGCTTCTCTCCCGAGCCCGTAGGGTCTACACACTTAAGGTTCGGTGACGCTAGGGTTGTATAGATATGAGTATGCAGTAATCCGAAAGTTGTTCGGAGTCCCGGATGAGATCCTGGATGTCACGAGGAGTTCCGGAATTGTCCGGAGGTGAAGAATTATATATAGGAAGTGTAGTTTCGGCCATTGGGAAAGTTTCGGGGTCACCGGTATTGTACCGGGACCACCGGATGGGTCCCGGGGGTCCACTGGGTGGGGCCACCCATCCCGGAGGGCCCCATGGGCTGATGTGGGGAGGGGAACCAGCCCATAGTGGGCTGGTGCGCCCCCCCTTGGCCCCCCATGCGCCTAGGGTTGGGAACCCTAGGGGAGGGGGGCACCTCCACTTGCCTTGGGGGGTACTCCACCCCTTGGTTGCCGCCCCCTAGGAGATCCCATCTCCTAGGGCCGGCGCACCCCCCTAGGGGGCCTATATAAAGGGGGGTGGTGGAGGGCAGCCGCACCTCAAGCCTTGGCGCCTCCCTCTCCCCTGCTACACCTCTCCCTCTCGCAGAAGCTCGGCGAAGCCCTGCTGCGATCACTGCTGCATCCATCACCACACCGTCGTGCTGCTGGATCTTCATCAACCTCTCCTTCCCCCTTGCTGGATCAAGAAGGAGGAGACGTCTTCCGTTCCATACGTTTGTTGAACGCGGAGGTGCCGTCCGTTCGGCACTTGGTCATCGGTGATTTGGATCACGGCGAGTACGACTCCATCATCCCTGTTCTCTTGAACGCTTCTGCTCGCGATCTACAAGGGTATGTAGATGTACTCTCCTCTCATTGCTAGTTGACTCCATAGATTGATCTTGGTGAAATGTAGGAATTTTTTTTGTTTTCTGCAACGTTCCCCAACAGTGGTATCAGAGCTAGGTCTATGCATAGTTACTATGCACGAGTAGAACACAAAGTAGTTGTGGGCATCGATATTGTCAATTTGCTTGCCGTTACTAGTCTTATCTTGATTCGGCGGCATCGTGGGATGAAGCGGCCCAGACCAACTTACACGTACGCTTACGTGAGACCGGTTCCACCGACTGACATGCACTAGTTGCATAAGGTGGCTGGCGGGTGTCTGTCTCTCCCACTTTAGTCGGATCGGATTCGATGAACATGGTCCTTATGAAGGGTAAATAGAAATTGGCAATTCACGTTGTGGTTTTGGCGTAGGTAAGAAACGTTCTTTCTAGAAACCTATAGCAGCCACGTAAAAACTTGCAACAACAATTAGAGGATGTCTAACTTGTTTTTGCAGCAAGTGTTTTGTGATGTGATATGGCCAAAGGTTGTGATGAATGATGAATGATATATGTGATGTATGAGATTGATCATGTTCTTGTAATAGGAATCACGAATTGCATGTCGATGAGTATGACAACCGGCGGGAGCCATAGGAGTTGTCTTTATTTATTTATGACCTGCGTGTCAACATAAACGTCATGTAATTACTTTACTTTATTGCTAAAGCGTTAGCCATAGTAGTAGAAGTAATAGATGACGAGACAAATTCAAGAAGACACGATGATGGAGATCATGATGATGGAGATCATGGTGTCATGCCGGTGACAAGATGATCATGGAGCCCCAAGATGGAGATCAAAGGAGCTATATGATATTGGCCATATCATGTCACTATTATTTGATTGCATGTGATGTTTATCATGTTTTTGCATCTTGTTTACTTAGAACGACGGTAGTAAATAGGATGATCCCTCATAATAATTTCAAGAAAGTGTTCCCCCTAACTGTGCGCCGTTGCGACAATTCGTTGTTTCGAAGCACCACGTGATGATCGGGTGTGATAGATTCCAACGTTCACATACAACGGGTGTAAGACAGATTTACACACGCAATACACTTAGGTTGACTTGATGAGCCTAGCATGTACAGACATGGCCTCGGAACACAGAAGACCGAAAGGTCGAGCATGAGTCGTATAGAAGATACGATCAACATGAAGATGTTCACCGATGTTGACTAGTCCGTCTCACGTGATGATCGGACACGGCCTAGTCAACTCGGATCATGTTATACTTAGATGACTGGAGGGATGTCTATCTAAGTGGGAGTTCATTGAATAATTTGATTAGATGAACTTAATTATCATGAACTTAGTCTAAAATCTTTACAATATGTCTTGTAGATCAAATGGCCAACGTTGTCCTCAACTTCAATGCGTTCCAAGAGAAAACCAAGCTGAAATACGATGGCAGCAACTATACGGACTGGGTCCGGAACCTGAGGATCATCCTCATAGCTGCCAAGAAAGATTATGTCCTAGAAGCACCGCTAGGTGACGCACCCGTCCCACAGAACCAAGATGTTATGAACGCTTGGCAGACACGTGCTGATGATTCATCCCTCGTTCAGTGCGGCATGCTTTACAGCTTAGAACCGGGGCTCCAAAAGCGTTTTGAGCGACACGAAGCATATGAGATGTTTGAAGGGCTGAAAATGGTTTTCCAAGCTCATGCTAGGGTCAAGAGATATGAAGTCTCCGACAAGTTCTTCAGCTGTAAGATGGAGGAAAATAGTTCTGTCAGTGAGCACATACTCAAAATGTCTGGGTTGCATAACCGCTTGACTCAGCTGGGAGTTAATCTCCCGGATGACGCGGTCATTGACAGAATCCTTCAATCGCTTCCACCAAGCTACAAGAGCTTTGTGATGAACTTCAATATGTAGGGGATGGAAAAGACCATTCCTGAAGTATTTGCAATGCTGAAATCAGCAAAGGTAGAAGTCAAAAAGGAACATCAAGTGTTGATGGTGAATAAAACCACTAAGTTCAAGAAAGGCAAGGGTAAGAAGAACTTCAAGAAGGACGGCAAGGGAGTTGCCGCGCCCGGTAAGCAAGCTGCCGGGAAGAAACCAAAGAATGGACCCAAGCCTGAGACTGAGTGCTTTTATTGCAAGGGAAGTGGTCACTGGAAGCAGAACTGCCCCAAATACTTAGTGGACAAGAAGGCCGGCATAACAAAAGGTATATGTGATATACATGTAATTGATGTGTACCTTACTAGTACTCGTAGTAGCTCCTGGGTATTTGATACCGGTGCGGTTGCTCACATTTGTAACTCAAAGCAGGAGCTGCGGAATAAGCGGAGACTGGCGAAGGACGAGGTGACGATGCGCGTCGGGAATGGTTCCAAGGTTGATGTGATCGCCGTCGGCACGCTACCTCTACATTTACCTACGGGATTAGTTTTAAACCTCAATAATTGTTATTTAGTGCCAGCTTTGAGCATGAACATTGTATCAGGATCTTGTTTAATACGAGATGGCTACTCATTTAAATCCGAGAATAATGGTTGTTCTATTTATATGAGAGATATGTTTTATGGTCATGCTCCGATGGTGAATGGTTTATTCTTAATGAATCTCGAGCATAATGCTACACATATTCATAGTGTGAATACCAAAAGATGTAAGGTTGATAATGATAGTCCCACATACTTGTGGCACTGCTGCGTTGGTCACATTGGTGTCAAACGCATGAAGAAGCTCCATGCAGATGGACTTTTAGAGTCTCTTGATTACGAATCATTTGACACGTGCGAACCATGCCTCATGGGTAAAATGACCAAGACTCCATTCTCAGGAACAATGGATCGAGCAACCAACTTATTGGAAATCATACATACTGATGTGTGCGGTCCAATGAGTGTTGAGGCTCGCGGTGGCTATCGTTATGTTCTCACCCTCACTGATGACTTGAGTAGATATGGGTATGTCTACTTAATGAAACACAAGTCTGAGACCTTTGAAAAGTTCAAGGAATTTCAGAGTGAGGTTGAGAATCAACGTGACAGGAATATCAAGTTCTTGCGATCAGATCGTGGGGGAGAATACTTGAGTCACGAATTTGACACACACTTAAGAAAATGTGGAATAGTTTCACAACTCAGGCCGCCTGGAACACCTCAACGTAATGGTGTGTCCAAACGTCGTAATCGCACTCTATTAGATATGGTGCGATCTATGATGTCTCTTACCGATTTACTGCTATCATTTTGGGGCTATGCTTTAGAGACTGCCGCATTCACTTTAAATAGGGCTCCGTCGAAATCCGTTGAGACGACACCGTATGAATTATGGTTTGGGAAGAAACCTAAGCTCTCGTTTCTAAAAGTTTGGGTATGCGATGCTTATGTCAAGAAACTTCAACCTGAAAAGCTCGAACCCAAGTCAGAAAAATGCGTCTTCATAGGATACCCTAAAGAAACTGTTGGGTATACCTTCTACCTCAGATCCGAAGGCAAGATCTTTGTTGCCAAGAATGGGTCCTTTCTAGAGAAGGAGTTTCTCTCGAAAGAAATAAGTGGGAGGAAAAACTTGATGAAGTATTACCTCTTGAACCGGTAAGTGGCACAGCTCAAGAAAATGTTCCTGAGGTGCCTGCACCGACTAGAGAGGAAGTTGATGACGATGATCATGAAACTTCAGATCAAGTTGCTACTGAACTTCGTAGGTCCACAAGGACACGTTCCGCACCAAAGTGGTAGGGCAACCCTGTCTTGGAAATCATGTTGTTAGACAACAGTGAACCTTCGAACTATGAAGAAGCGATGGCAAGCCCAGATTCTGACAAATGGCTGGAAGCCATGAAATCCGAGAGAGGATCCATGTATGAAAACGAAGTATGGACTTTGACTGACTTGCCCATTGATCGGCGAGCCATAGAAAATAAATGGATCTTTAAGAAGAAGACAGACGCGTATGGTAATGTGACCATCTATAAAGCTCGGCTTGTCGCTAAGGGTTATCGACAAGTTCAAGGGGTTGACTACGATGAGACTTTCTCACCCGTAGCGAAGCTGAAGTCCGTCCGAATCATGTTAGCAATTGCCGCATTCTATGATTATGAGATATGGCAAATGGACGTCAAAACAACATTCCTTAATGGTTTCCTTAAGGAGGAATTGTATATGATGCAGCTGGAAGGTTTTGTCGATCCTAAGAATGCTGACAAGGTGTTGGAACATTCACTTTGATGAGATGATCAAAGCGTTTGGGTTTATGCAGACTTATGGAGAAGCCTGCATTTACAAGAAAGTGAGTGGGAGCTCTGTAGCATTTCTCATATTGTATGTGGATGACATACTGTTGATGGGAAATGATATAGAATTCTTGGAAAGCATAAAGGCCTATTTGAACAAGTGTTTTTCAATGAAGGACCTTGGAGAAGCTGCTTATATATTAGGCATCAAGATCTATAGAGATAGATCGAGACGCCTCATTGGTCTTTCACAGTGTACGTACCTTGACAAGATTTTGAAGAAGTTCAAAATGGATCAGTCAAAGAAGGGGTTCTTGCCTGTATTGCAAGGTATGAGATTGAGCTTGGCTCAATGCCCTACCACGGCAGAAGATAGAGAAAAGATGAGTGTCGTCCCCTATGCCTCGGCCATAGGGTCTATCATGTATGCTATGCTGTGTACCAGACCTGATGTAAACCTTGTCGTGAGTTTGGTGAGCTCGTCGTAAAGGGTTACGTCGATGCTAGCTTCGACACAGATCTGGATGACTCTAAGTCACAAACCGGATACATGTATATTTTGAATGGTGGGGCAGTAAGCTGGTGCAGTTGCAAGCAAAGCGTTGTGGCAGGATCTACATGTGAAATGGAGTACATGGCAGCCTCGGAGGTAGCACACGAAGCAGTCTGGGTGAAGCAGTTCATTACCGACCTAGGAGTCATACCCAATCCGTCGGGCCCGATGACTCTCTTCTGTGACAGCACTGGAGCTATTGCCCTTGCCAAGGAGCCCAGGTTTCACAGGATCCAATCGTGAAAGTGTTCAAAATGGAGACATAGAGATTTGTAAAGTACATACGGACCTAAATGTAGCAGATCCGTTGACTAAACCTCTCCCTAGAGCAAAACATGATCAACACCAGAATTCCATGGGTGTTCGATTCATCACAATGTAACTAGATGATTGACTCTAGTGCAAGTGGGAGACTGTTGGAAATATGCCCTAGAGGCAATAATAAAATGATTATTATATTTCCTTGTTCATGATAATTGTCTATTATTCATGCTATAATTGTATTATCCGGAAATCGTAATACATGTGTGAATACATAGACCACAATGTGTCCCTAGTGAGCCTCTAGTTGACTAGCTCGTTGATCAACAGATAGTCATGGTTTCCTGGCTATGGACATGGGGATGTCATGGATAACGGGATCACATCATTAGGAGAATGATGTGATGGACAAGACCCAAACCTAAGCATAGCACAAAGATCGTGTAGTTCGTTTGCTGTAGCTTTTCTGGATGTCAAGTATCATTTCCTTAGACCATGAGATTGTGCAACTCCCGGATACCGTAGGAGTGCCTTGGGTGTGCCAAACGTCACAACTTAACTGGGTGACTATAAAGGTACATTACAGGTATCTCCAAAAGTGTCTGTTGGGTTGGCACGAATCGAGACTGGGATTTGTCACTCTGTATGACGGAGAGGTATCTCTGGGCCCACTCGGTAATGCATCATCATAATGAGCTCAATGCGATCAAGTGGTTGATCACGGGATCATGCATTACGGTACGAGTAAAGTGACTTGCTGGTAACGAGACTGAACAAGGTATTGGGATACCGACGATCGAGTCTCGGGCAAGTAACGTACCGATTGACAAAGAAGGGAATTGAGTACGGGATTGATTAGGTCCTCGACATCGTGGTTCATCCGATGAGATCATCGAGGAGCATGTGGGAGCCAACATTGGTATCCAGATCCCGCTATTGGTTATTGACCAGAGAGTCGTCTCGGTCATGTCTGCTTGTCTCCCGAACCCGTAGGGTCTACACACTTAAGGTTCAGTGACGCTAGGGTTGTATAGATATGAGTATGCAGTAATCCGAAAGTTGTTCGGAGTCCCGGATGAGATCCTGGACATCACGAGGAGTTTCGGAATTGTCCGGAGGTGAAGAATTATATATAGGAAGTGTAGTTTCGGCCATCGGGAAAGTTTCGGGGTCACCGGTATTGTACCGGGACCACCGGATGGGTCCCGGGGGTCCACCGGGTGGGGCCACCCATCCCGAAGGGCCCCATGGGCTGAAGTGGGGAGGGGAACCAGCCCATAGTGGGCTGGTGTGCCCCTCCCTTGGGCCCCCATGCGCCTAGGGTTGGGAACCCTAGGGGAGGGGGCACCTCCACTTGCCTTGGGGGGTACTCCACCCCTTGGCCGCCGCCCCCCTAGGAGATCCCATCTCCTAGGGCCGGTGCACCCCCCTAGGGGGCCTATATAAAGGGGGGGGGGGATGGAGGGCAGCCGCACCTCAAGCCTTGGCGCCTCCCTCTCCCCTACTATACCTCTCCCTCTCGCAGAAGCTCGGCGAAGCCCTGCTGCGATCACTGCTGCATCCATCACCACGCCGTCGTGCTGCTGGATCTTCATCAACCTCTCCTTCCCCCTTGCTGGATCAAGAAGGAGGAGACGTCATCCGCTCCGTATGTGTGTGAACGCGGAGGTGCCGTCCGTTCGGCACTTGGTCATCAGTGATTTGGATCACGGCGAGTACGACTCCATCATCCCCATTCTCTTGAACGCTTCCGCTCGCGATCTACAAGGGTATGTAGATGCACTCTCCTCTCGTTGCTAGTTGACTCCATAGATTGATCTTGGTGAAACATAGGAAATTTTTTTGTTTTCTGCAACGTTCCCCAATAGAAGAAGGGCCAGGTAGCATAGTTAAAATTTTGCACGATAATGATATAGCCAAACAGGCTAGGAATGATGTGATCATGTGCAATCTCGTACGTAAACAAGATTACTAAGAGTTGTTGAACCGTAGTGCAGGCTTGGTTCAGTTATCAGTGTCTTTGAGTGTTTAATAACTCAAAGCTTGTGAAAAATTGGAATCGGTGAGAATCTAGTACTTGATGAAGAACTCATAAGAAGTTATGCAGTTCCATGATAATCTCGAGATACCAGGGGGTAATAATCGATGACAGATCAAAGTAGAGGTTGGACTAGGGTATTGTTCTGCAGGAGACAAGTGCTTCAACTTATCCGGGAAATGGGATCAAGGAATAATAATATGGTCGGAACCATAGCTGCAGGGGATCCAATTTAAGGACACCGAAAGAATTACCCAAATGATTAACTATTTTGCAAGAAGCTCCCATGATAAGTTCCACATCGGGTCCATGGGCATGAACACAAGTTCAAGGTCGACTCCCAATTCTTCAATGTATAACCTTCCATTCACCTCTCGCCTTTTGAAAATGTCATTAGGGTTTGAAAGTTTTACCTGGTGCAATACCAGATAAGTATGAACCATGAAATCTTTCGGGTTCACATAGATTAAGGAAGGCATAGGTTCAACCCCTCCGGGCATCATAGAAACATATGCCACAAACTTCAGCAGTAAATAATACAAGCTCAAGAGCAGAGCATGGTTGACAAAAGCAGGGGATACAATTTACCAAAGGTATTATGTATCCGAAGAAAAGCTCACAATGTTTAATGAATATGAAGGACGGTGTCGAACAAAATCCAACAAAGGATCTGGTGGTCCTCAAGGGATCTGATGTGAGCATCAGTACTCAACCAGAGGAAGAAGGAATGCAAGGAGATCAATTTATAGAAACAACTGACTAACTCAAAGTTCAAATGCAAAGGAATTATCAATTCCAAGACAAGGGATCAGAAGCAATGCTCTGATTAGGGATGGATAAGTTGAATAGACTTAGGGGTACAATCGATGGCAAAATTTGATTGGTCGAGATCCAGCTCATGTTTGAAATGACATCTGAGTCGGAAGGATAAATTCCAGGGAACAACTGATGATTGTGTGCATTCACACACATGTTGAATCAAAAGGATCAGAATGACAATCACAAAGGTTTTTAAAGTAAATTGCTAGACCAATGGAATTAACCGGAATGCAAGTATGCAAGAATTCCAAGAATAACAGGCTGTTGAGGATTTACGAAAGATCAAATAGTATTTCGAAGGCTTTTGCAGAACACAAGAACAACTGGGAGTGAGTGGATACTCGATAATTCCGAGGAATTATCCATAGGGGAATTTCTACGGCAGGGAACTACCAGGCAGTGGTACAAGGGATTCTTAAACGTCGGAGAGTAATTCGATGCATCTTGTAACAACAAGAGAATCTCAGAGTAATTGTATGAACAACAAGTGTATGTCGTTATCCATATGGATATATCGGTAGTAGGGAATTGAAAAGTCAGAGGTCACAAGGGTCTCGGGAATGATCGAAGAGTATCTTCAAAATCTTCTGGTGCAGTGGGCGATCATCTGTGATAAGGGGCTCTCCGGGAGAAGTAGTTACGAGAACCTAGAGTCAGATTTAGTAAATTTATTTAACCAGAATAGAAGAGAGTTCAGAGTCTCAGATTAAGGATCGAGGAGTAAAAGATCCTAATACGACCCAAATGGCGACGTGGGGCCGTAAGCCGCACACCCATGTTAGTTAAAAGATTTACAATGGCTAGACTCAACTTCGGCCAAGGAGTGTGGAAGGGGGATTCCTATAGGCTGTCGGCTCTGATACCAACTTGTGACGCCCCCGATTCAATCGTACACTAATCATACACGCAGACGTGTACGATCAAGATCAAGGACTCATGGGAAGATATCACAACACAACTCAGCAAATAAAATAAGTCATACAAGCATCATATTACAAGCCAGGGGCCTCGAGGGCTCGAATACAAGAGCTCGATTATAGACGAGTCAGCGGATGCAACAATATCTGAGTACAGACATAAGTTAAACAATTTTTCCTTAAGAAGGCTAGCTCAAACTAGGAAACAGATCGAAAGAGGCGCAAGCCTACTGCCTAGGATCCTCCTAAACTACTCCTAGTCGTCGTCAGCGGGCTGCACGTAGTAGTAGGCACCTCTAGTGTAGTAGTAGTCGTCATCGACAGTGGTGTCTGGCTCCTGGACTCCAACGTCTGGTCGCGGCAATCGGGTATGGGAAAGGGGAAAAAGGGGGAGCAAAGCAACTGTGAGTACTCATCCAAAGTACTCGCAAGCAAGGAGCTACACTACATATGTATGCATTGGTATCAAATGGAAAAGGGGGTATCATATATGGACTGAACTACAGAATGCCGGAATAAGAGGGGGATAGCTAGTCCTTTCGAAGACTACGCTTCTGGTATCCTCCATCTTGCAGCAGAAGGAGAGAGTAGATGGTAAGTTCACCAAGTAACCGATGATCCTCCCCTCGTCGCCCTGTGAGAGAGCGATCACCGGTTGTATCTGGCACTTGGAAGGGTGTATTTTATTAAGTATCCGGTTCTAGTTGTCATAAGGTCAAGGTACAACTCCAAGTCGTCTTATTATCAAAGATCACGGCTATTCAAATAGATTAACTTCCCTGCAGGGGCGCACCACATTTCCCAACATGCTCGATCCCCTTTGTCCGGACACACTTTTCTGGGTCATGCCCAGCCTCGGAAGATCAACACGTCGTAGCCCTACCTAGGCATAACAGAGAGGTCAGCACGCCGGTCTAAATCCTATGGCGTAGAGGTCTGGGCCCATCGCCCATTGCACACCTGCATGTTGCGTACGCGGCCGGTAAGCAGACCTAGCAACCTCCATTACAAAGGAAGTTGTGTTACGCGTTCCAACCCGGCACGCACCGCTCAGTCGCTTACGTCACGAAGGTTTCGGCTGATACCACGACGTCGAGTGCCCATAACTGTTCTTTCGTAGCTGGTTAGTGTGTATAGGCCAGTAGCCAGACTCAGATAAAATTCCAAGATCTCGTTAAGTGTGTTATCTTGAAGTAACTGCGAACGCCGACCAGGGCCAGGCCCACCTCCCTCCTAGGTGGTCTCAACCTGCCCTGTTGCTCCGCCTCAAAGTAACAGTCTGGGCCCGTCAGGAACTTAGGCCCACCACTACCTGGATGGAGCCACCTGCCCCTTTAGCCCCCACAATCAGAATCACTTGCGGGTACTCAACGAGCCGACCCGACTTTAGTCACAACATGTAAAGTATGAAGTATAGTATATACCTGTGATCAACACCTGACATGATCACGGCTCGATAGTATAGCATGGCAGGCAGACAAGAATGTAGGGCCACTGATGATAAACTAGCATCCTATACTAAGCATTTAGGATTGCAGGTAAGGTATCAACAGCTGTAGCAACAATGACAAGCTATGCATCAGAATAGGATTAACGGAAAGCTGTAACATGCTACACTACTCTAATGCAATCAGTATAGATAAGAGTAGGCGATATCTGGTGATCAAGGGGGGGGGGGCTTGCCTGGTTTCTCTGGCAAGAGAGAGGGGTCGTCAACACCATAGACGAACTGGGGGTCGCCGGCAGTCTCAGGGTCTACCGGAAAGAAGTAACGGAGGGGGAACACAATAAATAACAGATCAATCAAAGCATCACAAAGCATAACATGGCAATATGACGTAGTAGTAGGTGCTACTGGCGAAGGGCGAACATCCGAGAAAGTATTTCCGATGTTTGATGTTTTCAGACAGATGAACCGGTGGGGATTGTTGCACGTTCGCTATGCTAGGGATGTGTGATGGAAGAACGGGCTGCGTATCCAGATTCGTCTCGTCGTTCTGAGCAACTCTCATGTACAAAGTTTTCCCAACCGAGCTACGGTTTATTTTATATTAATTTTAAAATATTTAAATTAATTTTAACATTTATTTAATTAATTTAATTCAATATTATCCAGAACCATGCTTGCTGACGTCATCATGGTGTCAGCATGACGTCTGCAGTTGACTGGGTCAGACTGACGTGTGGGTCCCACATGTCATAGAGTGAAGACTAATTATTTGTTAACATTTAATTAGCAGGTTTAATTAGAGTTAATTAGTTAACTAAACAGTGTTAATTAAGTTAATTAATTAATTAATTAATTCTTTTTATTAATTTAATTTTTTTTATTAATAAATTTTTTAAAAACATTCGGTGGGCGGGGCCCCTTAGTCATAGGCCCCTGGGGGCCTTAACGGGCGCGGTTAGCGGGCGCTAACGCCCAGCCCGAAAGGGGCGCGCGGGGCGGGCGAACCCGGCCGGTGGCTACGGGTACGGCGACGCGAGACGAGCACGGAGACCGTCGGGGCGTAGGCGAGTGGCGGAGGAAGGCGGCAGGTGGGGCGGCGCGGCAGCAGCGGCGGAGCCGGAGCATGCGGCAGCGGGTGGCGCGGCGGATGCAGCAGCGAGGCGCGGTAGAAGTAGCGCGCATGAGGGGCCGCAGGGGGAGCGAGCGACGGCGAGCACGCCGGGAGCTACCGGCGACGCGGGCGCGCGGCCACGCGCGAGCGGGCCAGGTGGGGAGGCGGCGGGCGAAGCAGGAGGCGGCGGGCATGCACATCGGGGCGGTGGGTGACAGCGGCAGCGGTGGGCCACGGCGCAGCAGGCGAACGAGGCCGCGAAGCCACAGGCGTGGCCGGCAACGATGTAGGCGGACGACGGCAGCCGCACATGCCGTAGCAGCAGTAGTCATAGCACGGGCGGCACGAGCGGCAAGAGGCGGAGGGAGCGGAGGCCAGGCGAAGCCGCGACAAGGGCATGCGCGGGCGCGCGCGCGCGAGTTCGCGCGCACGGGACGCGGCGAGCACGGCTACCGGAAGGACGATGGGCGCGGTGACCTATGGGGGAAAGAGGAGGGGAGGACGGGGCTCACCGAGCCCTGTATTTGAGCAAAGCGGGCTCGAGGAGGAGTCTGGGAGGTCCAGGGAGGTGGCACAGGCGACGGAGAGGACGGCGGCGATCCGTGACGGGGTAGGGGCGCCGTGCGTCGACGGCGTGAAACGAGGAGGAGGAGGAGGACGAGCGGCGGAGTCGGGGAGACGGCGCCGACGACGGCGGGTAGCGAGGTGGCTCCGGCGAGGGGTTCCGGGCGGTGACGTAGCTACGGGGGCGACGGCATAGTTCGTTGGCGCCGAGCGGCCTCCTCCTTCCGATCCAATCGGGAGAGAGGGGGGAAGATATTTCGGGAGGTGGGGGAAGTGGGGGTGTGTCCGTGAGTGGGGAAAGGATAAGGGTGCGGGGTGGGCCGCAGCTGGGCCGGCCTGTGGCCTGCTGGGCCGAACCCCAGGGGGATGGGGGTCTTCGTCTTTTTTGTTTATTTTCTCTTTTGTTTTACTTATTCTTTTCTTTTCTATTTTAGTTTACACATTATTTTTAGTTTATTAAAATATGACATTAGCTCCTAAAACAATGTTTCAACATAATCCAGTGCCATAAAAGTTTTACCTCGAAATAAAAATGGTCTAGTATTTTTCAAAGTTTAATAGACATTTATTTAATTGCTTTAACTACTGTTTTAGTCATTTTGGGACACTTAAACCTTTTATAAAAACTTGGATTCTTCACCAACAAAACTTATGATTTATTTGCCACAGTTTACACAATTTAGTTTGACATTTGAAAAGTTTTATTTTTGACTTTATTTTAAGTTTTGAATTTGAACTGTTCTCAAATCAACGAGAGTCTAACAACAGTAAAAGGTGGTGACATGGCATCATTAGTGGGAGATTACTATAGCTTAACTATCGGGGCGTTGCAATGATGCACTTGATGATGATATTGCTTCTTTGTCTTATGGCCATTTTACAATATTGCTTCTTTGAAATGGCCGGAAGCACTATTGATGATCATTTTCTTATGCCCATTGCTAGTTGTGATGATTATGATTGGGAAGATAATGATACTTCTTATAATCTTGGAAATCTTTTTGGCACCAGCTTGGGAAATTATGATGATATCAATTGATATACCGTTGGTGCTATTCATACTATTAATGATGAGAATAATTATGCTTATGATATGCCAATCCACAAGCTTGGGCATGCTATGTTTGATGAGAATGACATGTTTGAGAATTTATTTGCTGCAATTAATGTTTGTACCAAGCATGGGGATGCTATGCTGAACGAAGATGATCTTTTTGGTCCCCTTACCTTGAATGATCAAATTTCCTATGGTGATTGCATGCCTCCCATGTATAATGATTATTGTGATGATACTTATGTTATACAAAGTAGTGATAATTACTATCATAATTTTGAATATCCTTTTACTAAAAATTACTCTTTTAATGTGGGAACAATTTATAGTATTCGAATTTCCTATAATACTCCCACTATTATGAATGAGAATAAAATTGCTTATATGGAGAGTAATAAATTTTCTATGCTTTTGGATCATGAAAGTAATGCTTTATGTGATGGTTATATTGATGCATCTATTCACGATGCTACTGAAATTTATTATGAGAGAGGAACTTATGATTCATGATGCTCTCTTTATGTTTCAACTCTTATCTTTGATGCGAGCATCATTGAAATCATCATGCCTAGCTAAAAGGCATTAAGGAAAAGCGCTTATTGTGAGACAACCCAACATTTATACCTACTGTTTTTGTGTGTTCACATGATTAAGCTATTGTAGTAATCCTTTTTATAGCTTTCGTTTCAATAAAGTGCCAAGTAAAGCCTTTGGGATGGTGATAGTTGATTTGATCTTGCTGAAAAACAAAAACTTTTGTGCTCAGGAAAATAATTATCATTTTAACAGAAGCTTGGTAAAATGCTGATTATTTTTGCAGAAGATTAATAGACAAATTACCCATGTTTTCCTACTTTTTCAGAATTTTTGGAGTGGCAAAAGTATGGTTGGCGTACAGATTACTACAGGCTGTTCTGTTTTTGACAGATTCGGTTTTCAATGCATAGTTTGCTAGTTTTCTAGTTGTTATGGCATATATTGCTCAATATAAATTGTGGGAATGATATGCTACAGTAATAATTGTGTGAAAACAATTATAAATGTTTTCTTTAACAGTACCAAATGTGACATGCACTACAGGAATCAGCTACTTTGCCGTCTGCCAAGGCAGACGACAAAGGCATGGAAGGCGGATGGCAAAGGCCTTTGCCGTCTGTCGCGGACGGCAAAAGGCGCCGACAAAGAAAGGATCGACAAAGACCTTCTTTGCCATCTGCTTCCTGACGCGGACTGCAAAGGAGCCTTTGCCATCAGTGGCGGACGGCAAAGAAAGCAGACATCAATAAACTCGCTGTTAGTCTGTTAGGTGGCTAACGGCAGTCTTTGCCGTCCGTGGCTGACGGCAAAGAGCATCAGGCCTTTGCCGTCTGCCACTGTAGGCAAATTGACCAAATGGTCAGCTGCCAGAAAACACAGGTGGTCGCCACGTGGCTTCTTTGCCGTTCGCGGCGGACGACAAAGAGCCCGTTGCCGTTGGTGGCAGACGGCAAAGAGCCTGCATTGCCTCTTTTTTCTGTTTTTTCTTATACTCATCCATTTTCACAACAAATAGATGATACATATATATTTTTCACATGGCAAGTTCACAGCAAACATATGAGATATCCAACACATATAATTTCATCATAAATGTATAGTTCCATCAACCATACATAGCAAGTTCCACATACATCCATCCAACCATACATATTACAATAGTGTCATCAAAGCATACATGCATAGTTCATCGATACAAAAGAAAGATAGTTCATCCAAACAAGCACTCCATGTATGCAAGCTTCCGTGAAGCGAATGAATTCTGCAAAATGGGAAATAGGAAAGTTAGAAGAAGAAGATTAGAAGAAGAATAAGATGAAGAAAATGAAGAAGAAGAAGAATATATGACCTTTATGAGGTAATTTAGGTGAAATTGATCGTTTGTGAGCTAACATAGGTGAAATGGATCGTTTATGAGCTAACCTAGGTGAAATGGATCGCTTATGAGCTAACTTAGGTAAAATGCATCATTTTAGAGCTAACCTAGGTAAGATGGATCATTTTGGAGCTAAACTAGGTAAGATGGGTCATTTTAGAGCCAACTTGGGTAAAATGGATCAGTTATGAGCTAAGTAAGGTAAAATGGGTCATTTTAGAGCTAACTTAGGTAAAATGGATCGTTTATGAGCTAACTAAGGTAAAATGGATCATTTTAGAACCAACTTAGGTAAAATGGACCGTTTATGAGCTAACTAAGGTAAAATGGATCATTTTAGAACTAACTTAGGTAAAATGGATCGTTTATGAGCTAACTAAGCTAATTATGCCATTTTTGACATAAGTAAGCTAAGTACATGTCATTATTGAGAAAACTAATACGTCTCCAATGTATCTATAATTTTTGATTGCTCCATGCTATATTATCTTCTGTTTTGGATGTTTATGGGCTTTATTATACACTTTTACATTATTTTTGGGACTAACCTATTAACCCAGAGCCTAGTGCCAGTTTCTGTTTTTCCTTGTTTTAGAGTATTGCAGAAAAGGAAAATCAAACGGAGTCCAATTGACCTGAAACTTCATGGAACTTATTTTTGGAAGGAAAGCAACCCGGGAGACTTGGAGTCCACGTCAAGGGAGCTTCGAGGAAGCCATGAGGTAGGGGGGCGCGCCCACCCCCTAGGCATGCCCTCCACCCTTATGGGCCCCTCGTGGCCCCCTGACGTACTTCTTCCACCTATATATATCTCCATATACCCTAAAACGATTGGAGAGCACAATAGATCAGGAGTTCCGCCGCCAGAAGCCTCCGTAGCCACCGAAAACCAATCTAGACCCGTTCCGGCACCCTGCCGGAGGGGTCAATCCCTTTCCGGTAGCCATCCTCATCATCCTGGTGCTCTCCTTCACGAGGAGGGAGTAGTTCTCCCTCAGGGCTGAGGGTATGTACCAGTAGCTATGTGTTTGATCTCTCTCTCTCTCTCATGTTCTTGAGGTGGTACGATCTTGATGTATCGCGAGCTTTGCTATTATAGTTGGATCTTATGATGTTTTCTCCCCCCTCTACTCTCTTGTAATGGATTGAGTTTCCCCTTTGAAGTTATCTTATCGGATTGAGTCTTTAAATATTTGAGAACACTTGATGTATGTCTTGCCGTGCGTATCTGTGGTGATAATGGGATATCACGTGATTCACTAGATGTATGTTTTGGTGATCAACTTGCGGGTTTTGCCCATGAACCTATGCATAGGGGTTGGCCCACGTTTTCGTCGTGATTCTCCGGTAGGAACTGTGGGGCACTCTTTGAGGTTCTATGTGTTGGTTGAATAGATGAATCTGAGATTGTGTGATGCATATCGTATAATCATGCCCACAGACACTTGAGGTGACATTGAAGTATCTAGGTCACATTAGGCTTTTGGTTGATTTGTGCCTTAATGTGTTATTCTAGTACGAACTCTAGGGCTATTTGTGACACTTATAGGAATAGCCCAATGAATTGATTGGAAAGAATAACTTTGAGGTGGTTTCGTACCCTACCATAATCTCTTCGTTTGCTCTCCGCTATTAGTGACTTTGGAGTGACTCTTTGTTGCATGTTGATGGATAGTTATGTGATCCAATGATGTTATTATTGTTGAGAGGACTTGCATTAGTGAAAGTATGAACCCTAGTCCTTGTTTCCTAGCATTGCAATACCGTTTATGCTCACTTTTATCATTAGTTACCTTGCTGTTTTTATTTTTTCAGATTAGAAAAACTATTATCTACCATCCATATACTACTTGTATCACCATCTCTTCGCTGAACTAGTGCACCTATACAATTTACCATTGTATTGGGTGTGTTGGGACACAAGAGACTCTTTGTTATTTGGTTGCAGGGTTGCTTGAGAGAGACCATCTTCATCCTATGACTCCTACAGATTGATAAACCTTAGGTCATCCACTTGAGGGAAATTTGCTACTGTCCTACAAACCTCTACACTTGGAGGCCTAACAACGTCTACAAGAATAAGGTTGTGTAGTAGACATCAAGCTCTTTCGTAACGCCGTTGCCAGCGAGGTGAGTGCTTGAAGGTATATCTTTAGATCTTGCAATCGAGTCTTTTTGTTTCTTGTTTTAGCACTAGTTAGTTTATAAAAAGAAAACTACATAAAAATGGAATTGAGTTTGTCTCATACGCTTCATCTTTTTAATATCTTTCGTGAGTATGATGGAAAGGAAAATTGTGCCAAAGTGTTAGAAGAAGAATGCATTAAAATGTTTGGCACTAAATATTTGAATGATGAGCATGATTGAAATATTGTTAGTATGAACTCCTTGAATATCCATAGTACTAATGATGATTGTACTAGTTATGATGAAAATGTCTCCTATAAACATGTCAATTTTTGTGGAGTGCATTGGGTTTGCAAGTACACACCAATAGGGAAGATAGATATTGCAAGAGGCATAAGCACTTATAAACTAAATTGTTGCAAGAAAGTCTAGATGATTGTGCTGAAAATTTAAATTTTCTTGGCCGTACTTGTGGACTTTGCAATGAAAGTGGTCATTTAGCTATCCGATGCAAATTGTTTCATGATCTAATCATGTCCAAAAATTGTGATGAGTTGATTTCCCTTGCACATTATAATGAACTTAGTTTGCTTATGGGCTACGAAGAAATGAAACATATAACTAAGCATCTTCCAGAATTTGCCCGTTATAAACTTCTTGGTTTTGATCTAGAGGAAATTTATATGTATTGTGCGGTGAATTGCATTGAAAATCCTTATATTGCCAACTACATAAAGAAAAGAAAATAAATAGAAGATGAAGAGAATACTAATGAAAGGGAAGAGACTTCCCAATACCCTCCTATTATTTCTTATGATGAATCTGGTAACGAGGAGGAGCCATCTATTCAACCAATCTAATTAATAAGGAGCTCCAAAAAGAGGATTGAACCCACACATGATGTGGTGAAGAAGAAGAAAATAAAAAGGAAGAGAGGTAAAAAGATATCTCTCCCAAATAATGTTGCTCCTATTATTGCTGTGCCTCATGAAAATGAATCAAAAATAATTGTGGAAGATGATGCACTTGATGATGATCTAGTTATGCCTATTGCTTGTTGTGATGATTATGATTGGGAAGATAATGATACTTCTTATGATCTTGAAAATCTTTTTGGCACTTGCTTGGAATATGACAATTGCTATACTATTGGTGCTATCCATACTATTCATGATGAGAGTGATTATGCTTATGATACGAAAAGGCCCAAGCTTGGGGATGCTATGTTTGATGAGGATGACATATTTGAGAATATATTTGCTAAAATTAATGTTTGTCCCAAGCTTGGGGATGCTATGTTTAATAATGATGATATTTTTAGCCTGCCAAGTTTTGATGATAATAGCATGTCTTCTACCTATGATGATTATATTTATGAAAGTGGATTTGGAGAGGTCATGACTTTATTTAGTGATGTATCCACTATTTCGGAAGAGGTTTCAATCGATTATGATGAGAACAAAGTTGCTACTTATGATGATTATTGTGATAAAACTTATGCTATAAAGAGTAGAGATGATTATATTTATAAAACTTGTCATGATTATGAATACCAATTCTCTGAACATTACTCTTGTAATTTGGAAACAATTTATAGTATTTGAGTCTCTTATGATACTCCCACTATTCCGAATGAGAAGAATCTTGCTTATGTGGAGAGTAGTAAATTTTCTATGCTTGTAGATCATGAAAAGAATGCTTTAGGTGCTGGTTACATTGTTGAATTCATTTATGATACTACTGAAAATTATTATGAGGGAGGAACATATGCTTGTAGGAATTGCAATAATATCAAGTTTCCTCTCTATGTCCTTTAAGTTTTGAAGTTATGCTTGTTTTGACTTCCTATGCTAGTTGATTATTGTTCCCATAAGTTGTTTGCTCACAAAATCCCTATGCATAGGAAGTGGGTTAGGCTTAAATGTGCTAGTCATATTCTTCATGATGCTCTCTTTATGTTACAATTCTTATCTTTTATGTGAGCATCATTGAAATCATCATGCCTAGCTAGGGGCGTTAAACGATAGCGCTTGTTGGGAGGCAACCCAACTTTATTTTTGTTCCTTACTTTTTACTCCTGTTCAGTAATAAATAATTCATCTAGCCTCTGTTATGATTGAGTTTTTATGTTTTAATTAGTGTTTGTGCCAAGTAGAACCTTTGGGAAGACTTGGGTGAAGTCTTTATGATCATGCTGTAAAAAAAGAAACTTTAGCGCTCACAAGAATTGCTACCATTTTTATTTGGAAAGTGCTATTTAGTTAATTATTTTTGCATATGATTAAAAGATAAATTCCTCAGGTCCAGCAATTTATTTTAAAATTTTTGGGGTTCCAGAAGTTTGGGTTAGTTACAGATTACTACAGACTGTTCTATTTTTCGTGTGTTATTTGCTTATTTTGGTGAATCTATGGCTAGTAAAATAGTTTATAAACCATAGGGAAATTGGAATATAGTAGGTTTAACACCAATATAAATAAAGAATGAGTTCATTAAAGCACCTTGAAGTAGTGTTTTCTATTCTTTCGCTAATGGAGCTCACGAGTTTTCTACTTTAAGTTTTGTGTTGTGAAGTTTTCAAGTTTTGGGTAAAGATTTGATGGATTATGGAACAACAAGCTAGGAGTGGCAAGAGCCTAAGCTTGGTGATGCCCATGGCACCCCCAAGATAATCTAAGGACACCTAAAAGCCAAAGCTTGGGGATGCCCCGGAAGGCATCCCCTCTTTTCGTCTACTTCTATCGGTAACTTTACTTGGAGCTATATTTTTATTCACCACATGATATGTGTTTTTATTGGAGTGTCTTGTATGATTTGAGTCTTTGCTTTTTAGTTTACCACAATTATCCTTGCTGTACACACCCTTTGAGAGAGCCATACATGATTTGGAATTTGTTAGAATACTCTATGTGGTTCGCTTATATCATTTGAGTTATATAGTTTTGCTCTAGTACTTCACTTGTATATTTTAGAGCACGGTGGTGGATTTTTTTATAGAAACTATTGATCTCTCATGCTTCACTTAGATTATTTTGAGAGTCTTAAATAGCATGGAAATTTGCTTAAATAATCCTAATATGCTAGGTGTTCAAGATTAGTAAAAAGTTTTCTTATGAGTGTTTTGAATACCAAGAGAAGTTGGATGCTTGATGATTGTTTTGAAATATGGAGGTAATAATATCAAAGTCATGCTAGTTGAGTAGTTGTGAATTCGAGAAATGCATGTGTTGAGGTTTGCAAGTCCCGTAACATGCACGTATGGTAAACATTATGTAACAAATTTGAAACATGAGGTGTTATTTGATTGTCTTCCTTATGAGTGGCGGTCGGGGACAAGTGATGGTCTTTTCCTACCAATCTATCCCCCTAGGAGCATGCGCATAGTGCTTGGTTTTTGATGACTTATAGATTTTTGCAATAAGTATGTGAGTTCTTTATGACTAATGTTGAGTCCATGGATTATATGCACTCTCACCCTTCCATCATTGCTAGCCTCTTCGGTACCGTGCATTGCCCTTTCTCACATTGAGAGTTGGTGCAAACTTCGCCGGTGCATCCAAACCCCGTGATATGATACACTCTTTCACACATAAACCTCCTTATAACTTCCTCAAAATAGCCACCACATCTACCTATTATGGCATTTCCATAGCCATTCCGAGATATATTGCCATGCAACTTTCCACCATTCCATTTATCATGACACATTCATCATTGTCATATTGCTTAGCATGATCATGTAGTTGACATAGTATTTGTGGCAAAGCCACCATTCATAATTCTTTCATAACATGTCACTCTTAGTTCATTACATATCCCGGTACACTTCCGAAGGCATTCATATAGAGTCATATCTTGTTCTAAGTATCGAGTTGTAATTCTTGAGTTGTAAGTAAATAGAAGTGTGATGACCATCATTCATAGAGCATTGTCCTAAAAAAAGAGAAAGGCCAAATAAAAAAATAAAAATAAAGAAGGGACAATGCTACTATCCTTTTTCCACACTTGTGCTTCAAAGTAGCACCATAATCTTCATGATAGAGAGTCTTTTGTTTTGTCACTTTCATATACTAGTGGGAATTTTTCATTATAGAACTTGGCTTGTATATTCCAACAATGGGCCTCCTCAAGTGCCCTAGGTTTTCGTGAGCAAGAAAGTTGGATGCACACCCACTTAGTTTCTTTTGTTGAGCTTTCATACATTTATAGCTGTAGTGCATCCGTTGCATGGCAACCCCTACTCCTTGCATTGACATCAATCGTTGGGCATCTCCATAGCCCATTGATTAGCCTCATTGATGTGAGACTTTCTCCTTTTTTGTCTTCTCCACATAACCCCCATCATCATATTCTATTCCACCCATAGTGCTATATCTATGGCTCGCGCTCATATATTGCGTGAAATTTTATAGTTTTGAGATTACTAAAGTATGAAACAATTGCTTGGCTTGTCATCGGGGTAGTGCATGACGAGAGCATTCTTGTGTGACGAAAATGGAGCATGACTAAACTATATGATTTTGTAGGGATGAACTTTCTTTGGCCATGTTATTTTGAGAGGACATAATTGCTTAGTTAGTATGCTTGAAGTATTATTATTTTTATGTCAATATGAACTTTTATTTTGAATCTTTCGGATCTGAATATTCGTACCACAATTAAGAAGAATTACATTGAAATTATGCCAAGTAGCACTCCGCATAAAAAATTCTGTTTTTATCATTTACCTACTCGAGACGAGCATAATTAAGCTTGGGGATGCTGATACGTCTCCAACGTATCTATAATTTTTGATTGCTCCATGTTATATTATCTTCTGTTTTGGATGTTTATGGGCTTTATTATACACTTTTATATTATTTTTGGGACTAACCTATTAACCCAGAGCCAGTGCCAGTTTCTGTTTTTTCCTTGTTTTAGAGTATCGCAGAAAAGGAAAATCAAATGGAGTCCAATTGACCTGAAACTGCACGGAACTTATTTTTGGAAGGAAAGCAACCCGGGAGACTTGGAGTCCATGTCAAGGGAGATTCAAGGAAGCCACGAGGTAGGGGGCGCGCCCTCCACCCTCGTGCCCCCCCTGAAATGATCCGAGAGCACAATAGATCGGGAGTTCCGCCGCCAGAAGCCTCTGTAGCCACCAAAAACCAATCTAGACCCGTTCTGGCACCTTGTTGGAGGGGGCAATCCCTTTCCGGTGGCCATCTTCATCATCCCGGCGCTCTCCATGACGAGGAGGGAGTAGTTCTCCCTCGGGGCTGAGGGTATGTACCAGTAGCTCTGTGTTTGATCTCTCTCTCCCTCTCTCGTGTTCTTGAGGTGGTACGATCTTGATGAATCGCAAGCATTTCTATTATAGTTGGATCTTATGATCTTTTCTCCCCCCGCTACTCTCTTGTAATGGATTGAGTTTCGCCTTTGAAGTTATCTTATCGGATTGAGTCTTTAAAGATTTGAGAACACTTGATGTATGTCTTACCATGCGTATCTGTGGTGACAATGGGATATCACGTGATTCACTTGATGTATGTTTTGGTGATCAACTTGTGGGTTCCGCCCATGAACCTATGCATAGGGGTTGGCACACGTTTTCGTCGTGACTCTCCGGTAGGAACTTTGGGGCACTCTTTGAGGTTCTATATGTTGGTTGAATAGATGAATATGACATTGTGTGATGCATATCGTATAATCATACCCACAGATACTTGAGGTGACATTGGAGTATTTAGGTGACATTAGGGCTTTGGTTGATTTGTGTCTTAAGGTGTTATTCTAGTACGAACTCTAGGGATGTTTGTGACACTTATAGGAATAGCCCAACGGATTGATTGGAAAAAATAACTTTGAGGTGGTTTCGTACCCTACCAGAATCTCTTCGTTTGCTCTCCACTATTAGTGACTTTGGAGTGACTCTTTGTTGCATGTTGAGGGATAGTTATGTGATCCAATTATGATATTATTGTTGAGAGGACTTGCACTAGTGAAAGTATGAACCCTTGGTCTTGTTTCCTAGCATTGCAATACCGTTTACACTCACTTTTATCATTAGTTACCTTGCTGTTTTTATATTTTAAGATTACAAAAACTATTATCTACCATCCATATACTACTTGTATCACCATCTCTTCGCTGAACTAGTGCACCTATACAATTTACCATTGTATTTGGTGTGTCGGGGACACAAGAGACTCTTTGTTATTTGGTTGCAGGGTTGCTTGAGAGAGACCATCTTCATCCTATGCCTCCTATGGATTGATAAACCTTAGGTCATCCACTTGAGGGAAATTTGCTACTGTCCTACAAACACTACAAAAAAATACACTTCCCTGATGATACGTGTTTGTAACAGTAGGTCGCTTTTTTGTCATGCATGTACATCCATGAAAAATTTATGACAGAATCAAGATAGTCATACCTGTGCCGTCGTAGAAGTGTTCCATGACATTAGCAAAATTATCATCACGGAAGTGTCCACTTCCATGACGATAAATCACGCGTCACAGAAGTGCTTTCGTCAAGGGTGACCGACACGTGGCATCCACCGTAACGGAACGCCGTTAAGCTATCGGGTCGGGTTTTGGATCTGATAACCCGTTAACATCCCCGACCAATGGGAAATTTCCACGTGTAAAATTCTTATTGGCCGGACGAAACACGTGTCAGCTCGTCAGTGGGTCAGATAGGTGCCTATGATACGTCGAAACGTGTCACGGCCCAACAGAGGCCCATTCCTGTGAAAAGGCTGGACCGTTTGACTTGGTGAAAAGGTGGCGGGCCGGCCCATGGAATCCCTGTTAACGGCCTGTTCGCATATAGCCCATTTACAGCCCGCTAATCCAAGGCCCGTTACGCCCTATCCGAATTAGGCCCAGTAGCATCATCTGGGCCATCCAATATGATTCCAGCCCATTTTCACTTCTGGCCCATGTATGGCCCATGACGTCTTTCGGCCCATATGAGGCCCTATGTAACTCTTGGCCTATTAACGACCCGTGGTGAAACTGGCCCGTAATGAACCGTGTATCACTTTACACCCATTAACGGCCCGTGGTGAAACTGGCCCGTAATGAACAGTGTATCACTTTATACCCATTAACGGCCCGTTATTCCGTTGGGCCATTTCCAGCCGATGTTATCTTTCGGCCTTCTCAGAGCCCATTTATTCTTGGGCTCATTTCCAGCATTCGTTTACTTACAGCCCGTTACTGCTTGTGGGCCAAATTCAACCCGTGGTTACAGTCGACCCGTTTGTGGTCCGTTAATACGTTGGGTTGTTTTCATAGCGTCATCAAATACGGCCTATTAACGATGGCCCGTTACGGTCGGCCCATGAACGAACGATTCCAACTCTAGCCTGTTTATGGCCATAATGCAGCCTGTTATTGGCCCATGTTTGGCCAATTGATCATACGTCCCGTATAAGGCCCATTGATGATACGGCCCGTAGAAGGCCCATTGTTTCTACGGCCCGTAGAAGGCCCACTGTTTCTACGGCCCGTAGGAGGCCCAGTGTCACTACAGTAAATATTAGCCCATGGTTATTGTGGCCTAGTTTTAAAAAATAGGTTATTGCAGCCACTAGTTAACCGCGGAAAAAGAACTGCAATGACTACAAGCAAACAAATAAACAAGACAACAAGGAAATAAATAAGCAAGCAAGCAACAAATACACATATTACATCCACTGGGCATCAAAGTTCCCCACCAGTGCAAATATAGGGAACAAAGCAGCAAATCATATACACTGGCCGTCAAAATTGGCCACCAGTGCAAATAAACGCGGCAGCAAAACAAGAGCATAACTGAAACAACTTCAGAAGAGCTCAAGAAACGTTATCCTGGGTATCCACCATGCTGGCAACAAGCTTAGCAAGCTGATTAGCTTTGTCCTGTTTGGCGCTAAAATCCTCCAACGCTTGCTGTTGCACCAGAAAGTATGCATCTGAATGCTCCAGGGACTTCCGTAGTCCTTCTGCTTCTTATCGCAGAACATCTGATCGATGTCTTTCAACTTGTAGTTGAGACTCAAGAAACCGAACTGATTCAGACAGTGAGTTTGAATAGCTTGTGCAAGCGGTAGTGGCCAGTAACTCCAACACTAAACCAAGACAGGATGTGTTACTATCCTGAACCTTATCTGCATTACTTCCTTTACGGTTGCTTAATAAGGAACTCTTCCCCAATATTCTATCAGCATTCTAAAAGAAGAAACAAGCAGACACATAACAATTTTAGCATGTACTAGTATATGAAACTCATTTTGGTGAACCAGTTCATTAGTAAGGTGGACAGTATTAAACTACCAAGTCTTCTATTGCCAAGTACTAATACATAATAAAAGCATCAAACAAACATATATCTATTTCCTATGGTAGCAATGGAATCTTAAATTAGAACAGTTGTTCTTCAGGTTTAGGCACTTGTTCTACATGAACAGAGTATAGTAAGACGCAAGAATATAATACTTAAAAATAGAAAATGAGCTCATAGACCTTACCACATTCTTGGTTCGGGACCAGTACAGAACAAGGCGTTCCCAGTCATCGTCCAGTAAATGTGTCTTAGGAGAACGTAAGGGAATTTGATGAGTTTCTTTGCCGGTGAAGTACGTTTTCTTCAGGTAATTCCGATACTGCCACCAAGCATTCTTGAAGATAGCAGAGGTATTAGCACAGGTTACCTCGTCCTGAGTTTCCAAATCGGTCCTTCTCTATAGAGAAAAATGGGAAATTTTGCTGTATTATAACCATCATGGAGGTAGGATGTATGGGACGAAGCAAAGTAATTGCCATGAATAACATTACTTACACATAACTCCTCGACAAACAACTGCAACTGGCATTTTCCTTCATCTTCAGTATAATATTTCCAAGATGGGAAGATACGCACATACGATTTAACAACATCAAATGCGATAGATGCTAAACTATGACTAGCTGGTTGTGCTTCCTCCACAGGAATAGGCGTACTAACTGGTGGAGTTGGGGTTCGCCGTGATAGTACTGGCCCTTTGGGCACTGGAGCTGCCTTACTAACTGCTCTTGTTTGGGAGCTCTGTGGTGGAGACGGTGCTGTGTCAACAGGAACTGGGTTACTATCGGCTGGGGTTGGGGTTAGATTGGGTGAAGCTGGTTCTCTGTCCATCGTAGTAGGGGTACAATCTGCGAGAGTTTGGGTTATGTGTGGTAGGGCTGGTTCTTGTGCATGTACAACCGGGGTGCTATCTCCACCAAGAGGTAGCACTGTTTTATTTGAAGACCGTGTTTTTAGTCCGCTAGATACTGGCATCACCTGCTCCAATTCAAATGGCTGATAAACAGGAAACATAGTTGAATGTACAGACATTGTATGAGAGACAGATGCAATACATAGTGTGGAAAAAAGAAGGCATGAAATAGTTGACATGTATATTGTTTAACTAAAACTTATAGCATGACATAATTTCACATATATGATGTCTATCTAAACTGGATAGCATAGCATAACATAATTCAAAGATATGATGAATAACTAAACAGGATCGCATGACATAATTCACCTACATGTTATCTAAATAATCAGGATCGCATCATTTAATTCACATATGTGATTTATATGCTAAACAGAGGGCATTCGATATGATGTCTGAACTAAGAGCATGGTGTTGAATATTGTGTATATGGTGTCTAAACTATGCAATGCAAGACACCGTATGCATGATATGAGCAGTATAACCATGCCAAGTTGGAGCATACACCTCAGTGGGGGAATATGACTGGTCATCTGTCTCTGAATCCATCTCTGAGGAGCTATCGGGACCCAACAAGAGATCTGCTTCGACAGGTAGCACTGTCTGCTCTGAAGGCCTTGTTTTCACTCTAGATTTTTCCATCTCCACCCAAATGGCTGATTCACAGGAAGAGTAGTTTAATGTACAAACATTGTCGACAAATGGAAATGTAATGAAGAAAAGGATGGGCAAGATATCATTCAAATATATGATGCCTGGTTAAACAGGATGGCATTGCACATTTCACATATATTATGGCTGGCTAAAAGACATGAGACTGCATAATTCCCATATATGATATAGAAACTAAACAGGTGGCATTACTGACCATGTCTAAACTAAGCAGATGACATATATGATGTCAAAAGTAGGCACTGCAAGGCAACATATGCATGATATGACTAACATCATCATTCCAAGGTAGAGCAAACACCTTGGGGGGTAAATAGGAGTGGTCACGGCGTCCGAATCCGCCTCAGAACAGATATCTTCCTCTGGATTACAATCTGGGGTGGGGAGGGTTTGCCATTGAACCCACCATGGAGCGATGTCTGCATGACATTGTATTGCCGCACAAAACTCTTCTCTTTTTCTCTACATGTTCAACATGACTGTGTACAATATCTGACATGCATACAAAAAAATATGGTGAGATTATGTAAGGAGAGCATGCAGAAATTTAGAGTGATGGTAACAACCACTAGATCGATGTTTTTCCGTTGAACCAAAATAGCCCTAATGGATCGACGTGAATGTATAGTAATAAGTGATGCTACAAGTGTACAACCTCTTTGCCGTAGCCGTGTCGACCTCAGCATCATTGGGTTGGTCGCTGAAGCAGTTGAGGTAGAGGTGGCTGTCGGAGGTGTGGAGGAAGATCTGAGGAATCTGTAGACAGCGTCCAGGGAACTACTCTATTGTGATGGATCGTTTTGTCGTTGGAGCAGGTCCGGTGAGCCGTAAGACGTCAAGGCTGAAGCAGCACAAGACAGACATCGTCAAGCTCAAGTTGGATTCTAATAGCATCTCCAATAGATGATGTAAAATGGATGTAAAATTAACATCACCAAAAACCACCTGACTACAACAGATGAGGTAAAAACTATTGACTCTGAACTTAACTGTCAAAACTGAAATTTACTCTGGAATCAGAATGCTACTGTCGAAACTGAATGCAATGGTAGCAAAGAGGCACTTGACATGTAGTTTAGGGAGGGCCTGCAGTTAATCTTCAACCTGCACCCCCCTGAGCTGCCAGCCACCACCGGTCGAACCGCTGGCCCCAGCGCCGCCTCGCCGCCCCGAAACAACTCGCCACCGCCACCCCGGCCAGCCCTCTAGGCCCCCCGCCCCACCCTGAACCCTAAGATAGATAGTGGGGTACCTCTCCGGCGAGCCCCCGTCCCCACTGCGGGTGGTTCTTCCTTAACTCCGGTGAGCCCCCCCAACCCCTAAAAATCGACTGACCCAAAAGTCAATTCAGTCGACTGAAGTGTGGCTTAATCGGAGCAGAGCAGTAGCACGAGCGAGCGGGAGAGCACCAGCAGCAGCTGGGCGAGGGAGCGATCGAGCGAGAGCCGGAGTAGTAGCAGCAGATCCGGCTGGTATGGATGCCGCCGTCGAAGGGGCCTCGCACTGGGGGAGAGCCGCCGTGGAGATGTCGCCCGCAGCGCCTGCTTCAAGGTAGCCGCTCCATGGGGGTGCGGGATGGAGCACCGTCGGTTCCGGGAGGTCGAGTTAAGGAGAAGGTGCGATGTGATGAGTGTACAACCTCTTTGGTGGCGCCGAGTAGGCCTCGGCTTCGTGCGAGGAGTTGGTGAGGATGCTGCGGTTCCGGTGGAGCAGGTTAAGGCGGCGCTATGGGGATGGAGCAGCCGCGATAGACAAGGCGATCGTCGGAGCAGCTCCTTGGAGGTGGAGGACGGGGCGGCTGAACCGGCGGGACGGCGAGATGGACGACGGATCCTCATCCGGGAGGTGGATGAGGGACGTCGAGCTGTTGCGGTGGACAACGTCGTCAGGGAAGAGGCTCCGGTTGGGCAGAGCGGTGACGTGGCGGACGGAGGAGGGTGGGGTTTCGCAGCTGGAGTGGAGAGGTTATGGCGGCCTGGGATCTCGAATGGCGAAAAGGGGGCGATGGGAGGGGGTGAAGCATGACTTAGGAACACGCTTGTCCAAAATGTAGGGTGTGTTACGAAAGTACCCCCCACTGATTTGAACTAGCGGCCCTTTTGGCTCAAGGTTAGAAGGGGGATTTCGCGTGTCGGGATTTGGCAGCTGGTGGGAGTTTTCGCACGCGTTGTAATTTCGGGATAGCAAGGCGCGGGTTGTGAAGGCGCCAGTTTTGGGAGCACGATATCTGAATTTTCGGGATATAACAAGACGCGGGTTGAATTTTAGAGACAAGCCTAACATGTAGTAATATTGTACTTGTACGTACCAAATTAATTCGCACTTCCCTCAACCAAAAAGAAAACGAAAAAAATAAAACTATTCACACCACACAAAGAGAGAGTCTTGCCCCATTTTACTATACAAATGCTATTCAAAGCTAGTACTCCCTCCTTCCATCTATATAGGGCCTAATGCGTTTTTCAATGCTAACATTGACCAAATATTAGAGCAATGATATATGACATGCAACTTACACAAAGCACACCGTTAAATTCGTCTGTGAAAGGTTCTTTCAATGATATAATTTTCACATTGTGCATGTCATGTACTATTAATCTTGTCAATAGTCAAAGGCGGTCTTAAAAATCTCATTACGCCCTATATAGATGGAAGGAGGGAGTATGAATCCGTGTTATGTCCGATTAAATTTTTTTGCTTGTTGTATAATGCAAGTAACCTACTCATACCAACATTTTACTGCATTCCAAATGTCTATACTACCACTGCAATTCGAACTAAATTTGAATTCGTTTCTCTATTTCAATAAGAATCTACAATCATGATTGTTGCCAACTTCAACCATCATAGTTTCTTTGCTATCTGTCAGATATAAATCAGACGGCCTATAATGCAGGATGGCAGGCACACCATCATCAACAACTCCGTTTTTTATAAGAGTAGAGATAAAATATATCAAATGTAGTATACCATGTTCATAACCACACCATGTGTATCACCGTTATATATATTCACACATCTGTCGGTTTGAAACACTATGATAAATTCTTCAAATATCCGAATTCGCTTTTTATAATGAAGTATATATGATCTCTATTCGTCTTTTACACCCACACAACCCTCTTATCTTTGTAGCTAGCGCTAACTTTCTCTTGTGCATGCACACGCCCGCATCCCTCTCACACTCCCTCAGCATTCTCTAGATACATCGCGCAAATTCGTCTTTTCACTTTAGGTCGTTCACCCACAGTGTGTGTAGGCCCCCCCAGCTCCTTCTTTACGGCACACATCGATCAATTTGCCTCTCTAGCCAGGTGTGCCTAGCACAAACACAAGCTTCCCCTCTTCTCTTGTCACCGTCCATGCCTCACTCCCACCACTCTTTTCATCGTTCCCGTACTCGCACACTCCTCCCCCTCGATATAGTATGCCTCTCATACCAACTCCTACATGCACCCCCCTCTCTCTCTATCCTTCTCCTCGTGTCACATTTGCTTCTAACATACACATGCATGTATACCGATCGATCTCCCAACATATACCTAGATCGACTTTAACTACCCCCCATCGATCGACGTACCTCACAAGTTATGTCTCTCCTTTCTCTTACAAAGGGTGATTGATCTTCCTATATGTAGTTACGTCTGCTTAGCACAGCCACATTGTCCCCCCTCATCATTCATGCATGCCTCCTAACCCGTCTCTCACACGCACGTGCATAGACAACAAGCAGCCATCTCCTCTCTTATTGATATTGCGGGTGTGCCCTCCGTTTGTCTAGCAAGCCTGTCCCACCATTTGTTAGAAGCAACTCCACTACCACCCCCTCCCACACTCTAGCTCTGTCTCTCTCCCAACCTTATTCATCTCCTGCACATATGCATGGATGCCGATCGATCTCCCTTAATACATGAGGCAGATCGATCTCCTTAATACATGAGGTAGGCCTCTCTCCTCCTCCACACATATACCAGCCATTGTACCTCTATAGTTAATTGGGCCTCCCTCTTCCCCCACCACACACCGATAGTCGAGCGCTGCAGGTAGGTATCCATGCCACAGAGACAAACTGCACATGTCCCATCTCACGTTCCAGTAGGCCAGCCACTCTATATCTTTGACGTGGGCACACACAAATTCGATGGCACTCTTTATCGATCGCGCGCGCGCGCACACACACACACATCATCCCTCTCTTCGATTCTATGGACACCTCAAGCCGATGATACCTCCACTCTCTTCTCGTGGATCGCCCCCTCTATATATATGTTATATCCAGGACTCTATTTCACACACATTGCATATGTTAAATATTTTGATTGACCCCCCCCCCCACACACAAAAAAAATCTCAGGAACCCACACACTATATCTCTCTAGGTTTGTATCTCTCTCACACAACCCCACGTAGGTGGTGTACGTATACAAGAAGAGAATAGGTGCACCGTGCACGTACTCACGCTTCGTGCCCAGCCACACCTGTGCGGGTACATGGTGGAGCTCATTTCTTTACGAAATGGCAACCCACGTGCTAATTTGAACGCCTGTAGCAGTTGTTTACCTAGGGAGGTCGTGTACCACGCGTGCATGAAACAAAGTTTGACTTGACACGTTGCCGCGTTATTTTTAAATAAAGTTATAGCGCTCAATGGCACGTACACAGAATATAAAATGATTTTTATGGAGGAAAAGGTAGTCCGCTCTTCAGAGTATCTCACACAAGGCTCCGGTGGCCTCTCTCTCTCTCTCACTGTTGGTCACTGATCCGGCGGCATCCCGTCCGCCGAGGGAAAGGGAGTGCGGTGGCGTCTCTCTCTCTCCCACCGTTGGTCACTAATCCGGCCGCATCCCGTCCACCGGGGGAAAGGGAGTGCGGTGGCCTCTCTGTCTCTCACCGTTGGTCACTGATCCGGCCGCATCCCGTCCGCCGGGGGAAAGGGAGGAAGTGCATCGTTTCTCCGTTCAACGGCGCTGAGGCAGAACATCTCGATCTGCGGTACACGCCGTTCTCTCTAACCAAGCTCCGGCGTGGCAGGGCCTACGCCACCTGCTCGGAGATTCCGCCCGCCACCGCTCACCTAGTTACATCCCGACGACCTCCAGGTATCCCCTTCGGCCTTGCTCCATTGCCCGTTTTCCCACGTCGCTGCATGTGGATCTTCCATAGTTCTTTGCCCAAAACGTAGCTCGTCCGGCGTACTTTCCATAGACAAACACAACCGTGTTGTTATCTTCCCTTAGGACAAGGAATATGCTTATTTTTTGTCCTCGCATGTGTCATCAACTGTTATTGGCCAGTGATTGTTTCCTTTCTACCTCTTTTTTGCAAACAGGGCTATCCATTTCACCTCGTTGCTATTGCGACCTTTCGGTGAACTGCACAAATCACTTTTTTCTTAAGAGTGTTTTGTGCAGTTGTACTAAAATGTCACATGGGCAACGTCTCTACATTTCAATGCGACTGCACAAAGGGAGATTGGTTTTGCTCTATCCTCCTCATCCAACTCCGAGCCTAATCTTCTCCAACTAGTTAGTCTTAAGAGAGACTGCAAAGGTGACCGGCTTCTATTTGTGTGTTTATTGTTTCATCAGCAGTCCTCTATTATCGTAATCACACTTGATATCTTTAGAACAGGGGCGCTCAGCTCTATTTTAGTGGAACTGCACAAAATGATCAGAATGTTGCATGCTCCAGCCAGCTACTTTTTTTCCCAACATGCCTTGTTTATTTAGACAGAGCTGGGGGGACGTTGCTGCCACTGAAAGCATGGATCAATTTTAATTTAACACCTTCTCACAACTTTGTCTTCAGTTGTGATGTAATTATTAGCTCTGATCTGCTAATAATTGACATGCATTAGCAAGGAAGTTAGTTTTTTATTGTTTTGGAAAGAGCATCGATGGCAAGACCCGCGAAACAAAAGCTGAAAGCTCACACCATTATACAATTTCATGTCGCTGGAAAATTATTTGTATAGTACGTCAATTATGTAAACAAATGATGGAAGCTTGATAGCATTGCCAGAAGCCTCTTCATCATCCGGGTCCATGTGCCATGCACAAAATTATAATCCTTCGTTCCTAAATATTTGTCTTTTTACAAATTTCAAACGGGCATATTCTAGAGTGTAGATTCACTCATTTTGCTTCGTATATGTACTCCCTCCGTTCCTAAATATTCTATTCGTCTTAAAAGAGATTTCAACGAGTGACTACAAACGAAGCAAAATGAGTGAATCTACACTCTAAAATATGTCTATATACATCTGTATGTGCCAGTCCATTTGAAATCTCTAAAAAGACAAATATTTGAGTAGTCACTCGTTGAAATCTCTAGAAAGAGAAATACTCCGGAGTATATTTAGGAACCGAGGGGGTAGTACACAACCGCATGGGAGACTCAGCCCGGTCGTTGCGCCGCATTAATAGTGAGTAATGAGCAGTCAAATAATAAGCCCCACCTTTCCCACTGTAAGTTGCTCTAAAGAAGCAACCATCAATACGCTCTTCTTTGAATCCTCTCATACTACTCCATCCGTCACTGTTTATACAGCGCGCTTCAAAAAAAAGAAAAAAATCTATGGGACCAAGGCGACTAGCGATCGGCCTGAAAAATAGCATTGGTAGTTATAGCACGGCGTCTTTTACTAGAGGGAATAATGCGTACACACATGCATCCAGTGCTTCCACCCCGGGTACACACATGCATGCACTCCGTAGTAGTGCAGTACATGGAGAGAAAATTGTGGACTTGATTGTGGTTACCACGCCCTAATTAATTGAGCATTAAACCAAACGCGTCTAAAGTCTCTCTGGTGGTGGAAATGCATTGAGAGAAATGCATCATAATGAAGCGTGCCCGGTAAACTGTGACGGAGGGTGGAGTAGTATGAAGGTGCAAAACCAAGTACGCGTACTACTGCGCTTGGCTCTTCGCCCCTTTGTGAAGTCAAACAATGATGGTACTCTGAATGTTGTGTACTACAGTGTATGCCTCTGACAATCTAGCACTGAATGGACTGATGCGTGTCCACCGAGGGTAGGTTGCATTAGTCAAAAGGCATAAGCGATCTTCACCTTGTCCTGCAAGCTTCCCCTCGTTCTGCGAGTTGACAGGACACACCAAAAAGTAGTGCTAGTCCATACTCCCTCCTTTCCGGTTAATATGGCTTAATCTTTTTTGCGGGTAAATGAGAGAGCTTTATTCATATATAAGCATTCTTAGGACGATCAGCCAAGACACTGGTCACTAGGAAGCGAGGTACCCCGCAAAAAAGAAGTAGGAAGCGAGGTGTTTCATCAAGCCAGCTCTCGGCCACATTTAAAGTGCAGCAAGCACGGTTCGCACGAAGATGCGCCTCAAGGTTTGCTGACCTGTTTAGATGCTGAATAACAAAAAAGAGGAAATATTACCGAGCGCTACTATTTGTAACAGGATATCAGCCAGAATTAAGCGAGAATTGTGGCGAGTGTTCCATGCAATCAACTTCCATTATCACATGCGAGAACCCTCGAAGAGAACCAAATGTGTTGAAGATTGCTTTATGACATTTGAAAATTATAATAAGAGTGCAGATGCTCCTCCATCCAGTTCCTAGTACTAGTATAGTACGTACCTTTATGGACTATAGTAGTAGTACTAGTAAACTTTGCGCTTGGCTGTTCGGGAAGTCGAACAATAATAGCACTAGTAGTATAGTGTATGCTTCTGGCAATCTGACACCGAATTAACTGTTGCACGTCCACCGCCTGAGCGAGGGAGAGCTTGCATTAGTAAAAAGTTTCTCCTTGTCCTGCGAGCCACCGCGCGCAAGCTTCCCCCGTCCTGCAACCTTCTCCTCATACACAACAAAGTAATGCTAGTCCATGCTGCCTCCTCTCCGGTTAATATGGCTTAATTTCAAACGAGCATAGAACGACAGGCCTGCTTGCTTAGGTTGCTCTCTTCACAAGCATAGAACGACGGGCCTGATCCCCCAGCTGGGGGAAGGGAACAATGTTCTGCGTAGACGCGGTCGACATCGGCGAGGGAGAAAACCCACAGTCGGTGCGTCCCAATCGGGGGTCACCGCGGTATGGGCCGATGCCACGTCCCAACCGCCCTTCTAGCTACAGCCCGACGTCCTAGGTAGTCCATCTTCCTTTTGGAGCCGGCTTGCTCCACTGCCGTAGCTCCATCTCCATGTCGATCTTTCTCTACTTCTATCGGCTTCTATTTGTGATGAGTTTATGTCTCATGAACTAGTGCTAGTACTATTATTCTAATCACACTTCTTCAATATCTTTGCCATCAGGGATGCTCAGGTCGATTTTAGTGGAACTTCACAAAAGCATCATATGATCCGAGGGTGCCAGCCGTCTTTCCTTCCCGACATGGAAAGTGTTATGGAACAAGAGGTACCAGAAGGTGAAGAACCAAAGAGTGCTGCTTCTATTGTTGCTGACATTCTCACTAAAGAATCTCCCTCTAGCACATTCCTTCGACAGGTTCTACCTGGCTAGGAAATTAAATCATGTTTAGGGTTTAGGGTTTAAGTCGTAGTGACCCCATCAGTGGTTTTTCTATCGTACACGCTCACACAACTTTTTTCTTTAGTTGTGAAGTAAATATTGGCTATGATCTGTGAATCATTGAGATGCATCAGCATGCGTGTTAGTTTTCCTTTGTATTTGATGGAATGTTGTAACGGGGCAACCTTGGAATAGGAAAGAAAATGGAGTGGAAAAGTTTCCATTTTTCCGGAGAAAAAATGGAAACGGAGAGAAACCAATGTTTCGTTTCGTTGGATTGCGCCATCGAGCAAAACCAACGTTTAAATCACGTCTGTCGTGTTCATGTCTCACCTTCCTCCACGGCTCGACCCCACACGATCGCTCGGCATGCCACTCACCGCAAACCGAGTAGTATACCATAACTTTCCCGCTTGCTTGTCGATGGATCGCGCCATGGAGTACTAGCACTACTGGAAGAGATTGACGAGTTGGGGGAGGACAGCTAGCTATAGCACGGACTCTCAAGAGCATACTACTAGAAGAGATCACGCATGTTGTAGCCGGCTATTTCGACCTTTGAACGCGGAGCAGCCGCGTGCACCCGGAAGCGGCGCGGGCGACGCTCTCTCAGTTGGCGCGCCGCTTCAATGCCGGCGCCAGTGACAGGTCGCATCTGCTCTGGCCGAGCATGAATGCGGCACTGACCATTTCGGGTGGGAAGCATGCGCAGGTGATGAAGGGGGTTCGGGTTGGACCGGACGTGGCAGCGGTCCGGACATGCGCAAACAAGAGATGTTGTACGTTAATATTGCTGCGTATATAATTAACAACGTAAATAATGTGCCAGTTGGACAAATATGATTGGAGATGGAGATGGAAATGGAATTTTACGTAAACACGGATATGCATGTCTATGTCTATGTGTGTGTGCGCGACGACTCTCGTGACCTGGAAGCGGGGGCGTGTTTTGGATCGAGTTTTCTTTCTTTGTACGTTAGAAAATCAGTTTGTGTAATTCACATCTAGATGTTATTTAAGGATATCGCATCTAAGCTCCCACAAGTATATAATGTAGCAAGAAGAAACAAAAAAACTAGGAAAAGACCACAAATAGAGTGGACATCAACTTATATGTGACATAACTATGTCACATCTAGATGTGTCCTAGACAGATCCTTAAAAAATTGTCCGCCAGTTTTCATTTCTTTTTTCTGGGAACGCGCATATTCTATTTAAAACCACTGCTATGGAGAGATTTGTTTACTCCATTATAGGCTCTTGTTTGATAGAGTTTCTCGCGTCTCGCTCTCTCACCCTCTCCATATCAAAACAAGATGACAATGTCCACTCTATCTCTCTCCTCACCGGTGGTCACAGATCCGGCCGAATCCCGTCCGCTGAGGGAGGTGAGGAGTTGCAGCGTTGGCATTGTCGCCGTTGGCGACGGAGGAAGCCGATGCGCACCGTCCTCTCGGAGCCGGCGCTGGCGCGGATGAAGATCCTCCGCGCCCTTGTTCGCTGCCGTCATGTGGGTAGATCCCGCCCGCCCGCCTAAGCGACATCTTGCCCACCTGAGGTATAACTTCTTGTACTGGTCCAGCTTCCCCGGTCGCTGCGTGCGGGTTTTCTTCTATGCGACTATTCCCCAGCTCCCCATGCAAAGTAGATAGGGTTCGTTGGCTGGTCCAACATCACCTACTAGTACTATTATAGAGGAAATGCCACTCAAAAAGTTGTCCTGATTTATGCCTCGGTGGAGGTATACATGTTGTTTCGACAAAAAGTACATGGTGGTTGTGCGGTCATTGTCCATATGGTGGTAGTACTATCATTGGTTAAATGAAGAAATGCTTTTTTCTCGGGTATCCTGGTTTAGTTCCCATCAAGATAATTATGATGCTTCTGTTTGTTGGTGTACTTTTCATTAATTCTTATTGACAATTGAGATGTCGTTGCTAACCCTTTTTTATATCTTTGGAAACAGCGATGCGTGTCTCCATACCCGAGCATGTCTTCCTCAATTTTAGTGGAACTGCACAAAATTGGATGGCCATTGTTGTTCGGCCTCACTGTCCTCTGCCACGTGGTTCTTCCTTCCTCGAGCTTGATTACTGAGAAGAAACAGACCACAGTGAGGATTTGTCAAACTTCTTAGGTGCCTCACCCAAACTTGATGCCCAATGGATGATGCATCACCACGATGACCTATCGATGCTCATGGTTGCGCCTCATGGTTGCGTCGGTTGGTGAAGCTGATCGATTTTCGACGAAAAACAAGCTGTCTTCCATCAGTGCTCTTTGCTTGTTACGCACAATGATGATATCCTTCGTCAGTTCACCTTGGTTGTGTTGGAGACGTACTCGTCTTTCCTGTTGGTGCAATTTTCGCTAGGGTTTTACGACAGGTGGGCCCAAAATGTGACTGGCTCACCTGTCATACAGCCAAAAGCAGGTGCAGTGAAGGCACCGGAGGTCAGGCCGTACTACAGTAGTATATATATAAGCGGGAGCCTCAGTGCTTGTTCGCTAGGGTTTGCACTCTCCACATGCTCGCCGCACTACGTATATGTTACACGCTGGAGGCTCAGCGTTCATTTGCTAGGGTTTGCTATATTCACAGTCTCTCACCCTCTCTTCACCAGATCTAAACAAGACTGCATTGGCTTCTTGTCTCTTTCTCCCCCCTCACAGCTGGTGAAGGAGGCGTCCGTATCCCATCGCACCGGGAAGGGGAGGAGGTGCAGCGTTCACTCTATCGCCTTCGGCGAGAGAGGCAATCCACTGCCGGTTACGCTGTTCTCTTTCACCCGGCGCCTGTGCGGGAGGGCCACCGACCCCTTCTTCCTCGCTGCCGTATGTAGTGTGGGCAGATCCGGCCTCCCGCCGCACGTCTTACCACATCCCGATGACCCTAAGGTATAAGTTTCTTTGAAACTGTCGTTGCTCTAGCTGCATGTGGATCTTTTTCGATCTGTAGTCGAATCTAGGTCTTGGTTAAAAGAGGAAAGAAGGGTGCGGTGGGCTGGAGCAAGAATCTAGGACGTGGTTCAAGGAGGAAAGGAGGGGCGGAAAGTAGTATAGACTGGCTATCCAGCCGCTTTGTAGGTCGAAAAGGGAAAAAGTGGGTAACCCAGTACACACATCTATAAGGAACCGATCTCTTTGTTGAAAAGGGAAAGAAACTGGGGGGTCGGGTAGTTTGTGCACAACTAGATTTGCTGCCCTCACATAGGAAGAAGGTTCAAAGAGAACAAATATGGGACCAGCGCATATGCTGCTTGGCTACATACTCTGCATCACCCATTTATACGTGTGGACGCACATGGTGCTGGCATGTCCCATGCAGCTATTTTGCTGTTGTTAATCTCAGAATTAACTACTGATCTGTTTTAAAAGAATTTCTTTATTAATATGAATCAATGCAATTGTTTTAGAAATGCTACTGTCCTATACTTTGTTTTCTTTTTGTGGCCGCATGTTTCATCCTCCTTTATTGGCCAGTAATTGTTTTCTTTTTTGCCTCTTAAAACAGGGATATCTATTCAACTTGTTGCTATAGAAAACTTAAATGTCACACCCACAACTTTGCTTGATTTCAGTGCAACTGCACAAAACTTGATTGGATTTCCTATTCATGTTGGTAGATTTATATTTTATGTTGGTCGTCTAATGAAAGATCAGTACAGGCCTTCATCCACATGATTGTGCAATGTGCTTTGAGATGTTGTGCTACTTGTATTGGTATTGTTTTAAACAAATGATGAATTGAAGCTATTGTATTGCTGTCTTTTCCCATTAAGTAGTGAACAAAAATGGGACCAACCCAGACATGATGCTTGTTGCTTTGTTACAACAAATTCAGCATCACCCCCTTTACAAGCCAGTAATTGATGCCACTCTCAGAATTAACTATTGAATCTTATTTCAAAACTGCAACACTTGTTAGGGATTGGCGGGATTACCATTTTTGTGGCCACATGTTTCATCCTCCTTTATTAGCCAGTACTTGATTCCTTTTTTGCCTCTGTTTATACAGGGATATCTATTCAACTTGTTGCTATTCACAAGTAGAAAACAGGGCTTTGGTCCAGGCCGGGTCAGCCCGTTAGTCCCTGTTCAGTCCAGAACCGGGACCAATGGGGGCATTGGTCCCGGTTCGTGAGCCCAGGGGGCCGGCCGGGCCACGTGGGCCATTGGTCCCGGTTCATCTGGACCTTTTGGTCCCGGTTGGTGGGATGAACCGGGACCAATGGGCCTCGCTCCTGGCCCACAACCATTGGTCCCGGTTCGTGCCTCAAACCGGGACTAAAGATTAGACCTTTAGTCCCGGTTTGAGGTACGAACCGGGACTAATGGGGTTGAGACCTTTAGTCCCGGTTCGTGCCACGAACCGGTACTAAAGGTCCCATTTTCAAACTCTACCCCCCCCCCCCCATGGATCGCTTTTTCAGTTTTAAAAAAATAAAAGAAAATGATGGAAATGTCAAAAAAATAAAAGAAAATAAGTTTCCCATGGGATATATGGGAAAATTTGACTTTATTTGCAAGATCTCTCTGAAATTTGTAAAAATGGGCATAACTTTTGCATACTAACTCGGATGAAAAAGTTTTTATATGAAAAATCATCTACTCGAAAAGTTACATCCGAATTTAACAGGGGGAAGCCCGTTAAACATTTTCAAAATCCTCAAAAACCTAATAGAAACAAAAGTTACGAGGCTTTTAAGATCTAGAGTGAAAAAATCGAAAAAAATTCAAACAGTGGGCAAACTATGGTGAAACAATGGTCAAACTAATTATTCTAGAATAGTAGTGTTACTAAATAATTATTTCTGTTATTTCAATTTTGGTCAAATATGGTCAAACTGTGGTCAAACTGTGGTCAAACAATGGTCAAACTAATTATTCAAGAAATATTAGTGTTACTAAATAATTATTGTTTTTTAAAACGATAGTTTCAAAATAAAACTATGAAATGTGTCACTTCATGCTCAAGCAAAATTCCTGAAGGTTAATAGGATTGACATCCTAGTATTGTTAGGAAAACAACAAGTGCAGACTTGGAGCGAGGAAGAATAGAACCCGGAAGTTAAGCGTGCTCAGGCTGGGGGAGTGGGAGGATGGGTGACCGTTTGGGAAGTTAGATGATTTGGAATGATGAGGGGTGATTAGAGGATAAATTGAGAAGCGATGAGGGGTGGTGATTACAGACTAGAGGTTAAAATAATTCAGAAATTTGAAAATAAAAAAAAAATTCAAAAAAATTTTCAAAAAAATTTTCAAAAAAAGAAAATCATAAAATTTCCTTTAGTCCCGGTTGGTGTTACCAACCGGGACTAAAGGTGGAGCTCCACGTGGCCGCGCCCTTTAGTCCCGGTTCTGGATTGAACCGGGACTAAAGGGATAGGCATTAGTACCGACCCTTTAGTCCCGGTTCCAGAACCGGGACTAAAGGCCCTTATGAACCGGGACTGAAGGCCCTTTTTCTACTAGTGATTGTGACATTTTGCTTTGCTACGCGAAACAGTTTGCTTCATTTCAGTGCAAGTGCACAAAACGAGATTGGATTTCCTTTTCATGTTGGTAGATTCCTACGTGATCTTGTGTGCGTCATGACAGGTTGGTACTTGCCTTCATCCACATGATCGTGAAGTGTGTTTTGAGATGCTGTGCTACTTGTATTGGTACTGTTTTAAATAAATGATGAATTGAAGCTATTGTATTGCTGTGTTAAGTAGTGAACAAAAATGGGACCAACCCAGACATGATGCTTGTGTAACATCCCAAATTTTCAATTTAGAATGTTATACACTAGATCATCATTCCATATCATATTTATTGCATTTTGGTTGATCCTAGAAATTTCACGCAACTCAAGGACCCTCAGAGAGAGTTGGGGATTTCGTTATATTCGTATTTGATTTTATTTATTTTATCTTCAATTATTTCTATTACAAAAATTATGAGAGGGGGAATAAAATGACTTTCCCAAAATAAAGAAATATTGGGGATTTAGTAAAAAAAATCAAATAAGATTTTTTAGAAAACCGATCGGTTTTCCGTCAGTTTTGTTTGTTTTTTTAGTTTCGGTTTTTTTAAATAGATCGGTTTTTTGGGTTTATTTATTTAGCGAGCGTTTGTCCATTCGTTCATTTTAACGAACGTCCGTCATTTTTCTTTTTCTCAGATTAAATCCGCGATTTTTCTGATCGCGATTCCTGATCCAATTTTCGTTTTAGTTTAACTTTTCGCTCGTTTATCGGAATCAGGCGATTCAAGCGCCTGGAGTTTCATCTCGAAACCCTCTTTCCGTTTAACCAACTCAAACAAGTTTTTGCCACTGTAAAAATTGCCCTAGATCCAGAATAGTAAACGAAGCTTGTTTCTTTTGCCGTTTGTCTTTCGTTGCTTCGTTCGATAGGATTCTTTTTGCCAACCGGAGTTCTTAAGTTGAACTTTTTGGTTAGATCTCTTATTTGAGTTTTACCTATGCATTAGTTGAGTACTTATTGTATGCTTGTTTGTTTGCGATAGAGTACCCGGAGTGCGCCGCTTACTACTTCGAATCGCTAGGTTTCCCGGATCATCAGCAAGGCAAGTAACACTTTGATCATGTTTTCCCTCTACCCAGTTTTATTGCATTAGATCAACCCTCACACATTGCATGATTATGATCTAATTAAATTGTGGGTTTGGGAAGTAGTTGAGGTAGTACCTATTACCTGTTATTATCAAACCTTTGGGAGTTACTTCTACGTTTGCTTATTATGCCATGCTATGCTAGTAGACGTGGATTAGATGAGTGTATCCATGACAGATGTGAGATTGTTAATTAATGGTTTATTTAAGGTGGCAACTTAAATACACATCTGGGTGGATTGAGGCACCTGGGTATTCCAGCGATTGCCTGTTTTCTTTATGGACCACCACCCAGGCTCAAAGGGATCATGAGATTATTCATGCTAGAAACTTCCGTGTGCAGCCACAAGCTATTATGGGCTCTAGCATAGTTGATTAAGTTGTGCGAACTCTTACAATGGTAGACTAGCAAATGTAGGGGAAAGTAGGTGTAACGGTCTACCCGATCGTAAGGTGCTAGCGCTTCTAAAAGACTATGTCTCGGTCATCCGTTTTCTCCATGTAGTGCGAGAAACCAAACGGAGGCGATCGAGTCTTGTGGGGAAAAGTGCGCAAACCTCTGCAGAGTGTATAAACTAATCATGATTAGCCGTGTCCCCGGTTAGGGACATCTTGAGTATCTAGTACCTGGATTATCATGTGAATCTCAACATGTTACTCTAAAATTAATTTTGTTGGGTTTTGTTTAATGATGATGCTTAATTGGGATTGAGAATGCTGTCAACCATTCTCAATGTTTAACAACTACCATGAAAGTTAAACAAAATTCATTCCTTTGCAGTAGGGAAAAATTGGCTTTACGCAAAAACTGTAACCATAGAGCTGTAGGATCGAAAGTATGTCTAGAGGGGGGGTGATTAGACTACTTGACCAAATAAAAACTTAACCTTTTCCCAATTTTAGTTCTTGGCAGATTTTAGCTATTGTAGGACAAGTCAAGCAATCATCACACAATTCAAGCAAGCATGCAAAGAGTATATTGGCAGCGGAAAGTAAAGCATGCAACTTGCAAGAATGTAAAGGGAAGGGTTTGGAGAATTCAAACGCAATTGGAGACATGGATGTTTTTCCCGTGGTTCGGATAGGTGGTGCTATCCTACATCCACGTTGACGGAGACTTCATCCCACGCAGGGTAACGGTTGCGCGAGTCCACGGAGGGCTCCACCCACGAAGGGTCCACGAAGAAGCAACCACCCACAAAGGGTCCACGAAGAAGCAACCTTGTCTATCCCACCATGGCCATCGCCCACGAAGGACTTGCCTCACTAGCGGTAGATCTTCATGAAGTAGGCGATCTCCTTGCCCTTACAAATTCCTTGGTTCAACTCCACAATCCTGTCGGAGGCTCCCAAGTGACACCTAGCCAATCAAGAAGACACCACTCTCCAAGAAGTAACAAATGGTGTGTAGGTAATGAACTCCTTGCTCTTGTGCTTCAAATGATAGTATCCCAACACTCAACTCTCTCTCATAGGATTTGGATTTGGTGGAAAGAAGATTTGAGTGGAAAGCAACTTGGGGAAGGCTAGAGATCAAGATTCATATGGTAGGAATGGAATATCTTGGTCTCAACACATGAGTAGGTGGTTCTCTCTCAGAACACATGAGTTGGAATTGTGTATGTGTTCTGATGGCTCTCTCCACGAATGAAGAGGAGGTGGAGGGGTATATATAGCCTCCACACAAAATCCAACCGTTACACACAGTTTTCCAATCTCGCTGGGACCGAATCAACAAACTCGGTCAGACCGAAAAGGTAAACCTAGTGACCGTTAGAGATTTTCGATGGGACTGACATGCAACTCGGTAAGACCGATATGGTTAGGGTTTGGGCATAACGTAATCTTGGTGAGACCGATTACACAAACTCGGTGGGACCGATTTTGGTAATTAGCTAACCAGAGAGTTGGTCAGGCAAACTCGGTGGGACCGATTTGCTCTTTCAGTGAGACCGAAAAGTTACAAAAAGGAAACACTGAATTTACATTGCAATCTTGGTGGGACCGATCCGCTCTTTCGGTGGGACCGAAAAGTTACAAAAGGGAAACAGAGAGTTTGCAATCCCATCTCGGTGAGACCGAGATCCCTATCGGTAGAACCGATTTGCTAGGGTTTGGCAGTGGCTTATGACAAGTGAAACTCGGTGGCGCCGGATAGAAAGAATCGGTATGACCGAGTTTGGCTTAGGGTTTAGGTCATAAGTGGATATGGGAAAGTAGTTGAGGGTTTTGGAGCATATCACTAAGCACATGAAGCAAGAGGCTCATTAAGCTACACGTCATCCCTCCTTGATATTATTGGCTTTTCCAAAAGACTCAATGTGATCTTGGATCACTAAAATATAAAATGAAGAGTCTTGAGCTTTTGTGCTTGAGCCAATCCTTTGTCCTTAGCATTTTGAGGGTTCCACTTTCACATCCATGCCATGCCAATCATTGAGCTTTCCTGAAATAATCATCTTGGAATAGCATTAGCTCAATGAGCTATATGTTGTTATGAATTACCAAAACCACCTAGGGATGGTTGCACTTTCAATCTCCCCCTTTTTTGGTAATTGATGACAACATATAGATAAAAGCTTCGACAAATGATAATAAGCATGAAATATATCGTCGCTTTGAGAAGTATGTGACAAGTAAGAGCTCCCCCTAAATTTGTGCATGTTTAAAATTTGCTTTGGACTGCAAATGCACAAGGAGTTAGAGTCATGGGTTACTCTTCCATGTCACATACATCTTGGTGGAGTGCTTAAAATGATAAGAATGAAATAGATGCACTCATCACCAAGAATAGTGAATGATCACATAAGATAGATAAGATAATAGCATTAAGCAAGCATTAAGTGTAGCTTATGATCAAACACATGATCATCAATGTCTCACAAGCAATGACATAGTATCTCAAGCACTCAAAATTAAACAAAGTTCGAAAAACCACCAAATAAAGCAAGAGAGAAAAAAGCAACACTCTCTCTCTCTCTCTCTCAGCCTATGATCTATACATTTTTCTCCCCTTTGGCAACAAGTTACCAAAAAGTTCCTAGAAAATGCATAGTGCTAGATTGACGCTCAGGCTTGATCTTCAGGTGGTGTTGGAGTCCGGATCACTCCAAGGACGAAGGCCTCTGTAGACGCTGAAGTAGACGCTGGAGTTGGAGCTGAAGTGGATGCTGGAGCTGGTGGAACTGAAGCTGTAGCAACTGGCACTGCATGTGATCTCTGAGCTCTTGGCACTCTGGCAAATGCATCAGTTGTAGTCCTGCCTCTCCTCTCCTGCATGTCATCTTGGAGCTGCTCCACTGCAGTCTGAATCTCTCTCACCTTGACATCCAAGTCATAGAACTTTTGTTCCATGATTCTCTCTAAGCTTGCCTGGCTCTGAGTTAGGGTGGCTAGTCCTTTCTCAATCCGCAGGGTGGATGAAATCATGTAACCAAGCTGCTCTTGTTTGGTTTTCAAGAAATATTCAAATGCCTCCTCTTGAGTTGGCATCTTGGCAGCTTTCTCCTTCCTCGCCTTCTCCTTCTTTGCTTGTGCTTGTGCAGACGATGGTTCATTTTCAGTCATCACAACTTGATTGTCCTCAAAATCTGGACGGATGGGCAGGTGTTCCTTGTCCAATAAGTATATGCCTGTGCCCATCTTGGAGTTGATGAGCTCCTGAATTTGTGGGGCATAACAACAACTCCTCTTCTGATCAGCTGCTATCCTCTTAATGGTCTCTACCATGAGGCTCATCACCTTGAACTTCTGTGGCACATCAAAGATATGTAGCAAGTTGATTGCATGGCCTCTGATCATCTTGTGATCACCTGACTTGGGCAAGAGAGTGTGCCTCAAAATCCAATTGATGGTTGGCAGCCCTGACAGAAGGTAATGTACTGAGCCAAACTTGAAAGTTTCAAGAGCTTCATTTGGAATTTCCTTGTACATGTTTGACATTGAGTTATGGTCCATCTTCTTCTTGGCATAAATGTCCAAGTCATCTCCTTGCTCCTCTGGGGCATTAATCAACTTTGCCCATTCCTCAATAGTAGATTGGTACCTCGTACCTTCAGACATCCAAGTTATCCTACCATCTGGATAAAAATGTGCTGTGGAGTAGAACTCCATTATAAGCTCCTCATTCCACTTTGTGAGCTTCTGCCCAACAAAGTCAGCTACTCCACAAGCATTGAAGCTGTCATGCACTCCAGGGTAGTGCTCTTCATTGTCCTCGATGTACTCCCAATCAACCCATCTCATGTCACAAACTATGGGCTTCTTATGAAGCAGCACTATCTCATAGAAATCTTGCTGTTCCTTGGCGTGAAATCTGTAATCCACAGCAGTCCTTCTCCTTGAAGCATACGGATCTTCTTCTCTCAACTTCCTGAGCCCTGAATCTCTCTTGAGCTTCATGTCCTCAGCCACAGGATGAGCATCGTTGTGGTCTGGGATCTTGGGCTTGAGTTTTCTGAGTACTTGCTCTTCATCATCTTCTTCTGCAGCTTCAGGCACTGGGCCTTGTTCTTCTCAGTTGCTGGGATGCTTCTTGTATTTCTCTTTGGTTTTGGCTTTGGATCTGGCTTGGCCTTGGAAGCAGCTGCCCCTGATCTTATGGCATCACCCATCAGCTTGGGTGCCTTAGGTGCTGGTGCAGCTACCTCTTCTTCCTCTTCTTCCATGATGGAAGCCTTTCCAAGCACTCTGGCTACGGTCTTCTTGACCCTTTCCTTCCTTTTCTTGCCTTCAGCAGCAACTGACTCTTTGGGCTTCTCAGTTGAAGCTCTGGCCTTTGACATAGGCTGCCTACCTGCTGGCCTTTTGATCTTTAACCCTGGCTTTGTGCCCTGTGCTGGCTCAACTCTCTTTGATGTGGCTTCCTCTTCTGCCACATAATCTTCATCATCAGAATTTGAAGTTCTCTTCTTCCTCTGTCTGGTGGCAGCTTTAGGCAGATTGCTTGGGGTACTCCTGCTGCCATCATCTGAAGAACTTGAGGGACTAGTGCCCTCACTCATCTGCACTTGCTCTTCTGACATGTTCTGGCTATCACTTTGGTCTGACATGATGAACAAGCTGACTGCTGACCCTGTGAACAATTTGTAGATGAGGTAGAGTGGATGAGCATCACAAAATGCAGAGATTTTTGCAAAAGAATGATCCAAAAACTTAGTTTTAGTTTCCCACTGAAATCATCTCGGATCTACCAATTTTCAAACTCGGTGATACCGAAGCAGTTTTGGAACCTAAACTAGTGAACTCGGTCAGACCGAGTCACAGTTCGGTGGCACCGAGACTGCTAGGGTTTCACAAAGTTCCAAAATCGGTCACACCGATAAGTAATTCTCGGTCAGACCGAGTCTCACTTGTGCAATGGCATGAGCCAAATCGGTGGGACCGAGTTTTTCGACTCGGTGGGTCCGAGATGGTTTCGGCGGAAACCTAACCCTAAATTTTTTGAATCAAAACTAATCTACGAACGCATTGACTGGACAGGAGTGTTTCAATCGTGGCAAGAATCATGATGATCACAATGTGCTAAGAATCGGATTGGAGAATAGCACAAAGATCGAGTCCATACCCTAGTTCGGCCCAGACTCGCTACGGCGGGGTAGAATTCCGTTGACGGCGATGGAGACCAGCTACTGGAGGTGGCTGGCGGCAAGGAGACGATCCGGAGACCACGTTGGCAGAGCAGGCTATCGCGCGGGCGAAGGGGTTCAGAGAAATTTCCAAATTTTTGCCCGTGACTATATATAGCACGACCCTGTCGGTGTGACCGAGTGGAACAACTCGGTGGCACCGAGATTCATAACTGCAAGCAGTTAGTGAAACTCGGTGTGACCGAAAAGTTCAAATCGGTTGCACCGAGATCGAAAACCTAGATCAACTTAATGATCTCGGTAGGACCGAAAGTGGGGTATCAGTCAGACCGAGAATCATAAAGAGGTTTTGGAAGTTTAAGTCTATGACGAATCAGGGACTCCGAGCGCTCCTCACACAGAGTGGTTCGAATCTGACTTGATCAAATTTTGTGATGTAGCATGAATAGAGTTTGAGACGATAAAAGCATAGATAGCTAGAGGAGGTTCTTAGGCATTCTTATCCATCCACTTGGCAAAAGGAAATAAAACCAAACAATCAAAACTACAAGTGGATGTCCTCAAATGAGTAAAATATGCAACCAGCATGCTCACACAATAAGATGGCAAATGAAATATGTGACAAGACATGCACAACCAATTCTAGCATCTATCAAGCAATTTGCGATGACAAGGTCATCTATATATGAGTATATTGACTTAGGAGTCAAGTGAGAACACTTGATCATAGGTCATATTCATCGTTTAAGCTCAAGTGGGGTTACCACTTTTACATAAAGCATTGTTGTGTTCACATCTTTAGAGTTGCTTTAGCTCAAGTCTTAGAGTAAAGCTCCCCCTAGATGTGATATCCCCCCTTAGAGGGATGAACTAACCTCGGGTTTTGTCGATGATGACTTCATGTAGACATTGAAGATGTGGATGCTCAATGTTGATGTAGATCACTTGAAGCTATCCATTTGAGTGAATTGCACTTTCAATACCTACATGGGTTAGTCCCACAAGGAACAAACAAGGATATCCATAGACATAGAGTGATGCACACACAAGATGATGTCCATGAAAATTTTTAGGTTACCTTGTCCCTTGTCTTACCAATAAGAGGGTTTGTGACTCCTTGAACTAGTGCAAGATGTGGAAGTTGATTGCACTTGTTCTTGCCAAAATGATAAGAGTGAAGATGTTGGCGGAGTCACCCTCAAGAACTCTCTAGTTCTTCTTCTTTTGGATCCACACCATCTTGATGGGAATCCTTGTAGTCGTACTTCATGAAGTGGAACTTGAAGTAATCTTGGGAATCCACTTGACTAAGGTCTTAGGAGCTTCTTCAAATGCATCAATTTCCTCTTGAAGCTTGTCCTTGCCTTTTTGCTTGTAGTCTTGTGGTGGAAGATCATCTTGAGCTTGTGTCCCCTTGAAAGAAGTATCATACTTCTCTTGTTGAGGAACAAACTTTGCCTTGGGGTATTGATCTTCTTCCCACTCAACTCCATTGGCATTGAACTTTCGTTCAAAACCAACACCTTGATTCTTCCGGTGCATTCCTTGCTTGCACACAATTTCCTCGAATTGCTTACTCCCGGCAAGGCTTTTGTACACTCCTTTCTCTATAATTCCCTTCAATAAGCTATTTTCTTGCTCAAGTGTAACTTGGCTAAGAGAATCATTAGTGGAATAAAGAGAACTACTAGAAGCAACAATATTGGATTTAGCATGATCATTATTACTGCTAGAGGAAGAATCTTTCTTGTTCTTGTTACTAGACTTGACTTGAGGCATGAAGTGGATAAGAGTAAACGCTTGGCAATGTAAGAAGAACTTTTCTTGCGGAGATCATCATTGATTGCTTTTAAGAACTCATGCTCTTGCTCAAGATTGAGCTTTTCAAAGCGTAATTTCTCATGAGCTCTTAAAAGTTCTCGATGATCTTCGAAGATAGTTTCATGAGCTAACTTAAGAGTGTTTAGTTCTTTAGTTAGAGCCTCAATCTTCTCCTTATCATTGTCATTCGTTTTATCTTGATTAGCATGATTAATTGACGTTTCATCATAGTATTCATCACTAGAGTTGTCAACAAGCAAATCATCACCTAACAAGTCATCTTCATCACTATTGAAATCAACATACTCGGGGTGTGTTACCTTAGGACCTTTGGCCATGAAGCATCTTCCAATTCCTTCATTTGGTGAGTCAAATATGTCGTAGCAGTTGGTTGACACAAGTGCTAGACCGGCAACACCTTCATCTTGAGTATCTTCAGAGTCGGAGTGATAACTTCTCTCGGAGTGGCTGTCGGAGTCAGAGCCGGATACCCATTCACCAATATGAGCTTGATGTCTTCGTTTTGTGTAGCTCCTTGATGATTTTTCCTTCCTTTCCGAATCCTTGCTTCTCAGTGAGTATCTTCGTTCATAACGATCATCTCCACTCCTTCTCTCTCTTGGTGGTGATTCTTTGCTTCTTCTTTTTGGAGAATCTTCTCTTCTCCTGTAGGGAGCCGTACACTCATTGGAATAGTGTCCGGGTCTTCCCCAACTGTAGCAGTTTCGCTCTTGACTAGAAGATCTTTTGTCATTGTAGGACCTTGACTTGAAGCTTCTATCTTTGCTTCTACTCTTGTAGAACTTGTTGAAGTTCTTCACCATTAAGCTCAATTCTTCATTGAAGTTTTGTTTCTCACTTGATGATGTAGGGGCTTCACATGAGGCTTTGTAGGCACCACTTGATTTGTTGTGAAGTTCCTCTTTATCCTTAAGTGACATCTCATGAGCAACAATTCTTCCAATCACCTCCGTTGGCTTGAGATCTTTGTAATTGGGCATCATTTGGATCAATGTGCACACGGTATCATATTTTCCATCCAAGGCTCTTAGAATCTTCTTGATGATGAATCTATCGGTCATCTCTTCACTTCCTAAGCCGGCAATCTCATTTGTGATGAGAGCAAGCCTAGAGTACATTTCAGCGACACCTTCACCATCCTTCATTTTGAACTTGTCAAGTTGACTTTGAAGCACATTCAACTTGGATTCCTTGACGGAGTCGGTACCTTCGTGCATATCAATCAAAGTGTCCCAAATTTCCTTTGCATTCTCAAGACGGCTGATTTTGTTGAATTCTTCGGGGCACAATCCGTTGAAGAGAATATCACAAGCTTGAGCATTGTATTGCAACATCTTCAACTCATCCGCGGTAGCTTCACGGTTTGGTTCTTTCCCATCAAAGAAGTCACCTTGCAAACCAACACACACAATAGCCCAAACGGCGGGGTTATGTCCAAGAATATGCATTTTCATTTTATGCTTCCAACTAGCCAAATTAGTACCATCAAAGTAAGGACCTCTACGGTGATAATTTCCCTCGCTAGACGCCATACTCTCCTAGGTTGTGAAACCAAGGCTATGACCACCAAAAGCTATGGAGATCAAAGCAAATGGAGACCAAAGCTCTGATACCACTTGTAGGATCAAAAGTATGTCTAGAGGGGGGTGATTAGACTACTTGACCAAATAAAAACTTAACCTTTTCCCAATTTTAGTTCTTGGCAGATTTTAGCTATTGTAGGACAAGTCAAGCAATCATCACACAATTCAAGCAAGCATGCAAAGAGTATATTGGCAGTGGAAAGTAAAGCATGCAACTTGCAAGAATGTAAAGGGAAGGGTTTGGAGAATTCAAACGCAATTGGAGACACGAATGTTTTTCCCGTGGTTTGGATAGGTGGTGCTATCCTACATCCACGTTGATGGAGACTTCAACCCACGAAGGGTAACGGTTGCGCGAGTCCACGGAGGGCTCCACCCACAAAGGGTAACGGTTGCGTGAGTCCATAAAGGGCTCCACCCACGAAGGGTCCACGAAGAAGCAACCACCCAAAAAGGGTCCACGAAGAAGCAACCTTGTCTATCCCACCATGGCCATCGCCCACGAAGGACTTGCCTCACTAGCGGTAGATCTTCACGAAGTAGGCGATCTCCTTGCCCTTACAAACTCCTTGGTTCAACTCCACAATCTTGTCGGAGGCTCCCAAGTGACACCTAGCCAATCTAGGAGACACCACTCTCCAAGAAGTAACAAATGGTGTGTAGGTAATCAACTCCTTGCTCTTGTGCTTCAAATGATAGTCTCCCCAACACTCAACTCTCTCTCATAGGATTTGGATTTGGTGGAAAGAAGATTTGAGTGGAAAGCAACTTGGGGAAGGCTAGAGATCAAGATTCATATGGTAGGAATGGAATATCTTGGTCTCAACACATGAGTAGGTGGTTCTCTCTCAGAACACATGAGTTGGAATTGTGTATGTGTTCTGATGGCTCTCTCCACGAATGAAGAGGAGGTGGAGGGGTATATATAGCCTCCACACAAAATCCAACCGTTACACACAGTTTTCCAATCTCGCTGGGACCGAATCAACAAACTCGGTCAGACCGAAAAGGTAAACCTAGTGACCGTTAGAGATTTTCGATGGGACTGACATGCAACTCGGTAAGACCGATATGGTTAGGGTTTGGGCATAACGTAATCTTGGTGAGACCGATTACACAAACTCGGTGGGACCGATTTTGGTAATTAGCTAACCAGAGAGTTGGTCAGGCAAACTCGGTGGGACCGATTTGCTCTTTCAGTGAGACCGAAAAGTTACAAAAAGGAAACACTGAATTTACATTGCAATCTTGGTGGGACCGATCCGCTCTTTCGGTGGGACCGAAAAGTTACAAAAGGGAAACAGAGAGTTTGCAATCCCATCTCGGTGAGACCGAGATCCCTATCGGTAGAACCGATTTGCTAGGGTTTGGCAGTGGCTTATGACAAGTGAAACTCGGTGGCGCCGGATAGAAAGAATCGGTATGACCGAGTTTGGCTTAGGGTTTAGGTCATAAGTGGATATGGGAAAGTAGTTGAGGGTTTTGGAGCATATCACTAAGCACATGAAGCAAGAGGCTCATTAAGCTACACGTCATCCCTCCTTGATATTATTGGCTTTTCCAAAAGACTCAATGTGATCTTGGATCACTAAAATATAAAATGAAGAGTCTTGAGCTTTTGTGCTTGAGCCAATCCTTTGTCCTTAGCATTTTGAGGGTTCCACTTTCACATCCATGCCATGCCAATCATTGAGCTTTCCTGAAATAATCATCTTGGAATAGCATTAGCTCAATGAGCTATATGTTGTTATGAATTACCAAAACCACCTAGGGATGGTTGCACTTTCAATCTCCCCCTTTTTTGGTAATTGATGACAACATATAGATAAAAGCTTCGACAAATGATAATAAGCATGAAATATGTCGTCGCTTTGAGAAGTATGTGACAAGTAAGCACTTTCAAGAGCTTTCCACCAGCCAAATATGCATATAGAATAGCCTATTTCATTCCATTATTCTCTATGTGTTATTTTGCCAGCATATTCCATGTGCTGACCCGTTTCGGGCTGCAACGTTAATGTTGCAGACTTTTTAGACGACGATTAAGGTGTTTTTAGGTCATGGTTCTATACTCAGTGATGCCGTTGGAGTTGATGGACTCAGTTATCTTCCAAGCCTTCCGCTGTTATCGTTATTAGATGGCGGTAAGCCATATTTATTGTAATAAGTTCTCTTTTGAGACACTCGATGTAATAAGTGTGTGATTGCTACTCTGTTATAAATCCTTCAAGTACTGTGTGGTGTCAGCATTACTGATCCAGGGATGACACCTGAGCATAGAGATTGGACCGTTTGAGGTCTGGTCGCTACAGCTTGTTGCTTTGTTACAACAAATTCAGCATCACCCCTTTATAAGCCAGTAATTGATGCCACTCTCAGAATTAACTACTGAATCTTATTTCAAAACTGCAACACTTTTAGGGATTGGCGGTATTACCATTTTTGTGGCCGCATGTTTCATCCTCCTTTATTAGCCAGTAATTGATTCCTTTTTTGCCTCTGTTTATACAGGGATATCTATTCAACTTGTTGCTATTGCGACATTTTACTTCGCTACGCGAAACACCTTGCTTGATTTCAGTGCAACTGCACAAAACGAGATTGGATTTCCTATTCATGTTGGCAGATTCATATTTTATCGTTGTCGGTCTCATGAAAGGTCAGTACAGGCCTTCATCCACATGATTGTGCAGTGTGCTTTGAGATGTTGTGCTACTTGTATTGGTACTGTTCTAAATAAATGTTGAATTGAAGCTATTGTATTGCTGTCTTTTCCCATTAAGTGGTGAACAAAAATGGAACCAACCCAGACATGATGCTTGTTGCTTTGTTACAACAAACTCTGCATCACCCCCTTTATAAGTAGATGGAAGCACATACTGTTGTTGCGCCCACTCTACCCTATAACTGAATCTTAGATCAAAACTGCAAACACTTGTTAGGGATCGGCAGGAGTACCATTTCTTTTAGGGATCGGCCGGAGTACATGTTTAAGAAATGTATTGTTCAGATAATGTCTCTGTTATTATATATCAGTTACAGACTTACAGTGTTTTACAAATGGTACTATCCTGCTTTGTAGTTGTTTCTACATGTTTAACCAAGGTATTGTTAAGATAATTTCTCTGTTAAAATCACTACTGGAATCAGCTACTTTGCCATCTGCCAGCTCTTTGCCGTCAACTAGCAGACGACAAAGAAGCTCTTTGCCATCAGCTACCAAAAAGCAGACGGCAAAGAATTGGCTGATGGCAAAGACATAATTTGCCATCAGCCAGTTCTTTGCCGTCGGCTAGCAGACGGCAAAGATTCTTTGTCGTCGGCTAGCGAACGGCAAAGAGGGAGGGGGCCCCACTGACGAGCTGCAAAAAAAAACCTAACGGCCCCCCCTCTTTGCCGTCCGCTAGCGGACGGCAAAGAGCAAAAAGGCGGACGGCAAAGGGGGGCGGACGGCAAAGAGGGAGGGCCCCACTAACGTTAACGGCCGCCCCACCCCACCCCTCTCTCTCTCTTTCTCTCCCCTCGCCGCCGCCCCGGCGCCTCCCGCCCCGTCGCCCTCGTCGCCCCCGCCGCCCCCGCCGCCCTGCCGTCTGGGCGCCACCACGCCCCGGTGCCCCGGCGCCGTCGCCACTGCCGCTGCCCCAGGCCACCCCGCCCCCTCCTCCGCCGCCCCAGGCCGCCCTGCCCCCCTCCTCCGCCGCCCTAGGCCGCCCCGCCCCCCTCCTCCACCCAGGTGAGCTCTCATGCCTCCTTTATTTTTTCCTTTTTTTTGTTTTTTTAGTTTTAGGTTAATTTTTAGTTTAGATTTAGTTTTAGTTTTAGGATTGGTTTTAGGTTTATAGGTTTAGTTTTAGTTTAGTTTTAGGTTTAGATTTAGTTTTTTCCTTTTTCTGTTTTTTTAGTTTTAGGTTTAGGTTTAGTTTAGTTTTAGGAAAGAAGAAGAAGAGAAAAAGAGGAGAGGAGAAGAAGAAGAAGAGGAGGAGGAGAAGAAAATAGAAGAAGAGGAAGAAGAAGAAGAAAAAAGAGGAGAGGAGGAGAAGAAGAAGAGGAAAAAGGAAAGGAGGAAGAAGAAGAAGAAGAAGAAGAAGAAGAAGAAGAAGGAAAAAAAGGAAGAAAAGGAAGAAGAGGAAGAAGAAGAAAAGGAAAAAAAGGAAAAAAAAACCCGACCCGACACGGTACCCAGACCCCGACCCGGCACCCCGACACGACACCCCGACCCCGACACCCCGACCCCGACACCCCGACCCCGAGACCCAGAGTCCCCGACCCCGACATCCCGACCCCGACCCCGACCCCGACACCCCGACCCCGACACCCCGACCCCGAGACCCAGAGTCCCCGACCCCGACATCCCGACCCCGACCCCGACCCCGACCCCGACCCCGAGACCCCGAGACCCCAACCCCGACACCCCGACCCCGACCCCGACACCCCGACCCCGAGCCTGACCCGACACCCCGACCCCGACACCCTGACACCCCGACCCCGACCCCGACACCCCGATCCCACGAGCCTAACGAAGAATGCCGGACCATTTCGTTGTATATCTTCAACAACCTGATAGAAGTGCGGCCGTACATCGAGTAAGTTCTTGGTACATTGTTTCGCAACTTCTATTTCCTTTGAACTGCTCTTATTCCTGGATATGTCATACAGTCGATACGTCGCCATATTCTCGTATGGAGCGGAGATCCAAAAGAATTCCGTCGAAGAGTATGAGCTTCTCGCAAAGCAAGGAGGCGGCTATCCCGGTTTCATCTCTTGGTTCAAACAAACGGTAATTTCTATTAGACAATTTCATTTCATTCGCTAATTTGTGCATAATGCAAGAATCCTTTCATATTAAACTTCTAGGCTAATTCAGAGTCTATGGACGCCAAATTGAGACAAGTCGCTAATGGTTTTGACTATAAGGTCCGTTCATTTGACAAGTACGACATCAACGGGTATCGCTTTCGTACCTATGGCAAAGAGGTATCTATGGCCGACCGAAAGTCTACAAATTGTTGTGTATCTTCTATCGGTGAAGGAGGTACCGAGTATTATCGGAGAGTTGAAGCAATTTATGAACTTCTGTTCTATGGTGAAAACCCACCGAATGTCGTAGTCTTCAAATGTTATTGGTTTCAGCCGAAGGAGACTAGAAGGACTCATGAACATATAGGGCTAGTTGAAATCAACCAAAGCACCCATTTAGATGTTCCTGATGTCTATATTACGGCTCAACAGGCGACCCAAGTATTCTATCTACCGTGGGCCTGCCAAACTAATCCAAATCTGAAAGGTTTGGATGTGGTTTATGAAGTGCCGCCACGTGCTAGACTTTCTCCCCCAAAGGAAGAGGATTATGAACCTCACATTAACCCAGACACATATGAAGGAGAATTCTTCCAAGAGACACGTCTTTCCAAAAAGCGTTTCAAGAACCGCGCTACTTCACCCCAAAACATTGAAGTAGACAGCGACAATGAATCCGACATCACCCCAGAGGAGGAACAAGAAGAGCGAGAACAAGAAGAGGTTACTGCTGTGGATGACCTGTCAATGCTTGACCGATTACGTCAAGGTGGCCCTGCACATGTTGATGCCAATGAACCCTATGAGCCCATCATTGATTATAGTGATGATGATGATTATGCATTTATTGATGATACTGATCGAGGTTATTAGTAGTGTCAGGTATTCAATTTTTTTATGTTGTACTTGATGATGATACACTTAAGTGATATACATATTATTATTCATGTCGGTACTTTTTTTTATGTTGTACTAATTTCATTTATTCTTTCTCACGGCAGGTGTTGAAAGATGGTGGGGGCTGGTCGGGAGCGCGCCGAGGCCCCTTCTTCGTCGGCGCGTGGTGCGAGGTCTTCCATTCCACACGCACCTCTCCGCCGAGCGTTGCTGGACGGTATGGCGACACCGCCGGGCCCTTCTTCCTCGACCGCGGTGCCCAGCAGGGGACGAGGTAAAAAGAAGAGAGGAGGTGGAGCACGTGGTTGCGGGAGAGGAGGTAGGGTGACTCTTACGGCGCCTTCCTCGCCGCCGCCCCCAACTGTTTGACCCGAGCACGTGATTGCTAGGGTGGACTCGTCTGTGGAGGAGGCTGCACGGACTCCGGTCCATGAGCCTCCGGTCCACGGGTCTTCGGCCCAGGAACCTGGGGTCGATGGGCCTTCGACCCACGGGACCCCGGAGGAGCACACGTCTGGATGGGGTACCTGGCCTGAGGAGCCGAGTGGCCACGCTGATGATGGCGGGGAGCCGAGTGGCCATGCTGATGATGGCGGAGAGCCGACTTATGAGGAGGGGGAGGAGGGGGGCAACGTCTACCAACGTGGTGCTACACGCCTCCTGTCCGTGTCGGCGACCCACGAGCAGAGGTGGTTGATTTTCCCTGATGGGGAGAGGTAAGTGCATTTAATCTTTTTGTACCTTCTGCATTCACGTTTTTTCAAATAACTGATGTGTTGGCCTTGTCATGCTGCAGGGGTTGGGACCACCATGAAAGTGTCCGCTGGCCCAACTCCGTCCTTGGAGTTCTGATTCGGCAAAACTTCCCGGGGTTTGTCACGTTGCCTGGTGAGGGTCGGCTTCCAGAGGTTGGATTGACTTGGGAGCACTACTTGGCTGCCCTGGCCCCGCTGGGTGAGATTATCGACGGTGTCTTGTGCAAGATGAGGGCAGACATTGTAATCAAAAAGTTCTGGGTAATTGCTCCTTTACACAATTAAAAATATTCAACTAGCTAGTTATTAATTGTACTAATCAATATTGTCTCATTTGATTGCAGACATTCTATAGGTGTGAGGAGGGATAAGAGGAGGCGGATCATGTTATCCACAAGGAGTGCAAGCGCCTACTTCAGAACATACGGCATGAGGTTCGGGTGCATGAAGTTCGAGACTACTACGCTGGGCGTGGTATCAAGAAGCCCAAGCAGGAGTGCCGCGATAAGTTCTTGAGTAAGGAGAAGTACATGAAGGTAATTCTTAAGGCCTTGTACTTACTTCCTTCATTTAGTAATTCATATCCGTAGCGCTCAAGTTTCTATTTGCTAACTTAGGCCCCTCCAAGATGGTGTGCGGCTCGGATGGATTGTTGGGAGGTGTTGGTCAATGAGTGGTGCTCAAAAGAATGGCTGGCCACCCACAACGTGGCCAAGGACAAGCGTGCCCAAATGGAAGGTGTGCCACACCACCAAGGTAGCTCCAAATTATTTCAGTACGGGCGGAACTGGGTATGTGGTTTGCTTCATGATTCATGCAATTCATTCATCATGCTAGCTTTAGCCCTTTAATTACTAATTTACTTTGTTTCTCTCTTTCAGGCATGCTACAATAAGGCGGATAAGGTGCCAGAGGTGTACGACCTGTATGCCATGGCCCACACTGGCCCTTACAAGAAAGTCAAGGCATTCTCTGCGTCTGACCTCGATGATCCAAAGAACTTCACCAACATCTCCGCCCACGACAAGCTCGTGCAATATAGAGATCAGGGGAAGGCGAGGAAAGGGGAGGACTTTAACCCGAGCCAGGGTCCCATTGATATAGAGCTAGTGATGATATCTGGTGGCGGGAGGTCCCATGGATCCATAGCCATGGGAGATGGACTTATCCGTTGTCCTAGCACTCTCACGGAGATCAAGGCGCGCCAGTCGAGCTCCGCTCCTGAGATGAGGCCTCGTCAACGGCCAGTCGAACTCGCCTTCAAGGTTAGTTATACGTACTCAGCTCTCTTTCTCCATTACATTGTGTGCGCTTCCATCAATGATTACAAATGGTCATGTGAGTGTTGTTGCAGGCTGCTATACAGAGTGAGAGAGATAGAACGGAGAAACTTCTGGTGGAGGCGGCAGAGAGGCAGCGGGAGTTGGAGGAGAGGACGACAAAGATGTTGGAGGAGGAGAGGGCACGGAATGACATGGAGGCAAGAGCCATGTACGAGCTCCTTATGGTAAGTTTCTTCTGCAGATTACTTGCTAGTCTTAACATTTGAGTATCATTACTAACTAGTATGACTTTGTTGTGAAAACCAAATGTGTAGTCTGTGTGCGAGAAGTCCGGTCAGACTGCTCCGCCGATGCCAGTGATTGCTCCTGGGAGCACGGTGAGTTTAATTTGAATGGACATTACTTACTAGTCTTAAAATTTGAGTGTCATAATGCTAACGAGACATTGGAAATGATCTTTGGTGTAGCTTAACTCCAGAAACGCATCGCACGATCCTTCTCCAGCTACCGGTGCGAGCCAGCCCGCTCCTTCTCCAGCTACCGGCGTGAGCCAGCCCGCTCCTACATCTCCGTGATCACGGTAAGTTTCTCTAGTGTTTTGCTTAACAAATGCATAAAGACCTAGACTTAGCTTTATTTCCTTCAATATGCTTACCATAATGACCTAGAGTTAGCTTCTTTTCCTCCAAAATGACTTAATAAGCTTACTGACCTCATAAACCATCCATTCTACCTAAGTTAGCTCTAAAATGACTTATTTTACCTTAGTTAGCTTACAAGTGATCCAATTTATCCAAGTTAGCTCTAAAATGACCCATTTTACATAGATTAGCTCCTAAATGATCCATTTTACCTACGTTAGCTCAAAAATGATCCATTTTACCTTAGTTAGCTCAAAAATGATCCATTTTACCTTAGTTAGCTCAAAAACGTGGCATTTCACCTTAGTTAGCTCATAAAAGACCCATTTCAACTAAGTTAGCTCCAAAATGATCAATTTCACCTAGGTTAGCTCATAAACGACCCATTTCACCTAAGTTAGCTCAAAAACAATCCATTTTACCTTAGTTAGCTCAAAAACGTGGCATTTCACCTTAGTTAGCTCATAAAAGACCCATTTCAACTAAGTTAGCTCCAAAATGATCAATTTCACCTAGGTTAGCTCATAAACGACCCATTTCACCTAAGTTAGATCAAAAACGATCCATTTTACCTTACTTAGCTCAAAAACATGGCATTTCACCTTAGTTAGCTCATAAAAGACCCATTTCAACTAAGTTAGCTCCAAAATGATCAATTTCACCTAGGTTAGCTCATAAACAACCCATTTCACCTAAGTTAGCTCAAAAACGATCCATTTTACCTTACTTAGCTAAAAAAACGTGGCATTTCACCTTAGTTAGCTCATAAAAGACCCATTTCAACTAAGTTAGCTCCAAAATGATCAATTTCACCTAGGTTAGCTCATAAACGACCCATTTCACCTAAGTTAGCTAAAAAACGATCCATTTTACCTTAGTTAGCTCAAAAACGTGGCATTTCACCTTAGTTAGCTCATAAAAGACCCATTTCAACTAAGTTAGCTCCAAAATGATCAATTTCACCTAGGTTAGCTCATAAATGACCCATTTCACCTAAGTTAGCTCGAAAACGATCCATTTTACCTTACTTAGCTCAAAAACGTGGCATTTCACCTTAGTTAGCTCATAAAAGACCCATTTCAACTAAGTTAGCTCCAAAATGAGCAATTTCACCTAGGTTAGCTCATAAACGACCCATTTGACCTAGGTTAGCTCATAAATGACCCAGTTCACCTAGGTTAGCTCATAAACAACCTATTTCACCTAGGTTAGCTCATAAACTACCCATTTCACCTAGGTTAGCTCATAAACGTGGCATTTCACCTAAGTTAGCTAATATATGGCATATACTTCTTCTTCTAGTCTTGTTCTTCTATTCTTTTTCTTCTAGTCTAATTCTTCTTCTAGTCTTCTTTTTCTAACTTTCTTATTTGTCATTTTACAGGTTTCATTCACTTCACGGAAGCCAGCTTCCTATGATGGATTGCTTGCTTTTTCCTGTTTTTTCCTTTGATGCACTTCTTGTATTCTGCTCGCTTGCTATGTTGATACTTTGCATATTGTAATATGTATGGATCGATGGAACTATGTGCAACCTACTATGTATGTATGGATGGATATATATGTGCTGGATATTTATTATGTTGGATATATATGTGCTGGATATTTATGTGATGGATATATATGTGCTGTGAAATATTTGTTGTGATAATTGTTGGATATAAGAAAAATAGAACAAAAAAGAGGCAGTGCAGGCTCTTTGCCGTCCGCAGCAGACGGCAAAGACCCCTTTGCCGTCGGTGGCAGATGGCAAAGGGGGCACGTGGCGCCCACCTGTGCTTCCTAGGGATGGACCATTTGGCCAATTTGCCTACCGTGGCGGACGGCAAAGCCAAGCTGATGGCAAAGACTTTGCCTTTGCCGTCCGCCAGGCGGACGGCAAAAAAGAGCGGGCGCTGACGTATAGCTGACGTCGTCTAGCGGACGGCAAAGAGGCGCTCAAATTTGCCGTTCACTGGCGGACGGCAAAGGCCGCCGTTAGCCGCCTAACGGAGTGACGCTGGCGGACGTGCAACATTTTGCCGTCCCCCCTCTTTGCTGTCAGCCGCTGTAGGCAAAGGGCTCTTTGCCGTCCGCCATAAAAAGCCGACGGCAAAGGACCTGTTTGCCGACCCTATCTTTGCCGTCACTATTTGCCGTCCGCGGCGGACGGCAAAGTGCTTTGCCGTGAGCCGTCCCTGCCTTTCCCGTCCGCCATGGCAGACGGCAAAGTACTGGATTCCTATAGTGAATGAATCAGTCACATTGTTTTAGGAATGATACTTTTCTGCTTTGTTGTTATTTATACATCTTGAAACAAGGCATTGTTAAGATAATGTCTCAGTTAATATGAATGAATCAAACTGATTGGGAATTGCTACTCTCCTGCTTTGTTTCCCATTAAGATAAGGTAGATCAGTAGATGTTTTTATTCTGGGAGTACAAGTCATCAACCGTTATCTCTCAGTAATTATTTCCCTTATACCTTTTGTTGCTTACAGGTATATGAAAATTAAAGCTCGGTTTTATTCCGACTTCGATTTTAGTTCAACTGCACAAAAGGAGCCAATGTGTCCAAGGGAAACTGCTGCATTACTAGGTCCAGCCGCTCAAAGCAGCGTCGGTCTTGCCGCCTGCTCCTAGGCCTTGCCGTCGTCCAGACCACCGCCCTGGTGCTCTCGGCGGGGCGTGGTCAACGTGGTCAACGACTGACTTCCATCAGAAGAGTACTGTACGTGGAGAGGCTGTCAGCTAGGTCCAGGCGGCTGCAAGGAAGTGCCTCCTTATTACGCGCAAAATAATTAATCCTCCACCTTACAGCAGGGACCCACCGGATGGGCCACCTTATTTCACGAAAAAAAGTTTCCCCCCAGACTGCTCGGACCCACTGGACGGGCAGTGTATTTCGTGAAAAAAAACGTTCCCCCCGCTGTCAGCTCAGACCCACCGGAAGTGCCTCCTTATTACGCACAAAAAAAATGAATACTGCCCCTGCTAGCTGGGACCCACCATGGTGGGAGGCTGACTTGTGGGCCTACTAAGTTGACTGGGACGGGGGCCTTTGTCAACTTTAGTCAATATGAACGATTCTAGCTCCAGTGACCGTACGATGTCCATCCAATGGCCGTAGTGCTTCTTCAACCTCTGGTCTTCTTGCTCCAGCCGCCCAAAGCAGCGCCGGTCGTGCCGCATGCTCCTGCCTCCCGTGGTCGGCTATGCTGCCACGGAGGCCTCACCGCCCCCTACTATTCCCACCGCTAGCTAGGTCCTACGGCGACGGCAGCCTCAAACCGCAGCCGAACCAGTGAAGCCTCGTACTCCTCTCCGCGCGGGCTTCCACTGCCGCGTCTTCCCCGGCTCCCCGTCGTCCCCTTCCTAGGCCTCACCGTCGTACATCGCCCTGGCGCTCTCGGCGCGGCATGGTCAACGTGGTCAAGGAACGACTTCCATCGGACGTGGACTGTACGTGGAGAGGCTGACAGCTGGGTCCACGGCCGCAGCAAGGAAGTGCCTCCTTATTACGTGCAAAATAATTATTCCTCCACCTGACAGCAGGGACCCACCGGACGGGCCACCGTATTTCGTGAAAAAAATGTTTCCCCTGACTACTGGGACCCACCAGCTACACCTTCACACTCAAGGAAGTGCGTCCAGGCAAAAAAAAAATGATTCGCCCCCCTGATTGTTGGGACCCACCAGCTACATCTTCGCACGCAAGGAAGTGCCTGATAGTCGGGACCCACCTGGTCGAAGCGTACGTAGCGTTCTCATTCTGGTCGCGAACGTCTACGTACATATATACTGGTCGATGTAGAGGCGCGCACGTGTCGTAGTAGAGGCGCGCACGTAGCATGTACACGTACGTACAGCGGTTGGGGTGCAAGAAAGAAAATACGGCCACGTATGTGTACATACGGGAGGGGTCTTGAACGCCTACTCGCACATACGTACGGCGAGGGCTCGTGTACATGGGTGGGTCGGAACGGATAAAAAGCGTCGTCGTCGTGTTCATGGGGAGGCAACGGAATGCGTCGTGTTCATGGGGAGGCAACGTAATACGTCGTGTTCATGGGGAGGCAACGGAATGCGTTGTGTTCATCGGGAGGGCTTGGACGGAATAGGCGATGGAAACGAGGTCTGGCGTACTGCAGAACGGAGGAAACGACCTTGTGTTCGTCCGGCCACGTTCGAAACGGGATCCTGTTCATCGGGAGGGGTGTGGCGTACCGCAAAACGGAGGAAACGGACCTCCTACGGTCGAAACGGGGGTCCTGTTGACCGGGAGGGGTGTGGCGTACCGCAAAACGGGACTCCACGGGATACTGTTCATCTCCACCGTCGACCTCCTCCAGCCTCCACGGGCTCCTGTTCATCCAGCCTCCATGGGCTCCTGTTCATCCAGCGTCCACCGCGCGCTACTCCACCGGCTATTGTTCAACCACCCCTCCATCGTCTACTGTTCATCCAGCCCTCCACACCACGGGGTCCTGTTCAACCACCCCTCCACGGGCACACCTCCACCGTCTACTGTTCATCCAGCCCTCCACACCACGGGGTCCTGTTCAACCACCCCTCCACCGTCTACTGTTCATCCAGCCCTCCACACCATGGGGTCCTGTTCATCCACCCCTCCACGGGCACCCCTCCACCGTCTACTGTTTATCCAGCCCTCCACCACACCACGGGGTCCTGTTCATCCAGAGGCAACGCCACCGCTCACTGTTCATCCAAACCCCCCCGCAACGCTCACTGTTCATCCCATCGATCGGCTTCAGTTAGCAGTAGTAGCGAAGGAATCGCTCAATCGGGTTCAGTTAACAGCCATCGATCGATCGCTCAGGTTCAGTAACACATAGCCTGCAGTGCAATCGCTCGGGTTCAGTTAGAGCCCAACGCCTCACTCGGGTTCAGTTAGAGCCAACGCCTCGCACACATGCACGTACATGTACGAGAGAAACGCGCATCGCTCGGCCCCCGACCTCCCACCGTAACTGGGAACTCCCCGGAGATTCCCCCCCTCGCTTCTACCATGGTTTTTCCCGTCATGGACGGCCCAAAGAATGTCATGCAGCTGCGTCTCCGGCCCGCCCAGGACGAAAAGCCCATTTTGTGTCATGATTTTTTGTCATAGAAGTAGGATCCCACCACATCTATGATGATACTGGGTTTTGTCACAATTATCGTCATAGAAGTGTCATATGTATGACATAATTATTTTCGTTTGGCCCAAAATGTCACGGATGTGTCTTTTTTTGTAGTGAAACCACTGCACTTGGAGGCCCAACAACGTCTACAAGAAGAAGGTTGTGTAGTAGACATCACAAACCTAGTTAACTAAGCATATTAGAGCTAACTTTGGTCATTTTGGAGGAAACAAAGCTAAGTATAGATCGTTTTAGAGCTAACTTAGGTAAAATGGATGGTTTTGGAGGTCAGTAAGCTTATTAAGTCATTTTGGAGGAAATAAAGCTAAGTCTAGGTCTTTATGCATTTGTTAAGCAAAACAGTAGAGAAACTTACCGTGATGATGGAGGTGTGGGAGCGGGCTGGCTCGTGCCGGTACCTGGAGAAGGATCGTGCGATGCTTGTTTGGAGTTACGCTGCACCAAAGATCATTTCCAATGTCTCGTTAGCATGATGACACTCAAATGTTGATACTAGCAAGTAGTGTCCATTCAAATTAAACTCACCGTCGTCCCAGGAGCAATCACTGGCATTGGCGGAGCGGTCTGGCCGGACTTCTCGCACACAAACTGCACATTTGGTTTTGACGACTCAGTCATACTAGTTAGTAACGAGACAAACACTACATGAATGTTTTGGCTAATCAGCAGAAGAAACTTACCACAAGGAGCTCATACATTGCCCATGCCTGCATGTAATTCCGTGCCCTCTCCTCCTCCAACATCTTTGTCATCCTCTCCTCCAACTCCCACTGCCTCTCCGCTGCCTCCGACAGAAGTTTCTCCGTTCTATCTCTCTCACTCTGTATAGCAGCCTGCAACACCACTCCTCGTTAGCATTTGTACTCATTTATGGAAGCGCACACAATGTAATGTAGAAAGATAGCTGAGTACGTATAACTAACCCTGAAGGCGAGTTGGACTGGCCGTTCACGAGGCCTTATCTCTGGAGTGGATCTCGACTGGGGTGCCTTGATCTCCGGGAGAGTGCTAGGACAACGGATAAGTCCATCTCCAATGGCTATCGAGCCATGGGACCTCCCACCACCAGCTATCATCACCAGCTCTGGATCAATGGGACCCTGGCTCAGGTTAAAGTCCTCCCCTTTCCTCGCCTTCCCTTCATCTCTATATTTCACGAGCTTGTCATGGGAGGAGATGTTGGTGAAGTTTTTTGCATCATCGAGGTCGGACGGAGAGAATGCCTTGACTTTCTTGTAAGAGGCAGTATGGGCCATGGCATAGAGGTCGTAGACCTCTGGCACCTTATCCGCCTTATTGTAGCTTGCCTGAAAGAGAGAAACAACGTAAATTAGTAATTAAAGGGATCAAGCTAGCATGATGGATGAATTGCATGAATCATGAAGCAAACCACATACCCAGTTCCGCCCGAACTGATATAAGTTGGAGGTGCCTTGATGGTGTGGCACACCTTCCATTTGGGCACATTTATCCTTGGCCGCGTTGTGGACGGCTAGCCATTCTTTTGAGCACCACTCATTGACCAACACCTCCCAACAATCCATCCGAGCCGCACACCATCTCGGAGGCCCCTAAGTTAGCAAATAGAAACTTGAGCGCTATGGCTTTGAATTAATAAATGAAGGAAGTAAGTACAAGGCCTTAAGAATTACCTTCATGTATTTCTCCTTACTCAGGAACTTCTCGTGGCACGCTGGCTTGGGCTTCTTGATACCATGCAAGGCGTAGTAGCCTCGAACAGCCTGCACCCGAGTCTCGTGCAGTAAGTTTTGTAGTAGGCGCTTGTAGACGTTCTCGATAACATTTTCCGCCTCCTTGATGTCTACTACACAACCTTATTCTTGTAGACGTTGTTGGGCCTCCAAGTGTAGAGGTTTGTAGGACAGTAGAAAATTTTCCTCAAGTGGATGACCTAAGGTTTATCAATCCGTAGGAGGCGTAGGATGAAGATGGTCTCTCTCAAGCAACCCTACAACCAAATAACAAAGAGTCTCTTGTGTCCCCAACACACCCAATACAATGGTAAATTGTATAGGTGCACAAGTTCAGCGAAGAGATGGTGATACAAGTAGTATATGGATGGTAGATAATAGTTTTTGTAATCTGAAAATATAAAAACAGCAAGGTAACTAATGATAAAAGTGAGCATAAAAGGTATTGCAATGCTAGGAAACAAGGCCTAGGGTTCATACTTTCACTAGTGCAAGTCCTCTCAACAATAATAACATAATTGGATCACATAACTATCCCTCAACATGCAACAAAGAGTCACTCCGAAATCACTAATAGCAGAGAGCAAACGAAGAGACTATGGTAGGGTACGAAACCACCTCAAAGTTATTCTTTCCAATCAATCCGTTGGGCTATTCCTATAAGTGTCACAAACATCCCTAGAGTTTGTACTAGAATAACACCTTAAGACATAAATCAACCAAAACCCTTATGTCACCTAGATACTCCAATGTCACCTCAAGTATTCGTGGGTATGATTATACGATATGCATCACACAATCTCAGATTCATCTATTCAACCAACACATAGAACCTCGAAGAGTGCCCCAAAGTTCCTATCAGAGAAACATGACGATAATGTGTGCCAACCCCTATGCATAGGTTCATGGGAGGAACCCGCAAGTTGATCACCAAAACATACATCAAGTGAATCATGTGATATCCCATTGTCACCACAGATACGCACGGCAAGACATACAACAAGTGTTCTCAAATCTTCAAAGACTCAATCCGATAAGATAACTTCAAAGGGGAAACTCAATCCATTACAAGAGAGTATAGGGGGAGAAAACATGATAAGATCCAACTATAATAGCAAAGCTCGCGATACATCAAGATCGTACCACCTCAAGAACACGAGAGAGAGAGAGAGATCAAACACATAGCTACTGGTACATACCCTCAGCCCCGAGGGAGAACTACTCCCTTCTCGTCATGGAGAGCACCGGGATGATGAAGATGGCCACCGAAAAGGGATTGCCCCCTCCAGCAGGGTGCCGGAACGGGTCTAGATTGGTTTTCGGTGGCTATGGAGGCTTATGGCGGCGAAACTCCCGATCTATTGTGCTCCCCGATCGTTTTAGGGTATATGGAGATATATAGGCGGAAGAAGTACGTCAGGGGGGCCACGAGGGGCCCACGAGGGTGGAGGGCGCGCCCAGGGGGGTGGGCACGCCCCACTACCTGGTGGCTTCCTCGAAGCTTCCTTGACGTGGACTCCAAGTCTCCCGGGTTGCTTTCCTTCCAAAAATAAGTTCCTTGAAGTTTCAGGTCAATTGAACTCCGTTTGATTTTCCTTTTCTGTGATACTCTAAAACAAGGAAAAAACAGAAACTGGCACTGGGCTCTGGGTTAATAGGTTAGTCCCAAAAATAATATAAAAGTGTATAATAAAGCCCATAAACATCCAAAACAGAAGATAATATAGCATGGAGCAATCAAAAATTATAGATACGTTGGAGATGTATCAGCATTCCCAAGATTAATTCATGCTCGTCCTCGACTAGGTAAATGATAGAAACAGAATTTTTGATGCGGAGTGCTGCTTGGCATAATTTCAATGTAATTCTTCTTAACTGTGGCATGAATATTCAGATCCGAAAGATTAAAGAAAAAAGTTCATATTGACATAAAAATAATAATACTTCAAGAATACTAACTAAGAAATTATGTCGTCTCAAAATAACATGGCCAAAGAAAGTTCATCCCTACAAAATCATATAGTTTAGTCATGCTCCATTTTCGTCACACAAGAACGCTCTAATCATGCACAACCCCGATGACAAGCCAAGCAATTGTTTCATACTTTAGTAATCTCAAACCTACAAACTTTCACGCAATATATGAGCGCGAGCCATGGATATTGCACTATGGGTGGAATAGAATATGATGATGGGGGTTATGTGGAGAAGAAAAAAAAGAAGAAAGTCTCACATCAACGAGGCTAATCAATGGGCTATGGAGATGCCCATCGATTGATGTTAATACAAGGAGTAGGGATTGCCATGCAACGGATGCACTAGAGCTATAAATGTATGAAATCTCAACAAAAGAAACTAAGTGGGTGTGCATCCAACTTGCTTGCTCACGAAGACCTATGGCACTTTAGGAGGCCCATTGTTGAAATATACAAGCCAAGTTCTATAATTAAAAATTCCCACTAGTATATGAGATCATGGTGCTACTTTGAAGCAGAAGTGTGGTAAAAGGATAGTAGCATTGCCCCTTTTCATTTTCTTTTTTTATTTGGCCTTTTTTTTCTTTTTTTGCCTTTCTTTTTTAGGACAATGCTCTATGAATGATGGTCATCACACTTCTATTTACTTACAATTCAAGAATTACAACTCGATACTTAGAACAAGATATGACTCTATATGAATGCCTCCGGCGGTGTACCGGGATATACAATGAACCAAGAGTGACATGTTATGAAAGAATTATGAACGGTGGCTTTGCCACAAATACTATGTCAACTACATGATCATGCTAAGCAATATGACAATGATGAATGTGTCATGATAAATGGAATAGTGGAAAGTTGCACGGCGATATATCTCGGAATGGCTATGGAAATGGCATAATAGGTAGGTATGGTGGCTGTTTTGAGGAAGATATAAGGAGGTTTATGTGTAAAAGAGCGTATCATATCACGGGGTTTGTATGCACCGGCAAAGTTTGCACCAACTCTCAATGTGAGAAAAGGCAATGCACGATACCGAAGAGGCTAGCAATGATGGAAGGGTGAGAGTGCGTATAATCCATGGACTCAACATTAGTCATAAAGAACTCACATACTTATTGCAAAAATCTACAAGTCATCAAAAACCAAGCACTACACGCATGCTCCTAGGAGGATAGATTGGTATGAAAAGACCATCGCTCGTCCCCGACCGCCACTCATAAGGAAGACAATCAAATAACACCTCATGTTTCAAATTTGTTACATAACGTTTACCATACGTGCATGCTACGGGACTTGCAAACTTCAACACAAGCATTTCTCAAATTCACAACTACTCAACTAGCATGACTTTGATATTATTACCTCCATATCTCAAAACAATCATCAAGCATCAAACTTCTCTTAGTATTCAAAACACTCATAAGAGTTTTTTTACTAATCTTGAACACCTAACATATTAGGATTATTTAAGCAAATTTCCATGCTATTTAAGACTCTCAAAATAATCTAAGTGAATCATGAGAGATCAATAGTTTCTATAAAACAAATCCACCACCATGCTCTAAAATATATAAGTGAAGTACTAGAGCAAAACTATATAACTCAAATGATATAAGCGAAGCACATAGAGTGTTCTAACAAATTCCAAATCATGTATGGCTCTCTCAAAGGGTGTGCACAGTAAGGATGATTGTGGTAAACTAAAAAGAAAAAACTCAAATCATACAAGACGCTCCAAGCAAAACACATATCATGTGGTGAATAAAAATATAGCTCCAAGTAAAGTTACCGATAGAAGTAGACGAAAAGAGGGGATGCCTTCCGGGGCATCCCCAAGCTTAGGTTCTTGCCACACCTTGTTCCATAATCCATCAAATCTTTACCCAAAACTTGAAAACTTCACAACACAAAACTTAAAGTAGAAAACTCGTGAGCTCCGTTAGCGAAATAAAACAAAACACTACTTCAAGGTGCTGTAATGAACTCATTATTTATTTATATTGGTGTTTAACCTACTGTATTCCAACTTATCTATGGTTTATAAACAATTTTACTAGCCATAGATTCATCAAAATAAGCAAACAACACACGAAAAACAGAATCTGTCAAAAACAAAACAGTCTATAGTAATCTGTAAGTAACGCAAACTTATGGAATCCCAAAAATTCTAAAATAAATTTCTGGGCCTGAGTAATTTATCTATTAATCATCTGCAAAAAGAATTAACTAAATATCACTTTCCAAATAAAAATGGAAGCAATTCTCGTGAGCGCTAAAGTTTCTGTTTTTTACAGCATGATCATAAAGACTTCACCCAAGTCTTCCCAAAGGTTCTACTTGGCACAAACACTAATTAAAAAATAAAAACTAAATAATAACAGAGGCTGGATAAATTATTTATTACTAAACAGGAGCAAAAAGTAAGGAACAAAAATAAAGTTGGGTTGCTTCCCAACAAGCGCTATCATTTAACGCCCCTAGCTAGGCATGATGATTTCAATGATGCTCACATAAAAGATAAGAACTGAAACATAAAGAGAGCATCATTAAGAATATGACCATCACATTTAAGCTTAACCCACTTCCTATGCATAGGTATTTTGTGAGCAAACAACTTATGGGAACAATAATCAACTAGCATAGGAAGGCAAAACAAGCATAACTTTGAAACTTTAAGCACATAGAGAGGAAACTTGATATTATTGCAATTCCTACAAGCATATATTCCTCCCTCATAATAATTTTCAGTAGAATCATGAAAGAATTCAACAATATAACCAGAACCTAAAGAATTCTTTTCATGATCTACAAGCATAGAAAATTTACTACTCTCCACATAAGCAAAATTCTTCTCATTCGGAATAGTGGGAGTATCATAAGAGACTTGAAATACTATAAATTGTTTCCACATTAAAAGAGTAATGCTCAGAAAAATTGGAATAATAATCATGACAAGTTTTATAAATATAATCATCACTACTTTTTATAGCATACGTGTCATCATAATAATCGTCATAAGTAGCAACTTTGTTCTCATCATAATCAATTGAAACCTCTTCCGAAATAGTGGATACATCACTAAATAAAGTCATGACCTCTCCAAATCCACTTTCATAAATATTATAAGATTCAACATCCTCCAAAATAGTGGGATCAGTACGTCCTAAAGTTGACACTCTTCCAAACCAACTTACATAAATATAATCATCATAGGTACAAGGCAGGCTATCATCATTATAAATTTGCATATCAAAACTTGGGAGACTAAAAATATCATCTTCATTAAACGTAGCATCCCCAAGCTTGGGACAAACATTAATTGCAGAAAATATATTCTCAAAATCATCATCTTCATCAAACATAGCATCCCCAAGCTTGGGCCTTTTCATATCATAAGCATAATCACTCTCATCATTAAATAGTATGGATAGCACCAATAGTATAGCAATTATCATATTCTTTCAAGCAAGTGCCAAAAAGATTTTCAAGATCATAAGATGTATCATTATCTTTCACAATTATATTTGATTCATTTTCATGAGGCACACCAATAATAGGAGCAACATTATTTGGGAGAGATATCTTTTTACCTCTCTTCCTTTTTCTTTTCTTCTTCTTCACCGCATCATGTGTGGGTTCAATCCTCTTTTTGGAGCTCCTTATTAATGAGATTGGTTGAATAGACTGCTCCTCCTCGTTACCTGATTCATCATAAGAAATAGTAGGAGGGTATTTGGAAGTCTCTTTCCTTTCATTAGTATTCTCTTCATCTTTTATTTGTTTTCTTTTCTTTATGTAGTTGGCAATATAAGGATTTTCAATGCAATTCACCGCACAATACATATAAATTTCCTCTAGATCAAAACCAAGAAGTTTATAACGGGCAAATTCTGGAAGATGCTTAGTTATACGTTTCATTTCTTCTTAGCCCATAAGCAAACTAATTCATTATAATGTGCAAGGGAAATCAACTCATCACAATTTTTGGACACGATTAGATCATGAAACAATTTGCATCGGATAGCTAAATGACCACTTTCATTGCAATGTCCACAAGTACGGCCAAGAAAATTTAAATTTTCAGCACAATCATCTAGCCTTTCTTGCAACAATTTAGTTTCTAAGTGCTTATGCCTCTTGCAATATCTATCTTCCCTATTTGGTGTGTACTTGCAAACCCAATGCACTCAACAAAAAATGACATGTTTATAGGAGACATTTTCATCATAACTAGTACAATCATCATTAGTACTATGGATATTCAAGGAGTTCATACTAACAATATTGCAATCATGCTCATCATTCTAATATTTAGTGCCAAACATTTAATGCATTCTTCTTCTAACACTTTGGCACAATTTTCCTTTCCATCATACTCACAAAAGATATTAAAAAGATGAAGCGAATGAGACAAACTCAATTCCATTTTTTGTAGTTTTCTTTATATAAACTAACTAGTGCTAAAACAAGAAACAAAAAAACTCGATTGCAAGATCTAAAGATATACCTTCAAGCACTCACCTCCCCGGCAATGGCGCCATAAAAGAGCTTGATGTCTACTACACAACCTTCTTCTTGTAGACGTTGTTGGGCCTCCAAGTGCAGAGGTTTGTAGGACAGTAGCAAATTTCCCTCATGTGGATGACATAAGGTTTATCAATCCATAGGAGGAGTAGGATGAAGATGGTATCTCTCAAGCAACCCTACAACCAAATAACAAAGAGTCTCTTGTGTCCCCAACACACCCAATACAATGGTAAATTGTATAGGTGCACTAGTTCAGCGAAGAGATGGTGATACAAGTAGTATATGGATGGTAGATAATAGTTTTTGTAATCTGAAAATATAAAAACAGCAAGGTAACTAATGATAAAAGTGAGCATAAAAGGTATTGCAATGCTAGGAAACAAGGCCTAGGGTTCATACTTTCACTAGTGCAAGTCCTCTCAACAATAATAACATAATTGGATCACATAACTATCCCTCAACACGCAACAAAGAGTCACTCCGAAGTCACTAATAGCAGAGAGCAAACGAAGAGATTATGGTAGGGTACGAAACCACCTCAAAGTTATTCTTTCCAATCAATCCGTTGGGCTATTCCTATAAGTGTCACAAACAGCCCTAGAGTTCGTACTAGAATAACACCTTAAGACACAAATCAACCAAAACCCTAATGTCACCAAGATACTCCAATGTCACCTCAAGTATCTGTGGGGATGATTATACGATATGCATCACACAATCTCAGATTCATCTATTCAACCAACACATAGAACCTCAAAGAGTGCCCCAAAGTTCCTACCGGAGAATCATGACAAAAACGTGTGCCAACACCTATGCATAGGTTCATGGGCGGAACCCGCAAGTTGATCACCAAAACATACATCAAGTGAATCACGTGATATCCCATTGTCACCATAGATACGCATGGCAAGACATAAATCAAGTGTTCTCAAATCTTTAAAGACTCAATCCGATAAGATAACTTCAAAGGGGAAACTCAATCCATTACAAGAGAGTAGAGGGGGACAAAACATCATAAGATCCAACTATAATAGCAAAGCTCGCGATACATCAAGATCATACCACCTCAAGAACACGAGAGAGAGAGAGAGATCAAACACATAGCTACTGGTACATACCCTCAGCCCCGAGGGAGAACTACTCCCTCCTCGTCATGGAGAGCACCGGGATGATGAAGATGGCCACCGGAAAGGGATTGCCCCCTACGGCAGGGTGCCGGAACCGGTCTAGATTAGTTTTCGGTGGCTACGGAGGCTTCTGGGGGCGGAACTCCGAATCTATTGTGCTCTCCGATCGTTTTAGGGTATATGGAGATATATAGGCGGAAGAAGTACGTCAGGGGGGCCATGAGGGGCCCACGAGGGTGGAGGGCGCGCCCAGGGGGGCGGGCGCGCCCCCTACCTCGTGGCTTCCCCGAAGCTTCCTTGACGTCGACTCCAAGTCTCCCGGGTTGCTTTCCTTCCAAAAATAAGTTCCGTGAAGTTTCAGGTCAATTGGACTCCGTTTGCCTTTTCTGTGATACTCTAAAACAAGGAAAAAACAGAAACTGGCACTAGGCTCTGGGTTACTAGGTTAGTCCTAAAAATAATATAAAAGTGTATAATAAAGCCATAAACATCCAAAACAGAAGATAATATATCATGGAGCAATCAAAAATTATAGATACGTTGGAGACGTATCACTCCTCCTCGTACCCCTGCAGACACCTGTAGAATGTCTGCAATCAAATGAGACAATATTGATTAGTACAATTAATAACTAGCTAGTTGAAGCTTTTTAATTGTGTAAAGGAGAAATTAACCAGAACTTTCTGATCACCATGTCTGCCCTCGTGTTGCACAAGACACCGTCGATAATCTCACCCGGCGGGGCCGGGGCAGCCAAGTAGTGCTCCCAGCTCAATCCAAGGTCTGGAAGCCGACCCTCACAAGGCAACATGACAAACCTCGGGAAGTTTTGCCGGCAAAGCACTCCAAGGACGGAGTTGGGCCGGCGGACCTTCTCATGGTGGTCCCAACCCCTGCAGCATGACCAGGCCAACGCATTAGATATTTGAAGAAACGTGAATGCAGAAGGTACAAAAATATTAAATGCACTTACCTATCCCCATCAGGGGAAATCAACCACCTCTTCTCGTGGGTCGCCGGCACGGACGGGAGCCGTGTACAACCACACTGGTAGACGGTGCCCCCCTCCTCCTCAATATCAGTCGGCTCCACGCCATCATCATCATGGCCACTCGGCCCCTCAGGCTGATCCGGCCAGGTACCCCATCCAGACGTGTGCTCGTCCGAGGTCTCGTGGGCCCAACGATCATGGGCCGAAGGCCTGTGGACTCAAGGCTCGTGGACCGGAGTCCATGTAGCCTCCTCCTCGCACGAGTCCACCCTAGCAGTCACGTGCTCGGGTGAAACAGCTGGGGGTGGTGGCGAGGAAGGCACCCTAGCAGTTACGTGCTCGGGTGAAATAGCTGAGGGTGGCGGCGACGAAGGCACCCTAGCAGTCACCCTACCTCCTCTCCCGCGACCACGTGCTCCAGCTCCTCTCTTCTTCCCTTCCTTTCCTCGTCCCCTGCTGGGCACCGTGTTTGACGAAGAAGGGCCCGGCGGTGTCGCCATACTGTCCAGCAATGCTCGTCGGATTTGTGTGGGTGGAATGGAACACCTCCCACCACGCGCCGACGAAGAAGGGGCCTCAGAGCGCTTCGGACCAGCGCCCACCATCTTTCAACACCTGCCATGACAAAGAGTAAACAAAATTAATACAACATAAAAAATACCGACATGAATAATAATATATGCTGTTTGTCATAACAAAATCAAAAAAATATATTTGGTGTCAGGGTGGCGTGTCGGGGTCGGGGTGCCGTGTCGGGGTCGGGGTGCTGTTTTGGGATCTGGGTGTCGGGGGTCGGGGTGTCGGGGTGTCGGGGTTGGTGTGTGGTGTTAGGGTGTCGGGGGTCGGGGGTCGGGGTCGGCGTGTCAGGGGGTCAGGGGTCGGGGTGCCGTGTCGGGGTTGGGGTAACGTTTCAGGGTCTAGGTATCGGGGTTCGGGGTGTCGGGGTCGGGGTGTGGTGTCAGGGTGTCGGGGGTCAGGGTCGGGGTGTCGTGCCGAGGTGTCGGGGTGGCGTGTCGGGGGTCAGGGTCTGGGTGGCGTGCCGAGGAGGGTCGAGGTGCCGTGTCGGCGGTCAGGGTGTCGGGGGTCGGGCGGACAACGACGATCTACGATCAACGATGACGGACAGCGATGCGGAGTCGGTCAAGTCCGGCAACGGCGGTTCCAAGATGAACAAGAACAACGACAAGGTGAAAAAGGGCGGGAAGTCAGCGACTAGTGGTGGCGGAACGGGCAGCGCCAACGTGCAGGTGCATCACAACATCCCCATCCAGTACCTGATGCTCACCGACACCAACTATGGCGTGTGGGCGGTCAAGATGAAGATTATTCTCCGAACCCTTCGAGTGTGGGAGGCCATTCTGGACGACGATGTCAACTAGGAGTGCGACGAAGGTGCCATGGCCGCCATAGACCAGTCTGTGCCAGATTCCATGCTGATGACATTGGCGGAGTTCGAGACAGCAAGAGAGGCATGGAACGCACACAAAGAGATGACGATTGTAGAAGATTGCGTCACAAAGGCTTGGGCACAAGTGCTGAAGCACCAATTTCACAAGTTGCAGATGGAGGAAACTGAATCGGTGAACGACTATGCCATGCGTCTGACTACTTTGGTGGGAGAGATCCGCGCGCTTGGTGCAAAGCTCGATGAGACCGAGATTGTGGAGAAGTTTTTCAGTTCGGTGACTGATAAATTCACGTACATCATCGGCACGCTCCAGTAGGTTTACGACATCGATGACATGAGCATAACGTAGGCGATTGGGTGCTTGCGGACATGGGAAGAGAACGCTCGTGGCTGTCAGAAGGGCAATGGAGGAGGTAGTGACCAACTCTACTCGCGCGCAGATTGGGAGTCCCCAAGTAGCAAAGGAAGGCGCAATGTTGGCGAAGGCTCAAGCACGAAGAGCGGCGGACAAACCGGAAAAGGCAAAGTAAAAGGCAAGCCACAAGGTCGTGGTAAGGTGGACCGATCTAAGGAGCGAAAGCCACGGGACTTGGATATGTCCGAGGTCAAGTGATATAACTGCAACGAGATGGGTCACTTTGCGAAGGATTGTCCGGAGCCTAACAAGCGGGAGATCAAGGCAAATTTGGCGAAACAGGAAGACGAACATCCAGGTCTTCTGATGGCCGAAGTTTGTGATCTCGTCCAAATAGCGGTTGTGAAACCGAACCGGAAGGTGCTACTTCATGAGAAAAAGGTAACACCAAAGTTATTCGGGAGCCAGGACATGTCATGGTATCTCGACACGGGTGCCAGTAACCACATGACGGGGTGGAAGGAGAAGTTCCTCGAGCTAGAATATGATGTTCAAGGAATGATCAAGTTCGGTGATGGTTCAAATGTGGAGATTTGTGGGCAAGGTTCTGTCCTCTTCGAGGGTCTCACAGGAGAACATCGCATACTCACCGGAGTGTACTACATCCCACGGCTTCGCAACAACATCATCTCTGCCGGGAAGCTTGACGAGAATGGATGCAAGGTGGATATTGAGAACGGAGTGACGACGATCTTCGACAACCTCCGAAACGTGCTAGCGCGTGTGAATCGCACGCGGAACAGGCTCTATAGCCTCAACCTTGATCAATCTGAACCGGAGTGTTGGCTCGCCAAGAGTGATGATGATTTGTGGTTATGGCATGCTAGATTTGGACATGTTAACTTCTACGCCTTGAAGAAGATGTCGAAGATGGATATGGTATCTGGGATGCCGTTTATCGACCATGTTGATCGAGTATGTGATGGGTGCTTGGTTGGAAAACAGCACCGAAGGCCATTCCCTGCTCAGTCTACCTATCGTGCAAGTGATGCACTCGAGCTGCTCCATGGTGATCTATGTAGCCCTATCACCCCAGCAACTCACGGAGGAAAGAAGTACTTCTTCCTTGTGGTAGATGACTACTCGAGATACATGTGGGTTGTTCTCCTACGGTCTAAAGATGAGGAGTTTGAAGCGTTTAAGAAGCTGAAGGATGCAATGGAGATGGAACCCAAGTTGAAGGTTCGCGCTCTACGGACAGATCACGGTGGAGAGTTTACGTCGAACGAATTCAATGACTACTGCGAGAAGATTGGAATAAAGAGGTTCCTCACGGCACCTTATACGCCGCAACAGAACGGGGTTGTTGAAAGGCGCAATCGACCCGTCGTTGACATGGCGAGAAGTTTACTCAAGAGCAAGAACTTGCCGGGGACTTTTTGGGGAGAAGCTGTCTCAACGGCGGTTTATCTTCTCAACTAGGCTCCAACGAAGGCGGTGATCGGCAGGACTCCATATGAAGCAATTTACGGACGGAAGCCGAATGTGTCTCATCTATGGACGTTTGGGTGTGTGGCACATGTGAAGACGGCGGAGCCGCATCTCTCAAAGCTTGCCGATCGCAGCACCAAGATGGTGTTCATCGGATACGAGAGGAGTTCCGGCACCAAGGCATACCGCTTCTACGATCCACGAACCAAGCGTTTACGGATTTCACGCGATGTCGTGTTTGACGTAAACCAAGCGTGGAATTGGAGCGCAGCAGCCGATGATGCTCCAAACAGTAACATATTCACAGTTGAATTTCCAATTGATAATGATGCAGGGGAGGACGTCCAGGTGGTTGGCAAGACGCCCAACCATGGTGACCGCATTGGTAGTGATCACCATGGTGCCCACACCGACAACGACACGCATGGGTCGCAAGGTGATAGCGACAACGACGCGCAAGACACAGGTAGAGATCTCGGCAACGACATCGACATCGAGGCGCATAGTGATGATGACAATCAAGATGATGGTCACGATCATGGCGACTACGCCAACAACGCGGATGCCAACGACCCAGCATCTACCATGCTCGAGACTCAACCGTCTTCCTCAAGTGCATCGACGCCAACACAATTTGTGTCACCTCCTTCGCAAGCCACAACGGATTCTTCCGGGCCTCGTCGCTACAAGATCCTCAAGAAAGTCTACAACTACGCAAAGCCAGTTACGCTCAAGTACTCCGGATTGTGTTTACTCGGAGTTGAGGAGCCGGCGAACTTCGTAGAGGCGAGCAAAAGTTCAAGTTGGATGCACGCCATGCATGAGGAGATGAAGGCGATTGAGAGCAATGGCACGTGGACTTTCGTAACCCGACCTTCAAACCAAAAAGACATAGGTTTGAAGTGGGTTTACAAGTTGAAGAAGGACACGAAGGGTGCCATTGTGAAGTACAATGCAAGACTCGTTGCAAAGGGCTATGTACAATGTCAAGAAGTTGACTATGAGGAGGTGTTTGCATCGGTTGCTCAACTCGAGACGGTGAGAGTGCTCCTAGCTTTGGCAGCAAAAGAGCATTGGAAGGTTCATCATATGGATGTTAAATCCTCTTTCCTCAATGGTGATCTCACAGAAGAAGTGTACGTGGTTCCACAACCCCTCGGCTACGAGATGAAAGGAGAAGAAGGGAAAGTGTACAAGCTCAAGAAGGCACTTTGCGGGCTAAAGCAAGCATCAAGAGCTTGGAACTCAAAGTTAGACCAAAGATTGGTCTCACTCGGGTTCAAAAGATGTCCCCTCAAAGATGCAAAAGACAGTCTACCAAACACCGAAGAACATGTGAAGGTTGAAGACACGACCAAGGAGGAGCGTTGGTGTCAAGCTACGGATGAGCCGACGACAGCAAAGACGATCCCTGGGATGCTACGAGAAACGATGAAGTTAATGCCAAGGGTAAAGCCTAGGAGCAATCGTGTATGCGATCCAGGTCGTAACGAGGATGTCGTGTTTAGGGTGGGGGATGTGAGCTAAACCCGATGCTAGAGTCCGAGTAGTACTCGCGTTCGAGTAGTACTCCAGGTAGTAACCGACTAGGTTTGCTCATAGGCTATATTCAGCATATATATATATATATATATATATATATATATATATATATATATATATATGCGTGTATCCCCAGACTTTGTTATACACAACGAAAAAGAGAAAAGCAATAAAGAAGTATTCAATAGGACCGACAGGGTCCTGTGGCCATCACATCGATTCATGCCTTCGTGTTTGTTCCGCCGAGAGAGTGCCAAGTCGCTACGTTCCGTGAGAGATCAATCGATCCTGGTACTAGTTGAAAATCCCAGGTTCACGTACGCTACGTGCAAGCATAATCCATCGAGCTGCTAGCTTGCTAGTTTAAGTGCATGTATAGATATAACTCCTGGTGAATTGATCTAGCGTTATAAAGCTAAAAATTGCTATCAGAGCACATCCAGTATACTTTATCCAGTGTACTGAGACATGTATCCTTTATATACTGAGAAAATAAACGAAAAAGCCCCATCGAGTAGCATCACCATCCGCGTGGGCCGCTCCAGCGACCGCCAGCCCAGCGTCCGCTCCACTCAGCAGCGCCAACCTAGTCGTGCGGTTGTGGTGGACCTCTTCGCCGAGTAAGCCTACAGGCCGTAGGGTGAGCCCCGCTGCCACTGGAACCGCCTTCTGTGCGACGACCGCCACTACTGGCTGCTCCTTCCCCTCTTATGTTGCCGTGAAAGTGGTCCAGGAGGGCTTCAAGATGAACTACACGAGATAACATGATCGGGAACAACTTCTTAGAGTTGCCGATGGGGGTTCCTACCTGGGCCCTGGCAATCTCCTCTCTTGACGGTGTGGCACAAAGCAGTCTTGTTCGTCGATGGATTTCTCGCTACCCACGCGGCACCGGAGGAGGAGTTAATCATGGAGATAATTGTGCCCAATTATTCTGGATCCCTTTCTTAACCGACGATTATCGGACTACTAATTCTATTGTATGTAAGGATAACTCTTTAATTCAGAAAGAAAGAATACAACATGTACGCTAACAAAAGCTTGGTGGTTTGGTTGGCTACCAAGATTAGACTTCAACAAACCCATCCTCTTTTTTATCTACTTTCAAATTTAAATCTCAACCGTCAATAGTTATGATTAATACAAAATCAATGGATATAACATGATGACGTATGGAGAACTATGAAAGCCTCCATCCTTTAATATTAGGTATAAAATTGTTCTTCATTTAAATGTGGGTCATGCATTCTTCTTTTAAATTAGGCAATGGGATCTCTATGGAAACATTGACCAAAGTAGATTGTGCCAAGTAGATGGTATCTTTGTATTTTGAGCAAATAGTGATGGTCTGTTTTACTATCATATTAATTACTGCACTGGGTTCAATTTGTGATGTTTGCAAGTCAAATTAATTTTCATATGGGCAGGAAAATGAAAAAAAATAATGCAATCTAGAATTTTCACTGATCATACCAAAGATAATCTGAAAATGCAATGAAAAGAACTGGTTGGCTTATTACATGGAGCTTATATTCACAGGTGCTTATTTTCTTAGGATAACTCGTAATAACTGTCCCTAAGAAACTTGGCCAGTAGAACCGACATAGAAATAACATGTCTGAGTCGGAAGGATAAATTCCAGGGAACAAGTGATGATTGTGTGCATTCACACACATGTTGAATCAAAAGGATCAGAATGACAATCACAAAGGTATTTAAAGTAAATTGCTAGACCAATGGAACTAACCGGATTGCAAGTATGCAAGAATTCCAAGAATAACAGGCTATTGAGGATTTTCGAAAGATCAAATAGTATTTCGAAGTCTTTTGCGGAACACAAGAACAACTGGGAGTGAGTAGATACTCGATAATTCTGAGGAATTATCCATAGGGGGATTTCTGCGGCAGGGAACTACCAGGCAGCGGTACAAGGGATTCTTAAACGTCGGAGAGCAATTCGATGCATCTTGTAACAACAAGAGAATCTTAGAGTAAATGTATGAACAACAAGTGTATGTCGTTATCCATATGGATATATCGGTAGTATGGAATTGAAAAGGCAGAGGTCACAAGGGTCTCGGGAATGATCGAAGAGTATCGTCAAAATCATCTGGTGCAGTGGGCGATCATCTGTGATAAGGGGCTCTCTGGGAGAAGTAGTTACGAGAACCTAGAGTCAGATTTAGTAAATTTATTTAACCAGAATAGAAGAGAGTTCAGAGTCCCAGAGTAAGGATCGAGGAGTAAAAGATCCTAATACCACCCAAATGGTTACGTGGGGCCATAAGCCGCACAGCCATGTTAGTTAAAAGTTTTGCAATGACTAGACTCAACTTCGGCCAAGGAGTGTGGAAGGGGGATTCCTACAGGCAGTCGGCTCTGATACCAACTTGTGACGCCCCTGGTTTAATCGTACACTAATCATACACGCAAACATGTACGATCAAGATCAGGGACTCACGGGAAGATATCACAACACAACTCTACAAATAAAATAAGTCATACAAGCATCATATTACAAGCCAGGGGCCTCAAGGCTCGAATACAAGAGCTCGATTATAGACGAGCCAGCGGAAGCAACAATATTTGAGTACAGACATAACTTAAACAAGTTTGCCTTAAGAAGGCTAGCACAAACTGGGATACAGATCGAAAGAGGCGCAGGCCTCCTGCTTGGGATCCTCCTAAACTACTGCTGGTCGTCGTCAGTGGGCTACATGTAGTAGTAGGCACCTCCAGTGTAGTAGTAGTCGTCATTGACAGTGGCGTCTGGCTCCTGGACTCGAACGTCTGGTCGCAGCAATCGGGTATAGGAAAGGGGAAAAGGGAGAGCAAAGGAACCGTGAGTATTCATCCAAAGTACTTGTAAGCAAGGAGCTACACTACATATGTATGCATCGGTATCAAATGGAAAAGGGGGGGTATCATATGTGGACTGAACTGCAGAATGCCAGAATAAGAGGGGGATAGCTAGTCCTTTCAAAGACTACGCTTCTGGTATCCTCCATCTTGCAGCAGAAGGAGAGTGTAGATGGTAAGTTCACCACGTAACATCACATAGCATAATCCTAACCGATGATCCTCCCCTCGTCGCCCTGTGAGAGAGCGATCACCGGTTGTATCTGGCATTTGGAAGGGTGTATTTTATTGAGTATCCGGTTCTAGTTGTCATAAGGTCAAGGTACAACTCCAAGTCGTCCTGTTACCGAAGATCACGACTATTCGAATAGATTAACTTCCCTGCAGGGGTGCACCACATTTCCCAACACGCTCGATCCCCTTTGTCCGGACACATTTTTCTGGGTCATGCCCGGCCTCGGAAGATCAACACGTCGCAGCCCTACCTAGGCACAACAGAGAGGTCAGCACGCCGGTCTAAATCCTATGGCACAGGGGTCTGGGCCCATCACCCATTGCACACCTGCATGTTACGTACGCGGCCGGTGAGCAGACCTAGCAACCTCCATTACAAAGGAAGTTGCACTACGCGGTCCAACCCGGCGCACGCCACTCAGTCGCTGACGTCACGAAGGCTTCGGCTGATACCACGACGTCGAGTGCCCATAATTGTTCCTTCGTAGTTGGTTAGTGTGTATAGGCTAGTAGCCAGACTCAGATCAAATACCAAGATCTCGTTAAGCGTGTTATCTTGAAGTAACTGCGAATGCTGACCAGGGCCAAGCCCACCTCTCTCCTAGGTGGTCTCAACCTGCCCTGTCGCTCCGCCTCAAAGTAACAGTCGAGGGCCGTCGAGAACTCAGGCCCACCACTACTTGGATGGAGCCACCTGCCCCTTCAGCCCCACATCAGAATCACTTGCGGGTACTCAACGAGCCGACCCGACTTTAGTCACAACATGTAAAGTATGAAGTATAGTATATACCCGTGATCAACACCCGACGTGATCATGGCCCGGTAGTATAGCATGGCAGACAGACAAGAATGTAGGGCCACTGATGAGAAACTAGCATCCTATACTAAGCATTTAGGATTGCAGGTAAGGTATCAACAACTGTAGCAACAATGACAGGCTATGCATCAGAATACGATTAACGGAAAGCAGTAACATGCTACACTACTCTAATGCAAGCAGTATAGAGAAGAGTAGGCTATATCTGGTGATCAAGGGGGGGGGGGGCTTGCCTGGTTGCCCTGGCAAGAGAGAGTGGTCGACAACACCGTAGACAAACTGGGGGTCGCCGGCAGTCTCAGGGTCTACTGGAAAGAAGTAACGGAGGGGGAACACAATAAATAACAGAGCAATCAAAGCATCACAAAGCATAACATGGCAATATGATGGGTCGAGTGTGACCTAACGTAGTAGTAGGTGCTACTGGCAAAGGGGGGAACATCCGGGAAAGTATTCCCGATGTTTGATGTTTTCGGACAGACGAACCGGAGGGGTATTGTTGCACGTTCACTATCCTAGGGATGTGTGATGGAAGAACGGGCTGCGTAACCAGATTCGTCTCGTCGTTCTAAGCAACTCTCATGTACAAAGTTTTTCCAACCATGCTTGCTGAAGTCATCATGATGTCAGCATGACATCAGCAGTTGACTGGGTCAAACTGACGTGTGGGTCCCACATGTCATAGACTGAAGACTAATTATTTGTTAAAATTTAATTAGCAAGTTTAATTAGAGTTAATTAGTTAACTAAACAGTGTTAATTAAGTTAATTAATTACTTACTTACTTAATTAATTAATTCTTTTTATTAATTTAATTAATTTTTTTTGTTTATTAATAACTTTTTTAAAACATTTTGTGGGCGGGGCCCCTTTGTCATAGGCCCCTCGGGGGACTTAACGGGCGCGGTTAGAGGGCGCTAACGCCCAGCCCGAAAGGGGCGCGCGAGGCACGCGAACCTGGTCGGTGGTTGCGGGTACAGCGACGCGAGACGAGCGCGGAGGCCGTCGGGGCGTAGGCGAGTGGCGGAGGAAGGCAGAAGGTGGGGCGGCGCGGCAGCAGCGGCGGAGCCGGAGCGTGCGGCAGCGGGTGGCGCGGCGGATGCAGCAGCGAGGCGCGGTAGAAGTAGCGCGCATCAGGGGCCGCAGGGGGAGCGAGCGACGGCGAGCATGCCGAGGAGCTACCGGCGATGCGGGCGCGTACGGCCACGCGCGAGCGGGCCAGGTGGGGAGGTGGCGGGCGAAGCGGGAGGCGGCGGGCGCACAACGGCGCGGTGGGCTACTGCGGTAGCGGCGGGCCACGGCGCAGCAGGCGAGCGAGGCCGCGAAGCCACGGGCATGGCCGGCAACGGTGTAGGCGGACGACGGCAGCCGCAGATGCCGTAGCAGCAGCAGGCACAATGCGGGCGGCACGAGCGGCCAGAGGCGGAGGGAGCGGAGGCCAGGCGAAGCCGCGGCAAGGGCATGAGCGGGCGCGGGCGCGCGCGCGAGTGCGCGCGCATGGGGCGCGGCGAGCACGGCTACCGGAAGGATGATGGCTGCGGTGACCTATGGGGGAAAGAGGAGGGGAGGACGTGGCTCACCGAGCCCTGTATTTGAGCAAAGCGGGCTCGAGGAGGAGTCTGGGAGGTCCGGCGAGGCGGCACCGGCGACGGAGAGGATGGCGGCGATCCGCGATGGGGTAGGGGCGTCGTGTGTCGATGGCGTGCGACGAGGAGGGGGAGGAGGACGAGCGGCAGAGTCGGGGAGACGGCACCGACGACAGCGTGTAGCGGGCCGGCTCCGGCGGGGGGTTCCAGGCGGCGATGTAGCTACGGGGGCGACGGCGTCGTTTGGCGGCGCCGAGCGGCCTCCTCCTTCCAATCCAATCGGGAGAGAGGGGGGAGATATTTCGAGGGGTGGGGGAAGTGGGGGTGTGTCGGTGAGTGGGGGAGTGGGGAAAGGATAAGGGTGCGGGGTGGGCTGTAGCTGGGCTGGCCTATGGCCTGCTGGGCCGAAGCCCAGGGGGATGGGGGTCTTCGTCTTTTTTTGTTTATTTTCTCTTTTCTTTTACTTATTCTTTTCTGTTCTATTTTAGTTTACACATTATTTTTAGTTTATTAAAATATGACATTAGCTCCTAAAACAATGTTTCAACATAACCCACTGCCATAAAAGTTTTACCCCGAAATAAAAATGGTCTAGTATTTTTCAAAGTTTAATAGACATTTATTTAATTGCTTTAACTACTGTTTTAATCATTTTGGAACACTTAAACATTTTATAAAAACTTGGTTTCTTCACCAACAAAACTTATGATTTATTTGCCACAGTTTACACATTTTAGTTTGATATTTGAAAAGTTTTATTTTTGACTTTATTTTAAGTTTCGAATTTGAACTATTTTTTAAATCAACAAGAGTATAACAACAGTAAAAGGTGGTGATGTGGCATCATTAGTGGGAGATTACTCTAGCTTAACTACCGGGGCGTTACAAGGATGCACTTGATTATGATATTGCTTCTTTGTCTTATGGCACAATGTCCGGAAGCACTATTGATGATGATTTTCTTATGCCTATTGCTAGTTGTGATGATTATGATTGGGAAGATAATGATACTTCTTATAATCTTGGAAATATTTTTGGCACCAGCTTGGGAAATTATGACGATAGCAATTGATATACCGTTGGTGCTATTCATACTATTAATGATGAGAATAATTATGCTTATGATATGCCAATCCACAAGCTTGGGCATGCTATGTTTGATGAGAATGACATGTTTGAGAATTTATTTGCTGCAATTAATGTTTGTACCAAGCATGGGGATGCTATGCTTAACGAAGATGATCTTTTTGGTCCCCTTACCTTGAATGATCAAATTTCCTATGATGATTGCGTCCCCCCCACGTATAATGATTATTGTGATGACACTTATGTTATACAAAGTAGTGATAATTACTGTCATAATTTTGAATATCCTTTTACTAAAAATTACTCTTTTAATGTGGGAACAATTTATAGTATTCGAATTTCCTATAATACTCCCACTATTATGAATGAGAATAAAATTGCTTATATGGAGAGTAATAAATTTTCTATGCTTTTGGATCATGAAAGTAATGCTTTTGGATCATAAAATTGCTTATATTGATGCATCTATTCATGCTGCTATTGAAATTTATTATGAGAGAGGAACTTATGATAAATGATGCTCTCTTTATGTTTCAACTCTTATCTTTGATGCGAGCATCATTGAAATCATCATGCCTAGCTAAAAGGCATTAAGGAAAAGCGCTTGTTGGGAGACAACCCAACATTTATACCTACTGTTTTTGTGTGTTCACATGATTAAGCTATTGTACTAATCATTTCTATAGCTTTCATTTCAATAAAGTGCTAAGTAAAGCCTTTGGGATGGTGATAGTTGATTTGATCTACTGAAAAACAAAAACTTTTGCGCTCAGGAAAATAATTATCATTTTTAACAAAAGCTTGGTAAAATGCTGATTAATTTTGTAGAAGATTAATAGACAAATTACCCATGTTTTCCTATTTGTTCAGAATTTTTGGAGTGGCAAAAGTATGGTTGGAGTACAGATTACTACAGGCTGTTCTGTTTTTGATAGATTCTATTTTCAATGCATAGTTTGCTTGTTTTCTAGTTTCTATGGCTTATATTGCTCAATATAAGTTGTGGGAATGATATGCTGCAGTAGGAATTGTGTGAAAACAATTATGAATCTTTTCTTTGACAGTACCAAATGTGACATGCACTACAGGAATCAGCTACTTTGCCGTCTGCTAAGGCAAACGGCAAAGGCCTTTGCCGTCTGCTGCGGATGGCAAAAGGCACCGGCAAGGATCGGCAAAGACCTTCTTTGTCGTCTGCTTCCTGACGCGGACGGCAAATGAGCCTTTGCCATTAGCGGCGGAAGGCAAAGAAAGCAGACGGCAATAAACTCGCTATTAGTCTGTTAGGTGGCTAACGGTAGTCTTTGCCGTCCGTGGCAGACGGCAAAGAGCATCAGGCCTTTGCCGTCTGCTACTATAGGCAAATTGACCAAATGGTCAGCTGCCAGAAAACACAGGTGGTTGCCACATTGCTTCTTTGCGGTCCGCGGCGGACGGCAAAGAGCCCATTATCGTTGGTGGCAGACGACAAAGAGTCTGCGTTGCCTCTTTTTTTCTGTTTTTTCTTATACTAAACCATTTTCACAACAAATAGATGATACATATATATTTTTCACATGGCAAGTTCACAGCAAACATATGAGATATCCAACACATATAATTTCATCATAAATGTATAGTTCCATCAACCATACATAGCAAGTTCCACATACATCCATCCAACCATACATATTACAATAGTTTTATCAAAGCATACATGCATAGTTCATCGATACAAAAGAAACAGTTATGAGCTAAGTAAGGTAAAATAGGTCATTTTAGAGCTAAGTTAGGTAAAATGGATCGTCTATGAGCTAACTAAGGTAAAATGGATCATTTTAGAACTAACTTAGGTAAAATGGATCATTTATGAGCTAACTAAGGTAAAATGGATCATTCTAGAACTAACTTAGGTAAAACGGATCGTTTATGAGCTAACTAAGCTAATTATGCCATTTTTGACATAAGTAAGCTAAGTACATGTCATTATTGAGCAAACTGATACGTCTCCAACGTATCTATAATTTTTGATTGTTCCGTGCTATATTATCTTCTGTTTTGGATTTTTATGGACTTTATTATACCCTTTTATATTATTTTTGGGACTAACCTATTAACAAAGAGCCCAGTGCCAGTTTCTATTTCTCCTTGTTTTAGAGTATCGCAGAAAAGGAAAATCAAACGGAGTCCAATTGACATAAAACTTTACAGAACTTATTTTTGGAAGGAAAGCAACCCAGGAGACTTGGAGTCCACGTCAAGGGAGCTTCGAGGAAGCCACGAGGTCGGGGGTGAGCACACCCCCCTAGGCGCGCCCTCCACCCTCGTGGGCCCCTCGTGGCCACCCCTGACGTACTTCTTCCGCCTATATATCTCCATATACCCTAAAACGATCGGAGAGCACAATAGATCGGGAGTTCCGCCGCTAGAAGCCTCCGTAGCCACCGAAAACCAATCTAGACCTGTGTCGGCACCCTGCTGGAGGGGGCAAACCCTTTCCGATGGCCATCTTCATCATCCCGGTGCTCTCCATGACGAGGAGGGAGTAGTTCTCCCTCGGGGCTGAGGGTATGTTCCAGTAGCTATGTGTTTGATCTCTCTCTCTCCCTATCTCGTGTTCTTGAGGTGGTACGATCTTGATGTATCGCGAGATTTACTATTATAGTTGGATCTTATGATGTTTTCTCCCCCCTCTACTCTCTTGTAATGGATTGAGTTTCCCCTTTGAAGTTATCTTATCGGATTGAGTCATTTAAGATTTGAGAACACTTGATGTATGTCTTGTTGTGCGTATCTGTGGTGACAATGGGATATCACGTGATTCACTTGATGTATGTTTTGGTGATCAACTTGCGGGTTCCGCCCATGAACCTATGCATAGGGGTTGGCACACGTTTTCATCATGATTCTCCGGTAGGAACTTTGGGCCACTCTTTGAGGTTCTATGTGTTGGTTGAATAGATGAATCTAAGACTGTGTGATGCATATCGTATAATCATAGCCACGGATACTTGAGGTGATATTGGTGTATCTAGGTGACATTAGGCTTTTTGTTGATTTGTTTCTTAAGGTGTTATTTTAGTACGAACTCTAGGGCTGTTTGTGATACTTATAAGAATAGCCCAACGGATTGATTGGAAAGAATAACTTTGAGGTGGTTTCGTACCATACCATAATCTCTTCGTTTGCTCTCCGCTATTAGTGACTTTGGAGTGACTCTTTGTTGCATGTTGAGGGATAGTTATGTGATCCAATTATGTTATTATTGTTGAGAGGACTTGCACTAGTGAAAGTATGAACCCTAGGCCTTGTTTCCTAGCATTGCAATACCATTTACGCTCACTTTTATCATTAGTTACCTTGCTGTTTTTATATTTTCAGATTACAAAAACTATTATCTACCATCCATATACTACTTGTATCACCATCTCTTCGCTGATCTAGTGCACCTATACAATTTACCATTGTATTGGGTGTGTTGGGGACACAAGAGACTCTTTGTTATTTGGTTGCAGGGTTGCTTGACAGAGACCATCTTCATCCTACACCTCCTACGGATTGATAACCCTTAGGTCATCCACTTGAGGGAAATTTTCTACTGTCCTACAAACCTCTGCACTTGGAGGCCCAACAACGTCTACAAGAATAAGGTTGTTTAGTAGACATCAAGCTCTTTTCTGGCGCCGTTGCCAGGGAGGTGAGTGCTTGAAGGTATATCTTTAGATCTTGCAATCGAGTCTTTTTGTTTCTTGTTTTAGCACTAGTTAGTTTATAAAAACAAAACTACAAACAAAATGGAATTGAGTTTGTCTCATACGCTTCATCTTTTTAATATCTTTCGTGAGTATGATGGAAAGGAAAATTGTGCCAAAGTGTTAGAAGAAGAATGCATTAAAATGTTTGGCACTAAATATTTGAATGATGAGTATGATTGCAATATTGTTAGTATGAACTCCTTGAATATCCATAGTACTAATGATGATTGTACTAGTTATGATGAAAATGTCTCCTATAAACATGTCAATTTTTGTGGAGTGCATTGGGTTTGCAAGTACACACCAATAGGGAATATAGATATTGCAAGAGGCATAAGCAATTAGAAACTGAATTGTTACACGAAAGGCTAGATGATTGTGTTGAAAATTTAAAATTTCTTGGCCGTACTTGTGGACTTTGCCATGAAAGTGGTCATTTAGCTATCCGATGCAAATTGTGTCATGATCTAATCGTGTCGAAAAATTGTGATGAGTTGATTTCCCTTGCACATTATAATGAACTTAGTTTGCTTATGGGCTACGAAGAAATGAAATGTATAACTAAGCATCTTCCAGAATTTGCCCGTTATAAACTTCTTGGTTTTGATCTAGAGGAAATTTATATGTATTGTGCGGTGAATTGCATTGAAAATCCTTATATTGCCAACTACATAAAGAAAAGAAAACAAATAGAAGATGAAGAGAATACTAATGAAAGGGAAGAGACTTCCCAATACCCTCCTATTATTTCTTATGATGAATCTGGTAACGAGGAGGAGCCGTCTATTCAACCAATCTCATTAATAAGGAGCTCCAAAAAGAGGATTGAACCCACACATTATGTGGTGAAGAAGAAGAAAAGAAAAAGGAAGAGAGGTAAAAAGATATCTCTCCCAAATAATGTTGCTCTTATTATTGCTGTGCCTCATGAAAATGAATCAAAAATAATTGTGGAAGATGATGCACTTGATGATGATCTAGTTATGCCTATTGCTTGTTGTGATGATTATGATTGGGAAGATAATGATACTTCTTATGATCTTGAAAATCTTTTTGACACTTGCTTGGAATATGACAATTGCTATACTATTGGTGCTATCCATACTATTCATGATGAGAGTTATTATGCTTATGATACGAAAAGTCCCAAGCTTGGGGATGCTATGTTTGGTGAGGATGACATATTTGAGAATATATTTGCTGAAATTAATGTTTGTCCCAAGCTTGGGGATGCTATGTTTAATAATGATGATATTTTTAGCCTCCCAAGTTTTGATGATAATAGCATGTCTTCTACCTATGATGATTATATTTATGAAAGTGGATTTAGAGAGGTCATGACTTTATTTAGTGATGTATCCACTATTTCGGAAGAGGTTTCAATCGATTATGATAAGAACAAAGTTGCTACTTATGATGATTATTGTGATAAAACTTATGCTATAAAGAGTAGTGATGATTATATTTATAAAAATTGTCATGATTATGAATACCATTTCTCTAAACATTACTCTTTTAATGTGGAAACAATTTATAGTATTCGAGTCTCTTGTGAAACTCCCACTATTCCGAATGAGAAGAATCTTGCTTATGTGGAGAGTAGTAAATTTTCTATGCTTGTAGATCATGAAAAGAATGCTTTAGGTGGTGGTTATATTGTTGAATTCATTCATGATGCTACTGAATATTATTATGAGGGAGGAACATATGCTTGTAGGAATTGCAATAATATCAAGTTTCCTCTGTATGTGCTTCAAGTTTTGAAGTTATGCTTGTTTTGCTTTCCTATGCTAGTTGATTATTGTTCCCATAAGTTGTTTGCTCACAAAATCCCTATGCATAGGAAGTGGGTTAGGCTTAAATGTGCTAGTCATATTCTTCATGATTCTCTCTTTATGTTGCAATTCTTATCTTTTATGTGAGCATCATTGAAATCATCATGCCTAGCTAGGGGCGTTAAACAATAGCGCATGTTGGGAGACAATCCAACTTTATTTTTGTTCCTTAATTTTTTCTCCTGTTTAGTAATAAATAATTCATCTATCCTCTGTTATGATTGAGTTTTTATGTTTTAATTAGTGTTTGTGCCAAGTAGAACCTTTGGGAAGACTTGGGTGAAGTCTTTATGATCATGCTGTAAAAAACAGAAACTTTAGCGCTCACGAGTATTGCTGCCATTTTTATTTGGAAAGTGATATTTAGTTAATTTTTTTGCAGATGATTAATAGATAAATTCCTCAGGTCCAGCAATTTATTTTAGAATTTTTGGGGTTCCAGAAGTTTGTGTTAGTTACAGATTACTACAAACTATTCTATTTTTCATGTGTTGTTTGCTTATTTTGATGAATCTATGGCTAGTAAAATAGTTTATAAACCATAGAGAAGTTGGAATACAGTAGGTTTAACACCAATATAAATAAACAATGAGTTCATTACAGCACCTTGAAGTAGTGTGTTGTTTTCTTTCGCTAACGGAGCTCACGAGTTTTCTACTTTAAGTTTTGTGTTGTGAAATTTACAAGTTTTGGGTAAAGATTAGATGGATTATGGAACAAGGAGTGGCAAGAGCCTAAGCTTGGGTATGCCCATGGCACCCCCAAGATAATCTAAGGACACCTAAAAGCCAAAGCTTGGGGATGCCCCGGAAGGTATCCCCTCTTTTCGTCTACTTCTATAGGTAACTTTACATGGAGCTATATTTTTATTCACCACATGATATGTGTTTTGCTTGGAGCGTCTTGTATGATTGAAGTCTTTGCTTTTTAGTTTACCACAATCATCCTTGCTGTACACACCCTTTGAGAGATCCATACAAGATTTGGAATTTGTTAGAATACTCTATGTGAAGGAAATATGCCCTAGAGGCAATAATAAAGTTATTATTTATTTCATTGTATCATGATAAATGTTTATTATTCATGCTAGAATTGTATTAACCGGAAACATAATACATGTGTGAATACATAGACAAATAGAGTCTCACTAGTATGCCTCTACTTGACTAGCTCGTTGATCAAAGATGGTTTTGTTTCCTAACCATAGACATGAGTTGTCATTTGATTAACGGGATCACATCATTAGGAGAATGATGTGATTGACTTGACCCATTCCGTTAGCATAACACTTGATCGTTTAGTTTGTTGCTATTGCTTTCTTCATGACTTATACATGTTCCTATGACTATGAGATTATGCAACTCCCGTTTACCGGAGGAACACTTTGTGTGCTACCAAACATCACAACGTAACTGGGTGATTATAACGGTGCTCTACAGGTGTCTCCGAAGGTACTTGTTGGGTTGGCATATTTCGAGATTAGGATTTGTCACTCTGATTGTCGGAGAGGTATCTCTGGGCCGTCTCGGTAATGCACATCACTTAAAGCCTTGCAAGCATTGCATCTAATGAGTTAGTTGCGGGATGATGTATTACAGAACGAGTAAAGAGACTTGCCGGTAACGAGATTGAACTAGGTATTAAGATACCGACGATCGAATCTCAGGCAAGTAACATACCGATGACAAAGGGAACAACGTATGTTGTTATGCGGTCTGACCGATAAAGATCTTCATAGAATATGTAGGAGCCAATATGAGCATCCAGGTTCCGCTATTGGTTATTGACCGGACACGTGTCTCGGTCATGTCTACATTGTTCTCGAACCCGTAGGGTCCGCACGCTTAACGTTACGATGCCAGTTTCATTATGAGTTTATATGTCTTGATGTACCGAAGGTTGTTCGGAGTCCCGGATGTGATCACGGACATGACTAGGAGTCTCGAAATGGTCGAGACAGAAAGATTGATATATTGGAAGCCTATGTTTGGACATCGGAAGTGTTCCGGGTGAAATCGGCATTTTAACAGAGTACCGGGAGGTTACCGGAACCCCCGGTAACCTAATGGGCCTTAATGGGCCTAGTGGAGGAAGTAGAGAGGAGTCCAAGGGGCAGCCGCGCGCCCCTCCCCCCCAAGTCCGAATTGGACAAGGAGGGGGGCGGCGCCCCCCTTTCCTTTCCCCTCTTTCTCTCCTTCCCCCCCAAGTCCTAGTCCAACATGGAAAGGGGGGAGTCCTACTCCCGGTGGGAGTAGGACTCCACCTTGCGTGCCCCTTGCCTGGCCGCACCTCCTTCCCCTTGATCCTTTATATACGGGGGTAGGGGGTACCCTAGAGACACAACAATTGATCATTGATCTCTTACCCGTGTGCGGTGCCCCCCTCCACCATAATCCTCAATAATATGGTAGCAGTGCTTAGGCGAAGCCCTGCGACGGTAGAACATCAAGATCGTCACCATGCCATCATGCTGACGGAACTCTTCCCCGACATTCTGCTGGATCGGAGTCCGGGGATGGTCATCGAGCTGAACGTGTGCTAGAACTCGGAGGTGCCGTAGTTTCGGTGCTTGATCGGTCGGGCCGTGAAGACGTACGACTACCTCAACCGCGTTGTGCTAATGCTTCTGCTTTCGGTCTACGAGGGTACATAGACAACACTCTCCTCTCTCGTTGCTATGCATCACCGTGATCTTGCGTGTGCGTAGGAATTTTTTTGAAATTACTACGTTCCCCAATAGTGGCATCCGAGCCTAGGTTTTATGCGTTGATGTTGTGCACGAGTAGAACACAAGTGAGTTGTGGGCAATATAAGTCATACTGCATACCAGCATGTCATACTTTGGTTCAGCGGTATTGTTGGATGAAGGGTCCCGGACCGACATTACGCGTACGCTTACGCGAGACTGGTTCTACCGACGTGCTTTGCACACAGGTGGCTGGCGGGTGTCAGTTTCTCCAACTTTAGTTGAAGCAAGTGTGGCTACGCCCGGTCCTTGCGAAGGTTTAAACAGCACCAACTTGACAAACTATCGTTGTGGTTTTGATGCGTAGGTAAGAACGGTTCTTGCTAAGCCCGTAGAGCCACATAAAACTTGCAACAACAAAGTAGAGGACGTATAACTTATTTTTGCACGGCATGTTGTGATGTGATATGGTCAAGACATGATGCTAAATTTTATTGTATGAGATGATCATGTTTTGTAACCGAGTTATCGGCAACTGGCAGGAGCCATATGGTTGTCGCTTTATTGTATGCAATGCAATCGTGCTATAATGCTTTACTTTATCATGACGGTACTTCGAAGATGGAGATCACAAGTACAAGATGATGATGGCCATATCATATCACTTATATTGATTGCATGTGATGTTTATCGTGTATGCATCTTATCTTGCTTTGATTAACGGTAGCATTATAAGATGATCCCTCACTAAATTATCAAAGTATAAGTGTTCTCCCTGAGTATGCACCGTTGCGAAAGTTCTTCATGCTGAGACACCACGTGATGATCGGGTGTGATAGGCTCTACGTTCAAATACAACGGGTGCAAAACAGTTGCACACGCGGAATACTCAGGTTAAACTTGACGAGCCTAGCATATAACAGATATGGCTTCGGAACACGGAGACCGAAAGGTCGAGCGTGAATCATATAGTAGATATGATCAACATAGATATTGATGTTCACCATTGATACTACTCCATCTCACGTGATGATCGGACATGGTTTAGTTGATTTGGATCACGTGATCACTTAGAGGATTAGAGGGATATCTTTCTAAGTGGGAGTTCTTAAGTAATATGATTAATTGAACTTAAATTTATCATGACTTAGTACCTGATAGTATCTTGCTTGTCTATGTTTAATTACAGATAGATGGCTCATGTTGTTGTTCCGTTGAATTTTAATGCCTTCCTTGAGAAAGCAAAGTTGAAAGATGATGGTAGCAATTACATGGACTGGGTTATCCTCATTGCTGCACAGAAGAATTACGTCCTGGAAGCACCGCTAAGTGCCAAGCCTGCTGCAGGAGCAACACCAGATGTTATGAATGTCTGGCAGAGCAAATATGATGACTACTCGATAGTTTAGTGTGCCATGCTTTATGGCTTAGAACCGGGTCTTCAACGATGTTTTGAACGTCATGGAGCATATGACATGTTCCAGGAGTTGAAGTTAATATTTCAAGCAAATACCCAGATTGAGAGATATGAAGTCTCCAATAAGTTCTATAGCTGCAAGATGGAGGAGAATAGTTCTGTCAGTGAACATATAATCAAAATGTCTGGGTATCATAATCACTTGACTCAACTGGGGGTTTATCTTCCTCTTGATAGTGTCATTGACAAAGTTCTTCAATCACTACCACCAAGCTACAAAGATTCGTGATGAACTATAATATGCAAGGGATGAATAAGACTATTCCTGAGCTCTTCGCGATGCTAAAAGCCGCAGAGGTAGAAATCAAGAAGGAGCATCAAGTGTTGATGGTCAATAAGACCACCAGTTTCAAGAAAGAGGGTAAAGGGAAGAAGAAAGGGAACTTCAAGAAGAACAGTAAACAAGTTGCTGCTCAGGAGAAGTAACCCAAGTCTGGACCTAAGCCTGAGACTGAGTGCTTCTACTGCAAGCAGACTGGTCACTAGAAGCGGAACTGCCCCATGTATTTGGCGGATAAGAAGGATGGCAAAGTCAACAAAGGTATATGTGATATACATGTTATTGATGTGTACCTTACTAATGCTCGCAGTAGCACCTGGGTATTTGATACTGGTTCTGTTGCTAACATTTGCAACTCGAAACAGGGGCCACGGATTAAGCGAAGATTGGCTAAGGACAAGGTGACGATGCGCGTGGGAAATGGTTCCAAAGTCGATGTGATCGCGGTCGGCATGCTACCTCTACATCTACCTTCGGGATTAGTATTAGACCTAAGTAGTTGTTATTTGGTGCCAGCGTTGATCATGAACATTATATCTGGATCTTGTTTGATGCGAGACGTTTATTCATTTAAATCAGAGAATAATGGTTGTTCTATTCATATGAGTAATATCTTTTATGGTCATGCACCCTTGAAGAGTGGTATATTTTTGATGAATCTCGATAGTAGTGATACACATATTCATAATGTTGAAATCAAAAGATGTAGAGTTGATAATGATAGTGCAACTTATTTGTGGCACTGCCGTTTAGGTCATATCGGTGTAAAGCACATGAAGAAACTCCATACTGATGGACTTTTGGAACCACTTGATTATGAATCACTTGGTACTCCGCGCCTCATGGGTAAGATGACTAAAACGCCGTTCTCCGGTACTGTGGAGAGAGCAACAGATTTGTTGGAAATCATACATACAGATATGTGTGGTCCAATGAATGTTGAGGCTCGTGGCGGATATCGTTATTTTCTCACCTTCACAGATGATTCAAGCAGATATGGGTATATCTACTTAATGAAACATAAGTCTGAAACATTTGAAAAGTTCAAAGAATTTCATAGTGAAGTTGAAAATCATCGTAACAAGAAAATTAAGTTTCTACGATCTAATCGTGGAGGACAATATTTGAGTTACGATTTTGGTCTACATTTGAAACAATGCGGAATAGTTTCGCAACTCACGCCACCCGGAACACCACAGCGTAATGGTGTGTCCGAACGTCGTAATCGTACTTTATTAGATATGGTGTGATCTATGATGTCTCTTACTGATTTACCGCTATCGTTTTGGGGTTATGCTTTAGAGACGGCTGCATTCACGTTAAATAGGACACCATCGAAATCCGTTGAGACGACGCCTTATGAACTGTGGTTTGGCAAGAAACCAAAGTTATCGTTTCTGAAAGTTTGGGGCTGCGATGCTTATGTGAAAAAGCTTCAACCTGATAAGCTCGAACCCAAATCAGAGAAATGTGTCTTCATAGGATACCCAAAGGAGACTGTTGGGTACACCTTCTATCACAGATCCGAAGGCAAGACTTTTGTTGCTAAATTCGGGGTTTTTCTAGACAAGGAGTTTCTCTCGAAAGAAGTGAGTTGGAAAAAATAGAACTTGATGAGGGATCTATACCTGCTCCCTTATTGGAAAGTAGTACATCACAGAAACCGGTTTTTGTGACACCTACACCAATTAGTGAGGAAGCTAATGATAATGACCATGAAACTTCAGATCAAGTTACTACCGAACCTCGTAGATCAACCAGAGTAAGATCCGCACCAGAGTGGTACGGTAATCTTGTTCTGGAAGTCATGCTACTAGATCATGATGAACCTACGAACTATGAAGAAGCGATGGTGAGCCCAGAGTCCGCAAAATGGCTAGAAGCTATGAAATCTGAGATGGGATCCATGTATGAGAACAAAGTGTGGACTTTGGTTGACTTGCCCGTTGATCGGCAAGCAATTGAGAATAAATGGATCTTCAAGAAGAAGACTGACGCTGACGGTAATGTTACTGTCTATAAAGCTCGAATTGTTGCGAAAGGTTTTCGACAAGTTCAAGGGATTGACTATGATGAGACCTTCTCACCCGTAGCGATGCTTAAGTCTGTCCAAATCATGTTAGCAATTGCCGCATTTTATGATTATGAAATTTGGAAAATGGATGTCAAAACTGCATTCCTGAATGGATTTCTGGAAGAAGAGTTATATATGATGCAACGAGAAGGTTTTGTCGATCCAAAGGGAGCTAACAAAGTGTGCAAGCTCCAGCGATCCATTTATGGACTGGTGCAAGCCTCTCGGAGTTGGAATAAACGCTTTGATAGTGTGATCAAAGCATTTGGTTTTATACAGAATTTTGGAGAAGCCTGTATTTACAAGAAAGTGAGTGGGAGCTCTGTAGCATTTCTGATATTATATGTGGATGACATATTATTGATTGGAAATAATATAGAATTTCTGGATAGCATAAAGGGATACTTGAATAAGAGTTTTTCAATGAAAGACCTCGGTGAAGTTTCTTACATATTGGGCATTAAGATCTATAGAGATAGATCAAGACACTTAATTGGACTTTCACAAAGCACATACCTTGACAACGTTTTGAAGAAGTTCAAAATGGATCAAGCAAAGAAAGGGTTTTTACCTGTGTTACAAGGTGTGAAGTTGAGTAAGACTAAATATCCGACCACTGCAGAAGATAGATAGAAAATGAAAGATGTTCCCTATGCTTCAGCCATAGGCTCTATCATGTATGCAATGCTGTGTACCAGACCTTATGTGTGCCTTGCTATAAGTCTAGCAGGGAGGTACCAAATCAATCCAAGAGTGGATCACTGGACAGCGGTCAACAACATCCTGAAGTACCCGAAAAGAACTAAGGATATGTTTCTCGTATATGGAGGTGACAAAGAGCTCATCGTAAATGGTTACGTTGATGCAAGCTTTGACATTGATCCAGACGATTCTAAATCGCAAACCGGATACGTGTTTACATTAAACGGTGGAGCTGTCAATTGGTGCAGTTCTAAACAAAGCGTCGTGGCGGGATCTACATGTAAAGCGGAGTACATAGCTGCTTCGGAAGCAGCAAATGAAGGAGTCTGGATGAAGGAGTTCATATCCGATCTAGGTGTCATACCTAGTGCATCGGGTCCAATGAAAAATCTTTTGTGACAATACTGGTGCAATTGCCTTGGCAAAGGAATCCAGATTTCACAAGAGAACCAAGCACATCAAGAGACGCTTCAATTCCATTCGGGATTTAGTCCAAGTGGGAGACTTAGAAATTTTCAAGATACATACGGATCTGAATGTTGCAGACCCGCTGACTAAGCCTCTTCCACGAGCAAAACATGATCAGCACCAAGGCTCCATGGGTGTTAGAATCATTACTGTGTAATCTAGATTATTGACTCTAGTGCAAGTGGGAGACTGAAGGAAATATGCCCTAGAGGCAATAATAAAGTTATTATTTATTTCCTTGTATCATGATAAATGTTTATTATTCATGCTAGAATTGTATTAACCGGAAACTAAAACATGTGTGAATACATAGACAAACAGAGTGTCACTAGTATGCCTCTACTTGACTAGCTCGTTGATCAAAGATGGTTATGTTTCCTAACCATAGACATGATTTGTGATTTGATTAATGGGATCACATCATTAGGAGAATGATGTGATTGACTTGACCCATTCCTTAGCATAGCACTTGATCGTTTAGTTTGTTGCTATTGCTTTCTTCATGACTTATACATGTTCCTATGACTATGAGATTATGCAACTCCCGTTTACCAGAGGAACACTTTGTGTGCTACCAAACGTCACAACGTAACTGGGTGATTATAAAGGTGCTCTACAGGTGTCTCCGAAGGTACTTGTTGGGTTGACGTATTTCGAGATTAGGATTTGTCACTCCGATTGTCGGAGAGGTATCTCTGGGCCCTCTCGGTAATGCACATCACTTAAAGCCTTGCAAGCATTGCAGATAATGAGTTAGTTGCGGGATGATGTATTACAGAACGAGTAAAGAGACTTGCCGGTAACGAGATTGAACTAGGTATTAAGATACCAACGATCGAATCTCGGGCAAGTAACATACCGATGACAAAGGGAACAACGTATGTTGTTATGCGGTCTGACCGATACAGATCATCGTAGAATATGTAGGAGCCAATATGAGCATCCAGATTCCGCTATTGGTTATTGACCGGAGACGTGTCTCGGTCATGTCTACATTGATCTCGAACCCGTAGGGTCCGCATGCTTAACGTTACGATGACAATTTCATTATGAGTTTATATGTTTTGATGTACCACAGGTTGTTCAGAGTCCCGGTTGTGATCACAGACATGACGAGGAGTCTCGAAATGGTCGAGAAATAAAGATTGATATATTGGAAGCCTATGTTTGGACATCGGAAGTGTTCCTGGTGAAATCAGCATTTTACCGGAGTACCGGGAGGTTACCGGAACCCCCGGTAACCTAATGGGCCTTAATGGGCCTAGTGGAGGAAGTAGAGAGGAGGCCAAGGGGCAGCCGCATGCCCCTCCCCCCCCCCAAGTCCGAATTGGACAAGGAGGGGGGCGGCGCCCCCCTTTCCTTTCCCCTCTTTCTCTCCTTCCCCCCCAAGTCCTAGTCCAACATGGAAAGGGGGGAGTCCTACTCTAGGTGGGAGTAGGACTCCTCCGGGCGCGCCCCTTGCCTGGCCGCACGTCCTCCCCCTTGCTCCTTTATATACGGGGGCAGGGGGCATCCCAGAGACACAACAATTGATCATTGATCTCTTTGCCATTTGCGGTGCCCCCCTCCACCATAATCCTCGATAATATTGTAGCGGTGCTTAGGTGAAGCCCTACGACGGTAGAACATCAAGATCGTCACCACGCCTTCGTGCTGACGGAACTCTTCCCCGACATTCTGCTGGATCGGAGTCCGGGGATCGTCATCGAGCTGAACGTGTGCTAGAACTCGGAGGTGCCGTAGTTTCGGTGCTTGATCGGTCGGGCCGTGAAAACGTACGACTACATCAACCGTGTTGTGCTAATGCTTCCGCTTTCGGTCTACGAGGGTACGTAGACAACACTCTCCTCTCTCGTTGCTATCCTTCACCATGATCTTGCGTGTGCGTACGAAATTTTTTGAAATTACTACATTCCCCAACACTATGTGGTTCGCTTATATCATTTGAGTTATATAGTTTTGCTCTAGTACTTCACTTATATCTTTTAGAGCACGATGGTGGATTTGTTTTATAGAAACTATTGATCTCTCATGCTTCACTTAGATTATTTTGAGAGTCTTAAATAGCATGGCAATTTGCTTAAATAATCCTAATATCCTAGGTGTTCAAGATTAGTAAAAAGTTTTCTTATGAGTGTTTTGAATACTAAGAGAAGTTTGATGCTTGATTATTGTTTTGAGATATGGAGGTAATAATATCAAAGTCATGCTAGTTGAGTAGTTGTGAATTTGAGAAATCCTTGTGTTGAAGTTTGCAAGTCCCGTAGCATGCACGTATGGTAAACGTTATGTAACAAATTTGAAACATGAGGTGTTATTTGATTGTCTTCCTTATGACTGGCGGTCGGGGACGAGCGATGGTCTTTTCCTACCAATCTATCCCCCTAGGAGCATGCGCGTAGTGCTTGGTTTTTGATGACTTGTAGATTTTTGCAATAAGTATGTGAGTTCTTTATGACTAATGTTGAGTCCATGGATTATACGCACTCTCACCCTTCCATCATTGCTATCCTCTTCGGTACCGTGCATTGCCCTTTCTCACATTGAGAGTTGGTGCAAACTTCGCCGGTGCATCCAAACCCCGTGATATGATACGCTCTTTCACACATAAACCTCCTTATATCTTCCTCAAAACAGCCACCATATCTACCTATTATGGCATTTCCATAGCCATTCCGAGATATATTGCCATGCAACTTTCCACCATTCCATTTATCATGACACATTCATCATTGTCATATTGCTTAGCATGATCATGTAGTTGACATAGTATTTGTGGCAAAGCCACCGTGCATAATTCTTTCATAACATGTCACTCTTGGTTCATTGTATATCCCGGTACACCGCCGGAGGCATTCATATAGAGTCATATCTTGTTCTAAGTATCGAGTTGTAATTCTTGAATTGTAAGTAAATAGAAGTGTGATGACCATCATTCATAGAGCATTGTCCTAAAAAAGAGAAAGGACAAATAAAAAAATAAAAATAAAGAAGGGACAATGCTACTATCCTTTTTCCACACTTCAAAGTAGCACCATAATCTTCATGATAGAGAGTCTTTTGTTTTGTCACTTTCATATACTAGTGGGAATTTTTCATTATAGAACTTGGCTTTTATGTTCCAACAATGGGCCTCCTCAAGTGCCCTAGGTCTTCGTGAGCAACCAAGTTGGATGCACACCCACTTAGTTTCTTTTGTTGAGCTTTCATACATTTATAGCTCTAGTGCATCCGTTGCATGGCAATCCCTACTCCTTGCATTGGCATCAATCGTTGGGCGTCTCCATAGCCCATTGATTAACCTTGTTGACGTGAGACTTTCTCCTTTTTTGTCTTCTCCACATAACCCCCATCATCATATTCTATTCCACCCATAGTGCTATATCCATGGCTCGCGCTCATATATGGCGTGAATGTTTATAGGTTTGAGATTACTAACGTATGAAAAAATTGCTTCGCTTGTCATCAGGGTTGTGCATGACAAGAGCATTTTGTAGGGATGAACTATCTTTGGCCATGTTATTTTGAGAGGACATAATTGCTTAGTTAGTATGCTTGAAGTATTATTATTTTTATGTCAATATAAACTTTTATCTTGAATCTTTCGGATCTGAATATTCGTACAACAATTAAGAAGAATTACATTGAAATTTTGCCAAGTAGCCCTCCACATCAAAAATTTTGTTTTTATCATTTACCTACTCGAGGACGAGCATGAATTAAGCTTGGGGATGTTGATACGTCTCCAATGTATCTATAATTTTTGATTGCTCAATTGTATAATATATTCTGTTTTGGATGTTTATGAGCTTTATTATACACGTTATATTATTTTTGGGACTAACGTATTAACCCAGAGCCCAGTGCCCATTTCTGTTTTTTCCTTGTTTTAGAGTATCGTAGAAAAGGAAAATCAAACGGAGTCCAATTGACCTGAAACTTCACGGAACTTATTTTTGGAAGGAAAGCAACCCGGGAGACTTGGAGTCCACGTCAAGGGAGCTTCGAGGAAGCCACAAGCTAGGGGGGCGCGCCCACCCCCCTGGGCGCGCCCTCCACCCCCGTGGCCCCTCGTGGCCCCCTGACGTACTTCTTCCACCTATATATCTCCATATACCCTAAAACGATCGGAGAGCACAATAGATCAGGAGTTCCACCGCCAGAAGCCTCCGTAGCCACCGAAAACCAATCTAGACCCGTTCCGGCACCCTACCGGAGGGGGCAATCCCTTTCCGGTGGCCATCTTCATCATCCCGGTGCTCTCCATGACGAGGAGGGATTAGTTCTCCCTCGGGGCTGAGGGCATGTACCAGTAGCTATGTGTTTGATCTCTCTCTCTCTCTCTCTTGTGTTCTTGAGGTGGTACGATATTGATGTATCGTGAGCTTTGCTATTATAGTTGGATCTTATGATGTTTTATCCCCCCTCTACTCTCTTGTAATGGATTGAGTTTCCCCTTTGAAGTTATCTTATCGGATTGAGTCCTTAAAGATTTGAGAACACTTGATGTATGTCTTACCGTGCGTATCTGTGGTGACAATGGGATATCACGTGATTCACTTAATGTATATTTTGGTGATCTACTTGTGGGTTCCGCCCATGAACCTATGCATAGGGGTTGGAACACATTTTCGTCGTGATTCTCCGGCCGGAACTTTGGGGCACTCTTTGAGGTTCTATGTGTTGGTTGAATAGATGAATCTGAGATTGTGTGATGAATATCGTATAATCATACCCACAGATACTTGAGGTGACATTGGAGTATCTAGGTGACATAAGGGTTTTGGTTGATTTGTGTCTTAAGGTGTTATTCTAGTACGAACTGTAGGGCTGTTTGTGACACTTATAGGAATAGTCCAACGGATTGATTGGAAAGAATAGCTTTGAGGTGGTTTGGTACCCTACCATAATCTCTTCGTTTGCTCTTCGCTATTAGTGACTTCGGAGTGACTATTTGTTGCATGTTGAGGGATAGTTATGTGATCCAATTATGCTATTATTGTTGGGGGGACTTGCACTAGTGAAAGTATGAACCCTAGGACTTGTTTCCCAGCATTGCAATACCGTTTACACTCAGTTTTATCATTAGTTACCTTGTTGTTTGTATATTTTAAGATTACAAAAGCTATTATCTACCATCCATATACTACTTGTATCACCATCCACTACTAGGAAAAGGGCTATAGATGATATGGTTACTAATGGCGCACCGTGCATGTGGTGCGCCACTGCTATATAGCAGTGGCGCACCAGATACACGTGCGCCATTAGTAATAATGGCGCACGTGGTGTGTGGTGCGCCATTAGTAGTTTTGAAAAAAAAGAAAAAAATTGTTAGTAATGGCGCACCATGGGATAGTCCGCCATTACTAGTTGACATAGTAATGGCGCACCACACCCACCGTGCGCCATTAGTAGTTTTGAAAAAAAATAAAAAAAAATTGTTAGTAATGGCGCCATTAGTAACCCTGGTGCTAAATGCGCCCCCCCCCCTTGTGGACCGCCTTTTCACTTTTAAAAAAATAAAACAAAATGATGGAAATGTCAAAAAAATTAAAAAAATAAGTTTCCAATGTGATATGTGGTCTAGTTGTTGGGAAAATTTACAAATATGAATTTCGACTTTATTTGCAAAATCTCTCTGGAATTTAGTAAAATGGGCATAACTTTTGCATACGAACTCAGATTAAAAAGTTTTTTATATGAAAAATCATCTACTCGAAAAGTTACATCTGAATTGGGGAACCCCGTTCAACATCTTCAAAATCCCCAAAAACCTAACAGAACGAAAGATACGGGGCTTTTAAGATCTAGATGGGGGAAAATGAAAAAAAATGCAAACTTACTAGTGGCGCACCATTTGCTAGGTGCGCCACTAGTAACAGAAAAAGAATTGGTTTAAAAAAATGGTTTTTTTTCAAAATATGATACGTAATTTGACCGGTAAGTTTGAAATATTTTTTCAAAATTTCATCATACTCATGAACATGAACAAAGTCCTAGACATCAACAAGGTTTAATAGGATTGATATGATAGATATATCAACAAGTGCCTGTGTAGTGAGCTGGTGCTGGGGTTGGATAAACTACGAAGTTAAGAAAAAAAATTTAAAAAAAATTTGAATTTTTTTTAAAAAATTGTTACTAATGGCGCACTTCTATGTGGTGCGCCATTAGTAAAAAAATACTAATGGCGTGGTACTGGTGGCGCACCTGTAGTGCGCCATTAGTAGCGAAAACAGGTGCGCCAGTAGTAGGCCTTTTCCTAGTAGTGATCTCTTCGCTGAACTAGTGCACCTATACAATTTACCATTGTATTGGGTGTGTTGGGGACACAAGGGACTCTTTGTTATTTGGTTGCAGGGTTGCTTGAGAAAGACCATCTTCATCCTACGCCTCCTACGGATTGATAAACCTTAGGTCATCCACTTGAGAGAAATTTGCTACTGTCCTACAAACCTCTGCACTTGCTGGCCCAACAACGTCTACAAGAAGAAGGTTGTGTGATAAACATCACAAACCTAGTTAACTAAGCATATTAGAGCTAACTTTGGTCATTTTGGAGGAAACAAAGCTAAGTATAGATCGTTTTAGAGCTAACTTAGGTAAAATGGATGGTTTTGGAGGTCAGTAAGCTTATTAAGTCATTTTGGAGGAAATAAAGCTAAGTCTAGGTCTTTATGCATTTGTTAAGAAAAACTCTAGAGAAACTTACCATGATCATGGAGGTGTGGGAGCGGGCTGGCTCGCGCCGGTACCTAGAGAAGGATCGTGCGATGCTTGTCTGGAGTTACGCTGCACCAAAGATCATTTCCAATGTCTCGTTAGCATGATGACACTCAAATGTTCAGACTAGCAAGTAGTGTCCATTCAAATTAAACTCACCGTCCTCCCAGGAGCAATCACTGGCATTGGTAGAGCGGTCTGACCGGACTTCTCGCACACAGACTGCACATTTGGTTTTGACGACTCAGTCATACTAGTTAGTAATGAGACGAACACTACATGAATGTTTTGGCTAATCAGCAGAACAAACTTACCACAAGGAGCTCGTACATTGCCCTTGCCTGCATGTCATTCCGTGCCCTCTCCTCCTCCAACATATTTGTTGTCCTCTCGGCCAACTCCCGCTGCCTCTCCACCGCCTCCGACAGAAGTTTCTCCGTTCTATCTCTCTGACTCTGTATAGCAGCCTGCAACACCACTCCTCGTTAGTATTTGTAATCATTGATGGAAGTGCACACGATGTAATGTAGAAAGATAGTTTAGTACGTATAACTAACCTTGAAGGTGAGTTGGACTGGCCGTTCACGAGGCCTTATCTCTGAAGCGGATCTCGACTGGCTCGCCTTGATCTCCGGGAGAGTGCTAGGACAACGGATAAGTCCATCTCCAATGGCTATTGAGCCATGGGACCACCCGCCACTAGCTATCATCACGAGCTCTGGATCAATGGGACCCTGGCTCGAGTTAAAGTCCTCCCCTTTCCACGCCTTCCCTTCATCTCTATATTTCATGAGCTTGTCGTGGGAGGAGATGTTGGTGAAGTTGCTTGCATCATCGAGGTCAGACGGAGAGAATGCCTTGACTTTCTTATAAGAGGCAGTATGGGCCATGGCATAGAGGTTGTACACCTCTGGCACCTTATCCGCCTTATTGTAGCGTGCCTGAAAGAGAGAAACAACGTAAATTTGTAATTAAAGGGCTCAAGCTTGCATGATGAATGAATTGCATGAATCATGAAGCAAACCACATACCCAGTTCCGCCCGAACTGATATAAGTTGGAGCTGCCTTGATGGTGTGGCACACCTTCCATTTGGGCACATTTGTCCTTGGCCCCGTTGTGGACGGCTAGCCATTCTTTTGAGCACGACTCATTGACCAACACCTCCCAACAATCCATCCGATCCGCACACCATCTCGGAGGCGCCTAAGTTAGCAAATAGAAACTTGAGCGCTATGTCTATGAATTAATAAATTAAGGATGTAAGTACAAGGCCTTAAGAATTACCTTCATGTATTGCTCCTTACTCAGGAACTTCTCGCGGCACGCCGGCTTGGGCTTCTTGATACCACGCAAGGCGTAGTAGTCTCGAACAGCCTGCACCCGAGTCTCGTGCCGTAAGATCTGTAGTAGGCGCTTGTAGACGTTCTCAATAACATTTGCCGCCTCCTTGATGTCTACTACGCAACCTTCTTCTTGTAGACGTTGTTGGGCCTCCAAGTGCAGAGGTTTGTAGGACAGTAGCAAATTTCCCTCAAGTGGATGACCTAAGATTTATCACTCTGTAGGAGGCGTAGGATGAAGATGGTCTCTCTCAAGCAACCCTGCAACCAAATAACAAAGATTCTCTTGTGTCTCCAACACACCCAATACAATGGTAAATTGTATAGGTGCACTAGTTCAGTGAAGAGATGGTGATACAAGTAGTATATGGATGGTAGATAATAGTTTTTGTAATCTGAAAATATAAAAACAGCAAGGTAACTAATGATAAAAGTGAGCGTAAACGGTATTGCAATGCTAGGAAACAAGGCCTAGGTTTCATACTTTCACTAGTGCAAGTCCTCTCAACAATAATAACATAATTGGATCACATAACTATCCCTCAACATGCAACAAAGAGTCACTCCAAAGTCACTAATAGCGAAGAGCAAACGAAGAGATTATGGTAGGGTACAAAACCACCTCAAAGTTATTCTTTCCAATCAATCCGTTGGGCTATTCCTATAAGTGTCACAAACAGCCCTAGAGTTCGTACTAGAATAACACCTTAAGACACAAATCAACCAAAACCCTAATGTCACCTAGATACTCCAATGTCACCTCAAGTATCCATGGGTATGATTATACGATATGCATCACACAATCTCAGATTCATCTATTCAACCAACACATAGAACCTCAAAGAGTGCCCCAAAGTTGCTACTGGAGAAGCACGACGAAAACGTGTGCCAACCCCTATGCATAGGTTCATGGGCAAAACCTGCAAGTTGATCACCAAAACATACATGAAGTGAATCACACGATATCCCATTGTCACCACAGATATGCACGTCAAGACATACATCAAGTGTTCTCAAATCTTTAAAGACTCAATCCGATAAGATCACGAGAGAGAGAGATCAAACACATAGCTACTGGTACATACCCTTAGCCCCGAGGGAGAACTACTCCCTCCTCGTCATAGAGAGCACCGGGATGATGAAGATGGCCATCGGAAAGGTATTACCCCCTCTGGCAGGGTGCCGGAATGGGTCTAGATTAGTTTTCGGTGGCTACGGAGGCTTCGGACGGCGGAATTCCCGATCTATTGTGCTCTCAGATCGTTTTAGGGTATATGGAGATAGATAGGCGGAAGAAGTACGTCAGGGGGCAACGAGGGGCCCACCAGGGTGGAGGGCATGCCCAAGGGGGGTGGGCGCGCCCCCTACCTCGTGGCTTCCTCGAAGCTTCCTTGACGTGGACTCCAAGTCTCCCGGGTTGCTTTCCTTCCAAAAATAAGTTCCATCAAGTTTCAGGTCAATTGGACTCCGTTTGATTTTCCTTTTCTGTGATACTCTAAAACAAGGAAAAAACAGAAACTGGCACTGGGCTCTGGGTTAATAGGTTAGTCCCAAAAATAATATAAAAGTGTATAATAAAGCCCATAAACATCCAAAACAGAAGATAATATATCATGGACCAATCAAAAATTATAGATACGTTGGATACGTATCACTCCTCCTCGTATCCCTCCTAACAACTATAGAATGTCTCCAATCTAATGAGACAATATTGATTAGTACAATTAATAACTTGCTAGTTGAAGATTTTTAATTGTGTAAAGGAGAAATTAACCAGAACTTTCTTATCACCATGTTTGCCCTCATGTTGCACAAGACACCATCGATAATCTCACCCGGCGGGGCCGAGACAGCCAAGTAGTGCTCCCAGCTCAATCCAAGCTCTGGAAGCCGACCCTCACCAGGCAACGTGACAAACCCTGGGAAGTTTTGCCGGCAAAGCACTCCAGGGACGGAGTTGGGCCAGGGGACCTTCTCATGGTGGTCCAAACCCCTGCAGCATGACAAGGCCAACACATTAGATATTTGAAGAAACGTGAATGCAGAAGGTACAAAAATATTAAATGCACTTACCTCTCCCCATCAGGGAAAATCAACCACCTCTGCTCGCGGGTCGCTGAAACGGACGGCAGCCGTGTACAACCTGGCTGGTAGACGGTGCCCCCTCCTCCTCAATATCAGTCGGCTCCATGCCATCATCATCATGGCCACTCGGCCCCTCAGGCTGATTCCGCCAGGTACCCCATCCAGATGTGTGCTCGTCCGGGGTCTCGTGGGCCCAACTATCATGGGCCGAAGGCCCGTGGACCCAAGGCTCGCGAAACGGAGTCCGTGTAGCCTCCTCCTCGGATGAGTCCACCCAAGCAGTCATGTGCTTGGGTGAAACAGCTGGGGGTGGCAGCGAGGAAGGCACCCTAGCAGTCACGTGCTCGGGTGAAACAGCTGGGGGGTGGCGGTGAGGAAGGCACCCTAGCAGTCACCCTACCTCCTCTCCCGCGACCACGTGCTCCATCTCCTCTCTTCTTCCCTCCTTTTCCTCGTCCCCTGCTGGGCACCTCGGTTGATGAAGAAGGGCCCGGCGGTGTCGCCATACTGTCCAGCAACGCTCGTCGGTTTTGTGCGGTTGGAATGGAAGACCTCCCACCACGCGCCGACGAAGAAGGGGCGTCAGAGCGCTCCGGACCATTGCCCATCATCTTTCAACACCTGCCATGACAAAGAGTAAACGAAATTAATACAACATAAAAAAACGAACATGAATAATAATATATGATGTTTGTCATAACAAATTCAAAAAATATATATGGTGTCGCGGTGGCGTGTCGGGGTCGGGGTCGGGGTGCCGTGTCGGGGTCGGGGTGCTGTTTCGGGGTTTGGGTGTCGGGGGTCGGGGTGTCGAGGTGTCGGGGTCGGGGTGTGGTGTCAGGGTGTCGGGGGTCGGGGTGTTAGGGGGTCGGGGTCGGGGTGCCGTGTCGGAGTCGGAGTGCTATTTCGGGGTCTGGGTGTCGGGGGTCGGGGTGTGGTGTTAGGGTGTCGGGGGTCAGGGTCGGGGTGTCGTGCCGAGGTGTCGGGGTGGCGTGTCGGGGTCGAGGTGCCGTGTCGGGGGTCGGGGTGTCGGGGGTCGGGGTGTCGGGGTGTGGGTCGCGGTCGGGTTACTTGACAACCTTTTCTTCCTCTCTTCTTCTTCTCCTCTTCCTCCCTCCTCGTCCTCCTCTTCCTCCTCCTCCTCCTCCTCTTCCTCCCTCCTCCTCCTCCTCCTCCTCCTCTTCTTCTTCTTCTTCTTCTTCTTCTTCTTTCTTCTTATTATTTTCTTTCTTCTTCTCCCTCCTCCTCTTCCTGCCTCCTCCCCTCTTCTTAAAACTAAAACTAATCTAAAATAAACTAAACTAAAAATAAAACTAAAACTGAAGTAAAACTATAACTAAAACTAGGGTTTATGGTTTCCTCTTCCTCTTCTTTTCTTTCTTCTTCTCCCTCCTCCTCTTCCTCCCTTCTCCCCTCTTCTTCTTCTTCTTCTTCTTCCTCTCCTTCTACATATTCTAGCACTAAAACTAAACTAAATCTAACACTAAAACTAAACTGAATCTAACACTAAATCTAACAGCATCGAAAAGAAAAAATAGAAAATAAATAACTCACTGGATCGAGCGGCGGCGACGGGGGCGACGGTGGCGCCCGGGCGATGAGCGGCGGCGCCGAGCCAGCAGGGAGGCGGGGGCGATGGGGCCGCGGTGGCGCCGTGTGGTGGGTTGGTCGAGGGGGCGCCGGGGCAGTGGGGCGGTCGGGCAGCGACGTGGTGGGGCAGCGGGGCGCTGGGGCGGTGGGGTGGTGGGGCGACGAGGCGTCGGCGCGTGGGGGGCGGCGGGGTGGTGGGTCGACGGGACAAGCGGCGGCAGGTGGCGGGGGCGGCGGCGGGTAATGAGGGCAGCGGCGGGCGGGGGGGGGGGGGGGGGAGGAGAGAGGGAGAGAAACTGAGAGAAGGGGCGGGGTGGGGCTCGGCCGTTAGTTAGGAAGAATCTTTGTCGTCCGCCCACCATTTGCTCTCCGCTTTGTTTCCTCTTTGTCGTATGCTAGCAGACGGAAAAGAGGGGGGCCATTAAGTTTTCCTAAATTAACTCGTTTAGTGGGGCCAACTCTCTCTTTGCCGTTAGCCAGCGGACGACAAAGAACAGGCTAATGGCAAAGACCTTCTCTGTCGTCTGCCAGTTCTTTGCTATCTGTTTTCCTTAAGCTGACGGAAAAGAACGTCTTTTCCGTCCGCCAGCGGACGACAAAGAACTGGCAGACGGCAAATAAGCTAATTCCAGTAGTGATGATTTGCTCTTTATCATACTAACCTATCTCACAAAGTTCCCTTAAGTTTTCTGTGATTGAAGTTTTCAAGTTTTGGGTGAGATGTCGATATGAGGAGAATAAGGAGTGACAAGACCCTAAGCTTGGGGATTCCCAAGGCACCCCAAGGTAATATTAAAGGAAGATCCAAGCAACCAAGCTTGGGGAAGCCCCGGAAGGCATCCCCTCTTTCATCTCCAGCATTATCGGTAACCTCATTTGGAGCTATGTTTTCATTTGTTACATGATATGTGTTTTGATTGGAGCATCATTTTATTTTGTTAGGATTTGCTTTCTGTTATTTAGAATAATATTTTGCATCTTTCTTTTCAATAAAAATATCAAGTATAGCCTTTGCTATGCTTATTTTGCAAGTGTACCTGTTGTTGTTTCAAAACCAAAAGTTTATCAATGTTGCAAAAATTCCCTAGAAAAGTAAGAATGTGATAACATGTTGAAATTTTTCGCAAAATAATATCTGATAAATTTTCTATAGTGTGATAAATTTTCATAACTTTTGGAGTTATGGAAATATTGATACTCTTGCATTCTTTACAGACTGCACTATTTTGGCAGAGGCATTTAGTATGAAATGTTGAATAATAATTTTAGTGATTTTCTATAGTAGAGAATGATAAGGTTTTTGCATTGGTTTATACTAACTTATCTCACGAGTTCTTGTTGAGTTTTGTGTGGATGAAGCTTTTGAGATTTAGGAAAACCGTGATATAAAAGGAATTAAGGAGCACAAAAGCTCAAGCTTGGGGATACCCAGGGCACCCCAAGATAATATTTCAAGTGGTCTTAAGCATCTAAGCTTGGGGATGCCCCGGTAGGCATCCCACCTTTCTTCTTCGACGATTATCGGTTAGTATCGGTTGAGCCTAAGTTTTTGCTTCTTCACATTATTTGTGCTATTCTTGGAATGTCATTTTATTTTGTTTTGCTTGTTGTTTCAATAAAATTCTTAGATCTGAAAGTTTTTGAATAAGAGAGACTCCTCAAAGAGCTACCTATTTACTTAACTACTCGCTTGATCTTCACTTATATCTTTTTGGAGTAGCTCGTCATTTACTCTTGTGCTTCACTTATATCCTATGAGTAAATCGTTGAATGAATTGAATATCATGAAGTTGAATTATATCATGCCTAGTGGTAGCTTCATTGGGTTTAGAAAGTGAATCTTTTGAGGCTTGACAATCACAATATTGGTCATACAAGCAATTTATGAATAATTAGTATAAGGAAGAGAACTTTCACATGCAAATACACTATCATGGAAACTTTTGTAATTGTGAGCCCCCATCAAAATATTATATGCCAAAATTGTTGACGTTGGACAAGGAAGACAACGTAATGGTTCATGTTTGTTCATATTCACATAGAAGTTATATTGTCATAGATCCTTCAACATGTGTTCCTTGCCCCCATCCTTGCTAGCCAAAAATTGCGCAGCAAGTAGAGATACTACTTGTGCATCCAAAAACCCTTAAACCCAAATCTTATCTTCAAGAGTCCACCATACGTACCTAAGGATTGAGCAAGAACCTTCAAGTAAGTTGTTGTCGGTGCAATAAGGCAATAAAATTGCTTCTAAAACTGTTAGATCCTTTAGTGTAAGAGAAAATTGAGCGTTGCACGAACTTGTGATGGCAAAGAATAAAAGTGACAGACTGCATAATAAAGGTTGCTATCATAAGGGGAATTATAACGTGACATTTCTGGATTTACTTTCATGCAAGAGTGAAAGTTTTTCTCTGCGAATAAGTGCATGGCAACCTCTTCTTCCCTCTGCGAAGGGCCTATCATTTACTTTTATGTATTTACTTTCATGCAAGAGTGAAAGTTTTTCTCTCTATTCCTTTTATTTTTCTCTTTTGGCAAGCATCATGTGGTGAGGAAAGATCTAGGCACATATATCCAGTTGGATATGGGTAGAATGAGTTATTATTGTTGACATCACCCTTGAGGTGAATACATTGGGAGGCAAAATTATAAGCCCCTATCTTTCTATGTGTCCGGTTGAAACGTTTTCCTCACGTGTATGTGGTTAGTGTTAGCAATCATCGAAGATTATATGATGGTTGAGTATGTGGAGGTCTTACTTAAACTCTGTTGAATAAGTTGAATTACAATTGCTTGGTGACTGATAACATAGGTTGTTGAGTTTCAAGAGAATTCATTGTTTGAACCTTAACATGTGGATTGGTTGCTACTTTAACATGATAAGTTGTATAAGAAAGAATTGTTGTTATGCTAGGAAAAGTGATTGAAATTGTTATTGGTCAAACTTTTGCACTTTGCTAGCATTCACACTTCATAAATTATTTCTTTTATCATTTACCTACTCGAGGACGAGTAGGAATTCAGCTTGGGGATGCTGATACGTCTCCAACGCATCTATAATTTATGAAGTATTCATGCCAATATATTATCATTCTTGGATGTTTTACAATCATTTTATAGCAACTATATATCATTTTTTAGACTAACCTATTGACCCAGTGCCCAGTGCCAGTTTCTGTTTTTTGCTTATTTTTTACATCAGACGAAATCAATATTAAACGGAGTCCAAACACCGCGAAACATTTCTGGATTTTTTATGCACCAAAATACCACCAGTCGGCCATAGCATCACCTAGGGGGTGCCCCGAGGGGGCGAAACCCACCAGGGCACGCTTGGGGGCCCAGGCGCGCCGAGGTGGGCTGTGCCCACCTCGGTGGCCTCCCGCACCCCCTTTTCGCCCTATAAATTCCCTAATATTCCAAAAACCCTCGAGGTAACTGTAGATTAGAAGTTTCACCGTCGCAGGCCTTTGTAGCCACGGAAAACCAATCTAGACCCCGTTCTGGCACTCTGCCGGAGGGGGAAATAATCACCGGTGGCCATTTTCATCATCCCAGCGGCTACCATGATGAGGAGGGAGTAGTCTACCCTCGGGGTTGAGGGTTTGTACCAGTAGCTATGTGTTTAGTCTCTCTCTCTCTCTCTCATGTTCTCGAGTTGTCATGATCTTGATGCATTGCGGGCTTTGTTAATATAGTCGGACCATATGTTGTTTTCCCCTCTCTATCTTGTTGTGATGAATTGAGTTTTTCCCTTTGTGATTTCGTTGTTATTGGATTGAATAATTTTATGGATTTGAGAGCACTTGATATATGCCTTACATATGAATACAAGTGCTGATAATGGGGTATCATATTGATTCACTTGATATGTGTTTTGGCACTCAACTCGCGGATTCCCGCGATGAAATTGGGGTAATCCATGCATAGTGTTGATGCACATTCTCGTCTTTGTTTCTCCGGTAGAAATGTTGGGGCAGTCTTTGAAGTTCTTTGTGTTGGATTGAGTATTATGAATCTGAAATTATTTGGTGTTATGTTAGTACGAACTCTTGGATTGATCGATTGGAAAGAATAGCTTGGAGGTAGTTCCGTACCCTACAAACTATTTCTTCTTATACTCTCCGCTAGATAGGAACTTTGGAGTGATTCTTTGTTGCACGTTGAGGGATGGTTATATGATCCAATTATATTAGCACTGTTGAGCCATTGCACTAGTAAAAGTACGGACCCTAGGCCTCATTTTCAAGCATTGTAGTAGTGTTTTTGTGCCCGTTTACTATTTGCTAGCTTGCTATTTTATTTATTCAGATAATAAAAACTAGATAATAAAAACTAGTCATTGGCCCATGCGTCAGCACGGGCTAGTAAATTTGAAAAAACAGAAGTAGTTAAACAACCGAAGAACTTTTAATGTTAATATAGCATGTGTTCAAAATATATGAGATCTTGGCAAGCTATTTTCAGCATCTCCCAACAGATCATTATAAATCATGAATTAAGAGAAAAATACCACCATGAGAGATAAAATTGGAAGCGAAATGAAATATCAAATTTCAAGAATTTTTAGAAGAAAACACATGCCCGATTAATGGAGAAGAATGAATAAGACACTTTGATGGTCATCGGAAATGGAACCTAGTTAGTTAATTGTACATACATTCCCCAAGGAAACATGGAATTGAACATTGTTATTATAGATGAGGGACACCAAAGAATGTACTTGTTTATCTTTAGTTTGAACGACGTGGATTAGTGAAAATGCTGTCCTGATTTAACTAATCAGATTATTACATAAATTGTCTCACATACATATAAATGTGCATTCATATGAAAATAAAAATAGGAATAAATACATTACTAGAAATATGTATCTACGTTTCTACGCGGAGTAGTGTTTTGGCTTTTGTGGATTTAGTCACACAGCGGATGGAAACCGAAATTAGGCTTATGCATGTTTGAGCTTATAACATTCTTGTAAATCTTTTGTCAAAATAAGCATTTTGGGTCCCCTGCAAAAGAAATTTGAGTGCTCTAAAAAAATTTTCTATCAAATAAATATTTTTTGGCATATAGTTTTCTTAAATATTTATTGCACTCAGATGACTCGATCATTGACTTGTGTGATTTTTGAAGGTTCCACGTTAGCTAGTTGCTTACCCCTTGCTAATGACCTGTCAACGTAATGGGGATCCTTCTAGGTATGTATGGCTCGGAATACCCTACTCACTATAAAAAAAAAACTTTCGTGATGATACGTGTTTGTCATAATAGGTCACATTTTTTGTCATGCATGTACATCCATGACAAATTTATGACAGAATCAAGATAGTCATACCTGTGCTGTCGTAGAAGTGTTCCATGACATTACCAAAATTATCATCACGGACGTGTCCACTTCCATGATGATAAATCGCGCGTCACAGAAGTGCTTTCGTCAAGGGTGACCGACATGTGGCATCCACCATAACGGAACACCGTTAAGCTATCGGGTCCAGTTTCGGATCCGATAACCCGTTAACAGCCCCAACCAATGGGGATTTCCCACGTGTAAAATCATCATTGGCTGGAGGAAACACGTGTCGGCTCACCGTTGAGACAGATGTCATCCACTCATTGGACCCAAGGCGCCTATGATATGTCGACACGTGGCACGGCCCAACAGAGGCCCATTCCTGTGAAAAGTTTGGCCCATTTAACTTGGTCAAAAGGTGGAGGGCCGGCCCACGGAAAGCCTGTTAACGACATGTTCGCATATAGCCCATTTACAGCCCGCTAACTCACAGCCCGTTACGGCCTACCGGAATTAGGCCCAGTAGCGTCATCTGGGCCGTCCAATATGATTCCAGCCCGTTGTAACTTCCGGCCCATGTATGGCCCATGACGTATTTCGGCCCATATGAGTCCCTTTGTAACTCTTGGCTCGTTAACGGCCCGTGGTGAAACCGGCCCGTAATGATCAGTGTATCGCTTTATACCCATTAGCGGCCCATTATTCCATTGGGTCCTTTCCAGCCCGTGTTACCTTTCGGCCTTCTCAGGGCCCATTTATTCTTGAGCTCATTTTCAGCATTCGGTTACTTACGCCCGTTACTGGCCGTTTCTGCTTGTGGGCCAGATTCAGCCCGTGGATACAGTCGGCCAGTTTGTGGCCCGTTAATCTGTTGGGCCATTTTCATAGCATCATCAAATACGGCCTATTAATCGCCCGTTATGGTCAGCCCATAAAACGTACGATTTCCACTCTAGCCCGTTTACGCCCCCTTATACGGCATGTACAAGGCCCATAGATGAGACGGCCCATAGAAGGCCCATTGATCTGACGGCCCATAGAAGGCCCATGGATCCAACAGCCGATAGAAGGCCCATGGATCCGACAACGCATAGAAGGCCCATGGATCCGACGGCCATAGAAGGCCATGGATCGTCCACCCCGTAGATGGCCCATGGATCGTATGGCCTGTGGAGGGCCATGGTCACTACAACATTTGGACGAGTTCGCCCCCGTTTGAACGATATAGCTTATTCAAAGAATTATCCTACTCTATACTATCACCTCTAAAAAACATACACTATACTATATAGAGACTAAGGCATAGAAACGTAGAATAATCCTACACTATACAATAAAGAAATTACAGCCGATTATACCCACTAGGCATTATGGTTCGGGACTAGTGATAATAAAGCATACACAAACAACAAATTACATACACTGGGCAAATACAGCTCCTACAATATGGACGCACATCAAATAACTTACCATTTGAACTATAATCTCTTCAGAAAATAAGATTGGTCGGATTTAGATAGCACAAATTTCAGTCTGCAAAATCTCCAATTCCTTTGTTGTTACCTCAGTGTCTTGTTTCATTTTTTGACTCCTGCATCTAATACCTGCATGTCCAGCCTCAACTTGTTGATCGTATGTTGAGAATCATGTACACGTTGTCCTGCCACCTCTAGTTGATGCTCAAGAACATCTGCGCATTCCAATTCCAATCCATAATCATTCGGTAATGTCCATGCCGCACTGCTCACAGATCTTTGTGTTGATGTCACTTCATCCTGAAATGTTTCTGCAAGTACACATGACTAGGGCAAAAATATAGTTACAACAGTGAAGCGAGCAAAACAGACTATTTTGTACATGGGAAAACATGACTAACAATAATGTTACATGTCATGAAGCATAAGCAGGTGATATTTTAAAAATTATAAAAAGGTAGTCTGTGCAGCCTGCATACAGAAATCTCTCTTAGCTCACCAGAGGAGCATGATATTGGGGCCCAATCCAAAACACAGACAAGTTACAAATTTAGACATCACGTTGCCTATAAGTAAGCAAGCAGTTGGCCATTCTGTAGCTCACTTAAAGTCTTAGGGAGCATAATGAACAACAGATGGTTTCATACAAACATACTACAGCAAGCAAAACTATGCAATCATTAGCCTAGTATAAACTAGATTGTGAGCCTCATGCAATAATAGTTGGTTAATAGACTTCAAAGCTTTAGGCACACTTTAGCGGAGTAATTAAATGGTAAGGCCTTTAATTATGTCAGCTAATAGTTATACAAGTACCCAACATGAGGAATCATTCTTTGGGCATCTCATTAACTAAGGACAAATAAAGCAATTGAAAAGAGCAAATTAACTATGCCTGAAACAAACAAGGAATTGAACTGTTTAGTTGGATACAGTGACTTACCTTAACAGGTTGAAGAGGCTCAGTGCAGCTCCTACTTCACTTGCAAGGCTCCTTCTAAACAACTTGTACTTGGAAATCCTCAATCTTATCTTCATTGCACCCCCTCTGCAAGGTGACACAAACTAGTTACTCATCTCCTTGGAAGATAAATATGCGTACTTTCCAGTCTGTGAACACAAAAGGATGAGATTATAGCAAAACAATACCACATAATAAAACATGCCCCATCTCTTGCACTTGCACACAATGAAATGAGCATTTACTATGTCTGCACTATGTAAAAACTAGGGATACCTTCGAAATGGATCTCCAGGTACTCTTGGAGAGCCTACTTTGTGTACAACCAAACCTTTATGTCACCTATGAGTTAGAAAAGGCCCCACTACATCAGCCCTTAGTGTTTAAATCATTGACAGGCTCTGTTAGAGCGTTAGGTCAAGAATAGCAAGTAATCAAAGCAAACAGTCCTAGTATGGATGGCTGATGCAAACAAGCAGTTGAACAGATGTGCGAGCAAATCTGGAATATGCAATGTTTATGCATATTCCAGATTCTACAATGGAATGCACATTTATTAGGTTATGCCATTTATGATGATGGCTAAATGTACACTATAGCATGAAGGAGTGATTCATCATTGCACGCACAATTCAATTGCAGGTTAAGGGCCAGTTCTATTCCGTCTTTTCAGGGCTTATTGTCAAAATAAGCCATAAAAGATGTAAAGAAGTCATTTTTTAGTTATGGGCCTAGGCTTAACTAATTTCGCTTTTGAGGGGGGTGTTCCGGGTAGAACCTCACTAAAAATTGAAGGGAAGGGGTATAGTGAAATGACTCTATTGGCTGCCTATATTACACTCAAAATGCAATTGCTGATGCCTGCATGACACCTCACCCTCAAGTCAAAACAAACACGCAAGCGTTCATTGCCCTGCCCGCTTGCATCTCCTCTCCCCTTTCGCTCTACCTTGATCCCCTGCCTACAGCACTAGGGTTCCTCCAGCGAGCCGTCACCAGTGGTCCCATATTGCCTGGTCCTCGACGATGCTCTGTCCAGCTAGGCTACATGGCCGGCGGATAGGGGGAAATCGCCCTAGCTTCTCCTCCCTCTGGTGCCGCCCCTCATTCTCATGGTCTCCAGTAGCTGCTCCACTATGGTTCATCGAACACACTACTCTGGCTGGTGCTGCACAACTACGGCTGATGCCACACTACGGCAGAAGGTACCTTATTCCCCCTCCCCACCTCCCAGGCCGTGGCCTTGAGGTGCTGTTGAAGGATGAGCTCATCCAACAAGGTGAGGATCTCCTCTGATTTTTTGCCAAATTTTAATTCTGATCCTCTATACGATGAATTTCTATGAGCTGCCTCTGCTGTTGCTATATGATGCATTGCTATGAGCTGCTCCTGCTGCAGCTATATGATTAATTGCTATGAGCTACTGCTATATGATGAATTGCTATGAGCTGCTGCTATATGATGAGTTGTTATAAGCTGCACTTGCTGCTGCTGTATGCTGAGTTGCTATGACCTGCTCCTGCTGATGCTATATGATGAATTGCTATGAGCTGCTCCTGCTGATGCTATATGATGAATTGCTATGAGCTGCTCCTGCTGCTGCTATATGATGAATTGCTATGAGCTGCTCGTGCTGCTGCTGGTATATGATGAATTGCACACTTCTCCTGCTGCTGCTGCTGTATGATGAGTTGCTATGAGCTGCTGTTGCTACTATATGATGGTTTTAGGTGGTGCCGCTATATGATAATGACCAGCCACTTGGACCATCGAATTTCAATAAATACTAGCAAAAATGCCCGTGTGTTGCAACGGCGTAACAGAGCTATGAATTGGCCAGTTATCTCGATTGTGCAGTATCTGCAGGTTTCTACCATCTCTTCATTATCACCATGCTCTTTCTTCTACCATCCTTTTCCAAATTTCATCATGCGCACACCCCTGTGATTTCCATTATCACATGGACAAAATGCCATTTCGAATGAAACATGACTGGTTGTATAGTTCGGCATGAAACATAACTGTGTCGCGGAGTGCCACTATAATCAGCAAAGGAAGATGTCAAAGCCTCATAGTTAAGCATGTGCTGCTACATATACACACAATCTCAAACAATCATTAATTTCAAGAACATGATTTACTGACTTAAAATCACGGAATCGATGCCAAGAACCTTGTCAACCATTGTCGCCTAAATGCCCTGCCTAGATCTAGTGCCCACATCCCTTGGATGTAATCACTTTTGGTGCAATTAGAAGTGATCGGACAAGCTCATTCTAAGGAACACACTTTGTACCGCTGGACACCAATGCTCCATGGAATATATTTTCGTGGAATCACACATGGAAATATCAACATTTTTCGTTCACAGGGAGCCGCCTTAATCCTAACCCAATTGTCGTACCTTCTCGGGCGACTCGGATGGAACCCCAACCCCTGCCGCTGCCGGGGGCGTTACCTCCCTCCTTCCCTCCATATGTTACCGCCGTGAGGCACCTGTGGGCTAAGCCGGGGGCAACGATGCTGGCGGAGGTCTCTCTCTCCCATGGCGTGGGGCTAGTGCGGGGCACCTCGGCGTGTGAAGGCGTCACCATTTGGGTCTTGGCAGCGCGGTGACCGGCCCTTTTTGGGCGAAGGCGATGACGGGGCCGGTTGCTTGCGTGGTCTGTCCTTAAGTCAGGTCTGATCTGGCAGGTGTGGCCTGCTCACTGCGCGTCGGCGGAGAGCGATGGTGTTCCATGCAAACAATGCTGGATGGAGGTTCGTCAAGAAGATCCTAGTGAAAACCCTTCTCTCGGCTAGTTGTCAAGTCCTGCGATGGTGGTGCTTTTCTATGTCATCTCCTTCTTGAAGGCATCGCCATGGAGAAGCTCCAGACCTCTATCTGATACCTTGTGTTGTCCTGGTGTTGCCAGTCGATCGGATGATGGCGGCGTCCTTGTGTTGTTCCACACTTGGCGGCGTCATTCTTTGAGGTCTGCATTGACTCGAGGAACCGTGGATGGTTTCAGCGATGGAGTGGCATTTCATGTGAAGCATCGACGACTTGGAGTCTTGATGGTGTGGCGCTGCAGGGTCTCAGCTATGGAGATGACGTTGTTTTGCGCCGTGGTGGAGTCGATGGCAGGCCTGGCAAGGTCGATGCATCGGTACCTACTCTAAAGATGGATCAATGGAAGACAGTGGCAGCAGCCTCTGCAGCCTGCACATGTGGTGCACGCTGAGAGTGCGCTAGACCGGTGTGTGCCCCAAATCCGGCGATGGGCGGCTTGGTTGAGGACTACCGTTTTTAGATGTTGGGCTTCGGTGTGAGGTCTAGGCATGCGGCCCTGACCATGTGCAGCCTTCGTCAAATTGACAGGAGTAGCAATAGATGTTGCTAAGATGATGGTTTCATACTTATTAATGTATTATTTTACAAGGTCTTGATGAATAATTAATAAATTTGTTATGTGCATTGTCCAATGCAGAGACCGAGGGTCATCCTCCTCTTCAGAAAACACACGAAAATATCAGTACACTGGATAAAAAGGGGTAAGTAAAATGTGGTTGCGTTCAATTGATCCATGGAAAGATGTAGGTTACTTTCAATTGATCAAAGGAAACTGATAGAGCTCCAAGTAAACTGATAGAGACATCGTGATGTAAGCCTCTTTAACCCATTGCCTCACCCTATAAAGAAGTGCATACTATATACTGGATGGTCCGATAAACACCAACTCCATAGCTTCACTTATGCATAGAAAATCCCATTCACATTTATGCAGATCTTCAATTATATTAAGCGCTCATGATCCAGCGGTAGTGGAAAAACACCCCACGCCACAGTTTCTGAAGTAGTCATTAGGATACATCAGTAAATCTTTTTTATTGAAATGCATACGTACCTTGAAGTAACTTGAAACAAATAACACTGCTTGGTGTCATGCCCGGGATGGTTAAGAGTAGGAGGCCAATGGATCCATCCGAGTAGTAGGCTTGTAGCCGCGTGGACGCTGCCATCTACTTAGTCGGGCCGTAGTCGGCGCTTTCTTTCCGGATTGACGAAGGTTATGCATGAAGTTTGAAGTAGAGGACGGAGGACCTGTCATTCTAGGATTATGGAGGTCGGCATCGAGTCGACCTTCTGGATCGATAGGTGTGTCTGTGAGGCAAGCTCCTTCTACCAGCTATGCATCCACGCATCGCGGCATCCCTTATGACGCGTGTCATAACTGTTGTGGTCCGCGATCATTGAGTCGACGAGCAAAGACACGTACCACACCTCCGGGCTCTACGCCAAGTTGTCCAAGATGGTATGTGCTGACTGGGAGATCGCCCATGAGCTCCCGCTCGCACCTAGCAGATCGAAGCATGCGGAGTTCCAACACGTGCAACCTTCCCGTCTTGTCGTCTACTAATCAACGCCACATGTTCAGGATCAATAATGCTATACTTGCATACCGAATGCATACGGAATCATCTACGAGCAGAGGTGGAACCAGCTGTTTGGTGCAGCAACAAATATATTGCTAAAAAATCCATTTGTCACAGCCTTCGCAGCTTCCAGGCCGAGCCCGTATCTGCCCGACACTACCGGACTCGCGGCCTATGCCTACGGCCCAGGGCCGTCGGCATAGCTCCTCTACCGTCGCCATAGATCTATGCCTATGGCTGCCATCGACATAGGCCAGTCGGCGTAGATCACGTCAGCGTAGTCTTGTCAGACCGTCGGCATAGTATAGCCGTCGGCATAGGGGCCTATGCCGACGGCCGGGCGTCAGCCGTCGGCATAGTTTAGCCGTCGGTAGTGTTTTTCGCCTGACGGCAACGGACGGCGCCGTCAAAAGCGCTGACGATTCACGGGAAGACACGTGGCAGAGGTATGCCGACGGCTTGGCCGTCAGCATAGGTGGAAATCTATGCCGACGGCCGAGCCGTCAGCATACATCTGGCACGTGGCACTACCTGGTGCCTCCTGGTGGCAGGGCTATGCCTACGGCAAAGCCGTAGGCATAGATGCAACCTATGCCGACGGCTTTGGCGTAGGCATAGCTGTGCCACGTGTCATCCCCCGGTTCCTCCTGGCGGCAGGGCTATGCCTACGGCAAAGCCGTCGGCATAGATTTATGCCGACGGCTTTGCCGTAGGCATAGCCCTGCCACGTGGCGCGCCCCTGGTGTCCCGACAGCCATCTATGCCTACAGCATTACCGTCGGCATACTTGCTGACCAGAACCAAAAAAAAGATTAGCCAACAAGGCTAGCTATCTACAAATGCTTATACAGACATGATTCAACAGCCATGGATTTGCAAACATAGACCATAGTATATTTTTTATGTACATAACATTTCCATTCTAAGAATCCACAACAACATTATAAGAGGCCAAGGGGCGGTGGTGGGGGAGACAAGGCTGCAACGATGGAGGTGGCATACAGTCAGTACAACAAACCGAAGATCCTACATATGAGCATGAATATGTAATCTATACATTAAACTTACCAAAAGAAAATCGCCTAGAACAGGGGCATCAAACTAAAAAGGCAGAAAATTATTGCTTTTGCTGAAGATAACTTGTCATGTTGGTGCTTGAACCGAACAATACTACTAATACATACATACAGTACAGAGATGCTCCAGTTTCAGTTGTATCTATCAAGCATGAGTTGTTGTTCAAGGCAAGCTTCAAAGAGAAAAAGAGTGGTGCTGATTCATATGTATATATGTATATACAGAAGATGCAAGTGTCATCAAGTTGGCTTTAGTCAAAGTAAAAACAAATTGACACATACAAAACTGAACCAAGGGTGGTGCTGATTCATGTGTATGTACAGATTGAGGTGCCATCCAGTTGGTTTCAGTCAAAGTTCAACCAAAAAAAAATTGACACATACTAACTGAAGAAAAGTGTGGTGCTGATTCATATGTATGTATGTACAGGAGATGCAAGTGCCACAAAGATAGATAGTTTCAGTCAAAAGTAAAAAACAATTGGACACATACAAACTGAAGCAAACCGTCGTGCTTTTTCATGTGTACATACAAAAGATGCAAGTGCTATCCAGAATTTGGATATAGGTAGTACGCTCATGTGGTGAATTTTGTGAATCTATACTCTGCATCTACCAAAAGGATCACTCCCCTCACATGCAAATATAATTCAGTCCAATGGCTTTCTTCTCACCTCACATGGATAAGACGAGAGCAGACCATCTAAACAGGCGGATCAGACCTTCACCTTGGGAGAGAGGCGAGTGCTACTTGTTGCCGTCTCGTCGTCGAGCTCGGGTGGTCCTCCTCCTCCACCTCGAGCAGGACAAGGTTGTTTCTACCCTACACTCCAATGGCCATCTTCTCCAAGGACATCTACAAGGGCAGAACACACCATTGATGCAAGTGTCACCAAGATAGTTTCGGTCAAATTTAAAGCAAATGTAAATATAAAAACTGAACCAAACCGAGGTGCATATTCATATGTGTGTGTATGTAGAGATGCAAGTGCAATCTGAATTTTGGGGAACCAAAGCATGGTTGTTGTCGTTGTTGTTGCTACTTTAGCAGCAACAACATCCTTGAAATCAAATGAGGAACAAGTTGTTTTAGCAGCAGCGCATACTAGTAATTAGCTAGGGCCATTATTATTGAACAACCATTCGAGGACGGTGCCAGACACATCAATCTCACAAGGCTCTACTAGAAAAACAAAAGCATAGGATATGTGATGCTAGCAATCTTAGCACAAGAAGAAAAAAACGCAGCCTCTCCGATAGAATGGATGGATGCATCATGCACAATCATCAGTTCCATCATTGCAGCACTAGTTGAGCAACAAATCAAATATAACAGTAGTTCCGTTCGTTCAGCCAACAAGTTCACAAAAGTTTACTTCCCACTACTAATTTTGCAACTTGTCATAATAAAGAAAACAGAGCTCGACATCACAGCAACAAAAGCGGTAGACTGGGAGCCTGGAACCATGAAAACCAAACCGCAGAGCAGAAAAATACCAGTACTACATGGAGCAATAAGAAACTCAACGGACTAGGGCAACATTTGGAAGGAGACAAGCAAGTACTACAACAGCTAGCTGGGCTGAATTAAAGATTAACCAAAATCATATCAAGTATTTGTTGAGCATGATTATACACGGGAAGGGGAAGGGGTTCACGGCAGGGACCTTTAGGTCATGGCCTGGCTTGCATCTCTCCTCCTCATGTGCATTGGTTTGCATCCAATCCTTCCAGTCCAATCCATGGACCTCCCTCCCTCCCTGCATCTCTAGAATAACACGACACTTAAATTTCATCAACTTCCATTGCTACTGATAAAAGAGGAGCAAGATGTATATGCTGCATAAATCATACATGGAGAAGCAAGCTGCTTGAAAACAGAGGAGGTCCATGATGGTTCTTCTCATGCGCAACAAAAGAACTCAAAAAAATGTGCAAGTGTATGCTATCTATGGATACACCAACTCTATCAGTACCTAGCACCCAAACTAAGAAAAAATATCATTCATATGCAACAGCCTAAACTCAACTTTGAGAGAGTGGACTGATTAACATTTTTTTGTTGGGTTGAATTTTTCACAAATATAGATAGAAGCACACCAGAAGCTACATAATAAATCATAGAGGCTGGCCGAACTAATTGGCGCACTCAAACGATACAAGAGAGCGGCCCGATGGAGATTTTCACGAGCCTATGTCCAATAACAAATTAGAGGGCAAACTAAAAAAAGCTAACTAGAGATTTCCTCCCTCTGTGTGTACGTTGTGCTCTGGCCGGTGGGGGAATGATAAAAAAAGCAACTACTGCGATGTATGTTTGCTTGTCCACCAGGATAGATCAAACTAGCTACCGGTGAAAGGATATATCCAGCTTCGTGACATAAGAGAACCACAGCTAGGTTGCGTCGGCAAGGAGTGGGTTTGGCTCAGCATTGCGTCGACTTTCATCACCTTCTACTCACACCTCGCTCCTCATCTCCGTTCGACTTGTAGCAGCAAAATTAAACAATCCCTATTGGTACTATCTAACTAAAGAACCAGGATTCTAAACTCATCTTCTCTCTCTGTTTGGTACTAACTAGACAAATAAATAAATAAAGGACTTGTTCATACAAATCCCTCTAGAATTCCTTCACACAAGAGGATTTGCATCACATATTCCTCAAATTAGCAGCAGCAGTAGTGAGCAGAGGAAGGAGGCGAAGGAGATGGAGGTGCTACCTGCTGAGGTGGGTCGTCGTGGCCGTGCTTGAGCTAGGCAGCCCCCGCCTCCTCGAGCAGGATAGGGCCGCCAGCTAGGTCCGCCCCTCGTCCTCCGCTTCCTCGAGTAGGAAGGACGGCGCCCTCCTGCCGTCCTCGTCGTCCAGGCCGCGCCAAGGTGACCTGCAGCAAGGGAAGGAAAGGAGAAGGTGAGGTGGGGAGGGTGGATCCGGGGGAGAAAAGAGGGAAAGGACGTACCTGCGCCATGCCGGTAACGGATCCGTCGAGCTCAGGCCTCGCCGTCGCTGGATGTGGCTGATCCCGGCGATGTTAGGGGTGGCGGCCGAAACCCTAGCTAGCCACGGGGACGGTGGAGGGCGGGAGCGCGGATTCTGGACGGAGGGGGAGGTGGAGCGGACCTAGGGGAGCTCGGGGGTGTGCTGCGCGCCGCCGGAGCTCGCCGGAACTGGCCGGCGCGGGTGGTGGCGGCGGCGAGGGAGAGAGGCTCGTGGGGGAGAGAGGAGTCGCGAGAGACAGAGGTTCGTGGGGAGAGAGCGAGGTAGGGGTTGGGTGGGCTCTTTTTTCTTTTTCTTTTTTCTCCTTTTCTCTAGATGGATGGATGGATGGTTGTGGGGTGGACAGCTAGATGGATAGATGGATGGATATGCGCCATGTCATCGATCCGTGGCACAAACATTTCCACCAATAGAAACCAAGCTCATACAATTGTGTTCTCCCTTTTGTTTTTCTTATATTTTTTCTACCCTCTTGGACCGACCGTCGACGATCTGTGATGGGAGAGGAGGGCGACGAGGAGGAGATGGTGAGGTGAGGTGGGGAGGGAATGGATCGGGGAATGGTGCGTCCGGTATGACGGCTATGAGTCCGGACGGGGACCTATGGGATAGTCGCACGGAACATCTCTTCGGCTTTCCCCATCACCGTCGACGAAGACACGTGCGATGTCCCTCAGCATCGAACGACGACACTAAAGGAGGGCTAGGTGCCACCATCGGGGGGCGAATGTACCTCGACGGCATGCCGGATCCAGCGGTTAAAATCGACCAAAAATCATACGATGCCGGAAATCCTCGGGACCTGGCACGGTGTCTTCATATGGCCCTTGTAGGGTGTGCTGAAAGTTTTAGCGTGTTCCGCAGAAGCCTGACCGGAAGTCGCCTGTAAACTGCACCATCTCCGAGGTACTATCTGGCTATCGAGAGAGAACGTGTCCAGTTTGTGAAGGAAGTGCATTGCCCATTGATCCGCTGACCTCAAAACTTCTCGTGCTCTCAAAGGGGACAATTGCATGACAAGTGTCAGTACATAGCATTTTTCGGGCCCGCCTGCAATATTTGAGACATTTAATGCATCCGTAGGGTTTCAATGCAGGAATGGCAGATCTGCACGACGGCCACCTGAAATGATGTCCAGAAGTGGTTTTTCCAATCATATATGATGTCTTTGCGGTATGTGTAGGCCTAGTGCAAGCCAAGGGGGGGCATGCCCCACCACCGAGAGGCGAATGTACCTCGGCGGCATGCCAGATCCAGCCGTTAAAATCGACCAAAAATCATACGATGCCAGAAATCCTTAGGACCTGGCATGGTGTCATCATATGGCCCTTGTAGGGTGCGGCGAAAGTTTTAGCACATTTTGTAGAAGCTTTCCCGGAGGTTGCATGTAAACTGCACTATCTCCGAGGTAGTATCTGGCTATCAAGAGAGAACGTCTCCAGTTTGTGAAGGAAGTGTGTTGCCCGTTGCTCCATTGACCTCGAAACTTCTCGTGCTCTCAAAGGGGGCCATTGCATGACACGTGCCAGTACATGGCATTTTTCGGGCCTGCCTGCAATATTTGAGACATTTACTACATCCGTAGGGTTTCAACGCGGGAAATTGCAGATCTGCACGGCGACCACCAGAAATGATGTCCAGAAGTGTTTTGTTAAATCACATATGATGTCTTTGCGGTATGTGTAGACCTAGTGCAACCAAAGGAGGGGCAGGCCCACCACCATAGGGTGAATGTACCTCGGCAGCATGCCGGATCTAGCCATTAAAATCCACGGGAAATCATGCGATGCCGGAAATCCTCGGGACCTGGCATGGTGTAGTCATATGGCCCTTGTAAAAGTTTGAGCATATTTCATAGAAGCCTGACAGGAGGCCGCTTGTAAACTACACCATCTCCAAGGTAGTATCTGGTTATTGAGAAAGAACGTGTTTGGTTTTGTGAAGGAAGTGTGCTGCCTGTTGCTCTGTTGGCTATTTCAACCCTCCATCACACTTGTATATATATGTTAAGACACAATGCAAGTTTTGGTGGCATTATTACCCCCGAAGGCCCCCGACCGGCCTTACCCTAGCCCCGTTGACCCGGAGATCTAGGCCTTTGACTTACACCGGACGGCCTTTGACCAATGGACTTTTCCACCTGATTGTGATAGGTCAGCCCATAGGAACATTTCAGAACAAGGTCTGGGCCCAACCCACCATCGGATCCCCCTCGTGTCGACCCGGCGCAACTGTTTCCCCCGTCCAAGTGCTGGCGGCAGCGCCTTCCGTGAAGGGGGTCACACTCCGGAGCCGCATGACGGGTGTTTGCACCTGACAGCACACTTCCATACATGTAAGAGGAGCCAACGCAAGATTTGGTGGCATGGTTAGCCCCCGAAGGCCCCTGGCCACACTCGTAGACACGCGAAGAACAATCCGTAGTGGGGGGGGTCACATACTCTTGCATCTTTAAAAATATAAGAAATTGCCACACCTATTATATCACATGTGTCTGCACTGTGTAAAAATTTCATGAATTGATCACACTCCGAGTGTTCAGAACTATTTCATGCAACTTCAAAACCGCAGAGGGATTACTTCGATTTCATTGCCATCCGTGAGGGGGGAGGACCTCACATCGGAGCCGCGTATTGCCTCTTTATACGTGCCAGCACACCTTAAGACATGTATGAGGACCCGGCGCGATGCTCTGGTGGCAGTGCTACCCCACGAAGGGTTTTTTCTCAAAATATACAAAAAAATCAAAACAAAATGGTGTTTTTTGTAAATTTGAAGCAAACATGATTTAAGTTAGTTCAAATTTGAAACATAGTATAGCAACATAATCCTTTCAAGATTCTGATAAAAAACCATATAAAATTTGTCAAAATCGATCCAAGTATCAATTACTTATGCTTTTAACAAAGTATAAGGACATATATGCAAAAGTACACGAGGTCACATTTCTAACATACTCAAAAATAAAAACAAACTGGATAGTCATAATCTATGGAAAATTCTACCCAAGTCGATGTATAATTTGTGTATGTTTAAGTTTAGATAAGTTAGATTTAAATTATTGAAATTTTAAATTTTAAAAAATAAAAATAATTTAAAATAAAAAACAGATGATATCTATGCCTACGGCCATGCCGTAGGCATAGTTCTCGGGGCTACCAGGAGGTGCCACGTGGTGGGGCTATACCTACGGCCTTGCCGTAGGCATAGATGGATAACTATGCCTGTGGCTTTGCCGTCGACATAGATGGATAACTATGCCTGCGGCTTTGCCGTCGGCATAGCTGTGCCACGTGGCAGCTCCTAGTAAAAAAAACCAGATGATATTTATGCCGACGGCCGCCGTCAGGGCCGTCGGCATAGATTTGACGCCGTCAGCCCGCCGTCTGTCCCCGAGCCACCAGGGCCACCTCTATGCCGACGGCCTAACTATGCCTACGACTGCCGTAGGCATAGATCGATGTATGCTGACGGCCTTACTATGCCTACGGCTGCCGTAGGCACAGATGAAGCTATGCCGACGGCTTTTCTATGCCGACGGTATTCACCAGGCCGTCCGCATAGCTCCATCTATGCCTATGGCAGCCGTCGGCATAGATATGGCCGTAGGCATATAAGGTTATTCCGGTAGTGCGAGCTGATCGAGCACAGGACCTCCTCGCGTCGGCTCCCGATCAGCCGCCGCCGATGAGCACCAGCGCAGCGCACCTGTCTCTTTCCTCCGTGTACTCTTCTTTTCTCCCTCCGTCATCTCTCTGTTCATCTCGCCGCAGGAGCCCAGGACTCAAGAGTTCGCCGCTGCCAGAATGGCGTGCTTCCCCGACGACCAGTGCCAGCAGCCAACAGCTGTCCACCTCCAACTTCCTCGGCCTTGCATGCCATGCCGCTCGCCGCCGTAGTCCCTCGTCTTCCCACGCCGCTCACCCATGCCTCTGCATCATGCGGATGCCGCCTGCCTCTATCCCGTCTGCCTTGACACAGCCCCATCGAGTAGCATCACCATCCGCGTGGGCCGCTCCGGCGACCGCCAGCCCAGCGTCCGCTCCGCTCAGCAGCGCCAACCTAGCCGTGCAGCTGTGGTGGACCTCTTCGCCGAGTCGGCCTGCAGGCCGCAGGGTGAGCCCCGCCGCCACTTGAACCGCCTTCTGGGCGACGACCGCCACTACTGGCTGCTCCTTCCCCTCTTGTGTTGTCGTGAAAGATGAACTGCACAAGATAGAAAGATCGGGAACACCTGCTTAGAGCCGCCGACGGGGGTTCCTACCTGGGCCCTGGCAATCTCCTCTCTCGACGGTGTGGCACAAAGCAGTCTTCGCCGTCGATGGATTTCTCGCTACCCACGCGGCACCGGAGGAGGAGTTAATCGTGGATATAATTGTTCCCAATTATTCTGGATCCCTTTCTTAACCGACGATTACTTGACTACTAATTCTATTAGTAGAATGCCCGTGCGTTGCCACGGGCTTGTGAAATAGTCATAGATAAAGACAATATAACACAATCACAATTGCATAATAATTGAAGTCCACTTCATTTGGAATCAAAAGTGATAACAAAGTAGCAAATTAACAATGTATACGTATAAGTGATGATCCAATTAAAAATTTATTGCAAAGTATTGAGATCTACTTGATGCGCTTAAGAAATTCTCTCACAATATCAGGCAAGTTGTCTTTAGCTTCATTCGCATGATGTTTGAGCAAACATAATAAAAATTGCTTTCTCAATTCATACCTATTCTGCACAAGTAATATACGTAGTTAGCATGAATACTTCACGTGGAAGGTTTAAAAACATGTGTAATGCACAGTACTCACCGCACAAACCGGCTTCGCCAGGTTTTTACCGTCCCACAAAAGCATAAAATAAAAGACAAAATAGCCAAACAAATCCTTGCAATTTCCTAAATTGTTATTGTATTAAATATGAAGATAAAATATAAATATTTATATTCTAAATTTATTACACATCTACGCTAGTTGGAATATCATCAGGAGATAAACGTTGCCATTTTGAATGCCATCCTGGTTGCTTTATTTCCAGTGCTTCTTTGAATTTCTGCGCAAAACTTTTTAATTTCACTAAGTGCCTCAGAATTTTCATCTCCAACAATTGTGTTGTATGAATAGGGTCCAGAATAGATACACGATGTGCCTCTTTGTCGATGACATACAAGATGTATCGGCCGATGGATTCATATGGAAGATAAATCTACAAGTCGTAGCTATTACAGACAATAATAAACCATGACAAACAATGGACAAAAGACCTTACTTACCATGTTGCACGATGAGATGTTGTCTATCCCAGGCCAGCTATCAAACAAATTTGCCAACTTCTGAATAGTTTCCTTATCGCAGAATTTTGACCTCGTGTTGAATTCCGCATCATGGACTGAGTAAAAAAACATCATCATATACATGGATAATGAGGCGATACCAACCATATCTTGTTGTAGATAAGTATTAACATGTTGTACAATGTGATGATATTTTGATGGGTTAATGTCCGTGTCTCCGTCTTCTTTCATCTGGCCAGAAACAACTAATAATATAGACCTTTTCACCCACCCTGTCTTGTAGATGGTCGTGAGCCATCATGCAATATATGTAAGCATTTATCACCTGTAACTCCACGTTTAGATTATATCTATGTCTTATGATATTATATGTTCTTTATATTATTAATTACAAAGTTTATGCAAATTGGTCTTGCATCATCGTGTAAGAATATCATCCTTCATAAGGCACTCCAAATTGTCGTTTGATAAGAAGACATCTTCAAAGTCCACCAACATGGTTTTCTTGGGGGTAGAGATTCATTGACTGTAATATATCTAGGAGTACAAATATAGTCTATGGATATGATACAAAAATGAGCCAAATTAGTATAAAAAATTAGACAAATTGGTTGAATACATAAAACAATATGTCGAAGGAAAGATCGATAATAACATTGAAAATAATACCTTGTGCAATAACATTTACATTGGCATTCTTTTTTGGTTTTTTATGAGATATCACCGCCCCCACATCATTTTTTTTTGAAAAACTCGGTGAGTTTTCGGCCCCTTTCAGCGTCGCCGCTTCAGAACCCTTGTCGATGCATTCTTTTTGTGCATCTCCAAATCCATATCTATGTCTTCTATATTCTGAAAAATAATAATATGTAAAATATAAACATTTTGTATTATCATATATAAGACACAAACAAAGAAGAATTAGCTATATACCTCTTCTCGTGGTGTTTCAGTCTGGTCTGTCATCGTTGCATCCAGCCTGGTTACATCAGTGTGTATGTCGGAACCCATCACTCTTTATCTGCGATGAAATATAAATGATATTTTCTACTGCATCATATAAACATATACAATATATAATAAAAGTAAGAGTGAAACAAACACAGCTGTTTTATTTTGTAAAAATGAAAAACTGTTTTTCATATTATTAGTCAAAGATGTTGCATTTATTTCGGAGGAAACAACCAACTATAATGTGCATATATAAATAATATATCATCTGAAATTTCTTAAATCATTTTAAACTATTTATATTTTTTAGTAGAAGAGTTTATTGCTAATGCAGGCTAAGGAAAATTGTCCGACAAAAGATAAAAACATGCAAGCAATCCAACATAAACCAAGTATATTCAGTTTTTTCCCCTACAATTTTACTTTTTTGTGTTACTTTGAATATATGTAATAAGTATAAAAACATTTATTCATTTTTTTGAGAAAACAAAATTTATTCGTATTTGTTTTTGAAGGTTAACACATTTATTCATATGATCCATGTATATACTTTAGTGTATTTTTTTCTTCGGAGAGAAAACATTGCCGATCAAAGGCCCAAATTGGCTATACAGCACGGCCCAACAAGCACCCAAGCCAGCAGTATTATAGAAAAAAATTTAATCAAAAAAAGAAAAGCACCCAACCCAGACGGCGACCTCATCCACTCCACTCACTGGATCTCACCCACTCCCCTCCCTCCCCTCTCCCCCACAGCCGGCGACCTCATCAACCACGGCCGCCGCCCCTTCTCATCCCTTCCCTGTTGGAAATATGCCCTAGAGGCAATAATAAATTGGTTATTATTATTATATTTCCTTGTTCATGATAATCGTTTATTATCCATGCTATAATTGTATTGATAGGAAACTCAGATACATGTGTGGATACATAGACAACACCATGTCCCTAGTAAGCCTCTAGTTGACTAGCTCGTTGATCAATAGATGGTTACAGTTTCCTAACAATGGACATTGGATGTCGTTGATAACGGGATCACATCATTAGGAGAATGATGTGATGGACAAGACCTAATCCTAAGCCTAGCACAAAGATCGTATAGTTCGTATGCTAAAGCTTTTCTAATGTCAAGTATCATTTCCTTAGACCATGAGATTGTGCAACTCCCGGATACCGTAGGAGTGCTTTGGGTGTATCAAACGTCACAACGTAACTGGGTGACTATAAAGGTGCATTACAGGTATCTCCGAAAGTGTCTGTTGGGTTGGCACGAATCGAGACTGGGATTTGTCACTCTGTGTAAGCGGAGAGGTATCTCTGGGCCCACTCGGTAGGACATCATCATATGCGCAATGTGACCAAGGAGTTGATCGCGGGATGATGTGTTACGGAATGAGTAAAGAGACTTGCCGGTAACAAGATTGAACAAGGTATATGGATACCGACGATCGAATCTCGGGCAAGTAACATACCGATAGACAAAGGGAATTGTATACGGGATTGATTAAGTCCTTGACATCGTGGTTCATCCGATGAGATCATCGTGGAACATGTGGGAGCCATCATGGGTATCCAGATCCCGCTGTTGGTTATTGACCGGAGAACGTCTCGGTCATGTCTGCATGTCTCCCGAACCCGTAGGGTCTACACGCTTAAGGTTCGGTGACGCTAGGGTTGTAGAGATATTAGTATGCGGTAACCCGAATGTTGTTCGGAGTCCCGGATGAGATCCCAGACGTCACGAGGAGTTCCGGAATGGTCCGGAGGTAAAGAATTATATATAGGAAGTGCTATTTCGGCCATCGGGACAAGTTTCGGGGTCATCGGTATTGTACCGGGACCACCAGAAGGGTCCCGGGGGTCCACCGGGTGGGGCCACCTGCCCCGGGGGGCCACATGGGCTGTAGGGGGTGTGCCTTGGCCTATATGGGCCAAGGGCACCAGCCCCAAGAGGCCCATGCGCCAAGAGATGGGAAAAAGGGGAGAGTCCTAAAAGGGGAAGGCACCTCCGGGGTGCCTTGGGGAGGATGGACTCCTCCCCACCCCTGGCCGCACCCTTCCTTGGAGGAAGGGGCAAGGGCTGCGCCTCCCCCTCTCCCTTGGCCCTATATATAGTGGGGAAAAAGGAGGAGCAAACCAATCTAAGGCCTGGCGCCTCCCTCTCCCTCCCGTGACACATCTACCTCCTCCCGCAGCGCTTAGCGAAGCCCTGTTGGAATCCCGCTACTTCCACCACGCCGTCGTGCTGCTGGATCTCCATCAACCTCTCCCTCCTCCTTGCTGGATCAAGGCATGGGAGACGTCTCCGTTCCGTACGTGTGTTGAACGCGGAGGTGCCGTCCGTTCGGCGCTAGGATCATCGGTGATTTGAATCACGACGAGTACGACTCCATCAACCCCGTTCACTTGAACGCTTCCGCGCGCGATCTACATGGGTATGTAGATCCAATCCTCCCTCGTTGCTAGATGACTCCATAGATTGATCTTGGTGACACGTAGGAAAATTTTGAATTTATGCTACGTTCCCCAACAGTGGCATCATGAGCTAGGTCTATGCGTATTTTCTATGCACGAGTAGAACACAGAGTAGTTGTGGGCATTGATTTTGTTCAATATGCTTACCGTTACTAGTCCAATCTTGATTCGGCGGCATCGTGGGATGAAGCGGCCCGGACCAACCTTACACGTACTCTTACGTGAGACCGGTTCCACCGACAAACATGCACTAGTTGCATAAGGTGGCTAGCGGGTGTCTGTCTCTCCCACTTTAGTCGGATCGGATTCGATGAAAAGGGTCCTTATGAAGGGTAAATAGCAATTGGCATATCACGTTGTGGTTTTGCGTAGGTAAGAAACGTTCTTGCTAGAAACCCATAGCAGCCACGTAAAACATGCAAACAACAATTAGAGGACGTCTAACTTGTTTTTGCAGGGTATGCTATGTGATGTGATATGGCCAAAAGGATGTGATGAATGATATATGTAATGTATGAGATTAATCATGTTCTTGTAATAGATGATCATGGAGCCCCAAGATGGAGATCAAAGGAGCTACATGATATTGGCCATATCATGTCACTATTTGATTGCATATGATGTTTATCATGTTATGCATCTTGTTTACTTAGTACGACGGTAGTAAATAAGATGATCCCTTACAACAATTTCAAGAAGTGTTCTCCCCTAACTGTGCACCGTTGCTACAGTTCGTCGCTTCGAAGCACCACGTGTTAATCGGGTGTGATAGATCCTTTCGTTCACATACAACGGGTGTAAGAAGTTTTACACATGCAAAAACACTTAGGGTTAACTTGACGAGCCTAGCTTGTGAAGACATGGCCTCGGAACACAGAGACCGAAAGGTCGAACATGAGTCGTATGGAAGATACGATCAACATGATGATGTTCACCGACGTTGACTAGTCCATCTCACGTGTTGATCGGACACGGCCTAGCTCACTCGGATCATGTAATCACTTAGATGACTAGAGGGATGTCTATCTAAGTGGGAGTTCATAAGATGAACTTAATTATCCTGAACATAGTCAATAAGGATTTTTGCAAATTATGTCGTAGCTTACGCTATAGTTCTACTGTTTAGATATGTTCCTAAAAAAATTAGTTGGAAGTTGATAGTAGCAATTATGCGGACTAGGTCCGTGAACTGAGGATTGTCCTCATTGCTTCATAGAAGGCTTATGTCCTTAATGCACCGCTCAGTGTGCTAAACCTCGAACGTTGTCTGTGGATGTTGTGAACATCTGACATACACGTTTTGATAACTACGTGATAGTTCAGTTAAACGCTTTAGAGTTGAGGCACCGAAGACGGTTTTTGAAACGTCGCAAAACATATGAGATGTTTTGAGGGCTGAAATTGGGATTTCAGGCTCGTGCCCACGTCAAGAGGTATAAGACCTCCGACGATTTTCTTAGCCTGCAAACTAAGGAGAAAAGCTCAATTGTTGTGCTTGTGCTCAGATTGTCTGAGTACAACAATCGCTTGAATCAAGTGGGAGTTAATCTTCCAGATGAGATAGCGATGTTTCTCCGAAGTCATTACCACCAAGCTGCTAGAGCTTCGTGATGAACTATAATGTATCGGGGACATATATGATGATCCTTGAGACATTCGCGATGTTAGACACCACAAAAGTAGAAATCAAAAGGAGCATCAATTGTTGATGGTTGATGAAACCACTAGTTTCAAGAAGGGCAAGGGCACGAAGGGATACTTCATAAAACGGCAATTCAGCTGCTGCTCTAGTGAAGAAACCCAAGGTTGAACCCAAACCCGAGACTAAGTGCTTCTGTAATAAGGGGAACAACCACTGGAGCAGAATTACCCTAGATACTTGGTAGATAAGAAGGCTGGAAAGGTCGATAATAGTATATTGGATATACATTGTGTTGATGTGTAATTTACTAGTACTCCTAGTAGCACCAGGGTATTAGATACCGGTTCGGTTGCTAAGTGTTAGTAACTCGAAATAAAAGCTACGGAATAAACAGAGACTAGCTAAAGGTGAGCTGACGATATGTGTTGGAAGTATTTCCAAGGTTGATCAAATATCGTATGCTCCCTCTACCATCGATTTTGGTGTTTGTGTTGAGCATAGACATGATTGGACTATGTCTATCGCGATATGGTTATTCATTTAAGGAGAATAATGGTTACTCTGTTTATTTGAATAATACCTTCAATGGTCTTACACCTAAAATGAATGGTTTATTGAATCTCGATCGTAGTGATACACATGTTCATGCCAAAAGATAGTAATGATAGTACCACCTACTTGTGGCACTGCCACGTAAGTCATATCGGTATAAAACGCATGAAGAAGCTCCATGTTGATGGATCTTTGGACTCACTCGTTTTTGAAAAGTTTGGGACATGCGAACCATGTCTATTGGTATATATGCCTGAAGAAACTCCATGCAAATGAACCGTTTTGTACTCGCTTGATTTTGAATCACTTGAGACATGCAAATCATACCACATGGGCAAGATGACTGAAAGCCTCGTTTTCAGTAAAATGGAACAAGAAAGCAACTTGTTGGAAGTAATACATTTTGATGTGTGCAGTCCAATGAGTGCTGAGGCATGTAGTGGATATCGTTATGTTCTTACTTCACAGATGATTTGAGTAGATGTTGAGTATATTTACTTGATGAATCACGAGTCTGAATTGTTGAAAGGTTCAAGTAATTTCAGGGTGAAGTTGAAAGATTGTCGTGACAAGAGGATAAAATATCTATGATATGATCATAGAGATGAATATCTGAATTACGAGTTTGGCACAGAATTAAGACATTGTGGAAATTGTTTCACAACCGATACAGCCTGGAACACCATAGTGTGATGGTGTGTCCGAACATCATAACTGCACCCTATTTGATATGATGCATACCATGATGTCTCTTATCGAATTACCACGATAGTTTATGGGTTAGGCATTAGAGACAACCACATTCACTTTAAATAGGGCACCACGTAATTCCGATGAGATGACACCATATGAACTATGGTTTAGAGAAACCTAAGCTGTCATTTCTTAAAAGTTTGGGGCTGCGACGCTTATGCGAAAAAGTTTCAGGCTGATAAGCTCGAACCCAAAGCGGATAAATGCATCTTCATAGGACACCCAAAACAGTTGGGTATACCTCCTGTCTCAGATCCGAAAGCAATAAAGGATTGTTTCTAGAATCGGGTCCTTTCTCGAAGAAAAGTTTCTCTTGAAAGAATTGAGTGGGAGGATGGTGGAGACTTGATGAGGTTATTGAACCGTCTCTTCAACTAGTGTGTGGCAAGGCACAGGAAGTTGTTCCTGTGGCACCTACTCCAATTGAAGTGGAAGCTTATGATAGTGATCATGAAACTTCGGATCAAGTCACTCCCAAACCTCGTGGGATGACAAGGATGCATACTACTTCAGAATGGTACGTAATCCTGTCTTAGAAGTCATGTTGCTAGACAACAATGAACCTACGATCTATGGAGAAGCGATGGTGGGCCTGGATTCCGATAAATGGCTCGAGGCCATAAAATCCGAGAGAATCCATGTATGAAAACAAAGTGTAGACTTTGGCCGAACGGCTTGATGGTCGTAAGGCTGTTAGGTACATATGGATTTTAAAAGGAAGACGGACAATGATGCTAAGTATCACCGTTAAGAAAGCTCGACTTGTCGTTAAGATGTTTTCCGACAAGTTCAAGGAGTTGACTACGGTGAGACTTTCTCACTCGTAGCGATGCTAAGAGTCTGTTGGAATTATATTAGCGATTACTGCATTATTTATGAAATCTTGCAGATAGGATGTCAAAACATTGTTTCCTCGACGATTTTCTTGAGGAAAGGTTGTATGTGATACAACCGGAAGGTTTTGTCAATCCTAAAAGATGCTAATAATTATGCAAAGCTCCAGCTGTCCTTCTGAGGACTGGAGTAAGCATCTCGGAGTTGGAATGTACGCTTTGATGAGGTGATCAAAGATTTTGGGTTTATATAAAGTTTATGAGAAACTTGTATTTCCAAAGAAGTGAGTGGGAGCACTATAGAATTTCTGATGAGTATATGTTTTAACATATTGTTGATCGGAAATGACGCAGAATTTCTGGAAAGCATATAGGGTTATTTGGAAAGTGTTTTCAATGGAAAACCTGAATTAAGCTACTTGAACATTGAGCATCAAGATCTATAAGGATAGATCAAAAACGCTTAATCATACTTTCAAATGAGCACATACCTTGACATGATCTTGAAGGTGCTCAAGATGGATCAGTCAAAGAAGGAATTCTTGCCTGAGTTGTAAGGTATGAAGTTAAGACTTAAAGCTCGACCACGGCAGAATAGAGAGAAAGGACGAAGGTCGTCCCCTATGCTTAAGACGTAGGCTCTACAGTATGCTATGCTGTGTACCGCACCTGACGTGTGCCTTGCCATGAGTCAGTCAAGGGGTACAAGAGTGATCCATGAATGGATCACAGGACAGCGGTCAAAGTTATCCTTAGTAACTAGTGGACTAAGGAAGTTTCTCGGTTATGGAGGTGGTAAAAGAGTTCGTCGTAAAGGGTTACGTCGATGCAAGCTGAACACCTATCCGGATAGCTCTGAGTAGAGATACCGGATACGTATAATGGAGCAACAATTTAGAATAGCTCCAAGTAGAACAGTTATTTGGATTAGCTCCAGATAGAACGTGGTAGCTACATCTAGGAGATGACATAGAGATTTGTAAAGCACACACGGATCTGAAAGGTTCATACCCGTTGACTAAAACCTCTCTCACAAGCAACATGATCAAACCTAAAAACTCATTGAGTGTTAATCACATAGTGATGTGAACTAGACTACTGACTCTAGTAAACTCTTGGGTGATTGGTCACATGGCGATGTGACCTGTGAGTGTTAATCACATGGCGATGTGAACTAGATTATTGACTCTAGTGCAAGTGGGAGACTATTGGAAATATGCCCTAGAGGCAATAATAAATTGGTTATTATTATTATATTTCCTTGTTCATGATAATCGTTTATTATCCATGCTATAATTGTATTGATAGGAAACTCAGATACATGTGTGGATACATAGACAACACCATGTCCCTAGTAAGCCTCTAGTTGACTAGCTCGTTGATCAATAGATGGTTACAGTTTCCTAACCATGGACATTGGATGTCATTGATAACGGGATCACATCATTAGGAGAATGATGTGATGGACAAGACCTAATCCTAAGCCTAGCACAAAGATCGTATAGTTCATATGCTAAAGCTTTTCTAATGTCAAGTATCATTTCCTTAGACCATGAGATTGTGCAACTCCCGGATACCGTAGGAGTGCTTTGGGTGTATCAAACGTCACAACGTAACTGGGTGACTATAAAGGTGCATTACAGGTATCTCCGAAAGTGTCTGTTGGGTTGGCACGAATCGAGACTGGGATTTGTCACTCCGTGTAAGCGGAGAGGTATCTCTGGGCCCACTCGGTAGGACATCATCATATGCGCAATGTGACCAAGGAGTTGATCACGGGATGATGTGTTACAGAACGAGTAAAGAGACTTTCTGGTAACGAGATTGAACAAGGTATATGGATACCGACGATCGAATCTCGGGCAAGTAACATACCGATAGACAAAGGGAATTGTATACGGGATTGATTAAGTCCTTGACATCGTGGTTCATCCGATGAGATAATCGTGGAACATGTGGGAGCCATCATGGGTATCCAGATCCTGCTGTTGGTTATTGACCGGAGAACGTCTCGGTCATGTCTGCATGTCTCCCGAACCCGTAGGGTCTACATGCTTAAGGTTCGGTGACGCTAGGGTTGTAGAGATATTAGTATGCGGTAACCTGAATGTTGTTCGGAGTCCCGGATGAGATCCCAGACGTCACGAGGAGTTCTGGAATGGTCCGGAGGTAAAGAATTATATATAGGAAGTGCTATTTCGGCCATCGGGACAAGTTTCGGGGTCATCGGTATTGTACCGGGACCACCGGAAGGGTCCCGGGGGTCCACCGGGTGGGGCCACCTGCCCCGGGGGGCCACATGGGCTGTAGGGGGTGTTCCTTGGCCTATATGGGCCAAGGGCACCAGCCCCAAGAGGCCCATGCGCCAAGAGATGGGAAAAAGGGGAGAGTCCTAAAAGGGGAAGGCACCTCCGGGGTGCCTTGGGGAGGATGGACTCCTCCCCACCCCTGGCCGCACCCTTCCTTGGAGGAAGGGGCAAGGGCTGCGCCTCCCCCTCTCCCTTGGCCCTATATATAGGGGGGAAAAAGGAGGAGCAAACCAATCTAAGGCCTGGCGCCTCCCTCTCCCTCCCGTGACACATCTACCTCCTCCCGCAGCGCTTAGCGAAGCCCTGTTGGAATCCCGCTACTTCCACCACGCCGTCGTGCTGCTGGATCTCCATCAACCTCTCCCTCCTCCTTGCTGGATCAAGGCATGGGAGACGTCTCCGTTCCGTACGTGTGTTGAACGCGGAGGTGCCGTCCGTTCAGCGCTAGGATCATCGGTGATTTCAATCACGACGAGTACGACTCCATCAACCCCGTTCACTTGAACGCTTCCGCGCGCGATCTACAAGGGTATGTAGATCCAATCCTCCCTCGTTGCTAGATGACACCATAGATTGATCTTGGTGACACGTAGGAAAATTTTGAATTTATGCTACGTTCCCCAACATTCCCCTCCACACACCTGACAACAAATAGGTGCGAGCTTGTTGAGGCTCCGTCACCTCCCACCGCCGCTCCATCCCATCCCCTTCCCTCCCACTCACGAGACTGGGGCTTCCACATCACCGTCGTTGTGCGTCATGGACGAGGTCTAGTGCTCGGCCGGCATGGCCGCCCCGAGGGTGACCGTCGTAGCCCGGCACCTGTCGTCCTCATCGCGCAGCTTGGGCGGGTCGCGGTTGGCGCCTGTCGTCCTCGACCGTGGCCAGCTGGTTCAGCAGGAGCGACAGGGGGAGCGGGTGGTCGGAGCAGCAGGGGGTGGTGGAGCGCGTAGGCAACGAGATGATGAGAAGGACAGGGACCCCGTGGCGGAGCAGCAGCGGCTGGGGGAGCAGCGCAGCTTACCACTTCGCGGTTGTCGCTATCGTGCAAGCCAGGCCATGTGAGTTTGGATATTTCACCATGGGGGAATTTTGTCAGGGGCAAATCATTAAGTTTCTAGCAAACTTGTGGCAAATATTTAGTTTCACAAGTATTTTTCTAATATGTGCGCTGCATCATTTTAGTTTTCCAGTGAATCCTGATTGTCAGTGTCAAAACTCTTGTTGTTGTCCAATATTCAAGTTGAATATTCCCAAAGATTATATGTCACACAGACAGAGCCCAACTTCTAGGCATGTGCACTTGTTGAGAACTTACACAAGTTAGGAAACATGCAGGTTAGGCCATCCTATCAATTGACCTGTCCCTAGAATTTTTCCGAGTTAAGCTTCACTTGATGCCATCTAATCAGGGACCAGTCTGTACCATCTGAAACTCACAACGAAACCTCGTGTTTTCATTCAGTACCTACTCCCATGATAAAAAAAATTATGAGGATTGTGCAAGTTAGGTTCTGTGTCAGCATGTGACATGTCTTGACTGTTGTAGGAGTACAAGTGTGCCAATGTGCGCCAATGATGTATCTTTTTCATATCAAGTTCATATCATTGAGACTATGAACTACATAAAGTCTTAAGTGTCTTTATTACTCTCAGAATTTCTTGGGCAGGAGCTTAAGTTTGTTTTGTCGACATCAACTAACGAGTATATTATGGTCTCTCTTTATTTCAGCTACATGAATCTAGTGTTGATCGTGCAGCTTTTGTGGAGTTTGTGCTTGGCTTGTCAGGATATATTTTCTCTAAGGAATAACAGGGATCTTCATGCCCCGCATTTTCTATTTTTCTTTGTTATAATTGATTGGGTAAGTCGTGCACTTTGTCACTGCTATTGTCCATGCAGCTGCACCTGAATTATCTGAAGGCATGCACTGAAACAACTGAACCCAATATTTTTTATCAACATTAATTAGTTCGTAGGAAAAAATGAAATTCAGGAAAACTGCAAGTCATGCTTCTCTATTGGCCAAGCTTTTGTTTTGCCTCCCTGTATGAGAATAAGGCAGCCTTAAATAGACTTGCTGTTATGGGTGCTTTCCATTACTTCTTGGTTGACCAACGGTATGTGGGTGATCACATCACTTGTGAACGCATTGTAGGTCATGGCGATTCTCATGTTCTCTGGATTCTGTGCCTCTGCCATTGTGACGATTTTCTTCATGAAGGATATGAACTTCTGCACAGAATACCAGCGTCTGGACTACAGTCAGTTCACACTTTCAGTCACTCTGGCGTTCTTTACATGGTTGTTGCAAGCTACGTCTTCTTTCTCTGGGTTCTGGCTACTGATTTCATTCTTCTAGTGATCTCTCTCATGCGCTCATAAGCACCGTCAGCGTCGTGCTAATTGTCAGTCAGGAGGGTAAATCAGTTGCAATGTGCTCGGGCACCCATTATATATCACTTGTTACACATATTGTCTGTTTGATTCATAGCTCATCTTCAGTTTAGGTGTTGGTTATGAGCGCCTTGAGGTGGAAAAGTTACATGTGGGAATATTATGTCTTGTTAGTTTCACAAGTTTGTGATTTGATGGTTGGCTCGGTCATTTAGTTATATCCAGAGCTTACCACTGAAGTTCCTTCCAGCCAACACTAATTGGTTTCTTTCTGAATAGCTTTGGCATCTCTTGATTATGGTAGTTATTAGATTATGTACTTTAGTTGTAGGTTGTACTGAATGTAAAGGAATAATTGAAAAGAACCTGGTTAGTATAACTTTATCGGCTTTCTTGTTGCTTGTCTGGGTGAACAATAAATTGATCACGATTTGTCTGGGTGAACAATATATTCAAAACTGCAAATACTCCTACTGCAAACAAAATTCAGTAAATTTCAGTGCATCTACTGCAAACTAAATTCACCCAGAGAAGAGTTGTGATGGCAATTTATGAGTAAAACTGCTTGAACTAAACTGCTTGTCTACCGCTTGCTCTAAAAACTGCTTGTCTAATGCTTTCTCTAAAAACTGCTTGTCTACCGCTTGCTCTAAAAACTACTTGTCTACTGCTTTGACATGTTTTAGATTTCAGTACATATGTACATGTGTGTGGTGAGCTTCATGACTAAATTTTGCATTGTGCTTACAAGCCATTAGAGTCATCTAATGCCAAATAATCTTTGTAGCTAATAGAGGTCGATCATGTGACTATATCTTCATGACTTAGAGACACTACAAGTCCTTAGAGTCATCTAAGCCAATATTTATTTTGTTAATCTTTGCCCAAGGATGAGTTTTTGTGGTGGAAGTTGGATGGGGGGTCCATCAGGTGCACCTATGCTGACAGAGGTTCATCATGTTCTGGTGGAAGTTTGCTTTGCTATGCAGCCTAAAATGTGTGATGAATCTATGTTTCTTCAGTTGCAGCCCACCTAATAGGACTGCTTGATTAAATCTACAATCAATTGTAGTATACCTGAACAAAACATGATTATAATCTAATAACTATTATACTTTTAGAGAAGAGATAGAATCTAGAGGAACTTGCCTTCTTGATGCTCCTAGATTACGCAAGGTACTCCTCGGGGATTTTTCCTCCAGGTCTGGCTAATTTGATCCTGTGCTATCAGTGATGGGCGAAGGGAGAGCAAGGAGGGGGAGGAGGTATGGCGGAGGTTAAGGCCTCTTTTGGTTCATAGGATAGGATTATCATAGGAATAGGAATTTTGGTGGAAATGAGATGGCTTGTATCTCAAATCCTATGAGTAGGAATACGAAACGAGATGTCATTTGGTTGACACCAAAGGAATTTTTCCATTGAGTCTAGGCTCATTTTTATTTTCCTATGAAATGTGGAGAATAGGAACCAATCCTATGTAGGAATAGGAATCTATTCCTATGAACCAAAGGGATCTAAAGGAAAAAATCCTATAAGAATCCTATCCTCTAAAATTCCTATGAAATTCCTCCAAACCAAAGGAGGCCTAACATATATAGGTAGGCCACATCCCACATGTGCCATGGATAGTTGGCCACATGTGCCATGGATAGTTGGCCACATGTGCCATGTGGTACGTCTAGATCACTTGTTGGGCGTATTTAGGACTGCTCTCGCCGTACAGGTAGCCACTCCTATATGTACAAGTACCTCACCGTACCTCTCTCACTGCTCTCGCCCATGTCCTCTCCCCACCACGGCCTCGCGCTGCCCCGCCATGGTCTTGCCCCACAACCAACGCCGTCGATATCACATAGATTGACGTGCCGCCCCGCCATGGTCTCGCCCCGCAACCAAATCCGTCAGTATCACAGAGATCGATGTTGTTGCCGACATGCATCCTCGACGACGACGACCTGGCATGGCTCCAGGCCCAGGCGGTTGCCAAGGCGAAGAATCTCTGCTTGGCCACCTAGAAGGGCGTGCAGCTGGCGGCCAAGTTGCCATCCAAGCACACTCCACCTGTGGTCTGCCTGCAGGTCGTATTGTGGCTGAAGATACTAAAGATACCTCGTTTTGATTTTGAAGAAGTTAAAGCCACTTCTTTCCTGGATGTTTGGAAGATACTGTCATACTGGAATCGGATGCCTATATGGTGGTCTCCGCAGTCCTAGCCACGGGCCCAAACTTGTCCATACTCCATGCTATCTACAAGGAAATTAAAGTAAATGGTTGCACTTTGATCCCCTGGTCAGTAGCCAAAACAAGGAGAGAACAAAATCATGCTGCTCACATTGTAGATGTTGGTCTTATTACAAATACGGGAGCAGTGGATGTTGGCTGTCAAAACTCCCATGAGTTGCATCGCAATCATGTACTATTATATCTAGTATAGTGTAAAAAAAATTAACTCTACACCTAGACTTACTGTAACAAGGAGGAACACATCAACGTTATATCTTTCCTGTTAAGTTTTGCATGCTAAGCATTTAGAAAGTTGGCATATGCCAAAAAAAGCTTCTCATTTCCCCTGGTATATTCTTCATCCCTACTAAAATGGATAAAATAAAGGACTGATACTACAGATGTAGGCATTCTTCATCTCTACTAAAATATATTCTTCATCATGTGGTTATCCACCTGTAATAAATCACCCATGCATACCTACCTGATTTTCTTCTGTCACAAGTCACAATTCATAAGCAGTCTTACTTCTTAGGCGAGCTCTGTATTTTACTATTCTCTTTATCTTCATTTTTTCTTGACTCGGCACATTTACTTTTTTCGGTTATACCTTTGTACTACACTGAATGTAGGAAATATAAAGTAGATGAATGATGTGTTTATTCCTGTGTATACATGTGACCTTCAATTATGTTTGCTTTCAGGAGTAAGAAGTCAGTTGGAGTGGAAGTGAGAATAGTACCATGAGCTCAAGTGATTCATTCACGAAGCTGGTAAACGCATAAACTTTAAAAAGATCATCTCAACAAGGTATGCAAGTAATTTCTTTTGGGTGTTTGAATTGCCACATCTTGGGTTTTGTTTTCAGTCCATTATATATTCTAGGGACAAGCTTCATCTCATTTCTTAGACCAAATAATATTTAACAACAGGATCAGATTCACGTAAAGTAATTTGCAATGTTTAATCGATTTTGTGCATGACAAGGGGCAAGTAGAATTTTTTCTGTATGCACTTAGCAAGATTAAAGTAACAGGCACAAAGTGAATCAAGTGTCTTCAACAAGCAATTTAAAAGTGAAAGTAGATAAAAAAACTTACTGATCCACATAGAAGAGTGTTGAGTATTGAAATTTGATTTGCCGCATTACAATGGTCCGCTATGGTCCTGCAGTAATATGTGTATGACAGCAAAAGGATCTTCAAATCAGTATGTACACTAACTTATCCATTATAATTCGATATAGTATATGAGATAACTTGAATATCTCTAGAAACCAGTGTGAAAAAATATAACAGCCAAATCGCATTACAATACTATTACGTGTGGATTTTCATGTGCACATTCCCAGATGCTACAAACTTGATAAGAGCCGAAATCAAAGGAAATGCATATCACAGTTGCAATGACCGCTAGGAGAAGTCTCTCCACATCCGCGTGTTGAGAGACTTGAGCTATTAATTTTGCAGGCACTCCACACAAGCACATGCATGTTAAGTGAGGGTATACGTTATCATTTTGGGTATGATCGAATGGAAATACCTGTTCATGTCATCCTCTGATCCACTCATCCAAATCATCCTGCAAAGCTCATGCATAATGGTTTAAGAAATAAGTATAGATGCTCAAAGGACAAGATTGATAGCTAACAAATAGTTGATGCTTACAATTAGCCTATGGTCTCCTCCTCCAACATGTGTTTCCTGTTTGAGCGTTGTGAAAGGTCAGGAGGTCCAGGCAGGTCAAGGCGATGGCCACCTTTGACTTTGGAAATGCAAACCCCCTCTTGTGGCCATCTCCACAACATCATCCAACATATTGACGTTTAGCTGACCGAAAGGAACTATAGATATTTAGCTAGGAAATCTAGGAACAACAAAATAGATCGGTCGACATGTATGATTAAGGATAAAGAATGCACTAACTTTCAAACTTTTTTGATGCTATCTTGCCTGACCACATATATTGTCAACATGGGAATTCTGGTTTCTGAAATCAGTTTCCTTGCTCAGTAGAACACCTATTATGAAATCTGTTTGTTCCCCATACACACATATGGAATGGCAGCTCCCTGACACGAAATGAACATTGTCTGATGGCAAGAAAGTTTGAAATAGCGCGTGTGGGGGTAGCAAGATTGATTAGAACGCACCATTTACAACCACAACAGCAGTGCTTCAAAAAGTGGGATGCGGCAAGCTAGCCCCCTGGGAATTCATTGTGGCCCCAAAACAATCTGTTATTTTGTATTCCATATACCCTATTTTACAGTTGTCTATTTTCTCATCATCGTCAAGCATAATTAATTAGAATGTACCCATTCCAGCCAGCATGGCAATACTTCAACAAGCCAGATGGACCATGTGACCCTGGTTATGCATCGTTCACCCCTGTACATGGTCGTCACCAGGCACTGTGGCAGCAGCCACCACCATCAAAACAGCAGTTGACTTATAACAGTGAGGTTGGACCTCATGAGGTAAAAACATTGATGAAGCTTATGATATTCTGCTATCTCCTCTATTGACCTGTAGCTCTGTAGCCCTGGAACGGACCATCTTCACTTGTTAAAAATTACTCGCAAGATACATATTCTTAGTAGTAATTCTCTCACATGTGCTGTCATGGTTGATGGATCCAACTTGACATGTTCTGTGCAATTTTGCATTATGTGTTTTGAAAGTAAAAGATGAAAAAAAACTACGGGCACCAAGTTTAAAAATATGTAATCAGTAAGCCTAAAAGCAACTAAACTGTTATATTAAATTATTTATTTGAGTTCATTGGAATATACTCCCTTTGTCCCATAATGTAAGATGTTATAGTATATTGGATGTAATAACGTCTTACATTATGGGATGGAGGGAGTAATAAGCAACAAAGATGAAATTATGTATTTCTGCTATGCTGTGATGGGCTACTTTTGATGTGTTGCCTAGGTGTCTATTTTTCCATCATCTTACCATTAGTTGTTGCCTATGATTTCAGGCACCCCTGCCATCCTTCAACAACTGCAGTGGAGCCGGCTACCATTGGTATTCACAGCAATTTTCTGTCCCTAACTCATTTGATTATGGCGCACACACAAGCTATGGCAACCACCAACACCAGTGGGAGCAGCTTCCCAGTACTCTGGAGCTGCCTATTGCATCTTGGCAGCATCCACCTCCTCCGTTGCATTGTCGTCCAACACCTAGCAAGGTAAAAACAGCACTGAAAACCTGTGTTTGCTGACATGGTCCTCTTTTAGACAGTATAGACATGGAGTGAACCTTTCATTAAGATTACTTTTTCAAGATGCTTGTTGCATATGCAAAACCCTTGTGTGTTTCAAACTCAAATTAAAGAGGGTTACATAGTGTCAGACTATGTAAGGTAATATCCTCTCATAGTTTGACACTATTGCTTATCTAGAGGATCATTGCTTATGGTCCGAACTATGAGAAATGTTTATTTCCTAGAAATTCTTTGACACCAGGTACCAAAATAACTTCTACCTGGCACAACATTTAGGATCTTACTACTGGAACTAAGCACGGGAACATTAAGGTTTTACACACGCTCATGTCTAGAGTGACCTACAAGCAAGTTAATGGATCAGCACTCTTGTCCTTTTTGGTCTTTTTCACCTGTGCTACTCTTCAACAGGATCAATTATGTCCTACAATGTGATGTTTCCTTAGCATAGACTTTCCCACTAAGAGAGTGATTTTAATGTGACAGAAAGTAAAGATCATGTGTGTATAAACTTTCTATTGCCTGTATGAGCATGCGTTGGCTCTATGATAAACTGTGTACTGTGTAATACCTTGATCGCTATCGGTGGCGGATCCTCGACGCGATCGGCGGTGGGTCCTGGAACGATCGGTGGCGGGTCGTGGAAGCGATCGGCGGCGGGTTGTGGAAGCGTTCGGCGGCGGGTCCTGGAAGCAATTGGCGGCGAATCCTGAATCCTGAACGACAACAGTGCCGGATCAGGGGATCCGCATGCGACTCCAGAAGGGGATCGACGTGAAAGTGATCCGCCGCGGACCCTCAACGGGATCGGCTGCAGATCTGACCTTGCTTTGCACTGGGAGGGCGGCGGCGGACGTAGGGACGAATGAAGGCGGCGAACGACTCGTGTGGGCGAGTGCTTCGAGGGCACGAGGAATCCCTCGTGGGTGCTGGCGTCTGGTTAATTTTCGTAGCTTTTATTTCGTAGATTTTTTTTACTCCGTTCTTTCCTCCATCGACCGGAGGTTTTCCGCTGGAAAACGTCGATGCATAACATTTTTTTGGTTTGCGGGTCCTGGGGGGAATCGCTGGGACGTGGGAGGTAGGATTGAGGACAAAAAAACCGGCTTTGGTGGGACGAAAAAACCCTGGAAGTGAGACTACCAACTGCTCCATTAGGAGTAGAGATTGTACGTTAGGATAACTCTTTAATTCAGAAAGAAAGAATACAACATGTACGCTAACAAAAGCTTGGTGGTTTGGTTGGCTACCCAAGATTAGACTTCAACCCACCCATCCTCTTTTTATGTACTTTTAAATTTAAATCTCAGCTGTCAATAGTTATGATTAATACAAAATCAATGGATATAAAAGGATGACGTATGGAGAACTATGAAAGCCTCCATCCTTTAATATTAGGTATAGAATTGTTCTTCATTTAAATGTGGGTCATGCATTCTTCGTTTAAATTAGGCAATGGGATCTCTATGGAAACATTGACCAAAGTAGATTGTGCCAAGTAGATGGTATCTTTGTATTTTGAGCAAATAGTGATGGTCTGTTTTCCTATAATATTAATTACTGGACTGGGTTCAATTTGTGATGTTGGCAAGTCAAATTAATTTTCATATGGGGAGGAAAATGAAAAAAATATAATGCAATCTAGACTTTTCACTGATCATACCAAAGATAAGCTGAAAATGCAATGAAAAGAACTGGTTGGCTTATTACATGGAGCTTATATTCACAGGTGCTTATTTTCTTAGGATAACTCGTAATAACTGTCCCTAAGAAACTTGGCCAATAGAACTGACATACAAATAACATGTCACGATGATTGCAGTGGAGGAGTGACGTACCATAGCACACTGTATAGGCTCACCGCTGCCTCTCCTTTTTTTGCGATGTTCCATGAAATTGCCACATACATCTTGTACTTTCTCATTGTGTAACCCTATCTGCAAGTTGACACAGCTAATTTCAGACATCTCTACATGATAATACATTGCATATCCCTAGCGCTTATTTAAACCACCAATTATTGATTGTGTGCGTAGCATAAACTAGCCATGACTCTGTGTGCTGGACTAGCAGGCACTCTAAGGGAGCCTAATGTAGTGCACTAGAATTCCTACAGGCCACCTACGATTTTGTGTAATGTACCACCTCTGTTCCTAAATATATGTCTTTGTAGAGATTCCAGCATGGACCACATACAAATGTATATAGATGCATTTTCAAGTGTAGATTCACTCATTTTGCTCCGTATGTAGCCTATAGTGGAATCTCTAGTAAGACTTATATTTAGGAACGGAGGTACGAGGTAGTATCATGTATGACATCTACATATCTAATTTAGCAGCCAGTAGTAGAAATCATTGTCTGCACAAAGGGATTACTGGTCGAAAATCCGAGCAAAGCACGCTGGCAAGCACAGAACAATACAAGAGAGAGAGACGCACTTACAAGTTCATAGCAATGTCTCAGTCCAGGATCTTGGTTCGCCAAGCTGTTAGATCAAGAAGAAACATCGTCCTTGTAGTTTTTGCTAGCTGCATAACAGGTAACAGCGACCTGTTAGTATATTTGAAGTACATCGGGCAGGTGATGCTGGACGGGTTTAAAGGTGACAAATACCTAGGCCATAGTGGGTGCTTGGCATCTTGCTAGATGGTGGGAATCAGGTTAGAAACATCAAGGGTGATGATGCTGCGCTGGCTGTCGGGGTCTGGTAAGGAGATCTAGAACCGTCGAGTAGGGTGTTTGTGGAGCAGCTCCGGTAGGATGGACTATGGTGTGGGCGAAGCGGATCTGTGGCCGTGGACGGGGTGTCAGAAGCTGCTCCGATAGGTTAGATGAGGGTGCGAGGAAGCGGATCTGAGGCCGTGGACTTGTGAGTTGGGAAAGCGGCCCCAGTAGGGTTGAGAATGGTATAGGCGAAGCTACTCCGGTGGGGTTGACGATGGTGTTGGCGAGGCGGCTCCGGTAGGGTTGAGGAAGGTGTCGGCGAAGAGGATCAGAGGCCGTCGACGGGGGCGTCGGTGGGGCAGCTCCGGAAGGGTGTGGAGAAAGCATCTCCGGTGGGGAGTACGAATGAGCCACTGCGGATGCGCTGCAGTTGACGAGAGTACCGGCGAAGCAGATCCGGCGGCGTGGACAAGGCCGGCACTGAATGGGCTGTGGTGCAGTGGTGGATGAGCAGTCTACTTGTTTCTAGGGGAGGTGGGAGGGGTAGATGCGGGCGCAGAAGTAGATCCGGCGAGGTGGACGCCGCTGGCAGTGAATGGGCTCTGGTACGCCGGTAGATGAGCAGTCTAGGGTTTCAAGAGGGGAGGGGAGAAAGGCTGATGAAGTACGGACGGCGTGATGTAAGATGCTCTGGTGCTGTGGAGTTGGCCTTTATTGCGGGAGGGGGGAGGAAATGGGGGTGCCGTGTACTGGGGGGAACCGGAAGTTACGAAATCAACCCCAACCTATTATGTAGATGAGGGCGGTATTGTAACTGTTGTTCTTCGTGCACCAAGGACAAAATGGGAATTTCGCATGCTAAAGACTAAGGTGGCGGAAATTTTAGAAGGAGGCGGGAGATTTTGCCGCCCGCGGGATCGTTCGTCTAGTTTCAACAAATTTTGAATCGTGCTAGCGGGAAGGTCATGCGAGACTGTGTACACGGGGCACGCGTCAGCAGTTAATAACTGGTGTGAAGTCCACCCCAGAAAAAAATACAATAACTCGAGAAGATGCGCCGATAACTTGGATGTTCACACGGGCGCGGCCAATCGTACGGGTGTAGTGGTGCGTTCACTAAAAAGGGATCAAATGCTCAGCCTATGTATTTCTCGTGTAAATAGATAATTTAGTGCAATTGGTTATTTTCTTTAAACATAATGCATTAACGTGTTAGTGTAGAGGTGCACAAAAGAAATGGATATTGTAGTCCGCTACATAAAAGTCTTACCTCATATGATTACATAGCCTCCATTTCATAAATTGCGTACCCGTTGAATTCATATATGAATATTACATATATTAGTTCATAATAGACCCTTAAATCATCCAAGACTAATGATTTTGAATGCAAGAGTAACAATGGTGCATGTACATGACAGCTACATTGGTTGTTTGAAGAAACATCACTGTAACTTTGGCATGCACAACTGAAAAGGTTTATTTAAATAGAAAAAAAGTGATACATGAGTGTCCAATCTTTATAACGTTGAATCAATATTGTACCTTTGGCCACGATACGAAGTAGATATTGATTTATGTTCAAGAGATGCACGTCCATGATCGCTAGATAGTGATACGTGAAAGAATTGTGCAATCTCTCTCACACACAAACATATCTCATTTCCCTGTGGGCATCGGAATCACACACGCGCACTTCGTGTATTTCTCTCCCTCCGTCAAGGTTAGAATTCGTCTTTCTACCCCGTCCTACAAGTCTCTCACACAGAAACACACACGCTCTCTCTGTCGAACACGCCCACCCCTTTAATTCCGCCCACCTACTGCCACTAATGTCTCACAGTATAATAATGTCTCTCACACATATGCCTAAGGTTAACTCGAGTTCCGGAACCATATGAATACATACAATGGGATTCCAGCAGAGCACCTTTTGTTTTGAGATTTCGCTCTCTCTCTGTCTCTCTCTCTCGCACACACACACACACGCTTGCATTTGCATTCACACCGTTTTGTTTATCTTCATGATGCTTTAAGTATGCCTCGCACAAATGCTATCTACCTATCCCTTAATGTAGCTAGATATGTGTCACACAAACACCTTCTCCCTACTAGCAAGAAGCCCATGCGTTGCATGGAACATCAAGAAGCATTTGTATGAGTAGTTTATCTTGTGGGACAAAAGGATGAACGAGGGAATGCCTTATTTGCAAATGCAGAGAGGGCTGTTGGTATCTTTTTGCAAAATTTCCACAGTTCCTTCTTATCCATCGGATATAAATCGGATGGCCTATATTGCAGGATGGCAGGAACACCATCATCACCAACTTTGTTTTTTATAAGAGTAGAGATATGTAAGTGACGGGCATCACCCACACCCACACAACCACACACACACACACACTTCCCAACGCCAAAGGAGTAGGGTGACACCTCGATCTTGATACTAATCTATCGACTGGCTTCTCTCTCAAACACACACACACGCACACACACTACCCGACAGCGAAGGAGTAGGGTGGCACCTCGATCGTGATAGTAATCTATCTACTCCTCTTTCAAACACACACACACATTCGTTAGTTGTGCCTCTATGCCTACCGCACACACTCTCAATACGTGTTTCTCTCCCCCCACTCCCCCACCCAAACAATGAAAGCAGATGGGTGACAACTCGATCCGATCGTAATCCGTCAATTGGTTTCTCTCTCGAACATTGTGTCTCCGTACCTCGCTTAGTAGCCACCTCGATATGTAGACTTCTCGCGTGTGCACAACTGTAGTGACGATGACGCTGAAACCAGTGTGCCTTGTTTTTACCGGCCTCATGTCATAGTTTTCACCCTGTTTTCTGTTAATTAACAACACAACCTTTTCTTTGATACTACTAGTGAATCTGAAATCATTCGGGGCAGACATAAAATATATCACTTCAACCCAATTATCGCAATAACTATTTTAAAAGAAACTAGCTAGATGCCCGTGCATTGCACGGAATCAAGATGCATTTGTATGAGTAGTTTATCTTGTGAGAGAAAATGATGATGAGGAAAGACCGCATTTGCGAACGTGGAGAGGGGTGTGGGTATATTTTTGCAAAATTGATATAGTTTCCTTCCCATCCATTAGATATAAATCCGATGGCCTATATTGCAGGATGGCATGCACACCATCATCACCAACTCTGTTTTCTACTCCCTCCATTCCTAAATATTTGTCTTTTTTAGAGATTCCAATAAGTGACTACATATGGAGCAAAATGAGTGAACACTCTAAAATATGTCTACATACACATTCGTTTGTGGTAGTCCATTTGAAATCTGAAAAAGACAAATACTCCCTCCATTCCTAAATATAAGACCTTTTAGAGATTCTACTATAAACTACATACAGATGTATATAGACATACTTTAGAGTGTAGATTCACTCATTTTGCTCCGTATATAGTCTATAGTGGAATCCCTAAAAGGTCTTATATTTGGGAACGGATGGAGTATTTAGGAACGGATGGAGTATAAGAGTAGACATGGAGATATATCTCCAGCATGGTCTACAACAAAAATGTGCTGGACTGGTTAGCGCCGGATGCTCGCAACACGATGACATGAGTTCGAATTCTGTCTTTAACTTTAGTTTTTTATTTTATATATTACTTATTTAATATATAATTCTTTCGCTACTGTACTGACAGTGGAAACAACAGAGTACTTAGAATACAAGATTATGGATGGCCTTGTTTCTTCTTAACTTTCTGTACGAAGTTGTAGCCACCCCGCAAGTCACATGTACACTGTCCATGCAATTAACTTTTTATAGAGGGACAATCATACATGCAATTAACTCAAATGGATTGGATGTCACTCTATTATTTCCAGCATAAGAGCATCTCCAACGGCAGCCGGCAAATTTCCTCCCGCTTCCTTCCACGGAGGACGACATCAAACGCCAGCGACATACATTTTCAGAACTCTAACCAACCAGATGAAATTTGTGCAAACATGGACTGATTTCATATAAGCAGGAAGGATTTCGTATAAAAAGTCGGATCTTCATATAAACATGATGGATTTCATTACATTTACAGGAACTAAGCGGTGCCAATCCGGCTCTCTTGGTATAATTAATACTCCCTCCATCCAAAAATACTTGTCCTAGAAATTGATGCATCTTGACTTATTTTAGTTATAGATACATAACATTTATCCATTCATAGAACAAATATTTCCCGCCAGCTGGAGAGGGAGTACATAATCTAAATGGCCGCCCGCGGATCCCTTTGTCTTCCTCATGTCTGGCAGACACTTGTGGGGTCGACGAAGGTCCTCGGAAGAGACGAAGCAGCAAATAAACCACTTGAATGCGCAGTCGTTGCCTCAATGGTGGCCTTCATGGGACCCAAGTGGCGGTGACCTCCACTGTTATACTTCTCCTCAATGATGGCGGCGGACACAGAGAAGCTGGCCAACGGATCATCGCTCTCCACGCACCCGGCTTCTGTCTCTGCCTACATGGCGCTGCCACAGGCACGGTAGGCGCGCCCACAGACACTAGTGGCGCGGTATGACGCGGCAGCGATGACGCCCGTACCGGTGTGCTCGCCGTTGTGCCGGCGTGGAGCGAACCGCCACTCCTCATCGAGCTGAACTGGAGCGGCGAGTTGCTGAACCACGCCTCTGCTTGGGACGGCAACTGGCTCCGTCGGGCCAAGCGAGGTTGGTGAAGCACCGAGCGGCCTCGCCCGTATCAGGAGGGCTCGGCAGGCCACCCAGCCGGGTAATATGCCGAAGAACAGCTCCTCGGAAGCCATCGGAAGAGTGCAGAAAATGGTGAAGGAGGAGATGGGGGAGCGGCGGAGGGGTGCGATTCTTGCCCACTGTCTGTCTTGCCTCGTGTAAATAGAGGGCAGACAGTAGGATCTTGTCCGGCGTCTGGCCTTTTTTGAACTGAGGGCAGACGGAGGAGCTCGACCGGTGTTGCGTTTAATTCTGGCCCGCTCATGAACGGACGTGTGGCCGGAGTAGGTTTCTTGGTTTGCATGCGGGTTTAATAGAGGCGAGGAGGCGTGTTTAGCCGGGCGTGCAGCGGGCGGCGCATTACAATTCGATTTGACAGCGGGCGGTGCAGTTCCTGATACGGCTTTAATGCAGACGAGGGAGGGAGTAGCGGTTCTCGAAATGTTGAACGGCCAATGCATCCTCCTTCAATTAATGCATGAGGGAAGTAATGCAACGGGGACCGGGAAAAGGGGTTGCACGATGTGAATGCAACGCAGTTTGCCCTGATATAAAGGCGCCCCTCCATTCCAATGCATCTACCACATTGTACGCACCTAAGAATTTGCCTAAGCACCTACACTACGCACAAAAGTCCTTGCTCCAAACCCATGGAGGCGACGCGCGCGAGCGGCCAGCGGCTGTGGTAGATAGTCCATGACGCCGGCCTGCGGCATGGCGCCGAGGATCGTCTCCAGACGGTGTTGGTGACCAGCTGGTGGATTGCCCTCGTCGATGCCAACTACGACTCTCAGTTGGACCAGATGATCTTTGCCACCACCAACAAGTTCACCGTCCTCAGGAAGCTCTCGGATGACATCGCCGTGTTCCTCCAGCCCGCGCACCCGGGCTCCTAATTGCCTGCCACCCTAATCAGCCTCCATGGCCGGAACCTCTTTCAAGTACTGGTGGCCCTGTGATTGCCCGCTGACACCACGAATAATGTCCACATAGAGGTCGCGCTCACCGCGAGGCGCCTTGCCCTGCAAGAATTCATCGACCTACACATCCACGTGTACGATCAAATCGTGTACATAGGTATCTACAAGGCCAGTGAGGACGCTACGACATTGGCCTACCTCAACCGGCTGGAAGCCTAGGATGCCTTTGCTGAGAAGCACCTCGACCTCACCACAAAAGCCGCCGCTCCTTAGCCGCCGGTCGGTGGCCCGGTGCACTAAGTTGAGGAGGAGTAAGTCGTAAGTTGATGGATGCATCATTCTTCTTGCCTTATATACCCACGACTGCGATCACATCATCATCGTGGCCTTAATTCTTATTGTGATGTTGCATTCTCGTTCCAGTCAATACTGACATGTGCGATCCCTTTGCTTAATTATATGCATCACTGTAACTAGTACTCCATCCGTCAATTTATAAGTTGTGCTTACCTTTTCCATCAACTTCGTGAAACGCGCGGTCATCTTGCTAGAAACACTAGAACATGTCGGACCGCGTGTGACCAAACCGACGATGCGCCAACCTAACTACTACGTATCCTGCTTATCTATCGGAAATAGCCCCGCCCTAGCGTTTCCAATCGTTATTTCTATCTATCGATCGTGCCAAGGACCAGAACCAAAATGTTACAATTTATACATGTTTCACTACTCCTACTCCTATAAAAGACTCAGTTGGTGATGGCGGCGTGTCTGCCATGGGTCGTTTTTGACCATTAGATCTGCATCTAACGGCTGTGAGGTAAGTTGTGGCATTTTTCCAACAATAGCCTACTTCTCTACTCGAATTTCCAAAAAAAACCTTATTATCTTGAAAGCAACCACATCCCTCCCTCACCTCATCAAAACAGCCTGAGAAATATATTTTGAGTGAAAAGTACTCCCATCCGTTCCTAAATATTTGTCTTTCTAGAGATTTCAATAAGTGACTACATACGGAGCAAAATGAGTGAATCTACACTTCAAAATATGTCTATATAATCCGTATGTGATAGTCCATTTGAAATCTCTACAAAGACAAATATTTAGGAACGAAGGGGGTAATATATTAGGAGTATATCAAAACAAGAGTGATTTCTTTCAAGTTTGTGAACAAGTACTACTATTCTACTACTTTGGATCTGTGGCAACGCACGGGCACATTGCTAGTAAAAGGTAAATGCCTGCCACGTTCGCGTCACACTCCCCCCCCCACGCCCGGGAATCAGGAGTACTCCACGGCCTGTCCGACACAACACATAGCTTAGGGAAGGCGTGTTCCCTAGCATTTTCACTTTCATGTGGGACCGCCGTTGAGCAGACCAACTATTGGCAAACCGCACCGCGCCTGCCGCCAGGTTGGAAAACAGAAACGTGGGGAAGATCTAGCTGTAGCACGGAAGCCAAGAAATTTGGTGTCAGATGGGGCTCGTTGATAGAGTAGGAGCATTCCGTACTACTCTACTCCTACTAATACCAAGTTTGTACTATACAACTAGTACTACCACTATACAACTAGTAGGTACGTGCACGACACAACATCGTACGAACAAAAAACAGGAAGATCTTGTTTTGGGTGATTTATATTTTTTTCAGTCAACGTAGTATGAATAATATGATGTGGGGGGCACCCATGAAGCTTATGTGGCTTGGTTGCATGGCTAAGAAAGGTTAGATAAAAATAAATAGATAATGTGTTTAGAGTGCACTCCACTAAATAGATATACTTTGGATCCATTGCAATGGGTCGGCACATCTATATCTATACCCCCTATATAGTTTGTGAATAACTTTGAAAGTTGGTCGTTGGATGAAGCCAATCCGACGGTACAAAGATGGCAAATCCGAGCACTACTGGCCTTTGGATATCATCTACATTCCACCAGATTTTGCCACATGTAGAATCTAGAAGACTCCATGGTTGAACTTCATTCATGACTAACTTTGACACAACTAATCTTAGGCAAAGTGTGTCTGCCACAAAAAATGTGGCAAACAAAATGGCCACCACAAGTGTGGCAAGATTTGGCAAGAAGTTGAGTCTATGACATGTGGACCATGTAGCTAGAGAAGTGTGGCAAGCCACAAGTGTAGCAATGAACCAAACATATGACTGGTGTGTTTGGTAGGGTGTATGAAGGGTGCATGATCCCAAGAGTTCCCTTCTTGACCCACTTTTGGGTGTTTGGTAGAGTGTATGGAGGGTGCCTGAGTCCACACTAGCTTAGCACAAATACACTAGAAGCATGCATGAAGAGAGCATACATGAAAAGGGGTGTTGAGTTGAGCATGCATGAAGAGGGAACAACCATGCTGAGACGAGAACGCAACCAAACACACTTGTGGCACGCCTAAGCTTAGACGTGGTAACCTTAGGCTGCAAACCAAACATCTATACCCCTATATAGTGTGTGAATAACTTTGAAAGTTGGTCGTTGGATGAAGCCAATCCGACAGTACAAAGATGGCAAATCCGAGCACTACTGGCCGTTGGATATCACCTACATTCCACAAGATTTTGCCACATGTAGAATCTAGAAGACTCCACATGTAGAAGCATAATGCACAAAAACCACCAGAATCTCATGAGTGCAATGCACGTGTACCTTACTCATAGTTGGGAGTAGTAGTAAGAAACAAATTCCGGGTTTGGCACGATCTCGTCCTGCAGTAGCACCACAAGACCTGCCGCAGGAGTTACATTTCCCTCTCGAGGCCGACGGGACCAAACTTCAGTGGCTTAGTGCCCGGCCTATGAGTTAATGACATGCGGACCTTAAATGCGGCTGGCCCACATGTTATTCTCATGGTGGTGGTGTGGTTCATGACTCACTCGTTCGAGATGAACCGGCTGGTGGTGTCGTGGCCGTGGCGAAGGTGCCATAGCTGGGCGTTGGGGCATTACGAGGCATAGATGGCGACACCGGCGGGTACTACCTATAGTACAGAAGTACTCCAGCTGAGGATTGATGCCTGGGTCGAAATGTGTCACAGCCGCTGGATGAAAATTCGATGGTGCGGGAGTACGGATTGGAGCAAAGCAGCAGAGCAGGCAAACCACATCCACTCGGGTGTGGCTGTGGTAGAAAGTTAATGGTCGTCGTAGTTCAACTGGCCCGCATGTCATGCACACAAAGGCAGAGGAGCGGTGGGGCCGAGAGGGATGAGGCGCACGTCGGGGGGGTGAGGATCCCCTGACGTGAACAATCCTACCTTTCTTTCACTAACATGTGGGACCCTCAAGTGTGGGTCCCACTTGTCAGTGAAGGAAAGGAAGGGTAAGGTAGTGATAGCCACGTCAAAGGATCCATGTCCACGTTGGGGGATGTCGTGCTTACAGGTAAGGTTGGAGCGGCGTCGTGGGAATCGCGTGTGGGTGTGCAAGTGGTACAAACAAGAAACATGATGGTCGCCTAGGTTCAACTTCCATGGACAAGCTGCCATGTTTGCTGACACATGTATATCAAAACTAGAGTGCTTATATTTCAAGCATACCAACAAGTATTATTATACTACTTTGGATCTATTACAACACATGGGCCAGCACATTGGTAGTAGTAGTGTCTATCTCTATCTCTAGAGGCCTTCCCTCGTTCATCCTTTTCTCTCACAAGATAAACTACTCATATAAATGCATCTTGATGTTCTGTGGAACGCACGAGGATGTTTCCTTGGGGGTCTCTCTAGCGCGGCGTGGCCGTAGTTGCATGTTGACGCCCCTTGAGATGCCGACATTTAGGGGCACTCGAATTTCCTCCGATGAGCAGGTAAGATGAGTTTGACCATGTAGTAAATGCATTCCTAAGACTACTTTCGTGTCCATTTCCTAATTCTCCCCCTGCCCACAGTTTCTCTGGTTAGGCTCGGTGCGAGTGGAGATTGGCTTGCATATGTACGGGAGGGTACCAACATCAATTTGCACAATATTTACAACGGTGAAACCGTTCCCATAGAACCTTTGTCCAACATTGGGATCAGCCATGCAACATGCCACTGCATGAATTGGTACGATGGAACCAGATTGAGATTGAATAAGATAGCACGAACCTTGCACATGGCGGTCAAAGGTATACCATGCTGTCTGCGGCCAATTTGTTGTCGTACGAGTACGAAGACGCTGTGCTCCTTTCTAACAGCATCTTTGCGGTGACAAATCAGGGGACTTGTTTTTAATGGGACACATCCTACGATATACTCCCTCTCTCCCAGTTTATTTGTTTTGAATCTTTTCATTTATAAGTTTCAAATTCAAATTTAGAGCTCCCCATCACATGTTGAGATTACAATGTCCATTAAATCGTTGCGTGCATGTGTAGTAAAGAAACAAATCTCGAGTTTGGCACGAGTTCGTGCAGCGGTAGCACCAGCCTGGCGCAGGAGTTACATTTCCCTCTCAGGGCCCTTGGGACTGAGCTTCAGCACCTTACTACACCTGCCTTTGAGTCAATAACATCTGGACCCGATAGGTGGCTGGTCCACATGTAATGCTCTCGAAGGCAGAGGGGCAATGGGGCCGAGAGGGGTGAGCCGCTGGTCGGGGGACGTGTGGTGTCCTGGGTTCGTGCGGCGTCATGGGAATCACGTGTGGCTGTGGTAGAAACTTGATGCTCGCCGCATTTAAGGTGCCCACATGTCATGCACACAAAGGCAGAGGGGCGGTGCAGTCGAGAGGGGTGAGGCGCATGTTGGGGGACGTGGTGCCGTGGGTTCGAGCGGCGTCGTGGGAATCGCGAGTGGCAGTTGATGAAACATGATGGTCGCCGTAGTTGAACTTCCATGGACAAGTTGTCATGTCTACGGACACATGCATTGCATACCGATCACTAGAAGGAGTAGTTGAGAAAGCTAGGTAGATAAATAGTTCCTTATAGTCAAGCGGAGCCATGCTACTACGTACTTGTTCCAAATACATGCACACCATCGAAATAGTCCATCTATATCAATATATACTGAGAGGGAATAATTTTTTTGTACAAGAGAGGCAATAGTTCATCCATCCATAATGCCTTGCTGCTGGTGTAGCCTTATCTTCTTCTTCTTCTTCTTCTTCTTCTTCTTCTTATAATTTTCTGTGGGAGATGGCTTCGCAACAAGCTCTCTGGACCTTGCAGCTATCTCGAAACTCACACGGGCATCGAGGGCAGCATATTTTATCCGCTCGTACGTCAAGGGATAATTCTCCCATCCAGACGTCCTTAATGCCACCGTCTCGTCACCCTTCTGAAGATTTGTACCGAGCACAAAATTTGCTATGTCGAATAGGGATGGTGTCTGTTTATCACAATCTTCTAAAGGAATTTTGATTCTGGTTTGTAGGTCAGCGATGCTTTTCAAAGCAAGGTTGTACGGCTCCAGCTTCTGTTTGTCCCCTTCGATGGCTGCCCCACAGAAGTATATGTCCTCTTGAGACAAGAAATCATGAAGCTCACCTGGTATGGAGGGTGCGTGTATGATACAAAAAAACATCATCTTCAAGGCACAGCTGAAGGACGGCGGCATGTTGGATCTTCCTAGTGGTACGCTCTATGTACTCTTCGTTGAGAGCGATGACCCTCGTCTCTAGCTTTTCGAGGGAGTTGGATACATTGTTGATCCACTTCCGAACAACCCTTGGGTGGATAGTGACGGTGGCAACTATGCTCAACGAGCCTTTGACGAGGACATGCTGGACTCTAAAAACCTGCATCTCGATCTCTTTCGCCATTTGGAACCGCTGGAACGTAGGGCTTGTTGGGGAACGTTGCAGAAAACAAAAATTTTCCTACTCGTTTCACCAAGATCCATCTAGGAGTTCATCTAGCAACGAGTGATTAGATGCATCTACGTACCTTGTAGATCGCGAGCGGAAGCGTTCAAAGAATGGGGATGATGTAGTCGAACACGACGTGATTCAAATCACCGATGATCAAGCACCGAACGGACGGTGCCTCCGCGTTCAACACACGTACGGAACGGATGACGTCTCCTCCTTTCTTGATCCAGCAAGGGGGGGGGAAGAGAGGTTGATGAAGATCCAGCAGCACGACGGCGTGGTGGTGGATGCAGGGCGTCATAGTAGCAGGGCTTCGCCTATACTACGAGAGAGAGACGTAACGGGGACAGAGGAAGCACCAAAAGTTGAGGTATGAAATCTCTCCTCTCCCCCACTATATATAGGAGGGCCAAGGGGGGGGTGGTGCGCAGCCTACGAGATCCAATCTCCTAGGTGCGGCGGCCAGGGGAGGTTTCCCTCCCCCCCAAGGCACCTCGGGGTGCCTTCCACCACTTGGACTCCTCCGTGGTGGAAACCCTAGGCGCATGGGCCTAGTAGGGCTGGTGCCCTTGGCCCATGAAGGCCAAGGCGCACCCCCTACAGCCCATGTGGCCCCCCGGGACAGGTGGCCCCACCCGGTGGGCCCCCGGGACCCCTCCGGTGGTCCCGGTACAATACCGATAACCCCGAAACTTGTCCCGATGGCCGAAACAGCACTTCCTATATATAATTCTTTACCTCCGGACCATTCCGGAACTCCTCGTGACGTCCGGGATCTCATCCAGGACTCCAAACAATCATTCGGGTTACTGCATATTCATATCTTCATAACCCTAGCATCACCGAACCTTAAGTGTGTAGACCCTACGGGTTCGGGAGACAAGCAGACATGACCGAGACGACTCTCCGGTCAATAACCAACAGCGGGATCTGGATACCCATGATGGCTCCCACATGCTCCACGATGATCTCATCGGATGAACCACGATGTCGAGGATTAATCAACCCCGTATACAATTCCCTTTGTCAATCGGTATGTTACTTGCCCGAGACTCGATCGTCGGTATCCCAATACCTTATTCAATCTCGTTACCGGCAAGTCACTTTACTCGTACCGTAATGCATGATCCCGTGATCAACCACTTGGTCACCTTGAGCTCATAATGATGATGCATTACCGAGTGGGCCCAGTGATACCTCTCCGTTATCCAGAGTGACAAATCCCAGTCTCGATCCGTGTCAACCCAACAGACACTTCCGGAGATACCTGTAATGCACCTTTATAGTCACCCAGTTACGTTGTGACGTTTGATACACCCAAAGCACTCCTACGGTATCCGGGAGTTACACGATCTCATGGTCAAAGGAAAAGATACTTGACATTGGAAAAGCTCTAGCAAACGAACTACACGATCTTTGTACTATGTTTAGGATTGGGTCTTGTCCATCACATCATTCTCCTAATGATGTGATCCCGTTATCAATGACATCCAATGTCCATAGCCAGGAAATCATGGCTATCTGTTGATCAACGAGCTAGTCAACTAGAGGCTTACTAGGGACATATTATGGTCTATGTATTCACACGTGTATTACGATTTCCGGATAATACAGTTATAGCATGAATAAAGACAATTATCATGAACAAAGAAATATAATAATAACGCTTTTATTATTGCCTCTAGGGCATATTTCCAACAGTCTCCCACTTGCACTAGAGTCAATAATCTAGTTACATTGTGATGAATCGAACACCCATGTAATTCTGGTGTTGATCATGTTTTGCCCTAGGGAGAGGTTTAGTCAACGGATCTGCTATATTTAGGTCCGTATGTACTTTACAAATCTCTATGTCTCCATCTTGAACATTTTCACGAATGGAGTTGAAACGACGCTTGATGTGCCTTGTCTTCTTGTGAAACCTGGGCTGCTTGGCAAGTGCAATAGCTCCAGTGTTGTCACAAAAGAGTTTGATTGGCCCCGACGCATTGGGTATGACTCCTAGGTCGGTGATGAACTCCTTCACCCATATTGCTTCATGTGCTGCCTCCGAGGCTGCCATGTACTCTGCTTCACATGTAGATCCCGCCACGACGCTCTGTTTGCAGCTGCACCAGCTCACTGCTCCACCATTCAACATATACACGTATCCGGCTTGTGACTTAGAGTCATCTAGATCTGTGTCGAAGCTAGCGTCGACATAACCCTTTACGACGAGCTCTTCGTCACCTCCATAAACGAGAAACATTTCCTTAGTCCTTTTCAGGTACTTCAGGATATTCTTGACCGCTGTCTAGTGTTCCTTGCCAGGATTACTTTGGTACCTTCCTACCAAACTTACGGCAAGGTTTACATCAGGTCTGGTACACAGCATGGCATACATAATAGAACCTATGGCTGAGGCATAGGGGATGACACTCATCTCTTCTATCTCTTCTGCCGTGGTCGGACATTGAGCTGAGCTCAATTTCATACCTTGCAAAACAGGCAAGAACCCTTTCTTGGACTGATCCATTTTGAACTTCTTCAAAATCTTATCAAGGTATGTGCTTTGTGAAAGACCTATGAGGCGTCTTGATCTATCTCTGTAGATCTTGATGCCTAATATATAAGCAGCTTCTCCAAGGTCCTTCATTGAAAAACTTTTATTCAAGTAGGCCTTGATGCTGTCCAAGAGTTCTATATCATTTCCCATCAAAAGTATGTCATCTACATATAGTATGAGAAATGCTACAGAGCTCCCACTCACTTTCTTGTAAACGCAGGCTTCTCCATAAGTCTGCGTAAACCCAAACGCTTTGATCATCTCATCAAAGCGAATGTTCCAACTCCGAGATGCTTGCACCAGCCCATAAATCGAGCGTTGGAGCTTGCACACCTTGTTAGCATTCTTAGGATCGACAAAACCTTCCGGCTGCATCATATACAACTCTTCCTTAAGGAAACCATTAAGGAATGCCGTTTTGATGTCCATTTGCCATATCTCATAATCGTAGAATGCGGCAATTGCTAACATGATTTGGACGGACTTTAGCTTCGCTACCGGTGAGAAAGTCTCATCATAGTCAATTCCTTGAACTTGTCGATAACCCTTAGCGACAAGCCGAGCTTTATAGATGGTCACATTACCATCCGCGTCTGTCTTCTTCTTGAAGATCCATTTATTTTCTATGGCTCGCCGTTCAACGGGCAAGTCAGTCAAAGTCCATACTTCGTTTTCATACATGGATCCTATCTCGGATTTCATGGCTTCTAGCCATTTGTCAGAATCCGGGCCCGCCATCGCTTCTTCATAGTTCGAAGGTTCACTGTTGTCTAACAACATGATTTCCAAGACAGGGTTGCCGTACCACTCTGGTGCGGAACGTGTCCTTGTGGACCTTCGAATTTCAGAAGGAACTTGATCAGAAGTATCTTGATCATCATTAATAACTTCTTCTCTAGTCGGTGCAGGTACCTCAGGAACATTTTCTTGAGTTGCGCCATTTACCGGTTCAAGAGGCAATACTTCATCAAGTTCTACTTTCCTCCCACTTACTTCTTTCGAGAGAAACTCTTTCTCTAGAAAGGATCCATTCCTGGCAACAAAGATCTTGCCTTCGCATCTGAGGTAGAAGGTATACCCATAAGTTTCTTTAGGGTATCCTATGAAGACGCATTTTTCCGACTTGGGTTCGAGCTTTTCAGGTTGAAGTTTCTTGACATAAGCATCGCATCCCCAAACTTTTAGAAACGACAGCTTAGGTTTCTTCCCAATCCATAATTCATACGGTGTCGTCTCAACGGATTTCGACGGTGCCCTATTTAAAGTGAATGCGGCAGTCTCTAAAGCATAGCCACAAAAAGATAGCGGTAAATCGGCAAAGAGACATCATAGATCGCACCATATCTAATAAAGTGCGATTACGACGTTCGGACACACCATTACGCTGAGGTGTTCCAGGCGGCGTGAGTTGTGAAACTATTCCACATTTTCTTAAGTGTGTTCCAAATTCGTGACTCAAGTATTCTCCTCCACGATCTGATCGTAGAAACTTGATTTTCCTGTCACGTTGATTCTCAACTTCACTCTGAAATTCCTTGAACTTTTCAAAGGTTTCAGACTTGTGTTTCATTAGGTAGACATACCCATATCTACTTAAGTCATCAGTGAGGGTGAGAACATAACGATAGCCACCGCGAGCCTCAACACTCATTGGACCGCACACATCAGTATGTATGATTTCCAACAAGTTGGTTGCTCGCTCCATTGTTCCTGAGAACGGAGTCTTGGTCATTTTACCCATGAGGCATGGTTCGCACGTGTCAAATGATTCATAATCAAGAGACTCTAAAAGTCCATCTGTATGGAGCTTCTTCATGCGTTTGACACCTATGTGACCAAGGCGGCAGTGCCACAAGTATGTGGGACTATCATTATCAACTTTACATCTTTTGGTATTCACACTATGAATATGTGTAGTAATACGCTCGAGATTCATTAAGAATAAACCATTGACTATCGGAGCATGACCATAAAACATATCTCTCATATAAATAGAACAACCATTATTCTCGGATTTAAATGAGTAGCCATCTCGTATTAAACGAGATCCTGATACAATGTTCATGCTCAGACATGGCACTAAATAACAATTATTGAGGTTTATAACTAATCCCGTAGGTAAATGTAGAGGTAGCGTGCCGACGGCGATCACATCGACCTTGGAACCATTCCCGACGCGCATCGTCACCTCGTCCTTCTCCAGTTTCCGTTTATTCCGCAGCTCCTGTGGTGAGTTACAAATATGAGTAACGGCACCGGTATCAAATACCCAGGAGTTACTACGAGTACTGGTAAGGTACACATCAATCACATGTATATCAAATATACCTTTGGTGTTGCCGGCCTTCTTATCCGCTAAGTATTTAGGGCAGTTCCGCTTCCAGTGACCCTTCCCTTTGCAATAAAAGCACTCTGTCTCAGGCTTGGGTCCATTCTTTGACTTCTTCCCGACAGCTTGCTTGCCGGGCGCAGCAACTTCCTTGCCGTCCTTCTTGAAGTTCTTTTTACCCTTGCCCCTTTTGAACTTAGTGGTTTTATTCATCATCAACACTTGATGTTCCTTCTTGACTTCTACCTCTGCTGATTTCAGCATAGCAAATACTTCAGGAATGGTCTTTACCATCCCCTGCATATTGAAGTTCATCACAAAGCTCTTGTAGCTTGGTGGAAGCGACTGGAGGATTCTGTCAATGACCGCGTCATCCGGGAGATTAACTCCCAGCTGAGTCAAGCGGTTATGTAACCCAGACATAGTGAGTATGTGCTCACTGACAGAACTATTTTCCTCCATCTTACAGCTGAAGAACTTATCGGAGACTTCATATCTCTCGATCCGGGCATGAGCTTGAAAAACCATTTTTAGCTCTTCGAACATCTCATATGTTCCATGTCTCTCAAAACGCTTTTGGAGCCCCGGCTCTAAGCTGTAAAGCATGCCGCACTGAACGAGGGAGTAGTCATCAGTACGTGTCTGCCAAGCGTTCATAGCGTCATGGTTTTATGGGACGGGTGGATCACCTAGCGGTGCTTGTAGGACATAATCTTTCTTGGCAGCTATGAGGATGATCCTCAGGTTCCGGACCCAGTCCGTATAGTTGCTGCCATCGTCTTTCAGCTTGGTTTTCTCTAGGAACGCGTTGAAATTGAATACAACATTGGCCATTTGATCTACAAGACATATTGTAAAGGTTTTAGACTAAGTTCATGATAATTAAGTTCATCTAATCAAATTATTAATGAACTCCCACTCAGATTAGACATCCCTCTAGTCATCTAAGTGTTACACGATCCGAGTCGACTAGGCCATGTCCGATTAACACGTGAGACGGACTAGTCATCGCCGGTGAACATCTTAATGTTGATCGTATCTTCCATACGACTCGTGTTCGACCTTTCAGTCTCTGTGTTCCGAGGCCATGTCTTCACATGCTAGGCTCGTCAAGTTAACCCTAAGTGTTTTTTCATGTGTAAAACTTCTTACACCCGTTGTATGTGAACGTAAGGATCTATCACACCCGATTAACACGTGATGCTTCGAAACGACGAACTGTAGCAACGGTGCACAGTTAGGGGAGAACACTTCTTGAAATTGTTGTAAGGGATCATCTTATTTACTACCGTCGTACTAAGTAAACAAGATGCAAAACATGATAAACATCACATGCAATCAAATAATAATAGTGACATGATATGGCCAATATCACATAGCTCCTTTGATCTCCATCTTGGGGCTCCATGATCATCCTTGTAGATCGTCATACTCATCGACATATAAGTCGTGATTCCTTGTACAAGAACATGATCAATCTCATACATCACATATATCATTCATCACATCCTTTTGGCCATATCACATCACATAGCATACCCTGCAAAAACAAGTTAGACGTCCTCTAATTGTTGTTTGCATGTTTTACGTGGCTGCTATGGGTTTCTAGCAAGAACGTTTCTTACCTACGCAAAGACCACAACGTGATATGCCAATTTGCTATTTACCCTTCATAAGGACCCTTTTCATCGAATCCGATCCGACTAAAGTAGGAGAGACAGACACCCGCTGGCCACCTTATGCAACTAGTGCATGTCAGTCGGTGGAACCTGCCTCACGTAAGAGTACGTGTAAGGTCGGTCCGGGCCGCTTCATCCCACGATGCCGCCGAATCAAGATAAGACTAGTAACGGCAAGCATATTGAACAAAATCAACGCCCATAACTACTTTGTGTTCTACTCGTGCAAGAGAACTACGCATAGACCTAGCACATGATGCCACTGTTGGGGAACGTTGCAGAAAACAAAAAATTTCCTACTCGTTTCACCAAGATCCATCTAGGAGTTCATCTAGCAACGAGTGATTAGATGCATCTACGTACCTTGTAGATCGCGAGCGGAAGCGTTCAAAGAACGGGGATGATGTAGTCGAACACGACGTGATTCAAATCACCGATGATCAAGCACCGAACGGACGGTGCCTCCACGTTCAACACACGTACGGAACGGATGACGTCTCCTCCTTTCTTGATCTAGCAAGGGGGGGAAGAGAGGTTGATGAAGATCCAGCAGCACGACGGCGTGGTGGTGGATGCAGGGCGTCACAGTAGCAGGGCTTCGCCTATACTACGAGAGAGAGACGTAACGGGGACAGAGGAAGCACCAAAAGCTGAGGTATGAAATCTCTCCTCTCCCCCACTATATATAGGAGGGCCAAGGGGGGGTGGTGCGCAGCCTAGGAGATCCAATCTCCTAGGTGCGGCGGCCAGGGGAGGTTTCCCTCCCCCCCAAGGCACCTCGGGGTGCCTTCCACCACTTGGACTCCTCCGTGGTGGAAACCCTAGGCGCATGGGCCTAGTAGGGCTGGTGCCCTTGGCCCATGAAGGCCAAGGCGCACCCCCTACAGCCCATGTGGCCCCCCGGGACAGGTGGCCCCACCCGGTGGGCCCCCGGGACCCCTCCGGTGGTCCCGGTACAATACCGATAACCCCGAAACTTGTCCCGATGGCCGAAACAGCACTTCCTATATATAATTCTTTACCTCCGGATCATTCCGGAACTCCTCGTGACGTCCAGGATCTCATCCAGGACTCCGAACAATCATTCGGGTTACTGCATATTCATATCTTCATAACCCTAGCGTCACCGAACCTTAAGTGTGTAGACCCTACGGGTTCGGGAGACAAGCAGACATGACCGAGACGACTCTCCGGTCAATAACCAACAGCGGGATCTGGATACCCATGATGGCTCCCACATGCTCCACGATGATCTCATCGGATGAACTACGATGTCGAGGATTAATCAACCCCGTATACAATTCCCTTTGTCAATCGGTATGTTACTTGCCCGAGACTCGATCGTCGGTATCCCAATACCTTATTCAATCTCGTTACCGGCAAGTCACTTTACTCGTACCGTAATGCATGATCCCGTGATCAACCACTTGGTCACCTTGAGCTCATAATGATGATGCATTACCGAGTGGGCCCAGTGATACCTCTCCGTTATCCAGAGTGACAAATCCCAGTCTCGATCCGTGTCAACCCAACAGACACTTTCGGAGATACCTGTAATGCACCTTTATAGTCACCCAGTTACGTTGTGACATTTGATACACCCAAAGCACTCCTACGGTATCCGGGAGTTACACGATCTCATGGTCAAAGGAAAAATACTTGACATTGGAAAAGCTCTAGCAAACGAACTACACGATCTTTGTAGTATGCTTAGGATTGGGTCTTGTCCATCACATCATTCTCCTAATGATGTGATCCCGTTATCAATGACATCCAATGTCCATAGCCTGGAAATCATGGCTATCTGTTGATCAACGAGCTAGTCAACTAGAGGCTTACTAGGGACATATTATGGTCTATGTATTCACACGTGTATTACGATTTCCGGATAATACAGTTATAGCATGAATAAAGACAATTATCATGAACAAAGAAATATAATAATAACGCTTTTATTATTGCCTCTAGGGCATATTTCCAACAGGGCTATGGTTTGGAGAGTTAGGATTATATGGCTAGTCTAGCTGAAGTAGTAGATTATTATTTAAAGAGGTTAAAACAATGTGAACGCAGTGGGGTTTGGATGCAAATGAAGACGAAGGGGAGGTGAAGAAGCCAAGGAAAATCGGTTCCCGATGGAGAAGTAAATGGGAGAAGTGGTGTGCAGGCAGTTGATTAGACGGCTAGGTAGAAAAACAAAAAGGCTATGCGGGTAGACTGAGGAGTCGTACCTGTTCGTGTACGTGCCCATCCTTCCTGATAGGTGGGGCCTATGCAAACAGATAAAAAATGTGTCATAGCTGGTTCAGATGGATATTGGCGTGTGTGTGGGAGACACAACATTCTCTGGTTAAGGAATACACGGTTATCCTCATCAAAAAAGAAAAGGCCCATCTTCGCGCTTCCGCATGCATGAGAATTTGGTTCTGCTCGCAATATGGATGATACCTGGAGGATGAAGTGAACAGGCATGCTAGCACGGGAGACCTATTTCCGCTATACAGTACTGGAGTACTCATGTTCCTACTAGTAGTAGTAGTAGTACAACTGTGGTACACTTGATGGTCAAAATACTATTCATCCGGTCCTCACAGTGAAGTGACAACACCCTGCGCGTGGCACTAGTCCAGGCGGCGTGTTTGGGTTACCAAAGTCAGCCTCACCCTGTGCACTGTGCAGTCTATCACCGCCGCTGTACAACACATTAGCATGCCTCGCCTTGTCTCCCTCTCCCCTCCCATAGCACCACTACATCTCCATCTCCGTCTCCATCTCACTGTGTCGCCGTGTACCGTCACCTCGCTCGCACCGACAACCTTCTCCCCTGTAAATCAAGCCCCCCAAAACCCCCACCTTCCAAACTCCACCATGGCCGAACGCGAACTGCGCAGCATCCATATGAGCCGCAATTGGAGCAGTCTCCCAAGTGACATCCTCGACCTCTATTGTTCGTGTATGGATATGTTGAGTGCCCTGCGGCTGGCTGCATGCTCAAGGGACATGCACATGGCCATTGTCGAGGCGAGGCCTAAGCTTTTCAAGACACCCTGCTTGCTGCTATCTGGTCTTGCGAGATTGGCTCACCATGATACAGATGCGTACATGACGCCCTTCGACTTCAATCCGATCTCCATTAGCCGAAACTTCTTTGCAGGTATGTAGTGGGTCGCCGTACATCATTTCCCTCGACTTCAATCCGATCACCATCGCTCGAAACTTCTTGGTAGGTATGTGCTTGGTTGGCATGAACTCCCACTGGATGGCTGCCTTTAGAGAAGGGGAAGATGGTAAAAAGTTGGTGCTCGTGAACTTCCAGACCTCCCATGAGATTATCCTTCCTCTGTTGGATTATATATAGTTTTACCATCGCGGTCCAAGTCATCTAGATTACCACGTCAGTTGGACAGACATTGTTTTGCAGAAGGTTGTAATCTGCCAAGTGCCCACATGAGATGCGAATTACGCAGACTTCAAGCTAATTGCCTTGTTCGACTGCGGACTCGCCTATCTTTACGTCGGTGCCTTCTTTAGCTTGAGACAACTCAGCTCGCAGTGGATCATCATCAAAGCTGATACACACTTCTATGATGCTATTGAACACAATGGCATCACCTACGCGATCGACAAAGCAGATGGCACCACGTATTGCTGGGATGGCGCATGTAAGTTGTTTCCGTCTCATGTTAATGATGACGCCATGACACTGTTTGAACTTTTTGTGATGATTGGCATATCCCTGTTTGAGTAGAATTTGAGTAGAACTATGGCAATGTATTAGAGACGCCGTAAATCAGCTATATTTGGAATAGTTAATTCATGTGATTGTGACCATGTCATTACAGCCAATTTGTACCCCGGAATAATCAAACGGTTAGGAATATATGGATATTCTCCTTATTTTACAGTAATCTATATACTACTACTAAATATGAGTGTGTATCAATGGCCATGTTAGTTTCCTCATTTTCATGATGTAGAAACATGCACCACACTGTTGGTTTCATGTAACCATACATTAGGGAAGTAAATGTGCATATGGAGAACTCTATATTTGGAAGTAGTGAAATCGTGTAATGCTTACCATGTGTACATACCTATATTTGCCCTTCAGCAATCAATGGCTAGAATAATATCCTCACAAAAATTTTGCCCACAGAACATGAGTATATAACAATGCATGGTATGTTAGTTACCTTGAAGAATTTGTTTGTGAGGACAAAACATGATTACATAACATGCATGACATGCTAGTTTCCTGTGAAAAATCGATTGCGAGATAACATGAGTATAACCCTGCATGCCACTGATACGTCTCCAACGTATCTATAATTTTTGATTGCTCCATGCTATATTATCTACTGTTTTGGACATTATTGGGCTTTATTATCCACTTTTATATTATTTTTGGGACTAACCTATTAACCGGAGGCCCGGCCCAGAATTGTTGTTTTTTTTTCTTGTTTTAGGGTTTCGAAGAAAAGGAATATCAAACGGAGTCCAAACGGAATGAAACCTTCGGGAACGTGATTTTCTCAACGAACAAGACCCAGGAGAATTGGACCCTACGTCAAGACACAAAAGAGGAGGCCACGAGGTAGGGGGCGCGCCTACCCCCCCCCCCCCAGGTGCGCCCTCCACCCTCATGGGCCCCTTGTTGCTCCACCGACGTACTCCTTCCTCCTATATATACCTACGTACCCCCAAACGATCAAATAAGGAGCCAAAACCCTAATTCCACCACCGTAACTTTTTGTATCCATGCGATCCCATCTTGGGGCCTATTCCGGAGCTCCGCCAGAGGGGGCATCGATCACGGAGGGCTTCTACATCAACACCATAGCCCCTCCGAGGAAGTGTGAGTAGTTCACCTCAGACCTACGGTTCCATAGTTATTAGCTAGATGGCCTCTTCTCTCATTTTGGATCTCGATACAATGTTCTCCCCCTCTCTTGTGGAGAACTATTTGATGTAATCTTCTTTTTGCGGTGTGTTTGCTGAGACCGATGAATTGTGGGTTTATGATCAAGTGTATCTATGGACAATATTTGAATCTTCTCTGAATTCTTTTATGTATGATTGGTTATCTTTCCAAGTCTCTTCAAATTATCAGTTTGGTTTGGCCTACTAGATTGATCTTTCTTGCAATGGGAGAAGTGCTTAGCTTTGGGTTCAATCTTGCGGTGTCCTTTCCCAGTGACAGTAGGGGCAGCAAGGCACGTATTGTATTGTTGCCATCGAGGATAACAAGATGGGGTTTTCATCATATTGCATGAGTTTATCCCTCTACATCATGTCATCTTGCTTAAGGCGTTACTCTGTTTTTAACTTAATAGTCTTGATGCATGCCGGATAGCGGTCGATGAGTGGAGTAATAGTAGTAGATGCAGGCAGGAGTCGGTCTACTTGTCTCGGACGTGATGCCTATATACATGATCATGCCTAGATATTCTCATAACTATGCTCAATTCTGTCAATTTCCTAACAGTAATTTGTTCACCCACCATAGAATACTTATGCTCTCGAGAGAAGCCTATAGTGAAACCTATGGCCCCTGGGTCTATCTTCATCATATCACTGGTAGAAAAAGGGCCTATTGTCCCGGTTCGTAAGGGCCTTTTGTCCTGGTTCCTGAATCGGGACTAGAGGGTCGGTACTAATGCCCTGTCCCTTTAGTCCCGGTTCAATCCAGAACCGGGACTGAGGGGCCTCCACGTGGCCTGTGCGTTGAGCCCAGGCAGGAGACCCTTTGTTCCCGGTTGGTGGCACCATCCGGGACCAATAGGCATCCACACGTCAGCATTTCTGTGGCTGGGATTTTTGTTTTTTTTGAAAGAGGGGGGGGGGGTTGGGGGTTTTGGGGGGTTAATTTAGGTGTTTCATATATTGTGTTAGCTAGCTATAATTAATAGAGAGAAGTGTCCTCTCTTATGTCTGTGCTTGGTCAACGCTACGTACTATACATATGTATAGAGAGGACTAGACACGCTAGCTAGCTAGTAAGCAAACGAAGGAAACAAAAGCTCGTCATGAACATATATGCATACAGAGAGAAGTGATATCGACCACCTCACCTTCTCCGACAGATTGGTCGAACAACAAGTTCTCGTATATCTATCCGACACTAGCGGCTACATATATACAATAATTATCTCTTACAAATATAATCATACGGACTCATGGTCCACATAGTATTCTCCGTCTTCAGCGATCACGTGGTCAAGAAAGAATGCCGCCAATTCCTCTTGAATTGCTCGCATGCGAGCTGGTGCTAGGAGTTCATCCCACTTCCGAAACATCTAATTTGAAGAAGGGGGTCAATACATATATATATGTATGAATGAAACTCAACACAAATGATGGTAATAAAATAAAATTGTGAATGTTGTTATTTACGTACTTCATATTGTTCGTCAGTGTAGCCCCGCTCACAGGTCGTGTGGCGGATGGACTCGCAAACGTAGTATCCACAGAAATCATTCCCTTGTTCCTGCCACAACCACTTTACAAGAAATAGAGGTCAATCAAACTGATAAGCAAGAATGCCAAATCAATAGGAGATGCGCGGAACATGCTAGTATAGTACTTACTTTCGGGTGTCTAAATTGCAGCTTCTTCGGGAGTCCTGGAGCTTTTTTGGAGAATTTTTTCCAAACCCTGCCAGACAAAGAAAACAATTACTTGATATATCAGGAAATGAACAAAGTTGCTGATATGGTGGATAATGATCGATTTAACTTACTTCTCGAGCATTTGGGTCATGTCCGCATAGTCCTGGGGATCTTTTCGTCTAGAGTCTAAGACAGTTACTAGTCCCTGCTCAAGCTTAATCTCTAGGAGAATATAGTGGTAACTGCACACAGATGCATAACTCATCAATTACATTACTATAACCTTGACTAATATATAAGGGAAACCGAATACGCACAAGACAGTAACACTCACTTGAAGTTGTAAGGAAAGAGTATTATATCTCTGTTTTCATTTATTACCAACGATCGTATCAAGTTGGCCTCGGTATCTGCGGCATGAAATTTAACCTGAGTTGCATCTATGAGATATGTGTTAATGAACCCAATATCACCGACTTGTCTTTTCTTCAATTCGGCGATCTTCAATCTGCATAATATAGTGAGGATGATTATATACATGCAATGAAAGAGCTGAGCTATATAGAGAGACTTAATGACAGAAGTAGTACTACTTACAGACAGTAGCAGGTGACCGTTGTTTTATCGAGGGCCAATTGATTGAAAAACGGAAAGAACTCCTCGGATGGAACAGGCAACAGTTCAATTCCAACGAGGACATGCTCCTTTTTAACTTTCACATACAAAGTACTCCTCCCCCCAGAGTCTCTGCAGATTTTCAAGTACCAATCATGCAATCTTCGCATCATCGTTGATAGAGATCTTTCATCTTTGACGAGAGGCTTCCCGTACTCGTATCTTTGTATCTGCACCTCCATGGGTTCATAATGTACATCGTCGGGCAGGTAATCGCCAAGATTGCTATAACCGGGCACCATCCTCGGATCATTAGCGACGTTGTCGCTAGGCACCTTGAGCGGGGGCACGATTGCTTCACTTGTTCGCTGAGCTGGGCAATTTGTTTCCCAGCTCGTCGTTCTTTCAGCCTTTGATCACTGACAGTACTTCCCGACCGCTCCGCTTCGGCAAATTCCTTTCCTATAATGCACTCATAGTTTCCTTTCGGCGGAGACTTGGGTGGTTTTGTCAGAGCAGCCAGAGTGCGCTTCGCTTTCACCAGATCTACCTTCTCCTCCGGAGGTGGATGTTTCTTTGCTTTCACCCCTTCAAAGAAGTTCCTCAATTCTTCTCGCGCGATCTCGGCGTTCTCCTCCGGGGTCCTCTCGTATGTTAACTTCTCTGGAGTCTTCAGAGAAGGACCGAATCTGTATGTCCTCCCGCCTCTGGCTGTACTGCTAGACGCCGGCAGAGCAAACGGAGCGGTTGTCTTCTTTACTTGCTTAGGAGGCGGAGGAGAAGGACTACGACGCGCCAGAGCAGCCGGAGCGGCGGCAGGTCTCTTCCGCCCTTGCTGACGAGGCGGAGAAGGAGGAGGTTGGCTGCTCGGGCGCATCGGCGCAGGCGGAGAAGGAGGCGGAGTGCCGCCACGCGCCGGAGAAGGAGCCGGCCGAGTTACCTGATCGTCACTCGCTAGAGGAGGAGGCGGTGGAGGAGGAGGAGGAGGCGGAGGCATCCAGTTCGGAAGGTTGATGAGCTCCTTCCGCCATAGGCATGGAGTCTTCAGAGCAGACCCCAGCCTAGTCTCCCCTTCATCGGTAGGGTGGTCAAGCTAGAGGTCCTCAAATCCCTCCGTTATTTCATCCACCATCACCCTAGCATATCCTTATCGAATCGGCTGGCAGTGAAAAGTTGCGCCGGGTTCAGTAGGATAAACAGAGCCAACAGCCGCCTTGACCTTCAAATTCATCCATTGCGTCATAAGGTGGCAATTTTGAGACTCCGTGATAGCATCCACGGGATAGCTGACAGGAGCCGTCAAGGCATGCTCCGGCTGAAGCAGCTCGGTGGAAGCCACGCTGCTTCTCCGCTGAGATGGCGGAGTAGGTTCGGGGGAAGCTTCGGCAATACGTTTGCTGCGATTTGCTTCTCGTTCCTCTATCGCTTGTACCCTTGATTGCAGCGCCTGCATTTGGGTCTGCTGCAATTTTTTCCTCCTCTCCTGGGATTTGTAATCGCCTGCGTCCGGAAACCCAACCTTCCACGGAATTGAGCCTGGCATGCCTCGTGTCCATCCAGGGTGCTCAGGATTCCCGAGGGCCATTGTGAGCTCGTCGTTCTCTCTATCTGGAAAGAACGTTCCTTGCTGCGCTGCCTCGATATACTGCTGAAGCTTCCTGACTAGTATGTCCATTTGATCGTTCGTCCAAATGCACTTCCCTGTTACAGGGTCCAAGGTTCCGCCAGCCCCGAAGAACCAAGTCCGGCAACGGTCTGGCCAGTTAATTGTCTCTGGTTCGATCCCTTTATCAACCAGATCATTCTCAGTCTTGGCCCACTTAGGCCGGGCTATGAGGTAGCCACCTGACCCCGTGCGATGGTGATGCTTCTTCTTCGCAGCATTTTGCTTGTTTGTCGCCGACATCTTCTTACTCTTTTCCGATGTCTTGTGGGCCACAAATGCGGGCCAGTGATCTGTGATCTTCTCTTATCTGCCCTTGAATTCTGGTGTCTCTTTATTTTCGACAAACTTATTCAGCTCTTTCTTCCACCTCCTGAATAGTTCTGCCATCCTCTTAAGAGCAAAAGACTTGATTAATTGCTCTTTAACTAGCTTCTTTGGATCATCCTCTGGCGGTAGGGTGAAATTTGACTTCAGCTCAGTCCAAAGATCATTTTTCTGCATATCATTGACATAAGACACGTCAGGGTCTTATGTAGCCGGCTTTAACCATTGTTGGATGCTGATCGGGATCTTGTCCCTAACCAAAACCCCGCACTGAGCAACAAATGTGCTCTTTGTGCGGAGGGGTTCAATCGGTTGGCCGTCGCGCGCGATTGCTATGATCTCAAACTTTTCATCCGAGCTCAACTTTTTCTTCGGGCCTCGTCTCTTTACCGAAGTTGTGCTCGATCCGGAGGGCTAGAAAAAAAACAAAGACTTAATTAATATGTGTACATACCAAAACAATGAATGCGTCAATTAGCTAGTCAGCAGAAGCTTAACTAATATATATATACCTGGCCGGACTCGGTTCGGTCACCGGAGACGTCATCACGGTCTCCTTCTTGCACCGGCATTGGGTCACCGGAGCCGTCCTCACAGTCTCCTTCTTGCACCGGCATTAGGTCACCGGAGCCATCATAATCGTAGCCAGCTGCTTCCAGACCATCGGTGTTGTTGAGAAACAAGGAGACGACGGCATCACTTCCTCATGCGATTATGTCCCCCAACAACTCTTCTTATACTTCGTCTCGGGCGGTGTCCATAGTTTCTACAAATAATGACAACATGGCAATTGTTATTCAAACATGAAGGATGGATATATTAGTGGCAAACGTAGAACTAATATTAATTAGTGGCCTCGACGCTGCTTCTCTAGGGTTTGGGGTGGCCTCGACAACGCTTCAAGGATAAAAAAAGAAGAGGAAGAAGAAAAAAAAGAGGAGAAGAAAGAATAGAGGAGTAAGAACTCCTCTATTCTTTCTTCTCCTCTTTTTTTCTTCTTCTTCCTCTTTTTTTTATCGGGAACGAGGGTCGTCGAGGGTCACCGAGCAGTAGAGGAAACCATAAATAGCAAGTATCGTGGGTGTGAGATACTTGTGGCCGTCGGTGTCAGACACTACATCCACGTCCCACAAGTGACGTGGGCGTCGAAGCCCGCGTCACTTGTGGGACTTGGATGTAGTGTCCGACACCGACGGCCACATGTATCTCACATCGATGATACTTTCTATTTATGGTTTCCTCTACCGCTCGGCGACCCTATCCCTCGACGACCCTCGTTCCCGATAAAATAAAGAGGAAGAAGACGAAAAAAAGAGAAGAAGAAATCTTTCTTCTCCTCTTTTTTTCCTTCTTCTTCCTCTTTTTTTATCCGAAATGAGGGTCGTCGAGGGTCGCCGGACGGTAGAGGAAACCCTAAATAGCAAGTATCGTGGGTGTGAGATACATGTGGCCGTCGGTGTCGGACACTACATCCACGTCCCACAAGTGACGTGGGCGTCGAAGCCCGCGTCACTTGTGGGACATGGATGTAGTGTCCGACACCGACGGCCACATGTATCTCACACCGACGATACTTGCTATTTAGGGTTTCCTCTACCGCTCGGCGACCCTGACCCTCGACGACCCTCGTTCCCGATAAAATAAAGAGGAAGAAGACGAAAAAAAGAGAAGAACAAATCTTTCTTTTCCTCTTTTTTTCCTTCTTCTTCCTCTTTTTTTTATCGCAAACGAGGGTCGTCGAGAGTCGCCGGACGGTAGAGGAAACCCTAAATAGCAAGTATCATGGGTGTGAGATACATGTGGCCATTGGTGTCAGACACAACATCCACGTCCCACAAGTGACGTGGGCGTCGAAGCCCGTGCCACTTGTGGGACGTGGATGTAGTGTCCGACACCGACGGTACATGTATCTCACACCGACGATACTTTCTATTTAGGGTTTCTCCTCTACCGCTCGGCGATCCTCGACGACCCTCGTTCCCGATAAAATAAAGAGGAAGAAGAAGGAAAAAAATAGGAGAAGAAAGAATAGAGGACAAGAAATCCTATATTCTTTCTTCTCCTCTTTTTTTTCTTCTTCCTCTTCTTTTTTTATCCTCTTCTTCCTCTCATGTTCGACGATCCTCGACCCCTCGGTGACATTAGACCCCCTCTCGACCCCCTCATGTCGAAGTTATAGGGTAGGGGGTATATCGACAACGACATACCCGATACATACATACATACATACATACATACATATCACATGCATCCATACATATATGAACAAAATTAATATCTACTAATTAACAACCTAAATAAAAAAACTAATACATATAGCAATAAGAAGAAAAAAGAAGAGAAGAAAGAATAGAGGAGAAGACTTCCTCTTCTTCCTCTCCTCTTCTTCTTCCTCTTCTTCCCCTTCTTCCTCGCCTCTCTCATGAATGTCCGACGTTCTCGACCCCCCCCCACGTGTCGAAGAAAAAGAAGAAGAAAAATGAGGAGAAAAGAGAAAATAGAATATATATTCTATTTTTCTCTTCTTCTCCTCTATTCCTTTCTTGTTCTCCTCTTCCTTTTATTCTTTTTTCTTCTTCTTATTTATTTCTCCTCGTCTTCCTCTCCCCTCTTGGTGACCCTAGACCCCCTCTCGACCCTCGACCCCTCTCTTTTTTTTCTTCCTCTTCTTTTTTATCCTCTTCTTCCTCTACCGCTCGGCGACCCTCGACGACCCTCGTTCCCGATAAAAAAAAGAGGAAGAAGAAGAAAAAAAAGAGGAGAAGAAAGAATAGAGGAGAGAAGCTCCTCTATTCTTTCTTCTCCTCTTTTTTTTCTTCTTCCTCTTCTTTTTTATCCTCTTCTTCCTCTCATGTTCGACGACCCTCGACCCCGATAACATTTTTTTCCCTGATAACATTTTTTTCTCCGAGGGAGTTAGTGTTCCCGAGTGAACCGGAGGGGGACATTGGTCATATCGGATTCTTCATATTTTCAACGAATGTTCTATATACATACATCCATCTATATCATTCCATACATACATAGACATCTACATTATATATGAACAAAAAAAATATCAAAATTCATCATACATACATCTATAGTATTATCCAAATTAAGGAGCAGGGAAGGAAGGAAGGGGGGAGGATGGGCCGGTAGCTACCTCTCCCGGAGGGATCGGGGAGGAGACGCGGGCGGGCGGCGTCAGGGGCGACGGCGACGAGGACGGGCTCGGGGTCGGTGAGGGCAAGGGCGACGGCGGGGCGCGCTCGGGGGCGGCGGACGGGCTTGGGGCCGCAGGGGGTGCTCGGGGGCGGCGGACGGGCGCCCGGCGACGACGGCGAGGTAGGGCGCGCTCGGGGGCGGGGCAGGGGCAACGGTGGCGACGGCGAGGCGCAGAGGGTGCTCGGGGGCGGCAGACGGGCTCGGCGGCGCAGGGGGTTCTCGGGTGCGGTGGACGGGCGGCTGGCGACGACAGCGAGGCAGGGCACGCTCGGGGGTGGGGCAGGGGCAACGGCGAGGCGAGCAGAGGGGCAGCCTGGCGGCGTCGTCGGGGCGGGATTGAAGAACTGAACCAAAATTTTCACAAGTGTTGTATATATAGACAGAGCATTGGTCACGGTTCGTGGCACCAACCGTGACCAATGCCCCCTTTAGTCCCGGTTGGTGCCACCAACTGGGACCAAAGGCCTCTTTTCAGCAGCCCAAAGTGCGGGAAGCGGCGGCCTTTGGTCCCGGTTGGTAGCACCAACCGGGACTAAAGGGGGGCATTGGTCACAGTTGGTGCCACGAACCGTGACCAATGCCCCCCTTTAGTCCCGGTTGGTGCTACCAACCGGGACCAAAGGCCTTGTGCGGCTGCGGCGTCGAAATTTTAGTCCCACCTCGCTAGTTGAGAGGGGTGCGCAGTGGTTTATAAGCCCCACTGTCGCACCCCTCTCGAGCTTTTCTTCATTGCAGGCTTGCGGGCCTAATTGTCACTACTATGCCTATGGGCCTACTAGGCCTCCTGCGGGCCTGAATCCTGACCCTTTGATGGGTTTCTAGTCGTATTCAGGCCGTGGGGGCCCAGTAGGTGGCATTTTTTTGTTTTTTTGTTGCTTTATTTATTTTATTTTGTTTTGTTTTCTGCTTTATTTTTTAACTCTTTATGCTTTTAGTTTTAGAAAAATTATAAACTTTTTGTTAATGCCATTAGCTTTCAAATTTGAAAACACTTTTTTTGTTTTTTTGTTTTCTTTGTTGCTTTATTTATTTTATTTTGTTTCTACTTACAACAAAATACTTATTGTTGCTATTTTTTTCCAGTTGTTTTGTTTTGTTTTATGCATTATTTATTTTCTTTTTTTTTCTTTTTTTTTATTCTTTTTGCTTTTAGTTTTAGAAAAATTATAAACTTTGTGTTAGTGCCATTTTATTTTGTGATTAACTTTACTATAAAAATAGTTTTTTTCCTGTTTTTTCGATTTTTTTTTTTGCATTATTTATTTTCTTTTGTTTTTTGCTTTAATTTTTAATTCTGTTTGCTTTTAGGTTAGCAAAATTATAAACTTTCTGTTAGTGCCATTAGTTTTAGAAAAATTGTAAACTTTCTGTTAGTGCCATTAGTTTTCAAATTTGAATAGTTAAAACTTGAATTCTTTCTGCTTGTGATTAACTTACTAAAAAAATGAGAATAGATGCGCTTATAGAGAAAATTCAGCCTAAATTCATAGTAAATTTCTATGAATTTCAGAGAAATTCACTATGAATTTTGGTTAAACTTTTCTCTATTAGGGCATCTATTTTCACTTTGAGAGGAGCTCAACAAGGCAGAGAGGGAAGGGCTTATAAACCGGTGTGAGCCCCCTTCGGTTGGCGAGGTGGGACTAAACTCTGCCCGCAACGAGGACCAACCCTTTAGTCCCGGTTTATGGCACAAACCGGGACTAATGGTCATGGGCCAGGGGCGAGGAGCAAAATTATAAACTTTCTGTTAGTGCCATTAGTTTTAGAAAGTTGAAAGTTGAAAGTTGGAATGGGCCAGGGACTAATGGTCATGGTATTACGAGGGCCGAACCATAAGACATGAAAGCATTTCAAATGAACTCTGAAAAAGTTGAAAGTTGGCATGGTATCATAATTTCACCCACATAGCATGTGCATGTACAAAACGGACAATGGTAGCATGTTCGTGTGTTACGAAGTTGGCATGGTATCATCATAATAGTTGCGGGAGAAAGTCTTCACTTTTTCTTCGCTTGTGTCATTTACTTATTGCACCGTAACCATGGATAATCTTCATTATTTATCAGGATGCTTGGGTCAGGCTTGACATTGAAGGGAGGAATTTCATGAAACTTTTCATAATCTTGAGATATGTCTGTCTTGCCGTCCACTCCCAGGATGTCCCTTTTTCCTGAAAGAACTATGTGGCGCTTTGGCTCATCGTATGATGTATTCGCTTCCTTATCTTTTCTTTTTCTCGGTTTGGTAGACATGTCCTTCACATAGATAACCTGTGCCATATCATTGGCTAGGATGAACGGTTCGTCAGTGTACCCAAGATATAATATGTGTCCTTTCCGCTCTCGGTTGCTTCATCAAAGCGGACACCGCTGTTTTGGTTGGTGCTCTTTTGATCTTGGGCGATCGTGTAATATGTATTCCCATTTATCTCGTATCCTTTGTAAGTCAATACAGTCAAAGATGGTCCCCTGGACAACAAGTACAACTCATCACAAACAGTGTTGTCACCTCTGAGACGTGTTTCCAACCAACTATTGAAAGTCCTGATGTGTTCACATGTAATCCAGTCGTCGCACTGCTCCGGGTGTTTGGAGCACAGACTGTTCTTGTGTTCATCGACATACGGGGTCACCAAGGTAGAGTTCTGTAGAACTGTGTAGTGTGCTTGAGACCAAGAATATCCGTCCCTGCATATTATTGAGTCTCTTCCAAGAGTGCCTTTTCCAGTCAGTCTCCCCTCATACCGCGATTTAGGGAGACCTATCTTCTTAAGGCCATGAATGAAGTCAACACAAAACCCGATAACATCCTCTGTTTGATGGCCCATGGAGATGCTTCCTTCTGGCCTAGCGCGGTTACGGACATATTTCTTTAGGACTCCCATGAACCTCTCAAAGGGGAACATATTGTGTAGAAATACGGGCCCCAAGATGACAATCTCGTCGACTAGATGAACTAGGACGTGCGTCATGATATTGAAGAAGGATGGTGGGAACACCAGCTCAAAACTGACAAGACATTGCGCCACATCACTCCTTAGCCTTGGTACGATTTCTGGATCGATCACCTTCTGAGAGATTGCATTGAGGAATGCACATAGCTTCACAATGGCTAATCGGACGTTTTCTGGTAGAAGCCCCCTAAATGCAACCGGAAGCAGTTGCGTCATAATCACGTGGCAGTCATGAGACTTTAGGTTCTGAAACTTTTTCTCTGGCATATTTATTATTCCCTTTATATTTGACGAGAAGCCAGTCGTGACCTTCATACTGAGCAGGCATTCAAAGAAGATTTCTTTCTCTTCTTTCGTAAGAGCGTAGCTGGCAGGAGCTTTATACTGCTTCGGAGGCATGGCGTCTTTTTCGTGCAAACGTTGCAGGTCCTCCCGTGCCTCAGGTGTATCTTTTGTCTTCCCATAGACGCCCAGGAAGCCTAGCAGGTTCACGCAAAGGTTCTTCGTCACGTGCATCATGTCGATTGAAGAGTGGACCTCTAGGTCTTTCCAGTAGGGTAGGTCCCAAAATATAGGTTTCTTCTTGCACATGGGTGCGTGTCCCTCAGCGTCATTCGGAACAGCTAGTCCACCGGGACCCTTTCCAAAGATTACGTAGTGTAAATCATTGACCATAGCAAGTACGTGATCACCGGTACGCATGGCGGGCTTCTTCCGGTGATCTGCCTCGCCTTTGAAATGCTTGCCTTTCTTTCGACATTGATGGTTGGTCGGAAGAAATCGACGATGGCCCAGGTACACATTCTTCCTGCATTTGTCCAGGTATATACTTTGAGTGTCATCTAAACAGTGCGTGCATGCGTGGTATCCTTTGTTTGTCGGTCCTGAAAGGTTACTAAGAGCGGGCCAATCGTTGATGGTCACGAACAGCAATGCCTTAAGGTTAAATTCCTCCTGTCTGTGCTCATCCCATGTACGTACACTGTTTCCATTCCACAGCTATAAAAGTTCTTCACCTAATGGCCTTAGGTACAGATCAATGTCCTTGCCGGGTTGCTTAGGGTCTTGGATGAGTCACGGGCCAGGTGCTGTGATTGCTGCTCTGCTCCCCGAAAGGATTAATGCCATCCGCGCTTAAAGCAAACCATACATTCCTTGGGTCCTTTGTAAACTCGTCCTAGTACTTTCTCTCGATTTTTCTCCACTGCGACCCGTCAGCGGGTGCTCTCAACTTCCCATCTTTCTTTCGGTTCTCACTGTGCCATCGCATCAACTTGGCATGCTCTTCGTTTCTGAACAGACGTTTCAACCGTGGTATTATAGGAGCATACAACATCACCTTCACAGGAACCCTCTTCCTGGGGGGCTCGCCGTCAACATCACCAGGGTCATCTCGTCTGATCTTATACCGCAATGCACCGCATACCGGGAATGCATTCAGATCCTTGTATGCACCACGGTAGAGGATGCAGTCATTAGGGCATGCATGTATCTTCTCCACCTCCAATCCTAGAGGGCATACGACCTTCTTTGCTGCGTATGTACTATCGGGCAATTCGTTATCCTTTGGAAGCTTCTTCTTCAATATTTTCAGTAGCTTCTCAAATCCTTTGTCACCCACAGAATTCTCTGCCTTCCACTGCAGCAATTCCAGTACGGTACCGAGCTTTGTGTTGCCATCTTCGCAATTGGGGTATAACCCTTTTTTTGTGATCCTCTAACATGCGATCGAACTTCAGCTTCTCCTTTTTACTTTCGCATTGCGTCCTTGCATCGACAATGACCCGGCGGAGATCATCATCATCGGGCACATCGTCTGGTTCCTCTTGATCTTCAGCAGCTTCACCCGTTGCAGCATGATTGGGCACATTGTCTGGTTCCTCTTGATCTTCACCATCTCCCCCCCGTTGCAGCATCACCATATTCAGGGGGCACATAGTTGTCATCGTACTCTTCTTCTTCGCCGTCTTCCATCATAACCCCTATTTCTCCGTGCCTCGTCCAAACATTATAGTGTGGCATGAAATCCTTGTAAAGCAGGTGGGAGTGAAGGATTTTCCGGTTAGAGTAAGACCTTGTATTCCCACAATCAGTGCATTGGCAACACATGAAACCATTCTACTTGTTTGCCTCAGCCGCATCGAGAAACTCATGCACGCCCTTAATGTACTCGGAGGTGTGTCTGTCACCGTACATCCATTGCCGGTTCATCTGCGTGCATTATATATAATTAAGTGTCCAAATTAATAGAAGTTCATCATCACATTAAAACCTAAGTGCATACATAGTTCTCATCTAACAACATATAGCTCTCCAGAGCATCTAATTAATTAAACCATACATGGAAACTATGTAAAACATTTCAATGCGAAAACAAATGCGATCATAATCGCAACCAAGGTAACAATTGATCCAACGACATAATGATACCAAGCCTCGGTATGAATGGCATATTTTCTAATCTTTCTAATCTTCAAGCACATTGCATCCATCTTGATCTTGTGATCATCGACGACATCCGCAACATGCAACTCCAATATCATCTTCTCCTCCTCAATTTTTTTTATTTTTTCCTTCAACAAATTGTTTTGTTCTTCAATTAAATTTAACCTCTCGACAATAGGGTCGGTTGGCATTTCCGATTCACATACATCCTACATAAATAAAATCTATGTCACGTTGGTCGGCATAATTTTCATAAACAATAAATGAACCAATAGTTATAAAGATAATATATATACCACATCCGAATCATAGACAAGACGAGGGCCGACGGGGTTGGATACCAAAACCATCGCACTATATAAGATGCAATAACAAAAGTAAGAAAATAATACAAGTATCTATGTAAACATACAAGTAAGAATATTTTTCCTTTTAGAAAGAAGATAAGAACAAATATCGACGGCGGTGAAGACGGGGACGGGGCGTGACGGACCGCTAAACCTAGACAAATATTATGGAAAATGGAGCTTGGAGGTCGAGCTTGGAGAGGAGAAATCTTAAGTAGTGTCTCGGGCATTCCATCGAACACCTTGTGTGCATAGGAGGTGAGCTAGAGCACCACCAAGCCCTCTCCCCCTCGGCCAGAGAAAAACAAAGCACTAGGGTGCTCTGCTCACGAGCGAGGGGTATATATAGGCACCTCATTGGTCCCGGTTGGTGACATGAACCAGGACTAAAGGGGAGCCTTTGGTCCCAGTTCAAGCCACCAACCGGGACCAATGGTGGTGGGCCAAGAGCGAGGCCCATTGGTCCCGGTTCATCCCACCAACCGGGACCAAAAGGTCCAGATGAACCGGGACCAATGGACCACGTGGCCCGGACGCCCCCTGGGCTCACGAACCGGGACCAATGCCCACATTAGTCCTGGTTCTGGACTGAACCGGGACTAATGGGCTGACCCTGCCTAGACCAAAGCCCTGTTTTCTACTAGTGTATTAATCTCCTACTACTTAGTTATTTCCTTTGATTTTTACTTTGCTTTTACTTTACTTTGCATCTTTATCACAAAAATACCAAAAATATTATCTTATCATATCTATCAAATCTCACTCTCGTAAGTGGCCGTGTAGGGTTTGACAACCCCTTATCGCGTTGGTTGCGAGGATATATTTGTTTTGTGCAGATGTGAGGGACTAGCGCGTAGCCTCCTACTGGATTGATACCTTGGTTATCAAAACTGGGGGAAATACTTACGCTACTTTGCTGCACCATCCCTTCCTCTTCGCGAAAAACCAACGAAGTGCTCAAGAGGTAGGAAGAAGGATTTCTGGCGCTGTTGCCAAGGAGGTCTACACAAAATTCAACATACCGAGTACCCATCACATACCCTTATCTCCCGCATTACATTATGTGCCATTTGCCTCTCATTTTCCTCTCCCCCACTTCACCCTTCCCGTTTCATTCGCCCTTTCTCTCTATCCTCCCTCTCTTTCTCTATTTGCCTCTTTTTACCCGCTTGCTTTTTGTTTGCTTGTGTGTTAGTTTGCTTGCTTGTCACGATGGCTCAAGATAACACTAAATTGTGTGACTTCACCAATACCAACAACAATGATTTTATTTAGCACTCTGATTGCTCCTCTTACCAATGCTGAATCTTGTGAAATTAATACTGCTTTGTTGAATCTTGTCATGAAAGATCCGTTTTCCGGCCTTCCTAGTGAAGATGCCGCTACCCTTCTAAATAGCTTCGTTGATTTGTGTGATATGCAAAAGAAGGAAGATGTGGATAATGATATTGTTAAACTGAAGCTATTTCCTTTTTCACTTAGAGATCGTGCTAAAGCTTGGTTTTCTTCTTTGCCTAAAAATAGTATTGATTCATGGAACAAATGCAAAGATGCTTTATCTCTAAGTATTTTCCTCCCTCTAAGATCGTCTCTCTTAGAAACGATATTATGAATTTTAAGCAACTTGATCATGAACATGTTGCACAAGCTTGGGAGAGAATGAAACTAATGATACGTAATTGCCCTACTCATGGTTTAAATTTGTGGACGATTATACAAAAAATTTATGCCGGATTGAATTTTGCTTCTAGACATCTTTTAGATTCGGCCGCGGGAGGCACTTTTATGGAAATCACTTTAGGAGAATCTACTAAACTCCTAGATAATATTATGGTTAATTATTCTCAATGGAATACTGAAAGATCTACTAATAAAAAGGTGCATGGGATAGAAGAAATTAATGTTTTGAGTGGAAAGATGGATGAGCTTATGAAATTATTTGCTAGTAAGAGTGTTTCTTCTGATCCTAATGATATGCCCTTGTCTACTTTGATTGAGAATAATAATGAATCTTAGGATGTGAATTTTGTTGGTAGGAACAATTTTGGTAACAACGCATATAGAGGAAATTTCAATACTAGGCCTTATCCTAGTAATCCCTCTATTAATTATGGTAATTCCTACAACAATTCTTATGGAAATTATAATAAGATGCCCTCTGATTTTGAATCTAATATTAAAGAATTTATGACTTCGCAAAAGAATTTTAATGCTTTGATTGAAGAAAAATTGCTTAAGATTGATGAGTTGGCTAGGAACGTTGATAGAATTTCTCTTGATGTTGATTATTTGAAACTCAGATCTATTCCTCCTAAGCATGATATCAATGAGTCTCTCAAAGCCATGAGAATTTCCATTGATGAGTGCAAAGAAAGAACCGCTAGGATGTGTGCTAAGAAAGATGCCTTTATAAGAGCGTGTTCTTCTAGTTCCTATGAAAATAAAGATGAAGATCTAAAAGTTATTGATGTGTACCCTATTAAATCTTTGTTTTTCAGTATGAATCTTGATAATGATGGGACTGAATATGATCCACCTTTACCTATAAGGCGTTCCAAGAATTCGGATTTTTTTTTGAACTTGATGCTAAAATTGATAAAAGTGGGATGGAAGAAATTAAAACCCTAGATGTTGCTAAACCCACTATTATGGATTTCAAGGAATTTAACTATGAAAATTGCTATTTGATTGATTGTATTTCCTTGTTGCAATCCGTGCTAAATTCTCCTCACGCTTATAGTCAAAATAAAGCGTTTACTAAACATATCGTTGATGCCTTGATGCAATCTTATGAAGGAAAACTTGAATTGGAAGTTTCTATCGCTAGAAAACTTTATGACGAGTGGGAACCAACTATTAAAATTAAAATTAAAGATCATTAATGCTATGCTTTTTGTGATTTGGGTGCTAGTGTTTCCACGATTCCAAAGACTTTGTGTGATTTGTTAGTCTTCCGTGATTTTGACGATTGCTCTCTAAACTTGCACCTTGCGGATTCCACTATTAAGAAACCTATGTGAAGAATTAATGATGTTCTTATTGTTGCAAATAGGAATTATTTGCCCATAGATTCTATTGTTCTTGACATAGATTGCAATCCTTCATGTCCTATTATTCTTGGTAGACCTTTCCTTAGAACGATTCGTGCAATTATTGATATGAAGGAAGGAAATATTATATTCCAATTTCCGTTAAGGAAAGCCATGGAACACTTTCCTAGAAATAAAATTAAATTACCTTATGAATCTATTGCGAGAGCCACTTATGAATTGCCTACCAAAGATGGCAATACCTAGATCTATCCTTGCTTGTTGTGCCTAGCTAGGGGCGTTAAACAATAGCGCTTGTTGGGAGGCAACCCAATTTTATTTTTATTCCTTGCATTTTTCTCCTGTTTAGTAATAAATAATTTATCTAGCCTCTGTTTTGGTTGTGTTTTTTGTGTTTAATTAGTGTTTGTGCCAAGTAGAACCGTTGGGAATACTTGGGGAAAGTCTTGTTACACTTGCTGTAAAAAAACAGAAACCATAGCACTCACGAGAACTGCTGCCATTTTTATTTGGAAATCCTATTTAGTTAATTCTTTTTGAAGGTGATTAATAGATAAATTCCTCACGTCCAGAAATTTATCTTAGAATTTTTGGGGTTTCAGATCTTGCTCTAGCTACAGGTTACTACAGACTATTCTGTTTTTGACAGATTCTGTTTTTCGTGGGTTGTTTGCTTATTTTGATGAATCTATGGACAGTAAAATAGTTTATAAACCATAGATAAGTTGGAATACAGTAGGTTTAACACCAATATAAATAAATAATGACTTCATTACAGTACCTTGAAGTGGTCTTTTGTTTTCTTTCGCTAACGGAGCTCACGAAATTTTGTACTTTGAGTTTTGTGTTGTGAAGTTTTCAAGTTTTGGGTAAAGATTCGATGGATTATGGAACAAGGAGTGGAAAGAGCCTAAGCTTGGGGATGCCCATGGCACCCCCAAGATAATATAAGGACACCTAAAAGCCAAAGCCTGGGGTTGCCCCGGAAGGCATCCCCTCTTTCGTCTACTTCCATCGGTAACTTTACTTGGAGCTATATTTTTATTCGCCACATGATATGTGTTTTTCTTGGAGCGTCTTGTATGATTTGAGTCTTTACTCTTTAGTTTACCACAATCATCCTTGCTGTACACACCTTTTGATAAAGCCATACATGATTTCAAATTTGTTAGAATACTCTATGTGCTTCGCTTATATCTTTTGAGTTATATAGTTTTGCTCTAGTACTTCACTTATATCTTTTAGATCACGGTGGTGGATTTGTTTTATAGAAACTATTGATATATCATGCTCCACTTAGATTAGTTTGAGAGTCTTAAATAGCATGTTAATTTGCTTAAAATCCTAATATTCTTGGTATACAAGATTAATAATAAAACTTTCTTATGAGTGTGTTGAATATTATGAGAAGTTTGATGCTTGATAATTGTTTTGAGATATGAAGATGGTGATATTAAAGTAGTGCTAGTTGAGTAGTTTTGAATTTGAGAAATACTTGTTCTAAAGTTTGTGATTCCCGTAGCATGCACATATGGTGAACCGTTATGTGATGAAGTCGGAGCATGATTTATTTATTGATTGTCTTCCTTATGAGTGGTGGTCGGGGACGAGCGATTGTCTTTTCCTACCAATCTATCCCCCTAGGAGCATGTGCGTAATACTTTGCTTTGATAACTTGTAGATTTTTGCAATAAGTATATGAGTTCTTTATGACTAATTATGGGTCCATGGATTATACGCACTCTCACCCTTCCACCATTGCTAGCCTCTCTAATACCACGCACCTTTCGCCGGTATCATACACCCACCATATACCTTCCTCAAAATAGCCACCATACCTACCTATTGTGGCATTTCCATAGCCATTCCGAGATATATTGCCATGCAACTTTCCACCGTTCCGTTTATAATGACACACTCCATCATTGTCATATTGCTTAGCATGATCATGTAGTTGACATCGTATTTGTGGCAAAGCCACCATTCATAATTCTTCCATACATGTTACTCATTAGTCATTGCATATCCCGTTCACCGCCGGGTGCATTCATATAGAGTGATATTTTGTTCTAAGTATCGAGTTGTAAATGTTGAGTTGTAAGAAAATAAAAGTGTGATGATCATCATTATTAGAGCATTGTCCCACTGAGGAAAGGATGATGGAGACTATGATTCCCCCACAAGTCGGGATGAGACTCCAGACGGAAAAAAGAGGCCAAAAAAGAGAAAAGTCCCAAATAAAAAAATGAGAGAAAAAGAGAAGGGGCAATGCTACTATCCTTTTACCACACTTGTGCTTCAAAGTAGCACCACGATATTCATAGTAGAGAGTTTATCATTTCATAACTTTCATATACTAGTGGGAATTTTTCATTATAGAACTTGGCTTGTATATTCCAATGATGGGCTTCCTCAAAATGCCCTAGGTCTTCATGAGCAAGCAAGTTGGATGCACACCCACTTAGTTCCTTTTTGAGCTTTCATATACTTATAGCTCTAGTGCATCCGTTGCATGGCAATCCCTACTCACTCACATTGATATCTATTGATGGGCATCTCCATCGCCCATTGATACGCCTAGTTGATGTGAGACTATCTTCTCCCTTTTTGTCTTCTCCACAACCACCATTCGATTCCACCTATAGTGCTATATCCATGGCTCACGCTCATGTATTGCGTGAAGATTGAGAAAGTATTGAGAATGTCAAAAGTAAGAAACGATTGCTTGGCTTGTCATCGGGGTTGTGCATGATTTAAATACTTTGTGTGGTGAAGATAGAGCATAGAGAGACTATATGATTTTGTAGGGATAACTTTCTTTGGCCATGTTATTTTGAGAAGACATAATTGCTTTGTTAGTATGCTTGAAGCATTATTATTTTTATGTCAATATGAACTTTTGTCTTGAACCTTTCGGATCTGAATATTCATACCACAATTAAGAAGAATTACATTAAAATTATGCCAAGTAGCACTCCACATCAAAAATTCTGTTTTTATCATTTACCTACTCGAGGACGAGCAGGAATTAAGCTTGGGGATGCTTGATACGTCTCCAATGTATCTATAATTTTTGATTGCTCCATGCTATATTATCTACCGATTTGGACATTATTGGGCTATATTATCCACTTTTATATTATTTTTGGGACTAACCTATTAACGGAGGCCCAGCCCAGAATTGCTGTTTTTTTGCCTGTTTTAGGGTTTCGAAGAAAAGGAATATCAAACGGAGTCCAAACGGAATGAAACCTTTCGGGAACGTGATTTTCTCAATGTACAAGACCCAGGAGACATGGACCCTACGTCAAGACACAAAAGAGGAGGCCATAAGGTAGGGGGCGCGCCTACCCCCCCAGGCGCGCCCAACACCCTCGTGGGCCCCCTGTTGCTCCACCGACGTACTCCTCCTATATATACCTACGTACCCCGAAATGATCAGATACGGAGCCAAAACACTAATTCCACCGCGTAACTTTCTGTATCCACGAGATCCCATCTTGGGACCTGTTTCGGAGCTCCGCCGGAGGGGGCATTGATCACGGAGGGCTTCTACATCAACACCATAGCCCCTCCGATGAAGTGTGAGTAGTTCACCTCAGACCTACGGGTCCATAGTTATTAGCTAGATGGCTTCTTCTCTCTTTTTGGATCTCAATACAATGTTCTCCCCCTCTCTTGTGGAGAACTATTCGATGTAATCTTCTTTTTGCGGTGTGTTTGTTGAGACCGATGAATTGTGGGTTTATGATCAAGTCTATCTATGAACAATATTTGAATCTTCTCTGAATTGTTTTATGTATGATTGGTTATCTTTGAAAGTCTCTTCGAATTATCAGTTTGGTTTGGCCTACTAGATTGATCTTTCTTGCAATGGGAGAAGTGCTTAGCTTTGGGTTCAATCTTGCGGTGTCCTTTCCCAGTGAAAGTAGGGGCAGCAAGGCACGTATTGTATTGTTGCCATCAAGGATAACAAGATTGGGTTTTCATCATATTGCATGAGTTTATCCCTCTACATCATGTCATCTTGCTAAAGGCGTTACTCTGTTTTTAACTTAATACTCTAGATGCATGCTGGATAGCGGTCGATGAGTGGAGTAATAGTAGTAGATGCAGGCAGGAGTCGGTCTACTTGTCTCGGGCGTGATGCCTATATACATGATCATGCCTATATATTCTCAGAACTATGCTCAATTCTGTCAATTGCTCAACAGTAATTTGTTCACCCACCGTAGAATACTTATGCTCTCGAGAGAAGCCACTAGTGAAACCTACTCAGTTATTTCCTTTGATTTTTTACTTTGCTTTTACTTTACTTTGCATCTTTATCACAAAAATACCAAAAATATTATCTTATCATATCTATCAGATCTCACTTTCGTAAGTGGCTGTGTTGGGATTGACAACCCCTTATCGTGTTGGTTGCGAGGATTTATTTGTTTTGTGAAGGTGCGAGGGACTGGCACATAGCCTCCTACTGGATTGATACCTTAGTTCTCAAAACTGAGGGAAATACTTACGCTACTTTGCTGCATCATCCCTTCCTATTCGGGGAAAACCAATGTAGTGCTCAAGAGGTAGCAGGCACTTCTATATTTTAGAACCCAGTATACATTTCCCTGTATTTTTCTCCCAGTTCCAACAGGGACATATCAATGATGTTTCTTGCTTTATCCTACTCATACTCTGAACAATGTTGATCTTACATTAACAATGCATGTCCTTTTTGATATGATGTAGTGTCCCTACAATTACTGCCCTTTGTAATCACACCACCTTTGCCAAAAACAGGAAAGCACAACTGGTTCCTCGCTTGATCAGACGACGGCAAAAGACTGATGATCATTCAGACACTGAGCCAGAAAAGTTGTATTGCAAAAACCCCACTATATACAAGCACCGCGAAATACGTGAGTATCCGGACAGTGGCTGTTACGTCTATGAGCAGGATACCAGCTTGTTGGGGCCTTCAGGATTTTTTAGTTGGACGCAGGTAAACAGCCTTGGTTCACACTCTCTGTTTCTCGGACTCAATTATCCGATTAACCAGGAGATCACCGTTGGCAAGGACCTTGATGGCAGAGAGGCTCTGTTTGCTATGGAAAACTGTGTCTACACGGCGAGCCCTAGGAGTTCGGGAGCAAACTCCCCTGATTGTCAACGATACAGACTGCGGCCAAAAGAAGGTGAGAATGACAAAGGCATCCAGATTAACTTTGATCCTTGGATGTCTCAATTACGACAGGCAATGATGTGGTTCAAGCATTCAGGTTGATAGGTAATTGTGTTGTTGTGTCGAAAGGGTGGAGTACTGGTGTCTCCTGATCATTGGTCGCTGAAGCGGGGCTGTAAATTATGATGGTGTTAGATCATCTCTTCGAATGACTTTGTTTTCTTTGCTGCTTGTTCTGCATGGGTAGTTCTTTCTTTTGTTATGCATATTCCTTGTCACTTGGTCATCGTCCTATATGTCACTCTTACTATGTAATAGTTGCCTCTGTTTAGAATGTCATTCTCGTCTGGATCACGAGAGTCTGAGCGCTACAGATGGGTGCGTTTTGGTGGTGTAGCAAGACTTCTTATGAACTATCATGTCTTGTTGTTTATGTCAGTAGTAGTCACTAGTCAGTGTTTGAATGTTGTATATATCATTGTTTCAAACTGTTTATTGTCTCGAACTACTGGTGGGCTAAATGAGGGCATCACCATTCTCTAGTGTTCAAAGTGTATCTCCTTTTTTCAAGTTATATAATTTGAGCTCAGTGCATTTTCGATGAAGTACACTTGTTTGGGCCAGTGAGGTGTCGTTGAATACGGACCAAGTAGTAACGCAATGCCAAATAGGTCAATTATAACTCTCTGGATGGGTTCTCAAAATATCCTCAAAAAAAGGTCGGGCTCTCCAAAAAATAAAGAATAAGGACTCTTAGGCCGACATGTGGGCGCCACCGGTGTTTTCGTTTGCTTGTGCGCCGAGAGCATATTTTCATGTGTTCGAAATCCATGCTACCTTTTCATCCCCAATCTCTCGCCCCTCCCCCACCTCTGGAATCTTGATTCCTACTCCAGTTCCCCCAAATCCCCCTCCTGTACTACCTGTACTCAAGCGCACTATCATGTCACCGGTCAACGCGGATCTCCGAGCCGGAGATCCTGAGGTCCGTCCTGCCTTTGGTCACTGCATGCTGTCGCTTAATAGTGGCATGGCGGCGCTTGATGACGAGTTTACCGGCAAAGTGCTGATGGTAACCATCAATGGCGACCGGCCTCCTGTCTCGCTAGAATACCTTGTCAAAGCTCTTGGCATTGCGCACGATATCCAAATAAGTCTTGCTCGTCGAAGTCTGTCCGGCACCGGCTGATTTCTTCGTCAGGTTCCGGAAAACTTTTGACTACAGTCGTGTGTTTGAATCTTCCCGACGTTTGTTCTGTGATGGCGCGCTGGTGAGCTTTGATCGGTGGCACATAGAATGGTGCTCGGTGCCCTCTGAGCTTGAGTTTTTAACAAAGCTTACCTTCCACGGCATGCCTCGACGTGCTTGGAACAGCGAGTCCATGAATGAGCTTCGTCGCCACCAAGGCCGCCGCGGACCACGTTAGGGATGTACCTGTATCGAGTGTTCGTGCATGTCGAAGAATTGGTCAATCCATCAATCGAAGTCCTGCCGCCGGCGCTGGTGCCAGGGTCCGTCGACGACGTCCATTACAGGAGTCAACGTCAGACTTTCCCCGTGTTCCTTGGAACGATGGATGGCACAGGGCCTACTCCATCACGCGGCAGAGGCCACTACTTCTTTGGGAGAAGAGGCAGTGCTGGCTACCTGGATGTGCTCTAATTTGAGGTAGCAACTGAATCTTGTCAGATACTAGTTAAATCTGAGCTATGGGTGTGAAGCACTAATGTGCCAGTACATTTGATTGTGACCTGTTCGAATTTTTTACCTGAACTCTGTTTATAAAGGGCTATACGTCAACTTAATGTGCTAGCAGAACTTATTGTGTTGTCCGTCTGTTTTCTTTGCACAACATTCAAGATATTTCCCCGTCATTGATAAATACGATGAACCGTTATGTATGAGTTCGTTGGTTTCAACATAGCCCTACCCATAGCGATCCACTGCTTCCATCCTGATTGTGCCGCCTGCGTGAAATTTTTGTATGCAAGTTCGGTACGTGATGTAACATGTGTGAATGGGGTACGTGATGTAACATGTGTGAATGTGTAGTTGATGCATTTGGTGGGGCCTAGAGAGGTATGTGTGTGTATTACGTATTCGAGAGAGGCATGGATAGAGGGGCTGACGGGGGGGCGTGGGAGAGATAGCACGAGAAATGAGAGTGGTCTAGAGAGAGAGAGACGAATATGACGTCACGACAAGAGATTCCATTCCCTTGAGTGTGTATATGAAAGGGGGGAGGGAATAGAGGCACCAAGAGAAATTTTCTATGTGTGTGGTGTTTGTGTTGGTATGTGTGGGTGTGAGAAGATAATGAGACGTGGGGGCAGAGGGTGTGTCATCGCGTGAGGTCCGGTGGGTCGAGGTGAGGCCCTTCGTTCGGTTCCGTCCTGCACCACATTGGTCGGCTCGTGACACATTTAGGAAGACCCATGGATGACTAGTCGTACAAGACAAAGATAGCAGAATTGTGAAGGACTTTGTGTCCACCGACAAAGCCGGCTAGGATTTGTAACCCTAGGTTCTCGGACTAAGGTAACCCCTTTATCTCTGATATTACTATTCATCCAAATTAACTTTAAGGGGCATCCTACAGAATGCTCTGCTAGAATCATACTCGTCGATTAGGAAGAGAGGTGTGAGACAATGCGTGAGAGATAGGTGTGAAGATAATGTGCGTACATGAGACACGTAGGCAGGTCCATGTATATAGAAAGGATCGATGAGGATTGTGCGTGTGTATGTTTGCGAGAGGAATAGTGCTTGTGATAAAGGTTAGTGAAAACAGTTGTAAATGGTTACGAGAGGGAGGGAGGGTTATATCTAGAGCATGTGTGCCAGAAAGAAACCCCGGGAGAGAGTGTGTGAGCATGTGTGAGAGACCACCGATGGAGAGTGAAACTACACGTAAAAGACTGCTCTACACATCGGTTAAAGATATAAATTGTATCCAAATATTAGGATGGGATCAGGATATTTGCAATTCATGTAAGGAGCGGTCATTTATCCATCAGACATCTAGATTCTATCGAATTTGAGCATGTCTATGTTATTATTCGACACAATTGATCCACATAGTTAGTATTTTGAACTCCAGACAATGCATCACTTTAGCTATCGAATATAAACATGAGTATAGTTCATGTTGTGTGTGTAAATCACATTATAAATATGAAAGTTACACAATGGACATTATAAATAGCTACCTATGAACTAGCATGCATTTGAATTCAACTTAAGGTTGTTTAAAAAAATCGCATTCAACATGAAGTCCATTCTATTATTTGAATTTGATATCATGGCATTTGTAAACCATACCTAAATTATGGGGGCACCAATCTTTGCTCTGATTTTGTACATAATAGCATATGTAGTCGTGTACAAAATAGATTCAAATTTAGCTCCTCCATTCCAAAATAATCATAGTTATAGGATTTTCAAGTGTCAAATTTTCAAAAAGAAGCGGATAATTTAATGAGGTTTTCAAACATACAAGGTCAAGTATAACGTTTTCTATTTAGGTCAATCCTCATAGTTCAAGAGTACTCTAAACGTGAATGCTTGTGTTTCAAAATTTCGGACGAAGCGTCAAAAGAGCCTCTACTCGCCCGAAACCGCGTGAGACCAATGTTTGGTAGTACAAGGAAATTACTCTTCTAATAACTCCGACCCGTGAAACCTACCGGCCCGACATCCAAAGGTCTAAACCGGGGTAGGTTTGTAGCTTCATCTAGACGCCATGCAACCGCATCTGAAAAACATTCATAAACAATGGCCGCCTAAGAACACATGCGCGCGGCCGAAATCGCTCCCGCCCACTATTTGGGACACCTGGGATTACCATCCTACCCCCGACCCGCATTAGGTCCAAAATTTAAGAGGGTGGGCAAAGTTTGTACTTTCCCCAAATTTCAAACAAGCGTGTCCCATCTTATGTTCAAAAAAGCCAAAAACAAGCGCGTCCCAGACCGAAACATGGTCCCCCCCACACGTCCGATTCCCCATTCGTACTCCATGGGCGCCAAAACTACCTCTCCACCAGCCGCGAAACCCCGGCATCCTCCATCCGCCACCCCATCCCACCCATCAACCACCGCCCTCCTCCATCACGCCGGAGCCGATACCCCGACGTCGTCGTCCACCGCAACCTCAACCACAACGCCCTCCACGGCTAGTAGTTGAAGCCGAGGCCAAGCCGTCCGTACCCGAGCCAGTTCAACCACGCCGTCCTGCGCCTCACCGCTGCCGCTCCAACTTCGCCACCCACCACCGCACCGGAGCTGTTCCTGCTATGCCATCCTTCACCGCCTCGGATCTGCTTCCCCTCCACCGACATACGGCCACGGCAACAAAGTCAACAATTTGGCCATGGGTTCATCCAAGCCTGCACCCTCCAGAACATCGGTTTCCCCGGTAAAAAGAAGAAGATCGGCGTGACATGTGGAGGTGACCACACCGGCAACCGAAAAAGGTACTCCACTTCCCTTATTCATGCAAATCTTACGTCTCTGCTTGCATGGTATTCATCCCACAGAAGACACTAGTTGACCGCTTCTTCTTAATACTAGATGTTCCTAGTAACTCGCGATGCATAAGGTTTCTCCTCATATACTATTTCACCTTAGCTAGAGGTTCGTCGCCCCCCTGAATTTCAATTAACGAAAGCATTCCCAATTAACGGAAGTATTCCCCGGCATAACAGGGGCTAGTACGCCTATTACGCCGGGGAGGCAACGCCTTGGCGTTTATCTTAGGGGCGTGTGCGTCCTAGAGGTAGTGGCACCCGATCTGGAGATCGGCCGGGATTAAAGGGATGGCCTGGGGGCACTGCCAAGCACGGCGGTGGTGTGAGGTCGATGGGAGGGCGGGGTGGCGGAGGCAGGGGTCTGGGCCAGTGGTCGCGGGCAGTTCGAGAAAGATCGTCAACAGTGACTGGCGGGAGGTAGACGAAGGCCATCTGCCCATTCCTTATAGATCGGACGGTTCATTAAAACAATCGACTGGCCTATTTATTTTCAGTCGACTGTTATCTTAGATATGACCACATGTGGTGGTGTGCTGGAGGAGTACCTGCATTTCCTGTGCTCATATATTACAAAATCATATAGAGTAGAATCTAATTTTCTTTGCCATGCAATGTTGTACAGCTATCATATGTCTCCTGTCATTTATTTTTCAGCCACCTGCTATCTGCTACTTTTACAGTGCACTAGTTCTTCACACACTTCACCCTTACTCTCACTATTGTGTTTTTATGCACGGGTATTTTAGACTCTGCTGCCATGAGAGAAGCCAAAAAGAAAAGAGAGAAGTCGCTCCAGCTTTGTATGCGGGTAGGCAAGACACGTTACAGCGCTATAAAGGGTGCAGTGTCAGCATATGGAGACGGTAAACGTAGCTCTGGAGTTGATGACCTCGCTCACAATGAACCACCATCCTAGGTGCTTGCTTTAACTTCGCGATGTCATATGTGGTTGCATGTTCCATATGGTGTATAGCTTGTATTCGAAAGGCCGAAGTCCGTAAGATAAGGAAAGATATATTTTTTACATGAACCACCATCCCGTGAGCACCAGAAGACAAATAACTAGTCAGGGCACTGGCCGAGCCAGTGACAAGCCCAGCAAAGATAGGCATCACCTGGAAGGCAACTACAAAGCTGCGATGGTGGCGAATCAGCCCGCCTCCCACCAGGCTCTCAGGTCCTAGCTGATCATGCTCACCACTCCAGCCAGATGTCTAGCTTGTATTGCTTCCAATTTGGTTAAATTGCATCTGCTTAGCTTACACATTATACCTTTTAATATGACATGCCTTTATGTTTTTCGTACATACTAGTACATCTGCGTATTAACCATGTTCTTACATCAAACTAATGTTCTTGTGTATCCCTCATCAATCACTTATGACGAGGCAGGCAGGCAAGGGGACTACTCCTCATTGAAAGAATGCAGCGTCAGCCTCCCAACATGACTCTCAAGAAACAGAAATGCTAGATGAAGATAGTGAACGTAGCTCTATAGTTGATTACAGCATTTCCCCTACACTAGCATCGCAGGTGCTTCCTCTAACTTGGCAGCGTGATATGTGGTTGCATGTTGCATATGGTGTCTAGATTGTAATTCTTCCAATCTGGTTAAACTGCATGTGCTAGTATTCTTAGCTTATACATTATATCTGTTAATGTGACATGCCTTCCTGTATTTAGTACATAGTACATCTGTCTATTAAGCATGTCCTTACATAAAACTATTGTTTTTTTGTATCCCGCATCAATCAACATGATGAGACACCTTTAGTATATGCAGTGTGATATTAGTTGCATCTTTCATATGATTTATAGCATGCGCTGCTTCTAATTTGTTGAAATTCCATTTATGATGGGACGCTTTTAACTTGGCAGAGTCATATTGGGTGCATATTTCATGTGGTGTCTAGCTTGCATTGCTACTTATTTGCTGGAATGGTTTCTGCTTAGTTTACACAAACAGTTGTCAACATGCCATGCCGTCCTGTTTTTCATACATATTCCATCCTGGTATCATGTGTTTGCCTTACATCAAAGTAGTGATTGTCAGTATCATGCATGAATGGGTTTTGAAGAGAGAATTTTATTGCTTTTTCTTGTCGGTTTTACTTGACAATTCAAAATCAATAAAGCGGAAGGAAGTTAGCAAGGCAATGGATAAAGGTGCTCCTTCCGAACGGAGGGCCTCTACAGTTCCTACTCCTCCACACCCCAGGATGATTTCCAAGAGAACACATGCATAGACACTCAACAAAGCTGTGTTTATGATGAGCACGTCTCCCTTAGTGCAGCATCACCGGTGCTCCCTCTAACTTGCCACTATTATATGTGGTTGCATGTTATGTGTGATGTCTAGCTTGTATTGCTTCTAATTTTGTTGAATTCCATCTGCTTACTTTACACATTATACTTGAATAAGACACATGTTCCTGTTTCTAGAACATACAATATCTGTCTATCACACCATGTTCTTACATCAAATTACTACTGTTGTGTAACCTGCAACAATCACTTACCATAAGACATGTTTGACTTTGGAGTGTGATATAGGTTACATCTCACATTCTTTTCTAGCTTGTACTACCAATTTGTTGAAATGACACTTATGACAAGACAATTTTAACTTGGTAGAGTGATATTCGTTGCATCTTTCATATGGTGTCTAGCTTTCATTGCTTCTAATTTGTTGAAATGCCTTCTCCTTAGTTTACACATCATAAGCTGTGAATATGCAATGCTGTGAATATGCAATGGCACTAATGACGAGAGACCTCTAACATGGTAGTGTGATGTTGTTTACATCTTGCATATGATTTATTTCTTGTATTGCTTCACATTTGTTTAAACGCCATTTATGATGAGACACTGTTAACTTGGCAGAGCGATATTTGTAGCATCTTTCATATGGTGTCTACCCTCCATTGCATTGCTTCTAATTTGGTGAAATGTCTTCTTCTTAGTTTACACGTCATAGTTCTGGTTATCTCTTCCGTCCTATTTTTCATACATATTACATCGTCCTATCATGTGGTTGTCTAACATCAAAGTTCAGTTCGTCTGCATCACACATCAATTTGTTCTGAAGAACTAAATTGTTATTCATTTTTCTTGTCGGCTTGACTTAACATGGCACAGACAAAGAGGAAGAAACACAGAATGGCAGGGAATGAGAAGCGGATGAATCCTGCAGATTCTGCTGGTACTAATGGTGCAATAGAAGGTCAAAGTCCAGCGGAAAATTCTACAAACACGGCATCCCATGCTACACGAGTTGCAAAACAAGCAAAACAGAAACAAATAGCTGCCACCAAACAGGCAGAGAAAGCCCTAGTTCTTGCAACACCTACCATAGTACTACCAGCTGCACGACTTACTCGTGCGTCAACTGAGCTAGCAGCACGTTCCCAAGCTCCCTTGCGACCTAACACTACTTCCCAAGCACTCTTGACAGAAGACGAGTTGGCAATATCAGATGAACCTTGTGAGCTTCAACAGCAAGAAGGTAGTTGCTGGAGTCAAGTTACAGTTGCATGCTTCTTTATATGTAGTCTCACAGTTTGATGTACACTAACACTTCCTATGTTCGTTGTTGGACTAGAACCTAGGCGCAAGAGGAAATAAACATCAGGGATAATGCTCGATAGGTTAACTAAATCTAGAGGAGGAAGAATGGAGATCCGTTTTGAGGCAGGTTTACAAAAGCCACGTGATGCTACAGAGTCAGCCAAGTTAGTATCCGAGGTAGCAGTTGCCATTAGGTGTCATGTACGTATCCTCCCAACATGGATTCAGTACAGGAATGACAAAGACGAAACCCAGTTCAACACCTTCCTCGACTATTTATCTGTAAGTATGGTTATGTATGGAAACTAGTAATATCGTCTTGCTCTGTCCCATACTTTCTTGGTTGCTGATAATGAGACTCCCATAATTTTCAACAGATGAGGTTCAAGTTGGATAGCCAAGATGATGCAACCAGACATGCTTGGACCCATGTTTTGAAGTCTGCTCTGCGACAATATTGGTATAACTTGAGGAAAACTCACTTTGAAGGCAAGGCTAATAGTGAACTTTCCCAAACATCTCAACTGGAAAATATATCGGATGAAGACTGGAGGGGCCTTGTTAAACACTGGTCTGATCCGATCACATGTTGAAGTCCTATTTACGCATGTCCCACACAAATCTATCTTCTTGTAGGTGAACTGTTCAAAAACAAGGCCAACCGTACGAAAGTGAAATTCCAACAGACAACAGGATCTCGTAGCTATATTGCACACTGCGAGGCTCTTGCAATTACCTGTCGTTTCACTCTTTTCGTTGTACCATATTATTAGATCTATATTGACTTGTTCGAAATGCAGAGAAAGCCCACAAGGACCAAAAAGTACCTGAACCAAATGATGTGGAAATCTTCAAGGACTGTCACACCAGCAAGAAGAAGGGCATGACTACACCAGTCAAAGTCGATGTTGTAAGTCCTTAATCCTCATGCCTTTTAACTACTACTTACTCTGACTTGTGCCTTGAACTAAATGGTTTACAGCCAATGTCTATTACTATTTTCAATTTTATACACAATTGTCTTAGATTATCATTGCACCTTACAAGGTTTAAACGAGAGGAGTGATGTTTCTTTGATCTTGACCCGTAATCTAGTTTCGTGCTGGACTTGCCACACAATGTTACAATTGCCTGTTTGTCTGTTCTGAGTTCTTTTGTGATATGAATGATGTCATACTGTGCTTACCGTATTATAAACTTCGTCTCTTTATCCTTAGCCCTCAATACAATATGAAGAAATAGACAATACATTAGCGATGGTACATGGTCATATGTTTGGAACATGGTTTTATTATGTACTTTGCAATAAAATACAACTAATATTTTACATGGGTTCACCAGAATAAGTTCTGTATATAGACCAAAGCTATTTTGTTTGGTTTTGATACCTCCTTAATATCTTCTGTTCTGGTATGTAAAACCTCAACTTTTCAGCGAGCTGTGGAAAAAATGGTGGAACCGCTACCTTCCGAAGGTGGCGAGGCAACTATAACCACAATGTCATCTCTTGCTGCAGTGGGTCAGTACCTGTCCACTAACAGTGGCAAAAGCATGTTCCTGCATAATACTGGGTTGGTTGTTAAGGCAATATCGTCCAAACTGCCTCATGATCAAGATATGCAAGCTCAAAGCAATGTTGTATCTGTGCTCCAGACACAAGTCCATTCCAAAACAGAGACCCTTTGTGAAACAAGGAGAAACATTGCTCAATGTCGTCAAGATATGTATGGTTTTGAAACAAGACTATCAGACATTTGCTATGTTGTTCAGGAGCCTAGGGGAAATGAAGGTGAGGGTTATGGTGCTCCATCAGACAATACAACATGAAAACGTAACAGTCAGGTCAAATGAATTGAGCTTCTGAACTTCTGGGTGCATTTATCTGCTAGACTGTTAAGTTTTATGCCAACCTTCCTTTTGTTATATAGTTGTAATTTGTTTTGGTGCGATACAAAATTTATTCTTAATGTGCAGCCACCGGCTGAAGAAAACAGCAAGCCATTTTTGTATAGTGTAAGGTGTTCCCTATATTTGCACTGGTGGCGATCTTTGATGCCGAGTGGATGTAATCTGTGCAATCGCCTTAATAGCCTAGCGTTAGTTTCGGCCTTATTTATCTCCTAGTCTTCTTTTTCCCTGGTTTTCTAGTGGCCGCAACTACCATGGGCCATATACGGGGCGTAGGATCCATGGGTCTCCTACGGGTCGTCGATAAATGGGCCTGTAATCGGTGGGCCTTGGGCCGTCGGATAAATGGGTCTACATGGGCCGTAATCGGGCATAATTGGTATCGGCCCAGCACGGTAACAGGCCATAGGACAGCAAAGGCTTAATTCTGACACATGCATAACGGGTCATTAATGGGCCAGAATATAGGACGGGCTGGAAACGGTGCAACGGGTTAACAGGCCAGAAACAGGCCGACTCTTTCCATGGGCCGAATTTGGCCCATTAGGGTAACAGGCCAGTAACGGGCCCACTCTTGCCATGGGCCGAATTTGGCCGATTAGGGGAACAGGCCAGTAACGGGCCGACTCTTGCCATGGGCCGAATTTGGCCCATTAGGGGAACAGCCCAATAACGGGCCGGAAGTAATCGAGGGCCGAAAAGGAGCCCAAGAACGTATGGGCCGTCAATAGGCCGAAAGCTAACATGGGCTGGAAACGGCCCATGTAAATCACAGGTCGTTAACGGGTATAAAGAAAATTACTATTCATTATGGGCTAGAGTCATCGTGGGCCTGTAAAGGGCGAAAGATACGAAGGCCTCATATGGGCCGAAAGATGTCGTGGGCCATACATGGGCCGAAAGTGAAATGGGCTGGTGTTATATTCGATGGCCCACATGACGTTGTTGGGCCGATTTCCTTTAGGGACTAACGGGCCGTAAAATGGGCTATTTGCGAAGAGACAATTAACAGGCTTTTCATGGGCCAGCCCGTTAACTTTTGACCAAGTCAAACGGGCCGGCTTTGTAAGCTAAATGGGCCAGTGGTGGGCCGTGGCACGTGTGGACATATCATAGGCACCTATCTGACCCACTGACGAGCTGACACGTGTTTCATCCGGCCAATAAGAATTTACACGTGGAAATTTCCCATCGGTCGGGGCTGTTAACGGGTTATCGGATCCAAAACCTGACCCGATAGCTTAACGGCGTTCCGTTACGGTGGATGCCACATGTCGGTCACCCTTGACGAAAGCACTTCTGTGACGTGCGATTTATCGTCATGGAAGTGGACACTTCCGTGATGATAATTTTGGTAATGTCATGGAACACTTCTGCGACAGCACAGGTATGACTATCTTGATTCTGTCATAAAATCGTCATGGATGTACATGCATGACAAAAAACGCGACCTACTGTGACAAACACGTATCATCACGGAAGTGTATTTTTTTGTAGTGCGACTTGCCGTCTGAGGCGTTGGCGAGGCCCAAGTGGGACACCCCATTCAACCGGGCGTTGAACATATTGAAACGACTCTAGGTGGACACTCGGCTGTTGTATGGACGCGCGCAAGGTGTCGGAGACGAGGTTAACTGAAGAAAACATCGACAAGAAGATTGAGCTTGTAGTTGAGAAGAAATCAGTTGAGACAGTCGCAACAGCGGTAGCTGCAGCAAAACAGGTGGTTGCAGATATGTCCAGTGCCTTGGTTCCGGCCATTTTCAATTGGAGCACGCAAAATCCAGAAAAAAATGCAGCGGAATTTCCCCTTGCCAACTTCTTCGGGAGAAGCTCCACTAGCGTTGCACCAGCACCAGCACCTGCTCCGGCACCGGCTCCCGCACCTGCTCCGGTACCGGCTCCGGCACCGGACGTGCTCGGTGGTGATTCATCTTTGGCTGAGCTCGATGCCGTCACGGTATCTCTCACACCGGCCCTCTTCAATAAATGTATAATCTCCCGTTTCCGTTGCCTTTTGGATGTCTCACGTCGCAGACATGTCTTTGCAGGCCAACGTAACCCCGTGCACCATATTGTACACCATCGGCGACTAGAAGGTGGACGTGGGGAAGGCGACGATAATGAAGCCGAAAGAACCATTGTTCCACGGCCGGCCGATCCCCCCGGACGTCTTCAAGGTTTCCGTGGCCAGTGTCAAACCGGGCCATGAGAATTTGGCTCCTCTAGTACTAGGGGGAATGACGACAAGACCCCACGGCGGCTTGGTGATTGCAATGGGTGGGTCCTGTTGTCGCCAAAGATTCTACTTCGTCTGGAGGCGGCCGGGAGGACACCCACGAGCACGTGGTTAGGTATGAACATCAACACCCCACCACCTATTGGGTTTCGTAGTAATTTCAAAAAATTTCCTACGCACACGCAAGATCATGGTGATGCATAGCAACGAGAGGGGGAGAGTGTGATCTACGTACCCTTGTAGATCGACAACGGAAGCGTTAGCACAACGCGGTTGATGTAGTCGTATGTCTTCACGGCCCGACCGATCAAGCACCGAAACTATGGCACCTCCGAGTTTTAGCACACGTTCAGCTCGATGACGATCCCCCGGACTCCGATCCAGCAAAGTGTCGGGGAAGAGTTCCGTCAGCACGACAGCGTGGTGACGATCTTGATGTACTATAGTCGCAGGGCTTCGTCTAAGCACCGCTACAATATTATCGAGGATTATGGTGGAAGGGGGCACCGCACACGGCTGAGAATATGATCACGTGGATCAACTTGTGTGTCTAGGGGTGCCCCTTGCCTCCGTATATAAAGGATCCAAGGGGGGGTGCGGCCGGCCCTAGTAGGAGGCGCGCAGGAGGAGTCCTACTCCTACCGGGAGTAGGACTCCCCTCCCTTTCCATGTCCATGTAGGAGAGGGGGAAGGAGAGAAGGAAAAAGGGGGGGCGCCGCCCCTCCCTCCTTGTCCAATTCGGACTAGGGGGAGAGGGGGCGCGCGGCCTGCCCTGGCAGCACCTCCTCTTCTCCACTTTAGACCCATGAGGCCCATTAACCCCCCCGGGGGGTTCCGGTAACCCCCCGGTGCTCCGATTTTATCCGAAACTTCCCCGGAACACTTCCGGTGTGTGAATATAGCCATCCAATATATCAATCTTTATGTCTCGACCATTTCGAGACTCCTTGTTATCTCCGTGATCACATCCGGGACTCCGAACTAACTTCGGTACATCAAAACTCATAAACTCATAATATAACTGTCATCGAAACCTTAAGCGTGTGGACCCTACCGGTTCGAGAACAATGTAGACATGACCGAGACACGTCTCCAGTCAATAACAAATAGCAGAACCTGGATGCTCATATTGGCTCCTACATATTCTACGAAGATCTTTTATCGGTCAGACCGCATAACAACATACGTTGTTCCCTTTGTCATCGGTATGTTACTTGCCCGAGATTCGATCGTCGGTATCCCATACCTAGTTCAATCTCGTTACCGGCAAGTCTCTTCACTCGTTCCGTAATACATCATCTCACAACTAACTCATTAGTTGCAATGCTTGCAAGGCTTATGTGATGTGTATTACCGAGAGGGCCCAGAGATACCTCTCCGACAATCAGAGTGACAAATCCTAATCTCGAAATACGCCAACCCAACATGTACCTTTGGAGACACCTGGAGAGCACCTTTATAATCACCCATTTACGTTGTGACGTTTGGTAGCACACAAAGTGTTCCTCCGGCAAACGGGAGTTGCATAATCTCATAGTCATAAGAACATGTATAAGTCATGAAGAAAGCAATAGCAACATACTAAACGATCGGGTGCTAAGCTAATGGAATGGGTCATGTCAATCAGATCATTCACCTAATGATGTGATCCCGTTAATCAAATAACAACTCTTTGTTCATGGTTAGGAAACATAACCATCTTTGATTAACGAGCTAGTCAAGTAGAGGCATACTAGTGACACTCTGTTTGTCTATGTATTCACACATGTATTATGTTTCCGGTTAATACAATTCTAGCATGAATAATAAACATTTATCATGATATAAGGAAATAAATAATAACTTTATTATTGCCTCTAGGGCATATTTCCTTCAGTCTCCCACTTGCACTAGAGTCACTAATCTAGATTACACAGTAATGATTCTAACACCCATGGAGCCTTGGTGCTGATCATGTTTTGCTCATGGAAGAGGCTTAGTCAACGGGTCTGCAACATTCAGATCCGTATGTATCTTGGAAATCTCTATGTCTCCCACCTGGACTAGATCCCGGATGGAATTGAAGCGTCTCTTGATGTGCTTGGTTCTCTTGTGAAATCTGGATTGCTTTGCCAAGGCAATTGCACCAGTATTGTCACAAAAGATTTTCATTGGATCCGATGCACTAGGTATGACACCTAGATCGGATATGAACTCCTTCATCCAGACTCCTTCATTTGCTGCTTCCGAAGCAGCTATGTACTCCGCTTCACATGTAGATCCCGCTACAACGCTTTGTTTAGAACTGCACCAACTGAGAGCTCCACCGTTTAATGTAAACACGTATCCGGTTTACGATTTAGAATCGTCTGGATCTGTGTCAAAGTTTGCATCAACGTAACCTTTTACGATGAGCTCTTTGTCACCTCCATATATGAGAAACATATCCTTAGTCCTTTTCAGGTATTTCAGGATGTTCTTGACCGCTGTCCAGTGATCCACTCCTGGATCACTTTGGTACCTCCCTGCTAGACTTATAGCAAGGCACACATCAGGTCTGGTACACAGCATTGCACACATGATAGAGCCTATGGCTGAAGCATAGGGAACATCTTTCATTTTCTCTCTATCTTCTGCAGTGGTCGGGCATTGAGTCTTACTCAACTTCACACCTTGTAACACAGGCAAGAACCCTTTCTTTGCTTGATCCATTTTGAACTTCTTCAAAACTTTGTCAAGGTATGTGCTTTGTGAAAGTCCAATTAAGCATCTTGATCTATCTCTATAGATCTTAGTGCCTAATATGTAAGTAGCTTCACCGAGGTCTTTCATTGAAAAACTCTTATTCAAGTATCCCTTTATGCTATCCAGAAATTCTATATCATATCCAGTTAGTAATATGTCATCCACATATAATATCAGAAATGCTACAGAGCTCCCACTCACTTTCTTGTAAATACAGGCTTCTCCAAAAGTCTGTATAAAACCAAATGCTTTGATCACACTATCAAAGCATTTATTCCAACTCCGAGAGGCTTGCACCAGTCCATAAATGGATCGTTGGAGCTTGCACACTTTGTTAGCTCCCTTTGGATCGACAAAACCTTCTGGTTGCATCATATACAACTCTTCTTCCAGAAATCCATTCAGGAATGCAGTTTTGACATACATCTGTCAAATTTCATAATCATAAAATGTGGCAATTGCTAACATGATTCGGACAGACTTAAGCATCGCTACGGGTGAGAAGGTCTCATCGTAGTCAATCCCTTGAACTTGCCGAAAACCTTTTGCGACAAGTCGAGCTTTGTAGACAGTAATTTTACCGTCAGCGTCAGTCTTCTTCTTGAAGATCCATTTATTCTCAATTGCTTGCCGATCATCGGGCAAGTCAACCAAAGTCCGTACTTTGTTCTCATACATGGATCCCATCTCAGATTTCATGGCTTCAAGCCATTTTGCAGAATCTGGGCTCACCATCGCTTCTTCATAGTTCGTAGGTTCATCATGATCTAGTAGCATGACTTCCAGATCAGGATTACCGTACCACTCTGGCGCGGATCTCACTCTGGTTGATCTACGAGGTTTAGTAGTATCTTATTCTGAAGTTTCATGATCATCATCATTAGCTTCCTCACTAACTGGTGTAGGTGTCAGTGAAACAGTTTTCTGTGATGCACTACTTTCCAATAAGGGAGCAGGTACAGTTACCTCGTCAAGTTCTACTTTCGTCCCACTCACTTCTTTCGAGAGAAACTCCTTCTCCAGAAAGTTTCTGAATTTAGCAACAAAAGTCTTGCCTTCGGATCTGTGATAGAAGGTGTATCCAATAGTTTCCTTTGGATATCCTATGAAGACACATTTCCCCGATTTGGGTTCGAGTTTATCAGGTTGAAGATTTTTCACATGAGCATCGCAGCCCCAAACTTTCAGAAACGACAACTTTGGTTTCTTGCCAAACCACAGTTCATAAGGCGTCGTCTCAACGGATTTTGATGGTGCCCTATTTAACGTGAATGTGCCCGTCTCTAGAGCGTATCCCCAAAACGATAATGGTAAATCAGTAAGAGACATCATAGATCGCACCATATGTAGTAAAGTACGATTACGACGTTCGGACACACCATTACGCTGTGGTGTTCCGGGTGGCGTGAGTTGCGGAACTATTCCACAATTTTTCAAATGTACACCAAACTCGTAACTCAAATATTCTCCTCCACGATCAGATCGTAGGAATTTTATTTTCTTGTTACGATGATTTTCTACTTCACTCTGAAATTCTTTGAACTTTTCAAATGTTTCAGACTTGTGTTTCATTAAGTAGATATACCCATATGTGCTTAAGTCATCTGTGAAAGTGAGAAAATAACGATATCCGCCACGAGCCTCAATATTCATCGGACCACATTCATCTGTATGTATGATTCCCAACAAATCTGTTGTTCTCTCCATAGTACCGGAGAATGGTGTTTTAGTCATCTTGCCCATGAGGCACGGTTCACAAGTACTAAGTGATTCATAATCAAGTGGTTCCAAAATTCCATCAGTATGGAGTTTCTTCATGCGCTTTACACCGATATGAGCTAAACGGCAGTGCCACAAATAAGTTGCACTATCATTATCAACTCTGCATCTTTTGGCTTCAACACTATGAATATGTGTGTCACTACTATCGAGATTCAGTAAAAATAGACCACTCTTTAAGGGTGCATGACCATAAAAGATATTACTGATATAAATAGAACAACCATTATTCTCAGATTTAAATGAATAACCGTCTCGCATCAAACAAGATCCAGATATAATGTTCATGCTTAACGCTGGCACCAAATAACAATTATTTAGTTCTAATATTAATCCCGAAGGTAGATGTAGAGGTAGTGTGCCGACTGCGATCACATCGACTTTGGAACCGTTTCCCACGCGCATCGTCACCTCGTCCTTAGCCAATCTTCGCTTAATCCGTAGTCCCTGTTTCGAGTTGCAAATATTAGCAACAGAACCAGTATCAAATACCCAGGTGCTACTACGAGCATTAGTAAGGTACACATCAATAACATGTATATCACATATACCTTTGTTCACCTTGCCATCCTTCTTATCCGCCAAATACTTGGGGCAGTTCCGCTTCCAGTGACCAGTCTGCTTGCAGTAGAAGCACTCAGTTTCAGGCTTAGGTCCAGGTTTGGGTTTCTTCTCTTGAGTAGCAACTTGCTTGCTGTTCTTTTTGAAGTTCCCCTTCTTCTTCCCTTTGCCCTTTTTCTTGAAACTAGTGGTCTTGGTGACCATCAACACTTGATGCTCCTTCTTGATTTCTACCTCCGCAGCTCGGGAATAGTCTTATTCATCCCTTGCATATTATAGCTCATCACGAAGCTCTTGTAGCTTGGTGGCAGTGATTGGAGAATTCTGTCAATGATGCAATCATCTGGAAGATTAACTCCCAATTGAATCAAGTGATTATTATACCCAGACATTTTGAGTATATGATCACTGACAGAACTGTTCTCCTTCATCTTGCAGCTATAGAACTTATTGGAGACTTCATATCTCTCAATCCGGGCATTTGCTTGAAATATTAACTTCAACTCCTGGAACATCTCATATGCTCCATGACGTTCAAAACGTCATTGAAGTCCCAATTCTAAGCCGTAAAGCATGGCACACTAAACTATCGAGTAGTCATCAGCTTTGCTCTACCAGACGTTCATAACATCTGGTGTTGCTCCAGCACCAGTCCTGGCACCCAGCGGTGCTTCCAGGACATAATTCTTCTGTGCAGCAATGAGGATAATCCTCAAGTTACGGACCCAGTCCGTGTAATTGCTACCATCATCTTTCAACTTTGCTTTCTCAAGGAACGCATTAAAATTCAACGGAACAACAGCACGAGCCATCTATCTACAATCAAGCATAAACAAGCAAGATACTATCAGGTACTAAGTTTCATGATAAATTTAGGTTCAATTAATTTACTTAAAGAACTCCCACTTAGATAGACATCCCTATAATCCTCTAAGTGATTACGTGATCCAAATCAACTAAACCATGTCCAATCATCACGTGAGATGGAGTAGTTTCATTGGTGAACATCACTATGTTGATCATATCTACTATATGATTCACGCTCGACCTTTCGGTCTCCGTGTTCCGAGGCCTTATCTGTATATGCTTGGCTCGTCATGTATAACCTGAGTATTCCGCGTGTGCAACTGTTTTGCACCCGTTGTATTTGAACGTAGAGCCTATCACACCCGATCATCACGTGGTGTCTCAGCACGAAGAACTTTCGCAACGGTGCATACTCAGGGAGACCACTTCTTGATAATTAGTGAGAGATCATCTTATAATGCTACCGTCAATCAAAGCAAGATAAGATGCATAAAAGATAAACATCACATGCAATCAATATAAGTGATATGATATGGCCATCACCATCTTGTGCTTGTGATCTCCATCTTCAAAGCACCGTCGTGATCACCATCGTCACCGGCGCGACACCTTGATCTCCATCGTAGCATCGTTGTCGTCTCACCAATCTTATGCTTCCACGACTATCGCTACCGCTTAGTGATAAAGTAAAGCATTACTGTGCGATTACATTGCATACAATAAAGCGACAACCATATGGCTCCTGCCAGTTGCCGATAACTCAGTTACAAAACATGATCATCTCATACACTAAAATTTAGCATCATGTCTTGACCATATCACATCACAACATGCCCTTAAAAAACAAGTTAGACGTCCTCTACTTTGTTGTTGCAAGTTTTACGTGGCTGCTACGGGCTTAAGCAAGAACCAATCTTACCTACGCATCAAAACCACAACGATAGTTTGTCAAGTTGGTGCTGTTTTAACCTTCGCAAGGACCGGGCGTAGCCACACTCGGTTCAACTAAAGTTGGAGAAACTATCACCCACAAGCCACCTATGTGCAAAGCATGTCGGGAGAACCGGTCTCGCGTAAGCGTACGCGTAATGTCGGTCTGGGCCGCTTCGTCCAACAATACGCCGAACCAAAGTATGACATGCTGGTAAGTAGTGTGACTTATATCGCCCACAACTCACTTGTGTTCTACTCGTGCATATAACATCAACATATAAAACCTAGGCTCGGATGCCACTGTTGGGTTTCGTAGTAATTTCAAAAAATTTCCTACGTCCAAGCAAGATCATGGTGATGCATAGCAACGAGAGGGGGAGAGTGTGATCTACGTACCCTTGTAGATCGACAGCAGAAGCGTTAGCACAATGCGGTTGATGTAGTCGTACGTCTTCACGGCCCGACCGATCAAGCACCGAAACTACGGCACCTCCGAGTTTTAGCACACGTTTAGCTCGATGACGATCCCTCGGACGCCGATCCAGCAAAGTGTCGGGGAAGAGTTCCGTTAGCACGACGGCGTGGTGACGATCTTGATGTACTATCGGCGCAGGGCATCGTCTAAGCATCGCTACAATATTATCGAGGATTATGGTGGAAGGGGCACTGCACACGGCTGAGAATATGATCACGTGGATCAACTTGTGTGTCTAGGGGTGCCCCTTGCCTCCGTATATAAAGGATACAAGGGGGGGTGCGGCCTCCCTAGTAGGAGACGCGCAGGAGGAGTCCTACTCCTACCGGGAGTAGGACTCCCCTCCCTTTCCTGTCCAAGTAGGAGAGGGGGAAGGAGAGAAGGAAAAGGGGGGGGCGCCGCCCCTCCCTCCTTGTCCAATTCGGACTAGGGGGAGAGGGGGCGCGCGGCCTGCTCTAAGAGCCCCTCCTCTTCTCAACTTTAGAACCATGAGGCCCATTAACCCCCCGGGGGTTCCAGAAAACCCCCAGTGCTCCGGTTTTATCCGAAACTTCCCCGGAACACTTCCGGTGTCCGAATATAGCCGTCCAATATATCAATCTTTATGTCTCGACCTTTTCGAGACTCGTCATTATGTCCGTGATCACATACGGGACTCCGAACTAACTTCGGTACATCAAAACTCATAAACTCATAATATAACTGTCATCGAAACCTTAAGCGTGCGGACCCTACGGGTTCGAGAACAATGTAGACATGACCGAGACAAGTCTCCGGTCAATAACCAATAGCGGAACCTGGATGCTCATATTGGCTCCTACATACTACGAAGATCTTTTATCGGTCAGACCGCATAACAACATACGTTGTTCCCTTTGTCATCGGTATGTTACTTGCCCGAGATTCGATCGTCGGTATCCCATACCTAGTTCAATCTCATTACCGGCTGGTCTCTTTACTCGTTCCGTAATACATCATCTCACAACTAACTCGTTAGTTGCAATGCTTGCAAGGCTTATGTGATGTGTATTACCGAGAGGGCCCAGAGATACCTCTCTGACAATCGAAGTGACAAATCCTAATCTTGAAATACGCCAACCCAACATGTACCTTTGGAGACACCTGTAGAGCACCTTTATAATCACCCATTTACGTTGTGACGTTTGGTAGCACACAAAGTGTTCCTCCGGCAAACGGGAGTTGCATAATCTCATAGTCATAGGAACATGTATAAGTCATGAAGAAAGCAATAGCAACATACTAAACGATCGGGTGCTAAGCTAATGGAATGGGTCATGTCAATCAGATCATTCACCTAATGATGTGATCCCGTTAATCAAATAACAACTCTTTGTTCATGTTTCGGAAACATAACCATCTTTGATTAGCGAGCTAGTCAAGTAGAGGCATACCAGTGACACTGTGTTTGTCTATGTATTCACACATGTATTATGTTTCCGGTTAATACAATTCTAGCATGAATAATAAACATTTATCATGATATAAGGAAATAAATAATAACTTTATTATTGCCTCTAGGGCATATTTCCTTCACTACCCAATTAGCGTCGGCTGTCATGCTGGGTGATAGCGGACTAGGTGAGGAAGTGGCTCCATTTGTCGCTGGTGACGTCGCCATAGATGAGGATGAGGATGACGATAATACTCAGCAGTATCTCAATACTGGCGGCTACTCATGGTTTGAGAATCATGAGTCAGTGCCTGAATTGCCGCCTCCGAAGGCTGAACGTATTATAGACGACCTTCTAGTAGAAAAGAAGCCTAGGAAGAGAGAGAGGAAAGGCAACCAAGCTGCTTCTATGATCCAGCCGCCTCAGCACCCTCTGGTGCAAGACCGTATAGATTTCCCCAGTGCGGCAAAATGGCATATCCCTGTTCAACCAATCCAACCTAAAGCAGCACTAGGGGCCAGACTCGGTGATTTAAGGAGACTTCACGACGATGTGCTGCGGATAGAGAAAGGCCTCATCGCCTCAAAAAATCCAGGATACCAACTCTACGTGGTTAACGTGCCACGACAATTGTCGTACGTTGACACATTCCCCGCGGAGAAGTTCTTCCTTCGATTCGATTACATCTTTGACATGTTTCATTTGAAGAAGCTGGATATGTTTGTCCGCCTTTATGCCTTGCAGATGAACTACCTCATCGGGGTTGAGCAGATACCTCATATCTGTGTCGCTGACCCGTACTTCATGCACGAGGGCTTCTTGGGAGTCTGCGCAAAGCAGCGTGAATACGCGAGGGAATACATCGTCAATTTCATGCTCGCCAATAAGGACAAGGAGGCGATTATCGTGCCTTATCATCCCATGTAAGTCATCTGCGCGGATATCCTTCCTTCGATTTCAATCATTCAATTGCATGGTGGAGGCTAATTAATTTGAGGTGTACTTATTTTGCTCAGTGGCGGGCGCGCCGTCCTCATCATCCTCTACCCCCAATACTTCCACGCTCTTTACTTAGACTCGACAGTGCTATGTTTTACTATGGCGCACGGGGTGGAGGGATCTAGGACAAGAAGAAAAGGGACGGCAGGCCCGCCTTCGGCCATAAGACCGACTTCTGCTGCATCCAGCAACCGAGTGATTCTCTTAATGATGGATTCTATGTCCTACACCACTTGCTGGAGTACAGACGGGATCACCAGAACCTTCACATGTCACCTACATCTAGCGATGCCCATATTCTGCAACGGGCAAAGAACTTAGGAGATATCGAGGATCATCGACATGGAGCTGAGTTCTATCACATCCAGTGTGAACTTGCCCAAATCATCATGAAGGATGTCGTCAAAAAAACAGGGATGTTCTATGAAGAAGGACAAATGTCGTGGGAAGACATCTGAGCACGCGTTGCCGTTCAGCGTCTCGACCTGAAGCCTTTCACTAGGCTCGGGGACTAGCTCCCTGACTTGGATGGATGGCGCGACATGTTGGAGTGATTATCGATATATGACAATGTGTCCGTTTAGTCCATACTTTGTGTACGATGAAACTTTGAGTTATGCACGATGAAACTTTATTTGTGATGTAAATAAACCATCCTCCTCGACTAGCGAAGATCACTCTTGTTACGGCATTTTGTGTACGATGAACTTCGTTGTTTATGCTTACGATATGTTGCTTCTATTTTTGCAAGCCTGTCTCTTTCTGTTGCTCAACTATATATGTTGCATATCATCGACTCAGGTGATGATGCAGGTGCATAGATCATCGATGCGAAGAAGTATTACGCCAGGAGTATACGACGAGTGGCCGGAGTGTCAGGCCCGGGTGTACTAGTTTCCGGTTTTCGAGCGACAGCCAGTAGTTAGTTTAGGTTCACGCTAATGCGAGAGAGGGATATGAACTCATGTACTACATAGTTCCGCTCTCACTCATAGTGATAGATCTTCTCGTGTATATCATTGTTTAGATGGATGACGATGTAGTTGCAAGTAATCGAGACATGTATTGCTATTTTCGAGATGATGACCAGAGACCACTTTGTGTTGGATGATGATTATGATGATGACATGATTTCATGAGACTATTTTTATGTATATGCTATGATTACATTTGTATGTGTATGATATTCTAAAGAAAATTGTATAAAGCCTGTTCAAATACAAAACAAATATGTAGAAAAAAACAGAAACTAATAAAACTAGCAGTAGCGAGGGGAATAAAGTTAGCAGTAGCGCTCCCTTACCAGTAGCGCTTCCTCCTAAAAAGCACTACAGATATTAGCAGCAACGCTTTGAAATAAAGCATGCTACTACTATCCATGTATAGCAGTATCGTTGGATGACACGCGCTACTGCTACATGTTAGCTGTAGCGCCTTATCAGTAGCGCGACATCCCGTGCTACTGATAGGCAAAGTAGCCGCGCTATAGCCTCCATGATATTTATGTTCATGGTGAATTATAACCTACTCATGCTTACACTCAGTGTTGATTAATGCATGTTCATGACTGTTGTCGCTCTCTAGTTGGTCGCTACCCAATCTTTTTCTAGCCTTCACTTGTACTAAGCGGGAATACTGCTTGTGCATCCACTTCCATAAACCCCAAAGTTATTTCATATCAGTCCACCATACCTTCCTATAAACGGTATCTACCTGCCGTTCCAAATAATTTTTATGTGCCAAACTCTAAACCTTCAAATGAAATTCTGTTTTGTACGCTCGAATAGCTCATGTATCAACTAGGGCTTTCTATATCTTCCATTCTAGGTGGGTTATTCTCACGAGGAGTGGACTCCGCTCCTCATTCATGAGAAAATGGCTGGTAACCGGGATGCCCAGTCCCATGGTTAAATGAAAATAATTGCAAACAAAACTCCCCCAGGATTGTTGTTAGTTGGAGGCACCTGTTGTTTCGGACAAGCCATGGATTGATGTTTGTTGGTGGTGGGGTAGTATAAAATTTACCATTATGTTTGGGAACCGCCTATAATGTGTGTAGCATGGAAGATATCGAGATCTCTCGGTTGTTATGTTGACAATGAAATTATACCACTCAAAGTATTAGTCATCTCTATTTCAAAACTCGAGCTCTAGCACGTCTACAAACCCCTGCTTCCCTCTGCGAAGGGCCTATCCATTTACTTTTATGTTGAGTCATCATCCTCTTATTAAAAAAGCACCAATTGGAGAGCAGCGCTGTCATTTGCATCCAGTGTTGTTAGTTTACATTGAGTATGACTTGACTAGATCTTTTTTACCATGAATTACAATGTCTAGTCAGTCCTTGGTCTTTATAGGTGCTCTGCATTTATGTTTTGCGGTCTTAGAAAGGGCTAGCGAGATACCATCTTGTTATATCATATTATGATTGTTTTGAGAAAGTGTTGTCATCCGAGATTTGTTATTATTTCTCGCTAGTTGATTATTCCATTGATATGAGTAAACATGAGACCTAAATGTTATTGTGAATATGGTTAGTTCATAATCTTTGCTGAAAACTTGAATGCTGGCTTTACATACTTGCATCAACAAGATCAAACAATGTTTGTAAAAGTTTTTCTTTATCACTTTCAGTTTGTCAACTAAATTGTTTGAGGACAAGCAAAGGTTTAAGCTTGGGGGAATTGATACGTCTACATTATATCTACTTTCCAAACACTTTTGACCTTGTTTTGGACTCTAACTGACATGATTTGAATGGAACTAACCTGGATTGACGCTGTTTTCAGCAGAATTGACATGGTGTTATTTTCGTGCAGAAATAAAAGTTCTTGGAATTACCTGAAAATCAACGGAGACATGTTTTGGAATAAATAAAAAATACTAGCAAAAGAATCAACACCAGGGGGCCCACACCCTGACCACGAGGGTGCAGGGCGCGCCCCTGCCTCATGGGCCCCTGAGGCTCCACCGACGTCAACTCTAACTCTATATATTCACATTCGGGGATAAAAAAATCAGAGAGAAGGATTCATCGCGTTTAACGATACGGAGCCGCCGCCATCGGGGATCCGGAGAGGGGAATCCGTTGCCATCGTCATCATCAACCTTCCTCCATCACCAATTTCATGATGCTCACCACCGTGTGTGAGTAATTCCATCATGGGCTTGCTGGACGGTGATGGGTTGGATGAGATTTATCATGTAATCGAGTTTGTTTTGTTGGTGTTATGATCCCAAGTATCCATTATGTTCTGAGATTGATGTTGCAATGACATTGCTATGCTTAATGCTTGTCACTAGGGCCCGAGTGCCATGATTTCAGATCTCAACCTATTATGTTTTCATGAATATATGTGAGTTCTTGATCCTATTTTGCAAGTCAATAGTCACCTACAATGTGTTATGGTCGGGTAACCCTGAAGTGACAATAATCGGGACCACTACCGGTGATGACTACAGTTTGAGGAGTTCATGTATTCACTATGTGTTAATGCTTTGTTCCGGTTCTCTATTAAAAGGAGGCCTTAATATCCCTTAGTTTCCAATAGGACCCCGCTACCACGGGAGGGTAGGACAAAATATGTCATGCAAGTTCTTTTCCATAAGCACGTATGACTATATTCGAAATACATGCCTACATTACATTGATGAACTGGAGCTAGTTCTGTGTCACCCTATGCTATAACTGTTGCATGAGGAATCACATCCGACATAATTATCCATCACTGATCCATTGCCTACGAGCTTTTCACATATTGATCTTTGCTTAGTTACTTTTCAATTGCCACTATTAAAATTACTACAATACTGCTACTGTTACTTTTGCCACTGTTACCGTTACTTCCATATTACTTTGCTACTAAATACTTTGCTGCATACATTAAGTCTTTCAGGTGCGGTTGAATTGACACCTCAATTGTTAATATTTGAGAATATTCTTTGGCTCCCCTTGTGTCGAATCAATAAATTTGGGTTGAATACTCTACCCTCGAAAACTGTTGTGATCCACTATACTTGTGGGTTATCACGCAACGACGATGATAACCCACAAGTGTAGGGGATCGCAACAGTTTTCGAGGTTAGAGTATTCAACCCAAATTTATTGATTCGACACAAGGGGAGGCAAAGAATATTCTCAAGTATTAGCAGTTGAGTTGTCAATTCAACCACACCTAGAGACTTAATATGTGGACCGAAGTATCTAGTAGCAAAGTAATATGATAGTAGTGGTAACGATACACTATTAGGGAAAACCTTATACATAGAATGTTACCAGTAGCACTGTACAAAATCAAACGCTACTGCTAATTAGTAGCAGCGCGCGTAAATAAACCGCACTACTGCTACGACTTTTGCAGTAGCGCGTACTGGCGAAAAGCGCTGCTGCTATGTATGAACTGGGCGCACATGGCTAGCCCAACCTAGCAGTAGCGTGTATACTGGCCCAGCGCTACTGCTACGCTCCATAGCTGCAGCGCGCTTACGTGTAAGACGCTGCTGCTAATGGAAATAAAATAAAGTGAAAAACAAGTAGTAAATTAAATGAAAATGAAAGAAATAGAAAAAGGAGAAAGGAAAAAAATAAAATGTAAAGAAAAATAAAAGAAAAAAGGAGAAAGGAATAGCAGTAGCGGGTTTCAGTAAATGCGCTATAGCTAACATAGCTATAGCGCGTTTGCGAAAACTCGCTACCGTTACGTTTCACTTAAACAGCGCACCCCCCGGCCACCACTTCTTCCCCAAATCCCTCGCCCTCGCCGCCGTCTCCCCAATTCGCCATCGCCCACTTCGCCGCCGTCTCCTGCCGGCGTGGACGCCCGCAACCTCATCGTCTCCCCCCGAGGCCCCCGTCATCCTCACCGCCGCCGCCTGAGGCCGCCCTCAGCCTCACCCCCGCAGCCCGAGGCCGCCCTCGACATCACCGTCGGCGCCCTCCACCTCACCACCGCCCGAGCCCGCCCAGGACCGCCATTGCCCGTGCCCGAGCCCACCCTCTCTCCCCTCTCTGTAAGTCCCCCACCCCTCCCCCCACTCATCTCTCTCTGCATTTTAGAGAAAAAATTAGTAGAGCAAAATTAGTAGAGCAAAAGTTAGTTAGGGCAGTAGGGTTTAATTAGTGTAGATGCTGCTTGTATAGTATATAGTGATACTAGTAGATGTTAATTTGGTTAGGGCAATAGTGGTACTAGTAGATGTTAATTAGATGTTTTTCAGTTAGGGCACTAGAGTTTTCCTAGGTTAATTAGGTTAGTAGTGCTGCAAGTAGTAGTGGTACAGTAGGTTAATTAGGTGATATTAAATGAATAACCTAAATGAATGAAATTAGTAGTTAACTGATTTTTTTCCTTTCATCATTATAGAGCACTAAAGTTAACTGAATTTTGTTCTATTAGTAGTTAAATGAATTTTCTTCTACACTTTGTTTTTGAATTAGCTTGCGAAATTTGGACATGTGGTTGCTCGTGTATATTTGGACACTGTTTCCAGGGAATGATGCTTAGTGGCCTATGTTTTTCCAGAATGTTGATTCATTTCTTTTCCGGCAAATTTCAGGTTCTTGATTTGTCCACTTTTTAGCAAAGGTCATGCCGAAATTTTCCGTGAATTTCGGCATGACTTGTGCTACAAACTAGGACATATCGAGTGCCCATGATTTGCCGCACCAGGAAGGAGTCAACATTCCTGCAAAACAATAGGCCTTTTTTATGTCATTATTCATTTATTAGGTCTAGAATTAATTGACTAGATTTAATCATAGGAAACATGGCTAGCAACGATGAAGGACAGGGTTCTGGTGATTGCGACGACACCTACCGGGCGGCAGACAAATTTTTTTGCCTTACGGACGATCAACCGATGTTATTGCTGGGCCCACCGGTGGCATCGGGAACTGAGACCGACACGCAGACCGGTGCTGAGACTAAGACCGGCGCTCAGAGTCAGACCGGCATTGAGACCAGCACTGAGACTGAGACCGGCGCTGCCTCGGGGAGCTGAGCCGGTGTAGAACCGAAAGCAAAGAGGCAACGGGTTCCTAACAAACTCAGGACTACTAGAGTGGTGGTCACGAAGGTGGACGACGGCAATTTTGAGCCAACGGCGCCCAAGGAAGCGCGTCGATGCTACGACAATCAAATAGGCTACATCATACGGACAACCGCCACCATCAACGATGAGGAACTACAGAAGATAGAAAATATGAGGAGCTCCCTCCTAAAGAAGTTTCACCAGATATTCTTGTTCCCGGGCCAGAAAGAGAATGATTATAAAGATCCAGATGAGGACCCGGCAATGAAGAAGATAAACAAACACGCCATGACCAAGTTTAGCGACGCGTTGGCCGCCTGGAAAAATCGAGTGAAAGCAAGGATCATCGGCAAGAAGGAACCTTACTCCGAGATTGTAAAGGATAATCCGACAATCATGGAAGAGCAGTTTCAAATATTCAAGGAGGCTTGCGAGGCCGAAGATGCCAAAAAAGTCTAAGTACATGAAGGGGCTTCAAGAGAGGAACTTTGGGAGCCACCACCTCGGAAGCCGTGGTTACGGCGGAAAGAGGTCCAAATGGGCCAACGAGGACGCGGAAGCCGCGAGTCTGGGCATCGCAGACCCCTTGGCGGAGTTTACCGTCCAGCAGGCGCGTGACGTCCTCAGGGCCCGGCACCATTGGGACCCAGTGAAAAAGGTTTACAAGACAACACCGGTCATTACGGAGTTCATAAGACTGCTGGTAATTTTAGTTTCTGATCAATTCGACTGCACACGTTAGTCATATTTGTAAACGATCATTGTGCCTTTTGCAGAGAGAGCAGCACAGGATTGCGGCCGAAAGCGACTCGCCGTCTGAGGCATTGGCGAGGCCCAAGTGGGACACTCAATTCAACCGGGCATTGAACATATTGAAACGACAACTGGTGGATACTCGACCATCATATGGACGCGTGCACGGTGTCGGAGATGGCGCCATGTGGAAGAAGTACTACCGTGAGACCACAGAGGAGAGAAAGGAAAGACGGAGGTTAAATGAAGAAAACATCGAGAAGAGGGTTGAGATTGCGGTTGAGAAGAAATCAACTCAGACAGTCGCAACAGCGGTAGCTGCCGCAAAACAGGTGGCTGTAGATATTTCTACTACCTTGGTTCCGGCCGTTTTCAATTGGACCAGGCAAAATCCAGAAAAAAATGCAGCGGACTTTCCCCTTGCTGACTTCTTGGCGGGGAGAAGCTCGACTAGCGTTGCACCAGCACCTGCAGCTGCACTTGGTCCTGCACCGGCTCCCGCACCGGACGTGCTAGGCGGTGCTTCGTCTTTTGCTGAGCTCGACGCCCTCACGGTATCTGTCACACCGCCCCCCTTCAATATAAATGTATAATCTCCCGTTTTCGTTGCCTTTCGGATGTTGCATGTCGCAGACTTTTCTTTGCAGGCCGACAAAACCCCATGCACCATATTGTACACCATCGGCGACTAGAAGGTGGACGTGGGGAAGGCGACGATAATGGAGCCGAAGGAACCATTGTTCCACAGCCGGCCGATCCCCCCGAACGTCTTCAAGGTTTCTGTGGCCAGTGTCAAACCAGGCCATGAGAATTTGCCTCCTCCAGTACTACTGGGGGATGACGACGAGACACCGCGGCGGCTTGGTGATTGTTGCAATGCTGGGTGGGTCCTGTTGTGGCCAAAGAGTCTGCTTCGTCTGGAGGCGGCCGGGAGCACACCCACGAGCATGCAGCCTCAGCAAGGTATGAACATCAACACCCCACCTACCCAATTAGCGTCGGGTGTCGGGTTGGGTGATAGCGAACGGGGTAAGGAGGAGGCTCCATTAGTTGCTGATGGCGTCGCCATGGATGAGGATGAGGACGACAATGGCGCTGCTGAACAGTATGTCTATATTGGCGCCTCCTCGGGGTTTGAGCGTCATGAGTCGGTGCCTGCATTGCCGTCTCAACATATTATGGACGACCTTCCGGTAGTAAAGAAGTTTAGGAAGAGAGCGAGGAAAGGCAAAAAAGATGTTTCTATGATCCAGCCGCCTCAGCAGCCTCGGCTTCAGGACCATATAGCTATCCCCGATGCGGATAAATGGCATATCCCCGGTCAACTAATCCTACCTCCAACAGCGCTACGGGCCAGATTGGGCGATATAAAGAGACTTCATGACGACGTGCTGCGGGTAGAGAAAGACCTCATCGCCTAGAAAGATCCAGGATACCCACTCTACGTGGTTAACGTTCCGCGGCAAATGTCGTACGTCGACAGCTTCCCCGCGGATAAGTACTTCCTCCGATTTGATTACATATTCGACATGTTTCACGTGAAGAAGCTGGATTTTACATTTGTCCGCCTTTATGCCTTGCACATGAACTACATCATCGGGGTTGAGCAGATATCTCATATCTGTGTCGCTGACCCGTACTACATGCACGAGGGCTTCTTGGGAGTCTACGCAAATCACCGTGAATATGCGAGGAATTACATCGTCATTTTCATGCTCGCCAATAAGGACAAGGGGGCGATTCTCGTGCCTTATCATCCTGTGTAAGTCATCCGCGCTGCTATCCTTCGTCCTTCAATTTCAGTCATTCATTTGCACGGTGGAGGCTAATTAATTTGAGGACTTATTTTGCGCAGCGGCGGGCGCGCCGTCCTCACCATCCTCTACCCCCGATTCTCCCACGCTCTTTACTTGGACTCATCGAAGAACATTCACAAAAAGGATTACACCCACATCAAGGATGTTCTTGATAGTGCTATGCATTACTACCAATCAATGGGTGGAGAGGTCAGGGACAAGAAGATAAGGGGCGGGAGGGTCGCCTTCGGCCATAAGACCGACTTCTGCTGCATCCAGCAACCGAACGATTCTCTTAATGATGGATTCTATGTCCTACACCACATGCTGGAGTACAGACGGGATCAGCAGAACCTTCGCATGGCACCTTCTTCCGGCGATGCCCATATTCTGCAATGGGCAAAGGACATAGGAGATATTGAGGATCATCGACTTCGAGCTGAGTTATATAACATCCAGCGTGAACTTGCCCAAATCATCATGAAGGAGGTCGTCGGAAAAACAGGGATGTTCTACGGAGAAGGACAAATGTCGCGGGAAGACGTCCGAACATGGACAGCCTCTCAGCGTCTCGACCTGAAGCCTTTCACTAGGCTCGGGGACTATCTCCCTGACTTGGATGCATGGAACGACATGTTGGAGTGATTGTCGATATATGACAATGTGTCCCTTTAGTCCATACTTTCTGTATGACAAAACTTTAAGTTATGCACGGTGAAACTTTATTTGTGATGTAATTAAACCGTCCTCCTCCTCGACTAGCGAAAATCAATCTAGTTAGGGCATTTTGGGGTACGATGAACTTTGTTATTTATGATTATGATATGTTGTTTCTATGTTTGCCAAGTCTGTCTCTTTCTGTTGCTCAACTATATATGTTGCATATCATCAACTCATGTGATAATGCAGGTGCATAGATCATAGATGGCAAAGAAGTGCTATGCCAGGAGTATATATACGACAAGTGGCCGGAGTGTTAGGCCGCCCAGGTGTACCGGTTTCCGGTTTCCGAGCGACAGGCAGTAGTTAGTTTAGGTTCACGCTAATGCGAGAGAGGGATACGAACTCATGTTCTCAAAGTGATAGCTCTTCTCGTGTATATCATTGTTTAGATGGATAACGATGTATTTGCAAGTAATCGAGACTTGTATCGCTATTTTCGAGATGATGATGAGAGACCACTTTGTGTTGGATGATGATTATGATGATGACATGATTTGATGAGACTAATTGTATGTATATGCTATGATTACATATGTATGTGTATGATATGCTAAAGATTATTGTATAAAGCCTATTCAAATACAAAACAAATACAAAACAAATATGCGGGAAAAAACTAATAAATAAACTAGTAGTAGCGAGGGGGGAAATTTAGCAGTAGCACCTCCTTACCAGTAGCGCGTCCTAGCAAACAGCGCTGCAGATAATATCAGTAGCGCCCTTTCCCAAAGAGCGCTACAGCTATTCATGTATAGCAGTAGCGTGGGACAACAGGTTTTGTAGTCATTGTAACAGTAGCAACGGAAAAGTAAATAAGCGAAGAACAATATATGGAAAAGCTCGTAGGCATTGGATCGGTGATGGAGAATTATGCCGGATGCGATCGATCATGTAACAGTCATAACCTAGGGTGACACAGAACTAGCTCCAGTTCATCAATGTAATGTAGGCATGTATTCCGAATAAAGTCATACGTGCTTATGGAAAAGAACTTGCATGACATCTTTTGTCCTACCCTCCCATGGCAGCGGGGTCCTATTGGAAACTAAGGGATATTAAGGCATCCTTTTAATAGAGTACCGGACCAAAGCGTTAACACATAGTGAATACATGAACTCCTCAAACTACGGTCATCACCAGTATGTATCCCGATTATTGTCACTTCGGGGTTAACGAATCATAACACATAATAGGTGACTATAGACTTGTAAGATAGGATCAAGAACTCTCATATATTGATGAAAACATAATAGGTTTAGATCTGAAATCATGGCGCTCGAGCCCTAGTGACGAGCATTAAGCATAGCGAAGTCATAGCAACATCAATCTCAGAACATATTGATTACTAGGGATCAAACCCTAACAAAACTAACTCGATTACCTGATAAATCTCATCCAACCCATCACCGTCAGCAAGCCTATGATGGAATTACTCACGCACGGCGGTGAGCATCATGAAATTGGTGATGGAGGAAGGTTGATGATGACGATGGCGACGGATTCCCCTCTCCGGAGCCCCGAACGGACTCCAGGTCAGCCCTCCTGAGTGAGTTTAGGGCTTGGCGGCGGCAACGTATCGTAAAACACGATGAATCCTTCTCCCTGATTTTTTCTCCCCGAAAGTGAATATATGGAGTCAAGGTTGAGGTCGGTGGAGCGTCAGGGGGCCCACGAGGCAATGGCGCGTGCCCAGGGGGGCAGGATGCGCCCCCACCCTTGTCGATAGGGTGTTGGCCCCCTGACGTGGATCTTCCTTCCAGTATATTTTATATATTCCTAAATAATTCTCCGTTGATTTTTAGGTCATTCCGAGAACTTTTATTTTTGCACAAAAATAACACCATGGCAATTCTGCTGAAAACAGCGTCAGTCCGAGTTAGTTCCATTCAAATCATGCAAGTTAGAGTCCAAAACAAGGGCAAAAGTGTTTGGAAAAGTAGATACGACGAAGACGTATCAACTCCCCTAAGCTTAAACCTTTGCTTGTCCTCAAGCAATTCAGTTGATAAACTGAAAGTGATAAAGAAAAACTTTTACAAACTCTGTTTGCTCTTGTTGTTGTAAATATGTAAAGCCAGCATTCAAGTCTTCAGCTAAGATTATGAACTAACTATATTCCCAATAACACTTAGGTTTCATGTTTACTCATGTGAATGGCATAATCAACTAGTGAGCAATAATAATAAATCTCGGATGACAACACATTCTCAAAACAATCATGGTATGATATAACAAGATGGTATCTCGCTATCCCTTTCTGAGACCGCAAAACATAAATGCAGAGCACCTTTAAAGATCAAGGACTGACTAGACATTGTAATTCATGGTAAAAAAAGATCTAGTCAAGTCATACTCAATGTAAACTAACAGCAATGGATGCAAATGACAGCGGTGCTCACCAACTGGTGCTTTTTTAATAAGAGGATAATGACTCAACATAAAAGTAAATGGATAGGCCCTTCGCAGAGGGAAGCAGGGATTTGTAGAGGCGCCAGAGCTCGGTTTTGAAATAGATATGAATAATATTTTGAGCGTTATACTTTCATTGTCAACATAACAACCGAGACATCTCAATATCTTCCATGCTACACACATTAGAGGCGGTTCCCAAACATAATGGTAAAGTTTATACTCCCCCTCCACCAACAAGCAACAATCCATGGCTTCCTCGATACAACGAGTGCCTCCAACTAACAAGAGTCCCAGGGGAGTTTTGTTTGCAGTTATTTTGATTTGATTTGCATAAAGCATAGGACTGGGCATCCCGGTGACAAGCCATTTTCTCGTGAGTGAGGAGCGGAGTCCACTCCTCTTGAGAATAACCCACCTAGCATGGAAGATACAAGTAGCCCTAGTTGATACATGAGCTATTCGAGCATACAAAACAAAATTTTTATTTGAAGGTTTAGAGTTTGGCACATACGAATTTACTTGGAATGGCAGGTAGATACCATATATAGGTAGGTATGGTGGTCTCATATGGAACAACTTTGGGGTTTATGGAATTGGATGTACAAGCAGTATTCCCGCTTAGTACAGGTGAAGGCTAGAAAAAGACTGGGAAGCGACAGCTAGAGAGCGACAACAGTCATGAACATGCATTAAAATTAATCAACACCGAATGTAAGCATAAGTAGGATATAATGCACCATGAACATAAATATCGTAGAGGCTATGTTGATTTTGTTTCAACTACATGCATGAACATGTGCCAAGTAAAGCCACTCGAATCATTCAAAAGAGGATACCACCCTATCATACCACATCACAACCATTTTAATAGCATGTTGGCACGCAAGGTAAACAATTATAAGCTCCTAGCTAATTAAGCATGGCATAAGCAACTACAATCTCTAATTATCATTGCAAATATGTTTCTTTCATAATATGCTGAATCACGAACGATGAACTAATCATATTTACAAAAACAAGAGTGGTCGAGTTCATACCAGCTTTTCTCATCTCAATAAGTTCATCATATAATCATCATTATTGCCTTTCACTTGCACGACCTAATAGTGTGGATAATAATAATAGTGCATATGCATTGGACTAAGCTGGAATCTGCAAGCATTCAATTTAAGAGAGAAGACAAGGTAATGTGGGCTCTTTGTTAGATCAACAATAATGCATATAAGAGCCACTCAACATTTTCATTATGGTCTTCTCCTCTCGGCCCCCAAATAATAAGAAAAGAAATACAACTATTTACACAGGAAAGATCCCAACAAGCAAAAGAAGAACGAGAAATATTTTTGGGTTTTCCTTTAATTACTACTACTACAGGCATGGAAAGTAAACTAGCTAAAAGCTACAACTATTTTTTTTGTTTTTCTTAAGGTTTATCAAACACAAAAGTAGAAAGCATAAAAAGGGAAATAAACTAGCATGGATATTACAATGAAAAAGTATGAGCACCGAAAACTAGCATGAGTGTGTGAGCAGGAATGTAATGTCGGTGAGAGATACGTACTGCCCCAGTCTTACGCTTTTGGCCTAAGTTGGTCTATGGCCACGGTTGGCCTTGCGGATATCCAAAGTTGTAGCTGGGGTCATACTGAGATGCAGCGGCAATTGCCTGATGAGCTGCAGCTTGGAGGCGAGCTGTCTCCGCCCTCCTCTTGTACTCGGTCGCCTCCTCCTTGGTTATAACATATCTCCCCTTTGCCTGAAAGTCAAAGAAAGTAGGAGCTGGGAGAGTGACGTGATAGGTGCGTCATCTGTCAAAGATTAGGCGGTACTAGAGGAACTAATTGTTCCTCTCAACAAACTGATGACCAACCATAGCATCGTAATCTAGATAAGAAGGAGGCGACTCGATATCATCTCCACGTATGGGTATCTCAAGAAAGTTAGCTATACTAGTTGCATAAATTCCACCAAAGAAAAATCTCCATGAATACGATTATTATGCAACCTACGTGCAACAATAGCCCCCAAGTTGTATTGTTTATCTCCTAAAACAGCGCTCCTGAGAACGCTCAGATCAGGTACACACATGTGACAAGCCTCATCTTTACCATTTATGCATCTACCTATGAAGAGAGCAAAATAATGTATAGCAGGAAAATAAATGCTCCCTATGGTGGCTTGTGTTACATCTCTAGATTCCCCCACTATAATACTAGCAAGAAAATCTATAAATTCACATTTGCATGGTTCACTAACATTACCCCACTATGGGTGTTTACAAGCAGTGTTAAAATCTTCTAAGTCCATGGTATAAGATTTATCATAAAGATCAAACAGGACAGTTTGAGAATTGCGTGATGATGAGAATTTAAACCTTCTCACAAATGAATCAGTTAAATAGAGGTATTGACGGCACTTATCTACCTCGAAGCTCTCTAGATCAGTGCTACCTCTTGAGCACTTTGTTGGTTTTCCCTTGAAGAGGAAAGAGTGATGGAGCAAAGTAGCATAAATATTTCCATCAGTTTTTGAGATACAAGGTATCAATCCAGTAGGAGACCGCGCACTAGTCCCTCGCACCTACACAAACAAATAAATCCTCGCAACCAACGCGATAAGGGGTTCTCAATCCCTACACGGTCACTTACGAGAGTGAGATCTGATAGATATGATAGGATAATATTTTTGGTGTTTTTATGATAGAGAGAAATAAAACATGCAAGTAAAATAAATGGCAAAGGAAATAACTAAGTATGGGAAGATTAATATGATGGAAGATAGACCCGGGGGCCATAGGTTTCACTAGTGGCTTCTCTCAAGAGCATAAGTATTTACGGTGGGTGAACAAATTACTGTTGAGCAATTGACAGAATTGAGCATAGTTATGAGAATATCTAGGTATGATCATGTATATAGGCATCACGTCCGAAACAAGTAGTCCGACTCCGGCCTTGTAACACCCACGATGCGGCTATATCTCCCACGTGTCGGAGCATGACTTAGAGGCATAACCGCATTGTAGGCATGTCGCAAGAGGGGTAATCTTTACACATCCCATGTACTGAATAAGAAAGAGGTACAGAGCTGGCTTACAATCGTCACTTCACACAATACATAAGAATATCATTACATCATCCAGATACAATCAAGGTCCGACTACGGAACCAAAATAAAAGAAGACTACCCCTAATGCAAAAGATCCCCGATCGCCCCGACCGGGCTCCACTACTTATCAACTAGAAACGAAACAACACAATGAACACGAAAATCATCGAGCTCCTCCTTGAGCTCTATTGCGTCACCTGCACGGTATCATTGGCACCTGCAACTGGTTTTGGAAGGAATCTATGAGTCATGGGGACTCAGCAATCTCACACCGTCGTGATCAAGACTATTTAAGCTTATGGGAAGGGAAAAGGTATGTGAGGTGGAGCTGCAGCAAGCACTAGCATATATGGTGGCTAACTTACGCAAATAAGAGCGAGAAGAGAAGCAAAGCACGGTCGTGAACTAGAAGTGATCAAGAAGTGATCCTGAAACTACTTACGTTCAAACATAACTCCAAAGCCGTGTCCACTTCCCGGACTCCGCCAAGAAGAGACCACCACGGCTACACACGCGGTTGATGCATTTTAATTAAGTTAAGTGTCAAGTTTTCTACAACCGGACATTAACAAATTCCCATCTGCCCATAACCGTGGTCACGGCTTTCGAAAGTTCAAAACCCTGCAGGGGTGTCCCAACTTAGCCCATCACAAGCTCTCATGGTCAACGAAGGGTATTCCTTCTCCCAGGACGACCCGATCAGACTCGGAATCCCGGTAAGACATTTCGACAATGGTAAAACAAGACCAGCAAAGCCGCCCGATGTGACGACAAATCCTGATAGGAGTCACACATATCTCGTTCTCAGGGCACACCGGATAGGTCAAGCTATGAGTAAAACCAACCCTCGATTTGCCCGGAGGTGGCCCCGCAGGTTGCCCATTTCGGACCAACACTCAGAGGAGCACTGGCCCGGGGGGGTTTAAAATAAAGATAACCCTTGAGTCCGCGGATCCCATGGGAAAAAGGCTAGGTGGCAAATGGTAAAACCAAGGTTGGAACTTGCTGGAGGAGTTTTATTCAAGGCGAACTGTCAAGGGGTTCCCATTATAACCCAACCACGTAAGGAACGCAAAACCAAGGAACATAACACCGGTATGACGGAAACTAGGGCGGCAAGAGTGGAACAAAACACCAGACATAAGGCCGAGCCTTCCACCCTTAACCAAGTGTATAGATGCATTAATTAAATAAGAGATATTGTGATATCCCAACAATAATCATTTTCCAACATGGAACAAACTCCATCTTCACCTGCAACAAGCAACGCTATAAGAGGGGCTGAGCAAAGCGGTAACATAGCCAAACAACGGTTTGCTAGGACAAGGTGGGTTAGAGTTTTGACATGGCAATATGGGAGGCATGATAAAGCATGTGGTAGGTATCACGGCATAGGCATAGCAATAGAGCGAGCAACAAGCAAGCAAAGATAGTAGTGATTTCGAGGGTATAATCATGTATGATGCAAACAAACAAGTATGATGCATGTACGGTTTAATGAAGCATGGCATGGCAAAAGTGCACAAGCAAAACTACAAGTTAAGTGGAGATCAATATACAACGAGTTGCATATTGATGAAACACCCCATTCAAGTTATTTAGTTCTCTCCCGTTTATGTACTCAACAAGATTAAATGTTGGTTAGCATGGCAAGGGTTGAAGCATAAGTAAACTACACATTTAAGCAAGTTTAAATGAGGCTGGAAACAACAACAACAATTCCGGAAAGTCCCCATATGCAATATTTTAGTTTGGTACTGTTCTGCCCTAAACCAAATTTTAGATTTGTTAAACATGCAAAGTAAAGACACCATGTTAAACTAGGCATTTTTCCACCCCATTTACATATAAAGTTTATTAAATTTGGAGTTACGGTTATTAAGTTATGAATTAAATCATTTTACATGGCAATATGGCAAAGTATATGCAAACATCATTTTTAAACATTTTAAACATAGATGAAAGTTGCAAATTATTAATCTACACAAAATTCTAAGCATTTCATATATAAAGTTTTTACATATGATGCATGGTTTGCGAGTTTTAATATGCATGGAGGTTAGGGACTTTTCTGTAAAATTGCGTTCTCTGGAATAAATAATAAATTCGTAGAACTAGAAAAAAAACAGTACGGGCTGAAACTAACCAAACGGGCCAACGGCGTAATAGGCGCAACATGACTATCACACGCCCATGGCGCTAAATAGCGATGGTTGTGGGGAGCTCACCCATGGGCTTGGCCCATTCTGCGGTGCGGTTTGGATCTAGCAGCGGTTGGGCTAGGCCTTGGCTCACGTGGCCCATGATGGCACTAGAGGCGGGCCTTGCTGCCGATGCGTTGTAGGCGCTCAACGCTTGGGACGAACGAGCCACTGCTGCTCGTTACCAACAGAGGCAACAATAGGCAACAACAAGCCATGGCGACGACTTCTTGGGGCGAGGCAGGGGAGGTCCGGTAGGGCGCAGGTCTCCAGGGCGGAGGGCCTGGCCGGAAGGGAGCAGGGGGGTTCGAAGCGAAGCAGGCCGCAGCGGAGGGACTTGGCGCGGAGGAACAAGGTCCACGGGAGCGCACACGAACGCGAGGGAGGCGGGGCAACTGGCGGAAGGGCTTGATCCACAGCGGATCCGGTCGGAGACATCGGGTTCGAGGCGGAGGTCGCCGGAGTCCGGCGCGAGGATGGTGGGGACGACGACGTGGGGGCTCCGGGACAATGCAACTGCGGGCTTGGCGATCCCTGGCGGGGCTCCTGTCCATGGTGCTCAGGAGGAGTCCTGTATGAAAGAACGAGGGAGAGAGATCTGGGGACGGGGACAGCAAGGGAAGAACTAACAGAGAGGAAGGGAGGCGCTCATCTCTTTAATGGAGCTCGGCTCGGGGACGAGGCCCTCGGTTGGCTCGGGCGATGGGTGATGCGGAGGAATTTGTCTGCGGGGTGGATCTGGTTGGTGGAGATAGACCTTAGAGGGGATTGGCCCGCTGGTGAAATCGAGGAAGGAAAGGAGGCGCAGGTTGGTGGATTGGCTGCCATGCCCCAAGCAGTCGTCGCCATGGCGTGTTGTTGCCTATTGTTGCCTCTGTTGGCAACGAGCAGCAGTGGCTCGCTCGTCCCGACCGTTGACCGCCTACAACGCATCGGCAGCAAGGCCCGCCTCCAGCGCCATCGTGGGCCACGTGAGCCAAGGCCTAGCCCAGCCGCTGCTAGATCCAAACCGCACCGTAGAACAGGCCATGCCCATGGGTGAGCTTCCCACAACCTTCGCTATTTAGCGCCATGGGCGTGTGATAGTCATGTTGCACCTATTACCCTGTTGGCCCGTTTGCTTAGTTTCAGCCCGTAAAGTTTTTTTTCCAGTTCTACGAATTTAGTATTTATTCCAGAGAACGCGGTCTTACAGAAAAGTCCCTAACCTCCATGCGTATTAAAACTCGCAAACCATGCATCATATGTAAAAACTTTATATATGCAAAATGCTTAGAATTTTGTGTAGATTAATAATTTGCAACTTTCATCTATGTTTAAAATGTTTGAAAATGATGTTTGCATATACTTTGCCATATTGCCATGTAAAATGATTTAATTCATAACTTAATAACCGTAACTCCAAATTTAATAAACTTTATATGTAAATGGGGTGGAAAATGCCTAGTTTAACATGGTGGCTTTACTTTGCATGTTTAACAACTCTAAAATTTGGTTTAGGGCAGAACAGTACCAAATTCAAATATTACATATGGGGACTTTCCAGAATTGTTGTTGTTTCCGGCCTCATTTAAACTTGCTTAAATGTGTTGTTTACTTATGCTTCACCCCTTGACATGCTAACCAACATTTCATTTTGTTGAGTACATAAACGGGAGAGAACTAAATAACTTGAATGTGGTGTTTCGGCAATATGAAACTCATTGCATCTTGAGCTCCACTTAACTTGTAGTTTTGCTTGTGCACTTTTGCCATGCCATGCTTCATTAAACCGGACATGCATCATACTTGTTTGTGCATCATGCCATGTTCATGTGTTGGTTGTTTACTATGTTGTTTTCTTCTTTCTGGTGTTGCTTCTTCGGGTTAGTTCCGATAATGTCGCATTTGTGAGGATCCGTTCGACTACGTCCGTTTGTCTTCGTCATGTACTCATTCTTCTTCCTTGTGGGATCTCAGGCAAGATGACCATACCCTCAAAATCACTTCTATCTTTGCTTGCTAGTTGCTCGCGCTATTGCTATGCCTATGCCGCGATACCTACAACATGCTTTATCAAGCCTCCCATATTGCCATGTCAAACCTCTAACCCACCTTGTCCTAGCAAACCGTTGTTTGGCTATGTTACCGCTTTGCTCAGCCCCTCTTATAGCGTTGTTAGTTGCAGGTGAAGATGGAGTTTGTTCCTAGTTGGAACATGATTATTGTTCGGATATCACAATATCTCTTATTTAATTAATACATCTATACACTTGGTAAAGGGTGGAAGGCTCGGCCTTATGCCTGGTGTTTTGTTCCACTCTTGCCGCCCTAGTTTCCGTCATACCGGTGTTATGTTCCTTGATTTTGCGTTCCTTACGCGGTTGGGTGTTATGGGAACCCCTTGACAGTTCGCCTTGAATAAAACTCCTCTAGCAAGGCCCAACCTTGGTTTTACTATTTGCAACCTAAGCCTTTTTCCCTTGGGTTCTGTAGACTCAAGGGTCATCTTTATTTTAAATCCCCCCCGGGCCAGTGCTCCTCTGAGTGTTGGTCCGAAATGGGCAGCCTGCGGGGCCACATCGGGGCAACTCAAGGGTTGGTTTTACTCGTAGCTTAACCTATCCTGTGTGCCCTGAGAACGAGATACGTGCGACTCCTATCAGGATTTGTCGGCACATCGGGCGGCTTTGCTGGTCTTGTTTTACCATTGTCGAATTGTCTTGTAACCGGGATTCCGAGTCTGGTCGAGTCGTCCTTGGAGAAGGAATATCCTTCGTTGACCATGAGAGCTTGTGATGGGCTAAGTTGGGACACCCCTACAGGGTTTTGAACTTTCGAAAGCCGTGCCCGCGGTTATGGGCAGATGGGAATTTGTTAATGTCTGGTTGTAGAAAACTTGACACTTAATTTAATTAAAATGCATCAACCGTGTGTGTAGCCGTGATGGTCTCTTCTTGGCGGAGTCCGGGAAGTGGACACGGCTTTGGAGTTATGTTTGAACGTAAGTAGTTTCAGGATCACTTCTTGATCACTTCTAGTTCACGACCGTGCTTTGCTTCTCTTCTCGGTCTTATTTGCGTAAGTTAGCCACCATATATGCTAGTGCTTGCTGCAGCTCCACCTCACATATCTTTTCTCTTCCCATAAGCTTAAATAGTCTTGATCGCGAGGGTGTGAGATTGCTGAGTCCCTGTGACTCACAGATTACTTCGAAAACCAGTTCTAGGTGCCGATGATACCGTGCAGGTGACGCAACCGAGCTCAAGGAGGAGCTCGATGAAGATCGTGTTCATTGTGTTGTTTCTTTTCAAGTTGATCAGTAGTGGAGCCCAGTTGGGGCGATCGGGGATCTTATGCATTTGGGGTTGTCTTTATTTTGGTTCCGTAGTTGGACCTTGATTGTATCTGGATGATGTAATGCTATTCTTATGTATTGTGTGAAGTGGCGATTGTAAGCCAGCTTTGTACCTGTTTCTTATTCAGTACATGGGAGGTGTCAAGATTACCCCTCTTGCAACATGCCTACAATGCGGTTATGCCTGCAAGTCATGCTTCGACACGTGGGAGATATAGCCGCATCGTGGGTGTTACATGCCTGCATCTACTACTATTACTCCACACATCGACCGCTATCCAGCATGCATCTAGAGTATTAAGTTCAAGAGAACAGAGTAACGCTTTAAGTAAGATGACATGATGTAGAGGGATAAACTCATGCAATATGATATAAACCCCATCTTGTTATCCTTGATGGCAACAATATAATAGAATGCGTGCCTTGCTGCCCCTACTGTCACTGGGAAAGGATACCGCAAGATTGAACCCAAAGCTAAGCACTTCTCCCATTGCAAGAAAGATCAATCTAGTAGGCCAACCCAAACTGATAATTCGAAGAGACTTGCAAAGATAACCAATCCTACATAAAAGAATTCAGAGACGATTCAAATATTGTTCATAGATAAACTTGATCATAAACCGACAATTCATCGGTCTCAACAAACACACCGCAAAAGAAGATTACATCGAATAGATCTCCACAAGAGAGGGGGAGAACTTTGTACTGATAACCAAAAAGAGAGAACAAGCCATCTAGCTAATAACTATGGACCCGTAGGTCTGAAGTAAACTACTAACACTTCATTGGAGGGCTATGGTGTTGATGTAGAAGCCCTCCGTGATCGATGCCCCCTCCGGCGAAGCTCCGGAAAAGGCCCCGAGATGGGATCTCGTGGATATTAAAAGTTACAGTGGTGGAATTAGGGTTTTGGCTCCGTATCTGGTAGTTTGTGGTATGTAGGTATATATAGGAGGAAGGAGTACGTCGGTGGAGCAACAGGGGGCCCACAAGGGTGGAGGGCACGCCCCCTACCTCGTGCCTTCCTCGTTGATTGCTTGACGTAGGGTCCAGGTCCTCTGGATCATGTTCATTCCGAAAATCACGTTCCCGAAGGTTCCATTTCGTTTGGACTGCGTTTGATATTCTTTTTCTATGAAACCCTAAAATAGGCAAAAAAGCAGCAATTCTGGGCTGGGCCTACGGTTAATAGGTTAGTCCCAAAAATAAAATAAAAGTGTATAATAAATCCCAATAATGTCCAAAATAGAATATAATATAGCATGGAATAATCAAAAATTATAGATACGTTGGAGACCTATCAAGCATCCCCAATCTTAATTCCTGCTCGTCCTCGAGTAGGTAGATTATAAAAAAAGAATTTTTGATGTGGAATGTACTTGGCATAATTTCAATGTAATTCTTCTTAATTGTGGTATGAATATTCAGATCCGAAAGATTCAAGAGAAAAGCTCAATATTGACATAGAAATAATAATAGTTCAAGCATACTAACTAAGCAATTATGTCTCTTGAAAATAACATGGCCAAAGAAATTTTATCCCTACAAAATCATATAGTCTGGCTATGTTCTATCTTCACCACACAAAGTATTTAAATCATGCACAACCCCGATGACAAGACAAGCAATTGTTCCATACTTTTGGTGTTCTCAAACTTTTTCAATCTTCATGCAATACATGAGCGTGAGCCATGGACATAGCAATTTAGGTGGAATAGAATGGTGGTTTTGGAGGAGACAAAAAAGGGGGAAGATAGTCTCACATCGACTAGGCGTATCAATGGGCTATGGAGATGCCCATCAATAGATATCAATGTGAGTGAGTAGGGATTGCCATGCAACGGATGCACTAGAGCTATAAGTATATGAAAGCTCAACAAAAGGAACTAAGTGGGTGTGCATCCAACTCGCTTGCTCACGAAGACGGCATTTTGAGGAAGCCCATCATTGGAATATACAAGCCAAGTTCTATAATGAAAAATTCCCACTAGTATATGAAAGTGATAACATAGGAGACTCTCTATTATGAAGATCATGGTGCTACTTTGTAGCACAAGTATGGTGAAAGGATAGTAGCATTGTCCCTTCTCTCTTTTTCTCTTATTTTTTTATTTGGGCCTTTCTATTTTTTATGGCCTCTTTTTTCGTCTGGAGTCTCATCCCGACTTGTGGGGGAATCATAGTCTCCATCATCCTTTCCTCACTTGGGACAATGCTCTAAAAATGATGATCATCACACTTTTATTTACTTACAACTCAACAATTACAACTCAATACTTAGAACAAAATATGACTCTATGTGAATGCCTCCGGTGGTGTACCAGGATATGCAATGAATCAAGAGTGACATGTATGAAAGAATTATGAACGGTGGCTTTGCCACAAATACAATGTCAACTACATGATCATGCAAAGCAATATGACAATGATGGAGCGTGTCATAGTAAACTGAACAGTGGAAAGTTGTGTGGCAATATATCTCGGAATGGCTATGGAAATGCCATGATAGGTAGGTATGGTGGCTGTTTTGAGGAAGGTATACGGTGGGTGTATGATACTGGCGAAAGGTGCACGGTATTAGAGAGGCTAGCAATGCTGGAAGGAAGAAAAGTGCGTATGATCCATGTACTCAACCTTAGTCATAAAGAACTCATATACTTATTGCAAAAATCTACAAGTTATCAAAGCAAAGTATTATGCGCATGCTCCTAGGGGGTATATTGGTAGGAAAAGGCCATCGCTCGTCCCCGACCGCCACTCATAAGGAAGACAATCAATAAATAAATCATGCTCCGACTTCATCACATAACGGTTCACCATACGTGCATGCTACAGGAATCATAAACTTTAATACAAGTATTTCTCAAATTCACAACTACTCGACTAGCATGACTCTAATATTACCATCTCCATATCTCAAAACAATTATCAAGTATCAAACTTCTCAGAGTATTCAACACACTCATAATAAAGAAAATTACCATGCTGTTTTGTAGGACTCTCAAAATAATCTAAGTGAATCATGAGAGAACAATAGTTTCTATAAAACAAATCCACCGACGTGCTCTAAAAGATATAAGTGAAGCACTAGAGCAAAAACTATATAACTCAAAAGATATAAGTGAAGCACATAGAGTATTCTAACAATTTCCGAATCATGTGTGTCTCTCTCAAAAGATGTGTGCAGCAAGGATGATTGTGGAAACTAACAAATAAATACTCAAATAATACACGAGGCTCCAAGCAAAACACATTTCATGTGGTAAATAAAAATATAGCTCCAAGTAAAGTTACTGATGGAAGTAGAGGAAAGAGGGGATGCCTTCCGGGGCATCCCCAAGCTTTGGCGTTTAGGTGTCCTTAGATTATCTTGGGGTGCCATGGGCATCCCCAAGCTTAGGCTCTTTCCACTCCTTGTTCCATAATCCATCAAATCTTTTACCCAAAACTTGAAAACTACACAACACAAAACTTAAAGTAGAAAATTTCGTGAGCTCCGTTAGCGAAAGAAAACAAAACACGACCTCAAGGTACTGTAACGAACTCATTCTTTATTTATATTGGTGTTAAACCTACTATATTCCAACTTCTCTATGGTTTATAAACTATTTTACTAGCCATAGATTCATTAAAATAAGCAATCAACACACGAAAAACAGAATCTGTCAAAAACAGAATAGTCTGTAGTAATCCGTAGCTAACGCAAGATCTGGAACCCCAAAAATTCTAAAATAAATTGCTGGCCATGAGGAATTTATATATTAATCATATGAAAAAATAATTAACTAAATATCACTTTCCAAATAAAAATAGCAGGAATTCTCGTGAACGCTAAAGTTTCTGTTTTTACAGCAAGATTAAAAAGATTTTCCCCAAGTCTTCCCAACGGTTCTACTTGGCACAAGCACTAATTAAACACAAAAAACACAACCAAATCAGAGGCTAGATAAATTATTTATTACTAAAAAGGAGCAAAAATCAAGGAATAAAAATAAAATTGGGTTGCCTCCCAACAAGCGCTATCGTTTAACACCCCTAGCTACGCATAAAAGCAAGGATAGATCTAGGTATTGCCATCTTTGGTAGGCAATCCATAAGTGGCTCTCATAACAGATTCATAAGGTAATTTAATTTTTCTTTTTAGGGAAGTGTTCCATGCCTTTCCTTAACGGAAATTGGAATCTAATATTCCCTTTCTTCATATCAATAATTGCACCAATCATTCTAAGGAAAGGTCTACCAAGAATAATAGGACATGAACGATTGCAATCTATGTCAAGAACAATAAAATCTATGGGAACATAATTCCTATTTGCAACAATAAGAACATCATTAATTCTTCCCATAGGTTTCTTAATAGTGGAATCCGCAAGGTGCAAGTTTAAAGAGCAATCATCAAAATCATGGAAACCTAGCAAATCACACAAAGTCTTTGGAATCGTGGAAACACTAGCATCCAAATCACACAAAGCATAGCATTCATGATCTTTACACTACAAAAAAAAGACACATCCGTGACATTTTGGGCCGAACGAAAAAAATTCTGTCATACATATGACACTTCTATGACGATAATTGTGACAAAACCCGGTATCATCATAGATGAAGTGGGCTCCTACTTCTATGACAAAAAATCATGACAGAAAATGGGCTTTTCGTCCTGGGTGGGCCGGAGACGCAGCTGCATGACATTCTTTGGTCCATCCATGACGGAAAAAACCATGGTAGAAGCGAGGGCGAGGAAAATTTCGGGGAGTTCCCGGTTACGGTGGGAGGTCGAGGGCCGAGCGATGCGTGTTTCTCTCATACAAGTACTTGCGTGTGTGCGAGGTGTTGGCTCTAACTAAACCCGAGCGATTGCACTGCAGGCTACGCATTACTGAACCCGAGCGATTAATCGATGGTTGTTAACTGAACCCGATCGAGCGATTCCTTCGCTACTGCTACTAACTGAAGCCGATCGATTGGATGAACAGTGAGCGTTGCCGGGGGGTGGATGAACAGTGAGAGGTGGCGTTGCCTCTGGATGAACTGGACCCCGTGGTGTAGTGGAGGGCTGGATGAACAGTAGACAGTGGAAGGGTGCCCTTGGAGGGGTGGTTGAATAGGACCCCGTGGTGTGGAGGGTTGGATGAATAGTAGACGATGGAGGGGTGGTTGAACAGTAGCCTGTGGAGTAGTGCGCGATGGAGGCTGGATGAACAGGAGCCCGTGGAGGCTGGAGGAGGTCGACGGTAGCCCGCGGAGGCTGGAGGAGGTCGACGGTGGAGATGAACAGTATCCCGTGGAGTCCCGTTTTGCGGTACGCCACACCCCTCCCGATGAACAGGACCCCCGTTTCGACCATAGGAGATCCGTTTCGTCCGTTTTGCGGTACGCCACACCACTCCCAATCAACAGGACCCCCGTTTCGACCGTAGGAGGTCCGTTTCCTGCGTTTTGCGATACGCCACACCCCTCCCGATCAACAGGACCCCCATTTTGACCGTAGGAGGCCCGTTTCCTCCGTTCTGCTGTACGTCAGGCCTCGTTTCCATCGCCTGTTCCGTCCAAGCCCTCCCGATGAACACGACCAGCATTCCGTTCTGACCCAGCCAGTTGGCTCCCACGCGTTCCGTTGCCTCCCAATAAGCATGACGCATTCTGTTGCCTCCCCATGAACACGATGCATTCCGTTGCCTCCCCACGAACACGACGCATTCCGTTGCCTCCCCATGAACACGACGACGACGCTGTTTCTCCATTCGGACCCAGCCATGTACATGAGCCCTGGCCGTACGTATGCGCGAGTAGGCGTTCGAGACCCCGCCCGTATGTACACATACGTGGCCGTATTTTCTTTCTTGCACCCTGGCCGCTGTATGTACGTGTACATGCTACGTGTGCGCCTCTACTACGACACATGCGCGCCTCTACTACGACACGTGCGCGCCTCTACATCGACCAGTATGTACGTACACATTCGCGACCAGAATGACAATGCTACTTACGCTTTCACCAGGTGGGTCTCGACTGTCAGGCACTTCCGTGCATGCAAAGATGTAGCTGGTGGGTCCCAGCAGTCAGGGGGCGAATCATTTTTTTGCCCGGACGCACTTCCTTCCATGCGAAGGTGTAGCTGTTGGGTCCTAGAAGTCAGGAGGGAAACGTTTTTTTCGCGAAATACGGTGGCCCGTCCGGTGGGTCCCTGCTGTCAGGTGGAGGAATAATTATTTTGCACGTAATAAGGAGGCACTTCCTTGCTACGGCCGTGGACCCAGCTGTCAGCCTGTCCATATACAGTCCACATCCGATGGAAGCCGTTCCTTGACCATGTTGACGACGCCACGCCGAGAGCACCAGGGCGGTGGACGACGGCGAGGCCTAGGAAGGGGACGACGCGGAGCCAGGGAAGACGCGGTAGTGGATGCCCACGCGTAGAGGAGTACGAGGGTTCACTGGTTCGCTGTGGTGTGAGGCTGCCGTCGCCACAGAGTAACAGGGGGTGTGGGTGAGTAGAGGGATGGCCTGGCCAACGGGGGAGTAGTAGGGGGTGGTGAGGCCTCCGCCGCATCGCAGCCGGCCATGGGAGGCAGGATCACGAGGCACGACCGGCACTGGTTTGGGCGGCTGGAGCAAGAAGACCAGAGGTTGAAGAAGCACTATGGCCGTTTGATGGACATCGTACGGTCACTAGAGCTAGAATCGTGCATATTGACTAAGTTGACAAAGCCCTCCGTCCCCATCAACTTAGTAGGCCGACAAGTCAGCCTGCCACTATACTGGATCCCAGCTAAAAGGGGGAGTATTCATTTTTTTGTGCGTAATAAGGAGGCACTTCCTTGCGTGCGAAGATATAGCTGGTGGGTCCGAGCTGTCAGCGGCGGTAACTTTTTTTCGCGAAATATAGAGGTCCTTTCGGTGGATCCCTGATGTCCGGTGGAGGAATCATTATTTTGCGCATAATAAGGAGGCATTTCCTTGCGTGCGGCCGTGGACCCAGCTGTCGGCCTCTCCACGTACAGTCCACTTCAGATGCATGTCGGTCGTTGACCATGTTGACCAGGCCGCGCCGACAGCACTAGGGCGGTGGACGACGGCGAGGCCTAGGAAGGGAACGACACGGAGGCAGGGAAGACTCGGCAGTTGTTTCCCACGCGGAGGGGAGTACGACTGTACGAGGGGTTACTGGTTCGTCTGCCGTCGCCGAAAAATAATAGCAGGTGTGGGTGAGTAGAGGGATGGCTAGGCCAGCGATGGGAGTACGGTGGGGTGGTGAGGCCTGCACTGCAGCAGAGCCGGCCGCGGGGAGGAGGGAGCAAGCAGTCCCACCGGCACTTGTTTGAGCGACTGGAGCAGGAAGAGCAGAGATTGAAGAAGCAATCTTTTTTTAGGAAAGCCTCAAATCTATGGAAAACAGCATACAACCCATCTGCCATTATTTCTAATAATTTACAGCCCATGTGCAAATTATTAAGGTTTTTTTGGGAGCCCATATTCTTTTTGTTAGCATTACAGCCCATATTCTGGCCACGGTTAAAAAATTATACGAAATTTTGCATATTTCGGTGCGGTCCGAACTGTTTTTAATCCCGAAATTTCGACTCACATTCAAACTGATTTTAAAAATAAATGTATATCAATATAAAATCCAACAAATTCTGCATGCATAAAAATTAATGTAATTTAGAATCTTGAAATGAAAAAAAGATATTTGAAACTAATTGCCGGTTTGATGTGTTTTAAAAATGTACAACCCATTTCTCATTACTGATGGGCCATTTTCTCGGCCAGCCGAATGAAAGCTCTCCTCATCTTGATAGAGTTTCAGCCCAATAGGCCTGACAAAGCGACTTGGCAAATCACAAAAAAAAACTGGGTTGTGGTCGTGGACCCAGCTGTCAGCCTCTCCACATACAGTACTCTTCCGATGGAATGTCGTTGACCACGTTGACCACGCCGCGCCGAGAGCACCAAGGCGGTGGATGACGGCGAGGCCTAGGAAGGGGACGACGCGGAGCCAGGGAAGACGCGGCAGTGGATGCCCACGCGGAGAGGAGTATGAGGGTTCACTGGTTCGGCTGCGGTGTGAGGCTGTCGTCGCCGCAGGGCCTGGCTAATGGTGGGAGTAGTAGGGGCGATGAGGCCTCAACGGCAGCATAGCCGGCCATTGGAGGCGGGAGCAGGCGGTCTCCCCGGCGCTGGTTTGGGTGGCTGGTGCAAGAAGAGCAGCGATTGAAAAAGCATCAGGACCGTTCGATTCAAATCCAACGGTTACTGCTGCTAGAATCGTTTGTTGACTAAGTTGACAAGCCTTGCATACGCGTCAACTTAGTAGGCCCACAGGTCAGCCTCCCAACCGGTGCGCCCCAGATGTCAGTGGGAGGAATCATTTTTTTCGCGTAATAAGGAGGCAGTTGATTGCGTGCGGCCAAGACAGCACAGGGAGTAGGGTGGGCCGGGGAAGCTTGCGTGGCATCACAGCGGGCCACAAGAGGAGGGAGCAGGCAGTCCCGCCATCGCTAGTTTAGGCGGCTGGAGCAGGAAGATCAGATATTGAAGAAGCACGTTGGTCGTTGGATGGACATCCAACAGTCAGTGCTGCTAGAGTCGTGTGTTCACTGACAAAGCCTTGCGTAAACAAGCCAGCCTCGAAATCTGTGGCGTGTACAGCCCATTTGCTATTATTTTGATAATTTTTACTCATTTTCTAATTCATATGGAATTTATTGCAGCCCGTTTTCCATTTTTAGAATTGCTGGCCATTTTCTGGTCAGTAACAGGGTCAAAAAATTAACTAAATATGTGGGAAATTTTTAAATTCAAATTTTTTTTCCGGGGGACGAAATATTCTTAATCCAAAAATTAATAGCCATACTAAAACAAATTTAAAAATAAATTAGTACTACATCATGTTAAATCCAATGAAATACGTATAAGATATTAGTGAAGAACAAAAACAAAAAAAGAAACTTATATCCCATTTGCTATAAATTTTTTGGAATTTTCAACCCCTTTTGATATTACTTTTAACAGACATTGACCATACTCTTAAGCCAGGCCGGAATGCATCCCTCCTCGTCTTGAAAGATTTGCAGCCCAGTAATTCGGAGAAAACAAATAGGCCTAGCTTGGGTAGTCTTCAAAAACAAATACTGGGCTACCTATTTTCCAAAAGAACTGGTGCATGAGCATTTAGCTTTATTTATTTATTTATTTATTTACTTATTTATGTTTAGGGGACCATGGGCATGTACCTGGGCCGGATTCATGTGAGAGCCTCCCTTCTAGTTAATTTTGGGCTTCTCTATTAGGCCTTCATGAGTGGGCTGCATGTTATCAACAAGTGGAAAATGTGTTCCGTATGAAAAATAGTATGCGCTACGTATGGTACGGTGCACTAAAGGATCGAACCGTGCAACGACTTCCAAAACATTGTGTTTGTCGTTCTAACAACACATTTATTCAACCAACATACGAAATATACTACTGATTGTACATTGAAAACAGCAGCAGCAGAATTAGGGCTAGGGGTGCAACAGAAGCACTAAGCAGGCTAGAAGAGTGAAGACGCAGCTCTCTCTTCCAAACCAAACATCAACCATCATTACAAATGGGCTACCAAAAAAGAACAAGTGTATGCATCAAACTAAATAAAGATCCTACTACACCAAGTATACGCATCTAACTAACTGGCTCAGCTAGACGTTACTATTTATTAAGCTGTGGAGATTGGCTGACAGCTTGAACCAGATGGGTGCCTGACGGGGGAAACTCCAGCCAGCAGGTCAAAGTTTGATACTTGCGACCCTCTCTCCTACTTTGGGCTGCAGAGTGTGGCAGCACATATCAGAGTATGGTGCATGCAGAGACGCATGGTACGCTATGTACACACAGTTTTTCCTGATGAACGAAACCGCGCTGCCATCATGATCCTTGCCGTCGGTTATCTCCCGGTTAATCAGATAATTCAGTCTGACAAACAGAGAGTGTGTACCAAGGCTACTTACCAGCCTCCAGTCAAAAATTCCTGAAGGCCCAGAGAAGCTAGGATCCTGGCTCAAAGACCTTGCAGTGACTGTGATTGTATTCCGCGAAACAACACGTCCGGTACGTGCGAACGATCATCAATCTTTCACCGTCGTCTGATCGAGCTAGGAACCAACTGCAACTGCCATGCCGCTTTTCTTTGAAAGGTTCTGGGATTAGGAAGGGTAGGGACACCAGGCGGCCTACAACATCATATCAAGTTGGAGTCAAATAAAAAAGGGCTCTTGATTTAGTCGATCTTAAAAACAACATGGTATGAGCATGAATATTTTTTCAGCAAATGTTGATAGTAATATAAGCAAGCCATCATGATATCATAGGAAAGTAACATACTGCTGTAACAGCCATTTGTAGCGATGACTGGAGTAGGCCAGCAATACGTCCAGCCATAGAAGGATTCGACAGCGTAAATGAAGCCCTTGTGTTCAATGGCATAAGAGAACCATGGAGGATGTATGATCCTGCGATGGACGTGCAAATTTATCCACATACCGCAGTGACCTGTCAGATAGGCGAGACCGCGGTTGAAGAACGCAATTAGCCTGAAGTCTTTATAATTCGCAGATCTGGGCACTTGGCAGATTACAACCTTGAGCAAATCAAAATTGGTATCATGTTGGCTACTGTAAGGTTTCGAGTATTCTGGGCCGCGGTACCAAAGCAGTGTGGTGTTAATAGAAGGAAGGGGTATCAATCACCGGGTGTAGACCTCCACGAGCATCCAGCTGCCACGACCGTCGACGAGCACCATCCAAGCCGTGTTCATGCCGACCTAGTACATACCGTTAATGTAGTTGAGGCTGAGGGGGATCGGATCGCAGTCAAGGGGGTTGATGCTCGCCACCCTACGATCGTTATGCTGCGTGACACGCCGTTTCTGAAGATCAGGTGGCATCAGCAAGCAAGGAGCTGGCTTAAAAAGCTCCAGCCTGAGGGCTTTGAGTAAACGGTACAGCCCCGATGAGCACGCAGCGAGCGGCATGGTACTGAGGTTGTCCACACGCGAAACAATGAGCTTGATTACCTCTATGGGCAGCAAATTCCAGCCACTCTTTCGGCAGACGCTGCTCGGTTCTCCCATTGTTAGTGCTTGGGTTTCGGACGAGGGGGGAGGCGCCTTAGCGGGGATGGAAGATTGGACGAGATTATCTGTGGACGAAGATGGAGAAGCGAATATGTGTTGCGGGAAGTGGACAGGTGATGATGACTATCACACGCTGCTTGACTTACGAGACACATACCAGCAGTGTAGGGTCATGTCGATGCCAGACAACTTGCTTGAGTGATCACAGTACTGGTACTCCCTATAGTGCTATGCCCTAACTTGCTTCAGTAGAGTAGTAGAGTAGGACTCTGCTCTACTACTAGCACCGGAGTAGTAGTATATTCTAATCTAAAATAGTTACAAAGTTCAATGCCCAAGCGTGGAACAACTACGAACCGTGCTCAAAGACCGTGTCTACATGGTGTTTGGACATGGGCGACAACCTCAATGCCAATGGTGCTGCTCCCGTTGCGCCGTATGTGTTTCTGTCCTTCCTGTTTGAAATCGTGGTAGAATTCATGATTTATTTTGTGCTTATTCGGATTAAATCTCGTAGTAACTTGCTCATATATTCAACTGGCGCAACATCCCCTACAGCCACTCCCGTTTCATGGACGGCCTGGTCGATGCCTCGAAGGAGCCCTTCGCCCACTCCTATGAGTGCCCGATGTCGTTTTGTGGCTCGCCAGCGGACATGGTGCATCACCTCACGGATGCGAGCAGCGGTCACTGCTGGCCCTTGGCGAAGAACATCAAGTACGAGACGTGCTACCCGTTCACCATGCCGGAGTCGCTGGAGGATCGACATTAGAGGGAGGGGGAGGAGATAGCGATGAACGTGAGTGAGGGGGAGGAGATAGCGATGTCGTGGGAGGCGCAGTATTTATAGCAAGCAATGGCACACCTACGTAAGATATGGACTGAGCTGCACTGACTTAACTGCAGGTCCAGTTGCGTCACTGACATGTGGGCCAGACCCCTGTTGGGCCATATGTCAGTGACCCAATGCACCTGTAGTTAAGTAACGGCTACGTGGGCATATTTGTTCGAGTAAATTATGGGGGCACAAAGGGGTGGAAATATTGCTGGTCACAACGGATTGGACGAGCATGGGGGGAGGAGAGTCGTGCATGTAGATTTTTTCACATGGGGTGGAGTGGTGGGACCGCCGGAGGGAGAAGGAGAGTTTGGCGGGCATATTGTTTCCACACATGGAGAGGAAAAGATTTGGAGACGAACGGGCTTCCTGCAGGTATGGGGAATGGTGCATAATAAGTCATCTTGCATGCCGGGCTAGGTATAGTATCAAGTCATTAAAAACATACATGCCCCACACATGTTCATATTTCAAGGTGCACTAAATTATTCCATGCGATGATTAAGGCTGGCCATAATGGTGGTATCTTAGCTGGGAATAGCAAACATGCTGATGTGGCAAAGAATTAAAGAAGAGAGGGGGTTAGAGTAACTAGTGTTGATGCATGCATTGGTAAACACATTTTTTGTGAAGAACGACATCACTAGTTGAGTACTTTTGCAGACTTCAAAAACTATTCCACCACCTCTACTATCTTGCTAAGAGTAGGTGAAAATTTTGAATTGAGCCCTTTAAACTAGAAGGGAGGTAGTGGTACTCTAATAGCTCACCTTGTTGTGATGACAAGATAGGACATGGCACGCACCTGGACGGAGGAACTACTCTGCATTGTGCATTTAAGTTTTGTCTAAAGTCAATGTACCTCTACTTTCACCAGACTTATAGAAAATGTGTCAACATTCACAATGTCAAATCAATATTTTTACACTCATTATAAAACATAGTTCTTATACTCATTATAATCAGTATTGTAGATATTGATATTTTTAGAATAAATTTGGCCATGGGATTTCATTGATGCCTTTCAAAGCATGGAGGAAGCGGAGCTTAGGGCTTGCATTGCCGGTCTCTATATACGCATTTCTCTTCATAATCCTGTAATTTTAGAGACTGATTGCGCTTTTGTGGTAGCGTCTCTTGCATCAGGGGACTATGACAGGTCTGCTATGCGTGACATGAAGATGAAAGCGTTGAGCATCTCGAAGTTGATCAACAATCTTCAATTGTCAAAGATTAGCCATTCGGCTAATAAGGTGGCACACTTAATCGCTAAGTATAGCTTTGACAATAGATTAGATGGTATTCTTGTAAATAATGTACCGCCCTGTGTGGTGAATATTGTATCGAATGAGTGTACTGGTGTGGCCGGTTAATTAATATAAGGTGGTGTTAAAAAAAGTATAAATTTGGTCAAACACTTTGCAAACGGTTGACGGGAGTAAAAAGGACCAGAGGGAGTATCATGCATGCGGAGTAGGCAAAAAATTGCTTGTCTAAAAAAAGGCAAAAAAAATTGCTCATTTATAGCCGGTCGAAGTCTCATAGGGCGCGACCGCGCGAGGGAGGCGAAGGTCGTGGGAGGCATGACGTTTGACGGAATTAAGTGAAGTTACATCCACGCGCCGGCATGGCGTGCGAACAGGCAGAAGCTATACCGTCAGGCCTACGATATGGGTCTAGTAGACATGACATCTAGTGGGTCTCACATAGTTCTCGAGAACTCTTTGGGGGCTTGCATCCGTTTATCCACAGGGAAAGCTAGCAACCCCACGCAGTTCGCGTGCCCTACTCGTCCTCGTCTTCTACCTTACAATAGTTCGCTCCCAGTCATCCCGTCCTTTCACGTTAGTTCGCTCCTAGTTTTTTTGCGGGGTACAATAGTTCAACTTCTCCTAACCCTCCTCTAAAATCCATGGCCTCCCAAATCTCCATGGTCGCCATTCAGTACCAAGATAGAGCCATCACCAGCGATCAGTTCATCGTCATGTACACACGTGGATCCAAGACGGTGAAAGCATGGCTTGCTCACTTCCTATGCATGTTCAACAGTTCAACGGATGAGTGGGTCGCTGGGCTAGATGTTGAGTACAACACAGTCCTGGGACGAGAGAAGGATCTAAAGGACGAAGAGAGGAAGAAGCCCGCCGTGATCCAGGTTTGTGTACATAATGTTTGCTTGGTCTACCACATATGCCATGCCGACGTTGAGTGCCAGGATTTTAAGAACTTCCTCAAGGACAAAAGAGTGAAATTCGTTATGGTAGGCTTTAAGAACGACAGGGATGTCCCGCGTCGGATAGGTCTGGTTGTAGGCCAGCCCTTCGATCTCCAGAAGGCAAGCCTGGTGTCCTCCTCTCAACCTTCAATGATGACCCTGGGAGGAGCCATGATTGATCCTTCGTACACTAAATTGAAGAAACCTCATCACGAGTTTCATCATGCATGGGAGTCGAAGACATTAGATGAAGATCACATCCTGTACGCAGCAATGGATGCCTACCTTTGTTTGAATATCTACAAGGGTTGGATGAAGAAGCAGAGCCCAGTGTCCGTTTCAAGCAAAGAAGCGTCGGCGAACAGGAAGAGGAAGAGGGACGAGGACGAAGTCAAGGACATGGACTCGGACTCCGAGTAGGTGGCAGTGTCGTCGCTCATGCTGGTTCTACTGCAGTGTCAAGCGGACTAGTTGCTTAGTTTATTTTCAAGGGTATGTTGTGCAGAGGCCCTAATAGAACTATGTTTATGTTCTTTCTCGTTATTTGAACTCTTTAGTACGTACAGTAGTACTAGTACTATGTCTTACTATTGTTCTTCTTGCAGTTGGTACTACTGCTCATATCTTCGTGTTCCTATTGTACTTAATACGTTTGTACTACTAGTTTAATTTGGGTCGGTCGGTTTGTGAAAGAAGTTCAACGGAGCGAAGGAAGAAGATGGTAGAAGAGGTGGAAGAAGCCCTTCTAGCCATCCATGTTGCATCAAACGGCTCACATGAGTCGACTGACCCAAATTGCTCCTTCAGATTGCAGGATCCATGTGGCATTCAAGGTCTCGAAGGTAGATTCCGCGTCCGCACCCGGTTTGCGGGCTCGACGTGTGCGTGACCAGCTTCCGCCACAACAGCCACCATGCGTGCCTCCTCCACGCGGCCGGAGGCGACAATGACACGATAGTTCCTCAGCGTGGCGGCATCACGAGGAGGGAGTGCAGACGACGTGAGCGGGCGAGCCTTCGGCTTCATGGCACAGGGATGGCGGCGACACGGCGATGATGGGCGAGAAATTGTTGGCCAGAGCAGGCGGGCGCCGGCATGCGCAACAGCGGCGGCGGCATATTGATGAGTGCGCGTGTGGGAGCTTACTTTAGTTTTATATATATAAGGTTGGTCAAACTTAAGAAAACCATACTAGTACACATAAACATTAGACATAATTAGGCAGCGCTTTTATTAGTTAGTACCACAGCCATGATACGGAATCCTGTGCAAGCGCGTGAACCGCGGCCGCGCGGTCGATCGAACGGTGTGTCACCGTGTCGCGCTCGAAGGACATCCACCAAACCTTTTTGTGTGTGTGAAAACAATCCTCGAATATTACTCAACTTTTTTCCTGTGAAAGTTCTTGACGCTGCAATATTTCCATATATTTGAATTTAGCTCCAGTTCGTGTTTATTTGGATTTGGACGTTTTAGGTGCACCCTAGTTTTTTTAATACTGATTTTGTGTGTGTGTGACTGAGAGAGAACGTGTGTATGTGTCCATGTGTGTGGTGTGGCGGAAGGACAATGTGGACACGGTGTGCGTGTGATACACACATAGAGAGGTGTGAATGTGCAAATGATCATGCATGAGTGAGACATAGACAGATGCCGATATGTTGTGTATACATGAGAGAACGGTCTTTTAGTTTAGGGCCTGTTTGGTTCCAATAAGTCACCTGACTTATAAGTCAGGTGAGTTAAAATCAGTGACTTATAAGTCACGCCTGTTTGGTTGTCATCTGACTTATAAGTCACCTGACCACACCTTCCCACCTTGTTTTTTAATGTAAAGGTGATGGGACCCACGTAAAAAGGGGTGACTTCTAAGTTTTAAGTTGGGGTTGAGCAACTTATGAATTATAAGTTGGGGTGACTTATAAGTTGGGTTCGTTTGTCAAAATAAGTCACTTTTTGCACTTTTCGACTTATAAGTTGGTGACTTAGTCGGAACCAAATAGGGCCTTACTTGTGTGTGTGTGAGAGAGAGAGAGAGGGAGAGAGGGAGAGAGGGAGAGAGAGAGCGAGCGAGAGAGAGAGAGAGAGACAGAGAGAGGAGCATCCGTAATACAACAACCATCTCTCTCGATTCGTCCGTCCCTCGCACGGTCGCATGCAACACAAGCATCAACGCGCACATTTTGACACCCTCACCCGGCCCCTGCCCACCTCAAGGCCCGCACAATCTCTTCGTGAATACCCATTTATCTCCTTAGGTTTGTTTTCTCTCAATATCTCACACACAGACACACGCAGCACAACACACACACACACAAACTCCCCCGAGCACACAATTCTTCCCCATCCAAGGTTATACGGTGACCACTCTTGCTTGTGCTTCTTTGCACCCCAACATGCACAACACCTCAATCTTCGAAGAGGGCATCGAGCAGATCAAAGATGGCGACCGCACCATGCTAGAGAATGCGGGGTCATTTGGAAGCAGGGTGATGTGACGACGGCTAACTGACTCCTCCCTCCACGCTCTCTCTCTCTCTCTCTCTCTCTCTTGCACAAAATTACCAATCCCTCTCTCCCCCGCACAAAATTGCCAATCCCTCAACCCACGAGATCCTTCCCCTCTCGTCCATGTTTTTCCAGCTCTCTCATCAAACATGTTGTCTCTTCTCCATCCACGTATACAGAATCCGGAAGCACACGCATCTCATGTATATTACATGTATCCATCTTTCTCACAGACCTAACTTCTTCCTCTCTCTTTCTCTCTCTCTCTCTGTCTCGTTAGGTTTGTCTCCTACTCTCTCGTCCACATACATACAATCTTTCCCGCCCAATCTGCTCCATCTTCAAAAGCTCTCTCTGCACGTTTCATTCACACATTGGGATATGTCAAAATGTTGCTTCTATAATGGCTGATGTAGAGTTATGGTTGTTTTTGTTTCATCCTACAAAGTAATAACTATGAAATGCATTTAGATTCTCATTTGACTGGGATTATGTGAGTTTGAGCATGTTGTGAAGTACTATAGACCTTGTATACATCTTGGGATTCGACAATGAATGTAACTACTGAATTGTATAGAACATTACATTCGAAGTCAATAGCCTAATATATTTATTTCACAATTTCAACAAATGATTAGTTCACTACAAACTAAGAAAACAAATGTGTACTCCCTCCATTTTTATTTAAGTCCGCGTATTAGCATTGGTCAAAGTCAAGTTTTGTAAACTCTCAGAAAGCTTATAACAAAAAATATTAAAATATACAATAACAAATAAATACCATTAGATTCATTATTGAATGTACTTTTACATCATACATATTTGTTATGGTAAATTTTTATTTCTATAAACTTGGTCAAACTTTAAGAAGTTTGACTTCGGTCAAACCTAATATGCAGAGTTTACTACTACTACTCGCTAGTTGCTTAGCTGAATCACTCAACACGCCACACGGGGAGTCCAGTGTCACAAAATTTTGAGGTCGGCTGGAAAATCTCCCGTGACCCTGATTCGAGCAGCGGGAAGTTACCATCAGAGCCTTCGGAATAGGCCTATGGATGATGCTTGGTAGGGGGTTGTTTTCATAACTTCAGGTTCACCCTACCCAGCCAACCCCACCCCGGCACCCAGAGTGGTACACCTGAATACTCCCCATTTTCTATCCCCACCGCAAAATATACTTATCCGCGGCACCGCAGCCTTCGTGCTCCTCCCCTTTACATCGGCGCACTCGTTCACCGCAGCGCATCTACCTCATCGACGACCTCGTACGCCGCACTAGAGCCGTTCCATCGTCGTCGTCGTACACAAAGCCTCTTCCCCGGCATCATCTTCCACGGTCTCGGATCTGCTTCCCGGAAGCCGACGCCAAGTGCAGAAGTACCACCGTCGTGGACAATGAACTAACTCCCGTTGCCGACTGTCACGACCGGGTTTTCCAGACAAAAATTTCCAGAAAAGACCGTCGTGCTCATCAGCCCCAGGATTACTGTTAGCTAATGAGGCTCCAACTTGATACAGAAATCTCAAGCAAAATACAAAATATGTAGTACAAGACCATTCTGGCCTGTGAGTACAACAATTGGGTTTCTAGTGGTCGATGGCGGAAGCGGTTTGTGACACATCAGTGTCTATGGGACTCCATTTCCCACAAGAACAGCTAACCAGATTAACTCCTATCTTCGCGAGGCTGCTATCACCGTTGCTTAGGTCTCGAGACTGTCAATCGCCACGCTCCTCTCCAAGCAAGCAATCTGGCCAAGACAATAGCCAGGGACAAGCCAGTGAGTACTTTGAATGTACTCGCAAACATTAAGAACACAGGTATAATATAATTGATAATCATGCACGGAAAAATTTTATGATCACATCGTCAGTCATAAATAAAATATCTTTTATGCATGCAAGCAGGTTATTATCATGCAACGTGAATAAGCAGTAATAGAGAGGGAAATAAAATGCCGCAGTCGGGCGTCTGAGCGACACCACATAAAGGGCTTTAAAAGAAATGCCACAGTCGGGCGTCTAAGCGACACCACATGAAGGGCTTTAAAAGAAATGCCACAGTCGGGCGTCTGGGCGACACCACATAAAGGGCTTTAAAAGAAATGCCACAGTCGGGCGTCTGAGCGACACCACATAAAGGGCTTTAAAAGAAATGCCACAGTCGGGCGTCTGGGCGACACCACATAAAGGGCTTTAAAAGAAATGCCACAGTCGGGCGTCTGAGCGACACCACATAAAGGGCTTACAAGATAAATAATCACAATGAATATCCAGGAGGTAGAACCTCCCCAGGGATACTCAATAATACAAATAATGCAACGGGTTAGTCCATCACAAGATAATAATCATAATCTTCACAAGTCACAAGTCATGGTCCAAGTTCTGGTTTAACAATCTCTCCTCCGAAGACCGACACTAAGACCAACAATTGACCCATCCCAGACTGTAATCCTTAACCATGGACACGGCTATTCGAATAGGTTTTAATCTCTACAGAGGGTGTACTCTTTACCCACGAGTAACAGATTCCTTTCGTCCATCGGGACTAATTCCGCTTACGGTCTTTTAGTTGAAAACACGCCTAACTTGCACACACCAGCTTAACTCATCGGTGTCTGGAATCACCCACGACACTTGTTAAGCAAAACTCTAAGTGGGGAGGCTACAACCTCGCGTAGCATGGGATCAAATTTATATCGCGCGCTCTAAGGGGTGGCCTCCCCTCTCGGTCCCAACCGGAAACACCCATGCCCCCGGACCAGGTGGCATGCCTACCGGCTACAACCGATATCTTCCACCATGGCCTCTCTGTACGGTGTGTGCTTGAAAGGGGTTGACGACTTACTGAACCATACCCTACCTGCGGCAGGGACAAGTGGTAGTACATAGCAAGTATGGGGGTTACTGGAAACAAGACTCGGTCTGCGGTCGACTCAGGAGGTTTATAAGTTCCCTGCATGACATGTATATCAAATATATTTCAACCGAAGAAATCACCACTCAATGTACCTTACCATGCCATACCGGACATAACCGTCCCGACGGGGACCGGCGACAAGCTCACGCCTACCCAAGGCCGAGGCTTTCCCGGATTCCTTTCCGGCATGCATGCAAGGCATATGAGGATGATTACCATCACAATAATATTCATTTCCAACAGTAAGGAAATCACTTATATGCTTCCATGCAAATGATCATGTCACATGAAATAACAAGTCTTCTGAAATAAGGTGGTGTTATAAACGTGTCAAATAACACACCAAAAACATTATGCCAGGGTTCAGAATGCTTGCCTTTAATGGTGTGGAGAGGTGGGGGTGCTCTCCAAAATTTTTGAAAGTTTCTTCTCTCTCCAAAATCCTATTTTGAAATATATTTGAATTAACACACATTTCAAAAACAGTACAAAAAATTTGTTTGGAAAATTTTCAAATAAATCTTAAAATAAACTAGACAATATTTGAGAGATGTGCGAAAAGGAATTAATTCATTTGGAGTTATATTTAAAAAGTTATAGGCAGTCAAAGTTGTGGTCAAAATATGTTTTTAATAAAATCAGGAAAAAGAAAACGTTTCAGAGAGGAATACGCTTTCGGAGCGGGGGAAACGTACTGGGCGGATTACGCCTTCACTTAAACACGTGGACGGCGCGGTGAGACACTGACAGTGGGTCCAGGAAGTCCCACTAGTCAGGTTTGACTAGTCTCTCTTTCCCCCTCCTTCCTCTGTCCCGAGCGGAGGCGGAGCTCAGGCGATCGTCGCCGGCGACGGGCAGCTCTTCGCGGGGCCCCGAGGGCGGGGATGGATGCGCCACTCCAGTGCGGTCCTCCCGGTGGTTGCCAGGCCGTTGGGGACAGAGGGAGCTGCCGGCAGCGAGCTTCACGGCGGAGGAGGCTTCGGGGGTGGAGTGAAAATTCTCCCGCAGTGAGCCCCGATCGAAATCGAGTAGTGGGAATGGTTCACGGGAGGATGAGGAAACTCTTGGTGGAGAGAACGGAGAGAAGGAGGCCCTGGTGGTGCCGAATTGGCCAGGGCAGTGGTGGCGGCTGCAGTTGCCGGAGGTGGGGAGGAAGACCTCCCCCGGGTCGATTGGCTGCCATGGGAGAACTAGGGGACCATTCTAAGGTTGCATGTGTGCTCGGGGAAGCTCGGGGGCCTCCTTTTATAGCTCGTCGAGGTCGGTTCCGCGGCGGCCGGAGAAGCTCTCCGGCGAACCGCCTCTCTGTAGCTTGCAGGGCAACGTGGCATGGCTGGGGATGACGGCAGGAGCTAGAGGACGAGTGGGCACTGCTCCAGGGGCGAGCTGGCGAGCGGAGGTGGCTTTGGCGGCGCTGGCCAGCGCAGGGGCTGTCGGGCGGCGGTGGCGGCTAGCTGTTGGCTTGCCGGGGCATGGCGAGGGGCGGCTTGGCGTGTTGCGGTGAGAAGGGGAGTGCGCGGCGTGGTGCTGCAGAGCGGGCCAAAGCCGTGGGGGCCAGCGTGTCGGCTCGGCGCACGTGCGTGCCACACGCACGCTCTGCTCGCGCTCCGGGCGTGCACGGGACGTGCTCGACGTAATGCCAGAGCATGCTAGAGGTCGCGGTAGAGGCTGGGAAGAAACAGGACTAGGTTAGGGTTAGATAGAGGGTGAAAGGGCATGGTGGTTAGGTCAGGTGGCCAAGTTAACAATGTAAACTTGAATCCATGCCAAATCTGGCTATGCACTCAGGGTGTTTGACAAAATGCTAAGGGCACTTAGGCAGGTCTTGGAGTGGCCAAAAACTCCAGATGGTGGCCTCTTTAGATGAAAGAGAGAGTGGTGAGGTTAGTTTGTGAAAAGCACAAACTTGTTAGTGCAAGTTTTGCAAAACTTCAATCCTGGACAGGAAATAAATGACATTATTTCATGAACAAAAAATATGCCAATGGGTGCATGCTCCTGGACTTAGGGGTTTGGTAGGGCTATCTACAAGTAGGAGGAAGCACAAGATCATTGGAGAAAAATTAAATAGGGTTGCAGTAGAAATCACAAGGTTGGACCAGAATGAAAATGAGGTTGATTCACTCAAAATTTTCAAAGAACAGCACTAGGTTTTTGCATAAGGTTGAATCATATGCTATTACCAACATCCCATAATTTTGGTGGAGTCCAGAAAGAAATATTTAAAAGGGTTGTAGTGCAAATTGCACTCTGGACCAGAGAAGAAAAATTGAGTGTAGAGCTCAAAATATTTCATGAATAAGAGATATTTTTGAATAAAAGTGATTTAAAAACATCACATGACATCTCCAAATTTTGGTTGGAATTTTAAGTGAATTTATCAAATGGTTGTAGTTCAAATATGGCCATATAACCTTGAAAAACCATTTTTCAAGAAAATAAAGATCAAGCAATTTAATTATTTAATTAGTTATATTAAATAAGGGAAAATTTCTCTTGAGAGATTAAATATGTCCAATGACATATTTGAAAAGTTTTCTCTTTGGGAAAAACTCATCATAACAGGGAAGGAAATGATTTAAAAATCAAAATGGAGCTTAGAAATTCAAAGTTTTAATTCCTGGCAAATTTTTTAATTCATTAAAACAAGGCCAAATTTTTGGGGTGTCACAGCACTACCCCCCTTAAGAAAAATCTTGTCCTCGAGATTTGTTAAAAGCTGTGTTAAGAAAATATTACGCAATAAAGATGTGGCTATAGTGAGAGGGCAATAAGTGGTGAAAAACCACAGTGTGAATACTGGTGCTGCGTGGAAAAATCTATGGTTCGGGACAAAAACGTGGGATTCTACGCTAGATATAAATTTAGAATAATTTCTAAATTTAAATATACGCTGGTCGTACCCAAGAGCACAGTGCTCCCTCTGGCTGACAGGTGGACCCGGGGTCCACTGTCAGTCTCTTCTTCTCCCTCTGGTTCTCTCTTCTTCCTCTCTCCCGCGCGCTTTCTCCACCGGCGACGCCTAGCGCGTTGGGCATCTAGGCCGTACTGGTGCAGCGTGCACTCACCTCGCGGGCCAACGCGCTGTCGGCACTGCTCACGGATTCGACTCCGAACACCGGCGATCGGCGACGAGCGGCGTTGGTGGACTTCGCCCACCGTACACCGAGCTCGAGCTATAAAACGGCCGGGGTGCCTCTCTCTTCTTCCTCACACCTGGCCTCACTTCTCCTCCTCCATCTCCCTCCATCACTGCTTACAGAAGCTCGGGTGAGGCTCTAATGGCGGAGGCGATGCCGGACTGGTTTGCGATCCTGATATTTGGAGGGCTGGCGACACTACTGGGGCTCTCTGTGCTCCTGTGCGCGATGATCCTCGACGATCGTCGCGACGCTGCTGCTCGGGTGTTGGCTCTCCGCGGTGGTGGTGATCATGAGGAGTAGATGGGGTGTGCCAGGTGCTAACCGTTGTCAGGGGGTGATTAGCTGGATGCAACACTGTTGCAAAGTTTTGCAAACAGTGTAGGTGTCCGAAAGATTATGGTTGTGAGTCTGCTGCCGTGGTGCTGTGTGAAATTAATAAATCCACGCCGTGAGAAAGTGCAGATGTAGCAACTCAGGGAAAAGAAATCTCACTCCAGGATTTTGCGAGGGAAAAACAGTTAATTTAAAGGAGCATAAACCACAACAAAAACTACACACATTAGTAGAAACCAATTAATTGACTTGTCGCACAAACTCAGGGTATCACGCATAGGTCACACACATAAATAAATGTTGCAATAATGAACACCGCAGCGACGTCTAAAATGGAAACGGCAACTGGACGGGGTCCCTAGAAAATGTCTCTGGTATTGGGATACACTCCTCTTCTATCAGGGGAAGTGGTTTGACCAGTCGATGTACGTGTCTCTCCTGGTCGGGCCTTAGTGCTCTGCCGATGGCGATCTGAGGATTTAAATCTGCGAGGCTCTGAAGATAACCCATCACGCGTTGGGTTAAACGCTCTTGAGCGATGATGTACTGAACAAGGTTGGCCAGGACTGGGTCTCTCTCAATGCGTCCACCGGGAAAAGGTGTCACTCCTCCGGGTGCTACACGGCTAGGAAAGTTATAATACCCTCGTTCGCTGGCATAGGGTACCGCGAATCAAAGGCGAGCAAGCGCTTCGTATGCAACAGCTTCTATGGCCATCTGTGGGGTTGGCATAGATTTCCCCACGAAGGAGACCTCTGTTGGGTCTTGGTTTGAGTTTACCGGAGGGATGTGCACTGCTGCCCAATATCTTGAGGTGGAAGAGGTAATTCTCGATTTGAACAGCTCGTACTGGGGTGGCTGGGTAGTGCCCATGGTACTGCAGGTAAAATCCCGCAATATCTTGACAAAACTACCTGGGGTTGCATCTGGGGTTCTCAGATAAATGCTAGGGCTCGGCATGGCTAGGAAATGGTTGTGAGGGTGGTGAACAAGGTGAGAGGTGCTTGGCAAGGTCACGCGGTGGCCTTTTTATAGCATCGGAGCTGGGTCATTTTTACCGTGGTGAATGGTAAAGAAAATTTTCAGCTCTGTCCCAAGGGTCGGGGTCAAGCCACAGATTCACACATTTCACTATAGTGATGTGTTACTGTGGGGTTGACGGGGTGATTTTTGGTAACTGTGCCCGGGATAGAAATCTTATACTGCATACTGGCGTATCCAGGCAAGGCTACTATTAAAATAGAGGCACGACAACAGGCGTCATTAAAATACAAGACCACACGATTACAAAGCAAGGGTACACTGGGACTCGATACAACTCGGGTGACTTAGTCTATCTCGTTTACATCCAAACGGGCGTGCCTTGAGGCTCCTCCACGGGTCTCGTCGTCGGAATTAGCTGGAGTGGGTTGAGGGGCTGCAGGCTCGGGGTAGCGATGAGGACCATCTCGGGGATTGTTGGCCACAATCCCGTTGGAGTGTGCTCCCAATATGCGACGAAGCACTTCTGGGGTTATCGCAGCACCTTGGCCGATGGCTGGGGCAGATCTCAGGGACTTGATCGGGTGTCCAAACAGCACGACTGGGTTGTCGGCGTTGGGCTCGTTCTCTTCTCTCGCCGGGGCTCGACGAACCAGCTCTCCACGAGCTGCGATTGGATCAATAGTGATTTGATCGCACAGTTCCTCTAGTGCACTTACATAGCGCACTAGGTGCAACAATGCAGGATCCGTCTCGTGATCTCCGTTGGCAACTTGGGGTGGTCTACCATACCCTTCACGTCTGGGGTAGTAGTGGAACGAGCGACAGTTAACTCTGGGCGACAAGTGCCGGAGATGAACTATAGCCTCTCGAGCAGCTAGTTGGATGGCTTGAAGCTCAAAGGAAGTTGTTCTTCCGGTGAACCTGTAGGGGCGCTCGGGCTCTAGACCCCTACCGTAGATGTGTACAGTGGCCCAGAATTGACAGTTCTCACCGCTCATGGGTCCTTGGTACACAACATATTCTGGGGGCTCTTCTAACGCATAGGCACGACGAGTGAGGTTTGCGAGTATGGTCACAAAGCCTCCAAGATTGGTTGCTGTGGTCTCATTGTGCACGGTAGGGCCAGGCATTGTGCCTCGGTTTGGGTAGAGGCTGTGCTGTGCTATGTTGGGGTTAGCGTGCCCCTTTTTATAGGAAAAAGGGGACGGAGTCTTCCTTCGCACGCTTGCGAGAAAGGACTATTTAGGATTCAATCACTGGCGCATGAGCGACAGGTTGGGTTGATAGGTTGGGCACCGACTGCCAAAAGGTGTTGGGTCACTGTGGGGCTATCTTGTATGAGAAGCTTGGTTCGGTTATGGCTTGATGGGTTGGTCTGCCTAAGTTTATCGACCTGGCTAAGATAGGATTAGCCAATGGTCAGGCTGGCTCTGATACCAAGTCTGTCACGACCGGGTTTTCCAGACAAAAATTTCCAGAAAAGACCGTCGTGCTCATCAGCCCCAGGATTACTGTTAGCTGATGAGGCTCCAACTTGATACAGAAATCTCAAGCAAAATACAAAATATCTAGTACAAGACCATTCTGGCCTGTGAGTACAACAATTGGGTTTCTAGTGGTCGATGGCGGAAGCGGTTTGTGAGACATCAGTGTCTATGGGACTCCATTTCCCACAAGAACAGCTGACCAGGTTAACTCCTATCTTCGCGAGGCTGCTATCACCGTTGCTTAGGTCTCGAGACTGTCAATCGCCACGCTCCTCTCCAAGCAAGCAATCTGGCCAAGACAATAGCCAGGGACAAGCCAGTGAGTACTTTGAATGTACTCGCAAACATTAAGAACACAGGTATAATATAATTGATAATCATGCACGGAAAAATTTTATGATCACATCGTCAGTCATAAATAAAATATCTTTTATGCATGCAAGCAGGTTATTATCATGCAACGTGAATAAGCAGTAATAGAGAGGGAAATAAAATGCCGCAGTCGGGCGTCTGAGCGACACCAGATAAAGGGCTTTAAAAGAAATGCCACAGTCGGGCGTCTAAGCGACACCACATAAAGGGCTTTAAAAGAAATGCCATAGTCGGGCGTCTGGGCGACACCACATAAAGGGCTTTAAAAGAAATGCCACAGTCGGGCGTCTGAGCGACACCACATAAAGGGCTTTAAAAGAAATGCCACAGTCGGGCATCTGGGCGACACCACATAAAGGGCTTTAAAAGAAATGCCACAGTCGGGCGTCTGGGCGACACCACATAAAGGGCTTTAAAAGAAATGCCACAGTCGGGCGTCTGGGCGACACCACATAAAGGGCTTTAAAAGAAATGCCACAGTCGGGCGTCTGAGCGACACCACATAAAGGGCTTACAAGATAAATAATCACAATGAATATCCAGGAGGTAGAACCGCCCCAGGGATACTCAATAATACAAATAATGCAATCGGTTAGTCCATCACAAGATAATAATCATAATCTTCACAAGTCACAAGTCATGGTCCAAGTTCTGGTTTAACAATCTCTCCTCCGAAGACCGACACTAAGACCAACACTTGACCCATCCCAGACTGTAATCCTTAACCATGGACACGGCTTTTCGAATAGGTTTTAATCTCTGCAGAGGTTGTACTCTTTACACACGAGTAACGGATTCCTTTCGTCCATCGGGACTAATTCCGCTTACAGTCTTTTAGTTGAAAACACGCCTAACTTGCACACACCAGCTTAACTCATCGGTGTCTGGAATCACCCAGGACACTTGTTAAGCAAAACTCTAAGTGGGGAGGCTACAACCTCGCGTAGCATGGGATCAAATTTATATCGCGCGCTCTAAGGGGTGGCCTCCCCTCTCGGTCCCAACCGGAAACACCCATGCCCCCGGACCAGGTGGCATGCCTACCGGCTACAACCGATATCTTCCACCATGGCCTCTCTGTACGGTGTGTGCTTGAAAGGGGTTGACGACTTACTGAACCATACCCTACCTGCGGCAGGGACAAGTGGTAGTACATAGCAAGTATGGGGGTTACTGGAAACAAGACTCGGTTTGCGGTCGACTCAGGAGGTTTATAAGTTCCCTGCATGACATGTATATCAAATATATTTCAACCGAAGAAATCACCACTCAATGTACCTTACCATGCCATACCGGACATAACCGTCCCGACGGGGACCGGCGACAAGCTCACGCCTACCCAAGGCCGAGGCTTTCCCGGATTCCTTTCCGGCATGCATGCAAGGCACATGAGGATGATTACCATCACAATAATATTCATTTCCAACAGTAAGGAAATCACTGATATGCTTCCATGCAAATGATCATGTCACATGAAATAACAAGTCTTCTGAAATAAGGTGGTGTTATAAACGTGTCAAATAACACACCAAAAACATTATGCCAGGGTTCAGAATGCTTGCCTTTAATGGTGTGGAGAGGTGGGGGTCCTCTCCAAATTTTTTGAAAGTTTCTTCTCTCTCCAAAATCCTATTTTGTAATATATTTGAATTAACACACATTTCAAAAACAGTACAAAAAAGTTGTTTGGAAAATTTTCAAATAAATCTTAAAATAAACTAGACAATATTCGAGAGATGTGGGAAAAAGAATTAATTCATTTGGAGTTATATTTAAAAAGTTATAGGAAGTCAAAGTTGTGGTCAAAATCTGTTTTTAATAAAATCAGGAAAAAGAAAACGTTTCAGAGAGGAATACGCTTTCGGAGCGGGGGAAACGTACTGGGCGGATTACGCCTTCACTTAAACACGTGGACGGCGCGGTGAGAGACTAACAGTGGGTCCAGGAAGTCCCACTAGTCAGGTTTGACTAGTCTCTCTTTCCCCCTCCTTCCTCTGGCCCGAGCGGAGGCGGAGCTCAGGCAATCGTCGCCGGCGACTGGCAGCTCTTCGCGGGGCCCCGAGGGTGGGGATGGATGCGCCACTCCAGTGCGGTCCTCCCGGTGGTTGCCAGGCTGGTGGGGACGGAGGGAGCTGCCAGCGGCGAGCTTCGCGGCGGAGGAGGCTTCGGGGGTGGAGTGAAAATTCTCCCGCAGTGAGCCCCGATCGAAATCGAGTAGTGGGAATGGTTCACGGGAGGATGAGGAAACTCTTGGTGGAGAGAACGGAGAGAAGGAGGCACTGGTGGTGCCGAATTGGCCAGGGCAGTGGTGGCGGCTGCAGTTGCCGGAGGTGGGAAGGAAGACCTCCCCCGGGTCGATTGGCTGCCATGGGAGAACTAGGGGACCATTCTAAGGTTGCATGTGTGCTCGGGGAAGCTCGGGGGCCTCATTTTATAGCTCGTCGAGGTCGGTTCCGCAGCGGCCGGATAAGCTCTCCGGCGAACCGCCTCTCTGTAGCTTGCAGGGCAACGTGGCGTGGCTGGGGATGACGGCAGGAGCTAGCGGACGAGTGGGCACTGCTCCAGGGGCGAGCTGGCGAGCGGAGGTGGCTTTGGCGGCGCTGGCCAGCGCAGGGGCTGTCGGGCGGCGGTGGCGGCTAGCTGTTGGCTTGCCGGGGCGTGGCGAGGGGCGGCTTGGCGTGTTGCGGTGAGAAGGGGAGTGCGCGGCGTGGTGCTGCAGAGCGGGCCAAAGCCGTGGGGGCCAGCATGTCCTCTCGGCGCACGTGCGTGCCACACGCACGCTCTGCTCGCGCTCCGGGCGTGCACGGGACGTGCTCGACGTAATGCGAGAGCATGCTAGAGGTCGCGGTTGAGTCTGGGAAGAAACAGGACTAGGTTAGGGTTAGATAGAGGGTGAAAGGGCATGGTGGTTAGGTCAGGTGGCCAAGTTCACAATGTAAACTTGAATCCATGCCAAATCTGGCTATGCACTCAGGGTGTTTGACAAAATGCTAAGGGCACTTAGGCAGGTCTTGGAGTGGCCAAAAACTCCAGATGGTGGCCTCTTTAGATGAAAGAGAGAGTGGTGAGGTTAGTTTGTGCAAGCACAAACTTGTTAGTGCAAGTTTTGCAAAACTTCAATCCTGGACAGGAAATAAATGACATTATTTCATGAACCAAAAATATGCCAATGGGTGCATGCTCCTGGACTTAGGGGTTTGGTAGGGCTATCTACAAGTAGGAGGAAGCACAAGATCATTGGAGAAAAATTAAATAGGGTTGCAGTAGAAATCACAAGGTTGGACCAGAATGAAAATGAGGTTGATTCACTCAAAATTTTCAAAGAACAGCACTAGGTTTTTGCATAAGGTTGAATCATATGCTATTACCAACATCCCATAATTTTGGTGGAGGCCAAAAAGAAATATTTAAAAGGATTGTAGTGCAAATTGCACTCTGGACCAGAGAAGAAAAATTGAGTGTAGAGCTCAAAATATTTCATGAATAAGAGATATTTTTGTATAAAAGTGATTTAAAAACATCACATGACATCTCCAAATTTTGGTTGGAATTTTAAGTGAATTTATCAAATGGTTGTAGTTCAAATATGGCCATATAACCTTGAAAAACCATTTTTCAAGAAAGTAAAGATCAAGCTATTTAATTATTTAATTAGTTATATTAAATAAGGGAAAATTTTCTTGAGAGATTAAATATGTCCAACGACATATTTGAAAAGTTTTCTCTTTGGGAAAAACTCATCATAACAGGGAAGGAAATGATTTAAAAATCAAAATGGAGCTCAGAAATTCAAAGTTTTAATTCCTGGCAAAAATTTTAATTCATTAAAACAAGGCCAAATTTTTGGGGTGTCACACCGACCATGACTCACAGAGGCCGCGACCACCGTTCTCCTCCTCGACTGGTAATGTGTGTATTGAATCACTTAGCAGTACATGTGCAATTCCAATTTCGTTCATACCTACCCTTCAAATTTCTTGGGTGCTATTGTTCTCGTGAAAGTAATTGGTTATAGCCTCCATTGTCCAACATAATATCAGCTTGTAATTGTGCGTCACTCCTGTATTGCGTTGTGCTTGGGTAGGTTTTTCATCTGCAATCAGTAGTGTGGCAAATGATGGAAAGGTTTTTAGAACTAACAAGATGCCCATGTGTTGCACGCATCAAGATGCATTTGTATGAGTAGTTTATCTTGTGGGACAAAAGGATGAACGAGGGAAGGCCTTATTTGCAAATCTGGAGAGGGGTATAGGTATCTTTTTGCAAAATTCCCATTTGTTTCCTTCCTATCTGTCAGATATAAATCGGACGGCCTATATTGCAAGAAAAAAAGTATAGAGAAAAAAAGTAGACAGTAAAGGAAGTAGAGATAAATATAAAATATAAAATATAAAATAAATATAACAGTAGAGAAGAGAGTAGAGATTGCATGTTGAGATTTTTAAAGCGCCGCGCATTGCGATTCTGTTGGAGATGCTCTAACATGGCAGACGAGTGCTTTAATGTTCCCCACAAGATGCGCGAGTATTACTAGTAGTATATTTTTCTTGCCATGTTGAGATTTAGAAACCACGAGTATGAACATGCAGAGGAGCAATGAAGACCAAACACGGGATATTCGGGACATCTTCAAGGAGTGTGGCAAGTTAAAGAGTAGCTGCACCGAACCTGTAAAACGAGCTTTGGTAAGTAACACCCTTTTAATTAGTTTCGTGTAGCCTCGTGTTCTTCGATGTGTATATGTTGTAGTTTCTGTTTCTCTTAAGCGTGGTGTTCTTCGATGTGTAATAAGAAGAGTCTTAATCGTCCTAATGCTTTCGTTTTTAGCTTGATGTAGGAAGTGGGTGTTCTCACCTTGTAGTCTATTTTTATTTTTATTTTTCCTTTTGAATTCACTTCTCTGAGTTCTGTTTATTTGGCTTCTACTAAATTGCCGGGGTACTGATCCACAGGCACCCATGGGACCGGCAGACCGGGTCCCTTTCGGTTCGGCGGGGGCGGAGATCGTGCAAAGAGCAAATCGAGGCGAAGCACGCGAGTGATTTACCCAGGTTCGGGCCGCACGGATGCGTAAAACCCTACTCCTGCTTTGTGGTTTTGTATTGATTTCTAGCTCGGGAGCGCGGAGTGCTACAGTACACACCAGCGGCTAGCAAGACCGAGCGTGAGTGTTCGAACTGGCTAACCCCCCCTCTTCGTTGCACACGGGCCTCCTTTTATATGCTCAAGGGGTTACCGACAGGTGGCAACGGAGGTAAAGGGCAAAAATGGAAAGGTGCTGTGGTAGGCACAGCTACCTGTTACAGTGTATCATACCTAACCCTGGCAGCAGGGGACAAGGGCATTAATTGCCCGTCTGTGTCGCCTAAACAGTACCGAAAGGGACCGCTAGGGACGCCACCGTTTGCCACGATGGTTATCTTGTCAGCGCCTGCTTGCCACCGCGCACCCCTAGCTGCACAGCCTTCCGCCACGTACGCCTGGAAGGGCCCCAGAGTGACACGTTGGTGGATGTGCTGGAGCGCGGGCGCGGAGAGGTGGCTTGCCGCGGCAAGCGCCTTGCCGCGGTCGTTGTCTTGTCGTGTTCGGGAGCTTGTCGCTCACCGGGCCTTGCCGGGACGCGCGGCGCGTCGCGGTAAATTTTCTTGGTATGCCTTGGTTGGCTTTCCCGGCAAGCTCCTCTTGCCGGGGTTTTGTTACCTTCCCGGCCAGCTCCTCTTGCCGAGGCCTTGGTTTGAGTACTTTGTTCTTGAATGGTCTTCAAAGTAGCCACGGAGGGTCTTGGCGGTCACTCGGTAAGCCTTGCCGCGGGATGCTGCGACTGCTCGTGCACAAGTTCGGGATACTAAGGTACCCCTACTCTAGTACACCGACAGGAGCCCCCGGGCCTGGGCCAGACACGGTGCCGAGCGCTGTTGGGCCAGGCCCAAAACAGTGCACGGGCACGCGCGGCCTAGGTCACGCCACATATCTCTCCGCTTCCACCGCGCACGCCCAGAACGGCACGCGTCAAACGCGGCGTCGTGGGTGACGTGGGCGGCGTGCGCGGAGTTAAGCCCCGCGAGCATGCGTCAGGCGATGATGAAGGGGACGGTTCACTCCCTCCTCCCTAAACGGAGGTAGGCGTGGGGGCGTGGTGTATTTACTGGACGGGGCCGGTGCGCAGTTTTCGAGGCGTCCACTCCCCGCGATCACGGGGTGGGGCGAGGCCACCTCATCCATCGCCTCGGTTCTGCATCCCCGCCACGCGGCTCCCATGCGCTTGGGGTCGCGGACGGTGGAAGCGTGAAACTGGGCCGTCGCGAGCAGAGGCAGCGGGTCGGCCCCGACTCCCTGCTCTTCCCGTGCCTTGATTCGCTGAGCGGGGCGGCCGAGCCCCCACCTCGCTCCTTTATAAAGAGCGGGAGGGGAGCAAAGAAGCCCGCACTCTCTCATCTCCTCCTTTCTTCAGCTTCTGCTCCCCTTTCTCTCATTCGCCATGGAGAAAGGGAACCCTGGCCCTTCATCGGTGGCGGCGAGGGTCGCCGCCAGACAGCGCACCCCTCCCTCTCCCGCGCCCATGGTGGCAGAGCCAGCCATAAGGGGAAGAGGGAGGGGGCGAGGTCGTGGACGAGGTCGAGGCGCTCGGGGAAGAGGCGGACGGGGCGGCGCGCCAGCTTCACCTCCGCCGGCGGTTCCTCTTCCCACGGCGGTCCATATAGGGGACGACCCTTGCGAGTTCTTCGTCAGGCTGCGCCGGGCGCCTCGTCGTCACCTCCGGCTTCCAGCTCCGTTTGCGAGCGCGATGGAGTTGGACCCGCCCGAGACATTGAGACTGCACATGAGGGGCTGTGGCATCAGCGGCACGGGAGTCCGCGTTGTATTCCCAGCCCCTAATGTGATGTATCTTGATCGAGGGTGGAAGACATTCGCCCGTATCCATAGCCTGATGGAGGGGTTTACCCTCCATTTTAAGTTCATGGAGGGCGATCTCCTCTCCATCAAGGTCTTCGGGTGCTTCGGCACTCGGGCGAAGTGCTGCGTGGACAGCTCCTCCGATAGTGAAGGCTCCCCCTCGAGCGAGAGTGACGAGGAGGAGAGCGACAGTGACGATGAGGGTAGCGGGCGGCGGGATGGCGGGTCCGACTAGGTGTCGGGCGCCGCTTCGTGCGGCACCGGTGACCCCATCATCCGTGTCGCCGGCTCCTTGAACTCCCCGGGGTCGTCTCCTTGGGCGGCTGGCGTAGGGAGGCGGCGGAAGGGGAAGAGGGCTGGCGACAAGGCCGTCAGGTCGGAGTACGAGGGCGTGGTGCCCTCGACAGCGTGCTGACGTCCTGCCGCCCCGTCTTCGAGCCCCGCTTCCGGCGCCGCCATCACCGTCCAGCCTTCGGACGGCCCCCGGGATGTTCTCTTGGTGTCTTCTGGCACCCGTAGGTCGCCTAGGCACCCCTTTTGCCCTTTTCGCCTCCTTGACCTACCTCCTGAAGAGAGGGACAGGAAAGGGATTACGGGCATCTTATCTTTTTAATTTGTAAGCCTTCGGGCCTTAGCTGCATCTAAAACTTGTAATCCTCTCTTTCATGTTTTTCATCCTCTATGGACTGTACCTGAGTGCGATGTTTTTTAATGAAAAGGGAATGCTTGCCGGGTTATTTGTCTCGCGGGTTGAACCCACGCCAAGGAGCAAATCCTTGGTATCCCTCGGACAGACATTTCATCTCCCGGCAACAGGCCCTGCCGCCTTCCCACGTCGCTCGACCTTTCTCACGCCTTTGACGGAGGCGGGAACGAGGTGGGTGCGGCCTCCTCGTTTCATCCCTTTGCTGCCGCGACTACGACCAAACTTGGCCCCGGGAACGAGCCCCAGGGCCTAGAGTTGAGGGAGCACGACAGTTTTCGGGAAGAAACGCGGTTTCGCATTCCCCAGTCCATAAGAGGATGCATGATGAGGGACGAAAGACTTATCTGATATCGCAGCCCCCGGCAACTCTGGCTTGCCGTGGATGAATCTTGGTACTCGCAGCCCCCAGCAACACTGGCTTGCCGGGGCTCAGGTGCCGGCGCGCCCTTCTTCTCCTTGTTGTCCTCAAGCGGTCTGGCCAGGATATGCGAGCCCTGTGAACGAAAGAAAAGCAAAGGGACGGACACTCGACCTCTAAGCTAGGGGTTAGCCGCTGTTATGCACTATCAACCCTAACCAAGGACGAGACTCGACCTAGCATGCATGCTATAACCCCGGGGTGTCAGCGCTTCATTTACTTGTGCTCAGGGTCTGCGCCTGGCTTTGTACAAAGGATTACATGCAACAGCGGCAAGACTTGTACAAAAGGGTGGTTGCTGGACAGGGTCCAACAACCGCGCCTTACGGGTAAAACTTACGAAGATGCTCGATTTTCCAGGAGTTGCTCACTGGTACGCCATCTTCGGTCTCAAGGCGGACAGCGCCAGGCCTTGTGACTGGCTTCACCCGGTAAGGGCCTTCCCACTTCGGTGTCAACTTGTTGGAATTCTTGGCGGACTGAACGCGCCGAAGAACAAGGTCGCCTTCCTCGAGACTTCTGGCGTTAACTCTGCGGCTATGGTAGCGGCGCAAAGCTTGCTGGTAGTGAGCAGCTCGCACAGCAGCCTGAAGACGGTCTTCCTCAAGGAGCAGCGCATCATCTTGTCGCAGCCGCTCTTGCTCGAGCTCATCATAAGCGAGCACTCAAGGTGACCCGTATACGAGTTCCGTGGGGATAACTGCCTCTGCTCCATAGACTAGAGCAAAAGGTGTCTGTCCAGTGGCTCGATTTGGCGTCGTTCTGATCGACCAAAGAACCACCGGCAGCTCCTCGATCCAGTTTCTTCCGCACTTGTGTAGCCTGTCAAAAGTTCTGGTCTTGAGCCCGCGCAGCACTTCAGCATTTGCCCTCTCCGCTTGACCGTTGCTTCTCGGGTGCGCAACAGAAGCGAAGCAGATCTTGGCGCCAAGATCTTGGACGTATTGCATGAAGGTGCGGCTCGTGAATTGTGTACCGTTGTCGGTGATTATCCTGTTAGGGATCCCGAAGCGGCAAACAATCGACCGGAAGAACTTGACGGCTGACTGTGCGGTCACCTTCCTCACTGGTTCCACTTCCGGCCACTTTGTGAACTTGTCGATTGCAACGTACAAGTACTCAAAGCCCCCGACAGCTCGGGGAAAGGGGCCGAGGATGTCGAGCCCCCAGACCGAAAATGGCCAGGATAAAGGGATCGTCTGGAGAGCTTGAGCTGGCTGGTGTATCTGCTTGGAATGGAACTGGCACGCTTCACACTTGGTTACTTGTGCAGTTGCATCCTGGAGCGCTGTTGGCCAGAAGAAACCTTGCCGGAATGCTTTGCCGACAAGTGCTCTTGCGCCAATGTGGTGACCACATATGCCTCCGCGTATCTCTGCCAACAGCTTTTGTCCGTCTTCCCGGTGAATACACTTCAATTTCACACCATTGAGTCTTCTTCTGTACAGTGTCTTGTCGACAAACTGGTACATACTTGACTGCCGGGCTACTCTTTCCGCTTCTTCTTGCTCTTCGGGAAGTTCTCCTGTCTGAAGGAAACGAATAATCTGCTGCGCCCATGTTGGAGCTTGTGGCTCAACAACAAGGACTAAAGGCAACTCTGCTGCTGCGGGAACATCCGCTTCTACGGCAAGAACCTGCGGCTCTGCCGGAGCTTGACGTTCCCCGACAAGCTTGCCGGAGCAAAACTTGTTGGGAGCTTCTGCTTCAACGGAACAAACCCTAGGGCTTGCCGGAGCATCTTGCTCCTCGGCACTCTTGGTGTTGGTCTCAGCTGCTGCGGGAACATCCGCTTCTACGGCGAGAAGCTATGTCTCTGCCGGAGCTTGACGTTCCCCGACAAGCTTGCCGGGAGCTTCTGCTTCAACGGAACAAACCCTAGGGCTTGCCGGAGCAGACTGCTCCTCAGCGCCTTCGATGTTGATCTTAGGGACCTTCTTGGCGGCGGCTTCAGGAAGCTCTGCCGACAAATAGTCACCAGAAATCAACTTCCTTTTCTTGCTCTGTCCAGTTGATGGTGTTACGGATGGTTTAGTCAGCTTGAGCACAAAGATTCCTGGTTCCACAGGTAGCTTAAGCGCGGTGCATTTTGACAGGCCATCAGCAATGGCGTTGTGAGCTCTTGGAACATGCTCCATTTGTAGGACGTCAAAGTGCTCTTCTAGCTTTCTCACTTCGTCAACGTAAGCTTCCATCAACGGACTCTGATAATTCTTGTTTACTTGGTGGACGACAAGCTGTGAATCACCCCTGACAATGAGCTTCTTGATCCCAAGGTCTACCGCGATCCTGAGACCGGCAAGCAATCCCTCATACTCTGCAGTATTGTTTGTTGCTTGCTCCTTGGGAAAGTGCATCTGGACCACGTACTTGAGGTGCTCTCCGGTGGGTGCGATAAGCAGCACACCAGCGCCGGCGCCTTGCAGCGAAAAGGCACCATCAAAGTACATCAGCCACTCTTTGCTTGCTTCCTTGTCGGGGATGCTTGTTTCTGGAATTTCTTCATCTGGTGTTGGCGTCCATTCTGCTATGAATTCTTCCAATGCTCTGCTCTGGATAGTTGAAGTGCTTTCAAACTTGAGGCCAAAGCTTGACAGTTCCAGTGCCCACTCAACAATCCTGCCTGTCGCTTCTGGATTCTGCAGTATCCTCTTCAGCGGAAAGCGAGTGACAACTGTGATCTCATGTTCTTGGAAGTAATGGCGCAGCTTTCTCGAGGCCATGAGAAGGCCGAAAAGCAATTTCTGCACACCAGAGTACCTTGACCTAGCCCCCTGCAGAAGGGAATTGACAAAGTAAACTGGGCGCTGCACCATCTTCTTGTGTATCTCGTCATGTATCTGCGCAAATCTATCTTTGTCGGGACCAGACCTTGTCGGGGAAGCTCCCTGCTTGTCGCTGGATGCGCTTGCCGCGGTTGCTGGCTCATCATCTGCCTCCCTCTCTGCTACTAACGCAGCACTAACCACTTGATTGGTTGCCGCTATGTATAGCAGCAACTTCTCTTGTGGCTTAGGTGCGACAAGTATTGGAGGGGAAGACAGGTATCTCTTCAGGTCTTGCAGCGCAGCCTCCGCTTCCGGAGTCCATTTCATTGGACCTACCTTTTTCAATAATTTGAAAAACGGCAGGGCGCGCTCAGCAGACCGAGAGATAAACCTGCTGAGAGCAGCCACGCAACCGGCAAGTTTCTGTACATCCTTGACGCGCTTTGGTGCTTCAATCTGCTCAATGGCCTTGATCTTGTTGGGATTGGCTTCGATTCCCCGCTGAGACACGAAGAACCCGAGAAGCTTGTCGGAGGGAACTCCAAACACACGCTTCTCTGGGTTGAGCTTGAGGCTGATCTTGCGCAGATTTGCAAAGGTCTCGTCTAAATCTTGAATCAGGGTTGCTCTGTCCTTGCTCTTGACCACTATATCATCCATGTAGGCTTCCACATTTCTGTGTATTTGTGGCTCAAGAGCAACATGGACTACTCTTGCAAATGTCGAACCAGCATTTTTTAATCCAAAAGGCATCCGTACAAAACAGTACGTGCCACATGGAGTAATAAATGCGGTCTTCTCTTCATCCTCTTCTGCCATGAAGATCTGATGATACCCTGAGTATGCCTCAAGAAACGAAAGCAAATCACATCCGGCTGTGGAGTCAACAATCTGGTCAATGCGCGGCAAAGGAAATGGGTCTTTGGGACAGGCTTTGTTAACATCGGTAAAATCGATACAAAAGTCTCCATTTCCCGTTTGCCTTGCGCATGACTACAGGATTGGCCAACCACGTGGGATGGAGCACTCCTTTGACAAGGCCTGCTGCTTCCAGTTTCTTGATCTCTTCTGCAATGAATTCTTGGCGCTCCACTGCCTGCTTCCTGACTTTCTGCTTGACGGGCCGCGCATGAGGACAAACGGCAAGGTGGTGCTCAATCACTTTCCTGGGAACACCGGGGATGTCAGACGGCTGCCATGCAAACACGTCGACATTCGCCCGCAGGAAAGTAACAAGCGCGCTTTCCTATTTAGGGTCGAGCGTGGCACTGATGGTGAAGGTACCGCCAGTGCCGTCCTCCTTGGCGGATGCCTTCTTCGTCTCTGGCGGAGCTGCCATCGTCTTCTTGCACTTGCCGGTGGAGCTCGATGGTGCGTCCTCGACGGCAGCGCGGCACTCCGAAGAGGTGCGCTTGCCGGAGTGGGCATCAGAACTCTTGCCGGACTTGGTCTTCTTCCCCCCGGGAGCTTCAGCGGCAAGTGGATTGCGATCCGCCGTGGCTGCTGCTTCCCGGTAGATCTTGTCGGCATAGATAAGAGCATCCTTCTTGTCGCCAGGGACAGAAATGACGCTTATCGGGCCTGGCATCTTCAGCATGTTATATGCGTAGTGAGAGGCTGCCATGAACTTGGCGAGTGCTGGACGGCCAAGTATCCCATTGTAGGGTAATGGGATATCGGCAACGTCGAATGTGACCTTCTCAGTCCTGAAGTTTAGCTCGCTGCCAAATGTTACCGGCAGCGTGACCTTCCCCTTCGGCTTGCTCCTTCCCGGATTGATTCCTTGGAATGTGCCGGTCTCTTCGAGCTCGCTGTCAGGGATTTGGAGTTTTTGGTGTACAGCGGAGGAGATCAGGTTTAAGCCGGCCCCGCCGTCAACTAGCATCTTGGTGACTTTGAGGTTGCGGATAGTTGGTGATACCAACATCGGCAAACACCCGACCGCAGTTGTGCGATCAGAGTGGTCCTCAATGTCAAAGATGATAGGCGTGCTGGACCATTTCAGAAGCTTGCGCGATTCGACAGGTGGTTCCGCTGCATTGACTTCCCGCGCCCACTGCTTGAGTTGGCGGTGTGAAGTGTGCAGAGAAGCACCGCCGTCAACGCACAAGACCTCTGTGGCTTTCTGAAAATCCTGTTCACTGGTCTCAACATCATCCATGTCTTCGTCGTCGTCATCTTCTTCATCGTTGTCGCGGCCGTGGGGAGGCCTGTCTCCTTGCCGCTGCTTGGCCTTGCCGCGGCGTCCTCCCCGTCCGGCGCGCTTCTTGCCAGATTCTGCAGCGCCACCTTGGGCCCTCTCCTTGTCTCGCCGCTCGTACTCAGCCTTTTGCTGCTGGACAAGCTACTCGACCTTTTTGCAGCTCTGGAGGTCATGGCCCTTGGTACGGTGAATCTTGCAGTATTGCTTGTCGGAGCCGTCCTGCTTGTCGGCGGCTGCCACAGCCTGGCAGTTGGCGCACGCGGCAACCTCCTTGCCGGAGCTACTGACCTTGGCTCGCTTGGCGCCGCCGTCGCTGCCGGACTGCTCAACGACCAGCACCTCTTTGTTCTGCTTCTTCCTGTTGTTGCGGCATCCTCGCTGTTAGATCCCCCTGCTCCAGTGCTTTCTCCGGGGAATTTCCTCCCTTCCTCAGCGCGTGCACACTTGTCGGCCAGGGCATATAGCTCGCTGACGTCCCGAATCTTGCACATCTCCATCTCCTCCCGCATCCTGTGGTTACGCACGTTCTGATGGAAGATTACCGCGGCAGGGTGGATATTTGGGATGTTGTGCTGTACATGGCTGAACCTCTGGATATACTTGCGCAGGGGCTCTCCTTCCTTCTGGACGAGCAGATGAAGATCACTCTCTTGGCCATGAGGTTTGTGGCCGCCTGTGAAGGCGCCGACAAACTGATGGCATAGATCAGCCCAGGAGGATACGGAGTTGTCCGGCAAGTGCATGAGGTAGGACCTGACATTGGGCTTAAGCACTAGCGGGAAGTAGTTGGCAAGGATCTTGTCGTCCCGTCCCCCAGCAGCCTACACCGCGATGGCGTAGATGCTGAGGAACTCCGACGGATGCGACTTGCCGTTGTACTTCTCTGGTACATCTGGTTTGAAATTCTTCGTACTGGGCCACTGGACTTGCCGCAGCTCACGAGTGAACGCAGGGTAACCTACCGAGTACGGCAAGTCACCTGGTTCCCCTGGCGCATGCATGTCAACAGAGGGCCCAGCGCGCTGGTCTGATTGACGCCGCGCTTCTCTCCGGCGCTCGATGCGAGTACGAGCGTCTTCTTGTTGTCGTTCTTGAAGAACTTCGCGCTGATCGCGACGAGCTCGCGAATCTGACGACGCGGTGGAGTCGCTGTCGAGGTGGACCCGGCAAGTCGGCGATCTTGGCCTTTGGGGTGGAGAGTGCACAGTAGTTGCACCCCCACCAGTCTTGTCGTCTCTGGCTCGTGCCTGGCTGGCTTGCCGCGGCTGAGACGTGCTCGGCTGCCGTGGAGTGTCGCCGTTGGCGAAGCCGATGAGACTCTGGATAGTGGCCCTCCAGTCGTCGATCTTGTCCGCCGCTGGAGGGTAGTCTAGGAGCAGCTGAGCTCGCGCCAAAGCTTCTGCTGCGGTGGCGGGTGGCGGTGGCGAACGGTGCAAGGAGCGGGATATGCTCGGACTTCTAACTACGTTAGAAGGAGCAGTATCTCGTCCAGGCGACCGTGTCTCGCTCGCGCCAGCAGGTTGACGTGCATGGTGGTCCTGAGCGCTCCGAGATCCACCAGCTCGATCTTGATCTAGCGAACGCATGGTACCGTGAGTACCATGACGCTGCCCGTCCTGCGCCTCCTGAGATGGGCGCGGTGCACGCACGGACGCCGAGGTCTTGGAGTGTGCCCGGTCATTGTGGGAGCCGGCTACGCCGCCGATGGGCAGCGCAGCCTTGTCCTGGGACCTGGCAGCACCGTGAGTTCCCTCGTCGACGCGTGTCCTTCCGCCGGTGCCTGCCCCACCAACCGTTTGCTCCGGCGGTGGCTGGCTCGGCACGGACGGAGCAGCTGCCTCCGAAACTTTCTTCTTCAGCGGCATGTTGATGAAGATGATGAAGATCTAGCTCGCGAGAACGCCGGATCTGGTTCACACAACTTCGACGCCCCCCTGCCTGGCGCGCCAAAGATGCCGGGGTACTGATCCACGGGCACCTATGGGACCGGCGGACCGGGTCCCTTTCGGTTCGGCGGGGGCGGAGATCGTGCAAAGAGCAAATCGAGGCGAAGCACGCGAGCGATTTACCCAGGTTCGGGCCGCACGGATGCGTCAAACCCTACTCCTGCTTTGTGGTTTTGTATTGATTTCTAGCTCGGGAGCGCGGAGTGCTACAGTACACACCAGTGGCTAGCAAGACCGAGCGTGAATGTTCAAACTGGCTAACCCCCCTTCTTCGTTGCACACGGGCCTCCTTTTATATGCTCAAGGGGTTACCGACAGGTGGCAACGGAGGTAAAGGGCAAAAATGGAAAGGTGCTGTGGTAGGCACAGCTACCTATTACAGTGTATCATACCTAACCCTGGCGGCAGGGGACAAGGGAATTAATTGCCCGTCTGTGTCGCCTAAACAGTACCGAAAGGGACCGCTAGGGACGCCACCGTTTGCCACGATGGTTATATTGTCAGCGCCTGCTTGCCACCGCGCACCCCTAGCTGCACAGCCTTCTGCCACGTACGCCTGGAAGGGCCCAGAGCGACACATTGGTGGATGTGCTGGAGCGCAGGCGCGGAGAGGTGGCTTGCCGCGGCAAGCGCCTTGCCGCGGTCATTGTCTTGTCGTGTTCGGGAGCTTGTCGCTCACCGGGCCTTGCCGGGACGCGCGGCGCGTCGCGGCAAGTTTTCTTGGGATGCCTTGGTTGGCTTTCCCGGCAAGCTCCTCTTGCCGGGGTTTTGTTACCTTCCCGGCCAGCTCCTCTTGCCGGGGCCTTGGTTTGAGTACTTTGTTCTTGAATGGTCTTCAAAGTAGCCACGGAGGGTCTTGGCGGTCACTCGGCAAGCCTTGCCGCGGGATGCTGCGACTGCCCGTGCACAAGTTCGGGATACTAAGGTACCCCTACTCTAGTACACCGACATAAATGGATCTGGGTTGCTCTAAGTATTGATCTAAAAAAGAAGTAACTTCATGTCAGGATGCAGTTCCTGCGAGGAGGGAAGTATGGTCAACCTCGAGATCATGTTTCCAAAATGAGGCTGGATTACACACAAGGTGCCAGTTCCCTAATGATGCTGGATTAGACACAAGGTGCAAATTCCCAGATGATGCTGGATTACACACAAGCCAGGTGGAGACGTCAGCTGTTCATGTCCTCATGGCATTAGTAAAGGCTGAAAGAACACGTGCAGCAACCCTTGAGAATGTAGCTGAGTTCCTGAAGAAGCGAAAAGAGCAATCAGATTCTCTCTTCACTCAAGCCAAAGAAGAGATGGAAGAAGCCAGAAATAAGCTAGCAGAGGTAGAGAAGGCTAGGCGTCTCCTGCTATCTAAAACTGTTGTCAATACAAAATTTCCTTCATAATAGCTAGGTTCAAATGTTTATCCAGTCAGCATGCTTGTTGTGATGTCTGTGCATCTACTGATGTGGCACAAAATGTATTTTTTCAGGTCATGTAATAACAGCAATTACTTTCCAAACAATAACAGATGAAGCATTGGACATGGTATAGTTCACGCGCAAGCCCGACATTCCAAGTTCAACTTCCACATCAAACTCATGTTCATAGATATCTACACATTCATACATAATGTCCACAACCATGATTCACTTCAAAGCCAAAAAAATGTGAGGAGAGTTATAAATAAAGAAAATCCTCTACTAGTTCCTGCTACCAGTGCGAGCACAACAAGTCAAGACCATGCATAAATTAATTATATTTTAGTCATTTTTTGTGTTCTAAAATGCCTGTCGGCTCGCGGAAGGACGTGTTGCCGGCACACACGCGAATTCAATGAAGGCAGGCGGGGCAGTCTTAAGCTGGTTGCACGCGGCGAGGAGGCGTGCTTAGCCGGGCCTGCAACGAGTGCGGCCCTCTTGGCCATCGTGCCGATTCAATGCCTGCGCTATGAGAGGTCGCGTCCGTGTCAGAGCAATTACGCGGCGAGGAGGCGTGCTCAGCTACCTATTCGTACGAAGGTTCTCCACCACGTACCCGGTACCCGCGAATGCAGCAATCGTGCACCTACGGTTTTAGGGTTTATTTGTTAACATCGCCTTTACGTAACATTCATGTGTGCGAGACAGCGAGAGGCCGACTGCGTGCGTGCGCCTCTTCTCTTTGTATATGTACTCCACCGTTTGTCTGGTGTCCAAAAAATTATAATAACTACTAGGAATGTGCCAATGCGTTGCCACACGATCAAAGTAGATAATACATATTCACCGATTTGATAGGAAAAAAAGTCTAGTTTTGAAATATGTATATCACTAAAAATATGTTATGTTTCACTCAAAATATATTCCTTTGGCGGTTTTGATGAGGTAAGGGAGGAATGTTGTTGGTTTCAAGATTCAAGAAGTGGTATATGTCTAATTTCTACTCTTACTAGCAAGATGCCCGTGCGTTGCACGGAACATCAAGATCTTGTGGGAGAAAAGGATGAACGAGGGAAGGCCTTATCTGCAAATGTGGTGAAGAGTGCGGGTAAATTGCCATATTTTCCTTCCTATCCGTCAGACATAAATCGGATGACCTACATTGCAGCATGGCAGGCCCACCATCATCACCAACTCTTATAAAAAGCATTGTCGGTGATGATCGTGTGCCTGCCATCCTGCAATATAGGCCGTCCGATCTATATCTGACGGATAGGAAGGAAACTATGGCAATTTTGCAAAAAGGTACCCACACCCCTCTCCACATTTGCAAATAAGGCTTTCCCTCATTCATCCTTTTCCCCCACAAGATAAACTACGCATACAAATGCATCTTGATGTTCCGTGCAATGCATGGGCATCTTGCTAGTTGTTGCAAAAAGCCCATGTGTGTGTGAGAGAGAGGGAGAGTGGAGGAGGACGGAGTGCATGTGTGACAAAGACACAAGGAGTGTGTGTGCGATAGGTATCAGCTTAAAATGAGGTGGCAGTGTGTGTGTGCACGATCGAGAGGGCGTGTCTCAAGAAGGGAAGAAAAATCTACATAGATACAAGGAGCGGGAGAGAGACATGTATGCGATGGTGGAAGCACGAGTGTGTGGGTGTGTAAACCTATCTGGAGGCTAGCTAGTCGATAAATGTTGTGAGAGAAATACGAGTCGGGGTGCGAAAGCGAGAGTTTTGTGAGAGAGAGAGAGACGGTAGTCGGGAAGGGGAGTGGAAGCAGGAGTTGTGTGTGTGTCTGTGAGAGAGAGAGGAGACGGTAGTCGGGGTTGTCTGATCGGTAAACAAATGAATAATGTCAGTCTGGGATGGAGTCAAAAAGGAGACCGCAACAAATGTTGTGTCTATAGGAGAGAGAGAGAGAGAGTAATTTTTAGTGGTATGAGTCATATGTAGAGACATATAGGGTGTGTGGGAGAATCCCATAGAGAGAAAGACAAAGTGAAAGACGAGTGGAGACTGTGTGTGTGGCGGTGAAAAAGAAAGCTTAGGTACCGAGAGATAATGAAAACCGTGTAATGTATAATGATAGGGAGAGTGTGACACTTCTCAAGGGAGACGTCGAGAGACCATGTTTGCGAGGATTGGAGAAACATTAAGTGAGCGTGCGGGTGAGCTGGGGAAAAGAGAGTGATAGCTACCTGAAGGAGCATGCATGCGAGAGAGATGGGCGTGAAAGGAGTGAACAAAAAAGGGATTCAAATATTTGAATTCGAGATGATGATACATGTAATCCATACTCGAACCAAAATTGATCTATCAAACATGCATACTCATATGAATTCACGCACATCTATGTTATTTAATATGTAGATATTACTAATCCATACATTTTAGTAGAACAAAATTTGGTTAATTTTTTTTGAATTCAACCTTAAGATTTCGAGATCGTTGTATTTGTAAATCATATTATACATATAAAGGAGAAGAATTCTTTGTTGTGCTTTTGAAAGTATATATAAAAAATGATGTATATAGAATGTAATTCCAATTGAAAATGGATCCCGCCCAAAAAAATAATAGGATACAAACGGGATTCAAATTGAGTTGGCATGGTAAACGTGCACTCTGCAAAATTTGAATGAAGCGGGGAAAGTTGCAGTAACCGCCCGAAACCAAAATCTGCAAGATGGAAATCACTACTGCCTATCCCTGCCACGCAAAGCCTATCTGCTTGATTTCGATAGGTTTAGATAGGGGTAGGTTTGTAATTTCACCCAAGCATGACATAACCGCCTCTCACCCGGATTCATACATGGTGGGCGCCAAAACACAGTGTGTCCTCGGCTGAAATCGACTCCCTCCCCGATTCATATTCATACACGGTGGGCGCGAAAAACAAACTCTCGTCGGCAAATATTCGGTGTATGCGATATTATCGTCCTATCCCCAACCGACTAATGTATACGAGAAATTTCAAACGGGGGCTAAGTTTGTAAATTTCCTCGCATTTGAGACAAGCGCGCCCTGAATACATGGTTCCCCCTTCCTCTCTACCTCCTTTTCCCCATTCGTACTCTGTGGGCGCCAGAACACCCTCTCCACCCCACCCTCCTCTGTCCACAGCCATCCGCCACCCCATCCACCGCCGTCCTCCTCCACCATGCCGGAGCTGATACCTCGACACTGCCGTCCATTACAAGAGATCGACCTCTCTCATCCACGGCTTCGCACCGGGATCCTTGCATCCCGTCCTCTCGCTTCATCCCCGCCGTCGTCCACCTTGCCGGCGCCGCTCCTACGACCGTCTGGTCCACCATGCCCCGCCGCCACTGTCTACCCTCCTAGATCTGCTTCCACGCTGCCGACAGCCATTGCAACCGCAGCACCGTCAAATTCTCAGCAGATGCATAGACGGCGCCACACAAGAGGCGGTACTCTTTCGTATCTGCTCAACTTATTTATCACAGTAAGAAAATAGATCGCCACTGCTTTACTCTGATTTCTTGTCTTGGTTGCGAAGTTGCCTTTGTCCGGTTTGCACCTTTAGATCCGCCATGGCATGCTCAACACTATACTCCCAATTCTTATAGTTTTGCCCTTTTATATTCCACACTAGTTAAACACAGTAGACTAAATTTCAAAATTGGGTCAGTCGATTTTTCAGAGCTCGCCAGAGTTCGCCGGTGCGATCGAAGGGGCTCGGGTGGTTGTGGGGCCTCGCCGAACGAAGAAAACTCGACGCGGGTGGGGGTTGGGGTGGGGGTGGGGGTGGGGGTGTCTGAGGAACACAGGCGGTGGGGGCCGGTGGTCCGGCCGGCGGCCCATGCGGAAGAAGAAGGGTTAGGAGACATAGGATCTTCATCCAACCGCCTGAAATGGTCGAGAGACAGGTGGGGTTTGCATTCTTAATGCGCTCTGGTTCATCATGTGTGGGCACTGCGCAACCAACATTTTATTATCCAAAATCTGCTTTCTCTTCTTTACCATGTTCCTCTTCCGTTCTTCATTAATATGTACTCTCTCCGTTCCTAAATACAAGTCTGTGTATAGATTCCACCATGGACTACATATGGAGCAAAATGAGTGAATCTACACTCTAAAATGTATCTGGATACATCTGTATGTGATCCATAGTGGAAATCTCTACCAAGACTTATATTTTTGAACGGAGGGAGTATGATAGCAGTATAGTATGTTCCTTGTACTAAAGATGAGCAGGGACATTTGCAGTGTGAGGTCTATACGGTCGGTTGTGATGGACACTTTGAGCCTCTTTGATTCGTAGGATCTTGTAAACATAGGAATAGGATTTGTAGTGGCCTGCCCACTTGAATCCTATAAGAATAGCAAGGAAATGCGGGGAGTTGTGTCTCCTTTGAGAGTTACACTGATATTAACAGTACCGCACCTTCACTTGAAGAGAGCTGGTATCCGAAGCCTTTCTAGCCGTACCGGCAATACTAGCACATATATTCCAGCAAGTTGCACTTTGCTGATTTTACTCTGATGCTTAAGGTTTTCCCGTTATATCTACACTATGATCTGTGTAGCTGCTTTCTGCCGCACTAGCAACAGTCCACTCTTGAAGCTAAACACTACAATGACTTACAAAATTGGCACCAAGGCATTGAGTGCCATTCTGGATGCATTGAAACTCATACGCTCCCCACCTGTTGATTCTTGTTCAGAATATGATCCTAATGACTATTCTAACCTCAAGGAGTCAAAGGCTAATGGCCTATCCTGTTCACCCATCAAGGTGCATGTTCTAATTTGGCAATGTTTTATTGATTGCGGGTATCTTGCATATGTTGTCTTGCATTTCTTCTACTTTGTTGCACCGCCATCTGCTTAGTTTACTCATCATACATGTTGAGATGCCATGCCCATCCATTATCAATACATATTCCATCTATCATCATACCATGTTTTTCCACTCAAATGATGTTCTTGTGCATCAAACATCAAAAAGGAAGAGGGTGATTACCGAACCTGAAGGAGCACCAACAAAGTCTTTGAAAAACGTGGTGGTGCCGGAGAAATCAGACAGCACTCCACTTATATTGGTTGTACAACCAGTGACACAAAACGTAGGACCGACTCCAGCAGATTGTACCCATACTTCACTGGCGATACCACTAGCCCCACCACACAGGACCTGCACTCCAGCAAAAGGTATACCTATTTCATTTGCCGTAGCACCAGCTGTACCACAGAAAAATCCCACTCCAGCAAAAAGTATAGCAAGTCCACCTGCCGAAGACCTATCCCAACTACAGAGACGGCCAATTCCTGCAGATTGGAACCCCATTCCATTTATTCCCAGTCTAAAAGACAATACTTTCAATGTTGTTAGGGACTACGTGCATATATTCTCATCATGGGAAGATTATTGTGAAGACAAACACCATTTTCACATCTTCCTGTCCAACTTACGTGTAAGTGCTATTATTCATGGTTATTATTTTCCTGTTTTCTGCTGATTGAACACGTCAATGATTTACATTACATTGTTGTAACTAGGCGAGGGTCAATCTGGATAGTCATGTCGAGCAAAGCTTGCTTGTGCTTTTCAAGGAAGCATTGCAGCAATATCGGTGTTACCTGAGGAAATCACACTTTGATGGCAAGTCTATAAACGAATTTCCGATGAAGTCTCCTGTGCTAAATTTAGAAGACATTGAATGGAAAAACCTTGTTATGCACTGGTCTCGTTCCCAAGATGAGGTACTGACTATGAAATCACATGACAATTTGAACTTCTACTTTTCCGCATGTGCCTTATGGATCTTTTTTGCAGGAAATCTGCTCGAAGAAGAATTCCGGTTTGACAAGAACGATAGGATATCGCAAATATGCTGCCTGCTGCTTTGCTCTTGTTAGTACTTGTTATCTTGTATCACTGTACTTGCATACATACCTGGTTCATTATGTGACAGCAGTATGCATGATAGCTTGCTTATCAATAGTTCGCTCCAAATTATCTGATATGTATGAATGGTTACATTAGTGTAGAATATATCCAATGCCAATGTTTTTTAGCTCTGCATTGTTCTTGTAAGTACATGTTGTCCTTTATCAGTGTACTTATAATGACAGGTAGTTGTTCATGTACCATCACTCTGCATCTTATTTTCCTTTGCCCTCCATTTTCTACACATCAGATCTATATTTATTCTTACCATAAGGTTGGTACTGAAGAAGTTTAGCTGTGCATTGCTCTTGGTTATACCTTTTGCCTGTATCGCTGCACTTACATTTATAGCTACTTGGTTATGTAGCATCACTCTTCATCTTATCTTAAATATTCTCCATTTTTCTTATATTACCACATCTATATTTACTCTTAACAAAATGTAGAATAAAGGCAATGCTTTTGAAGAAGATTCTGTGGTAAACTTCTTGAATTTCCCCCCCCCCCATCAGCATGGACAAGGCCTTTATAGAGCCTGTCTTCACCAATAATGTAAGTTTGCCATCTCAAGCCTTCAAAATTTGTTGTATATATTTGGTTAGGCATGACTGCAACAGTTGTTTATTTTTGGTGTTTGCACCAAATTGCTTGTTTAAAGTTTATTATGTAGTTCATAAACAAAAGTTTGTCCTTTCTCAATTTAAGTTTTCAGTTGTACAACCAAGTTCCTTCTTGATGCCATGTAAATTAAACTATACAGAGCAAGTGATCTTCTTTTGCACTGCATGTATGCTTCTGTTCTTCATCCGCAATCCAGTGGTGTGGTGACCCTACCCACTACAGCACAATGTCATATTCTGCAATGTCTTAACTATGAACAATGTCATATCATTCTACTATTATTTAAACCATCTCTTTATTTGCCAATCTGAAATGGTATAAATAGACGGCATACTAACCATTGATACTTATGAGTTCTTGATCTGTAATCCAGTGGTGTCGTGAAGCTGCCAACTCCTTCACAATGTCATTTCCTACCATGTCTTGACCTGAACAATACCATATTGTGTTAGTGCAATTTTAAACTATGTCACTTTATTCGTCAGTAAGAAATGTGATGAATTGTCAGCACTGATACTTTTATGTGCAAAACATGTCATTTGTCCGCTTGTTTATCTTTCAGAGTGAGGAAGATATAAGTGTTGAACAAGCGCAGTCTCATCATCTTGCTCAGCTGCTTGCGCTGCAGCTCCCCAGTAGGGCTAACCTTTCTTGAACTCTATTAAAGTGATGTCGGTTTTGTATATTATTTTGTCGCCGTGTTTATTTGCACTGGTGGTGATCTTTGATGCCCCATGTATGTAATCTGCTGTCTGCTTGTGCTTTATTATCATAGTGGCGAACTTTGATGCCCAGTGGATGTAATATGCCATAATTTCTTTATTGTATAGTATAGGTTTTTCTTATTCACGATGTTGTAGTTATTTTACTGTATATATCCTCTCTTCACAGTCAACCGGCCAAACCATAAAATTACGGTACATAATTGGGCCGTCATGCAATCACAATGTAGGTTGGGCCTGAAACGTGTCGAACAGCTCACGGGCCGACAACATCCCGAAATGAACCCCGGCCCATGATTGTGTGAATCAAATCACGGGCTTTTAACATGCCAAAATTGTCTCGGTCCTTGTTTGGCCCAATAAGATATCGGCTGCGAGCAGGCCGGATGCAAACCGGGCCGTAGTTAGGCCCAACTATATGACGGGCTTTTAACAGGCCAAAATTAATATAGGGCCGAAATGTTAAACAGGCCCTTAACAGGCCAAAACTAATATCAGGCTGAATTACTAAGTGGGCCTTTAGCAAGTGGGCCCAAAAGCGTAGTGTCCAGTAGACGGGCCGAATCTGATATGGGCCATAATTGAGCCCAAAGCCTCTTAAAGGGTCGGACCTGATCTGGGCCATAATTTGGCCCAGAACGTGGTAGGCTTTTAACGGGCCGGATCTCATATGGGCCACTATTAGGCCCAGACCATGGCAGGCCATTAATGGACCGGATCAAATATGGCCGGCATTTGGCCCAAAACAAGGTAGCCAGTTAATGGGTCGGCCTACTAGGGTCCTCAAAATCTTGTGTGCCTACAGCTGGGCCGGCCCATTAATGTTGGCGAAATCTCGTGGGCCTTTAGCTGGGCCGGCCCATTATGATCCGCAAGAATCTTGTGGGCCTTTACCTAGGCCGGCCCATTATGGCACACAAAAATCGTGTGGGCCATTACCTGGGCCGGCCCATTATGGCCCGCAAAATCTTGTGGGCCTTTAGCTGGGCCAGCCCATTATGGTCCGCAAAATCTCATGTGCCTTTAGCTAGGCCGCACATTATCGTCCGCAAAATCTTGTGCGCCTTCAGTTGGGCCGGCCCATTTAAACTTGATGGGTCGGTCCACGTGTCGACATATCATAGGCGCGTCTCGCCCATTGGATGAGTGACACCTGTGCCAACGTGGACCTGACACCTGTCTCCTCCAGCCAATGATGATTTTACACGTGGAAAATCCCCATTGGTCGGGGCTGTTAACGGGTTATCGGATCCAAAACCTGACCCGATAGCTTAACGGCGTTCCGTTACGGTGGATGCCACGTGTCGGTCACCCTTGACGAAAGCACTTCTCTGACGCATGATTTATCATCATGGAAGTGGACACTTCCGTGATGATAATTTTGGTAATGTCATGGAACACTTCTACGACAGCACAGGTATGACTATCTTGATTCTGTCATAAATTTGTCATGGATGTACATGCATGACACAAAACGCGACCTACTATGACAAACACGAATCATCACGGAAGTGTATTTTTTTGTAGTGTTACTTTTAATTTTATTAGTAGGTTCCCACTCATCATAAAGTTTTCTAGGGATAGAAACTTCTAACTCAAGTTTTTCTTCATAAGATTGCATCAAAGCATCAACGATTTGTTTAGTAAAAGCTTTATTTTGACTATAAGCATGAGAAGAATTTAGCACGGATTGCAACAAGGAAATACAATCTATCAAAGAGCAATTATCATAATTAAATTCCTAGAAATCCAAAATAGTGGGTTCATTAATATTTAAAGTTTTGACTTCTTCAGTCCCACTTTTAACAATTTTAGCATCCAGATCTAAAGACTCCGAATTTTTGGAATGTTGTCTAGGTAAAGGTGGATCATATTCAGTCCCATCATTATCAAGATTCATATTGCAAAAGAAAGATTTAATAGGGGACACATCAATAACTTTTAGATCTTCATCTTTATCTTCCAAAAAAATTCCAAAAAAATTGTTCTTTAACCTCATTTCTAAAGAAATTATTATGCTCAAATTGTAAAACCATAAAACTCCTGACGTTGCTTTCGATCTCTTCTAACCTTTTAAGGTGAAGATCACCAAATCTAGGTAGAGCCATCATGACAAGCAAGCAATCCAACACACAAGCAAACAAGATATGGGAAAAAGAGGCAAATAGAGAAAGAGAGGGAGGATGGAGAGAGAGGGCGAACAAAACGGCAAGGGTGAAGTGGGGGAGAGGAAAACGAGAGGCAAATGGCAAATAATGAAATGTGGGAGATAAGGGTTTGTGATGGGTACTTGGTGTCACAATTGACTCGTTGTCGGGAGTCAAATCTTGACTTGTCTTGCGCGAACCTCCCCGACAACGGCGCCAGAAATCCTTCTTGCTACCTCTTGAGCACTGCGTTGGTTTTCCCTTGAAGAGGAAAGGGTGATGTAGCAAAGTAGCGTAAGTATTTCCCTCAGTTTTTGAGAACCAAGGTATCAATCTAGTAGGAGGCCGCGCACGAGTCCCTCGCACCTACACAAACAAATAAATCCTCGCAACAAACGCGATAAGGGGTTGTCAATCCCTACATGGTCACTTACGAGAGTGAGATCTGATAAATATGATAGGATAATATTTTTGGTATTTTTATGATAAAGAGAAATAAAAGATGCAAGTAAACTAAATGGCAAAGGAAATAACTAAGTATTGGAAGATTAATATGATGGAAGATAGACCCGGGGGCCATCGGTTTCACTAGTGGCTTCTCTCAAGAGCATAAGTATTTACGGTGGGTGAACAAATTACTTTTGAGCAATTGACAGAATTAAGCATAGTTATGAGAATATCTAGCTATGATCATGTATATATGCATCACGTCCGAAACAAGTAGACCGACTCCTGCCTGCATCTACTACTATTACTCCACACATCAACCGCTATCCAGCATGCATCTAGAGTATTAAGTTCAAGAGAACAGAGTAACACTTTAAGCAAGATGACATGATGTAGAAGGATAAACTCATGCAATATGATATAAAACCCATCTTGTTATCCTCGATGGCAACAATACAATACGTGCCTTGCTGCCCCTACTGTCACTGGGAAAGGACACCGCAAGATTGAACCCAAAGCTAAGAACTTCTCTCATTGCAAGAAAGATCAATCTAGTAGGCGAAACCAAACTGATAATTCAAAGAGACTTGCAAAGATAACCAATCATACATAAAAGAATTCAGAGAAGATTCAAATATTGTTCATAGATAAACTTGATCATGAACCCACAATTCATCGGTCTCAACAAACACACCGCAAAAGAAGATTACATCGAATAGAGCTCCACAAGAGAGGGGGAGAACTTTGTATTGAGATCCAAAAAGAGAGAAGAAGCCATCTAGCTAATAACTATGGACCCGTAGGTCTGAAGTAAACTACTCACACTTCATCGGAGGGGCTATGGTGTTGATGTAGAAGCCCTCCGTGATCGATGCCCCCTCCGGCGGAGCTCCGGAAAAGGCCCCAAGATGGGATCTCGTGGATACAGAAAGTTACGTCGGTGGAATTAGGGTTTTGGCTCCGTATATGGTAGTTTGGGGGTACGTAGCTATATATAGGAGGAAGGATTACATCGGCGGAGCAACAGTGGGCCCACGAGGGTGGAGGGCGCGCCTGGGGGGTAGGTGCGCCCCTACCTCGTGCCTTCCTCGTTGATAGCTTGACGTAGTGTCCACGTCCTCTGGATCATGTTCGTTCCGAAAATCACGTTCCCGAAGGTTTCATGCCATTTGGACTCCGTTTGATATATTTTTTCTGCGAAACCCTAAAATAGGCAAAAAAAACATCAATTCTGGGCTGGGCCTCCGGTTAATAGGTTAGTCCCAAAAATAATATAAAAGTGTATAATAAAGCCCAATAATGTCCAAAACAGAATATAATATAGCATGGAACAATCAAAAAATATAGATACATTGGAGACATATCAATCAGCATTACGCACATATGCATCAAATTCCTCTTTAATTCCTGCTTGGATCATGAAGTCCTCTGACGGCCATTCACAAGGCCGCACTTGAGCGTCTCTTGGTGGTTCCTCACCCGCATCGCGTATTGCGGGCCTGGGTCCTTGCTTCCTTGAAGAACCACCTTGGTACATTTTCCTAAACATATTTCTTCCTCTAAAAAATTTCTGAATTTTTTAGTAACTTCAAAACAAAGGTGAACCAAACTCAACAATATTGATAGCAACTACTCCTACAAGTGCCTAGACGCTATATCATGCATTAAAACTACTTTTGACCACATAAATTTGACATGCATGCTCAAGAACAGGGTCACCTAAGTAGCAAAAATTTGCAATGAATAAAGCACTAGAACATTGGAGGGGTCACATACCAAAGATCAATCCCCCAAAGCAGTTTTGTGAATGGTGCTTGGACTCGGGTTTGAGCTAGCTAGTGATTTTTTTTGGGAGGAAGGAGTGTCTGGTAGCTGGAATAAGTGGAGGGGACCCACGTGGGGTCCACGACGCAGGGGCACGCCCAGGGGGGTGGGCGCGCCCTGGACCCTCGTGGCCAGGTGCTTGCTCCCCTGATGTGTTCTCAGTGCCAGATATTCTCAAATATTCTAGAAAAAAATCATATTTAATTTTTAGGGCATTTGGAGAACTTTTATTTTTGGGGTATTTTTTATTCCATTGATAATTCAGGAAACAGACAGAAAAATACTATTTTTGCTTTATTTAATATAAATAACAGAAAGTAAAAAGAGGGTACAGAGAGTTGTGTTTTCTAAATTCATCCATCTCATGCTCATCAAATGGAATCCACTAACAAGGTTGATAAAGTCTTGTTAACAAACTCATTCTGAATTGCATGAAACCAGAGAATTTTCGAATAACACTAGGTTACCTCAACGGGGATATGCACATTCCCAACAGTGAGAATATCATATTTCTTCTTGACAGTGGGAAGAGGAAATTCAAAACCTCCAATAGTAATTGATGAAATTTTTCAATAGAATTGATATTGTGGACTTGAGGTTGTTTCCTCGGAAAGTGTACTGTATGCTCATTACCATTAACATGAAAAGTGACATTGCCTTTGGTGCAATCAATAACAGCCCCTGCAGTATTCAAAAAAGGTCTTCCAAGAATAATAGACAAACTATCGTCCTCGGGAATATCAAGAATAACAAAGTCCGTTAAAATAGTAACATTTGCAACCACAATAGGCACATCCTCACAAATACCGACAGGTATAGCAGTTGATTTATCAGCCATTTGCAAAGATATTTCAGTAGGTGTCAACTCATTCAAATCAATTCTATGATATAAAGAGAGAGGCATAACACTAACACTGGCTCCCAGATCACATAAGGCAGTTTTAACATAGTTTCTTTTAATGGAGCAGGAGGGGCGGCGGCGCGGCGGTGGTGGCTAGCTAGGGTTTGGGGCGGGGCGCGGTTATGGGCTGGGGCGGCCCGGGGCGGCGCTATATAAAGCCCCCCGGCCAGGCGGAGTCCTGGCCGGACACGGCCCAAGGTCGGTTCGGACTTTTTTTAAAAATAATTATGCTTAGAAAAAAACAAAAGGAATACTAAACGGACTCCAAAAATCCCGAAATAAATTTTCCCTGGCTTCTAAAATCAAGCTGCACAGGATGAACATTTATTTGGGGCCTAATATAATTTTGAAAAACACGCATTTTTCCTAAATTCAAATAAAATAGCAAATAAATCCAAATAAAATCTTATTTGATTTTATTATTAAATCCTCAATATTTCTTTATTTTGGGAAAGTCATTTTATTCCCTCTCTCATATTTTGATAATAGAAATAATTGAAGATAAAATAAATAAAAACAAATGATCCTATTTCCAAATTTGAGAAAACTCAAATATGAAAATAACGTAATCCCCAACTCTCTCCGAGGGTCCTTGAGTTGCGTAGAATTTCTAGGATCAACCAAAATGCAAATAAAATATGATATGCAATGATGATCTATTTGTCTAACATTCCAAATTGAAAATTTGGGATGTTACAAACCTACCCCCCTTAAGATGAATCTCGCCCTCGAGATTCAGGTTGGCTAGAAAATAGGTGAGGGTGGTCATTTAGCAATTCTTCCTCTCGTTCCCAGGTGGCTTCATCTTCCGTTTGGTAGCTCCACTGAACTTTCCAAAACTTGATGACCTTGCTGCGGGTGACTCGGCTGGCATACTGAAGAATCTTGACTGGTTTCTCCTCATAGGTCAAATCACTATCCAACTGAATCGCTTCCAGCGGCATTGTGTCTCTCAGCGGTATATCAGCCATGTCTGCGTGACACTTCTTCAACTAGGAAACATGGAATACATTGTGAACTCCTGACAATCCTTCGGGCAATTCCAACTTGTAGGCTACTTCTCCCATACGCTCCAAAACCTTGTATGGTCCTACAAAATGTGGCGCTAACTTTCCCTTAACTCCAAAGCGCTTAACTCCTTGAAGTGGAGATACTCGAAGATAGACTCAGTCTCCGACTTCATAAACCGTCTCCTTGCATTTAGAATCTGCGTAGCTCTTCTGCCTGGACTGGGCTACCTTGAGTCTATCGCGAATCAATTTCACCTTCTGTTCAGACTCCTTAATCAGATCCGGTCCAAACAACTTACAGTCTCCAACTTCATCCCACAACAATGGGGTCCTACACCTCCTTCCGTACAAGGCTTCAAAGGGGCCATCTTCAAACTGGTTTTATAACTGTTGTTGTAAGAGAACTCTGCATATGGCAAATTGTCGTCTCAACTAGATCCGTAATCTAGCGCACAAGCTCTCAGCATATCTTCCAAAATCCGATTGACTCTTTCGGTCTGTCCATCTGTCTGCGGGTGGAAAGTTGTACTGAAATCTAGCCTGGTACCCAAAGTTTCATGCAACTGATTCTAGAACTTTGAGGTAAACTGGGTTCCTCTATCTGATACAATGCTCCTTGGAACTCCATGCACACATACGATCTTGGTCATTTATATCTTTGCTAACTTGGCACTGGTATAGGTAGTCTTCACTGTTATGAAATGAGCTACCTTGGTTAAACGATCGACTACAACCCATATCGAGTCATAGCCTGAACTTGTTCTGGGCAATCCTGTGATAAAATCCATGCCTAACTTATCCCACTTCCATTCGGGTATTGGCAATGGCTGTAGCAATCCTGCTGGCTTCGGATGCTCTGCCTTTACTCTCTGACATACATCACAAACTGCTACATAATCCACAATATCGCTCTTCATTCCGGTCCACCAGAAAGTATCCTTCAAATCCAAATACATCTTGGTATTCCTGGGTAAATAGAGTATGGTGAATCATGGGCCTCTTGCAAAATCAACTTCCTAATCTCCGAATCATTAGGCACATAAACACGGTCTTCAAACCATAAGGTATCGTGATCATCCTCACGAAATCCTTTAGCTTTTCCCTTGCTCGTTTTATCTTTAATAGAAGCGATCTCCTTGTCAGTCCTTTGAGTTTCTCTGATCTTATACATCAAAGTAGACTGAATCTCCAATGCTGCTACATAGCCTCTCGGGACTATCTCCAAACATAGCTCACGAAGATTTTCGGCTAACTCCCTTGGTAAATCTCCCGTCATTAGGGTGTTGACATGACTTTTACGGCTCAGCGCATCGGCTACTACGTTAGCCTTTCCGGGGTGATAATGCAATCTCATATCATAATCCTTGATGAGCTCCAACCATCTCCTTTGCCTGAGATTTAACTCCTTCTGCGTGAAAATATACTTCAAACTCTTGTGATCCATATACACCTCACAATGGTTTCCAATGAGAAAATGTCTCCAAGTCTTCAATGCATGCACTACGGCTGCTAACTCCAAATCATGCGTGGAATAATTTAACTCATGAGGCTTAAGCTGTCGTGAGGCATATGAAACAACTCTTCCTTCCTGCATAAGCACTGCTCCAAGTCCTCGACATGAAGCGTCGCAATACACCTCATAATCCATGGTCTGGTCTAGCAAAATCAACACTGGTGATGTAACCAGACGTTTCTTCAATTCCTGGAAACTAGCCTCACATTCCTCGGTCCATATGAACTTGGTATCCTTCTTCAACAACTCCGTCATAGGTTTTGCAATCTTCGAGAAATTTTCAATAAATCTCCGGTACTATCCTGCGAGTCCAAGAAAACTCCGGATCTCTCCAACTGTTGTTGGCGCTTCCCAATTTGTCACAGTGTCAACCTTAGTGGGATCTACTACTATACCTTCTCCGGATATAACGTGTCCGAGAAATCCAACTTCCTTCAACCAAAACTCACATTTGCTAAACTTGACGTATAACTGATGTTCTTTGAGCTTACCAAGTACCAAACGCAAATGTTCCTTATGTTCCTCTTCATTCTTCGAGTAAACCAGAATATCATCAATGAACACTACGACGAACTTATCCAAAAACTCCATAAATACTTTGTTCATCATGTTCATAAAATATGCAGGTGCGTTAGTCAGACCAAATGACAGAACGGTATACTCGTACAGCCCATACCTAGTGGTAAAATCCATCTTAGGTATATCCTATTCTCGAATCTTCAACTGATGGTATCCTGATCGCAAATCGATCTTGGAAAATACCTTAGTTCCTTGCAATCGATCAAACCGATCATTGATCATCGGTAGTGGGTACTTGTTCTTGATGGTTACTTCATTCAATCCTCGATAATCCACAACCATCCTTAACGATCCATCCTTCTTCTCCACCAGAAGTACTAGCGATCCCCAAGGCGAAGAACTTGGGTGAATATATCCTTTATCCAGTAACTCCTTAATCTGCTTCTTAATCTCCTCCAAATCCTTTGCGGGCATCCTATATGGTCTCTTAGATATTGGCCCTTTATCTGGCAAAAGCTCAATCAAAATCTCAATGTCTCTACCCGGTGGCATGCGTGGCAACTCTTCTCGAAATACATCAGGGAAATCATTTACTACTAGTACTTCCTCCTGCACAACTCTTGTTAACGAATTTACTTGAGTCCTTTTCGGCACATGCCGGGATACATACTTGATCATTCTGCCTTCTGGGGTGGTAAGCAAAATTGACTTACTGGCGCAATCGATGATTCCTCCATACATCGACAGCCAATCCATACCCAGAATTACATCCAAACCTTGTGATTCCAAAATGATCAAATCCGAGGGAAACACATGCCTACCTATACTTAATGGCACTTGAAAACATCCTTTACTAGCCATATACTCCGCTCCTAGTGAGCTTACTAACATGGGTGTTCTAAGAACTTTGGTGGGCAGGTTATACTTATCCACAAATCCCCTTGATATGTATGAATGCGATGCACCAGTATCGAAAAGAACGAGTGCAGTAAATGACTTAACCAAAAACTTACCAATTACTGCATCCGGCTGCTCTTCAATCTCCTCCATGTTAACATGGTTCACCTGTCCCCTATTGAAAGGGTTCGGCTTCTTCCCAGAGCTTCCATTGCCATTTCCATTCTGGGATTCGGGACATTTATTGGCATAATGTCCGGTCTTCTCGCACTTAAAGTAAGTGACTTGGCTCAGGTCTCTCTTGGCTGGGGTTGATGGGTTGGTACGGTTCTGGCTGTTGCTTCCTCCATTCCCATTACCATTCTTGGTGTCGTTATGATTGTGCGAGCTACCTCCTCCATGGGTATGCCGAAAATGTCCTCCCGGTCTAGGGGTAAAACATGGCTTCTGCTGAGCTCCTGAATTGTACTTCCCTTGTCCATACTTCCTCTTGCAATTCTCAATCTGCTGCTGCTTCCCTTTAATCATAAGAGCACGATCTACCAACTCCTGGTAGTTGTTGAAGGTTGCTACCATCAACTGCATGCTCAACTCATCATTCAATCCTTCCAGAAACTTCTCCTACTTAGATGCATCCGTAGCAACATCATCTGGGGCATAACGTGCTAGCTTACTAAAATCCTCCACATATTGGCCAACTGTCCGTCCTCCTTGGCGCAAGTTGCGAAACTCACGCTTCTTCATGGCCATAGCTCCTGCTGAAACATGAGCAGTATGGAAAGCCTGCTGAAACTGGTCCCATGTGACAGTGTCGATAGAGAAAGTGGCGGTGAAATTTTCCCACCATGATGTTGCGGGTCCTTCGAGTTGATATGCGGCAAACTTCACCTTTTTCGCATCTGTGCATCCTACTATGGTCAACTCCCTTGCTGTCTTGCGGAGCCAATCATCTGCTACTATCGGCTCGGTGCTACTGGAAAACACCGGCGGATTTAGCCTAAGAAAACGGGCTAAGTGGTCAACAGGTGGTGGTGGTGGTGGGTTGTTGTTGTTGTTCCCCTGATTCTGATTCTGGACTAGCAATTGCATCAATGTGTTCTGCTGCTGAATCAACTGGGTGAGCTCCGGTAGGAAGGTAAATCCAGGGTCACGTCTCGGAGGCATGTGAGGTTTTAGAAAAGATGAGATTTAAGAATAGAGAGGGGTCTAGAGAGAAAACACTACCCATATGCACATGAGGCAAAAGCAAAAAATTCACTTCATTCAATCAAACAAGGGCATACAATCGATCTAACTATCGCAAAAGTGCTCGGACTACTATATTTACATGGTGTACTACTACTACTGTTGGGATGGTCTACTAGAAATATTCTTCGGTTGCAGACTCCATGATATCTGCTCCTGCTTCATCAACATAGTCATCATCACTATCATCTTGATCCGAGACGGTGTCGTCGATGATGATGTAGACCGGGTGAATCTCCTTGGGTTCTTCGTCTTCTTCTACTGGTGTAGGGCCTCCCATAAATATTTCGATCTTCTTGATCAGATCGTCATTCTTCTCCACTAATACTTCGATTTCTTCTTCATAATCTTCACGTGTAGCCTTGAGTTCTTCCTCCAGTTCCTTAATTCTTGTCCTCGCCTTCTTCAGATCTATCAAGTTGGCGCACATCTGGTTCTCCTGACGTCGAATATGCTGGTTTAACTCCTGGATAAAAGCTGCAATTGATCTATCCTTCCTGGTGCTGATCATCTCCCAGTGCTTATCTCGGCGCCCACAAATCTGGTAGGTAGTATCCTTGAGATCATTGCGGTAAACTTCTCCAATGCGTCCCATGGCGATGTGAGCTGCCATGCTCTTTCCTAGACTCCAGGTTGGTGCATCAAAGGAAAACTCTATGGGCTCAGTGACTGGCATGAACGTCCTTCCTGGAACTTGAACTTGAATCATCCAGCGCTCCTCTTCAGGTAAAGTGGCGTTGTAAGTCCTGGTGAAGCTTGGTACTCCTATGTTCAGATATCTAGTTACTTCCTTCAAGTGACGTCCAAAGGGTGTATCTTCATCCGATTGTGTGAACTTGTTCCTTGCATCTGCCATCCTAAAAGAGTAGAAAAGATGAGGAGTCAGAATGAGAAGAGTGAGTAGTGATCTAGGGCTTTAGCTTAGTTGTCGTGTCCTACAGTCAGCGTGTGCTCTGATACCATCTTGTAGCGACCAGACCTCAAATGGTCCAATCTCTGTGCTCCGGTGTCATCCCTGGATCAGTAATGTTGACACCACACAGTACTTAAAGGATTTATAACAGAGTAGCAACCACACACTTATTACATCGAGTCTCAAAAGAGAACTTATGACAATAAATATGGTTTAAGGCCATCTAATAACGATAACAGCAGAAGGCTTGGAAGATAAGTGAGTCCATCAACTCCAACGGCATCACCGAGTATAGAACCACAACCTAAAAGCACCTTACTCGTCGTCTGAAAAGTCTGCAACATGAACGTTGCAGCCCGAAACGGGTCAGGACATGGAATATGCTGGCCATGTAACACATAGAGAGCAATGAAAGAATAAGACTATACTACATGCATATTTGGCTGGTGGAAAGCTCTATGGTTACAGTTTTGCGTAAAGCCAATTTTTCCCTACTTCAAAGGAATAAATTTTATTTAACTATCATGGCGGTTGTTAAACATTGAGAGCGTAGACACCCTCTCAATCCCAATTAAGCATCATCATTAAAAACCCAACAAATTAATTAGAGTAACATGATGAGATTCACATGATAATCCAAGTACTATATACTCAAGATGCCCATAACCGAGGACACGGGTAACCATGATTAGTTTATACACTCTGCAAAGGTTTGCGCACTTTTCCCCACAAGACTCGATCTCCTCCGTTGGGATTCTCGCACTACATGGTGTTTCAGAAACGGATGACCGAGACATAGTCTTTTAGAAGCGCTCACACCTTATGAACGGGTAGACCGTTACACCTACTTTCCCGTACATCTCCTAGTCTACCACTGTAAGAGTTCGCACAACTTAGTCAACTACGCTAGAGCTCATAGTAGCTTGTGGCTGCACACGGAAGTTTCTAGCATGAATAATCTCATGATCCCTTTGAGCCTGGGTGGCAGTCCAAAAGAAAACAGGCAATCGCTGGAATACTCAGGTGCCTCAATCCACCCAGATGTGTGTTTAAATTGCCACCTTAGATAAACCATTAATTTAACAAACTCACATCTGTCATGGATTTCACTCACCCAATCCACGTCTACTAGCATAGCATGGCATAATAAGCAAACATAGAAGTAACTCTCAAGGTTAGATAACAGAACAGGTAATAGGTACTACCTCATCTACTTTCCCAATACCCACAATTTAATTAGATCCTAAACATGCAATGTGTGAGGGTTGATCTAATGCAATAAAAACTGGGTAGTAGGAGGTATGATCAAAGTGTTACTTGCCTTGCTGATGATCCGCAAAACCTAGATATTCGAAGTAGCAAGCGGCGCACTCTGGGTACTCTATCGCAAACAAACAAGCATACAATAAGTACTCAACTAATGCACAGGTAAAACTCAAATAAGAGATCTAACCAGAAAGTTCAACTTAAGAACTCTGGTTGGCAAAAAGAATCAAATCGAACGAAGCAACGAAAGACAAACGGCAAAAGAAACAAGCTTGTTTGAGTTGGTTAAAATGAAAGAGGGTTTCGAGACGAAACTCCAGGCGCTTGAATCGCCTGATTCCAATAAACGAGCGAAAAGCTATACTAGAACGAAAATCGGATCAGAAATCGCGATCAGAAAAATCGCGGATTTAATCCGAGAAAAACGACGAACAAATTAACGAACGAACGTTCGTTATCTGGATCTAAACGAAGAACGCGTTCGTTAAACGAGTGAACGCTCGCTAATTAACTAAACCGAGAAAAAAACCGATCTATCAAAAAAATAAATCTAAAAAAACCGAAAAAAACAGGTGAAAACCAACGGTTTTCTAAAAAAACAGGCGGGCGGCTCGACCTCGTCGGCGGCAAACTCCGGTGGCGGTGGGGCGGCGGCGGCGGCTAGCTAGGGTTTGGGGCGGGGCGCTGTTATGGGCTGGGGGCGGCCCGGGGTGGCGCTATATAAAGCCCCCCGGCCAGGCGGAGTCCTAGCCGGACACGGCCCAAGGTCGGTTCAGACTTTTTTTTTAAATAATTACGCTCAGAAAAAAACAAAAGGAATACTCAACGGACTCCAAAAATCCCGAAATAAATTTTCCCCGGCTTCTAAAATCAAGCCGCACAGGATGAACATTTATTTGGGGCCTAAATGCAATTTTGAAAACCGTGCATTTTTCCTACATTCAAATAAAATAGCAAATAAATCCAAATAAAATCTTATTTGATTTTATTATTAAATCCTCAATATTTCTTTGTTTTTGGAAAGTCATTTTATTCCCTCTCTCATATTTTGATAATAGAAATAATTGAAGATAAAATGAATAAAACCAAATGATCCTATTTCCAAATTTTAGAAAACTCAAATATGAAAATAACGAAATCCCCAACTCTCTCCGAGGGTCCTTGAGTTGCGTAGAATTTCTAGGATCAACCAAAATGCAAATAAAATATGATATGCAATGATGATCTATTTGTATAAAATTCCAAATTGAAAATTTGGGATGTTACAGACTATAAGCATGAGGAGAATTTAGCACAGATTGCAACAAGGAAATACAATCTATCAAAGAGCAATTATCATAATTAAATCCCTTGAAATCCAAAATAGTGGGTTCATTGCTATATAAAGTTTTGACCTCTTCAATCCCACTTTTATTAATATTTGCATCAAGATCTAAAAACTCTGAATCATTGGGACGCCTTTTAACTAAAGTTGACTCATCTCCAGTCCCATCATTATCAAGATTCATATTGCAAAACAAAGATTTAATAGGAGACACATCAATCACTTTTAGATCTTCATCCTTATTATCGTGAAAACTAGAAGAACACGCTTTCATAAATTAATCTTTTTTAGCACGCATCCTAGCGGTTCTTTCCTTGCACTCATCAATGGAAATTCTCATGGCTTTGAGAGACTCATTGATATCATGCTTAGGTGTAATAGATCTAAGTTTCAAAGAATCAACATTAAGAGAAATTATATCCACATTCCTAGCCAACTCATCAATCTTAGGCAATTTTTCTTCAAGCAAAGCATTGAAATTCTTTTGCAAAATCATAAATTCTTTAACACTAGTCTCAGAATTAGAGGGAATTTTATTAAAATTTCCATAAAAGTTGTTGTAGGAATTACCATAATTATTAGAGGAATTACTAGGAAACGGCTGATACATCTCCAAAGTATCTATAATTTTTATTGTTCCATGCTATATTATTTTCTGTTTTGGACATTATTGGGCTTTATTATACACTTTTATATTATTTTTGGGACTAACATATTAACCGGAGGCCCAGCCTAGAATTGCTGTTTTTTTGCCTATTTCAGAGTTTCGCAGAAAAAGAATATCAAACGGAGTCCGAACGTAATGAAACCTTCGGGAACGTGATTTTCGGAACGAATGTGATCAAGAGGACTTGGACCCTACGTAAAGACATCAACCAGGAGGCCACGAGGTAGGGGGCGCGCCTACCCCCCTGGACGCGCCCTCCACCCTCGTGGGCCCCCTGTTGCTCCACCGACGTACTCCTTCCTCCTATATATACCTACGTACCCCCAAACTACCATATACGGAGCCAAAACCCGAATTCCACAGCCGTAACTTTCTGTATCGACGAGATCCCATCTTGGGGCCTTTTCTGGAGCTCTGCCAGAGGAGGCATCGATCACGGAGGGCTTCTACATCAACACCATAGCCCCTCCGATGAAGTATGAGTAGTTTACTTCAGACCTTCGGGTCCATAGTTATTAGCTAGATGGCTTCTTCTCTCTTTTTGGATCTCAATACAAAGTCCTCCCCTCTCTTGTGGAGATCTATTTGATGTAATCTTCTTTTGCGGTGTGTTTATTGAGACTGATGAATTGTGGGTTTATGATCAAGTTTATCTATGAACAATATTTGAATCTTCTCTGAATTCTTTTATGTATGATTAGTTATCTTTGCAAGTCTCTTCGAATTATCAGTTTGGTTTGGCCTACTAGATTGATCTTTCTTGCAATGGGAGAAGTGCTTAGCTTTGGGCTCAATCTTGCGATGTCCTTTCCCAGTGACAGTAGGGGCAGCAAGGCACGTATTGTATTGTTGTCATCGAGGATAACAAGATGGGGTTTATATCATATTGCATGAGTTTATCCCTCTACATCATGTCATCTTGCTTAAAGTGTTACTCTGTTCTCTTGAACTTAATACTCTAGATGCATGCTGGATAGCGGTCGATGTGTGGAGTAATAGTAGTAGATGCATGCAGGAGTCGGTCTACTTGTCTCGGACGTGATGCCTATATACATGATCATACCTAGATATTCTCATAACTATGCTCAATTCTGTCAATTGCTCAACAGTAATTGTTTACCCACCGTGTCGTAAAATTGTCACGGCAGATGTCCTAGTGTGAGGAGTTAGTCGTGAGGCCAACACATCTTTGTGATAGCTTGAGAGGGGTTGATCGGGATGAGAGACGCAGGGAGGATCAATGCACAAGACAAGGATTTGGAAAGCTTCGGGCCCCAGGAAACATCATCCGGTAATAGCCCTACATGTTGTTTGTGGCTAGATCTCGTTATGCTCATGAGAGAGTCGTCGGTAAAACGACTCTTTGTGTCTAGCCCTAGAGATTGTTTCTTCTTGCATGTCCCACTTTTGGGAGCCCTACCCCTCCTTATATATGTTGAAGAGGCGGGTTACATGTGGAGTCCTATTAGGATTTGGACTAGTCTACCTTCTAATACAAACCGGATACAAGTCTAGGTCTTAACTCCTTGTAAGACAAACATTCCTCACGCCTTTCCTCTTAAACCGGCCCACCATAACATGAACCGGCCTTCTGGGCCTTAGGCCTTGTCATCCATCTGTCCTGCCCGCCGGGTTACCAGTGAATCATAATGTTCAGTCAGGTTGCTTGTAAACCGTCTGGTCAGTGCGGGTCGCCGGTGAATCGCCAAGTCCGTCCGGGTTATACTTCTGGCCAGGTTACGCCGCGGGGCATATCACCGACATTAGCCCCCAAGTTTTGCTTGGATTTATCCATGGTAAACTTATGCTGCAAAATAAATACAAGAACAAATTTGCCAGGTTGTGCTCCGGGTTAAGAATTCTTGTAAACCAGCTTCATAATCAATTTGATTGCAGAAGATATTTTGTAAATAAAGAATCCATTTGAATCGGCCTTCAATGCTCTGACTTGACAAAAATATTGGTCTTCAAATATTCAACTGATATTAAGCCGGCTTGAAAATGTAGAACTTGCCAAGCTATGATTTCCAAAATCGGCGGATTAGAAAAACTGATAATTCCGGGTCATGATTGTTGCCAACGTCGGTTCATGATTGTTGTCAACGCCGGTTCATGATTGTTGATGACGCCGGGTTATGATTGTTGCAGACACCGGGTCAATCTGGTTTATTCAAAACTGAGAATTTGAAGACTTTTCTCCTTATCTCCATATTACCTGTAGCCCCCAAGTCTTGAGCAGAACAAAGTGATGGCTTAAGACTTGCTTCAATATAAATACTGCCACTTAAGAAGAAATCCATGTTGTTCATCTCAGTCACTTAGTAAAAACTGAATACTCCATATCATGTAGCCCCCAAGTGCCGGGTTGTCATGCTTGCAGCAACCTGGGACTTGTAATTGCCTGATGCTCAAAAAACTTCAACCAGTGTAGCCCCCAAGGGCCGGGTCATTATGCAATAATGAGCAGGGACTTTATAAATATAATCATGCTTCATTGAAAATAACATCATATGATGTAACTCCACCATGGGACTTGAACCCACGTCCACAAGGTTAAGAGCTTTGTGCTTTAACAACTGAGAAGTGGGCCCTTGAATATAATGGATTAAGACTTGTGTACCTTGAATCTTTGATAGGACAAATTGGTAGCCCCCAAGGGCCGTCTCATTATGATGTGATGAGTCGGGTCTTCAATAAGGCCAAAAAATGACTTTGCATTAGCCCCGAAGTGTCATGGTGCATGCTTGCAGCGACATGAGACTTGCATATTTGATATAATCTTAACTTAAATAATGTAGCCCCCATGTGCCGGGTCATAAGCCAGCAGCAACTCAGGACTATTGCTTCAATTGTAGAATAAATCATATCCATTGATAATATAATAGCCATTGCGCTAAAGTGACTTTGAAAACCTTAATCATAATACTGGTTAGTGATAACCATAATAAAATCCAGCCATGTTGGCTATTTGAAGATTTGAATCCAATGATTTATAAGCGCATGATTCCAATGGCACAATCCAAATATACCGGCGGCTTAAAGTCGAAAAGCCAGGCCGGTTTAAACTTAATCATGTATAAGCAATATCATACCTGTGATATTGACTCGTACTGCCAGCTTATGATACATGTGTAGTAAGGGTGATAACCCAATCTTTAGTATTGATAACTCCTCCCATATTTTGCCGATTTATGATAATAAACCACACTGGGATAAAATAAACACCGGATTTTCCTTGTAATACTGGCGACTTGTTAGTCAAAACCAGACCGGGTTAATGAACGTCGGATTATAACTGATCATGTACTGACAACTTGTAGTTGAAAGCCAAGCCGGGTCAAGGACGTCGGTTTATCAGAAGATATTATGAACCTCAAGAAAGGCGAAAAAAACTTGGCAAATAGAACTCAAAAAGAAACATGCGAGGCTTTTCACGAGCTGCCACGCTCCAAATCGAGGATTTTCATGGGCTGCCAGGCCACTAAATTAACCATTTCACAAAGCCTCTTAAGATGGACCTCAATCTTTAACCAATCACGGTTTAACTTTGACAAGTTCAGGGTCTATGAGATTGATTGTCAAACGTTCGCGGGTCGTACCAGGTTTACCTGGGCGGAGTGACTTACTTAAAGAAGGCAGGTTAACCTGGGGTTTTAGGTGCGAACACCAGGCTTCCAAGCCGGGCTTGATAGCCTATTACAAGGGTGCAGACTCTTAGTTCGGTGCGAAGCAAAGAGCCCCCAAGTAACTTCCCTGGTAGCCTTGAGCCGATCAAGAGGTGTTGCTATGGTTCGAATACGACCAAGCCCCCAAGTGATTTTTATATAAAGCTTTATAAGCTGGATCAAGGGGTAAACCGGACTCCGCTTTATGAACAGAAGCCCCCACATGATCAATAATATGATAAGCCAATAACGCAGGATACCCATGTTTGAACCGCGCATCATGGCAGTAGGTCCTCTTCGGCAACTTTTAACTTTTTTGCAAGAGATAAATTATTCTTGAACCGGGATTTTGAACCGGATATTGAGAGGTTCAAAGCTTCGTGGGAGACATCTTTCCCTTGAACCGGATTTTAAACCAGAATCTTCATTTTCAGCTAGAAATTTTCTGACGGCCTTTAAACTCGAACTTGCGAGAAGTTAATTTCTTTTTAAACCGGACATTTTTAAACTGGATTTGAGAGCTTCAGAGCTTTGTGGGAGAACAGATTTCCCTTAAACCAGATTGTAAACCGGATGTTTGAGAGTTTCAGTGAAACTGACTTCCCTTGAACCGGATTTTAAACCGGAATCCTTTCTAATGACCCAGAACTTCTTCACTGAGCTGGGATTTTGTAACTGTCATATATTTTGTAAGCCGGAAATTTTCTAGTGGCCTTTATATTTTCATCAATACAACAGTAGCCTCTGGGACCAGGTTATCTTTCCCTCCATCGTCCTAGGGTTCTTAAACTTTGCTGAAACTCGCAAGATTTGCTGATTCATGTCATCGTAGCCCCCGAGACTCGAGGTGACTCAAGGAGTTTGCTTGAGATTCTCCATACTTGACCGTGATATAAACCGACATATGTTGTGTATCATCTGATGTGCCAGGCCAGAAATAATCCGCCATGAAATTGATGATCAGTAGGTGAAGTTGAAATCGCTCATGGGCGGGTCAGCCGCGGCAGACGGCCACGGTGATGTAAACCGGTGCGGTCGCGAGAGACGGCCATGGCGTTATAAACCGGTGCAGGAATCTGTTGAGTAACAACAACCAGCTGTGCTGAAATGATGTCGGCATGCGATATCTCCGTGGCATAATACCACTTTGTAGTGGATTTTGTCCTGCGTAAAATTTTACAAGACAGAGTAACTGTTTCGCAGACAGATACTGTATACAGATGAAATAGATAAGATGGGTATCACCTGATGTATTTTTGGGATGACAAGACTGCTCGGCAACTTTGACCGAACCATATGTGCCAATTCAGCGTCAACTTGAGATTTTGTAAGGGTTTCAATATCATCACTCTCCATTTTCTGAAGCTCCCTTTGCATGTCTTCTAGCAGCAGCTTCGTCCCTTAAAATACAGTGAACCGGGTACAGGTGCAATCCTGTACTTGCAGTTTCACTTCTATCTGTTTTCCACCTGATGCCGAATCCTTCACGTGATGGGTGATGGTCCTTCTTGGAAACTGCGACCAAGTGTACAAACAACTAGTACTAATTGTGCTAGTAAACATGTTGGGTGGTTTTCCTAGAGCCACAGGTGCTGATGCAACCCTCCTTGTGCTGTTTCTTTTGTCTAGTATTGTTATAACTTGAATCGTTGTTCTTGCTCCCAAAGTAATTGTCAGAGGGAAAGATCTGTCACTGCCAAAAACTATACTGCGCTTGATTTCGCATGACATATTTGGTTGATGATAACCCAAGTACTTGTCCGTCATATGAGCAGCCTTCTCCGCGAGGCCTTCTCCAGAAGTCGTAGCCGTGGTCAGTGTGAGCCGGCTGTTTAGATGGACTGATTAATCGCACAATATGTCGTCCATGTTGTAGAAAATTTTGGTTGGGTCAAACGATGCATCCATTGCTTGGCGTTGGTTCTGCTATGTTGAACCGGGTACATGTATACACAGTGCCGATGTACCCTTTACTCCGGAGAACAGCATGGCTGCTATACTCGGCACAGCGGCAGCAGAAACGGGCGGCGACAGCGGCTCGCGTCGGAACCGAAGGCGGCTGAAACACAGTAAAGGTTTGACCATGGAGACGGTTTGCAAGCGGCAGGTGCTGCAACTGTAGAGTTCCTCTTGGCGAGTTGGAGGAAAACGGGAAAGCATCAGCGCCGGCGATTTAACTCCGAGCAGCAAGGGGCTGTAGCGTCACCAAGGTGAGTCTGCGGGGTGGATTGGAAGCAGGAGGCCGTAGCAGCAACTTGGCAAGGTCACGGAAACGGCAAGACCCCCGGTGAGGCGGGTTGCAGCCGCGTGAGGCCACAACTGAGTTGGCCGCGAGGCCAGACGGTTCGACGTCGGCCACGGCGGCTCAACACGGCGGGGAAAATCATGATGATGGTGACCGCTATGGGTCTCCCGACAACCCGGAGCGAGGGCGAGGCGGCGACGGCGAGTGAGACCACGCGCGGCCAAGCGGGCAACAGGACGAGACCGGGAAGACGAGATGGGCGGAGATCCAGTCTGTGACTTCCCTCTGCGGGCGGAGCTTCTCGCGGTGGCAACGAGGTGAGGTCGAATCTAAGACCGTAACTGAAGGCGAGGCGACTAGGAGGCGAAGTCAACCCCGAACCCGACCCGAAGAAGCGCTGGTGGAGGCGGGGCGTGCGGCCGAGGCGCGGCGGCTCAAGGTGTGGCGGCGGCTCATACGCGGCGGATCGGTCCGGCGTAATACAAGGCCGCGGCGGCAAGGCAAACCGAGGTGTCCTCCCCAGCAACGGAGTAGTATATTTTTTATTTTCTTGATTCCTTCGATCTTCACGTGAATTAAAGGCAGCCGGTTGCTGTTTTACCTTTGGACTTCAAGCGACCAGCAGCACTGGGAAAAGGCATGCTAGTGGCGCACCAGTTTTGCCTACTAATGACGCATTACTGGTGCGTCATTAGCATCACGCCATTAGAACCATTAATATACCAGATACTAATGGCGCATCATTAGTAATAATATTTTTTAATTTTTTTAAAAAAATTCAAATAAAAATTTTTTTTTTTTTTCTTAATCACGGGTCACTATGGCTTAATCTCGGGTCAAATCGTACTCCGTGGTCAAATTTTCCGAAAGGTTACCCATCCTCACACTATTCCAGCCCAAGCACACTTAACTTCAAAGTTCTATCCAACCCCAGCACCAGCTCACTTCACATGCACTTGTTGATATATTTAGCATATCAATCCTATTAAACCTTGTTGATCTTTAGGACTTTGTTCAAGTTCATGAATGTGATGAAATTTTGAAAAAATATTACAAACTTTCGTTCATATTACGTATCATATTTTGAAAAAAAATTCCCGAAAAAAATCGAAACTAATTTTTTTTCTGTTACTAGCGGCTCACCTAGCATACGGTGCGCCACTAGTAAGTTTACTAGTTTTGAAAAAATAAATAAAAAATTTGAAAAAAAACTAGTAATGGCGCACTGTCCACTGGTGCGCCATTACTAGTTTTGAAAAAATAAATAAAAAATATTGAAAAAAATTTACTAGTGGCGCACCGTGGACGTGGTGCGCCATTACTAGTTTAATTTTTTGAGTAGATGATTTTTCATATATAAAACTTTTTAATCCGAGTTCGTACGCAAAAGTTATGCCCATTTTACAAATTCCAGAGAGATTTTGCAAATAAAGTCAAAATTCATATTTGTAAATTTTCCCAACAAGTAGACCACATATCACAAGGGAAACTTATTTTCTTTTATTTTTTTTAAATTGAAAAGGCAGTCTGGGGGGTGCATTCGGTGAAATTTCTGGTCAAAGCTAATAATGGCGCACCACACCCACGGTGCGCCATTACTAGTTTTGAAAAAAGAATTGAAAAAATTTTACTAGTGGCGCACCGTCGAACGTGGTGCGCCATTACTAGTTTACCTAGTAATGGCGCACTACACCCACGGTGCGCCACTAGTAAATTTTTTAAATTTTTTTTATTTTTTCAAAACTAGTAATGGCGCATCAGTGGTAATGGCGCACTGTCCACTGGTGCGCCATTACTAGTTTTGAAAAAATAAATAAATAATTTGAAAAAAAAAACTAGTAATAGCGCACTATCCACTGGTGCACCATCACTAGGTTTGAAAAAATAAATAAAAAAATTGAAAAAAATTTACTAGTGGCGCACCGTGGACGTGGTGCACCAAAATTTTTTTATTTATTTTTTCAAACTAGTAATGGCGCACTGTCCACTGGTGCACCATTGCTAGTTTTGAAAAAATAAATAAAAAAATAAAAAAAAAATTTGAAAAAAGTTTACTAGTGGCGCACCGTGGCTGTGGTGCGCCATTACAAGTTTAACTTTTTGAGTAGATGATTTTTCATATATAAAACTTTTTAATCTGAGTTCGTGTGCAAAAGTTATGCCCATTTTACAAATTTAGAGAGATTTTGCAAATAGAGTCGAAATTCATATTTGTAAATTTCCCAACAAGTAGACCACATATCACATGGGAAACTTATTTTCTTTTATTTTTTTTGACATTTTCATCATTTTCTTTTTTTTAACTGAAAAGGCGGTCCCGGGGGGGGTGCATTCGGTGGAATTTTTGGTCAAAGCGCACCGTGGGTGTGGTGCGCCATTACTAGCCACAGTGTGCCATTACTAGTTTTAAAAAAAAACAAATTCTAATTTTTTTTTTGAAAAAAACTTAGTAATGGCGCACCAGTGGACAGTGCGCCATTACTAGTTTTAACTAGTAATGGCGCACTGCCCACTGGTGCGCCATTACTAGTTTTGAAAAAAAAATTGAAATTTTTTTACTAGTGGCGCACCATGGACGTGGTGCGCCATTACTAGTTTACCTAGTAATGGCGCACTATCCACTGATGCGCCATTACTAGTTTTGAAAAAAAATGAAAAAAATTTGTTACTAATGGCGCACCGTGGATGTGGTGCGCCATTAGTATTTGGACACTAATGGCGCACCAACAGATGGTGCGCCATTAGTGGCCATATCATCTATAGCTCTTTTCCTAGTAGTGGTAGGAAACGCGACGGATCAGTCGATGAGCAGCTAGTGTGCAGAAAGCCGAGTTGAGGTAGTCTTGGTTAACCCTGCTCTGCTTTCCTGTAAGAACTTGCTGTCATGTGAAGACAGTCGCAGCTTTGGGTCTTGATCTTGTATGTAGCAACGCAAATCGCAACTTGTAGCCTGTCAGACTCAACTTGGTAGGCGGTGCCGCAGCAGAAACACAATTCTGATCTGATTCGACGGAACGCCCAGACGCGTGCGGTGGTGCATGTAACCCTAATCTTTCGTCTTGATCTCGAACCTTGTACTACTAGCTCCAAAGTGTAATCATGTTTCGGATCACAAAATAATGAACCTACTGGCTCTTCTTAATCTGAAAATCACGAACTGCTCCAACCCTGAAAAAGTCCCTCCAAGAACTCAACACCACCGTGCGCAGGCCCCACGGTGGGCGCCAACTGTTGTGAAATTGTCACGGCAGATGTCCTAGTGTGAGGACTTAGTCATGAGGCCAACGCATCTTTGTGATAGCTTGAGAGGGGTTGATCGAGATGGGAGACGCAGGGCGGATCAACGCAGAATACAAGGATTTAGACAGCTTCGGGCCCCGGGAAACATCATCGGGTAATAGCCCTACATGCTGTTTGTGGCTACATCTCGTTATGCTCATGAGAGAGCCGCCGGCAAACCGGCTCTTTGTGTCTTGCCCTAGAGATTGTTTCTTCTTGCCCGTCCTCCTTTGGGGAGCCCTACCCCTCCTTATATATGTTGAAGAGGCGGGTTACATGTGGAGTCCTATTATGATTAGGACTAGTCTACCTTCTAATACAAACCGGATACAAGTCCAGGTCTTAACTCCTTGTAAGACAAACATTCCTCACGCCTTTCCTCTTAAACCGGCCCACCATAACATGAACCGGCCTTCTGGGCATTAGGCCTTGTCATCCATCTGTCCTGCCCGCCGGGTTACCAGTGAATCATAATGTTCAGTTAGGTTGCTTGTAAACCGTCTGGTCAGTGCGGGTCGCCGGTGAATTGCCAAGTCCGCCCGAGTTATACTTCTGGCCGGGTTACGCCGCGGGGCATATCCCCGACACACTGTTAATACTTATGCTCTTGAGAGAATCCACTAGTGAAACCTATGGACCTCGGGTCTATTTTCCCTCATATTAACCTTCCAACACTTAGTTATTTTTATTGCCTTTTTATTTTACTTTGCATCTTTATCATAAAAAATAGCAAAAATCTTATCTTATCATATCTATCAGATCTCACTCTCGTAAGTGACCGTGTAGGGATTGACAACCCCTTATCGCGTTGGTTGCGAGGATTTATTTATTTGTGTAGGGACTCGTGCATGGCCTCCTAATGGAAATACTTACGCTAATTTGCTGCATCAACCTTTCCTCTTCATGGGAAAACCAACGCAGTGCTCAAGAGGTAGCAAGAAGGATTTCTGGCGCCGTTGCCGGGGAGGTCTACGCAAGAGTCAACACACCAAGTACCCATCACAAACCCTTATCCCCCGCATTACATTATTTTCCATTTGCCTATCGTTTTCCTCTCCCCCACTTCACCCTTGCCGCTTTATTCGCCCTCTCTCTCTCTCCATCCTCCCTCTCTTTCTCTATTTGCCTCTTTTTTGCCCGTCTCTTGTTTGCTCGTGTGTTGGATTTCTTGCTTGTCACGATGGCTCAAGATAATACTAAATTATGTGACTTCACTAATACCAACAACAATGATTTCCTTAGCACTCCGATTGCTCCTCTTACCGATACTGAATCTTGTGAAATCAATACTGCTTTGTTGAATCTTGTCAGGAAAGATCAATTCACTGGCCTTCCTAGTGAAGATGCCGCTACCCATCTAAATAACTTCGTTGACTTTGTGTGATTTTCTAGGTTTCCATGATTTTGATGATTGCTCTTTAAATTTGCACCTTGCGAATTCCACTATGAAGAACCCTATGGGAATAATTAATGATGTTCTTATTGTTGCAAATAGGAACTATGTGCCCGTAGATTTTATTGTTCTTGATATCGATTTCAATCCTTCATGTCCTATTATTCTTGGTAGACCTTTCCTTAGAATGATCGGTGCAATTATTGATATGAAGGAAGGAAATATTATATTCCAATTTCCGTTAAGGAAAGGCATGGAACACTTTCCTAGAAAGAAAATAAAATTATCATATGAATCTATCATGAGAGCCACTTATGGATTGCCTACCAAAGATGTCAATACCTAGATCTATCCTTGCTTTTTATGCCTAGCTAGGGGCGTTAAACGATAGCGCTTGTTGCAAGGGAACCCAATTTTATTTTTATTCCTTGTTTTTTGATCCTATTTAGTAATAAATAATTTATCTATCCTATGTTTTGGTTGTGTTTTTTGTGTTTAATTAGTGTTTGTGCCAAGTAGAACCGTTGGGAAGACTTCGGGACAGTCTTTTTAATCTTGCTGTAAAATACAGAAACTTTAGCGCTCACTAGAATTGCTGCCATTTTTATTTGGAAAGTGCTATTTAGTTAATTCTTTTTGCAGATGATTAATAGATAAATTCCTCACGTACAGCATTTTATTTTAGAATTTTTGGGGTTCCAGATATTGCATTAGATATAGATTCCTACAGACTGTTCTGTTTCTTGACAGATTCTGTTTTTCGTGTGTTGTTTGCTTATTTTAATGAATCTATGGCTAGTAAAATAGTTTATAAACCATAGAGAAGTTGGAATACAGTAGGTTTAACACCAATATAAATAAAGAATGAGTTCATTACAGTACCTTAAATTGGTGTTTTGTTTTCTTTCGCTAACAGAGCTCACAAGATTTTCTACTTTATGTTTTGTGTTGTGAAGTTCTCAAGTTTTGGGTCAAAGATTTGATGGATTATGGAACAAGGAGTGGAAAGAGCCTAAGCTTGGGGATGCCCATGGCACCCCAAGATAATCTAAGGACACCTAAAAGCCAAATCTTTGGGATGCCCCGGAAAGCATCCCCTCTTTTGTCTACTTCCATCGGTAACTTTACTTGGAGCTATATTTTTATTCACCACATGATATGTGTTTTTCTTGGAGCGTCTTGTATGATTTGAGTCTTTGTTTTTTAGTTTACCACAATCATCCTTACTGTACACACCTTTTGAGACAGACACGCATGATTCGAGAATTATTAGAATACTCTATGTGCTTCACTTATATCTTTTGAGTTATATAGTTTTTGCTCTGGTGCTTCACTTATATCTTTTAGAGAACGTCGGTGGATTTTTTTATAGAAACTATTATTCTCTCATGCTTCACTTTGATTATTTTGAGAGTCTTAAATAGCATTGTAATTTACTTATATAATCCTAATATGCTAGGTATTCAAGACTAGTAAAAACTTTCTTATGAGTGTGTTGAATACTAAGAGAAGTTTGATGCTTGATGATTGTTTTGAGACATGGAGGTAGTGATATCAAAGTTGTGCTAGTTGAGTAGTTGTGAATTTTAAAAATACTTGTGTTGAAGTTTGCAAGTCCCGTATCATTCACGTATGGTAAACGTTATGTAACAAATTTGAAACATGAGGTGTTCTTTGATTGTCCTCCTTATGAGTGGCGGTCGGGGATGAGCGATGGTCTTTTCCTACCAATCTATCCCCCTAGGAGCATGTGCGTAGTTCTTGGTTTTTGATGACTTGTAGATTTTTGCAATAAGTATGTGAGTTCTTTATGACTAATGTTTAGTCCATGGATTATACGCACTCTCACCTTTCCATCATTGCTACACTACTAGGGAAAAGCTTATAGGCAGACGCTTACTAGTATCGTGGGTTTATAACCCTCGCTACTGCTACTTAGTAGTAGCGAGGGGTAAAAACACGTGCTACTACTAAGCGGTCTCTACCGTGCCCTCCCGGGACATGCCATAGTAGTAGCGAGGGGTACAAACCCGCGCTACTACTAAGTTGATAGTAGTAGCGCAGTTTTATACCCCTCGCTACTACTAAGTACGAGGTAGGTGAAATCTCCATATCCTCGGCCGACTCCCTCCTCTCTCCCTCACTTCCCCCCTCTCTCACTTTCCTCCTCTCTCCCTCGTACTCCAGCGGTGGCCGCCGCTGGTACACTCCGCTTTCTTCCCCCTCCCCCTCCGAGATCCCTCCGGTGCGAGGCCATCGGAGCGCCTCGCCACCGCCAAGATGTGGAAGAATGACCTCGGCATCCTCCTCCTCACCGCCTTCGCCGTCTTCTTCTTGCTCCAGGCCAGCCCTCCTCCCCCCTTTCCGATTTGATCCGGAACCCTAGCTGACCCATCCCCCTCCTCCTCCGCCACTCTTCACCGACCTCAATGGCGACGGCCACCGCGAGGTGCTGCTCCCCACGCACGACGCCAAGATCCAGGTCCTCCAGCTCCCGGCCCATGCCGGGCTAGCCTCTGCGGTCTCCACAAGGCGCGCGTCATGGCCGAGATCTCCCTGCTCTCGGCCAACATGCGCGTCGCCGCCGGCCGCCGCCCCGTCGTCATGGCCGTCGGCGCCGTTGACCGAACCATTGACACCATTGACAGCACGCATGGGGTCGAGTTTTTTTTGGTTTTTCAAATTAATAGTAGTAGCGCGGGTCACAGACCCGTGCTACAGATAGTTAGTAGTAGTAGCGCGGGATACACCACGCTACTACTACTAGTTAGCTGTAGCGCCGTAGTAGTAGCGCAGGCACCCGCGCTACTACTAGCTTTTAACCCGCGCTACTACTAGGCTTTTTCCTAGTAGTGCTAGCCTCTTCGGTACCGTGCATTGCCCTTTCTCACATTGAGAGTTGGTGCAAACTTCGCCGGTGCATCCAAACCCCGTGATATGTTACGCTCTTTCACACAAAAACCTCCTTATATCTTCCTCAAAACAGCCACCATACCTACCTATTATGTCATTCCCATAGCCATTCCGAGATATATTGCCATGCAACTTTCCACCGTTTCGTTTATCATGACACGTTCATCATTGTCATATTGCTTTGCATGATCATGTGGCAAAGCCACTATTCATAATTCTTTCATACATGTCACTCTTGGTTCATTGCATATCCCGGTACACCGCCGGAGGCATTCATATAGAGTCATACTTTGTTCTAGTATCGAGTTGTCATCATTGAGTTGTAAATAAATAAAAGTGTGATGATCGTCATTTTCTAGAGCATTGTCCCAAGTGAGGAAAAAAAGAGAGAAAGGCCATAAAAAAGGATAAGGCCCAAAAAATGAGAGAAAAAGAGAGAAGGGACAATGTTACTATCCTTTTTACCACACTTGTGCTTCAAAGTAGCACCATAATCTTCGTGATAGAGAGTCTTTTGTTTTTTCACTTTCATATACTAGTGGGAACTTTTCATTATAGAACTTGGCTTGTATATTCCAACAATGGGCTACCTCAAATGCCCTAGGTTTTCGTGAGCAAGCAAGTTGGATGCACACCCACTTAGTTTCTTTTGTTGAGCTTTCATATATTTATAGCTCTAGTGCATCCGTTGCATGGCAATCCCTACTGCTTGCATTAACATCAATTAATGGGCATCTCCATAGCTCATTGATTAGCCTCATTGATGTGAGACTTTCTCCCTTTTTTGTCTTCTCCACATAACCCCCATCATTGTATTCTATTCCACCCATAGTGTTATATCCATGGCTCACGCTCATGTATTGCGTGAAGGTTGAAAAAGTTTGAGATTACTAAAGTATGAAAAAATTGCTTGGCTTGTCATCGGGGTTGTGCATGATGAGAGCATTCTTGTGTGACGAAAATGGAGCCTGACTAAAAATGATTTTGTAGGGATGGACTTTCTTTGGACATGTTATTTTGAGAGGACATAATTGCTTAGTTAGTATGCTTGAAGTATTATTATTTTTATGTCAATATTGAATTTTTATCTTGAATCTTTCGGATCTAAGTATTCACACCACAATTAAGAAGAATTACATTGAAATTATGCCAAGTAGCATTCCACATCAAAAATTCTATTTTTATCATTTACCTACTCGAGGACGGGCATGAATTAAGCTTGGCGATGCTTGATACGTCTCCAACGTATCTATAACCTTTTATTGTTCCATGCTATATTATATTCTGTTTTGGACATTATTGGGCTTTATTATACAATTTTATATTATTTTTGGGACTAACCTATTAACCGGAGGCCCAGCCCAGAATTGTAGTTTTTTGCCTATTTCAGAGTTTCACAGAAAAAGAATATCAAACGGAGTCCAAACGGAATGAAACTTTCGGGAACGTGATTTTCGGAATGAACGTGATCCAGAGGACTTGGACCCCACGTCAAGATATCAACAAGGAGGCCACGAGGTAGGGGGCGCCTACCCCCTGGGCGCGCCCTCCACCCTCGTGGGCCCCCCTGTTGCTCCACCGACGTACTCCTACCTCCTATACATACCTACGTACGCCCAAACTACCAGATACGGAGCAAAAACCCTAATTCCACCGCCATAACTTTCTGTATCCATGAGATCCCATATTCGGGCCTTTTCCGGAGCTCCACCGGAGGAGGCATCGATCACGGAGGGCTTCTACATCAACACCATAGCCCCTCTGATGAAGTGTGAGTAGTTAACTTCAGGCCTTCGGGTCCATAGTTATTAGCTAGATGGCTTCTTCTCTCTTTTTGTATCTCAATACGAAGTTCTCCCCCTCTCTTGTGGAGATCTATTCGATGTAATCTTCTTTTGCGGTGTGTTTGTTGAGACCGATGAATTGTGGGTTTATGATCAAGTTTATCTATGAACAATATTTGAATCTTCTCTGAAATCTTTTTTGTATGATTGGTTATCTTTGCAAGTCTCTTCGAATTATCAGTTTGGTTTGGCCTACTAGATTGATCTTTCTTGCAATGGGAGAAGTGCTTAGCTTTGGGCTCAATCTTGCGGTGTCCTTTCCCAGTGACAGTAGGGGCAGCAAGGCACGTATTGTATTGTTGCCATCGAGGATAACAAGATGGGGTTTATATCATATTGCATGAGTTTATCCCTCTACATCATGTCATCTTGCTTAAAGCGTTACTCTGTTCTCTTGAACTTAATACTCTAGATGCATGCTGGATGGCGGTCGATGTGTGGAGTAATAGTAGTAGATGCAGGCAGGAGTCTGTCTACTTGTCTAGGACGTGATGCCTATATACATGATCATACCTAGATATTCTCATAAGTATGCTCAATTCTGTCAATTGCTCAACAATAATTTGTTTACCCACCGTGAATACTTATGCTCTTGAGAGAAGCCACTAGTGAAACCTATGGCCCCGGGGTCTATTTTCCATCATATTAATCTTCCAACACTTAGTTATTTTTATTGCCTTTTATTTTACTTTGCATCTTTATCGTAAAAAAATACCAAAAATATTATCTTACCATATCTATCAGATCTCACTCTCGTAAGTGACCATGTAGGGATTGACAACCCCTTATCACGTTTGTTGCGAGGATTTATTTGTTTGTGTAGGTGCGAGGGACTCGTGTGTGGCCACCTACTGGATTGATACCTTGGTTCTCAAAAACTGAGGGAAATACTTATGCTGCTTTGCTGCATCACCCTTTCCTCTTCAAGGGAAAACCAACACAGTGCTCAAGAGGTAGCAATGGCCTATGATTAAAGTTTCCTCTATAAGCGTTGTTACCAAAATTGTTCCTACCAACAAAATTCACATCCATAGATTCATTATTATTCTCAATCAAAGTAGCCAAAGCCATATCATTAGGATCAGAAGAAACACTCTTACTAGCAAACAATTTCATAAGTTCATCCATCTTTCCACTCAAAACATTAATTTCTTCTATAGCATGAACCTTTTTACTAGTAGATCTTTCATTGTGCCATTGAGAATAATTAACCATAATATTATCTAGGAGTTTAGTAGCTTCTCCTAAAGTGATTTCCATTAAAGTGCCTCCCACGGCCGAATCTAAAAGATTTCTAGAAGCAAAATTCAATCCAGCATAAAAAAATTGTATGATCATCCATAAATTTAGTTCATGAGTAGGGCAATTACGTATCATTAATTTCATCCTCTCCCAAGCTTGTGCAAAATGCTCATGATCAAGTTGTTTAAAATTCATAATATCGTTTCTAAGAGAGATGATCTTAGCAGGAGGAAAATACTTAGAGATAAAAGCATCTTTGCACTTATTCCATGAATCAATACTATTTTTAGGCAAAGACAAAAACCAAGTTTTAGCATGATCTCTAAGTGAAAACAGAAATAACTTCAATTTAACACTATCATTACCCACATCCTTCTTCTTTTGCATATCACACAAATCAACAAAGCTGTTTAGATGGGTAGCGGCATCTTCACTAGGAATGCCAGAAAACGGATCTTTCATGACAAGATTCACCACAGCAGTATTAATTTCACAAGATTCAGCAACGGTAGGAGGAGCAATCGGAGTACCAATAAAATCATTGTTGTTGGTATAGGAGAAGTCACACAATTTCGTATTATCTTGAGCCATCGTGACAAACAATGAATCCAACACACAAGCAAACAAAAAGAGAGCAAAAAGAGGCGGACTGAAAAGAGGGCGAATAAAACGGCAAAGGTGAAGTGGGGGAGAGGAAAACGAGAGGCAAATGGAAAATAATGTAATGCGAGCAATAAGAGTTTGTGATGGGTACTTGGTATAGGCACCACAAATCCGCACGTTGGTGGGAGATCAAAGCTTGACTTGACTTGGTGTAAACCTCCCCAGCAACGGCACCAGAAATCCTTCTTGCTACCTCTTGAGCTTGCGTTGGTTTTCCCTTGAAGAGGAAAGGGTAATGCATAACAGTAGTGTAAGTATTTCCCTCAGTTTTGAGAACCAAGGTATCAATCCAGTAGGAGGTAGCACACAAGTCCCCTAGTACATGCACAAACAAACAAGAACCTCGCAACCAACTCGATAAAGGGGTTGTCAATCCCTTCACGGTCACTTACGAAAGTGAGATCTGATAGAGATAATAAGATAAATATTTTTGGTATTTTTGTTCTATAGATTGGAAAATAAAGATTGCAAAATAGAAATAGCAAATTGATAGGAAAGTAATATGATTGAAGATAGACCCGGGGGCCATAGGTTTCAATAGTGGCTTCTATCAAGATAGCAAATTCTACGGTGGGTGAATGAATTACTGTTGAGCAATTGATAGAAAAGCGCATAGTTATGAGAATATCTAGGCATGATCATGTATATAGGCATCACGTCCGCAACAAGTAGACCAAAACGATTCTGCATCTACTACTATTACTCCACACATCGACCGCTATCCAGCATGCATCTAGAGTATTAAGTTCATAAGAACAGAGTAACACATTAGGCAAGATGACATGATGTAGAGGGATAAACTCAAGCAATATGACATAAACCCCGTCTTTTAATCCTCGATGGAAACAATACAATACATGCCTTGCTGCCCCTGCTATCACTTGGAAAGGACACCGCAAGATTGAACCCAAAGCTAAGCACTTCTCCCATTGAAAGAAAGATCAATCTAGTAGGCCAAACCAAACTGATAATTAGAAGAGACTTGCAAAGATACATAAATCATGCATAAAATATTTCAGAGAGGAATCAAATATTGTGCATAGATAATCTTGTTCATAAACCCACAATTCATAGGATCTCGACAAACACACCGCAAAAAGAATTACATCGAATAGATCTCCAAGAGAATCGAGGAGAACTCTGTATTGAGATCCAAAGAGAGAGAAGAAGCCATCTAGCTAATAACGATGGACTCGAAGGTCTGTGGTAAACTACTCACACATCATCGGAGAGGCTATGGTGTTGATGTAGAAGCCCTCCGTGATCGATTCCCCCTCCGACGGAGTGCCGGAAAAGACCCCAAGATGGGATCTCACGGGTACAGAAGGTTGCAGCGGTGGAAATAGGGTTTCGTGGTGCTCCTAGATGTTTTCGGGGTATATGGGTATATATAGGAGGAAGAAATACGTCGGTGAGGCTACGAGGGGCCCATGAGGGTGGGGGCCGCGCCCCCTGCCTCGTGGCCTCCTCGCTTCTTTCTTGACGGCCACTCCAAGTCTCCTGGATCACGTTTGTTCCAAAAATAACTCTCCCAAAGGTTTCATTCCGTTTGATATTCATTTTCTGCGGAACACTGAAATAGGCAAAAAAACCAGCAATTTGCACTAGGTCTTTGGTTACTAGGTTAGTCCCAAAAATAATATAAAAAGGTATATTAAAGCCCATTAAACATCCAAAATAGATAATATAATATCATGGAACAATCAAAAATTATAGATACGTTGGAGACGTATCATCATCCTACGAATCTCATCTATCCATGTCGGATTCCTAAAACCGATGAACACACGGTAATCAAAGAATGGAAAAATGTATGCACAGTCGTAAGGAGGTTATTGGAAGCAACATTGTGCGAAAGGCAAGAATTGGAGACAGGATAATCTCCATTCTCCATAATGGAGAGTCATGGGCTATCTTGTTTTATGCTATTTTACCTAAGAGAATATAGTAGGTCCTATGAGGTACAATGTTTACTATGTGGTATAATGTGTTAGCTAGAGTTGATGATGAGGAGTAGTTGTGATTATGACTAGTGTCCAACTTACTATGTGATGTCTCATTGATGAAAACGATGATCATGAGGAGGTGTTATATGGCAATGATGTATTATGATGATAAGTTGTTAATGATATGATGATGATGATATTTATTATATCATTCGGTGAAAGAACCACGGATTAGTTTCAAGTGGATGTCCATCCACTTGAAACTAGTCCACGGTTCTTTCACCCAGCGATGTAATAACACATTATGATGTAAAAACAATCTCTAAATTCCTGATGTATGAAAACTTGTATAAAGGTGTATGAATACAACATGAAATAAAAAAGAAATAAAATACGGAATAATAGTAGTATCATGGGCTGGTAGAAGCACACTAGTAAGTACCAGTAGTGCTACTATGGGAATGCGCTACTACTAAGACGATATAGCAGTAGCGTGGGTTAACCCACACTACTGCTAACCTTTAGTTGTAGCATCGTACCAGTAGCGCTCCTCCCTGCGCTACTGATAGGCCTAAAACCCGTGCTGCTGCTAGGCTTTTCCCTAGTAGTGAATGGTAACATTCCTTGCAGAGAAGGTAATGCTAACTCCTTGGTCTGAAAGATATCTCCTGCAACACCGAAGAACATCACCTTCTGGTGACAGGTAATCATGCGGAGCACAAAGATATTTTCTGAGTCTTTCATAGGTTTTGGCTAAGCATCACAGCAGACCTAAGCTTTGAGAACGTATATCTCTCTTAATAGTACGGTGGCCGAATAACTCAAATAAGAGAAAGAAGAACTCGAAATGAATGCTATGTCTCAACTTCGCCTTCAATCCTCTCGACTGCAACCATTCTTCCTCGAACACACTAAACGAATATTGCTTTGCATCAGTAATAACTTTAAGGGGTCAATTTCTTCAACACAATCTTCTCATTATGATGCCTTCTCGAAATGTAGTTCTTCCTTCTCTGCAACACAGATAATCTTCGGTGAAGTTCTTCGAACTTCAACACCGAACATGCATTCTCCTCGGACTTGAATGGACTATTTCTCTCTATGTGCACTAGAAAACAAATCAGTCCACGCCTATTTCTGGCAACAATCTCCAAAACACAAGGTGGCAAGATATTGAACCAACACTAGGTAAATTATACAAGTGAATGGTTGCCTTCATTAGAAAATTAGAGGGGTTGATCCCACCTGATTAGCATATATATGTATGCCCTTCTTTTTCTAATATCCTAGGTACAAAGCAAACAAGCCAACATCAACTTCCATATGAACAAAACATGTCAACCATATTCTGAACAAAAGCGATCATGAGAACATCTTTGATCAACTTGTGGACCTGCTACTCTCTACCATGTCCCTGCAAAAGAACTAATATGTTTCAACCATCATAGAGATATGATTTTTTGGAAATAACTAATGAGGTATCAAATTATTCATTGACTAGCAAAGTGCTTGTGGGTTGCTAAGGGCTTATAGTAAAAATAAAGTATAGGCAACTTTTTACACAACAAAAGATCATATTTATATTACATAATAGTTTTCCAGCAATTCTTTCAAAGAAAGCTTTTCAAATCCATTTAGGACACACTAATAGTAGCACAAACATGTGGTAGTTTTGTTTATTCACCAACATTCATTTTTATTAAATGTTCCGACAAAACAGCAACGGGTGACTTTAGCAGTTAACTTTACAACTTTAGCAGTTAACTCCAAACAAGATTTCATTATGAACCTAGTAAATTGTCTACAATTGGTGTCTTAAGCTGAATCAATACGATTCATCTAAACCATATAGATGATACAACGCAACAAAGTTAACTTTGGAGTAAATTTCATAGTTTGTAAATCAGACTAAATAGCCGGACCTAAGAGAAATAAATATAGTTCTATTCAGATCAAACCATAATTTGTAGTATGAAATTCGACATCTTACTTAAGCATGCAGTTGCTTGATCTAAAAACCTATAGACGATACCCCACAACAAATTTAACTTGGGATTAAATTCCATAGTTTGTAACTCATACTGAATAGCTGGACCTAACACTACAAAATCGGCTCTATTTTGTGATGTTTCACTTCTGTCACTTAAAACCATTTTTCATCCTCGAAAATATACTAGTGATGTTTTCCAAACCCCACCATCACTTAAGTGCCGTCATAAAAAAATAAAATCTTGATGGTAGCACTTCCTCCCTCAAGCAAGATCATGTCTTAGGTGACGAACCCAAATTTGTTGCGGAGCTATATAGTGCAACGACCCCATAATGTCATTAGAACTATCACCGTATACGATATGCTCGTCCCTCGTCATATTTTTTAGTGACAACACATCTGTCACTAGAAACCGACATCATGTTTTACCAGTCAACGTTTCTAACAAATGGGCCCATAATATGCTGACGTGACAGCTTACAGCTAGGCCCGAGTAAGGTTTTCTCACTGATGGCGGTTGTCAGTAATGTGGCTTGAAACTGCGTCGATATTTCCCCGAAGAGGAAGGGATGATGCAGTACAACTACAGCAGTGAAGGAAATATGCCCTAGAGGCAATAATAAAGTAGTTATTTATATTTCCTTATATGATGATAAATGTTTATTATTCATGCTAGAATTGTATTAACTGGAAACTTAGTACATGTGTGAATACATGAACAAACAAAGTGTCCCTTGTATGCCTCTACTTGACTAGTTCGTTAATCAAAGATGGTTAAGTTTCCTAGCCATAGACATGTGTTGTCATTTGATGAACAGGATCACATCATTAGAGAATGATGTGATGGACTAGACCCATCCATTAGCCTAGCACTATGATCGTTTAGTTTATTGCCATTGCTTTCTTCATGACTTATACATGTTCCTATAACTATGAGATTATGCAACTCCCGAATACCGGAGGAACACTTAGTGTGCTATCAAACGTCATATTGTTATGCGGTTTGACCGATAAAGATATTTGTACAATATGTGGGAGCCAATATGAGCATCCAGGTTCCTCTATTGGTTGTTGACCTGAGATGAGTCTCGGTCATGTCTACATAGTTCTCGAACCCATAGGGTCTGCACACTTAAGGTTCGATGATGATCGGTATTATGAGTTTCTGTGTTTTGATCTACCAAAGGTAGTTCGGAGTCCCGGATGTGATCACGGACATGACAACGAGTCTCGAAATGGTCGAGACATAAAGATTGATATATTGGAAGGCCATGTTTGGACACCGGAATGGTTTCGGATAAGTTCGGGCAATTACCACAGTACCGGGGGTTTACCGAAACCCCCCGGGGAGTCAATGGGCCTTAATGGGCCATGGTGGGATAGAGGAGGAGGTGTCCATGTGGGGGCCCCCAAGCCCAATCCGAATAGTGGAGGGGGCCGGCCCCCCTTTCCTTCTCTCCTTCTCCCTCTTCCTTCTTCTCCTACTCCAACCAGGGAAGGGGGAACCTACTCCTAATAGGAGTAGGAATCCCCCTTGGGGCACACCATAAAGAGGGCCGGCCCACCCCTCCACCTCTCCTTTATATACGGGGGAGGGGGCACCCCATAGACACACAAGTTAATTGTTTAGCCGTGTGCAGTGCCCCCTCCACACAATTCCACCTCGGTCATGTCGTTGTAGTGCTTAGGCGAAGCTCTGCGTCGGTAACTTCATCATCACCGTCATCACGCCGTCGTGCTGACGCAACTCTCCCTCGGCCTCAGCTGGATCAAGAGTACGAGGGACGTTACCGAGCTGAACGTGTGCATATCGCAGAGGTGTCGTGCTTTCGGTACTTGATCGGTTGGATCGCGAATACGTTCGACTACATAAACCGCGTTTCATAACGCTTCCGCTTTCGGTCTATGAGGGTACGTAGACATACTCTTCCCCTCTCGTTGCTATGCATCTCCTAGATAGATCTTCCGTGATCGTAGGATTTTTTTTGAAATACTGCGTTCCACAACAAGTAGGTATTTCCCTCACCTATGAAATCAAGGTTATTAATCTAGTACGAGAACCAAGTAACACTATTGAAATGATACCTATACATAAAGAACAAATACTTGCAACCCGACGCGTAAGAGGAGTTATCATTCCCTCCATGGTAAAAAGATAAACTGTTTTTTATAAGATTGGATAATTGGATCTAGCAAAAAACACAATATAAAATAAGAAAATAAAAATTGCAGCAAGGTATTTTTTGGTTTTTGAAATAATAGATCTGAAAGCAATATGGTAAAAGATAGACCCAGGGACTATAGAATTCACTAGTGGCTTATGATGGGGAGCATCCTATCGACATCACCATGTCAAGAGTCCATTTGGAAAGTCACATGTGCGACATCTACTTCACATACACACAGGTGAATCATCTCCTTTATACGTGTTCACTTGACCCCTTCAAGGATGATATACTACTTGACACTTCTCTCATGTGCATACATAGTTCTTGTTGGAGCTTCACAGATGTCGAGGAGGAGTGCAAGAACCAAGGAATGACTACACCGTCCGCGAGGGAAGCGTGGAAGAGAAGACGAAAGAAAGGAGAATAAGATGGAGCTGCTGCTAAAACCATGCCTGATGTTCGGACCTCCATCCAGTGAAGAAAATATGCCCTAGAGGCAATAATAAAGTTATTATTTATTTCATTATATCATGATAAATGTTTATTATTCATGCTAGAATTGTATTAACCGAAAACATAATACATGTGTGAATACATAGACAAACAGAGTGTCACTAGTATGCCTCTACTTGACTAGCTCGTTGATCAAAGATGGTTATGTTTCCTAACCATAGACATGAGCTGTCATTTGATTAATGGGATCACATCATTAGGAGAGTGATGTGATTGACTTGACCCATTCCGTTAGCTTAGCACTTGGTTGTTTAGTTTGTTGCTATTGCTTTCTTCATGACTTATACATGTTCCTATGACTATGAGATTATGCAACTCCCATTTACCGGAGGAACACTTTGTGTGCCACCAAACGTCACAACGTAACTGGGTGATTATAAAGGTGCTCTACAGGTGTCTCCGAAGGTACTTGTTGGGTTGGCGTATTTCGAGATTAGGATTTGTCACTCCGATTGTCGGAGAGGTATCTCTGGGCCCACTCGATAATGCACATCACTATAAGCCTTGCAAGCATTGCAACTAATGAGTTAGTTGCGGGATGATGTGTTATGGAACGAGTAAAGAGACTTTCCGGTAACGAGATTGAACTAGGTATTGAGATACCAACGATCGAATCTCGGGCAAGTAACATACTGATGACAAAGGGAACAACGTATGTTGTTATGCGGTTTGACCGATAAAGATCTTCGTAGAATATGTAGGAGCCAATATGAGCATCCAGGTTCCGCTATTGGTTATTGACCGGAGACGTGTCTCGGTCATGTCTACATAGTTCTCGAACCTGTAGGGTCCGCACGCTTAAAGTTCGATGACGGTTATATTATGAGTTTATGGGTTTTGATGTACCGAAGGAGTTCGGAGTCCTGGATGAGATCGGGGACATGACGAGGAGTCTCGAAATGGTCGAGACGTAAAGATCGATATATTGGACGACTATATTTGGACATCGGAAAGGTTCCGAGTGATTCGGGTATTTTCGGGAGTACCGGGGAGTTACGGGAATTCGTATTGGGCCTTAATGGGCCATACGGGAAAGGAGAGAAAGGCCTCAAAGGCTGGCCGCACCCCTCCCCATGGGCTGGTCCAAATTGGACTAGGGAGGGGGGTGCCCCCTTGCTTCCTTCTCCTTTTCCCTTCCCTTTCCTTCCCTCCTACTCCTAGTACTTGGAAGGGCTCCTAGTTCTACTAGGAAAGGGGGGGTCCTACTCCCACCGGGAGTAGGACTCCCCTAGGGCGCGCCATAGAGAGGGACGGTCCTCCCCCTCCTCCACTCCTTTATATACGGGGGCAGGGGGCACCCCAAAGACACAACAATTGATCCTTTGGATCTCTTAACCATGTGCGGTGCCCCTCTCCACCATAATCCACCTCGGTCATATCGTAGCGGTGCTTAGACGAAGCCCTGCGTCGGTAGAACATCATCATCGTCAACACGCCGTCGTGCTGACGGAACTCTCCCTCAAAGCTCGGCTGGATTGGAGTTCGAGCGACGTCATCGAGTTGAACGTGTGCAGAACTCGGAGGTGCTGTGCGTTTGGTACTTGATCGGTCGGATCGTGAAGACGTACGACTACATCAACCGCGTTGTGCTAACGCTTCCGCTTTCGGTCTACGAGGGTACGTGGACAACACTCTCCCCTCTCGTTGCTATGCATCACCATGATCTTGCGTGTTTGTAGGGAAATTTTTGAAATTACTACGTTCCCCAAAAGTGGCATCCGAGCCAGGTTTTATGCGTAGATGTCATATGCATGAGTAGAACACAAGTGAGTTGTGGGCGATATAAGTCATACTGCTTACCAGCATGTCATACTTTGGTTCGGCGGTATTGTTGGATGAAGCGGTCCAAACCGACATTACGTGTACGCTTACGCGAGACTGGTTCTACCGACGTGCTTTGCACATAGGTGGCTGGCGGGTGTCAGTTTCTCCAACTTTAGTTGAATCGAGTGTGGCTATGCCCGGTCCTTGCGAAGGTTAAAACAGCACCAACTTGACAAACTATCGTTGTGGTTTTGATGCGTAGGTAAGAACGGTTCTTGCTAAGCCCGTAGCAGCCACGTAAAACTTGCAACAACAAAGTAGAGGACATCTAACTTGTTTTTGCAGGGCATGTTGTGATGTGATATGGTCAAGACGTGATGAGATATAAGTTGTTGTATAAGATGATCATGTTTTGTTGAAGTTATCGGCAACTTGCAGAAGCCTTATGGTTGTTTCTTTATTGCATAAGATGCAAGCACCAAATAATTGCTTTACTTTATCGCTATGCGTTAGCAATAGTTGCAAGAGCAATAGTTGGCGAGACGACCATGTGACGACACATTGATATAGATCAAGATGATGGAGATCATGGTGTCATGCCGGTGATGATGGAGATCATGACAATACTTTGGAGATGGAGATCAAAAGCACAAGATGATGATGGCAATATCATGACACATATTATGATTGCATGTGATGTTTATCTTTTATACATCTTATTTTGCTTTGTTCAGCGGTAGCATTATAAGATGATCTCTCACTAAATTTCAAGATAAAAGTGTTCTCCCTGAGTATGCACCGTTGCCAAAGTTCGTCGTGCCCAGACACCACGTGATGATCGGGTGTGATAAGCTCTACGTCCATCTACAACGGGTGCAAGCCAGTTTTTGCACACGCAGAATACTCAGGTTAAACTTGACAAGCCTAGCATATGCAGATATGGCCTCGGAACACTGAGACCGAAAGGTCGAGTGTGAATCATATAGTAGATATGATCAACATAGTGATGTTCACCATTGAAAACTACTCCATTTCACGTGATGATCGGTTATGGTTTAGTTGATTTGGATCACGTGATCACTTAGATGATTAGAGGGATGTCTATCTAAGTGGGAGTTCTTAAGTAATATGATTAATTGAACTTTAATTTATCATGAACTTAGTCCTGGTAGTATTAGCATATCTATATTGTAGATCAATAGCTCGCGATGTTGCTCCCTGTTTAATTTTTATATGTTCCTAGAGAAAACTAAGTTGAAAAATGTTAGTAGCAATGATGCGGATTGGATCCGTGATATGAGGTTTATCCTCATTGCTGCACAGAAGAATTATGTCCTTGATGCACCGCTAGGTGACAAACCTATTGCAGGAGTAGATGCAGATGTTATTAAAGTTTGGCTAGCTCAATATGATGACTACTTGATAGTTTAGTGCACCATGCTTAAACGGCTTAGAATCGGGACTTCAAAGACATTTTGAACGTCATGGACCATATGAGATGTTCCAGGAGTTGAAGTCAATATTTCAAGTAAATACCCGAGTTGAGAGATATGAAGTCTCCAACAAGTTCTATAGCTAAAAATGGAGGAGAATAGCTCAAGCATTGAGCATGTGCTCAGATTGTCTGGGTACTACAATCGCTTGAATCAAGTGGGAGTTAATCATCCAGATAAAATAGTGATTGACAGAATTCTCTAGTCACCATCACCAAGTTAGTAGAACTTCGTGATGAACTATAATATGCAAGGGATAATGGAAACGATTCCCAAGCTCTTTGTGATGCTGAAATCGACGAAGGTAGAAATCAAGAAAAGCATCAAGTGTTGATGGTTAACAAGACCACTAGTTTCAAGAAAAGGCCAAAGGGAAGAAGGGGAACTTCAAGAAGAACGGAAAGCAAGTTGCTGCTCAAGTGAAGAAGCCCAAGTCTGGATCTAAGCCTGAGACTAAGTGCTTATACTGCAAAGGAACTGATCACTGGAAGCGGAACTACCCCAACTATTTGGCGGATAAGAAGGATGGCAAAGTGAACAAAGGTATATTTGATATACAGATTATTGATGTGTATATTACTAGTGTTCGTAGCAACCCCTCGGTATTTGATACTGGTTCAGTTGCTAAGAGTAGTAACTCGAAACGGGAGTTGCAGAATGAACAGAAACTAGTTAAGGGTGAAGTGACGATGTATGTTGGAAGTAGTTCCAAGATTGATATGATCATCATCGCACACTCCCTATACTTTCGGGATTAGTGTTGAACCTAAATAAGTGTGATTTGGTGTTTGCGTTGAGCATGAATATGATTTGATCACGTTTATTGCAATACAGTTATTCATTTAAGTTAGAGAATAATTGTTGTTCTGTTTACATGAATAAAACCTTATATGGTTACACACCCAATGAAAATGGTCCGTTGGATCTTGATCGTAGTGATACACATATTCATAATATTGAAGCCAAAAGATGCAAAGTTAATAATGATAGTGCAACTTATTTGTGGCACTGCCGTTTAGGTCATATTGGTGTAAAGCGCATGATGAAACTCCATGCTGATGGGCTTTTGGAATCACTTGATTACGAAACACTTGATGCTTGCGAATCATGCCTCTTGGGCAAGATGACTAAAACGCCGTTCTCTGGAACAATGGAGCGAGCAACAAATTTGTTGGAAATCATACATACTGATGTATGTGGTCCGATGAATATTGAGGCTCGCGGCAGGTATCATTATTTTCTGATCTTCACAGATGATTTGAGAAGATATGTGTATATCTACTTGATGAAACACAAGTCTGAAATATTTGAAAAGTTCAAAGAATTTCAGAGTGAAGTGGAGAATCATCATAACAAAAATAAAAGTTTCTACGATATGATCGTAGAAGTAAAATATTTGAGTTACGAGTTTGGCCTTCTGTTAAAACAATGTGAAATAATTTCACAACTCACGCCACTTGAAATACCATAGTGTAATGGTGTGTCCGAATGTCATAACCGTACTTTATTATATATAGTGCGATCTATGATGTCTCTTACCGATCTACCACTATCGTTCTGGGTTATGCATTAGAGACAGCTACATTCACGTTAAATAGGGCACCATCTAAATCCGTGGAGATGACACCATATGAACTGTGGTTTGGCGAGAAACCTAAGCTGTCGTTTCTTAAAGTTTGGGACTATGATGCTTATGTGAAAAAGTTTCAACATGATAAGCTCGAACCCAAATCAGAGAAGTAAATCTTCATAGGATACCCAAAAGAAACTGTTGGGTACACCTTCTATCACAGATCCGAAGGCAAGATATTCATTGCTGAGAATGGATCCTTTCTAGAGAAGGAGTTTCTCTCGAAAGAAGTGAGTGGGAGGAAAGTGGAACTTGATGAGGTAACTATACCTGCTTCTCTATTGGAAAGTAGTTCATCACAGAAACCGGTTTCTGTGACGCCTACACCAATTAGTGAGGAAGTTAATGATGATGATCATGGAACTTCAGATCAAGTTACTACCGAAACCTCGTAGGTAAACCAGAGTGATATCCGCACCAGAGTGGTATGGTAATCCTGTTCTAGAGGTCATGTTATTTGACCATGACGAGCCTACGAACTATGAGGAAGCGATGATGATCCCAGATTCCGCGAAATGGCTTGAGGCCATGAAATCTGAGATGCGATCCATGTATGAGAACAAAGTATGGACTTTGATTGACTTGCCCAATGATCGGCGAGCCGTTGAGATTAAATGGATCTTCAAGAGGAAGACGGACGCTGATAGTAGTGTTACTATCTACAAAGCTAGAATTGTCGCAAAAAGGTTTTTGACAAGTTCAAGGTGTTGACTACAATGAGAATTTCTCACTCGTATCTATGCTTAAGTCTGTCCGAATCATGTTAGCAATTGCCGCATTTTATGAAATCTGGCAAATGGATAAAAAACTGCATTCCTTAATGGATTTATTAAAAAAGAGTTGTATATGATGCAACCAGAAAGTTTTGTCAATCCTAAAGGTACTAACAAAATATGCAAGCTCCAGCGATCCATCTATGGACTGGTGCAAGCATCTCGGAGTTGGAATGTACGCTTTGATAAATTGATCAAAGCATATAGTTTTATACAGACTTGCGGTGAAGCCTGTATTTACAAGAAAGTGAGTGGGAGCACTACAACATTTCTGATAAGTATATGTATGACATATTGTTGATCAGAGATAATGTAGAATTATTCTACAAAGCATAAAGGAATGTTTGAAAGGAGTTCTTTCAAAGAAAGACCTCGGTGAAGCTGCTTACATATTAAGCATCAAGATCTATAGAGATAGATCAAGACGCTTGATAAGTTTTTTTCAATGAGTACATACCTTGACAAGATTTTGAAGTAGATCAAAATGGAACAGTCAAAAAGGAGTTCTTGCCTGTGTTACAAGGAGTGAAGTTGAGTAAGACTCACCCGACCACGGTAGAAGATAGAGAGAGAATGAAAGTCATTCCCTATGCCTCAGCCATAGGTTCTATAAAGTATGCCATACTGTGTACCAGATCTATTGTATACATTGCCCTGAGTTTTGCAAGGGAGTACAATAGCGATCTAGGAGTAGATCACTGGACATTGGTCAAAATTATCCTTAGTGGAATAAGGATATGTTTCTCGATTATGGAGGTGACAAAAGGTTCATCGTAAAGGGTTACGTTGATGCAAGTTTTGACATTGATCCAGATGACTCTAAGTCTCAATCTGGATACATATTGAAAGTGGGAGCAATTAGCTAGAGTAGCTCCGTGCAGAGCATTGTTGACATAGAAATTTGCAAAATCCATACGGATCTGAATGTGGCAGACACGTTGACTAGTCAAACTTCCCTCACAAGAAAAACATGATCACACCTTAGTACTCTTTGGCTATTAATCACATAGCGATGTGAACTAGATTATTGACTCTAGTAAACCCTTTGGGTGTTGGTCACATGACAATGTGAACTATGGGTGTTAATCACATGGTGATGTGAACTATTGATGTTAAATCACATGGCGATGTGAACTAGATTATTGACTCTAGTGCAAGTGGGAGAGTGAAGGAAATATGCCCTAGAGGCAATAATAAAGTTATTATTTATTTCCTTATATCATGATAAATGTTTATTATTCATGCTAGAATTGTATTAACCAGAAACATAATACATGTGTGAATACATAGACAAACAGAGTGTCACTAGTATGCCTCTACTTGACTAGCTCGTTGTTCAAAGATGGTTATGCTTCCTAACCATAGACATGAGTTGTCATTTGATTAACGGGATCACATCATTAGGATAATGATGTGATTGACTTGACCCATTCCGTTAGCTTAGCAATTGATTGTTTAGTTTGTTGCTATTGCTTTCTTCATGACTTATACATGTTCCTATGACTATGAGATTATGCAACTCCCGTTTACCGGAGGAACACTTTGTGTGCCACCAAATGTCGCAACGTAACTGTGTGATTATAAAGGTGCTCTACAGGTGTCTCTGAAGGTACTTGTTGGGTTGGCGTATTTCGAGATTAGGATTTGTCACTCCGATTGTCGGAGAGGTATCTCTAGGCCCACTCGATAATGCACATCACTATAAGCCTTGCAAGCATTGCAACTAATGAGTTAGTTGTGGGATGATGTGTTACGAAACGAGTAAAGAGACTTGCCGGTAACGAGATTGACCGATAAAGAGAACAACGGGAACATGCCGATGACAAAGGGAACAACGTATGTTGTTATGCGGTTTGACTGATAAAGATCTTCGTAGAATATGTAGGAGCCAATATGAGCATCCAGGTTCCGCTATTGGTTATTGACCAGAGATGTGTCTCGGTCATGTCTACATAGTTCTCGAACCCATAGGGTCCGCACGCTTAAAGTTTGATGACGGTTAAATTATGAGTTTATGTGTTTCGATGTACCGAAGGAGTTCGGAGTCCCGGATGAGATCGGGGACATGACGAGGAGTCTCGAAATGGTCGATACGTAAAGATCAATATATTGGACGACTATATTCGGACATCAGAAAGGTTCCGAGTGATTCGGGTATTTTTGGGAGTACCGGGGAGTTACGGGAATTCGTATTGGGCCTTAATGGGCCATACGGGAAAGGAGAGAAATGCCTCAAAGGCTAGCCGCACCCCTCCCCATGGGCTGGTCCGAATTGGACTAGGGAGGGGGGCGCCCCTTCCTTCTCCTTTTCCCTTCCCTTTCCTTCCCTCCTACTCCTACTACTTGGAAGGGCTCCTAGTTCTACTAGGAAAGGGGGAATCCTACTCCCACCAGGAGTAGGACTCCCCTAGGGTGCGCCATAGAGAGGGCCGGCCCTCCCCCTCCTCCACTCCTTTATATACGGGGGCAGGGGGCACCCCAAAGACACAACAATTGATCCTTTGGATCTCTTAACCATGTGCGGTGCCCCTCTCCACCATAATCCACCTTGGTCATATCGTAGCGGTGCTTCGGCGAAGCCCTGTGTCGGTAGAACATCATCATCGTCAACATGCCGTCGTGCTGACGGAACTCTCCCTCAAAGCTCGGCTGGATCGGAGTTCGAGGGACGTCATCGAGTTGAACGTGTGCAGAACTCAGAGGTGCCATGCGTTCGGTACTTGATCGGTCGGATCGTGAAGACGTACGACTACATCAACCGCGTTGTGCTAACGCTTCCACTTTCGGTCTACGAGGGTACGTGGACAACACTCTCCCCTCTCGTTGCTATGCATCACCATGATCTTGTGTGTGTGTGTAGGGAAATTTTTGAAATTACTATGTTCCCCAAAATCCAGATCATCCGGGACCAGCCGGATCATCTGGACCCTCCCTCAGATCATCTGGATAACTACACCGAAGACACCCGAAGGCTTTCCCTTGAAACCGGCTCATCCAGATCCATGACGCCCGGATCATCCGGACCACCTCTCGGATCATCCGGCCTTTCCTGCGCGTAATGTATCGGACCGAGGCCCACGTACCCATTCCACCCCCTCACTTACCCCTTCGTGGCTTAGACTATAAATAGACCTCCTACACCTCCTTTCTAGGGATAGCAAAGTGATAGCTCATTTGTATGTGATCTTTGCTCCTACTACTCTTCTCTTGAGAGAGAGAGACCACTCCTTCGGAGGCCAAGACCTCCATCTAGGTGAAGATATCGAGGGATATCAAGACCCCCCACAGGGTGGCCCTAGGGTATGGCTAATGATGCAACGACCAAGGGCCCAAGCCTAAGAGGGGCCCACGATCTGGCATGTAGGTACATTAGATAGAGGAAAAATATTAGGCAGAGAAAAAAATTAAGAAAGGAAGCGAAGCTAGGCCCAATTCCCTTGCTGATCGCTAGCGCTAGTTGAAGCATAGCTACGCATAGCCGCTTCGCCTCTTCGTCATCAATCTGATCGCTGACACCTAAAAAAATTCAATCAGATCGATCGCTTCATCAGTTGTCTCTTCGTTTCTTCATCAAGACGTTAGTCATCGCTCCAGCTCCTTGGAATTCTTCTTCTCATCACCGCTGAGCACGACAGCCTGGTGCCGGCGACCTAGCGGCGGGGGTCCAAGTCGAACTCCAGTCCCCAAACGCGGCTACACGCCCATGCAGCATTTTTTTCCATCGTCCAGGACACATCAAACCCCAGTTCCCAATCACAGCAAGGCCATCACCGTCGATACCAGTAGGGTCATCTTCATGTTGTGGTAGTGACTGCGTCGGCTCCTTTCTATTGAATCATGTGAATTTTTATGGATTTTGAGATTTATCCCCTTCCTTGCTTCACGTGCAGAAAAAAGTAGTCCGTTCTTGTAGAAAATTTGAACTTAAATTAGGATCAAAGTGGACAAAATATGATGTCTTTGTATCTACAGATTATATCAAGTAATGCACTGAATCCTTGGGTCAACGGGTTTCTCATATTGCTTATGATATTTAACTCATTATCCATGTTATTTCTAGGGCTTAGAAGATGGTTCTAATGCTTCATCAAATAGCAAAAAATCTTATCAAGAATGACATGTAGAAGGAGCCATCGGATTGATAATGGCAGAGGTATGCTTCCTCGTTGTGATTGCTTTTGTCCTACTGTAAGAAGTATGTGCATCATTTAAATACTACTAGTATATATTAGTAAAAACAATGTGAGGTTTGTAAATGTCCCAAGAGCGGTTAGGTTTGGCAAATTCCCACATTGAAAAAAAAGTTGTTGAATAAGATTGATCATTACAGCGACTTTGCATCCTCAAAAGAGAAAGAAAATATTAAAGTAAAATATAAGGGCCCAAGGTTCTTGTTTTTCCCAGGGCCCCCGAAATCTCAGGACCGGCCCTGACCCCCCATTGAGGAAGGATCTATCCAGATCATCAAGCCCCCATCTCCTTTAGATTTGGGATGAACTCTACCTTGTACCTTTCTCTTTATAGTTCATGTACCCTTATGGGTCTTGTGTGTTTGATTGTCTAGTGGATGTGTGCCTGGACTTGTTCTTGAGTGTTCCCCTCATGATTACATCGTGTTTCCCCTCATGTTCTTCATGTTCTTCGTGGGATCCCCTCCAAATCGTGAAAGATCGGCCCCTGGGGTTCCACCCTACATCATCTTCTCTCGAGAAAATAGCATACGCTGGGTACACAAATTACTGTTGGGCAACTGATAGAAGAGAAAATAATTATGACAATATCCAAGGAAATGAGAATGTATATAGGCATCACGTCCAAGATTAGTAGACCGACTCCTTCCTGCATCTACTACCACTACAAAAAAAGACACATCCGTGACATTTGGGGGCCGAACGAAATTTTTTCTGTCATGCTTATGACACTTCTATGACGATATTTGTGACAAAAGCACATATCATCCTATGGTGGATCCTACTTCTATGACAAAAAATCATGACCAAAAATGGGCTTTTCGTCCTGGGCGGGCCGGGGACGCACCTGCATGACATTTTTTGGGGCGTTCATGACAGAAAAATCATGCTACAAGCAAGGGCAAGGAAAAAATCGGGGAGTTCTTGGTTGCGGTGGGTGGTCGGGGCTGAGTGATGCACAGAGGCTTGAACGTTTCTTTCATACACGTATGTATGTGCATGTGTGCAAGGGGTTGGGCTCTAACTGAACCCGAGTGATCGATCGATCCCTTGTCTATTAACTGAACTCGAGCGATTCCTTCGCTACTACTGCTAACTGAAACCGATCGAACATGTTGCTGTCTCTTGATGAACAATGAGCGTTGTTGGGGGTTGGATGAACAGTTCCCGATGGGTTCGATGAACAGGACTCCATGGTAGTAGAGGCCGTTGCCGCTGGATGAACACAACCTCGATCGAGGAGGTGGGGTTGGATGAACAGGACCCCGTCGAGGGCTAGTTGAAGAGTACCCGGTGGAGGCTTGATGAACAGTGATGACCCACAAGTATAAGAGATCAACCATAGTCCTTTCGACAAGTAAGAGTGTCGAACCCAACGAGGAGCAGAAGGAAACGACAAGTGGTTTTCAGCAAGGTATTCTTTGCAAGCACTGAAATTATAAGTAACGAGTAGTTTGATAGCAAGATAGTTTGTAATGAGCAAGTAACAGTAATGATAAATAAATTGCAGCAAAGTATCCGAATTCATTCATTATGCTACTGAAAATTATTATGAGAGTGGAACATATACTTTTACATATCTCAATAATATCAAGTTTCCTCTCTATGTGTTGAAAATCTTGAAGTTTTGCTTGCTTTACCTTCCTATGCAAGTTGATTCTTGTTCCCATAAGTTGTTTGCTCACAAAATCCCTATCCATAGGAAGTTTGTTAGACTTAAATGTGCTATCCATATACTTCATGATGCTCCCATTATGTTTCAATTTTTATCTTTTATGAGTGCATCATTGAAATCATCATGCCTAGCTAGAAAGACATTAAAGAAAAGCGCTTGTTGGGAGACAACCCAATATTTATACCTACTGTTTTTGTGCGTTAACATGATTAGGATACTGTATTAATCATGTTTTATAGCTTTTGTTTCAATAAAGTGCGAAGTAAGACCTTTGGGATGGTCTATGGTGATAGTTGATTTGAAGAACAGAAACTTTTGTGCCCAGTAAATTAATTTTCCTTTTTTACAGTAGCGTGATAAAATATTGATTATTTTTGCAAAAGATTGATATACAAATTGCCTAGATTATCCCAATTTTCAAAAAAATTGGAGTTACAGAAGTATGTAAATTTCCAGATTACTACAGACTGTTCTACTTTTGACAGATTCTGTTTTCATGGTGTTGTTTGCTTATTTTGATGAATCTATGAGTAGTATAGGAGGGTATGAACCATGGAGAAGTTGGAATACAGTAGATATAACACCAATATGAATTTAGAATAAGTTCACAATAGTATGTAAGTGGTGATTTGCTTTATTATACTAACGGAGCTTGCGAGTTTTCTGTTGAGTTTTGTGTTGTGAAGCTTTCATGTTTTGGGTAAAGTTTTGATGGACTATAGAATAAGGAGTGGCAAGAGCCTAAGCTTGGGGATGCCCCGGATGGCATCCCCTCTTTCGTCTTCGTTTATCAGTAACCTTACTTGGATCTATATTTTTATTCACCACATGGTATGTGTTTTGCCTGGAGTGTCATTTTATTTTATTATGATTTGCTTGCTGTTTGGATAATATCACAAGATATTAATTTTTAAAATGTTAGAGAGTCTTCACATAGTTACATAATTATTTGACTACTCATTGATTTTCACTTCTATCTTTTGGTGTAATTTGTCATTTGCTCTAGTGCTTCACGTACTTCTATCTTTTTAGAGCACGAAGATGGTTTTATTTCGTAGAAATTGATGAACTCTCATGATTCACTTATATTATTTTGAGTGTCCTTAAACAACATGGTAATTTGCTTAGGTTATGAATTTAGTCCTAATATGATGGACATCCAAGAGGGATATAATAAAAACTTTCATATAAAGTGCATTGAATACTATGAGAAGTTTGATTCCTTATGATTGTTTTGAGATATGAGGATGGTGTTATTAGAGTCATGCTAGTGAGTAATTGTGGATTATAGAAATACTTGTGCTAAAGTTTGTGATTCCCGTAGCATGCACATATGGTGAACCGTTATGTGATGAAGTCAGGGCATGATTTATTTATTGATTGTCTTCCTTATGAGTGGCGGTCAGGGATGAGCGATGGTCTTTTCCTACCAACCTACCCCCCTAGGAGCATGCATTTAGTACTTTGTTTCGATAGCTAATAGACTTTTGCAATAAGTATGTGAGTTCTGTATGAATAATGTTGAGTATATGGATTATTCCCTTCCACCATTTCTAGACTCTCTAGTACGGTGCAACTTTCGCCGGTGCATTACACCCACCTTATACCCTTCCTCAAAACAGCCACCATGCCTACCTATTATGGCATTTCCATAGTCATTCCGAGATATATTGCCATGCAACTTCCACCGTTCCGTTTATTATGGCACGCTTCATTATTGTCATATTGCTTTGCATGATCATGTACTGACATCGTATTTGTGGCAAAGCCACCATTCATAATTTTTTATACATGTCGCTCTTGACCATTGCACAACCCGGTATCCCGCTGAAGGCATTCATATAGAGTCATATTTTGTTCCAAGTATCGAGTTATAATTCTTGAGTTGTAAAGTAAATAAAAGTCTGATGATCATCATTATTAAAGCATTGTCGAATGTGAGGAAAGGATGATGGAGACTATGATTCCCCCACAAGTCGTGATGAGACTCCGGATGAAAAATAAAAAAGATAAAAGATAAAAATGAGGCCGAGAGGCCAAATTAAAAAAAAGAGAAGGGGCAATGCTACTATCCTTTTACCACACTTGCGCTTCAAAGTAGCACCATGATCTTCATTATAGAGAGTCTCCTATGTTGTCACTTCAATATACTAGTGGGAAATTTTTGTTATAGAACTTGGCTTGCATATTCCAGTGATGGGCTTTCTCAAATTGCCCTAGGTCTTCATGGGCAAGCGAGTTGGATGCACACCCACTTAGTTTCTTTTTGAGCTTTCATACACTTATAGCTCTAGTGCATAAGTTGCATCGCAATCCCTACTCACTCACATTGACATCTATTGATGGACGTCTTCATAGCCCGCTGATATGCCTAGTTGATGTGAGACCATCTCCTTCTTTTTGTCTTCTCCTAGTTGATGTATTGCGTGAAAGTTGGAAAAAGTTTTAGAACATCAAAAGTATGAAACAATTGCTTGTCTTGTCATCAGGGTTGTGCATGATTTAATATTTTGTGTGATGAAGATGGAGCATAGCCATACTATATGATTTTGTAGGGATAACTTTCTTTGCCCACGTTATTTTGAGAATACATAATTGCTTTGTTAGTATGCTTGAAGTATTATTGTTTTTATGTCAATATTAAAAAAAATTGAATCTTATGGATCTGAACATTCATGCCACAATAGAGAATATTACATTGATAAATATGTTAGGTAGCATTCCACATCAAAAATTCTATTTTTATCATTTACCTACTCGAGGACGAGCAGGAATTAAGTTTGGGGATGCTTGATACGTCTCCAACGTATCTATAATTTTTTATTGTTCCATGCTATTATATTATCCATCTTGGATGTTTTATATGCATTTTTATGCTATTTTATATTATGTTTGGGACTAACCTATTAACATAGAGCCCAGTGACAGTTTCTATTTTTCCATGTTTTTGAGTTCTATAGAAAAGGAATATCAAACGGTGTCCAAATGAGCTAAAAATTTACGGTGAATTTTTATGGACCAGAAGAAGCCCCTGAAGCACAAGAGTTGGGCCAGAAGAGTCCCAGTCAATGAAAAGGGTGGAGGGTGCGCCCACCCTCCCAGGGCACGCCCCCTACCTTGTCACTGACTCGTGGACCCCCCTGACGTGAAACCGACGCCAAAAATTCCCATAAATCCATAAACCCCCCAGAAATAAACCTAGATCGGGAGTTCCGCCGCCGCAAGCCTCTGTAGGCATGAAAAACCAATTGGGAGCAAGTTCCGGCACCCTGTTGGAGGGGGAAACCATCACCGGTGGCTATCTTCATCATCCCGGCGCTCTCCATGACGAGGAGGGAGTAGTTCACCCTTGGGTCTGAGGGTATGTACCAGTAGCTATGTGTTTGATCTCTCTCTCCCTCCCTCTCTCTCTCTCTCGTGTTCTTGATTTGGCACAATCTTGATGTACCGCTAGCTTTGTTATTATAGTTGGATCATATGGTGTTTCTCCCCCTCTATCTTCTTGTGATGAATTGAGTTTTACCTTTGAGGTTTCACTATTACCAGATTGAATACTATTTTGGATTTGATAACACTTGATGTATGTCTTGTGTGGGATACCCGTGGTGACAATGGGGTGTTCTATTGATTCACTTGATGTATGTTTTGGTACTCAACTCGCGGATTCCCAAGGTGACATTGGGGAAATCTATGCATAGGGGTTGATGCATGTTTTCGTCCTTGTTTCTTCGGTAAGAATCTTGGGGCACTCTTCGAGGTTCTTTGTGTTGGATTGAATATTACGAATCTGAAGTTGTTTGATGCATATCGTATAATTGACCCACGGATACTTGTGGTGACATTGGAGTATCTAGGTGACATTAGGGTTGATTGATGTGTATCATATGGTGTTATTTTACTATGAACTCTAGGGCTGTTTGTGACACTTATAGGAATATCTCAATGAATTGATTGGAAAGAATAACTTTGAGGTGGTTTCCTACCCTACAAGCAATTTCATCTTATGTTCTCCTTGATAGGAACTTTGGAGTGATCCTTCATTGCATAGTGAAGAATAACTATTTTACCATCAATGCACCGTAATTTTATGTTCCGTAAGTTTTGTCTTATTTCCGACGCAAAAAGAGACTGTAAGAAAATATATAATCCCCGTAAAAAATATTTTATGTTATGTAAAATTACAAACGTAAAAACATAGTCTAAATACACATAAACTGTAAAAAAAATTGTATTATGACCTATATTTTTATTTTCTTGTGCCAAATTTTATGTAGTGAATCATTAGGAATGTAAATATTTGAATTCCAAACGTAATTTAATTCTGAAATGATTGTAAGATTACCTCGCATGAAGAATAACTTATTATGCATCTTGGGTGATGAATAGTATCACTATATATATAGGGACCCTATATATATATATATATGATCGGTTCTATGAGAAATTCTATTTATATGTATGCATAACATGTACAGTATGTAGTAGCGTAAAATATGTTTGAAATGAAAAATAATTAAATGGAAAACACAAAATTAAAAGGAAAAATAAACCATAAACCATAAACCCCTAAACCTTTTAGTCCCACCGGGACTAAAGGGCCACCAGCCCCCAGCACGGGCTCGTGCCACGTTGTGGGCTTTTGGTCCCGGGTGGTGACGAACCGGTGATAACGCACAAGTATAGGGGATCGCAACAGTTTTTGAGGGTAGAGTATTCAACCCAAATTTATTGATTCGACACAAGGGGAGCCAAAGAATATTCTCAAGTATTAGCAGCTGAGTTATCAATTCAACCACACCTGGAAACTTAATATTTGCAGCAAAGTGTTTAGTAGCAAAGTAATATGATAGTAGTGGTAACGGTAGCAAAAGTAATGTTTTTGGTATTTTGTAGTGATGATAATAATAACAACGGAAAAGTAAATAAGTGAAGAACAATATACGAAAAGCTCGTAGGCAATGGATCGGTGATGGAGAATTATGCCGGATGCGGTTCATCATGTAACAGTCATAACCTAGGGGGACACAGAACTAGCTCCAGTTCATCAATGTAATGTAGGCATGTATTCCGAATATAGTCGTACGTGCTTATGGAAAAGAACTTGCATGACATCTTTTGTCCTACCCTACCGTGGCAGTGGGGTCCTATTGGAAACTAAGGGATATTAAGGCCTCCTTTTAATAGAGTACTGGAACAAAGCATTAACACATAGTGAATACATGAACTCCTCAAACTACGGTCATCACCGGTAAGTATCCCGATTATTGTCACTTCGGGGTTAACGGATCATAACACATAATAGGTGACTATAGACTTGCAAGATAGGATCAAGAACTCTCATATATTGATGAAAACATAATAGGTTCAGATCTGAAATCATGGCACTCGGGCCCTAGTGAAAAGCATTAAGCATAGCAAAGTCATAGCAACATCAATCTCAGAACATAGTGGATACTAGGGATCAAACCCTAACAAAACTAACTCGATTACATGATAAATCTCATCCAACCCATCACCGTCCACCAAGCCTACGATGGAATTACTCACGCACGATGGTGAGCATCATGAAATTGGTGATGGACGAAGGTTGATGATGATGATGGCGACGGGTTCCCCTCTCCGGAGCCCCGAACGGACTCCAGATCAGCCCTCCCGAGAGAGTTTAGGGCTTGGCGGCGGCTCCGTATCGTAAAACGTGATGATTCCTTCTCCCTGGGTTTTTCCTCCCTGAAAGTGAATATATATGGAGTCCAGGTTGAGGTCGGTGGAGCGTCAGGGGGCCCATGAGGCAAGGGCGCGCCCAGGGGGTATGGCATGCCCCCAACCCTCGTACATGTGGAGGGCCCCCTGACATGGATCTTCCTTCCAGTATTTTTTATATATTCCTAAATAATTCTCCGTTGATTTTTAGGTCATTCCGAGAACTTTTATTTCTGCACAAAAATAACACCATGGCAATTCTGCTGAAAAAAGTGTCAGTCTGGGTTAGTTCGATTCAAATCATGCAAGTTAGAGTCAAAAACAAGGGCAAAAGTGTTTGGAAAAGAAGATACGACGGAGACGTATCAACTCCCCCAAGCTTAAACCTTTGCTTGTCCTCAAGCAATTCAGTTGATAAACTGAATGTGATAAAGAAAAACTTTTACAAACTCTGTTTGCTCTTGTTGTTGTAAATATATAAAGCCAGCATTCAAGTTTTCAGCAAAGATTATGAACTAACCATATTCACAGTAACATTTAGGTCTCATGTTTACTCATATCAATGACTTAATCAACTAGCGAGCAATAATAATAAATCTCAGATGAAAACACTTTCTCAAAACAATCATGATATGTTATAACAAGATGGTATCTCGCTAGCCCTTTCTGAGACCGCAAAACATAAATGCAGAGCACTTTTAAAGATCAAGGACTGACTAGACATTGTAATTCATGGTAAAAGAGATCCATTCAAGTCATACTCAATGTAAATTAACAGTAATGGATGCAAATGACAGCGGTGCTCTCCAACTGGTGCTTTTTAATAAGAGGATGATGACTCAACATAAAAGTAAATGGATAGGCCCTTCGCAGAGGGAAGCAGGGATTTGTAGAGGTGCCAGAGCTCGGTTTTGAAATAGAGATGAATAATATTTTGAGCGGTATACTTTCATTGTCAACATAACAACCAAGAGATGGCAATATCTTCCATGCTACACACATTATAGGCGGTTCCCAAACAGAAAGGTAAAGTTTATACTCCCCCTCCACCAACAAGCATCAATCCGTGGCTTGCTCGAAACAACGAGTGCCTCCAACTAACAAGAGTCCCGGGGGAGTTTTGTTTGCAATTATTTTGATTTGATTTGCATAAAGCATGGGACTGGGCATCCCGATGACCAGCCATTTTCTCGTGAGTGAGGAGCGGAGTCCACTCCTCTTGAGAATAACCCGCCTAACATGGAAGATACGGACAGCCCTAGTTGATACATGAGCTATTCGAGCATACAAAACTGAATGTTTATTTGAAGGTTTAGAGTTTGGCACATGCAAATTTACTTGGAACGGCAGGTAGATATCGTATATAGGTAGGTATGGTGGACTCATATGGAATAACGTTGGGGTTTATGGAATTGGATGCAGAAGCAGTATTCCCGCTTAGTACAGGTGAAGGCTAGCAAAAGACTGGAAAGCGACCAGCTAGAGAGCGACAACGGTCATGAACATGCATCAAAATTAATCAACACTGAATGCAAGCATGAGTAGGATATAATGCAGCATGAACATAAATATCGTAGAGGCTATGTTGATTTTGTTTCAACTACATGCGTGAACATGTGCCAAGTCAAGTCACTCGAATCGTTCAAAAGAGGAAACCGCCCTATCATACCACATCACAACCATTTGAATAGCATGTTGGCACGCAAGGTAAACCATTATAAGCTCCTAGCTAATTAAGCATGGCATAAGCAACTATAATCTCTACTTGTCATTGCAAACATGTTTATTCATAATAGGCTGAATCAGGAACGATGAACTAATCATATTTACAAAAACAAGAGAGGTCGAGTTCATACTAGCTTTTCTCATTTCAATAAGTTCATCATATAATCATCATTATTCACTTTCACTTACACGACCGAATAGTGTGGATAATAATAATAGTGCACGTGCATTGGACTAAGTTGGAATCTGCAAGCATTCAATTCAAGAGAGAAGATAAGGTAATATGGGCTCTTTGTCAGATCAACAATAATGCATATAAGAGCTACTTTAACATTTTCATTATGGTCTTCTCCTATCGACCCCCAAAGAAGAAGAAAAGAAATAAAACTATTTACACGGGAAAGCTCCCAACAAGCAAAAGAAGAACGAGAAATCTTTTTGGGTTTTCCTTTTTAATTACTACTACAAGCATGGAAAGTAAACTAATTAAAAGCTACAACTATTTTTTTGTTTTTTTATTAATGTTTATTGAACACATAAGAAGAAAGCATAAAAAAGGAAAATAAACTAGCATGGATGATACAATGAAAAAGTATGAGCACTGACAACTAGCAATGAATGTTGAACATGAATGTAATGTCGGTGGGAAATACGTACTCCCCCAAGCTTAGGCTCTTGCCCTAAGTTTGTCTATGGCCACGGCTGGCCAGGCGGATATCCAAAGTTGTAGCTGGAGTCATACTGAGATGCAACAGCTATTGCCTCATGAGCTGCCGCTTGGAGACGGGTCGTCTCCGTCCTCCTCTTATACTCGTCCGCCTCCTCACTGGTTATAACATATCTCCCTTTTGCCTGAAAGTCAAAGATAGTTGGAGCAGGGAGAGCGACATGATAGGTGTGTCGTCTGTCAAAGATTGGTCGGTATTGGAGGGACTGATCGTTCCTCTCAACAAACAGATGACGAACCATGGCCTCATAATTTAAATAAACAGGAGACAACTCAATATCATACCCACGTATGGGTATATCAAGAAAATTAGCTAGACGGGTTGCATAAATTCCACCAAAGAAATCTCCACTAAATCTATTATTATGCAACCTACGTGCAACAATGGCTCCCAAATTATAATGTCTATCTCCTAATACAGCACTCCTGAGAACACTGAGGTCAGGGACACACATGTGACATGCTTCATCCTTACCATTTATGCACCTACCTATGAAGAGAGCAAAATAATGTATAGCAGGAAAATGAGTGCTCCCTATGGTAGCTTGTGTTATGTCTCTAGATTCCCCCACAGTTATACTAGCAAGAAAATCTCTAAATTCAGATTTGCGAGGTTCATTAGGACGACCCCATTGTGGAAGTTTGCATGCAGTGTTAAAATCCTCTAAGTCCATAGTATAAGAATTTTCATAGAGATCAAATAGGACGGTTTGAGAATTGCATGATGATGAAAATTCAAACCTCCTCACAAAGGAATCAGTGAGATAGTGGTACTGGCGGCATATATCTGGCTCGAAGCTCTCATAATCAGCATTACACACATATGCGTTAAATTCTTCCTTGATTCCTGCTCGATCCATAAAGTCCTCTGATGGCCATTCACAAGATCGCACTTGAGCTTCCCTCGGCGGTTCTTCGTCGGCATCGCGCATTGCGAGCCTGGGTCCTTGCTTCCTTGAAGGACCACCTTGGTACATTTTCCTAAACATATTTCTTCCTCTGAAAAATTTCTGAAATTTCAGTAACTTCAAAATAAAAGTGAATCAAACTCAACAATATTGATAGCAACTACTCCTACAAGTGCCTAGAGGCAATATCATGCATCAAAAGTACTTTTGACCATATAAATTTGACATGCAAGCTCAAGAACAGGGTCAGCTAAGAAGCAAAAATATGCAATGAATAAAGCACTAGAACAAAAACTAATTGGACCATTGGAGGAGTCACACACCAAGGAACAATCCCCCAAAGCAGTTCTATGAGAGGTGCTTTGAGCAAGGAGATCGAAAATGGCAGCAAAATGAGCTTGGACTCGGGTTTGAGCTGGTTAGTGATGTTTGTGGGAGGAAAAAGGAGTCTGTGGTAGCTGGAATAAGTGGAGGAGAGCCACCATGGGCCCACGAGGCAGGAGGCGCACCTAGGGGGTAGGGTGCGCCCTCCACCCTCGTGGCCAGGTGCTTGCTCCCCCTGCTGTGTTCTCAGTGCCAGATATTCTCAAATATTCCATAAAAATCATATTTAAATTTTCAGGGCATTTGGAGAATTTTATTTTCTGGGTATTTTTTATTGCATTGATATTTCAGAAAACAGACAGAAATTATTATTTTTGCTTTATTTAATATAATTAATAGAAAGTAAAAAGAGGGTACATAGAGTTGTGTTTTCTAAATTCATCCTTCTCATTCTCATCAAAAGGAATCCACTAACAAGGTTGATCAGGTCTTGTTAACAAACTCATTCCAAAGAACATGGAACCGGAGAATTTTCGAATAACACTAGGTTACCTCAACATGGATATGCATCTCCCCAACAATAAGAATATCATATGTCTTCTTGACAGTAGGAAGAGGAAATTCAAAACCTCCAAAAATAATTGATGGAATTTTTCCAATAGAGTTTATACTATGAACTTGAGGTTGTTTCCTCGGAAAGTGTACCGTATGCTCATTGCCATTAACATGAAAAGTGACATTGACTTTGGTTCAATCAATAATAGCCCCTGTAGTATTCAAAAAGGGTCTTCCAACAATAATAGACATACTATCGTCCTCGGGAATATCAAGAATAACAAAGTCCGTTAAAATAGTAACGTTTGCAACCACAACAGGCACATCCTCACAAATACCGACAGGTATAGCAATTGATTTATCAGCCATTTGCAAAGATATTTCAGTAGGTGTCAACTTATTCAAATCAAGTCTATGATGTAAAGAGAGTGGCATAACACTAACACTGACTGGAAGATCACATAAAGCAGTTTTAACATAGTTTCTTTTAATGGAGCATGGTATAGTTGGTACTCCGGGATCTCCTAGTTTCTTAGGTATTCCACCTTTAAAAGTGTAATTAGCAAGCATGGTGGCAATTTCAGCCTCCGGTATCTTTCTTTTATTTGTAACAATTTCTTTCATATACTTAGCATAAGGATTCATTTTGAGCATATCAGTCAAACCCATACGCAAGAAGATAGGTCTAATCATTTCAGCAAAGCGCTCAAAATCCTCATCATCCTTTTTCTTGGATGGTTTAGGAGGAAAAGGAATGGGTTTCTGAACCCATGGTTCTCTTTCCTTACCGTGCTTCCTAGCAACAAAGTCTCTCTTATCATAACATTGATTCTTTGATTGTGGGTTATCAAGATCAACAGCAGGTTCAATTTCTACATTATTATCATTGCTAGGTTGCGCATCAATATGAACATCATCATTAACATTACTACTAGGTTCATGTTCATTACCAGATTGTGTTTCAGCATCAGAAATAGAAATATCATCAGTATTCTCAGGTGTGTCAATAACAGGTTCACTAGAAGCATGCAAAGTCCTATCATTTTTCTTTTTCTTCCTCTTAGAAGGACTAGGTGCATCAATATTATTTCTCTGATAATCTTGCTCAATTCTCTTAGGATGGCCCTTAGGATACAAAGGTTCCTGAGTCATTTTACCACCTCTAGTCATAACTCTAACAACATTATCATTTTTCTTACTATTTAATTCATTGAGCAAATCATTCTGAGCTTTAAGTGCTTGTTCTACTTGAGTGGTAACCATAGAAGCATGTTTACTAATAAGTTTAATTTCACCTTTAACATTACCCATATAATCACCCAAGTGTTCAAGCATATCAGCATTGCATTTTAATTCTCTACCAAAATAAGAATTGAAGTTTTCTTGTTTAACCATAAAGTCATCGAACTCATCCAAGCATGGGATAGCAAACTTAGTAAATGGGATTTCAACTTTATCATATCTATAGAGAGAATTTACCTTTACTACCTGTGTCGGGTTATCAATACCATGTGTTTCTTCAATAGGTGATGGATTAAGTGAAGGAAATATGCCCTGGAGGCAATAATAAAGTTATTATTTATTTCCTTATATCATGATAAATGTTTATTATTCATGCTAGAATTGTATTAACCGGAAACATAATACATGTGTGAATACATAGACAAACATAGTGTCACTAGTATGCCTCTACTTGACTAGCTCGTTGATCGAAGATGGTTATGTTTCCTAACCATAGACATGAGTTGTCATTTGATTAACGGGATCACATCATTAGGAGAATGATGTGATTGACTTGACCCATTTCGTTAGCTTAGCACTTGATCGTTTAGTTTGTTGCTATTGCTTTCTTGATGACTTATACATGTTCCTATGACTATGAGATTATGCAACTCCTGTTTACCGAAGGAACGCTCTGTGTGCTACCAAACGTCACAACGTAATTGGATGATTATAAAGGTGCTCTACAGGTGTCTCCGAAGGTACTTGTTGGGTTGGCGTATTTCGAGATTAGGATTTGTCACTCCGATTGTCGGGGAGGTATCTCTGGGCCCTCTCGGTAATGCACATCACATCAGCCTTGCAAGCATCGCAACTAATAAGTTAGTTGCGGGATGATGTATTACGGAACGAGTAAAGAGACTTGCCGGTAACGAGATTGAACTAGGTATTAGGATACCGACGATCAAATCTCGGGCAAGTAACATACCGATGACAAAGGGAACAACGTATGTTGTTATGCAGTCTGACCGATAAAAGATCTTCGTAGAATATGTAGGAGACAATATGAGCATCCAGGTTCCGCTATTGGTTATTGACCGGAGACGTGTCTCGGTCATGTCTACATTGTTCTCGAACCCGCAGGGTCCGCACGCTTAACGTTACGATGACAGTTTCATTATGAGTTTATATATTTTAATGTACCGAAGGTTGTTCGGAGTCCCGGATGTGATCACGGACATAACGAGGAGTCTCGAAATAGTCGAGACATAAAGATTGATATATTGGACGACTATATTCGGACACAGGAATGGTTCTGGGAGTTATCGGATATAAAACGGAGTACCGGGGGTTATCGGAACCCTCCCCCCCCCCCCCGTGGGGGGTTAATGGGCCTCATGGGCCCAAAGTGGAGCAGAGGAGGGGCGGCCAGGGCAGGCTGTGCCCCCCTCCCCCTCTAGTCCGAATTGGACAAGGAGGGAGGGGCGGTGCCCCCCCCCTTTCCTTTCTCTCCTCTCTCCCTTCCTTCCCCCTCTCCTAGTCCCTGTAGGAGTAGGACTCCTCCCTGGCGCGCCTCCTCCTGGCCGGCCACCCCTCCCCCTTGCTCCTTTATATAAGGGGGCAGGGGGACCTCTAGACACAACAATTGATCCTTGAGAACATCAAGATCGTCACCACACCGTCGTGCTGACGGAACTCTTCCCCGACATTCTGCTGGATCGGAGTCCGGGGATCGTCATCAAGCTGAACGTGTGCTAGAACTCGGAGGTGCCGTAGTTTCGGTGCTTGATCGGTCGGGCCATGAAGACGTACGACTACATCAACCGCGTTGTGCTAACGCTTCCGCTTCCGGTCTACGAGGGTACGTAGACAACACTCTCCCCTCTCGTTGCTATGCATCACCATGATCTTGCGTGTGTGTAGGAAATTTTTTGAAATTACTACGTTTCCCAACATTAAGACCATGTATTTCTTCAATAGGCGGTAAATTAAGACCATGTATTTGTTCAATAGGAGGTAAATTCTTAACATCTTCAGCTTTTATACCCTTTTTCCTTCATAGATTTCTTTGCCTCTTGCATATCTTCAGGACTAAGAAATAGAATACCCCTCTTCTTCGGAGTTGGCTTAGGAGTTGGTTCAGGAATTGGATCAGGAAGTGTCCAGTTATTTTCATTAGTCAATATATTATTCAATAGAATTTCAGCTTCATCTGGTGTTCTTTCCCTGCAAACACAACCAGCACAACTATCCAGGTGGTCTCTGGAAGCATCGGTTAGTCCATTATAAAAGATATCAAGTATTTCATTTTTCTTAAGAGGATGATCAGGCAAAGCATTAAGTAATTGGAGAAGCCTCCCCAAGATTGTGGGAGACTCTCTTGTTCAATTTGCACAAAATTATATATTTCCCTTAAAGTAGCTTGTTTCTTATGAGCGGGGAAATATTTAGCAGAGAAGTAATAAATCATATCCTGGGGACTACGCACACAACCAGGATCAAGAGAATTAAACCATATCTTAGCATCACCCTTCAATGAGAACGGAAATATCTTAAGGATATAATAATAGCGAGTTTTCTCATCATTAGTGAACATGGTAGCTATATCATTTAATATAGTAAGATGTGCCACAACAGTTTCAGATTCATAACCATAGAAAGGATCAGATTCTACTAAAGTAATTATCTCAGGATCAACAGAGAAATCATAATCCTTATCAGTAACAAAGATAGGTGAAGTAGCATAAGCAGGATCATTTTTCATTCTAGCATTCAGAGTTTTTTGTTTCAGCTTAGCTAATAGTTTCTTAAGATCACTCCTATCATTGTAAGCAAGAAAATCTCTAGCAGTTTCTTCATCCATAACATAGCCCTCAGGCACAACAAGTAATTCATATCTAGGGGGAGAGTCTTCATCATCACTTTCATCAATATTATCACTTTCAATAATTTCATTCTCTCTAGCCCTAGCAAGTTGTTCATCAAGAAATTCACCAAGTGGCACAGTAGTATCAAGCATAGAAGTAGTTTCATCATAAGTATCATGCATAGCAGAAGTGGCATCATCAATAACATGCGACATATCAGAATGAATAGCAGGTGTAGGTGTCGCAAGTTTACTCAAAACAGAAGGTGAATCAAGTGCAGAGCTAGATGGCAGTTCCTTACCTCCCCTCGTAGTTGAGGGATAAATCTTGGTTTTAGCGTCTTTCAAGTTCTTCATAGTGATAAGCAGATATAAATCCCAAGTGACTAAAAGAATAGAGCTATGCTCCCCGGCAACAGCGCCAGAAAATAGTCTTGATAACCCACAAGTATAGGGGATCGCAACAATTTTCGAGGGTAGAGTATTCCCCAAATTTATTGATTCGACACAACGGGAGCCAAACAATATTCTCAAGTATTAGCAGCTAAGTTGTCAATTCAACCACACCTGGAAACTTAATATCTGCAGCAAGGTATTTAGTACCAAAGTAATATGATAATAGTGGTAACGGTGGTAAAAGGTAACGGTAGCAAAAGTAATGTTTTTGGTATTTTGTAGTGATGATAACAATAGCAACAGAAAAGTAAATAAGCAAAGAACAATATATCGAAAGCTCGTAGGCAACGCATCGGTGATGGAGAATTATGTCGAATGCAGTTCATCATGTAACAGTCATAACCTAGGGTGACACAGAACTAGTTCCAGTTCATCAATGTAATGTAGGCATGTATTCCAAATATAGTCAAACATGCTTATCGAAAAGAACTTGCATGACATCTTTTGTCCTACCCTCCAATGGCAGCGGGGTCCTATTGGAAACTCAGGGATATTGAGGCCTCCTTAATATATATTGATGAAAACATAATAGGTTCAGATCTGAAATCAAGGCACTCGGGCCCTAGTGACAAGCATCAAGCCTAGCAAAGTCATAGCAACATCAATCTCAGAACATAGTGGATACTAGGGATCAAACCCTAACAAAACTAACTCGATTACATGATAAATCTCATCCAACCCATCACCGTCCACCAAGCCTATGATGGAATTACTCACGCACGGTAGTGAGCATCATGAAATTGGTGATGGACGAAGGTTGATGATGATGATGGCGACGGGTTCCCCTCTCTGGAGCCCCGAACGGACTCCAGATCAGCCCTCCCGAGAGAGTTTAGGGCTTGGCGGCGGCTCCGTATCGTAAAACGTGATGAATCCTTCTCCCTGGGTTTTTCCTCCCCGAAAGTGAATATATGGAGTCCAGGTTGAGGTCGGTGGAGCGTCAGGGGGCCCATGAGGCAGAGGGCGCGCCCAGGGGGGTAGGGCACGCCCCCACCATCGTGGACAGGTGGAGGCCCCCCTGACGTGGATCTTCCTTCCAGTATTTATTATATGTTCCAAAATAATTCTCCGTTGATTTTTAGGTCATTCCGGGAACTTTTATTTCTGCACAAAAATAACACCATGGCAATTCTGCTGAAAACAGCGTCAGTTCGGGTTAGTTCGATTCAAATCATGCAAGTTAGAGTCCAAAACAAGGGCAAAAGTGTTTGGAAAAGTAGATATGACGGAGACGTATCAACTGGCACTAAAGGGGGGGGGCTTTAGTCCCCACCCTTTAGTGCCGGTTGGTGAACCGAGCCTAAAGGTCCTTACGAGCCGGGACTAATACCCAATTCTACACTAGTGTAAAGGGGCATCATCTTTGGGGTTGTGCATCGGCTAGAGGGATGGTTGGCTTGGTGGCTGGACACAGGTCTCCATATGCATCTAGTGCGGTGATCAAGGTGGAGCGGCATACCATCTACAGTATCGATGACAACGAGTCTTGGTGGCAAGGTGCAGCAGGGTCTTGGCGCTACATAGCGTTTTATGTGCATGAGTAGGAGGCTGGCATTGTGGTCGCGTCGAAGGCAGAAGGGTGTGGCAAGATCAGTGCATTGATTGCACCTAAAAATGGCACTGCGGAAGAAGGCAACGACAGATTCTAATGCGAGCGCACGTGGTACACGCTAAGGCTCTGCTAGACTGGTTGGTGCTCTCTGGTAGCTAGCGGGTGGCTTGGTGATGCCACTGGATTTCTTGGTGTGCGTGGCGCGAGGTCAGGGCATATCATCAATCTTGTAGGTAGGGCGACATTTTTTGTCAAGAAGGTGTCTTTTGGTTGATCTATGCATTTATTTTGTAAGACCTTCATGAATAATGCAATAAAGATGGTTGTGTGCATCACATGATGCAGAGGACGTGAGTAGTTCTCCTTATCAAAAATATGTTTGTGGACATTCATGAAAAAACCTAGTTTAATGCTTCCATGCAAATTCATTAACATGCTTAAACAAGCATTCAAATTCTCTGGACACTTTCAAGTTTTTGTCAGTATCGAGTGTTCATCTCTGAACATGTGCTTTAGGGAGACATTTTCGTCATGTCCAATTAGCCGCAGGTTGATCTTCCTTATTGTTTATGTTTACTTGACAATAATTTGTTCTATACTAGGGAAAGTTTACAAATGCCAAACACCTTACTACAATTTTTTTGAGACTCAAGACACATCATACTACCAAGGACTCAAAAAACTTCATCTAGTAACACCAGCACAAAAGTTAAATAATTGCAGAAAGTATCATATATTCAATATACACGGCGAATTTCATGTATTTAGATATTTCATCACAGTACATGTAAATTCACTGTACAACTGTTGTTAAGATGATTAGTTCTAAATGGAAGGCCACCTTCTTTCTTTTTAGGGAAAATAGAAGACCACCTAATCATATGGAACCTTCAATGTGCACTACACCGAGGATCGGTACAGATTCAGGTTCCACTTGCATTATGATGTTATAATAACCATGGCTGCAAGCATATGTCTGGCATCTGAACTTTATCTGGGTGTGCCACTACACACTAAATTGACTCTATGATAAATCCAAATTGCAGCCATATTCTTTGTGTGCCTAACCTGTGTACTAAAATTACAGAGCTATCATAACGCCGAGCACATGATTATTTTTCAAATTATAGGCCGAATCAAAACAGAGTCTAAAAAATAAAGAATAATTGAAATTATATGACCCAATGTGGTGCGAAAATGACTATATACAATCTCAACTAGTGAAGTTGCGGGACACATAGGGTAGCTCCAATACCGACACTCAAACCGCCCGCACACGTCCAGACCGCACGATCCGGACCCCGGAAGCCATCCAACGCGCATGTATTTTGTCCGCTCGGCTGTCCGGACGTACCTTTTTTCCGCAAACTGGAGACAAAGTGGGGAGGAAGGATAGGTTGGGGCGTCTGGACCACTGCCACATTCACATCTGACCGACCTCGCTCACCCAACTCCCACCCGCCTCTCTCGTGCTTTTTATCAAGCGCCATACCGCATTCATGCCGGCCCAAACCATGCAGCAGTCGGCATTGATGTCCATGATTTGATCAGACGGAAGGGCGGCACTTACGGAAGTGAGCTCTTGGGCGTCGCAGCTTCAATGCGGACGCCGCGTCCTTAGAAACCAACTCTGACCACTGCAACACATTGAAGCTGGTTGACCACCCGTTCCTCCTTCCAAGCCCAGTGGTGATACCAAAGTCCTAATTCCCTACGCCAGCAGGCATAGGTGGTGGAAGTTTCTCCTCAGGCGAATCATGGCACCGCCGCCCTCGCTCTCCGGGCCCATCCGCGTCCAGGGCGACGGGCTCCTCCGGCAAGGAGGAGATAGTCATCTCCTCCGGCCACAAGGAGGACTGCAACAATGGCCCCTCTCCTCGCAGAGGCGGCTCTGATGGATGATGAATTCGTCCATCAGATGGAGATCACGACAGAGCGCTTGCTCCGTCAGATAGGCCCGGCGCCACCATTGCAGGCACGCATGAAGTAGGAGTCACCGTCCTCGACAAACGTCCACGTGAAGAGGGAGCCTACATCCCCACTCAGGCGGGTGAAGGACTAGCCCGCGTCCCCATCGTGCAACCGCAATCTCCACATCAGAGGTCGCCTGAAGGAGGAGCCCGCGTCCCCCCAGAGGCTCCGCTGCATCAAGGACGAGCCACCATCACCCCCGCCGTACGGCTGGTACACACAAATTGATGGGCCCTCGTCGCCGCCACGACATCATCGCCACCCAATAAAGGAGGAGCTGCTGCCCGCGATCACGAAGGATCTTGGCCGCATCCTCCACTACCTTAGAGCAGGAGGTATCGGTTGTGCCTCGGGCTCGAGGTCCGTTGTATCCGCTATGGAGCATGCAGCAAGGCAGCTGGCGCGGTATGACCGACGTAATGCTGCTCGCCGCACCGCATTCGCCAAGACAGACGTGGCACAGAAAATGGGTCCACAATGACTTGGACCTCGTCGCCGCGGCAGCACTCATCCGCTCCGGCACCACCGCAGAGACAGCCGCCAGGCGCCGGCGACACCTTGACGGAGAGCTCGGCGAGATCGTTGATGAGTGGCCGCTTAGTGACTGCTCAGCTGATGTCGGCAGGGTCAAGGCCGCTCACAGGGCTTCTCCGGCGCCGTCGGCAATGGCCAAGGTGGCCGTCCACACCGTGCAATAGGAGTCGCGGCGGATCCTATGCGAGCGGCAGGAAGGCACAGCACAAGGTTGTTACGTCCCTCCGGCGCCCTTCCATCGCTGGAGGGACGACGATGATGACAACGGCACAGACGATGACGGTGCTGTTGCGGGACTGGGTGGCCATGTGTACAGGATGGTTCTCCGATATTGGTTTAAGTTTTTTTAGAGTTTTTAGTTAAATGGTCAAAATATTGTCCGTTTTATGTAAATTATGTCAATATTTTAATGAAATACAACATGTTTGCATGGATTTTTCCGTTTAGTTCAAATAGTGGTTGAAATATATGCAAGCAGCATTGGATTATTGGCTCTGCATCCATGTCCGCACACTGATCCCTCTGTCCGCGGACGGACCCGGAAGTAAAATTGTAGGTCAGCGTTGGAGATGCCCTCATATTCTGGGTACATAATAGTCTGGTACAAAATTACATAGAAATCCTCAGGCCTATTCAGCATTGACTATTTATCTCCGTCGGCTTATATAAAATTGGTAAATTCCTAACAGACCTGAAAAGGGCACCCGCAACAACGAACCATGGAAAATGGTGAAAAAGTTTTGGAGGGGAACAGTTTGACAACAGATATGGTCGAATGGTGCACTTTAACTAGCATTATACATGAAGATTTTTTTAGAAAAGGAGGATGACCCCCGGCCTCTGCATCTGGGGGATGCATACGACTACTTTACTAATTATTCTTACAAGACTTTACAAAGTAATACCGCAGTAAGACTAAAGTCGTGGTCTAAGCAACAAATTGTCGCTACACCTATCTAGTTGATGAAGGGGCGCAGATAGCCTGGGCATAATACTAAACAGAACATCGTAGCCAAACCTAATATTTAAGACCTGAGGACCCATCCAGAACGCCTGCCGGGCATGGGTCTCGCCGGTCTAGCGTGCTCTCAGAGGCCGCCGCCGCCAACTGCCACCGCTCTATCTTCAGAACTGTACTGATGCAGCAACCTTGCTCGGTCTAGCTATCGTCGAGGCCACCACGGCATCCAATGGCACCCCCTCCCTGCGCGCAAACAGCTGTGCACGTCGTGGTTGCCACTGATACACCTCAGCACCATGCTGCCAAGTACCACCAGCCGACACAGATTGAAGTCTTTGGAAGATCTGTCGTGCGTAGCACCTGCCGACCAGGCATGACAAAGCGTAGCACCTATCGGTCAGGCATGACTTAACTGTTGTAATTTTTCTAGTAGGCCTTTGGCCCAAAGCCCAACTAAAATTCTGAAATTCTCTTGGCCCATTCATGCACACATGTGAGTGGAGTGAGTGAGGCTAGAGTTTAGTCCCACCCCAGAAGTTGAGAGAGAGTTGCACCTCTTTATAAGGTGAGCTCTTCTACCACTTGTATGAGCATGAGAAGAGGAGACCTACACGCGTGCTCCTCCTCCTCGCTCGCCTCGCCACGTCACGACGCGCGCGCGGGTTGCGGGATTGAGCCGAGCCGAGGACAGAGCTATGCATGTTGTCTATATTTTTGCTGCATGGGAAAATTAATGAGTCATTAATTAATAATTAACGGACGCGTTAATTACTGAACCGTTTCCGATTCTTTTGGATCGTGACGACTCGGACGTGGGGTTTACTCCCACGGCCTACCCGGCCCGCACTATATAGTCAGGCAGACGTCTACCCTAGCCGCGCCGCTTCGTATGGTTTCTCACCACCGTTCCAGATCATTGCGCCGCCAAGCAAGTCTTCTCCATCCCTCCTTCCGGCGTGCACCGCGAGAAGGGACAGCAGGCCTCCAGAACCCCGCCTCTCGTGATCCTGTACGGGAGAGGGGCGATCAGGTTTTTGGGGAGCGCACTCGCGCGACCGCTGGCAGTGACGACTTCGCGAACGACGACTTCTTCCCCGACCTCGGCAACCTCGTCCTCGACGACATGGGCGACAACGTCAACGCCGGCGGTGCTGCACCCGCTGCACCGTATGTGATTCTATCCTTCCTGTTCGAGATCGTGGTAGAATTCATGCTTCTAGTATGTGCCCTAGATGTGATATGTTCATCTGCTATGCTAGTTCGCATGATTAGTTTAATCTCTACTGCTGTGGTCATGATTTATCTTCTGTTTATTCGGATTAAATCTCGTAGTAATTTGCTCATATTTCCAACAATCAAAAAACCTGATTATAGGCAATTTACTCCGAGTGGTTTTGCTGCGCATCTGAAGCAGCCTGCCTTTAAGGGGGCGCAATATAAGAGCTGGCGCACGAGAGCAGTCTACTGGTTTCAGACCATGGGCTGCTATGATGCCACCAAGGGCAAGCCTGAGGGCGATCTTAATCCAGCACAGCTGGAAGCTTTTGAGAAGATCGATACCCTCTTTAAAGGAGCTCTTCTGAGTGTTCTTGATGACTCCATTGTGGATTCGTATATGTCGTTTTACAACGGCAAGGACATGTGGGCTACGCTCAAGGCCAAGTTTGGTGCCTCGGACGCCGGCAGCGAGTTGTACGTCATGGAGCAATCCTATGACTACAAGATGACTGATGAGCTCCCTGTTGTACAGCAGGCTCATGGGATACAGTCGCTCGCAAAAGAACTTGAGTACTTCAAGTGTGTGTTGCCGGACAAATTTGTTGCCGGAGGCATCATTGCCAAGCTTCCACCTTCGTGGAACAATTTTGCTACTTCCCTAAAACACAAGAGACAGGAGTTTTCCGTTGCGGATCTCATTGGTACTCTTGATGTTGAAGAGAAGGCGAGAGCAAAGGACACACGTGCTCGAGTTGCTGAGGGAGGTTCTAGTGCCCACATGGTACAGAAGAAGAACTCCCAGCCCAACAAGTTCAAAAACAATAAGAACAAAACTCAGGGCAAAGGCAAGTTTGATACAAAGAACAAGCCATCACATTCTACCAACTTCAAGAAGAATTCTCATAAGAAGGGGAAGGGACTTTGCCATGTCTGCGGTGATCCTAATCACTGGGCTCCGAAGTGTCCTAACCGCTTTGAGGAGCGCGAACATGAGAAGAGCGGCAAGTCCGCTAATGTTGTCATCGGTGATACTGATATGAAGGAATCAGGGTACGGTATTTTTCCTACCATCCTTTCAGTATTTCAATCCCCTGATTGGTTAATTGACACCGGTGCCAATGTACATGTTTGTGCTGACGCCTCCATGTTTTCTTCTTACCAGGCAACAGGGACTTCACCCGTGCTGATGGGGAACGGGTCACATGCCATCGTTCGAGGTGTTGGTACGATCGATCTGAAGTTTACTTCGGGGAAGACTGTGCATCTGAAGAACGTTCATCATGTGCCGTCCATCAATAAAAATCTCGTTAGCGGTTCCCGTTTATGTCGAGATGGTTTTAAGTTGGTTTTCGAATCCAATAAAGTTGTAATTTCTAAGTGTGGACAATTTGTTGGAAAAGGCTATGAGTGCGGAGGCTTGTTCCGCCTATCTTTGTCAGATATTTGCACTAAAGTTATTAATAATGTTTGCCACAATAATGAGTCTGATATTTGGCATTCACGACTCTGTCATATTAACTTTGGTTGCATGACGCGGTTAGCCAATATGAATTTAATTCCGAAAATCTCTACTGTCAAAGGCTCCAAGTGCCAAGTATGTGTGCAAGCTAAGCAACCTCGCAAGTCCCATAAGACTGCAGAGGCAAGAGACTTGGCACCACTAGAGCTTATACATTCTGATCTTTGTGAGATGAATGGCGTGTTGACAAAAGGTGGAAAGAGATACTTCATGACGTTGATTGATGACTCCACTAGATATTGTTATGTGTATCTTCTGAAATAAAAAAGATGAGGCTTTGACTTTCTTTAAAAACTATAAAGCTGAGGCAGAGAACCAACTTGATCGAAAAATTAAACGGCTTAGGTCCGATCGTGGTGGAGAGTATTTTTCCAATGAATTTGATTTGTTTTCTGCGGAACATGGTATAATCCATGAGAGGACGCCTCCGTACTCACGCCAGTCAAATGGCGTAGCCGAAAGAAAGAACGGAACTCTAACTGATATGGTTAACACCATGTTAGACACTTCGGGTCTATCCAAGGAATGGTGGGGGAGGCGCTAATGACTGCGTGTCATGTCCTAAACTGAGTTCCCACAAAGCATAAGACCATGACTCCATTTGAGGAATGGGAAAGGAAAAGGTTGAGACTCTCTTACCTACGTACTTGGGGTCGTTTGGCGAAAGTCAATATACCAATTCCCAAGAAGCGCAAGCTTGGACCAAAAACCGTGGATTGTGTTCCTCTAGGCTATGCTTTTCATAGCATCGGCTATAGATTTTTGATAATAAAATCTGAGGTATCCGACATGCATGTTGGTACGATTATGGAATCAAATGATGCAACTTTCTTTGAGGACATATTTCCTATGAAGGATATGTCGAGTTCATCAAATCACGAGATACCTACTCCATCTAGTGAGGAATTCACTGTAATTCCTGAACCCACCATTGCGATGGAACACGTTGAGAATCCTGTTGAGGGTAACAATGGAACTCCTGTGAGGAGTAAGAGACAGAGGACTGCAAAGTCTTTTGGTGATGATTTCATTGTGTACCTCGTGGATGACACACCTAGGACTATTTCAGAAGCCTATGCATCTCCTGATGCTGACTACTGGAAGGAAGCTGTACGTAGCGAGATGGATTCCATCTTAGCTAACGGTACCTGGGAGATCACTGACCGTCCTTATGGGTGCAAACCTGTAGGATGTAAGTGGGTGTTCAAGAAGAAGCTTAGACCTGATGGTACGATTGAAAAGTACAAGGCACGGCTTGTGGCCAAGGGTTATACCCAGAAAGAAGGTGAAGACTTCTTTGATACTTACTCACCCGTGGCTAGACTAACCACAATTCAGGTGCTACTATCACTGGCTGCCTCACATGGTCTTCTCGTTCATCAACTGGACGTTAAGACGGCTTTCCTCAATGGAGAGTTGAAGGAGGAAATTTACATGGATCGGCCAGATGGTTTTGTAGTACCTGGTTAGGAAGGAAAGGTGTGCAAGTTATTAAAGTCTTTATATGGCCTTAAACAAGCTCCTAAGGAGTGGCATGAGAAGTTCGAAAGAACATTAACTGCTGCCGTCTTTGTAGTAAACGATGGTGACAAGTGCGTGTACTATCGCTATGGTGGGGGCGAAGGAGTTATTCTTTGTCTGTATGTCGACGACATATTGATCTTTGGAACCAAACTTGATTTAATCAAGGAGGTTAAGGATTTCTTATCTCGCTATTTTGAGATGAAGGATCTAGGAGTAGCTGATATTATGTTAAACATCAAGCTGTTGAGAGATGAGAATGGTGGGATCACACTGCTTCAGTCTCATTATGTGGAAAAGGTCTTCAGTCGTTTTGGGTATAGCGACTGCACGCCTTCTCCAAATCCATATGATGCTAGTGTGTTGCTTCGAAAGAATCGACGGATTGCTAGAGATCAACTGAGGTATTCTCAGATTATTGGCTCGCTTATGTATTTGGCAAGTGCCACGAGGCCTGACATCTCTTTTGTTGTGAGCAAGCTGAGTCGGTTTGTGTCAAAACCGGAAGATGATCATTGGCATGCGCTTGAGAGAGTTATGCACTATTTGAAAGGCACCGCGAGCTATGGGATTCACTACACCGAGTATCCAAGGGTACTAGAGGGTTATAGTGACTCAAACTGGATATCTGATGCTGATGAGATTAAGGCCACAAGTGGTTATGTTTTTACACTTGGTGGTGGCGCTGTTTCCTGGAAGTCTTGCAAGCAGACCATCTTAACGAGGTCAACTATGGAAGCAGAACTCACAGCATTAGACACCGCCACTGTTGAAGCAGAGTGGCTTCGTGAACTCTTGATGGACTTACCTATGGTTGAAAAACCAATACCCCCTATCCTGATGAACTGTGATAATCAAACTGTGATCGTCAAGATAAACAGTTCTAAGGACAATATGAAGTCCTCAAGGCATGTGAAGAGGAGACTAAAATCTATCAGAAAATTGAGGAACTCTGGAGTTATTACGTTGGATTATATCCAAACGTTGAAAAACTTGGCAGATCCCTTCACAAAGGGTCTATCACGTAATGTGATAGATAATGCATCGATGGAGATGGGTTTGGGACCCACCGCATGAGTTGTCCATAGTGGTAACCCACTCTATGTGATCGGAGATCCCGTGAAGTAGAAGTGGGAGACAAGCTGTTGGTCAGCTGGGAGGAGAGTATTCCTATATTAATTATCCCACTCCATGAAGATGCAATACTCTCCTGATCTGCATGGCAGGTTGATACTTATCTTAATGTGTTCCAAGTGGCTTATTCGGGTAAGCAGAGATGTTGTCCTGCAGAACATCTTCTGAGGAACACACCTATATGAATTTGACTGTTAACGTCGCAGTCTGTGAGAATTGGGTGTTCTTTAATAAATTCATGAAAGGCCCTGGAGTATGACGTATACGCTCCACCCGCGGGGAAGCCTTGCGGCAGCCCAGTATCGGTCAAGAATTTGTGTGAAACTAGTTTCACAGAAAACTTGTAGTTCAAGGCATAGTCCACTATTCAAGTTGTGATCTAGTGTAGCATAAATTTCTAAGTGGAAGTTTAACTTCACAGTCTCCACTAAGCACCGATATATAAAACAATGTTTTGGAACTAAATCATGAGATGTGCCAATGAGACTTTGTGGGGGATTGTTGGAATTTTGCTAGTAGGCCTTTGGCCCAAAGCCCAACTAAAATTTTGAAATTCTCTTGGCCCATTCATGCACACATGTGAGTGGAGTGAGTGAGGCTAAAGTTTAGTCCCACCCCGGAAGTTGAGAGAGAGTTGCACCTCTTTATAAGGTGAGCTCATCTACCACTTGTATGAGCATGAGAAGAGGAGACCTACACGCGCGCTCCTCCTCCTCGCTCACCTCGCCACGTCACGACGCGCCGCGGGTTGCGGGATTGAGCCGAGCCGAGGACAGAGCTATGCACGTTGTCTATATTTTTGCTGCATGGGAAAATTAATGAGTCATTAATTAATAATTAACGGAAGCGTTAATTACTGAACCGTTTCTGATTCTTTTGGATCGTGACGACTCGGATGTGGGGTTTACTCCCATGGCCTACCCGGCCCGCACTATATAGTCAGGAAGACGTCTACCCTAGCCGTTGCCGCTTCGTATGGTTTCTCACCACCGTTCCAGATCATTGCGCCGCCAAGCAAGTCTTCTCCATCCCTCCTTCCGGCGTGCACCGCGCGAAGGGACAGCAGGCCTCCGGAACCCCGCCTCTCGTGATCCTGTACCGGAGAGGGGCGATCAGGTTTTTGGGGAGCGCACTCGCGCGACTGCTGGCAGCGATGACTTCGCGAACGACGACTTCTTCCCCGACCTCGACAACCTCGTCCTCGACGACATGGGCGACAACGTCAACGCCGGCGGTGCTGCACCCGCTGCACCGTATGTGATTCTATCCTTCTTGTTTGAGATCGTGGTAGAATTCATGCTTCTAGTATGTGCCCTATATGTGGTATGTTCATCTGCTGTGCTAGTTCGCATGATTAGTTTAATCTCTGCTGCTGTGTTCGTGATTTATCTTCTGTTTATTCGGATTAAATCTCGTAGTAATTTGCTCATATTTCCAACAATCCAAAAACCTGATTATAGGCAATTTACTCCGAGTGGTTTTGCTACGCATCTGAAGCCGCCTGCCTTTAAGGGTGCGCAATATAAGAGGTGGCGCACGAGAGCAGTCTACTGGTTTCAGACCATGGGCTGCTATGATGCCACCAAGGGCAAGCCTGAGGGCGATCTTAATCCAGCACAGCTGGAAGCTTTTGAGAAGATCGATACCCTCTTTAAAGGCGCTCTTCTGAGTGTTCTTCATGACTCCATTGTGGATTCGTATATGTCGTTTGACAACGGCAAGGACATGTGGGCTGCGCTCGAGGCCAAGTTTGGTGCCTCGGACGCCGGCAGCGAGTTGTACGTCATGGAGCAATTCTATGACTACAAGATGACTGATGAGCTCCCTGTTGTACAGCAGGCTCATGAGATACAGTCGCTCGCAAAAGAACTTGAGTACTTCAAGTGTGTGTTGCCGGACAAATTTGTTGCCGGAGGCATCATTGCCAAGCTTCCACCTTCGTGGAACAATTTTGCTACTTCCCTGAAACACAAGAGACAGGAGTTTTCCGTTGCGGATCTCATTGGTACTCTTGATGTTGAAGAGAAGGCGAGAGCAAAGGACACACGTGCTCGAGTTGCTGAGGGAGGTTCTAGTGCCCACATGGTACAGAAGAAGAACTCCCAGCCCAACAAGTTCAAAAACAATAAGAACAAAACTCAGGGCAAAGGCAAGTTTGATACAAAGAACAAGCCATCACATTCTACCAACTTCAAGAAGAATTCTCATAAGAAGGGGAAGGGACTTTGCCATGTCTGCGGTGATCCTAATCACTGGGCTCCGAAGTGTCCTAACCGCTTTGAGGAGCGCGAACATGAGAAGAGCGGCAAGTCCGCTAATGTTGTCATCGGTGATACTGATATGAAGGAATCAGGGTACGGTATTTTTCCTACCATCCTTTCAGTATTTCAATCCCCTGATTGGTTAATTGACACCGGTGCCAATGTACATGTTTGTGCTGACGCCTCCATGTTTTCTTCTTACCAGGCAACAGGGACTTCACCCGTGCTGATGGGGAACGGGTCACATGCCATCGTTCGAGGTGTTGGTACGATCGATCTGAAGTTTACTTCGGGGAAGACTGTGCATCTGAAGAACGTTCATCATGTGCCGTCCATCAATAAAAATCTCGTTAGCGGTTCCCGTTTATGTCGAGATGGTTTTAAGTTGGTTTTCGAATCCAATAAAGTTGTAATTTCTAAGTGTGGACAATTTGTTGGAAAAGGCTATGAGTGCGGAGGCTTGTTCTTCCTATCTTTGTCAGATATTTGCACTAAAGTTATTAATAATGATTGCCACAATAATGAGTCTGATATTTGGCATTCACGACTCTGTCATATTAACTTTGGTTGCATGACGCGGTTAGCCAATATGAATTTAATTCCGAAAATCTCTACTGTCAAAGGCTCCAAGTGCCAAGTATGTGTGCAAGCTAAGCAACCTCGCAAGTCCCATAAGACTGCAGAGGCAAGAGACTTGGCGCCACTAGAGCTTATACATTCTGATCTTTGTGAGATGAATGGCGTGTTGACAAAAGGTGGAAAGAGATACTTCATGACGTTGATGGATGACTCCACTAGATATTGTTATGTGTATCTTCTGAAATAAAAAGATGAGGCTTTGACTTTCTTTAAAAACTATAAAGCTGAGGCAGAGAACCAACTTGATCAAAAAATTAAACGGCTTAGGTCTGATCGTGGTAGAGAGTATTTTTCAAATGAATTTGATCTGTTTTGTGCGGAACATGGTATAATCCATGAGAGGACGCCTCCCTACTCACCCCAGTCAAATGGGGTAGCCGAAAGAAAGAACCGAACTCTAACTGATATGGTTAACACCATGTTAGACACTTCGGGTCTATCCAAGGAATGGTGGGGGAGGCGCTAATGACTGCGTGTCATGTCCTAAACTGAGTTCCCACAAAGCATAAGACCATGACTCCATTTGAGGAATGGGAAAGGAAAAGGTTGAAACTCTCTTACCTACGTACTTGGGGTCGTTTGGCGAAAGTCAATATACCAATTCCCAAGAAGCGCAAGCTTGGACCAAAAACCGTGGATTGTGTTCCTCTAGGCTATGCTTTTCATAGCATCGCCTATAGATTTTTGATAATAAAATCTGAGGTATCCGACATGCATGTTGGTACGATTATGGAATCAAATGATGCAACTTTCTTTGAGGACATATTTCCTATGAAGGATATGTCGAGTTCATCAAATCACGAGATACCTACTCCATCTAGTGAGGAATTCACTGTAATTCCTGAACCCACCATTGCGATGGAACACGTTGAGAATCCTGTTGAGGGTAACAATGGAACTCCTGTGAGGAGTAAGAGACAGAGGACTGCAAAGTCTTTTGGTGATGATTTCATTGTGTACCTCGTGGATGACACACCTAGGACTATTTCAGAAGCCTATGCATCTCCTGATGCTGACTACTGGAAGGAAGCTGTACGTAGCGAGATGGATTCCATCTTAGCTAACGGTACCTGGGAGATCACTGACCGTCCTTATGGGTGCAAACCTGTAGGATGTAAGTGGGTGTTCAAGAAGAAGCTTAGACCTGATGGTACGATTGAAAAGTACAAGGCACGGCTTGTGGCCAAGGGTTATACCCAGAAAGAAGGTGAAGACTTCTTTGATACTTACTCACCCGTGGCTAGACTAACCACAATTCGGGTGCTACTATCACTGGCTGCCTCACATGGTCTTCTCGTTCATCAAGTGGACGTTAAGACGGCTTTCCTCAATGGAGAGTTGATGGAGGAAATTTACATGGATCGGCCAGATGGTTTTGTAGTACCTGGTCAGGAAGGAAAGGTGTGCAAGTTATTAAAGTCTTTATATGGCCTTAAACAAGCTCCTAAGGAGTGGCATGAGAAGTTCGAAAGAACATTAACTGCTGCCGTCTTTGTAGTAAACGATGGTGACAAGTGCGTGTGCTATCGCTATGGTGGGGGCGAAGGAGTTATTCTTTGTCTGTATGTCGACGACATATTGATCTTTGGAACCAAACTTGATTTAATCAAGGAGGTTAAGGATTTCTTATCTCGCTATTTTGAGATGAAGGATCTAGGAGTAGCTGATGTTATGTTAAACATCAAGCTGTTGAGAGATGAGAATGGTGGGATCACACTGCTTCAGTCTCATTATGTGGAAAAGGTCTTGAGTCGTTTTGGGTATAGCTACTGCACGCCTTCTCCAAATCCATATGATGCTAGTGTGTTGCTTCGAAAGAATCAACGGATTGCTAGAGATCAACTGAGGTATTCTCAGATTATTGGCTCGCTTATGTATTTGGCAAGTGCCACGAGGCCTGACATCTCTTTTGTTGTGAGCAAGCTGAGTCGGTTTGTGTCAAAACCGGAAGATGATCATTGGCATGCGCTTGAGAGAGTTATGCACTATTTGAAAGGCACCGCGAGCTATGGGATTCACTACACCGGGTATCCAAGGGTACTAGAGGGTTATAGTGACTCAAACTGGATATCTGATGCTGATGAGATTAAGGCCACAAGTGGTTATGTTTTTACACTTGGTGGTGGCGCTGTTTCCTGGAAGTCGTGCAAGCAGACCATCTTAACGAGGTCAACTATGGAAGCAGAACTCACAGCATTAGACACTGCCACTGTTGAAGCAGAGTGGCTTCGTGAACTCTTGATGGACTTACCTATGGTTGAAAAACCAATACCCCCTATCCTGATGAACTGTGATAATCAAACTGTGATCGTCAAGATAAACAGTTCTAAGGATAATATGAAGTCCTCAAGGCATGTGAAGAGGAGACTAAAATCTGTCAGAAAATTGAGGAACTCCGGAGTTATTACGTTGGATTATATCCAAACGTCGAAAAACTTGGCAGATCGCTTCACAAAGGGTCTATCACGTAATGTGATAGATAATGCATCGATGGAGATGGGTTTGAGACCCACCGCATGAGTTGTCCATATTGGTAACCCACTCTATGTGATCGGAGATCCCGTGAAGTAGAAGTGGGAGACAAGCTGTTGGTCAGCTGGGAGGAGAGTATTCCTATATTAATTATCCCACTCCGTGAAGATGCAATACTCTCCTGATCTGCATGGCAGGTTGATACTTATCTTAATGTGTTCCAAGTGGCTTATTCGGGTAAGCAGAGATGTTGTCCTGCAGAACATCTTCTGAGGAACACACCTATATGAATTTGACTGTTAACGTCGCAGTCTGTGAGAATTGGGTGTTCTCTAATAAATTCATGAAAGGCCCTGGAGTATGACGTATACGCTCCACCCGCGGGGAAGCCTTGCGGCAGCCCAGTATCGGTCAAGAATTTGTGTGAAACTAGTTTCACAGAAAACTTGTAGTTCAAGGCATAGTCCACTATTCAAGTTGTGATCTAGTGTAGCATAAATTTCTAAGTGGAAGTTTAACATCACAGTCTCCACTAAGCACCGATATATAAAACAATGTTTTGGGACTAAATGATGAGATGTGCCAATGAGACTTTGTGGGGGATTGTTGGAATTTTTCTAGTAGGCCTTTGGCCCAAAGCCCAACTAAAATTCTGAAATTCTCTTGGCCCATTCATGCACACATGTGAGTGGAGTGAGTGAGGCTAAAGTTTAGTCCCACCCCGAAAGTTGAGAGAGTTGCACCTTTTTATAAGGTGAGCTCTTCTACCACTTGTATGAGCATGAGAAGAGGAGACCTACACGCGCGCTCCTCATCCTCGCTCACCTCGCCACGTCACCACGCGCCGCGGGTTGCGGGATTGAGCCAAGCCGAGGACAGAGCTATGCACGTTGTCTATATTTTTGCTGCATGGAAAAATTAATGAGTCATTAATTAATAATTAATGGACGCGTTAATTACTGAACCGTTTCCGATTCTTTTGGATCGTGACGACTCGGACGTGGGGTTTACTCGCACGGCCTACCCGGCCCGCACTATATAGTCAGGCAGACGTCTACCTAGCCGCCGCCGCTTCGTATGGTTTCTCACCACCGTTCCAGATCATTGCGCCGCCAAGCAAGTCTTCTCCATCCCTCCTTCCGGCGTGCACCGCGAGAAGGGACAGCAGGCCTCCGGAACCCCGCCTCTCGTGATCCTGTACGGGAGAGGGGCGATAAGGTTTTTGGGGAGCGCACTCGTGCGACTGCTGGCAGCGACGACTTCGCGAACGACGACTTCTTCCCGACCTCGACAACCTCGTCCTCGACGACATGGGCGACAACGTCAACGCCGGAGGTGCTGCACCCGCTACACCGTATGTGATTCTATCCTTCATGTTCGAGATCGTGGTAGAATTCATGCTTCTAGTATGTGCCCTAGATGTGATATGTTCATCTGCTATGCTAGTTCGCATGATTAGTTTAATCTCTGCTGCTGTGGTCATAATTTATCTTCTGTTTATTCGGATTAAATCTCATAGTAATTTGCTCATATTTCCAACATTAACATCTCCACCGAAGCTCCGTGCAAGACGAAGCCGCTCCACCTCCTACCTCTGACTTCCAGCACTGCTCCACAAACGATGCTCCCAAGAGAGAAACGACACCGCAGTGCCGCCATCGTCCGATCTGGAACACCAGATCCTAGGGTTTCCCCCAAAGCAGCACGAGTGGCTCGACAGTAGTTACACGACGATGCATCCATTAAGGTAACAGCGTAGAACGCTGCCATCGCCTGCAAACGGCTCGGTTTTCACCAGCAACCATGTCTCCCCAACTCGCAGCCGGGACTGGATGATGGATCTCAAGATCCGATCACCAAGCCTCTGGCCGGCCATCTCTGACGAAGAAGATGACCACCACCGTTGGCCAGTGAGACGACGCGAGATGAAGTAAGGCGCTGCCAGCGTGCGTCTTGGCCAGCACCACCGGCGCTCGGCCCGTCCCAGACCACGTCTCTTGGCCGAGGGCAACGACAAGCGCTGCCACGACGAGGACGCAGACCGGAAGCCCAGATCCGACCCACCCGCGCGCCGCCACATGGCCACCACCAAGCGCCGTTCAGGGGCCGCCGCGCCACCGTGAGGGACGCCGCCCCACGGGCAGCAGGCGCCAGCCACTGACGTAACACCGCTGCGCGTCACCGGCCGCCGCGAGATCTGCGCGAGAACGACAAGGACGCCCCGCCGCCACCTTATCTCGGGACCACGCACATCAACAACGAAACGGATGGTAGACATTTTAAGCTCAGCCAATCTTCCCGGTGTCAGGCTGTGAGCATCATGGCATGCTACACGTGAGAGCAATATAGATGTACAACTACATGAGGTGCTTGTCTGTAGAGAAGCGACTCGCAGATATAGCTTGCGTCACACGGGCACAACTCTTCCGGGTTGATGATGGATGAAGTGAGCACGTCAGAAACATGTTCGTGATGCAACAACCTCAGAATGGAGGCAAAGATGGCGTTGGATATAAGTTAACCAGGAAGTTATTGCGGCCTAAGCCTCAGCGGATTGAGTTGCTTTGGAAAGAGATTTGGATTTTATTTTATTCTCATGTGAAGGGAATTAGATCTGGGTCTTTGGCAGAATATCAAATTCAAACGTAATTCAGCGAACTCAGTAGTCGATCCAAACTGTGTCCTAGCAGCACACTAGCTAGCCTTTAGCCATTTCCTAATACCTCCCAGTCCCGGTGAATTACTTCTGCCTCTCTCGATGTTTGCAAAAGTATCTATCTATAATATATACCCTCTGTATGCTGGCCAATGTCCATTGGGATTCCCTCGCGCATTATACCACAACAAAGAATCAAGTTCCATTGTGCACTAGCAGTGCATATAGCCAAGTATATATATTCTATGTTAATGATATTTCTCGGCGCCCAGGGGCGTCTCTTCTCTTCACCTTCCTGACGGTTTCTAAGTTCACAAAGAGTACCTATCGGTGAAACCTGCCCATCAGGGTTCAAGTCTCGACGACTTTACCTAGATGTTTGCATTTTTCTAGATTTATTTCAGAATTAAACAGTGTTATTCTTTCAGTGGTAGGCGACGTATGTATCCGTTGATATATAACAAGGCGCCTATAGTGAATTCTCCAGTCACGCGATCTGTTGGTGTAGCACGGTCTCTCAAAGATGCTCAACCTATCTTTATGAAACCTAGTGGTTATTATTTGCATGTAATCCACGTAGCTGGGACGAGACAAGTGTAAGGAATTCCCCTGGCAATGGAGGGATAGACTAGAATATATCTCAATGACGATGATGACCGAATACGAATAACAGAGCATCAAGACCTGCATTGGCTAGTAAACGGAAGAATCTATATCAACTCGATCTTCTGGGAATATTGCATTGGTAATATAAGGCCCCGATGCATGATTATCGTTTTTCGTTGGTGCCACTAGGCTATCTAGCGCATCACTATTGGTTCAAGGCAGATCAATCGTTGATCTGGCAATCTGGCATATAGTGGCAGGGCAGCTGTTGAGCTGATAGTGCCTAACCAACTGAGCTATTGCTCAGTTCGGCCGAGATCATCAAATTAATCAAAACCTATCCATCCACGGAGGGCAAATCACAACAACCTGTGGTTAGGTTACTTGTATCCACCACCCGGGTTCTCAAGCCCCCAAAATTAGTATGGCAACTTATTTATTTGTAGATTTATTTGCAGCGACAGACCGCCCCATAATAAACCATCATTGCCAAGTCCAAACCATGCGTCACTGCTGGTTTTGAGAATTGGCAGTGGACAAGCAATGTTATCACCGATTCCGGGCTAAATCAACAGTGATAATAGTAGTAATTTACTTACGGACTAAGTCTCTCGAAATCTAGAAAAATGAATATTGCTGCAATTAAAACTGAGAGCGAGGTATCTTACTTATAATAGGAGTTTCATGTCCAATCCTAAAAAAACTATAGTGATTTTGGTGAAGAGTGCCGCCCGCAACAACGGAGAGAAGCAATAGGAAGAAAAAAAGGAGTGAATGCTCGGGTTGGAGGAAGGGGAAACATGGTTTTATATTGTGTAGAACCATTACTGCTAGTTCAACCTAAAAAATGACGGTGAGCTAACACTAGTTCTTGGCACAAATCTGTATTGTTAAGCACCACGTCACTGCAGGTTCGTGTCTAACGTAAACCTGCAGTGATTATAGGGCTATCACTTCTACAGTAGTTCTAACCGGCTCAATCATTTGAGGGGGCTATGCTTTAGAAGCAGCAGAACTGGCGGACCACCTTGATTGCCTAACCTGTAGTAGTGCTTCCTCAATCCTGGGATCTATGACCCTAGTCTTTCAATATCTAGTTTTTTTATTGCATGGTAATACGTTCTCATTAATAAGATAAAGATTCAATAACAAGCAACATAAGCACCGACATTATAGGACTGAAGAGATATAATAATCCTACGCAAAATCCAGCGCATGTCCCTCTCCATCAAGGAAAAGGAGACAAATCAGCTCTTCACAAAAGCTCGACGCGACTTCATCTCTGATCAGCAGCCTTACAGACCTTCAAAATAGTTTGCCTGAAGCAGAACCATTGCCGTTGAAAAAATCAGACCGAGGCAACGTGTCCCTGGACACCCCATCAAACTCCAGAGCTGACACCCCTGCACGACTACGAAGTGGATGGAGGAAACCAGAACTATCAGGCTCAAACCACCAACCCAGCACAAGCTGCACCTTCTTACAGCTATCACCGGTGAAAACTTATATTTAGAAATAGAGGAAGTAGTTGTGCACGCTTTAGTATTTACAAGATTGAGTATATGTGTGTATATATGTTTTGTTAAGAGAGAAAAGGTTATCTGGCCCAGGGAGTCACGACATTAAGGCTGGGCCCAACAAGTCAGTCAGGTTGCACGGACCGTTGCTGGCCTCTTGGCCTATAAATAGCTGGGCAGTCCATCATCCATGGCACAACAGCTTCTTCCCCGGGAGAAAGAAAGAAGCTCTCCTCTCTCCATCGGTACAACAAGGTACTACGGGCCTGTTTCGATCTTCATTCGCTCGTTCCATGGCTTTATTTATTTTTCTGTTTCCGTCTTGTTAGATATACTTCATGCATGCATGCATGGTGACAGTTTTTAAAGTAAAAAAATGTGTGAATATTTTTTTTGCCAAGTAAAAAGAATATTAGTTGTTAGCACGAAAATTAGCGCAGAGTCAGTTACGTGAGCAAATCGCACGAGGGAGCCATCCACGATTGGAGATAAAAAAGGAAGGCATGCATGATTTGGGTGCTAACCCCACAAGAGGATTGGCCGCATCTTTTTATTTCCAAAAAAGTAACGATCCTTGGCTAGGCTTTAACTGTGCGTCCTACATTATGGGATTGCATGTAAATCCTAATACGCCTAAGATTTTGGGAAGGAGGGAGTAGCTGTTTAAGTAAATTGAAGATAAGGATATTACTTATTGTAATATTGTGCATGGGAAATCAGTTTGTATATTTGCATACACATGTGTATGTAAATATGTCTTGTTCTACCTACGTATAAGGGGCGTCAATCATATATTGCACGTTGATTAGTGATCATGTTGCTTCATTCTACTGCATGTAGTTGTGCGCGGATCAAGAACAGTAGTCACGTAGGTACGCGGTATACACACACACACTATAATTTTTTAATATATATATATAAAAAAATTATGTTGCCTCCATCTAATTTGGCCACAGATCGAGATGGTGCCTGCAGCTGGTGCCGCTGGTGGCACGAACAATGTTAATGGTGCTAATGGTGGCGCTGGTGGCACGAACAATGTTTCCGGTGCTGCTGCACCGCTGGCCGATTCTTGCCGCAAGCGGCAGCAGCAGCTGCCAACGGTGAAACATCAGTATGCGGAACAATACGAGTATGCATACCCAGCAGCACCGCCATACAGCGGCCCTCCAAAGCCGCCGCCGGCGTATCGCTATTGCTATGGGTATGGTGGACGTGGTTCTGGTGGGTACGGCTACAGCTACGACTACCCCGAGCCCGATGGTATTTGGGATGAACCTGCTGGTGCATACGGCGGCGGCAGATACCACCCACCACAGCCGCCGTATTATCATGGCGGCGGTCGTGGTGGGTATCCTTCTCCTCAGTTTGGTCGGGGAGTTGGTGCTGGTGGCTATAGCTGCTACGGCGGTGGCGGTGGCGGCTATCCTCCCAGTTCATTTCCGTCTGTAGGTACCATCGATACTATGATGCATGTAGCAGCTCAACACACACTACTCATATCACTCAGTTAGTTGTTGTGCTGATTGATGGCTCGATTCAGGAGGAGGAGGCGGCGGCTGTGATGATGGGGTCAGCAACGCTTACGGAGGGCCGCCGCAGGAGAAGCCGCGGATGAGCGTCGGGTGGGTAGCCGCCGGGGGTGCTACCGCCTATGGAGGGTACCAGCACCACATGGGCGGTCGTGGTGGGTATGGTGGAGCTGGTGCTGGTGGCTATAGCTACCACGGCGGTGGCGGCGGCGGCGGCTGTGGTTATCCTCCGACTGCAGGTATGATCGATACTTATGATGCATGTAGCAGTTCGACACACACTACTGATACCACTCACTCAGTTGTTATGCTGACTGATGGGTCGATTCAGGAGGAGGAGGCGGCGGCGGTCATGGGGTCAGCAACCCCTATGGAGGGCCGCCGCAGCAGAAGCCGCACATGAGCGCGGGGTGGCTAGCCGCCGGAGCTGCTACCGCCTACCACGGAGGAGGAGGGCATGGGTACAGGCATGGGCACGGAGGATACGACGACGGCTGTACTTGTTGCGGCGACGGTTACGGTTATGGCTGCCGTGGTTGTGCCCCCCATATGCATATGCGAGGCGAGTTCGAGCACCAAGAGCACACCAATATCAAATACACTGTTCATCCCGACGGTAAGTGCAATGACGCTGCCAGCGGCCCGCCCGTTACAGTGTTAGACAAATGTGCCAGCCAACCAACAAGCGGGGTTTAATATGGACGGACTCCAAGCTCATCACTGTACGGTATGTACACTACTCGATGAGCCTCGATCATGAGACCAGATGGATGCCTTATACTCATCCGTCATGTACGTCCTAAACATTACATATATGTATCTTGTGTTAGGGAATAAAACTATATGTACGTACTTATATGTAATGTAAGCCCGGAGGCTACCAAACGGCGCTCTGGCGTTTTGTGTACGAGCGCTACTGTGGCCGTGCGAGCCATCACATGGTTTGTCATGCTAATAAGCACATGGAACTGAATGACGACCTTATATTGATTGATGTGTTTGTGCGCGCGCGTGCGCGTGCGTGTGCCTAGTGTGTTGATTCTATATATGTATGTGTCCACAGAATAATTGTCCGAAGATATTCCTTATTTCTGTTTGGGAAATCAATCCAAAGGCACCTTCCCGGGAAGGAATCTTTAGTGACCATTATTTTTCCACATTAAAGATGGCGACTAGACCCGTTACTAAATTAATGTAACTAATGCTTGGATATTACTGATGTGTTTCAGACTCGTCCCTAAAGCAATGATGATGGAGAATCAAAAACCCGTCAAAAGCCAGTCACTAATATGTTTATGACGGGAAACCAAAAGTACATCACTAGTATTCGCTTGTGTGACGGATCTTGGTTGTGACAGTTTTTTTAAACCCATACCTAGTGTTGTCATAGACGTATTTCGTAAAACACCTCTCCGATACACGTTTCGAAAATATAAAAACTAGTAAGGTACATGTGCATTGTATGCATGAGATTTGGCAACCAAATTATGAATAAATACCACATTATAGCATGTAAGTTTTGAGTCATATATTCATGATGTAGATGTTCGTTTAATTCTTATAGTTTATCTCGTTCAAAATCAATTAGTTTTTATAAAAAAATTAATCTATTTTAATATTCATGGAATTGTACGTTGCAAAGCATAAAGTAAAAACAAATAATGGCAATTAATGCAAAAATAAATTTGGACAATTATGATACGGAAGATTATAGAACAAAGGAGAAGTGCTTGTGTTTTGAGGTTTGTGCATTATGCTTAAGTTCAACTAGATGACTCGTTGCGCCAATGGCGCAAAGGCCGAGAGGGAGCCAAGTATTGTGAGAATATTTAGACACCTAAGTCAAAAAGCAAATGTGACCAACACTCCCGCATCCTCTGCTTGGAAGCCGCTTTTTCTTACCGGATCTAACATACATACACGATTGTTCAAGAGCAAATTTCAGAGAAAATATAAAACATGGAATGCTAAGTTGTACTATTGAGACCATACCACCATATCTTCATTTAGTTTCTTTGGAAACCTAAAGGTCTAAGAGGATGGTACATGTAAGAAGCCGTGAATCCACAAAAAAAAAAACTAAACTAACTTCCAGATAAACATTTCAAGTTTGGAAGCCACAAAGAAGCAGCCCAGATCTCTCGTTGTAGTGCATGTACATGTCCTTAATCCTGCATCCACAACCCATAATTTTTCAACACCTAAATCCACGAAATCCAACTGAAGGAAATCATGGCAGAAACATGCTTACGTCTTCGAGAAGGACTTCTTGGCATTCTTGTGCAGGGACACAGCAATACTCGCTGCGAGCTGCAGAAGAACCACACAGGCACCTTCCTTCACCTTGCCCTTGAGGAGGAGGGGGGCAACACTTGCAGCGCCGCGACAAGGCTTGCTCCGAGTGTAATCATCAGCATTCTTAGATACCTAAACAAACAATCAAAAAAGAACATGCTATGAGCAATCAAAAAAGAGGAATTATAGTCAGCTAAACAAAACAGACACATATTTTCAAAAGTGAAAAGACAGAACCATCTAAAATAGAGGAACTTGTCGGCACACAACATAAAGCAGCGGATATTGCGCATGCTCACTTAAGGCAACATCTTCAAATAAATATAGCTGCAGAATTTTCCAAACCCTGAAAACAAACTACAACAAGCAACCAAGAAAAATCTGATGTTCTACATACACTGGAAGTATGGATGTTATTCAAAAAAGGAAGGCATCGACAAGTGTAATTATCTCTATTTTAGCTACCAATCCAGAAGACAAGTCTGTTGTTCTACAATAAATATAGCTGCACAATTTTCCAAATCCTGAAAAGAAACTACAACAAACAGCCAAGAAAATTCTGATGTTCAACATACGCTGGAAGCATGGATGTTACTGCAAAAAGGGAAGGCATCGACAAACATAAGTATCTCAATGTTAGCTACCAATCCAGAAGACAAGTCACGTGCTTTTACTCAAGCTTCACACTACCACGAAAACCATGACAAACTTCGAAAAAAGACCAGGTCGAACATATGGAGGCAAAATCATGAAAGAGGTATATGGGTAAGAGCTCACGAAGCAAAGCAAATAGAACAATAAGTAGATCCGGCTTACATGCAGCGCCAGCAAAACCAATAATAAATTTGGACCAGTGCTTCGGCAAGAAATTACTGCACAACAATGGTGACCAACCACAAGCTTTTAAATAAGACTATACTCCACAAGCAAAACAATGAAGAAGCATCTTGTATAAGTTTACTTCATTTGGTCACAATACGTAACCATAAGTATTGATGTGCACAAAACAGGGAAGCACAATTTCTTCAGGCCTAATTTTCACAAATTAGTTCTTACTGATCACTAAATGGCAGCTAAGCATGTAGGTGCTCTGACTATCGCAACTGCTAGTAAACTAAGTAACTAACTATATTTACCAAAATGTACAATGCTCAAGGTCAGGGTTTTTTTTTTTGAGAGATGCTCAAAGGTCAGCTAGGAAGACAAACACAAGGAATAGAGGATGCACACCTGATACCTTCTGAAGTTTGCTTTGGTCTCCTTCTCAAGGGCCAATCCAGAAACATAATCAGCAAGCCTATGTGCCTCCATGCCAGGCTTTCCACCTATAATTGAGAAGCACCTAAAAAGATGAAATTGAAATCAGCCATATATCACAAGTTCTACACAAAGAGATCTCTTATAAAACAAGTATACAAATTTTGCTCACTTCAAGATACTTCAAACAAGAAACCATAGTTTTGAATATGACAACAGAACAGAACTTCGGTTAAACATGACAATGAAAAAAAGCACCATTTTACTTACCATTTCAAACACCATTGTTACCATTTGCCCTAAAGAAATCCCAATACCTTCATCAAAGATAAAAGGAGTCATCATACGCACACGTGCTAGTCTGCTAGATAGTACATTTGAAGTCTGGTAACAGTGAAGAAGGAAACCTGTCCTGCAAGGCATGCAATGTATTCTTTATAAGGAAGAGATGGTACACCACAAATAAAGAAGCAACGATCCCTGTAAAGTGATCTACATTTTGGGAAGGCTTATCCGAACATAATGCATATTTGATACTTAGCTGTGGCAGTACCTCACTGCAATATCCTACAAATAGGCATATTCTCCAGCATAGTGAAATAAATACCTAACTACCTTCCACTGAAACTATTGCAACATAAGTAGTTTTTTGTTCTAGGTCTAAACAAATGAACCCAAGGTATCATGCTCTTGTGTCAAAGAATACCATGTTTTCCTTTTTAATCTTAGTTTATCTAGCCATGTGAAATGCAATTCACCACAAGCATCAGAAGCCAAACATAAAGAAAAGGAGGCAGCAATGAACTAAAAAAAGGACATGCTAATGAATTAGAAGTAAACATATGAATATTCCTAATGGTAGATCTCTCACGAGAGAGTTTCTTATGAATCTTTTTAGCATATATTTTGTTTTAAAATAATAGATACGGTCAACCTTACTATGTCAATACTGGCCTGAATCATAACATAAGAGAATTCAAGTCCATATTTTCGAATATACAGGAAAACGAATTAATCACATAATGGAAGAGCAGACATCTTACCTTCCAATTGGCCCCTAGATCAGACACTTGGGCGGAGCACACCAGCATCATGAGCTTGGCGACGGGCTAGGATTGGCAAAATAACAACCAAGGCAAAATCAAAAGAAATAAGAATATGTGCAATACATAAGCATTTTGCCTGTGTTGCTGTAGAAATGAAACAACCTAGTAACAGTGGCGTACAGTCGCGCTGCCGACACACCACAAGATAAGCCTTGTGAATAAATCCCCCTATTGCAAGAAACAAAAGATGGTTCCAATAAGCAAGCACAATATTAATTTAAGGGAACTATATGTTCCCATGGTACATTCATAAGCTTTGTCCAGCTTTGTACATGCTGTCAATTTTTAGTTCATCTTTATCCTACAACATCCATATATTATACAAAACAAATGGATAACCGAAAAATAAATGGAAATGTACAAATTCTCATTAGCAAGATAAATCACTCCAGCCAACTCTTGCTTCAGTAATGACAACCAACCACCACATACATCCATCCATTATACATAAAGGGGAGAAGTAAATCACCTTGGATGAGAAATAATTAATTATCAAGCTGCTGTAGCTGCCAAACATGCCACAACTAAATACATGAATTCTTCCAATGCAGCTCGCAGAGGCACCTGAGTACACAAAAATAGATAGAATAATGCATCAATTAAAAGGAGCCAAAACAAGCAAAGTATATCACGAACAAAAACAAATGAGGAAAGGGTTCATTGTCGAGTGGTAGGTGCAACATATGCCAACGGGTGGCTTATCATTGTGGGAGCCAGTAAGACGTCGCCGGTGTCTGGAAACGGGATGAGGCGAAGACATGCATGCCGGCGAATCTTACCCAGCTTCGGGGCTCTCCGTGGAGATAACACCCCTACTGGAGAGCCCCGAAGCTGGGTAAGATTCGCCGGCGTGCATGTCTTCGCCTCATCCCGTTTCCAGGCACCGGCGACGTCTTACTGGCTCCCACAATGATAAGCCACCCGTTGGAATATGTCGCACCTACCACCCGACAATTGGCGCCCACCTTGGGGCCAGGTGCACCGTCGTCCGGAGACCTGTTCTGGACGGGAACCCTCTTCCTCCCCAGTGAGCGTAGCCAGCCCGGCACGCCCGATGGCGCTTGCCACGACGCGCTGCAAGGCGTCACCAGCATCAGCGCGGCGAGCAGCCTCGCCAATCTCCTCGACGAAACCCTCATCTCCGACGAGCTCGCCTCCGATGCAGGCACCGACCACCTCGCCAACCTCCTCGGCCAGCTCCATGTCTCCAGCGAGCCCGCTGTGGATCTGGAGTCGGTTGGCTCCACCGACCCGATGCCTGTCGACTCCGACACGGCCTCCTTCGACACCTTCCCCACCAACGTCGCGATCTACAACGACCCGCTTCCTCGGACCGACGGCCGCGATACTGTCACCACCGAAGTGATGGTTGTCGGCCACGGCGGCCCGGCCGACGAGAGCGCCCACGACGCCCCGCACGCGGCGGCCCACGACTTGTCCACCCCCCTCCCGGCTGATGCCGACGACGAAGCACTGGAGGCACGCCGCCTCGCCCTCCTCGCAGAGGGCCGGAGGCTGGCTTCCGTGAGACGCCTCACTGAGGCCTACCAGTGCGAAGCTGACCGCGCCGCCTTCGGCACGCTGGCCCCACAAATGAGGAAAAGGTTCATTGTCGAGTGGTAGGTGCGACATATGCCAACGGGTGGCTTATCATTGTGGGAGCCAGTAAGACGTCGCCGGTGCCTGGAAACGGGATGAGGCGAAGACATGCACGCCGGCGAATCTTACCCAGCTTCGGGGCTCTCCATGGAGATAACACCCCTACTGCAGCTAAGATTCGCCGGCGTGCATGTCTTAGCCTCATCCCGTTTCCAGGCACCGGCGACGTCTTACTGGCTCCCACAATGATAAGCCACCCGTTGGCATATGTCGCACCTACCACCCGACAATTGGCGCCCACCGTGGGGCCAGGTGCATCGTCGTCCGGAGACCTGTTCTGGACGGGAACCCTCTTCCTCCCCAGCGAGCGTAGCCAGCCCGGCACGCCCGATGGCGCTTGCCACGACGCGCTGCAAGGCGTCCCCAGCATCTGCGCGGCGAGCAGCCTCGCCAATCTCCTCGACGAAACCCTCATCTCTGACGAGCTCGCCTCTGATGCGGGCACCGACCACCTCGCCAACCTCCTCGGCCAGCTCCATGTCTCCAGCGAGCCCGCTGTGGATCTGGAGTCGGTTGGCTCCACCGACCCGATGCTTGTCGACTCCGACACGGCCTCCTTCGACACCTTCCCCACCAACGTCGTGATCTACAACGACCCGCTTCCTCGGACCGACGGCCGCGATACTGTCACCACCGAAGTGATGGTCGTCGGCCACGGCGGCCCGGCCGACGAGAGCGCCCACGACGCCCCGCACGCGGCAGCCCACGACTTGTCCACCCCCCTCCCGGCTAATGCCGACGATGAAGCACTGGAGGCGCGCCGCCTCGCCCTCCTCGCAGAGGGCCGAAGGCTGGCTTCCGTGAGACGCCTCACTGAGGCCTACCAGCGCGAAGCTGACCGCGCCGCCTTCGGCTCGCCGGCCTCGGGCGGGCCAAGCCGGGCCGGCATTGTCAAGCAACGCGGCGCCGTCATCGCCGACATGCTGGGAGTCGACCGCCCGGTCTATGCCACTCCGCTCGAGCACTTGCGTGCCGCCCAGGCGGTCGTGGACGAGTTGGACGACTTGGAGGCCGAAGAACTCCCCCACATGACCCGGCGCATCCAGCAACTGATTGACGCGGCCGCACGGCGGCATGAAGCCGACGCCCGCGCGGGAAGCCCTTCCCCGCGCCGAGATCACCGACTACGAGCAACGCCCGCGCGCGGCGCGAGAAAGAGCCGGCGGCCAGCCGAAGCCGGACCCGAATCTCCATCGAGCGAGACGCGGACGGCCATCCCCGAGCCATGGAATGGCGGGCCAACCCACCTCCGCCTCGACCCCGTGGAGAGAGATATCCCACCCCGCCGCCAGTGGCGCACCCGACTCTCAGTGGCCGACTAGGTCGCCGCGAAGGAGTCGGCGAGAACGACGCCCGCCATCGGATCGACCGCCTAGCGCGATCCCTCGCGCTGGAAGAAGAAGACGATGTCGGCCCGCCTTGTTTCGGCCCCCGCATCCGCGACGAGCCTTTCCCCAAAGGGTTCTCGCTCCCAAGAGACACGCCCAAGTACAACGGCTCCGTGAAGCCGGAAGATTGGTTGATCGACTACTCCACGGCAGTCAGCATAGCCAACGGCAACCGGCGCGTTGCCGTGAAGTACGTGCCCCTCATGCTGCAAGGCACGGCGCGGACCTGGCTCAACAGCCTCAAGCCTCTCAGCATCAACAGCTGGCTAGATTTCACAGAAGCTTTCATCCGCAACTTCACCAGCACCTACAAGCGGGCCCCCCAAGCCCAGGCAGCTCTCCCTGTGCGTACAGGGCCCAGCCGAGTCCACTCGCGACTACCTCACGCGTTGGGCCGAGCTCCGCAATTCTTGCGAGGGGTGCACGAGGTGCAAGCCATCGAATACTTCACTGCCGGGTGCCAAGAAGGTACCCTCCTCAAGCACATGCTCCTCTGCGACGAGCCGACTACCCTCGACGAGCTTCTGGACATAGCAGACAAATACGCCACCGCCGACTCTTCGATGAAGACCGAGCTCCGGGTAGACGCGTCCGGGAAAGTACTCAACCCGGCGCCCAAGACGCCGGCAGGGGATTCCGACCGACGCCCACACCCGAACGACCACAAGCGCAAGGGCCCTGCGCCGCCTCCCGCCAGTCGGCAGGTGGCCACGGTCGAAGACGCGCTGCCTGAAGGGCGACCCGCGCCCAAGATGCCCAAGGGCGGCCGGCCGGCTTGTCAGCCGGCTTTCTCCTATGAGCAAACTCTCGACGCCCCGTGCAAATTCCATAGCGGCGCGAAGCCGTCCAACCACACAACCCGGAAGTGCCATTGGCTCACCCGAATCTCTAAAGGCGAGGGGCTCGCGCCGCCTCCGCCTGCCGGCCCGCCGCCTCCGGCCGCTCGGCCCGCAGTCGGAGCCATGCACGACGAATTCCCCGACGAGCAAGCAACCTACATCATCTTTACAAGCCAGCTCGAAGACCGGCGCGGCAAACGCCGAGAGCACCAGGAAGTCAGTGTGGTCGCTGCCAACCCCGCCGGACACATGCATTGGTCAGAAAAACCCATCAGCTGGAGCCGGGCCGACCATCCAGAGGTGATGCTGTCTCCCGGCTCTTATGCGTTGGTCCTGAAAGCCACCCTCGCGACGGACAGAGGCGCTGCCCGCTTCTCCCGCGTGCTGATAGACGGCGGGAGCAGCATCAACATCCTGTACCGTGACACCCTGGAGAAGCTAAATGTCAAGACGAAGCAGCTCATGCCTACTCGGACAGTGTTTCATGGCATCGTACCCGGCTTGTCCTGCGCCCCCATTGACAAGATCAAGATTGATGTACTCTTTGGGGACAAGGAGCATTTCCGCCGGGAAGCTTCCTGGTTTGAAGTGGTGGACCTAGAGAGCCCCTACCACGCGTTGCTTGGCCGACCCGCCTTGGCCAGGTTCATGGCAGTTCCCCACTACGCATACCTCAAGATGAAGATACCAAGTTCCAAGGGCGTCATCACCGTAGCCGGCGATTACAAGAAGTCTTCCAAGTGCGCTGCCGCCAGCAGCCGGCTGGCCGAGTCCCTTGTGATTGCCGAAGAGAAGAAGATGTTGGACCGGGTCGTGGCCATGGCCAGCAAGCAGCCGAACCAGTCCCCCGACCCCAAGGAGTATGATGCCCAAGGATCTTTCCAGCCGGCCAAAGAAACCAAGAAGATACCCCTTGACCCCGAGCACCCCGAGAGGTTTGCCATCATCGGGGCAAGCCTGAACAGCAAATAGGAAGGCGAGCTCGCCGATTTCCTCCGTGAGAATCGGGACATCTTTCATGGTGCCCCAAGGACATGCCGGGTGTTCCGAAGTAATTCCCCGAGCACAAACTACACGTCCGAAAAGACGCGAAACCAGTCAAGCAGCCCCTCCGCCGACTATCAGAGGAAAAGAGAAGGATTGTAGGGGAGGAGATAGCCCGGCTTCTGGCAGCCGGCTTCATTATGGAAGTCTTCTTTCCAGAGTGGCTTGCCAACCCGGTCCTCATGTTAAAGAAGAACAACAAGTGACGCATGTGTATAGACTACACAAGCCTCAACAAGGCCTGCCCTAAAGATCCCTTTGCCCTGCCGAGGATTGACCAAGTGATAGACACCACGGCCGGATGTGAGCTGTTGAGTTTCTTGGATGCTTACTCAGGATATCACCAGATAAAGCTAGATCCGGACGACCGCCTGAAGACCGCCTTCATCACGCCATTTGGAGCCTTCTACTACCTGACTATGACATTCGGCTTAAGAAATGCCGGTGCCACTTTTCAGCGTTGCATGCAGAAGTGCCTCCTCAAGCAACTCGGCAGAAACGCTCACGTCTACGTGGACGACATTGTGGTGAAGACGGAGAAGCGCGGCACCTTGCTGGAAGACCTCAAAGAAACGTTTGAGAACCTACGCCGGTTCCAAATCAAGCTCAACCCCGAGAAATGCGTGTTCGGAGTGCCAGCCGGCCAGCTCCTAGGCTTCCTGGTCTCCGAACGCGGCATCGAATGCAACCCGGTGAAGATCAAGGCCATCGAGAGAATGGCGATCCCCACCAAGCTTCGAGACATCCAAAAGTTCACCGGATGCTTGGCCTCCTTGAACCGCTACATCAGCCGGCTCGGAGAGAAAGCTCTCCCCCTCTACTGCCTCATGAAGAAGAGCACTCACTTCGAGTGGAACGACCAGGCCGACCAAGCTTTTCACGAGCTGAAGAAGATGCTGGCCACGCCGCCCGTCCTAGCGGCGCCGACTGAGAAAGAGCCCATGCTCCTTTACATTGCCGCAACCAGCCGGGTGGTCAGCACCGTCATCGTAGTCCAACGCCCAGAAGAAGGCCGAGCCCAGCCGGTCCAGAGGCCGGTGTATTATTTGAGCGAGGTGCTGTCCGCTTCAAAGCAGAACTACCCGCACTACCAGAAGATGTGTTATGGCGTGTACTTCACCGCCAAGAAGCTGAAGCCCTACTTTCAAGAGCATCCCATCACGGTCGTATGCACCGCCCCGCTGGCCGAGATCATAGGCAGCCGGGACGCATCCGGCCGGGTGGCGAAATGGGCCATCGAGCTGGCCCCTTACACAATCTTCTACCAGCCCCGCACCGCCATCAAGTCCCAAGCACTGGCCGACTTCCTCGTCGACTGGGCCGAGACCCAGTACCTGCCGCCGGCTCCCGACTCCACCCATTGGCACATGCATTTTGACGGGTCCAAGATGCGCACCGGCTTGGGAGCCGGCGTCGTCCTTACCTCTCCCAAAGGCGACAAGCTCAGATACACACTGCAGATTCACTTTGCCGCCTAAAACAATGTAGCCGATTACGAGGCACTCATACACAGGCTCCGGCTTGCCAAGGAACTCGGCATCCGCCGGATCCTATGTTATGGCGACTCAGACCTGGTGGTTCAGCAATCATCCGGCGACTGGGACGCCAAGGACGCAAATATGGCAAGCTACCGCTTCCTGGTTCAACAACTCAGCGGATACTTTGAAGGATGGGAGTTCCTCCACGTACCGCGAGCCGACAACGAGCCAGCCGATGCCCTGGCTCGAATAGGCTCCACTCGGCAAGCAATACCAACCGGCGTCGCTCTACAACGCCTCCTCAAGCCGTCCATCAAGCCGTCTCCAGAGTCCGATTCCATCTTCATACTGCCTGACCCCGACGCGGCCGGGTCCGGCTCGAAGAACCAAGCAGGCGACCCCGGGACTTCAGTAGTCGGCCCGGGGACTTCGGCAACCGGCTCGGGGACTGCCACACCCGGCTCGGGGACTGCAGTAGCCGGCCCGGGGACTGCACCAACACAACAGCCGGCGGCCGACTCCAGCATTTCACCACCCAGCCCGCCCACCCTGGTGGCAGTAGCCACATTGGCAGTAGGAGAAGTCGCGGCTCCGTCATGGGCTCAGTCCATCCTCAACTTCCTAGTAAACCAAGATCTGCCGGCTAACGAAACAGAGGCAAGACAAGTCCAACATCGAGCCGGAGCATACACAATCGTCAACAGAGAACTCGTCAAGCGCAGTGTCACTGGAGTCCTCCAACGGTGCGTCGAGCAAGAGAAGGGCATTGCAATCCTCAGAGACATTCACCAAGGAGAATGCGGCCACCATGCGGCTTCAAGATCACTCGTCGCCAAAGCTTTCCGCCATGGTTTCTTCTGGCCGACTGCTTTGGATGACGCCAAAGAATTAGTTAAATATTGCAAAGGGTGCCAACTCTTCAGCTCCAAGCAACACATGCCGGCTTCGGCACTCAAGACCATTCCCCTCACCTGGCCCTTCGCCGTTTGGGGACTGGACATGGTGGGCCCATTCAAGACGGCGCGCGGCGGCATGACGCATTTGCTCGTCGCCGTGGACAAATTCACCAAGTGGATTGAGCCAAAGCCGATCAAGAAGCTGAATGGGCCGACTACTGTGACATTCATCGCAGACATAACAACTCGGTACGGCATGCCACACAGCATCATCACCGACAATGGCTCGAATTTTGCTAAAGGAGACTTGGCACGTTTCTGCGCAGCCCAAGGTATCCGGCTGGACTTACCGTTCGTCGCCCACCCGCAGTCAAACCGCCAGGTCGAGTGAGCCAACGGCCTCATCCTCTCCGGCATCAAGCCCCGACTGGTCGTACCACTGGAGCGTTCAGCCGGCTGTTGGCTCGATGAGCTGCCGGCTGTCCTCTGGAGTCTGCGCACTACCCCAAACAAGTCAACCGGCTTCACTCCTTTCTTCCTCGTGTACGGTGCCGAGGCGATCATCCCATCCGACATCGAGTTCGACTCGCCCCGGGTAACCATGTACACGGAGGTGGAGGCCAAGGAAGCACGAGAAGACGGCGTCGACCTGCTGGAAGAAGGCCGGCTGTTAGCCCTCAGCCGGTCTGCCATCTACCAGCAGGGTTTGCGCCGCTACCACAGTCGGAAGGTCAGGCCAAGATCTTTCCAAGAGGGCGATCTTGTGCTCCGGCTGATCCAGCGAACAGCCGGCCAGCACAAGCTCTCGGCCCCTTGGGAGGGCCCCTTCGTCATCAGCAGAGCTCTAGGCAACAACTCCTACTACCTAATCGACGCGCAGAAGCCCAACACACGCAAGAGAGACGACTCCGGCAAGGAGTCGGAACGACCATGGAACGCCAACCTCCTTCGAAGATTTTACAGTTGAAATGCAGTATGTATCACGCTAACTTTTGTACTAAATACGAGACAATAGGCCCCCCGAGGAGGGCTCGAAGACTGCCATCTTTTATCTATGAATGAAAAGTATCATGCTTATGACCCTGTCATTTCATTTACTTGTTCCGTCCGGCACCGGGTTCGACTAGTCGGCCCGGAGACTGGCCGACTGGAGTTATATTAGAAGTCCTACCCGCGGTCAGACAAGTAGTGTGCCGACACGCAGGCTTAGCTCTTGCCAAAGTCGCAGTTCGAAGAACCGGCTGTCCGGCTGGCAAGAGTCAAAAGCAGGAAAGGATGCCCACACGAAAAATGGCCAGGGACCAACGGACTAATATAACGAAAGCCGGTTTGCCGCCTACCACCGACCGACTACCAAAGTAGCCGGCCGGCCGGTTTCCATTCACTTCACTTCAATCCAAGAAAGCTCGAGTACTTGCCTCCCCAAAGAGGGAAGGCGGCAAAGGAAAAAGCCTAAGGATAAAAAGCATACGCGAATGGAAACCAAACATGCACATAATAATATTTACATAAAAGACCTCCAAGAGGCCAGCATTCAACATAGTTTGGATACACCCCCAGTGGGTGGAACTGCGAAAGCTTAATAAAGATTGTTCAAAAGGCAACAAGCAGGAAAAATAAGGACGGCAGGTCAAGCTGGCGGAGCGACCGACGAGCCGGGCTGGTCGGCGTAGACGGTTGTGCCGGCTGAAGGAGTGGCCGGCTGGCGAACCTCGGCTTGATCACCGCCTTCCGCAGAGGGAGCGTTTCCACGCGCCTCGTTGCTGGAGGCACGGTCAGCCTGAGGCCGGCCGGTTGTTCCACTAGCCGGCTCGACGTCTTCATTGTCCTCTTCTTCGTCATCCTCGCCCTCGTCACTGGAGGCAATCTCCTCTGCCAAGTCCTCGCCCTCGCAACGCTGTCATCATTGATTTCAGGTGCAAAAACGCTGATGTCGGTGCACTCGGCGATCGTCGAAGCACGCTGGGTGACAGCCGGCCGCACCTCCTCCAGCTCCGCGTCGGCCTCCAGCCGCCAAGTGCGCAGCTGGTCCAGGTTCACCCCTGGGTACCAAGCTCGAATGAACTCCAACACCCGCCCGGCTCCAAGACGGGCCGCCGACGCCTTCCAAGCTTCAAAGTGACCGACTGCAACCTCCAGCCAGTCGGCAGTCCGGCTTGGGGTGCGGGGGATCGTCTTGCCGGGCCAGAGGGCGGCCAACACCTGCGCCCCGGCACGTTGGAGCTGGCGAAGCATCCGGTGAGCCGGCTGCAGCCGCACTTGGACAGCCAAGAGCTGCTCCTCAAGCGTCCGATTCGCGTCCGGCGCGATGTTGACCCCTGCCTGACGGCGCGCCTCGCGATGGGCCTCGATGGTTTGGGCGGCGAAGGCGGAGTAGCCGGGAAAGTAGTCTGCACAAGAAAATAGGCAGCAGCACAAGTCAGGCCAAAAACCAGGCGGCAAGGGGCAGGAGAGGAGCGAGGAAGGCGGCTTATCGTCGATCAAGTCCTCGATGCGGCCGAAGCCTTCATCCAGCGCTCGCCGGGTCTCAGCCCAGCTCGCCGCCTCGGTCTCAAACTCTGCCTTCAGGGCGGCCTCGCTATCCTGCGCGTTCTGCAGGGCCGCCTTGTGGCTCTCCGCTTGGTCAGCCAGCTTCTTGGCCAGGCGGTCACGCTCCTGGACCAAGGCAGCGTACTCAGCATCCTTGGTATGAAGGGCGGCCTACGCTTCGCTGAGCTCCCTCCTCAAGTCGGCGTTGGCCCTGAAAACACGAAAGACAAAAAAAACCAATAAGGAAAAAGTCGTCAAGGAAGATCCGACCCGACTGCTCAGCAGTCGGCCCGAATCTCGGGGACTACACCCAGTGGGTGCGCTGACGCGCCCCCACAGGAGACAGACAAGATCAAGCACTTACTTCGGCTGTTGGCCAGGTCGTCGGTTTTCCGACCCAACTCCTGAGCCTGGGAGTTGAAGGCGGCAGCACGAGAGTTATGATATTCCTGGAAGTTCAGACAGGAAGCAAAAATAAGGTAGTCGTCAAGAAAGATCCGACCCGACTGCTCAGCAGCCGGCCCGAATCTCGGGAACTACACCCAGTGGGTGCGCTGACGCGCCCCCATGGAAGAAATCAAGAGACCAAAGCGGCCAAGAATGAAAGACTCACCCGGATGGCGGCCCGCGTCGACAGGAACTCCTGGGTGTACTGCTGCAGCAGGGCGGCCTGAGCTTGAAGCCGGCTCCGGGCCTCTTGAGCCGCCACATTCAGCTCGCCAGTCTCCCCGCTGGGAGTCCACTCGGACGTGGCGGTGCTGGCCGCCTCCAGAGCCTCCGCCGACTGGCCGGCGCCCGCAACTCGGCGCGACTCCGGCGGAGCGGCGCCTCCCCCTGCGCGCCGACGCGTCACCGGCTGCAACTCGAAGCCGGCTCCGTCCTCCGGCTCACCCCTGGCCGGCTCCTCTGGCGCCGCTGACGATTGGCCGCCTTGGCCCGCTCCGGTTGGTGCTGCCGGCGGCGCTCTCCCCGCGAAGACCACGAGGTCCTCCCTCCTCTCCATCAGCGGAGGGTCTTGGACGATTTCCTCCGCCAGGGGCAATGGGGTGTCAGGGGCCACGGCTCGGAGGGGAATGGCAAGCAGCGGAGGCTGGTTACGCGAACCCTTCGCCTCCGTTTCCGCGGTCGCCGCCTGAAACCCGTTCCCGTTCTCGTTGTCGGCTCGCGGTACGTGGAGGAACTCGCATCCTTCAAAGTATCCGCTGAGTTGTTGAACCAGGAAGCGGTAGCTTGCCATACTTGCGTCCTTGGCGTCCCAGTCGCCGGATGATTGCTGAACCACCAGGTCTGAGTCGCCATAACATAGGATCCGGCGGATGCCGAGTTCCTTGGCAAGCCGGAGCCCGTGTATGAGTGCCTCGTACTCGGCTACATTGTTGGAGGCGGCAAAGTGAATCTGCAGCGTGTATCTGAGCTTGTCGCCTTTGGGAGAGGTAAGGACGATGCCGGCTCCCAAGCTGGTGCGCATCTTGGACCCGTCAAAATGCATGCGCCAATGGGTGGAGTCCGGAGCCGGCGGCAGGTACTGGGTCTCGGCCCAGTCGACGAGGAAGTCGGCCAGTGCTTGGGACTTGATGGCGGTGCGGGGCTGGTAGATTATTGTGTAAGGGGCCAGCTCAATGGCCCATTTCGCCACCCGGCTGGATGCGTCCCGGCTACCTATGATCTCGGCCAGCGGGGCGGTGCATACGACCATGATGGGATGCTCTTGAAAGTAGGGCTTCAGCTTCTTGGCGGTGAAGTACACACCGTAACACATCTTCTGGTAGTGCGGGTAGTTCTGCTTTGAAGCGGACAGCACCTCGCTCAAATAATACACCAGCCTCTGGACTGGCTGGGCTCGGCCTTCTTCTGGGCGTTGGAATACGATGACGGTGCTGACCACCCGGCTGGTTGAGGCAATGTAAAGGAGCATGGGCTCTTTCTCAGTCGGCGCCGCTAGGACGGGCGGCGTGGCCAACATCTTCTTCAGCTTGTGAAAAGCTTGGTCGGCCTGGTCGTTCCACTCGAAGTGAGTGCTCTTCTTCATGAGGCGGTAGAGGGGGAGAGCTTTCTCTCCGAGCCGGCTGATGAAGCGGTTCAAGGAGGCCAAGCATCCTGTGAACTTTTGGATGTCTCGAAGCTTGGTGGGGATCGCCATTCTCTCGATGGCCTTGATCTTCACCGGGTTGCATTCGATGCCGCGTTCGGAGACCAGGAAGCCTAAGAGCTGGCCGGCTGGCACTCCGAACACGCATTTCTCCGGGTTGAGCTTGATTTGGAACCGGCGTAGGTTCTCAAACGTTTCTTTGAGGTCTTCCAGCAAGGTGCCGCGCTTCTCCGTCTTCACCACAATGTCGTCCACATAGACGTGAGCGTTTCTGCCGAGTTGCTTGAGGAGGCACTTCTGCATGCAACGCTGAAAAGTGGCACCGGCATTTCTTAAGCAGAATGTCATAGTCAGGTAGCAGAAGGCTCCAAATGGCGTGATGAAGGCGGTCTTCAGGCGGTCGTCCGGATCTAGCTTTATCTGGTGATATCCTGAGTAAGCATCCAAGAAACTCAACAGCTCGCATCCGACCGTGGAGTCTATCACTTGGTCAATCCTCGGCAGGGCAAAGGGATCTTTAGGGCAGGCCTTGTTGAGGCTTGTGTAGTCTATACACATGCGTCACTTGTTTTTCTTCTTTAACACGAGGACCGGGTTGGCAACCACTCTGGAAAGAAGACTTCCATAATGAAGCCGGCTGCCAGAAGCCGGGCTATCTCCTCCCCTACAATCCTTCTCTTTTCCTCTGATAGTCGGCGGAGGGGCTGCTTGACTGGTTTCGCGTCTTTTCGGACGTGTAGTTTGTGCTCGGCGAATTCCTTCGGAACACCCGGCATGTCCTTGGGGGACCATGCAAAGATGTCCCGATTCTCATGGAGGAAATCGGCGAGCTCGCCTTCCTATTTGCTGTTCAGGCTTGCCCCGATGATGGCAAACCTCTCGGGGTGCTCGAGGTCAAGGGGTATCTTCTTGGTTTCTTTGGCCGGCTGGAAAGATCCTTGGGCATCATACTCCTTGGGGTCGGGGGACTGGTTCGGCTGCTTGCTGGCCATTGCCACGACCCGGTCCAACATCTTCTTCTCTTCGACAATCACAAGGGACTCGGCCAGCCGACTGCTGGCGGCAGCGCACTCGGAAGACTTCTTCTAATCACCGGCTATGGTGATGACGCCCTTGGAACTTGGTATCTTCATCTTGAGGTATGCGTAGTGGGGAACTGCCATGAACCTGGCCAAGGCGGGTCGGCCAAGCAACGCGTGGTAGGGGCTCTCCAGGTCCACCACTTCAAACCAGATTGCTTCCCGGCGGAAATGCTCCTTGTCCCCAAAGAGTACATCAATCTTGATCTTGCCAATGGGGGCGCAGGACAAGCCGGGTACGATGCCATGAAACACTGTCCGAGTAGGCATGAGCTGCTTCGTCTTGACATTTAGCTTCTCCAGGGTGTCACGGTACAGGATGTTGATGCTGCTCCCGCCGTCTATCAGCACGCGGGAGAAGCGGGCAGCACGTTTGTCCGTCGCGAGGGTGGCTTCCAAGACCAACGCATAAGAGCCGGGAGACGGCATCACCTCTGGATGGTCGGCCCGACTCCAGCTGATGGGTTTTTCTGACCAATGTATGTGTCCGGCGGGGTTGGCAGCGACCACGCTGACTTCCTGGTGCTCTCGGCGTTTGCCGCGCCGGTCTTCGAGCTGGCTTGTAAAGATGATGTAGGTTGCTTGCTCGTCGGGGAATTCGTCATGCACGGCTCCGACTGTGGGCCGAGCGGCCGGAGGCTGTGGAGCCGAAGGCGGCGGGCCGGCAGGCGGAGGCGGCGCGAGCCCCTCGCCTTTAGAGATTCGGGTGAGCCAATGGCACTTCCAGGTTGTGTGGTTGGACGGCTTCGCGCCGCTATGGAATTTGCACGGGGCGTCGAGAGTTTGCTCGTAGGAGAAATCCGGCTGCCAAGCCGGCCGGCCGCCCTTGGGCTTCTTGGGCGCGGGTCGCCCTTCAGGCAGCGCGTCTTCGACCGTGGCCACCTGCCGACTGGCGAGAGGCGGCGCAGGGCCCTTGCGCTTGTGGTCGTTCGGGTGAGGGCGTCGGCCGGAATCCCCTGCCGGCGTCTTGGGCGCCGGGTTGGGTACTTTCCCAGACGCGTCTACCCGGAGCTCGGTCTTCATCGAAGAGTCGGCGGTGGCGTATTTGTCTGCTATGTACAGAAGCTCGTCGAGGGTAGTCGGCTCGTCGCAGAGGAGCTTGTGCTTGAGGAGGGTACCTTCTCGGCACCCGGCAGTGAAGTATTCGATGGCTTGCACCTCGTGCACCCCCTCGCAAGAATTGCGGAGCTCGGCCCAATGCGTGAGGTAGTCGCGAGTGGACTCGGTTGGGCCCTGTACGCACAGGGAGAGCTGCCTGGGCTTGGGGGCCCGCTTGTAGGTGCTGGTGAAGTTGCGGATGACAGCTTCTGTGAAATCTAGCCAGCTGTTGATGCTGAGAGGCTTGAGGCTGTTGAGCCAGGTCCGCGCCGTGCCTTGCAGCATGAGGGGCACGTACTTCACGGCAACGCGCCGGTTGCAGTTGGCTATGCTGACTGCCGTGGAGTAGTCGATCAACCAATCTTCCGGCTTCACGGAGCCGTTGTACGTGGGCGTGTCTCTTGGGAGCGAGAACCCTTTGGGGAAAGGCTCGTCGCGGATGCGGGGGCCGAAACAAGGCGGGCCGACATCGTCTTCTTCTTCCAGCGCCAGGGATCGCGCCAGGCGGTCGATCCGATGGTGGGCGTCGTTCTCGCCGACTCCTTCGCGGCGACCTAGTCGGCCGCTGAGAGTCGGGTGCGCCACTGGCGGCGGGGTGGGAAATCTCTCTCCACGGGGTCGAGGCGGAGGCGGGTTGCCCCGCCATTCCATGGCTCGGGGATGGCCGTCCGCGTCTCGCTCGATGGAGATTCGGGTCCGGCTTCGGCTGGCCGCCGGCTCTTTCTCGCGCCGCGCGCGGGCGTTGCTCGTAGTCGGTGTCCGGGACGTCGCGCCGTGATCTCGGCGCGGGGAAGGGCTTCCCGCGCGGGCTTCGGCTTCGTGCCGCCGTGCGGCCGCGTCAATCAGTTGCTGGATGCGCTGGGTCATGTGGGGGAGTTCTTCGGCCTCCAAGTCGTCCAACTCGTCCACGGCCGCCTGGGCGGCACGCAAGTGCTCGAGCGGAGTGGCATAGACCGGGCGGTCGACTCCCAACATGTCGGCGATGACGGCGCCACGTTGCTTGACAATGCCGGCCCGGCTTGGCCCGCCCGGGGCCGGCGTGCCGAACGCGGCGCGATCAGCTTCGCGCTGGTAGGCCTCAGTGAGGCGTCTCACAGAAGCCAACCTCCGGCCCTCTGCGAGGAGGGCGAGGCGGCGCGCCTTCAGTGCTTCGTCGTCGGCATCAGCCGGGAGGGGGGTGGACAAGTCGTGGGCCGCCGCGTGCGGGGCGTCGTGGGCGCTCTCATCGGCCGGGCCGCCGTGGCCGACGACCATCACTTCGGTGGTGACAGTATCGCGGCCGTCGGTCCAAGGAAGCGAGTCGTTGTAGATCGCGACGTTGGTGGGGAAGGTGTCGAAGGAGGCCGTGTCGGAGTCGACAAGCATCGGGTCGGTGGAGCCAACCGACTCCAGATCCACAGCGGGCTCGCTGGAGACATGGAGCTGGCCGAGGAGGTTGGCGAGGTGGTCGGTGCCCGCATCGGAGGCGAGCTCGTCGGAGATGAGGGTTTCGTCGAGGAGATTGGCGAGGCTGCTCGCCGCGCAGATGCTGGTGACGCCTTGCAGCGCGTCGTGGCAAGCGCCATCGGGCGTGCCGGGCTGGCTACGCTCGCTAGGGAGGAAGAGGGTTCCCGTCCAGAATAGGTCTCCGGACGACGGTACACCTGGCCCCACGGTGGGCGCCAAATGTCGGGTGGTAGGTGCGACATATGCCAACGGGTGGCTTATCATTGTGGGAGCCAGTAAGACATCGCCGGTGCCTGGAAACGGGATGAGGCGAAGACATGCACGCCGGCGAATCTTACCCAGCTTCGGGGCTCTCCATGGAGATAACACCCCTACTGCTGCTCTGCGGGGTCTCCGCATGATCAGTAGGTGGACAAGTAGCTACACAATGCTCCTTGAGCTGTTCGGTGGGAGGAGGAAGAAGGGCATGGCTAGCTTGCTTCTTCTCCTTGTGTGGTGTCTAAAACTAGCTGGGGGTCCCCCCTTTGCATGGGTGCCCCGGGGGGTTTATATAGGCCTACCCCCCCGGGGGGTACAATGGTAATCCGACTGGGCGCGGGGCCCAGCCGTCTGTGACTGCGCTTGCCGGCTTCTGCGCCGGCCGCTGGGGCCCGCCGACTGCCGGCTCCTCGGTCGACAGGCAGGCCCCACTGTCCGGGACCTGGTCGGCAGCTGGCTACTGTTGCTCCATCTTGGTGACATGGGCTTCGTCGTGGTAGGCGTGGCTACAGTACCGCCGCCCGGCGGGCGATTACTGTAGCCTCACCACATCTTGTCTCCTTAATGGGGCGTCTCCTTCGAGGAAGATGGCAAGCCGGCTGCGGGGAGCCGGCTCTCTCTTGGGCCGACTGGGGGAGGTATGGCCGCCTTCGGGTGTCTCTCTGCCCAAAGGGACCCACCGCCCGTGGGCCGTGCTGGTAGTCCATCGTGGATGGCGTCAGGGTCGGCATGGCAACAGTGTTGCGCCGGGCGGGTCATGGTCACCCATACGGCGCACTGTGCCGATCGTGCTCCGGGATTTGGGGGTGGCAGGCTTTACTGTAGCCACGCCCCGTCTCATCGCCGCTAGGTGGATGCAAACTTTGAGGGTACGGTCTCGACCGCTTTATGGGAGCCGGCTTCTTGGAGTCGGCCTCCTCGCGGCCGGCTTCTCGAAGTCGGCCCTCCCATGGCTTTCTTCATGAGGGCTAAAGTCGGGCCGCCTTTCGAAAGCTGGCCTGGGTGACAGCCAGCAAGGGGAAGGCGGCCCCATGTCTTGGATTCTTGAGAGCCGGACGGGCTCGTAATTTTTTCAGAAGGGCCAGGGGAAGCCGGCTAGGCTACCCATGGCTATTTACTCCGACATTCATACAGAGAGGGGAAAGAGGCAGTGGAAGGTGAGAATACCAGCAGGCTCCACAACAACAATAGATACCATGACACCATGTCAAGCATATGTAGTTCTTGATAGACAAAACCTTTACCAAAATAAGATAAACCTTAGTGTACTAACAACACTAAAATTTTGGATATTAGCTGCCAACCATGACTATGTGATATCTGCCCAGGTAAAAAAGTATGTAAGATATAACAAAAAGGGAGGCACACATGAATCATTTCTTCTGTTGGAGGCAAAGAATCTAAGGCCTTATACCTCTATCCCCAATTCTTTCTCTCTTTATCAGAATATAACTAAGAACCACTTCACAAATATGCATTCAGTATGGAACATAGGTCGCTGGAATATAAGCAAACAAAATAGTTGGCATACATAGAAACTAATCTACACATGGCTAAAACAAACAAATATCATAATGCAGAAAAAACTTGACTTTGAGAGAGAGAGAGAGAGAGAGAGTACACCTTCATCAAACTCTTCCTCAGGATTCTTCCTCTCCTCTCTCTTTCTCAGATCTGCACATCATGTTTAAAAAATAAAGAAATCGAAATCAGATTACCAGAGAACTGGGGGGATCAAGAGGTAGGGGGGTGGGCGGTGTGAGGACGTGCAACCTGGATTGGGGACAGGGGACGACGACCGGTGAGCAACGACCATCAGTCATGGCCGGCGACGCTTCTCCACTCCACGACAACGCGAGCGACGCCTAGAGCTCTGGCATCACGGTCCTGCCTCCAGCTCTGTTCTTCTCACCCTCTCATGCTCCTGCACACCCATCATTAAAACCAAACGCAGAAACCCTAACTGCAAAATATAAATTAATTTAAGGAGATAGGAATTAGGAGAAGGAGCTTACACATGGGAGGAGTTCAAACCCCTTCTTTCTTGTAGAGATCGAGCCCCCACTGACCGCGAGGTCGGCCCTCTCCCGTCCGCCGCCACACCTCCCTCTCGTCTTCCTCTCAGATCAAGCCACCACCGACCGCGAGGTCGACCCTCTCCCGTCCGTCGCCACACCTCCCTCTCCTCTTTCTCTCTCCTGCGCCGGTCGTCAGGGGAGAGCACGTTATGTTTCAGTAAGCACATATTTTTGTCAGAACCATATGCTAATACCAAGCAATGTGAGCTGTTTATTATGTTGGAAATCTGTTTCTTATCTACTCTAGCAATTTATACCAGATGGCTATATAATATGAAGAACATTAGATCTTATGCCCTTGAGCATTCCTTCATGAGTGATATCTCATCAATATATCTTAACATGTTTAGACCTTCATCAATAAATCTCCCAGAAATAATAACTGGATGCAACCTCCCTCTAGGTCAAGTGAAAATATATTTTTATTGAAGTACACAAACAAAAAATGCGCATATATTTCTATTGTTACAATTGGCCAACCTGCATCTTAAAAATTAAAATGCAGAAAAAAACATGAACGTGAGAAAGAGATGATTCACCCCTTCCTTTTTCGTCAAGCTCTTTCATAAGATATTTCTCCCCATTCCTATCTCAGATCTGAAATTCCACAAGATTATTTCTCTTCTTTTCTAGCTCAGATCTGAAAAAAACACAAACTGAAAAATCAAAATCATAGAATCAGAGAACTGAGATAATAACTTGGGGAGGAGGGGGGAGCAACCTAGATTGGGGATGGCGATGATGGACGACGAGTCCTCCACTCCACCATGACGCGAGCGCCGCCAGGAAGTCCTGCTACTCTGCTCCCACCGCCCACCGCCATCCTCCTCTGCTCCTCCATGCCCACCATGAAGACCATGTTGGCCCTGCTCTCCCATGGCGGCGTCCCTCCTCTCCATCTCTCTCCTGCAGATCAAATCGAGCGCCGCCGCCACCGCCCTTTGCTTGCAGGTTGCCATTGCCGCTGGAGAAATTCGCCTCTGCGTCCGCACGCCTCTGATCCGCTGGATTTGGGATGAGGAGGGATGGACTGGTGAAGGGGATGAGGAGCTAGGGAGGCGGCTACGGGGTGGAGAGGAGTGGGGGGTGAGGTGGGGAGGCGAAGCAGCTCTTCTCTGGCCGCTGCCAGGCGGGGAGGCGGAGCTGCTAGCGGCGGCGGCTGAAGCGAGAGAAGGAGACGAGAGGAGTTGCTGTGTGATGGCTAGAGAGCGCTGAGCGGGGAAGGAGGGACGCGGGGGACCGCTCCGACCCGGCCGCCCGCCATGGGGTTGCCGCCGAGGCGCGCGAATGGAGGAGGCGGCGCGCGGATGGAGGAGGAGGCGAAGAGGCGGCGCGGATGGAGGAGGAGGCGAGGACGCGACTAGGGTCACGCTCTGGCTCCTGCCTGCGCTGCCTGCCTTTTTGGCCCGCTGGAAAGACCAAAATGCCCTTGGCCCGCTGAAAAGACTAAAATGCCCTCGGCGGGGTGCAGAATTTACAAGCGGTGGCATAGCGATTATATGGGGCGACATGGAGGGCGCGGTTCTGCCTAGCACTTTATGAGGGTTTATATGTTCAACTATGAAGTCTTCTAGATTGTACATATGAAAAAATCTGATAAAATATAGATGATATCCAACGGCCAATAGTATACAGATTTACCATCTCTACACCGTCGGATTTGCTTCATCTAACAACCATCTTTCAAAATTATCCGCACACTATATAGGGTATAGATATGCAATTCAAATGGCAGACACAAATTCAAATTACATGCTTTAAGTCTAAATCATAAAGTTCCAATGTATCACAAAAGGAGCCATTTTACCAACGCAAATAGATTAACACATTACCAACGAGATGAACACCTAGGAGGGATATATTATACATAAAGATGGTTTTACACAAGTATTATAGAGTAGTGTATAAGAGTTTGTACATACAATTGTCATATAGATAATCTAAAATATACTTTCATACATGGAAGATGCTATGAAGCGAGGAACGTGCCACACCCAAGCAAGGAAGCGAAGGGGATCGATGAAAAGCTTTCTCTCCTCCGAGATCCGTTGTGAAACCCCATGCTCCCCCTGCTTCTTCAGCCGTGTACTTCATCGACGGCGCCCGTTTCTTCCAACTCCATTCCTCCCGACCGAGGATGGAGGCGTGATGCGGCGAGCCAAGGGAGATTCTTTTTTTTTTGAGGAAAACATATGTACACAAACTACTCCTGAGCCAACATAGGGTCGGCAGCTAAAGCTGCAGCCAAATCATCTGGGACGCCCGCCACTATCTATACGTCGTCCTAGGTTCTAGCTCGAGCGGCTAGGAGGTGGGCCATGTTGTTTTGGCTCGTGCTCGTGTAATTAACCTGGGCAGCACTGAATTTTGCCAGCTCCATCTTAATGTCGACGATCGCGGGGTACCAAGCAGAGAGGTTGCTTGCACCCGGGCGCAGCTCATTTGGTAGGAAGGTGCAGTCTATTTCAGCAGTGATTGGCCCCCTGTACAAATTCAAAAGGGCATGCAGTCCAGCATGTAGGGCTATCGCCTCGGCTTCCTCCACTGTGGCACAGTTGGCGATCTGCTTGGACAGTGAGAAGATGACCTCTCCCCTGTGGTTACGCGCAATCGCACCCGCATGGGACATGCCGGTGTTAGCCAGGAACGCCGCTGTCCGTGTTCAGTTTAATGGTGCCAGCAACTGGGGGACACCACTGATTAGAAGTGGCTTTCCCAATGTTCTCTATTATCATACTGGCTGTAACTAACTGGGGATCCGAGGTGGTTCGCCCGACCAAAGTCTTCACTGCTACCACCTCCTTTTGTTTCATTTTTGGAGGCTCCTTATCCACTGCACTAGTGCAACTGATTTCCTCCTCGTATTATTTCAAGAAGAGCGCTGATCGGGTAATTTGCTCCTTCCCTGTGTTGTGGATACAGTCATCTCGGAGGAACTAGCAACGCCACAGGAGGAGGATTTTTGCTCTCATCTCGGCACTGCAAGGGATAAGTAGGTTCTGTAACCAATCTGTCCCCGTGTGTTTGAACTGCATCTTGCTAGGTAGAGCCCAGACATCTCTCATTTTATCCCTCAGTGCCTTGCTTTTTGTGCAGGCTACAACTGCATGGTATTCATCTTCTTCTTCTCTGCCACATATGGTACACCTGCTGTCCAACTCCAGCGTCCGTCTCCATTTATTCTTCCACGTAGCTAGAGTGTTAGTTGCAACTCTCCATCCGAGGATTTTAACTTTTTCTGGCACATTTGCTTTCCATATCGAATCCCAGATGCTGCGATCATCCGCACCATTTGTTGAGGTAGAAGTTGGGTGGTTCACTTGGTTTTGGAGTGAAACCGCCAATCTATATGCACTCCTGACTGTGAAGGAACCGGATTTCTCGAAGTGCCTAAGCCAGTACATCTTCAGTATGCGACCTAGGCAGCTTGATATTACAGATAGCCTCTGCATCAAACGGATAAAATAATTGATATATCAGGTCTGAGTTCCATCCACTGTCGTCGGCCAACATCAATTGGTTCACCCATCTCAACCTAGATCGCCGGATGAAATTAGCAGGCTCGAGCCCCTCCTCCCTTGGGATCCAATTGTCTCTTTTGATATGAACCTTCTCTCCGTTTCCAATCCTCCAGACTAGCCCTGCTTTTAGGAGTTGCAGTCCATGCTCGATCCCTCGCCAGACGGGAGAGGCGTCTGAAGCAAAGACAGTGTCAATCAGCTCACCGTGTGGGTAGTCCTTGGCCTTCAAGACTCGTGCACATAGAGACTCTGGTCTTTGCAGCAGTCTCCAAGCCTGTCTGGCCAGCAAGGCTTGGTTAAAGTGATTCATATCCTTGAAGCCTATGCCGCCCCCTCTCTTCGGTTTGACCATTCAATCCCATGACATCCAGTGCACTTTCCGATGTCCATTTTCCTCTCCCCACCAAAACTCCCAGATTAGTTTCTCATACTTATCACAGAATCCCTGGGACATCTTAAACACACCCATGCAATACCTGGGGAGAGCTTGCGGGACTGATTTTACTAAAGCTTCTTTAGCAGCAAAAGACATGAATCTGTCAGACCAATCCTAGCATCTCTTTATAAACCTTTCCATGATCGGTTGGAAGGACGAATCCTTCATGCGTCCTTCCGGGGTTGGGAGGCCCAAATACTTACTCTCAAAAGTGGCAGTTGAGAGCTGAAGGGTCTCTTTAACAACAAGTTGTGTAGACTCTGGGCAAGTATCGCTAAAAAGGATTGAGCATTTGTTGTTGCTTAACAGTTGACCCGAGCCCTTCTGAAATTTGTCAAGCGTCTTCATAATGCATTCAGCCTCCTCTCTGCATGCCTTAAAAAAGAGCAGGCTATCGTCGGCAAATAATAGGTTCGAGATCCCAGGGTACCACTCTGCCAAAAAAATATGAGTCTTATTAGAAAAATCTAACAAGGTATCATATTATTCATTGACTAGAAAAGTGCCCGTGGGTTGCTACTGGCTTGAACTAAAAATAAACTATACACAAATTTTTATACAACAAAAGATCGTATTTATATTACATAATAGTTTTTGTAACAATTCTGTCATGGAAAGTTTTTCAAATCCATTTACGACACACAGATTGTAGCACAAACATAGTAGTAATTTTTCTTGAGACGAAACCGTAGAAGAATCGTTCTACGGTATTTTCACTAAATTAATTATGTACAAGAAAATAAAAAATAATTCAACCAATACGGTATTTTCATTAAATTAATTATGTACAAGAAAATACAAAATAGTTCAACCAATACGGTATTTTCATTAAAATAATTTTGTTTATTCCCTAACATTCATTTTTAATTAAGTTTTCCAACAAAACAGCAGCGCATGATGTATCATGTTTCCGGCCTTCGTTTTCTTTGTTTTTGTTTTTTCCGACTGGTCGTGTGGCACACACTTCTTCAAGCGCAATATAGTTTAAATGAAATACTAGCGGTTAATCATACCTCCTTATCCACCGGTATAAATTGTAGATACAATTCCCCATTACACACACATTCCCTTTGTCCTTAAGTCTTTGGCTGTTAACTGCAAACAAGACTATGGCTTTTACCTCGTCAATTATCTATAACTGGAGGCTTAAACGGAATCAATATGATTGATCTAAGCCATATAGATTATACACGGCAACAAAGTTAACTTGGGAGTAAATATCATAGTTTGTAAATCGGACGGAATAGCCGGACCTAAAAAAATACAATTCCATTCAAACCAAACCATAACCTGGTGTATGAAATTTGACATCTTACTTAAGCATGCAGTTGTTTCATCAAAAAACCATATAGATGATACACCATGCCAAAGTTAACTTCGGAGTAAATTTCATAGTTTGTAAATCAGACTGAATAGCCGGACCTAAGAAAAATTAAATACAGTTCCATTCAAATCAAACCATAACTTGGAGTATGAAATTCGACATCTTACTTAAGCATGCAGCTGCTTGATTTAACGTTGGAGTAAATTTCATAGTTTCTAAACCAGACTAAATAGCCGGACCTAAGAAAAAGAAATACAGTTCCATTCAGATTAAGCCATAACTTCGAGTATGAAATTAGACATCTTACTTAAGGATGCAGCTACTTGATCTAAAAACCATGTAGACGATGCACCACAACAAAGTTAACTTTGGAGTAAATTTCGTAGTTTGTAGATCAGACTGAATAGCCGGACCAAAGAAAAATAAATATAGTTCCATTCAAATCAAACCATAACTTGGAGTATGAAAATTGATATCTTACTTAAGCATGCAACTGCTTGATCTAAAAACCATAGACATGATGCATCACAACAAAGTTAATTTGGAGTAAATTTCATAGTTTGTAGATCAGACTGAATAGCCAGACCTAAGAAAAATATATGAAATGTACAGTTCCATTCAGATCAAACCATAACTTGGAGTACGGAAATCGACATCTTACTTAAGAATGAGTGATGCCCGTTCATAACAGCTGCTAACGGAGTTGTTCATTCGAATGTGACGAAGTATGTGCCCAAAACTCAAATACAAATTTTGTTGCGAGGAAACCTTACATTGACATCTACCATTGGATGACCTTTGTATGGTGCCTCCACAAAGTAAACATCATAGCCTGCTTTTTGTAAATGAGAAAAAAATAAGAACCCTATCATTATGAATTTACACTTTCAAATAAAACCGCACATTATTGAAAAATCAACAACAAAAGCACCAATTTTTTTTCCTAATTGGCCCCGAAAGTATGTGTTTACTGTTGATATGTAGGTACTAAGAAAAAACATGCCAAACTTCCACTAATCAATGATTAAAGGATTACAGACAACCATTAAAGCACACGACCTTGACAAACTAAAAGATTGAGATATGACTTAGTAGGCTATTTATTATATTCCAAGCAAACTCATAAGAACCATAAATATAAACTCTCTTCCGTCAAGGGTCATCTTAAATGCATTTTGTAGGATTGGGAGTATAGTGACCAGAGGGGGTGGGGCGAATGCGAGACTAATAATTTCGATGCAATATAGAGAAAGTAATACTACAATAGGAATACCGAAACTACATAAGGGCGGGCACACGAAGATAAATAGGCTCAACTTGAAAGACTATGCCAAACATTCAATGAAAGCAATGATAATCTTTTCTAGTATACTGACAAAGCATTTTTCACAGTAACAATGGTAACACAGAAAGGGAATAGGACAAAGATAAACAATATGAGCAAGCCTGATCATGAAAGAAAAGTAATCTATTGAGAGATGTTCATCAAACAATAGCTCCACTAAATAACAAAGTAGCACCAGATGATTAATAGATGTGCATACAAACAGATAACTTTGAGTGCAACGAATTGAAACACAACGAACACTACACGCATGGAACATATAACGAACAGAGTTAGATAAATGCTCGCAATTATCTATCAGGACACAGAGCATAGAAGATATACTACTGACACTACACCACGACACTCAAAGCAGCGTCGAACAATCTATCGGCATAGGTCACCTAAGGCAACACATTTAGTGTCGACAAAGACCGTTGCTGACAGAAAAGAGCTATCACCTGTAGTCCTAGCTGGAAAGGTCTTTGCCTGTAGAGAAATCTATGCCGACATATAGTATTCCACAGTAGGTGAGGTCTACACCGACAGACATTTCTACACCTATAGATAGTTTTATTCCGACAGTTCATCTGAATGTGCTATTCTGACAGATATTTCTACTCTATTGCTATGCCGACAGGTCATCTGACACTGAGCTATGCCGAGATTATGTGATTCCCAATACTTTTGCCGCCACACTTGCTATCAGGCTTCTACATTTCAGCACACATGTAAAAGCACCACAAATTAACACAAAATTAACTTCATAATATTCAATTCATGTTAAGTACACGATAAATAACATTCAATTCATCACAAGACATCATTGGTCAATGCATTCGTTCAACATATGTAGAAGACCATTATTTTTCTTCTCTCAAGTTATCTACCACCATTAAGGAAATACACAAGTCAAACATATAGGATGTGGTCTGTTACAGAATATGATGGCAAAATTACTAAGAAACTAATTGTTCGATCATTTGAATACTACAAACTATTATGGAAGAGACACTACTAGGAGAAAGGCTACCATCAACGTGGGTAAATTGGCTACTAGTAGCGCGGGTCCCCACGCTAGTAGTATCGCGCTACAGCTAAAAGTTAGTAGTGGCATGGATAAACCCGTGCTACTACTAACATTTTAGTAGTAGCATGGGTGCCACCTATGCTACTACTATTTCGCACCCATGCTACTACTAGTAGTAGCGCATCTACAGTACCACACGCTTCTAGTATACTAAATACTAGTAGCGCTCTATTTCCCCCCACGCTACTATTAACTAATTAGGAAATAAAAAAATCTATCAATTCCATTTTATGCATACAAGTCTCATAACTAAAACAAGCCCAAATTTGTAATAAACCAGCAGCATTACACATCATTACAAATCCAAGATTTATAGTAAACCAGGAGCATTAGAGCATATCCATACATCTACACTTCTTGCCTAGTCACTTATTTCCAGCTAGTGCAAACACAGTTGAAAGCAAACAAAAATGCATAAAAACACCTAACAGTGGCATTCTATCCCTCCAAATGATCTGCTCCCTCTCCATCCTTGCAATCTTCTTCTCCCTTATGTCCTTCTCCCATTTATGAATCCAAGATTTCTGTACAGAGCAAAGAACAAATTAAATTAAATTTCAATAGACATATATTTCCTTGCATGTTGTGTTGTACAGTAGCTACGGGAATAAATATACCAAAACGAAAAAGTTAGTGATTTCTATTAACAAGAGATCGCCTATGTAATAGCTACAAACAAATGAACCTGCTACACCAACTCATATCATGTCTTACATTGATATTCTCCACGTGTTACACATATACAACATCAACTATTTGTCATAAAGTATTTTTCAATGACTAATTGGATTCTTTAAACTTCTATGGGAAAGAAAGATGACATGGCCTTGCTTGCTGCTAACCTGAATGGATGAAAGGGACATGCTTTGGAGTCTGGAGTACTTTGGAATGAATTTGAGAGTGTCACTTATAGCACTGGATGCCACCAGTTATTTTCAGTAATGTAACTGCAGTAATCGATAATCTCACTAACCTCTGTGACTTTCTTTGACTGCCGATTATAAGAGTTGTCATCAGTCGTAAACATTTCCATCTGAGATGGGCTTAAGCCGTAGAGGAACTGAGGAACATTCTTGTAATTATCCATTACTGCAAGAAGGTTAAAAATAAAGCTTTAAAGCCACACATAAAATAATTGGCATGGAAAGCATTAGGGATAAAGTACTGTTGCTTATCGGCTCACCATAAAAAGATAGAAACTGCTACAATTTGTAAGCATGCATAGGTGTTTCATATGAGAGCATTTTACGTTAAGAGTTTGATGAGACAATACCACCTAGGAAGATAAAACATGGACATAGCATGTCTGGCACTTATGCATAGTCAACTTGCAAATGACTACCATTTCTCCCCTGCGGGTTTCCTTCAAAAAAAAACTTCTGCGGCTTCTTAACAACCACCAGGCAGTAAAATTGCCCTATGGATACATATTTTCCTACCATTTGGTAGACAATATGAAGATGATATATTGTGCATGTCTGGCGAGGCGAGGAGCCGGACATGCTACAAACTATGCATCCACAAACTACATTAATCTACATGCGGAAAAATAGGAAGAGAGTTAAGGCAAGCAAGTTATTACGCACCTGTCAACAGTGTCATTGTTGTGGTCGATCGCGGTCTCTCTCTCTCTCTCTCTCTCAAATGCATTTCATCGAGTAACTCAAGAAAATATGCTATTCTGCTGCTATTCTACTGAATCTGCTATTCTTCTGCTGCTTACCCAAAATATGCTCACAACTCGACAACATCTAGAGTAGCTCCCAGGCCTCAACCTGCCAAAAGCAACGACGGCCACAGTTGAAACATGCATGCATCAATACAACAGTACTACCCTTTTACATTACAATAAACATTGATTTTGGTTCATCACAAGACAAGATAGTGTGTGTTCATAAACGTTGATTTTGAACCTTTCATTATTGAACCTGGGTTATCTGCTGCCAAAGCTTCACTAAAGAATGGTACACTAAAGAACTCAAGCACAACATGGCTCACTTAAGTTCAGTTAGCAGATGGCCTGGATGGGATTAGTGAAGACAAATGGCTACGTCGCTGCTGGCGGAGTTGATGCAATCAAACTAGAATTACAGAATGATGGCCGTAATGCAAATGTAGACGCAGAATGCATGAACCTGGGTATTTCCTAGAAGTGAGACCAAATCTTTGATCCACAAGTCAATATCAACTTCCATGTGAACAAATGTGTCAGCATTGTTATGAACAAAAGTGATCACACCGGAACATCATAAATCAGTTGTGGGCTTACTTTCTATCTTCTGTCCTGAAAAAGAACTCTGTTTGAGAATCATAGAAATGAGAATTTGTTCAAATTTTTGAGTTGTCTACAATAAGTAATTGCTAGGATTATTTGCACATAACTTTGAAATAAAATCGTGTCTGCCCTTTCCTACATGCTCTCGATTCATCTATAGTCTATTTAAGTACTCAATGCTCTTAGTTCATCTATCTATAGGCCACTAAACTTTTCACAGACCTAGCATAAATATTCACATCCATTAGTATATGCAAGAACAACAGATGCTCGGTGATTGTCATCGCCAACAAATTGAGAGTATAGCATGCCATTTCGCCCCCATTATTTGTTTTTCCAAGGAAATGCCCTTTTCTAGTAAAACTATGTGGCTGACAGCATGTTATCTGCATATACTATCATGAAAACATGCAATTTCATTTTTAATATATATTGGATGTGTGAATATTGCCTGACGAGACCGAAGATCAGCACTACGCGGAAGCTAGGTGTTAGGACCAAGAGTGTATCGACCAGCGACGGGTGAATGGGAGATTCAAAAATTCTTTCGAAACTTTGAATCGAAACCAAACACCGCAGCGGAATAAACTCAGTAGATAAAACAACAAAGATAAAAAGGTAGAGCTGGACCAAAAGATAAGGTACGGAGAGGACTAAGCAAAGCTTTCAAGGAAAGATAATATGATAGTCCGAGAATAGTAACTCACAACTTTTACTATGACAATGATAACACAGTATGCTAACAGACAAAATAGCATGGGAGAGAGAACAACAATAACAATTATGAACAAAAATCCTAACAAATGTATTAGGGAATGAATATCAACGAAAACACAGATTGAGATGGAGACAATGAATGAATGTATGAATGAGAGAATTGCATACAGAACAGATAAGGTCACAGAAAAATAAACATGGTACAAATATGAGGAGATGATAATGATGACTATCAAACCATAGAACACTAAAGATAAACTACTGAATGTATTGCCATAGACACTAGTGCAGAACCGGGATTTAGCACCGGTTCGTAAGGGCCTCTAGTGCCGGTTCTGTAACTGTCACTAAAGGGTGGGGACTAAAGGTCCCCCCTTTAGTACCGATTCGGCACAAACCGCCACTAAAGTGCCACCACGTGGCACGAGCCAGGCCTGGGTGGCGGGAGACCATTAGTACCGGTTGGTAACACCAACCGGTACTAAATGTTGGGGGGGGGGGGTTGGTTTTATTTTTTATTTTTCCTTTAATTTTGTGTTTTCAATTTAATTTACAGATTGTTTTTACATTATAATGAGTTGTTAAATCATTAGGTGAAAGTAGCGCAGATTAGTTTCGACTAGATGCATGGATATGGCATATACTTGATAACTTAGCTAGGATCCATCCAGTTGAAACTAATATGCGGTTTCTTTCATAAATGATATATTAACTCATCATCATCATCATCATATTAATATAAAAACTATTGCATCATATCATCATCAACAACAGTATACTAGCTAGCTCAAAATCATCATATATAGTCGTCATTACCTATTTAATCATCATAGTCATTACTGCTATCTAATCACCACCAACACTAGCTTAAAAAAACATTCACTTGTACTAGAAGCAAATATATCATCGAGTTCAACATGGTCATGAGATTATAAGCGTTCGTAAGACCACAAAAGCAAATCACTCTTTGAGATTAAGTTCAGGACGAAGAACACGGACATGAGAGGACAAATACTAAGAGCATGAACTAGCTAATCACTCCTGCTGCTCTCTCTAAGGTAAAATAGCATAGAACATGTATAGCTATCTTGATTCATCATATTGGAGCATGCAGATGAACATGTCTCCTAATCGTGGGCCGCGCTTCTGATTGCTGCCCCCTAGTACTTCTCTGCGATCGTTAACAATTTTGCTCCAATCTTTCACTATTAAGCATTCCTCGCTTTTAGAAATCCTGAATGCACTCATGTGCATTGTAGGATGTCTTGACCCTAAGTTAACCATTGACATGCGACCTATAGTACCGATCCACTGAGGCACAACTGTCATCGGGAGTCCCTGTTAAAGAACATCGTATAGTAACATTACTTCACAATGAAGTTTAGATTAAAAATAATGTATGCAAAAGATGCACTGAGGACAAATAGTAAAAATCTTACCATCTTTCCTAAATAGATGTGACCGTAGTTCAGTACGATCACTATTGGTCGTACGTTTTGAGTGCTAAGATTTTCAAATTCAGCAAAATAATTTGTCTTGATAGCATCAAGATCCTTAAGCCATGAAACATAATTACTTATCTCCTTGCAGTTTAGTTCAGCCCCGGGATAGTGGACGGTCCTATCTACCAAGCGCCGGACATGTTTGCTTGAATGGAAATAAGCTGTCAATAGAAATTAGTTGTCAACTATTTTTGAATAAACAATATCGAAGACATAATATGGTTGAGAAAACTCACATAATGGTAGAACTGGAGGCGTCTGCACATCGACCCAAATGTCTCTATTACCTTCAATATCATCTTCGGGACGAATATCAAAGGTGATAAACATATCAGGCTCAAATGCATAAACCTTGTATATTGCTTACCAAGTTTTGCATTCAAAATAGGTGTAGGTGTCTGCATTGTATAATTTGACGTTGAAGGTATAACCATGCTCGATCTTCAAGTAACTCTCTTTACCTTCATAGTTTTGTTACGACTGAAACCTATCTTATCCAAAACAAAAATTCTTGCATGGCAGGGGATACGCTATTAGAATAGTGAAAATTTAAAATTATAAGTTGAAGCAAATGAAGCATAAGTCATGCTTAATTACGAAAAAATATTTGTCGTTGTGACGACTTACTGTATCCACTTCGAAGGTCTCATTCAGCTTGATGCTGAAGCGCCTATCATCAACTAGGACATTTCTGTCACACAGGCCGCGCTGGTCTTCGCAGTATTCGCACAAAATGAAATTGTTTTCGTCGTCGGACAACATTTGCTATGTTCATAGGTGAAACATTAAACACTTATTAATTCAACTAATTCAACTAGTTCTATTAATTAATTCAACTAGTTTAACTAATTCAACTAGATAATCAAATCTCATATACCTAAAAATAAAGTAGGTAGTTCTATAGAGTAAATTTTAATTAGATGATTAAATCTCATATACCTAAATTTAATGAATATCTAATTCATTTAACATTAATATATCTAATTCATCTATTAATTCAACTTGTTCTATTAATTCAAATAGTTCAACTAATTCAACTAAGCACTTACTAAAAATCAACTAGTTCTATTAAAAATAAACTAGTTCTATCTAATTCATCTAAAATTTGACATTAATCTAACATTCTTATCTAGCTAATTCATCTAATTTCGATCATCTAATTAACAATTTGACATGCATTAATCTAATTCATTTAGCTAGCTAAAACTTTGACATTAATGTAAAAACAGAAAAAATAGAAAAGAAGTAAAAAAAAGTGTGTGTGTGTGTGTGGGCGCGCGTGTGTACGTGTGTGTGTGTGTACGATCGGCCGGGCTCAACCGGCGCGGTGACCGGGCAGCGGCGGGAGACGTACGGCGACGACGGGGCGGCGGCGCGAGACGTACGGGGATCGACCGGCGCGGCGACGGGGCGGCGGCGCGAGACGTACTGCGACGACGGGGATGGCGATGATGCGTTGGGGCGTCGATGGGGACGGGACGGCGACAGCGCACGGCGGGGGCGGCGACGGGGACAGCGACGGGCGACGGCGTGGGACCGGGGCGGCGTACGGGCCGGCGCCGATGTCGAAAGAGATTGGAGAAGTGGGAGATGAAACTAAATTTTTTTGAAGTGTTGTATATATAGGATGGACCTTTAGTACCGGTTGGAGCCACCAACCGGTACTAAAGGTCAAATTTGGCCAGGCCAAACGGCAGCAAGCGACCCCCTTTAGTACCGGTTCGTGGCTGAAATCGGTACTAAAGACCCGACTTTAGTACCAGTTGGAGCCACGACCCAGTACTAAAGGTGGTGCGCTCCCATCCCGCGGTGCACAAAGTTTAGTCCCACCTCGCCGAGCGAAGGGCAACCACACTGGTTTATGAACCCAGCCGCGGCTACTCCTTCGAGCTCCTCACTAAAGCAGGCTTGTGGGCCTAACTTTCTCGCGCTGCCGTATGAGCCTGCTAGGCCTTATGGGCCTGCATATCCACGCCCAAGGCTGAGTAGGCCCACTGGGCAGCGCCGAAATATATTTTATATAGTTTTTTCTTTTCTGCTTTATATATTTTTCTTCTATTTATTTCTGAGTAGTTTTTTGCTGTATTTAGAGTTTCTTTGTGAATATTTTAAATAGTTTAAATTTGAATTATTTGAAATTTGTGTGAATCACTAGTTTGTGAATAAGTTAACTTCAAAAATAATTTTTTTTCAGTGATTATTTATACTTATGTTTAATATTAGTGTGTTTTATCATTATATTCAAATTGATAATACGTCTAGAGTTGTAATAAGTTATTAAAATTTTGAATTGCAGGTGTAACAGATGAGTTTTCTTTCGAAACCTTGATACTTCGAAAGAGATTGTCCAGTTTGTACACGAAATGCATCCAGTTTTTGCCATGACCCTCTCAAGCTATGCGGGTGAAATGATGACACCATGCCAAGTTTCAACCTTTTCAGAGTTTATTTGTAGTGTTTTTCAATTTCAGGGCCATTTAGCTCAAAACAAATCAATAAATGCATTAAAAATAGGAAATTTTGTCAGAAAGGGTTGAAAGTTGATGACGTGGCTTTGAATGGTGCATGCCGAGGCACAAAAAAGTCCGGAATTGTATTAAGTTATTAAAATTTTGAATTATCGGTGGAACAGATGAGTTTTCGTTTGAAACCCTGATACTTCGGAAGAGATTGTCCATTTTGTACATGAAGTGCATCCAATTTTTGTCGTGACCCTCTCTACTTTTTTGCACATGCTATGTGGGTGAAATGATGACACCATGCCAAGTTTTGACCTTTTCAGAGTTTATTTGTAATGCTCTTCAATTTCGGGGCCATTTAGCTCAAAACAAATTAGTAAATGCATTAAAAATAGCAAATTATGTCAGACAGGGTTGAAAGTTGATGACATGGCTTTGAATGGTGCATGTTGACCGCAAAAAAGTCCGGAGTTGTAATAAGTTATTAAAATTTTGAATTGCCGGTGTAACCGATGAGTTTTCGTCTGAAACCCTGATACTTCGAAAGAGATTATCCAGTTTGTACACGAAGTGCATCCAGATTTTGCCGTGACCCTCTCTACTTCTTTGCACATGCTATGCGGGTGAAATGATGACACCATGCCAAGTTTCAACCTTTTCAGAGTTCATTTGTAGTGCTTTTCAATTTCAGGGCCATTTAGCTCAAAACAAATCAGTAAATGCATTAAAAATAGCAAATTATGTTAGAAAGGGTTGAAAGTTGATGACGTGGCTTTGAATGGTGCATGCTGAACGCAAAAAAGTCCGGAGTTGTAAAAGGTTATTAAAATTTTGAATTGCCGGTGTAACAGATGAGTTTTCGTCCGAAACCCTATACTTCGAAAGAGATTGTCCAGTTTGTACACGAAGTGCATCCAGTTTTTGCCATGATGCTCTCTACTTTTTTGCACATGCTATGCTGGTGAAATGATGACACCATGCCAAGTTTCAACCTTTTAAGAGTTCATTTGCAGTGCTTTTCAATTTCAGGGCTAAGTTTCAACCTTTTCAGAGTTCATTTTGCACATGCTAAGTCAGGAGAGAGTGAGGGGCTGCCGGCGGGGGAGGACTGGCGTGGGGGGATTGAGGGGGGAGACCAAGTGAGTGTCAGTGTGAGTGGAGAGAGGATAGATTGAGGGTGTAAACATGTAAAAATATACATCAAAAATACATTGATCATCAATGATCTTTTTTTGTACAATCTGAATTGTCAATATGAGTCCTCAACGGTTTAGAAACAAGTAAAGACTCATATTATGGCCACAAATTCTATACATAGGGTTCAATGAAGACCAAGTTCTTGTGATAGTTTGAGAAGTAACATATTTAAGGTGGTAAAAACCCTGTTAGGGGAGCGAGGTGGGACTAAAAACAGCCTGCCACAACCTCTTTAGTACCGGTTCATGCCAAGAACCGGTACTAAACGGGCTGGTCGGGCCCCAGCCTGACAACAGCTAGCCACTACCTCTTTAGTACTGGTTCGTGGCATGAACCGGTACTAAAGGTTCGCCACGAGCCGGTACTAATGAGCGCCGACCACCTAGCCGTTGGAACCGGCACTAATGGTCACATTAGTGCCGGTTCAGTTGCTAACCGGGACTAATGTGCTTCACATTAGGCCCTTTTTCTACTAGTGAGAGTAGAATGGACCAATGGTGCTCGATGGGGAGATAAGGATTTGATAGAACAGTTCGCCCTTTTACGAAAGAACTACGTTTGGTTGGAGGGACTTGTGATTGGACACAAGAGCAAACCTCTCCCCGTCCTATTCTCCTTAAACCCGAAGCTGATTGGACTTTGTTGAGTTCACTCGTGGTAGATACTTGTCGGCAATTGATGTCTACTATGCAACTTATTCTTGTAGACTCGTATTGGGCCTCCAAGCATAGAGTTTTGTAGGACAACAACAATTTTCCCTCAAGTGGATGACCTAAGGTTTATCAATCCGTGGGAGGCGTAGAATGAATATGGTCTCTCTCAACAACCCTGCAACCAAATACAAGAAATCTCTTGTGTGCCAAACACACCTAATATAATGGAAAATTGTATAGGTGCACTAGTTCGTCGAAGAGATGGTGATAAAAGTGTAATACGGATGGTAGAAATATATTTTTATAATCTGAATAAATAAAAATAGCAAGGTAGCAAATAGTAAATGAGCACAAAAATGGTATTGCAATTCTTGAAAATGAGACCTAGGGTCCGTACTTCCGCTAGTGCAATCTCTCAACAATGCTAATATAATTGGATCATATAATCATCCCTCAACGTGCAATGAAGAATCGCTCCAAAGTTCCTATCTAGCGCAGAACATAAGAAGAAATCGTTTGTAGGGTACGAAACCACCTCTAAGCTATTTTTTCCGATCGATCTATCCAAGAGTTTGTACTAAAATAACACAAAAGAATTTCAGATTCATAATACATAATCCAATACAAAGAACCTCAAATAGTGCCCCAAGATTTCTACTAGAGAAACAAAAGACAAGAACGTGCATCTACCCATATGCATAGATTACCCCAATGTCAACGTGGGAATCCGCGAGTTGAATGCCAAAACACATATCAAGTGAATCAATATGATTCCCCATTGTCACCACGAGTATTCATATGCAAGACATATATCAAGTTCTCTCAAATCCATAAAAGTATTCAATCCGATAACAACGAAATCTCAAAGGGAAAAACGCAATTCATCACAACAAGATAGAGAGGGGAAACACCATATGATCCGACTATATTAACAAAGCCCGTGATACATCAAGATCGTGACATCTCAAGAACACGAGAGAGAGAGAGATTAAACACATAGCTACTGGTACAAACCCTCAGCCCCGAGGGTGGACTACTCCCTCCTCATCGTGGTGGCCGCCGGGATGATGAAGATGGCCACTGGTGATGGTTTCCCCCTCCGGAAGTGTGTCAGAATGGGGTCTAGATGTGTTTTCGTTGGCTACAGAGCCTTGCGGTGGTGGAACTTCTGATATAGGGTTACCCCGAGGGTTTTTAGAATATTTGGTGATTTATATGGCAAAGAGGGGGAGCGGGAGGCCACCGAGGTGGGCACAACCCACATGGGTGCGCCTGGGCCCCAAGGTGTGCCCTAGTGGGTTGTGCCCCCCTCGGGGCACCCCCTGATGCTCCTCTGGCCCACTGGATGTCTCCTGGTCCATAAAAAATCGACAAAAAGTTTCGCGGTGTTTGGACTCCGTTTGATATTGATTTCCTGTGATGTAAAAGACAAGTAGAAAACAATAAGTGGAACTGGGCACTGGGTCAATAGGTTTGCTACCTCTTGAGCTTGCGTTGGTTTTTTGCTTGAAGAGGAAAGGGTGATGCAACAAAGTAGAGTAATTATTTCCCTTAGTTTTGAGAACCAAGGTATCAATCCAGTAAGAGACAACACACAAGCCACCGAATACCTACACAAACAAACACCAACTTGCACCCAACGCGATAAAGGGTTGTCAATCCCTTCACGGTTATTTGCAACGTGAGATCTGATATAGATGGATAAACGGTAAAGTGATATTTTTGGTATTTTTTTAATGAAACAGAGAGTAAAATATTGCAAAGAAAGTAAATAGGAAACTAAAATTGTAGACCGGAAACTTATATGATGGAAACTAGACCCGGGGGCCATAGGTTTCACGAGAGGCTTCTCTCAAGATAGAACATATTACGGTGGGTGAACAAATTACTACCGAGCAATTGATAGAAAATCGCAAAGTTATGATGATATCTAAGGCAATGATCATGAATATAGGCATCACGTCTATATCAAGTAGGCCGACTCCTGCCCGCATCTACTACTATTACTCCACACATCGATCGACTCCTGCCTGCATCTAGAGTATTAAGTTCATGAAGAACAAAGTAGCGCATTAAGTAAGATGACATGATGTAGCGGTATAAACTCAAGCTATATGATGAAAAACCCATCTTGTTATCCTCGATGGCAACAATACAATACGTGTCGGTTCCCCTTCTATCACTAGGATCGAGCACCGTAAGATTGAACCCAAAGCTAAGCACTTCTCCCATTGCAAGAAAAACCAATCTAGTTGGCCAAGCCAAATTGATAGTTCGAAGAGACTTGCAAAGATATCAAATCATGCATATAAGAATTTAGAGGAGATTCAAATAATATTCATAGATAAGCTGATCATAAATCCACAATTCATCGGATCTCGGCAAACACACCGCAAAAGAGTATTACATTGAATAGATCTCCAAGAATATCGAGGAGAACATGTGAGGAAGTCCTGGATTAGGGGGTGTCCGGATGGCCGGACTATACCTTCAGCCGGACTCCTGGACTATGAAGATACAAGATTGAATACTTCGTCCCGTGTTCGGAAGGGACTTTCCTTGGTGTGGAAGGAAAGCTTGGCGATACGGATATGTAGATCTCCTACCATTGTAACCGACTTTGTGTAACCCTAACCCTCTCCGGTGTCTATATAAACCGGAGGGTTTTAGTCCGTAGGACAATATACAGAACAACAATCATACCATAGGCTAGCTTCTAGGGTTTAGCCTCTCCGATCTCGTGGTAGATCTACTCTTGTACTACCCATATCATCAATATTAATCAAGCAGGACGTAGGGTTTTACCTCCATCAAGAGGGCCCGAACCTGGGTAAAACTTCGTGTCCCTTGTCTCCTGTTACCATCCGTCCTAGACGCATAGTTCGGGACCCCCTACCCGAGATCCGCCGGTTTTGACACCGACATTGGTGCTTTCATTGAGAGTTCCTCTGTGTCGTCGCCGTTAGGCTTGATGGCTTCTACGATCATGAATAGTGATGCACTCCATGGTGAGACCTTCCTCCCCGGACAGATCTTCGGCTTCGGCGGCTTCGCACTGCGGGCCAATTCACTTGGCCATCTGGAGCAGATTGAAAGCTATGCCCCTGGCCGTCAGGTCAGATTTGGAAGTTTAAACTACACGGCTGACATTCGCGGGGACTTGATCCTCGACGGATTCGAGCCACTGCCGAGCGCGCCGCACTGTCACGACGAGCATGATCTAGCTCTGCCGCCGAACAGTGCCCTGGAGGCCGCACCCGCATCGGCTTTGACCCTTAATTCGGAGCCAACTGCGCCGATCGAGGATGGGTGGTTGGACGCCGCCTCGGGGGCTGCAATCTCAACGGCGATCAAGCCGAGCACCATCCCCGCACTCCGCGAGACTCGCGACTCCAAGGAGCCGGACTCCTCTCCGGACTCCGAACCCTCCGCGCCCCTGCCGATCGAATCCGATTGGGTGCCGATCATGGAGTTTACTACCGCGGACATCTTTCAGCACTTGCCTTTCGGCGATATTCTGAAGACACTAAAGTCTCTATCTTTATCAGGAGAGCCCTGGCCGGACTATGGTCAGCAAGGTTGGGATACGAACGATGAAGAAATTCAAATCCCACCCACCACCCACTTTGTAGCCACTGTCGACGATTTAACCGACATGCTCGATTTCGACTCCGAAGACATCGACGGTATGGACGCCGATGCAGGAGACGATGAAGAACCAGCGCCTATTGGGCCCTGGAAAGCCACCTCGTCATATGACATATACATGGTGGACACCCCAAAAGAAGGAGATGGCGATGGAACAGCGGAGGATGACCCCTCCAAGAAACAGCCTAAGCGCCGGCGTCAGCGGCGCCGCTCAAAATCCCGCCAAAGAAAATACGGTGATTCCAGCATGGGAGATAATAATACTCCGGAGAGTGCCGAAGAAAACCCCCTCCAGCAAGATTCAGCACAGGAGGATGGAGAAGCCAGCCTTCATGAGAGAGCGGCAGACAGAGAGGTCGAGGACGATAATTATACGCCTCCCTCCGAAGACGAGGCAAGCCTCGACGATGACGAATTCATCGTGCCGGAGGATCCCGTCGAGCAAGAGCATTTTCAACACAGGCTTATGGCCACGGCAAGAAGCCTCAAGAAAAAACAGCAACAGCTTAGAGCTGATCAAGATTTGCTAGTCGACAGATGGACTGAAGTCCTTGCGTCCGAAGAGCATAAACTCGAATGCCCCTCCAAGAGCTACCCAAAGCGCAGGTTGCTACCCCGATTAGAGGAGGAAGCACTTAAACCTACATCACTAGCACTTGATACGGCCGACCGGCCACCTCGTGGCCGCGATAGAGAGGCCTCTCGGCCCTCCACTCAAGCCGCACCCCGTACCAAGGCACGAGAAAATGCGCTAGACCTGCGAGATATGTTGGAGGACAAGGTAAGGCAAACAAGATCGATCTACGGATCGCGTGGGCGCCCCACGACTCGAGACGGTAACCGTCACGCCGGACACAAATCCGGTAGGGCCGAACACAGTAGACAAAGCTCATTGGAGCTACGTCGTGATATAGCCCAATACAGAGGCGCCGCACACCCACTATGCTTCACAGACGAAGTAATGGATCATCAAATCCCCGAGGGTTTCAAACCCGTAAACATCGAATCATATGATGGCACAACAGATCCTGCAGTATGGATCAAGGATTATCTCCTTCATATCCACATGGCCCGCGGCGATGATCTCCACGCCATCAAATACCTCCCACTCAAGCTTAAAGGACCAGCTCGACATTGGCTTAACAGCTTGCCAGCAGGATCAACCAGTTGTTGGGAGGACCTGGAAGCCGCATTTCTTGACAATTTCCAGGGCACTTATGTGCGACCACCAGACGCCGATGACCTAAGCCACGTAATTCAGCAGCCAGAGGAATCGGCCAGGCAATTCTGGACACGGTTCCTAACAAAGAAAAATCAAATAGTCGACTGTCCGGATGCAGAGGCCCTAGCAGCCTTCAAGCACAATATCCGTGATGAGTGGCTTGCCCGACACCTTGGACAGGAAAAGCCGAAATCTATGGCAGCACTCACGACACTCATGACCCGCTTTTGTGCGGGAGAAGACAGCTGGCTTGCTCGTAGCAACAATATGACCAAGAACCCTGGTAATTCGGATATCAGGGACAGTACTGGCAAGTCGCGTCGCAACAAGCAGAAGCGCCGCGTTAACGGCGACAATGTTGAGGATACGGCAGTTAATGCCGGATTCAGAGGCTATAAATCTGGTCAGCGAAAAAAGACATTCAAAAGAAATCCTAGGGGGCCGTCCAGTTTGGACCGAATACTCGACCGCTTGTGCCAGATACATGGCACCCCCGAAAAGCCGGCCAATCACACCAACAGGGATTGTTGGGTGTTCAAGCAGGCAGGCAAGTTAAATGCCGAAAATACCGACAAGGGGCTGCATAGCGATGACGACGAAGAGCCCCGGCCGCTGAACAACAGTGGACAGAAGGGTTTTCCCCCACAAGTGCGGACAGTGAACATGATATATGCAACCCACATCCCCAAGAGGGAGCGGAAGCGCGCGTTAAGGGTTGTATACGCGGTAGAGCCAGTCGCCCCAAAGTTCAACCCATGGTCCTCCTGCCCGATCACCTTTGATTGAAGGGACCATCCCACTAGCACCCGTCATGGCGGATTCGCCGCATTGGTTCTAGACCCAATTATTGACGGATTTCATCTCACTAGAGTCCTTATGGCCGGCGACAGCAGCCTGAACCTGCTTTACCAGGATACAGTGCGAAAAATGGGCATAGATCCCTCGAGGATTAAGCCCACCAAAACAACCTTTAAAGGCGTAATACCAGGTGTAGAGGCCAACTGTACAGGCTCATTCACACTTGAAGTGGTCTTCGCATCTCCAGATAATTTCCGAAGCGAGGAGTTAATCTTTGACATAGTCCCGTTCCGTAGTGGCTATCACGCACTGCTCGGGCGAACCGCATTCGCCAAGTCCAACGCGGTACCGCACTACGCATACCTTAATCTCAAGATGCTAGGCCCTCAAGGAGTAATTACGGTCAATGGAAAGACCGACCGCTCTCTCCAAATAGAGGAGCACATGGCGGCCCTTGCAGCGGAAGTACAAAGCAGCCTCTCCAGGCAGTTCTCCAGTCCGGCCATTAAACGTCCCGACACCGTCAAGCGCACCCGGAGTAACCTACAACAAGACTGCCTGGCACGTTCCGAGCAGGTGTAGCAATGCGGCCCCAACCCCAGCCCTCGCAAAAATGCGACATCAGTACTTCGCGTACATAACTACGCTCTAGAAATACCATGGGTACAGGGGGAGGGGCACCATCACGGCATGCCCGAAACACGGCTTAAAACGCACCAGGGGCTGCCGATTTTTTATTTTTCTCTTACTTTCAGGACTCCACTCTTCGGAAGGCCTGTTCGGCAGTTCAATTGCCGCACAAACGATGCAAGAACCAGGGAAGCAGACAAGCCATGCCGCATTACGGAACTCCCAGGTGGTCCCTTTCACGAGCAGTATACCTATTTCGCATACCATTCCGCAGCCTGCCCCTGGAACGGACATGTTAAATAGTCCAACCTTTTGCTTATCGCATTATTTGTATCGTTCTGCTTTGGTCGCATCCCTTTTTAAGAAACAATGCATAGCTTTTGTCTCTCTTTGCATTACTCTTTTTTCTTACAAATATATGTTCCTCAATGACATGTTGCACCCGTACACTTTGGTACGGCCAAAATACGCCAGGGGCTTTAGTACCCCTCAATATGGTGTGAGAAGTCCGAACACTTCAACAAGTACGGCACCCCGAACTTATATCATTATATGCATCGGCTCCGAATCATGTCTTGGGTCAATAGTTGGGTTTGCCCGGCTCCTATGTTTTGGTGCCTTACGTTCCGCTGTGTCGGCTAAGGTAGCACTAGGAGAACTACTACGATTGTGCCCCAGTTGAGCTGGGTCGAGCACCTCAGTAGAGAAAGCTAAAACTGACTGTCATGATGAAGCGAGAGCTGGTCGCTGTTCGAGAGGTTTTTCGAGTCCCTAAAGACTTATGCCGCTTAGAGCGAGGAGTCGGCTCTGTCCGGCCAAGGCGTGGATAGTGCCCCGAACTCGGGCTTCCGAATACCAGGGGCTTCGCCGAAATTTAAAATTATAGAATTCTATGGCTAAGTGAGAGTGTTCACGCATTATAGTCCGATTGCCTCATTCGTTGTGTTGAGCGCCTCCCTCGAAGGACCCAAACATGGGAAAAGAACGCTCAGGTTTATCCCCGAACACCCCAGCACTAGCGGCACGGGGGCAGAAGCCGACGACTCGCCATCTCTCAGAATTGATAAACAGCCGCACAGAAGGTAATATTTTAAATTCCAACAGCATTGCTTTGCGCATATGAACAAGTTTTCAGTGCACAGGACAAAACGAGCTAGTTTTACTGAAAAATTACATCCCTGGAACATTCATCCGCCACAAGGCGGGCACCCTTTAAAACATCCGTATAATAATTCTCGGGCTTGCGATGCTCTTTCCCCGGCGGTGGCCCGTCCTTCACAAGCTTCTCAGCATCTAGCTTGCCCCAATGCACCTTAGCACGGGAAAGGGCCCTACGGGCACCTTCAATGCAGACGGAGCGCCTGATGACTTCGAGCCTTGGACAGGCCCCCACCAGCCGCCGCACCAGCCCGAAATAGCTCCCAGGCAGAGCCTCTCCAGGCCACAACCGAACTATGAGGCGCTTCATGGCCTGTTTGGCCGCCTTGTGGAGCTCGACCAGTTGCTTCAGCTGGTCACTCAGGGACACGGGGTGTCCGGCCTCAGCATACTGAGACCAGAACACCTTCTCTATCGAGCTGGCCTCCTCGGCTCGATAGAATGCGGCGGCATCAGACACGCTACGGGGAAGAGCTGCGAATGCTCCTGGAGAACTCCGGATCCGGGTAAGTAACAAGTAACTCAGGTTTATGTGTTTGCTCTGCATAAAGAATGCCTTACCCGCCACTATCTTTTTCACCGCATCCAACTCCTGGAGGGTCTTCTGGGATTCGGCCTTGGCAGACTTGGCATTTTCAATAGCCATCGCAAGCTCGGACGCTCATGTCTTTGAGTCTAGCTCCAAACTCTCATGTTTTTTCATGAGAGCCTGGAGCTCTTGCCGCACCTTGCCAACCTGGGCCTCATACTTCTCCCGCTTGGTGTGCTCCGTGGGCGCCCTCTTCTCAGCCTCGACCAACGCTTGCTTAAGGGTCGCCACCTCAGACGTGGCCCCTACAATAGCCACGATGATCCTGTCATTTTTTGCAATTGCCCTTTTTATATATATTTAAACAAGGTATTTCTTACCTTCATTGTCCTCGAGCTGCTTCTTGGCACGCCCGAGCTCTTGCTCGGACTGCTCGAGGTTCTGCTTTAGCGTGTCCACTTCCGCAGTCAGTGCGGCGGACGCGAGCAGAGAAGCCTGCATACGCATATTGACTCCTTTTTGTTAGACTCCTGCGAATTTTATTTGATCCTCTATTCGGCTTTTCTTCCTGAACGCCAAACAGAGCATCAGGGGCTACTGTCTATGCGGTAATATTATTTACACATTCTTTACTTACCTCAAAGCCTGTTAAAAGGCTAGCACAAGCTTCAGTCAGTCAGCTCTTGGCGGACTGGACCTTCTGGACCACCACATTCATAATGGTGGGATGCTCCTCGTTGATGGAGGCGCCTTTGAGCACCTCCAACAGATTGTCCGGCGCCTCCGGTTGGACGGGGGTCACCGGCATGGTGGGCTTGCTCCTCTTGGAAGGAGGTCGCCTGCCGGACTCTGGAACCCTTGAAGGTTCCGGAGCGGTGTCCGGCCTAGGGCCGGACTTGGAGCCCTGGGGGGTTTTATCCCCTTTACTCCTGGAGTCCGGGAGGTCGCCTTGCGGCGCCTCGAGGACCACCTCCTCCTGGCTTGGAACCTATTGGGAAAATACTTCGGCAGCGTCCGTAGGGCGGGGGGAGGTGGCCGTCGGAAGCGAATTCACATCCGACGAGTCTAGTGAACCGCTCGACGACGCATCGAGCCGGTCTTTGGGTGGGCTGCATAATCATATTCGACATAAGGGAAAGCTGTGCAATAAAGGAATACTATGAATTACTCTGGTATCCGGATACTTACGATTTCGCCAGGGGCTTGGCCCTGAGCGGCCACTCCTCTCCGCCGTCATCAGCGTCGGTGGAGTAGTCTGGAGGAAGGGGTTTCCCCTTCTTGGACCCTTCGGCCTCCTTAGTGAGGGCGGCCTTCCTTTTCTTCTCTCTCCCCGCTGGAGGGGGAGAGGTCTCTTCTTCCTCCTCCTCGTCTTCACGGGAGGAATGCGCCTTGGAGCCGTCGGATGATGAACCTGACACCTCCTGGCGCCGGGCACTTTTTTGAGTCCCCGTGGCCCTCTTCGTGGCCTTCTTCTCCGGCACCACATAGGGTGCCGGAACCAGCAGCTTCGCCAAGCGGGCATCGGCTGGGTCTTCGGGCAAAGGAGCCGGACAGTCAATCTGTCCGGACTTCTCCTGCCAAACCTGTCGAAGGTAAGGGAGCTTAGATCCCGCATAGAGTTAAACTGTGAAAAGCTAATACCCTGTAAAAGGTACAAACAACTTACCGTGCTAGCGTGACGCTGCGTGCTGAATCCGCGATCCTGGGTAGCGGATGCGGGAGCCTCGGCGCCCTTGAAAAGCACCTTCCAGACATCTTCGTACGTCGTGTCGAAGAGCCTGCTCAGTGTTCGGTGCTGCGCCGGGTTGAACTCCCACAGATTGAAGGCCCGTTGTTGACACGGGCGGATCCGGCGGATGAGCATGACCTGGACTATGTTGACAAGCCTGAGCTGCTTATCCACCAGGGTTTGGATGCATGTTTGCAGTCCAGTCACCTCTCCTTTGCTGCCCCACGACAGGCCCGTCTCTTTCCAGGATGTGAGCCGCGTTGGGGGTCCGGACCGAAACTCGGGAGCTACGACCCACTCAGGGTCGCGCGGCTCGGTGATGTAAAACCACCCCGATTGCCACCCCTTCAGGGTCTCCACAAAGGAGCCCTCGAGCCAAAGACGTTGGGCATCTTGCCCACCATGGCGCCTCCGCACTCCGCCTGGTTGCCGCGCACCACCTTTGGCTTGACATTGAAAGTCTTGAGCCATAGGCCGAAATGGGGGCGGATGCAGAGGAAAGCCTCGCACATGACTAGAAACGCCGAGATGTTGAGGATGAAGTTCGGGGCCAGATCATGGAAATCCAGGACGTAGTAGAACATGAGTCCCCGGACGAATGGGTGGATAGGAAAGCCCAGTCCGCGGAGGAAGTGGGGAAGGAACACTACCCTCTCATGGGGCCTTGGGGTGGGGAGGAGCTGCCCCTCTTCAGGAAGCCGGTACGCGATGTCGTTAGACAAGTATCCGGCCTTTCTTAGTTTTTTGATGTGTCCCTCCGTGACGGAGGAGACCATCCACTTGCCTCCCGCTCTGGACATGGCTGGAGAAGGTTGAGGTGGGGAGTGCGGATTTGGGCGCTGGAGCTTGAGTGTGCGAAAATGGATAGGCAAAGGAGGAAGAAGGCGTAGGTGAAAAGGTGGATCCTTATCCCCTTATATGGGTGGACGCAACTACGTGTCCCCACCAGCCTGGTAAAACTCGCTTATCTCCAAGCGCCGTAATCAATGGCGCGGTTGGGTTACCCACGCCCGTATTGATGAGAATCCCGGAATAAGGGGAAACGATCTCTGCTTTAATAAGACGTGCCAAGGAAACTGCCTCGCATGATGCGCTGAGGTGGGATAATAAAACGATTCGAATAAAGGTTTGGCCGTGGTGCGTCACACTACGGAATACGTCAGCAGATTAGATTTGTGTAAGTATTATTCTCTCTATGGCAATATGTGGAAACTTATTTTGCAGAGCCGGACACTATCTTTGTGTTCAAAATCTTTTGTGAAGTACTTGGAGGAGGAACCCGCCTTGCAATGCCGAAGACAATCTGCGCGCCAGACTTGTCGTCATTGAAGCCTGGTTCAGGGGCTACTGAGGGAGTCCTGGATTAGGGGGTGTCCGGATGGCTGGACTATACCTTCAGCCGGACTCCTGGACTATGAAGATACAAGATTGAAGACTTCGTCCCGTGTCCGGAAGGGACTTTCCTTGGCATGGAAGGCAAGCTTGGCGATACGGATATGTAGATCTCCTACCATTGTAACCGACTTTGTGTAACCCTAACCCTCTTCGGTGTCTATATAAACTGGAGGGTTTTAGTCCGTAGGACAATATACAGAACAACAATCATACCATAGGCTAGCTTCTAGGGTTTAGCCTCTCCGATCTCGTGGTAGATCTACTCTTGTACTACCCATATCATCAATATTAATCAAGCAGGACGTAGGGTTTTACCTCCATCAAGAGGGCCCGAACCTGGGTAAAACTTCGTGTCCCTTGTCTCCTATTACCATCCGGCCTAGACGCATAGTTCGGGACCCCCTACCCGAGATCCGCCGGTTTTGACACCGACAACATGGTATGGAAAATCAAAGAGAGAGAGAAGAATCCATCTAGCTACTAGCAATGGACCCGTAGGTCTGTGGTAAACTACTCACGCTTCATCGGAGAGGCAATGGTGTTGATGTAGAAGCCCTCCATGACCGAATAACCCTCTGGCAGGACGCGGAAGAGGCCCCTAGATGGGATCTCACGGGTACAGAAGGTTGCGGCGGTGGAAAAATGGTTTTGTGGCTCCCGGGGAAGGTTTTAGGATATTTGAGAATATATAGGCTAAAGAAATAGGTCGGTGGAGTCACGAGGGGCCCACAAGGGTGGGGGCGGACCCTAACACCCTGGGCGCGCCTCCCGACCTTGTGGCTGCCTCGTCGTTTTCCTGACGTGCACTCCAAGCCCGCTAGATGTCTTCTGGTCCAAGAAAAATCATCGCAAAAGTTTCATTCCGTTTGGACTCCGTTTGGTATTCCTTTTCTGTGAAACTCTAAAACAAGGAAAAAAACAGGAATTGGCACTAGGCTCATAGGTTAGTTCCAAAAATCATATAAAATAGCATATTAATGCATATAAAACATCCAAGATAATATAATAGAATGGAACAATAAAAAATTATAGATTAGTCCGAGACGTATCAAGGTTAGTCCCAAAAAATGATATAAAGTTGGTATAAAATGATTGTAAAACATCCAAGAATGATAAAACATCATGAATACTTCATAAATTATAGATACGTCGGAGACGTATCAGCGATCTCCAAACCCTCGACAGACTTCTTCGCGAGCCACAGTTACCCTTGGTTGCTGAAAATTTTGCTTGGTAGAGACAACTACTCTTCGACAATCAAGGTGACACCTATCCGTCTAGAGAGTGTGCAGCTCACAAGCGTGATAGGTACAAGAGCTCTAACTCGAAACTACTATGATGCTCAACCACTGTCTAGGTTTAGGCTCTTGATTTTCTCTCAGTGGATCTTAAACTCAAATCTCTCAAGAGGGGTGCTGCTACCTCTTAAGCATGCGTTGGTTTTCCCTTAAAGAGGAAAGGGTGATGTAGCAAAGTAGCCTAAGTATTTCCCTCAGTTTTTGATAACCAAGGTATCAGTCCAGTAGGAGACTACACGTAAATTGCCTAGTACCTGCACAAACCATGAAGAACCTTGCAACCAACGCGATAAAGGTGTTGTCAATCCCTTCACGGCCACTTGCAAAAGTGAGATCTGATAAAGATAATAAGATAAATATTTTTGGTATTTTTGTTGTATAGATTGAAAAGTAAAGATTGCAAAATAAATAGTAAACTAGAATTATAGATCGGAAACTTATGTGATGTAAAGTAGACCAGGAGGGCATATGTTTCACTAGTGGCTTCTCTCAAGATAGCATATATTACGGTGGGTGAACAAATTACTGCCGAGCAATTGATAGAAAAGCGCATAGTTATGACAATATCTAGACATGATCATGAACATAGGCATCACGTCCGTGTCAAGTAGACCGAAACGATTTTGCATCTAGTACTATTACTCCACACATCGACCGCTATACAGCACGCATCTACAGTATTAAGTTCATAAGAACAGAGTAACGCATTAGGCAAGATGACATGATGTAGAGGGATAAACTCAAGCAATACGATATAAACCCCATCTTTTTATCCTCAATGGCAGCAATACAATATGTGTCGGTTCCCTTTTTGTCACTAGGATCGAGCATCGCAAGATTGAACCTAAAGCTAAGCACTTCTCCCATTGCAAGAAAGATCAGTCTAGTAGGCCAAACTAAACCAATAATTCAAAGAGACTGGCAAAGATATCAAATCATACATATAAGAATTCAGAGAAGAATCAAATATTGTTCATAGATAATCTTGATCATAAACCCATGATACGTCTCCAACGTATCTCTAATTTTTGATTGCTCCATGCTATATTATCTACTATTTTGGACATTATTGGGCTTTATTTTCCACTTTTATATTATTTTTGGGACTAACCTATTAACCGGACGCCCAGCCCAGAATTGCTGTTTTTTTTTGCCTATTTTAGGGTTTCGAAGAAAAGGAATATCAAACGGACTCCAAACAGAATGAAACCTTCAGGAACATGATTTTCTCACCGAACATGATCCAGGAGACATGGACCCTACGTCAAGCAACCAACAGGGAGGCCACGAGGTAGGGGGCGCGCCTACCCTCCAAGCGCGCCCTCCACCCTCGTGGGGCCCCTGTTGCTCCACCGACGTACTTCTTCCTCCTATATATATGTACGTACCCCCAAACGATCAGAGACGGAGCCAAAACCCTAATTCCACCGCCATAACTTTCTGTATCCATGAGATCCCATCTTGGGGCCTATTCCAGAGCTCCGCCGGAGGGGGCATCGATCACGGAGGGCTTCTACATCAACACCATAGCATCTCCGTTGAAGTGTGAATAGTTTACCTCAGACCTACGGGTCCATAGTTATTAGCTAGATGGCTTCTTCTCTCTTTTTGGATCACAATACAAAGTTCTCCCCCACTCTTGTGGAGACCTATTCGATGTAATCTTCTTTTTGCGTTGTGTTTGTTGAGACCGATGAATTGTGGGTTTATGATCAATTTTATCTATGAACAATATTTGAATCTTCTCTAAATTCTTTTATGTATGATTGGTTATCTTTGCAAGTCTCTTCGAATTATCAGTTTGGTTTGGCCTACTAGATTGATCTTTCTTGCAATGGGAGAAGTGCTTAGCTTTGGGTTCAATCTTGTGGTGTCCTTTCCCAGTGACAGTAGGGGCAGCAAGGCACGTATTGTATTGTTGCCATCGAGGATAACAAGATGGGGTTTTCATCATATTGCATGAGTTTATCCCTCTACATCATGTCATCTTGCTTAAGGCGTTACTCTGTTCTTATGAACTTAATACTCTAGATGCATGTTGGATAGCGGTCGATGTGTGGAGTAATAGTAGGCAGGAGTTGGTCTACTTGTCTTGGACGTGATGCCTATATACATGATCATACCTAGATATTCTCATAACTATGCTCAATTTTGTCAATTGCTCAACAGTAATTTGTTCACCCACCGTAAAATAATTATGCTCTTGAGAGAAGCCACTAGTGAAACCTATGGCCCCTAGGTCTATCTTCATCATATTAATCTTCCAATACTTAGTTATTTTCATTGCCTTTTATTTTACTTTGCATCTTTATCATAAAAATACCAAAAATATTATCTTAGCATATCTATCAGATCTCACTCTCGTAAGTGACCGTGTAGGGATTGACAACCCCTTATCGCGTTGGTTGCGAGGATGTATTTGTTTTGTGTAGGTGCGAGGGACTCGCGCGTAGCCTCCTACTGGATTGATACCTTGGTTCTCAAAAACTGAGGGAAATACTTACGCTACTTTGCTGCATCACCCTTTCCTCTTCAAGGGAAAACCAACGCAGTGCTCAAGAGGTAGCAAGAAGGATTTCTGGCGCCGTTGCCGGGAGGTCTATGCAAAAGTCAAACATACCAAGTACCCATAACAAACCCTTGCCGTTTTATTCGCCCCCCTCTCTCTCTCTCTATCCTCCCACTCTTTCTCTATTCGCCTCTTTTTGCCCGTTTCTTGCTTGCTTGTCACGATGGCTCAAGATAACACTAAATTGTGTGAATTTACAATACCAACCATAATGATTTTATTAGAACTCCGATTGCTCCTCTTACCGATGCTGAATCTTGTGAAATTAATGCTGCCTTGTTGAATATTGTTATGAAAGATCCATTTTCCGGCCTTCCTAGTGAAGATGCCGCTACCCATCTCAATAGCTTCATTGATTTGTGTGATATGTAAAATAAGAAAGATGTGGATAATGATATTGTTAAATTGAAGCTATTTCCTTTTTCGCTTAGAGATCGTGCTAAAGCTTTGTTTTCGTCTTTGCCTAAAAATAGTATTAATTCATGGAATAAGTGCAAAGATGCTTTTACCTCTAAGTATTTTCCTCCCGCTAAGATCATCTCTCTTAGAAACGATATTATGAATTTTAAGAAACTTGATCATGAACATGTTGCATAAGCTTGGGAGAGGATGAAATTAATGATACGTAATTGCCCTACTCATGGTTTGAATTTGTGGATGATTATACAAAAAATTTATGCCAGATTGAATTTTGCTTCTAGAAATCTTTTAGATTCGGCCGTGGGAGGCACTTTTATGGAAATCACTTTAGGAGAATCTACTAAACTCCTAGATAATATTATGGTTAATTACTCTCAATGGCACACTGAAAGATCTACTAATAAGAAAGTGCATGCGATAGAAGAAATTAATGTTTTGAGTGGAAAGATGGATGAACTTATGAAATTATTTGCTAATAAAAGTGTTTCTTCTAATCCTAATGATATGCCTTTGTCTACTTTGATTGAGAATAATAATGAATCTATGGATGTGAATTTTGTTGGTAGGAACAATTTTGGTAACAACGCGTATAGAGGAAACTTTAATCCAAGGCCTTATCCTAGCAATCCCTCTAATAATTATGGTAATTCCTACAACAATTCTTATGGAAATTTTAATAATATGCCCTCTGATTTTGAATCTAATATTAAAGAATTTATTACTTCGCAAAAGAATTTCAATGCTTTGATTGAAGAAAAGTTGCTTAAGATTGATGAGTTGGCTAGGAACATTGATAGAATTTCTCTTGATGTTGATTCTTTGAAACTTAGATCTATTCCACCTATGCATGATATCAATGAGTCTCTCAAAGCCATGAGAATTTCCATTGATGAGTGCAAAGAAAGAACCGCTAGGATGCGTGCTAAGAAAGATTCCTTTATAAGAGCGTGTTCTTCTAGTTTCCATGATAATAAAGATGAAGATCTAAAAGTTATTGATGTGTCCCCTATTAAATCTTTGTTTTGCAATATGAATCTTGATAATGATGGGGCTGAATATGATCCACCTTTACCTAGAAGACGTTCCAAAAATTCGGAGTTTCTAGATCTTGATGCTAAATTTGATAAAAGTGGGATTGAAGAGATCAAAACTCTAGATGTTAATGAACCTACTATTTTGGATTTCAAGGGATTTAATTATGATAATTGCTCTTTGATAGATTGTATTTCCTTGTTGCAATCCGTGCTAAATTCTCCTCATGCTTATAGCCAAAATAAAGCGTTTACTAAACATATCGTTGATGCTTTGATGCAATCTTATGAAGAAAAACTTGAGTTGGAAGTTTCTATCCCTAGAAAACTTTATGATGAGTGGGAACCTACTATTAAAATTAAAATTAAAGATCTTGAATGCTATGCTTTTTGTGATTTGGGTGCTAGTGTTTCCACGATTCCACAGACTTTGTGTGATCTGTTAGGTTTCCGTGATTTTGATGATTGCTCTCTAAACTTGCACCTTGCGGATTCCACTATTAAGAAACCTATGGGAAGAATTAATGATGTTCTTATTGTTGCAAATAGGAATTATGTGCCCGTAGATTTTATTGTTCTTGACATAGATTGCAATCCTTCATGTCCTATTATTCTTGGTAGACCTTTCCTTAGAATGATTGGTGCAATTATTGATATGAAGGAAGGAAACATTAGATTCCAATTTCCGTTAAGGAAAGGCATGGAACACTTTCCTAGAAAGAAAATTAAATTACCTTATGAATCTATTATGAGAGCCACTTATGGATTGCCTACCAAAGATGGCAATACCTAGATCTATCCTTGCTTTTTATGCCTAGCTAGGGGCGTTAAACGATAGCGATTGTTTGGAGGCAACCTAATTTTATTTCTATTCCTTGCTTTTTGCACATGTTTAGTAATAAATAATTTGTCTAGCCTCTGTTTTGGTTGTGTTTTTATGTTTAATTAGTGTTTGTGCCAAGTAGAACCGTTGGGAAGACTTGGGGAAAGTCTTGGTAATCTTGCTGTAAAAAAATAGAAACTTTAGCGCTCACGAGAACTGCTGCCATTTTTATTTGGAAAGTGCTATTTAGTTAATTATTTTTGAAGATGATTAATAGATAAATTCCTCACGTCCAGAAATTTATTTTAGAATATTTAGGGTTCCAGATCTTGGGCTAGCTACATATTACTACAGACTGTTCTGTTTTTGACAGATTCTGTTTTTCATGTGTTGTTTGCTTATTTTAATGAATCTATGGCTAGTAAAATAGTTTATAAACCATAGGGAAGTTGGAATACAGTAGGTTTAACACCAATATAAATAAATAATGAGTTTATTATAGTACCTTGAAGTGGTCTTTTGTTTTATTTCGCTAACGGAGCTCACGAGATTTTCTACTTTAAGTTTTGTGTTGTGAAGTTTTCAAGTTTTGGGTAAAGATTTGATGGATTATGGAACAAGGAGTGGCAAGAGCCTAAGCTTGGGGATTCCCATGGCACCCACAAGATAATCTAAGGACACCTAAAACCCAAAGCTTGGGGATGCCCTGGAAGGCATCCCCTCTTTCGTCTACTTCTATCGGTAACTTTACTTGGAGCTATATTTTTATTCACCACATGATATGTGTTTTGCTTGGAGCGTCTTGTATGATTTGAGTCTTTGCTTTTTAGTTTACCACAATCATCTTTTCTGTACACACCTTTTTATAGAGACACACATGATTCGGAAATCATTAGAATACTCTATGTGCTTCACTTATATCTTTTTAGTTATATAGTTTTGCTCTAGTACTTCACTTATATCTTTTAGAGCACGGTGGTGGATTTGTTTTATAGAAACTATTGATCTCTCATGCTTCCCTTAGATTATTTTTATAGTCTTAAATATCATGGTAATTTTCTTAAATAATCCTAATATGCTAGGCATACAAGATTAATAATAAAATTCTCTTATGAGTGTGTTGAATACTAAGAGAAGTTTGATGCTTGTTGATTGTTTTGAGATATGGAGGTAGTGATATTAAAGTTGTGCTAGTTGAGTAGTTGTGAAATTGAGAAATACTTGTGTTAAAGTTTGCAAGTCCCGTAGCATGCACGTATGGTAAACTTTATGTAACAAATTTGAAACATGAGGTGTTCTTTGATTGTCTTCCTTATGAGTGGCGGTCGGGGACGAGTGATGGTCTTTTCCTACCAATCTCTCCCCCTAGGAGCATGCACGTAGTGCTTAGTTTTTGATGACTTGTAGATTTTTGCAATAAGTATGTGAGTTCTTTATGACTAATGTTGAGTCCATGGATTATACGCACTCTCACCCTTCCATCATTGCTAGCCTCTTCGGTACCGTGCATTGCCCTTTCTCACATTGAGAGTTGGTGCAAACTTCGCCGGTGCATCCAAACCCCGTGATATGATACGCTCTTTCAGACATAAACCTCCTTATATCTTCCTCAAAACAGCTACCATACCTACCTATTATGGCATTTCCATAGCCATTCCGAGGTATATTGCCATGCAACTTTCCACCATCCTGTTTATCATAACACGTTCATCATTGTCATATTGCTTTGCATGATCATGTAGTTGACATCATATTTGTGGCAAAGCCACCGTTCATAATTTCCATACATGTCACACTTGATTCATTGCATATCCCGGTACACCGCCGGAGGCATTCATATAGAGTCATTCCTTGTTGTAGTATCGAGTTGTAATCATTGAGTTGTAAATAAATAGAAGTTTGATGATCATCATTTAATAGAGCATTGTCTCAATAAAAAAAGAGAAAGGCCAAATAAAAAAATGAAGGCCCAAAATATATATATATATATCACTACTAGGAAAAGGGCTATAGATGAAATGGATACTAATGGCGCACTAGACACATGGTGCGCCACTAGTAATTTTTTTTCCATTTTTCCAAACATACTAATGGCGCATCCAGGCACAGTGCGCCATTACTAGCTCTAACTAGTAATGGTGCACCAGCCACACAGTGCGCCACTACTGTATTTTTTTCCTTTTTTTGCAAAACTACTAATGGCGCACCGTGGCATAGTGCGCCATTACTAGTTTAAACTAGTAATGGCGCACTATGCCACGGTGCGCCATTAGTATATATATATATATATATATTTATATTTATTTTTTTGCAAAACTACTAATGGCGCACCACCAGCAGGTGCGCCATTAGTAACCAAGATTACTAATGGCGTATTTTCAGGTGGTGCGCCATTAGTAACAAAGGTTACTAATGGCGCATTTTCAGGTGGTGCGCCATTAGTAACCTGAGACCAACAAGATATTTTGGACAGCCACACCTACCCACGCACTTTCCCACTTCATTCTCTCCACCTCATCCTCCAAGCTTGTCTCGGCTGCCTCCTCCTCCTCACCTCATTTTCACCATAGATTCATCCAAATTAAGTGGCTAAATTACCTTTTTTTGATAGGTAAGTAAGGGGAGAAGCTATCTTTATGTTGTTTTCCCTCCAACAACGTGCACATGCACTTTTTGTGGACTAGCTAGATTTATGTATGTTTGTGGTGTTGCATATGTTTATGGTGTTGCATATATGTTTGTATTTGTAGGTACCGGTATTTGAAATGCGATAGTTACCTTTTTTTGACTGGTCGGGCACTATGCATTCTTCTTTGTCCTATTTTTAGGGAAAGTCATGCCAAATTTTTTCTTGGTTCTAAAATATCGTTTTGCTCTACCCCGAAGGTGACCATGGTCCGCATGATGACCGAAGGCATCGTGAATAGGTTTTTGAGCTCCGGGAAGGCCGAGATGCTTCAAAAGAACAAGATGGAGATAAGATGTCCGTGTCGAAGATGCAAGCTGAAGAACCTTATTGCGGACCCGGATTCTGGGCAGGTGCGGGACCACCTGCTCTTGCGTGGTTTCATGGATGGCTACCGGTGGCAAGGTGATGAAGATGACTATGAAGTCGTCCATGGGGGCCGGGCAAGAAATGAGGAAGGGCAGCAAGACAACCACCGTGGCTCGGGCGAGCGAGAAGACGAAGAATCTCCAGGACATGATCACGACGGCGATGCTGTACACAGTCATCATGTAGAAGATGCCGGACATGATGATGAGGAAGATGCCGGAGCAGACGAAGGGCATGATCATGAAGATGAAGATTCCGGCGGAGCATACGACGATGGGCTGGGTGCAGGACCCTCATATTCAAGAGCTGCTTCTCAAGCAGACGGATAACGCAAGAGCTGCCGCCCGAGAGAAAGCCAAGCTGGATCAACTGGAGATAGACACGGTTACTCCATTGTATGAAGGATGCAGGCCCGAGGATACCCGCCTGAAAGTAACGCTCATGGCTCTGGAGATGAAGGTAAAACACAAAATGACCGACGCATGCTTCTACAAGAACATGTCATTCTGGCACGAATGTCTTCCCAAGGGGAACAAGTGCCCGACCAGTTTCGAGGAGGCGAAGAAAATTGTGTGTCCTCTGGATTTACCGCATGTGAAATACCATGTGTGCATGAACAATTGCATCATTTATCGGGACGAGCACGCGGAGTCTACCATATGTCCGGTGTGCGGCGTCACTCGATACAATAACAGGAAGAAAGCTCCTCGAAAATCGGTGTGGTACTTTCTGATCACTCCTCGTCTGCAGCAGTATTTCGCGGACCCTAAGGTAGCAAAGCTCTTGCTTTGGCACGCGGATAGGGAGGAGAAGAAGCGAGAAGATGACGCAAATGATCCGGAGATAAATAAAAAAGACAAGATATTGAGTCACCCTAAGGATGGGAGCCAGTGGAAAGCGTTGAACTTCGAATACCCAGAATTTGGGAAGGATCGTAGGAACATCGTGCTGGGCGCGAGCACCGATGGAGTCAATCAGTTTGGCAGCCAGAGAAGCACACATAGCACCTGGCCTATGTTTGTGTGGATGTACAACCTTCCCCCCTGGTTGTGCATGAAGAGGAAGTACATTCACATGAGTATGCTAATTGAGGGGCCGAAACAACCAGGGAACGACATCAATCTGTATCTGGGGCTGCTGAAAGAGGAGCTAGACATGCTGTGGAAAATGCCAGCCAATACGTGGGACGCCGCAGAGAAAGAATATTTCCCTATGAGAGCCGCACTGCTCACGACGGTGCACGACTATCTCGGTTATGGATATCTCGCGGGGCAGTTGGTCCACGGATTTTCTGGATGCGTCAGGTGCATGGATGACACAACGTATCGCCAGCTAGATAGAGATCTCGGGTCTTCGAAAACTGTCTTCATGGGACATCGAAGGTGGCTTCGCGACGATGACCCATGGAGGAAACGCAAGGATCTGTTCGATGGTGAAACCGAACCCTGAAGACACCCGCGTACGAGGAGCGGTGAGGAAATAGACGAGCTGTTGAAAAATTGGAAAGATTGCCCACTGTCGGGAAAGAAGCAAAATGCGCCAGAGCCGGGAAAGAAGCGAAAGGCGCCAGAGCCGCCGCTGAAGGTATGGAAAACGAGGTCTGTTTTCAGGGACTTGCCGTACTGGAAGATCCACCGTGTGCCTCACAGCCTTGATGTCATGCATATCACGAAGAACGTGTGCGAGAGTCTGCTAGGTACCCTGCTCAACATGCAAGAGAGGACCAAAGATGAGCCGAAAGCAAGGGCAGACTTGAAATCAATGGGCATCAGGGAGGAGCTTCACGCTAATGATGATGATGATGATGAGGCGAAGCAGGACACGGAAAGTCTTCGCAAAGGCAAAAGGCCAAGAAGACCGGGAATGACTACCCTCCCGCGTGATTCACTCTAAGTCAGTAGGAGATCGATCAATTTTTCACCTGCCTCGTAGGAGTAAAACTTCCTTACAGTTATGCGGGGAAGATAAGCAGATACCTAGACCCAGCGAAGCAGAAGTTCAGCGGGATGAAGTCTCACGACTGTCACGTGCTGATGACGCAGATACTTCCAGTTGAAATCCGTGGGATCATGGACGCGCACATCCGTGAAACGCTATTTGGCCTATGCAACTTTTTCGACGTCATCTCTCGGAAGTCAGTTGGCATGAGGCAACTCAAAAGGCTACAGGAAGAGAACGTGGTGATACTATGCGAGCTTGAGATGTACTTCCCGCCCACATTCTTCGATGTTATGGTTCATCTGCTGGTCCATATCGTGGAGGATATCATCCAACTCGGGCCGACGTTCCTGCACAGCATGATGCCGTTCGAAAGGATGAATGGTGTCATCAAAGGATACGTTCGCAACATGTCACGTCCAGAGGGAAGCATAGCCAGGGCCTTTCTGACCGAAGATTGCATCTCCTACTGCACGAATTATCTAGGCATCGAGAACCCCGTTGGTCTGCCCGTCAATAGGCACCTCGGCAGGCTCGCTGGATGGGGTCACCGTGAGGGTCGCCGCGAAATGCATGTCGACTTCAAGGGTCGACTCGCCGACTTTGAAAGAACAAACCTAGTCGCGCTACAACACATAGACGTGGTCGATCCTTGGTTGGTAGAGCACAAAACCTTTATTGAGAAGACATACAATGACCGAGGCCAACAGAGGACAGACGGAGATATAATCAAAGAGCACAACTCATGTTTCATGCGTTAGTTCAAGCAGAAATTTCTGTCGTACCCTTTACATGAGGATTCTTCCGCGGAAGAACAACTCATATTCGCCTTGTCACAGGGCGCCGAGCACAACCTGATGACCTATGAGGCGTACGATATCAACGGCTACACATTCTACACCGAGGACAAGGACATGAAGAGCGATGGTTATCAGAACTCTGGGGTAACGATGGAATCCTACACCGGTAATGACAAGGACAGATACTACGGAAGGATCGAGGAGATCTGGGAGCTGAGCTACACTGGAGAGAAGGTCCCGATGTTCCGTGTCAGATGGGCCAAGAGCGTCCTAAAAGAAGACCGGTATTTCACCACCATGGTTATACCCGAAGCCAAATCCAAGACTGCCGGCGCAAACGTCACTGCGAAAAATGAGCCATGGGTACTAGCTTGCTAAGTGGACCAATGCTTCTTCATGACCGACCCGTCAAAGCCCAATCATGTTGTTGTGAGGAGAGGAAAAAGGAAGATCATCAGAATGGATGGAGTAGCCAATGAGCAAGACTTAGACAAGTACGGCGACCCGAAGATCGAACATGACGACGACGATGAAGTAGCAGCATACACCACAAGAAGAAGCAGGACCACCCTACCTAAAGGACGTCCATTCCACAGAAGAACTCCATTTGCGAAAAAGAAGGGCAAGAAGATTGTGAACAGATAGCTAGCTAAGATCGATTATACTTAAATCGTAGTCTTCATTTCTCGATTGTATTTCATGGGCACTTTTTGATATCATGAATATTTTTAAATTTCATGGGCACTTTTTGAATTCATGAATATTTTTTCATATTCAATATGATAAAATATTGAATATTTATGAGGACACTCGGTCTCGATCCCACTCCATCTCGATCTCGATCCCCCTCCATCTCGATCGCTATCCCCCTCCATCTCGATCTCGATCCCACCCGCACCCTCCCCCGCTAGCTCCACCACCGCCGACGACACACCGCACCCTCCCCCGCTCCACCGCCGCCGACGAGCACCCCCTGCAGCCTCCCCCGCTAGCTCCACCGCCGCCGACGACCCACTGCACCCTCCCCCGCTCCACCGCCGCTGACGAGCACCCCCCGCACCCTCCCCCGCTCCACCGCCACCGACGACCCACCGCACCCCTCCCCCGCTCCACCGCCGCCGACGAGCACCCCCCGCACCCTCCCCCACTCCACCGCCGCTGACGATGATATTTTCAAATAACAAATTTGATAATATTTTTTAAAAATTTATTACTGTTTTTATAAAAAAATATTACTGTTTCATATTCATATTCATTTTCTAAAAAATAATAATAATAAGTGTAGACTACAATTGTTGTTAAACAACAATTATTACTGTTTTTATAAAAAAATATTACTGTTTCATATTCATATTCATTTAAAAAAAACAAAAAAAACATTCTAATGGCGCACCGGTCGGGTGGTGCGCCATTGCTATCTAAAAAAAGATTTCTAATGGCGCACCACTCGTGGGTGCGCCATTGCTATAAAAAAACATACTTATGGCGCACCGCTAGGTGGTGCGCCATTAGTAATCTTCCCCCTCCCTCTCGCCAGATCCACTCCCCCCCGCTGCCCCGACCCATGCCGCCGCCGCCCCCGCGCCTCCGCCGCCCCCGCGCCCCCCACCACTGTAGCCTGCCCTCCGTTGCCGTCGCCGACAGCCCCTGCCCTCCGTCTCTGTCGCCGCCCCTAGTCAGCCCCTTCCCTGCCCCCCATCGCCGTCTTCGAGGAAGGGCTCGGAGAAGCAAGAGACTGAGCAAGAAGGCGTCGCCGCCTCCTCGACGCGCCGCCGCCTCCTCGACGCGCCGCCTCCTCCTCGACGTGCCGCCGCCCGCCGCCTCCTCGATGCCGGCGCCCTCCTACGGCAGCCTGCCGTTATCCCACAGGTGATTCCTCACCTCTCCCCCTCCCCCTCCTTCCCCCTAGGCTACCTCCCGCGAGTACCACAACCCTCTTCCCCCATGTTCTAGGGTTAGCAAAAGTAAGCAAATTCCCCCTGTTCATGTTGATTATTGTGACAATTCTTTCTAAAATTGTGATCTAGTTAAGTGGAGTGCAGGTAGTGTTTTAGCCAAACCAAATCTCTTTGGATGTGTGTGTGTGTGTTTGCTGGTTTGCGTTTTTTTGCTTAGTTAATGTGTCTTTCAGTTATTGTCTCTGTTCATGCTTATCTCTGCACAAATAGTTGTTGCAACGGGCTATTGGAACTTTTGATGCTCACACTATATTAGGTTGTTTAATGTTTAGCTTGGTGTTATGTAGTACCTGTTTGTTCACTAATATGATGAATTGTATTCGGAGACTAACCTTCTATTGTATTCGATGAATCTGCTGTTGCTGTGTGGTGCTGTCTATATTCTGTCCAATAATATATTTTGTAACCTGTGCAAAAATCAGAAAAGTAAAAAAACCTAATATTCATACTAATGGCACATCACCTCAAAGTGCGCCATTAGTATGCCAAAGGATACTAATGGCGCATCACTACACAGTGCGCCATTAGTATGCCAAAGGATACTAATGTCACATCACCCCATATTGCGCCATTAGTATGCCAAAGCACATGGGTAAATATGGCCCCCTGGGAGGCATACTAATGGCGCATGTTGGTCTATACTAATGGCGCACGGCGTGGTGCGCCATTAGTATATAATACCGGTGGCGTGGTACTAGTGGCGCACCAGTAGTGCGTCATTACTAGGCTAAACTGGTGCGCCAGTAGTAGGCCTTTTCCTAGTAGTGTGTATATATATATAAAGGGACAATGCTACTATCCTTTTTCCACACTTGTGCTTCAAAGTAGCACCATGATCTTCATGATAGAGAGTCTCTTGTTTTGTCACTTTCATATACTAGTGGGAATTTTTCATTATAGAACTTGGCTTGTATATTTCAACAATGGGCCTCCTCAAGTGCCCTAGGTCTTCGTGAGCAAGCAAGTTGGATGCACACCCACTAGTTTCTTTTGTTGAGCTTTCATACATTTATAGCTCTAGTGCATCCGTTGCATGGCAATCCCTACTCCTTGCATTAACATCAATCAATGGGCATCTCCATAGCCCATTGATTAGCCTCATTGATGTGAGACTTTCTCCTTTTTTGTCTTCTCCACATAACCCCTATCATTATACTCTATTCCACCCATAGTGCTATATCCATGGCTCACGCTCATGTATTGCATGAAGGTTTATAAAGTTTGAGATTACTAAAGTATGAAACAATTGCTTGGACTTGTCATTGGGGTTGTGCATGATGAGAGCATTCTTGTGTGACGAAAATGGAGCATGACTAAACTATATGATTTTGTAGGGATGAACTTTCTTTGGCCATGTTATTTTGAGAAGACATAATTGCTTAGTCAGTATGCTTGAAGTATTATTATTTCTATGTCAATATTAAAATTTTATCTTGAATCTTTCGGATCTGAATATTCATGCCACAATTAAGAAGAATTACATTGGAATAATGCCAAGTAGTATTCCACATCAAAAATTCCGTTTTTATCATTTACCTACTCGAGGACGAGCAGGAATTAAGCTTGGGGATGCTTGATACATCTCCAACGTATCTATAATTTTTGATTGCTCCATGTTATATTATCTACTGTTTTGGACATTATTGGGCTTTATTTTCCACTTTTATATTATTTTTGGGACTAACCTATTAACCGGAGGCCCAACCCAGAATTGCTGTTTTTTTTGCCTATTTTAGGGTTTCGAAGAAAAGGAATATCAAACGGAGTCCAAAGGGAATGAAACCTACGGGAACGTGATTTTCTCACCGAACATGATCCAGGAGATTTGGACCCTACGTCAGGCAACCAACAGGGAGGCCACGAGGTAGGGGGAACACCTACCCCCCCCCCCTTAGGCGCGCCCTCCACCCTCGTGGGCCCGTTGTTGCTCCACCGACGTACCTCCTATATATACCTATGTACCCCCAAACGATCAGAGACGGAGCCAAAACCCTAATTCCACCGCCGTAACTTTCTGTATCCACGAGATCCCATCTTGGGGCCTGTTCCGGAGCTCCGCCGGAGGGGGCATAGATCACAGAGGGCTTCTACATCAACACCATAGCCTCTCCGATGAAGTGTGAGTAGTTTACCTCAGACCTACGGGTCCATAGTTATTATCTAGATGGCTTCTTCTCTCTTTTTGGATCTCAATACAAAGTTCTCCCCCTCTCTTGTGGAGATCTATTCGATGTAATCTTCTTTTTGCGGTGTGTTTGTTGAGACCGATGAATTGTGGGTTTATGATCAAGTTTATCTATGAACAATATTTGAATCTTCTCTGAATTCTTTTATGTGTGATTGGTTATATTTGCAAGTCTCTTCGAATTATCAGTTTGGTTTGGCCTACTAGATTGATCTTTCTTGCAATGGGAGAAGTGCTTAGCTTTGGGTTCAATCTTGCGGTGTCCTTTCCCAGTGACAGTAGGGGAAGCAAGGCACGTATTGTATTGTTGCCATCGAGGATAACAAGATTGGGTTTTCATCATATTGCATGAGTTTATCCCTCTACATCATGTCATCTTGCTTAAGGCGTTACTCTATTCTTATGAACTTAATACTCTAGATGCATGCTGGATAGCGGTCTGTGTGTGGAGTAATAGTAGTAGATGTAGGCAGGAGTCGGTCTACTTGTCTTGGACGTGATGCCTATATACATGATCATACCTAGATATTCTCATAACTATGCTCAATTATGTCAATTACTCAATAGTAATTTGTTCACCCACCGTAAAATACTTATGCTCTTGAGAGAAGCCACTAGTGAAACCTATGGCCCTCGGGTCTATCTTCATGATATTAATCTTCCAATACTTAGTTATTTTCATTGCCTTTTATTTTACTTTGCATATTTATCATAAAAATACCAAAAATATTATCTTATCATATCTATCAGATCTCACTCTCATAAGTGACCGTGTAGGGATTGACAACCCCTTATCGCGTTGGTTGCGAGGATTTATTTGTTTTGTGCAGGTGCAAGGGACTCGCGCGTAGCCTCCTACTGGATTGATACCTTGGTTCTTAAAAACTGAGGGAAATACTTACGCTACTTTGCTGCATCCCCCTTTCCTCTTCAAGGGAAAACCAACGCAGTGCTCAAGAGGTAGAAACTCACAATTCATCAGATCTCGACAAACACACCACAAAAAGTATTACATCGAATATATCTCCAAGAACATCGAGGAGAACTTTGTATTGAGAACCAAAGAGAGAGAAGAAGCCATCTAGCTAATAACTATGGACCCGAAGGTCTGTGGTAAACTACTCACACATCATCAGAGAGGCTATGGTGTTGATGTAGAAGCCCTCAGTGTTCGATTCCCCCTCCCGCAGATAGCCGGAAAAGGTCCCCAGATGGGATCTCACGGGTATAGTAAGTTGCAGCGGTGGAAAAGTGGTTTCGTGGCTCCCCTGGATGATTTTAGGGTATAAGAGTATATATATAGGCGAAAGAAGTAGGTAAGTGGAGCTACGAGGGGCCCACAAGAGTGGGGGCGCGCCTACCCCCTGGGCACGCCCTCCTGCCTCGTGGCCGCCTTGTTGCATCTCTGACTTCCACTCCAAGTCTCCTGGATTGCGTTTGTTCCAAGAAATATCCTCGCGAAGGTTTCATTCCGTTTGATATTCCTTTTCTGCGAAACACTGAAATAGGCAAAAACAACAATTTGCACTGGGCCTTCGGTTAATAGGTTAGTCCCAAGAATAATATAAACGAGTATATTAAAGCCCATTAAACATCCAAAACAAATAATACAATAGCATGGAACAATAAAAAATTATAGATACGTTGGAGACGTATCAACATCCCCAAGCTTAATTCCTGCTTGTCCTCGAGTAGGTAAATGATAAAAACAAAATTTTTGATGTGGAAAGCTACCTAACATAATTTTCAATGTAATTCTCTTTATTGCAGCATGAATGTTTAGATCCAAAAGATTTCTAGACAAAAGTTTAATATTGAAATAAAAATAATAATACTTCAAGCATGCTAATCAAGCAATTATGTCTTATCAAAATAACATAGCCAAATAAAGCTTATCCCTACAAAATCATATAGTTTGGCCATGCTTCATTTTCGTCACACAAAATGCTCCCATCATTCACAACCCCGATGACAAGCCAAGCAATTGTTTCATACTTAGCCATTTCAAACTCTTTCAACTTTCACAAAATATATGAGCGCGAGCCATGGACATAGCACTATGGGTGGAATAAAATATTATGGTGGAGGTTGTGTGAGAAGACAAAAAAGGAGAAAGTCTCACATTGATGCGGCTAATCAACGGGCTATGGAGATGCCCATCAATTGATGTCAATGCAAGGAGTAGGGATTGCCATGCAACGGATGCACTAGAGCTATAAATATATGAAAACTCAAAAAAAGAAACTAAGTGAGTGTGCATCCAACTTGCTTGCTCACGAAAACCTAGGGCATTTTGAGGAAGCCCATCATTGGAATATACAAGCCAAGTTCTATAATGAAAAATTCTCACTAGTATATGAAAGTGACAAAATAAGAGACTCTCTGTCATGAAGATCTTGGTGCTACTTTGAATCACAAGTGTGGAAAAGGATAGTAACATTTCCCCTTCTCTCTTTTTCTCTCATTTTTTATTTGGGCCTTTTTCTCTTTTTTATGGACTCTCTTTTTTTCGTCCAGAATCTCATCCCGACTTGGGGGAATCATTGTCTCCATCATCCTTTCCTCACATGGGGCAATGCACTAATAATGAAAATCATCACACTTTTATTTACTTACAACTCGATACTTAGAACAAAATTTGACTCTATGTGAATGCCTCCGGCGGTGTACCGGGATGTGCAATGAATCAAGAGTGACATGTATGAAAGAATTATGAAGGTGGCTTTGCCACAAATACGATATCAAATTCATGATCATGCAAAGCAATATGATAATGATGGAGCGTTTCATAATAAACGGAACGGTGGAAGGTTGCATGGCAATATATGTCGGAATGGCTATGGAAATGCCATAATTGGTAGGTATGGTGGCTGTTTTGAGGAAGATATAAGGATGCTTATGTGTGATAGAGCATATCATATCACGGGGTTTGGATGCACCGGCAAAGTTTGCACCAACTCTCGAGGTGAGAAAGGGCAATGCACGGTACAGAGGAGGCTAGCAATGATGGAAGGGTGAGAGTGCGTATAATCCATGGACTCAACATTAGTCATAAAGAACTCACATACTTATTTCAAAAATCTACAAGTCATCAAAACCATGCACTACGCGCATGCTCCTAGGGGGATAGATTGGTAGGAAAAGACCATCGCTCGTCCCCGACCGCCACTCATAAGGAAAGCAATCAAAGAACACCTCATGCTTAAAATTTGTCACACAACGTTACCATACGTGCATTCTACGTGACTCGCAAACTTCAACACAAGTATTTCTCAATTCCACAGTTACTCAACTAGCACGACTCTAATATTACAATCTTTATATCTCAAAACAACTATCAAGTATCAAACTTCTCATAGTATTTATTGCACTCTATATGAAAGTTTTTATTATAGCCATCTTGGATGCCTATAATATTAAGACTAATTTTATAGCCAAAGCAAATTACCATGCTGTTCTAAAAGATTCTAAAAATAATATAAGTGAAGCATGCGAGATCAATAATTCCTACGAAATAAAACCATCACCGTGCTCTAAAAAGGTATAAGTGAAGCACTAGAGCAAAATTATCTAGCTCAAAAGGTATAAGTGAAGCACATAGAGTATTCTAATAAATTACAATTCATGTGTGTCTCTCCAAAAGGTGTGTACAACAAGGATGATTGTGGTAGACTAAAAAGCAAAGAACCAAATCATACAAGACGCTCCAAGCAAAACACATATCATGTGGTGAATAAAAATATAGCCTCAAGTAAGTTTACCGATAGACGAAGACGAAAGAGGGGATGCCTTCTGGGGCATCCCCAAGCTTAGGCTTTTGGTTGTCCTTGAATTTTACCTTGGGGTGCCTTGGGCATCCCCAATCTTAGGCTCTTGCCACTCCTTGTTCCAAAATCCATCAAATCTTTATCCAAAAACTTGAAAACTTCACAACACAAAAGTCAACAGAAAATCTCATGAGCTCCGTTAGTATAAGAAAACAAACCACCGCTTTAAGGTACTGTAATGAACTCATTCTTTATTTATATTGGTGTTAAACCTACTATATTCCAACTTCTCTATGGTTCACACACCCCGATACTAGCCATAGATTCATCAAAATAAGCAAACAACACAGGAAAAACAGAATCTGTCAAAAACAGAACAGTCTGTGGTAATCTGGAGGTTTCGAATACTTCTGTAACTCCAAAAATTCTGAAAACTTAGGAAGTCCTAAATAATTTGTATATTGATCTACTGCAGTTGGAATTAGTATTTTATCGCTCTCTGGTAAAAAATGAAAATTATTCTCGTGAGCGCATACTTTCTGTTTTTTTCAGCAAGATCAAACAACAATCACCCAAGAAGATCCTAAAGGCTTTACTTGGCACAAACATTAACTAAAACATAAAAAACACAAGCATAATAGAGGATAGTTGATTTATTTATTACTAAACAGGAAAAAAATCAAGGAACAAAAAAATTGGGTTGCCTCCCAACAAGCGCTATCGTTTAACGTCCCTAGCTAGGCATAAAGACAAGAATAGATCTAAGTGTTTCCATGATAATGATAAGGCAAATCGCGAAAAATCATCTCATACTCCCTATGTTCAGTAGCAAGTTTTCTTTGTGGCAAGCAAAAGTAATCAAAAGGGCTAAATTTAATGGGACAAAAGTCCCCAAGATCAAGCTCGGTTGGTATTGGTTCCTCCTTTGGCCCCTCATATTGCACAACCAATTCATCATTATAGGCATTCTTTTGGCAAAAAGTCATGAGCCTTTGTTCAAGGGAAAAACCTAACCCATTTTTCTGGATAGCTAAATTATCATTAAGTTCAGAAATCCTGTCAACTAGAACATCGGTAGGAACCCTTTTTCTAAGGTTTTCATTAAAAGCAACATGATCTAAAGATTGTAAGCGCATTATGTCTTCTTGATAAAAAAGATTGCTTCTATCGGAGGACGGCCGGCATCCACCCTATAATGCGCAAAACATTCGTTGGCCTCTTTTATTATAAATCTGAACTCATGGGCTAAAAAGATGGTAGCTGCTCGCTTAACAGAAAAATGCTCAATATTGGAAAATTCTAGAAAAATCATTTGTATGCAAGGATGCATGTGGATAAATTGTCTTTCAAGTTCAACCACGAGCAAAGATATAGCATCCAGAAGACCCGCCCATAGTGGGCAAAACACCGGCGCAAGTAAAGAAATATTGAATAACTCCTTTTCCAATAATGTTACCACTACCAATCCGAAACTTTTTAGTGTGTAAAATAGTAGGTTCTTCATGAGGATAATAAAAAGCATCAACGTTTCCCCCATCGTTACTACTATCCTTTTCAATGATAATCTCCCCAGTTTCAGACATGATGACAACAAACCACACTAGGAACAAACACACAAGAGGCAAGCGGAAAAGAGACAAACGGAAAGGGGGCGAATAAAACGGCAAAGGTGAAGTGCGGGAGAGGAAAACAAGAGGCGAATGGCAAATAATGTAATGCGAGGGATAAGCGTTTGTGATGGGTACTTGGTATGTCTTGACTTGAGCATAGATCTCCCCGGCAACGGCGCCAGAAATCCTCCTTGCTACCTCTTGATCATGCGTTGGTTTACCCTTGAAGAGGAAAGGGTGATGCAGCAAAATAGCGTAAGTATTTCCCTCAGTTTTTGAGAAACAAGGTATCAATCCAGTAGGATACTACACGCAAATCGCCTAGTACCTGCATAAACAATCAAGAAGTCTGCAACCACGCGATAAAGGGGTTGTCAATCCCTTCAAGGCCACTTGCAAAAGTGAGATATGATAAATATAATAAGATAAATATTTTTGGTATTTTTGTTGTATAGATTGAAAAGTAAAGATTGCAAAATAAATAGTAAACTAGAATTATAGATCGTAAATTTATATGATGTAAAGTAGACCCGAGGGCCATAGGTTTCATTAGAGGCTTCTTTGAAGATAGCATATATTACGGTGGGTGAACAAATTACTGCCGAGCAATTGATAGAAAAGTGCATAGTTATGAGAATATATAGGCATGATCATGAACATAGGCATCACATCCGTGTCAAGTAGAACGAAATGATTCAGCATCTACTAGTATTACTCCACACATCGAGCGCTATCCAGCAAGCATCTAGAGTATTAAGTTCATAAGAACAGAGTTATGCATTAGGCAAGATGACATGATGTAGAGGGATAAACTCAAGCAATATGATATAAACCCCATCCTTTTTATCCTCGATGGAAACAATACAATACGTGTCGGTTCCCTTTCTGTCACTGGGATCGAGCACCACAAGATTGAACCCAAAGCTAAGCACTTCTCCCATTGCAAGAAAGATCAATCTAGTAGGCCAAACTAAACCGATAATTCAAAGAGACTTGCAAAGATATCAAATCATGCATATAAGAATTCAGAGAAGAATCAAATAATGTTCATAGATAATCTTGATCATAAACACACAATTCATCGGATCTTGACAAACACACCGCAAAAAGTATTACATCGAATAGATCTCCAAGAATATCGAGGAGAAATTTGTATTGAGAACCAAAGAGAGGGAAGAAGCCATCTAGCTAATAACTATGGACCCGAAGGTCTGTGGTAAACTACTCACACATCATCGGAGAGGCTATGGTGTTGATGTAGAAGCCCTCCGTGATCGAATCCCCCTCCGGCAGATCGCCGGAAAAGTCCCCAAGATGGGATCTCACCGGTACAGAAGGTTACGGAAGTGGAAAAGTGGTTTTGTGGCTCCCCTGGATGTTTTCAGGGTATAAGAGTATATATAGGCGAAAGAAGTAGGTCGCTGGAGCTACGAGGAACCCACGAGAGTGGGGGGCGCGCCTACCCCCCTAGGGCATGCTTCCTGCCTCGTTGCCGCCTTGTTGCGTCTCTGACTACCACTCCAAGTCTCCTGGATTGCGATTGTTCCAAGAAAGATCCTTGCGAAGGTTTCGTTTTGTTTGGATTCCGTTTAATATTCCTTTTCTGCAAAACACTAAAATAGGCAAACAACAACAATTTGCACTGGGCCTTCGGTTAATAGATTAGTCCCAAAAATAATATAAAAAAGTATATTAAAGCCCATTAAACATCCAAAACAGATAATATAATAGCATGGAACAATCAAAAATTATAGATACGTTGGAGATGTATCAGGTGCTCAATCAATCTTTTTAGAGTCTCAAGCGGAGCAACCAACAAACTACGTTGGTGCAGGGTGGCTATTTATAGCCGCAACCTTCCCTGCAGAGAAATGACCAAATTGGACACATGGCTTCGCCCACGGCCGAACGACATATTTTCAACGGTTGGATTTTGAGCACAACGGTAAAATTCCTTGCGAAGGAAGTAATGCTAACTCCTCGGTCCGAAAGATATCTCCTGCAACACCGAAGAACATCTTCTTCTGCTGACAGGTAATCATGCAGAGCACAAAGATATTTCTCCCAGTATTTCATAGGTTTCGGCTAAGCATCACAGCGGACCTAAGCTTCGAGAAACTATATCCCTATTAATAGTATGGTGGTCCTATGACTCAAATAAGAGAAAGAAGAACAATGAAAGGATTTCTATGTCTCCGATTCGCCTTTAATCCTCTTGAGTGCAGTCATTCGTCCTCAAACACACTGAATGAATATTTCTTTGTGCCAGTAATAATTTTAAGGGGTCAATTCCTTCAACGCAATCTTCTCGTTATGATGTCTTCTCCAAATGTAGCTCTTCCTTCTCTGCAAAGTAGATAATCTTTAGTGAAGTTCTTCGAACTTCACAACCGAACATAGCATTCTCCTCGGACTTCCATGGACTATTTCTTTCTGTGTGCAATAGCAAACAAACCAGTCCACGCCTGTTTCTGGCAACAATCTCCAAAACACAAGGAGGCAAGATATTGCACCAGCACTAGGTAAATTAAACAAGTATAGATGGTTGCCTTCAATAGAAAATTAGAGGGGTTGATCCCACCTGAGTAGCATATATATGTATGCCCTTCTTTTGCTAATATCCTATGTACAAAGCAGACAAGCCAACATCAACTTACATATGAACAAAACGTGTAAACCATGTTCCGAACAAAAGAGATCATGAGAACATCTTCGATCAACTTGTGGACTTGCTACTCTCCACCATGTCCCTGCAAAGGAACTAATATGTTTCAACCATCTTAGAGATATGACTTTTTTTGGAAACAACTAATGAGGTATCAAATAATTCATTGGCTAGAAAAGTGCCCGTGGGTTACTACGGGCTTAAACTAAATATAAAACACAGATAGTAGCACAAACATGTGGTAATTTTGTTTATTCACTAACATTCATTTTTGAGTAAGTTTTCCAACAAAACAGCAAAGGGTGGCGTATCATGTGTCCGGCCTTCCTTTTCTATGTTTTTGTTGTTTCCGACTAGTCGTGTGGCACACACATCTTCTAGGGAAGTATACTTTGAATGAAATACTAATAGTTAATCTTACCTCCTTATCCATCAATATAAATTGTTGATACAACTCCCCATTAGACATGTATTACCTTTTCCTTAGGACTTTAGCAATTAACGCCAAACAAGATTTCATTATTAACCTACTAAATTTTCTATAATTGGTGTCTTAAACTGAATCAATATGATTGATCCGAACCATATAGATGATACAACGCAACAAAGTTAACTTTGGAGTAAATGTCATTGTTTGTAAATCAGATTAGATAGCCCAATCCTAAGAGAAATATATATAGTTCTACTAAGATCAAACCATAACTTTTAGTATGAAATTCGACATCCTACTTAAGCGTGTAGCTCCTTGATCTAACCATATAGATAATACACCACAACAAATTTATCTTGGGACTATATTTCATAGTTTGTAAATAATATTGAATAGCTGGACCTAACACTGCAAAATCTTCTCTATTTTGCGACGTTTAACTTCTGTCATTTAAAACTGTTTTTCATCCTGGAAAATGTATTGGTGACGTTTTTCGACCCCCACCTTCACTTAAGTGTTGTCATAAAAAAATCTTGACGGTAGCACTTCCTCCATCATGCAAGATCATGTCTTAGGTGACGAACCCAAATTTGTTGCTGAAGCTATACAATGCAATGACCCAAAAATGTCATTAGAACTATCACCGTATTCGACCTGCTCGTCCCTCATCATATTTTTTTGGTGACAACACATGTGTCACTAGCAACCGACACCATGTTTGACCAGTCAACATTTCTGACATACGGGCCCATAATATGCTAACCTGACACCTTACAGCAAGGCCCAAGCGAGGTTTTATCATTGACGGCGGTTGTGAGTAGCTTTCCGATTTGACTGGTCAAAGATCCTGACATGTGGGCCATAGGGTGCTGAAGTAGTTGCTTACATGTGGGTCCGCAAGCTAGTGACGGCATGCATTTTTGTCACTATTACCGTCATAGTTTGTTCAGTGTTGCAACTGGCAACCAAATTCAAATTTGAAAATTAGCAAGAATTCAAAAAAGAGAATTAAATGACTTCCGCTAACGTTGAAGACTGAGATGCCTAACACAGTTGTAATAATGATCAATCAAGTGAGGAAATATCACACACAACATAAAAGGAAACACATAGGGTACCACACATTACAAAATATAATAAGGGACGATCAAAGTTTCCAGACGATGAAGACCGCCATCAGGGTTGCGACATGTTGTTGTTAGGGTATCTTCAATGTGGACCCGCAAATTACTTCGGTATATGCCCATACATGATCCACGGACATGATACGGGATGGAATCATCCAATGCTAAGAGCATCTCCAACCGCGCCCCCAAGAGGCCCCCCAAGGCCATTTTTTTGCCCCGGCGCCAAAAAATTGGCTCAGTCGCGCCCCCAGGATCTCAATTATCGCCGGTTTGGGCCGAAATAACAGTCGGCGTACCCAAGCCGAACTCAAGCCCCCGGGGGGCGCCTGGGAGTGCTGGCCGAAGCGAAAAGGCGCGTGGGTCCGCTCTGTCGGCGAGACAAAGACCTTTTCCCGCCGATCACCCCGCTTCCCCTCCCCCTCCGTTTCCCTCCATCTCCACCTTCCCACGCCATTGTCCTCCCTCTCCCCTCCATCCGTCCGCCATGCCGCCGAAGAAGTACGCCGCCCCTCGCGTCGCCACCGATGCCAGCGCAGCCCATCCGAAGTGGACGAAGCGGAGGGCGCCGCCGTCCAAGCCCCCGGGCATGTCAAACACCGACTGGAAGGCATAGGTTCAGTGGTGGGAGGCTATCACCACCGACCGACGGAACATGCTCAACGACAAGAAGGCCCGAGATAGGGCGGCCCTGGCGACGGTTGCCTTGGCCGAGCAGGCGGATCGCGCGCCGGAACAGGCCGAGGAGTCCCGCGCGAGGATGATGAATCCACCCCGCGGCCACGGCCTGCACGCCTGGAGCCAGCAGAGCGTCGGGTCACCGGCTAGATTCTCGGCGTCTCCCTGGGGCTGCGCGCCCTCGCCTGGTTACGCCGACGGCGACGCGCACAGCAGGTTCAATCCCGACATCACCTTTCCACATGGCCACCCCGCCCAGCGCACGCCCTCGCCCGCGTTCGCCGGCGTGCAGTACCCCCCCGTACACCTACTCCCCACCGGCTCCGGACCAACGTCGCCACGACGAAGAGGAACACCGACCTGGCTTTCCTGATTGGGGGTGCGGACATGCTCTGGAGCGACGACGAGCAGGTCAAGGCGTAGTACCTGGCGGAGTGCGGCCTCATCCTGAACCAGCTGCCGTCAACGGCGGCGCCAACTCCCACGCCGATCTCAACGCCATCGCCAACCCCAAGCGATGATGCCTCCACGACGCCCAGCATTGAAGCCGCGCCGACGGTGACCAGCCCGCGCACGCCGACTCCTCCGACGCCGAAGGCCTACGCCGCCATTTAATGCATTTCCGAGCGTCCTTTCTTTTGCATGCCCAACTTTTTATTAATCGCCCAACTGTGGCAAGGTGTTCGCCGATCGCTGGGACTTTTTGTGACGCTGATCACCGGATTCGTGGCATTTTTTGGGTAGCGGGAATGGACCATGTTTGAATTTACGACGCCTTGGGAGCGGCACCTGGGAGCGTGGTTCGGACCTAGAACGCCCCCCGAAATAGCGCTGGCCTATGCGCTGGGGGGCCGAACGAGTGAAGTTGCTCTAATCATAAAGTATTCGGTTGGAACGAGAAACAGTAAGTTGTACGCCACGCCTTCCGCCATGGCAAGTACAATGTGAGATGATAATACTCATCTCCGCGCCTTCCGGCAAGAGTTGAGCATCAGGGTCTTCCTAGAGCGTATATTTCCCAATTCTCCTCAATCCCAAACCTTCGACGTGCACTACTGTTGATAGTGTTTCTATTTCAGGTTTCACTTGCAGCATCGATAATTATCATACTAGACTAAGCACTCATCGAATATAATATCTTGGCAGGTCAGTATCCATATATCAACCTAAGTTTGCCTTCCCCAGAAGTTTGAAGAATGATTCTTTTCTCTCCGGCTTTTAAAGAGCAGCTAGGGAGCAATATTACGCTTTTAATTCTTGGTGCTCCAGAAACCATGACTTCTTTCCTGGTTGCCAACTCCAAAGAAAAATTCTTCCTACTATGTAATTACTTGATTGCTTGGGATGTGATCTAGAATTGAAGCCGTCTGACACGGGAGAAAATGGAGTTTTGTAGCCATGTAAACACACATCAAAGCAAAAATGCTAGATATACGGCCTTTTACAGGACGTTACAGACCCTTCCGTAAATTCTATGCAGCCCCGCCCCATGAATTTCACCAGTGTGGGCCCCAGCCCTCACCCGTCCAGTTAAAACATGACAGTTCACGAATTAGCCCGTAAACTTTCGTAAGTCATCCTAGGAAAAGGTGAGCATGAACCAGGAAATACACTTTGGTTTCTGGGTGTATATACACTCTATATGAGAAAATAACAAAAAAAGGTTTAGATTTTTTTAATAAACTTCACTTTCTTTGCACTAGTATATAAATTTTTTGCGAACAAAAACCAAGCGTTGACTTAAGGGCAAAAAAATATATTTGCTATTATAGCACTATTCACACTCTTTTTTGGCCGAAAATTTTGATTTGTTTTGGAAAAGAAGTCCACATGTGTTTTTCTTTTTGTGAAATTTCTCTTACAAGTACAATGAAAGGTCAACTTTATTTAAAAAACATCAGAAGTTTTGGACTTCTTATTTAATTACTATATTATTTTTGAATATAGGGTGTATGTACACCGTATTCATAGACCAAAAGTTTCCCTCCAAGATGACCCACGATAGTCATAGAGTTGTTGTGTTCCCAACACCTCCCACTCCAAGACTGTCCAACAATGCAATCTCATCGGACCTAATCAACAAAGATATCTCGACAACCATACAACATGCCAGTTGCAGTACTATATTTTCTAGTAACTCCCAATCCTTGCATCTCCGGTGCATACCAAATTACCAATGTACATTGGCAATTATGTTTGACATGCATTACTAAACAAACTATGAGTTGACTTTCTCATGGACACCAATAAGTTATTATATCACTAGCAAATAATTTCTTTTTTATGTTTATCTCTCTCAAAACAGTCTTTTGTCCCACTTCACATATAAAACAACACATCAAAGTACACGGCAGAATGAACAAGCTGAACAATGATTAACTATTTGTCTCTCTTCACCTCTGACCACATTCAGCTTTCTGTTTTTTTTTTCTTGAAAAGGAGGATGTAACCCCGGCCTCTGCATCTCGACGATGCATGCAACCATTTTATTAACTTTTCACAAAGTCCTTACAAGGTAATACATTAATAAGCATGAAGCCATCATCTTCGCAACACCTGTCGCTACTCCTATCCACGTGATGAAGTGGTGCCGAATATCCAAGTCTAATACCAAACAGACATCGCACCAAACCTACATTTAACGGGATGCCCCATCCAAGGCACAATATTTGAACTGGGGTACAAACCGGTCCGGCGCACTTTCAATGGGCACCACATGCACACGCTGCGAGGGCCGTCACCTCCTTCATCCATCGATCCATCCTCAGATCAGATACTGACACATCGACCCTACCAGGCCTTTCTGCCATCGACGCCACCATTACGCCAGACAGTGTCGTCCTCCTGCACGAGTACATCGCCACCCATCAGCCGCCGAGTCTCCACCGCGCCACACTGCTGAGATCCGCCGCCATCGACGTGTGCGATGAAGCACCACTCCACCACCTATCGACACCCAACCACCAGGCCGTCCACATGTCCGTCCAGCCGATGAATGTCTACAAAGATGATGCCCCCATGGGGATGACGATGAAGACCGCCGCCATCCGATCTAGGAAGCTCCTCAACGCCTCCAACGAGGGCTATGACATCCACGGCACCGCCGTCAATGGTAGCCTCCTCTAGATCTGAGGTTTTCCCTGGAAACAATGGAGCGAGCGATGCCCCACCATCGCCTCCAACGAGGAAAATGACACCCGCGGGAGCCGCCGATGATGCTGGCATCCTCACCCACTTCACCAGCTAGGCCACCATCTCCTCCTCAAGTTGATCCGCCGCCGGGAAGCCACCGCGAGGCAACACCCACCGACCAGATCACTTTGGACCGAGGATGAAGACAACCAAAGGTAGAGGAGGTCACACCACTGAGTGACCGACGCCATGGCCACACACATGTCGTCCCGAGGCGCCCGCTCAAGATCCACCGTCACAGCCATGCCTCCAAGCCGCGACGGAGGGATGCCCTGCCGCCGCCATCATCCCCCCGCACGGGCTTTGCCCAGCTGGGATCCGGTGGCGGCGGGAGGGAGGGAAGGGGAGGCAGAGGGGATCGGGATCGGGATTTGGAGGGGAGGGGAGGCGGGCGGGAGGTGGAGGTGGAGGCGGAGGAGATCGGGATCTGGACAACTCAGCCTTCTGTGAAGAAGGGTATCCTTCCCCTACACTTAAGAGCTTCTGGAATGGTTGAACAATAAATGAGAAGAGAGAGCAGGCTAGTATTTAAATCAAGCAACGAGTCGTGCACAAGCTCCACGGTTATAGGGTAAACATGATATTTCCTTGCCTCCTATTAGATGAGTAGTTGTGTGATGGCTTGTCCGTTGATGACCTAGGTCAATTTATACAAGTTGGAGATGCATTAAAGCGTAACTTTGATGCCATTCACGACGGTGCAATGGTTGCAACAACAGATTTCAGACCATAATATTTAGGGAGATGATTTGCCCGCAAAATTGGATGGCCCCTTGCTTTTGCATGTTCACCTTAGTTGTTATTTATACTACGGTCAAACAACCTCCCATGAACTATCTGCCAGAAACAAGTTTCACTACTCCAAAACTTTCAGTTTCAAAAACGTCTGTATACACAAACATGTTAAACCAGGTCCATGTCTAAGTTTTCTCCAGTCATTTGTTTTCATTACCAAACCTTTTATTGTTCACGTTGAATAGCGTAAGCCAAAGCGGGTCTCTAAGGCCTTGTACAATGTTAGATGCTTAGAGAGGCGCCTAGAAAAATAAACCAATTTTTTTTAAAGTATCAGTGCCTATTTCTACAAGAGAGACGTTTAATTAAGCGTCTATCCTCTAGAAATAAGCATCAATGCTTAACAAAATATTGATTTATTTCTCTAAGCACTTGTACAAGGCCTAATAGACGGCCAGCCTTTGAGACATTCTGCCCACACAAAGCGGACGTCTGAAAAACACGAGGCTGTTGCGGTGCGCCGGTGCCCCAAGGCATCTCTCTAAAGTCTGGCGATGAGGATGGGAGACACTGGCGGTAGCGGGGTGCGGAAACCCAAGTCGTACGCGCTGGCGGCCGTGTCCCTGGTGTGGCCCTGAGGCGAGGATGCGACGGTGATTTGTCCGCCCCACACAGACACTCCTAGCCCTAGGAAAAGGAGTTATTTGAATAACTTTCTCTTCAGTGTCCCCGGACCCTTGCACCTCTGGATGGAATGCACGGGGAGACGGAGGCGGCCGCCGGGAGTTCGGCCTTGAAGCCACGACGGCCCCCTTTGCCCGTCATCCGTCGGGATGCCATGGCCGCTCAGCGCCGTGGATGGGGCCTAACCTCCATGGGCTTCGGCTGCCGGCACTGACGGCTCAGCCCGTCTCCGGTGCCTCTTCCAGGCCCGCGGGAGAGCCCCGTGCGCTCGCGCCATCTAGCCTCGCGGCTCCGCCCAGGCTTCCCCGCGGCTCGTTGTCGCCAGTTCGCCGGTGCGCCGAGCACCATCGCCGCCCCCTCCCCTTCTCCAACTCTGCTGTCTCTCTCCTTTCTCCAACCCTACCGCCTCCCGCCGCACCAGGGCCTCGCCGGGCAGCGACGAGACCTCCCCGTCCGTGCCCGTGCCGGGCGAGATGCCGCCCACCCAGGGGACACCATCCCTGCAAGTAGAGCCGGCGACTGGACAGTGCCAGAGGAGGAGGTCCATAAATCGACGGCGGCCAGAGCAGAGCCACCATGGCGTCATCCTTGGTCATGGTGGAGGGGAGTCCGGCCAGAGTGTTGGCGCCGCCTCTCCATCGCAGCGCCGCTCTTCTTCTTCCTTGCGCTCTCTCCCTCTCATGGTTTTGTCTCACACAAGAACTCACACTGGTGAGAAGAACTCAACACAGACACACACACACTTCACCAAGGAGCAGCACAAGAACTTTGCCGAGAGCATCCTCTCCTTGGTGTACACGCGGTGCTACATTTTTCTACAGGCTTTCTCGGCCTCGTTTCTCATTAACTCAAAGTGCCATATATACACACAGGGGGTGAGCACCCATGCCACTACGCACGTCCACGTCGCTCGACAGTGCGGAGGACTCGGCCGGCCCGGCCACTACTCAACAGACTCCATGCATGCACGGCTAGATGACCAACCCACTAACCAACTAATGCATGCACTATCTAATTACTGCTACTCCCTCCGTTCCTAAATACTTGTCTTTCTAGGCATTTCAACAAGTGACTACGTACGGAGCAAAATGAATGAATCTACACTCTAAAATATGTCTACATACATCCATATGTAGTAGTCATTTGAAATGCCTAGAAAAACAAATATTTAAAAAAGAAGGGAGTACTATGCATGTCCACATACACCACTTTCGCAGCTTCTTCTCAACAGTCGCACAACCGGACCAGAGCTTACCGGATCACTCGGCTCAACCTGCCATGCTCCAGCCTCTTGCGCGACTTGCCACTTCACGCAGCACCACGGCTTCACGCCGCCTAGGCATCTCGCATTACTCACCTCCACACACCTTCGCTGAAACTTCATAGACTCTCTACTCTCTAGACCATCTACATTACAGGTAGGACTCAAAACTAAAACATGCAGATACATTGAATCAAGATTAAGGCTAACACAGAGGAGGAGCCGTGGCTGCAGCACCTCCTGTCGGTGGATCCCGTCGCAACAGCTCAACCGCGACGGATCTGAGCGAGCGGACGAGGCCATCATAGGAAGGAGCTGATTGCGTTTTTCTTTCAGATTTCAGGGGTGTATGTGTCAATTTTTTGCCAAGTCAGCTCTGACGATCTGGTCCCATCTGTCATAAACACGCTTAAACGAGACAAATTGGATGATTAGTGTTTTCTGCAAAAGGTTTAGTGAAAAAGTGGCGTTTTTTTGCAATGGATTAGCGACTTGGTGGTTTTGTGCAAACCTAGCCGCAAATGTGGTAGTTTTGTGCAATTGACTCTGGCCTCGGTGACAGACCAAAAGCTTCATATAATGCAGGCTAAAACAGTTGAAACAAGAGTTTAGTCCAATGATATCTACTGGAAATATAGAGATGTTACCTTCTAGCGTTTCCTGGAATACGCTGCTTATGATGAAATCAGTGTGACTCATGGCAATCAAGTCAGCTATGAACTGGCATGAGAAGTGGTATTAGCTGTCCAATTTGTCCAAATATATATCTTTGTTGGGGTATTTTGTTTTGTCCAAGGCATGGGCAATGGCGCACTGTATTCATGTAGACGAGAAATCATTTTCCCAATGGAAAATAATACAATAAAACCAACCTGGGTAACTCCCAATTTATGCGCAAGCAGAGGGACCACAAGGTTACTATCACTGTAGTTACCAATGATCAGATCAGGTTGGGTATGCATTTCTCTCACGAGTACGTTTGTGTAAATATGAAAGTACCGGGTGGCTTGATTGCCTGCCTCGGTGCACCCCCTGTCATAGGATTTTCTACAAGTGCTTGCCACACAATTAGTTAAGGATTTCAACGGTGTAAAAGTTCTCAAAAATTCTGAAAAAAATATTGAACCAACACACCTATAATATAACATGATCCAACGGAGGGATTAAAAAAATACGACTGTATGTGTCCTGGACAAAAAAACAAATAGTTCAGTATATATTTATGTCGCAGTGAGCTGAAATGCTTATTATTTTTGCCGACGACACATAGATGCATATTTTGACAATCCTATATACGGTCGCGCTATTCGTCATCCCAGGTGATGAATAGTTATTCTTCACCCCCTCTATTTTACCATCAATGCACCATAATTTTACGTTCCGTAAATTTTGTTTTATTTCCGACGCAAAAGGGACCGTAAGAAAATATATAATCGCCGTAAAAAATATTTTATGTCATGTAAAATTACAAACATAAAAATATAGTCTAAAATACACATAAACTGTAAATTTTCTTGTCTTATGACCTATATTTTTATTTTCGTTTGTCAAATTTTAGTAGTGAATCAATATGAATGTAACTATTTGAATTAAAAATGTAATTTAATTATGAAATGATCGTAAGATTATCTCGGATGAAGAATAACTTATTTTGCACCCCGGATGATAAATAGTACCCTGGATGTAAAATTTGACATAAGAAAATAAAAATATAGGTCATAAGACAAGAAAATTTACAGTTTATGTGTATTTTAGACTATATTTTTTACGTTTGTAATTTTACATAACATAAAATATTTTTTACGGCGATTATATATTTTCTTACGATCCTTTTTGCGTCGGAAATAAGACAAAACTTACGGAACGTAAAATTACGATGCATTGATGATAAAATAGAGGAGGGTGAAGAATAACTATTTCTCACTCAGGGTGACGAATAGCGCGACCCTATATATATTATATTATATTTATATATAATACAGATTGACTCCGTGGGTTCACCGTCACAATACGCTTTCTCCTGTGTTTTTACGCTTTCAATTTAAATTTAAAAACATATATACGCGAGGTGGTACTAATTCGTAATTAAAGATATAGAAAAAAGAGAAAAACAACGGCACTAGGATTTGATCTGAGGCCACCAACGTGGGGGCTTGTTGCACCAACCAACTCGGCTAAGTTCATGTGCATATTTTTGTTGATAGCTCGTCCAATTTATCCGGGAATTATTTCTTTCATCGGTGTTGGGCTGTAGTTTACCTCTTTTTTTCGTGCTCCCTTGCATGGGCCGTTGGGCCTGCACCGCTAATTAAGCCGAATTATGGGTAATTGGCTCCTAATCCGGGCTCTGCATGCTGGTGTTGGCTCCTCAAAATTGCTCTTAATTAAACCTCCACGGACATCTAAAAACCAACACATGCATGAATAGAAAAAAAATCTGGTTGTCATTCAAATAATCAATCAAGCATATGAGCTCGCATCAAGGTTAGCACATGTTGGTAGCTCTTGATGAGTAGGTTTACGTGAGACGGTGTCCAAAAAAAAGGTTTATTCTTACGGATTAGTTTGTTCTTAAATATTTTTTCATTTAATTAACTCCCAAGCAGTGATTTGATTTTTTTGATTCATCATATTTTGTTGTTCAACTATCTTGGATCGGCTTGCTTCTAATCGATCCATTAATAAACATCACCAGGTGCAACGCTTGCTCATAATTAGTGAGACCAATTAATTCAAACTTGTTCATTCATTGAAGACGTACTATATGGCTAGAGGGACATCAAGCTTAAAGACAACAATTTGATCCTTACTGTGTATGAAGGCTGTTTTTATAGGACCAAAAAAGAATACCGTGGATGCTTTTATGAAATTAGGCCATGATACCATCGCAGCGCTCCAAGTCTCAATTGCCTTTTCTAACTCCTTCTGTCATTCTTGGCATATAATTTCAAAGCCTTTTTTTATCTCCACCACATCTTCTTAGCCTGATTTTTGAGTCTTGGACGACATGTCCATTTAGTAGGAAAATGCCACTAGTAGAAAAAGGGTCAAATGTGAAGCACATTAATGCCAGTTTGAATTTGAGCTGGCACTAATGTGTGCATTAGTGCCGGTTCCAACGGCTAGCCGGCCGCTCTCATTAGTACCGGTTCGTGGCGAACCTTTAGCACCGGTTCGTGCCACGAACCGGTACTAAAGTGAGTGGTGGCAGGATGTTGTCAGTCCGGGGCCCCTCCAGCACCTTTAGTACCGGGTCGTATCACGAACCGGTACTAAAGGTCGTCCTATATAGACCCTTCGTCCACCTGAGCTCGCTCTGTTCTTCCCCTTTCGCCTCTCCTCTCTGTTCTTTTCCCTCTTCCTCTCAAGCTCATCACACATTTTGCCCAAAATTTGTCAAGATTTGAAGGCCCCCATCCATTCAAATGATCACAAAGGTTAGCAACTTTGTCCATTCATCTCTCATTGCTAGATTAGCTCATGCAATGCTTTATATAGTGATTGATTTTTGAGTTTAGTAATTTGGGAGGAATTATATATATGTGCTAGTATTTGATTTATATGTAATTTGAGGTCAAAAATAACACTTAGTTTGCATATGTAGGTGTGGTTTACTTAGTACCTTCTAAATCTCCGTCGTAACCATCGTCGATCGCTCGCAACGTCCTGTTGCCGGCACCACCTTGTGGTGAGCCTCTTGTTCATGAAGTTTTATATAAAAAAAATGATGTTTGTGTGATTTGGATATATAGTTACTCATATAATTATCTTACCCATACGTTGTTTGTTATACATAGTGCCATGGTTTTGATATCCGTCCCTGTCGGCCCTCGTCCGGGTTATGATTCAGATGTGGTATATTCTCTTTTAAAACGATTCATTGCATTTCGTGTTTATGACAAATTATGCCCATCAAGTTGACATAGATATTTGTATGTAGGAGGTAGTTGAACCAGAAATTCCAACCGACCCTATTGTTGAGAGGTTAAATTTAGTTGAAAGAGAAAACGAGGATTTGAAGGAAAAATTGAAAAGAATTGAGGGGGAGAAGATGGAATTGGAGTTGCATGTTGCCGATGTCGTCGATGATCACAAGATTAAAATGGAGAAAATGCGCTTGAAGATTAGAAAGATTAGAAAATATGCCATTCATAGTGAGGCTTGGTATCATTATGCTGTTGGATCAATTGTTACCTTAGTTGCGATCTTGATTGCATTTGTTGTTGCATTTAAATTCTTTAGCTAGAGAGTTATTTGTTTGTTGCATTTAAGTGTTGTATGATCTTTATGTATGAACTTTATGTATTGTATTAATTTGGTGTTTTCGGTGCTGTGTATTGAAGATGAGCCGGCAATGGATGTACGATGACCGATGCTCTCCCGAGTTCATTAATGGCGTGCGTACTTTTCTTCTTGCGGCTGAGGCAAACAAGCGGGCGGATGGTTTTATGCCTTGTCCATGTGCTGGCTGTAAGAATGGTCACAATTACTCTACGTCAAGAACCATTCACGTCCACCTGTTTGAGTCTGGTTTCATGCCCCACTATAATGTTTGGACCAAGCATGGAGAAAGAGGGGTTATGATGGAAGACAATGAAGAAGAAGAGGACGACGACAGCTGTGACGCCCGGATAATTAGGCTACAGTAATCCCAAGATAATGATGCCACGTCACCACGGTTACTGTTGTTAATTTCGTGTTAGTTTAAAATCGATTCGAAATTCAAACTTAAAATAAAGTCAAATGGTAAAGATTTTCAAATATTAAAACTAAGATGTTGGGGTGTTGCCAAATAATGCATAGGTAATTATTGTGGAGAAACCACACTTTTATAAAACGTTTAAAGACTCTAAAGTAATTAAAACGCAGCTATGACGATTAATTAAATGCCCTTTTAAAAATAATAATAATGCAAACTATTTTAATTAGGTGTCATACTTATTGGGGCAGTAGATTAAATTATAACATTAATTTAGGAGTTGTATTTATATTTTAAAAACAACAATTAAAAGAATGAAATAGAAAAGAAAATTAAATAAAAAGAAAAATTAAAAAACAGAACTAACACACACACAAAAAAAAAGGAAAGAGAAAGCCCCCCCTGGGCCGTGGCCCAACTGGGCCAACCCAACCGGCCCAGCCGGCCATCCCACCAGGCCGGCCCAAACCCCACCCCTTATCCACTCCCCTCACCCCCCGCAACCCTAGCCGCCACCCACTCGCCCCCCACTCCCACTCCCGCACGTCGCTCCTCCCCCCCCACGAACGGATCTGGATCGGGGGGGGGGGGGGGACAACAGCCACTCCCGACCCCATCGCCGCGACGCCGCGCCGCCTCGCCCTCAACCGACGCCGCCCGGACCTCCCTTGCCGGCCTGCCCCTCTCCGCCGCGTCGTCCCCGACATCCCCCTCGACCCCCGCTGCCTTTTCCCCTACTGGCCCCGTGAGCGTCCCCTCTTCTCCTCTCTGCCTCGCGTGCACGGGCTCGCGCACTGGCGCCCCGCGCGCGCCCACCGTGGCCGTGCCCCGAACGCGCTCACCCCCGCGCCCTCCCCCTGTGCCCCGCGCCCTCCTGCTCGCTGCACCCGTCGCCCGACTCCGGCCACTGCACCGCGGCGCCGCTCGGAGGCCCGCGTCCTCCACCCGAAGCGCCGCCGCTTGTCGCCCCTGGCCACCGCGTGCACGCGCGCGCGCCGCCCTGCTCCTCCCTCTCCCCTATCCATCGACGGCGACCGCGCGAGCCCCGCCGTGGCCGCGCACCGCTGCTGCCGCTGCGCCTCCCGCGCCCGCCTCCGCCTGGGGTTGTGCCCCGTTGCTCCGCGGTCTGCTCTGCTGCTGCTCATCGGCGATGCCGCGGCCCTCCTCCGCCTCCCTGCCGCCGGCCCCTCCTCGGGCTGCCGTGCCCACTTCCGCCCAGGCCCGGCCTTCGCTCGGGCGCCCGCACGCCCCAACCACCGAGCGGGCTGGTGCCCGCACCCGTTTGCCAACGCCCGTTTGGCCCCTTTCGGTCAGTGACAGGAGGGCCCCCCCCTCTAGAACGTTTTAAAAATAAATAAGTAAATAAAATAATAATAATAATAAAATTAATTAATTAATTAATTAATTAAGGAATTAATTAAGTTAATTAATTATAATTAGATTAACCTAATCACTAATTAACCTAATTAACTATTAGTTAATTAAAACAGATTATGACGAACGGGGCCCACACGTCAGTTGACCAGTCAACGCCTCTGTTGACTGCTGATGTCATGCTGACGTCAGCGTGCACTGTTCTGGATAATGTTTAATTAAAATAATTAACTAAATACTAAAAATGATTTTAATCTTTTAAAATTAATATAAAATAAACCGTAGCTCGGATGAAAAAACTTTGTACACGAAAGTTGCTCAGAACGACGAGACGAACCCGGATACGCAGCCCGTTCGTCCGCCACGCATCCCTATCCTATCAAACTTGCAACTTTCCCCCTCCGGCTCCTCTGCCCGAAAACGCGAAACACCGGGAATACTTTCCCGGATGTTTCTCCCCTTCGCCGGTATCACCTATCCCTGCGTTAGATCACCTCTAGCACCACGTTTGTCATGTTATGTTTTGATTGCTCTGTTATTTATTGTGTTCCCCCTCCGTTACTTTTCCGGTAGACCCCGAGACTGCCGCTGATGCCCCTGTGATCGACTACGTCGACGACGACCCTCCTTCTTGTCTGAGCAACCAGGCAAGCCCCCCCTTTGATCACCAGATACCGCCTACTCTTCTCCATACTGCTTGCATTAGAGTAGTGTAGCATGTTACTGCTTTCCGTTATTCCTATCCTGATGCATAGCCTGTCCTTGCTACTACTGTTGTTACCATTACCTCCTATCCTACTGCTTAGTATAGGATGCTAGTGTTCCATCAGTGGCCCTACACTCTGGTCCGTCTGTCATGCTAGACTACTAGGCCGTGATCACTCGGGAGGTGATCACGGGCATATACTATATACTTTACACTGTTACGTTACCGGAGAAACTGTTTGGAGATGGGGGCTGAAGGGGCAGGTGGCTCCATCCCGGTAGAGGTGGGCCTGGGTTCCCGACGGCCCCCGACTGTTACTTTGTGGCGGAGCGACAGGGCAGGTTCAGACCACCTAGGAGAGAGGTGGGCCTGGCCCTGTTCGGCGTTCGCGGATACTTAACACGCTTAACGAGATTTGGGTATTTGATCTGAGTCTGGCCATTTGGTCTATACGCACTAACCATCTACGTGGGAGTAGTTATGGGTATCCCGGCGTCGTGGTATCAGCCGAAGCCTTCTTGACGTCAGCGACGGAGCGGCGCGCGCTGGATTGGACTGGAACGCCACTAGGCTAGGTCTGCTTCCGGCCGCCCACGCAACGTGCAGGTGTGCTAAGGGCGATGGGCCCAGACCCCTGTGCGCTTAGGTTTAGACCGGCGTGCTGACCTCTCTGTTGTGCCTAGGTGGGGCTGCGACGTGTTGATCTTCCGAGGCCGGGCATGACCCAGGAAAGTGTGTCCGGCCAAATGGGATCGAGCGTGTTGGGGTATGTAGTGCACCCCTGCAGGGAAGTTAATCTATTCGAATAGCCGTGATCTTCGGTAACAGGACGACTTGGAGTTGTACCTTGACCTTATGACAACTAGAACCGGATACTTAATAAAACACACCCCTCCAAGTGTCAGATACAACCGGTGATCGCTCTCTCACAGGGCGACGAGGGGAGGATCATCGGTTAGGATTATGCTATACAATGCAACTTGGAGGTCTTCAGTCTACTCTCTTCTACATGCTGCAAGACGGAGGCTGCCAGAAGCGTAGTCTTCGAAAGGACTAGCTATCCCCCCTCTTATTCCGGCTTTCTGCAGTTCAGTCCACATATGATAGCCTCATTCCATTTGATACCAATGCATACATATGTAGTGTAGCTCCTTGCTTGCGAGTACTTTGGATGAGTACTCACGGTTGCTTTCTCCTTCTTTCCCTCTATCCCTTCTACCTGGTTGTCGCAACCAGATGTTGGAGCCCAGGAGCCAGACGCCACCGTCGACGACGACTCCTACTACACCGGAGGTGCCTACTACTACGTGATGCCCGCTGACGACGACCAGGAGTAGTTAGGAGGATCCCAGGCAGGAGGTCTGCGCCTCTTTCGATCTGTATCCCAGTTTGTGCTAGCCTTCTTAAGGCAAACTTGTTTAACTTATGTCTGTACTCAGATATTGTTGCTTCCGCTGGCTCGTCTATGATCGAGCTCTTGTATTCGAGCCCTCGAGGCCCCTGGCTTGTAATATGATGCTTATATGACTAATTTTATTTGTAGAGTTGTGTTGTGATATCTTCCCGTGAGTCCCTGATCTTGATCGTACACGTTTGCGTGTATGATTAGTGTACGATTGAATCGGGGGCGTCACAAGTTGGTATCAGAGCCGACTGCCTGTAGGAACCCCCCTTCCACACTCCTTGGCCGAAGTCGAGTCTAGACATTGCAAAAACTTTTACTAACTTGGCTGTGTGCCTTACGGGCCCACGTCGCCATCGGGTGGTACTAGGATCTTTTACTCCTCGACCTTTACTCCGGGACTCTGACATCTCTTCTATTCGGATTAAACAATTTCACTAACTCTGACTCTAGGTTCTCGATAATAATTTCTCCCGGAGAGCCCCTTACTACAGATGATCGTCTACTACCTCAGAAGAATCCAAAGATACTCTCCGATGTTCTCTTGAGACTTAATGACATCGCTTTTGCTATTCCCGACCATCGATAAACCCTTATGGATAACTACATACACTTGTTGTCCATAACTTCACTTCCAATTTTTCTTGTTATTACAAGATACCCTGAAATACTTTGGATATTCCGAGAATACTTTGTGCCTACTGCCTTGCAGTTACTAGCCACATAAGTACCCCTATGGATAATTCCTCCCACTTGTCGAGTATCCGCTCATCCCTAGCCGTTCATATGTTTCACATCAGTCTTCGAAATACCATTCGATCTTCCAAAAATCCCGAGCAGCCTATTGCTCTTGAAATTCTTGCTTTCTTAAATTGTGGTTAATCCGATAAGTTTCGTAATCTTATTGGCCTCCCTTGTCTTTATCATTTTAAGTCCGTTGATTCAATATGTTGAGGATGCCCGCATTCCTCAGTCGAATCCTAGGATTCATCCTTCCGGCTCAGACGTCACTTGGATATGAGTTGGTTCTTGACCAATCAATGCCTTGGTCGCTTATGCTTCTAAGTCTATTGAACTTATTCATTTTTGATCAGAACGGTTGCTTCTGATCCCTTGATTTGGGAATCATAAAATTTCTTTACATTAAGCTTTGAATTAGTCAGTTGTTTCTATAATCCGATGCCTTGGCATTCCTTCTTCCTTTGATTGAGTACCGATACTCACATCAGCCTCGTTGTGGACCGCCATACCCATTGCCGGGTTATCTACCGACAGCGTCCTTCATATTCAATAACCTTGTGAGCCTTCCCTCAGATACATAATGCCTTTGGTAAATAGTATCATCTGCTTTTGAACATGCTCTACCATCGAGTTTGTGTTATTTACTCCTGAAGTTCGTGGTATATGTTCTAAGGAGCCCCGATGGCTTGAACCTATGCCTTCCTTAATCTGTGCAAACCCGGAAGATTTCACGGGTCATACTTATCTGGTATTGCACCAGGTAAAACTTTCAACAACTAATGTCATTTTCAAAATACAAGAGGTGAATGAAAGGTTATGCGTTGAACAAGTGGGAGCCGACCTTGAACCCTGTGTTCATGCCCATGGACACGATGTATACCTGATCATGGGAGCTTCTCTTATAATAATTATCCCCTTGTTACAAGATCATCTTGTATCCTTGGATGTGGTTTCGACCAAAATTTCTTCCTTTGATCCCTTTCTTGGACAAGTTAAAGTACTTGTCTTCTGCAGTTCATTATACCTGTCCAATCCTTATTCCGATCTACCTTCGAGTATTACCCTCTGGTGTCTCGAGAATAACATGGAACTACATAACTTCTTACGAGTTCTTCATCAACTATTATTCTCGTCGATTCCTTTTTTTCCAACGGGTTCTGAGTTGTTAGAACCCCTCAAGGACACCGACAAGTGAATCAATTCCGCACTCCGACTCAATAAGTTAATCTCCGTTGCTTATGAGTTTAATAATCCTTCAAGTCACTCCTAGCCTGATCGGCTATATCATTACCATGTTAAATTTTAACTGTGCTACCCGGTCCTTCTTCCCGTAGCACAATTATCTGACAATGAGCTAGCTTACGTCGATTTTCGTCATCATATCATTTTGCCTTGAACAACAAGCTTGATTTCGAGTTGTGCCGTACCCATGGTTCCAATAACCTTTCGCTTCATCATTCCTTTGAATTGATGTCGTCGCTGGTTGCTTACATCTTCATGAAACCTCTTGACAAAAGTGTCGTGGTCATCATCAACATCCCGAGCTCTTCCAAGATATATATCGAATTCTTGATGAGAAATACCATCCTCGCCCCTCAATGGTTTGTGTTATCACCGACCACTTTATTGCCTTCCGTTCAACACAAACTTATTCGTGTTTGGTGTTATACCTTTAGATCCTTGCTATCCAGCATTTGTTCTTCTTTACCTTGGGATATTACCACCTTTTATGTCAAGAATGTCGTGGTAATTTTACCACCTCTTGAGGATTCTTGATATAGTAATATCTCTCGCCTTTTGCGTTCATTTCTTGGTCTCCGTGTTAATTCTAACCGGAATACCGACAAATGGTCTGTGATGTGTAAATTCTAAACTTCTAGCAACCCTATTGCTTTGAAGTTATTGGTCTACATTTCCATTCTAAGTCTATGGCTTATTGAATCATCATTCGAACATTGATCGTACTACCTAGTCCAGATTCCTGGGTGCACCCTTCTATCGTTGTTCAGTTGTGTATGTTTCCCTCGAGCATACATCATTATATCATTTGATCCGACAAATGATATTTCCTTGTTCACATAATTGTGGAAATCAATCCTTTGGAAATCTCGATGAGTTGTCGCCGAGTCCATCAGCCACATCCTCATCCTCTCCTTGATTTAATGATGAACTCTTGCTGTGGAACTCTCTTCCATAGTTCAATTCTCGAGATTCTTACAATGTCATTTCGACAATTTGTGTTGCACCTTTCTTCTCAGGCATCCTAAGTCTGAGTTATCCTGACATCAATCAGATCTGAATCTCGGTCAGATATGATGGTTGGAACATATTTCCAGGAGTTATAACATCTTTATATGACTCGGTAAGGTGATATCATGCCTAGCACACCTGGCCGGAGGACCTATTGTTATAGTTTTCTTCTTGGCAAGGTTAGTCATTCTTCCGAGAGGAAATTGTAAGATTTATTCTATAAGTTGTTCCTGATGGATCCTTTTTGTCTCCAAAGTCTGATCTTCACCTGTTGACCATGTCAATGCTATCTCAAAGCATGTCTGTGGTACTCTAATTTTCAACAAGAACATTTGAAGCCTAATGCTAAATGTTACTTTCTCAATTATCCAAACACCGTTGTATGGGCAATGTCATGAAAATTCTCTCCCGTACCTAAAGAGTTTTCTACATTATATCCTATCATGGATATCATGCTCTACCTGTCCTTGAGAAGGATATACCTTTCAATTGTGTGTTTAAACCCATTTTCCTTTCCATTCTTCTGTTAAACCTGATAATCACATTTTCCTTTCCTTTGTCTTGTTAAGCTTTCTTGTAATCTGATTTAACTGAGCAGTGTTAATTCCCTGCTTAGTAAGCACCTCGTTGTACAACTCTGTCAGTAAGACCCTGATACCATTGTTGATAGCATCCCGGTAACCACCGATGGACGAGAACTTTGCCTATTAGTCCGCCTCGTTCAACGAGCAGGAAAATGGTTCTCTTCGTCCCTCGCCCTTGGTATCGATGTTGTTGCTGACATAACTGACAGACTAGCCTATGACATGCCTTGCTATTGTGACCATGCAAGATGTCACCCCTCCTACTTTTATCCCACATGGTGGGCCCATAACCCACAGTTCCGCAGGATCGAAACCTGACTCTCTTGTACACCATGTTGTCAAAGTTATTCCTCGCGCTTGACTTTGTATGTAATTCATGGGCCACTTGCCTACTGATCTATTCTGGTATCAGACGCAATACTTATTCACGTTGCCCTAAAACCCTTTCACCTTCTGACTAGGCATTGAATGATTGCCTGGCTGCTTGAAACTTCTATTGTACCTTTGAACTTTACTCTCGATGTGTTTTAACTATTCAGCTCGAGAGGTACTCATATGCTCATTCATAGGATAATCCAAGATTATTACCATTATAGCATTCTGTCGTTGCCGATCTGCCCCGTTACCTATTCGTAAGTACGAAGGAACCCCCAAGAAAGGATGACGACCTCATAATGATGACCTGAAGCAGTGGAATGAAGACATCAATGTAATGGATCGATCTCTTCGAGAAGAGCAACCAAGATTGAGAAGATCTGTTAGCATTTCGTAACCAGATCTTTCCTCCTTACTCTACCTCTTAAATCTCGGGACGAGATTTCTTGTAGTGGAGGAGAATTGTGACGCCCGGATAATTAGGCTACAGTAATCCCAAGATAATGATGCCACGTCACCACGGTTACTGTTGTTAATTTCGTGTTAGTTCAAAATCGATTCGAAATTCAAACTTAAAATAAAGTCAAATGGTAAAGATTTTCAAATATTAAAACTAAGATGTTGGGGTGTTGCCAAATAATGCATAGGTAATTATTGTGGAGAAACCACACTTTTATAAAACGTTTAAAGACTCTAAAGTAATTAAAAAGCAGCTATGACGATTAATTAAATGCCCTTTTAAAAATAATAATAATGCAAACTATTTTAATTAGGTGTCATACTTATTGGGGCAGTAGATTAAATTATAACATTAATTTAGGAGTTGTATTTATATTTTATAAAACAACAATTAAAAGAATGAAATAGAAAAGAAAATTAAATAAAAAGAAAAATTAAAAAACAGAACTAACACACACACAAAAAAAAAGGAAAGAGAAAGCCCCCCTGGGTTGTGGCCCAACTGGGCCAACCCAACCGGCCCAGCCGGCCATCCCACCAGGCCGGCCCAAACCCCACCCCTTATCCACTCCCCTCACCCCCCGCAACCCTAGCCGCCACCCACTCGCCCCCCCACTCCCACTCCCGCACGTCGCTCCTCCCCCCCCACGAACGGATCTGGATCGGGGGGGGGGGGCAACAGCCGCTCCCGACCCCATCGCCACGACGCCGCGCCGCCTCGCCCTCAACCGACGCCACCCGGACCTCCCTTGCCGGCCTGCCCCTCTCCGCCGCGTCGTCCCCGACATCCCCCTCGACCCCCGCTGCCTTTTCCCCTACCGGCCCCGTGAGCGTCCCCTCTTCTCCTCTCTGCCTCGCGTGCATCGGCTCACGCACCGGCGCCCCGCGCGCGCCCACCGTGGCCATGCCCCGAACGCGCTCACCCCCGCGCCCTCCCCCTGTGCCCCGCGCCCTCCTGCTCACTGCACCCGTCGCCCGACTCCGGCCACTGCACCGCGGCGCCGCTCGGAGGCCCGCGTCCTCCACCCGAAGCGCCACCGCTTGTCGCCCCTGGCCACCGCGTGCACGCGCGCGCGCCGCCCTGCTCCTCCCTCTCCCCTATCCATCGACGGCGACCGCGCGAGCCCCGCCGTGGCCGCGCACCGCTGCTGCCGCTGCGCCTCCCGCGCCCGCCTCCGCCTGCGGTTGTGCCCCCTTGCTCCGCGGTCTGCTCTGCTGCTGCTCATCGGCATATGCCACGGCCCTCCTCCGCCTCCCTGCCGCCGGCCCCTCCTCGGGCTGCCGTGCCCACTGCCGCCCAGGCCCGGCCTTCGCTCGGGCGCCCGCACGCCCCAACCACCGAGCGGGCTGGTGCCCGCACCAGTTTGCCAGCGCCCGTTTGGCCCCTTTCGGTCAATGACAGGAGGGCCCCCCCCTCCAGAACGTTTTAAAAATAAATAAATAAATAAAATAATAATAATAATAAAATTAATTAATTAATTAATTAATTAAGGAATTAATTAAGTTAATTCATTATAATTAGATTAACCTAATCACTAATTAACCTAATTAACTATTAGTTAATTAAAACAGATTATGACGAACGGGGCCCACACGTCAGTTGACCAGTCAACGCCTCTGTTGACTGCTGATGTCATGCTGACGTCAGCGTGCACTGTTCTGGATAATGTTTAATTAAAATAATTAACTAAATACTAAAAATGATTTTAATCTTTTAAAATTAATATAAAATAAACCGTAGCTCGGATGAAAAAACTTTGTACACGAAAGTTGCTCAGAACGACGAGACGAACCCGGATACGCAGCCCGTTCGTCCGCCACGCATCCCTATCCTATCAAACTCGCAACTTTCCCCCTCCGGCTCCTCTGCCCGAAAAAGCGAAACGCCGGGAATACTTTCCCGGATGTTTCTCCCCTTCGCCGGTATCACCTATCCCTGCGTTAGATCACCTCTAGCACCACGTTTGTCATGTTATGTTTTGATTGCTCTGTTATTTATTGTGTTCCCCCTCCGTTACTTTTCCGGTAGACCCCAAGACTGCCGCTGATGCCCCTGTGATCGACTACGTCGACGACGACCCTCCTTCTTGTCTGAGCAACCAGGCAAGCCCCCCCTTTGATCACCAGATACCGCCTACACTTCTCTATACTGCTTGCATTAGAGTAGTGTAGCATGTTACTGCTTTCCGTTATTCCTATCCTGATGCATAGCCTGTCCTTGCTACTACTGTTGTTACCATTACCTGCTACCCTACTGCTTAGTATAGGATGCTAGTGTTCCATCAGTGGCCCTACACTCTTGTCCGTCTGTCATGCTATACTACTGGGCCGTGATCACTCGGGAGGTGATCACGGGCATATACTATATACTTTACACTGTTACGTTACCGGAGAAACTGTTTGGAGATGGGGGCTGAAGGGGCAGGTGGCTCCATCCCGGTAGAGGTGGGCCTGGGTTCCCGACGGCCCCCGACTGTTACTTTGTGGCGGAGCGACAGGGCAGGTTCAGACCACCTAGGAGAGAGGTGGGCCTAGCCCTGTTCGGCGTTCGCGGATACTTAACACGCTTAACGAGATTTGGGTATTTGATCTGAGTCTGGCCATTTGGTCTATACGCACTAACCATCTACGTGGGAGTAGTTATGGGTATCCCGGCGTCGTGGTATCAGCCGAAGCCTTCTTGACGTCAGCGACGGAGCGGCGCGCGCTGGATTGGACTGGAACGCCACTAGGCTAGGTCTGCTTCCGGCCGCCCACGCAACGTGCAGGTGTGCTAAGGGCGATGGGCCCAGACCCCTGTGCGCTTAGGTTTAGACCGGCGTGCTGACCTCTCTGTTGTGCCTAGGTGGGGCTGCGACGTGTTGATCTTCCGAGGCCGGGCATGACCCAGGAAAGTGTGTCCGGCCAAATGGGATCGAGCGTGTTGGGGTATGTGGTGCACCCCTGCAGGGAAGTTAATCTATTCAAATAGCCGTGATCTTCGGTAACAGGACGACTTGGAGTTGTACCTTGACCTTATGACAACTAGAACCGGATACTTAATAAAACACACCCTTCCAAGTGTCAGATAGAACCGGTGATCGCTCTCTCACAGGGCGACGAGGGGAGGATCATCGGTTAGGATTATGCTATACGATGCTACTTGGAGGTCTTCAGTCTACTCTCTTCTACATGCTGCAAGACGGAGGCTGCCAGAAGCGTAGTCTTCGAAAGGACTAGCTATCCCCCCTCTTATTTCGGCTTTCTGCAGTTCAGTCCACATATGATAGCCTCATTCCATTTGATACCAATGCATACATATGTAGTGTAGCTCCTTGCTTACGAGTACTTTGGATGAGTACTCACGGTTGCTTTCTCCTTCTTTCCCTCTATCCCTTCTACCTGGTTGTCGCAACCAGATGTTGGAGCCCAGGAGCCAGACGCCACCGTCGACGACGACTCCTACTACACCGGAGGTGCCTACTACTACGTGATGCCCGCTGACGACGACCAGGAGTAGTTAGGAGGATCCCAGGCAGGAGGTCTGCGCCTCTTTCGATCTGTATCCTAGTTTGTGCTAGCCTTCTTAAGGCAAACTTGTTTAACTTATGTCTGTACTCAGATATTGTTGCTTCCGCCGGCTCGTCTATGATCGAGCTCTTGTATTCGAGCCCTCGAGGCCCCTGGCTTGTAATATGATGCTTGTATGACTAATTTTATTTGTAGAGTTGTGTTGTGATATCTTCCCGTGAGTCCCTGATCTTGATCGTACACGTTTGCGTGTATGATTAGTGTACGATTGAATCGGGGGCATCACAACAGCTATCCTGGCCACGGGTTCCCTGAATACGATGATACAACAATGAGGGAAGAAGCTGAGCCGGTAATGCGGGATAAAGCTGAGCCGGCAATGCGGGAAGAAGCTGAAGAAGAGGCATTGGATGAGCCCGTTGATGATCTAGGTTGGGCCATTGCCGATGCAAAGAGAAACTGCGCAAGTGATTTGGAGAAAAAGAAGTTGCAGCACATGTTAAAGGATCACAAAAAATTGTTGTACCCGAATTGCGTAGGTGACAAGAAAAAGCTGGGCACCACACTGGAATTGCTACAATGGAAGTCAGAGAATGGTGTATCTGACAAGGGATTTGGAAAGTTGCTGGTAATGATAAAGAATATGCTTCCAAATGACAACGAATTGCCCGAGAGTACGTACGAAGCAAAGAAGGCTGTCTGCCCTCTATGCTTAGAGGTGCAGAAGATACATGCATGCCCTAATGATTGCATCCTCTACCGCGGTGAGTACGACGATTTGAACGCTTGCCCAGTATGCGGTGCATTGCGCTATAAGATCAGCCGCGATGACCCTGGTGATGTCGAGGGCGAGCGCCCCAGGAAGAAGATTCCTGCCAAGGTGATGTGGTATGCTCCTATAATACCACGGTTGAAACGTTTGTTCCAAAACAAAGAGCATGCCAAGGCGATGCGATGGCACAGAGAAGACCGTAAGAAAGACGAAAAGTTGAGAGTACCTGCTGACGGGTCGCAGTGGAGAAAAATCGAAAGAAAGTATGGGAAGGAGTTTGCAGATGACGCAAGGAACGTATGGTTTGGTCTAAGCGCAGATGGCATTAATCCTTTTGGGGAGTAGAGCAGCAACCATAGCACCTGGCCTATGAGTCTATGTTTGTATAACCTTCCTCCTTGGTTGTGCATGAAGCGGAAGTTCATTATGATGCCAGTGCTCATCCAAGGCCCTAAGCAACCCGGCAACGACATTGATGTGTACCTAAGGCCCTGTTCAATATCATACGCAATCCTCGCGGGCCAGATGATGATCAGAATGAAGAAGATTATGACGGTTCCGAATATCTAAACAACACCGGGGAGGGTGATATGATATTCGATCGCGACGACCGAATTGATGAAGTCATGAACTATGAACATGACGAAGAAAATGTTGATCTTGAAACAAGAAAGACCGGCGAGGTATATATATTTATATAAGCAGGCATCTGGTGATCATCACATGTTTTAAATGACTTGAAGATATATTAACGAATCGATCTTTCTTCTTTCAGCCATCCGGATCGAGCAAATCTTCAAGCAACAGGAAACGAGGCCTGAACAAAAAGTTGAAGGAGGGCATAAAGTACAATATCGAGGCCATCAAACCTAATGGAGAACCATTAGCGCCTAAGAAGATTGCGGACAAGTTCATTCGTCAGTGCGGAGTTCTTGTGAAGGACCAACTCCAGATCTCCCTTCAAGAATGGAGAGAGCCAGCAAAGCCACGTCCAAGAGTTACTTTTGTCGACGACAGACAAAAACTTCTGCTTTGGGAAACGCTCATGGAACATTTCACCCTACTAGATCATTTCACAGATGCAGATGTGGAGAAAGTCAAGGACGCTGCTCTTAGGAAGATGGCGGTTGCATTCAAGAACCACAAGATTCGTGAATGGGCCAAGTACGTCAAGGGAGGAAGGAAGACTCCAGTATTCGAGGGAACACTAGAGAAGCAAAGTGCTCATTGGGACGATTTCGTGAAATTCAATGATTCGGAATTATCTAAGGAACGGTTGAGAATAAACAGGGCCAATGCCGCAAAAAAGGATAAGTTCCATAAGCTGGGGCCAGGTGGCTATCCGGTGGGAATGCCTAAGTGGGATAAGTCTGAGAAAGAGATGCTGGATGCAGGTGTCACTCCAGAAACATTGAGCTGGCCCCCCCAGGTGCAGGACTTGGTTCTATGCGCATGGGGGGGGGGATTTGGACCCGAAGACAGGCAAAGTTTCGAAGAAGGCATGTCTGGACGGAGCCGAAGATAAGCTACTTGTTGCAATAGAAGAGGCTCGATCGGGGGTGTTCGAGCCCAACAGAGAGAACGACGAGCTTACGCGTGCCCTGGGAAATCCTGAACACCCGGGAAGAACACGAGGCATGGGCGCTATGCCATGGTATGAGGGGTTTTCGACTGGAACGCCGACTACAGAACCCGTGCGAGAAAGAAGATTGCGGAGGAGAAGAAGAGGAAGATGGAGGAGGAGCAGAGGAAGCTAGACTATGAACATCTTCAAGGCCTAGAATCAGCGCACGTGGACTTGGCAGTCAAATTCCAGTGGCAGCAGGAGCAGATCGACTCACTTAGCCAGCAAAGGGGGTCTCAGCAGCTAGTGGATGATCCACCATTGGATAGCACCGTCCCATCCATGCCGAGAAGCAGCGTGGGTTCCGCCCCGGGCGACGCATTGCTGGATAGCTACCTAGTGGATGACATCATGGAGAACACTAACTGCGAGCTACACTTCAAAATGAAGAACATATCCATGAAGGTGGCGAACGTCCTTGCTTTTACAAATCCCCCTGAGGCAACCTTCCATTGCAACCCGATTCCAGCGGGCTATGCTCGTGTCTTGGTTGATGAGGTGGTGGACCAATATTTGGGGCTAGAGCTTGACATTCCTGGAGGTGACGATGAGCACACACTCGGAGAGGCCAACCATCACATCATCCTATGGAGAAAGGATTGCATCATATTTCGAAGGCCACCGACACTGCGTCATCCGACTCCTCGTCGAAGTCCGCCACCGAGTCAGCAGACTCCCACTCCTCCAAGTCCACCAACGCTTCAGGCCACTCCTCCTCCAAGTCCAGCACAGCTTCACGCCACTCCTCCTCCTCCAAGTCCGGCAAAGCGTCAGGACACTCCTCCTCCAAGTCCGGCACAGCTTTAGGCCACTCCTCCTCCTCCAACTCAGCCACATCAGCCGTCATTGCCGCCTCAGCAATCATGGAAGAGAGCCGCCTCAGCTATGGTGCGTAGCGGTGCAAGTCGAGGTAGTACTGGAGGTACAGGCGGAGGCAAGCGATTTCAATATGGTCCAAGCCTCGCGCCTCTTCCACAGAGGCCTTACGACAAGTCCGAGGAGGAAAACATGTTGGGTTTCGTAGTAATTTCAAAAATTTTCGTACGCACACGCAAGATCATAGTGATGCATAGCAACGAGAGGGGAGAGTGCTGTCTACGTACCCACGCAGACCGACTGCGGAAGCGATGCCACAACGTAGAGGAAGTAGTCGTACGTCTTCACGATCCAACCGATCAAGCACCGAAACTACGGCACCTCCGAGTTCGAGCACACGTTCAGCTCGATGACGATCCCCGGACTCCGATCTAGCAAAGCGTCGGGGAAGAGTTTCGTCAGCACGACGGTGTGGTGACGATCTTGATGCACTACAGCAGCAGGGCTTCGCCTAAACTCCGCTACAGTATTATCGAGGAATATGGTGGCAGGGGGCACCGCACACGGCTAAGGAATAGATCACGTGGATCAACTTGTGTCTTCCTGGGGTGCCTCTGCCTCAGTATATAAAGGACTAGAGGGGGGGAGGCTGGCCGGCCATAGGAGGCGCGCCAGGAGAGTCCTACTCCCTCTGGGAGTAGGATTCCCCCCCCCCAATCCTAGTTGGAATAGGATTCCTTGAGGGGGGAAAGAGAGAGAGGGGGGCCGGCCACCTCTCCTAGTCCTAATAGGACTAGGGGAAGGGGGGAGGTGCGCGGCCACCTTGGGCTGCCCCTTTCTCCTTTCCACTAAGGCCCATCAAGGCCCATATGGTTCCCGGGAGGTTCCGGTAACCTTCCCGGTACTCCGGTAAAATCCCGATTTCACCCGGAACACTTCCGATATCCAAACATAGGCTTCCAATATATCAATCTTTACGTCTCGACCATTTCGACACTCCTCGTCATGTCCGTGATCACATCCGGGACTCCGAACAACCTTAGGTACATCAAAATGCATAAACTCATAATATAACTGTCATCGTAACCTTAAGCGTGCGGACCCTACGGGTTCGAGAACAATGTAGACATGACCGTGACACGTCTCCGGTCAATGACCAATAGCGGGACCTGGATGCCCATATTGGCTCCTACATATTCTACGAAGATCGTTATCGGTCAGACCGCATAACAACATACGTTGTTCCCTTTGTCATCGGTATGTTACTTGCCCGAGATTCGATCGTCGGTATCCAATACCTAGTTCAATCTCGTTACCGGCAAGTCTCTTTACTCGTTCTGTAATACATCATCTCGCAACTAACTCATTAGTTGCAATGCTTGCAAGGCTTATGTGATGTGCATTACCGAGAGGGCCCAGAGATACCTCCCCGACAATCGGAGTGACAAAACCTAATCTCAAAATACGCCAACCCAACATGTACCTTTGGAGACACCTGTAGTACTCTATAATCACCCAGTTATGTTGTGACGTTTGGTAGTACCCAAAGTGTTCCTCCGGTAAACGGGAGTTGCATAATCTCATAGTTATAGGAACATGTATAAGTCATGAAGAAAGCAATAGCAACATACTAAACGATCGGGTGCTAAGCTAATGGAATGGGTCATGTCAATCAGATCATTCTCTTAATGATGTGATCTCATTAATCAAATAACAACTCATTGTTCATGGTTAGGAAACATAACCATCTTTGATTAACGAGCTAGTCAAGTAGAGGCATACTAGTGACACTTTGTTTGTCCATGTATTCACACATGTATTATGTTTCCAGTTAATACAATTCTAGCATGAATAATAAACATTTATCATGATTATAAGGAAATAAATAATAACTTTATTATTGCCTCTAGGGCATATTTCCTTCAGTCTCCCACTTGCACTAGAGTCAATAATCTAGATTACACCGTAATGATTCTAACACCCATGGAGTCTTGGTGCTGATCATGTTTTGCTCGTGGAAGAGGCTTAGTCAACGGATCTGCAACATTCAGATCCGTATGTATCTTGCAAATCTCTATGTCTCCCACCTAGAGTAGATCCCGGATGGAATTGAAGCGTCTCTTGATGTGCTTGGTTCTCTTGTGAAATCTGGATTCCTTTGCCAAGGCAATTGCACCAGTATTGTCACAAAAGATTTTCATTGGACCCGATGCACTAGGTATGACAACTAGATCGGATATGAACTCCTTCATCCAGACTCCTTCGTTCGCTGCTTCCGAAGCAGCTATGTACTCCGCTTCACATGTAGATCCCGCTACGACGCTTTGTTTAGAACTGCACCAACTGACAGCTCCACCGTTTAATGTAAACACGTATCCGGTTTGCGATTTAGAATCGTCCGGATCAGTATCAAAGCTTGCATCAACGTAACCTTTTACGATGAGCTCTTTGTCACCTCCATATACGAGAAACATATCCTTAGTCCTTTTCAGGTATTTCAGGATGTTCTTGACCGCTGTCTAGTGATCCACTCCTGGATTACTTTGGTACCTCCCTGCTAGACTTATAGCAAGGCACACATCGGGTCTGGTACACAGCATTGCATACATGATAGATCCTATGGCTGATGCATAGGGAACATCTTTCATATTCTCTCTATCTTCTGCAGTGGTCGGGCATTGAGTCTTACTCAATTTCACACCTTGTAACACAGGCAAGAATCCTTTCTTTGCTTGATCCATTTTGAACTTCTTCAAAATTTTGTCAAGGTATGTTGTTTGTGAAAGTCCAATTAAGCGTTTTGATCTATCTCTATAGATCTTTATGCCTAATATGTAAGCAGCTTCACCGAGGTATTTCATTGAAAAACTCTTATTCAAGTATCCCTTTATGCTATCCAGAAATTCTATATCTTTTCCAATCAGTAATATGTCATCCACATATAATATTAGAAATGCTACAGAGCTCCCACTCACTTTCTTGTAAATACAGGCTTCTCCGAAAGTCTGTATAAAACCAAATGCTTTGATCACACTATCAAAGCGTTTATTCCAACTCCGAGAGGCTTGCACCAGTCCATAAATGGATCGCTGGAGCTTGCACACTTTGTTAGCTCCTTTTGGATCGACAAAAACCTTCTGGTTGCATCATATACAACTCTTCTTCCAGAAATCCATTCAGGAATGCAGTTTTGACATCCATTTGCCAAATTTCATAATCATAAAATGCGGCAATTGCTAACATGATTCGGACGGACTTAAGCATCGCTACGGGTGAGAAGGTCTCATCGTAGTCAATCCCTTGAACTTGCCGAAAACCTTTCGTGACAAGTCGAGCTTTGTAGACAGTAACATTACCATCAGCGTCAGTCTTCTTCTTAAAGATCCATTTATTCTCAATTGCTTGCCGATCATCGGGCATGTCAACCAAAGTCCATACTTTGTTTTCATACATGGATCCCATCTCAGATTTCATGGCTTCAAGCCACTTTGCGGAATCTGGGCTCACCATCGCTTCTTCATAGTTCGTAGGTTCATCATGATCTAGTAGCATGATTTCCAGAACAGGATTACCGTACCACTCTGGCGCGGATCTTACTCTGGTTGATCTACGAGGTTTAGTAGTATCTTGATCTAAAGTTTCATGACTATCGTCATTAGCTTCCTCACTTATTGGTGTAGGTGTCGTAGAAACAATTTTCTGTGATGTACTACTTTCCAATAAAGGAGCAGGTACAGTTACCTCGTCAAGTTCTAGTTTCCTCCCACTCACTTCTTTCGAGAGAAACTCCTTCTCTAGAAAGGATCCATTCTTAGCAACGAATGTCTTGCCTTCGGATCTGTGATAGAAGGTGTACCCAACAGTCTCCTTTGGGTATCCTATAAGGACACATTTCTCCGATTTGGGTTCGAGCTTATCAGGTTGAAGCTTTCTCACATAAGCATTGCAGCCCCAAACTTTAAGAAACGACAACTTTGGTTTCTTGCCAAACCACAGTTCATAAGGCGTCGTCTCAACGGATTTTGATGGTGCCCTATTTAACGTGAATGCGGCCGTCTCTAAAGCGTAACCCCAAAACGATAGCAGTAAATCAGTAAGAGACATCATAGATCGCACCATATCAAGTAAAGTACGATTACGACGTTCGGATACACCATTACGCTGTGGTGTTCCGGGTGGCGTGAGTTGCGAAACTATTCCACAATTTTTCAAATGTACACCAAACTTGTAACTCAAATATTCTCCTCCACGATCAGATCGTAGAAACTTTATTTTCTTGTTATGATGATTTTCAACTTCACTCTGAAATTCTTTGAACTTTTCAAATGTTTCAGACTTATGTTTCATTAAGTAGATATACCCATATCTGCTTAAGTCATCTGTGAAGGTGAGAAAATAACGATATCCGCCACGAGCCTCAATATTCATTGGACCACATACATCGGTATGTATGATTTCCAACAAATCTGTTGCTCTCTCCATAGTACCGAAGAACGGTGTTTTAGTCATCTTGCCCATGAGGCACGGTTCGCAAGTACCAAGTGATTCATAATCAAGTGGTTCCAAAAGTCCAGCAGTATGGAGTTTCTTCATGCGCTTTACACCGATATGACCTAAACGACAGTGCCACAAATAAGTTGCACTTTCATTATCAACTCTGCATCTTTTGGCTTCAACATTATGAATATGTGTATCACTACTATCGAGATTCATCAAAAATAGACCACTCTTCAAAGGTGCATGACCATAAAAGATATTATTCATATAAATAGAACAACCATTATTCTCTGATTTAAATGAATAACCGTCTCGCATCAAACAAGATCCAGATATAATGTTCATGCTCAACGCTGGCACCAAATAACAATTATTTAGGTCTAATATTAATCCCGAGGGTAGATGTAGAGGTAGCGTGCCGACCGCGATCACATCGACTTTGGAACTGTTTCCCACGCGCATCGTCACCTCGTCCTTTGCCAGTGCCCGCTTATTCCGTAGTCCCTGTTTCGAGTTGCAAATATTAGCAACAGAACCAGTATCAAATACCCAGGTGCTACTGCGAGCTCTAGTAAGGTACACATCAATAACATGTATATCACATATACCTTTGTTCACCTTGCCATCCTTCTTATCCGCCAAATACTTGGGGCAGTTCCGCTTCCAGTGACCAGTCTGCCTGCAGTAGAAGCACTCAGTTTCAGGCTTAGGTCCAGACTTGGGTTTCTTCTCCTGAGCAGCAACTTGTTTGCTGTTCTTCTTGAAGTTCCCCTTCTTCTTCCCTTTGCCCTTTTTCTTGAAACTAGTGGTCTTGTTGACCATCAACACTTGATGCTCCTTCTTGATTTCTACCTCCGCAGCTTTCAGCATTGCGAAGAGGTCGGGAATAGTCTTGTTCATCCCTTGCATATTATAGTTCATCACGAAGCTCTTGTAGCTTGGTGGCAGTGATTGGAGAATTCTGTCAATGACGCAATCATCTGGAAGATTAACTCCCAATTGAATCAAGTGATTATTATACCCAGACATTTTGAGTATATGCTCACTGACAGAACTGTTCTCCTCCATCTTGCAGCTATATAACTTGTTGGAGACTTCATATCTCTCAATCCGGGCATTTGCTTGAAATATTAACTTCAACTCCTGGAACATCTCATATGCTCCATGACGTTCAAAACGTCGTTGAAGTCCCAATTCTAAGCCGTAAAGCATGGCACACTGAACTATCGAGTAGTCATCAGCTTTGCTCTACCAGACGTTCATAACATCTGGCGTTGCTCCAGCAGCAGGCCTGGCACCCAGCAGTGCTTCCAGGACGTAATTCTTCTGTGCAGCAATGAGGATAATCCTCAAGTTACGGACCCAGTCCGTGTAATTGCTACCATCATCTTTCAACTTTGCTTTCTCAAGGAACGCATTAAAATTCAACGGAACAACAGCACGAGCCATCTATCTACAATCAACATAAACAAGCAAGATACTATCAAGGACTAAGTTCATGATAAATTTAAGTTCAATTAATCATATTACTTAAGAATTCCCACTTAGATAGACATCCCTCTAATCTTCTAAGTGATCACGTGATCCAAATTAACTAAACCATAACCGATCATCACGTGAGATGGAGTAGTTTTCAATGGTGAACATCGTTATGTTGATCATATCTACTATATGATTCACGCTCGACATTTCGTTCTCCGTGTTCCGAGGCCATATCTGCATATGCTAGGCTCGTCAAGTTTAACCTGAGTATTCTGCGTGTGCAAAACTGGCTTGCACCCGTTGTAGATGGACGTAGAGCTTATCACACCCGATCATCACGTGGTGTCTGGGCACGACGAACTTTGGCAATGGTGCATACTCAGGGAGAACACTTCTTGATAATTTAGTGAGAGATCATCTTATAATGCTACCGTCAATCAAAGCAAGATAAGATGCATAAAAGGATAAACATCTCATGCAATCAATATAAGTGATATGATATGGCCATCATCATCTTGTGCTTGTGATCTCCATCTCCGAAGCACCGTCGTGATCACCATCGTCACCGGCGTGACACCTTGATCTCCATCGTAGCATCATTGTCGTCTCGCCAATCTTATGCTTCCACGACTATCACTACCGTTTAGTAATAAAGTAAAGCATTACATCGCAATTGCATTGCATAAAATAAAACGACAACCATAAGGCTCCTGCCAGTTGTCGATAACTCGGTTACAAAACATGATCATCTCATACAATAAGATTCAGCATCACGTCTTGACCATATCACATCACAACATGCCCTGCAAAAACAAGTTAGACGTCCTCTACTTTGTTGTTGCAAGTTTTACGTGGCTGCTACGGGCTTAAGCAAGAACCAATCTCACCTACGCATCAAAACCACAACGATAGTTTGTCAAATAGACTCCGTTTTAACCTTCGCAAGGACCGGGCGTAGCCACACTTGGTTCAACTAAAGTTGGAGAGACAGTCGCCCGCAAGCCACCTATGTGCAAAGCACGTCGGGGGAACCGGTCTCGCGTAAGCGTACGCGTAATGTTGGTCCAGGTCGTCTCGTCCAACAATGTCGCCGAACCAAAGTATGACATGCTGGTAGGCAGTATGACTTATATCGCCCACAACTCACTTGTGTTCTACTCGTGCATATAACATCAACATAAATAACCTAGGCTCGGATGCCACTGTTGGGTTTCGTAGTAATTTCAAAAAATTTCCTACGCACACGCAAGATCATGGTGATGCATAGCAACGAGAGGGGAGAGTGCTGTCTACGTACCCACACAGATCGACTGCGGAAGCGATGACACAATGTAGAAGAAGTAGTCGTACGTCTTCACGATCCAACCGATCAAGCACCGAAACTACGGCACCTCCGAGTTCGAGCACACGTTCAGCTCGATGACGATCCCCGGACTCCGATCCAGCAAAGCTTCGGGGAAGAGTTTCATCAGCACGACGGCGTAGTGACGATCTTGATGCACTACAGCAGCAGGGCTTCGCCTAAACTCCGCTACAGTATTATCGAGGAATATGGTGGCAGGGGCACCGCACACGGCTAAGGAATAGATCACGTGGATCAACTTGTGTCTTTCTGGGGTGCCTCTGCCTCAGTATATAAAGGACTAGAGGGGAGGAGGCTGGCCGGCCATAGGAGGCGTGCCAGGAGAGTCCTACTCCCTATGGGAGTAGGATTCCCCCCCCCAATCCTAGTTGGAATAGGATTCCTTGAGGGGGGAAAGAGAGAGAGGGGGGCCGGCCACCTCTCCTAGTCCTAATAGTACTAGGGGAAGGGGGGAGGCGCCCGGCCACCTTGGGCTGCCCCTTTCTCCTTTCCACTAAGGCCCATCAAGGCCCATATGGTTCCCGGGGGTTTCCGGTAACCTTCCCGGTACTCCGGTAAAATCCCGATTTCACCCGGAACACTTCCGATATCCAAACATAGGCTTCCAATATATAAATCTTTATGTCTCGACCATTTCGAGACTCCTCGTCATGTACGTGATCACATCCGGGACTCCGAACAACCTTCGGTACATCAAAATGTATAAACTCATAATATAACTGTCATCGTATCCTTAAGCGTGCGGACCCTACGGGTTCGAGAACAATGTAGACATGACCGAGACACGTCTCCGGTCAATAACCAATAGCGGGACCTGGATGCCCATATTGGCTCCTACATATTCTACGAAGATCTTTATCGGTCAGACCGCATAACAACATACGTTGTTCCCTTTGTCATCGGTATGTTACTTGCCCGAGATTCGATCATCGGTATCCAATACCTAGTTCAATCTCATTACCGGCAAGTCTCTTTACTCGTTCTGTAATACATCATCTCGCAACTAACTCATTAGTTGCAATGCTTGCAAGGCTTATGTGATGTGCATTACCGAGAGGGCCCAGAGATACCTCTCCGACAATCGGAGTGACAAAACCTAATCTCGAAATACGCCAACCCAACATGTACCTTTGGAGACACCTGTAGTACTCCATTATAATCACCCAGTTACGTTGTGACGTTTGGTAGTACCCAAAGTGTTCCTCCGGTAAACGGGAGTTGCATAATCTCATAGTTATATGAACATGTATAAGTCATGAAGAAAGCAATAGCAACATACTAAACGATCGGGTGCTAAGCTAATGGAATGGGTCATGTCAATTGGATCATTCTCTTAATGATGTGATATCGTTAATCAAATAACAACTCATTGTTCATGGTTAGGAAACATAACCATCTTTGATTAACGAGCTAGTCAAGTAGAGGCATACTAGTGACACTTTGTTTGTCTATGTATTCACACATGTATTATGTTTCCAGTTAATATGATTCTAGCATGATTAATAAACATTTATCATGATTATAAGGAAATAAATAATAACTTTATTATTGCCTCTAGGGCATATTTTTCCTTCAAAACGTAGCCATATCGAAGGCCGAGGTGGAAGCCCATTTTGCACCGAAACCGCCATCGCCGCCAAGGGAGAAAGTGCCTGTGGAAAAGATTGACCACTTCATTCGTATGGCTAGAGCACCATCTCCCAAGCCTGTTGACACAGACTATGAGTGCCACATCAAGAAGTTAAATTGAGCACGTCTACAGAAAAGAGGCGAGCTCGAGCTTGAGCAAATCAGCTGGCAAAAGGAGCGGTAAAACTGTTCCCCAGCTGGGAGAACAGGCGGCGTAATCAATCCCCCCGCTTGTTGTGCCAACAACACATAAGAGTAGGCGCGCCCAATATTATTGTGGGCAAACCGTTAACGTTCTCGGGGTGGGCGATGTGGTAATAACCGAGGAGCATATTGCGCAGGCTGAAGCGACCGGGATCACTATTGGACAACTCCTCGATATCGAGCCCATGTCTCCGACTAGAGAGGAGGAAATAAAACGGAAATATGTCCGGGGCCAACCTTTGGTCGAGCCAGACGAGGTCAAGAACCTACCAATGAGAATGTATGAATTGCATCGATGGTACATGGACATTACCAAGATTTCCAATCAAGAGTCCCTCATGGTGAATGTCAAGGAGGAGCATTACTACCATGAGAAAGCTCTGGCCGTTGAGTATTCAGAACTGTTTCATCTATACAATCAAGACGCACTCGACAAATCTATCGTCAGTTGCTATTGTCTGTAAGTGATTTCTTTCTATAATTTAACTCTCAAGCTAGCTGTAGTGATCATTTTGATCAATCATTACCTGTAATTATCCTCACTATGTTCTTTTCTGTGGTATTATGCAGGATGAAGATTTATGAAATGAAAAAAGGTGGACGCTATGGCATTGGGTTCGTTGACCCAAATACCATTAATGAATACACATGGAAATTAGATCCATATTACGAAAAAAGTGTAGAGGAAAGCATGCTAGAGTTCTTCAAGCGCCTCAAATACAATGAAGATATACTACTTCCTTACAACTTCGAGTGAGTCACACTGTCTTGTACTACAAATTTTGTTTTTGGCTACTAGCTAGCTACATGTTTTTTCTTACATATGCCCTCTTAATTAAGACATGCAAACGTGTGTGCATGCAGATTTCACTGAATCTTGTTAATCATTAAAGTTGATGAAGGAACAGTTGAAGTACTAGACTCACTACTTAAGAAAGCAAGTGACTACACCATCATGAAGGGGATAGTCAACAGGTAATTTCAATCATTATTAACTATATCTCGGCCTATTTAATTAGTTCGTCATTTCCTGATAACAACTATTTAATAACCCATTTATTCATTTTTTTTGTCGGCGGGCAGGGCTTGGGCAAAGTTCATCAGGGCCACTCCAGGCCCATGGAACCAAAATCTGAAATGGTATCGACCCCAGGTAAGTAATTAAGTAGTACTAGCTAGCTGCCATCTCTTTAATTATCATGCTTGATTAATTATTATCTGATCAAATTCCATTCTCGTAAAGGCCCTGAAGCAGGCACTGGGGAATAATCTGTGTGCATACTACGTTTGCGAGAACATTCGCATGATGGTGTCCGAAAGGAGCAAATCTCAAAGACAGGAGTGGGTACATTTGTCAGAACACTATTCACAATTTTTACACCATTATCGATATCTAGTCACACAACTAATACACATGCATATTGATCTCCTTCTTAACAGTTCAAAGAGGTGCGGGAGCAGCTCCTACCAACGGAGCGCATACAAGCAATTCAACAGGAAATAGCGGGATTTTTGCTCGACCATGTCATAGATCACAAAGGAGAATACTATTAACCGCTACCGCCCCATGAACCACTTCCAATTGTTATCGTGCTCCGAAGGCACCAATTAGGCTAATGCCACTGCCTCCGAAGGCACCAATTAGGAGAAATTGTATACATATATATATATATATATAGTGTGAATTAATTAATGGTGGTTGTGAGACATTCGATGATATATATATATATATTATGATCGGTTCTACTAGAAATTCTATTTATATATATGCATAACATGTACAATATGTAGTATCGTAAAATACCAACCAACGAAAAAGAATTAAATGGAAAACACAAAATTAAATGAAAAAGAAATCATAAACCCAAAACCCGCCCAACCTTCTAATACCGGTTGGTGACACCAACCGGTACTAAAGGGCTCCCTGCCCCCGAAGCTGGCTCGTGCCACGTGGTTGCCCTTTAGCACCGGTTCGTGCTGAACCGGTACTAAAGGGGGGGGGACTTTAGTGCCTACACTTTAGCGTCGGTTACGAAACCGGCACTAAAGGGCCTTACAAACCGGTGCTATTGCCCGGTTCTGCACTAGTGTGCGGCCATGCAGGGATAATAATTTTTCACCCGTTGAGAAGCACGGGCATATTTACTATACCTAATAATAATCTAAGGAGTGCTTCTGGCGGCCAGTCACACAACTTTGCAAAAAAAAATCCTATGCTTTCTATGAATTAACCCATAATACACGCTCAAACTCATATTCGAATCGTTATTTTACATTTTTTCGGAAACCCCTTGACTTTTTAGGTAATTCACCTGCGGATCATATTTAAGTGAAAAAAATGATTTTCTTAATTATCATATATTTTAAACCTTTACTCCTATTTTAATATTTTATATATGAAATTTATTTAGAAATGTGTACAATTTGAATATGATGTTATTTTTACCTGTTAAATATTTTCTAAATATTATTTTGGAAGCAAACTTATAATATGTAGCACACGGTCCATTTTTCATCATACTTGCGGTGGTCCGGATTGCAAATAAACACCCACTAAAACCGTATGGAGACGAGAGAAAACATCAATAACCACACATGCACACCTCTGAAAAACTTCACAAGGGAAAAACAATAGATTTCTCACCGCGAGAGAGCATGATCCATTTTTGTTTCGTACCATGGCGATCCGGATTACAAATAAACACCAACTAAAACCATATAAAGATGAACGAAAACATCGATAACCACACATGCACACCTCTGAAAAACCTCGCAAAGGAAAAATAACAGATTTCTCGTTGCGAGAGCGAGAGAGAGAGGGGGAGACTGGGAGAGAGAGATGCCTTAGGATGAACCACATTCAAACATACTCTAATTTGTGTGAACACTGAGGCTACGGCCGACAAGGGTGAGAAGGATAAGCGGCACTACAAATGTGATGCTCCGCTAAAATAAAAGATGTGGACCTATTGTGGTTTTGAGTGATGGATATTGGGTTAAGAGCTTGTGTTGTTTTTTCTCCCGTTGCAACGCACGGGCTCTTTTGCTAGTAGCATAAAAGATTACAAGTACAAGGGAGTCCCAAATAGGGAAACTAGGCAGCCGGAGTTGTACTCCAAGTCGGCCTAAAGTCGAAGCTATATTGGTCCCTAACACGCCCCCGCAGTCTGAAGCGGGAATGGGAGTGACCTGAAGACTGGACCGAAAATGATGGAAGAGAGCTATGGGTATACATTTGGTGAAGATGTCCACAAATTGCAGGGCTAACAAAAAAAATGAAGAACACAACCTTCTCCCGGATGAAACGAATGTCTAACTTGATATGTTTCATGCGACGATCTTGTACTAGGTTAGCTGATAAGTAGAGCGCGCTGACATTGTCGCAATATACAATAGTAGCAGTCGAGATAGGTCTATGAACTTCCTGTAATAACTGATGAACCCAGCAAGAGTCTACAACAGCCGTAGCAACTGGCTCGGTATTTGGTAACCAAGAGACGAGGTTATCGCCAAGGTACATGCAAAATCCGGAAGTGGAGCGACGTGTATCTGGACATCCAGCCCAATCAGTATCAAGGTAGGGTATAAGAGAATGTGTAGGAGTCCGGTGTAGAGAGAGACCATGATCAAGGGTGCCATTAAGATAGCGGAGGATGCATTTAATGAGAGAAAAGTAAGGTTCACGAGGGTCATGCATATGGAGATGGACTTGCTGAACAACATAAGCAATGTATGGGCGAGTGAGAGTAGCGTATTGGAGGGCACCAGAGAGGCTACGATGGAGAGAGGGATCAGAAACCAGAGGACCTGTAGAGGAAGGTAGTTTGGTGTTAGTATCAATAGGGGTAGTAACTAGGTGACAATCGCGCATGCCATCATGAGATAAGATGTCAAGGATATATTGTAATTTGACAGAGATGGAGACCAGAAGCCGAGCGAGTGACAAGGATATCGAGAAAATGATGAAGGGACCAAGATTCTTCATGGCAAACTCACGAGCCATGGTAGTAAGGAAAGATAAGGAGGATGCAGTGAGAATAATTTCATCTACGTAGAGGAGAAGATAGGTCGTGGAAGGACCTTGATGGAAGATGAAGAGAGAAGCATCAGATTTAGATTCAGTGAACCCGATAGAACGAGCAAAGGATGCAAAGTGTTGGAACCAGGTACGAGGGACCTGTTTGAGCCCAAATTAGGATTTGAGGAGATAGAAAACGTGAGTAGGATGATGAGTATCAATGAAACTAGATGGTTGCTGGCTATAGACTACCTCATCAAGATATCCATGAAGAAAGGCATTTTTGACATCATGTAGGTGGATAGGCCAAGACTGTGAAATGGCTAGAGAAAGAACAATACGAATGGTGGTTGGTTTAATGATAGGGTTGATTGTTTCATCGAAATCGATCCCCGGTTGTTGAGAGAAGCCACAAACAACCCATCCAGCTTTGTGATGTGAGAGAGAGCCATCATCATTATATTTATGCCAGAAGATCCACTTGCCACTCACAATATCTGCGCTAGATGGTGGAGGAACCAAGACCCATGTTTTATTGTGTGTAAGAGCATCGGACTCCTCCTGCATGGCTCGACGCCAATTGGGGTCACGAAGAGCTATGAGATAGTTACGAGGAAGAGGGGAAGAGGCTAGAGCTAAAGGGTTTAAACGATCAATAGGTGGTGGAAGGCGACCGGTAGTAGCGCGAGTGCGGTGAAGAGGTGCATGAGGTGGCGGCTGTGGAGTCGTCGGAGGACGGCGGGTAGTAGCACGTGTGTAGTAAGTTGGTGCAGGAGGTGGCGGCAATGGAGCTGGTGGGGAAGTTGTGGCAGGAGGAGTAGCCGGTGTGGCAGGAGGGGTAGCTGATGTGGGTTTGGTAGGAGGAGTGGATAGGGGTGCATGCATAACGGGTGTGGTTGTGGTGGGTGCATGCATAGCGGATGCGGGTGGAGAAGAGGGAGGCATAATGGGTGGGTCAAAAATTTCAGTGCAACCGGGAGGAGAAGAGGATGGTTGATACGTCTCGGTCGTATCTATAATTTTTGATTGTTTCATGCCAATATTATTCAACTTTTACATACTTTTGGCAACTTTTTGAATGATTTATTGGATTAACCTATTGATCTAGTGCCAAGTGCCAGTTCCTGTTTTCTACATGTTTTTGTATCACAGAGTGTCCATATCAAATGAAGTCCAAATGCAATAAGATTTCATGAAGAATTATTTTGGATTATATGTGATTTTTGGGAGTTGAAATCACCGCAAACGGAGGCCCGTAGTGGGCACAACCCACCAAGGCACGCCAGAGGAGCCAGGCGTGCCGTGGTGGGTTGTGCTCACCTCGTACATCCGTTGTACTTCTACTTCGGGCGCAAGGAAGCTTATATCCGGGAAAAAATCTTGTTAAAATCTCAGCGCAATCGGAGTTACGCATCTCCGGGAATATAAGAAACGGTTTTCGGCCAGATATGGGGAATGGAAAGAGAAGAGAACAGAGAGGGAGATCCAATCTCGGAGGGGCTCCCGCCCCTCGGCCGACATGGAGACCAAGGACCAGAGGGGGAACTCTCCTCCTAGGGGGGAGGCAAAGGAAGAATAATAAGGAGGGGGCTCTCTCCCCCTCGCTTCCGGTGGCGCAGGAGTGCCACCGGGGCAATGATCGGGACGTCGCTCTACATCAACAATCTTCCTACCGTCAACACCAACTCTCTCCCCCTCTATGCAGCGGTGTAACACCTCTTCTCCCCGATGTTATCTCTACTTAAACATGGTTCTCAACTCCATATATTATTTCCCAATGATCCATGGTTATCCTATGATGTTTGAGTAGATCCGTTTTGTCCTGTGGGTTAATCGTGATCTTGGTTGGTAAGATTGTATATTTTATATATGGTACTGTCCTCCCGTGCCCTCCGTTCTTGCGCAAACGTGAGGGGTGCACGCTGTAGGGTGTTGCAATATGTTCATGGTTTGCTTACAGTAGGTTGCGAGAGTGACAGAAAGTTAAACCCGAGTAGGTGGGTTATGGCGTATGGGAGTAAAGAGGAGTTGATACTTAATGCTATGGTTCGGTTTCACGACCGTAATGATCTTTAGTAGTTGCAGATGCTTGCTAGAGTTCCAATCATAAGTGCATATGATCCAAGTAGAGAAAGTATGTTAGCTCATGCCTCTCCCTCATATAAAATTACAAGAATGATTACCGGTACTTGTAATCGATTGCCTAGGGACAAATAACTTTATTGTTGACACAAACCCTTTTACTAAACACCTAACTTTTATTATCTTGCAAAGTACTTCAAGTTTTGTTCTTGCAAAGTAGTTCTAGCATCTCTCCTACAGACTATTTTCATACTTGTTTCTGGTAAAGCAAACGTCAAGTGTGAGTAGAGTTGTATCGATGGTCGATAGAACTTGAGGGAATATTTGTTCTGCCTTTAGCTCCTCCTTGGGTTCGACACTCTTATTTATTGAAGAAGGCTACATATGATCCCCTATACTTGTGGGTTATGAAGACCTTTTTCTGGCGCCATTGCCGGGGAGCAATAGCGTGGGGTGAATATTCTCGTGTGTTCTTCCTTGCTTTATCACTAAGTCATTTTTTTTCTGGTTCTAAGTTGTTCTCTATCTTTAGTTATGGATATGGAACACGAAAGACCAAAAACATTAGTGGTACTTGCTACTCATGGAGATGGTGAAGGAAATATGCCCTAGAGGCAATAATAAAGTTATTATTTATTTACTTATTTCATGATAAATGTTTATTATTCATGCTAGAATTGTATTAACCGGAAACATAATACATGTGTGAATACATAGACAAATAGAGCGTCACTAGTATGCCTCTACTTGACTAGCTTGTTGATCAAAGATGGTTAAGTTTCCTAACCATAGACATGAGTTGTCATTTGATTAACGGGATCACATCATTAGGAGAATGATGTGATTGACTTGACCCATTCCGTTAGCTTAGCACTTGATCGTTTAGTTTGTTGCTATTGCTTTCTTCATGACTTATACGTGCATGTTCCTATGACTATGAGATTATGCAACTCCCGTTTACCGTAGGAACACTATGTGTGCCACCAAATGTCACAACGTAACTCGGTGATTATAAAGGTGCTCTACAGGTGTCTCCAAACGTACTTGTTGGGTTCGCGTATTTCGAGATTATGATTTGTCACTCCGATTGTCGGAGAGGTATCTCTGGGCCCACTCGGTAATGCACATCACTATAAGCCTTGCAAGCATTGCAACTAATGAGTTAGTTGCGGGATGATGTATTACGGAACGAGTAAAGAGACTTGCCGGTAACGAGATTGAACTAGGTATTGAGATACCGACGATCGAATCCCGGGCAAGTAACATACCGATGACAAAGGAAACAACGTATGTTATTATGCGGTCTGACCGATAAAGATCTTCATAAAGTATGTAGGAGCCAATATGGGCATCCAGGTCCCGCTATTGGTTATTGACAAGAGAGGTGTCTCGGTCATGTCTACATTGTTCTCGAACCCGTAGGGTCCGCACGCTTAATGTTCGTTGACGATATAGTACTATGAGTTATGTATGTTGGTGACCGAATGTTGTTCGGAGTTTTGGATGAGATCATAGATATGACGAGGAACTCCGGAATGGTCCGGAAGTAAAGATTGATATGTGAATAGTAGTGTTTGTTCTCCGGAAGGGTTCCGGAATTCACCGGAAGGGGTTCCGGATGTTTCCCGAAATGTTTGGGCACGAGAACACTTTATTTGGGCCAAAGGGGAAAGTCCACGAGGCTTTTGGAAAGTGCAAAAGGAAGTTTTGCGGAGACCAGAGGCTAGACGCCAGGAACCCTAGCGTCTAGGGGGTAGACACCAGGAACCCTGGCGTCTAGCCCTGGAGTCCGAGAAGGACTCTTAACTTTCGGGTGAAACTGACTTTGAGGAGGCTTTTACTCCAAGTTTCGACCCCAGGGCTCAACATATAAATAGAGGGGTAGGGCTAGCACCAAAGACACATCAAGAAAAACCAAGCCGTGTGCCGGCAACCCCGTCTCCTCTAGTATATCCTCCGTCATAGTTTTCGTAGTGCTTAGGCGAAGCCCTGCGAAGATTGTTCTTCACCAACACCGTCACCACGCCGTCGTGCTGCCGGAACGCATCTACTACTTCGCCGCTCTTGCTGGATCGAGAAGGTGAGGACGTCACCGAGCCGAACGTGTGCAGAACTCGGAGGTGCCGTGCTTTCGGTGCTTGGATCGGTCGGATCGTGAAGACGTACGACTACATCAACCGCGTTGATATAACGCTTCCGCTTACGGTCTACGAGGGTACGTAGACAACACTCTCCCCTGTCGTTGCTATGCATCACCATGATCTTGCATGTGCGTAGGATTTTTTTTGAAATTACTACGTTCCCCAACAGTGGCATCCGAACCTAGGTTTTATGCGTTGATGTTGTGCACGAGTAGAACACAAGTGAGTTGTGGGCGATATAAGTCATACTGCTTACCAGCATGTTATACTTTGGTTCGGCGGTATTGTTGGATGAAGTGGCCCGGACCGACATTACGCGCACGCTTACGCGAGACTGGTTCTACCGACATGCTTTGCACACAGGTGGCTGGCGGGTGTCAGTTTCTCCAACTTTAGTTGAACCAAGTGTGGCTACGCCCGGTCCTTGCAAAGGTTAAAACAGCACCAACTTGACAAACTATCGTTGTGGTTTTGATGCGTAGGTAAGAACGGTTCTTGCTAAGCCCGTAGCAGCCACGTAAAACTTGCAACAACAAAGTAGAGGACGTCTAACTTGTTTTTGCAGGGCATATTGTGATGTGATATGGTCAAGACATGATGCTAAATTTTATTGTATGAGATGATCATGTTTTGTAACCGAGTTATCGGCAACTGGCAGGAGCCATATGGTTGTCGATTTATTGTATGCAATGCAATTGCGCTGTAATGCTTTACTTTATCACTAAGCGGTAGCGATAGTCGTGGAAGCATAAGATTGGCGAGACGACAACGATGCTACGATAGTGATCAAGGTGTCGCGCCGGTGATGATGGTGATCATGACGGTGCTTTTGGAGATGGAGATCACAAGCACAAGAAGATGATGGCCATATCATATCACTTATATTGATTGCATGTGATGTTTATCTTTTATGCATCTTATCTTGCTTTGATTGACGATAGCATTATAAGATGATCTCTCACTAAATTTCAAGATAAAAGTGTTCTCCCTGAGTATGCACCATTGCCAAAGTTTGTCGTGCCCAGACACCACGTGATGATCAGGTGTGATAAGCTCTACGTCCATCTACAATGGGTGCCAGCCAGTTTTTGCACACGCAGAATACTCAGGTTAAACTTGACGAGCCTAGCATATGCAGATATGGCCTTGGAACACTGAGACCGAAAGGTCGAGCGTGAATCATATAGTAGATATGATCAACATATTGATGTTCACCATTGAAAGCTACTCCATTTCACGTGATGATCGGTTATGGTTTAGTCGATTTGGATCACGTGATCACTTAGAAGATTAGATGGATGTCTTTCTAAGTGGGATTTCTTAAGTAATATGATTAATTGAGCTTTAATTTATCATGAACTTAGTCCTAGTAGTATTAGCATATCTATGTTGTAGATCAATAGCTCGCGTTTAGCTCGCCTGTTTTATTTTTTATATGTTCCTAGAGAAAACTAAGTTGAAAGATGTTAGTAGCAATGATGCGGATTGGATCCGTGATCTGAGGTTTATCCTCATTGCTGCACAGAAGAAATATGTCTTTGATGCACCGCTAGGTGACAAACCTATTGCAGGAGCAGATGAAGATGTTATGAACATTTGGCTAGCTCAATATGATGACTACTTGATAGTTTAGTGCACCATGCTTAAACGGCTTAGAATCGGGACTTCAAAGACGTTTTGAACGTCATGGACCATATGAGATGTTCCAGGAGTTGAAGTTAATATTTCAAGAAAATACCCGAGTTGAGAGATATAAAGTCTCCAACAAGTTTTATAGCTAAAAGATGGAGGAGAATAGCTCAAGTAGTGAGCATGTGCTCAGATTGTTTGGGTACCACAATCGCTTGAATCAAGTGGGAGTTAATCTTCCAGATAAAATAGTGATTGACAGAATTCTCTAGTCACCATCACTAAGTTAGTAGAACTTCGTGATGAACTATGATATGCAAGGGATAACGGAAACGATTCCCAAGCTCTTCGTAATGCTGAAATCGACGAAGGTAGAAATCAAGAAAAATATCAAGTGTTGATGGTAGACAAGACCACTAGTTTCAAGAAATGGGCAAAGGGAAGAAGGGGAACTTCAAGAAGAACGACAAGCAAGTTGCTGCTCAAGTGAAGAAGCCCAAGTCTGGTCCTAAGCCTGAGACTAAGTGCTTCTACTGCAAAGGGACTGGTCACTACAAGCGGAACTGCCCTAAGTATTTGGCAGATAAGAAGGATGGCAAAGTGAACAAAGGTATATTTGATATACAGATTATTGATGTGTATTTTGCTAGTGTTCATAGCAACCCCTCGGTATTTGATACTGGTTTAGTTTCTAAGAGTAGTAACTCGAAACGGGAGTTGCAGAATGAACATAGACTAGTTAAGGGTGAAGTGACGATGTGTGTTGGAAGTGGTTCCAAGATTGATATGGTCATCATCGCACACTCCCTATACTTTTGGGATTAGTGTTGAACCTAAATAAGTGTTATTTGGTGTTTGCGTTGAGCATGAATATGATTTGATCATGTTTATTGCAATACGGCTATTCATTTAAGTAAGAGAATAAATTGTTGTTCTGTTTACATGAATAAAAAACCTTATATGGTTACACACCCAATGAAAATGGTTCGTTGGATCTCGATCGTAGTGATACACATATTCATAATATTGAAACCAAAAGTTGCAAAGTTAATAATGATGGTGCAATTTATTTGTGGCACTGCCGTTTAGGTCATATTGGTGTAAAGCGCACGAAGAAAATCCATGCTGATGGGCTTTTGGAATCACTTGATTATGAATCAGTTGATGCTTGCGAACCATGCCTCATGGGCAACATGACTAAGACTCCGTTCTCCGGAACAATGGAGCGAGCAACTGACTTATTGGAAATAATACATACTGATGTATGCGGTGCGATGAGTTTTAAGGCTCACGACAAGTATCGTTATTTTCTGACCTTCACAGATGATTTGAGAGGATATGGGTATATCTACTTAATGAAACACAAGTCTGAAACATTTGAAAAGTTCAAAGAATTTCAGAGTGAAGTGGAGAATCATCGTAACAAGAAAATAGAAGTTTCTATGATATGATCGCAGAGGTAAAATATTTGAGTTAAGAGTTTGGCCTTCAGTTAAAACAATGTGAAATAGTTTCACTACTCACGCCACCTGGAACACCACAGAGTAATAGTGTGTCCGAACGTCATAATCGTACTTTATTAGATATGGTGCAATCTATGATGTCTCTTACCGATCTACAACTATCGTTTTGGGGCTATGCATTAGAGAGAGTTGCATTCACGTTAAATAGGGCACCATCTAAATCCGTTGACAGGACACCTTATGAACTATGGTTTGGCAAGAAACCTAAGCTGTCGTTTTTTAAAGTTTGAGGTTGCAATGCTTATGTGAAAAAGTTTCAACCTGATAAGCTCTAACCCAAATCGGAGAAGTGCGTCTTCATAGGATACCCAAAAGAAAATGTTGGGTACACCTTCTATCACAGATCCGAAGGCAATATATTCGTTGCTTTGAATGGATCCTTTCTAGAAAAGGAGTTTCTCTCGAAAGAAGTGAGTGGGAGGAAAGTAGAACTTGATGAGGTAACTGTACCTGCTCCCTTATTGGAAAGTAGCTCATCACATAAATCTGTTCTTGTGACTACTACACCGATTAGTGAGGAAGCTAATGATGATGATCATGTAACTTCAGATCAAGTTACTACTGAACCTCGTAGGTAAACCAGAGTGAGATCCGCACCAGAGTGGTACGATAATCCTGTTCTGGAGGTCATGTTACTTGACCATGACGAGCCTACGAACTATGAGGAAGCGATGATGAGCCCAGATTCCGCGAAATGGCTTGAGGCCATGAAATCTGAGATGAGATCCATGTATGAGAACAAAGTATGGACTTTGATTGACTTGCCCAATGATCGGCGAGCCATTGAGATTAAATGGATCTTCAAGAGGAAGACGGACGCTGATAGTAGTGTTACTATCTACAAAGCTAGAATTGTCGCAAAAAGGTTTTCGACAAGTTCAAGGTGTTGACTACAATGAGAGTTTCTCACTCGTATCTATGCTTAAGTCTGTCCGAATCATGTTAGCAATTGCCGCATTTTATGAAATCTGGCAAATGGATAAACAAAACTGCATTCCTTAATGGCTTTATTAAAGAAGAGTTGTATATGATGCAACCAGAAGGTTTTGTCAATCCTAAAGGTACTAACAAAATATGCAAGCTCCAGCAATCCATCTATGGACTGGTGCAAGCATCTCGGAGTTGGAATATACACTTTGATAAGTTGATCAAAGCATATAGTTTTATACAGACTTGCGGTGAAGCCTGTATTTACAAGAAAGTGAGTGGGAGCACTACAGCATTTCTGATAAGTATATGTGATAGACATATTGTTGATCGGAGATAATGTAGAATTATTCTACAAAGCATAAAGGAATGGTTGAAATGAGTTTTTCAAAGAAAGACCTCAGTGAAGCTACTTACATATTGAGCATCAAGATCTATAGAGATAGATCAAGACGCTTGATAAGTTTTTCAATGAGTACATACCTTGACAAGATTTTGAAGTAGTTCAAAATGGAACAGTCAAAGAAGGAGTTCTTGCCTGTGTTACAAAGGTGTGAAGTTGAGTAAGACTCAAAACCCGACCACGGAAGAAGATAGAGAGAGAATGAAAGTCATTCCCTATGCCTCAGCCATAGGTTCTATAAAGTATGCCATGCTGTGTACAAGACCTATTGTATACCCTACCCTGAATTTGGCAAGGGAGTACAATAGTGATCTAGGAGTAGATCACTGGACATTGGTCAAAATTATCCTTAGTGGAATAAGGATATGTTTCTCGATTATGGAGGTGACAAAAGGTTCATCGTAAAGGGTTACGTCAATGCAAGTTTTGACACTGATCCAGATGAATCTAAGTCTCAATCTGGATACATATTGAAAGTGGGAGCAATTAACTAGAGTAGCTCCGTGCAGAGCATTGTTGACATAGAAATTTGCAAAATACATACGGATCTGAATGTTGCAGACCAATTGACTAAACTTCTCTCACAAGAAAAACATGATCACACCTTAGTACTCTTTGGGTGTTAATCACATAGTGATGTGAACTAGATTATTGACTCTAGTAAACCCTTTGGGTGTTGGTCACATGACGATGTGACTATGGGTGTTAATCACATGGTGATGTGAACTATTGATGTTAAATCACATGGCGATGTTATCTAGATTATTGACTCTAGTGCAAGTGGGAGACTGAAGAAAATATGCCCTAGAGGCAATAATAAAGTTATTATTTATTTCCTTATTTCATGATAAATGTTTATTATTCATGCTAGAATTGTATTAACCGAAAACATAATACATGTGTGAATACATAGACAAACAGAGCGTCACTAGTATGCCTCTACTTGACTAGCTCGTTGATCGAAGATGGTTAAGTTTCCTAACCATATACATGAGTTGTCATTTGATTAACGGGATCACATCATTAGGAGAATGATGTGATTGACTTGACCCATTCCGTTAGCTTAGCACTTGATCGTTTAGTTTGTTGCTATTGCTTTCTTCATGACTTATACATGTTCCTATGACTATGAGATTATGCAACTCCCGTTTACCAGAGAACACTTTGTGTGACACCAAACGTCACATGTAACTGGGTGATTATAAAGGTGCTCTACAGGTGTCTCCAAAGGTACTTGTTGGGTTGGCGTATTTTGAGATTAGGATTTGTCACTCCGATTGTCGGAGAGGTATCTCTGGGCCCACTCGGTAATGCACATCACTATAAGCCTTGCAAGCATTGCAACTAATGAGTTAGTTGTGGGATGATGTATTACGGAATGAGTAAAGAGACTTGCCGGTAACGAGATTGAACTAGGTATTGAGATACCGACGATCGAATCTCGAGCAAGTAATATACCGATGACAAAGGGAACAATGTATGTTGTTATGCGGTCTGACCGATAAAGATCTTCATAGACAAGAAAGGTGTCTCGGTTATGTCTACATAGTTCTCGAACCTGTAGGGTCCGCACGCTTAACGTTCATTGACGATATAGTACTATGAGTTATGTATGTTGGTGACCAAATGTTGTTTGGAGTTTTGGATGAGATCACAGATATGACGAGGAACTCTAGAATGGTTGGAAGTAAAGATTGATATGTGAATAGTAGTGTTTAATCTCCAAAAGGGTTCCAGAATTCACCAGAAGGGGTTCCGGATGTTTCCTGAAATGTTTGGGCACGAGAACACTTTATCTGGGCCAAAGGGGAAAGCCCACGTGCTTTTGGAAAGTGCAAAAGGAAGTTTTGCGGAGACCAGAGGCTAGACGCGAGGAACCGTGGCGTCTAGGGGGTAGACACCGGGAACCCTGGCGTCTAGCCCTGGAGTCCGAGAAGGACTCTTGCCTTTTGGGTGAAACCGACTTTGAGGAGGCTTTTACTCCAAGTTTCGACCCCAGGGCTCAACATATAAATAGAGGGGTAGGGCTAGCACCAAAGACACATCAAGAAACACCAAGCCGTGTGCCGGCAATCCCGTCTCCTCTAGTATATCCTTCGTCATAGTTTTCGTAGTGCTTAGGCGAATCCCTGTGAAGATTGTTCTTCACCAACACCGTCACCACGCTGTCGTGCTGCCGGAACTCATCTACTACTTCACCCCTCTTGCTGGATCGAGAAGGCGAGGACGTCACCGAGCCGAACGTGTGCAGAACTCGGAGGTGCCATGCTTTCGGTGGTTGGATCGTTCGGACCGTGAAGACGTACGACTACATCAACCGCGTCGATATAACTTTTCCTCTTACGGTCTACGAGGGTACGTAGACAACACTCTCCCCTCTCATTGCTATGCATCACCATGATCTTGCGTGTGCGTAGGAATTTTTTTGAAATTACTACGTTCCCCAACAGACGGGGAACCTCCTAAAACCCTCGATGCTTGCTACTCATGGAGATGGGGAACCTCCTAAAACCCTCGATGCTCGTTATGTGAAAAATATTATGCACTACTTTGATAATCCTGAGAAAACCCCATTCAACTTGATAATGGGAGTAACGTTGGATTAACGAGAGTACTTTAGGGATTATCGCTTGACTCAAAAAGGAAAACTTTTATGGCATCAAATTGAAATGTTGCAATGGTATGCTTGGGATCTATGGTTGAGATATGATTATACTTATTTCTCTAAGATTGAGGTTCCACACCTTCCCTATTCATGAAAATTTAATGATAATGAAACCTTGGCTTCTTATGCTAGAGGTATATATGATTATTATGATGTGGAACGAATAAAAGAATTTTTTGCTTTTAAGGGTGCATATGAAATTGAATCCTTGTTTGAAAAGTTTGAAGATTTTGATGATTTAGTTTATAGACCTGAAAATTTTTCTATCCTTCAATATTGCTATGATAATTATAAATACAATTCTGATATTGATGTATTTATTGAGAATAACTCCGTTGTCCAAGAAAAGATTAATATTTTGCAGGAGTCTATGGAAGAAGAAATTGATAAAACTGTGAGCTCATTAGATGAAAAATATGAGGAGAGCGAAGAACCAATGGAGGAAGAACGGATTAGCTACCCGTGCCCACCTTCTAATGAGAGTAACCCTCCAACTCATACATTATTTAATGTCCCTTCATGCTTACCGAAGGATGAATGCTATGATAATTGCTATGATCACGTTGATTCATTTTAAATATCCCTTTTTGATGAACTTGATGCTTGTTATGCTTGTGGCCAAGATGCCAATATGAATTATGCTTATGGAGATGAACTTGCTATTCTTCCTTATGTTAAACAAGAAATTGTTTCTATTGCACCCACACATGATAGTCCTATTATCTGTTTGAATTCTCCCAACTACACTATACTGGAGAAGTTTGCACTTATTAAGGATTACATTGATGGGTTGCCTTTTAACATTGCACATGATGATTTTGATGAATACGATATGCATGTGCTTGCTTCTCTTACTTGAAATTATTATTAGAGAGGAACTATATCTCCGCCTCTCTATGTTTCCAACACGATAGAATTGCAAGAAATTGCTTATACTATGCATTCACCTTTACATGATGTGCGTGAATTGTACTTGTATGACATGCCGATGCATAGGAAGAGAGTTAGACTTCATCACTGCTTGTTATTTATTGATTTGTGCTCATTACTAAATGCCAAATCATTGTTAATTAAAATTGGCTTTGATATACCTTGGGATCTGGGTGGATTCATTACTTGAGCACTTTATGCCTAGCTTAATGGCTTTAAAGAAAGCGCTGCCAGGGAGACAACCCGAAAGTTTTAGAGAGTCATTTATTTCTGTTGAGTGCTTTAATAAAGTTTAAAATGAAAAATTATAGAGGGGAACTTAAAAACCTTATTACAAAAAGAGAAGCGATTGGAAGTTATGCATTGGAGAAGTGAGGATCGACCTTGAACACTTGTGTTCATGCTCAGGGAAACAATGTAGAATTTTTCATGAATATTCTCATAAACATAATTATCCCCTTGTAAAATTCCATTGTATTTTAAAAATAATGTGCCAAGATTTTCCTTCAGGACGTTTAGATTGCTTGTTGGTATGTGCAGTGCGGAAACATAAACTTTGGCTGTAGTGCGCGATTTTACATTTTTTACTGGAACATCGAAAGCTTTTGAAACTTTTTGCGCAGTCTCTCTATAAAAATGTTTATTTTTCCTAATTGTTTCAGAATTTTTGGAGTAACATAGGTATGGTGAATGTTCAGATTATTAAAGACTGTCCTGTTTAAGAAAGATTCTGTTTTTGATGCATTGTTTTGCTCGTTTTGATTTAACTATCGATTTTTATCGGTAGTATAAGCTATGGAAAAGTTATATTACAGTATCTACAATGCAAAAAAATATGAATTGGTTTGCAACAGTACTTTGGGTAGTGATTTGGTTTATTATACTAATGGATCTTACCGAGTTTTCTGTTGAGTTTTGTGTGGATAAAGTGATCAAAGATTGAGGAGGTCTCAATATGAGGAGAAGGAGAGGCAAGAGCTCAAGCTTGGGGAAGCCAAGGCACCCCAAGTAAATATTCAAGGAGATTCAAGCGTCTAGGCTTAGGGATGCCCCGGAAGGCATCCCATCTTTCTTCAACAAGTATCAGTATGTTTTCGGTTTCGTTTCGTTCGCGTGACATGTGCAAATCTTGGAGCGTCTTTTGCTTTATGTTTTCATTTTTCTTTTATGCACCATGCTGGTGTGAGATAGTCCATGGTTGATTTATAGAATGCTCATTGCACTTCACTTAGTTATATCTTTTGAGTATGGCTTTATAGAATGTTTCATATGCTTCACTAATATCATTTGAAGTTTGGATTGACTGTTTCTCTTCACACAGAAAACCGTTGTTTGAAGAATACTATTTTACTTCACTTATATTTATTAGAGCATGGTATTTTGTAGAAAGAATTAAACTCTCATGCTTCACTTATATCTATTTAGAGAGCTAACATGAATTGGTCAATTGCATGGTTAGTCATAAAATCCTACATAAAACTTATGGATCACTGAATATGATATTTTTGATTCCTTGCAATAGTTTTGCGATATAGAGATGGAATATGTGGGAGGTACTAGTAAACGGTTGTGGTTAGTAAGAATATTGGTGTTAAGGTTTGTGATTCCCGAAGCATGCACATATAGTCTCTCGTTATGCTATGAAGTTGGAGCATGATTTATTATTGATTGTCTTCCTTATGAGTGGCAGTCGGGGACGAGCGATGGTCTTTTCCTACCAATCTATCCCCTAGGGGCATGCGTAGTAGTACTTTGCTTCGAGGGCTAATAAACTTCTGCAATAAGTATATGAGTTCTTTATGACTAATGTGAGTCCATGGATTATACACACTCTTACCTTTCCGTAATTTGCTAGCCTCTACGGCACCGTGCACCGCCCTTTCTCACATCGAGACATGGTGCAAACTTCGCAGGTGCATCCAAACCCCGTGATATGATACGCTCTATCACACATAAGCCTTATTATATCTTCCTCAAAACAACCACTATACCTACCTATTATGGCTTTTCCATGGCCATTCCAAGATATATTGCCATGCAACTTCCACCGCTTCCATTTGATGACTTGAGCATCCATTGTTATATTGCTTTGCATGATCATATAGCTAACATAGTAGTTGTGGCTCAGCCACCATTCATCATTTTTCATACATGTTATGCTAGATCATTGCACATCCTGGTACATGCTAGAGGCATTCATATAGAGTCATACTATCTCATAGGTATCGAGTTGTAATTTGTTTTGAGTTATAAGTAAATAGAAGTGTGATGATCATCATTAATCAATTTTAGAGTAGTGCCCCAGTGAGGAAAGGATGATGGAGACTATGATTCCCCCACAAGTCGGGATGAGACTCCAGACAATGAGAGAGAAAAATATTAAAAGAAAGAGAAAAAAGAGAAAGAAACAAAAAAAATAAAGAAAAAATAAAAAAAGAAAAAAAATGGAAAAGAAAAAAATAATAATAAAAAAGAGAGAAGGGGCATTGTTAGTATCCTTTATCACACTTGTGCTTCAAAGTAGCACCATGCTTTTCATATGGAGAGTCTCCTATGTTGTAACTTTCATATACTAGTGGGATTTTTTCATTATAGGACTAGATGCACACCCACTTAATTTTCATATTGAGCTTTCATACACTTATAGCTCTTAGTGCATTCGTTGCATGGCAATCCCTACTCCTCACAATGATATCGATTGATGGGCATCTCCATAGCCTGTTGGTTAGCCGCATCGATGTGAGACTTTGTTACTTTTTCGTCTTCTCTATATTTACCCCTATCATCATACTCTATTTCACCCGTAGTGCTATATCCATGACTCGCGCTCATGTATTGCGTGAGGGTTGAAAAAGCTGAAGCGCATTAAAAAGTATGAACCGATTGCTCAGCTTGTCATTGGGGTTGTGCATGATAAATACTTTGTGTTAAGAAGACAGAGCATGACAAGACTATATGATTTTGTAGGGATAACTTTCTTTAGCATTGATATTTTGAAAGACATGATTGTTTGTTGGGAGGCCTGAGTATTGATGTCTTTATGTAAATTATAGACTATTGCTTTGAATCACTTATGTCGTAATATTCATGCAAAGATTAGATATATGATCAAGTTTATGCTAGGTAGCATTCCACATCAAAAATTATCTTTTTATCATGTACCTACTCGAGGACGAGCAGGAATTAAGCTTGGGGATGCTGATACGTCTCTGTCATATCTATAATTTTTGATTGTTTCATGCTAATATTATACAACTTTTAAATACTTTTAAATACTTTGACAACTTTTTATATGATTCATTGGACTAACCTATTGATCCAGTGCCAAGTGCGCGCAAGTTCCTATTTTCTTCATGTTTTTTTTATCACAGAGTATCCATATCAAACAAAGTCCAAATGCAATAAAATTTCACGGAAAATTATTTTGGAATATATGTGATTTTTGGGAGTTGGAATCACCGCAAACGGAGGCCCGTGGTGGGCACAACCCACTAGGGCACGCTAGAGGAGCCAGTCGTGCCATGGTGGGTTGTGCTCACCTCGTACGTCGGTTGGACCTCTACTTCGGGTGCAAGGAAGCTTATATCCAGAAAAAAATCATGTTAAAATCTCAGTGCAATCGGAGTTATGGATCTCCGGGAAAATAAGAAACGGTTTCCGCCAGATCTGGGGAACACAAAAAGAAGAGAACAGAGAGGGAGATCCAATCTCGGAGGGGCTCCCGCCCCTCAGCTGCCATGGAGACCAAGGACCAGAGGGGGAACTCTCCTCCCATCTAGGGGGGGGGGCAAGGAAGAAGAAGAAGGAGGGGGGTGTCTCCCCCTTTCTTCCGGTAGCGCTGGAGTGCCACCAGGGCAATGATTGGGACGACGATCTACATCAACAATCTTGCTACCGTCAACACCAACTCTCTCCCCCTCTAGGCATCGGTGTAACACCTCTTCTCCCTGCTGTAATCTCTACTTAAACATGGTGATCAACTCCATATATTATTTCCCAATGATCTATGGTTATCCTATGATGTTTGAGTAGATCCGTTTTGTCCTGTGGGTTAATCATGATCTTGGTTGGTATGATTGTATATTTTATTTATGGTGCTGTCCTACCATGCCCTCCATTCTCGCACAAACATGAGAGGCCCCCCGCTGTAGGGTGTTGAAATATGTCCATGGTTTTCTTACGATGGGTTGCGAGAGTGACAGAAACTTAAACCCAAGTAGGTGGGTTATGGCGTATGGGAGTTAAGAGGACTTGATACTTAATGATATGGTTGGGTTTCACGACCTTAATGATCTTTAGTAGTTGCGGATGCTTGCTAGAGTTCCAATCATAAGTGTATATGATCCAAGTAGAGAAAGTATGTTAGATCATGCCTCTCCCTCATATAAAATTACAAGAATGATTACCGATACTTGTTATTGATTGCCTAGGGACAAATAACTTTCCTGCTGACACAAACCCTTTTGCTAAACACCTAACTTTTATTATCTTGCAAAGTACTTCTAGTTTTGTTCTTGCAAAGTAGTTCTAGCTTCTCTCATAAAAACTATTTTCATACTTGTTTCTGGTAAAGCAAAGGTCAAGTGTGCGTAGAGTTGTATCGGTGGTCGATAGAACTTGAGGGAATATTTGTTCTGCCTTTAACTCCTCGTTGGGTACGACACTCTTATTTATCAAAGAAGGCTACAAATGATCCCCTATACTTGTGGGTTATCAATGGTGCTTGCTCATATGGAAAGGTGGACTCGTCGAAAACTACGTGTTAAGAGATCTATAATAATATGACAGGTGGTGAGATCAAGACAATGATAACCTTTGTGTCGACAAGGATAGCCAAGGAAGACACGTTTCATGGAATGTGGTGGTAGTATTGGGTTAACATAGGAAACCAAAGACGCGGAGGCTGTTTGGTGGTTTAGTACCTAAGAGTACACTACTGCAGGATGCTGCTAACGCGACACTACGATCAGAGACCCTTCGACAAAACTGTGTGCGATGCCATAATCGCAAATGGTGGTGTAAAAAAACCCGTCAAAAAAGGTGAAAAACGTTTGTGATGGAGGATGCATCAAACACGGTTCAGATTTTAGTTGCGTGTGCGATGGAGGGCATACAGTTCAGCTCAATTAACTGTTTGCGATGAGGAGGAACAAAAGAAACGGGAAGCCAGATGAAGGCGTATGCGATGTACAACATACGGTTCACTCGGATGAACTGTTCGTGATTAGACAATACAAAAGAACGGTCAGCCAGATCAAGGTGTGTGTGATTGAGGGAATACTCTTTAGAAGGATTAACTGTTTGCGATTAGGCAACATAATAGAAACGGGTCAGCCCGATCAAAGTGTCATCGATTGATATGGCATATACTTCACATGGATGAATTGTTTGCGATTAGCCACAACAAACTGAAATAGTTAGATAGATCAACGTGTGTGTGCTAGACGGGCACACACATTCTAATTAAAAGAAGCGTGTGCGATGGTAATAATGAGAACGCACGATTGTTGGAACAAGACGTCTGCTGACATTGCCTATTGTGGTGCACCCTATGGTGCAAACCGCGCACGCGGCCGAGAAGGCGTACGTGCCCATGTTACGCCTTCTGGGAATAGTGCCACACTTATAACCGTTAGTAAATTTTGAGCATGCGTCCCGTCACATTACAAATTGCAAAAATGTTCACACCGATCAAAACCTAAACGGTTTCCCACTAGGAGCTATTACTACTCGGTTATAAATACTACTACTCCAAGATGACTGCACATTCCTCCTCAACTCCTCATCCACAAAAAAGTCAAAAACAAACAAGTCATTCATCAACGTTCCCTTGCGTCCGCCATGGCCAGCGTGAGTTCTGGGTCGAGAGATTGCCACCAGGGAGAGGCGAGCCTGGAAGAGGAAGCACAAGAGGTGTCCCGCCTTGCCGCGAAAGCAGCCAACATGTCCCGCCGCACGGCTGTAGCAGCAGAGAGGTCTCGCCGCATCGTCGAAGCAGCACGGAGGTCCCGACGCACCGTCGATGCAGCAGACTGGTCCGGTCGCGCCGCGGAAGCAGAAGAGCTGTCCTGCCGCGCCGCGAATACAGCAGAGATGTCCTCCTGCGCCGCGGCGGCCTGGGATAATGTCTCGTGGGCAGGCGAGGACTCTTACAGGCGCATGCGTGCCCTCGTCCTTAGGCACATGGATCAGATCTCCAGGTGGGCAAGGTTGCAGGATGACCTGAAAGCCTCGTTTGAACAGTCTACCGACGTCATTCGGCAACTAAATGAGAGCAATGCGAAGCTCTGGGCCGAGTGCGACCTGCTGAGGGCGAAGATCATCGGAAGTGCGGAGCAGCAGGAGCAGACCACTCCCTTGTTGAAGAGGACCGACGTCATCGTCGAGAAACTTATGGACGAGAATGCCATGTTGTGCATCAAGCGCAGAAGGCTGGTGGAGGAATCTGTGGATGCTCTCAAGAAGCATCTAGAGTACAAGAAAGAGCTCGTAGCCGCTCGCCACGTAGACTAGTTCCCGCGGCCTGCAGCAACGCATTAAGAAAGTAGAGATCAACGAGCCAGATCGTTGTCTTCCTTCTTCTTTTGCCCTTGTGTATTTCGGGCGTTTGCTGCATGTGGCTTTTTTTAATTATGTTTATAAATATGTAAGACAATTATTATCCACTGTCATCGTTCTTATATTCATCATGCTTGCTATAAGTCGCAGTCGATGCTATATAGGTCCATCGGATCTTACATCAAGATCGGTGCAAAACTTTCTATTCAGATTTTCATGTTTCTCTCTTAAATCTCAGTCCAGTGAGACATACAGCCATGCTGTAGAACAGGTGCTCGGGCGCCATTAATGGAGATGTTGGGAGGGAGGTGCGCGACTGGTAGCGGTCAAAGGGCTCTCCTCCCGATGAGCACGCGCAGGGGTCTGGTCGCACGCCTCCCGTACTAAAACAGCTACCCCTCACGGCACCTCCTAGCCAATAAAAAAGGGGACACGTGGCTGCACGTAATTGGTAAGTAGAACGCCCATGGTTTCAATAATACATGTGTTTCCGATTTGTAACGTGACATCACTTGTTCCAAAATGACTCTGTCGATTGTTATTGTGTGCGCCGTCACAAATCGGACAGAAAAGTTACCATGGCATGTTGGTGCCATGTCATGACACCATGCCAAGTTTCATTATTTTCAGGCTTGTTTTGGAATTACAGGAATTAAAAAACCAAGTTTCTTAATCTTTCCGGCTGAGCCACGACGCCCAGATGTTTGAATTTCACTCCCATCTCTTGCATGGGACTTAGAAATTCACCCAAGGACACACATGTGATTTTTCAAACAACTTTGGTGCACTGGAACATGTGCTTCTAATTCAAATTTGAACTATGCACATTAAATGCGCATAAACTCAATTAATAATGTATAAAAAAGGCCAAACGAACCCGGTATAATTCCAAAATTTAGCACGGTACTTCTATTTGGTCTAATCTGTCAGTGTAAAATAATTAAGGCGGGAGAAGGCAGTGTACATATGTTGTTTCGCACATGGAGGTGACACGTTCCCTCTCGAAACCACGAGCCTTCTTGAGAGAAGCTTACACCAAAGCTTGTCCTAATTCGGCAAAAAAAATTACCGCAACATGTTGGTGCCATGTCATTACACCATGCCAAGTTTCATGATGTTTAGGCATGTTTTGGATTTACAGGAATTGAAAAACCAAGTTTCTCAATCTTTTCAGCCGAGCCACGACGCCCAGATGTTTGAATTTCACCCCCATCTCTTGCATGGGACCTAGAAATTCACCCAAGGTCACTGATGTCTACTAAACAACCTTCTTCCTGTAGACGTTGTTGGGCCTCCAAGTGCAGAGGTTTGTAGGACAGTAGCAAATTTCCCTCAAGTGGATGACCTAAGGTTTATCAATCCATGGGAGGCGTAGGAAGAAGATGGTCTCTCTCAAGCAACCATGCGACCAAATAACAAAGAGTCTCTTGTGTCAACAACACACCCAATACAATGGTAAATTGTATAGGTGAACTAGTTCGGCGAAGAGATGGTGCTACAAGTGCAATATGGATGGTAGATATTGGTTTTTGTAATCTGAAAATATAAAAACAGCAAGGTAACTGATGATAAAAGTGAGCATAAACGGTATTGCAATGCGTTGAAACAAGGCCTAGGGTTCATACTTTCACTAGTGCAAGTTCTCTCAACAATAATAACATAATTGGATCATACAACGATCCCTCAACATGCAACAAAGAGTCACTCCAAAGTCACTAATAGCGGAGAACAAAGAAGAGATTATGGTAGGGTACGAAACCACCTCCAAGTTATCCTTTCTGATCGATCTATTCAAGAGTCCGTAGTAAAATAACATGAAGCCGTTCTTTCCGTTCAATCTATCATAGAGTTCATACTAGAATAACACCTTAAGACACAAATCAACCAACACCCTAATGTCACCTAGATACTCCAATGTCACCTCAAGTATCCGCGGGTATGATTATATGATATGCATCACACAATCTCGGATTCATCTATTCAAACCAACACAAAGTACTTCAAAGAGTGCCCCAAAGTTTCTACCGGAGAGTCAAGACGAAAACGTGTGCCAACCCCTATGCATAGGTTCATGGGAGGAACCCGCAAGTTGATCACCAAAACATACATCAAGTGGATCAATAGTATCCCACGCAAGACATACATCAAGTGTTCTCAAATCCTTAAAGACTCAATTTGATAAGATAACTTCAAAGGGAAAACTCAATCCATTACAAGAGAGTAGAGGGGGAGAAACATCATAAGATCCAACTATAATAGCAAAGCTCATGATACATCAAGATCGTATCACCTCAAGAGCACAAGAGAGAGAGATCAAACACATAGCTACTGGTACATACCCTCAGCCCCGAGGGTGAACTACTCCCTCCTCATCATGGAGAGCGCCAGGATGATGAAGATGGCCACCAGAGAGGGATTCCCCCCTCCGGCAGGGTGCCGGAATGGGTCTAGATTGGTTTTCGGTGGCTACGGAGGCTTCTGGCGGTGGAACTCTCGATCTATTCTGCTCCACGATGGTTTTAGGGTATAGTGGTATATATATAGGAGGAAGAAATACTTCAGGGGAGCCACGAGGGGCCCACGAGGGTAGAGGGTGCGCCCATGGGGGGTGGGCGTGTCCCCCTGCCTCGTGCTTTCCTCGTTGCTTCCCTTACGTACACCCCAAGTCTTCTGGATTGCTTCCGTTCAAAAAATAACTCTCCCGAAGGTTTCATTCCATTTCCACTCCGTTTGATATTCCTTTTCTGTGAAACACTGAAACAAGGGGAAAAACATAAACTGGCACTGGGCTCTGGGTTAATAGGTTAGTCCCAAAAATCATATAAAATAGCATATAAATGCATATAAAACATCCAAAGTTGATAATATAATAGCATGGAACAATCAAAAATTATAGATACGTTGGAGACGTATCAGCATCCCCAAGCTTAATTCCTGCTCGTCCTCGAGTAGGTAAATGATAAAAACAGAATTTTTGATGTGGAATGCTACCTAACATATTTATCCATGTAATTCTCTTTATTGTGGCAAGAATATTCAGATCCATAAGATTCAAGAAAAAAGTTTAATATCGACATAAAAACAATAATACTTCAAGCATACTAACGAAGCAATCATGTCTTCTCAAAATAACATGGCCAAAGAAAGCTATCCCTACAAAATCATATAGTCTGGCTATGCTCTATCTTCATCACACAAAATATTTAAATCATGCACAACCCCGATGACAAGCCAAGCAATTATTTCACACTTTTGATGTTCTCAAACTTTTTCAATCTTCACGCAATACATGAGCGTGAGCCATGGAAGTAGAACTATAGGTGGAATAGAATGGTGGTTGTGGAGAAGACAAAAAGGAGAAGATAGTCTCACATGAACTAGGCGTATCAACGGCTATGGAGATGCCCATCAATAGATATCAATGTGAGTGAGTAGGGATTGCCATGCAACGGATGCACTAGAGATATAAGTGTATGAAATCTCAAAAAGAAACTAAGTGGGTGTGCATCCAACTCGCTTGCTCACGAAGACCTAGGGCATTTTGAGGAAGACCATCATTGGAATATACAAGCCAAGTTCTATAATGAAAATTTCCCACTAGTATATGAAAGTGACAACATAAGAGACTTTCTATCATGAAGATCTTGGTGCTACTTTGAAGCACAAGTGTGGTAAAAGGATAGTAACATTGTCCCTTCTCTCTTTTTCTTTCATATTTTTTTGGGCCTTCTCTTTTTTTGGCCTTTCCCTTTTTTTCGTCCGAAGTCTCATCCCGACTTGTGGGGGAATCATAGTCTCCATCATCCTTTCCTCACTGGGACAATGCTCTAATAATGATGATCATCACACTTTTATTTACTTACATCTCAAGAATTACAACTCGATACTTAGAACAAGATATGACTCTATATGAATGCCTCCGGCGATGTACCGGGATGTGCAATGACTCATGAGTGACATGTATGAAAGAATTATGAATGGTGGCTTTGCCACAAATACGATGTCAACTACATTATCGTGCATAGCAATATGAAAATGATGGAGCGTGTCATAATAAACGGAACGGTGGAAAGTTGCATGGCAAAATATCTCGGAATGGCTATGGAAATGCCATAATAGTTAGATATGGTGGCTGTTTTGAGGAAGGTAATGGTGGGTGATATGGTACCGGCGAAAATTGCACGGCACAAGAGAGGCTAGAAATGGTGGAAGGGTGAGAGTGCGTATAATCCATAGACTCAACATTAGTCATAAAGAACTCATATACTTATTGCAAAAATCTATTAGTTATTGAAACAAAGTACTACGCGCATGCTCCTAGGGGGATAGATTGGTAGGAAAAGACCATCGCTCGTCCCCGACCGCCACTCATAAGGAAGGCAATCAATAAATAAATCATGCTTTGACTTCATCACATAACGGTTCACCATACGTGCATGCTATGGGAATCAAAAACTTCAACACAAGTATTTCTCAAATTCACAACTACTCAACTAGCATGACTCTAATATCACCATCTCCATATCTCAAAACAATCATCAAGTATCAAACTTCTCTTAGTATTCAATGCACTTATATGAAAGTTTTTATTATTGCCATGTTGTTCTAAAGGACTCCCAAAATAATATAAGTGAATCACAAGATTTCATCTATTTCCTCAAAATAAAACCACCGCCGTGCTCTAAAATATATAAGTGAAGCACTAGAGCAAATGACAAACTACTCCGAAAGATATAAGTGAAGATCAATGAGTAGTCGAATAATTATGCAACTATGTGAAAACTCTCTAAAATTTATTAATTTAAGATCCTGGTATTTTATTCAAACAGCAAGCAAAACTAAATAAAATAAAATGACGGTCCAAGCAAAACACATATCATGTGATGAATAAAAATATAGCTCCAAGTAAAGTTAACGATGAACGAAGACGAAAGAGGGATGCCTTCTGGGGCATCCCCAAGCTTAGGCTTTTGGTTGTCCTTGAATATTACCTTGGGGTGCCTTGGGCATCCCCAAGCTTAGGCTCTTGCCACTCCTTGTTCCATAATCCATCAAATCTTTACCCAAAACTTCACAACGCAAACCTTAACAGAAAACTCGTAAGCTCCGTTAGTATAAGAAAATAAATCACCACTTAGGTAGTATTGTGAACTTATTATAAATTCATATTGGTGTAATATCTACTGTATTCCAACTCATCTATGGTTCATACCCTCCGATACTACTCATAGATTCATCAAAATAAGCAAACAACACATAGAAAACAGAATCTGTCAAAAACAGAACAGTCTGTAGTAATATGGATCAAACGTATACTTCTGGAACTCATAAAATTCTCAAATAAATTGGCGGACCTGAGTATTTTGTCTATTAATCCTCTGCAGAAAGAATCAACTTAATATCGCTCTCCAGTAAACAATGGCAGCTAATCTCGTGAGCACTAAAGTTTCTATTTTTTACTTCAAGATCACAAAGACTTCACCCAAGTCTTCCCAAAGGTTCTACTTGGCACAAACACTAATCAAAACATAAAACCACATCTAAATAGAGGCTAGATGAATTATTTATTACTAAACAGGAGCAAAAAGTAAATAACAAGAATAAGATTGGGTTGCCTCCCAACAAGCGCTATCGTTTAACGCCCCTAGCTAGGCATGATGATTTCAATGATGCTCACATAAAAGATAAGAATTAAAACTGAAAGAGAGCATCATGGAGAATATAACTAGCACATTTAAGCCTAAAACACTTCCTATGCATAGGGATTTTGGGGGCAAACAACTTATGGGAGCAATAATCAACTAGCATAGGAAGGCAAAACAAGCACAACTTTAAAACTTTAAGCACATAGAGAGGGAACTTTATATTATTGCAATTCCTACAAGCATATATTCCTCCCTCATAATAATTTTAAGTAGCATCATGAATGAATTCAACAATATAACCAGCACCTAAAGCATTCTTTTCATGATCTACAAGCATAGAAAATTTACTACTCTCCACATAAGCAAAATTCTTCTCCTTTGGAATACTACTGGGAGCAAACTCAACAAAATAATTATCATGTGAGGCATAATCCAATTGAAAACTAAAATCATGATGAAAAGTTTCATGGTTATCATTATTTTTAATAGCATACAGGTCATCATAATAATCATCATAGATAGCAACTTTGTTCTCATAATCAATTGGAACCTCTTCCGAAATAGTGGAATCATTACTAAATAAAGTCATGACCTCTCCGAATCCACTTTTATAATTATCACAATAAGATTCAACATCCTCCAAAATAGTGGGATCATCACTTCCTAAAGTTGACACTCTTCCAAACCCACTTTCTTAAATATAATCATCATAAATAGGAGGCATGCTATCATCATAATAAATTTGCTCATCAAAACTTCGTGGACAAAAAATACCATCTTCATCAAGCATAGCTTCCCCAAGCTTGTGGCTTTGCATATCATTAGCATCATAGATAGTCAAGGAATTCGTACTAACAACATTGCAATCATGATCATCATTCAAATATTTAGTGCCAAACATTCTAATGAATTCTTCTTCTAGCACTTGAGCACAATTATCAGAATTCTTATTTTCATGAAAGATATTAAAAAGATGAAGCATATGAGGTACCCTCAATTCCATTTTTTATAATTTTCTTTTATAAACTAAACTAGTGCTAAAACAAGAAACAAAAAGATTCGATTGCAAGACCTAAAGATATACCTTCAAGCACTAACCTCCCCGGCAACGGCGCCAGAAAAGAGCTTGATGTCTACTACACAACCTTCTTCTCGTAGACGTTGTTGGGCCTCCAAGTGCAGGGGTTTGTAGGATGGTAGGAAATTTCCCTTAAGTGGATGACCTAAGGTTTATCAATCCGTGGGAGGCGTAGGATGAAGATGGTCTCTCTCAAGCAACCCTGCAAACAAATAACAAAGAGTCTCTTGTGTCCCCAACACACCCAATACAATGGTAAATTGTATAGGTGCACTAGTTCGACGAAGAGATGGTGATACAAGTGCAATATGGATGGTAGATATAGGTTTTTGTAATCTGAAAATATAAAACAGCAAGGTAACTAATGATAAAAGTGAGCGTAAACGGTATTGCAATGCGTTGAAACAAGGCCTAGGGTTCATACTTTCACTAGTGCAAGTTCTCTCAACAATAATAACATAATTGGATCATATAACTATCCCTCAACATGCAACAAAGAGTCACTCCAAAGTCACTAATAGCGGAGGACAAATGAAGATATTATGGTAGGGTACGAAACCACCTCAAAGTTATCCTTTCTGATCGATCTGTTCAAGAGTCTGTAGTAAAATAACATGAAGCTATTCTTTCTGTTCAATCTATCATAGAGTCCATACTAGAATAACACCTTAAGACACAAATCAACCAAAACCCTAATGTCACCTAGATACTCCAATGTCACCTCAAGTATCTGTGGGTATGATTATACGATATGCATCACACAATCTCAGATTCATCTATTCAAACCAACACAAAGTACTTCAAAGAGTGCCGCAAAGTTTCTACCAGAGAGTCAAGACAAAAGCGTGTGCCAACCCCTATGCATAGGTTCATGGGCGGAACCCACAAGTTGATCACCAAAACATACATCAAGTGGATCAATAGAATACCCCATTGTCACCACGGGTATCCCACGCAAGACATACATCAAGTGTTCTCAAATCCCTAAAGACTCAATTCCATAAGATAACTTCAAGGAAAAACTCAATCCATTACAAGAGAGTAGAGGGGGAGAAACATCATAAGATCCAACTATAATAGCAAAGCACACTGTCGGTGTCAAAACCGGCGGATCTCGGGTGGGGGGTCCCGAACTGTGCGTCTAAAGATGATGGTAACAGGAGGCGGGGCACAGAATGCTTACCCAGGTCCGGGCCCTCTCGATGGAGGTAATACCCTACTTCCTGCTTGATTGATCTTGATAATATGAGTATTACAAGGGTTGATCTACCACGAGATCATAGAGGCTAAACCCTAGAAGCTAGCCTATAATTATGATTGTTCTTGTCCTATGGAGGGGGCTTGGGTTACATAGAGTCGGTTACAGAGAAGGAGATCTACATATCCGAATCGCCAAGCTTGCCTTCCACGCAAAGGAGAGTCCCACTCGGACATGGGAAGAAGCCTTCAATCTTGTATCTTCATAGTGCAATAGTCCGGCCAAAGTATATAGTCCGGCTGTCTGAGGACCCCCTAATCCAGGACTCCCTCAGTAGCCCCTGAACCAAGCTTCAATGACGATGAGTCCGGCGCGCAGATTGTCTTCGGGATTGCAAGGCGGGTTCCTTCTCCGAATACTCCATAGAAGATTTTGAACACAAGGATTGTGTCCGTCTTTGTAAAACAAATTCCACATAGCACCGTAGAGTGTATAATATTCCACAAATCTAATCTGCTAACAACTTTTCATAGCGTGACATCCTGCCATGGTCCGGTCATTACGAACCGTTTTCCTTGTCTGCCACGGCACGTGTTGCGAGGCGGTTTTATTGGCACGTCTTGTCAAAGCAGAGATCGTGTTCCCCTTATCACGGGATTCTCATCAATACGGGTACGGGTAACCCAATCGTGCCATCAATCGCAGCGCTTGGGGAATAAGCGATTTTATGAGGCAAGTGGGGAGGCGCATAGTTTCTACCGCCTTTATAAAGGGACTAGGATTCCTATTTTTCACCCACGTCTTCTTCTTCCCCTGCCCATCCATTCTCGCGCACTCGAGCTCCAGCGCCCAAGTTCTCATCTTCTCCGCAAAGCCATCCCAAACATGTCCGGAGCGGGAGGCAAGTGGATGGTCTCCTCCGTTACAGAGGAGAACATTACGGAGCTTCATGAAGCCAGATACCTGGCCGCAGACATCGTGCACCGGCTCCCAGACGCGGGGCAGATCGTCCCTACTCCAGAACCCCATGAGAGAGTTGTATTCCTCACCCACTTCGTCCGCCGATTGGGATTTCCCCTCCACGCATTTGTCCGCGGGCTCATGTTCTACTACGGGCTGGACTTCCATGATTTGGCCCCCAATTTCATCCTCAACATCTCAGCGTTTATGGTCGTGTGCAAGGCCTTCCTCCGCATCAAGCCCCACTTTGGCCTGTGGCTGAAGACCTTCAACGTGAAACCGAAGGTAGTGGTCGGCCAACAAGCGGAGTGCGGAGGCGCCATGGTGGGGAAAATGCCCAACGTCACCTGGATCAAAGGCTCCTATGTGGATACTGTGAAGGGGTGGCAATCGGGGTGGTTCTACATCACCAAGCCGTGCGACACCAACTGGGTGGCGGTCCCCGAATTTCGATCCGGCATCCCCACGCGGCTCACGTCCTGGAAAGAGAAGGGCCTATCCTGGGGTTCATCGGTGGAGCTGATCGGACTCCAGAACCGTGTTAAAAATATGATAAGCAAGAAAATTAAGCTTGTCAACATGGTCCAGGTCATGCTCTTTCGCCGGATCCTTCCGTCTGAAAGACGGACATTCGATATGTGGGAGTTCGACCCGGCCATGCACCAGACGCTGCGAGAGCTTTTCGACACAACACACAAAGACGCCTGGAAGGTGCTGTTCAAGGCCGGCGAGGTGCCTCCTCCCCTTATCGAGGATCACGGACTTAGCGCCAAGCGCACTTCAAATCCGGTAAGCTCTTTTTATCTCATAAGATGTTCCTTTCCCCAGTATAATCATGTGAGGGATCTGAGCCTCCACGCCATTTTAACAGGACTGGGTAGTGACAGCGGAGCGGATCGATTGTCCAGCCCCATTGCCTGAAGACCCAGCAAGGGCTCTCTTAATAGAGATGCTGGTTCCGGCGCCCTATGAGGTGCTGGAGAACAAGGCCCAGAAGAAGGCCGCGGGGACCAGGAAAGCTCTCTGGCGCAAGGTTGTATCGGACTTATCGTCCAAAAACACCGAGGCGCACTCCTCCCACGAAAATGGGGAGGAGGAACAGGAAAGTTATCCCCCAACCGGGGGAGACAAGAAAAGGAAGGCCGCCCCATCTGGGGAGGACGAAAGGTCCAAGAAGGGAAGGACCCTCCTTCCGGACTACTCCACAACAGCCCCTTAGAGCGACGAGGAGTGGTTGCCCAGGGACAAGCCCCTGGCGAAGTTGTAAGTATCCGGATACCATAATAGTTCTGGTATGTTTTGTTTTATTGCTTCTTATCGTGCCAAACATGATCATGCAGTCCATCCAAAGCCCACATTGATGCATCCTCTTCGGATGGGTCTTTGGGCCAGTCGGCGATGAACAGTGATTCACTCCCGACAACCACCTCCCCCTGACCCATGGACGACATCGAGGTGTTATCTCAAAGGGCACTAGACCAAGGGAAGATAAATCTGGGGCCGCCCCAAGGCGATATCCCAGATCTCGGGCGCATGGGGGGTAGAACTCCCATGGGTTCTAATGACGGGGGCCGCAGCAAGTTCGGCCCCCAGCCGGATACTGCGCCGGAACCTCCAGTGGTTTCAGATTCTGTCAGGCGACCCCTCACTAAGGGGGGCGAGCCGTCTGTGTCGATGGCCTTTGTCCATCAGAGGCATCGGACAACTTGCTGGAAGCGCTTCGCGGCATTTTCATTGATGAAGAGCACCACACCATCATGAGTGTGGTGGTCGAGAAGGTTCGGTCCGCCAAAAGCGGATTGACCGAAGCCTATCCCAGCCTCCTAACAGGCTTTGAGGTAAGTAATCAAATTATGAGAAAATATCACAGCATAGACAGTAGCACCTAATGCTCTGTTTGGTGTTCACAAAGAAAGGCCGAACAAAGGATCAAATAACAATCACAGGAGTCCAATCAGAATATGTCTACGTGAATAAGCAGGCTTCGCTGCTGGCCGCTGCTGCTCGTACTGCGGAGGTCTCCGGGCTGAAGCGGGACCTTGAGCGGTCCAAGGAAGAGCTCGGCCTTACCAAGAGGAAGCTCGAAGAGAACAAAGCTAAGTGATACCCCGTCTGTATATTGATAAAAAAGTGGTTATTAGATCATAGGATCATCGTGAATTTTGCTAGGGGCCACAATCGAAGTGGCGACCCTGAAGAAGGCGCTGCCCGAGGCCGAAGACAGAGTGGCCAAGGAGCACATCAAGCGCGAGAAGCAAGAGGCCCGAGTCAGCGAGGTTCAGCAAGAGCTCCAGGATTTTGTCAAGAAATACGAGTCCTTGGAGCGTGACTCTAAGACACAGGGGTCCGAGCTTGCGAAGGCCCTCGAGAATGCACAAAATGCCAAGGCTGAAGTCCAAAAGGCCCTCCAGGAGATTCAGGCGGTCAAGAAGATAGCGGCACGTAAGGCATTCATTATGCAAAGCAAGCATGTGAAGGAGACTTTCCTTTTACTTACCCGAATTCGGAGCTCTCCAGGAGCGTTCGCAGATCTACCAAGCAGTGTATCGAATGCCGCGGTGTTCTACCGGGCCGAGGAAGGGAGCTCGACGGAAAAGTTGTTCTGGTCTCAATATACTGGGACCGAACATCCGATGCCCTTGAGCGACCAGCTGAAGCAACTGGTCGAGCTGCACAAGGCAGCCAAACTGGCCATGAAGGGTCTCATAGTCCGGATGTGGCCTGGCGAGCCCCTGCCTGGCAGCTACTTCGGCCTGGTAAAACAGCTTGTGAATGCCTGCCCATGGTTTGAAGTCATAAAGCGGTCCATCTGCATTGAAGGTGTGTGCACACTACTAGGGAAAACCTTATACACAGAGGTATAGCAGTAGAGTTGGTCAAAACTCGGCGCTAGCGCTACTTAGTAGTAGCACTTGTTGCAAAACCATGCTACAACCATTGTTTTAGCAGTAGCGCGTCTTCACGGAAAAGCGATACTACTAAAAATTCCCTCACTAATGCCGGTAGGCTAGGAATAGTAGTAGCGGTTCACCCAGAAGCATGCTACTGCTAAAAACTTTGTAGCAGCGCGTTTATGCTGTAGAACGCTACTGCCATGAAAAAGAAAATAAATAGAAAAATAAGTAGAAAAGTAAATGAAAATTAAAGAAATAGAAAAAGAAGAAATGAAAAAAAAGAAAAAGTAAAGAAAACAAAAGAAAAATAAAAATAAAACAGAAAGGAATAGCTGTAGCGCGTTTCTCTAGAACACACTATAGCTATCTTAGCTATAGCGCGTTTCAGCAAAACGCGCTACTGCTAGTTTGACTCAAATCCCGGCAGCCCGGGCTCAAAATTTCGCTAAGTCCTTTCCCCCCTCTCTACACCCGGCCCCCTGTCCGCCAACTGCTCCATCGCCGCCGTCGCCCTGCAGCCTTCGACCACACCGCCACTGCCCGAGGCCGCCTTCGACTACACCGCCGCCGCCCGCCGCCTTCGAGCACACCGCCGCCGCTTGAGGCCGCCCTCGACCTCACAGCCGCCGCCCGAGGCCATCGTCGACCACATCGTCGCCTCCCTCGAGCTCACCGCCGCCGCCCTCGACCTCACCGTCGCCGCCCGAGCCAGAGCCTGCCCTCGCCGCCGACCGTAAGGCTCTGCCTCTCCTGTCCCCTACCCTCCTCTCTCTCTGCTAGGGCAATTCATATATATGTTGATATTGTGTTGATGTTCATATGAACCCTAGGTGTTCATATGAACCCTAGATTTTTTTAGGGCAGTAGGCATTTTATAGCATTTAGGAAAAATGATTAGCAATTTTTTAGGAAATTAGCTAGGGAAATTTTTATGAAAATGCCTAAACAATAATTCCATTTAGCTTTAAACTATTAGAGGGTATATAAATAATAGTAGCATTTAGATTTAAATTAATAGAGGCTATAAACAAAAAACACTTAGCTATAAAAAATATTTGGACTACGGACCTGAATTTGTTCCAAATTTCATTCAAATGAAATTTGAATTATTTGGACTATGGACTTGAATATTTTTGAAGAAATTGGGTGTAGGTACTAAGGTCTTGCTGTCGAAATTTTGGTGAGGTCAGAAGGGTTAGAGAAAATGGAGTTCCTAGACTTTTAGCTTTAGACAAAAAACAAAAGTATTTAGCTATAAATAAAAAACAGTAGCTATGGCATTTAGCTATAAAAAAATAGAATTATTTTTCTTTTCAAAAACTTGCTCAAACTAATTGTTGCTATGTAAACAAAAAACAAGACTGTTTTTATATGATATATGTCATTGATGTTCATTTGCATATTCCATTATTGTTGATTATATCTTTTCATTGTAGTGATGTTATATGCAAATTCCTCAATAGTGTCTGCTCATGTTATATCTTTTCATTGAAGTTGTTCGATTCTGCCCAAGTGGCTTTGTTGTTTCCAGGGAATGATGCTGAGTGGCCTATGTTTTGCCGGAATGTTGATTCATTTCTGTTCCGACAAATTTCAGGTTCTCAATTTGTCCACTTTTTAGCAAAGGTCATGCCAAAATTTTCCATGAATTTCGGCATGACTTGTGCTACAAACTAGGACATATCGAGTGCCCAGGATTTGCCGCACCAGGAAGGAGTCAACATTCCTGCAAAACAATAGGCCTTTTTTATGTCATTATTCATTTTATTAGGTCTAGAATTAATTGACTAGATTTAATCATAGGAAAAATGGCTAGCAACGATGAAGGACAGGGTTCTGGTGATTGCGACGACGTCTACCGGGGGGCAGACGAATTTTTTAGCCTTGCCGACGATCAACCGATGTTGTTGCTGGGCCCACCGGTGGCATCGGGGACTGAGACCGACACGCAGACCTGTGCTGAGACTAAGACCGGCGCTGAGACTCAGACCGGCATCGAGACTGGCGTTGAGACTGAGACCTGCGCTGCCTCGTGGAGCGGAGCCGGTGTAGAACCGAAAGCAAAGAGGCAACGACTTCCTAACAAACTCAGGACTACTAGACTGGTGGTCACGGAGGTGGACGACGACAATTTTGAGCCAAAGGCGCCCGAGGAAGCGCGTCGATGCTACGGCAATCAAATAGGCTGCATCGTACAGACAACCGCCACCATCAACGATGAGAAATTACAGAAGATAGAAAATATGAGGAGCTCCCTCATAAAGAAGTTTCACCAGATATTCTTGTTCCCGGGACGGAATGAGAAGGATTGTGAAGATCCAGATGAGTACCCGGCAATGAAGAAGATAAATAAACATGCCATGACCAAGTTTAGCGACGCGTTGGCCGCCTGGAAAAATCGAGTGACAGAAATGATCATCGACAAGAAGGAACCCTACTCCCAGATTGTAAAGGATAATCCAACAATCACGGAAGAGCAGTTTCAAATATTCAAGGAGGCTTGCAAGGCCGAAGCTGCCAAAAAAAGTCTAAGTACATGAAGGGGCTTCAAGAGAGGAACATTGGGAGCCACCACCTCGGAAGCCGTGGTTACGACGGAAAGAGGTCCAAATGGGCCAAGGAGGACATGGAAGCCGCGAGTCTGGGCATCCCAGACCCCTTGGCGGATTTCACCGTCCCGCAGGGGCGTGACGTCCTCAGGGCCCGACACCGTTGGGACCCAGTGAAGAAGGTTTACGAGACAAAACCGGTCATTACGGAGTTCATGAGACTGCTGGTAATTTTAGTTTCTGATCAATTTGACTGCACACGTTAGTCATATTTGTAAACGATCCTTGTGCCTTTTGCAGAGAGAGCAGCATCGGATTGCGGCCGAAAGCGACTTGCCGTCTGAGGCATTGGCTAGGACCAAGTGGGACACTCCATTCAACCGGGCGTTGAACATATTGAAACGACAACTGGTGGATACTCGACCGTCGTATGGACGCATGCACGGTGTCAGAGACGGCGCCACGTGGAAGAAGTACTACCTGAGACCATGGAGGAGAGAAAGGAAAGACGGAGGTTAACTGAAGAAAACATCGACAAGAAGGTTGAGATTGTGGTTGAGAAGAAATCATCTCAGACAGTCGCAACAGCGGTAGCTGCTGCAAAACAGGTGGTTGCAGATTTGTCTACTTCCTTGGTGACGGGCGTTTTCACTTGGACAAGGCAAAATCCAGAAAAAAATGCAGAGGACTTTCCCCTTGCTGATTTCTTGGGGAGCAGCTCGACTAGCGTTGCACCGGCACCTGCTCCCGCACCGCCTCCCGCACCTGCTCCCGCACCAACCCAACATGTACCTTTGGAGACACCTGTAGTACTCCTTTATAATCACCCAGTTACGTTGTGACGTTTGGTAGTACCCAAAGTGTTCCTCCGGTAAACGGGAGTTGCATAATCTCATAGTTATATCAACATGTATAAGTCATGAAGAAAGCAATAGCAACATACTAAACGATCGGGTGCTAAGCTAATGGAATGGGTCATGTCAATCGGATCATTCTCTTAATGATGTGATCTCGTTAATCAAATAACAACTCATTGTTCATGGTTAGGAAACATAACCATCTTTGATTAACGAGCTAGTCAAGTAGAGGCATACTAGTGACACTTTGTTTGTCTATGTATTCACACATGTATTATGTTTCCGGTTAATACGATTCTAGCATGATTAATAAACATTTATCATGATTATAAGGAAATAAATAATAACTTTATTATTGCCTCTAGGGCATATTTTTCCTTCAAAACGTAGCCATATCGAAGGCCGAGGTGGAAGCCCATTTTGCACCGAAACCGCCATCGCCGCCAAGGGAGAAAGTGCCTGTGGAAAAGATTGACCACTTCATTCGTATGGCTAGAGCACCATCTCCCAAGCCTGTTGACACAGACTATGAGCGCCACATCAAGAAGTTAAATTGAGCACGTCTACAGAAAAGAGGCGAGCTCGAGCTTGAGCAAATCAGCTAGCAAAAGGAGCGGTAAAACTGTTCCCCAGCTGGGAGAACAGGCGGCGTAATCAATCCCCCCGCTTGTTGTGCCAACAACACATGAGAGTAGGCGTGCCCAATATTATTGTGGGCAAACCGTTAACGTTCTTGGGGTGGGCGATGTGGTAATAACCGAGGAGCATATTGCGCAGGCTGAAGCGATCGGGATCACTGTTGGATAACTCCTCGATATCGAGCCCATGTCTCCGACTAGAGAGGAGGAAATAAAACGGAAATATGTCCGGGGCCATCCTTTGGTCAAGCCAGACGAGGTCAAGAACCTACCAATGAGAATGTATGAATTGCATCGATGGTACATGGACATTACCAAGATTTCCAATCGAGAGTCCCTCATGGTGAATGTCAAGGAGGAGCATTACTACCATGAGAAAGCTCTGGCCGTTGAGTATTCAGAACTGTTTCAGCTATACAATCAAGACGCACTCGACAAATCTATCGTCAGTTGCTATTGTCTGTAAGTGATTTCTTTCTATAATTTAACTCTCAAGCTAGCTGTAGTGATCATTTTGATCAATCATTACCTGTAATTATCCTCACTATGTTCTTTTCTGTGGTATTATGCAGGATGAAGATTTATGAAATGAAAAAAGGTGGACGCTATGGCATTGGGTTCGTTGACCCAAATACCATTAATGAATACACATGGAAATTAGATCCATATTACGAAAAAAGTGTAGAGGAAAGCATGCTAGAGTTCTTCAAGCGCCTCAAATACAATGAAGATATACTACTTCCTTACAACTTCGAGTGAGTCACACTGTCTTGTACTACAAATTTTGTTTTTGGCTACTAGCTAGCTACATGTTTTTTCTTACATATGCCCTCTTAATTAAGACATGCAAACGTGTGTGCATGCAGATTTCACTGAATCTTGTTAATCATTAAAGTTGATGAAGGAACAGTTGAAGTACTAGACTCACTACTTAAGAAAGCAAGTGACTACACCATCATGAAGGGGATAGTCAACAGGTAATTTCAATCATTATTAACTATATCTCGGCCTATTTAATTAGTTCGTCATTTCCTGATAACAACTATTTAATAACCCATTTATTCATTTTTTTTGTCGGCGGGCAGGGCTTGGGCAAAGTTCATCAGGGCCACTCCAGGCCCATGGAACCAAAATCTGAAATGGTATCGACCCCAGGTAAGTAATTAAGTAGTACTAGCTAGCTGCCATCTCTTTAATTATCATGCTTGATTAATTATTATCTGATCAAATTCCATTCTCGTAAAGGCCCTGAAGCAGGCGCTGGGGAATAATCTGTGTGCATACTACGTTTGCGAGAACATTCGCATGATGGTGTCCGAAAGGAGCAAATCTCAAAGACAGGAGTGGGTACGTTTGTCAGAACACTATTCACAATTTTTACACCATTATCGATATCTACTCACACAACTAATACACATGCATATTGATCTCCTTCTTAACAGTTCAAAGAGGTGCGGGAGCAGCTCCTACCAACGGAGCGCATACAAGCAATTCAACAGGAAATAGCGGGATTTTTGCTCGACCATGTCATAGATCCCAAAGGAGAATACTATTAACCGCTACCGCCCCATGAACCACTTCCAATTGTTATCGTGCTCCGAAGGCACCAATTAGGCTAATGCCACTGCCTTCGAAGGCACCAATTAGGAGAAATTGTATACATATATATATATAGTGTGAATTAATTAATGGTGGTTGTGAGACATTCGATGATATATATATATATTATGATCGGTTCTACTAGAAATTCTATTTATATATATGCATAACATGTACAATATGTAGTATCGTAAAATACCAACAAACGAAAAAGAATTAAATGGAAAACACAAAATTAAATGAAAAAGAAATCATAAACCCAAAACCCGCCCAACCTTTTAATACCGGTTGGTGACACCAACCGGTACTAAAGGGCTCCCTGCCCCCGAAGCTGGCTCGTGCCACGTGGTTGCCCTTTAGCACCGGTTCGTGCTGAACTGGTACTAAAGGGGGGGGGGACTTTAGTGCCTACACTTTAGCGTCGGTTACGAAACCGGCACTAAAGGGCCTTACAAACCGGTGCTATTGCCCGGTTCTGCACTAGTGTGGGCCATGCAGGGATAATTATTTTTCACCCGTTGAGAAGCACGGGCATATTTACTATACCTAATAATAATCTAAGGAGTGCTTCTGGCGGTCGGTCACACAACTTTGCAAAAAAAAAATCCTATGCTTTCTATGAATTAACCCACAATACACGCTCAAACTCATATTCGAATCGTTATTTTACATTTTTTCGGAAACCCCTTGACTTTTTAGGTAATTCACCTGCGGATCATATTTAAGTGAAACAAATGATTTTCTTAATTATCATATATTTTAAACCTTTACTCCTATTTTAATATTTTATATATGAAATTTAATTAGAAATGTGTACAATTTGAATATGATGTTATTTTTACCTGTTAAATATTTTCTAAATATTATTTTGGAAGCAAACTTATAATATGTAGCACACGGTCCGTTTTTCATCATACTTGCAGTGGTCCGGATTGCAAATAAACACCCACTAAAACTGTATGGAGACGAGAGAAAACATCAATAACCACACATGCACACCTCTGAAAAACTTCACAAGGGAAAAACAATAGATTTCTCATCGGGAGAGAGCATGATCCATTTTTGTTTCGTACCATGGCGATCCGGATTACAAATAAACACCAACTAAAACCATATAAAGATGAACGAAAACATCGATAACCACACATGCACACCTCTGAAAAACCTTACAAAGGAAAAATAACAGATTTCTCGTTGCGAGAGCGAGAGAGAGAGGGGGAGACTGGGAGAGAGAGATGCCTTAGGATGAACCACATTCAAACACACTCTAATTTGTGTGAACACTGAGGCTACGGCCGACAAGGGTGAGAAGGATAAGCGGCACTACAAATGTGATGCTCCGCTAAAATAAAAGATGTGGACCTATTGTGGTTTTGAGTGATGGATATTGGGTTAAGAGCTTGTGTTGTTTTTTCTCCCGTTGCAACGCACAGGCTCTTTTGCTAGTAGCATAAAAGATTACAACTACAAGGGAGTCCCAAATAGGGAAACTAGGCAGCCGGAGTTGTACTCCAAGTCGGCCTAAAGTCGAAGCTATATTGGTCCCTAACACGCCCCCGCAGTCTGAAGCGGGAATGGGAGTGACCTGAAGACTGGACCGAAAATGAAGGAAGAGAGCTATGGGTATACATTTGGTGAAGATGTCCACAAATTGCAGGGCTGACAAAAAAAATGAAGAACACAACCTTCTCCCGGATGAAACGAATGTCTAACTTGATATGTTTCATGCGACGATCTTGTACTAGGTTAGCTGATAAGTAGAGCGTGCCGACGTTGTCGCAATATACAATAGTAGCAGTCGAGATAGGTCTGTGAACTTCCTGTAATAACTGACAAACCCAGCAAGAGTCTACAACAGCCGTAGCAACTGGCTCAGTATTTGGTAACCAAGAGACGAGGTTATCGCCAAGGTACATGCAAAATCCGGAAGTGGAGCGACGTGTATCTGGACATCCAGCCCAATCAGTATCAAGGTAGGCTATAAGAGAATGTGTAGGAGTCCGGTGTAGAGAGAGACCATGATCAAGGGTGCCATTAAGATAGCGGAGGATGCATTTAATGAGAGAAAAGTGAGGTTCACGAGGGTCATGCATATGGAGATGGACTTGTTGAACAACATAAGCAATGTATGGGCGAGTGAGAGTAGCGTATTGGAGGGCACCAGAGAGGCTACGATGGAGAGAGGGATCAGAAACCAGAGGACCTGTAGAGGAAGGTAGTTTGGTGTTAGTATCAATAGGGGTAGTAACTAGGTGACAATCGCGCATGCCATCATGAGATAAGATGTCAAGGATATATTGTAATTTGACAGAGATGGAGACCAGAAGCCGAGCGAGTGACAAGGATACCGAGAAAATGATGAAGGGACCAAGATTCTTCATGGCAAACTCACGAGCCATGGTAGTAAGGAAAGATAAGGAGGATGCAGTGAGAATAATTTCATCTACGTAGAGGAGAAGATAGGTCGTGGAAGGACCTTGATGGAAGATGAAGAGAGAAGCATCAGATTTAGATTCAGTGAACCCGATAGAACGAGCAAAGGATGCAAAGTGTTGGAACCAGGTACGAGGGACCTGTTTGAGCCCAAATTAGGATTTGAGGAGACAGAAAACGTGAGTAGGATGATGAGTATCAATGAAACTAGATGGTTGCTGGCTATAGACTACCTCATCAAGATATCCATGAAGAAAGGCATTTTTGACATCATGTAGGTGGATAGGCCAAGACTGTGAAATGGCTAGAGAAAGAACAATACGAATGGTGGCTGGTTTAATGATAGGGTTGATTGTTTCATCGAAATCGATCCCCGGTTGTTGAGAGAAGCCACAAACAACCCATCCAGCTTTGTGATGTGAGAGAGAGCCATCATCATTATATTTATGCCAGAAGATCCACTTGCCACTCACAATATCTGCGCTAGATGGTGGAGGAACCAAGACCCATGTTTTATTGTGTGTAAGAGCATCGGACTCCTCCTGCATGGCTCGACGCCAATTGGGGTCACGAAGAGCTATGAGATAGTTACGAGGAAGAGGGGAAGAGGCTAGAGCTAAAGGGTTTAAACGATCAATAGGTGGTGGAAGGCGACCGGTAGTAGCGCGAGTGCGGTGAAGAGGTGCATGAGGTGGCGGCTGTGGAGCCGTCGGAGGACGGCGGGTAGTAGCACGTGTGTAGTAAGTTGGTGCAGGAGGTGGCGGCAATGGAGCTGGTGGGGAAGTTGTGGCAGGAGGAGTAGCCGGTGTGGCAGGAGGGGTAGCTGATGTGGGTTTGGTAGGAGGAGTGGATAGGGGTGCATGCATAACGGGTGTGGTTGTGGTGGGTGCATGCATAGCGGATGCGGGTGGAGAAGAGGGAGGCATAATGGGTGGGTCAAAAATTTTAGTGCAACCGGGAGGAGAAGAGGATGGTTGATACATCTCGGTCGTATCTATAATTTTTGATTGTTTCATGCCAATATTATTCAACTTTTACATACTTTTGGCAACTTTTTTGTATGATTTATTGGACTAACCTATTGATCTAGTGCCAAGTGCCAGTTCCTGTTTTCTACATGTTTTTGTATCACAGAGTGTCCATATCAAATGAAGTCCAAATGCAATAAAATTTCACGAAGAATTATTTTGGATTATATGTGATTTTTGGGAGTTGAAATCACCGCAAACGGAGGCCCGTAGTGGGCACAACCCACAAGGGCACGCCAGAGGAGCCAGGCGTGCCGTGGTGGGTTGTGCTCACCTCGTACATCCGTTGTACTTCTACTTCGGGCGCAAGGAAGCTTATATCCGGGAAAAAATCTTGTTAAAATCTCAGCGCAATCGGAGTTACGCATCTCCGGGAATATAAGAAACGGTTTTCGGCCAGATATGGGGAATGGAAAGAGAAGAGAATAGAGAGGGAGATCCAATCTCGGAGGGGCTCCCGCCCCTCCGCCGCCATGGAGACCAAGGACCAGAGGGGGAACTCTCCTCCCATCTAGGGGGGAGGCAAAGGAAGAATAATAAGGAGGGGGCTCTCTCCCCCTCGCTTCCGGTGGCGCAGGAGTGCCACCGGGGCAATGATCGGGACGTCGCTCTACATCAACAATCTTCGTACCGTCAACACCAACTCTCTCCCCCTCTATGCAGCGGTGTAACACCTCTTCTCCCTGATGTTATCTCTACTTAAACATGGTTCTCAACTCCATATATTATTTCCCAATGATCCATGGTTATCCTATGATGTTTGAGTAGATCCGTTTTGTCCTGTGGGTTAATCGTGATCTTGGTTGGTAAGATTGTATATTTTATATATGGTACTGTCCTCCCGTGCCCTCCGTTCTTGCGCAAACGTGAGGGGCGCACGCTGTAGGGTGTTGCAATATGTTCATGGTTTTCTTACAGTAGGTTGCGAGAGTGACAGAAAGTTAAACCCGAGTAGGTGGGTTATGGCGTATGGGAGTAAAGAGGAGTTGATACTTAATGCTATGGTTCGGTTTCACGACCGTAATGATCTTTAGTAGTTGCAGATGCTTGCTAGAGTTCCAATCATAAGTGCATATGATCTAAGTAGAGAAAGTATGTTAGCTCATGCCTCTCCCTCATATAAAATTACAAGAATGATTACCGGTACTTGTAATCGATTGCCTAGGGACAAATAACTTTATTGTTGACACAAACCCTTTTACTAAACACCTAACTTTCATTATCTTGCAAAGTACTTCAAGTTTTGTTCTTGCAAAGTAGTTCTAGCATCTCTCCTACAGACTATTTTCATACTTGTTTCTGGTAAAGCAAACATCAAGTGTGAGTAGAGTTGTATCGGTGGTCGATAGAACTTGAGGGAATATTTGTTCTGCCTTTAGCTCCTCCTTGGGTTCGACACTCTTATTTATTGAAGAAGGCTACATATGATCCCCTATACTTGTGGGTTATGAAGACCTTTTTCTGGCGCCATTGCCGGGGAGCAATAGCGTGGGGTGAATATTCTCGTGTGTTCTTCCTTGCTTTATCACTAAGTCATTTTTTTTCTGGTTCTAAGTTGTTCTCTATCTTTAGTTATGGATATGGAACACGAAAGACCAAAAACATTAGTGGTACTTGCTACTCATGGAGATGGTGAAGGAAATATGCCCTAGAGGCAATAATAAAGTTATTATTTATTTACTTATTTCATGATAAATGTTTATTATTCATGCTAGAATTGTATTAACCGGAAACATAATACATGTGTGAATACATAGACAAATAGAGCGTCACTAGTATGCCTCTACTTGACTAGCTTGTTGATCGAAGATGGTTAAGTTTCCTAACCATAGACATGAGTTGTCATTTGATTAACGGGATCACATCATTAGGAGAATGATGTGATTGACTTGACCCATTCCGTTAGCTTAGCACTTGATCGTTTAGTTTGTTGCTATTGCTTTCTTCATGACTTATACGTGCATGTTCCTATGACTATGAGATTATGCAACTCCCGTTTACCGTAGGAACACTATGTGTGCCACCAAATGTCACAACGTAACTCGGTGATTATAAAGGTGCTCTACAGGTGTCTCCAAACGTACTTGTTGGGTTCGCGTATTTCGAGATTATGATTTGTCACTCCGATTGTCGGAGAGGTATCTCTGGGCCCACTCGGTAATGCACATCACTATAAGCCTTGCAAGCATTGCAACTAATGAGTTAGTTGCGGGATGATGTATTACGGAACGAGTAAAGAGACTTGCCGGTAACGAGATTGAACTAGGTATTGAGATACCGACGATCGAATCCCGGGCAAGTAACATACCGATGACAAAGGAAACAACGTATGTTATTATGCGGTCTGACCGATAAAGATCTTCATAAAGTATGTAGGAGCCAATATGGGCATCCAGGTCCCGCTATTGGTTATTGACAAGAGAGGTGTCTCGGTCATGTCTACATAGTTCTCGAACCCGTAGGGTCCGCACGCTTAATGTTCGTTGACGATATAGTACTATGAGTTATGTATGTTGGTGACCGAATGTTGTTCGGAGTTTTGGATGAGATCATAGATATGACGAGGTTCTCCGGAAGGGTTCCGGAATTCACCGGAAGGGGTTCCGGATGTTTCCCGAAATGTTTGGGCACGAGAACACTTTATCTGGGCCAAAGGGGAAAGCCCACGAGGCTTTTGGAAAGTGCAAAAGGATGTTTTGCGGAGACCAGAGGCTAGACGCCAGGAACCCTAGCGTCTAGGGGGTAGACGCCGGGAACCGTGGCGTCTAGCCCTGGAGTCCGAGAAGGACTCTTAACTTTCGGGTGAAACTAACTTTGAGGAGGCTTTTACTCCAAGTTTCGACCCCAGGGCTCAACATATAAATAGAGGGGTAGGGCTAGCACCAAAGACACATCAAGAAACACCAAGCCGTGTGCCGGCAACCACGTCTCCTCTAGTATATCCTCCGTCATAGTTTTCGTAGTGCTTAGGCGAAGCCCTGCGAAGATTGTTCTTCACCAACACCGTCACCACGCCGTCGTGCTGCCGGAACGCATCTACTGCTTCGCCGCTCTTGCTGGATCGAGAAGGTGAGGACGTCACCGAGCCGAACGTGTGCAGAACTCGGAGGTGCCGTGCTTTCGGTGCTTGGATCGGTCGGATCATGAAGACGTACGACTACATCAACCGCGTTGATATAACGCTTCCGCTTACGGTCTACGAGGGTACGTAGACAACACTCTCCCCTGTTGTTGCTATGCATCACCATGATCTTGCATGTGCGTAGGATTTTTTTTGAAATTACTACGTTCCCCAACAGTGGCATCCGAACCTAGGTTTTATGCGTTGATGTTGTGCACGAGTAGAACACAAGTGAGTTGTGGGCGATATAAGTCATACTGCTTACCAGCATGTTATACTTTGGTTCGGCGGTATTGTTGGATGAAGTGGCCCGGACCGACATTACGCGCCCGCTTACGCGAGACTGGTTCTACCGACGTGCTTTGCACACAGGTGGCTGGCGGGTGTCAGTTTCTCCAACTTTAGTTGAACCAAGTGTGGCTACGCCCGGTCCTTGCAAAGGTTAAAACAGCACCAACTTGACAAACTATTGTTGTGGTTTTGATGCGTAGGTAAGAACGGTTCTTGCTAAGCCCGTAGCAGCCACGTAAAACTTGCAACAACAAAGTAGAGGACGTCTAACTTGTTTTTGCAGGGCATGTTGTGATGTGATATGGTCAAGACATGATGCTAAATTTTATTGTATGAGATGATCATGTTTTGTAACCGAGTTATCGGCAACTGGCAGGAGCCATATGGTTGTCGATTTATTGTATGCAATGCAATTGCGCTGTAATGCTTTACTTTATCACTAAGCGGTAGCGATAGTTGTGGAAGCATAAGATTGGCGAGACGACAACGATGCTACGATAGTGATCAAGGTGTCACGCCGGTGATGATGGTGATCATGACGGTGCTCCGGAGATGGAGATCACAAGCACAAGAAGATGATGGCCATATCATATCACTTATATTGATTGCATGTGATGTTTATCTTTTATGCATCTTATCTTGCTTTGATTGACGATAGCATTATAAGATGATCTCTCACTAAAATTCAAGATAAAAGTGTTCTCCCTGAGTATGCACCATTGCCAAAGTTCGTCGTGCCTAGACACCACGTGATGATCAGGTGTGATAAGCTCTACGTCCATCTACAATGGGTGCAAGCCAGTTTTTGCACACGCAGAATACTCAGGTTAAACTTGACGAGCCTAGCATATGCAGATATGGCCTTGGAACACTGAGACCGAAAGGTCGAGCGTGAATCATATAGTAGATATGATCAAAATATTGATGTTCACCATTGAAAGCTACTCCATTTCACGTGATGATCGGTTATGGTTTAGTCGATTTGGATCACGTGATCACTTAGAAGATTAGAGGGATGTCTTTCTAAGTGGGAGTTCTTAAGTAATATGATTAATTGAGCTTTAATTTATCATGAACTTAGTCCTAGTAGTATTAGCATATCTATGTTGTAGATCAATAGCTCGCGTTTAGCTCGCCTGTTTTATTTTTTATATGTTCCTAGAGAAAACTAAGTTGAAAGATGTTAGTAGCAATGATGCGGATTGGATCCGTGATCTGAGGTTTATCCTCATTGCTGCACAGAAGAAATATGTCTTTGATACACCGCTAGGTGACAAACCTATTGCAGGAGCAGATGCAGATGTTATGAACATTTGGCTAGCTCAATATGATGACTACTTGATAGTTTAGTGCACCATGCTTAAACGGCTTAGAATCGGGACTTCAAAGACGTTTTGAACGTCATGGACCATATGAGATGTTCCAGGAGTTGAAGTTAATATTTCAAGAAAATACCCGAGTTGAGAGATATAAAGTCTCCAACAAGTTCTATAGCTAAAAGATGGAGGAGAATAGCTCAAGCAGTGAGCATGTGCTCAGATTGTTTGGGTACCACAATCGCTTGAATCAAGTGGGAGTTAATCTTCCAGATAAAATAGTGATTGACAGAATTCTCTAGTCACCATCACTAAGTTAGTAGAACTTTGTGATGAACTATGATATGCAAGGGATAACGGAAACAATTCCCAAGATCTTCGTAATGCTGAAATCGACGAAGGTAGAAATCAAGAAAAATATCAAGTGTTGATGGTAGACAAGACCACTAGTTTCAAGAAAAGGGCAAAGGGAAGAAGGGGAACTTCAAGAAGAACGACAAGCAAGTTGCTGCTCAAGTGAAGAAGCCCAAGTCTGGTCCTAAGCCTGAGACTAAGTGCTTCTACTGCAAAGGGACTGGTCACTACAAGCGGAACTGCCCTAAGTATTTGGCAGATAAGAAGGATGGCAAAGTGAACAAAGGTATATTTGATATACAGATTATTGATGTGTATTTTACTAGTGTTCATAGCAACCCCTCGGTATTTGATACTGGTTCAGTTGCTAAGAGTAGTAACTCGAAACGGGAGTTGCAGAATGAACATAGACTAGTTAAGGGTGAAGTGACGATGTGTGTTGGAAGTGGTTCCAAGATTGATATGGTCATCATCGCACACTCCCTATACTTTTGGGATTAGTGTTGAACCTAAATAAGTGTTATTTGGTGTTTGCGTTGAGCATGAATATGATTTGATCATGTTTATTGCAATACGGCTATTCATTTAAGTAAGAGAATAAATTGTTGTTCTGTTTACATGAATAAAACCTTATATGGTTACACACCCAATGAAAATGGTTCGTTGGATCTCGATCGTAGTGATACACATATTCATAATATTGAAACCAAAAGTTGCAAAGTTAATAATGATGGTGCAATTTATTTGTGGCACTGCCGTTTAGGTCATATTGGTGTAAAGCGCATGAAGAAAATCCATGCTGATGGGCTTTTGGAATCACTTGATTATGAATCAGTTGATGCTTGCGAACCATGCCTCATGGGCAACATGACTAAGACTCCGTTCTCCGGAACAATGGAGCGAGCAACTGACTTATTGGAAATAATACATACTGATGTATGCGGTGCGATGAGTTTTAAGGCTCACGACAAGTATCGTTATTTTCTGACCTTCACAGATGATTTGAGAGGATATGGGTATATCTACTTAATGAAACACAAGTCTGAAACATTTGAAAAGTTCAAAGAATTTCAGAGTGAAGTGGAGAATCATCGTAACAAGAAAATAGAAGTTTCTATGATATGATCGCAGAGGTAAAATATTTGAGTTAAGAGTTTGGCCTTTAGTTAAAACAATGTGAAATAGTTTCACTACTCACGCCACCTGGAACACCACAGAGTAATAGTGTGTCCGAACGTCATAATCGTACTTTATTAGATATGGTGCAATCTATGATGTCTCTTACCGATCTACAACTATCGTTTTGGGGCTATGCATTAGAGAGAGTTGCATTCACGTTAAATAGGGCACCATCTAAATCCGTTGAGACGACACCTTATGAACTATGGATTGGCAAGAAACCTAAGCTGTCGTTTCTTAAAGTTTGAGGTTGCAATGCTTATGTGAAAAGGTTTCAACCTGATAAGCTCTAACCCAAATCGGAGAAGTGCGTCTTCATAGGATACCCAAAAGAAAATGTTGGGTACACCTTCTATCACAGATCCGAAGGCAATATATTCGTTGCTTTGAATGGATCCTTTCTAGAAAAGGAGTTTCTCTCGAAAGAAGTGAGTGGGAGGAAAGTAGAACTTGATGAGGTAACTGTACCTGCTCCCTTATTGGAAAGTAGCTCATCACATAAATCTGTTCTTGTGACTACTACACCGATTAGTGAGGAAGCTAATGATGATGATCATGTAACTTCAGATCAAGTTACTACTGAACCTCGTAGGTAAACCAGAGTGAGATCCGCACCAGAGTGGTACGATAATCCTGTTCTGGAGGTCATGTTACTTGACCATGACGAGCCTACGAACTATGAGGAAGCGATGATGAGCCCAGATTCCGTGAAATGGCTTGAGGCCATGAAATCTGAGATGAGATCCATGTATGAGAACAAAGTATGGACTTTTATTGACTTGCCCAATGATCGGCGAGCCATTGAGATTAAATGGATCTTCAAGAGGAAGACGGACGCTGATAGTAGTGTTACTATCTACAAAGCTAGAATTGTCGCAAAAAGGTTTTCGACAAGTTCAAGGTGTTGACTACAATGAGAGTTTCTCACTCGTATCTATGCTTAAGTCTGTCCGAATCATGTTAGCAATTGCCGCATTTTATGAAATCTGGCAAATGGATAAACAAAACTGCATTCCTTAATGGCTTTATTAAAGAAGAGTTGTATATGATGCAACCAGAAGGTTTTGTCAATCCTAAAGGTACTAACAAAATATGCAAGCTCCAGCAATCCATCTATGGACTGGTGCAAGCATCTCGGAGTTGGAATATACACTTTGATAAGTTGATCAAAGCATATAGTTTTATACAGACTTGCGGTGAAGCCTGTATTTACAAGAAAGTGAGTGGGAGCACTACAGCATTTCTGATAAGTATATGTGATAGACATATTGTTGATCGGAGATAATGTAGAATTATTCTACAAAGCATAAAGGAATGGTTGAAATGAGTTTTTCAAAGAAAGACCTCAGTGAAGCTACTTACATATTGAGCATCAAGATCTATAGAGATAGATCAAGACGCTTGATAAGTTTTTCAATGAGTACATACCTTGACAAGATTTTGAAGTAGTTCAAAATGGAACAGTCAAAGAAGGAGTTCTTGCCTGTGTTACAAAGGTGTGAAGTTGAGTAAGACTCAAAACCCGACCACGGCAGAAGATAGAGAGAGAATGAAAGTCATTCCCTATGCCTCAGCCATAGGTTCTATAAAGTATGCCATGCTGTGTACCAGACCTATTGTATACCCTACCCTGAATTTGGCAAGGGAGTACAATAGTGATCTAGGAGTAGATCACTGGACATTGGTCAAAATTATCCTTAGTGGAATAAGGATATGTTTCTCGATTATGGAGGTGACAAAAGGTTCATCGTAAAGGGTTACGTCAATGCAAGTTTTGACACTGATCTAGATGACTCTAAGTCTCAATCTGGATACATATTGAAAGTGGGAGCAATTAACTAGAGTAGCTCCGTGCAGAGCATTGTTGACATAGAAATTTGCAAAATACATACGGATCTGAATGTTGCAGACCAATTGACTAAATTTCTCTCACAAGCAAAACATGATCACACCTTAGTACTCTTTGGGTGTTAATCACATAGTGATGTGAACTAGATTATTGACTCTAGTAAACCCTTTGGGTGTTGGTCACATGACGATGTGACTATGGGTGTTAATCACATGGTGATGTGAACTATTGATGTTAAATCACATGGCGATGTTATCTAGATTATTGACTCTAGTGCAAGTGGGAGACTGAAGGAAATATGCCCTAGAGGCAATAATAAATTTATTATTTATTTCCTTAGTTCATGATAAATGTTTATTATTCATGCTAGAATTGTATTAACCGAAAACATAATACATGTGTGAATACATAGACAAACAGAGCGTCACTAGTATGCCTCTACGTGACTAGCTCGTTGATCGAAGATGGTTAAGTTTCCTAACCATATACATGAGTTGTCATTTGATTAACGGGATCACATCATTAGGAGAATGATGTGATTGACTTGACCCATTCCGTTAGCTTAGCACTTGATCATTTAGTTTGTTGCTATTGCTTTCTTCATGACTTATACATGTTCCTATGACTATGAGATTATGCAACTCCCGTTTACCAGAGAACACTTTGTGTGACACCAAACGTCACACGTAACTGGGTGATTATAAAGGTGCTCTACAGGTGTCTCCAAAGGTACTTGTTGGGTTGGCGTATTTTGAGATTAGGATTTGTCACTCCGATTGTCGGAGAGGTATCTCTGGCCCACTCGGTAATGCACATCACTATAAGCCTTGCAAGCATTGCAACTAATGAGTTAGTTATGGGATGATGTATTACGGAACGAGTAAAGAGACTTGCCGGTAACGAGATTGAACTAGGTATTGAGATACCGACGATCGAATCTCGAGCAAGTAACATACCGATGACAAAGGGAACAATGTATGTTGTTATGCGGTCTGACCGATAAAGATCTTCATAGAGTATGTAGGAGCCAATATGGGCATCCAGGTCCCGCTATTGGTTATTGACAAGAGAGGTGTCTCGGTTATGTCTACATAGTTCTCGAACCCGTAGGGTCCGCACGCTTAACGTTCGTTGACGATATAGTACTATGAGTTATGTATGTTGGTGACCAAATGTTGTTTGGAGTTTTGGATGAGATCACAGATATGACGAGGAACTCTGGAATGGTCTGGAAGTAAAGATTGATATGTGAATAGTAGTGTTTAATCTCCAGAAGGGTTCAAGAATTCACCAGAAGGGGTTCCGGATGTTTCCCGAAATGTTTGGGCACGAGAACACTTTATCTGGGCCAAAGGGGAAAGCCCACGTGCTTTTGGAAAGTGCAAAAGGAAGTTTTGCGGAGACCAGAGGCTAGACGCCAGGAACCCTGGCGTCTAGGGGGTAGACACCGGGAACCCTGGCGTCTAGCCCTGGAGTCCGAGAAGGACTCTTGCCTTTTGGGTGAAACCAACTTTGAGGAGGCTTTTACTCCAAGTTTCGACCCCAGGGCTCAACATATAAATAGAGGGGTAGGGCTAGCACCAAAGACACATCAAGAAACACCAAGCCGTGTGCCGGCAATCCCGTCTCCTCTAGTATATCCTTCGTCATAGTTTTCGTAGTGCTTAGGCGAAGCCCTGTGAAGATTTTTCTTCACCAACACCGTCACCACGCCGTCGTGCTGCCGGAACTCATCTACTACTTCACCCCTCTTGCTGGATCGAGAAGGCGAGGACGTCACCGAGCCTAACGTGTGCAGAACTCGGAGGTGCCATGCTTTCGGTGGTTGGATCGGTCGGACCGTGAAGACGTACGACTACATCAACCGCGTCGATATAACGCTTCCTCTTATGGTCTACGAGGGTACGTAGACAACACTCTCCCCTCTCATTGCTATGCATCACCATGATCTTGCGTGTGCGTAGGAATTTTTTTAAAATTACTACATTCCCCAACAGACGGGGAACCTCCTAAAACCCTCGATGCTTGCTACTCATGGAGATGGGGAACCTCCTAAAACCCTCGATGCTCGTTATGTGAAAAATATTATGCACTACTTTGATAATCCTGAGAAAACCCCATTCAACTTGATAATGGGAGTAACGTTGGATTAACGAGAATACTTTAGGGATTATCGCTTGACTCAAAAAGGAAAACTTTTATGGCATCAAATTGAAATGTTGCAATGGTATGCTTGGGATCTATGGTTGAGATATGATTATACTTGTTGCTCTAAGATTGAGGTTCCACACCTTCCCTATTCATGCAAATTTAATGATAATGAAACCTTGGCTTCTTATGCTAGAGGTATATATGATTATTATGATGTGGAACGAATAAAAGAATTTTTTGCTTTTAAGGGTGCATATGAAATTGAATCCTTGTTTGAAAAGTTTGAAGATTTTGATGATTTAGTTTATAGACCTAAATTTTTTTTCTATCCTTCAATATTGCTATGATAATTATAAATACAATTATGATATTGATGTATTTATTGAGAATAACTCCATTGTCCAAGAAAAGATTAATATTTTGCAGGAGTCTATGGAAGAAGAAATTGATAAAACTGTTAGCTCATTAGATGAAAAATATGAGGAGGAGAGCGAAGAACAAATGGAGGAAGAACGGATTAGCTACCCGTGCCCACCTTCTAATGAGAGTAACCCTCCAACTCATACATTATTTAATGTCCCTTCATGCTTACCGAAGGATGAATGCTATGATAATTGCTATGATCACGTTGATTCATTTTAAATATCCCTTTTTGATGAACTTGATGCTTGTTATGCGTGTGGCCAAGATGCCAATATGAATTATGCTTATGGAGATGAACTTGCTATTCTTCCTTATGTTAAACAAGAAATTGTTTCTATTGCACCCACACATGATAGTCCTATTATCTGTTTGAATTCTCCCAACTACACTATACTAGAGAAGTTTGCACTTATTAAGGATTACATTGATGGGTTGCCTTTTAACATTGCACATGATGATTTTGATGAATACGATATGCATGTGCTTTCTTCTCTTACTTGCAATTATTATGAGAGAGGAACTATATCTCCGCCTCTCTATGTTTCCAACACGATAGAATTGCAAGAAATTGCTTATACTATGCATTCACCTTTACTTGATGTGCGTGAATTGTACTTGTATGACATGCCGATGCATAGGAAGAGAGTTAGACTTCATCATTGCTTGTTATTTGTTGATTTGTGCTCATTACTAAATGCCAAATCATTGTTAATTAAAATTAGCTTTGATATACCTTGGGATCTGGGTGGATTCATTACTTGAGCACTTTATGCCTAGCTTAATGGCTTTAAAGAAAGCGCTGCCAGGGAGACAACCCGGAAGTTTTAGAGAGTCATTTATTTCTGTTGAGTGCTTTCATAAAGTTTAATAATGAAAAATTATAGAGGGGAACTTAAAAACCTTTTTACAAAAAGAGAAGCGATTGGAAGTTATGCATTGGAGAAGTGAGGATCGACCTTGAACACTTGTGTTCATGCTCAGGGAAACAATGTAGAATTTTTCATGAATATTCTCATAAACATAATTATCCCCTTGTAAAATTCCATTGTATTTTAAAAATAATGTGCCAAGATTTTCCTTCAGGACGTTTAGATTGCTTGTTGGTATGTGCAGTGCAGAAACATAAACTTTGGCTGTAGTGCGCGATTTTACATTTTTTACTGGAACATCGAAAGCTTTTGAAACTTTTTGCGCAGTCTCTCTATAAATTTTTTTATTTTTCCTAATTGTTTCAGAATTTTTGGAGTAACATAGGTATGGTGAATGTTCAGATTATTACAGACTGTCCTGTTTAAGACAGATTCTGTTTTTGATGCATTGTTTTGCTCGTTTTGATTTAACTATCGATTTTTATCGGTAGTATAAGCTATGGAAAAGTTATATTACAGTATCTACAATGCAAAAAAATATGAATTGGTTTGCAACAGTACTTTGGGTAGTGATTTGCTTTAATATACTAATGGATCTTACTGAGTTTTCTGTTGAGTTTTGTGTGGATAAAGTGATCAAAGATTGAGGAGGTCTCAATATGAGGAGAAGGAGAGGCAAGAGCTCAAGCTTGGGGAAGCCAAGGCACCCCAAGTAAATATTCAAGGAGATTCAAGCGTCTAGGCTTAGGGATGCCCCGGAAGGCATCCCATCTTCCATCAACAAGTATCAGTATGTTTTCGGTTTCGTTTCGTTCGCGTGACATGTGCAAATCTTGGAGCGTCTTTTGCTTTATGTTTTCATTTTTATTTTATGCACCATGCTGGTGTGAGATAGTCCATGGTTGATTTATAGAATGCTCATTGCACTTCACTTAGTTATATCTTTTGAGTATGGCTTTATAGAATGTTTCATATGCTTCACTAATATCATTTGAAGTTTGGATTGCCTGTTTCTCTTCACACAGAAAACCGTTGTTTGAAGAATACTATTTTACTTCACTTATATTTATTAGAGCATGGTATTTTGTAGAAAGAATTTAACTCTCATGCTTCACTTATATCTATTTAGAGAGCTAACATGAATTGGTCAATTGCATGGTTAGTCATAAAATCCTACATAAAACTTATGGCTCACTGAATATGATATTTTTGATTCCTTGCAATAGTTTTGCGATATAGAGATGGAATATGTGGGAGGTACTAGTAAACGGTTGTGGTTAGTAAGAATATTGGTGTTAAGGTTTGTGATTCCCGAAGCATGCACATATAGTCTCTCGTTATGCTATGAAGTTGGAGCATGATTTATTATTGATTGTCTTCCTTATGAGTGGCAGTCGGGGACGAGCGATGGTCTTTTCCTACCAATCTATCCCCTAGGGGCATGCGTAGTAGTACTTTGCTTCGAGGGCTAATAAACTTCTGCAATAAGTATATGAGTTCTTTATGACTAATGTAAGTCCATGGATTATACACACTCTTACCTTTCCGTAATTTGCTAGCCTCTACGGCACCGTGCACCGCCCTTTCTCACATCGAGACATGGTGCAAACTTCGCAGGTGCATCCAAACCCCGTGATATGATACGCTCTATCACACATAAGCCTTATTATATCTTCCTCAAAACAACCACTATACCTACCTATTACGGCTTTTCCATGGCCATTCCGAGATATATTGCCATGCAACTTCCACCGCTTCCATTTGATGACTTGAGCATTCATTGTTATATTGCTTTGCATGATCATATAGCTAACATAGTAGTTGTGGCTCAGCCACCGTTCATCATTTTTCATACATGTTATGCTAGATCATTGCACATCCTGGTACATGCTAGAGGCATTCATATAGAGTCATACTTTCTCATAGGTATCGAGTTGTAATTTTTTTTGAGTTATAAGTAAATAGAAGTGTGATGATCATCATTAATCATTTTTAGAGTAGTGCCCCAGTGAGGAAAGGATGATGGAGACTATGATTCCCCCACAAGTCGGGATGAGACTCCAGACAATGAGAGAGAAAAATATTAAAAGAAAGAGAAAAAAGAGAAAGAAACAAAAAAAAATAAAGAAAAAAGAAAAAAAGAAAAAAAATGGAAAAGAAAAAAATAATAATAAAAAAGAGAGAAGGGGCATTGTTAGTATCCTTTACCACACTTGTGCTTCAAAGTAGCACCATGCTTTTCATATGGAGAGTCTCCTATGTTGTAACTTTCGTATACTAGTGGGATTTTTTCATTATAGGACTAGATGCACAACCACTTAATTTTCATATTGAGCTTTCATACACTTATAGCTCTTAGTGCATTCGTTGCATGGCAATCCCTACTCCTCACAATGATATCGATTGATGGGAATCTCCATAGCCCGTTGGTTAGCCGCATCGATGTGAGACTTTGTTACTTTTTCGTCTTCTCTATATTTACCCCTATCATCATACTCTATTTCACCCATAGTGCTATATCCATGACTCGCGCTCATGTATTGCGTGAGGGTTGAAAAAGCTGAAGCGCATTAAAAAGTATGAACCGATTGCTCGGCTTGTCATCGGGGTTGTGCATGATAAATACTTTGTGTTAAGAAGACAGAGCATGACAAGACTATATGATTTTGTAGGGATAACTTTCTTTAGCATTGATATTTTGAAAGACATGATTGTTTGTTGGGAGGCCTGAGTATTGATGTCTTTACGTAAATTATAGACTATTGCTTTGAATCACTTATGTCGTAATATTCATGCAAAGATTAGATATATGATCAAGTTTATGCTAGGTAGCATTCCACATCAAAAATTATCTTTTTATCATGTACCTACTCGAGGACGAGCAGGAATTAAGCTTGGGGATGCTGATACATCTCTGTCATATCTATAATTTTTGATTGTTTCATGCTAATATTATACAACTTTTAAATACTTTTAAATACTTTTGACAACTTTTTATATGATTCATTGGACTAACCTATTGATCCAGTGCCAAGTGCGCGCAAGTTCCTATTTTCTTCATGTTTTTTGTATCACAGAGTATCCATATCAAACAAAGTCCAAATGCAATAAAATTTCACGGAAAATTATTTTGGAATATATGTGATTTTTGGGAGTTGGAATCACCGCAAACGGAGGCCCGTGGTGGGCACAACCCACTAGGGCATGCTAGAGGAGCCAGTCGTGCCGTGGTGGGTTGTGCTCACCTCGTACGTCGGTTGGACCTCTACTTCGGGTGCAAGGAAGCTTATATCCAGAAAAAAATCATGTTAAAATCTTAGTGCAATCGGAGTTATGGATCTCCGGGAAAATAAGAAACGGTTTCCGGCCAGATCTGGGGAACGCAAAAAAGAAGAGAACAGAGAGGGAGATCCAATCTCGGAGGGGCTCCCGCCCCTCAGCCGCCATGGAGACCAAGGACCAGAGGGGGAACTCTCCTCCCATCTAGGGGGGGGGGCAAGGAAGAAGAAGAAGGAGGGGGGTCTCTCCCCCTTTCTTCCGGTAGCGCCGGAGTGCCACCAGGGCAATGATTGGGACGACGATCTACATCAACAATCATGCTACCGTCAACACCAACTCTCTCCCCCTCTAGGCATCGGTGTAACACCTCTTCTCCCTGCTGTAATCTCTACTTAAACATGGTGCTCAACTCCATATATTATTTCCCAATGATCTATGGTTATCCTATGATGTTTGAGTAGATCCGTTTTGTCCTGTGGGTTAATCATGATCTTGGTTGGTATGATTGTATATTTTATTTATGGTGCTGTCCTACCATGCCCTCCATTCTCGCACAAACATGAGAGGCCCCCCGCTGTAGGGTGTTGAAATATGTCCATGGTTTTCTTACGATGGGTTGCGAGAGTGACAGAAACTTAAACCCAAGTAGGTGGGTTATGGCGTATGGGAGTAAAGAGGACTTGATACTTAATGATATGGTTGGGTTTCACAACCTTAATGATCTTTAGTAGTTGCGGATGCTTGCTAGAGTTCCAATCATAAGTGTATATGATCCAAGTAGAGAAAGTATGTTAGATCATGCCTCTCCCTCATATAAAATTACAAGAATGATTACCGATACTTGTTATTGATTGCCTAGGGACAAATAACTTTCCTGCTGACACAAACCCTTTTGCTAAACACCTAACTTTTATTATCTTGCAAAGTACTTCTAGTTTTGTTCTTGCAAAGTAGTTCTAGCTTCTCTCATACAAACTATTTTCATACTTGTTTCTGGTAAAGCAAAGGTCAAGTGTGCGTTGAGTTGTATCGGTGGTCGATAGAACTTGAGGGAATATTTGTTCTGCCTTTAACTCCTCGTTGGGTACGACACTCTTATTTATCAAAGAAGGCTACAAACAATCCCCTATACTTGTGGGTTATCAATGGTGCTTGCTCATATGGAAAGGTGGACTCGTCGAAAACTACGTGTTAAGAGATCTATAATAATATGACAGGTGGTGAGATCAAGACAACGATAACCTTTGTGTCGACAAGGATAGCCAAGGAAGACACGTTTCATGGAATGTGGTGGTAGTATTGGGTTAACATAGGCAACCAAAGACATGGAGGCTGTTTGGTGGTTTAGTACCTAAGAGTACACTACTGCAGGATGCTGCTAATGCGACACTACGATCAGACACCCTTCGACAAAACTGTGTGCGATGCCATAATCGCAAATGGTGGTGTAAAAAAACCCGTCAAAAAAGGTGAAAAACGTTTGTGATGGAGGATGCATCAAACACGGTTCAGATTTTAGTTGCGTGTGCGATGGAGGGCATACGGTTCAGCTCAATTAACTGTTTGCGATGAGGAGGAACAAAAGAAACGGGAAGCCAGATGAAGGCGTATGCGATGTACAACATACGGTTCACTCGGATGAACTGTTCGTGATTAGACAATACAAAAGAACAGTCAGCCAGATCAAGGTGTGTGTGATTGAGGGAATACTCTTTAGAAGGATTAACTGTTTGCGATTAGGCAACATAATAGAAACGGGTTAGCCCGATCAAAGTGTCATCGATTGATATGGCATATACTTCACATGGATGAATTGTTTGCGATTAGCCACAACAAACTGAAATAGTTAGATAGATCAACGTGTGTGCGCTAGACGGGCACACACATTCTAATTAAAAGAAGCGTGTGCGATGGTAATAATGAGAACGCACGATTGTTGGAATAAGACGTGTGCTGACATTGCCTACTGTGGTGCACCCTATGGTGCAAACGCCACGCACGCGGCCGACAAGGCGTACGTGCCCATGTTACGCCTTCTGGGAATAGTGCCACACTTATAACCGTCAGTAAATTTTGAGCATGCGTCCCGTCACATTACAAATTGCAAACATGTTCACACCGATCAAAACCTAAACGGTTTCCCACTAGGAGCGTATTACTACTCGGTTATAAATACTACTACTCCAAGATGACTGCACATTCCTCCTCAACTCCTCATCCACCAAAAAGTCAAAAACAAACAAGTCATTCATCAACGTTCCCTTGCGTCCGCCATGGCCAGCGTGAGTTCTGTGTCGAGAGATTGCCACCAGGGAGAGGCGAGCCTGGAAGAGGAAGCACAAGAGGTGTCCCGCCTTGCCGCGAAAGCAGCCAATATGTCCCGCCGCACGGCTGTAGCAGCAGAGAGGTCTCGCCGCATCGTCGAAGCAGCACGGAGGTCCCGACGCACCGTCGATGCAGCAGATTGGTCCGGTCGCGCCGCGGAAGCAGAAGAGCTGTCCTGCCGCGCCGCGAATACAGCAGAGATGTCCTCCTGCGCTGCGGCGGCCTGGGATAATGTCTCGTGGGCAGGCGAGGACTCTTACAGGCGCATGCGTGCCCTCGTCCTTAGGCACATGGATCAGATCTCCAGGTGGGCAAGGTTGCACGATGACCTAAAAGCCTCGTTTGAACAGTCTACCGACGTCATTCGGCAACTAAATGAGAGCAATGCGAAGCTCCGGGCTGAGTGCGACCTGCTGAGGGCGAAGATCATCGGAAGTGCGGAGCAGCAGGAGCAGACCACTCCCTTGTTGAAGAGGACCGACGTCATCGTCGAGAAACTTATGGACGAGAATGCCATGTTGTGCATCGAGCGCAGAAGGCTGGTGGAGGATTCTGTGGATGCTCTCAAGAAGCATCTAGAGGACAAGAAAGAGCTCGTAGCCGCTCGCCACGCAGACTAGTTCCCGCGGCCTGCAGCAACGCATCAAGAAAGTAGAGATCAACGAGCCAGATCGTTGTCTTCCTTCTTCTTTTGCCCTTGTGTATTTCGGGCGTTTGCTGCATGTGGCTTTTTTTTAATTATGTTTATAAATATGTAAGACAATTATTATCCACTATCATCGTTCTTATATTCATCATGCTTGCTATAAGTCGTAGTCGATGCTATATAGGTCCATCGGATCTTACATCAAGATCGGTGCAAAACTTTCTATTCAGATTTTCATGTTTCTCTCTTAAATCTCAGTCCAGTGAGACATACAGCCATGTTGTAGAACAGGTGCTTGGGCGCCATTAATGGAGATGTTGGGAGGGAGGTGCGCGACTGGTAGCGGTCAAAGGGCTCTCCTCCCGATGAGCACGCGCAGGGGTCTTGTCGCACGCCTCCCGTACTAAAACAGCTACCCCTCACGGCACCTCCTAGCCAATAAAAAAGGGGACACGTGGCCGCACGTAATTGGTAAGTAGAACGCCCACGGTTTCAATAATACATGTGTTTCCGATTTGTAACGTGACATCACTTGTTCCAAAATGACTCTGTCGATTGTTAATGTGTGCGCCGTCACAAATTGGACAGAAAAGTTACCATGGCATGTTGGTGCCATGTCATGACACCATTCCAAGTTTCATTATTTTCAGGCATGTTTTGGAATTACAGGAATTAAAAAACCAAGTTTCTTAATCTTTCCAGCTGAGCCACGACGCCCAGATGTTTGAATTTCACTCCCATCTCTTGCATGGGACTTAGAAATTCACCCAAGGACACACATGTGATTTTTCAAACAACTTGGGTGCACTGGAACATGTGCTTGTAGTTCAACTTTGAACTATGCACATTAAATGCGCATAAACTCAATTAATAATGTATAAAAAAGGCCAAACGAACCCGGTATAATTCCAAAATTTAGCATGGTACTTCTGTTTGGTCTAATCTGTCAGTGTAAAATAATTAAGGCGGGAGAAGGCAGTGTACATATGTCGTTTCGCACATGGAGGTGACACGTTCCCTCTCGAAACCACGAGCCTTCTTGAGAGAAGCTTACACCAAAGCTTGTCCTAATTCAGCAAAAAAAATTACCGCAGCATGTTGGTGCCATGTCATTACACCATGCCAAGTTTCATGATGTTTAGGCATGTTTTGGATTTACAGGAATTGAAAAACCAAGTTTCTCAATCTTTTCAGCCAAGCCACGACGCCCAGATGTTTGAATTTCACCCCCATCTCTTGCATGGGACCTAGAAATTCACCCAAGGTCGCTGATGTCTACTAAACAACCTTCTTCCTGTAGACGTTGTTGGGCCTCCAAGTGCAGAGGTTTGTAGGACAGTAGCAAATTTCCCTCAAGTGGATGACCTAAGGTTTATCAATCCATGGGAGGCGTAGGAAGAAGATGGTCTCTCTCAAGCAACCATGCGACCAAATAACAAAGAGTCTCTTGTGTCAACAACACACCCAATACAATGGTAAATTGTATAGGTGAACTAGTTCGGCGAAGAGATGGTGCTACAAGTGCAATATGGATGGTAGATATTGGTTTTTGTAATCTGAAAATATAAAAACAGCAAGGTAACTGATGATAAAAGTGAGCATAAACGGTATTGCAATGCTTTGAAACAAGGCCTAGGGTTCATACTTTCACTAGTGCAAGTTCTCTCAACAATAATAACATAATTGGATCATACAACGATCCCTCAACATGCAACAAAGAGTCACTCCAAAGTCACTAATAGCGGAGAACAAAGAAGAGATTATGGTAGGGTACGAAACCACCTCAAAGTTATCCTTTCTGATCGATCTATTCAAGAGCCCATAGTAAAATAACATGAAGCCGTTCTTTCCGTTCAATCTATCATAGAGTTCATACTAGAATAACACCTTAAGACACAAATCAACCAACACCCTAATGTCACCTAGATACTCCAATGTCACCTCAAGTATCCGCGGGTATGATTATATGATATGCATCACACAATCTCGGATTCATCTATTCAAACCAACACAAAGTACTTCAAAGAGTGCCCCAAAATTTCTACCGGAGAGTCAAGACGAAAACGTGTGCCAACCCCTATGCATAGGTTCATGGGAGGAACCCGCAAGTTGATCACCAAAACATACATCAAGTGGATCAATAGTATCCCACGCAAGACATACATCAAGTGTTCTCAAATCCTTAAAGACTCAATTCGATAAGATAACTTCAAAGGGAAAACTCAATCCATTACAAGAGAGTAGAGGGGGAGAAACATCATAAGATCCAACTATAATAGCAAAGCTCACGATACATCAAGATCGTATCACCTCAAGAGCACAAGAGAGAGAGATCAAACACATAGCTACTGGTACATACCCTCAGCCCCGAGGGTGAACTACTCCCTCCTCGTCATGGAGAGCGCCAGGATGATGAAGATGGCCACCAGAGAGGGATTCCCCCTCCGGCAGGGTGCCGGAATGGGTCTAGATTGGTTTTCGGTCGCTACGGAGGCTTCTGGCGGCGGAACTCTCGATCTATTCTGCTCCCCGATGGTTTTAGGGTATATTGGTATATATATAGGAGGAAGAAATACTTCAGGGGAGCCACGAGGGGCCCACGAGGGTGGAGGGTGCGCCCATGGGGGGTGGGCGCGTCCCCCTGCCTCGTGCCTTCCTCGTTGCTTCCCTTACGTACACCCCAAGTCTTCTGGATTGCTTCCATTCAAAAAATAACTCTCCCAAAGGTTTCATTCCGTTTCCACTCCGTTTGATATTCCTTTTCTGTGAAACACTGAAACAAGGGGAAAAACATAAACTGGCACTGGGCTCTGGGTTAATAGGTTAGTCCCAAAAATCATATAAAATAGCATATAAATGCATATAAAACATCCAAAGTTGATAATATAATAGCATGGAACAATCAAAAATTATAGATACGTTGGAGACGTATCAGCATCCCCAAGCTTAATTCCTGCTCGTCCTCGAGTAGGTAAATGATAAAAACAAAATTTTTGATGTGGAATGCTACCTAACATATTTATCCATGTAATTCTCTTTATTGTGGCAAGAATATTCAGATCCATAAGATTCAAGAAAAAAGTTTAATATCGACATAAAAACAATAATACTTCAAGCATACTAACGAAGCAATCATGTCTTCTCAAAATAACATGGCCAAAGAAAGCTATCCCTACAAAATCATATAGTCTGGCTATGCTCTATCTTCATCACACAAAATATTTAAATCATGCACAACCCCGATGACAAGCCAAGCAATTATTTCACACTTTTGATGTTCTCAAACTTTTTCAATCTTCACGCAATACATGAGCGTGAGCCATGGAAGTAGAACTATAGGTGGAATAGAATGGTGGTTGTGGAGAAGACAAAAAGGAGAAGATAGTCTCACATGAACTAGGCGTATCAACGGCTATGGAGATGCCCATCAATAGATATCAATGTGAGTGAGTAGGGATTGCCATGCAACGGATGCACTAGAGATATAAGTGTATGAAATTTCAAAAAGAAACTAAATGGGTGTGCATCCAACTCGCTTGCTCACGAAGACCTAGGGCATTTTGAGGAAGACCATCATTGGAATATACAAGCCAAGTTCTATAATGAAAATTTCCCACTAGTATATGAAAGTGACAACATAAGATACTTTCTATCATGAAGATCTTGGTGCTACTTTGAAGCACAAGTGTGGTAAAAGGATAGTAACATTGTCCCTTCTCTCTTTTTCTCTCATATTTTTTTGGGCCTTCTCTTTTTTTGGCCTTTCCCTTTTTTTCGTCCGGAGTCTCATCCCGACTTGTGGGGGAATCATAGTCTCCATCATCCTTTCCTCACTGGGACAATGCTCTAATAATGATGATCATCACACTTTTATTTACTTACATCTCAAGAATTACAACTCGATACTTAGAACAAGATATGACTCTATATGAATGCCTCCGGCGATGTACCGGGATGTGCAATGACTCATGAGTGACATGTATGAAAGAATTATGAATGGTGGCTTTGCCACAAATACGATGTCAACTACATTATCGTGCATAGCAATATGAAAATGATGGAGCGTGTCATAATAAACAGAATGGTGGAAAGTTGCATGGCAAAATATCTCGGAATGGCTATGGAAATGCCATAATAGGTAGATATGGTGGCTGTTTTGAGGAAGGTAATGGTGGGTGATATGGTACCGGCGAAAATTGCACGGCACAAGAGAGGCTAGCAATGGTGGAAGGGTGAGAGTGCGTATAATCCATAGACTCAACATTAGTCATAAAGAACTCATATACTTATTGCAAAAATCTATTAGTTATTGAAACAAAGTACTACGCGCATGCTCCTAGGGGGATAGATTGGTAGGAAAAGACCATCGCTCGTCCCCGACCGCCACTCATAAGGAAGGCAATCAATAAATAAATCATGCTTTGACTTCATCACATAACGGTTCACCATACGTGCATGCTATGGGAATCAAAAACTTCAACACAAGTATTTCTCAAATTCACAACTACTCAACTAGCATGACTCTAATATCACCATCTCCATATCTCAAAACAATCATCAAGTATCAAACTTCTCTTAGTATTCAATGCACTTATATGAAAGTTTTTATTATTGCCATGTTGTTCTAAAGGACTCCCAAAATAATATAAGTGAATCACAAGAGTTCATCTATTTCCTCAAAATAAAACCACCGCCGTGCTCTAAAATATATAAGTGAAGCACTAGAGCAAATGACAAACTACTCCGAAAGATATAAGTGAAGATCAATGAGTAGTCGAATAATTATGCAACTATGTGAAAACTCTCTAAAATTTAATAATTTGAGATCCTGGTATTTTATTCAAACAGCAAGCAAAACTAAATAAAATAAAATGACGGTCCAAGCAAAACACATATCATGTGATGAATAAAAATATGGCTCCAAGTAAAGTTAACGATGAACGAAGACGAAAGAGGGATGCCTTCTGGGGCATCCCCAAGCTTAGGCTTTTGGTTGTCCTTGAATATTACCTTGGGGTGCCTTGGGCATCCCCAAGCTTAGGCTCTTGCCACTCCTTGTTCCATAATCCATCAAATCTTTACCCAAAACTTGAAAACTTCACAACGCAAACCTTAACAGAAAACTCGTAAGCTCCGTTAGTATAAGAAAATAAATCACCACTTAGGTAGTATTGTGAACTTATTATAAATTCATATTGGTGTAATATCTACTGTATTCCAACTCATCTATGGTTCATACCCTCCGATACTACTCATAGATTCATCAAAATAAGCAAACAACACATAGAAAACAGGATCTGTCAAAAACAGAACAGTCTGTAGTAATATGGATCAAACGTATACTTGTGGAACTCATAAAATTGTCAAATAAATTGGTGGACCTGAGTAATTTTTCTATTAATCCTCTGCAGAAAGAATAAACTTAATATCACTCTCCAGTAAACAATGGCAGCTAATCTCGTGAGCACTAAAGTTTCTGTTTTTTACTGCAAGATCACAAAGACTTCACCCAAGTCTTCCCAAAGGTTCTACTTGGCACAAACACTAATCAAAACATAAAACCACATCTAAACAGAGGCTAGATGAATTATTTATTACTAAACAGGAGCAAAAAGTAAATAACAAGAATAAGATTAGGTTGCCTCCCAACAAGCGCTATCGTTTAACGCCCCTAGCTAGGCATGATGATTTCAATGATGCTCACATAAAAGATAAGAATTGAAACATAAAGAGAGCATCATGGAGAATATAACTAGCACATTTAAGCCTAAAACACTTCCTATGCATAGGGATTTTGGGGGCAAACAACTTATGGGAGCAATAATCAACTAGCATAGGAAGGCAAAACAAGCACAACTTTAAAACTTTAAGCACATAGAGAGGGAAATTTATATTATTGCAATTCCTACAAGCATATATTCCTCCCTCATGATAATTTTAAGTAGCATCATGAATGAATTCAACAATATAACCAGCACCTAAAGCATTCTTTTCATGATCTACAAGCATAGAAAATTTACTACTCTCCACATAAGCAAAATTCTTCTCCTTTGGAATACTACTAGGAGCAAACTCAATAAAATAATTATCATGTGAGGCATAATCCAATTGAAAAATAAATCATGATGAAAAGTTTCATGGTTATCATTATTTTTAATAGCATACAGGTCATCATAATAATCATCATAGATAGCAACTTTGTTCTCATAATCAATTGGAACCTCTTCCGAAATAGTGGAATCATTACTAAATAAAGTCATGACCTCTCCGAATCCACTTTTATAATTATCACAATAAGATTCAACATCCTCCAAAATAGTGGGATCATCACTTCCTAAAGTTGACACTCTTCCAAACCCACTTTCTTAAATATAATCATCATAAATAGGAGGCATGCTATCATCATAATAAATTTGCTCATCAAAACTTCGGGGACAAAAAATACCATCTTCATCAAGCATAGCTTCCCCAAGCTTGTGGCTTTGCATATCATTAGCATCATAGGTAGTCAAGGAATTCGTACTAACAACATTGCAATCATGCTCATCATTCAAATATTTAGTGCCAAACATTCTAATGCATTCTTCTTCTAGCACTTGAGCACAATTATCAGAATTCTTATTTTCATGAAAGATATTAAAAAGATGAAGCATATGAGGTACCCTCAATTCCATTTTTTATAATTTTCTTTTATAAACTAAACTAGTGCTAAAACAAGAAACAAAAAGATTCGATTGCAAGATCTAAAGATATACCTTCAAGCACTAACCTCCCCGGCAACGGCGCCAGAAAAGAGCTTGATGTCTACTACACAACCTTCTTCTCGTAGACGTTGTTGGGCCTCCAAGTGCAGGGGTTTGTAGGACGGTAGGAAATTTCCCTTAAGTGGATGACCTAAGGATTATCAATCCGTGGGAGGCGTAGGATGAAGATGGTCTCTCTCAAGAAACCCTGCAAACAAATAACAAAGAGTCTCTTGTGTCCCCAACACACCCAATACAATGGTAAATTGTATAGGTGCACTAGTTCGACGAAGAGATGGTGATACAAGTGCAATATGGATGGTAGATATAGGTTTTTGTAATCTGAAAATATAAAACAGCAAGGTAACTAATGATAAAAGTGAGCGTAAACGGTATTGCAATGCGTTGAAACAAGGCCTAGGGTTCATACTTTCACTAGTGCAAGTTCTCTCAACAATAATAACATAATTGGATCATATAACTATCCCTCAACATGCAACAAAGAGTCACTCCAAAGTCACTAATAGCGGAGAACAAACGAAGATATTATGGTAGGGTACGAAACCACCTCAAAGTTATCCTTTCTGATCGATCTGTTCAAGAGTCTGTAGTAAAATAACATGAAGCTATTCTTTCTGTTCAATCTATCATAGAGTCCATACTAGAATAACACCTTAAGACACAAATCAACCAAAACCCTAATGTCACCTAGATACTCCAATGTCACCTCAAGTATCTGTGGGTATGATTATACGATATGCATCACACAATCTCAGATTCATCTATTCAAACCAACACAAAGTACTTCAAAGAGTGCCGCAAAGTTTCTACTAGAGAGTCAAGACAAAAGCGTGTGCCAACCCCTATGCATAGGTTCATGGGCGGAACCCGCAAGTTGATCACCAAAACATACATCAAGTGGATCAATAGAATACCCCATTGTCACCACGGGTATCCCACGCAAGACATACATCAAGTGTTCTCAAATCCTTAAAGACTCAATTCCATAAGATAACTTCAAGGGAAAACTCAATCCATTACAAGAGAGTAGAGGGGGAGAAACATCATAACATCCAACTATAATAGCAAAGCTCACTGTCGGTGTCAAAACCGGCGGATCTCGGGTGGGGGGTCCCGAACTGTGCGTCTAAAGATGATGGTAACAGGAGGCGGGGCACAGAATGCTTACCCAGGTCCGGGCCCTCTCGATGGAGGTAATACCCTACTTCCTGCTTGATTGATCTTGATAATATAAGTATTACAAGGGTTGATCTACCACGAGATCATAGAGGCTAAACCCTAGAAGCTAGCCTATAATTATGATTGTTCTTGTCCTATGGAGGGGGCTAGGGTTACATAGAGTCGGTTACAGAGAAGGAGATCTACATATCCGAATCGCCAAGCTTGCCTTCCACGCAAAGGAGAGTCCCACTCGGACATGGGAAGAAGCCTTCAATCTTGTATCTTCATAGTCCAATAGTCCGGCCAAAGTATATAGTCCGGCTGTCTGAGGACCCCCTAATCCAGGACTCCCTCAGTAGCCCCTGAACCAAGCTTCAATGACGATGAGTCCGGCGCGCAGATTGTCTTCGGCATTGCAAGGCGGGTTCCTTCTCCGAATACTCCATAGAAGATTTTGAACACAAGGATTGTGTCCGTCTTTGTAAAACAAATTCCACATAGCACCGTAGAGTGTATAATATTCCACAAATCTAATCTGCTAACAACTTTTCATAGCGTGAGATCCTGCCATGGTTCGGTCATTACGAACCGTTTTCCTTGTCTGCCACGGCACGTGTTGCGAGGCGGTTTTATTGGCACGTCTTGTCAAAGCAGAGATCGTGTTCCCCTTATCACGGGATTCTCATCAATACGGGTACGGGTAACCCAATCGTGCCATCAATCGCAGCGCTTGGGGAATAAGCGATTTTATGAGGCAAGTGGGGAGGCGCATAGTTTCTACCGCCTTTATAAAGGGACTAGGATTCCTATTTTTCACCCACGTCTTCTTCTTCCCCTGCCCATCCATTCTCGCGCACTCGAGCTCCAGCGCCCAAGTTCTCATCTTCTCCGCAAAGCCATCCCAAACATGTCCGGAGCGGGAGGCAAGTGGATGGTCTCCTCCATTACAGAGGAGAACATTACGGAGGTTCATGAAGCTAGATACCTGGCCGCAGACATCGTGCACCGGCTCCCAGACGCGGGGCAGATCGTCCCTACTCCAGAACCCCATGAGAGAGTTGTATTCCTCACCCACTTCGTCCGCCGATTGGGATTTCCCCTCCACGCATTTGTCCGCGGGCTCATGTTCTACTACGGGCTGGACTTCCATGATTTGGCCCCCAATTTCATCCTCAACATCTCAGCGTTTATGGTCGTGTGCAAGGCCTTCCTCCGCATCAAGCCCCACTTTGGCCTGTGGCTGAAGACCTTCAACGTGAAACCGAAGGTGGTGGTCGTCCAACAAGCGGAGTGCGGAGGCGCCATGGTGGGAAAAATGCCCAACGTCACCTGGATCAAAGGCTCCTATGTGGATACTGTGAAGGGGTGGCAATCGGGGTGGTTCTACATCACCAAGCCGTGCGACACCAACTGGGTGGCGGTCCCCGAATTTCGATCCGGCATCCCCACGCGGCTCACATCCTGGAAAGAGAAGGGCCTATCCTGGGGTTCATCGGTGGAGCTGATCGGACTCCAGAACTGTGTTAAAAATATGATAAGCAAGAAAATTAAGCTTGTCAACATGGTCCAGGTCATGCTCCTCCGCCGGATCCTTCCGTCTCAAAGACGGACATTCGATATGTGGGAGTTCGACCCGGCCATGCACCAGACGCTGCGAGAGCTTTTCGACACAACGCACAAAGACGCCTGGAAGGTGCTGTTCAAGGCCGGCGAGGTGCCTCCTCCCCTTACCGAGGATCACGGACTTAGCGCCAAGCGCACTTCAAATCCGGTAAGCTCTTTTTATCTCATAAGATGTTCCTTTCCCCAGTATAATCATGTGAGGGATCTGAGCCTCCACGCCATTTTAACAGGACTGGGTAGTGACAGCGGAGCGGATCGATTGTCCGGCCCCATTGCCTGAAGACCCAGCAAGGGCTCTCTTAATAGAGATGCTGGTTCCGGCGCCCTATGAGGCGCCGGAGAAGAAGGCCAAGAAGAAGGCCACAGGGACTAGGAAAGCTCTCCGGCGCAAGGTTGTATCGGACTTATCGTCCAAAAACACCGAGGCGCACTCCTCCCACGAAAATGGGGAGGAGGAACAGGAAAGTTCTCCCCCAACCGGGGGAGACAAGAAAAGGAAGGCCGCCCCATCTGGGGAGGACGAAAGGTCCAAGAAGGGAAGGACCCTCCTTCCGGACTACTCCACAACAGCCCCTTAGAGCGACGAGGAGTGGTTGCCCAGGGACAAGCCCCTGGCGAAGTTGTAAGTATCCGGATACCATAATAGTTCTGGTATGTTTTGTTTTATTGCTTCTTATCGTGCCAAACATGATCATGCAGTCCATCCAAAGCCCACATTGATGCATCCTCTTCGGATGGGTCTTTGGGCCAGTCGGCGATGAACAGTGATTCACTCCCGACAACCACCTCCCCCTGACCCATGGACGACATCGAGGTGTTATCTCAAAGGGCACTAGACCAAGGGGAGATAATTCTGGGGCCGCCCCAAGGCGACATCCCAGATCTCGGGCGCATGGGGGGTAGAACTCCCATGGGTTCTAATGACGGGGGCCGCAGCAAGTTCGGCCCCCAGCCGGATACTGCGCCGGAACCTCCAGTGGTTTTAGATTCTGTCAGGCGACCCCTCACTAAGGGGGGCGAGCCGTCTGTGTCGATGGCCTTTGTCCATCAGAGGCATCGGACAACTTGCTGGAAGCGCTTCGCGGCGTTTTCATTGATGAAGAGCACCACACCATCATGAGTGTGGTGGTCGAGAAGGTTCGGTCTGCCAAAAGCGGATTGACCGAAGCCTGTGCCAGCCTCCTAACAGGCTTTGAGGTAAGTAATCAAATTATGAGAAAATATCACAGCATAGACAGTAGCACCTAATGCTCTGTTTGGTGTTCACAAAGAAAGGCCGAACAAAGGATCAAATAACAATCACAGGAGTCCAATCAGAATATGTCTACGTGAATAAGCAGGCTTCGCTGCTGGCCGCTGCTGCTCGTACTGCGGAGGTCTCCGGGCTGAAGCGAGACCTTGAGCGGTCCAAGGAAGAGCTCGGCCTTACCAAGAGGAAGCTCGAAGAGAACAAAGCTAAGTGATACCCCGTCTGTATATTGATAAAAAAGTTGTTATTAGATCATAGGATCATCATGAATTTTGCTAGGGGCCACAATCGAAGTGGCGACCCTGAAGAAGGCGCTGCCCGAGGCCGAAGACAGAGTGGCCAAGGAGCACATCAAGCGCGAGAAGCAAGAGGCCCGAGTCAGCGAGGTTCAGCAAGAGCTACAGGATTTTGTCAAGAAATACGAGTCCTTGGAGCGTGACTCTAAGACACAGGGGTCCGAGCTTGCGAAGGCCCTCGAGAATGCACAAAATGCCAAGGCTGAAGTCCAAAAGGCCCTCCAGGAGATTCAGGCGGTCAAGAAGATAGTGGCACGTAAGGCATTCATTATGCAAAGCAAGCATGTGAAGGAGACTTTCCTTTTACTTACCCGAATTCGGAGCTCTCCAGGAGCGTTTGCAGATCTACCAAGCAGTGTATCGAATGCCGCGGTGTTCTACCGGGCCGAGGAAGGGAGCTCGACAGAAAAGTTGTTCTGGTCTCAATACTGGGACCGAACATCCGATGCCCTTGAGCGACCAGCTGAAGCAACTGGTCGAGCTGCACAAGGCAGCCAAACTGGCCATGAAGGGTCTCATAGTCCGGATGTGGCCTGGCGAGCCCATGCCTGGCAGCTACTTCGGCCTGGTAAAACAGCTTGTGAATGCCTGCCCATGGTTTGAAGTCATAAAGCGGTCCATCTGCATTGAAGGTGTGTGCACACTACTAGGGAAAACCTTATACACAGAGGTATAGCAGTAGCGTTGGTCAAAACTCGGCGCTAGTGCTACTTAGTAGTAGCGCTTGTTGCAAAACCATGCTACAACCATTGTTTTAGCAGTAGCGCGTCTTCACGGAAAAGCGCTACTACTAAAAATTCCCTCACTAATGCCGGTAGGCTAGGAATAGTAGTAGCGGTTCACCCAGAAGCATGCTACTGCTAAAAACTTTGTAGCAGCGCGTTTATGCTGTAGAGCGCTACTGCTATGAAAAAGAAAATAAATAGAAAAATAAGTAGAAAAGTAAATGAAAATTAAAGAAATAGAAAAAGAAGAAATGAAAAAAAGAAAATGTAAAGAAAACAAAAGAAAAATAAAAATAAAACAGAAAGGAATAGCTGTGGCACGTTTCTCTAGAACACACTATAGCTATCTTAGCTATAGCGCGTTTCGGCAAAACGCGCTACTGCTAGTTTGACTCAAATCCCGGCAGCCCGGGCTCAAAATTTCGCTTAGTCCTTTCCCCCCTCTCTACTCCCGGCCCCCTGTCCGCCAACTGCTCCATCGCCGCCGTCGCCCTGCAGCCTTCGACCACACCGCCACCGCCCGAGGCCGCCTTCGACTACACCGCCACCGCCCGCCGCCTTCGAGCACACCGCCGCCGCTCGAGGCCGCCCTCGACCTCACAGCCGCCGCCCGAGGCCATCGTCGACCACATCGTCGCCTCCCTCGAGCTCACCGCCGCCGCCCTCGACCTCACCGCCGCCGCCCGAGCCAGAGCCTGCCCTCGCCGCCGACCGTAAGGCTCTGCCTCTCCTGTCCCCTACCCTCCTCTCTCTCTCTGCTAGGGCAATTCATATATATGTTGATATTGTGTTGATGTTCATATGAACCCTAGGTGTTCATATGAACCCTAGATTTTTTTAGGGCAGTAGGCATTTTATAGCATTTAGGAAAAATGATTAGCAATTTTTTAGGAAATTAGCTAGGGAAATTTTTATGAAAATTCCTAAACAATAATTCCATTTAGCTTTAAACTAATAGAGGGTATATAAATAATAGTAGCATTTAGATTTAAATTAATAGAGGCTATAAACAAAAAACACTTAGCTATAAAAAATATTTGGACTATGGACCTGAATTTGTTCCAAATTTCATTCAAATGAAATTTGAATTATTTGGACTATGGACTTGAATATTTTTGAAGAAATTGGGTGTAGGTACTAAGATCTTGCTGTCGAAATTTTGGTGAGGTCAGAAGGGTTAGAGAAAATGGAGTTCCTAGACTTTTAGCTTTAGACAAAAAACAAAAGTATTTAGCTATAAATAAAAAACAGTAGCTATGGCATTTAGCTATAAAAAATAGAATTATTTTTCTTTTCAAAAACTTGCTCAAACTAATTGTTGCTATGTAAACAAAAAACAAGACTGTTTTTATATGATATATGTCATTGATGTTCATTTGCATATTCCATTATTGTTGATTATATCTTTTCATTGTAGTGGCCATGTTATATGCAAATTCCTCAATAGTGTCTGCTCATGTTATATCTTTTCATTGAAGTTGTTCGATTCTGCCCAAGTGGCTTTGTTGTTTCCAGGGAATGATGCTGAGTGGCCTATGTTTTGCCGGAATGTTGATTCATTTCTGTTCCGACAAATTTCAGGTTCTCAATTTGTCCACTTTTTAGCAAAGGTCATGCCGAAATTTTCCGTGAATTTCGGCATGACTTGTGCTACAAACTAGGACATATCGAGTGCCCAGGATTTGCCGCACCAGGAAGGAGTCAACATTCCTGCAAAACAATAGGCCTTTTTTATGTCATTATTCATTTTATTAGGTCTAGAATTAATTGACTAGATTTAATCATAGGAAACATGGCTAGCAACGATGAAGGACAGGGTTCTGGTGATTGCGACGACGTCTACCGGGCGGCAGACGAATTTTTTAGCCTTGCTGACGATCAACCGATGTTGTTGCTGGGCCCATCGGTGGCATCGGGGACTGAGACCGACACGCAGACCTGTGCTGAGACTAAGACCGGCGCTGAGACTCAGACCGGCATCGAGACTGGCGTTGAGACTGAGACCTGCGCTGCCTCGTGGAGCGGAGCCGGTGTAGAACCGAAAGCAAAGAGGCAACGACTTCCTAACAAACTCAGGACTACTAGACTGGTGGTCACGGAGGTGGATGACGACAATTTTGAGCCAAAGGCGCCCGAGGAAGCGCGTCAATGCTACGGCAATCAAATAGGCTGCATCGTACGGACAACTGCCACCATCAACGATGAGAAACTACAGAAGATAGAAAATATGAGGAGCTCCCTCATAAAGAAGTTTCACCAGATATTCTTGTTCCCGAGCCAGAATGAGAAGGATTGTGAAGATCCAGATGAGTATCCGGCAATGAAGAAGATAAATAAACATGCCATGACCAAGTTTAGCGACGCGTTGGCCGCCTGGAAAAATCGAGTGAAAGAAATGATCATCGACAAGAAGGAACCCTACTCCCAGATTGTAAAGGATAATCCAACAATCACGGAAGAGCAGTTTCAAATATTCAAGGAGGCTTGCAAGGCCGAAGCTGCCAAAAAAAGTCTAAGTACATGAAGGGGCTTCAAGAGAGGAACATTGGGAGCCACCACCTCGGAAGCCGTGGTTACGACGGAAAGAGGTCCAAATGGGCCAAGGAGGACATGGAAGCCGTGAGTCTGGGCATCCCAGACCCCTTGGCGGATTTCACCGTCCCGCAGGGGTGTGACGTCCTCAGGGCCCGACACCGTTGGGACCCAGTGAAGAAGGTTTACAAGACAAAACCGGTCATTACGGAGTTCATGAGACTGCTGGTAATTTTAGTTTTTGATCAATTCGACTGCACACGTTAGTCATATTTGTAAACGATCCTTGTGCCTTTTGCAGAGAGAGCAGCATCGGATTGCGGCCGAAAGCGACTTGCCGTCTGAGGCATTGGCTAGGACCAAGTGGGACACTCCATTCAACCGGGCGTTGAACATATTGAAACGACAACTGGTGGATACTCGACCGTCGTATGGACGCATGCACGGTGTCAGAGACGGCGCCACGTGGAAGAAGTACTACCTGAGACCATGGAGGAGAGAAAGGAAAGACGGAGGTTAACTGAAGAAAACATCGACAAGAAGGTTGAGATTGCGGTTGAGAAGAAATCATCTCAGACAGTCGCAACAGCGGTTGCTGCTGCAAAACAGGTGGTTGCAGATTTGTCTACTTCCTTGGTGACGGGCGTTTTCACTTGGACAAGGCAAAATCCAGAAAAAAATGCAGAGGACTTTCCCCTTGCTGACTTCTTGGGGAGCAGCTCGACTAGCGTTGCACCGGCACCTGCTCCCGCACCGCCTCCCGCACCTGCTCCCGCACCAGCTCCCGCATCGGCTCCCGCACCTGCTCCTGCACCTGCTCCTGCACCTTCTCCCACACCGGCTCCCGCACCGGACGTGCTCAGTGGTGCTTTGTCTTTGGCTGAGCTCGACGCCCTCACGGTATCTGTCACACCGGCCCCTTCAATATAAATGTATAATCTCCCGTTTTCGTTACCTTTCGGATGTCTCACGTCGCAGACTTATCTTTGCAGGCCGACGAAACCCCATGCACAATATTGTACACCATCGGTGACCAGAAGGTGGACGTGGGGAAGGTGATGATAATGGAGCCGAAGGAACCATTGTTCCACAGCCGGCCGATCCCCCCGAACGTCTTCAATGTTTCCGTGGCCAGTGTAAAACCAGGCCACGAGAATTTGCCTCCTCCAATACTAGTGGGGGATGACGACGAGACACCGCGGTGGCTTGGTGATTGTTGCAATGGGTGGGTCCTATTGTGGCCAAAGAGTCTGCTTCGTCTGGAGGCGGCCGGGAGCACACCCGCGAGCATGCAGCCTCAGCAAGGTATGAACATCAACACCCCACCTACCCAATTAGCGTTGGGTGTCGGGTTGGGTGTTAGCGGATGGGGTAAGGAGGAGGCTCCATTAGTCGCTGATGATGTCGCCATGGATGAGGATGAGGATGACGATGGCGCTGAACAGTATGTCTCGCGTATATCATTTTTTAGATGGATGATGATGTATTTGCAAGTAATCGAAACTTGTATCGCTATTTTCGAGATGATGACGAGAGACCACTTTGTGTTGGATGATGATTATGATCATGACATTATTTGATGAGACTAATTGTATGTATATGCTATGATTACATTTGTATGTGTATGATATGATAAAGATTATTGTATAAAGCCTATTCAAATACAAAACAAATATGCAGGGAAAATAATAATAAAACTAGTAGTAGCAAGGGGGAAAAATTTAGCATTAGCGCCGCCTTACCAGTAGCGCTTCCTAGTAAACAGCACTGCAGATAATATCAGCATCGCCCTTTTCTAAAGAGCGCTACAACTATTCATGTATAGCAGTAGTGTGGGACAACAAGCGCTACTGCTATACGTTAGCTGTAGCGCCTTATTAGTAGCGCCGGTCCCCGCGCTACTGAGAGGCCCAAAACCTGCGCTGCTGCTAGGCTTTTCCCTAGTAGTGGCAAGGCCTTTGCCCGTGCGAAAGTGCACTGGGCGAAGATGGACGCCGAAAAGCTGGTGAAGGAGGGGCCACCAGAGGGCAAGGAGAATCGCCACCTTGAAAAGTATTATGACAGTGTCCTGAAGGGTGCCCGCCTGATGGCGGAGGAATGTGCTAAGGATGTAATATTTGAATGAATGTACTCATGTGATCCTATAATATGAAAACGAGTTCATGTGCGCTATATAACGTTGGGTTCGACACTCTTACTTATCGAAAGGACTACGATAGATCCCCTATACTTGTGGGTCATCAGAAGGCGCTGCCCGAGGCCGAAGACAAAGCGGCCAAGGAGCGCCTTGAGAGGAAAAAGCAAGAAGCCCGGGTAGGCGAGGTGCAGCAAGAGCTCGAGGCTCTCACCAAAAAACACGGGTCCTTGGAGCTTGACTCTAAGACGCAGGGGTCTGAGCTTGCAAAGGCGCTCGAAAGCGCACGGAGCGCCAAGGCTGAAGCCCACAAGGCCCTCCAGGAGATGGATGCGGTGAAGAAGATAGCAGCGGGTAAGGCATTCATTATGCAAAGCAAGCATGTGAAGGAAACTTTCCTTTTACTTACCCAAGTTCGGAGCTCTCCAGGAGTGTTCGCTGATCTTCCCCGCAGTGTACTGGATGCCGCGAAGTTTTACCAAGCTGAGGAGGGGAGCTCGACGGAAAAGTTGTTCTGGTCTCAGTATACTGGGACCGAACACCCAATGCCCTTGAGCGACCAGCTGAAGCAATTGTTTGAGCTTTACAAGGCAGACAAATAGGCCATGAAGGGTCTTATAGTCCGGATATGGCCTGGCGAGCCCCTGCCCGGGAGCTACTTCGGTCTGGGGAGGTGGCTTGCACTACAAAAAAATACACTTCTGTGATGATACCTGTTTGTCACAGTAGGTCGTTTTTTTGTCATGCATGTACATCCATGACAGATTTATGACAGAATCAAGATAGTCATACCTGTGCTGTCGTAGAAGTGTTCCATGACATTACCAAAATTATCATCACGGAAGTGTCCAATTCCATGACGATAAATCGCGCGTCACAGAAGTGCTTTCATCAAGGGTGACCAACACGTGGCATCCACCCTCACAGAACGCCGTTAAGCTATCGGGTCGGGTTTTGGATCCGATAACCCGTTAACAGCCCCGACCAATGGGAAATTTCCACGTGTAAAATTCTTATTGGCCGGACGAAACACGTGTCAGCTCGTCAGTGGGTCAGATAGGCGCCTATGATACGTCGACACGTGGCACGGACCAACAGAGGCCGATTCCTGTGAAAAGGCCGGCCCGTTTGACTTGGTCAAAAGGTGGCGGGCCGGCCCATGGAAAGTCTGTTAACGGCCTGTTCGCATATAGCCCATTTACACCCCGCTAACCCAAGGCTTGTTATGCCCTATCTGAATTAGGCCCATTAGCGTCATCTGGGCCATCCAATATGATTCCAGCCCGTTTTCACTTCTGGCCCATCTATGGCCCATGACGTCTTTCGGCCCATATGAGGCCCTATGTAACTCTTGGCCTATTAACGGCCCGTGGTGAAACTGGCCTGTAATGAATAGTGTATCACTTTACAGCCATTAACGGCCCGTGGTGAAACTGGCCCGTAATGAACAGTGTATCACTTTATACCCATTAACGACCCGTTAATCCGTTGGGCCGTTTCCAGCCCATGTTATCTTTCGGCCTTATCAAAGCCCATTTATTCTTGGGCTCATTTCCACCATTCGTTTACTTACGGCCCGTTACTGTCGTTTTCTGCTTGTGGGCCAAATTCAGACCGTGGTTACAGTCGGCCTGTTTGTGGTCCGTTAATACATTGGGCCGTTTTCATAGCGTCATCAAATACGACCTATTGACGATGGCTCGTTACGGTCCGCCCATGAACGGACGATTCCAACTCTAGCCTGTTTACGGCCATAATGCGACCTGATATTGGCCCATGTTTGGCCAATCGATCATACGGCCCGTATAAGGCCCATTGATGATACGGCCCGTAGAAGGCCCATTATTTCTACGGCCCATAGAAGGCCTACTGTTTCTACGGCCCGTAGAAGGCCCACTGTTTCTACGGCCCGTAGGAGGCCTAGTGTCACTACAGTAAATATTAGCCCATGGTTATTGTGGCCTAGTTTTAAAAAATAGGTTATTGCAGCCACTAGTTAACCGCGGAAAAAGAACTGCAATGACTACAAGCAAACAAATAAACAAGACAACAAGGAAATAAATAAGCAAGCAACTAACGCTAGGCTATCACAGCAATTACACATATTACATCCACTGGGCATCAAAGTTTGCCACCAGTGCAAATATACGGAACAAAGCAGCATATCATATACACTGGCCGTCAAAATTGGCCACCAGTGCAAATAAACGCGGCAGCAAAACAAGAGCATAACTGAAACAACTTCAGAAGATCTCAAGAAACGTTATCCTGGGTATCCACCATGCTGGCAATAAGCTTAGCAAGCTGATTAGCTTTGTCTTGTTTGGCGCTAAAATCCTCCAACGCTTGCTGTTGCGCCAGAAAGTATGCATCTGAATGCTCCAGGGACTTCCGCAGTCCTTCCGCTTCTTGTCGCAGCATAGCTGATCGATGTCTTTCAGCTTGTAGTTGAGACTCAAGAAACCGAAATGATTCAGACAGTGAGTTTGAATAGCTTGTGCAAGCGGTAGTGGCCAGTAACTGCAGCACTAAACCAAGACAGGATGTGTCACTATCTTGAACCTTATCTGCATTACTTCCTTTACCGTTGCTTAATAAGGAACTCTTCCCCAATATTCTGTCAGCATTCTAAAAGAAGAAACAAGCAGACACATAACAAGTTTAGCATGTACTAGTATATGAAACTCATTTCGGTGAACCAGTTCATTAGTAAGGCGGACATGATTAAACTACCAAGTCTTCTATTGCCAAGTACTAGTACATAATAAAAGCATCAAACAAACATATATCTATTTTCTATGGTAGCAATGGAATCTTAAATTAGAACAGTTGTTCTTTAGGTTTAGGCACTTGTTCTACATGAACAGAGTACAGTAAGACGCAATAATATAATACTTAAAAATAGAAAATGAGCTCATAGACCTTACCACATTCTTGGTTCGGGACCAGTACAGAACAAGGCGTTCCCAGTCATTGTCCAGTAAATGTGTCTCGGGAGAACGTAAGGGAATTTGATGAGTTTCTTTACTGGTGAAGTACGTTTTCTTTAGGTAATTCCGATACTGCCACCAAGCATTCTCGAAGATAGCAGAGGTATTAGCACAGGTTACCTCATCCTGAGTTTCCAAATCGGTCCTTCTCTATAGAGAAAAATGGGAAAATTTGCTGTATTATAACCATCATGGAGGTAGGATGTATGGGACGAAGCAAAGTAATTGCCATGAATAACATTACTTACACATAACTCCTAGACAAACACCTGCAACTGGCATTTTCCTTCATCTTCAGTATAATATTTCCAAGATGGGAAGATACGCACATATGATTTAACAACATCAAATGCGATAGATGCTAAACTATGACTAGCTGGTTGTGCTTCCTCCACAGGAATAGGCGTACTAACTGGTGGATTTGGGGTTCGCCGTGATAGTACTGGCCCTTTGGGCACTGGAGCTACCTTACTAACTGCTCTTGTTTGGGAGCTCTATGGTGGAGATGGTGCTGTGTCAACAGGAACTGGGTTACTATCGACTGGGGTTGGGGTTAGATTGGGTGAAGCTAGTTCTCTGTCCATCGTAGTAGGGGTACAATCTGTGAGAGTTTGGGTTATGTGTGGTAGGGCTGGTTCTTGTGCATGTACAACCAAGGTGCTATCTCCACCAAGAGGTAGCACTATTTTATTTGAAGACTGTGTCTTTAGTCCGCTAGATACTAGCATCACTCGCTCCAATTCAAATGGCTGATAAACAGGAAACATAGTTGAATGTACAGACATTGTATGAGAGATAGATGCAATAGACAGTGTGGAAAAAAGAGGGCATGAAATAGTTGACATGTATATTGTTTAACTAAAACGGATAACATGCCATAATTTCACATATATGATGTCTATCTAAACTCGATATCATAGCATAGCATAATTCAAAGATATGATGAATAACTAAACATGATCGCATGACATAATTCACCTACATGTTATCTAAGTAATCAGGATCGCATCATTTAATTCACATATGTGATTTATATGCTAAACAGAGGGCATTCGATATGATGTCTGAACTAAGAACATGGTGTTGAATATTGTGTCTATGATGTCTAAACTATGCAATGCAAGAAACCGTATGCATGATATGAGCAGTATAACCGTGCCAAGTTAGAGCATACACCTCAGTGGGGGAATAGGACTGGTCATCCATCTCTGAATCCATCTCTAAGGAGCTATCGGGACCCAACAAGAGATCTGCTTCGACAGGTAGCACTATCTGCTCTGAAGCCCTTGTTTTCACTCCAGATTTTTCCATCTCCCACCCAAATGGCTGATTCACAGGAAGAGTACTTTCATGTACAAACATTGTCAACAAATGGAAATGTAATGAAGAAAAGGATGGGCAAGATATCATTCAAATATATGATGCCTGGTTAAACAGGATGGGATTGCACATTTCACATATATTATGGCTGGCTAAAAGACATGAGACTGCGTAATTCCCATATATGATATAGAAACTAAACAGGTGGCATTATAGAACATGTCTAAACTAAGCAGATGACATATATGATGTCAAAAGTAGGCACTACAAGGCAACATATGCATGATATGACTAACATCATCATGCCAAGGTAGAGCAAACACCTTGGGGGGGGGGTAAATAGGAGTGGTCAGCGGCGTCCAAATCCACCTCAGAACAGATATCTTCCTCTAGATTACAATCTGGAGAGGGGTGGGGAGGGTTTGCCATTGAACCCACCATGGAGCGATGTCTGCATGACATTGTATTGCCGTGCAAAACTCTTCCCTTTTTCTCCACATGTTCAGCATGACTGTGTACAATATCTGACATGCATATGAAAAAAAATATGGTGAGATTATGTAAGGAGAGTATGCAGAAATTTAGAGTGATGGTAACAACCAGTGGATCGATGTTTTTCCGTTACCAAAATAGCCCTAATGGATCGACGTGCATGTATAGTAATAAGTGATGCAACAAGTGTACAACCTCTTTGCCGTAGCCATGTCGACCTCAGCATCATTGGGTTGGTGGTTGAAGCAGTTGAGGAAGAGGTGGCTGTCGGAGGTGTGGAGGAAGGTCTGAGGAATCTGTAGATGGTGTCCGGGGCACTGCTCTATTGTGATGGATCATTCTGTCGTTGGAGCAGCTCCGGTGAGCCGTAAGACGTCAAGGCTGAAGCAGCACAAGACAGACATCGTCAATCTCAAGTGGGATTCTAATAGCATCTCCAATAGATGATGTAAAATTAACATCACCAAAAACCACCTGACTACAACAGATGAGGTAAAAACTGTTGACTCTGAACTTAACTGTCGAAACTGAAATTTACTGTGGAATCTGAATGCTACTGTCGAAACTGAACGCAATGGTAGCAGAGAGGCACTTGACATGTAGTATAGGGAGGGCCTGAAGTTCATCTTCAACATGCACCCCCTTGAGCCGCCAGCCACCACTGGCCGAACCGCCGGCCCCAGCGCCGCCTCGCCGCCCCGAAACAACTCACCACCGCCGCCCCGGCCAGCCCTCTAGGCCCCCCGCCCCCACCCTGAACCCTAAGATAGATAGTGGGGTACCTCTCCGGCGAGCCCCCGTCCCTGCTGCGGGTGGTTCTTCCTTAACTCCGGCGAGCACCCCAACCCCTGAAAATCGAGTGACCCAAAAGTCGATTTAGTCGACTGAAGTGTGGCTTAACCGGAGCAGAGCAGCAGCGCGAGCAAGGGGAGAGCAGCAGCAGCAGCTGGGCGAATGAGCGATCGAGCGAGAGTCGGAGTAGCAGCAGCAAATCCGGCTGGTATGGAAGTCGCCGCCGAAGGGGCCTCGCACTGGGGGAGAGCCGCCGTGGAGATGTCGCCCGCGGCGCCGGCTTCAAGGTAGCCACTCCATGGGGGTGCGGGATGGAGCACCGTCGGCGCCGGGAGGTCGAGTTAAGGAGAAGGTGCGATGCGATGAGTGTACAACCTCTTTGGTGGCGCCGAGTAGGCCTCGGCTTCATCCGAGGAGTCGGTGAGGATGCTGCGGTAACGGTGGAGCAGGTTAAGGCGGAGCTGTGGTGATGGAGCAGCCGCGATAGACGAGGCGATCGTCGGAGCAGCTCCATGGAGGTGGAGGACGGGGCGGCTGAACTGGCGGGACGTCAAGATGGACGACGGATCCTCATCCGGGGACATGGACGAGGGACGTCGAGTTGTTGCGGTGGACGACATCGTCGGGGAAGAGGCTCTGGCTGGGCAGCGGTGACGTGGCGGACAGAGGAGGGTGGGGTTTCGCGGCTGGAGCGGAGAGGTTATGGCGGCCTGGGATTTTGAATGGCGAAAAGGGGGCGATGGGAGGGGGTGAAGCATGACTTAGGAACGCGCTTGTCCAAAATGTAGGGTGTGTTACAAACATTGTTGAGGAAATCGTTAACTGGTAACTGCTCAGTTGGCTGACGAGTAGGGGATTAATAGGCTAATCGGCAAGTTAATCGGCCATTTAATCAATTAATTGGGCGATTTATCAGTTTATCGGCTACTCGGTGCCCTATGAGTAGGGATTAATCGGCAAGTTAACTGGTTAATCAGATGAATTCTTGAACAGGGGTTACAAAAGTACCCCCCCACCAATTTGAACTAGCGGCCCTTTCGGCTCAGGGTTAGAAGGGGGATTTCACTTGTCGGGATTTGGCAGCTTGAGGGAGTTTTCGCGCGCGTTGAAATTTCGGGATAGCAAGGCGCGGGTTGTGAAGGCGCCAGTTTTGGGAGCACGATATCCAAACTTTCGGGATATAGCAAGACGCATGTTGAATTTTAGGGACAAGCCTAACGTGTAGTAATATTATACTTGTACGTACCAAATCAATTCGCACTTCCCTCAACCAAAAATAAAACGAAAAAATAAAAATATTCGCACCACACAAAGAGAGAGTCTTGCCCCGTTTTACTATACAAATGCTATTCAAAGCTACTCCCTCCTTCCATCTATATAGGGCCTAATGCGTTTTTCGATGCTAACTTTAACCAAATATTAGAGCAATGATATATGACATGCAACTTACACAAAGCACACCGTTTAATTCATCTGTGAAAGGTTCTTTCAATGATATAATTTTCACATTGTGCATGTCATGTACTATTAATCTTGTCAATAGTCAAAGGCGGTCTTAAAAATCTCATTACGCCCTATATAGATGGAAGGAGGGAGTATGAATCCATGTTATATCCGATTAAATTTTTTCGCTTGCTGTATAATGCATGTAACCTACTCATACCAACATTTTAGTGCATTCCAAATGTCTATACTACCGCTGCAATTCAAACTAAATTTGAATTCGTTTCTCTATTTCAATAAGAATCTACAATCATGATTGTTGCCAACTTCAACCATCATAGTTTCCTTGCTATCCGCCAGATATAAATCAGACGGCCTATAATGCAGGATGGCAGGCACACCATCATCAACAAATCCATTTTTTATAAGAGTAGAGATAAAATATATTAAATGTAGTATACCATGTTCATAACCACACCATGTGTATCACCGTTATATATATTCACACATCCGTTGGTTTGAAACACTATGATAAATTCTTCAAATATCCGAAGAATTCGCTTTTTATAATGAAGTATATATGATCTCTATTCGTCTTTTACACCCACACAACCCCCTTATCTTTGTAGCTAGCGCTAACTTTCTCTTGTGCATGCACATGCCTGCATCCCTCTCACCCTCCATCAGCATTCTCTAGCTCCATCGCGTAAATTCGTCTTTTCACTTTAGGTCATTCACCCACGGTGTGTGTAGGCCCCCCAGCTCCTTCTTTACGGCACACATCGATTGATATGCCTCTCTAGCCAGGTGTGCCTAGCACAAACACAAGCTTCCCCTCTTCTCTTGTCACCGTCCATGACTCACTCCCACCACTCTTTTCATCGTTCTCGTACTCGCACACTCCTCCCCCTCAATATAGTATGCCTCTCGTACCACCTCCTACATGCATCCCTCTCTCTCTATCCTTCTCATCGTGCCTCATTTGCTTCTAACACACACATGCATGTATACCGATCGATCTCCCAACATATACCTAGATCGACTTTAACTACCCCCCCATCGATCGACGTACCTCACAAGTTATGTCTCTCCTTTCTCTTACAAAGGGTGATTGATCTTCCTATGTAGTTACGTCTGCTTACCACAGCCACATCATCCCCCCTCATCATTCGTGCATGCCTCCTGACCCGTCTCTCACACGCACGCGCACAGACAACAAGCAGCCATCTCCTCTCTTATTGATATTGCGGGCGTGCCCTCCGTTTGTCTAGCAAGCCTATCCCACCATTTGTTAGAAGCAACTCCACTACCACCCCCTCCAACACTCTCGCTCTGTCTCTCTCCCAACCTTATTCATCTCTTGCACATATGCATGATGCCGATCGATCTCCCTTAATACATGAGGCAGATCGATCTCCTTAATACATGAGGTAGGCCTCTCTCCTCCTCCACACATATACCAGCCATTGTACCTCTATAGTTAATTGGGCCTCCCTCTTCCCCCACCACACACCGATAGTCGAGCGCTGTAGGTAGGTATCCATGCCACAGAGACAAACTGCACAGGTCCCATCTCATGTTCCAGTAGGCCAACCACTCTATATCTTTGACATGGGCACACACAAATTCGATGGCACTCTTTATCGATCACGCGCGCGCACACACACACACACACATCATCCCTCTCTTCGATTCTATGGACACCTCATGCCGATGATACCTCCACTCTCTTCTCGTGGATCGCCCCCTCTATATATATTTTATATCCAGGACTCTATTTCACACACATTGCATATGTTAAATTTTTTGATTGACCCCCCCCTCAAAAAACTCTCAAGAACCCACACACTATATCTCTCTAGGTTTGTATCTCTCTCACACAACCCCACGTAGGTGGTGCACGTATACAAGAAGAGAATAGGTGCACCGTGCACGTACTCACGCTTCGTGCCCAGCCACACCGCGCGGGTACACGATGGAGCTCATTTCTTTACGAAATGGCAGCCCACGTGCTAATTTGAACGCTTGTAGCAGTTGTTTACCTAGGGAGGTCGTGTACCACGCGTGCACGAAACAAAGTTCGACTTGACGTGTTGCCGCGTTATTTTTAAATAAATTTATAGCGCTCAATTGTACGCACACAGAATATAAAACGATTTTTATGGAGGAAAAGGTAGTCCGCTCTTTAGAGTATCTCACACAAGGCTCCGGTGGCCTCTCTCTCTCACCATTGGTCACTGATCCGGCCGCATCCCGTCCGCCGGGGGAAAGGGAGTGCGGTGGCCTCTCTCTCTCTCACCGTTGGTCACTGATCCGGCCGCATCCCGTCCTCCGAGGGAAAGGGAGTGCGGTGGCCTCTCTCTCTCACTGTTGGTCACTGATCCGGCCGCATCCCGTCCGCCAGGGGAAAGGGAGGAAGTGCATCGTTTCTCTGTTCGACGGCGCTGAGGCAGCACGTCCCGATCTGCGGTACACGCTGTTCTCTCTGACCAAGCTCCAGCGCGGTAGGGCCTATGCCACCTGCTCGTAGATTCCGCCCGCCGCCGCTCACCTAGTTACATCCCGACGACCTCCAGGTATCCCCTCCGGCCTTGCTCCACTGCATGTTTTCCCAGGTCACTGCATGTGGATCTTCCATAGTTCTTTGCCCAAAACATAGCTCTTCCGGCCTACTTTCCATATTGCATTCTCGTCCTCACACCGTTTTAGACAAACACAACCGTGTTATTATCTTCCCTTAGGACAAGGAATATGCTTCTTTTTTGTCGTCGCATGTATCATCAACTGTTATTCGCCAGTAATTGTTTCCTTTCTACCTCTTTTTTGCAAACAGGGCTATCCATTTCACGTCGTTGCTATTGCGACCTTTTGGTGAACTGCACAAATCACTTTTTTCTAAAGAGTGTTTTGTGCAGTTGTACTAAAATGTCACACGGGCAACGTCTCTACATTTCAGTGTGACTGCACAAAGGGAGATTGGTTTTGCTCTAGCCTCCTCATCCAACTCCGAGCCTAATCTTCTCCAACTAGTTAGTCTTAAGTGAGACTGCAAAGGTGACCGGCTTCTATTTGTGTGTTTATTGTTTCATCAGCAGTCCTATATTATTGTAATCACACTTGATATCTTTGGAATAGGGACGCTCGGCTCTATTTTAGTGGAACTGCACAAAATGATCGGAATGTTGCATGCTCCAGACAACTACTTTTTTCCCCAACATGCCTTGTTGATTTAGACAGAGCTGGGGGGACGTTGCTGCCAATGAAAGCATGGATCAATTTTAATTTAACACCTTCTCACAACTTTGTCTTCAGTTGTGATGTAATTATTAGCTCTGATCTGCTAATAATTGACATGCATTAGCAAGGAAGTTAGTTTTTTATTGTTTCCGAAAGAGCATCGATGGCAAGACATGCGAAACAAAAGCTGAAAGCTCACACCATTGTACAATTTCATGTCGCTGGAAAATTATTTGTATAGTACGTCAATTATGTAAACAAATGATGGAAGCTTGATAGCATTGCCAGAAGCCTCTTGATCATTCGGGTCCATGTGCCATGCACAAAATTATACTCCTTCATTCCTAAATATTTGTCTTTTTACAAATTTCAAACGGGCATATTTTAGAGTGTAGATTCACTCATTTTGCTTCGTATGTGTACTCCCTCCGTTCCTAACTATTATATTCGTCTTAACAGAGATTTCAACAAGTGACTACATACGGAGCAAAATGAGTGAATCTACACTCTAAATATGTCCATATACATCCGTATGTGCGAGTCCATTTGAAATCTCTAAAAAGACAAATATTTGAGTAGTCACTCGTTGAAATCTCTAGGAAGACAAATACTCCGGAGTATATTTAAGAACCGAGGGGGTAGTGCACAACCACATGAGAGACTCAGCCCGGTCGTTGTGCCGCATTAATAGAATGAGTAGTCAAATCATAAGCCCCACCTTTCCCGCTGTAAGTTGCTCTGAAGAAGCAACCATCAATACGCTCTTCTTTGAATCCGCTCATACTACTCCATCCATCACTGTTTATACAACACGCTTTAGAAAAAAGAAAAAAATCTGTGGGACCAAGGCGACTAGCGATCGGCCTGAAAAATAGCATTGGTAGTTATAGCACGGCGTCTATTACTAGAGGGAATAATGCGTACACACATGCATGCAGTGCTTCCACCCCGGGTACAGACATGCATGCACTCCGTAGGAGTATAGTACATGGAGAGAAAATTGTGGACTTGATTGCGGTTACCACGCCCTAATTAATTGAGCATTAGACCAAACGCGTCTAAAGTCTCTCTGGTGGTGGAAATGCATTGAGAGAAATGCATCATAATGAAGTGCGCCCTGTAAACTGTGACGGAGGGTGGAGTAGTATGAAGGTGCAAAACCAAGTACGCGTACTACTGCGCTTGGCTCTTCGCCCCTTCGTGAAGTCGAACAATGATGGTACTCTGCATGTTGGGTACTAGAGTGTATGCCTCTGACAATCTGACACCGAATGGACTGATGCATGTCCACCGAGGGTAGGTTGCATTAGTCAAAAGGCGTAAGCAAGCTTCACCTTGTCCTACAAGCTTCTCCTCGTTCTGTGAGTTGACGGGACACACCAAAAAGTAGTGCTAGTCCATACTCCCTCCTTTCCGGTTAATATGGCTTAATCTTTTTTGCGGGTAAATGAGAGAGCTTTATTCATATATAAGCATTCTTAGGACGATCAGCCAAGACACTGGTCACTAGGAAGCGAGGTGCCCCGCAAAAAAAGAAGTAGGAAGCGAGGTGTTTCATCAAGCCAGCTCTCGGCCACATTCAAAGTGCAGCAAGCACGGTTCGCACGAAGATGCGCCGCAAGGTATGCTGACCTGTTTACATGCTGAATAACAAAATAAGAGGAAATATTACTGAGCGCTACTATTTGTAACAGGATATGAGCCATAATTAAGCGAGAATTGTGGCGAGTGTTCCATGCAATCAACTTCCATTATCACATGCGAGAACCCTCAAAGAGAACCAAATGTGTTGAAGATTGCTTTACCACATTTTAAAATTATAATAAGAGTGCAAACGCTCCTCCATCCGGTTCCTAGTACTAGTATAGTACGTACCTTTATAGACTATAGTAGTAGTACTAGTAAACTTTGCGCTTGGCTGTTCGGGAAGTCGACCAATAATAGCACTAGTAGTAGTATAGTGTATGCTTGTGGCAATCTGACACCGAATTAACTGTTGCATGTCCACCGCCTGAGCGAGGGAGAGCTTGCATTAGTCAAAAGTTTCTCCCTGTCCTGCGAGCCACCGCGCGCAAGCTTCCCCCGTCCTGCAACCTTCTCCTCGTTCGGCAAGTTGACGGGGCACAACAAAGTAATGCTAGTCCATGCTGCCTCCTCAACAGTTAATATGGCTTAATTTCAAACAAGATAAACACACTATCTGTCACTGTATATTTGTAAAAATACGGTCAGTGGACTTCATAATACGCTCATTGCACTCAATATATATATTTTCTGGTGTTCATACGGTCACTAGGTCACCCTGACTGAGTATGTGTGTGCATGCACGTGTAGGTTGAGCACTTGAGCGTGACCATGTGTGTTCCGTCGTGTGCTCGGACATGCATGCATTAGGGCGTCGCGCGCGTTTTTGTGTCCATGTTTACGTGTGACTGTTGCATACACGTAGGGGGAGTACGTGTAGGGGCCACTAAGGAGCAGTCAAATCACACAGTAAGTTAGTCGGAAGAAGCAACCATCATTTCACTCTTGAATGACGCGTACACAATATAAAATGGTTGATATGGAGAGAAAAAGAAAATCACTATATATACACTAGCAGGAGCCTAAGCTACAAGCCTGCTTGCTTAGGTTGCTTTCTTCACAAGCATAGAATGACGGGCCTGATCCCGCAGCTGGGGGAAGGGAACAATGTTCTGTGTAGACGCGGTCGACATCGGCGAGGAGAAAACCCACAGTCGGTGCGTCCCAATCGGGGGTCACCACGGTATGGGCCGATTTCGCGTCCCAACCGCCCTTCTAGATACAGCCCGACGTCCCAGGTAGTCCATCTTCCTTTTGGAGCCGGCTTGCACCACTGCCATAGCTCCATCTCCATGTCGATCTTTCTCTACTTCTACCGGCTTCTATTTGTGATGAGTTAATGTCTCATGAACTAGTGCCAGTACTATTATTCTAATCACACTTCTTCAATATCTTTGCCATCAGGGATGCTCTGGTTGATTTTAGTGGAACTGCACAAAAGCATCGTATGATCTGAGGGTGCCAGCCGTCTTTCCTTCCCGACATGGAATGTGCTATGGAACAAGAGGTACTAGAAGGTGGAGAACCAAAGAGTGCTGCTTCTATTGTTGCTGACATTCTCACTAAAGAATCTCCCTCTAGCACATTCCTTCAACAGGTTCTACCTGGCCAAGAAATTAAATCATGTTTAGGGTTTAGGGTTTAAGTCGTAGTGACCCCATCAGTAGTTTTTCTATCGTACACTCTCTCACAACTTTTTTCTTTAGTTGTGAAGTAAATATTGGCTATGATCTGTGAATCATTGAGATGCATCAGCATGCATGTTAGTTTTCCTTTGAATTTGATGGAATGTTGTAATGGGGCAACCTTGGAATAGGAATGAAAATGGAGTGGAAAAGTTTCCGTTTTTCTGGAGAAAAAATGGAAACGGAGAGAAACCAACGTTTCGTTTCGTTGGATCGCGCCATCGAGCAAAACCAACGTTTAAATCACGTCTGTCGTGTTCGTGTCTCACCCTCCTCCACGGATCGACCCCACACGGTCGCTTGGCATGCCACTCACCGCAAACCGAGTAGTATACCATAACTTTCCCGCCTGCTTGTCTATGGATCGCGCCATGGAGTACTAGCACTACTGGAAGAGATTAACGAGTTGGGGGAGGACAGCTAGCTGTAGCATGGACTCCCAAGAACTTACTACTGGAAGAGATCGCGCATGTTGTAGCCGGCTATTGCGACCTTTGAACGCGGAGCTGCCGCGTGCACCCGGAAGCGGCGCCGGCTTGCTCCACTACCGTAGCTCCATCTCCATGATCGTGCAGTGTGTTTTGAGATGCTGTGCTACTTGTATTGTTCTATTTTAAATAAATGATGAATTGAAGCTATTGTATTGCCGTCTTTTCCCATTAAGTAGTGAACAAAAATGGGACCAACCCAGACATGGTGCTTGTTGCTTTGTTACAACAAATTTAGCATCACCCCCTTTATAAGCTTTGTCGTTCTTTATACATGTTGAAACAAGGCATTGTTAAGATAATGTCTCAGTCAATACGAATGAATCACACTGATGGAGAATTGGTACTCTCCTGCTTTGTTTCCCATTAAGATAAAGTAGATCAGTAGATGCTTTTCTTCTGGGAGTACAAGTCATCAACCGTTATTTCTTAGTAATTGTTTCCCTTATACCTATTGTTGCTTACAGGGATATCAAAATTAAAGCTCGGTTTTATTCTGACTTCGATTTTAGTTGAACTGCACAAAAGGAGCCAATGTGTAAGGCAAACTACTGCATTACTGGGTCTAGTTGGCCGTTCCACTTTGCAGAAAGAAGCAGTCACTGTTTGCGCTACATTACAGAAGGAATGACTGAGAAGCTTTACAGAGTATTATTAGACACTAGTGACATGACTAGTCTGCAGAGACCATTGGCAATTTAACAACATGTGGAGTGCCCTGGGCAAAAGTGCCGAAACAAGTACAAAAGCTACGACAGGACTCCACGATCATAGGCATTACATATTTTGAATGGGAAAAGCTTGTCAAAGTTTAATCATTGATGTTAGCAAGAAGACGTTAGTTTAATATATTGGAGTTGGAAAAGCTTGTCAAAATTTGCTCATTGATGTTAGCCAGAAGACATGCATTTGATATTTTTGAGTGGGACGCCCTTGCTGTGAGTAGCGTCGAGTGTTTTTTCCTATTCATGTGTTCAGTTTAGAAGTAAATAATTACTCTGCTGAGATATTCCTGTGTTAAGAGTTTGTTTTGAATATTTTCTATGTAATGCCAGGCCTTGTGTTTGATTGCAAAGTTGAGCTTGGAATGTTGTGGCATGCGGCATCACGAGCTGTTCACCGTGCCTCCTGAGAATAATGCTTCGTATTGTTTTGCATGTCGATCTAATGCCTGTGATTTGCTTGTTAATAAGATCATCCTCTTCTGTTGTTTCCGTGCTTAAGAAGTTCATCGTCTGATGTTTCATTCATAGCCTATACGACAAGTCGAGAAGGTTAGACATGAAACCATATGATCTTCCGACCAACTCATGATATTAGGCCGTGATTGGATCGTCATTTTCCAACCAAAATCGCTTGTAAAACTGACGCTTGTAAATTAAAGCAGATGGTCTTAGGCGAAGGCACTTGGTTGGTCGATTTCGTCAAGTAAAATATCGGAAGTACTTGACACACGATAAAAACGCTGAACAACACTCGGACGATTGCTAATCCAGCTGTTGGATGGCATGATACGCATGTCGTGCATGTATCGTCTGGTAATGTCGTCCATATATCAGTGCTCGTAAAATATACACTGGTCTCTCAAATTACACGCGTAACCCGCCAGTTTTACTTATAGACCTCGGGCCCTCGGTTTCATTATGCTTGTATTTTACGCATTGTTTTCGATGACGAGTAAATTACACTTGTATGTTAATATAGGTTTGAAATAAACCAGAGCTCCCAAGCGCGGCCTTACCATTTCATGCCGTCTCAGTTTCTCGAAGGTGCTCATAGGTGTCCGATGATCCTAGCTTCCTGAATGAGTAGCGGGCGCTGTATCAGACCATCCATAGGGCCCGCGAGGCCCTCTCCGTTGTCCTTCGAGTTGTTGCGCTCGCCGTGGCGCCGAGCATTGTTAACATCGTCAACGAACATGAGGATTCAGGAGATGACTTTATTTTGACTGGATGACACTAGTGACCCATTAGGGCCATAGCCGTACGTATGCAAGTGCCTCCTTATTATGTACAACTATATTTTTTTGCTTTCTCCTAGTTTCCTGACATCACGGTCCCACACCATTGTCAACCTATATAGTCAATATAAATGAGAGAATTGCACAAGGTGCGGCCGATAGCTGGGACCAAGCAGCTCGAGCAGTATTTGTGTTTTTGAGGCATGAGCACTGCAGAGTTTTTCTTGGAGATGATTTCATTGTTGTTCAGAGGAGAGCAGGGTATTAACTGGGCGTGTTGTGGCCCGTCTAGCCCAGGCCAGATATGCAGCCCAGATACTAATTTTTTCAAGATGAAAATGGCTAGCCCAGCTATACGTCTTTTTGAGGAATACCCAGGCAAGGTCAACTTGTTATTCTCTCCCCCGTTGGGCTACAAATCTTTCCTAGGAGGGATGCATTAGGCTTAACAGGAAAATGAGATTTAAAAAATAATAAATGGGATGTAATTATAAAAAGTGTGCAGTAACTATAAAAAATGCACCAAACACGAAATTAGTTTATAAAATATTATTTATGGATTTTGAAAATCTTAAATTTTCATTGTTGCGCGTGCAATGTTTCGTTGGAGTTTTACGTAATACAAATATAATTAATCTGACTAGAAATTTCGGGATAAAAATATTTCGGAGCCCATCAAAATGTGGGAAATTTTATTGAATTCTGTCTTCAACGGTTGGTTGAAATTATTAATCATTGTCCTAGCTAGAAAATGGGCTGTACTTTTAACAAACTGTAAATGGGCTGTTGTAAATTCCATTAGAATTCCAAAATGGGTTGTACATTCTTACAAAACACAAATGGGCTATAAGTTCTCTGCCACACACTTGTGGGCCTACTAAGTGACGCGTCCCCTAAAAAATAAGTTGACGCGTATGCAAGGCTTTGCCAACTTATTATAGTCAACACACGGTTCTAGCAGCAGTGGCCGTTGGATGTCTATCCAACGGATGTCGTGCTTCTTCTTCAATCTCGGATATTCTTAGCTTCGGCCGCCCAAAAAATGATTCCTCCCCCTGACATCTGGGGCGCACCGTTTCGAAGGCTGACCTCTGGGCCTACTAAGTTGGAGCGTACCAAGGGCTTTGTCAACTTAGTCAATAATAAACGTTTCTAGTTTCAGTGACCGTACGATGTCCATCCAACGGCCGTAGTGCTTCTTCAATCTCTGGTCTTCTTGGTCCAGCCGCCCAAAGCAGCGCTGGTCGTGCCGCCTGCTCCTGCCTCCCGTGGCCGGCTGTGCTGCCGTGGAGGCCTCACCGCCCCCATACTACTCCCACTGCTGGCCAGGCCATCCCTCCCTCACCCACACCCCCTGTTATTCTGCGGCGACGGCAGCCTCACACCGCAGCCGAACCAGTGAACCTTCATACTCCTCTCCGCGCGGGCTTCCACTGCTGCTTCTTCCCCGGCTCCGCGTCGTCCCCTTCCTAGGCTTCGCCGTCGTCCAGACCACCGCCCTGGTGCTCTCGGCGCGGCATGGTCAATGTGGTCAAGGACCGACTTCCATTTGAAGAGTACTGTACGTGGAGAGGCTGATAGCTGGGTCCAGGCGGCCGCAAGGAAGTGCCTCCTTATTACGCGCAAAATAATTATTCCTCCACCTTACAGCAGGGACCCACCGGACGGGCCACGTTATTTTGCGAAAAAAACATTTCCCCCCTGACTGCTTGGACCCACCGGACGGGCCAGCATATTTCGTGAAAAAAACGTTCCCCCCGCTGTCAGCTTGGACCCACCGGAAGTGCCTCCTTATTACAAACAAAAAATGAATACTCCCCCTGCTAGCTGGGACCCACCATGGTGGGAGGCTAACTTGTGGGCCTACTAAGTTGACTGGGACGGGGGCCTTTATCAACTTTAGTCAATATGAACGATTCTAGCTCCAGTGACCGTACGATGTCCATCCAACGACAGTAGTGCTTCTTCAACCTCTGGTCTTCTTGCCCCAGCCGCCCAAAGCAACGCCGGTCGTGCCGCATGCTCCTGCCTCCCATGGCCGGCTGTGCTGCCGCGGAGGCCTCACCGCCCCCTACTATTCCCACCATTGGCCAGGCCCTACGGCGACGGCAGCCTCACACTGCAGCCGAACCAGTGAACCCTCGTACTCCTCTCCACGCGGGCTTCCACTGCCGCATCTTCCCCGGCTCCCCGTCGTCCCCTTCCTAGGCCTCGCCGTCATCCACCGCCCTGGTGCTCTCGGCGCGGCGTGGTCAACGTGGTCAAGGAACGACTTCCATCGGACGTGGACTGTACGTGGAGAGGCTGACAGCTGCGTCCACGCCGCAGCAAGGAAGTGCCTCCTTATTACGTGCAAAATAATTATTCCTCCACCTGACAGCGGGGACCCACCAGACGGGCCACCATATTTCGCGAAAAAAGCGTTTCCCCCCTGACTGCTGGGACCCACCAGCTACACCTTTGCACGCAAGGAAGTGCATCCGAGAAAAAAACAAAATGATTCGCCCCCCTGACTGTTGGGACCCACCAGCTACATCTTCGCACGCAAGGAAGTGCATGACAGTCGGGACCCACATGGTCGAAGCGTACGTAGCGTTGTCATTCTGGTCACGAACGTGTACGTACATATATACTGGTCGATGTAGAGGCGCGCATGTGTCGTAGTAGAGGCGCGCACGTAGCATGTACACGTACGTACATCGGTCAGGGTGCAAGAAAGAAAATATGGCCACGTATGTGTACATACGGGCGGGGTCTCGAACGCGTACTCGCGCATACGTACGGCGAGGGCTCGGGTACATGGCTGGGTCGAAACGGAGAAACATCGTCGTCGTCGTGTTCATGGGGAGGCAACGGAATGCGTGTTGTTCATGGGGAGGCAATGGAATGCGTCATGTTCATCAGGAGGGCTTGGACAGAACAGGCGATGGAAACGAGGCCTGACGTACCGCAGAACGGAGGAAACGACCTTGTGTTTGACCGGCCACGTTCGAAACGGGATCCTGTTCATCAGGAGGGGTATGGTGTACCGCAAAACGGAGGAAACGGACCTCCTACGGTCGAAACGGGTGTCCTGTTGATCGGGAGGGGTGTGCCGTACCGCAAAACGGAGGAAACGGACTTGTGTTGGAGCGCTATGGTCAGAACGGGGGTCCTGTTCATCGGCAGGGGTGTGGTGTACCACAAAACAGGACTCCACGGGATACTGTTCATCTCCACCGTCGACCTCCTCCAGCCTCCACGGGCTCCTGTTCATCCAGCCTCCACTGCGCACTACTCCACCGGCTACTGTTCAACTAGCCCTCCATCATCTACTATTCATCCAGCCCTCCACACCATGGGGTCCTGTTCAACCACCCCTCCACGGGCACCCCTCCACCGTCTACTGTTCATCCAGCCCTCCACACCATGGGGTCCTATTCAACCACCCCTCCACCGTCTACTGTTCATCGAGCCCTCCACACCATGGGGTCCTGTTCATCCACCCCTCCACGGGCACCCCTCCATCGTCTACTGTTCATCCAACCCTCCACCACACCACAGGGTCCTGTTCATCCAGAGGCAACGCCACCGCTCACTGTTCATCCAAACCCCCCCGCAACGCTCACTTTTCATCCCATCGATCGACTTCAGTTAGCATCAGTAGCGAAGGAATCGCTTGATCGGGTTCAGTTAACAGCCATCGATCGATCGCTGGGGTTCAGTAACGCGTAGCCTGCAGTGCAATTGCTCGTGTTCAGTTAGAGCCCAACGCCTCGCTCGGGTTGAGTTAGAGCCAACGCCTCGCACACGTGCGAGTACATGTATGAGAGAAACGCGCATCGCTCGGCCCCCGACCTCCCACCGTAACCGGGAACTCCCCGAAATTTTCCTCCCCCTCGCTTCTACCATGGTTTTTTCCGTCATGCACGGCCCAAAGAATGTCATGCAGCTGCGTCTCCGGACCGCCCAGGATGAAAAGCCCATTTTCTGTCATGATTTTTTTCATAGAAGTAGGAGCCCAGCACATCTACGATGATACCGGGTTTTGTCACAATTATCGTCATAGAAGTGTCATATGTATGACAGAAAAAAAATTCGTTCAGCCCAAAATGTCACGGATGTGTCTTTTTTTGTAGTGTTGTGGATGCCTGCCCATGGCTTGAAGTCATAAAGTGGTCCGTCTGCATCGAGGGTGCGCGCAGGGCTTTTTCCCATGCTTTTTGAATTTAAAATATTACCTTCTGTGCGGCCGTTTATAAAATCTGAGAGTTGGCCAGTCGTCGGCTGTACTGAGGTGTTCGGGATAAATCTTAAACACTCTTTATCCAAAAAAATTGGTCCTTTAAGGAGGTGTTTAGTGCAGCGAACAAGGCAATCGGACTATACAGCTTTATCGCTCTCACTTAGCCATAGAAGTTGAGGGAGTCCTAGATTAGGGGGTGTTCGGGTAGCCGGACTATACCTTCGGCCGGACTCCTGGACTATGAAGATACAAGATTGAAGACTTCGTCCCGTGTCCGGATGGGACCTTCCTTGGCGTGGACAGCAAGCTTGGCGATGCGGATATTCAAGATCTCCTACCATTGTAACCGACTCTGTGTAACCCTAAACCTATCCGGTGTCTATATAAACCGGAGGGTTGTAGTCCGTAGGCAATCAACTCCATACACAACAATCATACCATAGGCTAGCTTCTAGGGTTTAGCCTCCTTGATCTCGTGGTAGATCTACTCTTGTACTACCCATATCATCAATATTAATCAAGCAGGACGTAGGGTTTTACCTCCATCAAGAGGGCCCGAACCTGGGTAAAACATCGTGTTCCCTGCCTCCTGTTACCATCCGGCCTAGACGCACAGTTCAGGACCCCCTACCCGAGATCTGCCGGTTTTGACACCAACATTGGTTCTTTCATTGAGAGTTCCTCTGTGTCGTCGCCTTTAGGCCCGATGGCTCCTTTGATCATCAACAACGATGCAGTCCAGGGTGAGACTTTGCTCCCCGGACAGATCTTCGTCTTAGGTGGCTTCGCTCTGCGGGCCAATTCGCTCGGCCACCTGGAGCAGATCGAAAGCTACGCCCCTGGCCATCAGGTCAGGTTTGGAAGCCTAAACTACACGGCTGACATCCACGGGGACTTGATCTTCGACGGATTCGAGCCACAGCCAAGCGCGCCGCACTGTCTTGATGGGCATGATATAGCTCTGCCGCCGAACAGCGCCTTGGAGGCCGCATACGCATCGGTTTCGACCATTGATTCGGAGCCTACTGCGCCGATCGAGGATCAGCGGTTGGACGCTGCCTCAGGGGCTGCGATCTCAGAGGCGATCGGGCCGAACCCTAGCCCCGCACTCTGCACTACCCGTGACTCCGAGGATCCGGACTCCTCCCCGGACTCCGAACCCCCCGCGCCCCTGGCAATCGAATCTGATTGGGCGTCGATAATGGAGTTCACCGCCGCAGACATCTTTCAGCATTCGCCTTTTGGCGACATCCTGAATTCTCTTAAGTCTCTCTCTTTATCAGGAGAGCCCTAGCCGGACTACGGTCAGCGAGGGTGGAATACGGACGATTGGGAAATTCAAAGCCCACCCACCACCCACTTTCTAGCCACTGTCGACGATCTAACCGACATGCTTGACTTCAGCTCCGAAGACATCGACAGCATGGACGACGATGTAGGAGATGAACAGGAACCAGCACCTGTAGGGCGCTGGAAGGCCACCTCATCATATGACATATATATGGTCGACACTCCAAAAGATGGAGATGGCGATGGAACAGTGGGGGATGACGCCCCCAAGAAACAGCCAAAGCGCTGGCGTCAGCGTCGCTGCTCTAAATCCCGCCAAAACAAAAACGGTGATTCCGGCACGGGGAGATAATACTACCCCGGATAGCGCCGAAGAACACCCACCTCAGCAAGATTTGGCATAGGAAGATGGAGAAGCCAGCCCTCATGAGAGAGCGGCAGACCGAGAGGTCGAGGATGATAACTATACGCCTCCCTCCGAAGACGAGGCAAGCCTCGATGACGATGAATTCGTCATACCATCAGACCCCACCGAACAAGAGCATTTTAAACGCAGGCTTTTAGCCACGGCAAGCAGCCTCAAGAAAAAGCAGCAACAACTTAGAGCTGCCCAAGATTTGCTAGCTGACAGATGGAATGAAGTCCTTGCGGCCGAAGAGTATAAACTCGAACGCCCCTCCAAGAGTTACCTGAAGCACAGGCCGCTACCCCGATCAGAGGAGGAAGCACCTACATCACCAGTGCATGACATGGCAGACCGGCCACCTCGCGACCACGACAGAGAGGCCTCTCGGCCCTCCACCCAAGCCATGCCCCGACGCCGCTCAACTAAGGCACGAGAAAATGCGCCCGACCTGCGAGACATACTGGAGGATAAGGCAAGACAAACAAGATCGATCTACGGATCGCGCAGGCGCCCTACGGCATGTGACAATGATCTTCACTCCGGATACAACATATCCGGCCGGGCCGAACACAACAGACATAGCTCTTCCGAGCTGCGTTGTGATATAGCCCCTTACAGAGGCGCCGCACACCCGCTATGCTTCACAAATGAAGTAATGGTCATAAAATCCCAGAGGGTTTCAAACCCGTAAACATCGAATCATACGATGGCACAATAGACCCGGCGGTATGGATCGAGGATTATCTCCTTCACATCCACATGGCACGCGGCGATGATCTACACGCCATCAAATACCTCCCACTCAAACTTAAAGGACTAGCCCAGCATTGGCTTAACAGCTTGCCAGCAGACTCAATCGGTTCTTGGGAGGACCTGGAAGCCGCATTCCTCGACAACTTCCAGGGCACTTACGTGCGACCGCCGGATGCCGACGACTTAAGCCACATAATTCAGCAGCCAGAGGAATCGGCCAGACAATTCTGGACACGGTTCCTAACAAAGAAAAACCAGATAGTCGACTGTCCGAACGCAGAGGCCCTAGCAGCCTTCAAGCATAACATCCGCGACGAGTGGCTTGCGCGGCACCTGGGACAGGAAAAGCCGAAATCCATGGTAGCCCTCATGACACTCATGACCCGCTTTTGCGTGGGAGAAGACAGCTGGGTAGCTCGCAGTAACAACTTATCAAAGAACCCTGCTAATTCGGATACCAAGGACAAAAGTGGCAGGACACGTCGAAATAAGCAAAAACGCCGCGTTAACAGCGACAGCAATGAAGACACGGCAGTCAATGCCGGATTGAAAGGCTATAAATCAGGTCAGCGGAAAAAGCCATTCAAAAAGAATACTCAGGGCCCGTCCAGTTTGGACCGAATACTCGATCGCTTGTGCCAGATACATGGCACCCCCGAAAAGCCAGCCAATCACACTAACAGGGATTGTTGGGTGTTCAAGCAGGCAGGCAAGTTAAGGGCCGAAAACAGAGGCAAGGGGCTGCACAGCGACGACGAGGAGCCCAAGCCTCCGAACAACAATGGACAGAAGGGCTTTCCCCCACAAGTGTGGACGGTGAATATGATATACGCAACCCACATTCCCAAGAAGTAGCGGAAGCATGCGCTACGGGAAATATATGCGATAGAGCCAGTCGCCCCAAAGTTCAACCCATGGTCCTCCTGCCCGATCACTTTTGATCGAAGGGACCATCCCACTAGCATCCGTCATGGCGGCTTTGCCGCATTGGTTCTCGACCCAATCATCGACGGATTTCATCTCACAAGAGTCCTCATGGACAGCGGCAGTAGCCTGAACCTGCTTTATCAGGATACAGTGCGGAAAATGGGCATAGATCCCTCAAGGATTAAGCCCACAAGAACGACCTTTAAAGGCGTTATACCAGGTGTAGAAGCCAACTGTACAGGCTCAGTAACACTTGACGTGGTCTTCGGATCCCCGGACAATTTCCGAAGCGAAGAGTTAATCTTCGATATAGTCCCGTTTCGCAGTGGCTATCACGCCCTGCTCGGACGAACCGCATTCGCAAAGTTCAATGCGGTGCCGCACTACACATATCTCAAGCTCAAGATGCCAGGCCCTCGAGGAGTAATTACGGTCAATGGAAACACCGAATGCTCCCTCCGTACGGAGGAGCATACGGCGACTCTCGCAGCGGAGGTACAAAGTAGCCTTCTCAGGCAATTCTCCAGTCCGGCCATTAAAAAGTCAGACACTGCCAAGCGCGCCCGGAGTAACCCACAGCAGGACCGCCCGGCACGCTCTGAGCAAGCATAGCAATGCGGCCCCAACCACAGCTGTCACGACATAGCGAAACCAGTACCTCGCGTACATAACTACGCCCTTGAAATACCATGGGCACAGGGGAAGGGGCACAATAACGGCACGCCCAAAATACGGCTTAAAACGTACTAGGGGCTGCCGGATTCTTTTTTTAATTTTTTCTTACTTTCAGGACTCCATACTTCGGACGACCTGTTCGGCAATTCGACTGCCGCACAAACGATGCAAGATCCAAGGAGGCAGACAAGCCATGCCGCATTATGGAACCCCCAGGTGGTCTCTATTACGAGCAGTATACCTATTTTGAATACAATTCCGCGGCCTGCCCCTGGCTAGGACATGTTAAATAGTCCAATATCTTTACCTTATAATACCACTTGTATCGTTTTGCTCTGACAACAACCTTTATATAAACAATGCATAGTTTTTGTCTATTTTCTGCATTACTCTCTTTTATATATGTTCATTAATGACATGTTGCACCCGTACACCGTGGTACGGCAAGTACGCTAGGGGCTTCAGTACCCTTTAATATGGTGTGAGAAGTGTGTACACTTTCACATGTGCGGCACCCCGAACTTATAGCACTATATGCATCGGCTCCGAATCATGATTTGGGTCAATAGTTGGGTTTCCCGGCTCCTATGTTTTGGTGCCTTACGTTCCGCTATATCGGCTAAGGTAGCACTAGGAGAACCACTGCGATTGTGCCCCGGTTGAGCTGGGTTAAGCACCTCAGTGGAGAAAGCTAAAACTGACTGTCATGATGAGGCGAGAGACCGGTCGCTGTTCGAGAGGTTTTTCGAGTCCCTAAAGACTTATGCCGCTTCGAGCGAGGAGCCGGATTTGTCCGGCCAAGGCGTGGATAGCGCCCCGAACTCGGTCTTCCGAACTAGGGGTTCGTCGAAATTTAAAATTATAAAGTTCTATGGCTAAGTGAGACTGTTCAAGCATTATAGTCTGATTGCCTGGTTCGTTGTGCTGAGCGCCTCCCTCGAAGGACCCAACTATGGGAAAAAGAGCACTCAGGTTTATCCCGAACACCCCAGCACTAGTGGCATGGGGGCAGAAGCCGACGACTGGCCATCTCTCAATTTTTTGATAAACGGCCACACAGAAAATAATATTTTAAATTCAACAAGCATTTCTTAAGCGCCTATGAACAAGTTTTCAGTGCACAGGATAAAACGAGCGAGTTTATTCAAAAATTACATCCTTGGTACATTCATCCGCCACAAGGAGGGCACCCGCAAGAACATCCTTGTAATAGTTCTCGGGCTTGCGATGCTCCTTCCCCGGCGGCGGCCCGTCCTTCACAAGCTTCTCACCGTCCAGCTTACCCCAGTGCACCTTTGCACGGGCAAGGGCCCGACGGGCACCTTCGATGCAGACGGAGCGCTTGATGACCTCGAGCCTTGGACAGGCCTCCACCAGCTGCCGCACCAGCCCAAAGTAGCTCCCAGGCAGGGCCTCTCCAGGCCACAGCCGAACTATGAAGACCTTCATGGCCTGTTCGGCCGCCTTGTGGAGCTCGACTAGCTGTTTCAGCTGGTCGCTCAAGGGCACAGGGTGTCCGGCCTCAACATACTGAGACCAGAACACCTTCTCCATCGAGCTGCCCTCTTCAGCTCAGTAGAATGTGGCGGCGTCGGATACGCTGCGGGGAAGATCTGCAAATGCCCCTGGAGAACTCCGGATTCGGGTAAGTAACAAGTAGTTCACTTTTATATTTCTACTTTGCATAAAGAATGCCTTACCCGCTGCTATCTTCTTCATCTCCTCCAACTCTTGGAGGGCCTTTTGGGCTTCGGCCTTGGCAGACTTGGTAGTCTCAAGGGCCGCCGCGAGCTCGGACGCTTGGGTCTTTGACTCAAGCTCCAAACCCTCATGTTTTTTCATGAGAGCCTGAAGCTCTTGCTGCACCTCGCCGACCTGAGCCCCAAGTTTCTCTCGCTCGGTGCGCTCCGCGGACGTTTTCTTTTTGGCCTCGGATAGCGCCTGCTTCAGGGTCGCCACCTCAGTCGTGGCCCCTATAATAAGCAGTGCAATCCTGTTATTTTTTGCAATCACGCCTCTCTATAGGCATTTTTTCTATAAGGTATTTCCTACCTTCTTTTTCCTCGAGCTGCCGCTTGGCAAGGCCGAGCTCTTGCTCGGTCCGCTTGAGTTCCTGTTTCAGGACACCCACCTCCGCAGTCAGTGTGGCGGTGGATAGCAGCGAAGCCTGCATACGCATATTGACTCTTTTTTGTTAGACTCCTGCGATATTTAGTAGATCCTCTATTCGGCTTTTCTTTCCGAATGCCAAACAGAGCATCAGGGGCTACTGTCTATGCGGTAATATTTTTACATATTTTTACTTACCTCGAAGCCTGTTGGAAGGCTAGCGCAAGCTTCAGTCAGTCCGCTCTTGACGGACTGAACCTTCTGGATCACCGTACTCATAATAGTATGGTGCCCCTCGTCGATGGAGGCGCCGTCGAGCACCTCCAGCAGATTGTCCGGCACCCCCGGTTGGACGGAGGCCGCCGGCTCAGAAGGCTTGCTCCTCTTGGAAGGAGTTCGCCTACCGCGGTCCGGAACTGTGGAAGATTCCGGCGCGGTGTCCGGCACAAAGCCAGACTTGGAGCCCTGGGGGGCCTTATCCCCTTCACTCCTGAAGTCCGGGAGGTTGCCTTGCAGCTCCTCCGGGACCACCTCCTCCTGCCCCGGAGCTTGTCGCGACACCACTTCGACGTCGTCTGCAGTGCGGGGGGAGACAGCGGGTGGAACTGAGTTCACGTCCGATGAGTCCAGGGAGCCGCCCGACGATTCGTTGAATTCGGCCCGGGGCGGACTGCATAATTACATTCGACATTAGGGAAAGTTGTGCAACAAAGGAACATCATGAGTTATTCTGATATCCAAACATACGATTTCGCCGGACGCTTGGCCTTGTTTGGCCACTCCTCCCTCCGCTGGGGGGAGAGTTTTCTTCTTCTTCCTCATCATTTTCACGGGAAGAGGGCGTCTCGGACTCGTCGGACGTCGAGTCCGACACCACCACGTTACGGGCACTCTTTCGAGTCCCCGTGGTCTTCTTCTTCTTGGCCTTCTTTTCGGCACCACATAAGGCGCCGGAGCCAGCAGCTTCACTAGTAGAGCTGTGGCTGGGTCTTTGGGCAGTGGAGCCGGACAGTTAATCGGTCCGGATATCGCCCGCCAAGCCTGTCAAAGGTAAGGGAGTTTAGATCCCGCATAGAGTTAAACAATGAAAGAAGCTGAACACCCTGTAAAAGGTGAAAATAGCTTACCTCGCTAGTGTGACGTTGCGAGCTTTATCCGCGGTCCTCGGAAGCGGACGCGGGAGCCTCGGCACCTTTGATTAGCGCCTTCCAGACGTCTTCATACGTCGTGCTGAAGAGCCTGTTAAGGGTTCGGTGCTGTGCCGGGTTGAACTCCCACAGAGTAAAGTTCCGTTGTTGACACGGGAGGATTCGGCGAACGAGCATGACCTGGACTACATTTACAAGCCCGATTGGCTTGTTTACCAGGGACTAGATGCATGTCTTCAGTCCGGTCACCTCTTCCTCGTTACCCCACGATAGGCCTGTCTCTTTCCAGGACATGAGCCGCGTGGGGGGTTCGGATTGGAACTTGGGGGCTGCGATCCATTTCGGATCGCGTGGCTCGGTGATGTAAAACCACCCGGCTTGCTACCCCTTTAGGGTCTCTACGAAGGAGCCCTCGAACCACAGGACGTTGGCAATCTTGCCCGCCATGGCGCCTCCGCACTCTGCCTGGCTGCCGCGCACCACCTTGGGCTTGACGTTGAAGGTCTTGAGCCAGAGGCCGAAATGGGGGCCGACGCGGAGGAAAGCCTCGCACACGACGATAAACGCCAAGATGTTGAGGATGAAGTTCGGGGCCAGATCGTGGAAATCCAGGCCGTAGTAGAACATGAGCCCCCGGACGAATGGGTGAAGTGGAAAACCCAGTCCACGGAGGAAGTGGGGAAGGAATACTACCCTCTCGTGGGGCCTTGGGGTGGGAAGGAGGTGCCCCTTCTCGGGAAGCCGGTGCGCGATGTCTTTGGACAAGTATCCGGCCTTCCTAAGCTTTTTGACGTCGCCCTCCGTGACAGAGGAGACCTTCCACTTGCCTCCCTCTCCGAACATCGCTGGAGAAGGTCGAGGTGGGAAGTGCGGGCTTGGGCGCTGGAGATGGGTAGGCAAAGGAGGAAGAAGGCGTAGGTAAAAAGGGTGGATCCTTGTCCCCTTATATGGGCGGATGCGGTTGTGCATCCCCACCTGCCTAGTAAAACTCGCTTGCCTCCCAAGCGCCGTGATAAATGGCGCAGTTGGGTTACCCACGTCCGTATTGATGAGAATCCCGTAAAGGGGGTACACGATCTCTGCTTTGACAAGACGTGCCAAGGAAACCGCCTTGCAAAACATGCTGAGGTGGAAAAGTAAAAACGATTCGAGTAAAGGACTTGGCCGTAGTGTGATGACGCACTGCGGAATACGTCGGCAGATTTGATTTGTGTCAATATTATTCTCTCTATGGCAATATGTGGAAACTTATTTTGCAGAACCGGACACTACTCTTGGTGTTTACAATCTTCTATGAAGGACTTGGAGGAGGAACCCGCCTTGCAATGCCGAAGACAATTTGCGCGCCGGACTCGTCGTCATTGAAGCCTGGTTCAAGGGCTACTGAGGGAGTCCTGGATTAGGGGGTGTATGGGTAGCCGGACTATACCTTCGGCCGGACTCCTGGACTATGAAGATACAAGATTGAAGACTTCGTCCCGTGTCCGGATGGGACCTTCCTTGGCGTGGAAGGCAAGCTTGGCGATGCGGATATTCAAGATCTCCTACCATTGTAACCGACTCTGTGTAACCCTAACCCTATCTGGTGTCTATATAAACCGGAGGGTTGTAGTCCGTAGGCAATCAACTCCATACACAACAGTCATACCATAGGCTAGCTTCTAGGGTTTAGCCTCCTTGATCTCGTGGTAGATCTACTCTTGTACTACCCATATCATCAACATTAATCAAGCAGGACGTAGGGTTTTACCTCCATCAAGAGGGCCCGAACCTGGGTAAAACATCGTGTTCCCTGCCTCCTGTTACCATCCGGCCTAGACGCACAGTTCGGGACCCCCTACCCGAGATCCGCAGGTTTTGACACCGACGGAAGTCTACAATTTTAAATTTTGGCGAAGCCCCTAGTATTCGGAAGGCCGAACCTGCGACGCTATATACGCCTAAATTGGATAAGGCCGATTCCTCGCCCGAAGCGGAAAAAATCTTTAAGGATTTGATACCTCTCGAACAGCGACCAGCTCTCGCCGCATCATGACAGTCAGTTTTCGGCTTTCTGTACTGAGGAGCTCGTCCGGAAAAACCGGGACACAATCGCAGTAGTTCTCCCAATGCTACCTTAGCCGATATAGCGGAATGTAAGGTACCAAAACATGGGAGCCAGGCAAACCCAACTATTGACCCAAGAAATGATTCGGAGCTGATGCATATAATGCTATAAGTTCGGGGTGCCGCACTGTCGAAAGTGTTTGGACTTTTCTTGCCGTGTTATGGGTACACTAAAGCCCCTGGCGCAGTGGACGTACCAGAATGTACGGGTGCAATTTTTCATAAATAAACAGACCGAGAAAAAAGATGAAGAAATGCAATAATAAGCTAACACTGTACAGTGTTACTTAAATGATACGTCAAAGCGTATGTATACAAGTAGTGCAATAAGCAAAAATAGGACTATTTGACATGTCCTATCCAAGGGCAAGCTACATGTGGGTATGTAAAACAGGTATGGCGATCGTTATCAGAGACCACCTGGGTATTCCCTTGTACGTCAAAGCTTCTTGCTTCCTTGGTGTTTCCTTCCCGTGGTGGGTCTGATAATCATGCTATCAGAGAGGGCCTTCAGAGAATAGGGTCCTGAAAGGGAGAAAATGGTGAAGATATACGGTTCCTGAGGCGGTTGAGCCGCATTGTGGCCCGTGCCATAGCAGTGCCTCCACCTATGCCCATGGTATTTTGAGTACGTAATTATGTACGCGCGGCGAAAATTTCGCCGCTTGACTGGGACTAGGACGGAGGTCGAATAGCTAGGCGAGCTCTGAACGTGTCGGGCGGTCCTGTTGCAGGGTACTCCGGACTCACTTGAAGGTGTCCGGGGGCTTTATCGCCGAATTGGCGGTTTGCCTCAAAACGCTACTTTGTACTTCTGCTGCGAGGGCCGTAGTGTGCTCCTCTGTATGGTGCGAGCGTTCTGTGTTTCCATTAACTGTAATAACCCCGCGAGGTCCTGGCATTTTGAGCTTGAGGTATGCCTAATGTGGTACCGCATTGAATCTGGCGAATGCGGTTCATCCGAGCAGTGCGTGGTAGCCACTACGGAAGGGGACGATATCGAAGATCAATTCCTCGCTTCGGAAGTTGTTCGGAGATCCGAAGACCTCTTCCAGTGTGATTGATCCCGTGCAACCGGCCTCTACCCCTGGTATGACACCTTTAAAGGTGGTGTTTGTGGGTTTGATCCTTGAGGGGTCGATACCCATTTTGCGCACTGTATCCTGATAGAGCAGGTTCAGGCTGCTGCCACCGTCCATAAGGACTCGAGTGAGGTGAAATCCATCAATGATGGGGTCAAGGACCAATGCGGCAGAACCGTCATGATGGATACTGGTAGGGTGGTCCCTGCGATCGAAAGTGATCAGACAAGAAGACCATGGGTTGAACTTTGGGGTGACTGGCTCCATCGCATAGACGTCCCTTAGTGCATGCTTCCGTTCCCGCTTGGGAATATTGGTTGCATATATCATGTTCACCGTTTGCACTTGGGGAGGAAATTTCTTCGGTCCTCCTGTGTTCGGCGGCCGGGCCTCCTCCTCGTCGTCGCTATGCAACCCCTTTTCCTTGTTTTCGGCATTCAACTTGCCGGCCTGTTTGAACACCCAGCATTCTCTGTTGGTGTGGTTGGCTGGTTTATCGGGGGTGCCGTGAATTTGACACGAGCGATCGAGTATGCGGTCCAAACTAGACGGGCACAGATTGCTTCTTTTGAACGGCTTTTTTCGCACACCAGATTTAGAGCCACTGAATCCGGCGTTGACTGCCGTGTCTTCGGCTTTGTCGCCGTTGTTGTGGCGCTTGTGTCTGTTGCGACGTGGCTTGCCGTTGATATCTTTGGCATCTGAATTGCCAGGATTTCTTGATGTGTTGTTGCTGCAAACTAGCCAGCTGTACTCACCCACACAAAAGCGGGTCATGAGTGTCGTGAGGGCTGCCTGGACTTCGGCTTCTCTTGGCTGAGGTGTTGGGCGAGCCACTCGTCGCAGATGTTATGCTTAAATGCCACTAAGGCCTCAGCATCCGGACAGTCGACAATTTGGTTCTTTTTAGTTAGGAACAGAGTCCAAAATTTCCTGGCTGATTCCCCGTGTTGTTGGGTTATGTGACTCAAGTCATCAGCATCCGGTGGTCGCACATAAGTGCCCTGGAAGTTGTCAAGGAATGCGTCTTCCAAGTTCTCCCAACTGCCAATGGAGTTTAACGACAGGCTATTCAGCCAATGCCGAGCCGGCCCTTTGAGTTTTAGTGGGAGGTACTTGATGGCATGTAGATCGTCACCGTGGGCCATGTGGATGTGGAGGAGGAAATCTTTAATCCATACCACGTGGTCTGTTGTACTATCATATGATTAAATGTTCACGGGCTTAAACCCTTCTAGGAATTCGTGATCCATTACTTCATCGGTGAAGCATAGGGGGTGTGCGGCGCCTTTGTGCCGGGCTATGTCACGACGCAGTTCATACGAGTCTTGTCTGCTGTATTCGGCCTGGCCGGATTTGCTTTTAGTATATCCGGCGTGACGGTCGTCATCACGCGTTGGGGCGCGCCCCCGTGATCCGAAGATCGATCTTGTATGTCCTGCTTTGTTTTCTAATACGTCTCACAGGTCCTGCGTGTAGCCCCGGGCCTTGGTGTTTTTGTTTTACTGGCGACGGGGTGCGGGCTAGACTTCGGGCTGATATGCCGCTTTGTCTCGGCCACGAGGTGGCTGGTCAGCCACATCATACGCTGGTAGTGTAGGCTTTAATGCTTCCTCCTCGAGTTCGGGTATCAACCTGCGCTTTGGGTAACTTTTGGATGGGCGCTCGAGTTCGTATTCCTCGGCTCCCAGGACCTTGGTCCATCTATCCGCTAGCAGATCTTGATCAGCTTGAAGCTGTTGCTGCTTTTTCTTCAGGATTTTTGCTGTGGCTATAAGCCGGCGCCTGAAGCGCTCCAGCTCGACGGGATCCTCAGGCACGATAAATTCTTCGTCGCCGAGGCTCACCTCTTCTTCTGAGAGGGGCATGTAATTTTCGTCCTCTGATTCTCCGTCTGTCGCCTGTTCTTTAGGTCTAGCTTGCCCATCCTCCTGCTTGAAGCCTGGCTGGAGGGGATTGTCTTCGTCTTCGGCACTATCTGCAGCGTTATTGTCTCTTGTGCCAGTATCGCTGCTTTTGCTATGGCGGGGCTTAGAGCGGCGCTGATGAAGCCGGTTCTTAGATTGCTTCTCGAGGGGATTATCCTCTGTTGCCTTATTGCCATCACTTTCTTTGGGGTGTCCACCATATATATATATATATATCATATGATGAGGTGGCTGTCCAGCGCCCTGTGGGCGGTGGTTCCTGTTCTTCTCCTGCATCGTCGTCCATATCGTTGATGTCTTCAGAGCCGAAATCAAGCATGTCGGTTAAGTCATCGATAGTGGCTATTAAGTGGGTGGTGGGTGGGGAATGAATTTCTTTGTTGGCCGCTTCCCACTCAAGTCGGACATAGTTCGGCCAAGGGTCTCCTGACAAGGAGAGGGACCTCAATGAATCTAGCACATCGCCCAAGGGCGAGTGCTGAAAAATATCCACGGAGGTAAACTCCATGATCGGTGCCCAATCGGATTGGATAGGCACGGACGTAGGCGGTTCGGAGCCTATGGCCGGGGACGAATCCAAGGGTCCGGTAACACTGGTCTCATAGGAGGTGAAGTCAGTATTCAGCTCTATCACCGCTGAGTGTGCGGCCTCTGTGGCGGGGTCCATCCACCCGTCCTCGGACGACACGATCTGCTCCGGATTGAGGTCCTTAGTAGCCACAGGTGTGATCTCCCGAACACCGTCCGATTGCAGAGCTAAGTCATGCTCATCGCGACTATGCGGCGCACCTGACATGGGCTCGAATCCGTCGAAGATCAAGTCTCCGCGGATGTCGGCAGTATAGTTCAAGCTTCCAAACTTGACCTGATGGCCAGGGGCGTAGCTCTCGATCTGCTCCAAATGGCCAAGTGAGTTGGCCCGCAGTACGAAGCCGCCGAATACAAAGATCTGTCCGGGGAGAAAAACCTCACCCTGGATCGCATCGTTGCCGATGATCGAAGGAGCCATCAAGCCTTTACGTGACGGCATAGTGGAACTCTCAATGAAAGCACCAATATCGGTGTCAAAACCGGCGGATCTCGGGTAGGGGGTCCCGAACTGTGCGTCTAAGGCTAATGGTAACAGGAGGCGGGGGACACAATGTTTACCTAGGTTCGGGCCCTCTCGATGGAGGTAATACCCTACTTCCTGCTTGATTGATCTTGATGATATGAGTATTACAAGAGTTGATCTAGCACGAGATCGTAGAGGCTAAACCCTAGAAGCTAGCCTATGATTATGATTGTTCTTGTCCTACGGACTAAACCCTCCAGTTTATATACACACCGGAGGGGGCTAGGGTTACACAGAGTCGGTTACAGAGAAGGAGATCTAGATATCTGAATTACCAAGCTTGCCTTCCACGCAAAGGAGAGTCCCACCCAGACACGGGAAGAAGCCTTCAATCTTGTATCTTCATAGTCCAACAGTCCGGCCAAAGTATATAGTCCGGCTGTTCGAGGACCCCCTAATCTAGGACTCCCTCACTCGCGATACATCAAGATCATATCACCTCAAGAACACGAGAGAGTGATCAAACACATAGCTACTGGTACATACCCTCAGCCCCGAGGGTGAACTACTCCCTCCTCATCATGGAGAGTGCCGGGATGATGAAGATGGCCAGTGGAGAGGCATTCCCCTCTCCGACAGGGTGCCGGAATGGGTCTAGATTGGTTTTCGGTGGCTACGGAGGCTTCTGGCGACGGAACTCCCGATCTATTCTGCTCCCCGATGGTTTTAGCATATATTGGTATATATAGGAGGAAGAAATACGTTAGGGGAGCCACGAGGGGGCCATTAGGGTGGAGGGCGTGCCCAGGGGGGTGGGCGCGCCCCCCTACCACGTTCCTTCCTCGTTGCTTCCCTTACGTACAGCCCAAGTCTTCTGGATTGCTTCCGTTCCAAAAATTAACTCTCCCGAAGGTTTCATTTCGTTTGGACTCCGTTTGATATTCCTTTTCTCTGAAACACTGAAACAAGGGAAAAACAGAAACTGGCACTGGGCTCTAGGTTAATAGGTTCATCCCAAAAATCATATAAAATAGCATATAAATGCATATAAAACATCCAAAGTTGATAATATAATAGCATAGAACAATCAAAATTTATAGATACATTGGAGACGTATCAGACACACATGTGATTTTTCAAACAACTTTGGTGCACTAGAGCATGTGCTTGTAGTTCAAATTTGAATTATGCACATTAAAGACGCATAAACTCAATTAATGTATAAAAAGGCCAAACGAACCCGAAATAATTCCAAAATTTAGCATGGTACTTCTATCAGGTCTAATCTGCCAGTGTAAAGAAATTAAGGCGGGAGAAGGCAGTGCACTCATGTTGTTTCGCACACGGAGGTGACACGTTCCCTCTCGGAACCTCGAGCCTTCTTGAGGGAAGCTCCAGTTTCTAATAAGCTTACGCCAAAGCTTGTCCCAATTCAGCCAAAAAAATTACCGCAACATGTTGGTGCCATGTCATGACACCATCCCAATTTTCATGATTTCCAGGTGTGTTTTGGATTTACAGGAATTTAAAAACCAAGTTTCTCAATCTTTCCGGCCGAGCCACGATGCCCAGATGTTTGAATTTCACTCCCATCTCTTGCATGGGACCTAGAAATTCACCCAAGGACACACATGTGATTTTTCAAACAACTTTGGCACACTGGAGCATGTGCTTGTAGTTAAAATTTGAATTATGCACATTAAATGCCAAGAAACTCAATTAATGTATAAAAAGGCCAAACGAACCCGAAATAAATCTAAAATTTAGCACGGTACTTCTATTTGGTGTAATCTGCCTGTCTAAAAAAATTAAGGCGGGAGAAGGCAGTGTACGCATGTTGTATCGCACAAGGAGGTGACATGTTCCCTCTCGGAAACACAAGCCTTCTTGAGGGAAGCTCCGGTTTGCAAGAAGCTTACACCAAAGCTTGTCCCAATTCGTCCAAAAAAATACCGCAGCATGTTGGTGCCATGGCATGACACCATGCCAAGTTTCATGATTCTCAGGCGTGTTTTGGATTTACAGGAATTAAAAAGACCAAGTTTCTCAATCTTTTCGGCTAATCCATGATACGTCTCCAACGTATCTATAATTTTTGATTGTTCCATGCAATTTTATTATCTGCTTTAGATGTTTAATGGGATTTAATATGCTCTTTTATATTATTTTTGGGACTAACCTATTAACCGGAGGCCCAGTGCCAGTTTCTATTTTTTTTGCCTATTTCAGTGTTTCGCAGAAAAGGAATACCAAACGGAATTAAACCTTCGCAATGATCTTTCTTGGACCGAAAGAAAACCAGGAGACTTGGAAATGAAGTCTGGAACTCCGTGAGGCGGCCACGAGATAAGAGAGCACGCCCCCACCCTCGTGGGCCCCACAGAGCTCCACCGACGTACTTCTTTCGCCTATATATACTCTTATACCCTAGAAACATCAGGGGGAGCCATGAAACCACTTCTCCACCGCCGCAACCTTCTGTACTCGTGAGATCCCATCTTGGGGCCTTTTCCGGCGATCTGCCAAAGGGCGAATCGATCACGGAGGGCTTCTACATCAACACCATAGCCTCTCCGATGAAGCGTGAGTAGTTTACGAGGGACCTTCGGGTCCATAATTATAGCTAGATGGCTTCTTTTCCCTCTTTGATATTCAATACAAAGTTCTCCTTGATGTTCTTGGAGATCTATTCGATGTAATACTCTTTTTGCGGTGTGTTTGCCGAGATCCGATGAATTGTGGGTTTATGAACTTGATTATCTATGAATATTATTTGGTTCTTCTCTGAATTCTTATATCCATGATTTGATATCTGTGCAAGTCTCTTCGAATTATCGGTTTAGTTTGGCCAACTAGATTGATCTTTCTTGCAGTAGGAGAAGTGCTTAGCTTTGGGTTCAATCTTGCGGTGTCCTTTCCCAGTGATAGTAGGGGCAACAAGGCACGTATTGTATTGTTTCCATCGAGAATAAAAAGATGGGGTTTATGTCATCTTGCTTAAATCATTACTCTGTTCTTATGAACTTAACACTCTAGATGCACGCTGATAACCCACAAGTATAGGGGATCGCAACAGTTTTCGAGGGTAGAGTATTCAACCCAAATTTATTGATTCGACACAAGGGGAGCCAAAGAATATTCTCAAGTATTAGCAGCTGAGTTGTCAATTCAACCACACCTGGAAACTTAGTATCTGCAGCAAAGTATTTAGTAGCAAAGTTATATGATAGTAGTGGTAACGATAGCAAAAGGTAATGGTAGCAAAAGTAATGTTTTTGGTATTTTGTACTGATGATAGAAATAGCAACGGAAAATTAAATAAGCAAAGAACAATATATGGAAAGCTCATAGGCAATGGATCAGTGATGGAGAATTATGCAGGATGCGGTTCATCATGTAACAATCCTAACCTAGGGTGACACAGAACTAGCTCCAGTTCATCAATGTAATGTAGGCATGTATTCCGAATATAGTCATACGTTCTTATGGAAAAGAACTTGCATGACATCTTTTGTCCTACCCTCCCATGGCAGCGGGGTCCTAATGGAAACTAAGGGATATTAAGGCCTCATTTTAATAGAGTACCGAAACAAAGCATTAACACATAGTGAATACATGAACTCCTCAAACAACGGTCATCACGTAACAATTGAGGGAGTCCTGGATTAGGGGGTCTCCGGACAGTCGGACTATATCCTTTGGCCGGACTGTTGGACTATGAATATACAAGATTGAAGACTTCGCCCCATGTCCGGATGGGACTCTCCTTGGCATGGAAGGCAAGCTAGGCAATACGGATATCTAGATCTCCTCCCTTGTAACTGACTCTGTGTAACCCTAGCACCCTCCGGTGTCTATATAAACCGGAGGGTTTAGTCCGTAGGACAAGATACAATCATACCATAGGCTAGCTTCTAGGGTTTAGCCTGTACGATCTCGTGGTAGATCAACTCTTGTAATACTCATATAATCAAGAACAATCAAGCAGGACGTATGGTATTACCTCCATCAAGAGGGCCTGAACCTGGGTAAACATCGTGTCCCCTGCCTCCTGTTACCATCCGCCTTAGACGCACAGTTCGCGACCCCCTACCCGAGATCCACCGGTTTTGACACCGACATTGGTGCTTTCGTTGAGAGTTCCACTATGTCGTCACCATAAGGCTTGATGGATCCTTCGATCATCGCTAGCAATGCAGTCCAGGGTGAGGTTTTCCTCCCCGGATAGATCTTTGTATTCGGCGGCTTCGCACTACGGGCCAATTCTCTTGGCCATATGGAGTAGATCGAGAGCTACGCCCCTGGCCATCAGGTCAGATTTGGAAACTTAAACTGCACTACCGACGTCTGCGGAGACTTGATCTTCGACGGATTCGAGCCCGTGTCAGGTGCGCCGCACAGTCACGACGAGCACGATGTAACTCTACCGTCAGACAGTGTTCGGGAGATCGCATCTGCAACTACTCGGACCGTTGATCTGGAGCAAATCGCGCCATCCGAGAGCGGAGGGATAGACCCCGCCATGGAGACCGCACTCTCAGTGGAGATGGAGCCGGATACTGACTTCACCCCTTATGAGAGCCGTGTCGCCGAACCACTAGATTCACCTTCGGCCATGGACTCTGAGCCACTTACATCCGTGCCCGTCGAATCCGATTGGGCGCCGATCATGGAGTTCACCTCTGCGGATATCTTTCAGCACTCGTCCTTCGGTGATGTGCTAAATTCATTGAGGTCCCTCTCCCTGTCAGGAGAACCTTGGCCGAACTATGTCCGACTAGAATGGGATGCGGACGACGAAGAAATTCGTTGCCCACCCACCACCCACTTAGTAGCCACTGTCGATGATTTAACCGACATGCTCGACTTCGACTCTGAAGACATCGACGGTATGGACGACGATGCAGGAGACGAGCAGGAACCACCGCCCACAGGGCGCTGGATCGCTACCTCATCATACGACATATATATGGTGGACACCCCTAAAGAAGGCAATGGCGACGAGACAGCGGAGGATGACGCCTCCAGGAAGCAACCCAAGCGCTGACGTCAGCGGCGTCGCTCTAAGTCCCGCCACAGCAAAAGTAGTGATACCGACACAGGAGATAATAACACTCCAGATAGTTCCGAAGACAACCACAATCCCCTCCAGCACGATGTAGAGCCGGAGGATGAACAAGCCAGCCCTCCAGAGCAGGTAGCAGATGGAAAACTAGAGGAGGAAAATTACCCGCCTCTCTCCGAAGAATTTATCGTGCCTGAGGACCCCGTCAAACAGGAGTGCTTCAAGCGCTGGCTTATGGCCACAGCGAATAGTCTGAAGAAAAAGCAACAACAGCTTCAAGCTGATCAAGACTTGCTAGCAGACAGATGGACCGAAGTCCTTGCGGCCGAGGAATACGAACTCGAGCGCCCCTCCAAGAGTTACCCAAAACGAAGGTTGCTACCTCACCTCGAGGAGGAAGCATTGAAACCCCGTGCACCCGTGTGCGATGCGGCTGACCGGCCACTACGTGGCCAAGCCAAAGAGGCGTTTCAGCCTGAAGTTCAGCCTGCACCCTGCCACCACTCAATCGAAAATACCAAGGCTGGGGCAACACATGGGACCTGCAAGACGTATTGGACAGTAAGGAAAAACTTGCAAGGTCAATATACGGGTCACGGGCATGCGTGCCAACATGGGACGATGATCGTCGCGATGAATACGCCAAAAGCAAATCCGGCTGGGCCGAATACAAGAGACAAGACTCATATGAACTGCGTCAGGATATAGCCCGGCACAGAGGCGCCGCACACCACCTATGCTTAACTGATGAAGTTATGGATCACGAATTCCCGGAGGGTTTCAAACCCGTATATATCGAATTATATGATGGTACAACAGATCCCGCCGTATGGATTGAGGATTTCCTCCTTCACATCCACATGGCTCGCGGTGATGATCTACACACCATCAAGTACCTCCCACTAAAACTCAAAGGACCAGCTTGGCATTGGCTGAATTGCTTGCCATTAGACTCCGTCGGTAGTTGGGAGGATCTGGAAGACGCATTCTTGACAACTTCCAGGGCACTTATGTGCGACCACCGGATGCTGATGACTTGAGCCATATAACTCAGCAGCCAGGGGAATCGGCCATACAATTCTTGTCAGGACCCCGATTCCAAGTCACACCGATCTAGCCGGTAACACCTCATATCACTTTGCGGCCTCACGAACGGTATCCCATGGGTGTCGCCTTACCATGGCCCGGGACCATTTGCACCTTTTGGCTCACGTATATGATAGTGTCGCTAGCATCCATATGACAGAGAACCCGGGCCGACATGGCTAGTCGTGAACCCAAAGCGGCACAGTCCTATGGAGACAGGCATACATGTATCACATCGAGCATGTCGGTCATCAGCGAGTGATTCCGGGCTGTAGCACTGGGCTAACAGGACTCTGGCGGACCCGGGCTGTAGCAGGCTAGGCAGGACTCCGGAAATCACCGCGTGACATTTCCCTGAAGGGACAGACATAGGAACGAAGTGAAACACATGCCAGCTAGTCAAGTGTCCTGAACAGTAGTGCTGGGCTAGCAGGACTCCGGTGAACCGGGCTGTAGCGGACTACTATGGCTCGAGGAACACTAGACTACATTTCCCCATAAGAAAGGCTGCCAAGGATAAACAACTAGATTGTCGGATCCCACTCATACCAAGCATTTCAATCATACACACAATATGCCCGATATGAGTACATACAACATGGCATCACAACAAAACTCTACAACTCAAGTACTTTATTTAAAGGCTCCAGAGAGCCATACATAACATGTTCATACAGATAGGGGTCACATGACCCAACACTCAAGTCATACAATCATACAAGCACATGCGGAAGCAACTAGTCTGAGTACAGACTCTAGAAAGAAAGAAGGTTTCTCGAAGCCTGTCTATCTACATAAGGCCCTCCATGGCCAGGATCACCACCTGGGTGGCTAGTCACTCGTCGACGTCAAGGTCTACGTAGAACCCATCGGAGTGGGCGGTGTCGTCTGAAACAGTAATTAAGCAAACATGAGTACAAAGGTACTCAGCAAGTCTTACATCAGAACCTACTATACATGCTTATTCTCAAGAAGGTGGTGGGGTAATGCAGCAAGCCAGCTTTGACTCTTGGCTAAGCTATCCTATGGAACTTCACCAGTAAAATAGTTTTCGCACACGAGTCCACTACTCACCAACACAATACTCCACCGTGGATCCTCCCTCGTCACCCTATGAGAGGGCCATCCTCGGCACTCACGCTTATCTTGAGTCTTTTATTAGTATCCATTGACTTGTCTATGAACTGTATAGGCAACCAAGTAGTCCTTTACCGTGGACGCGGCTATTCGAATAGTTTTATACCCTGCAGGGGTGTACTTCTTCATACACGCTTTCACCACTTACCGCCGCTTACATGACATGTACTCGGCAACCATCAAGCAGAAGCCCAGCGAGGGTGTTGGCCACGGCCTACCTAAACACTTAAGTCTCTAGTCCAGGTTTATCGCCTATCCAGGTTCCATCCGCAGGGAGTCCGGCCGAGGTTTCCACATACGGCCCGGAACGATGTGAACAGGGTCCCGAGACGCCAATCGGGCGCCCGACATACCCGGCCACGGTGTATCTACCGCAACATAGCCCACCCCTAGGGTCAGCGCTACGCACGGCCGCCAACACATAACCTACAAACACCAGAAACTATTTGCAACTCCTGGACAGAGTACTAAGGTGATTAAGAAGCCGAGAGGGTCCATTGGTATCGGGCCCAATGTACGATAGTAACTGCATCTTAAATCACACATACAGATCTCAGTTCTTAGGGACGGCCTCAATAAAACAACCCACCATGTACTCCTACATGGCCTCTCATCGATACCTTTACCAAAACAATGTTCAACACATCCCACACATTACCGACATAAGCATTTCACTCTAGCCCATCACCCAGATGAAGCAGGCCTGACACAACTCTAAGCATAGCAGGCATAGCAAGGTAGGAATCACATACATGGCTCAATCAACTCCTACACATGCTAGTGGGTTTCATCCAGTTACTGTGGCAATGACAGGTCATGCAAAGGATAAGGGTTCAACTACCGTAGCACACAGCAGTTTGAATCGCGTTGTCTTAATGCAGTAAACAAGAGCAGAAGCGAGAGCATGGGTTTGTATCGGAATTATCAATGATTGCTTGCCTGATGGAGTGGTAGTGGGATACTGCCCTTCAGTTGGATACTCGTGAATATCCTCGGAGGCAGAACCTACCACGAAGAACCTACCACGAAGAACACATCAGAACCTACCACGACGATATGCAACAATATGATGCATGCTATGACATGGCAATATGAATGTGTCTTGGCCTAATGCAAGTTATAATAGAGAGGAATGAACTCATTTGAATCAAAGATTCAAATATTAGCTCATTAAACATGGCCTTAATAGTGCATTTCCTTATTCTGCTTAAACAGCAAGGTAAACTTGTTTTGTCATGCATGAAACCATTACAGATGGATAGATTGAATTTTTCTGATCATTTTTCATATATAATTCTTTGCATTTGGAGCTATGGTTGATTTTCTATGATTTTTAGAAGTTTGAACTATTTTCTGGAATTTCCTGTATAAAAATAAATCCAGAAAATGTATTACTGCGTCAGCATTATGTCATGCTGACCTCAGCAGGTCAAAGGCGCCAGCCCAGGTCAAACCTGACTGGTGGGCCCCTTCTGTCAGCCTCTTAGTGCACTAACTACGTTTAGTTAGCCTAATTACTGGGCAGGGCCCACTAGTCAGTGACTATACTAGTTAAACTAACTAATTTTAGTTAGAAACTAATCTGGATAATTAGCAGAGGGGGGGCCCACTTGTCATTGACTCAAAGGAATCAACCTGGGCCCACCCAGGGGTCAAACTGGGTCAACTCGCCGGCGGCGCGACGCCGGCGAGGCCCGAGACGGCGGCGCGGCTTGGAAAACGCCCTCCGGCGACCAAATCGACTACGGAGACCACCCGTGCGAAGCCCAGGCTCTCGCGCATCCAATGGAGCAAGTATGAGGAGCTGGGGTGGAGCGAGCTCGCCGGAATCGAGCTCGTGGCGGCGGCCGGAGTTCGAGCGAGGTCGGTTTCGACGCTACGGTGCACGGGAGGAAGAGCTGGTGGTGGCTACAGGTTCCTGGTGCTGCACTGAGCATGGTGAGGCGCTCCGTTGTGAGCTTGCACGGCTGTGGCCATGGCTGCGCCATGGCCGGTGGCGAGAAGCTCTCGGCCGCGGTGGAAATGGAGCTAGGGGACGAGCGTGAGCACGAGAGAAGAGGGGAAAGGAAGAGGAGCTCACAGCGGGGTCGGAGAGGGGGTCAGCGGGCTCGGGGACGGGCTAGAAAAGAGGTGCGGTCGTCGGTGATCTCGGATGCCCGAGGTTGAAGACGAGGGCGAAGGCGGCGTTGCAGGGCTTCCGGTGAAGCGTGGCTCGGTGGGGAGGTCGAGGGAGTCGAGGCGGAGCTGATGGGCTCGTCGGAGGGGCGAGGGGAGGTCTCTGGCGGCGACTACGGCGATCGGCAGCGAGGGACACGCTCGGCCATCGCGGGAGAGGATGACGGAGACGAGGGGGAGAGTGAGAGACGATGAGAGGGAGACGTGGGGGTCGCGTGGCGTCCTCTGGGCGTCTCCCGGCGTCGGCAGAAGTAGGAGGTGGCCGGCGCGTGGCCGGCGCGCGGCGAGCACGCGCCCCTGCCTCCTGGCGCGAGGTAGGGGGTGACTGGCCGAGCCAGTAGGCTGGGCCGAGCCAGGTTAGGCCCAGGTGGGCTTCTTTCTCCTTTTTTTTGATTTAGTTTCTGTTTTCTATTAAACTGCAAATGTTTAGCTTTATTTAAAATACTAGAACATTTCCAAAAATCCTGAAAATAAATGTGGCCTCTGTTTGGAAATAACAGATTATTTCCAACAGGTAACATTTACTCCCAGAATTATTTGAGCATTTAAATTATTTTATGGCATTTAAATGCCCAAATTCAAATACTTATGATTTAATTCAATGACCTTCTGTTGACCTAGAAAATTGTGCACCAATTTTGCTAGAGGTTCTAACCTAAGACAAAGAGGGTGAACATTTTAGAAGGGCATTTCAGGTTCATTGAAATTATTTTTAGTAAACCCTAGTTGATTTCAAAATGGTGCTGGGGGTTCTGCCTTCCCCATTTCAAGTTTCTGATGAAAAGTAAACATGATGCACACTCTAATGCATGGACTAGCTAGGGTGTGACAACTCACCCCCACTCAAAAGAATCTCGTCCCGAGATTTAGGATCCTCTGGAAAGAAGGTGGGGTACTCGAGTCGAAGACGATCCTCCCTTTCCCAAGTGGCTTCTTCCTCGGAATGGTGTGACCATTGAATCTTGAGAAACTTGATATCATGACGTCGAGTGGTACGCTCGGCTTGATCAAGGATACGAACGGGATATTCCCGATAAGAGAGGTTATCTTGTAGATCAAGCGTTTCGTGGTCCACTCCACGGATAGGATCCACGAAGCAACGCCTGAGTTGTCAAACGTGGAAGACATCATGAACTCTGGAAAGATGCGGAGGTAGTTCCAATTGGTAGGCAACTTCTCCTCGTTTGGCAAGAATGCGAAAAGGTCCGATGTAACGAGGGGCCAATTTGCCTTTGATACCGAAACGATGGGTTCCCTTTAATGGAGTAACCCGAAGGTAAGCCTTCTCGTCGACTTCATAAGTCATAGGCTTATGTTTACGATCATATTGACTCTTTTGACGAGATTGGGCTGTTTTCAATTTCTCACGAATAACGCGAACCTGCTCTTCTGCTTCCTGAATCATATCCGGGCCAAAGAGTTGTCTTTCCCCGGTTTCTGACCAGTTAAGAGGCGTTCGACATTTTCGTCCATAGAGAACTTCGAAAGGAGCTTTCCCCAAACTAGCTTGATAACTATTGTTATAAGCAAACTCCGCGAATGGAAGGCATTTCTCCCAACTCATTCTGAATGAGATAACAGAAGCTCGGAGCATATCTTCCAGAATTTGATTGACTCGCTCTACTTGACCACTTGATTGAGGGTGGAAAGCGGTGCTGAAAGAGAGACGAGTTCCCATAGCATTTTGGAAACTTTCCCAAAATCGAGAGGTGAAGAGACTCCCACGGTCTGAGTTAATTTCCAATGGAACACCATGAAGGGACACTATTCGGGAGATGTATAAATCGGCTAGCTGGCTAGCGGTGATACTCTCATGAACAGGTAGAAAGTGGGCTACTTTGGAAAGTCGGTCGATCACGACGAAGATGGCATTATTCCCTCTCTTGGTCCTGGGAAACCCAGTGATGAAATCCATACTGATTTTATCCCATTTCCATTCGGGAATAGCCAAAGGTTGAAGGGTGCCAGCAGGCCGTTGGTGCTCTGCTTTAACATGACGACAAACGTCGCAATTAGCAATGTATTGAGCGATTTTTCTCTTCATCCTAGTCCACCAAAACCTCTGGCGTAGGTCTTGATATATTTTAGTACTACCGGGATGAATGGTGAGAGGGGATTCATGAGCTTCCTTAAGGATCAGCCGCCTCAGGTTTCGTGCCTTTGGAATCACTAGGCGATTCCTAAAGTATACGACACCTTGATCATCAATGGAGAAACAATTCGCGACTCCTTTCTTAATGTTTCTCTTAATACGGGAGATTCCCGGATCTACCATCTGTGCCTTGATGATCTGATCCGTAAGGGTAGGTTTCGCCACCAGGGTGGATAGGAATTCGTGAGGAACAATGTGAAGATTTAGCTTACGAAACATCAGGGTGTTACAATAGGACTTACGGCTTAGCGCATCAGCCATGACATTGGCTTTGCCCGGGGTGTAAGTTATTCCTAAATCGTAATCCGAGATCAACTCAACCCAACATCTTTGCCTGAGATTCAAATCTGGTTGGGTGAAGATATATTTCAAACTTTGGTGATCGGTGAAGATCTCGCAACGGTTACCGAGAAGGTAATGTCGCCAAGTTTTAAGTGCATGGACTACAGCTGCAAGCTCTAGATCATGTGTAGGATAATTTTCCTCATGTGGGTGTAATTGCCGTGAAGCATAGGCAATTACATGACGATCTTGCATGAGTATGCAACCTAGTCCTTGTCGCGAGGCGTCGCAATAGATAATAAAGTCCTTGGAGAAATCTGGTGGTACCAGTACGGGAGCAGATGTCAGGCGTCTTTTCAGTTCCTGAAATCTGAACTCGCACTATGGAGTCCACTCGAACTTTTTATCTTTCTTGAGGAGTTCAGTTAGAGGTTTAGCAGCCTTGGAGAAATTCTCGACGAAGCGGCGGCAATAGCTCGCTAAGCCAAGGAAACTCCGAATTTGCTTAACCGTCTCAGGTGGAGTCCAATCAAGGACGGCTTGAACTCGCTCGGGATTGACAGCAATACCCTTGCCAGAGATTACATGGCCTAGATAGGCCACTTCTGGCAACCAAAATTCACACTTGGAGAATTTGGCGTAAAGGCGATGCTCTCGAAGTTTCATCAATACCAGCCTTAGATGTTCGGCATGTTCCTCTTCATTCTTGGAGTAGATGAGTATGTCATCGAGGTATACTACGACGAATTTATCCAAGTACTCCATGAAAACCGAGTTCATTAACCGCGAGAAGGTGGCTGGGGCATTGGTTAAACCGAAGGACATGACGGTGTACTCGTATTGGCCATAACGAGTAACAAAGGCCGTTTTGGGAATGTCCCCGTTTCTGATTTTGATTTGATGGTAGCCCAACCTCAAATACATCTTGGAAAAGACTGAGGATCCAGCGAGCTGATCATACAGATCATTGATCCTGGGAAGAGGATATTTGTTCTTGATGGTGACCAGGTTGACAGGGCGGTAGTCCACAACCATTCGATCCGTTCCATCCTTCTTCTTGAGGAAGAGGATGGGGCAAGCCCAAGGAGAGGAACTAGGACGGATGAAACCCTTTTTCAAGGACTCATCGAGTTGGTTCTTAAGCTCGGCTAGTTCTAAGGGTGCCATCTTGTAGGGTCTTCTAGAAATTGGAACGGTTCCTAGTACAAGGTCTATCACAAACTCAACATCCCTGTGAGGTGGAACACCTGGCAGTTCTTCTGGAAAGACATCCGGAAAGTCTCACACTACCGGAACATCCTCAAGGTCTGGAAGGGGGTTGGCATTTAGGGAGTAAAGTTGGTGCTTGGCCACTCGAGCTAAGACATTGACTGTCTTGCCCGATGGGTGAGTAAGTTGAACGGTTCTAGTGCCACAGTCGATCTTAGCATAATGGGCTGACATCCAGTCCATACCCAAGATGATGTTTATGTCCGAGGACTTAAGAGCTATTAAGGATGCAAGGAAGACAAGTCTGTCGACACAAATTTCGTTCCCATGGCTTACTCTAGAAGTTTGCCATCTAGAGCCAGGGGTTTGAATTTCCATGGTAGAGGGCATGTCACAGAATGTCGTGTTGTGCAATCGAGCATAGTTCTCGGATATGAATGAATGAGATGCTCCAGTATCGAAAAGAACAGATGCCGGATGGCAGTTAACAAGGAGCGTACCAAGGACGACGTTGGGATCCTCATGAGCCTCCTCGGCTGAAACATAGTTGACATGGCCACGTGCAGTGGTGGCCGGCTTGGCGTAGAATGTTTTTCCCGCGGGCTTACCACGACCAACGGACTTTCCAGTTTGATTGGGGTTGTTGTTCTGGGGACACTCTCGGCTATAGTGACCCGGCTCTCCACACTTAAAGCATGTCACCACATTGGGGCGTGGAGCAGCATTAGCAGCGGGGCCACCATAGGGCTTGGGCGGTGCAAATTGCTGGTTGGGACGAGGCGCCTCAAAGGATGGCCTCGGGATGAATCTGGGTGGCAGTGCCGTGCTTGGCATCCACACCCGGCGCTTCTGAGGTCCAGAGCCGGATGAAGAGCCAAAGTCACGGGAGTGCTTGGGTGAAGCATCATAATCAGTCTGGCCTGTCTCAGCACTGATGGCTTTATTAACCAACTTCTGAAAGGAAGTGCACTCGTGCAGACGAAGATCGCGGCGAAGCTCAGGGCTAAGTCCCTTGCGGAACCTTGCCTGCTTCTTAGCGTCAGTAGATACCTCTTCAGGGGCATAGCGTGCCAGATTCCCAAATTCACGACTATAGGCATCCAAAGTCAGTCTTCCTTGGGTGAAGTTGCAGAACTCCTCCCTCTTGCGACCCATGAGACCTTCCGGAATGTGATGCTCATGGAAAGCCTCACTGAATTCAGCCCAGGTAGTGATTTGGCCGACCGGGCGCATAGCTTCGAAGTTTTCCCACCAAAGGCTAGCAGGGCCTTCGAGGTGATAGGCAGCATAGGTAACCTTGTCGGCTTCGGCTATTTTGGCAGAACGTAGCTTGTGGGTGATGCTGCGAAGCCAGTCATCCGCGTCAAGGGGTTCGACGGAATGGTTAAACTTTGGTGGGTACAGCTTGATAAAGTCATTGATAGACACCAGGTCATTTCGCGGGTGGCGTGTAGTGTTCTGCTCAATCCGCTCCAGCAGGCGGTTAGTCTCTCGCTTGTTTCTTTCCGCTTCCAGCATTACTTCGGCCAGAGAAGGCGGGTGAGGCAGATTTTCACCCCTAGCTGCACTGGCTTCCCCCTGCTCCGAGGCAGCAGGGTTGCTGCGGGTGTTGACCATCCTAGGAGAAAACAAGACAATGGTTTAGATAAGGATGGCTCAAACTTAGCAAGGGAGTGCAGAATGTAATGGATAACACGGAATGCAGAGATGTTCATCCGTATGTCATGGTAATATAAAACTGCCATATATATACCAACGGTCATACACATCATACATAGTTTAGTACAAGCCCAGGCTACAGTACAACTATGATGAAAGACGTTACATCTCATCGAAGGCATTCCCAGCTCCTATACATTATTTGTCTACACCTCCGGATTTGATTACACGCAAAGTCATATTCCACAAGTCTCGCAGGACAGTGGAGATACAACTACTACAATACTAATGGTACTACTACTAACTCAGACAGCTTCGTAGTAGTTCTCATAGAAGTCACCTCCATAGCCTGGAAGTTCAACGTGACCATCCGGGAACAGACAGTCCTAAGGAGCCTGTGGACCATAGGGGCTAGGATCAGGTCTTGGACCAACAAACAGTGGCCTGCGGGGACCACGGGGTGGGGTGATGCCTCCCACATCACGCCAATCCACCATGTCCGGCAGAGCTGATCTCACAGGATACAGATCCCTTGTATCCATCCATCCAGCTTGCACCGCAGGTGCAAACCGAGTCAATGTCGCCCAATGATCAGCACGGGTATTGAAAAGCTCCAGCCTCAAGGCCCGATTCTCTCAGTCCTTATCTTCGAGCATCTCGACAGTGGTACGAGTTAATGAGTCCTCCTGAGTGGAGTCAGCATAGATAGCCTGGAGATAACCTTGCGCTCCCGAAAGTGAAGCTGGCATGTAACGGAAGTCGGTGTTCCGAAGCAGGCCAGTCCGGACTCGCAAGATGGTCATCATGGAATAGGCAGCATCCTGCACAGCCATCTCAACAGTAACCCCGAGTCCATAGGAACAGTGAAGGGGCTCGGTAGATCCAGGATAAGAAGGAAATATCCTGACGGTACAGAGATATTGGCTTTGATTAAAGTCGCAAAACTGCTCTTCAACGGTGTATTCGGGATACCAACGGTAACCTGTCTCGATCATGACCCAGACTAACATACCAGTATGACCGGGCACGTCGAGGCACCGGGTCAGGCGAACCACTTGGTTTTGAACACGGTTGGCCATCTGAAAGCACAACCACAATGCAAAGACATCAGAATTTCTAGGGAAAATTGGACAGCATAACAGCTGTAAATCCTCAGAAAAAGATTTGAGACATCCATAATAGTTCGCAATACCACTCAACAACATCATATCAAGGATCTCATCCAATTAGCAACATACTAAGAATAGTAGAAACTGAACTGGGACTTGTGACAACAATCCTATAAGCTACTACGGATTAGTAACACGTGAACCTGATAGAAGGAGAGAGCCTATTCCTTAACCCACGTTGAATGAGAAGAGAATGATTCAGATCAGAGGCATAGGGTAAAGGAGTAAAAGAGCCTTACGTTCCCTTCCACAATCAATTCCCCTACATATAACTAAAGCATTTCTAGACTCGACATCGACCAGTTTGGCTCAACGAACCTACAGGCAGTCCGGCTCTGATGCCAAGGCTGTCAGGACCCCGATTCCAAGTCACACCGATCTAGCCGGTAACACCTCATATCACTTTGCGGCCTCACGCACGGTATCCCACGGGTGTCGCCTTACCATGGCCCGGGACCGTTTGCGCCTTTTCGCTCACGTATATGATAGTGTCGCTAGCATCCATATGACAGAGAACCCGGGCCGACATGGCTAGTCGTGAACCCAAAGCGGCACAGACCTATGGAGACAGGCATACATGTATCACATCGAGCATGTCGGTCATCAGCGAGTTATTCCGGGCTGTAGCACTGGGCTAACAGGACTCCGGGGGACCCGGGCTGTAGCAGGCTAGGCAGGACTCCGGAAATCACCGCGTGACATTTCCCCGAAGGGACAGACATAGGAACAAAGTGAAACACATGCCGGTCAGTCAAGTGTCCTGAACAGTAGTGCTGGGCTAGCAGGACTCCGGTGAACCGGGCTGTAGCGGACTACTATGGCTCGAGGAACACTAGACTACATTTCCCCATAAGAAAGGCTGCCAAGGATAAACAACTAGATTGTCGGATCCCACTCATACCAAGCATTTCAATCATACACACAATATGCCCGATATGAGTACATACAACATGGCATCACAACAAAACTCTACAACTCAAGTACTTTATTTAAAGGCTCCAGAGAGCCATACATAACATGTTCATACAGATAGGGGTCACATGACCCAACACTCAAGTCATACAATCATACAAGCACATGCGGAAGCAACTAGTCTGAGTACAGACTCTAGAAAGAAAGAAGGTTTCTCGAAGCCTGTCTATCTACATAAGGCCCTCCATGGCCAGGATCACCACCTGGGTGGCTAGTCACTCGTCGACGTCAAGGTCTACGTAGAACCCATCGGAGTGGGCGGTGTCGTCTAAAACAGTAATTAAGCAAACATGAGTACAAAGGTACTCAGCAAGTCTTACATCAGAACCTACTATACATGCTTATTCTCAAGAAGGTGGTGGGGTTAATGCAGCAAGCCAGCTTTGACTCTTGGCTAAGCTATCCTATGGAACTTCACCAGTAAAATAGTTTTCGCACACGAGTCCACTACTCACCAACACAACACTCCACCATCGATCCTCCCTCGTCACCCTACGAGAGGGCCATCCTCGGTACTCACGCTTATCTTGAGTCTTTTATTAGTATCCATTGACTTGTCTATGAACTGTATAGGCAACCAAGTAGTCCTTTACCGCGGACGCGGCTATTCGAATAGTTTTATACCCTGCAGGGGTGTACTTCTTCATACACGCTTTCACCACTTACCGCCGCTTACACGACATGTACTCGGCAACCTTCAAGCGAAAGCCCAGCGAGGGTGTTGGCCACGGCCTACCTAAACACTTAAGTCTCTAGTCCAGGTTTATCGCCTATCCAGGTTCCATCCAGAGGGAGTCCGGCCGAGGTTTCCACATACGGCCCCGAACGATGTGAAGAGGGTGCCGAGACGCCAATCGGGTGCCCGGCATACCCGGCCACGGTGTATCTACCGCAACATAGCCCACCCCTAGGGTCAGCGCTACGCACGGCCGCCAACACATAACCTACAAACACCAGAAACTATTTGCAACTCCTCGACAGAGTACTAAGGTGATTAAGAAGCCGAGAGGGTCCATTGGTATCGGGCCCAATGTACGGTAGTAACTGCATCTTAAATCACACATACAGATCTCAGTTCTTAGGGACGGCCTCAATGAAACAACCCACCATGTACTCCTACATGGCCTCTCATCGATAACTTTACCAAAACAATGTTCAACACATCCCTCACATTACCGACATAAGCATTTCACTCTAGCCCATCACCCAGATGAACCAGACCTGACACAACTCTAAGCATAGCAGGCATAGCAAGGTAGGAATCACATACATGGCTCAATCAACTCCTACACATGCTAGTGGGTTTCATCCAGTTACTGTGGCAATGACAGGTCATGCAAAGGATAAGGGTTCAACTACCGTAGCACACAGCAGTTTGAATCGCGTTGTCTTAATGCAGTAAACAAGAGCAGAAGCGAGAGCATGGGTTTGTATCGGAATGATCAATGATTGCTTGCCTGATGGAGTGGTAGTGGGATACTGCCCTTCAGTTGGATACTCGTGATTATCCTCGGAGGCAGAACCTACCACGAAGAACACATCGGAGCACAATCAACACATGACGATATGCAACAATATGATGCATGCTATGACATGGCAATATGAATGTGTCTTGGCCTAATGCAAGTTATAATAGAGAGGAATGAACTCATTTGAATCAAAGATTCAAATATTAGCTCATTAAACATGGCCTTAATAGTGCATTTCCTTATTCTGCTTAAACAGCAAGGTAAACTTGTTTTGTCATGCATGAAACCATTACAGATGGATAGATTGAATTTTTCCGATCATTTTTCATATATAATTCTTTGCATTTGGAGCTATGGTTGATTTTCTATGATTTTTAGAAGTTTGAACTATTTTCTGGAATTTCCTGTATAAAAATAAATCCAGAAAATGTATTACCGCGTCAGCATTATGTCATGCTGACCTCAGCAGGTCAAAGGCGCCAGCCCAGGTCAAACCTGACTGGTGGGCCCCTTCTGTCAGCCTCTTAGTGCACTAACTACGTTTAGTTAGCCTAATTACTGGGCAGGGCCCACTAGTCAGTGACTATACTAATTAAACTAACTAATTTTAGTTAGAAACTAATCTGGATAATTAGCAGAGGGGGGGTCCACTTGTCATTGACTCAAAGGAATCATCCTGGGCCCACCCAGGGGTCAAACTGGGTCAACTCGCCGGCGGCTCGATGCCGGCGAGGCCCGAGACAGCGGCGCGGCTCGGAAAACGCCCTCCGGCGACCAAATCGACTACGGAGACCACCCGTGCGAAGCCCAGGCTCTCGCGCATCCAATGGAGCAAGTATGAGGAGCTGGGGTGGAGCGAGCTCGCCGAAATCGAGCTCGTGGCGGCGGCCGGAGTTCGGGCGAGGTCGGTTTCGATACTACGATGCTCGGGAGGAAGAGCTGGTGGTGGCTACGGGTTCCTGGTGCTGCACTGAGCACAGTGAGGCGCTCCGTTGTGAGCTTGCACGGCTGTGGCCACGGCTGCGCCATGGCCGGCGGCGAGAAGCTCTTGGCCGCCGTGGAAAATGGAGCTAGGGGACAAGCGCGAGCACGAGAGAAGAGGGGAAAGGAAGAGGAGCTCACAGCGGGGTCGGAGAGGGGGTCAGCGGGCTTGGGGACGGGCTGGAGAAGAGGTGCGGTCGCCGGCGATCTCGGATGCCCGAGGTTGAAGACGAGGGCGAAGGCGGCGTTGCAGGGCTTTCGGCGAAGCGTGGCTCGGTAGGGAGGTCGAGGGAGTCGAGGCGGAGCTGATGGGCTTGTCGGAGGGGCGAGGGGAGGTCTCTGGCGGCGACTACGGCGATCGGCGGCGAGGGACACGCTCGGCCATCGCGGGAGAGGATGAGGGAGACGAGGGGGAGAGTGAGAGAGGAAGAGAGGGAGACGTGGGGGTCACGTGGCGTCCTCTGGGCATCTCCCGGCGTCGGCAGAAGCAGGAGCTGGCCGGCGCGTGGCCGGTGCGCGGCGAGCACGCGCCCCTGCCTCCTGGCGCGAGGTAGGGGGTGACTGGCCGAGCCAGTAGGCTGGGCCGAGCCAGGTAAGGCCCAGCTGGGCTTCTTTCTCCTTTTTTTTGATTTAGTTTCTATTTTCTATTAAACTGCAACTGTTTAGCTTTATTTAAAATACTATAACATTTCCAAAAATCCTGAAAATAAATGTGGCCTCTGTTTAGATTATTTCCATCAGGAAACATTTACTCCCAGAATTATTTGAGCATTTAAATTATTTTATAGCATTTAAATGCCCAAATTCAAATACTTATGATTTAATTCAATGACCTTCTGTTGACCTAGAAAATTGTGCACCAATTTTGCCAGAGGTTCTAACCTAAGACAAAGAGGGTGAACATTTTAGAAGGGCATTTCAGGTTCATTGAAATTATTTTTAGTAAACCCTAGTTGATTTCAAAAGGGTGCTGGGGGTTCTGCCTTCCCCATTTCAAGTTTCTGATGCAAAGTAAACATGATGCACACTCTAATGCATGGACTAGCTAGGGTGTGACAATTCTGGACTCGGTTCCTTACTAAGAAAAACCAAATTGTCGACTGTCCGGACACAAAGGCCCTCGCGGCATTCAAGAAGAACATCCGTGACGACTGGCTTGCCCGCCACCTTGGCCAGGAGAAGCCGAAGTCTATGGCAGCCCCCATGACACTCATGACCCGCTTTTGCGCGGGCGAGGATAGCTGGCTGGCCCGCAGCAATAACACATCGAGGAATCCGGGCACTTTGGATACCAAAGATGCCGACGGCAGACAACGTCGTAACACACCAAAGCGCTGCAATAACGGTGATAACACCAAGGATACGACAATCAATGTTGGATTCAGAGGCTCTAGATCCGGTCAGTGATAAAAGCCATTTAAAAGAAGTACTCCGAATCTGTCTAGTTTGGACCGCATACTGGATCGCTCGTGTCAAATCCACGGCACACCCGACAAGCTAGCCAATGACACCAACAGAGAATGCTGGGTGTTCAAGTAGGCCGGCAAGTTAAATGCCAAAAACAAGGACAAGGGGCTGCATAGTGATGACGAGGAGGAGCCCCGGCCGCCGAACACGGGATTACAGAAGGGGTTCCCCCAACAAGTGAAGACAGTGAACATGATATACGCAACCCACATTCCCATGAGGGAGCGGAAGCGCGCACTAAGGGACGTCTATGCGATGGAGCCCGTCGCCCCAAAGTTCAACCCATGGTCTGCTTGCCCGATCACCTTTGATCGCAGGGATCACCCCACTAGTATCCGTCATGGCGGATCCGCCGCACTGGTCCTAGACCCCATCATCGACGGATTTCATCTCACTCGAGTCCTTATGGACGGCGGCAGCAGCCTGAACCTGCTCTATCAGGATACAGTGCGAAAAATGGGTATCGATCCCATGAGGATCAAACCCACCAAAACCACCTTTAAGAGCGTCATCCTAGGTGTAGAGGCCCATTGCACGGGCTCAATCTCATTGGAAGTAGTCTTCAGATCACCGGACAACTTCTGAAGCGAGGAGTTAATCTTCGACATCGTCCCGTTTCATAGTGGCTATCATGCACTGCTCGGACGAACTACATTTGCAAAATTCAATGCAGTACTGCATTATGCATACCTAAAGCTCAAGATGCCAGGACCTCGGGGGGTCATAACAGCGAATGGAAACACAAAACGCTCGCTCCGCACGGAAGAGCACACTGCGGCCCTCACAGCAGAAGCACAAAGCAACCTTTCAAGGCAAACCACTAATTTGGCGATACAACCCCCGAACACCTTCAAGCGTGTCCGGAGTAAACTGCAACAGGATCGCCTGGCACGTTCAGAGCTCGCCTAGCAATTCGGCCCCCGTCCCAGTCCCAGTCAAGTGACGAAATCCGTGTCGTGCGTACATAATTACGCACTGTAAATACCATGGACATAGGCGGGGGCACGATCAAGGCATGTCCCGCAATGCAGCTTAACCGCCCTAGGGGCTGTATATCTTTATCATTTCTTTTCTCTTTCAAGGCCTAACTCTCTGGAAGCCCTTTCCGGCAGTATGATTGCCGGACACATTATGGGAAGGAACAACCAAGGCGGCCAGAAACTAAGATGTACACGGGAACCCCCAGGTGGTCTCTAATAATAATACCCGCTCTCTACTATCCATACGCAGCTTGCCCTTGGATAGGACATTTCGAATAGTCCTACTTTCTGCTTATTGCACTACCTGTACCTGTACGCTTTGACGTATTATTTAAATAACAATGCATAGCATTAGTCTATTATTGCATTATTCATTCTTTTTTTCCTTTATGTCCATTTACGACAATCCACACCCGTAAATTCAGGTACGGTCAATACGCCAGGGGCTTTCGTTTACCCCATAATACAGCGCGAGAAGTCCGAACACTTTCGATAGTGCGGCACCCCAAACATATAGCATTATATGCATCAGCACCGAATCATGTCTTGGGTCAATAGTTGGGTTTTCCCGTCTCCCATGCTTTGGTACCTTACGTTCCGCTATATCGGCTAAGGTAGCGGTGGGAGAACTACTGCGATTGTGTCCCGGTTCTTCCGGATGAGCACCTCAGTAGGGAAAGCCGAAAACTGACTGTCGTGATAAGGCGAGAGACGGGTCGCTGTTCGAGAGGTCTCAAGTCCTTAAAAACTTTTTCCTCTTCGGGAGAGGAGTTGGCCTTGTCCGGCTTAGGCGTGTATAGCGCCCCAAATTCGGCCTTCCGAATACCAGGGGTGCTACCTCTTGAGCACTGTGTTGGTTTTCCCCGAAGAGGAAGGGACGATGTAGCAAAGTAGATTAAGTATTTCCCTCAGTTTTTGAGAACCAAGGTTTCAGAGAAGATTCAAATATTGTTCATAGATAAACTTGATCATAAACCCACAATTCATCGGTCTCAACAAACACACCGCAAAAACAAGATTACATCAAATAGATCTCCACAAGAGAGGGGGAGAACTTTGTATTGAGATCCAAAAAGAGAGAAGAAGCCATCTAGCTAATAACTATGGACCCATAGGTCTGAGGTAAACTACTCACACTTCATCGGAGAGGCTATGGTGTTGATGTAGAAGCCCTCCGTGATCGATGCCCCCTCCGGCGGAGCTCCGGAACAGGCCCCAAGATGGGATCTCGTGGATACAGAAAGTTACGGAGGTGGAATTAAGGTTTTGGCTCTGTATATGATCGCTTGGGAGGAAGGACTACGTCGGTGGAGCAACAGGGGGCCCACGAGGGTGGACGGCGCGCCTGGTAGGGGTGGGCGCGCCCCCCTACCTCGTGGCCTCCTGTTTCCTTTCTTGACGTAGGGTCCAAGCCTCCCAGGTCTTGTTCGTTGAGAAAATCACGTTCCCAATGGTTTCATTCCGTTTGGACTCCGTTTGATATTCCTTTTCTTCGAAACCCTAAAACAGGCAAAAAACAGCAATTCTGGGCTGGGCCTCCGGTTAATAGGTTAGTGCCAAAAATAATATAAAAGTGGATAATAAAGCCCAATATTGTCCAAAATAGTAGATAATATAGCATGGAGCAATAAAAAATTATAGATACGTTGGAGACGTATCAAGCGTCCCCAAGCTTAATTCCTGCTCGTCCTCGAGTAGGTAAATGATAAAAACAGAATTTTTGATGCGGAGTGCTACTTGGCATAATTTTAATGTAATTCTTCTTAATTGTGGTATGAATATTCAGATCCGAAAGATTCAAGACAAAAGTTCATATTGACATAAAAATAATAATACTTCAAGCATACTAACTAAGCAATTATGTCTTCTCAAAATAACATGGCCAAAGAAAGTTTATCCCTACAAAATCATATGGTTTAGTCATGTTTCATTTTCATCGCACAAGAATGATCTCATCATGCACAACCCCGATGACAAGCCAAGCAATTGTTTCATACTTTAGTAATCTCAAACCTATAAACTTTCACGCAATATATGAGCGTGAGCCATGGACATAGCACTATAGGTGGAATAGAATATAATGAGGGGGGTTATGTGGAGAAGACAAAAGAGGAGAAAGTCTCACATAAACGACGCTAATCAATGGGCTATGGAGATGCCCACCGATTGATGTTAATGCAAGGAGTAGGGATTGCCATGCAGCGGATGCACTAGAGCTATAAATGTATGAAAGCTCAACAAAAGAAAGTAGTGGGTGTGCATCCAACTTGCTTGCTCACGAAGACCTAGGGAACTTGAGGAGGCCCACTGTTGGAATATACAAGCCAAGTTCTATAATGAAAATTCCCACTAGTATATGGAAGTGACAAAACAAGAGACTCTCTATCATGAAGATTATGGTTCTACTTTGAAGCACAAGTGTGGCAAACGATATTAAAATTGTCCCTTCTCTCTTTTTCTCTCATTATTTTTTTGGGCCTTCTCTTTTTTTTACGGCCTTTCTTTTTTTATTTTTCCTCACTTGGGACAATGCTCTCGAAAATGATGATCATCACACTTCTATTTATTTACAACTCAATGATTACAACTCGATACTAGAACAAAAGATGACTCTATATGAATGCCTCCGGTGGTGTACCGGGATATGCAATGGACCAAGAGTGAAATGTATGAAAGAACTATGAACGGTGGCTTTGCCACAAATACTATGTCAACTACATGATCATGTTAAGCAATATGACAATAATCAATGTGTCATGATGAACGGAATGATGGAAAGTTGCATGACAATATATCTCGGAATGGCTATTGAAATGCCATAATAGGTAGGTATGGTGGCTGTTTTGAGGAAGATGTAAGGAGGTTTTTGTGTGAAAGAGCGTATCATATCACGGGGTTTGGATGCACCGGCGATGTTTGTGCCAACTCTCAATGTGAGAAAGGGCAATGCACGTTACCGAAGAGGCTAGCAAGGATGGAAGGGTGAGAGTGCATATAATCCATGGACAAAACATTAGTCATAAAGAACTCACATACTTATTGCAAAAATCTACAAGTCATCAAAAACCTCGGTACTACCCGCATGCTCCTAAGGGGATAGATTGGTAGGAAAAGACCATCGCTCGTCCTCGACCGCCACTCATAAGGAATACAATCAAATAACACCTCATGTTTCAAATTTGTTGCATAACGTTTACCATGCGTGCATGCTACGGGACATGCAAACTTCAACACAAGTATTTCTCAATTTCACAACTACTCAACTAGCACGACTTTGATATTATTACCTCCATATCTCAAAACAATCATCAAGCATCAAACTTCTCTTAGTATTCAAAACACTCTTAAGAAAATTTTACTAACTTAGAATACCTAGCATATTAGGATTTTGAGCAAATTACCATGCTATTAAGACTCTCAAACTAATCTAAGTGAAGCATCAAAGGTCAATATTTTCTATAAAACAAATCCATCACTGTGCTCTAAAAGATATAAGTGAAGTACTAGAGCAAAAATTATATAACTCAAAAGATATAAGCGAAGCACATAGAGTATTCTTGCAAATTCCAAATTATGTATGGCTCTATCAAAAGGTGTGTACAGCAAGGATGATTGTGGTAAACTAACAAGCAAAGACTCAAATCATATAAGACGCTCCAAGCAAAACACATATCATGTGGCAAATAAAAATATAGCTCCAAGTAAAGTTACCGATAGAAGTAGACGAAAGAGGGGATGCCTTCCGGGGCATCCGCAAGCTTTGGCTTTTAGGTGTCCTTAGATTATCTTGGGGGTGCCATGGGCATCCGAAATCTTAGGCTCTTGCCACTCCTTGTTCCATAATCCATCAAATCTTTACCCAAAACTTGGAAACTTCACAACACAAAACTTAAAGTAGAAAATCTCGTGAGCTCCGTTAGCGAAAGAAAATAAAAGACCATTCACGGTACTGTAATGAACTAATTATTTATTTATATTGGTGTTATACCTAATGTATTCAAACTTCTCTATGGTTTATAAACTATTTTACTAGCCATAGATTCATCAAAATAAGCAAACAACACACGAAAAAACAGAATCTGTCAAAAACAGAACAGTCTGTAGTAATCTGTAGCTAGCGAAAGATCTGGAACCCCAAAAATTCTAAAATAAATTTCTGTACTTGAGGAATTTATCTATTAATCATCTGCAAAAATAGTTAACTAAGTATCACTTTCCAAATAAATATGAGAGCAATTCTCGTGAGCGCTAAAGTTTCTTTTTTTACAGCAAGTTCAACAAGACTTTCCCCAAGTCTTCCCAACGGTTCTACTTGGCACAAACACTAATTAAACACAAAAAACACAACCAAAACAGAGGCTAGTTAATTTATTTATTACTAAACAGGAGCAAAATTGGGTTGCCTCCCAACAAGCGCTATCGTTTAATGCCCTTAGCTAGGCATAACAAGCAAGAATAGATCTAGGTATTGCCATCTTTGGTAGGCAATCCATAAGTGGCTCTCATAATAGATTCATAAGGTAATTTAATTTTATTTCTAGGAAAGTGTTCCATGACATTCCTTAATGGAAATTGGAATCTAATATTTCCTTCCTTCATATCAATAATTGCACCAATCGTTCTAAGGAAAGGTCTACCAAGAATAATAAGAAATGAAGGATTGCAATCTATGTCAAGAACAATAAAATCTACGGGCACATAATTCCTATTTGCAACAATAAGAACATCATTAATTCTTCCCATAGGTTTCTTAATAGTGGAACCTGCAAGGTGCAAGTTTAGAGAGCAATCATCAAAATCACGGAAACCTAACAAATCACACAAAGTCTTTGGAATCGTGGAAACACTAGCACCCAAATCACATAAAGCATAGCATTCATGATCTTTATTTTTAATTTTAATAGTTGGTTCCCACTCATCATAAAGTTTTCTAGGGATAGAAACTTCCAATTAAAGTTTTTCTTCATAAGATTGCATCAAGGCATCAACGATATGTTTAGTAAACACTTTATTTTGACTATAAGCATGAGGAGAATTTAGCACGGATTGTAACAAGGAAATACAATCAATCAAAGAGCAATTTTCATAGTTAAATTCCTTGAAATCTATAATAGTGGGTTTAGCGACATCTAGGGTTTTAATTTCTTCAATCCCACTTTTATCAAATTTAGCATAAAGATCAATAGATTCCGAATTCTTAGAACGCCTTCTAGGTAAAGGTGGATCATATTCAGTCCCATAATTATCAAGATTCATATTGCAAACCAAGGATTTAATAGGGGACACATCAATAACTTTTAGATCTTCATCATTATTTTAATAGGAACTAGAAGAGCATGCTCTTATAAAGGCATCTTTCTTAGCACGCATCCTATCGGTTCTTTCTTTGCACTCATCAATGGAAATTCTCATGGCTTTGAGAGACTCATTGATACCATGCTTAGGTGGAATAGATCTCAGTTTCAAATAATCAACATCAAGAGCAATTCTATCAATGTTCCTAGCCAAATCATCAATCTTAAGTAATTTTTCTTCAATCATAGCATTAAAATTCTTTTGCGAAGTAATAAATTATATAATATTAGATTCAAAATCAGAGGGCATCTTATTATAATTTCCATAAGAATTGTTGTAGGAATTACCATAATTATTAGAGGGATTACTAGGATAAGGCCTAGGATTGAAATTTCCTCTATACGCGTTGTTACCAAAATTATTCCTACCATGAAAATTCACATCCATAGATTCATTATTATTTTCAATCAAAGTAGAAAAGGGAATATCATTAGGATCAGAAGAAACACTCTTATTAGCAAATAATTTCATAAGTTCATCCATCTTTCCACTCAAAACATTAATTTCTTCTATCGCATGCACCTTTTTATTAGTAGATCTTCCAGTATGCCATTGAGAATAATTAACCATAATATTATCTAGGAGTTTAGTAGCTTCTCCTGAAGTGATTTCCATAAAAGTGACTCCCGCGGCCGAATCAAAAAGATTTCTAGAAGCAAAATTCAATCCGGCATAAATTTTTTGAACAATCATCCACAAATTTAGACCATGAGTAGGGCAATTACGTATCATTAATTTCATTCTCTCCCAAGCATGTGCAACATGTTCATGATCAAGTTGTTAAAGTTCATAATATCATTTCTAAGAGAGATGATCTTAGCAGGAGGAAAATACTTAGAGATAAAAGCATCTTTGCACTTATTCCACGGATCTTTCATGACAAGATTTAGCAAAGCAGTATTAATTTCACAAGATTCAGCATCGGTAAGAGGAGCAATCGGAGTGCTAATAAAATCATTGTTGTTGGTATTGGTGAAGTCACACAATTTACTATTATCTTGAGCCATCGTGACAAGCAAGCAAACTAACACACAAGCAAACAAAAAGTAAGTGGGCAAAAAGAGGCAAATAGAGAAAGAGAGGGAGGATAGAGAGAGAGGGCGAATAAAACGGCAAGGGTGAAGTGGGGGAGAGGAAAATGAGAGGCAAATGTCAAATAATGTAATGCGGGAGATAAGGGTATGTGATGGGTACTTGGTATGTTGACTTTTGCGAAGACCTCCCCGGCAATGGCGCCAGAAATCCTTCTTGCTACCTCTTGAGCACTGCGTTAGTTTTTCCCAAAGAGGAAGGGATGATGCAGCAAAGTAGCGTAAGTATTTCCCTCAGTTTTTGAGAACCAAGGTATCAATCCAGTAGGAGGCTATGCGTGAGTCCCTTGTACCTGCACAAAACAAATAAATCCTCACAACCAACGCAAATAGGGGTTGTCAATCCCTATAGGGCCACTTACGAGAGTGAGATCTGATACATATGATAAAGATAATATTTTTGGTATTTTTATGATAAAGATGGAAAGTAAAATAAAGGCAAAGTAAATAGCAAAGGAAATAACTAAGTAGTAGGAGATCAATATTATAAAGATAGACCCGGGGGCCATAGGTTTCACTAGTGGCTTCTCTCGAGAGCATAAGTATTCTACGGTGGGTGAACAAATTACTGTTGGGCAATTGACAGAATTGAGCATAGTTATGAGAATATCTAGGCATGATCATGTATATAGGCATCACGTCCGAGACAAGTAGACTGACTCCTGCCTACATCTACTACTATTACTCCACTCATCGACCGCTATCCAGCATGCATCTAGAGTGTTAAGTTAAAAACAAAGTAACGCCGTAAGCAAGATGACATGATGTAGAGGGATAGACTCATGCAATATGAAGAAAACCCCATCTTGTTATCCTCGATGGCAACAATACAATACGTGCCTTGCTGCCCTTACTGTCACCGGGAAAGGACACCGCAAGATTGAACCCAAAGCTAAGCGCTTCACCCATTGCAAGAAAGATCAATCTAGTAGGCCAAACCAAACTGATAATTCGAAGAGACTTGCAAAGATAACCAATCATACATAAAAGAATTCAGAGAAGATTCAAATATTATTCATAGATAGACTTGATCATAAACCCACAATTCACCGGTCTCAACAAACACACCGCAAAAAGAAGATTCAATCGAATAGGTCTCTACAAGAGAGGGGGAGAACATTGTACTGAGATCAAAAAAGAGAGAAGAAGCCATCTAGCTACTAACTATGGACCCGTAGGTCTGAGGTAAACTACTGACACATCTTCAGAAGGGCAATGGTGTTGATGTAGAAGCCCTCCATGATCGATGCCCCCTCCGGCGGAGCTCCGGAACAGGCCCCAAGATGGGATCTCATGGATATAGAAAGTTACGGCGGTGGAATTAGGGTTTTGGCTCTGTATCTGATCGTTTGGGGGTACGTGGATATATATAGGAGGAAGGAGTACGTCGGTGGAGCAACATGGGCCCCACGAGCTTGGAGGGCGCGCCTGGTAGGGGTGGGCGCGCCCCCCTACCTCGTGGCCTCCTATTTCCTTTCTTTACGTAGGGTCCAAGTCTCCCGGGTCTTGTTCGTTGAGAAAATCACGTTCCTGAAGATTTCATTCCGTTAGGACTCCGTTTGATATTCCTTTTCTTCAAAACCCTAAAACAGGCAAAAAACAGCAATTCTGGGCTTGGCCTCCGGTTAATCGGTTAGTCCCAAAAATAATATAAAAGTGGATAATAAAGCCCAATAATGTCCAAAACAGTAGATAATATAGCATGGAGCAATCAAAATTTATAGATACGTTGGAGACGTATCAAGCATCCCCAAGCTTAATTCCTGCTCGTCCTCGAGTAGGTAAATGATAAAAACGGAATTTTTGATGCGGAGTGCTACTTGGCATAATTTTAATGTAATTCTTCTTAATTGTGGTATGAATATTCAGATCCGAAAGATTCAAGACAAAAGTTCATATTGACATAAAAATAATAATACTTCAAGCATAATAACTAAGAAATTATGTCTTCTCAAAATAACATGGCCAAAGAAAGTTCATCCCTACAAAATCATATGGTTTAGTCATGTTTCATTTTCGTCACACAAGAATGCTCTCATCATGCACAACCCCGATGACAAGCCAAGCAATTGTTTCATACTTTAGTAATCTCAAACCTATAAAATTTCACGCAATATATGAGCGCGAGCCATGGACATAGCACTATGGGTGGAATAGAATATATTGAGGGGGTTATGTGGAGAAGACAAAAAAGGAGAAAGTCTCACATCAACGACGCTAATCAATGGGCTATGGAGATGCCCACCGATTGATGTTAATGCAGGGAGTAGGGATTGCCATGCAACGGATGCACTAGAGCTATAAATGTATGAAAGCTCAACAAAAGAAACTAGTGGCTGTGCATCCAACTTGCTTTCTCACGAAGACCTTGGGCACTTAAGGAGGCCCATTGTTGGAATATACAAGCCAAGTTCTATAATGATAAATTCCCACTAGTATATGAAAGTGACAAACAAGAGACTCTCTAACATGAAGATAAGGTGCTACTTTGAAGCACAAGTGTGGCAAAGGATAGTAACATTGTCCCTTCTCTCTTTTTCTCTCATTATTTTTTTGGGCCTTCTCTTTTTTTAATATTTTTTTCTCACTTGGGACAATGCTCTAGAAAATGATGATCATCACACTTCTATTTATTTACAACACAATGATTACAACTGGATACTAGAATAAAAGATGACTCTATATGAATGCCTCCGGCGGTGTACCGGGATATGCAATGGACCAAGAGTGACATGTATGAAAGAATTATGAACGGTGGCTTTGCCACAAATACTATGTCAACTACATGATCATGCTAAGCAATATGACAATAATGAATGTGTCATGATGAACGGAATGATGGAAAGTTGCATGGCAATATATCTCGGAATGGCTATGGAAATGCCATAATAGGTAGGTATGGTGGCTGTTATGACGAAGATATAAGGAGGTTATGTGTGGAAGAGCGTATCATATCACGGGGTTTGGATGCATCGGCAAAGTTTGCGCCAACTCTCAATGTGATAAAGGGCAATGTACGGTACCGAAGATGCTAGCAATGATGGAAAGTTGCATTGCCCTTTCTCACATTGAAAGTTGGCGCAAACTTCGCCGGTGCATGCAAACCCCGTGATATGATACGCTCTTTCACACATAAACCTCCTTATATCTTCCTCAAAACATCCACCATACCTACCTATTATGGCATTTCCATAGCCATTCCGAGATATATTGCCATGCAACTTTCCATCATTCCGTTCATCATGACACATTCATCATTGTCATATTGCTTAGCATGATCATGTAGTTGACATAGTATTTGTGGCAAAGCCACCTTTCATAATTCTTTCATACATGTCACTCTTGGTCCATTGCATATCCGGGTACACCGGCGGAGGCATTCATATAGAGTCATCTTTTGTTCTAGTATCGAGTTGTAATCATTGAGTTGTAAATAAAATAGAAGTGTGATGATCATCATTTTCTAGAGCATTGTCCCAAGTGAGGAATATAAAAAAGGGGGGAGGCCATATAAAAAAAGAGAGAAAAAGAGAGAAGGGACAATGTTATTATCCTTTGCCACACTTGTGCTTCAAAGTAGCACCATAATCTTCATGATAGAGAGTCTCTTGTTTTGTCACATTCATATAGTAGTAGGAATTTTCATTATAGAACTTGGCTTGTATATTCCAACAATGGGCCTCCTCAAGTGCCCTAGGTCTTCGTGAGCAAGCAAGTTGGATGCACACTGTCGGTGTCAAAACCGGCGGATCTTGGGTAGGGGCTCCCGAACTGTGCGTCTAAGGCGGATGGTTATAGGAGGCAGGGGACACGATGTTTTACCCAGGTTTGGGCCCTCTTGATGGAGGTAAAACCCTACGTCCTGCTTGATTTATTCTTGATGATATGAGTATTACAAGAGTTGATCTACCACGAGATCGAAGAGGCTAAACCCTAGAAGCTAGCCTATGGTATGATTGTATGTTGTCCTGCAGACTAAAACCCTCTGGTTTATATAGACACCGGAGGGGGCTAGGTTACACAAGGTCGGTTACAAAGGAGGAGATACCTATGTCCGTACTGCCTAGCTTTCCTTCCACGCCAAGTAGAGTCCTATCCGGACACGGGACAAAGTCTTCAATCTTGTATCTTCATAGTCCAACAGTCCGGCTGTCCGGAGACCCCCTAATCCAGGTCTCCCTCAGTAGCCCCTGAACCAGGCTTCAATGACGATGAGTCCGGCACGCAGCATTGTCTTCGGCATTGCAAGGCGGGTTACTCCTTCGGATACACCACAGAAGAGTATGAATAAAAGGATAGTGTCTGACCCTGCAAAATAAGTTCCACATACCACCGTAGAGAGAATAATATTTCCACAAATCTAATCTGCTGACACGTTTTGGAAACATGACATCATGCCATGGCTCGGTGATTATTCAAACCGTTTTTCTTTAACTAGCCCGGCACATAACGCGAGGCAGTCTCTTGACACGTCTTGTCAAAGCAGAGATCGTGTCCCCCTTATTACGGGATTCTCATCAACACTGGTGTGGGTAACCCAACCGCGCCATCAATTACGGCGCTTGGGGATAAGTGAGTTTTACCAGGCAGTGGGGGTGCATAGTTTCGGCCGCCCTTATAAGGGGCTAAGGTTTAACCTTTTTCTACCCATGCCTTTTTCCTCCTTGCTCATCCATTCTTGCGCGCTCGAGCACCAACGCCCAAGTCCACATCCTTCTCCTCAACCTTCTCCAAACATGTCCGGAGCGGGAGGCAAGTGGATGGCTTCCTCCGTCACAGAGGGACACAGCAAAAAACTGCACGGAGCCGGATACTTAGCCGCGAATATCGCGCATCGGCTGCCCGCTGCGGGGCAGATCATTCCTACCCCGGAACCTCATGAGAGGGTAGTTTTCCTCCACCACTTCCTCCGCGGACTAGGGTTTCCCCTCCATCCATTCGTCCGCGGTCTTCTGTTCTACTATGGGCTGGACTTTCATGATCTGGCCCCGAACTTCATCCTCAACATTTTGGCGTTCATCGTCGTGTGTGAGGCTTTCCTCCGCATCTGGCCCCGCTTCGGCCTATGGCTGAAGACCTTCAATATCAAGCCGAAGGTGGTGGGAGGCCAACAAGCGGAATGCGGCGGAGCCATGGTGGGCACGATGCCCAATGTTATATGGCTTGAAGGCTCCTTCATGGAGACCATAAAAGGGTGGCAATCGGCGTGGTTCTACATCACCAAGCCGCGCGACACCAACTGGGTGGTGGCCCCCGAGTTTCGATCCGGAATCCCCATGCGGCTCACCTCCTGGAAAGAGAAGGGCCTATCATGGGGTTCATCGGTGGAGCTAGATGGACTCCAAAAATGTATCCGGAATATGGCAAGCAAGAAGCTCAAGCTTGTCAACATAGTCCAGTTCATGCTCTTCCACCGGATCCTCCCGTGTCAACAACGAGATTTCAACTTGTGGGAGTTCGACCCGGCCCAGCACCAGACTCTGAGAGAGCTCTTGGACACGACGCACAAGGACGTCTGGAGGGTGCTGTTCAAGGGCGCCGAGGTCCCTCCCTCTCTCACCGAGGACCGCGGGCTAAGCGTGGAGCGCCCTGCGAATCCGGTAAGTTTTGTACATCTGGTAGGATTTTTACTTCCCATAGCTTAACCACATGCGGGGTCTGAGCTCCCATGCCTTTGATAGAACTGGGTGGGAGCATCGGAGTAGACCAACTGTCGGGCCCCTCTGTCCGAAGACACTGCGGACGCTCTCCTGACGGAGATGCTGACTCCGGCTCCTTACAAGGTGCCGGAGAAGACCAAGAAGAAGGCCAAGGGAACCCGAAAGAGTTCCCGACGCCAGGTGGTATCGGACTCATCGTCCGATGACTCTGCGATGCACTCCTCCCACGAAGACGAGGAGGAAGATGAAGATGCTCCCCCTCCAGCCGGGGGAGACAAGAAAAGGAAGGCCGCCCCAACCGGGGGGGGGGGCGAAGGGTCCAAGAAGGGAATGACTCTCCTTCCGGACTGCTCCACCACCGTCGCCGAAGACGAAGACGAGTGGCTGCTCAGGGCCAAGCCCCTGGCGAAGTTGTAAGTATTCGGATACCAGAGTAACTTATAGCATACATTTGTCGCACTACTTCTCCTAACGCCGAATATGATTATGCAGACCGCCCCAAGCCCATATCGACGTATCTTCGTCGGACGGCTCCTTGGACTCGTCGGATATGGATAGCGATCCACTTCTAAACGCCACCTCCCCTTGCCCTACAGACAATGCCGAGGTACTGTCCCAAGAGACACCGGGTCGAGGGGAGATAGTCGCGGAGGCGCCTCAAGGCAACCTTCCGGACTCCGGAAGCAGAGGGGGTAAGGCTCCCGAGGGCTCCGAGTTTGGCCTTCAGCCGAACACTGCGCCGGAACCTCCAGTGGTTCCAGACTCGGGCAGGCCGCCTCCTTCCAAAAGGGGCAAGACACCCGTGCCGGTGACCTCTGTCCATCCAGAGGCACCAGACAATCTGCTAGGAGCGCTTCGCAGTGCTTCCATCAACGAAGAGCACTGCACTATTATGAGTGCGGTGATCCAGAAGGTTCAGTCCGCCAAGAGCGGACTGACTGAAGCCTGTGCCAGCCTTCTAAAAAGCTTTGAGGTAAGTATTTGAAATATAGGAAAAATATTACCGTATAGACAGTAGCCCTTGATGCTCTGTTTGGTGTTCAAAAAGAAAAGACGAATAGAGGATTAACTAATATCTGCAGGAGTCTAATGTAAGTATGTCTATATGCGTATGCAGGCTTCGCTGCTGACCTCTGCCACACTGACTACGGAGGTCGCCGTACTGAAGCAGGACCTCGAAGGGTCCAAGAAAGAGCTCGGCCTTGCCAAGAGGCTGCTCGAGGAGAACAAAGGTAAGTAATACCTAGTCTATAGATACATATATATATATATATATATATATAAAGGATGCGATTGCAAAATGACAGGATCATCTTTAATTTGCCAGGTGCCACGCCCGAAGTGGCAACCCTGAAGCAAGCGCTATCAGAGGCTGAAAACAAAGCGGCCCAGGAGCGCACCGAGCGGGAAAAACAAGAGGCAGGGGTGGGTGAGGTGCAGCAAGAGCTCCACGCTCTCGTGACGAAGCACGAGGCGTTGGAGCTTGACTTGAAGACGCGAGAGTCCGAGCTTGACGCGGCCCTTGAGAGTGCAAAGAGTGCCAAGGCTGAAGCCCAAAAGGCCCTCCAGGAGATTGATGTGATGAAGAAGATAGCGGCGAGTAAGGCATTCAATATGCAAAGCAAGCATGTGAAAGTAAATTACTTGTTACTTACCCGAGTCCGGAGCTCTCGAGGAGCATTCGCAGATTTGCCCCGCAGTGTGTCGGATGCCGCACAGTTTTACCAGGGCAAGGAGGGAAGCTCAACGGAGAAGTTGTTCTGGTCTCAGTATACTGGGACCGAACACCCGATGCCTCTGAGCGACCAGCTGAAGCAACTGGTCGAGCTGCACAAGGCGGCCGAACAGGCCATGAAGGGCTTTATAGTCCGGATGTGGCCTGGCGACGCCCTTCCCAATAGCTACTTCGGCCTGGTGAGGCGGCTTGTGGATGCCTGCCCACGGCTGGAAGTCATCTAGCGGTCCGTCTGCATCGAAGGTGCCCGCCGGGCTTTCGCCCGTGCGAAGGTGCACTGGGCCAAGATGGTCGCCGTGAAGCTGGTGAAGGAAGGGCCGCCGCAGGGCAAGTAGCATCGCCACCCCGAGATGTACTATGAGGGTGTCCTGAAGGGTGCCCGTCTTGTAGCGGACGAGTGTGTGAAAGATGTAATATTTGAATAAACTTGCTCGTGTAATCCTGTATTATGAAAACTTGTTCATATGCTCTATGCAACGCTTGTTTGAATTTAAAATATTACCTTCTGTTCGGCTATTTATCGAATCTGAGAGATGGCTAGTCGTCGGTTTCTGCCCCCATGCCACGAGTGCTGGGGTGTTCGGGATAAACCTGAGCACTCGTGTTCGCATTTTTGGGTCCTTCGAGGGAGGTGCTCAGCACAAAAAACAAGGCAATCAGACTATAATGCTTTATCACTCTTACTTACCCATAGAATTCTATAATTTTAAATTTGGGCGAAGCCCCTAGTATTTGGAAGGCCGAATTCGAGGCGCTATACACGCCTTAAGCCAGACAGGGTGTCACATCCCTAGTTCTGGTATGACCTAGACCAGCTAGTCTTTGTGCATCATGTTTAAATTCCATTTAAAATTGAAATGGGGATTTGTGAAACTCTCAAAATCATTCTGGAAATGACCCAAATAAAAAAATTGCTCTAAAAGGGTCCAAGAAAATGCTCATGTTGCTCTCTGAAAATCATGGACAGAGATAAAATTCAAACCAACATTTTCAGGAGCTCATAAGTATTTATTTTGGACTTTTGGAATTAATTCAGTGATTATTTGCATTGGATTTATATTTGATATATTTCAAATATGATCCAATAACTCTGAAAGTTTGCAAGTGGCCTTGAAAACTTTTAAACAGGCCACATAATAATTTTCAGAAGTTTATGAAATGATTTGGTATAAAAATCAAATCAAAACAAATTAAACAAATAGAAAAGAGAAATAAGAGAGAAGGAGAGAAGTACCTGGGCCTTACCTGCAGCCCAACTGGGCAAAGCTGGCCCGGCCCACTGGCCATCCCAGTCAACACCAACCTCTCGCCAGAAGGACGAGAGGCGCGTGCCCGCGGCACGCATGCACGCGCACCGCCACCTCCTGCCTGCCTGATGCCACCCCGATGCCGTTACAAGCACCACGACACCCCTGGCGGCCCCTCTCTCCTCTCCCTCACTCGCTGCTCTCTCTCCCCTCCCCTGTCTCGCTCTCTTCCCCACGCCCGAGCGCCGCTGTCGCCACCGCTCGCCATAGCCGTGTCCACCGTGCTCCCCTCACCTCGCTGCTGTGTCCTAGAGCTCCGCCCCGTCGCCTTCTCCGTTTTCGTCAAGCCAAGCAACTGGGGACGCCTCGTGGAGCCGTCCCCGCCGTCTTCTTCATCTCCGGCCGCCATGGATCCCCATCGCCGCCCCGCCGTCTCCAGTGCATCCCCGAGCTCGCCGTCAAGCCCACCGAGACCGTTGTGAGCCGCTGCTCCTCCTCCCCCTCTCCATTTGCTCGCTTGCATGCCGTAGCCGCTGCCTCGCCGATGGCCGTGACCGTCGCTGCCTGAGCTCGTCGCCAACGCAGCTCCGGTGACCAAATGGTCGCCCCGGCGTGTCCAAACCTCTCCCCGCACCCCGTAGAGCCTCGCTAGTGCATCCGCTCACCCGCTAGCATGCCGCAGCAGCAAGACCACCGACGGCCGAACTCCGGCGGCCGCAAAAGAGCTCGCCGCCGTCGGCTCAGGCCACCTCAGCTCCTCCCGTTCGCTCCATTAGATGCGTCGCATCACCAGCTAGTCGTAGCAGCAAACCATGAGTAAAACCGTGCCCTGTGGGCGTTTTCCGACCCGCGCCTCCGTCTCGGGCCTCGCCGGCGTCAAGATGCCAGTGGGTTTTGACCCCACTGACCAGGAGGTTTGACCTCCCGTGGGTCACTGACATGTGGGGCCCGACCCTGTTGATTTTAGTTTAGGATTAGTTTAATAACTAACTAACCCTGTTAACTAACTGTGACACTGACGAGCATGTGTAGGAGTTGATTGAACCATGTTGTGTTCTTTCCATGCCATGCCTGCTATTGCTTAGAGTTGTGTCAGGTCTGATTCATCGGGAATGAATTGGAGTGGTACAATATGTTCTGGTGCTGAGAGTTAAGCGTGTGAACACGATTTGGTAAAGGTAGCGGTGACAGGCCATGTAGGAGTACATGGTGGGTTGTCTCACTGGAACCGTCCTTAAGAACTGAGTTCTGTGTAAGTTGTCCAATGACTAGTTACTACCACACATTGGGCTCCGGGCGCTCCATGCTCTCTCGACTTATTAGCCAACTTGATCTCTGTCCAGGAGTTGCAAATAGTTTTTGGTGTTTGTAGGTACTGTTAGTAGTCTACCAAGTGGCACCCGGCCAGGTGGGCTTGGGACAGACTAGGCACAGTGGCACGGTGTACCAAGTGGGACTCGGATGGTGGGATTGGGAACCCTGCTCACATCGTTTGGGGCCGTGAGCGACACCTCGGCCGGATCTCCCTGCGAATGGATCCCGAATAGGCGATAAACCTGGACGAGAGACTTGTGTGGTTAGTCAGGTCGTGGCCGACACCCTCGCCAGGCTTCCGCTTGAAGGTTGTCGAGGTACATGACGTGTACATGGTGATAAGTGGTGAGAGCGTGTGTGAAGAATTACACCCCTGCAGGGTTATCATGATCTATTCGAATAGCCGTGTCCTCGGTTATGGACTTCTTGGATGCTTACGTGGTACATAGACAACTTGAAATGGATACTCTAAAATGCTCAAGACAAGTGTGAGTGCTATGGATGGCCTTCTCGTAGAGAGACTAGGGTGAATCCATAGTAGTGTATTGATGTGGTGATTAGTGGACTCGTGTGCGCTGCCTCACCTCAAAGAAGTTTCTCGTTATCATAGAATAAGATAGCCACTAAGTCAAAGCTGGCTTGCTGCAACTAAACCCCACATTGCCTCCTTGATACTAATGCATGTATGATAAGATCTGATGTAAGTCTTGCTGAGTACCTTTGTACTCACGTTGCTTTATTTATATTTTGCAGCGGAGACTTCGGTCTTACTAGTTTACTTGGACTTCGATGAGTAGCTTGCACCTCAGCTACGATCTTGTGCCCTTGGGAGGGTCTTGTAGATAGTCAGGCTTCTCAGCCTTTTCCTTTTGTAGTTGTCTGTACTCAGACAGGTAATGCTTCCGTTGCTTGTATGCTTTGAATGATGGGTCATGTGACCCCTGTTTGTATTTAATGCTATGTGGCTCTTCTGGGCCTTTATCTATATGAGTTGCGTTATGTTGTGATGCCATGTTGTACAGCACATACTTGCATGTTATGCGTACGTGTGATGTGTATTGCTCTGTGTGGGATCCGACAATCTAGTTGTTTATCCTTGGCAGCCTCACATATGGGGAAATGTAGTCTAGTGCTTCCTTGAGCCATAGTAGTCTGCTACAACCCGGTTCACCGGAGTCCTGCTAGCCCAGCTCTACTGCTCAGGACACTTGACTGGCCGGCATGTGTTTCACTTCGTTCATGTGTCTGTCCCTTTGGGGAAATGTCACGCGGTGACATCCGGAGTCCTGCCTAGCATGCTACAGCCCGGGTTCCCCGGAGTCCTGTTAGCCCAGTGCTACAGCCCGGATTCACATGCTGCTGACCGACATGCTCGATGTGAACCATGTATGCCTGTCCCCGTAGGTTAGTGCCGCTTTGGGTTCACGACTAGCCATGTCGGCCCAGGTTCTCTGTCATATGGATGCTAGCGACACAATCATATACGTGAGCCGAAAGGCGCAAACAGTCCCGGGCCAGGGTAAGGCGACACCAGTGGGAATACCGTGCGTGAGGCCGCAAAGTGATATGAGGTGTTACCGGCTAGATCGATGTGACTTGGAATCGGGGTCCCGACAACTTTGGTATCAGAGCCTGATTGCCTGTAGGATTACCAAGCCAACCTGGTCGAAGTTGAGTCTAGAAATTCTTTAGCTATATAGGGGAATTGATTGTGGAAGGGAACGTAAGGCTCTTTTTACTCCTTATACCTCATGCCTTCTGATCTGAGTCATCCTATCTTTCCTACGGGGTTAAGGAACTAGGCTTTATCTTCTGTCTATCAGGATCATGTGTTACTACTCCGTAGTCTCTTAGGATTGGTTGATCAGAGTCTTATCCCAGTTCAAGTACTTCGGGTGTAGTCTGTTTAGTAATATCTCAGAACCTTAAGTGATGATGTTGAGTATGGTGCTACCCCGCCTTTTGCGGAATGTCTCATTTTGAGCATTTCACTGCCGTTATGCTGCCGGAATTGTCCTAGGAGTTCAAGATATAGTATTCTCCTTGTACTGTATTCTACATCCTTATGATGATGCTGAATCCATCCTTGTTTTCTTGGTTTCGTTCTTCAAGATGTTGCCGGTTAACCGAAATTCTGTTGCTCGTAGCCGGAACCACGGAGATGGTAGGGATGAGGATCCTCCCGACCAGTCTTCGTTGGAAAAGTTCATGTTAGAAGTTGAGATGAACAAGCATGAGACCAACCACTTGTTAGCACGTATCGAGGAGAACACCACACCCTAGTGCAAGGAGTCAACGACCATCTATGATTTCATTGGTCTGAAACCACCTACCTTCCATCATTCCATTGAACCACTCGATGCAGATGACTGGCTTCGTACTATCACTCACAAGCTGCGTTCTACGAACGTAGCTGAAGGTGACAAGGTCGCCTATGCTGCATATCACCTGGATGGTCCTGCTAGTCTTTGGTGGCAGAGCTATGAGGCTATGCTTCCAGCTGGCCAGATAACCACCTGGAGAGATTTCACTAAGGCTTTTCGCGAGCATCACATTCCTCAGGCTCTCATTGACCGCAAGAGAGAAGAGTTCTGTAGTTTCACCCAGAGTAAGATGGTTGTTGATGCTTACAGTAGGGAATTTGAGAACCTTGCCCGTTATGCTACAGAAGAGGTGTCCACAGACGCCAAGAAGCACGCTAGGTTCCGGAAGGGTCTCAACCCCAAGTTGCGTCGTGATCTCCACCTGCATCACTGTGATACATTCCAGGCTCTTGTGAACAAGGCCATTAATGCAGAGACAGCTCAACTCACTTATGAGGAGTCTCGTAAGCACACTCGTGATTTGGGTTCTTCTTCCGGTTCTACTTCGTAGAAGTGCCGGATTTGGGTTCCAAACTCTGCTCTTCCACCCGGTTATTCACCGAGGCCAGCTTATGTGGCGCCTCACCCAGTTCAGTTATATGCTCCATCCAGGCCTACTGGTAGACCGCTTGTCAATGCGGGTCCACATCCTACTTCAGGGACTTGCTTCACATGCGGAGAGCCAGGACACTATGCACGTGACTGCTCTCAAACCAACTATTATCCACCCCAGCCTGAGAAGTCTGTTCTTCGTGGTAAGCCATCACGCAAGATGATCAGTGTCAAGTCAGCCCCCACTGAACGTGGATGTGTGCATCATGTCACAGCTAAAGACGCTCATGATGATCCGGATGTCGTTCTTGGTACACTCCTTGTTAATTGTCATCCAGCATCGGTTCTATTCGACACTGGAGCATCTCACTCCTTCATTTTGGAAATTTATGCTAACTTGCACAACATTTCATTTTGTGATATGCCCTCTCCACTAGTCATTCAAACTCCTGGATCCAAATGGCAAACTTCTAGTGTAAGCCATGGTAATGAAATCCTTGTTGACAGACTTGTATTCCTTGCATCACTTATAGCCCTCAAGTCTACAGATATTAACATCATCTTGGGTATGGATTGGATGAAAGCTCATTATGCCAAGATTGATTGTTACACAAGGTCTGTTCAGCTTACACACCCATCTGGCAAGATAGTCACTGTCTCCACTAGAGTTGCAAAGCGTCAACTCTATTCTCTTAATGCCAGCCCTCTTCCAGACCTTGAAGATATCCCGGTAGTCGGTGACTTTCCGGATGTCTTTCCTGAGGAACTGCCAGGTATTCCACCTGACAGAGATGTAGATTTTGTCATAGATCTTATCCCAGGAACCGCTCCAATCTCTAGGAGACCTTACAAGATGGCACCCTTAGAGCTAGCTAAGCTTAAGAAACAACTTGATGAGTCCTTGCAAAAGGGTTTCATCCATCCTAGTTCTTCTCCTTGGGCCTGCCCCGTCCTCTTTGTCAAGAAGAAGGATGGTACGGACCGGATGGTTGTAGATTATCGCCCCGTTAATTTGGTCATGATAAAGAACAAGTATCCGCTCCCCAGGATCAACGATCTGTATGATCAGCTCGCTGGATCCTCAGTCTTTTCCAAGATGGATTTGAGGTTAGGCTACCACCAAATCAAGATCAGAAATGGGCACATTCCTAAAACGGCTTTTGTCACTCGTTATGGTCAGTACGAGTACACCGTCATGTCCTTTGGTCTAACCAACGCTCCAGCTACATTCTCCCGCTTGATGAACTCGATCTTCATGGAGGACTTAGATAAGTTCGTCGTGGTTTACCTCGATGATATCCTTATTTAATTGAAGAACGAGGAAGAGCATGCCGAACATCTTAGACTTGTGTTAGAAAAACTCAGAGAACACCGCCTTTATGCCAAGTTCTCCAAGTGCGAATTTTGGTTGCCAGAAGTGACCTACCTGGGCCACGTGATATCTGGTAAGGGCATTCCTGTCAATCCCGAGAGAGTACAGGCCGTTCTTGATTGGACTCCGCCTAAAACAGTTAAGCAAGTTAGGAGTTTCCTTGGTCTAGCCAGTTATTGTCGCCGCTTCGTTGAGAACTTCTCCAAAGTGGCCAAACCTCTGACGGAACTTCTCAAGAAAAGATAAAAAGTTTGAGTGGTCCCCGCAGTGTGAGCACAGTTATCAGGAACTAAAAAGGCGCCTGACTTCTGCTCCCATACTTGTGCCACCGGATTTCACTAAAGACTTTGTTATGTACTACGACGCCTCACAACAAGGACTAGGTTGCATTCTTATGCAAGATCGCCATGTGATTGCCTATGCATCTCGACAGTTGCATCCACATGAGGAGAATTATCCTACACATGATCTAGAGCTTGCAGCTGTAGTCTATGCACTTAAGACCTGGTGACATTACCTTCTCGGTAAACGTTGCGAGATTTACACCAATCACCAGAGTCTCAAGTATATCTTCACCGAACCAGATTTGAACCTTAGGCAAAGACATTGGTTGGAGTTGATCTCAGATTATGACTTAGGGATTACCTACACCCCAGGCAAGGGGAATGTCATGGCTGATGCGCTAAGTCGTAAGTCCTATTGCAACAGTCTCATGTTGCAGCAGGGCCAACCACTTCTCCATGAGGAATTCCGTAAGCTTAATCTTCACATTGCTCCTCATGGATTCCTTTCTACCTTGGTGGCGAAACCTACTCTTGTGGATCAAATCATCTCTGCTCAGAAGCAGGATACAGGAATTTCCCGGATCAAGAGAAACATTAACAAGGGAGTTGGTGGATGTTTCTCTATGGATGATCGAGGTGTTGTTTTCTTTGAGAATCGCTTGGTGGTTCCCAAGAATCAACATCTGCGACAACTGATTCTTAAGGAGGATCATGAATCTCCTCTCACGATTCATCCCGGTAGCACTAAGATGTATCAGGACCTACGCGAGAGGTTCTGGTGGACTAGGATGAAGAGAGAAATAGCTCAGTTTCTTGCTAACTGTGACGTTTATCGTCGCATGAAGGAAGAGCATCAGAGACCTGTTGGCACCCTTCAGCCTTTAGCTATTCCTGAATGGAAATGGGATAAAGTTGGTATGGACTTCATCACCGGCTTTCCCAGGACCAAGAAAGGCAATAATGCTATCTTCGTAGTCATTGATCGTCTTTCCAAAGTGGCTCACTTCCTACCTGTTCGAGAGAGTATCACTGCTAGTCAGCTCGCTGACTTATATGTTTCTCGAATAGTGTCACTTCATGGTGTTCCACTAGACATCAATTCAGACCATGGTAGTCTTTTCACTTCTCATTTCTGGGAGAGTTTCCAAACTACCATGGGCACCCATCTTTCCTTCAATACCGCTTTCCACCCTCAATCAAGTGGTCAGGTGGAAAGGGTCAACCAGATTCTCGAAGACATGCTTAGAGCTTGTGTTATCTCATTCGGTATGGATTGGGAGAAGTGTCTTCCCTTCGCCGAGTTTGCTTATAACAATAGCTACCAATCCAGCCTTAAGAAAGCTCCTTTTGAGGTTCTGTATGGACGAAGATGTCGAACACCTTTGAACTGGTCAGAAACCGGTGAAAGACAATTCTTTGGACTGGACATGATTCAGGAGGTGGAAGAGCAAGTTCGCATCATTCGTGAGAATTTGAAAACAGCCCAATCTTGTCAAAAGAGCCAGTATGACCGTCGTCATAAGGAAGTGGCTTATGAAGTTGGCAACAAGGCTTACCTTCGGGTTACCCCTTTGAAGGGTACCCATCGTTTCGGTATCAAGGGCAAGTTGGCTCCTCGTTACATTGGTCCTTTTCACATTCTCGCTAAATGAGGAGAGGTTGCCTACCAGTTGGAACTACCCCCACAACTTTCTCGAGTTCATGATGTCTACCACGTCTCTCAACTCAGGCGTTGCTTCTCGGATCCCATCTGCGGAGTGGACCATGAAACGCTTGATCTCCAAGATAACCTCACTTATCGAGAGTACCCCGTCCGCATTCTGGATCAAGCAGAGCGTGTCACTCGACATCATAACATCAAGTTTCTCAAGGTTCAGTGGCCTCATCATTCCGAGAGAGAAGCTACCTGGGAGTGTGAAGATCGTCTTCGACTTGAGTACCCCACTTTCTTTCCGCCAACTCCTGAATCTCGGGATAAAATTTCTTCGAGTGGGGACGAGTTGTCACATTCCTAGTTCTGGTATGATCTATACCAGCTAGTCTTTGTGCATCATGTTTAAATTCCATTTAAAATTGAAATGGGGATTTTTGAAACCCTCAGAATCATTCTGGAAATGACCCAAATAAAAAAATTGCTCTAAAAGGGTCCAAGAAAATGCTCATGTTGCTCTCTGAAAATCTTGGACAGAGATAAAATTCAAACCAACATTTTCAGGAGCTCATAAGTATTTATTTTGGACTTTTGGAATTAATTCAATAATTATTTGCATTGGATTTATATTTGATATATTTCAAATATGATCCAACAACTCTAAAAGTTTGCAAGTGGCCCTGAATACTTTTAAACAGGCCACATAATAATTTTCAGAAGTTTATGAAATGATTTGGTATAAAAATCAAATCAAAACAAATTAAACAAATAGAAAAGAGAAATAAGAGAGAAGGAGAGAAGTACCTGGGCCTTACCTGCAGCCCAACTGGGGAAAGGTGGCCCGGCCCACTGGCCGTCCCAGTCATCACCAACCTCTTGCCAGAAGGACGAGAGGCGCGTGCCCGCGGCGCGCACGCACGTGCACCGCCACCTCCTGCCTTCCTGATGCCACCCCGACGCCGCTACGAGCGCCACGACACCCCTGGAGGACCCTCTCTTCTCTCCCTCACTCGCTGCTCTCTCTCCCCTCCCCTGTCTCGCTCTCTTCCCCACGCCCGAGCGCTGCCGTCGCCACCGCTCGCCATAGCCATGTCCACCGTGCTCCCCTCGCCTCGCCGCTGTGTCCTAGAGCTCCGCGCTGTCGCCTTCTCCGTCTTCGTCAAGATAAACAACCGGGGATGCCCCGTGGAGCCGTCCCCGACGTCTTCTTCATCTCCGGCCGCCGTGGATCCCCATTGCCGCCCCGCCGTCTCCAGTGCATCCCCGAGCTCGCCGTCAAGCCCACCAAGACCGCTGTGAGCTGCTGCTCCCCCTCCCCCTCTCCGTTTGCTCACTTTCATGCCGTAGCCGCTACCTCACCGATGGCCGTGACCGTCGCCGCCTGAGCTCATCGCCGACGCAGCTCTGGTGACCAAATGGTCGCCCTGGCTAGTCCAAACCTCTCCCTGCACCCCGTAGAGCCTCGCTAGTGCATCCGATCGCCTGCTACCACCGACGGCCGAACTCCAGCGGCCGCAAAAGAGCTCGCCGCCGTCGGCTCAGGCCACCCCAGCTCCTCCCGTTCGCTCCATTATATGCGCTGCATCGCCACGAGTAAAACCGTGCCCTGTGGGCGTTTTTCGAGCCGCGCCGCCGTCTCGGGCCTCGCCGGCGTCAAGCTGCCGGTGGGTTTTGACCCCGCTGACCAGGAGGTTTGACCTCCCGTGGGTCGTTAACTTGTGGGGCCCGGCCCTGTTAATTTTACTTTAGGATTAGTTTAATAACTAACTAACCCTGTTAACTAACTGTGACACTGACATGTGGACCCCACATGTCAGGTTTGACCTGGTTAGCCCTGTTGACTCGCTTACGTCATGCTGACGTATTGATGACGCAATATATCATTTTCTGGTTTTAAATTAAATCAGGAAATTCCAGAAAATGATATAAACTTCAAAAATTCATAGAAATTCAACCGTAGCTCAGATTTAAATAATTTATATATGAAAAATGATCAAAAAAATTCAATCTATCCATCTGTATCATTTTCATGCATGAAAAACCAACCTATACATGCTGTATATATGAAAACACATGAATGGAATTTATAAAGGCTTATTTTGGAGTTGCATTTGAAACTTTGGTTCAAATGGACTTCATGCAATTGAATGCTAGATGCATTAACTCAAACAAACATCACATACTCTTGCCATGATCATGCATCATATTGCTGCATATGCTTGTGTTTGATTGTCGACACCATTCCTTCTCGATAGGTCCTGCTCCGGAGACCGATCTAGAGTACCTGTCAGAGGAGCAGTGCCCCCCCTGTTGATCTACCAGGCAAGAAAACCCCCTTGTTCATTCTGATACAATCCTACTCTCTCGCTCCTGCTCTCATTTATTGCATTAGGACAACAATGATTCAACTGCTACTTTATGCTGCGGTAGTTGAACCCATTCCTCTGCATGACCTGTCATTGCCAGATAGTAAATAGTTAAAACCCACTAGCATGTGTAGGAGTTGATTGAGCCATGTTGTGTTCTTGCCATGCCATGCCTGCTCTTGCTTAGAGTTGTGTCAGGTCTGATTCATCGGGAATGAATTAGAGTGGTACGATATGTTCTGGTGCTGAGAGTTAAGCGTGTGAACACGATTTGGTAAAGGTAGCGGTGAGAGGCCATGTAGGAGTACATGGTGGGTTGTCTCACCGGAACCGTCCTTAAGAACTGAGTTCTGTGTAAGTTGTCCAATGACTAGTTACTACCACACATTGGGCTCCGGGAGCTCCAAGCTCTCTCAACTTATTAGCCAACTTGATCTTTGTCTAGGAGTTGCAAATAGTTTCTGGTGTTTGTAGGTAGTGTTAGTAGTCTACCAAGTGGCACCCGGCCAGGTGGGCTTGGGACAGACTAGGCAAAGTGGCACGGTGTACCAAGTGGCACCCGGATGGTGGACTTGGGAACCCTGCTCACATCGTTTGGGGTCGTGAGCGACACCATGGCCGGATGAGAGACTTGTGTGGTTAGTCAGGTCGTGGCCGACACCCTCGCCAGGCTTCTGCTTGAAAGTTGCCGAGGTACATGACGTGTACATGGTGGTAAGTGGTGAGGGCGTGTGTGAAGAAGTACACCCCTGCAGGGTTATCATGATCTATTCGAATAGCCGTGTCCTCGGTTATGGACTTCTTGGATGCTTCCGTGGTACATAGACAACTTGAAATGGATACTCTAAAATGCTCAAGACAAGTGTGAGTGCTATGGATGGCCTTCTTGTAGAGAGACGAGGGTGAATCCATAGTAGTGTATTGATGTGGTGATTAGTGGACTCGTGTGCGCTGCCTCACCTCAAAGAAGTTTCTCGTTGTCGTAGAATAAGATAGCCACTAAGTCAAAGCTGGCTTGCTGCAACTAAACCCCACATTGCCTCCTTGATACTAATGCATGTATGATAGGATCTGATGTAAGTCTTGCTGAGTACCTTTGTACTCACGTTGCTTTATTTATATTTTGCAGCGGAGACTTCGGTCTTACTAGTTTACTTGGACTTCGACGAGTAGCTTGCACCTCAGCTACGATCTTGTGCCCTTGGGAGGGTCTTGTAGAGTCCGGCTTCTCAGCCTTTTCCTTTTGTAGTTGTCTGTACTCATACATGTAATGCTTCCGTTGCTTGTATGCTCTGAATGATGGGTCATGTGACCCCTGTTTGTATTTAATGCTACGTGGCTCTTCTGGTCCTTTATCTATATGAGTTGCGTTATGTTGTGATGCCATGTTGTACAACACATACTTGCATGTTTTGCGTACGTGTGACGTGTATTGCTATGTGTGGGATACGACAATCTAGTTGTTTATCCTTGGCAGCCTCACTTATGGGGAAATGTAGTCTAGTGCTTCCTTGAGCCATAGTAGTCCGCTACAGCCCCGTTCACCGGAGTCCTGCTAGCCCAGCACTACTGCTGAGGACACTTGATTGGCCGACATTTGTTTCACTTTGTTCCTGTGTCTGTCCCTTCGGGGAAATGTCACACGGTGACATCTGGAGTCCTGCCTAGCCTGCTACAGCCCGGGTTCCCCGTTGTCCTGTTAGCCCAGTGCTACAACCCGGATTCACACACTGCTGACCGACATGCTCGATGTGAATCATGTATGCCTGTCCCCATAGGTTAGTGCCGCTTTGGGTTCACGACTAGCCATGTCGGCCCGGGTTCTTTGTCATATGGATGCTAGCGACACAATCATATACGTGAGCCAAAAGGCGCAAACGGTCCCGGGCCAGGGTAAGGCGACACCCATGGGAATACCGTGTGTGAGGCCCTAAAGTGATATGAGGTGTTACCAGCTAGATCGATGTGACATGGAATCGGGGTCCCGACACAGGGCCGACTCCTCGCTCTAAGCGACATAAGTCTTTAGGGACTTGAAACCTCTCGAACAGTGACTAGTCTCTCGCCTTATCGTGACAGTTAGTTTTAGCTTTCTCTACTGAGGTGCTTAGCGCAGCAGAACCGGGGCACAATCGCGGTAGTTCTCACAGTGCTACCTTAGCCGATATAGCGGAACGTAAGTTACCAAAACATGGGAGTCGGGCAAACCCAACTATTGATCCAATACATGATTTGGAGCTGATGCATATAATGCTATAAGTTCGGGGTGCCGCACTGTCGAAAGTGTTCGGACTTCTCACGCCGTATTATGGGGTATGCTTAAGCCCCTAGCGTATTGGCCGTACCAGAGTGTGCGGGTGCTAGATGTTATGAATGAACATATATATATATAAAGGAAGAATGCGATAATAGTCTTAATGCTATGCATTGTTTATTCAAAAATGTGCATTAAAGCAGAATGATACAAGTAGTGCGATAAGCAAAAAGTAGGACTATTTGACATGTCCCTTCCAAGGGCAAGCTGAGGAATAATGTTAAAGCAAGTATTTCACTCGTTATCGTAATCCACCTTGTAGTTTCGTGGTGTGACGTAGCTTTCTGCCTCCTTGGTTGCTGCATCATATGTTCGGCAATCATGCTGCCGGACAGGGTTTCCAGAGATTAAAGTCCTGAAAGAGAAAAACAACAAAGCGGGAAGCCCCTAGTGCGGTTTGAGCCGCGTCTTGGAGCGTGCCGTAGTCGTGCCCCGGTCCCCTCCCCACCTGTGCCCATGGTATCTTTAATGCGTAATTATGTACGCGTGGCACGGATTTCGCCGTTTGGCTAGGACCGGGGTGGGGGCCGCATTGCTATGTGAGCTCGGAACGTGCCAGTCGGTCCTCTTGCTGATTACTCCGGGCGCGCTTGAAGGTGTCCGGGTCCTTAATCGCCGAACTAGTGGATTGCCTTAAGAGGCTGCTTTGTGCTTCTGCTGCGAGGGCCGTAGTGTGCTCCTCCGTGCGGAGTGAGCGCTCTGTGTTTCCATTGACTGTGATGACCCCGCGAGGTCCTGGCATCTTGAGCTTGAGATATGCATAATGCGGTACCACATTGAATCTCGCAAATGCGGTTCACCCGAGCAGTGCATGGTAGCCACTGTGGAACGGGACTATGTCGAAGATTAACTCTTCGCTTTGGAAGTTATCCGGGGATCCGAAAACCACTTCCAGTGTGACTGAGTCTGTGCAATGGGCCTCTATACCTGGTATGACACCTTTAAAGGTCGTTTTTGTGGGTTTGATCCTTGAGGGGTCTATACCCATTTTGCGCACTGTGTCCTGATAAAGCAGGTTCAGGCTGCTGCCACCATCCATCTCGAGTGAGGTGAAATCCGTCAATGATTGGGTCTAGAACCAGTGCGGCGAATCCGCCATGACGGATACTAGTGGGGTGGTCCCTGCGATTAAAGGTGATCGGACAGGAGGACCATGGGTTGAACTTTGGGGCGACTGGCTCCAACGCATATACGTCCCTGAGCGCACACTTCCGCTCCCTCTTGGGGATGTGCGTTGCGTATATCATGTTCACCGTCCGCACTTGTGGGGGGAACCTCTTCTGTCCTCCGGAGTTCGGCTGCCGGGGCTCCTCCTCGTCATCTCTATGTGACCCCTTATCTTTGTTTTCGGCATTTAACTTGCCGGCCTGCTTGAACACCCAACAATCCCTGTTGGTGTGGTTGTCTGGCTTGTCGGGGGTGCCGTGTATTTGATACGAGCGATCGAGTATACGGTCCCGACTGGACGGGCCCGGAGTGCTTCTTTTGAATGGCTTTTTCCGCTGACCGGGTTTAGAGCCTTTGAATCCGGCATTGACTGCCCTTTCCTCGGTATTGTCGCTGTTAATGCGACGCTTATGTTTGTTGCGACGTCACCTGCCGTTGCCGTCCTTGGTATCCGAAGTACCATGGTTCTTTGATATGTTATTGCTGCGAGAAAACCAGCTGTCCTCTCCCGCACAAAAGCGGGTCGTGAGTGTCGTGAGGGCTGCCATAGATTTCGGCTTTTCCTGGCCAAGGTGCCGGGCGAGCCATTAGTCGCGGATGTTGTGCTTAAAATCTGCTAGGGCCTTTGCATCCGGACAGTCGACGATTTGATTTTTCTTTGTTAGGAACCGTGTCCAGAATTGCCTGGCCGATTCCTTTGGCTGCTGAATTATGTGGGTCAAGTCATCGGCATCTGGTGATCGCACATAAGTGCCCTGAATGTTGTCGAGGAATGCGGCTTCCAGATCTTCCCAACAGCCAATGGACTCTGCTGGCAAGCTGTTGAGCCAATACCGAGCTAGTCCTTTGAGTTTGAGTGGGACGTATTTGATGGCGTGTAGGTCATCACCACAGGCCCTGTGGATGTGCAAGAGGAAATCCTCGATCCGTATCGCATGATCTGTTGTGCCGTCGTATGATTCTATATTTACGGGTTTGAAACCCTCTCGGATTTGATGATCCTTTACTTCATTTGTGAAGCATAAGGGGTGTGCGGTGCCTCTGTACTGGGCTATATCGTGACGTAGCTCAAATGAGTCTTGCCCGCTATGTTCGGCTAGGCCGATCTTACTTTTACTATATCCGGAGTCATGATTATCATCTCTCATAGTGGCGCACCCTTGTGATCCGTAGATCAATCTTGCATGTTTTGCTTTGTCCTCCAATACGTCTCGTAGGTCTGGCATATTTCCCCATGCCTTTTTATTTGAATGGCGCCGGGGTGCGGGCTGAGCTTTTTGCTGGAATGCCTCTCTGTCGCGGCCACGAGGTGGCCGGTCTGCCGCGTCATACGCCGGGGATGTAGGTTTCGGTGCTTCCTCCTCAAGTCGGGGTAGCAACCTGCACTTTGGGTAACTCTTGGAGGGGCATTCGAGTTTATATTCCTCGGCCGCCAGGACTTCAGTCCATCTGTCAGCTAGCAAATCTTGCTCAGCTTGAAGCTGCTGCTGCTTTTTCTTAAGGCTATTTGCCGTGCCTATAAGCCGGCGCTTGAAGCGCTCTTGTTCAACGGGATCCTCTGGCACGACGAATTCGTCATCGTCGAGGCTTGCCTCGTCTTTGGAGGGAGGCATGTAATTATCATCCTCCGCCTCTCCATCTGCCGCTCTCTCAGGGGGGCTGGCTTCTCCATCCTCCTGCTCTAAATCTTGCTTGAGGGGATTGTTGTTGTCTTCGGCACTGTCCGGAGTGCTATTATCTCCGGTGCCAGTATCACCGCTTTTGCCTTGGCGGGACTTAGAGCGGCGCCGCTGACGCCGGCGCTTGGGTTGCTTCTTGGAGGGGTCATCCTCCGTTGTCCCGTCGCCATTGCTTTCTTTGGCTGTGTCCACCATGTATATGTCATATGATGAGGTGGCTGTCCAGTGCCCTGTGGGTAGTGGTTCCTCTTCACCTAACGCATCGTCGTCCATACCGTCAATGTCTTCGGAGTCAAAGTCGAGCATGTCGGTTAAGTCATTGACAGTGGCTACTAAGTCGGTGGTGGGTGGGCGGCGAATTTCTTCGTCATCCGCATCCCAATCCTGCCGGACGTAGTTCGGCCAGGATTCTCCTGACAAGGAGAGAGAGACCTTAATGAGTTCAGCATGTCGCCAAAGGGCGAGTGCTGAAAAATATCCACGAAGGTAAACTCCATGATCGGTGCCTAGCCGGATTTGATAGGCACGGGCGCAGGCGGTTCGGAGTCTGTGGTCGGAGAAGGATCCGGCAGTTTGGCAACACGGCTCTCATGAAAGGTAAGGTCGATATTCGACTCGATCGACACTGAGGGTACGGCTCCCATGGCGGGGTCTATCCACCCGTCCATGGATGGCGCGACTGGTTCCGAATTGAGGGTCGGAGTGGTTGCCAGTGCGATCTTCTGAACACTGTCCGATGGTAGAGCTAAATCGTACTCATCGTGGCCGTGTGGCGCACAAGGCAGGGGCTCGGATCTGTCGAAGATCAAGTCTCCGTGGATATCGGCCGTATAGTTTAAGCTTCCAAACCTGACCTGGTGGCCAGGGGCGTAACTTTTGATCTGCTCCAGATGGCCAAGCGAGTTGGCCCGCAGTGCGAAACCGCCGAATATGAAGATCTGTCCGGGGAGAAAAGTCTCACCCTGGACTGCATCGCTATCGATGATTGAAGGAGCCATCAAGCCTAATGGTGACGACACAGAGGAACTCTCAATGAAAGCACCAATGTCAGTGTCAAAACCATCGGATTTCGGGTAGGGGTCACGAACTATGCGTCTAAGGCAGATGGTTATAGGAGGTAGGGGACACGATGTTTTACCCAGGTTTGGGCCCTCTTGATGGAGGTAAAACCCTATGTCCTGCTTGACTTATTCTTGATGATAAGAGTATTACAAGAGTTGATCTACCACGAGATCGGAGAGGCTAAACCCTAGAAGATAGCCTATGGTATGATTGTATGTTGTCCTACGGACTAAAACCCTCCGGTTTATATAGACACCAGAGGGGGCTAGGGTTACACAAGGTCGTTTACAAAGGAGGAGATATCCATATCCGTACTGCCTAGCTTGCCTTCCACGCCAAGTAGAGTCCTATACGGACACGGGACGAAGTCTTCAATCTTGTATCTTCATAGTCCAATAGTCCGGCCAAAGCATATAGTCCGGCTGTACGGAGACCCCCTAATCCAGGACTCCCTCACACACCCACTACTTTATTTTATTGAGCTTTCATACATTGCATGGCAATCCCTACTCCTTGCATTAACATCAATCGGTGGGCATCTCCATAGCCCACTGATTAGCCTCGTTGATGTGAGACTTTCTCCTCTTTTGTCTTCTCCACATAACCCCCCTCATTATATTCTATTCCACCTATAGTGCTATGTCCATGGCTCGCGCTCATATATTGCGTGAAAGTTTATAGGTTTGAGATTACTAAAGTATGAAACAATTGCTTGACTTGTCATCGGGGTTCTGCTTGATGAGATCATTCTTGTGTGACGAAAATGAAACATGACTAAACCATATGATTTTGTAGGGATGAACTTTCTTTGGCCATATTATTTTGAGAAGACATAATTGCTTAGTTAGTATGCTTGTATTATTATTTTTATGTCAATATGAACTGTTGTCTTGAATCTTTCGAATCTGAATATTCATAGCACAATTAAGAAGAATTACATTAAAATTATGCCAAGTAGCACTCCACATCAAAAATTCTATTTCTATCATTTACCTACTCGAGGACGAGCAGGAATTAAGTCTGGGGATGCTTGATACGTTTCCAACGTATCTATCATTTTTGATTGCTCCATGCTATATTATCTACTGTTTTAGACATTATTGGGCTTTATTATCCACTTTTATATTATTTTTGGGACTAACCTATTAACCGAAGGCCCATCCCAGAATTGTTGTTTTTTGCCTGTTTTAGGGTTTCAAAGAAAAGGAATATCAAACAGAGTCCAAACGGAATGAAACCTTCGGGAACGTGATTTTCTCAACGAACAAGACCCGGGAGACTTGGACCCTACGTGAAGAAAGGAAACAGGAGGCCACGGGGTAGGCACTACGGGAAACAACTAATTTGCCGTCAGGAGATGTCTTTGCTGTCAGCTTTTCATCGGGCAGACGGCAAAGAAAGGGTTTACCATCATCTACAGACGGCAAAGAAAAACTGACGGCAAAATAAACTTTGCCGTCTGCAAAACAAAATATAGACGGCAAAGAGCTCACTTTGCCGTCTGCAACAAAAATCACAGACGGCAAAGAATCTATGCCGTCTGTGTTTGTTTTGGCAGACAACAAAGAATCTTTGCCGTTTGTGTTTTTTTGGCAGACGACAAATTAAGCTCTTTGCCGTTTGTATTTGTTTCCGCAGACGGTAAAGAAGAAGCACACCACGCAGATCAATCACACGGATCGATGAGTTGGCGACGTCTGAGACGCACATCCCCCACTCTGGACTAGCGTACGAATGCCCCAACCCACCCCACGATGCACGCGCCCCCACCCATGACCACACCCATGAGGCCACCCCGTACGGCCGTACCTGCCCCACCCACGATTCCCATCTTCTCCCCCGTGCTGCCTCATCTCTCCATCTCCCAGAGCACTAGCACACCTCCAGCCAGTGCCCTCATCCCTCCATCTCCCCTGAGCAACCACACGCCGCCCGCCCGTCCGGCGCCCCCGTCCGGCGCCCGCCCATCCCCGAGCAGCAGCATGCCATTGCCAGTGCCCGCGAGGCCTTCCGTACGCTGCCACGCCCAGCGCCCTTCTACCCATCCGACCGCCACCTCTCCAGCGCCACGTGAAGCTCCACCCCTCGCGAGCTCATCCTCACCGGCCGGCCATGCGCACTCCAGCTCCTCCGGTCGCGCCGCCGAGCTCCTCCTCACCCGTCGGTCCGGCTCTCTGCCTCGCGAGCTCCGCCGCTAGAGCAGCCAGGCGCTCGACCAGTCGAGCACCGGCCACCCCCGACCTCCCTCGCGTGCCACCCCACGGTGTCGGAGCGAGTCAACTCCTGAGCATGGCTGGGCCGGAGTTGCGCGACTGAGCAGGGCCGGGCGGCGGCGCAGCAAGCAGAATAGCACAGCGACGAGGCGAGCAGAACGACAAAGCGGCGAGGCGAGCGTCCGACTGGACGGCGGGGCGGGAAGAGCAACGGAGTGGAGAAGAAGGACCCGATTGCTTTTTGGTCTTACTTGTTAGGGTCCATTGTGTTAATTTCTACGACTACTTTGTAACTTTAGTTTTTTTCCAGGGTGATGTTTGCATTTTGTACTCCACTGACGTTGAATGAAACGGCACTACACACGGATGGGCCTTCCCCTTGTTAAAAAAAGAAATATAGGCCTTGCACTCGCATGAGTGGGACCGCATCGCTCGGGAGCAATGTTGTTGTGTTTTTTTAATTTGACCCCTTCCTTTGCCGTATGTGATATACGAGGCCGACGGCAAAGACGCGAATAGCGGACGGCAAACCTATAGTTTGGCTAACGGCAGAAGTACATTTCTTTGCCGTCTGTGATTTATAAGGCTGACAGCAAAGAAGATTCGGCTGACGGCAAAGACTTTGCTGTCTGGCCGATGAAAAGCTGACGGCAAAGTATTATTTGCCGACTTATCTTTGTCGTCTGACTTTACCTTCTTCTTCTTGACGGCAAAATCTTTGCCGTCTAGATTTCGCTCTTCGTCGTCTGTAATCTACAGACGGCAAATTACCTGTTTCCTGTAGAGAGGGGGGCGCGCCCACCCCTACCAGGCGCGGCCCCCACCCTCGTGGGCCCCCTGTTGCTCCACCGACATACTTCTTCCTCCTATATATATCCATGTACCCCCAAACAATCAGAACAGGAGCCAAAACCCTAATTCCACCGCCGTAACTTTCTGTATCCACGAGATCCCAACTTGGGGCATCGATCACGGAGGGCTTCGACATCAACACCATAGCCCCTCTGATGAAGTGTGAGTAGTTCATCTCAGACCTACGGGTCCATAGTTAGTAGCTAGATGGCTTCTTATCTCTTTTTGGACCTCAATACAATGTCCTCCCCTCTCTTGTGGAGATCTATTCGATGTAATCTTCTTTTTGCGGTGTGTTTGTTGAGACCGATGAATTGTGGGTTTATGATCAAGTCTATCTATGAACAATATTTGAATTTTCTCTGAATTCTTTTATGTATAATTGGTTATCTTTGCAAGTCTCTTCGAATTATCAGTTTGGTTTGGCCTACTAGATTGATCTTTCTTGCAATGGGAGAAGTGCCTAGATTTGGGTTCAATCTTGCGGTGTCCTTTCCCGGTGACAGTAAGGGCAGCAAGGCACGTATTGTATTATTGCCATCAAGGATAACAAGATGGGGTTTTCTTCATATTGCATGAGTCTATCCCTCTACATCATGTCATCTTGCTTAAGGCGTTACTCTGTTTTTAACTTAATACTCTAGATGCATGCTGGATAGCGGTCGATGAGTGGAGTAACAGTATTAGATGCAGGCAGGAGTCGGTCTACTTGTCTCAGACGTGATGCCTATATACATGATCATGCCTAGATATTCTCATAATTATGCTCAATTATGTCAATTGCCCAACAGTAATTTGTTCACCCACCATAGAATACTTATGCTCTCGGGAGAAGCCACTAGTGAAACCTATGGCCCCCGGGTCTATCTTTATCATAATGTTCTCCTACTACTTTGCTATTTACTTTGCCTTTATTTTAATTTGCATCTTTATCATAAAAATACCAAAAATATTATCTTTATCATATCTATCAGAACTCACTCTCGTAAGTGGCCTCATTGGGATTGACAACCCCTATTTGCGTTGGTTGTGAGGATTTATTTGTTTTTTGCAGGTGCGAGGGACTCGCGCGTAGCCTCCTACTGGATTGATACCTTGGTTCTCAAAAACTGAGGGAAATACTTACGCTACTTTGCTGCATCATCCCTTCCTCTTCGGGGAAAACCAACGCAGTGCTCAAGAGGTAGCATATACTTTCATTGTCAACATAACAACCAAGAGATGACGATATCTTCCATGCTACACACATTATAGGTGGTTCCCAAACAGAATGGTAAAGTTTATACACACATTATAGGTGGTTCCCGAATAGAATGGCTTGCTCGAAACAATGAGTGCCTCCAACTAACAAGAGTCCCAGGGGGAGTTTTGTTTGCAATTATTTTGATTTGATTTGCATAAGGCATGGGACTGGGCATCCCGGTGACCAGCCACTTTCTCGTCAGTGAGGAGCGGAGTCCACTCCTCTTGAGAATAACCCACCTAACATGGAAGATATGGACAGCCCTAGTTGATTCATGAGCTATTCGAGCATACAAAACAGGATATTTATTTGAAGGTTTAGAGTTTGGCACATACAAATTTACTTGGAACGACATGTAGATACCGTATATAGGTAGCTATGGTGGACTCATATGAAATAACTTTGGGGTTCATGGAGTTGGATGCACAAGCAGTATTCCCGCTTAGTACAAGTGAAGGCTAGCAAGAGACTGGGAAGCGGCCAGCTAGAGAGCGACAACAGTCATGAACATGCATTAAAATTAATCAACACCGAATGCAAGCATGAGTAGGATATAATCCACCATCAACATAAATATCATGAAGGCTATGTTGATTTTGTTTCAACTATATGCGTGAACATGCGCCAAGTCAAGTCACTTAAATCATTCAGAGGAGGATACCACCCTATCATACAACATCACAACCATTTTAATAGCACACTGGCACGCAAGGTAAACCATTATAAGCTCCTAGCTAATCAAGCATGGCACAAGAACTATGATCTCTAGTTGTCATTGCAAACATGTTTATTCATAATATGCTGAATCAATCATATTTACAAAAACAAGAGAGGTCGAGTTCATACCAGCTTTTCTCATCTCAATAAGTTCATCATATAATCATCATTATTGCCTTTCACTTGCACGACTGGATGATGTGGATAATAATATAGTGCACGTGCATTGGACTAAGCTGGAATCTGCAAGCATTGAATAAACAGGAGAAGACAAGGCAATATTTCCTCTTTTGTCAGATCAACAATAATGCATATAAGAGCCACTTCAACAGTTTAATTATGGTCTTCTCCTATCGACCCCCAAAGAAAAGAAAAGAAATAAAATTATTTACATGGGAGAGCTCCCAACAAGTAAAAGAAGAACAGGAAATCTTTTTGGGTTTTCTTTTTAGTTACTACTACAAGCATGGAAAGTAAACTAATTACAAGCTACAACTAATTTTTTTTGGTTTTTTATTAAGGTTTATCAAACACACAAGAAGAAAGCATAAAAAGGGAAATAAACTAGCATGGATGATACAATGAAAAGGTATGAGCACCGACATCTAACAATGAGTGTGTGAACATAAATGTAATGTCGGTGAGAAATACGCAATCACCCAAGATTAGGCTTTTGGCCTAAGTTGGTCTATGGTCACGGCTAGCCTGGCGGATATCCATAATAATAGTTGGGATCGTATTGCGTAGAAGAAGACTCCGATTGCCACTGGTTGGCAATCATCTCCGGATCCCACTGGTAATTAGACTGTCATGGAGGATCAACTTGTGGTTCCGGCTCTGGCTCTGTGGCTGATGTAGGGTTCCGATAGGCGTGAATAGCCTCTAACGGAACAAGGTACTGGCCTGCAGATAAATCAAACAAGGAAGTAGCAGGCAGGGTAATAGTCTTAGGATGATGTTTATCAAAGAACAATTTTCTATTTAAGCTCTCTTTCCCTATTTTTAACAATAAAATCATGTGCCACCATACTCTTATAATCTAAATAAACACGAGGCATTACTTTTTCGTCCTTCTCATAATGCCTAATAGGTATGTTAAAATGTGCAGCTAGGCGCGAAGCATAGATGCCTCCAAAGATGGGGCCCTTTGTACGGTTCAGACTTAATTGTTTAGCAATAATGCCGCCCATACTAACAGAGTTATCACTGAATAAACTGTGGATCAAAATAATAATATCAGGAACATTAAGGTTTCCACAGTTTCCACGACCAATTAAACAACGACTAGCAAATAATGCAAAATAGCGTAAAATAGGAAAACGTATGCTAGTGATTCGTGCATCGGAAACCTTCCTTGTTTCCCCTATAGTGATGATATCAATAAACCCATCCACATCGCTGTGATGTGGTTCCTCTATTGTGCCCTCGAAAGGGACCAAACAAACCCGACAAAAATCATAGTGACATCTCTTTATGCTCATCATATAAATAAAACTCCACCGTAGGTGGTGAGTTCCTAGAATGGAAATGAAAGTTTTGCACAAAGATATTTGTGAGTAAGAGATACTGATCGCGTTGCTCGTGGAGGAAAGCGGTGAGGCATGCGTTCTTAGATAATTCATAAAAATCTTCATAAATCCCGGCTGCTCTCAAGAAATCATCGGAAGGCCATTCACACAACCGAACCTCCGCGGTGCGAGGCAGATTATACTTGGGCTTCTGTGCCTTTTCCTTCGAGCTTCGGCTCGATGATCCCCTCAAAAGTCTCCTCATTATTTTCTGAATTTTTTTGAAATTTTCAGTAACTTCAAAATAAAAGTAAACCAAACTCAATAATATTGATAGCAACTACTCCTACAAGTGCCTATGGCCTATATCATGCATCAAAACCACTTTTGACCATATAAATTTAACATGCAAGCTCAAGAACAGGGTCACCTAAGCAGAAAAAAATTTCAATGAATAAAGCATTAGAACAAAAACTAATTGGACCAATGGAGGAGTCACATACCAAGGAACAATCTCCCCAAGCAGTTTTGTGAGAGGTGCTTTGAGCAAGGAGATCGAAAATGGCAGCAAAATGAGCTTGGCTTCGAGTTTGAGCTGGATATTTGTGTTTGGGGGAGGAAGGAGTGTGTGGGTGACAGGATAAGTGGAGGAGGGCCATTGTGGGCCCACGAGGCAGGGGAGTGTGCCCAGGGGGGTAGGGCGCGCCCTCCACCCTCGTGGCCAGGTGGATGACCCCCCTGCTGTGTTCTCAGTGCCAAATATTCTCAAATATTCCAGAAAAAAAGTCATATTTACATTTCAAGGCATTTGGAGAACTTTTATTTTCGGGGTATTTTTATATTGCACGGATAATCAGATAACAGACAAAAAAATACTATTTTTATTTTATTTAATATAAATAATAGAAAGTAAAAGGAGGGTACAGAAGGTTGTGCCTTCTAGTTTCATTCATCTCATGCTCATCAAAAGGAATCCACTAACAAGGTTGATCAAGTCTTGTTAACGAACTTATTTCGAATAACACTATGTTACCTCAACGGGGATATGCACATCCCCAATAATAAGAATATCATATTTCTTCTTGATAGTAGGAAGAGGAAATTCAAAACCTCCCAATATAATCGATGGAATTTTTCCAATAGAGTTGATAGTATGAACTTGAGGTTGTTTCCTCGGAAAGTGTACCATATGCTCATTACCATTAACATGAAAAGTGACATTGCCTTTAGTGCAACTGAGGGAGTCCTGGATTAGGGGGTCTCCAGACAGCCGGACTAACTCCATTGGCCGGACTGTTAGACTATGAAGATACAAGATTGAAGACTTCGTCTCGTGTCCGGATGGGACTCTACTTGGCGTGGAAGGCAAGCTAGGCAATACGTATATGGATATCTCCTCCTTTGTAAGCGACCTTGTGTAACCCTAACCATCTCCGGTGTCTATATAAACCGAAGGGTTTTAGTCCGTAGGACAACAACAATCATAATATACAATCATACCATAGGCTAGCTTCTAGGGTTTAGCCTCTTTGATATTGTGGTAGATCTACTCTTGTACTACCCATATCATCAATATTAATCAAGAAGGACGTAGGGTTTTACCTCCATCAAGAGGGCCCGAACCTGGGTAAAACATCGTGTCCCCTGCCTCCTGTTACCATCCACCTAGACGCGCAGTTCGAGACCCCCTACCCGAGATCCGCCGGTTTTGACACCGACATTGGTGATTTCATTGAGAGTTCCTCTGTGTCGTCGCCGTTAGGCTTGATGGCTCCTACTATCATCGATAGCGATGCGGTCCAGGGTGAGACTTTTCTCCCCGGACAGATCTTCGTATTCGGCGGCTTTGCACTACGGGCTAATTCGCTTGGCCATCTGGAGCAGATTGAAAGCTACACCCCTGGCCATCAGGTCAGATTTGGAAGTTTGAATTACATGGCCGACATCTGCGGAGACTTGATCTTTGATGGATTCGATCCACAGCCGGGCGCGCCGCATTGTCGCGATGGGTATGACCTAGCTCTGCCGCCGAACAGTACCCCAGAGGCCGCGCCCGCATCAGCTCCAACCCTTAGTTCGGAGCCAACTTCGCCAATCGTGGACGGGTGGATAGACACCGTCTCAGGGGCTGCAGTCTCAATGGCGATCGAGCCGAACACCTGCCTAACCCTCTGCGCAGCCCGTGACTCCAAGGTGCCGGACTCTTTCCTGGACTCCGAACCATCCGCAACCCTGCCAATCGAATCTGATTGGGCGCCGATCATGGAATTCACCGCCGCAAATATCTTTCAGCACTCGCCCATCGGCGACATTCTGAATTCACTAAGGTCTCTCTCTTTGTCAGGAGAGCCCTGGCCGGATTATGGCCAACAGGATTGGGATGCGAACGACGTAGAAATTCGACGCCCACCCACCACCCACTTCATTGGCACTATCGATGATTTAACCGACATGCTTGAGTTCGACTCCGAAGACATCGACGGTATGGACGACGATGTAGGAGACGAACATGAACCAGCACCTGCAGGGCACTGGAAAGCCACCTCGTCATATGACATATACATGGTGGATACACCCAACGAAGGCAATGGCGATGAGATAGTGGAGGATGACCCCTCCAAGAAGCAACCCAAGCGCCGACGTCAGTGGCGCCGCTCTAAGTCCCGCCAAAGCAAATGTGGTGATACCGGCACAGGAGATAATAACACTCCGGATAGTGCCGAAGACAACAACAATCCCCTGCAGCAAGATTTAGAGCAGGAGGATGAAGGAGCCTGCTCTGCTGAGAGAGCGGTAGACGGAGAGGAGGAGGATGATCACATGCCCCCCTCCGAAGACGAGGCAAGCCTCGGCGACGATGAATCCGCCGTCCCAGAGGATCCCGTCGAACAAGAGCGCTTCAAGCACCGGCTTATGGCCACGACAAATAGCCTGAAGAAAAAGCAGCAGCAGCTTCAAGATAATCAAGATCTGCTAGCTGACAAATGGACTGAAGTCCTCGCAGCCGAGGAATATAAACTCGAGTGTCCCTCCAAGAGTTACCCAAGGCGCAGGCTACTTCCCCGACTGGAGGAAGAAGCGTATGATACAGCTGATCGGCCACCTCGTGGCCGCGATAGAGGCATTCCAGCCAAAAGCTCAGCCTCCACCCCAACGCCATTCAAATAAAAAGGCATGGGGAGATACGCCAGACCTGCGAGACATATTGGAGGACAAGGCAAAGCATTCAAGATCGATCTACGGATCACGAGGGTGCACCACTCTGCGAGATGAGAAACGTCACGCCGGATACAGTAAAAGCAAATCCGGCCGGGCCGAACACAGCGGGCAAGACCCATTCGAGCTGCGTCGCGATATAGCCCAATACAGAGGCGCCACACACCCCTTATGCTTCACAGACAAAGTAATGGAACATCAATTCCCAGAAGGTTTCAAACCTGTAAACATTGAATCATACGACGGCACAACTGCGGCACGCCCCAAAACGCGGCCTAAACCACACCAGGGGCTTCCCGTTTGGTTATTTTTCTTTTTCTTTCAGGACCTTAATCTCTGGAAACACTGTCCGGAAGGACTGTTGCCGAACACATGATGCAGCAACCAAGGAGGAAGACAACTACGTTATACCACAGAATTCCCAGGTTGATTATAGTAACGAGTGAAATATTCAATTTAATATCATTCCTCAGCTTGCCATTGGAAGGGACATAGTCCTACTCTTTGCTTATCGCACTATCTGTATCACTCTTCTTTAACACAATTTTTTAATAAACAATGCATGCCATTACAAATATTATTGCATTCTTGTTATATATATATATCTATGTGTTCATTATTGACTCCTTGCAACCGTACACTCTGGTACGGCCAATACACCAGGGGCTTACGTACCCCACAATGCGGTGTGAAAAGTCCGAACACTTTCACAAGTGCGGCACCCCGAACTTATAGCATTATATGCATCAGCTCCGAATCATGTCTTTGGTCAAATGTTGGGTTTGCCCGGCTCCTATGTTTTGGTACCTTATGTTCCGCTCTATCGGCTATGGTAGCGCTAGGAGAACTACTGCGATTGTGCCCCGGTTCTGCCGGGCTTAGCACCTCACTAGAGAAAAGCTAAAACTGACTGTCATGATAAGGCGAGAGACTGGTCGCTGTTCGGCGAGGTTTTTCGAGTCCCTAAAGACTTATGCCACTTAGGGCGAGGGGCCGGCCCTGTCCGGCATAAAGGCGTGTATCGCACCCCGAATTCGGCCTTCCGAATACCAGGGGCTTCGCCGAAATTTAAAATTATAGAATTCTATGGCTAAGTGAGAGTGATAAAGCATTATTAGTCTGGTTGCCTTGTTCATTGTGCTGAGCACCTCCCTCGAAGGACCAAAATATGGGAACAAGAGTGCTCAGGTTTATCCCGAACACCCCAGCACTCGTGGCATGGGGGCAGAAGCCGAGGACTAGCCATCTCTCAGATTGGATAAACAACCAAACATAAGGTAATATTTTAAATTCAAACAAGCGTTGCATAGCGCATATGAAACAAGTTTTCATAAATACAGGATAAAACGAGCAAGTTTACTCAAATATTACATCTTTCGAACACTCATCCGCGATAAGACGGGCACCCGGTAGAACACCCTCATAGTACATCTCGGGGTGGCGGTGCTCCTTGCCCTCCGGCGGCCCCTCCTTGATCAGCTTCACGGCGTCTAGCTTGACCCACTGCAATTTCACATGGGCGAAAGCCCGGCGTGCACCTTCAATGCAGACGGATCACTTGATGACCTCTAGCCGTGGGCAGGCATCCACAAGCCACCTCACCAGGCTGAAGAAGCTGTTCGGAAGGGCGTCGCCAGGCCACAGCCGGACTATAAATCCCTTCATGGCCTGATCGGCCGCCTTATGTAGCTCGACCATCTACTTCAGCTGGTCACTCATCGGCACCGGATGTTCGACCTCAGCATACTGAGACCAGAATAGCTTCTTTGTCGAGCTTCTATCCTCGGCCTGGTAAAATTGTGCGGCATCGGACACACTGCGGGGCAAATCCGCGAATGCTCCTGAAGAGCTCCGGATCTGGGTAAGTAATCGGTAATTTACTTTTACATGCTTGCTTTGCATATAGAAAGCCTTACCCGCCGGTATCTTCTTCATTGCGTCGATCTCCTGGAGGGCCTTCTGGGCCTCGGCCTTGGCACTCTTTGCGCTCTCAAGGGCCGCGACAAGCTCAGACTCTCACATCTTCGAGTCAAGCTCCAACGCCTCATGCTTTGTCACGAGAGCTGGAGCTCTTGCTGCACCTCGCCCACCCGAGCCTCGTGCTTCTCTCGCTCGGTGCGCTCCTTGGCCGCTGTATCTTCGGCCTTGGTTAGCGCTTGCTTCAGGGTCGCCACCTCGGTCGTGGCCCCTGACAAACATACGATGATCCTTTCATTTTGCAATCATGCCCTTTTTCATATATACATATCTATCGACGGGGTACTACTTAGCAAGGACGAGCTCTTTCCTGGACCCCTCGAGGTCCTGCTTCAGTACGGCGACCTCCGCAGTCAGTGCGGCGGACGCCAGCAGTGAAGCCTGCATATGCATATTGACATTGGGGGAGTCCTGGATTAGGGGGTGTCCGTATGGCCGGACTATACCTTCAGCCGGACTCCTGGACTGTGAAGATACAAGATTGAAGACTCCGTCCCATGTCCGGAAGGGACTTTCCTTGGCGTGGAAGGCAAGCTTGGAGATACGGATATGAAGATCTCCTACCATTGTAACCGACTTTGTGTAACCCTAACCCTCTCCGGTGTCTATATAAACCGGAGGGTTTTAGTCCGTAGGACGACATACACATCAACAATCATACAATAGGCTAACTTCTAGGGTTTAGCTTCTCCGATCTCGTGGTAGATCTACTCTTGTACTACCCATATCATCAATATTAATCAAGCAGGACGTAGGGTTTTACCTCCATCGAGAGGGCCCGAACCTGGGTAAAACTTCGTGTCCCTTGCCTCCTGTTACCATCCGGCCTAGACGCACAGTTCGGGACCCCCTACCCGAGATCCGCCGGTTTTGACACCGACAGACATACTTATATTAGACTCCAGCGATATTATTTGATCCTCTGTTCGGCTTTTCTTTGTGAACACCGAACAAAGCATCAGGGGCTACTGTCTATGCGGTAATATTTCTACTACATTTTAAAACACTTACCTCAAAGCCTGTTAGAAGGCTGGCACAGGCTTCGGTCAATCCGCTCTTGGCGGACTAAACCTTCTGGATCACCGCACTCATGATAGTGCGGTGCTCCTCATCGATGGAAGCACTTCGAAGCGCTTCCAGCAGATTGTCCGGTGCCTCTGGATGGACAGAGGTCACCGGCACAGGCATCTTTCCCCTCTTAGAAGGAGGCTGCCTACCCAAGCCTGGAAATGCTGGAGGGTCTGGCACGGTGTTCGGCTGAGGGCCGAACTCGGAGCTCTCGAGAGCCCCGTCCCCGCGGCTCCCGGATTCCGGAAGGTCGCCCTGAGAAGCCTCCAGGACTGTCTCGCCTCGATCCGGTGCCTCTTGAGACAACACCTCGGCGTTGTCGGCAGGATGAGGGGAGGGGGCGGTCGGGACTGGATCGCTATCCATGTCCGACAAGCCCAAGGAGCCGTCCAATGATATATCGATACTGGCTCGTGGCGGCCTGCATAATTGCTTTCGGCGTTAGGGGAAGCAGTGCGACAAAGGATTCCTAGGAGTTACTCTAGTATCTGAATACTTACGATCTCCCTGGGGGCTTGACCCTGGGAAACCACTCACCTTCGCCTTCGTCGGCGGCGGTGGAACTATCCGGAAGGAGAGTCCTTCCCTTCTTGGACCCTCCGGCCTCCCCGGTTGGGGCGGCCTTCCTTTTCTTGTCTCCCCCAGTCGGTGGGGGAGCATCTTCTTCTTCTTCTTCCTCGTCTTCGGGGGAAGAGAGAGCCACAGAATCATCGGAAGGTGAGTCCGACGATGCCTGGCGAAGGGAACTCTTTCGGGTTCCCTTGGCCTTCTTGGTCTTCTCCGGCACCTTATAAGGGGCCGGAGTCAGCATCTTCGCCAGAAGAGCGTCTGCGGGGCCTTCGGGCAAAGGAGCCAAACAGTCGATTTGTCCGGCCATCTTCTGCCAGTCCTATCAAAGGTACGGGAGTTTAGAACCCGCATAGAGTCAATCTATATAAAAATAATTATCCTGTGAAAGATAAAACAGCTTACCGCACTGGCTTGGCGCTTTGCGCTGAATCCGCGATCCTCAGTAATGGGGGGGGGGGACCTCGGCACTTTTGAACAGCACCCTCTAGGCGTCTTCATGAGTTGTGTCGAAGAGCCTGTTTAGAGTTCGGTGCTGCGCCGGATTGAACTCCCACAAGTTGAACTCCCGTTGTTGGCACGGGAGTATCCGGTGGATGAGCATAACTTGGACTATGTTGACAAGCTTGAGCTTCTTGTCCACCATGTTTTGAATACATGTTTGGAGTCCCGTCAGCTCTTTCGAACTACCCCAGGACAGGCCCTTCTCTTTCCAGGAGGTGAGCCGCATGGGGAAGCCAGATCAGAACTCGGGGGCCGCTGCCCATGCAGGGTCGCGCGGCTCGGTGATGTAGAACCACCCCGATTGCCACCCCTTTATGGTTTCCACAAAGGAGCCCTCGAGCCATGTTATGTTGGGCATCTTGCCCACCATGGCACCTCCGCCCTGTGCCTGGCGGCCGCCCACCACCTTCGGCTTGACATTGAAGGTCTTCAGCCATAAGGCGAAGTGGGGCTTGATGCGGAGGAAGGCCTCGCACACGACGATAAACGCCGAGATGTTGAGGACGAAGTTCGGGGCCAGATCATGGAAATCCAGGTCGTAATAGAACATGAGTCCCCGGACGAAGGGATGGAGAGGGAATCCCAGTCCACAGAGGAAATGGGTGAGGAATACTACCCTCTCATGGGGCATGGCGGTGGGGATGAGCTGCCCCTCATTTGGGAGCCGGTGTGCGATGTCGTCGTGCAGGTATCTGACTCTCCTCAGTTTCTTGATGTCTCCCTCGGTGACGGAGGAGACCATCCACTTGCCTCCGGCTCCGGACATGATTGGAGAAGGTCGAGGTGGGAAGTGCGGACTTGGGCGCTAGAGCTCGAGTGTGCGAAAACGGATGAGCAAAGGAGGAAGAAGGCGTGGATAGAAAGGTGAATCCTTATCCCTTTATATGGGCGGACGAAACTAAGCGTCCTCACTTGCCTGGTAAAACTCGTTTATCCCCCAAGCGCCGCAATTGATGGCGTGGTTGGGTTACCCACGCCCGTATTGATGAGAATCCCATAATAAGGGGGCACGATCTCTGCTTTGACAAGACGTGTCGAAAAACTACCTCGCGTTATGTGCGGAGCTGGTTAAAAGAAACGGTTCGAATAATCACCGGGCCATGACATAACGTCATGCTGCCAAAACAAGCCAGCAAATTAGATATGCGAAAATATTATTCTGTCTACGGTGGAATGTGGAACTTATTTTGCAGGGTCGGACACTATCCTCGTATTCAAATTCTTCTGTGATGTATTCGGAGAAGGAACCCGCCTTGCAATGCCGAAGACAATACTGTTGGGTTTCGTAGTAATTTCAAAAAATTTCCTACGCTCACGCAAGATTATGGTGATGCATAGCAACGAGAGGGGAGAGTATGATCTACGTACCCTTGTAGATCGACAACGGAAGCGTTTGGTTGATGTAGTCGTACGTCTCCACGGCCCGACCGATCAAGCACCGAAACTACGGCACCTCCGAGTTCTAGCACACGTTCAGCTCGATGACGATCCCCGGACTCCGATCCAGCAAAGTGTCGGGGAAGAGTTCCGTCAGCACGACGGCGTGGTGACGATCTTGAGGTACTACCGTCGCAGGGCTTCGCCTAAGCACCGCTACAATATTATCGAGGACTATGGTGGAAGGGGGCACCGCACACGGCTAAGAATATGATCACGTGGATCAACTTGTGTCACTAGGGGTGCCCCTGCCTCCGTATATAAAGGTTCAAGGGAGGGGGGCCGGCCGGCCAAGGTGTGGCGCGCCAGGAGGAGTCCTACTCCTTCTGGGAGTAGGACTCCCCCCTTTCCTAGTTGGAATAGGATTCGTGGAGGGGGGGAAAGAGGAGAGAGAGGAGGAAGGGGGGCCGGCCCCTCTCCTTGTCCAATTCAGACCAAGGGGGGGAGGGGCAAGCGGCCCATCTCTGGCCACCTCTCCTCTCTTCCACTAAGGCCCATATACCTCCCAGGGGGTTCCGGTAACCTCCCGGTACTCCGGTAAAATCCCGATTTCACCCGGAACACTTCTGATATCGAAACATAGGCTTCCAATATATCAATCATTATGTCTCGACCATTTTGAGACTCCTCGTCATGTCCGTGATCACATCGGGACTCCGAACAACCTTCGGTACATCAAAATGCATAAACTCGTAATATAACTGTCATCGTAACCTTAAGCGTGCGGACCCTACCGGTTCAAGAACAATGTAGACATGACCGAGACACGTCTCCGGTCAATAACCAATAGCGGAACCTGGATGCTCATATTTGCTCCTACATATTCTACGAAGATCTTTTATCGGGCAGACTGCATAACAACATACGTTGTTCCCTTTGTCATCGGTATGTTACTTGCCCGAGATTCGATCGTCGGTGTCCTATACCTAGTTCAATCTCGTTACCGGCAAGTCTCTTTACTCGTTCTGTAATACATCATCCCACAACTAACTCATTAGTTGCAATGCTTGCAAGGCTTAAATGATGTGCATTACCGAGAGGGCCCAGAGATACCTCTCCGACAATCGGAGTGACAAATCCTAATCTCGAAATACGCCAACCCAACATGTACCTTTGGAGACACCTGTAGAGCTCCTTTATAATCACCCAGTTACGTTGTGACGTTTGGTAGCACACAAAGTGTTCCTCTGGCAAATGGGAGTTGCATAATCTCATAGTCATAGGAACATGTATAAGTCATGAAGAAAGCAATAGCAACATACTAAACGATCGTGTGCTAAGCTAATGGAATGGGTCATGTCAATCAGATCATTCAACTAATGATGTGATCCCGTTAATCAAATAACAACTCTTCGTCCATGGTTAGGAAACATAACCATCTTTGATTAACGAGCTAGTCAAGTAGAGGCATACTAGTGACACTCTATTTGTCTATGTATTCACACATGTATTATGTTTCCGGTTAATGCAATTCTAGCATGAATAATAAACTTTTATCATGATATAAGGAAATAAATAATAACTTTATTATTGCCTCTAGGGCATATTTCCTTCAGTCTCCCACTTGCACTAGAGTCAATAATCTAGATTACACAGTAATGATTCTAACACCCATGGAGAGCCTTGGTGCTGATCATGTTTTGCTCGTGGAAGAGGCTTAGTCAACGGGTCTGGAACATTCAGATCCGTATGTATCTTGCAAATCTCTATGTCGCCCACCTGGACTAGATCCTGGATGGAATTGAAGCGTCTCTTGATGTGCTTGGTTCTCTTGTGAAATCTGGATTCCTTCGCCAAGGCAATTGCACCAGTATTGTCACAAAAGATTTTCATTGGAACCGATGCACTAGGTATGACACCTAGATCGGATATGAACTCCTTCATCTAGACTCCTTCATTCGCTGCTTCCAAATCAGCTATGTATTCCGCTTCACACGTAGATCCCGCCACGACGCTGTGTTTAGAACTGCACCAACTGACAGCTCCACCATTTAATGTAAACACGTATCTGGTTTGCGATTTAGAATTGTCCGGATCAGTGTCAAAGCTTGCATCAACGTAACCATTTACGATGAGCTCTTTGTCACCTCCATATAGGAGACGTATATCCTTAGTCCTTTTCAGGTACTTCAGGATGTTCTTGACCGCTGTCCAGTGATCCACTCCTAGATTACTTTGGTACCTCCCTGCTAGACTTATAGCAAGGCACACATCAGGTCTGGTACACAGCATTGCATACATGATAGAGCCTATGGCTGAAGCATAGGGAACATCTTTCATCTTCTCTCTATCTTCTGCAATGGTCGGGCATTGAGTCCGACTCAACTTCACACCTTGTAACACAGGCAAGAACCCTTTCTTTGCTTGATCCATTTTGAACTTCTTCAAAATCTTGTCAAGGTATGTGCTTTGTGAAAATCCAATTAAACGTCTTGATCTATCTCTATAGATCTTTATGCCTAATATCTAAGCAGCTTCACCGAGGTCTTTCATTGAAAAACTCTTATTCAAGTACCCCTTTATGCTATCCAAAAATTCTATATCATTTCCAATCAGTAATATGTCATCCACATATAATATCAGAAATGCTACAGAGCTCCCACTCACTTTCTTGTAAATACAGGCTTCTCCAAAAGTCTGTATAAAACCAAATGCTTTGATCACACTATCAAAGCATTTATTCCAACTCTGAGAGGCTTGCACCAGTCCATAAATGGATCGCTGGAGCTTGCACACTTTGTTAGCTCCCTTTGGATCGACAAAACCTTCTGGTTGCATCATATACAACTATTCAGGAATGCAGTTTTGACATCCATCTGCCAAATTTCATAATGATAAAATGCGGCAATTGCTAACATGATTCGGACAGACTTAAGCATGGCTACAGGTCAGAAGGTCTCATCGTAGTCAATCCCTTGAACTTGTCGAAACCCTTTTGTGACAAGTCGAGCTTTGTAGATAGTAATATTACCGTCGGCGTCAGTCTTCTTCTTGAAGATCCATTTATTCTCAATTGCTTGCCGATCATTGGGCAAGTCAACCAAAGTCCATACTTTGTTCTCATATATGGATCCCATCTCAGATTTCATGGCTTCAAGCCATTTTGCGGAATCTGGGCTCACCATCGCTTCTTCATAGTTCGTAGGTTCATCATGATCTAGTAGCATGACTTCCAGAACGGGATTACCGTACCACTCTGGTGCGGATCTCACTCTGGTTGATCTACGAGTCTTAGTAGTATCTTGTTCTGAAGTTTCATGATCATTATCATTAGCTTCCTCACTAATTGGTGTAGGTGTCACAAAAACAATTTTCTGTGATGCACTACTTTCCAATAAGGGAGAAGGTAAAGTTACCTCGTCAAGTTCTACTTTCCTCCCACTCACTTCTTTCGAGAGAAACTCCTTCTCCAGAAAGTTTCCGAACTTAGCAACAAAAGTCTTGCCTTCAGATCTGTGATAGAAGGTGTATCCAATAGTCTCCTTTGGATATCCTATGAAGACACATTTCTCCGATTTGGGTTCGAGCTTATCAGGTTGAAGCTTTTTCACATAAGCATCGTAGCCCCAAACTTTCAGAAACGACAACTTTGGTTTCTTGCCAAACCATAGTTCATAAGGCGTCGTCTCAACGGATTTTGATGGTGCCCTATTTAACGTGAATGCGGCCATCTCCAAAGCATAACCCCAAAACGATAGCGGTAAATCAGTAAGAGACATCATAGATCGCACCATATCTAGTAAAGTACGACTATGACGTTCGGACACACCATTACGCTGTGGTGTTCCAGGTGGCGTGAGTTGCGAAACTATTCCGCATTGTTTCAAATGTACACCAAACTCGTAACTCAAATATTCTCCTCCACGATCAGATCGTAGAAACTTTATTTTCTTGTTATGATGATTTTCAACTTCACTCTAAAATTCTTTGAACTTTTCAAATGTTTCAGACTTATGTTTCATTAAGTAGATATACCCATATCTGCTTAAATCATCTCTGAAGGTGAGAAAATAATGATATCCGCCACGAGCCTCAATATTCATCGGACCACATACATCTGTATGTATGATTTCCAACAAATCTGTTGCTCTCTCCATAGTACCGGAGAACGGCATTTTAGTCATCTTGCCCATGAGGCACGGTTCGCAAGTACCAAGTGATTCATAATCAAGTGGTTCCAAAAGTCCATCTGTATGGAGTTTCTTCATGCGCTTTACATTGATATGACCTAAATGGCAGTGCCACAAATAAGTTGCACTATCAATATCAGCTCTGCATCTTTTGGTTTCAACATTATGAATATGTGTGTTACTACTATTGAGATTCAATAAGAATAGACCAACCTTCAGGGGTGCATGACCATAAAAGATATTACTCATTTAAATAGAACAACCATTATTCTCTGATTTAAATGAATAACCGTCTCGCATCAAACAAGATCCAGATATAATGTACATGCTTAACGCTGGCACCAAATAACAATTATTTAGGTCTAATATTAATCCCGAAGGTAGATGTAGAGGTAGCGTGCCGACCGCGATCACATCGACTTTGGAACCGTTTCCCACGCGCATCGTCACCTCGTCCTTAGCCAATCTTCGCTTAATCCATAGTCCCTGTTTCGAGTTGCAAATATTAGCAACAGAACCAGTATCAAATACCCAGGTGCTACTGCGAGCATTACTAAGGTACACATCAACAACATGTATATCACATATACCTTTGTTCACCTTGCCATCCTTCTTATCCGCCAAATACTTGGGGCAGTTCCGCTTCCAGTGACCAGTCTGCTTGCAGTAGAAGCACTCAGTTTCAGGCTTAGGTCCAGACATGGGTTTCTTCTCTTGAGCAACAACTTGCTTGCTGTTCTTCTTGAAGTTCCCCTTCTTCTTCCCTTTGCCCTTTTTCTTGAAACTAGTGGTCTTGTTGACCATCAACACTTGATGCTCCTTTTTGATTTCTACCTCGGCAGCTTTCAGCATTGCGAAGAGCTCGGGAATAGTCTTATTCATCCCTTGCATATTATAGTTCATCATGAAGCTCTTGTAGCTTGGTGGTAGTGATTGGAGAATTCTGTCAATGACGCAATCATCTGGAAGATTAACTCCCATTTGAATCAAGTGATTATTATACCCAGACATTTTGAGTATATGCTCACTGACAGAACTGTTCTCCTCCATTTTGTAGCTATAGAACTTATTGGAGAATTCATATCTCTCAATCCGGGCATTTGCTTGAAATATTAACTTCAACTCCTGGAACATCTCATATGCTCCATGACGTTCAAAACGTCGTTGAAGTCCCGGTTCTAAGCCGTAAAGGATGGCACACTAAACTATCGAGTAGTCATCAGCTTTGCTCTGCCAGACGTTCACAACATTTGGTGTTGCTCCAGCAGCAGGCCTGGCACCCAGCGGTGCTTCCAGGACGTAATTCTTCTGTGCAGCAATGATGATAATCCTCAAGTTACGGACCCAGTCTGTGTAATTGCTACCATCATCTTTCAACTTTGCTTTCTCAAGGAACGCATTAAAATTCAATGGAACAACAGCACGGGCCATTTATCTACAATCATACATAAACAAGCAAGATACTATCAGGTACTAAGTTCATGATAAATTTAGGTTCAGTTAATCATATTACTTAAAGAACTCCCACTTAGATAGACATCCCTCTAATCATCTAAGTGATTACGTGATCCAAATCAACTAAACCATGTCCGATCATCACGTGAGATGGAGTAGTTTCATTGGTGAACATTACTATGTTGATCATATCTACTATATGATTCACGCTCGACCTTTCGGTCTTCGTGTTCCGAGGCCATATCTGTATATGCTTGGCTCGTCAAGTATAACCTGAGTATTCCGCATGTGCAACTGTTTTGCACCCGTTGTATTTGAACGTAGAGCCTATCACACCCGATCATCACGTGGTGTCTCAGCACGAAGAACTTTTGCAACAGTGCATACTCAGGGAGAACACTTCTTGATAATTTAGTGAGAGATCATCTTATAATGCTACCGTCAATCAAAGCAAGATAAGATGCATAAAAGATAAACATCACATGCAATCAATATAAGTGATATGATATGGCCATCATCATCTTGTGCTTGTGATCTCCATCTCTGAAGCACCGTCATGATCACCATCGTCACCGGCGTGACACCTTGATCTTCATCGTAGCATCGTTGTCGTCTCGCCAATCTTATGCTTCCATGACTATCGCTACCGCTTAGTGATAAAGTAAAGCATTACAGCACGATTTCATTGCATACAATAAAGCGACAACCATATGGCTCCTGCCAGTTGCCGATAACTCGGTTACAAAACATGATCATCTCATACAATAAAATTTAGCATCATGTCTTGACCATATCACATCACAACATGCCCTGCAAAAACAAGTTAGACGTCCTCTACTTTGTTGTTGCATGTTTTACGTGGCTGCTACGGGCTTAAGCAAGAACCAATCTTACCTACGCATCAAAACCACAACGATAGTTTGTCAAGTTGGTGCTATTTTAACATTCGCAAGGACCGGGCGTAGCCACACTCGGTTCAACTAAAGTTGGAGAAACTGTCACCCGCAAGCCACCTATGTGCAAAGCACGTCGGGAGAACCGGTCTCGCGTAAGCGTACGCGTAATGTTGGTCCGGGCCGCTTCGTCCAACAATACCGCCGAACCAAAGTATGACATGCTGGTAAGCAGGATGACTTATATCACCCACAACTCACTTGTGTTCTACTCATGCATATAACATCAACATATAAAACCTAGGCTCTGATACCACTGTTGGGTTTCGTAGTAATTTCAAAAAAATTCCTACGCTCACGCAAGATCATGGTGATGCATAGCAACGAGAGGGGAGAGTATGATCTACGTACCCTTGTAGATCGACAACGGAAACGTTTGGTTGATGTAGTCGTACGTCTCCACGGCCCGACCGATCAAGCACCGAAACTACGGCACCTCCGAGTTCTAGCACACGTTCAGCTCGATGACGATCCCCGGACTCCGATCCAGCAAAGTGTCGGGGAAGAGTTCCGTCAGCACAACGGCGTGGTGACGATCTTGATGTACTACCGTCGCAGGGCTTCGCCTAAGCACCGCTACAATATTATCGAGGACTATGGTGGAAGGGGGCACCGCACACGGCTAAGAATATGATCACGTGGATCAACTTGTGTCTCTAGGGGTGCCCCTGCCTCCGTATATAAAGGTTCAAGGGAGGGGGGCCGGCCGGCCAAGGTGTGGCGCGCCAGGAGGAGTCCTACTCCTTCTGGGAGTAGGACTCCCCCCCTTTCCTGGTTGGAATAGGATTCGTGGAGGGGGGGGGGAAGAGGAGAGAGAGGAGGAAGGGGGGCCGGCCCCCTCTCCTTGTCCAATTCGGACCAAGGGGGGAGGGGCGCGCGGCCCATCTCTGGCCACCTCTCCTCTCTTCCACTAAGGCCCACTAAGGCCCAACCTCCCAGGGGGTTCCGGTAACCTCCCGGTACTCCGGTAAAATCCTGATTTCACCCGGAACACTTCCAATATCCAAACATAGGCTTCCAATATATCAATCTTTATGTCTCGACCATTTCGAGACTCCTCGTCATGTCCATGTTCACATCCGGGACTCCGAACAGCCGGTACATCAAAATGCATAAACTCATAATATAACTGTCATCGTAACTTTAAGCGTGCAGACCCTACGGGTTCGAGAACAATGTAGACATGACCGAGACACGTCTCCGGTCAATAACCAATAGCGGAACCTGGATGCTCATATTGGCTCCTACATATTCTACGAAGATCTTTTATCGGTCAGACCGCATAACAACATACGTTGTTCCCTTTGTCATCGGTATGTTACTTGCCCGAGATTCGATCGTCGGTATCCTATACCTAGTTCAATCTCGTTACCGGCAAGTCTCTTTACTCGTTCTGTAATACATCATCCCGCAACTAACTCATTAGTTGCAATGCTTGCAAGGCTTAAGTGATGTGCATTACCGAGAGGGCCCAGAGATACCTCTCCGACAATCAGAGTGACAAATCCTAATCTCGAAATACGCCAACCCAACATGTACCTTTGGAGACACCTATAGAGCTCCTTTATAATCACCCTGTTACGTTGTGACGTTTGGTAGCACACAAAGTGTTCCTCTGGCAAACGGGAGTTGCATAATCTCATAGTCATAGGAACATGTATAAGTCATGAAGAAAGCAATAGCAACATACTAAACGATCGTGTGCTAAGCTAATGGAATGGGTCATGTCAATCAGATCATTCAAGTAATGATGTGATCCTGTTAATCAAATAACAACTCTTTGTCCATGGTTAGGAAACATAACCATCTTTGATTAACGAGCTAGTCAAGTAGAGGCATACTAGTGACACTCTATTTGTCTATGTATTCACACATGTATTATGTTTCCGGTTAATACAATTCTAGCATGAATAATAAACTTTTATCATGATATAAGGAAATAAATAATAACTTTATTATTGCCTCTAGGGCATATTTCCTTCAAATACTGCGTGCCGGACTCATCGTCATTGAAGCCTGGTTCAGGGGCTACTGACGGAGTCCTGGATTATGGGGTCTTCGGACAGCCGGACTATCTCCATTGGCCGGACTGTTAGACTATGAAGATACAAGATTGAAGACTTCGTCTCGTGTCCGGATGGGACTCTACTTGGCGTGGAAGGCAAGCTAGGCAATACGTATATTGATATCTCCTCCTTTGTAACCGACCTTGTGTAACCCTAACGCTCTCCGGTGTCTATATAAACCGAAGTGTTTTAGTCCGTAGGACAACAACAATCACAACATACAATCATACCATAGGCTAGCTTCTAGGGTTTAGCCTCTCTGATCTCGTGGTAGATCTACTCTTGTACTACCCATATCATCAATATTAATCAAGCAGGAAGTAGGGTTTTACCTCCATCAAGAGGGCCCGAACCTGGGTAAAACATCGTGTCCCCTGCCTCCTATTACCATCCCGCCTAGACACACAGTTCGGGACCCCCTACCCGAGATCCGCCGGTTTTGACACCAACAGCAATCAATAACAGGTCCTGCAGTATTCAAAAAGGGTCTTCCAAGAATAATAGACATACTATCGTCCTCGGGAATATCAAGAATAACAAAGTCCGTTAAAATAGTAACGTTTGCAACTACAACGGGCACATCCTCACAAATACCGACAGGTATAGCTGTTGATTTATCAGCCATTTGCAAAGATATTTCAGTAGGTGTCAACTTGTTTAAATCAAGTCTACGATATAAAGAGAGCGGCATAACACTAACACCGGCTCCAAGATCACATAAAGAAGTTTTAACATAGTTTCTTTTAATGGAGCATGGTATAGTTGGTACACCGGGATCTCTAGGTTTCTTTGGTATTCCACCCTCAAAAGTATAATTAGCAAGCATGGTGGAAATTTTAGCTTCCGGTATCTTTCTTTTATTAGTAACAATTTCTTTCATGTACTTAGCATAAGGATTCATTTTAAGCATATCAGTTAATCGCATACGCAAAAAGATAGGTCTAATCATTTTAGCAAAGCGCTCAAAATCCTCATCATCCTTTTTCTTGGATGGTTTGGGAGGAAAAGGCATAGGTTTCTGAACCCAAGGCTCTCTTTCCTTACATGTTTCCTAGCAACAAAGTCTTTCTTATCATAACATTGATTCTTTGATTGTGGGTTATCAAGATCAACATCGGGTTCAATTTCTATATCATTATCATTACTAGGTTGAGCATCATCATGAACATTATCATTAACATTATCACTAGACTCGGGTTCATTACCAGATTGTGTTTCAGCATCGAAAATAGAAATATCATTTGGATTCTTAGGTGTTTCAATAACAGGTTCACTAGAAGCATGCAAAGTCCTATCATTTTTCTTTTTCTTCCTTTTAGAAGGACTAGGTGCATCCACATTATTTCTCTGAGAATCCTGCTCAATTCTCTTAGGGTGGCCTTCGGGATAGAAAGGTTCCTGAGTCTTTCTGCCACCTCTAGTCATAACTCTAACAACATTATCATTATTCTTACTATTTAATTCATTGAGCAAATCATTTTGAGCTTTAAGTACTTGTTCTACTTGAATGGTAACCATAGAAGCATGTTTACTAGTAAGTTTAAGTTCGCCTTTGACATTAGCCATATAATCACCCAAGTGTTCAAGCATATTTGAATTGTATTTCAATTGTCTACCAAAATAAGCATTGAAGTCTTCTTGCTTAACCATAAATTTATCAAACTCATCAAAGCATGGGCTAGCAAACTTAGTAAATGGGATTTCAGCTTTATCATATCTATAGAGAGAATTTACCTTTACTACCTATGTCGGGTTATCAAGACCATGAGTTTCTTAAATAGGTAAAGGATTAAGATCGTATGTTTCTTCAATACTCGGTAAATTTAAGACCATGTATTTCTTCAATAGGAGGTAAATTCTTAACATCTTTAGCTTTAAGACCTTTTTCTTTCATAGATTTCTTTGCCTCTTGCATATCTTCAGAACTGAGAAATAGAATACCCCTCTTCTTCGGACTTGGTTTAGGAATAGGCTCAGGAATTGGCTCCGGAGCTGGCTCAGGAAGTGTCCAATTATTTTCATTTGTCAACATATTATTCAATAGAATTTCAGCTTCATCCGGTGTTCTTTCCCCGAAAACAGGACCAGCACAACTATCCAGGTAATCTCTGGAGGAATCGGTTAGTCCATTATAAAAGATATCAAGTATTTCATTTTTCTTAAGAGGATGATCAGGCAAAGCATTAAGTAACTTGAGAAGCCTCCCCCAAGCTTGTGGGAGACTCTCTTCCTCAATTTGCACAAAATTATATATATCCCTTAAAGCAGCTTGTTTCTTATAAGTAGGGAAATATTTAGCAGAGAAGTAATAAATCATATCCTGGGGACTATGCACACAACCAGGATCAAGAGAATTAAACCATATCTTAGCATCACCCTTTAATGAAAATGGAAATATTTTAAGGATATAAAAGTAACGAGTTCTCTCATCAGTAGTGAACAGGGTGGCTATATCATTTAATTTAGTAAGATGTGCCACAACAATTTCAGATTCATAGCCATGAAAAGGATCAGATTCAACCAAAGTAATTATACCAGGATCAACAGAGAATTCATAATCCTTATCAGTAACAAAGATAGGTGAAGTGGCAAAAGTAGGGTCAGGTTTCATTCTAGCATTAAGATATTGTTGCTTCCATTTAGCTAATAACCTCTTGAGCTCGTATCTATCTTTGCAAGCTAAAATAGCTAAAGAATCTACTTTATCAAAAACATAACCCTCAGGAATAACAGGTGAGTCTTCATCGTCACTTTCATCAATATTACCAGATTCAATATTTTCATTCTCTCTAGCCCTAGCAAGTTGTTCATCAAGAAATTCACCACGTGGCACAGTAGTATCAAGCATAGAAGTAGTTTCATCATAAGTATCATGTATAGCAGAAGTGACATCATCAATAACATGCGACATATCAGAACGAATAGCATAAGCAGGTTTAGGTGTCGCAAGCTTACTCAAAACAGAAGGTGAATCAAGTGCAGAGCTAGATGGCAGTTCCTTACCTCCCGTCATAGTTGAGGGATAAATCTTAGTTCTTGGATCTTTCAAGTTCTTCATAATGATAGGCAGATATATATATCCCAGGTGTCTCAAAGAATAGAGCTATGCTCCCCGGCAACGGCGCCAGAAAATAGTCTTGATAACCCACAAGTATAGGGGATCGCAATAGTTTTCGAGGGTAGAGTATTCAACCCAAATTTATTGATTCGACACAAGGGGAGCCAAAGAATATTCTCAAGTATTAGCAGATGAGTTGTCTATTCAACCACACCTGGAAACTTAGTATCTGCAGCAAAGTATTTAGTAGCAAAATAATATGATAGTAGTGGTAACGGTAGCAAAAGGTAACTGTAGCAAAAGTAATGTTTTTAGTATTTTGTAGTGATGATAGCAATAGCGACGGAAAAGTGAATAAGTGAAGAACAATATATGGAAAGCTCGTATGCAATGGATCGGTGATGGAGAATTATGCCGAATGCGGTTCATCATGTAACAATCCTAACCTAGGGTGACACAGAACTAGCTCTAGTTCATCAATGTAATGTAGGCATGTATTCCGAATATAGTCATACGTGCTTATCGAAAAGAACTTGCATGACATCTTTTGTCCTACCCTCCCGTGGCAGCGGGGTCCTAATGGAAACTAAGGGATATTAAGGCCTCCTTTTAATAGAGTACCGAAACAAAGCATTAACACATAGTGAATACAGGAACTCCTCAAACTACGGTCATCACCGGTAAGTATCCCGATTATTGTCACTTCGGGGTTAACGGATCATAACACATAATAGGTGACTATAGACTTGCAAGATAGGATCAAGAACTCTCATATATTGATGAAAACATAATAGGTTCAGATCTGAAATCATGGCACTCGGGCCCTAGTGACAAGCATTAAGCATAGCAAAGTCATAGCAACACCAATCTCTGAACATAGTGGATACTAGGGATCAAACCCTAACAAAACTAACTCGATTACATGATAGATCCCATTGAACCCACCACCGTCTAACAAGCCTACGATGGAATTACTCACGCACAGTGGTGAGCATCATGAAATTGGTGATGGAGGATGGTTGATGATGACGATGGTGACGGATTCCCCTCTCCGGAGCCCCGAACGGACTCCAGATCAGCCCTCCCGAGAGGTTTTAGGGCTTGGCAGCGGCTCTGTATCATAAAACACGATGAATTCTTCTCTTTGATTTTTTTCTCTTTGAAAACAAATATATAGAGTTGGAGTTGAGGTCGGAGGAGATCCAGGGGGCCCACGAGGTAGGGGGGCGCACCCCCACCCTCGTGGACAGGTGGTGGGCCCCATGGCCTTCATCTGTTGCAAGGATTTTTATTATTTCCAAAAAGTTGTTTCGTGAAGTTTCAGGTCATTCCGAGAACTTTTGTTTCTGCACATAAATAACACCATGGTAATTTTGCTGAAAACCGCGTCAGTCCGAGTTAGTTACATTCAAATCATGCAAGTTAGTGTCCAAAACCAGGGCAAAAGTGTTTGGAAATGTAGATACGATGGAGACGTATCACATGCTGGCTAGCGGTCGATGTGTGGAGTAATAGTAGTAGATGAAGAATCATTTCGATCTACTTGACACGGACGTGATGCATATATTCATGATCATTGCCTTAGATATCTTCATAACTATGCACTTTTCTATCAATTGTTCGGTAGTAATTTGTTCACCCACCGTAATACATGCTATCATGAGAGAAGCCACTAGTGAAACCTATGGCCCCTGGGTCTCTTTCTTATTATATTGCATCTCTTTTATTATCGCATCTCGTTTGCTATTTTGCAATCTTTATTTTCCAATCTATACAACAAAATAACAAAAATATTTATCTTACTATCTCTATCAGATCTCACTTTCACAAGTGACCGTGAATGGATTGACAACCCCTTTAACGCGTTGGTTGCGAGGTTCTTGATTGTTTGTGCAGATACTAGGTGACTTGTGTGTTGTCTCCTACTGGATTGATACCTTGGTTCACAAAAACTGAGGGAAATACTTATGCTACTTTGTTGCATCGCCCTTTTGAAGGAAATATGCCCTAGAGGCAATAATAAAGTTATTATTTATTTCCTCATATCATGATAAATGTTTGTTATTCATGCTAGAATTGTATTAACCGGAAACATAATGCATGTGTGAATACATAGACAAACATAGTGTCACTAGTATGCCTCTACTTAACTAGCTCATTGATCAAAGATGGTTGAGTTTCCTAGCCATATACATGAGTCGTTATTATATCAACTGGATCACATCATTATGAGAATGATGTGATTGACTTGACCCATTTCGTTAGCTTAGCACTTGATCGTTTAAGTTTACTACTATTGCTTTCTTCATGACTTATACATGTTCCTAGGACTATGAGATTGTGCAACTCCTGAATACCGGAGGAACACTTTGTGTGCTACCAGACGTCACAAGTAACTGGGTGATTATAAAGGTGCTCTACAGGTGTCTCCGATGGTGTTCGTGGAGTTGGAATAGATCAAGAATAGGATTTGTCACTCCGATTGTCGGAGAGGTATCTCTGGGCCCTCTCGGTAATGCACATCACTAAAAGACTTGCAAGCAATGTGACTAATGAGTTCGTTGTGGGATGTTGCATTACGGAACGAGTAAAGAGACTTGCCGGTAACGAGATTGAACGAGGTATTGAGATACCGATGATCAAATCTCAGACAAGTAACATACCGATGACAAAGGGAACAGCGTATGTTGTTATGCGGTTTGACCGATAAAGATCTTCGTAGAATATGTAGGAACCAATATGGGCATCCAGTTTCCGCTATTGGTTATTGACCGGAGCCATTTCTAGGTCATGTCGACATAGTTCTTGAACCCGTAGGGTCCGCACGCTTAAAGTTCTGTGACGATCAGTATTATGAATTTTTATGTTTTGATGTCCCGAAGGTAGTTCGGAGTCCTGGATATGATGACGGACATGACGAGGAGTCTCGAAATGGTCGAGATGTAAAGATCGATATACTTGATGACTATGTTCGGACACCGGAAGGGTTCCGGGAGGTTTCAGACATATACCGGAGTACTGGTGGTTATCGCCCCCACCCCCGGTCGGGAAGCTATTTTGGGCCTTATGGACCTTAGTGGAGAAGAGAGAGGGCAGCCAGGAGGTGGCGCGCGGCCCTGCTTGCCCCAAACCGAATTGGACAAGGGGAAGGTGCGGCGGACCCCTCTCCTTTCTTCTCTCCACCTCCTCCTTCCCCCTTCTCCTTCTTTGAATAGGAAAGGGAGGGGGAAAACTACTTGGAGTAGGATTACCCCCCCTTGGGTGCGCCTCTCCCCTGGCCGGCGCTCTCCTCCTCCACCCCCCTTTATATACGGGGGTAGGTGGGCACCCCAAAGACACAACAATTGATCTTTTGATCTCTTAGCCGTGTGCGGTGCCCCCCTCCACCATAATCCACCTCGGTTATATCGTAGTGGTGCTTAGGCAAAGCCCTGCGATGGTAGCTTCATCAACATCGTCACCACACTGTTGTGCTGACGAAACTCTCCCTCGAGCTCTACTGGATCGTGAGTTCGCGGGACGTCACCGAGCTGAACGTGTGCTGAACGCGGACTTGCCGTGCGTTCGGTGCTGAGGATCGGTCGATCGCGAAGACGTACGACTACATCAACCACGTTGTTATAACGTTTACGCTTAACAGTCTACGAGGGTACGTGGACGACACTCTCCACTATCGTTTCTATATATCACCATGATCTTGCGTGTGTGTAGGATTTTTTTTGAAATTACTACGTTCCCAACAATGGCATCCAAGCCAGATTTATGCGTAGATGTTATATGCACGAGTACAACACTAGTGAGTTGTGGGCGATACAAGTCATACTACTTACCAGCATGTCATACTCTGGTTCGGCGCAATTGTTGGATGAAGCGGCCCGGACCGACATTACGCGTACGCTTACGCGAGACTGGTTCTACCAACATGCTTTGCACACAGGTGGCTGGCGGGTGTCAGTTTCTCTAACTTTAGTTGAACCGAGTGTGGCTACACCCGGTCCTTGAGAAGATTAAAACAACACTAACTTGACAAACTATCGTTGTGGTTTTGATGCGTAGTTAAGAACGGTTCTTTCTCAACCCGTAGCAGCCACGTAAAACTTGCAACAACAAAGTAGAGGACGTCTAACTTGTTTTTGCAGGGCATGTTGTGATGTGATATGGTCAAGACATGATTCTATATTTATTGTATGAGATGATCATGTTTTGTAATGGAGTTGTCGACAACTGGCAGGAGCCATATGGTTGTCGCTTTATTGTATGCAATGCAATCGCAGTGTAATTGCTTTACTTTATCACTAAGCAGTAGCGATAGTCATAGAAGAAATAGTTGGCGAAACGACAACGATGCTACGATGGAGATCAAGGTGTCACGCCGGTGACGATGGTGATCATGACGGTGCTTTGGAGATGGAGATCAAAGCACAAGATGATGATGGCCATATCATATCACTTATATTGATTGCATGTGATGTTTATCCTTTATGCATCTTATTTTGCTTTGTTTGACGGTAGCATTACAATATGATCTCTCACTAAATTTCAAGGTAAAAAGTGTTCTCCCTGAGTATGCACTATTGCCAAAGTTCTTCGTGTCGAGATGATACGTCTCCAACGTATCTATAATTGTTTATTGCTCCATGCTATATTATCTACAGTTTCGGACTATATTGGGCTTTATTTTCCACTTTTATATTATTTTTGGGACTAACCTATTAACCGGAGGCCCAGCCCAGAATTGCTGTTTTTGCCTATTTCAGTGTTTCGGATAAACAGAATATCAAACGGATTCCAAACGGAATAAAATCTTCGAAAACGTGATTTTCTCACCGAACGTGATCCAGGAGACTTGGACCCTACTGCAAGGGATCAAAGAGGAGGTCACGAGGGTGGGGGCGCCCCCCTGCCTCGTGGGCCCCTCGGTGCTCCACCGACGTACTCCTTCCTCCTATATATACACACGTACCCCCAAACGATCAGAACAGGAGCCAAAAACCTAATTCTACCGCCGCAACTTTCTGTATCCACAAGATCCCATCTTGGGGCCTGTTCCGGAGCTTCGCCGGAAGAGGGCCGTCATCACGGAGGGCTTCTACATCATCATAGCCCCTCCGATGAAGTGTGAGTAGTTTACCTCAGACCTTCGGGTCCATAGTTAGTAGCTAGATGGCTTCTTCTCTCTCTTTGAATCTCAATACAAAGTTCTCCCCCTCTTGTGGAGATCTACTCGATGTAATCTTCTTTTTGCGGTGTGTTTGTGGAGACCAATGAATTGTGGGTTTATGATCCAGTCTATCTATGAATAGTATTTGAATCTTCTCTGAATTCTTTTATGCATGATTGGTTATCTTTGCAAGTCTCTTCGAATTATCCGTTTGGTTTGGCCAACTAGATTGGTAGTTCTTGCCATGGGAGAAGTGCTTAGCTTTGGGTTTGATCTTGCGGTGTCCTTACCCAGTGACAGAAGGGGCAGCAAGGCACGTATTGTATCGTTGCCATCGAGGATAACAAGATGGGGTTTATTTCATATTCCATGAATTTATCTCTCTACATCCTGTCATCTTGCTTAAGGCGTTACTCTGTTTTTAACTTAATACTCTAGATCCATGCTGGATAGCGGTCGATGAGTGGAGTAATAGTAGTAGATGCAGAATCGTTTCGATCTACTTGTCACGGACGTGATGCCTATATACATGATCATGCCTAGATATTCTCATAATCATGCACAATTCTATCAATTGCTCAACAGTAATTTGTTCACCCACCGTAGAATACTTATGCTCTTGAGAGAAGCCACTAGTGAAACCTATGGCCCCCGGGTCTATTCTCATCATATCAATCTCCATCACTTTATATTGTTTTGCTATTTACTTTTCCTTTACTTTTTACTTTGCATATTTATATCAAAAATACCAAAAATATTCTATCTATCAGAACTCACTCTCGTAAGTGACCGTGAAGGGCTTGACAACCCCTAATCGCGTTGGTTGCGAGTAGCTATCGCTTTGTGCAGGTACGAGGGACTTGAGCGAGGGCTCCTACTGGAATGATACATTGGTTCTCAAAAACTGAGGGAAATACTTACGCTGCTCTGCTGCATCATCCCTTCCTCTTCGGGGAAAACCAACGCAAGCTCAAGACGTAGCAAGAAGGATTTCTGGTGCCGTTGCCGGGGAGTCTACGCAAAAGTCAACATACCAAGTACCCATCACAATCCCTATCTCTCGCATTACATTATTTGCCATTTGCCTCTCTTTTTCCTCTCCCCCCAATTCACCCTTGCCGTTTTATTTGCCCTCTCTCTCTATCCTCCCTCTCTGTTTGCCCCTTTTTCCGCTTGCTTTTTGTTTGCTCGTGTCTTAGATTGCTTGTTTGTCGCGATGGCTCAAGATACAACCAAATTGTGTGACTTCACCAATACCAATAATAATGATTTCCTTAGCACTCCGATTGCTCCTCTTACCGATGCTGAATCTTGTGAAATTAATACTGCTTTGTTGAATCTTGTTTTGAAAGATCAATTCGCCGGCCTTCCTAGTGAAGATGCCGCTACTCATCTGAATAGCTTAGTTGATTTATGTGTTATGCAAAAGAAAAAAGATGTCAATAATGATGTCGTTAAATTGAAGCTATTTCCTTTTTCGCTTAGAGATCGTGCTAAAGCTTGGTTTCGTCTTTGCCTAAGAATAGTATTGATTCATGGAACAAATGCAAAGATGCATTTATCTCTAAGTATTTTCCTCCCGCTAAGATCATCTCTCTTAGAAACGATATAATCAACTTTAAACAACTTGATCATGAACATGTTGCACAAGCTTGGGAGAGAATGAAATTAATGATACGTAATTGCCTTACTCATGGTTTGAATTTATGGATGATTATACAAAAAAAAAATTGCTGGATTGAATTTTGCTTCTAAAAATATTTTAGATTCGGCCACGGGAGGCACTTTTATGGAAATCACTTTAGGAGATGCTACTAAACTCCTAGATAATATTATGGTTAATTATTCTCAATGGCATACTGAAAGAACTTCTAATGAAAAAGTGCATGTGATAGAAGAAATTAATGTGTTGAGTGGAAAGATGGATGAACTTATGAAATTATTTGCTACTAAGAGTGTTTCTTCTGATCCTAATGATATGCCTTTGTCTACTTTGATTGAGAATAACAATGAATCTATGGATGTGAATTTTGTTGGTAGGAATAATTTTGGTAACAACGCTTATAGAGGGAATTTTAATCCTAGGCCATATCCTAGTAATCCTTCTAATAATTATGGTAATTCCTACAACAACTCTTATGGAAATTATAATAACATGCCCTCTGATTTTGAATATAATATTAAAAATTTATTTCTTCGCAAAAGAATTTTAATGCTATGATTGAAGAAAAATTGCTTAAGATTGATGATTTGGCTAGGAATGTTGATAGAATTGCTCTTGATGTTGATTCTTTGAAACTTAGATCTATTCCACCTAAGCATGATATTAATGAGTCTCTAAAAGCCATGAGAATTTCAATTGATGAGTGTAAAGAAAGAACCGCTAGGATGCGTGCTTCCAAAGATGCCTTTATTAAAGCGTGTTCTTCTAATTCTTATGAATATCAAGATGAAGATGTAAAAGTTATTGATGTGTCTCCTACTAAATCTTTGTTTTGCAATATGAATCTTGATGAAACTGAATATGATCTTCCTTTACCTAGAAGGCGTTCTAAAAATTCGGAGTGTTTAGATCTTAACGATGAAATTGATGAAAGTGGGATGGAAAGAAATAAAAATCTAGATGTTGCTAAACCCACTATATTGGATTTCAAGGAATTTAATTATGAAAATTTCTCTTTGATTGATTGTATTTCCTTGTTGCAATCCGTGCTAAATTCTCCACATGCTTATAGTCGAAATAAATCCTTCACCAAACATATTGTTGATGCCTTGATGTAATCTTATGAAGAAAAACTTGAGTTGAAAGTTTCTATCCCAAGAAAACTCTATGATGAGTGGGAACAGACTATTAAAATTAAAATTAAAGATCATGAGTTTTATGCTTTGTGTGATTTGGGTGCTAGTGTCTCTACTATTCCCAAGACTTTGTGTGATTTACTAGATTTCCGTAATTTTGATGATTGCTCTCTAAACTTGCATCTTGCGGATTCCACTATTAAGAAACCTATGGGAAGAATTAATGATGTTCTTATTGTTGCAAATAGGAATTATGTGCCCGTAGATTTCATTGTTCTTGATATAGATTGCAATCCTTCTTGCCCTATTATTCTTGGTAGACCTTTCCTTAGAACGGTTGGTGCGATTATTGATATGAAGGAAGGGAATATTAGATTTCAATTTCCATTAAAAAAGGGCATGGAACACTTTCCAAGAAAGTAAATAAAATTACCATATGAAACTATCATGAGAGCCACTTATGGATTGCCTACCAAAGATGGCAATACCTAGATCTATTCTTGCTCGTTATGCCTAGCTAGGGGCGTTAAACGATAGCGCTTGTTGGGAGGCAACCCAATTTTATTTTTGTTCCTTGCTTTTTGCTCCTGTTTAGTAATAAATAAATTATTTATCCTCTGTTTTTGTTGTGTTTTTTTTGTTTAATTAGTGTTTGTGCCAAGTAGAACCATTGGGAAGACTTGGGGAAAGTCTTGTTGAACTTGCTGTAAAAAACAGAAACTTTAGCACTCACGAGAACTGCTGTCATTTATATTTTAAGAGTGATATTTAGTTAATTATTGTTGCAGATGATTAATAGATAAATTCCTCACGTCAAGAAATTTATTTTAGAAGTTTTGGGGTTCCAGATTTTGTGCTAGCTACAGATTACTACAGACTGTTCTGTTTTTGACAGATTCTGTTTTTCATGTGTTGTTTGCTTATTTTGATGAATCTATGGCTAGTAAAATAGTTTATAATACATAGAGAAGTTGTAATACAGTAGGTTTAACACCAATACAAATAAATAATGAGTTCATTACAGTACCTTGAAGTGGTCTTTTGTTTTCTTTCGCTAACGGAGCTCACAAGTTTTCTATCTTGAGTTTTGTGTTGTGAAGTTTTCAAGTTTTGGGTGAATTCTTTTGATGGATCATGGAACAAGGAGTGGCAAGAGACTAAGCTTGGGGATGCCCATGGCACCCCCAAGATAATCCAAGGACACCAAAAAGTCAAAGCTTGGGGATGCCCCGGAAGGCATCCCCTCTTTCGTCCACTTCCATCGGTAATTTACTTGGAGCTATATTTTTATTCACCAACATGATATGTGTTTTGCTTGGAGCGTCTTGTATTATTTATGTCTTTGTTTGTTAGTATGACACAATCATCCTTGCTGTACACACCTTTTGAGAAAGCAATACATGAATTAAAATTTGATAGAATATTCTATGTGCTTCACTTATATCTTTTGAGTTAGATAATTTTGCTCTATGTGCTTCACTTATATCTTTTGAGCTAGATAATTTTGCTCTATGTGCTTCACTTATATCCTTTGAGATAGATAGTTTTGCTCTATTTGCTTCACTTATATCTTTGAGCTAGATAGTTTTGCTCTGTGTGCTTCACTTATATCTTTTGAGCTAGATAATTTATGTCTATGTGCTTCACTTAGATGTTTTAGAGCACGGTGGTGGATTCGTTTTAAAGAAACTATTGATCTCTCCTGCTTCACTTAAATTAATTTGAGAGTCTCTTAATAGCATGGTAATTTGCCTAATAATAATATGCATGGTATTCAAGATTTGTGAAACTTTCTTTTGAGTGTGTTGAATACTAAGAAAAGATTGAAGCATGATAATTGTTTTGAGATATGGCGGTGATAATATTAAAGTCATGCTAGTTGAGTAGTTGTGAATTTGAAGAATACTTATGTTGAAGTTTGTGTTTCCCGTAGCATGCACGTATGGTGAACCGTTATGTGATGAAGTCGGAGCATGATTTATTTATTGATTGTCTTCCTTGTGAGTGGCGGCCGGGGACGAGCGATGGTCTTTTCCTACCAATCTGTCCCCCTAGGAGCATGCGCATAATACTTTGCTTTGATAACTTCTAAAGTTTTGCAATAAGTACATGAGTTCTTTATAACTAATGTTGAGTCCATGGATTATACGCACTCTCACCCTTCCACCCTTGTTAGCCTATCTAATACCGCGCACCTTTCGCCGGTATCATACACCTACCATATACCTTCCTCAAAAAAGCCACCATACCTACCTATTATGGCATTTCCATAGCCATTCCGAGATATATTGCCATGCAACTTTCCACCATCTAGTTCATCATGACACATCCATCATTATCATATTGCTTAGCATGATCATGTAGTTGATATAGTATTTGTGGCAAAGCCACCGTTCATAATTCTTTCATACTTGTCACTCTTGACTCATTGCATATCCCGGTACACCGCCGGAGGCATTCATATAGAGTCATACTTTGTTTTAGTATCGAGTTGTAATCATTGAGTTGTAAATAAATAGAAGTGTGATGGTCATCATTCAATAGAGAATTCTCCCCAAAAAAAGAGAAAGGCCAATGAAAAAAACAAGGCCCAAAAAAAGGGGCAATGCTACTATCCTTTTTTTTCCACACTTGTGCTTCAAATTAGCACCATGATATAGCAAATCTCATATATTGTGCTTCAAAGTAGCACCATGTTCTTCATATAGAGAGTCTCATATATTGTCACTTTCATATACTAGTGGGAATTTTACGTTATAGAACTTGTCTTGTATATTCCAATGATGGGCTTCCTCAAATTGCCCTAGGTCTTCGTGAGAAAGCAAGTTGGATGCACACCCACTAGTTTCTTTTGTTGAGCTTGCATACATTTATAGCTCTAGTGCATCCGTTGCATGGCAATCCCTACTCACTCACATTGACATCTATTGCTGGGCATCTCCATAGCCCGTTGATACGCCTAGTTGATGTGAGACTATCTTCTCCTTTTTTGTCTTCTCCACAACCACCATTCTATTCCACCTATAGTGCTATATCCATGGCTCACGCTCATGTATTGCGTGAAGATTGAAAAAGTTTTGAAAATGTTAGAGTATGAAACAATTGCTTGGCTTGTCATCCGGGTTTTGCATGATTTAAATATTTTGTGTGGGGAAGATGGAGCATAGCCAGACTATATGATTTTGTAGGGATAACTTTCTTTGGCCATGTTATTTTGAGAAGACATAATTGCTATGTTAGTATGCTTGAAGTATTATTATTTTCTATGTCAATATAAACTTTTGTCTTGAATGTTTCTAATCTGAAAATTCAGACCACAATTAAGAAGATTTGCATTGAAATTATGCCAAGTAGCACTCTACATCAAAAATTCTCTTTTTATCATTTACCTACTCGAGGACGAGCAGGAATTAAGCTTGGGGATGCCTGATACGTCTCCAACGTATCTATAATTTTTCATTGCTCCATGCTATATTATCTGCTGTTTTGGACTATGTTGGGCTTTATTTTCCACTTTTATATTATTTTTGGGACTAACCTATTAACCAGAGGCCCGGCCCAGAATTGCTGTTTTTTGCCTATTTCAGTGTTTCGGATAAACAGAATATCAAACGGAGTCCAAACGGAATAAAATCTTCGGAAACGTGATTTTCTCACCGAACGTGATCCAGGAGACATGGACCCTAGTGCAAGGGATCAAAGAGGAGGTCACGAGGGTGGGGGCGCCCCCCCTAGGGCGCGCCCCCTGCCTCGTGGGCCCCTCGGTGCTCCACCGACGTACTCCTTCCTCCTATATATACACACGTACCCACAAACGATCAGAACAGGAGCCAAAAACCTAATTCTACCGCCGCAACTTTCTGTATCCACAAGATCCCATCTTGGGGCCTGTTCCGGAGCTTCGCCGGAAGAGGGCCGTCATCACGGAGGGCTTCTACATCATCATAGCCCCTCCGATGAAGTGTGAGTAGTTTACCTCAGACCTTCGGGTCCATAGTTAGTAGCTAGATGGCTTCTTCTCTCTCTTTGAATCTCAATACAAAGTTCTCCCCCTCTCTTGTGGAGATCTATTCGATGTAATGTTCTTTTAGCGGTGTGTTTGTTGAGACCGATGAATTGTGGGTTTATGATCCAGTCTATCTATGAATAATATTTGAATCTTATTGAATTCTTTTATGCATGATTGATTATCTTTGCAAGTCTCTTCGAATTATCCGTTTGGTTTGGCCAACTAGATTGGTCATTCTTGCCATGGGAGAAGTGCTTAGCTTTGGGTTCGATCTTGCGGTGTCCTTACCCAGTGACAGAAGGGGCAGCAAGGCACGTATTGTATCGTTGCCATCAAGGATAACAAGATGGGGTTTATTCCATATTGCATGAATTTATCTCTCTACATCATGTCATCTTGCCTAAGGCGTTACTCTGTTTTAACTTAATACTCTAGATGCATGCTGGATAGCGGTCGATGACTGGAGTAATAATAGTAGATGCAGAATCGTTTCGATCTACTTGTCATGGGCATGATGCCTATATACATGATCATGCCTAGATATTCTCATAATTATGCACAATTCTATCAATTGCTCAATAGTAATTTGTTCACCCACCGTAGAATACTTATGCTCTTGAGAGAAGCCACTAGTGAAACCTATGGCCCCCGGGTCTATTCTCAAAAACTGAGGGAAATACTTACGCTGCTCTGTTGCATCATCCCTTCCTCTTCGGGGAAAACCAACGCAAGCTCAAGACGTAGCAAGAAGGATTTCTAGCGCCGTTGCTGGGGAGTCTACGCAAAAGTCAACATACCAAGTACCCATCACAATCCCTATCTCTCGCATTACATTATTTGCCATTTGCCTCTCGTTTTCCTCTCCCCCTGAGGGAGTCCTAGATTAGGGGGGTATCCGGATAGCCGGACTATACCTTCGGCCGGACTCCTGGACTATGAAGATACAAGATTGAAGACTTCGTCCCGTGTCCGGAAGTGACTTTCCTTGGCGTGGAAGGCAAGCTTGGTGATACGGATATGTAGATCTCCTACCATTGTAACTGACTCTGTGTAACCCTAGCCCTCTCTGGTGTCTATATAAACCGGAGGGTTTTAGTCTGTAGGACGAACAACAATCATACCATAGGCTAGCTTCTAGGGTTTAGCCTCCTTGATCTCGTGGTAGATCTACTCTTGTACTACCCATATCATCAATATTAATCAAGCAGGAGTAGGGTTTTACCTCCATCGAGAGGGCCCGAACCTGGGTAAAAACATCGTGTCCCTTGTCTCCTGTTACCATCCGCCTAGACGCACAGTTCGGGACCCCCTACCCGAGATCCGCCGGTTTTGACAACGACATTGGTGCTTTCATTGAGAGTTCCTCTGTGTCGTCACTTTTAGGCCCGATGGCTCCTCCGATCATCAACGACGATGCGATCCAGGGTGATACTTTTCTCCCCGAACAGATCTTTGTATTTGGCGGCTTTGCACTGCGGGCCAATTCGCTTGGCCATCTAGAGCAGATCGAAAGCTACGCCCCTGGCCATCAGGCCAGATTTGGAAGTTTGAGCTACACGGCCGACCACCACGGAGACTTGATCTTCGACGGATTCGAGCCGCAGCTGAGCGTGCCGCACTATCACGATGGGCATGATCTAGCTCTGCCGCCGAACAGTGCCCTGGAGGCCGCACCCGCATCAGCTCTGACCCTTAATTTAGAGCCAACTGCGCCAATCGAGGATGGGTGGTTGGACACTGCCTCGGGGGCTGCAATCTCTACGGCGATCGAGCCGAACACCAGCCCTATTCTCTGCGAAGCCTGTGAATCCAAAGAGCCGGACTCCTCTCCAGACTCCGAGCCCTCCGCGCCCCTACCGGTCGAACCCGATTGGGCGCCGATCATGGAGTTCACCACCGCTTACATCTTTCAGCACTCTCCCTTCGACGATATTCTGAATTCACTAAAGTCTCTCTCTCTTTATCAGGAGAGCCCTGGGCGGACTATGGTCAGCAAGGTTGGGATGCGGATGATGAAGAAATTCAAAGCCTACCCACCACCCACTTCGTAGCCACTGTCGATGATTTAACCGACATGCTCGACTTCGACTCCGAAGACATCAACGGTATGGACGCCGATGCAGGAGACGATCAAGAACCAGCGCCTATAGGGCACTGGAAAGCCACCTCGTCGTATGATATATACATGGTGGACACCCCAAAAGAAGGTAATGGCGATGGAACAGCGGAGGATGACCCCTCCAAGAAGCAGCCTAAGCGCCGGCGTCAGCGGCGCTGCTCTAAATCCCGGCAAAGAAAAAACGGTGATTCCGACACGGGAGATAATAACACCCCGGACAGTGCCGAAGACAACCACCTCCAGCAAGATTCAGCACAGGAGGATGGAGGAGACAGCCCTCATGAGAGAGCGGCAGACAGAGAGATCGAGGACGATAATTATATGCCTCCCTCCAAAGACGAGGCAAGCCTTGACGACGACGAATTTTTCGTGCTGGAGGATCCCGTCGAACAAGAGCGTTTCAAACGCAGGCTTATGGCCACGACGAGCAGCCTCAAGGAAAAATAGCAACAGCTTAGAGCTGATCAAGATTTGTTAGCCAACAGTTGGACTGAAGTCCTTGCGGCCGAAGAGTATGAACTCGAACGCCCCTCCAAGAGCTACCCAAAGCGCAGGTTGCTACCCCGATTAGCTGAGGAAGCACCTAAACCTACATCACCAGCGCATGATGCGGCTGACCGGCCACCTCGTGGCCGCGACAGAGAGGCCTCACGGCCCTCCACTCAAGCCGCACCCCGGCGCCGCTTAAAAAATACCAAGGAACGGGAAAACGCGCCAGACCTGCGAGATATATTGGAAGACAAGGCAAGGCAAACAAGATCGATCTACGGATCGCGTGGGCGCCGCACGGCACGAGACAGTACTCGTCACGCTGGATACAGTAAATCCGGCCGGGCCGAACACAGTAGACAAAGATCGTTTGAGCTGCGTCATGATATAGCCTAATACAGAGGCGCCGCACACCCACTATGCCTCACAGATGAAGTAATGGATCATCAAATCCCTGAGGATTTCAAACCGTGAACATCGAATCATACGATGGCACAACAGATCCTGCGGTATGGATCGAGGACTATCTCCTTCATATCCACATGGCCCGCGGTGATGACCTACACACCATCAAATACCTCCCACTCAAGCTTAAAGGACCAGCTCGACATTGGCTTAATAGCTTGCCAGCAGAATCAATTGGTTGTTGGGAGGACCTAGAAGCCGCATTCCTCGACAATTTTCAGGGCACTTATGTTCGACCACCAGACGCCGATGACCTAAGCCACATAATTCAGCAGCCAGAGGAATTGGCCAGACAATTCTGGACACGGTTCGTAACCAAGAAAAATCAAATCGTCGACTGTCCGGACGCAGAGGCCCTAGCAGCCTTCAAGCATAACATCCGCGACGAGTGGCTTGCACGGCACCTAGGACAGGAAAATCCAAAATCTATGGCAGCCCTCACGACACTTATGACCCGCTTTTGTGCGGGAGAAGACAGTTGGCTAGCTCGCAGCAATAACATGACCAAGAGCCCTGGTAATTCGGATACCAAGGACAGCAGTGGCAGGTCACGTCGCAACAAGCAAAAGCGCCGCATTAACGGCGACAATGCTGAGGATACGACAGTTAATGCCAGATTCATAGGCTCTAAACCCGGTCAGCGGAAAAAGGCATTCAAAAGAAATACTCCGGGGCCATCCAGTTTGGACCAAATACTCGACCGCTCATGCTAGATACATGGCACCCCCGAAAAACCAGCCAATCACACCAATAGGGATTGTTGGGTGTTCAAGCAGGCAGGCAAGTTAAATGCCGAAAGCAGAGACAAGGGGTTGCATAGCGATGACGAGGAGGAGCCCCGGCCGCCGAACAAGAGTGGACATAAAGGTTTTCCCCCACAAGTGCGGACGGTGAACATGATATACGCAACCCACGTCCCCAAGAGGGAGCGGAAGCGTGTGCTAAGGGACGTATATGCGATGGATCCAGTCGCCCCAAAGTTCAACCCATGGTCTTCCTGCCCGATCACTTTTGATCGAAGGGACCACCCCACTAGCATCCGTCATGGCGGATTCGCCGCATTGGTTCTAGACCCAATTATTGACGGATTTCACCTCACTAGAGTCCTTATGGATGGCGGCAGCAGCCTGAACCTGCTTTACTAGGATACAGTGCGGAAAATGGGCATCGATCCCTCGAGGATTAAACCCACTAAAACAACCTTTAAAGGCGTCATACAGGTGTAGAGGCCAACTGTAAAGGCTCAGTTACACTTGAAGTGGTCTTCGGATCTCCGAATAATTTCCGAAGCGAGGAGTTAATCTTCGACATAGTCCCGTTGCGCAGTGGCTATCACGCACTGCTCGGGCGAACCGCATTTGCCAAGTTCAATGCAGTGCCGCACTACGCATACCTCAAGCTCAAGATGCCAGGCCCTCGAGGAGTCATCATGGTCAATGGAAACACCGAACGCTCTCTCCGAACAGAGGAGCATACGGCGGCTATCGCAGCGGAAGTACAAAACAGCCTCTCAAGGCAATTCTCCAGTCCGGCCATTAAACGTCTGGACAGCGTCAAGCGCGCTTGGAGTAACCTACAACAGGACCGCCTGGCATGTTCTGAGCAAGCGTAGCAATGCGGCCCCAACCCCAGCCCTCGCGAACTTGCGAAACCAGTGTTGCGCGTACATAACTACGCTCTGGAAATACCATGGGCAAAGGGGGAGGAGCACCATCACGTCATGCCCGAAACACGGCTTAAACCGCACCAGGGGCTGCCGATTTCTTCATTTTCTCTTATTTTCAGGACTCCATTCTTTGGAAGTCTTGTCCGGCAGTACAATTGCCGCACAAACGATACAAACAGGGAAGCAGAAAGCTACGCCGCACTATGGAACTCTAAGGTGGTCTCTATAACGAGCAGTATACCTGTTTCACGTACCATTCCAGAGCTCGCCCCTGGAAAGGACATGTTAAATAGTCCCATCTTTTGCTTATTGCACTATTTGTATCGTTCTGCTTTGATCGTAGCTTTTTTAAATAAACAATGCATAGCTTCCGTCTATTATTGCATTACTCTTTTTTACGAATATATGTTCATTAATGACATGTTGCACCCGTACACTTTGGTATGGCCAATACGCCAGGGGCTTAAGTACCCCACAATACGATGTGAGAAGTCCGAACACTTTCACAAGTGTGGCACCCCGAACTTATAGCATTATATGCATCGGCTCCGAATCATGTCTTGGGTCAATAGTTGGGTTTGCCCAGCTCCTATGTTTTGGTACCTTACGTTCCGTTATATCGGCTAAGGTAGCACTAGGAGAACTACTGCGATTGTGCCCCAGTTGAGCTGGGCTAAGCGCCTCAATAGAGAAAGCTAAAACTGACCGTCATGATGAGGCGAGAGCTGGTCACTGTTCGAGAGGTTTTTGAGTCCCTAATGACTTATGACGCTTAGAGCGAGGAGTCGGCTTTGTCCGCCCTAGGCGTGGATAGCGCCCCGAACTCGGTCTTCCGAACACTAGGGGCTTCGCCGAAATTTAAAATTATAGAATTCTGTGGCTAAGTGAGAGTGTTCAAGTATTATAGTCCGATTGCCTTGTTCGTTGTGTTGAGCGCCTCCCTCAAAGGACCCAAGAATGGGAAAAAGAGCGCTCATGTTTATCCCGAACACCCCAGCACTCATGGCATGGGGGCAGAAGCCGACGACTCGCCATCTCTCAAATTTGATAAACGACCGCACAGAAGGTAATATTTTAAATTCAAAAGCATTGCTTAGCGCATATGAACAAGTTTTCAGCGTACAGGATCACAAATGCGAGTTTACTAAAAAATTACATCTTTCGAGCATTCATTCGCTATAAGGCGGGCACCCTTCAGGACGCCCTCATAATACGCTTCCGGGATGCGATGCTCCTTGCCCGGCGGCGGCCCGTCCTTCACCAGCTTCTCCGCATCCATCTTGCCCCAGTGCACTTTAGCACGGGCAAGCGCCCTACGGGCACCTTCGATGCAGACGGAGCGCTTGATTACTTCAAGCCATGGACAAGCATCCACCAGCCGCCTCACCAGCCCGAAGTAGCTCCCAGGCAGAGCCTCTCCAGGCCAAAGCCGAACTATGAGGCCCTTTATGGCTTGTTCGGCCACCTTGTGGAGCTTGACCATTTGCTTTCAGCTGGTCGCTCAAAGGCACCAGGTGTCCGGCCTCAGCATACTGAGACCAGAACACCTTCTCCGTCGAGCTCCCCTCCTCGGCTCGGTAGTAGGCGGCGGCATCAGACGCACTGCGGGGCAAATCTGCGAATGCTCCTGGAGAGCTCTAGGCTCGAGTAAGTAACAAGTAATTCACTTTCACGTGCTTGCTTTGCATAATGAATGCCTTACCCGCCGCTACCTTCTTCATCGCTTCAATTTCTTGGAGGGCTTTCTGGGCTTCGGCCCTGGCAGACTTCGCGCTTTCGAGGGCTGCCGCAAGCTCGGACGCTTGCGTCTTTGAGTCAAGCTCCAAACTCTCGTGTTTTTTCACGAGAGCCTGGAGCTCTTTCTGCACCTCCTCCACCCACGCCTCCTGCTTCCCTCTCTCTGTGCGCTCCGCGACCGCTCTGTTTTCGGCCTCGGACAGCGCTTTCTTAAGGGTTGCCACCTTAGTCGTGGCCCCTATAATAGCACGTTGATCCTATCATTTTTTGCAACCACATCTTCTCTATATACTTGCGCAAGGTATTACTTACCTTCCTTCTCCTCGAGTTGCCTCTTGGCATGGCCGAGCTCATTCTCGGACAGCGCGAGGTTTTGCTTCAGCGTATCCACCTCCGCAGTCAGTGCGGCGGAGGCCAGCAGCGAAGCCTGCAAACGCATATGGACTTGATTATGTTAGACTCCTGCGAATGTTCTTAGATCCTCTATTCGGCTTTTCTTTCCAAACGCCGAACAGAGCATCAGGGGCTACTGTCTATGCGGTAATATTTTTACATATTCTTTACTTACCTCAAAGCCTGTTAGAAGGCTGGCACAGGCTTCAGTCAGTCCGCTAGGACTGAACCTTCTGGATCACCGCACTCATAATAGTGCGGTGCTCCTCGTCGATGGAGGCGCCGTTAAGCACCTCCAGCAAATTGTCCGGTGCCTCCGGTTGGACGGAGGTCACCGGCTCGGTAGGCTTGCTCCTCTTGGAAGGAGCCTGCCTACCGGAGTCCGGAACCGTTGAAGGTTCTGGTGCGGTGTCCGGCTCAAGGCCGGACTCGGAGCCCTTGGGGGTTTTATACACTTTGCGCCTGGAGTCCGGGAGGTCGCCTTGCGGCGCCTCCAGGACCACCTCCTCCTGGCTTGGAACCTGTTGGGACAGAACCTCAGTGTCGTCCGTAGGGTGGGGGGAAGGTAGCGGGCGGAAGTGAATTCACGTCCGACGAATCTAGGGAGCCACTCGACGACTCGTCGAGCCCGGCCTTGGGAGGACTGCATAGTCATATTCGGCGTAAGGTGGAGCTGTGCAAGAAATGAACACTATGAATTGCTGTGGTGTCCGAATACTTACGATCTCGCTAGGGGCTTGGCCCTGTGCGGCTACTCCTCTTCGCCGTCGTCGGCGTTGGTGGAGTAGCCCAGAGGAAGGGTCTTCCCCTTCTTGGACCCGTCGGCCTCCCCAGTTGGAGCGGCCTTCCTTTTCTTCCCTCCCCCCGCTGGAGGGGGAGAGGTCTCTTCTTCCTCCTCCTCGTCTTCACAGGAGGGGTGCGTCTTGGAGTCGTCGGATGATGAATCCGACACCTCCAGGCGCCGGGCACTCTTTCGAGTCCCCGTGGCCGTGTTCTTGGCCTTCTTCTCCGGCACCACATAGGGTGCCGGAACCAGCAGCTTCGCCAAGCGAACGTCCGCTGGGCCTTCGGGCAAAGGAGCCGGACAGTTGATCTGTCCGGACATCTCCTGCCAATCCTGTCAAAGGTAAGGGAGCTTAGATCCTGCATGGAGTCAAACTATGAAAAACTAATACCCTGTAAAAGGTAAAAATAGCTTACCGCACTAGCGTGACGCTGCGTGCTGAATCCGCGATCCTCGGTAGCTTATGCGGGGGCCTCGGCGCCCTTGAAAAGCACCTTCCAGGCATCTTCGTACGTCGTGTCCAAGAGCCTGCTCAGAGTTCGGTGTTGCGCCGGGTCGAACTCCCACTGGTTGAAAGCCCGTTGTTGACACGGGAGGATCCGGCGGATGAGCATAACCTGGACTACGTTAACAAGTTTGAGCTTCTTGTCCACCAGGGTTTGGATGCATGTTTGGAGTCCGGTCAGCTCTCCTTTTTTACCCCATGATAGGCCCGTCTCTTTCCAGGAGGTGAGCCGCGTAGGGGTCGGGATCGGAACTCGGGGGTTGCGACCCGTTCAGGGTCGCGCGGCTCGGTGATGTAAAACCACCCCGATTGCCACCCCTTTAGGGTCTCCACGAAGGAGCCCGCGAGCCATAGGACGTTGGGCATCTTGCCCACCATGGCGCCTCCACATTCCGCCTGGTTGCCGTGCACCACCTTTGGCTTGACATTGAAAGTCTTGAGCCATAGGCCGAAATGGGGACGGATGCAGAGGAAAGCCTCACACACGACGATAAACGTCGAGATGTTGAGGACGAAGTTCGGGGCCAGATCGTGGAAATCCAGGCCATAGTAGAACATGAGCCCCTGGACAAATGGTTGGAGAGGGAAACCCAGTCCGCGGAGGAAATGGGGGAGGAACTCCACCCTCTCATGGGGCCCGGGGCTGGGGATGAGCTGCCCCTCTTCGGGAAGCCGGTGCGCAATGTCGTTAGACAAGTATTCGGCCTTCCTCAATTTTTTGATGTGTCCCTCCGTGATGGAGGAGACCATCCACTTGCCTCCCGCTCCGGACATGGCTGGAGAAGGTTGAGGTGGGGTGTGCGTACTTGGGCGCTGGAGCTCAAGTGCGCGCAAATGGATAGGCAAAGGAGGAAGAAGGCGTGGATGAAAAGGTGGATCATTATCCCCTTATATGGGCGGACGCGACTATGCGTCCCCACCAGCCTAGTAAAACTCGCTTGTCTCCCAAGCGCCGTAATCAATGGCGCGGTTGGGTTACCCACGCCCGTATTGATGAGAATCCCGGAATAAGGGGACACGATCTCTGCTTTGACAAGACATGCCAAGGAAACCGCCTCGCTAAACGCGCTGAGGTGGGACAGTAAAATGATTCGAATAAAGACTTGGCCGTGGTGTGATGTCACGCTACGGAATACGTCAGCAGATTAGATTTGTGTAAATATTATTCTCTCTATGGCAATATGTGGAAACTTATTTTGCAGAGCCGGACACTACCTTTGTGTTCAAAATCTTCTATGAAGTACTTGGAGGAGGAACCGCCTTACAATGCCGAAGAAAATCTGCGGGCCAGACTCGTCGTCATTGAAGCCTGGTTCAGGGGCTACTGAGGGAGTCCTGGATTAGGGGGTGTCCGGATAGCCAGACTATACCTTCGGCCGGACTTCGTCCCGTGTACGGAAGGGACTTTCCTTAGCGTGGAAGGGGGTGTCCGGATAGCCGGACTATACCTTATTTTGCAGATACAAGATTGAAGACTTCGTCCCGTGTCCGGAAGGGACTTTCCTTGGCGTGGAAGGCAAGCTTGGCGATACGGATATGTAGATCTCCTACCATTGTAACCGACTCTGTGTAAACCTAGCCCTCTCCGGTGTCTATATAAACTGGAGGGTTTTAGTCCGTAGGACGAACAACAATCATACCACAGGCTAGCTTCTAGGGTTTAGCCTCCTTGATCTCGTGGTAGATCTACTCTTGTACTACCCATATCATCAATATTAATCAAGCAGGAGTAGGGTTTTACCTCCATGGAGAAGGCCCGAACCTGGGTAAAACATCGTGTCCCTTGTCTTCTATTACCATCCGCCTAGACGCATAGTTCGGCACCCCCTACCCGAGATCCGCCGGTTTTGACACTGACACCCCCCAATTCACCCTTGCCGTTTTATTTTCCCTCTCTCTCTATCCTCCCTCTCTGTTTGCCTCTTCTTTCCGCTTGCTTTTTGTTTCCTCGTGTGTTAGATTTCTTGTTTGTCGTGATGGCTCAAGATACTACCAAATTGTGTGACTTCACCAGTACCAATAATAATGATTTCCTTAGCACTCCGATTGCTCCTCTTACCGATTCTGAATCTTGTGAAATTAATACTGCTTTGTTGAATCTTGTTATGAAAGATCAATTCGCCGGCCTTCCTAGTGAAGATGCCGCTACTCATCTGAATAGCTTCGTTGATTTATGTGATATGCAAAAGAAAAAAGATGTCAATAATGATGTCGTTAAATTGAAGCTATTTCCTTTTTCGCTTAGAGATCGTGCTAAAGCTTGGTTTTCGTCTTTGCCTAAGAATAGTATTGATTCATGGAACAAATGCAAAGATGCTTTTATCTCTAAGTATTTTCCTCCCGCTAAGATCATCTCTCTTAGAAATGATATAATCAACTTTAAACAACTTGATCATGAACATGTTGCACAAGCTTGGGAGAGAATGAAATTATTGATACGTAATTGGCCTACTCATGGTTTGAATTTGTGGATGATTATACACAAATTTTATGTTGGATTGAATTTTGCTTCTAGAAATCTTTTAGATTCAGCCATGCGAGGCACTTTTATGGAAATCACTTTAGGAGATGCTACTAAACTTCTAGATAATATTATGGTTAATTATTCTCAATGGCATACCGAAAGAACTTCTAATTTAAAAGTGCATGCGATAGAAGAAATTAATGTGTTGAGTGGAAAGATGGATGAACTTATGAAATTATTTGCTACTAAGAGTGTTTCTTCTGATCCTAATGATATGCCTTTGTCTACTTTGATTGAGAATAACAATGAATCTATGGATGTGAATTTTGTTGGTAGGAATAATTTTGGTAACAACGCTTATAGAGGGAATTTTAATCCTAGGCCATATCCTAGTAATTCTTCTAATAGTTATGGGAATTCCTACAACAACTATTATGGAAATTATAATAAGATGCCCTCTGATTTTGAATCTAATATTAAAGAATTTATTTCTTTGCAAAAGAATTTTAATGCTATGATTGAAGAAAAATTGCTTAAGATTGATGATTTGGCTAGGAATGTTGATAGAATTGCTCTTGATGTTGATGCTTTGAAACTTCGATCTATTCCACCTAAGCATGATATTGATGAGTCTCTAAAAGCCATGAAAATTTCAATTGATGAGTGTAAAGAAAGAACCGCTAGGATGCGTGCTTCCAAAGATGCCTTTATTAAAGCGTGTTCTTCTAATTCTTATGAAAATCAAGATGAAGATCTAAAAGTTATTGATGTGTCTCCTATTAAATATTTGTTTTGCAATATGAATCTTGATGAAACTGAATATGATCTTCCTTTACCTAGAAGGTGTTCTAAAAATTCGGAGTGTTTAGATCTTAATGATGAAATTGATGAAAGTGGGATGGAAAGAAATAAAAATCTAGATGTTACTAAACCCACTATATTGGATTTCAAGGAATTTAATTATGAAAATTTCTCTTTGATTGATTGTATTTCCTTGTTGCAATCCGTGCTAAATTCTCCACATTCTTATAGTCGAAATAAAGCCTTCACCGAACATATTGTTGATGCCTTGATGTAATCTTATGAAGAAAAACTTGAGTTGAAAGTTTCCATCCCTAGAAAACTCTATGATGAGTGGAAACCAACTATTAAAATTAAAATTAAAGATCATGAGTTTTATGCTTTGTGTGATTTGGGTGCTAGTGTCTCTACTATTCCCAAGACTCTGTGTGATTTACTAGATTTCCGTAATTTTGATGATTGCTCTATAAACTTGCATCTTGCGGATTCCACTATTAAGAAACCTATGGGAAGAATTAATGATGTTCTTATTGCTGCAAATAGGAATTATGTGCCCGTAGATTTCATTGTTCTTGATATAGATTGCAATCCTTCTTGCCCTATTATTCTTGGTAGACCTTAACTTAGAACGGTTGGTCCGATTATTGATATGAAGGAAGGGAATATTAGATTTAAATTTCCATTAAAAAGGTCATGGAACACTTTCCAAGAAATAAAATAAAATTACCAAATGAAACTATCATGAGAGCCACTTATGGATTGCCTACCAAAGATGGCAATACCTAGATCTATTCTTGCTCATTATGCCTAGCTAGGGGCGTTAAACGATAGCGCTTGTTGGGAGGCAACCCAATTTTATTTTTGTTCCTTTCTTTTTTTCTCCTATTTAGTAATAAATAAATTATTTATCCTCTGTTTTGGTTGTGTTTTTTTGTTTAATTAGTGTTTGTGCTAAGTAGAACCGTTGGGAAGACATGGGGAAAGTCTTGTTGAACTTGCTGTAAAAAACAGAAACTTTAGCGCTCACGAGAACTGCTGTAATTTTTATTTAAGAGTTCTATTTAGATAATTCTGTTTGCATATGATTAATAGATAAATTCCTCACGTCCAGGAATTTATTTTATAATTTTTGGGGTTCCAGATTTTGCGCTAGCTACAGATTACTACAGACTGTTCTGTTTTTGACAGATTCGGTTTTTCATGTGTTGTTTGCTTATTTTGATGAATCTATGGCTAGTAAAATAGTTTATAATACATAGAGAAGTTGTAATACAGTAGGTTTAACACCAATACAAATAAAGAATGAGTTCATTACAGTACCTTGAAGTGGTCTTTTGTTTTCTTTCGCTAACGGAGCTCACGAGTTTTCTATCTTGAGTTTTGTGTTGTGAAGTTTTCAAGTTTTGGGTGAATTCTTTTGATGGATCATGGAAAAAGGAGTGGCAAGAGCCTAAGCTTGGGGATGCCCATGGCACCCCCAAGATAATCCAAGGACACCAAAAAGTCAAAGCTTGGGGATGCCCCGGAAGGCATCCCCTCTTTCGTCCACTTCCATCGGTAATTTACTTGGAGCTATATTTTTATTCACCAACATGATATGTGTTTTTCTTGGAGCGTCTTGTATTATTTATGTCTTTGTTTGTTAGTATGACACAATCATCCTTGCTGTACACACCTTTTGAGAGAGCCATACATGAATTAAAATTTGATAGAATACTCTATGTGCTTCACTTATATCTTTTGAGTTAGATAATTTTGCTCTATGTGCTTCACTTATATGTTTTGAGCTAGAGAATTTTGCTCTATGTGCTTCACTTATATCCTTTGAGCTAGACAGTTTTTCTCTATGTGCTTCACTTATATCTTTGAGCTAGATAGTTTTGCTCTATGTGCTTCATTTATATCTTTTGAGCCAGATAAATTTGCTCTATGTGCTTCACTTAGATCTTTTAGAGCACGGTGGTGGATTCGTTTTAAAGAAACTATTGATCTCTCATGCTTCACTTAAATTAATTAGAGAGTCTCTTAATAGCATGGTAATTTGCCTAATAATAATATGCTTGGTATTCAAGATTTGTGAAACTTTCTTTTAAGTGTGTTGAATACTAAGAAGAGATTGAAGCATGATAATTGTTTTGAGATATGGAGGTGATAATATTAAAGTCATGCTAGTTGAGTAGTTCTGAATTTAAAGAATACTTGTGTTGAAGTTTGTGATTCTCGTAGCATGCACGTATGGTGAACCGTTATGTGATGAAGTCGGAGCATGATTTATTTATTGATTGTCTTCCTTATGAGTGGCGGTCGGGGACGAGCGATGGTCTTTTCCTACCAATCTATCCCCCTAGGAGCATGCGCATAATACTTTGCTTTGATAACTTCTAAATTTTTGCAATAAGTATAGGAGTTCTTTATGACTAATGTTGAGTCCATGGATTATACGCACTCTCACCCTTCCACCCTTGCTAGCCTCTCTAATATCGCGCACCTTTTGCTGGTATCATACACCTACCATATACCTTCCTCAAAACAGCCACCATACCTACCTATTATGGCATTTCCATAGCCATTCCGAGATATATTGACATGCAACTTTCCACCATCTAGTTCATCATGACACATCCATCATTGTCATATTGCTTAGCATGATCATGTAGTTGACATAGTATTTGTGGCAAAGCCACCATTCATAATTCTTTCATACTTGTCACTCTTGATTCATTGCATATCCCGGTACACCGCCGGAGGCATTCATATAGAGTCATACTTTGTTTTAGTATCGAGTTGTAATCATTGAGTTGTAAATAAATAGAAGTGTGGTGATCATCATTCAATAGAGCATTCTCCCAAAAAAAAGAGAAAGGCCAAAGAAAAAAAGAAGGCCCAAAAAAAGGGGCAATGCTACTATCCTTTTTTCCACACTTGTGCTTCAAAGTAGCACCATGATATGGGAAGTCTCATATATTGTGCTTCAAAGTAGCACCATGTTCTTCATTTAGAGAGTCTCATATATTGTCACTTTCATATACTAGTGGGAATTTTACGTTATAGAACTTGGCTTGTATATTCCAATGATGGGCTTCCTCAAATTGCCCTAGGTCTTCGTGAGCAAGCAAGTTGGATGCACACCCACTAGTTTCTTTTGTTCACTAGTAGAAAACGGGCCATTAGCACCGGTTCGTAAGGCCCTTTAGTGCCGGTTTCGGAACCGGCACTAACATTTCGGCACTAAAGGCCCCCCCTTTAGTACAGGTTCAGCACGAACCGGTGCTAAATGGGAACCATGTGGCACGAGCCAGCTCCAGGGGCCGGGAGCCCTTTAGTACCGGTTGGTAACACCAACCGGTACTAAAATGTTTGGGGGATTTTTGGTTTTATGATTTCTTTTTCATTTAATTTTGTGTTTTCCATTTTAATTCTTTTTCGTTTGCTGGTATTTTACGGTACTACACATTATACACGTTATGCATATATATATATATATAAATAGAATTTCTAGTAGAACCAATCATATATATATATCATCAATGTCTCACAAACCACCATATTAATTTACACATACACACATGTATAGCTATATACAATTTCTCCTACATATGCATGTTGCCTTCGGAGCCAGTGGCATTAGCCTAATTGGTGCCTTTGGAGCACGATGACAATTGGAAGTGGTTCATGACATGTTCGATGGGGGCGGTAGCGGGTAATAGTATTCTCCCTTCGGATTTATGACCTGGTCGAGCAAAAATCCCGCTATTTCCTCTTGAAGTGCTTCTATGCACTCCGTTTCTAGGAGCTTGTCCCGCACCTCTTTGAACTGTTAAGAAGGAGATCAATATGCATGTGTATTAGTTGTGTGACTAGATATCGATAATGGTGTAAAAATTGTGAATAGTGTTCTGACAAGCGTACCCATTCCTGTCTTTGAGATCTGCTCCTTTCGGACGCCATCATGCGAATGTTCTCACAAAACGCAGTATGCACACAGATTAGTCCCCTACGCCTGCTTCAGGGCCTTTATTACGAGAATGGAATTTAATTTGATCAGATAATAATTAATCAAGCATGATAATTAAAGAGATGGCAGCTAGCTAGCTAGCTAGTACTACTTAATTACTTACCTTGGATCGAAACCATTTCAGCTGTGGTTTCCATTCGCCTTCCGTGACGCTGATGAACCTTGCCCAAGCCCTGCCCGCTGACAAAGAAAATGAATAAAGGGGTTATTAAATAGTTCATATCATGAAATGACGAACTAAATAGGCCGAGATATATAGTTAATAATGATTGAAATTACCTGTTGACTATCCCATACAAGATGTTGTAGTCACTATTTGCTTTGAGTAGCGAGTCCAGTATTTCAACTGTTCCGGCGTCAACTTTAATGATACACAAGATCCAGTGAAATCTGCATGCACACACGTTTGCATGTCTTAATTAAGCGGGCATATGTAAGCAAAAACATGTAGCTAGCTAGTAGGCAAAAACAGAGAATTTGTAGTACAAGAAAGTGTGACTCACTCGAAGTTGTAAGGAAGTAGTATATCTTCATTGTATTTGAGGCCCTTCAAGAACTCTAGCATGCTGTCCTCTACCTGCTTTTCATAATACTTGCTCATTTTCCATGTGTATTGATTAACGGTGTTTGGGTCAATGAACCCAATGCCATAGCGTCCACCTTTTCTCATTTCATACATCTTCATCCTGCATAATACCACAGAAAAGAATATAGTGAGGATAATTACAGGTAATGATTGATCAAAAGGATCACTACAGCTAGCTTGAGACTTAAATTAATTACAGAAAGAAATCACTTACAGACAATAGCAACTGACGATAGATTTGTCGAGTGCGTCTTGATTGTATAACTGAAACAGTTCAGAATACTCAACGGCCACAGCTTTCTCATGGTAGTAATGATCCTTCTTGACATACACCATGAGGGACTCTCGATCAGATCTCTTGGTAATGTCCATGTACCATTGATGCAATTCATACATTCTCGTTGGGAGCTTCTTGACATCTTCTGGCTTGACCAAAGGTTGGCCCCGGACATATTTCCGTTTTATTTCCTCCTCTGTAATCACAGGCATGTCCTCGATCTCGAGGAGTTGTCCAACAGTGATCTTGAGTTCTTCAGCCTGCATTATATGCTCCTGGGTTATTACCACATCACCAACCTCGGGAACGTAAACTGTTTGGCCACAATAATATTGGGCGCGCGTACTGTCACGTGTTGTCGGCACAACAAGTGGGGGGTCGATTGCGCCGCCTGTTCTCCCAGCTGGGCAATGGTTTTCCCGCATTTTTCGACAGCTGCTTGTTGTTTGCTCGAGCTCGAGCTCGCCTCCTTCTGTAGACGTTGTCGATGTAACTTCCTGATGTGGCGCTCATAGTCTGTGTCAACAGGCTTAGGAGCTGGTGGTTGAGCCATACGAATGAAGTGGTCAACTACTTCCACAGGCACTTTCTCCCTTGGCGGCGGTGGCGGTTTCGGTCCAAAATGGGCGTCGACTTCTGCCCGCACTATGGCATTGGTTTGCTCCTCGGTCCTGTCGTAAGCCCTCACAGGAAGAGGAGTAGTGAGCTTTGGACCATATTTATATCGCTTGCCTCCACCTGTACTTCCTGTACTATGACCTCGACTGGTACCACTACGCACCATAGCTGCGGGGTGTCTCTTCTGCGATTGCTGAGGTGGCGGAGACGGCTGACGGGGCTGAGTTGGACGAGGAGGAGTGGCCTGAAGCTGTGCCGGACTTGGAGGAGGAGTGGCTTGACACTTTGCCGGACTTGGAGGAGGAGGAGTGGCCTCACGCGTTGGTGGACTTGGAGGAGCTGGAGTCTGCTGACTCGGTGGCGGACTTCGACGAGGAGTCGGGTGACGCGGTGTCGGTGGCCTTCGAAAAATGATGCAATCCTTTCTCCATAGGATGATACGATGTTTGGCATCTCCGAGTGTGTGCTCCTCATCACCTCCAGGAATGTCAAGCTCTAGCCCCGAATATTGGTCCACCACCTCATCAACCAAGACACGAGCATAGCCCGCTGGAATCGGGTTGCAATGGAAGGTTGCCTCGGGGGAATTTGAAAAAGCAACGGCGTCCGCCACCTTCATGGATATGTTCTTCATTTTGAAGTGTAGCTCGCAGTTAGTGTTCTCTGTGATGTCATCCACGGGGTATCTATCCAGCACTACTGCGTCGCCCGGGGCGGAACCCACGCTGCTTCTCGGCATGGATGGGGCGGTGGTATCCAATGCTAGATCATCCGCTAGCTGCTGCAGCTCCTGAGACCCCCTTTGCTGGCTAAGTGAGTCGATCTGCTCCTGCTGCCGCTGGAATTTAGCTGCCAATTCCGCTTGACTTGCTTCTAGGCCTTGAAGGCGTTCAAAGTCGAGCTTCCTTTGCTCCTCCTCCATCTTCCTCCGCAATCTTCTTTCTCGCACGGGTTCTGTAGTCGGCGTTCCAGTCCGAAAACCCCTCATACCACGGAATAGCGCCCTTGCCTCGTGTTCTTCCCGGGTGTTCAGGATTTCCCAGGGCACGCGTAAGCTCGTCGTTCTCTCTGTTGGGCCGGAACACCCCCTATCGAGCCTCTTCTATTGCAACAAGTAGTGCATCGTCGGCTCCGTTCAGACATGCCTTCGTCGAAACATTGCCTGTCTTCGGGTCCAACTCCCCCCCATGCACATAGAACCAAGTCCTGCACCTGGGGGGCCAGCTCTTACTAACCGGAGTGACACCTGCATCCTCCATCTCTTTCTCAGACTTATCCCACTTAGGCATTGCCACCGCGTAGCCACCTGGCCCCAGCTTATGGAACTTATCCTTTTTTTCGGCATTCTTCTTGTTTATTCTCGACCGTTCCTTAGCTAATTCTGAATCCTTGAATTTCACGAAATCGTCCCAATGAGCACTTTGATTCTCTAGTATCCCCTCGAATACTGGAGTCTTCCTTCCTCCCTTGACGTACTTCTCCCACGTCATTCTCTTGTGGTTCTTGAATGCAACCGCCATCTTCCTAAAAGCAGCGTCCTTGACTTTCCGCCCGTCTGCTTCTGTGAAATTATATGGTAAGGTGAAATTTTCCATGAGAGTATCCCAAAGCAGATTTTTTTGCTTCTCGTCGACAAAAGTAACATCTGGATGTGGATTTGCTGGCTTTCTCCATTCTTGAAGGGAGATCGGGAGTTGGTCCTTCACAATAACTCCGCACTGATGAACGAACTTGTCCGCAATCTTCTTAGGCGCTAATGGTTCACCATTTGGTCTGATTGCCTCGATATTGTACTTTACGCCCTCCTTCAACTTTTTGTTCGGGCCTCGTTTCGTCCTTTTGCCTGAAGATTTGCTCGATCCGGATGGTTGAAAGAAGAAAGATCGATTCGTATCTTCAACTCATTTAAAACATGCGATGATCACCAGATTCCTGCTTATATAAATATATATACCTCGCCGGCAACATGTTCTTCGTCGTAGTTCATGACTTCATCTTCTCGGTCGTCGCGATCGAATATCATATCACCCTCTCCGGTGTTGTTTAGAAATTCGGAGCCGTTAAAATCTTCTTCACTCTGATCATCATCTGGCCCGCGTATGATATCAAGCATGGTCTGTTCTCTATCTCTGTCGGTATTGTCCGCCATAGCTTTTATTTAACTATGCCAAAAGAAATATAAAACAATTTAGTATAATCTCGAATAATAGATATAATCTCGAATACATCGTCTCGAATAATAGATATAATCTCGAATACATCATCTCAAATAATAGATATAATATTGAATACATCACTAGCTAGCTAGCTAGCAAGCTAATAAAGATCGAATAGTACAGAGTAATCTAGGCCACTCGCGGTTCCTGAGGTGCGGGCGGTGGACACCCAAAGAGAAGAAACCATCACTGGATCATAACTCGGGTGATCTCCCCAAAGAACCTGCCAGGTATTGGAGAACCTGACATCCATAGCAGCCATGTAGCGATGGACGTGCTCGTCCTCCTCCCTGACACGGCAACGTACCACCTCTGGCGGGGCTGGCTCCCTCCGCACCGAAAGTGGCCCACGTGAATGCCACCAAAGGAGATGAGGGTCGACGACGGGACCCGGGGCCGGGTTCCTCACCAAGCGTCGCGCCCCTGAAGGTAGCACCTCCCAGTGCCAGCCCGGCGGAGCCCGGTCCCGAACATGGGTCCTCTGAAGCAGGACGTCGTCGCGGACGTGTCGACGGCGAGGATGCGGGCCGGGCATCGTCGACAACAAAATACTATATGCCGCAAAAGTAAAGTAACATTTTTTAAATGATGGATTGTGATGAATTCATATATGCAAATTCTAAATTTTATAACTAAAAATATAAGAAACTAAAAAAACATCGATCATCGTCTAACAATTTGAAATTAATCTAATTCATCTAGCTAGCTAAAACTAACATTTCCAAAATTTCTAACATTTCTATATAACTAACATTTCTATAACATTTGACATTATATATATTATAACTAACATTTCTACATACTATTTGACATTAATCTAATCTAATCTAATTAATTCATCTAAAACTTTGTATGAAAAACAGAAAAACAGAAAAAACTAAAAGCTAAAAACAGAAAAATTGTGTGTGTGCGCGTCTAGTGTGTGTGTAGTGTGTGTGTGTGTGTGCGCACGGTCGGCGCCGGTGTGCGCTACGATCGATTGGAGGGAGGAGAGGGGCCGGGGGAGGGGCTCACAGCGCGCGCGGGCAAGGTTGAGGCAACGGCGACGACGAGGGCGAGGTCGATCCAAAGGCGACGGCGACGGCGAAGCGAGAGGATCGGCGACCGGGACGGCGACGGGGGTGCCGCGGAGTCGACGGGGACAACGCGACGAGGACGGGGGCGTCGCGGAGTCGACGGGGACGGCGCGACGAGGGCGGCGACGGCGCGGGACGGGGCGGCGGCAGAGAGAAGTGGGAGATGAGAAACTGAAAATTTTCGAAGTGTTTCTTATATAGGGGACACCTTTAGTACCGGTTGGAGCCACAAACCGGTACTAAAGGCCTGTTTTGGCCAGGCCAAGCGGGGGGGGGGGGGGGGGGTAGCATCCCCCTTTAGTACTGGTTCCTGGCTCCAACTGGTACTAAAGGGCCCCCCCTTTAGTACCGGTTGGTGCCACGACCCGGTACTAAAGGGGGTGCGCTGCCAGGCGAGGGGCGCAGAAGTTTAGTCCCACCTCGCTAGCCGAAGGGCGCTCGCACCTGCTTATAAGCCCCGCCGCTGCTGCTGTCTCGAGCTCCTCTCTAAAGCAGGCCTTCTGGGCATACCTCTGCTACTCTGCCCTGTGGGGCCTATTGGGCTTGCGGGCCTGCATCCTGGCCCAACAACAGGTTGGGTTTCTAGTCGTATGTAGGCCGCTGTGGCCCGGTAGGTGGCCTTTTTTCATTTAGTTTTTTCTTTTCTGCTTTATTTATTTTGTTTTATTAATTTTTAGTTGTTTTTTGCTGTATTTAGAGTTTCTTTGTGAATATTTTTGATAGTTTTTAGAAACTTTCAGTTAGTGCCGGTAGTTTTTAAATTTGAATAGTTTAAATTTTGAATTATTTGAAATTTGTGTGAATCACTAGTTTGTGAATAACTTAACATTAAAAATACATTTTCCAGTGATTCTTTTTTATTATGTTTAATATAAGTGTGTTTTATAATTATATTCAATTTGGTAATGCTTAAGTTATTTAAAAATGAAATGCCTTTGTAACGGATGAGTTTTCGTCTGAAACCCTGATACTTTGAAACAGATTGTCCATTTTGTACACGAAGTGCATCCAGTTTTTGCGGTAACCCTCTCTACTTTTTTGCACATGCTATGTGGGTGAAATTATGATACCATGCCAACTTTCATCCTTTTCTGAGTTCATTTGAAATGCTTTTCAATTTCAGGGTCATTTAGCTGAAAAAATCAATAAATGCATGAAAGAATTTGCTTGCACATAAAATTTCTTCGCGTTTCAAATGCCAAAACACATAACTAGCTACCCTAACTATTACAGAGATTCCCTCCTGGGTGTGAAACACAGAAGAAAGTGATGATAGCTAAGCCGATCACATCCCAGATCTTTGGGTGTGAAACTTTTTCTTCGCGTGTGTCCCTTTGCGTCGTAGCCATGGAAAATCTTCATCATTTAACGGGATGCTCGGGTCAATATTCACTGTGAATGGAGCAATTTCGTCAAACTTTTCATAATCTTCTGACTTGTCTGTCTTGTCATCCACTCCCACGATGTTTCTCTTCCCAGAAAGAACTATGTGCCGCTTTGACTCATCGTACGATGCATTCGCTTCCTTATCTTTTCTTTTTCTTGGCTTGGTAGACATGTCCTTCACATAGAAAACCTGTGCCACATCATTGGCTAGGACGAATGGTTCGTCTGCATACGCAAGATTGTTGAGATCCACTGTTGTCATTCCGTACTGCGGGTCTTCCGTTACCCCGCCTCGTGTCATATTGACCCATTTGCACCGAAACAAAGGGACCTTCAGACCACGTCGATAGTCAAGTTCCCATATGTCTTGTATATAACCATAATATGTTTCCTTTCCCGTCTTGGTTTCTGCATCAAAGCGGACACCACTGTTTTGGTTGGTGCTCTTCTTATCTTGGGCGATCGTGTAAAATGTATTACCATTTATCTCGTACCCTTTGAAAGTCATTATATTCGAAGATGGTAACTGGGACAGCAAGTGCAGGTCATCTTCAATAGAGGTGTCATGCATGGTACGTGCTTGTAACCAGCTGGCGAAACTCCTGGTTTGTTCACGTGTAATCCAGTCATCAGACCGCTCCGGGTGTTTGGAGCGTAGAAAATTCTTGTGTTCATCCATATACGGAGCCACCAAGGCGGAATTCTGTAGAACTGTGTAGTGTGCTTCAGTGAGAGAATGTCCGTCCATACATATTATTTGTTCCCCTCCTAGCGTGCCTTTTCCATCCAGTCTACCCTTATGCCGCGATTCAGGAACACCAGTCGGCTTAAGGTCAGGAATAAAGTCAATACAAAACTCAATGACCTCCTCATTTTGACGGCCCTTGGAGATGCTTCCTTCTGGCCTAGCACGGTTATGAACATATTTCTTTAAGACTCCCATGAACCTCTCAAAGGGGAACATATTGTGTAGAAATACAGGACCCAAAACGTTAATCTCTTCGCATAGGTGAACTAGGATGTGCGTCATGATGTTGAAGAAGGATGGTGGGAACACCAACTCGAAACTGATAAGACATTGCACCAAATCATTTTGTAACCTTGGTATGATTTCTGGATCGATTACCTTCTGAGAGATTGCATTGAGAAATGCACATAGCTTCACAATGGCTAATCGAACGTTTTCCGGTAGAAGCCCCCTCGATGCAACCGGAAGCAGTTGCGTCATAATCACGTGGCAGTCATGAGACTTTAGGTTCTGGAACTTTTTCTCTGCCATGTTTATTATTCCCTTTATATTCGACGAGAAGCCAGACGGTACCTTAATACTGAGCAGGCATTCAAAGAAGATTTCCTTCTCTTCTTTGGTAAGAGCGTAGCTTGCATGACCCTGATGTATGCCGTCTTTTCCGTGCATACGTTGCTGGTCCTCCCGTGCCTCAGGTGTATCTTTTGTCTTCCCATACACGCCCAAGAAGCCAAGCAGGGTCACACAAAGATTCTTCGTCACGTGCATCACGTCAATTGCGGAGCGGACCTCGAGGTCTTTCCAATAGGGCAGGTCCCAAAATATAGATTTCTTCTTCCACATGGGTGCGCGTCCGTCAGCGTCATTCGGAACAGGTTGTCCACCAGGACCCTTTCCAAAGACCACCTTCAAATCCTTGGCCATATCATGTACATCAGCACCAGTACGGTGGCGAGGCTTCGTCCGGTGATCTGCCTCACCTTTGAAATGCTTGCCTTTCTTTCTTACGGGATGCCTGCTCGGAAGAAATCGACGATGTCCCAGGTACACATTCTTCTTACAATTAGCCAAATATATACTGTCGGTATCGTCCAAACAGTGCGTGCATGCGCGGTATCCCTTGTTTGTCTGTCCTGAAAGGTTACTGAGAGCAGGCCAATCATTGATGGTCACGAACAACAACGCCTTTAGGTCAAATTCTTCCCCCATGTGCTCATCCCACGCACGTACACCTGTTCCATTCCACAGTTGTAAGAGTTCTTCAACTAATGGCCTTAGGTACACATCAATGTCGTTGCCGGGTTGCTTAGGGCCTTGGATGAGCACTGGCATCATAATGAACTTCCGCTTCATGCACAACCAAGGAGGAAGGTTATACAAACATAGAGTCACAGGCCAGGTGCTATGGTTGCTGCTCTGCTCCCCAAAAGGATTAATGCCATCTGCGCTTAGACCAAACCATACGCTCCTTGCGTCATCTGCAAACTCCTTCCCGTACTTTCTTTCGATTTTTCTCCACTGCGACCCGTCAGCGGGTACTCTCAACTTTCTGTCTTTCTTACGGTCTTCTCTGTGCCATCGCATCGCCTTGGCATGCTCTTTGTTTTGGAACAAACATTTCAACCGTGGTATTATAGGAGCATACCACATCACCTTGGCAGGAATCTTCTTCCTGGGGCACCGGCCCTCAACATCACCAGGGTTATCGCGGCAGATCTTATAGCGCAATGCACCACATACCGGGCAAGCATTCAAATCCTCGTACTCACCGCGGTAGAGGATGCAATCATTAGGGCATGCATGTATCTTCTGCACCTCTAACCCTAGAGGGCAGACAACCTTCTTTGCTTCGTACGTACTCTCGGGCAATTCGTTGTCCTCTGGAAGCATATCCTTTATCATTACCAGCAACTTTCCAAATCCCTTGTCAGATACACCATTCTCTGCCTTCCATTGCAGCAATTCTAGTGTGGTGCCCAGCTTTTTCTTGTCACGTACGCAATTTGGGTACAACAATTTTTTGTGATCCTCTAACATGCGCTGCAACTTCTTCTTCTTCAAATCACTTGCGCAGTTTCTCTTTGCATCGGCAATGGCCCGACCTGGATCATCTACGGGCTCATCTGATGCCTCTTCTTCAGCTTCTTCCCGCATTGCCGGCTCAGCTTCTTCCCGCATTACCGGCTCAGCTTCTTCCCCCATTGTTGTATCATCGTATTCAGCGAACCCATGGCCAGGATAGCTGTCGTCGTCCTCTTCTTCTTCATTGTCTTCCATCATAACCCCTCTTTCTCCGTGCTTGGTCCAAACATTATAATGGGGCATGAAACCGGTCTTAAACAGGTGGACGTGAATGGTTCTTGACGTAGAGTAATTGTGACCATTCTTACAGCGAGCACATGGACAAGGCATAAAACCATCCGCCCGCTTGTTTGCCTCAGCCGCAAGCAGAAAAGTACGCACGCCCTCAACGAACTGGGGGGAGCATCGGTCATCGTACATCCATTGCCGGCTCATCTTCATTACACAACACCGAATAGACCAAATTAATGCAAGTTCATACATAAAGTTCATAAAACACTTAAATGCAACAAACAAATAACTCTCTAGCTAAAGCATTTAAATGCAACAACAAATACGATCAAGATCGCAACTAAGGTAACAATGGATCCAACAGCATAATGATACCAAGCCTCACTATCGATGGCATATTTTCTAATCTTTCTAATCTTCAAGCGCATTTTCTCCATCTTGATCTTGTGATCATCGACGACATCGGCAACATGCAACTCCAATTCCATCTTCTCCCCCTCAATTCTTTTCAATTTTTCTTTCAAGTACTCGTTTTCTCTTTCAACTAAATTTAACCTCTCGGCAATAGGGTCGGTTGGAATTTCAGGTTCAGATACCTCCTAGAAAAAATTTCTATGCCAACTTGATGGGCATAATTTGTCATAAACACGAAATGCAACTAGTTTTAAAAGAGAATATACATACCACATCCGAATCATAACAAGGACTAGGGCCGACGGGGACGGATATCAAAACCATGGCACTATATGTATAACAAACAACGTACGGGTAAGATAATTATACGAGTAACTATATATCCAAATCACAAACATCAATTTTTATATAAAATTTCATGAACAAGAGGCTCACCACAAGGTGGTGCCGGCGACGGGATGGTGCGGGCGATCGACGGTGGCTACGATGGAGATTTAGAAGGCACTAAGTAAACCAGACCTACATATGCAAACTAAGTGTTATTTTTGGCCTCAAATTGCATATAAATCAAATACTAGCACATATATATATATCCTCCCAAATTACTAAACTCACAAATTAATCACTATATAAACCAATGCAAGAGCTAATCTAGCAATGAGAGATGAAAGGACAAAGTTGCTAACCTTTGTGATCATTTGAATGGATGAGGGCCTTCAAATCTTGACAAATTTTGGGCAAATTTTGTGATGAACTCGAGAGGAAGAAGGGAGGAACAGAGAGAGGGCCGGAGAGGGGAAAGGGGGAAGAACAGAGTGCTGGTGGACGAAGGGTTTATATAGGACGACCTTTAGTACCGGTTCGTGGCACGAACCGGTACTAAAGGTGCTGGAGGGGCCCCACTCTAGCAACATCCTGCCACCACTCTCATTAGTACCGGTTCGTGGCACGAATAGGTGCTAAAGGTTCGCCATGAACCGGTACTAATGAAAGCAGCCCGGCTAGCCGTTGGAACCGGCACTAATGTATACATTAGTGCCGGCTCAAATACAAACCGGCACTAGTGTGCTTCACGATTGACCCTTTTTCTACTAGTAATTGAGCTTCCATACATTTATAGCTCTAGTGCATCCGTTGCATGGCAATCCCTACTCACTCACATTGATATCTATTGATGGGCATCTCCATAGCCCGTTGATACGCCTAGTTGATGTGAGACTATCTTCTCCTTTTTTGTCTTCTCCACAACCACCATTCTATTCCACCTATAGTGTTATATCCATGGCTCACGCTCATGTATTCCGTGAGGATTGAAAAAGTTTTGAAACAGTTAGAGTATGAAACAGTTGCTTGGCTTGTCATCGGGGTTGTGCATGATTTAAATATTTTGTGTGGGGAAGATGGAGCATAGCCAGACTATATGATTTTGTAGGGATAACTTTGTTTGGCCATGTTATTTTGAGAAGACATAATTGCTTTGTTAATATGCTTGAAGTATTATTATTTTCTATGTCAATATAAACTTTTGTCTTGAATCTTTCTAATCTGAATATTCATACCACAATTAAGAAGATTTGCATTGGAATTATGCCAAGTAGCACTCCGCATCAAAAATTCTCTTTTTATCATTTACCTACTCGAGGACGAGCAAGAATTAAGCTTGGGGATGCCTGATGCGTCTCCAACGTATCTATCATTTTTGATTGCTCCATCCTATATTATCTACTGTTTTGGACTATATTGGGCTTTATTTTCCACTTTTATATTATTTTTGGGACTAACCTATTAATCGGAGGCCCAGCCCAGAATTGCTGTTTTTTGCCTATTTCAGTGTTTCGGATAAACAGAATATCAAACGGAGTCCAAACAGAATAAATTAGTTTCGATCTACTTGTCACGGACGTGATGCCTATATACATGATCATGCCTAGATATTCTCATAATTATGCACAATTCTATCAATTGCTCAACAGTAATTTGTTCACCCACCGTAGAATACTTATGCTCTTGAGAGAAGCCACTAGTGAAACCTATGGCCCCCGGGTCTATTCTCATCATATCAATCTCCATCACTTTTATATTGTTTTGCTATTTACTTTGCCTTTACTTTTTACTTTGCATCTTTATATCAAAAATACCAAAAATATTCTATCTATCAGATCTCACTCTCGTAAGTGACCGTGAAGGGATTGACAACCCCTAATCGCGTTGGTTGCGAGTAGCTATCGCTTTGTGCGGGTACGAGGGACTTGAGCGTGGGCTCCTACTGGATTGATACCTTGGTTCTCAAAAACTGAGGGAAATACTTACGCTGCTCTGCTGCATCATCCCTTCCTCTTCGGGGAAAACCAACGCAAGCTCAAGACGTAGCAAGAAGGATTTCTGGCGCCGTTGCCGGGGAGTCTACGCAAAAGTCAACATACCAAGTACCCATCACAATCCCTATCTCTTGCACTACATTATTTGCCATTTGCCTCTCGTTTTCCTCTCCCCCCAATTCACCCTTGCCGTTTTATTTGCCCTCTCTCTCTCTATCCTCCCTCTCTGTTTGCCTCTTTTTTCCGCTTGCTTTTTGTTTGCTCGTGTGTTAGATTGCTTGTTTGTCGCGATGGCTTGAGATACTACCAAATTTTGTGACTTCACCAATACCAATAATAATGATTTCCTTAGCACTCCGATTGCTCCTCTTACCGATGCTGAATCTTGAGAAATTAATACTGCTTTGTTGAATCTTGTTATGAAAGATCAATTCGCCGGCCTTCCTAGTGAAGATGTCGCTACTCATCTGAATAGCTTCATTGATTTATGTGATATGCAAAAGAAAAAAGATGTCAATAATGATGTCGTTAAATTGAAGCTATTTCCTTTTTCGCTTAGAGATCGTGCTAAAGCTTGGTTTTCGTCTTTGCCTAAGAATAGTATTGATTCATGGAACAAATGCAACGCCAGATCGTGCTAAAGAACTGCTGGGTGCCAAACCTGCTGCAGGAGCAACACCAGATGTTATGAACGTCTAGCAGAGCAAAGCTGATGACTACTCAATAGTCCAGTGTTTCATGCTTTACGGCTTAGAATCGGGACTTCAACGACGTTTTGAACGTCATGGAGCATATGAGATGTTCCAGGAGTTGAAGTTAATATTTCAAGAAAATGCCCGGATTGAGAGATATGAAGTCTCCAATAAGTTCTACAGCTGCAAGATGGAGGAGAATAGTTCTGTCAGTGAACATATACTCAGAATGTCTGGATATCGTTAATCTTCCAGTTGATAGTGTCATTGACAGAGTTCTACAATCACTGCCACCAAGCGACAAGAGCTTTGTGATGAAGTATAATATGCAAGGGATGGATAAGACAATTCCCGAGCTCTTCGCAATGCTAAAGGCTGCGGAGGTAGAAATCAAGGAGCATCAAGTGTTGATAGTCAACAAGACCACCAGTTTCAAGAAAAAGGGTCAAGGGAAGAAGAAAGGGAACTTCAAGAAGAACGGCAAACAAGTTGCTGCTCAAGAGAAGAAAACCAAGTCTAGACCTAAGCCTGAGACTGAGTACTTCTACTTCAAAGGGACTGGTCACTAGAAGCGGAACTGCCCCAAGTATTTGGCAGATAAGAAGGATGGCAAGGTGAACAAATGTATATGTGATATACATGTTATTGACGTGTTCCTTACTAGAGCTCGCAGTAGCACCTGGGTATTCGATACTGGTTCTGTTGCTAATATTTGCAACTCGAAACAGGAACTATGGATTAAGTGAAGACTGGCTAAGGACGAGGTGACGATGCGCGTGAGAAATGGTTCCAAAGTCGATGTGATCACTGTTGGAACGCTACCTCTACATCTACCTTCGGGATTAGTTTTAGACCTAAATAATTGTTATTTGGTGCCAGCGTTAAGCATGAACATTGTATCTGGATCTTGTTTGATGCGAGACGGTTATTCATTTAAATATGAGAATAATGCTTGTTCTATTTATATGAGTAATATCTTTTATGGTCATGCACCGTTAAAGAGTGGTCTATTTGTGTTGAATCTCGATAGTAGCGATACACATATTCATAATGTTAAAGCCAAAAGATGCAGAGTTGATAATCATAGTGCAACTTATTTGTGGCACTGCCGTTTGGGTCATATTGGTGTAAAGCGCATGAAGAAACTCCATACTGATGGACTTCTGGAATCACTTGATTATGAATCACTTGGTACTTGCGAACCATGCCTCATGGGCAAGATGACTAAAACACCATTCTCCGGAACAATGGAGCGAGCAACAGACTTGTTGGAAATCATACATACTGATGTATGTGGTCCGATGAATATTGAGTCTCGCGGCGAGTATCGTTATTTTCTCACCTTCACAGATGATTTGAGCAGATATGGGTATACCTACTTAATGAAACATAAGTCTTAAATATTTGAAAAGTTCAAAGAATTTCATAGTGAAGTGGAAAATCATCATAACAAGAAAATAAAGTTTCAACGATCTGGTCATGGAGGAGAATATTTGAGTTACGATTTTCTTGTACTTTTAAAACAATGTGGAATAGTTTCGCAACTCACGCCACCCGGAACACCACAGTGTAATGGTGTGTCCGAACGTCGTAATTGTACTTTACTAGATATGGTGCGATATATGATGTCTCTTACTGATATACCGCTATCGTTTCGGGGATATGCTTTAGAGACAGCTGCATTCACGTTAAATAGGGCACCATCAAAATCCGTTGAGACAACACCTTATGAACTGTGGTTTGGAAAGAAACCAAAGTTGTCGTTTCTTAAAGTTTGGGGCTGTGATGCTTATGTGAAAAATCTTCAACCTGATAAGCTCGAACCCAAATCGGAGAAATGTGTCTTCATAGTATACCCAAAGGAGACTGTTGGGTACACCTTCTATCACAGATCCGAAGGCAAGACATATGTTGCTAAGAATGGATCATGTCTAGGGAAGGAGTTTCTCTTGAAAGAAGTGAGTGGGAGGAAAGTAGAACTTGATGAGGTAACTGTACCTGCTCCCTTATTGGAGAGTAGTTCATCACAGAAACCGATTCCTGTGACACCTACACCAATTAGTGAGGACGCTAATGATGATGATCATGAAACTTCAGATCAAGTTACTACTGAACCTCATAGGCCAATCAGAGTAAGATCCGCACCATAGTGGTATGGTAATCCTGTTCTAGAGGTCATGTTACTTGACCATGACGAACCTGTGAACTATGAGGAAGCAATGATGAGCCCAGATTCCGCAAAATGGCTTGAAGCCATGAAATATGAAATGGGATCCATGTATGAGAACAAAGTGTGGACTTTGGTTGACTTGCCCGATGATTAGCAAGCCATCGGGAATAAATGGATCTTCAAGAAGAAGACTGACACTGACGGTAACATTACTGTCTATAAAGCTCGACTTGTTGCAAAAGGTTTTCGACAAGTTCAAGGAGTTGACTATGATGATACCTTCTCACCCGTACCGATGCTTAAGTCCGTCCGAATCATGTTCGCAACTGCGGCATTTTATGATTATGAAATTTGGCAAATGGATGCAAATACTGCATTCCTGAATTGATTTTTCGAAGAAGAGTTGTATATGATGCAACCTGAAGGTTTTATCGATCCAAAGGGTACTAACAAAGTGTGCAACCTCCAACGATCCATTTATGGACTGGTGCAAGCCTCTCGGAGTTGGAATAAACATTTTGATAGTGTGATCAAAGCATATGGTTTTATACAGTCTTTTGAAGAAGCCTGTATTTACAAGAAAGTGAGTGAGAGCTCTGTAGCATTTCTAATATTATATGTGGATGACATATTGTTGATTGGAAATGATATAAAATTTCTGGATAGCACAAAAGGATACTTGAATAAGAGTTTCCTAATGAAAGACCTTGGTGAAGCTGCTTATATATTGGGCATCAAGATCTATAGAGATAGATCAAGTCGCTTAATTGGACTTTCACAAAGCACATACCTTGATAAAGTTTTGAAGAAGTTCAAAATGGATCAAGCTAAGAAAGGGTTCTTGCCTGTGTTACAAGGTGTGAAGTTGAGTAAGACTCAATGCCCGACCACTTCAAAAGATAGAGAGAAAATGAAAAGTGTTCCCTATGCTTCAACCATAGGCTCTATCATGTATGCAATGCTGTGTACCAGACCTGATGTGTGCCTTGCTATTAGTTTAGCAGGGAGGTACCAAAGTAAACCAGGAGTGGATCACTGGACAACGGTCAAGAACATCCTGAAATACCTGAAAAGGACTAAGGATATGTTTCTCATTTATGGAGGTGACAAAGAGCTTGTCGTAAATGGTTACGTCGATGCAAGCTTTGACACTGATCCGGACGATTCTAAATCGCAAAACGGATACGTGTTTATATTGAACGGTGGAGCTGTCAGTTGGAGCAGTTCTAAACAAAGCATCATGGTGGGATCTACGTGTGAAGCGGAGTACATAGCAGCTTCGGAAGCAGCAAATGAAGGAATCTGGATGAAGGAGTTCATATCCGATCTAGGTGTTATACCTAGTGCATCGGGTCCAATGAAAATCCTTTGTGAGAATACTAGTGCTATTGCCTTGGCAAAGGAATCCAGATTTCACAAGAGAACCAAGCACATCAAGAGACGCTTCAATTCCACCCGGGATCAAGTCCAGGTGGGACACATAGAGATTTGCAAGATACATACGGATCTGAATGTTGTAGACCCATTGACTAGGCCTCTTCCACGAGCAAAACATGATCAACACCAAGACTCCATGGGTGTTAGAATCATTATTGTGTAATCTAGATTATTGACTCTAGTGCAAGTGGGAGACTGAAGGAAATATGCCCTAGAGGCAATAACAAAGTTATTATTTATTTCCTCATATCATGATAAATGTTTATTATTCATGCTAGAATTGTATTAACCGGAAACATAATACATGTATGAATGCATAGACAAACATAGTGTCACTAGTATGCCTCAACTTGACTAGCTCGTTGATCAAAGATGGTTGAGTTTCCTAGCCATAGACATGAGTTGTTATTTGATCAACGGGATCACATCATTAGGAGAATGATGTGATTGACTTGACCCATTTCTTTAGCTTAGCACTTGATCGTTTAAGTTTACTACTATTGCTTTCTTCATGACTTATACATGCTCCTATGACTATGAGATTGTGCAACTCCCGAATACCGGAGGAACACTTTGTCTGCTACCAAACGTCACAACATAACTGGGTGATTATAAAGGTGCTCTACAGGTGTCTCTGATGGTGTTTGTGGAGTTGGCATAGATCAAGAATAGGATTTGTCACTCCCATTGTCGGAGAGGAATCTCTTGGCCCTCTCAGTAATGCACATCACTATAAGCCTTGCAAGCAATGTGACAAATGAGTTAGTTGCGGGATGTTGCATTATGGAACGAGTAAAGAGACTTTCCTGTAACGAAATTGAACTAGGGTATTGAGATACCGACGATCGAATCTCGGGCAAGTAACATACCGATGACAAAGGGAACAACGTATGTTGTTATGCGGTTTGACCGATAAAGATCTTCTTATAATATGTAGGAACCAATATGAGCATCCAGGTTCTGCTATTGGTCATTGACCGAAGACATGTGTAGGTCATGTCTACATAGTTCTCAAACCCGTAGGGTCTGCACGCTTAAAGTTCTGTGACGATCGGTATTATGAGTTTTTATGTTTTGATGTACCGAAGGTAGTTCCACTAGTGCAAAACCGGGCAATAGCACCGGTTCGTAAGGCCCTTTAGTGTCAGTTCAGTAACCGGCACTAAAGGCCCCCCCCCTTTAGTACCGGTTCAGCATGAACCGGTGCTAAAGGGCAACCCCGTGGAACGAGGCACGCCGTGGTCTGGAGGACCTTAGTCCCGGTTGGTAAGGATTTTTTTTATTTTGAAATAATGGAAAAACAGCCCGCCTACTGGGCCGGCACGGCCTGCATACGACTAGGAACCCAATCTCTAGTTGGACTAGGATGCAGGCCCGTACGGCCCAGTAGGCCCCACAGGGCAGAAGACTTGTAATAGGCCTCCTTAGGGAGGAGCTCGACACGGTAGCCGCGGCGGGGCTTATAAACCAGTGCGAACTCCTCTCAACTAGCGAGGTGGGACTAAACATTATGCACTGCGGGTGGCAGCACACCACCTTTAGTACCGGTTGGTGGCTCCAACCGATACTAAAAGGGGGGTCTTTAGTAACGGTTGAAGCCATCAACCCGTACTAAAGGCCACCACCTTTAGTACCGGTTGGTGGCTCCAACGGTACTAAAGACCCCCCCTTTAGTACCGGTACTAATGAGCGCCGCCCGCCTAGCCGTTGGAACAGGTACTAATGGTCACATTAGTGCCGGTTCAATTACAAACCGGGACTAATGAGTTTCACTTTAGACCCTTTTTCTACTAGTGTTTGGAGTCCCGGATATGATCACGGACATGACGAGGAGTCTCGAAATGGTCGAGACATAAAGATCGATATATTGGATGACTATGTTCGGACACTAGAAGGGTTCCGGGAGGTTTCGGACATATACCGGAGTACCGGGGGTTACCGGACCCCCCCCCCCCCCCCCCCGCGGAAGCTATTGGGCCTTATGGGCCTTAGTGGAGAAGAGAGAGGGCAGCCAGGAGGTAGCGCATGGCCCCCTTGCCCCAATCCGAATTGGACAAGGGGAAAGGGCGGCGGCCCCCCTCTCCTTCCTTCTCTCCACCTCCTCCTTCCCCCTTCTCCTTCTTGGAAGGAAAGGGAGGGGGCAAACCTACTTGTAGTAGGATTGCCCCCCTTGGGCGCGCCTCTCCCCTGGCCGGCCCTCTCCTCCTCCCCCCCTTTATATACGGGGGTAGGGGGCACCCCAAAGACACAACAATTGATCTTTTGATCTCTTAGCCGTGTGCGGTGCCCACCTCCTCCATAATCCACCTCGGTTATATCGTAGCGGTGCTTAGGCGAAGCCCTGCGAAGGTAGCTTCATCAACATCGTCACCACGCCATCATCCTGACGAAACACTCCCTCGAGCTCTACTAGATCGTGAGTTCGCGGGACGTCATCGAGCTGAACGTGTGCTGAACGCGGAGCTGCCGTACGTTCGGTGCTGTGGATCGGTCGATCATGAAGACGTACGACTACATCAACCGCATTGTTTTAACGCTTCCGCTTAATAGTCTACGAGGGTACATGGACGACACTCTCCCCTCTCGTTGCTATGCATCACCATGATCTTGCGTATGCGTAGGAATTTTTTTTGAAATTACTACATTCCCCAACACCTTTCCTATTCAAGGGAAAACCAACGCATGCTCAAGAGGTAGCAAGAAGGATTTCTGGCGCCGTTGCCGGGGAGATCTACGCCAAGTTAAGACATACCAAGTACCCACCATAAACTCTTCTCCCTCACATTACATTATTTTCCATTCGCCTCTCGTTTTCCTCTCCCCCTCTTCTAAAACGATTTTCGAAAACCTTTGCCTTTTCTTTCGGCCTTCTTCGGTTCGATCTTGTGTTACCATGTGCCTTCTATTTGCTTGCATCTTCGCTTGCTAAAAATCTATTGTTATGTATCCTCATCCCCTTTCTAACCTTTTTAAAAGATCCAATTATGATGAACCAATTGCTAGTGAGTTGAGTGCACTAGATTATCTTTATGAGGTTTTGCTGGAAATTTATGAATCTGAAAATTGTGATGAAGTACTTTATGAAGTGATCCGCGGTAGATCTTTGAATAAAAAGCATGATTGCAATGATGTTATTATAAATTCTATGAATGTCAATTGTGCTAATAATATGCAAAAACCTAAGCTTGGGGATGCTAGTTTTGCTATCTCCACTAATTGTTGCAATGATCATGGTTGGGGTGATTCTTCTTGCGATCTTGAAATTTTATTTAAGCCCCATGATGAATATAAGATTGATAATAATGTTTGCAATATTGAAAGTGGGTTTGGAAGAGTGCCAACTTTAGATCCCACGCATTTGTAGAATGTTCAATCTTATGCAATTTTTGATAAAAGTGGGTTTGGAGAGGTCATGACTTTAGTTAATGTTAATCCCACGATTTTGGAAGAGTTTCAACTTTGCATGCATGTGGATCATGTTGAAAATATTTTATATGATAGCTATTTTGTTGAATTTGCTTATGATCCCACATATAATTATTATGAGAGATGAAAATACGATTGAAGGAATTTTCATGTTACTAAATTACCTCTCGTTATGTTGACATTGCTATTGTTTCTTTCCGCTTCCTTGCCTATGCTAGCTTTTGCTTGCTATGATAATTTATTTGCCTTTAAGATTCCTATGCATAGGAAGTATGTTATACATAGATGTGTTTGTCACGCATTTCATGATGCTCTCTTTGTGATTCAATTCTTGTCTTTCATATGAGCATCATTGAAATTATCAATGCCGAGCTAGGGGCATTAAACGATAGCGCATGTTGGGAGGCAACCCAATTTTATTTTTGTTCTTTACTTTTTGTTCCTGTTTAGTAATAAATAATTTATCTAGACTCTGTTATGATTATGTTTTCTATGTTTTAATTACTTTTTGTGCCAAGTAAAGCCTTTAGGATCTTCTTGGGTGATTGTTGTTTGATCTTGCTGCTAAAAATAGAAAGTGTGCACTCACGAAAATAATTTTCATTCCTTTACCAGAGAGCGATAAAAAACCAATTCCAACTGCAGTAGATCAATATACACATTTTCCTCGTCGTCCTAAGTTTTCAGAATTTTTGGAGTTACAGAAGTATTCGAAACCTACAGATTGCTACAGACTGTTCTGTTTTTGACAGATTATGTTTTTTGCGTGTTGTTTGCTTATTTTTGATGCATCTATGGCTAGTATCGGGGGGTATGAACCATAGAGAAGTTGTAATACAGCAGGTTTAACACCAATATAAATAAAGAATGAGTTAATTACAGTAACTTAAGGTGGTGATTTATTTTCTTATACTAACAGAGCTCATGAGTTTTTCTGTTGAGTTTTGTGTTGTGAAGTTTTCAAGTTTTTGGGTAAAGATTTGATGGATTTTGGAACAAGGAGTTGCAAGAGCCTAAGCTTGGGGATGCCCAGGACACCCCAAGGTAAAATTCAATGACAACCAAAAGCTTAAGCTTGGGGATGCCTCGGAAGGCATCCCCTCTTTCGTCTTCGTCTATCGGTAACTTTACTTGAGGCTATATTTTTATTCACCACATGATATCTCTTTTGCTTGGAAGGTCTTCTATGATTTGAGTCTTTGCCTTTTAGTTTACCACAATCATCCTTGCTGTACACACCTTTTGGGAGAGACACGCATGAATCGGAATTTATTAGAATACTCTATGTGCTTCACTTATATCTTTTGAGCTATATAATTTTGCTCTAGTGCTTCACTTATATCTTTTTAGAAAACGGTGGTGGTTTTATTTTATAGAAATTATTGATCTGTCATGCTTAACTTATATTATTTTGAGAGTCTTTTAGAACAGCATGGTAATTTGTTTTGGTTATAAAACTAGTCCTAATATGATGGGCATCCAAGATGGGTAGAAAAAAACTTACATATAAAGTGCGTTGAATAGTAGGAGAAGTTTGATACTTGATAATTGTTTTGAGACATGAGGACGGTTATATTAGAGTCATCCTAGTTGAGTAGTTGTGAATTTGAGAAATACTTGTATTGAGGTTTGCAAGTCCCGTAGCATGCACGTATGGTAACCATCGTGTAACAAATTTGAAGGATGAGGTATTTCTTTGATTTGTCTTCCTTATGAGTGGCGGTCGGGGACAAGCGATGGTCTTTTCCTACCAATCTATCCCCCTAGGAGCATGTGCATGGTGCTTGGTTTTTGATGACTTGTAGATTTTGGCAATAAGTATGTGAGTTCTATATGATTAATGTTGATTCCATGGATTATACGCACTCTCACCCTTCCACCATGGCTAGCCTCTCTAGTACCACGTAATTTTCGCCGGTACCATAAACCCACCATTTATCGTCCTCAAAACAGCCACCTTACCTACCTATTATGGCATTTCCATAGCCATTCGGAGATATATTACCATGTAGCTTTCCACCATTCCGTTTATTATGACACGATCCATCATTGTCATATTGCCTTGCATGATCATGTAGTTAACATCATATTTGTGGCAAAGCCACCATTCATAATTTTTTCATACATGTCACTGTTGACTCATTGCACATCCCGGTACACCGCCGGAGGCACGCATATAGAGTCATATTTTTGTTCTAAGTATCGAGTTGTAATCTTTGAGTTGTAAATAAATAGAAGTGTCATGATCATCATTATTAGAGCATTTTCCCATGTGAGGAAATAAAAAAGAGAAAGGACAAATAAAAAAAGAAGACCCAAAAAAAGAGAGAAGGGACAATGCTACTATCCTTTTTCAACACTTGTGCTTCAAAGTAGTGGGAAATTTTCATTATAGAACTTGTCTTTTATATTCCAACGATGGGCTTCCTCAAATGCCCTAAGTCTTCATGAGTAAGCAAGTTGGATGCACAACCACTTAGTTTCTTTTTGAGCTTTCATACATTTATAGCTCTAGTACATCTGTTGCACAGGAATCCATACTCACTCACATTGATATCTAGTGATGGGCATCTATGTAGCCGATTGATACGCCTAGTTGATGTGAGACCATCTTCCTCCTTTTTTGTCTTCTCCACAACCACCACTCTATTCCACCTATAATGCTATGTCCCTGGCTCACGCTCGCGTATTGGGTGAAAGTTGAAAAAGTTTGATATTACTAAAGTAGGAAACAATTGCTTGGCTTGTCATCGGGGTTGTGCATGATTTGAGTATTTTGTGTGATGGAGATGGAGCATGGCCAAACTATATGATTTTGTAGGGATGAACTTTCTTTGGCCATGTTATTTTGAGTGGACATAATTACTTTGTTAGTATGCTTGAAGTATTATTATTTTTATGTCAATATTAAACTTTTGTCTTGAATCTTTCGGATCTAAACATTCATGCCACAATAAAGAAAATTACATTGATAAATATGTTAGGTAGCATTCCACATCAAAATTCTGTTTTTATCATTTACCTACTCGAGGACGAGCAGGAATTAAGCTTGGGGATGTTTGATATGTCTCCAACATATCTATAATTTTTGTTTGTTCCATGCTATTATATTATTTGTTGTGGATGTTTAATGGGCTTTAATATGCTCTTTTATATTATTTTTGGGACTAACCTATTAACCGGAGGCCCAGTGCCAGTTTCTGTTTTTTTGCCTATTTCAGTGTTTCATAGAAAAAGGAATACCAAACGGAATGAAACCTTCGCAATGATCTTTCTTGGACCGAAAGCAAATCAGGAGACTTGGACTGGAAGTCTAGAAATCCATAAGGCGGCCACGAGATAGGAGGGCGCGCCCAGGGGGGTAGGCACGCCACCACCCTCATGGGCCCCACGGAGCTCCACCGATGTACTTCTTTCGCCTACATATATTCGTATACCCTAGAAACATCAGGGGGAGCCACGAAACCACTTTTCCACCGCTGCAACCTTCCATACCCGTGAAATCCCATCTTGGGGCCTTTTCCGGCGATTTGCCGAAGGGGGAATCGATCACGAAGGGCTTCTACATCAACACCATAGCCTCTCCGATGAAGCGTGAGTAGTTTACCACAGACCTTCGGGTCCATAGTTATTAGCTAGATTACTTCTTCTCTCTGTTTGATATTCAATACAAAGTTCTCCTCGATGTTCTTCGAATTATCAGTTTGGTTTGGCCTACTAGATTGATCTTTCTTGCAATGGGAGAAGTGCTTAGCTTTGGGTTCAATCTTGCGGTGTCCTTTCCAAGTGACAGTAGGGGATGCAAGGCACATATTGTATTGTTGCCATCGAGGATAAAAAGATGGGGTTTATGTCATATTGCTTGATTTTATCCCTCTACATCGTGTAATATTGCTTAAAGCATTACTCTGAATTCTTATATGGATGATTTGATATCTTTGCAAGTCTCTTCGAATTATCGATTTAGTTTGGCCTACTAGATTGATCTTTCTTGCAATGGGAGAAGTGCTTAGCTTTGGGTTCAATCTTGCGGTGTCCTTTCCAAGTGATAGTAGGGGATGCAAGGCACATATTGTATTGTTGCCATCGAGGATAAAAAGATGGGGTTTATGTCATATTGCTTGATTTTATCCCTCTACATCATGTAATATTGCTTAAAGCATTACTCTGTTCTTACGAACCTAATACTCTAGATGCATGCTGGATAGCGGTTGATGTGTGGAGTAATAGTAGTAGATGCAGAATCATTTCGATCTACTTGACACGGACGTGATGCCTATATTCATGATCATTGCCTTAGATATCTTCATAACTATGCACTTTTCTACCAATTGCTCAGCAATAATTTGTTCACCCATCGTAATACATGCTATCATGAGAGAAGCCACTAGTGAAAGCTATGGCCCCCGGGTCTCTTGCTTATTATATTGCATCTCTTTTATTATCGCATCTCGTTTACTATTTTGCAATCTTTATTTCCCAATATATATAAAAAAATACCAAAAATATTTATCTTACTATCTCTAATAGATCTCACTTTCGCAAGTGACCGTGAAGGGATTAACAACCCCTTTATCGCATTGCTTGCGAGGTTCTAGATTGTTTGTGCAGGTACTAGGTGACTTGTGTGTTGTCTCCTACTGGATTGATACCTTGGTTCCCAAAAACTAAGGGAAATACTTACGCTACTTTGCAGCATCACCCTTTCCTCTTCAAGGGAAATACTTACGCTACTTACGCTACTTTGCTATGATGCCTGGCTGTTTGAATTTCACTCCCATCTCTTGCATGTGACCTAGAAATTCACCCAAGGACAGACATGTGATTTTTTAAACAACTTTGGTGCACTGGAGCATGTGCTTGTAGTTCAAATTTGAATTATGCACATTAAATGCGTAGAAACTCAATTATTGTATAAAAAGGCCAAACGAACCTGGAATAATTCCAAAATTTAGCACGGTACTTCTATTTGGTATAATCTGCCAATGTAAAAATATTAAGGCGGGAGAAGGTAGTGTACGTACATCGTTTCGCACACGGAGGTGACACGTTCCCTCTCAGAACCACGAGCCTTCTTGAGGGAAGCTCCGGTTTGCAAGAAGCTTACACCAAAGCTTGTCCCAATTCAGCCAAAAAAATTACCGCGGCATGTTGGTGCCATGTCATGACACCATGCCAAGTTTCATGATTTTCAGGCGTGGTTTGAATTTGCAGGAACTAAAAAACCAAGTTTATCAATCTTTTCGGCCGAGCGATGACGCCCAGCTGTTTGAATTTCACTCCCATCTCTTGCATGGGACATAGAAATTCACCCAAGGACACACATGTGATTTTTCAAACAACTTTGGTGCACTGGAGCATGTGCTTGTAGTTCAAATTTGAATTATGCACATTAAATGCGCAAAAACTCAATTAATGTATAAAAAGGCCAAACGAACCCAGAATAATTCCAAAATTTAGCACGGTACTTCTATTCGGTCTAATCTGCCAGTGTAAAAAAAATTAAGGTGGGAGAAGATATTGTACATATGTCGTTTCGCACACGGAGGTGACACGTTCCCTCTCGAAACCACGAGCCTTCTTGAGGGAAACTCCGGTTTGCAAGAAGCTTACACCAATACTTGTCCCAATTCGGCAAAAAGAAATTACTGGAGCATGTTGGTGCCATGTCATGACACCAAGCCAAGTTTCATGATTTTTAGGCGTGTTTTGGATTTACAGTAATTAAAAAACCAAGTTTCTCAATCTTTCCTGCCGAGCCACGACGCCCAGATGTTTGAATTTCACTCCCATCTCTTGCATGGGACCTAGAAATTCACCCAAGGACACACATGTGATTTTTCAAACAACTTTGGTGCACTAGAGCATGTGCTTGTAGTTCAAATTTGAATTATGCTCATCAAATACACATAAACTCAATTAATGCATAAAAAAAGCCAAACAAACCCGGAATAATTCCAAAATTTAGCACAGTACTTCTATTTGGTCTAATCTGCCTGTGTAAAAAATTAAGGTAGGAGAATGCAGTGTACGCATGTTGTTTCACACACGGAGGTGACACGTTCCCTCTCGGAACCACGAGCCTTCTTGAGGGAAGCTCCGGTTTGCAAGAAGCTTACACCAAAGCTTGTCCCAATTCGGCCAAAAAAATTACTGCAGCATGTTGGTGCCATGTCATGACACCATGCCAAGTTTCATGATTTTCCATCGTGTTTTGGATTTACAGGAATTAAAAAACCAAGTTTCTCAATCATTCCGGCCCAGCCACGACACCCACATGTTTGAATTTTATTCCCATTTCTTGCATCGGACCTATAAATTCACCCAAAGACACACATGTGATTTTTCCACAAACTTTGGTGCATTTGGAGCATAGGCTTGTAGTTCAAATTTGAATTATGCACATTAAATGCCCAGAAACTCAATTAATGCATAAAAATGCCAAACGAACCCGAAATAATTCCAAATTGAAACACGACACTCATGTACTAGTTTCATGTTCACTGTACGTAAATGTTCTAGTAATTCAAACACCATCCTTTCCTTCCGTAACACCATTTTGTCTTCCAAACATAATGAAAAAAATCAGGTATACCACAAACAGTTAACTAGAAAGAATTGTGTGGGATGTGATATAAAATATCTTGGCACACCATCTTGTCTGGCTTAGGCAGGAAGCGTCGTCGTCTACACTCCACCGCCCCTGCTTGAACCACACTTGCGTGCCAGTTTCTCGTGGACCGAGTGAAATTTATTGGCCACCGTGGAAATATCTATCTCCCCGCCCCTCCCTCCTACCAAAAGCCACATTTCCAATGTTCGTCCCTCCTTTCCAAGTTCAAACCTTCACTGCTTCTTAGTGGCAGCTTAGCCTCCTCGCTGGCGACCCTTCTTCTTATAGCGCCGCCTCATCGCCGGCTACCCTTCTTCTTGCAGCGCCACCTCCTCCCCGGCAACCCTTCTTCTTGCAGCGCCGCCTCCTTGTCGGCGAACCTTCTTCTTGCTATGTGGCCTCCTCGCTGTCGACCTTTCTTCTTGCTGCGCGGCCTCATCGATATGGTCAGGTAATCCACACACCATCGACACCATCCTCCTCCTTTCCCGTCCCACATGCCCTGACCGATGGAGCGACACCTTCCACCGAAATCACTTCCCCCTCCTCCAATTAAGCGCCGCCCACAACCATTTTACACGAAGTATAACGTGGAGCTGAGTAGCATGCGGCCACACGCGCGAACGAGGTCGCTATGGCCGCCATGTGTGACGACCGCCAGATCTTGGAGGAGCACCTCATCTTTGAGGCCACCGTCGACACCGCCACACGGTTGTCTACTTTAAAATATAGTTCGTGATGTTTTCTCGAGGCCACCACCAGTTCCTTCTAGTGATTTGTCCTCTGTAATGTTAATATGCAATCTGATGTTAAGTGAACAGTTTGGTCCTCTGAAATGTAATGTTCAGTTCACACTTTGGTCCAACAATTACTACATTTTGTAGTACTGTTCTCAAGCATTCTTTGTTTTGTTAATTGTCTTATCTTCTAGTACATGTTTCTATTCTGCAATGTCATGCTTAGTTAACTATTTTGGTTCATTTGGTCTGCTGTCCATTTAACTCTTTGGTTTAGTTCTACAATTTGATTTTCATTTGCTGTCGGTACAATTTTGTATTGTTATCCATGTGACACCATTCAAATTTGGCTGTACTCAATACATATTCTACTGATAGTATGGCAACTCTTAGTTGACCTGATCAAGATCTTCCTTATGTGTGTTGCAGGGAAACAATGGGAGACACTGTGGTTTACCATTGAGGTTTGTTCAAGCAGGGTCCTTTGGCTAATAGCACATTATTGTGCAGTTGCAGGAATAATTCTAATATTTAGGTTTCTTACAATTTGGTCTTGCACAATTAGGTCCTGGTGTCAGAGGCTTAGACCCACTATTCGGCCCATTTTGCATATGGGGAAATGAGATGTCCATGAATATCAGTCAAGTCAAGAAACTCAGAAAGATTGTTAGCATGAAGAAACTTGCGACGAATAATAGCAAGATCTTTGTTTGCACAATGAAGAAGACATCAGTCAACTATAGGATGGTACCAACTCTTTTACCTTGTTTTTACCCCTTGCGCCATTTCAAAATTTACAACATCAATTTATGGATAGCTTTGTTTTTAGTAATTTGCAAAGTAGTTCACTAATGATTACCTCTCAAACCACCTGCATGGTCAAGAGGTGAGGAAGATATTCATTAAACACCCACGGTACAATATTGAAGTCTTGCTGAAGAGGACGAAGGTTGGGCGGGCAATTATCCATAGCCACTGGCCTAAAGTTGCAAGGACATTCAACGTCACTGAAGGCTCAATATTTGCCTTCCGCTTCTGCAGTTTCCCAGATGAGATTCATCTATCTATTTACCGTGTATGATGCTACTTTCCAAAGGTTTTTGATGTTGCATGTGAAACTTGGTATTATTGTGTAATGGTGTAACCGACTGCCGAAGCTATATGATGTACTTCGATTATGAAATCATGGTTGCTCTTATACAAATATGAAATATCTGGTGTGTTTTATAAGAAATATCAATTTGATTAGTACATGGATTATCAATAATAGGCTAATTACCCTGCTTATTGGGGTTTTCTATTGCAAACGGTTACTCAAACAACACTGTGGGCGATGAACTCAAACAACCCGCACGGTTTCTAGAAAGTAGGCATGTCCGATCAGCTAACAATCACACACGGCTTCCGGCAGCGAACTGTTTGCGTTAGGCCACCTTGCACAAACGTTTCCACACAAAGAACTATGTGTGATATACATACGAACGGAAATGTTTTCCCGGGATTGACTGTGTGGGATGTATGTAAGAACATAAATGAATTCCTTGGATTGATTGTGTGTGATATCTATACCTACTAATAAAAGAAATATGTATTCTTAGTCCGTCATGCTATTTTATAGAAAACCCCTGATGTTGGTGACATTAAACCCGCAGTACATATCAAATGTTTTTTAAACTACTCATATCTTCTTAACCGTAACTCCAACTTTAACATGTTATATATGGACTTTGATTAGAAAAATGTATAGAAGCTGGATATGATGTTATTTTACCTATTAACCATTTAAAAAGATACTATCTAGGGTGCAATATTAATCAACAATGCATTATAAATCTTTCTTTCATCTCGGTTTTTATCCGGATTGTTGATGAAGATCTCCACAAAATCGGGATTGTACACGAAATTAAAGATCACTTACCTATTTCTGTACGTATTAAATCTACATAAAAGCGTGTTTAAATAGAAGACATGTGGAATCTAGAGCTTGCGCTTTTGAACGCAAAGATCATCTTTGTTTGGGCCGTAGCTAAAAATACAAAGATTACAAACTTTTTTGTGGTAAATTAAAAGCGTGTGGTATTTTTTTTCTCCCGTTGCAATGCACGGGCCCTTTTGCTAGTACATACCTATGGAAGTGTTTTTCTGGGATTCACCGTGTGGGATATACATACCTACGGAAATGATTTTCTTGGATTACCGTGTGGGATGTACATACCTACGGAAATGATTGGGTTTCGATGCCTCGCCCGATCGCACACTGCCCCAGCTTGGGTCCCAGGAGGGCCTATCCCCGAAAGATGGTTAAGTTTCCTAACCATAGACATGTGTTGTCATTTGATGCACGAGACCACATCATTAGGAGAATGATGTGATGGACAAGACCCATCCGTTAGCTTAGCATATTGATTGTTCAGTGTTATTACTATTGCTTTCTTTATGACTTATACATATTCTTTTGACTATGAGATTATGCAACTCCCGGATACCGGAGGAATACCTTGTGTGCTATCAAACATCACAATGTAACTGGGTGATTATAAAGATGCTCTACAGGTATCTCCAAAGGTGTTTGTTGGGTTGGCATATATCGAGATTACGATTTATCACTCCGAGTATCGGAGAGGTATCTCTGGGCCCTCTCACTAATGCACAGCATAATAAGCCTTGCAAGCAATGTGACTAATGAGTTAGTTGCGGGATGATGTATTATGGAATGAGTAAAGAGACTTTCCGGTAACGATATTGAACTAGGTATGAAGATACCAACGATCGAATCTTGGGCAAGTAACATACTGATGACAAAGGGAATAACGTATGTTGTCATAACAGTTCGACCGATAAAGATCTTCATAGAATATGTAGGAACCAATATGAGCATCCATGTTCCGCTATTGGTTATTGACCGGAGAGGTGTCTCGGTCATGTCTACATAGTTCTCGAACCAGTAGGCTCCGCACGCTTAACGTTCGATGATGATTTTGTATTATATGAGTTATGTGATTTGGTGACCGAATGTTGTTCGGACTCCCGGATGAGATCACTGTCATGATGAGGAGTCTCAAAATGGTTGAGAGGTAAATATTGATATATAGGACGATGGTATTCGGACACCGGAAGTGTTTCGGGATGCACCGGGTACTTATCGGGTCACCGGAAGGGCTTTTGGGCACCCCCGACAAAATATATGTGCCTTATGGGCCAAGAGGGGAACACACCAGCCACAAAGGGGCCGGTGCGCCCCCTCCATATGGGCTGGCCAAATTGGAATAGAAAAGGGGAAGGAGGCAAGGAAAAAGGGAATAGGATTCCCTCTTCCCTTTCTACTCCGAATAGGAATAGGAAAGGTGGGAGGCCGAATTGGGAGGACCCATGTAGGATTCCTCCTACTTGGGGCACCCCCTTGGCTACCTCTCCTAACCTCCAACCAATTAATATAAGGGGGTGCACCACTAGAACACACACCAACGATTTTTAGCCATGTGCGGCGCCCCCTCCCCTCTCCCTCCATAGTTTACGCCTCCGGTCATATTGTCGTAGTGCTTAGGCAAAGCCCTATGCGGATCACTTCACCATCACCGTCACCATGCCATCGTGCTAACGAAACTCTCCCTGGACACTTTGCTGGACCAAGAGTTCTAGGGACGTCATCGAGCTGAACTTGTGCAGAACTCGGAGGTGTCGTACGTTCAGTGCTTGATTGGTCGGAGTGAGAAGAAGTTCAACTACATCAACTCGGCAATCTAACATGTGGTCAAAATTGACAAGCATGACATATAGATGGTGTAACTTTAGAAGACAGAATATTCTGATGGTGGTGAAGACGCTTCCTGGTGTGATGGCCGGGATTGAAGGAAATATGTCCCAGAGACAATAATAAAGTTGTTATTTATATTTCATTATATAATGATAAATGTTTATTATTCATGCTAGAATTGTATTAATCGGAAACTTGATACATGTGTGGATACATAGACAAAACACAATGTCCCTAGTAAGCCTCTACTGGACTAGCTCATTAATCAAAGATTGTTAAGTTTCCTCACCATAGACATGTGTTGTCATTTGATGAACGAGATCACATCGTTAGGAGAATGATGTGATGGGAAAGACCCATCCGTTAGCTTAGCATATTGATTGTTCAGTTTTATAGCTATTACTTTCTTCATGACTTATACATATTCCTTTGACTATGAGATTATGCAACTCCCGAATATCGGAGGAGTACCTTGTGTGCTATCAAACGTCACAATGTAACTTGGTGATTATAAAGATGCTCTACAGGTATCTTCGAAGGTGTTTTTTGGGTTGGCATAGATCGAGATTAGGATTTGTCACTCCGAGTATAGGAGAGGTATCTCTGGGCCCTCTCTGTAATGCACATCATAATAAGCCTTGCAAGCAATGTGACTAATGAGTTAGTTGCGGGATGATGTATTATAGAATGAGTAAAGAGACTTGCCAATAACGAGATTGAACTAGGTATGAAGATACAGACGATCGAATCTTGGGCAAGTAACATACTGATGATAAAGGGAATAACGTATGTTGTCATAACGGTTCGACCGATAAAGATCTTCGTAGAATATGTAGGCACCAATATGAGCATCCAGGTTCCGTTGTTGGTTATTGACCGGAGAGCTGTCTCGGTCATGTCTACATAGTTCTCGAACCCATAGGGTCCGCACGCTTAACGTCCGATGACGATTTTGTATTATATGAGTTATGTGATTTGGTGACCGAATGTTGTATGGAGTCCCAGATGAGATCACTGACATGACGAGTGGTCTCAAAATGGTCTTGAGGTAAAGATTGATATAGAGCACGCTGGTATTCAGACTCCGGAAGTGTTTCGGGATGCACCGGGTACTTATCGGGTCACCGAAAGGGGTTCCGGGCACCCCCGACAAAAGATATGGACCTTATGGGCCAAGAGGGGAAACACACCAGCCACAAAGGGGCTGGGGCGCCCCCTCCATATGGGCTGGCCAAATTGGAGTAGAAAAAGGGAAGGAGGAAAGGAAAAAGGGAATATGATTCCCTCTTCCCTTCCTACTCCGAATAGGAATAGGAAAGGGGGAGGCCAAATTGGGAGGACCCCAGGTATGATTCCTCCTACTTGGGGCGCCCCCTTGGCTGCCTCTCCTCCCCTCCAACCTATATATATAAGGGGGGCACCGCTGGAACACACACCAACGATTGTTAGCTGTGTGCGCCCCCCCCTCCACAGTTTACGCCTCTAGTCATATTGTCGTAGTGCTTAGCAGAAGCCCAACGTGGATCACTTCACCATCATCGTCACCATGCCATCATGCTGACGAAACTCTCCCTCGACACTTTGCTGGATCAAGAGTTCGAGGGACGTCATCAAGCTGAACTTGTGCATAACTCGGAGGTGTCGTACGTTCGGTGCTTCATCGGTCGGAACGAGAAGAAGTTTAACTACATCAACCACGTTGTGAAACGCTCCTGCTTTCGGTCTACGAGGGTACGTGGACACACTCTCCCCCTCTCATTGCTATGCATCTCCTAGATAGATCTTGCATGAGCATAGCAAATTTTTGAAATTGCATGCTACGTTCCCCAATAGTGGCATCCGAGCCAGGTCTATGCGTAGATGATATGGATGAGTAGAACACAAAGTGTTGTGGGCGGTGACAGTCATACTTCTTAACACCAATGTCTTATTTTGATTCGGCGGTATTGTTGGATGAAGCGGCCCAGACCAACCTTACATGACCATGTTCATGAGATCGGTTCCACCGACTGACATGCAACTAGTTTTGCATAAAGGTTGCTAGCGGGTGTCTGTTTCTCCAACTTTAGTTGAATCAAATTTGACTACGGCGGGTCCTTGTTGAAGGTTAAAACAGCAAACTTGAAGAAACACCGTTGTGGTTTTGATGCGTAGGTAAGAACGGTTCTTACTAGAAGCCCGTAACAGCCACGTAAAACTTGGAACAACAAAGTAGATGACGTCTAACTTGTTTTTGCAGGGTATGTTGTGATGTGATATGGTCAAGACATGATGTGATATACGTTGTTGTATGAGATTATCATGTTTTGTAAAAGTCACTGGCAATCGGCAGGAACCTTATGGTTGTCTATTTATTGTATGAAATGCAAACGCCATGTAATTGCTTTACTTTATCACTATGCGTTAGCGATAGTTGTAGAATCAATAGTAGGCGAGATGACCACGAGGCTATGATGGAGATCAGGGTGTCAAGCCAGTGACGATGTTGATCGTGACGGTGCTTTGGAGATGGAGATCAAAGGCACAAGATGAAGATGGCCATACCATGTCACATATTTTTTGATTGCATGTGATGTTTATATTGTATGCATCTTATTTTGCTTAGTACGGCGGTAGCATGATAAGATGATCCCTTACTAAAATTTCAAGGTATAAGTGTTCACCCTGAGTATGCACCGTTGCGACAGTTCATCGTGCTGAGACACCACGTGACGATCGAGTGTGATAGGTTCTACGTTCACATACAATGGGTGCAAGACAGTTTTGCACATGCGGAATACTCGGGTTAAACTTGACGAGCCTAGCATGTACACACATGGCCTCGGAACATTGGAGACTGAAAGGTCGAACGTGAATCATATAGTAGATATGATCAACATGGAGATGATCGCCATTGAATACTAATCCATCTCACGTGATGATCGGACATGGTTTAGTTGATTTGGATCACGTAATCATTTTGATGACTCGAGAGATGTTTATCTAAGTGGGATTTCTTAAGTAATTTGATTAATTGAACTTAATTTATCATGAACTTAGTCCAGATAGTATTTGCATATCTATGTTGTAGATCAATAGCTCACGTTGTAGCTCCCCTATGTTTTTAATATCTTCCTAGAGAAAACTAAGTTGAAAGATGATAGTAGCAATGATGCGGACTGGGTCTGTGATCTGAGGATTATCTTTGTTCTTGCACAGAAGAATTAGGTCCTTGATGCACCGCCAGGTGATAGACCTGTTGGAGGAGCAGATGCAGATGTTATGAACTTATGACAAGCTCGGTATGATGACTACTTGATAGTTTAGTGAACCATGCTTTAAGGCTTAGAACCGGGACTTCAAAAACGTTTTGAATGCCACAGAGCATATAAGATATTCCAAGAGTTGAAATTGGTATTTCAAACTCATGCCCATGTCGAGAGGTATGAGACCTCTGACAAGTATTTTGCCTATAAGATGGAGGGGAATGGCTTAACCAGTGAGCATGTACTCAGAATCTCTGGGTAGTAAAATCGCATGAATCAAGTGGGACTTTATCTTCCAGATAAGATAGTGATTGACAGAGTTCTGTAGTCACTACCACCAAGCTACTAGAACTTCGTGATAAACTATAATATGCAAGGGATGATGAAAAAGATTCTCGAGCTCTTCACGATGCTGAAATCGGCAAAGGTAGAAATCAAGAAAAAGCATCAAGTGTTGATGATTGACAAGAGCACTAGTTTCAAAAAGAAGGGCAAAGGAAAATAAAGGGAATTTCATGAAGAATAGCAAGCAAATTGCCACTTCCGTGAAGAAGCTCAAAGCTAGACCTATGCCTGAAACTGAGTGCTTCTACTGCAAAGGGAATGCTCACTAGAAGCGGAACTACCCCAAGTACTTGGCGGATAAGAAGGATGACAAAGTTAACAAAGGTGTATTTGATATATATTTTATTGATGTGTATTTTACTAGTGTTCATAGTAACCCAGGGTATTTGATACCAGTTTAGCTGCTAAGATTAGTAACTCTAAACAAGAGTTACAAAATGAATAGAGACTAGTTAAGGGTGAGGTGACGATGTGTGTTGGAAGTAATTCCAAGGTTGATAAGATCACCATCTACTACTAGGGAAAACCTTATACACAGAACATTAGCAGTAGCGCGGGCTAAAAACGCACATTGGTGCTAATTAGCAGCAGCGCGGTGTTTTAAACCGAGCTACAGATACAGTTATAGCAGTAGCGCGCCCGAGTACAAAAGAGCTACTACTAAAATTCCACAGCTTAGCCGATAGGCTACACATAGTAGTAGCGATCTACGTAGAACCGCGCTACCGCTACTTGTTTTGTAGCAGCGTGTTTACGAACAAAGGCGCTACTGCTAACGAAAATAAAATTAAATGGAAAGCAAATAAAAAAGAGAAGGAATAGCAGTAGCGCTTGTTAAGAAACGAGCTATAGCTACCATAGCAGCAGCGCACTTCCTGGAACGCGCTACTCCTACTTTTAACTTAACCGCGCGGTTCGTTCTTCCCCCACGGCCACTTCCCCCAAATCGTACTCCTCCGCTGTCGCCGCCCTGCATCGCCGTCGGCTACCGCGCACGACCCATCGCTCTCCGCACACCCTCGACAACGCCCCCGTCCCCGACCGCGACCTCGACGCTGCCCCCGACCCCGACCTCGACGCCCCCCTACATCGCCGCCCTCTGCTGTGCGCCCGCCGCCCCGACCCCGTCCCCGACCTCGACGCCACATGCCCCTCTCCCTAACTCCGCCGACGCCAGAGGTGAGCACGCCCTCCTCCTCCTCCCCTACCTCTTCCTAGCTAGGGTTCTTAGGGTTTTCAGAGTTCATCTAATTAGTTAAGTTCATCAAATTAGATGCTAATTATGGTAGTAGTTGTAAATAGAATTAGTTTTAGAGTTCATCGAATTAGTTAGGGTTAAATTTTAGAGTTCATCAAATTAGTTAGGGTTAAATTTTAGAGTTCATCAAATTAGTTAGGGTTAAATTTTAGAGTTCATCAAATTAGATAGGGTTCATTAAATTTTAGAGTTTGTCAAATTAGTTAGGGTTAAATTTTAGAGTTCACCAAATTAGTTAGGGTTCATTAAATTTTAGAGTTCATCAGTTAGGGTTAAATTTTAGAGTTCATCTAACTAGTTTTTTTTACTATTTTTAGTAAGTGTTTAATAGAATTAGTAAGAAAATTAATATAACTAGTTGAACTAGTTTATTTTTGGTAAAAACTAGTTTATTTTAATTCATAGTAAGTGCTTAATTGAACTAGTTGAGTTAATACAACTATTTTATTTTTAGTACAAAAATTAATAGAACTAGTTTACTTTTTTAGTTAAAGCAATTATTCCCGCATCGACGTCGACGATGCCTATCCCGCATCCTCGTCGTCGAGTCGGCGGAGGACACCTGCGTCACCAGATGGGTCATGTCCGGGACTGGGCTCCACCGGGGTGGTACTGGGAGGCACTACCTACTAGGGGGCGCAGGTTGGTGAGGAGTCAGCCCGTCGTTGACCCAAACCTTCTTTGGTGGCGGTCGCGTGGGCCAGTGACGGTCCAGAGGCTCGAGGACCCCGCGGAGGTGGTGTGTCACTGTGTCAGTGAGGAGGACGTGCACGTCCGTCGCTACTTCTTTGCGTTGGAGCACAGGTTCTCCAATACATGGCAGGTTCTCCAGGGATCACACTGGAGCTATGATCCTGTGATGGTTCCTTCTCTCTGGGTGTCCACCGCCCGCGCCGATACCCGTCGTGCACTAGGGTTTTATTTGTATTTGTGATGTTATATGTGTGATACTATTCGGGATGTATTAGTGATAATATTCGATGATGTACGGACACATGACATGATTTACTTTTGCTTATTGAATGCATGAAAATTTGAATACCTACTTATTTTACGATTTGGTTTTGCTTATCGAATGCTCATGTCAATATGAGTCCTATAAGATATTTTGAAGTGTATATCTTGTGTTTCTTAAATAGGATATGTGCTTGCCCAAGTGGCCGGTCATGTTTGCAGGTTACACCTCCGAGTGGCGTATGTTTTGCTAGAGTGTTGATTCATTTCCGTTTCGGCAAATTTCAGGCGCTCGATATGTCCTATTTTAGCAAAGGTCATGCCGGATTTTTCCATGAATTTTGGCATGACTTGTGCCAGAATATGTAGGAAATATCGAGTGTCCCGGATTTGTGTGTTGAGTATCCTGGTAGTTGTCTTCGATCGATTTTCAATTAATGTTTCAACTATGAACATAGGAAATGTCTGACGACGAAAAGGATTTCAGTATTTGCAAGTATTGCGAAGACGAGCGCGGCCTGTGCGACGGAATCTTCCTAGATGATGATAGGCGCTTCAGCATCAAGCTGGACGAGAACTTCGAAGTGGATACAGTAAGTCACAATGGCAAGTCTTTTTTCGTAATTAAGCATGACATCTCCCTCATTTGCTTCAACTTATAATTTAATTTGTTTACTATTCTACTAGCGTATCCCCTGCCATGCAAGAGTTTTTGTCTTGGATAAGATAGGTTTCAGTCATACTATGGAGGTAAAGAAAGTTTACTTGAAGACCGAGCATGGTTATATTTTCCACGCAAAATTATACAATGAAGACGACTACACCTATTTTGGATGCAAAACTTGGCGAGCACTTTGCAAGACTTATGCATTTGAGCCTGATATGGTTATCACCTTTGATATTCCTCCGGAAGATGATATTGAAGGTAATACCGACATCTGGGTCGATGTGCAGACGCCTCCAGTTATACCATTATGTGAGTTTCTTAACCATATTTATGTCTTTGATATTGTTTATTTAAAAATAGTTGACAACTAATTTCTATTGTCAGCTTATTTCCGTTCAAGAAAACATGACCAGCGCTTGGTAGATAGGACCTACTACTCTCCCGGGGCTGAACTAAACTGCGAGGAGCTAACTCATTATGTTTCATGGCTTCAGGATCTTGATACTGTCAAGAAAAATTTTCTTCCAGCACTTAGAAATGTTAGTACTGAAAACGTGCAACCCATAATAGTGTTTGTACTGAACTACGGTCACATCTATTTAGGAAAGATGGTAAGATTTTTACTATTTATCTGCAGTTCATCTTTTGCATACATTATTTTTTAAGCTAAACTTCATTGCTAAGTATGTTACTATACGATGTTCTTCAACAGGGACTCCCGATGAATGTTGTGACTGAATGGATCGAGACTAAAGGTACCATGAATATTGGTAGCTTACGGCCAAGATTTCCAACAATGCACTTTAGTGCATTCAGGATTTCTAATAGCGAGGAATGCTTAATAGTGAAAGACTGGAGCAAAATTGTGAATGATCGCAGAGAAGTACTAGGGGCAGCAATCAAAAGCACAGCCCACGATTAGGAGACAGGTTCATCTGCATGCTCCAACTTGATGAAGGAGGAGTGCTATACATGTTTTATGTTATTTTACCTGAGAGAGAGCAGCAGGAGTGATTAGCTAGCTAGAAATGAGTTTGAAGATGATGATGTGCTACACTATGACTATGATGATTAAATAGCTAGTGTTCGTGGTAATGACTATGATGATTATTATTAGCTAGTGTTGGTGGTGATTAGATAGCTATCGCAGCTAGTGTTGGTGGTGATTAGCTAGCTAGAATGAGTTTGAAGATGATGATGTTCTACACTATGAGTATGGTGATTAAATAAATACTGTTGGTGGTAATGACTATGATGATGATTAAATAGCTTGTGCTGGCGGATTAGATTCAAGTGGAGGCAACATGTGGTGCACATCGAAAGTACTACTAGTCCAAACTAGATCAAGTTTGGATTAGTAGTATACTTTTGACATGCACCACATATTGCCTCCACTTGAACCTAATCCACCTTCATTTGACACACTGTTATGGACATAATGATATAAACCTCATAATTGGTATTGTACCAAAATTTGTATAATGTCGTATAAATACACTAAGAAAAAAGAGTACTAGTAGCGATGGATAAGAAACACGCTACAACTAGCTAGATTAGCAGCAGCGCGGGACAGAACAAGCGCTGCCACTATGTGTCTTAGCAGTAGCGCTTATCGCACACGCTACTGCTAAGTAATAGCTGTAGCGCCTTATTGGTAGCGCGGCTGCCCGCGCTACCAGTGGGATTTAAACCCGCGCTACTACTAGGGTTTTCCCTAGTAGTGATCGCACACTCCCTCTACCTTCTGGACTAGTGTTGGACCTAAATAAATGTTAGGTTGTGTTGGATCATGATTATTACAATACGTTATTCATTTAAGTCGGAGAATAATTATTGTTCTATTTATATGAATAAAACCTTCTATGCTCATACACCCGAAGTAAATGATTTATTCAATCTCGATCATAGTGATACACATATTCATAATATTGATGCCAAAAGATGCAAAGATGATAATGATAGTACAACATATTTGTGGCACTGCCGTTTAGGTTATATTGGTGTAAAGCGCATGAAGAAACTCCATGTAGATGGGCTTTTGGAATCACTTGATTATGAATCATTTGGTATTTGTGAACCATGCCTCATGGGCAAGATGACTAAAACTTCGTTCTTCGGAACAATGGAGTGAGCCAATGACTTATTGGAAATAATACATACCGATCAATGTGGTCCAATGAGTGTTGAGGAACACAGCGGGTATCATTGTTTTCTGACCTTCACAGATGATTTGAGCAGATATGGGTATATCTACTTAATGAAACACACGTCTGAAACATTTGAAAAGTTCAAAGAATTTCACAGTGAAGTGGAGTATCATCGTAACAAGAAAATAAAGTTTCTACGATCTGATCACGGAGGCGAATATTTGAGTTACGAGTTTGGCTTCATTTAAAACAATATGTAATAGTTTCACAACTCACACCACCTAGAACACCACAGCGTAATGGTGTGTCTGAACGTCGTAACCGTACTTTATTACATATGGTGCGATCTATGATGTCTATTACCGATTTACCACTATCGTTTCGGGGTTATGCATTAGAGACAACTGCATTCATGTTAAATAGGGAACCATCTAAATCCGTTGAGATGACACCATATGAACTATGGTTTGGCAAGAAACTGAAGGTGTCGTTTCTTAAAGTTTGGGGTTGTGATGCTTATGTGAAAAAACTTCAGCCTTATAAGCTCGAACACAAATCGAAGAAGTGTGTCTTCATAGGATACCCAAAAGAAACTGTTGGGTACACCTTCTATCACAGACCCTAAGGCAAGATCTTTGTTGCCAAGAATGGACACTTTCTAGAGAAGGAGTTTCTCTCGAAAGAAGTAAGTGGGAGGAAGGTAGAACTTGATGAGGTAATTTTCCTTCTCTTGAATTGGAAAGTAGCTCATCACAGAAATCAGTTCCAGTGATGCCTACACCAACTAGAGAGGAAGCTAATGATAACGATCATGAAACTTCAGATCAAGTTACTACCGAACCTCATAGGTCAACCAGAGCACGTTCCGCACCAGAGTGGTACGGTAATCCTGTTCTGGAAGTCATATAACTAGATCATGACGAACCTACGAACTAGGAGGAAGCGATGATGAGCCCAGATTCCGATAAATGGCTTGAGGCCATGAAATCCGAGATAGGATCCATGTATGAGAACAAAGTGTGGAGTTTGGTTGACTTGCCCGATGATTGGCGAGCCATAGAGAATAAATGGATATTCAAGAAGAAGACTGACGCTGGTGGTAATGTTACTGTCTACAAAGCTCAACTTGTCACAAAAGGTTTTCGACAAGTTCAAGGTGTTGACTACGATGAGATTTTCTCACTTGTAGTGAAGCTTAAGTGTGTCTGAATCATGTTAGCAATTGCTGTATTTTATGAAATCTGGCAAATGGACGTCAAAACTGCATTCCTAAATGGATTTGATAAAGAAAAGTTGTATATGATGCAGCCAGAAGGTTTTGTCGATCCTAAAGGTGCTAACAAAGTGTGCAAGCTCCAGCAATCCATCTATGGACTTGTGCAAGCATCTCGGAATTGGACACTAGTAGAAAAAGGGCCTTTAGTCCCGGTTCATAAGGGCCTTTAGTCCTGGTTCTGGAACCGGTACTAAAGGGTCGGTACTAAAGCCTCCGCCTTTAGTCCCGGTTCTTACTGGAACCGGGACTGTCCTGGTTCTTACTGGAACCGGGACTAAAGGCCCTCCACGTGGCCGCTGCCTGAAGGTCCACCTTTAGTCCCGGTTGGTAACACCAACCGGTACTAAAGGAAATTTTATGAATTTTTTTGAATTTTTTTTTAGAATTTCAAATTTCTGAATTATTTTAACCTCTAATCTCTAATCACCCCTCATCACTGCTCAATTTAACCTTTAATCTCTAATTACCACTCATCATTCCAAATCATCTAACTTCCCGAACGGTCACCCATCCTCTCACTACTCCAGCCTGAGCATGCTTAACTTCCGGGTTCTATTCCTCCTCGTTTCCAAGTCTGCACTTGTTGTTTTCCTCACAATAGTAAGATGTCAATCCTATTAACCCTCAGGAATTTAGCTTGAGCATGAAGTTCACTGTTTGAGTTTGAAACTATTGTTCTAAAAATCAATAATTATTTAGTAAAACTAATATTTCTTGAATAAGTAGTTTGACCACAGTTTGACCCTAGTTTGACCACAGTTTGACCATAGTTTGACCAGATTTGACCAAAAATCAAAAAACTGAAATAATTATTTAGTAACACTAATATTTCTTGAATAAGTAGTTTGACCATTGTTTGACCACAGTTTGACCATAGTTGACCAAAATTCAAAAAAACTGAAATAATTATTTAGTAACACTAATATTCTTGAATAATTATTTAGTAACACTAATACTTCTTGAATAAGTAGTTTGACCATAGTTTGACCAGATTTAACAAGAATTCAAAAAAAACTGAAATTTGAGCATAACTTTTTTCCTTTTAGAATTTGAGGATTCTAAAAAATTGCAAACAGGCCGTAGGCGGTCTCCATCGGATGCGGATTTTCGTGCTGAATTTTTTGATAGATTATACGTTTTTTCCGGCATCGTATGCAAAAGTTATAGTCGTTTTACATTTTCCCTACACTTTTTTGCAAAACATGTCCAAATTTAAGTTTTTAAATTATCCTAACTAGTGGATGTAGTAATATAACTACCTCTCGAAGGATTTTATTTTTTGAAGTTTTTATCATTTTCTTTTGATTTTTTCAAAACATAAAAGGCGATCCACAGGGAGGGGGGGTGGGGGTAGAGTTTGAAAATGGGACCTTTAGTCCCGGTTTGAGACACAAACCGGGACTAAAGGGCATCGCACCCTTTAGTCCCGGTTCGTGTCTCAAACCGGGACTAAAGGTCTAATCTTTAGTCCCGGTTTGAGACACAAACCGAGACAAAAGGGCATCGCACCCTTTAGTCTCGGTTCTTGTCTCAAACCGGGACTAAAGGGCTCAGGTGAACCGGGACTAATGCCTTAGCCGCACGAACCAGGACCAATGCTCACATTAGTCCCGGTTCGTGACTGAACCGGGACTAATGTGAATATTGCCCCGTGACCAAAGCCCTGTTTTCTACTAGTGGGAATGTATGCTTTGATAAGGTGATCAAAGCATATGGTTTTATATAGACTTATGGTGAAGCCTGTATTTACAAGAAAGTGAGTGGGAGCTCTGTAGCATTTCTGATATTATATGTGGATGGCATATTGTTGATCAGGAATGATATGGAATTTATGGATAGCATAAAAGGATACTTGAATAAGATTTTTTCAATAAAAGACCTCGGTGAAGCTTCTTACATATTAAGCATCAAGATCTATAGAGATAGATCAAGATGCTTGATAGGACTTTCACAAAGCACATACCTTGATAAGATTTTGATCGAGTTCAAAATGGATTAGTCAAAGAAAGGGTTCTTACCTGTGTTACAAGGTGTGAAGTTAGGTAAGACTCAAAACTGGACCACGGTAGAATATAGAGAGAGAATGAAAGTCATTCCCTATGCTTCAGTCATAGGTTCTATAAAGTATGCTATGCTATGTACCAAACGTATTGTGTGCCTTGCCATAAGTCTGGCAGGGAGGTACCAATAGTGATCCAGGAGTAGATCACTAGACAGCGGTCCAAATTATCCTTAGAAGACTAAGAAAATATTTCTCGGTTATGGAGATGATAAAGAGTTCGTCGTAAAGAGTTATGCCGATGCAAGCTTTTACACCGATTCAGACGACTCAGAGTCTCAATCTTGATACATATTGAAAGTGGGAGCAATTAGCTAGAGTAGCTCCATGCAGAGTATTGTAGAAATAGAAATTTGCAAAATACATACGGATTTGAATGTGGCAGGCCCGTTGCCTAAACTTCTCTCACAAGAAAAACATGATCACACATTAGTACTCTTTGGGTGTTAATCACATAGCGATGTGAACTAGATTATTGACTCTAGTAAACCCTTTGGGTGTTGGTCACATGGCGATGTGAACTATGGGTGTTAATCACATAAAGATGTGAACTATTGGTGTTAATTCACATGGCGATGTGAACTAGATTATTGACTCTATGCAAGTGGGAGACTGAAGGAAATATGCCCTAGAGGCAATAATAAAGTTGTTATTTATATTTCCTTATATCATGATAAACATTTATTATTCATGCTAGAATTGTATTAACTGGAAACTTGATACATGTGTGGATACATAGACAAAACACAGTGTCCCTAGTAAGCCTATACTAGAGTAGCTCGTTACTCAAAGATGGTTAAGTTTCCTAACCATATACATGTGTTGTCATTTGATGAATGGGATCACATCATTAGGAAAATGATGTGATGGACATGACCCATCCGTTAGCTTAGCATATTGATCGTTCAGCTTTATTTCTATTGCTTTCTTCATGACTTATACATATTCCTTTCACTATGAGATTATGCAACTCCCGGATACTGAAGGAATACCTTGTGTGCTATCAAATGTGACAACAGAACTGGGTGATTATAAAGATGCTCTACAGGTATCTCCGAAGGTGCTTGTTGGGTTGCACAGATCGAGATTAGGATTTGTCTCTCTGAGTATCGGAGAGGTATCTCTGGGCCCTCTCGGTAATGCACATCATAATAAGCCTTGCAAGCAATGTGACTAATGAGTTAGTTGCGGGATGATGTATTACGGAACGAGTAAAGAGACTTGCTGATAACGAGATTGAACTAGGTATGAAGATACCGACGATTGAATCTCGGGCAAGTAACATACATATGACAAAGGGAATAACATATGATGTCATAACAGTTCGACCGATAAAGATCTTCATCGAATATATGGAACCAATATGAGCATCGAGGTTCCACTATTGGTTATTGACCGGAGAGGTGTCTCAGTCATGTCTACATAGTTCTCGAACCCATAGGGTCCGCACGCGTAACGTTCGATAACGATTTTGTATTATATGAGTTATGTGATTTGGTGACCGAATGCTTTTCGGAGTCCCGGATGAGATCACTGACATGACGAGGAGTCTCCAAATGGTCGAGAAGTAAAGATTGATATATAGGAGGGATGGTATTCGGACACCGGAAGTGTTTTGGGATGCACCGGGTACTTATCAGGTCACCGGAAGGGGTTACGGGCACCCTCGGCAAAAGATATGAGCCTTGTGGGCAAAGAGCGGAAACACACCAGCCACAAAGGGTCTGGTGCTCCCCCATATGGGCTGGCCAAATTGGAGTAGAAAAGGGGAAGGAGGAAAGAAAAAAAGGGAATAGGATTCCCCCTTCCCCCTCTTCCCTTCCTACTCTGAATAGGAATAGGAAAGGGGGAGGCCGAACTGGGAGGACCCCATGTAGGATTCCTCCTACTTGGGGCGCCCCCTGGCTGCCTCTCCTTCCCTCCAACCTATATGTACGAGGGGGGCTCCACTAGAACACACACCAACTATTGTTAGCCGTGTGCGGCGCCCCCTTCCATAGTTTACGTCTCCAGTCATATTGTCATAGTGCTTGGGCGAAGCCCTGCGTGCATCACTTCACCATCACCGTCACCACGCCGTCATGCTGACGAAACTCTCCCTCGACACTTTGCTAGATCAAGAATTTGAGGGACGTCATCGAGATGAACTTGTGCAGAACTCGGAGGTGTTGTACGTTCGGTGCTTGATCGGTCGGAACGAGAAGAAGTTCGACAACATCAACCGTGTTGTCAAATGCTTCCGCTTTCGGTCTACAAGGGTACATGGACACACTCTCCCCCTCTCGTTGCTATGCATCTCCTAGATAGAACTTGCGTGAGCGTAAGAAATTTTTGAAATTGCATGCTACGTTCCACAACAGGCATGACCCAAATGACAATGCCAGATGTCTACGGAGATGGTGGTGATGTGGGCTTCGGTTGGTGGAGGTGGGTAGATGGAGTACAGTTGTCCGATGCTATTGCATCGAAGAATCTTGGTCCGAGTAGGAAGTGCCTTCACAGAAAAACCCCAATGGTCAAACTCGATAGAGACAAAATTATCAATGGTGAGTTTACGAATAGAAAGAAGATTTTTTATTATGTGAGGAACAACGAGGATATGATTTTAAAAGAGAGGTTTAGACGGAGAGGGTAGAGTGTGAGAGCTGATATGTGAAATAGGTATGGAAGCACCGTTACCAACCGTGATTTTGTGAGCACTAGAAGGGGTGAAAGTGGAGAGTACACTAGGGTCAAATGCCATGTGGGAGGATGCTCCGGAGTCCATGCACCACTCCTGATTGTCGGGAAGTTGCGTGTTGTTGAGTGAGGTGATGAGAGCCGGGTCGAACTGCTGAGTGAAGTTGCTATAGGGTGTTGCATGATTGCTCATGGTGTAGCCGGATGGTGCTTCCATAGGACCATGAACGTAGGCCGTATAGGCTTGGGGCGAGGGCGCAATGGGTCAAGGACCGAGGACCCATGGAGCAAAGGAGCGCCAGGGCCGAGGCGAACAGCCCGACAGAGATGCTAGTGGTTGATGATGACGAGGCAACAACGTCTATTGCTGAAGATGGAGATGCATGGCCTGCATGGTCCATGGATTGTACATCCAGGGGGTGTCGCAACGGCCACGCCCGCTACGGCCGCGGTCGCGGTCACTGTTGTTTCCTCCGAGACCACCAGGAAAAGAGGGAGCTACTTGGCCACGGCGACGAGTGGAAAAGTGGCGCCCATCATTCGGTGTTGGAGCGTGCTCGCCAACAGCGCCGGGAAGCACATTGTTGCCGCTTGCCCAAAGAGCAGTTGAAGCAGAATTCTTGGCATCGGTCTTCTTCTGTGCTTCCTAAAGAACAAGCATGGACCGAGTCTGAAGGAAAGATGGGAACGACACTTGGAACAGAAGGAACGTATGCAGATGTGAGTACTGTTGTTTGAGGTCACGGAGTAAGGTCAGCACGAGGGTCTCGTCAGTGACCGATTGACCGACATCATCAAGTGCATCAGAGAGAGTCTTGAGCTTGGCATCGTCAAGTCCCCTTAAGTAGTGTTGTGAAATTATGCATCAAGAGCTAGAGCACGGTTCTTCTTATTATCTCGGAACAGGTTGGCGATGGCATCCTAAACTTGCTTCACGGTCGAACCTGGTTTCATGATGATGCCAAAGAGGTCAAGAGAAATCGAGCCATAAATACATGAGAGGACATTGAAGTCATCGCGACCCCAATCAGAATTGGGGGGAGGTGTCCAATGGTGTCGTCTCTGAGAGAACGTGATGGGAGAGACCTTAGCGGTCGAGCGCGACGACGAACAGGTCACGGCACTTGGCGTAGTTGGAGTCTTGGAGTTCAAGCATGATGGGGACGAAGGTCTTGATGGAGGCGGCATATGTGGTGGCAACAGGGGGGACGATGGCCTTAGCCTGTTCTTCAACTAGTCGTTGGTGTTCTTCCTCGCGGGTCTGGATGATGGACTCACGGTTCTTGAGTTCCTCCTCAAGCTTCTTGAGTTCAGCGGCAAAGCCCATGGTGGGAAGGAGAGCTGAGGAGGTGGAGCTAGATGGCGGCAGCAACTAGAAGAAGAACGTGTCGGTGGTGCAAGATCTTGAGGCGACTAGGGTTTAGAGGGAGAGGATCGGACTGTCTGATACCATGTAAATATGAAAGTACCGGGTGGCCTGATTGCCTGCCTCGGTCCACCCCCCGTTATCTATCCCTAATAATAAAGTACGGATTGACTCCGTGGGTTCACCGTCACAATACGCTTTCTTTCTGTAAATTTACGCTTTTAGTTTGAATTTAAAACGTATAAGCGAGGTGGTACTAATAAAATTTGATATGGTCCGTGCAAAGACGACGGCGCCCACTGGAGGACCTTGATCCGCTGCCCAATCGAGCTAGCATCAGACGGAGGTGCTGGCGGTGTCTGGAGCTAGGGAGACATTAGCAGAAGGAGCGCGTGCACCTCCTGGATGGCAGGAGCCCCCATCCATGCTCTGTCCTCCTCCGCTGGAACGGAATGCGACCTCCCAAGAGAAGCGGGTCAGGCGCACCGTCTTAGGGCGAGAAGATCTTCTTATCTACAATGGCGATGCATCAACCGACGAAGAACTAAAGCTGCGACCCATGGGCCGGCCCTGCGTGCTTGCGTCCGCCAGAACCAGAAACAAACCAGAAAAGGGGAGCAACTAAGGCATCCGGTTGGCTGAAACTTGCTCAGGGGGTGGTCTATGGGCATGGCGTACAAGCTCTCTACTCTCTGTCATCTTATATCTCTGTATTGTCGTTTGCTGCATGCGCAGATGTATGACAGCAACAGTAACTAGCGTCAACCTGGAGGAGTAAGAAGCAGCGACATCTGGGTTTGCAATGGCCAAATAACTCAACAATCCATAGTTGGGTCACTTATTTCTCCCCAGCTCGGTGACTTGGTCAACTGCGCACTTCAGAAGAATAAGTACTTCTGAATGTTAAAGCCAATGGGCTAGCAAACTATAGAGATAATTGATTTGTTTCCATGTCTACCTTGTAGTATTCAGACTTAGGAGAGAAGGTGCCTCATGGTAGAAGCTTGACATAGGTGTGGCCTTGAATGCCAAGATTTTTATGAGTAGCCTCAGCCTTCTGTTCTCCCTACAGATTCAGGATTCAAAAGATCAATGGGAGTTTGTTTCAGACAGTAAAAGAGCAATGTACTGATGCATTTTAACTGTCGTTGTGTGTTTTAATAGAAGAACACTTTCTGATGTTTTAGTGACCAAGTGTTATTGATCTCTGTTTCTATATAGATGGTGGTTTTTTGTACTTTCTGAAGAACCATTCCATGCAAGACACCATCAAAAAGCCTGCTACTGCTGATGCTTCCTCGTGGAATCACAGCTTGATGGGGCTTGCTGCACCTCTGGAACAAGCAGCCGCTTACAAAGAGAAGCTTGAAGGCTCAAACAGATGTACATAACGAAATTCAGTGTTCCAACAGTGCATATGTGCAAGAACGTAGTTCACTTGGAATTTGCTCGTGGTGAAGACGTTCCACCCACAAAAAAAAGGTGAAGACGTCATGAAACTTCATGAGGTAATTTACTAACTCGGTTTGGTCAGTACATTTATGCGTAAATAGGAAAAAATTCCATATAATCAAGACAATGAGTTTGTTGTAGGCATGTAAAATTGTGTATTGATTTTTTATTAATCCTATAACTTGACAAATCTGATTTTATATCCCATGTGATGTTGTAATAGGAGAGGGCTGGACACCATTCTATCTGATAACGAATTAATTCCAAGAATGGATCTTGGTAGTTTTGAGTAATTTGATGTTATTGTTTTGCTACTTGCAAAGTTATTTGAGTGGTAGTATGTGTAAAAAGAAATGTCTTCGAGTGTTAATTTGTTTTATAGGTTTCAAACCATAAATATGTTTATTTATTTTGTCGGTACTTACCATGACCCCAAGAAATCCATCTATGCAGGCATGGGCGATACTGTTGGAAATATGCCCTAGAGGCAATAATAAATTGGTTATTATTATTATTATATTTCCTTGTTCATGATAATCGTTTATTATCCATGCTATAATTGTATTGATAGGAAACTCAGATACATGTGTGGATACATAGACAACACCATGTCCCTAGTAAGCCTCTAGTTGACTAGCTCGTTGATCAATAGATGGTTACAGTTTCCTAACCATGGACATTGGATGTCGTTGATAACGGGATCACATCATTAGGAGAATGATGTGATGAACAAGACCTAATCCTAAGCCTAGCACAAAGATCGTATAGTTCGTATGCTAAAGCTTTTCTAATGTCAAGTATCATTTCCTTAGACCATGAGATTGTGCAACTCCCGGATACCGTAGGAGTGCTTTGGGTGTATCAAACGTCACAACGTAACTGGGTGACTATAAAGGTGCATTACAGGTATCTCCGAAAGTGTCTGTTGGGTTGGCACGAATCGAGACTGGGATTTGTCACTCCGTGTAAGCGGAGAGGTATCTCTGGGCCCACTCGGTAGGACATCATCATATGCGCAATGTGACCAAGGAGTTGATCACGGGATGATGTGTTACGGAACGAGTAAAGAGACTTGCCGGTAACGAGATTGAACAAGGTATATGGATACCGACGATCGAATCTCGGGCAAGTAACATACCGATAGACAAAGGGAATTGTATACGGGATTGATTAAGTCCTTGACATCGTGGTTCATCCGATGAGATCATCGTGGAACATGTGGGAGCCATCATGGGTATCCACATCCCGCTGTTGGTTATTGACCGGAGAACGTCTCGGTCATGTCTGCATGTCTCCCGAACCCGTAGGGTCTACACGCTTAAGGTTCGGTGACGCTAGGGTTGTAGAGATATTAGTATGCGGTAACCCGAATGTTTTTCGGAGTCCCGGATGAGATCCCGGACGTCACGAGGAGTTCCGGAATGGTCCGGAGGTAAAGAATTATATATAGGAAGTGCTATTTCGGCCATCGGGACAAGTTTCGGGTTCATCGGTATTGTACCGGGACCACCGGAAGGGTCCCGGGGGTCCACCGGGTGGGGCCACCTGCCCCGGGGGGCCACATGGGCTGTAGGGGGTGTGCCTTGGCCTATATGGGCCAAGGGCACCAGCCCCAGGAGGCCCATGCGCCAAGAGATGGGAAAAAGAGGAGAGTCCTAAAAGGGGAAGGCACCTCCGAGGTGCCTTCGGGAGGATGGACTCCTCCCCACCCTTGGCCGCACCCTTCCTTGGAGGAAGGGGCAAGAGCTGCGCCTCCCCCTCTCCCTTGGCCCTATATATAGTGGGGAAAAGGAGGAGCAAACTAATCTAAGGCCTGGCGCCTCCCACTCCCTCCCGTGACACATCTACCTCCTCCCGCAGCGCTTAGCGAAGCCCTGTTGGAATCCCGCTACTTCCACCATGCCGTCGTGCTGCTGGATCTCCATCAACCTCTCCCTCTCTCCTTGCTGGATCAAGGCGTGGGAGACGTCACCGGGCTGTACGTGTGTTGAACGCGGAGGTGCCGTCCGTTCGGCACTAGGATCATCGGTGATTTGAATCACGACGAGTACGACTCCATCAACCCCGTTCACTTGAACGCTTCCGCTTAGCGATCTACAAGGGTACGTAGATGCACTCTCCTTCCCCTCGTTGCTGGTCTCTTCATAGATAGATCTTGGTGACACGTAGGAAAATTTTGAATTTCTGCTACGTTCCCCAACAGTGGCATCATGAGCTAGGTCTATGCGTAGATTCTATGCACGAGTAGAAAACAAAGTAGTTGTGGGCGTTGATTTTGTTCAATATGCTTGCCGTTACTAGTCTTATCTTGATTCGACGGCATCGTGGGATGAAGCGGCCCGGACCGACCTTACACGTATTCTTACGTGAGACAGGTTCCACCGACTGACATGCACTAGATGCATAAGGTGGCTAGCGGGTGTCTGTCTCTCCTACTTTAGTCGGATCGGATTCGATGAACAGGGTCCTTATGAAGGGTAAATAGCAATTGGCATATCACGTTGTGGTTTTGCGTAGGTAAGAAACGTTCTTGCTAGAAACCCATAGCAGCCACGTAAAACATGCAAACAACAATTAGAGGACGTCTAACTTGTTTTTGCAGGGTATGCTATGTGATGTGATATGGCCAAAAGGATGTGATGAATGATATATGTAATGTATGAGATTGATCATGTTCTTGTAATAGATGATCATGGAGCCCCAAGATGGAGATCAAAGGAGCTACATGATATTGGCCATATCATGTCACTATTTGATTGCATGTGATGTTTATCATGTTTATACATCTTATTTGCTTAGAACGACGGTAGTAAATAAGATGATCCCTCATTAAAATTTCAAGAAGTGTTCTCCCCTAACTGTGCACCGTTGCTACAGTTTGTCGCTTCGAAGCATCACGTGTTAATCGGGTGTGATAGATCCTTTCGTTCACAAACAACGGGTGTAAGCAAGATTTACACATGCAAAAACACTTAGGGTTAACTTGACGAGCCTAAGCATGTGAAGACATGGCCTCGGAACACAGAGACCGAAAGGTCGAACACGAGTCGTATGGAAGATACGATCAACATGAAGATGTTCACCGACGTTGACTAGTCCGTCTCACGTGTTAATCGGACATGGCCTGGTCGACTCGGATCGTGTAATACTTAGATGACTAGAGGGATGTCTAATCTAAGTGGAAGTTCATAAGATGAACTTAATTATTCTGAACATAGTCAAAAGGATTTTGCAAATTATGTCGTAGCTCGCGCTTTAGTTCTACTGTTTAGTTATGTTCCTAGAGAAAAAATTAGTTGGAAGTTGATAGTAGCAATTATGCGGACTAGGTCCGTGAACTGAGGATTGTCCTCATTGCTTCATAGAAGGCTTATGTCCTTAATGCACCGCTCAGTGTGCTGAACCTCGAACGTTGTCTGTGGATGTTGCGAACATCTGACATACACGTTTTGATAACTACGTGATAGTTCAGTTAAACGGTTTAGAGTTGAGGCACCAAAGACGTTTTGAAACGTCACGAAACATATGAGATGTTTTGAGGGCTGAAATTGGAATTTCAGGCTCGTGCCCACGTCAAGAGGTATAAGACCTCCGACGATTTTCTTAACCTGCAAACTAAGGAGAAAAGCTCAATTGTTGAGCTTGTGCTCAGATTGTCTGAGTACAACAATCATTTGAATCAAGTGGGAGTTGATCTTCCAGATGAGATAGTGATGTTTCTCCGAAGTCATTACCACCAAGCTGCTAGAGCTTCGTGATGAACTATAATATATCAGGGACATATATGATGATCCTTGAGATATTCGCGATGTTAGACACCACGAAAGTAGAAATCAAGAAGGAGCATCAATTATTGATGGTTGGTGAAACCACTAGTTTCAAGAAGGGTAAGGGCAAGAAGGGATACTTCATGAAATAGCAATTCAGCTGCTACTCTAGTGAAGAAACCCAAGGTTGAACCCAAACCCGAGACTAAGTGCTTCTGTAATAAAGGGAACAGCCACTGGAGCAGAATTACCCTAGATACTGGGTAGATTAGAAGGCTGGCAAGGTCGATAGAAGTATATTGGATATACATTATGTTAATGTGTACTTTACTAGTACTCCTAGTAGCACCAGGGTATTAGATACCGGTTCGGTTGCTAAGTGTTAGTAACTCGAAATAAAAGCTACGAAATAAACGGAGACTAGCTAAAGGTGAGCTGATGATATGTGTTGGAAGTGTTTCCAATGTTGATATGATCAAGCATCGCACGCTCCCTCTACCATCGAGATTGGTGTTTGCGTTGAGCATAGACATGATTGGATTATGTCTATCGCAATACGGTTATTCATTTAAGGAGAATAATGGTTACTCTGTTTATTTGAATAATACCCTCAATGGTCTTACGCCTAAAATGAATGGTTTATTGAATCTCGATCGTAGTGATACACATGTTCATGCCAAAAGATAGTAATGATAGTACCACCTACTTGTGGCACAGCCACGTAAGTCATATCGGTATAAAACGCATGAAGAAGCTCCATGTTGATGGACCTTTGGACTCACTCATTTTTGAAAAGTTTGAGACATGCGAACCATGTCTATTGGTGTATATGCATGAAGAACCTCCATGCAAATGGACCGTTTTGTACTCGCTTGATTTTGAATCACTTGAGACATGCAAATCATACCACATGGGCAAGATGACTGAAAGCCTCGTTTCAGTAAAATGGAACAAGAAAGCAACTTGTTGGAAGTAATACATTTTTGATGTATGCAGTCCAATGAGTGCTGAGGCATGTAGTGGATGTCGTTATGTTCTTACTTCACAGATGATTTGAGTAGATGTTGAGTATATTTACTTGATGAATCACGAGTCTGAATTATTGAAAGGTTCAAGTAATTTCAGGGTGAAGTTGAAAGATCGTCGTGACAAGAGGATAAAATATCTATGATATGATCATAGAGATGAATATCTGAATTACGAGTTTGGCACAGAATTAAGACATTGTGGAAATTGTTTCACAACTAATACAGCCTGGAACACCATAGTGTGATGGTGTGTCCGAACATCATAACTGCACCCTATTGGATCTGATGCATACCATGATGTCTCTTATCGAATTACCACAATAGTTTATGGGTTAAGCATTAGAGACAACCACATTCACTTTAAATAGGGCACCACATAATTCCGATGAGATGACACCGTATGAACTATGGTTTAGAGAAACCTAAGCTGTCATTTCTTAAAAGTTTGGGACTGCGACGCTTATGTGGAAAAGTTTCAGGCCGATAAGCTCGAACCCAAAGCGGATAAATGCATCTTCATAGGACAACCCAAAACAGTTGGGTATACCTCCTGTCTCAGATCCGAAAGCAATAAAGGATTGTTTCTAGAATCGGGTCCTTTCTCGAAGAAAAGTTTCTCTTGAAAGAATTGAGTGGGAGGATGGTGGAGACTTGATGAGGTTATTGAACCGTCTCTTCAACTAGTGTGTGGCAAGGCACAGGAAGTTGTTCCTGTGGCACCTACACCAATTGAAGTGGAAGCTTATGATAGTGATCATGAAACTTCGGATCAAGTCACTCCCAAACCTCGTAGGATGACAAGGATGCGACTACTTCAGAGTGGTACGTAATCCTGTCTTGGAAGTCATGTTGCTAGACAACAATGAACCTACGAGCTATGGAGAAGCGATGGTGGGCCTGGATTTCGATAAATGGCTCGAGGCCATAAAATCCGAGAGAATCCATGTATGAAAACAAAGTGTAGACTTTGGCAGAACGGCTTGATGGTCATAAGGCTGTTAGGTACATATGGATTTTAAAAGGAAGACGGACAATGATGGTAAGTATCACCGTTAAGAAAGCTCGACTTGTCGTTAAGATGTTTTCCGACAAGTTCAAGGAGTTGACTACGGTGAGACTTTCTCACTCGTAGCGATGCTAAGAGTCTGTTGGAATTATATTAGCGATTACTACATTATTTATGAAATCTTGCAGATAGGATGTCAAAACATTGTTTCCTCGACGATTTTCTTGAGGAAAGGTTGTATGTGAAACAACCGGAAGGTTTTGTCAATCCTAAAAGATGCTAATAAGTATGCAAAGCTCCAGCTGTCCTTCTGAGGACTAGAGTAAGCATCTCGGAGTTGGAATGTACGCTTTGATGAGGTGATCAAAGATTTTGGGTTTATATAAAGTTTATGAGAAACTTGTATTTCCAAAGAAGTGAGTGGGAGCACTATAGAATTTCTGATGAGTATATGTTTTAACATATTGTTGATCGGAAATGACGCAGAATTTCTGGAAAGCATATAGGGTTATTTGGAAAGTGTTTTCAATGGAAAACCTGAATTAAGATACTTGAACATTGAGCATCAAGATCTATAAGGATAGATCAAAAATGCTTAACCGTACTTTCAAATGAGCACATACCTTGACATGATCTTGAAGGTGCTCAAGATGGATCAGTCAAAGAAGGAATTCTTGCCTGAGTTGTAAGGTATGAAGTTAACACTTAAAGCTCGACCACGGCAGAATAGAGAGAAAGGACGAAGGTCGTCCCCTATGCTTAAGACGTAGGCTCTACAGTATGCTATGCTGTGTACCGCACCTGAAGTGTGCCTTGCCATGAATCAGTCAAGGGGTACAAGAGTGATCCATGAATGGATCACAGGACAGCGGTCAAAGTTATCCTTAGTAACTAGTGGACTAAGGAAGTTTCTCGGTTATGGAGGTGGTAAAAGAGTTCGTCGTAAAGGGTTACGTCGATGCAAGCTTAACACCTATCCGGATAGCTCTGAGTAGAGATACCGGATACGTATAATGGAGCAACAATTTAGAATAGCTCCAAGTAGAACAGTTATTTGGATTAGCTCCAGATAGAACGTGGTAGCTACATCTAGGAGATGACATAGAGATTTGTAAAGCACACACGGATCTGAAAGGTTCAGACCCGTTGACTAAAACCTCTCTCACAAGCAACATGATCAAACCTAAAAACTCATTGAGTGTTAATCACATAGTGATGTGAACTAGACTACTGACTCTAGTAAACTCTTGGGTGATTGGTCACATGGCGATGTGACCTGTGAGTGTTAATCACATGGCGATGTGAACTAGATAATTGACTCTAGTGCAAGTGGGAGACTGTTGGAAATATGCCCTAGAGGCAATAATAAATTGGTTATTATTATTATATTTCCTTGTTCATGATAATCGTTTATTATCCATGCTATAATTGTATTGATAGGAAACTCAGATACATGTGTGGATACATAGACAACACCATGTCCCTAGTAAGCCTCTAGTTGACTAGCTCATTGATCAATAGATGGTTACAGTTTCCTAACCATGGACATTGGATGTCGTTGATAACGGGATCACATCATTAGGAGAATGATGTGATGGACAAGACCTAATCCTAAGCCTAGCACAAAGATCGTATAGTTCGTATGCTAAAGCTTTTCTAATGTCAAGTATCATTTCCTTAGACCATGAGATTGTGCAACTCCCGGATACCGTAGGAGTGCTTTGGGTGTATCAAACGTCACAACGTAACTGGGTGACTATAAAGGTGCATTACAGGTATCTCCGAAAGTGTCTGTTGGGTTGGCACGAATCGAGACTGGGATTTGTCACTCCGTGTAAGCGGAGAGGTATCTCTGGGCCCACTCGGTAGGACATCATCATATGCGCAATGTGACCAAGGAGTTGATCACGGGATGATGTGTTACGGAACGAGTAAAGAGACTTGCCGGTAACGAGATTGAACAAGGTATATGGATACCGACGATCGAATCTCGGGCAAGTAACATACCGATAGACAAAGGGAATTGTATACGGGATTGATTAAGTCCTTGACATCGTGGTTCATCCGATGAGATCATCGTGGAACATGTGGGAGCCATCATGGGTATCCAGATCCCGCTGTTGGTTATTGACCGGAGAACGTCTCGGTCATGTCTGCATGTCTTCCGAACCCGTAGGGTCTACACGCTTAAGGTTCGGTGACGCTAGGGTTGTAGAGATATTAGTATGCGGTAACCCGAATGTTGTTCGGAGTCCCGGATGAGATCCCAGACATCACGAGGAGTTCCGGAATGGTCCGGAGGTAAAGAATTATATATAGGAAGTGCTATTTCGGCCATCGGGACAAGTTTCGGGGTCATCGGTATTGTACCGGGACCACCGGAAGGGTCCCGGGGGTCCACCGGGTGGGGCCACCTGCCCCGGGGGGCCACATGGGCTGTAGGGGGTGTGCCTTGGCCTATATGGGCCAAGGGCACCAGCCCCAGGAGGCCCATGCGCCAAGAGATGGGAAAAAGAGGAGAGTCCTAAAAGGGGAAGGCACCTTCGAGGTGCCTTGGGGAGGATGGACTCCTCCCCACCCTTGGCCGCACCCTTCCTTGGAGGAAGGGGCAAGAGCTGCGCCTCCCCCTCTCCCTTGGCCCTATATATAGTGGGGAAAAGGAGGAGCAAACTAATCTAAGGCCTGGCGCCTCCCTCTCCCTCCCGTGACACATCTACCTCCTCCCGCAGCGCTTAGCGAAGCCCTGTTGAAATCCCGCTACTTCCACCATGCCGTAGTGCTGCTGGATCTCCATCAACCTCTCCCTCTCTCCTTGCTGGATCAAGGCGTGGGAGACGTCACCGGGCTGTACGTGTGTTGAACACGGAGGTGCCGTCCGTTCGGCACTAGGATCATCGGTGATTTGAATCACGACGAGTACGACTCCATCAACCCCGTTCACTTGAACGCTTCCGCTTAGCGATCTACAAGGGTACGTAGATGCACTCTCCTTCCCCTCGTTGCTGGTCTCTTCATAGATAGATCTTGGTGACACGTAGGAAAATTTTGAATTTCTACTACGTTCCCCAACAGATACAGATAGGGCGGAGTCAGAACCATGTGCAAGATAGAGACATTATCAATCATCGGTGAATTCGGTCCAGGAACTCAAATGTTGGCATCCATGGCGCAAGGAGGTGCTTTTCGGAGCAAGCAACCTAGCAAGTGCATCAGTGATCAATCAGTGTCAATTTGGCTAGAAGTATGTACATTTCCCTGCTACAATTCCTTCAAACATGCTGACACATATATGCTTACGGACATGTTATTTTTTCTCCGTTGCAACGCACGGGCTTTTTGCTAGTATATATTATAGCATATATAAGATTACGAGTACAAGGTAGTTCGAAATAGGGAAACTATTGATGTGGAGGCAGCCCGACTTGTACTCCAAGTCGGCCTGAAGCCGTAGCTATATTGGTATCCAACAGTCTGCAACATCCTGTGGCAAAGCATGCACAATCTCATAATACAGAAACTATGTTGAGCTCGGTAGGACACTATGTCTGTTAAAGCATTTACAAAAAGAAATAATACATCATGGAATTTTCCAGAAAAGAATTAGCTTGCACTAGTCGCATACCACCAAAGAAATGGATGGGAAAGATGTGGTCTTGCAGCTGGTGTGCATAGGGGTAGGCTACACATGAAAGCAATGTAGTGGATCTTGTACCGAAGGATGGCAACAGGTAGCTTGCATCACACGCGCCATGTAGTGGAAATTTCTACTGACTTTGTGCGTGTGATGGCAACTGTGCTGCTAGGACACAGGAAGTATCTATATGTGGCCCTCTATGTTGCTTAGTGTCCATCATGTTTCCCTTGCATTTACCAGAAAAATGAGTCAAATTTCGTTGTGCACTAGTAGGACGAACAACTCGTATTCAATATTACTAATATATCTCTTGGTTTGCCTCTCTTAGTCCCCTTCCTCACCCATCCCTCGGCTAGCGAGACTCCCACGACCTCATCGTCCACGTGCCTCCCCCACCCCTCCCAGCGAGCGCTCCCCCTCTCCTCCTCCCCGCCACCATCGCCGGCGCATGTCGCAGGCCTGGCACGCGCTACGCTGGCGGTGGCGGCCCCTCCGGCGTGGGACAAGGCGATTCCGGGCGGTGCACTCAGGCGGTGGTGGAGATCCTGGCGCGGGCGGGGGCAAGCTCTAGGCGGCGGCGTCATCGATGACGATGGGCAGCGTGGCGGCGCGGGCTGGCGGCAGCCACCCGGCCCAGATTTGGGCCCTTTGGGCCCCATTTGGGTCAGGGCGGGCCGGCGACAGGCATGGCGTCTGCGGAGCTATCGGGAGACGGTGGCGATGTGTCCGGCTGGTTGCGGATGGCGGCTTCGGCTGCCGGCGTGCAGCAGCGCCGTGGCTAGGGCTTTGCGCTACCGCTATGGGCCCGGCCAGGCCCAGGTAGCCTGGTTTGCCCTGGCTGCAGTGTCCAGTCGGCAATCCGCGTCGATGTGGGAGGCAGAGGCCTCCGGCGCGATGGCGGTTGAGGCGGTTCCCTCCCGTTTGGCTCTGGTACTTCTGTCTGTGCCATCTAGGCGCATCTCGCCTCTGCTCTCTTGTCCTCGTGGTGTTGTTCGCAGTAATACGGCGTGGATGGGTCCAGGACCATGGTGGTGTGTGCTGGCAGGTGGCAAGACGGTGCGTTCTAGTGGGTGCCGGGGCATGGGGGTGCGGGAGAAATCCCTGCCGGTTCTTCCGGCTCTGACGTGGTGACGCGCGCCGGTGGGTGCCGCCATTCCTTCCTGAAGGACGTCGGTGCTACCCATCCCCCGCTCCCCTTCTGCGTGCCAGGGGAAACCCTAGGACTTGTCCGGACAGCAGCGTCGTTGGCATCACATTCCTTCTTGGAGGTGTTGTTTGGTACGCGGAGGTCCGGTCCCATGGCGAGTGCCAGGGGAAACCCTAGGACTTGTCCGGACAGTAGATATGTTATCACATGTCTCTCTTTCTTCATTTATTACATGCCACATCATCTATTTTGTTTAGATAAGTGTGATCTTACCATCTATGTTACTCCCACTGTTGGTAGTCTAACGCCAGTTGAGAGCCTCTCCTTTGATGAGTTCACTTTCCCTAGAATAGAAGAACGACTTCTTTTCTCTCCAGCATTTAAAAGCAACTACTGAGAAATTATGCGCTTTCAATTCCTTGTTTCTAGTAACCATAGCTGGAACCATGCTTGCCAACTCCGAAGCCGAATTGTGCCTTGTACAATATAATTACTTGATTGCTGGCATTTCACATGTGGAGTAGAATTGAAACCATCAACACAGGAAGAGAGAATGGAATTGTAAAGCGGTGTCAGCACACATCAGAGTGACTCAAGGAAAGATGACCATGACCCACTCTTAGTCGCAGAATTCTTGCATTCGCGAACACCTGCGACTACTAGCATGTCAACGTATAGTTGCATAAGATGAAACTATTGTAGAATGGTTGCTAAGTTCTTATTTGAATTACCAAAGAGGCTAACGAGTGACTCTCTTAACTGATGAAATAATGATGACCATATCTTTCTTTTTGCGGATTAACAGTGATATCTATCTATCTTAATTCCAGCTCCTTCCAACCCAACTCAAGTTAACAATTGGCACGTACGCCATCACTTCTCAAAGATATACATATATTGGTCACAAACGGTAATTATTATTTTCTGGTGGAATACCTTAAGAAAGTAAAATTTAACATGGCGTGCATTTATCTATAAAGAGGTAGGAGTAATTTTTTTTAGGGGAAAGGCTCAGGTCGAGCCCGAGAAAAGGCTCGATCCGCACCAGACTTTGAGTTAACAAAGCAATGAACCGGCAAGGATTAGAACCAAACAAAACAAACAACTGTAAAATGAAAATAAAACGGGGATACAAGGCAGAGCCCGTGTCCTCGTCGGTACACGCGCCACAAGTAGCGTGGCCTTAGCGGTGGCCGCACCCGCCCTCGCCATCGTGCCTCGTCGGTCTTGGCTGCGTTGGAGTAGTTGGTGTTGGGGTAGCATTGGTCGCACTCGGCTTAGACATCTCGACGACCGGTTGCTTCGTCGGGGTGTTTAAGGGGCTACGCCTTGCGGGAGTAATGTTTTGGAGAGACCGGCGTCAGTGTAAAAGCTGGCACGCGCTCACATTGGCGTGGCCGAGGTGATAGGCACCTCGTCTCGGCTAGACGCCAAGTATTTGGCGCTCCGCCAAGGCAAAGGGGCCGCCTCACGAGGCCGTGTTAAGGTGACGTTGTAGAGGCCGCGGCGCCTTGGACTGGTGCTACGCCAAAGGGTGACCTGTACGCCAACGACGTCGTGGACCTGTACGCCAAGGACCTGTTCGCCACGGTAGGTGCACCTCTCGAAGGAGGGACCGGTATTGTATTGTGTTGCTGTAAATTCCGGCTCGGTGAAGGATCTGTACGCCATGAAGGGGGAAGCGAGTCCCGGGCCGCGTCATTACCGAGCTCCGGCTCCGCCCCGCCGTCTCATCCGAGAATCAAGACACCAAACCTGTGCACCGCGATTGGAACGACATGGACATGTGCACTAGTGACCTGTTCGTCGTGACGTGTGCATCGTGACCTGTTCGCCGGGGACATGTAGACTGCCATGTTAGAGCAGTGTCGGGGCTAGCGGTTGGGCTGCGTCGTTGGCGAGCTCCGGCAGCTCACGAGTCATCTCCAGCCAAGAACATGACACCTAAAAATAAAAGGCTTGGCGTAGACGATCTCCGGCGGTGTCGGTGCAGTTTGCTGTTTCGGTGCAGTCATCTCCGGTAGCGGCGATGGGATCACACGAGGGTCATCTCCAGTGACCAGCACATACTCTCTACGTAGCGCATGCATGCTAGAGAGGAGATAGAAGAAAATAGATATATTAGATCAAAATCTCATCCTTTAGGAACGTGAGCTTGATGTCCATGTCGTTCGCGTCGGTGTTCTTGCCCGGTTGCGTTGGCCCGTCGATACGATCTGGTCTTCTACCAGCTGCGTGGCCGCGTAGATGTGTGATGGATGGGTGTGGGCGCTGGTGAATGGATGGATGTTGGAGGTGCACGTGATTGATACCTTGCATACGTTAAGTTATAATGGATGAGATGCAGCGTGATGGATGAATAGGATCTGTGTGGGCGCTCGCGAATGGATGGATGGGCAGCCTTGCGGCGTGGGTTCTCCCTCTCTGGCCGTGCGTGGATGTGCAAGGCGGCGGCCACGGACCGAGCCAGAAAATGGCAATAGGGGCATGGGCTTGAACTAGAAGAGTTGATCACAATCATAAAAGAGACAATTATATAGGCATATAGCATAGTCGTGATATCTAAATTCTCAAAATATAGCCGCGGTTCTGCAATATGAATAAATTTGCATATCTATTAATCTGAATGAAAATCATGACTGGATAATTTTTTCAGAATTCGTTACTAATTTCAATTGGCTAGAAAATGTTCTCAACGAAACTCTTCCTCTTCATGCCAACAAACCCATAATTTGGCAGTCAATTTTTTTCTGATTTTTTACTGTTCTAGTTTCTAGTTCTATTTTTTTAAGACACATCAAAATAAAGTGTAGATTGAAACAGGATGTTAGAAATCATGTTCACATCATTTGAATTAGCATCATGTTCACATTACTGAGAGCTTGAAGCAATTTGCTTGAAAAAATATGAATTGGCTGAGTTCTCTTCCTCTTTATATCTACACACACATAATTGGACAATACCAGAATTTCTAATTCATTTTTAATGTCTATATTCCTACAATTAGATTCTAAGACACAGACTAATCTAATGCTGAAAATAAACTAACCTTTTGTTGATCGTCTGATCGCTCATCTGCATGTGTGTGGCCGGTCGGAATGCGCCTGCGGTCTGCGGATCGGCACGACAGAAGTCGTGCCGCCGGGGACGGTCGTACGGAGGCCTTCCCTCCTCGGCAGATGGAGAGATTCGATGGAGAGGATGAACGATCTACTAGGCGAGCAGCGGCGGCGGCAACAAAGTTTTTCCAATCGCAGGAACGAAGAACGAGCAGATTGTGGAAACAAAACGACCGTGGGCACGTCGTGGACTCGCCCGTAGTCGTGTGTATTGCTTCCAGACTCTTTGTCTTTCCACATGGGCTGTTTTTCTTTTTCTTTTTTCTCATATTAGGGCTGCTGGCCACCCGGCCTGCTTCCGGCAATAACACACATAAGGTTGTGTATGTACATGGGCTCTAGGCCTCTCGCTGTGCGATGCCCGGATGGATAACAGGGGGGACGAGACAACTAGAATTATGTGCGTACAAAGGAAATTGCACGTGCTTTGTATCTGTACTAGCAAACATGCCTGTGCGTTATAACGGGAGATAAAAATAGCATCCTTTCGGACGGTGAGGTTGTGCACAACAAAAGCCACCGCCTGTCACAAGATTAAGATGGATGCAATGCGCTTGAAGATTAGTAAGATTAGAAAATATGCTATTGATAATGAAGCTTGGTATCATTATGCCGTTGGATCAATTGTTACCTTCGTTGCGATCTTGATCGCATTTGTTGGATGACGGTAAGTTTTTTTTAGTGTTTTGCTTAACAAAAACATACTTAGCTTCGTTCTCTCATAAATAGCTTATTCATTCTCATAAATATCATATACTTAGCATATAATCCTCCAAAATGGCATAATTAACTAAATTAAATAAAAAATGAGCTATACTTACGTGAGTTGGCTCAAAAATGGCATCATCTCACAGGTTCTTTGCTACGGAGCAAATGATAGGTGACATGAATCATATGGTTTGCTTGACTGGGAATCTGGGTTGTGGGACTTGTGTCACTGATAATAAAAACGATGAATTGATTGTGGACACAATTTATTGGACTTAGTTGGGGACTTAGTTTCAGATAATTAGTTTAACACTATTTTTTTTACGGGAGTTCACACTAAAATTTAAAGTAGAACCATTCAGAGTAACAGGAGCAGCAGTATACCAATGCGGTAGTAGCAATGGATCGTTTGTATTTTGGTAGAAGTTGATTCAAGTCCAGAAAAGAGAACGTCTCCTAGATAAAAGGCAACACTATCTATGTGCCGCCCAGATGTGGCTGTGTCGCTTTCATCAGACTTAAGTGGTACTCCTAATCTTACTCGACACCGGCTTAAGAAAAAAATCTTAAACATGCAATTAACTCCGGGACTGAATAGTGACCTTCGCAAGAGCCGTAGGGTACTCCACATAGTTGTTTTCATTTTTGCTAAAGAACTTGTAGATTAAAAACAGAAATAAAGGAGTACTTGTCAAGATGTATATCCAAAGTGTGTGAGCAAGTACCATAGACCAACATATGCATATCACATTGCTTTGTCAAGAGAAAACACGTAAAAAGGAACTAAGCACTAATCCCAAAGATGATGTACCATGAGAAAAGATAACCCAGGTTATTCAACAGCTAGAAGTTGCGGTTCCTAACGAACTTAAAGTAATCAAAACTTTGTGGCCCACATGTCACCTGGTAAGGGGGGAATTTCCCTTTCTCTTCTCCTTCTTCCCGCACCAGACTTCTCTTGTGCTACATCAGAGCACGGTCCTATACCCCAGACGCTGAGGCAGGCTCGGTGCTGAGATTTCAGGGGCTGGGGCAAAAAGAGAACACGGTTCCTTTACTATAAACATCAAAAGAGTCAATATTTGTCTATATAAAATAAAATATTACCAATAAAAAATTTAAAACATAAGAAAATATAACATTTTAAGATGCTAGCGGTCACAGTGAGCGGTGGGTTTGGTCTCCTCTCGAGGTAGACCCTAGGGGGGAGATTGGGTAACTTCAGCCCAATACACAGAAGAGATCAAGCATTGGTCATGGGAGATCATGTGTTGGTCACAGAAGGTCGCACATGAAATCTAGCCAAATTATGGCTACCATCTGGTGAGCCAAATTACCCTCGTGATGTTGTATGCAGAACTAAATTTATGATATGGTAAAACTGATAGTGATATTTCTATGAGTTAAAAGTGTATAATCAGCCAGATAAGAACTACAATGGGTCTATACGAACATATTAAGGTCGCAGTTGGATATATAAAACGTACATCACTGAATAAAGCTAATGCAACAATCAGCCGTCAATTTATAACATGAGATCAACTTCTAAAAATATAATGTACAAGGGAAGAAGAGTAACAACAGTGACGTCCCTGTTCACCATTCCAGAGTATCTAATTTTTTTTAGACAAGAGTATCTAATTCCTTCAAAGGAATCAATTCAAATAAAAAAAAAGATCACCTCATTATACTGAACCGGTGAGAAGGCCATCACTTTGTTTTTGAGAACCTCCTCACATAAGGAAATAAAAAAATCAGCACCTTCTTCGTGAGAAGACCTTGGAGCACGCAGTAGCATCTCTCCGGCACTGGTGCAGGGAGCCTCGGCCGTCTCTCATCGTCTCCCTCTCTTCAAGCTCGTTCGCTAATGAGTTTTTTTTTGGTCCAAAGCGACGGCGGCTGGTCGGGATCGCATCGTTGGCGTACGATCTCCCGCACTGATGCGGGACCCTCGACCGTCTTCCCTATCTTCAAGCTCTTTCGATGAGCTTTTTCTCTCTTCAAACCTCATGCTGTCCTAGCCATCAATCTCTTCCGTATATGCAAAGATGCATGTCTTCCACATATTGGGCGTTCTCAGGAAATTAGTCGACTCCCTCCATCATGTGGCCGACCTTTCCTATTCCTCTTCCCCCGTTAACCTTCGCTTCTCGATCCGGACGCTTCCTTGTTAGCCAGGAACTTCAAAGAGGTATATAAATTGGAAGAGTTGAATATAGGGGGGGCGAGGTGGGACTATTAATATTCATATAATCCTTGTTTTCAAACAAAAGATTGAGTCATCTCAGTTGGTTGGGATAGTAGTACTCAATACCAGTTTGGATTCAATTCCTGGCACTAGCACATGTTTTTGCTGTGCCGGCTTTGTTTTTAGACAGGCGGGCGAGGCCAGGTAAGACCGCTAAGTACGTACGAAAATTGTACCGACGGACGGACGAAGATTTAAGACAAAAATCTAGAAGTAAGAAGCTGTAGCGGATGAACTATTAGTACCACCTTGTTTATATTATGATTTTGTCCATAATAGCAAAAGAGCCCGTGCGTTGCAACGGGAGAAAAAATATAACACACGCTCTAAACCCAACAACCATCACTCAATAGGTCCATCTCCTTTATTTTTGCGAGGCATCATATTTGTGTTGCCGCTTATCCTCCTTCTCACCCTTGCCGGCGATGACCTCGGTGTTCACACAAAACAACAAAAAACATGTTTGAATATGGTTAATCCCAAGGCGTCTCTCTCTCCCTCTTTCCTCTCTCCCTATCTCCCTCTCTCTCTCTCTCTCTCGCTCGCGATGAGAAATATGTTGTTTTTCCATGCGACATTTTTCAGAGGTATGCATGTGTAGTTATCGATGTTTTCTTTTCCCTATATGGTTATAGTGGGGTGTTAATTTGCAATCCGGATCGCCGCCGGTACGAAAGAAAAATGGATCTTGCGCTAGAAATTATAAGTTTGCTTCCAAAATAATATTTTAAAAATATTTAATAGGTAAAATTAACATCATATTTAGATTGCACACATTTTTGTAATAAAATTTCATATATAATATGTTAAAATCGAAGTTATGGTTTAAAAGATACGGATAATTTAGAAAATCATTTGTTTGATTTAAATATATTCTAAAATAATATTTAAAGTACTTAAAAGGTAAAAATAATCTCATATTCATATTCTACATATTTTTCTAATCAAACTTCATATATAACATGTTTAAATCGGAGTTACGGTTTAAAAGATATGGATGGTTTAAAAAAGTATGATCCGCAGATGAATTACTTAAAACATTAGGGGGGTTTCGAAAAACGTAAAATAACGGTTCAGGTGTGACTTAAATCCGGACGATGGGTAGATTTCAAGAAAACACAGAGACTTTTGTGTAAAATACGGAAAAACGATTCATTTTGACTTAAAACAGGACTGCAGGTTGAATTCTTTAAAATAGAGAAACTTTTATGAAAAATGTTAGGACGGATGAAAAGAAACCCAACTTACTTTATTATTAGGTAAAGATAAAGATAAAGATATATAAACAGCACGGTGGCTGGATGGATGGCGACGCGCAGCTAGGCCACGGCCGTTCGGCTGTTGCCGATTTTCTTGGACGGGATATGAACTGCAACTAATCCATCTATCTTCGCTGCTTATCCCTTCATTATTTTTTTGGCGCATACTCCTACAAAAACAAACGGAATGTTAACGCCTATACGTGTGGGCATCTGGCAACTCGCCCACACGCATGAATCCTCGTCCAACCAATTTTGTACGGATCTTGGCGCGTTCTAACAATTTTCTTGTGCCACATAGGACTAAGCTGGTGTGTGGGCATTTATTCGGTCGCCCACACGTCCTTTTTTCACCACATGGGGGGCTGGTGTGTGGGCGTTTAGCAATTCGCCCACACACTAGTTTCACGCACGCAGAGGGGGCTGGTGTGTGGGTGTTTATCACTTCGCCCACACGTCCGTCTCCTAACCCACATCCAAAGTTGGCAGTTGCCATGTGTTTCTGCAGGTATATGGCAACTGCCCTAGCTTTGCTTGTAAGCAGATGGCAACTCTTTTTACCCGAGTTGGCATGTGTTTTTGCATGGTACATGGCAATTGCCGTAGCGTGCACGTAAGCAGATGACAACTCTTTTTTTACATGGCAACTACCTTAGCGTGCTTGTGAGCACATGGCAACTCTCTCTTTTACCCGAACATGTTTTTTTGCCATGCCTTCTTGTAGTGCTACACGGAAACTGCCTAGTGTTTAGTGGGTGACAACTCCTAAAGTTTTGAAAATCATGGCTACTGCAGTAGATCACACCATACATGGCAACTGCAGTTGAGCAACCATGACAACTGTAGTTGTCCGACATGGCAACCGAAGTTCAGCGACATGGCAACTGCAGTTAAACGAACATGGACGAGGGTTTGGACCATGGCAACTGCGGGACACGCGGTGACTGTCACGCGGGCATGCGGGACCACGAGATACGAGGCCTGACATACGGGGCGTGTGGGCGTTATCTATTTCGCCAACACGCACGCGTGGGAGAGGGATCGGGAGGAAAAAAAAGAGATGTGTGGGCATTACTTTTTTTGCCCACACGTGGGTGTGTGGGCTGTTCCTTTTATACACCACACAAAATGTGTGGGCAGCCTCCCTAACGCCTACATGTATGGCACTTATCAGCGTCCAAAACAAAACCCCACATACATACCAAATATCTTCTCTACCTTTTCCTTTTTTGGCTGCGTATATATGCGGGTATTCGAAGATGTATAAATACACGCCGGCCAGGGTACCGATATACGGGTACTCAAAGAGAGTTATGTATATCTATAAGTTATCTCACGCGTGCATGGTATAGACGTGGATTTGGCCTTCCAAAATGTAAGCCTGCATGTATGTAAGACTATACCACCGAGTATCTAGTGCAAGTATACATTAGTTAGTAATGTGAGCAAAACTTAAAGTGCATGCATGCACGTACAGCTGAATCCAGGATTGTCTATTGCGTATATGTATGTGCATGTACACCCGATCATAGTGTAAGACATATGATTTGGGAACTGCTCGACACCCCTAATCCGGGGTGTGGCTATCTTATTATATAGAGGTACCCAGGGGTACAATACAACGTTACAGTACATGTATACAGAGGCTACGTGTATATAAAGTCTAACACCCTCTTTTAATCTTAACTATGTCTTGAAGTACAAAGCAAGTTAAGATTGCGCCTACAGCCTACAAACTGTGGTTGTGGAAGAGGCTTCGTGAAAATGTCAACAAGTTGATCCTTTAATGAGATGAACTTGATACAAAGGAGCTTTTGTGCAACACGTTCCCGAACAAAGTGATAATCCACCTTAATGTGTTTTGTCCTAGCATGAAACACCGGGTTAGAAGAAAGATATGTAGCACCAATGTTATCACACCACAGGACCGGAGGACGAGCTTGAGGGATACGCAGCTCTCTCAACAGAGACTGTACCCATATGATCTCAGCTATCACATCAGCAACAACTTTGTACTCAGCCTCAGTACTACTGCGAGACACTGTTGCGTGCTTGCGAGCATTCCAGGCGATCAAGTTAGGACCCAGAAATACCGCATAACCCCCCGTGGATCGCCTGTCATCAGGACTTCCAGCCCAGTCTACATCAGAAAAAGCCGAGAGCTCATACGACGGTGCAGACTGAAGAAGCAAGCTATAGGAGGCAGTAAGACTGACATACACTACTAGGGAAAACCCTATACATAGAATCTTAGCAGCAGCGCGGCTCAAAAAGGAGCAAGCGGGTGTGGAAAACCCGCTACTGACAAGTGTTTAGCAGTAGCGCGGTCGGCGTAACCCGCGCTGCTACAAATATCGACCAACAGTGCTCACCCAACTCCATTTAGCAGCAGCGCGGTGCCGCGAGCCGCGCTACTGCTATAGCTGTAGCAGTAGCGCGGTTTTTCTGAGGTCGCTGCTGCTAATTTTCAAATCGGGCACACTTTTTGTCCCGGTTAGCAGTAGCGCTTGTACCGAAAGCGTGCTGCTGCTACTTTCTTAGTAGCAGTGCGTTTTACGTACCGCGCTACTGCTAATCCGCACCCACCACCTTTTCCCCACCCGTCCTCCCGTCCTCCTCCTCTCCCTTTCCCCTACCTCTCCCACTCGCACTCTTCTTCTTCCTCAATACTACTCCCCCATTACTCTCCCTCTTCTACCTACCTTTCTCTATCTTCATTACTCTTACCTAACTACACCACCTCCATTAATGCATCTCCTTTCTCTTTTTCCTTCCCCCTCCACTAGTTGAAGTTGTCTCCTCCCAAATTAGGTAGCTAGGTAGATGTAGCATTTAGTTAAGTGACCTATTTACCTCCTAACTAGATCTATCTTTATCAAGAAGATCTTTGTGCACTTTTGATGTCCCTACATCATCATCTCCACCGTGTGCTCGATCTCGAGATATAGGTGATTAAAATTTCATGCTTTTGCAAAATGGAAATATGTTTATGTGTGTGTGATATGTTTATGGAAATTGTGTGTGTGGCATGAGTTGATGCCAAATAGTGCTTTTGAGTTGCGTATGTTTTGCCAAAATGTCGATTTATTTCCGTTTCGACGAATTCTGGGCAAACTCTAGATCTATATATGTCCTATTTTTAAGGAAGGTCATGCCGAATTTTTGTATGACTTTGATGCATGCACGCATTTTTATAATCAATTTGTTTATTATTACCATGCAGAGTTCACGATGGTCAGTGGAACGATGGTGGACATGTGGTTGCGGTCGGCGGTGCAGGACATGAAAGAAAATAACCGGACAGAGGTTTTATGTCCGTGTCGAAAATGCAAAGGAATAGTTTGGCTTGACCCCCATGACGATGGTCGTGTCGAAGCTGAGACACATCAAGGATGGAAGCTAGTGGAGAGCGTTGAACGACTTCTATCGGTATTTTGAATGTGATGCAAGGAACATCGTGCTTGGCGCGTGTACCGATGGCATGAATCCGTTTGGCAACCAGAACACCAACCATAGCACATGTCCAGTGTTTGTATGGATGTACAACCTCCCCCCTGGTTGTGCATGAAATTGAATTACATTCACATGAGCATGCTTATTCAAGGGCCGAAACAACTAGGAAATAATATTAATTTGTATCTGGGGCTACTTCAAGAGGAGTTAGACACGTTATGGAAAACACCGGCCAAGACATGTGACGCGCTGATCACGACAGTGCAGGACTATCTCGGTTACGGATATGTGGCAGGCCAGGTGTGCCACGGATATTGAGGATGCACGCGGTGCATGGATGATACGACGTCTCAGCAGCTAACGTCAAGGAAAGATGGCGGGTCTGGGAAAATCGTGTACATGGGGCATCGAAGATGGCTCGAACAGGACGACCCGTGGAGAAACCGTGGAGATCTATTCAATGGTCACGCTGAGCATCGAGGACCTCCATGTAAGCGGAGCGGTGCCGAAATCGATGAGCTGTTGAAAAACTGGAAGGAGTGCCCCGCACCGGGAAAGACGATGAGAAAGGTGCCGGAGCCGCTGCTGAAGGTATGGAAGATGAGGTCTGTGTTCTGGGACTTGGAGTACTGGCACAAACTCGGTACACCTCATTGACTTGATCAAATGCATATCTGTAAGAATGTCCTTGAGAGCTTGCTCGCAACAATGATGAACATGCCGGATAAGACCAAGGATGGGCCGAAGGCAAGAAAACACTTGCAAGATTTGAAAATCAGGCAAGATCTGCACATGCCGCCCCGTAAAATGTCAGACGAGACAGAGGCACGGGAGAAGAAGGGCAAGAAAATAAAGAAAGAGGATTATTGCCCCCCTTCTTGCTTCACCTTAAGTTAGGCTGAGATCGATCAATTCTTTAAGTGCCTTACCGGAGTCAAAGTTAGTTCCGGTTACTGTGGCAAGATAAACAGATATCAAGACACGGACAAGAAAATGTTCAACGGGATGAAGTCCCATGACTGTCATGTGATGATGACGCAGATACTACCTATTGCCCTTAGAGGGATAATGGACAAGCACGTCCGTGACACGCTTATTGGTCTCTGCAACTTTTTCGACGTTCTCTCGAAAGTCGATCAGTGTGAAGCAGCTCCGAAGGCTACAGGAATAGATCGTAATAATACTGCATGAGCTTGAGATGTACTTCCCGCCCGCGTTCTTTGACATGATGGTGCATCTGTGTGTCCATATTGTGGATGACATAATAGAGCTGGGGCCGTCATTCGTGCACAACATGATGCCGTTTGAGAGGATGAATGGGATCATCAAAGGATTCGTTTGTAACAAGTCCCGTCCGGATGGAAGCATCGTCCAGGGCTATGTGACACAAGAGTGCATCTCTTTCTGTGAGAATTTTCTATATGGCGTAGACCAGCCGCCTGGTATTAGTGTTGGTTTGCCCGTTAACAAGCACGATGGGAGGCTCGAAGGAGAAGGTCACTGCAACGGTCGCAGGGAACTGCACGTGGCATACTCAGATCGACGCAGCGTCTTTGACAGAGCAAACTTGGTAGTGCTACAACACCTAGACGAGGTAGATCCTTTCGTGGCACTGCACAAAGAAATTATCGCAAAGAAGTATCGTGACCGGGGGTATGCAGGACGGACGCCGAAGTTACTAGAGAGCACAACTCCACTTTCCTGCATTGGTTGAAAGAGCATATTATTGCTAATCCCCCGGAGGAGGGCTCTAAGGACGGATTGCTCATATACGCCTTAGCACATGGCCCCTCGCCCAACCTCGTAACCTATCAGGCATATGATATCAACGGATACACCTTCTACACGGAGGCCAAAGATATGGATAGTGATGATCAAAACTCAGGGGTGACGATGGAATGCATGACCGGCAGTGACAACGGCGCAACTGAACGATTTTATGAAAGGGTCGAGGAGATCTGGGAGCTTGACTACTCTGGACTGCACAACACAACGATGTTCCGTGTTAGATGAGCTAAGAATGTCGAAAGAGAAAACTGGATTTTCACTACCATGACTATACCCGACGCCAAGAGCGCTACCGTGAACGCTATCGCCAAAAACGAGCCATGGGTACACGCTAAGCATGTGACACAATGCTTCTTCATAACCGACCCATGCAATCCCAGTCGTGTTGTCATGAGGAGAGGCAAAAGGTGTTGGAAATATGCCCTAGAGGCAATAATAAAAGCATTATTATTATATTTCTTTGTTCATGATAATTGTCTTTATTCATGCTATAACTGTATTATCCGGAAATCGTAATACACGTGTGAATACATAGACCATAATATGTCCCTAGTAAGCCTCTAGTTGACTAGCTCGTTGATCAACAGATAGTCATGATTTCCTGGCTATGGACATTGGATGTCATTAATGACGGGATCACATCATTAGGAGAATGATGTGATGGAGAAGACCCAATCCTAAGCATAGTACAAAGATCGTGTAGTTCGTTTGCTAGAGCTTTTCCAATGTCAAGTATCTTTTCCTTTGACCATGAGATCGTGTAACTCCCGGATACCGTAGGAGTGCTTTGGGTGTATCAAACGTCACAACGTAACTGGGTGACTATAAAGGTGCATTACAGGTATCTCCGAAAGTGTCTGTTGGGTTGACACGGATCGAGACTGGGATTTGTCACTCTGGATAACGGAGAGGTATCACTGGGCCCACTCGGTAATGCATCATCATTATGAGCTCAAGGTAACCAAGTGGTTGATCACGGGATCATGCATTACGGTACGAGTAAAGTGACTTGCCGGTAACGAGATTGAACAAGGTATTGGGATACCGACGATCGAGTCTCGGGCAAGTAACATACCGATTGACAAAGGGAATTGTATACGGGGTTGATTAAGCCTCGACATCCTGGTTCATCCGATGAGATCATCGTGGAGCATGTGGGAGCCATCATGGGTATCCAGATCCCGCTGTTGGTTATTGACCGGAGAGTCGTCTCGGTCATGTCTGCTTGTCTCCCGAACCCGTAGGGTCTACACACTTAAGGTTCGGTGACGCTAGGGTTATGAAGATATGAATATGCAGTAACCCGAATGATTGTTCGGAGTGCTGGATGAGATCCCGGACGTCACGAGGAGTTCCGGAATGGTCCGGAGGTAAAGAATTATATATAGGAAGTGCTGTTTCGGCCATCGGGACAAGTTTCGGGGTTATCGGTATTGTACCGGGACCACCGGAGGGGTCCCGGGGGGCCACCGGGTGGGGCCACCTGTCCCGGGGGGCCACATGGGCTGTAGGGGGTGTGCCTTGGCCTTCATGGGCCAAGGGCACCAGCCCTACTAGGCCCATGCGCCTAGGGTTTCCACCACGGAGGAGTCCAAGTGGTGGAAGGCACCCCAAGGTGCCTTGGGGGGGAGGGAAACCCTCCCCTGGCCACCGCACCTAGGAGATTGGATCTCCTAGGCTGCGCACCACCCCCCCTTGGCCCTCCTATATATAGTGGGGGAGAGGAGAGATTTCATACCTCAGCCTTTGGTGCTTCCTCTCTCCCCGTTACGTCTCTCTCTCGTAGTATAGGCGAAGCCCTGCTACTGTGACGCCCTGCATCCACCACCACGCCGTCATGCTGCTGGATCTTCATCAACCTCTCTTCCCCCCTTGCTGGATCAAGAAAGGAGGAGACGTCATCCATTCCGTACGTGTGTTGAACGCGGAGGCACCGTCCGTTCGGTGCTTGATCATCGGTGATTTGAATCACGTCGTGTTCGACTACATCATCCCCGTTCTTTGAACGCTTCCGCTCGCGATCTACAAGGTACGTAGATGCATCTAATCACTCGTTGCTAGATGAACTCCTAGATGGATCTTGGTGAAACGAGTAGGAAAATTTTTGTTTTCTGCAACGTTCCCCAACAGTGGCATCATGAGCTAGGTCTATGCGTAGTTCTCTTGCACGAGTAGAACACAAAGTAGTTGTGGGCGTTGATTTTGTTCAATATACTTGCCGTTACTAGTCTTATCTTGATTCGGCGGCATCGTGGGATGAAGCGGCCCGGACCGACCTTACACGTACTTTTACGTGAGACAGGTTCCACCGACTGACATGCACTAGTTGCATAAGGTGGCTAGCGGGTGTCTGTTTCTCCTACTTTAGTCGGATCGGATTCGATGAAAAGGGTCCTTATGAAGGGTAAATAGCAATTGGCATATCACGTTGTGGTCATTGCGTAGGTAAGAAACGTTCTTGCTAGAAACCCATAGCAGCCACGTAAAACATGCAAACAACAATTAGAGGACGTCTAACTTGTTTTTGCAGGGTATGCTATGTGATGTGATATGGCCAAAAGGATGTGATGAATGATATATGTGATGTATGAGATTGATCATGTTCTTGTACAAGGAATCACGACTTATATGTCGATGAGTATGACGATCTACAAGGATGATCATGGAGCCCCAAGATGGAGATCAAAGGAGCTATGTGATATTGGCCATATCATGTCACTATTATTATTTGATTACATGTGATGTTTATCATGTTTTGCATCTTGTTTACTTAAAACGACGGTAGTAAATAAGATGATCCCTTACAACAATTTCAAGAAGTGTTCTCCCCTAACTGTGCACCGTTGCTACAGTTCGTCGCTTCGAAGCACCACGTGTTAATCGGGTGTGATAGATCCTTTCGTTCACATACAACGGGTGTAAGAAGTTTTACACATGCAAAAACACTTAGGGTTAACTTGACGAGCCTAAGCATGTGAAGACATGGCCTCAGAACACAGAGACCGAAAGGTCGAACACGAGTCGTATGGAAGATACGATCAACATGGAGATGTTCACCGACGATGACTAGTCCGTCTCACGTGTTAATCGGACACGGATTAGTTGACTTGGATCGTGTAACACTTGGATGACTAGAGGGATGTCTAATCTGAGTGGGAGTTCATTAATAATTTGATTAGATGAACTTAATTATCATGAACTTAGTCTAAAATCTTTACAATATGTCCTGTAGATCAAATGGCCAACGTTGTATTCAATTTCAACGCGTTCCTAGAGAAAACCAAGATGAAAGACGATGGCAGCAACTATACGGACTGGGTCCGGAACCTGAGGATCATCCTCATAGCTGCCAAGAAAGATTATGTCCTACAAGCACCGCTAGGTGATCCACCCGTCCCACAGAACCAAGACGCTATGAACGCTTGGCAGACACGTACTGATGACTACTCCCTCGTTCAGTGCGGCATGCTTTACAGCTTAGAGCCGGGGCTCCAAAAGCGTTTTGAGAGACATGGAGCATATGAGATGTTTGAAGAGCTAAAAATGGTTTTTCAAGCTCATGCCCGGATCGAGAGATATGAAGTCTCCGATAAGTTCTTCAGCTGTAAGATGGAGGAAAATAGTTCTGTCAGTGAGCACATACTCACTATGTCTGGGTTACATAACCGCTTGACTCAGCTGGGAGTTAATCTCCTGGATGACGCGGTCATTGACAGAATCCTCCAGTCGCTTCCACCAAGCTACAAGAGCTTTGTGATGAACTTCAATATGCAGGGGATGGTAAAGACCATTCCTGAAGTATTTGCTATGCTGAAATCAGCAGAGGTAGAAGTCAAGAAGGAACATCAAGTGTTGATGATGAATAAAACCACTAAGTTCAAGAAGGGCAAGGGTAAAAAGAACTTCAAGAAGGACGGCAAGGAAGTTGCTGCGCCCGGCAAGCAAGCTGTCGGGAAGAAGTCAAAGAATGGACCCAAGCCTGAGACAGAGTGCTTTTATTGCAAAGGGAAGGGTCACTGGAAGCGGAACTGCCCTAAATACTTAGCGGATAAGAAGGCCGGCAACACCAAAGGTATATTTGATATACATGTGATTGATGTGTACCTTACCAGTACTCGTAGTAACTCCTGGGTATTTGATACCGGTGCCGTTACTCATATTTGTAACTCACCACAGGAGCTGCGGAATAAACGGAAACTGGAGAAGGACGAGGTGACGATGCGCGTCGGGAATGGTTCCAAGGTCGATGTGATCGCCGTCGGCACGCTACCTCTACATTTACCTACGGGATTAGTTATAAACCTCAATAATTGTTATTTAGTGCCATGTCTGAGCATGAACATTGTATCAGGATCTCGTTTAATACGAGATGGCTACTCATTTAAATCCGAGAATAATGGTTGTTCTATTTATATGAGAGATATGTTTTATGGTCATGCTCCGATAGTCAATGGTTTATTCTTAATGAATCTCGAGCATATTACTACACATATTCATAGTGTGAATACCAAAAGATGTAAAGTTGATAATGATAGTCCCACATACTTGTGGCACTGCCGCCTTGGTCACATAGGTGTCAAACGCATGAAGAAGCTCCATGCAGATGGACTTTTAGAATCTCTTGATTATGAATCATTTGACACGTGCGAACCATGCCTCATGGGAAAAATGACCAAGACTCCGTTCTCAGGAACAATGGAGCGAGCAACCAACTTATTGGAAATCATACATACTGATGTGTGCGGTCCAATGAGTGTTGAGGCTCGCGGTGGCTATCGTTATGTTCTCACCCTCACTGATGACTTAAGTAGATATGGGTATGTCTCCTTAATGAAACACAAGTCTGAAACCTTTGACAAGTTCAAGGAATTTCAGAGTGAAGTTGAGAATCAACGTGACAGGAAAATCAAGTTTCTACGATCAGATCGTGGAGGAGAATACTTGAGTCACGAATTTGGCACACACTTAAGAAAATGTGGAATAGTTTCACAACTAACGCCGCCTGGAACACCTCAGCGTAATGGTGTGTCCGAACGTCGTAATCGCACTTTATTAGATATGGTGCGATCTATGATGTCTCTTGCCGATTTACCGTTATCTTTTTGGGGCTATGCTTTAGAGACTGCCGCATTCACTTTAAATAGGGCTCCGTCGAAATCCGTTGAGACGACACCGTATGAATTATGGTTTGGGAAGAAACCTAAGCTGTCGTTTCTAAAAGTTTGGGGATGCGATGCTTATGTCAAGAAACTTCAACCTGAAAAGCTCGAACCCAAGTCGGAAAAATGCGTCTTCATAGAATACCCTAAAGAAACTTATGGTTATACCTTCTACCTCAGATCCGAAGGCAAGATCTTTGTTGCCAGGAATGGATTCTTTCTAGAGAAAGAGTTTCTCTCGAAAGAAGTAAGTGGGAGGAAAGTAGAGCTTGATGAAGTATTACCTCTTGAACCGGTAAATGGCGCAACTCAAGAAAATGTTCCTGAGGTGCCTGCACTGACTAGAGAGGAAGTTAATGATGATGATCAAGATACTTCTGATCAAGCTCCTACTGAAATTCGAAGGTCCACAAGGACACGTTCCGCACCAGAATGGTACGGCAACCCTGTCTTGGAAATCATGTTGTTAGACAACAGTGAACCTTCGAACTATGAAGAAGCGATGGCAGGCCCGGATTCCGACAAATGGCTAGAAGCCATGAAATCCGAGATAGGATCCATGTATGAAAACAAAGTATGGACTTTGACTGACTTGCCCGTTGAACGGCGAGCCATAGAAAATAAATGGATCTTCAAGAAGAAGACAGACGCGGATGGTAATGTGACCATCTATAAAGCTCGGCTTGTCGCTAAGGGTTATCGACAAGTTCAAGGAATTGACTACGATGAGATTTTCTCACCGGTAGCGAAGCTAAAGTCCGTCCGAATCATGTTAGCAATTGCCGCATTCTACATTATGAGATATGGCAAATGGACGTCAAAATGGCATTCCTTAATGGTTTCCTTAAGGAAGAGTTGTATATGATGCAGCCGGAAGGTTTTGTCGATCCTAAGAATGCTAACAAGGTGTGCAAGCTCCAACGCTCGATTTATGGGCTGGTGCAAGCATCTCGGAGTTGGAACATTCGCTTTGATGAGATGATCAAAGCGTTTGGGTTTACGCAGACTTATGGAGAAGCCTGCGTTTACAAGAAAGTGAGTGGGAGCTCTGTAGCATTTCTCATACTATATGTAGATGACATACTTTTGATGGGAAATGATATAGAACTCTTGGACAGCATCAAGGCCTACTTGAATAAGAGTTTTCCAATGAAGGACCTTGGAGAAGCTGCTTATATATTAGGCATCAAGATCTACAGAGATAGATCAAGACGCCTCATAGGTCTTTCACAAAGCACATACCTTGATAAGATTTTGAGGAAGTTCAAAATGGATCAGTCCAAGAAAGGGTTCTTGCCTGTTTTGCAAGGTATGAAATTGAGCTCAGCTCAATGTCCGACCATGGCAGAAGAGATAGAAGAGATGAGTGTCATCCCCTATGCCTCAGCCATAGGTTCTATTATGTATGCCATGCTGTGTACCAGACCTGATGTAAACCTTGCCGTAAGTTTGGTAGGAAGGTACCAAAGTAATCCCGGCAAGGAACACTGGACAGCGGTCAAGAATATCCTGAAGTACCTGAAAAGGACTAGGGAAATGTTTCTCCTTTATGGAGGTGACGAAGAGCTCGTCGTAAAGGGTTACGTCGACGCTAGCTTCGACACAGATCTGGATGACTCTAAGTCACAAACCGGATACGTGTATATGTTGAATGGTGGAGCAGTGAGCTGGTGCAGCTGCAAACAGAGCGTCGTGGCGGGATCTACATGTGAAGTGGAGTACATGGCAGCCTCGGAGGCAGCACATGAAGCTATATGGGTGAAGGAGTTCATCACCAACCTAGGAGTCCTACCCAATGCGTCGGGGCCAATCAAACTCTTTTGTGACAACACTAGAGCTATTGCACTTGCCAAGGAGCCCAGGTTTCACAAGAAGACAAGGCACATCAAGCGTCGCTTCAACTCCATTCATGAAAATGTTCAAGATGGAGACATAGAGATTTGTAAAGTACATACGGACCTGAATATAGCAGATCCGTTGACTAAACCTCTCCCTAGGGCAAAACATGATCAACACCAGAATTCCATGGGTGTTCGATTCATCACAATGTAACTAGATTATTGACTCTAGTGCAAGTGGGAGACTGTTGGAAATATGCCCTAGAGGCAATAATAAAAGCATTATTATTATATTTCTTTGTTCATGATAATTGTCTTTATTCATGCTATAACTGTATTATCCGGAAATCGTAATACACGTGTGAATACATAGACCATAATATGTCCCTAGTAAGCCTCTAGTTGACTAGCTCGTTGATCAACAGATAGTCATGATTTCCTGGCTATGGACATTGGATGTCATTGATGACGGGATCACATCATTAGGAGAATGATGTGATGGACAAGACCCAATCCTAAGCATAGTACAAAGATTGTGTAGTTCGTTTGCTAGAGCTTTTCCAATGTCAAGTATCTTTTCCTTTGACCATGAGATCATGTAACTCCCGGATACCGTAGGAGTGCTTTGGGTGTATCAAACGTCACAACGTAACTGGGTGACTATAAAGGTGCATTACAGGTATCTCCGAAAGTGTCTGTTGGGTTGACACGGATCGAGACTGGGATTTGTCACTCTGGATAACGGAGAGGTATCACTGGGCCCACTCGGTAATGCATCATCATTATGAGCTCAAGGTAACCAAGTGGTTGATCACGGGATCATGCATTACGGTACGAGTAAAGTGACTTGCCGGTAATGAGATTGAACAAGGTATTGGGATACCGACGATCGAGTCTCGGGCAAGTAACATACCGATTGACAAAGGGAATTGTATATGGGGTTGATTAATCCTCGACATCGTGGTTCATCCGATGAGATCATCGTGGAGCATGTGGGAGCCATCATGGGTATCCAGATCCCGCTGTTGGTTATTGACCGGAGAGTCGTCTCGGTCATGTCTGCTTGTCTCCCGAACCCGTAGGGTCTACACACTTAAGGTTCGGTGACGCTAGGGTTATGAAGATATGAATATGCAGTAACCCGAATGATTGTTCGGAGTCCTGGATGAGATCCCGGACGTCACGAGGAGTTCCGGAATGGTCCCGAGGTAAAGAATTATATATAGGAAGTGCTGTTTCGGCCATCGGGACAAGTTTCGGGGTTATCGGTATTGTACCGGGACCACCGGAGGGGTCCCGGGGGGCCACCTGTCCCGGGGGGCCACATGGGCTGTAGGGGGTGCGCCTTGGCCTTCATGGGCCAAGGGCACCAGCCCTACTAGGCCCATGCGCCTAGGGTTTCCACCACGGAGGAGTCCAAGTGGTGGAAGGCACCCCGAGGTGCCTTGGGGGGGAGGGAAACCCTTCCCTGGCCGCCGCACCTAGGAGATTGGATCTCCTAGGCTGCGCACCCCCCCCCCTTGGCCCTCCTATATATAGTGGGGGAGAGGAGAGATTTCATACCTCAGCCTTTGGTGCTTCCTCTCTCCCCGTTACGTCTCTCTCTCGTAGTATAGGCGAAGCCCTGCTACTGTGACGCCCTGCATCCACCACCACGCCTTCGTGCTGCTGGATCTTCATCAACCTCTCTTCCCCCCTTGCTGGCTCAAGAAAGGAGGAGACGTCATCCGTTCCGTACGTGTGTTGAACGCGGAGGCACCGTCCGTTCGGTGCTTGATCATCGGTGATTTGAATCACGTCGTGTTCGACTACATCATCCCCGTTCTTTGAACGCTTCCACTCGCGATCTACAAGGTACGTAGATGCATCTAATCACTCGTTGCTAGATGAACTCCTAGATGGATCTTGGTGAAACGAGTAGGAAAATTTTTGTTTTCTGCAACGTTCCCCAACAAAAGGAACATCATTGGAATGGATGGAGTTGCCAACGAGGAAGACTATGATCAGTACGGCAACCCAATGAGGGAAGATGACGATGATGATGAAGTATACGTCAAAAGAAGAATCAATACTACATTACCTAAGAAAGATCGTACTCCATGGAAAAGGCAAAGTCACAATGAGGGGCTCAATTATTCTTCGACGAACAAGAAGGGAAAGAAGCTGACTCAAAAACGAAAACGTCAGCGCTGAGGAACCATATGTTATCGGTCAAATAATGTAATATATATATATGTTCCTATTTTGTATACGCACTTAGCCATTATTATGCATGGGTCCAATGATGTAATATATATGTTCCTATTTTGTATACATATTTAACCGTCAAATGTGCAATATATATCGCCTTCCCTTCGTTCACTACTCTCGGGAAATAAAAGTGGAAGAAAATAAAGGAAAAGAAAAAGGAAAACTGGGAGTAGAGATTTCCTTATAAAACAGCTACAGTCAAGCTAGCAGTAGCGATTTCCTTATAAAACCACTACAGCTAGTGAAGGTAGTAGCAGCGCGTTTTATCTAAACCGCTACAGCTAGTGAAGGTAGTAGCACCGCATTTTATCTAAACCGCTACAGCTAGTGAAGGTAGTAGCAGCGCGTTTTATCTAAACCACTACAGCTAGTGAAGGTAGTAGCACCGTGTTTTGTCTAAACGCGCTACTGCTACGTCCACTTAGCCCAAAATTCTCACTCTCTCTGCTTCATCCCGCCTCTTTTCCCACCATATCCCCACTCTCTCTTCCCCCGTCGCACCACCGCGCCCCGGTGCTCGGCCCTGACCCCGGCCGGCGCTCGCCTCCCTCCTCTGCTTCCTCCCCTCCCAACCTCGGCCGTCGTCGGGCCTGCCTCCTCACCCCTGCACCCTCTGTAAACCCCCCCTCTCTCTCTGCTAGCTAGGGTTCTTCGGTTAATTTACTTAGGTTTTAGTTAGGGCAGTAGGTTAATTAGGTCATCTATTTAGTTATGAATTTAGCTAGGTTTTAAAATAGGACATAAATTTAGGGTTAAGCAATTGTAGTTAAAAGAAAAGGCAGCATTTAAGCAATTGTCCAAATCAACATCCCTTGTTAAAGCAAATTTAGGTAGGCTAAATTTATATGCAAATTTGAACTGGACATGTGATATGTGGATATGTCATGTTTTGGACATGTCATGTTTGGAATTTGAACATGTCATTTGGACATGTGATGATTTGGTTCAGTTTTGGTAAATGATCTGAGTGGCCTATGTTACGCCGGAATGTTGATTCATTTCCGTTCCGGTGAATTTCAGGCGCTCGATATGTCCGTTTTTTAGCAAAGGTCATGCCGGAATTTGCCGTGAATAAAGGCATGATTTGTGCTACATAGTTGGCATATCGAGTGCTGGCACATAGATTTCTTTTTTATGTCATTTATCATTTATTCATACTTTTGGAAATAAACGAGGAAACTTAATCATAGGAAACTTGTCGAACAACGAAGAAACTAGGCCTTCTGACCAAGATGCATACGAGATGGATTATGAGGGTGAACAAGACTACCTCGACTATTTGATTGCTAAGCAAGGTTTGCAGGTCGGCCTTGATGATGGTACTGACGCCGACATCGACACCGACGGCGCCGGCACCGATGGCGGCGCCGAGACCGGCGGGGAAGGTACCGGCGCCGATGCTGCTACCGAAAAGAGGAAGCATAAGAAGCAGAGGATACGAAAACCTAACAAACTAGGGATTGGATGACTTGTGATCACGAAGATGGCACCTGGCAAGTTTGAGCCATTAGAGCCGGAAGAACCTCGCAAGTGCTATGGGAACCAAGTAGGATGCATCCTACGGGAATGCGCGAGCATCAACGACGATGACTTAAGGAGTAAAGAACATTTAACGCAGTTGCTCCTAACGAAGTTGCACAAGAGATTCAAGTTCCCCGACCGGGATGATAACATAGAACAACCATGGGATGATCCGAAGATGAAAAAGATTAACAATCATGCCATGGGCATGTTTAGCAATGATTTGGCCTCCTGGAAAGGGAGGGTGAAACGAGCTATTGAAGCTGAGGAACCCCAGTCCAAGATTCTGGAGGGAAGTCCGACACTTACGGAAGAGGAGTTCAAAAAGTTCAAAGACACTTGCTCTACCGAGGCAGCCAAGGCTAAGGCTGCGAAATTCAAGAGCCTTCAGCAAAGGAACACGGGGAAGCATCGCCTCGGAAGCCGTGGCTAGCTCGGTAAAAGGCCCATATGGGATAAGGAGGACGCGGAACATGAAGCCGCGGGTCTCCCAGACCCCTTCGCGAAGTTCACCAACCCCTTGGAGCGTGACTTCATCAGGTCCCGCTACAAGTGGGACAAGGAGAAAAAGGTTTTTTTACACGGACCAGATCACGAGGAAATTGATTAGACTACTGGAGAAGCATCACCAGCTTGCAACCGAAAGCCCTACTTCTCCGACGAGGCCCAAGTGGGACTCCCCTCTCAACCGGGCCTTGACCGATCTTAAGGGACTCCCTTTGGGCCAGCGACCGCAATATGGTTGTGTGCATGGCGGTGGAGACGGCGCCACGTGGAAGGTGTTTTACAATGAGGGCCTGGAGGCCAAGAAGCAGAAAAAGAAGTTTAGTCAGGTGGACATCGACGAGAAGGTGAAGCTTGCGGTCGAGAAAAAAGCAGCTAAGGACGTGGAAAAAACAGCCGAGGAGAAAAATGAGTTGCTACAGCAGGCAGTCAATGCAGCTGTAACTGCATGCGGAAATGATTTCACTACTAACTTGGTTCTAGCTATCATCAACTGGACGAAGGAAAATCCAGACAAGACGGTACATGATTTCCCGATGCCTAGTTTCATCGAGAGCAACTCCATGAACAACAACAACATTGCACAATCACTTGCTCACGCAACCGGGCCTCCTCTCGCGGTCGCTCCCACTCATAGCAGCCCATCCTCAGTGTCTGGCGCGCTAGGTGGGCCTTCGTCTTTGGCTGAGCTCGACGCCGTCACGGTAATTACATGTCGCACCAACATATATATATAATATTCCATTTTCGTTGCCTTTCGGATGTTTTACGCCATAGACATATGTGTTTGCAGGGCGAAGAAACCCCGTGCACCATACTCTACTTGATAAAAGGCCAGAAGGTCGACGTCGGAAAGGGGATGATATTGAACCCCTTGAAACCCACGTTCCACAACCAGCCGATCCCCGCTGGGCACTTCAGGGTTAGCTTGTCCAGTGTGAAATCGGGGCACGAGGCGTTGCCTCCTCCAGTACAGCATGTGGGAGAGGACGACGAGACCCCGCCGTGGATTGGAAGCTGCAAGGGTTGGGTGCTGCTATGGCCGAAGAATCTTATTCATCTAGAGCCGGCCGAAAGCACACCAATAACCACACATCAACAAGCATATGCGGAGACCACCACCCCGCCTACGCAATTACCAGCTCTTGTAGTGCCGAGTGAGAGCGGCGGACGACGTGATGAAGGGGGTGCAATAGTACTGGCGGATGTAATCGGTCCTGTAGAACAGAGAATGGATGATGAGACGGAGGTCGACCCTATGGGTTTCTCAATACAAACGTGTATGACTGTGACATAGATATGATGAGTCAACCATATGACGAATCGGGCTATAAGCATGCTAATGAGGATATGGATGATATGCCCGGGCAGGAAGGTCGTTGGAAGGATTGCAAAAAGTCTCTGTTCATGAATTCCTCACAGGACACGCCTGAAGATATCGCCTCAACACAGGCTCAACTAGCCGTGGGTCGTACAGTGCTTAGCCCGGGAACCCTGGGGCAGGGGTTAAGGAAGGGTCTGTAAGGTGTGCCCAAGAAAAAGGAGAGGAAGAGATCAGGGAAGATAACTGCCTCCAAACAAGCCAGAGCACAAAGCAGCCAGACGATGCATTCTGAAGAGCGTGTACCCGTGAAAGGTGCGGCCATGTTCCATCTCACGGGCGAGCCGATGCTACCGCCGAAACCGCTTGAACAAGAAGATGGGTTTCGCGCATAAAACTAACTTCTCCTGCATCCATGTCCCAAAACCAAGCAAGAAGGATGGATTCTACCTCGGCCACCGGAGAACGCCACCGTCGTTCGCCACCGTCCGCACCTCCCCAAGGTCGCCGACCAGCTCTCTGGATCCGTCGTGAGCTCCTCTACCTAGCCCTCTACTTCCCGTGCTCGATTACGCCGCGTAGCCACCGCCCCCTTCGAGCCCGAGCGCTCCTCGCCGCCGGCCATGTCGCCGTCATGGCTACGGCCGTGCAAGCACGCGTTCGAGCGCACCACCACACTCAGTGCGTCCTCAGGAGCCTAACGCACGCACTCCCTCGCCCTGCCATGAACCGTAGCCCTCTTTCCCTCTCCGCCCGAACTCCGGCGCCGCCGCGAGCTCTGCTCCGGCGAGCTTCGGCCACCCTGCGCCCTGCTGCTGCCTCTGCTCGATGCGGCCGAGCGAGGGCTTCCTCCTGGTGTCCCCAATGCGCCAAACGGTGACCCGCACAAGAAACCCGAGCAATTCCGTCGAAACCCCGCCGCGTATTTGGTCGCCGCCGGCCAAGCTCCGGCGAGCTGCCGTGGCGCTGACTTAATTAGTGCTAATGACCCTGCTAAAACTCCCAAGAGCCACTGCCATGTGGGCCCAGTGCCTGTTTAGTTTAACTTGATGTTCTGTTTAGATTAGTTATTAACCTAGCTGGTCCCACACGTCAGTTTGACTTGCTGACATGGCCTTTGACCGACCCCACACGTCAGTGACTCATGCCAGTGGTGTGTCACTGACCAGTAGGCCCCACAGGTCAGGTTTGACCTGGACCACCCCCGTTGACCTGCTGACGTCACAGTGACGCAGTGCTGATGCAATTAATGATTTTCTGGTTTTAAAAATAATCAGGAAATTCCAGAAAATGCCCAAAACTTCCAAAAATCATAGAAATTCAACCGTAACTCCAAATGAAATAAATTATATATAAAAAATTATCAGAAAAATTCAAGGAATCCATCTGTACCATCTTCATGCATGTTTGAGCAAGTTAACCTCACTGATTAGGATGAAACATGATTAGGGCAAATTTCATAATAGGTTTGGAGTTGGAATTTGATATAATTTTGAATTCCACTTCAATTAAAATGACTTTCTATTGCATTAGCCAAAACACACTCATTTTTCCATGTCATGAGCATGCATCATATTGTTGCATATCGTCATGTGTTGATTGAGTTCTTTCTCAGTTGCCGGTGTTTGTCCCCTCTCGATAGACGTTGTACCGACGCTGTGATCGTTGACACTGATGAAGACCCAATGATATCTTCAGAAGTGCCAGGCAAGCAAAATCCCCCTTGTTCATTCCGATATGATTCCACTCTCTCACTCCTGCTCTCTTTTACTGCATTAGGACAACAACGTTTCAACTGTTACATGCTGCGGTAGCTGAACCCCTTTTCCTCTACATGACCTGTCATTGCCACAGTAAATAGATGAAACCCACTAGCATGAGTAGGAGTTGTTTGAGCCCTGATGTGCCTACTCATTAATGCTTGTTTGTCATGGCTGCTACTGCTTAGAGTTGAGTCAGGTCTGGTTCATCGGAGATGAATTGGAAGGGTGATGAACATGTCCTTCTGTGTGAGAGCTAAGTGTGTGAACATGATTTGGTAAAGGTAGCGATGAGAGGCCATGTAGGAGTACATGGTGGGTTGTCTCATTGCAGCCGTTCTCAGGAACTGAGTTCTGTGTTTGTGATCCATGAACAGTTACTACCACACATTGGGTTCCGGTAACTCGGCCCCTCTCGGCTTATTAATCAACTCGATCTCTGTCCAAGAGTTGCAACTAGTTTCTGGTGTTTGTAGGTAGTGTTAGTAGTCTACCAAGTGGCACCCGGTACAGGTGGGCTTGGGACAGACTAGGCACAGTGGCACGGTGTACCAAGTGGCACCCGGATGGTGGGCTTGGGAACCCTGCACACATCGTTTGGGGCCGTGAGCGACACCCCGGCCGGATCTCCTTGCGGATGGAACCCGAATAGGCGATAAACCTGGACGAGAGAATTGTTGGTTAGTCAGGTCGTGGCCGACTCCCTCGCCCGGCTTCCGCTTGAAGGTTGCCGAGGTACATGACGTGTACAGGGCGATAAGTGGCGAGAGCGTGTGTGAAGAAGTACACCCCTGCAGGGTTATCATTATCTATTTGAATAGCCGGATTCCTCGGATATGGAAACTTGGACCCCTTGCATAGTTCATAGACAAGTGAAAGTGGATACTCTAAAATGCGCAAGATAAGCGTGAGTGCTATGGATGGCGTTCTCGCAGGGAGACGGGAGCGGATCCATAGTGGTGTATTGGTATGGTGAATTTGTGGACTCGTGTGCGCCACCTCAAAAGAGTTACTTGCAGTCGTAGTTCAGGTTAGCGACTGAGTCAAAGCTGGCTTGCTGCAGTTAAACTCCGCCGCCCCCTTTGATGATACCGATGCATATGTAGTTAGTTCTGATGTAAGTCTTACTGGGTATATTTGTACTCACGTTTGCTTAATTTATGTTTTGCAGAGAGACATCAGTCTCGCTAGTAGTTCCACGTGGACTTCGACGGTTAGCCTGTTACCTCAGCTACGATCTTGTACCCTTGGGAGGGTCTTGTAGATAGTCAGGCTTCTGAGCCTTCTTCATTTGTAGTTGTCTGTACTCAGACAAGTTAAGCTTCCGCATGTGCTTGTTGCTTGTATGCTCTGTATGTTGGGTCATGAGACCCATGTTTGTAATATCTCGCTCCTCGGAGCCTAATGAATAATACTTGAGTCATAGAGTTATGTTGTGATGCCATGTTGTATTTACACATATCGAGCATATTGTGTGTATGATTGAAATGCTTGGTATGTGTGGGATCCGACAACCTAGTTGGCTATCCTTGGTAGCCTCTCTTATGGGGAAATGTAGTCTTGTGCTTCCATGAGCCATAGTAGTCCGCTACAGCCCGTTCACTAGAGTCCTGCTAGCCCAGCACTACTGCTCCGGAATACTTGACTGGCCGGCATGTGATTCACTTCGTTCCTGTGTCTGTCCCTTCGGGGAAATGTCACGCGGTGACATCCGGAGTCCTGCCTAGCCTGCTACAGCCCGGTTCACCGGAGTCCTGTTAGCCCAGTGCTACAGCCCGGATTCACACGCTGCTGACCGACATGCTCGATGTTGATTCATGTATGCCTGTTTCTGTAAGTTAGTGCCACTTTGGGTTCACAACTAGTCATGTCGGCCCGGGTTCTCTGTCATATGGATGCTAGCGACACTATCACATACGTGAGCCAAAAGGCGTAAACGGTCCCGGGCCATGGTAAGGTGACACCCGTGGGGATACCGTGCGTGAGGCCGCAAAGTGATATGAGGTGTTACAGGCTAGATCGGTGTGACTTAGAATCGGGGTCCTGACAATGGGTTCTCGGGCGCTAGCCATAAAGGCTTCAAAAGCAGACAAGAAGGAGAAGCTAGTTACTTGAGGTTCACGCTAACGCGAGAGAGGACTCATAACCGCCACCTCATGTACTGCATAGTTCCGCTCTCACTCATAGTGATAGCTCTTCTGGCGTATACCTTTGTTTAGATGGATGACGTTGTAGTTGCAAGTATTCGAGACTTGCATGTATCGCTATTTTTCGTGATGGTGACAAGATACCACTTTGTGTTGGATGATGATTATGATGAGACTATTTGTATGTATATGCTATGATTACATTTGTGGTCTCGCAGGCATTTGTATGTGTATCATGATGATATTTGTATGTGCTAAAGATTCTTCTATAAAGCCTATTCAAATACAAAACAAATATGTCGAAAAAAACAAAAAACAACTAAAATTACAGTAGCGAGTGGAGAAAAGTTAGCAGCAGCGCGGTAGTAGCAGTAGCGCGCACAGGAGAAGCGCGCTATAGCTATTAGCAGTAGAGAGCTTCCATTAAGCGTGCTGCTGCTACACTTGTGTAGCAGTGGTGCTGGTGAGCACGCGCTACTGCTACGTGTTAGTTGTAGCGCCTTATTAGTAGTGTCGGTCCCCGCTCTACTGATACACCTAAAACCCGCGCTGCTGCTAGCCTTTTCCCTAGTAGTTATAGCGCAAAATACACTTCATAGCTGACCAGTGAGACGATCTGGGTGCTTGCAGAAACTGGCAGACACGGTTGACTGCATAGGAGATAACATGCCTGGTAATAGTAAGGTATTGCAGACCACCAACAAGACCGTGATACTCAGTAGCATCATCAAATGAGAGAGAGAGTCACCATCAAGAGCAGACAACGGATCAGTGGCAGACATCGGAGTGTTAACATGTTTGCATTTGAGCATTCCAGCACGACGCAACAAGTCCAAGGAGTACTTTTTCTAAGTGAGAGTCAAACCAGCAAAGGACCGTGAAACCTCAAGACCAAGGAAAAAAAAATGAAGAGCACCTAAATCCTTGACAGCAAAATCATCACAGAGAGCAATCACAAGGCGATCAGCAGCAGCAGAGGAACTGATGAGAATGATATCATCAACGTAAACCAAGAGATACATTGTAACCTCAGGGCATTGTAGGAGAAACAGTGACGTATCAGCAGTGGAGGGAGTAAACCCAAGAGCCTGAAGAACAGATCCAAGGCAAGCATGCCACGCACGAGGAGCCTGTTTGAGTCCATACAGTGCCTTAACCAGATGATAGAGATGATGAGGTCGTGTCGGATCAACAAAACCAGGCGGCTGACGCATATAAACCTCCTCCTCCAGAATGCCATGGAGGAAAGCGTTCTGCACATCTAGCTGACGAAGGAACCATCCGCGAGTAACGCAAGAGACAGTAGTAATCGAATGGTAGTAGGCTTGATGACTGGACTGGACGTGTCTTCATAATCAAGACCATACCTCTGTTTGAAGCCCTTGGCAACTAATCATGCCTTGTAGCATTCAATGGAGCCATCAGCATGTCTCTTGACTTTGAAAACCCACTTGGAATCAATGACGTTGACACCAGACACTGAGGAACAAGACGCCAAGTGTCATTCTTTTGTAGAGCCTGAAACTCTTGTTCCATTGCATCATGCCAATGTGGAATACTTAGTGCAGCCTGAAAGTGACGAGGCTCTGCAGTGGGATCAACAACAGCGTGAGCCATGCACGCAGCAAGCCACACAACTGTCCCATCTGTGCGCTCCTTCGGACAAAAGACACCGGATTGGCTCTGTGTGAGAGGACGAAGAGTGACAGCAGGTCCTACTAGCAAAGTCGGTGCAGCAGAGGATGTTGACGAGGCCGGCACAGAGTCATGCGAGTCGGGCTCACAGGGGACCGAAGCAGGGCTGGTCAGCGACCCTGGCGCCAAGATAGACTTGGCCGGAGCAGGTGACTGCACCTCCAGGCCAGTGGCAGCAGCAGCCGGCCCAGGCAAGAGGCCCGCTAGTGGCCCGGGCAAGCCACACGAGGCTGACGCTGGCGAGGCCTGCGAGCCAGGCGGGACTGGCGCTAGCGAGGCCGCTGGCGCTGACGAGGCCCGCGAGCCAGGCGAGGCTGGCACTGGTGAGACCAGTGCCCCGGGGCCAGCGTGGAGCCAGGCGGGGCCAGCATGGAGCCGGGCGGACCCGGCGCCCCACAGGCGAGACGGGGACGGGTTGGCGGGTGCCGCCCGTCATGCATGGCGCATGCACGTCCCGATCAGGAGGCTCATCCATGACATGTTCATCAAGCAGCTCGAGCCGAGCACCGCGTCCAATACCTGCAGCATGATTAGGAAGCAATGCAGGGGCATATGCAACATCCACAAATTGATCAGGTGTAGGTGTAGACATGGGTACCGGTGGTGTAGAAGTGGTAAAGTTAGTCGGAAGTGCACGGAAAGGGAATACATTTTCATCAAACACAACATCACGAGAGATGTAGACGCGGTTGGTAGGAACATGTAAGCACTTGTACCCTTTGTGAAGAGAACTATACCCGAGAAAAACGCACTTCTTAGACCGAAACTCTAGCTTGCACTTGTTGTATGGACATAGGTGAGGCCAACATGCACACCCGAACACTTTGAAGAATGTGTAGTATGGAATCTCATTAAGCAGAAGTTCAATCAAGGTTTGCATTTTCAGAAGTCTCGAGGGAGCCTGGTTATAAGAAAGCAAGCTGTGGAGAAAGCATCTCTCCAGAACCGAAATGGGACGGATGCATGAGCTAGCAAGGTTATGCCAGTTTAAACAAGATGACGATGCTTACACTCGGTAGTACCATTCTACTGATGTGTATGAGGACATGACACGCGGTGCGAAATCCCAAGTTTGTTAAAAAACGAGTTGAGATTGTGGTATTCACCCCCCAGTCGGATTGGACATGGATGATTTTCTGCTTAAGAAGACGCTCAACGTGTGCTTGAAACTGAATGAAGACATCGAACACATCATACTTGCGCTTAATAAGATATAACCAAGTAAAACGGATGTAAGCATACCATGTAAGACATATGATTTGGGAACTAAAATTGGGCATACCAATTTGGACATACCATGTAAGACATAACTAAAATTGTCAAGGGGTGCCCAAGATGTGTATAACATACATTCTAACACATAGATAGGTATCAAAAGGTGTATAACGTGTATATACAGTCTAACACATATATAACGGGTACCAAGAAAAATAGAATTCTAATTTTCTTCTTCTCCTCTATTCCTTTTTTCTTCTCCTTTTTTTTCTTTTTTTCTTCGATCTTCTCATCTGTTCCTTTCTTCTTCTCCTCTTTTTCTTCTTCTTCTTCTTCTTCTTCTTCTTCTTCTTCTTCTTCTTCTTCTTCTTCTTCTTCTTCTTATTTTTTATCAGGTATGTCATTGTTGATATACCCCTCCCCGATAACTTCGACATGAGGGGGGGTTGATAAATAATAGAACTAGTTAACCTAGTTTACTTTTAGTAAGTACTACTTTATTTTATTTATAATAAGTGCTTAGTAGTTGAACTAGTTGATTTAATAAAACTACTTTATTTTACTATACAAGTAGTTTATTTTTGGTAAGTACTAATTTATTTTATTTATAGTAAGTGTTTAGTAGTTGAACTAGTTGATTTAATAAAACTATTTTATTTTACTATAGAAGTAGTTTATTTTCAGTAAGTACTACTTTATTTTACTATAGAAGTAGTTTATTTCTAGTAAGTACTACTTTATTTTATTTATATTAAGTGCTTAGTAGTTGAACTAGTTGATTTAATAAAACTACATTATTTTACTATATATAGAAATAGTTTGTTTTTAGTAATTAAGTACTACTATATTTTATTTATAGTAAGTGCTTAGTAGTTGAACTAGTTGATTTAATAAAACTACTTTATTTTAGTATATATAGAAGTTGTTTATTTTTAGCAAGAAAATTAATAGAACTAGTTTATTTTTTTAGTTCAAGCAATTATTCCCGCATCGACGTCGGTGATGCCTATCCTGCATCCTCATCGTCAACTCGGCGAAGGAGGCTGGCTTGATTAGAGGGGCCATGTCCGGGACTGGGCTCCGTCAGGCTGGTATTGGGAGGTGCTACCTTCCAAGGGGCGTAGGTTGGTGAAGACCCAGCCCTTCATTGACCCGATCCTTGTTTGGTGGCGGCCGCGTGGGCCAGTGACGGTGTCGAGGCTTCCGGACACCGCGGAGGTGGTACGTCACCGTGTTAGCGAGGAGGACGAGCACGTCCGTCGCTACATGGTTGCGTTGGACGGCAAGTTCGACAATACCTGGCAGGTTCTTCAGGGATCTCACTTGAGGTATGATCCTGTGATGGTTCCTTCTCTTTGGGTGTCCACCGCCCGCGCCGATACCCGTCGGGCGTTACGGTTCTAGCTAGCTGTATTAGCGATGCTATATGTATGATAGTATTCGAGGTGTATTAGTGATAATATTCGATGATGTACGGACGCAAGAGATGATGTAGTTTTGCTTATAATTGAAAGCATGCTAATTTGAATACTACTTTATTTTATGATTTGGTTTTTCTTACTGAATGCTCAAATTGGAAAATACTCCCACTTTGAATGCTAAAATTGCAGAGCACTATGCAAAGCATATGCATTTGATTAGTTGATAGCTTATAGGGTTTTGGTTTTTGGAGAAATCTAGGAGCCCCTCCATCATCCCCGCCGTCGTCCCCGTCACCGACCCCCCTCCGACCTCGAGGTGAGACCAGCCAAATCTCCATGTCAATATGAATCCTATAAGATATTTGTAAATGTTTTTGCTCATATATTCAACCATTGAAATGTAATGGCCATCAAGTTTGAATGCTCATATGATGTAGATAAAAACATGTATATTTCTGTCGAGTCTCCACCATATATGAGAGGACAAAGAATCCCGACTGTTGTCGTGGGGGTAGCTTCTCCTTCGTTCCCGTGTGCTATACAATTTGGTGTAATGCACTCAGGAACAAAAGGAGGAGCTACCATCACTGACGGTCACAATGTTAGAGATGAATAATAATAATCTAATTTAGGTTTTTTAGTACATATATTTAATTGTAAGTTTAATATTTGAATTATGAACATAGCAAATGTCGTACTCGGACGACGAAAGTCTCCCGGGGGAGTGCGATTGGTGCCACGACGATCGAGGTCTGTGTGACAGGCCTCACCTAGACGAAGATCGACGCTTCAACATTAAGCTGGACGAGACCTTCGATGTTGAAATGGTACGCAACGACAACAAGTGTTTTTTCATAATTAAGCACGACTTCAGCTATTTCAACGTGTAATTTTCATCTTTTACAATTCTACTAGCTTATCCCATGCCATGCAAGACGCTATGTCTTGGAGAGGATGGGTTTTGAAGACAACGAAAGTTTGGAAACAAAGAAAATTCACCTACGCACCCATCATGGTGCGGATTTTGAAGTAGAGATGTACAATTCTGAGAGCATAACCCATTTTGGTTGCAAAAAATGGGAAGCACTTTGCAAGATGTATGGATTTCATGAGGATATGCTTGTCACCATGGATCTTGATGATCCTGAAATCGAGCAAAACAATATGGACATTTGGGTCCTTGCTGATACGCCTCCAATTCTACCACCATGTGAGTTTCTCAAACATAGTTATTAGCTAATCTATATTGTTCATTTCAAAATAGTTGACAACTTATTTCCATTGACATCTTATTTTCATTCTTCAAAGAATGTGCGGAAGATGGTAGACAGAACCTACTACACCGACGGCTCCGAATTAACTTATCAGGAGAAAAATCATCTGATCGCATTTTGTACTGATCTTGAGAATTACAATATCTACAATCAAACTCCTCAACATTATGGTCAATACGTGCCACTAGTGCATGTGTTGAACTACGCTAACTACTATGGAGATCCCCTGGTAAGATTTTTTACTATTACGACATCCGTGCATCTTTTGCATACTTCTAAAACCAGTACATCATTTGGTAACTATGAAGTTATTACTATGTTTTTCAACAGATAATCTCAGAGGATTGTGTGCCTCGTTTGATGTATCAAAAAGGTAGCCTTAATGTTTTGAACATACAGCCATGTCATCCTACGAATCTGAACTGTCCATACCAGATTTCTAAAAGAAGTGGAGACATGCTAATCAAAGAATGGAAAAAATGTATGGACAGTCGTAAGGAGGTTCTTGGAAGCAAAAGGAAGCAAAGCGCAAGAATTGGAGACAGGATGATCTCCATTCTCCATAATGGAGAGTCAGGGTCTATACTGTTTTATACTATTTTACCTTAAAGAGGGTATTTAGGTCCTACCTAATACTGATGATAATGTGCCTAGAACAACTAAGTAGGGTTGGGTCGATGACTATGAGGATGATGATCGTATGACTTGTGATCAATAACAAGTAGAAGTTGTATGATGATGATTAATAGGACTTATTATTATGATGATGCATGATGCGGGCATAAAGAGTTATTATATATCAGTGGGTGAAATGAACATGGATTGGATTGAAGTGAAGGCAACATGCATGTGGTGCATGTCGAAAGTAGTACTAATCCAAACTTGATCAAGTTAGGATTAGTATTACTTTCGACATGCACCACATGTTGCCTTCACTTTAATCTAAGCCATGTTTAGGCATAGCAGTAGCGTTGGTAAACCAAGCACGGAGATAAGAGAGGACACTTCTCTCTAGTAGCTAGCTAACACACCCTAAATTACCCCCTAAACCACACCCTTTCAGAAAAAAAACAAAAACCTCAGCTCCTGCCAGCTGCTGACGCATGGACGCCTATTTGTTCCCGGTTGGTGCCACCAACCGGGACCAAAGGCCCTCCTGCCTGGGCTCGCAGCACCGGCAATGTCGAGGCCCATCTATCCCGGTTCATGTAAGAACCGGGGCCTAAGGCTTTAGTAACGACCCTTTAGTCACGGTTCAAAAACAGGGACAAATGGGCCTTACGAACCGGGACAATAGACCCTTTTTCTACTAGTGTGAGCAAGTAGTTTTGCCGCTCGCGCCGCTCTAAATCGGGGGAGATGCGGAACCTGATTCTGTCATTTTCTTGAACGACCGCGCCATCGGGTCATAGGCGTACCTGGGTGTGTCGAAGGACTAAGTCCTAGAGTTCTTTATGTAGAACTTGGCGGTTTCTCCAGCACTTCTCGCGCTTGCATTGGTTATCCGTCGGAACGCCGCCAGCCCTTAGTGGCACTAGTGGCGTGGGGAGAAGTGGTGGTGCATGTCGTCACGCAGATTAGGAAGGCATGTCCATTGTTGCCTGTAGTTGTGAACGATCTCCCGCCCTGGGAGGAGAAGATGGTCGTGGTGGAAGCGTTAGTCGTGGGGGAGGGGGGGGGTCCCTTGGTCGCCACTGTTGAGTGGGTCGTGTGTTCCTTTCTTCCTCTTGGTGTCTTGACCATCGGTTCCAACGTGGGGGCATGTTGGGATGCCTCCGTTGTTGAAAGTGAAGGGTTGGTTTTGGTGGTCGTCGAGGTGCCAACGTGTGGCGCTCATGTTGAGGGCGATAACTCGGGGCTTGATGCCTGGTCCCACCTGCAACTTGTGTTGATGATATATTTGGTGCCGCTGGATCAAGTAGCTGCCTTTGGATATTGTTCATCTGCTCTTGGAGTTGGCAAAACTCTTGCCGCAGGTCTTCGTCACGTGGCGCTAGTGCTTCATGGCGAAGGACAGAAAACATGTTGTTGTTGGGCCCTGTTGTCGTCGACCTCTGAAGTGTGGAGGCACGGCGCCCATGCCCCCCGTCGAGTATCTTCAAGGTTGATGGAGACTATAGGGCCCGGTAGAACAGGCTCCTTGTGTGAATGCTGCTTCCAGAACTCCTTCATAATGGCCCGCCACAGCAGCTGCTTGATCTTGGTTGGCTCGTATGCCCGGTCGTCAGGGAACAAGTCGTACGGAGGGGCCTGGGTGCTCTGGTAAGTGAACACCTTGTCCACCAGGTCCCTTGCTCCGAGGAACCAATCCTCCTCCGGCACCGTGCTCTGAGCGATGCGGGATGTAATCTGTTGGTGAAGTAATCGTACCTTGCGATACTTCCTCCTGTAGTTCCGGAGAGGATGCGGGCTATCGGACAAACGTGCGTTCGCCATGAGTTTCTGCAAGTTCTGGGCAATGGCCTCCAAACCTTCAAGCAGCTCGACCTTGGTGCGTCGGGGTGCTGTTCGTGAAGGCTCCGACTGCGAAAATGGGGAAGGGGTGTGATGTGACGCCGCTCTTGCCAGCCTGTTGGCGGCCTTAGCGCGAAGGCGTTGAGCCGCCTCCACGTCTCCTTTCATATCCGCCCTTGTTGACTCCTTCAACAGGGCGCATGCCTCGAGCATTAGCTCGCGACGCTCCTTCTTCACCTTGGCGGCCTCCCACTTTTGCGTCTTCTTCGACTGCACAGTTTGGAACTGCGCATGATCTTGAGCTTCATGCCTGTAGACCTTGTCACTGAGCTTGATGACGATCATGGCTAGCATTGATCCAAACTAAATCACCGATGGCTCCGAGTTGCTTCCGTGCGAGAGTCCACCTGCAAGAAAAGGGATCTCGATCAACGGAAGTCCTCGCCAATGCCTTATCATGCAGGATGCTATGTGGATTGGGAGACGGGCGAAGACGATTCTGACGACCACAACAAAGAAAAGATGGGAGGAGAACCAAGGCCCACCGGGCATGCCAATTTGTTTGACACGAGAAAAATATCTTAGACTCCGCAAGTAGGGAAGGGGAGCGTATTTCTCTCTTGCAGCGGGAAAGGGAAATGTAAATATGCGGGTGTGCCAGTATACCGTAGTACACAAAGAAAAAGATATGGGAAACAAGTATTTCATTAATATCATTGGAGAAACAAAATTACAATATCCCGTAAAGACAACAAATGCGCTCCGTCGCCTACTAGTGGGGCCAGCCTGACTGTGGCGATTGCGGTCTCCTGGCTCCCGGGGCCTCGGAAGGCTCCCGGTTAATTACTCCCGCGGGTTGCTCCGCGGGATACCTCCGATTAAGTCGTGTGGTCGTCTTCGTCGCCTTCGCTTCGTGTTCTCCATGTATGATGATGGTGGTGTGTGTGGGCGACAGCAGAGCCCGTGTCCTCGTCGGTACACGCACCGCAAGTAGCGTGGCCTTAGCAGTGGCCGCGCCCACCCTCGCCATCGTGCCTCGTCGGTCTTGTTGGCATTGGAGTATTTGGTGTTGGGTAGCATGGGTCGTGCTCGGCTTAGACTTGTCGATGACCGGTTGCTTCATCGGGGTGTTGAAGGGGCTACGCCTCGCAGGAGTAATGCTTTTGAGAGATCGATGTCAGTGTAAAAGATGACGCACGCTCACATTGGCGTGGCCGAGGTGATTGGCGCCTCGTCTCAGCTAGTCGCCAAGTATTTGGCGGTCCGCCAAGGCAAAGGGGGCGGCCTCACAAGGCCGTGGAAAGGTGACATTGTAGAGGCCGCGTCGCCTTGGACTGGTGTTACGCCAAAGGGTGACCTGTACGCCGGCGACGCCGTGAACCTGTATGCCAAGGACCTGTGCACTGTGCCGTCTCGCCGTCTCATCCGGGAATCAAGACACCAAACATGTGCACTGCCATTGGAACGACATGGACATGTGCACCGGTGACCTGTTCGTTGTGACCTGTGCATCGTGACCTGTTCGCCGGGGACATGTAGACTGCCATGTTAGAGCAGCGTCGTGGCTAGCAGTTGGGCTGCGTCATTGGCGAGCTCCGGCAGCTCACCAGTCATCTCCAGCCAAGAACATGACACCTGAAAATAAAAGGCTCGGCGTAGACGATCTCCGGCGGTGTCGGTGCAGTTTGCTGTTTCGGTGTAGTCATCTCCGGCGGCGGCGATGATATCACACGAGCGTCATCTCCGGTGACCGGTACATACTCTCCGCGTAGCGCATGCATGCTAGAGAGGAGACAGAAGAAAATTGATGTATTAGATCAAAATCTCATCCTTCGGGAACGTGAGCTTGGTGTCCATGTTGCTGACGCCGATGGTCTCGCACGGCTGCGTTGGCCCGTCGATGCGATCTGGTCTTCTACTGGCTGCGTGGCCGCGTAGATGTGTGATGGATGGGTGTGGGCACTGGTGAATGAATGGATGTTGGAGGTGCGCGTGATGGATAGTTGCGTACGTAAGTTATGGTGGATGAAATGCAGCGTGATGGATGAATACGATCTGTGTGGGCGCTCGCGAATGGATGGACAGGCAGCCTTGCGGCGTGGGTTATCCCTCTCTGGCCGTGCGTGGATGTGCAAGGCAGCGGCGTCTACGCGTGCGTACTTCTCCGTGCCTCTCCCTCCCTGATGGTCGTGCTTTGTATCTATATATATATATATATAGGCAGCAGGGTGGCTGGATGGATGGCACGCGCAGCAAGGCCACGGCCGTTCGGCTGCTGCCGATTTTCTTGGACGGGATATGGACTGCAACTAATCCATCTACCTTTGCTGCTTATCCCTTCATTATTTTTCTTGGCACATACTTCTGCAAAAACAAAACCCTACATACATACCAAATATCTTCTCCGTGTAGTGCTTATCCTTTTCCTTTCTTTGGCTGCGTATATATGCGGATATTCGGAGATGTATAAATACACGCCGGCCAGGGTGCCGTTATACGGGTACTCAAAGTGAGTTATGTATATCTATAAGTTATCTCACGCGTGCATGGTATAGACGTGGATTTGGCCTTCCAAAGTGTAAGCCTGCATGTATGTAAGACTATACCACCGAGTATCTAGTGCAAGTATAAATTAGTTAGTAACGTGAGCAAAACTCAAAGTGCATGCATGCACGTACAGCCGAATCGAGGATTGCCTATTGCGTATATGTATGTGCATGTACACCCGGTCATAGATGTGTATAACTTGCACTTAAAAAGAAACTAAAATTAAACATAGATTTTTCTGAAAGCAGGAAGCGCAAAAACACGTCAAACAGTTCTGTCCATGCCGAGCCGCAATATTCTTCAGAGAAACTCGACGTTGGCGCACTTATATTATGCCAAACTGCATTTAGAAATGTACTGATTCTGTAGAACTTTGATCACATAACCAATACCATGCACAACACAATCGTTAGATTCATTCATGACAAAAGGACTTTTTTTGAACTGGGCCTTAACCCCTTTCCATTACATGCATAACGGAAATACATACTTCAGTGGCCAGCGACCCAAACAACAACCAACATAAGGAAGCTAGAAAGGGGTAAGGCGAGTTCAAAGCATCACTGGGAAACCCACCACGAGCACTCGTTATCGAGCAGCCCACTGTGAGGCGAAAACCCAGTGACACCGTTGATCACGCAAACCTCTAGGACCTAAACATAAAGGTAGTCTTCAAAAGAAACCCATAACAGTATAACACCACCACGCCCACAGGCTCACAAACGAGCAGATAGAACACTCGCGCAGGAGTGAGATAGCCTATTCTGGCAAAAGTAAACTCGAAGCATCGAATCGACGGAGGAGGATCAGTTCGCCGCTGACTTGGCTGGAGCCGCACAGATTCTCATCATCGTCGAAGCATTGGACCTGAGCATCTTGGCTCCGCGCTCCATGGTCTCCTGATCATCACCAGCCATCAAACCTGCCCAGTATGTCAGAAAACCACAAGCAGCATACACCACATTAAATGGGATCTTAAGAATTTTTTGTTCAAAAGTAGCCTGGTTACGGGTGTTCCAGCAGATTGCTGCCAAGCCAAAGGTGTAAAACTTAGCTCCATCAGGAAGGAATATGTAACACCAAGAGAAGTACTGCCAGATGTTGTTCGGACAGAGAGATGTACCCAACACACACCCGGCCGTCCTCCAGACCACCCGAGCAACAGGGCAGGTAAAGAAAAGATGTTGCGAAGTTTCAACATCTTTGCAGAACAAGCATCTAGGATTGCCTGCCCAATTACGCCTCATCATGACTTCTCGTGTCAAAACCGCGTCTTGGAACAATTGCCAAAGAAATACTTGGATTTTGAGGGGAATCTTAGCTTTCCAGATCCACCTGTAATCACATCCTGCCAGGGGTCTTTCCAAATAGGTGTAAACCGATTTGGTCGAGAACTTACCTTTTTTACCCAAAGTCCAGCTAATCTGATCAGCCTCATCAGATAAATGCCAGGAGTTAACCACCATAACCAGATCGTTCCACTGATCCGTAAGGGGAGGATGAAGATTTCTTCTAAAGAGATCATTACCCTCAAAGTTTTTAAATTCAGCGACAGTAATTTCCTGATAATTACAAATGCTGAATAAGGCCGGAAATTTATCACGCAAGGGGACATCAGCCCTGATGGGATCATTCCAAACTCTGGCTACATTCCCAGAGTTCAAAATCACTTCCCTACCTGCGAAATATATTTCCTTTACTTTCATTATAGCTTTCCAGATGGGGCAATCCCCAAGCTTACTTTTCACCGAGGGGACCGTATCATTTCAGAGGTACTTACCACGAATTACATCCTGCCAAAGGCCTTGTTGGGTTTCCAGTTTCCACCACCACTTGGTGAGGAGACTGATATTCTGTCTATGTAGATCTTTAACTCCCAAACCCATTTTGTTTTTAGATCTACAGATTCTAAACCACTTGACCAAGTGATATCTTCTACGACCATCAGTCTCTTGCCAAAAGAACTTTTTTCTATGTCTATCTAATTTTTCAATAATCTTCTTAGATAGCATAAACATAGACATGTAGTAGAAGATGATACTAGTAAGGGAAGAATTGAGTAAAGATAGTCTTCCCCCTAAAGACGCCGCATTACCAATCCAGGATTCACAACATTTGAGAAATTTATCATCCAAAAAGTTCCAGTCTAACGCACGGAGAGTGGAATAGCTCACAGGTACCCCTAGATATTTCATAGGGTTGTGGCCAATCTGGAAATTGAAGAGTTAAGAGTAGAAAGTTAGTGTGCCATCACCCCCCCCCTATGCATAAGATTTCACTCTTCAGGAAATTTATTTTAAGCCCTGACATGAGCTCAAATATATAAAGTAAGAGTTTCAGACTGACCACAGCTTCTTTGTCATGCTCAAAGCAAATAACAGTATCGTCTGCATATTCGAGTATAGCCACACCCCCATTGATCAAGTCCAGGGCCAGGCTTGTCAGCATTTTCTCTTTTGGTGCATTAAGAATCATTTAGGATAGGGCTTCCACAGCCATATTGAACAAAAAAGGCGAGTGCGGGTCCCCTTGCCGCACCCCTTTGCAGCTCTAGAAATAGGGACCTTTTTCATTATTCAACTTAATGTTAATAGTCCCATTATTTCTGGATCCAGCCACACCACACATGGCCAATACCTCTGCTTCTATGACACTCAAGAAGGAAATCCCAATTGATTTTATTGTAGGCTTTTTCGAAGTCAAGTTTCAACACCACACCAATTTTTTTTCTTTCGCTGCGTGTGATGAAGAATTTCATGTAGGGTCAAGATACCATCCATAACGTTTCTATGCTTTATGAAGGCATTTTGAGGCTTGCTGATGAGCATATCAGCAAAAATAGCCACTCTGTTGTCCAAAACATTGGTAATAAGTTTGTATGGACATCGCAAGAGGCAAATTGGTCTATATTGCTGGATTTTCTTAGCTCCATTCATTTTTGGGATAAGAGTTATCACCCCATAATTCAAACGAGCAACATCGAAAGTGTTGTCATGAAAAGCATGAAACAAGCACATAATATCTTTTTTCACAAACTCCCAGCAGTGTTTATAAAACTCAGCTGGTATGTTATCCGGGTCAGGGGCTCGGTTGCTCTTCATGCCGAAAAGAGTTTTTTTCTCTTCTTCTTTAGTAAATTTGCCAGTGAGTAGAATATTATTGTCGGTGTCAAAACCGGCGGATCTCGGGTAGGGGGTCCCGAACTGTGCGTCTAAGGCGGATGGTAACAGGAGGTGGGGGACACGATGTTTTACCCAAGTTTGGGCCCTCTTGATGGAGGTAAAACCCTACGTCCTGCTTGATTTATTCTTGATGATATGAGTATTACAAGAGTTGATATACCACGAGATCGGAGAGGCTAAACCCTAGAAGCTAGCCTATGGTCTGATTGTATATTGTCCTACGGACTAAAACCTTCTGGTTTATATAGACACCGGAGGGGGCTAGGGTTACACAAGGTCGGTTACAAAGGAGGAGATATACATATCCATATTGCCTAGCTTGCCTTCCACACCAAGTAGAGTCCCATCCGGACACGAGACGAAGTCTTCAATCTTGTATCTTCATAGTCCAACAGTCCGGCCAAAGGACGTAGTCCGGCTGTCCGGAGACACCCTAATCCAGGACTCCCTCAGTAGCCCCTGAACCAGGCTTCAATGACGATGAGTCCGGCGCAGTGTTGTCTTCGGCATTGCAAGGCGGGTTCCTCCTCTGAATACACCACGGAAGAATTTGAATACAAGGATAGTGTCCGACCCTGCAAAATAAGTTCCACGTACCACCGTAGAGAGAATAATATTTCCACAAATCTAATCTGCTGACACGTTTTGGCAACATGACATCATGCCATGGCCCGGAGATTATTCGATGTTTTTCTTTAACCAGCCCCGCACATAACGCGAGGCAGTTTCTTGACACGTCTTGTCAAAGCAAAGATCGTGTTCCCCTTATTACGAGATTCTCATCAATACGGGCGTGGGTAACCCAACCGTGCCATCAATTACAACACTTGGGGGATAAGCGAGTTTTACTAGGCTAGTGGGGAAGCATAGTTTCGGCCGCCCTTATAAAGGGATAAGGTTTAACCTTTTTCTACCCACGCCTTCTTCCTCCTTGCTTATCCATTCTTGCGCACTCGAGTTCCAACGCCCAAGTACACATCCTTCACCTAAACCTTCTCCAAACATGTCCGGAGCGGGAGGCAAGTGGATGGCTTCCTCCGTCACGGAGGGACACATCAAAAAGCTGCGCGGAGCCGGATACTTAGCCGCGAATATCGCGCATCGGCTGCCCGCTATGTGGCAGATCGTCCCTACCCGGGAACCTCACGAGAGGGTAGTCTTCCTCCACCACTTCCTCCGCGGACTAGGGTTTCCCCTCCATCCATTCGTCCGCGGTCTTATGTTCTATTACGGGCTGGACTTTCATGATCTGGCCCCGAACTTCATCCCCAACATTTCGGCGTTCATCGTCGTGTGTGAGGCTTTCCTCCGCATCCGGCCCCACTTCGGCCTGTGGCTGAAGACCTTCAATATCAAGCCGAAGGTGGTGGGAGGCCAACAAGCGGAATGCGGCGGAGCCATGGTGGGCAACATGCCCAATGTTATATGGCTTGAAGGCTCCTTCGTGGAGACCATAAAAGGGTGGCAATCGGCGTGGTTCTACATCACCGAGCCGCGTGACACAAACTGGGTGGTGGCCCCCCGAGTTTCGATCCGGAATCCCTACGCGGCTCACCTCCTGGAAAGAGAAGGGCCTATCCTGGGCTTCATCGGTGATGCTGGACGGACTCCAGAAATGTATCCGGAATATGGCAAGAAAGAAGCTCAAGCTCGTCAACATAGTCCAGGTCATGCTCTTCCGCTGGATCCTCCCGTGCCAACAACGGGATTTCAATTTATGGGAGTTCGACCCGGCCCGGCACCAGACTCTAAGCGAGCTCTTCGACATGACGCACAAAGATGTCTGGAGGGTGCTGTTCAAGGGCGCCGAGGTCCCTCCCTCTCTCACCGAGGACCGTGGGCTAAGCGCGAAGCGCCCTGCGAATCCGGTAAGTTTTGTACATCTGGTAGGATTTCTACTTCCCATAGCTTAACCACGTGCGGGGTCTGAGCTCCCATGCCTTTGACAGGACTGGTTGGGGGCATCGGAGAAGATCAACTGTCCGACCCCTCTGCCCGAAGACAATGTGGATGCTCTCCTGACGGAGATGCTGACTCCGGATCCTTACAAGGTGCCAGAGAAGACCAAGAAGAAGGCCAAGGGAACCCGAAAGAGTTCCTGGTGCCAAGTGGTATCGGACTCATCGTCCGATGACTGTGCGATGCACTCCTCCCATGAAGACGAGGAGGAAGATGAAGATGCTCCCCCTCCAGCCGGGGGAGACATCAAAAGGAAGGCCGCCCCAACCGGGGGGGGGGGGGCGAAGGGTCCAAGAAGGGAAGGACTCTCCTTCCGGACTGCTCCACCACCGTCGCCGAAGACGAAGACGAGTGGCTGCTCAGGGCCCAAGCCCCTGGCGAAGTCGTAAGTATTCAGATAACAGAGTAACTCATAGAATACCTTTGTTGCACTGCTTCTCCTAACGCCAAATATGATTATGCAGACCGCCCCAAGCCCGTATCAACGTATCTTTGTCGGACGGCTCCTTGGACTCGTCGGATATGGATAGTGATCCACTTCCGACCGCCACCTCCCCTTGCCCTACGTACAAAGCCAAGGTATTGTCTCAAGAGGCACCGGGTCGAGGGGAGACAATCCCGGAGGCGCCTCAAGGCGACCTTCGGGAGCAGAGGGAGTAATTGATGACTCCGGGAGCAGAGGGAGTAAGGCTCCCGAGGGCTCCGAGCTCGTCCCTCAGCCGAACACCGCGCCGGAACCTTTAGTGGTTCTGGACTCAGGCAGGCGGCCTCCTTCCAAAAGGGGCAAGACGCCTGTGCCGGTGACCTCTGTCCATCCAGAGGCACCGGACAACCTGCTGGGAGCGCTTCGCGGCGCTTCCATCGACGAAGAGCACCGCACTATTATGAGTGCGGTGATCCAGAAGGTTCAGTCCACCAAGAGCGGACTGACTGAAGCCTGTGCCAGCCTTCTAACAGGCTTTGAGGTAAGTATTTGAAATATAGGAAAAATATTACCGCATAGACAGTAGCCCCTGATGCTCTGTTTGGTGTTCACAAAGAAAAGACGAATAGAGGATCAAGTAATATCTGCAGGAGTCTAATACTAGTATGTTTGTATGCGTATGCAGGCTTCGCTGCTGACCTCTGCCGCACTGACTGTGGAGGTCGCCGCACTGAAGCAGGACCTTGAGGGGTCCGAGAAAGAGATCGGCCTTGCTAAGAGGCAGCTCAAGGAGAACAAAGGTAAGTAATACCTAGTCTATAGATATGTATATGTACAAAAAGGATGCGATTGCAAAATGACAGGATCATTTTTAATTTGCCAGGGGCCATGACCGAAGTGGCAACCCTGAAGCAAGCGCTATCCGAGGCCAAAAACAAAGCGGCCCCGGAGCGCACCGAGCAGGAAAAACAAGAGGCACGGGTGGGCGAGGTGCAGCAAGAGCTCCATGCTCCCGTGACGAAGCACGAGGCGTTGGAGCTTGACTTGAAGACATGAGAGTCCGAGCTTGCGATGAAGAGTGCCAAGGCTGAAGCCCAAAAGGCCCTCCAGGAGATTAATGCGATGAAGAAGATAGCGGCGGGTAAGGCATTCAATAAGCAAAGCAAGCATGTGAAAGTAAATTACTTGTTACTTACCCGAGTCCGGAGCTCTCTAGGAGCATTCCCAGATTTTCCCCGCAGCGTGTCGGATGCCGCACAGTTTTACCAGGCCGAGGAGGAAAGCTCAACGGAGAAGCTGCTCTAGTCTCAGTATACTGGGACCGAACACCCGATGCCTCTGAGCGACCAGCTGAAGCAACTGGTCGAGCTGCACAAGGCGGCCGAACAGGCCATGAAGTGCTTTATAGTCCGGATGTGGCCTGGCGACTCCCTTCCCAACAGCTACTTCGGCCTGGTGAGGCAGCTTGCGAATGCCTGCCCACGGCTGGAAGTCATCAAGTGGTCCATCTGCATCGAAGGTGCACGCCGGGCTTTCGCCCGTGCGAAGGTGCACTCGGCCAAGATGGACGCCGTGAAGCTGGTGAAGGAAGGGCCGCCGCAGGGCAAGGAGCATCGCCACCCCGAGATGTACTATGAGGGTGTCCTGAAGGGTGCCCGTCTTGTAGCGGACGAGTGTGCGAAAGATGTAATATTTGAATAAACTTGCTCGTCTAATCCTGTATTATGAAAACTTGTTCATATGCGCTATGCAATGCTTGTTTGAATATAAAATTTTACCTTCTGTTCGGCTGTTTATCAAATCTGAGAGATGGCTTGTCGTCGGCTTCTGCCCCCACGCCACGAGTGCTGGGGTGTTCGGGATAAACCTGAGCACTCTTGTTCCCATTTTTGGGTCCTTCGAGGGATGTGCTCAGCACAACGAACAAAGCAATCAGACTATAATGCGTTATCACTCTCACTTAGCCATAGAATTCTATAATTTTAAATTTCGGCGAAGCCCCTAGTATTCGGAAGGCTGAATTCGGGGCGCTATACATGCCTTAAGCCGGACAGAGCCGACTCCTCGCTCTAAGCGGCATAAGTCTTTAGGGACTTGAAACCTCTCGAACAGCGACCAATCTCTCGCCTTATCATGACAGTCAGTTTTAGCTTTCTCTACCGAGGTGCTTAGCCCAGCAGAACCGGGGCACAATCGTAGTAGTTCTCCCAGTGCTACGTTAGCCGATATAGCGGAACGTAAGGTACCAAAACATGGGAGCCGGGCAAACCCAACTATTAACCCAAGACATGATTCGGACTTCTCATGCCGTATTATGGGGTATGCTTAAGCTGTTGGGGAACGTAGTAATTTCAAAATTTTCCTACGCACACACAAGATCATGGTGATGCATAGCAACGAGAGGGGAGAGTGTGATCTACGTACCCTCGTAGACCGATAGCGGAAGCGTTATGACAACGCGGTTGATGTAGTCGTACGTCTTCATGGCCCGACCGATCAAGCACCGAAACTACGGCACCTCCGAGTTTTAGCACACGTTCAGCTCGATGACGATCCCCGGACTCCGATCCAGCAAAGTGTCGGGGAAGAGTTCCATCAGCACGACGGCGTGGTGACGAACTTGATGTTCTACCATCGCAGGGCTTCGCCTAAGCACCGCTACAATATTATCGAGGAGTATGGTGGAAGGGGGCACCGCACACGGCTAAGAAAACGATCACGTGGATCAACTTGTGTCTAGGTGTGCCCCCTGCCCCCGTATATAAAGGAGCAAGGGGAGGAGGACGGCCGTCCCTAGGGCGCGCCAAGGAGGAGGAGTCCTCCTCCTAGTAGGAGTAGGACTCCCCTCTTTCCTACTCCTACTAGGAGGGGGAAAGGAAGGGGGAGAGGGAGAAGGAAAGGGGGGCGCCGCCCCCCTCTCCTAGTCCAATTCAGACCAGAGGGGGAGGGGGCGCGCGGCCCACCCTGGCTGCCCCTCTTTCTCTCCACTAGGGCCCATAAGGCCCATTACTTCTCCCGGGGGGTTGCGGTAACCCTCCGGCACTCCGGTTTTCTCCGAAATCATCCGGAACACTTCCGGTGTCCGAATATAGCCGTCCAATATATCAATCTTTATGTCTCGACCATTTCGAGACTCCTCATCATGTCCGTGATCACATCCGGGACTCCGAACTGACTTCGGTACATCAAAACTCATAAACTCATAATATAACTGTCATCAAAACCTTAAGCGTGCGGACCCTACGGGTTCGAGAACAATGTAGACATGACCGAGACATGTCTCCAGTCAATAACCAATAGCGGAACCTGGATGCTCATACTGGCTCCCACATATTCTACGAAGATCTTTATCGGTCAGACCGCATAACAACATACGTTGTTCCCTTTGTCATCGGTATGTTACTTGCCTAAGAATCGATCGTCGGTATCTCAATACCTAGTTCAATCTCGTTACCGGCAAGTCTCTTTACTCGTTTCGTACTGCAGCATCTCGCAACTAACTCATTAGTTGCAATGCTTGCAAGGCTTATGTGATGTGCATTACCGAGAGGGCCCAGAGATACCTCTCCGACAATCGGAGTGACAAATCCTAATCTTGAAATACGCCAACCGAACATTTACCTTTGGAGACACCTGTAGAGCTCCTTTATAATCACCCAGTTACGTTGTGACTTTTGGTAGCACACAAAGTGTTCCTCCGGCAAACGGGAGTTGCATAATCTCATAGTTATAGGAACATATATAAGTCATGAAGAAAGCAATAGCAACATACTAAACGATCGGGTGCTAAGCTAATGGAATGGGTCATGTAAATCATATCATTCTCCTAATAATGTGATCCCCACTGGTAGAAAAAGGGCCTATAGTCCCGGTTCGTAAGGGCCTTTAGTCCCGGTTCCGGAACCGGGACTAAAGTGTCGGCACTAATACCTCCCCCCTTTAGTCCCGGTTCAATCCAGAACCGGGACTAAAGGCCCTCCACGTGGGCAGTGCGCAGAGCCCAGTCAGGAGACCCTTTGGTCCCAGTTGGTGGCACCAACCGGGACCAATAGGCATCCACGCGTCAGCACTTCTGTGGCTGGGGTTTTTGTTTTTTTTTGAAAGGGGGGGGTTGGGGGTTTTGCGGGGTTAATTTAGGTGTTTCATATATTGTGTTAGCTAGTTATAATTAATATAGAGAAGTGTCCTCTCTTATATCCGTGCTTGGTCGACGCTACGTACTATACATACGTATATAGAGAGGACCAGACACGCTAGCAAGCTAGTAAGCAAACGAAGGAAACAGAAGATCGTCATGAACATGTATGCATATATACAGAGAGAAGTGATATCGACCACCTCTCCTTCTCCGAGAGATTGGTCGAACAACAAGTTCTCGTATATCTATCTGACACTACCGGCTACATATATACAATAATTATCTCTTACAAATATAATCATACGGACTCAGGGTCCACATAGAATTCTCCGTCTTCAGGGATCACGTGGTCAATAAAGAATGCCGCCAATTCCTCTTGAATTGCTCGCATGCGAGCTGGTGCTAGGAGTTCATCCCGCTTCCGAAACATCTAATTTGAAGAAGGGGGTCAATACATATATATATATATATATAAATGAATGAAACTCAACACAAATGATGGTAATAAAATAAAATTGTGAATGTTGTTATTTACGTACTTCATATTGTTCGTTAGAGTACCCGCCCCGCTCACAGGTCGTGTGGCGGATGGACTCGCAGATGTAGTATCCACAGAAATCATTCCCTTGTTCCTGCCACAACCACTTTACCAGAAATAGAGGTTAATCAAACTGATAAGCAAGAATGCTAAATGGTATTGATGAAACTAGCACTTGAATCACAAGGAGATGCGCGGAACATGCTACTATAGTACTTACTTTCGGGTGTCTAAATTCCAGCTCCTTCGGCAGTCCCGGAACTGTTTTGGTGAATTTTCTCCAAACCCTGCTGGATAAAGAAAACAATTACTTGATATCAGGAAATGAACAAAGTTGCTGATATGGTGGATAATGATCGATTTAACTTACTTCTTGAGGATTTCAGTCATGTCCGCATACTCCTTGGGATCTTTTCGTTTAGAGTCCAAGACGGTTACTACTCCCTGCTCAAGCTTAATCTCTAGGAGAATATAGTGGTAACTGCACACACATGCATAACTCATCAATTACATTACTATAACCTTGACTAATATATAAGGGAAACCGAATACGCACAAGACAGTAACACTCACCTGAAGTTGTAAGGAAAGAGTATTATATCTTTGTTTTGATTTATTACGAACGATCGTAGCAAGCTGGCCTCGGTAGCTGTGGCATGAAGTTTAACCTGAGTTGCATCTATGAGATATGTGTTAATGAACCCAATATCACCGACTTGTCTTTTCTTCAATTCGACGATCTTCAATCTGCATAATATAGTGAGGATGATTATAAATACATGCAATGAAAGAGCTAAGCTATATAGAGAAACTTAATGACAGAAGTAGTACTACTTACAGACAGTAGCAGGAGACCGTTGTTTTATCGAGGGCCAATTGATTGAAAAACTGATAGAACTCCTCAAATGGAACAGGCAACAGATCAATTCCAACGAGGTCATGCTCCGGTTTAACTCTCGCATACAAAGTACTCCTCCCCCCAGAGTCTCTGCAGATTTTCAAGTACCAATCATGCAATCTTCGCATCATCGTTGATAGAGATCTTTCATCTTTGACGAGAGGCTTCCCGTACTCGTATCTTTGTATCTGCACGTCCATGGGTTCATAATGTACTTCGTCGGGCAGGTAATCTGCAAGATTGCTATAACCGGGCACCATCCTCGGATCATTATCGACGTTGTGGCTAGGCACCTTGAGCGGGGGGCACGATTGCTTCGCTTGTTCACCGAGCTGGGCAATTTGTTTCCCAGCTCGTCGTTCTTTCAGCCTTTGATCACTGACAGTACTTCCCGACCACTCCGCTTCGGCAAATTCTTTTCCAATAATGCGGTCATAGTTTCCTTTCGGCGGATGAGACTTCGGTGGTTTTGTCAGGGCAGCCAGAGTGCGCTTCACTTTCACCCGATCTACCTTCTCCTCCGGAGGTGGATGTTTCTTTGCTTTCACCCCTTCAAAGAATTTCTTCACTTCTTCTCGCGCGATCTCGGTGTTCTCCTCCTGGGTCCTCTCGTATGGTAACTTCTCTGGAGTCTTCAGAGAAGGACCGAATCTGTATGTCCTCCCGCCTCTGGTTGTACTGCTAGACACCGACCGAGAAGACGTAGCGGTTCTCTTCTTTACTTGCTTAAGCGGCGGAGGAGAAGGACTACGATGCGCCGGAGCAGCTGGAGCGGCGGCAGGTCTCTTCCGCCCTTGCTGACGAGGCGGAGAAGGAGGAGGCTGGCTGCTCGGGCGCGTCGGCGCAGGAGGAGAAGGAGGCGGAGTGCCGCCACGCGCCGGAGAAGGAGCCGGCCGAGGGCCCTGATCGTCACTCGCCGGAGGAGGAGGCGGTGGAGGCGGAGTGCCCTGACTCGCCGGAGGAGGAGGAGGAGGCGGAGGCGTCCAGTTCGGAAGGTTGATGAGCTCCTTCCGCCATAGGCATGGAGTCTTCAAAGCAGACCCCAGCCGAGTCTCCCCTTCACCGGTAGGGTGGTCAAGCTGGAGGTCCTCAAATCCCTCCGTTATCTCATCCACCATCACCCTAGCATATCCTTCTGGATTCGGTCGGCAGTGAAAAGTTGCGTCGGGTTCAGTAGGATAAACAGAGCCAACAGCCGCCTTGACCTTCAAATTCATCCATTGCGTCATAAGGTGGCAATTTTGAGACTCCGTGATAGCATCCACGGGATAGCTAGCAGGAGCCGTCAAGGCATGCTCTGGGTGAAGCAGCTCGGTGGAAGCCACGCTGCTTCTGCGCTGAGATGGCGGGGTAGCTTCGGGGGAGGCTTCGGCAGTACGTTTGCTGCGATTTGCTTCTCGTTCCTCTATCGCGTCCACCCTTGCTTGCAGCGCCTGCATTTGGGTCTGCTGCACTTTTTTCCTCCTCTCATGGGATTTGTAAGCCGCCTGCGTCCGGAAACCCAACCTTCCACGGAACTGAGCCTGGCGTGCCTCGTGTCCGTCCAGGGTGCTCAGGATTCCCGAGGGCCATTGTGAGCTCGTCGTTCTCTCTGTCTGGAAAGAACGTCCCTTCCTGCACTGCTTCGATATACTGCTTAAGCTTACTGACTGGTATGTCCATTTGATCGTTCGTCCAAATGCACTTCCCTGTTTCAGGGTCCAGGGTTCCGCCAGCCCCGAAGAACCAAGTCTGGCAACGGTCTGGCCAGTTATTTGTCTCTGGTTCGATCCCTTTATGAACCAGATCATTCTCACTCTTGGACCACTCAGGCCGGGCTACGAGGTAGCCACCTGACCCCGTGCGATGGTGAAGCTTCTTCTTCGCAGCATTTTGCTTGTTTGTCGCCGACATCTTCTTACTCTTTTCTGATGTCTTGTGGGCCACAAATGCGGGCCAGTGATCTCTGATCTTCTCATATCTGCCCTTGAATTCTGGTGTCTCATTATTTTCGACAAACTTATTCAGCTCTTTCTTCCACCTCCTGAATAGTTCTTCCATCCTCTTCAGAGCAAAAGACTTGATTAATTTCTCTTTAACTGTGTTCTCTGGATTATCCTCAGGCGGTAGGGTGAAATTTGACTTCAGCTCAGTCCAAAGATCATTTTTCTGCATATCATTGACATAAGACACCTCAGGGTCTTCTGTAGCCGGCTTAAACCATTGCTGGATGCTTATCGGGATCTTGTCCCTAACCAGAACCCCGCACTGAGCAACAAATGCGCTCTTTGTCCGGAGGGGTTCAATAGGTTGGCCGTCAGGCGCGATTGCTATGATCTCAAACTTTTCATCCGAGCTCAACTTTTTCTTCGGGCCTCGTCTCTTTACCGAAGTTGTGCTCGATTCGAAGGGCTAGAAAAAAGAACAAAGACTTAATTAATATGTGTACATACCAAAACAATGAATGCATCAATCAGCTAGTCAGCATAGGCTTAACTAATATATATACCTGGCCGGACTCGGTTCGGTCACCGGAGCCGTCATCACGGTCTCCTTCTTGCACCGGCATTGGGTCACCAGAGCCGTCCTCATGTTCTTCTTCTTGCACCGGCATTAGGTCACCGTAGCCAGCTTGTTCACCCTCTCCTTCCAGACCATCGGTTTCGTTGAGAAACAACGAGATGGCATCACTTCCTTCTGCGATTATGTCCCTCAACAACGCTTCTTTTGTTGCTTCATCTAGGGCGGTGTCCATAGTTTCTACAAATATTTACAACATGGCAATTATTATTCAAACATGACAGATGGATATATTAGTGCCAAACGTAGAACTAGCTACCTAATCATAGTAAGCTATCGGGAGGGGGTATATATCGACAACGACGACACTTCATCATGTTCGAGAGGATCGCCGAGGGGTCGGGAGGTTGCCTAGTGTCAAAGGATTCAACAAAACCATGTCTTCATCATTAGGCGAAAGTAACATGTGCATGATGGTACGAAGCTCTTCAAAGTTGTTCTGGAACGGAGTCCCAGATAGGATAATTCGCTTTTTGGTAAAAAGTTCAGCAAGAGCCTTCCGAATATCGCTATTTGGAAGGCCTTTGCTGAATTCGTACCAAAAAGCGAATTATTCTATCCGGGACTCCATTCCAGAATAACTTTGCAGAACTTCGTACCAACATGCCCTGGTTACTTCCGGCTATTGATGAAGGCATGGATTTCTTGAATACTTTGACACTAGGAAACCTCTCTCGACCCCTCGGCGATCCTCGACCCCTCGAACCCTCGACGACCCTGGAACCCTCGACCCCTAGACGACTCTCTTCTTCCTCTCATGTTCGAGAGGATCGCCGAGGGGTTGGGAGGTTGCCTAGTGTCAAAGGATTCAACAAAACCATGTCTTCATCATTAGGCGAAAGTAACATGTGCATGATGGTACGAAGCTCTTCAAAGTTGTTCTAGAACGGAGTCCCAGATAGGATAATTCGCTTTTTGGTACAAAGTTCGGCAAGAGCCTTCTGAATATCGCTATTTGGAAGGCCTTTGCTGAATTCATACCAAAAAGCGGATTATTCTATCCGGGACTCCATTCCAGAATAACTTTGCAGAACATCGTACCAACATGCCCTGGTTACTTCCAGCTAATGATGAAGGCATGGATTTCTTCAATACTTTGACACTAGGAAACCTCTCTCTACTTCCGGCTAATAAGAAGAAGAAGAAGAAGAAGAAGAAAAGAAGAAAAAAAGAGGAGAAGAAGAAAGGAATAGTGGAGAAGAAAAGAAAATAGAATATATTCTATTTTCTCTTCTTCTCCACTATTCCTTTCTTCTTCTCCTCTTCTTTTTCTTCTTTTTTCTTCTTCTTATTTATTTCTCCTCTTCTTTTCGGTAGAGGAAACCCTAAATAGCTAGCAAGTATCGTGGGTGTGAGATACATGTGGCCTTCGGTGTCGGACACTACATCCACGTCCCACAAGTGACGTGGGCGTCGAAGCCCGCGCCACTTGTGGGATGTGGGTGTAGTGTCCGATACTGACGGTACATGTATCTCACACCGACGATACTTTCTATTTAGGGTTTCTCCTCTACCGCTCCTCGACCTCTCGATGACCCTCGTTCCCGATAAAATAAAGAGGAAGAAGAAAAAAGAAGAAAAGAAAGAATAGAGGAGAAGACTTCCTCTTCTTCCTCTCCTCTTCTTCTCCCTCTTCTTCCCCTTCTTTTTTCTTCTTCTTATTTATTTCTCCTCTTCTTCCTCTCCTCTTCTTCTTCTTATTTAGTTCTCTCGACCCCTCATCCCTCTCTCGACCCCTCGATGACCCTCGTCCCTAATAACATATTTTTTCTCCCCTCGACACCTCTCGACCTCTCATCCCACTCTCGACCCCTCATCATCATCTATCAGCCCCCTCGTTTTCTTTGGCATATATCCATGAACAAAATAGAGGAGAAGATAGAAGAAAAAAAAGAAGCCTTCCTCTTCTTATTTTCCTTTTTCCACTCCTTCCTTTTCTTCTTCTTCTTCTTCTTCTTCCTTCTTCCTCTTTTCTTCCTTTTCCTTATTTTACTTTTTCCTCTACACTAAACTAAAATCGATATCTACTAATTCACAACCTAAATAAAAAAATGAATACATATATGAAAAAAAACATCATATAAAAAAAACATTTTTGACATATTTAGCATATTCTGATCCATAGTTCAAAATTTTCAAATTTCATTCAAATGAAATTTGAATCGGATTCAAATAACTTGTTGAAAACCTATTCTAAACCTCTCCAAAAATTCTGAAATTTTTGCCATCGCCTTTGTCTTGCATCAGTACCTCACCACAAATTTTTTTTAAAAATTCCAAAAATGCCCAAAGCCATCTAGCATTTCATCAAACACCTTCTATATGGACAAAAAAATTCCTCCTATTCCAAAAAATTTAGAAAAGTGGACAGCGCGTTGCTGCTGCTCCACTTCTCCTCTCCTCTACTTCTCCTCGGGCGCTCAGGGCCGGCGGAGCAGGGGCGGAGCAAGGGCGCAGGGGCGGAGCCGGGGCGCTCGGGCGGCGGCGACCATGGAGCAGGCGCGGAGCAAGGGCGCTCGGGCGCAAGAGTGGCACTCGAGAGGGGGGCTCACTTTGAGGGGGGCGGCGACGGCTAGAGTCCGGCGACGAGGACGGCGGGCTCGGGGCGGCACGCGGTGACGGGGAGGGTAGCCGGGGCGGCGGGCGTCGGGCAAGGGGCCGGCGCGGGCGACGGCGAGGGCGGGACGGGGCGATGCGCGTCGGGGCAGGGACGAGGGCGACGGCGACGGGGGCGGGCCGGGGCGGCGCGCGTCGCGGGCTACGGCGACGATGGGCGCGGGCGATGGCGACGATGGCGTCGGGGCAGCCTGGCGGCGTCAGGGGCGGCAACTGCAAGATGAGAATGAAAAATTCCAAAGTGTGGCCTTATATAGAAGAGGCTTTAGTCTCGGTTCGTGGCAGCAACCGGGACTAAAGGTGGGCATTAGTCCCGGTTGGTGCCACGAACCGGGACCAATGGCCTCTTTTCGGCAGCCCAAAGGGCGGGAAGCGAAGCCCATTGGTCCCGGTTGGTGGCACCAACCAGGACTAAAGGGGGGCAATGGTCACGGCTGGTGCCACCAACCGGGACCAATGCCACCTTTAGTCCCGGTTGGTGCCACCAACCGGGACCAATACCCTTGTGCTGCCCCGCGCCCATAAGTTTAGTCCCACATCGCTAGTTGACATCGCCCAACACCAGTTTATAAGCTCTGCTGCCTCCTCCCTCTCGAACTCCTCTGAACTGCAGGCCTATGGGCTTAATTTGACACTGCTTTGCCTGTGGGCCTATTGGGCCTTCTGCGGGCCTGAATCCTGGCCCATGTAGGGTTTCTAGTCGTATTCACGCCGTGGAGGCCCAGTAGGTGGCATTTTTTTTGTTTTTTCTTTTTTATTTCTACATTTTTTTGGTTTATTATTTTTTTATTTCTACTTAAAACTAAATACTTACAGTTTTTTAGTGATTTCTTTTTGCTTTTAGGTCACAAAAATTATAAACTTTCTGTTAGTGCCATTAGTTTTAAATTTTAAATAGTTTAAATTTGAATTTTTAAAAATTTGTGTGAATCACTAGTTTATGAATAACTATACTATAAAATTAGAATTTTTTTTCTATTTATTTTTTATTTCTACTTAAAACTAAATACTTACAGTTTTTTAGTGATTTCTTTTTGCTTTTAGGTCACAAAATTATAAAGTTTCTGTTAGTGCCATTAGTTTTAAATTTTAAATTGTTTAAATTTGAATTTTTAAAAATTTGTGTGAATCACTAGTTTATGAATAACTTTACTATAAAATTAGAATTTTTTTCTTCTTTGCTATTTATTTTTTATTTATACTTACAATTAAATACTTATAGTTTGATTTTAGGTCACACAAATTATATTCTTTTTGCTATTGAAGAATATTATAGTTTTATTTTAGTTGATCATAACATAATATTTTAATTGATTGTTTTTATTTTCATAAAAGTTTTGTAGTTCATTCTGTTTGCTATTAATTCATTTTTGAGCTAAATGACTCTGAAATTGGAAAGCATTTCAAAATGAACTCTGAAAAGGTTGAAAGTTGGCTTGGTCTCATCATTTCACCCACATAGCATGTTCCAAAAAGTAGAGAGGGTTACGACAAAAACTTGATGCACTTCGTGTACAAAATGGACAATCACTTTCGAAGTATCAAAGTTTCGAACCATAAGACATGAAAGCCTTTCAAATGAACTCTGAAAAAGTTGAAAGTTGGGATGGTATCATAATTTCACCCACATAGCATTTGCTTATTGCGGGAGAAAGTCTTCACTTTTTCTTCGCTTGTGTCATTTGCTTATTGCGCTGTAACCATGGATAATCTTCATTGTTTATCAGGATGCTTGGGTCAGCCTTGACATTGAAGGGAGGAATTTCATGAAACTTTTCATAATCTTCAGACATGTCTGTCTTGCCGTCCACTCCCAGGATGTCCCTTTTTCCTGAAAGAACTATGTGGCGCTTTGGCTCATCGTATGATGTATTCGCTTCCTTATCTTTTCTTTTTCTCGGTTTGATAACCTGTGCCACATCATTGGCTAGGACGAACGGTTCATCAGTGTACCCAAGATTTTTCAGATCCACTGTTGTCATTCCGTACTGTGGGTCTACCTGTACCCCGCCGCCTAACAGATTGACCCATTTGCACTTAAACAAAGGGACCTTAAAATCAGGTCCGTAGTCAAGTTCCCGTATGTCCACTATGTAACCATAATATGTGTCCTTTCCGCTCTCGGTTGCTGCATCAAAGCGGACACCGCTGTTTTGGTTGGTGCTCTTTTGATCTTGGGCGATCGTGTAAAATGTATTCCCATTTATCTCGTATCCTTTGTAAGTCAATACAGTCAAAGATGGTCCCCTGGACAACAAGTACAACTCATCACAAACAGTGTTGTCACCTCTGAGACGTGTTTCCAACCAACTGCTGAAAGTCCTGATGTGTTCACATGTAATCCAGTCGTCGCACTGCTCCGGGTGTTTGGAGCGCAGACTGTTCTTGTGTTCATCGACATACGGGGTCACCAAGGTAGAGTTCTGTAGAACTGTGTAGTGTGCTTGAGACCAAGAATATCCGTCCCTGCATATTATTGAGTCTCTTCCAAGAGTGCCTTTTCCAGTCAGTCTCCCCTCATACCGCGATTTAGGGAGACCTATCTTGTTAAGGCCAGGAATGAAGTCAACACAAAACCCGATAACATCCTCTGTTTGATGGCCCATGGAGATGCTTCCTTCTAGCCTAGCGCGGTTACGGACATATTTCTTTAGGACTCCCATGAACCTCTCAAAGGGGAACATATTGTGTAGAAGTACGGGCCCCAGGATGACAATCTCGTCGACTAGATGAACTAGGACGTGCGTCATGATATTGAAGAAGGATGGTGGGAACACCAGCTCGAAACTGACAAGACATTGCGCCACATCACTCCTTAGCCTTGGTACGATTTCTGGATAGATCACCTTCTGAGAGATTGCATTGAGGAATGCACATAGCTTCACAATGGCTAATCGGACATTTTCCGGTAGAACCCCCTCAATGCAACCGCAAGCAGTTGCGTCATAATCACGTGGCAGTCATGAGACTTTAGGTTCTGAAACTTTTTCCCTGGCATATTTATTATTCCCTTTATATTCGACGAGAAGCCAGTCGTGACCTTCATACTGAGCAGGCATTCAAAGAAGATTTCTTTCTCTTCTTTTGTAAGAGTGTAGCTGGCAGGACCTTTATACTGCTTCGGAGGCATGCCGTCTTTTTCGTGCAAATGTTGCAGGTCCTCTCGTGCCTCAGGTGTATCTTTTGTCTTCCCATACACGCCCAAGAAGCCTAGCAGGTTCACGCAAAGGTTCTTCGTCACGTGCATCACGTCGATTGAGGAGCGGACCTCTAGGTCTTTCCAGTAGGGTAGGTCCCAAAATATAGATTTCTTCTTCCACATGGGTGCGTGTCCCTCAGCGTCATTCGGAACAGCTAGTCCACCGGGACCCTTTCCAAAGATTACGTAGTGTAAATCATTGACCATAGCAAGCACGTGATCACCGGTGCGCATGGCGGGCTTCTTCCGGTGATCGGCCTCGCCTTTGAAATGCTTGCCTTTCTTTCGACATTGATGGTTGGTCGGAAGAAATCGACGATGGCCCAGGTACACATTCTTCCTGCATTTGTCCAGGTATATACTTTCAGTGTCATCTAAACAGTGCGTGCATGCGTGGTATCCTTTGTTTGTCTGTCCTGAAAGGTTACTGAGAGCGGGCCAATCGTTGATGGTCACGAACAGCAACGCCTTAAGGTTAAATTCCTCCTGTCTGTGCTCATCCCACGTACGTACACCGTTTCCATTCCACAGCTGTAAAAGTTCTTCAACTAATGGCCTTAGGTACACATCAATTTCGTTGCCGGGTTGCTTAGGGCCTTGGATGAGAACTGGCATCATAATGAACTCCCGCTTCATGCACATCCAAGGAGGAAGGTTATACATACATAGAGTCACGGGCCAGGTGCTGTGATTGCTGCTCTGCTCCCCGAAAGGATTAATGCCATCTGCGCTTAAAGCAAACCATACATTCCTTGGGTCCTTTGCAAACTCATCCCAGTACTTTCTCTCAATTTTTCTCCACTGCGACCCGTCAGCGGGTGCTCTCAACTTCCCATCTTTCTTTCGGTTCTCACTGTGCCATCGCATCAACTTGGCATGCTCTTTCTTTCTGAACAGACGTTTCAACCGTGGTATTATAGGAGCATACCACATCACCTTCGCAGGAACCCTCTTCCTGAGGGGCTCGCCGTCAACATCACCAGGGTCATCTCGTCTGATCTTATACCGCAACGCACCGCATACCGGGCATGCGTTCAGATCCTTGTATGCACCGCGGTAGAGGATGCAGTCATTAGGGCATGCATGTATCTTCTCCACCTCCAATCCTAGAGGGCATACGACCTTCTTTGCTGCGTATGTACTGTCGGGCAATTCGTTATCCTTTGGAAGCTTCTTCTTCAATATTTTCAGTAGCTTCTCAAATCCTTTGTCAGCCACAACATTCTCTGCCTTCCACTGCAGCAATTCCAGTACGGTACCGAGCTTTGTGTTGCCATCTTCGCAATTGGGGTATAACCCTTTTTTGTGATCCTCTAACATGCAATCGAACTTCAGCTTCTCCTTTTGACTAATGCATTGCGTCCTTGCATCAACAATGACCCGGCGGAGATCATCATCATCGGGCACATTGTCTGGTTCCTCTTGATCTTCAGCAGCTTCACCCGTGGCAGCATCATTGGGCACGTCGTCTGGTTCCTCTTGATCTTCACCAGCTCCCCCCGTTGCAGCATCACCGTATTCAGGGGGCACATAGTTGTCATCGTACTCTTCTTCTTTGCCGTCTTCCATCATAACCCCTATTTCTCCGTGCCTCGTCCAAACATTATAGTGTGGCATGAAACCCTTGTAAAGCAGGTGGGAGTGAAGGATTTTCCGGTTAGAGTAAGACCTCATATTCCCACATTCAGTGCATGGACAACACATAAAACCATTCTGCTTGTTTGCCTCAGCTGCATCGAGAAACTCATGCACGCCCTTAATGTACTCGCGGGTGTGTCTGTCACCGTACATCCATTGCCGGTTCATCTATGCGTGCATTATATAAAATTAAGTGTCCAAATTAATAGAAGTGTACAAATCTCGAGGAAAATGGAGCTTGAAGGTCGAGCTTCGAGAGGAGAAAGCTTAAGTAGTGTGGCTCGGGCATTCCATAGAACACCTCATGTGCATAGGAGGTGAGCTAGAGGTCCACAAAGCCCTCTCCCCCTCGGCCAGAAAAAACAGAGCACTGTGCTCTGCTCTTGCGCGAGGGGGTATATATAGGCACCTCATTGGTCCCGGTTGGTGGCATGAACCGGGACTAAAGGGGAGCCTTTGGTCCCGGTTCAAGCCACTAACCGGGACCAATGGTGGTGGGCCAGGAGCGAGGCCCATTGGTCCCGGTTCGTCCCACCAACCGGGACCAAAAGGTCCAGACGAACCGGGACCAATGGCCCACGTGGCCCGGCCGGCCCTTGGGCTCAGGAACCGGGACCAATGCCCACATTGGTACCGGTTCTAGACTGAACTGGGACTAATGGGCTGAGCCGGCCTGGACCATAGCCCTGTTTTCTACTAGTGGCCCATTAATCAAATGACAACACATGTCTATGGTTAGGAAACATAACCATCTTTGATTAACGAGCTAGTCAAGTAGAGGCATACTAGTGATGTTTAGTTTGCCTATGTATTCACACAAGTATTATGTTTCCGGATAATACAATTCAAGCATGAATAATAAACATTTATCATGATATAAGGAAATAAAATAATAACATTATTATTGCCTCTAGGGCATATTTCCTTCATAAGCCCCTAGCGTATTGGCCGTACTAGAGTGTACGGGTGCTAGATGTCATGAATAAACATATATATATATATATAAAGGAAGAATGCAATAATAGTCTTAATGCTATGCATTGTTTATTCAAAAAGGTGCATTAAAGCATAATGATGCGAGTAGTGTGATAAGCAAAAAATAGGACTATTTGACATGTCCCTTCCAAGGGCAAGCTGAGGAATAGTGTTAAAGCAAGTATTTCACTCGTTATCGTAATCCACCTGTGAGTTCCGTGGTGTGACGTAGCTTTCTGCCTCCTTGGTTGCTGCATCATGTGTTCGGCAATCATGCTGCCGGACAGGGTTTCCAGAGATTAAAGTCCTGAAAGAGAAAAATAACAAAGCGGGAAGCCCCTAGTGTGGTTTAAGCCGCGTCTTGGAGCGTGTTGTAGTCGTGCCCCCTCCCCACCTGTGCCCATGGTATTTTTAATGCGTAATTATGTACGCGTGGCACAGATTTCGCCGTTTGGCTGGGATCGGGGTGGGGGCTGCAATGCTATGCGAGCTCGGAACGTGCCAGGCGGCCCTGTTGCCGATTACTCCGGCGCGCTTGAAGGTGTCCGGGTCCTTAATCGCCAAACTAGTGGATTGAAGGAAATATGCCCTAGAGGCAATAATAAAGTTATTATTTATTTCCTTGTATCATGATAAATGTTTATTATTCATGCTCGAATTGTATTAACCGGAAACATACTACATGTGTGAATACATAGACAAACAGAGTGTCACTAGTATGCCTCTACTTGACTAGCTCGTTAATCAAAGATGGTTATGTTTCCTAACCATGGACAAAGTGTTGTTATTTGATTAACGAGGTCACATCATTAGTTGAATGATCTGATTGACATGACCCATTCCATTAGCTTAGCACCCGATCGTTTAGTATGTTGCTATTGCTTTCTTCATGACTTATACATGTTCCTATGACTATGAGATTATGCAACTCCCGTTTGCCGGAGGAACACTTTGGGTGCTACCAAACGTCACAACGTAACTGGGTGATTATAAAGGAGCATTACAGGTGTCTCCAAAGGTAGATGTTGGGTTGGCGTATTTCGAGATTAGGATTTGTCACTCCGATTGTCGGAGAGGTATCTCTGGGCCCTCTCGGTAATACACATCACATAAGCCTTGCAAGAATTACAACTAATATGTTAGTTGTGAGATGATGTATTACGGAACGAGTAAAGAGACTTGCCGGTAACGAGATTGAACTAGGTATTGGATACCGACGATCGAATCTCGGGCAAGTAACATACCGATGACAAAGGGAACAACGTATGTTGTTATGCGGTCTGACCGATAAAGATCTTCGTAGAATATGTAGGAGCCAATATGGGCATCTAGGTCCCTCTATTGGTTATTGATCGGAGACGTGTCTCGGTCATGTCTACATTATTCTCGAACCCGTAGGGTCCGCACGCTTAAGGTTACGATGACAGTTATATTATGAGTTTATGCATTTTGATGTACCGAAGGTTGTTCGGAGTCCCGGATGTGATCACGGACGTGACGAGGAGTCTCGAAATGGTCGAGACGTAAAGATTGATATATTGGAAGCCTATATTTGGATATCGGAAGTGTTTCGGGTGAAATCAGGATTTTACCGGGTTACCGGGAGGTTACCGGAACCCCCCGGGAATCATATGGGCCTTAGTGGGCCTTAGTGGAAAGATGAAAGGGCTGCCCATAAGGGCTGCGCGCCTCCCCCCTTCCCCTAGTCCTATTAGGACTAGGAGAGGTGGCCGGCCACCCATCTCCCTCTTTCCCCCTTGGGAATCCTAGTTGGAATAGGATTGGGGGGGGAGTCCTACTCCCGGAAGGAGTAGGACTCCTCCTGCGCCCTCCTCCTGGCCGGCGCCCCCCTCCCCCTTGGCTCCTTTATATACTGAGGCAGAGGTACCCCAGAAACACACAAGTTGATCCACGTGATCTATTCCTTAGCCATGTGCGGTGCCCCCTGCCACCATATTCCTCGATAATACTGTAGCGGAGTTTAGGCGAAGCCCTGCTGCTGTAGTTCATCAAGATCGTCACCACGCCGTCGTGCTGACGGAACTCTTCCCCGACACTTTGCTGGATCGGAGTCCGGGGATCGTCATCGAGCTGAATGTGTGCTCGAACTCGGAGGTCCGTAGTTTCAGTACTTGATCGGTTGGATCGTGAAGACGTACGACTACTTCCTCTACGTCGTGTCAGCGCTTCCATAGTCGGTCTGCGTTGGGTACGTAGACAACGCTCTCCCCTCTCATTGCTATGCATCACATGATCTTGCGTGTGCGTAGGAAATTTTTTGAAATTACTACGAAACCCAACATGGGTTGCCTTAAGAGGATGCTTTGCGCTTCTGCTGCGAGGGCCGCAGTGTGCTCCTCCGTGCGGAGAGAGCGCTCTGTGTTTCCATTGACTGTGATGACCCCCCGAGGTCCTGGCATCTTGAGCTTGAGATATGCATAATGCGGTACCGCATTGAATCTCGCAAATGCGGTTCGCCCGAGCAGTGCATGGTAGCCACTGCGGAACGGGACTATGTCGAAGATTAACTCTTCGCTTCGGAAGTTATCCGGGGATCCGAAGACCACTTCCAGTGTGACTGAGCATGTGCAATGGGCCTCTACACCTGGTATGATGCCTTTAAAGGTCATTTTTGTGGGTTTGATCCTTGAGGTGTCTATACCCATTTTGCGCACTATGTCCTGATAAAGCAGGTTCGGACTGCTGCCACCATCCATAAGGACTCGAGTGAGGTGAAATCCATCAATGATTGGGTCTAGGACCAGTGCGGCGAATCCGCCATGACGGATACTAGTGGGGTGGTCCCTGCAATCGAAGGTGATCGGACAGGAGGACCATGGGTTGAACTTTGGGGCGACTGGCTCCAACGCATATACGTCCCTGAGCGCACGCTTCCGCTCCCTCTTGGGGATGTGGGTTGCGTATATCATGTTCTCCATCCGCACTTGTGGGGGGAACCTCTTCTGTGCTCCGGTGTTCGGCTGTCGGGGCTCCTCCTCGTCATCGCTATGTGACCCCTAATCTTTGTTTTCGACATTTAACTTGCCGGCCTGCTTGAACACCCAACAATTCCTGTTGGTGTGGTTGGCTGGCTTGTCGGGGGTGTCGTGTATTTGACACGAGTGATCGAGTATACGGTCAAGACTGGACGGGCCCGAAGTGCTTCTTTTGAATGGCTTTTTCCGCTGACCGGGTTTAGAGCCTTTGAATCCGACATTAACTGCCGTATCCTCGATATTGTCGTTGTTAATGCAGTGCTTATGTTTGTTGCGACGTGACCTGCCGTTGCCGTCCTTGGTATCCGAAGTACCATGGTTCTTTGAAATGTTATTGCTGCGAGCCAACTAGCTGTCCTCTCCCGCACAAAACCGGGTCATGAGTGTCTTGAGGGCTGCCATAGATTTCGGCTTTTCCTAGCCAAGGTGCCGGGCGAGCCATTCGTCGCGGATGTTGTGCTTAAAAGCTGCTAGGGCCTCTGCATCCGGACAGTCGACGATTTGATTTTTCTTTGTTAGGAACCGTGTCCAGAATTTCCTAACTGATTCCTCTGGCTGCTGAATTATGTGGCTCAAGTCATCGACATCTGGTGGTTGCACATAAGTGCCCTGAAAGTTGTCGAGGAATGCGGCTTCCAGATCTTCCCAACAGCCAATGGACTCTGCTGGCAAGCTTTTGAGCTAATGCCGAGCTGCTCCTTCGAGTTTGAGTGGGAGGTATTTGATGGCGTGTAGGTCATCACGGCGGGCCATGTGGATGTGCAGGAGGAAATCCTTGATCCATACCGCAGGATCTGTTGTGCCGTCGTATGATTCTATATTTACGGGTTTGAAACCCTCTGGGATTTGATGATCCATTACTTCGTCTGTGAAGCATAAGGGGTGTGCGGCGCCTTTGTACTGGGCTATATCACGACACACCTCAAATGAGTCTTGCCCGCTATGTTCGGCCCGGCCGGACTTACTTTGACTGTATCCGGCATGACGATTATCGTCTCGCATAGTGGCGCGCCCTCGTGATCCGTAGATTGATCTTGCATGTTTTGCTTTGTCCTCCAATACGTCTCACAGGTCTGGCGTATTTCCCCACGCCTTTTTATTTGAATGGCGTCGGGGTGCGGGCTGAGCTTTTGGCTGGAATACCTCTCTGTCGTGGCCACGAGGTGGCCGGTCAGCCGCGTCATACGCCGGGGATGTACGTTTCGGTGCTTCCTCCTCCAGTCGGGGTAGCAACCCGCACTTTGGGTAACTCTTGGAGGGGCGTTCGAGTTTATATTCCTCGGCCGCCAGGACTTCAGTCCATCTGTCAGCTAGCAAATCTTGGTCAGCTTGAAGCTGCTGCTGCTTTTTCTTAAGGATATTTTCCGTGGCTATAAGCCGGCGCTTGAAGTGCTCTTGTTCGACGGGATCCTCTGGCACGACGAATTCGTCATCGTCGAGGCTTGCCTCGTCTTCGGAGGGAGGCATGTAATTATCATCCTCCGTCTCTCCATCTGCCGCTCTCTCAGGAGGGCTGGCTTCTCCATCCTCCTGCTCTAAATCTTGCTGGAGGGGATTGTTGTTGTCTTTGGCACTGTCCGGAGTGCTATTATCTCCGGTGCCGGTATCACCACTTTTGCCTTGGCGGGACTTTGAGCGGCGCCGCTGACACCGGCGCTTGGGTTGCTTCTTGTAGGGGTCATCCTCCACTGTCCCGTCGCCATTGCCTTCTTTGGGTGTGTCCACCATGTATATGTCATATGATGAGGTGGTTGTCCAATGCCCTGTGGGCAGTGGTTCCTCTTCGCCTCCCGCATCGTTGTCCATACCGTCGATGTCTTCGGGGTCGAAGTCGAGCATGTCTGTTAAGTCATCGACAGTGGCAACTAAGTGGTGGTGGGTGGGCGGCGAATTTCTTCGTCATCCGCATCCCAATCCTGCCGGACGTGGTTCGGCCAGGACTCTCCTGATAAGGAGAGAGATCTCAATGAGTTCAGTGTGTCGCCAAAGGGCGAGTGCTGAAAAATATCCGTGGAGGTAAACTCCATGATCGACACCCAGCCGGATTCGATAGGCACGGGCGCAGGCGGTTCGGAGTCCGTGGTCGGAGAAGGATCCGGCAGTTTGGCAACACGGCTCTCATGAAAGGTAAGGTCGATATTCGGCTCGATCGCCGCTGAGGATACGGCTTCCGTGGCACGGTCTATCCACCCGTTCATGGATGGCGCGGCTGGTTCCGAATTGAGGGTCGGAGCGGTTGCCGGTGCGATCTTCTGAACACTGTCCGATGGTAGAGCTAAATCATACTCATCGTGGCCGTCTGGCGCACAAGGCAGGGGCTCGGATCCGTCGAAGATCAAGTCTCCGCGGATATCGGCCATGTAGTTTAAGCTTCCAAACCTGACCTGGTGGCCACGGGCGTAACTTTCGATCTGCTCCAGATGGCCAAGCAAATTGGCCCGCAGTGCGAAACTGCCGAATACGAAGATCTGTCCGTGGAGAAATGTCTCACCCTTGACTGCATCGCTATCGTTGATTGAAGGATCCATCAAGCCTAATGACGACGGCACAGAGGAATTCTCAATGAAAGCACCAATGTCGGTGTCAAAACCGGCGGATCTCGGGTAGGGGGCCCCGAACTGTGCGTCTAAGGCGTATGGTAACAGGAGGCAGGGGACACGATGTTTTACCCAGGTTCGGGTCCTCTTGATGGAGGTAAAACCCTACGTCCTGCTTGATTTATTCTTGATGATATGAGTATTACAAGAGTTGATCTACCATGAGATCGGAGAGGCTAAACCCTAGAAGCTAGCCTATGGTCTGATTGTATATTGTCCTACGGACTAAACCTTCCGGTTTATATAGACACCGGAGGGGGCTAGGGTTACACAAGGTCGGTTACAAAGGAGGAGACATACATATCCATATTGCCTAGCTTGCCTTCCACGCCAAGTAGAGTCCCATCCGGACAAAAGACGAAGTCTTCAATCTTGTATCTTCATAGTCCAACAATCCGGCCAAAGGACATAGTCCGGCTGTCCGGAGACCCCCTAATCCAGGACTCCCTCAATTATCATCCTCAGTTAGCTTTTCATTCTCAGCCCACATATTACGAGATAAGTGAAAGAGGTTTCCTCTAGCAGGGCCAAACAGATCCTTATAGTAGGCTGTGGCAAGAGCTAAAAGGTTGGCGGTCCCCTCAATTACAACGTCCCCATCCGTGAGGGACTGAATCGTATTCTTCCTCTTTTTGCCATTCGCCACTCTATGATAAAAGGCTGTATTAAAATCACCTTTTAAAATCCATCGCTCATTCGATTGTTGTAGCCAATACAACTCTTCATTAAATAGGATCTCATTGAGCTCTATTTGTAAGGATGTTTTTCTCTCATACATATCAGGGTCGAGAGGTCCTTCCTCTTCTTTTCGTTCAATTTCTTCCAACTCCAATTTGATTTCTTTCTTTCTTTTTTTAGCATGGCCAAAGACATTCGAACCCCACCCTTTAAAGTACTTTTTGATCCGTTTCATTTTGATATTAACAATATCAATAGGATCATCAGCTCGAACTGGTTGATCCCAGATCCTCTTGGCAGTGGGGTAGAAGTTATCGTCTCGCAGCCAACTAAGTTCAAATTTGAACTCGTGTTGGTGGGACGTATTTTTTTAATTCGCTCCCGAGGACAAGAGAAGTGGGTTGCGTTCGGAAACATCCCTAACCAATTTACGAATGGTGACCAAGGGAAACAAGTCCTCCCAATCAAAACTCATCAAAATTCTATCAAGTTTCTCCAGGGTAGGGTGTTTTTGATTATTAGACCATGTATACTTGCCCCCTCCCTTGTAAATCTCCCGATGGTTTAGCGAACCTATGATGGAATTGAAATTATCCATATAAGGGGATCGTTTCATGGTTTTGTTTTTGTGACAATTCTCTCTAAGGATATTAAAATCACCACCCACTATATATGGGACTTGCGTGTGAGCACATATCGAGGCTAATTCCACAAGGAAATCATCTTTACTATCATCGTGAGCTGCTCCATAAACTGTAATGAGAGCCCAGACAATCTTGAGGTTAATATCATATAGGTTGGCTTGCAAACAAAACCTACCAGGAACCCAGGAGACAACTTCTAAGGACTCTCTCTTAATACCACAAAGGATACCCCCTGCCTTGCCAATTGATGGAATCCAATTCCAATCAAATCTATCCGCAGGATCTATTTTTCTAAGACTTTTTGGAGGAATTTTTTCATAGTCTCTTGAAGGCAAAGGAAATCTAGGGAATGATCTCTAATCATGTCAGGGAAACAGGTACTCATTCCTCTTTTACCTGCTCCCCTACAATTCGAAAAGATACCATTCATTTAACAACATTAGGATTTTTTCCCATTTGGCATTCCTACCAGGAGGCAAGGTAGGGCTACCATTGTTCTCAGGATCTTTCTTTTCTTTTTGACTCCTAGTTACTGGTCTAGATATGACAATATTAATCTTTCTTTCCTTTTCCTTTCTAGACTGAACTATAGTAAAAGGTTCCTCGTCCAACTCATTTTCCTCACTCCATCTCATGTCCAAGGGGGTCTGATCTCCTTTTCCATTAGTCAATAACAGAATATTATTATTGTTACTCTTATTATCTTCCTTGTAATCTAAGAAATCTCTATTTCTAGCTCTTTCCAGTTCTCTTAAAATATCTATACTAGCAAAGTCAGAGTCTGGGATATCAACACCCATCTTAACAGCTCTAAGAATGAGAACATGATCTGACAAGGCAACAAAGGAATTAGGTTTCAAAGTATTACCTTCCATGTTCCTCTTTTTTGCCGCAGCCGCAGCCTTGTCCTCCACTCGCTCCAGTTTACTCTACATATTCCTCAAACTGAAGCGCAAATTCTCCTCAGTGACTAGGGGGGGGGGGGGGGGGATCACCTCAATATTCACCTCAGGGGACTCCACCCTATATTCACCGGTAACGTTCAGCGCTGAGTCATGTTGCCCCACCACCTCCACAACCTGTGGAGAGGATTTAACCACATCAGAATAGGATTTCACTGTCTCCTTACATTCAAGATTAGATCTCATCAAGACTTGTTGGGAAGGTGTACTTACTTTTTCTTTCTCTCCCTGCTCAAGATAATATTTCATAGTTTCAATGAGAAGTGTAGTATGGACGAGTGAGTGAAGTCAGCAAACAATAGATCCATGGCACACACGCATTCATGAGTGAGTGAAGTGATGTCTGAAAGGTGAACGCTGAACACCATGAGCATGTGTTTATTCGAGGCAGTAAATGTGGCCGGCAGGAACTAGTAAGCACTGCTCAAGACATCACACATGTGTTGAGACATCAATTACAAACCCCATGACAGACGGACAAATGAAAACTATGGTAGACAAATCATAACGCAGCTGACACTTCACCCTCTGAAGGCGCCTCTCCATGCTCCGCTGCACTAGTTGTCGATGTGGTCGCCATCGACTGCCAATGGAACAGCGGCTGCGTGGATTCAGGAGAAAAACACTGTATACATATATCCTACCACAAGTAGGAAGGGAGATATAAGATTTTCATAATGTTGCCGAATGGATGCAAGAAATGAGTCATAGAAAGAGAACATTTCACCTTAAATTATCATTTCATAATAAAAATTCTTTAATTATCACTATTAAACGCCGGTGTACGCAAAAAGTTGAAAAATAATAGTTGTGGGCTGTGATCAATGGTGGCTTTTAAGTTTTGTGGGCATCCATTTTCCGAAGACCACAACTCTTAGATCTTGCCCAATTAAACCCAATAAGAGTCGTGCAATGTGCGCCTGCTGGCGGCATCCACGTTGGCAGAGAGATATGCCGCTGTCCAATCGGCTCCGTTCCCTGATGTGATGCTCCAATCACAAGAGATATGCGGCTGGCCAATCGTGTTTGTTCTTGCTGTACTGCATCGCCAAGTGAATGGCAGTGGTTGGTTGTGCGCATGGAGCGTAGGAGGCGTTGTGCGCACCCGAGTTGAGTGCGTGGAGGCGCAGGCGGGCTGTACCTCGTGCCGAGCGATGTCAGTTTGGGTGGCTTTTTTCGATCACAGCCTTCTCTCACCCGCCTGCCTGACCGTGCGGCTGGTGTTTGGACCCCACCTGGGTGGTCCCAGCTTGTCTGTGTCTCGTGCGGAGATTGTTTGGGTGTGGTTTGTCTGCTTGTCTGCCTCGTTTGCATTTGGATCGAGCCACCGGTGTTTGGATGCGTTGGAGAACGGTTCGGCTTGCTGTACATGCGCTCGGCGCACTGGTCGTTCGAGTAAGATAAATTCTGATACGTCCCTATGGTGTGGTGGACGCAGCCCACGTAACGATCGCTCCCTTGCGTGCTATCTGCTCCTTCTATATACAGCTGTCACTTTTGTCCTTTGTTTGTCCTTCCGCCTCGCTCCAGCCGCCGCCTCTCATCCTCTGTTCCTCGTTCCGCCTCGCCGCTGCACTGCTTCTGTCTCCGTTCCGTACTTGCCATCGCCGCTCCCCGTTGCTCGCCATCGCCATCGCCTTGCTTGTTGCCTGCTTGCCGCGTCGCCGCTGTACTTCCTCATGACTCCTCTCGCTTTTTTTGAGGGATCATGGCTCCTCTCGCTGCTGCTGTTGCGTTTGGTTAGGGTGAGCTCCTTCTTTCGTTCAGTTATTAATTTGCGCTGCTTCCGCTCTCCACTCAGCTGTTCATTTTTCTTCCTTGCGCTTTCTTTTCGTCTGTAGGGTGCCTGCGGCTGCTTAGTCGTGCGTCTGTGCGGCTGTTTCTTCCTTCTTTCCGAGGTGAGGTTCTGTCCGTTCCCCTACTTGTAAACAGCTTGATGAAATGCGTTACTGTTGCTTCTTTTCAATGTGGGATCTTTCCTGTGTTGCTTGAGTCATGAATGCGTGTGTGCCATGGATCTATTGTTTGCTGCTTCTAAGAGCCGATAGGATTTGCTTTGTCCTCTTCCCAGGGGCCTTTTCGCCCATGCTGAAGATTTATAATGGCATTAGTTGAAGGCCTCGTTTTATTTCTACGGAGAAGGGACCTCATGATTTCAATACCTCTTTGATTGTGGGATTTCATAGATGCGAGAATAGAAAAACATTTGATTTGAATGTCATATACTCCTCAATCCTATAGGATTAGCAAGAAAGAGTGTTTGACACGCCTCAAGAGTACTAAAGTACTTGACCTAGAAATTTGGGTGGACCAAAACATATTCTCGAGAATATAGTGCAAAGAAACCCTTAGGTAATTAAACTCCTAAATATTTCAATCCTGCAATCAAAACGACCCAATATGAAAAGTTTCTAAGGATTTAAATCCTCCCAAAATTATGTGGAATCCCTTTGAAACAAATAATTCATTGTTTGTGGCCCACAAACCATTTTGATCCGTTATGTTAAAAGGAACAAAGAATAATACAATGTTTGTGTACACATTGTTCAAATTATTTTGCACATATTACATGCAGATTTGGCTTCACTAGAGACCATGGTGGTCATATGGTGTATGTATCTAGGAGGAGGGTGTTGAACTAAGAAATTCCCTCTTCTCTTTTTCCGATCTATTGCTGCTGTGCTTAGTGGTCGTGGATGTTCTGTCCTTCACTACCGGAATCGCACCCTATGCCGACGGCCAGGACCGTCGCCATAGCCCTGAATGGCCGTCGGGACAGGCCTATGCCGACGGCACCCGTCGGCATAGGGCCGTCGGCAACATATCCGTCGGCGTAGCCAGGAATGCCGTCGGCATAGAAAGGCCATCGGCATAGGCCCTATCCCGACGGTGTCCGTACATCTATGCCGACGGCCCCGGCCGTCGGCAACGTTATCGCCTAACGGCGGCCGCCGTCAAGTGCTGACCAATGCTTGCTCGCCACATGGCAGGTCTGTGCCGACGGTCTAGCCGTCGGCATAGCTGTCGGCTTAGGTTGAAACTATGCCGACGGCTAGATCGTCGGCATAGACCTGCCATGTGGCAGACACTGGGAGCTCCTGGAGCAGGCCTATGCCGACGGCTTAGACGTCGGCTTAGTTTGAAACTATGCCGACGGCTAAGCCATCGGTATAGACCTACCACGTGGCAGCCACTAGGAGCTCACGGCAGCTCTATGCCGACGGCCTAGCCGTCGGCATAGTTTCTGTCTGTTTTTTTTTCTTTTTTCTGTTTTGTTTCAGCTCAATTCATTTGAATATATACAGCACACAACAAATATATGCATCACATAACAGCTGGCCCAGCAGCATCACAGAACAAATTCATCATCACACATCATAAGAAGCATCGCAAAGCATAAACATATGAGTATCATCACCACCAAGCATAAGAATCTCACAAACAACAATAAGAAACATCACAAGCATATAAGTATCATCACCACCAAGACCGCCACAATGTGACCCAAAGGCTTAAGCGCCAGGACGTCGAGCACCACGGAGGTCGTCACCGCCAAGACCGCCGAAGCCCAGGTCGTCACTGCTAGCGGCAGCGCTACCGCCAAGACCGCCTCCTCCTCCGCCTCCGCCTCCGTGGATCGGAGTGGTCGGGCTCCGTGTCTCCGGAGTGCTGCGAAGACCACCGCCAACGGTAGATCCACCTGTTCCCTGGATGTTGAAAAGACATATGCACGGGATATATGACTGTGTTGAAAGGCATGACATGCTTTGGGTGAATAGATTGGGGATGAACTAACCGGCGAGGGGCCAGCGTTCTGTGCCACAAACTCCTCAAAGCTCATCAGCACTGGTTGTGCTGGAGGGCATTGTGCTGGAGGGAACTGAGGACACCTGCCGGCCGCCATATCCTGAAAAGCCTGCTGCATCTGGCTATCCCTCTGCACTTGGTGTTCATAAAGCCTCTAATGCCACGCCATGGTCTCCTGGCGTGTGTACTCCATGTAGGCCTACGGTATGACATGATGGAACTCATAAAACTACTAAATGCGGAAAATGAAGTGAGAAATGAAGATAAGAGGGAAAATACTTACAGATTGTTGCTCCTGAAAGAGGTACTGTGTACTAGTCACTGGCTGGCTCATGTGCTGGCTCAGGCTCGGGTCGATCCGACGAAGCTATATGTAGGAGATACTAGGAGTGATCACAGCATCGAGAACCGCCTCCCGACCGTGCTCCTTGGGCCCCATCCTCACCACCGCCATGTCGTCCAGAGGCGCCGCAATGGGGTCAGGTGTGTCAGGATGTAACTCCAGATACGCTTCAGAGTAGGCCTTCTTCCTCCCTGCGGTCTTCTTGCCGTAGTACTTGGGCTCGCCAGGCTTGGGGTCCTTCCGCGTATGGGCGATCTCCCACGCCTGCATGTGTGAGAGCGGCTGCTTCAGTTTCTCCTCCTGCACCACCAAACAGAGGTTAGTCATACATAAGAAAGTGATGGTAAATAGAAGAAGAAGAATGTTTAATGGGGTTAGTCATACATTAACTGCCTTGTGGAGATAGTGGTTTCGGTTTCCCTGAGCATGTACTCCCTCCCTCCCTCGGTTGGCCTTATTTTTGGTTCTCATAGCCGTCCAGGCTCCAGCCTCATCACACCAAAGATCCACCAATGCCGCCCAGGACTCGTCTTTTCCATAACACCAATTTGGACACACCTACATAATAAAATCATAATGGCATGTAGGTGTGTCCAAATTGGTGTTATGGAAGCATAAAGCATAAAGCATAAAGCATAATGTACCACAAGGTAATGAAAGCATAATCAAAGCATAATGAAAAATCTTTTATACTTACCGCCAAGAACTCGGGCCTCTCCAAGGTAATGGCCATCCTCCATGCTTCTTCCTTGGTCATATTCACACCAAGATAGTCGTGGAAGTATGTGGAGATGGCCACATAGCGCACCTCATAGTGCATCTGGCGGGCCTTCTTCTTGCATTGGCGCAGCACGATCTGGTCCGCTCTAGCCCTGTGCTCCGAAAGAACTCGATAGAATGTCTACAATCATGCATGAAACAAGAATGGAAGAAGCCATGAGTTAAATCATTCATGAAACTAGAATGGACTTGTGCTTCTGAAGAGAACTCACCCAGAAAGTAGTGATCACGGCCTTGGCATGGGTCTCATGGTCCGCGTGGCGGGCCGCTTCCCAGTGGTCCTAGCTCATGCCAAAACCCGACGGTCCGGCTGCCTGACTGGATCAGGACAGTACAACCCCGGCCAATATAACTTCAGCAAGACGGTGATGAGGCCGTTGGGAATACTGTCCTGACTGGATCAGGACAGTACAACCCCGGCCAATATAACTTCAGCAAGACGGTGATGAGGCCGTTGGGAATACGGACCCCTTTAGAATATATCCAGTTGCTGCAAAAGAATGAACTATTAGCATGTGACAAGCAAAATAAATAACAACCGGAATAAGCATGTGACAAGCAAAATAATGAACCACTTACTCTTTTCCCGTGGGCTCAATGAGCCACTTCTGCTCCTCAGTAGCAGGAACCTGCTTTGGTAGCTTTGCGTTGCCACGAAGCCACCCCTTCTTGTCAACCCCCTTCCCGTCACCACCATCATCCCCGCCACCACCCTCCTCCTCGCCTGCCTCCCCCTCCCCAACCTCCTCCCCAACCTCCTCCTCCTCCTCCTCCTCCTCGCCTGCCTCCTCCTCCACCTCCTCCTCCTCCACCACCACCACCACCTCCTCCTCCTCCTCCTCCCTAGAGTGTACCTCACTAGAGGAGGGTACCTCACTAGAGGAGGGCCTCGAACACAACACCCCTAAGTCGGTGAGGGTGCTCTCTTTCTGGCCGCGACCCCCTGTAGTGGCTCTCCCCCCAGCACCTCGTCCTCTAGAGGCTCTCCCCCCACCCCCTCCTCCTCTAGGGGCACCTCTCCCTCGACCTCCCTATGAGGAGTCATCGTCAAGTAGCCGAGGGGGAGGATTACGTGCTCGACCACTCCGACTAGGCAGGCCGACGACCTTGCGTAGGAAACCCACGCCGTCGGCCTTCCCCTTGCCCATGTTCCACGAACCTGCATTGAAAAGAGAAAAAGCAATTAGTAAATTAATGAAATGAAGGAAAAGGCATGATAATAAACACATTAATAAAAATGCATAAAAAGGCATATTCCTAAACTATAGAAAAAAATACTTGAAACGTACATCTGCTAGAACCCATATGAATCATCACTGTTGTAACCTCTTTCTCGGTCCGTCTCATCATCATTATCAATCATATCATCTTTGTTGTCCGACGGAGGTGGAGGCTCTTCCTCGTCGTCAGCGTCTTCGTTTAACTTTTCTAGCATAAGTATGTCATTTTCATTGACAATGGTCTCACCATCATTCCGTGCATCGTCGACGTTTGGGTCCACATCATCATCACCCAATGGTCTAGCGTCATCGTTTCTAACCACATCATCATCATCATCCAATGGTCTAGCGTCATCGTTTCTAACCACATCATCATCATCATCATCAGGTTGCTCTTGATAGAACACTCCCTCATATGTCATGGGGTTAATGTTGTAGTAATCGTCTTCATTCGGGTCTGGTAGCTTACCATGTGGCGACACCTTGAACACAACTTCCCAACCCTTTAGATACACTTTCTGGCATGGGTAAGGCAGATAATATACTTGTGTAGCTTGGGTAGCCGCAATGAAGAGATCGGCTCCGGCATAGACGGTTGATGGTTTAACTTCGACCAAACCAATATAAGGCGTATGTTTTACCCCCTCCCGCTGATCGAACCATCGGCATTTGAACACAGGCAGACTTAGGGTCTCACGCCCCTGGCGGAATTTAACCTCGTATATATTTTGTACCCTTCCGTAGTAGTCTACTGAATTTTGACCGGGGGTGTACACTCCAGTATTTATAGTTTTGGGATCGGGGCGGCTGTTTTGGTGCTCCTCTGTATGGAAGCGATACCCATTGACATCATACTTTTTACATGTCATGATGGCAGGGTCAAAACCCATGGAAACCCATCTCAATTCATCATCCATAGATATGTTCGGATCTTTTCCCTACAAGTATAATGGAAATTGTTGCGTGCATTAGTTCGGTTAACTAATAAATGTTGAAGTAGGTATTTAATAGGGGAGTGTGGGAAATTACTTTCTCCATGAACCAAGCAACAAAATTTTTACGTCCAGGGTTTCCATGACGGAGAAGAGTAAGTGCCTCCGCCTCAGTAGGAGGATTCACTCCCGTCCATTCCTCTTGAACGAAATCACTAAAAAAAGATAAGCGGTGTTAGACCGGGACTAAGTGAACATGAAACATGATGATGTGGAAGACATAAAGGAATGGTGTAGTGGTATTACCTCATCCACACTTCCTCAACTTCCTTGATGTTGTGCAAGATATAGAACATGAGGTCCTCCCACTCTTGTCGTGGCATGTTATAAGATTTCGAGGCCCCAGCCCTCCCACCTTGCGCGTTGAATAGATCGAGCCTGGGTTGATACTTGGGCTCTTCTATATTGTATCGAGGAACCTTGTTATGCAGATGGGGAATGTGGTCTGGATAGTATTATGTCCTGAGGTCTGACACCTCCTCTAGGATAACTGCCTCAGCTATGGAAGCTTCAATCTTAGCTTTGTTTCCACATTTCCGTCGGAGATGCTTGTTCTGCCTCTCAGGGACGTATTGCCAGCGATTTTGCATAGGGCCCCCCAACAATACCTCGTTCGCGAGGTGCAGAATGAGATGTGTCATTGGAGTAAAGAAGCCTGGCGGAAAGATCTTCTCTAGCTTGACTATCAACTCCGGTGCCTTCTTATGCAATTTTTCAATCACCTCTTTACTTACTTCTTTAGCACAGAGCGTGCGGAAGAAATGGCTAAGCTCGGCAAGCACTCGCCAGACATGCTCGGGGACATAGCCTCGAACCATCACCGGCATTATCCGCTCAATCCATACATGGTAGTCATGACTCTTCAGGCCGGTCACTTTGCCAGTTGAAAGATTGACTCCCTTACTTATATTCGATGCATAACCATCGGTGAACTTCAAATTTTGTTTCAGCCAGATAAGTACTTCTTTTTTTTCTGGCGGTTTAAGGACAAAGTCAGCATCTGGCTTGAACCAGTTTTTTCGACCGCCTATGGGGGGCTTCATGTTCAGGCGTGGTCTATCACAAATTCTCTGTTGATCGGCTCTAGCTTTTACATTATCCTTCTTCTTATCAGGAATGTTGAGGATCGTGTGGAAAAGGGACTCTGCCACATTCTTTTCGGTGTGCATCACATCAATATTGTAAGGAAGTTTGAGGTCCTTGAAATAGGGAAGCTGCGAGAAGGGGGTAATGTGCGTCCAGTTGTGCATCTCACCATATCCCTCGAAGCCTTTGGCTTTGGCTTTGGCTTTGCCTTTGACTTTAGGCTTGAGAGCTTTTAGCTGAGCAAGAACATCTGCCCCCGAAAATGTTGAAATCTCGGTTACTTCATGAACAACCCGGCCTTTCGTGAAGTTCTTCTTGTCTTCCCTGTCTGGATGGTCTGGAGGGAGGAACTGTCGATGCAGGTCAAAGGCTACATACTTGCCACCCTTACTCAGCCAAATCATTCGCAGAGCCTGCATGCACACTGGGCATGGCATCTTACCACTTGTACACCATCCGCAGAATAGAGCATAGCCGGGAAAGTCATGCATGCAATAGTGCAACCAAACTTTCATCAAGAAATTTCTCTGCAGATCCCGGTCGTATGTCAACCTCGGAAAGTACCAAGAATGGTGCAAAGCATCCACAAGCGGCTGCATAAACACACCCAATTGCTTCCCCGGGTAGTCAGGCCCCGGAATGATGAGCGACAAGAACATGGTCTTCCGTTGCATTAGGGCACCGGGAGGAAGATTGAGCGGAATTACAAACACAGGCCAGCAGCTGTATGGATTGGACGACATACCATATGGATTCAACCCATCACCTGATATGGCTATTCTGACATTCCCAGCCTCGGCTGCTTCCTCGGGGTATTCTTCATCGAATGACTTCCATGCTTCCCCTCCCGATGGATGTATGATTTTTTTTGGATTGTACCTTATACCTTCCTTGTGCCACTTCATCATTTTGGCAGACTCCTTCGTGATGAAAAGGCGCTGCAGTCTTTTTATAAAATCAAGATACCGAAGAACCTTAACGGGGATGGTTAGCTGCTTTTTCTCACCATCCTCACCGACCACCTCAATGTACCGAGACGAACCGCACTTCCTACAGTACTTGTCATCCGCATACTCGTGCCTAAACAAAAGGCAATTCTTCGGGCAAACATCTATTTTCTCATAATCCATAGAGAGTGCCTTCATGATTTTCTTTGTATCGTACATGCTTTTCGGCAGTTCATGACCCTCAGGGAGGCTGTTAGCCCATACTCCCAGGAATGCTTCGAAGCATTTCTGGCTACAGCCGTACTCAGCCTTGACTGCAATCAGTTGTGAGATGGCATCCAGCTGAGATATTTTCGCACCCGCATAAAGAGGTTTCTTCGACGAGGCCAAGACCTCCAAGAAGGCCTTTACGGTTGCCTCCGGCTCCTCCGGTTCATTCTCTGAAGGTGTCGCATTTGTTGTTTCTGCAACAATGACATCATCTAGCATGTCCCTGACCCCGTCGTCCTCATATCCATCGATGCGTTGTCGCATCACCTCCTCTCTACCACGGTCCTGCTCGGCTATGTTTATCGGCGGCATGTCAAAGTTTGGCATATATCCGTGCGTGCGAAGGTGCTCACTCATGTCCGTCTGATTTCTACGGTGACGTCTGGCACATCTCGCACAGGGGCATGGTGGGATAATTCTCATTGGACGACGGAATATGTCCTTCAAATACACATCGGTTTTCGCGATCCACTCTGATGTTACTCGATTCTGACGGATAAAACCACTGTACATCCACTGATTATCTGCCATCCTCTGCTTTTTTGCAACCCACACAACATAATTAAGGATTCACTTAAATTAATCACATCAAATTTTCAGTTTCTATCGCGTTTAATCCACCTACATCTCTAATAGGTAAAGATGGGTCCTAATCCCACCCGAGGATGTGTAGATTGAGTAAGTTCTCCATTCTACCCCGTTCTGAGACAAAATTTCGGCAACACCTCCCCGCTGTTCTCCAGATACACGTCTCGACAAATAGCCGAGAGAATGTGCTTCGGAGAACAATGGGGATGCGCCGCTGAAATCCTGTCTCGGAACGGGGTAGAACATGGAGAACATACCCAATCTACACATCCTCGGGCTGTCCGTGGAAAACGCTGGACAATCCGAAAGGGCTGCGGTGATAAATATGCAATTGAATGCATATTTATCGATGCAAACCTTTGGGACGGGAGACGCCTAAGGTACGCCAGTTGACTTGAAAATGAAATCTAGTGACATGATTAAAAGAGCGTGGGAGGTGTAGGTGGATTCGTAGCTCACCCTCGGCTGTAGAGGAAGTAGTCGAACCGAGGAGGGACGATCCTTGACCAACAACTCCGATGACGATCACTCCACCGACATGAAACTCTACAAAACCTGCAAATTCCAACGCGACAAAAATTTAGAACATCACAACTCATAAAGCATATTCATCATCAACTCACAAATTTAGGTGCATTCATTTATTCTTGAATCATGTAGGGTTATTTCATCACATATTCATCATCATCATCACAACTAACAATATTAAATAAATATTCATCATCATCATCATCACAACTAACAATATCAACAATATATTCATCATCATTGTCTATTCATCATCATCATCGAACAAAAAATTTATCTATCTCTATCTATATATCTAACAATCTATCTATCTAACAATCTATCTATCTATTGATCTATCTATCGATCAATCTATCTATATATCTAACAATCTATCTATCTAAAAACAGAAAAAAAAAAGGTGGAGGTCTCACCGGAGCGGCAGGGCCGGGGCGAGGCGGAGCCAGGCAGGGCCGGGGCGAGGAGGCGACCGATGGGGCGACGCGGTGGTGGAGCGCGGGATGGGGGCGAGGTGGCGGCCGGCGGGGCAGGGCAGGTCGGGGCGAGGTGGCGACCGGCGGGGCAACGACGCGGAGGAGGGGGCGGAGCAGTGCGGGCGGGGGGTCCGACCGAGGGGGGTGGAGATGGCGGCGGCGGAGAGGGCGTCCGACGGAGGGGGGTGGAGATGGCAACGACGCGGAGGAGGGGGCGGAGCAACACGGAGGAGGGGGCGGAGGAGAGAGCGTCCGACGGAGGGGGGTGGAGATGGCGGCGGCGCGGCGCGGGTGGGTGGAGATGGTGGCGGCCGATGGCAGGGCGAGCGGCTAGGGGGGCGTCGACGGCGCGGAGAGGGTGGCGGCGGCGGTTGGCTGTCGAGGAGAGGGAGTTGGATCGGGGTGCGAGGAGAGAAACGAGTGGAGGAGGAGGGCCGGGTCAAGGATAAGGTGGCCCTATGGCGACGGCCAGGCCGTCGGCATAGGAGTGGTCCCACCTGACAACGAGAGGGCCATCGAGTGGACAAGGGTGGCTCTATGCCGACGGCCAGGCCGTCGGCATAGATAGGAGGCCTATGCCGACGGCTATGCCGTAGGCATAGATGGCAACTACTTTTTTTTTAAAAAAATAGTCCCACCTCACCGAGGGAAAAGCAATTAGACCTGTTTAAATAGTTCACTAATTCAATTATTACATTTTTAGATTCTTAGTTTACCGTCTGTATGGGACCCGGTACACCGCACCTGGAGGGGGGAAATGGACACTTGGCATAGCTACACCCCGAAGGCCATCCCGAATCCCAGTTGACCAGTAGATCTAGCCCTTTGACTTTCACCGGACGGGCTTTGACCGGTGGACTCTTCCACCTGGTTGCGATAGGTTAGCCCATAGCAACATCCCCGAACACGGTTTGGACCCAACCCAACACTAGATTCCCTCCGGTTCCACCGCACCCGCACCATCCCCCCTCTAACTGACGGCTGCTCTACCTTCCGTGGAGGGGGGCCACACCACGGAGCCCCAAGACGGGTGTCTACGCATGGCAGAACACTTTCACACATGCATCGCGACCCATGCGATGTTTTGGTGGCATAGCTACACCCCGAAGGCCACCCCGAATCCCAGTTGACCAGTAGATCTAGCCCTTTGACTTTCGCCGGACGGGCTTTGACCGGTGGACTCTTCCACCCGGTTGCGATAGGTCAGCCCATAGCAACATCCCCGAACATGGTTTGGACCCAACCCAACAATAGATTCCCTCCGGTTCTACCGCACCCGCACCATCCCCCCTCCAAGTGACGGCGACTCTGCCTTCCGTGGAGGGGGCCACACCATGGAGCCCCAAGACGGGCGTCTACGCATGCCAGAACACTTTCACACATGCATCGGGACCCGTGCGATGTTTCGGTGGCATAGCTACACCCCGAAGGCCACCCCGAATCCTAGTTGACGAGTAGATCTAGCCCTTTGACTTTCGCCGGGTGGGCTTTGACCAGTGGACTCTTCCGCCTGGTTGCGATAGGTCAGCCCATAGCAACATCCCCGAACACGGTTTGGACCCAACCCAACACTAGATTCCCTCCGGTTCCACCGCACCCACACCATCCCCCCTCCAAGTGACGGCGGCTCTGCCTTCCGTGGAGGGGGCCAAACCATGGAGCCGCAAGACGGGCGTCTACGTATTCCAGAACACTTTCACACATGCATCGGGACCCGTGTGATGTTTCGGTGGCATAGCTACACCTCGAAGGCCACCCCGAATCCCAGTTGACCAGTAGATCAAGCCCTTTGACTTTCGCCGGACGGGCTTTGACTGGTGGACTCTTCCACCTGGTTGCGATAGGTCAGCCCATAGCAACATCCCCGAACACGGTCTGGACCCAACCCAACACTAGATTCCCTCCGGTTCCACCGCACCCGCACCATCCCCCCCTCTAACTAACGGCTGCTCTACCTTCCGTGGAGGGGGGCCACACCACGGAGCCCCAAGACGGGCGTCTACGCATGCCAGAACACTTTCATACATGCATCGCGACCCATGCGATGTTTTGGTGCCATAGCTACACCCCGAAGGCCACCCCGAATCCCAGTTGACCAGTAGATCTAGCCCTTTGACTTTCACCGGACGGGCTTTGACCGGTGGACTCTTCCACCTGGTTGCGATAGGTCAGCCCATAGCAACATCCCCGAACATGGTTTGGACCCAACCGAACACTAGATTCCCTCCGGTTCCACCGCACCCGCACCATCCCCCCTCCAAGTGACGGTGGATCTGCCTTCCGTGGAGGGGGCCACACCATGGAGCCCCAAGACGGGCGTCTACGCATGCCAGAACACTTTCACACATGCATCGGGACCCGTGCGATGTTTCGGTGGCATAGCTACACCCCGAAGGCCACCCCGAATCCCAGTTGACCAGTAGATCTAGCCCTTTGACTTTCGCTGGACAGGCTTTGACCGGTGGACTCTTCCACCTGGTTGTGATAGGTCAGCCCATAGCAACATCCCCGAACACGGTTTGGACCCAACCCAACACTAGATTCCCTCCGGTTCCATCGCACCCGCACCATCCCCCCCTCTAAGTGACGGCTGCTCTGCCTTCCGTGGAGGGGGGCCACACCACGGAGCCCCAAGACAGGCGTCTACGCATGCCAGAACACTTTCACACATGCATCGGGACCTGTGCGATGTTTCGGTGGCATAGCTACACCACGAAGGCCACCGCTAATCCTAGTTGACCAGTAGATCTAGCCCTTTGACTTTCGCCGGACGGGCTTTGACCGGTGGACTCTTCCACCTGGTTGTGATAAGTCAGCCCATAGGAACATTCCCCAACACGGTCTGGACCCAACCCAACACTAGATTCCCTCCGGTTCCACCGCACCCGCACCATCCCCCCTCTAAGTGACGGCTGCTCTGCCTTCCGTGGAGGGGGGCCACACCACGGAGCCCCAAGACGGGCGTCTACACATGCCAGAACACTTTCACACATGCATCGGGACCCGTGCGATGTTTCGGTGGCATAGCTATACCCCAAAGGCCATCCCGAATCCTAGTTGACCAGTAGATCTAGCCCTTTGACTTTCGTCGGACGGGCTTTGACCGGTGGACTCTTCCTCCTGGTTGAGATAGGTCAGCCCATAGGAACATCCCCGAACACAGTCTGGACCCAACCCAACACTAGATTCCCTCCGGTTCCACCGCACCCGCACCATCCCCCCCTCTAACTGACGGCTGCTCTACCTTCCGTGGAGGGGGGCCACACCACGGAGCCCCAAGACGGGTGTCTACGCATGCCAGAACACTTTCACACATGCATCGCGAACCATGCGATGTTTTGGTGGCATAGCTACACCCCGAAGGCCACCCCAAATCCTAGTTGACGAGTAGATCTAGCCCTTTGAGTTTCGCCGGACGGGCTTTGACCGGTGGACTCTTCCACCTAGTTGCGATAGGTCAGCCCATAGCAACATCCCCGAACACGGTTTGGACCCAACCCAACACTAGATTCCCTCCGGTTCCACCGCACCCGCACCATCCCCCCTCCAAGTGACGGCGGCTTTGCCTTCCGTGGAGGGGGCCACACCATGGAGCCCCAAGACGGGCGTCTACGCATGCCAGAACACTTTCACACATGCATCGGGACCCGTGCGATGTTTCGGTGGCATAGCTATACCCCGAAGGCCATCTTGAATCCTAGTTGACGAGTAGATCTAGCCCTTTGAGTTTCGCCGGGCGGGCTTTGACCGGTGGACTCTTCCGCCTGGTTGCGATAGGTCAGCCCATAGCAACATCCCCGAACACGGTTTGGACCCAACCCAACACTAGATTCCCTCCGGTTCCACCGCACCCGCACCTTCCCCCCTCCAAGTGACGGCGGCTCTGCCTTCCGTGGAGGGGGCCACACCATGGAGCCCCAAGACGGGCATCTACGCATGCCAGAACACTTTCACACATGCATCGGGACCCATGCGATGTTTCGGTAGCATAGCTACACCCCGAAGGCCACCCCGAATCCCCCCTCTAACCAGATTCCCTCCATGTCGATCGTTTCCCCCCTCCGTGACACGGCGGCAGTGACGTCCATGAGGGGGGCAATCGATATACCATCGGGGCATGTTTTTTGTTTAGATAAGGCACATTTATGTTGTGAAAAAATACAAAATAATAAATATATAAACTAAAAATAAAAAATAAAGGTATGCCGACGGCAAGGCCGTCGGCATAGCTGCGCACACGGAGCTACGATCCCACGGGTCGATGACATGGCATTGCACGCGGATTGATGACATGACAGATAGCATGGGCTAGGACTATGCCGACGGCTATGCCGTCGGCATATCTCTGCCACACCACAGGCCCTCACTCCCTCGGATCGATGACGTGTCGACGGCGCGGATCGGTGATGTTAGCAATTCTATGCCGACGGCCTAGCCGTCGGCATAGTTATGCCGACGGCCGCCGTTATCCCCCGTCGGCGTAGTTTTGACGCCGTCAAACGGTCGCCGCTAATCGGGTAGGTGGGCCCTTTCTATGCCGACGGCCTCTTCTATGCCGACGGTCCCCGTAGGCGTACCGCGAGCTGTCCCGACGGCCGTAATATGCCGACGGCCCCCGTCGGCATAGATACACATATGCCGACGGCTATTCTACGCCTACGGCCTGCCCTTGGCCGTCGGCATATGTCCATTTATGCCGACGGGCGCCGTCGGCATAGATGAGGCCGTTGGCAACTAGATAATTTCTGGTAGTGCTTGCAGGTGGTTGTTGGTTGAGTGTGAGCATTGTAGTCCTTCATCGATCTCTGATCTTGTTCGTCAATGAATTCTGCGCCTGTCACCATCGCCTAGGTATGCTTTGTGTTCTACTGATGCGTATCCATGGATGTTTCTGTGTCGATTTTTGGTTCGTGCCTGTGTTACTCCATTCACACTCATGAACTGTTTGATCTTATGTCCCCTCACTGTGAGACGTTAAAATTGTTTTTCTTATTTCAGAAATCGCACTAATCAGTTCGTCGTCAGATTTGCCTTGCTGTTTCATCTGCTCAAAGGATCATCTTTCTCTTCAGGTTCGATTTTCAGCGCTTTTCCTTGCCGCTTCAGTTTATTGTGCTTTTTGTTGTATGAGATTTGAAGCAAGTTCATCCTTCTTCTTCTTAGAGATTCTGATGAGAATTGTTATGTGTACAAACATAAATTTGAGATCAATTCTGCTATGTTATACGCTTTAAAACGAGATCAACCTAAGTGGACTTGTTTGTGCCGTTTAAAATTCAGTTATGTGCAAAGAAACAGCAAATACCAGTTTACTGTAACTTTTCTTGTATGAGATTTCAAGGGAGATTGTTCAGTATGTTATTCTTTTTGTTCCTAGAGATTCTGAGAGAGAATGTTATGTGCCGAGGCTGAGTCGCGGACGGCGGCGGGATGCGATCTGGCGGCGCGGCGACCGGATGTGGTCTGGAAAATCGGTGGGGCGTCCCCGTGCGGTGCTGGTGGTGGTGTTGTCGATGTGGGGATGGCGCTCCGCGGCCAGGATGCCGCGTTCGTCCCTCCCATGCGGTTCCCTTGTACGCTCATCGACCGCATGGTATACAAGGTATGGAATCAGGTCCACTTCCTCCTTTTCACTATACCTTCATGCTCCGCTCCAGGTGGTTCATATCATGATCATTCTTTTCTTTTCTCACATGGTAGAGGGCACTGATGATGCATGCTACGTAGTCTGAATCTCCCTTGAAAATATCCATGAAAATGTATCCAGGTTTTTTCTTTACTAAAACTCTATCCAAGTTATAAGCCACAGTGCGGCTAAACTGCAGTTTGCATTTCTTCCAGGATTTAGAATACCAAACATGCAGTTGTATATGAAAAAGGCAAGCACACAATTGTAACACTCACAGGGAGCACTACAGGGGATTTCATGAGCATGAGCTGTGCTGTACGCTTTAATAGGAAATGAACTTAACTGAACTTGTTGCTGACGTTTAAAGTTCAGCTATCTACAGAGAAACAATAAATACCAGTGTACTATAGATTTTCTTGTATAACGTTCCAAGCAAGATGGTTCGGATGGTTCTTATTTTTCCTCTTAGAGATTTTGAGCAAGATTGGTACATGTCTGCCCACATAAAGGTGTCTTGTTTTTTTGAATTTTTTGACAATATGGTCATGCATTCTGAATTTTTGACAGTAAGCTCGTCTTTATGGGATTGCATTCTGAATTTTTTACATAATCAACATGTGTATAGACTGGTGTTGCCTCAGCTGCCTTAGAGAAAGTGAGAACTATTGCCCATTACAAACATGGTGTTCTGTTCAGTGAAATGTAAATTTAAGGTTACCTGACTATGTTTGCCTATTGGGCATAATTTAGGTGTACTTAGAATTGCACACACTGACCTGGGTGGTCAGTTTCGCAAGATATTTTATTAGTATAATTTGGAATAGCCAAAATCATAGAGAAATTAAGATTGTTATATAGTTCTTTTCAAACTTGTGTGGTTTCCTCCTAACCAGCGCTGAAGCTTGTAGGACCTTCCTACATGATTAAAAATTAGCATAGCATTGTTGGTTGGTTTTGTGGACACTCTATTATGATGTGAATGTATAAATAGAAGATTTTAGGTGTACTTGGAAATTGCATAGACTGACTTGCATATAGGGTGATCTACTGTGGTGTGCACTTTCAAACAAAAACTGAGCTTGTTTGTGCCATTTAAAATACAATGATTTGCAAAGAAACAACAAATAAGTTGCCCATTTTAGAAGTGCTGCAGCAGATCATGAATCGATTGGTGTTTCGAATGTGCTAAATGCACATTAAGATTCAGTTTCGCTTACTGTATCAGATACATGAATATCTTTGTCATCAATACATCCATTATATATTAATCTATTTTACTATATCGCTTTTCTATTTTGCCTTCCTGATTGTACTCTGCTCTATCCATTTTGCCTTACATAGAGTATTGCGTGACTTCCCGGTTGATCACCTACATACTTACCTGTGCATATAATTGTCATCACTCTTTTTCATGATCACTACAAGGGAAAAGCCTAGCAGCAGCGTGGGTTTTAGGCCTATCAGTAGTGCGGGATAGAGCGCTACTAGTACGGCGCTACAGCTAAAGGTTAGCAGTAGCGTGGGTTAACACATGCTACTGCTATATCGACTTAGTAGTAGCGTTTTCTTCATACAGCGCTACTGGTAATTACTAGTAGCGCTTCTCCCTGCACGCGCTACTACTATTATTTTGTATTTTATTTCATGTTTTATTCATACACCTTTATACAAGTCTTTCACCCAATGATATAATAAATATCATCGTCATCATATCATTAACAACTTATCATCATAATACATCATTGTCAGATAACACCTCCTCATGATCATCGTTTTCATCAATGAGACATCACATAGCAAGTTGGTCACTAGTCATAATCACAACTACTCCTCATCATCAACTCTAACACATTGTACCACATAATAAATATTGTACCTCATCGGACCTACTACATTCTCTTAGGACCTACTATATTCTCTTAGGTAAAATAGCATAAAACAAGATAGCCACTGACTCTCCATTATGGAGAATGGAGATTATCCTGTCTCCAATTTTTGCCTTTCGCACAATATTGCTTCCAAATAGCTCCTTACGACTGTTCATACATTTTTCCATTCTGTGATTTTCATGTCTCCATCTCTTTTAGAAATCCGATATGGACAGGTGAGATTCGTAGGACGACCTGGCTGTATGTTGAAAACATTAAGGCGACCTTTCTGATACATCCGATGAGGCACGCAATCATCCGGGATTTTCTATTGAAAAACATAGTAATAACTTTGTAGTTAGCAATGTAGTTAAGTTTTAAAAGAATTTATGCAAAAGATGCACGGATGTCGTAATAGTAAAAAATCTTACCATGGCATCTTCATGGATGTTACCGTAATTCAACACGTGCACTAGTGGCACGTATTGACCATAATGTGGAGGAGTTTTATTATAGATATTGTAATTCTCAAGATTAGTACAAAATGCGACCAGATGATTTTTCTCCTGATAAGTTAACTCAGAGACATCGGTGTAGTAGGGTCTATCTACCGTGTTCCGCACATTGTTTGAACACTTAAAATAAGCTGTCAATGGAAATAAGCTGTCAACTATTTTGAAATGAACAATATAAATTAGTTAATAACTATGTTTGAGAAACTCACATAGCGGTAGAATTGAAAGCGTATCAACAAGGACCCAAAATGTCCAAATTGTCTTGATCAATGTCAGGATCACCAAGATCCATGGTGACAAACATACCCTCTTGAAAATCATACATCTTGCAAAGTGCTTCCCTACCCGAGCAACCAAAATGGGATACGCTCTCAGAATTGTATAGATTTACCTCAAAATCCATACCATGATGGGTCCTTAGGTTAATTTTCTTTGTTTCATTCCTCTCATGATCTTCAAAACCCATCCTCTCCAAGACATAGCGTCTTGCATGGCATGGGATAAGCTAGTCGAATTGTAAAAGATGAAAATTACACGTTGAAGTAGTAGAAGTCGAGCTTAATTACGAAAAAAACATTTTGCGTCGTAGCTTACCGTATCACAATTGAAGGCCTCCTCGAGCTTAATGCTGAAGCACCGATCTTTGTCCAGGTGAGGCATGTCGCAGAAACCCCGGTCGTCGTGGCACCAGGAGCACTCCCCCGGGAGACTTTCGTCGTCCGAGTACAACATTTTCTATGTTCATAATTCAAATATTAAACTTGTAAAATTAAATATATGTACTATAAAAATTAAATTAGATCATTATTATTCATCACTGGTTGACTATTGATCTGCCGATTCTATATGGTGGACACTCTCCCTCACCGATTTTTCTCTTACATTTGCGACCGTCGGTGATAATCGTTACTCCTTCTTTTCCTAGTGCATAACAAAGATCTAGCACAAGGAAAAGAAGGAGAAACAACCCCCAGGACAACAGTCGGGATTCTTCGTCCTCTCTCATATATGGTGGATACACTCTCTCACTGATTTTTCGACCTTCGGTGATGGAGCCTCGGCAGACTTAATGTCAACCCGAAATTTCGTTTAATTATTTTTCTAGAAAATCCAGACCACTCGATATTTCCTACATATTTTAGCACAAGTCATGCCAAAATTCACGAAAAATTCCGGCATGACCTTTTGCTAAAATAGGACATATCGAGCGCCTGAAATTTGCCGGAACGGAAATTAATCAACACTCCGGCAAAACATAGGCCACTCGGAGGTGTAACCTGAACATGACCGGCCACTTGGGCAACCACATATCCTATTTGAGCAACACAAGATATACATATTTTTATCTACATCATATCTTATAGGACTCATATTGACATGGAGATTTCGCTGATCTCACCTCGAGGTCGGAGGGGGTCGGTGACGGGGACGACGGCGTGGATGATGGAGGGGCTCGTTGATTTCTGCAAAAACAAAAACCCTATAAATAAAACCCTAGCGAACGACATCGATGCGGGAATAATTGCTTAAACCAAAAAAATAACAACAAATGTGACATGTTCAACTAGTTCTATTAATTCAAATAGTTCTTACTAAATATAAACTTACTATAAATAGAAATAAACTAAAAATAAACTAGTTCAACTAGTTATATTAATTTTCTTACTAAAAATACATTAGTTCTATCAATTCAACTAGTTCTTACTAAAACTAAACTAGTTCAACTAGTTTATTAATTTACTTACTAACTATTTTAAACACTTACTAAAAACAGTAAAAAAAACTATGTTGATTTTTTCTCTCTAAACTAAACACTACTGCCCTAATTAACATCTAGTTAAACCCTACTGCCCTAACCCTACTGCCCTAGTTCTTAAGCATCTACAAGTACTAACTAATTAGATGAACCATACCTAGGTGCTTAAGCATCTACAACTACTTAAGCACCCATTGATGAACCCTAGTAATTTGTCCTAAAAACTAATTAAGTATTTACAACTACAGCCCTAATTAACATCTAGTTTAAAATTAAGCATCTACAACTACTGCCCTAATTAGTATCTAATTTGATGAACCCTCACTAATTTGATGCACTATAAAATTTGATGAACCCTAGGAACCCTAGCTAGGCATAGGTAGGGGAGGAGGAGGAGCAGGTGTAGACGTGCTCACCTCGGGCGCCGGCAGAGTTAGGGAGTGGCCGAGGGAGGGGCAGGCGGTGTCGAGGTCAGGGTCGGGGTCAGGCGCACGACGGAGGGCGGCGATGTAGGGCAGCGGCGAGGCCAGGGTCAGGGGAGGCGTCGAGGTCGGGGTCGAGGGCGGCGTCGAGGGCGTGCGAAGGGTGACGGGAGAGCGCGCGGTGGCCGACGGCAATGCAGGGCGACGACGGCGGTGACAGCAGAGGAGTTGGATTTCAGGGAAGTGGCCGTGGGGAAGAAGAACCGCGTGGTTAAGTCAAAAATAGCAGTAGCGTGGTCCAGAAAAAGCGCTATTGCTACATTAGCTATAGCGCTGGCTGGAAAAACATGCTACTGCTAAGTTAGCTATAGCGCCTGTCCTGAAAGCACGCTACTGCTATGCCTTTCTCCTTTATTTTTATTTTTTATTTGTTTTCCTTCACATTTTCATTTTTCCTTTCCCTTTTTCTATTTCTTTTATTTTCATTTACTTTTCTATATGTTTTTCATTTTATTTTCCTTTCATTAGCAGTAGCGCCTTCTGCGTAAAACACGCTGCTACAACAATCTTAGCAGCAGCGCGCTTTGCTTAAGCTCGCTACTACTATTGGTAGCCTGGCGAGAACAGCAGGGGAATTGTAGTTGTAGCGCTTCTTCGCTAAGACGCGCTACTGCTACAAACTTAGCTGCAGCACGTTTCTTTGCCACGCGCTAGTTGTAAGTAGTAGTAGCGCTTATTTTTGTCCCGCGCTACTCGTAAAATTCTGTGTATAAGGTTTTCCCTAGTAGTGAATTCTCGGCATCGCAGAAATAATAAAGAGCAAGTAATTTGATAATAATATGTACCCTGAAAGCCATTCTTCTTCATGAATATAACATTGTCATCGGATATTATATAAAGATTAAGACTTTTGTTCTTAGAGTTTGGGTAACCGATTGACCGATGCTAGCCTCAAGGTCAAGGCTGTAATCCTTCCTGGTGTTGAGCTCATAAGGAGGATTTATATTTATATATGATAATGATAGGAACAATCAGACTGCATTTGTATTTTTCTTCTTCTTCTGTTCATGCTTTCCTTGGTGTTCATATGTATTATTATGCTTCTCAATTGGAAGCTTTTTTTCTCCTCTTCCTGTGAAAAAAGAAAGAGTGAGGCCATGTCATTCCATAGCATATATATATATATAGTTTGTGTGTGCCTCCCTATATTACCACACAACCAACCTGCACCTCAACTGTTTTGTTTGCCAAAATTTTGCCGCCCCATCCTCTTTGTATAGCTGCTTTGGCTTCGCTCCAAACAGCTCCTAACACCCAGCCTGCTATCTTATATAACTAAAATTTCCTTTCCCAAACAAACTCTCACATTTACGGCTGTTGCAACCAATACTTAACTTGCTTTCCACCCATTTCTAACTGAATCCAGGAACACCTAGCGGTGTCCAGCACGTTGGTGAGCTTGACGACAACTGTTACCGGGGCAATGAGGTGAAGCTCTATGAGCACCAAGTAGACACTCTCTATGCTATGTTTCGGCACAAAAAGCCGGACATCAACTGTGTGCACAATCAACAAGACGTTTGCCAAACCAGGCCAGCGCATGGTATGCTCAAATGCACATCCTATTCAATGTTTACTAACTTCATAATACAGCAAATTGTATCTCCATACTGTACAACTCCCACTTCTAAACGAGTATTGTGCGTTTAAATTTATCTTGTCAACACCACTACTAATGCTTTAATGGCATGCACACACTGTATATGAAAATGACAAAATTGCCTTCTGTAAGCCCAATTTTATTTCATGGCCATTCTTTCCCACTTTCATACTTTCTTATACTCACTGAGATTCATTCAACTCACATTTACAATATTACTCTGTGGTCGACCATTTAATTACAAGCACATTTACTTTTACTTCTTCATGTTCCTTTACTGCTCCACTCTTTTCATGTGCTTCACCAGCCATTTTATAGAATATACAATGCGCTTTTGTTATGCATTTTAGTTACCTTAACAGCTGTAAGTTTGTGATAATTTAAACGGAACTTGCATACAGATTTTCCTATTTATACTATTGTTCTATCCATCCTTAAGATAAAAAATAATCCTACTCTGTTCATACCACTTAACACTCACCACTTTACTCAACGTACAAATAACAATTATATTCCCTTTCTCACTGTATAGCACATACATCAACACCTACTCTGTTCTTATTTTTCTCCTGCTACTTTTAAAATTCCTACATTATCTTTTCTAGCTTACCATTTTTTCACTCGTTTGTTATCTGTTCACACACTAGGCTGTACATACTCGAATCATCAAATGGACAGCAGAAATAGTCACTTCTCTTTGCTCTTTTTACTTGAGCATTCAAAATTATCTTCCATATCACACAACAATTTCTATCCATGTAAATAACCTGCTTTCTTTTACCAGTATTTTCAGGTTAACTATACTGAAGAGAACCTGCTCGACTACATTGATCCAAACAATGATACACTCATGGTCAGACTTGCAGATGGCCATCTGCTTGCCAAGTGTCGCATCATGGTAGCAACTGACAAGAGGGCCACTATAACCACCAACTGGTCTGAGTTTCATCGCCGCGCCAACATTCATGAAGGAGACATCTGTGCATTTCGTTTCAGGATTACTTCAAAGCGTCGCCTGGTTCTCACCGTGCACCGCCTCTAGATGCACAATCGAAGACGCTGCAGCCCCTGTGTCAATATAATCTAATATAATGCACTACTAATACTCCTAATTATGCTATATCCTGTCATGACCTATGGTCCTCTTTTGTGCGATCCTATATCATGTTTTTCAAGACCTACTACTTATGTTAAGAGCACTGTTATTAGTCAGATGTTTCATGTCCACATCCATAATGGGCTTTCTCTATATAGTGTATATTTCTTTTCCTGCTGCTAAGTTTGTTCAATGAAGATATCATCCCAAATGCTAATTAGATTAAAAAGGATTGTCCAAGGGGCGAGTACAACCGGGCGACACCCAGCTCCTCCTCAAGAGGCGCCCGACGGGCGTGCCCCAACACCTAGTCTATATATACCAAGGCCCTATTTGGATGACACCCAGTCGGTCCAGCCAGTTGAGGGGCGGATGACACGCAGTCCGTCCTGCCAGATCACAGGCGCGGCAATTATTAGAAGAAAGATTTGGCTGCTGTGCCCTCATTTGAATTTTGGCGAGCAAATTGGACAGCTGAACAAAAAATTCAAGTAAACTGAAAAAAAATGACCATAGTAAACTGGAATTTTGTCAGCCATCCAAACGCTCGCCGATGTCCACAGTCACTTCTAAGATTTTGGTAGGGTAGTTGTCGGGTGCGATCCAAGCAGTCCCCAAGTGACGATCCTGCTGCCAGCAGCGCCACTGGCTGTAGCCCTCCATGTTGTAGGTTACATTGCTAATAGTGGATGAAAGGCTGTAGTAGGCAATAGCTCATCGGACCTAATCAACAAAATTTGATCAACTATCCCGCCGACCATCTCAGCGTTACTACATTTTCTAATACCTCCCAATCCTCGCATCTTCAGTGCGCACCACTGTATAATGGCTATCATGTTTGGCATGCATTACTAAACAGATTTCAAGCTGACTTGGGCATCGAGAGTACTAAGTTATTTCATCCCTAGCAAAGAAAGCATCTCTTCATGTTTGTTGCTCTGGTCTGGTCTCTCTCAAAATCCGACCACACTCAGCTTTTTGTCAAGAAGGGCTCCTCGCCTCTTAGACTAGCCACGATGGATAGTAACATAGAGTAGTAACATAAACATGTACTAGTAGAAAACGGGCCTATTGTCCCGTTTCATAAGGGCCTTTTGTCTCGGTTCCTGAACCGAGACTAAAGGGTCGTTACTAATTCCCTATCCCTTTAATCCCGGTTCAGTCCAGAACCGGGACAGATGGGCCTCCATGTGGCCTGTGCGCGGAGCTCAGGCAGGAGGGCCTTTGGTCCCGGTTGGTGGCACCAAACGGGACCAATAGGCACCCACGCGTCAGTATTTCTGTGGCTGGGGTTTTTGTTTTTTTTAAAGGGGGGGGTTGGGGTTTTTGGGGGGTTAATTTAGGTGTTTCATATATTGTGTTAGCTAGCTATAATTAATAAAGAGAAGTGTCCTCTCTTATGTCCGTGCTTGATCGACGCTACGTACTATACATACGTATAGAGAGGACTAGACACGCTAGCTAGCTAGTAAGCAAACAAAGGAAACAAAAGATCGTCATGAACATATATGCATACAGAGAGAAGTGATATCGACCGCCTCTCCTTCTCCGAGAGATTGGTCGAACAACAAGTTCTCGTATATCTATCCGACACTAACGGCTAGATATATACAATAATTATCTCTTATAAATATAATCTCCTAACATACGGACGCATGGTCCATATAGTATTCTTCGTCTTCAGCGATCACGTGGTCAAGAAAGAATGCCGCCAATTCCTCTTGAATTGCTCGCATGCGAGCTGCTGCTAGGAGTCCATCCCGCTTCCGAAATATCTAATTTGAAGAAGGGGGTCAATACATATATATATGAATGAATGAAACTCAACACAAATGATGGTAATAAAATAAAATTGTGAATATTGTTATTTACGCACTTCATATTGTTTGTCAGAGTCGCCCCGCTCACAGGTCGTGTGGCGGATGGACTCGCAAATGTAGTATCCACAGAAATCATTCCCTTATTCCTGCCACAACCACTTTACAAAAAACAGAGGTCAATCAAACTGATAAGCAAGAATGCTAAATGGTATTGATGAAACTAGCGCTTGAATCACTAGGAGATGCACGGAACATGCAACTATAGTACTTACTTTCGGGTGTCTAAATTCCAGCTTCTTCGGCAGTGCCGGAGCTTTTTTGGTGAATTTTCTTCAAACCCTGCCAGACAAAGAAAACAATTACTTGATATCAGAAATGAACAAAGTTGCTGATATGGTAGATAATGATCGATTTAACTTACTTCCCGAGCATTTGAGTCATGGTCGCATACTCCTGGGGATCTTTTCGTTTAGAGTCCAAGACAGTTACTACTCCCTGATCAAGCTTAATCTCTAGGAGAATATAGTGGAACCTGCGCACGCGTGCATAACTCATCAATTACATTACTATAACCTTGACTAATATATAAGGGAAACCGAATATGCACAAGACAGTAACACTCACTTGAAGTTGTAAGGAAAGAGTATTATATATTTGTTTTCATTTATTACCAACGATCGTAGCAAGTTGGCCTCGGTATCTGCGGCATGAAATTTAACCTCAGTTGCATCTATGAGATTTGTGTTAATGAACCTAATATCACCGATTTGTCTTTTCTTCAATTCGACGATCTTCAATCTGCATAATATAGTGATGATAATTATAAATACATGCAATGAAAGAGCTGAGCTATATAGAGAGACTTAATGATAGAAGTAGTACTACTTACAGACAGTAGCAGGTGACCGTTACTTTATCGAGGGCCAATTGATTGAAAAATTGAAAGAACTCCTCAAAAGGAACAGGCAACAGTTCAATTCCAACGAGGTCATGCTCCTTTTTAACTCTCATATAAAAAGTATTTCTCCCCCAGACTCTCTGCAGATTTTCAAGTACCAATCATGCAATTTTCGCATCATCGTTGATAGAGATCTTTCATCTTTGACGAGAGGCTTCCCATACTCGTATATTTGTATCTGCACCTCCAAGAAATCATAATGTACATCGTCGGGCAGGTAATCTCCAAGATTTCTATAACCGGGGACCATCCTCGGATCATTACGACGATGTCGCTAGGCACCTTGAGTGGGGGGCCCGATTGCGTCGCTTGTTCGCCGAGCTGGGCAATTTGTTTCCCAGCTCGTCGTTCTTTCATCCTTTGATCACTGACAGTACTTCCCGACCGCTCCGCTTCGGCAAATGCCTTTCCAATAATGCACTCATAGTTGCCTTTCGGCGGAGACTTGGGTGGTTTTGTCAGGGCAGCCAGAGTGCGCTTCGCTTTCACCGGATCTACCTTCTCCTCCGGAGGTGGATGTTTCTTTGCTTTCACCCCTTCAAAGAAGTTCCTCACTTCTTCTCGCGCGATCTCGGCGTTCTCCTCCGGGGTCCTCTCGTATGGTAACTTCTCTGGAGTCTTCAAAGAAGGACCGAATCTGTATGTCCTCCCGCCTCTGGCTGTACTGCTAGACGCCGGCAGAGCAGATGGAGCGGCTATCTTCTTTACTTGCTTACGAGGCGGAGGATAAGGACTACGACGCGCTGGAGCAGCCGGCGCAGCGGCGGGTCTCTTCCGCCCTTGCTGACGAGGTGGAGAAGGAGGAGGCTGACCGCTCGGGCGCGCTGGCGCAGGCAGAGAAGGAGGCGGAGTGCCGCCATGCACCGGAGAAGGAGCCGACCGAGTGCACTGATCGTCACTCGCCGGAGGAGGAGGCGGTGGAGGAGGTGGAGTGCCCTGACTCGCCGGAGGAGGAGGAGGAGGAGGAGGCGGAAGCGTCCAGTTCGGAAGGTTGATGAGCTCCTTCCGCCATAGGCATGGAGTCTTCAGAGCAGAACCCAACCGAGTCTCCCCTTCACCGGTAGGGTGGTCAAGCTGGAGGTCCTCAAATCCCTCCATTATTTCATCCACCATCACCCTAGCATATCCTTCTGGAATCGGCCGACAGTGAAAAGTTGCCCCGGGTTCAGTAGGAAAAACAGAGCCAACAGCCGCCTTGACCTTCATATTAATACATTGCGTCATAAGGTGGCAATTTTGAGACTCCGTGATAGCATCCACGGGATAGCTGACAGGAGCCATCAAGACATGCTCTGGCTGAAGCAGCTCGATGGAAGCCACGCTGCTTCTCCGCTGAGATGGCGGGGAAGCTTCGGCAGTTCATTTGCTGCGATTTGCTTCTCGTTCCTCTATCGCTTGTAACCTAGCGTGCAGCGCCTGCAGTTGGGTCTGCTCCACTTTCTTCCTCCTCTCGTGGCATTTGTAACCGCCTGCGTCCGGAAACCCATCCTTCCACGGAATGGAGCCTGGCGTGCCTCGTGTCTGTCCAGGGTGCTCAGGATTCCCGAGGGCCATTGTGAGCTCGTCGTTCTCTCTGTCTGGAACGAACGTCCCTTTCTGCGCTGCTTCGATATGGTGCTTAAGCCTCTTGACTGGTATTTCCATTTGCTCATCCGTCCAAATGCACTTCCCTGATACAGGGTCCAAGTTTCCGCCAGCCCCAAAGAACCAAGTCCGGCAACGGTCTGGCCAGTTAATTGTCTCTGGTTCGATCCCTTTATCAACCAGATCATTCTCAGCCTTGGCCCACTTAGGTCGGGCTATGAGGTAGCCAATTGACCCCGTGCGATGGTGATGCTTCTTCTTTGCAGCATTTTGCTTGTTTGTCGCCGACATCTTCTTACTCTTTTCCGATGTCTTTGGGCCACAAATGCGGGCCAGTGATCACTGATCTTCTCATATCTGCCCTTGAATTCTGGTGTCTTCTTTTTATCGACAAACTTATTCAACTCTTTCTTCCACCTCCCGAATTGGTCTGGCATCCTCTTAAGAGCAAAAGACTTGATTAATTGCTCTTTAACTGGCTTCTCCGGATCATCCTCTGGCAGTAGGGTGAAATTCGACTTCAGCTCAGTCCAAAGATCATTTTTCTGCATATCATTGACATAAGACACCTCAGGGTCTTCTGTAGCCGGCTTTAACCATTGCTGGATGCTGATCGGGATCTTGTCCCTAACCAGAACCCCCCACTGAGCAACAAATGCGTTCTTTGTCCGGATGGGTTCAATCGGTTGGCCGTCGGGCGCGATTGCTATGATCTCAAACCTTTCATCCGAGCTCAACTTTTTCTTCGGGCATCGTCTCTTTACCGAAGTTGTGCTCGATCCGGAGGGCTAGAAAAAAGAACAAAGACTTAATTAATATGTGTACATACCAAAACAATGAATGCATCAATTAGCTAGTCAGCATAGGATTAACTAATATATATACCTGGCCGGACTCAGTTCAGTCACCGGAGCCGTCATCACGGTCTCCTTCTTGCACCGGCATTGGGTCACCGGAGCCGTCCTCACGGTCTCCTTCTTGCACCGGCATTGGGTCACCAGAGCCATCATAATCATAGCCAGCTGCTTCCAGACCATTGGTGTCGTTGAGAAACAACAAGCAGATGGCATCACTTCCTCGTGCGATTATGTCCCCCAACAACTCTTCTTGTACTTTGTCTCGGGCGGTGTCCATGGTTTCTACAAATATTTACAACATGGCAATTATTATTCAAACACATAGATTAAAATCACGGGAGAAATGATTTCGTGGCGGCCTCTCCCAGCAGCTATAGCGACCGCCATAGCGGGCAATAGCGGCAAATAGCAGAAAAATTTCTGGTGGGAGAGATGATTTCTAGAGGTTTTTGTTGATTTTTCTGCCATTCAGAGGGATATGTTGAGGTTTTCACGGCAACAACCATAGCTTAGCGGCGAGGCTCCCGGGCAGCTATAGTGTAGCTATTGCGGCTATTTCGTGGGCTATTTGAATCTATGTTCAAACATGACAGATGGATATATTAGTGGCAAATGTAAAACTAATATTAATTAGTGGCCTCGACGCTGCTTCTCTAGGGTTTGGGGTGGCCTCGACAACGCTTCAAGGGTTTGGGGTATATCGACAACGACGACATACGTACATGGGAAAATAATATTACCGAGGAGGGGGTATATCGACCCCCCCACGTGTTGAAGTTATCGGGAAGGGGTGTATATCGACCCCCCACATGTTGAAGTTATCGGGAGGGGGTATATTGACCACCCCCCACGTGTTGAAGTTATCGGGAGTTTATATCAACACGACATACATACATGGGAAAATAATATTATCGGGGAGGGGGTCTATCGACCCCCCCCCTCATGTTGAAGTTATCGGGAGGGGTATATATCGACGATGACAGACCCGATAAAATATAAGAAAACAAAGAAGAAATAAAAAGAGGAGAAGAAGAAAGGAATAGCTAGAGGAGAAGATCGAAGAAAAAAATAAGAAAAAAAGAGGAGAAGAAGAAAGGAATTGTCAGGACCCCGATTCCAAGTCACATCGATCTAGCCGGTAACACCTCATATCACATTGCGGCCTCACGCACGGTATCCCCACGGGTGTCGCCTTACCATGGCCCGGGACCGTTTGCGCCTTTTGTCTCACGTATATGATAGTGTCGCTAGCATCCATATGACAGAGAACCCGGGCCGACATGGCTAGTCGTGAACCCAAAGCGGCACAGACCTATGGAGACAAGCATACATGAATCACATTGAGCATGTCGGTCATCAGGATGTGAATCCGGGCTGTAGCACTGGGCTAACAGGACTCCGGGGAACCCGGGCTGTAGCAGGCTAGACAGGACTCCGGAAGTCACCGCGTGACATTTCCCCGAAGGGACAGACATAGGAACAATGTGAAACACATGCCGGCCAGTCAAGTGTCCTGAGCAGTAGTGCTGGGCTAGCAGGACTCCAATGAACCGGGCTGTAGCGGACTACTATGGCTCAAGGAGCACTAGACAACATTTCCCCATGAGAGAGGCTGCCAAGGATAAACAACTAGATTGTCGGATCCCACACATACCAATCATTTCAATCATACACACAATATGCTCGATATGTGCAAATACAACATGGCATCACAACAAGACTCTACAACTCAAGTACTTTATTTAAAGGCTCCAGAGACCACACATAACATGTTCATACAGGTAGGGGTCACATGACCCGACACTCAAGTCATACAAGCATACAAGCACATGCGGAAGCAAATAGTCTGAGTACAGACACTAGAAAGCAAGAAGGCTTCTCGAAGCCTGTCTATCTACATAGGTCCCTCCATGGCCAGGATCACCACCTGGGTGGCAAGTCACTCATCGACGTCGAGATCTACATAAAACCCATCGGAGGGGGCGGTGTTGTCGTCTGAAAACAGTAATTAAGCAAACATGAGTACAAAGGTACTCAGCAAGTCTTACATTAGAACCTACTATACATGCTCATTCTCAAGAAGGTGGTGGAGTTATTGCAGCAAGCCAGCTTTGACTCTTGGCTAAGCTATCCTACGGGACACCACTAGTAAAATAGTTTTCACACACGAGTCCACTAATCACCAACACAATACTCCACCGGGGATCCTCCCTCGTCATCCTACGAGAGAGCCATCCTCGGTACTCACACTTATCTTGAGTCTTTTAGTAATAACCATTAACTTGTCTATGAACTGTATAGGCAACCAAGTAATCCTTTACCGCGGACGCGGCTATTCGAATAGTTTTATACCCTGCAGGGGTGTACTTCGTCACACATGTTTCCACCACTTAGCGTCTGCACACGACATGTGCTCGGCAGACTTCAAGCGAAAGCCGACGTGGGTGTAAACCACGACCTGACTAACCGCACAAGTCTCTAGTCCAGGTTTATCGCCTATTCAGGTTCCATCCACAAGGAGATCCGGCCAGGGTGTCCTCAACGGCCCCAAATGATGTGTGCAGGGTTCCCGAGACACCAAACGGGTGACTCGGTACACCGTGCCACGGTGTATCTACCGCATCATAGCCCACCCCTAGGGTCAGCGCTACGCACGGCCGCCAACACATAACCTACAAACACCAGAAACTAGTTGCAACTCCTAGACAGAGGACGGGAGGGGTCAGTAAGTCGAGCGGGGTCATATTTCAGGGCCCACTGTGTGGTAGCAGCTGAATCTTAAATCACGCATACATATCTCAGTTCTTATGGGTGGCCTCAATGAAACAACCCACCATGTACTCCTACATGGCCTCTCATCGATACCTTTACCAAATCATGTTCAACGCACCACTCACATTACCATCAGAATCATTTCACTATAGCCCATCACCCAGATGAACCAGACATGACACAACTCTAAGCATAGCAGGCATAGCAAGGTAGGAGACACAAACATGGCTCAATCAACTCCTACACATGCTAGTGGGTTTCATCTAGTTACTGTGGCAATGACAGGTCATGCAGAGGATAAGGGCTCAACTACCGCAGCACACGGCAGTTTGAAATGTTGTTGCCTTAATGCAGTAAATGAGAGCAGAGGCGAGAACATGGGATTGGATCGATATGATCAATGGGGCTGCTTGCCTGATGGAGTGGTAGTAGGGTACTGCCCTTCAGTTGGATACTCAGAGATATCCTCGGAGGCAGAACCTACCACGAAGGACACACAGAACATAATCAACACATGACAATATGCAACAATATGATGCATGCTATGACATGGCAAAATGATGTGTCCTACCTAATGCAATGTGAAACAAGTTGAAATGGGTCCATTTGAATCAAAGATTCAAATGAAGGTTAAAGTTCTTATGCATAATAAGTGTATTAGCTTGTTTCACCTAAACAGCAAGGTTAAAGTGGTTTGTCATGCATGAAACCATTACAGATGGATAGATTGAATTTTTCTGATCAATTTTCATATATAATTTGTTTGATTTGGAGCTATGGTTGATTTTCTATGATTTTTAGAAGTTTTGGCTATTTTTTGGAATTTCCTATATAAAAATTAATCCAGAAAATGAATAATTGCGTCATCAGTGCGTCACTGTGACGTCAGCGAGTCAAAGGCGCCAGGGCTAGTCAAACCTAACTGGTGGGCCCTGTCTGTCAGTGTCTCAGCTAACTAGCATGATTAAGTTAATACTAACTAACTGTCAGTGGGGCCTGGGCCCACATGTCAGTGACCTAAACTAACTAAAATTAGTTAGCACTAATCCTAAACTAATTAACAGGCCGTCCCCACCTGTCATAGGCTCAGGGGGAGTCAACTTGGGCCCACATGTGTCAGATGTGGTCAACTCACCGGTCAACGGGTCAAAGCCTGCCGGCGTTTAGCCGCCGGCGAGGCCAGACGTGGCGAAGTGCTGGGGGATTTGCCCATAGGGCTCCATTTGCTGCGCAGGGAGCAGCTACAGGCAGTTGGTGCTTGCCTGCATCCAGCCGTGGTGATGGCTTGGCCGGGGAGTGGCCGGAGCATCGCCGGCGACGAGCTTGGTGGAGGCCGAAGCTCGGGTCAGCTCGTGCGCATGGCTACAGTGGCCTAGGTGGCGTGGCGCTAGCACCTACAGCATCTATGCGGTGCGAGGAGTGTGATGGGCACAAGCCCGTGACCAAATGGTCACCGGAGTAGCGCCGGCGACGTGGTCAGGCGGCGGCGTGTTCGGGCACAAGAGAGGCGGCGTCTACGGTATTATAGGGGCGAAACGGAAAGCACGGGGAGGTTCAGCAGCTCACAGGGAAGCCGCAGGGACGGTCAGCGTGCTCGGGGAAGGCTCGGTGCGGTCGGAATGGCGACGGCGATCTGGGGCGGCCCGAGGTTGAAGACGACGGCGGCGGGGACGATGCAGGGGCTCCGGCGTCGTGCGGCTTGGCTAGTCGACGTAGTCGACGACGGCAAACTGTCCGGACACGGTGAGAGGGTGTGGGGACGGCGTTGGACGCGGCCGCGGCGAGCGGCGGCGACGGTGACGTCTCGGGCGACGTCGGGGAGGGCGAGAGAGAGGAGCCAGAGGGGAGGGCGAGTGTCTACGAGGTCGGGGAGAGAGAGAGGGTTCGTCCCACGTCGACAGCTCGGCGAGGGGAGCGGCGAGGCGACGGGCAGCTGCGTGGCACGCATGCTGTGCTCGCCGTCGAGCAGCTGCTTACCTGCCTGGCCAAGCCAAGCAGCTCGCTGGAGTGGTGGCTGGGCTGGGCCGGCAGGTGGGCCTGCTGGGTGGCGCCAGGTAAGCCTTTCTCTTTCTCTCTTTTCATGTTTTGTTTTCTTTTTCTATTTTTCTGTAACTTTAGGGCTTTATTAAAAATACTTAGGCACTTACTAAAATCCTGAAAATAATTGTGGGCTCTGTTGGGCATTTAAAATATTTTATAGCATTTAAATGCCCAAATTCAAATACTTATGATTTAATTCAAAAAATCCAAAATGTCCTAGAAAAGAGTGCACCATTTTTGCCAGGGGTTTCAACCCAATCCAGAAATGATGAACATTTTGTGAAGGGCATTTTGGGTTCATTGGAAATAATTTTAGTAAACCCTAGTTGTTTCCAGGGGGGCGCTGGGGGTTCTGTCATCCCCATTTCATGTTTCTGTAAAAGTAGAAATGATGCAACACTCTAATGCATGAACCAGCTAGGGTGTGACAACTCACCCCCACTCAAAAGAATCTCATCCCGAGATTTAGGATCCTCCGGGAAGAAGGTGGGGTATTCGAGTCGAAGACGATCCTCCCTTTCCCAAGTGGCTTCTTTCTCGTAATGGTGTGACCATTGAACCATGAGAAACTTGATATTATGGCGTCGAGTGGTACGCTCTGCTTGATCAAGGATATGAACGGGATATTCCCGATATGAGAGGTTATCTTGTAGATCAAGCGTTTCGTGGTCCACTCCACGGATAGGATCCGCGAAGCAACGTCTGACTTGAGAAACGTGGAAGACATCGTGAACTCTGGAAAGATGCGAAGGTAGTTCCAGTTGGTAGGCAACTTCTCCTCGTTTGGCAAGAATGCGAAAGGGTCCAATGTAACGAGGAGCCAATTTGCCTTTGATACCGAAACGATGGGTTCCCTTTAACGGAGTAACTCGAAGGTAAGCCTTCTCGCCGACTTCATAAGTCATGAGCTTATGTTTACGATCATATTGTCTCTTTTGACGAGATTGGGCTGTTTTCAATTTCTCACGAATAACGCGAACCTGCTCTTCTGCTTCCTGAATCATATCCGGGCCAAAGAGTTGTCTTTCCACGGTTTCTGACCAGTTAAGAGGCGTTCGACATGTTCATCCATAGAGAACTTCGAAAGGAGCTTTGGCCAAGCTAGCTTGATAACTATTGTTATAAGAAAACTCCGCGAATGGATGGCATTTCTCCCAACCCATTCCGAATGAGATGACAGAAGCTCGGAGCATATCTTCCAAAATTTGATTGACTCGCTCTACTTGACCACTTGATTGAGGATGCAAGGCGGTGCTAAAAGAGAGACGAGTTCCCATAGCATTTTGGAAACTTTCCCAAAATCGAGAGGTGAAGGGACTCCCACGGTCTGAGTTAATTTCCAATGGGACACCATGAAGAGACACTATTCGGGAGATGTATAAATCAGCTAGCTGGCTAGCGGTGATACTCTCACGAACAGGTAGGAAATGGGCTACTTTGGAAAGACGGTCGATCACGACAAAGATGTCATTATTCCCTCTCTTGGTCCTGGGAAACCCAGTAATGAAATCCATACTAATTTTATCCCATTTCCACTCAGGAATAGCCAAAGGTTGAAGGGTGCCAGCAGGCGTTGATGCTCCGCTTTAACACGACGACAGACATCGCAACTAGCAATGTATTGAGCAATTTCTCTCTTCATCCTAGTCCACCAAAACCTCTGGCGTAGGTCTTGATACATTTTGGTACTACCGGGATGAATGGTGAGAGGGGATTCATGAGCTTCCTTAAGAATCAACTGGCGTAAATGTTGTTTCTTGGGAACCAACAAGCGGTTCTCGAACAAGACAACACCTCGCTCATCCATGGAAAAACATTTAGCAACTCTGCTAGCGATGTTTTCCTTAATCTGGGTATGCCCTTATCATGCTTCTGGGCAGCTATGATTTGATCCAGGGTGGATAGGAATCCTCGAGGAACAATGTGAAGATTAAGCTTACGAAATTCCTCATGGAGAAGTGGTTGACTTTGTTGTAACATCAGGTTGTTACAATAAGATTTACGACTTAGCGCATCAGCCATGACATTGGCCTTGCCCGGGGTGTAAGTTATTCCTAAGTCGTAATCCGAGATCAACTCGACCCAACGTCGTTGCCTGAGATTCAAATCCGGTTGGGTGAAGATATATTTCAAACTTTGGTGATCGGTGAAGATCTCGCAACGATTACCGAGAAGGTAATGTCGCCAAGTTTTGAGTGCATGGACTACAGCTGCAAGCTCTAGATCATGTGTGGGATAGTTTTCCTCATGTGGGTGTAATTCCCGTGAGGCATAGGCAATTACCTGACGATCTTGCATGAGTATGCAACCTAGTCCTTGCTGCGAGGCGTCGCAATAGATAATAAAGTCCTTGGAAAAATCTGGTGGTACCAGTACGGGAGCAGATGTTAGACGTCTTTTCAGTTCCTGAAAGCTGAACTTGCACTGTGGGGTCCACTCGAACTTTTTATCTTTCTTGAGGAGTTCAGTTAGAGGTTTAGCAACCTTGGAGAAATTCTCGACGAAGCGGCGGCAGTAGCTCTCTAAGCCAAGGAAGCTCCGAACTTGCTTGACCGTCTCAGGTGGAGTCCAATCAAGGATGGCTTGAACTCGCTCGGGGTTGATAGCAATACCCTTACCAGAGATTACATGGCCTAGATAGGTCACTTCTGGCAACCAAAATTCACACTTGGAGAATTTGGCATAAAGGCGATGCTCTCGAAGTTTCGTCAATACCAGCCTTAGATGTTCGGCATGTTCCTCTTCATTCTTGGAGTAGATGAGTATGTCATCGAGGTGTACTACGACGAATTTATCCAAATATTCCATGAAGACCGAGTTCATTAACCGAGAGAAGGTGGCTGGGGCATTGGTTAAACCGAAGGACATAACGGTGTACTCGTATTGGCCATAACGAGTAACAAAGGCCGTTTTGGGAATATCCCCGTTTCTGATTTTGATTTGATGGTCGCCCAACCTCAAATCCATCTTCGAAAAGATTGAGGATCCAGCAAGCTGGTCATGCAGATCGTTGATCCTGGGAAGCGAATAATTGTTCTTGATGGTGACCAAGTTGACAGGTCGGTAATCTACAACCATCCGATCCGTTCCATCCTTCTTCTTGACGAAGAGGATGGGGCAAGCCCAAGTAGAGGAACTAGGACGGATGAAACCCTTTTTCAAGGACTCATCGAGTTGGTTCTTAAGCTCGGCTAGTTCTAAGGGTGCCATCTTATAGGGTCTTCTAGAAATTGGAGCGGTTCCTGGAACAAGGTCTATCACAAACTCGACATCCCAGTCAGGTGGAACACCTGGCAGTTCTTTTGGAAAGACATCCGGAAAGTCCCGGACTACCGGAATATCTTCAAGGTCTGGAAGGGGGTTGGCATTTAGGGAGTAAAGATGGTGCTTGGCCACTCGAGTTAAGACACTGACTGTCTTGCCCGATGGGTGAGTAAGTTGAACGGTTCTAGTGGCACAATCAATCTTAGCGTAATGAGCTGACATCCAGTCCATACCCAAGATGATGTTTATGTCCGAGGACTTGAGAGCTATTAAGGATGAAAGGAAGACAAGTCTATCGACAAGAATTTCGTTCCCATGGCTTACTCTAGAAGTTTGCCATTTGGAACCCGGAGTTTGAATTACCATGGAAGTGGGCATGTCACAGAATGTCGTGTTATGCAATCGAGCATAGTTCTCGGATATGAATGAATGAGATGCTCCACTATCGAAAAGAACAGATGCCGGATGGCAATTAACAAGGAGCGTACCAAGGACGACGTTAGGATCCTCATGAGCCTCCTCAGCTGAGACATAGTTGACATGACCACGTGCAGTGGTGACCGACTTGGTGTAGAATGTCTTTCCTGCTGGCTTACCATGGCCAATGGACTTTCCAGACTGATTGGGGTTGTTGTTCTGGGGACACTCTCGACTATAGTGACCCGGATCTCCACATTTGAAACATGTCACAACATTGGGGCGTGGAGAAGCATTAGCAGCGGGGCCACCATAGGGCTTGGATGGTGCAAACTGCTAGTTGGGGCGAGGCGCCTCAAAGGATGGCCTCGGAATGAACCTGGGTGGCAGTGCCGTGCTTGGAATCCACACCCGGCGCTTCTGAGATCCAGAGCCGGATGAAGAGCCAAAATCACGAGAGTACTTGCGTGAAGCGTCATAGTCAGACTGGCCTGTCTCAGCACTGATGGCTTTATTGACCAACTTCTCAAAGGAGGTGCACTCGTGCAGACGAAGATCATGGTGAAGCTCAGGGTTAAGTCCCTTGCGGAACCTTGCCTGCTTCTTAGCGTCGATGGATACCTCTTTAGGAGCAGATCGTGCCAGATTCCCAAATTCACGACTATATGCATCCACAGTCAGTCTTCCTTGGGTGAAATTACATAACTCTTCCCTCTTGCGATCTATGAGACCTTCCGGGATGTGATGCTCACGGAAAGCCTCACTGAATTCAGCCCAAGTAGTGATTTGGCCGACCGGACGCATAGCTTCAAAGTTTTCCCACCAAAGGCTAGCAGGGCCTTCGAGGTGATAGGCAGCATAAGTAACATTACCAGCTTCCGCTACATTGGAAGAACGTAGCTTGTGGGTGATGCTGCGAAGCCAGTCATCCGCGTCGAGGGGCTCGACGGAATGGTTAAACTTTGGTGGGTACAACTTGATAAAGTCATTGATTGACACCAAGTCATTTCGCTGATGGCGTGCAGTGTTCTGCTCAATCTGCTCTAGCAAGCGGTTAGTCTCCCGCTTGTTTCTTTCCACCTCCAGCATCACTTTGGCCAGAGAAGGCGGGAGAGGCAGATTTTCACCCCTAACTGCACTGGCTTCCCCCTGCTCCGGGGCAGCAGGATTGCTGCTGGTGTTGACCATCCTAGGAGAAAACAAAACTACGGTTTACATAAGGATGGCACAAACTTAGCAAGTAAGTGCAGAATGTAATGGATAACATGGAATGCTAAGATGTTCGTTGCACGACATGGTAATATAGAAACTGCCATATATATACCATTGGTCATACACACCGTACATAGTTTAGTACAAGCCCATGCTAGAGTACAACTATGGTGAAAGACATTACATCTCATCGAAGGCATTCCAAGCTCCTATACATTATTTTTCTACACCTCCGGAGCGTGATACACACCAAGTTGTATCCCACGGTCATGCAGGACTGTGGAGAATACAACTACTACAATACTAGAGAAACTACTACTGGCTCAGACGGCTCTGTAGTAATCCTCATAGAAGTTGCCACCAAAGCCTGGAAGTGGAACATGATCATCTGGGAACAGACGATCCTGCGGAGCCTGCGGACCATAGGGACTCGGATGTGGCCTTGGTCCCACAGGTGGTGGCAGACGGGGACCACGAGGAGGAGTGATGCCTCCTACATCGCCCCACTCCATAGAATCTGGCAATCCAGACCGTACAGGGTACAGATCCCTCAGATCCATGTATCCTGCCTGTACTGCAGGTGCAAACCGAGTCAAAGTGGCCCAGTGATCAGCACGGGAGTTGAAAAGCTCCATACACAAGGCCCGATTTTCGCGGTCCTTATCCTCGAGCATCTCGGCAGTGGTGCGGAGTAGTGACTCCTCATGTGAAGAGTCATAGTACAAGGCCTGATAGTACCCCTGTGCCCCAGGAAGTGAGGCTGGCTTGTAACGGAAGTCGGTGTTCTGTAGCAAGGCAGTCCTGGCTCGAATGATAATCATCATTGAATAGGCTGCATCCTGCACAGACATCTCAATAGTGACCCCAAGTCCATAGGAATAGTGAAGGGGCTCAGTGGCTCCAGGATAAGAGGGATATATCCTGACGGTACAGAGGTACTAGCTCTGGTTGAAGTCTCTGAACTACTCCTCGACGGTATATTCCAGATACCACCGATAGCCTAACTCAACCATCACTCGAACCAACATGGCCGTGTGGCCGGGCACATCAAGGCACCGGGTCAGACGAACCACTTGGTTCTGCGAACGGGTGGCCATCTGAAAGCATAGAATAATGCAAAGGCATTAGAATTTTCTAGGGGAAATCGGACAGCATAACGGCTGTAAATGCTCAGAAAAAGATTTGAGACATCCACAACAGTTTGCAATACCACTCAACAACATCATATCAAGGTTCTGATTCAACTGGCAACATACTAAAAGTAGTAGAAACTGTAGTGAGGCTTGTAACAACAATCCTATAAGCTACTACGGATTAGTAACACGTGAAACTGATAGAAGAAGAGAGCCTAGTCCTTAACCCACGTTGAATGAGAAGAGAATGACTCAGATCAGAGGGCATAAGGTAAAGGAGTAAAAGAGCCTTACGTTCCCTCCCACAATCAATTCCCCTACATATAACAAAAGCATTTCTAGACTCGACATCGACCAGTTTGGCTCAATGAACCTACAGGCAGTCCGACTCTGATGCCAACGCTGCCAGGACCCCGATTCCAAGTCACATCGATCTAGCCGGTAGCACCTCATATCACATTGCGGCCTCACGCACGGTATCCCCATGGGTGTCGCCTTACCGTGGTCCGGGACCGTTTGCGCCTTTTGGCTCACGTATATGATAGTGTCGCTAGCATCCATATGACAGAGAACCCGGGCCGACATGGCTAGTCGTGAACCAAAGCAGCACAGACCTATGGAGACAGACATACATGAATCACATCGAGCATGTCGGTCATCAGCGTGTGAATCCGGGCTGTAGCACTGGGCTAACAGGACTCCGGGGAACCCGGGCTGTAGCATGCTAGACAGGACTCCGGAAGTCACCGCGTGACATTTCCCTAAAGGGACAGACATGGGAACAAAGTGAAACACATGCCGGCCAGTCAAGTGTCCTGAGCAGTAGTGCTGGGCTAGCAGGACTCTGGTGAACCGGGCTGTAACGGACTACTATGGCTCGAGGAGCACTAGACTACATTTCCCCATAAGAGAGGCTGCCAAGGATAAACAACTAGATTGTCGGATCCCACATACCAAGCATTTCAATCATACACACAATATGCTCGATATGTGCAAATACAAGATGGCATCACAACAAGACTCTACAACTCAAGTACTTTATTTAAAGGCTCTAGAGAGCCATACATAACATGTTCATACTGTTGGGGAACGTTGCAGAAAACAAAAAATTTCCTACTCGTTTCACCAAGATCCATCTAGGAGTTCATCTAGCAACGAGTGATCGGATTGCATCTACATACCTTTGTAGATCACGCGCGGAAGCGTTCAAAGAACGGGGATGAGGAAGGCGTACTCGACGTGATCCAAATCACCGATGACCAGCGCCGAACGGACGGCACCTCCGCGTTCAACACACGTACGGGACGGGAGATGTCTCCTCCTTCTTGATCCAGCAAGGGGGAAGGAGAGCTTGATGAAGATCCAGCAGCACGACGGCGTGGTGGTGGATGCAGGGCGTCACAGTAGCAGGGCTTCGCCTATGCTATAAGAGGGAGACGTAACAGGGAGAGAGGGAGGCGCCAGGGGCTGGTGTATGAAGTCCCTCCTCTCCCCCACTATATATAGGGGTGCCAGGGGGGCGCCGGCCCTAATAGATGGCATCTACTAGGGGGGGGTGGCGGCCAAGGGGAGGTTTCCCTCCCCCCCCAAGGCACCTAGGGGTGCCTTCCACCACATGGACTCTTCCATGGTGGAAACCCTAGGCGCATGGGCCTATAGGGGCTGGTGCCCTTGGCCGATATAGGCCAAGGCGCACCCCCTATAGCCCATGTGCCCCCCCGGGGCAGGTGGCCCCACCCTGTGGGCCCCCGGGACCCCTCCGGTGGTCCCGGTACAATACCGATAACCCCAAAACTTGTCCCGATGGCCGAAACAGCACTTCCTATATACAATTCTTTACCTCCGGACCATTCCGGAACTCCTCGTGACGTCTGGGATCTCATCCGGGACTCCGAACAACATTCGGGTTTCTGCATATACATATCTTCACAACCCTAGCGTCACCGAACCTTAAGTGTGTAGACCCTACGGGTTCGGGAGACAAGCAGACATGACCGAGACGACTCTCCGGTCAATAACCAACAGCGGGATCTGGATACCCATGTTGGCTCCCACATGCTCCACGATGATTTCATCGGATGAACCACGATGTCGAGGATTCAATCAATCCCGTATGCAATTCCCTTTGTCAATCGATATGTTACTTGCCCGAGATTCGATCGTCGGTATCCCAATACCTCGTTCAATCTCGTTACCGGCAAGTCACTTTACTCGTACCGTAATGCATGATCCCGTGACCATACACTTGGTCACTTTGAGCTCATTATGATGATGCATTACCGAGTGGGCCCAGTGATACCTCTCCGTCATACGGAGTGACAAATCCCAGTCTTGATCCATGTCACCCAACAGACACTTTCGAAGATACCCGTAGTAGACCTTTATAGTCACCCAGTTACGTTGTGACGTTTGGCATACCCAAAGCACTCCTACGGTATCCGGGAGTTACACGATCTCATGGTCTAAGGAAAAGATACTTAGACATTGGAAAACTCTAGCAAACGAACTATACGATCTTGTGCTATGTTTAGGATTGGGTCTTGTCCATCACATCATTCTCCTAATGATGTGATCTCGTTATCAATGACATCCAATGTCCATAGTCAGGAAATCATGACTATCTGTTGATCAACGAGCTAGTCAACTAGAGGCTTACTAGGGACATGTTGGTGTCTGTTATTCACACATGTATTACGATTTCCGGATAACACAATTATAGCATGAATAAAGACAATTATCATGAACAAGGAAATATAATAATAATGCTTTTATTATTGCCTCTAGGGCATATTTCCAACAGTCTCCCACTTGCACTAGAGTCAATAATCTAGTTACATTGTGATGAATCGAACACCCATGGAATTCTGGTGTTGATCATGTTTTGCTCTAGGGAGAGGTTTAGTCAACGGATCTGCTATATTCAGGTCCGTATGTACTTTACAAATCTCTATGTCTCCATCTTGAACATTTTCACGAATGGAGTTGAAGCGACGCTTGATGTGCCTTGTCTTCTTGTGAAACCTGGGCTCCTTGGCAAGAGCAATAGCTCCAGTGTTGTCACAGAAGAGCTTGATCGGCCCCGACGCATTGGGTATGACTCCTAGGTCGGTGATGAACTCCTTCACCCATATTGCTTCATGTGCTGCCTCCGAGGCAGCCATGTACTCCGCTTCACATGTAGATCCCGCCACGATGCTTTGCTTGCAACTGCACCAGCTTACTGCCCCTCCATTCAAAATATACACGTATCCGGTTTGTGACTTAGAGTCATCCAGATCTGTGTCGAAGCTAGCGTCGACGTAACCCTTTACGACGAGCTCTTCGTCACCTCCATAAACGAGAAACATTTCCTTAGTCCTTTTCAGGTACTTCAGGATATTCTTGACCGCTGTCCAGTGTTCCTTGCCGGGATTACTTTGGTACCTTCCTACCAAACTTACGGCAAGGTTTACATCAGGTCTGGTACACAGCATGGCATACATAATAGAACCTATGGCTGATGCATAGGGGATGACACTCATCTCTTCTATTTCTTCTGCCGTGGTCGGACATTGAGCTGAGCTCAATTTCATACCTTGTAACACAGGCAAGAACCCCTTCTTAGACTGATCCATATTGAACTTCTTCAATATCTTATCAAGGTATGTGCTTTGTGAAAGACCTATGAGGCGTCTCGATCTATCTCTATAGATCTTGATGCCTAATATATAAGCAGCTTCTCCAAGGTCCTTCATTGAAAAACTCTTATTCAAGTAGGCCTTGATGCTGTCCAAGAGTTCTATATCATTTCCCATCAAAAGTATGTCATCTACATATAGTATGAGAAATGCTACAGAGCTCCCACTCACTTTCTTGTCAACGCAGGCTTCTCCATAAGTCTGCGTAAACCCAAACGCTTTGATCATCTCATCAAAGCGAATGTTCCAACTCCGAGATGCTTGCACCAGCCCATAAATCGAGCGTTGGAGCTTGCATACCTTGTCAGCATTCTTAGGATCGACAAAACCTTCCGGCTGTATCATATACAATTCTTCCTTAAGGAAACCATTAAGGAATGCCGTTTTGACGTCCATTTGCCATATCTCATAATCATAGAATGCGGCAATTGCTAACATGATTCGGACGGACTTTAGCTTCGCTACCGGTGAGAAAGTCTCATCGTAGTCAACCCCTTGAACTTGTCGATAACCCTTAGCGACAAGTCGAGCTTTATAGATGGTCACATTACCATCCGCGTCTGTCTTCTTCTTAAAGATCCATTTATTTTCTATGGCTCGCCGCTCAACGGGCAAGTCAGTCAAAGGCCATACTTCGTTTTCATACATGGATCCTATCTCGGATTTCATGGCTTCTAGCCATTTTCCGGAATCCGGGCCCGCCATCGCTTCTTCATAGTTCGAAGGTTCACCGTTGTCTAACAACATGATTTCCAAGACAGGGTTGCCGTACCACTCTGGTGCGGAACGTGTCCTTGTGGACCTTCGAATTTCAGTAGGAGCTTGATCAGAAGTATCTTGATCATTATCATTAACTTCCTCTCTAGTCGGTGCAGGCACCTCAGGAACATTTTCTTGAGTTGTGCCAGTTTCCGGTTCAAGAGGTAATACTTCATCAAGCTCTACTTTCCTCCCACTTACTTCTTTCGAGAGAAACTCTTTCTCCGGAAAGAGTCCGTTCTTGGCAACAAAGATCTTGCCTTCAGATCTTAGGTAGAAGGTATACCCAATAGTTTCTTTAGGGTATCCTATGAAGACGCATTTTTCTGACTTGGGTTCGAGCTTCTCAGGTTGATGTTTCTTGACATAAGCATCGCATCCCCAAACTTTTAGAAACAACAGCTTAGGTTTCTTCCCAAACCATAATTCATACGGTGTCGTCTCAACGGATTTCGACGGAGCCCTATTTAAAGTGAATGTGGCAGTCTCTAAAGCATAGCCCCAAAAGGATAACGGTAAATCGGTAAGAGACATCATAGATCGCACCATATCCAATAGAGTGCGATTACGACGTTCGGACACACCGTTACGCTGAGGTGTTCCAGGCGGTGTGAGTTGTGAAACTATTCCACATTTTCTTAAGTGTGCACCAAATTCGTGACTCAAGTATTCTCCTCCACGATCTGATCGTAGAAACTTGATTTTCCTGTCACGTTGATTTTCAACCTCACTCTGAAATTCCTTGAACTTTTCAAAGGTTTCAGACTTGTGTTTCATTAAGTAGACATACCCATATCTACTCAAGTCATCAGTGAGGGTGAGAACATAACGATAGCCACCGCGAGCCTCAACACTTATTGGACCGCACACATCAGTATGTATGATTTCCAATAAGTTGGTTGCTCGCTCCATTGTTCCTGAGAACGGAGTCTTGGTCATTTTACCCATGAGGCATGGTTCGCACGTGTCAAATGATGCATAATCAAGAGACTCTAAAAGTCCATCTGCATGGAGTTTCTTCATGCGTTTGACACCCATGTGACCAAGGCGGCAGTGCCACAAGTATGTGGGACTATCATTATCAATCTTACATCTTTTGGTACTCACACTATGAATATGTGTAGCAATACGCTCGAGATTCATTAGGAATAAACCATTCACCATAGGAGCATGACCATAAAACATATCTCTCATATAAATGGAACAACCATTATTCTCAGATTTAAATGAGTAGCCATCTCGAATTAAACGAGATCCCGATACAATGTTCATGCTCAAAGCTGGCACTAAATAACAGTTATTGAGGTTTAAAACTAATCCCATAGGTAAATGTAGAGGCAGCGTGCCGACGGCGATCACATCAACCTTGGAACCATTCCCGACACGCATCGTCACCTCGTCCTTCGCCAGTCTCCATTTATTCCGCAGCTCCTGTTGTGAGTTACAAATATGAGCAACGGCACCGGTATCAAATACCCAGGAGTCACTACGAGTACTGGTAAGGTACACATCAATTACATGTATATCAAATATACCTTTTGTTTTGCCGGCCTTCTTGTCTGCTAAGTACTTAGGGCAGTTCCGCTTCCAGTGACCGCTTCCCTTGCAATAAAAGCACTCAGTCTCGGGCTTGGGTCCATTCTTTGGCTTCTTCCCGGCAGCTTGCTTGCCGGGCGCGGCAACCTCCTTGTCGTCCTTCTTGAAGTTCTTTTTACCCTTGCCTTTCTTGAACTTAGTGGTTTTATTGACCATCAACACTTGATGTTCCTTCTTGACTTCTACCTCCGCTGATTTCAGCATAGAGAACAACTCAGGAATGGTCTTTTGCATCCCCTGCATGTTGAAGTTCATCACAAAGCTCTTGTAGCTTGGTGGAAGCGACTGGAGGATTCTGTCAATGACCGCATCATCCGGGAGATTAACTCCCAGCTGAGACAAGCGGTTATGTAACCCAGACATAGTGAGTATGTGCTCACTGACAGAACTATTTTCCTCCATCTTATAGCTAAAGAACTTATCGGAGACTTCATATCTCTCGATCCGGGCATGAGCTTGAAAAACCATTTTCAGCTCTTCGAACATCTCATATGCTCCATGTCTCTCAAAACGCTTTTGGAGCCCCGGCTCTAAGCTGTAAAGCATGCCGCACTGAACGAGGGAGTAGTCGTCAACACGTGCCTGCCAAGCGTTCATAACGTCTTGGTTCTGTGGGACGGGTGGATCACCTAGCGGTGCTTGTAGGACATAATCTTTCTTGGCAGCTATGAGGATGATCCTCAGGTTCCGGACCCAGTCCGTATAGTTGCTGCCATCGTCTTTCAGCTTGGTTTTCTCTAGGAACGCGTTGAAGTTGAGGACTACGTTGGCCATTTGATCTACAAGACATATTGCAAAGATTTTAGACTAAGTTCATCTAATCAAATTATTAATGAACTCCCACTTAGATTAGACATCCCTCTAGTCATCTAAGTATTACATGATCCGAGTTAACTAGGCCGTGTCCGATCATCACGTGAGACGGACTAGTCAACGTCGGTGAACATCTTCATGTTGATCGTATCTTCTATACGACTCATGCTCGACCTTTCGGTCTTCTGTGTTCCGAGGCCATGTCTGTACATGCTAGGCTCGTCAAGTTAACCCTAAGTGTTTTGCATGTGTAAAACTGTCTTACACCCGTTGTATGTGAACGTAAGGATCTATCACACCCGATCATCACGGCGTGCTTCGAAACGACGAACTTTAGCAACGGTGCACAGTTAGGGGAGAACACTTCTTGAAATTGTTATGAAGGATCATCTTATTTACTACCGTCGTTCTAAGTAAACAAGATGCAAAACATGATAAACATCACATGTTATCAAATAATTAACGTGACATGATATGGCCAATATCACATAGCTCCTTTGATCTCCATCTTGGGGCTCCATGATCATCTTGTCACCGGTTTGACACCATGATCTCCATCATCATGATCTCCATCATCCTGTCTCCATGAAGTTGCTCGCCAACTATTACTTCTACTACTATGGCTAACGCGTTTAGCAATAAAGTAAAGTAATTTACATGGCGATTCTTGATGACACGCAGGTCATATAAAAGAATAAGGACAACTCCTATGGCTCCTGCCGGTTGTCATACTCATCGACATGCAAGTCGTGATTCCTATTACAATAGCATGAACATCTCATACATCACATATAGATCATTCATCATTCATCACAACTTTGGCCATATCATATCACAAACCACTTGCTGCAAAAACAAGTTAGACGTCCTCTAATTGTTGTTGCAAGTTTTACGTGGCTGAATTAGGGTTCTAGCAAGAACGTCTTCTTACCTACGTTAAAGCCACAACGTGATTTGTCAACTTCTATTTACCCTTCATAAGGACCCTGTTCATCGAATCCGCTCCAACTAAAGTGGGAGAGACAGACACCCGCCAGCCACCTTATGCAACTAGTGCATGTTAGTCGGTGGAACCGGTCTCACGTAAGCGTACATGTAAGGTTGGTCCGGGCCGCTTCATCCCACAATACCGCTGAAGCAAGATAAGACTAGTGGCGGCAAGAAAGTTGACAAATCTACGCCCACAACAAATTGTGTTCTACTCGCGCAAGAAGAGCTACGCATAGACCTAGCTCTGATTCCACTGTTGGGGAACGTTGCAGAAAACAAAAAATTTCCTACTCGTTTCACCAAGATCCATCTAGGAGTTCATCTAGCAACAAGTGATCGGATTGCATCTACATACCTTTGTAGATCACGCGCGGAAGCGTTCAAAGAACGGGGATGAGGAAGGCGTACTCGACGTGATCCAAATCACCGATGACCAGCGCCGAACAGACGGCACCTCCGCGTTCAACACACGTACGGGACGGGAGACGTCTCCTCCTTCTTGATCCAGCAAGGGGGAAGGAGAGGTTGATGAAGATCCAGCAGCACGACGGCGTGGTGGTGGATGCAGGGCGTCACAGTAGCAGGGCTTCGCCTATGCTACAAGAGGGAGACGTAACAGGGAGAGAGGGAGGCGCCAGGGGCTGGTGTATGAAGTCCCTCCTCTCCCCCACTATATATAGGGGTGCCAGGGGGGGCGCCGGCCCTAGTAGATGGCATCTACTAGGGGGGCGGCGGCCAAGGGGAGGTTTCCCTCCCCCCCCAAGGCACCTAGGGGTGCCTTCCACCACATGGACTCTTCCATGGTGGAAACCCTAGGCACATGGGCCTATAGGGGCTGGTGCCCTTGGCCCATATAGGCCAAGGCGCACCCCCTATAGCCCATGTGGCCCCCCGGGGAAGGTGGCCCCACCCTGTGGGCCCCCGGGACCCCTCCGGTGGTCCTGGTACAATGCCGATAACCCCGAAACTTGTCCCGATGGCCGAAATAGCACTTCCTATATATAATTCCTTACCTCCGGACCATTCCGGAACTCCTCGTGACGTCCGGGATCTCATCCGGGACTCCGAACAACATTCGGGTTTCTGCATATACATATCTTCACAACCCTAGCGTCACCGAACCTTAAGTGTGTAGACCCTACGGGTTCGGGAGACAAGCAGACATGACCGAGACGACTCTCCGGTCAATAACCAACAGCGGGATCTGGATACCCATGTTGGCTCCCACATGCTCCATGATGATTTCATCGGATGAACCACGATGTCGAGGATTCAATCAATCCCGTATGCAATTCCCTTTGTCAATCGATATGTTACTTGCCCGAGATTCGATCGTCGGTATCCCAATACCTCGTTCAATCTCGTTACCGGCAAGTCACTTTACTCGTACCGTAATGCATGATCCCGTGACCATACACTTGGTCACTTTGAGCTCATTATGATGATGCATTACCGAGTGGGCCCAGTGATACCTCTCCGTCATACGGAGTGACAAATCCCAGTCTTGATCCATGTCACCCAACAGACACTTTCGAAGATACCCGTAGTAGACCTTTATAGTCACCCAGTTACGTTGTGACGTTTGGCATACCCAAAGCACTCCTACGGTATCCGGGAGTTACACGATCTCATGGTCTAAGGAAAAGATACTTTGACATTGGAAAACTCTAGCAAACGAACTATACGATCTTGTGCTATGTTTAGGATTGGGTCTTGTCCATCACATCATTCTCCTAATGATGTGATCTCGTTATCAATGACATCCAATGTCCATAGTCAGGAAATCATGACTATCTGTTGATCAACGAGCTAGTCAACTAGAGGCTTACTAGGGACATGTTGGTGTCTGTTATTCACACATGTATTACGATTTCCGGATAACACAATTATAGCATGAATAAAGACAATTATCATGAACAAGGAAATATAATAATAATGCTTTTATTATTGCCTCTAGGGCATATTTCCAACACATACAGGTAGGGGTCACATGGCCTGACACTCAAGTCATACAAGCATACAAGCACATGCGGAAGCAAATAGTCTTAGTACAGACACTAGAAAGCAAGAAGGCTTCTCGAAGCCTGTCTATTTACATAGGGCCCTCCATGGCCAGGATCACCACCTGGGTGGCAAGTCACTCATCGACGTCGAGATCTACATAAAACCCATCGGAGGGGGCGGTGTTGGGGGTTCTGTCATCCCCATTTCAAGTTTCTGTAAAAGTAGACATGATGCAACACTCTAATGCATGAACCAGCTAGGGTGTGACAGGAATAGAGGAGAAGAAGAGAAAATAGAATATATTCTATTTTCTTTTCTTCTCCTCTTTTCCTTTCTTCTTCTCCTCTTCTTTTTCTTCTTTTTTCTTCTTCTTATTTATTTCTCCTCGTCTTCCTCTCCCCTCTTCTTCTCCTTCCTTCCTCTTCTTATTTCCTTTTTCCTCTCATTCTTTTTCTTCTTCTCCCTTCTTAAAAATACATGAAGTAGTATTGCTTTTTTTAAATAATGTTCAAATAGAAATTTTAGAAAAAAAGTAAAGGTTTTGCCTAATTCATTGTTCATATGAATATACAAACATTTGCATATTTACAATAATTAATATCACCAAAAAAATCTATGAACAGAAAAAAATACTATTTTTTTCTGAAAATCTATCTTTTGCATATATACATTAACATATATATACACAGAGAACATATATACATACGTATATACATTTTTATAAAAATGCAAAAAACAAAAAATCTAAAAAAGGGCATATAAACAGATATACACACATACATATACTCATACATATACATATAATCGGGAAAAACATATATATATTTGCAAAAAAAAGAAGGGGAGGAGGGGGGTGGTGCCGGCCCTGACCAAAGCGACGGCGACGCGGGCCAGTTGGGGCGCGGTGAGGCAGAGGCGACGGCGAGGCAGAGGCGGGGCGGCGACGACTTCGGGGCGGCGCGGGGGGGCTTGCGGCGACGGCGTCGGGGCGACGTGGGGTGGCGACGATGTCTGGGCGGCGCGGGACGGCGTCAGAGGCAGGGGCGACGACGGCGACAGCGAGGTGCAGAGGGGCAGCCTGGCGGCGTCGTCGGGGCGGGATCGAAGAACTGAACAAAAAATTTCACAAGTGCTGTATATATAGACGGAGCATTGGTCCCGGTTCGTGGCACAAACCAGGACCAATGCCCCCTTTAGTCCTGGTTGGTGCCACCAGCCGGGACCAAAGGCCTCTTTTTAGCAGCCCAAAGGGCGGGAAGCGGCGGCCTTTGGTCCCGGTTGGTGGCACCAACCAGGACTAAAGGGGGCATTGGTCCCGGTTTCTGCCACGAACCGGGACCAATGGCCCCCTTTAGTCCCGGTTGGTGCCACCAACCGGGACCAATGGCCTTGCGCTGGCGCGGTGGTAGGAGTTTAGTCCCACCTCGCTAGTTGAGAGCGGCCAACACCTATTTATAAGCTCCGTTGCCTCTTCCCTCTCGAACTCCTCTGAACTGCAGGCCTATGGGCCTAATCTGACACCTCTCTACTTGTGGGCCTGTTGGGCCTTCTGCGGGCCTGAATCCTGGCCCAGGTTGGGTTTCTGGTCGTATTTAGGCCGTGGTGGCCGAATAGCTGGCAGTTTTTTTTCTTTGTTGCTTTATTTATTTTATTTTGTTTCTACTTACAACAAAATACTTATTGTTGCTATTTTTTCCAGTTTTTTTGTTTTGTATTCTGCATTATTTATTTTCTTTTGTTTTTTGCTTTATTTTTTAATTCTTTTGCTTTTAGTTTTAGAAAAATTGTAAACTTTCTGTTAGTGCCATTAGTTTTCAAATTTGAAAACACTTTTTTAGTTTTTTAGTTTTCTTTATTGCTTTATTTATTTTATTTTGTTTCTACTTACAACAAAATACTTATTGTTGCAATTTTTGTTTTTTCTAGTTGTTTTGTTTTGTTTTCTGCATTATTTATTTTATTTTGTATTTTGCTTTATTTTTTAATTCTTTTTGCTTTTAGGTCAGCAAAATTATAAACTTTCTGTTAGTGCCATTAGTTTTAGAAAAATTATAAACTTTCTGTTAGTGCCATTAGTTTTCAAATTTGAATAGTTAAAATTTGAATTCTTTGAAATTTGTGTGAATCACAAGTTTGTGATTAACTTTACTAAAAAATGAAGATAGATGCACCTATAGAGAAAATTCGACCTAAATTCATAATCAATTTCTATGAATTTTAGAGAAATTCATTATGAATTTAGGTCAAATTCCTTGTATAGAGGCGTCTATTTTCACTTTGAGAGGAGCTCAACAAGGCACAGAGGGACGGGCTTATAAATCGGTGTGAGCGCCCTTGGGTGGCGAGGTGGGACTAAACTCTGAGCGCAACGAGGACCAACCCTTTAGTCCCGGTTTGTGGCACAAACTGGGACTAATGGTCATGGGCCAGGGGCGAGCCCTATTTTTTCCAGTTTTTTTGTTTTGTTTTTTGCATTATTTATTTTCTTTTGTTTTTTGCTTTATTTTTTAATTCTTTTTTGCTTTTAGTTTTAGAAAAATTATAAAATTTCTGTTAGTGCCATTAGTTTTCAAATTTGAAAACACTTTTTTGTTTTTTTGTTTTCTTTGTTGCTTTATTCATTTTATTTTGTTTCTACTTAGAACAAAATACTTATTGTTGCTTTTTTTCTTTTTTTGCAGTTTTTTTGTTTTGTTTTCTGTATTATTTATTTTCTTTTGTTTTTTCTTTATTTTTTAATTCTTTTTGCTTTTAGGTCAGCAAAATTATAAACTTTATTTTAGTGTCATTAGTTTTAGAAAAATTATAAACTTTTTGTTAGTGCCATTAGTTTTCAAATTTGAATAGTTAAAATTTGAATTCTTTGAAATTTGTGTGAATCACAAGTTTGTGATTAACTTTACTAAAAAATGAACATAGATGCACCTATAGAGAAAATTCGACCTAAATTCATAGTTTTCAAATGAACTCTGGAAAAGTTGGCATAGCATGTGCATGTACAAAACGGACAATGGTATCATACTCGTCTGTTACAAAGTTGGCATGGTATCATCATAATAGTTGCGGGAGAAAGTCTTCACTTTTTCTTCGCTTGTGTCATTTGCTTATTGCGCCGTAACCATGGATAATCTTCATCGTTTATCAGGATACTTGGGTCAGCCTTGACTTTGAAGGGAGGAATTTCATGAAACTTTTCATAATCTTCAGACATGTCTGTCTTGCCCTCCACTCCCAGGATGTCCCTTTTTCCTGAAAGAACTATGTGGCGCTTTGGCTCATCGTATGATGTATTCGCTTCCTTATCTTTTCTTTTTCTCGGTCTGGTAGACATGTCCTTCACATAGATAACCTGTGCCACATCATTGGCTAGGACGAACGGTTCGTCAGTGTACCCAAGATTTTTCAGATCCACTATTGTCATTCCGTACTGTGGGTCTACCTGTACCCCGCCTCCAGACAGATTGACTCATTTGCACTTAAACAAAGGGACCTTAAAATCATGTCCATAGTCAAGTTCCCATATGTCTACTATATAACCATAATATGTGTCCTTTCCCCTCTCGGTTGTTGCATAAAAGCGGACACCGCTGTTTTAGTTGGTGCTCTTTTGATCTTGGTCAATCGTGTAAAATGTATTCCCATTTATCTCGTATCCTTTGTAAATCAATACAGTCAAACATGGTCCCCTGGACAACAAGTACAACTCATCACAAACAATGTTGTCACCTCTGAGACGTGCTTCCAACCAACTGCTGAGAGTCTTGATGTGTTCACATGTAATCCAATCGTCGCACTGCTCCAGGTGTTTGGAGAGCAGACTGTTCTTGTGTTCATCGACATACGGGGTCACCAAGGTAGAGTATTGTAGAATTGTGTAGTGTGCTTGAGACCAAGAATATCCGTCCCTGCATATTATTGAGTCACTTCCAAGAGTGCCTTTTCCAGTCAGTCTCCCCTCACACCGCAATTTAGGGAGACCTATCTTCTTAAGGCCAGGAATGAAGTCAACACAAAACCCGATGACATCCTCTGTTTGATGGCCCATGGAGATGCTTCCTTCTGGCCTAGCGCGGTTACGGACATATTTCTTTAGGACTCACATGAACCTCTCAAAGGGGAACATATTGTGTATAAATACGGGCCCCAGAATGACAATCTCGTCGACTAGATGAACTAGGACGTGCGTCATGATATTGAAGAAGGATGGTGGGAACACCAGCTCGAAACTGACAAGACATTGCGCCACATCACTCCTTAGCCTTGGTACGATTTCTAGATCGATCACCTTCTGAGAGATTGCATTGAGGAATGCACATAGCTTCACAATGGCTAATCGGACATTTTCCGGTAGAAGCCCCCTCAATGCAACCAAAAGCAGTTGCATCATAATCACGTGGCAGTCATGAGACTTTAGGTTCTGGAACTTTTTCTCTGGCATATTTATTATTCCCTTTATATTCGACGAGAAGCCAGTCGGGACCTTCATACTGAGCAGGCATTCAAAGAAGATTTCTTTCCCTTCTTTCGTAAGAGCGTAGCTGGTAGGACCTTCATACTGCTTCGGAGGCATGCCGTCTTTTTCATGCAATCGTTGTAGGTCCTCCCGTGCCTCAGGTGTATCTTTTGTCTTTCCATACACGCCAAAGAATCGTAGCAGGTTCACGCAAAGGTTCTTCGTCACGTGCATCACGTCGATTGAAGAGCGGACCTCTAGGTCTTTCTAGTAGGGTAGGTCCCAAAATATAGATTTCTTCTTCCACATGGGTGCGTGTCCCTCAGCGTCATTCGGAACAGCTAGTGCGCCGGGAACCTTTCCAAAGATTATGTGTAAATCATTGACCATAGCAAGTACATGATCACCGGTACACATGTCAGGCTTCTTCTGGTGATCTGCCTTGCCTTTGAAATGCTTGCCTTTCTTTCGACATTGATGGTTGGTCGAAAGAAATCGGTGATGGCCCAGGTACACATTCTTCCTGCATTTGTCCAGGTATATACTTTCGGTGTCATCTAAACAGTGTGTGCATGCGTGGTATCCTTTGTTTGTCTGTCCTGAAAGGTTACTGAGAGCGGGCCAATCGTTGATGGTCACGAATAGCAACGCCTTTAATTTAAAATTCCTCCTGTGTGTGCTCATCCCACATACGTACACCGTTTCCATTCCACAGCTGTAAAAGTTCTTCAACTAATGGCCTTAGGTACACATCAATGTCGTTGCCGGGTTGCTTAGGGCCTTGGATAAGAATTGCCATCATAATGAACTTCCGCTTCATGCACATCCAAGGAGGAAGGTTATACATACATAGAGTCACGGGCCAGGTGCTGTGATTGCTACTCTGCTCCCCGAAATGATTAATGCCATCCGCGCTTAAAGCAAACCATACGTTCCTTGGGTCCTTTGCAAACTCATCCCAGTACTTTCTCTCGATTTTTCTCCACTGCGACCCGTCAGCGGGTTCTCTCAACTTCCCGTCTTTCTTACGGTCCTCACTGTGCCATCGCATCAACTTGGCATGCTCTCCATTTCTGAACAGACGTTTCAACCGTGGTATTATAGGAGCATACCACATCACCTTCGCAGGAACCCTCTTCCTGGGGGGCTCGCCATCAACATCACCAGGGTCATCTCGTCTGATCTTATACCACAATGCACTGCATACCGGGCATGCGTTCAGATCCTTGTATGCACCGCGGTAGAGGATGCAGTCATTAGGGCATGCATGTATCTCCTCCACCTCCAATCCTAGAGGGCATATGACCTTCTTTGCTGCGTATGTACTGTCAGGCAATTCGTTATCCTTTGGAAGCTTCTTCTTCAATATTTTCAGTAGCTTCTCAAATCCTTTGTCAGGCACAGCATTCTCTGCCTTCCACTGCAGCAATTCCAGTACGGTACCGAGCTTTGTGTTGCCATCTTCGCAATTGGGGTACAACCCTTTTTTGTGATCCTCTAACATGCGATCGAACTTCAGCTTCTCCTTCTGACTTTCGCATTGCGTCCTAGCATCGACAATGACCCGGCGGAGATCATCATCATCGGGCACATCATCTGGTTCCTCTTGATCTTCAGCATCTTCACCCATTGCAACATCATTGGGCACATCGTCTGGTTCCTCTTGATCTTTACCAGCTCCCCCCGTTGTAGCATCACCGTATTCAGGGGCACATAGTTGTCATCGTACTCTTCTTCTTCGCCGTCTTCCATCATAACCCCTATTTCTCCGTGCCTCGTCCAAACATTATCGTATTCCCATATTCAGTGCATGGACAACACATAAAACCATTCTTCTTGTTTGCCTCAGCCGCATCGAGAAACTCATGCACGCCCTTAATGTACTCGGATGTGTGTCTGTCACCGTACATCCATTTCCGGTTCATCTGCGTGCATTATATATAATTAAGTGTCCAAATTAATAGAAGTTCATCATCACATTAAAACCAAAGTACATACATATTTCTCATCTAACAACATATAGCTCTCCAGAGCATCTAATTAATTAAACCATACATTGAAACTATGTAAAACATTTCAATGAGAAAACAAATGCGATCATAATCGCAACCAAGGAAACAATTGATCCAACGGCATAATGATACCAAGCCTCGGTATGAATGGCATATTTTCTAATCTTTCTCATCTTCAAGCGCCTTGCATACATCTTGATCTTGTGATCATCGACGACATCCGCAACATGCAACTCCAATATCATCTTCTCCTCTTCAAATTTTTTTTATTTTTTCCTTCAAGAAATTGTTTTCTTCTTCAACTAAATTTAACCTCTCGACAATAGGGTCGGTTGGAATTTCCGGTTCACATACATCCTAGATAAATAAAATCTATGTCATGTTGGTCGGCATAATTTTCATAAACAATAAATGAACCAATAGTTATAAAGATAATATATATACCACATCCGAATCATAGACAGGACGAGGGCCGACGGGGGCGGATACCAAAACCATCACACTATATAAAATGAAATAATAAAAGTAAGAAAATAATACAAGTATCTATGTAAACATACAAGTAAGAATATTTTTTCCTTTCAGAAAGAAGATAAGAACAAGAGGCTCACCACGGTGGTGCCGGCGATGAGCTCGGCGCGGGTGATCGATGGCGGTGAAGACGGGGACGAGGAGTGACGGACCGCTAAACCTCGACAAATATTGAGGAAAATGGAGCTTGGAGATCGAGCTCGGAGAGGAGAAACCTTAAGTAGTGTGGCTCGGGCATTCCATCGAACACCTTGTGTGCATATGAGGTGAGCTAGAGCACCACCAAGCCCTCCCCCCCTCGGCCAGAAAAAACAGAGCAGTGTGCTCTGCTCTTACACGAGGGGGTATATATAGGCACCTCATTGGTCCCAATTGGTGGCATGAACCGGGACTAAAGGGGAGCCTTTGGTCCCGGTTCAAGCCACCAACCGGGACCAATGGTGGTGGGCCAGGAGCGAGGCCCATTGGTCCCGGTTCATCCCACCAACCGGGACCAAAAGGTCCAGACGAACCGGGACCAATGGCCCACGTGGCCCGGCCGCCCCCCTGGGATCACAAACCGGGTCCAATGCCCCCATTGGTCCCGGTTTTGGACTGAACCGGGACTAATGGGCTGACCCGGCCTGGACCTTTGCCCCCTTTTCTACTAGTGATGTTACTAGTCTATGTTAATATCTCTATAATGGGGAGTAATATATGTGTGGTAACATGCAATATTTCATTTACTAGGTATAGACACATCTTGTCTTGATATGTGTAATGTTACTCATACTACTATTAACTAGCTATGTTATCACTTTTTCTCTCTTTCTTAATTTATTGCTTGCCACATCATTTATTTTATCTAGATATGTGTGATATTACTATCTATGTTACTTCCACTGTGGGTAGTCTTATAGTAAAGCGTAAGTTCAATGCCATTTAAGACTAACCACAGTGGGAGTAACTTGAACAGTAGAATCAAGTCCAACTCGGCAAATTTGCTTATGTGGCAATGAGTTAATGAGGAGAGAGGTAGTTACAGTAACTTAGCTAGTTACTGCAACATTACATGTCCCAATGCAATATGAGTCTATAACCTAATAAATAAACATTTGCATGACACTGCACTTATGTTACTACCCTCTATGAGGTTGGTCATAGTGGGGAATAACTTAGACTAGTGTCATGCATATGACACTAGTCTATGTTACTACCTTCATAGTGCTAAGTGTCATCGAAGTAGTATCATATATGGTTGCATTTATTAGCTTATAGACTCAACATTTCTTGGGAAGCGCTATGTGATGGTAACATAATATATTACTCTAAACACCTCTCTCCTCATTAACTAGGTGCCACATAAACAAACTTGTCTTGACATGTGTTCTCTTACTAGCTAAGTTACTTCCACTATAACTAGCGTGAAGGGTAATAACATAGTCTAGGAATATGTGTATGTTAATAGTGTATGTTACTCTCCATTGTGGCTAGTCTAAGACAGTGTGAAGACTGAAGCAACAAATTTCACACCATCCTTATTTAAGGAGATGGATATCTTCCATGTCACCGGCTTTTCCAACAACACATATTTTTCAGTAATAATTGCACAACTTTTGTCTGAGCAATTAGATGGCCCCTTGCATTTGCATGTTTAACTTGGTCGTTTTTTATAATTAGATCAAACAACCTTGTCTTAATAAACAAACAAGTATAGTTAAACAAGGTCCATGGGTCAGTTTTCTCCTTCCAATTTCTTAATGTGATTACAAAAAACCATTTTATTGTTCACATCGAGTAAAGAAGCCTAAAACAGGCGCCTCCACCTCCACCCTCCCCCTCCTCAGGGGCGCCTCCTCCTCCCAACCCTAGCCGCTCCTCCTCCTTCCTCCCTCGCCGCCGCCTGAGGCAGCCGACAGGCTAGCCCGGGGCGCCAAGGATGGTGGCGGCGTGGCCTCGGTTGTCCTGCTCATGTGTGGGGAACCCCGGATCTAGAGCGGCGGCTCCATTGGCAAGGCACGGCTGGCTAACAGCCGTCCGGGTGGCGGATCCGGTGTCCCGGCCGCGCGGGCGGCCGGATCCGATGGTCGTTGGCGGCCGGCACCGGCTTATGCGGTGGTTGGTGTGCATGATCTGGCGCGTCCCTTCCTCCCCTGTTCGGCGTGCGGGCCAGCATGGTCGGGCCGTACTTTCTCTTGGTCGCCGGTTCTATACATGAGGTGCTGTTGGTGGTGGAGATATAGTTCAGGCGAAATCCCTGGTCGGCCATGACCGGTTGCGCCAACGGCGACGCCTCAGGGCGCTGTTTCCCTCCTTGGAGGCGTCGGTATGGACTAATCTCCTCACTTCACCTTCCCCTAGGTTTCCTGGGCGAAAGCCCTAACACTGTTGGGTGGCGGCGGCGCTCACGGCGCCGTTCCCTTCTTGAAGGCATCGCTTTGGAAACCTTGGGGTTTGATGGCGCTTGTTGGTGGTGGGCGACAGGGGTGGTGCGGCCCTTTCCTAGCATGGATTTATGTCTGTTGCTTGGAGATGGAGTCGCGTAGGTGGAGGTCATCGGCTGGCGTCGTGGTGACGTCAATGGCGGATGACCTGCCAAGGTTGTCACCTCAGTCTGCTCAGAAGATAGACCAGTGGAAGATGGCGGCGACGACACATGTGAGTACGTCAAACCGGTTTGAGCCCCGGACCCGGCAGATGGCTCGGTCGGGGCCTCCGACTTTAGTTGTTACGCTTAGGTGAGAGATATAGGTATGTGACCCAGCTTGCAACCCTTCATCATTTGGATAGGAGTAGTGACAGATGCTGCCAAGATGGCGGATTTAGACATATTGTTGTTATACTTTGTAAGGTCCTTAAGAATAATCAATAAAATGGCCATATGCATCTCCCAGATGCAGAGACCGAAGGTCATCGTCCTCTTCGAAAAAAAGGCACCTATGACTCTACATAAAACGGACATAAAAAATATTCCTAGAAGGTTGTTGTCAGCTCCACCTCGTCCTCTTATCGATCAGGCCACCCCTGATCATCCGGGTAGTCACGCTCACAACAATGAAGACGAAAGACATGGCATGCCCGGTAGCAGATGGGAGGAGGGACCCGGAGGCGCCACATGTGAGAGGGCGATTTTTCCGCCGGCCAAGAATTGCACTACACCATTACCGTTGGAACTTGTGTGCTATATAAATCCCTTCCAATCTCCGTGAAGCTTGCTTTGAGTTCTTGCTATCTGACATTGACCAAAATGCAAAGTCTTTGTAAAACATTGATCACATAACCATGTTACCATGCATACAGTATTTGTACCTGCAGCAGAGGTGGCTTCGCGTCCGCAGCTCACAAGCGCAATACGGTACAGTACTAGTAGTATGTAATCCTGCGTCCAGCGGCGGGTGTGATCCAAGCAGGCCCCAAATTACCATCCTGCTTCCAGCGCCAGTGGTTCCATCTTGTAGGCTGCTGTCACATTGCTAGTAGTGGGTAACAATGCTGCAGTAGGCAATAGTTCATCGGAACATTTTAGCATTACTACATTTTCTAATCCCTCCCAATACTCGCATCTTCAGTGCCCACCACTAGACAATGGCTATCATGTTTGGCATGCATTACTAAACAGATTTCGAGCTGACTTGGCCAACGTCAGTACTAAGTTATTCCATCCCTAGCAAAGAAAGCATCTTTTGATGTTTGTCGCCCTGGTGTTTCTTAAAATCCGACTACACTCAGCTTTCTATGAAGAAGGGCTCCTCCCCTCCTTATAAAGCAAAACTTCAATGCCATTTACGGTAGTGCAAGGACTGAAACAACAAATTTTACACCATCCTTATTTAAGGAGATGAATATCTTCCATTTCACCTGCTTTTCTAACAACACATAATTTTGAGTAACAATCGCATACCTTTGGTTTGAGTAATTAGATGGCCGCTTGCAATTGCGTGTTCACCGTGGTTGTTTTTTACATGTATCTCCCATGAACTTTTCGGCAAAATGAGTATCACTTTTTTTATAAAGGAGGATTACCCCGGGCTTGTACATCAAGCGACGTACACACCCAAGATCTTTATTGCATTATTCAACTGGGCCTTACGCTTTTCCTTTATTCTTGACCGCTTTTATAAACCGTGTACCGGACCGCTCATTTGAAGGCCCCTGCTTCGCTCCGCTCGGGGCGACGTGGGCGGCGATGAAACCCTAGCCGTCAAGCCTCCTTCCCCTCCCCTTTCCCTCCTCGCCGCCGCCAGAGGGGTTATCAGCATATTCCGCGCGGCGTCCAAGGAAGGTGGCGGCGAGGCCGTGCTGCTCCGTCTCCGCACGGAGGGCTCTCGTAGCCGAGGCGGCGGCCTCGGAAGGTGCGGCGGCACTATCTCTGCGGCGAGCAGCGTTCGCTAGTGCTCCTCCTCTCCCCTTGGCCGCGCGGGCGGCGAGTGGTGGAGGCGCGGGGCAAGGGTCACGGCGGGTGGCCTGGTGCCCCTGGCTGCGCGTCATATCTGGAGGTTTCTTCCTGCCCCTTCCTATGCCTTTTCCCCTCTGGATCTGGGTCGTGGAGGCCGCCGGTGGTCGGATCCGTTGAAGGTGGGGATGCCGGAGTTTGCGTGCTCGGACCGGGAGAAATCTTTGGCCGGTGGCTCCGGCCATGATGGTGGCGACGCCTGCTGGCGCCGTTCCCCTTCTCGGAGGCGCCGTCGAGGTTCATTCCCATCTCCCCCCTCTCATACCCGGGTGAAAACCTCAGCCAGCTCTGGTCTGGGCCACAGCGGTGCGGCTTGCGTCGTCACCTTCCTGAAGGTGTCGTCTTGGGCGAGTTGGGGGTGTGCGTTGGCACTTGGATGCGGTTCTCCGGCGCGCAGCGACATCGCAGTTGCCGATTTCGCTGGGATTCGCAAGATTAGCTCCCTGTGGCTGTCCGTGTTCACTTGTGGGTTGCCATGGTTGGGGGAGGGGATAGGGTTGCTCTTCCCTATGTGCAACTGCACGGCGTGGGCGCCTCGGACATGGATTATAATTTGTTGAGCTCTAATCTCGCGTATGCTCTAGTTGTTTATCAACTCTGCGTTTGATCCTTTGGTGCCCTCGTCCTTAAACAGCTCCACTTCTTCGTGTATGGACGATTGAGCTGCGGTGAGGTTATTATCCGGGTGATCTTGCACAGTGGGTTGGTCATGCTGAGTATCGCCCAAGGTGCCACAACATCTCTACCGTTCTTTGCTCTAGGGTGAGCTGCTTCAATTTGCCACGGTCTAGCGCCCTTCGATCCAGGGCGAGGGGTAGGGGCCCCGTTCGGAATTGAAGAAGGAGGGTTTGATCATGGTGGTCTCCTTTCGGAGTAGATGAGGGCATGTTCTGTTGGGGAACGTAGTAATTTCAAAAAAATTCCTATGCACACGCAAGATCATGGTGATGCATAGCAACGAGAGGGGAGAGTGTTGTCTATGTACCCTCATAGACCGGCAGCGGAAGCGTTGACACAACGTAGAGGAAGTAGTCGTACGTCTTCCCGATCCGACCGATCCAAGTATCGAACGTACGGCACCTCCGAGTTCTACACACGTTCAACTCGGTGACGTCCGTCGAGCTCCGATCCAGCAGAGTGTTGAGGGAGAGTTTCATCAACACGACGGAGTGATGACGGTGATGATGTTCTACCGACGCAGGGCTTCGACTAAGCACCGCTACTATATGACCGAGGTGGTATATGGTGGAAGGGGGCACCGCACACGGCTAAGGAACGATCACGAAGATCAACTTGTGTGTCATTGGGTGCCCCCTTGCCCCCGTATATAAAGGAGGGAGAGGGGGAGGTGCGGCCTGCCCTAGGGGTGCGCCTGGAGGACTCCCCCTTCTTGCCTTGTTGGAGAAGGAAAGGGGAAGGGGGAAAGAGGAAAGGGGGGTGCCGCCCCCCCTTCCTTGTCCTATTCGGACTAGGGGGGAGGGGGCGCGCGGCCTGCCCTGGCCGGCCCTCCTCTTCTCCCTTAGGGCCCATGTAGGCCCATTAACCCCCCCCCCCCCCAGGGGGGGGGGTCCGGTAACCCCCGGTACTCCGGTAAAATCCCGATTTCACCCGGAACGATTCCGATATCCAAATATAGGCTTCCAATATATTAATCTTTATGTCTCGACCATTTCGAGACTCCTAGTCATGTCCGTGATCACATCCGGGACTCCGAACAACCTTCAGTACATCAAAACACAAAAACCCTAATTACGATCCTCACCGAACTTTAAGCGTACGGACCCTACGAGTTCGAGAACTATGTAGACATGACCGAGACACGTCTACGGTCAATAACCAATAGCGGAACCTGGATGCTCATATTGGCTCCTACATGTTCTACGAAGATCTTTATCGGTCAGACCGCATAACAACATACGTTGTTCCCTCTGTCACCGGTATGTTACTTGCCCGAGATTCGATCGTCGGTATATCATTACCTAGTTCAATCTCGTTACCGGCAAGTCTCTTTACTCGTTCCGTAATACATCATCCCACAACTAACTTATTAGTTGCAATGCTTGCAAGGCTTGAGTGATGTGTATTACCGAGAGGGCCCAGAGATACCTCTCCGACAATCGGAGTGACAAATCCTAATCTCGAAATACGCCAACCCAACAAGTACCTTTGGAGACACCTGTAGAGCACCTTTATAATCACACAGTTACGTTGTGATGTTTGGTAGCACACAAAGTGTTCCTCCGGTAAACGGGAGTTGCATAATCTCATAGTCATAGGAACATGTATAAGTTATGAAGAAAGCAATAGCAACAAACTAAACGATCAAGTGCTAAGCTAACGAAATGGGTCAAGTCAATCACATCATTCTCCTAATGATGTGATCCCGTTAATCAAATGACAACTCATGTCTATGGCTAGGAAACATAACCATCTTTGATCAACGAGCTAGTCAAGTAGAGGCATACTAGTGACACTCTGTTTGTCTATGTATTCACACATGTATTATGTTTCCGGTTAATACAATTCTAGCATGAATAATAAACATTTATCATGATATAAGGAAGTAAATAATAACTTTTATTATTGCCTCTAGGGCATATTTCCTTCAGTCTCCCACTTGCACTAGAGTCAATAATCTAGATTACACAGTAATGATTCTAACACCCATGGAGCCTTGGTGCTGATCATGTTTTGCTGGTGGAAGAGGCTTAGTCAGCGGGTCTGCAACATTCAGATCCGTATGTATCTTGCAAATTTCTATGTCTCCCACTTGGACTAAATCCCGAATGGAATTGAAGCGTCTCTTGATGTGCTTGGTTCTCTTGTGAAATCTGGATTCCTTTGCCATGGCAATTGCACCAGTATTGTCACAAAAGATTTTCATTGGACCCGATGCACTAGGTATGACACCTAGATCGGATATGAACTCCTTCATTTGCTGCTTCCGAAGCAGCTATGTACTCCGCTTCACATGTAGATCCCGCCACGACGCTTTGTCTAGAACTGCACCAACTGACAGCTCCACCGTTCAATGTAAACACGTATCCGGTTTGCGATTTAGAATCGTCCGGATCAGTGTCAAAGCTTGCATCAACGTTACCATTTACGATGAGCTCTTTTTCACCTCCATATACGAGAAACATATCCTTAGTCCTTTTCAGGTACTTCAGGATGTTCTTGACCGCTGTCCAGTGATCCACTCCTGGATTACTTTGGTACCTCCCTGCTAGACTTATAGCAAGGCACACATCAGGTCTGGTACACAGCATTGCATACATGATAGAGCCTATGGCTGAAGCATAGGGTCTTACTCAACTTCTGCGGTGGTCGGACATTGAGTCTTACTCAACTTCACACCTTGTAACACAGGCAAGAACCCTTTCTTTTCTTGATCCATTTTGAACTTCTTCAAAGTTTTGTCAAGGTATGTGCTTTGTGAAAGTCCAATTAAGCGTCTTGATCTATCTCTATAGATCTTAATGCCCAATATGTAAGCAGCTTCATCGAGGTCTTTCATTGAAAAACTCTTATTCAAGTATCCCTTTATGCTATCCAGAAATTCTATATCATTTCCAATCAATAATATGTCATCCACATATAATATCAGAAATGCTACAGAGCTCCCACTCACTTTCTTGTAAATACAGGCTTCTCCAGAAGTCTGTACAAAACCAAATGCTTTGATCACACTATCAGAGCGTTTATTCCAACTTCGAGAGGCTTGCACCAGTCCATAAATGGATCGCTGGAGCATGCACACTTTGTTAGCTCCCTTTGGATCGACAAAACCTTCTGGTTGCATCATATACAACTCTTCTTCCAGAAATCCATTCAGGAATGCAGTTTTGACATCCATCTGCCAAATTTCATAATCATAAATGCGGCAATCGCTAACATGATTCGGACAGACTTAAGCATCGCTATGGGTGAGAAGGTCTCATCGTAGTCAATCCCTTGAACTTGTCGAAAACCTTTCGCAACAAGTCGAGCTTTGTAGACAGTAACATTACCGTCAGCGTCGGTCTTCTTCTTGAAGATCTATTTATTCTCAATTGCTTGCCGATCAACGGGCAAGTCAACGAAAGTCCACACTTTGTTCTCATACATGGATCCCATCTCAGGTTTCATGGCTTCTAGCCATTTTGCGGAATCTGGGCTCATCATCGCTTCTTCATAGTTCGTAGGTTCATCATGATCGAGTAGCATGACTTCCAAAACAGGATTACTGTACCACTCTGGTGCGGATCTTACTCTGGTTGATCTACGAGGTTCGATAGCAACTTGATCTGAAGTTTCATGATCATTATCATTAGCTTCCTCACTAATTGGTATAGGTGTCACAGAAACCGGTTTCTGTGATGTACTACTTTCCAATAAGGGAGCAGGTAAAGTTACCTCATCTAGTTATACTTTCCTCCCACTCACTTCTTTCGAGAGAAACTCCTTCTTTAGAAAAACTCTGAATTTAGCAACAAAAGTCTTGCCTTCGGATCAGTGATAGAAGGTGTACCCAACAGTCTCCTTTGGGTATCCTATGAAGACACATTTCTCCGATTTGGGTTCGAGCTTATTAGGTTGAAGCTTTTTCACATAAGCATCGCAGCTCCAAACTTTTAGAAACGACAACTTTGGTTTCTTGCCAAACCACAGTTCATAAGGCGTCGTCTCAACGGATTTTGATGGTGCCCTATTTAACGTGAATGCGGCCGTCTCTAAAGCATAACCCCAAAACGATAGCGGTAAATCTGTAAGAGACATCATAGATCACACCATATCTAGTAAAGTATGATTACGACGTTCGGACACACCATTACGCTGTGGTGTTCCGGGTGGCGTGAGTTGCGAAACTATTCCGCTTTGTTTCAAATGTAGACCAAACTCGTAACTCAAATATTCTCCTCCACGATCAGATCGTAGAAACTTTATTTTCTTTTTATGTTGATTTTCAACTTCAGTCTGATATTCTTTGAACTTTTCAAATGTTTCATACTTATGCTTCATTAAGTAGATATACCCATATATGCTTAAATCATCTGTGAAGGTGAGAAAATAATGATATCCGCCACGAGCCTCAACATTCATTGGACCACATACATCTGTATGTATGATTTCCAACAAATCTGTTGCTCTCTCAATAGTACCGGAGAACGGTGTTTTAGTCATCTTGCTCATGAGGCACGGTTCGCAAGTACCAAGTGATTCATAATCAAGTGGTTCCAAAAGTCCATCAGTATGGAGTTTCTTCATGCACTTTACACCGATATGACCTAAACGGCAGTGCCACAAATAAGTTGCACTATCATTATCAACTCTGCATCTTTTGGTTTCAACATTATGAATATGTGTATCACTACTATCGAGATTCATAAAAAATAGACCGCTCTTCAAGGGTGCATGACCATAAAAGATATTACTCATATAAATAGAACAACCATTATTCTCTGATCTAAATGAATAACCGTCTCGCATCAAACAAGATCCAGATATAATGTTCATGCTCAACACTGGCACCAAATAACAATTATTTAGGTCTAATACTAATCCTGAAGGTAGATGTAGAGGTAGCGTGCCGACCGCGATCACATCGACTTTGGAACCATTTCCCACGCGCATCGTCACCTCGTCCTTAGCCAATCTTCGCTTAATCCGTAGCCCCTGTTTCGAGTTGCAAATGTTAGCAACAGAACCAGTATCAAATACCCAGGTGCTACTGCGAGCATTAGTAAGGTACACATCAATAACATGTATATCACATATACCTTTGTTTACTTTGCCATCCTTCTTATCCGCCAAATAGTTGGGGCAGTTCCGTTTCCAGTGACCAGTCTGCTTGCAGTAGAAACACTCAGTCTCAGGCTTAGGTCCAGACTTGGGTTTCTTCTCCTGAGCAGCAACTTGTTGGCTGCTCTTCTTGAAGTTCCCCTTCTTCTTCCCTTTGCCCTTGTTCTTGAAACTGGTGGTCTTATTGACCATCAACACTTGATGCTCCTTCTTGATTTCTACCTCCGCGGCTTTTAGTACCGCGAAGAGCTCGGGAATAGTCTTATTCATCCCTTGCATATTAGAGTTCATCACGAAGCTTTTGTAGCTTGGTGGCAGTGATTGAAGAACTCTGTCAATGACACTATCAACAGGAAGATTAAATCCCAGTTGAGTCAAGTGATTATGATACCCAGACATTTTGAGTATATGTTCACTGATAGAACTATTCTCCTCCATCTTGCAGCTATAGAACTTATTGGAGACTTCATATCTCTCAATCCGGGCATTTGCTTGAAATATTAACTTCAACTCCTCAAACATCTCATATGCTCCACGACTTTCAAAACGTCGTTGAAGACCCGGTTCTAAGCCGTAAAGCATGGCACACTAAACTATCGAGTAGTCATCAGCTTTGCTCTGCCAGACGTTCATAACATCTGGTGTTGCTCCTGCAGCAGGCTTGGCACTTAGTGGTGCTTCTAGGATGTAATTCTTCTGTGCAGCAATGAGGATAATCCTCAAGTTATGGACCTAGTCTGTGTAATTGCTACCATCATCTTTCAACTTTGCTTTCTCAAGGAACGCATTAAAATTCAGAGGAACAATAGCACGGGCCATCTATCTACAATCAAACATAAACAGGCAAGATACTATCAGGTACTAAGTTCATGATAAATTTAAGTTCTTTTAATCATATTACTTAAGAACTCCCACTTAGAAAGATATCCCTCTCATCCTCTAAGTTATCACGTGATCCAAAACAACTAAACCATGTCCGATCATCACGTGAGGTGGAGTAGTATCAATGGTGAACATCACTATGTTGATCATATCTACTATATGATTCACGCTCGACCTTTCGGTCTCCGTGTTTCGAGGCCATATCTGCTATATGCTAGGCTCGTCAAGTTTAACCTGAGTATTTTGCGTGTGCAACTGTTTTGCACCCGTTGTATTTGAACGTAGAGCCTATCACACCCGATCATCACGTGGTGTCTCAGCACGAAGAACTTTCGCAATGGTGCATACTCAGGGAGAACACTTATACTTGATAATTTAGTGAGGGATCATCATCTTATAATGCTACCATCAATCAAAGCAAGATAAGATGCATAAAAGATAAACATCACATGCAATCAATATAAGTGATATGATATCGCCATCATCATCTTGTACTTGTGATCTCCATCTCCGAAGTACCCTTATGATCGCCATCTTCACCGATGCGACACCTTGATCTCCATCATAGCATCGTTGTCGTCTCGCCAATCTTATGCTTCCACGACTATCACTACTGCTTAGTGATAAAGTAAAGCATTACAGCGCTATTGCATTGCATACAATAAAGCGACAACCATATGGCTCCTGCCAGTTGCCGATAACTCGGTTACAAAACATGATCATCTCATACAATAAAATTTAGCATCATGTCTTGACCATATCACATCACAACATTCCCTGCAAAAACAAGTTAGACGTCCTCTACTTTGTTCTTGCAAGTTTTACATGGCTGCTACGGGCTTAGCAAGAACCGTTCTTACCTACGCATCAAAACCACAACGATAGTTTGTCAAGTTGGTGCTGTTTTAACCTTCGCAAGGACCGGGCGTAGCCACACTCGGTTCAACTATAGTTGGAGAAACTGGCACCAGCCAGCCACCTGTGTGCAAAGCACGTCGGTAGAACCAGTCTCGCGTAAGCGTACGCGTAATGTCGGTCTGGGCCGCTTCATCCAACAATACCGCCGAACCAAAGTATGACATGCTGGTAAGCAGTATGACTTATATCACCCACAACTCACTTGTGTTTTACTCGTGCATAACATCAACGCATAAAACCTGGCTCTGATACCACTGTTGGGGAACATAGTAATTTCAAAAAATTTCCTATGCACACACAAAATCATGGTGATGCATAGCAACGAGAGGGGAGAGTGTTGTCTACGTACCCTCGTAGACCAGCAACAGAAGCGTTGACACAACATAGAGGAAGTAGTCGTAGGTCTTCCTGATCCGACCGATCCAAGTACCGAACGTACGACACCTCCGAGTTCTGCACACGTTCAACTCGGTGACGTCCCTCGAGCTCCGATCGAGATGAGTGTTGAGGGAGAGTTTCGTCACCATGACAACGTGATGACGGTGATGATGTTCTACCGACGCAGGGCTTCGCCTAAGCACCGCTACGATATGACCGAGGTGGAATATGGTGGAAGGGGGCACCGCACACGGCTAAGGAACGATCACGAAGATCAACTTTTGTGTCATGGGGTGCCCCCTTGCACCCGTATATAAAGGAGGGAGAGAGGGAGGTGCGGCCGGCCCTAGCGGTGTGCCTAGAGGAGTCCTACTCCCGGTGGGAGTAGGACTCCCCCTTCTTGCCTTGTTGGAGAAGGAAAGGGGAAGGGGGAAAGAGGAAAGGGGGGTGCCCCCCCTCCTTGTCCTATTTGGACTAGGGGGGAGGGGGCGCGCGGCCTGCCCTGGCCGGCCTCCTCTTCTCCCTTAGGACCCATGTACGCCCATTAACCCCCGGGGGGGTTCCGGTAACCCCCGGTACTCTGGCAAAATCCCGATTTCACCTGGAACATTTTCGATATCCAAATATAGGCTTCCAATATATCAATCTTTATGTCTCGACCATTTCGAGACTCCTCGTCATGTCCGTGATCACATCCGGGACCCTGAACAACCTACGGTACATAAAAACACAAAAACCCTAATTACGATCGTCACCGAACATTAAGCGTGCGTACCCTACGGGTTCGAGAACTATGTAGACATGACTGAGACACGTCTCCGGTCAATAACCAATAGCGGAACCTGGATGCTCATATTGGCTCCTACATATTCTATGAAGATCTTTATCGGTCAGACCGCATAACAACATACGTTGTTCCCTTTGTCATCGCTATGTTACTTGCCCGAGATTCGATCGTCGGTATATCAATACCTAGTTCAATCTCGTTACCGGCAAGTCTCTTTATTCGTTCCGTAATACATCATCCCACAACTAACTAATTAGTTGCAATGCTTGCAAGGCTTGAGTGATGTGTATTACCGAGAGGTCCCAGAGATACCTCTCCGATAATCGGAGTGACAAATCCTAATCTCGAAATACGCCAACCCAACAAGTACCTTTGGAGACACCTGTAGAGCACCTTTATAATCACCCAGTTACGTTGTGACATTTGGTAGCACACAAAGTGTTCCTCCGGTAAACGGGAGTTGCATAATCTCATAGTCATAGGAACATGTATAAGTTATGAAGAAAGCAATAGCAACAAACTAAATGATCAAGTGCTAAGCTAACGGAATGGGTCAAGTCAATCACATCATTCTCCTAATGATGTGATCCCGTTAATCAAATGACAACTCATGTCTATGGCTAGGAAACATAACCATCTTTGATCAACGAGCTAGTCAAGTAGAGGCATACTAGTGACACTCTGTTTGTCTATGTATTCACACATGTATTATATTTCCTGTTAATACAATTCTAGCATGAATAATAAACATTTATCATGATATAAGGAAATAAATAATAACTTTTATTATTGCCTCTAGGGCATATTTCCTTCATGTTCATCTTCGCTGGGCACGATTCCCTCTTGAAGCCCGCTTCCTGTCATGCTTTGGTGCTTCATTCTTGTCGAAGGGCTCCATGAACATTTAGCTAGTCCTCCTGTAGATTTCTTGTGTTGTCTGTTGTGGTGCCTGTAAGTTGTTTTGGTAGCACCTTGTATCTGCCGTTTTTAGTTTCTTTGTTTCTCTTTATCGTTGTATGGGGCCGATGTAATTCCTGGCCGATTGATGGCTTCAATAATTCAAAGCCAGGCTCTTCTTGAGCCTTTGTTCCAAAAAAACACGTCCTTACAAAATAAATGCATAGATCAACCGAAAGACATCTTCATGACGAAAATTATCGCCCTACCTACAAGATGGAGATCTGCCCTGACCTCGCCACACACACCAAGAAATCTGGCGATCTAAAGTGGCTTGCCAAATGAAAATTTGAATCTTAAGAGGAACTTGTATAGCCCATAGTGCCTTGGCAAAGCGAACTTTAGGACCTTTGGCAAGTATGGGGGTAGGTAGATTTGACAGAGAAGCTACCTGAAGCTTTGAGATCCTAGCTAATAGTGTCCATGAGGGAGTTGGTAGTTAGAGGTTGTAAAAGATTCATAAGAGCTTCCCAAGCAATTGTTTCATTCGTCGTGAGCGATCGAAGAAAACCCAAGTTGGCACTACCGTACGCAAACACCTCACTAACCAGAATGTGGGGATCCGCCCTGATGACAAACAGAGAGGGGAAGGATGCATAAAGATCGCGCACAAAAAGGAAAGGATGCCTATAGAGGTTTGTCTGGAATCCATTTGGCCAACAAGAATTTGGTGTCAAGACGGTTCCCCTTTGGTGTTACAAGCAAAGAAATAAGAGCTGCGGAAATATTTGGCTTTAAGTAACTACGCCTAAAGGCAGTCGTCGTTCTGTGAGATTTTCCAAATCCATTTGGTAATAAGGGCGAGGTTCATCTTTCTAGATTTCAGAATCCTGAGGCCTCCTTGTTTTTTATGTCTGCCTATCTGACCATATGATATTTGTGAGTAAATAGCATAAAACTACTACCTTATAGGCTATGGTTCCAAAAAACTACCTATTTTTAACTTTTCTCAGATAACTATCAAGTGGGTAGTCGGCTGTTTAAAAAACCCCAAAATCTTCGTTGTTGAAAAATTAAGCAAGTTTATAACAGGTCAAGCCCGTACCTAAATGATCCGTCTATTTGACCGTTAACTGACATGTGGGCCCCACATGTGAGTGTCTTGAAACTTCTCAAAACTGCCATCGGGTCCCTGCAAACTTTTCAAAAACGCAATCAGGTCCCTGCAAACTTTTGAAAAAGCAATCAGGTCCTCCCATGGTCATGCGCCAGCAGCTGCCGTGAGGGTCGCCGGCCAGCAGCCATGGTGCCGCCGTGGAGCTCTCTTTCGTCATGACCAGCAGCCATGGCACCGCCGTGGACCTCCCTTCCATCATGACCAGCAGCCATGGCACCGAGCAGCGGCGCCGCCGTGGAGCTCCCTTCCTTCGCGGGCGCCGTCGTGGAGCACCCTTTCGTCGCGACCGTCCATACCGGCGGGGCAGCACCTTTGGAGGGCGGCACGTCAGACGCCATGGCTGCAGGCCGAGGCTGGCGACGCATTAGGGGAGAAGATGCCATGGTGAGGAGTTCCAGGGAGAGGGGGCAATAATGGAGGCGGAGGAGCGGCCGGCCGACACCGACGAGGTCGAAGGAGCGGCGACCGACGCTGGTGGAAGGAGGCGACCGGCGCTAGGGAAGGAGCGGCGGCCAGCACTCCGTCGACCTCCTGGGGAAGAAGAGAGGCAGGAGGAGTAAAGAGAACGAGGAAGAGAGCTGACATGTGGACCCCATATGTCACATAACGGTCAAATAGATGGTCAAACAATCAGTTTTCTTACGTGCGGGTCCCAATTGTCATAATCACGATCAATTGTAAAGCACTGGATGTTTTGGGTTTTTCGAAACAGCCGACCACCCACTTGGTAGTTATCTTAGAAAAATTAAAAACTGATAGTTTTTTGGAACCCTAGCATGTAAAGTAATAGTTTTATGCTATTTATTCAAGATTTGCATTTTTGGGATCGAATTCCTAGAAAAATCTATCCCGCACTTTCTCAAATTCAGACTGTACCCCTTCTAAACAAGCCCATGGCAAAGGTAGGAATCGTAGAGAGACACGCGTTAGTCAGCATAGGATGAGGCGCAGAAGACATGAGCTTCACTTGCCACACATCACATCTTTTAACAGCCTTCTCCCCGGTAGGATCCCACTCTGACTCCACAGTGATTTTGTTAGCGCATGGGAGCCCAAGGTAGCTAATGGGAAAAGAACCATTTGTACAGTTTAGGAGATCCGCTATCCATTGACCCTCTTCCTTGTCCTTCCAATGGAAATCGCTCCACTTTTTGAGTAGTTGGTTTTTAACCCTAACATTGCCACAAAGCAGATGAGCAGAATCTTGACCGTGGCTATGCTTAGAGAATCCGATTGAAAGAAAACCACCAAGTCGTCAGCGTATTTGAGATAGTCACATCTTCAGGGATAGGATGAGGGATGACCTCTTTAAGGTGGCTGGCAGCCCTAACCTTGTCTAAGATGGCAGAGTATGCCACCATGTCGAAGAGCAAGGGGAGATGGGATCGCCTTGGCGCAGACGACATTTGTTTTGGAAGAAGGAACCCGCCTCCTCCGGCCTCTAATGGCCAGCGACCGTTGGCGATTTAGGCCGGGGCTAGACCGCCGCACTTTGTGGCAAGGCAGGCGCACAACTGGACAGTGCCGGTGTTGAAGCAGGCATAGGCGCCGCAAGTTTCAGCTAGTGGGGATGTTCAATCGGTGCCTCATGGACAGTGGGGTGATGATGGGTATAATGCGTATGGAGAGGGACAACATCGGGGATCCTCGTCTACGGGTGGTGGACGGGGGTACGCCGGGAAGAGCGATGGCTCGGCCGAGAGGCCCTTCCTGGGGCCAACGGGCGGTTTCGTCGAAGGGGTGTCTGGACCGGCTCATCGTAACCGCGGTGGTTTCCGTGGGAACCGTGGTGGCCGAGGTGGCCGCGGTGGCCGCTATCGTCCACGACAGCATCCTGTTATTGTGGACCAGACACCTGTTGGCGAGGATACCGCGGAACCTGAGTTGTCTTGCCAGGCTATGGAGGTGGTAACGACACTGGCTGACGTGGTGGTCCCTGCTAATGGTGATATTGGGTCTATGTCGGTAGAAGACAGAGCGGCCAAGTATGCGCGCAAGAAAGAAAAGATGTTATGTTACTGTTGTGGTGATAAGGGCCATTTCATTGCTGAGTGTGTGGCTGTTTTATGCGATACGTGTGGCAAGCCAGCCCATGAGTCGGGGGTTTGTCCGCTTTTGAGGGAGCAGGTACCGAATCTTATGATGTATGGAGTGTACTGTGCTGAGCTCACGTTCTTTGAGTCTCCGACCGAGAGGGAGGTTACTGATGAGGTTCAGAGTGTGACAACTGGGATTGTTAAAGTGACTAAAGGAGAAGTCTCTGAGACCCAGATTGTGCAGCGGCTCCGGGAGCTGGCCCCAGGGGATTTCCACTGGGAGCTTGTCAGTCTAGAGGCGAACTTGTTCAGGGTTGAGTTCCCAACAGTGGAGGATTTACAGAGGCTCTTGAGTTTCGGGATGTGCAAAGTGCCAGGTACTGAGGGCATTCTTGAGTTCCACGAGTGGAAGTTGATTGAACCTCAGGGTACACCTCTTACCCAGGCTTGGTTACGGTTTTCGGGAGCTCCTTCCAAACCTATGCAGGATGCTAGGGTAGTTGCGAGTTTGGGCATCATGGTGGGAAAGCCTGAGCGTGTGGATCTGGCCTTTACTAGAGCTCATGGGGTTGCTCGCTTACTGGTCAGCATTTTGGACATTGAGTTTGTGCCTAATGTGGTCAAGTGGGCTTATCGAGGCCAGGTTTACAACCTTCAGATTGAGTTTGAGGATGACAACTTGTTTGCTGAGGCACCTGCGGCCACTGATGTTGATATGCACGAGGATGATGAGAGTGCAGGAGCTTAGGAGACTCCGGACACTGATCTTGGACGAGAGATGTCCAAGGGACCGGGGTCTGTTGCTCAGACGACCGGAGATGGGACGGCGCCTTCTGCTTCAGTGACGTCGACCACTCTGAGGTTTGGATCTATTGAGCCTGCTACTACACCTCCCAGGATTTGGAGCGAGCGAGTGCAGTCTTTTGATGATTTTGAGCACTCTTGTCACATCCCTAGTTCTGGTATGACCTAGGCTAGCCTTCATGTTTGCATCATGTCTAAATTCCCTTTAAATTTGAAATGGGGATTCGTGAAACCTCAGAAATCATTTCTGAAAATGACCCAAGTAAAAATTGCTCCAAAAGGGTCCACAAAAATGCTCATGATGCTCTCTGAAAATATTGGACAGAGATAAAAATTCTAACAAATATTTTCAGGAGCTCATAAATATTTATTTTGGCCATTTGGAATTAAGGCATAATTATTTGCTTCGGATATATATATTTTTATATATATAATATATGTCAAAAAATTCTATAAATTGATGGGGAGTTTTGGAGCAATCCAAATAGTTCCGGCAAAAATTGACAGAATTAAATAAATTAGTTTAGTATTATTTTAAAAATAGAAACAAATGTCAGAAAATAGAAAAGATAAATAAGAGAGAAGGAGAGAAGTACCTGGGCCTTACCTGGCAGCCCAGCCAGCTGGCTGACGCCAGTCGTCGCCTACCTCCTGCCAGGAGGATGGCGCGTGTGTGCCCGATGCGCGCGAGCACACGCCGGCCACCTCCTGCTTCCCCGCTCGCTGCTGGAGGCCCCCAACGATGCCACACACTCCCCTCGGCCTCTCTCACTCCCTCTGCCTCTCTCCAGTGGCCTCCCCTCCTCTCTCTCGCCCTTCCCCGCGAATGCCCGAGTGCTGTCATCACCTCCGCTCACCATAGCCGTGCCCACTGTGCTCCCCTCGCATCGCTGTTGAGTCCTAGAGCTCCGCCCTATCACCTTCTTCGTCTTCGTCAAGCCACGTAGCTGGGGACGCCCTACCTCGACCTCGTTGCCGCCATTTTCCACCGCGAGCGCCCGAGATTGCCGGCCCCCGTACGTCGCCGTCTGGCCTTCCTCGAGCCCGCTTCGACGCCCTCTGCGACCGCTGTGAGCTCCACAGTCATTTGCCCTCTTCCCCTTGCCCCTCGATCACCACAGCCGCCGTTTCGACCGAAGCCGTAACACCTCACCGCCGGCCATGGCGCCACCGTGGCCAGGGGCCGAGCCAGCCGCACCCGCGCGTGTCACCGTGCTCCTGGTGACGCCAGGAGGCCGTAGAGCCTCTTCGCTCGCCTCCCCATGCCCCGCAGGCCAATCCCGCTCGAAGCCGAACTCCGGCCGCTGCCGCGAGCTCTGCTCCGGCGAGCTCAAGCCACCCCCGCAGCCCCTGCTTGCTCCAAACGATGCGGGCGAGCCCTGGCTCCTCGCCCGTGGCCTCCGCCGCCCAAATGGTCGCCGGAACGGCGATCCCGAGCCCCTCCGCCGCGTTCGGCCTCGCCGGCGACTAAACGCCGGTGGGGTTGACCGAGTGACCCAGGTTTGACCCATGTGGGTCAGTGACAGATGGGCCCCGGCGCCCCCTAATTTGTAGTTAGGATTAATTAACCCTCTGTTAATTAACCATGACACTGACGTGTGGCCCCCACACGTCAGATTTGACCTGGACAGCCACGTTGACCCGCTGATGTAGTGATGACGTCATGCTGACGCAGTTATTTTTTTTCTGAAATTATTTTTTAAAACAGGAAATTCCAGAAAATGTTCAAAACTTCAAAAATTCATATAAATTCAACCGTAGCTCAGATTGAAATAATTTATATATGAAAAATTATCAGAAAGATTCAATCTATCCATCTGTACCAGTTTCATCCATGACAAACCAACCTATACATGCTGTATATATGGAAAACTTATTAATGGCATATTTAAGAGCTTATTTTGGAGTTCCATTTGAACCCTTGGTTCAAATGGACCTCAACTAAATAAATGCTAGATGCATTAACTCAAACAACATCACATATTCATGCCATGATCATGCATCATATTGTTGTATATACTTGTGTTTGATTTTCGACACCGTTCCTTCTCGATAGGTCCTGCTCCGGAAAGTGTTCGGGAGCACCTATCAGTGGAGCAGTGCCCCCCTATTGATCTACCAGGCAAGCAACCCCCCCCCCTTGTTCATTCCGATAAAATCCTACTCTCTCGCTTCTGCTCTCATTTATTGCATTAGGACAACAACGATTCAACTGCTACTTTATGCTGCGGTAGTTGAACCCATTCCTCTGAATGACCTGTCATTGCCACAGTAAATAGTTAAAACCCACTAGCATGTGTAGGAGTTGCTTGAGCCATGTTGTGTTCTTGCCATGCCTTGCCTGCTATTTCTTAGAGTTGTGTCAGGTCTGATTCATTGGGAATGGATTGGAGTGTTATGCTATGTTCTGATGCTGAGAATTAAGCGTGTGAACACGATTTGGTAAAGGTAACGGTGAGAGGCCATGTAGGAGTACATGGTGGGTTGTCCCATTGGGACCGTCCTTAAGAACTGAGTTTTGTGCAAGTTGTCCAATGACTAGCTACTACCACACATTGGGCTCGGGGCGCTCCAAGCTCTCTCGGCTTATTAACCGCCTTGATCTCTGTCCAGGAGTTGCAAATAGTTTCTGGTGTTTGTAGGTAGTGCTATTTTTCTACCGAGTGGCACTCGACAGGGTGGGCTCGGGACAGACTAGGCACAGGTGGCACGGTGTACCAAGTGGCACCCGGATGGTGGGCTTGGGAACCCTGCTCACATCGTTTGGGGCCGTGAGCGACACCCCGGCCGGATCTCCTTGCGGATGGAACCCAAATAGGTGATAAACCAGGATTAGAGTCTTGCGTGGTTAGTCAGGTCGTGGCCGACACCTTCGCCAGGCTTCCGCTTGAAGGTTGCCGAGATACATGAAGGGTATATGGTGATAAGTGGTGAGAGCGTGTGTGATGAAGTACACCCCTGCAGGGTTATCATGATCTATTCGAATAGCCGTATCCTCGGTTATGGACATCTTGGATGCTTACGTGGTACCTAGACAACTTAAAGTGGATACTCTAAAATGCTCTAGACAAGTGTGAGTGCTATGGATGGCCTTCTCGTAGGAGAGACGGGGATGAATCCATAGTAGTGTATTGATGTGGTGATTAGTGGACTCGTGTGCGTTGCCTCATCTCAAAGAAGTTTCTCGTTGTCGTAGAACAGGATAGCCACTGAGTCAAAGCTGGCTTGCTGCAACTAAACCCCACATTACCTTCTTGATACAAATGCATGTATGATAGGATCTGATGTAAGTCTTGCTGAGTACCTTTGTACTCACATTGCTTTATTTATGTTTTTGCAGCGGAGACTTCGGTCTTACTAGTAGTTCCACTTGGACTTCGACGAGTAGCTTGTACCTCAGCTACGATCTTGGTCCCTTGGGAGGGACTTGTGGATAGTCAGCTCCTCGGCCCTTTTCCTTTTGTAGTTGTTTGTACTCGGACATGTAATGCTTCCGTTGCTTGTATGCTCTGAATGGTGGGTCATGTGACCCCTGTTTGTATTTAATGCTATGTGGCTCTTCTGGGCCTTTGTCTATATGAGTTGCGTTATGTTGTGATGCCATGTTGTACAGCACATACTTGCATGTTATGTGTACGTGTGACGTGTATTGCTATGTGTGGGATCCGACAATCTAGTTCTTTATCCTTGGCAGCCTCTCTTATGGGGAAATGTAATCTAGTGCTTCCTTGAGCCATAGTAGTCCGCTACAGCCCGGTTCACCGGAGTCCTGCTAGCCCAGCACTACTGCTCAGAACACTTGACTGGACCGGCATGTGTTTCACTTTGTTCCCGTGTCTGTCCCTTCAGGGAAATGTCACACGGTGACATCCGGAGTCCTGCCTAGCCTGCTACAGCCCGGGTTCTCGGAGTCCTGTTAGCCCAGTGCTACAGCCCGGATTCACACGCCGCTGACCGACATGCTCGATGTGATTCATGTATGCCTGTCTCCATAGGTCTGTGCCGCTTTGGGTTCACGACTAGCCATGTCGGCCCAGGTTCTCTGTCATATGGATGCTAGCGACACTATCATATACGTGAGCCAAAAGGCGCAAACGGTTCCGGGCCATCGTAAGGCGACACCCGTGGGGATACCGTGCATGAGGCCGCAAAGTGATATGAGGTGTTACATGCTAGATCGGTGTGACTTAGAATCGGGGTCCCGACAGCTTTGGTATCAGAGCCTGACTGCCTGTAGGATTACCAATGCAACCTGGTCGAAGTTGAGTCTAGAAATTCTTTAGCTATATAGGGGAATTGATTGTGGAAGGGAACGTAAGGCTCTTTTTACTCCTTATGCCTCATGCCTTCGGATCTGAGTCATTCTATCTTTCATACGGGGTTAAGGAACTAGGCTTTCTCTTCTGTCTATCAGGATCACGTGTTACTACTCCATAGTCTCTTAGGATTGGTTGATTAGAGTCATATCCCAGTTCGAGTACCTCCGGTGTAGTCTGTTTAGTAATATCTCAGAACCTTGGGTGATGATGTTGAGTTTGATGCTACCCCATCATTTGCAGGATGTCTCATTTTGAGCATTTTTACTGCCGTTATGCTGCCGGAATTGTCCTAGGAGTTTGAGAGATACTAAATTCGTGTGCTACCTTCTGCATCCTTATGATGATGCTGAATCCATCCTTTGTTTCCTTGGTTGGTTCTTCAGGATGTTGTCAGTTAACCAAAGTTCTGTTGCTCGTAGCCGGAACCACGGAGATGGTAGGGATGAGGATCTTCCCGACCAGTCTTCATTGGCAGTGTTCATGTTAGAGATGGAGAGGAACAAGCGTGAGTCTAACCGCTTGCTAGCACGTATTAAGGAGAACACCTCCCATCAGCACAAAGAGTTTGTGTCCATCCATGACTTCATCAGTCTGAAACCACCTACCTTCCATCATTCCATTGAACCACTTGATGCAGATGACTGGCTCCGTAGTATCACAGACAAGCTGTGTTCTGCGAACGTAGCTGAAAGTGACAAGGTCACCTACGCTGCTTATCATCTGGAAGGTCCTGCTAGTATTTGGTGGCAGAACTATGAGGCTATGCTTCCAGCTGGCCAGATAACCACCTGGAGAGATTTCACTGAGGCTTTTTGCGAGCATCACATTCCTCAGGCTCTCATTGATCGCAAGAGAGAAGAGTTTTGTAGTTTCACCCAGAGTAAGATGGTTGTTGATGTTTACAGCAGAGAGTTTGAGAACCTTGCTCGCTATGCTACAGAAGAAGTGTCCACAGACGCCAAGAAGCAGGCTAGGTTCCGGAAGGGTCTCAACCCCAAGTTGTGTCGTGATCTCCACTTGCACCATTGCAATACATTCCAGGCTCTTGTGAACAAGGCCATTAATGCAGAGACAGCTCAGCTCACTTACGAGGAGTCTCGTAAGCACACCCATGATTTGGTTTCTTTCTCCGGTTCTAGTTCGTAGAAGTGCCGGATTTGGGTTCTGAACTCCGCTCTTCCACGCAGATATTCACCGAGGCCATCTTGTGTGGCACCTCACCCAGTTCAGTTACATGCTCCACCCAGGCCTATTGGTAGACCGCTTGTCAATGCGGGTCCACGTCCTACTTCAGGGATTTGTTTCACATGCGGAGAGCCAGGACACTATGCACGTGACTGCTCTCAAACCAACTATGCTCCACCCCAGCCTAAGAAGTCTGTTGGCCGTGGTAAGCCATCATGCAAGATGATTAGTGTCAAGTCAGCTCCCACTAAACGTGGATGTGTGCATCACGTTTCAGCTAAAGACGCTCATGATGATCCGAATGTCGTTCTTGGTACACTCCTTGTCAACTGTCATCCAGCTTCGGTTCTGTTTGATACCGGAGCATCTCATTCCTTCATTTCCGAAAGTTATGCCAGCTTGCACAACATATCCTTTTGTGATATGCCCTCTCCACTAGTAATTCAAACTCCTGGATCCAAATGGCAAACTTCTAGTGTAAGCCATGGTAATGAAATCCTTGTTGACAGACTTGTATTCCTCGCGTCACTTATAGCCCTCAAGTCTATGGATATTAACATCATCTTGGGTATGGACTGGATGAAAGCTCATTACGCCAAGATTGATTGTTACACTAGGTCTGTTCATCTTACACACCCATCTGGCAAGATAGTCACCGTCTCCACTAGGGTTGCAAAGCGTCAGCTCTATTCTCTTAATGCCAACCCTCTTCCTGACCTTGAAGATATCCCAGTAGTCCGTGACTTTCCGGATGTCTTTCCAGAGGAACTGCCAGGTATTCCACCTGACAGAGATGTAGAGTTCGTCATAGATCTTATCCCAGGAACCGCTCCAATATCTAGGAGACCTTACAAGATGGCACCCTTAGAACTAGCTGAGCTTAAGAAACAACTCGATGAATCCTTGCAAAAGGGTTTCATCCGTCCTAGTTCTTCTCCCTGGGCTTGCCCTGTCCTCTTCGTCAAGAATAAGGATGGTACGGACCGAATGGTTGTAGATTATCGTCCCGTTAATTTGGTCACAATAAAGAACAAGTATCCGCTCCCTAGGATCAATGACCTGTATGATCAGATCACTGGATCCTCAGTCTTCTCCAAGATGGATTTGAGGTTAGGCTACCACCAAATCAAGATTAGAAATGGGGACATTCCTAAGACGGCTTTTGTCACTCGTTATGGTCAGTACGAGTACACCGTCATGTCCTTTGGTCTAACCAACGCTCTGAAGGAAATATGCCCTAGAGGCAATAATAAAGTTATTATTTATTTCCTTGTATCATGATAAATGTTTATTATTCATTCTAGAATTGTATTAACCGGAAACATAATACATGTGTGAATACATAGACAAACAGAGTGTCACTAGTATGCCTCTACTTGACTAGCTCGTTAATCAAAGATGGTTATGTTTCCTAACCATGAACAAAGTGTTGTTATTTGATTAACGAGGTCACATCATTAGTTGAATGATCTGATTGACATGACCCATTCCATTAGCTTAGCACCCAATCGTTTAGTATGTTGCTATTGCTTTCTTCATGACTTATACATGTTCCTATGACTATGAGATTATGCAACTCCCGTTTGCCGGAGGAACACTTTGGGTGCTACCAAACGTCACAACGTAACTGGGTGATTATAAAGGAGCATTACAGGTGTCTCCAAAGGTAGATGTTGGGTTGGCGTATTTCGAGATTAGGATTTGTCACTCCGATTGTCGGAGAGGTATCTCTGGGCCCTCTCGGTAATACACATCACATAAGCCTTGCAAGCATTACAACTAATATGTTAGTTGTGAGATGATGTATTACGGAACGAGTAAAGAGACTTGCCGGTAACGAGATTGAACTAGGTATTGGATACCGACGATCGAATCTCGGGCAAGTAACATACCGATGACAAAGGGAACAACGTATGTTGTTATGCGGTCTGACCGATAAAGATCTTCGTAGAATATGTTGGAGCCAATATGGGCATCCAGGGCCCTCTATTGGTTATTGATCGGAGACGTGTCTCGGTCATGTCTACATTATTCTCGAACCCGTAGGGTCCGCACGCTTAAGGTTACGATGACAGTTATATTATGAGTTTATGCATTTTGATGTACCGAAGGTTGTTCGGAGTCCCGGATGTGATCACGGACATGACGAGGAGTCTCGAAATGGTCGAGACGTAAAGATTGATATATTGGAAGCCTATATTTGGATATCGGAAGTGTTCCGGGTGAAATCGGGATTTTACCGGGTTACCGGGAGGTTACCGGAACCCCACGGGAATCATATGGGCCTTAGTGGGCCTTAGTGGAAAGATGAAAGGGCTGCCCATAAGGGCTGCGCGCCTCCCCCCTTCCCCTAGTCCTATTAGGACTAGGAGAGGTGGCCGGCCACCCCTCTCGCTCTTTCCCCCTTGGGAATCCTAGTTGGAATAGGATTGGGGGGAGTCCTACTCCCGGAAGGAGTAGGACTCCTCCTGCGCCCTCCTCCTGGCCGGCGCCCCCCTCCCCCTTGGCTCCTTTATATACTGAGGCAGAGGCACCCAAAAACACACAAGTTGATCCACGTGATCTATTCCTTAGCCGTGTGCGGTGCCCCCTGCCACCATATTCCTCGATAATACTGTAGCGGAGTTTACGCGAAGCCCTGCTGCTATAGTTCATCAAGATCGTCACCACGCCGTCGTGCTGACGGAACTCTTCCCCGACACTTTGCTGGATCGGAGTCCAGGGATCGTCATCGAGCTGAATGTGTGCTCGAACTCGGAGGTGCCGTAGTTTCGGTGCTTGATCGGTTGGATCGTGAAGACGTACGACTACTTCCTCTACGTCGTGTCAGCGCTTCCGCAGTCGGTCTGCGTTGGGTACGTAGACAACGCTCTCCCCTCTCGTTGCTATGCATCACATGATCTTGCGTGTGCGTAGGAAATTTTTTGAAATTACTACGAAACCCAACAGTGGTATCAGAGCCAGGTTATTTATGTTGATGTTATATGCACGAGTAGAACACAAGTGAGTTGTGGGCGATATAAGTCATACTGCCTACCAGCATGTCATACTTTGGTTCGGCGGCATTGTTGGACGAGACGACCCGGACCAACCTTACGCGTACGCTTACGCGAGACCGGTTCCCCCGACGTGCTTTACACACAGGTGGCTTGCGGGCGACTGTCTCTCCAACTTTAGTTGAACCAAGTATGGCTACGCCCGGTCCTTGCGAAGGTTAAAATGGAGTCTATTTGACAAACTATCGTTGTGGTTTTGATGCGTAGGTGTGATTGGTTCTTACTTAAGCCCGTAGCAGCCACGTAAAACTTGCAACAACAAAGTAGAGGACGTCTAACTTGTTTTTGCAGGGCATGTTGTGATGTGATATGGTCAAGGCATGATGCTGAATTTTATTGTATGAGATGATCATGTTTTTTAATCGAGTTATCGGCAACTGGCAGGAGCCATATGGTTGTCGCTTTATTGTATGCAATGCAATCGCGATGTAATGCTTTACTTTATTACTAAACGGTAGTGATAGTCGTGGAAGCATAAGATTGGCGAGACAACAACGATGCTACGATGGAGATCAAGGTGTCGCGCCGGTGACGATGGTGATCATGACGGTGCTTCGGAGATGGAGATCACAAGCACAAGATGATGATGGCCATATCATATCACTTAAATTGATTGCATGTGATGTTTATCTTTTTATGCATCTTATCTTGCTTTGATTGACGGTAGCATTATAAAATGATCTCTCACTAAATTATCAAGAAGTGTTCTCCCTGAGTATGCACCATTGCCAAAGTTCGTCGTGCCCAGACACCACGTGATGATCGGGTGTGATAAGCTCTACGTCCATCTACAACGGGTGCAAGCAAGTTTTGCACACGCAGAATACTTGGGTTAAACTTGACGAGCCTAGCATATGCAGATATGGCCTTGGAACACGGAGACCGAAAGGTCGAGCGTGAATCATATAGTAGATATGATCAACATAACGATGTTCACCATTGAAAACTACTCCATTTCACGTGATGATCGGTTATGGTTTAGTTGATTTGGATCATGTGATCACTTAGAGGATTAGAGGGATGTCTATCTAAGTGGGAGTTCTTAAGTAATATGATTAATTGAACTTAAATTTATCATGAACTTAGTCCTGGTAGTATTTTGCAAATTATGTTGTAGATCAATAGCTCGCGTTATTGCTTTCATATGTTTATTTTGATATGTTCCTAGAGAAAAATTGTGTTGAAAGATGTTAGTAGCAATGATGCGGATTGGATCCCTGATCTGAGGTTTATCCTCATTGCTGCACAGAAGAATTATGTCCTTGATGCACCACTAGGTGACGGGCCTATTGCAGGAGCAGATGGAGACGTTATGAACGTTTGGCTAGCTCAATATGATGACTACTTAATAGTTTAGTGCACCATGCTTAACAGCTTAGAATCGGGACTTCAAAGACGTTTTGAACGTCATGGACCATATGAGATGTTCCAGGAATTGAAGTTTCAAGAAAATACCCGAGTTGAGAGATATGAAGTCTCCAACAAGTTCTATAGCTAAAAGATGGAGGAGAATCGCTCAACTAGTGAGCATGTGCTCAGATTGTCTGGGTACTACAATCACTTGAATCAAGTGGGAGTTAATCTTCCAGATAAGATAGTGATTGACAGAATTCTCTAGTCACCATCACCAAGTTAGTAGAACTTCGTGATGAACTATGATATGCAAGGGATAACGGAAACGAATCCCGAGCTTTTCATGATGATGAAATCGATGAAGGTAGAAATCAAGAAAGAGCATCAAGTGTTGATGGTTGACAAGATCACTAGTTTCAAGAAAAGGGCAAAGGGAAGAAGGGGAACTTCAAGAAGAACGGCAAGCAAGTTGCTGCTCAAGTGAAGAAGCCCAAGTCTGGTCCTAAGCCTGAGACTAAGTGCTTCTACTGCAAAGAGACTGGTCACTGGAAGCGGAACTGCCCCAAGTATTTGGCGGATAAGAAGGATGGCAAAGTGAACATAAGTATATTTGATATACATGTTATTGATGTGTACTTTACTAGTGTTTATAGCAACCCCTCAGTATTTGATACTAGTTCAGTTGCTAAGATTAGTAACTTGAAACGGGAGTTGCAGAATAAACAGAGACTAGTTAAAGGTGAAGTGATGATGTGTGTTGGAAGTGGTTCCAAGATTGATATGATCATCATCGCACATTCCCTATACTTTCGGGATTAGTGTTGAACCTGAATAAGTGTTATTTGGTGTTTGCGTTGAGCATGAATATGATTTGATCATGTTTATTGTAATACGGTTATTCATTTAAGTAAGAGAATAAATTGTTGTTCTGTTTACATGAATAAAACCTTATATGGTTACACACCCAATGAAAATAGTTCGTTGGATCTCGATCATAGTGATACACATAATCATAATATTGAAACCAAAAGATGCAAAGTTAATAATGATAGTGCAACTTATTTGTGGCACTGCCGTTTAGGTCATATTGGTGTAAAGCGCATGAAGAAACTCCATGCTGATGGGATTTTGAAATCACTTGATTATGAATCACTTGGTGCTTGCGAACCATGCCTTATGGGCAAGATGACTAAAGACTCCGTTCTCCGGAACAATGGAGCGAGCAACTGACTTATTGGAAATAATACATACTGATGTATGCGATCCGATGAGTGTTGAAGCTCGCGGCGGGTATCGTTATTTTCTGACCTTCACATATGATTTGAGCAGATATGGGTATATCTTCTTGATGAAACATAAGTCTGAAACATTTTAAAAGTTCAAAGAATTTCAGAGTGAAGTGGAAAATCATCATGACTAGAAAATAAAAGTTTCTACGATATGATCGCAGAGGTAAAACATTTGAGTTACGAGTTTGGTATTCAATTAAAACAATGTGAAATAGTTTCACTACTCACGCCACCTGGAACACCATAGTGTAATGGTATGTCCGAACATCATAACCGTACTTTATTAGTGCGATCTATGATGTCTCTTACCGATACTACCACTATCGTTTTGGGGTTATGCATTAGAGACAGCTGCATTCACATTAAATAGGGCACCATCTAAGTCCGTTGAGATGACAACAATCTGAAACTGTGGTTTGGCAAGAAACCAAAGTTGTCGTTTCTTAAAGTTTGGGGTTGTGATGCTTATATGAAAAAGTTTCATCCTAATAAACTCAAACCCAAATCGGAGAAATATGTCTTCATAGGATACCCAAAGGAGACTGTTGGGTACACCTTCTATCACAAATCCGAAGGCAAGACTTTTGTTGCTAAATTCGGAGTTTTTCTAGAGAAGGAGTTTCTCTCGAAAGAAGTGAGTGGGAGGAAAGTAGAACTTGATGAGGTAACTGTACCTGCTCCCTTATTGGAAAGTAGTTCATCACAGAAATCTGTTCCTGTGACTACTACACCAATTAGTGAGGAAGCTAATGATGATGATCATGTAACTTCAGATCAAGTTACTACCAAATCTCGTAGGTAAACCAGAGTGAGATCCGCACCAGAGTCGTACGGTAATCCTGTTCTGGAAGTCATGTTACTAGACCATGACGAACTTGCGAACTATGAGGAAGCGATGATGAGCCCAGATTCCGCGAAATGGTTTGATGCCATGAAATCTGAGATATGATCCATGTATGAGAACAAAGTATGGACTTTGGTTGACTTGCCCGATGATCGGCAAGACATAGAAAATAAATGGATCTTCAAGAGGAAGACGGACGCTGATAGTAGTGTTACTATCTACAAAGCTAGAATTTTCGCAAAAGGTTTTCGACAAAGTTCAAGGTGTTGACTACGATGAGATTTTCTCACTCGTATCTATGCTTAAGTCTGTCCGAATCATGTTAGCAATTGCCGCATTTTATGAAATCTGGCAAATGGATAAACAAAACTGCATTCCTTAATAGATTTATTAAAGAAGAGTTGTATATGATACAACCAGAAGGTTTTGTCAATCCTAAAGGTGCTAACAAAATATGCAAGCTCCAGCGATCCATCTATGGACTGGTGCAAGCATCTCGGAGTTGGAATATACGCTTTGATAAGTTGATCAAAGCATATAAGTTTTATACAGACTTGCGGTGAAGCCTGTATTTACAAGAAAGTGAGTGGGAGCACTACAACATTTCTGATAAGTATATGTGAATGACATATTGTTGATCGGAAATAATGTAGAATTATTCTGCAAATCATAAAGGAGTGTTTGAAAGGAGTTTTTCAAAGAAAGACCTCGGTAAAGCTGTTTACATATTGAGTATCAAGATCTATAGAGATAGATCAAGACGCTTGATAAGATTTTCAATGAGTACATACCTTGACAAGATTTTGAAGTAGTTCAAAATGGAACAGTGAAAGAAAAAGTTTCTTGCATGTGTTACAAGGTGTGAAGTTGAGTAAGACTCAAAACCCGACCACGGCAGAAGATAGAAAGAGAATGAAAGTCATTCCCTATGCCTCAGCCATAGGTTCTATAAAGTATGCCATGTTGTGTACCAGATCTATTGTATACCCTACACTGTGTTAAGCAAGGGAGTACAATAGTGATCTAAGAGTAGATCACTGGACAGCGGTCAAAATTATCCTTAGTGGAATAAGGAAATATTTCTCAATTATGGAGGTGACAAAAAGGTTCGTCGTAAAAGGTTACGTCGATGCAAGTTTTGACACAGATCTGGATGACTCTAAGTCTCGATCTAGATACATATTGAAAGTGGAAGCAATAAGCTAGAGTAGCTCCGTGCAGAGCATTGTTGACATAGAAATTCGCAAAATACTTACGGATCTGAATGTGACAGACCCGTTGACTAAAATTATCTCACAAGCAAAACAGGATCACACCTTAGTACTCTTTGGATGTTAATCACATAGCGATGTGAACTAGATTATTGACTCTAGTAAACCCTTTGGGTGTTTATCACATATCGATGTGAACTATGGGTGTTAATCACATGGTGATGTGAACTATTACTGTTAAATCACATGGCGATGTGAACTAGATTATTGACTCTAGTGCAAGTGGGAGACTGAAGGAAATATGCCCTAGAGGCAATAATAAAGTTATTATTTATTTCCTTGTATCATGATAAATGTTTATTATTCATGCTAGAATTGTATTAACCGGAAACATAATACATGTGTGAATACATAGACAAACAGAGTGTCACTAGTATGCCTCTACTTGACTAGCTCGTTAATCAAAGATGGTTATGTTTCCTAACCATGAACAAAGTGTTGTTATTTGATTAACGAGGTCACATCATTAGTTGAATGATCTGATTGACATGACCCATTCCATTAGCTTAGCACCCGATCGTTTAGTATGTTGCTATTGCTTTCTTCATGACTTATACATGTTCCTATGACTATGAGATTATGCAACTCCCGTTTGCCGGAGGAACACTTTGGGTGATACCAAACGTCACAACGTAACTGGGTGATTATAAAGGAGCATTACAGGTGTCTCCAAAGGTAGATGTTGGGTTGGCGTATTTTGAGATTAGGATTTGTCACTCCGATTGTCGGAGAGGTATCTTTGGGCCCTCTCGGTAATACACATCACATAAGCCTTGCAAGCATTACAACTAATATGTTAGTTGTGAGATGATGTATTACGGAACGAGTAAAGAGACTTGCCGGTAATGAGATTGAACTAGGTATTGGATACCGACGATCGAATCTCGGGCAAGTAACATACCGATGACAAAGGGAACAAGGTATGTTGTTATGCGGTCTGACCGATAAAGATCTTCGTAGAATATGTAGGAGCGAATATGGGCATCCAGGTCCCTCTATTGGTTATTGATCGGAGACGTGTCTCGGTCATGTCTACATTATTCTCGAACCCGTAGGGTCCGCACGCTTAAGGTTACGATGACAGTTATATTATGAGTTTATGCATTTTGATGTACCGAAGGTTGTTCGGAGTCCTGGATGTGATCACGGACATGACGAGGAGTCTCGAAATGGTCGAGACGTAAAGATTGATATATTGGAAGCCTATATTTGGATATCGGAAATGTTCCGGGTGAAATCGGGATTTTACCGGGTTACCGGGAGGTTACCGGAACCCCCCGGGAATCATATGGGCCTTAGTGGGCCTTAGTGGAAAGGTGAAAGGGCTGCCCATAAGGGCTGCGCGCCTCCCCCCTTCCCCTAGTCCTATTAGGACTAGGAGAGGTGGCCGGCCACCCCTCTCCCTCTTTCCCCCTTGGGAATCCTAGTTGGAATAGGATTGGGGGGGAGTCCTACTCCCGGAAGGAGTAGGACTCCTCCTGCGCCCTCCTCCTGGCCGGCGCCCCCTCCCCCTTGGCTCCTTTATATACTGAGGCAGAGGCACCCCAGAAACACACAAGTTGATTCACGTGATCTATTCCTTAGCCGTGTGCGGTGCCCCCTGCCACCATATTCCTCGATAATACTGTAGCGGAGTTTAGGCGAAGCCCTGCTGCTGTAGTTCATCAAGATCGTCACCACGCCGTCGTGCTGACGGAACTCTTCCCTGACACTTTGCTGGATCGGAGTCCGGGGATCGTCATTGAGCTGAATGTGTGCTCGAACTCGGAGGTGCCGTAGTTTCAGTGCTTGATCGGTTGGATCGTGAAGACGTACGACTACTTCCTCTACGTCGTGTCAGCGCTTCCGCAGTCGGTCTGCGTTGGGTACGTAGACAACGCTCTCCCCTCTCCTTGCTATGCATCACATGATCTTGCGTGTGCGTAGGAATTTTTTTGAAATTACTACGAAACCCAACACGCTCCAGCTACTTTCTCTCGCTTGATGAACTCGATCTTCATGGAGTACTTAGATAAGTTCGTCGTGGTTTACCTCGATGATATCCTTATTTACTCGAAGAACGAGGAAGAGCATGTCGAACATCTTAGACTTGTGCTAGAAAAACTCAAAGAGCACCGCCTTTATGCCAAGTTCTCCAAGTGCGAATTTTGATTGCCAGAAGTGACCTACCTAGGCCACGTGATATCTGGTAAGGGCATTGCCATCAATCCCGAGAGAGTTCAGGTCATTCTTGATTGGACTCTGCCTGAAACAGTTAAGCAAGTTAGGAGTTTCCTTGGTCTAGCCAGTTATTGTCGCCGCTTCGTTGAGAACTTATCCAAAGTGGCCAAACCTCTCACGGAACTTCTGAAGAAAGATAAAAAGTTTGAGTGGTCCCCACAGTGTGAACACAGTTTTCAGTAATTGAAAAGACGCCTGACTTCTGCTCCCATACTTGTGCCACTGGACTTCACTAAGGACTTTGTTATCTATTGTGATGCCTCACGACAGGGACTAGGTTGCATTCTTATGCAAGATCGCCATGTGATTGCCTATGCATCTCGACAGTTGCATCCACATGAGGAGAATTATCCTACACATGATCTAGAGCTTGCAGCCGTAGTCTATGAACTTAAGACATGGCGACATTACCTTCTCGGTAAACGTTGCGAGATTTACACCGACCACCAGAGTCTCAAGTATATCTTCACCCAACTAGATTTGAACCTTAGGCAAAGACGTTGGTTGGAGTTGATCTCAGATTACGACTTAGGGATTACCTACACCCCAGGCAAGCGGAATGTCATGGCTGATGCGCTAAGTCGTAAGTCCTATTGCAACAACCTCATGTTGCAGCACGGCCAACCACTTCTCCATGAGGAATTCTGTAAGATTAATCTTCACATTGCTCCTCATGGATTCCTTTCTACCTTGGTGGCGAAACCTACTCTTGTGGATCAAATCATCTCTGCTCAGAAGCAGGATACGGGAATTTCCCGGATCAAGAGAAACATTAACAAAGGAGTTGGTGGTAGTTTCTCTATAGATGATCGTGGTGTTGTTTTCTTTGAGAGTTGCTTGGTGGTTCCCAAGAAACAACATCTTCGACAATTAATCCTTAAGGAGGCGCATGAATCTCCTCTCACGATTCATCCCGGTAGTACTAAGATGTATCAGGACCTACGCCAGAGGTTCTGGTGGACTAGGATGAAGAGAGAAATTGCTCAATTTATTGCTAACTGTGACGTTTGTTGTCGCGTGAAGGCAGAGCATCAGAGACCTGCTGGCACCCTTCAAACTTTAGCTATTCCTGAGTGGAAATGGGATAAAGTTGGTATGGACTTCATCACCGGCTTTCCCAGGACCAAGAGAAGGAAAAATGCTATCTTTGTAGTCATTGATCGTCTTTCCAAAGTGGCTCACTTCCTACCTGTTCGAGAGAATATCATTGCTAGTCAGCTCACTGACTTATATATTTCTCGGATAGTGTCACTTCATGGTGTTCCACTAGAGATCAATTCAGACCGTGGTAGTCTTTTCACTTCTCATTTCTGGGAGAGTTTCCAAACTGCCATGGGCACCCATCTTTCCTTCAGTACCGCTTTCCACCCTCAATCAAGTGGTCAGGTGGAAAGGGTCAACCAAATTCTCGAAGACATGCTTAGGGCTTGTGTTATCTCATTCGGTATGGATTGGGAGAAGTGTCTCCCTTTGCCGAGTTTGCTTATAACAATAGCTACCAATCCAGCCTCAAGAAAGCTCCTTTTGAGGTTCTGTATGGACGAAGATGTCGAACACCTTTGAACTGGTCAAAAACCGGTGAAAGACAATTCTTTGGACCGGATATGATCCAGGCAGCGGAAGAGCAAGTTCGCATCATTCGTGAGAATTTGAAAACAGCCCAATCTCGTCAAAAGAGCCAGTATGACCGTAGTCATAAGGAAGTGGCTTATGAAATTGGCGACAAAGCTTACCTTCGGGTTACCCCTTTGAAGGGTACCCATCGATTCGGTATCAAGGGAAAGTTGGCTCCTCGTTACATTGGTACTTTTCGCATTCTCGCTAAATGAGGAGAGGTTGCCTACCAGTTGGAACTACACCCACATCTTTCTCGAGTTCATGATGTCTTCCACGTCTCTCAACTTAGGCGTTGCTTCTCGGATCCCATCCGCGGAGTGGACCACGATACGCTTGATCTCCAAGATAACCTCACATATCGAGAGTACCCTGTTCGCATCCTTGATCAAGCAGAGCGTGTCACTCGATGTCATAACATCAAGTTTCTCAAGGTTCAGTGGTCTCATCATTCCGAGATAGAAGCTACTTGGGAGCGTGAAGATCGTCTTCGACTTGAGTACCCCGCTTTCTTCCCGCCGACTCCTGAATCTCGGGACGAGATTTCTTTGAGTGGGGGCGAGTTGTCACATCCCTAGTTCTGGTATGACCTAGGCTAGCCTTCATGTTTGCATCATGTCTAAATTCCCTTTAAATTTGAAATGAGGATTTGTGAAACCTCAGAAATCATTTCTGAAAATGACCCAAGTAAAAATTGCTCCAAAAGGGTCCACGAAAATGCTCGTGATGCTCTCTGAAAATATTGGACAGAGATAAAAATTCTAACAAATATTTTCAGGAGCTCATAAATATTTATTTTGGCCATTTGGAATTAAGGCATAATTATTTGCTTCGGATATTTTTTTTACATATATAATATATGTCAAAAAATTCTGTAAATTGATGGGGAGTTTTGGAGCAATCCAAATAGTTCCTGCAAAAATTGATAGAATTAAATAAATTAGTTTAGTATTATTTTAAAAACAGAAACAAATGTCAGAGAATAGAAAAGAGAAATAAGAGAGAAGGAGAGAAGTACCTGGGCCTTACCTGGCAGCCCAGCGGCCCAGCAGGCCAGCCCAGCCAGCTAGCCGACGCAAGTCGTCTCCTACCTCCTGCCAGGAGGACGGCGCGCTTGTGCCCGACGCGCGCGAGCACACGCTGGCCACCTCCTGCTTCCCCGCTCGCTGCTGGAGGCCCCCAACGACGCCACGCACTCCCCTCGGTCTCTCTCAATCCCTCTCCCTCTCTCCAGTGGCCTCCCCTCCTCTCTCTCGCCCTTCCCCGCGAACGCCCGAGCGCTATCGTCGCCGCCGCTCGCCATAGCCGTGCCCACTGTGCTCCCCTCGCATCGCTGTTGAGTCCTAGAGCTCCGCCCTGTCGCCTTCTTCGTCTTCGTCAAGCCACGCAGCTGGGGACGCCCTACCTCGACCTCGTTGCCACCGTTTTCAGCCGCGAGCGCCCGAGATCGCCGGCGCCCGTACGTCGCCGTCTGGCCTTCCCCGAGCCTGCTTCGACGCCCTCTATGACCGCTGTGAGCTCCATAGTCGTTTGCCCTCTTCCCCTTGCCTCTCGATCACCGCAGCTGCCGTTTCGACCGAAGCCGTAGCACCTCGCCGCCGGCCATGGCGCCACCGTGGCTAGGGGCCAAGCCAGCCGCACCTGCGCGTGTCACCATGCTCCTGGTGACGCCAGGAGGCCATAGAGCCTCTCCGCTCGCCTCCCCATGCCCCGCAGGCCGATCCCGCTCAAAGCCGAACTCCGGCCGCCGCCGCAAGCTCTGCTCCAGCGAGCTCAAGCCACCCCCGCAGCCCCCGCTTGCTCCAAACGATGCGGGCGAACCCTGGCTCCTCGCCTGTGGCCTCCGCCGCCCAAATGGTCGCCGGAACGGCGATCCCGAGCCCCTCCTCCGCGTTCGGCCTTGCCGGCGGCTAAACGCCAGTGGGGTTGACCGGTTCTAACCCCCCCCCCCCAAGTTGACCCAGGTTTGACCCGTGTGGGTCAGTGACAGATGGGCCCCGGCACTGACCTGTGGCCCCCACACGTCAGATTTGACCTGGACAGCCACGTCGACTCGCTGATGTAGTGATGACGTCATGCTGACGCAGTTATTTTTTTCTAGAATTATTTTTTAAAACAGGAAATTCCAGAAAATGTTCAAAACTTCAAAAATTCATATAAATTCAACCGTAGCTCAGATTGAAATAATTTATATATGAAAAATTATCAGAAAGATTCAATCTATCCATCTGTACCAGTTTCATCCATGACAAACCAACCTATACATGCTGTATATATGAAAAACTTATTAATGGCATATTTAAGAGCTTATTTTGGAGTTGCATTTGAACCCTTGGTTCAAATGGACCTCAACTAAATAAATGCTAGATGCATTAACTCAAACAACATCACATATTCATGCCATGATCATGCATCATATTGTTGCATATACTTGTGTTTGATTTTCGACACCGTTCCTTCTCGATAGGTCCTGTTCCGGAAAGTGTTCGGGAGCACCTATCAGTGGAGTAGTGCCCCCCTATTGATCTACCAGGCAAGCAACCCCCCCCCTTGTTCATTCCGATAAAATCCTACTCTCTCACTCCTGCCTCATTTATTGCATTAGGACAACAACGATTCAACTGCTACTTTATGCTGCGGTAGTTGAACCCATTCCTCTGCATGACCTGTCATTGCCACAGTAAATAGTTGAAACCCACTAGCATGTGTAGGAGTTGCTTGAACCATGTTGTGTTCTTGCCATGCCTTGCCTGCTATTGCTTAGAGTTGTGTCAGGTCTGATTCATTGGGAATGGATTGGAGTGTTATGCTATGTTCTGATGCTGAGAATTAAGCGTGTGAACACGATTTGGTAAAGGTAACGGTGAGAGGCCATGTAGGAGTACATGGTGGGTTGTCTCATTGGGACCGTCCTTAAGAACTGAGTTTTGTGCAAGTTGTCCAATGACTAGCTACTACCACACATTGGGCTCCGGGCGCTCCAAGCTCTCTCGGCTTATTAACCGCCTTGATCTCTGTCCAGGAGTTGCAAATAGTTTCTGGTGTTTGTAGGTAGTGCTATTTTTCTACCGAGTGGCACCCAGCAGGGTGGGCTCGGGACAGACTAGGCACAGGTGGCACGGTGTACCAAGTGGCACCCGGATGGTGGGCTTGGGAACCCTGCTCACATCGTTTGGGGCCGTGAGTGAGACCCCGGCCGGATCTCCTTGCGGATGGAACCCAAATAGGTGATAAACCTGGATTAGAGTCTTGCGTGGTTAGTCAGGTCGTGGCCGACACCCTCGCCAGGCTTCCGCTTGAAGGTTGCCGAGATACATGACGGGTATATGGTGATAAGTGGTGAGAGCGTGTGTGATGAAGTACACCCCTGCAGGGTTATCATGATCTATTCGAATAGCCGTATCCTCGGTTATGGACTTCTTGGATGCTTACGTGGTACCTAGACAACTTAAAGTGGATACTCTAAAATGCTCAAGACAAGTGTGAGTGCTATGGATGGCCTTCTCGTAGGAGAGACGGGGATGAATCCATAGTAGTGTATTGATGTGGTGATTAGTGGACTCGTGTGCGCTACCTCGTCTCAAAGAAGTTTCTTGTTGTCGTAGAACAGGATAGCCACTGAGTCAAAGCTGGCTTGCTGCAACTAAACCCCACATTACCTTCTTGATACAAATGCATGTATGATAGGATCTGATGTAAGTCTTGTTGAGTAGCTTTGTACTCATCTTGCTTTATTTATGTTTTTGCAGCGGAGACTTCGATCTTACTAGTAGTTCCACTTGGACTTCGACGAGTAGCTTGTACCTCAGCTACGATCTTGGTCCCTTGGGAGGGACTTATGGATAGTCAGGCTCCTCGGCCCTTTTTCTTTTGTAGTTCTCTGTACTCAGACATGTAATGCTTCCATTGCTTGTATGCTTTGAATGGTGGGTCATGTGACCCCTGTTTGTATTTAATGCTATGTGGCTCTTCTGGGCCTTTATCTATATGAGTTGCGTTATGTTGTGATGCCATGTTGTACAGCACATACTTGCATGTTATGTGTATGTGTGACGTGTATTGCTATGTGTGGGATCCGACAATCTAGTTGTTTATCCTTGGCAGCCTCTCTTATGGGGAAATGTAGTCTAGTGCTTCCTTGAGCCATAGTAGTCCGCTACAGCCCGGTTCACCGGAGTCCTGCTAGCCCAGCACTACTGCTCAGAACACGTGACTGGCTGGCATGTGTTTCACTTTGTTCCTGTGTCTGTCCCTTCGGGGAAATGTCACGCGGTGACATCCGGAGTCCTGCCTAGCCTGCTACAGCCCGGGTTCCCGGAGTCCTGTTAGCCCAGTGCTATAGCCCGGATTCACACGCTGCTGACCGACATGCTCGATGTGATTCATGTATGCCTGTCTCCATAGGTCTGTGCCGCTTTGGGTTCACGACTAGCCATGTCGGCCCGGGTTCTCTGTCATATGGATGCTAGCGACACTATCATATACGTGAGCCAAAAGGCACAAACGGTTCCGGACCATGGTAAGGCGACACCCGTGGGGATACCGTGCGTGAGGCCGCAAAGTGATATGATGTGTTACATGCTAGATCAGTGTGACTTAGAATCGGGGTCCCGACAACTCTCTACCCGCTTTGGACTTTGAGGGCCCGGGCGTGGAGGATTCTAGCGCGGAGGAGAGTTCGGAGATAGAGATTTCGCCAGATTGTGTTGAGACAGCAGAGCTACAGGTGGTGGTTCCGAGCTGTGCAGGGGGGTCGAGGCAGGTGGTCTCGGCGCCCCCTTCTCCTCTCGCTCAGGTCGGTGAGACCGTGAGATACCTTCGGGAGGGGGGTCGGGGCAGGTGGCCTCGGCGCCCTCTTCACCGGTCGCTGGGCCGATTCTACAGGTGGCCGGACCGGCCTATGGAGGGGGCTTGGGGCGGGTGGCCTCGGGACCCTCTTCACCTTCCGCGCCCAGGGGGACCGCCCCACCGTTGGCACCGGCGATCACTCCTGACCAAAGTTCTGGGGTGGATGGGGAGCGGGGGCAGGTGGCCTTTGGTTCCCCATCAGCTGACTCAGCGCTCTCTCCCAGCCGTGGGGAGCAGCTGCTTGTTCGGGGGGTGACAGGCGGTCAATCCCCGGGCAACTTCACTCGGGAGGAGGTTATATAGTTCGGCGGGATTCCGGACCAGGCATCTGAGGGCCGACGGTTGAGCTGCCGTCTTCAAGGCCGTCCGGAGGTGGACGACATGCAGCAACAATGCGCCGTGAGGGCGGCCAAGCTTCGTGACGTCCAGGTCACTACTAGTATGTCGGTCAATAGTTCTAATTCCATATTGCATTTTCGAATGATGAGATTGTTGATAATGCGAACCAACTAGGGATTTCACTAGGTAGTAATGAGGGTGAAATTTCTAACTCCATCAATGATTTGCTAGATCTAGAAGCCGAGAGGGCTTTAGATATGATTCGAAACTTAGCTGCCGTCAAACCCATGAATGATTCCGAGATTGATGCCTTGGGAGTTCGGGTGCTCGATGATTTTTGTGCCGATCTCGCACCTCCCCTCCTGGAGCCGGAGGAGGATGAGAGTGTAGAGATGGATGTTGTTGGTCCCCCTGATACGGGGAGTGAGGACCGGCTGGATGCGAGGACCGGCCCTAAGCGCAAATGGAAGCGCAAGATTTACCCAACGTCTGCTGTGCATAGGAGTGCTAGGATCCGCACCGCTAAAAAATTCCACGATGAGATATGAGAGGAATCTTTTGGAATAGCAGAGGTCTTAAGGACTTGGCTAAAAGAAGATTTCTTGTAGATGCATCCGTCGAGCATCGATTGGATTTTATTGCGTTGTCGGAAACTGGTAGGGCAAATTTCTCACCACAATTTCTTAACACTCTATCGGGGGGTATTGAGTTTGACTGGCATTGTCTTCCGCCGCGAGGGAGATCGGGAGGGATCTTACTTGGTGTTCGATGCGATTCCCTCGAAGTTCGAAGTGTGGTCATGGGAGATTTTGCTGTAAAATTCAGGGTGCGATCCAAGGTCGACGGTTTTGACTGGGCTTTGGTGGCGGTGTATGGCGCCGCGCAGGCAGAATTCAAACCGGATTTCCTGGCCGACCTGGTTAGAGTTTGTGGTTCTAAGGAGCTACCCATTCTCATTGGGGGTGATTTTAACATTATTAGGAGGCGTGACGAGAAGAACAATGATAATTTTGACGGGAGATGGTCGTTTATGTTCAACACCATCATTGAAAGCTTGGATCTGAGAGAGATTGAGCTTTCAGGTAGGAAGTTTACTTGGGCCAACGCCATGCCAAATCCAACATTTGAAAAGTTGGATAGGGTACTCGCAAGTGTCGAATGGGAACAGAAGTTTCCCTTCGTAACTGTTCAGGCTCTCTCTCGCGGGATTTCTGATCACACGCCTCTTTTTCTTGACTCTGGTGGGGCTACCTACTCGGGCAACAAGAATTTGTTCTCATTCGAGCTTGCGTGGTTTGAAAGAGAAGGCTTCCTGGATCTCGTAGCCAGAGAGTGGGCTAAGGATGCAGGCGGTAGGAATGTGCTTGAGCGCTGGCAGAATAAGATTAGGCATCTGAGAAGTTTCCTACGTGGATGGGCTAAACATCTCAGTGGGATATATGGGGTTGAAAAGGAACGGCTCCTTGCCCTCATTCAGTCCTTAGATGTAAAAGCAGAAACCACGGTGTTGCCAGCCACCGAGCTTCATACTAAGCTTGACGCTGAGAAGAGGTTGAAAGAACTGCTTCGGGAAGAAGAGTTAAAGTGGGCTCTGCGGGCCAAGGTACGAAGAGTGGTCGAGGGGGACGCGAACACTCAATTCTTCCATATGATTGCAAATGGCAGACATAGGAAGAAGAGAATCTTCCAGCTAGAACAAGATGAGGGTACGATTATCGGGCAGGATAATTTGAAGCTTTACATTACCGAGTACTACAAACGATTGTTCGGACCACCAGAGGAGAACTATGTGTCTCTGGATGAGTCTAGAATCGAAGATGTACCTCAACTCACTCCGGTGGAGAACGATATATTAACCGCCCCTTTTCGGAAAAGGAGGTTTTCGAGGCCGTTTCCCAGATGAAAAATAATAAGGCACCCGGTCCGGATGGTTTCCCGGCTGAGTTTTATAAGAAATGCTGGCATATTATTAAAGGGGACCTGTTGCCGACGTTCCATGATTTGTTCTCGGGACATTTGCAGCTTTTCCAGCTTAATTTTGGAACAATAACCCTGCTTCCTAAGAAAACAGAGGCCGTGAGAATCGAGCAATTGCAGCCTATCTGTCTTCTGAATGTCAGTTTCAAAATTTTTACCAGGGTTGGGACGAATAGGCTAACACAGATTGCGCATGCCGTGGTGCAACCTACTCAAACGGCTTTCATGCCGGACAGGAACATCCTGGAAGGGGTGGTGGTCCTTCATGAAACGCTCCATGAGATCCACACGAAAAAACTTGATGGGGTTATTTTCAAAGTGGATTTCGAGAAGGCATATGATAAAGTCAAATGGCCGTTCCTTCAACAGGCCTTACGCATGAAGGGCTTTGATGAAGCTTGGCGACGCCAGGTGGAAGCATTCACGCATAAAGGGAGTGTTGGAATCAAAGTGAATGATGATATAGGTCATTATTTCCAACCACATAAGGGATTGAGACAAGGCGATCCTATGTCTCCAATATTATTCAATATTGTGGTGGACATGTTGGCGATCCTGATAGGAAGGGAAAAAGAGGCCGGTCAGGTGGGTGGTTTGGTGCCTCATCTGGTTGATGGTGGTGTGTCCATCCTGCAGTACGCTGATGATACTATCATCTTTATGGAACACGATTTGGCAAAAGCGAGAAACATGAAGTTAGTGTTATGCTTATTTGAACAATTGACGGGGCTTAAGATTAATTTCCATAAAAGCGAGCTGTTCTGCTTTGGTAGAGCCAAAGATGAACAAGAGGCATATAGACAATTGTTTGGTTGTGAAGTTGGGGCTCTACCTTTTACGTATCTAGGTATTCCCATTCACCATCGTAAGCTAACAAACAGCGAGTGGAAGTGCATAGAGGATCGGTTTGAGAAGAAACTGAGTTGCTGGAAGGGAAAACTCATGTCTTATGGAGGCCGGTTGATCCTTATTAACTCGGTGCTCACGAGTTTACCTATGTTCCTCTTATCCTTCTTTGAGGTCCCAGTTGGGGTTAGGAAACGGCTGGACTTCTATCGATCCTGATTCTTTTGGCAGAGTGATGAACTTAAGAGAAAATACCGACTGGTCAAATGGGATATTATCTGTCGACCAAAGGACCAGGGGGGGCTTGGTATTGAAAATCTAGAAGTCAAGAATAGATGCCTGCTTAGTAAGTGGCTGTATAAGTTGGCACTTGAGACGGAGGCAACATGGGCACAGATTTTATGTAGTAAATATTTGCAGTCCAAGACCCTGTCCCAGGTCACTATGAGACCAACTGATTCGCCGTTCTGGAAGGGGCTCATGATAATCAAAGCTACCTTCTTTAACAGAACTAGGTGTATTGTCGGTAATGGTAATGACACTCGATTTTGGGAGGATACGTGGCTTGGCGACGCGCCTTTGGCGACCCAGTATCCGTCCCTTTAACGTATTGTTCAGCGCCGTGAGGCTCTTGTTGCCACGGTTCTGCAGTCCATTCCGCTCAACATTTAGTTTAGGAGGGTGCTTGTGGGTGACCGATGGGAAGCATGGCTTCACTTGGTTCGGAGATTGATGGGGGTTCAGTTAAATTCTCAGCCCGATCAGTTGTGGTGGAAGCTTACTAGATCTGGGGAGTTCACAATTAAATCGATGTATATTGATATCCTTAACTCAAATGTGATTCCTAGTTCCAAAGAGGTTTGGAAAGTTAAGGTCCCCTTAAAGATTAAAGTGTTTATGTGGTTTGTACATAAACAAGTAATTTTAACAAAGGACAATCTAGTTAAGCGTAACTGGACAAGTTCTACTAGGTGTAGTTTCTGTGATCGGGAGGAGACCATCAAGCACCTCTTCTTTGACTGCTCGTTGGCACGAGGCTTCTGGCGCTATGTGCAAATTGCCTTTAACATTACTCCCCCGACTTCGGTCAACACGTTATTCGGGACGTGGCTTGCTGGGATAGACTCCGAAACAGCTAGACACATTCGTGTAGGAGTTTGTGCGTTGTTATGAGCAATTTGGAACTGCAGGAATAATTTGGCTTTTAACAGAACAACAACTATTCATTTTTTGCAGGTTTTATTCCGGGCTACTGCGCTGATCCGTATGTGGTCCTTACTCACTCCGACGGAGGCCAGGGAGTGTTTGGTTACTGGATCTGTCCGGTGGGAGATGATAGCGCGGGATGTCTTCAACCGGTTTGGATGGCGGTCATGTAATAGGATAGACGATTAGTTTACCTATCTGTTAATTTGCCAGCCGGTTGTGGCTTGTTAGGCTTTCTGTTTTGGCATTGAGGCTCTGTGTGAGCTTGCCGCTCCTTTTGTTTGCAGACTTTAAGACCTTGTTCAACCTTATTTACTCTTTTTAATAAATGTGGCCGTATGCATCGTTCTGATGCAGAGGCCGGGGAATTCCCTTTTCGAAGAAAAAAAACCCTCTCCGTAAATACATAGTATACTACAAGTAGTATGCTCGTACCTTCACAAGAGAGGAGCAGCCTCAGAAACAGAAACTTGGACTGAAACCTCTGAAATAGTCCGATCTACTTCTTCTACGCTGCTACTGCACCTGAAATTATAGCAGAAATGGAGATAATACTACAAGAGTATGCGGTTCCTCCTCTCTAAGTAAGGGGTGAACAATCCGTTGCCTGTTGTCTTCATACTCTCTACATGGCCCTTTGCTTCACGCTGTTTTCTTGCCTCTTTACCGAATCATGAAGCACAGGCAATATGCTAACTTCTTTTGCTTTTCCTAAAGATGATTTTACACCTTGCAGGTTTTCATGGGATTCGGCGGCTTAGCGCAGAGCAAGATATTGACATTAGGATTTGCATTTTTTTTGACAGAATCTGGGAGTCTGACAATGTACACGGTGATTTTTCTGCCTTGCCGGGTATGGTTTCGACGTGTACAGCCACAAGGCACATTGGCCGTATTACCCAGACTTCAGTTAAGAGCGGATAACGCAAAGCGTCTAAACCAGTAATAGACAAGCCTATATGTTCATGGCCATTACATTTCTAGTGTGAGACTTTTCCGACAAGCGTCTAAATGCCCCCGTCCTGGCACCTGCCAACAAAATCCTACCTTAAGCGCAAGCTTATATGATGGACCAAAGACGCATACACCTGGCACTTTTTTTTTCATCAAAGCTTACTATTATATTTCACTTTCAGATATTAATACAAATATACAATTCCTCTGTGGTCAGCAGATCCAAAGCTGTACTGAATCATTAGCTACAGCAAAACCAAATAAAGAATTTCACAAAGGAAGTGCTTTGCAAAATACCAAATGCATAAATTCAACTAGGGATCACATCAGTAACAAAATACCAAATGCATAAAGTTAACTAGAGATCACACCAGTAACAAGTCCGACTGAACCTTTTAGTACACTAGCAGGTTGACAATATGCACTAAGATTTCGGATAACAATAATAACTGATTGTTATGGATAGCAGGGCCTATCACAGTACAGTTTAACCCCATCAAACTAAGTCATGTCCCGAATAACAGCCAGTGCTGGGCAAACAAGAACAAGGGTAACAACTTTCTTTGAAAATGAAATGATGCTTAATCTGTAGGTTGACCAAGCGTTGCTCTGATGTCTGAACTGGAAATCAAACAAGCAGAAGTATAAGCACCAGCAAAGTGGGGGGCCATCATTGAAGCAGATTCAGAGGTACACAGACAATTTTTTCAGACGAAAGAAGAGCCAGTTTTTGGGAGGAAACACAGGGGTGGTTTGAAGGTAAAGCTACTACCCCTCAGCATCTGCTAATGGCTCTGAGAACAGAGGAACATAGGGTAGAAATCTGTGCACACTGCTTCTCTCAAGATTAATGATACAGCCAACTTTCTGATGCCACATGTCATATGATATCAAGGTATCACCTCCACACTGAGCCAGGAAAATTGTGTCGCAATCTGGATGAATCTCAACCACCCTGTACTTCTCCCCAGTCATGCTCATAAGCGTATCGATGCTGGCAGTATGCTTCAGGACCCATTGTTTACTGTCCCAATCCTTGAGGCACCAGAGTGCTATCTCAGAAACTAGGATTTCATTGTTATTATTGACAGAAGCTATAGCATAGTGTAAGCACCCCTGCGACAATCCAATAGTACCAAATTTTGAACCGTACGGCACACGGATAGTCTTCCACACTTTCCCCTCCATGTCCACCCCCACCAGCACATACTCACCGTTGGTGTCCACCACGTTACCCATGATGTACAGCATACCACCAACAAAGACACATTTACTCCTGAACAGGGTAGCTTTCTCAACTATCCCACTGTCTCTATGAATCCAGGCTCCTGTGCGAGACGAGTAGATGTTCACTCCTGCGATCAAAGTTTTCGGAAAGGTCCGCTCGAAACAAAGAACATGGAAATGGGACGAGACTGCTGGATCGAAAGCTAGGCCTGCAGTATGGTTAAGTCTGTTCATTGGCTCCGGCTTTTGAGGTTGAGGTGGCACCTCCACCCACCACCCGGTGGCGGGATTGCACACAACAAAATGGTAATCATGCCTGCTGCTGTTGTAACGGCGGTAGAGAAGGAGGCCATTGCAAGCATCCACCTGGGTGATGCCCTCATCCTTGTTAGGATACAGGTAATGGAGGGAAGGGTCAAAGGAGGCTGTGCCGCCGGAGAAACCGGCAAAGTGGTGGCGATACCCGTTGCTGCAGAAGGACGTGTAGAGGAAGCCAGCAAGGGTCTGGGGCAGCTTCTTGTGGTTGGCGGGGTCGGCGATGAGGTCGCGCCAGAGCACTGAGACGCACTTGAAACGGTGGACGGATCTGGCTGGGAGGCAGGAGAGGATCTCCAGGATGAGGTCGACATTGAACAGGCTGGTCGCCCCTGCCGTCGTCGCCTGCGGATGGTCGTCCAACCTCGGCTTGGTGTTCCTCTCGAAGATCTCCGCCTCCTCCATGGAGCTTGGCTTGGCGTTCCACTCCAAGATCTCCCCTTTCTCCGCCTCCTCCATGGAGGAGGAAGGGCTAGGCAGGGGACACGGTCAGACCAGATCTATAAATGGAGAGAGAAAATCATAGATCTGGCTGAGAAAAATTAACCCGGCGGTGGTGGTGGTCCTGTAGGGAGTCGGAAAGGTACCTTGGTTTGGCTAACGATAGCGACGGGTGCCGGCGGTGAACGGGGATGCGACCGGCGGCACTTCACTTCTCAGAGGACGGACACTGGGGAACAACGTCACCGACGCTGAACATAGAAAGAGGAAATTGGCATATGCTTGGATTGGATAGTCGTAGATACAAACATAAAAATGACCTGTATGTAAAGAATTCACAACTTTCAGAATTTACCCTTTTCCAAACATGACTAGAAGGAAACGTGCGCCTTTTTGTGCCGTTTTTAATCAATGAAGAGCAACATATATAGAAGTACTCCAACTATTTAACAAAAGAAAATAATTTCAATGCCACCACAAACTAAGAGAAAAAACCTAGTCCATGGCCACCTTCTCACTTCCCTCCCCCAACTATAGTTCCTGTCTTTGGGACTCCCTATCCATGTCTTATTTTCCAAATAATGTCTTCTGTTCTCATGTAACTCCTTTTCACTTAGAGAAGTTCCAAAGAGAGCAGTGATCAAAAGTTTATTTCACCCAAACAAAAGCATATCAGAATATTGCATACAACAATGTGTTAGCTACAGACATATGGTACTCAGGCCAACTCCAGCGTGTGATCCCAAATGGTCCGGCCGCGTAACGGACACAAAACATGGCCCCCAAATTTGAGCCGCGTTTGCGTCGAAACGGACAGTGCGCGGACGGGCGGGATGCATGCCCTTGTCCTTCCCTGGCCCAACCATCGGGGACACAAACACACCCACTTTCCCCCTCATTCCCAAAAACCTCCCATGCTCCCCCTCCACTCCCTCCTCCATGGTCGATGCCCCGAAGAAACCCGACGACCTGACCGCCACCACCGAGTGCCCAGAGACGAAGAAGAACAGCCCGAAGAAACCGGCGGAGGTCGTGTGGCTCAACCTTGAATCGGCCAAGAGGAGGGTCCGTCGGACCGTTGCGGCGCAGAAGAAAGCCGCTGTCGACTTTGCCACCGAGGTTGCGGCCTCACAGCACAAGGTCGTCGTCGACAAGAATGAGGCCATCCTCGCCAAGGCCACGCAGGCAACATTGACGCAGGTCCTCATCATGAAGGACATCAATTCTCTCCGCCGCCATGGCCGCGGAGAGCACAGTCTCGTCGGTCGTTCACCCTCCGTAGTGCCAATCGCCAAGCTCCTCCATAACACCGGAGACGGCCGGTTTCCATCCGCTGTGGCGGCACACTCAGACCCGGTTCTCCACATCGCCAAACGGCAGCGTGATAGCGCCGGCCACCCCCGCCCAGCCGGCCGTGATCGACCTCAACGTAGTAATTTCAAAAAAATTCCTACGCACACGCAAGATCATGGGGATGCATAGCAACGTGAGGGGAAGAATGTTGTCCACGTACCCTCGTAGACCGTAAGCGGAAGCGTTATGTGAAGGAAATATGCCCTAGAGGCAATAATAAAGTTATTATTTATTTCCTTATATCATGATAAATGTTTATTATTCGTGCTAGAATTGTATTAACCGGAAACATAATACATGTGTGAATACATAGACAAACAGATTGTCACTAGTATGCCTCTACTTGACTAGCTTGTTGATCAAAGATGGTTATGTTTCCTAACCATAGACATGAGTTGTCATTTGATTAACGGGGTCACATCATTAGGAGAATGATGTGATTGACTTGACCCATTCCGTTAGCTTAGCACACGATCTTTTAGTATTCTGCTATTGCTTTCTTCATGACTTATACATGTTCCTATAACTATGAGATTATGCAACTCCTGTTTACCGGAGGAACAATTGGTGTGCTACCAAACGTCACAATGTAACTAGGTGATTATAAAGGTGCTCTACAGGTCTCTCCAAAGGTACTTGTTGGGTTGGCGTATTTCGAGATTAGGATTTGTCACTTCGATTGTCGGAGAGGTATCTTTGGGCCCTCTCGGTAATGCACATCACTTAAGCCTTGCAAGCATTGAAACTAATGAGTTAGTTGCGGGATGATGTATTATGGAACGAGTAAAGAGACTTGTCGGTAACGAGATTGAACTAGGTATTGAGATACCGACGATCAAATCTCGGGCAAGTAACATACCGATGACAAACAGAACAACGTATGTTGTTATGCGGTTTGACCGATAAAAGATCTTTGTAGAATATGTGGGAGCCAATATGAACATCCAGGTTCCTCTATTGGTTATTGACCGGAGACGTGTCTCGGTCATGTCTACATAGTTCTCGAACCCGTAGGGTCCACACGCTTAACGTTTCGATGACAGTTATATTATGAGTTTATATGTTTTGATGTACCGAAGGTTGTTCGGTGTCCCGGATGTGATCCCGGACATGACGAGGAGTCTCGAAATGGTCGAGACATGAAGATTGATATATTGGAAGCCTATGTTTGGATATCGAAAGTGTACCGGGTGAAATCGGGATTTTACCGAAGTACCGGGAGGTTACCGGAACCCCCTGGGGGCTTAATGGGCCTACATGGGCCTTAGTGGAAATAGAGGGCAGCAAGGGGAGTGTGGGGTGCGCCCCCCCAAGGCCCAAACCGAATCGGTTTAGGGAAAGGGGGCCGGCCCCCTCTTTCCTTCTCCCCCACTCTCTTTCCTTCTTCCAGGTCCTAATCCAACTTGGAAAGGGGGGGGTGAGGGAGTCCTAGATTAGGGGGTCTCCGGACAGCCGGACTATATCCTTTGGCTGGACTGTTGGACTATGAAGATACGAGATTGAAGACTTTGTCCCGTGTCCGGATGGGACTCTACTTGGCGTGGAAGGCAAGCTAGGCAATACGGATATGGATATTTCCTCCTTTGTAACCGACCTTGTGTAACCCTAGCCTCCTCCGGTGTCTATATAAACCGGAGGGTTTTAGTCCGTAGGACAACATACAATCATACCATAGGCTAGCTTCTATGGTTTAGCCTCTCCGATCTCGTGGTAGATCAACTCTTGTACTACTCATATTATCAAGAATAATCAAGCAGGACGTAGGGTTTTACCTCCATCAAGAGGGCCCGAACCTAGGTAAAACATCGTGCCCCCTGCCTCCTGTTACCATCCGCCTTAGACGCACAGTTCGGGACCCCCTACCCGAGATCCGCCGGTTTTGACACCGACATTGGTGCTTTCATTGGGAGTTCCTCTGTGTGGTCGCCGTTAGGCTTGATGGCTCCTTCGATCATCGATAGCGATGCAGTCCAGGGTGAGACTTTTCTCCCCGGACAGATCTTTGTAATTGGCGGCTTCGCACTGCGGGCCAACTCACTTGGCCATTTGGAGCAGATCGAGAGTTACGCCCCTGGCCACCCAGGTCAGGTTTGGAAGCTTAAACTACACGGTCGACATCCGGGGAGAGTTGATCTTCGATGGATTCGAGCCCCTGCCGAGTGCGCCGCACGGTCATGATGAGCATGATTTAGCTCTGCCATCAGACAGTGTTCAGGAGACCGCACCGGCAACCGCTCCGACCCTCAATTCGGAGCCAATTGCGCCACCCATGGACGGGTGTATAGACCCTGCCACGGAGGCCGTATTCTCAGTGGCGATCGAGCCGAGTATCGACCTTACCCTTCACGGGAGCCGTGACGCCGAACTACCGGATTCTTCCCCGGCCACGGACTCCAAACCGTCTGCGCCCGTGCCTATCGAATCCGAATGGGCGTCGATCATGGAGTTCACCTCCGCGGATATCTTTTAGCACTCGCCTTTCGGTGACATACTGAACTCATTAAGGTCCCTCTCCCTGTCAGGAGAGTCCTGGCCGAACTATGTTCGGCAGGATTGGGATGCGGATGACAAAGAAATTCGCCGCCCACCCACCACCCACTTAGTAGCCACTGTCAACAATTTGACCGACATGCTCGACTTCGACTCCGAAGACATCGACGGTATGGACGACGATGCAGGAGACGAAGAGGAACCACTGCCCACAGGGCACTGGACAGCCACCTCATCATATGATATATAAATGGTGGACACACCCAAAGAAGGCAATGGCGACGAGACAGCGGAGGATGACCCCTCCAAGAAGCAACCCAAGCGCCAATGTCAGCGGCGCCGCTCTAAGTCTCGCCAAAGCAAAAGCGGTGACACCGGCACAGGAGATAATAGCACTCCGGACAGTGCCAAAGACGACAACAATCCCCTCCAGCAACATTTAGAGCAGGAGGACGGAGAAGCCAGCCTTCCTGAGAGAGCGGCAGATGTAGAGGCGGAGGATGATAATTACATGCCTCCCTCCGAAGAAGAGGCAAGCCTCGACGACGACGAATTTGTCGTGCTGGAGGATTCCTCCGAACAAGACCGCTTCAAGCACCGGCTTATAGCCACGGCAAATAGCCTTAAGAAAAAGCAGCAACAGCTTCAAGCTGATCAAGATTTGCTAGCTGACAGATGGACTGAAGTCCTTGCAGCCGAGGAATATGAACTCGAACGCCCCTCCAAGAGTTTCCCAAAGCGCAGGTTGCTACCCTGACTGGAGGAGGAAGCATTAAAACCTACATCTCCAGCATATGACGCGGCTGATCGGCCACCTCGTGGCCGCGATAGAGAGGCATTTCAGCCAAAAACTCAGCCCGCACCCCGACGCCACTCAAATAAAAACGACAAGGCACGGGGAAATATGCGAGACCTGCGAGACGTATTGGAGGACAAATCAAAACACGCAAGATCGATCTACGGATCACGAGGGCGCGCCACTACATGAGACGATAACCGTCACGCCGGATACAGTAAAAGTAAATCCGGCCGGGCCGAACACAGCGGAAAAGAATCATTCAAGCTGCATCGCGACATAGCCCATTACAGAGGCACCGCACACCCCATATGCTTCACAGACGAAGTAATGGATCACCAAATCTCAGAGGGTTTCAAAACCGTAAATATTGAATCATACGACGGCACAACAGATCCTGCGGTATGGATCGAGGACTTCCTCCTGCACATCCACATGGCTCGCGGTGACGATCTACACGCCATCAAATACCTCCCACTCAAGCTCAAAGACCAGCTCGGCATTGGCTCAACAGCCTGCCAGCAGAATCCATTGGCTGTTGGGAAGATCTGGAAGCCGCATTCCTCGACAACTTCCAGGGCACTTATGTGCGACCACCAGATGCCGATGACTTGAGCCACATAATTCAGCAGCCAGAGGAATCGGCCAGGAAATTCTGGACACGGTTCTTGACAAAGAAAAATCAAATCATCGACTGTCTGGATGCAGAGGCCCTAGCAGCTTTTAAGCACAACATCCACGACGAGTGGCTTGCCCCGCACGTTGGCCGGGAAAAGAAGAAATCTATAGCAGCCCTCATGACACTCATGACCCGCTTTTGCGCGGGAGAAGACAACTGGCTGGCTCGTAGCAATAACATATCAAAGAACCATGGTACTTCAGATACCAAGGATAGCAATGGCAGGTCATGTCGCAACAAACATAAGCCGCCGCATCAATAATGACAATACCGAGGATATGGTAGTCAATGCCGGATTCAGAGGCTCTAAACCCGGTCAGCGGAAAAAGCCATTCAAGAGAAGCACTCCGGGCCCGTCTAGTTTGGACCGTATACTCGATCTCTCGTGCCAAATACATGGCACCCCCGACAAGCCAGCCAACCACACCAACAGGGAATGTTGGGTGTTCAAGCAGGCCGGCAAGTTAAATGCCGAAAACAAAGATAAGGGGCTACATAGCGATGACGAGGAAGAGCCCCGGTAGCCGAACACCGGAGGGCAGAAGAGGTTCCCCCCACAAGTGCGGATGGTGAACATGATATACGCAACCCACATCCCCAAGAGGGAGCGGAAGCGTGCGTTAAGGGACGTATATGCGTTGGAGCCAGTCGCCCCAAAGTTCACCGGAAGGCGAGGCAGATCACCGGAAGAAGCCCGCCATGCGTACCGGTGATCACGTACTTGCTATGGTCAATGATTTACACGTAATATTTGGAAAGGGTCCCGGTGGACTAGCTGTTCCGAATGACGCTGAGGGACACGCACCCATGTGGAAGAAGAAATCTATATTTTGGGACCTACCCTACTAGAAAGACCTAGAGGTCCGCTCTTCAATCAACGTGATGCACGTGACGAAGAACATTTGCGTGAACCTGCTAGGCTTCTTGGGCGTGTATGGGAAGACAAAAGATACACCTGAGGCACGGGAGGACCTGCAACGTTTGCACGAAAAAGACGGCATGCCTCCGAATCAGTATAAAGGTCCTGCCAGCTACACTCTTATGAAAGAAGAGAAAGAAATCTTCTTTGAATGCCTGCTCAGTATGAAGGTCACGACTGGCTTCTCGTCGAATATAAAGGGAATAATAAATATGCCAGAGAAAAAGTTTCAGAACCTAAAGTCTCATGACTACCACGTGATTATGACGCAACTGCTTCCGGTTGCATTGAGGGGGCTTCTACCGGAAAATGTCCGATTAGCCATTGTGAAGCTATGTGCATTCCTCAATGCAATCTCTCAGAAGGTGATCGATCCAGAAATCGTACCAAGGCTAAGGAGTGATGTGGCGGAATGTCTTGTCAGTTTCAAGCTGGTGTTCCCACCATCCTTCTTCAATATCATGACGCACGTCCTAGTTCATCTAGTCGACGAGATTGTCATCCTGGGGCCCGTATTTCTACACAATATGTTCCCCTTTGAGAGGTTCATGTGAGTCCTAAAGAAATATGTCCGTAACCGCGCTAGGCCAGAAGGAAGCGTCTCCATGGGCCATCAAACAGAGGATGTTATCGGGTTTTGTGTTGACTTCATTCCTGGCCTTAAGAAGATAGGTCTCCCTAAATCGCGGTATGAAGGGAGACTGACTGGAAAAGGCACTCTTGAAAGTGACTCAATAATATGCAGGGACGGATATTCTTGGTCTCAAGCACACTACACAGTTCTACAGAACTCTACCTTGGTGACCCCGTATGTCGATGAACACAAGAACAGTCTGCGCTCCAAACACCCGTAGCAGTGCGACGACTGGATTACATGTGAACACATCAGGACTTTCAGCAGTTGGTTGGAAACACGTCTCAGAGGTGACAACACTGTTTGTGATGAGTTGTACTTGTTGTCCAGGGGACCATCTTTGACTGTATTGACTTAGAAAGGATACGAGATAAATGGGAATACATTTTACACGATCGCTCAAGATCAAAAGAGCACCAACCAAAACAGCGGTGTCCGCTTTGATGCAGCAACCGAGAGCGGAAAGGACACATATTATGGTTACATAGTGGACATATGGGAACTTGACTACGGACCTGATTTTAAGGTCCCTTTGTTTAAGTGCAAATGGGTCAATCTGTCAGGCGGCGGGGTACAGGTAGACCCATAGTACGGAATGACAACAGTGGATCTGAAAAATCTTGGGTACACTGACGAACCGTTTGTCCTAGCCAATGATGTGGCACAGGTTATCTATGTGAAGGACATGTCTACCAAACCGAGAAAAAGAAAAGATAAGGAAGCGAATACATCATACGATGAGCCAAAGCGCCACATAGTTCTTTCAGGAAAAAGGGACATCCTGGGAGTGGACGGCAAGACAGACATGTCTGAAGATTATGAAAAGTTTCATGAAATTCCTCCCTTCAATGTCAAGGCTGACCCAAGCATCCTGATAAACGATGAAGATTATCCATGGTTACGGCGCAATAAGAAAATGACACAAGCGAAGAAAAAGTGAAGACTTTCTCCCGCAACTATTATGATGATACCATGCCAACTTTGTAACACACGAGTATGCTATGCCAACTTTTTCAGAGTTCATTTCAAAACTATGAATTTAGGTCGAATTTTCTCTATAGGTGCATCTATGTTCATTTTTTATTAAAGTTAATCACAAACTTGTGATTCACACAAATTTCAAAGAATTCAAATTTTAACTATTCAAATTTGAAAACTAATGGAACTAACAAAACGTTCATAATTTTTCTAAAACTAATGGCACTAACAAAAAGTTTTTGAAATGGGTAGGCATTCATTTGAAATGTTTTTCAATTTCACGGTCTTACAGCTCAAAAAATCAGTAAATGCATGAAAAATAACAAATGAAGTCAGAAAGGGTTGAAAATTGATGACATGGCTTTGAATGGTGCATTTGCACACAGAAAAAATATGGAGTTCAAATAAGTTCAAGAAAATGAAATCTCTTTGTAACAGATGATCTTTCGTCCGAAACCCTGATACTTCGAAAGAGATTGTCCGTTTTGTACACGAAGTGCATCCAATTTTTACCGTAACCATCTCAACTTTTTTGCACATGCTATGTGGGTGAAATGATGATACCATGCCAACTTTCAACCTTTTCGGAGTTCATTTGAAATGCTTTTCAATTTCAGGATCTTATAGCTCAAAAAAGCAAAAGAATCAACTAAAAAGTTTTTATAAACCTCTAGTATTTTTGAAACTAAACTTATATAAAATTTATGCAACTTAAATTCAGAAAATATTTTTTGTTCAACACATTAATAGCAAAAAGAATTTAATAGCAAAAAAATAACAAAATTTGTTTTTGATTAAAACAGATATTAAAAATAATCTAAAATTACCAAATAGAGTATAATGATAAAACACTGTAATATTAAGTAGCAGGAAAAAGAATCACTCAAAAATCTAACTTCATAGTAAAGTTATTCATAAACTAGTGATTCACGTACATTTTAAAACTATAAGTATTTAGTACAAATAAAAAATAAAAAGCAAAAATGAAAACAAAAGAAGAAAACAAAAAAAATTCAAAATTTTCAACTAATGGTACTAACAGAAAGTTTATAATTTTTGTGACCTAAAAGAAAAAAGAAATCACTAAAAAACTATAAGTATTTAGTACAAATAAAAAAATAAAAAGAAAAAAAGAAAACAAAAGAAGAAAACAAAAAGAATTCATATTTTAAAACTAATGGCACTAACAGAAAGTTTATAATTTTTGTGACCAAAAAGCAAAAAGAAATCACTAAAAAACTATAAGTATTTAGTATAAATAAAAAAGAAAAAGCAAAAAAGAAAACAACACAAGAAAACAAGAAAACAAAAAAAATCAAATTTTAAAACTAATGGGACTAACAGAAAGTTTATAATTTTTGTGACCTGAAAGCAAAAAGAAATCACTAAAAAACTATAAGTATTTAGTAGAAATAAAAAAAGAAAAAGCAAAACAGAAAACAAAGAAGAAAACAAAAAAATCAAATTTTAAAACTAATGGCACTAAAAGAAAGTTTATAATTTTTGTACTAAAAGCAAAAAGAAATCACTAAAAAACTATAAGTATTTAGTACAAATAAAAAAATAAAAAGCAAAAAAAGAAAAGAAAAGAAAAGAAGAAAACCAAAAAAATGCCACCTACTAGGCCTCCACGGCCTGAATACGACTAGAAACCCTTCCATGGGCCAGGATTCAGGCCTGCAGAAGGCCCAGCAGGCCCAACAGGCATAGCAGTGCATAGATTAGGCCCGTAAGCCTGCAATTGAGAGGAGCTCGAGTGGGTGGGCGCAGCAGCGCTTATAAACCACTGCGAGCCCCTCTCAACTAGCGAGATGGCACTAAACTTATGACCGCACAGCGCCAGCACAGGACATTTGGTCCCGGTTGGTAGCACCAGCCAGGACCATAGGCAAGCATTGGTCCCGGTTGGTGGCACGAACCGGGATGAATGCCCTCCTATGGTCCCAGTTCGAGCCACCAACCGGGACCATGGGTAGGCATTCGTCCTGGTTCATGCCACGAACCAGGACTATAGCTGCCTGTATATATACCCACCAGTTAGCAGCTTCAGATTTCATCGCCATTTTGCCCCCTGACGACGCCGAGCTCATCGACGCCGCCAGGCTGCCCGTGCTCGTCGTCGCCGCCCCGAGGTCACCGTCGCCGTCACCGCCTGCTCCTCGTCGCCGCCGCCGCCCGCTCCTCGAGCCCGCGCCGCCCCCGAGCCCTTGCCGCCCTCGAGCCCGCGCCGCCCCGGAGCTCACCGTCGTCCCCGAGCCCTCCTCCCCGAGCTCACGCCGCCCCTCGAGCTCGCCGTCGTCCCCAAGCCCGCGCCGCCCCGAGCCCGTGCCACCCCCGATCTTGCCGTCGTCCCCAAGCCCTCCTCCCCGAGCCCGTGCCGCCCCGACGCCATCCGCCGCCCTCGCCGCCCACCTCGCCGACGCCCTCGCCGCCCCCACCGTCGCCCTTGCCGGTCAACCTCCCTGTGAGCCGCCGCGCGCCACCCCGGTTTATCTTTTTTTTCATTTTTTCTTCGTATATATAATGTATATATGTATGTGGCTATATGTATGTATAGATGTTCATATATGTGTATTATTTTTTTTGTTCAAAGCATTTTTTGTTCATATATGTATTTTTTGGTTTATGTGTATTATTTTTTTGTTCATAGTATTTTTTTGTTCATATTTTTTTTCATAGCATGATTTCCATGTATATATGTATGTAGCTATGTATGTATAGATGGATAGCATTTTCTCCATGTATGTATGTCATTGTCGATATACCCCCTCCCCGTTAACTTCGACAGGAGGGGGGCTCGATATAACCCTCCCCGATAACTTCGACATGAGGGGGGTCGATATACCCCCTCCCTGATAACTTCGACATGAGGGGGGGTCGAGAACTAGTTTAGGGGGTCGAGGGTTGAGAACTAGTTTAGGGGGTCAAGGGTCGAGAACGTCGGACATTCATGAGAGAGGCGAGGAAGAAGGGGAAGAAGAGGGAGAAGAAGAGGAGAGAAAAAGAGGAAGTCTTCTCCTCTATTCTTTCTTCTCTTCTTTTTTCTTCTTCTTCCTATATGTATTAGTTTTTTTATTTAGGTTGTTAATTAGTAGATATTAATTTTCTTCATATATGTATGGATGCATGTGATATGTATGTATGTATCAGGTATGTCATTGTCGATATACCCCCTACCCGATAACTTTGACATGAGGGGGTCGAGAGGGGGTCTAGGGTCGCCGAGGGGTCGAGGGTCGTCGAACATGAGAGGAAGAAGAGGATAAAAAAAGAAGAGGAAGAAGAAAAAAAGAGGAGAAGAAAGAATAGAGGAGTTCTTCTCCTCTATTCTTTCTTCTCCTCTTTTTTTCCTTCTTCTTCCTATTTTTTTATCGAGAACGAGGGTCGTCGAGGGTCGCCGAGCGGTAGAGGAAACCCTAAATAGCAAGTATCGTCGGTGTGAGATACATGTGGCCGTCGGTGTCGGACAGTACATCCACGTCCCACAAGTGACGCGGGCTTCGACGCCCACGTCACTTGTGGGACGTTGATGTAGTGTCCGACACCGACGGCCACATGTATCTCACACCCACGATACTTGCTATTTAGGGTTTCCTCTACCGTTCGGCGACCCTCGACGACCCTCGTTTCCGATAAAAAAAAGAGGAAGAAGAAGGAAAAAAAGAGGAGAAGAAAGATTTCTTCTTCTCTTTTTTTTTGTCTTCTTCCTCTTTATTTTATCAGGAACGAGGGTCGTCGAGGGTCAGGGTCGCCGAGCAGTAGAGGAAACCTTAAATAGAAAGTATCGTCGATGTGAGATACATGTGGCCGTTGGTGTCGGACACTACATCCACGTCCCACAAGTGACGCAGGCTTTGACGCCCACGTCACTTGTGGGACATGGATGTAGTGTCCGACACCGACGGCCACATGTATCTCACACCCACGATACTTGCTATTTAGGGTTTCCTCTATCGCTCGGTGACCCTCGACGACCCTCGTTCCTGATAAAAAAAAGAGGAAGAAGAAGAAGAAAAAAAGAGGAGAAGAAAGAATAGAGGAGTTCTTACTCCTCTATTCTTTCTTCTCCTCTTTTTTTTTCTTCTTCCTCTTCTTTTTTTATCCTTGAAGCGTTGTCGAGGCCACCCCAAACCCTAGAGAAGCAGCGTCAAGGCCACCCCAAACCCTAGAGAAGCAGCGTCGAGGCCACTAATTAATATTAGTTCTACATTTGCCACTAATATATCCATCTGTCATGTTTGAATAATAATTGCCATGTTGTCAATATTTGTAGAAACTATGGACACCGCCCGAGACGAAGTACAAGAAGAGTTGTTGGGGGACATAATCGCACGAGGAAGTGATGCCGTGTGCTTGTTGTTTCTCAACGACACCGATGGTCTGGAAGCAGCTGGCTATGATTATGATGGCTCCGGTGACCTAATGCCGGTGCAAGAAGGAGACCGTGAGGACGGCTCCGGTGACCCAATGCCGGTGCAAGAAGGAGACCGTGATGACGTCTCCGGTGACCGAACCGAATCCGGCCAGGTATACCTATTAGTTAAGCTTCTGCTGACTAGCTAATTGTTGCATTCATTGTTTTGGTATGTACACATATTAATTAAGTCTTTGTTCTTTTTTCTAGCCCTCCGGATTGAGCACAACTTCGGTAAAGAGACGAGGCCCAAAGAAAAAGTTGAGCTCAGATGAAAAGTTTAAGATCATAGCAATCGCGCCCGACGGCCAATCGATTGAACCCCTCCGGACAAAGAGCGCATTTGTTGCTCAGTGCAGGGTTTTGGTTAGGGACAAGATCCCGATCAACATCCAGCAATGGTTAAAGCTGGCTACAGAAGACCCTGAGGTGTCTTATGTCAATGATATGCAGAAAAATGATCTTTGGACTGAGCTGAAGTCAAATTTCACCCTACCGCCAAAGGATGATCCGGAGAAGCCAGTTAAAGAGCAATTAATCAAGTCTTTTGCTCTTAAGAGGATGGCAGAACTATTCAGGAGGTGGAAGAAAGAGCTGAATAAGTTTGTCGAAAATAAAGAGACACCAGAATTCAAGGGCAGATATGAGAAGATCAGAGATCACTGGCCCGCATATGTGGCCCACAAGACATCGGAAAAGAGTAAGAAGATGTCGGCGACAAATGCTGCGAAGAAGAAGCATCGCCATCGCACGGGGTCAGGTGGCTACCTCGTAGCCCGGCCTAAGTGGACCAAGACTGAGAATGATCTGGTTGATAAAGGGATCGAACCAGAGACAATTAACTAGCCAGACCGTTGTCGGACTTGGTTCTTCGGGGCTGGCGGAACCTTGGACCCTGTATCAGGGAAGTGCATTTGGACGAACGATCAAATGGACATACCAGTCAAGAAGCTTCAGCAGTATATCGAAGCAGCGCAGCAAGGGACGTTCTTTCCAAACAGAGAGAACGACGAGCTCACAATGGCCCTCGGGAATCCTGAGCACCCTGGACGGACACGAGACACGCCAGGCTCCATTCCATGGAAGGTTGGGTTTCCGGACGCAGGCGGTTACAAATGCCAGGAGAGGAGGAAAAAAGTGCAGCAGACCCAAATGCAGGCGCTGCAAGCAAGGGTACAAGCGATAGAGGAACGAGAAGCAAATCGCAGCAAACGAACTACCGAAGCTTCCCCCGAAGCTACCCCGCCATCTCAGCGGAGAAGCAGCGTGGCTTCCACCGAGCTGCTTCAGCCGGATCATGCCTTGACGGCTCCTGCCAGCTATCCTGTGGATGCTATCACGGAGTCTCAAAATTGCCACCTTATGACGCAATGGATGAATTTGAAGGTCAAGGCAGCTGTTGGCTCTGTTTATCCTACTGAACCCGGCGCAACTTTTCACTGTCGGCCGATTCCAGAAGGGTATGCTAGGGTGATGGTGGATGAAATAACGGAGGGATTTGAGGACCTCCAGCTTAACCACCCTACCGGTGAAGGGGAGACTAGACTGGGTTCTGCTCTAAAGACTCCATGCCTATGGCGGAAGGAGCTCATCAACCTTCCGAACTGGACGCCTCCGCCTCCTCCTCCGGCAAGTCAGGGCACTCCGCCTCCTCCACAGCCTCCTCCTCCGGCGAGTCAGGGCACTCCGCCTCCTCCACCGCCTCCTACTCCGGCGAGTCAGGGCACTCCGCCTCCTTCTCTGCCTGCGCTGGCACGCCCGAGCAGCCAGCCTCCTCCTTCTCCGCCTTGTCAGCAAGGGCGGAAGAGACCTGCCGCCGCTCCGGCTGCTCCGGCGTGTCGTAGTCCTTCTCCTCCGCCTCGTAAGCAAGTAAAGAAGACAACCGCTCCGTCTGCTCTGTTGGTGTCTAGTAGTACAACCAGAGGCGGGAGGACATACAGATTCGGTCCTTCTCTGAAGACTCCAGAGAAGTTACCATACGAGAGGACCCCGGAGGAGAATGCCGAGATCGCGCGAGAAGAAGTGAGGAACTTCTTTGAAGGGGTGAAAGCAAAGAAACATCCACCTCCAGAGGAGAAGGTAGATCCGGTGAAAGCGAAGCGCACTCTGGTTGCCCTGACAAAACCACCCAAGTCTCCGCCGAAAGGAAACTATGAGCGCATTATTGGAAAGGAATTTGTCGAAGCGGAGCCGTCGGGAAGTACTGTCAGTGATCAAAGGCTGAAAGAACGACGAGCTGGGAAACAAATTGCACAGCTCGGCGAACAAGCGAAGCAATCGTGCCCCCCGCTCAAGGTGCCTAGCGACATCGTCGCTAATGATCCGAGGATGGTGCCCGGTTATAGCAATCTTGCAGATTACCTGCCCGACGATGTACATTATGATTTCATGGAGGTGCAGATACAAAGATATGAGTACGGGAAGCCTCTCGTCAAAGATGAAAGATCTCTATCAACGATGATGCGAAGATTGCATGATTGGTACTTGAAAATCTGCAGAGAGTCTGGGGGGAGGAGTACTTTGTATGTGAGAGTTTAAAAGGAGCATGACCTCATTGGAATCGATCTGTTGCCTGTTCCATTTGAGGAGTTCTTTCAGTTTTTCAATCCATTGGCCCTCGATAAAGCAACGGTCACCTGCTACTGTCTATAAGTAGTACTACTTCTATCATTAAGTCTCTCTATATAGCTCAACTCTTTCATTGCATGTATTTATAATTATCCTCACCATATTATGCAGATTGAAGATCGCCGAATTGAAGAAAAGACAAGTTGGTGATATTGGGTTCATTAACACATATCTCATAGATGAAACTGAGGTTAAATTTCATCCCGCAGATAACGAGGCCAACTTGCTACGATCATTGGTAACAAATGGAAACAAAGATATAATACTCTTTCCTTACAACTTCAAGTGAGTGTTACTGTCTTGTGCGTATTCGGTTTCCCTTATATATTAGTCAAGGTTATAGTAATGTAATTGATGAGTTATGCATGCGTGTGCAGCTTCCACTATATTCTCCTAGAGATTAAGCTTGAGCAGGGACTAGTAACCGTCTTAGACTCAAGATGAAAAGATCCCCAGGACTATGCGGACATGACTCAAATGCTCGAGAAGTAAGTTAAATCAATCATTATCCACCACATCAGCAAATTTGTTCATTTCCTGATATATCAAGTAATTGTTTTCTTTGTCTGGCAGGGTTTGGAAAAAATTCACCAAAAAAGCTCCGGGACTCCCGAAGAAGCTGCAATTTAGACACCCGAAAGTAAGTACTATAGTAGCATGTTTCGCGCATCTCCTATTGATACAAGCGCTAGTTTCATCAATACCATTTGGCATTCTTGCTTATCAGTTTGATTGACCTCTATTTCTTGTAAAGTGGTTGTGGCAGGAACAAGGGAATAATTTCGGTGGATACTACATTTGCGAGTCCATCCGCCACACGACCTGTGAGCGGGGCTACTCTGACGAACAATACGAAGTGCGTAAATAACAACATTCACAATTTTATTTTATTACCATAATTTGTGTTGAGTTTCATTCATATATATATATATGTATTGACCCCCTTCTTCAAATTAGATGTTTCGGAAGCGGGATGAACTCCTAGCACCAGCTCGCATGCGAGCAATTCAAGAGGAATTGGCGGCATTCTTTCTTGACCACGTGATCGTTGAAGACGGAGAATACTATGTGGACCATGAGTCCGTATGTTAGGAGATTATATTTGTAAGAGATAATTATTGTATATATGTAGCCGGTAGTGTCGGATAGATATACGAGAACTTGTTGTTCGACCAATCTCTCGGAGAAGGAGAGGTGGTCGATATCACTTCTCTCTGTATGCATATATGTTCATGACGATCTTCTGTTTCCTTCGTTTGCTTACTAGCTAGCTAGCGTGTCTAGTCCTCTCTATACGTATGTATAGTACGTAGCTTCGACCAAGCACGACATATGAGAGGACACTTCTCTCTATTAATTATAGCTAGCTAACACAATATATGAAACACCTAAATTAACCCCACAAAACCCCCAAACCCCCCCCCCTTTAAAAAAACAAAAACCCCAGCCACAGAAATGCTAATGCGTGGATGCCTATTGGTCCCGGTTGGTGCCACCAACCGGGACCAAAGGTTCTCCTGCCTGCGCTCCGCGCACAGGCCACGTGGAGGCCCACCTGTCCCGGTTCTGGATTGAACCGAGACTAAAGGGACAGGGCATTAGTACCGACCCTTCAGTCCCGGTTCAGGAACCGGGACAAAAGGCCCTTACAAATCGGGACAACAGGCCCTTTTTCTACTAGTGCATACCCCATAATACGGCTTGATAAGTCTGAACACTTTCGACAGTGCGGCACCCCGAACTTATAGCAATATATGCATCAGCTCCGAATCATGTCTTGGGTCAATAATTGGGTTTGCCCGGCTCCCATGTTTTGGTACCTTACGTTCCGCTATATCGGCTAAGGTAGCACTGGGAGAACTACTGCGATTGTGCCCCGGTTCATCTGGCCTAAGAACCTCAGTAGAGAAAGCTAAAATTGACTGCCATGATAAGGCGAGAGCCGGTCACTGTTCGAGAGGTCTTGAGTCCCTAAAGACTTATGCCGCTTAGGGCGAGGAGTCGGCTTTGTCCGGCTTAAGGCGTGTATAGCACCCCGAATTCGGCCTCCCGAATACTAGGGGCTTTGCCAAAATTTAAAATTGTAGACTTCTATGGCTAAGTGAGAGTGATAAAGCATTATAGTCCGATTGCCTTGTTCGTTGAGCTGAGCACCTCCCTCGAAGGACCCAATAATGGGAAAAAGAGTGCTCAGATTTATCCTGAACACCGCAGCACTCATGGCATGGGGGCAGAAGCCGACGACTGGCCATCTCTCAGATTTGATAAACAGCCGCACAGAAGGTAATATTTTAAATTCAAACAAGCGTTGCATAGCGCATATGAACAAGTTTTCATAATACAGGATCACACGAGCAAGTTCATTCAAAAATTACATCCTTTGCACACTCGTCCGCCACAAGACGGGCACCCTTCAGGACACCCTCATAATACATCTCAGGGTGGCGATGCTCCTTGCCCTGCGGCGGCCCCTCCTTCACCAGCTTCTCAGCGTCCATCTTGGCCCAGTGCACCTTCGCACGGGAAAAGGCCCGGCGTGCACCTTCGATGCAGACGAACCGCTTTATGATCTCCAGCCGTGGGCAGGCATCTACAAGCCGCCTCACCAGGCCGAAGTAGCTGTTGGGAAGGGAGTCGCCAGGCCACATCCGGACTATAAAGCCCCTCATGGCCTGTTCGGCCGCCTTGTGCAGCTCGACCAGTTGCTTCAGCTGGTCGCTCATAGGCATCGGGTCTTTGGTCCTAGTATACTGAGACCAGAACAACTTCTCCATCGAGCTTCTCTCCTCGGCCTGGTAATATTTCGTGGCATCCGACACGCTGCGGGGAAAATCTACGAATGCTCCTGGAGAGCTCCGTACTTGGGTAAGTAACAAGTAATTTACTTTCACATGCTTGCTTGGCATATTGAATGCCTTACCCACCGCTATCTTCCTCATCGCCTCAATTTCCTGGAGGGCTTTTTGGGCTTCGTCCTTTTCATGCTTGGTGCTCTCGAGGGCCGCGGCAAGCTCGGACTCTCACGTCTTCGAGTCAAGCTCCAAAGTCTCGTGTTTCTTCACAAGAGCCTGGAGCTCTTGCTGCACCTCTCCCACCCGTGCCTCTTGTCTCTCCCGCTCGGTGCTCTCCTTGGCCGCTTTGTTTTCGGGCTCGGACAATGCTTGCTTCAGGGTTGCCACTTCGGTCGTGGCCCCTGGCACATTCATGATGATCCTGTCAGTTCGCAACCACATTTTCTTTTCTATATAGATAAGGTATTGCTTACCCTTGTTCTCCTCGAGCTGTCTCTTGGCAAGGCCGAGCTCTTTCTCGGACCGCTCGAAGTCCTGCTTCAGTGCGGCGAAATCCGCAGTCAGTGCGGCAGAGGTCAGCAGCGAAGCCTGCATACGCATACAAACATACTTATATTAGGCTCCTGCAGATATTATTCGATCCTCTATTCGGCTTTTCTTTGTGAACACCAAACAGAGCATCAGGGGCTCCTGTCTATGCAGTAACATTTTTCCTATATTTTAAATACTTACCTCAAAGCCTGTTAGAAGGCTGGTACAGGCTTCAGTCATTCCGCTCTTGGCGGACTGAACCTTCTTGATCACCGCACTCATAATAGTGTGGTGCTCTTCGTCGATGGAAGCGCCGCTAAGTGCTCCCAGCAGTTCGTTCAGTGCCTCTGGATGGACAGAGGTCACCGGCACGGACGGCTTGCCCCTCTTGGAAGGGGGCCGCCTGCCCGAGTCCGAACCACTGGAGGTTCCGGTGCTGTGTCCGGCTGCGGGCTGAACTTGGAGCCCCTGGGAGCCTTGCTCCCATTGCTCCTGGAGTCCGGAAGGTCACCTTGAGGCGCCGCCGGGACGGACTCCCCCTGGCTCGGTGCCCCTTGAGACAGTACCTCGGCATTGTCCGTAGGGCAAGGAGAGGTGGCGGTTGGAAGTGTATCACTATCCATGTCCGACGAGTCCAAGGAACCGTCCAACGATGATACGTCGATACAGGCTTGGGGTGGACTGCATAATTATATTCGACTTTAGGAGAAGCAGTGCGACAAAAGTATGCTATGAGTTACTCTGGTATCCGAATACTTACGACTTCGCCAGGGCTTGGCCCTGAGCAGCCACTCGTCTTCGCCGTCGGCAGCGGTGGTGGAACAGTCCGGAAGGAGAGTCCTTGCCTTCTTGGACCCTTCGCCCTCCCCGGTTGGGGCAGCCTTCCTTTTCTTGTCTCCCCTGGATGGAGGGGGAGAGTCTTCGTCTTCCTTCTCCTCGTTTTCATGGGAGGAGTGCGTCTCGGAGTTATTGGACTATGAGTCCGATACCACCTGGCGTCGGGAACTCTTTCGAGTTCCCTTGGCCTTCTTCTTGGTCTTATCCAGCACCTCATAAGGAGCCGGAGTCCGCATCTCCGTCAGGAGAGCGTCCGTAAGGTCTTTGGGCAGAGGGGCCGGACAGTTAATCTGCTTCGATGTCTCCACCCAGTCCTGTCAAAGGCATGGGAGCTCAGACCCCGCACATGGTTAAGCTATGGGAAATAAATACCCTACCAGATGTATAGAACTTACCGGATTCGCAAGGCGCTTCGGGCTTAGCCCGCGGTCCTCGGTAAGAGAAGGAGGGACCTCGGCGCCCTTGAACAGCACCTTCCAAATGTCCTTATGCGTCATGTCGAAGAGCTCACTTAGAGTCTGGTGCTGGGCCGGGTTGAACTCCCATAAGTTGAAAGACCGTTGTGGACACGGAGGATCCAGCAGAAGAGCATGACCTGGACTATGTTGACAAGCTTAAGTTTCTTGCTTGTCATGTTCCGGATACACTTCTGGAGTCCGTCCAGCTCCACCGAAGAGCCCCAAGACAGGCCCTTCTCCTTCCAGGAAGTGAGCCGCATGGGGACTCCGGATCGAAACTCAGGGGCCGCCACCTAGTTGGTGTCGCGCGGCTCGGTGATGTAGAACCACCCCGATTGCCACCCCTTTACGGTCTCCATGAAGGAGCCCTCGAGCCATGTAACATTGGGCATTTTTCCCACCATGGCTCCGCCGCATTCCGCTTGTTGGCCGCCTACTACCTTCGGCTTGATATTGAAGGTCTTCAGCCATAGGCCAAAGTGGGGCCGGATGCGGAGGAAAGCCTCGCACACGATGATGAACACCGAGATGTTGAGGATAAAATTCGGGGCCAGATCATGAAAGTCCAGCCCATAATAGAACAAGAGGCCGCGGACGAATGGATGGAGGGGAAACCCAAGTCCGTGGACGAAGTGGGGGAGGAAAACCACCGTTTCTTGAGGTTCCGGGGTAGGGACGATCTGCCACGTGCCTGGCAGCCGGTGCACGATATCCGCGGCTAAGTATCCGGCTCCACGTAGTTTTTTTATGTGTCCCTCCGTGACGGAGGAGGCCATCCACTTGCCTCCCGCTCCGAACATGTTTGGAGAGAGTTGAGGAGAAGGATGTGGACTTGGGCGCTGGAGCTCGAGTGCGCGAGAATGGATGAGCAAGGAGGCAGAAGGCATGGGTAGAAAAAGGTGAGATCTTATCCCTTTACAAGGGCGGACTAAACTATGCGCCCCCACTAGCCTGGTAAAACTCGCTTATCCCCCAAGCACCGTAATTGATGGCGCAGTTGGGTTACCCACGTCTGTATTGATGAGAATCCCGTAATAAGGGGAACACGATCTCTGCTTTGACAAGACGTGTTAAGAAACCGCCTCGTGTTATGTGCGGGCCTGGTTAAAGAAAAACGGTTCAAATAATTACCGGGTCGTGGCGTGATGTCATGCTGCCAAAACGTGTCAAGCAGATTTGATTTGTGGAAATTTTATTCTCTCTACGGTGGTATGTGGAACTTATTTTGCAGGGTCGGACACTATCCTTGTATTCAAACTCTTCCGTGGTGTATTCGGAGGAGGAACCCGCCTTGCAATGCCGAAGACAACACTGCGCGCCAGACTCATCGTCATTGAAGCCTGGTTCAGGGGCTACTGAGGGAGTCCTGGATTAGGGGGTCTCTGTACAGCCGGACTATATCCTTTGGCCGGACTATTGGACTATGAAGATACAAGATTGAAGACTTCGTCCCGTCTCCGGATGGGACTCTACTTGGTGTGGAAGGCAAGCTACGCAATACGGATATGGATATTTCCTCCTTTGTAACCGACCTTGTGTAACCCTAGCCTCCTCTGGTGTCTATATAAACCGGAGGGCTTTAGTCCGTAGGACAACTTATAGTCATACCATAGGCTAGCTTCTAGGGTCTAGCCTCTCCGATCTCGTGGTAGATCAACTCTTGTACTACTCATATTATCAAGAATAATCAAGCAGGACGTAGGGTTTTACCTCCATCAAGAGGGCCCGAACCTGGGTAAAACATCGTGTCCCCTGCCTCCTGTTACCATCCGCCTTAGACGCACAGTTCGGGACCCCCTGCCCGAGATCTGTCGGTTTTGACACCGACAGGGGGAGTCCTACTCCCGTTGGGAGTAGGACTCCTCCTGGCGCGCCTCCTCCCTGGCCGGCCGCACCCCCCCTTTGCTCCTTTGTATACGAGGGCAGGGGGTACCCCATAGACACAACAATTGATCGTTTGATCTTTTAGACGTGTGCGGTGCCCCCTTCCACCATAGTCCACCTTGATATTACGGTAATGGTGCTTAGGCGAAGCCCTGCGTCGGTAGAACATCAACATCGTCACCACACCGTCGTGCTGACGAAACTCTTCCTCAACACTCGGCTGGATCGGAGTTCGAGGGACGTCATCGTGCTGAACGTGTGCTGAACTCGGAGGTGTCGTACGTTCGGTACTTGATCGGTTAGATCATGAAGACGTATGACTACATCAACCGCGTTGTGCTGACGCTTCCACTTTCGGTCTACGAGGGTACGTCAACAACACTCTCCCCTCTTGTTGCTATGCATCACCATGATCTTGCGTGTGCGTAGGAATTTTTTTTGAAATTACTACGTTCCCCAACAGTGGCATCCGAGCTAGGTTTTATGCGTAGATGTCATATGCATGAGTAGAACACAAGTGAGTTGTGGGCGATATAAGTCATACTGCTTACCAGCATGTCATACTTTGGTTCGGCGGTATTGTTGGATCAAGTGGCACGGACCGCCATTACACGTACGCTTATGCGAGACTGGTTCTACCGACGTGCTTTGCACACAGGTGGCTGGCAGGTGTCAGTTTCTCCAACTTTAGTTGAACCGAGTGTGGCTACGCCGGTCCTTGCGAAGGTTAAAACAACACCAACTTGACAAACTATCGTTGTGGTTTTGATGCGTAGGTAAGAACAGTTCTTAACAACAAAGTAGAGGACGTCTAACTTGTTTTTGCAGGGAATGTCATGATGTGATATGGTCAAGACATGATGCTAAATTTTATTGTATGAGATGATCATTTTTTGTAACCGAGTTATCGGCAACTGGCAGGAGCCATATGGTTGTCACTTTATTGTATGCAATGCAATCGCCCTGTAATGCTTTACTTTATCACTAAGCGGTAGCAATAGTCGTAGAAGCATAAGATTGGCGAGACGACAATGATTCTACGATGGAGATCAAGGTGTCGCGCCGGTGATGATGGTGATCATGACGGTGCTTCGGAGATGGAGATCACAAGCACAAGATGATGATGGCCATATCATATCACTTATATTGATTGCATGTGATGTTTATCTTTTTATGCATCTTATCTTGCTTTGATTGACGGTAGCATTATAAGATGATCTCTCACTAAATTATCAAGAAGTGTTCTCCCTGAGTATGCACCGTTGCCAAAGTTCGTCGTGCCCAGACACCACGTGATGATCGGGGGTGATAAGCTCTACGTCCATCTACAACGGGTGCAAGCCAGTTTTGCACACGCAGAATACTCAGGTTAAACTTGACGAGCCTAGCATATGCAGATATGGCCTCGGAACACTGAGACCGAAAGGTCGAGCATGAATCATATAGTAGATATGATCAACATAGTAATGTTCACCATTGAAAACTACTCCATTTCACGTGATGATCGGTTATGGTTTAGTTGATTTGGATCACGTGATCACTTAGAAGATTAGAGGGATGTCTTTCTAAGTGGGAGTTCTTAAGTAATATGATTAATTGAACTTAAATTTATCATGAACTTAGTACCTGATAGTATCTTGCTTGTCTATGTTTGATTAGATAGATGGCCCGTGTTGTTGTTCCGTTGAATTTTAATGCGTTCCTTGAGAAAGCAAAGTTGAAAGATGATGGTAGCAATTACACGGACTGGGTCTGTAACTTGAGGATTATCCTCATTGCTGCTCAGAAGAATTACGTCCTGGAAGCACCGCTGAGTGCCAGGCCTGCTGCTGATGCTACTGACGACGTTAAGAACGTTTGGCAGAGCAAAGCTGATGAGTACTCGATAGTTCAGTGTGCCATGCTTTACGGCTTAGAACCGGGACTTCAACGACGTTTTGAACGTCATGGAGCATATGAGATGTTCCAGGAATTGAAGTTAATATTTCAAGCAAATGCCTGGATTGAGAGATATGAAGTCTCAAATAAGTTCTACAGCTGCAAGATGGAGGAGAATAGTTCTGTTAGTGAACATATACTCAGAATGTCTGTGTACCATAATCACTTAACTCAGCTGGGAGTTAATCTTCCGGCTGGTAGTGTCATTGACAGAGTTCTACAATCACTACCACCAAGCTACAAGAGCTTCGTGATGAACTATAATATGCAAGGGATGGATAAGACAATTCTCGAGCTCTTCGCAATGCTAAAAGCAGCAGAGGTAGAAATCAAGAATGAGCATCAAGTGTTGATGGTCTATAAGACCACCAGTTTCAAGAAAAAGGGTAAAGGGAAGAAGAAGGGGAACTTCAAGAAGAACATCAAGCAAGTTGCTGCTCAAGAGAAGAAACCCAAGTCTGGACCTAAGCCTGAAACTGAGTGCTTCTACTGCAAGCAGACTGGTCACTGGAAGCGGTACTGCCCCAAGTATTTGGTGGATAAGAAGGACGGCAAGGTGAACAAAGGTATATGTGATATACATGTTATTGATGTGTACCTTACTAGAGCTCGCAGTAGCACCTGGGTATTTGATACTGGTTCTGTTGCTAATATTTGCAACTCGAAATAGGGACTACTGATTAAGCGAACACTGGCAAAGGACGAGGTGACGATGCACGTGGGAAATGGTTCCAGAGTCGATGTGATCGCGGTCGGCACACTACCTCTACATATAACTTCGAGATTAGTATTAGACCTAAATAATTGTTATTGGGTGCCAACGTTGAGTATGAACATTATATCTGGATCTTTTTTAATGTGAGATGGTTATTCATTTAAATCAGAGAATAATGGTTGTTCTATTTATATGAGTAATATCTTCTATGGTCATGCACCCTTGAAGAGTGGTCTATTTTTGATGAATCTCGATAGTAGTGATACACATATTCATAATGTTGAAGCCATAAGATGCAGAGTTGATAATGATAGTGCAACTTATTTGTGGCACTACCGTTTAAGTCATATCGGTGTAAAGCGCATGAAGAAACTCCATACTGATGGACTTTTGGAACCACTTGATTATAAATCACTTGGTACTTGCGAACCGTGCCTCATGGGCAAGATGACTAAAACGCCGTTCTCCGGAACTATGGAGAGAGCAACAGATTTGTTGGAAATCATACATACAGATGTATGTGGTCCGATGAATGTTGAGGCTCGTGGCGGATATCATTATTTTATCACCGTCATAGATGATTTAAGCAGATATGGGTATATCTACTTAATGAAGCATAAGTCTGAAACATTTGAAAAGTTCAAAGAAATTCATAATGAAGTTGGAAATCATTGTAATAAGAAAATAAAGTTTCTACGATCTGATCGTGGAGGAGAATATTTGAGTTACGAGTTTGGTCTACATTTGAAACAATGCGGAATAGTTTCGCAACTCATGCCACCCGAAACACCACAGCGTAATGGTGTGTCCGAACGTCGTAATCGTACTTTACTAGATATGATGCGATCTATGATGTCTCTTACAGATTTACCGCTATCATTTTGGGGTTATGCTTTAGAGACGGCCGCATTCACATTAAATAGGGCACCATCGAAATCCGTTGAGACGACGCCTTATGAACTGTGGTTTGGCAAGAAGCCAAAGTTGTCGTTTCTAAAAGTTTGGGGCTGCGATGCTTATGTGAAAAAGTTTCAACCTGATAAGCTCGAACCCAAATCGGAGAAATGTGTTTTCATAGGACACCCAAAGGAAACTGTTGGGTACACCTTCTATCACAGATCTGAAGGCAAGACATTCGTTGCTTAAAATGGATCCTTTCTAGAGGAGTTTCTGTCGAAAGAAGTGAGTGGGAGGAAAGTGGAACTTGATGAGGTAACTATACCTGCTCCTCTATTGGAAAGTAGTTCATAAGAGAAATCGGTTTTTATGACGCCTACACCAATTAGTGAGGAAGTTAATGATGATGATCATGGAACTTCAGATCAAGTTACTACTGAACCTCGTATATCAACCAGAGTAAGATCCGCACGAGAGTGGTACGGTAATCCTGTTCTGAAAGTCATGCCACTAAATCATGATGAACCTACGAACTATGAAGAAGCGATGGTGAGCCCAGATTCCATAAAATGGCATGATGCCATGAAATCTAGAATGAGATCCATGTATGCACTACTAGGGAAAAGGCTACTAGCAGCGCGGGTAAATTGGCTACTAGTAGCGCGGGTACCCGCGCTACTAGTATCGCACTACAGCTAAAAGTTAGTAGTAGCGTGGGTACAACCCGCGCTACTACTAAAAAGTTAGTAGTAGCGCGGATGACACCCATGCTACTACTATTTGAAGCCCGCGCTACTAATAACAGAGTAGTAGTAGCGCATCTATTATACCACGCGCTACTAGTATCTTAAATACTACTAACAAATTAAGAATTTAAAAAAATAAAAATTAGATGCAACATTCATGGATGAAGATGAGAGACACGTCCAGTGCAAAATAAATCAAGGTCAAAGGACCATCTTAACACTTGCACCATTCATGGATGCAACATTGAACATCTCAACTACAAGAGATCACGTGATTCCATTTAACAGTAAACGCACACAACCAAAGGTGGGTACCTTTCCTAGTGTTCCACCAGCAGCCTAAACATACCACTTCTCTAGTGTATCTACCAAGGCTCGGAGTTCAGATGCTGGTGGACCCCAATCCTCCCTCCCCCCAAACGATGGTATCGAGGTCCTCCACCTCGGCGACCTCCGGTGTCACGATCACCTAGACGATCATCTGTGCGACGCTGTCGCCGGGTTTCACGGCGAAGTCCACCTCCGAGTGGATGAAGAGCACGACGCCCACCAGGCAGTGGTAGTCCACGTCGATCACCCCTGTGGCCACGTCGGGAAAGTGAAAACTTGTTAGTGCTTGTCAGCGTCCAAATCCAGTGGGGTATTTTCTTACTTTTTAGCACATGCACACGAATCAATAATAATAACCAGAGGTTGGTCCTTGTTGGCACATGCACACGAATCAATAGTAATAACCAGAGGCTGGTCCTTGTTGCACGAGACGTGAAGAAGGGCTGGTCCCCTACTTGTTGCACGAACGAATCAATGGGAGACATTGCCACGAGCCGTGAAGAAGGTTGGGTCCCCTCCTTCTGTAAATAGCTCAGGTGCCTAAAGTTGTAAGGAATCTTAATACAATGAACTCATAGTAATGCATAATAACAAGAAAAAGAAAAAATAACCATGAATCCTAAATAAAAAGATCATTCTATGAGTCAGGTTGACAGTTTCGAGACGGCATAAGCATCCTAGATGAAAGAATTACCAGGATTTGTTTATTCTTTAGTGCTGATCTCCACGGGCAGCTAGCAGTGTATGCTGATGCACAATGTACACATCGAACCCCCCAAACCAAAAACATTTCTGAGTGAGCAACAAACCAACTGACTGCTCGACCCTAAAAACAAACATTTTTTTGTGACTTTCCCTCACCATTAGTACAAAAGGCAGTGAAACAAACATTTTTTTTTTGTGATTTTCATTTTCTTTTACTACAAAAGGCAGTAAAATAAACTAGAATTTTTTGTGTTTTTTCCTGCGCTTCGAAAGACAATACATAGAGCAAACAAACGGAATCCTCTCGAGATCTTTACTTTCTCCGTGGTGATTTGCGAACACCGCTGCCAGCCTACATATATGGAGTAATTCTTAGAAAATGTATGCTTGGAGTATCAATGGTTACTGTTTAAAATGATGAGAAAGATATATGTCTTATGCATGCAGATTGGTAATTAAATTTTTTTACAGTTGATTGGCAATTCTTGTTATTCAATCTAATCTAAAAAGTGAAAAAGACAAGGAGCGTACGCACCTTGACTCCCACAGGTGGATATACACGGCTAGCTTAGCTCAATCAGAATACTATGGTTTCTACAAAACTGTAGTTTTGGAAACTGTGAGGTGTTTGGCTAAACCAACAACAGTAGTTTCATACACTTGTATTCCTGATACAGTGTTTTTTTCTAAAATCCTACGACCAACGATTGTGATGTAAGATGCCACCAAAAAATGTATCTCCATCTTGAAATTTAGATTTTATTGACACTATACATAGGTCAGACAAAACACTGTAATTCAAGCAAAAAACAGTAGCTTTGCTTAAGAACATGATACTAAGTACTTACTATTTATCTTAAAATTTCAGAATCAAGAAGCCGAAGTAAACAAAGGCGGAGTAAGAATGCGAAGATGAGTCATACCTGCAAGATGAAGAGCATGCATCCCTTCATGTAAACCAAAAATAGCTTCTTGTGAAAAAGAAAACAAAGATCAGGTTTTTGTATCTAAATGGTTTGTAAAATATTGTATTTACAGAATGGGACGTACACATTTACTGAACTTCTTTAGAATGGGGCACAAAACTGATAAGAATACAAAAATATTCAGGTAAATTAGAAGTGACACATTACTGAAAATTACAGTCCAAAACCACTTTAAATTCAGGCAACCAAAAAGAGAAGCAATACACATTAAATGCACATTAAATTACAGTGCATATTTTCAGTCTAAATAAATGCTAGTTCTGTATTACTAACAGAGTGGCTTTCCGGATTGAATTGCATAGAAATTTTGATTAGAACAAAGTATGCTACTATTAGTACCTGCACACAAGTACTGGCAGTTATTTTAAAATCCTAGAAACTGACCTACGGGTATTGTGTCACATTAACCCTATCAAATTTGATTAGAATAAAGTACATGCCTGATAAGAGTAGCACATTAACCCTATCAAATCCTAGAAAATGACCTACGGGGAGTGTGTCACATTAACCCTATCAAATCCTAGAATATGACCTACGGAGGTCAATCGTTGCAGCAGGCGGCGGCCGAGCCGACGGTTCGTTTGAGTCAAAGCGACGATGTCGTCTCGCCTCCCATTTAATCGTTAGACTCACATTAGTATATAACAGAGAGAAACAAAAACACCAAGTAGTACTAGAACTATGAAAGCCACTCTTACCGTACTTGGTCATTTTGTCAAACACCTTCTGTGCGACAGCAGCTTGCACCGCCCGCATAGCACGGTCTTCAGTTGGTTGTGCCTCTTCTTCTGATCACACAGGATACAAACAAGACAATGTTGTCATGTCCAGCAATCATACAGTCAAGATAAACAAATTGTCACTTTAGAATTTCATTTCCTAGTGCAGACACTACATCAGCCATCAGGTGTGATTTGGCATCGAATTTTCACTGCCGACAGCGATGACAGGCGAAAGGAAACACACTGTGTCATGTTAGTCCATGCTCTGATAGGCAGAATGTTCTTAAGGGCATTCTTCGCGTTTGTGCGCTTTTCTCGGACGTTGAACCGGATACAAGGCTGCGCAAACATAATTACAGAACCATGGTCAAGCTCACATCCCAAATAGTTTTATTGAATACGCGCATATGCTACTGTATTTGGCATTTGGCAAGCCCTCAGGCACTCAATTTTTTGTGGGTGAAATTAAAGGAACCCCCAATTTGAATTTCATTATGAAATTGAGGTAGACCTCAAATGTGCAGTGGACCTGAAAAATGCACAGCACAATAGAGCTTCCATTGCTGAAGCGTGCAAACTAATCATCCTGCTAAGCTGACTGTGATGATGATCCCGGGCAGTAAATATTCCTCTTTTACAGCCTAGCCAGCTCTCCTAGCCTATCTAGTATAGCAATCCTAATGGGATTTGGAGAGCAAGAACTGAACTGGATGCGTGGATCGAATTGATTCGTCATCAGGAAAAAAGAAAGAGGGAGAAAGAGATGGATGGGGAAAGTCAGGGTGGGCGCACCGTGGATTTTGAGAGCGCCGCGGCGGTGGAGTGGAAGGACGCCGACGCTACCGTCGCCGCCGCCGCGCCCTTCCTTGCAGCTGCTTGCATCCCGGGAGAAGAGGATGGGAGCGGGAGTGTGTGTGTTGGGGTCATCTTCTTGGCCAGGGCCCTCCGCTTCTCCTTGCGGCGGCGGCGCCTCTCGACGTCCTCCTCCGGCGCGCGCGTGCGGGCGCCCGCCGCGGCCGCGGCCGCGAGCTGCCGCCCCAGGTACACGTCGCCCCGCGTCGGCGCCGCAGGGCCGACCCCGTCTGTCGGAGGAGACGGCGAGGGGGACGGGGCACTGGGGGAGGCGGCGCGCGCGGGTGGAGAGGGAGAGGGAGGCGGTGGCGGTGGCGGACGGGTGGTGCTTGGCGGGGACATTGGGCGGCGGCGCCGGGGAGTTGGGAAAAAGGAGAGGAAGAGCGGGCGGAGTGGTCAAGAGGGGAATTTGGGCTTTGGCCTCCGCCGTATACATGCGTCGGTGGTTCTATAGCAATAGCAATGGGTTTATACCCACGCTGCTTCTACGGCATGTCGCGGGAGGCACGATGAAGATCATATAGTAGTAGCGTGGGGTTTACAAACCACGCTACTACTATCAACTTAGTAGTAGCGTGGGTTTATACCCCGCGCTACTACTACTGCTTGTCCGGGCGGGCGCGGTGGAGAACACTTAGTAGTAGCGTGGATTTATAACCCGCGCTATTACTATTAACTTAGTAGTAGTGTGGGTTTACAACCTGCGCTACTACTAATTAGCAGTAGCGCCTCTTTTTGTGCCGCGCTGCTTCTAAGATTCTGTGTATAAAGTTTTTTTCTAGTAGTGATGAGAACAAAGTGTGGACTTTGGTTGACTTGCCCGTTGATCGGCAAGCAATTGAGAATAAGTGGATATTCAAGAAGAACACTGACGCTGACGTTAATGTTACTGTCTACAAAGCTCGACTTGTTGCGAAAGGTTTTCGACAAGTTTAAGGGATTGACTACGATGAGACCTTCTCACCCGTAGTGATGTGCTTAAGTCTGTCCGAATCATGTTAACAATTGCCGCATTTTATGATTATGAAATTTGGCAAATGGATGTCAAAACTGCATTCCTGAATGGATTTCTGGAAGAAGTGTTGTATATGATGCAACCAGAAGGTTTTGTCAATCCAAAGGGAGCTAACAAAGTGTGCAAGCTCCAGCGATCCATTTATGGACTGGTGCAAGCGTCTCGGAGTTGGAATAAACGTTTTGATAGTGTGATCAAAGCATTTGGTTTTGTACAGACTTTTGAAGAAGACTGTATTTACAAAAAAGTGAGTGGGAGCTCTGTAGCATTTCTAATATTATATGTGGATGACATATTGTTGATTGGAAATGATATAGAATTTCTGGATAGCATAAAGGGATACTTGAATAAGAGTTTTTCAATGAAAGACCTCGGTGAAGCTGCTTATACATTGGGCATCAAGATCTATAGAGATAGATCAAGACGCTTAATTGGACTTTCACAAAGCACATAGCTTGACAAAGTTTTAAAGAAGTTCAAAATGGATCAAGCAAAGAAAGGGTTCTGTGGTACAAGGTGTGAAGTTGAGTAAGACTCAATGCCCGACCACTGCAGAAGATAGAGAGACAATTAAAGATGTTCCCTATGCTTCAGCCATAGGCTCTATCATGTATGCAATGCTGTGTACCAGACCTGATGTGTGCCTTGCTATAAGAATAGCAGGGAGGTACCAAAATAATCCAGGAGTGGATCACTAGACAGCGGTCAAGAACATCCTGAAATACCTGAAAAGGACTAAGGATATGTTTCTCGTTTATGGAGGTGACAAAGAGCTCATCGTAAACGGTTACGTTGATGCAAGCTTTGACACAGATCCGGATGATTCTAAATCGCAAACCGGATACATGTTTACATTGAACGGTGGAGCTGTCAGTTGGTGCAGTTCTAAACAAAGCGCTGTGGCGGGATCTACATGTGAAGCGGAGTACATAGCTGCTTCGGAAGCAGCAAATGAAGGAGTCTGGATGAAGGAGTTCATATCCGATCTAGGTGTCATACCTAGTGCATCGGGTCCAATGAAAATCTTTTGTGACAATACTGGTGCAATTTCCTTGGCGAAGGAATCCAGATTTCACAAGAGAACTAAGCACATCAAGAGACGCTTCAATTGCATCCGGGATTTAGTCCAGGTGGGAGACATAGAAATTTGCAAGATACATACGGATCTGAATGTTGCAGACCTGTCGTGGATTTGTCACGGTAGATGTCCTTAGTGTCAAGACTTAGTCGCGAGGCCAACGCATCTATGTGGTAGCTTGAGAGGGGTTGAGTGGGATGAGAGACGCAGGGCGAATCAACACACAAGACAAGGATTTCGACAGCTTCGGGCCCCGGGAAACATCATCCGGTAACAACCCTACATGTTGTTTGAGGCTAGGTCTCATTATCATCACGAGGGAGTCGCCATAAACCGGCTCTCCTCTTTGTGTCTAGCCCTAAGATTGTTTCTTCTTGCTTGTAGCTTCCCCCTCTTTGGGGAGCCCTGCCCCTCCTTATATATGTTTAAGGGGCGGTTTACATGTGGAGTCCTATTAGGATTAGGACTAGTCTATCTCTAATACAAACCGGATACAAGTCTTGGTCTTAACTCGTTATAAGGTAAATATTCCTCATGCATTTTCTATTAAACCGGCCCACCATAGTATGAACCGGCCTTCATGAACCGCCTGTTGGGCCACCGGGTCTTGTCGCTCCTCTGACCCGCCTGCCGGATTACTAATGAACCGTAAACCGGCAGGTCCAAATGGGTCGATAGTGAATCGTCAAGTCTTAGCCGGGTCTCAAGTAAACCGCCAAGTCCGGCCGGATTATACTTCCGGCCGGTTTACGCCGCGGGGTATATCCCTGACATTAGCCCCCAGTTTAATTTGGATTTATCCATGTTAAACTGATCTTGTAAAACAAATACAAGAACAAATTTGATAGATTATGCTCTGGGTTAAGAATTCTTGTAAACCGGCATCTGATCATCCTTAATTCCTTGCCATTTCATTCTTCTAGAAAATCCAGGTCAATAAGCCAGCTTCATACTCAATTTGCTGACATTGGTTTCTCACAGAGAAATATTATAAAGAATAATCCACTTGAGTCGGCTTCCAAAGCGCCGGATTAAGAAATATGGGTCTTGAAATACTCATCTGATATTCAACTGGTTTGAAGATGCCGAACTTCCCGGTTTATCATTGCCAAAAATTGCCAGGTTATATGACTGATCATTCCGGGTCATGATTGTTGCTAACTCCGGTTCTTGATTGTTGCCAACGCCGGTTTATGATTATTGATGATGCCGGGTTGCAAACACAGGGTAATAATAATTGGTGACGCCGGGTCAATCTGGTTTGCTCAAAACAGAGATTTTGAAAATATTTATCTGATAATAATATAATACTTGTAGCCCCAAGTATTGAGCAGAACAAAGTGATGGCTTAAGACATGCTTCAATATAAATACTGCCACTTTCGAAGAAATCCATGTTGTTCATCCCAGTCACTAGTAAAAACTGAATACTCCATATTATGTATGTAGCGACCAGACCTCAAACAGTCTGATCTCTGTGCTCCGGTGTCATCCCTGGATCAGTAATGCTGACACCACACAGTACTCGAAGGATTTATAGCAGAGTAGCAATCACACACTTATTACATCGAGTGTCTCAAAAGAGAACTTATTAGAATAAATATGGCTTAAGGCCATCTAATAACGATAACAGCGGAAAGCTTGGAAGATAAGTGAGTCCATCAACTCCAACGGCATCACTGAGTATAGAACCACGACCTAAAAACTCCTTAATCGTCGTCTGAAAAAGTCTGCAACATTAACGTTGCAGCCCGAAAACGGGTCAGCACATGGAATATGCTGGCAAGGTAACACATAGAGAGTAATGGAATGCAACAACTATACTATATGCATATTTGGCTGGTGGAAAGCTCTATGGTTACAGTTTTGCGTAAAGCCAATTTTTCCCTACTTCAAAGGAATAAATTTGATTACTATCATGGTGGTTGTTTAACATTGAGAATGGTTGACAGCATTCTCAATACCAATTAGGTAACATCATTAAAACCCATCAAAATTTATTTAGAGTAACATGTTGAGATTCACATGAAAATCCAGGTACTAGATACTCAAAATGTCCATAACCGGGGACACGGCTAACCATGATTAGTTTGTTACACTCTGCAGAGGTTTGCGCACTTTTCCCCACAAGACTCGATCGCCTCCGTTTGGTTTCTCGCACTACATGGTGTTTGAGAAACGGATTACCGAGACATAGTCTTTCAGAAGCGCTAGCACCTTACGATCGGGTAGACCGTACCACCTACATCCCCTACATCTGCTAGTCTACCACTGTAAGAGTTCGCACAACTTAGTCAACTATGCCAGAGCCCATAATGGCTTGTGGCTGCACACGGAAGTTTCTAGTATGAATAATCTCATGATCCCTTTGAGCCTGGGTGGCGGTCCAAAGAAAAACAGGCAAGTCCTGGAAACCCCAGGTGCCTCAATCCATCCAAATGTGTATTAGGTTGCCACCTTAGATAAACCATTAATTAACAATCTCACATCTGTCATGGATATCACTCACCCAATCCACGTCTACTAGCATAGCAAGGCATAATAAGCAAACGTAGAAGTAACTCCCAAAGGTTTGATAATTAACAGGTAATAGGTACTACCTCATCTACTTCCCATCCCACAATTTAATTAGATCCTAATCATGCAATGTGTGAGGATTGATCTAATGCAATAAAACTGGGTTGTAGAAAAGGTATGATCAAAGTGTTACTTGCCTTGCTGATGATCCGCGTAACCTAGAGATTCAACGTAACAGGCAGCGCACTCCGGGTATTCTATCGCAGACAAACAACAAGCATACAATAAGTACTCATCTAATGCACAGGTAAAACTCAAATAGAAGATCTAACCAGAAAGTTCAACTTAAGAACCCTGGTTTGCAAAAAGAATCAAATCGAACGAAGCAAAAGAAATCAAACGGCGAAAGAAAACAACTTCGTTCTAGTAATCTGGATCTAAGTCAAATTTTACAGTAACAAAAACATGTTTAAGTTGATTATTCGGAAAGAGGGTTTCGAGACGAAACTCCAGGCACTTGAATCGCCTGATTCCGATAAACGAGCGAAAAGTTATACTAAAACAAAAATCGGATCAGAAATCGCGATCAGAAAATAACCGCGAAAAATCCGACGAAAAAGAAAAACGACGAACAGAAATTATTTTTATTTTTTTAAACAGCACGGAAAACGAGGCGGCGGCGAACCTCGGGCGGCGCGCACTCCGGCGACGGCGGCGGGGCTTAGGCGGCGGCTAGGGTTTCGGGCGGCGGGCGGGCTGGCTCTCTCTCCCGGGCCTCGGGCGCTATATAAAGGCCTCGGCCGGCGGTGTCCTGGCCGAGTACGGCCCATAGTCGGTTCCGCGCGTTTTTTTAAATAATTCCGCTTGGAAGAAAAATAAAAAGAAATACCAAATGGACTCCAAAAATCACGAAATAAATTTTGCCGGGTTTCTAAAATCAAGCCCGATAAAGTGAACATTTATCTGGGCCCAAACTACAACTTTGAAAAACATGCATTTTTCCTAAATTCAAATAAAAATACCGAAAAACTCCGAAATAAATTTTATTTGATTTTTTTTATTAAATCCTCAATATTTCTATATTTTTGGAAAGTCATTTTATTCCCTCTCTCATATTTTTGTAATAGAAATAATTGATGATAAAATAAATAAAATCAAACGATCCTGTTTACATAATTTGAGAAAACTCAAATATGTAAATAACGAAATCCCCGACTCTCTCCGTGGGTCCTTGAGTTGCTTAGGATTTTCTAGGGTCAAAACCAAAAGCAAAATAAAATATGATATGCATGATGATCTAATGTATAACATTCCAAATTGAAAATTTGGGATGTTACAAATCTACCCCCCTTAAGATGAATCTCGCCCTCGAGATTTGGGTTGGCTAGAAAATAGGTGAGGGTCGTCTTTGAGCAATTCTTCCTCTCGCTCCCAGGTGGCTTCATCCTCCGTGTGGTGGCTCCACTGAACTTTGCAAAACTTGATAACCTTGCTGCGAGTGACTCGGCTGGCAAACTCGAGAATCTTGACTGGTTTCTCCTCATAGGTCAAATTGTTATCCAACTGAATTGCTTCTAATGGTACTGTGTCTCTCAAAGGTATGTCAGCCATCTCCGTGTGACACTTTTTCAACTGAGAAATGTGGAACACATCATGCACTCCTGTTAATCCTTCTGGCAATTCCAACTTGTAAGCCACTTCTCCCATACGCTCCAGAACTCGATATGGTCCTATAAATCGTGGCGCTAACTTTCCCTTAACTCCAAAGCGCTTAATCCCTCGAAGTGGGGATACTCGAAGATAAGCTCTATCTCCGACTTCGTAAACTGTCTCCTTGCGTTTAGAATCCGCGTAGCTCTTCTGCCTGGACTGGGCTACCTTGGGCCTATCGCGTATCAACTTCACCTTCTGTTCAGACTCTTTAATCAAATCTGGTCCAAACAACTGGCGGTCTCCAACTTCGTCCCATGACAACGGTGTCCTGCACCTCCTTCCGTACAAAGCCTCGAAAGGTGCCATCTTCAAACTGGTCTGATAGCTATTATTGTAAGAGAATTCTGCATATGGAAAATTGTCGTCCCAACTAGATCCATAATCTAGCGCACAAGCTCTCAGCATATCCTCCAAAATCTGATTGACTCTCTCGGTCTGTCCATCTGTCTGCGGATGAAAAGCTGTACTAAATTCCAGCCTAGTACCCAAAGTCTCATGCAACTGCTTCCAGAACCTTGAGGTAAACTGGGTTCCTCTATCTGATACGACACTCCTCGGAAATCCATGCAGACATACGATCCTGGTCATGTATATCTTTGCCAACTTAGCACTGGTGTAAGTAGTCTTTACTAGGATGAAATGAGCTACCTTCGTCAATCGATCAACTACAACCCAAATCGAGTCATAGCCTGAACGAGTCCTTGGTAATCCCGTGATAAAATCCATGCCTAGCTTATCCCACTTCCATTCGGGTATCGGCAATGGTTGCAGCAATCCTGCTGGCTTCTGATGCTCTACCTTTACTCTCTGACATACATCACAAACTGCTGCATACTCCTCAATATCCTTCTTCATTCTGGTCCACCAGAAAATATCCTTCAAATCCAAATACATCTTGGTATTTCCTGGGTGAATCGAATACGGTGAATCATGTGCCTCTTGCAGAATCAACTTCCTGATTTCCGGGTTATTGGACACGTAAACACGATCTTCAAACCATAGGGTGTCGTGCTCATCCTCACGAAATCCTTTAGCTTTTCCTTTGCTCAGTTTCTCCTTTATAGCGGCAATCTCTTTGTCAGTGTTTTGAGCTTCTCTGATTCTGTCCATCAAAGTTGACTGAATTTCCAATGATGCTGCATAGCCTCTCGGAACTATTTCCAAACATAGTTCATGAAGATTTTCTGCTAACTCCTTGGGTATTTCTCCCGTCATTAGTGTATTGACATGGCTCTTGCGGCTTAATGCATCAGCTACTACATTAGCTTTTCCGGGATGATAATGTAATTTCATATCATAATCCTTGATAAGCTCCAACCATCTCCTTTGTTTGAGATTCAACTCCTTCTGCGTGAAAATGTACTTCAAACTCTTGTGATCCGTGTACACCTCACAATGATTTCCAATGAGGAAATGTCTCCATGTCTTCAATGCATGCACCACGGCTGCTAACTCCAAATCATGCGTAGCATAATTCAATTCGTGGGGCTTCAGTTGTCGTGAAGCATACGAAACAACTCTTCCTTCCTGCATAAGCACTGCTCCAAGTCCTCGACGTGAAGCGTCACAATACACCTCATAATCCTTGGTTTGATCTGGCAAAATCAACACTGGTGAGGTAACCAAACGTTTCTTCAATTCCTGAAAACTTGCCTCACACTCCTCTGTCCATTTGAACTTAGTATCCTTCTTCAGCAACTCCGTCATAGGCTTTGCAATCTTTGAGAAATTCTCAATAAACCTCCGGTAGTATCCTGCGAGTCCAAGAAAACTCCGGATCTCTCCAACTATAGTTGGGGCTTCCCACTTGGTCACGGTTTCAACTTTAGCGGGATCTACTGCTATACCTTCTCCAGATATAACATGTCCGAGGAATCCTACTTCCTTGAACCAAAACTCATATTTGTTGAACTTGGCATATAATTGATGTTCTCTGAGCTTTCCAAGTACCAAACGCAAATGTTCCTTATGCTCCCCTTCATTCTTCGAATAAACCAGGATATCATCAATGAGCACTACGACGAACTTATCCAAAAACTCCATAAACACTTTGTTCATCATGTTCATAAAATAGGCAGGTGCGTTAGTCAGTCCAAATGACATAACGGTATACTCATACAGTCCATATCTTGTGGTGAATGCTGTCTTCGGAATATTCTGTTCTCGAATCTTCAACTGGTGGTATCCTGATCGCAAATCGATCTTGGAAAACACTTTAGCTCCTTGCAATCGATCAAACAGATCGTTGATCATTGGTAGTGGGTACTTGTTCTTGATCGTTACTTCGTTCAATCCTCGATAGTCAACAACCATCCTTAACGATCCATCCTTCTTCTCCACTAGAAGTACTGGTGATCCCCAAGGCGAAGAACTTGGGCGAATATATCCCTTATCCAGTAACTCCTTAATCTGCTTCTTAATTTCCACCAAATCCTTTGCTGGCATCCTATATGGTCTCTTCGATATTGGCCCAGTGCCTGGCAAAAGCTCAATCAAAAACTCAATGTCTCTATCCGGTGGCATGCGTGGCAACTCTTCGGGAAATACATCAGGAAAATCATTTACCACTGGTACTTCCTCCTGCACAACTCCTGTTAGGCAATTTACTTGTGTCCTCTTTGGTACATGCCAGGATACATACTTGTTCCTTCTCCCTTCTGGTCTGGTAAGCAAAATTGACTTACTAGCACACTCAATGTTCCCTTCATACTTTGATAACCAATCCATGCCTAATATCACATCCAAACCTTGATATTCCAATATTATTAGGTCTGAGGGAAAAACATAGTTACCAATCCTTAATGGTAACCGATCACACCATAGACTAGCCACATATTCTGCTGCTGGCGAGGTTACTAACATGGGTGACCTAAGGGCTTGGGTTGGTAGGTTATATTTGTCCACAAATCCCCTTGATATGTATGAATGCGATGCACCAGTATCAAAAAGAACGAGTGCAGTAAATGACTTAACCAAAAACTTACCTATTACTGCATCGGGCTGAGCTTCAACCTCCTCCACATTAACGTGGTTCACCTGTCCCCTGTTGAAAGGGTTCGGCTTCTTTCAAGAACTTCCATTGCCATTTTGGCCCTCAGGACATTCATTTGCATAATGTCCTGGCTTCGAACACTTATAACAAGTGACATGGCTCAAGTCCTTCTTGGCTGGGGTTGATGGGGTGTTGCGATTCTGGCCATTGCTTCCTCCATTCCCATTACCATTCTTGGTGCCATTGTGATTGTGCGAGCTACCTACTCCATGGGTATGCTGAAAATGTCCTCCCGGTCTAGGGGTAAAACGAGGCTTCTGCTGAGCTCCTGAATTATACTTTCCTTGTCCATACTTTCTCTTGCGGTTCTCAATTTGCTGCTGCTTCCCTTCAATCATAAGAGCATGATCTACCAACTCCTGGTAGTTGTTGAAGGTGGCTACCATCAACTGCATACTCAACTCATCATTCAGTCCTTCTAGGAATTTCTCCTGCTTAGCTGCATCTGTAGCAACGTCATCTGGGGCATAACATGCTAGCTTACTAAACTCCTCCACATACTGGCCAACTGTCCGTCCTTCTTGGCGTAAGTTACGACACTCACGCTTCTTCATGGCCATTGCTCCTGCTGAAACATGGGCAGTACGAAAAGCCTGCTGAAACTGGTCCCATGTGACAGTGTCGACTGGGAAGGTGGCTGTGAAATTCTCCCACCAAGATGCTACGGGTCCTTCTAACTGGTGTGCGGCAAACTTAACCTTCTCCACATCTGTGCATCCTGCTGTGGTCAACTCCCTAGCTATCTTGCGGAGCCAATCATATGCTACTATCGGCTCAGTGCTACTGGAAAACACCGACGGATTTAGCCTAAGAACACGGGCTAAGTGGTCAACAGGTGGTGGTGGTGGTGGGTTGTTGTTGTTGTTCCCCTGATTCTGATTTTGAACTAGCAACTGCATCAAGGTGTTCTGCTGCTGGATCAACTAGGTGAGCTCCGGCGGAAAAGCAAATCCGGGGTCACGTCTCGGAGGCATGTGAGGGTTTAGAAAAGATGAGATATAAGAATAGAGGGGGTCTAAAGAGAAAACACTACCCATATGCACATGAGGCAAAAGCACACAATTCACTTCAATCAATCAAACAAAGGCATACAATCGATCTAGCTATCGCAAAAGTGCTCAGACTACTATATTTACATGGTGGACTACTACTACTGATGAGGTGGTCTACTAGAAATATTCTACGGTTGTAGACTCCATGATATCGGCTCCTGCTTCATCCACATAGTCATCATTGCTACTATCTTGTTCCGAGTCGGTGCCGTCAATGATGATGTAGTCTTCCGGGCTAATCTCCTTGGGTTCTTCGTCTTCATCTACTGGTGTCGGGCCTCCCATAAATATTCCAATCTTCTTGATTAGATCGTCATTCTTCTCCACCAATACTTCAATTTCTTCTTCATAATCTTCGCGTGTAGCCTTGAGTTCTTCCTCTAATTCCTTGATTCTAGTCTTAGCCTTCTTCAGATCTATCATGTCGGAGCACATCTGATTCTCCTGTCATCGAATGTGCTGGTTTAACTCCTGGATAAAAGCTGCAATTGATCTATCTTTCCTGGTGCTGATCATCTCCCAGTGTTCATCTCGGCGCCCACAAATCTGGTAGATAGTATCCTTAAGATCCTTGCGGCAGACTTCTCCAATGCGTCCCATGGTGATGTGAGCTGCCATACTCTTTCCTAGACCCCAAGTTGGTGCATCAAAAGAAAACTCTATGGGCTCAGTGACTGGCATGAACGTCCTTCCTGGAACTTGAACTTGAATCATCCAGCGCTCTTCTTCAGGTAAAGGGCCGTTGTAGGTTCCCGTGAAGCTTGGTATTCCTATGTTCAGGTATCTAGTGACTTCCTTCAAGTGGCGTCCAAAGGGTGTATCTTCATCCGGTTGGGTGAACTTGTTCCTTGCATCCGCCATCCTAAAGAGTAGAAAAGATGAGAAGTCAGAAGAGAAGAGAGTGAGTAGTGATCTAGGTCTTTAGCTTAGTGGTCGTGTCCTACAGTCAGCGTGTGCTCTGATACCATCTCTATAGCGATCAGACCTCAAACAGTGTGATCTCTGTGCTCCGGTGTCATCCCTGGATCAGTAATGCTGACACCACACAGTACTCGAAGGATTTATAGCAGAGTAGAAATCACACACTTATTACATCGAGTGTCTCAAAAGAGAACTTATTACAATAAATATGGCTTAAGGCCATCTAATAACGATAACAGCGGAAAGCTTGGAAGATAAGTGAGTCCATCAACTCCAACGGCATCACTGAGTATAGAACCACGACCTAAAAACTCCTTAATCATCGTCTGAAAAAGTCTGCAACATTAACGTTGCAGCCCAAAAACGGGTCAGCACATGGAATATGCTGGCAAGGTAACACATAGAGAGTAATGGAATGCAACAACTATACTATATGCATATTTGGCTGGTGGAAAGCTCTATGGTTACAGTTTTGCGTAAAGCCAATTTTTCCCTACTTCAAAGGAATAAATTTGATTACTATCATGGTGGTTGTTTAATATTGAGAATGGTTGACAGCATTCTCAATACCAATTAGGTAACATCATTAAAACCCATCAAAATTTATTTAGAGTAACATGTTGAGATTCACATGAAAATCTAGGTACTAGATACTCAAAATGTCCATAACCGGGGACACGGCTAACCATGATTAGTTTGTTACACTCTGCAGAGGTTTGCGCACTTTTCCCCACAAGACTCGATCGCCTCCGTTTGGTTTCTCGCACTACATGGTGTTTGAGAAACGGATGACCGAGACATAGTCTTTCAGAAGCGCTAGCACCTTACGATCGGGTAGACCGTACCACCTACATCCCCTACATCTGCTAGTCTACCACTGTAAGAGTTCGCACAACTTAGTCAACTATGCCAGAGCCCATAATGGCTTGTGGCTGCACACGGAAGTTTCTAGTATGAATAATCTCATGATCCCTTTGAGCCTGGGTGGCGGTCCAAAGAAAAACAGGCAAGTCCTGGAAACCCCAGGTGCCTCAATCCACCCAGATGTGTATTAGGTTGCCACCTTAGATAAACCATTAATTAACAATCTCACATCTGTCATGGATATCACTCACCCAATCCACGTCTACTAGCATAGCAAGACATAATAAGCAAATGTAGAAGTAACTCTCAAAGGTTTGATAATAAATAGGTAATAGGTACTACCTCATCTACTTCCCATCCCACAATTTAATTAGATCCTAATCATGCAATGTGTGAGGATTGATCTAATGCAATAAAACTGGGTTGTAGAAAAGGTATGATCAAAGTGTTACTTGCCTTGCTGATGATCCGCGTAACCTAGAGATTCAACGTAACAGGCGGCGCACTCCGGGTATTCTATCGCAGACAAACAACAAGCATACAATAAGTACTCATCTAATGCACAGGTAAAACTCAAATAGAAGATCTAACCAGAAAGTTCAACTTAAGAACCCTGGTTTGCAAAAAGAATCAAATCGAACGAAGCAAAAGAAATTAAACGGCGAAAGAAAACAACTTCGTTCTAGTAATCTGGATCTAAGTCAAATTTTACAGTAACAAAAACATGTTTAAGTTGATTATTCGGAAAGAGGGTTTCGAGACGAAACTCCAGGCGCTTGAATCGCCTGATTCTGATAAACGAGCGAAAAGTTATACTAAAACGAAAATCGGATTAGAAATCGCGATCAGAAAATAACCGCGAAAAATCCGACGAAAAAGAAAAACGACGAACAGAAATTATTTTTATTTTTTATTAAAACAGCAAGGAAAACGAGGCGGCTGCGAACCTCGGGCGGCGCGCACTCCGGCGACGGCGGCGGCGGGGCTTAGGCGGCGGCTAGGGTTTTGGGCGGCGGGCGGGCTGGCTCTCTCTCCCGGGCCTCGGGCGCTATATAAAGGCCTCGGCCGGCGGTGTCCTGGCCGAGTATGGCCCATAGTCAGTTCCGCGCATTTTTTTAAAATAATTACGCTCAGAAGAAAAATAAAAAGAAATACCAAACGGACTCCAAAAATCACGAAATAAATTTTGCCGGGTTTCTAAAATCAAGCCCGATAAAGTGAACATTTATCTGGGCCCAAACTACAACTTTGAAAAACATGCATTTTTCCTAAATTCAAATAAAAATACCGAAAAACTCCGAAATAAATCTTATTTGATTTTCTTATTAAATCCTCAATATTTTTATATTTTGGGAAAGTCATTTTATTCCCTCTCTCATATTTTTGTAATAGAAATAATTGATGATAAAATAAATAAAATCAAACGATCCTATTTACATAATTTGAGAAAACTCAAATATGTAAATAACGAAATCCCCAACTCTCTCCGTGGGTCCTCGAGTTGCTTAGGATTTTCTAGGATCAAAACCAAAAGCAAAATAAAATATGATATGCATGATGATCTAATGTATAACATTCCAAATTGAAAATTTGGGATGTTACAATGTAGCCCCCAAGTGCCGGGTTGTCATGCTTGCAGCAACCTGGGACTTGTAATTGACCGATGCCCATAAAACTTGAATTGTTGACAGGAGCAATTGGTAGCCCCCAAGGGCCGGCTCATTATGATATGATGAGTCGGGTCTTCAATAAGGCCAAAAAATGACTTTGCATTAGCCCCCAAGTGTCATGGTGCATGCTTGCAGCGACATGAGACTTGCATATTTGATATAATCTCAACTTGAATAGTGTAGCCCCCAAGTGCCGGGTCGTAAGCCTGCAGCGACTCGGGACTATTCCTTCCATTGCAAAATAAATCATATTCATCGACAAAATAATATCCATTGCGCTAAAGCGACTTTGAAAACCTCAATCATAATATTAATAACCATAAAAATCCAGCCATGTTGGCTATTCAAAATAATATAATCCGGTATGAAAATCTTATTCATCCAATATCATAATGAAATTCAGCCAAGTTTGGCTATTTGAATAATATAACCCAATCATTTATAAGCGCATGATTCCAATGGCGCAATCCAAATATATACTGGTGACTTATAGTCCGAAGCCAGGCCGGTTTAATAAACACCGGATAATTTCTCATCATATACTAGCGACTTATCGTTTTAAAGCCATGCCGGTTTAATAAACACCGGATAATTTATCATCATACTGGCGACTTATAGTCAAAAGCCGGGTCAGGTTAGCAAACGCCGGTGATTTATAATCATGCTTTATTCAACCTATTTCTGCATACAACAAGTTTAAAGTGTCCGGGCGGTTTACCATCGGACAGGTCATAATGCCCAACATATAACCCAGGTTTATAACCAAGGCTGCACTTAAAAATAATCAAATATGAAATATATCATACCTGTGACATTGAATCACATCGTTGGTTTACCAACTTTTTGTAGTAAGAGTGATAACCCCAATCTTTGAGTAATGATAACTCCTTTCATATTGTACCGGTTTATGATAAAACCGTACCGGGTTTGTGATAAACCCCAGATTAACCATATATAATACTGGTGACTTGTAGTCAAACCAGACCGGGCTGATAGTCTCCGGATTATAACTTGATCATGTACTGACAACTTGTAGTTGAAAGCCGAGCCGGGTTGATAAACACCGGTTTACTCCATAATAGGATGGTAACAGAAAATCAAACTGGGCAGATAGCCTCCGGATTAAGATTTGACCGTGTTCCGTCAATTTGTAATTTGACAGTCGAACCGGTTTAAGAATTGTCAGTTTAAAACGCAACAAAAATAAAAGAAACAGTTATCAAGGAAAATATAGAAGCAAAGGCAATGATAAAACCATTTGCAAAAAGAGGCGTATTGAGCCGATCAGATGGTGTTACCATGGTCGGAGAAGACCAAGCTCCCCAATGGTGTAGCTATGGTTCAAGTTAGCCAGGTCCCCAAATGAAACCGTGGCATTATGCCAATCAAGAGGCATGGCAATGGTTCGGGTTCGACCAAGCCCCCAAGTGATTCTATGGCCTTAGGCCGATCAAGAGGCGTGACTGGTTCAGACTTGACCATGTCCCCAAGTGATCTGGTGGCTTTCGCCTATCAAAAGGTGTTGCATCGGTTCGGACACGACCAAGCCCCCAAGTGATGTTTATAAAATTTTCAAGGGGTAAACCGGAGGCCGCTTTAAGACAGAACAACTCAGTGTAACCACGCATGATGTAAAAGAACAGAGACCCCGCTTTATGAAGCAGACGTCCCCATGTGATCAATAATATGTCAGGCCAGTAAGGCGGGATACCCATGTTTGAACCGCGCATCGTGGCAGCAGGTCCTCTTTGGCAATTTTTAACTTTTTGCAAGATATAAATTCTCTTTGAACCGGGATCTTGAACCGGATATTGAGAGCTTCAAAGCTTTGTGGGAGACATCTTTCCCTTGAACCGCATTTTAAACCGGAATCTTCATTTTTAGCCGGAAATTTTCTGACGGCCTTTAAACTCGAACTTGCGAGAAGTTAATTCCTTTTTGAACTGGAAATTCTTAAACCGGATTTGAGAGCTTCAGAGCTTTGTCAGAGAACAAATTTCCCTTGTACCAGATTGTAAACCGGAATCCTTTTCTGATGACCCGAAACTTCTTCATTGAGCCGGGATTTTGTAACTGTCATATACTTTCTAATCCGGAAATCTTCTGACAGCACGATGTGAATCTGGGACCGGGTTATCTTTCCCTCCAACATATTGGGGTTCTTGACTTCACTGAAAACCGGCAACGTTTGCTAAGTCATATCATTGTAGCCCCCAAGTCTCAAGGTGACTCGAGGAGTTGGCTTGAGATTCTCCATATTTGACCGTGATATAAACCGGCATAACTTGTATATCATTGGTGTTGATAGCACGATGTGAATCCACAGAAGGTTGAGGTGACTTCGGCGGGTTGTAAATGATCCCGTATGAGCCGTGTCAGCAACTCGGCCAATGGTTCCTTCCAACTGGTGATTTGAAGTTAACCAAACTGTAGTGGCGGCGATTTGTGCGCCTGCCCATTGAACCACCTAGTGCAGACGGCGGTTGATAGTATATGATGATTTGCCTCCATTTTGTTGAAATAAAAACCGGGCTACCCAAGCTGTGACTTGCTCATACTCAATAAACAGCTCATGCAGACAGGTGCGGCCCGGTATGTTGATGTAGACCAGGCCGCGAGAGATGGACGACAAGGACGACCGCAACATCAGAGGTAGCTCGGACAGATGAGTCGGCCACGGCATTGTAAACCAGCGTGGACGGGCGAATTAGCCACGTCATATTGATGTAAACCGGTCTGCAGAATGGCGGTTTGCACATATATTCACCGAGCTTGATGGCATGGTAAGATACTAGCGCATTCATAATGGTTGCGCGAGTTTATACATCCATGACACAGCCATAGCTTTTGCAATGAACAATTGTCCTACATAAACAATATTGTAGACCAAGGCAAAGGTAAACTGTTCTTTGACAAAAATAATATGTGCTAATAAAATATATTTTAGATGGATATCACCTGATGTGCTAGGCCGGAAATTATCCGTCATCGAGTTGATGATCACCACAGTGATGCTAAAATTAATCACGGCCGAGTTAACCGTAGGAGTAGACAGATGAGTCGGCCCGGCGTTGTAAGCCGGTGCGGCCGAGCAAGTTGTCCTCCACGTTGTAAGCCGGCGTGGACGCATAAACCGGTGGCCATGGCGGACGGGCGAGTCGTCCGTGGTGTTGTAAGGTGGTGCAGACGGGCGAGTCAGCCGGTACGTTGACGTAAACCAGACCGCGACACCCTGTTCGTGAAGCCGCATGATACAGCCGAACGTGCATCCGTGGTATAACTCCACCCCTTTTTCTTTTAATAGTTGCCCTGCGTAAAAATATTACAGGCCAGAGTAATTGTTGTCGGATGAATTAACATGTACTGATAAAATACATAGAAACGATAGCACCTGGTATTTTTTGCCGGATGCTGGCGCCGGATAATGCATAGTGCTGCTTTTGTTTTGACAAAAGAGTTGATTAGTTCTGTGTCTTGTAATGCCTGAGGTCTCCACATAACCTGGCCGGCATTTTTTTGAACCGGAATTTCTGGACCGGAGTTTTTTGATAATCCGGCCGAAACTTTTGATAATCCGAAACTTTTGAACCGGAACCTCTTGATAATCCAACCAGGAATTTTTGATAATCCGGAACCTTTTGAGCTGGAACCTCTGCATAACCCGGCCGAAACTTTTGATAATCCGGAACCTTTGAACCGGAACCTCTTGATAATCCAACCGGAATTTTTGATAATCCGGAATCTTTCGAGCTGGAACCTCTTGATAATCCGGCCGGAACTTTTTGCTAATCCGGAAGTATTTGATAATTTGGAACTTTTCTATAGCCGAAGTCGGAACTCTTTGACGACTCGGACAGAACCTTTCGGCGATGCGGCTGGAACCCTTCGGCGATTCGGACTGAACTTTTCGTCGAGGCGATCGGAACTTTTTGATGATTCAGACATAACCTTTCATCGAGACGGTCGGAACTTTTCAATGATCCGGCCGGAAATTTCCGATGAACCGGCGGAACGTTTCGATGAGCCTGACGGAACTTTTTCGGCGAGCCTGCTGGAACTCTCCGACAAACCGACCGGAACTTTTTCATTGAGCCGGACGGAGCTTTTTGATCCCTGAGATAGCGCCCTCCAAGAACTCGACACCACCGTGCGCAGGCCCCACGGTGGGCGCCAACTGTCGTGTATTTGTCACGGCAGATGTCCTTAGTGTCAGGACTTAGTCGCGAGGCCAACGCATCTATGTGGTAGCTTGAGAGGGGTTGAGTGGGATGAGAGACGCAGGGCGGATCAACACGCAAGACAAGGATTTAGACAGCTTCGGACCCCGGGAAACATCATCCGGTAACAACCCTACATGTTGTTTGAGGCTAGGTCTCATTATCATCACGAGGGAGTCGCCGTAAACCGGCTCTCCTCTTTGTGTCTAGCCCTAAGATTGTTTCTTCTTGCTTGTAGCTTCCGCCTCTTTGGGGAGCCCTGCCCCTCCTTATATATGTTGAAGGGGCGGTTTACATGTGGAGTCCTATTAGGATTAGGACTAGTGTATCTCTAATACAAACCGGATACAAGTCTTGATCTTAACTCCTTGTACGGTAAATATTCCTCATGCCTTTCCTATTAAACCGGCCCACCATAATATGAACCGGCCTTCATGAACCGGCCGTTGGGCCACCGGGTATTGTCGCTCCTCTGACCCACCTGCCGGATTACTAATGGACCGTAAACCGCCAGGTCCAAACGGGTCACCAGTGAATCGTCATGTCTTAGTCGGGTCTCAAGTAAACCGCCAAGTCCGGCCGGATTATACTTCCGGCCGGTTTACGCCGTGGGGTATATCCCCGACAAGACCCGTTGACTAAGCATCTTCCACGAGCAAAACATGATCAGCACCAAGGCTCCATGGGTGTTAGAATCATTAATGTGTAATCTAGATTATTGACTCTAGTGCAAGTGGAAGACTGAAGGAAATATGCCCTAGAGGCAATAATAAAGTTATTATTTATTTCCTTATATCATGATAAATGTTATTATTCATGCTAGAATTGTATTAACCGGAAACATAATACATGTGTGAATACATAGACAAACAGATTGTCACTAGTATGTCTCTACTTGACTAGCTCGTTGATCAAAGATGGTTATGTTTCCTAACCATATACATGAGTTGTCATTTGATTAACGGGGTCACATCATTAGGAGAATGATGTGATTGACTTGACCCATTCCGTTAGCTTAGCACACGATCGTTTAGTATTCTGCTATTGCTTTCTTCATGACTTATACATGTTCCTATAACTATGAGATTATGCAACTCCTGTTTACCGGAGGAACACTTTGTGTGCTACCAAACGTCACAACGTAACTGGGTGATTATAAAGGTGCTTTACAGGTGTCTCCGAAGGTACTTGTTGGGTTGGCATATTTCGAGATTAGGATTTGTCACTGCGATTGTCAAAGAGGTATCTCTGGGCCCTCTCAGTAATGCACATCACTTAAGCCTTGCAAGCATTGCAAGTAATGAGTTAGTTGCGGGATGATGTATTATGGAACGAGTAAATAGAGTTGTCGGTAACGAGATTGAACTGGGTATAGAGATACCGACGATCGAATCTCGGGCAAGTAACATACCGATGACAAAGGGAACAACGTATGTTGTTATGCAGTTTGACCGATAAAAGATCTTCGTAGAATATGTGGGAGTCAATATGAACATCCAGGTTCCGCTATTGGTTATTGACCGGAGACGTGTCTCGGTCATGTCTACATAGTTCTCGAACCCGTAGGGTCTGCACGCTTAAAGTTCTGTGACGATCAGTATTATGAGTTTTTATGTTTTTATGTACCGAAGGTTGTTCGGAGTCCCGGATGTGATCCCGGACATGACGAGGAGTCTCGAAATGGTCGAGACATGCAAATTGATATATTGGAAGCCTATGTTTGGATATCGGAAGTGTTCCGGGTAAAATCGGGATTTTACTGGAGTACCAGGAGGTTACCGGAACACCCCGGGGGCTTAATGGGCCTACATGGGCCTTAGTAGAAATAGAGGGCAGCAAGGGGAGTGTGGGGCGCGCCACCCCAAGTCCCAAACCGAATTAGTTTAGGGCAAGGGGGGCCGGGGAGTAGGACTCCTCCTGGCGCGCCTCCTCCCTGGCCGGCTTCACCCCCCCTTTGCTCCTTTATATACGGGGGCAGGGGGCACCCCATAAACACAACAATTGATCATTTGATCTTTTAGCCGTGTGCGGTGCCCCCTTCCACCATAGTCCACCTCGATATTACTATAACGGTGCTTAGGCGAAGCCCTGCGTCAGTAGAACATCAACATCGTCACCACACCGTCGTGCTGACGAAAATCTCCCTCAACACTCGGCTGGATCGGAGTTCGAGGGACGTCATCGGGCTGAACGTGTGCTGAACTCGGAGGTGCCGTACGTTCGGTACTTGATCGGTTGGATCGTGAAGACGTATGACTACATCAATCGCGTTGTGCTAACGCTTCCGCTTTCGGTCTACAAGGGTACGTGGACAACACTCTCCCCTCTCGTTGCTATGCATCACCATGATCTTGCTTGTGCGTAGGATTTTTTTTTCAAATTACTACGTTCCCCAACATTATGACAACACGGTTGATGTAGTCGTACGTCTTCGCGATCGACCGATCCTAGTACCGAAAGTACGACACCTCGGTGATCTGCACACGTTCGGCTCGGTTACGTCCCACGAACTCACAATCCAGCAAAGTGTCGAGGGAGAGCTTCGTCAGCACGACGGCGTGATGACGGTGATGATGATGCTACCGGAACAGGGCTTTGCCTAAGCATCGCTATAATATGACCGAGGTGGATTATGATGGAGGGGTCACCGCACACGGCTAAGGGATCAATGATCAACTTGTGTGTCTTTGGGATGCCCCTGGCCACGTATATAAAGGATGGAGGGAGGAGAAGGCCGGCCCTCATAGGGCGCGCCCAAAGTGTGGAGTCCTACTAGGACTCCCTAGTCCTAGTAGGATTCCACCTCCCACATGGAATAGGAAAAAGGGAAGGGAGAAAGAGAAGGAAGGAAGGGGACGCACCCTTTCCCTAGTCCAATTCGGACCAGTCCATGGGAAAGGGGTGCGAGCACCCTTGAGGCCTTTCTCTCCTTTCCTGTATGGCCAATACGAATTCCCGTAACTCTCCGGTACTCTAAAAAAATACCCGAATCACTCGGAACCTTTTCGATGTTCGAATATAGCATTACAATATATCGATCTTTACGTCTCGACCATTTCGAGACTCCTCGTCATGTCCCCGATCTAATCTGGGACTCCGAACAAACTTCGGTCATCAAATCACATAACTCATAATACCAATCATCACCGAACGTTAAGCGTGCGGACCCTACGGGTTCGAGAACTATGTAGACATGACCGAGACATATCTGGTCAATAACCAATAGCGGAACCTGGATGCTCATATTGGCCCCTACATATTCTACGAAGATCTTTATCGGTCAAACTGCATAACGGTATATGTTGTTCCCTTTGTCATCGGTATGTTACTTTCCTGAGATTCGATCGTCGGTATCTCAATACCTAGCTCAATCTCGTTACCGGCAAGTCTCTTTACTCGTTCCGTAATACATCATCCCACAACTAACTCATTAGTTGCATTGCTTGCAATGCTTATAGTGATGTGCATTATCTAGAGGGCCCAGAAATACCTCTCCGACAATCGGAGTGACAAATCCTAATCTCTATTTATGCCAACTCAACGAGTACCATCGGAGACATTTGTAGAGCACATTTATAATCACCCAGTTATGTTGTGACGTTTGGTAGCACACATAGTGTTCCTCCGGTATTCGGGAGTTGCATAATCTCATAGTCAGAGGAACATGTATAAGTCATGAAGAAAGCAGTAGCAACAAACTAAACGATCATCGTGCGAAGCTAACGGAATGGGTCAAGTCAATCACATCATTCTCTAATGATGTGATCACGTTAATCAAATGACAACTCATGTCTATGGCTAGGAAACTTAACCATCTTTGATTCAACGAGCTAGTCAAGTAGAGGCATACTAGTGACACTCTGTTTGTCTATGTATTCACACATGTACTAAGTTTCCAGTTAATACAATTCTAGCATGAATAATAAATATTTATCATGATATAAGGAAATAAACAATAACTTTATTATTGCCTCTAGGGCATATTTCATTCTTGGCGCTGGTCAGTCGTCCGACGGGATGCACAAGAAGCAGTCCCAATCAATTCCTAAGGCCAACCTTCCTGGCGCCCGCAACCTATTCGAGGAAATCCCAATCCCGATGCCGGCGGCCGACGAGCAATGACTACGACACATTCATCAAGAATGTGATCTTCCAGGGCCATGGCCAAGCCTCCCACCCCGCCGGCCAAGGCCAAGGCTACGATCCCGACAAGACCTAAAGCCAAGACGACCAGGGCCAAGATGGTGCCGACCACTACGGTGTCCATGAAGAAGCGGCCGACAACCATGGAAACTCATGGCATGAACACTATTAGGAAATACCTTATAGGTAGAACCTTAACAGTAGCGTGGGGATATAGGCCAACGCCACTGCTACTTAGCAGTAGCGCTGGTTACCAACCGGCGCTACAGGTAAGTGTATAGCAGTAGCACGGACTTACCAACCATCATTGCTGCTAAACGGTCCCCACCTTACCGACCAGGGCTACCCTTAGTAGTAGCGCGTCCCGCAATTCCCATGATACTGCTAAAATTATAGTGGTAGTGCGGGCCTATGACTCACCTCTACCACTATGTCTGCACTGTGGCAGGTGGACCCCACTTAGCAGCAGCACGGGCCACTGTTCCCGTGCTACTGCTATTGGGCTTAGCATTAGCGCCGGCCCGGGACAAGCGCTATTGCTAATGCAACCTTATCCAACTCCCCACGCCCAGACCTTCTCCCTCCACTCACTCCTCATTGCCTCACTCTGTCTCACTCCCGCCGTCGTCGCCGTCCTACCTCCTCCTTCCTCGGTATGCCGCGACCCTCCTCCCCCACCTCCTCCCATCGCCCTCCTACCTCCTCCTCTGGTCGCGCCCTACTTCCTCCTCCTCCAGCCACTTCCTTCTTCGGCAGCCCTCCTCCCGCCGCCCTCCTCCCTCTCCTCCAACCGTCCTACTCCTTCCTCCTCCTCCATCCTCCTCCTCCTCCTCCTCTCTGCTCCCTCCTCCTCACTCCTCCCTCCTCCCACCTCTCCTATTTGCTATAGAAATGTTAGACATTTTTTTAGATATTATGTTGTTATAGAATTTTAGTAGTTTTGTTATAGAAAGTACTATGAATGTTTAGGTATAGTGTTGTTATAGAAAATGTTAGTAATTTTGTTCTAAAACAATTAGTACTAATTTAGGTATAGAAAGTTTTAAAAGTTTACTAATTTTGTTCATAGGTTTGGATGTAGTTGATGTCTAGTGAATTTTGAGAGAGAGACCTAATGAAATGAAATGGTTTTGCAAAAAAATTGTTATGCTTGGTGTCAAAATTAAACCACTAAAATGCAATGAGCATACCTAGTTTGAAATTTTCTATATAAATGCTCATGTGTGGCACAGGGTATGTCACCGACGAGCCAGTCGACAACGCCCAGAAGACCACTAACGACGCCCGCATCCTCGACAGCCATCGTCTATAGTGAGTAAACATGTATATGTAGTGTTGTGCACTAGTGTTCCTCAAATATGATGGAGATTTAGACATGTGATATGTAGTGTTGTGTACTACTAGTGCAGTCACACATGAATATTTGGAAAATGAAGGATATGTGCTTGCCCAAGTGGCCTATGTTAGCAAGGAACACCTCCGAGTGGCCTATGTTTTGCGGGAATGTTAATTCCTTTCGGTTTCGGCAAATTTCAGGTGTTCAATATGTCCTATTTTAGCAAAGGTCATGCCGAATATTTTTCGTGAATCTTACATTCTTAATAAGTTGGTCCCAATTCTCTCGTCATGCAGCATATCCACCTCAGCCATGTGCCACATAAGCAATTCTCAATCCACATCATGCATTCCATTCGAGCGCTCTCTCAAGCTGTGAACCGGATCCTTTTTTCTCCCTTGTCGGAATAGGAAGTATCTTTCCACATGCATGAGATTAAGGACCAAGGACTGCCATGGAAGCCCATCTGCCCCCGCGCCGCTCCCTCCCCGGGGTGACACGGGCGGCGAACCCCCCAGCCTCTCCTCGCCCCACCCATCCCATTCACCCCTCGCCATCGCCGGTGGCCTCCGGCAGGCAAACCCTGCGTGGAGCCGGCAGCGGCGGGGCTCGTGCTCCTCGTCGGCTGCTTTTTCGATGGGGAGATCTCAGACGGCTGGTGACTGTCAGGAGCTTGTCTTCACACCGGCGTCCTCGATCGTGGCAACGGTGGTCGCTGGCGCGCAGCGCGGTGTCGCCATGATGGGAGCTCCGTCGTGGGCGTGCGGTCGCGGTCTTGGCCACCCGTGCTGGCCCAATCTGGGTCCTCACGGGCCGTGGCTGGCGCAGATGGTGGGGGCAAGATTCGGGCTCGGACGGCGTGCCGTTCACCGGATCTGGTATGGCGCGGTGTTGCGGCTCAGCACGCAGGCTGGTGGTGGCACCGGCTGTAGGTATCGTGGTGGTGCCATGGCCGGTCAGGCAGCGGCAGCGGCCACGATGATGGACGATCGATGCACAAGACGCTTGATGGAGGCCATTGGAACAGATCTGGGTGAAGACCTGCTCGCGGCTGCTGCCGAGGCCGGCGATGGCGGCACTATTCGGTGTCGTTCCCTTGTTGAAGGCATCGCTGTTGACAAGTTTTAGGCCACTATCTGCTACCTCCGGGGGAAACCCTATATCAGTAGATCGGATGATAGCGACATTATTGCGTCGTTTCCCTCTTGTGGCGTAATTCTTGGAGGTGTACACGGGCTCGAGAGACCAGTGGATGGAATAATTGGTGGATCGGTGTTTCATCCCGCACATTAATGGTGGCGTTTCTCGGCGGCGTGGCGCAGTGGAGGCTCGGCGCCCGATGTGTGGCGAGGGACTCGCGCAGGAGGGTGACGTTATCATGCGTTGTGGTGGCGTCGATGGCAGAGAGGCCAGGCAAGGTGGTGCAGCAGTACAACATTGAAGATGGATTGATGGCAGGAGGCTGCGGCGGCCTCATACCCGTCAGACATCCTGGTTGAGGAGTGCGCCGGACTGGTACATGCCCCATACTTGGCATGCATCCTGGATGGGACCTCAGGTCTTACATGTTTAGGTTTGGCTGTGATATCTGTTTGGTATTAGGCCTAGACTATCAGCACCCCTTTATCAATTGGATAGGAGTAGCGACAGTTGTTGCTTAGACGGTGGTGTTAGTGTTACTGTTGTATGATTTTATAAGGTCTTGTGAGCATAATTAATAAAGTGGCCATATGCATCGCCCAGATGCAGAGGCCGGGGGTCCTCCTCCTTTTTTTAAAAAAAAAAGCACCGCCATGGAAGGCCACTACGCCCACTATCAATGCTATAATTTTAATTCCAAACGTTACATGTGTTTAGTGGAGTCTTTTCTTCTTCAACTGCAAGCATGTCGCCAGTGCTTATTCGCATGCAGAGCTCCATTCCATGTCGTCATCCTCGCCACTGTAGACCAATGTGGAGCTCGTGGTTGCCTCTGTTCTTCCCAGTTGCAACCAAGCACCGCGACGGTTTATCTAGTGAGCCGCTGACCCTCACACACTTTTCTTTTTGTGTTCTGCACTCCTTGCTATCGTCCTGCTGAGGTCCTGCCGACGTCGAGCACTGGCTCGAGCAAGTAGTGCAAGAACCTGCCGCAGCGCAGTGGAGAGGAAAAATATGGGTACGCCTCTGTTCTCCCGGAGTATCTGGCACGAGCTAGAGAGCAAGTCACAGATGGTGAGGTGGTCGACGCTGGGCTCCGCCTCCGCACCGCCGCTGAAGCGCACGAGGAGGCCGCCGTCAGTGCGACGCAAGTGATATGACACGGTCGTCGGAGAGGCCAGCGGCACGCAGGACAAAGGAGCCTAGCAGGGGACGGCCAGGGTCGATGGCCTACTGCGGCTCTTCAATGAAGCTGGAACCGGCAGACCTTCCACTGTTTCGCGTGTGGTACTTTGTTGCTTGTCCTAGCATGCACACGTATGCATGATTAGTTCTTTGCTAATTACCCTCCGTACTTTTTCAATGGACATTATCTAAGATATGCATGCATATCATATATACTACATTAGCTACAAACCTAAACACTCCCTCTGTTCTTAAATATAAGTCTTTTCACAGATTCCAATAAGAGACTACATAAGGAGCAAAATGAGTGAATTTACACTCTAAAATATGTATATATACATCCGTATGTGGTCCATAATGAAAACTATAGAAAGACTTATATTTAGTAACGGAGAAAAAAATGTGAATTCTGGCCTCCTCTAACCAACATTACATGGTCAAGATTTCTCCTCGACTGTTTATTTCCATTTTCTTATACTGAACTATCTTTCTTGCTCACAAAAACAAACTTCTTTTCTACTATTTATTTATGGGCTATTACAATTATTGAATATTTGAACCCCCTTGATTTTGTTGAATTTAACTTTAACCTTTGCGAGCTAGAACTTTCCCGCATAACGCGCGCGGTATCATCTAGTTTCGGCATGACTTGTGCTAGAAAGTAGGAAATATCGATTGCCTGTGATTTACCGGAACAGGAATTAATCAACATTCCGTCATAACATTGGCCATTTTTATGTCTTTGCTCCATATATGTAACGGGTTGACTTTCTATCTGTCGATGCTATTTGAGTGTCCACCATATACTGTCGAAATATCGGAGAGGAAGAATCCTGACTGTTGTCGTGGGTGTGGCTTCCTCTTCCTTTTGCTCGTGATATACTTTGGTAATGGACGAGAGAAGGAGGGGAAGCGACCATAGCCGACGGTCGAAATAACCGTGAGGGAGTGTCCATCATATACTGTCGAAATATAAAAGATGAAGAATCCCGAGTGTTGTTGGGGGTCGCTTCTTCTTCGTTCCCGTGTGGTAGACATTTTGGGGTAATGCACTCGGGAATGAAGGGGGGGAGCAACCATCACCGTTGGTCGAATATATCAGAAATGGAGTGCCTACCATATACACCACGTGAGATGAGAGTTTTCAATGAAAGGCTCGACGGATCGAAAGTCAACCCATGACGAGTAATAATGATCTTTATGTTGAGTTCCTGTTATTTGCCGTCGATCTTTAATCTTTTTCTTATGAACACAGGAAATGTGTGAGGACGATATGATTCCTGAGTGCAAATACTGCGAAGACAACCGGGGTATGTGCGAGAGGATGCCTTATCTGCAAAACGGTAGGTACTTCACCATCATGCTGAAGGAGACTTTCGACGTTTTTACGGTACATAACGACGACAAGTATTTTTCCTTAATTATGCATGACTTGTGAATTTTGGCTTCAACGTGTAATTTTCCATTTTTTTGAATTGAAATAGTTCATCTCATGTCATGCAAGACGGTATGTCTTGAAAAAGCTCGGTTTTGAAGATAGGGAGAGAATAGAGACGAAGAGTGCTCACCTTAGGACGAAGCATGGCTTCACTTGTTTGGTTAAGCTATTTAATGCACCAAATTGCTCGCATTTTGGTTGCTCAACTTGGAGAGGATTTTGCATGGCCTATGAATTTAAGGAGGATATGAAAATTAGCTACGATCTTTGGCCTGAAGATGAAATTGATGATAATATCGACACTTGGTTGGATGTTGAGACGCTTCCAGTTCTACCTCTTTGTGAGTTTGTCAAATAAATTTGTTAAGTAATTTATATTGTTTATATAAAAATCATTGACAACTTATTTCTATTGACAACTTATTTCCATTCTTCAAAATATGTATGGAAGATAGTAGACAGAACCTAGTACACTGATGGCTCTAAACTAAGTTATGAGAAGAAAGACCATCTTATATCATTTATTATTAATGTTGAGAATTTCAATATCAATTATGAAACTCCTCCACATTATGGTCAATACGTGCCACTAGTGCATGTGTTGAACTACGATAACATCCATGGAGATGACATGGTAGGATTTTTTTACTATTACGACATCAGTGCATCTTTTGCATACATTCTTCTAAAGCTAAACTGCATTGCTAACTACGTTATTATTATGTTCTTCAACAGAAAATCCCGAAGGATTGTGTCCCTCATATGATGTCTACGAAAGGCCGCATTGATGTTATTAGCTTATGGGCTAGTCCACCTAGGGTTCACCGCTGTTCATACAAGATTTCTCAAACCGATGAAGACATCACAATCAAAGAATGGAAAAATGTTATGAATAATCATAGGGACACTAGTAGAAAATAGAGCTTTGGTTCTGGCCGGATTAGAGAATTAGTCTTGGTCTTGTTATGAACCGGGACTAATGTGAGCGTCAGTCTCGGTTCGAGCGGCTAGGACGCCGGTCGGGCCTCGTCAGCCGTCGGTCCCGGTTGGAATGGGACCTTTAGTCCTGGTTCCAGACACCAACTGGGACTAAAGGGGCCCTTTTGTCGGTTCTAGACACCAACCAGGACTAAAAAATGTCTATATATATACGCCCTTGCCCGCCCTTTCCTCTGTGTTTTGGCCGTAGAAGGTGGGAGGTGTGTGTGCTTCTCTGTTCTCACTTCCTATGCACATGAGGTGTTCGATGAAATCCTGAGCCAAAATTAAGCTTTCTCCTATGTTCTTCCTCCAAGCTCGACCTCCAAGCTTCATTTTCCCCAAGATTTGTCTACATTTTGCGGTGCACCAACTATCCAAGTGTTCTAAAAGGTTAGCAACTTCATCCTTTCATCTCTCACTGCTAGTTTAGCTCATTTCAAATACTCTAGAAGTAGAGTAGCTTGTGGGTTTTAGTGGAGGAGCGTATATGGGAGTTTATTTGAGTTAGATGCACAATTAGAGCTCAAATTAACTTCTTAGTTTGCACATGTTTAGGGTGTCGTTCCGTCCCTATCCCCGTCCTCACCGCCATCTATCGCCCGCACCAATCTGGTCGGCGGCACCACCGTGGTGAGCCTCTTGTTCTTATCTTTTTTAAAAAAAATTGTTACTTGTATGATTTAGATAACTACTTGTATAATTTTCTTATTTGTATTATTGTTTGTTATTATATAGTTCCATGGTTTTGGTATCCGCCCCCGTCGGCTCTCGTCCGACCTATCATTCGGATGTGGTATATTACCTTTGATAACTATTTGTTTCATTTAGTGTTTATGACAATTATGCCGACCAACTTGACATGGATGTATTTATCTACGAGGTATGTGAACAGGAAATTCCAACCGACTCTCTTGTCGAGATGTTAAATTTAATTGAAAAAGAAAACAATTATTTGAAATAAAAAATGAAAAGAATTGAAGAAGAGAAGATGAAATTGGAGCTGCATGTTGCCGATGTCATCGATCTACAAAAGATCCAGATGGATGCAATGCGTTTGAAGATTAGAAAGATTAGAAAATATGCCATTGATAAATAGGCTTGGTATCAGTATGCTATTGGATCAATTGTTATCTTAGTTGTGATTTTGATCACATTAGTTGTTGCATTTAAATGTTTTACATACTTGTATGTTGTTTTATGAGAACTATGTATGAACTTGATGTATTTATTTTTGCAGTAATAAAATTTGATCACTATTGTACTTTGGTTTTAATGTGATGATGAATTTGTATTAATTTGGTCATTTCTCTATTCATGATGCTCTGTAATGGTTTTTGATATAATTAGTTATATAATGCGGATGAACCGGCAATGGATGTTCGGTGACTGACGCACCTCCGACTACATTACAGGCCTGCATAATTTTATCGATGTAGCTGAGGCAAACAATGTGAATTGTTTTATGTATTGTCCATGTACTATCTGTGAGAATACAAAGGATTACTCTTACTCAAAACCCCTTCACTTCCAGCTACTTAAGAAGGGTTTCATGCCCCACTATAATTGTTGGACCAAGCACGGAGAAAGAGGGGTTATGATGGAAGATAATGAAGAAGAAGAGGATGATGAATACTATCCAATGTTCCCTGAATACAGTGATACTGCAATGGGAGAAGCTGAAGATCAAGAGGCACTAGATGTGCCCGCTGATAATCTTCGCCGGGTCATTGTTGATGCACAAAGAGAATGCAAAAGTGAAAGGGCGAAGTTGAAGTTCGATCACATGTTAGAGGATCACAAAAAAGGGGTACCCAAATTGTGAAGATGGCAACACAAGTCTCGGTACCACACTGGAATTTATGCAATGGAAGGCAGAGAATGGTTTATCTGACAAGGGATTTGAGAAGCTACCGAAAATAATTAAGAAGAAGCTTCCAAAGGATAATGAATTGCCTGACAGTACGTATGAAGCAAAGAAGGTTCTCTGCCCTTTAGGATTAGAGGTGCAGAAGATACATGCATGCCCCAATCACCGCATCCTCTACTGCGGTGAGGAGTACGAGAATTTGAATGCATGCCCGGTATGCGGTGCATTGCGGTATAAGATCAGATGAGATGACCCTGGTGATTATGTGGGCGAGCGCCCCAGGAAGAGAGTTCATGCCAAGGTGATGTGGTATGCTCCTATAATACCACAGTTCAAACGTCTGTTCAAAAACAAAGAGCATGCCAAGTTGCTGTGATGGCACAAAGAAGACCGTAAGAAAGACGAGATGTTGAGAGTACCCTCTGATGGGTTGCGGTGGAGAAAATCGAGAAAGTGGTCGGAGTTTGCAGGTGACGCAAGGAACTTATGGTTTGGTATAAGTGCGGATGACATTAATCCTTTTGGGGAGCAGAGCAGCAATCATAGCACATGGCATGTGACTCTACGTATCTATAATCTCCCTCCTTGGTTGTGCATGAAGTGGAAGTTCATTATGATGCCAGTGCTAATCCAAGGCCCTAAGCAACCCGGCAACGACATTGATGTGTACCTAAGGCCATTAGTTGATGAACTTTTATAGTTGCGGAATATAAAAGGTGTACATCTGTGGTATGAGCACAAATAGGAGGAATTTGACCTACAAGCGTTGCTGTTTGTAACCATCAATGATTGGCCTGCTCTTAGTAACCTGTTGGCAAAGACAAACAAGGGATACAACGCATGCACGTAGTGTTTAGATGAGACTGAAATTATATACTTGGACAAATGTAATAAGAATGTGTACCTGGGACATCACCGATTTCTTCTGACCAAGTATGCTTTAAGAAAGAAAGGCAAGCATTTCAAAGGTGAGGTAGATAACCGGAAGAAACATGTCCCCCGTACTGGTGATGATATATTTGATATGGTCAAGGATTTAAAAGAAATCTTTCGAAAGGGTCCTGGAAGACAATCTGTTTCGAATGACACTGTCACACACGCACCCATGTGGAAGAAGAAATCTATATTTTTGACATACCCTATTGGAAAGTCCTAGAGGTCCACTCTGGAATCGACGTGATGCACATGATGAAGAATGTTTGCGTGACCTACTAGGCTTCTTGGGCGTGTATGGGAAGGCAAAAGATACACCGGAGGCACGGGAGGACCAGAAACGTATGAATGAAAAAGATGGCATGCATTAAAAGTAGTATCAAGCTCCTGCCAGCTACGCTCTTACGAAAGCAGAGAAGGAAACCTTTTTTGAATGCCTGCTCCGTGTCAGGGTCCTGTCTGGCTTCTCGTCAAATATAAAGGGAATAATAAATATGGTAGAGAAAAAAATTCCAAAACCTAAAGTGTCATGACTGCCATGTGATTATTACGCAATTGCTTCCGCTTGCATTGAGGGGGCGTCTACTAGACAATGTTCTATTAGCCATTATGAAGGTATGTGCATTCCTCAATGCAATTTCTCAGAAGGTAACCGATCCAGAAATCCTACCAAGGTTACATAATGATTTTGTCCAATGTCTTGTCAGATTCGAGTTGGTGTTCCCACGATCCTTGTTCAATATTATGACGCACGTCCTAGTTCACTTAGTCGACGAGATTGCCATTATGGTTCCAGTATTTGTACACAATATGTTCTCCTTCGAGAGGTTCATGGCAGTCTTAAAGAAATATGTTCATGGCCGTGCTAGGCCAGAAGGAAGCATCTCCAAGGACCATGAAACAAAGGAGGATATTGAGTTCTGTATTGACATTATTCCTGACCTTAAGCCGATTGGTGTTCCTCAATCGCGGCATGAAGGGAGACTGAGTGGAAAAGGCATGCTAGCACTGAACGCAATAATATGAAGGGACGGACATTCTTGGGCGCAAGCACACTACATAGTTCTAAATTTTTTCCTTGGTGGCCCTGTATATCAATGAACATAAAAATATTGTATGCTCCCAACACCCGGGGCAGTCTAATGACTGGATTACATGTGCACACATGTGGACTTTCGGCGGTTGGTTGCAAACACATCTCATGGATAACACCACTATTGGAGATGAGTTGTTGTCGAAGACACCATCTTCGACTGTATTGTCTTTCCAAGGGTTCGAGATAAATGGGAATACATTTTACACCCCCAAGATAAAAATAGCACCAACTGATACATCCATTTTTCATCATGCTTTTCTATCAATATTTATTGCATTATGGACTGTTATTACACATTATGTCACAATACTTATGGCTTTTCTCTCTTATTTTATAAGGTTTGCATGAAGAGGGAGAATGCCGGCAGCTAGAATTCTGGGTTGGAAAAGGAGCAAATATTAGAGACCTATTCTGCACAACTCCAAAAGTCCTGAAACTCCACGGAAGTCAGTTTTGGAATATAATAAAAATAATGGGTGAAGAAAGCACCAGAGGGGGCCACCCATCGTCCATGAGGGTGGGGGCGCGCCCTACCCCCTGGGTGCACCCCCTGTCTCGTGGGCCCCCTGGCAGGCATCCGGTGCCCATCTTTGGCTATATGAAGTCTTTTGCCCTGGAAAAAATCATAAGCAATCTTTCGGGACGAAACACCGCCGCCACGAGGCGGAACCTTGGCGGAACCAATCTAGGGCTTCGGCGGAGCTGTTCTACCGGGAAAACATCCCTCCGGGAGGGGGAAATCATCACCATCATCATCATCACCATCGATCCTCTCATCGGGAGGGGGTCAATCTCCATCAACATATTCACCAGCACCATCTCCTCTTGAACCCTAGTTCATGTCTTGTATCCAATCTTTGTCCCAAAACATTAGATTGGTACATGTGGGTTGCTAGTAGTGTTGATTACTCCTTGTAGTTGATGCTAGTTGGTTTATTTGTTGGAAGATCATATGTTCAGATCCTTTATGCATATTAATACCCCTCTGATAATGAACATGAATATGATTTGTGAGTAGTTACATTTGTTCCTGAGGACATGGGAGAAGTCTTGCTATAACTAGTCATGTGAATTTGGTATTCGTTCGATATTTTAATGAGATGTATGTTGTCTCTCCTCTAGTGGTGTCATGTAAACGTCGACTACATGACACTTCACCATTATTTGGGCCTAGGGGAAGGCATTGGGAAGTAATAAGTAGATGATGGGTTGCTAGAGTGACAGAAGCTTAAACCCTAGTTTATGAGTTGCTTCGTAAGGGGCTGATTTGGATCCATATGTTTCATGCTATGGTTAGGTTTACCTTAATACTTCTTTCGTAGTTGCGGATGCTTGCAAGAGGGGTTAATCATAAGTGGGATGCTTGTCCAAGTAAGGGCAGTACGCAAGCACCAGTCCACCCACATATCAAATTATCAAAGTACCGAACGCGAATCATGTGAGCGTGATGAAAACTAGTTTGACGATAATTCCCATGTGTCCTCGGGAGCGCTTTCCTTTATATAAGAGTTTGTCATGTTATTTCTGTTAAAATAGGATATCATTGCTATCATGGCTTATGTGATATAGGTGCTAGTGCGAGTGCAATACCTCATTCTTTATTTGAAGAAATTATGCATGATATTGCACCTGGTGAGTTAGAAGGTACTGATGTTACAATTAAGCTTGCCAATAGAGATACTATTTCACCGGTTGGGATTGTTAGAGATGTTGAAGTCTTCTATGGGAAAGACAAATATCCTGCTGATTTTCTTACTCTTCGTTCCCCACAGGATGACTTTTGTCCCAATATATTTGGTAGACCCTTCTTGAATACTGTTAGTGCTAAGATAGACTGCAAAAAGGATATTGTTTCTGTTGATTTAGGGGATATGTCTCATGATTTTAATTTTGCTAAATTTCGTAGACAACCCCATGATAAATAATTGCCTAGTAAAGATGAAATTATTGGTCTTGCTTCTATTGCGTGCCTCCTAATGATCCTTTAGAACAATATTTGCTAGACCATGAAAATGATATGTTTATGAATGAAAGAAGGGAAATACATGAAGTATTCTTTAAACAGGGACCTATTTTGAAACACAACTTGCCTGTTGAAATTCTAGGGGATCCTCCTCTACCAAAGGGTGATCCCGTGTATGAGCTTAAACCATTGCCTGATACTCTTAAATATGCTTATCTTGATGAAAAGAAGATATATCCTGTTATTATTAGTGCTAACCTTTCAGAGCAAGAAGAAGAGAAACTATTGAAAACTCTGAAGAAGCACCGTGCTGCTATTGGATATACTTTTGGTGACCTTAAGGGCATTAGTCCCACGCTATGCCAGCACAAAATAAAATTGGAGAAAGATGCTAAACCGGTTGTTGATCACCTACGACGGTTAAATCCTAAGATGAAAGAAGTGGTAAGAAAAGAAATACTAAAGCTTCTGGAGGCAGGTATAATTTGTCCCATTGCTGATAGTCAGTGGGTAAGTCCTGTCCATTGTGTCCCTAAGAAGGGAGGTATTACTGTTGTTCCTAATGATAAAGATGAATTGATGCCACAAAGAATTGTTACAGGTTATAGAATGGTAATTGATTTCCGCAAATTAAATAAAGCTATTAAAAAGGATCATTACCCTTTATATTTTATTGACCAAATGCTAGAAAGATTATCCAAACATATATATTTTTGCTTTCTAGACAGTTATTCTGATTTTCTCAAATACCTGTCTCAAAAGAGGATCAAGAGAAGACCACCTTTACTTGCCCTTTTGTTACCTTTGCTTATAGATGCATGCCTTTTGGTTTATGTAATGCACCTGCTACCTTTCAAAGATGTATGACTGCTATATTCTCTGACTTTTGTGAAAGGATTGTTGAGGTTTTCATGGATGATTTCTCCGTATACGGAACTTCTTTTGATGATTGCTTAAGCAACCTTGATCGAATTTCGCAGAGATGTGAAGAAACTAATCTTGTCTTGAATTGGGAGAAGTGCCACTTGATGGTTAATGAAGGTATTTTCTTGGGGCATAAAATTTCTGAAAGAGGTGTTGAAGTTGATAAAGCTAAAGTTGTTGCTATTGAAAAGATGCCATGTCCAAAGGACATTAAAAGAATAAGAAGTTTCCTTGGTCATGCCGGTTTTTATAGGAGGTTCATTAAAGACTTCTCAAAAATTTCCAGGCCTCTGACTAATCCCTTACAAAAAGATGTTCCTTTTGTCTTTGATGATGATTGTGTAGAAGCATTTGAAATACTTAAGAAAGCCTTGATTCCTGCACCCATTGTTCAAGCTCCTGATTGGAATTTACCATTTGAAATTATGTGTGATGCCAGTGATTATGCTGTAGGTGCTGTTCTAGGACAAAGAGTTGATAAGAAATTAAATGTTACCCAATATGCTAGTAAAACTCTAGACAGTTCCCAGAGAAATTATGCTACCACTGAAAAGGAATTTTTAGTAATTGTGTTTGCTTGTGATAAGTTCAGACCTTATATTGTTGATTCTAAAGTAACTGTTCAGACTGATCATGCCGCTATTAAATATCTCATGGAAAAGAAAGATGCTAAACCTAGACTTATTAGATGGGTTCTCCTACTACAAAATTTGATTTGCATATTATTGATAGAAAGGGAGCTGAGAACCCCGTTGCAGACAACTTGTCTAGGTTAGAGAATGTTCTTTATGACCCACTACCTATTGATGATAGCTTTCCTGATGAACAATTAGCTGTCATAAATGCTTCTCATACTGCTCCATGGTATGCTGACTATGCTAATTACATTTTTGCTAAATTTATACCGCCTAGTTTCACATACCAGCAAAAGAAAAAGTTTTTCTATGATTTAAGACATTACTTCTAGGATGACCCACACCTTTGTAAAGAATGAGTAGATGGTGTTATTAGACGTTGTGTACCCGAGCATGAACAGGAACAGATCTTACGCAAGTGTCACTCCGAGGCTTACGGAGGACACCATGCTGGAGATAGAACTGCACATAAGGTATTGCAATCCGGTTTTTATTGGCGTACTCTATTCAAGGATGCCCGTAAGTTTGTCTTGTCTTGTGATGAATGTCAAAGAATTGGTAACATTAGTAGACATAAAAAAATGCCTATGAATTATTCACTTGTTATTGAACCATTTGATGTTTGGGGCTTTGATTATATGAGACCGTTTCCTGCCTCTAATGGGTATACACATAAGCTATTCTAACTAGTAGTGCTGATCATAAGACCTCTCTTAAGATGCTTAAAGAAGTTATTTTTCCGAGGTTTGGAGTCCCTAGATACTTAATGACTGATGGCGGTTCACATTTTATTCATGGTGCTTTGTTTAAGATGCTTGCTAAGTATGATGTTAATCATAGAATTGCATCTCCATATCACCCACGGTCTTGTGGTCAAGTAGAACTGAGTAATAGAGAGCTTAAATTAATTTTGCAAAAGACTGTTAATAGATCTAGAAAGAATTGGTCAAAGAAACTTGACGATGCATTATGGGCCTATAGAACTGCATATAAAAATCCTATGGGTATATCTCCATATAAAATGGTTTATGGAAAAGCATGTCACTTACCTCTCGAACTAGAACATAAGGCATATTGGGCCATTAAAGAGCTCAACTATGACTTCCAACTTGCCGGTGAGAAGAGATTATTTGACATTAGCTCACTTGATAAATGGAGAACCCAGGCCTATGAGAATGCCAAACTGTTTAAAGAAAAAGTTAAACGATGGCATGGCAAAAGGATACAAAAACGTGAGTTTAATGTATGTGATTATGTATTGTTATACAACCACTAGTAGAAAACAGGGCATTGCTTCGAGGCTGGCCAACCCATTAGTCCCGGTTCAATCAAGAACCGGGACCCATGGGGGCATACGTCCCGGTTCGTGCGCCCATGGGCCCGGCCAGGCCTCGGGACACATTTGTCCTGGTTCATGCATCTGTTCCCATTTGTCCTAGTTCTAGCCACGAACCGGGACCAATGGGCCTCGCTCCTGGCCCAGCACCATTGGTCCCGGTTTGTGCCTAGAACCGAGACAGGAGGGAGGCCTTTAGTCCCGGTTCCAGCCACGAACCGGGACAATTGAGGTGGCTATATATACCCCTCGCCTGCGAGCAGAGCACTCCACACTGCTCTGTTTTTTCTGGCCGGCGAGGGAAGAGTTTTGTGGTCCTCTAGCTCACCTCCTATGCACACGAGGTGTTCGACAAAATGCCCTAGCCACACTAGTTAAGCTTTCTCCTCTCGAAGATCGACCTCCAAGCTCCATTTTCCCCGAGATTTGTCTAGGTTTAGCGGTCCATCACGTCCCATCCTCGTCTTCACCGCCGTCGATCGCCCGCGCCGATCTCGTCGCCTGCACCACCATGGTGAGTCTCTTGTTCTTATCTTCTTCTGAAAGAAAAAAATATTACTTTAGATAGATACTTGTCTAATTTTCTTACTTTTATTATTACTTGTTCTTATATAGTGCGATGGTTTTGATATCTGTTGGGGATATAGCTATCAGTTATGAACCACCCAGGAGGGGCCGGGTCAAGACCCAATGGCAGGTCACAAAGGAAGCCCAGTAAACACTCAAGGCGATAGTTTGTTAAATCTTATAGAAGGCCTAAATGCCTAGAGGCGGCTTAAGTCACAATATTGTAAACCGCCGTATGTAAGGAAAGACTTGTAAAGAAAGGTATGTAAAAGAAGTCACCAAGCCGGACTCAATTTATGAGCCGGCAGGGACTCTGTAGGCCACCAGGCGTTAACCCGTGTATATTAGGGGACGACCCGGTGGCGGCTTAGGGCAAAAAATAGGAGATCGATAACCAAGCCGGTGAACTAGCCTCTTGGTGATCAAAACCCCAACAATATCAACACAACTAGACATAGGCTTTTACCTTCATCGTAAGGGGCCGAACTAGTATAAAATCTCTCGTGTCCTTTGTCCCGATTAACCCCTTTAAGCTTCATAGTTGCGATGGCCCTACGACTAAGTCCTTTGGCTAGGACATCTGCCGTGACAATTCCACGATAGTTGGCGCCCACTGTGGGGCCAGCGCACGGTGGATTCGAGTTCTTGAAGGGAAACTTCGAAGGGCTCAAGGGGTACGTTGTGGGCCGGATGACCAAGAGTCGTCGCGGAAAGCTCAACATCGACGACGAAGGCTGGGGCCCCGAGGCCGGCTCACTTGAGTACGGGTACCGGGTCCCCTTCGGCGGAATTCATGTCTTCATCGGCCGGATCAGCGAGTCGGGTCCTGAGCCGGACGTTCACACCAACCTCATCGAAACGGCTCAGCGCGCGAGGTCCACCCGTGTTCAATCTGTCGTGAAGCATGCCTTTGTGGGCTGCATCCACGGCGGTGAATACTCTGGAGAATTGGTGGATGGCGGTGAGACGGACGTCTGTTCTGATGCCACATCATCGACAGGAGAGACGAACTCTATGTATCAGCTGAAGGATGGCATGCTCGATGGTTGTTCCGATGGCAGCAGTATTCCGAACCCCCTTGAGCCGCCGAATTGGGTCGGAGTGTTCATGGCAGGAACACAGCCAGGGCAGAACTCCATAGTAGCGGCAGCAACAACCACCGGGTCGGTCGCAGCTGGGTCAAGAGACCCCACGCGCCCCCCGGCTCAGATTCTGATGGACCTCATGGATAAACTGACGACCCTGTTGACTGCCGTGGTAGAGCCGGTGAATCAAGCTCCGCATGACGTAGAGGTGGCACACGTACGTGAGGAGATGGTACAAGCTAAAGAAAATTTAGCAGCAGAGGAGGTCAGGATCTGGCAGCTTCTGGCATAGACTTTCCGGCTCTCTATGGATCTAAATGCGTCAAACGAGGTCATGAGAAGAAGGCACCAGAAAACTCAGTCACGTCTACCTCGGACACTCGATCCTAGGAACCTTTTTCATACACCTGGGGCCGGGGCAAGTAACCCGTCGTAGGCAAATCGGATCACGACACCCGGGGCACTGGTTCAGCCGCGCACCATGGAACCACCTCGTGTACACACCACTCCACCTCATTATGTGCCAACACCGCCGGGTCACTTCTCCAATCCCTTGGAAAACCTCATTGCAGCTTTGGCTCGTTTGGCGGCTCTCCCGATGGAGGGCGACTCTCCGGCGGTGATCGAAACACGAAGGGTGAGAGAACTTCTTCAAACAGCTCTGGCGCAGCTGGATGCGTACTCTTACAGTCAAGACATGATCCATTCAACCCCTCACCCGAGCCGGAGCCCAAGCTACAGTGGGCGTATGGATTCAGCTAGCATGTCAAGCAATGTTCAATGCCGCAATCGGCCGCACAAGCATGAGCCGGGACAGGCTGGAGCCCTTAACTTGGCGGATCAGGAGAGGATCCGACAAGAGGCTGAGCGAGCGGTTCAATTGGCAGTGGAGCAGGCGGCTCACCAGACTTTTCTGGCTTATCCAGTAACCTCGGTTGAGCCAGGAGTGGCCACGAGAACCGGAGGTGTCCCTTGCCTGGTGCCTGCCATACGTAATGAGCGTTTGCCAAAGGACTTCAAGGTTCCTCATAAGGTGCCTAATTACACGGCCGACATGCAGCCTGGGGCCTGGATTGAGAGTTATGAGATGGCCATGGAGCTGTTGGAGGTTAGCGACACGGCAATGGCTAAATATTTCACCATGATGTTGTATGGAACAACTCGTACTTGGCTAAAAGGGTTGCCCCCCAATTCCATCGGCTCATGGGCGGAGTTAAAGGCCCGGTTCATTCAGAACTTCAAAGGCACATGCAAACAACCTATGTGAATCTTGGACCTGACTAATTGTAAACAAGAGGAAGGTGAGTCCACAACCCATTGGGTGCGCCGGGTGAAGGAGATAATTCATTCATCTGATAAGATGGATGCCGACTCGGCAGTATTAATGTTGGAGAAAAATTGCCGTTTTGAACCTCTGAAGTAGAAGCTGGGGCGGCTTAAACATGACTGCAATGACATGGGCCAGTTGATGGCGGATCTCGTCAAGTATGCTGATTCTGATAGTACCAAGGACCCTGTGTCTGATGAAGAAAAGACAGGGAAGGGAAAGAAGAACGGCAACGGCAAGGGTCACCAACATAACCCGGCAAATCAAGGAGGTAATAAACGTAAGTCTGACGAATTTGTGGCTAACACCAATGCGCTGGGCAACAATCAGCAGCGCAAGGGTAGGCAACCCCCTCGGTCGGAAGGGTCAGGTCCCACCCTTGAGCAACTATTGAATGAACCTTGTCCAAGACACGGCACCCGGGAGAAGCCAGCCACCCATTTGTGGAAGGATTGTACAATCATGAAGGCATTCAAGAATTCAAATGCATTCGATGGAAGTCACGGCCCTGGCGGCGGTTCAGGTGGAGGCGGCTTTCATGGCCCGGGCGCCATCTCAGGCGGAGGCGGTTTTCATGGTTAGGGACATGCGGGTAACCAAGGAGGTTATAGTCCTCAACCCGGCCAAGGTAATTTGCAGCAATACGGATATCAGAGCAACCCAAAACAGTTGAATAGTGGGCAATATCATGTGTTTACCACTAGTTTGTGCAAGCGGGACCAAAAGCTTCACAAGAGGGCTGTCAATGCCATTGAGCCGGCGATTCTGCGTTACTTATGGTGGTCAGAACAACCTATTGTGTGCAGCAGAGAGGATCATCCTCCCCGGGTTGACAATCCGGGTCACTTGGCCTTGGTAGTAGCGCCTCGGGTTGGTGGATATAAATTCACTAAAGTGGTCATGTATGGAGGCAGTAGCATCAACATCCTCTACTATGAGACGTTTCGCCGGATGGGGTTGACTGATAAGAGTCTTATGCAATCTAACACTGTTTTTCACGGTGTGGTACCTAGCAAATCGGCATACCCAGTTGGCAAGATTGAACTGGAAGTAGCTTTTGGGTATGAATATGATTCCAGAGCGGAGAAATTAACCTTTGAGGTGGTTAAGATCAAAAGCCCATATCATGCTTTGTTTGGACGGCCGGCTTACGCCAAGTTCATGGCTCGGCCGTGTTATGTGTATCTGCAGCTCAAGATGCCAGGTTATAAGGGCACCATTACAGTACATGAAGCTGGAAAATAGCCCTGGAGTGTGAAGAAGGAGATGCTGCATACGCTGAGTCTATTTGTGCAACGGAGGAGTTGAAGTTTTATAAAGATATTGTTGACCCGGCAGACATGACGTCTCTAAAGAAGCCAACAACGGAGAATGAACCGGTGTTGAAATTCAAGTCAGCTGATGACACCAGGATGGTTGATTTTGTGCCCGTCGACTCATCCAAGCAATTCATCATCAGTGCCAATTTGGATCCAAAATAGGAAAGCGCGCTCATCGAGTTCATCCGTGAGAACTGGGACATCTTTGCATGGAAACCTTCTGACATGTCGGGTGTCCCAAGAGAACTCGCTAAGCACACTCTCAATATTGATCCAAAGTTTAAGCCGGTCAGGCAGTTTCTCCGACGATTCAACTTGGAATGGTGCAAGGCCATCGGAGAAGAGGTGGCCCGGCTCTTGGTGGCCGGGTTCATTGTGGAAGTCGTTCACCCAGAGTGGTTAGCCAACCGGTGCTTGTACTCAAAAGAACGGCACCTGGCGTATGTGTGTGGATTACACCGATTTAAATAAGGCTTGTCCAGCTGACCCTTTCGCTCTCCCCCGTATTGATCAGATCATTGATGCTACGGCGGGTTGCGCACGTTTGAGTTTTTTGGATGCCTATTCAGGTTATCATCAGATCAAGATGGCAGTCAAGGACCAGGAGAAGACAGCTTTCATCACTCCGTTTGGAGCCTTCTATTATTTGTCTATGCCCTTCGGGCTCAAGAGTGCCCAGGCAACTTATCAACGGTGTATGCAGAATTGCCTTCACAATCAGATTGGGCGTAATGTTCATGCTTATGTGGATGATATAGTGGTAAAATCCAGGAAAGAGGAAACCTTCGTCACAGATCTCAAAGAGACCTTTGATAACCTCCGGGTCTACAAAATGATGCTTAACCCGGCCAAGTGTGTTTTTGGAGTCCTAGCTGGCAAGCTCTTAGGTTTTTGGTGTCCAACCGAGGTATTGAAGCTAACCCGGAGAAGATCAAGGCAATCACATCCCTGGCCAAACCAACATGCACTACTGGAATCAGGTACTTTGCCATCTGCTAGCTCTTTGCCGTCAGCTAGCGGACGGCAAAGAAGCTCTTTGCCATCAGCTACCAAAAAGCAGACGGCAAAGAACTGGTTGATGGAAAAGACCTAATTTGCCATCAGCCAGTACTTTGCCGTCGGCTAGCGGGCGGCAAAGAGGGAGGGGGCCCCACTGACGAGCTGCTTAAAAAAAAACCTAACGGCCCCCCCTCTTTGCCGTCCGCTCGCAGACGGCAAAGAGAAAATAAGAGGACAGCAAAGGGGGGCGGACGGCAAAGAGGGAGGGGCCCCACTAACGTTAACGGCCGCGCCCCACCCCGCCCCCCTCTCTCTTTCTCTTCTTCACACGCGTGCCGCCGCCCCCAGCACTCGCCGCCGCCCCGTCGCCCCACCACCCCGCGTGCCGCCCCACCGCCCCCCGCCCCGTCACCACTGCAGCCCGGCGCCCCACCGGCCCCCCGCCCCGTCGCCCCCGCCGCCCTGCCGTCTGGGCGCTGCCGCGCCCCGGCGCCCCGACCCCCCTCGCCCCACCGCCCCGGCCGGGCCCGGCCCCGTCGCCACTGCCGCCCGGCGCCGCCGCCCCAGGCCGCCCCGCCCCCCTCCTCCACCCCAGGTGAGCTCTGCCTCCTTTTTTTCCTTTTTTCTGTTTTTTTAGTTTTAGGTTTATGTTTAGTTTAGATTTAGTTTTAGTTTTAGGTTTAGTTTTAGGTTTAGGTTTAGTTTTTTCCTTTTTTCTGTTTTTTTAGTTTTAGGTTTAGGTTTAGTTTAGTTTTAGGAAAGAAGAAGAAGAGAAAAAGAGGAGAGGAGGAGAAGAAGAAGAGGAAAAAGGAAAGGAAGAAGAAGAAGAGGAGGAGGAGAAGAAAAAAGAAGAAGAGGAAGAAGAAGAAGAAAAAAGAGGAGAGGAGGAGAAGAAGAAGAGGAAAAAGGAATGGAGGAAGAAGAAGAAGAAGAAGAAGAAGGAAAAAAAGGAAGAAAAGGGAGAAGAGGAATAAGAAGAAAAGGAAAAAAGAGGAAAAAAAACCAGACCCGACACGGTACCCCGACCCCGACCCGGCACCCCGACACGACACCCCAACCCCGAGACCCCGACCTCGACACCCCGACCCCGACCCCGACCCTGACACCCCGACCCCGAGCCTGACCTGACACCTCGACCCCGACACCGACACGGCACCCCGACCCCGACCCGGTACCCCAAGACCCGACACCCCGTCCCCGAGAACCCGACCCCGACCCCGACACCCCGACCCCGAACCTGACCCGACACCCCGACCCCGACACCGACACGGCACCCCGACCCCGATCCGGCACCCCGACCCGACACCCCGACCCTGACCCTGACACCCCGATCGACCCCGAGCCTGACCCGGCACCCCGACCCCGACACCACACCCCGACCCCGAAACAGCACCCCGACCCTGACACGGCACTACACCGACACCGACACGACACCCCGACCCCGAAATAGCACCTCGACCCCGACACGGCACCCCGACACCGACACGACACCCCGACCCCCGACACCTCCCAAAAAGGTGTTCTTTGGCCTTGCAGAGGCCGACGGGGTCATATATTTGTGAATTATTAGTTAGGTCATATATTTTTCAATTTTGTTATGAAAAACACCATATCTAATTGTGTTGATCGGGTAGTTTTAAATGTGCAGTTGTTTCATCGCTGCGAGGTTTGGTGTTCGACGACCTCGCCGTGCGTTTGACGAGCTCTGCCCCTTCGTTCGTGGGTGAGCACAAATGACATGTCCTCCTCCCCCATTAATTATTTGATCTATTCCGATGAAACTTGATAGCTACCTATATATGTGTCTTGAATCATCAGTATGCGTAACCAATATGTGTCTCCCGTTCGAAAGCGTCATAGTTATAAATATGCATGCATTTGCATATTTATAACCTTGATTCTTTTGAATTGTCCAACGCTATCCATGGACAGCCTGAGTATGTGTAGATTGGGTTCGTTTTCCCATATGCTTTGCTCCGGATCCGACGCATAAATTTTGTCAGTGCCTCCCCTGTTGTTCTCCGGGTACACATCCTCTCTGTTTATTGCAGAGACATGTATCAGGAGAACAACGGGGAGGTGCTGCCGAAATTTTGCGTCGGATCCGGAGCATAGCATGGGAAAATGAACCCAATCTACACATACACGCGTGGGATTAGGACCTATCATTACCTATTAGAGTGTAGGTTGCATGGACGTAATAAAATTGACAAAGTAGATCAACTGATGAATATATACATGGTGAATTACATATATAATTGTTGTGTGTCCAGTAGCTCTGAAAGTCAAGATGAGTGACCGTGCATGGATGTATACCGGTCACACTGGTCAGAACAAATGGAGCGCTGAATGGTTCACAAAAACCAAGGGGTTTGTGCAAGCCGCATTTGCAAATGGCCAAAAGAAAACCTGGTGCCCGTATTTCCGGTGCGACAATTCGGAAAAGAAGACATAGGCTGAAATGGGCAAACACCTGCAGAAGAGTGGTTTTACGCCCGATTATACGCTGTGGACATTTCATGGTGAGTCTGCCCAACGTGAACGAGCTGAGGTGGATCGTCGTTGCACCGACGAGCATGGTACCGGGATGGAAAACATGGTGCAAGACTATGATGATGATTGGGATCCGGACGAGGAGATGGTGGAATCTGCAAAGGCCTTCAATGAAATGTTGGAGTCTTCAAAACGTCCGCTCCACAAGCACATTGAGCTTTGTCAGTTGGATGCCATCTCACAAGTAATGGCTCTGAAGGCTCAGTTCAACTTGGGCAGAGAATGCTATGACGCAATTATGACAGTATTTGGACGCTTTCTACCCAAAGGCCATGTAATGCCTGCAAACCAGTACCAGTCGGACAAAATCCTCCGTGCACTGAAGATGCCCTATGAGAAGATACATGCTTGTGAGAAAGGATGTGCCTTATTTAGGCTTGACTATGCAGTCTTAAACTATTGTCCCATTTGCAAGTCTTCCAGGTATATTGTGGTAGACAACGGTATGGGTGAGAAGACACAGACCAAAATCCCCGTTAGTGTTCTTCGGTATATGCCAATCATACCAAGACTTCAAAGTCTTTTCATGGTCGAAGAGACGGCTAGATAGATGACATGGCACAAAACAGGCAAAAGAACCGAACTAGATGCAGATGGGAATCTGATGATGGTACACACATCGGATGGTGTTGCGTGGAACAAGTTTGATGAATTACATGCTGACAAAGCGGCAGATCCGAGGCATCCTCGAGTCGGCATCAGCACGGATGGGTTCAGTGTGTTTGGTATGACGGCAGCCCAATGCAGTTGTTGGCCCGTATTTGTCTTTCCACTCAATCTCCCCCCCGGACAGATTATGCAAAGAAAGAACATTTTCCCGACGTTGATAATTGCAAGAAGCCTAGGATAATGGGTTCAAGACATATGACGCCTTTAGCAAACAGAACTTCATAATGCGTGTCTGGTACATGTACTCTACGCATGACTTGCCGGCGTATGCGCTATTCGTTGGCTGGTGTGTGCATGGAAGGTTCCCGTGCCCCACATGCAAGGGAGCTCTTGAGTTTCATTGGCTTCAGGCCGGTCGCAAGTTTTCTTGCTTCGACATGCATAGACAGTTCCTGGATCCTCGCCATAAGTTCAGGAAAGACAAGAAGAACTTCATTAGGGGTATAGTTGTCAAAAACTCTGCACCACCTGCATTGACAGGCCAACAGACCCTGGATCAGTTAAACGCTCTCGAGCCAGATCCACAACGTCCAGGGTACTTCAAGGGGTATAATACTAAGCACGTGTGGACTCACAAAACATGCTTATGGGATATGCCTTCCTTCAAAGACCTCCTTTGCCCACACAACATCGACGTGATGCACACTGAGAAGAATATCGTCGAGGCACTTTTTGGTACATTGTTCGACATAGATGGGAAGTCAAAGGATAATACTAAGGCTAGAGTCGATCTGGAGGTCATGTGAGTGGTGTTGCAAGCTGCTATACAGAGTGAGAGAGATAGAATGGAGAAACTTCTGGCGGAGGCGGCGGAGAGGCAGCGGGAGTTGGAGGAGAGGACGACAAAGATGTTGGAGGAGGAGAGGGCACGGAATGACATGCAGGCAAGGTCCATGTACGAGCTCCTTGTGGTAAGTTTCTTCTGCAGATTACTTGCTAGTCTTAACATTTGAGTCTCATTACTAACTAGTATGACTCTGTTGTGAAAACCAAATGTGCAGTCTATGTGCGAGAAGTCCGGTCAGACCGCTCCGCCGATGCCAGTGATTGCTCCTGGGAGCACGGTGAGTTTAATTTGAATGGACATTACTTGCTAGTCTTAACATATGAGTGTCATAATGCTAACGAGACATTGGAAATGATATTTGGTGCAGCTTAACTCCAGAAACGCATCGCACGATCCTTCTCCAGCTACCGGCGCGAGCCAGCCTGCTCCTACACCTCCGTGATCACGGTAAGTTTCTCTAGTGTTTTGCTTAACAAATGCATAAAGACCTAGACTTAGCTTTATTTCCTCCAATATGCTTACCATAATGACCTAGAGTTAGCTTCTTTTCCTCCAAAATGACTTAATAAGCTTACTGACCTCATAAACCATCCATTTTACCTAAGTTAGCTTTAAAACGATATGTACTTAGCTTACTTATGTCAAAAATTGCATAATTAACTTAGTTAGCTCATAAACGATCCATTTAACCTAAGTTAGCTCTAAAATGACTCATTTTACCTTAGTTAGCTTATAAGTGATCCAATTTATTCAAGTTAGCTCTAAAATGACCCATTTTACGTAGATTAACTCCTAAATGATCCATTTTACCTACGTTAGCTTTAAAATGACCCATTTCACCTAGGTTAGCTCCAAAATGACCCATTTCACCTAGGTTAGCTCCAAAATGACCCATCTTACCTAGGTTAGCTTATAAATGATCCAGTTTATCCAAGTTAGCTCTAAAATGACCCAATTTACCTAGAGTAGCTCCTAAACGATCCATTTCACCTAAGTTAGCTAAAAACGATCCATTTCACCTAAATTAGCTCTTAACTGATCCATTTCACCTAAGTTAGCTCAAAAACGATCCATTTCACCTTAGTTAGCTCAAAAACGTGGCATTTCACCTTAGTTAGCTCATAAACGACCCATTTCAACTAAGTTAGCTCATAAATGATCCATTTCACCTAAGTTAGCTAAAAAACGATCCATTTCACCTTAGTTAGCTCAAAAACGATCCATTTCACCTTAGTTAGCTCATAAACGACCCATTTCAACTAAGTTAGCTCATAAATGATCCATTTCACCTAAGTTAGCTCATAAATGATCCATTTCACCTATGTTAGCTCAAAAACGATCCATTTCACCTTAGTTAGCTCAAAAATGATCCATTTCACCTTAGTTAGCTCAAAACGATCCATTTCACCTTAGTTAGCTCAAAAACGATCCATTTCACCTTAGTTAGCTCGAAAACGATGCCCTTCACCTTAGTTAGCTCATAAACGACCCATTTCAACTAAGTTAGCTCATAAATGATCCATTTCAACTAAGTTAGCTCATAAACAACCCATTTCAACTTAGTTAGCTCATATATGATCCATTTCACTTAAGTTAGCTCATAAATGACATATACTTCTTGTTCTAGTTTTATTCTTGTTCTATTCACCTATTTGTAACTTTCTTATTTACCATTTTGCAGATTTCACTCACTTCATGGAAGCTAGCTTGCTATGATGGAGTGCTTGCTTTTTCTTTGCTAAAACTTTGCATTGTATCTAGCTTGCTATGATAGAACTTGCTATGTTGATGAAACTTTGCTATGTAATATGTATATGGAACAATGTGTACGGATGGAACTTGATGGAACTTGCTATGTTGATGAAACTTTGCTGTGTAATATGTATATGGAATTATGTGCTGGATATGTGATATGTTTGCTGTTAAATATATCTATATATGTCATATATATTTGCTGTGAAAATTGTTGGATTAAAAAAAACAGAAAAAAGAGACAATATGCAGGCTCTTTGTCGTCTGCCACTGACGGCAAAGGGCTCTTTGCCATCAGCAGCCGACGGCAAAGAGGCCACGTGGCAGGCAACTGTGCTTCCTGGGAGGCTGACCAATTTGGTCAGTTTGCCTACAGTGGCTGACGGCAAAGGCTTTGCCATCGGCGGCGGACGGCAAAGAGTAAAAACTTTGCCTACAGTGGCGGACGGCAAAGGCCTGCCGTGTAGTGACATCGGCTGACATCATTCGACGGACGGCAAAGGCCTTTCGAAGTTTGCCGTCAGCGGCGGACGACAAAGGCCTGCCGTTAACCACCTAACGGAGTAACAGTGCATTTATTGCCGTCTGCACTCTTTGCCATCCGCTGCTGATGACAAAGGCCCCTTTGCCGTCAGCCGCCCGAAGCAGACGACAAAGTAGCTCTTTGCCGAACCTTACTTTGCCGTCCCCTTTTGCCGTCCGCGGCAGACGGCAAAGACCTTTGCCGTCAGCCATCCATGCCTTTGCCGTCTGCTGTGGCAGATGGCAAAGTAGCTGATTCCTGTAGTGATGCATCAATGACGTTCAACGGCTGGCGGGTCGTGTTGCTTCTTTAAGCCGGTTCATAATCCGGTTAGGGGAGAAGGCGATGCCTTTGTATCAAATGATGAAGAAAACAGATGATTTTATTTAGAGCGATGCTGCGAACTCTGCTTTTCAGCATCTGAAGAAACAACTTGCTGAGCTGCCGGTCCTGGCTGCTCCAGTTGAGAAACAGCTGCTATTGTTATATGTAGTCGCCAACTCACGTGCTGTTAGTGTGGCAATTGTGGTGGAACGCAAGGAGGTCGGCAAGGAAGATCCGGTTCACCGGCCGGTTTACTACGTCAGTGAGGTGTTGACTGAATCTAAACAAAGATATCCACATTGGTAGACGCTCGTATATGGGGTGTACATGGCGAGCCGGAAGCTTCAACATTACTTTCAGGGTCACCCAATCACTGTGGTTAGCTCTGCTCCTTTGGGAGACATCATTCAAAATAGAGAAGCCACTGGTCGAGTCGCCAAGTGGGCCATTGAGCTTGTGTCCCACGGGTTGAACTATGTGCCACATACTGCAATCAAATCTCAAGCACTGGTTGATTTTATTAATGACTGGACAGAGATGCAGATGCCGGAGGAGAAACCAGACAATACATATTGGACTATTCACTTTGATGGGTCCAGACAGTTGGAAGGCTCTGGGGCTGGAGTTGTTTTAACCTCCCCTCGGGTAACAAATTTTGTTATGTGTTGCGGCTGATGTTTCCTTGCACTAACAACACAGTGGAATATGAAGCGTTGCTCCATGGTCTTCGAATGGCTAAAGAGATGAGTCTGAGCCGGGTCCGGTGTCTTGGCGACTCAGATTTGGTAGCTCAACAGGTGTCAGGCAAGTGGGATTCCAAAGATCCTCTCATGGCGGCTTATCTCCGTGAAGTTGATGCTGTTGCAGGGCATTTTAAAGGTTATCAGGTGCAGCACATTGACCGTAGGAAGAACGAAGCGACTAATGCTTTAAGCCGGTTTGGATCTCAGCGTAAGCCGGTGCCACCTAACACCTTTTTTGATGTTTTGCATAACCCGTGTGTTAATTTACCTACAGAAGAAGATCTAGACGTTCCTGACCCTTAGGCGCAGTTGGTGGCGGATCTTCACGTCATCCCAGATTGGACAGTATTGTTCTTGGATTACATGACCCGGGGCGAGCTGCCAGCGGATGAGACCCTAGCCCGACAGATAACCCGACGGTATAAGTCAATGACGATTTCTAACGGAGAACTATACCATCGCAGTGTCTCTGGAGCGTTTCAGCGGTGTGTTTCCCCGGAAGAAGGCCAAGAAATACTTCATGAGATCCATGAAGGTGATCGTGGTTATCACGCCGGGTCAAAGTCTCTGGTGGCCAAAACTTTTTGTCATGGTTTTTATTGGTTGACGGCTCACGCTGATGCAGAAGATCTGGTCAGTAGATGTGATGGATGTCAAAAATTCGCACGACGAGCACATGTGCCGGCTCAAGAGTTGCGGATGATTCCAATCACTTGGCTGTTTGCTGTCTAGGGGCTTGACATGGTTGGACCTTTCAAAAGTAAAAAGACACATCTTTTAGCGGCAGTTGACAAATTCACAAAGTGGGTTGAGGTAGAACCAGTGAGTAAGTGTGATGCGGCGACAGTGGTTCAATTCATGAAAAAGGTGATCTTCCATTTTGGTTTTCCACACAGCATCATCACCGACAATAGCACTAATCTATCCCAAGGGGCTATGGAGGTGTTCTGTCAGCGCGAGCATATCCGGCTTGATGTTTCGTCTGTAGCTCATCCTCAATCCAATGGTCAGGCTGAGAGGGCAAATCAGGAAATCTTAAAAGGTCTCAAGCCCCGGCTTATGGTTCCCTTGCAGCGAACGCCGGGTTGTTGGGTAGAGGAGTTACCCTCAGTGCTGTGGAATATCAACACCACCCTAACAGGTCTACAAGTTATACACCTTTCTTCATGGTTTATGGAGTGGAAGAAGTGTTGCCTAGTGACATCCGTCATGACTCGCCCCGTGTGGCGGCTTATGTTGAAGCTAACAATGAACAAGCTAGACAGGATGCACTTGACTTGTTAGATGAGGAAAGACTTAGCAGCGTCTCGGTCAGCAATTTACCAACAGGACCTGCGCCGTTATCACGGCCGCCGGGTTAAATCCAGGACTTTTCAAGAAGGTGACCTGGTGCTCCGGCTCATCCAGGATCTGTCAGATGCACACAAGCTATCCCCACCTTGGGAAGGACCCTTTGTGGTCAGCAAGAACTTAAATGACGGGTCATATTACCTCATTGATGTTCGAGAGCACAAAGACTCACGTAAGTCGGAAGAAGAGACCCGCTGGCCATGGAACATTGCTCAACTTCGGCCATACTACACCTGAGCCGCCGGCTCTCATCATGTACATACGTTGATGTTATATATACTATGATAAGTAATAAAGCAGGACCATCGACCTCTTTTGTTTTCAGAAAGATTAAACATCTTTATTATTTTACTACTATTTTCCAATGACTATTAAGGAGCTGATCATATTTGAATCAAGTCTAACCTTTTTTGGTGTGGCTTATGATCGTATTCGAATCTAGCTGCAACTATCATGGTCACTAGGGGGCTTCCTGTTCAAACATAGGTCGTATTAAAACCAAAGAGAACATAGCTGTCATAACCCTTTTGATCGGCTCAAAGCCAAACTCACTAGGGGGCTTCTTGATCGTATCCGAATCACAGCTTAACTCCTTTTGGGTCCGACTTGGATCGTATTCGAATCAGGGTCGTTAAAAACCTCTTAAGGTCATTTGGAGGCTTCCTGTTCAAACATAGGTCGTATTTGAACCAAAGAGAACATAGCTGTCGGTACCCTCTTGATCGGCGCAATGCCAAAGCCACTGGGGGCTATATGGTCGTATTCGAACCTTAGCTTAACCCCTTTGGTCCGGTTTACTGATCGTATTCGAATTAGAAACCCACAACCTTTAATTGCAAGGTTAATTTTGTTTACCACCTGTTATTTGCCTTATTGACTTTTTGTTGTCTCAATTTCACAAATAATCAGCATGGTCTTTTCACCGGCTGGACTATTTGACAACAAGCCGCCAGGGCATGATAATCATTAAGTATTCAGAAGCATTGACTTCTCAAAAAAAAAGAGACCGGATTATCAACTTCATCACCCGGGTCATTTAAACTGGTGTTCAGGAGATCAAAGGTACAAGTGTGGCTATTGTTTATGAATAGTTGCTTTCTGTATTAATCAAAGGTTATTTCAGCCTTGTTTTCTTTTTACATCTGGTTCTATTTTATCCTATGATAAAAATATTGGATATAAACCGGGTGTTATGACCCGTTTGGTACTAAGCCGCCAAGCCAGTCTTTTCCTTTTTATCTACAGGACCAGAGTTGAAGTATTGCAGGGACAACCATAAATATGATGCATATATTAACATCAGAAAGCACAGAGTAACACGCAGTGTCTTATGCGCGATGGCATATGCAGAATATGCAGTGTTTTCAAAACTAATCTATTACAAGGCTTTTACAAGCCCATGAAGATGGTCATCACTCCTCCCTCGCCGGTTCACTGCCCTCTGCTGATTGGAAGCTGGGCTTTTACCAATCAAAACCGTTCATAGCAATAAATTATGCTTCTTCGTCAGCCAGGCCGGCTGGATCAACTTCTGGAGCAAATGTATGTTCACGAACAGGCGGGATTAAATCGGTCACTTTGTAGGAGGGAGTCGCCATATTCTTATTATCCAAGTCAAAACCCGGCTGGTATTTATCGATATTTGTTTCATCTCCAAGAATGGTGGCCTGAGGTCGCACCTCCCTCACGCAAGCAACGAAGTCTTCCTGTTCAAACAGTGAACCGCCTTCCTTTACTGTGGGGTACCCTCTGGCTACATCTGCCGGGTCTAGATCTGGCACCCAAGCCTTGGAGCGGCTTAGGGCAGTCAAAGCTCCGGCTCTGGCACAGGAGTGCTTGAATTCTTGGAACATGGAGGGTAAGATTGACAGCTTCTTTAAGACATCGCTGTGCCAGTTGGGTCATTGATTGGCGGGAGAAATAGCGGCAAGTGCCCGTTATGCCCCAATGTACAATTGCTCTACTAAGGTATACACCGCCTTTAGTTTAATCACATTGTCTTGGCTCAAATTCTTGCTTCGTGGGCCTACACATGTTATATAAACAAAGGATCAGCCAGCGGTTTATTTTCTAGGTCAGCATAAGGTACAAAAGGTCAGTACAGATGGCTTACCAAAGATGGCGGACACCATTTGAGATACCCAGTTCTTTAAGCTGGCCAGCTCTGTAGTAACCTCCTCAAGAGCTGCTTCCGCCTTTTTGGTGTGTTGTGTCAGAAGTGTTTTCTCTTCAGTCCAGCTTTTCTTCTTGGTAGTCAAGATGTTTTTCAGATTTTCTGTCTCACCAAGACTTAATTGAAGCTTGGAGTCGGCATCCTTGATTTCTGCCTCTTGATCCGCCAACCGGGTCTTGGCATCAGTCAATTGTGAACCCAATTCAGATAGGGCGTTCTGCAAGACATATACAGGTGTATTAAAGCTCAAAATTCAAGATTTATGTCTCAAGTGTCTTTGCACTGCAAAGCCACTTGACACTTGGGGGCTAATGTATGCCAATTTTTTTTATGATTCTACTATACTTCAAGTCCCAAGTACTTTACAAAGTAACAACACTTGGCACTTGGGGGCTAATGTATGATATTCAACAAGTATCTCAAGGGTAAGCCGGACTACAGTATTTATTGAGTTCGGCACATGACGGTTATGAAAATTCAAAGAACCGGCTCATTTATGGTCAACTGAACAGGCCGTTGGGGAATAGAGGTGAAGCTTTGTTCTATTTTATTAAACTCCAAAAAAATCGAAAGGTAAAGTCTAAGCCTATATCATAAAGTCTACAGATCATTCTGGTTTTCTCATAATCTGAAGACTAGGGGGCTGGCAGAATATAAGTAAGTTGGAAGAACATACCTCGTACTTCATTTGCAACTGCTTGACCATTTCGATCTCTGAGTCACGGCTGGAGTGCACATGGCTGAGATAGCCGGATAATATGTCATTGGCATTCAGATGGTCATAATGCAAAATATCAAAACACACATTTTGTCTTTCCAGCGCATCTTGTTTCACAGTATGACGAGCCAACATGGTGGGATTCCCCGGCTCAGTGAAGCGGCTCCCAGTGATCAGAACGTCTTGAGCAGACGATGATGGTGGGTTAGCCAAGCTGGATGGTCAAGTGGCAGATGGGTTAACGGTGGAATCGTCAACCGATGGCTCAGGAGGATTTACTTCTGCGTTGACAGGCGGGTCTTCTGGAGTGTCAGTTAACGGAGGAGAAGAGGGCATGGCCGGTTCAGGGACAGGAACTGGCGGGTCTTCCACCGGCTTAGTTGCCTTTGCCTTCTTGGACTTAGCTTGACCACTAAGAGAAATATTATAGGACTGTTAGTATAAAGATACAGTTTGAAAAACACGGAGGAAAGAGGATTTTTTCCTTACCCAGGGGCAGTCTTGAAGGCCGGAAACTGGGTCTGAGACGAGTCGCCAGAAGAGCGAGACACCTCCTGCAAAGATAAAGTAAAGTTAAGTAATGCAAGGGAAAGGATCTATTAAGCAGAAAGTCAAAGACAAAGAAGTAAACCTCATTCCGGCGCTTTTGAGGAGTTTGTTGAAGAATAATAGGCGGTTCGTCTTCGTTCTAGGCTTGACGGCGGCTCTCATCACTACAAAAAAAATACACTTCCGTGATGATACGTGTTTGTCACAGTAGGTCGCGTTTTTTTCATGCATGTACATCCATGACAAATTTATGACAGAATCAAGATAGTCATACCTGTGCTGTCGTAGAAGTGTTCCATGACATTACCAAAATTATCATCACGGAAGTGTCCACTTCCATGATGATAAATCGCGCGTCACAGAAGTGCTTTCGTCAAGGGTGACCGACACGTGGCATCCACCGTAACGGAACGCCGTTAAGCTATCGTGTCGGGTTTTGGATCCGATAACCCGTTAACAGCCCCAACCAATGGGGATTTTCCACGTGTAAAATCATCATTGGCTGGAGGAGACACGTGTCAGGCCCGCGTTGGCACAGGTGTCACTCATCCAATGGGTGAGACGCGCCTATGATATGTTGACACGTGGACCGACCCATCAAGTTTAAATGGGCCGGCCCAACTGAAGGCCCACAAGATTTTGCGGACCATAATGGGCTGGCCCAGCTAAAGGCCCACAAGATTTTGCGGGCCATAATGGGCTAGCCCAGGTAAAGGCCCACAAGATTTTTGTATGCCATAATGGGCCAGCCCAGGTAAAGGCCCACAAGATTCTTGCGGATCATAATGGGCCGGCCCAGCTAAAGGCCCATGAGATTTCTCCGACATTAATGGGCCAGCCCAGCTGTAGGCCCACAAGATTTTGAGGACCCTAGTAGGCCGGCCCATTAACTGACTGCCATGTTTTGGGCCAAATGCCGGCCATATTTGATCCGGTCCATTAATGGCCTGCCATGCTCCGGGCCTAATAGTGGCCCATATGAGATCTGGCCCGTTAAAAGCCTACCACATTCTGGGCCAAATTACGGCCCAGATCAGGTCCAGCCCTTTAAGAGGCTTTGGGCTCAATTATGGCCCATATCAGATTCGGCCCGTCAACTGGACACTATGCTTTTGGGCCCACTTGTTGAAGGCCCACTTAGTAATTCGGCCTGAATTAGTTTTGGCCTGTTAAGGGCTCGTTTAACATTTCGGCCCAATATTAAGTTTGGCCTGTTAAAAGCCCGTCATATAGTTGGACCTAACTACGACCCGGTTTGCATCCGGCCTGCTCGCAGTCGGTATCTGATTGGGCCAAATAAGGACCGAGGCAATTTTGTCCTGTTAAAAGCCTGTGATTTGATTCGCACAATCATGGGCCACGGTTCATTTCGGGCTGCTGCCGGCCCGTGAGCTGTTCGGCATGTTTCAGGCCAGCTAAAAACCTGGCCCGTTAGAGTCGAATGTTTCAGTCCGGTCGACTGCATCTGTTTTTTTTTCAGATAGCGATTGATGGCAGTAACTAGTTGGAATTAAGAACAAACCTACTCTATACAATAAAGAAATTACGTCATAGTAACCAAGAATAAACCTACACTATACAATAATGAAATTACGGATTTAAGGTATATTACATCCACTGGGCATCGAAGTTCGCCACCAGTGATCATAAAGCGCAATGAAGAAGCAGATTACAAAAACTGGGCACCATTGCAGCATAACAAAATAATACTGAACCGAGACCACTTCCAAGACAATTCAAGAAAGGTTAGCCTTGCGGGTGAACTGCTGCGCAAGCTGCTGAGCAAGGCTGTGAGACCGGCCTAGCATGTCGGTCATAGCTTCTAGGTGTAGCTGTTTAGCAATGAGGTTCTGATTGGTGTTCTCCGCAATCTTTCTTAGAGATAGGACTTCAAGTCGAACTTGAGTTGTAGAATGCCTTTCTGCTAGAACTTGGGACTGAAGAAGTCGAATTGATTCAGACAACGAATTATGTGAGCTTGTCTGACTGTTAGTCTCAAGTAACTTGAACACTGCATCAAGACAAGACTTTGGGGTTGTCTCGCTATCTTCAAGATGTTTTGCCTTCTTTGCTGCAATATATGTTGGGTTTGTCTCACATCCTTCATCAAACTTGTGCATGCCATCAGGCATATCACCCTGAAACAAAGCAGAGAGATGAAAGGTTTTGCACGTGTATAACAAAGATGATAATTGTTCTGTCAATTCTATCCAATTTCAAATTAGAAAACAAAGAGTAAGTTCAAAATATCAATAGCATAATTTGGCATTGTTCATAATGCGGGGAGCTTCACCAAACTACTGGATTACCATGTCAACATAACAAGCATAGATGAAGGGCAAAGAAAGTCATTGTATCTATTTTGGATAATGTGCATGGCATGTTGTTCATATCATCAGCCAGATCAGTAAGATAAAACAGGAGATGACAAGGTGCAAACGTGGGCTGCTTCACCACACACTGGATTATAGATCCACAAAAACAAGCATACATATAGGGAGTATTAAGTAATGTGCATGGTATGAATAAGGAATTTGGTTTTACAAGTAAAACTTAGAACTTACGGTTCTTATGAACATGCATTTTGGTAGAAACAGCAAACTAAACAACAGTAAACGATAGGGAGTATGAGCAAATTAAACAGCAGTTGAGGATAAAGGCTTTAGAAGTACTGACTTACATTAACAGTTAACACCGGCTTTATAATGCCCTTCTCCATGTCAAGGGAAGGATAACTCAAGAATTTCAGCACAGAATCTTCTTCATAAGCATTGCCTGTACTCTACATTTTGTAGAGAGTAACTATAGATATGATAATACTGGAAGGGATAGAGGATAATGAAGATAAGATGCAGATTGATGCTACATAATCAATTACCAATCCCTAGAAGTACAAGCGTTACAGGAAAAAATGTACTGACAAGAGCAATGGGCTACACTTCTGCACTGGCATTGTCTATGTATTCTACTTGTTGGTAAGATTAAATATAGATCTGATCTTTTTTAGTAAATGGTGGGCGAGGGAGATAAGATGCAGAATGCTACAAAATGAACCAATCCCTCTTCCCATAATACAAGAGTGTTTTGAACACTTGTGTACTATATAAAACGTTCTTATATTATGGGACGGAAGGAGTAGCTGTTAATGTAAGTAGAGTGATAGACCACGTTCAGTCCTTACAAGAGGACTGCAGAGCTAAACCTCTTCAAAAGCATTGGGTTGATTCTAAATTTATGTAAGAGTCCATACGGATCTTATAAGGTCCACCAAATGGATGATTACGAGGCTAACATGTGCAGTGATGCTACATAATCAAACAGCTATGAAAGTAAGTATGGTCATACAGGGCAAGAGGTACTCACAAGAGCAATGCACTGTGTACTATAGTTGCGAGATTCTGTGGTCCCTTGAGAACGAATGTTATTCTGCTAATAGTTTTCGTACAAGTGAGACATTAAGGCAAATGTAGAAATGTAGTTCAAATTGTGATGTGATATCATATACAGTACCTTACGCTGCAGCCGAGACCAATGTGTAACAAGATTATTCCCGTCACCGTCGGATAAATGTAGCACCGGAGACTTTACAGAAATTTCGTTCAGAGGCTTTCCATCGAAGTGAGCTTGCCTCTGGTAGGAACGATACTATAACAACGAGTGCTTGAAAAGCGCAACCAACCCTTGCTCGTCATCACAATCCAGTTTGCTCCTCGCCTATTTAAAAGAATGAAATCTTGTGTATTCTGTCAGTAGAAACATATGCAGTAATGACCATGAATAACATTAGTACATTACTTACGCATAAGTTGCAGAGGAAGACTGGAAATTGTTCCGTGTCTGCGGTATAATCTTTCCATGAAGGAAAGATGCGCACAAAGTTCCTGACAACAACATAAGCTTCGTCTTCTAAACTAGGAAGAAATGGAACAGGGGTCCTATTTGCTGCAATTAGGGATCTCTCTCGTTCAAAAAGGGATTTGGCAACTGGATTTGGTGTACTCTTTTCTGGAATGGGGGGTTTTGCGTCGTACAGCTGGTGCTATGTCAATTGGCATAATCATATTGTTTGCTGCAGTTGGGGTCTGCTGAGTTGGGGCATCAGAAATGACCAGTGTAGTAGGGCTAGAGTCTGCTAGAGTTGGGGTATTTTGTGGGTCAGGTTATATTGCAACTACACCTAATGGGCTATTTGATTTATCAGGTGCCACTACCTTTTCCAAATACTTTGCTTGTGCTCCTCCACGATCAGCAATCGCCATCTTCCTTTTGAACGTCTGATACACAAGAACAACATTTGAATGGATAAATATGGTATGATGATAGATGGAATATGTATTGAAAATGGATAGGAAGGGCGTATTCACATGCACGATGTGTAAACTAAGCTAATGGCAGTTCAACAAAGTAGAAGCAATGCAAAGCATCAGTTGCAAGATATGTGCGAGGAATGTAACCTTGGAAAGTTAGAGCACGTACCTTGATGGGTGAATAAGATAGGGCATCTTCCTCTGACTCCTCCACTAGGGAGCTACATTAACTTAGGTCTCCCTCTAGCTCAGAATCACTGTTACGATCATATTCTGAACATGAATCTGTAGGTGGAGAGCGTTTGCATTGCACTGCATCCAGACATGATTTCAGTCCGTTAATGCCTTGTTTGACAGCCATGGCATTGTTCTGCTTGTATTCTTTTCATGTGCGCGAGCTCATAATCATTATGATGTTGTTCAGAATCTGAGATTCATGAAAACATAAAAAGTACTCAGATTATCTATTCCGAGGGCCGGAATTTTGAAAACCCTGTGAACTTTAGAGGTACTAAAGATTACCGAAATACATCTGAACCATTAAGTGTAGGTAGCACTGAGCACACAACAAACCCTAATGACAGTCCTTCCTAATGAGTAATGAATCAATTAGAAAATGGGTGATGAGGAGTGGCTGCTGAGTGTTGAGGACGTATCTCAGGATCAATCGGGTTGGCTTGGTGGGTGCTGCACGCCTGAGCCCTGAACGGACTGTGAAGGTAGGCACGGCGGCGCGCCCGGGCAGCGGTGACGCTGTTGGGTGAGCGGCTCCTGGCCTCCTGTTAGTCCGGTGTCTCCTCCTATAGTCATGCCGTCCCGGGATGGCAAGTCACCGGCGAGGCAGGCGGCTGGGGGTGAGTAGAGATCGGAAGCGCATGGCAGAACAGAGGGGAATCGGGGCCTGGGACGACCCAAAATCCCAGGGTGGGCCGGCCCACCGTGGGCACCCTATAGAGATACACACCCGAGCGGCGAACATGCATTTTTGAAACTAATTTAGAAACATTTAGCTGACCAATTAAACAACTCAGTTTTAATAATATCATATTCGTATTTGAACAACTAAGCTTGTTTAGCTTGATGGGTGGAGCAGTGTTATTATGACAGAAGCACATATTCTGATCATATAGTGATCATAAAAGGGGGAAACTCTAAGCATATATTTTTAGCAAAAAAGGGTTTCCCCTCCGATTTCTATTAAAGAAACCACCATGGAACCAACATGATAAATTAAATCGTATTATGGCTATGCCATGGCACATTTGAAGCTGCAAACCAGAGAAATGATATTTAGCATCCATTGTTTGCTTCGAACTAAGAACTAAATTCTAAGAGCTGAAAAGAAAGTAGAGTAACCAAGTTAAGATCTATTTTCTGGTTGAGATCAAAAAGTTGAGGACATATGAAGTACCACCTCTCTTGCGGCACCGTGTCGGCATCGGGGGTGTGATGGCTGTCGGTGCCATTGAAGCAGATCTGCGATGGTAGACGGGTGCATCGGGGGATAAGTCCCATTGCGGTGGAAGAGAAGGTCATGTGAGCGGACCCGGCAAAGAGGACGACGGCGCCGATGAAGCGGGAGGGCGTGATGCAAGGCTATTGGCCCGTCGCCGTGGATGAGAAACGTCCATCTCTAGCAGTGGACGACGCGGTCTTGGTAGGCGCTCCGGCATGCTGGAGGACGGTGGCGATGGATGTGGTGGAGGACGGCGGCGATGGATGGGGTGGCGGACGGAGGCTGGTGTGGGGATGTGGTGTTCTAGCGCGGACTGTGTATGAATGGGAAAATGGAGGGAGAGGTATGGGGAACCATGTTTATGGGACGCGCCTGTCTGAAATATGGGAAAATTACGAACTTAGCCCCCATTTAAAATTTGGACATCTCGTCGGTTGGGGATAGGACGGTAATCTCGCATCTCGCCAATATTTGCCCAGAGTGATTTCGGGTGAGGAGAGGGTGGTTGGCGCCCATGGTTAGGGCCTACGGTGTATGAATGGGGCTGACAGGTAGGGCGGTTGTGTCACATCTGAGTGAAGTTACAAACCTGCCCATATTGAAAATATTTGCCTACATCGATTTCAGCCGAGTCGAGTTTGTTTTGCCGCCCACCGTGTATGAATGGGTAATGGAGGGAGAAATATAGCTCTTTCGGACGAGCTTGATTCAAATAAGTTTTGCCGCCCATGTTTGATGCCCACCGTGTCGGAATGGGCTCAGAGGCGATCGTGTCACGTCTAATTGAAGTTACTAACCTACCCCTATTTACAGCGGTGGAAATCGGGCCGATGGATTGTCTGTGTAATGGGTAGACAGTAATTTCCATCTCCCAAATACTTGGCTTCGGGCAGCCGATGTGGGAGTGGACATTTTGCTGCTGCTTTCGAATTTTGGGACAATAATCATCCATGTTTACCCTGGCAACTAAATTCAAATCCATTTTGTATTCCTATATGAATCTTTATAAATCATTCTATGTGTTTTTATATATCTTCAAAAGGATGACAAAGATGTATTCCACTGTCATATATGAATATGGTTTACAAATGCCGATACTCAAATTCAGAAACTAGAATCCAGTTTAAGGTGAATTCAAATATTTGGAACACTTCATGTCCAACTCAAATGTCACACGCAGCATAATGTGTACTCCCATTTAGATATGTACACAAGCGATGTATCAAGATTCAAATACCGAGTCAATCAACCAAGAATGTACAGAACTAACAGACATATAAACACTTATAGAGTATATGGATCAATAATATCAACTAACATACATAAGCTAAGTCCTTGTACTTTTTTTTGGCTACAACATCATCCTTTTTTAGCCAGCATCTTGGCCCTTTCCGATTCGTGCCACTTATGGTCCATCTATACTACTACTATTGCTGAATGCACATTCAGCCCGATTGGCATATTTGTAGGTCTGGCACATCAATCCAAATGAAATGTCTCCGAGTCTTATCAATTAATACAGACTTGTGCTCAGATAAAATTACAAACCAAAAAAACAATTATTACATGATCTCTAAAACAAATGGTTTGATTGATTACATTAACACACAACACAAAGGTTATTCAACTATGGAAAGAACATTTCACCTATGATTTACCAAGTAGGAATTTAATTTCCTTTTTTCCTTTAGGACCTTAACAATCTGGTCAGTCTCAGCTTGCTTCATTTTGAAATCCATCAAATTTTTAATGGTTGTCTTGAGTACTGCTTGTGATTGTATTGTTTGCTTCCTCAACATGTCAACTTCATCTCTAAGTGCAGAAGCAGAATCCCTTTCTACCACTAGTTTAGCCTTTAGAGCATCAGCAGTTGGCAATTCATAATGCATGATTGGGTCGGTGCCACTGCTGTGAGACGATGCAACGTCCATGGGGACCTCGCTCTTTGATCTTGGGCTAACCTGTTTTGCCATTAAAGTTCCGATTGGATTCATAAAAGTTTAAGTTAGCAAAATATCTCAACTGGGAGTTATAAGAACAAACTACTTAAACAAACAAGGAATTAAAGAGTTTTAATTGGATGCTGAAATGTAGTTATTAACATCATTGTCACCCGCTGTTGTAGCAGCAAAGCAGTTAAACAAACAAGTAGATATTTAATTTAAATCAAACAGGTAATTCTTAACAGTAAGTACCAAACACATAGATAGGCGCAGTCTACAATATGATTAACAGGTTGTACCATTATGTAATCAGTAGCAAACTAAATTAAGCCAAGCAATGTAATTGAACAATTTTGCAATAAGTGGATAACTAAAATTCCGAGAAGCAGGTAACTGAACTTACGCTAGTTCTTTGTACAGGCAGACTGCAACTTCTTTTTCGCTTACAAGATTGTACGAAGGAGTCCATGGCATCAATTTCTTGGATACGCAGTCCCAATACTTCTTTCTTCCCACACTACATGGGTAAGTCGAATGGTTAATCTGGTAAGATGGTGTGTCCTTGTTATTTTATATGAGGACGTGTAGTCAGACTAGTTGTGGACAAACAAATCACACTGGCTTTTACTGTATATTTTATGCGATTACTTTTGGCATATCAAGATCTAAGCAATCTACAATAGGATGAAAAGACTGGCATCCTTCACATTATTGGTGAACTCAGTTCATAGAAACAAGCAATTCAACCATTCTGTGGGTAAATCAAAAGCGCCACTGGAATACTTTTCACTATCCAATCATACACGCAAAAAGGGGTGACGCCACCATAGGGGCTGGTATGGGCGACCGCCTCAGGTGGCTGGAAAGTGTGCACCTAGTTTGAGTCGTCCAGGTTGGCCACGCTAGTTTTGTTCGTCCCAAAGCACGAGCAGGCAATGTAAAAAATGAAGAAAAATGTTTCAATTTGGATGGGCCAATAACATGAGTGCAAGGCAGGCCCTATAGCAGGCTCGCGGCCCAAACGAGCGCCTCCCATATCGATCGACAGCAGGAAAAATCCCAATTCATTCACTCCAGCCTCCAGTCTGGTTCGCTCCTAACCTAGCCGCGCTGGACAGACCGACACAGCCCTTCCTTGCGCCCTCGTTGGAGGGCGGTCACCGGGCTTCAAGCGAACGAAAGGACAAGAAGATGAAGATCCAACCCTGGGTGTAGCCTGCGTGGGAGGCAGCGGCGGCAGCACTGGCATGGCATCATGCTTGCGCAAACGGACAGTCATAGCTTGCAAGAGTAGCATGTGCAACGAGCAGGTACATCACATCCCTGATTATATCTAATTCAACTCTTCAATTTCTGGCCAATAGTTAAACCTGATGGTGTTGTAAAACTGCTTGTGTATAGGGAATCTATGAGAAATGAAACCAATTTCTACTTATTTTATAACTCCCCCAATCAATATTGAACTGACTGAATCTGATGTATCTAATCAAGTTTCCGGTGCAAACATACAAGCTCATGTTGTTCTTGAGCCTGAAGTGTCTAATGAACAGACGGCTAATGGAGGATTTGATGCAAACATTTTACATGCTCCTGGTGATGAACATATAGTGTCTAATGAGGGATCTAATGCAAGCATTTTGCAAGCTCATTGAAGGATTTAGTGTCTAATGATGATCTACTATGTTGAGACAGACAGAGATTTGTAGGCATTGATGACAAGCAAATTATAGTGCATTTTCATAGCTTGAGGAAACGTCGAGGCCATCTACCAGGAAGTCCCCGTATCATGACAACATAGCATAAATACTTTTCTAATCTGTTGTTTGAAACTATTGTCATACTTGTGCAGGATAGATATATTGATATGCAGTTTGCGCACTGATTATACGTGTAATTACACTTCGATATTTTCAGCCAGAGAACGAATAATTCAAGCAGGTACAGACCATTTTTGTAGTCCTTGTACACCAAGTTGCATTTTGTGTTTTTTGGTGCTTGCATCATTTAGTGTTTATAATCTGAACTACTTTGGATCATTAGCTGGTTTTCAAAGTGCATGTAGCTTCACATTTCTCAAGTTATGTTGATTTCTGGAGTGCTAGTGCCTTCGTATTTTTTAAGTTAAATGTTTTCCCCTGGTAACTTGAATTCGTGGATCAGCCACTACACACAAATCATACATGAATGCTAGTACGAATTAAATGAAATGCAGGGACTTACGCTAGATCATTGTATAGGCTCAATGCAGCTCTGCTTGCGATTGGGATGTTCCATGTACAAGTCCATGTTACCAGTTGCTTGGATGTGCAGGCCTTGTGCTCCTTGCATCCACCTCTGCATTATTGACACGACGAATGGTTGATCAAATAAGAGGAATCGACCTTGATATTGTACCGGAGGATAGATACCTACAAGGTTATACAGGTGTGCAGGATGTGTACCAGATCCCGTAGCGCCGTCATGCTTCGCTAAAAATGAATTTGCTTGTTTCAGATGATATCTCCAGAAGAAATAAGAGTTAAGGTCAGAGTTTCATAGGCGCGTAAGCTAAGAGAGGAGTGAAATGATAATTAAGCTACGGGGAGCACCTAATATGAGCACCGGGGAGCCGTTTGATCGAAGATGCAGCGGCACACACGAGGCCTGGATGTTTTATTTGCAAAAAAACTTTGGCGAGTTTGGAAATTGCGCATAATTACAAAGACTACTCCCAAGCCATTGGATCTCACTTCCAAAGGTGTAAAAACTCGTATCACCATAGTATCTAAGCTGCAGGGTGGATGTGATATTCTATGCCGCTGTCATTTTTGTTTGTAAACTTGCAAAATACGTGTAACTCGTGCTGTTACTTGTCTAACCGTGTAAAGTGTTTGTTCAAAAAAACCATCCTACACTGAAATATCGGAACAACACACTTGTCATTAATCAAATTTGGACCTAAAACTAACAGATCTGAAAGACGAGATTCGAACTGGCAATCTGGACTACAAAGCGTAAGTCGATAGCCTGAAAAAACGAACGATTGTTGGCTCTGTCCCATAACTTGATTTTATACAGTACTTGCGTTGAGTAGAGTAGAGGGAGTGCCTCGTCAACACATGCATGACCATTTTCTCAGTTACTGGTGGGTCCTAGGTCTGCGATCTCAATCTCTCTTCTCTCCATCATCTAACCTTTGCACGGGCACACACGAAGAGCGGTACTAGCTTGCCGTGGTGTTATTACAACTAAAAAAGCTTGGAAAATAGAAGAATCTCCTAAAACAAGAGACGTTGTGGCTGGTCGAGACGGAGCTAACCACATCTATCCTCCGTGCCACGTTTGCATGATGAAGCTGTGTGGCTAGTAAGGTGTTTTTAACCGACTGGCTGGGTCCCGAGGTCGAACCATAGGTACTACATCTGATACAGTATATTTTTACACGCACATTTTTCCTCCGTGCTGAGACGTGGCAAACCCTACCGTGCGGTTTCGGGGTCCTCCCGGGTGGTGCACGCATATATTCTTCCTGATGTGGGACGCCCTACTGCGCGTTTTCTGGGTCCTCCTCGGTCGTAGCACCGAAGCAAGTAAATGAGTCGTGGAATCACGAAAGACCACCTTTCCCGCCGAGTACATTAGTGAAGCACGGTGGCTAGCTAGTTGGGCTAGTTTGACCGATTAGCTAGGCCGCCGCCACATTTATTTTTTCACCCTTTTTTTATCTACTTGCCGACAGGTAAATTTACATATCCACCGCGGCGTTGCTCTGGTGTTTGGGTGTCGCAGGATTTTTAATTTTTTGATTGACGAGAGCAAGCGTGGTAGGATTTTTAATTTTTTGATTGATGGGAGCAGGTGCGATAGCAATTAGTCACGATGACTCCGCCTGTAAAAATCCACTGCTCCCTCCGCCTTCCTGTAGATTGCATTGCCTTTCAGCTGTTTCGCCCACTTTGCTTCCTCTCCCCATTTCTTCTACCTGGTGCCATGGCGTCCCACAAATCATGGAGTCCGAGGTGAGGCTCCTGACACAGGAGCTCCATGCCAAGGATGCGGAGCTCAGGGCCAAGGACATGGAGCTCCGTGAGCTCCAGGAGGATAGGAGTGACATGCTCCTCTGTTATGTGAGGGAGTTCACGGAGCTTCAAAAGTGGCAGACGTCCACCACAAAGATGCTCGAGGCGTCGGCGGCATTGCTGCAGAAAGCGGGAGATACGATAGGCCGTCAGGGGAGCCGGCTGGAGCGCGAGCGGGCCGATCGTGACGAGGTCCAGGATCGCCTCAGCCACTTGGTGAACCATGTTGCCACGCACGTGTTGCAGCTGCGCAATGCCTACCATCGTGCCTGCGCGATGATGCCGGCCGTCGGGCTAAACCCGTTTGACCACCCGGTCGACTTCAACGATCTGCGGCTTCCTGACCTGGTCTCCTTCTTCACCTATATCTCCGAGGAGCTGAGCCGTCTCCGCGCGATGGTGGGTGCTGGGCTGGACAAGGAGGGGTTGCGGGCTGCTGTCACCGTTGCCGGGCGAATCCTTTCAGGGCTCCGTCACCGGAATCCGTTCGTGCTTCATATGGTTCATGTTTCGTGGAGTACTGTAGCACCATACTCTCCGTGCGCTGTGGACCTAGTTCTGTTAACATTGATCTCACCATTCATTCTCAACCAGACAGTCGAAAAAGCGGTACTATGTTACATATAGGAGTAGTTGACATGCGGACAACATCATTTGTTATCGTCATATCTTACTACACTAGCAACAAGATTGTGTAGTACTGACGTATGAACCACTACACATGCCTAGTTGTAGGAGCACTATGTATGTTCAAGTGGCTGCCGTGTTTCACACTCCTCCATCGTAAGAGTGGAAACGCTTGCTGTAATCATTTTTTTCTTCAAAAAAATAGTGGACATGCTCTACCATGCGGATCCTCCTCCAGCCATGCACTAAATTACTCACTTTCGTCGACGTGTGGGACAGCCTGCACCTGGTGATGTAGACACAGACCTAGGGTAGGGTAATAGGCCTGACCTATACGCCCCACCTAAATTCTTGTCCTAAGAACTAAGAAGTTCAAGAATCAGAAGCAGAGGACCCGCAAAGGTGTCGAGCAAAGTCCACTCGACCTGTGAATCACTCGGAGACCTGTCTTACCCAGGTCACTCGACCACCAAACCACTCGACATATCAGAAGACCTAAATCCGCTCTGCGCAGCAACGATCAAGCATTCATTCACGTACTTAATGATCATTTGTAGCAATTTAATATAGGCGTTACCTGTAACGCCTCCTCTTAATGCATATTGAACCCTGTGTAATGGAGGGGAGCTGGGGTCCTGGCGTACTCTATATAAGCCACCCCCTTCTCTAGGACAAGGGTTCGCACCCCCTGTAACTCACACACGTATAATCCAGTCGACCGCCCCCGGGTTCCGAGACGTAGGGCTATTACTTCCTCCGAGAAGGGCCTGAACTCGTAAAACATGTGTGTACAACTCCTCCATAGCTAAGATCTTGCCTCTCCATTCCTACCCCCATATTCTACTGTCAGACTTAGAATCACAACACCTGGGTCCACCAGCCATGCACTAAATTACTCCGTAGTAGAGTGACGGTAGACTACCCCGATCGAACCACCGCAGTAATGCCCAATGAGCCGTCAAATTACAAAACCCCCTCCTTTCTAGCAGTAAGTTGGATGGACGAAGCAACCATCAATTCACTCTTCTCTCTCAGCTTCCTCTCTTGAAGAAAACCCCACTCGCTTTGCTTCTCCCTCTTCTCGTTCCTCCTTTTACTCTCCTCTCTCAGCTTCCTCTCTTGGATGGACGCCCGAGCATCGGCCGACGTGATGTCTATGGCTCTGGCCAAAACCGTCGAGGTTCATGGTACGAAGAAGCGCAAGCGCCCCGCCGAGACTACCGCAGACAAGGTCAAAGCCATCGCCCTGTCCAAGCCCCCCTCTCCGGGATCCCTCATTAAGCAAGTCCAGGTAATATCTCTTGTTGACGATCTTTTTCTCAATCTTGATCATGTTTTTTCATCTAACACGTAGTACTAGTACTGGTAGTACAACTTTCTGGGTGATCTTGCATGTGATTTTAGTGTGCCAAATGATGGTTCTAAATTCCTCTTTTGACCAAAACATGCGAGAGGTTGACACTGATTTCTTATAGAGTACTTTCAACTACTCCCTCTGTCCCAAATTTCTTGTCTTAGATTTGTCTAGATACGGATGTATCTAATACTAAAATGTGACTTGATACATCTGTATCTAGACAAATCTAAGACAAGAATTTTGGGATGGAGGGAGTACTTTATGAACATCAATGCTACCTTTTAAGAGGGTATATTTGCCTCAGTAACTTGTGTTATGGATATTGCATGTAATCCCTCTGCTCTCATGCTTTTGAAGACATGTTCTAGTGTCTTTGTTCACTCATTTTTGTGCGTATATGTAGTCATATATGGAGTATAATATCGAAAATCATCTTATATTTGTGAATGGAGGTAGTAATAAAATATGGTTTCTGTTTGAATTAGAACCAGGTCTGCGGTGGAGATGAAGTTCTCAAAGTCATGCCGTGTGAACTGGAAGACCTGATGATGAGTTCTACTACTGAACTATCTAGATGCCGTGTCCTTGTCGCCACGTGTCCTGAACTAGTGTTTTCCTGTAGCATTGTTGTCAGGCGTGTTATCGAGGTTGTACTTGACCACAACAATTTCCTGGTTGTGCCTTCGATTACGAATGGTGTGGTTCTTGTAAAGCTTCCCAACAAATCTGATGCAGCCTGTCTTCATCATCATGTTTATGAGTGGAAAGACCAATCTGTTCGGTTCTCCAAGGTTGACAAGATGGTGATGGTGCATGTAGACATCTCGCACGAAGTCCATGGCCTAGTCAGTTATGCGGGGTTCATCACATAGGTCGGTGGCAAGAAATAGTCTGCAGAGTTTAGTTAGTGCAACTTTGCTTGTCTGTAGTAATTACTATTGTTCAGTACTTAATTTGTGTTTGTGAACCCTGTATTGTTTATTAGTACTGCCGCTTTTGGTGTGTGGTCAGTCCAGAGAACGGTCTATGTTAATGTCTGTCCACTCAATTCGGTCTGTATATTTTGAAGTATCCAGATCATATTTTTTGTGAGGACGGTTTATCAATTATGGTTACACTCCAATATTTGTATGAATTGCAGGGTTTATCGCACCCACCAGGATTTCTAGTCCAATGGATGTTCGGTCCATACGATTTGTCACGACCTTTGGACTGTCCTGCTTGTGGGAGTAGGCGGGGCCCCTGGCCACGCGTAGTTGGACGATCAATCTTCTGTTTAGTACTTCAACCTAGTGATTTCCTGGTAGGATTCACTCGTGTCACATCAAGTAAATCTTATTGGTTTACTGTCTAGATCTTATTGATTTAATGTCATGTTTTCTTTCTTTTCCTGCAATTTTACGATGCAGGTTTTGCCATGTGACATTCATCACAGAATAAACCGTTTGGTTTGCTCTACGATGGCTATTTTTGCAGGTTTCCCTTCTTATGTCGTGTCAGTAACGAAGGCACTGTCCATCACTTATATTACTGGAAAAAATTGGATCAGTCTATTGTCTGAGTACAAGCTGAATCCCTATGATGAACTGCAGTTTGGTTTAACAAAAACGCCACAATTAGACCTTCTCACATTTAAAAGAAATGAAGAAAAAAATGGTTCACGGTCACGGATCCTAGTCAAGTTAGAAAGCTGATCATAGCAGACCAGACACGATCGCCGCTGTCTCGCACAGATCGAGCACCGGCAGTTGCTCTAGCACTGACAGCGACAGCAGCTCAGTCTGATGAAGCTGAGGATTGGGCACCGACCGCGTCAGCGGATTAGTCTGATCTACCGGAGGATCGGGCATCGACACCGGCACCTGCTCCGACACCGGCACCAGCTCTACAAGGAGCACCATCTCCGGCAGCAGAAGCGTCTTCGGCACCTGCACCAACACTTGCACTTGCATCTGCTTCGGCCCGTGCAGTTGCACCGGCAACATACTGGGTTGTTGTTCGCACTTCATATACCAAAGTCCTTACAAAAACCGACATGTCCACCTTCTTGGTAAGCATTGGCCGCCCAAGTGCTTCGTTCTTTTTTCTATCCATGTTGTTTCACATGATTCACTGTGTTGATCTAACTGTTTGGGTATGTCTTCTTGTTTGCAAATAGAGAATTCCTAGAGCAACCAGTGAGTCGTTCAACAATCCGGGCGACCGCGGCCAAGTTTCTCTTCCCATGCGTAGCCTTGGTGTGAATGAACATGCTCAATATACCTTAAGTACAAAGGATGGTCGCATGATGATTGATGCTAAAGGATGGTCAACGTTCAAATCTAATTCATATCTTGCGGTAGGGTATGATGTCAAAATCGAACTTTCTCGGCAAGGAGAGCTGGTCCAAATCAACTTTGAAATTCTTCAGTAGCAGCATGCAACTGCCGAACTGATCTATCCTCCGAGAGATTTTGATGTAATAATCTGGCATGGTGAAACAAGTGTCCTGTGTGTATAAGTAGTACGACAGTATTATTTATCACATGGTACATCATTGATAGAATTGCAACTCTAATTGCTGGTTAGGAACTGTCGTACGATTTCATTCCAACAGCTGCCGTGCTTTATTCAATTTTGTGTATTCGCCTTGCGACAACATCTAAAAATAGCGTCGTACCGATTGCTTGCAATATGAAAAGCGCTGAGGTAGAACACATGGGCACCCAAACATGCAGGGTCGGCCTGCGGCCCAAAGTCCAGAACCGTGAGCCTATCTGAGTATTATATTCTCAGCTAAACCCCCATAAAAAAAGCTGAACCCCCATAATGCCCGTGCGTTGCAGAGCGGCAAGGTGAGCCTGTGATATAAAAGATTTGTATTTTTCTTTACAGAGGACGTATCTCTCTGTCAAAATATATATTTATGTGTAACTAGTTACTCCTGTCTTTCTACTTCCTTTCGTTGATATGTGGAGCAACCGGCAACGGGGTCCACATGCCATATGCACAAATTATAGTCCACAACTTCACGGTAGACACACCCCGGTCGTTGCGCTGCAGTAATGCCCAATGAGCCATCAAATCACAACCCCCCCTTTCCAGCTTTAGCAGTAAGCTGGACGGACGAAGCGGCAATATTTCACTGGGCCTGAATCCCCTTCTCCCTCATCTGCTTGTTCAGAAAAAACCCCCTCTCGGCGATTGCAAAGGGTTTTCTCATGGAGAACCACGTAAGAATTCTTCATCCATCCCCGATAAATCCAAGTCCCTTGGTCGCAGGTAATCCTACGATGGCAGCCGCCGCCGTTGATGCATTTTTCTTCCAACGGAATCTAGTGTGTTTCATGTGAAGTGCCCAAAGTGCGAGTGCCCTACAGGTTTCTGCGCCCTCGGCGAGACGCCACACTTGTGCCTTCTCATCCTAAGACATCATTTTGAAACACGCACAGTATGTTCCTAGAATCCTCTTTTCTATCCGGGAGGGTGAGGTTTTTTTGAGGGAGATTTTACGGTGCATTATAATACACCAGAGCACATGTATTATATGGCCGATCTAACGGATGATAATAATTGGGCCTTTTTAAGCCCAAGGGTATTTTCCACCTAATTTTTTTTACCTTTAATCGGCCTAATTTGGTCCAGGGGTTTTCTTGTCCTAAATTTTTCGATTAAATTAATTGCATTAATAAAGCACTTCATTATAGAGGTCCCATCATCGTGCGTACTCTTTTGAATTTCGGTTCGAGCGGTTCATCCACTCTCCCCTCTCGAGCCCTAACCTTGGGCCCCCTCGATCGCCACCGATCACCTCCGGCGCTCTCGCTCGCCGCCGATCGCCCCCGGCACCCTCGATCGCCGCCGATCGCACTCGCCGTGTCTACCCCTCCCGCTCCTACCCCCCTCACTCCCTCCATCGCAAGTCACCCCAGTCGGGTCGCGGCGCCAGATCTTCTGACGAGCCGCTAATCCACTCCTTCCCCGAGCGGACGCCACCTTCCCCGACTCGAGAGGCCACATCATCCTCATCGACGTGCATCAACATTTTCACGCTGGATCTTCGCTGTAAGTTCCTAGCTATCTCAAATCTTTTCTGGTCCCTTCTGCATATAGAACCAATAGGGGTCGGATTTGATTCGGGTTTTGGATATGTCATGTGAGGTTTAGGGTTTATCATTTCAGAAAGTTGTGAGGAGATTTCAGTTGGACTTGGTTAGGGTTTAGGATATGTCATCTGAGTATTAGGGTTTATGTTTTCAGAAAGTTGTGATGAGATTACGATTGAAAGGAAGTGTAAGTCGGATGTAGCTACGACATACTGAAGGACTTAGTTAGGATTATGTGGCATGAGAAAGTTGTCAGCAGATTTGGATTCAAAGAAAGTTATTTTGGATTTAGTTAGGAGATACTTTTGAATTGAGTCTCGAGATATTTTGGATTTAGTTACGAGATAATTATTTTGTATGGAGTTTGTACTTATTTTGGATTTAGTTAGGAGATAATTTGGATTTAGTTAGGACATACTTTTGGATTTTGTTACGAGATAATTTGGATTTAGTTAGGAGATAATTTTGAATGGAGTTTGGAGATAATTGAAGGACTCATGGACTTTGGATTTAGTTAGGAGATCATCAGTTAGAGCTAGTACAATCAATTACAAATTTCTGGATTTAGTCAGGGCATATTTACTTATAGCTTTTGAAGGACTGAGTTAGGTACATGAATCCGATATGAAAAATTAATCAATTATTTAAGTAGAGTAGTGCAATCTTTCGGTAACGTATGCTATCCATCCGTAACATTGACTATCTGTTTTCGCTGGCAGCATAACGACATGGATGATAAAGGCAACGATGGCAAAAACTTGGGTGATACAGGAAAGGATGACAAGGACATGGGTCATACAGGCAACGAAGGCAAAGGCATGGACCCCAAAGGAATGGATGGTATGTGCATGGATGATAAGGATAATGAGGATGCAGGAAAGGATGGCATAGACATGGATGATGTACACATACAAGGTAAAGGAATTGATAATAAAGGCATGGCTGGTTCAGACCTGAATGAGTGTATGGAATACTTAGAGATTGTGAAGAAAACGTTCAGGACTGAGGAAGAAGCCTACATGTTCTACATAGGCTATGCGAGAAAAAAAGGATTTGGTGTTAGAAAGGATGATCTGAGGTACAGGGGTCCGGGTCCGAAATAAAATGCATATAGAAGGACATACAAGTGCTGCAAACCAGGATGGCGGGCCCATAAGCACTTTAACAGAGCTGAAAGAAAAAGAACACCGAGGGGTCTTTCTCGGTGTGGCTGTCCCGCTCTTTTTCAGGTTGAGCTACAAGATAGCAGTGGCCTCTAGTTCATCAAGAATTTTGTGGACAAGCATAATCATCTGTTTGTCCCTACTGACCTGACTCCGTACTTGTCTGCTCACTGTAGAATGACTGACGCACAAAAGGCTGATGTCATCGAGTATGCTGTCGGTGGACTTCGAACACATCAGATTATGAATGTAATGGAGAAGAATGCCGGAGGTCCTGACAAGCTTGGATTTATAGATCGAGATCTATACAACCATGTTTCAGTCCAGAAGAAGCGCAAGATAGAAGGCAGTGACGCTAGATATTTGCTCACCTATATGATTGCACAGAAAAAGCAGACCCAGAATTCTTTTTCAAATACACAAAAGACAGCGAAGGCCATTTGAGGAACATATTTTGGGCTGACTCACAATCCCGCATTGACTATGTTGCCTTTGCTGGTGTCGTGGTGTTCGACAGTACATATCGGTCTAACAAGTACAGGCTTCCGTTTGTTCCATTTGTTGGTCTGAACCATCACCGCAACACAGTTTTGTTTGGAGTCGGTCTAGTGTCAGACGAAACAGTTGCATCATACCAGTGGCTTCTTCATGTATTTTTGGAGGCAATGTCCCAGACGGCACCAATTTCAGCAATCACCGATGGGGACGGTGCAATGGCTAAATCAATAGCTACTGTCTGGACCGGAACAGATCATTGTTTGTGCACGTGGCATATCGAGGAGAATATGGAGATGCACCTCCACGACGAAAAGCTGGAGCAATTTAGGGAATTCATTTACCGTCGTTGGGATGTTGATGAGTTTGAGAAAAGATGCGAGGCTTATAAGGTTCGGTTCAAAATAAAACCAACGGGCAAGAGGTCGTCATGGGTTAACAGGATGTACGAGCTGCGACACAAATGGGTTGCTGCGTACACAAATGGTAGATATTTCCTAGGCATGATAATTAATCAGAGGACTTAGTCTCTCAACTCAAGGCTTCATGTGCACCTGAACAGGAAGATGCAGCTTGTGGATTTGTTGCAGCATGTTGAGCACTATGTATCGCTAATGCGTAAGACTGAAGTAGCATTAGACACAGTAGCAACACATACGATACCCTTCACTAAGCTGAATGCACACCCTCTGGAGATTGCTGCCTCTTATATCTATACAACTGTGATGTTTCCAAAGGTAAAGCGTCAGATTGTCGAAGGGACAAATTGGCAGGTCACGTACCGGGTAGCATGTGATGGTTTGGTCGTGTTTGGAGTTTTGCGCAAAGCCCCATATGATAAATTCCCATATGGCAGGGATGCTAGAGAATTGCAAGGTAAGGAAGGTAAGTATGCTGAGGACTTGCATGCAAAGAAAATGGATGCTGAGGATCCCAATGACTTGGAAGGTAAGGATGCTGAGGACTTGCATGCAAAAAACTTGGATGTTGAGGATCCCAATGACTTGGAAGGTAGGGATGCTGAGGACTTGCATGCAAAAAACTTGGATGCTGAGGATCCCAATGACTTGGAAGGCAAGGATGGTGTGGACTTGAATGCCAAAAACCTGGATGCTAAGGATCCCAATCACTTGGAAGGTAAGGACAGTGAGGAGTTGGAGGCAAAAAATTTGGATGCACAAGGCATGGATGCTAAGCCTGTGGATTTTATATATCACGTGACTTGTCTGTTTACAGGAGCAAGACTGGATGATGCAGCTTGTAAATGTAAAAAGTTGGAAAGTCAAGATTACCCATGTGCACATATATTCTGCGTTCTGGATCATCTTGGTGTACGCACATTTCCAAAAAAGATGGACAATGCAGGCCAAGCCAGCGTTCCCTTCTTCGAGGACTACGAATACTCATGTATGGTCTGATCACATGAATAAGTATCATCAACTACACAACATGGCTAGTGACGCTTTATTCACAGCCACAGCTAGCGATTCACAGTCAGAACAGGTGATGGAGTTCCTCCGGAGTATATTGGTTGATGGAGAAAAAACTAATTTGGATGAAGGCCATAAATCGTTTGTTCGTTTGCCGGCATACTTCTCTGCTGCTAGCGAATGCTGCACTGATGATGTGGAAAATCCAATCAAAATAGTTCCAAAAGGGAGACCAACTACCGAAGAATCGAACAAGAGGATTAAATCCAGGTGCAAGCGGATGAGAGGGAAAAAAGCAACAAAGTTAGTGCACATGTTTATCTCATTGTTCATTTCCATACATGCTTACAATGTTAATATGTTCTCTCTTTTTCTTCAATTTACTCAGGAACAAATCGGGGAAATCAGAGGTCACAAGGAGCAAGAAGAGAAAAGACAAAGACTCAAAGACATAAGAAGACACATATTCAGATATAGAAGAAGAGGAAGATTCAAAAAAAGCAACAAAGTTATTGCACATGTTAATCTCATTGTTGATTTCTATACATGCTTACAGTGTTAATATGTTCTCCCGGAGAGTGTTCACATGTTTTTCTTCAATTTACGCAGGAAAAAATCAGGGAAATCAAACAGCACAAGGAGGAAGAAGCAAAAAGAAGAGACAGAGTCAGATACAGAAGAAGAGACAGAGTCATATACAGAAGAAGAGACAGAGGCAGATACAAAAGAAGAGGAAGATTCAGGTACAGAAGAAGAGGAAGATTCTGGTACAGAAGAAGAGGAAGATTCAGATGCAGAAGAAGAGGGAGATTCAGATGCAGAAGAAGAGGGAGATTCAGATGAGGAAGAAGGGGAAGATTCAAATGCAGAAGATGGTGGGCTGAGGAGGGCTAGAAAGAGACCATTGGAGGTTGTAGAAGAGGATTACGCAAAACCAAACAAGTGGGCATTAGCACAATTGTGCGTACTTAAACATGTTTTTGAATGCTGGCTGCAGATTCATCTATTTCATTTTTTGTAGGAAACGCAAGGGCGCTCCACATGTCAATGTTGGGAGGACGAAAAAGAACGATTACAAGGATGCGCGAGGAAAACCAGTGAAGTTAGTGTCTGTACTTACATGTCCGCTCTAGAAGTCGGGTATTTGCTAGTACTGTGTTGAAGTTTCTTAACTTTTCCAGGAAAGACTCTAGTAAGGGCGGTAAAGGACAGGCCAAAGGGGTGATGAAGACAAAAAGGCCTGATAGGAATGTACCACAGGCTGAGCGAATAAGAGCTGTCAAGTTAGCTTCTGTAGCTATGAAGAGAAAATCAGTGAAGTTAGTGTTTTTTCTATTATAGTGTACTGTACATGCTCAAATCTTCTTTGCTATCCTATTAACAAACGTTGTTTCATGCAGGAAAGCTAAAGTGAAGTCGAGATAGGATGTTTAGATGCACAGGGTCAAGCAGAGAAAACAAAAGGATTTCTGGGGTCGAAAAATTGAGAACAAACTAAAGTTGATAGTTTTCCATGCCGTGATCCACCCTGTTTCTCATGTATTAGACCTATTTGATGGACTACCACTATTTTTCTGAATTCCTCGTTTGATTGGTACACTCTATTTGATTGGTAGACCCTATTTATCAACATCGATGAAATAATGCATTTTTAGTGCAGTTGGTTTCTGTATTTTTTTTCATTTTTTACATAATATATTGCTGAAATTTGTTCAAAGTGTAGTCAAATTTCATACTTGAAATATAAAAGAGAAACCGAAAATTTATATATATAAGAAAATAGAACGTTAATAGAAACCTCGTTTTCAAATAACATTGAAAATTGTTTATTTTCAAATAGAAAATAAGCATACTAATATTTTCAAAATAGCATGCTCATTTGAAAAAAACATGTTCAATTGAAAATAAAATATAATGAATATGCTGATTTAAAAATATCATGCTGATTTTAAAATAGCATGCTGATTTTAAAATTATGCTACTTTTATAATAACATGCTAATTTCAAAAATATCATGCTAATTTTAAAAATAGGATGGTACTTTTAAAAATATAATGCTCTTTTCAATATGCTACTTTTAAAATAGCATGCTGTTTTCAAAAATATCATGCTAATTTTAAAAATAGCATGCTTATTTTAAAAATAGCATGCTTATTTTAAAAATAGCATGCTTATTTTAAAAATATAATGCTCTTTTCAATATGCTACTTTTAAAATAGCATGCTGATTTCAAAACTAGCATGCTGATTTCAAAAAAATCATGTTCTTTTGAATTTGTTGTTTTTAAAAATAGCATGCTGATTTCAAAATAACAGCCTCATTCTAAAAATACAACGCTGTTTTTAAAAATATAACGCTGTTTCTAAAAATATAACGCTGTTTAAAATGATTTCAAAAGATACATGCTTTTTTAAATATGCTGTTTTGAAAGCAGCGTGCTGATTTTGAAAACAACATATTTTTAATTATGCTTTTCAATAGATAGCATGTTTTTTAGTATATACTATTTTTCAAATTAAAAAAACATCATTTTGAAAATAGCATGCCATCTCGAAAGTAACAGAAACATGTCCCGCTCTTTGTTTTGCCTTTCATTTTTTTGTGCGACACACATACAAACCGCATTTTCAAAATAACTCGTACTAGCCAACACAAAAACCTCGTTCAAAAATGAAAGTAGTGTCTAATCCATTTGAAACCTGGTTAGATTTGATTCTAAAAATACTAGCATCACCGTGGCAAAAAAAGGAAATATAATTGCAGTCCATAAAGGTAATTATATCAAGGAGGGTAGCAGGGTGCGTTATATATATAGACTTGCATAGCAAGTACATTACGCCACATAGGGTTCATACTACCACCAAGTTACTGGCAAGTTCCACTTACTGGACGATCTTCATATCCACTCAAACCCAAAAGTTATACCACCAAAGTACCAGTTACTACCAAGTAACAATTACTACTAAGTTGCACTTACTAGACCCTAAAGCTGATACTACCAACTTGCAGTTACTGGCTAGTACATACAGATTATAAAACTAGCGTCAAACTACTGCGGAGGGTCAATGAATCCTCATGCCACTAACCATGTTCACCCTAAGCCCACCTCCACACCTTTCCATGAACCTGAAGATAGCCATTTGATCTTCTTTCATTCTGGCGCCCTCAACGACTTCTCTCCAGTTCTTCATCATGATCGCTCGCCCGTCCTTCTTGCCCATCTTGAACAAGACCTTTTTATTACCTTCAAAATGTTCGCTAGTGATACGCACAACCATGGGCTTTCGCAGATAATCTTTGAGGTAGGCCTGACTGTACTCCTATGAGAAGCACTGATTGCACATGGAAATAAATAATCTTACGTAAAAAATGAAGTATGATTTGCACAAAAAAAGTATGTATGATTTGCACAACCATGCCAGTCCTCCTCTCTGTCTCTACATGATGGCATTTTCACTAGTGAAGTATGATTTGCAAAAAGAAAAGTCCAAGTGTTTACCATCCGGCTCTTCCCTCTGATGACTGCCGAGCGAGTGACGGTGCTGACATAGTATGGTATGGGACGTTGGCACTGCTTTACTATGGATTTGAGATAGTCCCACCGATCCTCGTTTAGCAATACATGGTTGCCGTAGAAGATGTGATCCTCGAAAGTTCCTTTTCTCACATGGTATCCCGGACCTGTGTCAAAAAAATTAAGATGATAGAGTAGTAAATAATTTCATATGTAAGATCTAGAACATCAGCACTGGGTTAATGATCAATGCCTACTCCAATGATTAAGAAATGAAGGACATAGATAACCCAATCACATCCACCCAGCAATATCTCGTAGAAACATGGGCAAATTGAATATTTGATTTATTTAAACTAACAACTAAACACTTCTCTATATAAGCTCTAGTTCAGTCAATGTTTATTTGGAAGGTCATTTAGAACCCAAACAGAGTAATGTGTGGTAATCAAGTGTCACTCAAACATCAACTTTCGATATTTTACGGTTCATTTAATATCTGACCAGCCAAAAAGAACTTTACCCCGTAGTGCCAAGATAGGATCATGGTCCACATCTCCATCTCCATCAGAACTATCATCAGTGTCATAGTCGCTAGAGGTGTCGTCATCATCGCTATAGCCGTCACTCCCATGTGAAGTGCCATCTGAAGCATCATCTGAGGTGGTCCGGTGATCACTCTCTTCACTGTCGATGAGGATGGTTTCCCTTGCCATTCAAACCTGTTGCATGCATTGCAATGAACACATGTTAGTTATTGATATATAAAATCAGTCTTCCATTATGACTTGTTAGCACAATACAATGTGAATAATCTTTTCGCATACTTCTTGCTAAGTACGTAGTTCATGTATAAACATCTACACCAAAAAGCTAGTCGACAACTATTCGCACGACTAGTCAACACTAGTGGTTAGACTCATAATCATTGGGCAGACATAACCAATTAGGATATTTCAAGGTTACAATTTTGTGAGTTGGACAAGAAAACTTGGTAACCAACCAATTAGTAGCCATGTAAAAATGAACCATGATTGACTGCTCTCATCGAGCAATACGTGAAACTATAACTGATCTGCCTTTGATCACTACAAATTTCCTGATGGGCTGTTGTGTGGTACCATCAGGTAATAAATATAAAGTCTTTAAATTGTCCCAACAAAACAAATAATGCATTTGCTGCTGTACATAACATTTTTAGAGGTAGCTGTGGAGGTTAATTTTCCAATTTCCAGTGAGAATAAGGACATGATAGAATCTCTCAAGCAAGATGACAGCATAGTGAAGGCTATGAGAACGAGCAAGGTATGCTGACCAATAGTCACCCTTTTGTATACTTGCTATTTATTTACTCATTACTACCCATACCAACAAGTAAAATCATGATTATGAAGTATAAGTATAATGTCAGAAAATCCAACAGTGAGGAATTTGTTGCAATGTGTACTACTAGCTCACAGGAAATTGTCATTGACCCCAACAAGCCCATACCATATCTTGGAGATAGGCTGACATAATTGAAGTAAGCAGTAACAACAATCAGCAAAAATATGCACCGACCAAAAATATTACATGTGTGCACATACCATCAAAAACATGCACCAATCAAGAGCAGTCTATACTTGACAAATCCTTCAAAATATGCACTAATCATCATACTACCATCGAGTAATACATGAAACTATAACTGATCCTCATTCCATCATTACAAATTTCCTCATGGACTGCATCTGTGCTCGCTTTTTCAGTTTTTAATAACTAACCATCAACAAATACATATACACAGTCTTCAAACTATCCCAACAAACCAAAACATGTGTATGCTCCTGTGAATATACTTTTTCTATATCTAGCACTGGGGGACCATTTTCCAGGGGAAAAAGTACTTGATAGCATCTGTCAAGCAAGATGATGGCATAGTGAAGGCTATGTCGACGAGCAAGGTATGCTGGCCAACACCCACCTTTTTCTCTTACTTGCATGAAAGTCTTTACCCATTACTACCCATATGAACAAGTAAAACCATGATTACGTAGTACATTATCAGATTATCTTGTTGTAAAATTACTTGTTGCAATATGACCTACTAGTTGACAGTAAATCTTCGAATACCCGAAACATGCACACAAGCAAGTGTCAGATTTTAACTTGGGCGGTGATGCTAGATCGCAAAATTAAGCTCAGATCGACATTAGAAGGGCAGGGAAGATCAATCTTACCTGCGGAGTGGTACCAGATGGGGCTGGAGTAGACTTGTTCAAAGCTGGCACCACCGGAGCTTCGGGCGGCATGACAAGGATTAGGGAGAAGAGGTGCTGTTGTCGGACCTTGCTGTAGACGAAGCAGTGGAGAATCGTGGACGGAGCAGGGGGAGTGGGTGGCCTCGCGGAACCGGCCGATTTGACGACGACGGGGGCGGCCAAGGTGACCGCTTGGCAAACCCTAGCCGTCGCCCTCCGCGTCGCCTCTTTGTCTCTGCAAAGAACGAAGTGTGGTGGGATTGGGAATGGGGGTGTGGTTGGGGTTGGGGCCATCGCTCGATTTTCTCTCTGCCTCCCACTTGTGCAGGCCCACAAAAGGAACAAAGTGTTGGGCCGGATCAGATGCAGATTTGGCAGCTTTACCAATTCTGGCCAAACAGAAAAGATCAGCATGACCACATGTGTTCTTTTAAAGAACCCTAAAAATACACTGCTGTTCATATTGCATGTGGATGAGTCTTTCAGTACCAATTGATCTTGAATAATTTTAAGCACTCCACAGTGTATATATATATATATATATGAAAATAATGGTTAACCAATAAAATGGTAAACTATTAGATGCAAGGTTACAAATATTTGAAAAAATGAATAATTGAATTGTATGCATTTTTATGATTAAATTTAATAAATGTAAAATTTGTGCAAAAACTATGATAAATTAAAATATTCATTGGTATTTTCAAAAAAAACCACGAATGACTACTTATGCCAACCAGAACTTCTTCATGGTTTCGTTTATTCATCTATTCTTTGGCATGCTGGTTCTCATAACGCCTTCTTCGGACCTTCTCTTTGACCGACAAATTCCTGAGATATTGGGATAGCGCCTTGTGTTTCGCCCTCACACCATGCTTCATTTGGTATCCTTTGGCAACTCCTTCGGCGTGCTCAAGAATACTAACGAAAGCCGGGTCCAGATATTTGCCACAAAACGTGCAACGATATGCCATACACTTAAGCACGTTGCACTGTCCATTCTGCAATTCTTCAAGGGTTTTCTGAGTGTGTGCATCCATCTCTCCTTCAGAAATGTCCGCATAATCATGAGAATAGGGCTGCTAGTTTAAATTATGTATGATATAAGCTGCACCATTGTTTACAGTACCTAATATTCCCTAAGTTTCATACTGTAGTGCCTATAAATTATTTTTAAAGTAAATATTTATTAACTTTGAAAATTTAAGGAGAAAAAAGCAATATCAAAACCATATGAAAGCATAAATCATATGATGTACTTTTAAAAAAATTGTCAACAAACATGCACAACCTTTATGATGTCTGACTTTTAGCATAAAACCAAAACGCACTAAATTTTGGAGTGGATGAACCATTAATTTCTCAAAGATTGATTGAATAAATAATGATCATTACGTACTGATGATCAACATTATATTTAGAGCTAGATTCCATTATGCCAATTCAACAATTATTGATGGTTTAATGATTAACCTCTAACCTTAAACTTGAAGACAGATCTAGGGTTCAAAAATTAAAATTACCGTAACGGAATTCCAGTCCATGTCGTGCATGTGCTGCTGCTTGTGCTCGATGACGGAGTACTGCACCTTGTTGACACGATGCTTCTCTGGGTCGGACACTGAGTAGTCCAAAGCTTTCTCGTGGGGATCCTGATCCATGCGATGGACGACGATGTAGGTTGTTAGCTCCGCAAGTCCATGATCTGTCACGATGGCGTCCATGACAGGCCCCCCACGTCCATGGCCCCGCTCTGTCATGACGGCCAATTAACCTCCATGAGTGGATTTCATATCCGGCAGCAGCGAGGCGGGCGTGTGAACGGCAGCGATAATTTTAGAGCATGCCCTAGGGGGAGAGATGCGGGGAGTAATTGGTAGTTACCTACTATAGCAGAAATACTTCGGCGTTGGGCACCTACAATGCAGCTGGCTTATTTAGGATCCTGGAAAAAAATCACAATCGTAGGCGCTTGGGGCAGGCACTAGGAACTGGATTTTGTACATCTACGTGATGCAATCCAAAGTTCGTGTCCGGGGTGGATGGGTTGGGGATTCAAAATATTGTACATAAACCCTGGTGCTCAAGACTTGTGAAACATCAGATCAAATTGAAATCAATTGATCTAGAAATTTCAAACTGAGAAAGAAATGTACGCAGAGGCCACTATAGTATTACTTGGATCGAGACTTTGTGATCATCATGTAGCCACGCCACAACCAACACGATGGTCTCCGTGCCCATGTAGACATCACACCATGCACCGTTGGCAGCCTAGAACCTCTAGCCATGCATCGATAGTCGTCACGTCTCGCATGCATTTGTGATGCTAGCAATGTCATCACGTGATGTCATAAACTAAAAGGCTTGTGAAAATAATTTGAAAAAACAACAAGAAAATACTCCATCCCAAAATTTTGACTAAGAGATGATTTGATACGTCGGTATTTACACAAATCAAAGGCAAGAAATTTGGGACGGATGGAGTACTAAAGCATCATTATTCCAATCCTAGGTTGCTATAAGAGAAGCTTGGATTTCCATCTACCAAGCTGAATGCAGCTCAAGGCTACAATTCCATTGCACTGGTACGTTAGATATGTAGTCGACACACAACTTAACATGCATAGTTGTACCATAGTTGAACAGTAAGCATACGGTACTTCTTAACATAGTTCATCCATAAAGTGTCGCCAACATACCACAAACTAAGGTAGTACTTAACCTAGTTCAGACCAACAGAGCTTCCATTCTGGCTGCCAGGGTGCACGCACTGCCCTAAACCCCCTCCAAGAACTCAGCAAGGGCCGCGTGTGCCACCCTGGAAGCATATCCATGGGCGTGGATAGCGGCTCGTCCGAGTGCATTCTGGATAATACTCATACGGGTGTTATTAACCTTGCGGTTGCAGAAAGGGCATCCGTAGCGCCCAGCACTAGGCCTGACACGTCTGGCATGCACATCAGAATCTGTTAACGAGCGCTCACAAGCTTAACTAGCTTCAAACGAACCTAGCCAATCTGGGTTTTATGCTACTTAATCTAAATGAGCCGATGATTAATGAGCACGAGTTTAACAAGCAGAGATGCCAAACCACACACCAATTAACATAGTTCTACCTTAGTTCAACACTTCCATATATACAAAAGCAAGCACCACTTAGTAGTACTGGTGCACATAGTTCGACCATAAACGTTCACCAACAAAGTATAGCATAGGGTAGTACTTAGCATAGCTAAAACCAAAAGAGCATCAGTTCTAGCTGTGAGGGTGCGCACTTCCCTAAAGCCTCAAAGAAGCCTCATCAAGTACTCGGCATATGCGGCGTGCTTCTCCCTAAAAGCGTAGCCATTCTTGATGCTGCCTTGGGATGTTCCGACTGCATGGTTGATGGTACTTCTCAGGTCACCTTTCATCAGCTTGTTGCAGTAAGGGCATCCGTAGCCCCCCTTCCGATTCTTGGCCTGATACGTTTCTCGAGCACACCACTGTTCAGCTCCCTCGCCTTCTGCCTCCTGTAGATCCTCTGGGTTTCTTGGTCGCTATCGACGTCGTCACTTAGGACCTACATGTAGTACCAAATGTTGCGTAAGTATATCTAATATGAGAATTCAGCAGGCACAGAGTCTAGGAAACATAATGTAATTGAAGACAGCGTAAAATATCTTCAAATGACGTTGAAAAAATAAATGCATAACTTATTAGTTGGTACATAAGCAACTAAATGGGATAGTAGCATATAGTAAAAAAACGAAGGATCAACCATACATGTCGAAGAGAGCACTAGCATTGCCACATTTTGCCACACATTTTCCCCAAGCTTGCCTAAGGTTAGTTCATCAAAATGAGAGCCACAAGTTGGCAAGCCTAAGGGAACCTTGCCACACTTTTTGTGTGTATGCCATGTGGGACCCAAGTGTGGCTTGCCTAAGGTGTGGTTGGAACCAAACACTCACTTAAGTTGGTCAAACTTGCCTAACCTTAGGTATGGCAATCTTTGGCAAAGTCACTAACCAAACAGCCTTTAGTGCAACAAAATTCACTTGTTACGTAAAAATGCATGAACTGATGATGTAACATGGCAAAGCAGCATACAGATGTACTAATGCAAAAAAAGACTTATAACTGACATGCATGACTTGATAAAATAGCTCGTGAGCTGTATCTATTTAGGGTTAGAATTTTGTGTGTTTATGATGATGGATATTGAAAGTCCACATGTTATCGTCGTGGAAGTTTCCCCTGTTGATCGATACCCCACCCATCAATGTTCCTGAACCATTCAACATTCTAGGTAAAGTAGTTAATTATTATGAATTCTGACAATAAGTGATCCCAAATGTTGTACTTACAAAAAAGGGTTTTTATCATTTATGCCACCAGTTTTGTCCCACAATTAAGTATCACCACTAGGATTTTCTACTGCTAAAAGAAGCCATCGCTTCTTTAGACACATGCTCAAAAATGCCACTGCACATCATTATTGTGATATCAAATCTATCTTGACATGCTATAATGGCATCAATACCTATGGACCAACATGCCAGCTCTCCCTCTATCTCACTATAATAAAGTGTGGGCCCACTTGATCCCAACAGCGTTCTTATTTTCCTGTAAAATTATTCGCTTACTTACTCCTCACAAGTGGGGCCATACTTATCATTGTGAGATAGAGAGAACTGAAATGTGGGCCTGGGATTTTTTTGTCATATTGGATGGTCAACAAGTTTTAAATGAAGATAACAATGTCTAATGGCATTATTGAGCAAACATCTAACGGAGCGATGGCATTTTTTATACATCTAATGGCATTTTTGAGTAAGCATGTCACGAATCGATGGCTTTTTTGAGCAGCTGTAACTTCTAAGGGAAAAACTGAGTAGTGGGATACAACTGGTGGCATAAATGATAAAAACCCTACAAAAGAACTAATTAAAACAACTCAAGTAAAACATTGATGATATCCAATTTCTTTCTAAAATAGCCATTGATTAGAGATAATCAATGTTTAAAATCATTGCCACAGCCACTTATGGAACATTTAAACCAAAGATCGATCAAGTGCAACCAAAGATGTACTCAACATTTTATTACCTTATTTGCCTTGTACTAACCAGAGAAAACCTAGGATATTACAAAATAAATAAATAAATAAAGGAGATAGATGACTAACCTCTTCTTCGTTCTCGTCGGCGACGACCACATTTGGGGGCAGGGGAGGCAACAACCGCGGCAGACGAACACCCGGCTGAGGCTGAGGAGCCACCACCTGCTCTGGCAGAGGAGCCAGAGGAGCTACCAGTTCCGGATTATTAGGAGAATAATTTATATAGGTCAAAAACTGACATATACATGCCTCAATAAATGTAATCTAGCTACACAGCTGCGGATCCAGGATTTCATACTTGGGTGTTCAAAAATTTATATTGCAAACTAAGACCACAACAATATGTTTCAAATGGACGGAGTAATATCTAAAATTTTCATGTGAAAAGATTCTTAGTCCATCGTAATGACAGTACTGACATGAATGACAGAAAATGAAGATTATTTACTTCATGACCATACAATATGACATTTTCATAAACAAGGCATGGTGTTGTTATCCTTAAGTTGCAGAAAATATTTTCACAATCACCTTCGTAGGCAATTCAATTCCAAGGTCAAGCTACGTATTTGTATTAGCACAGTCACCAAACCTAGGTGGATTTATTAGCAGAATAATTTGTCTACATCAAAATATTGCCTATACAGGGCTCAACACATCTAACCTAGCTAGTTACCTAACAAATCTACAGAATATTGATATGGAGTCCATCGATCAAAGATAAAAAGAAACCCTGGCCTTCCCCAAAAATAGAGAAAAGGACTGCCAGAGCACACCTAGGATTTTACAAAAAACTAAAGGAGATAGATGACTAACATCGTCTTTGTTGACGTCGCCAGCGACCACAGGCTCGGGCACCGAAGGCGTCACCCGCGGCAGAGGAGACACCTGCTCCGTCTGAGGAGCCAGAGTAGCTACCGGGGCCCACATAAATGGTTGTGCAAGGACAGTTTCATGCTGGTCAAGTACCATATATAAGAAATTTCGGCCAAAAAAAATTCGAGTGCATTACTGTACGTCTGTACCAGTGCTGTTGCTATCAAAATTTGGCATCAACACATTTTGGATGCACGAGAACCATGAGATCCGAGTGGTTCGTAGATCTTAAATAAAGATAATCTATACAACGAGGAGCCGACCCCCACACCCATGCACCCATGTGGATCCGCCCTGAAACCTAACGGATCTAACGAATCTAGGTTGACACCTAGGATTGACCAGAGCACACCTAGGATTCTACAAAAAATTAAAGGAGATAGATGACTAACGTCTTCTTTGTTGACATCGCCAACGACCATAGGCTCGGGCACAGGAGGCGTCACCTGCTCCGTCTGAGGAGCCAGAGCAGCTACCTGGTCCCACATAAATAGCAGAATATTTTATATAGATCAAAAAATGTCATATACATGCCTAAACTAATGCAACCTAGCAACACAGCTTCGGATCCAGGATTTCAAAGTTGGGTGTTCAAAAATTAATATTGCAAACCAAAACCACAACAATATTTTTCAAACGGCTGAGATCAAGTTGGCTTTTGAGTCTAGAAGGCATTCTTCTGCCTCTGCTTCTGTTACTCAAGAAATTAAAGAGTTAGGAGTAATAGCTAAAATGTTCATGTGAAAATATTATTTTTCCATCATACTGACAGTACAGACATGAATGACAGAAAATGAAGATTATTTAGTATGACATTTTCGTAAACAAGGCATGGTGTTGTTATCCTTTACTTGCAGAAAATATTATGCTGAAAATAAGCAACCAGATAATATATTTCAAATAGGGATGATAACAAGTCAATAATATTACAGCCTATGGTAATTGGACTCCAGGAATCAAGCAATTGGTGTTGAGAAAATTGAACGACAAAAAAAATGTCTGTTGGATTAAGCGTAAGAGGCTAGTTTTATACAAATTGACATGAAGTTTAGTGCATAAACTACACCACTTTTAGTACATTTAAAATAAAAGAACCATATATAAGAAATTTGGGGCAAATAATTTCGGGTGGTTGGTAGATCTATCTTAAAATTTGGCATCAACACATTTTGGATGCACGAGAGCCATGGATCGGAGTGGTAGGTAGATCTTAAAAACAAGATAACCTATACAATGAGGAGCCGACCCCCACACCCATGCACCCATGTGGACCCGCCCTTGAAACCTACCTGATCTAACGAATCTAGGTACGGATTTCATAGATGGAAGAAAAGCAGAAAACCTAGCCATGCCCAAAAATAGATAAGGGCCTGAACAAGGAAACCTATGATATTTCCTAAAATAGGACTGACCTCTTCTTCATCGTCGTCGTCGCCGTCGACGTTGACCGCGAGCTGCGGCAGAGGAGACAGATGGCGTGGCAGAGGAGTCACCTGCTCCGGCGTAGGTGACACCTGTACTAGAGCCTGGACGTGGTCGACGACGTCACGGCCGCCTTGCTGCCAGCTACACCCCTCGCCGGCGGGGAGGGGTTTCTCCATGTGCAGCTTCGCACGGCACTTGGATGCTTCGTGCGCCATGGCGTCGGCCTCGGCGTCGGCCCTCCCTCCGATGGTGCGCTTGGGCATCTCGACGGCGGAGGTGCAGCAGTGGGAAGGGAGCAGCGGCGGGGTGGGCAGGCGAGTGGTGAGGCGTGGGAGGAGAAAACCCTCGAATTTATAGATGGGGAAGAGGACGGGAAGAGGGCGGCGGCGATGAGATAAATGCTAATGGGGAAGCGGAGCGTGCTATGGGGAAGCGGAGCAGCCAATTTAGTCGTGGGCAGTCAAAAGGAGTTGTTGCCATGTTCACACCTCCCCGTGCGTTGTTCACACCACCACATCTTGCCACGTCAAAACGTAACTTCTCACTTCTCACTAAAATGAATAGCCCGATCGTGCACAGCCATGATTTAGGAGTAATGCAACTTCCCTTCAAAAAATTGTGTAATGCAACTGCTCCCTCATTACACAGAACAAAGTCATACAATGGGACCACTGAATTTGTAGGCTTGTTTCATCTGCACGTGTCATGTTTTATATTTGTCCTAAAATATGTTGTAAAACTTTACAAACAATGGATTGGAAAATGGATGTGACAAAACTTCGTCAGCAACCGCGCGGATTCGTCTGCCATATATCCAATGTCCGGTACCGAGGAGGGGAATGTTGATCCACGCGATGCCATGTGTTTCGTCTGGACCCATATCATGCACCCCGACCCAACCGGGCCAAAACATGCGCTGCTAGCCTTCTCGATCCAAACAATGAGCTAGTGTCCACCATGCACAGATAATCTCATGCGAACAGGTTTGCTAGCACTAGTGAATGACGTCGGATCTCGGTGTGCAATATGTGTAGCCGCGTGTCTCTTTGGTGTGCCTGGCATACCGAAGGGACTCGTCGAAGGTCCAATGACCCGCGGTGGGGTCAATGCTGGATGTATGGTGTGGGTTAACCTGGCTAACGATGCATGGTTTGAGTTTAGGTGGCTAAGTTTCCATGGCTGGGGGGCTAGATGGCTAATGAGTGCGCATGCATCATCTGTACATTATCAAGGTTGAATGGTGGTTGTCTACGTGGCCATGCGTGCATGCATGGTGTGGGTCCAGTTTGCGTTCAGCGCACGGGATGTGCCTTGGTGGGTAGGGCCCACAACTTGCAACACAGAGTTCTGAAGCAGATGAAGGGGCGGGCCCCGGTCTTCATCAACAAGCAGGACTTGTTCCCTCTCGATGGCTAGCTCCGGGATGCGTTTCGGTCTTTTTTACACACAACCTATGTGAAGGCTTATGCGTGCCGCTCTCGATGTTCGACCACACCCACACCGTGAAAGGTCCTAAGAAATTTGGATCCCCCATGAATTTGCACGGATTATAGCGGCGGCAGACGAGACCCGGCATTTTTTGCCCTTCGGCCCTGCCCATTGGTCGCACATGGCACATATATGGACCAGAGCTTAGCATGGAACTGTCACCCCCAATCCCTACTGTGATTTCATGTGGCCGCGGTATAGATCCTGAATTTCCGAGGATACTACCCTAGAAATGCGGCAAATGTCCCGAATATGGCAAGCGCGGGCTCCGAGAAGGGCCGGGACCTTGCATGCGCTTTTGGATTGTTCTCCATTGACCCGAGAGAGAGCATCGACGAAAATGGAGGATCGGGCCCGCATTCATTGCGCAAACCGGACACATTACCTCAAGGTAGCTAGATCCAAACGATGCACCCCCGCCGTCTAGACCCACGCGGTACACCACTTAGACACTAGACCCACATCACTTACGCCGGCCCCAAGCCAACCTTCCCCGTGTAGACTCATATGCCGCACCCCGCTAAATAGCTTAGCACAAGACTTCCACCCCGATTTCCACAACATGCACCACTACACGTAAGTGTCCAAAAAATGGACTATCGCATTATCAACATTTTTTTGCCAAAACAAGTAAGTTGTTTTTAAATTGCTTGAAAATACCAAGGTTTCTGTTAAATTATAATTTCATTAATTACACATTATAACGTGCATTTGTTGTCCCTCAAAAGGGGTGCATTCCTTTGTGTAAACCCACAAAATTACTTCCTTTCCCTCGAAAAAACGAATCCTTCTTCACCCTCTCACGATCACGTTCACGGTGGCCTTGCCCTATAATCTAGGAGTGGTCGTTCCAATCTCCCCACGGGGGATAACTTCCACACACTATCTATCTTGGTTGGTTGCAACCATCTCGCCATCATGGTTTTTTATGGGAAAATCACATTCTTTTGTTTTTCCTTCCAAAGATATGTGGCGAAAAAACGTGGAACAAAAATTGTAGAAGGCATGGTGGGATACGTGCACATGTTGTCTTTTTGTACTACAAGTGCACTTGTTGGCAAGTTGCATGTGCACGTGTCATGTATCATTTTTTTATTGAAAATTATGTTGTACACCTTTACATAGACGCTTGAATTATTGTTTTCGTATGTTAATAATTCCTAAATATTGAAATTCAGCATGCACATAACACATGGTTTCTATGCTTCGTCAGTGACAGTTGTCTGGTATTGGGCAGGGGAATGTGGATCCATGCGATGCCATGCGTTTCATCTGGACCCATGTCATGCACCCCAACCAATCGGGCCGACATCATGTGCCGCTAGGCTTCTCGATCCTAACCATGCGCTAGTGTCCAGCATGGGTAGAGATGCTCAGGTGCACAGTTTTGGCTGGCACTAGTGAATGACGTCATATCTCGGTGTGCAATATTTGTAGTCGCGTGTTGCTTTGACATACCTGAAATGCCGAGGGAAGGGACTCGTGTCGGAGGTCCAACGAACCGAGGTGAGGTCAATAATGGATGGATGGTGTGGGTGAACCTGGTAAACGGTGCACAGTTTGAGTGAAGCTGGCTAGGTGTGCATGGCTGGGTGCTAGATGGCTAATGAGTGCGCATGTGTCTTGTGTACATTGTCAAGGTTGACCGGTGAGTGTCTACTTGGCCACGCGTGCATGCATGGTGTGGGTTCAGTTGGTGTGCGGCTCACGGGACGAGCCTTGGTTGCTAGGGTCCACATCTTGCGGCACGGAGTTCTGAAGCAGATGAAGGGGCAGGTCCCGCACACCGTTCATAGGCCAGACTTTTTTCCTCTCAATGGACAATGGCTTCGAGGCGGCCTTTCTCTTTGGTGGCACATGGCCCTTATATATGGACCAAAGAGCTTAGCATGTGATTGTTACCCCATTCCCTGCTATGATTTCATGTGGCCGCGGTATAGATCATGAATTCCCGATGATATTACCCTAGAAATGCGGCAACTGTCCCGAATATGGCATGCGGGACCCAAGAAAGGCCGGGACCTAGCATGCCCGTTTGGATTGTTCTTCATTGACCCGAGAGAAAGCACCGATGAAAACAGAGGAACGGGCCCGCACTCAGTGTGCAAACCGGATGCGTTACCTCAAGGTAGCTAGATCCAAACCATGCACCCCCGTCGTCTAGACTCACGTGGCGCACCACTTACGCAGCAGACCCACACCACTTACACCGGCCCCCAAGCCCAAGCATTCCCCCCGGGTAGACTCATATGTCGCACACCACAAAATAGAATTAGCACAAGACTTCCACCCTGATTCACCAGGTTACTACCTTGTGCACCCCTAGCCTGCATGATACACTGCATGCACCTAGAGCCACCTGGGCCCACTGCATGCAGCACTACACGTACGTGTCCACAAAATGAACTGACCCATAATCAACTTCTTTTTGCCAAAACAATTTAGTTATTTTTATAATGGCTTGAAAATAGCAAGGTTTCTATTAAATAATAATTCCCTTAATTACAATAAGGTCCATTTTGTAACCACACAAAATCCCTACCTTCCCTCGAAAAAAAGATTTCTTCTCTCACGATCATGATGGCCTGACCCTATAATCTAGGAGTCGATCCAATCTCCCCACGGGGGCCAAGTTGCACGCAGTAGATATTTTTGGTTGGTTGCAAATTTCTCTCCAAAACGGTTTATTATGAGAAAATCACCTTATATGTTTTTACTTCCAAAGACATGTGGCGACAAAAGCATGGAACAAAATTGTAGGAGGCACGGTTGGATACGTGCACATGCTGTCTTTTTCTACTACAACTGGACCTGTTGGCAAATTGCATGTGCACGTGTCATGTTTCAATTTATCTTGAAAATTTTGTTGTACACATTTACATAGGTGATCGAATTGTTGTTTTCATATGTTAATAATCCCTAAATATTGACCACGTGACACATGTGGTAAGCAATCCAAACAATTCAAAAAAAATCCCTAAATATTGAATTTAAGCATGCTCCTAGAAATTATCAGTCATAGAACCAACATCTCTTTCGTAGAGATTAAGGTACTTCCACATTAAATCTAATACAATAAATTGAAAGGATCAACTTAATACATTAACAACACATAGGGATGTAGCCCAGGAATCCAACGAGTAGAGAGAAAAGGAGGAACAAAAGCTCGTAGAAGATGGATTAGCCAGCAGCAGCGCCAGCAGCCTCCTAGCCTCACAACTCCAGGTCTCCAGCCTTGTGAACTCCAGTTTTTTCCTGCGAAACACGAATGGCAAAGTTGTTGTTACAGGTTAGGACTTAGTGAAAATTACAGTTTTGTTGAAATAGTTATAATGACAAACAGTGTTGACATGATGGTTACAACAAGCAAACAAAACCAAGCTCACAAGTGCAACTTACTTTTAACATCAAACAGTTATATTAACATTGCCACTTTAGAGCAAGATTTTACCATGCAACATAAACTTGTCATAGCAACAAAAGGCATGGCATGAAAGTATTAACAACATACTGCAAATAAATTTTAGGAAGCATGGCCATAGAAGTTATATTTTTAGTGGCAACCTTCAAGCAAAGTTGCATAGTTTTATAAAAGAAAGGGCTGCTGTTATTGGTAGAGGCACACTGAGGTTGGCTAGTCATCGAGGATGACTAGTGGGCCAGGGGCCACATGACTGGGAGCATTTGTGTGTGCGTGACTGCCATGGGACCCGGATGTTAGTGGCTTACTTTGAAAACAAAAGGGGGGTTTATAGTTTAGTGGGAACCATCAAGCAAATTCGCAAAGTTTTACAGCTGACAGATTTATACTTGCTGAGATGCACAGAGTAAAATGATGGCATGTTGGAGGCAATAAATAAATATGCTACATGGCTTGTCATGGCATCTAATTGCATAGAATGCTAAGTACAAATAATGGAGAATAAGAGATACAACATGAGCATCTCCACAAGAGCTGGTAGCTGTACCAAAAAGAAATCAACAACTCAAAAAAAAGGTTCAAATATAGTATCAAGCACTTAATAATATAAAGACACATAACAAATTTTTGGAGTAGAAGTGTAGGTGAACATCAAATACTACCACTACAACAGTACAAATTTAGCCTAGGGTTCATATACATCATAATCCAGCCCCCAAAAGCATGTACTCAATCACTAACACCGCAACTGTAAGCACAAGCAGTAGGAAGATTAGGAGTGGGGAAGCATACCCTAAACAACGGTGCCGCCACCGTTCAAACGAGGGGAGCGGCGAGGGAAGCGTGGAGAACGGCGGGGAAGCGATGTCGCGACCACTGTCCTCCTCCTCTTGCGCTTCGGAGTCATCTCCGACTCGGTTGGAGGCTCCACAATCTGCAACGGCACCTCGTGCACCATGGGTTCCTGATCCAGTGGATGCTCTACCCTGGATCTGAACGCCCACCACCTGCGCCTGTCCCACGGGCTGGACGAATTGGCCTACTCCATCGCCCACAGGAGGATCTAGATGTCGTGCCTCAGTTGTGCGGGCGGGGGGAAAGCTTTTTCTTCTCCCAGGATGTCATTTCCCTCAAAGTGGCCCTTGCCGTCCAGTGCAACTGCCTTATGTTGTTAAACCAAGTACGGATCGCAATCAACCTGGCCATCTTTACCTGGTCGCCGCCGGCGATCTGCTCCTCCATCGAGGTTCTTGCATGGATGGAAGAAGGGGGTGGGATGTGGAAGAGGAGACGAGGAAAGTTGCGGCCGCGAGAAGGAGGAGAAGGAGAGGGAGCAGATGTCGCGGTTATAATGGAGATGGGTGAGGGGAAGGACGATGGCGGCGGTGGTTCCGCATTGGATGAGAGGGGCGGCGGTTCTGCATTGGATGAGAGGGGCGACGCGTGATTGTTTTCTTCCTATGAATTTTTTTGAGACAAATTTTGCCTATGACTAAAATTTCAGAGATTAAAACGGTTCCAAAAAAGCCCAACCACTGTAAAACTTTGTATAATAAATATAGATAATTCGGGCCAACCAAAGCCCACAACATGAATTAATAGTACGCTTACAACTTAAATAACACCAAGACAAATATAGATAGATAGATTTTTAGCTAAACAGATAGATAGATAGATAAATGGCCGCCGCTTCTCCACCAGGCTCCTCCTTGCTCCTCCTCCGGGCGTCCTTCACTGCTCCTCTGCGGTGTTATTGATGGGGTACGGCAGAGTGTGCATGCGCTCGTCGGTGGGGAAGACATTGTCATAGTCCGTGAAGGTGTTATGCGTGGTGAAAGCTATGAACTCGCAGCCACACTAGAACATGTGGCCCAGGAGGTAGAACGCGTCGAAGGGGTTAGTGAAGTGGGCAAGGATAGCCACAACAACCCCGTGGTAGATGACCTCCTCGACTCGGTACATCCTTGGAGATCCCCGAGGTAGGTGCCCGTAGCCGGCCCGAAGGAAGAAGTCGGTGAGCCCCCTTGCGCCCCTCCACCTTGACCTTGACGTACACCCCGGCGGGGTAGAGCATCTCCGGCACGGTGGGGGGAAGCGGTAGGTTGGCCCGGTGTACTGCATGGCTGCGGCGGGCTGGTTCTTGGGGCTGTTTGTGGTGAAGAAGAAGAAGGGCAGGCGCAAAATGCAGGTGGGAGAGTATGGGAGATGGATGAAGGGTGTGAGAGGACGAGAAACATGATAGGTGGCTTAAATAGCCACCATGGGAGTAATGGGGTCAAATGTGAACAAATTTTCCACCCACCGCGGCATCGGGAGTGCATGTGTGGGAAACTGTAGTGTGAATCAAAATGCGAAGTTTAAGTGCTGGCCTATGTGCCGTCGGTCGGGTCAACCGGGGACGTCTCGGCGGCGTGTGCTCCTTCGCGTATGTGCACGCATGCAACGAGGCTGAAGCGGACGCATGCATGCAACCGCATGCAACGTAGGCTCGCTCGGGCGCATGCAACAGCGGCGGACATCGCTCGGTCCAATGGGTGGGCTTCTTTACACAGCCCAACGACACGATGCATGGCAGCCCACCCTCGAGTGCAGAAAAAAACAGGCCCAGAAAAAAAAGTAAGTATTAGTATGATTTATCGACGCGAAAGACCTAGATAATCCTTACAACGTCAAAAAGCTACGAAACTTGGCAATCATGCTAGTCATGTTGGTACAAGGTTGTTGGTCCACTTCAAGGATGTCGACAAAAATATGCTTCGAGACAGACCCTTCCCGTCCCGAAAGGCCTCCCATGAAGCAGCTTCAGAATGACACCGAATTTTGCCAGGATGTAAGACAAATGAGATCCACACTTGTTCATGTTGGCCAATGTGGGACTGACCGTCGAAGGAGATAAAGATTGATACTTGTTCATGTGGGCCCATATTTTTTTTACATTTGGTGTCAATAGAACACAAAAAACAAACATGACTATATGCTTTTAGGTCTTCACCCTCCCCAATTTGTTGGCCAGCTCAGCAGGTTTTGCCTTAAGATGCCACCTCTTTTTGTAAGCTGCAATTGTTGTGGTTTGGAATGCTGGTTCTCTTTCCTATAGAATGGGCACTTATAGAGACCATTACACTGATACACAATCTTTGCAGCCATGAGCCACTTGAAGATTTTCTTTCTGAAAGCTTCCTTCAGCTATAGGTAGTTCTCCCATTCTTCCAATTCTGCAATCTGGTATTAGAAGAAAAAAAATCTCATGCCAGCGAATTGTACATTATATCAAAGGCACGTAATAGATTATTTTTTCTTTTTATTGGTTTCCTAAAACTTTGGTTATATGAAAGACAGGCATAAACTGGAATACAAATGATCCATTCATCTAAATTTGCAAACCCTAGGACTGATAACCGTACGATTAATCAAAAAAAGGCGAACTGTATGATTGTCTATACGAATAGCGAGGAATAACAAGAGAGCAATTTCTAGGGTTAACCTCGAGAAGGCAAATTCTATGGTTAATATCTGCAGACACTAACCGATTAGTCGTCGTTGGTGCTATGTTGGACCAGCTGCGGCTGCGAATCGGCGGCGACGACGTCCTTGTCGACCAGTTCCTTCATGGGGTCCACATCCGCCGCACGGAGCGCACCAGCCACGCACCCTCTCCCGACAGGTAGGATCATCCTCATCGGTAAGAATGTGGGATTTTTGGCGGCGGCGAGTAGTGGGCGGCAACGAAGACATGGGTGGATAGGCAGAGGCGATCGAGCGCTGGAGGCAGGAGCGAGATTTGGGGGTGAAAATTCAATTTGATTGGGAGAGAGAGGTCAAGGCCGCGCACAATTCGTCACTTTTGAAATTTAGGTACAAACATGCACGTATACGGCATCGTGCACACCGAGAGATTTACCCGAACCAACCAATCAACCAACCAAGTAAAATAAAAAATGCACACTATCGGTCCACAAACGTGGCAACATAAACCAAAGAACAAAATAGCGTGTTAAAAACAAGCAAAATAGGAGGGACGTTTTTTTTTGTTTTGCGCAGTACTACTAAATACTAGAAGGGAGAATTAGTGAAAAAAATACTAGAAGGGACAGTTGGCACATTTAATTTCACATGGGGTCTACTAGCTTTTTTGTTCATCGCTAGCTATGTTGTACCGATTAGGTAAAATGAATGGATAATTATTAAACCCTAGCTATTGTCAAGGTTTATCGGTGTGTTTCTACGTGGCCAAGTGTGCTTGCACGGTGTGGGTCCAGGTGAGTGTGATGCACGGGACGGGCCTTTGTGGTTAGGGCCCACATGAAGCGGCACCGAATTTTGAGGAAAGTGAAGGAACGAGCCCCACACACCGTCCGCATGCCGGACTTGTTCCCTCCCATTGGCTATATCCAACATGGGATATGGCCTCATTTACACTTACCCCGCGTGAGGGTTTATGCATGCCCCTCTCGGTGTTTGACCATACCCTTCATGGGTCATATGATGAGACCACGCCAGCCCCGTGATGCACCGCCTAGGCACAAACCGGGCGCGTTACCTCTCGGTAGCTAGATCCAAACCATGCACCCCTACTGTTTAGACCCAAGTGGAGTAGCACCTAGACACATGACCCACGACACTTGTGCCAGCCCCCGAACCATGCATCCCCGCCGTGTAGACTCATATGTGGCCATGTGTGCATGCATGTTGTGGTTCCAGCTTAGTGTGATGCACGGGACGGTCCTTGGTTACTAGGTCTAACATCACGCGGCATCGAGATTTGAGGCAAATGAAGGAACGGGCCCCGCATTCCTTTCACAGGACGGACGCATTCCCATTATGTGGCTTGATCCAGCATGGGATATGGCCCCAGTTGCCCACAGCCTACTTGAGGGCCTACGCATGCTGCTCTCGATGTTTTAGCACACCCTCTAGGGGTCGTATGATTACACTTGCGCTAGGTGCCGTGAATTTTCGGCCCCTTGATAATTTGCATGGATTATAACGGCAGCTGATGAGCATCATAGCCTAGAGAACGGCGTCGAGGCCACCCCTCCCTTTGGTAGCATATGGTGCATATATGGACCAAAGAGCTTAACATGGGGCTTTCATCCCAATCCTTGCTATGATTTCATGTGGCTGCCGTAGATATTGAACTTTCGATGTTAAAACCCTAGAAATGCGGTAAATGTCCTGAATATGGGAGGGAGGGGGAGGGGGGAAGGCCACACAATAAACGATCCCCATAATTTTATGTTTGTTTTATCTGGAAAGACAAACAAGTTTTTTAAAATAAGGGTTTTTAGCATGTTTTAATAAGGATTTTATAATTGCACATTATAAGGTGCTTATTTTTTCCTAAAACAAATGTGTTGTAAACGCACAAAGCTCCACATTGAGCCTCTCACCATCACGTTCACATTGAACTCACCCTAAAATGAAGGAGAGGTAGATCGAATCTCCCCACGGGGTGCAACCTCCAGCTAGTAGATAAATATGGTTAGTTGGGAATTTCTCCCCAAGTCGTTTTTTGAGGCAAAATCACTTTCTTTTTTTCCTCCAATATTGTGGCGAAATACATGGAAGAAAAATCGTGGGAGGCATGGTGGAACGGGTGCACCTGTTTTCCCCTCCAAAAGTGCACTAGTTGCCATATTGCATGTGAACATGTCACCTGTACAAACAATTGAATTATCGTTTTTATTTTGTTAAGAATTCCTAAATATTGAATTTCGGCATGCACCTACCCCATGTCAGCTAGGTCAAATTTGTTTTATCCAAGCTCCGCTAGCGACCGTGCAGGTTCTTGTACCATGCACGTGCTGCTCCGGGCCTCTGGCGTCCGGTACCGGACAGGGGAATCTAGATGTGATGCAATACAATTCATGTTAACCCATATCATGCGCCCTTAGCCAACCAAGCCGACAACATGCACCGCTAGCCACCTCGATGTAGACCATGCGGTACTGTCCACGATGGGCAAAGATGCTCAGTTGGACATGTTTGCTGGCACTAGTGCATGATGCCGAATCTCGGTGTGCAAGACGGGTAGCCGTGTGTCGCTTCGACATGCTTGGCTTACGGAGGGAGGGACTGGTTGGAGAACTAACGAACCGAGGTGGGGTCAAGGGTGGATGGATGGTGTGGGTCAACTTGGGTAAAGGGGAACGATTTGAGGCCATTTGAACAATTTATGCCATGGCTATGGTCATGAGCTACCTCACTTGCCTTACCACGAAATTTTTCATAAGGGGATAGTGTAAACCTAAAAATTTTGAGTTTTATTTTTGGATATCCTGTTTGTTACATTTATGGCATCGTGTACAACAAATTTGGCGTTATTTTGGAGATGGTCAAAAAAATCACTTCATTACAAACGGACCGTTTGGTCTCACTTAAGCGAGTTTTTCTAACAAGGTGGTTTTTTCGACCACATCCAAATCACCTAAAATTTTGTACACATGATCTTTTCATAAACATAGACGGAATTTTTAAGTTTTCCATTTTTGTAGAATTTTATATAATTTATAGTGGCTCAAAGAAACTCAGGAACATACCTCTGACTTTACCCTAAGGGGACAGTGTGAACTTCATTATTGCTGAATTTTCTTTGATAATCATGTTTATTACATGGATGTGACTGTGTTAAAAAAATTGGGTGATTTGGAAAAGAAAAACACACCAACTAACAGGAGATATCAAACCCCACGGCCTGCATACGAATAGAAACCCGACAACCATATGGGCCAGGATGCAGGCCCGTGGGACGTTGATTTCTCCTGCTAGTAGGCCCCACAGGGCATACAGAGAAGTGGATAGGGAACTTGTTGTTTTAGTGAGAGAGGCTCATGCAATTGTTGCCTCAGCCGCGTATATAAGTAGGTGTGTGCACGTCTCGCTTGGCGAGGTGGGACTAAACTCCCACCACCCGTCAGTTGCGCCCGGTGCGTCTCAGCGTTGGGCCAAATTTTGTTGGGCTGTCCCAGGTGAACCTCACACGCGTGCTAGACCACGCGTCCCTCTAGATGGTTGGGATGAACCATCATGTACGCATATCCTTTTTCTTTTTTGTTTTTCACATATTCTCTTTCGTTTAGTATTATACAGTTCTAAAACAAAGGTTGTTATAAACGCACAAAACTCCTTCTTCAGCCTCTCACCATCACGTTCACATTGAACTCACCCTAAAATCAAGGAGACGTAGATCAAATCTCCCCACGGAGGACAACCTCCACGGAGTAGCTAAATATGGTTACTTAATATTTTCTTCCCAAGTCATTTTTTGAGGGGAAAATACATTTTTGTTTTTTCCTCCAATATTTGTGGCGAAATACATGGAACAAAAATCGTGGGAGGCACGGGGGCTACCTGTTTTTCCCCTCCAAAAGTGCACTTGTTGCCAAAATGCATGTGAACGTGTCATATTCCCCATTTTCCTTAATACATGTTGTACACCTGCACAAACAATTGTATTGTCGTTTTCATTTTCTTAATACATCTTGAACTTCAGCATGCACCTATCTCATGGCGTCTCATCCAAGCTCCCACATCAACCACGCAGAGTCTTCTACCATGCATGTGTGCTGCTCTGACGTCCGGTACAAGTTAGGGGAATCTTGATCCGATGTGATGCGATTCATGTCTACCCATAGCATGCACCGCTAGGCAACCGGGCTGACAAAATGCACCGCTAGCCGCCTCGATCCAGATAATGGCAAAGATGCTCAGCTGGACATGTTTGCTAGCACTAGTGCATGATGCGCCAATCTTGGTGTGCAAGACGTGTAGTCGTGTGTCGTTTTAACACGCTTGGCATACCGAGGGAAGGGACTCGTCGGAGATGCAACGAACCGAGGTGGGGTCAAGGGTGGATGGATGGTGTGGGTCAACTTGGCTAAAGGTTTACGGTGGGTGTCTACGTGGGAAGTGTGCATGCATGGTGTGAATCCAGCTATGTGTGATGCACTAGACAGGCCTTTTTGGATAGGGCCCACATGAAGCGGCAACGAATTTTGAGGAAAATGAAGGAATGGGCCCCACACTCCGTCTGCATGCCGAACTCGTTCCCTCCGTTGTCTACATCCAGCATGCGATGTGGCATGCCTTCCACATAGCCTGCGCTAGGGCTTATGCTTGCCGCTCTCGGTGTTTGACCACACCCTTCATGGGTCATACGACGAGACCACGCCAGGCCCCATGAAGCACCGCCTAGACACAAACCGGACGCGTTACCTTTTGGTAGCTATATCCAAAGCACATGCAGACCCGCCGTCTAGACCCACGTGTGGAGCATCACGTAGACGTTTAGACTCATACGTGGACATGCATCCTCTTGGTAGACATTTAGACTCATGCATTACCTCTTGGTAGCTAGATCCAAACTGGACTCACACCACTTATGCCAGTCCCCGAACCATGCATCCCCGCCGTTTAGACTCATACGTGGACATGTGTGCATGCATGTTGTGGGTCTAGTTGAGTGCGATGCACGATACATGCCTTGGTTACTAGGTCTAACGTCACGTGGCATCGAGATTTGAGGTAAATGAAGGAACGGTCCCCGCACTCCTTTCACAGGCCGGACGCATTCAATCTCGATGGCTTGATCCGACATGCGATATGGTCCCGTTTGCACACAGCCTATGTGAGGGCCAATGCATGCTACTCTCGATGTTTTACCACACCCTCTAGGGGTTGTACAATGACACCACACCCGGTCCGGTTAATTTTTAGCCCCTCACGAATTTGCATTGATTATAACGACAGCAGACGGGCATCATAGCCATAGAGAACGGCTTCGAGGCCACGCCTCCCGTTGGTAGCATATGGCACATATATGGACCAAAGAGCTTAACATGGGGCACTCATCCCATTCCCTGCTATGATTTCATGGTGGCCGCATAAGATCTTGAACTTTCGAGGTTACAACCATAGAAATGCGGTAAATGGCCCGAATATGCGAGGGGGGAGGGGGGCGAGAAAGGCGACGCAATTACCTACCCCCATTATTGAAGTTTGTTTTTTCTGGAAGGAATCTATTTTTTATAAATAAGGAATTTTCAGCACTTATTAATAATGATTTTATAATTTCACATTGTAAGGTGCATTTTTTCTCTAAAACAAAGGTGTTGTAAATGCACAAAACTCCTCCTTGAGCCTCTAACCATCACCTTCACGTTGAACTCACCCAAAATGGATTTCCCTCTTTTTTACGATTTTCCTTTGTTTTTGTTTTTTAGACAAAAGGATTTTGCTTTGTGTTTTTTGTATTAGTAACATAGGGTTTTACTTTGTGACCGGTAAGCGGCCTATGGGCCTGTTTGGTTGTTTCTTTATGAACTGGACCCACGGGCCGTTATTTTTTGTGCTTGACACGGATAGGGTCCGTGTCATCACCCCCATCGCCCACACCCCCCGCCCCCTCACCATCACCCTCCCCACAAACCACCCCGCCGCCTACGAGCCTGGCCGCTCTCGACGGTTGGAGCAGAAGAGCGTGGAGTGAGATTGGGAGGCCGTCAGCAAGCACCTAGCGACTATCGGCGACTAGTTGAAGTGAGAAACCCTTACTTGTAATCTTCGACTTCTTTGTTCCTTGTTGTGTTGCCGTTTCGGGAGTTGGATATGGTTTTCAAAGTCTGAGATTAGATAGTTAGCATTTTTAAATCGGAGGTTAGGTGGAAGGCGATGCAGAGATTGAAGGAAGTTTTCTACATCTGTGGCTAGCTGGGTATTTTTTTAGGGTTTCAATATTCCAGGGTTTTCATAACAATGAACAAGTGCAGATGCGTAACACAATAGCAGCAAATTTCAGCAAACAGTCCTTTAAAAACTTTAAAAAATATTGGCCTTGTGCAGTGGTGAATCCAGGAAGAAACCAGAGGGTGGGCTCAAAACTTATAAGCTGGCCTAGTGGATTAAATTCCTTTTGAGCCGAAATTAGGTTGGGTTTAGTAAGGCAGCCATTAAGCTGTAGTCCTAGATTGCAAGTCAACTGAACATTTCTCAGAATAATATTTACTGAAGTGTTTTTTTGTAGAATATGAAATTTGATCCAAATATTTGTATCTTTGTAGGGAAATAGCAATAAACTCTTAATTCTGTTGCCCAAATTAGTTCATATTTTAAAGATTATAAATGTGAGGGCGTATAATATATCAGAGTTTTTAGGAATTATTTTAGTCTTTATTTTGTGTGGTTATGTAGTACCAGGAAAAAGTGAAGTAAGTTCATTTTCTCCAACATGACAGACAAGTGGCTAATTGAGTTGGTTACCCTGACGATCCTACGTCCGTCCAGAACAGATTTTCTTTTCTTTTTCATGGACCATATTGTTGGATGCGGATGTATGTAGATGGGATGTATGTTAAAGGTCTGCGTGTGTACATTCGGGTGGGCCGAGTAACAGCAGTAGTAGGATTTATGTTTTCATAGGACTTTTCTCAGAGATTACTTCTCAGTCTCAGACACTACCTCAGTTGTGCTACAGAGGAGGAGGGGCCAATGCCGCGCATTGATGCTCGGGGTGAGACCATGTTGCCGGTCAAGGATGAAGAGAAGGACATGTCTGAACAAGCTGTGGTGCGGCAGGCCCGCGCTGTGTTGCGGGGTTATGAGGAGTGTAGGGCGAGCCACCCGCTCAGTTCAAGTGTATGATTGTTGATTACTGATGCAGTACCTTCGTCGTTATACTGTATGATTATTGCCTAGTGTGTTTACATGCATAAGCCGTTTTCTTAAATTCTCATCCTTTGCTTTTCTTCATTTTATTTTGTTTACACAGGTGGTGTGCATAACCTGTCGACATGATTGCAACAGGCCCAATGAAGATTGGTTGACATTTACCATCAGGCTAGATGGGGACACTTCAGCTCTGGTATAAATAATCATGTCAATTTTACTTGTACAGTGTTTGTTCCCCTCTACTTTGAAGATTAACAATATGTAGGAAATAAATAGCAATTAGATTCTACATATATAGATCGTGCCATCCCAGACAGTTCATTGCTTTTTTAAGTGAGAGGGAGCCGCATGTATGATTTTGGCGTGTACAAAGGGAATTTAAGGGCGATCATCTGTGGTAAAAACTGGTGCAGGTTTGTTGAAGACTTCGACCTGCAAGAAGGCGACCTTGTCTCCTTTGATTTGACTGAAGACATTCCTATGGTGTACTGCTGCAACCTGCCAAGGACATGCGATCAAAACAAAGAGCATAAAGATGCTCTAGAATTAACTGTCATAACGAAGGGAATTAATCTTACGAAGCAAGAGGAGCATAACCTACATGACCTTTTGGCGATGAAGAAAGGTTATATAGGTGCATTTTTTGTCCACCGCTTCACTAAGTCGAACATAGCAGGAAAGACGATGGTATGTTTTTGGTGTACTAGTATTTTCTATTTTGTATGCATTTTTCTTTGTTTTTTCATGGAGAGAAAGTTTAATGATATGCTATTGTTGCTGAAACCAGTGAATACACTGATGTGTGTTTTTGCATATCCTTTTGTTTCCCATAACAGAAGATCCTTATGTAATATATGTAGATGTAGCTGAAGATCCTTTTGTTTACTGCTCCTTCACATATTTGATAATTTTTCTTCCTATGATGGTGCATACAGAGATTACCAGTGAAACTTGTCGACGCCCTAAAGACCCCAGGAGATGGGGAGATACCGGGAGATGGGCTTGCTGGCATTCGGCTGTGCAAGGACAGTTTGATGCCGGTCAAATACCACAAGTGTGATGATGGCCGCATCATCTTCGGCAAGGGATGGAGTGATTTTGTTGACAGTGAAGAGCTTAAGGTTCATAAAGCCGTTCTTTTCGGTTTCAAGACCACCACCCGTGCAGATCTTCAGATCGAGGTGGTTATGAACATGCTGACCGAGGATCCACAAATGTACCACGACAACGCAAGAGTGTCCTTTACACTAGGTATAGTGCAAAAACTATTTTGATAGCAGTTATCCATCTATGGGGTTACGTCTTCATTATGTCTTGGCTGATGATGACTATGGGAGGAGGACATGTTGCAGTTAGAGTAAATGCTAGGATTCGGCCCTATTCAGGACTCAAAATAGGTCTTTCACACGTGGTTGCTTTATTGGCTGCTGTTTCCCTCGCTATAATCATGAACGATGGTAATGCAAATGGAATCGTTAAGGGGGTTTTATTAATATCTTAAATCATGGAGTTAAGATGGTAGAACTACCTATGAGTGTTTGCGTAGGAGATGCGGGAAGGGCATCAGTTGTGTTCTTGACTCTTTGGCAATGCAGGAATAATGTGAGATTACAAAATAAATGGTATAGTGATCTTATGATTCTTGTTTAGCTAATTTGCTTGTGAATCATGGGATGGTCTATATTGCAGATGAAGGTGGTAAACAAAGAGGTGCTGATGTTGGGAGCAAAGAGGTGATGATGGTCTACATGCGCACGCTAGAGCATGTAGTAGGTGAATTGTACAGTTCATCGCAAGTGTGGAGTCACAGGGTACTGCGGTGTCGCCTGCGCATCTCTGTCGTAGTTTTATTTTTTGGATCTTCATGTTAAGTCTGGCTGGGCTTGCTACCATGTATGATTTGTGCTGCTAGTTGATTACTTTAGTTTCTAGCTGTAGTTTGTATCAGGGGCTTGAAAGACCATGTGTTTTCTGTTAATGGAAAATCAGAGGGGGCGACCCTTCTTTTGATTAAAAAAATGAACTTTCTCTATGCAATTAAAAAATAAAATTTCTCTATTCAAACCCAGTTGAGAACAATATGTATTATAAATCTGAAATAATCTTTTGGAAAAAATGGCTATCGCATTCTGTGTATTCATTATAAATCTGAAATAATCTTTTGGTAAAAATGGCTATCGCATTCTATATCATAGCTAGCAAAACCGAAACAAAATAAATGTCTTAAGTATAATATCTCATGAACGTGGATCAAATTAGGCAAGACAGCTAGAATAAAGGATGATTCAACTTGCAGGAAATTTGAACTTACGACTTACTAGCAGTATAATAAAGTTTACAAACTATCGGCTAGATAAATAGAAGAAACATTTTATGTTGATTCATTCTTCCTTCCGGACTTCTTTGACCGCCTAGATGGTTTGGCGAGATGCTGGCGTTGACTCTCGAACCCCTTCTAGAAGTTAACCAACCGCCTGTATATGTCGTAGGTGGCATACGCGTCCATGGAAGCATAATAGATGTTCTTCAAGGGCAAGGGCGCTTCTTCCCATATATGGTGGTCATCTTCTGTGAGAGTGTCCTTCATCTTGTTGTAGCTGTGGTGGATGATGGAACCAGCATAGTCAGCCAAGCCATACTTTGGCTTAATCCTCACTGGATCATGCACTCTCCACATATTCTGGATATCCACAAAGTTTTGTACCACCAGACCAACATGCTTGAGTTTTTTTCTTGTCATTGTCGATGTCCCCCCCAACAAAGGTGTACTCCTCGTCGAGCAGGAAGGTGGCAAGCAGGCCGCAGTGCTCATCAGCAACGCTTATGTGGTACACGAGGACGTAGATGCCAACGCATAACTGGACCACGGCCGCCATTTGTGTTAGACCACGAGGCCAGGTGTACTCCACATCCAGTGCAACTATCTTCTGGTCGTCGTTCCGCAGCCGGTATTTGAATCTGCCAATACAGTACTCAACACAACTAGCCTTGTTCGTGTACTTCACACAAATTTCGGTATTTCCATCTGCCCTAGCATCATAATCATTCTCGAACGCCATGCCGAAGGACTGTAATTGATGAAACCAGTATAAGACATGAAGCATGACAATAACATGATAACAATAAGCCGAGATGAATATGACGGCAGATAGTATAGGAATTCTGGCGCTATTGAAAGTTTATGTAAACAAGTGCATGAACAATTTAAACTAAACAAGTACTCCCTCTGTAAAGAAATCACTAAAGCAGTGAACCAAAAGTTGTTATATTTCCTTGCAGAGGGAGTATATGCGAATTAACAATCAAAATTTATGCCCTTCAAATATTTATCTAAACAACTGCATCAATAATCAAGAATAAACATGTATCTATGAATTGTTCATCGCCCATGCAGATGAAATTGTGTGTACAAACTAAAGAAGCAGGAGAAAAACAAGAAATTGACAAGACACCGGACTAGATGTTGCATGCAGATGAATCTGTGTCCAAAATTCTCATTAGGCAATGGACTACATGTTGCAGGCAGATGAATCTATGCGCACAAAATAAAGAAGCAGGAGAACAAGAAATTGAAAAGAAGAAGGCCATCGTATGTGCTGCTATTGGAGAACTACTAACAGAATTGACAGGAAGGAGAACTCACCGTTCCAGAAGGCAGATTGTTGGGAGAGTGGGCGACATAGAGGAAGAGGGAATCGAGAGCACGCAGAGGCAGAGGAACCGTTTTTGGAGAATCGTGGCAGCGAGGACGAAGCGCCCTCGCGCATGCCCGTCCTAAATAATTGGGACGGGGCTCGTCCCACCTGTTGGAGTCCTCGCTTCCTTTGTCATGTTCAAAAATGGGCTCACCCATAGGCCCGTATAGGAAAGCACAAGAAGCCCAAATGCTTCACGGTTGAGATTACTGATCTAAACTTACTAAAAAATTCTCAAAATAAAAAAATAGCTAAAAAAACTGTACATGATATAAAACTACCTCTTCGTGAGATCCCAAATTCACAATATTTCCTTGTGGTGGGTTGTTAGAGAATCCCCTATACATAAACATTACGTGATCTGAAACTACCTCTTCGTGAGATCCCAAATTCCCAATATTTCCTTGCGATCGATTGTTAGAGAATACCCTATAAATACGAAGCTTTTCATGGCATAGATCGTATACTTCCACCCCACGCCTCCCATACCTAGCCTTCCATGACTACACCGAATTACCACCCCACGCCGCCCAAATTAGCTCCCAGGTCGGTGAAGCCGACGGAGTCGTCATCTTCAAAGCCTGCGTCGGCGAATCCTGAGATGAAAGAGAAGGGCACGTCAGAGAAGCCGACGAAACAGAAGGGCACGTCGGAGAAGCCGGCGAATCAAAAGATGAAAGCGAACGACAATGGAGCCGGTCGCCATCGAGAGAATCCTCCAGCAATGATCAAGATCCTTGTATTGTGTATACACCCTCCTTCCCAAGTCTGCATGCAATCCCATTATTTATGGTGCACTTCTTTTTGATCTCGTTTAGTTACAGCCATAACGAACTATCCCTATTTTACCGAAGGGAGATTGGTGTGTCTAGAAAGGCTTGCACGAATCTTAGCATAAAATCAATGACATAGGACTTAGATAAGCAATACTTAGAGCACATCTACATGTGCTTTATCAAAACTTAAGGGAGATCGTGGATACCTTCCTGTATTAGTTTTTAGTCATGAATGCCTCTCTCTGTAATGAAACTTGCGCTAATTTTCGTGCTGGAAAGTTCTATGTGCAATGATATGGAAAGGAAGGACTAGTCATTCAACTTTGTTTAAAACCAGCAACCCAATCAACAAAATAATCGTAGTACTCCTAAATGCCTTCTCAAATACGCAGTAGACATAATACAAACTAGTTTTGTACGTAAGTTGCACGCCTCACTTATTTGGCATTGAGAACATTAAATGTATGTACTATATTAAAATTTTAGGTTGACGAGAAATAAAGGACAAAACTAAAGAGAAAGATGGACAGTAGGATCACATGTTACATTCCTGGTATGGTGATTATCTATAAACTATTGATCTTGTGATCATGTATGCAATTATTTTTGTAAGCGTGACGCCTAAAACTTTAGTAGTGTACATAGAACAAAGTCTGCTCTTTGTACTAAAAACCTATACTATTATCAGTCAATTTGCAGATAGAGATAACTTGTTTTTTCTATGTCTAGTGTTCATTATATGGCCTAGAAGCTCTATAATTTCATGCATTATTGTAGATCACAAATTTGATATTAGAATAGATTAGATCTAGTCGGTTCTATGCGTGTTTAAATGAATACCCCTACAGAATCTAATCACACTATTTGTACATTCAGGGAACTCGGGTTGCTTCATTGCTGCAATATGAGAAGTTCATAAAAGAATTAAACACACAAAAACTGACATACATCAAGTTGATTGGACTGGGTGAACATCTCAAGACTCCTGGCATGAGAATGAGACGTCTACTATGCCAGGCCATCGCTTATTCATATGATGTAGAGCCTTTATAATTAATGGGAGACCATGTAGGATCACACTAAAAGAGGTGGAGCATATAACAGGCCTGCCCTACATGGGGAAGAATCACGTCTCTTCAAATCACAACGATACTTTGGAGTTGTGGAAGGAACTGAAAGACCCCAATGACACAAAAGTAACTTTGAAAGGATTGCTAGCCAAGATGAAAGGCAACATCACACCTAATTTTGTTAGGCCATTTGTCTTGTACACCATAGGCAAATATGTATGCCCGACAACACAGTAGTATGTGGACAATAGATACCTTGGGATTGTTAGAAACGATGAGGCAATAAAGAGCACCAATTTTGGACAGCTTACACTTGACCATCTTATGACTAGCATCAGGAAATTTGTAAATGGTGGAGCAAATCTGGAGGGCAACCTACCATTGCTGCAAGTAATACAATCATTATTAACATACAATACATTTAATTTTATGGAAAAATTTCTAAGCTGTTTTTGTTGTAATGCAGACATGGTACTACGAGAAGTGGAGGGTGCACCAATTGGACTCTACCATCTCGTATGCATCAAGGTTAAGGCCGCTGATCCAAAACTGGAGTGACGAGAAGGCACAAAAGGTTGACAACATAATCAACAAAAATTATATAGGGGTTGGAGAGGTAAAGTGTTAGTACTGTGTGCCTGCATTATCTACCATATGTTTTGAATGATACTAACGACACTAACATACAGTATGTCGATGACCTGCTGCGGCCTTTCAATCCGCCACCAGTTGGGACGCCAGTCAAACCAAAGACTGACAGTCAGGTAAATGATGAACATCAGACACAAATATATATTGTAACTTTGCAAGTACAATCGAAGTCATATGCTTCTAACTGCTTGTAATTTGCAGGATAAGGCACTCATGGGCCATGTATTGGCCGATTTGAAAGAAGTTGCCTCCATTGTGCGGGAAGCCAGTGCACAACAATTTGATAGGATGACCACCCTTGAAAAAAAAATGGACGAGTGCCTTAGGCGTGCACTTGCGAACGGCAGACGCACAGACGACCTCATCACAGAATTCAATGTAAGTATACCATTATGAGTTTCTACAAATATTTTTACTATCAATACTCTCCACACTAACACATTTGTTTTAAAGAACCACCGCTATGGAATATTTGATGCTGATCGCCTAGGAGTAGAGGACATACAGCTATCTGACCTGGGAGTACCTGCGGACCCAATGGAGGTCCCAGGAGAGAATACTACTCACCAGCAAAAACAAAAAAAAGACACGGAGGTCATTGCCAAAGGCATTTCTGCTAAGGGAATACAAAAAGATAACATGGATGCCCCCATGAAGAACGTAGCTGAAGACTTGCAGCCTGCTCCTAGTTTGCAAACGCGAAAGCATTCAAAAACCACCACAAGCCTTGAAGCTTTCATGGTGATACACATTTCACATCTAACTGATTTTGTTTTAAGTTAATGAAGATTCGTAGCTAACATATGATCTTGCATGTTCAGGATGAAGAAGACAGAGCTGTTGCTGCAGCCTGCAAGGAGAGTCTCAAGAATGTTTCATAGCTTTATAAAGAGCTGGATGCTTCGCAGGGTGCTCCGAGTTTGGATTCGCGAAAGCATTCCAAAGCCACCACAACCCTTGAAGCTTTTCCTGGTGATGCACATTTTACAGTTAATTTGTTTTGTTTTTTTATTTCATGCAGATTGCAAGCTAACAAGCGCTTTATTTCGAATCACGGGATCCTCTGAATTTGAGGCACAATGAGAATATGCGAAAGGCTGAAGAAAGAAGGGATCAAGATGATGAAGATGTCAGTATTGAGGTGGGGGGAGAGGCAGGTACCAAAAGCAAGCACCGGTCTGCCAAGGCTAAGGCAATAACGGAGCCGGAAGAGACCCATGTCTTCCCAGTTGATGAGGACAACTATGATGATTCTTTAGCAAAGCAGCGACAAGATAGTGTGGTTGATTCCATGCTACCAACTCGTACGAGCATCCGGAAAAGAGTGGCATCTTCATTATTGTGCAATGAAGATTATGTTCTGTACGATAGTGATAAGAAGAGAAAGAGAAACAGGACGCCATCGGAGTCTACCAACGATTCCAAGGACACAAAGAATACGAAGAGGAAAAACCGTGCAAGCATTTTTAAAGATACAGTGGAGAGGCATTGTCATCTAAAACCCCATCTGTCATGGTGAGGCATTGCAAATGCTTCTGTAGCAGAACAATGTCATCTAAAACCCCATCTTTCATGGTGAGGCAGAATCCTGAGATGAAAGAGAAGGGCACGTCAGAGAAGCCGACGAAAGATAAGGGCACGTCGGAGAAGCCGACGAATCAAAAGATGAAAGCGAACAACAATGGAGCCGGTAGCCATCGAGAGAATCCTCTAGTAACGATCAAGATCCTTGTATTGTGTATAAACCCTCCTTCCCAAGTCTGCATGCAATCCCATTATTTACGGTGCACTTCTTTTTGATCTCGTTTAGTTACAGCCATAACGAACTATCCCTATTTTACCGAAGGGAGATTGGTGTGTCTAGAAAGGCTTGCACGAATCTTAGCATAAAATCAATGACATAGGACTTAGATAAGCAATACTTAGAGCACATCTACATGTGCTTTATCAAAACTTAAGGGAGATCGTGGATACCTTCCTGTATTAGTTTTTAGTCATGAATGCCTCTCTCTGTAATGAAACTTGCGCTAATTTTCGTGCTGGAAAGTTCTATGTGCAACGATATGGAAAGGAAGGACTAGTAATTCAACTTTGTTTAAAACCAGCAACCCAATCAACAAAATAATCGTAGTACTCCTAAATGCCTTATCAAATACGCAGTAGACATAATACAAACTAGTTTTGTACGTAAGTTGCACGCCTCACTTATTTGGCATTGAGAACATTAAATGTATTTACTATATTAAAATTTTAGGTTGACGAGAAATAAAGGAGAAAACTAAAGAGAAAGATGGACAGTAGGATCACATGTTACATTCCTAGTATGGTGATTATCTATAAACTATTGATCTTGTGATCATGTATGCAATTATTTTTGTAAGCGTGACGCCTAAAACTTTAGTAGTGTACCTAGAACAAAGTCTGCTCTTTGTACTAAAAACCTATACTATTATCAGTCAATTTGTTGACAGAGATAACTTGTTTTTCTATGTCTAGTGTTCATTATATGGCCTAGAAGCTCTATAATTTCATGCATTATTGTAGATCACAAATTTGATATTAGAATAGATTAGATCTAGTCGGTTCTATGCGTGTTTAAATGAATACACATACAGAATCTAATCACACTATTTGTACATTCAGGGAACTCAGGTTGCTTCATTGCTGCAATATGAGAAGTTCATAAAAGAATTAAACACACAAAAACTGACATACATCAAGTTGATTGGACTGGGTGAACATCTCAAGACTCCTGGCATGAGAATGAGACGTCTACTATGCCAGGCCATCGCTTATTCATATGATGTAGAGCCTTTATAATTAATGGGAGACCATGTAGGATCACACTAAAAGATGTGGAGCATATAACAGGCCTGCCCTACATGGGGAAGAATCACGTCTCTTCAAATCACAACGATACTTTGGAGTTGTGGAAGGAACTGAAAGACCCCAATGACACAAAAGTAACTTCGAAAGGATTGCTAGCCAAGATGAAAGGCAACATCACACCTAATTTTGTTAGGCCATTTGTCTTGTACACCATAGGCAAATATGTATGCCCGACAACACAGCAGTATGTGGACAATAGATACCTTGGGATTGTTAGAAACGATGAGGCAATAAAGAGCACCAATTTTGGACAGCTTACACTTGACCATCTTATGACTAGCATCAGCAAATTTGTAAATGGTGGAGCAAATCTGGAGTGCAACCTACCATTGCTGCAAGTAATACAATCATTATTAACATACAATACATTTAATTTTGTGGAAAATTTCCTAAGCTGTTTTTGTTGTAATGCAGACGTGGTACTACGAGAAGTGGAGGGTGCACCAATTGGACTCTACCATCTCGTATGCATTAAGGTTAAGGCCGCTGATCCAAAACTGGAGTGACGAGAAGGCACAGAAGGTTGACAACATAATCAACAAAAATTATATAGGGGTTGGAGAGGTAAAGTGTTAGTACTGTGTGCCTGGATTATCTACCATATGTTTTGAATGATACTAAGGACACTAACATACAGTATGTCGATGACCTGCTGCGGCCTTTCAATCCGCCACCAGTTGGGACGCCGGTCAAACCAAAGACTGACAGTCAGGTAAATGATGAACATCAGACACAAATATATATTGTAACTTTGCAAGTACAATCGAAGTCATATGCTTCTAACTGCTTGTAATTTGCAGGATAAGGCACTCATGGGCCATGTATTGGCCGATTTGAAACAAGTTGCCTCCATTGTGTGGGAAGCCAGTGCACAACAATTTGATAGGATGAGCACCCTTGAAAAAAATGGACGAGTGCCTTAGGCGTGCACTTGCGAACGGCAGACGCACAGACGACCTCATCACAGAATTCAATGTAACTATACCATTATGAGTTTCTATAAATATTTTTACTATCAATACTCTCCACACTAACACATTTGTTTTAAAGAACCACCGCTATGGAATATTTGATGCTGATCGCCTAGGAGTAGAGGACATACAGCTATCTGACCTGGGAGTACCAGCGGACCCAATGGAGGTCCCAGGAGAGAATACTACTCACCAGCAAAAACAAAAAAAAGACACGGAGGTCATTGCCAAAGGCATTTCTGCTAAGGGAATACAAAAAGATAACATGGATGCCCCCATGAAGAACGTAGCTGAAGACTTGCAGCCTGCTCCTAGTTTGCAAACGCGAAAGCATTCAAAAACCACCACAAGCCTTGAAGCTTTCATGGTGATACACATTTCACATCTAACTGATTTTGTTTTAAGTTAATGAAGATTCGTAGCTAACATATGATCTTCCATGTTCAGGATGAAGAAGACAGAGTTGTTGCTGCAGCTTGCAAGGAGAGTCTCACAGCTCCGAGTTTGGATTCGTGAAAGCATTCCAAAGCCACCACAACCCTTGATGCTTTTCCTGGTGATGCAAATTTTACAGTTAATTTGTTTTGATTTTTTATTTCGTGCAGATTGCAAGCTAACAAGTGCTTTATTTTGAATCACGGGATCCTCTGAATTTGAGGCACAATGAGAATATGCGAAAGGCTGAAGAAAGAAGGGATCAAGATGATGAAGATGTCAGTATTGAGGTGGTGGGAGAGGCAGGTACCAAAAGCAAGCACCGGTCTGCCAAGGCTAAGGCAATAAGGGAGCCGGAAGAGACCCATGTCTTCCCAGTTGATGAGGACAACTATGATGATTCTTTAGCAAAGCAGCGACAAGATAGTGTGGTTGATTCCATGCTACCAACTCGTACGAGCATCCGGAAAAGAGTGGCATCTTCATTATTGTGCAATGAAGATTATGTTCTGTACGATAGTGATAAGAAGAGAAAGAGAAACAGGACGCCATCGGAGTCTACCAACGATTCCAAGGACACAAAGAATACGAAGAGGAAAAACCGTGCAAGCATTTTTAAAGATACAGTGGAGAGGCATTGTCATCTAAAACCCCATCTGTCATGGTGAGGCATTGCAAATGCTTCTATAGCAGAACAATGTCATCTAAAACCCCATCTGTCATGGTGAGGCAGAATCCTGAGATGAAAGAGAAGGGCATGTCAGAGAAACCGACGAAAGATAAGGGCACGTCGGAGAAGCCGACGAATCAAAAGATGAAAGCGAACAACAATGGAGCCGGTCGCCATCGAGAGAATCCTCTAGTAACGATCAAGATCCTTGTATTGTGTATACACCCTCCTTCCCAAGTCTGCATGCAATCCCATTATTTACGGTGCACTTCTTTTTGATCTCGTTTAGTTACACCCATAACGAACTATCCCTATTTTACCGAAGGGAGATTGGTGTGTCTAGAAAGGCTTGCACGAATCTTAGCATAAATTCAATGACATAGGACTTAGATAAGCAATACTTAGAGCACATCTACATGTGCTTTAGCAAAACTTAAGGGAGATCGTGGATACCTTCCTGTCTTAGTTTTTAGGCGTGAATGCCTCTCTCTGTAATGAAACTTGCGCTAATTTTCGTGCTGGAAAGTTCTATGTGCAACGATATGGAAAGGAAGGACTAGTAATTCAACTTTGTTTAAAACCAGCAACCGAATCAACAAAATAATCGTAGTACTCCTAAATGCCTTCTCAAATACGCAGTAGACAGAATACAAAGTAGTTTTGTACGTAAGTTGCACGCCTCACTTATTTGGCATTGAGAACATTAAATGTATTTACTATATTAAAATTTTAGGTTGACGAGAAATAAAGGAGAAAACTAAAGAGAAAGATGGACAGTAGGATCACATGTTACATTCCTAGTATGGTGATTATCTATAAACTATTGATCTTGTGATCATGTATGCAATTATTTTTGTAAGCATGACGCCTAAAACTTTAGTAGTGTACCTAGAACAAAGTCTGCTCTTTGTACTAAAAACCTATACTATTATCAGTCAATTTGCTGACAGAGATAACTTGTTTTTCTATGTCTAGTGTTCATTATATGGCCTAGAAGCTCTATAATTTCATGCATTATTGTAGATCACAAATTTGATATTAGAATAGATTAGATCTAGTCGGTTCTATGCGTGTTTAAATGAATACCCCTACAGAATCTAATCACACTATTTGTACATTCAGGGAACTCGGGTTGCTTCATTGCTGCAATATGAGAAGTTCATAAAAGAATTAAACACACAAAAACTGACATACATCAAGTTGATTGGACTGGGTGAACATCTCAAGACTCCTGGCATGAGAATGAGACGTCTACTATGCCAGGCCATCGCTTATTCATATGATGTAGAGCCTTTATAATTAATGGGAGACCATGTAGGATCACACTAAAAGAGGTGGAGCATATAACAGGCCTGCCCTACATGGGGAAGAATCACGTCTCTTCAAATCACAACGATACTTTGGAGTTGTGGAAGGAACTGAAAGACCCCAATGACACAAAAGTAACTTTGAAAGGATTGCTAGCCAAGATGAAAGGCAACATCACACCTAATTTTGTTAGGCCATTTGTCTTGTACACCATAGGCAAATATGTATGCCCGACAACACAGTAGTATGTGGACAATAGATACCTTGGGATTGTTAGAAACGATGAGGCAATAAAGAGCACCAATTTTGGACAGCTTACACTTGACCATCTTATGACTAGCATCAGGAAATTTGTAAATGGTGGAGCAAATCTGGAGTGCAACCTACCATTGCTGCAAGTAATACAATCATTATTAACATACAATACATTTAATTTTGTGGAAAATTTCCTAAGCTGTTTTTGTTGTAATGCAGATGTGGTACTACGAGAAGTGGAGGGTGCACCAATTGGACTCTACCATCTCGTATGCATTAAGGTTAAGGCCGCTGATCCAAAACTGGAGTGACGAGAAGGCACAGAAGGTTGACAACATAATCAACAAAAATTATATAGGGGTTGGAGAGGTAAAGTGTTAGTACTGTGTGCCTGGATTATCTACCATATGTTTTGAATGATACTAAGGACACTAACATACAGTATGTCGATGACCTGCTGCGGCCTTTCAATCCGCCACCAGTTGGGACGCCGGTCAAACCAAAGACTGACAGTCAGGTAAATGATGAACATCAGACACAAATATATATTGTAACTTTGCAAGTACAATCGAAGTCATATGCTTCTAACTGCTTGTAATTTGCAGGATAAGGCACTCATGGGCCATGTATTGGCCGATTTGAAACAAGTTGCCTCCATTGTGTGGGAAGCCAGTGCACAACAATTTGATAGGATGAGCACCCTTGAAAAAAATGGACGAGTGCCTTAGGCGTGCACTTGCGAACGGCAGACGCACAGACGACCTCATCACAGAATTCAATGTAACTATACCATTATGAGTTTCTATAAATATTTTTACTATCAATACTCTCCACACTAACACATTTGTTATAAAGAACCACCGCTATGGAATATTTGATGCTGATCGCCTAGGAGTAGAGGACATACAGCTATCTGACCTGGGAGTACCTGCGGACCCAATGGAGGTCCCAGGAGAGAATACTACTCACCAGCAAAAACAAAAAAAAGACACGGAGGTCATTGCCAAAGGCATTTCTGCTAAGGGAATACAAAAAGATAACATGGATGCCCCCATGAAGAACGTAGCTGAAGACTTGCAGCCTGCTCCTAGTTTGCAAACGCGAAAGCATTCAAAAACCACCACAAGCCTTGAAGCTTTCATGGTGATACACATTTCACATCTAACTGATTTTGTTTTAAGTTAATGAAGATTCGTAGCTAACATATGATCTTCCATGTTCAGGATGAAGAAGACAGAGTTGTTGCTGCAGCTTGCAAGGAGAGTCTCACAGCTCCGAGTTTGGATTCGTGAAAGCATTCCAAAGCCACCACAACCCTTGATGCTTTTCCTGGTGATGCAAATTTTACAGTTAATTTGTTTTGATTTTTTATTTCGTGCAGATTGCAAGCTAACAAGTGCTTTATTTTGAATCACGGGATCCTCTGAATTTGAGGCACAATGAGAATATGCGAAAGGCTGAAGAAAGAAGGGATCAAGATGATGAAGATGTCAGTATTGAGGTGGTGGGAGAGGCAGGTACCAAAAGCAAGCACCGGTCTGCCAAGGCTAAGGCAATAAGGGAGCCGGAAGAGACCCATGTCTTCCCAGTTGATGAGGACAACTATGATGATTCTTTAGCAAAGCAGCGACAAGATAGTGTGGTTGATTCCATGCTACCAACTCGTACGAGCATCCGGAAAAGAGTGGCATCTTCATTATTGTGCAATGAAGATTATGTTCTGTACGATAGTGATAAGAAGAGAAAGAGAAACAGGACGCCATCGGAGTCTACCAACGATTCCAAGGACACAAAGAATACGAAGAGGAAAAACCGTGCAAGCATTTTTAAAGATACAGTGGAGAGGCATTGTCATCTAAAACCCCATCTGTCATGGTGAGGCATTGCAAATGCTTCTATAGCAGAACAATGTCATCTAAAACCCCATCTGTCATGGTGAGGCAGAATCCTGAGATGAAAGAGAAGGGCATGTCAGAGAAACCGACGAAAGATAAGGGCACGTCGGAGAAGCCGACGAATCAAAAGATGAAAGCGAACAACAATGGAGCCGGTCGCCATCGAGAGAATCCTCTAGTAACGATCAAGATCCTTGTATTGTGTATACACCCTCCTTCCCAAGTCTGCATGCAATCCCATTATTTACGGTGCACTTCTTTTTGATCTCGTTTAGTTACACCCATAACGAACTATCCCTATTTTACCGAAGGGAGATTGGTGTGTCTAGAAAGGCTTGCACGAATCTTAGCATAAATTCAATGACATAGGACTTAGATAAGCAATACTTAGAGCACATCTACATGTGCTTTAGCAAAACTTAAGGGAGATCGTGGATACCTTCCTGTCTTAGTTTTTAGGCGTGAATGCCTCTCTCTGTAATGAAACTTGCGCTAATTTTCGTGCTGGAAAGTTCTATGTGCAACGATATGGAAAGGAAGGACTAGTAATTCAACTTTGTTTAAAACCAGCAACCGAATCAACAAAATAATCGTAGTACTCCTAAATGCCTTCTCAAATACGCAGTAGACAGAATACAAAGTAGTTTTGTACGTAAGTTGCACGCCTCACTTATTTGGCATTGAGAACATTAAATGTATTTACTATATTAAAATTTTAGGTTGACGAGAAATAAAGGAGAAAACTAAAGAGAAAGATGGACAGTAGGATCACATGTTACATTCCTAGTATGGTGATTATCTATAAACTATTGATCTTGTGATCATGTATGCAATTATTTTTGTAAGCATGACGCCTAAAACTTTAGTAGTGTACCTAGAACAAAGTCTGCTCTTTGTACTAAAAACCTATAGTATTATCAGTCAATTTGCTGACAGAGATAACTTGTTTTTCTATGTCTAGTGTTCATTATATGGCCTAGAAGCTCTATAATTTCATGCATTATTGTAGATCACAAATTTGATATTAGAATAGATTAGATCTAGTCGGTTCTATGCGTGTTTAAATGAATACCCCTACAGAATCTAATCACACTATTTGTAAATTCAGGGAACTCAGGTTGCTTCATTGCTGCAATACGAGAAGTTCATAAAAGAATTAAACGCACAAAAACTGACATACATCAAGTTGATTGGACTGGGTGAACATCTCAAGACTCCTGGCATGAGAATGAGACGTCTACTATGCCAGGCCATCGCTTATTCATATGATGTAGAGCCTTTATAATTAATGGGAGACCATGTAGGATCACACTAAAAGAGGTGGAGCATATAACAGGCCTGCCCTACATGGGGAAGAATCACGTCTCTTCAAATCACAACGATACTTTGGAGTTGTGGAAGGAACTGAAAGACCCCAATGACACAAAAGTAACTTTGAAAGGATTGCTAGCCAAGATGAAAGGCAACATCACACCTAATTTTGTTAGGCCATTTGTCTTGTACACCATAGGCAAATATGTATGCCCGACAACACAGCAGTATGTGGACAATAGATACCTTGGGATTGTTAGAAACGATGAGGCAATAAAGAGCACCAATTTTGGACAGCTTACACTTGACCATCTTATGACTAGCATCAGGAAATTTGTAAATGGTGGAGCAAATCTGGAGTGCAACCTACCATTGCTGCAAGTAATACAATCATTATTAACATACAATACATTTAATTTTGTGGAAAATTTCCTAAGCTGTTTTTGTTGTAATGCAGATGTGGTACTACGAGAAGTGGAGGGTGCACCAATTGGACTCTACCATCTCGTATGCATTAAGGTTAAGGCCGCTGATCCAAAACTGGAGTGACGAGAAGGCACAGAAGGTTGACAACATAATCAACAAAAATTATATAGGGGTTGGAGAGGTAAAGTGTTAGTACTGTGTGCCTGGATTATCTACCATATGTTTTGAATGATACTAAGGACACTAACATACAGTATGTCGATGACCTGCTGCGGCCTTTCAATCCGCCACCAGTTGGGACGCCGGTCAAACCAAAGACTGACAGTCAGGTAAATGATGAACATCAGACACAAATATATATTGTAACTTTGCAAGTACAATCGAAGTCATATGCTTCTAACTGCTTGTAATTTGCAGGATAAGGCACTCATGGGCCATGTATTGGCCGATTTGAAAGAAGTTGCCTCCATTGTGTGGGAAGCCAGTGCACAACAATTTGATAGGATGAGCACCCTTGAAAAAAATGGACGAGTGCCTTAGGCGTGCACTTGCGAACGGCAGACGCACAGACGACCTCATCACAGAATTCAATGTAACTATACCATTATGAGTTTCTATAAATATTTTTACTATCAATACTCTCCACACTAACACATTTGTTATAAAGAACCACCGCTATGGAATATTTGATGCTGATCGCCTAGGAGTAGAGGACATACAGCTATCTGACCTGGGAGTACCTGCGGACCCAATGGAGGTCCCAGGAGAGAATACTACTCACTAGCAAAAACAAAAAAAAGACACGGAGGTCATTGCCAAAGGCATTTCTGCTAAGGGAATACAAAAAGATAACATGGATGCCCCCATGAAGAACGTAGCTGAAGACTTGCAGCCTGCTCCTAGTTTGCAAACGCGAAAGCATTCAAAAACCACCACAAGCCTTGAAGCTTTCATGGTGATACACATTTCACATCTAACTGATTTTGTTTTAAGTTAATGAAGATTCGTAGCTAACATATGATCTTCCATGTTCAGGATGAAGAAGACAGAGTTGTTGCTGCAGCTTGCAAGGAGAGTCTCACAGCTCCGAGTTTGGATTCGTGAAAGCATTCCAAAGCCACCACAACCCTTGATGCTTTTCCTGGTGATGCAAATTTTACAGTTAATTTGTTTTGATTTTTTATTTCGTGCAGATTGCAAGCTAACAAGTGCTTTATTTTGAATCACGGGATCCTCTGAATTTGAGGCACAATGAGAATATGCGAAAGGCTGAAGAAAGAAGGGATCAAGATGATGAAGATGTCAGTATTGAGGTGGTGGGAGAGGCAGGTACCAAAAGCAAGCACCGGTCTGCCAAGGCTAAGGCAATAAGGGAGCCGGAAGAGACCCATGTCTTCCCAGTTGATGAGGACAACTATGATGATTCTTTAGCAAAGCAGCGACAAGATAGTGTGGTTGATTCCATGCTACCAACTCGTACGAGCATCCGGAAAAGAGTGGCATCTTCATTATTGTGCAATGAAGATTATGTTCTGTACGATAGTGATAAGAAGAGAAAGAGAAACAGGACGCCATCGGAGTCTACCAACGATTCCAAGGACACAAAGAATACGAAGAGGAAAAACCGTGCAAGCATTTTTAAAGATACAGTGGAGAGGCATTGTCATCTAAAACCCCATCTGTCATGGTGAGGCATTGCAAATGCTTCTATAGCAGAACAATGTCATCTAAAACCCCATCTGTCATGATGAGGCAGAATCCTGAGATGAAAGAGAAGGGCATGTCAGAGAAGCCGACGAAAGATAAGGGCACGTCGGAGAAGCCGACGAATCAAAAGATGAAAGCGAACAACAATGGAGCCGGTCGCCATCGAGAGAATCCTCTAGTAACGATCAAGATCCTTGTATTGTGTATACACCCTCCTTCCCAAGTCTGCATGCAATCCCATTATTTACGGTGCACTTCTTTTTGATCTCGTTTAGTTACAGCCATAACGAACTATCCCTATTTTACCAAAGGGAGATTGGTGTGTCTAGAAAGGCTTGCACGAATCTTAGCATAAATTCAATGACATAGGACTTAGATAAGCAATACTTAGAGCACATCTACATGTGCTTTAGCAAAACTTAAGGGAGATCGTGGATACCTTCCTGTCTTAGTTTTTAGGCGTGAATGCCTCTCTCTGTAATGAAACTTGCGCTAATTTTCGTGCTGGAAAGTTCTATGTGCAACGATATGGAAAGGAAGGACTAGTAATTCAACTTTGTTTAAAACCAGCAACCGAATCAACAAAATAATCGTAGTACTCCTAAATGCCTTCTCAAATACGCAGTAGACAGAATACAAAGTAGTTTTGTACGTAAGTTGCACGCCTCACTTATTTGGCATTGAGAACATTAAATGTATTTACTATATTAAAATTTTAGGTTGACGAGAAATAAAGGAGAAAACTAAAGAGAAAGATGGACAGTAGGATCACATGTTACATTCCTAGTATGGTGATTATCTATAAACTATTGATCTTGTGATCATGTATGCAATTATTTTTGTAAGCATGACGCCTAAAACTTTAGTAGTGTACCTAGAACAAAGTCTGCTCTTTGTACTAAAAACCTATACTATTATCAGTCAATTTGCTGACAGAGATAACTTGTTTTTCTATGTCTAGTGTTCATTATATGGCCTAGAAGCTCTATAATTTCATGCATTATTGTAGATCACAAATTTGATATTAGAATAGATTAGATCTAGTCGGTTCTATGCGTGTTTAAATGAATACCCCTACAGAATCTAATCACACTATTTGTACATTCAGGGAACTCAGGTTGCTTCATTGCTGCAATATGAGAAGTTCATAAAAGAATTAAACACACAAAAACTGACATACATCAAGTTGATTGGACTGGGTGAACATCTCAAGACTCCTGGCATGAGAATGAGACGTCTACTATGCCAGGCCATCGCTTATTCATATGATGTAGAGCCTTTATAATTAATGGGAGACCCTGTAGGATCACACTAAAAGAGGTGGAGCATATAACAGGCCTGCCCTACATGGGGAAGAATCACGTCTCTTCAAATCACAACGATACTTTGGAGTTGTGGAAGGAACTGAAAGACCCCAATGACACAAAAGTAACTTTGAAAGGATTGCTAGCCAAGATGAAAGGCAACATCACACCTAATTTTGTTAGGCCATTTGTCTTGTACACCATAGGCAAATATGTATGCCCGACAACACAGCAGTATGTGGACAATAGATACCTTGGGATTGTTAGAAACGATGAGGCAATAAAGAGCACCAATTTTGGACAGCTTACACTTGACCATCTTATGACTAGCATCAGGAAATTTGTAAATGGTGGAGCAAATCTGGAGTGCAACCTACCATTGCTGCAAGTAATACAATCATTATTAACATACAATACATTTAATTTTGTGGAAAATTTCCTAAGCTGTTTTTGTTGTAATGCAGATGTGGTACTACGAGAAGTGGAGGGTGCACCAATTGGACTCTACCATCTCGTATGCATTAAGGTTAAGGCCGCTGATCCAAAACTGGAGTGACGAGAAGGCACAGAAGGTTGACAACATAATCAACAAAAATTATATAGGGGTTGGAGAGGTAAAGTGTTAGTACTGTGTGCCTGGATTATCTACCATATGTTTTGAATGATACTAAGGACACTAACATACAGTATGTCGATGACCTGCTGCGGCCTTTCAATCCGCCACCAGTTGGGACGCCGGTCAAACCAAAGACTGACAGTCAGGTAAATGATGAACATCAGACACAAATATATATTGTAACTTTGCAAGTACAATCGAAGTCATATGCTTCTAACTGCTTGTAATTTGCAGGATAAGGCACTCATGGGCCATGTATTGGCCGATTTGAAAGAAGTTGCCTCCATTGTGTGGGAAGCCAGTGCACAACAATTTGATAGGATGAGCACCCTTGAAAAAAAATGGACGAGTGCCTTAGGCGTGCACTTGCGAACGGCAGACGCACAGACGACCTCATCACAGAATTCAATGTAACTATACCATTATGAGTTTCTATAAATATTTTTACTATCAATACTCTCCACACTAACACATTTGTTATAAAGAACCACCGCTATGGAATATTTGATGCTGATCGCCTAGGAGTAGAGGACATACAGCTATCTGACCTGGGAGTACCTGCGGACCCAATGGAGGTCCCAGGAGAGAATACTACTCACCAGCAAAAACAAAAAAAAGACACGGAGGTCATTGCCAAAGGCATTTCTGCTAAGGGAATACAAAAAGATAACATGGATGCCCCCATGAAGAACGTAGCTGAAGACTTGCAGCCTGCTCCTAGTTTGCAAACGCGAAAGCATTCAAAAACCACCACAAGCCTTGAAGCTTTCATGGTGATACACATTTCACATCTAACTGATTTTGTTTTAAGTTAATGAAGATTCGTAGCTAACATATGATCTTCCATGTTCAGGATGAAGAAGACAGAGTTGTTGCTGCAGCTTGCAAGGAGAGTCTCACAGCTCCGAGTTTGGATTCGTGAAAGCATTCCAAAGCCACCACAACCCTTGATGCTTTTCTTGGTGATGCACATTTTACAGTTAATTTGTTTTGATTTTTTATTTCGTGCAGATTGCAAGCTAACAAGTGCTTTATTTCGAATCACGGGATCCTCTGAATTTGAGGCACAATGAGAATATGCGAAAGGCTGAAGAAAGAAGGGATCAAGATGATGAAGATGTCAGTATTGAGGTGGTGGGAGAGGCAGGTACCAAAAGCAAGCACCGGTCTGCCAAGGCTAAGGCAATAAGGGAGCCGGAAGAGACCCATGTCTTCCCAGTTGATGAGGACAACTATGATGATTCTTTAGCAAAGCAGCGACAAGATAGTGTGGTTGATTCCATGCTACCAACTCGTATGAGCATCTGGAAAAGAGTGGCATCTTCATTATTGTGCAATGAAGATTATGTTCTGTACGATAGTGATAAGAAGAGAAAGAGAAACAGGACGCCATCGGAGTCTACCAACGATTCCAAGGACACAAAGAATATGAAGAGGAAAAACCGTGCAAGCATTTTTAAAGATACAGACACAGGTGCTTCGAGGGTGGAGAGCGACCTTGACAAGTTTTGACAGAATCACGTGGCCGAAATTGTCAACACCACAGATCTTGATAAACAATTGGTGGTAATTGATGACATTGTTCTGCTACGGAAGCATTTGCAATGCCTCACCATGACAGATGGGGTTTTAGATGACATCCTTGGAGAATACAGTGGAGAGGCATTTTTAAAGACACAGTGGAGAGGCATTTTTAAAGAGAAACAAGACGCCATCGGAGTCTACCAACGATTCCAAGGACAGAAAGAATATGAAGAGTACTCTGCGTGGAGAGGCTGACAGCTGGGTCCACGGCAGCCGCAAGGAAGTGCCTCCTTATTATGCGGAAAATAATTATTCCTCCACCTGACAGCAGGGACCCACCGGACGGGCCACCAGTATTTCGTGAAAAAAAAGTTTCCCCCTGACTGCTGGGACCCACAGGACGGGCCACCGTATTTCGCGAAAAAATGTTCCCCCCGCTGTCAGCTTTGACCCACCGGAAGTGCCTCCTTATTACACACAAAAAAATGAATAGCCCCGGCTACCTAGGACCCACCTTGGTGGGAGGCTGACTTGTGGGCCTACTAAGTTGACTAGGATGGAGGCCTTTGTCAATTTTGGTCAATATATGAACGATTCTAGCTCCAGTGACCTTACGATTTCCATCCAACGGCCGTAGTGCTTCTTCAACCTCTGGTCTTCTTGCTCCAGCCGCGCAAAGCAGCGCCGGTCGTGCCGCCTGCTCCTGCCGCCCGTGGCTAGCTGTGATGCCGCGGAGGCCTCACCGCCCCCTACTACTCCCACCGCTGGCCAGGCCATCAATCTACCCACCCACACCCCCTGTTATTCTGCGGCGACGACAGCCTCACACCGCAGCCGAACAAGTGAACCCTCATACTCCTCAAGTCGTGGGCATCCACTACTGCGTCTTCCCCGGATCCGCGTCGTCCCCTTCCTAGGCCTCGGCGTCGTCCACCGCCCTGGTGCTCTTGGCGCGGCGTGGTCAACGTGGTCAAGGAATGGCTTCCATCGGACGTTGACTATACGTGGAGAGACTGACAGCTGGGTCCATGGCCGCAGCAAGGAAGTGCATCCTTATTACGCGCAAAATAATTATTACTCCACCTGACAGCGGGGACCCACCGGACGGGCCACCGTATTTCGCGAAAAAAACGTTCCCTCCTGACTGCTGGGACCCACCAGCTACATCTTCGCATGCAAGGAAGTGCATCCAAAAAAAACGATTCGCCCTCCTTAGTGCTAGTACCCACCAGCTACATCTTCGCACGCAAGGAAGTGCATACGAAAAAAACGATTAGCCCCCCCAGACTGCCGGGACCCACCAGCTACATCTTCGCACACAAGGAAGTGCGTCTGGGCAAAAAAAACAAGACGATTCCCCCTGACTGCTGGGACCCAGCAGCTACATCTTAGCACGCAAGGAAGTGCGTCCGGGCAAAAAAACAAACAAAACGATTTGCCCCCCCCTGACTTTGTTGTAACATCAGGGTGTTACAATAGGACTTACGGCTTAGCGCATCAGCCATGACATTGGCTTTGCCCGGGGTGTAAGTTATTCCTAAGTCGTAATCCGAGATCAACTCAACCCAACGTCTTTGCCTGAGATTCAAATCTGGTTGGGTGAAGATATATTTCAAACTTTGGTGATCGGTGAAGATCTCGCAACGGTTACCGAGAAGGTAATGTCGCCAAGTTTTAAGTGCATGGACTACAGCTGCAAGCTCTAGATCATGTGTGGGATAATTTTCCTCATGTGGGTGTAATTGCCGTGAAGCATAGGCAATTACCTGACGATCTTGCATGAGTATGCAACCTAGTCCTTGTCGCGAGGCATCACAATAGATAATAAAGTCCTTGGAGAAATCTGGTGGTACCAGTACGGGAGCAGATGTCAGGCGTCTTTTCAGTTCCTGAAAGCTGAACTCGGACTGTGGAGTCCACTCGAACTTTTTATCTTTCTTGAGGAGTTCAGTTAGAGGTTTAGCAACCTTGGAGAAATTCTCGACGAAGCGGCGGCAATAGCTCGCTAAGCCAAGGAAACTCCGAACTTGCTTAACCGTCTCAGGTGGAGTCCAAGCAAGGACGGCTTGAACTCGCTCGGGATTGACAGCAATACCCTTGCCAGAGATTACATGGCCTAGATAGGTCACTTCTGGCAACCAAAATTCACACTTGGAGAATTTGGAGTAAAGGCGATGCTCTCGAAGTTTCATCAATACCAGCCTTAGATGTTCGGCATGTTCCTCTTCATTCTTGGAGTAGATGAGTATGTCATCGAGGTATACTACGACGAATTTATCCAAGTACTCCATGAAAACCGAGTTCATTAACCGCGAGAAGGTGGCTGGGGCATTGGTTAAACCGAAGGACATGACGGTGTACTCATATTGGCCATAACGAGTAACAAAGGCCGTTTTGGGAATGTCCCCGTTTCTGATTTAGATTTGATGGTAGCCCAACCTCAAATCCATCTTGGAAAAGACTGAGGATCCAGCGAGCTGATCATACAAATCATTGATCCTGGGAAGAGGGTATTTGTTCTTGATGGTGACCAGGTTGACAGGGTGGTAGTCCACAACCATTCGATCCGTTCCATCCTTCTTCTTGACGAAGAGGACGGGGCAAGCCCAAGGAGAGGAACTAGGACGGATGAAACCCTTTTTCAAGGACTCGTCGAGTTGGTTCTTAAGCTCGGATAGTTCTAAGGGTGCCATCTTGTAGGGTCTTCTAGAAATTGGAACGGTTCCTGGAACAAGGTCTATCACAAACTCAACATCCCTGTCAGGTGGAACACCTGGCAGTTCTTCTGGAAAGACATCCGGAAAGTCTCGGACTACCGGAACATCCTCAAGGTCTGGAAGGGGGTTGGCATTTAAGGAGTAAAGCTGGCGCTTGGCCACTCGAGTTAAGACATTGACTGTCTTGCCCGATGGGTGAGTAAGTTGAACGGTTCTAGTGGCACAGTCGATCTTAGCATAATGGGCTAACATCCAGTCCATACCCAAAATGATGTTTATGTCCGAGGACTTAAGAGCTATTAAGGATGCAAGGAAGACAAGTCTATCGACAAGAATTTCGTTCCCATGGCTTACTCTAGAAGTTTGCCATCTAGAGCCAGGAGTTTAAATTTCCATGGTAGAGGGCATGTCACAGAATGTCGTGTTGTGCAATCGAGCATAGTTCTCGGATATGAATGAATGAGATGCTCCTGTATCGAAAAGAACAGATGCCGGATGGTAGTTAACAAGAAGCGTACCAAGGACGACGTTGGGATCCTCATGAGCCTCCTCGGCTGAAACATAGTTGACATGGCCACGTGCAGTGGTGCCTGGCCTTGCGTAGAATGTTTTTCCCGCGAGCTTACCACGACCAACGGACTTTCCAGTTTGATTGGGGTTGTTGTTCTGGGGACACTCTCGGCTATAGTGACCCGGCTCTCCACACTTAAAGCATGTCACCACATTGGGGCGTGGAGCAGCATTAGCGACGGGGCCACCATAGGGCTTGGGCGGTGCATATTGCTGGTTGGGACGAGGCGCCTCAAAGGATGGCCTCGGAATGAACCTGGGTGGCAGTGTTGTGCTTGGAATCCACACCCGGCGCTTCTGAGCTCCAGAGCCGGATGAAGAGCCAAAGTCACGGGAGTGCTTGCATGAAGCGTCATAATCAGTCTGGCCTGTCTCAGCACTGATGGCTTTGTTGACCAACTTCTGAAAGGAGGTGCACTCATGCAGATGAAGATCGCGGCGAAGCTTAGGGCTAAGTCTCTTGCGAAACCTTGTCTGCTTCTTAGTGTCAGTAGATACCTCTTCAGGGGCATAGCGTGCCAGATTTCAAAATTCACGACTATAGGCATCCACAGTCAGTCTTCCTTGGGTGAAGTTGCAGAACTCCTCCCTCTTGCGATCCATGAGACCTTCCGGAATGTGATGCTCACGGAAAGCCTCACTGAATTCAGCCCAAGTAGTGATTTGGCCGACCGGGCGCATAGCTTCGATGTTTTCCCACCAAAGGCTAGCAGGGCCTTCGAGGTGATAGGCAGCATAGGTAACCTTGTCGGCTTCGGCTATGTTGGCAGAACGTAGCTTGTGGGTGATGCTGCGAAGCCAGTCATCCGCGTCGAGGGGCTCGACGGAATGGTTAAACTTTGGTGGGTACAGCTTGATAAAGTCATTGATTGACACCAGGTCATTTCGCGGGTGGCGTGCAGTGTTCTGCTCAATCCGCTCCAGCAGGCAGTTAGTCTCTCGCTTGTTTCTTTCCGCCTCTAGCATTACTTCAGCCAGAGAAGGCGGGTGAGGCAGATTTTCACCCCTAGCTGCACTGGCTTCCCCCTGCTCCAAGGCAGTAGGGTTGCTGCGGGTGTTGACCATCCTAGGAGAAAACATGACAATGGTTTAGATAAGGATGGCTCAAACTTAGCAAGGAAGTGCAGAATGTAATGGATAACACGGAATGCACAGATGTTCATCCGTATGTCATGGTAATATAAAACTGCCATATATATACCAACGGTCATACACATCATACATAGTTTAGTACAAGCCCAGGCTACAGTACAACTATGATGAAAGACATGACATATCATCGGAGGCATTCCAAGCTCCTATACATTATTTGTCTACACCTCCGGATTTGATTACACACGAAGTCATATTCCACAAGTCTTGCAGGACAGTGGAGATACAACTACTACAATACTAATGGTACTACTACTACCTCAGACAGCTCCGTAGTAGTTCTCATAGAAGTCACCTCCATAGCCTGGAAGTTCAACGTGACCATCCGGGAACAGACAGTCCTGAGGAGCCTGTGGACCATAGGGGCTAGGATGAGGTCTTGGACCAACAAACGGTGGCCTGCGGGGACCACGGGGTGGGGTGACGCCTCCCACATCACGCCAATCCACCATGTCCGGCAGAGCTGATCTCACAGGATACAGATCCCTTGTATCCATACATCCAGCTTGCACCGCAGGTGCAAACCGAGTCAATGTGGCCCAATGATCAGCACGGGTATTGAAAAGCTCCAGCCTAAAGGCCCGATTCTCTCGGTCCTTATCTTCGAGCATCTCGGCAGTGGTACGAGTTAATGAGTCCTCCTGAGTGGAGTCAGCATAGATAGCCTGAAGATACCCTTGCACTCCCGGAAGTGAAGCTGGCATGTAATGGAAGTCGGTGTTCCGAAGCAGGCCAGTCCGGACTCACAAGATGGTCATCATGGAATAGGCAGCATCCTGCACAGCCATCTCAACAGTAACCCCAAGTCCATAGAAACAGTGAAGGGGCTCGGTAGATCCAGGATAAGAAGGAAATATCCTGACGGTGCAAAGATATTGGCTTTGATTAAAGTCGCAGAACTGCTCTTCGATGGTGTATTCGGGATACCAACGGTAGCCCGTCTCGATCATTACCCGGACTAACATAGCAGTATGACCGGGCACGTCGAGGCACCGGGTCAGGCGGACCACTTGGTTCTGAACACGGTTGGCCATCTGAAAGCACAACCACAATGCAAAGACATCAGAATTTCTAAGGAAAATTGGACAGCATAACAGCTGTAAATGCTCAGAGAAAGATTTGAGACATCCACAACAGTTTGCAATACCACTCAACAACATCATATCAAGATTCTGATCCAATTAGCAACATACTAGAATAGTAGAAACTGAACTGGGGCTTGTAGCATCAATCCTATAAGCTACTACGAATTAGTAACACGTGAACCTAATAGAAGGAGAGAGCCTACTCCTTAACCCATGTTGAATGAGAAGAGAATGACTCAGATCAGAAGCATAGGGTAAAGGAGTAAAAGAGCCTTACGTTCCCTCCCACAATCAATTCCCCTACATATAACTAAAGCATTTCTAGACTCGACATCAACCAGTTTGGCTCAACGAACCTACAGGCAGTCCGGCTCTGATGCCAACGCTGTCAGGACCCCGATTCCAAGTCACATCGATCTAGCCGGTAACACCTCATATCACTTTGCGGCGTCACGCACGGTATCCCACGGGTGTCGCCTTACCATGGCCCGGGACCATTTGCGCCTTTTGGCTCACGTATATGATAGTGTCGCTAGCATCCATATGACAGAGAACCCGGGTCGACATGGCTAGTCGTGAACCCAAAGCGGCACAGACCTATGGACACAGGCATACATGTATCACATCGAGCATGTCGGTCATCAGCGAGTGATTCCGGGCTGTAGCACTGGGCTAACAGGACTCCGAGGGACCCGGGCTGTAGCAGGATAGGCATGACTCCGGAAATCACCGCGTGACATTTCCCCGAAGAGACAGACATAGGAACGAAGTGAAACACATGCCGGCCAGTCAAGTGTCCTGAACAGTAGTGCTGGGCTAGCAGGACTCCGGTGAACCGGGCTGTAGCGGACTACTATGGCTCGAGGAACACTAGACTACATTTCCCCATAAGAAAGGCTTCCAAGGATAAACAACTAGATTGTCGGATCCCACTCATACCAAGCATTTCAATCATACACACAATATGCCCGATATGAGTACATACAACATGGCATCACAACAAAACTCTACAACTCAAGTACTTTATTTAAAGGCTCCAGAGAGCCATACATAACATGTTCATACAGATAGGGGTCACATGACCCGACACTCAAGTCATACAAACATACAAGCACATGCGGAAGCAACTAGTCTGAGTATAGACTCTAGAAAGTAAGAAGGCTTCTCGAAGCCTGTCTATCTACATAAGGCCCTCCATGGCCAGGATCACCACCTGGGTGGCTAGTCACTCGTCGACGTCAAGGTCTACGTAGAACCCATCGGAGTGGGCGGTGTCGTCTGAAACAGTAGTTAAGCAAACATGAGTACAAAGGTACTCAGCAAGTCTTACATCAGAACCTACTATACATGCTTATTCTCAAGAAGGTGGTGGGGTTAATGCAGCAAGCCGGCTTTGACTCTTGGCTAAGCTATCCTACGGAACTTCACCAGTAAAATATTTTTCGCACACGAGTCCACTACTCACCAACACAATACTCCACCGTGGATCCTCCCTCGTCATCCTACAAGAGGGCCATCCTCGATACTCACACTTATCTTGAGTTTTTTAGTAGTGTCCATTAACTTGTCTATGAACTGTATAGGTAACCAAGTAGTCCTTTACCGCGGACGCGGCTATTCGAATAGTTTTATACCCTGCAGGGTTGTACTTCTTCATACACGCTTTCACCACTTACCGCCGCTTACACGACATGTACTCGGCAACCTTCAAGCGGAAGCCCAGCGAGGGTGTTGTCCACGGCCTACCTAAACACTTAAGTCTCTAGTCCAGGTTTATCGCCTATCCAGGTTCCATCCGCAGGGAGTCCAGCCGAGGTTTCCATATACGGCCCCGAACGATGTGAACAGGGTCCCGAGACGTCAAACGGGCGCCCGGCATACCCGGCCATGTTGTATCTACCACAACATAGCCCACCCCTAGGTTCAACACTACGCACGGCCGCCAACACATAACCTAGAAACACCAGAAACTATTTGCAACTCCTGGATAGAGTACTAAGGTGATTAAGAAGCCGAGAGGGTCCATTGGTATCGGGCCCAATGTACGGTAGTAACTGCATCTTAAATCACACATACATATCTCAGTTCTTAGGGACGGCCTCAATGAAACAACCTACCATGTACTCCTACATGGCCTCTCATCGATACCTTTACCAAAAAAATGTTCAACACATCCCTCACATTACCGACATAAGCATTTCACTCTAGCCCATCACCCAGATGAACCAGACCTGACACAACTCTAAGCATAGCAGGCATAGCAAGGTAGGAATCACATACATGGCTCAATCAACTCCTACACATGCTAGTGGGTTTCATCTAGTTGCTATGGCAATGACAGGTCATGCAGAGGATAAGGGTTCAACTACCGTAGCACACAGCAGTTTGAATTGCGTTGTCTTCATGCAGTAAACAGGAGCAGAAGCAAGAGCATGGGTTTGTATCGGAATGATCAATGGTTGCTTGCCTGATGGAGTGGTAGTGGGATACTGCCCTTCAATTGGATACTCGTGAATATCCTCGGAGGCAGAACCTACCAGGAAGAACACATCGGAGCACAATCAACACATGACGATATGCAACAATATGATGCATGCTATGACATGGCAATATGAATGTGTCTTGGCCTAATGCAACTTATAATAGAGAGGAATGAACTCATTTGAATCAAAGATTCAAATATTAGCTCATTAAACATGGCCTTAATAGTGCATTTCCTTATTCTGCTTAAACAGCAAGGTAAACTTTTTTTGTCATGCATGAAACCATTACAGATGGATAGATTGAATTTTTCTGATCATTTTTCATATATAATTCTTTGCATTTGGAGCTATGGTTGATTTTCTATGATTTTTAGAAGTTTTGACTATTTTCTGGAATTTCCTGAATAAAATTAAATCCAAAAAATGCATTACTGCATCAGCATTGCATCATGCTGACCTCAGCAGGTCAAAGGCGCCAGCCCAGGTCAAACCTGACTGGTGGGCCCCTTCTGTCAGCCTCTCAGTGCACTAACTACGTTTAGTTAGCCTAATTATTGGGCAGGGCCCACTAGTCAGTGACTATACTAATTAAACTAACTAATTTTAGTTAGAAACTAATCTGGATAATTAGCAGAGGGGGGCCCACTTGTCATTGACTCAAAGGAGTCAACCTGGGCCCACCCAGGGGTAAAACTGGATCAACTCGCCGGCGGCTCGACGCCGGCGAGGCCCGAGACGGCGGCGCGGCTCGGAAAACGCCCTCAGGCGACCAAATCGACTACGGAGACCACCCGTGCGAAGCCCAGGCTCTCGCGCATCCAATGGAGCAAGTGCGAGGAGCTGGGGTGGAGCGAGCTCGCCGGAATCGAGCTCGTGGCGGCGGCCGGAGTTCGGGCGAGGTCGGTTTCGACGCTACGATGCACGGGAGGAAGAGCTGGTGGTGGCTACGGGTTCCTGGTGATGCACTAAGCACGGTGAGGCGCTCCTTTGTGAGCTTGCATGGCTGTGTCCACGGCTGCGCCATGGCCGGCGGCGAGAATCTCTCGGGCGTGGTGGAAAATGGAGCTAGGGAATGGGCGCGAGCACGAGAGAAGAGGGGAAAGGAAGAGGAGCTCACAGCGGGGTCGGAGAGGGGGTCAGCGGGCTCGGGGACGGGCTGGAAAAGAGGTGCGGTCGTCGGCGATCTCGGATGCCCGAGGTTGAAGACGAGGGCGAAGGCGGCGTTGTAGGGCTTCCGGCGAAGCGTGGCTCGGTGAGGAGGTCGAGGGAGTCGAGGCGGAGCTGATGGGCTCGTCGGAGGGGCGAGGGAAGGTCTCTGGCGGTGACTATGGCGATCGGTGGTGAGGGACGCGCTCGGCCATCGCGGGAGAGGATGAGGAAGAGGAGGGGGAGAGTGAGAGAGGATGAGAGGGAGACGTGGGGGTCGCGTGGCGTCCTCTGGGCGTCTCTCGGCGTCGGCAGAAGCAGGAGGTGGCCGGCGCGTGGCCGGCGCGCGGCGAGCATGCGCCCCTGCCTGCTCGCGCGAGGTATGGGGTGACTGGCCGAGCCAGGTAAGGCCCAGGTGGGCTTCTTTCTCCTTTTTTTCTGATTTAGTTTCTATTTTCTATTAAACTGCAACTGTTTAGCTTTATTAAAAATACTAAAACGTTTCCAAAAATCCTGAAAACAATTGTGGGCTCTGTTTAGAATATTTCCAACAGCAAACATTTATTTCCAGAATTATTTGGGCATTTAAAATATTTTATAGCATTTAAATGCCCAAATTCAAATATTTATGATTTAATTCAATGACCTTCTGTTGACCTAGAAAAGTTGTGCACCTATTTTGCCAGAGGTTCTAACCTAAGACAAAGAGGGTGAACATTTTAGAAGGGCATTTCAGGTTCATTGAGATTATTTTGTTAAACCCTAGCTGTTTCCAGGGGGGTGTTGGGGGTTTCTGTCTTCCCCATTTCAAATTTAAGAGAAATTTAAACATGATGCACATTCTAATGCTTGAACTAGCCAGGGTGTGACAGTCGTCGTGTTCATTGGGAGGCAACAGGATGCGTTGTGTTCATGGGGAGGCAATGGAATGCGTCGTGTTCATCAGGAGGCAATGGAACGCGTGAAAGCCAACCGGCTGGTCGGAACAGAATGCGTGGTCGTGTTCATCGGGAGGGCTTGGACGGAACAGGCGATGGAAACTAGGTCTGGCATCCCGCAAAACGGAGGAAATGGCCTTGTGTTCGACTGGCCACATTTGAAAAGGGATCCTGTTCACCGAGAGGGGTCTGGCGTACCGCAAAACGGAGGAAACGGACCTCCTGCGGTCGAAACGGGGGTCATGTTCATCGGGAGGGGTGTGGCGTACCGCAAAACGGAGGAAACAGACCTCCTACGGTTGAAATGCGGGTCTTGTTGATCGGGAGGGGTGTGGCGTACTACAAATGTGACGAAACGGACCTCCTACGGTCGAAACGGGGGTCCTGTTCATTGGGAGGGGTGTGGCGTACCGCAAAATGGGACTCCACGGGATACTGTTCATCTCCATCGTCGACCTCCTCCACCCTCCACGGGCTCCTGTTCATCCAGCCTCCACCGTGCGCTACTCCACCGGCTACTGTTCAACCACCCATCCATCGTCTACTGTTCATCCAGCCCTCCACACCACGGGGTCCTGTTCAACCACCCCTCCACGGGCACCCATCCACCGTCTACTGTTCATCCAGCCCTCCGCCACAGCGCGGGGTCCTGTTCATCCAGAGGCAACGCCACCGCTCGCTGTTCATCCAAATCCCCCGCAACGCTCACTTTTCATCCCAGAGGCAGCATCGATCAGCTTCAGTTAGCAGAAGTAGCGAAGGAATCGCTCGATCGGGTTCAGTTAACATCTATCGATCGATCGCTCGTGTTCAATAACGCGTAGCCTGCAGTGCAATCGCTCGGGTTCAGATAATTAGAGCCCAACGCCTCGCTCGGGTTCAGATAAAGCCAACGCCTCGCACACAATCATGTACGTGTACGAGAGAAACACGCATAGCTCGGCCCCGACCTCCCACCGTAACCGGGAACTCCCCAAAATATTCCTTCCCCTCGCTTCTACCACGGTTTTTTCCGTCATGGAAGGCCAAAAGAATGTCATGCAGTTGCGTCTCCGGCCCGTCCAGGACGAAAAGCCCATTTTCTGTCATGATTATTTGTCATAGAAGTAGGAGCCCACCACATCTATGATGATACCGGGTTTTGTCACAATTATCATCATAGAAGTGTCATATGTATGGCAGAAAAAAAATTCGTTCGGCCCAAAATGTCACGGATGTGTCTTTTTTTTGTAGTGCATGTTTCTGCTTTTTCAAAAGAAAGTAAGGATCCAGATAAGCCAAAGGGTGTGAAAACCTTACTTTCCGGGTTACGACTCGAAGTTTCTGTCTTGGCAAATGGGCTGAGTCAGAGGAAATAGTTTCCTCTTCTTCCACGGCCTGACTGGCCCCTGTGTCGTCCTGGCAATGATCAGTGTTAATAAGATTATTAAAAAGTTGTCCAAGGGAGTCAAGGGCTACCTCCGACTCAGAAGTATCATCAAGCTTCATCATATCCTCAGCCGTACTTTTCTTCTTTCTAGACCGCCGAGTCGTTTTCTTGGTGTTGATAGCAGCGGATTTAGCCTTCTTGGCGGATTCATGATCGTACTTAACTTTCCAGAAATCATATCAGGCCTGTGTATGAATAAACAAGGATGAAAGATCAAACAAGTACTTAAGACGGCTGGGAAAATACAAAGGAATCAAAGGTTCTTTACCTCTGGCGCCGGGTTAAGTTTGTAGAAGGGGTTTAACCCGACCTTACTGCAGTCTTCGTATTTGCCGTTTACCAGAAGGGTTGACATTGCAACAATATCTTCTTCGGGTACTTGGATGGAGCTATGACGAAGAGAATCATTTGGGCCTCCACCATATTCACACATCAGTTTTGATCGGCGGCTGAGGGAGTCCTGGATTAGGGGGTGTCCGGATAGCCGGACAATAACCTTTGGCCGGACTCTTGGACTATGAATATACAAGATTGAAGACTTCGTCCCGTGTCCGGATGGGACTTTCCTTGGCGTGGAAGGCAAGCTTGGCAATAAGGATATGTAGATTTCCTCCCATTGTAACCGACTTTGTGTAACCCTAGCCCTCTCCGGTGTCTATATAAACCGAAGGGTTTTAGTCCATAGGAGGAACATCAACCATACCATAAGCTAGCTTCTAGGGTTTAGCCTCTCTGATCTCGTGGTAGATCTACTCTTGTACTACCCATATCATCAATATCAATCAAGCAGGAGTAGGGTTTTACCTCCATTGAGAGGGCCCGAACCTGGGAAAAAACATTGTGTCCCTTGTCTCCTGTTACCATTCGCCTAGACGCAAAGTTCGAGACCCCCTACCCGAGATCCGCCGGTTTTGACACCGCCGGTCATTGAGAGTTCCTCTATGTCGTCACCTTTAGGCCCGATGGCTCCTCCGTTCATCAACAATGATGCGGTCCAGGGTGAGACCTTTCTCCCCGGAGAGATCTTCGTGTTCGGCGACTTTGCACTACGGGCTAATTCGCTTGGCCATCTGGAGCAGATTAAAAGCTACGCCCCTGGCCATCAGGTCAGATTTGAAAGATTGAACTACACGGCCAACATCTGCGGAGACTTGATCTTCGACGGATTCGAGCCACAGCCGGGCACACCGCACTGTCACGATGGGTATGACCTAGCTCTGCCGCCGAACAGTACCCTACAGGCCGCGCCCGCATCAGCTCCGACCCTTAGCTCGGAGCCGACTGTGCTGATCGAGGACGGGTGGCTAGACACCACCTCGGGGGCTGCAGTCTCAATGGTGATCGAGCCGAACACCAGCCTCATCCTTTGCGAAGCCCGTGACTCCAAGGCGCCGGACTCTTTTCCGGATTCCGAACCTTCCGCGCCCCTGCCAATCGAATCCGATTGGGCGCCAATCATGGAATTCACCGCCACGGATATCTTTCAGCACTCGCCCTTCGGCGACATTCTGAATTCACTAAGGTCTCTCTCTTTGTCAAGAGAGCCCTGGCCGGACTATGGCCAACAGGATTGGGATGCGGATGACGAAGAAATTCGACGCCCACCCACCACCCACTTCGTAGCCACTGTCGATGATTTAACTGACATGCTCTACTTCGACTCCGAAGACATCGACGGTATGGACGAGGATGTAGGAGACGAACATGAACCAGCGCCTATAGGGCACTGGAATGCCACCTCGTCATATGACATACATATGGTGGATACACCCAAAGAAGGCAATGGCGACGGAACAACGGGGGATGACCCCTCCAAGAAGCAACCCAAGCACCGGCGTTAGCGGCGCTGCTCTAAGTCCCGCCAAAGCAAAAGCGGTGATGCCGGCACAGGAGATAATAACACCCCGGACAGTGCCGAAGACAATTCCCTCCAACAAGATTCAGTGCAGGAGGATGGAGAAGCTAGCCCCCCTGAGAGAGCGGCAGACAGAGAAGAAGAGGATGATAATTACATGCCTCCCTCCGAAGACGAGGCAAGCCTCGGCGACGACAAATTTGTCATGCCTGAGGATCCCGTCGAACAAGAGCACTTTAAGCGCATGCTTATGGCCACGATGAGTAGCCTTAAGAAAAAACAGCAACAGCTTAGAGCTGATCAAGAATTGCTAGCCGATAGATGGACGGAAGTCCTTGCGGCCGAGGAATACGAACTCAAACGCCCCTCCAAGAGCTACCCAAAGCGCAGGTTGCTACCCCGTTTAGAGGAGGAAGCACTTAAACCTACATCACTAGCGCATGATGCGGCTGACCGGCCACCTCACGGCCGCGACAGAGAGTCTTCCCGGCCCTCCACTCAAGCCGCAAAACAGAGTGGTGTGGCGTACCACAAAACTGACGAAACGGACCTCCTACGGTCGAAACGGGGGTCCTGTTATTCGGGAGGGGTGTGGCGTACAGCAAAACAGGACTCCACAGGATACTGTTCATCTCCATCGTTGACCTCCTCCACCCTCCACGGGCTCCTGTTCATCCAACCTCCACCGCGCGCTACTCCACCGGCTACTGTTCAACCACCCCTCCACCATCTACTGTTCATCCAGCCCTCCACACCACGGGGTCCTGTTCAACCACCCCTCCACAGGCGTCCCCTCCATCTACTATTCATCCAGCCCTCCGCCACACCACGGGGTCCTGTTCATCCAGAGGCAACGCCACAGCTCACTGTTCATCCAGACCCCCAGCAATGCTCACTATTCATCCCAGAGGCAGCATTGATCGGCTTCAATTAGCAGCAGTAGCGAAGCAATCGCTTGATCGGGTTCAGTTAACATCTATCAATCGATCGCTCGGGTTCAATAACGCATAGCCTGTAGTGCAATCGCTCGGGTTCAGATAATTAGAGCCCAACGCCTCGCTCGGGTTCAGTTAGAGCCAACGCCTCGCACACACTCGCGTACGTGTACGAGAGAAATGCGCGTCGCTCGGCCCCCGACCTCCCACCGTAACCGGGAACTCCTTGAAATTTTCCTCCCCCTCGCTTCTACCATGGTTTTTTCCGTCATGGACGGCCCAAAGAATGTCATGCAGCTACGTCTCCGGCCCGTCCAGGACGAATAGCCCATTTTCTGTCATCATTTTTTGTCAGAGAAGTAGGATCCCACCACATCTCTGATGATACGGGGTTTTGTGACAATTATCATCATAGAAGTGTCATATGTATGACAAAAAAAATTTCGTTCGGCCCAAAATGTCACGGATGTGTCTTTTTTTTGTAGTGCATGTTGCTGCTTTTTCAAAAGAAAGTGAGGATCTAGATAAGCCAAAGGGTATGAAAACCTTACTTTCCCGGTTACAACTCGAATTTTCTGTCTTAGCAAATGGGCTGAGTCAGAGGAAATAGTTACCTCTTCTTCCACGGCCTGACTGGCCCCTGTGTCATCCTGGCAATGATCAGTGTTAATAAGATTATTAAAAAGTTGGCCAAGGGAGTCAAGGGCTACCTCCGACTCAGAAGTATCATCAAGCTTCATCATATCCTCAGCGGTACTTTTCTTCTCTCTGGACCGCTGAGGGAGTCTTGGATTAGGGGGTGTCCGGATGGCCGGACTATACCTTCAGCCGGACTCCTGGACTATGAATATACAAGATTGAAGACTTCGTCTCGTGTCCGGAAGGGACTTTCCTTGGCATGGAAGGCAAGCTTGGCGATACGGATATATAGATCTCCTACAATTGTAACCGACTTTATGTAACCCTAGCCCTCTCCGGTGTCTATATAAACCGAAGGGTTTTAGTCCATAGGACAACATATAGAACAACAATCATACCATAGGCTAGCTTCTAGGGTTTAGCCTCTCCGATCTTGTGGTAGATCTACTCTTGTACTACCCATATAATCAATATTAATCAAGCAGGACGTAGGGTTTTACCTCCATCAAGAGGGCCCGAAACTGGGTAAAACTTCGTGTCCCTTGCCTCCTATTACCATCCGTCCTAGACGCATAGTTCGGGAACCCTACCCGAGATCCGCCGGTTTTGACACCGACATTGGTGCTTTCATTGAGAGTTCCTCTGTGTCGTTGCCGTTAGGCTTGATGGCTCCTACGATCATCAATAGCGATGCAGTCCAGGGTGAGACTTTCCTCCCCAGACAGATCTTCGTCTTCGGCAGCTTCGCACTGCGGGCCAATTCACTTGGCCAGCTGGAGCAGATCGAAAGCTATGCCCCTGGCCGTCAGGTTAGATTTGGAAGTTTAAACTACACGGCTGACATCCGCGGGGACTTGATCTTCGACGGATTCGAGCCACTTCCGAGCGCGCCGCACTGTCACGACGAGCACGATCTAGCTCTGCCGCCGAACAGTGCCTTGGAGGCCGCATCCGCATCCGCTTCGACCCTTAATTCGGAGCCAACTGCGTCGATCGAGGATGGGTGGTTGGATGCCGCCTCGGGGGCTACGATCCCAACGGTGATCGAGCTAGACACCAGCCCTGCAGTCCGCGAGAATCATGACTCCAAGGAACCGGACTCCTCTCTGGGCTCCGAACCCTCAGCGCCCCTGCCGATCGAATCCGATTGGGCGCCGATCATGGAGTTTACTGCCGCGGACATCTTTCAGCACTCGCCTTTCGGCGATATTCTGAAGGCACTAAAGTCTCTCTCTTTATTAGGAGAGCCCTGGCCAGACTACGGTCGGCATGGTTTGGATACGGACGATGAAGAAATTCAAAGCCCACCCACCACCCACTTTGTAGCCACTGTCTACGATTTAACCGACATGCTCGACTTCGACTCCGAAGACATCGACGGTATGGACGCCGATGAAGGAGACGATGAAGAACCAACGCCTATTGAGCCCTGGAAAGCCACCTCGTCATATGACGTATACATGGTGGACGCACCAAAAGATGACGACGAGGAGCGGAAGGACGCACCGAAGGCTTGTTCCCTTGAGAAGCAGTCAAAGCGGCGACGCAAGCGCCGCCCCAAATCCCGCCTCGATAGAAATAACGATCACACAGACCCAGCGCTGGAGCAGGGCGAACCGCTGCCGGACAACGGCAATCCGGATAATCCAACCGAACAAACAAATTCTATCAAGGATAATGGTCCGGATGACATAACGCCGGACAGGCACCCGGAGCAGTAGAATGCCCGTAAAAGGCTTGTTGCCACCACGAGGAGTCTTAAAAGGCACAAGCAAAGTCTCAAGGCTGCGCAAGACACACCCCAAATCAGATGGAGTAAAATATTCAACACAGCAGCGAGATACGGCGACAATCGCCCCTCCAAGAGCTACCCAAAGCGGAAGCTGCTACATGAATTTGATGAGGAGGCCTCAGACCCCCCACAAACAAATATCAAAGCATCCACCTGGCCGGATAGACGACCCCTCTACCAACACAGAGTGGCTTACAACGCCGCTCACAATACAACACGCGATCCATGCGAGGGCTCACACCCAAAGGACGACGCAACAAGATCCATCTATGGACCACACAAGCGCGCCCGAGCATACAATGCAACACAACAAACATCCGAACAACGCGGTACACCCAGCTACAGGGGTGCCGCACACCCCCTATGTTTCACCGATGAGGTGCTGGACCATGAATTTCCAGAGGGATTCAAACCCGTAAACATAGAGACATACGACGGAACAACAGACCCTAGGGTCTGGATTGAGGACTACATCCTTCATATCCATATGGCTCGAGGAGATGATCTCCACGCCATCAAGTACTTACCCCTCAAGCTGAATGGGCCAGCTCGTCACTGGCTTAAAGGCCTCCCGGAAAGCTCCATTGGAAGTTGGGAAGAGCTCGAAGACGCCTTTCGGGCGAATTTTCAAGGGACTTATGTCCGACCTCCGGATGCGGATGATTTGACTCATATAACTCAACAGCCCGGAGAGTCAGCCCGAAAACTTTCGAACAGGTTTCTTACTCAAAAGAACCAGATTGTCGACTCTCCGGACGCCGAACCCTTGGCAGCTTTTAAGCATAGCGTCCGTGACGAATGGCTCACCAGACACCTCGGCCAAAATAAGCCGAGAACGATGGCCGCATTAACAAACCTCATGACCCGCTTTTGGGCGGGTGAGGACAGCTGGCTAGCCAGATGCAGCACTAGCGACCCAAGTACATCTGAAGTTAGAGATGGAAACGGGAAATCATGGCGCAACAGCAATAACAAACGCCGGAATAAAGAAGACAACACGAAGGGCACGACAGTAAACGCCAGATTCAAAAGCTCTCGGCCAGGTCAGCAAAAGCCGCCCTCTAAAGGCACCAGGGATGAACTGTCCAGCCTCAACAAAATTCTGGACCAAGTATGTCAGATCCATAGTACCCCTGGTAAACCTGCTAATCATACCCATAGAGAATGTTGGGTCTTCAAGCAGTCCGGCAAGCTCAACGCCGTACACAAGGGGGAGGATACACCAAGTGAAGAAGAGGACGAGCCTCCCAAGCAAGACACTGGGGAACAAAAGAAATTTCCACGAGAAGTCAAAACAGTAAACGTGTTACACGTGATCAAGGGAAAAAACAACGCGGCACTCCCAGGAAAATATACCCAAGTGCTTGTCACCGCGAAGTCCTGCCACTGGTCATCTCAACCGATCACTTTCGACCATCGTGATTACTCAGCAAGTATCCGACGCGCAGGATGGGCTGCCCTGGTATTAGACCCAGTAATTGGCGGATATCACTTCACACGAGTCTTGATGGACGGTGGCAGCAATCTAAACCTAATATATCAGGATACAATCCGCGGGATGAGGTTAGACCCAACAAAAATTCGCCATAGCAATACTACCTTTAAAGGAGTAATGCCAGGCCCAGGGGCTCATTGTATGGGCTCCCTCCTACTACAAGTTATATTCGGCTCCCCCGATAACTTCCGTCACGAGCATTTAACCTTCCACATCGCTCCGTTCCAAAGTGGCTATCAAGCACTGCTCGGACGCGAAGCTTTCGTTCGCTTTAATGCAATACCACACTACGCCTCCCTCACACTCAAGATGCCCGATCCACATGGCATCATTTCAGTGAACGGAAATATCAAGTGATCTCTGCGCGCCGAAGAGGGTGCGGCTGCCCTGGCAGCCGCACACTAAAGGCGCCCGGACCAGCAAAAGCATCCAATAGGTCGTCAAGACCTCAGACACAACTAATCAAGTCCGGAGCCGCTATTTATAGCAAATAAATGGTCACACCCCTATTTGGCAATACAAGGGGCTCAACACGCACAGACAAGTGGCAATTTTCTCATCTTGAATTATACATGGTTTCTTTAAAAACTATCTTTTTGAATGACAACTTTTTCACCTAAATTCCTCTCTTTTATAGATGATCATCGTGGTACACCCATCCAGGATACGGCACAATGGAGACATAGGCGCAGACGTGCAGCAGGGACCTGCTCCAAGGATTCTTTTTAGATTAAGACCCTACGTAAACCTTTTTTACTGTCTCTTGTTGATACATATCCACCGTTGAGAAGGATGCTGACGTCTTGGCATGTGGCCATGCCAGAACAATGCACGTACCTAGACACAAGGGGCGTCTTACAAAGGCCATTATTTAGGCCCGGTTTATACCACAAAGACCAAATACCCTAGGGAGTGTTCGGCGTCGCGAGTTTGGCCCTATATGCATCAGCTCCGAATCATTGTCTTTGGTCAAATGTTGGGTTTGCCCGGCTCCTGTGTTTTGGTGCCTTATGTTCCGCTTTACCGGCTAAGGTAGCACCAGGAGAACTACCGCGATTGTGCCCTGGTTCATCCGGACGAGCACCTCAGTACAGAAAGCCGAAAACTGACTGTCATGATATAGCGTGAGACTGGTCAACCACTCAATGACCTGTTGGAATGTTAGAATTCCTCCGCCTTAACGAAGGGCCGTTTTCTGGCCAGGCATGTACGCACCCCGGGATCGGGAGAGTGTGGAGCCACCAGGGGCTATCTAGTAGCCCCCTGTCAAACTCCTATGGCTAAGTGAAAGTGCTAAAGCATTATAGTCCGGTTGCCTCGTTCGCTCCGCTATCACCTCCTTAATAGGACCAAGACCTTGGTTTAAGTGTGAACGCGTGTTTTTTGCGAGCACCTCCGCATTATATGCGTGGGGGTTTAAGCCGACGGCTGCAATCTTTCAGGTTATATACATGTATACATAAACGGCCGCCTAGGAGGCATCATATTACTTTCAGGCAAAAGTATAAAAATAGCCTTATAAAAATTTATGAAAGCATTTCGCTTCCAATGAGATTACATATCACTCAAACATAAATTTTTTTGAGCACTGGGTCTCTATCAAACGAGCACCCTCAAGAACTTCTTCAAAGTAGTGCTCAGCAGCCATTCGACCTATGGCTGAATCCCACGCTGCAACAGTGGTAGCATCCATCTCCGCCCAGTATGCTTTAACACGGGCAAAGGCCATCCCTGAGCCCACTATGCACGCCGACCTCTTCATCGCATTAATGCGCGGCACCATGTCAAGGAACTACTGCACCAAGCTGAAATAGCTGTTCGGTTTTGGCCTTTCCGGCCATAGCTGATCCACAACAGACCTCATGGCGAGTCCGGACAACCTATTCAGTTCGGAACATTCGGCTAATTGGTCAGTCAATGAAACCGGGCGCTCAGGAGAATGGAATTGTTGGGGAACGTAGCAGAAATTCAAAATTTTCCTATGTGTCACCAAGATCTATCTATGGAGAGACTAGCAACGAGGGGAAGGAGAGTGCATCTACATACCCTTGTAGATCGCTAAGCGGAAGCGTTCAAGTGAACGGGGTTGATGGAGTCGTACTCGTCGTGATTCAAATCACCGATGACCAAGTGCCGAACGGACGGCACCTCCGCGTTCAACACACGTACAGCCCGATGACGTCTCCCAAGCCTTGATCCAGCAAGGAGAGAGGGAGAGGTTGAGGAAGACTCCATCCAGCAGCAGCACAACGGCATGGTGATGATGGAGGAGCGTGGCAATCCTGCAGGGCTTCGCCAAGCACCACAGAAGAGGAGGGGGAGAGAGATGCAGGGCTGCCCCAACGAGAGATCGAATCGCGTGTTGTGGGCAGCCCAAAGCCTCAATATATATAGGGAAGGGGAGGGTCTGCGCCCCCTCTAGGGTTCCCACCCCTAGGGGGGCAGCATCCCTAGATGGGGATCAAGGGTGGCGGCCAAGAGTGGGAGAGGAGAGGGAGGCGCACCAATATGGGCCCTAAGGCCCATATCCCCTAGGGTTTGCCCCCTTTCCACCTCTTAGGCGTATGGGCCTTAGTGGGGCTGGTGCCCTTGGCCCATGTAGGCCAAGGAACACTCCCTACAGCCCATGTGGCCCCCCCGGGGCAGGTGGCCCCACTTGGTGGACCCCCGGGACCCTCCCGGTGGTCCCGGTACGTTACCGATAAACCCCGAAACTCTTCCGGTGACCAAAACAGGACTTCCCATATATAAATCTTTACCTCCGGACCATTCCAGAACTCCTCGTGACGTCCGGGATCTCATCCGGCACTCCGAACAACATTCGGTAACCACATACACACTTCCTTTATAACCCTAGCATCATCGAACCTTAAGTGTGTAGACCCTACGGGTTCGGGAGACATGCAGACATGACCGAGACGTTCTCCGGTCAATAACCAACAGCGGGATCTGGATACCCATGTTGGCTCCCACACATTCCACGATGATCTCATCGGATGAACCACGATATCAAGGACTTAATCAATCCCGTATACAATTCCCTTTGTCTAGCGGTACGATACTTGCCCGAGATTCGATCGTCGGTATCCAGATACCTTGTTCAATCTCGTTACCGGCAAGTCTCTTTACTCATTCCGTAACACATCATCCCGTGATCAACTCCTTGATCACATTGTGTACATTATGATGATGTCCTACCGAGTGGGCCCAGAGATACCTCTCCGTTTACACGGAGTGACAAATCCCAGTCTCGATTCGTGCCAACCCAACAGACACTTTTGGAGATACCCGTAGTGTACCTTTATAGCCACCCAGTTACGTTGTGACATTTGGCACACCCAAAGCACTCCTACGGTATCCGGGAGTTGCACAATCTCATGGTCTAAGGAAATGATACTTGACATTAGAAAAGCTTTAGCATACGAACTACATGATCTTGTGCTAGGCTTAGGATTGGGTCTTGTCCATCACATCATTCTCCTAATGATGTGATCCCGTTATCAACGACATCCAATGTCCATGGTCAGGAAACCATAACCATCTATTCATCAACGAGCTAGTCAACTAGAGGCTCACTAGGGACATGGTGTTGTCTATGTATCCACACATGTATCTGAGTTTCCTATCAATACAATTATAGCATGGATAATAAACGATTATCATGAACAAGGAAATATAATAATAATCATTTTACTATTGCCTCTAGGGCATATTTCCAACAGTCTCCCACTTGCACTAGAGTCAATAATCTAGTTCACATCGATATGTGATTAACACTCAAGGTCACATCCCATGTGACTAACTCCCAAGAGTTTACTAGAGTCAATAATCTAGTTCAGATCACTATGTGATTAACACTCAATGAGTTCTGGGTTTGATCATGTTGCTTGTGAGAGAGGTTTTAGTCAACGGGTCTGAACCTTTCAGATCCGTGTGTGCTTTACAAATCTCTATGTCATCTCCTAGATGTAGCTACCACGTTCTATTTGGAGCTATTCCAAATAACTGTTCTACTTGGAGCTATTCTAAATTTTGCTCCATTATACGTATCCGGTATCTCTACTCAGAGCTATCCGGATAGGTGTTAAGCTTGCATCGACGTAACCCTTTACGACGAACTCTTTTACCACCTCCATAATCAAGAAAATTCCTTAGTCCACTAGTTACTAAGGATAACTTTGACCCCTGTCCTGTGATCCATTCTTGGATCACTCTTGTACCCCTTGACTGACTCATGGCAAGGCACACTTCAGGTGCGATACACAGCATAGCTCACTGTAGAGCCTATGTCTTAAGCATAGGTGACGACCTTCGTCCTTTCTCTCTATTCTGCCGTGGTCGAGCTTTAAGTCTTAACTTCATACCTTACAACTCAGGCAAGAACTCCTTCTTTGACTGATCCATCTTGAACACCTTCAAGATCATGTCATGGTATGTGCTCATTTGAAAGTACCATTAAGCGTGTTGATCTATCCTTATAGATCTTGATGCTCAATGCTCAAGTAGCTTAATCCAGGTTTTCCATTGAAAACACTTTCCAAATAACCCTATATGCTTTCCAGAAATTCTACGTCATTTCCGATCAACAATATGTTAAAACATATACTCATCAGAAATTCTATAGTGCTCCCACTCACTTCTTCGGAAATACAAGTTTCTCATAAACTTTGTATAAACCCAAAATCTTTGATCATCTCATCAAAGTGTACATTCCAACTCCGAGATGCTCACTCCAGTCCTCAGAAGGATTGCTAGAGCTTTGCATCCTTATTAGCATCTTTTCAGGATTGACCAAACCTATCGGTTGTATCACATACAACCTTTCCTCAAGAAAATCATCGAGGAAACAATGTTTTGACATCCTATCTGCAAGATTTCATAAATAATGTAGTGACTGCTAATATAATTCCAACAGACTCTTAGAATCGCTACGAGTGAGAAACTCTCACCGTAGTCAACTCCTTGATCTTGTCAGAAAACATCTTAACGACAAGTCGAGCTTTCTTAATGGTGACATTTACCATCATTGTCCGTCTTCCTTTTAAAATCCATCTACACTCAACAGCCTTACGACCATCAAGTAGTTCTTCCAAAGTCTACACTTTGTTTTCATACATGGATCCTCTCTCGGATTATATGGCCTCAAGCCATTTATCGGAATCCAGGCCCACCATCGCTTCTCCATAGCTCGTAGGTTCATTGTTGTCTAGCAAAATGACTTCCAAGACAGGGTTACGTACCACTCTGAATTAGTACGCATCATTGTCATCCCACGAGGTTTGGGAGTGACTTGATCCGAAGTCTCATGATCAATATCATAAGCTTCCACTTCAATTGGTGTAGGTGCCACAGGAACAACTCTTTGTGCCCTGCTATACACTAGTTGAAGTGACGGTTCAATAACCTCATCAAGTCTCCACCATCCTCCCACTCAATTCTTTCGAGAGAAACTTTTCCTCGAGAAAGGACCCGATTCTATAAACAATCCTTTATTGCTTTCGGATCTGAGACAGGAGGTAAACCCAACTGTTTTTGGGTTGTCCTATGAAGATGCATTTATCCGCTTTGGGTTCGAGCTTATCGGCCTGAAACATTTCCACATAAGCGTCGCAGCCCCAAACTTTTAAGAAATGACAGCTTAGGTTTCTCTAAACCATAGTTCATACAGTGTCATCTCATCGGAATTACGCGGTGCCCTATTTAAAGAGAATGTGGTTGCCTCTAATGCTTAACCCATAAACTATTGTGGTAATTCAATAAGAGACATCATGGTATGCATCATATCCAATAGGGTGCAGTTATGATGTTCGGACACACCATCACACTACGGTGTTCCAGGCTGTATTAGTTGTGAAACAATTTCCACAATGTCTTAATTCTGTGCCAAACTCGTAATTCAGATATTCATCTCTATGATCATATCATAGATCTTTTATCCTCTTGTCACGACGATCTTTCAACTTCACACTGAAATTACTTGAACCTTTCAATAATTCAGACTCGTGATTCATCAAGTAAATATACTCAACATCTACTCAAATCATCTGTGAAGTAAGAACATAATGATATCCACTACATGCCTCAGCACTCATTGGACTGCACACATCAAAATGTATTTCTTCCAACAAGTTGCTTTCTAGTTCCATTTTACTGAAAAACGAGGCTTTCAGTCATCTTGCCCATGTGGTATAATTTGCATGTCTCAAGTGATTGAAAATCAAGTGAGTCCAAACGGTCCATTTGCATGGAGTTTCTTCATGCATATACACCAATAGACATGGTTCGCATGTCTCAAACTTTTCAAAATGAGTGAGCCAAAAGATCCATCAACATGGAGCTTCTTCATGCGTTTTATACCGATATGACTTAAGTGGCAGTGCCACAAGTAAGTGGTACTATCATTACTATCTTTTGGCATGAACATGTGTATCACTACGATCGAGATTCAATAAACTATTCATTTTAGGTGTAAGACCATTGAAGGTATTATTCAAATAAACAGAGTAACCATTATTCTCCTTAAATGAATAACCGTATTGCGATAGACATAATCCAATCATGTCTATGCTCAACACAAACACCAATCTCGATGGTAGAAGGAGCGTACGGTATTTGATTATATCAACATTGGAAACACTTCCAACACATATTATCAGCTCACCTTTAGCTAGTCTCCGTTTATTCCGTAGCTTTTATTTCGAGTTACTAACACTTAGCAACCGAACCGGTATCTAATACCCTGGTGCTAGTTGGAGTACTAGTAAAGTACACATCAACACAATGTATATCCAATATACTTCTATCGACCTTGCCAGCCTTCTAATCTACCATGTATCTAGGGTAATTCTGCTCCAGTAGCTGTTCCCCTTATTACAGAAGCACTTAGTCTCAGGTTTGGGTTCAACCTTGGGTTTCTTCACTAGAGCAGCAACTGATTTGCCGTTTCATGAAGCATCCCTTTTTGCCCTTGCCCTTCTTGAAACTAGTGGTTTCACGAACCATCAACAATTGATACTCCTTCTTGATTTCTACTTTCGTGGTGTCAAACATCGCGAATATCTCAAGGATCATCATATATGTCCCTGATATATTATAGTTCATCACGAAGCTCTAGCAGCTTGGTGGTAATGACTTCGGAGAAACATCACTATCTCATCTCGAAGATCAACTCCCACTCGATTCAAATGATTGTTGTACTCAGACAATCTGAGCACAAGCTCAACAATTGAGCTTTTCTCCCTTAGTTTGCAGGTTAAGAAAATCGTCGGAGGTCTTATACCTCTTGACGTGGGCACGAGCCTGAAATCCCAATTTCAGCCCTCGAAACATCTCATATGTTTTGCGACGTTCCAAAACATCTTCGGTGCCTCAACTCTAAATTGTTTAACTGAACTATCACGTAGTTAACAAATGCGTATGTCAGATGTTCGCAACATCCACAGACGACGTTCGAGGTTCAGCACACTGAGCGGTGCATTAAGGACGTAAGCCTTCTAAGAAGCAATGAGGACAATCCTCAATTTACGGACCTAGTACGCATAACTGCTACTATCAACTTTCAACTAATTTTTCTCTAGGAACATATCTAAATAGTAGAACTGAAGCGCGAGCTACGACATAATTTGCAAAATCCTTTTGACTATGTTCAGGATAATTAAGTTCATCTTATGAACTCCCACTTAGATAGACATCCCTCTAGTCATCTAAGTGATTACATGATCCGAGTCAACTAGGCCGTGTCCGATCATCACGTGAGAAGGACTAGCCAACGTCGGTGAACATCTTCATGTTGATCGTATCTTCTATACGACTCATGCTTGACCTTTCGGTCTTCTGTGTTCCGAGGCCATGTCTGTACATGCTAGGCTCGTCAAGTTAACCCTAAGTGTTTTGCTGTGTTCCGAGGCCATGTCTGTACATGCTAGGCTCGTCAACACCCGTTGTATGTGAACGTAAGGATCCATCACACCCGATCATCACGGCGTGCTTAGAAACGACGAACTGTAGCAACGGTACACAGTTAGGGGAGAACACTTCTTGAAATTTTAGTGAGGGATCATCTTATTTACTACCGTCGTTCTAAGCACATAAGATGTATAAACATGATAAACATCACATGCAATCAAATAGTGACATGATATGGCCATCATCACTTTGCTCCTTTTAATCTCCATCTTCGGGGCTCCATGATCATCATCGTCACCGGCATGACACCATGATCTCCATCATCATGATCTCCATCATCGTGTCTTCTTGAAGTTGTCACGTCATCTATTACTTCTACTACTACAGCTAACGGTTAGCAATAAAGTAAAGTAATTACATGACGTTTATGTTGACTCGCAGGTCATAAATAAATTAAGACAACTCCTATGGCTCCTGCCGGTTGTCATACTCATCGACATGCAAGTCGTGATTCCTATTACAAGAACATGATCAATCTCATACATCACATATATCATTCATCACATCCTTTGGCCATATCACATCACATAGCATACCCTGCAAAAACAAGTTAGACGTCCTCTAATTGTTGTTTGCATGTTTTACGTGGCTGCTATGGGTTTCTAGCAAGAACGTTTCTTACCTACGCAAAGACCACAACGTGATATGCCAATTGCTATTTACCCTTCATAAGGACCCTTTTCATCGAATCCAATCCGACTAAAGTAGGAGAGACAGACACCCGCTAGCCACCTTATGCAACTAGTGCATGTCAGTCGGTGGAACCTGTCTCACGTAAGAGTACGTGTAAGGTCGGTCCGGGCCGCTTCATCCCACGATGCCGCCGAATCAAGATAAGACTAGTAACGGCAAGCATATTGAACAAAATCAACGCACACAACTAATTTGTGTTCTACTCGTGCATAGAATCTACGCAATAGACCTAGCTCATGATGCCACTGTTGGGGAACGTAGCAGAAATTCAAAATTTTCCTACGTGTCACCAAGATCTATCTATGGAGAGACTAGCAACGAGGGGAAGGAGAGTGCATCTACATACCCTTGTAGATCGCTAAGCGGAAGCGTTCAAGTGAACGGGGTTGATGGAGTCGTACTCGTCGTGATTCAAATCACCGATGACCAAGTGCCGAACGGACGGCACCTCCGCGTTCAACACACGTACAGCCCGGTGACGTCTCCCAAGCCTTGATCCAGCAAGGAGAGAGGGAGAGGTTGAGGAAGACTCCATCCAGCAGCAGCACAACGGCGTGGTGATGATGGAGGAGCATGGCAATCCTGCAGGGCTTCACCAAGCACCACAGAAGAGGAGGGGGAGAGAGATGCAGGGCTGCCCCAACGAGAGATCGAATCGCGTGTTGTGGGCAGCCCAAAGCCTCAATATATATAGGGAAGGGGAGGGTCTGCGCCCCCTCTAGGGTTCCCACCCCTAGGGGGGCGGCAGCCCTAGATGGGGATCAAGGGTGGCGGCCAAGAGTGGGAGAGGAGAGGGAGGCGCACCAATATGGGCCCTAAGGCCCATACCCCTAGGGTTTGCCCCCTTTCCACCTCTTAGGCGTATGGGCCTTAGTGGGGCTGGTGCCCTTGGCCCATGTAGGCCAAGGAACACTCCCTACAGCCCATGTGGCCCCCCCGGGGCAGGTGGCCCCACTTGGTGGACCCCCGGGACCCTCCCGGTGGTCCCGGTACGTTACCGATAAACCCCGAAACTCTTCCGGTGACCAAAACAGGACTTCCCATATATAAATCTTTACCTCCGGACCATTCCGGAACTCCTCGTGACGTCCGGGATCTCATCCGGGACTCCGAACAACATTCGGTAACCACATACACACTTCCTTTATAACCCTAGCATCATCGAACCTTAAGTGTGTAGACCCTACGGGTTCGGGAGACATGCAGACATGACCGAGACGTTCTCCGGTCAATAACCAACAGCGGGATCTGGATACCCATGTTGGCTCCCACACGTTCCACGATGATCTCATCGGATGAACAATGATGTCAAGGACTTAATCAATCCCGTATACAATTCCCTTTGTCTAGCGGTACGATACTTTCCCGAGATTCGATCGTCGGTATCCAGATACCTTGTTCAATCTCGTTACCGGCAAGTCTCTTTACTCGTTCCGTAACACATCATCCCGTGATCAACTCCTTGATCACATTGTGCACATTATGATGATGTCCTACCGAGTGGGCCCAGAGATACCTCTCCATTTACACGGAGTGACAAATCCCAGTCTCGATTCGTGCCAACCCAACAGACACTTTCGGAGATACCCGTAGTGTACCTTTATAGCCACCCAGTTACGTTGTGACGTTTGGCACACCCAAAGCACTCCTACGGTATCCAGGAGTTGCACAATCTCATGGTCTAAGGAAATGATACTTGACATTAGAAAAGCTTTAGCATACGAACTACATGATCTTGTGCTAGGCTTAGGATTGGGTCTTGTCCATCACATCATTCTCCTAATGATGTGATCCCGTTATCAACGACATCCAATGTCCATGGTCAGGAAACCATAACCATCTATTCATCAACGAGCTAGTCAACTAGAGGCTCACTAGGGACATGGTGTTGTCTATGTATCCACACATGTATCTGAGTTTCCTATCAATACAATTATAGCATGGATAATAAACGATTATCATGAAGAAGGAAATATAATAATAATCAATTTATTATTGCCTCTAGGGCATATTTCCAACAGGAATTGTGTCCAAAACAGCTGGTCCACTTCACGGTCCGTCTGACCCTGGAAGTACTTGGCCGCATCGGCAGCGTTCGCCGCCAAATACATATACACATCCTCCGAGCTCCACAGCCGATCTAGAGAGGCATACCGTGGATCCCCGAACTTCCTCCGAAACATAAATGATTTTCCAGCTACAATATCCCCGGCTTCCCGCAGCTCCTCCTTCTTTTCCCTCATAGCAGAGCGGATGTCTTTTCACGTCACAGTAGCCTTCTCAAGGTCAGATGCCTTCGCTAGGTTTTCCTTTTCAAGAACCCGGCAACGGTTAGTGGCGGCTTTTAATTCTATGGCCATCTTGGCCAACTTATCTCGGCTCTCACCATGCGCGGCCTTCTCGGCTTTCAACTCTTCGGACGCCTTCAAAGCAGCCGCATTACCAAACCTCGCTTGTTCCTTGGCTCGGGCAAGTTCTACCCGCAAGTCTTCAACAGTGGCAGCTCCATCTGCAGTCACAACATATTAAAGATACTGGCATCATGCTGCTCTTACTATGTGGCATTTACCAGATAATGACACTTACCATGTGCCTCGTCAAGCCTTTTGTTAACAAGCTCGATGTCGGCGTCTGCTGCATCCAACTGCCGTTTCAAATGGGCAAACTCGCACATAGAGGCAGTATGGTTATTACCTGGGAATATGATCCTCTATTCGTCGTCGTTTCCGACGACAACCAGAGTCTCAAGGGCTACTATCTACATAGGGCACACCTAGCATGTGCAGGACTATCATACATTATTTTACGTACCTCAAAGCCTGTCAGTAGACTCGTAAAAGCTTCAGGCAATCTGCTTTGGGCGGACGAGATTCTCTCCATCACCGTATTCATTAGCACACGGTGTTCATCTGTGATGGCCGCTCGCCCCACCAACTCCCTCAGAACATCCGATCGCACACCAGACGGTGCCGGACTCTTTTGTCCGCTCTCTTCGGGAGCCGGACATTGGGAGCTTCGGGGGTCAATGGGATTACCTACTGGCCTCACCGGACTCGGAGAGGCCCTCCGCGACGACACTTCGGGGTCGCCCGCTTCCGGAGCGGAGTAGTCCGGAGGAGGCGTTTCGCTCTCCATCATCTCTGGAAGAAGATCCCTCGAAGACGAGCTCATTTGAGAGGGGCTAAGGCCCGAACTGCAAAGATATATGCGGTGGTTATTTTCTCAGAAGAAAAAGATGGCATACGTGTACTATTAAAGTATTTCGGGTCACTTACGACTCGCTGGAGAATTGATCCCCCCGCGGTCTTTCTGCGGCAAAGGCACCTCAAGGTAGGACCCTCTGTGGGAGACTTCTTCTCCCGTTTGGAAGCTTCGGCTTCCGAATCCCCGGGCGCAGTCCTTTTCCTCCTCCGGTCGTCTTCCTTCATGGAGATGCTCGCTCCCTCGGTTAGAATGGGCAGCGTTGGGGGCCGCGTCTGCCTGTATTATCCTTCCCAGTATCTTCCTTCAAAGGCTCCGGGTAGGGTGTGACCTAGAGCATTTTTTCCAATACCGGATTGTCCAAACCCTCAGGGAGGGGGGCCGAACACCGAATCACCTTCGCCTTTGTTGGCCAGTCCTGGTCAAAAAGCGAACTCTCAGAAATAACTTCGTAACAAATGAGAGATAGTATGTTCGGTCGAAAGATTCCTTACCTGTTCGGCGGCGCGGTTATTGGTCAGGCCCACGTCCTCGGTGATTTCCGGACAGTCTACCTGAGGTCCAAAGAATGACTTGTACATCTCCTCGTGCGTCAGGCCGAGGAAATCTTGGATGACACACGGTCCCACGGGATTGAACTCCCACAAGCGTAGGGGCTGGCGTTTGCAAGGCTGGACTTGACGAACCAGCATAACTTGTATTACCGCAACCAAACTAAAATCTCCATTGAAGAGATCCCGAATGCGGCTTTGCAGTATAGGCACATCCTTGGCTGGACCCCAGCTCAGACCTCTGCTGATCCATGACATCAGTTGTGGTGGATGGCCCGAGTGGAAAATAGGGGCGGCCGCCACTTGGCCCGTGATGTAGAACCACTCCTATTGCCACAATTCAGACACCTCTGGAATGGAACCTTTGGGCCATGGAGCTCCCGTCATCTTGCATATTGAGGCACATCCACACGCTCCATGTTGCCCCTCGATCATCTTCGGCTTTACTTCAAAGGTCTTGAGCCATAGGCCAAAGTGAGGGGTAACCCGGAGGAAGGCCTCACACATGACAATAAATGTCGTGATATGAAGAAAGGAGTCCGGAGCTAGATCATGGAAATATTGCCCGTAATAAAACATCAAACCCCTGACGAAAGGATCCAGAGCAAGGCCTAGACCTCGGAGGAAGTGGGAGACGAACACGACGTTCTCGTTGGGTTTGGGGGAGGGGACGGCCTGCCCTCGGGCAGGCAGCCGATGCAAAACCTCGGAGGTCAGATATCTGGCCTCCCTCAACTTTTTGATGTCTTCTTCCGTGACGGAGGAAGGCACCCATCGGCCTTGAAGGCTAGATCCGAACATGATTGAAGGTTCGGAGCACCTGACCTAAACTTTGGGTGTTTGAGCTTGAGGTGGGGGAAGGATTCAATTGAGCACGGGAGGGAAAAATAAAAGCCTTGTCCCTTTATAAAGAGGGTGAATATCAAGCGTCCTCTCCGTGGCCGTTTGGACATGCCTATAGTCTAGGAGTCCTAGAAGCGGTTGGGTTACCCACGCCCGTATTGGTGAGAATCCCGGAATAAGGGGACACGATCTCTACTTTAACAAGACGTGCCAAGGAAACCGCCTCGCGTGACACGCTAAGGTGGGATAATAAAACGATTCAAATAAAGGCTTGGCCGTGGTGCGTCACACTACGGAATACGTTAGTAGATTAGATTTGTGTAAATATTATTCTGTCTATGGCAATATGTGGAAACTTATTTTGCAGAGCCAGACACTATCTTTGTGTTCAAAATCTTCTACAAAGTACTTGGAGGAGGAACCCGCCTTGCAATGCCAAAGACATTCTGCGCGCCAGACTCGTCGTCATTGAATCCTAGTTCAGGGGCTACTGAGGGAGTCCCGGATTAGGGGGTGTCCGGATGGCCGGACTATACCTTCAGCCGGACTCCTGGACTATGAAGATACAAGATTGAAGACTTTGTCCCGTGTCCGGAAGGGACTTTCCTTGGCGTGGAAGGCAAGCTTGGCGATACGGATATATAGATCTCCTACCATTGTAACCGACTTTGTATAACCCTAACCCTCTCTAGTGTCTATATAAACCGGAGGGTTTTAGTCTGTAGGACAATATATAGAACAACAATCATACCATAGGATAGCTTCTAGGGTTTAGCCTCTCCGATCTCGTGGTAGATCTACTCTTGTACTACCCATATCATCAATATTAATCAAGCAGGACATAGGGTTTTACCTCCATCAAGAGGGACCGAACCTGGGTAAAACTTCGTGTCCCTTGCCTCCTGTTACCATCTGCCTAGACGCACAGTTCGGGACCCCCTACCCGAGATCCGCCGGTTTTGACACCAATAACCGCCGAGTCGTTTTCTTGGTGTTGATAGCAGCGGCTCTAGCCTTCTTGGAGGCTTCATGATCGTACTTAGCTTTCCAGAAATCAGATCTGGCCTGCAGATGAATAAACAAGGATGAAATATCAAGCAAGTACTTAAGACGGCTGGGAAAATACAAAGGAATCAAAGGTTCTTTAACTCTGGCACCGGGTTAAGTTTGCAGAAGGGGTTTAACCCGACCTTACTGCAGTCTTCGTATTTGCCGTTTACCAGAAGGGTTGACATTGCAACAATATCTTCTTCGGGTAATTGGACGGAGCTGTGACAAAGAGAATCATTTGGGCCTCAACCATATTCACACATCAGTTTTGATCGGCGGCTGAGGGAGTCCTGGATTAGGGGGTGTCCGGATAGCCGGACTATAACCTTTGGCCGGACTCTTGGACTATGAAGATACAAGATTGAAGACTTCGTCCCGTGTCCGGATGGGACTTTCCTTGGTGTGGAAGGCAAGCTTGGCAATACGGATATGTAGATCTCCTCCCATTGTAACCGACTCTGTGTAACCCTAGCCCTCTCCGGTGTCTATATAAACCGAAGGGTTTTAGTCCATAGGAGGAACATTAGTCATACCATAGGCTAGCTTCTAGGGTTTAGCCTCTCTGATCTCGTGGTAGATCTACTCTTGTACTACCCATATCATCAATATCAATCAAGCAGGAGTGGGGTTTTACCTCCATCGAGTGGGCCCGAACCTGAGTAAAAACATTATGTCCCTTGTCTCCTATTACCAACTGCCTAGACGCACAGCTCGGGACCCCCTATCCGAGATCCGCCGGTTTTGACACCGACATTGGTGCTTTCATTGAGAGTTCCTCTGTGTCATCACCTTTAGGCCCGATGGCTCATCCGATCATCAACAACGATGTGGTCCAGGGTGAGACCTTTCTTCCCGGATAGATCTTCGTGTTCGGCGGCTTTGCACTGCGGGCTAATTCGCTTGGCCATCTGGAGCAGATTGAAAGCTACGCCCCTGGCCATCAGGTCAGATTTGGAAGTTTGAACTACACAGCCGACATCCACGGAGACTTGATCTTCGACGGATTCAAGCCACAGCCGGGCACACTACACCGTCACGATGGGTATGACCTAGCTCTACCACCGAACAGTACCCTAGAGGCCGCGCCCGCATCAGCTCTGACCCTTAGCTCGGAGCCGACTGTGCCGATCGAGGATGGGTGACTATACACCGCCTCGGGGACTAAAGTCTCAACGGCAATCGAGCCGAACACCAGCCTCATCCTCTGCGAAGCCCGTGACTCCAAGGCGCCGAACTCTTTTCCGGACTCCGAACCTTCCGCGCCCCTGCCAATCGAATCCGATTGGGCGCCAATCATGGAATTCGCTGCCGCGGATATCTTTCAGCACTCGCCCTTCGGTGACATTCTGAATTCACTAAGGTCTCTCTCTTTGTCAGGAGAGACCTGGCCGGACTATGGCCAACAGGATTGGGATGCGGACGACAAAGAAATTCGACGCCCACCCACCAACCACTTTGTAGCCACTATCGATGATTTAACCGACATGCTCGACTTCGACTCCGAAGACATCGACGGTATGGACGATGATGTAGGAGACGAACAAGAACCAGCGCCTATAGGGCACTGGAAAGCCACCTCATCATATGACATATATATGGTGGATACACCCAAAGAAGGCAATGGCGACGGAACAACGGGGGATGACCCCTCCAAGAAGCAACCCAAGCGCCGGCGTCAGCGGCGCCGCTCTAAGTCCCGCCAAAGCAAAAATGGTGATGCCGGCACGGGAGATAATAACACCCCGGACAGTGCCGAAGACAATTCCCTCCAGCAAGATTCAGCGCAGGAGGATGGAGAAGCCAGCCCCCTGAGAGAGCGGCAGACAGAGAAGAAGAGGATGATAATTACATGCCTCCCTCCGAAGACGAGGCAAGCCTCGGTGAGGGAGTCCTGGATTATGGGGTGTCCGGATAGCCGGACTATACCTTCAGCCGGACTCCTGGACTATGAAGATACAAGATTGAAGACTTCGTCCCGTGTCCGGAAGGGACTTTCCTTGGCGTGGAAGGCAAGCTTGGCGATACGGATATGTAGATCTCCTATCATTGTAACCGACATTGTGTAACCCTAACCCTCTCCGGTGTCTATATAAACCGGAGGGTTTTAGTCCGTAGGACAACATATAGAACAACAATCATACCGGAGGGTTTCCTTAGCCTCTCCGATCTCGTGGTAGATCTACTCTTGTACTACCCATATCATCAATATTAATCAAGTAGGACGTAGGGTTTTACCTCGATCAAGAGGGCCCGAACCTGGGTAAAACTTCGTGTCCCTTGCCTCCTGTTACCATCCAGCCTAGACGCACAGTTCGGGATCCCCTACCCGAGATCCGCCGGTCTTGACACCGACATTGCTGCTTTCATTGAAAGTTCCTCTGTGTCGTCACCTCTAGGCCCGATGGCTCATCCGATCATCAACAACGATGTAGTCCAAGGTGAGACCTTTCTGCCCGGACATATCTTCGTGTTCGGCGGCTTTGCACTGCGGGCTAATTCGCTTGGCCATCTGGAGCAGATTGAAAGCTACGCCCCTGGCCATCAGGTCAGATTTGGAAGTTTGAACTACACAGCCGACATCCGCGGAGACTTGATCTTCGACGGATTCGAGCCACAGCCGGGCACACTGCACTGTCATGATGGGTATGACCTAGCTCTTCCGCCGAACAGTACACTAGAGGCCGCGCCCGGATCAGCTCTGACCCTTAGCTCGGAGCCGACTGCGCCGATCGAGGATGGGTGACTATACACCGCCTCGGGGGCTAAAGTCTCAACGGCAATCGAGCCGAACACCAGCCTCATCCTCTGCGAAGCCCGTGACTCCAAGGCGCCAAACTCTTTTCCGGCTCCGAACCTTCCGCGCCCCTGCCAATCGAATCCGATTGGGCGCCGATCATGGAATTCGCTGCCGCGGATATCTTTCAGCACTCGCCCTTCGGTGACATTCTGAATTCACTAAGGTCTCTCTCTTTGTCAGGAGAGCCCTGGCCGGACTATGGCCAACAGGATTGGGATGCGGACGACGAAGAAATTCGACGCCCACCCACCAACCACTTTGTAGCCACTATCGATGATTTAACCGACATGCTCGACTTCGACTCCGAAGACATCGACGGTATGGACGATGATGTAGGAGACGAACATGAACCAGCGCCTATAGGGCACTTGAAAGCCACCTCATCATATGACATATATATGGTGGATACACCCAAAGAAGGCAATGGCGATGGAACAACGGGGGATGACCCCTCCAAGAAGCAACCCAAGCGCCGGCGTCAGCGGCGCCGCTCTCAGTCCCGCCAAAGCAAAAATGGTGATGCCGGCACGGGAGATAATAACACCTCGGACAGTGCCGAAGACAATTCCCTCCAGCAAGATTCAGCGCAGGAGGATGGAGAAGCCAGCCCCCCTGAGAGAGCGGCAGACAGAGAAGAAGAGGATGATAATTACATGCCTCCCTCCGAAGACGAGGCAAGCCTCGGTGAGGGAGTCCTGGATTAGGGGGTGTCCGGATAGCCGGACTATACCTTCAGCCGGACTCCTGGACTATGAAGATACAAGATTGAAGACTTCGTCCCGTGTCCGGAAGGGACTTTCCTTGGCGTGGAAGGCAAGCTTGGCGATACGGATATGTAGATCTCCTATCATTGTAACCGTCCTTGTGTAACCCTAACCCTCTCCGGTGTCTATATAAACCGGAGGGTTTTAGTCCGTAGGACAACATATAGAACAACAATCATACCGGAGGGTTTCCTTAGCCTCTCCGATCTCGTGGTAGATCTACTCTTGTACTACCCATATCATCAATATTAATCAAGCAGGACGTAGGGTTTTACCTCGATCAAGAGGGCCCGAACTTGGGTAAAACTTCGTGTCCCTTGCTTCCTGTTACCATCCAGCCTAGACGCACAGTTCGGGACCCCCTACCCGAGATCCGCCGGTCTTGACACCGACATTGGTGCTTTCATTGAAAGTTCCTCTGTGTCGTCACCTTTAGGCCCGATGGCTCATCCGATCATCAACAACGATGTGGTCCAGGGTGAGACCTTTCTGCCCGGACATATCTTCGTGTTCGGCGGCTTTGCACTGCGGGCTAATTCGCTTGGCCATCTGGAGCAGATTGAAAGCTACGCCCCTGGCCATCAGGTCAGATTTGGAAGTTTGAACTACACAGCCGACATCCGCGGAGACTTGATCTTCGACGGATTCGAGCCATAGCCGGGCACACTGCACTGTCACAATGGGTATGACCTAGCTCTTCCGCCGAACATAACCCTAGAGGCCGCGCCCGCATCAGCTCTGACCCTTAGCTCGGAGCCGACTGCGCCGATCGAGGATGGGTGACTATACACCGCCTCGGGGGCTAAAGTCTCAACGGCAATCGAGCCGAACACCAGCCTCATCCTCTGCGAAGCCCGTGACTTCAAGGCGCCAAACTCTTTTCCGGCTCCGAACCTTCCGCGCCCCTGCCAATCGAATCCGATTGGGCGCCGATCATGGAATTCGCTGCCGCGGATATCTTTCAGCACTCGCCCTTCGGTGACATTCTGAATTCACTAAGGTCTCTCTCTTTGTCAGGAGAGCCCTGGCCGGACTATGGCCAACAGGATTGGGATGCGGACGATGAAGAAATTCGACGCCCACCCACCAACCACTTTGTAGCCACTATCGATGATTTAACCGACATGCTCGACTTCGACTCCGAAGACATCGACGGTATGGACGATGATGTAGGAGACGAACATGAACCAGCGCCTATAGGGCACTGGAAAGCCACCTCATCATATGACATATATATGGTGGATACACCCAAAGAAGGCAATGGCGACGGAACAACGGGGGATGACCCCTCCAAGAAGCAACCCAAGCGCCGGCGTCAGCGGCCCCGCTCTAAGTCCCGCCAAAGCAAAAATGGTGATGCCGGCACGGGAGATAATAACACGCCGGACAGTGCCGAAGACAATTCCCTCCAGCAAGATTCAGCGCAGGAGGATGGAGAAGCCAGCCCCCCTGAGAGAGCGGCAGACAGAGAAGAAGAGGATGATAATTACATGCCTCCCTCCGAAGACGAGGCAAGCCTCGGTGAGGGAGTCCTGGATTAGGGGGTGTCCGGATAGCCGGACTATACCTTCAGCCGGACTCCTGGACTATGAAGATACAAGATTGAAGACTTCGTCCCGTGTCCGGAAGGGACTTTCCTTGGCGTGGAAGGCAAGCTTGGCGATACGGATATGTAGATCTCCTATCATTGTAACCGACCTTGTGTAACCCTAACCCTCTCTGGTGTCTATATAAACCGGAGGGTTTTAGTCCGTAGGACAACATATAGAACAACAATCATACCGGAGGGTTTCCTTAGCCTCTCCGATCTCGTGGTAGATCTACTCTTGTACTACCCATATCATCAATATTAATCAAGCAGGACGTAGGGTTTTACCTCGATCAAGAGGGCCCGAACCTGGGTAAAACTTCGTGTCCCTTGCCTCCTGTTACCATCTAGCCTAGACGCACAGTTCGGGACCGCCTACCCGAGATCCGCCGGTCTTGACACCGACATTGGTGCTTTCATTGAAAGTTCCTCTGTGTCGTCACCTTTAGGCCCGATGGCTCATCCGATCATCAACAACGATGTGGTCCAGGGTGAGACCTTTCTGCCCGGACATATCTTCGTGTTCGGCGGATTTGCACTGCGGGCTAATTCGCTTGGCCATCTGGAGCAGATTGAAAGCTATGCCCCTGGCCATCAGGTCAGATTTGGAAGTTTGAACTACACAGCCGACATCCGCGGAGACTTGATCTTCGACGGATTCGAGCCACAGCCGGGCACACTGCACTGTCACGATGGGTATGACCTAGCTCTTCCGCCGAACAGTACCCTAGAGGCCGCGCCCGCATCAGCTCTGACCCTTAGCTCGGAGCCGACTGCGCCGATCGAGGATGGGTGACTATACACCGCCTCGGGGGCTAAAGTCTCAACGGCAATCGAGCCGAACACCAGCCTCATCCTCTGCGAAGCCCGTGAATCCAAGGCGCCAAACTCTTTTCCGGCTCCGAACCTTCCGCGCCCCTGCCAATCGAATCCGATTGGGCGCCGATCATGGAATTCGCTGCCGCGGATATCTTTCAGCACTCGCCCTTCGGTGACATTCTGAATTCACTAAGGTCTCTCTCTTTGTCAGGAGAGCCCTGGCCGGACTATGGCCAACAGGATTGGGATGCGGACGACGAAGAAATTCGACGCCCACCCACCAACCACTTTGTAGCCACTATCGATGATTTAACCGACATGCTCGACTTCGACTCCGAAGACATCGACGGTATGGACGATGATGTAGGAGACGAACATGAACCAGCGCCTATAGGGCACTGGAAAGCCACCTCATCTTATGACATATATATGGTGGATACACCCAAAGAAGGCAATGGCGACGGAACAACGGGGGATGACCCCTCCAAGAAGCAACCCAAGCGCCGGCGTCAGCGGCCCCGCTCTAAGTCCCGCCAAAGCAAAAATGGTGATGCCGGCACGGGAGATAATAACACCCCGGCCAGTGCCGAAGACAATTCCCTCAAGCAAGATTCAGCGCAGGAGGATGGAGAAGCCAGCCCCCCTGAGAGAGCGGCAGACAAAGAAGAAGAGGATGATAATTACATGCCTCCCTCCGAAGACGAGGCAAGCCTCGGTGAGGGAGTCCTGGATTAGGGGGTGTCCGGATAGCCGGACTATACCTTCAGCCGGACTCCTGGACTATGAAGATACAAGATTGAAGACTTCGTCCCGTGTCCGGAAGGGACTTTCCTTGGCGTGGAAGGCAAGCTTGGCGATACGGATATGTAGATCTCCTATCATTGTAACCGACCTTGTGTAACCCTAACCCTCTCTGGTGTCTATATAAACCGGAGGGTTTTAGTCCGTAGGACAACATATAGAACAACAATCATACCGGAGGGTTTCCTTAGCCTCTCCGATCTCGTGGTAGATCTACTCTTGTACTACCCATATCATCAATATTAATCAAGCAGGACGTAGGGTTTTACCTCGATCAAGAGGGCCCGAACCTGGGTAAAACTTCGTGTCCCTTGCCTCCTGTTACCATCTAGCCTAGACGCACAGTTCGGGACCGCCTACCCGAGATCCGCCGGTCTTGACACCGACATTGGTGCTTTCATTGAAAGTTCCTCTGTGTCGTCACCTTTAGGCCCGATGGCTCATCCGATCATCAACAACGATGTGGTCCAGGGTGAGACCTTTCTGCCCGGACATATCTTCGTGTTCGGCGGATTTGCACTGCGGGCTAATTCGCTTGGCCATCTGGAGCAGATTGAAAGCTATGCCCCTGGCCATCAGGTCAGATTTGGAAGTTTGAACTACACAGCCGACATCCGCGGAGACTTGATCTTCGACGGATTCGAGCCACAGCCGGGCACACTGCACTGTCACGATGGGTATGACCTAGCTCTTCCGCCGAACAGTACCCTAGAGGCCGCGCCCGCATCAGCTCTGACCCTTAGCTCGGAGCCGACTGCGCCGATCGAGGATGGGTGACTATACACCGCCTCGGGGGCTAAAGTCTCAACGGCAATCGAGCCGAACACCAGCCTCATCCTCTGCGAAGCCCGTGAATCCAAGGCGCCAAACTCTTTTCCGGCTCCGAACCTTCCGCGCCCCTGCCAATCGAATCCGATTGGGCGCCGATCATGGAATTCGCTGCCGCGGATATCTTTCAGCACTCGCCCTTCGGTGACATTCTGAATTCACTAAGGTCTCTCTCTTTGTCAGGAGAGCCCTGGCCGGACTATGGCCAACAGGATTGGGATGCGGACGACGAAGAAATTCGACGCCCACCCACCAACCACTTTGTAGCCACTATCGATGATTTAACCGACATGCTCGACTTCGACTCCGAAGACATCGACGGTATGGACGATGATGTAGGAGACGAACATGAACCAGCGCCTATAGGGCACTGGAAAGCCACCTCATCATATGACATATATATGGTGGATACACCCAAAGAAGGCAATGGCGACGGAACAACGGGGGATGACCCCTCCAAGAAGCAACCCAAGCGCCGGCGTCAGCGGCCCCGCTCTAAGTCCCGCCAAAGCAAAAATGGTGATGCCGGCACGGGAGATAATAACACCCCGGACAGTGCCGAAGACAATTCCCTCCAGCAAGATTCAGCACAGGAGGATGGAGAAGCCAGCCCCCCTGAGAGAGCGGCAGACAAAGAAGAAGAGGATGATAATTACATGCCTCCCTCCGAAGACGAGGCAAGCCTCGGTGAGGGAGTCCTGGATTAGGGGGTGTCCGGATAGCCGGACTATACCTTCAGCCGGACTCCTGGACTATGAAGATACAAGATTGAAGACTTCGTCCCGTGTCCGGAAGGGACTTTCCTTGGCGTGGAAGGCAAGCTTGACGATACGGATATGTAGATCTCCTATCATTGTAACCGACCTTGTGTAACCCTAACCCTCTCCGGTGTCTATATAAACCGGAGGGTTTTAGTCCGTAGGACAACATATAGAACAACAATCATACCGGAGGGTTTCCTTAGCCTCTCCGATCTCGTGGTAGATCTACTCTTGTACTACCCATATCATCAATATTAATCAAGCAGGACATAGGGTTTTACCTCGATCAAGAGGGCCCGAACCTGGGTAAAACTCCGTGTCCCTTGCCTCCTGTTACCATCCAGCCTAGACGCACAGTTCGGGACCCCCTACCCGAGATCCGCCGGTTTTGACACCGACATTGGTGCTTTCATTGAGAGTTCCTCTGTGTCGTCGCCATCAGGAAGGATGCCTCGCCCCGTCTTTAAAGACGGCACCATTGCTAAGGGAGCTTTGGCTGTTGGCCAAACCCTCAGGCTAGGTGGTTTTCTTATGACCGCCTGTTCGGCGTCTGCGCCGACGATGACCTCTCGAGCCATCGAAAACAATCTTGATGTCAGCTCGGAACTTGCCGAGCAGTTAGCTCCAATGGAGCTCTCCTCCATAAATGAGCTCTTGGATCGCATCGCCGCCCTGGGAGTCGCTACGGATTACGACCAGATTGGGCCTAAAACCGATCTGAGAGAGATTAACTCTTCCCAAGTCACCCATCACGTTGCAGTGGTAGAAGGACAGTGCGGCGACCCTTCATCTATCTTAAGGACTAGCTACATCCGGATTCCCGATCCCTCCAAGCCGGATACCCGCAGAGGGGAGGATATCACTCAAGACTTGAACTTAGAGTCAGGTGACGGGCTAGATTCATTGGACAACATCCAGGAATCTAAATTTCGAGTTCAGAAATTCCTCGGCCTCTGAACCTCAGATTGGGTAAGGCTTCGGATTTAATTCCACCCACCCACCTGAACATAAGCGATCTATCCCAAATCGGGCAAGAGCCTGATGAAACAGTACATCATTACTGGGCCAGATTCCTCCTGGTTAGGAATAGGATAAGGGACTGCCGCGAGGAAGACGCAATCTCAATCTTCTACAATAATTGCACGGACAAGGGAATCCTCAACGCCATAAGTCGCCGTGATATTACACGCTTCGCTGACTTAGCGTCCATTGTACGAAAGTACTGTGCGATGGAAAGCGCTTGGAAAACCGAAATAAAATTCTGGGACGATCCGGCCCTGAATACAAACCCAATCCGAAATAAAAGGGTGCATCATCGCCAGGCACCCGGGTCAAACACCAAAAAGCAAAAACCCTCTACAGGGCATGGAACCATACTGGAAGGATGGCTTAATGGACCCTGTAAAATTCACACTACGGAGGCCGCCACACCAACTCACAGCCTTAGAGCATGTTGGATACTCCGGTAGGTGGCCAAAATTGGCGAAGATCTCCTAATTCCGGAGGCCACAGAAAGCCACCCCATAGACACCAATACGGTATTAACAGTCTTCGAGACTTTGACATCAAATAATATGCGAAAAAGGACACTTCGCAGCCTTGCCGAAGTCTACCAAGTAGCAACAATAAACCCATGGAGTGACACGGCTATTACCATTAACTCCGGTGATGAACCTAAATTCCGAACAGCCCAAGCACCAGCCGCATTGGTCCTCAGTCCAGTAGTGGACGACTTCCATCTTACCAAGGTACTCATGGACGGCGGCAGCGGATTGAACCTCATTTATGAGGAAACCCTTCAAAAAATGGAAATAGACTGGAACCGCATTGAGCGAAGTAGCACAACCTTTACAGGAATAATCCCCACTCAGGAAGCGTGCTGTACAGGAAAAATCACACTAGATGTGGTGTTCGGCACGCCGGATAATTACAGGTATGAAGAGGTCACGTTCCATGTGGCTCCGTTCAGCAGCGGTTATTATGCTCCGCTAGGGAGGGAAGCGTTTACAATCTTCCAAGCAATACCCCATTACGGGTACATGAAACTCAAGATGCCCGGGCCTAACAGGATCATCACTCTCGCTAGTGATCCAGACATAGCACTTCGCGCCGAAAACAAGACAGCCGCACTAGCCCTCGAGGCACTATCCAAAGCCCTAGCGGCTAAGGAACTGACTGCGCTGCGCTCCATGGTGAATAGGGACGATGTGGTACTCGACGAAAGATCCAAGTCCACCTCCTTTAAACCGGCAGACGAAATAGTCAAATTCCAGGTCCATCCAACGGACCCCTATAAAACAGCTTCCATCGGGGCACAATTAAACCCTGATGTAGACGCCGCACTGTGAGAGTTCCTACGAGAGAACTGGGACATTTTCGCATGGCACCCTTCAGACATGCCAGGAATCCCACGCAGGCTGGCCGAGCACAGCTTAAATATCCTAAAAGGATTCAAACCTGTCAAACAAGCTATTCGGCGTTTTTCCGAACCTAAGAGACAGGCCATGGGAGAGGAGCTAGCAAAGCTATTGGAGGCCGGATTCATCAGACATATAATACATCCGGACTGGCTAGCAAACCTGGTGATGGTACCAAAGAAGGACAAATCTTGGCGCCTGTGCATTGATTTTAAAGACCTTAACAAGGCTTGCCCAAAGGATCCCTTCCCCCTCCCCCCCATCGATCAAATTATCGACGCTACCGCAGGACACAATTCATTGTGTTTCCTCAACGCATATTCCGGCTACCATCAAATCAAGATGGCAGAATCAGACCAAGCCGCAACGGCATTTATCACACCATACGACCCATTCTGCTTCAACACAATGCCCTTCGGGCTCAAAAACGCCGGCGCAACATATCAGCGCATGATTCAGACATGTGTGGCAAACCAGATCGGCAAAACAGTGGAGGCATATGTAGATGATGTGGTTGTCAAAACGAGACATGTCGAATCTCTAGTAGATGACTTGAGGCTCTCATTTGATAACCTCCGAACATACAACATCAAGCTCAACCCGAAAAAATACGTTTTCGGCGTCCCAACCAGAAAGCTCTTGGGCTTCATTGTATCTGGTAGAGGAATTGAAGCAAATCCAGCCAAGATCCGAGCTCTGTCACAATTGGATATCCCGAAGGACATCAAACAAATACAAAAGTTAACCGGATGCGTGGCGGCTCTAAGCCGCTTTATCTCCCACATGGGAGAAAAGGCCCTACCCCTTTACCGCCTCCTTCGGCGCACCGAACACTTCGAATGGACGGATGCAGCCACGGCCGGACTCAATGAAATAAAAGCCATATTGGCAACAAACCCAGTCCTGGGCATGCCAAACATTGGCGAACCAATGCTATTGTACATTGTAGCAACACATCAGGTTGTAAGCGCAGTGCTCGTCGTCGAACGAGAAACGGACGGACACAAATTCCCCCTTCAAAAGCCGGTCTATTTTGTGTCCACTGTCCTCACTCCGTGCAAATCACGGTACTCGCATTATCAAAAGATTGCTTACGCGGTATTCATGGCATCCCGGAAGCTACGACACTACTTTCAAGAGTGTTCAATAACAGTAGCCTCGGAAGTACCACTTAACGATATTATAAACAACCGTGACGCAATGGGCCGGATTGCAAAATGGGCCATTGAGCTCCTCCCGTTCGACATAACTTATAAGCCACGGCGAGCCATCAAGTCGCAAGTTTTGGCCGACTTCGTCGCAGAATGGACGGAGGTCGAACTCCCTAAAGAGTACGGCACATATTCAAATTGGATCATGCATTTCGACGGCTCCAAGATGTTGGCCGGACTAGGGGCTGGCGTCGTTTTGACGTCCCCCACAGGAGACACAGTTCAATACGTACTCCAGATTATGTACAAAGACTCTAACAATGCAGCCGAATATGAGGCCCTTTTACATGGTCTCCAGATGGCAGTATCCATGGGCATTCAACGCCTAGAGGTGCGCGGGGACTCGAACCTCGCAATATCCCAAATAAATGGAGACTTCCATGCCAAGGATCCAAAAATGGCAGCTTACCGCAATGTCGTCCTAAAAATGCCAGCTCGGTTCGAAGGGCTTGAATTTCACCATATAGCCCGGGAAAATAATCAGGCGGCAGATGTCCTGGCTGTTGGGGAACGTTGCAGAAAACAAAAAATTTCCTACTCGTTTCACCAAGATCCATCTAGGAGTTCATCTAGCAACGAGTGATCGGATTGCATCTACATACCTTTGTAGATCACGCGCGGAAGCGTTCAAAGAACGGGGATGAGGAAGGCGTACTCGACGTGATCCAAATCACCGATGACCAGCGCCGAACGGACGGCACCTCCGCGTTCAACACACGTACGGGACGGGAGATGTCTCCTCCTTCTTGATCCAGCAAGGGGGAAGGAGAGGTTGATGAAGATCCAGCAGCACGACGGCGTGGTGGTGGATGCAGGGCTTCACAGTAGCAGGGCTTCGCCTATGCTACAAGAGGGAGACGTAACAGGGAGAGAGGGAGGCGCCAGGGGCTGTTGTATGAAGTCCCTCCTCTCCCCCACTATATATAGGGGTGCCAGGGGGGGGGGGCGCCGGCCCTAGTAGATGGCATCTACTAGGGGGGGCGGCGGCCAAGGGGAGGTTTCCCTCCCCCCCAAGGCACCTATGGGTGCCTTCCACCACATGGACTCTTCCATGGTGGAAACCCTAGGCGCATGGGCCTATAGGGGCTGGTGCCCTTGGCCCATATAGGCCAAGGCGCACCCCGTATAGCCCATGTGGCCCCCTGGGGCAGGTGGCCCCACCCTGTGGGCCCCCGGGACCCCTCCGGTGGTCCCGGTACAATACCGATAACCCCGAAACTTGTCCCGATGGCCGAAACAGCACTTCCTATATATAATTCTTTACCTCCGGACCATTCTGGAACTCCTCGTGACGTCCGGGATCTCATCCGGACTCCGAACAACGTTTGGGTTTCTGCATATACATATCTTCACAACCCTAGCGTCACCGAACCTTAAGTGTGTAGACCCTACGGGTTCGGGAGACAAGCAGACATGACCGAGACGACTCTCCGGTCAATAACCAACAGCGGGATCTGGATACCCATGTTGGCTACCACATGCTCCACGATGATTTCATCGGATGAACCACGATGTCGAGGATTCAATCAATCCCGTATGCAATTCCCTTTGTCAATCGATATGTTACTTGCCCGAGATTCGATCGTCGGTATCCCAATACCTTGTTCAATCTCGTTACCGGCAAGTCACTTTACTCGTACCGTAATGCATGATCCCGTGACCATACACTTGGTCACTTTGAGCTCATTATGATGATGCATTACCGAGTGGGCCCAGTGATACCTCTCCGTCATACGGAGTGACAAATCCCAGTCTTGATCCATGTCACCCAACAGACACTTTCGAAGATACCCGTAGTAGACCTTTATAGTCACCCAGTTACGTTGTGACGTTTGGCATACCCAAAGCACTCCTACGGTATCCGGGAGTTACACGATCTCATGGTCTAAGGAAAAGATACTTTGACATTGGAAAACTCTAGCAAACGAACTATACGATCTTGTGCTATGTTTAGGATTGGGTCTTGTCCATCACATCATTCTCCTAATGATGTGATCTCGTTATCAATGACATCCAATGTCCATAGTCAGGAAATCATGACTATCTGTTGATCAACGAGCTAGTCAACTAGAGGCTTACTAGGGACATGTTGGTGTCTGTTATTCACACATGTATTACGATTTCCGGATAACACAATTATAGCATGAATAAAGACAATTATCATGAACAAGGAAATATAATAATAATGCTTTTATTATTGCCTCTAGGGCATATTTCCAACAGTCTCCCACTTGCACTAGGGTCAATAATCTAGTTACATTGTGATGAATCGAACACCCATGGAATTCTGGTGTTGATCATGTTTTGCTCTAGGGAGAGGTTTAGTCAACGGATCTGCTATATTCAGGTCCGTATGTACTTTACAAATCTCTATGTCTCCATCTTGAACATTTTCACGAATGAGGTTGAAGCGACGCTTGATGTGCCTTGTCTTCTTGTGAAACCTGGGCTCCTTGGCAAGAGCAATAGCTCCAGTGTTGTCACAGAAGAGCTTGATCGGCCCCGACGCATTGGGTATGACTCCTAGGTCGGTGATGAACTCCTTCACCCATATTGCTTCATGTGCTGCCTCCGAGGCAGCCATGTACTCCGCTTCACATGTAGATCCCGCCACGACGCTTTGCTTGCAACTGCACCAGCTTACTGCCCCTCCATTCAAAATATACACGTATCCGGTTTGTGACTTAGAGTCATCCAGATCTGTGTCGAAGCTAGCGTCGACGTAACCCTTTACGACGAGCTCTTCGTCACCTCCATAAACGAGAAACATTTCCTTAGTCCTTTTCAGGTACTTCAGGATATTCTTGACAGCTGTCCAGTGTTCCTGGCCGGGATTACTTTGGTACCTTCCTACCAAACTTACGGCAAGGTTTACATCAAGTCTGGTACACAGCATGGCATACATAATAGAACCTATGGCTGATGCATAGGGGATGACACTCATCTCTTCTATTTCTTCTGCCGTGGTCGGACATTGAGCTGAGCTCAATTTCATACCTTGTAACACAGGCAAGAACCCCTTCTTAGACTGATCCATATTGAACTTCTTCAATATCTTATCAAGGTATGTGCTTTGTGAAAGACCTATGAGGCGTCTCGATCTATCTCTATAGATCTTGATGCCTAATATATAAGCAGCTTCTCCAAGGTCCTTCATTGAAAAACTCTTATTCAAGTAGGCCTTGATGCTGTCCAAGAGTTCTATATCATTTCCCATCAAAAGTATGTCATCTACATATAGTATGAGAAATGCTACAGAGCTCCCACTCACTTTCTTGTAAACGCAGGCTTCTCCATAAGTCTGCGTAAACCCAAACGCTTTGATCATCTCATCAAAGCGAATGTTCCAACTCCGAGATGCTTGCACCAGCCCATAAATCGAGCGTTGGAGCTTGCATACCTTGTCAGCATTCTTAGGATCGACAAAACCTTCCGGCTGTATCATATACAATTCTTCCTTAAGGAAACCATTAAGGAATGCCGTTTTGACGTCCATTTGCCATATCTCATAACCGTAGAATGCGGCAATTGCTAACATGATTCGGACGGACTTTAGCTTCTCTACCGGTGAGAAAGTCTCATCGTAGTCAACCCCTTGAACTTGTCGATAACCCTTAGCGACAAGTCGAGCTTTATAGATGGTCACATTACCATCCGCGTCTGTCTTCTTCTTAAAGATCCATTTATTTTCTATGGCTCGCCGCTCAACGGGCAAGTCAGTCAAAGTCCATACTTCGTTTTCATACATGGATCCTATCTCGGATTTCATGCCTTCTAGCCATTTGTCGGAATCCGGGCCCGCCATCGCTTCTTCATAGTTCGAAGGTTCACCGTTGTCTAACAACATGATTTCCAATACAGGGTTGCCGTACCACTCTGGTGCGGAACGTGTCCTTGTGGACCTTCGAATTTCAGTAGGAGCTTGATCAGAAGTATCTTGATCATTATCATTAACTTCCTCTCTAGTCGGTGCAGGCACCTCAGGAACATTTTCTTGAGTTGTGCCAGTTTCTGGTTCAAGAGGTAATACTTCATCAAGCTCTACTTTCCTCCCACTTACTTCTTTCGAGAGAAACTCTTTCTCCAGAAAGAGTCCGTTCTTGGCAACAAAGATCTTGCCTTCGGATCTTAGGTAGAAGGTATACCCAATAGTTTCTTTAGGGTATCCTATGAAGACGCATTTTTCCGACTTGGGTTCGAGCTTCTCAGGTTGAAGTTTCTTGACATAAGCATCGCATCCCCAAACTTTTAGAAACGACAGCTTAGGTTTCTTCCCAAACCATAATTCATACGGTGTCGTCTCAACGGATTTCGACGCAGCCCTATTTAAAGTGAATGTGGCAGTCTCTAAAGCATAGCCCCAAAAGGATAGCGGTAAATCGGTAAGAGACATCATAGATCGCACCATATCCAATAGAGTGCGATTACGACGTTCGGACACACCGTTACGCTGAGGTGTTCCAGGCGGCGTGAGTTGTGAAACTATTCCACATTTTCTTAAGTGTGCACCAAATTCGTGACTCAAGTATTCTCCTCCACGATCTGATCGTAGAAACTTGATTTTCCTGTCACGTTGATTTTCAACCTCACTCTGAAATTCCTTGAACTTTTCAAAGGTTTCAGACTTGTGTTTCATTAAGTAGACATACCCATATCTACTCAAGTCATCAGTGAGGGTGAGAACATAACGATAGCCACCGCGAGCCTCAACACTCATTGGACCGCACACATCAGTATGTATGATTTCCAATAAGTTGGTTGCTCGCTCCATTGTTCCTGAGAACGGAGTCTTGGTCATTTTACCCATGAGGCATGGTTCGCACGTGTCAAATGATTCATAATCAAGAGACTCTAAAAGTCCATCTGCATGGAGTTTCTTCATGCGTTTGACACCTATGTGACCAAGGTGGCAGTGCCACAAGTATGTGGGACTATCATTATCAATCTTACATCTTTTGGTACTCACACTATGAATATGTGTAGAAATACGCTCGAGATTCATTAGGAATAAACCATTCACCATAGGAGCATGACCATAAAACATATCTCTCATATAAATGGAACAACCATTATTCTCAGATTTAAATGAGTAGCCATCTCGAATTAAACGAGATCCCGATACAATGTTCATGCTCAAAGCTGGCACTAAATAACAGTTATTGAGGTTTAAAACTAATCCCGTAGGTAAATGTAGAGGCAGCATGCCGACGGCGATCACATCATCCTTGGAACCATTCCCGACACGCATCGTCACCTCGTCCTTCGCCAGTCTCCGTTTATTCCGCAGCTCCTGTTGTGAGTTACAAATATGAGCAACGGCACCGGTATCAAATACCCAGGAGTCACTACGAGTACTGGTAAGGTACACATCAATTACATGTATATCAAATATACCTTTTGTTTTGCCGGCCTTCTTGTCTGCTAAGTACTTAGGGCAGTTCTGCTTCCAGTGACCGCTTCCCTTGCAATAAAAGCACTCAGTCTCGGGCTTGGGTCCATTCTTTGGCTTCTTCCCGGCAGCTTGCTTGCCGGGCGCGGCAACCTCCTTGCCGTCCTTCTTGAAGTTCTTTTTACCCTTGCCTTTCTTGAACTTAGTGGTTTTATTGACCATCAACACTTGATGTTCCTTCTTGACTTCTACCTCCGCTGATTTCAGCATAGAGAACAACTCAGGAATGGTCTTTTGCATCCCCTGCATGTTGAAGTTCATCACAAAGCTCTTGTAGCTTGGTGGAAGCGACTCGAGGATTCTGTCAATGACCGCATCATCCGGGAGATTAACTCCCAGCTGAGACAAGCGGTTATGTAACCCAGACATAGTGAGTATGTGCTCACTGACAGAACTATTTTCCTCCATCTTACAGCTGAAGAACTTATCGGAGACTTCATATCTCTCGATCCGGGCATGAGCTTGAAAAACCATTTTCAGCTCTTCGAACATCTCATATGCTCCATGTCTCTCAAAACGCTTTTGGAGCCCCGGCTCTAAGCTGTAAAGCATGCCGCACTGAACGAGGGAGTAGTCGTCAACACGTGTCTGCCAAGCGTTCATAACGTCTTGGTTCTGTGGGACGGGTGGATCACCTAGCGGTGCTTGTAGGACATAATCTTTCTTGGCAGCTATGAGGATGATCCTCAGGTTCCGGACCCAGTCCGTATAGTTGCTGCCATCGTCTTTCAGCTTGGTTTTCTCTAGGAACGCATTGAAGTTGAGGACTACGTTGGCCATTTGATCTACAAGACATATTGCAAAGATTTTAGACTAAGTTCATGATAATTAAGTTCATCTAATCAAATTATTAATGAACTCCCACTTAGATTAGACATCCCTCTAGTCATCTAAGTATTACATGATCCAAGTTAACTAGACCGTGTCCGATCATCACGTGAGACGGACTAGTGAACGTCGGTGAACATCTTCATGTTGATCGTATCTTCTATACGACTCATGCTCGACCTTTCGGTCTTCTGTGTTCCGAGGCCATGTCTGTACATGCTAGGCTCGTCAAGTTAACCCTAAGTGTTTTGCATGTGTAAAACTGTCTTACACCCGTTGTATGTGAACGTAAGGATCTATCACACCCGATCATCACGGCGTGCTTCGAAACGACGAACTTTAGCAACGGTGCACAGTTAGGGGAGAACACTTCTTGAAATTGTTATGAGGGATCATCTTATTTACTACCGTCGTTCTAAGTAAACAAGATGCAAAACATGATAAACATCACATGCAATCAAATAATAAACGTGACATGATATGGCCAATATCACATAGCTCCTTTGATCTCCATCTTGGGGCTCCATGATCATCTTGTCACCGGCTTGACACCATGATCTCCATCATCATGATCTCCATCATCGTGTCTCCATGAAGTTGCTTGCCAACTATTACTTCTACTACTATGGCTAACGCGTTTAGCAATAAAGTAAAGTAATTTACATGGCGATTCTTGATGACACGCAGGTCATATAAAAGAATAAGGACAACTCCTATGGCTCCTGCCGGTTGTCATACTCATCGACATGCAAGTCGTGATTCCTATTACAATAGCATGAACATCTCATACATCACATATAGATCATTCATCATTCATCACAACTTTGGCCATATCATATCACAAACCACTTGCTGCAAAAACAAGTTAGACGTCCTCTAATTGTTGTTGCAAGTTTTACGTGGCTGAATTAGGGTTCTAGCAAGAACGTCTTCTTACCTACGTTAAAGCCACAACGTGATTTGTCAACTTCTATTTACCCTTCATAAGGACCCTGTTCATCGAATCCGCTCCAACTAAAGTGGGAGAGACAGACACCCGCCAGCCACCTTATGCAATTAGTGCATGTTAGTCGGTGGAACCGGTCTCACGTAAGCGTACGTGTAAGGTTGGTCCGGGACGCTTCATCCCACAATACCGCTGAAGCAAGATAAGACTAGTGGCGGCAAGAAAGTTGACAAATCTACGCCCACAACAAATTGTGTTCTACTCGCGCAAGAAGAACTACGCATAGACCTAGCTCATGATGCCACTGTTGGGGAACGATGCAGAAAACAAAAAATTTCCTACTCATTTCACCAAGATCCATCTAGAAGTTCATCTAGCAACGAGTGATCGGATTGCATCTACATACCTTTGTAGATCACGCGCGGAAGCGTTCAAAGAACGGGGATGAGGAAGGCGTACTCGACGTGATCCAAATCACCGATGACCAGCGCCGAACGGACGGCACCTCCGCGTTCAACACACGTACAGGACGGGAGACGTCTCCTCCTTCTTGATCCAGCAAGGGGGAAGGAGAGGTTGATGAAGATCCAGCAGCACGACGGCGTGGTGGTGGATGCAGGGCGTCACAGTAGCAGGGCTTCGCCTATGCTACAAGACGGAGACGTAACAGGGAGAGAGGGAGGCGCCAGGGGCTGTTGTATGAAGTCCCTCCTCTCCTCCACTATATATAGGGGTGCCAGGGGGGGCGCCGGCCCTAGTAGATGGTATCTACTAGGGGGGGCGGCGGCCAAGGGGAGGTTTCCCTCCCCCCCAAGGCACCTAGGGGTGCCTTCCACCACATGGACTCTTCCATGGTGGAAACCCTAGGCGCATGGGCCTATAGGGGCTGGTGCCCTTGGCCCATATAGGCCAAGGCGCACCCCCTATAGCCCATGTGGCCCCCCGGGGCAGGTGGCCCCACCCTGTGGGTCCCCGGGACCCCTCCGGTGGTCCCGGTACAATACTGATAACCCCGAAACTTGTCCCGATGGCCGAAACAGCACTTCCTATATATAATTCTTTACCTCCGGACCATTTCGGAACTCCTCGTGATGTCCGGGATCTCATCTGGGACTCCGAACAACATTCGGGTTTCTACATATACATATCTTCACAACCCTAGCGTCACCGAACCTTAAGTGTGTAGACCCTACGGGTTCGGGAGACAAGCAGACATGACCGAGACGACTCTCCGGTCAATAACCAACAGCGGGATCTGGATACCCATGTTGGCTCCCACATGCTCCACGATGATTTCATCGGATGAACCACGATGTCGAGGATTCAATCAATCCCGTATGCAATTACCTTTGTCAATCGATATGTTACTTGCCCGAGATTCGATCGTCGGTATCCCAATACCTCGTTCAATCTCGTTACCGGCAAGTCACTTTACTCGTACCGTAATGCATGATCCCGTGAACATACACTTGGTCACTTTGAGCTCATTATGATGATGCATTACCGAGTGGGCCCAGTGATACCTCTCCGTCATACGGAGTGACAAATCCCAGTCTTGATCCATGTCACCCAACAGACACTTTCGAAGATACCCGTAGTAGACCTTTATAGTCACCTAGTTACGTTGTGACGTTTGGCATACCCAAAGCACTCCTACGGTATCCGGGAGTTACACGATCTCATGGTCTAAGGAAAAGATACTTTGACATTGGAAAACTCTAGCAAACGAACTATACGATCTTGTGCTATGTTTAGGATTGGGTCTTGTCCATCACATCATTCTCCTAATGATGTGATCTCGTTATCAATGACATCCAATGTCCATAGTCAGGAAATCATGACTATCTGTTGATCAACGAGCTTGTCAACTAGAGGCTTACTAGGGACATGTTGGTGTCTGTTATTCACACATGTATTACGATTTCCGGATAACATAATTATAGCATGAACAAAGACAATTATAATGAACAAGGAAATATAATAATAATGCTTTTATTATTGCCTCTAGGGCATATTTCCAACACTGGCATGCATCGGCGCAAAACGCGAGGTACTCCCCCCACCAACATCTTCTTGGAAAGGCTGTTCAAGCCATCCGTAGTATGGGAAGGGGAGCCGAACAATAACAGCCCGGACCCAACCGCTCTGCCCGACACCGAACATTCTGACACAATCGGAGGCTCTGCCAATGAAATAACACCTTCAGCCCATGTAATAATGGCCGTCATCGCCCCGTGGACAGAACCATTCCTCGCCTACCTTACTAGGCAGGAACTCCCCGAGGACCAAAATGAGGCACGCTGCATAGTGCGGCGATCCAAAGCCTACAAAGTCCACGAGGGAGAGCTTTATAAGAAAAGCACTACCAGAGTCCTTCAAAGGTGCATCTCCAAAGAGGAAGGGCGGAACCTCTTGGCTGAAATTCATGCCGGAGTCGGTGGTCATCACGCTGCAGCTCGGTCCCTTGTAAGCAAGGCCTTCCGTACATGCTTTTATTGGCCGACGGCCTGGGCAGACGCCCAGGACTTAGTCCAACGATGCGTCGGTTGCCAGCTCTTTGCAAACCAAAGCCATATGCCACCCACCGCCCTCCAAACTATCCCCATCACTTGGCCCTTCGCGGTCTGGGGGCTTGACATGGTTGGACCCCTTAAAGGCGGAACCCACAAGCAAAAATACTTACTGGTCATGGTGGATAAGTTCACCAAATGGATAGAAGCCAAGCCTGCTAAGACGGCCGAATCTGGACCGGTGATAGACTTTATATCCGGGGTTGTACACCGTTACGACGTCCCCCACAGCATCATCACTGATAATAGCACGAACTTGACGGCCGACGAGGTAAAACTCTGGTGCAAAAACATGGGCATCAAGCTCGATTATGCGTCGGTCTATCACCCAAAAACTAACGGCGAGGTCGAACGTGCAAATGGTCTTATCATGATTGGCATCAAACCCAGATTAGTGCGGTCCCTCAAGGAATCTAACATGCACTGGGTAGAGGAGCCCGACTCCGTACTCTGGGGGGCTGTAGACCACGCCGAATCGCACCACCGGATACACACCATTCTTTATGGTGTACTGCACAGAGGCAGTTTTGCCTTGCGACATAATTCATGACTCACCTCGAGTGCGCATGTACGAAGAAAGAGAAGCCGAGCTCGATCGGCAGGACAATTTGGACGCATTGGAGGAGGAGCGTGATGTGGCAAAAGCCCGTTCCGCATTTTATCAACAACAGGCTCGAAGATACCAAAGCAGAGAAGTACGAGCCAAAAATTACAACGTTGGTGAATTATTTCTACGCCTACCGGACAAGAAAAAGGACAAACTCAAGACCAAGTGGGAAGGTCCCTTCATAATTGACCAAGTCCTGACTGGTGGAGCGTACCACCTACGAGATGCACCGGATAACTGACTCGAGCCGAACCCATGGAACGCAGCCCGTCTCCCAAGATTCTATGCCTAGCGCTGGACTCTGTGTTCGTCTCCTTCCTCTGTCCCTTTTTTATATACCGTATGTCTTACATTTCTCTCCTTCTCCCCTTCCTTTCACTTATAGCCTATAAAGGCTCATCAAATGACGTGCTATTCGCACTCATTAAACCTGGGGGCTTCTTTTAACAGAAGCTTATTTATACGGGCTTCATGCCCAACACATGTGTTACGCTTCCGCATGTACCTTTTATTTCACCATTATATGCATTGTTATGACTTAAGTTTTGGCCAAGCTGGGTTGCCTGGATCCTGTGCTTACCCCTACGTTCCCGATTATTCGGCTAGGTGGTAAAGGGAGCACCTCTGCGATTGTTACTACCGGATCAGCCGGATGTGTACCTCAGACTAGGTGAAGCCGAAAGCTAGCGTTCTTAAGGGAATATTCGGTCGGTGACCTAAAAGATGATCTTTTCACTTATTTATTTATGCGCCCCCAGATGCTTTTTCCCGTGTCTTTTTCGCAGAATGGGCATGCACTTTAGGGCATGCCTCCCAGGGAAAGGAACCCCTAACGGAACTATTCTCCCTAGAAGATGTTTCTTACTAACCATGTAATATAACATAACTAGTCGGGCACTTGTCTGTTCACACAGTAATGACCCCTACGCCTGGTCTCCATGCATTCCCCGGTTCTTATATAACCGCATGGGAATTCGGGCACACTCCAGACTGTCAGGTCCCAAGGCTGAAGCGAAAAGGTTGGCCATGACAAACGATCTACAATCCGGCTAGAAGGCATTATAAATGTCAATTAAATTACATAGTCATTCTGACTGGTTGTATTCCTCCTCAATACCATCTAACAGGATGTCTAATTTACGGTCCTGCTGGGAATACTTTGTGGCCAATTCTACTTGGCCGTATACTAAGCTTACAGCGATCTCCTTCCCATCGGGCCCCACATGACCGGCCTCGGCCATGTGGTTGGGGTCAGCCTTTGTGTACCGCATCTTCACCATGGCCCAGGCCTCCCTAGCGCCTTGATGGCAGGCTGATATCTTCCACAATCGGAAGCACCGCCGTGCTCCCTTTACCTTCTCCGCAAGCTCTCCATGACCTTCGGGCATGGAGATAGATGGCCACAAGGCCTGGGCGACGCCTTGCATCACCTGCCGAACTCGCTCGAGCAGTTGCGAGAGCTCGGGAAGAAGGTCACCCGTAGAACCGGGCATCTCCTCTGCAGGACGACCTGTTAGCACACCTACAGACATTACTCTGTTAGTCGACTTCCCCGCCGAACTTTTTTTTCAAAGGTTCGTTCAAGCACTTACTAAATATGCCGCGCCGAAGCGGCTGATTCTCCTTAACGGAGTCTGACAGCTGGGCACGAACATCTTTCAAGTCGACGCCCAGCTTGGTGTTGGCATCTTGGAGATCGTTCTTCTCCCGCCTCACCTTTGTCAGTACCTTCTCACTAGCCTTCAGCTGGCGTAGGAGTTGTTGCCTTTCCGGACTCAATCCGGCGCCATCTGCAATTTCATTTGTCAGATTCGCACCCATGCCGTGCTTCGCAAAATACTTATCTTTCGAAGTGTATATTACCAGAGGGTGTCTCCTTGGGCTCCCCTGCCGCGGCTAGTGTGGACTCAGTTTGGGCTTTGCACTCATCCAGCTCCTGGGACAGTAGGGAATTCTTTTCTGTAAGAACCTGCATAACAAATGATCCTTAAATCAGTTATTCTAATTGTTTCAAGTCTCGGGGGCTACTGGTATGTATATATAATTACCAAAATTTTCTTACCCGTATGTCTTTTACATATTACTCCATCGCTCTGGCTAGACCATTTTGAGCGGCACGGAGGTACGCATCTCCCGAATTGAAGGCATCTAATTCCTCTTGGGAGAAACAAGCGTCGCGAAGAATTGTCCGGCGACGCCTGTGGTTCATGGCACTCTCCACCTCAGAGTTGGTGGCAGACAACTTGTCCACATCCTCCGTCGGAGGAGCGTCCGGTGCGCGCCTCGTGTTCGCCTCCACCTCCGGACCAGGATTTGGAGCCTGGCTAGTGGAGGCGCGATTGGCAGCCTCTCCGGATATAGTCCGGCGAGGTCCCTTTGTCCTGAAGAGAGGACGAGCATTAATATGCCTTGAAGGTATAACACCTGGGATAAGGGGGCGCGCCATACCTTTGAGTTGACGCCTCGGTCCGGACTGCACCTCTTTTCTGCTCACGGGGCCCTGCGGCCCCTCGTTGGCTTGTCGGTGCAGGTTCGGCCTCCCGTCTCAAAAACCTCCCCTGCAAAGCTTGGTTGTAATCAGGAAACTGAAAACACGAGAGGGCGGACCCCTATTTGGGGTGCTGGGACTTCGATCTCGGTTACCTGGGAGGCCAGGATTAGCCCTGGGTAATCGGCCGTAATGGCCACCAAGGCATTGTCCTTGCTCAATTGATGGAACACTCCATCAATCAGCTCCACAGATAAGTCCGGATCCTCTTGAGAAGCCGGGTCGAGGGACCGTCCTGGGTCCTCGGGTTGTGGAGATGGGCTATTTATTTCTTTAACAGCCTGGCGCAGTTCCTGCGTTGAAGTCGTTAGACTGAATATTTAACAATGGGAATATAAAACGGATGGGCAAGTAAACCACTTACCCAGCTTGGGGGATTGTACATAGAAAATCCACCCTGTGGGTTGACACGGAGAAATTCCTCCTCTTCTCCCTTGTACAAAGCGGACAAGGTCTTTGTTAGGGACGGAGCCGAATCTGGTCCCTTACGGCCGTAGCGGGTGGCGTCGTCCTCCCCATTGAAATCCCACATGGGGTGGCCTTTGTACTATAGCGGATGCACCCCTCGCATGATGCATGCGGCCATGACCCCGATCATGGTCAGTCCGGAATGAGCTATCAATCTTATCCGGCCCATCAGGTAACGGACGTCCTTGTCACTTTCCCTCTGAGGGCTCCGTGGACGCCAACTTAGGCGCTTCTTTAGTGGAGCACTGTCGAACTCATGGAGGCCGATCCGGACAGGATCCGGCAGCGGGACGTCCTCTATGTAAAACCATTCCGAAGGCCAGTCCTTGGACGCCTTCTTTGGGGTTCCGGATAGATATACGGTCCCGGCGATGTGCCACACTTCGGCTCCGCCCACTTGAAATATTGACCCCTTATGAGAACGGGGCACAAGGCAGAATAGCTCTTTCCACAGCCCGAAATGAGCCTCAACACCCAAACACAGCTCGCAGAGGGCTACGAAGCCCGCGATATGAAATACGGAGGCAGGCGTAAGATTGTGTAGCTGGAGGCCATAGAACTCCAGGAGCCCCCGGAGAAACGGATGGATTGGAAATCCGAGCCCTCTTATTAAATAAGGGACAAGGCATTCCCGCTCTCCCTTGGAGGGATTAGGGGCACTCTCCGCTTGCTCTCCACCATTATAGATGGCAAGACCGGCTCGAACCGGGACCATATAGGCCGGGGGGAGAAATCCCTTGGTCCGGAGCGTTACTAGCTCGCTATGTGGGATGCAGCATCTCTCCCAATATCCAGGCTGAGGGCTGGAAGGGCGAAAGGAGGAGTTGCGACGGCTGGCCATGGTAGAATGGACCTTTGTCGGATGCGCTCTGATGAACACTCCGAAGGGGAGAAGGTGTGGTTTGGATCTAAATCCTCATCCCTTTAAATGGGCGGCTCATTTACGCGGCTAGGGGTGTGGATGTAAAAATGCTCATACTTTTAATATTCGTTTGACATGTGGGAGACGGCCATTATTGGGCGTAGAAGCCAAGGAGCGCAACATTTACAAGAAACCGGACTTTATTCAACAGGTACACAGAATTTGGAGGAGAACCCGCCTTGCAATGCCGAAGACAATCTGCGCGCCGGACTCATCGTCATTGAAGCCTGGTTCGGGGGCTACTGATGGAGTCCTGGATTAGGGGGTGTCCGGATAGCCGGACTATACCTTCAGCCGGACTCCTGGACTATGAAGATACAAGATTGAAGACTTCGTCCCGTGTCCGGAAGGGACTTTCCTTGGCGTGGAAGGCAAGCTTGGCGATACGGATATGTAGATCTCCTACCATTGTAACCGACTTTGTGTAACCCTAACCCTCTCCGTTGTCTATATAAACCGGAGGGTTTTAGTCCGTAGTACAACATATAGAACAACAATCATACCATAGGCTAGCTTCTAGGGTTTAGCCTCTCTAATCTCGTGGTAGATCTACTCTTGTACTACCCATATCATCAATATTAATCAAGCAGGACGTAGGGTTTTACCTCCATCAAGAGGGCCCGAACCTAGGTAAAACTTCGTGTCCCTTGCCTCCTGTTACCATCCGGCCTAGACGCACAGTTCGGGACCCCCTACCCGAGATCCGCCGGTTTTGACACCGACACTCGGCGATGGCGAATTTGTCGTGCCTGAGGATCCCGTCGAACAAGAGCACTTTAAGCACAGGCTTATGGCCACGGCGAGTAGCCTTAAGAAAAAACAGCAACAGCTTAGAGCTGATCAAGACTTGCTAGCCGACAGATGGACGGAAGTCCTTGTGGCCGAGGAATACGAACTCGAACGCCCCTCCAAGAGCTACCCAAAGCGCAGGTTGCTACCCCGTTTAGAGGAGGAAGCACTTAAACCTACATCACTAGCGCATGATGCGGCTGACCGGCCACCTCACGGCCGCGACAGAGAGTCCTCCGGGCCCTCCACTCAAGCCGCACCCCGGCGTCGCTCAAAAAATACCAAGCCAATACCTCCCACTCAAGCTTAAAGGACCAGCTCGGCATTGGCTTAACAGCCTGCCAGCAAAATCAATTGGTTGTTGGGAGGACCTGGAAGCCGCATTCCTTGACAACTTCCAGGGCACTTATGTGTGACCACCAGATGCCGATGACCTAAGCCACATAATTCAGCAGCCAGAAGAATCTGCCAGACAATTCTGGACACGGTTCCTAACCAAGGAAAATCAAATCATCGACTGTCCGGACGCAGAGGCCCTAGCATCCTTCAAGCATAACATCCGCGACGAGTGGCTTGCTCGGCACCTTGGACAGGAAAAGCCGAAGTCTATGGCAGCCCTCACGACACTCATGACCCGCTTTTGCGTGGGAGAAGACAGCTGGCTGGCTCATAGCTATAACATGACCAAGAGCCCTGGTAATTCGGATACCAAGGACAGCAATGGCAGGTCGCGTCGCAACAAGCACAAGCGCCGCATTAACAGCGACAACGCTGAAGATACGGCAGTTAATACCGGATTCAGAGGCTCTAAGCCCGGTCAGCGGAAAAAGCCATTTAAGAGGAACACTCCGGGCCCGTCCAGTTTGGACCGTATACTCGATCTCTCGTGCCAGATACATGGCACCCCCGAAAAACCAGCCAATCACACCAACAGGGATTGTTGGGTGTTCAAGCAGGTCGACAAGTTAAATGTCGAAAACAGAGACAAGGGGCTGCACAGCGACAAGGACGAAGAGCCCCGGCCGCTGAACAATAGTGGACAGAAGGGCTTCCCCCCACAAATGCGGACGGTGAACATGATATACGCAACCCACATCCCCAAAAGGGAGCGGAAGCATGCACTCAGGGACATATACGCGTTGGAGCCAGTCGCCCCAAAGTTCAACCCATGGTCCTCCTGCCCGATCACTTTTGATCGAAGGGACCACCCCACTAGCATCCGCCATGGAGGATTCGCCGCATTGGTTCTAGACCCAATCATTGATGGATTTCACCTCACTAGAGTCCTTATGGACGGCAGCAGCAGCCTGAACCTGCTTTATCAGGATACAGTGCGAAAAATGGGCATAGATCCCTCAAGGATTAAACCCACAAAAACGACCTTTAAAGGCGTCATACCAGGTGTAGACGCCAACTGTACAGGCTCAGTTACACTTGATGTGGTCTTCGGATCCCCGGATAATTTCCGAAGCGAGGAGTTAATCTTCGACATAGTCCCGTTCCGCAGTGGCTATCACGCACTGCTTGAACGAACCGCATTTGCAAAGTTCAATGTGGTGCCGCACTACGCATATCTCAGGCTCAAGATGTCAGGCCCTCGCGGAGTCATTGCGGTGAATGGAAACACTGAATGCTCTTTCCGAAAGGAGGAGCACAAGGCGGCCCTCGCAGCGGAAGTACAAAGAAGCCGCTCAAGGCAATTCTCCAGTCCGGCTATTAAACGTCCGGACACCGTCAAGCGCGCCCGGAGTAATCTACAACAAGATCGACTGGCACGTTCTGAGCAAGCGTAGCAATACGGCCCCAATCCCAGCCCTCGCGACACTGCGAAATCAGTACGACGCGTACATAACTACGCTCTGAAAATACCATGGGCACAGGGGGAGGGGCGCGACCATGGCACGCCCAAAAATGCGGCTCAACTGCACTAGGGGCCCCCGATTTTGTCATTATTTCCTACTTTCAGGACTCCACTCTTCGGAAGGCCTGTCCGGCAGTACAACCGCCAAACACATGATGCAACAACCAAGGAGGCAGAAAGCTATGTCGAATTCCCAGGTGGTCTCTATAATGAGCAAAATACCTGTCTTATATACCGTCTCGCAGCTCACACCTGGAGGGGGACGTGTCAAATAGTCCCATCTCTTGCTTATCGCACTATTTGTATCGTTCTGCTTTCACAGCAGCCTTTTAAAACAAACAATGCTTAGCTTCAGCTTATTATTGCATTCTCTATTCATTTATTTTTCAATACATATGTTTAGTTATGACATTTAGCTCCCGTACACTTTGTTACTATCCATACGTGAGGGGCTCAAGCACTCCATAATACGGCGTGAGAAGTCCAAACACTTTCACAAAGTGCGGCCCTCCGAACTTATAGCACTATATGCATCAGCTCCGAATCATGTCTTTGGTCAATAGTTGGGTTTGCCCGGCTCCCATGTTTTGGTACCTTACGTTCCGCTATATAGGCTAAGGTAGCGCTGGGAGAACTACTGCAATTGTGCCCCGGTTGAGCTGGGCTAAGCACCTCAGTAGAGAAAGCTAAAACTGACTGTCATGATAGGACGAGAGCTGGTCGCTGTTCGGGAGGTTTCGAGTCCCTAAAGACTTATGCCGCTTAGAGCGAGGAGTCGGCTTTGTCCGGCCTAGGCGTGTATAGCGCCCCGAACTTGGTCTTCCAAACACTAGGGGCTTCACTGAAATTTCAAATTATAGAATTCTCTGGCTAAGTGAGAGTGATAACGCATTATAGTCCGATTGCCTTGTTCGTTGTGCTGAGCACCTCCCTCGAAGGACCCAAGAATGGGAAAAAGAGTGCTCAGGTTTATCCCGAACACCCCAGCACTCGTGGCATGGGGGCAAAAGCCGACGACTCGCCATCTCTCAGACTCGATAAACGACCGCATAGAAGGTAATATTTTAAATTAAAACAAGCGTTGCATAGCATATATGAACAAGTTTTCAGCGCACAGGATAAAATGAACAAGTTCACTCAAATATTACATCTTTGGAACATTCGTCCGCCACAAGGCGGGCGCCCTTCAAGACGCCCTCATAATACATCTCGGGGTGGCCCGTCTGTCACAAGCTTCTCCGCATCCATCTTACCCCAGTGCACTTTAGCACGGGCAAGCGCCCTACGGGCACCTTCGATGCAGATGGAGCGCTTGACGACTTCAAGCCATGGACAGGCATCCACTAGCCGCCTCACCAACCCGAAGTAGCTCCCAGGCAGGGCCTCTCCAGGCCACAGCCAAAGTATAAGGCCCTTCATGGCCTGCTCGACCAGTTGCTTCAGCTAGTCGCTCAAGGGCACCGAGTGTCCGGCCTCAGCATACTAAGACCAGAACACCTTCTCTGTCGAGCTTCCCTCCTCGACCCGGTAGAAGGCGGCGGCATTTGACATGCTAAGGGGCGAAGCTGCGAATGCTCCTGGAGAGCTTCGGATTCGGGTAAGTAACAAGTAATTCTCTTTCACGTGCTTGCTTTGCATAAAGAATGCCTTACCCGCCGCTATCTTCTTCATCACCTCAACTTCCTGGAGGGCTTTCTGGGCTTCGGCCTTGGCAGACTTGGCGCTTTCAAGGGCCGCCGCGATCTCGGATTCTCGCGTCTTTGAGTCAAGCTCTAAACTCTCATGTTTTTTCATGAGATCCTGGAGCTCTTGCTGCACCTCCACAACCCGCACCTCATGTTTCTCCCGCTCGGTGCGCTCTGTGGCCGCCTTCTTTTCGGCCTCGGAAAGCGCTTGCTTAAGGGTCACCACCTCAGTCGTGGCCCCTAGGACACCAATAGCGATCCTGTCATTTTTTGCAACTGCATCTTTTTAAATATACTCCACAAGGTATTACTTACCTTATTTTTCCTCGAGCTCCTTTTTAGCACGGCCGAGCTCTTGCTCGGACCGCTCGAGGCTCTGCTTCAGCGCATCCACCTCCGCAGTCAATGCGGCAGAGCCCAGCAGCGAAGCCTGCATACGCATATTGACTTAAATATGTTAGACTCCTGTGAATCTTGTTAGATCCTCTATTTGGCTTTTCTTTCCGAACGCCAAACAGAGCATCAGGGGCTACTGTCTATGCGGTAATATTTTCACATATTTTTCACATACCTCAAAGCCTGTTAGCAGGCTGGCACAGGCTTCAATCAGCCCACTTTTGGCGGAGTGAACCTTCTGGATCACCGCACTCATAATAGTGCGGTGCTCCTCGTCGACGGAGGCGCCGTTAAGCACCGCACTGTTGAGGACGGAGGTCACCGGCATCGTAGGCTTGCCCTTCTTACTAGGGGGCCGCCTGCCGGACTACGGAACCGTTGAAGGTTCTGGTGCGGTGTCCGGCCCAGGGCCGGACTTGGAGCCCTTGGGGTTTTTTTCCCCTTTGCGCCTGGAGTCCGGGAGGTCGCCTTGCGGCGCCTCCAGGACCACCTCCTCCTGGCTTGGAACCTTTTGGGACAACACCTCGGCGCCGTCCGTAGGGCGGGGGGAGGTAGCGGTCGGAAGTGAAAAACTATTCACATCCGACGAATCCAAGGAGCCGCTCGACGACACGTCGAGCCGGGCTTTGGGCGGACTGCATAATTATATTCGGCGTTAGGAGAAGCTGTGCAATGAAGGAATGCCATGAGTCACTCAGGTATCCGAATACTTACGATTTTGCCAGTGGTTTGGCCCTGAGCGGCCACTCCTCTTCGCCATCGTTGGCGTTGGTGGAGTAGTCCGTAGGGAGGGTCCTCCCTTTCTTGGACCCTCCGACCTCCCCAGTTGGGGCGGCCTTCCTTTTCTTTTCTCCTCCTACTGGGGAAGAAACCTCTTTTTCCTCCTCCTTGTCTTCGTGGGAGGAGTGAGCCTCGGAGTCATCGGACGATGAGTCCGACTCCACCGAGCGCCGGGAACTCTTCCGGGTTCCCGTGGCCTTCTTCTTGGCCTTCTTCTCCGGCACCACGTAGGGTGCCGGAACCAGCAGCTCCCCCAAGCGGGTGTCCGCTGGGTCTTCAGGCAAAGGAGCCGGACAGTTGATCTGTTCGGCTGTCCTCTGCCAGTCCTGTCAAAGGCATGGGGGCTTAGATCGCGCATACAGTCAAACTATGAAAGACAAATATCCTATAAGAGGTAAAAATAGCTTACCGCATTGGCTTGACGCTGCGCGCTGAATCCGCGATCCTCGGTAGAGGATGCGGGAGCCTCGGCGCCCTTGAATAGCACCTTCCAGGCATCTTCGTACGTTGTGTTGAAGAGCCTGCTCAGAGTTCGATGCTGGGCCGGGTTGAACTCCCACAAGCTGAAATCCCATTGTTGGCACGGGAGGATCCGGCGGATGAGCATGACCTAGACTACGTTAACAAGTTTAAGCTTCTTGTTCACCAGGTTTTGGACGCATGTTTGGAGTCTGGTCAGCTCTCCTTTTTTACCCCACGGCAGGCCCTTCTCTTTCCAGGAGGTGAGCCGCGTAGGGATTCTGGATCGGAACTCGGGGGCTGCGACCCATTTAGGGTCATGCGGCTCAGTGATGTAGAACCACCCCGATTGCCACCCCTTTATGGTCTCCACGAAAGAGCCCTCGAGCCAAAGGAAGTTGGGCATCTTGCCCACCATGGCGCCTCCGCACTCCGCCTGGCGGCCGCCCACTGCCTTCGGCTTGACATTAAAGGTCTTCAGACATAGGCCGAAGTGGGGCTGGATGCAGAGGAAGGCCTCGCACATGACGATGAATGCCGAGATGTTGAGGATGAAGTTCGGGGCCAGATCGTGGAAGTCCAGGCCGTAGTAGAACATGAGTCCCCGGACAAATGGGTGGAGAGGGAAGCCTAGTCCGCGGAGGAAATGGGTGGGGAACACCACCCTCTCATGGGGCCTGGGGGTGGGGATGAGCTGACCCTCGTCTGGGAGCCGGTGCGCGATGTCATCAGACAAGTATCCGGCTTTCCTCAGCTTCTTGATGTGTCCCTCCATAACGGAGGAGACCATCCAATTGCCTCCCGCTCCGGACTTGGCTGGAGAAGGCTGAGTTGGGGAATGCGGACGTGGGAGCTGGAGCTTGAGTGCGCGAAAATGGATGAGCAAAGGAGGAAGAAAGCGTGGATGGAAAGGCGGATCCTTATCCCCTTATATGGGCGGACAAAACTATGCGTCCCCACCAGCCTGGTAAAACTCGCTTATCTCCCAAGCACCGTAATCAATGGCGCGGTTGGGTTACCCATGCCCGTATTGATGAGAATCCCGAGATAAGGGGACACGATCTCTGCTTCGATAAGATGTGCCAAGGAAACCGCCTCGCAAAACGCGCTGAGGTGGGATAGTAAAAACGGTTCAAATAAAGGCTTGGTTGTGGCGTGATGACACACTACGGAATACGTCAACGGATTAGATTTGTGCTAATATTATTCTCTCTATGGCAGTATGTGGAACTTATTTTGCAGAGCCGAACACTATCCTTGTGTTCAAAATCTTCTATGAAGTATTCGGAGGAGGAACCCGCCTTGCAATGCCGAAGACAATCTGTGCGCCGGACTCGTCGTCATGGAAGCCTGGTTTAGGGGCTACTGAGGGAGTCCTGGATTAGGGGGTGTCCGGATAGCCAAACTATAAACTTTGGTCGGACTCTTGGACTATGAAGATACAAGATTGAAGACTTCGTCCCATGTCCGAATGGGACTTTCCTTGGCGTGGAAGGCAAGCTTGGCAATACGGATACGTAGATCTGCTCCCATTGTAACCGACTCTGTGTAACCCTAGCCCTCTCCGGTGTCTATATAAACCGGAGGGTCTTAGTCCATAGGAGGAACATCAATCATACCATAGGCTAGCTTCTAGGGTTTAGCCTCTCTGATCTCGTGGTAGATCTACTCTTGTACTACCCATATGATCAATATCAATCAAGCAGGAGTAGGGTTTTACCTCCATCGAGAGGGCCTGAACCTGGGTAAAAACATTGTGTCCCTTGTCTCCTGTTACCATCCGCCTAGACACACAGTTCGGGACCCCCTACCCGAGATCCGCCGGTTTTGACACCGACAGCGGCTTAGAGGGATAACCCGCCATGAGATCCAGCAGCAGGTCAGGTCAACTCCGGTTAAGCCATTCCCTAATAAGGCATTAATCCTTTTTATTGATGGGATCAGCTTCTTGCGTTCTGCAGCAGTAAGCTTGTCAGGGAGCACGAATTTGGAGTCAAGGCGCTCGGCGCAATAACCCGGCAGTGGCTTCTCGTTTGCCGGTGAAGTGTCTTGACAATAGAACCAAGTCTGATTCTAGTCTTTTGGATGACTCGGAAAGACTATGAGGGGGAAGACAGCGCCTTGCCAACGCTGAATTGAGATGCCTCCAAGCTCCAAGCTAAGGCCATTGGTGCACTCGTTCTGCCGGTTCAGATAAAAATACTCTCTAAATAGTTCCACGGTCGGCTCTTCCTGAAGGTACACCTCACAGAGTACTTGGAAGTTGCAGATATTGGATATGGAATTGGGCCCGATATCTTGAGGGTGGAGTTTGAAAAAATGGAGGACATCTCTGAACAACTTTGAGCCAGGTGGTGAAAAGCCACGGTTCATGTGGTCAGTAAAGACAATGACTTCACCATCTCCTAGATTGGGCCGTTCTTCGTCCGGGTCAGGTGCACGGTAAGACATGACATTTTTTCCTGGCAAAAATCCTACGGAGAAGAAATCCTTCAAACGTTCCTCAGTTACAGTTGAGGGAACCCAGTTGCAGACAATCGGCGTTTTGGATGGCATGGTGTTCAAAAACATACTGAAAGGAAGGCAACATGCCGGTTCAATTCAATAAATATGATGAAAGTAAAAGATGATACAGGGGAGTAATGGCGGCTTAATTAAGGGCTAATGTCATATAAGGAAAAGTAAGCCGACACAGTAAGCCGCCATAACTACAAACATTTGAGAAATACCAGCGGCAGAAATTGGTTAAGTATGGAGACAAACAGGTTTCTTAATTTCTGGATATTATTATGGATCAAATGGCCGTTCAACATGAAAAAATTTCTAGACCTAAAAATATAGCCCAGATGAGTTCATCAGTTCTAATGCGGCCTTCGTACCAGAAAAATGGTCTACTAAATTCAAGAGTAGGCACCAAAACAACCACCGCATAAGCATACATCTCTTTTTGGATCAAGTAGAGGCGGTAGTGGAAGAACTGCGAAGAACTATGAAGAACATGCAGGAAAACCTAGAAGCTCTAAATGCGGATCTGAGGAATGGAGGGTGAATACTTATGGCCACGGATCCTCTACGAAAGGTCGCCGCCTTACTCTGAACTGAGTCTAGTTGATGCAGCGGCCAAGGTCGACAATGACGAGATGCTCTGCGACAGCGGCGGAGCTCAAGCAGCAGCGGAGGTCGCGAGAGGAGGAAGGCGAAGAAGAGAGGAGAATGAGAAAAACTGGCCGCGTGCCTTTTTATAAGGAAAAAGCGAACAGACGGGCGCGAAAATCGAGGAAGACCCAAATAATTGTTATCCAACTAAACGGACGCCTTGATTCTCGGGAGGCATTAAAGATGAAGATCCGTTGAGAGATGATGTCATAAAAGTTTTTTGTGTTTTCAAGAGATGACGTCATGGCGGGTTATAAAAAACCCCTGCGAGGATAAGAAGATGGATTCTGTCTAAGTGTTGAAGATTGACAAAGAACAAAGTTCAAAGTCAACCTGGGGCCTAATGTTGGGGATATAGCTATCAGTTATGACCCGCCCAAGAGGGGCCGGGTCAAGACCCAATGGCGGGTCACAAAGGAAGCCCAGTAAACACTCAAGGCGATAGTTTGTTAAATCTTATAGAAGGCCTAAAGGCCTAGAGGCGGCTTTGGGCCCAATATTGTAAACCGCCGTATGTAAGGAAAGACTTGTAAAGAAAGGCACGTAAAAGAAGTCACCAAGCCGGACTCGATTTATGAGCCGACAGGGACTCTGTAGGCCACCTGGCGTCAACCCGTGTATATAACGGGACGATCCGGTGGCGGCTTAGGGCGGAAAACAGGAGATCGATAACCAACCCGGCGAACTAGCCTCTTGGTGATCGAAACCCCAGCAATATCAACACAACTAGACGTAGGCTTTTACCTTCATCGTAAGGGACCGAACTAGTATAAAATCTCTTGTGTCATTTGTCCCGATTAACCCCTTTAAGCTTCCTAGTTGCGATGGCCCTACGACTAAGTCCTTTTGCTAGGACATCTAACGTGACAATTCCACGACAGTATCCGCCCCCGTCGGCCCTTGTCCTGGCGATGATTCAGATGTGGTATATATTATCTTTTATAACTATTTGATTCATTTATTGTTTATTACAATTATGCCCATCAAGTTGACATAGATTTTATTTATCTAGGAGGAAGTTCAACCAGAAATTCCAACCGACCCTATGGTCGAGAGGTTAAATTTAGTTGAAGAAGAAAACAATTATTTGAAGTAAAAAATAAAAAAAATGAGGAGGAGAAGATGATATTGGAGTTGCATGTGGCGGATGTCGTCGATGATCACAAGATCAAGATGGATGCAATGCGGTTGAAGATTACAAAGATTAGAAAATATGCCATTCATACAGAGGCTTGGTATCATTATAGTTTCAATGTATGGTTTAACTAGATGCTCTGGAGAGCTATATATTGTTCAATGAGAACTATGTATGTACTGTGGTTTTAATGTGATGATGAACTTCTATTAATTTGGTCACTTATCTATTCATGATGTTCTGTAATGGTTTTTGACACACTTAGTTGTATATAATGCATGCAGATAAAAGGACAATGGATGTATGGTGACAGACACACCTCCGAGTACATTAAGGGCCTGCATAATTTTCTCGAAGTGGCTGAGGCGAACAAGCAGAATGATTTTATCTGTTGTCCATGCCCTAATTGTGGGAATACGAAGTCTTACTCTGACCAGAAAATCCTTCACACTCACCTGCTTTATAAGGGTTTCATGACACACTATAATGTTTGGACGAAGCACGGAGAAATAGGGGTTATGATGGAAGACAACGAAGAAGAAGAGGACGATGACAACTATTTGTCCCCTGAATACGGTGATGCTGCAACGGGGGAAGCTGCTGAAGATCAAGAGGAACAAGACGATGTGCCCAATGATGATGATCTCCGCCGGGTCATTGTTAATGCAAGAACACAGTGCGAAAGTCAAAAGGAGAAGCTGAAGTTCGATCACATGTTGGAGAAAAAAAAAGGGTTGTACCCCAATTGCGAAGATGGCAACACAAAGCTCGGTACCATGCGAAAGTCAAAATAAATAAGTAGAAACAAAATAAAATAAATAAATAGAAACAAAATAAAATAAATAAGTAGAAATAAAATAAAATAAATAAATAGAAACAAATTAAAATAAATAAGTACAAACAAAAAATAATAAAATAAACTTTAATAAAATAGATAAGTAGAAACAAAATAAATAAATAAATAAGTAGAAACAAAATAAATAAATAGAAACAAATTAAAATAAATAAGTACAAACAAAATGAACTTTAATAAAGAAAAATAAATAAACTTTAAATAAAATATATAAAATAACAACAATAAGTATTTTGTTGTATGTAGGAACAAAATAAAATAAATAAAGCAACAAAGAAAACAAAAAAGTGCCACCTACTAGGCCAGCATGGCCTGAATACGACTAGAAACCCAACCATGGGCCAGGCTTTAGGCCCGCAACAGGCCCAGTAGGCCCACAGGCACAAGTGACAGATTAGGCCCGAAAGCTAGCAGTTGAGAGGATCTCGAGAGGGTGGGCGCAATAGCGCTTATAAACCACTCTCGAACTCTCTCAGCTAGCGAGGTGGGACTAAAGTTTTGACGCGGGGCTGCACAAGGCCTTTGGTCCTGGTTGGTGGCACCAACCGGGACTAAATTGGTGCATTGGTACCGGTTTGTGGCACCAACCGGGACTAATGCCACCCTTTAGTCCCGGTTTTGGTCCTGGTTGGTGGCACCAACCGGGACTAAATGGGTGCATTGGTACCAGTTTGTGGCACCAACCGGGACTAATGCCACCCTTTAGTCCCGGTTGGTTCCACCAACCGGGAACAAAGGCCTCTGCTTCCCGCCTTTGGGCTGCTGAAAACAGGCCTTTGGTCCCGGTTGATGGCACCACCCAGGGCTAAAGGGGGTCTTTGGTCCCGGTTGGTGCCACGAACCGAGACCAATGCTATGTCTATATAAGCCAGCACTTGTGAAAATTTTGTTTCAGTTCGATCTATCTCCTTGTCCTCTCCTCCTCGAACGCCGCTAGGCTGCTCCTCGTCTTCGTCATTGTCGAGCCATCCGGACCGCATCATCGCCTCCCTGAGCCCGCACCGTCCTCGTCGTCGGCATCCCGGAGCCCGCCGTCCTCGTCCCCATCGCCGCATGCCTCCCCGAGCCCGCCTCTTGTCCCCGGCGTCATGTGCCGCCCCGAGGCCGCAGTCCCTGTCACCGCATGCCGCCCCGAGCCCGCCGTCCTCGTCGCCGGACTCCAGCCGTCGCCGCCCGCCTCAAAGTGAGCCCCCGCCCTCCCGAGTACCGATCTTGCGCCCGGGTGCCCCTTGCTCTGCCCCTGCTCCATGGTCACCACCGGCCCCGATGCATTGAAGAGTAGAATGAGAGGAGAAGGAGAGGAGAGGAGACGGAGTGGAGCAGCAGCAACGCGTTGTCCACTTTTCTGAATTTTTTGGAATTTCTGAATTTTTTTGTCCATATTGGAGGTATTTGATGAAATGCTAGATAGCTTTGGGCATTTTTGGAATTTCTGAAATTTTTTGTGGTGAGGTACTGATGCAAGACAAAGGCGATTGCAAAATTTCAGAATTTTTGGAGTGGTTTAGAATAGGTTTTCAGCAAGTTATTTGAATCTGATTCAAATTTCATTTGAATGAAATTTGAAAATTTTGAATGATGGACTAGAAGGTTTTTGGTGAAATAGATTGTGGGTACTGTCATGAAGTTGGAGTAATTTTTCTGGTTGTAAAAGATTTAGGAAAATTTAGAATATGATAAATATGTCAAAAAAATTGTTCATATATAGAAAGTTTTTATATATGACTTTGGATATGATATTTTGTGTCCCATCACCGCCCCGCGGCACCGCTGCCCCGGCGCCATCGCCGCGCCGCCCCACGGTCCAGCGGCCTTCCGATGTTTTTTGTGTGATGATGTTGATAGGATGTTTTTTTCATATCATGTTCATATGATGTTTTTTTTTCATAATTTTTTTTGTATATGATGTTTTTTTCATATATGTATTGATTTTTTTATTTAGGTTGTTAATTAGTAGATATCGATTTTAGGTTAGTGCATTTTATGTTAGTGTAGAGGAAAAAGTAAAATAAGGAAAAGGAAGAAAAGAGGAAGAAGGAAGAAGAAGAAGAAGAAGAAGAAAAAGAAGGAGTGGAAAAAGGAAAATAAGAAGAGGAAGAAGGAGAAGAAGAAAGGAGAAGAAGAGGAGAGGAGAAAAAAATAAAAAGAGAAAAAAATCAAAAAAATGAGGAGAAGAAGAAAGGAATAGAGGAGAAGAAGAAAAAATTGAATATTTATTTTTTTTTCTTCTTCTCCTCTATTCCTTTCTTCTTCTCCTTTTTTTCTTCTTTTTTTCTTCGATCTTCTCCTCTATTCCTGTCTTCTTCTCCTCTTTTTTCTTCTTCGATCTTTTTTCCTCTTCTTACATGAGGGTGGGGGTCGATATACTCCCTCCCCGATAACATCGACATGAGGGGGGGTCGCCGAAGGTTCGAGGGGCGAGGGTGGGGAACTAGGGTAGAGGTTCAAGGGTCACCAAGGGTTCGAGGGTCGGCAAGTGTTCGAGGGTCACCGAGGGTTCGAGGGGCGAGGGTCGGGAACTAGGGTAGAGGTTCGAGGGTCACCGCGGGTTCGAGGGGCGAGGGTCATGAGGGGTCGAGAGGTTGCCTAGTGTCAAAGTATTGAAGAAATCCATGGCTTCATCATTAGCCGGAAGTAACCGGGGCATGATGGTACGAAGTTGTGCAAAGTTGTTTTGGAACGGAGTTTCGGATAGAATAATTTGCCTTTTTGTATGAATTTCAGCAAAGGCCTTCCAAATAGCGATATTCGGAAGGCTCTTGCTGAACTTTGTCCGAAAAAGCGAATTATCCTATCTGGAACTCCATGCCAAAACAACTTTGCACAACTTCGTACCATCATGCGCCTGTTACTTTCGCCTAATGATGAAGACATGGTTTTGTTGAATCCTTTGACACTAGACAAACGTGACATGATGGGGTCGTGGATCGGGGGTCGTTCAGTGGTCGAGGGTCCAAATTTATCAAGAATGCCCCCATTATGGATGTGCACAAGTTGATCCAAACCCTAGAAGAGTTGCCACGTCCACTCAAATTTACCAAGTTAAAAGAGTGTTGTCGTCGAGGCCACCCCGAACCCTAGAAGCGTTACAGAGGCCACCCCAAACCCTAGAGAAGTGTCGAGGCCACTAATATGATTCCTTGTTGTGATTACTAGCTAGGTCTACATTTGCCACTAATATATCGATCTATCATGTTTGTATAATAATTGTCATGTCGTAATATCTGCAGAAACTATGGAGCATGGCCGAGACGAGGCCGCAGAACAGGTGTTGGGCGACATAATCACAGTCAGAGGTGATGTCATGTCGTATCTCAACGACACCGATGGTCTGAAAGGAGAGGGTGAAACAAGCTACAGTAATCGAACAATGGAGGAGGAAGGACATGATTATGATGGCTCCGGTGACTGAATGCCGGTGCAAGAAGGATACCGTGATGACGGCTCTGTTGACCGAATAGAGTCCGGCCATGTATATATATATTAATTAAGCCTGTGCTGACTAGCTAATTGATGCATTTATTGTTTTGGTATGTACACATATTAACTTTCGTCTTTCTTATTTTTTCTAGCCCTCTGGATCGAGCAGAACTTTGGTAAAGAAACGAAGCCCAAAGAAAAAGTTGCGCCCGGATGAAAGGTTCACGATCACAGCAATCGCGCGCGATGGCCAACCGATTGAATCCATCCGGACCAAGGAAGCATTTGCTGCTCAATGCGGGGTTCTTGTTAGGGACAAGATCCCTAACAGCATCCACCAGTGGTGTAAGCCTAAGAAGGAAGACCCTGAGGTTTCTTATGTCAACGATATGCAAAAAGATGATCTTTGGACCGCGTTGAAGGCAAATTTCACCCTACCGCCAGAGGAGGATCCGGAGAACCCAGTTAAAGAGCCATTGATCAAGTCTCATGCTCTTAAGAAGATGGAAGAACTATTCAGGAGGTGCAAGAATGAGATGAAAACAACGTTTGTTGACAAAGAACAGACACAAGAATTAACCGGCTGGCATGAGAAGATCAGAGATCACTGGGACGCATTTGTGGCCCACAAGACATCAAACAAGAGTAAGAAGATATCAGAGACAAACAAGATAAATGCTGCAAAGAAGGAGCATCACCATCGCACGGGGTCAGATGGCTACCTCAACGCCCGGCCGTTGTGGGCCAAGGCTGAGAATGACCTACTTGATAAAGTGGTCGAACTAGAGACATTGCACTGGCCAGACCGTTGCCATACTTGGTTCTTCGGGGTTGGCGGAAGCTTGGAACCAATAGCAGGGAAGTGCGTTTGGACGAACGAGCAAATGCGAATACCCGTCACGAAGCTTCAGGACTATATCGCCGCAGCGCAACAAGGGACGTTCGTTCCAGACAAAGAGAACGACGAGCTCACAATGGCCCTCAGCAATCCTGAGCACCCTGGACGGACACGAGGCATGCCAAGCTCTGTTCCGTGGAAGGCTGGGTTTTTGGACGCAGGCGGTTACAAATACAGGGAGAGGAGGAAGAAAGTGGAGCAAACCGAACTGCAAGGGTGCAAGCGCTAGAGGAACGAGATGCAGTTCACAGCAAGCGATCTGCCGAAGCTACCCCGCCATCTCAGCGGAGAAGCAGCATGTCTTCCATCGAGCTGCTTCAGCTGGAGCCTGTCTTCACGGCTCCTGCTAGCTACCCCGTGGATGCTATCACGGATTCTCAACATTGCTACCTTATGACGCAATGACAAAACTTCAAAGTCAAGGCGACCGTCGGCTCTGTTCGACCTCCTGAACCCGGCGCAACTTTTCACTGCCGTTCAATTCCAGAAGGATATGCTAGTGTGACGGTGGACGAAATAACGGAAGGATTTGAGGAACACGAGATTGACCACCCTACCGGTGAAGGGGTGACTCGGCTTGGTTCTTCTCTGAAGACTCCATGCCTATGGCGGAAGGATCTCGTCAACCTTCCGAACTGGACGCCTCCGTCTCCTCCTTCTCCTCCGGCTAGTCAGGGCATTCCGCCTCCTCCACCGACGAGTGATCAGGGCACTCTGCCTCCTTCTCCGGCGCATGGCAGCACTCTGCCTCCTTCTCGGCATGCGGACTAGCCTAGTCGGGCCGCACTTCCTCTTGGTCGCCGATTCTATACAGGAGGTGCTGCTGGTGGCGGAGATCTAGTTCGGGCGAAATCCCTGACCGGCCATGATCGGCTGCGCCGACAACGATGCCTCAGGGTGCCGTTTCCCTCCTTGGAGGCGTCGGCATGGACTAATCTCCTCACTTCACCTTCCCCTAGGTTTCCCGGGCAAAAGCCTTAACTCTGTTGGGCGGCGGCGGCGATCACAGCGCCGTTCCCTTCTTGAAGGCGTCGCTTTGGGAACCTTGGGGTTGGGTGGCGCTTGTTGGTGGTGGGCGACAGGGGTGGTGCGGCCCTTTCCTAGCATGGATTTATGTCCGTTGCTTGGAGATGGAGTCGTGTAGGTGAAGGTCGTCGGCTGGCGTCGAGGTGGCGTCAATGCCGGAGGACCTGTCAAGGTTGTTCACCACAATCTGCTCTGAAGATGGATCAGTGGAAGATGGCGGCGACGACACATGTGAGTACGTTGGACCGGTTTGAGCCCCGGACCCGGCAGATGGCTCGGTCGGGGCCTCAGACTATAGATGTTAGGCTTAGATGAGAGGTATAGGTATGTGGCGCAACTTGCACACCTTCATCATTTGGATAGGAGTAGCGGCAGGTGCTGCTAAGTTGACGGATTCAGACATATTGTTGTTATACTTTGTAATGTCCTCAAAAATAATCAATAAAATGGACGTATGCATCTCCCAGATGCAGAGACCGAGGGTCGTCCTTCTTTTTGAAAAAAAAGGCCCCTATGACTCTACCTAGAGAGCGGACATAAAAAATATGCCTAGAAGGTTGCTGTCATGCTCGTGCTCCACCTCGTCCTCTTATCGATCAGGCCACCCCTGATCATCCGGGTAGTCAAGCTCACGACAATGAAGGGCATGCCCGGTAGCAGATGGGAGGAGGGGACCCGGAGGCGACAGATGCGAGAGGGCGATATTTCCGCCGGCCAAGCATTGCACTACACCATTACCGTTGGATCTTGTGTGCTATATAAATCCCTCCCACTCTCCGTGAAGCTTGCTTTGAGTTCTTGCTATCTGACATTGACCAAAATGCAGAGTCTTTGTAAAACTTTGATCACATAACCATGTTACCATGCATACAGTACTTGTACCTGCAGCAGAGGTTGCTTCGCGTCCGCAGCTCGCAAGCGCAATACGGTACAGTACTAGTAGTATGTAATCCTGCGTCCAGCGGCGGGTGTGATCCAAGCAGGCCCCAAATTAATTACCATCCTGCTTCCAGCGCCAGTGGTTCCATGTTGTAGGCTGCTGTCACATGGCTAGTAGTGGGTAAAAATGCTGCAGTAGGCAATAGTTCACCGGAACATTTTAGCATTACTACATTTTCTAATCCCTCCCAATCCTCGCATCTTCAGTGCCCACCACTGGACAATGGCTATCGTGTTTGGCATGCATTAGTAAACAGATTTCGAGCTGACTTGGCCATCGTCAGTACTAAGTTATTCCATCCCTAGCAAAGAAAACATCTTTTGATGTTTGTCGCCCTGGTGTTTCTTAAAATCCGACTACACTTAGCTTTCTATGAAGAAGGGCTCCTCCCCTCCTCTTATAAAGCAAAACTTCAATGCCATTTACGGTAGTGCAAGGACTGAAGCAACAAATTTTACACCATCCTTATTTAAGGTGATGAATATCTTCCTATTTCACCTGCTTTTCTAACAACACATAATTTTGAGTAACAATCGCATACCTTTGCTTTGGGTAATTAGATGGCCGCTTGCGATTGCGTGTTCACCGTGGTTGTTTTTTACAAGTACCTCCTATGAACTTTTGGGCAAAATGAGTATCACTTTTTTTTTATAAAGGAGGATTACCCCTGGCTTGTACATCAAGCGACGTACACACCTAAGATCTTTATTGCATTATTCAACTGGGCCTTACAAAATAAATACATAGATCAACCGAAAGACATCTTCATGATGAAAATTATCACCCCACCTACAAGATGGAGATCTGCCCTGACCTCGCCACACACACCAAGAAATCTGGTGATCTAAAGTGGCTTGCCAAATGAAAATTTGAATCTTAAGATGAACTTGTATAGCCTATAGTGCCTTGGCAAAGCGAACTTTAGGACACTCGGCAAGTATGGGGGTAGGTAGATTTGACAGAGAAGCTACCTGAAGCTTCGAGATCCGCTCCCTCCCCCGACCCTGCGCCCGCGCCGCCTCCCTGTGTGGCGGCCGGGGTGGCTCCCCCCGCTCGCCTCTCCTCCCCCTCCCATGTGCCCCTCCCCCCCCCCCCGCCACCGGCGGCGGTGCCCCTGAATCTGGCTGGGCGGGCTGGCGGCGGCGGGTCCTTCCTTCCCTCGCGCGCGCACCTCCTGACCCGGTGTCAGGGCTGGTGGCGGCCCGGCGGCTTGGTGGCGGCTGGCGGTGCCCCGTCGCAGTGATGGCGCCGCCCTTTGGCGGCGGGGCGGCCTGGTGGTGCTGGTTGGTCGGCGGTGCATCCCCGGCTCAGATCTGGGCCCTCAGGGCCCCATCTGGGTCCTAGCGGGCCGTCCCCCGGGCGTGGCCTCATTTCCTACGGCGTAGTTAGGAGGAGGAGCGGCTCGGATTTGGGGCGGCGGCATCGACGGCGTGCCAGCAGCAGCGCGAAGGCGAGAGCTTTACGGGCCCACGAGGGCTCGGCCGGGCCTGTGGGCCCACGGGCCTGGTGTGCTCCTGCTATTGCGTCCGGACGGCTACCGTCGCGGACGGTGGAGGTGGGGCCCTCCCGCGTGCTGACGGTGCTGATGCCCTAGTCCCGACTCTGATTCTTCGCCGTGCTGTACTGACTTCGTGGTGCCGTGGTGAGACGGCGTGGGGCCTCATGACCGCGTTGGCGCATGGTGGTGGTTGGTTTGGTGGCAGGCTCCGAGGCGCCCGAGGTGCGGGTCGGGATCGGGGGAAACCCCTGTCGGCTTGGCCAACACCGGCGCGGTGACACCTGTGGGTGCCACCTGAACTTCCGGGAGGGCGTCGGGACTACCCTTCATCTCGCCATGTCGTGTACCGGGGGAAACCCTTGGCAGCAGCGTCGTCATCGTCGCGATCCGCCGGTGTCGGCATTATTTTCTTTTGCTTTTCTCTGTCGTCTCTTTTGGGTGTGACTGTGCTGCTTCCGCCCCAGCACCTATCCATATATGGTTCGGTTGGTTGCTTTGTATACAAAGTGGGGGGAAACCCTTTCTCGGAAAGCTTCGAGATCCTAGATAATAGTGTCCATGAGGGAGTTGCACTAGTAGAAAAAGTGTCAAACGTGAAGCACATTAGTGTCGGTTTGAATTTGAGTCGGCACTAATGTGTGCATTAGTGCCGGTTCCAACGGCTAGCCGGCCGCTCTCATTAGTACCGGTTCGTGGCGAACCTTTAGCACCGGTTCATGCCATGAACCGGTACTAAAGTGAGTGGTGGCAGGATGTTGTCAGTCCGAGGCCCCTCCAGCACCTTTAGTACCGGGTCGTATCACGAACCGGTACTAAAGGTCGTCCTACATAGACCCTTCGTCCACCCGAGTTCGTTCTGTTCTTCCCCTTTCCCCTCTCCTCTCTGTTCTTTTCCCTCTTCCTCTCAAGCTCATCACACATTTTTCCCAAAATTTGTCAATATTTGAAGGCCCCCATCCATTCAAATGATCACAAATGTTAGCAACTTTGTCCTTTCATCTCTCATTGCTAGATTAGCTCGTGCAATGCTTTATATAGTGATTGATTTTTGAGTTTAGTAATTTGGGAGGAATTATATATGTGCTGTTGTTTGATTTAAATGCAATTTGAGGTCAAAAGTAACACTTAGTTTGCATATGTAGGTGTGGTTTACTTAGTACCTTCTAAATCTCCATCGTAACCACCGTCGATCGCTCGCAACGTCCCGTCGCCGGCACCACCTTGTGGTGAGCCTCTTGTTCATGAAGTTTTATATAAAAAATTGATGTTTCTGTGATTTGGATATATAGTTACTCATATAATTATCTTACCCATACGTTGTTTGTTATACATAGTGCCATGGTTTTGATATCCGTCCCCGTCGGCCCTCGTCCGGTTTATGATTCGGATGTGGTATATTCTCTTTTAAAACTATTCATTGCATTTCGTGTTTATGACAAATTATGCCCATCAAGTTGACATAGATATTTGTATGTAGGAGGTAGTTGAACCGGAAATTCCAACCGACCCTATTGTCGAGAGGTTAAATTTAGTTGACAAGAAAACAAGGATTTGAAGAAAAAATTGAAAAGAATTGAGGGGGAGAAGATGGAATTGGAGTTGCATGTCGCCGATGTCGTCGATGATCACAAGATTAAGATGGAGAAAATGCGTTGAAGATTAGAAAGATTAGAAAATATGCCATTCATAGTGAGGCTTGGTATCATTATGCTGTTGGATCAATTGTTACCTTAGTTGCGATCTTGATAACATTTGTTGTTGCATTTAAATTCTTTAGCTAGAGAGTTATTTGTTTGTTGCATTTAAGTGTTGTATGATCTTTATGTATGAACTTTATGTATTGTATTAATTTGGTGTTTTCGGTGCTGTGTATTGAAGATGAGCCGGCAATGGATGTACGATGACTGATGCTGTCCCGAGTTCATTAATGGTGTGCGTACTTTTCTGCTTGCGGCTGAGGCAAACAAGCGGGCGGATGGTTTTATGCCTTGTCCATGTGCTGGCTGTAAGAATGGTCACAATTACTCTACGTCAAGAACCATTCACATCCACCTGTTTGAGTCCGGTTTCATGCCCCACTATAATGTTTGGACCAAGCATGGAGAAAGAGGGGTTATGATGGAAGAAAATGAAGAAGAAGAGAACGACGACAGCTATCCTCGCCACGGGTTCCCTGAATACGATGATACAACAATGAGGGAAGATGCTGAGCCGGTAATGCGGGAAGAAGCTGAGCTAGTAATGCGGGAAGAAGCTGAAGAAGAGGCATCGGATGAGCCCGTTGATGATCTAGGTCGGGCCATTGCCGATGCAAAGAGAAACTGCGCAAGTGATTTGGAGAAGAAGAAGTTGGAGCGCATGTTAGAGGATCACAAAAAATTGTTGGACCCGAATTGCGTAGGTGACAAGAAAAAGTTGGGCACCACACTGGAATTGCTACAATGGAAGGCAGAGAATGGTGTATCTGACAAGGGATTTGGAAAGTTGTTGGTAATGATAAAGAATATGCTTCCAAAGGACAACGAATTGCCCGAGAGTACGTACGAAGAAAAGAAGGTTGTCTGCCCTCTAGGGTTACAGGTGCAGAAGATACATGCATGCCCTAATGATTGCATCCTCTACTGTGGTGAGTACGGGGATTTGAACGCTTGCCCGGTATGCGGTGCATTGCGCTATAAGATCAGCCGCGATAACCCTGGTGATGTCGAGGGCGAGCGCCCTAGGAAGAAGATTCCTGCCAAGGTGATGTGGTATGCTCCTATAATACCACGGTTGAAACGTTTGTTCCAAAACAAAGAGCATGCCAAGGCGATGCGATGGCACAGAGAAGACCGTAAGAAAGATGGGAAGTTGAGAGTACCCGCTGACGGGTCGCGGTGAAGAAAAATTGAAAGAAAGTATGGGAAGGAGTTTGCAGATGACGCAAGGAACGTTGGTTTGGTTTAAGCGCAGATGGCATTAATCCTTTTGGGGAGCAGAGCAGCAACCATAGCACCTGGCATGTGACTCTATGTTTGTATAACCTTCCTCCTTAGTTGTGCATGAAGCGGAAGTTCATTATGATGCCAGTGCTCATCCAAGGCCCTAAGCAACCCGACAACGACATTGATGTGTACCTAAGGCCATTAGTTGAAGAACTCTTACAACTGTGGAATGGAACAGGTGTACGTGCGTGGGATTAGCACATGGGGGAAGAATTTGACCTAAAGGCGTTGCTGTTCATGACCACCAATGATTAGCCTGCTCTCAATAACCTTTTAGGACAAACAAATAAGGGATACCGCGCATGCACGGACTGTTTGGACGATACCGACAGTATATATTTGGCTAATTGTAAGAAGAATGTGTACCTGGGACATCGTCGATTTCTTCCGAGCAGGCATCCCGTAAGAAAGAAAGGCAAGCATTTCAAAGGTGAGGCAGATCACCGGACAAAGCCTCGCCACCGTACCGGTGCTTATGTACATGATATGGTCAAGGATTTGAAGGTGGTCTTTGGAAAGGGTCCTGGTGGACAACCTGTTCCGAATGACGCTGACGGACGCGCACCCATGTGGAAGAAGAAATCTATATTTTGGGACCTGCCCTATTGGAAAGACCTAGAGGTCCGCTCCGCAATCGACGTGATGCACGTGACGAAGAATCTTTGTGTGACCCTGCTTGGCTTCTTGGGCGTGTATGGGAAGACAAAAGATACACCTGAGGCACGGGAGGACCAGCAACATATGCACGGAAAAGACGGCATACATCAGGGTCATGCAAGCTACGCTCTTACCAAAGAAGAGAAGGAAATCTTCTTTGAATGCCTGCTCATTATTAAGGTACCGTCTGGCTTCTCGTCGAATATAAAGGGAATAATAAACATGGCAGATAAAAAGTTCCAGAACCTAAAGTCTCATGACTTCCACGTGATTATGACGCAACTGCTTCCGGTTGCATTGAGGGGGCTTCTACCGGAAAACGTTCGATTAGCCATTCACTAGTAGAAAACAGGGCTTTGGTCCAGGCCGGGTCAGCCCATTAGTCGCGGTTCAGTTCAGAACCGGGACCAATGTGGGCATTGGTCCCGGTTCATCTGGACCTTTTGGTCCCGGTTGGTGGGATGAACCGAGACCAATGGGCCTTGCTCCTGGCCCACCACCATTGGTCCCGGTTGGTGGCTTGAACCGGGACCAAAGGCTCCCCTTTAGTCCCGGCTCATGTCACCAACCGGGACCAATGAGGTGCCTATATATACCCCTCGCTCGCGAGCAGAGCGCCCCAGTTCTCTGTTTTTCTCTGGCCGAGGGGGAGAGGGCTTGGTGGTGCTCTAGCTCACCTCCTATGCACACAAGGTGTTGGATGGAATGCCCGAGCCACACTACTTAAGCTTTCTCCTATCCAAGCTCGACCTCCAAGCTTCATTTTCCATAATATTTGTCTAGGTTTAGCGGTCCGTCACGCCCCGTCCCCGTCTTCACCGCCGTCGATCACCCGCGCCGAGCTCATCGCCGGCACCACCGTGGTGAGCCCCTTGTTTTTATCTTCTTTCTGAAAGGAAAAATATTCTTACTTGTATGTTTACATAGATACTTGTATTATTTTCTTACTTTTATTATTGCTTCTTATATAGTGCGATGGTTTTGGTATCCGCCCCTCGTTGGCCCTCGTCCTGTCTATGATTCAGATGTGGTATATATATTATCTTTATAACTATTGGTTCATTTATTGTTTATGAAAATTATGCCGACCAACGTGACATACATTTTTTATGTAGGATGTATGTGAATCGGAAATGCCAACCGACCCTATTGTCGAGAGGTTAAATTTAGTTGAAGAAGAAAACAATTTGTTGAAGGAAAAAATAAAAAAATTGAGGAGGAGAAGATGATATTGGAGTTGCAGGTTGCGGATGTCGTCAATGATCACAAGATCAAGATGGATGCAATGCGCTTGAAGATTAGAAAGATTAGAAAATATGCCATTCATACCGAGGCTTGGTATCATTATGCCGTTGGATCAATTGTTACCTTGGTTGCGATTATGATCGCATTTGTTTTCGCATTGAAATGTTTTACATAGTTTCAATGTATGGTTTAATTAATTAGATGCTCTGGAGAGCTATATTTTGTTAGATGAGAACTATGTATGCACTTTGGTTTTAATGTGATGATGAACTTCTATTAATTTGGACACTTAATTATATATAATGCACGCAGATGAACCGGCAATGGATGTACGGTGACAGACACACCTGCGAGTACATTAAGGGCGTGCATGAGTTTCTCGATGCGGCTGAGGCAAACAAGCAGAATGGTTTTATGTGTTGTCCATGCACTGAATGTGGGAATACGAGGTCTTACTCTAACCGGAAAATCCTTCACTCCCACCTGCTTTACAAGGGTTTCATGCCACACTATAATGTTTGGACGAGGCACAGAGAAATAGGGGTTATGATGGAAGACGGCGAAGAAGAAGAGTACGATGACAACTATGTGCCCCCTGAATATGGTATGCCCAATGATGCTGCAACGGGGGGAGCTGGTGAAGATCAAGAGGAACCAGACGATGTGCCCAATGATGCTGCAACGGGTGAAGCTGCTGAAGATCAAGAGGAACCAGACGATGTGCCCGATGATGATGATCTCCACCGGGTCATTGTCGATGCAAGGACGCAATGCGAAAGTCAAAAGGAGAAGCTTAAGTTCGATCGCATGTTAGAGGATCACAAAAAAGGGTTATACCCTAATTGCGAAGATGGCAACACAAAGCTCGGTACCGTACTGGAATTGCTGCAGTGGAAGGCAGAGAATGCTGTGGCTGACAAAGGATTTGAGAAGCTACTGAAAATATTGAAGAAGAAGCTTCCAAAGGATAACGAATTGCCCAGCAGTACATACGCAGCAAAGAAGGTCGTATGCCCTCTAGGATTGGAGGTGGAGAAGATACATGCATGCCCTAACGACTGCATCCTCTACCGCGGTGCATACAAGGATCTGAACGCATGCCCAGTATGTGGTGCATTGCGGTATAAGATTAGACGAGATGACCCTGGTGATGTTGACGGCGAGCCCCCGAGGAAGAGGGTTCCTGCGAAGGTGATGTGGTATGCTCCTATAATACCATGGTTGAAACGTCTGTTCAGAAATGAAGAGCATGCCAAGTTGATGCGATGGAACAGTGAGAACCAAAAGAAAGATGGGAAGTTGAGAGCACCCGCTGACGGGTCGCAGTGGAGAAAAATCGAGAGAAAGTACTGGGATGAGTTTGCAACGGACCCAAGGAATGTATGGTTTGCTTTAAGCACGGATGGCATTAATTCTTTCGGGGAGCAGAGCAGCAATCACAGCACCTGGCCTGTGACTCTATGTATGTATAACCTTCCTCCTTGGATGTGCATGAAGCGGAAGTTCATTATGATGCCATTTCTCATCCAAGGCCCTAAGCAACCCGGCAACGAAATTGATGTGTACCTAAGGCCATTAGTTGAAGAACTTTTACAGCTGTGGAATGGAAACGGTGTACGTACGTGGGATGAGAATAGACAGGAGGAATTTAACCTTAAGGCGTTGCTATTCGTGACCATCAACGATTGGCCCGCTCTTAGTAACCTTTCAGGACAGACAAACAAAGGATACCACGCATGCAGGCACTGTTTAGATGACACTGAAAGTATATACCTGGAAAAATGCAGGAAGAATGTGTACCTAGGCCATCGTCGATTTCTTGCGACCAACCATCAATGTCGAAAGAAAGGCAAGCATTTCAAAGGCGAGGCAGATCACCGGAAGAAGCCCGCCATGCGTACTGGTGATCACGTACTTGCTATGGTCAATGATTTACACTACGTAATCTTTGGAAAGGGTCCCGGTGGACTAGCTGTTCCGAATGACGCTGAGGGACACGCACCCATGTGGAAGAAGAAATCTATATTTTGGGATCTACCCTACAGGAAAGACCTAGAGGTCCGCTCTTCAATCGACGTGATGCACGTGACGAAGAACCTTTGCGTGAACCTGCTAGGCTTCTTCGGCGTGTATGGGAAGACAAAAGATACACCTGAGGCACGGGAGGACCTGCAACGTTTGCACGAAAAAGACGGCATGCCTCCGAAGCTATGTGCATTCCTCAATGCAATCTCTCAGAAGGTAATCGATCCAGAAATCATACCAAGGTTAGAGAATGATTTGGTGAAATGTCTTGTCAGTTTCGAGTTGGTGTTCCCACCATCCTTCTTCAACATCATGACGCACGTCCTAGTTCACCTATGTGAAGAGATTAACATTTTGGGTCATGTATTTCTACACAATATGTTCCCCTTTGAGAGGTTCATGGGAGTCTTAAAGAAATATGTTCATAACCGTGCTAGGCCAGAAGGAAGCATCTCCAAGGGCCATGAAAATGAGGAGGTCATTGAGTTTTGTATTGACTTTATTCCTGACCTTAAGCCGATTGGTGTTCCTGAATCGCGGCAAAAGGGCAGACTGGATGAAAAAGGCACGCTAGGAGGGGAACAAATAATATGTATGGATGGACATTCTCTCACTGAAGCACACCACAAAGTTCTACAGAATTCCGCCTTGGTGGCTCCGTATATGGATGAACACAATAATTTGCTACGCTCCAAACACCCGGAGCGGTCTGATGACTGGATTACACGTGAACAAACCAGGAGTTTCGCCAGCTGGTTGCAGACACGTACCATGCACGACGCCTCTATTGAAGATGACCTGTACTTGCTGTCCCAGTTACCATCTTCGAATATAATGACTTTCAAGGGGTACGAGATAAATGGTAATACATTTTACACGATCGCCCAAGATAAGAAGAGCACCAACCAAAACAGTGGTGTCTGCTTTGATGCAGAAACCAAGACGGGAAAGGAAAGATATTATGGTTATATACAGGACATATGGGAACTTGACTATCGACGTGGTTTGAAGGTCCCTTTGTTTCGGTGCAAATAGGTCAATATGACACGAGGCGGGGTAACGGAAGACCCGCAATACGGAATGACAACAGTGGATCTCAACAATCTTGCATATGCAGACGAACCATTCGTCCTAGCTAGTGATGTGGCACAGGTTTTCTTTATGAAGGACATGTCTACCAAGCAAAGAAAAAGAAAAGGTAAGGAAGCGAGTGCATCGTGCGATGAGCCAAAGCGGCACATAGTTCTCTCTGGGAAGAGAAACATCGTGGGAGTGGATGACAAGACAGACATGTCAGGATATTATGAAAAGTTTGATGAAATTGCTCCATTCACAGTGAATATTGACCCGAGCATACAGTTAAATGATGAAGATTTTCCATGGCTACGGCGCAAAGGGACACACGTGAAGAAAAAGTTTCACACCCAAAGATCTGGGATGTGATCGGCTTCACTATCATCAGTTTCTTCTGTGTTTCACACCCAGGAGGGAATCTCTGTAATAGTTAGGGTAGCTAGTTATGTGTTTTGGCATTTGAAACGCGAAGAAATTTTATGTGCAAGCAAATTCTTTCATGCATTTACTGATTTTTTCAGCAAAATGACCCTGAAATTGAAAAGCATTTCAAATGAACTCAGAAAATGTTGAAAGTTGGCATGGTATCATAATTTCACCCACATAGCATGTGCAAAAAAGTAGAGAGGGTTACCGCAAAAACTGGATGCACTTCGTGTACAAAATGGACAATCTCTTTCGAAGTATCAGGGTTTCGGACGAAAACTCATCCGTTACAAAGGCATTTTATTTTTTAAATAACCTAAGCATTACCAAATTGAATATAATGATAAAACACACTAATATTAAACATAAGAAAAAAGAATCACTGAAATATCTATTTTCAAAGTTAAGTTATTCACAAACTAGTGATTCACACAAATTTCAAATAATTAAAAATTTAAACTATTCAAATTTGCAAACTACCGGTACTAATAGAAAGTTTGTAATTTTTTGTACCTAAAGCAAAAATATTCACAAACAAACTCTAAATACAGCAAAAAAATAACTCTAAAATAAATAAAACAAAAATAAATAAAGCAAAAAAAAGAAAAAAAAAGCCCACCTACTGGGCCACAGTGGCCTGCATACGACTAGAAACCCAAATTCTAGTTGGGCCAGGATGCAAGCCCGCTAGCCCAGTAGGCCCAACAGGGCATCACAGAAGAGGTAGGCCCAGAAGGCCTGCTTAAGAGAGGAGCTCGAGATAGCAGCGACGGCGGGGCTTATAAGCAGGTGCGAGTGCCCCTCGGCTAGCGAGGTGGGACTAAACTTTTGCGCCCCTCGCCTGGCAGCGCATACCCTTTAGTACCGGGTCGTGGCTCCAACCGGTACTAAAGGGGGGGTCTTTAGTACCGGTTGGAGCCACCACCCGGTACTAAAGGGTGCCGTTCCCGCCGCTTGGCCTGGCCAAAACAGACCTTTAGTACCGCTTGGTGGCTCCAACCGGTACTAAAGGTTGTTCTATATAAGAAAACACTTCAAAAACCGGTACCTAGCTAGTGATGTATTCGATATTATATTTATTATTCGAGACGATGTATTCGAGATTATATCTATTATTCGAGACGAGGTATTCGAGATTATATCTATTATTCGAGACGAGGTATTCGAGATTATATCTATTATTCGAGACGATGTATTCGAGATTATATTCGATGATGCTTATTATGTACTATGATTGATTCAATTTTTCCTTATTAATTGATTGCATCCATGCATTGTAATTTGAATATACTAGTAAGGTGCCCGTGCGTTGCCACGGGAAAATAAATATAGTTCACATGACATATATACATATAAATAATCGATCAATCTCTCACCCAATCCTCAATTCCCAACCCACCACGTGCCTCCCACAAAAAAATATGCTCCTAAGCAAGGGTAATGGCCATTCTTCATCCACACACACACAACAATAGACGCTCAGATTTGGACAGCCGACAGATTGGAGTGGCGCGGTTGGCAAAACTATGGACTTTACCCGCTTTGCAAACGTGTTGGCGAGACGGGTGCACACCTCTTCTACAAATGCCGCTACACCATAAGGCTATGGAACTCGGCCATCCTTGAATTCGGTCTAGCGCACATCGACACCTCCTCTTGGCACTTGGATGGATCCGTTTTGGAATGATGGGAAAAGCGAACCTGCTTGCAAAACCCAAACCGACGAGCCTTGGCCTCGCTTACAATGCTTGTCTCTTGGACAATCTGAAATGAGCGTAATACTTGGGTCTTCCGACGCAAGAGCGCGCCGCCTCTGGTGCTTCTCCGTGCTATCATCAACAACATCAAGCTTTGGGTTCTCGCGGGAGCTAAAAAACCGGGGTGTATTTTTGTGCGCGAGTAGTTGCCATGCTGGGCATGTGGGTCATTTGTAACACTCTAAAACGCTTCTCTCTTATTTAATGAATGAGGCAAATCTTTTGCCTCCGTTTAGAAAAAAAAAGACTAATAGACTAACCAATTAAAGTCTTCACCTGAAGACAAAACATGCATGTACATGTCGTTGCATGCCAAATTGAAATATGGAGGTTGTGAAGCCAAATAACCAACTCTCGTTTGTAAGGAAAAGAAAATACTTATGATCACATGCTTGTATTTAGACATGCTAGGTCCAACACATGTCCTCCTTTTACATCAATGATCTTCTCTTCTTTACCATTACTGCCGCCCTCTTTTTCTCCCACAGCCATCTTCTCTATCTTACCATTACAGCCGCTTCCATTGGTTCAACTCGCCGTCACCGACAACATGCAACTCATTTCAATCATATATACAGTACAATGTTCAAGGAGCACTCCAGCTTTTAGATACATAATTGTTGATGTCTAAATTGGATCAAGCATAGATAGTACCTTTGCACAAATTACACGAGAATGATTCTGTCAAAAGAAATGATGCAATCAACAGAATTCATATTTTGGCTACAATAAACAAAGGATAAAATTAGCACCAGTGCGGTCAGTTTACCCGATTATAGTTCTTCTCTCGCATATGTGGAAATAGTCCTACTACTTCAGCATGGAAGCCAGGCACATCCTTCATGTAGTAAATTGTATGTTCACAAACCTTATGAACATTTAAAAATGTAGCCTGCATTTTCACAATCACCTAAACAATATTGTTTACCCGAACTGGATTAAAGTAAAAGGGTATATGAAAAACAATCATACATTAAAACTTACTGTGCGAACATCTTATATATGCTCAGATAGTAGTGTGATTTGATCATCCAAATTGCATCGAAAAGTTGATCTCAATATATCCGTGAATCCTCAATCATTGCCTGGTGTAGAGGAAGAAATGCTCAAGGCACATAGACAGGAAAACCAAATCAACATGCCCGTTCAAGTGATTGATGCCGGTTCCATCGTTTTATGTACAGAAGTATGGCACTGACACTGCAACATACATAAGGTCAGCTGAGACCGGTACATTGTTTACCAACTGTTCTTTGTAATGCTTGAGTCATCCTCGTTCACCTCCAATCTGAATGTTTTCCCAACACAAAAAATTACACATACGTGCAACTTCAACAATGTTTGTGTTCGCTTGTCTAGAACAGTTACCATTCTAGTCGTACAATTGCAGTTATACCTTTTGCGTACATGGTCCTTGCACTTAGGATTTGAAATTGTTCCTTTTGCATATGGTTGGAGCTGCCCATTCACCATCTTCCTCAACATCCTAGTCCTCGTGATTGGTTACATCTAAATGGCAATTAACATTTATGTAACAACTTGTATAACTCTACTGAAAATCATATGCATGCAAATTTTCAACAGCTAAGTTATCCCACACGGTATTTCGCAAAATGATTTTTTTAATGGGTCCAAATTGAATGCAAAGTAACCATTGATCCACAGAGAAATCAAAAGGGTAACAAACCATTCCATTTTCTTATTTTGTATGCTAATCATGTAGGTCAGGCATCGTCACTAATTGTAGCCTCAAAGTGACACAGGTTTATTTAACTTTGCAAACAAAGATAGTAAGATGGAGACATCGAGAGGAAGCGAACTATCAAATTTCAATCTTCATTATGCAACTAATAACAAACAAAGCTTAACAATATTTTCTATTTTCTTCTCTCATGTTTGTCCGTGTTTTTTTATGCAACTACTCAAGGGAATGACCATGTCTTTTTTAGCAGAAAAAGGCTAGAGCTCTGCCATTTAATTAAGCAAGAAAAAAAATTACGTACATCAGACTCCAGGATAACATTCAGGGATAATCCATATGAATTGCTTATTGCCTTCTTCCTACTTCCTTGTTCTACTGTCTAGTTGATACAGTCGTTTACAGGGAGGTCTCCAGGTGAACATGTTGGTCATTTAGCTTGGCAAGAGATTAACTTTAGGGCCTATTATTATGTAGGCAAGCAGAGCAATTGAGGACAAGTAGTTTCTTTGGCTTGTTGGGTTATAGGCCTTGTTCCTTTAAATTCAGAGACGCACTATAAATTTTAACCAATCTCAGCTTCATGAATAGGCAGTTCTCCTGCCCTTTTCTTAAGATTATCTGGCTGTTGCATATGTATAATCAAAGACAGAGAAGCACTGTAGATATAACAGAAATTATGCATTGTCAGGTTCCTTGTACTTCAAGTAATGATGACGCGGCAGGGGGTAACAATCTCGTACCATGTTAGGCAGTCGCCGGCGGGCTTGGAGGAGGACCAGAGCATGTTTTTCCTACTTTGCTTTGCGCATCTCCGCCTCCTCGTTCGCTGCTGCAACATCTTTCCGTGCCCATTGCAGGGGGTCGTCCTCCCCGGCTGGGTATAAACCACCTTAACCGTCGTGGTGCCGCCCCTTCCAGTCATTCATCCACTTGTGCAGGACCGCCATGACCGTTTTGCCTCATAAGCACATAATTCAACAATATATGGGATATAAGAAGTAAGCACCATTGCTCATGTTACAGAAATATCTCTTAAAAACATCACTTTATCTATAGACAATGTAAAGAAAAACTGATAACAATTATTTTCAGCAGACCAAGAAAGAACGAGGGTTTGCCGAGAAATACTAATGAAACTAACAATTACCATTGTACGTTCTAGCATATTAGAAATTTCATTTCATTTACCATGTAGTACAAAACCTAAGTTATTGTCTGGAAGCATATACGTCAAATAAATATAGTGGAAAGGACCACAATGACATACGTGCAGAAGAGCCACAACTTGAGCAGCAAATTGCAAAATAACTTAGTTTGCTTGAGGAAATATCACATGGTAAAATCTCCATGGTTCCCTAGATGCATAAACATCATCACCATCAGTCTACAACATCCAAACTTACCAATAAAATATCTACATATGATGGGCACAAAAACTCCACGGGCATGAATAAATCCAGAAAATGTGAAAAGATCTACACTGTTACGGCAAGCACGACAAACACTTTAGAAATTTGAGCTTTAGTCATGCCGCTGCATATTTGGAACACCATAATTTTATTCCTACTGAACCTTGTGTCAGCCATTTGAATAATTACAACTAAAATGGTATGTGACCTTTTATATCTGGCTCAACCTTGTGTCAGCCATTTAAATGTAATACTGTAACAAATTCCTACTGAACCTTGTGTCAGCCATTTAAATGTAATACTCTAACGAATTCTATATGTGGCTAAATTGACTACCTAACGTCCATGCTTATATAGCACAAAAAATGAAGATTAATGTCCATGCTTATACAGCCCACCTTTCCCCAAACAAGGATGTACACGATTATTTTGTTTCTGGAAATATTGTTGACAGTGTACACACACAACCTCAAATTCTCAACTGGGAAAAAACAAAGCTAATCATCACTGAACTATTGTGCTTCTTTTGCATCACATCTCCATGAAGAAACTGCCACCGTGGTGGATGGGAAACTCCCATGCTGTGCTACATCTGCATCTGCAGCAGAGGATATGAAGAGAAGGTGAGGTGTAGAGGTGGCATATCCCGGCCAAGATAGAGGGAGGGATGAACCTAGGGCCGCCGGAGACGCGCCGGCGAACCCTTGCCAGAAATCCTAGCCACGGGGGTGGGGTTGCGAGCGGGTGGTAGAGGCCGGGAGCGGAGAATCTGGACGGAGGGGAGGGAGGCGCGGACCATGGTGAGCTTGGGGGCGTGCTGCGGCGCCGGAGCTCGCCGGAAGCGGCCGGCGTGGGTGGTGGCGGCTGCGAGGACTTCGTGGGCGAGAGGAAGAGGAGGCGAGCTTGTGCGTGTGGTTGCGTCTTTTTTTTCATTGCAAATCTGATTGGACGGCGGGTTGAATACGGCACACTACAGGGACTCTTTTGCAAGAATGAAATGTTTTCTCTGGTAGTTACTTAAAAAGGGATTGCGGGTTGAATTCTAAGAAATAGACGATTTTTATGCAAAAATGCCCACGACGTACGACCAGAAGCGATCGCTGGTTTATTAGTAGGTAGAGATTTCTTTTGGATTAGTTAAACAAAGCCTATGGCGGACAATACCGGCAGATAGGGAGAAGAGGCCCTATTCAATATCATACGCAATCCTCGCGGGCCAGATGATGATCAGAATGAAGAACATTATGACGGCTCCGAATATCTAAACAACACCGAGGAGGGTGATATGATATTCGATCGCGACGACCGAATTGATGAAGTCATGAACTATGAACATGACGAAGAAAATGTTGATCTTGATACAACAAAGACCGGCGAGGTATATATATTTATATAAGCAGGCATCTGGTGATCATCACATGTTTTAAATGACTTGAAGATATATTAACGAATCGATCCTTCTTCTTTCAGCCATCCAGATCGAGCAAATCTTCAGGCAACAGGAAACGTTGCCCGAACAAAAAGTTGAAGGAGGGCGTAAAGTACAATATCGAGGCCATCAGACCTAATGGCGAACCATTAGTGCCTAAGAAGATTGCGGACAAGTTCATTCATCAGTGCGGAGTTCTTTTGAAGGACCAACTCCTGATCTCCCTTCAAGAATGGAGAGAGGCAACATAGCCACGTCCAGGAGTTACTTTTGTCGATGACAGACAAAAACTTCTGCTTTGGGAAACGCTCATGGAACATTTCACCCTACCAGATCATTTCACAGATGCAGATGTGGAGAAAGTCAAGGACGCTGCTCTTAGGAAGATGGCGGTTGCATTCAAGAACCACAAGATTCATGAATGGGCCAAGTACGTCAACGGAGGAAGGAAGACTCCAGTATTCGAGGGAACACTAGAGAAGCAAAGTGCTCATTGGGACGATTTCATGAAATTCAAGGATTCAGAATTATCTAAGGAACGATCGAGAATAAATAAGGCCAATGCCGCAAAAAAGGATAAGTTCCATAAGCTGGGGCCAGGTGGCTATGCGATGGGAATGCCTAAGTGGGATAAGTTTGAGAAAGAGATGCTGGATGCAGGTGTCACTTCAGAAACATTGAGCAGGCCCCCCAGGTGCAGGACTTGGTTCTATGCGCATGGGGGGGAGTTGGACCCGAAGACAGGCAAAGTTTCGAAGAAGGCATGTCTGTACGGAGCCTAAGATAAGCTACTTGTTGCAATAGAAGAGGCTCGATCGGGGTTGTTCGAGCCCAACAGAGAGAACGACGAGCTTACGCATGCCCTGGGAAATCCTGAACACCCGGGAAGAACACGAGGCATGGGCGCTATTCTGTGGTATGAGGGGTTTTCGGACTAGAACGCCGACTACAGAACCCGTGCGAGAAAGAAGATTGCGGAGGAGAAGAAGAGGAAGATGGAGGAGGAGCAGAGGAAGCTAGACTATGAACGCTTTCAAGGCCTAGAATCAGCGCACGCGGACTTGGCAGTCAAATTCCAGCGGCAGCAGGAGCAGATCGACTCACTTAGCCAGCAAAGGGGGTCTCAGCAGCTAGCAGATGATCCACCATTGGATAGCATCGTCCCATCCATGCCGAGAAGCAGCGTGAGTTCCGCCCCGGGTGACGCATTGCTGGATAGCTACCCAGTGGATGACATCATGGAGAACACTAACTGCGAGCTACACTTCAAAATGAAGAATATATCCATGAAGGTGGCGGACGCCCTTGCTTTTACAAATCCCCCCGAGGCAACCTTCCATTGCAACCCGATTCCAGAGGGCTATGCTCGTGTGTTGGTTGTGAAGGAAATATGCCCTAGCGGCAATAATAAAGTTATTATTTATTTCCTTATATCATGATAAATGTTTATTATTCATGCTAGAATTGTATTAACCGGAAACATAATACATGTGTGAATACATAGACAAACAGAGTGTCACTAGTATGCCTCTACTTGACTAGCTCGTTAATCAAAGATGGTTATGTTTCCTAACCATGAACAAGGAGTTGTTATTTGATTAACGGGATCACATCATTAAGTGAATGATCTGATTGACATGACCCATTCCGTTAGCTTAGCACTTGATCGTTTAGTATTTTGCTATTGCTTTCTTCATGACTTATACATGTTCCTGTAACTATGAGATTATGCAACTCCCGTTTACCGGAGGAACACTTTGGGTGCTACCAAACGTCACAACGTAACTGGGTGATTATAAAGGAGTACTACAGGTGTCTCCAAAGGTACATGTTGGATTGGCGTATTTCGAGATTAGGTTTTGTCACTCCGATTGTCGGAGAGGTATCTCTGGGCCCTCTCGGTAATGCACATCACTTACGCCTTGCAAGCATTGCGACTAATGAGTTAGTTGCGGGATGATGTATTACAGAACAAGTAAAGAGACTTGCCAGTAACGAGATTGAACTAGGTATGGGATACCGACGATCGAGATCTCGGGCAAGTAACATACCGATGACAAAGGGAACAACGTATGTTGTTATGCGGTCTGAGCGATAAAGGTCTTCGTAGAATATGTAGGAGCCAATATGGGCATCCAGGTCCCGCTATTGGTTATTGACCGGAGACGTGTCTCGGTCATGTCTACATTGTTCTCGAACCCGTAGGGTCCGCACGCTTAAGGTTACGATGACAGTTATATTATGAGTTTATGCATTTTGATGTACCGACGGTTGTTTGGAGTCCCGGATGTGATCACGGACATGACGAGGAGTCTCGAAATGGTCGAGACATAAAGATTGATATATTGGAAGCCTATGTTTGGATATCAGAAGTGTTCCGGGTAAAATCGGGATTTTACCGGAGTACCGGGAGGTTACCAGAACCCCCCGGGGAGCTAGATGGGCCTTAATGGGCCTTAGTGGAAAAGAGAAGAGGCAGCCCATAGTGGGCCGCGCGCCCCTCCCCTCCCTTGGTCCGAATTGGACAAGGAGAGGGGGCCGGCCCCTCTCTCTCTTTTCCCCCCTCCGCGAGTCCTATTCCAACTAGGATTGGGGGGGGGGAATCCTACTCCCAGAGGGAGTAGGACTCTCCTGGCGCGCCCTATGTGGCCGGCCGGCCTCCCCCCTTTAGTCCTTTATATACGGAGGCAGGGGCACCCCAGAGAAACACAAGTTGATCCACGTGATCTTATTCTTAGCCGTGTGCGGCGCCCCAGCCACCATAGACCTCGATAATATTGTAGCGGTGCTTAGGCGAAGCCCTGAGGTAGTAGTACATCAAGATCGTCACCACGCCGTCGTGCTGACGGAACTCTTCCCCGACACTTTGCTGGATCGGAGTCCGGGGATCGTCATCGAGCTGAACGTGTGCCAAAACTCGGAGGTGCCGTAGTTTCGGTGCTTGATCGGTCGGGCCGTGAAGACGTACGACTACATCAACCAAACGCTTCCGTTGTCGATCTACCGGGTACGTAGATCACACTCTCCCCTCGTTGCTATGCATCACCACGATCTTGCGTGTGCGTAGGAAATTTTTTGAAATTACTACGTTACCCAACTGTGGCATCCGAGCTTAGGTTTTATATGTTGATGTTATATGCACGAGTAGAACACAAGTGAGTTGTGGGCGATATAAGTCATACTGCTTACCAGCATATCATACTTTGGTTCGGTGGTATTGTTGGATGAAGCGGCCCAGACCGACATTACGCGTACGCTTACGCGAGACCGGTTCTCCCGACGTGCTTTGCACAGAGGTGGCTTGCGGGTGACAGTTTCTCCAACTTTAGTTGAACCAAGTATGGCTACGCCTGGTCCTTGCAAAGGTTAAAACAGCACCAACTTGACAAACTATCGTTGTGGTTTTGATGCGTAGGTAAGATTAGTTCTTGCTTAGGCCCGTAGCAGCCACGTAAAACTTGCAACAACAAAGTAGAGGACGTCTAACTTGTTTTTGCAGGGCATGTTGTGATGTGATATGGTCAAGACATGATGCTGAATTTTATTGTATGAGATGATCATGTTTTGTAACTGAGTTATCAGCAACTGGCAGGAGCCATATGGTTGTCGCTTTATTGTATGCAATGCAATCGTGATGTAATGCTTTACTTTATCACTAAGCGGTAGCGATAGTCGTGGAATCACAAGCTTGGCGAGACGACAACGATGCTACGATGGGGATCAAGGTGTCGTGCCGGTGACGATGGTGATCACGACGGTGCTTTGGAGATGGAGATCACAAGCACAAGATGATGATGGCCATATCATATCACTTATATTGATTACATGTGATGTTTATCTTTTATGCATCTTATCTTGCTTTGATTGACGGTAGCATTATAAGATGATCTCTCACTAATTATCAAGAAGTGTTCTCCCTGAGTATGCACCGTTGCGAAAGTTCTTCGTGCTGAGACACCACGTGATGATCGGGTGTGATAGGCTCTACGTTCAAATACAACGGGTGCAAAACAGTTGCACACGCGGAATACTCAGGTTATACTTGACGAGCCAAGCATATACAGATATGTCCTCGGAACACGGTGACCGAAAGGTCGAGCGTGAATCATATAGTAGATATGATCAACATAGTGATGTTCACCAATGAAACTACTCCATCTCACGTGATGATCGGACATGGTTTAGTTGATTTGGATCATGTAATCACTTAGAGGATTAGAGGGATGTCTATCTAAGTGGGAGTTCTTTAAGTAAATTAACTGAACTTAAATTTATCATGAAACTTAGTACCTGATAAGTATCTTGCTTGTTTATGCTTGATTGTAGATAGATGGCTCGTGCTGTTGTTCCGTTGAATTTTAATGCGTTCCTTGAGAAAGCAAAGTTGAAAGATGATGGTAGCAATTACACGGACTGGGTCCGTAACTTGAGGATTATTCTCATTGCTGCATAGAAGAATTACGTCCTGGAAGCACCGCTGGGTGCCAGGCCTGCTGCTGGAGCAACGCCGGATGTTATGAACGTCCGGTAGAGCAAAGCTGATGACTACTCAATAGTTCAGTGTGCCATGCTTTACAGCTTAGAATCGGGACTTCAACGCCGTTTTGAACGTCATGGAGCATATGAGATGTTCCAGGAGTTGAAGTTAATATATCAAGCAAATGCCCGGATTGAGAGATATGAAGTCTCCAATAAGTTCTATAGCTGTAAGATGGAGGAGAACAGTTCTGTTAGAGCATATACTCAAAATGTCTGGGTACAATAATCACTTGATTCAATTGGGAGTTAATCTTCTAGATGATTGCGTCATTGACAGAATTCTCCAATCACTGCGACCAAGCTACAAGAGCTTCGTGATGAACTATAATATGCAAGGGATGAATAAGACTATTCCCGAGCTCTTCGCACTGCTGAAAGCTGCGGAGGTAGAAATCAAGAAGGAGCATCAAGTGTTGATGGTCAACAAGACCACTAGTTTGAAGAAAAAGGGCAAAGGGAAGAAGAAGGGAAACTTCAAAAAGAACAGCAAGCAAGTTGCTACTCAAGAGAAGAAACCCAAACCTGGACCTAAGCTTGAAACTGAGTGCTTCTACTACAAGCAGACTGGTCACTGGAAGCGGAACTGCCCCAAGTATTTGTCGGATAAGAAGGATGGCAAGGTGAACAAAGGTATATGTGATATACATGTTATTGATGTGTACCTTACTAATGCTCGCAGTAGCACCTGGGTATTTGATACTGGTTCTATTGCTAATATTTGCAACTCGAAACAGGGACTACGGATTAAGTGAAGATTGGCTAAGGACGAGGTGACGATGCGCGTGGGAAACGGTTCCAAAGTCGATGTGATCGCAGTCAGCACGCTACCTCTACATCTACCTTCGGGATTAATATTAGACCTAAATAATTGTTATTTGGTGCCAGCGTTAAGCTTGAACATTATATCTGGATCTTGTTTGATGTGAGACGGTTATTCATTTAAATCTGAGAATAATGGTTGTTCTATTTATATGAGTAATATCTTTTATGGTCATGCACCCTTGAAGAGTGGTCTATTCTTATTGAATCTCAATAGTAGTAACACACATATTCATAATGTTGAAGCCAAAAGATGCAGAGTTGATAATGATAGTGCACCATATTTGTGGCACTGCCGTTTAGGTCATATCGGTGTAAAGCGCATGAAGAAACTCCATACTGATGGACTTTTGGAACCACTTGATTATGAATCACTTGGTACTTGCGAACCGTGCCTCATGGGCAAGATGACAAAAACACCGTTCTCCGGTGCTATGGAGAGAGCAACAGATTTGTTGGAAATCATACAAACAGATGTATGTGGTCCGATGAATATTGAGGCTCGTGGCGGATATCATTATTTTCTCACCTTCACAGATGACTTAAGCAGATATGGGTATATCTACTTAATGAAACATAAGTCTGAAACGTTTGAAACGTTCAAAGAATTTCAGAGTGAAGTTGAAAATCATCGTAACAAGAAAATAAAGTTTCTACGATCTGATCGTGGAGGAGAATATTTGAGTTACGAGTTTGGTGTACATTTGAAAAATTGTGGAATAGTTTCGCAACTCACGCCACCCGGAACACCACAGCGTAATGGTGTCTCCGAACATCGTAATCGTACTTTACTAGATATGGTGCGATCTATGATGTCTCTTACTGATTTACCGCTATTGTTTTGGGGATACACTCTAGAGATGGCCGCATTCACGTTAAATAGGGCACCATCAAAATCCGTTGAGACGACGCCTTATGAACTGTGGTTTGGCAAGAAACTAAAGTTGTCATTTCTGAAAGTTTGGAGCTGCGATGCTTATGTGAAAAAGCTTCAACCTGATAAGCTCGAACCCAAATCGGAGAAATGTGTCTTCATAGGATATCCAAAGGAGACTATTGGATACACCTTCTATCACAGATCCGAAGGCAAGAATTTTGTTGCTAAATTTGGAAACTTTCTAGAGAAGGAGTTTCTCTCGAAAGAAGTGAGTGGGAGGAAAGTAGAACTTGACGAGGTAACTGTACCTGCTCCCTTATTGGAAAGTAGTACATCACAGAAAACTGTTTCTGTGACACCTACACCAGTTAGTGAGGAAGCTAATGATGATGATCATGAAACTTCAGAACAAGATACTACTGAACCTCGTAGATCAACCAGAGTAAGATCCGCGCCAGAGTGGTACGGTAATCCCGTTCTGGAAGTCATGATACTAGATCATGATGAACCTACGAACTATGAAGAAGCGATGGTGAGCCCAGATTCCGCAAAGTGGCTTGAAGCCATGAAATCTGAGATGGGATCCATGTATGAGAACAAAGTATGGACTTTGGTTGACTTTCCCGATGATCGGCAAGCAATTGAGAATAAATGGATCTTCAAGAAGAAGACTGACGTTGACGGTAATATTACTGTCTACAAAGCTCGACTTGTCGCAAAAGGTTTTTGACAAGTTCAAGGGATTGACTACGATGAGACCTTCTCACCCGTAGCGATGCTTAAGTTTGTCCGAAGCATGTTAGCAATTGCCGCATTTTATGATTATGAAATTTGGCAGATGGATGTCAAAACTGCATTCCTGAATGGATTTCTGGAAGAAGAGTTGTATATGATGCAACCAGAAGGTTTTTTCGATCCAAAGGGAGCTAACAAAGTGTGCAAGCTCCAGCGATCCATTTATGAACTGGTGCAAGCCTCTCGGAGTTGGAATAAACGTTTTGATAGTGTGATCAAAGCATTTGGTTTTATACAGACTTTTGGAGAAGCCTGTATTTACAAGAAAGTGAGTGGGAGCTCTATGGCATTTCTGATATTATATGTAGATGACATATTACTAATTGGGAATGATATAGAATTTCTGGATAGCATAAAGGGATACTTGAATAAGAGTTTTTCAATGAAAGACCTCGGTGAAGCTACTTACATATTAGGCATTAAGATCTATAGAGATAGATCAAGACGCTTAATTGGACTTTCACAAAGCACATACCTTGACAAAGTTTTGAAGAAGTTCAAAATGGATCAAGCAAAGAAAGGGTTCTTGCCTGTGTTACAAGGTGTGAAGTTGAGTAAGACTCAATACCCGACCACTGCAGAAAATAGAGAGAATATGAAAGATGTTCCATATGCTTCAGCCATAGGCTCTATCATGTATGCAATGCTGTGTACCAAACCTGATGTGTGCCTTGCTATAAGCCTAGCAGGGAGGTACCAAAGTAATCCAGGAGTGGATCACTGGACAGCGGTCAAGAACATCCTGAAGTACCTGAAAAGGACTAAGGATATGTTTCTCTTATATGGAGGTGACAAAGAGCTCATCGTAAACGGTTACGTTGATGCAAGCTCTGACACTGATCCGGACAATTCTAAATCGCAAACCGGATACGTGTTTACATTAAACGGTGGAGCTGTCAGTTGGTGCAGTTCTAAACAAAGCGTTGTAGCGGGATCTACATGTGAAGCGGAGTACATAGCTGTTTCGGAAGCAGCAAATGAAGGAGTCTGGATGAAGGAGTTCATATCCGATCTAGGTGTCATACCTAGTGCATCGGGTCCAATGAAAATCTTTTGTGATAATACTGGTGCAATTGCCTTAGCAAAGGAATCTAGATTTCACAAGAGAACCAAGCACATCAAGAGATGCTTCAATTCCATCCGGGATCTAGACCAGGTGGGAGACATAGAGATTTGCAAGATACATACGGATCTGAATGTTGCAGACCCGTTGACTAAGCCTCTTCCACGAGCAAAACATGATCAGCACCAAGGCTCCATGGGTGTGAGAGTCATAACTGTGTAATCTAGATTATTGACTCTAGTGCAAGTGGGAGACTGAAGGAAATATGCCCTAGTAGCAATAATAAAGTTATTATTTATTTCCTTATATCATGATAAATGTTTATTATTCATGCTAGAATTGTATTAACCGGAAACATAATACATGTGTGAATACATAGACAAACAAAGTGTCACTAGTATGCCTCTACTTGACTAGCTCGTTAATCAAAGATGGTTATGTTTCCTAACCATGAACAAGGAGTTGTTAATTGATTAACGGGATCACATCATTAAGTGAATGATCTGATTGACATGAGCCATTCCGTTAGCTTAGCACTTGATCGTTTAGTATTTTGCTATTGCTTTCTTCATGACTTATACATGTTCCTGTAACTATGAGATTATGCAACTCCCGTTTACCAGAGGAACACTTTGGGTGCTACCAAACGTCACAACGTAACTGGGTGATTATAAAGGAGTACTACAGGTGTCTCCAAAGGTACATGTTGGGTTGGCGTATTTCGAGGTTAGGTTTTGTCACTCCGATTGTCGGAGAGGTATCTCTGGGCCCTCTCGGTAATGCACATCACTTAAGCCTTGCAAGCATTGCGACTAATGAGTTAGTTGCGGGATGATGTATTACAGAACGAGTAAAGAGACTTGCCAGTAACGAGATTGAACTAGGTATGGGATACCGATGATCGAAATCTCGGGCAAGTAACATACCGATGACAAAGGGAACAACGTATGTTGTTATGCGGTCTGACCGATAAAGATCTTCGTAGAATATGTAGGAGCCAATATGGGCATCCAGGTCCCGCTATTGGTTATTGACCGGAGACGTGTCTCGGTCATGTCTACATTGTTCACGAACCCGTAGGGTCCGCACACTTAAGGTTACGATGACAGTTATATTATGAGTTTATGCATTTTGATGTACCGAAGGTTGTTCGGAGTCCCGGATGTGATCACGGACATGACGAGGAGTCTCGAAATGGTCGAGACATAAAGATTGATATATTGGAAGCCTATGTTTGGATATCGGAAGTGTTCCAGGTAAAATCGGGATTTTACCGGAGTACCGGGAGGTTACCGGAACCCCCGAGGAGCTAGATGGTCCTTAATGGGCCTTAGTGGAAAAGAGAGGAGGCAGCCCATAGTGGGCCGCGCGCCCCTCCCCTCCCTTGGTCCGAATTGGACAAGGAGAGGGGGCCGGCCCCTCTCTCTCTTTTCCCTCCTCCGCGAGTCCTATTCCAACTAGGATTGGGGGGGGGAACCTACTCCCAGAGGGAGTAGGACTCTCCTAGCACGCCCTATGTGGCCGGCCGGCCTCCCCCCTTTAGTCCTTTATATACGGAGGCAGGGGCACCCCAGAGAAACACAAGTTGATCCACGTGATCTTATTCTTAGCCGTGTGCGGCGCCCCAGCCACCATAGACCTCGATAATATTGTAGCGGTGCTTAGGCGAAGCCCTGCGGCAGTAGTACATCAAGATCGTCACCACGCCGTCGTGCTGACGGAACTCTTCCCCGGCACTTTGCTGGATCGGAGTTCGGGGATCGTCATCGAGCTGAACGTGTGCTAAAACTCAGAGGTGTCGTAGTTTCGGTGCTTGATCGGTCGGGCCGTGAAGACGTACGACTACATCAACCAAACGCTTCCGTTGTCGATCTACCGTGTACGTAGATCACACACTCCCCTTGTTGCTATGCATCACCATGATCTTGCGTGTGTGTAGGAAATTTTTTGAAATTACTACGTTCGCCAACAGGTTGATGAGGTGGTGGACCAATATTCGGGGCTAGAGCTTGACATTCCTGGAGGTGACGATGAGCACACACTAGGAGAGGCCAACCATCGTATCATCCTATGGAGAAAGGATTGCATCATCTTTCGAAGGCCACCGACACCGTGTTATCCGACTCCTTGTCCCAGTCCGCCACCGAGTCAGCAGACTCCCGCTCCTCCAAGTCCACCAACGCGTCAGGCCACTCCCCCTCCAACTCCGGCACAGCTTCAGGCCAATCCTCCTCCTCCAACTCAGCCACGTCAGTCGTCTTCGCCGCCTCAGCAATCACGGAAGAGAGCCGCCTCAACTATGGTGCGTAGCGGTACAAGTCGAGGTAGTACTGGAGGTACAGGCAGAGGCAAGCGATTTCAATATGGTCCAAGCCTCGCGCCTCTTCCGCAGAGGCCTTACGACAAGTCTGAGGAGGAAAACGTAGCCATATCGAAGGCCGAGGTGGAAGCCCATTTTGCACCAAAACCGCCACCGCTGCCAAGGGAGAAAGTGCCTGTGGAAAAGATTGACCACTTCATTCGTATGGCTAGAGCACCAGCTCCCAAGCCTATTGACACAGACTATGAGCACCACATCAAGAAGTTAAATTGAGAGTCCCTCATGGTGAATGTCAACAAGGATCATTACTACCATGAGAAAGCTGTGACCGTTGAGTATTCAGAACTATTTCAGCTATACAATCAAGACGCACTCGACAAATCTATCGTAAGTTGCTATTGTCTGTAAGTGATTTCATTCTTTAATTTAAGTCTTAAGCTAGCTGTAGTGATCATTTTGATCAATCATTACCTGTAATTATCCTCACTATATTCTTTTCTATGGTGTAATGCAGGATGAAGATTTATGAAATGAAAAATGTGGACGCTATGGCATTGGGTTCGCTGACCCAAATACCATTAATGAATACACATGGAAAATAGATCCATATCACGAAAAAAGTGTAGAGGAAAGCATGCTACAGTTCTTCAAGGAACACAAATACAATGAAGATATACTACTTCCTTACAACTTCCACTGAGTCACACTGTCTTGTACTACAAATTCTGTTTTTCCCTACTAGCTAGCTACATGTTTTTGCTTACATATGCCCGCTTAATTAAGACATGCAAACATGTGTGCATGCAGATTTCACTGGATCTTGTTAATCATTAAAGTTGATGAAGGAACAGTTGAAGTACTAGACTCACTACTTAAGAAAGCAAGTCACTACACCATCGTGAAGGGGATAGTCAACAGGTAATTTCAATCATTATTAACTATATCTTGGCCTATTTAATTAGTTCGTCATTTCCTGATAACAACTATTTAATAACCCATTTATTCATTTTCTTTGTCGGCGGGCAGGGCTTGGGCAAAGTTCAACAGGGCCACTCCAGGCCCATGGAAACAAAATCTGAAATGGTATCGACCCAAGGTAAGTAATTAAGTAGTACTAGCTAGCTGCCATCTCTTTAATTATCATGCTTGATTAATTATTATCTGATCAAATTCCATTCTCGTAAAGGCCCTGAAGCAGGCGTCGGGGAATGATCTATGTGCATACTACGTTTGCGAGAACATTCGCATGATGGCGTCCGAAAGGAGCAAATCTCAAAGACAGGAGTGGGTACGATATCGATTGTCAGAACACTATTCACAATTTTACACCATTATGGATATCTAGTCACACAACTAATACACATGCATATTGATCTCCTTCTTAACAGTTCAATGAGGTGCGGGACAAACTCCTAGCACAGGACCGCATAGAAGCAATTCAAGAGGGAAATAGCGGGATTTTTGCTCGACCAGGTCATAGATCCCAAAGGAGAATACTATTACCCGCTACCGCCCCCATGAATCACTACCAATTGTTATCGTGCTCCAAAGGCACCAATTAGAAGAAATTGTATATATATATACATGTGTGTATATATGTGTGAATTAATTAATGGTGGTTGTGAGACATTCGATGATATATATATATATATATATATATATATATATATATATATATATATATATGATCGGTTCTACTAGAAATTCTATTTATATATATGCATAACGTGTACAATATGTACTATCGTAAAATACCAGCAAACGAAAAATAATTAAATCGAAAACACAAAATTAAATGAAAAAAAAATCATAAACCCCCCCAACCTTTTAATACCCGTTGGTGACACCAACTGGTACTAAAGGGCTCCCTACCCCCGAAGCTGACTCGTGCCACGTGGTTGCCTTTTAGCACCGGTTCGTGTTGAACCGGTACTAAAGGGGGGACCTTTAGTGCCTACACTTTAGCACCGGTTACCAAACCGGCACTAAAGGGCCTTACAAACCGGTGCTATTGCCCGGTACTGTACTAGTGTTGGTAGTTACAGGTTGTAAAAGATTCATAAGAGCTTCCCAATCAATTGTTTCATTCATCGTGAGCGATCCAAGAAAACCCACGTTGAAACTACCGGATACAAACACATCACTAACCAGAATGTGGGGATCTGCCCTGATGACAAACAGAGAGGGAAAGGATGCGTAAAGATTGTGCAAAAAAAGAAAGGATGCGTATAGAGGTTTGTCTAGAATCCATTTGGCCAACAAGAATTTGGTGTCAAGACGGTTCCCCTTTGGTGTTACAAGCAAAGAAATAAGAGCTGCGGAAATATTTGGCTTTAAGTAACCGCGCCCAAAGGCAGTCGTCGTCCAGTGAGATTTTCCAAATCCATTTGGTAATAAGTGCGAGGTTCATCTTTCTAGAATTCAGAATCCCAAGGCCTCCTTTATTTTATGCATGCCTATCTGACCATATGGTATATGCAAGTAAATAGCATAAAACTACTACTTTACAGGCTATGGTTTCAAAAAAATTCCAGTAGGTAGTCGACTGTTTAAAAAACCCCAAAATCTTTGTTGTTGAAAAATTAAGCAAGTTTATGACAGGTCGGGCCCGCACCTAAATGATCCGTCTATTTGACCGTTAACTGACATGTGGGCCCCACATGTCAGTGTCTTGAAACTTTTCAAAAATGCCATCGGGTCCCTGCAAACTTTTCAAAAACACAATCGGGTCCCTGCAAACTTTTGAAAAAAGCAATCAGGACCTCCCGTGGTCATGCGCCAGCAGCGGCCGTGAGGGTCGCCGGCCAGTAGCCATGGTGCCGCTGTGGAGCTCTCTTTCGTCACGACCAGCAGCCATGGCGCCGCCGTGGAGCTCCCTTCCTTCGCAGGCGCCGTCGTGGAGCTCCCTTTCGTTGGGACCATCCATGTCGGCAGGGCAGCGCCTTTGGCCGGTGGCGTCATGGCTCCGTGGAGGGCGGCACATGAGACGCCATGGCTACAGGCCGAGGCTGGCGGCGTGTTAGGGGAGAAGATACCACGATGAGGAGAAGAGGTTCCAGGGGGAGGGGGCAATAGTGGAGGCGGAGGAGCGGCCGGTCGACACCGACGAGGTGGAAGGAGGGGCGACCGACGCTGGGGAAGGAGGCGACCGGCGTTGAGGGAAGGAGCGGCGGTCGGCGCTCCATCGACCTCCTGGGGAAGAAGAGAGGCAGGAGGAGTAAAGAGAACGAGGAAGAGAGCTGACATGTGGACCCCACATGTCACTTAACGGTCAAACAGACGGTCAAACAATCAGTTTTCTTACATGCGGGTCCCAATTGTCATAATCACGATCAATTGTAAAGCACTAGATGTTTTGAGTTTTTTTAAACAACCGACCACCCATTTGGTAGTTATCTTAGAAAAATTAAAAACTGATAGTTTTTTAAAACCCTAGCATGTAGAGTAATAGTTTTATGCTATTTATTCAATATTTGCATTTTTGGGATCGACTTCCTAGAAAAATCTAGCCCGCACTTTCCCAAATTCAGACTGTACCCCTTCTAAACAAGCCCATGACAAAGGTAGGAATCGTAGAGACACGCGTTAGTCAGCGTAGGACGAGGCGCAGAAGACATGAGCTTCACTTGCCACAGATCACATATTTCAACAGTCTTCTCCCCGGTAGGATCCCACTCCGACTCCGCAGTGATTTTGTTAGCGCATGGTTGCCCAAGGTAGCTAATGGGAAAAGAACCCTTAGAACACTTTAGGAGATCCGCTATCCATTGACCCGCTTCCTTGTCCTTCCAATGGAAATCGCTCCACTTTTTGAGTAGTTGGTTTTTAACCCTAACATCGCCACAAAGCAGATGAGCAGAATCTTGACCGTGGCTATGCTTAGAGAATCCGATTGAAAGAAAACCACCAAGTCGTCAGCGTATTTGAGATAGTCACATCTCCAGGGATAGGATGAGGGACGACCTCTTTAAGGTGGCTGGCAGCCCTAACCTTGTCTAAGATGGCAGAAAACGAGTATGCCACCATGTCGAAGAAGGGGAGATGGGATCACCTTGGCGCAGACGACATTTGTTTTGGAAGAAGGAACCCACCTCTCCGTTAATACATAGTATACTACAAGTAGTATGCTCGTACCTTCACAAGAGAGGAGCAGCCTCAGAAACAGAAACTTGGACTGAAACCTCTGAAATACTCTGATCTACTTCTTCTATGCTGCTACTGCACCTGAAATTATAGCAGAAATGGAGATAATACTACAAGAGTATGCGGTTCCTCCTCTCTAAGTAAGGGGTGAACAATCCGTTGCCTCTTGTCTTCATACTCTCCACATGGCCCATTGCTTCACGCTGTTTTCTTGCCTCTTTACCGAATCATGAAACACAGGCAATATGCTAATTTCTTTTGCTTTTCCTAAAGATGATTTTCCACCTTGCAGGTTTTCATGGGATTCGGCGGCTTAGCGCAGAGCAAGATATTGACATTAGGATTTGCATTTTTTTGACAGAATCTGGGAGTCTGACAATGTACACGGTGGTTTTTCTGCCTTGCCAGGTACGGTTTCAACGCGTACAGCCACAAGGCACATCGGCCGTATTACCCAGGCTTCAGTTAAGAGCGGATAATGCGAAGCGTCTAAACCAATAATAGACAAGCCTATATGTTCATGGCCATTACATTTCTAGCACAGCAAATGCCCCCGTACTGGCACCTGCCAACAAAATCCTACGTTAAGCGCAAGCTTATATGATGGACCAAACACGCATACACCTGGCACTTTTTTTTTCATCAAAGCTTACTATTATATTTCACTTTCAGATATTAATACAAATATACAATTCCTCTGTGGTCAGCAGATCCAAAGCTTTACTGAATCATTAGCTACGGCAAAACCAAATAAAGAATTTCACAAAGGAAGTGCTTTGCAAAATACCAAATGCATAAATTCAACTAGAGATCACATCAGTAACTAAATATCAAATGCATAAAGTCAACTAGAGATCACACCAGTAACAAGTCCCACTGAACCTTTTAGTACACTAGCAGGTTGACAATATGCACTAAGATTTCGGATAACAATAATAACTGATTGTTATGGATAACAGGGCCTATCACAGTACAGTTTAACCCCATCAAACTAAGACATGTCCCAAATAACAGCCAGTGCTGGGCAAACAAGAACAAGGGTAACAACTTTCTTTGAAAATGAAATGATGCTTAATCTGTAGGTTGACCAAGCGTTGCTCTGATGTCTGAACTGTAAATCAAGCAAGCAGAAGTATAAGCACCAGCAATGTGGGCGGCCATGATTGAAGCAGATTCAGAGGTACACAGACAATTTTTTCAGACGAAAGAAGAGCCAGTTTTTGGGAGGAAACACAGGGGTGGTTTGAAGGTAAAGCTACTACCCCTCAGCATCTGCTAATGGCTCTGAGAACAGAGGAACATAGGGTAGAAATTTGTGCACACTGTTTTTCTCAAGATTAATGATACAGCCAACTTTCTGATGCCACATGTGACATGTCATATGATATCAAGGTATCACCTCCACAATGAGCCAGGAAAATTGTGTCGCAATCTGGATGAATCTCAACCACCCTGTACTTCTCCCCAGTCATGCTCATAAGCATATCGATGCTGGCAGTATGCTTCAGGACCCATTGTTAACTGTCCCAATCCTTGAGGCACCAGAGTGCTATCTCAGAAACTAGGATTTCATTGTTATTATTGACAGAAGCTATAGCATAGTGTAAGCACCCCTGCGACAATCCAATAGTACCAAATTTTGAACCGTACGGCACACGGATAGTCTTCCACACTTTCCCCTCCATGTCCACCCCCACCAGCACATACTCACCGTTGATGTCCACCACGTTACCCATGATGTACAACATACCACCAACAAAGACACATTTACTCCTGAACAGGGTAGCTTTCTAAACTATCCCACTGTCTCTATGAATCCAGGCTCCTGTGCGAGACGAGTAGATGTTCACTCCTGCGATCAAATTTTTCGGAAAGGTCCGCTCGAAACAAAGAACATGGAAATGGGACGAGACTGCTGGATCGAAAGCTAGGCCTGCGGTATGGTTAAGTCTGTTCATTGGCTCCGGCTTTTGAGGTTGAAGTGGCACCTCCACCCACCTCCCGGTGGCGGGATTGCACACAACAAAATGGTAATCATGCCTGTTGCTGTTGTAATGGCGGTAGAAAAGGAGGCCATTGCAAGCATCCACCTAGGTGATGCCCTCATCCTTGTTAGGATACAGGTAAGGGAGGCAAGGGTCAAAGGAGGCTGTGCCGCCGGAGAAACCGGTGCAGTGGTGGCGATACCCGTTCCTGCAGAAGGACGTGTAGAGGAAGCCAGCAAGGGTCTGGGGCAGCTTCTTGTGGTTGGCGGGGTCGGCGATGAGGTCGTGCCAGAGCACTGAGACGCACTTGAAATGGTGGACGGATCTGGCTGGGAGGCGGGAGAGGATCTCCAGGATGAGGTCGACATTGAGCAGGCTGGTCGCCCCTGCCGCCGTCGCCTGCGGATGGTCGTCCAACCTCGGCTTGGTGTTCCTCTCGAAGATCTCCGCCTCCTCCATGGAGCTTGGCTTGGCGTTCCACTCCAAGATCTCCCCTTTCTCCGCCTCCTCCATGGAGGAGGAAGGGCTAGGCACGGGACACGGTCAAACCAGATCTGCAAATGGAGAGAGAAAATTGTGGATCTGGCTGAGAAAAATTAACCCGGTGGTGGTGGTGGTCCTGTGGGGAGTCGGAAAGGTACCTTGGTTTGGCTAATGATAGCGACGGGTGCCGGTGGTGAACGGGGATGCGACCGGCGGCACTTCACTTCTCAGAGGACACTGGGGAACAACAGCACGGACGCTGAACATAGAAAAAGGAAATTGGCATGCTTGGATTGGATAGTCGTAGATACAAACATAAAAATGACCTGTATGTAAAGAATTCATAATTTTCATAATTTACCCTTTTCTAAACATGACTAGAAAGAAACGTGCGCCTTTTTGTGCCGTTTTTAATCAATGAAGAGCAACATATATAGAAGTACTCCAACCATTTATCAAAAGAAAATAATTTCAATGCCACCACAAACTAAGAGAAAAAACCTAGTCCATCGCCACCTTCTCACTTGCCTCCACCAACTATAGCTCCTGTCTTTGGGAGTCCCTATCCATGTCTTATTTTCCAAATAATGTCTTCTGTTCTCATGTAACTCCTTTTCACTTAGAGAACTTCCAAAGAGAGCAGTGATCAAAAGTTTATTTCACCCAAACAAAAGCATATCAGAATATTGCATACAACAATGTGTTAGCTACATACATATGGTACTCAGGCCAACTCCAGCGCGTGATCCTAAATGGTCCGGCCGCGTAACAGGGACAAAACACGGCCCCCAAATTTGAGCCGCGTTTGCGTCAAAAAGGACAGTGCGCGGACGGGCGGGATGCGCGCCCTTGTCCTCTCCTGGCCCAACCATGGGGGACACAAACACACCCACTTTCCCCCTCATTCCCAAAAACCTCCCACGCTCCCCCTCCACTCCCTCCTCCATGGTCGGTGCCCCGAAGAAGCCCGTGTTGGGGAACGTAGTAATTTCAAAAAAATTCCTACGCACACACAAGATAAAGGTGATGCATAGCAATGATAGGAGAGAGTGTCGTCCACGTACCCTCGTAGACCGTTAAGAGGAAGCGTTATGATAACGCGGTTGATGTAGTCGTATGTCTTCACGATCGACCGATCCTCAGTACCGAAAGTACAACACCTCCGCGTTCAGCACACGTTCAGCTCGGTGACGTCCCGCGAACTCATGATCCAGTAGAGCTCGGGGAAGTGTTTCGTCAGCACGACGGCGTGGTGACCATGTTGATGAAGCTACCGCAGCAGGGCTTCGCCTAAACACCGCTACAGTATGACCGAGGTGGATTAGGGTGGAGGGGGGCACCGCACACGGCTGGGAGAGATCTTTGTGATCAACTTGTGTGTCTAGAGGTGCCCCCCTGCCCCTGTATATAAAGGAGCAAGAGGAAGGCCGTCCGGCCCTTGTTGGCACGCCTAGGAGGAGGAATCCTCCTCCTAGTAGGAGTAGGATTCCTCCCTTTCCTACTCCTACTAGGAGGGGGAAAGGCAGGGAGAGAAAGAGAAGGAAAGGGGGGTGCCGTCCCCCTTCTCCTAGACCAATTCGGACAGGGGGAAGGGGGCGCGCTGCCTGCCCTAGGTCGGCCCCTCTCTTTTCCCTTATGGCCCAACAAGGCCCATTAGCCCCCGGGAGGTTCCGGTAACCCCTCCGGTACTCCGGTAAAATCCCGATTTCACCCGGAACTATTCCGATGTCCAAATATAGGCTTTCAATATATCAATCTTTATGTCTCGACCATTTCGAGACTCCTCGTCATGTCCGTGATCACATCCGGGACTCCGAAATACCTTCGGTACATCAAAGCGTATAAACTCATAAAACCGATCATCACAGAACTTTAAGCGTGCGGACCCTACGGGTTCGAGAACTATGTAGACATGACCGAGACATGTCTCCGGTCAATAACCAATAGCGGAACCTGGATTCTCATATTGGTTCCTACATATTCTACGAAGATCTTTATCGGTCAAACCGCACAACACTATACGTTGTTTTCTTTGTCATCGGTATGTTACTTGCCCGAGATTCGATCATCGGTATCCAATACATAGTTCAATCTCGTTACTGGCAAGTCTCTTTACTCGTTCCGTAATACATCATCCCGTAACTAACTCATTAGTTATCATGCTTGCAAGGCTTATATTGATGTGTATTACCGAGAGGGCCCAGAGATACCTCTCCGACAATCGGAGTGACAAATCCTAATCTTGATCTATGCCAACTCAACAAGTACCATCGGAGACAACTGTAGAGCACCTTTATAATCACCCAGTTACGTTGTGATGTTTGGTAGCACACAAAGTGTTCCTCCGGCATTCGGGAGTTGCATAATCTCGTAGTCATAAGAACATGAATAACTCATGAAGAAAGCAATAGTAGTAAACAAACGATCAAGTGCTAAGCTAACATAATGGGTCAAGTCAATCACATCATTCTCCTAATTATGTGATCCCATTGATCAAATAACAACTCATGTCTATGGTTAGGAAACTTAACCATCTTTGATCAATGAGCTAGTCAAGTAGAGGCATACTAGTGACACTATGTTTGTCTATGTATTCACACATGTATTATGTTTCCGGTTAATAAAATTCTAGCATGAATAATAAACATTTTTCATGAAATAAGGAAATAAATAATAACTTTACTATTGCCTCTAGGTCATATTTCCTTCGGTCTCCCACTTGCACTAGAGTCAATAATCTAGATTACATAGTAATGATTTTAACACCCCTGGAGTCTTGGTGTTGATCTTTTTTTGCTCGTGGAAGAGGCTTAGTCAACGGGTCTGCAACATTTAGATCCATATGTATCTTGTAAATCTCTATGTCTCCTACCTGGATTTGACCCCGGATGGAGTTGAAGCGTCTCTTGATGTGCTTGGTTCTTTTGTGAAATCTGGATTCTTTTGACAAGGCAATTGCACCAGTATTGTCACAAAAGATTTTCATTGGACCCGATGCACTAGGTATGACACCTAGATCGGATATGAACTCCTTCATCCAGACTCCTTCATTCGCTGCTTCTGAAGCAGCAATGTACTACGCTTCACATGTAGATCCCGCCACGACGCTCTGTTTAGAACTGCTCCAACTGACAGCTGCACCGTTTAATATAAACACGTATCTGGTTTGCGATTTAGAATCGTCAGGATCAGTGTCAAAGCTTGCATCAACGCAACCATTTACGATGAGCTCTTTGTCACCTCCATAAACAAGAAACATATGCTTGGTCCTTTTCAGGTACTTCAGGATGTTCTTGACCGCTGTCCAGTGATCCACTCCTGGATTACTTTGGCACCTCCTGATGTCTACTACACAACCTTCTTCTTGTAGATGTTGTCGGGCCTCCAAGTGCAGAGGTTTGTAGGACAATAGAAAATTTCCCTCAAGTGGATGACCTAAGGTTTATCGATCCGTAGGAGGCGTAGGATGAAGATGGTCTCTCTCAAGCAACCCTGCAACCAAATAACAAAGAGTCTCTTGTGTCCCCAACACACCCAATACAATGGTAAATTGTATAGGTGCACTTGTTCGGCGAAGAGATGGTGATACAAGTGGTATATGGATGGTAGATAATAGTTTTTGTAATATGAAAATATAAAAAAATAGCAAGGTAACGAATGATAAAAGTGAGCGTAAACGGTATTGCAATGTGTTGAAACAAGGCCTAGGGTTCATACTTTCACTAGTGCAAGTCCTCTCAACAATAATAACATAATTGAATCATATAACTATCCCTCAACATGCAACAAAGAGTCACTCCAAAGTCACTAATAGCGGAGAACAAACGAAAAGATTATGGTAGGGTACGAAACCACCTCAAAGTTATTCTTTCCAATCAATCCGTTGGGCTATTCCTATAAGTGTCACAAATAGCCCTAGTGTTCATACTAGAATAACACCTTAAGACACAAATCAACCAAAACACTTATGTGACCTAGATACTCCAATGTCACCTCAAGTATCCGTGGGTATGATTATACGATATGCATCACACTATCTCAGATTTATCTATTCAACCAACACATAGAACCTCAAAGAGTGCCCCAAAGTTTCTACCGGAGAATCACGACGAAAACGTGTGCCAACCCTATGCATAGGTTCATGGGCGGAACCTGCAAGTTGATCACCAAAACATACATCAAGTGAATCACGTGATATCCCATTGTCACCACAGATACGCACGACAAGACATACATCAAGTGTTCTCAAATCATTAAAGACTCAATCCGATAAGATTACTTCAAGGGGAAAACTCAATCCATTACAAGAGAGTAGAGGGGGAGAAGAAACATAAGATCCAACTATAATTGCAAAGCTCGCGATACATCAAGATCGTGCCAAATCAAGAACACGAGAGATAGAGAGAGAGAGAGATCAAACACATAGCTACTGGTACATACCCTCAGCCCCGAGGGAGAACTACTCCCTCCTCGTCATGGAGAGCGCCGGGATGATGAAGATGGCCACCAGAGAGGGATTCCCCCTCCGGCAGGGTGCAGGAACGGGTCTAGATTGGTTTTCGGTGGCTACGAACGCTTCTGGCGGCGGAAATCCTGATCTATTGTGCTCCCCGATAGTTTTAGGGTATATGGATATATATCGGCGGAAGAAATACATCAGGGGAGCCACGAGGGGCCCACGAGGGTGGAGGGCGCGCCCCCTGCCTCGTGGCTTCCTCGTTGATCCCCCGACATGCACTCCGAGTCTCCAATATTTCTTTCTTTCAAAAATAACTTTTCCGAAGGTTTCATTCCGTTTGGACTCCGTTTGATATTCCTTTTCTTCGAAACGCTAAAACAAGGAAAAACAGAAACTGGCACTGGGCTCTAGGTTAATAGGTTAGTCCCAAAAATCATATAAAATAGCATATAAATGCATATAAAACATCCAAAGTTGATAATATAATAGCATGGAACAATCAAAAATTATAGATACGTTGGAGACGTATCACCTCCCGTTTACGATGAGCTCTTTGTCACCTCCATATACGAGAAACATATCCTTAGTCCTTTTCAGGTACTTCAGGATGTTCTTGACCGCTGTCCAGTGATCCACTCCTGGATTACTTTGGTACCTCCCTGCTAGGCTTATAGCAAGGCACACATCAGGTCTGGTGCACAGCATTGCATACATGATAGAGCCTATGGTTGAAGCATAGGGAACACTTTTCATTTTCTCTCTATCTTCTCCAGTGGTCGGGCATTGAGTTTTACTCAACTTCACACCTTGTAACACAGGCAAGAACCCTTTCTTAGCTTGATCCATTTTGAACTTCTTCAAAACTTAATCACGGTATGTGCTTTCTGAAAGTCCAATTAAGCGTCTTGATCTATCTCTATAGATCTTGATGCCCAATATATAAGCAGCTTCACCGAGGTCTTTCATTGAAAAACTTTTATTCAAGTATCCTTTTATGTTGTCCAAAAATTCTATATCATTTCCAATCAATAATATGTCATCCACATATAATATTAGAAATGCTACAGAGCTCCCACTCACTTTCTTGTAAATACAGGCTTCTCCAAAAGTCTGTATAAAACCATATGCTTTGATCACACTATAAAAACGTTTATTCCAACTCCGAGAGGCTTGCACCAGTCCATAAATGGATCGCTGGAGCTTGCACACTTTGTTAGCTCCCTTTGGATCGATAAAACCTTCATGTTGCATCATATACAACTCTTCTTCCAGAAATCCATTCAGGAATGCAGTCTTTACATCCATTTGCCAAATTTCATAATCATAAAATGCGGCAATTGTTAACATGATTCGGACGGACTTAAGCATCGCTACGGGTGAGAAGGTCACATCGTAGTCAACTCCTTGAACTTACCGAAAACCTTTTGCAACAAGTCGAGCTTTGTAGACAGTAACATGACTGTCAACATCTATCTTCTACTTGAAGATCCATTTGTTCTCGATGGCTTGTCGATCATCGGGAAAGTCAACCAAAGTCCACACTTTGTTCTCATACATGGATCCCATCTCAGACTTCATGGCCTCAAGGCATTTTGCGGAATCTAGGCTCATCATCGCTTCCTCATAGTTTGTAAGTTCATCATGGTCAAGTAACATGACCTCCAGAACTGGATTACCGTAGCACTCTGGTGCGGATCTTGCTCTGGTTGACCTACGAGGTTTGGTAGTAACTTTATCTGAAGTTTCATGATCATCATCATTAGTTTCCTCACTAATTGGTGTAGATGTCACAAGAACCGGTTTCTGTGATGAACTACTTTCAAATAATGGAGCAGGTACAGTTACCTCATCAAGTTCTACTTTCCTCCCACTCACTTATTTCGAGAGAAACTCCTCTAGAAAGGATCCATTCTTAGCAACGAATATCTTGCCTTCGGATCTGTGAAAGAATGTGTACCCAATAGTTTCCTTTGGGTATCCTATGAAGACACATTTCTCTGATTTGGGTTCGAGCTTGAAGCTTTTTCACATAAGCATCGCAGCCCCAAACTTTAAGAAACGACAACTTTCGTTTCTTGCCAAACCATAGTTCATAAGGCATCATCTCAATGGATTTTGATGGTGTCCTATTTAACGTGAATGCAGCCATCTCTAAAGCATAACACCAAAACGATAGCGGTAAATCTGTAAGAGACATCATACATCGCACCATATCTAGTAAAGTACGATTACGACGTTCGGACACACCATTATGTTGTGTTGTTCCGGGTGGCGTGAGTTGCGAAACTATTCCGCATTGTTTCAAATGTAGGCCAAACTCGTAACTCAAATATTCTCCTCCACGATCAGATCGTAGAAACTTTATTTTCTTGTTAAGATGATTTTCCACTTCACTATGAAATTCTTTGAACTTTTCAAATGTTTCAGACTTATGTTTCATTAAGTACATATACCCATATCTGCTCAAATCATCTATGAAGGTGAGAAAATAACGATACCTGCCGCGAGCCTCAATATTCATCAGACCACATACATCAGTATGTATGATTTTCAACAAATCTGTTACTCGCTCCATAGTTTCGGAGAACGGCGTTTTAGTCATCTTGCCCATAAGGCATCGTTCGCAAGTACCAAGTGATTCCAAAAGAACATCAGTATGGAGTTTCTTCATGCGCTTTATACCAATATGACCCAAACGGCAGTGCCACAAATAAGTTGCACTATCATTATCAACTCTGCATCTTTTGGCTTCAACATTATGAATATGTGTATCACTACTATCGAGATTCAACAAGAATAGACCACTCTTTACCGGTGCATGACCATAAAAGATATTACTCATATAAATAGAACAACCCTTATTCTCAGATTTAAATGAATAACCGTCTCGCATCAAACAAGATCCAGATATAATGTTCATGCTTAAAGCTAGCACCAAATAACAATTATTTAGGTCTAAAATTAATCCCGGAGGTAGATGTAGAGGTAGCGTGCCGATGGCGATCACATCAACTTTGGAACCATTTCCCACGCGCATCGTCACCTCGTCCTTAGCCAGTCTTCGCTTAATCCGTAGTCCCTGTTTTGAGTTGCAAATATTAGCAACAGAACCAGTATCAAATACCCAGGTGCTACTGTGAGCTCTGGTAAGGTACACATCAATAACATGTGTATATCACATATACCTTTGTTCACCTTGCCATCCTTCTTATCCGCCAAATACTTGGGGCAATTCCGCTTCCAGTGACCAGTCTGTTTGCAGTAGAAGCACTCAGTCTTAGGCTTAGGTCCAGACTTGGGTTTCTTCTCCTGAGCAGCAACTTGTTTGTCGTTCTTCTTGGAGTTCCCCTTCTTCTCCCCTTTGCCCTTTTTCTTGAAACTGGTGGTTTTATTGACCATCAACACATGATGCTCTTTCTTCATTTCTAGCTCCGCAGCCTTTAGCATCGCGAAGAGCTCAGGAATAGTCTTATTCATCCCTTGCATATTATAGTTCATCACGAAGCTTTTGTAGCTTGGTGGCAGTGATTGAAGAACTCTGTCAATGACACTATCAACAGGAAGATTAACTCCTAGTTGAGTCAAGTGATTATGATACCTAGATATTTTGAGTATATGCTCACTGACAGAACTATTCTCCTCCATCTTGCAGCTATAGAACTTACTGGAGACTTCATATCTCTCAATCCGGGCATTTGCTTGAAATATTAACTTGAACTCCTGGAACATCTCGTATGCTCCATGTCGTTCAAAACATCGTTGAAGTCCCGGTTCTAAGCCGTAAAGCATGGCACACTGAACTATCGAGTAGTCATCAACATTTTCAGCAGCATCTGCAGCAGGCCTGGCACCCAGCGGTGCTTTCAGGACGTAATTCTTATGTGCAGCAATGAGGATAATCCTCAAGTTACGGACCCAAGTCTGTGTAATTGCTACCATCATCTTTCAACTTTGCTTTCTCAAGGAACGCATTAAAATTCAACGGAACAACAGCATGGGCTATCTATCTACAACAACATAGGTAAGAAAAATACCATCAGGTACTAAGTTCATGATAAATTTAAGTTCAATTAATCATATTACTTAAGAACTCCCACTCAAATAGACATCCCTCTAATCATCTAAGTGATCACATGATCCATATCAACTAAACCATAACTGATCATCACGTGAAATGGAGTAGTTTTCAATGGTGAACATCACTATGTTGATCATATCTACTATATGATTCACGCTCGACCTTTAGGTCTCAGTGTTCCGAGGCCATATCTGCATATGCTAGGCTCGTCATGTTTAACCCGACTATTCTGTGTGTGCAAAACTGGCTTGCACCCGTTGTAGATGGACGTAGAGCTTATCACACCTGATCATCACATGGTGTCTAGGCACGACAAACTTTGGCAATGGTGCATACTCAGGGAGAACACTTTTATCTTGAAATTTAGTGAGAGATCATCTTATAATGCTACCGTCAAACAAAGCAGAATAAGATGCAATCAATATAAGTGATATGATATGGCCATCATCATCTTGTGCTTGTGATCTCCATCTTCGAAGCACCGTCATGATCACCATCGTCACCGGCACGACACCTTGATCTCCATCGTAGCATCATTGTCGTCTCGCCAACTATTGCTTCTATGACTATCGCTACCGCTTAGTGATAAAGTAAAGCAATTACAGGGCGATTGCATTGCATACAATAAAGCGACAACCATATGGCTCCTGCCAGTTGCCGATAACTCCGTTACAAAACATGATCATCTCATACAACAACTTATATCTCATCATGTCTTGACCATATCACATCACAACATGCCGTGAAAAAACAAGTTAGACGTCCTCTACTTTGTTGTTGCAAGTTTTACGTGGCTGCTACGAGCTGAGCAAGAACCGTTCTTACCTACGCATCAAAACCACAACGATAGTTCGTCAAGTTAGTGATGTTTTAACCTTCTCAAGGACTGGGCATAGCCACACTCGGTTCAACTAAAATTGGAAAAACTGACACCCGCCAGCCACCTGTGTGCGAAGCACATCAGTAGAACCAGTCTCGCATAAGCGTATGTGTAATGTCGGTCCGGGCCGCTTCATCCAACAATACGCCGAACCAAAGTATGACATGCTGGTAAGCAGTATGACTTGTATCGCCCACAACTCACTTGTGTTCTACTCGTGCATATAACATCTACGCATAAAACCAGGCTCGGATGCCACTGTTGAGGAACGTAGTGAAGGAAATATGCCCTAGAGGCAATAATAAAGTTATTATTTATTTCCTTATATCATGATAAATGTTTATTATTAATGCTAGAATTGTATTAACCGGAAACATAATACATGTGTGAATACATAGACAAACAGAGTGTCACTAGTATGCCTCTACTTGACTAGCTCGTTAATCAAAGATGATTATGTTTCCTAGCCATGAACAAGGAGTTATTATTTGATTAACGGGATCACATCATTAAGTCAATGGTCTGATTGACATGACCCATTCCATTAGCTTAGCACTTGATCGTTTAGTATTTTGCTATTGCTTTCTTCATGACTTATACATGTTCCTGTAACTATGAGATTATGCAACTCCCATTTACCGGAGGAACACTTTGGGTCCTACCAAACGTCACAACGTAACTGGGTGATTATAAAGGAGTACTACAGGTGTCTCCAAAGGTACATGTTGGGTTGGCGTATTTTGAGATTAGGTTTTGTCACTCCGATTGTCGGTGAGGTATCTCTGGGCCCTCTTGGTAATGCACATCACTTAAGCCTTGCAAGCATTGCGACTAATGAGTTAGTTGCAGGATGATGTATTATAGAACGAGTAAAGATACTTGCCAGTAACGAGATTGAACTAGGTATGGGATACCGACGATCGAAATCTCGGGCAAGTAACATCACTAGTAGAAAAAGGGTCAAACATGAAGCACATTAGTGCCGGTTTGAATTAGAGCCGGCACTAATGTGTACATTAGTGCCGGTTCGTGGCGGCGATCAATAGTACCGGTTTGTGGCGAACCTTTAGTATCGGTTCATGCCACGAACCGGTACTAAAGAGGCTGCGTCAGCCTGCGGTCAGGCTATGGCCCCACCATCACCATTTAGTGCCGGTTCGTACCACGAACCGGTACTAATGAGGTTATGGCAAGCTGTTTTTAGTCCCACCTCGCCAAGAGAGAGGCAGTATGAGCGGTTTATAAGCCGTGAGTGCACAGACAATGACGAAGAGTTGCAATGCTCACCTACATGTTGATTAGCTTCAAGCCTTGCGGAATAGCATAGATTGCACTGAGCTATGTGCAGTGCAGTCTACACTATTCCGAATGGCTTGAAGAAAATTAACCAGCATTGCACCTCTTTTTAATTTTTAATAAATTATTTAAACTCCGAACTTCTTTTGTGTTCAGTATGCAGCATTTAAAGCGACGTCATCAATTTCCAACATGTTCTGACATCATTTGTTGTTTTTCGGTCATTTACCTAATTGTTTAGAGAGCTAAATGACCGTGAAATTGAAAATTACTACAAAATGAATCCTGAAAATGTTGAAACTTGGCATGGTATCATCATATCACCCGCATAGCATGCGCGAAAGAGTAGAGAGGGTCATGGCAAAAACTGGACGCACTTCGCGTACAAACTGGACATACTCTTTCCGAGTATCAGGGTTTCGGACAAGAACTCATCTGTTACATGGCCACTTCAATGTTTTTTAAACTTATTTGAACTCCGGACTTCTTTTGTGTTCAGTATGCAGCATTTAAAGCGACGTCATCAATTTCCAACATGTTCTGACATCATTTGTTGTTTTTTGGTCATTTACCTAATTGTTTAGAGAGTTAAATGATCGTGAAATTGAAAATCACTACAAAATGAATCCTGAAAATGTTGAAACTTGGCATGGTATCATCATATCACCCGCATAGCATGCGCGAAAGAGTAGAGAGGATCACGGCAAAAACTGGACGCACTTCGTGTACAAACTGGACAAACTCTTTCGGAGTATCAGGGTTTCGGACTATACAAAAATAAATAATGCAGAAATAAAAAAACTATACAAAAAAATTACTCAAAAATAAATAGAAGAAAATAAATAATGCAGAAAAGAAAAAACTATATAAAAACTACTCAAAAATAAATAAAAGAAAATAAGTAATGTAGAAAAGTAAAAACTATATAAAAAATTTGTTGGCGCACTGCCCTGTGGGTCTGCCAGACCTAGGGTGTGCAAATGCAGGCCCAGGAGGGCCAGCAGACTCACAGGGCAGCGCACCCTAATTAATTAGGCCCAGAAGCCTGCTATATAGAGGAGTTCGAAGAGGTAGCCGCGGCTGGGTTTATAAACCAGTGCGGCTGCCCTTCGCCGGGCGAGGTGGGACTAAACTTTGGGGTGGCAGCGCAAGGCCTTTAGTACCGGTTGGTGGCTCCAACCGGTACTAAAAGCCTTCGTTTCCCGCCGCTTGGCCTGGTGAAAATAGGCCTTTAGTACCGGTTGGAGCCACGAACCGGTACTAAAGGCCCATCCTATATATATAGCTCTTACGAAAATTTCAGTTTCATCCCCACTTCGTCTCCAACCTCCGCCGCTCGATCCCGTCGTCGCCGCCCGTCGCCCGTACCGTCGTCCGTCGTCATCGTCGCTGTCCCCGCCGCTGCCCGTCGTCGTCGTCGTCTCGCGCTGCCGCCCCGAACGCCGCCGCCGTCTGTCGCCATCGCCGCGGCCGTACGTCTCGCTCTCGCTCCCGCACACACATACATACACACACACACCGGCGCCCCCGCCCCATACGCCGGCGCCCCCGCTCGTACGTACGGGGCGGCGGCGTACGGGGCCGCACACACACACATATACCACACACACACGCATACACACACACATACACACATACGTACACACATATACGTATATATACACACACATGCATACACACACACATACACACACACATACACACACACATTTTTTTTACTTATTTTCTGTTTTTTATAAAAGTTAATTAGATGATCGAATGTTAGATTAATGTCGAATGTTAGATGAATTAGCTAGGTAGATAGAAAAATTGTCGAACTAGAGATTAGAACTAGTTGAATAATTAATATAACTAGTTTATTTTTAGTAAGAAAATTTAGGTATATGAGATGAGAACTAGTGGAATAATTAATATAACTAGTTTATTTTTAGTAAGAAAATTTAGGTATATGAGATTAGAACTAGTTGAATAATTAATATAACTAGTTTATTTTAGTAAGAAAATTTAGGTATATGAGATTTGATGATCTAATTAAAATATTATTTGTTAATGAGTTTTTCTGTTTATTTAATTTTTTATATATTTTGAGTTTATATAAATGTTAGATTAATGTCGAATGTTAGATGAATTAGATAGAAAAGTTAAATATATAATAATGTCAATTGAATATATAGTTAGATATATTAATGTCAAATGTTAGATGAATATATATTTGGCTAGATATAGGTGTTTAATGTTTCACCTATATGAACATAGGAAATGTCATCTGACGACGAAAAAGATTTTATTATGTGCGAACACTGTGAAGACCAGCGCGGCCTGTGCGACCAAAATTTCCTTGTTGATGGTAGGTGCTTCAGGAATGGGTACGCTTGTCAGAACACTATTCACAATTTTTACACCATTATCGATATCTAGTCACACAACTAATACACATGCATATTGATCTCCTTAACAGTTCAAAGAGGTGCGGGACAAGCTCCTACCAACGGAGCGCGTAGAAGCACTTCAAGAGGAAATAGCGGGATTTTTGCTCGACCAAGTCATAAATCCGAAGGGTGAATACTATTACCCGCTACCGCCCCCATGAACCACTTTCAATTGTCATCGTGCTCCGAAGGCACCAATTAGGCTAATGCCACTGGCTCCGAAGGCAACATGCATATGTAGGAGAAATTGTATATAGCTATACATGTGTGTATGTGTAAATTAATATGGTGGTTTGTGAGACATTGATGATATATATATATGATTGGTTCTACTACAAATTCTATATATATATATATATATATATATATATGCATAACGTGTACAATGTGTAGTACCGTAAAATACCAGCAAACGAAAAAGAATTAAAATGGAAAACACAAAATTAAATGAAAAACAAATCATAAAACCAAAAACCCCACAACCATTTAGTACCGGTTGGTGTTACCAACCGGTACTAAAGGGCTCCCGGCCCCCGGAGCTGGCTCGTGCCACGTGGATCCCCTTTAGCACCGGTTCGTGCTGAACCGGTACTAAAGGGGGGGGGCTTTAGTGCCGAAACGTTAGTGCCGGTTCCTAAACCGGCACTAAAGGGCCTTACGAACCGGTGCTATTGCCCGGTTCTGCACTAGTGCATACCGATGACAAAGGGAACAACGTATGTTGTTATGCGGTCTGACCGATAAAGATCTTCATAGAATATGTAGGAGCCAATATGGGCATCCAGGTCTCGCTATTGGTTATTGACCGGAGACGTGTCTCGGTCATGTCTACATTGTTCTCGAACCCGTAGGGTCCGCACGCTTAAGGTTACGATGACAGTTATATTATGAGTTTATGCATTTTGATGTACCGAAGGTTGTTCGGAGTCCCGGATGTGATCACGGACATGACGAGGAGTCTCGAAATGGTCGAGACATAAAGATTGATATATTGGAAGCCTATGTTTGGATATCGGAAGTGTTCCGGGTAAAATCGGGATTTTACTGGAGTACCGGGAGGTTACCGGACCCCCCCGAGGAGCTAGATGGGCCTTAATGGGCCTTAGTGGAAAAGAGAAGAAGTAGCCCATAGTGGGCCGCACGCCCCTCCCCTCCCTTGGTCCGAATTGGACAAGGAGAGGGTGCCGGCCCCTCTCTCTCTTTTCCCCCCTCCGCGAGTCCTATTCCAACTAGGATTGGGGGGGGGGAATCCTACTCCCAGAGGGAGTAGGACTCTCCTGGTGCGCCCTATGTGGCCGGCCGGCCCCCCCTTTAGTCGTTTATATACGGAGGCAGGGGCACCCCAGAGAAACACAAGTTGATCCACGTGATCTTATTCTTAGCCGTGTGCGGCGCCCCCAGCCACCATAGACCTCGATAATATTGTAGCGGTGCTTAGGCGAAGCCCTGCGGCAGTAGTACATCAAGATCGTCACCACGCCGTCGTGATGACAGAACTCTTCCCTGACACTTTGCTGGATCGGAGTCCGGGGATCGTCATCGAGCTGAACGTGTGCTAAAACTCGGAGGTGCCGTAGTTTCGGTGCTTGATCGGTCGGGCCGTGAAGACGTACGACTACATCAACCAAACGCTTCCGTTGTCGATCTACCGGGTACGTAGATCACACTCTCCCCTTGTTGCTATGTATCACCATGATCTTGCGTGTGCGTAGGAATTTTTTTGAAATTACTACGTTCCCCATCAGTGGCATCCGAGCCTAGGTTTTATATGTTGATGTTATATGCACGAGTAGGACACAAGTGAGTTGTGGGCGATATAAGTCATACTGCTTACCAGCATGTCATACCTTTGTTCGGCGGTATTGTTGGATGAAGCGGCCCGGACCGACATTACGCGTACGCTTACGCGAGACCGGTTCTCCCGACGTGCTTTGCACAGAGGTGGCTTGGGGGTGACAGTTTCTCCAACTTTAGTTGAATCGAGTCTGGCTACGCCCGGTCCTTGCGAAGGTTAAAACAACACCAACTTGACAAACTATCATTGTGGTTTTGATGCGTAGGTAAGATTAGTTCTTGCTTAAGCCCGTAGCAGCCACGTAAAACTTGCAACAACAAAGTAGAGGACGTCTAACTTGTTTTTGCAGGGCATGTTGTGATGTGATATGGTCAAGACATGATTCTGAATTTTATTGTATGAGATGATCATGTTTTGTAACCGAGTTATCGGCAACTAGCAGGAGCCATATGGTTGTCGCTTTATTGTATGCAATGCAATCGCAATGTAATGCTTTACTTTATCACTAAGCGGTAGCGATAGTCGTGGAAGCACAAGCTTGGCGAGACGACAACGATGCTACGATGGGGATCAAGGTGTCGTGCCGGTGACGATGGTGATCACGACGGTGCTTCGGAGATGGAGATCACAAGCACAAGATGATGATGGCCATATCATATTACTTATATTGATTGCATGTGATGTTTATCTTTTATGCATCTTATCTTGCTTTGATTGACAGTAGCATTATAAGATGATCTCTCACTAATTATCAAGAAGTGTTCTCCCTGAGTATGCACCGTTGCGAAAGTTCTTCGTGCTGAGACACCACGTGATGATCGGGTGTGATAGGCTCTACGTTCAAATACAACGGGTGCAAAACAGTTGCACACGCGGAATACTCAGGTTATACTTGACGAGCCAAGCATATACAGATATGGCCTCGGAACACGGAGATCGGAAGGTCAAGCGTGAATCATATAGTAGATATGATCAACATAGTGATGTTCACCAATGAAACTACTCCATCTCACGTGATGATCGGACATGGTTTAGTTGATTTGGATCACGTAATCACTTAGAGGATTAGAGGGATGTCTATCTAAGTGGGAGTTCTTTAAGTAAATTAACTGAACTTAAATTTATCATGAAACTTAGTACCTGATAAGTATCTTGCTTGTTTATGCTTGATTGTAGATAGATGGCTCGTGCTGTTGTTCCGTTGAATCTTAATGCGTTCCTTGAGAAACCAAAGTTGAAAGATGATGGTAGCAATTACACCGACTGGGTCCGTAACTTGAGGATTATCCTCATTGCTGCATAGAAGAATTACGTCCTGGAAGCACCGCTGGGTGCTAGGCTTGCTGCTGGAGCAACGCCGGATGTTATGAACGTCCGGCAGAGCAAAGCTGATGACTACTCAATAGTTCAGTGTGCCATGCTTTACCGCTTAGAATCGGGACTTCAACGACGTTTTGAACGTCATGGAGCATATGAGATGTTCCAGGAGTTGAAGTTAATATTTCAAGCAAATGCCCAGATTGAGAGATATGAAGTCTCCAATAAGTTCTATAGCTGTAAGATGGAGGAGAACAGTTCTGTTAGTGAGCATATACTCAAAATGTCTGGGTATAATAATCACTTGATTCAATTGTGAGTTAATCTTCCAGATGATTGCGTCATTGACAGAATTCTCCAATCACTGCCACCAAGCTACAAGAGCTTCGTGATGAACTATAATATGCAAGGGATGAATAAGACTATTCCCGAGCTCTTCGCAATGCTGAAAGCTGCGGAGGTAGAAATCAAGAAGGAGCATTAAGTGTTGATGGTCAACAAGACCGCTAGTTTCAAGAAAAAGGGCAAAGGGAAGAAGAAGGGAAACTTCAAAAAGAATAGCAAGCAAGTTGCTACTCAAGAGAAGAAACCCAAACCTGGACCTAAGCCTGAAACTGAGTGCTTCTACTGCAAGCAGACTGGTCACTGGAAGCGGAACTGCCCCAAGTATTTGGCGGATAAGAAGGATGGCAAGGTGAACAAAGGTATACGTGATATACATGTTATTGATGTGTACCTTACTAATGCTCGCAGTAGCACCTGGGTATTTGATACTAGTTCTATTGCTAATATTTGCAACTCAAAACAGGGACTACGGATTAAGCGAAGATTGGCTAAGGACGAGGTGACGATGCGCGTGGGAAACGGTTCCAAAGTCGATGTGATCGCAGTCAGCACGCTACCTCTACATCTACCTTCGGGATTAATATTAGACCTAAATAATTGTTATTTGGTGCCAGCGTTAAGCTTGAACATTATATCTGGATCTTGTTTGATGCGAGACGGTTATTCATTTAAATCTGAGAATAATGGTTGTTCTATTTATATGAGTAATATCTTTTATGGTCATGCACCCTTGAAGAGTGGTCTATTCTTACTGAATCTCAATAGTAGCAACACACATATTCATAATGTTGAAGCCAAAAGATTCAGAGTTGATAATGATAGTGCAACATATTTGTGGCACTGCCGTTTAGGTCATATCGGTGTAAAGCGCATGAAGAAACTCCATACTGATGGACTTTTGGAACCACTTGATTATGAATCACTTGGTACTTGCGAACCGTGCCTCATGGGCATGATGACAAAAACACCGTTCTCCGGTGCTATGGAGAGAGCAACAGATTTGATGGAAATCATACAAACAGATGTATGTGGTCCGATGAATATTGAGGCTCGTGGTGGATATCGTTATTTTCTCACCTTCACAGATAACTTAAGCAGATATGGGTATATCTACTTAATGAAACATAAGTCTGAAACGTTTGAAAAGTTCAAAGAATTTCAGAGTGAAGTTGAAAATCATCGTAAGAAGAAAATAAAGTTTCTACGGTCTGATCGTGGAGGAGAATATTTGAGTTACGAGTTTGGTGTACATTTGAAAAATTATGGAATAGTTTCGCAACTCACGCCACCCGGAACACCACAGCGTAATGGTGTGTCCGAACGTCGTAATCGTACTTTACTAGATATGGTGCGATCTATGATGTCTCTTACTGATTTACCGCTATTGTTTTGGGGATACGCTCTAGAGACAGCTGCATTCACGTTAAATAGGGCACCATCAAAATCCGTTGAGACGACGCCTTATGAACTGTGGTTTGGCAAGAAACCAAAGTTGTCGTTTCTGAAAGTTTGGGGCTGCGATGCTTATGTGAAAAAGCTTCAACCTGATAAGCTCGAACCCAAATCGGAGAAATGTGTCTTCATAGGATATCCAAAGGAGACTATTGGATACACCTTCTATCACAGATCTGAAGGCAAGACTTTTGTTGCTAAATTTGGAAACTTTCTAGAGAAGGATTTTCTCTCGAAAGAAGTGAGTGGGAGGAAAGTAGAACTTGACGAGGTAACTGTACCTGCTCCCTTATTGGAAAGTAGTACATCACAGAAAACTGTTTCTGTGACACCTACACCAGTTAGTGAGGAAGCTAATGATGATGATCATGAAACTTCAGAACAAGATACTACTGAACCTCGTAGATCAACCAGAGTAAGATCCACGCCAGAGTGGTACGGCAATCCCGTTCTGGAAGTCATGATACTAGATCATGATGAACCTATGAACTATGAAGAAGCGATGGTGAGCCCAGATTTCGCAAAGTGGCTTGAAGCCATGAAATCTGAGATGGGATCCATGTATGAGAACAAAGTATGGACTTTGGTTGACTTGCCCGATGATCGGCAAGCAATTGAGAATAAATGGATCTTCAAGAAGAAGACTGACGCTGACGGTAATATTACTGTCTACAAAGCTCGACTTGTCGCAAAAGGTTTTCGACAAGTTCAAGGGATTGACTACGATGAGACCTTCTCACCCGTAGCGATGCTTCAGTCTGTCCGCATCATGTTAGCAATTGCCGCATTTTATGATTATGAAATTTGGCAGATGGATGTCAAAAATGCATTCCTGAATGGATTTCTGGAAGAAGAGTTGTATATGATGCAATCAGAAGGTTTTGTCGATCCAAAGGGAGCTAACAAAGTGTGCAAGCTCCAGCGATCCATTTATGGACTGGTGCAAGCCTCTCGGAGTTGGAATAAACGTTTTGATAGTGTGATCAAAGCATTTGGTTTTATACAGACTTTTGGAGAAGCCTGTATTTACAAGAAACTGAGAGGGAGATCTATAGCATTTCTGATATTATATGTAGATGACATATTACTAATTGGGAATGATATAGAATTTATGGATAGCATAAAGGGATACTTGAATAAGAGTTTTTCATTGAAAGACCTCGGTGAAGATGCTTACATATTAGGCATTAAGATCTATAGAGATAGATCAAGACGCTTAATTGGACTTTAACAAAGCACATACCTTGACAAAGTTTTGAAGAAGTTCAAAATGGATCAAGCAAAGAAAGGGTTCTTGCCTGTGTTACAAGGTGTGAAGTTGAGAAAGACTCAATGCCCGACCACTTCGGAAGATAGAGAGAATATGAAAAATGTTCCATATGCTTCAGCCATAGGCTCTATCATGTATGCAATGCTGTGTACCAGACCTGTTGTGTGCCTTGCTATAAGCCTAGCCAGGAGGTACCAAAGTAATGCAGCAGTGGATCACTGGACAGCGGTCAAGAACATCCTGAAGTACCTGAAAAGGACTAAGGATATGTTTCTCGTATATGGAGGTGACAAAGATCTCATCATAAACGGTTACGTTGATGCAAGCTTTGACACTGATCCGGACGATTCTAAATCGCAAACCGGATACGTGTTTACATTAAACGGTGGAGCTGTCAGTTGGTGCAGTTCTAAACAAAGCATTGTAGCGGGATCTACATGTGAAGCGGAGTACATAGCTGCTTCGGAAGCAGCAAATGAAGGAGTCTGGATGAAGGAGTTCATATCCGATCTAGGTGTCATACCTAGTGCATCGGGTCCAATGAAAATCTTTTGTGATAATACTGGTGCAATTGCCTTGGCAAAGGAATCCAGATTTCACAAGAGAACCAAGCACATCAAGAGACGCTTCAATTCCATCCGGGATCTAGTCTAGGTGGGAGACATAGAGATTTGCAAGATACATACGGATCTGAATGTTGCAGACCCGTTGACTAAGCCTCTTCCACGAGCAAAACATGATCAACACCAAGGCTCCATGGGTGTGAGAATCATAACTGTGTAATCTAGATTATTGACTCTAGTGCAAGCGGGAGACTGAAGGAAATATGCCCTAGAGGCAATAATAAAGTTATTATTTATTTCCTTATATCATGATAAATGTTTATTATTCATGCTAGAATTGTATTAATCGGAAACATAATACATGTGTGAATACATAGACAAACAGAGTGTCACTAGGATGCCTCTACTTGACTAGCTCCTTAATCAAAGATGGTTATGTTTCCTAACCATGAACAAGGAGTTGTTATTTGATTAACGGGATCACATCATTAAGTGAATGGTCTGATTGACATGACCCATTCCGTTAGCTTAGCACTTGATCATTTAGTATTTTGCTATTGCTTTCTTCATGACTTATACATGTTCCTGTAACTATGAGATTATGCAACTCCCGTTTACCGGAGAAACACTTTGGGTGCTACCAAACGTCACAATGTAACTGGGTGATTATAAAGGAGTACTACAGGTGTCTCCAAAGGTACATGTTGGGTTGGCGTATTTCGAGATTAGGTTTTGTCACTCCGATTGTCGGAGAGGTATCTCTGGCCCTCTCGGTAATGCACATCACTTAAGCCTTGCAAGCATTGCGACTAATGAGTTAGTTGCAGGATGATGTATTACAGAACGAGTAAAGAGACTTGCCAGTAACGAGATTGAACTAGGTATGGGATACCGATGATCAAAATCTCGGGCAAGTAACAGACCGATGACAAAGGGAACAACGTATGTTGTTATGCGGTCTGACCGATAAAGATCTTCGTAGAATATGTAGGAGCCAATATGGGCATCCAGGTCCCGCTATTGGTTATTGACCGGAGACGTGTCTCGGTCATGTCTACATTGTTCTCGAACCCGTAGGGTCCGCACGCTTAAGGTTACGATGACAGTTATATTATGAGTTTATGCATTTTGATGTACCGAAGTTTGTTCAGAGTCCCGGATGTGATCACGGACATGACAAGGAGTCTCGAAATGGTCGAGACATAAAGATTGATATATTGGAAGCCTATGTTTGGATATCGGAAGTGTTCCGGGTAAAATCAGGATTTTACCGGAGTACCGGGAGGTTATCGGAACCCCCCGGGGAGCTAGATGGGCCTTAATGGGCCTTAGTGGAAAAGAGAAGAGGCAGCCCATAGTGGGCCGCGCGCCCCTCCCCTCCCTTGGTCCGAATTGGACAAGGAGAGGGGCCGGCCCCTCTCTCTCTTTTCCCCCCTCCGCGAGTCCTATTCCAACTATGATTGGGGGGGGGGGAATCCTACTCCCAGAGGGAGTAGGACTCTCCTGGCGCGCCCTATGTGGCCGGCCGGCCTCCCCCCCTTTAGTCCTTTATATACGGAGGCAGGGGCTCCCCAGAGAAACACAAGTTGATCCACGTGATCTTATTCTTAGCCGTGTGCGGCACCCCCAGCCACCATAGACCTCGATAATATTGTAGCGGTGCTTAGGCGAAGCCCTGCGGCAGTAGTACATCAAGATCGTCACCACGCCGTCGTGCTGACGGAACTCTTCCCCGACACTTTGCTGGACCGGAGTCCGGGGATCTTTATCGAGCTGAACGTGTGCTAAAACTTGGAGGTGCCGTAGTTTCGGTGCTTGATCGGTCGGGCCGTGAAGACGTATGACTACATCAACCAAACGCTTCCGTTGTCGATCTACCGGGTACGTAGATCACACTCTCCCCTTGTTGCTATGCATCACCATGATCTTGCGTGTGCGTAGGAAATTTTTTGAAATTACTACGTTCCCCATCACGTAGTAATTTCAAAAAAATTCTTACGCACACACATCATCATGGTGATGCATAACAACGAGAGGGGAGAGTGTCGTCCATGTACCCTCGTAGACCGTTAAGCGGAAGCATTATGACAACGCGCTTGATGAAGTCGTACGTCTTCACAATCGACCGATCCTCAGTACCGAACGTACGTCACCTCCGCGTTCAGCACACGTTCAGCTCGGTGACGTCCCACGAACTCACGATCCAGTAGAGCTCGGGGAAGAGTTTCGTCAGCACGACGGCGTGGTGACGATGTTGATGAAGCGACCGCAGCAGGGCTTCGCCTAAACATCGCCATAGTATGACCGAGGTGGATTATGGTGGAGGGGGGCACCGCACATGGCTGGGAGAGATCTGTGTGATCAACTTGTGTGTCTAGAGATGCCCCCCTGCCCCTGTATATAAATGAGCAAGGGGAAGGCCGGCCGACCCTTGTTGGCGCGCCTAGGAGGAGGAATCCTCCTCCTAGTAGGAGTAGGATTCCTCCCTTTCCTACTCCTACTAGGAGGGGGAAAGGCAAGGAGAGAAAAGAGAAGGAAAGGGGGGTGCCGTCCCCCTTCTCCTAGTCCAATTCGGACAGGGGGAAGCGGGCGCGCTGCCTGCCCTAGGCCAGCCCCTCTCTCTTTCCCTTATGGCCCAACAAGGCCCATTAGCCCCCGGGAGGTTCCGGTAACCCCTCCAGTACTCCGGTAAAATCCCGATTTCACCCGGGACTATTCCGATGTCGAAATGTAGGCTTCCAATATATCAATCTTTATGTCTCGACCATTTCGAGACTCCTCGTCATGTCCGTGATCACATCCGGGACTCCGAACTACCTTCAGTACATCAAAACATATAAACTCATAAAACCGATCATCACAGAAATTTAAGCGTGCAGACCCTACGGGTTCGAGAACTATGTAGACATGACCGAGACACATCTCCGGTCAATAACCAATAGCGGAACCTGGATTCTCATATTGGTTCCTACATATTCTACGAAGATCTTTATCGGTCAAACCGCATAACACTATACGTTGTTTTCTTTGTCATCGGTATGTTACTTGCCCGAGATTCGATCGTCGGTATCCAATACCTAGTTCAATATCGTTACTGGCAAGTCTCTCTACTCGTTCCGTAATACATCATACCGTAACTAACACATTAGTTATCATGCTAGCAAGGCTTATAGTGATGTGTATTACTGAGAGGGCCCAGAGATACCTCTCCGACAATCGGAGTGACAAATCCTAATCTTGATCTATGCCAACTCAACAAGTACCATCGGAGACACCTGTAGAGCACCTTTATAATCACCCAGTTACGTTATGACGTTTGGTAGTACACAAAGTGTACCTCTGGTATTTGGGAGTTGCATAATCTCATAGACATAAGAACATGTATAAGTCATGAAGAAAGCAATAGCGGTAAACAAACGATCAAGTGCTAAGCTAACGGAATGGGTCAAGTCAATCACATCATTCTCCTAATGATGTGATCCCATTGATCAAATAACAACTCATGTCTATGGTTAGGAAACTTAACCATCTTTGATCAATGAGCTAGTCAAGTATAGGCATACTAGTGACACTATGTTTGTCTATGTATTCACACATGTATTATGTTTCCGGTTAATAAAATTCTAGCATGAATAATAAACATTTATCATGAAATAAGGAAATAAATAATAACTTTATTATTGCCTCTAGGGCATATTTCCTTCAACCCGATGACGCGACCGCCACCATTGAGTGCCTAGAGACGAAGAAGAACAACCTGAAGAAACCGCGGTCAGAGCTCATCCCGGCGGAGGTCGCGTGGCTCAACCTTGAATCGCTCAAGAGGAGGGTCCGTCGGACCGTTGCGGCGCAGAAGAATGACGATGTCGACTTTGCCACCGAGGTTGCGGCCTCACAACACAAGGTCGTCATCGACCAGAACGAGGCCATCCTGGGCAAGGCCACACAGGCAACGATGACGCAGGTGATGAAGCCATGTACCTAGGGTAGGGTCATGGACCTGTCCCAACTGCCCTACCCAATGACATCTCAAGAAGAAATCACCTTCCAATCGACTTGGAGGTGTTCCACTCGACAGACTCGAAAACACTCGACCAAAAAGCCATCACTCGACCAAGATCCAGCCACCCGACGGCCAGGAGACCTAAAGGCACTCCGCACGGTAACGGTCGGTTATTAAGTAGCTTTTATGGTCATCATAGCACTTTATTAGAGGCGTTACCAGTGACGCCCGACCTTAATGTATTTAAGACCCTGCACAACTAAGGGCCGGAGTGGTTCGGCAAACTCTATATAAGCCACCCCCCTCCTCAGTGTAAAGGGTTCGCACCCCTGTAATTCATACACGCATAATCTAGTCGACCGCCTTCGGGTTCCGAGACGTAGGGCTATTACTTCCTCCGAGAAGGGCCTGAACTCGTAAACCTCATGTGCTTACAACTTCTCCATAGCTAAGATCTTGCCTCTCCATACCTACCCCCCTACATTACTGTCAGACTTAGAACCACGACAGTTGGCGCCCACCGTGGGGCAGGTGTTTTAGTGATTTGTTGGAGGAGTTGCGATCTTTTCTGATCCAAATCATCCTGGTTTCTGGCGGAGTTTTGGTGGAGGGCCGCGAGATCCGTCTTGGCACGCTCACGTTCATCGCCGATGACTCCGCTTGGCTTCAGGAGGCTCCGCTCGACGTGGACGCACTCCCTGTCCGTCGGGCGACGCACTTTCGCGCGTGCGTCCGCGGCGTCCTCTTGCGGCAACCGTCGACCCACTATCAGTCGGCTCCTGTGCTGTCCTCCCTCCCTGTTTCCCGCCGGCGCAAGCGCTCCGGTCGGTCGAGACTTCAGCGGTGGGTGAGACACGCGGTGGCACGCCAGTTGGCCACCCCTCAAGTCACGGCGATCGAGCTCGACGAATCCCTCTACGGCCGGTTCGACCTGTCGACTGGCTCCGCAGAGACCGCATCCGAGTGCGACAGCAGTGATCCAGCGGCGGAGGTTCTGATGGTCGATGGACCACCCAGTCCTCCCGGTTTTCCCCGCACCGATGGAGGCGCAGGTGGAGGCGACCCGTCGCGTCCCCATGAGGAATATCTCCCCGAGCCTCTCACGTCACTGCAGAGAGAAGAACTTTATCGCCGGAACATGGATGCACTGCACACTCCTATCGTTGGAGAAACCCCCGAGGCTCGTGCCTTAGAGGACGCGTGCCTGGCAAACTTGGCCGAGCGCACCCGACTGGAGAACCTCCAACGAGCACTCGACGAGCGTGCGCGACAACGGGTTCCAGAATCCAGTCGACGTCAGCTCTTTCCGCCCCCGTAGGTATATCGAACTCCGATTCAAAACTTAGCAGCTGCAACCCGTATAGCAGAGTCGATTCAGCCTTCCTAGTCGGAGGCTGGCAGAGGCTTGCTGCAGATTAGAGCGTTACTCCGGGCAGCAGGAGACCAGAATTCCGCTGTTTCTCAGTTGTGGAACAGGATTCATAGCAGATCCGTTGCTGCAGACACAGTCCAGTCGGCTCATAGCCCAAGATCGCCCCCGAGGCGTGAGGGGCGTGGGGACCGGCATAATCAGTACGGGAACCGTGAGTAGTATGATCACCGATTCGATCATGACGATCGACGTCGAGTGCCCACCCCTCCCCCGAGGAGCGGGTCGTATGCGCCTCGACAGTAAGATGACAGGCGCCCTTATAGTGTTGGGCGAAGGATTCCAGTCGACCCCAGGGAACCAGGCTTTGATGCGAGATCCATTCTCGTTCAAGGTTTGGTCGACAGGAACAGGGCTCACCGAGAAGGTCACGACAGAGATGCACCTACCAGCAGCAGAGTACATGTTTCGGGGCCAGAGTGCTTTAGTAGAGCCATCAGGGCCGCTGTGATTCCTCCCAACTTCAGGTTGGCGACTGGAGTCAGTAAGTTCACTGGTGAGTCCAAACCCGATACTTGGCTTGAAGACTGCCGAGTGGCCGTCCAGATTGGCGGCGGCAATGATGAAGTTGCCATGAAGCACCTGCCTCTCATGTTGGAGGGCTCGGCCAGAGCGTGGCTGAATCAGTTAGCACCCAGCAGCATTTACACTTGGGAAGATCTCGCCCGAGTGTTTGTCACCACATTTGAAGGAACATGCAAGCGACCGACAGGGCTGATGGAACTGCGGTCTTGCATGCAGAAGCCGAATGAAACTTTGAGGGATTACATCCAGAGATGGATCACGTTACATCACACGGTAGAAAATGTGCCTGACCATCAAGCGGTCTGTGCCTTCAAAGAAGGCGTCAAGTACAGAGAACTGAATCAAAAATTCGGTCGAACCGGAGACATGTCCCTGAATCGGATGATGGAGATTGCCACCAAGTATCCTAATGGTGAAGATGAGGATCGACTCAGGAGCGGCAAGCTCAAGTCAGTCGCTCAAGAAACCGGAGGAGGAAATTCCAATCGGAAACAGAAGCGGAAAACCGAGCCAGCTGCTCCTGTGGAAGCCTTGGCTGTAACTCAAGGAAAGTTTAAGGGGAAACCCAAAGGACCTTGGAACCCCAAGAAAGTTAAAGACCAGGACGGAAATGATGTGTTGGATTTGCCATGTCACATCCACACCAAGAAAGATGAAGAGGGTAATTTCATTTACCCGAAACATACCACTCGACAGTGTCAACTCTTGATCCAGCAGTTCCAGGGCAAGCAGCCCAAAGATAAGGAAAAGGAGTCGGACAAAGTTGAGGACAAGGAAGATAGTGACGATGGATACCCCCAGGTCAATTCCACCCTAATGATTTTTGCTGATGTTGAAAGCAAAAGTCGACTGAAAGTTATCAACCGAGAGGTGAATATGGTTGCTTCGGCGACGCCCAGTTATCTGAAGTGGTCTCAGACTGCCATCACATTCGACCGGTCCGATCACCCAACGCACATTGCCACCCCTGGGAGGCAAGCTTTGGTGGTCGACCCAGTTGTTGAAGGCACTCGACTGACCAAAGTATTGATGGATGGTGGCAGTGGTTTGAACATATTATATGCTGAGACGTTGAAAGGGATGGGCATTCCGATGTCCAGAATCAGTACCAGCAACATGAGTTTCCATGGAGTCATTCCTAGGAAGAAGGCTGAATCACTCGGCCAGATTGCTCTTGATGTGGTTTTCGGTGATTCCAAGAATTACCACAAAGAAAAGTTGACGTTCGAAGTTGTAGACTTCCAGAGTGCCTATCACGCTATTTTGGGCAGGTCGGCTTATGCACGCTTCATGGCCCGACCATGTTATGTGTATCTCAAATTGAAGATGCCTGGCCCCAAAGGTGTGATCACTGTTACGGGCAATCAGAAGAAAGCAGAAGAATGTTTTAAGAAAGGTTCAAAGATCGCTGATGCTCAAATGGCAGTGGTGGAGCTGCAGGAATACCAGAAGACTGCAGACCCGAGTGATTTGTTGCGAGCCAAGAAGCCCGCTACAGAATCAGCTTTTCAGTCGTCTGGCGAAACAAAGACAGCTCACATCCACCCAACCAATCCCAGCGCTGCTCCAACTCATATCTCAACAACACTCGACTCCAAATAGGAAGAAGTGCTCATCCAGTTCCTCTGTGAGAACTGGGACATTTTCGCATGGAAGCCTTCTGACATGCCACCAGGGAGCTGGCTGAGCATCGCCTACGAGTTGACTCAAAAATAAAACTTGTCAAAGAACATATCCGACTGTCCGCCGTCCAGAAGAGAAAGGCTATTGGCGAGGAGGTGGCTCGGCTCTTAGCAGCGGAGTTCATCCGAGAGATCTACCACTCCGAGTGGCTTGCCAACGTTGTCATGGTCCCCAAGAAGGACAAGTCACTTCGCATGTGCATTGACTTTAAACATATCAATCGGGCCTGCCCGAAAGATCATTTTCCTCTCCCCCGCATCGACCAGATAGTCGACTCGACTGCGGGATGTAAGCGACTGTCTTTTTTAGACGCCTATTCCGGGTACCATCAGATACGTCTATATGGACCTGACGAGATCAAAACAGCTTTCATCACTCCATTCGGGTGCTTCTGTTATGTTACCATGCCGTTCGGCCTCCAGAATGCCGGAGCCACATTCATGAGGATGATTCAGAAGTGTTTGCTCACTCAAATCAGTCGGAATGTAGAAGCATACATGGATGATATTGTGGTCAAGTCACGGAAGGGTTCCGACCTGCTGACTGACCTTGCTGAAACCTTTGCCAACCTCAGGAGGTATGATATCAAGCTTAATCCATCAAAGTGCACATTCGGAGTTCCTGGCGGAAAATTACTCGGTTTTCTCGTTTCCGAACGAGGAATCGACGCCAATCCAGAAAAAGTCGGTACTATACTCCGAATGAAAAGTCCTGTGCGAGTGCACGACGTCGAGAAGCATACTGGTTGCTTGGACGATTTAAGTCGATTCATATCTTGTCTCGGTGAAAAGGCATTGCCTCTTTACCGATTGATGAAGAAGTCCGACAAGTTCGAGTGGACTCCGGAAGCTGATGCAGCGTTTGCAGAGCTCAAAGCTCTGCTCTCCACCCAGCCGGTGCTTGCCGCTCCAATCAGCAAGGAGCCTTTGCTACTTTACATCGCAGCCACGGGACAAGTCGTCAGTACGGTACTTACGGTCGAGCGGGAAGAAGGAAAAGCCTTCAAAGTTCAGCGCCCAGTATATTATATTTCTGAAGTTTTGACCTCGTCGAAGCAAAGATATCCTCATTATCAGAAGCTTGTATATGGGATTTATATGACCACAAAGAAGGTCGCTCACTACTTCTATGATCATTCCATTACAGTCGTCAGCAACGCTCCATTGTCAGAGATCCTGCATAACAGAGATGCGACTTGTCGAGTGGCAAAATGGGCGATTGAACTCCTTCATCAAGATATCAAGTTTGAGGCAAAGAAAGCTATCAAGTCCCAAGCAATAGTAGATTTCGTCGCCGAGTGGATTGAACAGCAACTACCGACTCAAGTTCACTCGGAGCATTGGACCATGTTCTTCGACGGTTCCAAAATGCTCAATGGTTCTGGTGCCGGAGTGGTACTGGTTTCCCCCCGAGGGGATAAGCTTAGATATGTTCTTCAAATCCACTTTGATTCCTCCAATAACGAGGCAGAATATGAAGCACTTTTATATGGGTTGCGCATGGCCGTTTCGCTCGGCGTCCGCCGCCTCATGGTCTATGGCGACTCAGATTTGGTGGTTAATCAGGTGATGAAGGAGTGGGACATCAGAAGTCCAACCATGACTGGTTATTACAATGGAGTGAGAAAGGTGGAGAAGAAATTTGAGGGGTTAGAACTTCATCACATACCCCGACTGAAAAATCAAGCAGCCGATGATTTGGCGAAAATAGGTTCCAAAAGAGAAGCCATTCCCAGCAATGTGTTTTTGGAACACATCCACACACCATCAGTTCAGGAAGATCCCTTCACTGAAGAAGCCCCGCAGCCAAAAAGTGCCACGGATCTGACTGAAGTTGAAGTTCCAGCTGTGGTCGACCTGGTCATGGAAGTCTTGATCATCACTCCCGACTGGACAATACCATACATCGCGTACATCCTAAGGAAAGAACTCCCAGAGGACAAGGAAGAGGCTCGATAGATCGTCCGTCGATCCAAGGCCTTTACAGTCATAAAGGGACAGTTGTATAGAGAAAGCGTGACTAGGGTCAGTCAGAAGTGTATAACACCAGAAGAAGGTCAGATGATCCTTGATGATATCCGTCATCATGCGTCCTCTCGGACCATTGTGGCCAAAGCATACCGAGCGGGATTCTACTGGCCAAGGGCCAATGAAATGGCAAAAGAGATAGTCGACAAATGTGAAGGATGTCAGTATTACTCCAATATGTCGCACAAGCCCGCGTCAGCCCTGAAAACCATTCCACTCGTCTGGCCCTTCACTGTTTGGGGGCTGGACATGGTTGGACCACTGAGAACAGGCAGGAGCGGCTTCACTCATGTGCTAGTAGCAGTCGACAAGTTCACCAAATGGATTGAAGCTAAGCCTATCAAGAATCTTGATGCTTGCACTGCTATCAGTTTCATCAGAGAGTTGATATTCAGATATGGAGTTCCGCACAGCATCATCACTAACATTGGGTCAAACTTCGATTCCGAAAAATTCAGGGCCTTTTGTGCCTCTCAGGGCACACGAGTCAACTACGCTTCGGTCGCTCACCCCCAGTCGAATGGACAAGCAGAAAGAGCAAACGGCCTAATTCTCAAAGGACTGAAACCTCGATTGATGCACGATCTCAAGCACGAAGTAGGTGCATGGGTAGACGAGCTTCCATCAGTCCTTTGGGAATTGAGGACAACCCCGAACCGATCGACCGGAAGAACCCCATTCTTTCTGGTCTACGGGGCCGAAGCAGTTTTGCCAAGTGACCGGCTTCACAACGCACCCCGAGTCAAGCTCTACTTTGAAGGTGAAGCAGAACAAGCCTGGCAGGACGCAGTCGACCTCCTGGAAGAAGAAAGAAAATGGCCATGATCCGATCGACCATCTATCAGCAAGACATGCGTCGATTCCATGCCAGAAATGTGAAGAGTCGAGCCTTCCAAGAAGGAGACTTGGTCCTCCGAGTGGATCAACAGAAACCACACAAACTCGCTCCTACTTGGGAAGGTCCCTTCATAGTCACCAGAGTTCTCCACAATGGAGCGTACCACCTTTATAATGTCGATCGCCAGATTGATGAGCCACGAGCCCGGAATGCGGAGCTGCTCCGCCCCTTTTATACTTGAATTCTCACTCGAATGAGATGTAATAAGAAAAACTTCTATAGCTTATCTATCAAAGACAAGAGCGGTATAATTTTCCCAGTGATTGTTATTGCTTTTGTTTGCATGAGAAATCCCCCAGCAGGTGGCTTAGATGCGAATCCGTTTTGCCTAAGTTTGTAAAAATAATTTCCTACCGAGTGGCGAGCCAGCCTCCCACTCGGAGGCTTAGCTACGAACCCGTTTCGCCTAAGTATTTGAAAATCCTACCGAGTGGCGAGCCAGCCTCCCACTTGGGGGCTTAGCTGCAGTTCAGTACTCGCCAAATGTTTGAAAATCCTACCGAGTGGCGAGCCAGCCTCCCACTCGGGGGCTTAGCTGCAGTCCAATACTCGCCTAAGTGTTTGAAAATCCTGCCGAGTGGCGAGCCAGCCTCCAACTCGGAGGCTTAGCTGCAGTCCAGTACTCGCCTAAGTATTTGAAAATCCTACCGAGTGGCGAGCCAGCCTCCCACTCGGGGGCTTAGCTGCAGTCCAGTACTCGCCTAAGTATTTGAAAATCCTACCGAATGGCGAGCCAGGCTCCCACTCGGAGGCTTAGGTGCAGTCCAGTACTCGCCTAAGTATTTGAAAATCCTACCGAGTGGCGAGCCAGCCTCCCACTCGGGGGCTTAGCTGCGAACCCGTTTCGCCTAAGTATTTGAAAATCCTACCGAGTGGTGAGCCAGCCTCCCACTCGGGGGCTTAGCTGCAGTCCAGTACTCGCCTAAGTGTTTGAAAATCCTGCCGAGTGGCGAGCCAGCCTCCCACTCGGAGGCTTAGCTACAGACCAGTACTCACCTAAGTATTTGAAAATCCTACCGAGTGGCGAGCCAGCCTCCCACTCGGGGGCTTAGCTGCAGTCCAGTACTCGCCTAAGTATTTGAAAATCCTATGGAGTGGCGAGCCAGGCTCCCACTCGGAGGCTTAGCTGCAGTCCAGTACTCGCCTAAGTATTTGAAAATCCTACCGAGTGGCGGGCCACCCTCCCACTCGGGGGCTTAGCTGCAGTCCAGTACTTGCCTAAGTATTTGAAAATCCTACCGAGTGGCGAGCCAGGCTCCCACTCGGAGGCTTAGGTGCAGTCCAGTACTCGCCTAAGTATTTGAAAATCCTACCGAGTGGCGAGCCAGCCTCCCACTCGGGGGCTTAGCTGCGAACCCGTTTCGCCTAAGTATTTGAAAATCCTATCATGTGGCGAGCCAGCCTCCCACTCGGGGGCTTAGCTGTAGTCTAGTACTCGCCTAAGTATTTGAAAATCCTATGGAGTGGCGAGCCAGGCTCCCACTCGGAGGCTTAGCTGCAGTCCAGTACTCGCCTAAGTATTTGAAAATCCTACCGAGTGGCGAGCCAGCCTCCCACTCGGGGGCTTAGTTGCAGTCCAGTACTCGCCTAAGTATTTGAAAACCCTACCGAGTGGCGAGCCAGCCTCCCACTCGGAGGCTTAGTTGCAGTCGAGTACTCGCCTAAGTGTTTGAAAATCCTACCGAGTGGAGAGCCAGCCTTCCACTCGAGGGCTTAGCTGCAGTCTAGTACTCGCCTAAGTACGTGCGCTCCATCCCACTCCGCAAGGACAACGAGGTGCAGGTCGACTGCCACCTTCTCCTTTGGAGCTTCGCCACAAATACAACGTGCGCTCCATAGCCGACCCGCAAGGACGACAAGGTGCAGGTCGACTGCAACCTTCTCCTTGGGAGCTTCGCCACAGATACAACATACGCTCCATCGCCGACCCGCAAGGACGACGAGGTGTTGGTCGACTGCCACCTTCTCCTTGGGAGTTTCGCCACAAATACAACATGCGCTCCATCACCGTCCCGCAAGGACGACGAGGTGCAGGTCGACTGCTACCTTCTCCTTCGGGGTTGTGCCACAAATACAAAAGTTGTCTGGAGTGAAGAACGAGTTCCACTCGATGGACGATTCGTGAAGACATTCAATGATAAACCAAGTTCAGATAAATCCCAAAGGATCCGGACCACAGATCGAAGTGCTCGGGCATTCAGCCCGAAAGAGTTTAACGGTTACAAAAACCACTCGGCATTCCGAGGCAAATTTAAGGTGAGGCATAAAAGTTTGTTCACTCCACGGGAGGAGGACTAGCAGGCTCGACGAACTCGTCTAGGTCGACGCCGTCGGTGATCCGAGTGGCTGCAGCGATGAAAGACTCCATAAAAGATCGGAAGTCATGCTTCTGGGTGTTGGCGACCTTGATTGCTGCCAGCTTATCTTGTCGCACCTCCTTGCAATGGACATGAACCAAAGACAGAGCCACATCAGCACCACACTGGGCAGAAGATTTCTTCCACTCCTGCACTCGGTCAGAGATCTCGTTAAGTCGAGTCATCAGGGACTCAAGATCATTCTGGAGCATGGCCTCTGGCCAAAGTGCCGGGTCGATCTGTGACGTGGAGACCTTCAGTCGAGCCAAGTAGTCCACAACACCGTCGATGCGGGATTCCAGTCGGAGCAGATTCATGGCAGTTTCATCTTTCACGGGAGATTTGATTGGGTCCAAACCTGGCTCAATCCGCCCAATCTCCTCCTTGAAGTTCTGGCAAAACTCTGCATTCACGATCCAAGGATAAGTCAATTTTTGTACGCTGAGTCGACACAAAAAAAATCAGTCAGAGCAAAATGTGCACCTTCAAGCTTCATGAACAACTTCTTGGCAAGGCTCCTCAGATAGCCCTCCAGATCGTCCCTCCTGCGAGCGATGCCTTCCATCTTCTCGTACAGGTTGAGATTGTCCTTCTTCAAGCGCGTGCACTCCTTGTTGGCTTCGTTCAGAGCAGATTTCATCTTGGTATTCTCTTCTTCCAACTGGCCGACCGAAGCCAGTTTTTGTTCAGCCAGAGCGGTTCTATCGTCAGCTTCCTTTCGAGTAGGAGCCAACTCCTGATCCTTCTTCGCCAGAGCTTCTGTCAGTTTTTTTGCAAAGAAATGATGCTTGATTTAGAAAGAGCAGAAGGGTACTCAAGCCTAAGACAAACCAGTCGACAAACTCGTCTTACCATTGACGCTGTCCTTGGCCTTTTGCAGCTCTGTCTTGGCCAGCTCCAAGTCAAGGTTCAGTTGGATCTGTTGTTTCTCCAAGTCAGCAAAGCGAGCTCCAAGATCACAAGATTTCTGCAATCAAAGAGGAGAAGTTATTTTACAGCAAAAAACGACAAAGGCAATAAGTACTAAGACTACGGTCGACTGCCCGCAGTCCACCATAGTCTCGGGGACTACACCCAGCGGGTGCACTTTGCGTGCCCCCACCGGTTCTGATCCCACTCGACCGGCCCGCCGGAGTCGAGTGTAGGGAGTAAAAAAAAAGGGAGAGAAGGAAGAACTCAGACCACAGTCGACTGCCAGCAGTCGACCGCGGTCTCGGGGACTACACCCAGTGGGTGCACTTGGCGTGCCCCCACCGGTTCTGATCCCACTCGACCAGACCGAGTGGAAGAGACAAATTACCAGTTTGGTTTACACTCGACAAAATACAAAGACTACAGTCGACTGCCAGCAGTCCACCGTAGTCTCGGGGACTACACCCAGTGGGTGCACTCAGCGTGCCCCCACTAGTTCAAAAATTCAATCGACGCACCCAGTGGGTGTACAGATGCAAAGGTTTTCGGAAAGAGTCTTCAGATAGCATATGCTAACAGAAGAAGCGGTGACCAACTAACCTGAACGTTGCTTTGGAGAGCCGAGCTGGCGTCATAGGCGGCCTGACTGGCGTCCCGCACCGTCTTCGTCTTCTCCATCATGACGCCCGCCTGGTGTATGGCTTCCTTGGCAGCATTCACTTCGTCCTCTGGGACATGATGGGTCGCAAAAACTGAAGGTGGGTCGACAGGGGCCTGAGCAGTCTACGAAGAAGGCAAGGCGCTTGACAGTGGCACGACGAAGGTAACAGAACACCGATTGGCGTCGCCAGTGTCCTGAACGACTGGTTCCGCCCTCGGCGTCGATTGTGACACCTTGCTTGCAGGAGCTTGCCTATTCTTCCTCGTCAAAGGCCTCTCGGGCTCTTCATCATCATCGGAGAGGTCGATAATGTTGGGAGCTGTGCAAATTTCAATCGCCAAAATCACATCACCCAATGGTGCACATTGAAGTTGAGTCGACCGAATAAAGACAGAATGGCAGAAATCATACCCAGATTGGAAGTGACCACATCCTCCGTTACCTCATCCTCGTCCCTGTAAGCTGAGGTCCCGGAAGTAGCAGCGCTGCCAGTTTCAAATTTCGTTTGGTTAAAACAAGAAAAACAAACAACACGGGGCGTCGAGTGAATAAAAAGGGAGAGACTCACGCATAAGCAACGGGGATGTCAATCTTAATCTTCGGCAATGCCTTCCGAGGCTTCGGCTCTACAACTTTAGGATGCTTTGGCGCTTTTTCGGTCGGGGTTGGTGAAGAGATCCGAGGACGCTTTGAAGACTGACCAGCCTGACCAGTCGCCTTTTTGCGGGCACTCGAGCGTTCTTGTTCAAGTTTGGATCGCCTCTCCCTGCGAGGAGGCGACTCGACTTCTTCTTCGTCACTTGAGTCGTCGCTTTCTCCGTCCCCTTCACCGTCAGAAGTCCATTCGCCACTGTCGCCGCCGCTCGCCTCTCCTTCCAGATCTTGCTCTTTCTCTCCGTTGGGCATTGAATACATTTCGATAAGGGCCTGAAAGAAAGTAGGAAGAATAAAGTTAGTCGACGCGGTATAGACAGCTGCGCGAGTGAATTCAGATTACAATCAAAATCTCGGAATCAGACCTTCTCTGGTACATGGGACTGGTCGAATGGAGGAACTCTCCTGGCTCCCCTGGGGTTGTCACTACACCACAGCACCACATCCCCAACAAACAAGTTGGTCGGAAAAACAGCGTCTGCCGACACACAGTCGGTCGGGAAAAACTATTGCCGACCGACAGCGTCTGTTGGGGTAAGTCCAGACGGGAAAACCTTTTCCCGACCAACATGTCTTTCCCGACCGACTGTTGGACGCCTATAAACCGAATTGCCGACCGACTTTCTGATGGCCTACCCCGGAACCTTTCCCGACTGATTCTCAGCTGGTATTGCTGTTGAAGCTTTCTCGACCGACCGTTTGACAGTACAGTCTTTGCCGACCGACTTTCTGCTGCCCCTATCCTGAACCTTTCCCGGCCAACTGTGCGATGGTGTCTTTTTTGCCGACCGACTTTCCGTTGGTCCTAACAATATGATGCTGTTTTGTTTTGCCAACCAACAATTTGACAGCATTTTGCTTAGCTGAGCAATGTTCAATACCCACGTACCCTTGATTTCCCATCTGCCTTACAATACAATGTCAATCAAAATCAAGTTGCATATCTCATTACAATATGATATTAGTCAAGTTACAGTAACTTGCATGTACTCCAAAAATATTAAATCATGACCAAAGAAGGATAACATATTAATTACTTCTCACAAGTAAAGGAAACATTTACGATTCAACGACCTAATCACCCAACAGGTTTACAAAATGATAGATGCATCTCCGATATTAATTGTTTGCCCCATTACACAAAATACCCAGGTGACAAAATGAGACCTAAAAGACGCATTGTTTTTGCTCCATTACAGAAATCTCTAGCTAATGTAAACTGACATCTTCCTGGTTCCTTCCTGCTCCTTTTGTATATCTTTCCTACAAAGGATAAAAATGTCATGGTGAGAATGCATTCAGAGACAATGGCAAAAACAATAATTGTATAAAGCATCTATGGCAATTGGCAATAAAAAACTATGGGATTTTAGTGTTACAAAAAATAGCTCAAGTTCAGAACAATGCCACAACATGTGTTAATTAGATCTTTGCTGCGTTGGACATCATAAAGCCTCGATGCAACGTGACCATGAAGTATATTTCAGGAAATATGAGCAATATAGAGGTGTACTCGGAGCAACACAAGGCAACATAATATAGAGGTGTACTCACTGTGATAACAGAACTATCAATACTAAAGAGCAGATTTCTATTGTGGACATGGCAGTACTAGAAACTGAGAATGTTGCCTTGAAACATAATATTTTGAAGGCCCACACACTTTTTTTCAAGTTCCTATATGCATAGACTTCCAAAGAATGTATCATTTCCATGTTTGAAGTTTTGCCACGAGTACTTGAGATGAAAATTAAGTGGGTAAACTGTATTGATTTTCTGCTACTTAATGGAATGAAAGATGTCAGAGATGCATTTTCTCTTGTAGTATGCTGCTTTTTGGAAACCAGAGTCATGGACATTTTGTTCTCGAATGAACTGGGAATGGAGGGAGGGACTAAAGAACTTAAGTTCATGGAAAAAATAAACCAAGCTTTCGCAGAAGATTAAGATTCTCATGTTCTACTGACTCTTTTGGAGTCTACTCCCAGGGAGCACCCAAGCAATAGAAAATAGTTTTTAAGGCCAAAACAGATTTGGGAAATGAGGCATGTGGCAAGTAGAACTTACCAAAGCCAACTTGAGCCACCCAGCACAGGAATTGCTTGGGTCTATGTACCAATTTAAGACTACAACTCTTGTAAACAATAGCATGGACATAAGAGCAACTTTTGCATCACATTATTATTTCCTTTTATTTCTACTAAACCATGTAAGCTATGAACCGTACATTATGAAGTGGCAATGAACTAGGCAGGTATTGAAAATAAGAGAAGATAGACCAGCATTGATCGTTACTGCTCAATGTACAGAGCTAGATAACAACTATCATGAGGAAGAAGAAGATACAAGGGTCTGGTTAAGTTCATTTCGATCCCTGTTTTTGTAGCTCAAAAAATAAATACTAGCTCATGATTCAAATATACCTTAGCGGCGGGACGAGGAACATGCCCCAGGTTTGTAGGGTTTCATCTAGCAAAGTGATCATGAGTCAGTATCACACATCAAACAATTCGAGATAAGTGGACAAAACACACAATGTTGGTGATTACCTTGCTAGATGGCCATGCGATGGACCTTGTGACAGCATCAGCGATAATTTGTAAACCTTCATCTTCAAAAGGCAATGTAGCATTCCTTCTGATCGCAACATTGACAAGAACCTCATAAGTTCCTGGTCCAAGGGGCTCTCCGCCCACAATAGTGTCTGGGTCAACTGAGATAATTGTTGCCTTAGCAACAGGAGTTTCAGGACTAGTCCATGCATATAGAAGCACATCCATACCAATCTGAATCAATGATTATTTTAGAAACATGAAACAAAATAAAATTTCAACATATAGGTAAGGATGAGAAGATTACAAGGCTTTCATCTTCATAGGCTGATGAGCTTCTTGAAGGGGGCTTTGCAACAACTCTTCTATGAACAAAGGGCTCTTCATCATCCCGTTCATCATCTTCTTCACCATCGTTATTATCCTCAGCTTCAACTCTTGAGTTCTATCAAACAGAAATAGAGTTAGTGCATGGAAGATGGATTATTGATGCAATGAAAAGATGTGGAAATAGTTCATTACTTGTCGAGAATTGGAACCGTGCTGCGAGCTAGGAGTTTCCAGATTATGCCCTCCTTGTGAAGCTAACATCAATTCCATTCGGTTCATCCGTTCCTGCATTTCTAGCCCATGCCCCTCCAGCATGTTAAAGCGATTTTCAGCTTCTCGACGCCCTTCCATTTCAACTAGAACTCTTGTGCTCAATTTACCCCGTGTACCCAGTGTGCCCAAATCTTGAGGTGCTGGCCCTAGACCTAACACACGAACACGACCCCTGGGCTCCTTCATTCCACATACACGTGCAAATAGATCACCTTCTTTAATGTTTTTTTCCTTCCATTCGGGGTGCTGTTCACCTTTCTCTATGAGTTCTTTCTACAAAATGATATGTACTTGCTATGTAAATTCTACTTGTATAATTTCTGTCTAATACTGAAAAAACATGGCAAAAGGGACTCACAATTGTTGCTGCTGCCTACGGCACATAACTCCCTTTCCTTTCCCCTTTCTTGCATGTATGTGTTTCGATATAAACTTCATCTCTTTGAGGATCATGCCCAAGTTTGACAGCCTGCAATCATTTATTTATTTCACTATGCATTAGTCACTAAAACATAGTGGCATATCTTTTTAATTGGGGTAATTGCGTTTACCATTTCATTGGCAACACGGGCATGACTCTTGCTGCCAGATGTATGAGGCACTGCATTGGCACAATTCTTTTTGGCGATAGCACTACGAGACTACAAGACAAGTAAAGGAGATTTATCACATGTATTGTTTGCTGCCAGATGTATGGTGCATATTTGTTTATCTATGTCCAGCAGGACGACTACAGTTTTGATTCAGCAGGATGACTTACTTCAAATGCCGAAGATCTCCAATAAGTAATAAGGGTCTTCCAATCAGCTTCACTAATTCTGCTATCACGTCTCTTCATAAGTTGTGCATCAGTCAGTGCAGCATCAAACTTGTACCTCTTTAAATCTGACTTCCAATCCTTCCATTTTATGTGTGAAGTGTTGAGAACAAAGCTCAAGGTGGTTGAGTCGAGCTCATAAAATGCCTATTAAAATGAGAGAAAGCAGAATACTCGGTTAGATAGCATTAAAAAAGAGTAAGTTATAAATTATGCTCATTTATACCTTCAAGGTCTCCCACACTAATAATTTTTTGTCTACATCAACATCTCGCCAATCTAACTCTGCAGGTGGTATATGCTTCCTCACCAAAGTACCAATGAAATTGGCAAATTCAGTTGCATCTGGCCCAATAGGCTGGCCATTCCCATTAAGTGGAATATGGATTTTGGGTTGATTCAGCCTTGCATATATGTTAGCCTTTCGAGTAATTTTTCTTCCACCTTTCTTTTGACTACCTTCATCATCAAGCTCACAAGTAATCTCTTCATGCAAGAAAATTAACATAGTCATACAACAATTCTAGCAAGTGACATTAGGCTACAATATGAGCAAGTATAACCCACTACAAATACCTTTGGAAGGCTAATGCTCAGGATCTAAATGATCTTGATCTTTTGATACCCTAGACCTCAAAACAGGTCCTTCATTCGCGCTTATAGGTGCGCTGGAGGGTTCCTGCATAGATATATAGTTTAGTGTTGCAAGCTACATTTGCTTCCTTCAGGTAGAACATCTTCAGGGCTACATACCTTTCTTTTCTTTTGGGGGGCTTGGTTCGCTTCCATATCTTACTGCATAGAAGCTCTTATTGCTCATACCGCTGCTAGCCGTTTATCATTCTATTCAATGGTCTTGCTTCTCAGTAGTTCATACTCTACCACTTTCAGTTGTTCCTCCGTGACCCCACCATCTTTAGCTCTTACGATTGCGCTTGCCATTTTTCCTCCTGCAAAAGACACACTATGTGAGTACATCGATGAAAATACAAAACATTAGAGGATCATACACAACACTTATTTTTTTTCAATATCACTTGCTTTAAGAACTAGTCCATCTATATCTGTCCTAGCAGAACCAATGCATCCATCCGCAACACTCACACGTATAGCAGTACATGGATCAGGCAACATCACACGTCAAACATTACCATTGTCATCTTTAGATTCTTCTATGTCATATAATGATGGAACAACAACAGTAGACCACTCAGCATCAATGGGATCTTCAACATAGTAAACTTGAGTTGCTTGTGTGGCTAATATGAAGGGCTCGTCTGATATTTTCTCACCGGTATTGAACAAATTCTTGAAATTCACAGAAGTGATTCCAAACTGATCAGTTTGCACCCATTCATCTTCTACACGATTATCAACCCAGTCACATTTGAACAACACTACTTTCCCTTCATGTTGATAATTCAACTCAAGAATTTCCTTTATAATGCCATAGTAGGTCTTGATTCTTACACTAATATTGTCACCTTTTCCTTTTGCAAAGGATGTGGTTTGTGCAACAAGAGCTACTCCACTACTCTGAAATGACCGGCCCTCATCATATGATTGTGTATGAAAGTTTGTCCCATTTATAGTGTAGCTACTATACTTCATAGCAACCAAGTTTGGCTCTTTAGCTAATATTTTTATCTCATGAGGTGCTTCATCGCCCATTTCTGCCACCTGTGATTATGAAATGCTATTGTTACTCTACAATGGGATGGAATTATATGTCTTATAGGTTGACAGTGAAATGCCCACTTACGTGCAATTTAAACCACTCATGAAAGGTCTCGTAATGCACACGCTTGACTTCTCGATGACTTCGAACACCAATAGAAGAAAGGTAATCCATATGTTTGCTGCATATAGGTTATATTTATTAATTGACAAGGAGGAGAGAAATAACCTAATAGCAATACACAGTAGGGATATCTTACTCTAGGTATGGTTCTATGTTGTCATAATTGAACAAGACGTATCTATGGGCTTGCAGCCAAGTTTTGTTATCTAACATCACCATGCACTTGCCAGCCAGCCCTCGACCAATGTTGTGGAATAAAGGAGTTGTATCATCAACTTCCATATACAAACCCCCATCATTCCTAGCTCGATTCAACCGACTCTTATCATCCAAATAGTGTGAGCAAAATGTCAAGCTCTCATCAAACAAATAGCCCTCTGCAATTGATCCTTCCACATGACTTCTGGTGTGGACATGTCCCTTGAGCTTTCCTATATACCTCTCTATAGCCCACATGCTGCGAAAATGTACTGGACTAGCTATCATTGCTTGTGCTGGAACATGAACCATCAAATGCACCATAATATCGAAAAATGATGGGAGGAATATGGCCTCAAGAAGGCTCAAGGTCTCAGCTATTTCATCCTGCAACCTTTGCATGTCACTTATGCGAATAACCTGTGAGTACATTCGCTTGAAAAATCTGCTCACATGAATCAGTACCGCACTCACTCTTTCTGGTAATGTTCTTCTCAGTGCAAGTGGCAGCAAGTCTTGCAAAAGGACATGGTTGTCATGGCTCTTTAGCCCAGTTATGTTTTTCTCCTTAACATGCACATTACGGCATATGTCAGATGCATAACCATTAGGAAACATGGCATTTTTAAATACTTTGCAAAATGTCCTCTGCGGATCAGATTCCATTGTGTAAGGTGCCGGAGGAAAAAAAAACTTCATCATCATCAAGATCAATAGGTTGAAGATCCTTTCTAATATTGAGTGCTTGAAGGTCATATCGAGAATTAATATTATCCTTGGTTTTTCCATTGACTGCCAACAAAGTGTTAACTATGTTCTCACACACATTTTTTTCTATGTGCATGATATCGAAGTTATGATGCATCTTCAAATCCTTCCAATATGGTAGTTTAAACCAAATAGACTTTCTTTTCCAAATGATCAGCGGATCCCCTTTCTTGCGTTTCTTAGTTCTAGGCTTCTTTGTTATAGAATCCTTCCCAAACTTGGTTTGCATATTTTCTGTCAGCTCTAAGATTTGCCTACCGGAAAGTGGAACGGGTGCTGTCCCACGTTCTATGTCACCAAATGTGTGTGTATCATACCTCAAGGGGTGATCTGCACGTAAGAACCTACGATGCCCCATATAGCAAGTCTTGCTACCATTTTTAGGCTAAGAGAACATAATTGATAGTGGCATTCAGGGCAAGCTCCTTCTCCAGAGGAAGCACAGGAAACCAAAGACCCAAGACCCGGTTTATCCGTAATTGTGCATATTATGGCAGCATGCAACTGAAAATACTCTCCGGTTGAAGCATCATAGGTCCTAACACCATCAAGAAACATATCTACCATATCATCAACTAGTGGCTCAAGATAGACATCAATATCATTACCAGGAGAATTTCTGCCAGGAATCAACAGTGATAGGATGAAATTTGATTGCTTCATAATCATCCAGGGTTGAAAGTTATAAGGAATCAATAATACTGGCCAAATGCTGTAGCTAAGATTCATGGATCTAAATGGATTAAAACCATCGGCACATACTACAAGCTTAAGATTTCTGATGTCTTTTGCAAAATCTTTATTTTTTTCATCAAAATCTTTCCAAAGGAGGGAATCTTTAGGATGCCTAATCAAGCCATCTTGTGTGCGCTCTTCTGCATGCCATCTTGTGAGAGCCGCAGTTCTGGAACACACAAACAACCTTTGAAGCCTCTTCTTTATTGGGAAGTAACGAAGAACCTTCTTAGGAACCTTGTGGTCACGTTTCCCATCTGCACTCTTCCTTTCAGATTTCCATCTTGAAGCCTTACATTCTAGGCATGAATTGGCATTGGCATTGTTCTTCCAAAATAGAATGCAATCATTTTCACATGCATGGATATTAACATACCCAAGTCCTAGGCATTTGACTAGTTTTTTAGCTTCATTGGAGTTTTTGGGTATTGCGGACTGAGGGTAAGCATCTTTTAGTAGATCTAACAGCAGATCAAAACTTCTATCAGACCACCCTCCAAGCAGTTCGGTGTGAAGAAGTCTCACTAGGAAATGAAGCTTTGAGAAATTCTTACAGCCTGGATATAGCTCTTGTCTAGAATCAGCTTCAAGTTTGTGGAGAGATTCTAGAAAAGAATCATCCTGATCTAAACGACAATCATCTTCAAGATCTCCCCCTTTATCCAAACCAGCAGCAAGGTCTCTTAGAAAATCAGATATATCATCGCCCTCATCCCTATCGTCACCCTCATCTAGATTTGGAGGAATGGAAGAAGAAGAGACATGTTCTCCATGAAACATCCACTGTTTGTATCCATCGACAAATCCCTCGCATACCAGGTGCTCACGGACTTCAGACTCTTCTCTCCAGTATGAGTTCACACAGTTTTTGCAAGGACATATGATTTTATTCTCGACCGATGATTTATTAAATGCAAAGCCTAGGAATTTGGCGAGCCCTTGTAAGTAATTCTCTGTATGCCTACATGCAAGTGTACATGTGTAGTGTGTTATCTATAGTTTCAGCATCTAAGAAATTTAAAACATATATGCTGCGTTATACCTAGGCGCATCCATCCAACTTCTATCCATGCTAGCTAGATTCACACTTGGTCAGTACAAATACACACTAAATCCTGAACAGATAATATCACAACCAGAGAATGCAAGGAATTACTTGAAGTACTATAAATACAGTGGCTCGGAAAAGAAAGTAAGAATCATAGAACCAATTCAATGGTAGTACACATAGCAAAGGTAGAACCACCATAAATAAACATACCAAAGATATGGTTGACTCACCAACTAGTGGAGGATGTCATGACAAGCATGGAAGGGAATTACTGCGCCGCTGCTGGAAGTTGAGTCGTTGGTAACAAGAATCCTAATAACCAACCAGATTACACACTACAAAAATTAGTGCCAAACATAAGGAGGTATCTCTACATATTCATGGCATCCACACACATGGAGGGCCTCTAGACTTGAGTGGGGCAGAGGAACTCACTTGAGTGGATGCAGTAAGCACGTCGGTGGATGATCTCTTGAAGATGAGCTCCCACGGTGTAGCCTCCTAAAGGAAAAAAAATGCATAAGAGCCGAAGCCTAAGCAAAACCTTCAATTCATGTTCACATGCAACATTGGCTGGGCTATGCTAGGAACACACTAAGATAAGAGCTTCAATAAATCTTGGAGCCACATTTGTTACAAAATACCAACAAGATATTAAGCTCACCAATTTCATAAATAATATCTGTTTGTTAGCCACTAACTCCTAATCTATCTACCATTTCAGTTATTCACATAATTTTTGAATCAAACAGCCAGACTAAAAGCACTCCATCAACTAATCATATACTAAAAGAAAAATAAACAATGGACACTCCACACACACCTTGTGCACTAAGGTGGTGTTTGGTTCAGGCAAATATGATGCTAGGTACAATCAAATACCACAAGCTGGTCACTAAGTACCAATGATTCTGCTACTCTTCTTCCTCTGCTCAATGGTACCAACAGTGGTTCTCTGTGCAACCTGCAACAAAAACAAAAGAGAGATGAAGTCAGGTCACATGTACAGAGAGATGAAAATCCACACTGCGTGAGGTCTCCCCGAGTTCAGATGCTAAACTTCCTTAAGAGAAAATACAAGAATCTAGCCCCGATGCTTATCTCACCAAGTCAGAGAAACCACTTACTATGAAAGGTAAAACAGTAATGCCCTAGACTTATTCAGTATACAGAATTTTGTTTTAGCCCATGATGTTGAATATAAAATCTCTTACGAGATCATGCTGAACAACACTAAGGACAATGTAGAAACTTGCTAGACTTAATGAGTGATCCCTGCTCATTGAACCTGTAATAATTCAGGCATAAACCATGTAAAATGCATCTGTTCCTTCTTTTTTAATGTCAGGACAAACGTGTGTACTTACACAACTAACGGTAATGAAACATTGTTCTCAAATCATATGTACAGATCCAGTTCGGCCTCCACATGAAGCTGCAGAGTTAGTATCATCATTTCCTCAGAAGAACCTCAGAGTTGTCCCCGCCACATGCGTTGTACGGAAGATCCCCGATGAGATTCTCTTTCCCCACTGCCAGAGCTCCAACATGCCTCTAGGAGAGAGAGAGAGAGAGGAGATGTACCTCAGATGCACGCTGCCCCGATACAAGTTGAAGCAGCCACTCGGACGGACGAGCGCGGGGCGCCGGTGGACGAGCAGGACGGAACTGCGCGGGGCGCCGATGGACGGGCAGGACGGCGCAGGGCGGCACAGGGCGGCCAGGGAGGCACGGGATGGTGCGGGGCGGCGTAGGGCAGTCAGGACAACGCGGGGTGGCGCGACAGAGGCATGACGGTGCAAGGCGGCGGAGCAGAGGTAGGACGGCGCGGGGCTGGCAGGACGGCGTAGGGCGAGCAGGACGGCATAGCGGAGGTCGTGGGACGGCCTGGGGAACGACCGGCGGGCGGCGTGGGGCGGCGGTGGAATGGCTGGGATCTAGGGATTTGGCAGCGGTGGAATGGCTGGGATGCTAGGGATTTGGCCCTTCGTGGGGATTGAAGTGATTTGAAAAAAAAAACATTTCGCGGGCTGGGCCAGACTTCGCGCTAAAATTTGGCCGTTCGCGCGGGAGGCCCATTTAGCATCTGACTGTTGGTCGGAATTATTTGCCGACCGATGGTCCGTGGGCCATAAGGGAATTCCCGACCGACAGTTCGATGGTATATGTTTTATCATTCCCGACCGACGGTGTGTTGCCGTGAAGAATTTTCCCGACCCACAATCTGTTAGAAACTTTCATGGCCAACCGTGGGTCGGCAATAGTGACTTTTTCCCAACACACAACGGTAGGGAATTCTGGTGCATGGTGTAGTCTGTCCTTGTTTCCGGTCATGCCCGACAGCCACTTCTCCAGTGTGTCGTCATCGACCTCCTCCGGCTGAATCCGAGTGGAATCGTCAAGACCCGAATACATCCACATCGGATGGTCTTGGGCTTGAAGAGGCTGGATGCGCCGCTGAAGGAAGACCTCCAAGAGATCCATACCGGTGACCCCGTCACGGATAAGCTGGACCACTCGCTCGACCAGCACCCTCACCTGCGCCTTCTCCTCCGGGAGCACCTTCAAAGAGGAGGGTTTCCTCACTCGGTCCATGGTAAAAGGAGGGAGGCCAGTCGACTGCCCTGGCGTCGACTGGTCTTTGAAGTAAAACCAGGTCGACTGCCATCCGCGAACCGAGTTGGGAAGAATCATGGCCGGAAAGGAACTTTTCCCTCTCATCTGAACACCAAGACCCCCACACATCTGAATCACTTGAGTTCTCTCATCACTCGGATTGGCCTTTTTCACCGTCTGAGAGCGACAAGTGAAAATGTGCTTGAAAAGACCCTAGTGAGGCCGACAACCCAGGAAATTCTCACACAAAGAAACGAAAGCGGCGAGATAAACCATTGTGTTGGGAGTAAAGTGGTGGAGTTGTGCCCCAAAGAAGTTCAGAAATCCCCGAAAGAAAGGGTGAGGAGGCAAGGAAAATCCACGGTCGACGTGGGTGGCAAGGAGAACGCGCTCACCCTCCCGAGGTTGCGGCTCGGATTCCTTCCCCAGAAGCCACGCCGATTCATGGGGGATCAGCCCTCCTTCGGCTAGGTCGTCGAGGTCCTCTTGGGTGATCGTCGAGCGGATCCAGTCGCCCTAGATCCAGCCCTTCGGCAAGCCGGTTCGCGAGGAAGATCCACCCTGACTGGTCGCCTTCCCCTTCGCCTTTGTCGTCGCCTTGTTCGCCCGCTCCAGAGCCACTGTCTTCTCCTTCCCCATCGTCGCCGGCGAGACGCGTACGGAGTGGTGGCGCTGGGGCGAGAGCGAGCGCGACGAAGGAGCCTGAAGAGGAGAAGAGATAATGGAGACGCACTGTTCAAGAGACCCCGGTCCGACGCCTTATATGAGGCCGCTTCTGAGTGGCTCACTGGTAGGCCTGGGCGGCCCTGTCAAATCCAGTAACAATCATGCGCGCGATACGTGCTGAAAAAGGTGGTGCGGGGATCGAGGCGGCTCCTCCCTATCACATCCGATTACTGCGGCCTCCCCCGTCCCGCGCGCTTCCCAAAATTCGGATCCCGCGAAATCTGTGGGCAGCAGAACAACTTGTCAGACCAAAGATCTCCTCCACACCGTCACTCGGAGCCTTTCAAGTAAAGAAACTCACTCGACAAAAAAACTAAGAATGGATCAAGGCGACTGAAAAGGAAGTTGCTGTCATCACTCAGGTTCATTGATCCGAAACAAGATATGCTCATGACATGAAAAATGAGTCGGAGAAGTTCTCAACCCCTTCCCCACTCAAACCTCGATCCATTCGGGGGCTAATGATGAAGCCATGTACCTAGGGTAGGGGCATGGACCTGTCCCAACTGCCGTACCCAAGGACATCTCAAGAAGAAATCACCTTCCAATCGACTTGGAGGTGTTCCACTCGACAGACTCAAAAACACTCGACCAAGAAGCAATCACTCGACCAAGATCCAACCACCCGATGGCCAGGAGACCTAAAGGCACTCCGCACGGTAACGGTCGGTTATTAAGTAGCTTTTATGGTCATCATAGCACTTTATTAGAGGCGTTACTAGTAACGCCCGACCTTAATGTATTTAAGACCCTGCACAACTGAGGGCCGGAGGGGTCCGGCGAACTCTATATATGCCACCCCCTCCTCAGTGTAAAGGGTTCGCACCCCTGTAATTCATACATGCATAATCCAGTCGACTGCCTCCGGGCTCCGAGACGTAGGGCTATTACTTCCTCCGAGAAGGGCTTGAACTCGTAAACCTCGTGTGCTTACAACTTCTCCATAGCTAAGATCTTGCCTCTCCATACCTACCCCCCTACATCAAGGTTGTTAGAATCACGATTCCGTTATATGATTCTACGACTTTACGATCCAAACTAACACCTCCGATTCTACGATTTTACTTCATAGAATCTACGTTTCTATGATCCTGATAGTGAAGATTCTACGATTTACGATCCTACCATTGGAGCTCCGATCCGATTCAAAATCACGATTCTAACAACCTTGCCCTACATTACTGTCAGACTTAGAACCACGACAGCAGGTCCTCGTCATGAAGGCCGGCAATTCTCTCCGCCGCCATGGCCGCGGAGAGCACAGTCTCATCAGTCGTTTACCCTTCATAGTGCCAATCACCAAGCTCCTCCATAACACCAGAGACGGCCGGTTTCCATCCGCTGCGGCAGCACTCTCAGACCCGGTTCTCCACATCGCCAAACGACGACGTGATTGCGCCGGCCACCCCTGCCCAGCCGGCCATCATCGACCTCAACGTCATGCCTAGGTACAGTGGTGCTGGTTAGTCGTCCGACGAGATGCACAGGAAGCAGTCCCAATCAATTCCTAAGGCCAACCTTCCTAGCACCCGCAACCTATTCGACGAAATCCCAATCCCGACGCCGGTGGCCGACGACCAATGACTACAACACGTCCAACAAGAATGTCATCTTCCAGGGCCATGTCCAAGCCCCCCACCCCACCGGCCAAGGCCAAGGCTACGATCACGACAAAACCCAAAGCCGAGACGGTCAGGGCCAAGATGGTGCCGACCACTACGGTGTCCGCGAAGAAGCGGCCGACAACCATGGAACTCATGGCATGAACACTACTAGGAAATACCTTATAGGTAGAACCTTAACAGTAGCGTGGGGACATAGGCCAACGCTAGTGCTACTTAGCAGTAGCGCTGGTTACCAACCGACGCTACAGGTAAGTGTATAGCAGTAGCGCGGACTTACCAACCATCATTGCTACTAAACGGTCCCCACCTTACCGACCGGGGCTACCCGTAGTAGCAGCGCGTCCCGCAATTCCCATGCTACTGCTAAAATTATAGCGGTAGTGCAGGCCTATGACTCACCTCTACCACTATGTGTGCACTTTGGCAGGTGGACCCCACTTAACAGCAGCGCGGGCCGCTATTCCCGTGCTACTGCTAGTGGGCTTAGCATTAGCGCCGACCCGAGACAAGCGCTATTGCTAATGCAACCTTATCCAACTCCCCGCGCCCAAACCTTCTCCCTCCACTCACTCCTCATTGCCTCATTCTGTCTCACTCCCACCGTTGCCGTCGTCCTACCTCCTCCTTCCTTGGTATGCCGCGACCCTCCTCCCTCCTCCTCCCACCGCCCTCCTCCCTCCTCCTCCGGTCGCGCCCTCCTTCCTCCTCCTCCAGCCACTTCCTTCTCCAGCATCCCTCCTCCTGCCGCCCTCCTCCATCTCCTCCAGCCGCCCACTACTAGGAAAAGGCATGTTAGTGGCACACTTATTTTGGCCATTAATGGCGCACTATAGGTGTGCCACTATCATCATGCCACACTAGTAACAAGTAGTAATGGCGCACCCCTGGTGCGCCATTAGTATACCATATAATAGTGGCACACCACATAGTGCACCATTACTATGTCCAACGGTGCGCCATTACTATCTGACTTAGTAATGGCGCACCACATATTTGGTGCGCCATTACTAACAAATTGTTTCAAAAAAATTTCAAATTTTTTTCAGATTTTTTTTCTTAATCTCGGGTCACTATGGCTTAATCTCGGGTCAATATGCTTAATCTCAAGTCAAATCACACTCCATGGTCAAACTTCCCGGAAGGTCACCCATCCTCACACTACTTCAGCCCGAGCATGCTTAACTTCGCAGTTCTATCCAACCCCAGCACCAGCTCACTTAACAGGCACTTGTTGATATATCTATCATATCAATCCTATTAAACCTTGTTGATGTCTATGACTTTGTTCATGTTCATGAGTGTGATGAAATTTTGAAAAAATATTTCAAACTTCCCGGTCATATTACGTCTCATGTTTAGGGGATATGTCTCATGATTTTAAATTTGCTAAATTTCATAGACAACCCCATGATAAATAATTGCCTAGTAAAGATGAAATTATTGGTCTTGCTTCTATCGCGTGGCTCCTAATGATCCTTTAGAACAATATTTGCTAGACCATGAAAATGATATGTTTATGAATGAAAGAAGGGAAATAGATGAAGTATTCTTTAAACAAGGACCTATTTTGAAACAAAACTTGCATGTTCAAATTCTAGGGGATCCTCCCCCACCAAGGGTGATCCCGTGTTTGAGCTTAAACCATTGCCCGATACTCTTAAATATGCTTATCTTGATGAAAAGAAGATATATCCTGTTATTATTAGTGCTAACCTTTCGGATCGAGAAGAAGAGAAACTATTGAAAACTCTGAAGAAGCACCGTGCTGCTATTGGATATACACTTGATGATCTTAAGGGCATTAGTCCCACGCTATGCCAGCACAAAATAAAATTGGAGAAAGACGCTAAACCGGTTGTTGATCACCAATGACGGTTAAATCCTAAGATGAAAGGAGTGGTAAGAAAAGAAATACTAAAGCTTCTGGAGGCAGGTATAATTTGTCTCGTTGCTGATAGTCAGTGGGTAAGTCATGTCCATTCTGTCCGTAAGAAGGGAGGTATTACTGTTGTTCCTAATGATAAAGATGAATTGATCCCACAGAGAATTGTTACAGGTTATAGAATGGCAATTGATTTCCACAAATTAAATAAAGCTACTAAAAAGGATTATTACCCTTTACCTTTTATTGACCAAATGCTAGAAAGATTATCCAAACATATATGTTTTTGCTTTCTAGACGGTTATTCTAGTTTTCTCAAATACCTGTGTCAAAAGAGGATCAAGAAAAGACCACCTTTACTTGCCCTTTTGGTACCTTTGCTTATAGACGCATGCCTTTTGGTTTATGTAATGCACCTGCTACCTTTCAAAGATGTATGACTGCTATATTCTCTGACTTTTGTGAAAAGATTGTTGAGGTTTTCATGGATGATTTCTTCGTATATGGAACTTCTTTTGATGATTGCTTAAGCAACCTTGATCGAGTTTCGCAGAGATGTGAAGAAACTAATCTTGTCTTGAATTGGGAGAAGTGCCACTTTATGGTTAATGAAGGTATTTTCTTAGGGCATAAAATTCCCGAAAGAGGTGTTGAAGTTGATAAAGCTAAAGTTGATGCTATTGAAAAGATGCCATGTCCAAAGGACATTAAAGGAATAAGAACTTTCCTTGGTCATGCAGGTTTTTATAGGAGGTTCATTAAAGACTTCTCAAAAATTTCCAGGCCTCTGACTAATCTCTTACAAAAATATGTTCCTTTTGTCTTTGATGATGATTGTGTAGAAGCATTTGAAATACTTACAGAAGCCTTGATTCCTGCACCCGTTGTTCAGGCTCCTGATTGGAATTTACTCTTTGAAATTATGTGTGATGCCAATTATTATGCTGTAGGTGCTGTTCTAGGACAAAGAGTTGATAAGAAATTAAATGTTATCTAATATGCTAGTAAAACTCTAGACAGTTCCCAGAGAAATTATGCTACTACTGAAAAGGAATTTTTAGTAGTTGTGTTTGCTTGTGATAAGTTCGGATCTTATATTGTTTATTCTAAAGTAACTGTTCACACTGATCATGCAACTGTTGAATTCGGATGTAACTTTTTAATCCGAGTTCGTATACAAAAGTTATGCCCATTTTACTAAATTCCAGAGAGATTTTGCAAATAAAGTCGAAATTCATATTTGTAAATTTTCCCAACAACTAGACCACATATCACATGGGAAACTTATTTTCTTTTATTTTCTTGATATTTACATCATTTTCTTTTATTTTTTATAAAACTGAACAAGCGCTCCAGGGGGGGGGGGATGTGCAAAGAAAGTTACCAATGGCGCACCACATAACAATGCGCCTGGTTACTAATGGCGCACCTGTTACGTGGTGCGCCATTACTAGTTTTGCAAAAAAAAAATTGTTAGTAGTGGCGCACCGTGGTTGTGGTGCGCCATTACTAGTTTGAATTAGTAATGACGCACTATACACTGGTGCGCCATTACTAGTTTTGGAAAAAAGTAAAAAAAATGTTAGTAGTGGCGCACAGAGTGTGTGGTGCGCCATTACTAGTTAAAACTAGTAATGGCGTACTATGCCCTGATGCGCCATTACTAGTTTTGGAAAAAAAAATTGTTACTAGTGACGCACCGTGGGTGTGGTGCGCCATTAGTGATATGGACACTAATGGCGTACGTACAGATGGTGCGCCACTGCCATTAATGTTCATATTTGCTATAGCCCTTTTCCTAGTAGTGGACCTACTCCTTCCTCCTCCTCCTCCTCCTCCTCTCTCCACCCTCCTCCTCACTCCTCCCTCCTCCCACCTCTCCTCTATGCTATAGAAATGTTAGACATTTTTTTAGGTATTATGTTGTTATAGAATTTTAGTAATTTTGTTATAGAAAGTACTATGAATGTTTAGGTATAGTGTTGTTATAGAAAATGTTAGTAATTTCGTTCTAAAACAATTAGTACTAATTTAGGTATAGAAAGTATTAAAAGTTTACTAATTTTGTTCATAGGTTTGGATGTAGTGGATGTCTAGTGAATTTTGAGAGAGAGAGATAGAGAGACCTAATGAAATGAAATGGTTTTGCAAAAAAAATGTTATGCTTGCTGTCAAAATTAAACCACTAAAATGCAATGAGCATACCTAGTTTGAAATTTTCTATATAAATGCTCATGTGTGGCATAGGGTATATCACCGAGGAGCCGGTCGACAACGCCCAGAAGACCACTGACAATGCCTGCATCCTCGACAGCCATCGTCTATAGTGAGTAAACATGTATATCTAGTGTTGTGCACTAGTGTTCCTCAAATATGATGGAGATTTAGACATGTGATATGTAGTGTTGTGTACTACTAGTGCTGTCACACATGAATATTTGGAAAATGAAGGATATGTGCTTGCCCAAGTGGCCTATGTTAGCAAGGAACACCTCCGAGTGGCCTATGTTTTGCCGGAATTTTGATTCATTTTGGTTTCGGCGAATTTCAGGTGTTCGATATGTCCTATTTTAGCAAAGGTCATGCCGAATTTTTTTTCATGAAGCTTACATTCTTAATAAGTTAGTCCCAATTCTCTCGTCATGCAGCATATCCACTCAGCCATGTGCAACATAAGCAATTCTCAATCCACCTCATGCATTCCATTCCGAGCGCTCTCTCAAGCTGTGAACCGGATCTTTTTTTCTCCCTCGTCGCAATAGGAAGTATCTTTCCACATGCATGAGAATAGGGACCAAGCACTGCCATGGAAGGCCACTACGCCGAGAATGGTTTTTCTATGCATAGTGTCTCACTGTACTACAACTTATGACTTACTTCACCCTATGACCCTACATAGATTCTTTCTCTCCTCATACTAACCCATGCATTTTAAGTTGAGTATGAAATTATAAAACCATGTATCTTTTGAATGAAAATCTTGATTTCTGGTATGTTAACATATTTGGGGTCTTGGTAAGAAGATCTTTTAAACAAGATCAATTAAGGATATATTTCCATAATTTTTTAAATAATAATTTTGAAACTTGGTGAAACTATAGAATATAATACATCAAACTACAAAATTTACATGAAACTAGTTTCACAGACTATATCAGAGTTTCATACCTTGTTTCATTGAGTTTCACCATATTTTCTAAGGTTTTATCATGTTTCAAAAATTAAAAAAAATATCAAAATATATTCAAGAGTGATCTTGCTTAAACGTTCTTGTGACCAGGAATAAAATACGCAAACGAAAGTTAAATCAGGATTTTGGTTCATAAGATAAAATGATTTTAAACTGTGAAATCACATGAAAAGGCATGGGTGTGTGGTGGGTTTCATGTCAGATATTGGGTGCATTGACCATGTCAGTGACTGATACAGCTAGAAGAGGTGTGCATGCATGCCGATCTCAATCTAAATCCAACGGCTGGCCCATGCATGGGAGAATTGCTTTTCTCCCACTACGCCCACTATCAATGCTATAATTTTAATTCCAAACGTTACATGTGTTTAGTAGAGTCTTTTCTTCTTCAACTGCAAGCATGTTTTCTCTTCTTCATGTTATCTCCTTGGTACAATAGTGGATCCATTTTATCTAGACGAGCGTCTGGTGCCGCTATGAGCGTCGAGCTCTTTGCATCCATCATCTTGGGGAGCTATTGGGGAACTTCGTACCTACCTGGCGCCAGTGCTTATTCGCATGCAGAGCTCCATTCCATGTCGTCATCCTCGCCACTTTAGACCAATGTGGAGCTCGTGGTTGCCTTGCCTCTGTTCTTCCCAGTTGCAACCAAGCACCGCGACGGTTTATCTAGTGAGCCGCTGACCCTCACACACTTTTCTTTTTGTGTTCTGCACTCCTTGGTATCGTCCTGCTGAGGTCCTGCCGTCCTCGAGTACTGGCTCGAGCAAGTAGTGCAAGAACCAGCCGCAGCGCAGTGGAGAGGAAAAATATGGGTACACCTCTGTTCTCCAGGAGTATCTGGCACGAGCTAGAGAGCAAGTCACAGATGGTGAGGTGGTCGACGCTGGGCTCCGCCTCCGCACCGCCGCTGAAGCGCAGGAGGAGGCCACTGTCGGTGCGACGCAAGTGATATGACACGGTCGTCGGAGAGGCCGGCGGCACGGAGGACAAAGGAGCCTAGCAGGGGACGGCCAGGGTCGATGGCCTACTGCGGCTCTTCGATGAAGCTGGAACCGGCAGACCTTCCACTGTTTCGCGTGTGGTACTTTGTTGCTTGTCCTAGCATGCACACGTATGCATGATTAGTTCTTTGCTAATTACCCTAGGTACTTTGTCAATGGACACTATCTAAGATATGCATGCATATCATACCACATTAGCTACAAACCTAATCACTCCCTCTGTTCTTAAATATAAGTCTTTTCACACATTCCAATAAAAGACTACATACGGAGCAAAATGAGTGAATTTATACTCTAAAATATGCCTATATACATCCGTATGTAGTCCATAGTGAAATCTCCAGAAAGACTTATATTTAGTAACGGAGAAGAAAAAAATGTGAATTCCGGCCTCCTCTAACCAAGATTACATGGTCCAGATTTCTCCTCGACTGTTTATTTCCATTTTCTTATACTGAACTATCTTTCTTGCTCACAAAAATAAAAAAATTCTACTATTTATTTTTGGGCTATTACAACTATTGAATATTTGAACCCCCTTGATTTTGTTGAATTTAACTTTAACCTTTGCGATCTACAACTTTCCCGCATAACGTGCGCGGTATCATCTAGTTTTGGCATGACTTGTGCTAGAAAGTAGGAAATATCGATTGCTCGTGATTTACTAGAACAGGAATTAATCAACATTCCGGCATAATGGGTAGACTTTCTGTCTGTCGATGCTATTTGAGTGTCCACCATATACTGTCGAAATATCAGAGAGGAAGAATCATGACTGTTGTCGTGGGGGTCGCTTCCTCTTCCTTTTGCTCATGATATACTTTGGTAATGCACGACAGAAGGAGGGGAAGCGGCCATAGCCAACGGTCGAAATAACTGTGAGGGAATTTCCATCATATACTGTCGAAATATAAAAGAGGAAGAATCCCGACTGTTGTTGGGGGGTCGCTTCTCCTTCGTTCCCGTGTGGTATACATTTTGGTGTAATGCACTCGGGAACGAAGGGGGGGAGCAACCATCACCGTCGGTCGAATATATCAGAAAGGGAGTGCCCACCATATACACCACATGAGATGAGAGTTTTCAATGAAAGACTCGACGGACCGAAAGTCAACCCACGACGAGTAATAATGATCTTTGTGTTGAGTTCCTGTTATTTGCCTTCAATTTTTAATCTTTTTCTTATGAACACAGGAATGTCTGACGACGATATGATTCCTGAGTGCAAATACTGCGAAAACAACCGGGGTATGTGCGAGAGGATGCCTTATCTGCAAAATGGTAGGTACTTCACCATCGTGCTGAAGGAGACTTTCGACGTTTTTATGGTACGTAATGACGACAAGTATTTTTCCTTAATTATGCATGACTTGTGAATTTTGGCTTCAACGTGTAATTTTCCATTTTTTTTCAATTGAAATAGTTCATCTCATCTCATGCAAGACCGTATGTCTTGAAAAAGCTCAGTTTTGAAGATAGGGAGAGAATAGAGACGAAGAGTGCTCACCTTAGGACGAAGCATGGTTTCACTTGTTTGGTTAAGCTATTTAATGCACCAAATAGCTCGCATTTTGGTTGCTCAACTTGGAGAGGATTTTGCGAGGCCTATGAATTTAAGGAGGATACGAAAATCAGCTACGATCTTTGGCCCGAAGATGAAATTGACGATAATATCGACACTTGGTTGGATGTCGAGACGCTTCCAGTTCTACCTCTTTGTGAGTTTGTCAAATAAATTTGTTAAGTAATTTATATTGTTTATTTAAAAATCATTGACGGCTTATTTCTATTGACAGCTTATTTCCATTCTTCAAAAAATGTACGGAAGATAATAGACAGAACCTACTACACTGATGGTTGTGAACTAAGTTACGAGAAGAAAGACCATCTTATATCATTTATTATTAATGTTGATAATTTCAATATCAATTATGAAACTCCTTCACATTATGGTCAATACGTGCCACTAGTACATGTTTTGAACTACGATAACATCCATGGAGATGACATGGTAAGAATTTTTTACTATTACGACATCGGTGCATCTTTTGCATACATTCTTCTAAAGCTAAACTGCATTGCTAACTACGTTATTATTATGTTCTTCAACAGAAAATCCCGAAGGATTGTGTCCCTCATATGATGTCTACGAAATGCCGCATTGATGTTATTAGCTTACGGGCTAGTCCGCCAAGGGTTCACTGCTGTTCATACAAGATTTCTCAAACCGATGAAGACATCACAATAAAAGAATGGAAAAATGTTATGAATAATCATAGGGACACTAGTAGAAAACAGAGCTTTGGTTCTGGCCAGATTAGAGCATTAGTCTTGGTCTTGTTACGAATCGGGACTAATGTGAGCATCAGTCTCGGTTCGAGCGGCTAGGACGCCAACCGGGCCTCGACAGCCGTCGGTTCCAGTTCGAATGGGACCTTTAGTCCCAGTTCCAGACACCAACTGGGACTAAATGAGCCCATTTGTCCTGGTTGGTGTCTAGAACCGGGGTCCCGGTTCTAGACACCAACCAGGACTAAAAAATGCCTATATATACGCACATGCCCGCCCTTTTCTCTGTGTTTTGGCCGTAGAAGGTGGGAGGTGTGTGCTTCTCTGTTCTCACTTCCTATGCACATGAGGTGTTCGATAAAATGCCTGAGCCAAAATTAAGCTTTCTTCTCTGTTCTTCCTCCAAGCTCGACCTCCAAGCTTCATTTTCCCCAAGATTTGTCTACATTTTGCAGTGCACCAACTATCCAAGTGTTCTAAAAGGTTAGCAACTTCATCCTTTCATCTCTCACTACTAGTTTAGCTCATTTCAAATACTCTAGAAGTAGAGTGGTTTGTGGGTTTTAGTGGAGGAGCGTATATGGGAGTTTATTTGAGTTAGATGCACAATCAGAGCTCAAATTAACTTCTTAGTTTGCACATGTTTAGGGTGTCGTTCCGTCCCTGTCCCCGTGCTCACCACCGTCGATCACCCGCACCATTCTAGTCGCCGGCACCACCGTGGTGAGCCTCTTGTTCTTATCTTTTTTTAATAAAAAATTCTTACTTGTATGATTTAGATAAGTACTTGTATAATTTTCTTACTTGTATTATCGTTTGTTATTATATACTGCCATGGTTTTGGTATTCGCCCCCGTCGGCTCTCGTTCGATCTATCATTCGGATGTGGTATATTATCTCTGATAACTATTTGTTTCATTTAGTGTTTATGACAATTATGCCGACCAACTTGACATAGATGTCTTTATATAGGAGGTATGTGAACTGGAAATTTCAACCAGCCCTCTTATCGAGAGGTTAAATTTAATTGAAAAAGAAAACAATGATTTTAAAGAAAAAAATGAAAAGAATTAAAGAAGAGAAGATGAAACTGGAGTTGCATGTTGCCGATATCGTCAATCTATAGAAGATCCAAATGGATGCAATGCGCTTGAAGATTAAAAAGATCAGAAAATATGCCATTGATAAAGAGGCTTGGTATCACTATGCTATTGGATCAATTGTTATCTTAGTTGTGATTTTGATCACATTTGTTGTTGTATTTAAATGTTTTACATAGTTGTATGTTGTTTTATGAGAACTATGTATGAACTTTATGTATTTATTTTTGCAGTAATAAAATTTGATCACTACCGTCCTTTGGTTTTAATGTGATCATGAATTTTTTATTAATTTGGTCATTTCTCTATTCATGATGCTCTGTGGTGGTTTTTGATATAATTAGTTATATAATGCAGATGAACCAGCAATGGATGTTCGATGACCGGCGCACCTCCGACTACATTACGGGCCTGCATAATTTTATCGATGTGGCTGGGGCAAACAGTGTGAATTGTTTTATGTATTGTCCATGTACTGTCTGTGAGAATACAAAGGATTACTCTTCCTCGAAACCCCTTCACTTCCACCTGCTTAAGAAGGGTTTCATGCCCACTATAATTTTTGGACCAAGCACGGAGAAAGAGGGGTTATGATGGAAGATAATGAAGAAGAAGAGGATGATGACAACTATCCAATGTTCCCTGAATACGGTGATACTACAATGGGAGAAGCTAAAGATCAAGAGGCACTAGATGTGGCCCCTGATGATCTTCACCGGGTCATTGTTGATGCACAGAGAGAATGCGACAGTGAAAGGGCGAAGTTGAAGTTCGATCGCATGTTAGAGGATCACAAAAAACGGTTGTACCCAAATTGCGAAGATGGCAACACAAATCTCGGTACCACACTGGAATTGTTGCAATGTAAGGCAGAGAGTGGTTTATCTGGCAAGGGATTTGAGAATCTACAGAAAATAATTAAGAAGAAGTTTCCAAAGGATAACGAATTACCTGACAGTACGTACGAAGCAAAGAAGGTTCTCTGCCCTCTAGGATTAGATGTGCAGAAGATACATGCATGTCCCAATCACCGCAACCTCTACTGCGGTGAGGAGTATGAGAATTTGAATGCATGCCTGGTATGCGGTGCATTGCGGTATAAGATCAGACAAGATGACCCTAGTGATTGTGAGCGCGAGCGCTCCAGGAAGAGGGTTCCTGCCAAGGTGATGTGGTATGCTCCTATAATACCATGGTTCAAATGTCTGTTCAAAAACAAAGAGCATGCCAAGTTGTTGTGATGGCACAAAGAAGACCGTAAGAAAGACGAGATGTTGAGAGTACCCTCTGATGGGTCGCGGTGGAGAAAAATTGAGAAAGTGGCCAGAGTTTGCAGGTGACGCAAGTAACTTATGGTTTGGTATAAGTGCGGATGGCATTAATCCTTTTGGGGAGCAGAGTAGCAATCATAGCACGTGGCATGTGACTCTATGTATCTATAATCTCCCTCCTTGGTTGTGCATGAAGTGGAAGTTCGTTATGATGCCAGTTCTCATCCAAGGCCCTAAGCAACCCGGAAAGGACATTGATGTGTACCTAAGGCCATTAGTTGATGAACTTTTATAGTTGTGGAATATAAAAGGTGTACGTCTGTGGGATGAGCACAACCAGGAAGAATTTGACCTACAAGCATTGCTGTTTGTAACCATCAATGATTGGCCTGCTCTTAGTAACCTCTCGGGAAAGACAAACAAGGGATACAACGCATGCATGTAGTGTTTAGATGATACTGAAAGTATATATTCAGACAAATGTAATAAGAATGTGTACCTAGGACATCATCGATTTCTTCTGACCAAGCATGCCTTAAGAAAGAAAGGCAAGCATTTCAAAGGTGAGGTAGATAACCAGAAGAAGCCTGTGTCCCGTACTGGTGATGATATATTTGATATGGTCAAGGATTTAAAAGAACTCTTTCGAAAGGGTCCTGGTAGACAATCTGTTTCGAATGACACTGTCGGACACAAACCCATGTGGAAGAAGAAATCTAGATTTTGGACCCACCCTATTGGAAAGTCCTAGAGGTCCACTCTGGAATCGACGTGATGCACATGATGAAGAATCTTTGTGTGAACCTGCTAGGCTTCTTGGGCGTGTATGGCAAGGCAAAAGATACTCCGGAGGCACGAGAGGACCAGAAACGTATGAATGAAAAAGATGGCATGCATCGAAAGCAGTGTCATGGTCCTGCCAGCTAGGCTCTTACCAAAGTAGAGAAGGAAACATTTTTTGAATGCCTGCTCAGTGTCACGGTCATGTCTGGCTTCTCATCAAATACAAAGGGAATAATAAATATGGTAGAGAAAAAAATTCCGAAACCTAAAGTCTCATGACTGCCATGTGATTATAACGCAATTGCTTCCGCTTGCATTGAGGGGACTTCTACTAGAAAATGTTCGATTAGACATTGTGAAGCTATGTGCATTCCTCAATGCAATCTCTCAGAAGGTAACCGACCCAGAAATCCTGCCAAGGTTACAGAATGATTTTGTCCAATGTCTTGTCAGTTTCGAGTTGGTGTTCCCACCATCCTTGTTAAATATTATGATGCACGTCCTAGTTCACCTGGTAGACGAGATTGCCATCATGGTTCCAGTATTTGTACACAATATGTTTTCCTTTGAGAGATTCATGGGAGTCTTAAAAAATATGTTCATGGCCGTGCTAGGCCAGAAGGAAGCATCTCCAAGGACCATGAAACAAAGTAGGTTATTGAGTTATGTATTGACTTTATTCCTGACCTTAAGCCGATTGTTGTTCCTCAATCGCGGCATGAAGGGGACTGAGTGGAAAAGGCACGCTAGCACTGAAAGCAGTAATATGTAGGGACGGGCATTCTTGGGCGCAAGCACACTACATAGTTCTACAAAATTCTGCCTTGGTGGCCCCGTATCACTAGTAGAAAACAGGGCTATGGTCCAGGCCGGCTCAGCCCATTAGTCCCGGTTCAGTGTAGAACCGGGACCAATATGGGCATTGGTCCCGGTTCGTGAGCCCAGGGGGCCGGCCGGGCCACGTGGGCCATTGGTCCCGGTTCGTCTGGACCTTTTGGTCCCGGTTGGTGGGACGAACTGGGACCAATGGGCCTCGCTCCTGGCCCACCACCATTGGTCCCGGTTGGTGGCTTGAACCGGGACCAAAGGCTCCCCTTTAGTCCCGGTTCATGCCACCAACCGGGACCAATGAGGTGCCTATATATACCCCCTCGCGCAAGAGCAGAGCACAGTGCTCTGTTTTTTCTGGCCGAGGGGGAGAGGGCTTTGTGGTGCTCTAGCTCACCTCCTATGCACATGAGGTGTTCGATGGAATGCCCGAGCCACACTACTTAAGCTTTCTCCTCTCGAAGCTCGACCTCCAAGCTCCATTTTCCTCGAGATTTGTACACTTCTATTAATTTGGACACTTAATTATATATAATGCACACAGATGAACCGGCAATGGATGTACGGTGACAGACACACCCGCGAGTACATTAAGGGCGTGCATGAGTTTCTCGATGCGGCTGAGGCAAACAAGCAGAATGGTTTTATGTGTTGTCCATGCACTGAATGTGGGAATACGAGGTCTTACTCTAACCGGAAAATCCTTCACTCCCACCTGCTTTACAAGGGTTTCATGCCACACTATAATGTTTGGACGAGGCACGGAGAAATAGGGGTTATGATGGAAGACGGCGAAGAAGAAGAGTACGATGACAACTATGTGCCCCCTGAATACGGTGATGCTGCAACGGGGGGAGCTGGTGAAGATCAAGAGGAACCAGACGATGTGCCCAATGATGCTGCCACGGGTGAAGCTGCTGAAGATCAAGAGGAACCAGACGATGTGCCCGATGATGATGATCTCCGCCGGGTCATTGTCGATGCAAGGACGCAATGCATTAGTCAAAAGGAGAAGCTAAAGTTCGATCGCATGTTAGAGGATCACATAAAAGGGTTATACCCCAATTGCGAAGATGGCAACACAAAGCTCGGTACCGTACTGGAATTGCTGCAGTGGAAGGCAGAGAATGCTGTGGCTGACAAAGGATTTGAGAAGCTACTGAAAATATTGAAGAAGAAGCTTCCAAAGGATAACGAATTGCCCGACAGTACATACGCAGCAAAGAAGGTCGTATGCCCTCTAGGATTGGAGGTGGAGAAGATACATGCATGCCCTAATGACTGCATCCTCTACCGCGGTGCATACAAGGATCTGAACGCATGCCCGGTATGCGGTGCGTTGCGGTATAAGATCAGACGAGATGACCCTGGTGATGTTGACGGCGAGCCCCTTAGGAAGAGGGTTCCTGCGAAGGTGATGTGGTATGCTCCTATAATACCACGGTTGGAACGTCTGTTCAGAAACAAAGAGCATGCCAAGTTGATGCGATGGCACAGTGAGAACCGAAAGAAAGATGGGAAGTTGAGAGCACCCGCTGACGGGTCGCAGTGGAGAAAAATCGAGAGAAAGTACTGGGATGAGTTTGCAAAGGACCCAAGGAATGTATGGTTTGCTTTAAGCGCGGATGGCATTAATCCTTTCGGGGAGCAGAGCAGCAATCACATCAACTGGCCCGTGACTCTATGTATGTATAACCTTCCTCCTTGGATGTGCATGAAGCGGAAGTTCATTATGATGCCAGTTCTCATCCAAGGCCCTAAGCAACCCGGCAACGAAATTGATGTGTACCTAAGGCCATTAGTTGAAGAACTTTTACAGCTGTGGAATGGAAATGGTGTACGTACGTGGGATGAGCATAGATAGGAGGAATTTAATCTTAAGGCGTTGCTGTTCGTGACCATCAACGATTGGCCCGCTCTCAGTAACCTTTCAGGACAGACAAACAAAGGATACCACGCATGCACGCACTGTTTAGATGACACTGAAAGTATATACCTGGACAAATACATGAAGAATGTGTACCTGGGCCATCTTCGATTTCTTCCGACCAACCATCAATGTCGAAAGAAAGGCAAGCATTTCAAAGGCGAGGCAGATCACCGGAAGAAGCCCGCCATGCGCACCGGTGATCACGTGCTTGCTATGGTCAATGATTTACACTACGTAATCTTTGGAAAGGGTCCCGGTGGACTAGCTGTTCCGAATGACGCCGAGGGACACGCACCCATGTGGAAGAAGAAATCTATATTTTGGGACCTACCCTACTGGAAAGACCTAGAGGTCCGCTCCTCAATCGACGTGATGCACGTGACGAAGAACCTTTGCGTGAACCTACTAGGCTTCTTGGGCGTGTATGGGAAGACAAAAGATACACCTGAGGCACGAGAGGACCTGCAACATTTGCACGAAAAAGACAGCATGCCTCCGAAGCAGCATAAAGGTCCTGCCAGCTACGCTCTTACAAAAGAAGAGAAAGAAATCTTCTTTGAATGCCTGCTCAGTATGAAGGTCACGACTGGCTTCTCGTCGAATATAAAGGGAATAATAAATATGCCAGAGAAAAAGTTTCAGAACCTAAAGTCTCATGACTGCCACGTGATTATGACGCAACTGCTTCCGGTTGCATTGAGGGGGCTTCTACCGGAACACGTCCGATTAGCCATTGTGAAGCTATGTGCATTCCTCAATGCAATCTCTCAGAAGGTGATCGATCCAGAAATCGTACCAAGGCTAAGGAGTGATGTGGCGCAATGTCTTGTCAGTTTCGAGCTGGTGTTCCCACCATCCTTCTTCAATATCATGACGCATGTACTAGTTCATCTAGTCGACGAGATTGTCATCCCGGGGCCCGTATTTCTACACAATATGTTCCCCTTTGAGAGGTTCATGGGAGTCCTAAAGAAATATGTCCGTAACCGCGCTAGGCCAGAAGGAAGCATCTCCATGGGCCATCAAACAGAGGATGTTATCGGGTTTTGTGTTGACTTCATTCCTGGCCTTAACAAGATAGGTCTCCCTAAATCGCGGTATGAGGGGAGACTGACTGGAAAAGGCACTCTTGGAAGAGACTCAATAATATGCAGGGACGGATATTCTTGGTCTCAAGCACACTACACAGTTCTACAGAACTCTACCTTGGTGACCCCGTATGTCGATGAACACAAGAACAGTCTGCGCTCCAAACACCCGGAGCAGTGCGACGACTGGATTACATGTGAACACATCAGGACTTTCAGCAGTTGGTTGGAAACACGTCTCAGAGGTGACAACACTGTTTGTGATGAGTTGTACTTGTTGTCCAGGGGACCATCTTTGACTGTATTGACTTACAAAGGATACGAGATAAATGGGAATACATTTTACACAATCGCCCAAGATCAAAAGAGCACCAACCAAAACAGCGGTGTCCGCTTTGATGCAGCAACCGAGAGCGGAAAGGACACATATTATGGTTACATAGTGGACATATGGGAACTTGACTACGGACCTGATTTTAAGGTCCCTTTGTTTAAGTGCAAATGGGTCAATCTGTTAGGCGGCGGGGTACAGGTAGACCCACAGTACGGAATGACAACAGTGGATCTGAAAAATCTTGGGTACACTGACGAACCGTTCGTCCTAGCCAATGATGTGGCACAGATTATCTATGTGAAGGACATGTCTATCAAACCGAGAAAAAGAAAACATAAGGAAGCGAATACATCATACGATGAGCCAAAGGGCCACATAGTTCTTTCAGGAAAAAGGGACATCCTGGGAGTGGACGGCAAGACAGACATGTCTGAAGATTATGAAAAGTTTCATGAAATTCCTCCCTTCAATGTCAAGGCTGACCCAAGCATCCTGATAAACAATGAAGATTATCCATGGTTACGGCGCAATAAGCAAATGACACAAGCGAAGAAAAAGTGAAGACTTTCTCCCGCAATAAGCAAATGCTATGTGGGTGAAATTATGATACCATCCCCACTTTCAACTTTTTTAGAGTTCATTTGAAATGCTTTCATGTCTTATGGTTGAAACTTTGATACTTCAAAAGTGATTGTCCATTTTGTACACGAAGTGCATCAAGTTTTTGTCGTAACCCTCTCTACTTTTTGGAACATGCTATGTGGGTGAAATGATGATACCATGCCAACTTTCAACCTTTTCAGAGTTCATTTTGAAATGCTTTCCAATTTCAGAGTCATTTAGCTCAAAGAATGAATTAATAGCAAACAGAATGAACTACAAAACTTTTATGAAAATAAAAACAATCAATTAAAATATTATTTTATGATCAACTAAAATAAAACTATAATATTCTTCAATAGCAAAAAGAATATAATTTTTGTGACCTAAAATCAAACTATAAGTATTTAATTGTAAGTATAAATAAAAAATAAATAGCAAAGAAGAAAAAAAATTCTATTTTTATAAACTAGTGATTCACACAAATTTTATAAAATTCCAATTTAAACAATTCAAAATTTTAGAACTAATGGCACTAACAGAAAGTTTATAATTTTTGTGACCTAAAATCAAAAAGAAATCACTAAAAAACTATAAGTATTTAGTTGTAAGTATAAATAAAAAATAAATAGAAAAATATTTCTATTTTTATAGTAAAGTTATTCATAAACTAGTGATTCACACAAATTTTATAAAATTCCAATTTAAACTATTCAAAATTTTAAAACTAATGGCACTAACAGAAAGTTTATAATTTTTGTGACATAAAATCAAAAAGAAATCACTAAAAAACTATAAGTATTTAGTTGTAAGTATAAATAAAAAATAAAAAGAAAAAAAGTTCTATTTTTATAGTAAAGTTATTCATAAACTAGTGATTCACACAAATTTTTGAAAATTCAAATTTAAACTATTCAAAATTTAAAACTAATGGCACTAACAGAAAGTTTATAATTTTTGTGACCTAAAAGCAAAAATAAATCACAAAAAAACTGTATGTATTTAGTTTTAAGTAGAAATAAAAAAATAAAAAACCAAAAAAATGTAGAAATAAAAAAGAAAAAACCAAAAAAAATGCCACCTACTGGGCCTCCACGGCCTGAATACGACTAGAAACCCTACATGGGCCAGGATTCAGGCCCGCAGAGGCCCAATAGGCCCACAGGCAGTAGCAAGTTTAGGCCCGAAAGCCTGCATTAGAGAGGAGCTCGAATGGAGAGGGACAGCAGGGCTTATAAACCAGTGTCGGCGCCCTTCCGCTAGCGATGTGGGACTAAACTTTTGGGCGCGGGCAGCACAAGGGCATTGGTCCCGGTTGGTGGCACCAACCGGGACTAAAGGGTGCATTGGTCACGGTTCGTGCCACCAACCGTGACCATTGCACCCCTTTAGTCCCGGTTGGTGCCACCAACCGGGACCAAAGGCCGTTGCTTCCCGCCCTTTGGGTTGCCGAAAATTGGCCTTTGGTCCCGGTTGGTGGCACCAACCGGGACTAATGCCCACCTTTAGTCCCGGGTTCTGCCACGAACTGGGACTAAAGGCTTTGCTATATAAGTTCAGACTTTGGAAATTTTCACTCCCGTCTCTCGCATTTGCCACCCCGACGCCGACGCCGCCAGGCTGCCCCGCCGTCGCCGTCGCCTCGCCCGTGCCCATCGTCGCCCGCGCCCTCGCCGTTGCCCGCCGTCGCCCGCCGTCGCCTGCGCCCTCGCCGTCGCCCGGGCCCCTGCCCCGGCCCGCCCCTGCACCGACGCGGCCGCCCCGGGCCGCCCCCATCGCCATCGCCCGCGCGCTGCCCCGGCCCCCCTTGCCGTCGCCCGCGCCCCTGCCCCGACGCCATCCTCGCCGCCGACCTCTCCTTAGCTTGGTCCGGCCGCCGGCGCCATCCCTTTGCAAAATTTTGTTCATAGATGATAGAGATCAAATGATGATTTTTTTTGTTCATAGATGCATGATAGATGATCAAATGATGTTTTTTTTGTTCATAGATGATCATATGATTTTTTTAGGTTATTTTCATTTGTAGAATTTTTTATGTATCTAGGAATATTTTTGTTTATAGATGATAGATGATCAAATGATGAATATTTTTGTTCATAGATGATAGATGATCAAATGATGATTTTTTTGTTCATAGATGATAGATGATCAAATGATGTTTTTTTTGTTCATAGATGATCATATGATTTTTTTAGGTTATTTTCATTTGTAGAAATTTTTTATGTATCTAGGAATATTTTTGTTCATAGATGATAGATGATATATATGATGATGTTTTTTTTCATATATGCATTTTTTCATATATATGATGATGTTAGTGGAGAGGAAAAAGTAAAATAAGGAAAAGGAAAATAAGTAGAGAAAGAAGGAGAAGAAGAAGGAGAAGGCGAGGAGAGGAAGAAAAGGAAGAGGAGAAGAAGAAAGGAATAGAGGAGTAGAAGAGAAAATTAGAATATATATTCTATTTTCTCTTTTCTCCTCTATTCCTTTCTTCTTCTCTTCTTTTTTTTCTTCTTTTTTTTCTTCGACACATGGGGGGGGGGGTCGAGAACGTCGGACATTCATGAGAGAGGCGAGGAAGAAGGGGAAGAAGAGGGAGAAGAAGAGGAGAGGAAGAAGAGGAAGTGTTCTCCTCTATTCTTTCTTTTCTTCTTTTTTCTTCTTCTTCTTCCTCTTTATTTTATCGGGAACGTGGGTCGTCGAGAGGTCGAGGAGCGGTAGAGGAGAAACCCTAAATAGAAAGTATCGTCGGTGTGAGATACATGTACCGTCGGTGTCGGACACTACACCCACATCCCACAAGTGGCGCGGGCTTCGACGCCCACGTCACTTGTGGGACGTGGATGTAGTGTCCGACACCGAAGGCCACATGTATCTCACACCCACGATACTTGCTAGCTATTTAGGGTTTCCTCTACCGAAAAGAAGAGGAGAAATAAATAAGAAGAAGAAAAAAGAAGAAAAAGAAGAGGAGAAGAAGAAAAAATAGTGGAGAAGAAGAGAAAATAGAATATATTCTATTTTCTCTTTTCTCCACTATTCCTTTCTTCTTCTCCTCTTTTTTTTTCTTCTTTTCTTCTTCTTCTTCTTCTTCTTCTTCTTATTAGTCGGAAATAGGGAGAGGTTTCCTAGTGTCAAAGTATTGAAGAAATCCATGCCTTCATCATTAGCCGGAAGTAACCAGGGCATGTTGGTACGAAGTTCTGCAAAGTTATTCTGGAATGGAGTCCCGGATAGAATAATCCACTTTTTGGTACGAATTCAGCAAAGGCCTTCCAAATAGCGATATTCGGAAGGCTCTTGCTGAACTTTGTACCAAAAAGCGAATTATCCTATCTGGGACTCCGTTCCAGAACAACTTTGAAGAGCTTCGTACCATCATGCACATGTTACTTTTGCCTAATGATGAAGACATGGTTTTGTTGAATCCTTTGACACTAGGCAACCTCCCGACCCCTCGGCGATCCTCTCGAACATGAGAGGAAGAAGAGGGTCGTCTAGGGGTCGAGGGTTCCAGGGTCGTTGAGGGTTTGAGGGGTCGAGGATCGCCGAGGGGTCGAGAGAGGTTTCCTAGTGTCAAAGTATTGAAGAAATCCATGCCTTCATCATTAGCCGGAAGTAACCAGGGCATGTTGGTACGAAGTTCTGCAAAGTTGTTTTGGAATGGAGTCCCGGATAGAATAATTCGCCTTTTGGTACGAATTCAGCAAAGGCCTTCCAAATAGCGATATTCGGAAGGCTCTTTCTGAACTTTGTACCAAAAAGCGAATTATCCTATCTGGGACTCCGTTCCAGAACAACTTTGAAGAGCTTCGTACCATCATGCACATGTTACTTTCGCCTAATGATGAAGACATGGTTTTGTTGAATCCTTTGACACTAGGCAACCTCCCGATCCCTCGGCGATCCTCTCGAACATGAGAGGAAGAAGAGGGTCGTCTAGGGGTCGAGGGTTCTTCTCCTCTATTCTTTCTTCTCCTCTTATTTTTCTTCTTCTTCCTCTTTTTTTTATCGGGAACGAGGGTCGTCGAGGGACATAGATGTAGTGTCGTCGTTGTCGATATATACCCCCTCCCGATAGCTTACTATGATTAGGTAGCTAGTTCTACGTTTGGCACTAATATATCCATCTGTCATGTTTGAATAATAATTGCCATGTTGTAAATATTTGTAGAAACTATGGACACCGCCCTAGGCGAAGCAACAAAGAAGCGTTGTTGAGGGACATAATCGCAGAAGGAAGTGATGCCATCTCATTGTTTCTCAACGAAACCGATGGTCTGGAAGGAGAGGGTGAACAAGCTGGCTACGGTGACCTAATGCCGGTGCAAGAAGAAGAACATGAGGACGGCTCCGGTGACCCAATGCCGGTGCAAGAAGGAGACCGTGATGACGGCTCCGGTGACCGAACCGAGTCCGGCCAGGTATATATATTAGTTAAGCCTATGCTGACTAGCTGATTGATGCATTCATTGTTTTGGTATGTACACATATTAATTAAGTCTTTGTTCTTTTTTCTAGCCCTCCGAATCGAGCACAACTTCGGTAAAGAGACGAGGCCTGAAGAAAAAGTTGAGCTCGGATGAAAAGTTTGAGATCATAGCAATCGCGCCCGACGGCCAACCTATTGAACCCCTCTGGACAAAGAGCGCATTTGTTGCTCAGTGTGGGGTTCTGGTTAGGGACAAGATCCCGATAAGCATCCAGCAATGGTTTAAGCCGGCTACAGAAGACCCTGAGGTGTCTTATGTCAATGATATGCAGAAAAATGATCTTTGGACTGAGCTGAAGTCAAATTTCACCCTACCGCCTGAGGATAATCCAGAGAACCCAGTTAAAGAGAAATTAATCAAGTCTTTTGCTCTGAAGAGGATGGCAGAACTATTCAGGAGGTGGAAGAAAGAGCTGAATAAGTTTGTCGAAAATAATGAGACACCAGAATTCAAGGGCAGATATGAGAAGATCAGAGATCACTGGCCCGCATTTGTGGCCCACAAGACATCAGAAAAGAGTAAGAAGATGTCGGCGACAAACAAGCAAAATGCTGCGAAGAAGAAGCTTCACCATCGCACGGGGTCAGGTGGCTACCTCGTAGACCGGCCTAAGTGGTCCAAGACTGAGAATGATCTGGTTCATAAAGTGCAGTAGGCGGTTACAAATCCCATGAGAGGAGGAAAAAAGTGCAGCATACCCAAATACAGGCACTGCAAGCAAGGGTAGACGCGATAGAGGAACGAGAAGCAAATCGCAGCAAACGTACTGCCGAAGCCTCCCCCGAAGCTAACCCGCCATCTCAGCGCAGAAGCAGCGTGGCTTCCACCGAGCTGCTTCAGCTGGAGCATGCCTTGATGGCTCCTGCCAGCTATCCCGTGGATGCTATAACGGAGTCTCAAAACTGCCACCTTATGACGCAATGGATGAATTTGAAGGTCAAGGCGGCTGTTGGCTCTGTTTATCCTATTGAACCCGGCGCAACTTTTCACTGCCGGCCGATTCCAGAAGGATATGCTAGGGTGATGGTGGATGAGATAACTGAGGGATTTGAGGACCTCCAGCTTGACCACCCTACCGGTGAAGGGGAGACTCGGCTGGGGTCTGCTCTGAAGACTCCATGCCTATGGCGGAAGGAGCTCATCAACCTTCCGAACTGGACGCCATCGCCTCCTCCTCCTCCTCCGGCGAGTCAGGGCACTCCGCCTCCACCGCCTCCTCCTCCGGCGAGTGACGATCAGGGCCCTCGACCGGCTCCTTCTCCGGCGCGTGGCGGCACTCCGCCTCCTTCTCCGCCTGCGCCGACGCGCCCGAGCAGCCAGCCTCCTCCTTCTCCGCCTCGTTAGCAAGGGCGTTAGAGACCTGCCGCCGCTCCAGCTGCTCCGGCGCGTCGTAGTCCTTCTCCTCCGCCGCTTAGGCAAGTAAAGAAGACAACCACTCCGTCTGCTCGGTCGGCGTCTAGCAGTACAACCAGAGGCGGGAGGACATACAGATTCGGTCCTTCTCTGAAGACTCCAGAGAAGTTACCATATGAGAGGACCCTGGAGGAGAACACCGAGATCGCGCGAGAAGAAGTGAGGAACTTCTTTGAAGGGGTGAAAGCAAAGAAACATCCACCTCCGGAGGAGAAGGTAGATCGGGTGAAAGTGAAGCGCACTCTGGCTGCCCTGACAAAACCACTGAAGTCTGATCCGCCGAAAGGAAACTATGACCGCATTATTGGAAAGGAATTTGCCGAAGCGGAGCGGTCAGGAAGTACTGTCAGTGATCAAAGGCTGAAAGAACGACGAGCTGGGAAACAAATTGCCCAGCTCAGCGAACAAGCGAAGCAATCGTGCCCCCCGCTCAAGGTGCCTAGCCACAACGTCGATAATGATCCGAGGATGGTGCCCGGTTATAACAATCTTGCAGATTACCTGCCCGACGAAGTACATTATGAACCCATGGAGGTGCAGATACAAAGATACGAGTACGGGAAACCTCTCGTCAAAGATGAAAGATCTCTATCAACGATGATGCGAAGATTGCATGATTGGTACATGAAAATCTGCAGAGACTCTGGGGGAGGAGTACTTTGTATGCGAGAGTTAAACCGGAGCATGACCTCGTTGGAATTGATCTGTTGCCTGTTCCATTTGAGGAGTTCTATTAGTTTTTCAATCAATTGGCCCTCGATAAAACAACGGTCGCCTGCTACTGTCTGTAAGTAGTACTACTTCTGTCATTAAGTTTCTCTATATAGCTTAGCTCTTTCATTGCATGTATTTATAATCACCCTCACTATATTATGCAGATTGAAGATCGCCGAATTGAAGAAAAGACAAGTCGGTGATATTGGGTTCATTAACACATATCTCATAGATGCAACTGAGGTTAAACTTCATGCCGCAGCTACCGAGGCCAACTTGCTACGATCGTTCGTAATAAATCAAAACAAAGATATAATACTCTTTCCTTACAACATCAAGTGAGTGTTACTGTCTTGTGCGTATTCGGTTTCCCTTATATATTAGTCAAGGTTATAGTAATGTAATTGATGAGTTATGCATGTGTGTGCAGTTACCACTATATTCTCCTAGAGATTAAGCTTGAGCAGGGAGTAGTAACCGTCTTGGACTCTAAACGAAAAGATCCCAAGGAGTATGCAGACATGACTGAAATCCTCAAGAAGTAAGTTAAATCAATCATTATCCACCATATCAGCAACTTTGTTCATTTCCTGATATCAAGTAATTGTTTTCTTTGTCCGGTAGGGTTTGGAGAAAATTCACCAAAACAGTTCCGGGACTGCCGAAGGAGCTGGAATTTAGACACCCGAAAGTAAGTACTATAGTAGCATGTTCAGCGCATCTCCTAGTGATTCAAGCGCTAGTTTCATCAATACCATTTAGCATTCTTGCTTATCAGTTTGATTGACCTCTATTTCTTGTAAAGTGGTTGTGGCAGGAACAAGGGAATGATTTCTGTGGATACTACATCTGCGAGTCCATCCGCCACATGACCTGTGAGCGGGGCGGGTACTCTAACGAACAATATGAAGTACGTAAATAACAACATTCACAATTTTATTTTATTACCATCATTTGTGTTGAGTTTCATTCATTTATATATATATATATATGTATTGACCCCCTTCTTCAAATTAGATGTTTCGGAAGCGGGATGAACTCCTAGCACCAGCTCGCATGCGAGCAATTCAAGAGGAATTGGCGGCATTCTTTCTTGACCACGTGATCCCTGAAGACGGAGAATTCTATGTGGACCCTGAGTCCGTATGATTATATTTATAAGAGATAATTATTGTATATATGTAGCCGGTAGTGTCAGATAGATATACGAGAACTTGTTGTTCGACCAATCTCTCGGAGAAGGAGAGGTGGTCGATATCACTTCTCTCTGTATATATGCATATATGTTCATGACGATCTTCTGTTTCCTTCGTTTGCTTACTAGCTAGCTAGCGTGTCTAGTCCTCTCTATATACGTATGTATAGTACGTAGCGTCGACCAAGCACGGACATAAGAGAGGACACTTCTCTCTGTTAATTATAACTAGCTAACACAATATATGAAACACCTAAATTAACCCCGCAAAACGCCCAACCCCCCCCCTTTCAAAAAAAAACAAAAACCCCAGCCACAGAAGTGCTGACGCGTGGATGCCTATTGGTCCCGGTTGGTGCCACCAACCGGGACCAATGGGTCTCCTGACTGGGCTCTGCACACTGCCCACGTGGAGGGCCTTTAGTCCCGGTTCTGGATTGAACCGGGACTAAAGGGGGGAGGTATTAGTACCGACACTTTAGTCCCGGTTCCGGAACCGGGAATAAAGGCCCTTACGAACCGGGACTATAGGCCCTTTTTCTACTAGTGTATATCAATGAACAAAAAAATATTATACGCTCCCAACACCCGAGGCAGTCTGACGACTAGATTACACTTGCACACATGTGGACTCTCATGGGTAACACCACTGTTGGAGATGAGCTATACTTGTTTTCCAAGACACCATCTTTGACTGTATTGACTTTCCAAGGGTTCGAGATAAATGGGAATACATTTTACACCCCAAGATAAAAGAGCACCAACTGATACGTCCATTTTTCATCATGCTTTTATATCGATAGTTATTGCATTATGGACTGTTATTACACATTATGTCACAATACTTATGGCTTTTCTCTCTTATTTTATAAGGTTTGCATAAAGAGGGAGAATGCCGGCAGCTAGAATTCGGGGCTGGAAAAGGAGCAAATATGAGAGACCTATTCTGCATGACTCCAAAAGTCCTCAAGCTCCACAGAAGTCAGTTTTGGAATATATAAAAAATATTGGGCAAAGAAAGCACCAGAGAGGGGCCACCCACTGTCCACGAGGGTGGGGGCGCGCCCCCTGTCTCGTGGGCCCCCTGGCAGGCCTCCGGTGCCCATCTTTGGCTATATGAAGTCTTTCGCCCTGGAAAAAATCATAAGCAAGCTTTCGGGACGAAACACCACCGCCACGAGGCGGAACCTTGGCGGAACCATTCTAGGGCTCCGACAGAGCTGTTCTACTGGGGAAACATCCCTCCGGGAGGGGGAAAGCATCACCATCATCACCATCGATCCTCTCATCAGAAGGGCTCAATATCTATCAACATCTTCACCAGCACCATCTCCTCTCAAACCCTAGTTCATCTCTTGTATCCAATCTTTGTCCCAAGACCTTAGATTGGTACATGTGGGTTGCTAGTAGTGTTGATTACTCGCGTGTACCCTCCTACTGGATTGATACCTTGGTTCTCAAAAACTGAGGGAAATACTTACGCTACTTTGCTGCATCACCCCTTCCTCTTCGGGGAAAACCAACGGAGTGCTCAAGAGGTAGCAAGAAGGATTTCTGGCGCCGTTGCTGGGGAGGTCTTCGCAAAAGTCAACATACCAAGTACCCATCACATACCCTTATCTCCCGCATTACATTATTTGCCATTTGCCTCTCGTTTTCCTCTCCCCCACTTCACCATTGTTGTTTTATTCGCCCTCTCACTACTAGGGAAAAGGCTAGCAGCATCGCGGGTTTTGTGCTCACTAGTAGCGCAGGTAGGCGCGCTACTAATAAGGCGCTACAGCTATTGCTTAGCAGTAAGCATGCCCGCACGCGCTACTGCTAGGGCAAATAGCTGCAGCGTTTGTTCACTCCTGCGCTACTGCTAATGTAACTACTAGCAGCGTGTTTTCTCGCCATCGCTACTAGTATTCTTTTTTTATTTTTTTATTTTTAGTGTATTTATGCGCCATAGGACAAATATTGGTACAATACCAGTTATGAGGTTTACATCATTATGTCCATAACAGTGTGTCAAATGAAGGTGGAATAGGTTCAAGTGGAGGCAATATGTGGTGCATGCCAAAAGTATACTACTAATCCAAACTTGATCTAGTTTGGATAAGTAGTACTTCCGATGTGCACCACATGTTGCCTCCACTTGAATCTAATCCGCCAGCACAAGCTATTTAATCATCATCATAGTCATTACCACCAACAGTATTTATTTAATCACCACTAACACTAGCTAATAGTAATCATCATAGTCATTACCACCAACACTAGCTATTTTATCATCATAGTAATAGTGTAGCACATCATCATCCTCAAACTCATTTCTAGCTAGCTAATCACTCCTACTGCTCTCTCTTAGGTAAAATAACATAAAACATGTGTAGCTCTCCTCCTTGATCAAGTTGGAGCATGCAGATGAACCTGTCCCCTAATCGTGGGTAGCGCATCTATTTGCTGTCCCCTAGTACTTCTCTGCGCTCCCCCATCACATATTTGGTCCAGTCTTGCACTGTTAAGCATCCGTCGCTAATCTTGAATGCACTAAAGTAATCTGTAGGATATCTTGGCCGTAAGCTAATAATACTCATGGTACCTTTAGTCTCGATCCCATAAGGCACAACATTCATTGGGAGTCCCTGTTGAAGAACATCATATGGTAACATACTTAGCAATGAAGTTTAGCTTCAAAAATAATGTATGGAAAAGATGCACTAAGGACAAATAGTAAAAATCTTACCATCCTTCCTAAATAGATGTGACCGTAGTTCATTACGAGCACTATTGGTCGCATGTTTTCAGTACTAACATTTCTAAATGCAGGAAGAAAATTTGTCTTGACAATATCAAGATCCTCAAGCCATGAAACATAATGACTTAGCTCCTCGCAGTTGAGTTCAGCCTCGGGACAGTAGTAGGTCCTGTCTACCAAGCCCTGGACATGTTTGCTTGCATCAAAATAAGCTGACAATACAAATTAGTTGTCAACTATTTTTGAATAAACAATATCAAAGACATAAATATGGTTGAGAAACTTACATAATGGTATAACTGGAGACGACGAGGATGCGGGATAGGCATCGTCCACGTCGATGCGAGAAAAATTTCTTTAACTAAAAAAATAGAAACAAGTTCTTACTAACTACTTCTATTAATTCAACTAGTTCTTACTAAAAATAAACTTACTATAAATAAAAATAGCAACAAGTTCTTACTAACTAATTAGTACCTAGGAACTACTACCCTAACTACCATCTAATTTGATAAACCTAGGGGTGGAAAGTGGTCGCGCATATTCCAATTATCCAACTATAAAGTGAAATAAGTGGTCAAATTTTACTCGTTTTATGATTCATCTTAGAAATTTGATTCGTTTCCACACCCTTACATGAACCCTAACTCATTTGAGCCGCATCCACGTCCGATTCGTTTCAACCCTGTCCTTCATCATTGCTAGCCATGTTTCCTACGATTAAATCTAGTAAATTAATTCTAGATCTAGAAAATGAATAATAACATACAAAAGGCCTATGTTTTGTAGGAACGTTGACTCCTTCCTGGTGCGGCAAATCCCGGGCACTCGATATGTCCTAGTTTGTAGCACAAGTCATGCCGTAATTCACAGAAAATTTCGGCATGAACTTTGCTAAAAAGTGGACAAATCGAGAACCTGAAATTTGCCAGAACGAAAATGAATCAACATTCCGGCAAAACATATATAGGCCACTCAGCTTCATTCAAATAACAAAGCCACTTGGGCACAAACAACATGACCACTTCAATGAAAAGATATAATCAACAATAAAAGTCTAGGAAGGGATCATCTTTAAAATAAAACTTTCCAAAATAACCTAGATAATTAACCTAATTAAACTAGTTAACCTGACTAGTTCTTTGTCAAAGCCCTAACTAAATTTTTGCACTAACCAAGGTAATTAACTTAATTAAACTAGTTAACCTAACTACTTTTCTGTCAAAGCCCTAACTAAATTTTTGCCCTAACCTAGATAATTAACATAATTAAACTAGCTAACCTATGCATGAGAGAGAGGAGGGGTGGGGGCTTACAGAGGATGGCTTCGGTGGTGGCGAGGGAGGCAGGGGCGTCTCTGGTGACGGCGAGGGAGGCAGTTGTGGCGAGGGAGTATCCGGTGGTGTCGACGGCGGCTCCGGTGGCGTTGATGAGGCCGCGCGGCTCCATGGCATTGGTGGCGGCTCCGGTGGCATCGACAGCGCACGGCTCTGCTGGCTCCGGGGGCGTCGACGTCGGCAGGAGACGGCGGCGAAGTGGGGCGGCGGCGAATCGGGGAGACGGCGGCGGGGTGGGTCGAGAGATTTGGGGGGCAAGTGGTGGCCGGGGGGTATGTATTTTGGTTTAAGTCAAAACTAGCGGTAGCGCGTTTCGCAGAACGTGCTATAGCTAAGGTAGCTATAGAGCATTTTCCAAAACGCGTTACTGCTATACATATGTAATTTTATCTCTTTTTTATTTCCTTTTCTGTTTCTATAGCGGGGGTCCTCGAAACGCGCTGCAGCTGCGTTAGCTATAGCGCCTCTTACTAACACACGCTACAGCAAAGCCTTTCTCTGTTTTTTCGCTTTTTAATTTATTTTGCTTTACATTTTATTATTTTCTTTCTCCTTTTTCTGTTTCTTTCATTTTTCATTTACTTTTCTATTTTTTTTCATTTTATTTTATTTCCATTAGCAGTAGCACTGTTACAGGGGAAACGCGCTGCTACTCATGCCCTAGCGGTAGCGCGCTTCCTGCAAGGCCGCTACTGCTATGCGTAGCCCATCGTTCCAGCAATGGGAATATTAGTAGTAGCGCTTTTACGGGCACACGCGCTACTGCTAGAATCGTATCTGCAGCGCGGTTTATTCTGAACCGCTACTGCTATCTAGCACAAGCGCCCTTTTTTAACCCGCGCTGTTGCTAAATTTTTATGTACAAGGTTTTCCCTAGTAGTGTCTCTCTCTCTATCCTCCCTCTCTATTTGCCTCTTTTTGCTCGTTTGCCCCTTTGTTTGCTTGTGTGTTAGTTTGCTTGCTTGTCACGATGGCTCAAGATAATACTAAATTGTGTGACTTCACCAATACCAACAACAATAAGTTTATTAGCACTCAAATTTCTCCTCTTACCGATGCTGAATCTTGTGAAATTAATACTGCTTTGCTGAATCTTGTCATGAAAGATCTGTTTTCTCGCCTTCCTAGTGAAGATGTCGCAACCCATCTTAATAGCTTCGTTGATTTGTGTGACATGCAAAAGAAGAAAGATATGGATAATGATATTGTTAAATTGAAGTTATTTCCTTTTTCGCTTAGAGATCGTGCTAAAGCTTGGTTTTCGTCTTTGCCTAAAAATAGTATTGATTCATGCAACAAGTGCAAAGATGCTTTTAACTCTAAGTATTTTCCTCCCGCTAAGATCATCTCTCTTAGAAACGATATTATGAACTTTAAGCAACTTGATCATGAACATGTTGCACAAGCTTGGGAGAGAATGAAACTAATGATACGTAATTGCCCTACTCATGGTTTAAATTTGTGGATGATTGTTCAAAATTTTTATGCCGGATTGAACTTTGCTTCTAGAAATCTTTTAGATTCGGCCAGGGGAGGCACTTTTATGGAAATCACTTTAGGAGAAGCTACTAAACTCCTAGATAATATTATGGTTAATTATTCTCAATGGCACACTGAAAGATCTACTAATAAAAAGGTGCATGCGATAGAAGAAATTAATGTTTTGAGTGGAAAGATGGATGAACTTATGAAATTATTTGCTAATAAGAGTGTTTCTTCTGATCCTAATGATATGCCCTTGTCTACTTTGATTGAGAATAATAATGAATCTATGGATGTGAATTTTGTTGGTAGGAACAATTTTGGTAACAACGCTTATAGAGGAAATTTTAATCCTAGGCCTTATCCTAGTAATTCCTCTAATAATTATGGTAATTCCTACAACAATTCTTATGAAAATTATAATAAGATGCCCTCTGATTTTCAATCTAATATTAAAGAATTTATTACTTCACAAAAGAATTTTAATGCTATGATTGAAGAAAAATTGCTTATGATTAATGACTTGGCTAGGAACGTTGATAGAATTTCTCTTGATGTTGATTCTTTGAAACTTAGATCTATTCGACCTAAGCATGATATCAATGAGACTCTCAAAGCCATGAGAATTTCCATTGATGAGTGCAAAGAAAGAACCACTAGGATGCGTACTAAGACAGATGCCTTTATAAAAGCGTGTTCTTCTAGTTCCTATGAAAATAATGATGAAGATCTAAAAGTTATTGATGTGTCCCCTATTAATTATTTGTTTTGCAATATGAATCTTCATAATGATGGGAGTGAATATTATCCACCTTTACCTAGAAGGCGTTCTAAGAATTCGGAATCTATTGATCTTGATGCTAAATTTGATAAAAGTGGGATTGAAGAAATTAAAACCCTAGATGTTGCTAAACCCACAATTATGGATTTCAAGGAATTTAACTATGAAAATTGCACTTTGATTGATTGTATTTCCTTGTTGCAATCCGTGCTAAATTCTCCTCACGCTTATAGTCAAAATAAAAGTGTTTACTAAACATATCATTGATGCCTTGATGCAATCTTATGAAGAAAAACTTGAATTGGAAGTTTCTATCCCTAGAAATATTTATGATGAGCGGGAACCAACTATTAAAATTAAAATTAAAGACCATGAATGCTATGCTTTATGTGATTTGGGTGCTAGTGTTTCCACGATTCCAAAGACTTTGTGTGATTTGTTAGGTTTCTGTGATTTTGATGATTGCTGTCTAAACTTGCACCTTGCGGATTCCACTATTAAGAAACCTATCAGAAGAATTAATTATGTTCTTATTGTTGCAAATAGGAATTATGTGCCCGTAGATTTTATTGTTCTTGACATAGATTGCAATCCTTCATGTCCTATTATCCTTGGTAGACCTTTCCTTAGAATGATTGGTGGAATTATTGATATGAAGGAAGGAAATATTAGATTCCAATTTCCATTAAGGAAAGTCATGGAACACTTTCCTAGAAATAAGATTAAATTACCTTATGAATCTATTATGAGAGCCACTTATGGATTGCCTACCAAAGATGGCAATACCTAGATCTATCCTTGCTTGCTAAACGATAGCGCTTGTTGGGAGGCAACCCAATTTTATTTTTATTCCTTGCTTTTTTCTCCTGTTTAGTAATAAATAATTTATCTAGCCTGTGGTTTGGTTGTGTTTTTGTGTTTAATTAGTGTTTGTGCCCAGTAGAACCGTTGGGAAGACTTGGGGAAAGTCTTGTTAATCTTGCTGTAAGAAAATAGAAACTTTAGCGCTCACGAGAACTGCTGCCATTTTTATTTGGAAAGTGATATTTAGTTAATTCTTTTTGAAGATGATTAATAGATAAATTCCTCACGTCCAGCCTAGGGTTCATACTTTCGCTAGTGCAAGTTCCCTCAACAATACTAACATAATTGGATCACATAACTATCCCTCAACATGCAACAAAGAGTCACTCCAAAGTCACTAATAACGGAGAATAAACGAAGAGATTATGGTAGGGTACGAAACTACCTCAAAGTTATTCTTTCCAATCAATCCGTTGGGCTATTCCTATAATTGTCACAAATAGCCCTAGAGTTCGTACTAGAATAACACCTTAAGACACAAATCAATCAAAACCCTAATGTCACCTAGATACTCCAATGTCACCTCAAGTATCCGTGGGTTTGATTATACGACACACAATCTCAGATTCATCTATTCAACCAACACATAGAACCTCAAAGAGTGCCCCAAAGTTTCTACCGGAGAATCATGATGAAAACGTGTGTCAACCCCTATGCATAGGTTCATGGGCGGAACCCGCAAGTTGATCACCAAAACATACATCAAGTGAATCACGTGGTATCCCATTGTCAACACAGATACGCACGGCAAGACATACATCAAGTGTTCTCAAATCTTTAAAGACTCAATCCGATAAGATAACTTCAAAGGGAAAACACAATCCATTACAAGAGAGTAGAGGGGGAGGAGAAACATAAGATCCAACTATAATAACAAGGCTCGCGATACATCAAGATCGTACCACCTCAAGAACACGAGAGAGAGAGAGAGAGATCAAACACATAGCTACCGGTACATACCCTCAGCCCCGAGGGAGAACTACTCCCTCCTCGTCATGGAGAGCACCGGGATGATGAAGATGGCCACCGGAGAAGGATTACCCCCTCCGGCAGGGTGCCGGAACTGGTCTAGATTGGGTTTCGGTGGATACGAAGGGTTCTGGCGGCGGAACTCCCGATCTATTGTGCTCTTGGATGTTCTTAGGGTATATGGAGATATATAGGTGGAAGAAGTACGTCAGGGGGCCCATGAGGGGCCCATGAGGGTGGAGGGTGTGCCCTAGGGGGGTGGGCGTGCCCCCCTACCTCGTGGCTCCCTCATTTCTTTCCTAACGTGCACTCCAAGTCTATCAGGTTGCTTTCGTTCCAAAAATAAGTTCCGTGAAGTTTCAGGTCAATTGGACTCCGTTTGATTTTCCTTTTCTGTGATACTCTAAAACAAGGAAAAAATAGAAACTGGCACTGGGCTCTGGGTTAATAGGTTAGTCCCAAAAATAATATGAAAGTGGATAATAAAGCACATAAACATCCAAAACACATAATATAATAGCATGGAACAATCAAAAATTATAGATACGTTGGACACGTATCAGCATCCCCAAGGTTAATTCCTACTCGTCCTCGAGTAGTTAAATGATAAAACTGAGTTTTTGATGTGGAATGCTACCTAAAATATTTCTCTAAGTAATTCTCTTCATTTTGGCAAGAATATTCAGATCCATAAGATTCAAGACAAAAGTTTAATATTGACATAAAAATAATAATACTTCAAGCATACTAACTAAGCAATCATGTCTTCTCAAAATAACATGGCCAAAGAAAGTTATCCCTACAAAATCATATAGTCTGGCTATGCTCCATCTTCACCACACAACATATTTAAATCATGCACAACCTCGATGACAAGACAAGCAATTGTTTCATACTTTTGATGTTCTCAAACTTTTTCAATCTTCACGCAATACATGAGCGTGAGCCATGGACATAGCACTATAGGTGGAATAGAATGGTGGTTGTGGAGAAGACAAAAAGGAGAAGATAGTCTCACATCAACTAGGCGTATCAACGGGCTATGGAGATGCCCATCAATAGATATCAATGTCAGTGAGTAGGGATAGCCATTCAACGGATGCACTAGAGCTATAAGTGTATGAAAGCTCAACAAAAGAAACTAAGTGGGTGTGCGTCCAACTCGCTTGCTTACGAAGACCTAGGGCATTTTGAGGAAGCCCATCATTGGAATATACAAGCCAAGTTCTATAACGAAAGAGTCCCACTAGTATATGAAAGTGACGACATAGGAGACTCTCTATCATGAAGATCATGGTGCTACTTTGAAGCACAAGTGTGGTAAAAGCATAGTAGCATTGCCCCTTCTCTCTTTTTCTCTCATTTTTTTCTTTTTTTTCTTTGGGCCTTCTCTTTTTTTATGGCCTCTTTTCTCTATTTTTTTATTTGGGCTTCTTTGGCCTCTTTTATTTATTTATTTTTGTCCGGTGTCTCATCCCGACTTGTGGGGGAATCATAGTCTCCATCGGCCTTTCCTCACTGGGACAATTCTCTAATAATGATGATCATCACACTTTTATTTACTTACAACTCAAGAATTACAAGTCGGTTCTTAGAACAAAATATGACTCTATATGAATGCCTCCGGCGGTGTACCGGGATGTGCAGTGATTCATGAGTGACATGTACGAAAGAATTATGAACGGTGGCTTTGCCACAAATACAATGTCAACTACATGGTCATGCATAGCAATATGACAATGATGAAGCATGTCATAATAACAGAACGGTGGAAAGTTGCATGGCAATATATCTCGGAATGGCTATGGAAATGCCATAATAGGTAGGTATGGTGGCTTTTTGAGGAAGGTAAATGGTGGGTTTATGGTACTGGCGAAAGTTGCGCGGTACTAGAGAGGCTAGCAATGGTGGAAGGGTGAGAGTGCGTATAATCCATGGACTGAACATTAGTCATAAAGAACTCACATACTTATTGCAAAATTTTATTAGTTATCGAAACAAAGTACTACGCGCATGCTCCTAGGGGGATAGATTGGTAGGAAAATACCATCGCTCGTCCCCGACCGCCAATCATAAGGAGTACAATCAATAAATAAATCATGCTCCGACTTCATCACATAACGGTTCACCATACGTGCATGCTACGGGAATCACAAACTTTAACACAAGTATTTCTCAAATTCAAAACTACTCAACTAGCATGAATCTAATATTACCATCCTCATATCTCAAAACATTCATCAAGTATCAAACTTCTCATAGTATTCCATGCAGTTTATATGAATGTTTTTATTATATCCCTCTTGGATGCCCATCATATTAGGACTAGTTTCATAACCAAATAAAACTACCATGCTGTTCTAAAGACTCTCAAAATGATATAAGTGAAGCATGAGAGTTCATTAATTTCTATAAAATAAAACCACCACCATGTTCTAAAAAGATATAAGTGAAGCACTAGAGCAACAACAAACTACTCCAAAAGATATAAGTGAAGATCAATGAGTAGTCGAATAATTATGCAACTATGTGAAGACTCTCTAAAATTTAATAATTTCAGATCCTGGTATTTTATTCAAACAGCAAGCAAAACTAAATAAAATAAAATGACGCTCCAAGCAAAACACATATCATGTGGCGAACAAAAATATAGCTCCAAGTAAAGTTACCGATGAACGAAGACGAAGGAGGGGATACCTTCCAGGGCATCCCCAAGCTTAGGCTCTTTCCACTCCTTGTTCCATGGTCCATCGAATCTTTACCCAAAACTTGAAAACTTCACCACACAAAATTTAAAGTAGAAAACTCGTGAGCTCCGTTAGCGAAAGAAAACAAAACACCACTTCAAGGTACTGTAATGAACTCATTCTTTATTTATATTGGTGTTAAACCTACTGTATTCCAACTTCTCTATGGTTCATAAACTCTTTTACTAGCCATAGATTCATTAAAATAAGCAAACAACAAACGAAAAACAGAATCTGTCAAGAACAGAAGAGTCTGTAGTAATCTGTAACTAACGCAAACTTCTGGAACCCCAAAAATTCTAAAATAAATTTCTGGCCCTGAGGAATTTATATATTAATCATCTGCAAAAATAATTAACTAAATATCACTCTCCAAATAAAAATGGCAGCACTTCTCGTGAGCGCTAAAGTTTCTGTTTTTTATAGCAAGATTAACAAGACTTTCCCCAAGTCTTCCCAACGGTTCTAATTGGCACAAACACTAATTAAAAGAATAAAACCACATCTAAAAATATCTAGATGAATTATTTATTACCAAACAGGAGCAAAAAGCAAGGAATCAAAATAAAGTTTGGTTGCCTCCCAACAAGCGCTATCGTTTGACGCCCCTAGCTAGGCATGATGATTTCAATGATGCTCACATAAAAGATAAGAATTGTAACATAAAGAGAGCATCATGAAGAATATGACTAGCACATTTAAATCTAACCCACTTCCTATGCATAGGGATTTTGTGAGCAAATAACTTATGGGAACAATAATAACCTAGCATAGGAGGGAAAAACAAGCATAACTTCAAAACTTTAAGGACATAGAGAGGAAACTTGATATTGTTGCAATTCCTACAAGCATAAGTTCCTCCCTCATAATAATTTTCAGTAGCATCATGAATGAATTCAACAATATAACCAGCACCTACAGTGTTCTTTTCATGATCTACAAGCATAGAAATTTTATTACTCTCCACACATGCAAAATTCTTCTCACGAATAATAGTGGGAGAAAACTCAACAAAATAATTATCATGTGAGGCATAATCCAATTGAAAACTAAAATCATGATGACAAGTTTCATGGATATCATTATTCTTTATAGCATACAAGTCATCACAATAATCATCATATATAGCAACTTTGTTCTCATAATCAATTGGAACCTCTTCCGAAATAGTGGATTCATCACAAAATAAAGTCATGACCTCTCCAAATCCATTTTCATCAATATAATCATCATAAACGGGAGGCATGCTTTCATCATAATAAATTTGCTCATCAAAACTTGGGGGACAAAAAATATCATCTTCATCAAACATAGCTTCCCCAAGCTTGTGGCTTTGCATATCATTAGCATCAATTCATACTAACAAAATTGCAATCATGCTCATCATTCAAAGATTTAGTGCCAAACATTTTAATGCATTCTTATTCTAGCACTTGAACACAATTATCGGAATCCTTATTTTCAAGATAGATATTAAAAATATGAAGCATATGAGGCAAACTCAATTCCATTTTTTATAGTTTTCTTTTATAAACTAAACTAGTGATAAAACAATAAACTAAAAGACTCGACTAGAAGATCTAAAGATATACCTTCAAGCACTCACCTCCCCGGCAACGGCGCCAGAAAAGAGCTTGATGTCTACTACACAACCTTCTTCTTGTAAACGTTGTTGGGCCTCCAAGTGTAGAGGTTTATAGGAGAGTAGCAAATTTCTCTCAAGTGGATGACCTAAGGTTTATCAATCCGTAGGAGGCGTAGGATGAACTCTTGTGTCCCCAACACACCCAATACAATGGTAAATTGTATAGGTGCTCTAGTTCTGCGAAGAGATGGTGATACAAGTGGTATATGGATAGTAGATAAAGGTTTTTGTAATCTGAAAATATAAAAACAGCAAGGTAACTAATGATAAAAGTGAGCGTAAATGGTATTGCAATGTGTTGAAACAAGGCCTAGGGTTCATACTTTCGCTAGTGCAAGTTCCCTCAACAATACTAACATAATTGGATCACATAACTATCCCTCAACATGCAACAAAGAGTCACTCCAAAGTCACTAATAGCGGAGAACAAACGAAGAGATTACGGTAGGGTACGAAACCAACTCAAAGTTATTCTTTCCAATCAATCAGTTGGGCTATTCCTATAAGTGTCACAAATAGCACTAGAGTTCGTACTAGAATAACACATGAAGACACAAATCAATCAAAACCCTAATGTCACCTAGATACTCCAATGTCACCTCAAGTATCCGTGGGTATGATTATACGATATGCATCACACAATCTCAGATTCATCTATTCAACCAACACATAGAACCTCAAAGAGTGCCCAAAGTTTCTACAAATCACGACGAAAACGTGTGCCAACCCCTATGCATAGGTTCATGGGCGGAATGTTGGAAATATGCCCTAGAGGCAATAATAAAATGGTTATTATATTTCCCTATTCATGATAATTGTCTATTGTTCATGCTATAATTGTGTTATCCAGAAATCGTAATACATGTGTTAATACATAGACCACAACACGTCCCTAGTGAGCCTCTAGTTGACTAGCTCACTGATCAAAAGATAGTCATGGTTTCCTGACTATGGACATTGGATGTCATTGATAACGGGATCACATCATTAGGAGAATGATGTGATGGACAAGACCCAATCCTAAGCATAGCTCAAAAATCGTGTAGTTCGTTTGCTATAGCTTTTCCAAATGTCAAGTATCATTTCCTTAGACCATGAGATTGTGCAACTCGCGGATACCGTCGGAGTGCTTTGGGTGTTCCAAACGTCACAACGTAACTGGGTGACTATAAAGGTACACTATGGGTATCTCTAAAAGTGTCTGTTGGGTTGGCACGAATCGAGACTGGGATTTGTCACTCCGTATGATGGAGATGTATCTCTGGGCCCACTCGGTAATGCATCATCATAATGAGCTCAATGTGACCAAGTGGTTGATCACGGGATCATGCATTACGGTACAAGTAAAGTGACTTGCCAGCAAAAAGATTGAACGAGGTATTGGGATACCGACGATCGAGCCTCGGGCAAGTAACGTACCGATTGACAAAGGGAATTGTATACGGGATTGATTGAATCCTCGACATCATGGTTCATCCGATGAGTTCATCGAGGAGCATGTGGGAGCCAACATGGGTATCCAGATCCCGCCGTTGGTTATTGACCGGAGAGTCGTCTCGGTCATGTCTGCGTGTCTCCCGAACCCGTAGGGTCTACACACTTAAGGTTCGGTGACGCTAGGGTTATTGAGATATTAATATACGTTAACCCGAAAGTTGTTCGGAGTCCCGGATGAGATCCCGGACGTCATGAGGAGTTCCGGAATGGTCCGGAGGTGAAGATTTATATATAGGAAGTCATGTTTCGGAAATCGGGATAGTTTCATGGGTAATCGGTATTGTACCAGGACCACCGAAAGGGTCCTGGGGGTCAACCGGGTGGGGCCACCTATCCCGGAGGGCCCCATGGGCTGAAGTGGGAGGGGAACCATCCCCTAGTGGGCTGGTGCACCCCCCATGGGCCTCCCCCTGCACCTAGGGTTGGAAACCCTAGGGGTGGGGGCGCCCCACTTGGCTTGGGGGGCACTCCACCCCCTTGGCCACCGCCCCTTTGGATATTGCATCTCCTAGGGCCGGCGCCCCCCCCCCCAGGGGTCCTATATATAGTGGGGGGAGGGAGGGCTGCCGCACCCTAGCCCCTGGCGCCTCCCTCTCCCTCCCATGACACTTCTCCCTCTCCTTGAGCTTGGCGAAGCCCTGCCGAGATCACCGTTGCTTCCACCACCACGCCGTCGTGCTGCTGGATCTCCATCAACCTCTCCTTTCCCCTTGCTGGATCAAGTTGGAGGAGACGTCTTCCCAACCGTACGTGTGTTGAACGCGGAGGTGCCGTCCGTTCGGCGCTAGGTCATCGGTGATTTGGATCACGACGAGTACGACTCCATCAACCCCGTTCTCTTGAACGCTTCCGCTCACGATCTACAAGGGTATGTAGATGCACTCCCCTTTCCCTCGTTGCTAGATAACTCCATAGATTGATCTTGGTGATGCGTAGAAAATTTTAAATTCTGCTGCGTTCCCCAACTATGGCATCATGAGCTAGGTCTATGCGTAGTTTCTATGTACGAGTAGAACACAAAGCAGTTGTGGGCATCGATATTGTCAATTTACCTGCCGTTACTAGTCTTATCTTGATTCGGCGGCATAGTGGGATGAAGCGGCCCGGACCGACCTTACACGTACGCTTACGTGAGACTGGTTCCACCGACTGACATGCACTAGTTGCATAAGGTGGCTAGCGGGTGTCTGTCTCTCCCACTTTAGTCGGATCGGATTCGATGAAAAGGGTCCTTATGAAGGGTAAATAGAAATTGGCATATCACGTTATGGTTTTGGCATAAGTAAGAAACATTCTTGCTAGAAACCTATAGCAGCCACGTAAAAACTTGCAACAACAATTAGAGGATGTCTAACTTGTTTTTGCAGCATGTGTCGTGTGATGTGATATGGCCAAAAGGATGTGATGAATGATATATGTGATGTATGAGATTGATCATGTTCTTGTAGTAGGAATCATGACTTGCATGTCGATGAGTATGACAACCGGTAGGAGCCATAGGAGTTGTCTTAATTTATTTATGACCTGCGTGTCAACATAAACGTCATGTAATTACTTTACTTTATTGCTAAAATGTTAGCCATAGTAGTAGAAGTAATAGATGACGAGACAACTTCAAGAAGACACGATGATGGAGATCATGATGATGGAGATCATGGTGTCATGCCGGTGACAACGATGATCATGGAGCCCCGAAGATGGAGATCAAAAGGAGCAAATGATATTGGCCATATCATGTCACTATTTGATTGCATGTGATGTTTATCATGTTTCACATCTTATTTGCTTAGAACGACGGTAGCTTAAATAAGATGATCCCTCGTAATAATTTCAAGAAAGTGTTCCCCCTAACTGTGCAACGTTGCGAAGGTTCGTTGTTTCGAAGCACCAGGTGATGATCGGGTGTGATAGATTCTAACGTTCGAATACAACGGGTGTAAGCCAGATTTACACACGCAATACACTTAGGTTGACTTGACGAGCCTAGCATGTAGAGACATGGCCTCAGAACACGGAAGACCGAAAGGTCGAGCATGAGTCATATAGAAGATACGATCAACATGAAGATGTTCACCGATGTTGACTAGTCCGTCTCACGTGATGATCGGACACGGCCTAGTTAACTCGGATCATGTTTCACTTAGATGACTAGAGGGATGTCTATCTGAGTGGGAGTTCATTGAATAATTTGATTAGATGAACTTAATTATCATGAACTTAGTCTAAAATCTTTACATCATGTCTTGTAGATCAAATGGCCCACGCTAATGTTGCCCTCAACTTCAACACGTTCCTAGAGAAAACCAAGCTGAAAGATGATGGCAGCAACTATACGGACTGGGTCCGGAACCTGAGGATCATCCTCATAGCTGCCAAGAAAGAGTATGTCCTAGAAGCACCGCTAGGTGACGCACCCATCCCAGAGAACCAAGACGTTATGAACGCTTGGCAGTCACATGCTGATGATTACTCCCTCGTTCAGTGCGGCATGCTTTACAGCTTAGAACCGGGGCTCCAAAAGCATTTGGAGCGACACGGAGCATATGAGATGTTCGAAGAGCTGAAAATGGTTTTCCAAGATCATGACCGGGTCGAGAGATATGAAGTCTCCGACAAGTTCTTCAGTTGTAATATGGAGGAAAATAGGTATGTCAGTGAGCACATACTCAAAATGTCTGGGTTGCATAACCGCTTGACTCAGCTGGGAATTAATCTCCCGGATGACACGGTCATTGACAGAATTCTTCAGTCGCTTCCACCGAGCTACAAGAGCTTTTTGATGAACTTCAATATGCAGGGGATGGAAAAGACCATTCCTGAGGTATATTCAATGCTGAAATCAGCGGAGGTGGAAATCAAAAAGGAACATCAAGTGTTGATGGTGAATAAAACCACTAAGTTCAAGAAAGGCAAGGGTAAGAAGAACTTCAAGAAGGACGGCAAGGGGGTTGCCGTGCCCGGTAAGCAAGCTGCTGGGAAGAAGTCACAGAATGGACCCAAGCCTGAGACTGAGTGTTTTTATTGCAAGGGAAGTGGTCACTGGAAGCGGAACTGCCCCAAATACTTAGCGGACAAGAAGGCCGGCAACACTAAAGGTATATGTGATATACATGTAATTGATGTGTACCTTACCAGTACTCGTAGTAGCTCCTGGGTATTTGATACCGGTGCGGTTGCTCACATTTGTAACTCAAAGTAGGAGCTGCGGAATAAGCGGAGACTGGCGAAGGACGAGGTGACGATGCGCGTTGGGAATGGTTCCAAGGTCGATGTGATCGCCGTCAGCACGCTGCCTCTACATTTACCTACGGGATTAGTTTTGAACCTCAATAATTGTTATTTAGTGCTAGCTTTGAGCATGAACATTGTATCAGGGTCTCATTTAATTTGAGATGGCTACTAATTTAAATCCGAGAATAATGGTTGTTCTATTTATATGAGAGATATGTTTTATGGTCATGCTCCGCTGGTGAATGGTTTATTCTTAATGAATCTCGAGCGTAATGTTACACATATTCATAGTGTGAATACCAAAAGATGTAAGGTTGATAATGATAGTCCCACATACTTGTGGCACTGCCGCCTTGGTCACATAGGTGTCAAACGCATGAAGAAGCTCCATGCAGATGGACTTTTGGAGTCTCTTGATTAAGAATCATTTGACACGTGCGAACCATGCCTCATGGGTAAAATGACCAAGACTACGTTCTCAGGAACAATGGAGCGAGCAACCAACTTATTGGAAATCATACATACTGATGTGTGCGGTCCAATGAGCATTGGGGCTCGCGGTGGCTATCATTATGTTCTCACCCTCACTGATGACTTGAGTAGATATGGGTATGTCTACTTAATGAAACACAAGTCTGAGACCTTTGAAAAGTTCAAGGAATTTCTAAGTGAGGTTGAGAATCAACGTGACAGAAAAATCAAGTTCTTGCGATCAGATCATGGGGGAGAATACTTGAGTCATGAATTTGGCACGCACTTAAGGAAATGTGGAATAATTTCACAACTCACGCCGCCTGGAACACCTCAGCGTAATGGTGTGTTCGAACGTCGTAATCGCACTCTATTGGATATGGTGCGATCTACGATGTCTCTTACCGATCTACCGCTGTCATTTTGGGGCTATGCTTTAGAGACTGTCGCATTTACTTTAAACAGGGCTCCTTCGAAATCTGTTGAGACGACACCATATGAATTATGGTTTGGGAAGAAACCTAAGCTGTCGTTTCTAAAAGTTTGGGGATGCGATGCTTATGTCAAGAAACTTCAACCTGAAAAGCTCGAACCCAAATCGGAAAAATGCGTCTTCATAGGATACCCTAAAGAAACTATTAGGTATACCTTCTACCTCAGATTCGAAGGCAAGATCTTTGTTGCCAAGAATGGATCCTTTCTAGAGAAAGAGTTTCTCTCGAAAGAAGTAAGTGGGACGAAAGTAGAACTTGATGAAGTATTGCCTCTTGAACCGGAGAGTGGCGCAGATTAGGAAATTGTTCCTGAGGTGCCTACACCGACTAGAGAGGAAGTAATGATGATGATCATGGAACTTCAGATCAAGTTGCTACTGAACTTCGTAGGTCCACAAGGACACGTTCCGCACCAGAGTGTTACGGCAACCCTGTCCTGGAAATCATGTTGTTAGACAATGGTGAACCTTCGAACTATGAGGAAGCGATGGCGGGCCCAGATTCCGACAAATGGCTAGAAGCCGGGAAATCCGAGATAGGATCCATGTATGAAAACAAAGTATGGACTTTGACTGACTTGCCCGATGATCGGCGAGCCATAGACAATAAATGGATCTTTAAGTAGAAGACAGACGCGGATGGTAATGTAACCATCTATAAAGCTCGGCTTGTCGCTAAGGGTTATTGACAAGTTCAAGGGGTTGACGATGAGACTTTCTCACTCGTAGTGAAGCTGAAGTCCGTCCGAATCATGTTAGCAATTGCCGCATTCTATGATTATGAGATATGGCAAATGGACGTCAAAACGGCATTCCTTAACGGTTTCCTTAAGGAAGAATTGTATATGACACAGCCGGAAGGTTTTGTCGATCCTAAGAATGCTGTCAAGGTGTGCAAGCTCCAACGCTCGATCTATGGGCTGGTGCAAGCATCTCGGAGTTGGAACATTCGTTTTGATGAGATGATCAAATCGTTTGGGTTTACGCAGACTTATGGAGAAGCCTGCATTTACAAGAAAGTGAGTGGGAGCTCTGTAGCATTTCTCATATTGTATGTGGATGACATACTGTTGATGGGAAATGATATAGAATTCTTGGAAAGCATAAAGGCCTACTTGAACAAGTGTTTTTCAATGAAGGATCTTGGAGAAGCTTCTTACATATTAGGCATCAAGATCTATAGAGATAGATCGAGATGCCTCATTGGTCTTTCACAGAGTACGTACCTTGACAAGATATTGAAGAAGTTCAATATGGTCCAGTCAAAGAAGGGGTTCTTGCCTGTGTTGCAAGGTACGAGATTGAGCACGGCTCAATGCCCGACCACAACAGAAGATAGAGAAAAGATGAGTGTCGTCCCCTATGCCTCGGCCATAGGGTCTATCATGTATGCTATGCTGTGTACCAGACCTGATGTAAACCTTGCCATAAGTTTGGTAGGAAGGTACCAAAGTAATCCCGGCATGGAACACTGGACAGCGGTCAAGAATATCCTGAAGTACCTGAAGAGGACTAAGGATATGTTTCTCGTTTATGGAGGTGACGAAGAGCTCGTCGTAAAGGGTTACATCGATGCTAGCTTCAACACGGATCTGGATGACTCTAAGTCAAAAACCGGATACGTGTATATTTTGAATGGTGGGGCAGTAAGCTGGTGCAGTTGCAAGCAAAGAGTTGTGGCGGGATCTACATGTGAAGCGGGGTACATGGCAGCCTCGGAGGCAGCACAAGAAGCAATCAGGGTGAAGGAGTTCATTACCGACCTAGGAGTCATACCCAATGCGTCGGGCCCAATGACTCTCTTCTGTGACAACACTGGATCTATTGCCTTTGCCAAGGAGGCCAGGTTTCACAGGAAGACCAGGCATATCAAGCGTCGCTTCAATTCCATTCGTGAAAGTGTTCAAAATGGAGACATAGATATTTGTAAAGTACATACGGAGCTGAATGTAGCAGATCCGTTGACTAAACCTCTCCCTAGAGCAAAACATGATCAACACCAGGACTCTATGGGTGTTCGATTCATCACAATGTAACTAGATTATTGACTCAAGTGCAAGTGGGAGACTGTTGGAAATATGCTCTAGAGGCAATAATAAAATGGTTATTATATTTGCCTGCTCATGATAATTGTCTATTGTTCATGCTATAATTGTGTTATCCGGAAATCATAATACATATGTGAATACATCGACCACAACACGTCTCTAGTGAGCCTCTAGTTGACTAGCTCATTGATCAAAAGATAGTCATGGTTTCCTGACTATGGACATTGGATGTCATTGATAACGGGATCACATCATTAGGAGAATGATGTGATGGACAAGACCCAATCCTAAGCATAGCTCAAAGTTCGCGTAGTTCGTTTGCTATAGCTTTTCCGAATGTCAAGTATCATTTCCTTAGACCATGAGATTGTGCAACTCCCGGATAGCGTAGGAGTGCTTTGGGTGTGCCAAACGTCACAACGTAACTGGGTGACTATAAAGGTACACTACGGGTATCTCCGAAAGTGTCTGTTGGGTTGGCACGAATCGAGACTGGGATTTGTCACTCAGTATGACGGAGAGGTATCTCTGGGCCCACTCGGTAATGCATCATCATAATGAGCTCAATGTGACCAAGTGGTTGATCACGGGATCATGCATTACGGTAGGAGTAAAGTGACTTGCCGACAACGAGATTGAACGAGGTATGGGGATACCCACGATCGAGTCTCGGGCAAGTAACGTACCGATTGACAAAGGGAATTGTATACGGGATTGATTGAATCCTCGACATCGTGGTTCATCCGATGAGATCATCGAGGAGCATGCTAGAGCCAACATGTGTATCCAGATCCCGTTGTTGGTCATTGACCGAAGAGTCGTCTCGGTCATGTCTGCGTGTCTCCGAACCCGTAGGGTCTACACACTTAAGGTTCAGTGACGCTAGGGTTGTTGAGATATTAATATACGGTAACCCGAAAGTTGTTCGGAGTCCCGGATGAGATCCCGGACGTCACGAGGAGTTCCGGAATGGTCCGGAGGTGAAGATTTATAAATAGGAAGTCAAGTTTCGGACATCGGGATAGTTTCGAGGGTAATCAGTATTGTACTAGGACCACCGAAAGGGTCCTGGGGGTCCACCGGGTGGGGCCACCTATCCCGGAGGGCCCCATGGGCTAAAGTGGGAGGGGAACCAGCCCCTAGTGGGCTGGTGCACCCCCCATGGGCCTCCCCCTGCACCTAGGGTTGGAAACCCTAGGGGTGGGGGGCGCCCCACTTGGCTTGGGGGGCACTCCACCCTCCTGGCCACCGCCCCCTTTGGAGATTGCATCTCCTAGGGCGGGCGCCCCCCTAGGGGTCCTATATATAGTGGGGGGGAGGGAGGGCTGCCGCACCCTAGCCCCTGGCGCCTCCCTCTCCCTCCCGTGACACTTCTCCCTCTCCTTGAGCTTGGCGAAGTCCTGCCGAGATCACCGTTGCTTCCACCACCACGCCGTCGTGCTGCTGGATCTCCATCAACCTCTCCTTTCCCCTTGCTGGATCAAGTTGGAGGAGACGTCTTCCCAACCGTATGTGTGTTGAACACGGAGGTGTCGTCCGTTCGGCGCTAGGTCATCGGTGATTTGGATCACGACGAGTACGACTCCATCAACCCCGTTCTCTTGAACGCTTCCGCTCACGATCTACAAGGGTATGTAGATGCACTCCCCTTTCCCTCATTGCTAGATAACTCCATAGATTAATCTTGGTGATGCATAGAAAATTTTAAATTCTGCTGCGTTCCCCAACGCGGAACCCGCAAGTTGTTCACCAAAACATACATCAAGTGAATCACGCGGTATCCCATTGTCACCACAGATACGCACGACAAAACATACATCAAGTGTTCTCAAATCTTTAAAAACTCAATCCGATAAGATAACTTCAAAGGGAAAACTCAATCTATTACAATAGAGTAGAGGGGGAGGAGAAACATAAGATCCAACTATAATAGCAAAGCTCGCAATACATCAAGATCGTACCACCTCAAGAACACGAGAGAGAGAGAGAGAGAGATCAAACACACACTACACCACAACACTGATGTAAGGACAAATAAACTACCGGGAAAAGGCTCTTTAAAGGGCGAATAAACTGCCGGGACAGTGGTTCTCCCGACAGATAGAACCGCCACGAGAACGTCTGCCGGGGATTACTTGTCCTGGCAGATAAACTTCTCCCGACAGTTTTTCTGCCCTGGCCCATGCATTTGCCGGCAGTCTATTTTCTCCCGGCAGATTGGTCGGGGCAAGGGAAACTACAATTACCGGCAGTTCAACTGCCTGCACAAGCACATTTACCCGGCAGATGTTACGCCACCAAGTTGATTTCGCTAGCAAAATTTTATAGGCATTCGTATTATGTAATATCCATCCACTATATATGTCTAGACAACTAGGACATATCATACAATTTATACATGTAATTCAATCAAAGTAACATACAGGCTTCATCGAAATCTTAAGCTTCATTCCATAAACAAAATGACCATATATAAGGAGGTTGTTCACAAAAGGAGTACATATATGCTTTCCACAACCAGAATAAAGTACCGCCACAAGAGGAGATCATATGTTTCTAAATTTGTGCCACGCAACCAAAATGAGCTTAACAAGCACCAAAATGGGCAGAGCAAATCTCTAGGTTCAACAAACAAGACATACAACATTATCACTACATCTTGGTTGTAGATATTCCAAATCTCCAGCAGCTTGAAGAACTTCCAAACCTTAGTGAACTTGTACCTTTGGGAAACCTGCAACAAATCAAAAGATGTTACATACAACAGTTGCATTCAGCACTTAAGGAAGAAGTTACAACAATCTCTACCATTTTTATTATCCTAACAAGTAACAAGCTTATCTTCTCATCAAAATTGTACAAAGTCTGTACAAATATTAACAGGAATATGTTACAACAATCATATACAACAGCCGCATGGCCACATACAACAGCCGAATATGTTTTGAAACATAGAGCAACTAGTAACATCTCTAGAGTAACCTCTACTTTAGTAGAGAACATGTCCATTTTTATCATACTGATTGTAGCAAGTTTATCTTACTTCTCATCCAAATAGTGTGCAAAGTACAAATATTAACAGTAAATAGTACGTGTACCTATCTTGTACAGCAGAAAGTGGTATAATCATGTTCCATGCACAAAGTTACTGTACTAGCCAGCAAAAAAAGGAAAACTAATTTGAATCGTTATCAGCTTGAGGATTGTCACTGCAAGATGGCAGGAATTTTGAGAAAACAGTTTGATAGACATGCAAATATCTTAAGAATAATAATATAAAACTTCACAATATGACAGAGGTGTTACCATCGAAAAAACTTGAATGCAAGTACGTTATCATCAAATGACACTCCTAATAAGGCAGAGACACTAAAGATGTCCACAATCAGCTTTAATTTAAGAAACTGAATCATATTAACAAATCTAAGTTTTCAAAAGTGCAGAAGCAGACTAGCAGTTATATATTAAGTTTTAGGCCAACAATAGCAATGAATAAGCATGTGGTTCCAAGCTCTGATTCCTTGCTAGAAGTAATCCATAAACATCATATGGGAAACTTCTTTGTTACTCAAGCAAATTTCTTTCTCAAGATATACATTGGAGTCTACAACATGCAGAGACAGATAATGCCTGCTAGACATCAATCTCAAAAGAACATCTTCCAAGAAGGAACTTACATTACACCTTGTGTCAGAGTTATTCGATATAGCTATAAGTTTGGTGTTATTATCGCTAAAGCATTATAATCCACCGCCATCTGCAAAAATAAAACAATGACAAGTAGCTTGAATTATATTCCTTGGTAGAATATATCAATAAGTACATATTATTACATGCTTGTGTAGCTATGAAAATTTATTAAGTTGTTGTTGTAGCGTTCTCTTTTTTCAGATTCGACTAGAGTGTAATAGAAGAAATGCATCACTTATTTCAAAACCATTGAGTGATTATATATACTAACAATATAAGGTGTACTACTCGAAGCAGGATACAGGTTAACTACAATGTCAATATATATCAACAGTGAGAGGCTTTTGAGAGATCCTAGATTTAGTTATGTTTAAATTTTGGGACAAGATTGTTTGTAACAATTTCTAGGCAGAACCACCATAAGCCCTAGAGCTCCAGCCCTTTTGCAAAGCCTCTATCACTCCATAGTAAATCCATCAGCGAAGAAATGTGAGTGCTAAGCAGCAATGACGGAAAAAGTCGGAATTAGTGCTGATTTCTAACACTATCTGCATGTAACAAGTACTGCTACACTACCCAGGTGGCCAAATTCAGAGCAACAAAGGTCAATGGGGAAAACCAAGAGCATGCACTTTACTGAAATAGTAAGGAGTTTTAACCCACATTGGAACAAATATAACTGAAATCCTAATAGAGTCAGAATAAATCCTAAACCCGAAGAATTAACAACCCAATCCACTGTCACTTCTTGCATAGCCATTGTATCCAAACAGGCCCTACATTCAGTGCTACCACTTCTGTATGGTTCTGAGCTTAAAAGTAAGTTCTAGCTAGAGGAATGTAATCAACCAATAGAAAAATTAAGGCATGGGAAATAAGAAAACATAATTGAAACAACTGATGAAAATTTCCAATTCTCAAGATTTTGTTAGGAGAAGAACTTTGCATAAGCTTGAAGATTCTAAACTATTCATATTTGGGCGGTGATCTTGCTCGCAATATTTATCCTTGACCGATGGATCAGAAATGAAAGTGAAAGTCAGTAACATGCCCTTCTTTTTTTAAACGAAGCATGGCCTACATTTTAAGAATCTTTCGTATGACCTCGTATACCTGAGCCTTTTCTTGTTTTGTTTTCTAAACTGACTCTTAGACCTGAAATAGGAAATGACTCTTACACCTGAAATAGGACCATATACTTTTGCTATTACAACTGATAGGTACAAACTCAACTATATGGCTTCACAAGTTGGAGCGACAAACCTTCACAAAATTTACGCATAACTGAACTAATGGTCAAGGCATAAACCATGTGTGTTGTGGTGTATATTGGTTAATTAAAGGTAAAAGTTCCACTAGGCTATCAGAATACTAGAGAAGATTATAAAATAAAATCACTTGAGAATTCTTTTACAAAATGGTTACTTTGCTACAAAAGATTTATTTCGTGCATTGTGACCGTGAGTGTCCTTGTTAAGGAGAGAAAAGACATACAGGGAAACAAACAAGTGATAGCATCTTGATCCATACATACAGGTGATGAGCTCGATGATGATAGAGGCGTTGTGGTGCTCACTGGTAGCGAGTGTAGAGGAACTGGTGGTGCAGCGCGTGGTTGAACAATTAGTGGTTGAGCTTGACAGGGACGACGTGGAGCGGCTCTACCAGCAGCGCGCCATCTGTCTTCCACAGCAGCAGGTGCTGCACGGCTGCACCCCGAGAAGGTGCAGGCCCGACGAAGAAGAGGGACGCTCGATAATGATACAGCTCGCGGTTGACCCTGCTTGAACGCGATGCCACGAAGAAGAGCACCGTGTGGCGTTGGGAGTGAGGAAGAGGGAGTCCTTGGAGAGGCCGTCGGGGACGAACTCCTCAGGAGACAGGCAGCTACTCTCCCGGTCTCACCCTGTCAGCGGATCTGGGCAAGAAGGATAAGATGGCGATGGGGGAAGTGGTGATGTGGAGGTGAACAACCGGGGCGGCATTGATGAGGACCGGGCTAGATCCGGCAGCATCGACCACCGGTGCGGCCAGACCGCCAGATCCAGCAATGACCAGGCCGGGCCGCTTCCATGGAAATGGCAGCTCAGCGGAGGAAGAGAGGTAGGGCGGCGGCGCAAAGGGAAGGGGAGAACGGGCCGGCCAGAAGTAGAGTTAGGAAGGGGCGGCGGTGGAGTGGGGGCGGCGGCGGCGGGTCTGTGATTTGGGGAAGTAGGGTTAGGAAGGGAGGGGAGTGGCTGGGTCGATACAGAGGGATTTGGGGAACAGAGGGTTTTTTTAAGCAAAGGGGAAGAGAGGTTGGGCTAAGCGGCTATATTTCTTCGGCCGTGAAACTTTTGGGTGTCTCCCGCGCTAGGCCTGATACTATTTCAGTTTGGCGCCAAATAAAGGGGCCCGGCAGAAAATGGGCCGTGGTTCTGTTGTCCCGGCAGAATATGCGCCTGCAAGGCGTACCGGCTGTCTAAATGCCCCTGCGGCTCAAGTTCTACCGGCAGTTTGCATGCCCTAAAGTATATGTACCGGCAGTAACAAATGTCCCGGTAGATAGTTTGCCCTTATTCAGCAACATCTCCCGCCAGTTAGCTGCCCCTAATTAAGTGTTGTGGTGTAGTGACATAGCTACTGGTACATACCCTCAGCCCCCAGGGAGAACCACTCCCTCCTCGTCATGGAGAGCACCGGGATGATGAAGATGGCCACCGGAGAAGGATTGCCCCCTCCGTCAAGGTGCCGGAATGGGTCTAGATTGGCTTTCGGTGGCTACGCAGGCTTCTGGCGGCGGAACTCCCGATCTATTGTGCTCCCGGATGTTTTTAGGGTATATGGAGATATATAGGTGGAAGAAGTACGTCAGGGGGGCCACGAGGGGCCTACAAGGGTGGAGGGCGCGCCCCCTACCTTGTGGCTCCCTCGTTTCTTTCCTGACGTGCACTCCAAGTCCATCAGGTTGCTTTCCTTCCAAAAATAAGTTCCGTGAAGTTTCAGGTCAATTGGACTCCATTTGATTTTCCTTTTCTGCGATACTCTAAAACAAGGAAAAAAAATAGAAACTGGCACTGGGCTCCGGGTTAATAGGTTAGTCCCAAAATAATATAAAAGTGGATAATAAAGCCCATAAACATCCAAAACACATAATATAATAGCATGGAACAATAAAAAATTATAGATACGTTGGAGACTTATCAGCTAGTCTCTCTAATACCGCACACCTTTCGCCGGTATCATACACCCACCATATACCTTCCTCAAAACAGCCACCATACCTACCTATTATGGCATTTCCATAGCCATTCCGAGATATATTGCCATGCAACTTTCCACCGTTCCGTTTATTATGACACACTCCATCATTGTCATATTACTTAGCATGATCAAGTAGTTGACATCGTATTTGTGGCAAAGCCACCATTCATAATTCTTTCATACATGTCACTCTTGATTCATTGCATATCCCGTTACACCGCCGGAGGCATTCATATAAAGTCATATTTTGTTCTAAGTATCGAGTTGTAATTGTTGATTTGTAAGAAAATAAAAGTGTGATGATCATCATTACTAGAGCATTGTCCCAGTGAGGAAAGGATGATGGAGACTATGATTCCCCCACAAGTCGGGATGAGACTCCGGACGAAAAAAAAGAAAGAAAGAAAAGATGCCATAAAAAAGGCCCAAATAAAAAAAATGAGAGAAAAAGAGAGAAGGGACAATGTTACTATCCTTTAACCACACTAGTGCTTCAAAGTAGCACCATGATATTCATGATAGAGAGTCTCCTATGTTATCACTTTCATATACTAGTGGGAATTTTTCATTATAGAACTTGGCTTGTATATTCCAATGATGGGCTTCCTCAAAATGACCTAGGTCTTCATGAGAAAGCAAGTTGGATGCACACCCACTTAGTTTCTTTTGTTGAGCTTTCATATACTTATAGCTCTAGTGCATCCGTTGCATGGCAATCCCTACTCACTCACATTGATATCTATTGATGGGCATCTCCATAGCACGTTGGTACGCCTAGTTGATGTGAGACTATCTTCTCCCTTTTTGTCTTCTCCACAACCACCATTATATTCCACTTATAGTGCTATATCCATGGCTCACGCTCATGTATTGCGTGAAGATTGAAAAAATTTGAGAACACCAAAAGTATGAAACAATTGCTTGGCTTGTCATTGGGGTTGTGCATGATTTAAATATTTTGTGTGGTGAAGATAGAGCATAGCCAGACTATATGATTTTGTAGGGATAACTTTCTTTGGCCATGTTATTTTGAGAAGACATGATTGCTTTGTTAGTATGCTTGAAGTATTATTATTTTTTATGTCAATATTAAACTTTTATCTTGAATCTTTTGGATCTGAATATTCATACCACAATTAAGAAGAATTACATTAAAATTATGCCAAGTAGCACTCCGCATCAAAAATTCTGTTTTTATCATTTACCTACTCGAGGACGAGCAGGAATTAAGCTTAGGGATGCTTGATACGTCTCCAACGTATCTATGATTTTTGATTGCTCCATGCTATATTATCTACTGTTTGCACATTATTGGGCTTTATTATCCACTTTTATATTATTTTTTGGACTAATCTATTAACCGGAGGCCTAGCCCAGAATTGCTGATTTTTTTGCCTGTTTTAGGGTTTCAAAGAAAAGGAATATCAAACGGAGTCCAAACGGAATGAAACCTTCGGGAACGTGATTTTCTCACCGAACATGATCCAGGTGACTTGGACCCTATGTCAAGAAACAAAGGAGGAGGCCACGAGGTAGGGGGTGCGCCTACCCCCTAGGCGCGCCCTCCACCCTCGTGGGCCCCCTGTTGCTCCACCGACGTACTCCTTCCTCCTATATATACCTACGTACCCCCAAATGATCAGATACAGAGCCAAAACCCTAATTCCATCGCCGTAACTTCCTGTATCCACGAGATCCCATCTTGGGGCCTGTTCCGGAGCTCCGCCGGAGGGGGCATCGATCACGGAGGGCTTCTACATCAACACCATAGCCTCTCCGATGAAGTGTGAGTAGTTTACCTCAGACCTTCGGGTTCATAGTTATTAGCTAGATGGCTTCTTCTCTCTTTTTGGATCTCAATACAATGTTCTCCCCCTCTCTTGTGGAGAACTATTCGATTTAATCTTCTTTTTGCGGTGTGTTTGTTGAGACCGATGAATTGTGGGTTTATGATCAAGTCTATCTATGAATAATATTTGAATCCTCTCTGATTTCTTTTATGTATAATTGGTTATCTTTGCAAGTCTCTTTGAATTATCAGTTTGGTTTGGCCTAGTAGATTGATCTTTCTTGCAATGAGAGAAGTGCTTAGCTCTGGGTTCAATCTTGTGGTGTCCTTTCCAAGTGACAGTAGGGGCAGCAAGGCACGTATTGTATTGTTGCCATCAAGGATGACAAGATGGGGTTTTCATCATATTGCATGAGTTTATCCCTCTACATCATGTCATCTTGCTTAAGGCGTTACTCTATTTTCATTAACTTAATACTCTAGATGCATGCTGGATAGTGGTCGATGAGTGGAGTAATAGTAGTAGATGCAGGCAGGAGTCGGTCTACTTGTCTCGGACGTGATGCCTATATACATGATCATACCTAGATATTCTCATAACCATGCTCAATTCTGTCAATTGCTCAACAGTAATTCGTTCACCCACCGTAGAATACCTTTGCTCTTGAGAGAAGCCACTAGTAAAACCTATGGCCCCCGGGTCTATCTTCATCATATTAATCTTCCAATACTTAGTTATTTCCTTTGCTTTCTACTTTGCTTTTATTTTACCTTGCATCTTTATCATAAAAATACCAAAAATATTATCTTATCATATCTATCAGATCTCACTCTCGTAAGTGGCCGTGTCAGGATTGACAACCCCTTATCGCGTTGGTTGCAAGGATTTATTTGTTTTGTGCAGGTACGAGGGACGGGCGCGTAGCCTCCTACTGGATTGATACCTTGGTTCTCAAAAACTGAGGGAAATACCTACGCTACTTCGCTGCATCATCCCTTCCTCTTTGGGGAAAACCAACGCAGTGCTCAAGAGGTAGCAATCGTACCCGGCCGTGGAGTCAACAATCTGGTCAATGCACGGCAACGGGAAGGGGTCCTTAGGACAAGCCTTATTGATATCTGTGTAATCAATACACAGCCTCCACTTCTCGTTCGCCTTGCGCACCACCACCGGATTGGCCGACCACGTTGGATGGAGCACTACTCTCACGAAGCCTGCCGCTTACAACTTCTTGAACTCCTCTATGATGAATTCCTGCCGTTCCAAAGCTTGCTTCCTGACCTTTTTGCCTAACAGGTCGCTTATGGGGATAGACAGTGAGATGGTGCACAATCACTTCCCTGGGAACGCTGGATATGTCGGATGCTAGCCATGCAAACACATCGACATTCGGCCACAGGAAAGTGACGAGCGTGCTTTCCTATTTGCTGTCGAGGGTGGAGCTTATGGTGAAAGCCCCTCCCATGCCATCCTCCTTGACAGACACCCTCTTGGTCTCTGGTGGTGCAGCTCTGGATTTCTTGCTCTTGCCGGTGGAGTTCTTTGGCACGTCCTTGATGGTAGCACAACGCTCTGAAGAGGTGCGCTTGCCGGAGTGGGTGCGAGAGGTCTTGCCGGTCTTCTTGTTCCCTCCCGGGGCTTCAGTGGTGGGAGCAAGTGCCTTGGCGGCAGCTGCTGCAACTGGTTCTTGGTAGAGTTGGTCAGCGCAGATCAGCGCGTCCTTCTTGTCAGAGGGGACAATGATGATGGTCATCGGCCCAGGCATCTTCAGCATGTTGTAGGCGTAGTGCGACGCCGCCATTAACTTGGCTAGTGCCGGGCGGCCGAGGATCCCGTTGTAGGGGAGCGGGATCTCGGCTACATCGAAGACAATCCTCTCCGTCCTATAGTTCAACTCGCGTCCAAACGTCACAGGCAATGTGACCTTCTCCTTCGGTTGGCTCCTTCCCGGGTGACCCCTTGAAACATGCCAGTTTCCTCGAGGTCTCCATCAGGAATTTGCAGCCTTTTGATCACAACAGGTGAGATCAAGTTCAGACCGGCCCCTCCGTTAACCAGCATCTTGTTCACCTTGAGGTTGTGTATCATCGGTGAGACCAACAACGGTAAACACCCGCCCGCAGTTGTGCGGTCAGGGAGGTCCTCAGCGTCAAAGATGAGGGGCGTGCTGGACCACTTCAGTGGCTTCTGAGCATCGAACGAGGGCTCCCCTGCTGTGATCTCACACGCCCACTGTTTGAGCTCGCGGTGAGAAGTATGCAGCAAGGTGCCACCATTGACGCACATGGCCTCCGAAGCCTTCTGGAACTCATGCTCGCCGGACTCGTCGTCCTCGTCATGATCATCGTCTTCCTGCTTATTGTCGCGGCCCCGAGCGGGCCTCTCTTGCTGGTTATCCTTGCCGTAGTGACCTCCTTGGCCACCACGCTTCTTGCCGAATCCTTCAGCACCATCTTGGCCCTTCTCCTTGTCCCTCCTCTCATACTGGGATTTTTGATTTTCAGCAAATAGCTCGACTTGTTGGCAGTTCTAGAGGTCGTGGCCTTTGGTGCGGTGGATCTTGCAGGACTGCTTGTCGGAGCCCCCTCGCTTGTCGGCAGCCGCCAAAGCCCGGCAATCGTCGCACCCGGCAATCTCCTTGCTGGGGTCGTCTGCCTTGGCCTTCTTGGTGGTGCCGGTGTCGTCGGATCCCTCGACGGCAAGCACGGTCTTGCCGTTGCGCTTCCTGTTGCGATGCCAACCCTTCTTCGTCGGGGCAGCAGTGTCTTTGTCGGTAGTGCCGGTTTCCGCGCCAACGTGTTCGCCGGGGTACCCTCCCCTCTTCTGCCCAAGCGCATCTATCGACCAGAACGTAAAGTTCTGCCACATCCTTGACCTTGTTCATTGCCAGCTCTTCACGCATTTCGCGGTTGCGCACATTCTGATGGAATGCGCTGATCACGGCGGTAGGGTGAACATCTGGGATGTTGTATTGCACTCGGCTGAACCTCTGTATGTACTTGTGTAGGTTTTCACCTTCCTTCTGGGGAATGCTATGCAAATAACTCGCCTGGCCATGAGCTTGGTGGCCCCCAGTGAAGGCACCAATGAACTCATGACAAAGGTCCAACCAAGAAGAAGTGGAATCTGCCGGCAGGTGCATCAACCAAGACATGATATTGGGTTTCAGGGCCAACAGGAAGTAATTGGCAAGCACCTTATCGTCGCAAGCCCCAGCGGCTTGCATCGCGATGGTGTAGATGCTGAGGAACTCCGACGGGTGATTCTTGCCATTGTACTTCTCGCCGACATCGGGCTTGAACGTGCGGTGGGAGGGCCACTGGAACTGCCGCAGCTTAGGCGGGGCAACCCACCTCGTAAGGTAGGCCACCGGAGCCTCCCGGCGCTGGGCGGTCCATGGCGGGCCCTGCCCTCCTATCTGACTGGTGGCATGTATCGCGCCGGCGCTCAACGGTGGTTCGAGCGTCTTCATGGGCTCGCTCCCAAAAAACCTGGCGTTGGTCGCGGTGGGTCCGTGGGTCGGACGACACTATGGAAATGTTATCACAAGTGCCATCACGACCGACCGACATCCGCGGTGGCTGGCGTAGAGGAGGAGAGTGCAACGCGGCTGCGGCGCCTTCGGCCCCTCCACCGCTGGCGTGCAGTGGTTGGATGGAGCGCCGGCCTGAGGGCTCCGCCGGCCGTGTCTTGTCTTTGTTGGCGACACCGACAACGCTCCGGATAGTGGCTCTCCACTCATCGAGCTTCTCCGCAGCAGGAGGGAAGTCGAGGAGTAGTTGCGCGCGCGCCAAAGCTTCTGCTGGCATGGGTGGCGGCGAAAGCTGCGTGGACCGTGGAGCGCTTCGACTTTTAACCACGTTAGAAGGAGCTCTATCACGGCCCGATGGCTGTGTGCCATTTTCGCTAGCACTTTGGCGGGCATGCTGGCCTACTTCGTCCCGCAAACGACGCACACGACTCTTCCCACGGCGGTGTCCAGGGTCACCGGCGTGGTGACGCTGCTCGTCGCGCACAACCTGGGAAGAGCGCGCTGTGGGTGCCGGCGTGGGCGTCTTGGAGGTCGTGGCGCCGCCCGTGGGTGGTACGGCGACGCCCCCGGAGGGTCACGCGTCGCCTGCGGGGGGCCCAGCTCCGTCTTTGGATTCCGCGGCATGCAGCCTGTCGCCTTGCGCATGAACGTCGCCGCTCGCCAGGCTCTGACTGCCAGAGCGATGTTGGTGCTAGCGGGCCACGCCTCGGGTCCTATCCGCAACTGGCCCGCTATTCGCTCGCACCGGTACGGGCCATCCGACTCCCGACGAACCGACCGCTGTAGCTGCCTTCTATTCGAAGCCATGACGATGAAGAACCGCTAGGATGACTGCCAGACCGGATTTTCACAACTGAGCCCCCTACCCCGCGTGCCAAAGATGTCGGTGGAAACGACACCTATGGGGTCACTGGGATCCCTTCCATGGTTGGTGAGCGCGAGGTTGTGCAAAGAACGGGTCTGGCAGGAAGCACACAGATCGTTTACCCAGGTTCGGGGCGCGAAGATGCGTAATACCCTAGTCCTATTTTGGTGGATGTATTTGAGAGTGTTCTTGTGTTCTTGAGCTAGCTACGGGGTGCAACTTTGCCCAAAAGATCCGAATCCTTCTCCTGGTCGCCTCGGGCCTCCTTTCATAGGAAAAAGGGGTTGCCACAGTGGCACATAGGAGGTGGAAAGGTCTACAGTCAATGAGCCTGTCCTCTAGGACCGTCGGACAAACGTATTTAATGCGCTGCCAATGTGCCCCTTGCTTTATTGAGGACGCCAGGGAAGCATGTCCCAGCCGTCACCGCCTCTCCTAGCCTCGACACGCGTCCGGGCTGATGAGGCATCGCGGTGCCACGTTGGCTGGCTGCTGGGCTGGCGCGGTGGTGCAGCCTTGATGAAGGGTCGCACGCTGCCAGGCAGGTGCTTGCTGAGTCGGTGTAGAGGCCGCCTGTCGCCATGTAGGTGCCTACCCAGCTGGTTGAGCTAGCAGCTGCTTGGGGACGGTGGTGGAGTCTTTGCTAGCGCGGGCCTGGCAGTGGCCCTGCTAATGCCCTCGGCAAGGGTCTTGCTGGGGGCCCGGCAAGGGTATTGCCGTGGCGTTGCAGTCATCCCCGGCAAGGGTCTTGCCGAGGGTCTTGTGGATTTCCTCAGCTATGATCCCGCCGAGGGTCGCCATCTTCTGGTCCTCATCTGATCTCACATGTTTTATGATCTTGACGAAGATTTGCATGCCACCACAGAGGTGCCTCCCGAGCCTTGTTTCCAATGTAGTTGGTTGAGTTGGAGCATGTGGGCTCAATGCATGGTGGCTTGCTCCGCTGGCATCGGGCATGTTGCCCCGACAAGGCTCTTGCCGGGGCTGCGGAGGCTGCCTCGGCAAGGATTTTGCTGAGGGAGTCCACCTCGCCCTCGGGGTTTTTGGTCTTGGCGATTCCTTGTTTGTCTAGTGCTTCGGTTTCCCTCCTCTGACCTGCTAAGTGTGGCTGTGGCATGCGGCTCTGAGTGCCCATGCACAAGTAAAGGGGTCAAAAGGAGAGACCCTACTTTTGTACACTGACACTCGGGACGGCACGTGGTGACGGGGACGGTGGCATCGGGGCGGCACACGATGACAGGGACAAGGAGGCGGGCACGGGGATGCCAGCAATGAGGACGACGTAGGCTCAAGGAGGCGACGACGCGGTCCGGAGGGCTTGGCGGCGACGAGGACGAGGAGCAGCCTGGCAGCGTCGTCGGAGGAGAGGACGAGGAGATCGATCGTACTGAAACAAAATTTTCACAAGTGCTGGCTAATATAGACATAGCATTGGTCCCAGTTCGTGGCACCAATCAGGACCAAAGATCCCCTTTAGACCCAGTTGGTGCCACCAACCGGGACCAAAGGCCTCTTTTCAGCAGCCCAAAAGGCGGGAAGCAGAGGCCTGTGGTCCCGGTTGGTGGCACCAACCGGGACTAAAGGGTGGCATTAGTCCCGGTTGGTGCCACGAACCGGTACCAATGCACCCCTTTAGTCCCGGTTGGTGCCACCAACCAGGACCGAAGGCCTTGTGCAGCCCCGCGTCAAAACTTTAGTCCCACCTCGCTAGCTGAGAGAACACGAGAGTGGTTTGTAAGCGCTGCTACGCCCAACCTCTCGAGCTCCTCTCAACTGCAGGGTTTCCGGCCTAATCTGTCGCTTGTGCCTGTGGGCCTACTAGGCCTGTTGCGGGCCTGAATCCTGGCCCATGGTTGGGTTTCTAGTCGTTTTCAGGCCGTGCTGGCCTAGTAGGTGGCACTTTTTTTGTTTTCTTTGTTGCTTTATTTATTTTATTTTGTTTCTACATACAACAAAATACTTACTATTGTTATTTTTATTTATTTTATTTAATGTTTATTTATTTTTCTTTATTCAAGTTTATTTTGTTTGTACTTATTTATTTTATTTTGTTTCTAATTATTTAATTATTTATTTTGTTTGTACTTATTTTTCTATTTTTTTGTTTCTACTTATCTATTTTATTAAAGTTTATTTTATTTTTTTGTTTCTAATTATATATTTTATTTTGTTTCTATTTATTTATTTATTTTATTTCTATTTATTTATTTTATTTTGTTTCTACTTATTTATTTTGACTTTCGCATGGTACTGAGCTTTTTGTTGCCATCTTCACAATTGGGGTACAACCCTGTTTGTGATCCTCTAACATGCGATCGAACTTCAGCTTCTCCTTTTGACTTTCGCACAGTGTCCTTGCATCAACAATGACCCGGCGGAGATCATCATCCTCGAGCACATCATCTTGTTCCTCTTGATCTTCAGCAGCTTCCCCGTTGCAGCATCACCATATTTAGGGGGCACATAGTTGTCATCGTCCTCTTCTTCGTTGTCTTCCATCATAACCCCTATTTCTCCATGCTTTGTCCAAAAATTATAGTGTGGCATGAAACCCTTATAAAGCAGGTGAGTGTGAAGGATTTTCCGTTCAGAGTAAGACTTCGTATTCCCACAATTAGGGCATGGACAACAGATAAAACCATTCTCCTTGTTCGCCTCAGCCACTTCGAGAAAATTATGCAGGCCCTTAATGTACTTGGAGGTGTGTCTATCACCATACATCCATTGTCGGTTCATCTACGTGCACTATATATAACTTAGTGTGTCAAAAACCATTACAGAACATCATGAATAGATAAGCGACCAAATTAATAGAACTTCATCATCAAATTAAAACCAAAGTACATACATAGTTCTCAACATATAGCTCTCCAGAGCATCTAGTTCAACCATACATTGAAACTATGTAAAACCTTTCAATGCAACAACAAATGTGATCATAATCACAACCAAGGTAACAATTGATCCAACGGCATAATGATACCAAGCCTCGGTATGAATGACATATTTTCTAATCTTTGTAATCTTCAACCGCATTGCATCCATCATGATCTTGTGATCATCGACATCATCCGCAACATGAAACTCCAATATCATCTTCTCCTCCTCATTTTTTTTATTTTTTCCTTCAAATAATTGTTTTCTTCTTCAACTAAATTCAACCTCTCAACAATAGGGTCGGTTGGAATATCCAGTGAAGGAAATATGCCCTAGAGGCAATAATAAAGTTGTTATTTATTTCCTTATATCATGATAAATGTTTATTATTCATGCTAGAATTGTATTAACCGGAAACATAATACATGTGTGAATACATAGACAAACAGAGTGTCACTAGTATGCTTCTACTTGACTAGCTCGTTAATCAAAGATGGTTATGTTTCCTAACCATGAACAAGGAGTTGTTATTTTATTAACGGGATCACATCATTAGGTGAATGATCTGATTGACATGACCCATTCCATTAGCTTAGCACCCGATCATTTAGTATGTTGCTATTGCTTTATTCATGACTTATACATGTTCCTGTGACTATGAGATTATGCAACTCCCGTTTGTCGGAGGAACACTTTGTGTGCTACCAAATGTCACAACGTAACTGGGTGATTATAAAGGTGCTCTACATGTGTCTCCAAAGGTACATGTTGGGTTGGCGTATTTCGAGATTAGGATTTGTCACTCCGATTGTCGGAGAGGTATCTCTGGGCCCTCTCGGTAATGCACATCACATAAGCCTTGCAAGCATTGCAACTAATGAGTTAGTTGCGAGATGATGTATTATAGAACTAGTAAAGAGACTTGCCGGTAATGAGATTGAACTAGGTATTGAGATACCGACGATCGAATCTCGGGCAAGTAACATACCGATGACAAAGGGAACAACGTATGTTGTTATGCGGTCTGACCGATAAAGATCTTCGTAGAATATGTAGGAGCCAATATGAGCATCCAGGTTCCGCTATTGGTTATTGACCGGAGACATGTCTCGGTCATGTCTACATTGTTCTTGAACCCGTAGGGTTCGCACGCTTAAGGTTTCGATGACAGTTATATTATGAGTTTTTGAGTTTTGATGTACCGAAGTTCGTTCGGAGTCCCGGATGTGATCACGGACATGACGAGGAGTCTCGAAATGGTCGAGACATAAAGATTGATATATTGGACGGCTTTATTTGGACACCGGAAGTGTTCCGGGTGATTTCAGAGAAAACCGGAGAGCCGGAGAGTTACCGGAACCCCACGGGAGAAGTAATGGGCCATATGGGCCTTAGTGGTGAGAGAGGGGCAGCCAAAGGTGGGCCGCACGCCTCCTTCCCCCTGGTCCGAATTGGACTAGGAGAGGGGTGGCGGCGCCCCCCTTTCCCTCTCCCTCCCCACTTCTTTCCCCCTCCTAGTAGGAGTCCTACTCCTACTAGGAGGAGGACTCCTCCTTGGCGTGCCATAGAGGGCCGGCCGGCCTCCTCCCCTTGATCCTTTATATACGGGGGCAGGGGGCACCCCTTGACACACAAGTTGATCCACGTGATCATATTCTTAGCCGCGTGTGGTGCCCCCTTCCACCATAGTCCTCGATAATATTGTAGCAGTGCTTAGGCGAAGCCCTGCGACGGTAGTGCATCAAGATCGTCACCACGCCGTCGTGCTGATGGAACTCTTCCCCGACACTTTGCTGGATCGGAGTCCGGGGATCGTCATCGAGCTGAACGTGTGGTAGAACTCGGAGGTGCCATAGTTTTGGTGCTTGATTTGTCGGGCCGTGGAGACGTACGACTACATCAACCAAACGCTTCCGTTGTCGATCTACAAGGGTACGTAGATCACACTCTCCCCTCTCGTTGCTATGCATCACCACGATCTTGCGTGTGCGTAGGAATTTTTTTGAAATTACTACGTTCCCCAACAGTGGCATCCGAGCCTAGGTTTTATATGTTGATGTTATATGCACGAGTAGAACACAAGTGAGTTGTGGGCGATATAAGTCATACTGCTTACCAGCATGTCATACTTTGGTTCGGCGGTATTGTTGGATGAAGCGGCCCGGACTGACATTACACGTACGCTTACACGAGACCGGTTCTCCCGACGTGCCTTGCGCATAGGTGGCTTGCGGGTGACAGTTTCTCCAACTTTAGTTGAACTGAGTGTGGCTACGCCCGGTCTTTGCGAAGGTTAAAACAGCACCAACTTGACAAACTATCATTGTGGTTTTGATGCGTAGGTAATATTGGTTCTTGCTTAAGCCCGTAGCAGCCACGTAAAACTTGCAACAACAAAGTAGAGGACGTCTAACTTGTTTTGCAGGGCATGTTGTGATGTGATATGGTCAAGACATGATGCTAAATTTTATTGTATGAGATGATCATGTTTTGTAACCGAGTTATCGGCAACTGGCAGGAGCCATATGGTTGTCGCTTTATTGTATGCAATGCAATCGCGATGTAATGCTTTACTTTATCACTAAGCGGTAGCGATAGTCGTGGAAGCATAAGATTGGCGAGACGACAACGATGCTACGATGGAGATCAAGGTGTCGCACCGGTGACGATAGTGATCATGACGGTGCTTTGAAGATGGAGATCACAAGCACAAGATGATGATGGCCATATCATATCACTTATATTGATTGCATGTGATGTTTATCTTTTATGCATCTTATCTTGCTTTGATTGACGGTAGCATTATAGGATGATCTCTCACTAATTATCAAGAAGTGTTCTCCCTGAGTATGCACCGTTGCGAAAGTTCTTCGTGCTGAGACACCACGTGATGATCGGGTGTGATAGGCTCTACGTTCAAATACAACGGGTGCAAAACAGTTGCACACGCGGAATACTCAGGTTATACTTGATGAGCCAAGCATATACAGATATGCCCTTGGAACACGGAGACCGAAAGGTCAAGCGTGAATCATATAGTAGATATGATCAACATAGTGATGTTCACCAATGAAACTACTCCATCTCACGTGATGATCGGACATGGTTTAGTTGATTTGGATCACGTAATCATTTAGAGGATTCGAGGGATGTCTATCCAAGTGGGAGTTCTTTAAGTAAATTAATTGAACCTAAATTTATCATGAAACTTAGTACCTGATAGTATCGTGCCTGTTTATGCTTGATTGTAGATAGATGGCTCGTGCTGTTGTTCCGTTGAATTTTAATGCGTTCCTTGAGAAAGCAAAGTTGAAAGATGATGGTAGCAATTACACGAACTGGGTCCATAACTTGAGGATTATCCTCATTGCTGCACAGAAGAATTACGTCCTGGAAGCACCGCTGGGGTGCCAGGCCTACTGCTGGAGCAACACCAGATGTTATGAATGTCTGGCAGAGCAAAGCTGATGACTACTCGATAGTTCAGTGTGCCATGATTTATGTCTTAGAATCGGGACTTCAACGACGTTTTGAATGTCATGGAGCATATGAGATGTTTCAGGAGTTGAAGTTAATATTTCAAGCAAATGCCCGGATTGAGAGATATGAAGTCTCCAATAAGTTCTATAGATGCAAGATGGAGGAGAACAGTTCTGTCAGTGAGCATATACTCAAAATGTCTGGGTATAATAATCACTTGATTCAATTGGGAGTTAATCTTCCAGATGATTGCGTCATTGACAGAATTCTCCAATCACTGCCACCAAGCTACAAGAGCTTCGTGATGAACTATAATATGCAAGGGATGAATAAGACTATTCCCGAGCTCTTCGCAATGCTGAAAGCTGCGGAGGTAGAAATCAAGAAGGAGCATCAAGTGTTGATGGTCAACAAGACCACTAGTTTCAAGAAAAAGGGCAAAGGGAAGAAGAAGGGGAACTTCAAAAAGAACGGCAAGCAAGTTGCTGCTCAAGAGAAGAAACCCAAACCTAGACCTAAGCCTGAAACTGAGTGCTTCTACTGCAAGCAGACTGGTCACTGGAAGCGGAACTGCCCCAAGTATTTGGCGGATAAGAAGGATGGCAAGGTGAACAAAGGTATATGTGATATACATGTTATTGATGTGTACCTTACTAATCCTCGAAGTAGCACCTGGGTATTTGATACTGGTTCTGTTGCTAATATTTGCAACTCGAAACAGGGACTACGGATTAAGCGAATATTGGCTAAGGATGAGGTGACGATGCGCGTGGGAAACGGTTCCAAAGTCGATGTGACCGCAGTCGGCACGCTACCTCTACATCGACCTTCGGGATTAATATTAGACATAAATAATTGTTATTTGGTGCCAGCGTTAAGCATGAACATTATATCTGGATCTTGTTTGATGCGAGACGGTTATTCATTTAAATCTGAGAATAATGGTTGTTCTATTTATATGAGTAATATCTTTTATGGTCATGCACCCTTAAAGAGTGGTCTATTTTTGTTGAATCTCGATAGTAGTGACACAGATATTCATAGTGTTGAAGCCAAAAGATGCAGAGTTGATAATGATACTGCAACTTATTTGTGGCACTGTCGTTTAGGTCATATCGGTGTAAAGCGCATGAAGAAACTCCATACTGATGGACTTTTGGAACCACTTGATTATGAATCACTTGATACTTGCGAACCATGCCTCATGGGCAAGATGACTAAAACACCGTTCTCCGATACTATGGAGAGAGCAACAGATTTGTTGGAAATCATACATACAGATGTATGTGGTCCGATGAATATTGAGGCTCGTGGCGGATATCGTTATTTTCTCACCTTCACAGATGACTTAAGAAGATATGGGTATATCTACTTAATGAAACATAAGTCTGAAACGTTTGAAAAGTTCAAAGAATTTCAGAGTGAAGTTGAAAATCATCGTAACAAGAAAATAAAGTTTCTACGATCTGATCGTGGAGGAGAATATTTGAGTTACGAGTTTGGTGTACATTTGAAACAATGCGGAATAGTTTCGCAACTCACGCCACCCGGAACACCACAGCGCAATGGTGTGTCCGAACATCGTAATCGTACTTTACTAGATATGGTGCGATCTATGATGTCTCTTACTGATTTACCGCTATCGTTTTGGGGTTATGCTTTGGAGACAGCCACATTCACGTTAAATAGGGCACCATCAAAATCTGTTGAGACGACGCCTTATGAAATATAGTTTGGCAAGAAACCAAAGTTGTCGTTTCTGAAAGTTTGGGGCTGCGATGCTTATGTGAAAAAGCTTCAACCTGATAAGCTCGAACCCAAATCGGAGAAGTGTGTCTTCATAGGATATCCAAAGGAGACTATTGGATACACCTTCTATCACAGATCCGAAGGCAAGACTTTTGTTGCTAAGTTCGGAAACTTTCTGGAGAAGGAGTTTCTCTCGGAAGAAGTGAGTGGGAGGAAAGTAGAACTTGACGAGGTAACTCTACCTGCTCCCTTATTGGAAAGCAGTGCATCACAGAAAACTGTTTCAGTGACACCTACACCAGTCAGTGAGGAAGCTAATGATGATGATCATGAAACTTCAGAACAAGATACTACTGAACCTCGTAGATCAACCAGAGTGAGATCCGCGCCAGAGTGGTATGGTAATCCTGTTGTGGAAGTCATGCTACTAGATCATGATGAACCTATGAACTATGAAGAAGCGATGGTGAGCCCAGATTCCGCAAAATGGCTTGAAGCCATGAAATCTGAGATGGGATCCATGTATGAGAACAAAGTATGGACTTTGGTTGACTTGCCCGATGATTGGCAAGCAATCAAGAATAAATGGATCTTCAAGAAGAACACTGACGCTAACGGTAATATTACTGTCTACAAAGCTCGACTTGTCGCAAAAGGTTTTTGGCAAGTTCAAGGAATTGACTACGATGAGACCTTCTCACCCGTAGCGATGCTTGAGTCTGTCCAAATGATGTTAGCAATTGCCGCATTTTATGATTATGAAATTTGGCAGATGGATGTCAAAACTGCATTCCTGAATGGATTTCTGGAAGAAGAGTTGTATATGATGCAACCAGAAGGTTTTGTCGATCCAAAGGGAGCTAACAAAGTGTGCAAGCTCCAGCGATCCATTTATGGAATGGTGCAAGCCTCTCGGAGTTGGAATAAACTCTTTGATAGTGTGATCAAAGCATTTGGTTTTATACAGACTTTTGGAGAAGCCTGTATTTACAAGAAAGTGAGTGGGAGCTCTGTAGCATTTCTGATATTATATGTGGATGACATATTACTAATTGGAAATGATATAGAATTTCTCGATAGCACAAAGGGATACTTGAATAAGAGTTTTTCAATGAAAGACCTCGGTGAAGCTGCTTACATATTAGGCATTAAGATCTATAGAGATAGATCAAGACGCTTAATTGGACTTTCACAAAGCACATACCTTGACAAAGTTTTGAAGAAGTTCAAAATGGATCAAGCAAAGAAAGGGTTCTTGCCTGTGTTACAAGGTGTGAAGTTGAGCAAGACTCAATGCCCGACCACTGCAGAAGATAGAGAGAAAATGAAAGATGTTCCCTATGCTTCAGCCATAGGCTCTATCATGTATGCAATGTTGTGTACCAGACCTGATGTGTGCCTTGCTATAAGTCTAGCGGGGAGGTACCAAAGTGATCCAGGACTGGATCACTGGACAGCGGTCAAGAACATCCTGAAATACCTGAAAAGGACTAAGGATATGTTTCTCATATATGGAGGTGACAAAGAGCTCATCGTAAAAGGTTACGTTGATGCAAGCTTTGACACTGATCCGGGCGATTCTAAATCGCAAACCGGATACGTGTTTACATTAAACGGTGGAGCTGTCAGTTGGTGCAGTTCTAAACAAAGCGTTGTAGCGGGATCTACATGTGAAGCGGAGTACATAGCTGCTTCGGAAGCAGCAAATGAAGGAGTCTGGATGAAGGAGTTCATATCCGATCTAGGTGTCATACCTAGTGCATCGGGTCCAATGAAAATCTTTTGTGACAATACTGGTGCAATTGCCTTGGCAAAGGAATCCAAGCACATCAAGAGACGCTTCAATTCCATCTGGGATCTAGTCCAGGTGGGAGACACAGAGATTTGCAAGATACATACGGATCTGAATGTTGCAGACCCATTGACTAAGCCTCTTCCATGAGCAAAACATGATCAGCACCAAGGCTCCATGGGTGGTAGAATCATTAATGTGCAATCTAGATTATTGACTCTAGTGCAAGTGGGAGACTAAAGGAAATATGCCCTAGAGTCAATAATAAAGTTGTTATTTATTTCCTTATATCATGATAAATGTTTATTATTCATGCTAGAATTGTATTAACCGGAAACATAATACATGTGTGAATACATAGACAAAACAGAGTGTCACTAGTATGCCTCTACTTGACTAGCTCGTTAATCAAAGATGGTTATGTTTCCTAACCATGAACAAGGAGTTGTTATTTGATTAACGGGATCACATCATTAGGTGAATGATCTGATTGACATGACCCATTCCATTAGCTTAGCACCCTATCGTTTAGTATGTTGCTATTGCTTTCTTCATGACTTATACATGTTCCTGTGACTATGAGATTATGCAACTCCCGTTTGCCGGAGGAACACTTTGTGTGCTACCAAACGTCACAACGTAAATGGGTGATTATAAAGGTGCTCTACAGGTGTCTCCAAAGGTACATGTTGGGTTGGCGTATTTCGAGATTAGGATTTGTCACTCTGATTGTCGGAGAGGTATCTCTGGGCCCTCTCGGTAATGCACATCACATAAGCCTTGCAAGCATTGCAACTAATGAGTTAGTTGCGAGATGATGTATTACGGAACGAGTAAAGAGACTTGTCGGTAACGAGATTGAACTAGGTATTGAGATACCGACGATCGAATCTCGGGCAAGTAACATACCGATGACAAAGGGAACAACGTATGTTGTTATGCATTCTGACCAATAAAGATATTCGTAGAATATGTAGGAGCCAATATGAGCATCCAGGTTCTGCTATTGGTTATTGACTGGAGACGTGTCTCGGTCATGTCTACATTGTTCTCGAACCCGTAGGGTCCGCACGCTTAAGGTTTCGATGACAGTTATATTATGAGTTTATGAGTTTTGATGTACCAAAGTTAGTTCGGAGTCCCGGATGTGATCACGGACATGACGAGGAGTCTCGAAATGGTCGAGACATAAATATTGATATATTGGATGGCTTTATTCGGACACCGGAAGTGTTCCGGGTGATTTCGGAGAAAACCGGAGAGCCGGAGGGTTACCGGAACCCCTCGGGAGAAGTAATGGGCCATATGGGCCTTAGTGGAGAGAGAGGGGCAGCCAAAGGTGGGCCGCGTGCCTCCTCCCCCCCTGGTCCGAATTGGACTAGGAAAGGGGGGCGGCGCCCCCCTTTCCCTCTCCCTCCCCACTTCTTTCCCCCTCCTAGTAGGAGTCCTACTCCTACTAGGAGGAGGACTCCTCCTTGGCGCGCCATAGAGGGCCGGCCGGCCTCCTCCCCTTGATCCTTTATATACGGGGGCAGGGGGCACCCCTTGACACACAAGTTGATCCACGTCATCATATTCTTAGCCGTGTGCGGTGCTTAGGCGAAGCCCTGCAACGGTAGTGCATCAAGATCGTCACCACCCCGTCGTGCTGACGGAACTCTTCCCCGACACTTTGTTGGATCGGAGTCCGGGGATCATCATCGAGCTGAACGTGTGCTAGAACTCGAAGGTGCCGTAGTTTCGGTGCTTGATCGGTCGGGCCGTGGAGACGTACGACTACATCAACCAAACGCTTCCGTTGTCGATCTACAAGGGTACGTAGATCACACTCTCCCCTCTCGTTGCTATGCATCACCACGATCTTGCGTGTGCATAGGAAATATTTTGAAATTACTACGTTCCCCAGCATCCAGTTCAACTACATCCTAGATAAATAAAATCTATGTCAACTTGATGGGCATAATTGTCATAAACAATAAATGCACCAAATAGTTATAAAGGATAATATATACCACATCCGAATCATAGCCAGGACGAGGGCCGACGGGGGCGGATACCAGAACCATCGCACTATATAATAACAAGCAATAATAAAACTAAGAAAATTAGACAAGTATCTATCTAAAGTAAGAATTTTTTTTCTTTCAGAAGAAGATAAGAACAAGAGGCTAACCACGGTGGTGCAAGCGACGAGATCGGCGCAGGCGATCAACGGCAGTGAAGACAGGGACGGGATATGACGGACCGCTAAACCTAGACAAATCTCAGGGAAAATGGAGTTTGGAAGTCAAGCTTCGAGAGGAGAAAGCTTAACTAGTGTGGCTCAGGCATTTCATCGAACACCTCGTGTGCATAGGAGGTGAGCTGGAGCACCACAAAGCTCTCCCCTCGCTGGCTAGAAAAAACAAAGATGTGTGGAGTGCTCTGCTCGCGGGCGAGGGGTATATATAGCTACCTCATTGGTCCCGGTTCGTGGCTGGAACCAGGACTAAAGGCCCCCCTTCTGTCCTGGTTCTAGGCACAAACCGGGACCAATATGGTTGTGAGCCAGGAGCGAGGCCCATTGGTCCCAGTTCGTGGCTAGAACTGGGACAAATGGGTCCACATGAACCGGGACAAATGCCTCTCGAGGCCCCGCCGAGCCCCTGGGCGCACGAACCGGGACGTATGCCCCCCATGGGTCCTGGTTGTTGACTGAACCGGGACTAATGGGCTGGCCAGCCTCGAACCAAAGCCCTATTTTCTACTAGTGGTTGTATAACAATACATAATAACCTACATTAAACTCACGTTTTTGTATCCTTTTGTCATGCTGCTACCACTTGAGCACTGTGTTGGTTTTCCCCGAAGAGGAAGGGATGATGCAGCAAAGTAGCGTAAGTATTTACCTCAGTTTTTGAGAACCAAGGTATCAATCGAGTAGGAGGTTACGCGCAAGTCCCTCGTACCTGCACAAAACAAATAAATCCTCGCAACCAACGCAAATAGGGGTTGTCAATCCCTATGAGGCCACTTACAAGAGTGAGATCTGATAGATATGATAAAGATAATATTTTTGGTATTTTTATGATAAAGATGCAAAGTAAAATAAAGGCAAAGTAAATAGCAAAGTAGTAGAACAATATGATAAAGGTAGACCCGGGGGCCATAGGTTTCACTAGTGGCTTCTCTCGACAGCATAAGTATTCCACGGTGGGTGAACAAATTACTGTTGAGCAATTGACAGAATTGAGCATAGTTATGAGAATATCTAGGTATGATCATGTATATAGGCATCACGTCTGAGACGAGTAGACCGACTCCTGCCTACACCTACTACTATTACTCCACTCATCAACCGCTATCCAGCATGGATCTAGAGTATTAAGTTAAAAACAGAGTAACGCCTTAAGCAAGATGACATGATGTAGAGGGATAGACTCATGCAATATGAAGAAAACCCCATCTTGTTATCCTCGATGGCAACAATACAATACGTGCCTTTCTGCCCTTACTGTCACCGGGAAAGGACACTACAAGATTGAACCCAAAGCTAAGCACTTCTCCCATTGCAAGAAAGATCAATCTAGTAGGCCAAACCAAACTGATAATTCGAAGAGACTTGCAAAGATAACCAACCATACATAAAAGAATTCAGAGAAGATTCAAATATTATGCATAGATAGACTTGATCATAAACCCACAATTCATCGGTCTCAACAAACACACCGCAAAAAGAAGATTACATCTAATAGATCTCCACAAGAGAGGGGGAGATCATTGTATTGAGATCCAAAAAGAGAGAAGAAGCCATCCAGCTACTAACTATGGACTCGTAGGTCTGAGATAAACTACTCACACTTCATCAGAGGGGCTATGGTGTTGATGTAGAAGCCCTCCGTGATTGATGCCCCCTCCGGCGGAGCTCCAGAACAGGCCCCCAGATGGAATCTCGTGGATACAGAAAGTTACGGCGGTGGAATTAGGGTTTTGGCTCCTGTTCTGATCGTTTGGGGGTACGTGGATATATATAGGAGGAAGAAGTACGTCGGTGGAGCAACAGGGGGCCCACGAGGGTGGGGGCGCGCCTGGTAGGGTAGGGCGCACCCCCCTACCTCATGACCTCCTGTTACGTGCCTTGGCGTAGGGTCCAAGTCTCCCGGGTCTTATCTGTTGAGAAAATCACGTTCCCGAAGGTTTCATTCCGTTTGGACTCCGTTTGATATTCCTTTTCTTCGAAACCCCAAAACAGGCAAAAAACAGCAATTCTGGGCTGGGCCTCCGGTTAATAGGTTAGTCGCAAAAATAATATAAAAGTGGATAATAAAGCCCAATAATGTCTAAAAGAGTAGATAATATAGCATGGAGCAATCAAAAATTATAGATACGTTGGAGACGTATCAAGCATCCCCAAGCTTAATTCCTGCTCGTCCTCGAGTAGGTAAATGATAAAAACAGAATTTTTTATGCGGAGTGCTACTTGGCATAATTTTAATGTAATTCTTCTTAATTGTGGTATGAATATTCAGATCCGAAAGATTCAAGACAAAAGTTCATATTGACATAAAAATAATAATACTTCAAGCATAATAACTAAGCAATTATGTCTTCTCAAAATAACATGGCCAAAGAAAGTTATCCCTACAAAATCATATAGTCTGGCAATGCTCTATCTTCACCACACAAAAATATTTAAATCATGCACAACCCCGATGACAAGCCAATCAATTGTTTCATACTTTTGACATTCTCAAAACTTTTTCAATTTTCACGCAATACATGAGCGTGAGCCATGGACATAGCACTATAGGTGGAATAGAATGATGGTTGTGGAGAAGACAAAAAGGGAGAAGATAGTCTCACATCAACTAGGCGTATCAACGGGCTATGGAGATGCCCATCAATAGATATCAATGTGAGTGAGTAGGGATTGCCATGCAATGGATGCACTAGAGCTATAAGTATATGAAAGCTCAAAAAGAAATTAAGTGGGTGTACATCCAACTTGCTTGCTCATGAAGACCTAGGGCAATTTGAGGAAGCCCATCATAGGAATATACAAGCCAAGTTCTATAATGAAAAATTCCCACTAGTATATGAAAGTGATAACATGAGAGACTCTCTACTATGAAGATCATTGTGCTACTTTGAAGCGCAAGTGTGGTAAAAGGATAGTAGCATTGCCCCTTCTCTCTTTTTCTCTCTTTTTTTTATTTTTTTATTTGGGCCTTTTCTCTTTTTTATGACCTCTTTTTTTCGTCCGGAGTCTCATCCCGACTTGTGGGGGAATCATAGTATCCATCATCCTTTCCTCACTGGGACAATGCTCTAATAATGATGATCATCACACTTTTATTTTTCTTACAACTCAACAATTACAACTCGATACTTAGAACAAGATATGACTCTATATGAATGCCTCCGGCGGTGTACCGGGATGTGCAATGACTCAAGAATGACACATATGAAAGAATTATGAATGGTGGCTTTGCCACAAGTACGATGTCAACTACATGATCATGCTAAGCAATATGACAATGATGGAGTGTGTCATAATAAATGTAGCAGTGGAAAGTTGCATGGCAATATATCTCGGAATGGCTATGGAAATGCCATAATAGGTAGGTATGGTGGCTGTTTTGTGGAAGGTATATGGTGGGTGTATGATACCGGCTAAAGTTGCGTGGTATTAGAGAGGCTAGCAAAGGTGGAAGGGTGAGAGTCCGTATAATCCATGGACTCAACATTAGTAATAAAGAACTCATATACTTATTGCAAAAATCTACAAGTTATCAAAGCAAAGTATTACGCGCATGCTCCTAGGGGGATAGATTGGTAGGAAAAGACCATCGCTCATCCCCGACTGCCAGTCATAAGGAAGACAATCAAAAAATAAATCATGCGCCGACTTCATCACATAACGGTTCACCATATGTGCATGCTACAGGAATCATAAGGTTCAACACAAGTATTTCTCAAATTCACAACTACTCAACTAGCACAACTTTAATATTACCATCTTCATATCTCAAAACAATTATCAAGTATCAAACTTATCATAGTATCCAACACACTCATAAGAAAATTTTATTATTAATCTTGTGTACCAAGCATATTAGTATTTTAAGAAAATTACCATGCTATTTAAGTCTCTAAAAATAATCTACGTGAAGCATGAGAGATCAATCGTTTCTATAAAACAAATCCACCACCGTGCTCTAAAAGATATAAGTGAAGCACTAGAGCAAAATTATATAACTCAAAAGATATAAGCGAAGCACATAGAGTATTCTAACAAATTCAAAATCATATATGGCTCTCTCAAAAGTTGTGTACAGCAAGGTTGATTGTGGTAAACTAACAAGCAAATACTCAAATCATACAAGACGCTCCAAGCAAAACACATATCATGTGGCGAATAAAAATATAGCTCCAAGTAAAGTTACCGATAGAGGTAGACGAAAGAGGGGATGCCATCCGGGGCATCCCAAAGCTTTGGCTTTTAGGTGTCCTTAGATTATCTTGGGGGTCCATGGGAATCCCCAATCCTAGGCTCTTGCCACTCCTTGTTCTATAATCTATCAAATCTTTACCCAAAACTTGAAAACTTCACAACACAAAACTTAAAGTAGAAAATCTCGTGAGCGTCGTTAGCGAAAGAAAACAAAATACCACTTTAAGGTACTGTAATGAACTCATTATTTCTTTATATTGGTGTTATACCTACTGTATTCCAACTTCTCTATGGTTTATAAACTATTTTACTAGCCATAGATTCATTAAAATAAGCAAAGAACACACGAAAAACAGAATCTTTCAAAAACAGAAACGTCTGTAGTAATCTGTAGCTAGCGCAAGATCTGGAACCCCAAAAATTCTAAAATAAACTGATGAACGTGAGGAATTTATCTATTAATAATCTTCAAAAAGAATTAACTAAATAGCACTTTCCAAATATAAATGGCAGTAGTTCTCGTGAGCGCTAAAGTTTCTGTTTTTTACAGCAAGTTCAACATGACTTTCCCCAAGTCTTTCCAACGGTTCTACTTGGCACAAACACTAATTAAACACAAAAATACACAACCAAAACAGAGTCTAGATAATTTATTTATTACTAAACATGAGCAAAAAGCAAGGAATAAAAATAAAATTGGGTTGCCTCCCAACAAGCGCTATCGTTTAACGCCCCTAGCTAGGCATAACAAGCAAGAATAGGTCTAGGGAAGTGTTCCATGCCTTTCCTTAATGGAAATTGGAATCTAATATTTCCTTCCTTCATATCAATAATTGCACCAATCATTCTAAGGAAGGGCCTACCAAGAATAATAGGACATGAAGGATTGCAATCTATGTCAAGAACAATAAAATCTACGGGCACATAATTCCTATTTGCAACCATAAGAACATCATTAATTCTTCCCATAGGTTTCTTAATAGTGGAATCCGCAAGGTGCAAGTTTAGAGAGAAACCATCAAAATCACGAAAACCTAACAAATCACACAAAGTCTTTGGAATTGTGTAAACACTAGCACCCAAATCACATAAAGCATAGCATTCACGTTATTTAATTTTAATTTTAATAGTTGGTTCCCACTCATCATAAAGTTTTCTAGGGATAGAAACTTCCAATTCAAGTTTTTCTTCATAAGATTGCATCAAGGCATCAACGATATGTTTAGTAAACGCTTTATTTTGACTATAAGCGTGAGGAGAATTTAGCACGGATTGCAACAAGGAAATACAATCAATCAAAGAGAAATTTTCATAGTTAAATTCCTTGAAATCCATAATAGTGGGTTTAGCAACATCTAGGGTTTTAATTTCTTCAATCCCACTTTTATCAAATTTAGCATCAAGATCAATAGATTCCGAATTCTTAGAACGCCTTCTAGGTAAAGGTGGATCATATTCAGTCCCATCATTATGAAGATTCATATGCAAAACAAAGATTTAATAGGGGACACATGAATAACTTTTAGATCTTCATCATTATTTTCATAAGAACTAGAAGAACACGCTTTTATAAAGGCATCTTTCTTAGCACGCATCCTAGCGGTTCTTTCTTTGCACTCATCAATGGAAATTATCATGGCTTTGAGAGACTCATTGATATCATGCTTAGGTGGAATAGATCTAAGTTTCAAAGAATCAACATCAAGAGAAATTCTATCAACGTTCCTAGCCAAGTCATCAATCTTAAGCAATTTTTCTTCAATCATAGCATTAAAATTCTTTTGCGAAGTAATAAATTCTTTAATATTAGATTCAAAATAAGAAGGCATCTTATTATAATTTCCATAAGAATTGTTGTAGGAATTGCCATAATTATTAGAGGAATTACTAGGATAAGGCCTAGGATTAAAATTTCCTCTATACGCGTTGTTACCAAAATTGTTCATACCAACAAAATTCACATCCATAGATTCATTATTATTCTCAATCAAAGTAGACAAGGGCATATCATTAGGATCAGAAGAAACACTCTTATTAGCAAATAATTTCATAAGTTCATCCATCTTTCCACTCAAAACATTAATTTCTTCTATCACATGCACCTTTTTACTAGTAGATCTTTCAGTGTGCCATTGAGAATAATTGACCATAATATTATCTAGGAGTTTAGTAGCTTCTCCTAAAGTGATTTCCATAAAAGTGCCTCCTTTGGCAGAATCTAAAAGATTTCTAGAAGCAAAGTTCAATCCGGCATAAAAATTTTGAACAATCATCCACAACTTTAAACCATGAGTAGGGCACTTACGTATCATTAATTTCATTCTCTCCCAAGCTTGTGCAACATGTTCATGATCAAGTTGCTTAAAGTTCATAATATCGTTTCTAAGAGAGATGATCTTAGTGGGAGGAAAATACTTAGAGATAAAAGCATCTTTGCACTTGTTCCATGAATCAATACTATTTTTAGGCAAAGACGAAAACCAAGATTTAGCACGATCTCTAAGCAAAAAAGGAAATAGCTTCAATTTAACAATATCATTATCCACATCTTTCTTCTTTTGCATGCCACACAAATCAATGAAGCTATTAAGATGGGTAGCGGCATCTTCACTAGGAAGGCAAGAAAACAGATCTTTCATGACAAGATTCAGCAAAGCAGTATTAATTTCACAAGATTCAGCATCGGTAAGAGGAGCAATCGGAGTGCTAATAAAATCATTGTTGTTGGTATTGGTGAAGTCACACAATTTAGTATTATCTTGAGCCATCGTGACAAGCAAGCAAACTAAGACACAAGCAAACAAAGCGGCAAACGCGCAAAAAGAGGCAAAAAGAGGCAAATAGAGAGGGAGGATAGAGAGAGAGGGCGAATAAAACAGCAAGGGTGAAGTGGGGAGAGGAAAACGAGAGGCAAATGGCAAATAATGTAATGCAGGAGATAGGGATTGTGATGGGTACTTGGTATGTTGACTTTTGCGTAGACTCCCCGGCAACGGCGCCAGAAATCCTTCTTGCTACCTCTTGAGCACTGCGTTGGTTTTCCCCGTAGAGGAAGGGATGATGCAACAAAGTAGCGTAAGTATTTCCCTCAGTTTTTGAGGACCAAGGTATCAATCCAGTAGGAGGCTATGCTCCAGTTGATGAAGACATGTACCTAGGGTGGGGACACGGACCTGACCGAAGAGTCCTACCTTAGGACATCCCTAGGAGAAGTCACCTTTCAATCGACTTAAATGTATCCCACTTGACGGACTCAAGACACTCGACCATGAAGCCAACCACTCGACCGCCAGGAGACCTACAGTCACTCTGCAGGCAAACGGTCAGCTATTAAGTAGTATTTATGGTCATCATAGCACTTTATTAGGGGCGTTACCAGTAACGCCCAGCCTTAAATGTACCTTAAACCCTGCATTACTGAGGGCAGGAGGGGGCCAGCGGACTCTATATAAGCCACCCCCCTCCTCAGTATGAGGGGTTCGCACCCTTGTTATTCACACGCCAGTAATCCAATCGACCGCCTCCGGGCACCGAGACGTAGGGCTGTTACTTCCTCCGCGAAGGGCCTGAACTCGTACATCTTGGTGTGTTTACAACTTCCCAATAGCTGAGATCTAGCCTCTACATACTTACCCCCCTACATCACTGTCAGAGTTAGAACCACGACAGTTGGCGCCCACCGTGGGGCAGCAGTCTTAGCGCCTGATTGGAGAAGTTGCGATTTTTCCGATCCCTTTGATCATGGTTTCGTGCGGAGTTTTGGTGGAGGGCCGCGAGATCCGTCTCGGCGCGCTCACGTTCATCGCCGATGACTCCGCCTGGCTTCAGGAGGCGCCACTCGACATCGACGCGCTCACCGTCCGCGATGCGACGCATTTCCGCGCATGCGTTCGTGGCGTCCTCCTGCGGCAACCGTCGACCCAATATCGGTCGGCCCCCGTATCGTCTCCCCTCTCTGTCTCCCACAGGCGCAAGCGCTCCGGTCGGTCGAGACTTCAGAGGTGGGTGAGACATGCCGTGGCTCGCCAGTCGGCCGCCCCGCAAGTCACGGCAATCGAGCCCGACGAATCCCTCTGCGGCCTGTTCGACTGGCTCCGCGGAGACCGCGTCCGAATGCGACAGCAGCGACCCAGCGGCTGAGGTTCTGGCGGTCGATGGGGCGCACGGTCCTCCCGGTTTCCCTCGCGGTGATGGAGGCACAGGTGGGGGCGACCCGTCGCATCCCCACGATGAGTATCTCCCCGAACCTCTCACGTCATCGCAGCGAGAGGAGCTTCGCCGCCGGAACATGGACGTGCTCCACACTCCTATTGTCGGAGAAACCCCCGAGGCCCGGGCCTTGGAGGACGCGCGCTTGGCTAACCTGGCCGAGTGCACTCGACTGGAGAATCTCCAGCGAATACTCGACGAGAAAGCGCGTCAGAGGGCTCCCGAGTCCAGTCGACGTCAGCAAGCTGCCGAGTCCATTCGGCGTCAGCTCTTCCCGCCACCGCAGGTATACCGAACCCCAATTCAGAATTTGGCCGCTGCGGCCCGTATAGCAGAATCAATTCAGCCCTCCCAGTCGGAGGCTGGCAGAGGCTTGTTGCAGATCAGAGCGTTGCTCCGGGCGGCGGGAAACCAGAATTCCGCCGTCTCTCAGTCGCGGAACAGGATCCACAGTCGACCCGTCACAACCGATACAGTCGAGTCGGCTCACAGCCCGAGATCGCCCCCGAGGCGTGAGGGATGTGGTGACCGACACGATCAGTACAGGAGGAATGAGCAGTATGATCGCCGGTTCGATCGTGATGATCGACGTTGAGTGCCAACCCCTTCCCCGAGGAGTGGGTCATATGCGCCTCGACGGCAAGATGACAGACGCCCCCATAGTGTTGGGCAGAGGATTCCAGTCGACCCCAGGGACCCAGGCTTTGAAGCGAGATCTGTCCTCGTTCAAGGCTTGGTTGACAGGAACAGGGCTCATCGGGAAGGCCAGAACAGAGATGTGCCCGCCAGCAGCAGAGCACGTGTTTCAGGGCCAGAGTGTTTCAGTCGAGCCATCAGGGCCGCAGTGATTCCTCCCAACTTCAGGCTGGCGACTGGGGTCAGCAAGTTCACCGGTGAATCTAAGCCTGACACTTGGCTCGAAGATTACCGAGTGGCTGTACAGATTGGCAGCGGCAACGATGAGGTGGCCATGAAGCATTTGCCTCTCATGTTAGAGGGCTCAGCCAGAGCATGGCTGAATCAGTTGGCACCCAGCAGCATCTACACCAGGGAGGACCTCTCCTGAGTGTTTGTCACAACCTTTGAAGGAACCTGCAAGCAACCTGCAGGCCTTATAGAGTTGAGGTCCTGCGTATAGAAGCCGAATGAAACACTGAGGGATTACATCCAGAGGTGGATCACGCTGCATCACACGGTCGAGAATGTGCCAGACCATCAAGCAGTTTGTGCCTTCAAGGAAGGCGTTAAATACAGAGAGTTGAATTTGAAGTTCGGTCAAACTGGAGAGATGTCTCTGAATCGGATGATGGAGATTGCCACCAAGTACGCTAATGGTGAAGACGAAGATCGACTCCGAAGCGGCAAGCTCAAGGCAGTCGCCCAAGAAACCGGAGGAAACTCCAGTCGGAAATAGAAGCGGAAGGCCGAGCCAGCCGCTCCTGGGGAGGCCCTGGCCGTAGCCCAGGGAAACTTCAAGGGAAAACCCATAGGCCCCTGGAAGCCCAAGAAATTCAAGGATCAAGATGGAAATGATGTTTTGGATCTCCAATGCCACATCTACACCAAGAAAGATGAAGAGGGTAATTTCATTTACCCAAAGCATACCACTCGACAGTGTCGACTCCTGTTCTAGCAGTTTTAGGGCAAACAGCCCAAAGACAAGGAAAAAGAGTCGGACAGAGTTGAGGACAAGGAAGACAGTGATGATGGATACCCCCAAGTCAATTCCACCCTGATGATTTTTGCCGATGTCGAGAGCAAAAGTCGACTGAAAGTCATTAACCGCGAGGTGAACATGGTTGCCCCAGCAACGCCCAGTTACCTGAAGTGGTCTTAGACTGCCATCACATTCGACCAGTCCGATCACCCGACGCACATTGCCACCCCTGGGAGGCAAGCTTTGGTGGTCGACCCAATCATTGAAGGCACTCGACTGACCAAAGTCCTGATGGATGGCGGCAGTGGCTTGAACATACTATATGCTGAAACATTGAAAGGGATGGGCATTCCGATGTCCAGACTTAGTACCAGTAACATGAGCTTCCACGGAGTCATTCCCGGGAAAAAAGCCGTGTCACTCGGCCAGATTGCTCTTGATGTGGTCTTTGGAGATTCAAAGAATTACCGCAAGGAAAAGTTGACATTCGAGGTTGTGGACTTCCAAAGTGCGTATCATGCCATTCTGGGCAGGCCAGCTTACGCACGCTTCATGGCTCGACCATGTTACGTGTATCTCAAATTGAAGATGCCTGGTCCCAAAGGTGTGATCACCGTTACAGGCAATCGGAAGAAGGCAGAAGAGTGCTTTCAGAAAGGCTCAAAGATTGCAGATGCTCAGATGGCAGTGGTCGAGCTGCAAGAGTACCAAAAGACTGCCGATCTGAGTGAATTGCTACGGGCCAAGAAGCCTGCTTCAGAGTCAGCTTTTCCGTCGACCGGTGAAACAAAGACAGCTCACATTCACCCGACCGACCCCGACGCTACTCCGACTCACATCTCGATGACGCTCGACTCCAAATAGGGAGAAGCGCTCATCCAGTTCCTCCGTGAGAACTGGGACGCCTTCTCATGGAAGCCTTCTGACATGCCTGGAGTTCCCAGGGGGCTGGCTGAGCACCGTTTGCGAGTCGACCCGAAGTTCAAGCTTGTGAAAGAACATCTTCGACGGTCCGCCGACCAGAAGAGGAAAGCCATTGGCGAGGAGGTGGCTCGACTCATAGCAGCGGAGTTCATCCGAGAGATTTACCACTCGGAGTGGCTCGCCAATGTCATCATGGTCCCCAAGAAGGACAAGTTACTTCGCATGTGCATTGATTTCAAACATATCAATCGGGCCCGCCCGAAAGATCATTTCCCTCTCCCCCGCATCGACCAGATAGTGGACTCGACCGCAGGATGTGAGCGTTTGTCTTTTCTAGATGCTTATTCAGGGTACCATCAGATCCGTCTATATGGACCCGACGAGATCAAAACAGCTTTCATCACCCCATTTGGCAAAAAAGGCGACGCGGGGATCGAGGAGCTTCCGCTTTATCGCTTCCGATTACTGCGGCCGCTCCCGTCCCGCGCGCTTCCCAAAATCCGAATCCCGCGACTTCCGCGGGCCACAAAACAACTTGTCAAAACAGAAGACCCCGATCGCGCCGGCGCTCGGTATGTCACAAGCAAAGAAATTCACTCGACGGAAGGCCTGGAATGGATCAAGGCGACTGAAAAAGGTTGGCAACGTCATCCATGACGATTGACCCAAAACGAGGCGCTCACGTAGCCCGAAGAACCAGTCGGAAAGATCTCCAACTCTTTCCCCAGTCTAACCTCGATCCATTCGGGGGCTAATGATGAAGACATGTACCAAGGGTGGGGACACGGACCTGACCGAAGAGTCCTACCCTAGGATATCCCTAGGAGAAGTCACCTTTCAATCGACTTAAAGGTATCCCACTCGACGGACTCAAGACACTCGACCATGAAGCCAACCACTCGACCGCCAGGAGACCTACAGTCACTCTCAGGCAAACGGTCAGCTGTTAAGTAGTCTTTATGGTCATCATAGCACTTTATTAGGGGCGTTACCAGTAACGCTCAGCCTTAAATGTACCTTAAACCCTGCATTACTGAGGGCAGGAGGGGCCCGGCGGACTCTATATAAGCCACTCCCCTCCTCAGTATGAGGGGTTCGCACCCCTGTTATTCACACGCCAGTAATCCAATCGACCACCTCCGGGCACCGAGACGTAGGGCTGTTACTTCCTCCGCGAAGGGCCTGAACTCGTACATCTTGGTGTGTTTACAACTTCCCAATAGCTGAGATCTAGCCTCTCCATACTTACCCCCCTACATCACTGTCAGAGTTAGAACCACGACACCAGTCCCTCGTACATGCACAAAACAAACATCATGTATATAGGGCTCCGGGCACCGAGACGTAGGGATGTTACTTCCTCCGGGAAGGGCCTGACGCGATAAGGGGTTGTCAATCCCTACACGGCCACTTACGAGAGTGAGATCTGATAGATACAACAAACATCAACAAAGCCTTTAGTCCCAAACAAGTTGGGGTAGGCTAGAGGTGAAACCCATAAGATCTCGCAACCAACTCATGGCTCTGGATAGATATGATAAGATAATATTTTTTGGTATTTTTATGATAAAGATGCAAGGTAAAATAAAAGCAAAGTAGAAAGCAAAGGAAATAACTAAGTATTTGAAGATTAATATGATGAAGATAGACCCGGGGGCCATAGGTTTCACTAGTGGCTTCTCTTAAGAGCATAGGTATTCTACAATGGGTGAACGAATTACTGTTGAGCAATTGATAGAATTGAGCATAGTTATGAGAATATCTATGTATGATCATGTATATAGGCATCATGTCCGAGACAAGTAGACCGACTCCTGCCTGCATCTACCACTATTACTCCACTCATCGACTGCTATCCAGCTTGCATCTAGAGTATTAAGTTAATGAAAACAGAGTAATGCCTTAAGCAAGATGACATGATGTAGAGGGATAAACTCATGCAATATGATGAAAACCCCATCTTGTTATCCTCAATGGTAACAATACAATACGTGCCTTGCTGCCCCTACTGTCACTGGGAAAGGATGCCGCAAGATTGAACCCAAAGCTATGCACTTCTCTCATTGCAAGAAAGATCAATCTAGTAGGCCAAGACAAACTGATAATTCGAAGAGACTTGCAAAGATAACCAATCATACATAAAAATATTCAGAGAAGATCCAAATATTATTCATAGATAGACTTGATCATAAACCCACAATTCATCGGTCTCAACAAACACACCGCAAAAAGAAGATTACATCGAATAGTTCTCCACAAGAGAGGGTGAGGGAGTCCTGGATTAGGGGGTGTTCGGATAGCCGAACTATACCTTCAGCCGGACTCCTGGACTATGAAGATGCAAGATTGAAGACTCCGTCCCGTGTCCGGAAGGGACTTTCCTTGGCGTGGAAGGCAAGCTTAGCGATACGGATGTTCAGATCTCCTACCATTGTAACCGACTCTATGTAACCCTAACCCTCTCCGGTGTCTATATAAACCGGGGGGTTTTAGTCCGTAGGACAACATACACATCAACAATCATACAATAGGCTATCTTCTAGGGTTTAGCCTCTCTAATCTCCTGGTAGATCTACTCTTGTACTACCCATATCATCAATATTAATCAGTCAGGACGTAGGGTTTTACCTCCATCGAGAGGGCCCGAACCTGGGTAAAACTTCGTGTCCCTTGCCTCCTGTTACCATCCGGCCTAGATGCACAGTTCGGGACCCCCTACCCGAGATCCGCCGGTTTTGACACCGACATTGGTGCTTTCATTGAGAGTTCCTCTGTGCCATCGCCGTCAGGCCCGATAGCTCCTACGATCATCAATGGCGATGCAGTCCAGGGTGAGACCTTCCTCCCCGGACAGATCTTCGTCTTTGGCGGCTTCGCACTGCGGGCCAATTCACTTGGCCACCTAGAGCAGATCGAAAGCTACGCCCCTGGCCGTCAGGTCAGATTCGGAAATTTAAACTACACGGCTGACATCCGCGGGGACTTGATCTTCGACAGACTCGAACCACCGCCGAGCGCGCCGCATTGTCACGACGAGCATGATCTAGCTCTGCCGCCGAACAGTGCCCTGGAGGCCGCACCCGCATCGGCTCTGACCCTTAGTTTGGAGCCAACCACACCGATCGAGGATGGGTGGTTGGACGCCACCTCGAGGGATGTGATCCCAACGGGGGTTGAGCCGAACACCAGCCCCGTACTCTGCGAGACTCATGACCCCACGGAGCCGGATTCTTCTCCGGACTCCGAACCCTCCGCGCCCCTGCCGATCGAATCCAATTGGGCGCCGATCATGGAGTTCACTGCCGCAGACATCTTTCAGCACTTGCCTTTTGGCGATATCCTGAAGTCACTGAAGTCTCTCTCTTTATCAGGAGAGCCCTGGCCGGACTACGGTCAGCAAGGTTGGAGTACGGACAATGAAGAAATTCGAAGCCCACCCACCACCCACTTTGTAGCCACTGTCGACGATTTAACCAACATGCTTGACTTTGGCCGGACTACGGTCAGCAAGGTTGGAGTACGGACAATGAAGAAATTCGAAGCCCACACACCACCCACTTTGTAGTCACTGTCGATGATTTAACCGACATGCTCGACTTTGACTCCGAAGACATCGACGGTATGGACGCCGATGAGGGAGACAATGAAGAACCAGCGCATGTTGGGCCCTGGAACGCCACCTCGTCATATGACGTATACACGGTGGATGCACCAAAACATGACGACGAGGAGTGGAAGGACGCACCGAGGGCCTGTTCCCTCGAAAAGCAGTCAAAACGGCGACGCAAGCTCCGCCCCAAATCCCGCGTCGACAGAAATAGCGATCACACAGACCCAGCGCTGGAGCAGGGCGAACCGCTGCCGGACAACGGCATTATGGATATTCAAACCGAACAAACAAATCCTATCAGGGATAATGGTCCGGACGACATAACGCCAGACAGGCACCCGGAGCATCAGAATGCCCGCGAAAGGCTCGTTGCCACCGCAAAGAGCCTTAAAAAGCAGAAGCGAAGGCTCAAGGCCGCGCAAAACAAACTCCAATTCAGATGGAGTAAAATACTTAATACAGCAGCAGTGTACGGCGACGATCGCCCCTCAAAGAGCTACCCAAAGCGGAAGCTGCTACCCGAATTTGATGAGGAGGCCTCCAGCCCCCCACAACCACATATCAAAGAAACCACTTGGTCGGATAGACGACCCCTCTATCAACACAGACCGGCATACAATGCCGCTCACAATACAACACGCGACCCACGCGAGGGCTCGCACCCAAAGGACGGCGCAACAAGATCCATCTATGGACCACGCAAGCGCGCCCTAGCATACAATGCAACACAACAAGCATCAGAACAACGCGGTACACCCAGTTACAGGGGTGCTGCACACCCCCTATGTTTCACCGATGAGGTGCTGGACAATGAATTTCCAGAGGGATTCAAGCCCGCAAGCATAGAGGCATACGATGGGACAACAGACCCTGGGGTTTGGATTGAGGACTATATCCTTCATATCCATATGGCTCGAGGAGATGATCTCCACGCCATCAAATACATACCCCTCAAGCTCAAAGGTCCAGCTCGTCACTGGCTCAAAGGCCTCCCCGAAAGCTCCATTGGAAGTTGGGAAGAGCTCGAAGACGCCTTTCTGGCAAATTTTCAAGGAACTTATGTCCGACCTCCGGATGCGGATGATTTGAGTCATATAACCCAACAGCCCGGAGAGTCAGCCTGAAAGCTTTGGAACAGGTTTCTCACTAAAAAGAACCAGATTGTCGACTGTCCGGACGCTGAAGCCTTGGCAGCTTTCAAGCATAGCGTCCGTGACGAATGGCTCGCCAGACACCTCGGCCAAAATAAGCCAAGAACGATGGCCGCATTGACAAACCTCATGACCCGCTTTTGCGCAGGTGAGGACAGCTGGCTAGCCAGATGCAGCATCAGCGACCCCAGTACATCTGAAGTTAGAAATGGAAAGGGGAAATCACGGCGCAACAGCAATAGAAAACGCCAGAATAAAGGAGACAGCACGAAAGGCACGACAGTAAATGCCGGATTCAAAAGCTCCCGGCCAGGCCAAAAGCCGCCCATTAAAGGCACCAGGATGAACCGTCCAGCCTCAACAGAATTCTGGACCAGGTATGTCAGATACATAGTACCCCTAGCAAGCCCGCCAATCATACCCACAGAGAATGTTGGGTCTTCAAGCAGTCCGGCAAGCTCAACGCCATACACAAGGGGGAGGATACACCAAGTGAAGACGAGGACGAGCCTCCCAAGCAAGACACTGGGGAACAAAAGAAATTCCCACCAGAATTCAAAATAGTAAACGTACTACACATGATCAAGGGAAGAAACAATGCGGCACCCCCAGGAAAATATACCCAAGTGCCTGTCACCGCGAAGTCCTGCACATGGTCGTCTCAACCAATCATTTTCGACCATCACGATTACTCAGCAAGTATCCGACACGCAGGATGGGTTGCCTTGGTATTAGACCCAGTAATTGGCGGATATCACTTCACACGAGTCTTGATGGACGACGGCAGCAGCCTAAACCTAATATACCAGGATACAATCCGCAGGATGGGGTTAGACCCAACACAAATTCGCCATAGCAATACTACCTTCAAAGGAGTAACGCCAGGCCCAAGGGCTCGTTGTACGGGCTCTCTCCCACTACAAGTTATATTCGGCTCCCCCGATAACTTCCGTAGCGAGCATTTAACCTTCCACATCGCTCCGTTTCAAAGTGGCTATCAAGCACTGCTCGGGCGCGAAGCTTTTGCTTGCTTTAATGCAATACCACACTACGCCTCCCTCAAACTCAAGATGCCCGGTCCACGCGGCATCATCTCAGTGCACGGAAATATCAAGCGATATCTGCGTGCCGAAGAGAGTGAGGCTGCCTTGGCAGCCACACACTAAAGGCGCCCGGACTAGCCAAAGCGCCCTATAGGTCTTTAAGACCTCGGACACAACTAATCGAGTCCGGCGCCGCTACTTATACCAAATAAATGGTCACACCCCTATTACAAGGGGCTCAACGTGCACAGACATGTGGCCATTCCTCCTCATCTTGAATTATGCATAGTTTTTTAATTATCTTTTTGCACAACAACCTTTTTCACCTAAATTCCTCTCTTTTGTAGACGATCATCGTGCCACACCCATCCAGGATACGGCACAACAGAGACACAGGCGCAGATGTGCAGCAGGGACCCGCTCCAAGGATTCTTTTCAGATTAAGACCCTGTGTAAACCTTTTTTACTGTCTCTTGTTGATACATATCCACCGTTGAGAAGGATGCTGACGTCTTGGCATGTGGCCACACCAGACCAATGCACGTACCTGGACATAAGGGGCTTCTTACGAAGGCCATTATTTAGGCTCGGTTTATACCACAAAGACCGAATACCTTAGGGAGTGTTCGGCGTTGCGAGTTTGGCCCTATATGCATCAGCTCCGAATCATTGTCTTTGGTCAAATGTTGGGTTTGCCCGGCTCCTGTGTTTTGGTGCCTTACGTTCCGCTTTACCGGCTAAGGTAGCACTAGGAGAACTACTGCGATTGTGCCCTGCTTCATCCGGACGAGCAACTCAGTAGAGAAAGTCGAAAACTGACTGTCATGATCTAGCGCGAGACTGGTCAACCACTCGATGACCCATGGGAATGTTAGAATTCCTCCGCCTTAACGAAGGGCCGCTTTCCGGCCAGGCATATATGCACCCCGGGATTGGGAGAGTGCGGAGCCACCAGGGGCTATCTAGTAGCCCCACTGTCAAACTCCTATGGCTAAGTGAAAGTGTTAAAGTGTTATAGTCCGGTTGCCTCGCTCGCTCCGCTATCACCTCCTTAATAGGACCAAGACGTTGGGTTAAGTGTGAACGCGTGTTTCTGTGAACACCTCCGCATTATATGCGTGGGGGTTGAAGCCAACGACTGCAATCTTTCAGGTTATTGACATGTATACATAAACGGCCGCCTAGGGGGCATCACATTACTTTCAGGCAAAAGTATAAAAGTAGCCTTATGAAAATTTATAAAAGCATCTCGCTTACAATGAGATTAAATGTCACTCAAACATAATATTTTTTGAGTACTGGGTCTCTATCAAACAAGCACCCTCAAGAACTTCCTCAAAGTAGTGCTCAGCAGCCCTTTGACCTATGGCCGAATCCTGCGCTGCAACCGTGGTAGCATCCATCTTTGCCCAGTATGCTTTAGCACGGGCAAAGGCCATTCGTGCGCCTTCTATGCACGCCGACCTCTTCATCGCATTTATGCGCGGCACCACGTCAAGGAACTGCTGCACCAAGCCAAAATAGCTGCTCAGTTTCGACCTTCCCGGCCATAGCTGATCCACAACAGACCTCATGGAGAGTCCGGACAACCTATTTTGTTCAGCCCATCCGGCTAATTGGTCCGTCAATGAAAGCGGACGCTCGGCAGAAAGGAATTGTTTCCAAAACAGCTAGTCTACTTCACGGTCCGTCTGACTCTGGAAGTATTTGGCCGCATCGGCAGCGCTCGCCGCCAAATCCATATACACATTGCCCGAACTCCACAGCCGATCTAGAGGGGCATACCATGGATCTCCGAACTTCCTCTGCATCATAAAGGATTTCCCGGCTACAATATCCCCGGCTTCCCGCAGCTCCTCCTTCTTTGCCGTTGCAGCAGCCTTCTTAAGGTCCGATGCCTTCGCCTGGTTTTCCTTTTCAAGAGCCCGGCAACGGTTGACGGCGGCTTTCAATTCTACGGCCATATTGGCCATCTTATCCTGGCTCTCGCCGTGCGCGGCCTTCTCGGCCCGCAACTCTTCGGCTGCCTTCAAAGCAGCCGCATTACCCAATCTCGCTTGTTCCTTGGCTCGGGCAAGTTCCGCCCGCAAGGTTTCAACAGTGGCAGCTCCATCTGCAGTAATAACATGTTAAATATACTGGCTTCATGCTGCTCTGCAATAATAACACCTACCCTGCACCTCGTCAGGCCTTTTGTTAACAAGCTCGATGTCGGCATCTGCCGCATCCAACTGCCGTCTTAAATGGGCAAACTCGCTAGTCCGGCTAGCCACCGGAGCTTCCATCACCTGCTCATAAAAGCAGTATGGTTAATACCTGGGATTATGATCCTCTGATCATCGTCGTTCTCAACGACAACCAGAGTCTTAGGGGCTATTATCTACACAGGGCACACTTAGCATGTGCGGGACTATCATACATTATTTTAAGTACCTCAAAACCTGTCAGTAGACTCATAAAAGCTTTATGCAATCCGCTTTCGGCAGACGAGATTCTCTCCATCACCGTATTCATCAGCAAATGGTGTTCATTTGAGATGGCCGCTCGCCCCACCAACTCCCTCAGAACATCCGACCGCACACTAGACGGTGCCGGACTCGTTTGTCTGCTCTCTTCGGGAGCCGGACACTGGGAACTTCGGGGGTCGACGGGATTATCTTCTGGCCTCGCCGGACTCGGAGAGGCCCTCCGCGACGACACTTCAGGGTCGCCCGCTTCCGGAGCGGAGGAGTCTGAAGGAGGCGTTTCGCTCTCCATCATCTCTGGAAGAAGATCCCCCGAAGACGAGCTCATTTGAGAGGGGCTAAGGCCCGAACTGCAAAGATACATGCAGTGGTTACCTTCTCAGAAGAAAAGACGACATACTATCAAGTTATTTTGGGTTTACGACTCATGGGAGAATTGATCCCCCCGCGGACTTTGTGCGGCAACCGCACCCCCCTGGGTAGGACCCTCTGTGGGAGACTTCTTCTCCCGTTTGGAAGCTTCAGCTTCCGAATCCCCAGACGCAATCCTTTTCCTCTTCTGATCATCTTCCTTCATGGAGACGCTCGCTCCTTCGGCTAGAGCGGCCAGCGTTGGGGGCCCACGACCGCCCGCATTTTCCTTCAAGGGCTCCGGGCAAGGTGCGGTCTGGAGCATCTTTTCCAATACCGGATTTTCCAAACCCTCAGGGAGGGGGGCCGAGCACCGAATCAACTTTGCCTTCGTTAGCCAGTCCTGGTCAAAAAGCGAACTCTCAGAAATAACTTAGCATCAAAGGAGAGGTAGTACGCTCGGTCGGAAGACGCCTTACCTGCTCGGCGGCGCAGTTGCTACTCAGGCTCGCGTCCTCGTGATTTCCGGACACTCCACTTGAGGTCCGAAGAACGACTTGTACATCTCCTCGTCCGTCAGGCTGAGGAAATTTTGAATGGCGCGCGGTCCCTCGGGATAGAACTCCCACAATCGAAGAGGCCGGCGTTTGCAAGGCTGGACATGACGAACCAACATAACTTGTGTTACCGCGACCAAACTGAAATCTCTATTAAAGAGATCTTGAATGCGGCTTTGCAGTACAGGAACGTCCTTGGAAGGACCCCAGCTCAATCCTCTACTAATCCATGACATCAGTTGTGGAGGAGGGCCCGGGCGGAAAACGGGGGCGGCCGCCCACTTGGCACTTCTAGGAGCCGTGATGTAGAACCACTCCCGTTGCCACAATTTATACACCTCTGGAATGGAACCTTTGGGCCATGCAGCTCCAGTCATCTTGCGTATTGAGGCACCTCCACACGCCGCATGTTGCCCCTCGATCATCTTCGGCTTTACTTCAAAAGTCTTGAGCCATAGGCCAAAGTGAGGGGTAACCCGGAGGAAGGCCTCGCACACAACAATAAACGTCGTGATATGGAGAAAGGAGTCCGGAGCTAGATCGTGGAAATCTAGCCCATAGTAAAACATCCAGCCCAACAAAAGGATCCAATGCAAGGCCTAGACCTCGGAGGAAGTGGGAGACGAACACGACGCTCTCGTTGGGTTCGGGGGAGGGGACGGCCTGCCCCCGGGGAGGCAGCCGATGTAGAATCTGGGCGGTCAGATATCTGGCCTCCCTCAACCTTTTGACGTCTTCTTCCGTGACGGAGGAAGGCACCCATCGGCCTTGAAGGCTAGATCCGGACATGACTGAAGGTTCGGAGCACCTGACCTGAACTTTGGGCGTTTGAGCTTGAGGTGGGGGAAGGATTCGATTGAGCACGGGAGGGAAAAATAAAAGGCCTCGTCCCTTTATAAAGAGGGTGTATATCGAGCGTCCTCTCCGTGTCCGTTTGGACTTGCCTATGATCTAGGAGTCTTAGAAGCGGTTGGGTTACCCACGCCCGTATTGATGAGAATCCCGGAATAAGGGGACACAATCTCTGCTTTGACAAGACGTGCCAAGGAAACCGCCTCGCATAACGCGCTGAGGTGGGATACTGAAACGACTCGGATAAAGACTTGGCCATGGTGTGTCATGCTACGGAATACGTCAGCAGATTAGATTTGTGTAAATATTATTCTCTCTATGGCAATATGTGGAAACTTATTTTGCAGAGCCGGACACTATCTTTGTGTTCAAAATCTTCTATGAAGTACTTGGAGGAGGAACCCACCTTGCAATGCCGAAGACAAACTGCGCGCCGGACTCGTCGTCATTGAAGCCTGGTTCAGGGGCTACTGAGGGGGTCCTGGATTAGGGGGTGTTCGGATAGCCGAACTATACCTTCAGCCAGACTCCTGGACTATGAAGATGCAAGATTGAAGACTCCGTCCCATGTCCGGAAGGGACTTTCCTTGCCATGGAAGGCAAGCTTGGCGATATGGATGTTCAGATCTCCTACCATTGTAACCGACTCTATGTAACCCTAACCCTCTTCGGTGTCTATATAATCCGGGGGGTTTTAGTCCGTAGGACAACATACACATCAACAATCATACCATAGGCTAGCTTCTAGGGTTTAGCCTCTCTGATCTCGTGGTAGATCTACTCTTGTACTACCCATATCATCAATATTAATCAAGCAGGACGTAGGGTTTTACCTCCATTGAGAGGGCCCGAACCTGGGTAAAACTTCATGTCCCTTGCCTCCTGTTACCATCCGGCCTAGACGCACAGTTCAGGACCCCCTACCCGAGATCCGCTGGTTTTGACACCGACAGAGGGGGAGAACATTGTATTGAGATCCAAAAAGAGAGAAGAAGCCATCTAGCTAATAACTATGAACCCGTAGGTCTAAGGTAAACTACTCACACTTCATCGGAGGGGCTATGGTGATGATGTAGAAGCCCTCCGTGATCAATGCCTCCTCCGGCGGAGCTCCGGAATAGGCCCCAAGATGGGATCTCGTGGATACATAAAGTTGCGGCGGTGGAATTAGGGTTTTGGCTCTGTATCTGATCGTTTGGGGGTACGTAGGTATATATTGGAGGAAGGAGTACGTCGGTGGAGCAATAGGGGGCCCACGAGGGTGGAGGGCGCGCCTGGGGGGTAGGCGCGCCCGCCTACCTCGTGGCCTCCTCTTTTGTGTCTTGACGTAGGGTCCAAGTCTCCCGGGTCTTGTTCGTTGAGAAAATCACGTTCCCAAAGGTTTCATTCCGTTTGGACTTCGTTTGATATTCCTTTTCTTCGAAACCCTAAAACAGGCAAAAACAACAATTCTGGGCTGGGCCTTCGGTTAATAGGTTAGTCCCAAAAATAATATAAAAGTGGATAATAAAGCCCAATAATGTCCAAAACAGTAGATAATATAGCATGGAGCAATCAAAAATTATAGATACGTTGGAGACGTATCAACGATCTGTTATCCTTCCTCGACGCCTACTCGGGCTACCACCAGATCTTCATGGCAAAGGAACACGAAGAGAATACAGCATTCATCACCCCATGTGGTACGTATTGCTTTTTACGGATGCCTTTCTGGTTGAAGAGTGTTGGATCGACATTCGCAAGGGCAGTCAAAATTGGTTTTGAGCCATAGCTACATAGAAATATGGAAGCCTATATGGATGACATGGTGGTCAAAACCAAGGACGAAGCAACCCTTGTATAAGACTTAAAAGAGATGTTTGCCAACCTACGCAGGATCAACCTCAAGCTAAACCCTGAGAAGTGTGTCTTCGGCATTCCGTCCCGCAAACTTCTCAGGTTCTTTGTGTCGCAGCGTGGGATCGAGGCAAACCCAGACAAGATCAAGGATATCGAGCAGATTGAGGCACCCAAGCGGATAAGGCATGTGCGTCGGCTCACTGGCTGCATTGCCGCCATGAGAAGATTCATCTCCAAGTCCGCTGAGCGTGCCCTTCCCTTTTTCAAGCTCTTGAAGAAGGCGGGCCCAATGGAGTGGACCCCAGAGGCCGAGGCAGCATTGCAGGATCTGAAGAAATACCTTTCCTCTACACCAATACTGGTTGCGCCTAAACCTCAAGTGGATGACCTAAGGTTTATCAATCCATAGGAGGCGTAGGATGAAGATGGTCTCTCTCAAGCAACCCTGCAACCAAATAACAAAGAGTCTCTTGTGTCCCCAACACACCCAATACAATGGTAAATTGTATAGGCGCACTAGTTCGGCGAAGAGATGGTGATACAAGTGGTATATGCATAGTAGATAAAGGTATTTGTAATCTGAAACTATAAAAACAGCAAGGTAGCAACTGATAAAAGTGAGCATAAACGGTATTGCAATGATAGGAAACAATGCCAAGGGTTCATACTTTCACTAGTGTAAGGTCCCTCAACAATGATAACATAATTGGATCACATAACTATCCCTCAACATGCAACAAAGAGTCACTCCAAAGTCACTAATAGCGGAGAACGAATGAAGAGATTATGGTAGGGTACGAAACCACCTCAAAGTTATTCTTTCAAATCAATCCATTGGGCTATTCCTATAAGTGTCACAAATAGCCCTAGAGTTCGTACTAGAATAACACCTTAAGAAACAAATCAACCAAAACCCTAATGTCACCTAGATACTCCAATGTCACCTCAAGTATCCGTGGGTATGATTATGCGATATGCATCACACAATCTCAGATTCGTTTATTCAACCAACACATAGAACCTCAAAGAGTGCCCCAAAGATTCTACCAGAGAATAACGACGAAAACGTGTGCCAACCCCTATGCATAGGTTCATGGGCGGAACCCACAAGTTGATCACCAAAACATACATCCAGTGAATCACGTGATATTCCATTGTCACCACAGATACGCACGGCAAGACATACATCAAGTGTTCTCCAATCTTTAAAGACTCAATCCGATAAGATAACTTCAAAGGGGAAACTCAATCCATTACAAGAGAGTAGAGGGGGGAGAAAACATCATAAGGTCCAACTATAATAGCAAAGCTTGCAATACATCAAGATCGTGTCACCTCAAGAACACGAGAGAGAGAGAGAGATCAAACACATGGCTACTGGTACATATCCTTAGCCCCGAGGGAGAACTACTCCCTCCTCGTCATGGAGAGCACCGGGATGACGAAGATGGCCACCGAAGAGGGATTTCCCCCTCCGGCAGGGTGCCGGAACGAGTCTACATTGGTTTTCGGTGGCTACAGAGGCTTCTGGCGGTGGAACTCCCGATCTATTATGCTCCCAGATGTTTTTAGGGTATATGGAGATATATAGGCGGAAGAAGTACGTCAGGTGGCCCACAAGGGGCCCACGAGGGTGGAGGGCTCGCCCTAGGGGGGTGAGCGCACCCCCTACCTCGTGGCCTCCTCGAAGCTTCCTTGACGTAGACTCCAAGTCTCTCGGGTTGCTTTCCTTCCAAAAATGTGTTCCGTGAAGTTTCAGGTCAATTGGACTCCGTTTGATTTTCCTTTTCTCCGAAACCCTAAAATAGGCAAAAAAACAGAAACTGGCACTGGGCTCTAGGTTAATAGGTCAGTCCCAAAAATAATATAGAAGTGTATAATAAAGCCCTTAAACGTCCAAAACAGTAGATAATATAGCATGGAGCAATCAAAAATTATAGATACGTTGGAGACGTATCAGCATCCCCAAGCTTAATTCATGCTCGTCCTCGAGTAGGTAAATGATAAAAATAGAATTTTTGATGCGGAGTGCTACTTGGCATAATTTCAATGTAATTCTTCTTAATTGTGGTATGAATATTCAGATCCGAAAGATTCAAGATAATAGTTCATATTGACATAAAAATAATAATACTTCAAGCATACTACCAGAGCAATTATGTCTTCTCAAAATTACATGGCCAAAGAAAGTTCATCCCTACAAAATCATATAGTTTAGTCATGCTCCATTTTCCTCACACAAGAATGCTCTCATCATGGACAACCCCGATGACAAGCCAAGCAATTGTTTCATACTTTAGTAATCTCAAACCTATAAACTTTCACGCAATATATGAGCGTGAGCCATGGAAATAGCACTATGGGTGGAATAGAATATGATGATGGGGGTTATGTGGAGAAGACAAAAATGGAGAAAGTTCACATCAACGAGGCTAATCAACGGGCTATGGAGATGCCCATCGATTGATGTTAATGCAAGGAGTAGGGATTGCCATGCAATGGATGCACTAGAGCTATAAATGTATGAAAGCTCAACAAAAGAAACTAAGTGGGTGTGCATCCAACTTGTTTGCTCACGAAGACCTAGAGCACTTGAGGAGGCCCATTGTTGGAATATACAAGCCAAGTTCTATAATGAAAATTCTCACTAGTATATGAAAATGACAAAACAAAAGACTCTCTATCATGAAGATTATGGTGCTACATTGAAGCACAAGTGTGGCAAAGGATAGTAGCATTGTCCCTTCTCTCTTTTTCTCTCTTTTTTTATTTTTATTTTTTTGGGCCTTCTCTTTTTTTATGGCCTTTCTATTTTTGGGGGGGCCTTCTCTCTTTTTTTTATGGCCTTTCTCTTCTTTTTTTATTCCTCACTTGGGACAATGCTCTAGAAAATGATGATCATCACACTTCTATTTATTTACAACTCAATGATTACAACTCGATACTAGAACAAAAGATGACTCTATATGAATGCCTCCGGCGGTTTACCGGGATTGCAATGAATCAAGAGCGACATGTATGAAAAATTATGAATGGTGGCTTTGACACAAATACGATGTCAACTACATGATCATGCAAAGCAATATGACAATGATGATGCGTCATGATAAACGGAATGGTGTAAAGTTGCATGGCAATATATCTTGGAATGGCTATGGAAATGCTATAATAGGTTGGTATGGTGGCTGTTTTGAGGAAGATATAAGGAGGTTTATGTGTGATAGAGCGTATCATATCACGGGGTTTGGATGCACCGGCGAAGTTTGCACCAACTCTCAACGTGAGAAAGAGCAATGCACGGTACCGAAGAGGCTAGCAATGATGGAAGGTTGAGAGTGCGTATAATTCATGGACTCAACATTAGTCATAAAGAACTCACATACTTATTGCAAAAATCTACAAGTCATCAAAAACCTCGGCACTACGCGCATGCTCCTATGGGGATAGATTGGTAGGAAAAGACCATCGCTCGTCCCCGACCGCCACTCATAAGGAAGACAATCAAATAACACATCATGTTTGAAATTTGTTACACAATGTTTACCATACGTGCATGCTACGGGACTTGCAAACTTCAACACAATCATTTCTCAAATTCACAACTACTCAACTAGCACGACTTTGATATTATTACCTCCATATCTCAAAACAATCATCAAGCATCAAACTTCTCTTAGTATTCAAAACACTCATAAGAAAAAAATTACTAATCTTGAATACCTAGCATATTAGGATTATTTAAGAAAATTACCATGCTATTTAAGACCCTCAAAATGATATAAGTGAAGCATGAGACTTCATCTATTTCTATAAAATGAAACCACCATCGTGCTCTAAAAAGATATAAGTGAAGCACTAGAGCAAATGACAAACTACTCCGAAAGATATAAGTGAAGATCAATGAGTAGTCAAATAATTATGCAACTATGTGAAGACTCTCTAACATTTAAGAATTACAGATCTTTGTATTTTATTCAAGCAGCAAGCAAAACTAAATAAAATAAAATGACGCTCCAAGAAAAACACATATCATGTGGCAAATAAAAATATAGCTCCAAGTAAAGTTACCGATGAACGAAGACGAAAGAGGGGATGCCTTCCGGGGAATCCCCAAGCTTAGGCTTTTGGTTGTCCTTGAATATTACCTTGGGTTGCCTTGGGCATCCCCAAGCTTAGTCTATTGCCACTCCTTATTCCATAGTCCATCGAATCTTTACCAAAAACTTGAAAACTTCACAACACAAAACTTAACAGAAAACTCGTAAGCTCCGTTAGCGAAAGAAAACAAAACACCACTTCAAGGTACTGTAATGAACTAATTCTTTATTTATATTGGTGTTAAAGCTACTGTATTACAACTTCTCTATGGTTTATAAATTATTTTACTAGCCATATATTCATCAAAATAAGTAAACAACACATGAAAAACAGAATCTATCAAAAACAGAACAGTCTGTAGTAATCTGTAACTAGCGCAAACTTCTGCAACCCCAAAAATTCTAAAATAAATTTCTGGACATGAAGAATTTATCTATTAATCATCTGCAAAAAGAATGAAATAAATAGCACTCACAAAATAAAAATGGCAGCGATTCTCGTGAGCGCTAAAGTTTCTGTTTTTATAGCATGATCAACAAGACTTTCCCCAAGTCTTCCCAACGGTTCTACTTGGCACAAACACTAATTAAAACATAAAACCACATCTAAACAGAGGCTAGATGAATTATTAATTACTAAACAGGAAAAAAAAAGCAAGGAACAAAAATAAAGTTGGGTTGCCTCCCAACAAGCGCTATCGTTTAACGCCCCTAGGTAGGCATGATGATTTCAATGATGCTCACAAATGTAAGAATTGAAACATAAGGAGAACATCATGAAGAATCTGAGTACCACATTTAAGTCTAACCCACTTCCTATGCATAGGTATTTTGTGAGCAAACAACTTATGGGAACAATAATCAACTAGCATAGGAATGCAAAACAAGCATAACTTCAAAATTTTAAGCACATAGAGAGGAAACTTGATATTATTGCAACTCCTACAAGCATATATTCCCCCCTCATAATAATTTTCAGTAGCATCATGAATGAATTCAACAATATAACTATCACATAAAGCATTCTTTTCATGATCTACAAGCATAGAATTTTTATTACTCTCCACATAAGCAAATTTCTTCTCATGAATAGTAGTGGGAGCAAACTCAACAATATAACTATCATGTGAGGCATAATCCAATTCAAAGTTAAAATCATGATGACAAGTTCCATGGATATCATTATTCTTTATAGCATACAAGTCAACACAATAATCATCATAGATAGCGGGCATGCTCTCATCATAATAAATTTGCACATCAAAACTTGGGGGACTAAAAATATCTTCATCAAACGTAGCATCCCCAAGCTTGTGGCTTTGCATATCATTAGCATCATGGATATTCAAGGAATTCATACTGACAACATTGCAATCATGCTCATCATTCAAATATTTAGTGCCAAACATTCTAATGCATTCTTCTTCTAGCAGTTGAGCACAATTTTCCTTCCATCATACTCACTAAAGATATTAAAAAGATGAAGCGTATGAGGTAAACTCAATTCCATTTTTTATAGTTTTCTATTATAAACTAAACTAGTGATAAAACAAGAAACTAAAAGACTTGATTGCAAGATATAAAGATATACCTTCAAGCACACACCTCCCCGGCAACAGCGCCAGAAAAGAGCTTGATGTCTACTACACAACCTTCTTCTTGTAGACGTTGTTGGGCCTCCAAGTGCAGAGGTTTGTAGGACAGTAGCAAATTTCCCTCAAGTGGATGACTTAAGGTTTATCAATCCGTAGGAGGCGTAGGATGAAGATGGTCTCTCTCAAGCAACCCTGCACCCAAATAACAAAGAGTCTCTTGTGTCCCCAACACACCCAATGCAATGATAAATTGTATAGGTGCACTAATTCGGCGAAGAGATGGTGATACAAGTGGTATATGGATAGTAAATAAAGGTATTTGCAATCTGAAATTATAAAAACAGCAAGGTAGCAAGTGATAAAAGTGAGCATAAACGTTATTGCAATGATAGGAAACAAGGCCTAGGGTTCATACTTTCACTAGTGTAAGTTCCCTCAACAATGATAACATAGTTGGATCACATAACTATCCCTCAACATGCAGCAAAGAGTCACTCCAAAGTCACTAATAGCGGAGAACGAACGAAGAGATTATGGTAGGGTACGAAACCACCTAAGAGTTATTCTTTCCAATCAATCCGTTGGGCTATTCCTATAAGTGTCACAAACAGCCCTAGAGTTCATACTAGAATAACACCTTAAGACACAAATCAACCAAAACCCTAATGTCACCTAGATGCTCCAATGTCACCTCAAGTATCCGTGGGTATGATTATATGATATGCATCACACAATCTCAGATTCATCTATTCAACCAACACATAGAACCTCAAAGAGTGCCCCAAAGTTTCTACCGGAGAATAACGACGAAAACGTGTGCCAACCCCTATGCATAGGTTCATGGGAGGAACCCGCAAGTTGATCACCAAAACACACATCAAGTGAATCATGTGATATCCCATTGTGACCACAGATACGCACGGCAAGACATACATCATGTGTTCTCAAATCTTTAAAGACTACATCCGATAAGATAACTTCAAAGGGGAAACTCAATCCATTAAAGAGAGTAGAGGGGGGAGAAAACATCATAAGAACCAACTATAATAGCAAAGCTCGCGATACATCAAGACCGTATCACCTCAAGAACATGAGAGAGAGAGAGATCAAACACATAGCTATTGGTACATACATCAGCCCCAAGGGAGAACTACTCCCTCCTTGTCATGGAGAGCACTGGGATGATGAAGATGGCCACCGGAGAGGGATTGCCCCCTCCGGCAGGGTGCCGGAACGGGTCTAGATTGGTATTCGGTGGCTACGGAGGCTTCTGGCGGCGGAACTCCCGATTTATTATGCTCCTGGATGTTTTTAGGGTATATGGAGATATATAGGCGGAAGAAGTACATCAGGGGGGCCATGAGGGGCCCACGAGGGTGGAGGGCACGCCCTAGGGGGTGGGCGTGCCCCCTACCTCGTGGCCTCCTCGAAGCTTCCTTGACGTAGACTCCAAGTCTCCCGGGTTGCTTTCCTTCCAAAAATGAGTTCCGTGAAGTTTCAGGTCAATTGGACTGCGTTTGATTTTCCTTTTCTTCGAAACCCTAAAATAGGCAAAAAAAAATAGAAACTGGCACTGGGCTCTAGATTAATAGGTTAGTCCCAAAAATAATATAAAAGTGTATAATAAAGCCCATAAACATCCAAAACAGTAGATAATATAGCATGGAGCAATCAAAAATTATAGATACATTGGAGACGTATCATCCGTCAGGTTGTGGACACGAGCAAACGTCTTCCATCCGTGATAGAGGTACATGACGTGAGGAGCGGGGAATTCGACGTCGACCCGTGTGCCGCCGTTCCTGTAGCCCCTCATGTGCAGCCTGAGAGTCTGGGGCGGATCGAGCTCCATCTCCCGAGCAAATGGGGTGGGGAGGCGGAGACGATGATGCGGTGGCCGGCGCAGCTTGATGAAGAACTTGCGGGGCTGGTCCCCGACGTGGCCCCCCCATCGCAGGGAGCATCGATAGCGGAGGCACGGCCATTGCGCCGCCTCGTCCCCCTCTTCCCCGAGCGCCACGGCGACCTCGGCCTCGCCCCCTCCCCCTTCCTCTCGTAGTCGGCTCCGTCGCCGCGGGCTCTTGTGAAGGGGGAACGCGCTGTCAGGCGGCGACCCTCACCGCCACCGTCGAAGGGCCAGTACCCCCTCTCGCCATGGCGGGTTGAAGAAAGAAGCGGAGGTGGAAGAGGATGGATGCTAAGAAAATGTGGGATGACATCCCCCTCCCCCTCCTTGTAGAGGGGTGAGGTCGAGGCTCGGCCGCCCCACACAACCAATCTAGCCACCGAAGGCGCAGGAATCAGGACCAACACGCTGCCCCAATCAATGGCGGCCCGGTTTCCCACCTCCGCCGCCTGCCACCTACATGGGGGACGCGTGGCGAGCGAGCAGGATCGGAGGGACAGGTGAGGCGACCATTCCCCACCCCGTGATCATGGGGCGTGGGCGCCTTGAAGACTGTGAACTGGGTCCACTCAGTAAATGAGCCTCGCCTCTGCGCGTCCCTCTCTTTTTTTATGAGGAAGGTGTGAGCCACCTCTTTACCACGATGTGACGCATGCATGCGGGAACCGCCCCTCGCATGACCCCCACATCACACATGACCCTCCACATCGCGCATTCAATGCGGGTCGTGGGGAAGCGCAGCGGTCGAAATAGTTACTACAATAAAAATCCGCCCCGCCTGCCCGCGCACCGTTCGGGGCCTGACCCAACAACACGTCGCGCTTATATGTGGCCCAGACCTGGGGGCTCCTGTCGGTGTACAAAAGTAGGGGCTCTCCTTTTGACCCCTTTACTTGTGCACGGGTGGTCAGAGGCACGCACCACGGCCACACTTACCAGGGTAGAGGAGGGAAGCCGGAGAGAAGCCGACGCACGAGACAACCAAGGCAACGCCAAGACCAGAAACACAGAGGGAGAGGTGGACTCCCTCGGCAAGATCCTTGCCGAGGCAGCCCCGGCAAGAGCCTTACCTGGGCAACTTGCCCAATGCCAGCGAACGAAGCCACCCTTGAGCCCACAGGCTCCAACCCAACCAACTACAATGAAACCAAGGCTCGGGAGGTGCCTCTGTGGTGGCATGCAAATCTTCGTCAAGATCATAAAACATGTGAGATCAGATGAGGACCAGAAGACGGCGACCCTCGACAGGATCCTAGCCGAGGAAATCCACAAGACCCCCATCAAGACCATTGCCGGGGACAGCTGCAACGCCACGGCAATACCCTTGCCAGGCCCCCGGCAAGACTCTTGCCGAGGGCATCAATAGGGCCAATGCCAGGCCCGCGCCATCCAAGACTCCACCACCGTCCCCAAGCAGCTGCTAGCTCAACCAGCTGGGCAGGAACCTGTGTGGCGACGGGCGGCCTCTACACCGACTCAGCAAGCACCTGCATGGCGGCATGCGACCCTTCATGAAGGCTCCACCACCGCGCCAGCCCAGCAGCCAGCCAACATGGCGCCGCGATGCCTCATTAGCCCGGACGCGTGTTGAGGCAAGGAGAGGCGGCGACGGCTGGGATGTGCTTCACTGGCGTCCCCGATAAAGCAAGGGGGCACATCGGTAGTGCATTAAATGCATTTGTCCGACGGTCCCAGAGGATAAGCTTATCGACTGTAGACCTTTCCATCTCCTGTGTGCCTCTGTGGCAACCCTTTTTTCCTATAAAAGGAGGCCCGAGGCGACCAGGAGAGGGATTCGAATCTTTTGGGCCAAGTTGCACCCCGTAGCTAGCTCAAGAACACAAGAACACTCTCAAATACATCCACCAAAGCAGGACTAGGGTATTATGCATCTTCGCGGCCCTAACCTGGGTAAACAATCCGTGTGCTTCCTGCCAGACCCCCTCTTTGCACAACCTCGTGCTCACCAACCATAGAAGGGATCCAAGTGACCCCATAGGTGTTGTCTCCACCGACACCGAGCCCGCCGCCCTCATCGCCGGACTCCATCCGTCGCCACCCCCCTCAAATTGAGCCCCCCCTCCCGAGCATCGATCTTGCGCTTGAGCGCCCCTTGCTCTGCCAATGCTCCATGGTCACCGCCGGCCCTGACGCATTGAAGAGCAGAAGGAGAGGAGAAGGAGAGGAGAGGACAAGGAGTGGAGCAGCAGCAATGCGCTATCCACTTTTCTGAATTTTTTGGAATTTCTGGAAAAAAATTGTCCATATAGAAGGTGTTTGATGAAATGGTAGATAGCATTGGGCATTTTTGGAATTTCTGAAAATTTTTGTGGTGAGGTACTGATGCAAGAAAAAGGCGATGGAAAAATTTCAGAATTTTTGGAGTGGTTTAGAATAGGTTTTCAGCAAGTTATTTGAATATGATTCAAATTTCATTTGAATGAAATTTGTAAATTTTGAACTATGAACCAGATGTTTCTATGTGAAATGGATTGTGGGTACTATCATGAAGTTGGAGTAATTTTTCTGGTTGTAAAAGATTTAAGAAGATTTAGAATATGCTAAATTGTCAAAAAAAATCATATATAGAAAGTTTTTATATATGACTATGGATATGGTGTTTTGTGTCCCATCACCGCCCTGTGCCACCGCTGCCCCGGCGCCGTCGCCGCACCGCCCCATGGTCCGGCGGTCTTCCGATGTTTTTTGTGTGATGATGTTGATATGATGTTTTTTTCATATCATGTTCATATGATTTTTTTGTGCATATTATGTTTTTTTCATATATGTATTAATTTTTTTATTTAGGTTGTTAATTAGTAGATATCAATTTTAGGTAAGTGCATTTTTTGTTAGTGTAGAGGAAAAAGTAAAATAAGGAAAAGGAAGAAAAGAGGAAGAAGAAGAAGAAGAAAATGAAGGAGTGGAAAAAGTAAAGTAAGAAGAGGAAGAAGGAGAAGAAGGGAGAAGAAGAAAGGAGAAGAAGAGGAGAGGAGAAAAAATTAAGAAGATAAAAAAAGAAGAAAAAAGAGAGGAGAAAAGAAAGGAATAGAGGAGAAGAAGAAAAAAATAGAATAATATTCTATTTTTTCTTCTTCTCCTCTATTCCTTTCCTCTTCTCCTCTTTTTTTCCTTTTTTCTTCGATCTTCTCCTCTATTCCTTTCTTCTTCTCCTCTTTTTTCTTCTTCGATCTTTTTCCTCTTCTTACATGAGGGTGGGGGGGTCGATATACCCCATCCCCGATAACTTCGACATGAGGGGGGGTCACCAAGGGTTCGAGGGGCGAGGGTAAGGAACTAGGGTAGATGTTCGAGGGTCACCAAGGGTTCGAGGGTCGAGGGTTCGAGGGTCGGCGAGGGTTCGAGGGTTACCAAGGGTTCGAGGGGTGAGGGTCGGGAAATAGGGTAGAGGTTTCGAGGGTCACCGCGGGTTCGAGGGGCGAGGGTCGATGAGGGGTCGAGATGTTGCCTAGTGTCAAAGTATTGAAGAAATCCATGGCTTCATCAGTAGACGGAAGTAACCGGGGCATGATGGTACAAAGTTGTGCAAAGTTGTTTTGGAACGGAGTTCCGGATAGAATAATTCGCCTTTTGTACGAATTTCAGCAAAGGCCTTCCAAATAGAGATATTCGGAAGGCTCTTGCTGAACTTTGTACGAAAAAGTGAATTATCCTATGTGGAACTCCATTCCAAAACAACTTTGCACAACTTCGTACCATGATGCGCCTGTTACTTTCGCCTAATGATGAAGACATTGTTTTGTTGACAGGGTCGAGGTTTGGGGTTCGTCCAATGGTCGAGGGCCCAGATTTATCAAGAATGCCCCCATTATGGATGTGCACAAGTTGATCCAAACCCTAGAAGCGCTGCCAAGGCCACCCAAATTTACCAAGTTAAAAGAGCATTGTCGTCGAGGCCACTCCGAACCCTAGAAGCATTGCGAGGCCACCCAAACCCTAGAGAAGTGTCGAGGCCACTAATATGATTCCTTGTTGTGATTACTAGCTAGGTCTACGTTTGCCACTAATATATCCATCTGTCATGTTTGTATAATAATTGCCATGTTGTAATATTTGTAGAAAGTATTGAGCACGGCCAAGATGAGGCCGTAGAACAGGTGTTGGGCGACATAATCATAGCCGGAGGTGATGTCATGTCGTATCTCAATGACACCGATGGTCTGGAAGGAGAGTGTCGGGACCCCGATTCCAAGTCACATCGATCTAGCCGATAACACCTCATATCACTTTGCGGCCTCACGCACGGTATTCCCACGGGTGTCGCCTTACCCTGGCCCGGGACCCTTTGCGCCTTTTGGCTCATGTATATGATTGTGTCGCTAGCATCCATATGATAGAGAACCCATGCCGACATGACTAGTCGTGAACCCAAAGCGGCACTAACCTATGGGGACAGACATACATGATTCACATCGAGCATGTCGGTCAGCAGCGCGTGAATCCGGGCTGTAGCACTGGGCTAATAGGACTCCGGGGAACCCGGGCTGTAGCAGGCTAGGTAGGACTCCGGATGTCACCACGTGACATTTCCCCGAGGGGACAGACACAGGAACGAAGCGAAACACATGTCGTCCAGTCAAGTGTCCTGAGCACTAGTGCTGGGCTATCAAGACTCCGGTGAACTGGGCTGTAGCGGACTACTATGGCTCAAGGAAGCACTAGACTACATTTCCCCATAAGAGAGGCTGCCAAGGATAAACAGCTAGATTGTCAGACCCCACAGATAGCAATACACGTCACACGTACGCATAACATGAAAGTATCTGATGTACAACATGGCATCACAACATAACGCAAACACATATAGATAAAGGCCTAGAAGAGCCACATAGCATTAATACAAGCAGAGGTCTCATGACCCATCATTCAGAGCATACAAGCAACAGAAGCATTACATGTCTAATTACAGACAACTACAAAAGAAAAAGGCTGAGAAGCCTGACTATCTACAAGTCCCTCCCAAGGGTACAAGATCGTAGCTGAGGTAACAAGCTACTCGTCGAAGTCCAAGCGGTACTACTAGTGAGACAGATGTCTCACCTACAAAACATAAATAAAACAAACGTGAGTACAAAGGTACTCAGCAAGACTTACATCAGATCCTATCATACATGCATTTGTATTAAGAAGGTAATGTGGGGTTTAGTTGTAGCAAGCCAGCTCTGACTCAGTGGCTATCATGTTCTATGACAACGAGAAACTTCTTTGAGGTGAGGGTGTCGGCCATGACCTGACTAACCACACAAGACTCTAGTCCAGGTTTATCACCTATTCGGGTTCCATCCGCAAGGATATCCGGCCGGGGTTTCGCTCACGGCCCCAAACGATGTGTAGAGGGTTCCCAAGCCCACCATCCGGGTGCCACTTGGTACACCGGGCCACGGTGCCTAGTCTGTCCCAAGTCCACCCTGCCGGGTGCCACTCGGTAGAAAAATAGCACTACCTATAAACACCAGAAACTAGTTGCAACTCCTGGACAGAGATCAAGTCGGTTAATAAGTCGAGAGGGGTCAAGTTACCGGAACCCAATGTGTGGTAGTAGCTAGTCATTGGACAACATACACAGAACTCAGTTCTTAGGGACGGTTCTAGTGAGACAACCCACCATGTACTCCTACATGGCCTCTCACCGCTACCTTTACCAAATCGTGTTCACACGCTTAACTCTTAGCACCAGAACATATCATAACACTCCAATTCATTCCCGATGAATCAGACCTGACATAACTCTAAGCAATAGCAGGCATGCCATGGTAGGAACACAACATGGCTCAATCAATTCCTACACATGCTAGTGGGTTTTAACTATTTACTGTGGCAATGACATGTCATGCAGAGGAATGGGTTCAACTACCGCAGCATAAAGTAGCAGTTGAATCGTTGTTGTCCTAATGCAATAAATGAGAGCAGGAACGAGAGAGTAGGATTGTATCGAAATGAACAAGGGGGTTTGCTTGCCTGGTAGATCAACAGGGGGCACTGCTCCTCTGACAGGTACTTTGCATGAAGTCCATTTGAACCGAAGTTTCAAATGCAACTCCAAAATAAGCCTTTATAAATGCCATTCATGTGTTTCCTCATATATAGCATGTATAAGTTGGTTTGTCATGCATGAAAATGGTACAGATGGATAGGTTGAATTTTTCTGATCATTTTTCATATATAAATTATTTCAATCTGAGCTACAGTTGAATTTCTATGAATTTTAGGTGTTTATAACATTTTCTGGATTTTCCTGATTTATTTTAAATCCAGAAAACCATTACTGCGTCAGCATGACAGCAGCATTTCGTCAGCAAGTCAAAGGAAGCTAACGAGGTCAAACCTGACGTGTGGGGTCCACACGTCAGTGTCATAGGTTAAACAGGGGGTTATTTCTGATTTAACTAAAAGATTAAGGCGCCAGGGCCCACTGTCAGTGTCAGCAGGGTAATTAGGTTTAATTAACACTTCAGTAAAATTTGCAGGGGCCTGGCCCACTTGTCAGCGAGCCAGGGGAGGTCAAACCCCTGGTCACTGGGGTCAAACCCGCCGGTGACTCGACGCCGGCGAGGCCAGACGCGGCGGAGGGCCTCAGATTTGGTCCTCCGGTGACCAAATGGGCTGCGGAGACCATGAGCGAGGAGCCAGGTCTCGTCCGCGTCTTTTGGGGCAAGTGGGAGTGGCGGGGACAGCCGGAGCTCGCTGGAGCAAAGCTCAAGGCGGCGGCCGGCGCGCGGGTTCGAGCGGAAATGAGCCACGGGGCACGGCACAGGCTACGGAGTGCCTCGACAGCCTCCTGGCATTGCACTGAGCATGGTGGTGTGCTCAGGCGCTAGCTATGGTGGCCCTGGCCACGGCGGCGACATGGCCGGTGGCGAGGCGCTCGCAGTTGCGACGGGAAGCAGGGCTACGGCACGGAATCGAGCACGGGGAACGAGGGGAGACGGAGGAGAGCTCACAGTGGTCTTGATGGAGTCAAGCGCGAGCTCGGGGGAGGCTTGGACGAGGAGAATCGACGACGAGGACGTCCAGGTACCGAGGTCGAAGAAAACGTTGGGGACGGCGTTGTGGTTCTTCTCAGGTTGCTTGGCTCGACGTGGATGAAGAAGACGACGATGCGGAGCTCGGGGACTCATCGGCAGGGAGTGGAGTGGCTGGTGGCCATGGCTACGGCGAGCGGCAGCGACGAAGCCGTTCGGGGGGGGGGGGTGAGAGAGAGAGGTCCAGGGGAGGGGATGAGCATGGGGGAGAGTGGGAGAGGTCGAGGGGAGTGCGTGGCGTCGCCTAGACGCGTCTGGGATGAAGCAGGCAGGGAGGAGGTGGCTCGCGCGCGGCGACCACGCGCCCTTCGTCCTCCTGGCAAGAGGAGGAAGATGACAGGGGAGGTGGGGATGGGCCGGGCTGGCTTCAGCAGCAGGCCGCACAGGTAGGCACCAGATAGTTTCTTTCTTTCTCTTTGGTTTTCTATTTATTAATGTTTTTATTTTCTGCAATTTGTTTTGACTTGGTAATAATACTAAATCATTTTATTTTCTTCTGACAATTTTTGCAGGGACCTAAGGGGTTATTCCAAAGCCCCTCGGCAAAAATCAAAATTTTTGGACATATATAAGATATATCACATATATATATATATCCAAGGCAAATAATTATTGCATTAATTCAAAATGCCCAAAATAAATACTTATGAGCTCCTGAAAATGTTGGTTTCATTTTTATCTCTGTCCAGTATTTTCAGAGAGCAACATGAGCATTTTCTTGGACCCTTTTGGACCAATTTTTTTATTTGGGTCATTTCCAGAATGATTCTGAGGGTTTCACAAATCCCCATTTCAAATTTAAATGAAATTTAAACATGATGCAAACATGAAGGCTAGCCTAGGTCATACCAGAACTAGGGATGTGACAACTCACCCCCACTCGAAAGAATCTCGTCCCGAGATTCAGGGGTCGGCGGAAAGAAAGTGGGGTAATCAAGTCGAAGACGATCTTCACGCTCCCAGGTAGCTTCTCTCTCGGAATGATGAGACCACTAAACCTTGAGAAACTTGATGTTATGACGTCTAGTGACACGCTCTGCTTGATCAAGAATGTGAACAGGGTACTCTCGATATGTGAGGTTATCTTGGAGATCAAGCGTTTCGTGGTCCACTCCGCAGATGGGATCCAAGAAGCAACGCCTGAGTTGAGAGACGTGGAAGACATCATGAACTCAAGAAAGATGTGGGGGTAGTTCCAACTGGTAGGCAACCTCTCCTCGTTTAGCGAGAATGCGAAAAGGACCAATGTAACGAGGAGCCAACTAGCCCTTGATACCGAAACAATGGGTACCCTTCAAAGGGGTAACCCAAAGGTAAGCTTTGTCACCAACTTCATAAGCCACTTTCTTATGACTACGGTCATACTGGCTTTTTTGACGAGATTGGGCTGTTTTCAAATTCTCACGAATGATGCAAACTTGCTCTTCTGCCTCCTGGATCATATCCAGTCCAAAGAATTGTCTTTCACCGGTTTTGACCAGTTCAAAGGTGTTCGACATCTTTGTCCATACAGAACCTCAAAAGGAGCTTTCTTGAGGCTGGATTGGTAGCTATTGTTATAAGCAAACTCGGCGTAATGAAGACACTTCTCCCAATCCATACCGAATGAGATAACGCAAGCTCTGAGCATGTCTTTGAGAATTTAGTTGACCCTTTCCACCTGACCACTTGATTGAGGGTGGAAAGCGGTACTGAAGGAAAGATGGGTGCCCATGGCAGTTTGGAAACTCTCCCAGAAATGAGAAGTGAAAAGACTACCACGGTCTGAATTGATCTCTAGTGGAACACCATGAAGTGACACTATTTGATAAATATATAAGTCAGCGAGCTGACTGGCAGTGATACTCTCTCGAACAGGTAGGAAGTGAGCCACTTTGGAAAGACGACCAACGACTATGAAGATAGCGTTATTCCCAAAGAAAACAACACCTCGATCATCTATAGAGAAAGTACCAGCAATGCCCTTGGCAATGTTTCTCTTAATCCGGGTAATCCCCGTATTATGCTTCTAGGCTTCTATGATATGATCCACAAAAGTAGGTTTCGCCACCAAGGTAGAAAGGAATCCATGAGGAGCAATGTGAAGGTTAAGCTTACAGAATTCCTCATGGAGAAATGGTTGGCCCTGCTGCAACATAAATTGTTGCAATAGGACTTACAACTTAGCGCATCAGCCATGACATTCCCCTTGCCTGGGGTGTAGGTAATTCCTAAGTCGTAATCTGAGATCAACTCCAACCAACGTCTTTGCCTAAGGTTCAACTCTGGTTGGGTGAAAATATACTTGAGACTCTGGTGGTCGGTGTAAATCTCGCAACGTTTACAAAGAAGGTAATGTCGCCATGTCTTAAGTGCATACACTACGGCTGCAAGCTCTAGATCATGTGTAGGATAACTATCCTCATGTGGATGCAACTGTCGAGATGCATAGGCAATCACATGGCGATCTTGCATAAGAATGCAACCTAGTCCCTGTCGTGAGGCGTCGTAGTAGATAACAAAGTCTTTAGTGAAATCCAGTGGCACAAGTATGGGAGCGGAAGTCAGGCGTCTTTTCAGTTCCTGAAAACTGTGCTCACACTATGGGGACCACTCAAACTTTTTATCTTTCTTGAGAAGTTCCATGAGAGTTTTGGCCACTTTGGAGAAGTTCTCAAGGAAGCGGCGACAATAACTGGCTAGGCCAAGGAAGCTCCTAACTTGCTTAACCGTTTCAGGAGGAGTCCAATCAAGAACGGCCTGAACTCTCTCGGGATTGACGGCAATGCCCTTGCCAGAGATCACGAGGCCGAGATAGGTCACTTCTAGCAACCAAAATTCGTACTTGGAGAACTTGGCATAAAGGCGGTGCTCTCTGAGTTTCTCTAACACAAGTCTAAGATGTTCGGCATGCTCTTCCTCGTTCTTCGAGTAAATAAGAATATCATCGAGGTAAACCACGACAAACTTATCTAAGTACTCCATGAAGATCGAGTTCATCAAGCGAGAGAATGTAGCTGGAGCATTGGTTAGACCAAAGGACATGACGGTGTACTCATACTGGCCATAACGAGTGACAAAAGCCGTCTTAGGAATGTCCTCGTTTCTAATCTTGATTTGATGGTAGCCTAACCTCAAATCCATCTTGGAAAAGACTAAGGATCCAGCGAGCTGATCATACAGATCGTTGATCCTGGGGACCGGATACTTGTTCTTTATCGTGACCAAATTAATGGGACGATAATCTAGAACCATTCGGTCCATACCATCCTTCTTCTTGGCGAAGAGGACGGGGCAAGCCGAGGGAGAAGAATTAGGACGGATGAAACCCTTTTGCAAGGATTCATTGAGTTGTTTCTTAAGCTCAGCTAGCTCTAAGGGTGCCATCTTGTAAGGTCTCCTAGAGATTGGGGCGGTTCCTGGGATAAGATCTATGACAAACTCTACATTTCTGTCAGGTGGAATACCTGGCAGTTCCTCTGGAAAGACATCCGGAAAGTCATGGACTACCAGGATATCTTCAAGGTCTGGAACAGGGCTGGCATTAAGAGAATAGAATTGACGCTTTGCAATTCTAGTGGAGACAGTGACTATCTTGCCAGATGGGTGTGTAAGCTGAACAGACCTGGTGAAACAGTCAATCTTGGCATGATGAGCTGTCATCTAGTCCATACCCAAGATGATGTTAATATCTGAAGACTTGAGGGCTACAAGTGACGCAAGAAATACAAGTCTGTCAACAAGGACTTCATTACCATGGCTTATTCTGGTAGTTTGCCATCTAGACCCTGGAGTTTGGATTTCAAGTGGAGTTGGCATATCACAAAATGACATGTCGTGCAAACGAGCACAGCCTTCAGAGATGAAGGAGTGAGATGCTCCGGTATCGAACATAACCGAAGCTGGATGACAGTTGACAAGGAGTGTACCAAGAACGACATCCGGATCATCATGAGCGTCTTTAGCTGAGACGTAATGCACACATCCACATTCAGCGAGAGCTGACTTGACACTGATCATCTTGCGTGATGGCTTACCACGGCCAACAGACTTCTCAGATGGGGGTGGAGCATAGTTGGTTTGAGAGCAGTCGCGTGCATAGTGTCCTGGCTCTCCGCATGTGAAACAAGTCCTTGAAGTAGGACGTGGACCCGCATTGACAAGCAGTCTACCAGTAAGCCTGGGTGGAGCATGTAACTGAACTGGGTGAGGCACCACATAAGAGGGCCTCGGTGAATAACCGGGTGGAAGAGCGGAGTTCGGAACCCAAATCACGGGTGTGCTTTCGAGACTCCTCGTAAGTGAGCTGAGCTGTCTCTCCGTTAATGCCCTTGTTCACAAGAGCCTGGAATGTATTGCAATGATGCAAGTCGAGATCACGACGCAACTTGGGGTTGAGACCCTTCCGGAACCTAGCCTGCTTCTTGGCGTCCGTGGACACCTCTTCTGTGGCATAGCGGGCAAGGTTCTCAAACTCTCTACTATAAGCATCAACAGCCATCTTACCCTGGGTGAAACTACAGAACTCTTCTCTCTTGCGGTCAATGAGATCCACAGGGATGTGATGCTCGCGAAAAGCCTCAGTGAAATCTCTCCAGGTGGGTATCTGGCTTGCTGGAAGCATAGCCTCATAGTTCTGCTACCAAAGACTAGCAGGACCTTCCAGGTGATATGCAGCATAGGTGACCTTGTCACCTTTAGCTAGTTCGCAGAACGCAGCTTGTGTGTGATACTACGGAGCCAGTCATCTGCATCGAGTGGTTCAATGGAATGACGGAAGGTAGGTGGTTTCAAACCAATGAAATCATAGATGGTCGCTGACTCTTTGTGCTGATGGGAGGTGTTCTCCTCAATACGTGCTAACAAGCGGTTAGACTCACGCTTGTTCCTCTCCATCTCCATCATCAACTCTGCCAATGAAGACTGGTCAGGAGGATCCTCATCCCTACCATCTCCGTGGTTCCGACTGTGAGCAACAGAACTTCGGTTAACTGACGACATCCTGAAGAACCAACCAAGGAAACAAGGATGGATTCATCATCATCATAAGGATGTATAATATAGTACAAGGAAAATAATATCTCTTGAACTCCTAGGACAATTCCGGCAGCATAACGGCAGTAAAATGCTCAAAATGAGACATCCTGCAAACGATGGGGTAGTACCATACTCAACATCATCACTCAAGGTTCTGAGATATTACTAAACAGACTACACCGGAAGTACATGAAAACTAGAATATGACTCTGATCAACCAATCCTAAGAGACTACGGAGTAGTAACACGTGATCCTGATAGACGGAAGAGAAAGCCTAGTTCCTTAACCCCGTAGGAAAGATAGGATGACTCAGATCAGAAGGCATGAGGTATAAGGAGTAAAAAGAGCCTTACGTTCCCTTCCACAATCAATTCCCCTATATAGCTAAAGAATTTCTAGACCCAAGTTCGACCAGGTTGGCTTGGTAATCCTACAGGCAGTCAGGCTCTGATACCAAAGCTGTCGGGACCCCGATTCCAGGTAACATTGATTTAGCCGGTAAGACCTCATATCACTTTGCGGCCTCACACACGGTATTCCCACGGGTGTCGCCTTACCCTGGCCCGGGACCGTTTGCGCCTTTTGGCTCACGTATATGATTGTGTCGCTAGCATCCATATGACAGAGAACCCGGGCCGACATGGCTAGTCGTGAAACCAAAGCGGCACTAACCTATGGGGACAGGCATACATGATTCACATCGAGCATGTCGGTCGGCAGCGTGTGAATCCGGGCTGTAGTATTGGGCTAACAGGACTCCGGGCAACCCGGGCTGTAGCAGGCTAGGCAGGACTCCTGATGTCACCGCGTGACATTTCCCCGAGGGGACAGACATAGGAACAAAGCGAAACACATGCCGACCAGTCAAGTGTCCTGAGAAGTAGTACTGGGCTATCAGGACTCCGGTGAACCGGGCTGTAGCGGACTACTATGGCTCAAGGAAGCACTAGACTACATTTCCCCATAAGAGAGGCTGCCAAGGATAAACAGCTAGATTGTCGGACCCCACAGATAGCAATACACGTACGCATAACATGCAAGTATGTGCTGTACGACATGGCATCACAACATAACGCAAACTCATATAGATAAAGGCCCAGAAGAGCCACATAGCATTAATACAAGCAGAGGTCTCATGACCCATCATTCAGAGCATACAAGCAACGGAAGCATTACATGTCTGAATACAGACAACTACAAAAGAAAAAGCCTGAGAAGCCTGACTATCTACAAGTCCATCCCAAGGGTACAAGATCGTAGCTGAGGTAACAAGCTACTCGTCGAATTCCAAGCGGTACTACTAGTGAGACAGATGTCTCACCTGCAAAACATAAATAAAGCAAACGTGAGTACAAAGGTACTCAGCAAGACTTACATCAGATCCTATCATACATGCATTTGTATCAAGAAGGTAATGTGGGGTTTAGTTGCAGCAAGCCAGCTTTGACTCAGTGGCTATCCTGTTCTACGACAATGATAACTTCTTTGAGGTGAGGCAGCGCATACAAGTCCACTAATCACCACATCAATACACTACTATGGATTCATCCCCATCTCCCAACGAGAAGGCCATCCATAGCACTCACACTTGTCTTGAACATTTTAGAGTATCCACTTTAAGTTGTCTATGTACCACGAAAGCATCCAAGAAGTCCATAACCGAGGACACAGCTATTCGAATAGATCATGATAACCCTGCAGGGGTGTACTTCTTCACACACGCTCTCACCACTTATCACCATGTACACATCATGTATCTCGGCAACCTTCAAGCGGAAGCCTGGCGAGGGTGTCGGACACGACCTGACTAACCACACAAGACTCTAGTCCCGGTTTTTCGCCTATTCGGGTTCCATCCGCAAGGAGATCCGGCCGGGGTTTCGCTCACGGTCCCAAACGATGTGTACAGGGTTCCCGAGCCCACCATCTGGGTGCCACTCGGTACACCGGGCCACGGTGCCTAGTCTGTCCCAAGTCCACCCTGTCGGGTGCCACTCGGTAGAAAAATAGCACTTCCTATAAACACCAGAAACTAGTTGCAACTCCTGGACAGAGATCATGTTGGTTCTTAGGGACCCCATGTGGGTTAGTAGCTAGTCATTGGACAACATACACAGAACTCAGTTCTTAGGGATAGTTCCAGTAAGACAACCAACCATGTACTCCTACATGGCCTCCACCGCTACCTTTACCAAATCGTGTTCACACGCTTAACTCTCAGCACCAGAACATATCGTAACACTCCAATTCATTCCCGATGAATCAGACCTGACATAACTCTAAGCAATAGAAGGCATGGCATAGTAGGATCACAACATGGCTCAATCAACTCCTACACATGCTAGTGGGTTTTAACTATTTACTGTGGCAATGACAGGTCATGCAGAGGAATGGGTTCAACTACCGCAGCATAAAGTAGCAGTTGAATTATTGTCCTAATGCAATAAATGAGAGCAGGAGCGAGAGAGTAGGATTGTATCAGAATGAACAAGGGGGTTTACTTGCCTGGTAGATCAACAGGGGGCACTGCTCCTCTGACAGGTACTCTGGATCGGTCTCCAGAGCAGGACCTATCGAGAAGGAACGGTGTTGATAATCAAACAGAAGCATATGCAACAATATGATGCATGAACATGGCATGATTATGTGATGTTGTTTGAGTTAATGCATCTAGCAATTCATTTGCGTGAAGTCCATTTGAACCAAAGTTTCAAATGCAACTCCAAAATAAGCCTTTATAAATGCCATTCATGTGTTTCCTCATATACAACTTGTATAAGTTGGTTTTTCATGCATGAAAATGGTACAGATGGATAGGTTGAATTTTTTTGATCATTTTTTATATATAAATTATTTCAATCTGAGCCACGGTTGAATTTCTATGAATTTTAGGAGTTTATAACATTTTCTGGATTTTCCTGATTTATTTTAAATCCAGAAAACCATTACTGCGTTAGCATGACAACAGCATTGCGTCAGCAAGTCAAAGGCAGCTGACCAGGTCAAACCTGACGTGTGGGGTCCACACGTTAGTGTCACAAGTTAAACAGGCGGTTATTTCTGATTTAACTAAAAGATTAAGGCACCAGGGCCCACTATCAGTGTCAGCAGGCTAATTAGGTTTAATTAACACTTAACTAAAATTTGGAGGGGCCTGGCCCACTTGTTAGCGATCCAGGGGAGGTCAAACCCCTGGATCAGCGGGGTGAAACCCGCCGGCGACTTGATGCTGGCGAGGCCAGACGCGGCGGAGGGCCTCGGATTTGGTCCTCCGTTGACCAAATGGGCCGCGGAGACCACGGGCGAGGAGCCAGGGCTCGTCCGCGTCTTCTGGGGCAAATGGGAGAGGCGGGGACGGCCGGAGCTCTCCGGAGCGAAGCTAAAGGCGGCGGCCGGCGCACGGGTTTGGGCGGAAATGAGCCACGGGGCACGGCAGGGGCTACGGAGTGCCTCGACGGCCTCCTGGCGTTGCACTGAGCATGGTGGTGTGCTCGGGCGCTAGCTACGGTGGCCCTGGCCACGGCTGCGACATGGCCGACGGCGAGGTGCTCGCGGTTGCGACGGGTAGCAGGGCTACGGCACGGAATCGAGCACGGGGAAGGAGGGGAGACGGAGGAGAGCTCAGAGCGGTCTCGATGGCGTCAAGCGCGAGCTCGGGGGAGGCCTGGACAAGGTGAGTCGATAGCGAGGACCTCTGGGTACCGAGGTCGAAGAAAACGTTGGGGACGGCGTTGTGGTTCTTCTCAGGTTGCTTGGCTCGACGTGGATGAAGAAGACGACGATGCGGAGCTCGGGGACTCATCGGCTGGGAGTGGAGTGGCCGGTGGCCATGGCTACGGCGAGCGGTGGCGACGAAGCCTTTCGAGGGGGGGTGAGAGAGAGAGGTCCAGGGGAGGGGATGAGCATGGGGGGGAGTGGGAGAGGGTCAAGGGGAGTACGTGGCGTCGCCTAGACGCATCTGGGATGAAGCAGGCAGGGACGAGGTGGCTCGCGCGCGGCGACCACGTGCCCTTCGTCCTCCTGGCAAGAGGAGGAAGACGACAGGGGAGGTGGGGATGGGCCGGGCTGGCTTCAGCAGCAGGCCGCATAGGTAGGCACCAGGTAGTTTCTCTCTCTCTGGTTTTCTATTTATTAATGTTTTCTATTTTCTGCAATTTGTTTTGACTTAGTAATAATACTAAATCATTTTATTCTCTTCTGACAATTTTTGCAGGGACCTAAGGGGTTATTCCAAAGCCCCTTAGCAAAAATCAGAATTTTTGGACATATATAAGATATATCACATATATATATATATATCCAAGGCAAATAATTATTGCATTAATTCCAAATTCCCAAAATAAATACTTATGAGCTCCTGAAAATGTTGGTTTGATTTTTATCTCTGTCCAATATTTTCAGAGAGCAACATGAGCATTTTCTTGGACCCTTTTGGAGCAATTTTTTTATTTGGGTCATTTCCAGAATGATTCTGAGGGTTTCACAAATCCCCATTTCAAATTTAAATGAAATTTAAACATGATGCAAACATGAAGGCTAGCCTAGGTCATACCAGAACTAGGGATGTGACAGAGAGGGTGAAACAAGCTACGGTTATCGAACAATGGAGGTGGAAGGACATGATTATGATGGCTCCGGTGACCGAATGCTGGTGCAAGAAGGAGACCGTGATGACGGCTCCGGTGACCAAACAGAGTCTGGCCAGGTATATATATTAATTAGGCCTGTGCTAACTAGCTAATTGATTCATTCATTGTTTTGGTATGTACACATATTAACACTTGTCTTTCTTCTTTTTTCTAGCCCTCCCTATTGAGCACAACTTCGGTAAAGAACCGAGCCCCGAAGAAAAAGTTGCACCCGGATGAAAGGTTCACGATCACAGCAATCGCGCGCCATGGCCAACCGATTGAATCCATCTGGACCGAGCACGCATTTGCTGCTCAGTGCGGGGTTCTTGTTAGGGACAAGATCCCGATCAGCATCCACCAATGGTGTATGCCTAAGAAGGAAGACCCTGAGGTTTCTTATGTCAACGATATGCAGAAAGATGATCTTTGGACCACGTTGAAGGCACATTTCACCCTACCACCAGAGGAGGATCCGGAGAAGCCAGTTAAAGAGACATTTATCAAGTCTCATGCTCTTAAGGAGATGGCAGAACTATTCAGGAGGTGGAAGAATGAGTTGAAAATAACGTTTGTCGACAAAGAAGAGACACCAGAATTCACCGGCCGGTATGAGAAGATCAGAGATCACTGGGACGCATTTGTGGCCCACAAGACATCGGACAAGAGCAAGAAGATGTCAGAGACAAACAAGATAAATGCTGTGAAGAAGGAGCATCACCATCGCGCAGGGTCAGGTGGCTACCTGAAAGCCCGACCATTGTGGGCCAAGGCTGAGAATGACCTGCTTGATAAAGGGGTTGAGCCAGAGACATTTCTCTGGCCAGCCCGCTGCCAGACTTGCTTCTTCGGGGTTGGCGGACGCTTGGACCCTATAACAAGGAAATGCATTTGGACTATATCACCGCAGCGCAGCAAGGGACCTTCATTCCAGACAAAGAGAACGACAAGCTCATAATGGCCCTCGGGAATCCTGAGCAACCTGGACGGACACGAGGCATGCCAGGCTCCGTTTCGTGGAAGGCTGGGTTTCCGGACACAGGCGGTTACAAATGCCAGGAGAGGAGGAAGAAAGTGGAGCAAACCAAACTGCAGAAGCTGCACGCAAGGGTGCAAGCGCTAGAGGAACGAGATGCAGTTCACAGCAAGCGACCTGCCGAGGCTACACCCAAAGCTACCCCGCCATCTCAGCGGAGAAGCAGCGTGGCTTGCATCGAGCTGCTTCAGTTGGAGCCTATCTTCATGGCTCCTGCTAGCTACCCCGTGGATGCTATCATGGAGTCTCAACATCGCCACCTTATGACGCAATGGCAGAACTTCAAAGTCAAGGCGGCTGTCGGCTCTGTTCGACCTCCTGAACCTGGCGCAACTTTTCATGGCCGTCCAATTCTAGAAGGATATGCTAGGGTGACGGTGGACGAAATAACGGAGGGATTTCAGGACCTCGAGCTTGACCACCCTACTGATGAAGGGGAGACTCGGTTGGGTTCTGCTCTGAAGACTCCATTCCTATGGCGGAAGGAACTCATCAACCTTCCGAACTGGATGCCTCCGCCTCCTCCTCATCCTCCGGTGAGTCAAGGCACTCCGCCTCCTCCTCCGGCGAGTGATCAAGGCACTCTGCCTCGTTCTCTGGTGCGTGGCGGCACTCAGCCTCCTTCTCTGCCTACGCCGACGCGCTCGAGCAGCCATCATCCTCCTTCTCCGCCTCGTCGGCAAGGGCGGAAGAGACCCGCTGCCGCTCCGGCTGCTACAGTGCGTCGTACTCATTTTCCTTCACCTCATAAGCAAGCAAAGAAGACAGCAGCAGCCGCTCCGTCTGCTCCAGCATCTAGCAGTACAGCCAGAGGCGGGAGGCAATTCAGATTTGGTCCATCTGTAAAGCCTCTAGAGAAGTGACCGTGCAAGAGGTCCATGGAGGAAAACAAGAGGATCATGGAAGCCGAAGTGAGGGACTTCTTTGAAGTGGAGAAAGCAAAGAAACATCCACCTCCGGATGAGAAGATAGATCCGGTGAAAGAAAAGCGCACACTTGATGTCTTGAAGAAACCACCACCATCTCCGCTGAAAACCAACTATGACCGCATTATTGGAAAGTCATTTATCGAAGTGGAGCGGTCGGGGAGTACCATCAATGATTGAAGGTTAGAAGAACAACTAGCTGGGAAAGAAATTGCCCAGCTCGCCGAACAAGTGAACCAATCGTGCCCCCCGCTCAGGGTGTCTAGCGATATTGTCGCTAATGATCCGAGGATGGTGCCCGGTTATACCAATCTTGAAGATTACCTGCCCGACGATGCACATTATGATATAATGGAGGTGGACGAACACAAATACCAGTACGGGAAGCCTCTCGCGAGAGATGGAACTACTCTGACAACGATGATGTGAAGATTCCATGATTGGTACATGAAAACATGCAGCGATTCTGGGGGGAAGGATACTTTCATGCTGAGAGTTAAAGAGGAGCACGACCTCGTTGGAATTGAACTGTTGTCTGTTCCATTTGAGGAGTTCTTCTAGTGGTTCAATCAAAAGGCCCTCAATAAATTAACGGTCACTTGCTAATGTCTGTAAGTACTACTTCTGTCATTAAGTCTCTCTCTATACATATAGCTCAGTTCTTTCATTGCATGTATATATAATTATCCTCACTATATTATGCAGATTGAAGATCGTCGAATGCAAAAAAGCAGGAATCTATGATATTGGGTTCATTAACACAAATCTCATAGATGAATATATGGTTAAATTTGATGCCAAAGGAACCGAGGCCAACTTGCTCAAATTGTTGCTTCAAAATCAAAACAAAGATAAAATACTCTTTCCTTACAACTTCAAGTGAGTGTTACTATCTTGTGCATATTCGGTTTCCCTTATTACTCGAGGTTATAGTCATGTAATTGATGAGTTATGCATGCGTGCACAGCTTCCACTATATTCTCCTGGAGATTAAGCTTGAGTAGGGACTAGTAACCGTCTTACACTCGAGATGAAAATCTCCCGAGACCTATGCGGACATGACTAAAATGCTCGAGAAGTAAGTTCAATCGATCATTATCGCACCATATCGGCAACTTTTTGTTCATTTCCTGATATCAAGTAATTGTTTTCTTTGTCTCGCGGGGTTCGGAAAGTATTCACCGCACAAGCTCCGGGTCTGCCGGGGGAGCTACGATGGACATGCCCGAAAGTAAGTAGTACTAGCTAGCTAGTTCTGCGCATCTCGATCCTGTTGATTCTAGCTACTTTCATCAATGCCATTTATAATGCTTCATTATCAGTTTAATTGACTTCTATTTCTTGTAAAGTGCTTGTGGAAGGAACAAGGGAATGATTACTGTGGATACTACGTTTGTGTGTTCATCTACAACGCAACTTGCAAAAAAACCCGGGGCTACTCTAAAAGACAATTTGATGTGCGTACACTACTAGGGAAAACCATATAAACAGAACATTAGTAGTAGCGCGGGCTAAAAACGCACGTTGGTGCTAATTAGCAGCAGCGCCGTGTTTTAAACTGCGCTACAGATACAGTTATAGCAGTAGCGCGCCCAAGTACAAAAGCGCTACTACTAAAATTTCCACGGCTTAGCCGATAGGCTACACATAGTAGTAGCAATCTACGTAGAACCGCGCTACCGCTACTTGTTTTGTAGCAACGCGTTTACGAACAAAGGCGCTACTGCTAACGAAAATAAAATTAAATGGAAAGCAAATAAAAAAGAGAAGGAATAGCACTAGCGCTTGTTAAGAAACGAGCTATAGCTACCATAGCAGAAGCGCACTTCCTGGAACACGCTACTGCTACTTTTAACTTAACCGCGCGGTTCGTTCTTCCCCCACGGCCACTTCCACCAAATCCCTACTCCTCCGCTGTCGCCGCCCTGCATCGCCGTCGGCCACCGCTCGCGACACATCGCTCTCCGCACACCCTCGACGCCGCCCCCGCCCCCGACCGCGACCTCGACGCTGCCCCCAACCCCGACCTCGATGCCCCCCTACATCGCCGAACTCCGTCGTGCGCCCGTCGCCCCGACCCCGACCCCGTCCCCGACCTTGGCACCGCATGCCCCTCTCCCTAACTCTGCCGGCGCCAGAGGTGAGCACGCCCTCCTCCTCCTCCCTTACCTCTGCCTAGCTAGGGTTCTTAGGGTTAAATTTCAAAGTCCATCTAATTAGTTAGGGTTCATCAAATTAGATGCTAATTATGGCAGTACTTGTTAAATAGAATTAGTTTTAGAGTTCATCGAATTAGTTAGGGTTAAATTTTAGAGTTCATCAAATTAGTTAGGGTTAAATTTTACAGTTCATCAAATTAGTTAGGGTTCATTAAATTTTAGAGTTCATCAAATTAGTTAGGGTTAAATTTTAGAGTTCATCAAATTAATTAGGGTTCATTAAATTTTAGAGTTCATTGGTTAGGGTTAAATTTTAGAGTTCATCTAACTAGTTTTTTTACTGTTTTTAGTAAGTGTTTAATAGAATTAGTAAGAAAATTAATATAACTAGTTGAACTAGTTTATTTTTAGTAAAAACTAGTTTATTTTTATTCATAGTAAGTGCTTAATTTAACTAGTTGAGTTAATACAACTATTTTATTTTTAGTACGAAAATTAATAGAACTAGTTTACTTTTTTAGTTAAAGCAATTATTCCCGCATCGACGTCGACGATGCCTATCCCGCATCCTCGTCGTCGAGTCGGCAGAGGACACCTGCGTCACCAGATGGATCATGTCCGGGACTGGGCTCCACCGGGGTGGTACTAGGAGGCGCTACCTACCGGGGGGCGTAGGTTGGTGAGGAGTCAGCCCGTCGTTGACCCGAACATTCTCTGGTGGCGGTCGCGTGGGCCAGTGACGGTCCAGAGGCTCGAGGACCCCGCGGAGGTGGTGCGTCACCGTGTCAGTGAGGAGGACGCGCACCTCCGTCGCTACTTGTTTGCATTGGAGCACAGGTTCTCCAATACCTGGCAGGTTCTCCAGGGATCTCACTGGAGCTATGATCCTGTGATGGTTCCTTCTCTGTGGGTGTCCACCGCACACGCCGATACCCGTCGTGCGCTAGGGTTTTAGTTGTATTAGTGATGTTATATGTATGATACTATTCGGGATGTATTAGTGATAATATTCGATGATGTATGGACGCATGAGATGATTTACTTTTTCTTATTGAATGCATGCTAATTTGAATACTTACTTATTTTACGATTTGGTTTTGCTTATTGAATGCTCATGTCAATATGAGTCCTATAAGATATTTTGAAGTGTATATCTTGTGTTGCTCAAATAGGATATGTGCTTGCCCAAGTGGCCGGTCATGTTTGCAGGTTACACCTCTGAGTGGCCTATGTTTTGCTGGAGTGTTGATTCATTTCCATTCCGGAAAATTTCAGGCGCTCGATATGTCCTATTTTACCAAAGGTCATGCCGTATTTTTCCGTGAATTTTGGCATGACTTGTGCCAGAATATGTTGGAAATATCGAGTGTCCCGGATTTGTGTGTTGAGTATCCTGGTAGTTGTCTTCGATCGATTTTCAATTAATGTTTCAACTATGAACATAGGAAATGTCTGACGACGAAAAGGATTTTGGTATTTGCAAGTACTGCGAAGACGAGTGCGGCCTGTGCGACGGAACCTTCCTAGATGATGATAGGCGCTTCAGCATCAAGCTGGACGAGAACTTTGAAGTGGATACAGTAAGTCACAACGGCAAGTCTTTTTTCGTAATTAAGCATGACATCTCCTTCATTTGCTTCAACTTATAATTTAATTTTTTGACTATTCTACTAGCGTATCCCCTGCCATGCAAGAGTTTTTGTCTTGGATAAGATAGGTTTTAGTCGTACTATGGAGGTAAAGAAAGTTTACTTGAAGACCGAGCATGGTTATATTTTCCATGCAAAATTATACAACGAAGGCGACTAGACCTATTTTGGATGCAAAACTTGGCGAGCACTATGCAAGACTTATGCATTTGAGCCTGATATGGTTATCACCTTTGATATTCGTCCGGAAGATGATATTGCAGGTAATACCAACATCTGGGTCGATGTGCAGACGCCTCCAGTTATACCATTATGTGAGTTTCTTAACCATATTTGTGTCTTTGATATTGTTTATTCAAAAATAGTTGACAACTAATTTCTATTGTCAGCTTATTTCCGTTCAAGCAAACATGACCAGCACTTGGTAGACAGGACATACTACTGTCCCGAGGCTGAACTAAACTGCGAGGAGCTAAGTCATTATGTTTCATGGCTTCAGGATCTTGATACTGTCAAGACTAATTTTCTTCCTGCACTTAGAAATGTTAGTACTGAAAACATGCGACCAATAGTGTTTGTACTGAACTACGGTCACATCTATTTAGGAAAGATGGTAAGATTTTTACTATTTGTCCTCAGTTCATCTTTTGCATACATTATTTTTTAAGCTAAACTTCATTGCTAAGTATGTTACTATACGATGTTTTCAACAGGGACTCCCGATGAATGTTGTGCCTGATTGGATCGAGACTAAAGGTACCATGAATATTGTTAGCTTACAGCCAAGATATCCTACAATGCACTTTAGTGCATTCAGGATTTCTAATAGCAAGGAAAGACTGGAGCAAAATTGTGAATGATCGCAGAGAAGTACTAGGTTGCAGCAATCAAAAGCACAACCCACGATTAGGAGACGGGTTCATCTTCATGCTCCAACTTGATGAAGGAGGAGTGCTATACATGTTTTATGTTATTTTACCTGAGAGAGAGCAGAAGGAGTGATTAGCTAGCTAGAAATGAGTTTGAAGATGATGATGTGCTACACTATGACTATGATGATTAAATAGCTAGTGTTCGTGGTAATGACTATGATGATTATTATTGCTAGTGTTGGTGGTGATTAGATAGCTATCGCACTACTAGGAAAAGGCCTACTAATGGCGCACCAGTTTTGCCTACTAATGGCGCACTACTGGTGCGCCATTAGTATCACACCACTAGTATTTCTTACTAATGGCGCACCATTGGTCCGCCATTAGTATCTGGTATACTAATGGCGCACCACGCAGTTCGCCAGTAGTATAGAACACCATGCGCCATTAGTATGCCTCCCAAGGGGCCATGTTTAACCATGTGCTTTGGCATACTAATGGCGCACTGTTGTGTGATGCGCCATTAGTATACTTTGGCGTACTAATGGCGCATTGTGGTGTGATGCGGCATTAGTATACTTTGGCATACTAATGGCGCACTGTTGTGTGATGCGCCATTAATATACTTTGGCATACTAATGGCGCACTCTGTAGTGATGCGCCATTTGTATGAATATTAGGTTTTATTCTTTTTTGCTTTTCTGATTTTTGCATAGGTTACAAAATATATTATTTGACAGAATATAGGCAGCAGCACACAGCAACAGTAGATTCATCGAATACGATAGAAGATTAGTCTCCGAATACAATTCCTCATATTAGTCTCCGAATTCAAAAGACCGAACAAAGATAAAACATTACAAGTCTCGAGACCGCAAGTATCGAGTTTGTCTTCACATTACAAGTCAATATCGATCATCTAAACTACCATCACATAGAAGAGAGCTACGGTCATCACGATGAGCATCATCGCGATGAAACTGGTCTTCATCTGGTTCCTCCAACGCTCCCTCCTCTCTCCCGCTAGATAGCGGGCGTATCTAGATTCCGCCTCCGCCCTAGTGGTGTAGCCTTTGTAACTGTTACCGCTGAAATGGTGAACCTGTCTCCGACACTCCTCCCAGTCGTCGTAGACTCCGGGAACCTTACCCTTGTACATGACATACGATGGCATCTCTATGCACAAGCCAAACAACAGACAATACATACATAAGCAATATATAAGTATGCAACAAAAGGATCGAAAGAGAAAAGCAAGACATGTCATTAATAGCACGATTCATCGTCCTAATAATAAATAGCATCGATTAAATCTAAGTTGAACGACTGTCCAAACCAAAGAGACATACAAGTTCATTAAAGTTTAATTACAACATTAGCCAATTAATGTTTCAGAACTACACATAGCATCACTACTGTCGACTCGACTCATGGGACCGGAGCGTGGATGAAGCCGCCGTCTGTCGTGATGGTCATGAAATCGCGGGCGTTGTCAGCCTGCATTTGTAGCGTTCCGTCTATCTCCCTGTTGGACGGTTGATATCTGAGGTAGAACTGCCCTGAGGTATGAAGGACATCTTGATGGATGATGTCCGCAAACTCTGACTGGATGCGAAAGAATTCTTGTCTGATGTCCACGTCCTGGATTGCCAACAAGCTCGCGGCCCAATCTTTGAGATTATCTGGTAGCAGAAGGTGATGATGGTCCCTTACGATCGCCCGCATGTGATGGAGGGCGTAGTAGGCATCCTTCTGACCGCCAGGCGGCTGCTTGACGCAGCAGAACTTAGTATTGTGGGCAAACACGTGCTTGCCGTACCTACGAACTGGCCTGGTGAAGGTGCCTCCAGATTTGGCGTAGCCGGAGAGAACATCATCAAGAACTTTCTTGATATTTGTGTAGTCCATCTTGGAGTCACGGTTCGGGTCAAAATACGTGGCCATGGAATATTTCGGGCTTAAGAGGATGAGTGTGCAATGTGTGTCACTGCACAGAAGACGGAATGTTAGAAAAAAAAAGAACGATCGAAATCTAAGAAATCATATGTTACGGGGCGGTTAAGGGATGACTTACTCGGGAAAGTAAGCCACGAGGAAGTTATACTTATCTGGGTTTGCCAGAATGACGCCTTCGAGGTGTGAACTCGCGACTTGGCGGTCCCCCAGCACTGCCCAAGAGCTTGGCACGCATGTAGAAGGGGTCAACTATCACGATGTCCGGGGTCTTGTCTCTAATGACTCGCATCTCCATACTCAGCGAAAATAGCCGAACGAAGGTGTAGTGCAGCGGATGAAGGTTAAACATAGCAAAGATGTCATCAAACCGCAGGACGATCGTACCCCCGATGGCACCATCCACAAAGCCCTTGCCCTCTGGCACCTTGGCCACGAAAACTGGGTATGCCACATCATTCTCTCTGAGATGCCGCTTCTCCAAAGAAAGAACACTGTCATGTAGACTCCGCATAGCACCGGTTGCAGCATTGAGCATATCTGTCGGTAGCATCGCCCTACCCGCCACATGCACCCTCCTCGAGATATACTTAGGTGAAGGTGGCTCGTCCTGAGCACGGATCATACTCGGTGCCGGCTGGCTCGCACCCTTGTTACTCTTTCTTTTCCGTCCCTTCTTCTTCTGTTGTAATGGGATCGAGTTCTACTCACAGACCGCCTTCTTGAGTGTGTTGGGGCTGATAATATTTGGCACCTCGGCTATCTGAGGCTCGGTGAAGTCGGTAGCTGGAGGCGTCTCCTGAGAACTGAACGCCAGACGACGCCTGTTGCAACTGGGTTTCTTGGTCGTACTAGCTAGACCGCGGTCATCTTGGTTGGGTTCTTGAGAAAGAGGCCCACAGAATTCATCATCGTACCCATGTTCGGCAAAGTACTTATCGATGTTGCCAAATGTACGGCCGTCGTCATTGTCGTCATCGTCCAGATCATGTGCCATATGCATGTTCGGATCCTGTGCCATAGGGATGTCCGGCATGTCCGGTAGTGTTGCGGCGGTCTTGCCATGGCTTGGCGCTGGCACGACTGGCGGTGTTGTCTTTGTGGTGGTGTCCCCCGCCCCCAAACGAATCTGGCTCTTCGGCCAAAGCAGGGGCCAGCTTAGGCAGGTGCTGAGGGTCATTAGATCATCTTCGTTGGCCCTGGCGGGTTGAATCGGAGGTAACAACTCGTCGCAGCCTGGCAGCACCCGAACCAGTTGAACCCTATACACGGTGGGTTGCATCGGTTTACCATGGAACACGGGGTTTCCTGGTTGAACGATTTTGCCCTTGGCGACATCGACCAACTCGTCGTTCACGAAGTGCAGGAGAGTGCACGGAACGTCGGCGGCGCCCTGCGAAAACATGTAGGGCGTCAGGGATGCCCAGTCAAAGGCAAGGAGATGAAGTCCTTGGCCGAGAGGCTTAATTAGTTACCGTGATGATGGCGTCGAGCTCGGCTAATGTCAAGGCACCGCCAACGGCAGGCGTGCAATTGACGCAGGGGTTGCTTGCTGGCGAGGTGTCGGCCGGCGTACACCTAGGTGCATTAAGCTCCAATGCCGGCGTCAGAGACACCAATACTGCTGCCGCCGTAGACACCAATACCGCCACCGCCGGAGACACCAATGGCGCCGCCTGCGCATTGTGCGAGTTGCTAGCCGTGAAGCTGGGAATCGGGGGCGGCCCATGTTGGCCACCCGCAATCCACGTCGTTATCCCATGAATCAAGGTAGGCATAATGCCGGTGAGCATCGATCCCAGTTGTTGTTGCACTTGCTCTTGGACCATCTCCGGAATCCACGCCACTTGCGCCTTGAGTGCTTCAACCTCGCGCGACTGGCTTTCTGAGCTGGTCTTTTTCTCCTTTCGCCCACCAGCGGTATAGTATGACGAGCATTTTGTGGACAAGCCTTTGCTGGCCACACGACCAGCTGACGTCGGCTTACTGAGCTTATCCTTGTTTTTCATTATGTTCAACGCCCTATTCAAAGGGGTGTCGAAAGGGGAGCTCTGAGACGACCCCGTGCTACTGCTTTCTTTGTCCTGCGGAAGGAACGTGAACCATTTAGAAATATTGGGGATCAATTAGAATGCAACCATATGGAGCTAATTACATGGGGGTGTATTCCTTACCAGAACAAGCTCAAGTGCCTTGGTCTTCGGATCCGTGGTAAGCTCCTTTGTTACCGGGTCCTCCTTGTACCGGGCCCTGAGAAAGTTCCTGGTCTGCTTGTCACGGTATTTCTCGAAGCGGGGCGGTAGGCCTTGCTCGGCACACTCCGTGTCCTCCTTGTCCCATATAGGCTTCGCCACTCTGTAACCGCCGGGACCGAGTTGGTGGACCCCTAAGTTCAACTACTGCAGTTCTTTCCCCCATTGACTTGATTCGGAGGTTGCGGGGCTCTCGCACTTGATCTTGAACTCCTTGTAGTCATCTTCGCTAATCAAAGGATATTTCGCCTTGATCTTCTCATAACTATCACCTGTGTCAATCATTGCCTTCACCGTGCTTTTCCAAGTAGACAGGGCCGTGCTAATCCTCGTGAGGGCGGCACCGTTCACTTTATTCCCCGAGAGGCGTGTGTTTGCAAACTCAGCGGGGAACTTGTATCGTTCGTGCAGCTTCGTGAAGAGGAGGCTGCGTAAATTCCCTCGGTCCTTATGCCTTAGGTTCTCGGTGTTGATCGAGGCGGTGCTCCAGAGAATGCACCCGAGCTGAACCGAGTACCCCTTGACTACGTGTTTGGGCGCCGTCGGATGCCCGTCGGAGTTCACTTCAGTAAATTCCTCCCTGACGGTGCCGAGCATGTTCGGGCGCCGGTCCTTCTGTTGCCTCTTCGGTTGGCTGCCATCTGTGCGTGCGCCGCCATCATCAGTGGTGGCATCCGCAGCTCCATCATCAGTGGTGTCATACCCGACGCCACTAGGGGTTGTGTATTCAAGATCGGTGTCTTCCGCGGCGTCCTCATAGCGGTGAGGTTCTTCCTCCAACTCCTGGGACAGCTCCCAGACTTGCATGCCGCCCGAACCGCCGGCCTCATTGTTGTGGGCCATGTTTCACTCTAAATAGGAAAAAAGTTTGGTCAAAAAGTTGGTTATTGTCAAGGAACAAGATCATGGTCTCATCATTTAGGGTTTGTCGACACCGAGGCATCCTAAAAGCTAAGCTTTTATCATTTAGGGTTTGTCGACGCCGAGGCACCCTAAAAGCCTAAGCATACATCATTTAGGTTCTCATCGACACCGAGGCACCCTATAGAAGCCAAGTTAAGTTCTCATCATTTAGGGCTTATCGATGCCGAGGCACCCTAGGTTAGGCCTAATCACTTGGCACTAATCACATGGCTCTATTGCCACCTATGTTGGGCTTATCATCTAGGGCTTATCGATGCTAAGGAGAATTCTAAGTTGGGCCTAATCACTTGGCTCTATTGCAACCTATGGTTTAATGCAGCAAGAATGGCGGGGCAATTGATCCTACTTAACTAAGTACTAAGATACCCCGGCCCATGCATTAGTCGCAAGTACCCCATATGTCCTATTTTTAGCAAAGTCATGCTAAAATTCACGGAAAATTTCAGCATGACCTTTGCTGAAAATAGGACATATGGAGTATCCGAATTTACCGGAACGGAAGTTAGTCGACATTCCGGCAAACTCAAGGGCCTCTCGGGGTACCTGGAAATTCATCACGACACAATGGTCGGAGACAAAACCCAGCAAACTAGCACCACAATGTGCCTCTACTTTCATATGGATGAAAAGGCCACAGACCATATGGTCCTTTGCTTGCATATGGACAAAAATCAGCTCAACTTATGTGAGCTTGCATTCCAGATCTAATAGGTCACCCAACAAAAATTATAAGTCCTCACACCATATATACTTTATCACATTATAAGTCCTCACACCATCAACTATGAAAAAAATCTGAGAGTATAAGTCTGGTTACATTCACCCAAGTCCAAACGTAAAATTCTGTCCAACATAGTACAGCCCACTTTGATAATTTCATATGATTTAATATACCGAACGAAACCTGACAAGTGATATGTGTTTTAAGTATCTACAGAACTAACTAGCAGCAGGTGTGCAATGACAAAATTCTGGAGTTATGCTATGCAATCTAGAATGTAGTCTAAGGGGAACTAACTAGCAGCAGCTCATCTAGAACACATGTGAGTATTTCAATGGAAATAGCAACATCAGGAAGAAAAGAAGGAACATTGTCCCACAGTAGCAACAGCAGGTGTTCAATTAGTCAAGCAGCAGCAACACACAAGCAACGCTTGTGTTCAATTAGTGAAGCAGTTGGTGTGACTATACAAATTACTCTACTGATACATGATACATGTGTCATGTGCATTGATCACTATAGCCTTGTTCTCTGACCAAACATCTTCATCTCACTACATGGACAGCGCAGTGTACTGTTATGTCCACTCACAGACCAAAAAATTGCAACCAATAATGAACAAATGCCTAACAGTTCCATGGAGCTACTGGATTAAGTGAGAGCTATATGCGGGTTTTTGAAAACAAGTGAGAACTCCTACATGCTTGCCAGGCCATGAAAAAAATGAGTGTTGTTTCCAGAATTATTTCTTAGAGTGAATACAGTATGTTCTCCAAAACTCAGCAAACAATATGCAGATCGTTCTTAGTGTCTCTTTCTTTTCTGATAGCCAAATAGCCACTAATAATATGCCATTGGGATCATCATCGCTTCAAATCATTTGTCTGGAAACAAAGGAATGTATAAACTGAATTTGCAGAATAATAAAGACAGATATGAGTTGCTAGCTGTTATGAGGCAACAGATATGTCTTTTCTTGCTACACTTGTGGTTCTGTGTCATTGATGTCCTAGGATTTTTCTCAAATTTTACTAGCTCAAGTGTGATTGAGGGAGTCCTGGATTAGGGGGTGTTCGGATGGCCGGACTATACCTTCAGCTGGACTCCTGGACTATGAAGATGCAAGATTGAAGACTCCGTCCCGTGTCCGGAAGGGACTTTCCTTGGCGTGGAAGGCAAGCTTGGTGACACGGATATGAAGATCTCCTACCATTGTAACCGACTCTATGTAACCCTAACCCTATCCGGTGTCTATATAAACTGGAGGGTTTTAGTCTATAGGACAACATACACATCAACAATCATACAATAGGCTAGCTTCTAGGGTTTAGCCTCCTCGATCTCGTGGTAGATCTACTCTTGTACTACCCATATCATCAATATTAATCAAGCAGGACGTAGGGTTTTACCTCCATCGAGAGGGCCCAAACCTGGGTAAAACTTCGTGTCCCTTGTCTCCTGTTACCATCCGGCCTAGACGCACAGTTCGGGACCCCCTACCCGAGATCCACCGGTTTTGACACCGACATTGGTGCTTTCATTGAGAGTTCCTCTGTGTCGTCGCCATCAGGAAGGATGCCTCACCTCGTCTTTAAAGACGGCACCGTTGCTAAGGGAGCTTTGGTTGTCGGCCAGACTCTCCGGTTAGGCGGTTTTCTTATGACCGCATGTTCGGCTTTTGCGCCGACGATGACCTCTCGAGCCATCGAAAACAATCTTCATGTCAACTCGGAATTCGCCGAGCAGTTAGATCCAATAGAGCTTTCCTCCATAAACAAGCTCTTGGACCGCTTCGCCGCCCTGGGAATCACTACGGATTACGACCAGATTAGGCCTAAAACCGATCTGAGAGAGATTAAATCTCCCCAAGTCACCCATCACGTTGCCGTGGTAGAGGGACAGTGCGGCGACCCTTCATCTATCTTAAGGAATCACTACGCTGGATTCCCGATCCCTCCAAGCCGGATACCCACGAAGGGGAGGATATCACTCAAGACCTGAACTTAGAGTCAGGCGACGGGCTGGATTCATTAGACAACATCCAGGAATCCAAATTGTCGAGTTCAGAAATTCCTCGGCCTCTGAGCCTTAGATGGGGTAAGGCTTCGGATTTAATTCCACCCACCCACCCCAACATAAGCGATCTATCCAAAATCAGGCAAGAACTCGATGAAACAGTACAACATTACTGGGCCAGATTCCTCTTGGTTAAGAACAGGCTAAGGGACTGCCGCGAGGAAGACGCAGTCTCAATCTTCTGCTATAATTGCACGGACAAGGGAATACTCAACGCCATAAGTCGCCGTGACATTACACGCTTCGCTGACTTGGCGTCCATTGTACGAAAGTACTGTGCGATGGAAAGCGCCTGGAAAACCGAAATAAAATTTTGGGTCAATCTGGCCCTGAATACAAAACCAGTCCGAAATAAAAGGGTGCATCATCACCAGTCACCCGGATCAAGCACTAAAAAGCAAAAACCCTCTACAGGGCATGGAACCGTACTGGAAGGGTGGCTTAATGGACCCTATAAAATTCACAGTATAGAGGACGCCACACCAACTCACAGCCTCAGAGCATGTTGGATACTCCGGCAGGTGGCCAAAATTGGTGAAAACCCCCTAATTCCGGAGGCCACAGAAAGCCACCCTAGAGGCACCAATACGGTATTAACAGTCTTCGAGACTTTTGCATCAAATAATATGCGAAAAAGGACACTCCGCAGCCTTGCCGAATTCTACAAAGTAGCAACAATAAACCCATAGAGTGACATGGCTATTACCTTTAATGCCAGTGATGAACCTAAATTCCAAACAGCCCGAGCACCTGCCGCATTGGTCCTCAGTCCAATAGTGGACGACTTTCGTCTTACCAAGGTACTCATGGACGGCGGCAGCGGATTGAACCTCATTTACGAGGAGACTCTTCAAAAAATGGAAATAGACTGGAACCGCATTGAGCGAAGTAGCACAACCTTTAGAGAAATAATCCCCAGTCGGGAAGTGCGCTGTACCGGAAAAATCACACTAGATGTGGTGTTCGGCACGCCGGATAATTACAGGTCCAAAGAGGTCACGTTCCAAGTGGCTCCGTTCAGCAGCGGTTATCACGCTCTGCTAGGGCGGGAAGCGTTCACAATCTTCCAAGAAATACCCCATTACGGGTACATGAAGCTCAAGATGCCCGGGCCTAACGGGATCATCACTCTCGCTAGTGATCCGAACATAGCACTCCGCGCCGAAAACAAAACAGCCGCACTCGCCCTCGAGGCATTATTCGAAGCCCTAGTGGCTGAGGAGCTGACTGCACTGCGCTCTACAGTGAATAGGGACGATGTGGTACTCGACAAAAGATCCAAGTATGCCTCCTTTAAACCGGCAGATGAAATAGTCAAATTCCAAGTCCATCCAACGGACCCCAATAAAATAGCTTCCATCGAGGCACAGTTAAACCCTAATGTCGACGCCGCATTGCGAGAGTTCCTACGAGAGAACTGGGACATTTTCGCCTGGCACCCTTCAGACATGCCAGGAATCACACGCATACTGGTCGAGCATAGCTTAAATATCCAAATAGGATTCAAACCTGTCAAACAGGCTCTTCGGCGTTTTTCCGAACCTAAGAGACAGGCCATGGGAGAGGAGCTAGCAAAGCTATTGGAGGCCGGATTCATCAGAGATATAAAACATCCGGACTGGCTAGCAAACCTGGTGATGGTACCAAAGAAGGACAAATCCTGGCGCCTGTGTGTTGATTTCAAAGACCTTAACAAGGCTTGGCCAAGGGATCCCTTCCCCCTCCCTCGCATCGACCAAATTATCGACGCTACCGCAAGACACGATTCATTGTGTTTCCTCGACGCATATTCTGGCTACCATCAAATCAGGATGGCAGAACCAGACCAAGCCGCAACGGCATTTATCACACCTTACGGGCCATTCTGCTTCAACACGATGCCCTTCGGGCTCAAAAACGCCGGCGCAACATATCAGCTCATGATTCAGACATGTCTGGCAAGCCAGATCGGCAAAACAGTGGAGGCATATGTAGATGATGTGGTCGTCAAAACAAGACATGTTGAGTCTCTAGTAGACGACCTAAGGCTCACATTTGATAACCTCCAAACATACGACATCAAGCTCAACCCGGAAAAATGCGTTTTCGGCGTTCCAGCCGGAAAGCTCTTGGGCTTCATTGTATCCGGTAGAGGAATTGAAGCAAATCCAGCCAAGATCCGAGCTCTGTCGCAACTGGATATCCCGAAGGACCTCAAGCAAATACAAAAGTTAACCGGATGCGTGGCGGCTCTAAGCCGATTTATCTCCCGCTTGGGAGAAAAGGCCCTACCCCTTTACCGCCTCCTTCGGCGCACCGAACACTTCAAATGGACAAACGCAGCCACATCTGGACTCGACGAAATAAAAGCCATATTGGCAACAAACCCAGTCCTGGCCGCGCCAAACATTGGCGAACCAATGCTATTATACATTGCAGCAACACATCAGGTTGGAAGTGCAGTGCTCGTCGTCGAACAAGAAGCGAACGGACACAAATTCCCCCTTCAAAAGCCGGTCTATTATGTGTCCACTGTCCTCACTCCCTGCAAATCATGGTACCCGCATTATCAAAAGATTTCATACGCGGTATACATGGCATCCCGGAAGCTACGACACTACTTTCAAGAGTGTTCAATAACAGTAGCCTCGGAAGTACCAGTTAATGATATTATAAACAACCGCGATGCAACGGGCCGGATTGCAAAATGGGCCATCGAGCTCCTCCCATTCGACATAACTTATAAGCCATGACGAGCCATCAAGTCACAATTCTTGGCCGACTTCGTCGTACAATGGACGGAGGCCGAACTCCCTAAAGAGTACGGCACATATTCAAATTGGGTCATGCATTTCGACAGCTCCAAGATTTTGGCCGGACTGGGGGCTGGCGTCGTTTTGACGTCCGCCACAGGAGACATAGTTCAATACGTACTACAAATTATGTACACGGACTCCAACAATGCAGCCGAATATGAGGCCCTTTTACATCGTCTCCGGATGGCAGTATCCACGGGCATCCAACGCCTAGAGGTGCGCGGGGACTCGAACCTCGCAATATCCCAAATAAATGGAGGCTTCGATGCCAAGGATCCAAAAATGGCAGCTTACCGCAACGCCATCCTAAAAATGTCAGCTCGGTTCGAGGGGCTTGAATTTCACCATATAGCCCGGGAAAATAATCAGGCGGCAGATGTCCTGGCACGCATCGCCGCAAAACGCGATGTAGTCCCCCCCCCTCCAACATCTTCTTGGAAAGGCTGTTCAAGCCATCCGTAGCATGGGAAGGGGAGCCAAACAATAACAGCCCGGACCCAACCGCACTGCCCGACACCGACCATTCTGACACAATCGGAGGCTCTACCAATGAAATAACACCTTCAGCCCACGTAATAATGGCCGTCATCGCCCCGTGGACAGAACCATTCCTCGCCTACCTTACTAGGCAGGAACTCCTTGAGGACCGAAATGAGGCACGCTGCATAGTGTGGCGATCCAAAGCCTACAGAGTCCACGAGGGAGAGCTTTATAAGAAAAGCATTGCCGGAGTCCTTCAAAGGTGCATCTCCGAAGAGGAGGGGTAGAATCTCCTGGCTGAAATTCATGTCGGACTCGGCGGTCATCACACTGCAGCCCGGTCCCTTGTAAGCAAGGCCTTCCGTACAGGCTTTTATTGGCCGACGGCCCGGGCAGACGCTCAGGACTTAGTCCAACGATGCACGGGTTGCTAGCTCTTTGCAAACCAAAGCCATAGGCCGCCCACCGCCCTCCAAACCATCCCCATTACTTGGCCCTTCGTGGTCTGGGGGCTTGATATGGTTGGACCCCTTAAAGGCGGAACCCACAAGCAAAAATACTTACTGGTCATGGTGGATAAGTTCACCAAATGGATAGAAGCCAATCCTATTAAGACGGCCGAATCCGGACCGGTGATAGACTTTATATCCGGGGTTGTACACCGTTACGGAGTCCCCCATGGCATCATCACTGATAACGGCACGACCTTCACGGCCGACGAGGTAAAACTCTGGTGCAAAAACATGGGCATCAAGATCGATTATGCATCCGTCTATCACCCACAAACTAACGGCCAGGTCAAACGTGCAAATGGTCTTATCATGAGCGGCATCAAACCCAGATTAGTGCGGTCCCTTAAGGAATCTAACACGCACTGGGTAGATGAGCTCAACTCCATACTCTGGGGGCTGCGGACCACGCCGAATCGCACCACCGGATACACACCATTCTTTATGGTGTACGGCGCAGAGGCAGTTTTGCCTTGCGAAATAATTCATGACTGACCTCGAGTGCGCATGTATGAAGAAAGAGAAGCCGACCTCGATCGGCAAGACAGCTTGGACGCATTGGAGGAGGAGCGTTGGCGAAGATACCAAAGCAAAGAAGATACCAAAGCAAAGAAGTACGGGCCAAAAATTACAACGTTGGCGAATTAGTTCTACGACTACCAGACAAGAAAAAGGACAAACTCAAGCCCAAGTGGGAAGGTCCCTTCATAATTGACCAAGTCCTGACTGGTGGAGCGTACCGCCTGTGGGATGCATGGGATAACTGACTCGAGCCAAACCCATGGAACGCAGCCCATCTCCGAAGATTCTATGCCTAGCGCCGGACTCTGTGTTCGTCTCCTTCCTCGGTCCATTTTTTATATTTTCTGTCTTACGTTTCTCTTCTTTCTCTCTCTCTCTCTTATAGCCTCTAAAGGCTCATAAAGTGACGCGCTATCCGCGCTCATTAAACCTGGGGGCTTCTTTAAACAGAAGCTTATTCATACGGGCTTCATGCCCAACACATGTGTCACACTTCCGCATGTACCTTTTATTCACCATTATATGCATCGATATGACTTAAGTTTTGGCCAAGCTGGGTTGCCTGGCTCCTGTGCTTACCCCTACGTTCCCGATTGTTCGGCTAGGTGGTAAAGGGAGCACCTCTGTGATTGTTACTGCCGGGTCAGCCGGACGTGTACCTCAGACTGGGTGAAGCCGAAAGCTAGCGTTCTTAAGGGAATATTCGGTCGGTGAACTAAAGATGATCTTCTTTTATTTTTATCTATACGCCCCCAGATGTTTTTCCTGCGTATCTTTTCGCAGCATGGACATGCACCTTAGGGCATGCCTCCCAGGGAAAGGAACCCCTAACGGAACTATTCTCCTTGGAAGATGTTTCTTACTAACCATGTAATATAATATACCTAGTCGGGCACTTGTCTGTTCACGCCCTAATGACCCCTACGCCTGGTCTCCATGCATTCCCAGGTTCCTATATAACCGCATGGGAATTCGAACACACTTCGGACCGTCAAGTCCCGAGGCTGAAGCGAAAAGGTCGGCCATGACAAATGATCTACAATCCGGCTAGAAGGCATTATAAATGTCAATTAAATTACATAGTCATTTTGACTGGTTGTATTCCTCTTCAATACCATCTAACATTTTGTCTAATTTACAGTCCTGCTGGGAATAATTTGCGGCCAACTCTACTTGGCCGTATACTAAGCTTACAGGGATCTCCTTCCCATCGGGACCTACAGGACCGACCTCGGCCATGTGGTTGGGGTGAGCCTTTGCGTACCGCGTCTTCACCATGGCCCAGGCCTCCCTAGCGCCTTGACGGCAGGCTGATATCTTCCACAATCGGAAGCGTCGTTGTGCTCCCTTTAGCTTCTCCGCAAGCTCTCCAAGACCTTCGGGCATGGAGACAAATGGCCACAGGGCCTGGGCGACGCCTCGCATCGCCTGTCGAACTCGATCAAGCAGTTGCGAGAGCTCGGGAAGAAGGTCACTCGTAGAACCGGGCATCTCCTCTGCAGGACGACCTGTTAGCACACCTACAGGCATTGCTCTGTTAGTCGACTTCCCCGCCGAACTTTCTTTCAAAAGGTTCGTAAAAGCACTTACTAAATATGCCGCGCTGAAGCCGCTGATTCTCCTTCACGGAGTCTGACAGCTAGGCACGAACATCTTTCAACTCGACGCCCAGCTTGGTGTTGGCATCTTGGAGATTGTTCTTCTCCCCCATCACCTTTAGCAGCACCCTCTCACCAGCCTTTAGCTGGCATAGGAGGTGTTGCCTTTCCGGATTCAATCCGGCGCCATCTGCAATTTCATTTGTCAGATTTGCACCAAAGCCGTGCTTCGCAAAATACTTATCTTTCAAAGTGTATATTACCAGAGGGGGTCTCCTTAGGCTCCCCTACCGCAGCTAGTGCGGCCTCCAGTTGGGCTTTGCACTCTTCGAGCTCCTTGGACAGTAGGGAATTCTTTTCCGTAAGAACCTGCATACCAAATGATCCTTAAATTAGTTATTCTAACTGTTTCAAGTTTCAGGGGCTACTGCTATATATATAATTACCAAAATTTTCTTACCCGTATGTCTTTTACATATTGCTCCGTGGCTCGGGCTAGACCATTTTGAGCGGCACGGAGGTGCGCATGTCCCGAGTTGAAGGCATCTAACGCCCCTTGGGAGAGGCAAGCGTCGCGAAGAATTGTCCGGCGACGCCTGTGGTTCATGGCACTCTCCACCTCAGAGTTGGTGGCAGACAACCCGTCCACATCCTCCGTCGGAGGAGCGTCTGGCGCACGCCTTGCGGTCGCCTCCGCCTCCGGACTAGGCTTTGGAGCCTGGCTAGTGGAGGCGCGATTGGCAGCCTCTCCGGGTATAGTCCGGCGAGGTCTCTTTGTCCTGAAGAGAGCACGAGTGTCAATGTGCCTCGAAGGTATAACACCTGGGATAAGGTGGCGCGCCATACCTTTGCGCTGACGCCTCGGTCCGGACTGCACTTCTTTTTGGCCCACGGGGCCCTAGGGCCCCTCGTTGGCTTGTCGCTGCAGGTTCGGCCTTCTGCCTTAAAAACCTCCCCTGCAAAGTTCGGTTGCAATCAGGAAACTGAACACGAGTGGGCGGACACCTATTCGAGGTACTGGGACATCGATCTCAGGTACCTGGGACCTCAGGATTAGCCCTGGGTAATCGGCCGTAATGGCCACCAAGGCATTGTCCTCGCTCAATTGATGGAACACTCCATCAATCAGCTCCACAGATATGTCCGGATCCTCTTGAGAGGCCGGGTCGAGGGACCGTCCTGGGTCCATGGGATGTGGAGGAGGGCTGCTTATTTCCTTAATAGCCCGGCGTAGTTCCTGCGTTAAAGTCGTCAGACTGAATATTTAACAATGGGAATACAAAACGGATGGATAAGTAAATACGGCCGCTTACCTAGCTCGGGGGATTGTGCATGGAGAATCCACCCTGAGGGTTGACGCGGAGAATTTCCTACTCTTCTCCCTTATACAAAGGGACAAGATCTTTAGTAGAGCGGCAGCTGAGTCCAGCCCCTCACGACCGTAGCGGGTGGCGTTGTCCTCTCCGTTGAAGTCCCATAGGGGCTGACTTCTATACTGAAGCGGCTGCACCCCCCGCATAATGCATTCGGCCATAACCCCGATCATGGTCAGTCCGGAATGGGCTAACAATCTTATTCTACCCATCAAGTAAATGATGTCCCTGTCACTTTCCCTCTAAGGGCTCCGTGGGCGCCAGCTTAGGCGCTTCTTTAAGGGAGCACTGTTGAATTCAGGGAGGCCGATCCGGACAGGATCCGGCAACGGGACGTCTTCTATATAGAACCATTCCGAGGGCCAGTCTTCGGATGCCTTCTTTGGGGTTCCGGACAGATATCCGGTCCCGGCGATGCGCCACACTTCGGCTCCGCCCACTTGATACATTGACCCCTTCTTGGAACGGGGCACGAGGCAAAATAGCTCCTTCCATAGTCCGAAATGAGCTTCAACACCCAAGAATAGCTCGCAGAGGGCTACAAAGCCTGCGATATGCAATATTGAGGCAAGCGTGAGATGATGTAGCTAGAGGCCGTAGAACTCCAGCAGCCCCCGGAGAAATGGGTGGATTGGAAATCCGAGCCCCCTTATTAAGTAAGGGTTAAGGCACACCCGCTCTCCTTTGGAAGGATTAGGGGAATTCTCTGCTTGCTCTCCGCCGTTGTAGACGGCAAGACCGGCTCGAACCAGGACCATATAGGCCGAGGGGAGAAATCCTTTGGTCTAGAGCGTCAGTAGCTCGCTATGCGGGGTGGAACATCTCTCCCAATATCCAGGCTTAGGGTTGGAGGGGCGAGGGGAGGAGTTGCGACGGCTGGCCATGGTGGAATGGACCTTTGTCGGATGCGCTCTGATGAACACTCACGGAGGGGAGAAGGTGTGGATTGGATCTAAATCCTCTCCCCTTAAATAGGGCAGCTCATTTACGCGGCTAGGGGTGTGAATGTAAAAACACTCAGACTTTTCATATTCGTTTGACACGTGGGAAGCGACCATTATTGGGCGTAGAAGCCAAGGAGCGCAACATCTACAAGAAACCGGACTTTATTCAAACAGGTACACGGAATTTGGAGGAGAACCCGCCTTGCAATGCCGAAGACAATCTACGCGCTGGACTCATCGTCATTGAAGCCTGGTTCGGGGGCTACTGAGGGAGTCCTGGATTAGGGGGTGTTCGGATGGCCGGACTATACCTTCAGCCGGACTCCTGGACTATGAAGATGCAAGATTGAAGACTCCGTCCCGTGTCCGGAAGGGACTTTCCTTGGCGTGGAAGGCAAGCTTGGCGATACGGATATGAAGATCTCCTACCATTGTAACCGACTCTATGTAACCCTAACCCTATCCGGTGTCTATATAAACCGGAGGGTTTTAGTCCGTAGGACAACATACACATCAACAATCATACCATAGGCTAGCTTCTAGGGTTTAGCCTCTTCGATCTCGTGGTAGATCTACTCTTGTACTACCCATATCGTCAATATTAATCAAGCAGGACATAGGGTTTTACCTCCATCGAGAGGGCCCGAACCTGGGTAAAACTTCGTGTCCCTTGTCTCCTGTTACCATCCGGCCTAGACGCACAGTTCGGGACCCCCTACCCGAGATCCGCCGGTTTTAACACCGACAGTGATGCTATTTCCTGTTTACCTATGTGTGCCATAGTTACTTTGTTACATAATTACCCTTTCATAAACTAAGCAATTAACTTGAGCATATAGTTACATACTAGTATGTTTCACACAAAAGCAAACAAATCTCCTGGAATGTGTCACGAAATTGAGTTTTAACCAACTAACATATATAATTTTGCTATTAAGCACAGATCATTTTTGTTCAGGTTTCTTTTCCAGAAGAAGTATAAATCCTCTCCTAAACAAACAAGGCCGGCCCTGTGGCGAGTTGGATAACAGCTTGCTACACTGACAGAGAGGAAGACGAAATCGAAGGGGGGGAGGGAACCGGTGCAGCTCACCGAGAGGAAGATGATGGCGAGCTCGTGCGGGGCCGGGGTTGACGTGGTGACGCGGATCGACGGTGAGGCCGCGGTGGCCGGAGGTGGAAGAAGACCTTGATCCGCACGATGCAGAGTCGTCGAGCTCGAACGGCTGGCCGTAGATGACGTAGAAGAACACTGCAGAGCTCCTGCACTCCTTGGTGGGGTGCGGGAACGATGTGGTGACGGGGACGACCTAGTCGGGTGAAGCAGCGCAAGGGGAGGGGAAGTGGGGAGGTGCTAGGGTGTGGAGCGGGTGCGGAGGTCGTCGGAACGGGCGCGGGGGAGCCGGAGCGGGTGTGCAGCGGGCGCGGGAGTCGTCGGAGCGGGCCGGGGGTCGTCGGAGCGGGTGTGGCGGGGGAGGGAAGGGGGGTCTGGCGAGGGAGAGGGAAGGGGGATCGGGCGAAGGGGTATCCAGCTAGAGGGGGGAATGTTAGTAATGGCGCACCCTCCTCTCGTGCGCCATTAGTAGTTTTTTTTCTGATAGCAATGGCGCACCCTCCTCTGGTGCGCCATTAGTAACTTTTTTTTCTGATAGCAATGGCGCACCCTCCTCTGGTGCGCCATTAGTAACTTCTTTTTTTCATTATTTCTTGTTGCATCTAATAATTTGTTTTTTTATCAAATTTGTTATTTTCATGAGGACTAGAGCAGAAGATATCATCAAATATCATCAAAAAAATTAAATATCATCAAATTTGTTTTTTTATTTTTAATTGAAACTATCATCAAATTTGTTATTTGAAAATATCATCAAATTTGTTATTTGAAAATATCATCAAATTTGTTATTTGAAAATATCATCAAATTTGTTATTTAAAAATATCATCAAAAAGTGGGGGAGGGTGCGGGGTGTCGGCGGCGGCGGTGGAGCGGACCGGGGGAGGGTGCGGAGGGTCGGCGGCGGCGGTGGAGCGGGGGAGGGTGAGGTGGGTCGTCAGCGGCGGTGGAGCGGGGGAGGGTGCGGGGGGTCGGCGGCGGCGGTGGAGTGGGGGGAGGGTGCGGGGGGTGCTCGGCGGCGAGGGGGATCTGGCGAGGGGGATAGCTATCGAGAGGGAGGGGGATCGAGATCGACTGTCCTCATGAATATTCAATATTTTTTCATATTGAATATGAAAAAATATCATCAAATTAGAAAAAATATTCACGAATTCAACAAGTGCCCATAAAATTTAAAAATATTCATGATATCAAAAAGTGCCCGAGAAATGAAGACTACGATTTAAATACAATCGATCTTAGCTAGCTATCTGTTCACAATCTTCTTGCCCTTCTTTTTCGCAAATGGAGTTCTTCTGTGGAACGGACGTCCTTTAGGTAGGGTGGTCCTGCTTCTTCTTGTGGTGTATGCTGCTACTTCATCATCGTTGTCATATTCAATCTTCGGGTTGCCGTACTTGTCGAAGTCTTGCTCATTGGCTACTCCATCCATTCTGATGATCTTCCTTTTGCCTCTCCTCACGACAACATGACTGGGCTTTGACGGGTCGGTAATGAAGAAGCATTGTTCCACTTGGGAAGCCAGTACCCATGGCTCATTTTTCGCGGTGACGTTTGCGCCCGCGGTCTTGGATTTGGCTTCGGGTATAACCATGGTGGTGAAATACCGGTCTTCTTTTAGGACGCTCTTGGCCCATCTGACACAGAACATCGGGACCTTCTCTCCAGCGTAGCTCAGCTCCCAGATCTCCTCGATCCTTCCATAGTATCTGTCCTTGTCGTTACCGGTGTAGGATTCCATCGTTACCCCGGAGTTCTGATAACCATCACTCTTCATGTCCTTGTCCTCGGTGTAGAATGTGTAGCCGTTGATATCGTACGTCTCATAGGTCATCAGGTTGTGCTCGGCGCCCTGTGACAATGCGAATATGAGTTCTTCTTCCGCGGAAGAATCCTCATGTAAAGGGTACGACAGAAGATTCTGCTTGAACCAACGCGTGAAACATGAGTTGTGCTCTTTGATTATATCTCCGTCCGTCCTCTGTTGGCCTCAGTCATTGTACGTCTTCTCAATAAAGGTTTTGTGCTCTACCACCCAAGGATCGACCATGTCTATGTGTTGTAGCGTGACTACGTTTGCTCTTCCAAAGTCGACATGCATTTTGCGGCGACCCTCACGGTGACCCCATCCAGCGAGCCTGCCGAGGTGCCAGTTGACGGGCAGACCAACGGGGTTCTCGATGCCTAGATAATTCGTGCAGTAGGAGATGTACTCTTCGGCCAGAAAGCCCCTGGCTATGCTTCCCTCTGGACGTGACATGTTGCGAACGTATCCTTTGATGACACCATTCATCCTTTTGAACGGCATCATGTTGTGCAGGAACGTCGGCCCGAGTTGGATGATATCCTCCACGATATGGACCAGCAGATGCACCATAGCGTCGAAGAATGCGGGCGGGATGTACATCTCAAGGTCGCATAGTATCACCACGATCTCTTCCTGTAGCCTTCTGAGTTGCCTCACGCCAACCGACTTCTGAGAGATGACGTCGAAAAAGTTGCATAGGCCAAATAGCGTTTCACGGACGTGCGCGTCCATGATCCCATGGATTGCAACTGGAAGTATCTGCGTCAACAGCACGTGACAGTCGTGAGACTTCATCCCGCTGAACTCCTGCTTCGCTGGGTCTAGGTATCTGCTTATCTTCCCTGCGTAACCGTAAGGAAGTTTTACTCCTATGAGGCAGGTGAAAAACTGCTCGATCTCCTCCTGACTTAGAGTGAACCACGCGGGAGGGTAGTCATTTCCCGTCTTCTTGGCCTTTTTGCCTTTGCGAGGACTTTCTGTGTCCTGCTTCGCCTCATCATCATCATCATCATCATCATCATCATTAGCGTGAAGCTCCTGCCTGATGCCCATTGATTTCAAGTCTGCCCTTGCTTTCGTCCCATCTTTGGTCCTCTCTGGCATGTTGAGCAGGGTACCAAGCAGACTCTCGCACACGTTCTTCGTGATATGCATGGCATCAAGGCTGTGAGGCACACGGTGGATCTTCCAGTACGGCAAGTCCCAGAAAACAGACCTCGTTTTCCATACCTTCAGCAGCGGCTCTGGCGCCTTTCGCTTCTTTCCCGGCTCTGGCGCCTTTTGCTTCTTTCCCGGCAGTGGGCAATCTTTCCAATTTTTCAACAGCCCGTCTATTTCCTCACCGCTCCTCGTACGCGGGCGTCTTCGGGGTTCGGTTTCACCATCGAACAGATCCTTGCGTTTCCTCCACGGGTCGTTGTTGCGAAGCCACCTTCGATGTCCCATGAACACGGTTTTCGAAGACCCGGGATCTCTATCTAGCTGGCGATACGTTGTGTCATCCATGCACCTGACGCATCCAGAAAATCCGTGGACCACCTGCCCCGCGACATATCTATAACTGAGATAGTCGTGCACCGTCGTGAGCAGTGCGGCTCTCATAGGGAAATATTCTTTCTCTGCGGCGTCCCACGTATTGGCTGGCATTTTCCACAGCGTGTCTAGCTCCTCTTTCAGCAGCCCCAGATATAGATTGATGTCGTCCCCTGGTTGTTTCGGCCCTTCAATTAGCATACTCATGTGAATGTATTTCCTCTTCATCGGTTGTACATCCACACAAACACAGGCCAGGTGCTATGTGTACTCCATCGGTGTTCGCGCCCAGAACGATGTTCCTTGGATCCTTCCCAAATTCTGGGTGTTCGAAGTTCAACGCTTGCCACTGGCTCCCGTCCTTAGGGTGACTCAGCATCTTGTCTTTCTTATTTATCTCCGGGTCATTTGCTTTATCTTCTCGCTTCTTCTCCTCCCTATCCGCGTGCCAACGCAGGAGCTTTGCTACCTTAGGGTCCGCGAAATACCGCTGCAGACGAGGAGTGATCAGAAAAGTACCACACCACTTTTCGAGGAGCTTTCTTCCTCTTCTTGTATCGAGTGACGCCGCACACCGGACATATGGTAGACTCCGCGTGCTCGTCCCGATAAATGATGCAATTGTTCATGCACACATGGTATTTCACGTGCGGTAAATCCAGAGGACACACGACTTTCTTCGCCTCCTCAAAACTGGTCGGGCACTTGTTCCCCTTGGGAAGACGTTCGTGCCAGAATGACATGTTCTCGTCGAAGCATGCATCGGTCATTTTGTGTTTTACCTTCATCTCCAGAGCCATGAGCGTTACTTTCAGGCAGGTATCCTCGGGTCTGCATCCTTCATACAATGGAGTAACCGCATCTATCTCCAGTAGATCCAGCTTGGCTTTCTCTCGGGCGGCAGCTCTTGCGTTATCCGTCTGCTTGAGAAGCAGCTCTTGAATATGAGGGTCCTGCACCCAGCCCATCGATGGTCCATCGTGGTCTGCTCCGCCGGCATCTTCATCTTCATGATCTTGCCCTTCATCTGCTCCGGCATCTTCCTCATCATCGTGTCCGGCATCTTCTACATGATGACTGTGTACAGCATCAACGTCGTGATCATGTCCTGGAGATTCTTCGTCTTCTCGCCCGCCCGAGCCGCGGTGGTTGTCTTGCTGCCCTTCCTCATTTCTTGCCCGGCCCCCATGGACAAATTCATAGTCATCTTCATCACCTTGCCACCGATAGCCATCCATGAAACCACACAAGAGCAGGTGGTCCCGCACCTACCCGGAATCCGGGTCCGCAATAAGGCTCTTCAGCTTGCATCTTCGACACGGACATCTTATCTCCGTCTCGTTCTTTTGAAGCATCTCGGCCTTCGCAGAGCTCAAAAACCTATTCATGATGCCTTCGGTCATCGTGCGGACCATGGTCGCCTGCGGGGTAGAGCAAAACGATATTTTAGAACCAAGAAAAAATTTGGCATGACTTTCCCTAAAAATAGGACCAAAAAGAATGCATAGTGCCAAAATTCTCGCCGAAACGGAAATGAATCAACATTCCGGCAAAATATTGGCAACTATCGCATTTCAAATACCGATACCTGCAAACACAAACATATATGCAACACCACAAACATATGCAACACCACAAACATACATAGATCTAGCTAGGCCACAAAAAGTGCATGTGCACGTTGTTGGAGCGAGCTAGGGATCAAAAAAGTAGATCTACAACATGAAGATAGCTTTTCCCTTACTTACCTATCAAAAAAAGGTAATTTCACCACTTAATTTTGATGAATCTATGGTGCAAATGAGGTGAGGAGGAGGAGGCAGCCGACAAGCTTGGAGAAGGAGGTGGAGGGAATGAAGTGGGGAAAGTGAGTGTGTAGGTGTGGCTGTCCAAAATATCTAGCTGGTCCCAGGTTACTAATGGCGCACCACACAGCCATGCGCCATTAGTAACCCAACATACTAATGGCGCACCTCCTGGCCGTGCGCCATTAGTAGTTTTGCAAAAAAAAGTAAAATATATATATATATATATACTAATGGTGCACCATGGCATAGTGCACCATTACTAGTTTAAACTAGTAATGGCGCACTTTGCAACGGTGTGCCATTAGTAGTTTTGCAAAAAAAGAATAAGAAAAATACAGTAGTGGCACACTCCATGGCTGGTGCGCCATTACTAGTTAGAACTACTAATGGCGCACTTTGCCAGGATGCGCCATTAGTATGTTTGGAAAAATGAAAAAAAATTGTTACTTGTGGCGCACCTTGTGCTTGGTGCGCCATTAGTATATAGTAGTGGCGCACCTCTTCTCTGGTGCTCCATTAGTGTCAATTTCATCTATAGCCCTTTTCCTAGTAGTGTCACAGCTAGTGTTGGTGGTGATTAGCTAGCTAGAATGAGTTTGAAGATGATGATGTGCTACACTATGACTATGGTGATTAAATAAATACTGTTGGTGGTAATGACTATGATGATGATTAAATAGCTTGTGCTGGCGGACTAGATTCAAGTGGAGGCAACATGTGGTGCACATTAAAAGTACTATTAGTCCAAACTAGATCAAGTTTGGATTAGTAGTATACTTTTGACATGCACCAGATATTGCCTCCACTTGAACCTAATCCACCTTCATTTGACACAATGTTATGGACATAATGATATAAACCTCATAATTGGTATTGTACCAAAATTTGTATAACGTCGTATAAATAGACTAAAAATGAAAAAAAAGAGTACTAGTAGCGATGGATAAGAAACACGCTACAACTAGCTAGATTAGCAGTAGCGCGGGACAGAACAAGTGCAGCCTCTATGTGTCTTAGCAGTAGCGCTTGTCGCACGCGCTACTGCTAAGTAATAGCTGTAGCGCCTTATTGGTAGCGCGGCTGCCCGCGCGACTAGTGGGATTTAAACCCGCGCTACTACTAGTGTTTTCCCTAGTAGTGGTAAGCAATAATATTCACAATTTCATTATATTACCATCATTTGTGTTAAGTTTCATTCATATATATGTATTGAACCCCTTTCTTCAAATTAGATGTGGCAGATGCGGGATGAACTCCTACCACAAGATTGCATCAAAGCAATTCAAGAGGAATTGGCGGGATTCTTTCTTGACCACGTCATCAATAAAGCTAGAGAATACCATCTGGAAGCTGAGTTCATATATAATTAGGGGATTATATTGTAAGAGATCTTAATATTGTATATATGTAGCCAGTAGCGCCGGATAGATATACCAAAACTTGTTGTTCGACCAATCACTCGGAGAAGGAGAGGTCGATATCACTTTTCTCTATATGCATATGTTCATGACAAACTTTTGTACTTAATGGTTTCCTTCATTTTCTTACTAGCTAGCGCGTCGAGGGCCTCTCTATATGTATAGTACATAGCGTCGACTAAGCACGGAGACAAGAGAGGACACTTCTCTCTATTAATTAATTAATTAGCTACCTAACACAATATAGGAAACCCCCCCAAATTAACCATACAAAACCCCCCAACCCCCCCCCCTCAGAAGAAAAACAAAAACCCTAGCCCATGAAATACTGACGCGTGGAAGCTTATTGGTCCCAGTTGGTGCTACCAACCAGGACAAAAGGCCCCCCTGCCAGGGCAAGCCACAACGGCCATGTGGAGACCCATCTGTCCTGGTTGGTGTAAGAACCGAGACTGAAGGTGTAGGGCTTTAGTACAGAACCTTTAGTCTCGGTTCCCCAACCGGGTCAAATGGGCCTTACGAACCGGGTCAAATGGGCCTTTTTCTACTAGTGAACTCTCGTTTATGATTTTTTTGCAGGAAAAATCCTCTCTAAATAGGAAGGTCCCTACGTTATCAAGGAGGTCTAATTTCGGTGCCATAAAAATCAACAACTTCGAAGGCACAAATTCAAGGGTGGTGAACGGTCAAAGAATCAAACATTGTATCTCAGGTAATCCTATAAATGTTGAAACTAATGTTATTGAAACCGTAACCCCGAAGGAGTATATAAGGGACACCTTCCAGACCGTTTCAGCCTCCGAAAAGGAAGAGGTATGTGGTACAGTAAGTAAACCGACTCCAAAACAGTTCTAATAGCAATTTTTCTCTATTTTGGAATATTTCAGAAAATAGGAAAATAAGAAGCAGTCCGGAAAGGACACGAGGCGTCCACGAGGGTGGAGGGCACGCCCTACCCCACTGGACGCGCCCCCTGCCTCGCGGGCACCTCGTGTGTCCTCCGGACTCCGTTTTTGCACGATACTTCTTTTGATCGGTAAAAACTCATTATATAATCTCCCAAAGGTTTTGACCATCGTACCACACAATTATCAACTGTTTTTGTTTCGAGCTATTTTCTGCTAGAGTTGTCAAGGCCAGGCATCATGTTGTCCCCCTCCTCCAACAATGAGGGTGACGATGCTTGGCTAATGAAGATAGAGCTAAAGAGAGAAGAACCCGGGGAGATCAACAAGGATGATGGGATCAAGAAGGCCATGGAGGATCAATCTTCGGTAGTAGAAGAAGAAGACATCCTTCAACCTCATTACAATCTTCTTACCCCTACTGAAATTGCAGCTTTCAAGATGATTGAAATAGTTCGGGTGCAGAACAAGTATCTAACTCGTGAAAATATTCTGTTGCAAGAGCATATCATCGCACTCAAGGGCATTATTCGTAAGTTGGAGCATATCCTGCGCTCGATGTTGGACGACAAGCCTACAGGATCAACAATCTCTTCTTCCCCACCAAAGGAGACATGAGTATTGGGTATCGGCACTCCCCTTGGCAACTTCCAAGCTTGGGGGAGTGCCCCGGTATCGTATTACCATCACACTTTTATCCTTACCGTTTTTTCTTAGTTCGATCCTTTTGGTAATATCTTGATCTAGTAGAATAAAGTTTTAGTATGATTTAGTTTTTAGTTTTGCTTTATGATCCTTCTATGTAGCGAGTCCGTGAGCTATATATAATAAAGATTAGTTTTGAGTCAAGGGCTTAGTTATCTTGCTATGATCTTGAGAAAAAAGAGAAAGAATAAAAAGAAATAAAAAGATCGCATTGATCTTATGGAGAGTAATGACTTCACTTATAAAGAGTATGATGATAAAAGTTGTTGAGAGTTGACAAACATAATTTTGGTCATCGTTGCAATTAATAGGAAGTAATAAATAAAGAGAGGTTTTCACATATCAATATACTATCTTGGACATGTTTTATGATTGTGAGCACTCATTAAAATATGACATGCTAAAAGGTTGATGTTGGACAAGGATCATCCAACATGTTGAGCTTGCCTTTCCCCCTCATGCTGGCCAAATTCTTTGCACCAAGTAGAGATACGACTTGTGCTTCCAAATATCCTTAAACCCAGTTTTGCCATGAGAGTCCACCATATCTATGTATGGATTGAGTAAGATCCTTCAAGTAAGTTGTCATTGTTGCAAGCAATAAAGATTGCTCCCTAAATATGTATGATCTATTAGTGTGGAGAAAATAAGCTTTATACGATCTTGTGATGTGGAATAAATAAAAGCAATGGACTGCATAATAAAGGTCCATATGACAAGTGGCAATATAATGTGACGTTTTTTTTGCATTAAGATTTCATGCATCCAACCATAAAAACACATGACAACCTCTGCTTCCCTCTACGAAGGGCCTATCTTTTATCTTTGTCCTACACTTTATACAGAGACATGGTGATCTTCACCTTTCCTTTTTACATTTTATCCTTTGGCAAGCATAGTGTGTTGGAAAGATCCTGATATATATAGATAATTGGATGTGGGTTTTCATAAACTATTATTATTGACATTACCCTTGAGGTAAAAGGTTGGGAGGCAAAACTATAAGCCCCTATCTTTCTGTGTGTCCGATTAAAGCTTCATACTCATAAGTATTGCGTGAGTGTTAGCAATTGTGAAAGACTAAATGGTAGTTGAGTATGTGGACTTGCTGAAAAGCTCTTATATTCACTCTTACTGATGTTATGACAAATTGCAATTGCATTAATGACTGAGATTATAGTTTGTTAGTTTTCAATGAAGTTTCTGATTCATACTTTACATTGTGAATAAGACTGTTACTTTAGCATAAGAAATCATATGTCAATATATATATATATAATGTTGGGGATATCGCTTATCGGGAACTTATCGGCCGACCCATGATATGGGGTAAATCGGCCAGTTTATCGGCATATCGGTCGATTTTTCGCCATAATGGCTGATTTATCGGTCGATTAATCTTATCGTTCAGACAACGGTAAGCTATAGATCGGCCGATTTATCGGAATACCGGAAGATATCTTGAACAGTGTGTGTGTGTGTATGTATGTATGTTGCTGTTATAAGAATGATCATGATGCCCTCATGTCTGTATTTCATTTTATCGACACCTCTATCTCTAAACATGTGGACATATTTTTCGTTATCGGCTTCCGCTTGAGGACAAGCGAGGTCTAAGCTTGGGGGAGTTGATACGTCCACTTTGCATCATGATTTTATATCAATATTTATTGCATTATGGACTGTTATTACACATTATGTCACAATACTTATGCCTTTTCTCTCTTATTTTATAAAGTTTGCACGAAGAGGGAGAATGCCGGCAGCTGGAATTCTGGGCTGGAAAAGGAGCAAATATTAGAGACCTATTCTGCAAAACTCCAAAAGTCCTCAAACTCCACGGAAGTCAGTTTTGGAATATATAAAAAATATTGGGCGAAGAAAGCACCAGAGGGGGGCCACCCACCGTCCATGAGGGTGGGCGCGCCCTACCCCTTGCGCGCGCCCCCTGTCTCGTGGGCCCCCTGGCAGGCCTCTGTTGGGGAATGTAGCAAAAATTCAAAATTTTCCTACGTGTCACCAAGATCTATCTATGGAGAGACCAGCAACGAGGGGAAGGAGAGTGCATCTACATACCCTTGTAGATCGCTAAGCGGAAGCGTTCAAGAGAACGGGGTTGAAGGAGTCGTACTCGTCGTGATCCAAATCACCGGAGATCCTAGTGCCGAACGGACGGCACCTCCGCGTTCAACACACGTACAGCCCGGTGACGTCTCCCATGCCTTGATCCAGCAAGGAGAGAGGGAGAGGTTGAGGAAGATTCCATCCAGCAGCAGCACAACGGTGTGGTGGTGGCGGAGGAGCATGGCGATCCAGCAGGGCTTCGCCAAGCACCGCGAGATATGAGGAGAAAGAGAGGTAGGGCTGCGCCAACAAGAGAAGAAACTTCGTCTATGGGCTGCTCCTTTGCCTCCACTATATATAGGGGGAGAGGGGGGGCTGCGCCCCCACCTAGGGTTCCACCCTAGGGGCGGCGGCCAGCCCAGATCCCATCTGGTGGGGCGGCCAAGGGGAGGGGGAGAGGGAGGCGCACCAGGCATGGGCCCTAAGGCCCATCTGCCCTTAGGGTTTGCCCCCCCTCCTCCCCTTAGGCGCCTTGGGCCCTTGTGGGGGGGCGCACCAGCCCACCTGGGGCTGGTCCCCTCCCACACTTGGCCCATGCAGCCCTCCGGGGCCGGTGGCCCCACTTGGTGGACCCCCGGGACCCTCCTGGTGGTCCCGGTACGTTACCGATAAAACCCGAAACTTTTCCGGTGACCAAAACAGGACTTCCCATATATAAATCTTTACCTCCGGACCATTCCGGAACTCCTCGTGACGTCCGGGATCTCATCCGGAACTCCGAACAACATTCGGTAACCACATACAAACTTCCTTTATAACCCTAGCGTCATCGAACCTTAAGTGTGTAGACCCTACGGGTTCGGGAACCATGCAGACATGACTGAGACAATTCTCCGGTCAATAACCAACAGCAGGATCTAGATACCCATGTTGGCGACCACATGTTCCATGATGATCTCATCGTATGAACCACGATGTCGAGGATTCGATCAATCCCGTATACAATTCCCTTTGTCTAGCGGTATTGTACTTGCCCGAGATTTGATCGTCGGTATCCCGATACCTTGTTCAATCTCGTTACCGGCAAGTCTCTTTACTCATTCCGTAACACATCATCCCGTGATCAACTCCTTGATCACATTGTGCACATTATGATGATGTCCTACCGAGTGGGCCCAGAGATACCTCTCCGTCACACGGATTGACAAATCCCAGTCTCGATTAGTGCCAACCCAACAGACACTTTCGGAGATACCCGTAGTGCACCTTTATAGCCACCCAGTTACGTTGTGATGTTTGGCACACCCAAAGTATTCCTACGGTATCCGGGAGTTGCATAATCTCATGGTCTAAGGAAATGATACTTGACATTAGAAAAGCTTTAGCATGCGAACTACATGATCTTGTGATATGCTTAGGACTGGGTCTTGTCCATCACATCATTCTTCTAATGATGTGATCCCGTTATCAATGACATCCAATGTCCATGGTCAGGAAACCGTAACCATCTATTGATCAACGAGCTAGTCAACTAGAGGCTTACTAGGGACATGGTGTTGTCTATGTATCCACACATGTATCTGAGTTTCCTATCAATACAATTCTAGCATGGATAATAAACGATTATCATGAACAAGGAAATATAATAATAACTAATTTATTATTGCCTCTAGGGCATATTTCCAACAGTCTCCCACTTGCACTACAGTCAATAATCCAGTTCACATCGCTATGTGATTAACACTCAAGGTCACATCCCCATGTGACTAACACCCAAAGAGTTTACTAGAGTCAATAATCTAGTTCACATTACCATGTGATTAACACTCGATGAGTTCTGGGTTTGATCATGTTAGGCTTGTGAGAGATGTTATAGTCAACGGGTCTGAATCTTTCAGATCCGTGTGTGCTTTAAAAATATCTATGTCATCTCCCAGATGCAGCTACCACGTTCTATTTGGAGCTATTCCAAATAACTGTTCCACTATACGAATCCAGTTTACTACTCAGAATAATCTCGATTAGTGTCAAAGTTTGCATCGGTGTAACCCTTTACGACGAACTCTTTTACCACCTCCATAATCGAGAAAATTCCTTAGTCCACTAGTTACTAAGGATAACTTTGACCACTGTCCTGTGATCCATTCTTGGATCACTCTTGTACCCCTTGACCGACTCATGGCAAGGCACACTTCAGGTGCGGTACACAGCATAGCATACTGTAGAGCCTACGTCTAAAGCATAGGGGACGACCTTCATCCTTTCTCTCTATTCTGCCGCGGTCAGGTTTCGAGTCTTACTCAATGTTCACACCTTATAACACAGCCAAGAACTCCTTCTTTGCCGATCCATTTTGAACTCCTTCAAAATCTTGTCACGGTATGTATTCATTTGAAAGTACTATTAAGCGTTTTGATCTATCCTTATAGATCTTAATGCTCAATACTCAAGTAGCCTAATCCAGGTTTTCCATTGAAAAACACTTTTCAAATAACTCGGCATGCTTTCCAGAAATTCTACATCATTTCCGATCAACAATAGGTTAACAACATATACTCATCAGAAATTCTATAGTGCTCCCACTCACTTCTTTGGAAATACAAGTTTCTCATAAACTTTGTATAAACCCAAAATCTTTGATCATCGTCAAAGCGTATATTCCAACTCCAAAATGCTTACTCCAGTCCTTAGAAGGATTGCTAGAGCTTTTCATACTTGTTAGCATCTTTCAGGATTCTTAAAACCTTCTGGTTGTATCACATACAACCTTTCCTCAAGAAAATCGTGAGGAAACAATGGTTTTTGACATCCTATCTGCAAGATTTCATAAATAATCCAGTGACTGCTAATATAATTCCAACAGACTCTTAGCATCGCTACGAGTGAGAAAGTCTCACCGTAGTCAACTCATTGAATTTGTCGGAAAACATCTTAACGACAAGTTGAGCTTTCTTAATGGTGATACATACCATCATCGTTCGTCTTCCTTTTAAAGATCCATATGTACATAACAGCCTTATGACCATCAAGTAGTTCTTCCAAAGTCTACACTTTGTTTTCGTATATGGATCCTCTCTCGGATTATATGGCCTCGAGCCATTTTGGAATCCAGGCCCACCATCGCTTCTACATAGCTCGTAGGTTCATTGTTGTCTAGCAACATGACTTCCAAGATAGGATTACGTACCACTCTGAAGTAGTACGCATCCTTGTCATCCTACGAGGTTTGGGAGTGAACTGATCCGAAGTCTCATGATCAATATCATAAGCTTCCACTTCAATTGGTGTAGGTGCCACAGGAACAACTCTTTGTGCCCTGCTATACACTAGTTGAAGTGACGGTTCAATAACCTCATCAAGTCTCCACCATCCTCCCACTCAATTCTTTCGAGAGAAACTTTTCCTTGAGAAAGGACCCGATTCTAGAAACAATCCCTATTGCTTTCGGATCTGAATTAGGAGGTATACCCAACTGTTTTGGGTGTCCTATGAAGATGCATTTATCCGCTTTGGGTTCGAGCTTATCAGCCTGAAACTTTTCACATAAGCGTCGCAGCCCCAAACTTTTAAGAAACAACAGCTTAGGTTTCTCTAAACCATAGTTCATACGGTGTCGTCTCATCGGAATTACGTGGTGCCCTATTAAAGTGAGTGCGGTTGTCTCTAATGCCTAACCCATGAACGATAGTGGTAATTCGATAAGAGACATCATGGTACGCACCATATCCAATAGGGTGCAACTATGATGTTCGGACACATCATCACACTATGGTGTTCCAGGCGGTATTAGTTGTGAAACAATTTCCACAATGTCTTAATTCTGTGCCAAACTCGTAATTCAGATATGAATCTCTATGATCATATCATAGACATTTTATCCTCTTGTCACGACGATCTTCAACTTCACTCTGAAATTACTTGAACCTTTCAATAATTTCAGACTCATGATCCATCAAGTAAATATACTTTAGCATCTACTCAAATCATCTGTGAAGTAAGAACATAACGATATCCACTACATGCCTCAGCACTCATTGGACTGCACACTTCAAAATGTATTACTTCCAACGAGTTGCTTTCTTGTTCCATCTTACTGAAAACGAGGATTTTCAGTCATCTTGCCCATGTGGTATGATTTTCATGTCTCAAGTGATTCAAAATCAAGTGAGTCCAAACGATCCATCTGTATAGAGTTTCTTCATGCATATCTACCAACAAACATGGTTCGCATGTCTCAATCCTTTCAAAAATGAGTGAGTCCAAAGATCCATCAACATGGAGCTTCTTCATGCGTTTTATACCAATATGACTCAAATTGCAGTGCCACATTTGTGTGGTACGATCATTACTATCTTATACCTTTGGCATGAAAATGTGTATCACTACGATCGGGATGGTATTATTCAAATAAACAGAGTAACCATTATTCTCCTTAAATGAATAACCGTATCGCGATAGACATAATCCAATCATGTCTATGCTCAACGCAAACACCAAATAACAATTATTTAGGTTTTAATACCAATCTCGATGGTAGAGGGAGCGTATGATATTTGATCAACCTTGGAAATACTTCCAACACATATCGTCATCTCACCTTTTAGCTAGTCTCCGTTTATTCCGTAGCCTTTTGTTTCGAGTTACTAACACTTAGCAACCGAACCGGTATCTAATACCCTGGTGCTACTAGGAGTACTAGTAAAGTACACATTATAATGCATATCCAATATACTTCTGTCGACCTTGCCAGCCTTCTCATCTACCAAGTATCTAGGGTGGTTCTGCTTCAGTGACTGTTCCCCTTATTACAGAAGCACTTAGTCTCGGGCTTGGGTTCAACTTTGGGTTTCTTCACTAGAACAGCAACTGATTTGTTGTTCCATGAAGTATCCCTTTCTTGCCCTTGCCCTTCTTGAAACTAGTGGTTTTACTAACCATCAACGATTGATGCTCCCTTTTGATTTCTACTTTTGCGGTGTCGCGAATAGCTCAAGGATCATATCTATCCCTGATATGTTATAGTTCATCACGAAGCTCTAGTAGCTTGGTGGAAGTGACTTTGGAGAACCATCACTATCTCATCTGGAAGATCAACTCCCACTCGATTCAAGCAATTGTTGTACTCAGACAATCTGAGCACAAGCTCAAGATTGAGCTTTTCTCCCTTATTATGCAGGCTAAGAAAATCGTCGGAGGTCTTATACCTCTTGACGTGGGCACGAGCCTGAAATCCCAATTTCAGTCCTTGGAACATCTCATATGTTCTGCGATGTTTCAAAACGTCTTTGGTGCCTCAATTCTAAACCATTTAGCATTACGCACTAAACTATCATGTAGTCATCAAAACGTGTATGTCAGATGTTGGCAACATCCACAGACGACGTTTGAGGTTCAGCACACTGAGCGGTGCATTAAGGACATAAGCTTTCTACTGTCTGCATAATTGCTACTATCAACTTTCAACTATTTTTTCTCCAGGAACATATCTAAACAGTAGAACTGAAGTGCGAGCTACGACATAATTTGCGAAGACCTTTTGACTATGTTCAGGATAATTAAGTTCATCTTATGAACTCCCACTCAGATAGACATCCCTCTAGTCATCTAAGTGATTACATGATCCGAGTCAACTAGGCCGTGCCCGATCATCACGTGAGACAAACTAGTCATCATCGGTGAACATCTTCATGTTGATCGTATCTACCATACGAGTCATCTCGACCTTTCGGTCTCTTGTGTTCGGAGGCCATGTCTGTACATGCTAGGCTCGTCAAGTTAACCTAAGAATTCCGCATGTGTTCCGAGGCCATGTCTGTACATGCTAGGCTTGTCAACACCCGTTGTATTCGAACGTAAGAATCTATCACACCCGATCATCACGTGGTGCTTCGAAACGACGAACTTTCGCAACGGTGCACAGTTAGGGGGAACACTTTCTTGAAATTTTAATGAGGGATCATCTTATTTACTACCATCGTTCTAAGCAAATAAGATGCAAAAACATGATAAACATCACATGCAATCAAAAAAATAGTGACATGATATGGCCAATATCATATAGCTCCTTTGATCTCCATCTTGGGGCTCCATGATCATCTTGTCACCGGCATGACACCATGATCTCCATCATCATGATCTCCATCATCGTGTCTCCATGAAGTTGTCTCGCCAACTTATTACTTCTACTACTATGGCTACCGGTTAGCAATAAAGTAAAGTAATTACATGGCGTTGTTCAATGAAACGCAGGTCATACAATAAATAATGACAACTCATATGGCTCCTGCCGGTTGTCATACTCATCGACATGCAAGTCGTGATTCCTATTACAAGAACATGATCAATCTCATACATCACATATCATTCATCACATTCTTCTTGGCCATATCACATCACATAGCATACCCTGCAAAAACAAGTTAGACGTCCTCTAATTGTTGTTTGCATGTTTTACGTGGCTGCTATGGGTTTCTAGGAAGAACGTTTCTTACCTATGCAAAAACCACAACGTGATATGCCAATTGCTATTTACCCTTCATAAGGACCCTTTTCATCGAATCCGATCCGACTAAAGTGGGAGAGACAGACACCCGCTAGCCACCTTATGCAACTAGTGCATGTCAGTCGGTGGAACCAGTCTCACATAAGAGTACGTGTAAGGTCGGTCCGGGCCGCTTCATCCCACGATGCCGCTGAATCAAGACTGGACTAGTAACGGTAAGCATATTGAACAAAATCAACGCCCACAACTACTTTGTGTTCTACTCGTGCATAGAAACTATGCATAAACCTGGCTCTGATACCACTGTTGGGGAACTTAGCAGAAATTCAAAATTTTCCTATGTGTCACCAAGATCTATCTATGGAGAGACCAGCAATGAGGGGAAGGAGAGTGCATCTACATACCCTTGTAGATCGCTAAGCGGAAGCATTCAAGAGAACGGGGTTGAAGGAGTCATACTCGTCGTGATCCAAATCACCGGAGATCCTAGTGCCAAACGGACGGCACCTCCGCGTTCAACACACGTACAGCCCGGTGACGTTTCCCATGCCTTGATCCAGCAAGGAGAGAGGGAGAGGTTGAGGAAGACTCCATCCAGCAGCAGCACAACGGCGTGGTGGTGGTGGAGGAGCATGGCGATCCAGCAAGGCTTCGCCAAGCACCGCGAGATATGAGGAGAAAGAGAGGTAGGGCTGCGCCAACAAGAGAAGAAACTTCGTCTATGGGCTGCTCCTTTGCCTCCACTATATATAGGGGGAGAGGGGGGCTGCGCCCCCACCTAGGGTTCCACCCTAGGGGCGGCGGCCAGCCCAGATCCCATCTAGTGGGGCGGCCAAGGGGAGGGGGAGAGGGAGGCGCACCAGGCATGGGCCCTAAGGCCCATCTGCCCTTAGGGTTTGCCCCCCTCCTCCCCTTAGGTGCCTTGGGCCCTTGTGGGGGGGCGCACCAGCCCACCTGGGGCTGGTCCCCTCCCACACTTGGCCCATGCAGCCCTCCAGGGCCGGTGGCCCCACTTGGTGGACCCCCGGGACCATCCTGGTGGTCCCGGTACGTTACCGATAAAACCCGAAACTTTTCTGGTGACCAAAACAAGACTTCCCATATATAAATCTTTATCTCCGGACCATTCCGGAACTCCTCGTGACGTCCGGGATCTCATCCAGGACTCCGAACAACATTCGGTAACCACATACAAACTTCCTTTATAACCCTAGCGTCATCGAACCTTAAGTGTGTAGACCCTATGGGTTCGGGAACCATGCAGACATGACCGAGACAATTCTCCGGTCAATAACCAACAGCGGGATCTGGATACCCATGTTGGCTCCCACATGTTCCACGATGATCTCATCGGATGAACCACGATGTCGAGGATTCGATCAATCCCGTATACAATTCCCTTTGTCTAGCGGTATTGTACTTGCCCGAGATTCGATCATCGGTATCCCGATACCTTGTTCAATCTCGTTATCGACAAGTCTCTTTACTCGTTCCGTAACACATCATCCCGTGATCAACTCCTTGATCACATTGTGCATATTATGATGATGTCCTACCGAGTGGGCCCAGAGATACCTCTCCGTCACACGGAGTGACAAATCCCAGTCTCGATTCGTGCCAACCCAACAGACACTTTCGGAGATACCCGTAGCGCACCTTTATAGCCACCCAGTTACATTGTGATGTTTGGCACACCCAAAGTATTCCTACGGTATCCGGGAGTTGCATAATCTCATGGTCTAAGGAAATGATACTTGACATTAGAAAAGCTTTAGCATGCAAACTACACGATCTTCTGCTATGCTTAGGATTGGGTCTTGTCCATCACATCATTCTTCTAATGATGTGATCCCGTTATCAATGACATCCAATGTCCATGGTCAGGAAACCGTAACCATCTATTGATCAACGAGCTAGTCAACTAGAGGCTTACTAGGGACATGGTGTTGTCTATGTATCCACACATGTATCTCAGTTTCCTATCAATACAATTCTAGCATGGATAATAAACGATTATCATGAACAAGGAAATATAATAATAACTAATTTATTATTGCCTCTAGGGCATATTTCCAACAGCCTCCGGTTCCCATCTTTGGCTAAATGAAGTCTTTCTCCTTGGAAAAATTCATAAGCAAGCTTGCAGGACGAAACACCGCCGCCACGAGGAGGAACCTTGGCGGAACCAATCTAGGGCTCTGGCGGAGCTATTCTGCCGGGGAAACATCCCTCCGGGAGGGTGAAATCATCACCATTCTCATCACCATCGATCCTCTCTCGGGAGGGGGTCAATCTCCATCAACATCTTCACCAACACCATTTCCTCTCAAACCCTAGTTCATCTGTTGTATCCAATCTTTGTCCCAAAACCTCAGATTGGTACCTGTGGGTTGCTAGTAGTGTTGATTACTCCTTGTAGTTCATGCTAGTTGGTTTATTTGGTGGAAGATCATATGTTCAGATCCTTTATGCATATTAATACCCCTTTGATTATGAACATGAATATGATTTGTGAGTAGTTACGTTTGTTCCTGAGGACATGGGAGAAGTCTTGCTATAAGTAGTCATGTGAATTTGGTATTCGTTTGATATTTTGATGAGATGTATGTTGTCTGGCCTCTAGTGGTGTCATGGGAACGTCGACTACATGAAACTTCACCATTATTTGCGCCTACGGGAAGGCATTGGGAAGTAATAAGTAGATGATGGGTTGCTAGAGTGACAGAAGCTTAGACCCTAGTTTATGCGTTGCTTCGTAAGGGACTGATTTAGATCCATATGTTTGATGCTATGGTTAGGATTATCTTAATACTTCTTTTGTAGTTGCAGATGCTTGCAAGAGGGGTTAATCATAAGTGGGATGCTTGTCCAAGTAAGGGAAGTACTCAAGCACCGGTCCACCCACATATCAAATTTTCAAAGTACCGAACGCGAATAATATGAGCGTGATGAAAACTAGCTTGACAATAATTCCCATGTGTCCTCGGGGGCGCTTTCCTTTATATAAGAGTTTGTCCAGGCTTGTCCTTTGCTACAAAAAGGATTGGGCCATCTTGATGCACCTTATTTACTTTTATTACTTGTTATGCGTTACAAATTACCTTATCACAAAACTATCTGTTACCAATAATTTCAGTGCTTGCAGAGAATACCTTACTGAAAACTACTTATCATTTCCTTCTGCTCATCGTTGGGTTCCACACTCTTACTTGTCGAAAGGACTACGATAGATCCCCTATACTTGTGGGCCATCACCAACCAAAATAGTGGTTTCTGCTTTGATGCAGCAAACACCAATAGGGCAAAGGACACATACTATGGTTACATAGAGGAGATATGGGAACTTGACTATCACTACTAGGGAAAACCTTATACACAGAAGTATAGTAGTAGCGCTGGACAAAACACGGCGCTATTGCTACTTATTAGTAGCGCCTGTTACAAAAGCACGCTGATACATCTCCGTCGTATCTACTTTTCCAAACACTTTTGCCCTTGTTTTGGACTCTAACTTGCATGATTTGAATGGAACTAACCAGGACTGACGTTGTTTTCAGCTGAATTATCATGGTGTTATTTATGTGCAGAAACAAACGTTCTCGGAATGACCTTAAACTTCACGGAACAACTTTTTGGAAAATATAAAAAATACCTGCAAAAGATGAAGGCCAGGGGGCCCACCACCTCTCCACGAGGGTGGGGCGCGCGCCTGCCCCCCTAGGGCGCACCCCCTACCTCATGGGCCCCCTAGTGCCTCTCCGACTCTAGCTCCAACTCTATATATTGTGTTTCGGGGAGAGAAGAATTCATTGCGTTTTACGATACGGAGCCGCCACCAAGCCCTAAGACCTCTCGGGAGGGCTGATGTGGAGTCCGTTCGGGGCTCCGGAGAGGGGAATCCGTTGCCATCGTCATCATCAACCATCCTCCATCACCAATTCATGATGCTCACCGCCGTGCGTGAGTAATTGCATCGGAGGCTTGCTGGACGGTGATGGGTTGGATGGGATCTATCATGTAATCGAGTTAGTTTTGTTAGGGTTTGATCCCTAGTGTCCACTATGTTATGCGATTGATGTTGCTATGACTTTGCTATGCTTAATGCTTGTCACTAGGGCCCGAGTGCCATGATTTCATATCTGAACCTATTATGTTTTCATCAATATATGAGTGTTCTTGATCCTATCTTGCAAGTCTATAGTCACCTATTATGTGTTATGATTCGTTAACCCCGAAGCGACAATAATCGGGCCACTTACCGGTGATGACCGTAGTTTGAGGAGTTCATGCATTTACTATGTGTTAATGCTTTGTTCTGGTACTCTATTAAAAGGAGGCCTTAATATCCCTTAGTTTCCGTAAGGACCCTGCTGCCACGGGTGGGTAGGACAAAAGATGTCATGCAAGTTCTTTTCCATAAGCACGTATGACTATATTCGGAATACGTGCCTACATTATATCAATGAACTGGAGCTAGTTCTGTGTCACCCTAGGTTATGACTGTTACATGATGAACCACATCCGGCATAATTCTCCATCACCGATCCATTGCCTATGAGCTTTCCATATATTGTTCATCACTTATTTACTTTCCTGTTGCTATTGCTATCATCACTAAAAAATACCAAAAACATTACTTTCACTACTGTTACCTTTTGCTACCGTTACCACTACTATCATATTACTTTGCTACTAAATACTTTGTTGCAGATATTAAGTTTCCAGGTGTGGTTGAATTGACAACTCAGCTGCTATTACTTGAGAGTATTCTTTGGCTCCCCTTGTGTCGAATCAATAAATTTGGGTTGAATACTTTACCCTCGAAAACTGTTGTGATCCCCTATACTTTTGGGTTATCAAGACTATTTTCTGGCGCCGTTGCCGGGGAGCATAGCGCTATTCTTTGAGTCACTTGGGATTTATAGTCACTTCGGATTTATAGTCACCTATTGCTATCACCACTACAAAATACCAAAAACATTACTTTCACTACTGTTACCTTTTGCTACCGTTACCACTACTATCATATTACTTTGCTACTAAATACTTTGCTCCAGATATTAAGTTTCCAGGTGTGGTTGAATTGACAACTCAGCTGCTAATACTTTAGAGTATTCTTTGGCTCCCCTTCTGTCGAATCAATAAATTTGGGTTCAATACTTTACCCTCGAAAACTGTTGCGATCCCCTATACTTGCGGGTTATCACACGCTACAACCATTGTTGTAGCAGTAGCGCGTCTGCGCGGAAAAGCGCTACTACTATAATTCCCTCGTTGGAGTAGTGGTTCTTCCAAAAGCACGCTACTGCTAAAAACTTTATAGCAGCGCGTTAATGCTGTAGAGCGCTACTGCTATGAAAAATAAAATAAATAGAAAAATAAGTAGAAAAGTAAATGAAAATGAAAGAAATATAAAAAAGAGAAATGAAACAAGAAAATGTAAAGAAAACAAAAGAAAAATAAAATAAAATAAAATAGAAAGGAATAGTTGTAGCGCGTTTCACTGGAAAATGCTATAGCTAACTTAGCTATAGCGCATGTCGGCAAAAAGCGCTACTGCTAGTTTGACTTAACCCCCGGCCGCGCGGGCTCAACATTTCGCTAAGTCCTTCCCCCTCCACTCCCCCCTCTTCCCCAACTTCTCCATCGCCGCCGTCGCGCTGCCGCCTTCGACCACACCGCTGCCGCCCGAGCCCGCCTTCGACCACACCGCCGCCGCCCGAAGCCGCCCTCGACCTCACAGCCGTCGCCCGAGGCCGTCGTCGACCTCACCGTCGCCTCCCTCGATCTCACCGCCGCCTCCCTCGACCTCACTGCTGACACCCGCGCTCGCCCAAGACCTCCGTCGCCCGAGCCAGAGCCTGCCCTCGCCGCCGACCGTAAGGCTCTACCTCTCCTCTCCCCTACCCTCCTCTCTCTCTACTAGGGCAATTCATAAATATGTTGATGTTGTGTTGATGTTCATATGAACCCTAGGTGTTCATACGAACCCTAGATTTGTTTAGGGCAGTAGGTATTTTTTAGCATTTAGGAAAAATGATTAGCGATTTTTTAGGACAATGCCTAAACAGTAATTCCATTTAGCTTTAAGTTAATAGAGGGTATGTAAATAATAGTAGAATTTATATTTAAATTAATAGAGGCTATAAACAAAAAACACTTATCTATAAAAAATTATTTGGACTATGGACCCGAATCTGTTCCAAATTCCATTCAAATGAAATTTGATTTATTTGGACTATGGACCTGAATATTTTTGAAGAAATTGGGTGTAGGTACTAAGGTCTTGCTGTGAAAATTTTGGTGAGGTGAGAAGGGTTAGAGAAAATGGAGTTCCTAGACTTCTAGCTTTAGACCAAAAACAAAAGTATTTAGCTATAAATAAAAAACAGTAGCTATGGCATTTAGCTATAAAGAAAAAACAGAATTGTTTTTCTTTTCAAAAACTTGGTTAAACTAATTGTATCTATGTAAACAAAAAACAAGATTGTTGTTATATGATATAGGTCATTGATGTTCATTTGCATATTCCATTATTGTTGATTATATCTTTTCATTGAAGTTGCCATGTTATATGCAAATTCCACAATAGTGTTTGCTCATGTCATATCTTTTCATTCAAGTAGTTCGATTGTGCCCAAGTGGCTTTGTTGTTTCCAAGGAATGAAGTCGAGTGTCCTATGTTTTGCCAGAATGTTGATTCATTTCCATTCCGGCAAATTTCAGGTTCTCGATTTGTCCACTTTTTAGCAAAAGTCATGCCGAAATTTTCTGTGAATTTCGGCATGACTTGTGCTACAAACTAGGACATATCGAGTGCCTGGGATTTGCCGCACCGGGAAGGATTCAATGTTCCTGCAAAGCATAGGCCTTTTTTATGTCATTATTCATTTTATTAGGTCTAGAATTAATTGACTAGATTTAATCATAGGAAACATGGCTAGCAACGATGAAGGACAGGGTTCTGGTGACTGCGACAACGTCTACCTGGCGGCAAAAGAATTTTTGAGGGAAGCCGACGTTCAAGAGTTGATGTTGCTGGGTCCACCTATCACATCGGAGATTGAGACCAACATCGAGACCGGCGCTGAGACTGAGACCGGCGCTGAGACTGAGACCGGCGTCGAGACTAGCGGAGCCGGTATAGAATCAAAAGCAAAGAGGCAACGGCTTCCTAACAAGCTCAGGACTACTATACTGGTGGTCACGGAGGTGGACGACGGCAATTTTGAGCCAAACGCGCCCAAGGAAGCGCGTGCCTGCTACAACAATCAAATAGGCTGCATCATAGGGACAACCGCCACCATCAACGATGAGAAACTAAAGAAGATAGATAATATGAGGCCCTCCCTCCTAAAAAAGCTATGCCAGATATTCTTGTTCCCGGGCCGGAATGAAAAGGATTATAAAGATCCACATAAGGACCCAGCAATGAAGAAGATAAATAAACACGCCATGACCAAGTTTAGCAACCTGTTGGCCGCCTGGAAATCAAGGGTGAAATATTGGATCGTCAACAAAAAGGAACCCTACTCCGAGATTGTAAAGAATAATCTGACAATCATGGCAGAGCACTTTCAAATATTCAAGGCGGCTTGCGAGGCCGAAGCTGCCAAAAAAGGTCGAAGTACATGAAGGGGCTTTAACAGAGGAACATTGGGTGCCACCACCTCAAAAGCCGTGGTTACGGCGGGAATAGGTCCATATGGGCCAAGGAGGATGCGGAAGCCGCGAGTCTGGGCATCCCAGACCCCTTGGCGGAGTTCACCGTCCCGCGGGAGTGTGACATCCTCAGGGCCCGGCACCGTTGGGACCCAGTGAAGAAGGTTTTCGAGACGAACGCGGTCACGACAGAGTTCATGAGACTGTTTGTAATTTTAGTTTCTGATCTATTCGACTACATGTTAGTCATATTTGTAAATGATCCTTGTGCCTTTTGCAGAGAGAGCAGCACAGGATTGTGGGGCCGAAAGCGACTCGACGTCTGAGGCGTTGGCGAGGCCCAAGTGGGACACTCCATTCAACCAAGCGTTGAACTTATTGAAAGGACTCCCGGTGGAGACTCGACCATCGTATGGACGCGTGCACGGTGTCGGAGACGGCGCCACGTGGAAGAAGTACTACCATGAGACCACGGGGGAGAGAATGGAAAGACGGAGGTTAACTGAAGAAAACATCGACAAGAAGGTTCAGATTGCGGTTGAGAACAAATCATCTAAGACAGTCGCAACGGCGGTAGCTGCCGCAAAACAAGTGCTTGTAGATATGTCTGCTACCTTGGTTCCGGCCGTTTTCAATTGGAGCGGGCAAAATCCAGAAAAAAATGTAGCGGACTTTCCCCTTGCTGGCTTCTTCGGGAGCAGCTCGACTAGCGTTGCACCAGCACCTGCAGCTGCACCTGCTCCTGCACCGGCTCCCATACCGGCTCCGACACCGGACGTGCTCAGCGGTGCTTCGTCTTTGGCTGAGCTCGGTGCCCTCACGGTATCTGTCACACTAGCCCCCTTCAATAAATGTATAATCTTGCATTTTCGTTGCCTTTCGGATGTCTCACATTGCTTCCTTTTATTTGCAGGCTGACGAAACCCCATGCACCATATTATACACCATCGGCGACCAGAAGGTGGACGTGGGGAAGGCGATGATAATGGAGCCGAAGGAACCATTGTTCCACAGCCGGCCGATCCCGCCGGGCGTCTTCAAGGTTTCCGTGGCCAGTGTCAAACCGGGCAACGAGAATTTGGCTCCTTTGGTACTAGTGGGGGATGACGACGAGACCCCGCGGCGGCTTGGTGATTGTTGCAATGGGTGGGTCCTGTTTTCCCAAAGAGTCTGCTTCGTCTGGAGGCGGCCGGGAGCACACCCACGAGCACGCAGTTAGGTATGAACATCAACACCTCACCTACCCAATTAGCGTCGGATGTCGTGTTGGGTGATAGCGGAGGGGGTGAGGAAGAGGCTCCATTAGTCACTGGTGACGTCGCCATCGATGAGGATGAGGATGAGGATGACACTCAACAGTATGTCAATACTGGCGCCTAGTTAGGGTTTGAGCATCATGAGTCAGTGCCTGAATTGCCGCCTCCGGAGCCTGGACGTATTATGGACAACCTTCCGGTAATAAAGAAGTCTAGGAAGAGAGCGAGGAAAGGCAAAAAAGCTGCTTCTATGATCCAGCCGCCTCAGCAGCCTTGGGTTCAAGACCATATAGATATCCCCAGTGCGGCAAAATGGCATATCCCCAGTCAACCAATCCTACCTAAAGCAACGCAAGGGATCAGATTCGACGATTTAAGGAGACTTCATGACGATGTGATGCGGATAGAGAAAGGCCCCATCGCCTCAAAAAATCCAGGATACCTACTCTACGAGGTTAACGTGTCGCGGCAATTGTCGTACGTCGACACATTCCCCGCGGAGAAGTTCTTCCTTCGATTCAATTACATCTTCGACATGCTTCACTTGAAGAAGCTGGATTTTATGTTTGTCCGCCTTTATGCCTGGCACATGAACTACCTCATCGGGGTTGAGCAGATACCTCATATCTGTGTTGCTGACTCGTACTTCATGCACGAAGGCTTCTTAGGAGTCTGCGCAGAGCACTGTGAATACGCGAGGGAATACATCACCAATTTCATGCTCGCCAATAAGGACAAGGAGGCAATTCTCGTGCCTTATCATCCCCTGTAAGTCATCCACGCGGATATCCTTCCTTTGATTTCAATCATTCATTTGCACAGTGGAGGCTAATTAATTTGAGGTGTACTTATTTTGCGCAGCGGCGGGCGCACCGTCCTCATCATCCTCTACCCCCAATACTCCCACGCTCTTTACTTGGACTCGTCGAAGAACATTAACAAAAAGGATTACACCCACATCAAGTCTGTTCTTGACAGTGCTATGTTTTACAATGGCGCATGGGGTGGAGAGCTCAAGGACAAGAAGAAAAGGGATAGTAGGCCCGCCTTGGCCATAAGACCGACTTCTGCTGCATCCAGCAACCGAGTGATTCTCTTAATGATGGATTCTATGTCCTACACCACCTGATGGAGTACAGACGGGATCACCAGAACCTTCCCATGTCACCTAGATCCGACGATGCCCATATTCTGCAATGGCAAAGAACTTAGGAGATATTGAGGATCATCGACTTCGAGCTGAGTTCTATCACATCCAGCGCGAAGTTGCCCAAATCATCATGAAGGAGGTCGTCGGAAAAACAGGGATGTTCTACGAAGAAGGATAAATGTCACGGGAAGACATCCGAACACGCGTAGCCGCTCAGCGTCTCGACCTGAAGCCTTTCACTAAGCTCAGGTACTATCTCCCTGACTTGGATGGATGGCATGACACGTTGGAGTGATTGTCGATATATGACAATGTGTCCGTTTAGTCCATACTATCTGTATGACGAAACTTTGAGTTATGCACGACAAAACTTTACTTGTGATGTAATTAAACCGTCCTCCTCGACTAGCGAAGATCACTCTAGTTAGGGCATTTTGGGTACGATGAACTTTGTTATTTATGCTTATGATATGTTGCTTCTATTTTTGCCAAGTCTGTCTCTTTCTGTTGCTCAACTATATATGTTGCATATCATCGACTCATGTGACGATGTAGGTGTATAGATCATCGATGGCGAAGAAGTGCTACGCCAGGACTATATGATGAGTGGCCGGAATGTCAGGCCAAGGTGTACCGGTTTCCGGTTTCCGAGAGACGGCCAGTAGTTAGTTTAGTTTCACACTAATGCGAGAGAGGGATGCAAACTCATGTACTGCATAGTTCCGCTCTCACTCAATGTGATAGCTCTTCTCGCGTATATCATTGTTTAGATGGATGACGATGTAACTGCAAGTAACCGAGACTTGTATCGCTATTTTCGAGATGATGACGAGAGAACACTTTGTGTTGGATGATGATTATGATGATGACATGATTTGATGAGACTATTTGTATGTATATGCTATGATTACATTTGTATGTGTATGATATGCTAAATATTATTGTATAAAGCCTATTCAAATACAAAACAAATATGTAGAAAAAACAGAAACTAATAAAACTAGCAGCAGCGAGGGGAACAAAGTTAGCAGTAGCGCTCCCTTACCAGTAGCGCTTCCTGTGAAAAATCGCTGCAGATATTAGCAGCAGCGCTCAGCCCTAAAGCGCGCTACTGCTAGCCATGTATAGCAGTAGCGTGGTGATAACCCACAAGTATAGGGGATCAATTGTAGCCTCTTTCGATAAGTTAGAGTATAGAACCCAACGAGGAGCTAAAGGTAGAACAAATATTCCCTCAAGTTCTATCGACCACCGATACAACTCTACGCACGCTTAACGTTTGCTTTACCTAGAACAAATATGAAACTAGAAGTACTCTGTAGGTGTTTTTGGATAGGTTTACAAGATAATAAAAAGTGTGTAAATAAAAAATAGGGGCTGTTTAGATAAAGAAGCAATAAAGTTAGTATAGTGAGTGTGGAAAAGTGGTGGTAGGAGTTGCGAAATTGCCCCTAAGCAATTCACTACTTTACTAGACTGGTAGCAAGTTTTATGTGGGAGAGGCCACTGCTAGCATGTCATCCCGGACTTGGAATTTTATGCACTTATGATTGGAACTATTAGCAAGCATCCGCAACTACTAATGTTCATTAAGGTAAAACCCAACCATAGCATTAACATATATTGGTCCCCCTTCAATCCCATATGCATCAATTTCTATGCTAGGTTGAAGTTTCTGTCACTCTTACCCTCCAATACATAGTCATATCAACATACAACTAACCCTATGGTGTGATCCACGCGCGCGCTCATATGATGGGAACCAAAGGATAGCAACATAACCACAAGAAAATTAAAACAATCATAGCAATTCATCAACCACCGATAGGACAACGAAAATCATTGGATAATAATATGAAGCTTAAAGCACCATGTTCAAGTAGAGGATACAGCGGGTTGCGGGAGAGTGGACCGCTGTAGATAGAGGGGGGAAGGTGATGAAGATGTTGGTGAAGATGGCGGGGGTGTTGGTGTAGATTGCGGTGATGATGATGGCCCCCGGCGGCTTCCGGCACCACCGGAAGCGAGGGAGAGAGAGCCCCCCTCCTTCTTATTCTTCCTTGACCTTCTCCTAGATGGGAGAAGGGTTTCCACTCTGGTCCATGGTCTCCATGGCGTGGGAGGGGCGAGAGCCCCTCCGAGATTGGATCTGTCTCTCTGTCTCTCTCTGTTTCTGCGTTCTGGGATTCTGCCCTTTCACCGTTTCTTATATATCCGGAGATCCGTAACTCCGCTTGGATTGAAACCTTTGCCCCGATTTTTTCCCAAAAATTAGCTTTCTTGCGACCAAACAAGAGTAGTAACTGCCTTACGGGGGGCCCACGAGGGTCAGGGGCGCGCCCAGGGGGTGCGCCCCCTGCCTCGTGGCCCCCTCGGGCACTGTCTCGCGTTGATTTTCCACCCATATTTCACATATATTCCAAAAATATTCTCCGTCCCTTTTTATCCTATTTGGCCTCCGTTTGATATGGATTTTCTGCGAAACAAAAAAATGCAACAAATAGGAACTGGCACTGGGTACTGGATCAATATGTTAGTCCCAAAAAATAGTATTAAAAAGTTGCCAAAAGTATATGAAAGTTCTATAATATTGGCATGGAACAATCAAAAATTATAGATACGACGGAGACGTATCAGCATCCCCAAGCTTAATTCCTGCTCGTCCTCGAGTGGGTAAATGATAAAATAATAATTTTTGATGTGGAATGCTACCTAGCATAATCTTGATCCTGTATCTAATCATGGCATGAATATTAAGACACGAGTGATTCAAAGCAATAGTCTATCATTTGACATTAAGACAATAATACTTCAAGCATACTAACCAAGCAATTATGTCTTATCAAAATAACATAGCCAAAGAAAGCTCATCCCTACAAAATCATATAGTCTAGCTATGCTCCATCTTCACCACACAAAGCATTCAAATCATGCACAACCCTGATGACAAGCCGAGAAATTGGTTCATACTTTTTAACGCGCTTCAGCCTTTTCAACCCTCATGCAATACATGAGCGCAAGCCATGGACACAACACTATGGGTGTAATAGAATATGATGATGGAGGTTTGTGTGAAGAAGACAAAAAAGGAGATAGTCTCACATCGATGCGGCTAATCAATGGGCTATGGAGATGCCCATCAATTGATGTCAATGTGAGGAGTAGGGATTGCCATGCAACGGATGCACTAAGAGCTATAAGTGTATGAAAGATCAAACTGAAACTAAGTGGGGGTGCATCCAACTTGCTTGCTCATGAAGACCTCGGGCATTTGCGGAAGCCCATCATCGGAATATACAAGCCAAGTTCTATAATGAAAATTCCCACTAGTATATGAAATTGATAACTCAAGAGACTCTCTATATGAAGAACATGGTGCTACTCTGAAGCACAAGTGTGGTAAAAGGATAGTAACATTGCACCTTCTCTCTTTTTCTCTGATTTTTTTCATTTTTTCCTTTTTTTGGTGGGCTTCTTTGGCCTATTTTTTGGGGGCTTCTTTGGCCTTTTTTATTTATTTTTAAAGTCCGGAGTCTCATCCCGACTTGTGGGGGAATCATAGTCTCCATCATCATTTCCTCACTAGGACAATGCTCTAATAATGATGATCATCACACTTTTATTTACTTACAACTCAATATTACAACTCGATATCTAGAACCAAGATATGACTCTATATGAATGCCTCCGGTGGTGTACCGGGATGTGCAATGATCTAGCATAGCAATGACATCAAAAAACGGACAAGCCATGAAAACATCATGCTAGCTATCTTACGATCATGCAAAGCAATATGACAATAAATGCTCAAGTCATGTATATGATGATGATGGAAGTTGCATGGCAATATATCTCGGAATGGCTATGGAAATTCCATGATAGGTAGGTATGGTGGCTATTTTGAGGAAGATATAAGGAGGTTTATGTGTGATAGAGCGTATCGTATCACGGGGTTTGGATGCACCGGCGAAGTTTGCACCAACTCTCGAGGTGAGAAAGGGCAATGCACGGTACCGAAGAGGCTAGCAATCATGGAAGGGTGAGAGTGTGTATAATCCATGGACTCACATTAGTCATAAAGAACTCAGATACTTATTGCAAAAGTTTATTATCCCTCGAAGCAAAGTACTACTACGCATGCCCCTAGGGGGATAGAGTGGTAGCAAAAGATCATCGCTCGTCCCCGACCGCCACTCATAAGGAAGACAATCAATAAATACCTCATGCTCCAACTTCGTTACATAACGGTTCACCATACGTGCATGCTACGGGACTTGCAAACCTCAACACAAGTAATTCTCAATTTCACAATTACTCAACTAGCACGACTCTAATATCACCACCTTTATATCGCAAAACTATTGCAAGGAATCAAGCATACCATATTCAGTGATCTACAAGTTTTATGTAGGATTTTATGACTAACCAGGTGAATGAACAATTCCTGTCAACTCTCTAAATAAATATAAGTGAAGCAAGAGAGTTTAATTCTTTCTACAAAAGATATGCAAACGCTCTAACAAATATAAGTGAATAAAAAGAGCATTCTACAAATGGCGGTTTTCTATGTGAAGAGAAACAGGCAATCCAAACTTCAAATGATATAAGCGAAGCACATTAAGCATTCTATAAAGCCATACTCAAAAGATATAAGTGAAGTGCAATGAGCATTCGATAAATCAACCAAGGACTATCTCATACCAGCATGGTGCATAAAACAAAAGTGAAAACTAAATGCAAAAGACGCTCCAAGATTGCACATATCGCATGAACGAAACGAATCCGAAAACATACCGATACTTGTTGAAGAAAGATGGGATGCCTTCCGGGGCGTCCCCAGGCTTAGATGCTTGAGTCTCCTTGAATATTTACTTGGGTGCCTTGGGCATCCCCAAGCTTGAGATCTTGCCTCTCCTTCTTCTCCTCACATCGATACATCCTCGATCTTCGAACACTTCATCAACACAAAGCTCAATAGAAAACTCGGTAAGATCCGTTAGTATAATGAAGCAAATCACTACTTTAAGTACGATTGCAAACCAATTCATATTTTGTTTTTGCATTATAGCTACTGTAATATAACTTTTTCATGGCTTAATCCACTGATAGAAATTGATAGTTTCATCAAAACAAGCACACTATGCATCAAAAACAGAATCTGTCTTAAACAAGACAGTCTATAGTAATATGAACATTCACCATACTTTTTGTACCTGAACAATTCTACCAAAATTATTAAAAATTAAAAATTTGTATAGAAATACAGTGCAAAAAGTTTCAGAACCGTTTCACATTCCAGTAAAAAATTGAAAATCGCGCACTACAGCAAAAGTTTCTGTCCTGCACTCCACAAACCAAGAAGCATTGTAAACATCCTAAAGGCAAACCTTGGCACATTATTTTTATTTTTAAACTTTATAAAAGAACACAACAGAAATAAATGACTCTCTAAAACTTCCGGGTTTTCTCCCTGGCAGCGCTTTCTTTAAAGCCATTAAGCTAGGCATATAGTGCTCAAGTAATGGATCCACCCGGATCCCAAGGTATATCAAAGCCAATTTTAATTAACAATGATTTGTAATTTAGTAGTGAGCACAAATTAACATATATCATGTAATGACGAAGTCTAACTCTCTTCCTATGCATCGGCATGTCATAAAAGAACAATTCATGCACACAAAGTAAAGGCCAATGCATAGTATAAACAGTTTCTTGCAATTAAGCTAGGCATATAGTGCTCAAGTAATGGATCCACCCGGATCCCAAGGTATATCAAAGCCAATTTTAATTAACAATGATTTGTAATTTAGTAGTGAGCACAAAGTAACATATATCATGTAATGACGAAGTCTAACTCTCTTCCTATGCATCGGCATGTCATATAAGAACAATTCATGCACAAAAAGTAAAGGCCAATGCATAGTATAAACAGTTTCTTGTAATTTTTTCGTGTTGGAAACATAAAGAGGCGGAGATGTAGTCCCTCTCTCATAATAATTACAAGTAGGAGCAGAAAGCACATGCATATTATATCTATCAAAATCATCATGTGTAATAGTAAAACGCAACCCATCAATATAATCCTTAATAAGGGTAAACTTCTCCGATATAGTGTAGTTGGGAGAATCCAAAAAGATAATAGGACTATCATGCGTGGGTGCAATAGCAAAAATTTCATGTTTAATATAAGGAACTATAGCAAGTTCATCTCCATAAGCATAATTCATATTGGCATCTTGGCCACAAGCATAGCAAGCATCATCAAAAAGGGATATTTCAAGAGAATCAACGGGATCATAACAGTCATCATAGCAATCATCCTTCGGTAAGCACGATGGGAAATTAAACAATGTATGAGTTGAAGAGTTACTCTCATTAGAAGGTGGGCACGGGTGATCAATCCACTCTTCCTCCTTTTGTTCTTCGCTCTCCTCATCATCTTTTTCATCCAATGAGCTCACAGTTTCATTAATTTCTTCTTCCATAGACTCCTGCAAAATATTAGTCTCTTCTTGGACAGCGGAGACTTTCTCAATAAAATCATAAATATCGGAATTGAATTCATAATTCTCGTAGCAATATTTAAGAATAGCTAAATTTTCAGGTCTATAAACTGAATCATCAAAATTTTCACACTCTTTAAACAAAGATTCAATTTCATAAGCACCCATAAAAGCAACAAATTATTCTATTTTTTCCACATCATAGTAATCATATATACCATTAGAATAAGAAGCCAATGTTTTATCATCATTAAATTTGCATGAAAAGGGAAGGTGTGGAGCCTTCATCCTAGAGCAACAAGTATACTCATATCTCAAGCATAGTTCCCGAGCATACCAATGCAACATATGAATTTGATCCCATAATAGTTTCCCTTTTTGAGTCAAGTGATAATCCCTAAAGTATTCACGTTGATCCAACATGTCTCCCATTACATAATTGATTGGGGTTTTCTCAAGATTATCAAAGTAGTACATAATATTTTTCACATAACTAGCATCGAGGGTTTTAGGAGGTTCCCCATCTCCATGAGTAGCAGGTACACCTAATTTTTTTGGTATTTCGTGTTCCATATTCATAACTAAAGATAGAGAACAACTAAGAACAGCAAATAAAAATTACTTAGTGATAAAGCAAACAAGCACACACGAGAATATTCACCCCACGCTATTGCTCCCCGGCAATGGCGCCAGAAAAAGGTCTTGATAACCCACAAGTATAGGGGATCAACTGTAGCCTCTTTCGATAAGTAAGAGTGTCGAACCCAAAGAGGAGCTAAAGGTAGAGAAAATATTCCCTCAAGTTCTATTGACCAACGACAGAACTCTACGCACGCTTGATGTTTGCTTTACCTAGAACTAGTATGAAACTAGAAGTACTTTGTAGGTGTTTTTGGATAGGTTTGCAAGATAATAAAAAGTGCGTAAATAAAAAGTAGGGGCTGTTTAGATAAAGAAGCAATAAAGTTAGTATAGCAAGTGTGGAAAAGTGGTGGTAGGAGTTGTGAAATTGCCCCTGAGCAATTGACTACTTTACTAGACTGATAGCAAGTTTTATGTGGGAGAGGCCACTGCTAGCATGTCATCCCTGACTTGGAATTCTATGCACTTATGATTGGAACTATTAGCAAGCATCTGCAACTACTAACATTCATTAAGGTAAAACCCAACCATAGCATTAACATATATTGGTCCCCCTTCAATCCCGTATGCATCAATTTCTATGCTAGGTTGAAGTTTTTGTCACTCTTGCCCTCCAATACATAGTCACAAAGGAGAGCAACATAACCACAAGCAAATTAAATCACAAGAAAAGGAGAGCAACATAACCACAAGCAAATTAAATCAATCATAGCAATTCATCAACCACCGATAGGACAACGAAAATCTACTCAGACATCATAGGACGGCAACACATCATTGGATAATAATATGAAGCATAAAGCACCATGTTCAAGTAGAGAGTACAGAGGGTTGCGAGAGTGGAACTCTGTAGATAGAGGGGAGAAGGTGATGAAGATGTTGGTGAAGATGGCAGAGGTGTTGGTGTAGATTGCGATGATGATGATGGCCCCCGGCGGCGTTCCGGTGCCACCGGAAGCAGGGGGAGAGAGCCCCCATCCTTCTTCTTCTTAATGTTCTCCCTAGATGGGAGAAGGGTTTCCCCTCTGGTCCATGGTCTTCATCGCGTGGGAGGGGCGAGAGCCCCTCCGAGATTGAATATGTCTCTCTGTCTCTCTCTGTTTCTGCGTTGTGGGATTCTGTCCTTTCACTGTTTCTTATATATCTGGAGATCCGTAACTCCGATTGGATTGAAACCTTCGCCCCGATTTTTTCTGAAAATTAGCTTTCTTGCAGCCAAAGAAGAGCAGTAAATGCCTTATGGGGGGCCCACGCGGGTCAGGGGTGCGCCGCCCTGCCTCGCGGCCCCCTCGGGCACCGTCTCGCGTTGATTTTCTTCCCATATTTCACATATATTCCAAAAATATTCTTCGTCTGTTTTTATCTTGTTTGGACTCCGTTTGATATGGATTTTTTGCGAAACAAAAAACATGCAACAAATGGGAACTGGCACTGGGAACTGGATCAATATGTTAGTCCCAAAAAATAGTATAAAAAGTTGCCAAAAGTATATCAAAGTTGTATAATATTGGCATGGAACAATCAAAAATTATAGATACGACGGAGACGTATCACGTGGGACGTTGAGCGCTACAGCTACACGTTAGCTGTAGCGCCTTATCTGTAGCGCGTCGTCCCGCGCTACCGATAGGGAAAATACCCGCGTTACTGCTAGGGTTTTCCCTAGTAGTGTATGGACGTGATTTTAAGGTCCCTTTGTTTCGGTGCAAATGGGTCAATATGACAGGAGGCAGGGTACAGGTAGACCCGTAGTACGGAATGACAATAGTGGATCTCAACAATCTTGAGTACACAGACGAACCATTCGTCCTAGCCAATGATGTGGCGTAGGTTTTCTATGTGAAGGACATGTCTACCAAACCGAGAAAAAGAAATAAGGAAGCGAATACATCATGTGATGATCCAAAGCGCCACATAGTTCTTTCAGGAAAAAGAAACATCATGGGAGTGGAGGACAAGATAGAGATGTCAGAAGATTATGAAAAGTTTCGTGAAATTCCTCCCTTCACACTGAAGACTGGCCCAAGCATCCTGTTAAATGATGAAGATTATCCATGGTTATGGCGCAATAAGCATGGGACAGACGCGAGGAAAAAGTTTTATTCCCATCCTTTTATTATTTTAATTATATAGAGGAGTTAATCAATGCAATTATGTCCAAACAAAATATGAATGTCTATTGAGCATTGCAGATAAGTCGCTTGAGGTTAATAGGCATAGGCCATACACACTGAGGGAGTCCTGGATTAGGGGTCTCCGGACAGCCGGACTATATCCTTTGGCCGGACTGTTGGACTATGAAGATACAAGATTGAAGACGTCGTCTCGTGTCCGGCTAGGACTCTGCTTGGCGTGGAAGGAAAGCTTGGCAATACGGATATGAAGATCTCCTCCCTTGTAACTGACTCTGTGTAACTGAGGGAGTCCTGGATTAGGGGGTGTCCGGATGGCCGGACTATACCTTCAGCCGGACTCCTGGACTATGAAGATACAAGATTGAAGACTTCGTCCCGTGTTCGGAAGGGACTTTCCTTGGCGTGGAAGGCAAGCTTGGCGATACGGATATGTAGATCTCCTATCATTGTAACCGACTTTGTGTAACCCTAACCCTCTCTGGTGTCTATATAAACCGGGGGGTTTTAGTCCGTAGGACAATATATAGAACAACCATCATACCATAGGCTAGCTTCTAGGGTTTAGCCTCTACGATCTCGTGGTAGATCTACTCTTGTACTACCCATATCATCAATATTAATCAAGCAGGACGTAGGGTTTTACCTCCATCAAGAGGGCCCAAACCTGGGTAAAACTTTGGGTCCCTTGTCTCCTGTTACCATCCGGCCTAGACGCACAGTTCGGGACCCCCTACCCGAGATCCGCCGGTTTTGACACCGACATTGGTGCTTTCATTGAGAGTTCCTCTGTTTCGTCGCCGTTAGGCTCGATGGCTCCTATGATCATCAATAGCGATGCAGTCCTGGAAGAGACCTCCCTCCCCGGACAGATCTTCGTCTTCGGTGGCTTCGCGCTGCAGGCCAATTCACTTGGCTATCTGGAGCAGATCGAAAGCTATGCCCCTGGCCGTCAGGTCAGATTTGGAAGTTTAAACTACACGGATGACATCCGCGGGGACTTGATCTTCGACGGATTCGAGACACTGCCGAGAGCGCCGCACTGTCACGACCAGCATGATCTAGCTCTGCCGCCGAACAGTGCCCTAGTGGCCGCACCCGCATCGGCTTCGACCCTTAATCCGGAGCCAACTGCGCCGATCGAGGATGGGTGGTTGGACGCCGCCTCGGGGGCTGCGATCCCAACGGCGATCGAGCCGAACACCAGCCACGCACTCCGCGAGACTCGTGACTCCAAGGAGCCGGACTCCTCTCCGGACTCTGAACCCTCCGCGCCCCTGCCGATCGAATCCGATGGGCGCCGATCATGGAGTTTACTGCCGCAGACATCTTTCAGCACTCGCCTTTCAGCGATATTCTGAAGAAACTACAGTCTCTCTCTTTATCAGGAGAGCCCTGGCTGGACTACGGTCAGCAAGGTTGGGATATGGACGATGAAGAAATTCAAAGCCCACCCACCACCCACTTTGTAGCCACTGTCGACGATTTAACCGACATGCTCGACTTCGACTCCGAAAACATCGACGATATGGACGCCGATGAAGGAGACGATGAAGAACCAGCGCCTATTGGGCCCCGGAAAGCCACCTCGTCATATGACGTATACATGGTAGATGCACCAAAAGATGACGGCGAGGAGCGGAAGGATGCACCGAAGGCTTGTTCCCTCGAGAAGCAGTCAAAGCGGTGACGCAAGCGCCGCCCAAAATCCCGCCTCGACAGAAATAACAATCACACAGGCCCAGTGCTAGAGCAGGGCGAACCGCTGCCAGACAACGGCAATCTGGATAATCAACCCGAACAAACAAATTCTATCAAGGATAATGGTCCGGACGATATAACGCCGGACAGGCACCCGGAGCAGCAGAATGCCCGTAAAAGGCTTGTTGCCACCGCGAGGAGTCTTAAAAAGCAGAAGCAAAGGCTCAAGGCTGCGCAAGACACACTCCAAATCAGATGGAGTAAAATATTCAACACAGCAGCGAGGTATGGCGACAATCGCCCCTCCAAGAGCTACCCAAAGCGGAAGCTGCTACCTGAATTCGATGAGGAGGCCTCAGACCCCCCACAACCAAATATCAAAGCAGCCACCTGGCCGGATAGACGACCCCTCTACCAACACAGAGCGGCATACAACGCCACTCACAATACAACACGCGACCCATGCGAGGGCTCGCACCCAAAGAACGGCGCAACAAGATCCATCTATGGACCACGCAAGCGCGCCCCAGCATACAATGCAACACAACAAACATCTGAACAACGCGGTACACCCAGCTACAGGGGTGCCGCACACCCCCTATGTTTCACTGACGAGGTGCTGGACCATGAATTTCCAGAGGGATTCAAACCCATAAACATAGAGACATACGACGGAACAACAGACCCTGGGGTCTGGATTGAGGACTACATCCTTCATATCCATATGGCTCAAGGAGATGATCTCCACGCCATCAAGTACTTACCCCTCAAGCTCAAAGGGCCAGCTCATCACTGGCTCAAAGGCCTCCCCGAAAGCTCCATTGGAAGTTGGGAAGAGCTCAAAGACGCCTTTCGGGCAAATTTTCAAGGGACTTATGTCCGACCTTCGGATGCGGACGATTTGAGTCATATAACTCAACAGCCCGGAGAGTCAGCCCGAAAGCTTTGGAACAAGTTTCTTACTAAAAAGAACCAGATTGTCAACTGTCCGGACGCCGAAGCCTTGGCAGCTTTTAAGCATAGCGTCCATGACGAATCGCTCGCCAGACACCTCGGCCAAAATAAGCTGAGAACGATGGCCGCATTAACGAGCCTCATGACCCGCTTTTGCGTGGGTGAGGACAGCTGGCTAGCCAAATGCAGCACCAGCGACCCCAGTACATCTGAAGTTAGAGATGGAAATGGGAAATCACGGCGCAATAGCAATAACAAACGCCGGAATAAAGAAGACAGCACGAAGGGCACGGCAGTAAACGCCGGATTCAAAAGCTCTCGGCCAGGTCAAAAGCCGCCCCCTAAAGGCACCAGGGATGAACTGTCCAGCCTCAACAAAATTCTGGACCAAGTATGTCAGATCCATAGTACCCCTAGTAAACCTGCTAATCATACCCACAGAGAATGTTGGGTCTTCAAGCAGTCCGGCAAGCTCAACGCCGTACACAAGGGGGAGGATACACCAAGTGAAGACGAGGACAAGCCTCCCAAGCAAGACATTGGGGAACAAAAGAAATTTCCACCAGAAGTCAAAACAGTAAACGTGTTACACGTGATCAAGGGAAAAAACAACGCGGCACTCCCAGGAAAATATACCCAAGTACCTGTCACCGCGAAGTCCTGCCACTGGTCGTCTCAACCGATCACTTTCGACCATCGCGATTACTCAGCAAGTGTCCGACACGCAGGATGGGCTACACTGGTATTAGACCCGGTATTTGGTGGATATCACTTCACACGAGTCTTGATGGACGGTGGCAGCAACCTAAACCTAATATATCAGGATACAATCCGCGGGATGGGGTTAGACCCAACAAAAATTTGCCATAGCAATACTACCTTTAAAGGAGTAACGCCAGGCCCAGGGGCTTGTTGTACAGGCTCCCTCCTACTGCAAGTTATATCCGGCTCCCCCGACAACTTCCGTCGCGAGCATTTAACCTTCCACATCGCTCTGTTCCAAAGTGGCTATCAAGCACTTCTCGGACGCGAAGCTTTCGCTCGCTTTAATGCAATACCACACTACGCCTCCCTCACACTCAAGATGCCCGGTCCACGTGGCATCATTTCAGTGAACGGAAATATCAAGCGATCTCTGCGCGCCGGAGAGAGTGCGGCTGCCTTGGCAGCCGCACACTAAAGGCGCCCGGACCAGCGAACGCATCCAATAGGTCGTCGGGACCTCAGACACAACTAATCAAGTCTGGCGCCGCTATTTATACCGAATAAATGGTCACACCCCTATTTGTCAATACAAGGGGCTCAACACGTGCAGACAAGTGGCAATTTCTTCTCATCTTGAATTATACATGGTTTCTTTAAACACTATATTTTTGCACAACAACCTTTTCACCTAAATTCCTCTCTTTTACAGACGATCATCGTGCTACACCCGTCCAGGATATGGCACAATAGAGACACAGGCGCAGACGTGCAGCTGGGACCCGCTGCAAGGATTCTTTTTAGATTAAGACCCTGCGTAAACCTTTTTTACTGTCTCTTGTTGATACATATCCACCATTGAGAAGGATGCTGACGTCTTGGCATGTGGCCACGCCAGAACAATGCACGTACCTGGACACAAGGGGCTTCTTACAAAGGCCATTATTTAGGCCCGGTTTATACCACAAAGGCCGAATACCTTAGGGAGTGTTCGGCGTCGCGAGTTTGGCCCTATATGCATCAGCTCCGAATCATTGTCTTTGGTCAAATGTTGGGTTTGCCCGGCTCCTGTGTTTTGGTGCCTTACGTTCCGCTTTACCGGATAAGGTAGCACCAGGAGAACTACTGCGATTGTGCCCTGGTTCATCCGGATGAGCACCTCAGTAAAGAAAGTCGAAAACTGACTGTCATGATATAGCGTGAGACTGGTCAACCACTCGATGACCTGTTGGAATGTTAGAATTCCTCTGCCTTAACAAAGGGTCGTTTTCCGGCAAGGCATGTACGCACCCCGGGATGGGGAGAGTGTGGAGCCACCAGGGGCTATCTAGTAGCCCCACTGTCAAACTCCTATGGCTAAGTGAAAGTGCTAAAGCATTATAGTCCGGTTGCCTCGCTCGCTCCGCTATCACCTCCTTAATAGGACCAAGACGTTGGGTTAAGTGTGAACGCGTGTTTTTTGCGAGCACCTCCGCATTATATGCGTGGGGGTTGAAGCCGACGACTGCAATCTTTCAGGTTATTGACATGTATACATAAACGGCCGCCTAGGGGGCATCACATTACTTTCAGGCAAAAGTATAAAAGTAGCCTTATGAAAATTTATAAAAGCATCTCGCTTACAATGAGATTAAATGTCACTCAAACATAATATTTTTTGAGTACTGGGTCTCTATCAAACGAGCACCCTCAAGAACTTCTTCAAAGTAGTGCTCAGCAGCCATTCGACCTATGGCCGAATCCCGCGCTGCAACAGTGGTAGCATCCATCTCCGCCCAGTATGCTTTAACACGGGCAAAGGCCATCCATGAGCCCTCTACGCACACCGACCTCTTCATCGCATTAATGCGCGGCACCACGTCAAGGAACTACTACAGCAAGCTGAAATAGCTGTTCGGTTTTGGCCTTTTCGGCCATAACTGATCCACAACAGACCTCATGGCGAGTCCGGACAACCTATTCAGTTCGGCCCATTCGGCTAATTGGTCAGTCAATGAAAGAGGACGCTCGGGAGAATGGAATTGTGTCCAAAACAGCCGGTCCACTTCTCGCCGCCAAATCCATATACACATCCTCCGAACTCCACAGCCGATCCAAATAGGCATACCGTGGATCTCCGAACTTCCTCCACAACATAAAGCATTTCCCAGCTACAATATCCCCGGCTTCCCGCAGCTCCTCCTTCTTCGCCCTCATAGCAGAGCGAATGTCTTTTCTCGTCGCAGCAGCCTTCTCAAGGTCCGATGCCTTTGCTAGGTTTTCCTTTTCAAGAACCCGGCAACGGTCGGCGGCGGCTTTTAATTCTATGGCCATCTTGGCCATCTTATCTCGGCTCTCGCCATGCGTGGCCTTCTCGGCTTTCAACTCTTCGGCCGCCTTCAAAGCAGCCGCATTACCAAACCTCGCTTGTTCCTTGGCTCGGGCAAGTTCTGCCCGCAAGGCTTCAATAGTGGCAGCTCCATCTGCAGTCACAACATATTTAAGATACTGGCATCATGCTGCTCTTCCTATGTGGCGTTTACCAGATATTGGTACTTACCCTGTGCCTCGTCAAGCCTTTTGTTAACAAGCTCGATGTCGGCGTCTGCCGCATCCAACTGCCGTTTTAAATGGGCAAACTCGCTAGTCCGGCTAGCCACCGGAGCTTCCATCACCTGCACATAGAGGCAGTATGGTTATTACTTGGGAATATGGTCCTCTGTTCGTCGTCGTTTCCGACAACAACCAGAGTCTCAGGGGCTACTATCTACACAGGGCACACCTAGCATGTGCAGGACTATCATACATTATTTTACATACCTCAAAGCCTGTCAGTAGACACATAAAAGCTTCATGCAATCCGCTTTCGGCGGACGAGATTCTCTCCATCACCGTATTCATCAGCACATGGTGTTCATCTGAGATGGCCGCTCGCCCCACCAACTCCCTCAGAACATCCGATCGCACACCAGACGGTGCCAGACTCTTTTTTCTGCTCTCTTCAGGAGCCGGACACTGGGAGCTTCGGGGGTCAATGGGATTATCTTCTGGCCTCACCGGACTCAGAGATGCCCTCCGCAACGACTCTTCGGGGTCGCCCGCTTCCGGAGCGGAGGAGTCCGGAGGAGGCGTTTCACTCTCCATCATCTCTGGAAGAAGATCCCCCAAAGACGAGCTCATTTGAGAGGGGCTAAGGCCCGAACTGCAAAGATATATGCGGTGGTTATTTTCTCAGAAGAAAAAGATGGCATACCTGTACTATTAAAGTATTTCGGGTCACTTACGACTCGCTGGAGAATTGATCCCCCTGCGGTCTTTGTGTGGCAAAAGCACCCCCCCAAGGTAGGACCCTCTGTGGGAGACTTCTTCTCCCGTTTGGAAGCTTTGGCTTCCGAATCCCCAGGCGCAGTCCTTTTCCTCCTCCGGTCGTCTTCCTTCATGGAGACGCTCGCTCCCTCGGTTAGAATGGGCAGCGTTGGGGGCCCGCGTCCGCCCGTATTATCCTCCCTAGTATCTTCCTTCAAGGGCTCCGGGCAAGGTGCGACCTGGAGCATCTTTTCCAATACCGGATTGTCCAAACCCTCAGGGAGGGGGGCTGAACACCGAATCAACTTCGCCTTTGTTAGCAAGTCCTGGTCAAAAGGCAAACTCTCAGAAATAACTTCGTAACAAACGAGAGATAGTATGTTCGGTCGGAAGATTCCTTACCTGTTCGGCGGCGCGGTTACTGCTCAGGCCCACGTCCTCGGTGATTTCCGGACACTCTACCTGAGGTTCGAAGAATGACTTGTACATCTCCTCATGCGTCAGGCCAAATAAACTTTGAATGACACGCGGTCCCTCGGGATTGAACTCCCACAAACGAAGGGGCCGGCGTTTGCAAGGCTGGACTTGACGAACCAGCATAACTTGTATTATCGCAACCAAACTAAAATCTCCATTGAAGAGATCTCGAATGCGGCTTTGAAGTATAGGCATGTCCTTGGCTGGACCCCAGCTCAGACCTCTGCTGATCCATGACATCAGTTGTGGTGGAGGGCCCGAGCGGAAAACAGGGGCGGCCGCCCACTTGGCACTTCTAGGAGCCGTGATGTAGAACCACTCCTGTTGCCACAATTCAGACACCTCTGGGATGGAATATTTGGGCCATGGAGCTCCCGTCATCTTGCATATTGAGGCACCTCCACACGCTGCATGTTGCCCCTCGATCATCTTCGGCTTTACTTCAAAGGTCTTGAGCCATAGGCCGAAGTGAGGGGTAACCCGGAGGAAGGCCTCGCACACGACAATAAATGTCGTGATATGAAGAAATGAGTCCGGAGCTAGATCATGGAAATCTAGCCCGTAATAAAACATCAAACCCCTGACGAAAGGATCCAGAGCAAGGCCTAGACCTCGGAGGAAGTGGGAGACGAACACGACGTTCTTGTTGGGTTCGAGGGAGGGGACGGCCTGCCCTCGGGCAGGCAGCCGATGCAAAACCTTGACAGTCAGATATCTGGCCTCCCTCAACTTTTTGATGTCTTCTTCCGTGACGGAGGAAGGCACCCATCGGCCTTGAAGGCTAGATCCGGACATGATTGAAGGTTTGGAGCACCTAACCTGAACTTTAGGTGTTTGAGCTTGAGGTGGGCGAAGGATTCGATTGAGCACGGGAGGGAAAAAATAAAAGCCTTGTCCCTTTATAAAGAAGGTGAATATCAAGTGTCCTCTCCGTGGCCGTTTGGACTTGCCTATAGTCTAGGAGTCCTAGAAGCGGTTGGGTTACCCACGCCCGTATTGATGAGGATCCCGGAATAAGGGGACACGATCTCTACTTTAACAAGGTGTGCCAAGGAAACCGCCTCGCATGACGCGCTGAGGTGGGATAATAAAACGATTCGAATAAAGGCTTGGCCGTGGTGCGTCACACTACGGAATACGTCAGCAGATTAGATTTGTGTAAATATTATTCTCTCTATGGAAATATGTGGAAACTTATTTTGCAGAACCAAACACTATCTTTGTGTTCAAAATCTTCTATGAAGTACTTGGAGGAGGAACCCGCCCTGCAATGCCGAAGACAATCTGCGCGCCGGACTCGTCGTCATTGAAGCCTAGTTCAGGGGCTACTGAGGGAGTCCTGTATTAGGGGGTGTCCGGATGGCCAGACTATACCTTCAGCCGGACTCCTGGACTATGAAGATACAAGATTGAAGACTTCGTCCCGTGTCCGGAAGGGACTTTCCTTGGCGTGGAAGGCAAGCTCGGCGATACGGATATGTAGATCTCCTACCATTGTAACCGACTTTGTGTAACCCTAACCCTCTCTGGTGTCTATATAAACCAGAGGGTTTTAGTCCATAGGACAATATACAAAACAATAATCATACCATAGGCTAGCTTCTAGGGTTTAGCCTCTCCGATCTCATGGTAGATCTACTCTTGTACTACCCATATCATCAATATTAATCAAGCATGACATAGGGTTTTACCTCGATCAAGAGGGCCCGAACCTGGGTAAAACTTCGTGTCCCTTGTCTCCTGTTACCATCCGGCCTAGACGCACAGTTCGGGACCCCCTACCCGAGATCCGCCAGTTTTAACACCGACAGTAACCCTAGCCCCCTCCGGTGTCTATATAAACCGGAGGGTTTAGTCCGTAGGACAACAGACAATCATACCATAGGCTTGCTTCTATGGTTTAGCCTCTACGATCTCGTGGTAGATCAACTCTTGTAATACTCATATCATCAATATCAATCAAGCAGGACATAGGGTATTACCTAAATCAAGAGGGCCCGAACCTAGGTAAACATCGTGTCCCCTGCCTCCTGTTACCATCCGCCTTAGACGCATAGTTCGGGACCCCCTACACGAGATCCACTGGTTTTGACACCGACATTGGTGCTTTCATTGAGAGTTCCACTGTGCCGTCACCGTAAGGCTTGATGGCTCCTTCGATCTTCGGTAACGATGCGGTCCAGGGTGAGGTTTTCCTCCCCGGACATATCTTCATATTCGGCGGCTTCGCACTGCGGGCCAACTCGCTTGACCATCTAGAGCAGATCGAGAGCTACGCCCCCGGCCATCAGGTCAGGTTCGGAAACTTAAACTACACTGCCGACATCCGCGGAGACTTGATCTTCGATGGATTCGAGCCCATGTCAGGTGCGCCGCACCATCATGATGAGCATGACGTAACTCTGCCGTCGGACAGTGTTCGGGAGATCGCATCTGCAACTACTCCGGCCTTAAATCCGGAGCAAATTGCGCCATCCAAGGACGGAGGAATAGACCCCACCGTGGAGGCTGCACTCTCAGTGGCGATAGAGCCGGATACTGACTTCACCCCTTACGAGAGACGTGTTGCCGAACCACTGGATTCGTCTCCGTCCACAACTCCGAGCTGCCTGCATCCGTGCCTATCGAATCCGACAGGGCGCCGATCATGGAGTTCACCTCCGCGGATATCTTTCAGCACTCGCCTTTCGGCGATGTGCTAAATTCATTAAAGTCTCTCTCCTTGTTAGGGGAACCTTGGCCAAACTATGTCCGGCTAGAATGGGATGCGGACGACGAAGAAATTCGCTGCCCAACCACCACCCACTTAGTAGCCTCTATCGATGATTTAACTGACATGCTCAATTTCGACTCCGAAGACATCGACGGCATGGACGACAATGCAGGAGAGGAACAGGAACCAGTACCCACAGGGCGCTGGACAACCACTTCATCACATGACATATACATGGTGCATACACCAAAGAAAACGATGATGAGGAACGGGAGGAGACAGCAGAGGATGACCCCTCCAAGAAGCAAACGATGCATCGGCGTAGGCGCCGCTCCAAATCCTGCCTCGGCAAAAACAGCGATAACAGGGCAAGGGAAAATAGCACTCCGGTCGACTCTAGAGGAAACGACGAGCACATCGCCCTGGCGGCAGAGCACGATGAAGCTGCAAACGGCGAACATAGTACGGATCCGACGTCCGAACACGGCGACACCGAGGATATACCTCGTCAAACCCCCTCTGGGGAGGAAAACAGTCCAGACGAAGATGCACACATCATCCTGGAAACGCACTTGGAGCAAGAGAACTCCACAGAAGGCTTATTGCCACAGTGAGGAGTCCGAAGAAGCAGAAGCAAAGGCTTAAGGCCGAACAAAATACGCTCAACAACAGGTGGAACAAAGTGCTCGACAATGAAGAAAAGTATGGTGGAGGTTACCACACAAAGAGCTATCCAAAGCGCAAACTATTACCCGAATTCGACGATGAGGCCTTAGACCCCATACAGCCAAAAAATAAAACGGCCAACCGGCAAGATCAACCACCTTGTGACCGCGATAGAGCGGCTAACAAGATCGCACATAAGTCAACACACGATCTACATGAGGACTTGCGCCAAAAACCCAGTATGACCAGATCCATCTATGGATCTAGGAAGCGTGCTCCAGCACAAAATCAAAATCGAATACTACAACCGTCTGAACGCCATGATACATCCAAATACAGGGGTGCCGCACACCCCCTATGTTTCACCGATGAGGTGCTGGACCATGAATTCCCAGAAGGATTCAAACCAGTGCACATAGAGGCGTATGACGGGACCACAGAGCCTAGGGTCTGGATTGAGGACTTCATCCTCCATATCCGTATGGCTCGTGGAGACCATCTCCATGCCATCAAGTACTTGCCCCTCAAGCTTAAAGGACCAGCTCGGCACTGGCTCAAAAGCCTCCCCGAAAACTCAATTGGAAGTTGGGAGGAGCTCAAGGACGCTTTTCCGGCTAATTTTCAAGGGACCTACGTCCGACCTCCGGATGAAGACGATTTAAGTCATATAATTCAATAGCCCGGAGAGTCAGCCCGAAAGCTTTGGAACAGGTTTCTCTCTAAGAAGAACCAAATCTTCGATTGTCCGGACGCCGAAGCCTTAGCAGCTTTCAAGCACAGTGTCTGACATGAATGGCTCGCCAGACACCTCGGCCAAGAAAAATCGAGAACAATGGCAGCCCTGACAAGCCTCATGACCCGCTTTTGCGCGGGCGAAGATAGCTGGTTCGCCCGCAGTAGCACCAGCGACCCAAGCACATCCGAAGTCAGGGATGGCAATGAAAAACCACGACGCAGTAAAAACAAGCATCGAAATAAAGAAGACAGCCCAGATAATACGGCAGTCAACGCCAGACTCAGGGGCTCTCGACCAGGTCAGCGGAAAAAGCCTTTGAAAGGCAGCAGAGATGGACCGTCTAGCCCAAACAAGATTCTCGACAAACTATGTCAGATTCATGGCACCCCCGATAAACCTTCAAATCACACCCACAGAGAATGTTGGGTCTTCAAGCAGGCCGGTAAGCTAAACGCCGAACACAAGGGGGGGAGACACCAAGCGAAGACGAGGACGAACCTCGCCAGTAAAGCACTAGAGGACAGAAAAATTCCCACCAGAGGTTAAAACAGTAAACATGATCCATGTGACGAAGAGGAGAATCAAACATGCACTCTGAGACATACGCGCCATAGAGCCCGTCACCTCTAAGTTCAACCCCTGGTTGGCCTGCCCGATCACTTTTGATCGCGGGGATCACGTGACAAGCATGCGGCATGAAGGATTGGCTGGCTTGGTGTTAGACCCAATAATAAACGGATACCACCGGCAGTGGTCTAAATCTGATATATCAGGACAAAGTCCGCAAAATGGGTATAGACCCGACAAAAATAAGCCACAGTAATACTACCTTCAAGGGAGTAATACCAGGCCCAGAGGCCTGCTGTACAGGCTCTCTATTACTAGAGGTTGTATTCGGTTCTCCCGACAACTTCCGAAGCGAAAAGTTAACTTTCTACATCGCTCCATTCCGAAGTGGCTATCAAGCACAACTTGCAAGAGTGGCTTTCGCTCATTTTAATGCAGTACCGCATTATGATTCTCTCAAGCTTAAAATGCCTGGTCCACGTGGCACCATCATAGTTACTGGAAATATCGAGCGTTCTCTACGCGCGGAAGAATGTGCGGCGGCCTTAACAGCCGAGCACTAGACGGCCTCACCAACCAGAATAAATGACAGGTCGTCAAGACCACGGACACGGTTAGACGAGTCCAGCGCATCACTACATATACATGAGATTGGTTTGATGGTTAAACCCTCATAGACGGTAGCAGGGGCTTCCCGCGTGTAATCGGGGCTAGTTCGGCTCAAATTGACTTATCTTGAATTTCAATGGTTTATTGATAATAACCAATTTTCTGACACGATAACTTTCACCTAAGTTCTTCTCTTTACTAGATGACAATCGTGCTACACCCTTCGAGGACACGGCACAACGGAGACACAGGCGCGGACGTGCAGCATGGACCTGTTCAAAGGTTTCTTTTCAGATTAAGACCCTACGTAAACCTATTTTACTCTCTCTTGTTGTTCACATCCTCCGGATACTCAATACAACTGAGAAGGATGCTGACGTTATTGGCATGTGGCCACGTCAGCATATTGCCCGTACGTGGACACTCGGGGTTTATTATTAAGGGCATTGTTTAGCCCGGCATATGTTATAAAGACCGAATAACTTAGGGAGTGTTCGGCGTCGCGAGTTTGGCCTTATATGCATCAGCTTCGAATCATGTCTTTGGTCAAATGTTGGGTTTGCCCGGCTCTCATGTTTTGGTACCTTACGTTCCGCTATATCGGCTAAGGTAGCACTGGGAGAACTACTGCGATTGTGCACTGGTTCATCCGGATGAGCACCTCAGTAAAGAAAGCCGAAAACTGACTGTCATGATAAAGCGCAAGACTGGTCAACCACTCGATGACTTAGCGGAATCTTTGGGATTCCTCCGCATTAACGAAGGGCCGTTACCCGGTCATGTATGTACGTGCCCCGTATTCGGACGAACGCAGAGGTACCAGGGGCCATCTAGTAGTCCCGCCGTCAAACTCCTATGGCTAAGTGAAAGTGTTAAGGCAATATAGTCCGATTGCCTCATTCGCTGCGCTACCACCTCCTTTATGGACGAAGACGTTGGATCAAGTGTGAATATGCGTTTTTTGCAAACACCCCCGCATTATATGCGTGGGGACTGAAGCCGATGACTCCAAAATTTCAGGTTATATTCATATATACATAAACGGCTGCACGGGAGGCATCATAATACTTTCAGGAAAAAGTATAAACATAGCCTTTCTAATTCAATAAAACATTGTTTTTACAATGGGAATACATGTCACTAGAACATAATATTCTTCAAGCACTGAGCCTCTATCGAACGAGAGCCTTCAAGGACTTCTTCAAAGTAGTGCTCGGCAGCTACTCGGCCCACGGCCGAACCCTGTGTTGCATTAGTGGTGGCCTCCATCTCTGCCCAGTATGTCTTGACACGGGCAAGTGCCATCCGCGCACACTCTATGCACGTCGACTCTTCATAGCGTCGATGTGCGGCACAGCACCAAGGAATTGTTGCACTCAACTAAAGTAACTATTCGGCCTTGGCCCTTCAGGCCATAGATGATCCACAACAGACCTCATGGCAAGTCCGCACAACTTATGGAGGTCGGCCCACTCGGCCATTCGCTCATTCAACAGCAACGGACGCACTGGAGCATGGAACTGTGACCAGAACAGCTTTTTCACTTCACGATCTTTTTGATCCTTGAAGTACTCGGCCGCATCAGCAGCACTTGCTGCCAAATCCACGTATGCATCTGCAGAACTCCATAGTTGATCAAGAGGGGCATACTTCGGATCTCCGAACTTAGTCCGCAACAAAAAGGGCTTCCCACCGTGATACCTCCAGCTTGACACAGCTCCTCCTTCGCTCTGATTTTGGAGTGGGCTTCCTTGGCTGCTATACCATGGCCCTCTCCAGGTCCGTTGCCTTCGCTCGGTTTTCTTTTTCAAGAAGCTGGTAACGGTCAGTGGCATCTTTCAACTCAATGGCCATCTTGGCCAGTGTTTCCTTGCTTTGGCAATGCGCGGCCTCTTCGGCCCTCAGCTCTTCGACCTCCTTTAGAGCGGCCACATCGCTATTTCTGGCTTGTTCCTTGGCTCGGGCAAGTTTCGCCCAAAGAGTCTCCACAGTGGCAGCTCCATCTGCAGTCACAACATATTAAAGATATTGGCATCATGCTCCTCTTACTATGTGTTGATCACCAGAGAAATCACATACCCTGTGCCTCGTCAAGCCGCTTGTTGACAAGCACAATGTCGGCATCTGCCGCATCAAGTTGCCGTTTAAGCTCGGCAAACTCATCAGTCCGGCTAGCCACCGAACCTTCAGCCACCTACACATGAAGGCGGTCTAATTATTACCTGGGACTATGATCCTCTGTTTGCCACCGTTCTCGACGGCAACCAGTCTCAGGGGCTACTATCTGCATAGGGCACACCTAACATGTGCGGTACTGTCAAAAACATACACTATTTCATGTACCTCAAAGCCTTTCAGCAGACTCATAAAAGCTTCATGCAACCCACTTTCGGAGGATGAAATCCTTTCAATTACCGTACCCATTAGCGTACGATGCGCTTCTAAGATGTCCGCTTGCTCCAGAAGATCCTTCAGTGCGTCCGACCGCACACTGTATGGTTCCAGACTCTTTCTGTTACTCTCTTTAGGAGCCGAATACTGAGGACTTCGGGTGGCCAAAGGATTACCCTCTGGCCTTGGCGCATAAAGAGAAACCCTCCGGGACGACACTTCAGGGTCGCCCGCCTCATGAGGCATGGTGGCAGGGGGAGGTGTTTCGCTCTCCATCATCTCCAGAAGAAGATCCCCCGAAGATGAACTCTGTCGAGAAGGGCTACGATCCAAACTACAAGATATAGGCTTTGGTTATTATCTTCAGAAGAAAGGTAGGATATTTTCACTATTAAATATTTTTTGTTTACTTACAGCTTGGTCGAGGGCTGATCCCCTTGCAGGCACTGTGCGGCAAGAGTACCCTCCAAGACGGGACCCTCTGGCGAAGATTTCTTCCCCTGATTGAAAACCTTTGTTTCCGGGTCTTCAGAGGTGTTCCTCTTTGTCGGTGTCAAAACCGGCGGATCTTGGGTAGGGGGTCCCGAACTGTGCGTCTAAGGCGGATGGTAACAGGAGGCAGGGGACACGATGTTTTACCCAGGTTCGGGCCCTCTTGATGGAGGTAAAACCCTACGTCCTGCTTGATTAATATTGATGATATGGGTAGTACAAGAGTAGATCTACCACGAGATCAGAGAGGCTAAACCCTAGAAGCTAGCCTATGGTATGATTGTATGTTATTGTGTCCTACGGAGTAAAACCCTCCAGTTTATATAGACACCGGAGGGGGCTAGGGTTACACAAGGTCGGTTACAAAGGAGGAGATATCCATATACGTACTGCCTAGCTTGCCTTCCACGCTAAGTAGAGTCCCATCCGGACACGAGACGAAGTCTTAAATCTTGTATCTTCATAGTCTAACAGTCCGGCCAAAGGATATAGTCTGGCTGTCTGGAGACCCCCTAATCCAGGACTCCCTCAGTAGCCCCTGAACCAGGCTTCAATGACGATGAGTCTGACGCACAGTACTTTCTTCGGCATTGCAAGGTGGGTTCCTCCTCCGAATACACCACGGAAGAATTTGAATACAAGGATAGTGTCCGACCCTGCAAAATAAGTTCCACATACCACCGTCGAGAGAATAATATTTCCACAAATCTAATCTGCTAACATGTTTCGGCAACATGACACCATGCCATGGCCCGGTGATTATTCGAACCGTTTCCTTTAACTAGCCCCGCACATAACGCGAGGCAGTTTTTTTGACACGTCTTGTCAAAGCAGAGATCGTGTCCCCCTTATTACGGGATTCTCATCAATACGGGCGTGGGTAACCCAACCGCGCCATCGATTACGGCGCTTGGGGGATAAGCGAGTTTTACCAGGCTAGTGGGGCCATATAGTTTCGGCCGCCCTTATAAAGGGACAAGGTTTAACCTTTTTCTACCCACGCCTTCACTACTAGGGAAAAGCCTAGCAGCAGCGCGGGTTTTCGGCCTTTTAGTAGCGCGAGGGCCGGCGCTAGAGCTAACGTATAGCAGTAGCGCTGGTCCACCCGCGCTACTGCTACACAAGTGTTGCAGCAGCACGCTTAAAGGAACCTCGCTGCTGCTAATAGCTATAGCGCGCTTCCCCTGTGCGCGCTACTGCTACAACCGCGCTGCTGCTAACTTTTCTCCACTCGCTACTGCTAATTTTAGTAGTTTTTTGTTTTTTTCGGCATATTTGTTTTGTATTTGAACAGGCTTTATAGAAGAATCTTTAGCACATACAAATGTCATCATGATACACATACAAATGCCTGCGAGACCACAAATGTAATCATAGCATATACATACAAATAGTCTCGTCATAATCATCATCCAACACAAAGTGGTATCTTGTCATCATCTCGAAAATAGCGATACATGCAAGTCTCGAATACTTGTAACTACAATGTCATCCATCTAAACAAAGGTATACGCGAGAAGAGCTATCACTATGAGTGAGAGTGGAACTATGCAGTACATGAGATGGCGGTTACGAGTCCTCTCTCGCGCTAGCGTGAACCTCAAGTAACTAGCTTCTCCTTCTTGTCTGCTTTTGAAGCCTTTATGGCTGGCGTCCGAGAACCCATTCACTTGCGCCTGACACTCATGCCACTCGTTGTACACCCCCGAAACCTTCCCTTTGTACACGACATAGCAGTTCCATCTCGCCATCAAGAAACTAGGTACCTGTTAGAGATGCATGATCATGAAGAGGATGTACAATCATATATATGCAACAAAATATACTAGAGAACACCGAAAAAGAAAGGGTTAGCAACTAGATGCAACTAGGGATCGTGGACATCACAAAGTTGCATCGCTACAAATAGTATACAAGTTCAACCGACACATATCATCATTGGCATCATAAATCACTAGAAGTTCCATCCTTCCATATCATCGAGGATGGACCCTATCTTCTTGAACGGCGTGAGGTCTAGACGTTGCATGCCTATGCGAGTTCGGACGTCAGCTCGCGATATAGGGCCGTGGTGGAACATCCCCTTCTCATCGACGACTTCTTACATGATGATCGTCGCAATGTCGCTTTGGATGCGAAAGAAGTCATCTCTAAGTTTATAATCCGCTTCTCCATGAGATTCTAGCCACTTGTGGATATGATCCTCATTTCTGCTTCTCATGCGAAGCTTTTGGTGATCCGTGTTGAACTGAATCATGAGATGGAGGATGTAGAATCCATCCTTCTTGCTTGGTTTTGGGACTTGGATGCAGGAGAAGTTAGTTTTATGCGCGAAACCCATCTTCTTGTTCCTTTGTTTCCTGATCTGCATGTGGCCACCTCTAAAGCTGAAGCCTTGGAGAGCATCATCTAGAATATTCATTATGTGGGTGTAGTCTTTTTTCTCGTAGTCTCTGGAAGGGTCAAAATACACGGCGTGGGAGACTTGCGGATAAAGAACGATAAGGACGGCACGCCCGTTGCTGCGAGGAAAAGACACCTCAAATTATTCCCCATAGAGAGAGAAGGAATGATTGAAATGTATGAAAGGGTTGTTCGAAACTAACTTACTTTGGATGATAAGGCACGAGGACAATTTCGGCATGACCTTTTCTAAAAAATGGACATATCGAGCGCCTGAATTCACCGGAATGGAAATGAATCAACATTCCGGCGTAACATAGGCAACTCGGATCATTTACCAAAACATGACATGTCCAAAACATGACATATCCACATACCACATGTCCAGTTCAAATTTGCATATAAATTCAGCAAATTTTGAAACCTATCTAAATTCATAACTAAATAGATAACCTAATTAACATAACTAAAACCTAAGTAAATTAACCCTAGCTAGCAGAGAGAGAGAGGGGGGTGGTTTACAGAGGGTGCAGGGCGAGGAGGCAGGCCTGACGACGACCGAGGTTGGGAGGGGAGGAAGCAGAGGAGGGAGGCGAGGGCCGACGGGTCGGGGGAGAGCGCGCCTGGGTCGGGGGCGAGCGCGCCGGGGTCGAGCACGGCGGGGTCGGGGGCGAGCGCGCTGGGGTCGGGGGCGAGGGCGCCGAGGTCGGGGGCGGGCGCGGCGGTGCGACGGGGCCGGGGAAGAGAGAGTGGGGATTTGGGGGAAAAGAGGCAGGATGAAGCAAGGAGAGGGAGAATTTTGGGTTAAGTGGACGTAGCAGTAGCGCGTTTTCACGAAATGCGCTACTACTATTACGGGCAGCTATAGCGATTTTTTGCAGAAACCGCTACTGCTACCTTGACTAGCTGTAGCTCTTTTTCACGAAAGCACTACTGCTATAACCAGTTTCCCTTTTTTCTTTTCCTCAGCATAATAGGAACATATATATTACATCATTGGACCCTTGCAAAATAATGGCTAAGTGTGTATACAAAATAGGAACATATATATATTACATCATTGGACCCATGCATAATAATGGCTAATTAAGTGTGTATACAAAATAGGAACATATATATATATTACATCATTTGACCGATTCCTCAGCGCTGACTTTTTCGTTTTTGAGTCAGCTTCTTTCCCTTCTTGTTCGTCGAAGAATAATTGAGCCCCTCATTGTGACTTTGCCTTTTCCATGGAGTATGATTTTTCTTTGGTAATGTAGTATTGATTCTTCTTTTGACGTATACTTCATCATCATTGTCATCTTCCCTCATTGGGTTGTCGTACTGATCATAGTCTTCCTCGTTGGTGACTCCATCCATTCCAATGATGTTTCTTTTGCCTTTCCTCACGACAACACGAGTGGGATTGCATGGTTCGGTTATGAAGAAGCATTGTGTCACGTGCTTAGCGTGTACCCATGGCTCGTTTTTTGCGATAGCATTCACGGTAGCGCTCTTGGCGTCGGGTATAGTCATGGTAGTGAAAATCCGGCTTTCTCTTTTGACATTCTTAGCCCATCTGACACGGAACATTGTCGTGTTGTGCAGTCCAGAGTAGTCAAGCTCCCAGATCTCCTCGACCCTTCCATAAAATCATTCAGTTGCGTCGTTGTCGCTGCCGGTCATGCATTCCATCGTCACCCTTGAGTTCTAATATTCATCACTGTCCATATCTTTGGCCTCCGTGTAGAACGTGTATCCGTTGATATCATATGCCTGATAGGTTACGAGGTTGGGCGAGGGGCCATGTTCTAAGGCGTATATGAGCAATCCGTCCTTAGAGCCCTCCTCCGGGGGATTAGCAATAATATGCTCTTTGAACCAATGCAGGAAAGTGGAGTTGTGCTCTCTAGTAACTTTGGCGTCCGTCCTGCATACCCCTCAGTCACGATACTTCTTTGCGATAATTTCTTTGTGCAGTGCCACGAAAGGATCTACCTCGTCTAGGTGTTGTAGAACTACCAAGTTTGCTCCGTCAAAGTCGCTGCGTCGATCTGAGTATGCCACGTGCAGTTCCCTGCGACCGTTGCAGTGACCTTCTCCTTTGAGCCTCCCATCGTGCTTGTTAACGGGCAAACCAACACTAACACCAGGCGGCTGGTCTGCGCCATATAGAAAATTCTCACAGAAAGAGATGCACTCTTGTGTCAAATAGCCCTAGACGATGCTTCCATCCGGATGGGACATGTTACGAACGAATCCTTTGATGATCCCATTCATCCTCTCAAACGGCATCATGTTGTGCAGGAATGACGGCCCCAGGTCTATTATGTCATCCACAATATGGACACACAGATGCACCATCACGTCAAAGAACGCAGGCGGGAAGTACATCTCAAGCTCATTCAGTATCACAACGATCTCTTCCTGTAGCCTTCGGAGCTGCTTCACACTGATCGACTTTCGAGAGATGACGTCGAAAGAGTTGCAGAGACCAATAAGCGTGTCACGGACGTGCTTGTCCATTATCCCTCTAAGGGCAACAGGTAATATCTGCGTCATCATCACATGACAGTCATGAGACTTCATCCCGCTGAACCTTTTCTTGTCCGTGTCTAGATATCTACTTATCTTGCCACAGTAACCGGAACTAACTTTGACTCCGGTAAGGCACTTAAAGAATTGATTGATCTCTGCCTGACTTAAGGTGAAGCAAGAAGGGGGGCAATAATCCTCATTCTTTATTTTCTTGCCCTTCTTCTCCCGTGCCTTTGTCTCCGTCTCTATCTCATCTGACATTTTACGGGGCGGCATGTGCAGATCTTCCCTGATTTTCAAATCTTGCAAGTCTTTTCTTGCCTTCGCCCATCCTTGGTCTTATCCGGCATGTTCATCAGTGTTGCAAGCAAGCTCTCAAGGACATTCTTACAGATATGCATTTGATCAAGGCAATGAGGTGTATCGAGTTTGTGCCAGCACTCCAAGTCCCAGAACACAGACCTCGTCTTCCATACCTTCAGCAGCGGCTCCGGCGCCTTTCTCATCGTCTTTCCCGGCGCGGGGCACTCCTTCCAGTTTTTCAACAGCTCCTCGATTTCGGCACCGCTCCGCTTACGTGGAGGTCCTCGATGCTCAGCGTGACCATTGAATAGATCTCCATGGTTTCTCCACGGGTCGTCATGTTCGAGCCATCTTCGATGCCCCATGTACACGATTTCCCCAGACCCGACATCTTTCCTTGACGTTAGCTGCTGAGACGTCGTATCATCCATGCACCGCGTGCATCCGCAATATCCATGGCACACCTGGCCTGCCACATATCTGTAACCAAGATAGTCGTGCACTGTCGTGATCAGCACGGCTCTCATGTTGAAATACTCGCCTTTGCTGGCGTCCCATGTCTTGGCCGGTGTTTTCCATAACGTGTCTAACTCCTCCTGAAGTAGCCCCAGATACAAATTAATATTATTTCCTGGTTGTTTCGGCCCTTGAATAAGCATCCTCATGTGAATGTACTTCGATTTCATGCACAACCAGGGGGGAGGTTGTACGTCCATACAAACACGGGCCATGTGCTATGGTTAGTGCTCTGATTGCCAAACGGATTCATGCCATCGGTACATGCGCCGAGCACGATGTTCCTTGCATCACATTCAAAATACTGATAGAAGCTGTTCAACACTCTCCATTGGCTTCCATCCTTGACGTGTCTCAGCTTCGGATCATCTCCATCGTCGGGCTTCTTCCTCTCCGCGTGCCAGCGCATTAGCTTTGCTTCCTTGGGATCTACAAAATACCTCTGGAAACGAGGAGTGATCGGTAAGTACCATACCACTTTCTGGGGACATTTCTTCCCGGCCTTCTTGTATCGAGAAGCATTGCACACCGGACAACTTGTTTTTTCCGCGTGCTCCTTCCGATAAATTATGCAATCGTGGATGCATGCATGGTATCTAACGTGTGGCAGATCAAGAGGGCACACGATCTTCTTGGCCTCATCAACACTACTAGGACATAGATTACCCTCGGGAACAACATCCTTTAGGTACTTGAGATGCTCATCGAGGCTAGTGTCGGTCCATTTGTTTTTAGCCTTCGTCTTCAACACTAGGAGCGTGAAACTCAAGCGGGTCACCTCTGGATTGCAACCACCATACAATGGAGTGTTCGAGTCTACCACCAGTTGCTCCAGCTTAGCCTCCTCTCTAGAAGCAGCTCTCTCAGTACTCGTCTCCTTGCGAAGCAATGCTTGAACATGAGGGTCCCGCACGATTGAACTTAGTACCGACGAACTCTGCTCCGTGGAGTGCATGTCATTCTCTCCGCCGCCATGTCTGGCCCCTTCTCCGCCGCCATGTCCGGCCTCTTCCCCGCTGCCATTATCGATCATCTCTTCGTCTTGCCCGGTGTCATCATTGCCTGCCCCGTCGGCATCCTCAACATCGTCATCCTCATCTTCAGTTATCCATCGAGTATAGCCATCCATGAAACCAGTCATGAGCAGGTGCGCTTCGACACGACCATCGACATGGGGGTCAAGCCAAACTATTCCTTTGCATTTTCGACACGGACATAAAACCTCTGTCAGGTTATTTTCCTTCATGTCCTGCACCGCCGACCGCAACCACCTGTCCACCATCGTTCCACTGACCATCGTCAACTCTGCACGGTAATAATAAACAAATTGATTATAAAAATGCGTGCATTCATCAAAGTCATACAAAAATTCGGCATGACCTTCCTTAAAAATAGGACATATATAGATCTAGAGTTTTCCCGGAATTCGCCGAAACGGAAATAAATCAACATTTTGGCAAAACATAGGCAACTCAAATGCACAATTTGGCGTCAACTCATGCCACACACACAATTTCCACAAAAATATCACACACATGCATAAACATATTTCCATTTTGCAAAAGCATGAAATATTAATCACACCTCTATCTCGAGATCGAGCACACGGTGGAGATGATGATGCAGGGAGGTCAAAAGTGCACAAAGCTCTTCTTGACAAAGAAAGATCTAGTTAGGGGGCAAATAGGTCACTTAACTAAATGCTACATCTACCTAGCTAGCTAATTTGGGAGGAGACAACTTCAACTAGTGGAGGGGGGAGGAAAAAGAGAAAGGAGATGAATTAATGGAGGTGGTGTAGTTATAGCTAGGAGTAATGAAGAGAGAGAAAGGTGGTAGAAGAGGGAGAGTAATGGGGGGAGAAGTATTGAGGAAGAAGAAGAGTGAGAGAGGGAGGATGTGGGAGGTAGCGGAAAGGGAGGAGAGGAGATGGGGAGGGGGAGGGGGAAAAGGTGGTGGATGCTGCATCTTAGCAGTAGCGCGGGAGAGAAAGCACGCTGCTGCTAAGAGCGTAGCAACAGCGCGCTTTCCTGTCATGCGCTACTGCTAAACGGGCCAACCCTGTGCACAATTTCACAATTAGCAGCAGCGAGGTGACCAAAAAGCGCGCTGCTACTATGGCATTAGCAGCAGCGGGCTCCCTAGCGCCGCGCTACTGGTAAACTTATGTCGTTGTGTACTGTCGGTGGATTTTTGTAGCAGCGCGGTTTAAGTGTCATGCGCTACTGCTAAGTTTGCACCAGTAGCGAGTTTTCCGTAGCCGCGCTGCTGCGCTGCTACTACTTAGTAGCAGGGCCTGTTTTTATGCCGCGCTGCTGCTAAGATTCTGTGTATAAGGTTTTCCCTAGTAGTGCTTCTTCCTCCTTGCTCATCCACTCTTGCGCACTTGAGCTCCAACGCCCAAGTCCACATCTTTCTCCTCAACCTTCTCCAAACATGTCCGGAGCGGGAGGCAAGTGGATGGCTTCCTCCGTTACGAAGGGACACATCAAAAAGCTGCGCGGAGCCGGATACCTAGCCGCGAATATCACGCATCGGCTGCCCGCTGCGGGGCAGATCGTCCCTAACCCAGAACCTCATGAGAGGGTAGTTTTCCTCCACCACTTCCTCCGCGGACTGGGGTTTCCCCTCCATCCATTCGTCTATGGCCCCATGTTCTACTACGGGCTGGACTTCCATGATCTGGCCCCGAACTTCATCCTCAACATTTCGGCATTCATCGTCATGTGTGAGGCTTTCCTCCGCATCCGGCCCCACTTCAGCCTGTGGTTAAAGACCTTCAATATCAAGCCGAAGGTGGTGGGCGGCCAACAAGCAGAATGCGATGGAGCCATGGTGGGCAAGATGCCCAACGTTATATGGCTTGAAGGCTCCTACGTGGAGACCATAAAGGGGTGGCAATCGGCGTGGTTCTACATCACCGAGCCGCGCGACACCAAATGGGTGGCTGCCCCCAAGTTTCGATCCGGATTCCCCACATGGCTCACTTCCTGGAAAGAGAAGGGCTTGTCGTGGGGTTCATCGGTGGAGCTGGACAGACTCCAGAAATGTATCCTGAACATGGCAAGCAAGAAGCTCAAGCTTGTCAACATAGTCCAGGTCATGCTCGTCCGCCGGATCCTCCCGTGCCAACAACGGGACTTCAACTTGTGGGAGTTCGACCCGGCCCAGCACCAGACTCTGAGCGAGCTCTTCGACACGATGCACAAGGACGTCTGGAAGGTGCTGTTCAAGGACGCAGAGGTCCCTCCCTCTCTCACCGAGGACCATGGGCTAAGCGCGAAGCGCCGAGTGCATTCAGTGAGTTCTATACATCCGGTAGGATATTTTATTTCCCCTAGCTTAATCATGCGCGGGGTCTGATCTCCATGCCTTTGACAGGACTGGGTGGAGACGTCAGGGCAAATTAACTGTCCGGCCCCACTGCCCGAAGACACTGCGGACGTTATCCTTATGGAGATGCTGACTCCGGCCCCTTATAAGGTGTCAGAGAAGACCAAGAAGGCCAAGGGAACCTGAAAGATTTCTCGACGCCAGGCGTCATCGGGCTTATCGTCTGATAACTCCACGACGCACTCCTCCCCCGAAGACGAGGAGGAAGATGAAGATGCTCCCCCTCCAGTCGGGGGAGACAAGAAAAGGAAGGCCGCCCCTACTGGGGGGCGAAGGGTCTAAGAAGGGAAGGACTCTTCTTTCGGATTACTCCACCACCACCGCTGAAGACGAAGATGAGTGGCTGCTTAGGGCCAAGCCCCTGGCGAAGTCGTAAGTATTCGGATACCAGAGTAACTCATAGCATTCCTTTGTTGCACTACTTCTCCTAACGCCAAATTATGATTATGCAGACCGCAACAAGCCCGTATCGACGTATCATCGGACGGCTCCCTGGGCTCGTCGGATATGCATAGCGATCCACTTCCGACCGCCACCTCCCCTTGCCCTATGGACAACGCCGAGGTATTGTCTCAAGAGGCACCGTGTCGGGGGGAGACAATCCCGGAGGCGCCTCAAGGCGACCTTCCGGACTCCGGGAGCAGAGGGGACAAGGCCCCCGAGGGCTCCGAGTTCGGCCCTCAGCCGAACACCGCGCCGGAACCTCCAGCGGTTCTGGATTCGGGCAGGCGGCCTCCTTCCAAGAGGGGCAAGACGCCTGTGCCGGTGACCTCTGTCCATCCAGAGGCACCGGACAATCTGCTGGGAGCGCTTCGCAGCGCTTCCATCGACGAGGAGCACCGCACTATTATGAGTGCGGTGGTCTAGAAGGTTCAGTCCACCAAGAGCGGACTGACTGAAGCCTGTGCCAGCCTTCTAACAGGCTTTGAGGTAAGTGTTTGAAATATAGAAAAAATATTACCGCATAGACAGTAGCCCCTGATGCTCTGTTCGGTGTTCAAAAAGCAAAAGCCGAATAGAGGATCAAATAATACCGCAGGAGTCTAACATAAGTATGTCTATATGCGTATGCTGGCTTTGCTGCTGACCGCTGCCGCACAGACTGCGGAGGTTGCCGCATTGAAGCAGGACCTCGAGGGGTCCAAGAAAGAGCTCGGCCTTGCAAAGAGGCGGCTCGAGGAGAACAAGGGTAAGTAATACCCTGTCTATAGATATGTATATGTAAAAGAAGGCACGATTGCAAAATGACAGGATCATCGTGAATTTGCCAGGGGCCACGGCCGATGTGGCGACCCTGAAGCAAGAGTTATCCGAGGCCGAAAACAAAGCGGCCAAGGAGCGCACCGAGCGGGAAAGGCATGAGGCACGAGTGGGCGAGGTGCAGCAAGAGCTCCAAGTTCTTGTGACGAAGCATGAGGCGTTGGAGCGTGACTCGAAGACGCGAGAGTCCGAGCTTGCTGCGGCCCTCGAAAGCGCGAAAAATGCCAAGGCTGAAGCCCAGAAGGCCCTCCAGGAGATTGATGCGATGAAGAAGATAGCGGCGGGTAAGGCATTCTATATGCAAAGCAAGCATGTGAAAGTAAATTACCTGTTACTTACCCAAATCCGGAGCTCTCCAGGAGCATTCGCAGATTTGCCCCGCAGCGTGTCGGATGCCGCATCTTTTTACCAGGCCGAGGAGGGAAGATCAACGGAGAAGTTGTTCTGGGCCCAATATACTGGGACAGAACACCCGGTGCCTATGAGCGACCAGCTAAAGCAGCTAGTTGAGCTACACAAGGCGGCCGAACAGGCCATGAAGGGCTTTATAGTCTGGCTGTGGCCTGGCGACGCCCTTCCGAACAGCTACTTCGGCCTGGTGAGGTGGCTTGCGGATGCCTGCCCACGGCTGGAAGTCGTCAAGCGGTCTGTCTGCATTGAAGGTGCACGCCGGGCTTTCGCCCATATGAAGGTGCAATGGGCCAAGCTAAACGCCGTGAAGCTGATCAAGGAAGGGCTGCCGCAGGGCAAGGAGCATCGCCACCCCGAGATGTACTATGAGGGTGTCCTGAAGGGTGCCCGTCTTGTAGTGGACGAGTGTGCAAAAGATGTAATATTTGAATGAACTTTCTCGTGTAATCCTGTATTATGAAAACTTGTTCATATGCACTATGAAACGCTTGTTTGAATTTAAAATATTACCTTCTGTTCGGCCATTTATCAAATCTGAGAGATGGCTAGTCGTCGGCTTCTGCCCCCATGCCACGAGTGCTGGGGTGTTCGGGATAAACCTGAGCACTCTTGTTCCCATTTTTGGGTCCTTCGAGGGAGGTGCTCGGCACAACGAACAAGGCAATCGGACTAATAATGCTTTATCACTCTCACTTAGCCATAGAATTCTATAATTTTAAATTTCGGCGAAGCCCCTGGTATTCGGAAGGCCGAATTCGGGGCACGATACACGCCTTAAGCCGGACAGGGCCGACTCCTCGCTCTAAGCGGCATAAGTCTTTAGGGACTCGAAAACCTCTCGAACAACGACGAGTCTCTCGCCTTATCATGACAGTCAGTTTTAGCTTTCTCTACTGAGGTGCTTAGCCTAGCTGAACCGGGGCACAATCGCAGTAGTTCTCCCAGTGCTACCTTAGCCGATATAGCGGAACGTAAGGTACCAAAACATGCGAGCCGGGCAAACCCAACTATTGACCAAAGACATGATTCGGAGCTGATGCATATAATGCTATAAGTTCGGGGTGCCGCACTTGTGAAAGTGTTCGGACTTCTCACACCATATTGTGAGGTACTTAAGCCCCTGGTGTATTGGTCGTACCAAAGTGTACGGTTGCAAGGTGTCATTAATGAACACACATATATAAAAAAGGAAGAATGCAATAATAGTCTTAATGCTATGTATTGTTTAAAAGGGTGCGTTAAAGCGGAATGATACATGCAGTGCAATAAGCAAAAAGTAGGACTATATCCCTTCCAAGGGCAAGCTGAGGAATAATGTTAAGGCAAGTATTTCACTCATTATCGTAATCCACCTAGGAGTTCCATTTTGTGTTGTAGCTTTCTGCCTCCTTGGTTGCTGCATCATGTGTTCGCCAATCATGCTGTCGGACAGGGTTTCCAGAGACTAATGTCCTGAAAGAAAAATAACAAAGTGGGAAGCCCCTAGTGCGGTTTAAGTCGCGTCTTGGGGTGTGCCGTAGTTGTGCCCCCCTCCCCACCTGTGCCCATGGTATTTTTAATGCGTAATTATGTACTCGTGGCACGAATTTCGCCGTTTGGCTGGGGCCGGGGTGGGGGCCACATCGTTACGCGAGCTCGGGACATGCCAGGTGGTCCAGTTGCCGATTACTCCGGGCGCGCTTGAAGGTGTTCGGGTCCTTGAACGCCGAACTAGTGGGTTGCCTTAAGAGGCTGCTTTGCGCTTCCGCTGCGAGGGACGCAGTGTGCTCCTCCGTTCGGAGAGAGCGCTCTGTGTTTCCATTAACTGTAATGACCCACCGAGGTCCTGGCATCTTGAGCTTGAGGTATGCATAATGCGGTACCGGTTTGAATCTCGCAAATGCGGTTCACCCGAGTAGTGCATGATAACCACTGCGGAACAGGACTATATCGAAGATTAACTCTTCGCTTCAGAAGTTATCTGGGGATCCGAAGACCACTTCCAGTGTGACTGAGCCTGTGCAATGGGCATCTACACCTGGTATGACGCCTTTAAAGGTCATTTTTGTGGGTTTGATCCTTGAGGGGACTGTACCCATTTTACGCATTGTGTCCTGGTAAAGCAGGTTCAGGCTACTGCCGCCATACATAAGGACTTGAGTGAGGTGAAATCCGTCAATAATTGGGTCTAAGACCAGTGCGGCGAATCCGCCATGACGGATACTAGTGGGGTGGTCCCTGCGATCGACGGTGATCGGACAGGAGGACCATGGGTTGAACTTTGTGGCGACTGGCTCCAACGCATATACGTCCCTGAGCGCATGCTTCCGCTCCCTCTTGGGGGTGTGGGTTGCGTATATCATGTTCACCGTCCGCACTTGTGGGGGGAACCTCTTCTGTCCTCCGGTATTGTCGCTGTTAATGCGGCGCTTATGTTTGTTGCGACACGACCTGCCATTGCCGTCCTTGGTATCCGAAGTACCACGGTTCTTTGATATGTTATTACCGCAAGCCAGCCAGCTGTCTTCTCCCGCACAAAAGCGGGTCATGAGTGTCGTGAGGGCTGCCATAGATTTCGGCTTTTCCTGACCAAGGTGCCGGGCTAGCCACTCACCGTGGATGTTGTGTTTAAAAGCTGCTAGGGCCTCTGCATCCGAACAGTCAACGATTTGATTTTTCTTTGTTAGGAACCGTGTCCAGAATTGCCTAGCCGATTCCTCTGGCTGCTGAATTATATGGCTCAGGTCATCGGCGTCTGGTGGTCGCACATAGGTGCCCTGAAAATTGTCGAGGAATGCGGCTTCCAGATCTTCCCAACAGCCAATGGACTCTGCTGGCAAGCTGTTGAGCCAGTGCCGAGCTGGTCCTTTAAGTTTGAGTGGGAGATATTTAATGGCGTGTAGATCATCACCGTGATTGAAACCCTCGATCCATACCGCAGGATCTGTTGTGCCGTCGTATGATTCTATATTTACGGGTTTGAAACCCTCTGGGATTTGATGATCCATTACTTCGTCTGTGAAGCATAAGGGGTGTGCGGTGCCTCTGTACTGGGCTATATCACGACGCAGCTCCAATGAGTCTTGCCCGCTGTGTTCGGCCTGGCCGGATTTACTTTTGTTGTATCCGGCGTGACGATTATCGTCTTGCGTAGTGGCGCACCCTCATGGTCCGTAGATTGATCTTGCATGTTTTGCTTTGTCCTCCAATACGTCTTGCAGGTCTGGCGTATTTCCCCATGCCTTTTTATTTGAATGGCATCGGGGTGCAGGCTGAGCTTTTGGCTCGAATGCCTCTCTGTCGCGTCCACGGGGTGGCCGATCAGCTGCATCATACGCTTCTTCCTCTAGTCAAGGTAGCAACCTACATTTTGGGTAACTCTTGGAGGGGCGTTCGAGTTTAAATTCCTCGGCCGCCAGGAGTTCAGTCCATCTGTCAGCTAGCAAATCTTGATCAGCTTGAAGCTGCTGCTGCTTTTTCTTAAGGCTATTTGCCGTGGCTATAAGACGGCGCTTGAAGCGCTCTTGTTCGACGGGATCCTCTGGCACGATGAATTCGTCATCGTTGAGGCTTGCCTCATCTTTGGAGGGAGGTATGTAATTATTATCCTCTTCCTCTCTATCTGTCGCTCTCTCATGAGGGCTGGCTTCTCCATCCTCCTATGCTGGATCTTGCTGGAGGTGGTTGTCTTCGGCACTGTCCGGGGTGTTGTTATCTCTTGTGCCGGAATCACCGTTTTTGCTTTGGCGGGACTTAGAGCGGCGCCGTTGACGCCGGCGCTTAGGTTGCTTCCTGGAGGGGTCATCCTCCGCTGTCTCGTCGCCATTGCCTTCTTTGGGTGTGTCCACCATGTATATATCGTATGATGAGGTGGCTGTCCAGTGCCCTGTGGGCAGTGGTTCCTCTTCGTCTCCTGCATCGTCGTTCATACCGTCGATGTCTTCGGAGTCGAAGTCGAGCATGTCGGTTAAGTCGTCGACAGTGGCTACTAAGTGGGTGGTGGGTGGGCAGCGAATTTCTTCGTCATCCGCATCCCTATCCTGCCGGACATAGTTCGGCCAGGATCCTCCTGACAAGGAGAGAGACCTTAATGAGTTCAGTATGTCGCCAAAGGGCGAGTGCTGAAAAATATCCGTGGAGGTAAACTCCATGATCGGCACCTAATCGGATTCGCTAGGGACGGGCACACGTGGTTCGGAGTCCATTGCCGGAGAAGGATCCAGCAGTCTGACAACACGGCTCTCGTGCAGGGTAAGGTCGATGTTCAGCTCGATCGCCGCTGAGGGTAAGGCCTCCGTGGTGGGGTCCATCCACCCGTCCATGGACGGCGCAACTGGCTCCGAATTGAGGGTCGGAGCGGCTGCCGGTACGATCTTCTGAACACTGTCTGATGGTAGAGCTAAATCGTACTCATCGTGACCGCACGACGCACAAGGTAGAGGCTCGAATCCGTTGAAGATCAAGTCTCCGCGGATATCGGCCGTGTAGTTTAAGCTTCCAAACCTAACCTGGTGGCCAGGGGCATAACTTTCGATCTGCTCCAGATGGCCAAGCGACTTGGCCTGCAGTGCGAAGCCGCTGAATACAAAAATCTGTCTGGGGAGAAAAGTCTCACCCTAGGCTGCATCGCTATTGCTGATCGTAGGAGCCATCAAGCCCAACGGCGACGACATAGAGGAACTCTCAATGAAAGCACCAATGTCGGTGTCAAAACCAGCGGATCTCGGGTAGGGGTCCCGAACTGTGTGTCTAAGGCGGATGGTAACAGGAGGCAGGGGACATGATGTTTTACCCAGGTTCGGGCCCTCTTGATGGAGGTAAACCCTACGTCCTGCTTGATTAATATTGATGATATGGGTAGTACAAGAGCAGATCTACTACGAAATCAGAGAGGCTAAACCCTAGAAGCTAGCCAATGGTATGATTGTATGTTATTGTGTCCAATGGACTAAAACCCTCCAGTTTATATAGACACCGAAGGGGGCTAGGGTTACATAAGGTCGGTTACAAAGGAGGAGATATCCATATCCGTATTGCCTAGCTTGCCTTCCACGCCAAGTAGAGTCCCATCCGGACAAAAGACGAAGTCTTCAATCTTGTATCTTCATAGTCTAATAGTACGGCCAAAGGATATAGTCCGGCTGTCTGGAGACCCCCTAATCCAGGACTCCCTCACTCTTCCTTCCTTGGGGAGAGGGAATGTCTGATTCTTCTCCCTGGTTATCCTCCTTCGCGGAGGCACTAATTCCCCCGGTTTGGATGAATAGTGAGTGAGGCCCGCTTTCAGCCTCTGTATTCCCCCCTTTATCTTCCCCTGAGGGCGCCTGATAAGGCGCCGGCTCAAGCATCCTGACTAGTACTGGATTGGACGAGCCTTCGGGAAGGGGGGCCGAACACCTGATCATCTTCGCCTTTGTTATCCAGTCCTGGTCAAAGAGCGACTTTTCATAATGATGTTATGATAAATAGAAAGACAGCGTGTTCGGCCATGGGATTACTTACTTGGGTATCAGGGCGATTACAGCTCAGACCCGCATCCTCGGTGGTGTCCGGACACTCTATTTGGGGTCCGAAGAACAAATTGTACATCTCTTCGAGCGTCATGCCGAGGAAGTGCTGAATAGTTCAAGGTCCTTCCAGGTTGAATTCCCACATACGGAGGGGTCAACGTTTGCAAGGCTGGACTCGACGAACTAGCATGACTTGCATTACCTTGACCAGGCTGACATCTCCCTCAAGGAGATCTCGGATGCGACTCTGCAATATCGGCACATCATTTACTGGCCCCCAGTTGAGCCCCTTGTTGATCCATGACGTCAGTTGTGGCAGAGGGCCCGAGCGAAAGGCAGGGGCGGCTACCCACTTGGCACTTCGGGGAGCTGTGATGTAAAACCACTCCCGTTGCCATAAACTGGACACCTCTGGGAAGGAACCCTCTGGCCATGGAACATCAGCGCTTTTTCTTATTATGGCACCTCCCCACTCTGCGTGTCGCCCCTTGATCATCTTCGGCTTCACATTGAAAGTCTTGAGCCACAGGCCGAAGTGTGGGGTAATGCGGAGGAAGGCCTCACACATGACGATGAACGACGAGATGTGAAGGAGGGAATCCGGGGCCAGATCATGAAAATCCAGCCCATAATAGAACATGAGCCCCCTAACAAAGGGATCCAGAGAGAGGACTAGCCCTCGGAGGAAGTGAGAGATGAACACAACACTCTCGTTGGGTTCGGGAGTGGGTATGACCTGCCCTCGGGCAGGCAGCCTATGCGAGATTTCAGCGGTCAGATACCGGCCTCTCTCAGCTTCTTGATGTCCTCCTCTGTGATAGAGGAAGGCATCCACCGACCTTGGAGGTTGGATCCGGACATGGTTGAAGGTCCGAAGCGCCTGACCTGAGCCTTGGGTGTTGGAACTCGAGGCGGGGGAAGGATTCTATTGAGCACGAGAGGGAAAAAAGGGCAGACCTTGGCCTCTTTATAAAGAGGGTGAATATCAAGCATCCTCCTCGTGGCCATTTGGGACTTGCCTAAAATCGAGGAGTCATCCCAACAGGCACGATTGGGTTACCCATGTCCGTATTGATGAGAATCCCGTAATAAGGGGGACACGATCTCTGCTTTGGCAAGACGTGTCAGGAAAACCGCCTTGCGATATGTGCAGTGCTGGTTGAGAAAAACGGTTCGAAATAATGACCGGGCCATGACATGATGTCATGCTGTCGAAACACGTCAGCAGATTAGATTTGTGGAAATATTATTCTCTTTATGGTGGTATGTGGAACTTGTTTTGCAGAGCCGAACACTATCCTTGTGTTCAAAATCTTCTATGGAGTATTCGGAGGAGGAACCCGCCTTGCAATGTTGAAGACAAAACTGCGCGCCGGACTCATCGTCATTGAAAGCCTGGTTCAGGGGCTATTGAGGGAGTCCTGGATTAGGGGGTCTCCGGACAGCCGGACTATATCCTTTGGCCGGACTGTTGGACTATGAAGATACAAGATTGAAGACTTCGTCCCGTGTCCGGATGGGACTCTCCTTGGCGTGGAAGGCAAGCTTGGCAATACGGATATGAAGATCCCGTCCCTTGTAACTGACTCTGTGTAACCCTAGCCCCCTCTGGTGTCTATATAAACCGGAGGGTTTAGTCCGTAGGACAACAGACAATCATACCATAGGCTAGCTTCTAGGGTTTAGCCTCTATGATCTCGTGGTAGATCAACTCTTGTAATACTCATATCATCAATATCAATCAAGCATGACGTAGGGTATTACCTCCATCAAGAGGGCCTGAACCGGGGTAAACATCGTGTCCCCTGCCGCCTGTTACCATCCGCCTTAGACACACAGTTCGGGACCCCCTACCCAAGATCCACCGATTTTGACACCGACACACACCCTCACCAGTTCTAGTGATTTCAGTCCCAAGTTTTGCAAGGTTGATCATACGCGGTTAGTCCCGGTTGGTGGCTCCATATAAAATAACAAGGTTAATATATACATGGCTTAAATGTCTTGACATAGATGAATACAGCAGAAGCATCGGAGAAGATAAGAGAGAAATGGTGTATGACATAAAGTTAGAGGTACTATGTGGTTTCTCTGATCGGAGGACTCCTTATGCCGAGCCAAGTCTAGATGAGGACTGCAGTTACATGAAGGCGATGTATTAACTGGAAAAATTAAGAATGTGAATAAAAATAGGTTCACATTTTACCTAACCTACAAGCAGAGTGAAATGAAGAGATGGCCATTCTCGAGAAATAACCATGATCCATTGGTGATGGAACTTTTGAAAATCTTGATGAGGTTGGTTTACATACAAGATGATTTGCATATCATGCTCTCTTATCACAAATTCGGGAAAGGGGTAAAAGGGGAAGTTGATGATATGTTGAGGGTTGAGAAATCAGATAATCCTATGAGAACAGTCTATTGTTTTGGCATATCTGATGAACATCCAGGCACCTTTATGTTAGCATACATCAGGAGTACAAACCCACATCATGAGTACATTGGTTTATACCCAAAGGTCTTTAGATTTAGGAAGAAAGATTTTGACGACATTGATCGCCTTGTGTCATATTTTCAAAAACATTGATAGAACTACTTGTCACTATCTGATGAAAATCTATATAATCAAACATTGCATTCATATAAGCATACACTCTAGCAAGCATTGTAGCAATGAAAATACAATCAATGCATAGAGAAATAAAGGAAATAATAAGAAAAGGCAAATAGAAAGCAAAACAAAACTTCAAGGAAATGCAAATAGAAACTCCTAAGGGAATGTAGGACTTAACTACAAATAATAAAAGTAGTTTTTGCCCTAAATAAAACTTAGTAGAAAAGAAAACTACTAAACTAATAACTTAACAAAAAAGAAAAATAAACTAATTTGGATGTTTAGTCCCAGTTGGTGGCTCCAACCGGGACTAAAGGCCTACCACACATTTTCACACCCGTATTAGTCCCACCTCACCAAGTGACGAGCTAGTCGACCTCCTTAAATATCCAAGTCATCACTACAAGAAATATTCTAACTTGTGACCATCAATATTGGTCGCTGAATGGTCATTCTTTTTCATTTGCGACCTTTTTATGACCAAAAACAATTGGTCAAAAGTTGACCATCTTTAGTGAAACTTAACGACCTTCTATGCGATATGCTCGTAGAAGGTAACGACCAAAACAAAAGGTCGTTGGTTCTACGGCCAATTGTTTTGTTCACTGGCAGTCTTCCCAGGCCACGTCGGATCCGACGTGGCAATCTGACTTGGCAAAATTGCGACCAATTGAATTGGTCATTGATAAGAATCAGTCAGCTCTAGAGGGAGCGAACGGCTGCCTCAGCCGTCGCGCCTCCGCGGCGCGAGAGGCGGAGCGCGAGGCGCGGGGGTGGAGTAGAGCAGGGGCCAGTGGAAGGGATGGGGTGCTGGGGCTGGGGGAGGTGGCGGCGGGAGAAGGGTTAGGGATTGAGCGATGTGGAGGCAGCAGCGGTGGAGGGGATGATCTGAATCGGGGGAGAGGATGAGAGGCGATAGGAGTAAGGTCGTAAGGGTTTGAGCGATGTGAGGGGGTTGTGGGTCTGAGAGAGATGGGATTTTTTTTCTTTTGCAGGAAATGCAAAGGCAACAGCCAACCACATACGAGGCCACGGATCCCTCCCTTAGACAAATCCTGAACATCCACACCTCCTACATCCAATGTTCCAAAACCCTCTCCTCATCCCACACTTCTCTCTCTTTATTGTTCTTTTTTCTCAAAACTTTCGTGATAAAAATTAGGTTTTTTCTGAATAAACAACCAAATATTTGTTCCAAAATGGAAATAATCTATGGCCGCATGCATGCCATAGTTTGTTCAAATGGTCCAATATTGTGCACAAGGGTGCATCTTGGAATGGAAAACAATGTTGCCTAATGAAGTTTTCATTTTTTTGGACAAAAAATTCATTTTCCATTTTGAGTGCCCAAAATGAGTTTTTTTGTGAAGGACCTACAATATATTTGTTTGAAAATTGGACCAAATCATTTTTCTAAAATATTAGGCCATATTTAATGTAAACCAAATGCTTGGGTGTCAGAAGCTTTGATCCGCCTCTTGTGAAAAAGACAATTTTTCGCCAATTCAGTTGGAAGTGGGTCAAATTTGAACTGCGGCTGCCTCATAGTTTACTCATGATTTTTTCCAAAAAAACATTTCTAGGTACAAAAGTATCTATTTCATTAGAGAAACACCAAAACTTTTCCAAGATTGAACCACTAGCTAGGAACGGTCATGCCCGCCGTTATGACCGCATTTTGAAGTGGGCATGAAAAATTCAAAAAAATTATGGAAAACCTTCGCATTGTGTCATTATATGTGGCCAAGTTTGACTAGTACAAGGACAACATCAGTGCACATACTACAATTTCCTTCACTACACAGAGCCTAACTAAGAATGCAATAACCAGCCCTAGGCTAGTGCCTTTTCCTCTACTTCTTGAAAACTACAGGCACATCTCCTATAATTCATGGGATGATGCAAACCTGCTACTTGGCCATTGTTTACACATTCTTAAATCTGACTGCCCCAGCATTCATAATATACACGTATCCAGTTTGTGACTTGGAGTCTTCCGGATCTATGTCAAAGCTAGCATCGATGTAACCATTTACGACAAGCTCTTCGGCACTTCCATAAACGAGAAACATATCCTTAGTCCTTTTCAGGTACTTCAGGATATTCTTCACCACTGTCAATTGTTCCATTCCGGGATCACTTTGGTACCTCCCTACCAAACTTATGGCAAGGTTCACATCAGGTCTGGCACACAGCATGGCATACATAATAGAGCCTATGAGGGAGGAAGGGAGGGTGAGAGACAGAGTTTGCGTAAGGGATGACACTCATATTTTCTCTTTCTGCTGCTGAGGTCGAGCGTTGAGCTGTGCTCAATCTCACACCTTGCAATACAGGCAAGAACCCCTTCTTGGACTGATCCATATTGAACTTCTTCAATATCTTGTCAAGGTATGTGCTTTGTGAAAGACCAATGGGGCGTATCGATCTATCTCTATAGATCTTGATGCCTAATATGTAAGCAGCTTCTCCAAGGTCCTTCATTGAAGAACACTTATTTAAGTAGGCCTTCATGCTTTCCAAAAGTTCTATATCATTTCCCATCAATAGTATGTCATCCACATATAATATGAGAAGTGTTACAGAGCTCCCACTCAGTTTCTTGTAAATACGGGCTTCTCCATAAGTCAGTATGAACCCAAACGCTTTGATCATTTCATCAAAGCGAATGTTCCAACTCCGAGATGCTTCCACCAGCCCATAGATGGAGCGTTGGAGCTTGCATACTTTGTCAGCATTCCTAGGATAGACAAAATGTTCCGGCTGCATCATATACAACTCTTCCTTAAGGAAACCGTTAAGGAATGCCGTTTTGACGTCCATTTGCCAAATCTCATAATCATAGAATGCGGCGATTGCTAACATGATTCAGACGGACTTCAACTTCGCTACGGGTGAGAAGGTCTCATCGTAGTCAACCCCTTGAACTTGTCGCGACAAGCCGAGCCTCATAGAAGGTCACATTACCATCCGCGTCAGTCTTCTTCTTAAAGATCCACTTATTCTCTATGGCTTGCCGATCATTGGGCAAGTCCGTCAAAGTCCATACTTTGTTTTCATACATAGATCCTATCTCGGATTTCATGGCTTCAAGCCATTTGTTGGAATCCGGGCCCGCCATCGCTTCTTCATAATTCGAAGGTTCACCATTGTCTAACAACATGATTTCCAGGACAGGGTTGCCGTACCACTCTGGTGTGGAACGTGTCCTCGTGGACCTACGAAGTTCAGTAGCAACTTGACCCGAAGTTTCATGATCATCATCATTAACTTCCTCTCTAGTAGATGCAGGCACCACCGAAACATCTTCCTGAGCTGCGCTACTCTCCCGTTCAACAAGTGGTACCTCATCAAGTTCTACTTTCCTCCCACTTACTTCTTTCAAGAGAAACTATTTCTCCAGAAAGGATCCATTCTTGGCAACAAAGATCTTGCCTTCGGATCTGAAGTAGAAGGTATACCCAATAGTTTCCTTAGGGTATCCTATCAAGACACATTTTTTCGATTTGGGTTCGAGCTTTTCAGGTTGAGGTTTCTTGACATAAGCATCGCATCCCCAAACTTTGAGAAACGACAGCTTAGGTTTCTTCCCAAACCATAATTCATATGGTGTCTTCTCAACGGATTTAGACGGTGCCCTACTTAAAGTAAATGCAGTTGTCTCTAAATCATAACCCCAAAATGATAGCGGTAGATCGGTAAGAGACAGCATAGATCGCACCATGTCTAATAGAGTGTGATTGCAACATTCGGACACACCATTATGCTGAGGTGTTCCAGGCGGTGTGAGTTGTGAAACAATTCCACATTTCCTTAAGTGTGTGCCAAACTCGTGACTCAAGTATGCTCCTCCATGATCTGATCGTAAGAACTTTATTTTCCTGTCACGTTGATTCTCTACCTCACTCTGAAATTCCTTGAACGTTTCAAAGGTCTCATACTTGTGTTTCATTAAGTAGACATACCCATATCTACTTAAGTCATCAGTGAGGGTGAGAACATAACGATAGCCACCGCGAGCCTCAGCGCTCACTGGACCGCATACATAAGTATATATTATTTCCAATAAGTTGGTTACTCACTCCATTGTTCCGAAGAACGGAGTCTTGGTCATTTTTCCCATGAGGCATGGTTCGCACATGTCAAATGATTCATAATCAAGAGACTCCAAAAGTCCACGTGCATGGAGTTTCTTCATGCGTTTGACACCAATGTGACCAAGGCGGTAGTGCCACAAGTATGTGGGACTATCATTATCAACCTTACATCTTTTGGCATTCGCACTATGAATATGTGTAACATCACGTTCGAGATTCAATAAAAATAGACCATTGACCAGCGGGGCATGACCATAAAACATATCTCTCATATAAATGGAACAACCATTATTCTCGGATTTAAATGAGTAGCCATCTCGCATTAAACGAGATCCAGATACAATGTTCATGCTGAAAGCTGGCACTAAATAACAATTATTGAGGTTTAAAACTAATCCCAAAGGTAAATGTAGAGGTAGCGCACTGACGGTGATCACACTGACCTTGGAACCATTCCGGACACGCATCGTCACCTCGTCCTTCGTCAGTCTCCGCTTATTCCGCAGCCCTGTTTTGAGTTACAAATGTGAGTCGCACCGGTATCAAAACCCAGGAGCTACTACGAGCGCTGGTAAGGTACACATCAATAACATGTATATCATATATACCTTTGGTGTTGCCGGCCTTCTTATCCGCTAAGTACTTGGGGCAGTTCCGCTTCCAGTGACCATTTCCCTTGCAATAAAAGCACTAAGTCTTAGGCTTGGGTCCATTATTTGGCTTATTTTTCCCGGCAAATGACTTACCGGGCATGGCAACTCCCTTGTCGTCCTTCTTAAAGTTCTTCTTACCCTTGACTTTATTGAAACTAGTGGTCTTATTCACCATCAACACTTGATGTTCCTTTTTGAATTCCACCTCCGCTGATTTCAGCACTGAATATAACTCGGGAATGGACTTCTCCATCCCTTGCATATTGTAGTTCATCACAACGCTCTTGTAGCTAGGTGGAAGCGACTGGAGGATTATGTCAATGACCGAGTCATCTGGAAGATTCACTCCTAGCTGAGACAAGCGGTTGTGCAACCCAGACATTTTGAGTATATGCTCGTTGACAGAACTGTTTTCCTCCATCTTACAACTGTAGAAATTTTCGAAGACTTCATATCTCTCGACCCGGGCATGAGCTTGGAAAACCATTTGCAGGTCTTGGAACATCTCATATGCTCCATGTTGCTCAAAACACTTTTGGAGCCCCGATTCTAAGATATAAAGCATGCCGCACTAAACTAGGGAGTAATCATCACTACGCGACTGCCAAGCGTTCATAATGTCTTGAGTTGCTAGGAAAATGGGTGCGTCACCTAGCGGTGCTTCAAGGACATATGCTTTCTTGGAAGCTATGAGGATGATCCTCAAGTTACGGGCCCAGTCCGTATAGTTGCTACCATCATCTTTCAGCTTGGTTTTCTCTAGGAACGCGTTGAAGTTGAGGGTGACATTAGCGTGGGCTATTGGATCTACAAGATAGATTGTAAAGACAATTTTAGACTAAGTTCATGATAATTAAGTTCATCTAATCAAATTATTTATTGAACTCCCACTCAGATAGACATCCCTCTAGTCATCTAAGTGATACATGATCCGAATCGACTAGGCCGTGTCTGATCATCACGTGAGACGGACTAGTCATCAACGGGGAACATCTCCATGTTGATCGCATCTACCATATGACTCATGTTCGACCTTTCGGTCTCTCGTGTTCCGAGGCCATGTCTATTCAAGCTATGCTCGTCAAGTCAACCAAAGTGTTTCGCATGTGTAAATCTGGCTTACACCCGTTGTATGCAAACGTTATAATTTATCACATCCGATCATCACGTGGTGCTTCGAAATGACGAACCTTCGCAATGGTGCACAGTTAGGGGGAACACATTTCTTGAAATTTTAGTGAGGGGTCATCTTATGCTACTGTTATTCTAAGAAATAAGATGTAAACATGATAAACATCACATGCAAATCATAAAGTGACATGATATGGCAAATATCATCTTGTGCTTTTGATCTCCATCTTCGAGGCACGGCATGATCACCATCGTCATCGGCATGACACCATGATCTCCATCATCATGTCTTCATGAACTTGTCTCGCCAACTATTACTTCTACCACTATGGCTAATGGTTAGCAATAAAGTAAGTAATTACATGGCGCTTATATTGACTCATAGGTCATACAATAAATCAAGACAACTCCTATGGCTCCTCCCGGTTGTCATACTCATCGACATGCAAGTCATGATACCTATTACAAGAACATGATCAATCTCATACATCACATATATAATTCATCACATCCTTTTGGCCATATCACATCACATAGCATACCCTGCAAAAATAAGTTAGACGTCCTCTAATTGTTGTTGCATGTTTTGTGTGGCTGTTGCGGGTTTCTAGCAAGAACGTTTCTTACCTACGCAAAAGTGCTACCTCTTGAGCATGCATTGGTTTTCCCTTGAAGTGGAAAGGGTGATGCAGCAAAGTAGCATAAGTATTTCCCTCAGTTTTGAGAACCAATGTATCAATCCAATAGGAGACAACACACAAGTCACCTAGTGACTGCACAAACAATCAAGAACCTTGCAACCAACGCCATAAAGGGGTTGTCAATTGATAATCCCCAAGTGCAGGGAATCATCGTAGAAATTCCCAGTTGTGGAAGTGATAAGTATGGAGTGTCGAACCCACAAGGAGCTAAAGGTAATATCAATATTCTCTCAAGCCCTATCTTCCACTGATACGACTCTATGTACACCAAACGTTTGCTTCCAACTAGAAACGAGAAATAAAACTACGTTGTGGGTATGAAGAGGATAGCTTTGCATGGTATCGAAGAGATAAAATATAAAAGTAGGTGTTGTTATCATAAAGTTAGAATATATTACTAAATATTATAAATAGCGAGTGTGGAATAATGATGGGTCGGTGTGCGGAATTTTCTTAGGCAATTGTTAACAAGACCGATAGTCGTCACTGCAATTTCATATGAGGGAGAGGCATAAGCTAACATACTTTCGCTTCTTGGATCATATGCACTTATGATTGGAACTCTAGCAAGCATCTGCAACTACTAAAGATCATTAAGGTAAAACCCAACCATAGCATTAAAGCATCAAGTCCCCTTTATCCCATACGCAACAACCCCCTTACTCGGATTTATGCTTCTGTCACTCAAGCAACCCACTATAAGTGAATCATGAACGTATTGCAACACCCTACAGTGGGAATCCCTCACGCTTGCGCAACACAGAGGGCACAATAGGACAGCACGAAAATAAAACATACAACTCATACCAATCTAGATCATCAATCAACCCATAGGCAAAGGATATCTACTCAAAACATCATAGGATGGCAACACATCATTGGATCATAATATGTGGCATAAAGCACCATGTTCAAGTAGGGATTACAGGGGGGTGCGGGATAGTGGACCGCATAAAAGAGATGAGGATTGTGATGTTGATGAAGACGATCACCGCGGCGATGATTCCCCTCCCGATGGCACTCCGGTGCCACCGAGAGAGAGGAGGAGAGGTTCTCCCCCTTGTGCTTCCTCCTCCATGGCCTCCCCTGGATGGGGATAGGTTCTCCCTCTGGTCCTTGGCCTTCATGGTGATGATGGCCCCTCCGGGATCCTCCTCCATAGCCTCCGGTGATAATGGCCCCCTCCGGCAGGGTGCTAGAGAGGCCTAGATTGATTTATCATGGCTACAGAGGCTTGCGGTGGTAGAACTTCCGATCTAGGTTATTTTCTGGGGGTTTCTGTATTTATAGGAATTTTTGGCGTCGGTTTCACGTCAAGGGGGTCTCCAAGTCGTCCATGAGATAGGGGCCCACGCCCAGGGGGTTGGGGCACGCGCCCCACCCTCGTGGATGGCTCGAGACTCTTCTGACCCAACTCTTTTACTCTGGGGGCTTCTTTTGGTCCATAAAAAATCATCAAAAATTGGCACGTCAGTTGGACTCCGTTTGGTATTCCTTTTCTGCAATACTCAAAAACATGGGGAAAACAGAAACTGGCACTGGGCTCTAGGTTAATAGGTTAGCCCCAAAAATAGCATATAAATGCATATAAAACATCTAAGATTTATAATATAATAGCATGAATACTTCATAAATTATAGATACATTGGAGACGTATCAGCATCCCCAAACTTAATACCTGCTCGTCCCCGAGTAGGTAAATGATAAAAGAAATAATTTATGAGGTGTGAATGCTAGCAAGTTTATAAGTTTCATCAATGATAGTTCCAATCACTTTTTCTAGCATCATTATATATCATAACAATAGCTCAACTCATGAAACTTCTCATGATCAAGTAACAAGCTATTCACATGTTAAAGTATAGATCATAAACTTTCTTGAAAACTAACAAACCGTGCTCTTAGTCATCAAACAATTGTAATTCATCTTATTTTCAGGAAGGGTCTATGTAAGAGCTTTGATTCAGCAAACTCCACATACTCAACTATCATTTAATCTTTCACAATTGCTAACACTCATGTGATATTTATGGGTTTAAAGTTTTAATCAGAGAGAAAGATAGGGGCTTATAGTTTCGCCTCCCAACCTTTTACCTCAAGGGTAATGTCAACAATAATAATTTATGAGAACCTACATCCAAGTGGATATATATATATATATCCGGATTGATCCAACACAAAGTGCTTGCCAAAGGAAAAAGTGTAAAAAGGAAAGGTGATGGCCACCATGACTCTTGTATAAGGGTAGAAGATAAAAGTAAAAGATAGGCCCTTCGCAGAGGGAAGCAGAGGTTTTCATGCGCTTTTATGGTTGGATGCACAAAATCTTAATGCAAAAGAACGTCACTTTATATTACCGCTTGTGATAAAGACCTTTATTATGCAGTCCGTCGCTTTTATTTCTTCCCTATCACAAGTTCGTATAAAGCTTATTTTCTTCGCACTAATAGATCATACATATTTAGAGAGCAATTTTTATTGCATGCACCGATGACAATTTACTTGAAGGATCTTACTCCATCCATAGGTAGGTATGGTGGACTCTCATGACAAAACTGGTTTAAGGAATGTTTGGAAGCACAAGTAGTATCTCTACTTGGTGCAAAGAATTTGGCTAGCATGAGAAGGAAAGGCAAGCTCAACATGTTGGATGATCCAAGACAATATAACGTTTCGGATATAGGAAAACATAACCCATTAAGTTGTCCTCCTTGTCCAACATCAACCTTTTAGCATGTCATATTTTAATGAGTGCTCACAATTGCAAAAGATGTCCAAGATAGTATGTTTATATGTGAAATCTCTCTTCCTTCAATATTCTTTCATGAATTGTTCAAGTGACCAATTCTGCATTTGCTAACTTACAATAAGTTTACTACCTATACTTATTATGTGTGAAGTCATTACTCCCCATGTTGTAAGCATAAGAAACGTATATAAATTCAGATTTATGATATTCAATTCATTTAACCATTTACTCATAGGATATATGTGAAGCACGTGAGTAAATGACAAACTACTCCAAAAAGATATAAGTGAAGAATACTGAGTAGTCAAATAATTAAATAGCCATGGGAGGATTCTTTTTCATTCAAGATTTCAGATCCAATGGTTTTATTAAAACAGCAAGTAAAATTGAAAATACGCTCCAAGCAAAACACATATCATGTGACGAAAAAATATATCTCCGAGTAAGGCATACCGATAGTTATGAAGACAAAAGAGGGGATGCCTTCCAGGGCATCCCCAAGCTTAGGCGATTGACTCTTCCTTGAATATTACCTTGGGGTGCCTTGGACATCCCCAAGCTTAGGGTCTTTCCACTCCTTACTCTCCTCATATCCATATCTCACCCAAAGCTTGAAAACTTCAATCACACAAAACTTAACGAAACTTCGTGAGATAGGTTAGTATGATAAAGAGTAAACCATTCACTTTGATACTATCAAAGACAAGGTTCATAATTGTTCTCTCATAATTCCTACTGTACCATATCATTTCTACAATTTATATTGAGAAATATAAGCCATGGAAACTAGAAAACAAGCAAACTATGCAATGAAAACAGAATCTGTCAGAAACAGAACAGTATGTAATGATCTGAACACCAACCATACTTCTGCTACTCCAAAAATTATGAAATAAATTGGCGGATGTGAGGAATTTGTCTATTAATCTTCTGAAAATGGAATCAACTCAATCTCACTCTTCTGTAAAAAAAATGACAGCTAATCTCGTGAGCGCAAAGTTTCTGTTTTTTACAGCAAGATCACATTAACTTTCACCCAAGTCTTCTCAAAGGTCTTACTTGGCACTTTATTGAAAAAAATCTATAATACATGATTAATACAGTAGCTTAAATCATAATAACACACAAAAACAGTAAGGGTAAATATTGGGTTGTCTCCCCACAAGCGCTTTTCGTTAATGCTTTTTAGCTAGGCATGATGGTTTCAATGATGCTCACATAAAAGATAAGAATTGAAACATAAAGAGAGCATCATGAAGAATATGACTGGCACATCTAAACCTAACCCACTTCCTATGCCTAGGAATTTTGTGAGCACACAATTTATGGGAACAAGAATCAACTAGCATAGGAAGGAAAAACAAGTATAACTTCCAAACTTTAAGCACATAGAGAGGAAACTTGATATTATTGCAACTCCTACAAGCATGTATTCATCCCTCATAATAATTTCAGTAGCATAATGAATGAGTTCAACAATATAACCATCACATAAAGCATTATTTTCATGATCTACGAGCATAGAAATTTTAGTAATCTCCACATAAGCAAAATTCTCCTCATTCGGAATAGTGGGAGCAAACTTCTTCTAATTCCACTTTAGATGATAGTATTATTCATACTCCAAAAGATGTAAGTGAGGTTCATGTAGAATTCTACAATTAATATAGACTAACCAATATCCAAGCTCAAAATATATTAGTGAAGCACACGAAGCATTCTATAAAACCATATTCAAAAGGTTTAAGTGAAGCACAAAGAGCAATTCTATAAGATCATTCTTAAAAGATATAAGTGAAGCACATGAAGTATTCTACAAATCAATAAAGGGTTGTCTCATAGACAGCTTCCTCAAAATTCTAACACAAGTATGACTGCCATTTCCACGATAGGAAGATCTTTTTCTTTTCAATTCAACCCAACATTTTTCAAATTCAAAAACTTGCGCAAACAAATCCGTGTACACCGAAAATCAAAAGCCTATGTACCAGCCATGACAGTTTTTAAATATTCTAGCCATGTAAGCTAGGAGAGCCATGTATGCCAGGGGGATGCATGGGCATAAGTTTCAAATTCAAAACAGCGGGTATTTCAGCGTTGCAAAAACATATCACAGGCAAGACATTTGATTGATCATCAAAGCACGAATTGAAATAAGTTTTCATGACATTTTCAACTACTTCCCATGGGTTCTGATACGTGAAGCAAGCCTATGCTTCGGCAATTCACAACATTGCACACATGTAGGTCTCCTGACTCTACTAAGGTCTTTAAGTACAAATTCAAATAAGGTCCATAAGTTTCCATCACACACTACTTCGGATTTTGGTTTCTCCAAAACCCCCCAACGCTAAGGGGTGCACTTAAATGAACAGACCACACACGTCGTGCACGGACAAAAACATGTTACCAGCCTACGAGTAATCTGAACCACGATTCATTCCCCATCAGTCAATTATCTCCTCGCACTGGAAAACCGGGAGATCGCCCTTGTTTCCCATCATGGTCACAACATCGTATGCAATCTTCTTCCGAAGGTGATCTAGCTTCTCCCGTGTCTAACAAAAAAACATCAAGAAGCACGGCTTAGTGTACTGACAGCATTGTTCATTTTTGGTGTTCTTTCAGTGCATCACTCAAAGCATTTTTTTTCTTTTTATGGGCTTAGCAATGAACGAAGCTAAAGCCCTATGAACTCCGTTATGTAGTGGACGATGTACACCCCGATCTCCTCCTTGGTGGAAACGGTATTCCCATTAGTTGTCTCGCCATATGAAAGGCACATGAAGTAATTTTATTTATAAATTATTTCTGGACAAACTCACCTCATACACGGTTCGTGTTGCGCAACTATTGGTAAATAAAGGTCCACCCAGTAGTCTCGACCAATCCAGCACCAAACATGTCGTTGAAGCGGTTGCAAAATCTGTACAGCAATCTCTTTGCCAAAGCCTCATGCTTTATCTTCATCTCATTTCCTGGATCTGTCTCAGTTGGATCAAGCACCATAACTTCCTTCTTCTCGATGTATAGAATGTACAGCGACCAGCAGTCCATGAACGGCACTGGGGAGGATGAACTGCGATCAATAGCAAGTACAGGTGACTAGCCATCACAGGTGACAGACATCATACGATGCAAAGCTAATGACATAGCCCACTATGTTTACTTTCTTCAACCAGTCAATTTTGTAACCCATTAGTGCTTACCTTCTTCAACCAGTCAATTCTGTAACCCATTAGTGTAGAGTTCATCATCTCGATGTAATCCCTATCCACTTCGTTATCTGGCTTGCAAAGCTCATCCTGCATCATCATCGACACTTTTTCATGCATACTTCCCAGCAAAACAGAATTAAGAAACAGGAATGCTAGTGGTATATCAGATGCAATCACATTTGCCATGGTGGTATGCTTGTAATTTAGCTGGAAACGTGTTTTTTACATATGCTCCCACCGCTCACAAGCCATGCAATTTTATCAGATGTTTAAAGACACTGAAAGCAAACCCAGGTCAGCACAAAAAGACAATGTTAGGGTTGCTGAATGTTGGCCCATGTGCTAGATCGAGTTGGACGCTAACATCTGGTATCAGAGCCAGCATCGTCATGCCTTCCCGAGGGGCTTCTCAGGGGGATGGGGTGTTAGGACTGCTGTCCACCAGTGGAGGCTGGCTTGTTTTAGTTCCACCTTGCTTACAGGAGGAGGCCATGACCAACTTATAAGGGAGAGTATCCCTCCTCCTTTCAGTCCGGGCTTTTGGGATGGAGTTGGCTCTCTGCTAAATGTTGGCCCATGTGCGCATAAACGTTCAGAACGTAAGTAAAGTGTGGGCTAGATCAAGTTGGACTCTAACAGACAAGCTATGTATACATAGCATGTCAACAAAATACAAAATCCCGATTCACACTTTATGACGGACATATTTGACTTCCTCATTTATACACGCAGATGATTTGAACATTTAACTGAATATACGAGCATACCAAGTTAGCAAGCATCAATATCAGTAGGTATTTTTCTGGCAGCGTCTAAATTCAGCATGCAAAAACTATATTTCTAAGTCCCGACAAAGATCATGGCGGCCAGCTGAAGTATGTCGTAAGGCAAACACAGTAGCACTCAACAAAAAAATTCAGAACAAAGACACATAATGGTTTCAGGGCACACCTTTTTGTCCATCCTGGACCCTTCGGATTCACCTTGTTGGTCGACTGTGCGGACCTCATCGGCGAGCCATCCCGCCGGCGTGGCCCGTTACCCTCTTGCCGCCCTTGGCTAGCACCGCTAGCACGTTGCTCGTGTTAGAATATGATATGAGTTTTAAGATAGAGATAGTAGATAGAGATATGCACTAGTAGAAAAAGAGTCAAACGTGAAGCACATTAGTGCCGGTTTGTATTTGAGCTGGTACTAATGGTACCATTAGTGCCGGTTCGAACGGATTTGCATTAATGCCGGTTCGTGTTGAACCTTTAGTACCGGTTCGTGGCACGAACCGGTACTAAAGGGGTGGTGGCAGGCTGGCGTCAGGCCGGGGCCCCATGATCACCTTTAGTACCGGTTCGTGCCACGAACCGGTACTAAAGGTGATCGTGGGGCCCCGGCCTAACGGCAGCCTGTCACCACCCCTTTAGTGCCGGTTCGTGCCACGAACCGGTACTAAAGGTCCCATTTTCAAACTCTACCCCCTGGATTGCCTTTTCAGTTTAAAAAAATAAAAGAAAATAATGGAAATGTCAAAAAAATAAAAGAAAATAAGTTTCTCATGTGATATGTGGTCTAGTTGTTGGGAAAATTTGCAAATGTGAATTTTGACTTTATTTGCAAAATCTCTCTGAAATTTGTAAAAATGGGCATAACTTTTGCATACTAACTCGGATGAAAAAGTTTTTTATATGAAAAATCATCTACTCGAAAAGTTACATCCGAATTTAACCGGGGGAACCCCATTAAACATTTGCAAAATCCTCAAAAACCTAATAGAAAAAAGTTACGGGGCTTTTAAGATCTAGAGTGGAAAAAATTGAAAAATATTCAAACAGTGGGCAAACTGTGGTCAAACAATGGTCAAACTAATTATTCTAGAATATTAGTGTTACTAAATAATTATTTTAGTTATTTCAATTTTGGTCAAATCTGGTCAAACTGTGGTCAAACAATGGTCAAACTAATTATTCAAGAAATATTAGTGTTACTAAATAATTATTGTTTTTTAAAACAATAGTTTCAAACTCAAACAGTGAAATGTGTCACTTCATGCTCAAGCAAAATTCTTGAAGGTTAATAGGATTGACATCTTATTATTGTCAGGAAAACAACAAGTGCAGACTCGGAAACGAAGGAGAATAGAACCTGAAAGTTAAGCGTGCTCGGGCTGGAGTAGTGAGAGGGATGGGTGACCGGTCAGGAAGTTAGATGATTTGGAATGAGTGATCCACACTTGAGCAGTTAAGAGAGGTGATTAGAGACTAAATCATCAAATAATTCAGAAAAATTAAAAATCAAAAAAAATTCCAAAATTTTCAAAAAAAAATTCAAAAAAAAAACTTTAGTACCGGTTGGTAACACCAACCGGTACTAAAGGTCCCCCGTACCAGGGCGCGAGCTCACGCCACGTGGTGGCACTTTAGCGCCGGTTCGTGCCGAACCGGTACTAAAGGGGGGGGGCCTTTAGTGCCGAAACTTTAGTGCCGGTTCCATAACCGGCACTAAAGGCCCTTACAAACCGGTACTAATGGTCCGTTTTCTACTAGTGATGATAGGTTTGAACCACGTGTAACTTGTCCTCTACTCCAAGTCTCTATCCCTCCATTGTACCTCTATATATACCCCCACAAGGGTCAGATCAATACTATTAAACATGATATATAGTTAGGCGAGTAGTTAGGAGAATATTGTGTTTTATCTTTTGTATTCTTATCTCCTCCTATCGCCTCCATGTAAATCTGTCACGGTTGATCTACAACCGAACCTTGTACTCCAAGCCACAATCAATATATAAACATGCGGGCTCCTATGTATGGGAGTTGAGATGCTTCACACAACTTTCACATGGTATACAAAGCCTACCTCTTTTCCTAATTCTAGCCTCCATCCCCCCTGCCGCAACCCTCCTAAACTATCACCTTCCTTACCGCACCACCATGTCTTCCTCCAACCAAATCGTCTCCCCCGGCCTCAACTACACAACCTCAGAACCCCTTACCAGAACCAACTATGTTCTGTGGCGAGCCCAAGCTCGCTCCCAGATCATGGGGGCAGGGCTATATGGGTATATCGATCAAACAACCCCCAAGCCGTCCAAAACCATAGTCACAAAAACCACCGATGGGAAAGATCAGATCGCTCCCAATCCTGCCTACAAACCTTGGCTAGTCCAAGATCAACAAATAGTGGCCTACCTGCTCCGAAACCTCTAAAAAGAAGTCCTGATTCAGGTTGCCTCCCTAGAAACATCACATGCCATATGGTCTGCCCTCGCAAACATGTTCGTTGCACAATCTAGGTCTCGCATCAACAACTGCCCCTTGCTCTTTCCAATGCCCAAAGGGAACCCAGTCTGCCGCTACCTTCTTTGGCCACATGCGATCTCTCTCAAATGAGTTAGCAGCCGCTGGCAAACCCATAGGCGAGGATGAGCTCATCTCTCACATCATAGTCGGGCTTGATATGGACTATCAGCCCATTATCTCTGCCCTTGACGTCCGAACTGACACAGTTTATGTCGACGATCTCTTCGCGATGGTGTCCAACTTTGATCAGCGCGTGGATATGTTCCACGGCACCGGGGCTGGCGCCTTCAAATCCTCCGCTAACATGGCCTCTCGGGGTCGCGGCGGTAGTGGTCTCTATTCTCCCAAGAATGGTTGCGGCAACGGATCTTGCAATGGCGGAAATCAAGGAGGCGGCGGCGGCTATCACAACGACGGTGGTGGTCGCGGCCACTACAACAACAGCAGCGGTGGCGGTGGCGGCGGCAGCTACCACCAAAACCCTGGTGGTGGTGGCTGTGGCTACCAGAACTCCGGCGGCAACAACAACTCCAGGCAGCGCTCCTTCTACAACAACAACAGATGGTGTCCAGCTTTTCAGGGGTATGATGGCTATGAAAATAAATGTCAGATATGCAAAAAAACTAACCATATTGCTAAGGACTGTGATTGGCGCTACGCGGAAGACAACTCTCGCAAGAAGGTTGCTGCAGCCGCCGTGGACAACTCCTATGGGGTCGATACCAGCTGGTATGCTGACTCTGGCGCCACCAATGTAACCACATCACCCATGAACTCGAGAAGGTGACGATGCACAAGAAGTATGGTGGCAGTGATCAGATTCATAATGCAAATGGTGAAGGTATGAACATAGATCATGTTGGTCATTCAATTATCAAAACCCCGCATCGTGATATTCATCTTAGAAATATCTTGCATGTTCCAGAAACCTCGAAAAATCTTCTTTCTGTCCATCGCATTGCTCTTGATAATCATGTGTTTCTGGAATTTCATCCTTATTTCTTTTTTATCAAGGATCATGTCACGAAGCAAGTTCTCTACCGAGGTAGATGTGTGCATGGGCTATATCCGTTGATTCCTCAGTTCCGAAGATTCAATAAAAAAGTTTGCAGTGTCATCAAACTCTCCCCGGAACGGTGGCATGCACGCTTAGGACATCCATCCTTTTTTATTGTTCAACAAGTGCTTAGAAATAATCAGCTCCCATGTGTCGGTGAGCGTAGTTCTGAAACTATTTGTGATTCTTGTCAACAAGCAAAATCTCATCAATTGCCATATCCAGTGTCCACTAATGTTTCTACCAACGCCTTGCAGCTTATTTTTCGGATGTATGGGGCCCGGCCCCCTCCTTTGTTGGTAGACACACCTATTACGTTAGTTTCATTGATGATTATAGTAAATTAACCTGGATTTACCTTCTTAAAAAACGCTCCGATGTGTTTCAAGTTTTTCAGAATTTTCAAGCACTTGTTGAACGTCAATTCGACACCAAGATTCTTGCCGTCCAGTCAGACTGGGGCGGTGAATATGAGAAATTAGACTCGTTTTTTCAAACACTTGTTATTTCACATCACGTTTCATGCCCACATGAACACCAGCAGAACGGTTCTGCCGAACGTAAACACAGGCACATTGTTGAAGTAGGCCTTGCCCTACTTGCTGGCACCTCCATGCCTCTCAAGTTTTGGGATGAGGCATTCCTCACTCTTGTCCATCTAATCAACATCCTTCCCAGTCATGTCATCAATAATGAAACACCCATACAACGACTACTTCACACCCAGCTAGAATATAACTCCCTTCGTATTTTTGGCTGTGCCTGTTGGCCTAATCTTCGCCCCTACAATCCTCGTAAACTTATGTTCCATTCCAAACAATGCATTTTTCTTGGCTATAGTGCAAAACACAAGGGTGTCAAGTGTCTCAATGTTTCCACTGGTCGCGTCTACATATCCCGTGATGTTGTTTTCGATGAAACAGTCTTTCCCTTCGCTCATCTTCATCCTAATGCCGGTGCCCTTCTCCGCAAAGAGATTCTTCTCCCTCCCTCACACTTATCCGGTATTAATCACGGGGATGATATTTTGAATGATCACTTGGCTAACCCTTCAGACCATGCATTTGAGCCTCCTGTTACAGGACATGATGGTGATGAAGCAGAAAAAAAATCTAGGTCAAAATGGTCTAGCAGCCTCCTCCAACAGGCCATATTTCATGTGTTCCCCGAGTGGACACAACCATGCTCACGTATCTGCATCGGGATCAGGGGTGCCAGACCTGGCACGATCCTCCTCGGGATCCTTGCCTTGCCGGGAGGGCAGGGGCAGTGAATCTGCGCCCGGGGCGTCGCACCAGCCTGTGCGGTTTCCTCCTGAGCCGCGGGTGTACGTCCGGCGGGCCCGGGCTGAGGCGGGATCTGGTGTTGCTCCTGCTGGCTCACCCGCCTCTGATGTAGCGTGTACCCCGCCTCCATCCGCCACAACCGATCCTGCGGGCGACAGCGCACCCTCGGGATCGCCGGTGTTTGCCCCCTCTGAGCAGGGGGGGGTCTTGGATCTTCTGTGCCTGCGTCTTCTGCAGCGAACCAGCAGCTTTATCCACCACGCACACGTCTTCGGGCAGGGGTAATTAATCCAGTAAATTATAAAGTCAAGTATGGCCTAACTTGCTCAACAGCAGAACCAAGCACTTTTCGTGAAGCATGTACAGACCCAAAGTGGAGAAAGGCCATGGAAGAAGAGTTTCAAGCACTTCAGAGAAATAGAACTTGGCACTTGGTTCCTGCACTTCCAGGTAAAAACCTAATTGATTGCAAGTGGGTATTCAGAATAAAGAAAAAGTGAGATGGTACAATTGACCATTATAAAGCCAGACTCGTTGCAAAGAGGTTCAAGCAAAGGTATGTCATAGATTATGAGGACACGTTTAGTCCTGTTGTCAAAGCTGATACTATCCGTCTTGTTCTATCCATTGTTGTTTCTAGAAGATGGTGCCTTAGACAGCTAGAGGTAACGAATGTGTTTCTTCATGGTGTTCTGGAAGAGGAAGTGTATATGAAACAACCTCCTGAATTTTAGGATAAGCATAAACCATTTCATGTGTGTAGGCTAGATAAATCTTTGTATGGACTAAAGCAAGCTCCTAGAGCGTGGTACTCTCGGTTGAGTTCAAAACTACAAACACTTGGTTTTCGTCCATCTAGATCTGATACATCATTGTTCATTTATAATCAGTCAAATACGGTCCTATTTGTTCTTATTTATGTTGATAATATTATTGTCACCAGCTCATCCAATGATACAGTCACAGCCTTACTGAAAGATCTTAACTCGGAGTTTGCTCTCAAGGATCTAGGAGATCTGCATTTCTTTCTTGGTATTGAGGTTAACAAAACTCAAGAAGGTGGTCTCCATCTCTCTCAAGAAAAATATGCATTTGATCTCTTGAATAGGGTAGGTTTGCAAGGTTGTAAACCGTCACCTACGCCATTATCCAGCACAGAAAAGTTGTCTCTTGCAGAAGGTGAAATTCTAAACCAGGAAGATGACACCAATTATAGGAGCCTGGTAGGCGCACTCCAATACTTAACATTAACCAGGCCTGATATTTCTTTTTGCTATGAATAAAGTTTGTCAGTTTCTTCATGCTCCCACTTCATCACATTGGACTGCTGCAAACGTATATTGAGATATGTGAAAAATACTTTGAGTGTTGGTCTCACTTTTAATAAGTCATCATCCACACTTGTCAGTGCTTTCTCTCATTCTGACTGGGTAGGATGCTTGGATGATAGACGCTTCATGGGTGGCTTTGCAGTTTTCTTTGGGCCAAACTTAATATCATGGTGTGCAAGGAAATAGTCCACAATTTCCAGATCAAGTACTGAAGTAGAATATAAGGCGTTAGCAAATGCCACAGCAGAAATCATCTGGGTTAAGTCTATGTTGAAAGAACTTGGGCTGACTCATATACAGACTCCATGTCTGTGGTGTGATAATCTTGGTGCTACATACTTGTCAGTTAATCCTGTTTTTCATACTCGCACAAAGCATATTGAGATTGATTATCATTTTGTCAGAGAAAGAGTTGCCCACAAGGAATTGGAAATTCGATTTATGCATTCAAAGGGCCAAGTCGGGGAGTAGTTAGGAGAATATTGTGTTTTACAAAAGCACTTGCTACAAAACCATTTGAGGAGTTTAAACGTAATCTTAACTTGGTCAAGTTATGATTATGAGAGAGTGTTAAACAATATATATGGTTAGGCGAGTAGTTAGGAAAATATTGTGTTTTATCTTTTGTATTCTTATCTCCTCCTATCGCCTCCATGTAAATCTGTCACGGTTGATCTACAACCGAACCTTGTACTCCAAGCCACAATCAATATATAAACATGCGGGCTTCTATGTATGAGAGTTGAGACGCTTCACACAACTTTCACAAATACAACAACACAATATTCAATCATCCTATAGTTTTCCACATGGTATTAGAGCGGTTTGTCCAACGACGCCGATCCTAGGACCTTCCATCACTTCCACAGCGCGCCACCCCCGGAGAGATTAATCTCCTCTCCCGGGGGCGCGACACCTGATTTGATCAATGATTAGATCGGTTCTTTAGATTAGTTTAGGACAAAATTTCCTTTAGCCACGAAATATATCTGATCAGATACCATCCGGTGAAATTCTATTCAGAAAAATCGATGCGAACGCTGGCGAAGCGCTGCCGACCTCCACGTACATCTCTGATGAGCGGTGCGCCATCTACTTCAACATGCAGGCTCCGATGTGCACGAACAGGTACTTGCAACCTCGTACAGATCGGCAGTCCGGGGATACATGACTCCGCGGCTCCGGCTATATGTACGGCACGCATGACACGCATCTGGCTTATCCAGCCGGACTGCAGGCGCCGGTGCGAACTTCGTCCACTCCATCTGATCAGCGCGTACATGCAGAACAGCGAGCACGGCGGCTCGCGTCTACACCAGCACACACCATCTCCATCGATTCACCCGATCACGGGAGGGCGAACTTCAGGGCGAACTTCCGCGCGCACGGCATCGCCGTCTTCAGCACCGGAGCTTCTTCAGCATCTCCATCGAGCCACCAGCCCTAAAATCCAGCGGATCCGTGTGGCGGCGCCACCGCCAACCTACTCCGGCAGCCGACACATCGGCGAGCCATACAAGTCTACAGCCAGACACGAGCCGTCCGAGCGAACTACATCGAGCGCCCGAGTCTTCACCGAGCCCGCCCCGCAAGCTTCGTCGAGCACACCGTGGGCTACAATGCCCGCATACATGGCGTAGCCTCCCAGGATGTGGGACGTGAAGAAACCAACAGGCCAGGTACGTGCATGCATCAATATGAGCTTACACGTACGCGTCTACAGACGCACCGGCGGCTTCGATCGCGATCGATCAGATCACCCGTCGTCAGCTGTGCCTCGAGTCGCTACACCGACTTCTTCAGTTTTCGCGACGTCGACTACGCCAACAAAGATCGGCGCCGCGCCGGCAGACTGCACCGAGCGATAGAACCATCTGCACCGAGCCCAAAAACTACGACGTGCATCGACTACACTGCACGCGCACGGACGCGATCTCCACCAGGCCGACTCCATGCATCGAGCTCCTGCGGCATCGACACGACCAGGTCGGCATGGAAAGCGTGCAATTTTTCATCGACTTATCCGGCGCGACACAACATAACACTTCGTCGCCGCGAGGGACACCTTCAAGCAACGCAACATCGTAGACACATCGCTGCAACGCCATCACCGATACTTCATCATAAAGGCCTTCATCAATGTGGTCTTCATCAACACCTTCATCAATACACCACCGCTGCCTTGTCCATAAAATGAACACCTAGCGTCCTCTGATAGAATTTTCTGCAAGACGCGACCATGATGACGACAACGGCACCGACCGCGTCATCCACGACGGCACGACTGTATGGACATAGCGTCACTACAGTGACGACCCTACACGGCCATACGGTTTTGGCAAAACCGATGTGTGCTCGATGGGCTTCCTCCGGTCTTGGCAAAACCAGCGGACTCGTCGCCGACGACACTCTCTGACGTCCGCAAGGTGCATCGTCCACGTCTGCAGCTCCGTCATAGCGTTTTCTTTTTTGCGCCTTCAGGCTTTGTGCGGCTTCATCATCCACGACGACCACACCATCGACCATGACTACCTCGACCACGGCTATATCACCATGATCGGCTACCTCGACACTGACATTAACGGCTACGTCTACAGCAACATATCGACAACAACTCCAGTCAACTGCATCCGCGTCGTCCCAGCGTACACGCCACTCCCGCTGTGACTGCGGGAGGGATGAGAGGAGAGACGAGGAAGGCACCAGAAGGGGACATAGTCATCACCCTAAGTGCCGACCCATCAGAGACGCAGTTGATGATGGCGCAGCGGAGAAGGCAATAGAGGCGCAAGACTTCAAATTCAGTCGCAATCGTCCCCTTCTGTCACAACCCTAGTCAGTGTTGCATTAGAGTGATGCATCATGTTTAAAATTTTCCAGAAACTTGAAATGAGGATGAACCAAACCCCCGGCACCACTTAAACCAACTAGGGTTACTAAAATATTTTCCCAATGAACCTGAAATGCCCTTTTAAAATGTTCATCATCTTTGCCTTGGTCTAGAACCTCTAACAAAAATGGTGCACACTTTTCTAGGACAACTTTAGGTCACTGGATTAAATCATATGTTATTTGCATTTGGACATTTAAATGCTATTAAATATTTTCAATGTCCAAATAATCATAAACTTAAATGTTTACTGTTGGATATATTCCAAACAATGGGCTTGAGCAAGTTTCATGATTTTTGAGTGTGCCTAAGTATTTTTAATAAAGCCCTAAAAGCTGCAGAAGAAATAGAAAACAGGAAATAAGAGAGAGAGAGAGAGAGAGAGAGACTTACCTGGCCTCACCTGCGCAGCCCACCTGGCCGGCCCAGCTGGCAGCCCAGCCCACCACCGCAGCCCCCTCTGTCGCCTGCCTCCTCGCGCCAGTAGGCAAGGGCGCGTGCCCGGCGCGCGAAGCCACACGCCGGCCACCTCCACCCTGCCTGTGTGCCCCCTCAACCGCCTGGGCGTCCCTGGAGACGCCACGCACCCTCTTGAAGACGCATTCGACTGTCTTGGAGAGCTGGAGCGCCTCCTCATGTTGGACTCTTCAAGGGCGCACTGGAGCACCTCCTCGAGTGAGGCCTGGTACTCAGCCTCCGCCTCCATGTCCTCCTCCTTCACCACCGGCGTCGGCGGTGGAGGGAGGGCCTCGACCTGGAAGGCACCACGGCGGCGCACATCGTGCTCTGTAGCGAACCAGACGTGCCAGTTGGGGCTATCTAGCGTGTACGCGGGATCACGGTGATGCGCCAGCATGAGAAGGGAACGTCGATTGTAGATCTCTACCGCATGCGCTCGCTTAGACTACTGCACGCTCGACACTAGAATGAGGTGGAGGTTGTGATGCCACCCGTGGGGAAGGTTGACATCCGGCCACGACAGTGGGACGCGGTACTCCTACTGGTAAGGTGCCTGGTGCATCGGGATGTATAGATAGTCCTATGGCCGATGAGCCCTCCCCCCGTGCCCGCTCGTCCACCTTGCTGGACCGCGCGACGAGCTGGCCTTGGTGTCGTGCTTTGCCTTGCCCTTGCTGAAGAAGCCGACCATGGCGTCTAGGGTTTCTATCCGCAGCGAGGCGGCACGCATGGCCAGATGTGGACAAGAGTGGGGAAGTGGATAAGCCCCCCGCACGCTTGCAATTTCAAATGGCGTGGACTCCAAACGCTTCCACTGGCTGCCATGAGGGTCCGAGGTGGGTGGGTCGCATTTAATTTGACGGCAGCGGTTATTGGGCGGCCGACACACGGGCCCGAGGAGACACCGAGCGGACACACGGCGCGTCCGTCTCATGTTCATATGGATGCCAATCGGACGCAAATTTGGGTCTGAAATGCATCCACACGGACACAAGGTGGACGAGATTTGTGTTTGTGCCAGCACGTTGGGCCATCATTTTCGTTCATTTTGACCCAAACAGAAAAGCACGGACCAAATGCGCGACATCACTAATTGAGTACTCATTGCAAAGATCACTCCCACCTTCCCAGGTTGTAACAAGTGGTGCGCTGCATGTGCGCCACTTGTCACAACTTGGGAGTTTTCCCTTTTTTACGTAGATCCGTTTATTTAAAACGTTTTATCTCTTAAACCGTGCATCCAAATCTTGAACCGTTTCACTGTTGGATTTCTCGCGTCGAGATCTTCAAAACTAGATCCCGTGTTGATAGGTTTTGCCGAACTTTTGTTTTACAAAAAAAACCGAACCGGGAGCACGGGTTTTTCCCTTTCCAAAAGAGGCACGCCCGTGCCTCTCGTGGAAGCAAAATCGTGCCTCTCACAGAAGGAAAAAGAAAGAGAAAACGTGTTTTTCCTTTTTCAAGGAGGCACGGCCGTGCCTCTCGCGAAAACACAATTATGCCTCTCGTGGGAGCAAAACCATGCCTCTCACGGAAGAGAAAAAAAACAGAAAACACGTTTTTTCGAAGGGCATGGTCGTGCCTCTCGCGAAAGCACAACCGTGCCTCTTACGGAAGGAAAAAAAGAAAACATTTTTTTCGTTTCTGAGAGGCACGGCGGTGACTCTCGCGAAAACAAAATCGTGGCTCCCACGGAAGAAAAAAAAATAGAAAATGCATTTTTTTCGTTTCCTAGAGGCACGACCATGACTCTCGCGAAAGCAAAACCGTACCTCTCGCAAAAGCAAAACCATAACTCTCGCGGAAGAACAAAAAATGAAAACACGTTTTATCGCATAAAAATTGATTTTTTTTGTTCCAAAAGCTAAGAAAAACCGGTGAAAAACCGAAACATTGAAAAGACCTGAAAAAACCGTTTTAAAAACCGAAAACGCGTGTGGAAAAATAAAAAAAATCTGAAGGTAGCGACCAAAGCGCGACACATGGCGGATGGCTGAGAGTGCGTCAAGTGACGCTGATCGTTATGAGGCTCTCGAAGGAATGCTCGTTAATTAGTTGTTCCCCAAATGCGTCGACACGTTGGAGTAGTGCTCGTTACACACTAATGGGCCCAAAAGTCAAACCCAACGGTGCATACACGTACAGGCAGGGGCATCCAGATCCAGCTGCCCACCACCCTTGATTTACCAGGACGCTCGTAGCCGAGAGAGCTTAGTAACTTTATTACTAGTTGCAGTTTGTCCTTCCCAGACGATTTGCAATACTATTAAAAACATTACCCGTGCGTTGCAACAGAAAATAAATTCACATACTCCTCTGCCCAATGGCATGGACACCTGGTGCATCGTATGTTCATGATTCTTTGGGATTCCACTTTAGAGACATCGATGAATATGGTGCAACATATAGCTTTTGTTAGGCTTGAGTTTTGGGACCCTCAGATCAAAACTCAAGTGAACTGTCCTCAATAGACCCCCGGTTCATCGATTCTCCATCACCTGGTTTTCTCCAAAAAAGCACCATGCCGGCAAGAAATTCCAACCAGCCATATCCCAGGTCAGTCCATGGTGGCAAATCGGAGCACGGGTCGATGGTGATCCTGGTCAGAAAAGCATGCCTTTTATGTTAGAGTATATAGCAAAAAACTACCACATTACAGGCTATCGCTACAAAAAACTACCGTTTTTTTTATTTTTTCAAAAAGCTACCACAAATTTGGCTAGCTGTTCCAAAAAATCCAAATTGCTGAAGCGTTAAGTTCTAACCGCGTTTATGACAGAGTGGATCCACTCGTCAGGTCACCGTTATATTGGACCGTTAGTTGACCGTTATGACATGTGGAACCCACATGTCGGTCCCTCCAAAAAATAAAAAGCAAACCGGCCCCTGTAAGTTTTGTAAAAAAAGCAAACGGGTCCCTGTTAGTTTCAGAAAAAAGCAATCGGATCCCTGTGCTCCCGTCCGCCTTCGCCATGGCCGGAAGTTGCTGTGTGCTGCTGCCGCTCGCCGGCGCTGCTCCCGGCCGCCGCTGCGTGCCGCTCACGGCTGCTGCTCCACACCGCCGCCGCGTGCCCGCCCGTTGAAGAGGACCACAGGCGGCCACCACAAGCTGCATGACGGCGCGCTGGCGAGTCTGCACGGAACCGGACACTTCGAGCGGCACCGCGCGCACCTGCAGCACGCCCGTTCCTGCAGCGCACATGGTCGTTGCTGCATGCCGGCGGGTATGTCGTCGGCGGCGGCGTTGCTGCATGCCAGCGGGGATGGCGCGGCGGTGGCTTTGCTGCATGCCAATGTGGATGGCGGCGGCGGCTCGTCCATGGAGCAGGGAGGACGAGGAAAGAAGGGCTGGAGATGTGGGGCGCCTCTCGGGATGGCGGCGGCGTTCACCGGCGAGCACGCACGGTGAGGCAGAGGTCAACCCGCTCTATCGGGGTACTCTCTTCCCTCTGGTGGCTGGAGGTGGGAGGAGAGGTTGACCCTGACTTGTGGGCTCAACAGTAAACTTAACAGTCAACAAACGGTCAAATGATTTTTCTCCTGACACGTGGACCCTCCCTGTCATAAACCTGATCAAAACTTAACCATTAGATCATTAGTGTTTTTTGGAACAGCCAACCAAAATTGTGGTAGCATTTTGAAAAATTAAAAAAAGCGGTAGTTTTTTGTAGCGATAGCCTGTAATATGGTAGTTTTTTGCTATACACTCTTTTATATTATCTTACACACTAGTATTTATACTAATACAATTTCAAGAAAAATAAAAATTATTTACACTAATACAATAATACCCACGTAAGTCCCCTTTAAAACCCATGAATAGAAATGGAATAGAGAAAAGAAGAAAGGAAACCAGGTGTAAAGCATATACGAGTGAACAACACGGGAAAAATTGCAAGCATAAACTGAAACACAAACCCCACCTGTCATTCAATCATACCTAGTAGAAATATTTTGTAGGTGCAACGGACATGTACATATATATAGCCACGTATTCCTTCTTATCCCATCATCATCATCATCATTGACGCCAGTCCCGACGTCGTACTTCGCAAGAGGCCCACTTCTCTATGCAGCCAACAATCTCCTCTTCCAATTATCAAGCAGAGCTTGCAATCATGTTTTTATGATGCAGCGTGCCCCCACACAATTTCCTCTTCCTTTTAATGACCAGCCCACAATCATCTTCCTTTAATTACAATTAAGCTTGCCCACAAATCCCCATCTTCCACGTTGGTGCAAGGCACACACGTATTAAACTGGTACTATTGAATCTTATCGGAGAGAGGTGGTACTAAGACACAAAAACAAACTTGTTCGGTGGGTTGTAGCCCTACAGCTTACATGAGAGATTGCGAGGTCGATCCTTTGTACAGAGAAAACATACGCTAATATATATTTTCACTGTAGGCTTGTCTCAGAAGAAAAAGGCCACACGTGTCTTTGACTTACAGGCATGACTATATATATATGGATTAGAAGCAATAACCTCTTTATTATTATAGCAAAAAGTCCGTGGGGAGAAGAAAACATATCACAGCCACTGGCGGCCAACCACAACACCTCGACGAGATGTTGTGAAACAATAACTTTGTTGAGATCAACAAAAGACTCTATTACCATGACACGTAAATGTCCGTAATTTGGCGTCAATGATTTATTATGCACTCGTATGAACCGGGATCAATAGCGTCTGCTGTCATTTACTTTGTATTTACTTTATTATTAGATAAAGATTGGACAAGCAAGCATATATGTTTTTGTGGTGTGTCCTAAACTGTGTATATATGTTAATGGGTGTGTCTAGGACACATCTAGATGTGTTCTAGTTATTGCACATCTAAGTGAGTGAATCAAGTATAAAGAGAAAAAGAAAAAAAGAGAAAGAAAATATTCACACGAATCTAAATGTAACGTCGATGACATATGACTTAGATGTGCAATACTTATGGCACATCTAGATGTGCTTTAGCAAAACTGTATGTTAATCCAACATTGCGTAATCCTTCTCCATCTATAGTGTTTGTTTCCTTTCCAGTACATAATCAAATTCAATCTTAAAATGAAAATATATAGTACAGTATCAAACGTGTGCATAATTTAGAGAACAAACACTTATGTGCATGCTAAACCGTCCACGTGACGGATCGAAGGATATTTACGGGAAACTACACATTTATTTTAAGAAGAAAACACGACATGGATGGAGATATTTATCGGTCAACAATGAGTGTAAGCTAGCTGACACGTAGAAATCAATCGCATCGCTGGCGGTCCAACATATATAAAGACAAAAAACCCCTTCAAGAATAACTGGGCCATTAATAAAGGCCGTTCGAGACATGTCGACAATTTTAGCAGCAATAGGGCAGCCTCCCGCGTCTGTGTTTCGCGACTGGTCCACTCCTGTCCACGGACGAATGCGGAGAAATTTTGTTGGTTGCCTTTGAAGATGCCCTAATGGTATGTTTGATGATTCTTGCCCTTTAAAGCAACCTGGTAAAATCGTGGATGTCGTGACATCACCCTGATGGCAGCTATCTTTCCAAAGCATCAACTCTGACGACTTGTAGACTACAGGCTCTGCTCTGATAGTTCTGTAACAGCGGCCAAAATCTCCTAGAGCATTATTCTAAAGGCGTGGGAAATCTTGAGCTTTAGCTATGATCGTTCAAAGACAATCATGCCTGTCTGCCAATAAACCAATGGTGGAAATCCACCAGGGAGCTCTAGGGCGATCATGTAGACCTCTGAAGTGAAGGGAAATTGACAATGTTGATCTCTCTACAGGCATAAGTTCAGGGAGTTTACTCTGACCAAAAGTAGGAATACTTGGTTTATCCTGGTTCAGGCATAAAACCTTTGGTACCCACGAGAGGGCTCTGGCTAGTAGACGGAACAAGTTCCTCTACTAGATACCTTGTAGGGATTTTGTCTGAATTCTTGAGGTGCTCAGCCTACAACCACAAGCTTACCACTGCATAGCAGAACAAATTCAGATGTTACTATAATCGACCCGTACTCACAAAAAACATGCTCGACTCAGTAGTTCTGGACAGGACACACTCTATGTTTTTAATCAGGTTTGGGCAAAGAATCTCGGCATATCCCTCTTATGGGCCCAAGCTAGCGTCCTGTTCCTAGATAAGTACTTCATGAAAGAACTCGTCTGGAATCATGACGTGCCTCATATACGGCCACAAGCTGACTTCTGCTAGGTCATCAAGGCAGGTCTGTTTTCATTCGAACAGAGAGAAATCAAAAGGAGATCAATTGTCAATACCTTGAAGAACTCGGGGACTACTGACAGTGCGATGCCTCTTGAGCGTAGGTACGGAGAAGAGTCCCAACGACAGTATGGCTTCTCTTCTTTCCCAATATATTTTATTGTTTCATCTTCAATGAACACCGTGTGGATGGCACAACATGTAATGCATACCAAGGATAAGCCTCTACTCTATATAATACATGTGCGTCCCCTCCAACAAGGGCAAGACACTTCAGCAATTCTTTTCAGCACATTTCTGGTAGTTGGCAAGAGGGTTGCTGCAGTAAATAGCTAATCAGACCTAATCAGCAAAAGATGCTCAACAGTCATATATTCCACTTGAGCATCATTATATTTCCTAATAACTCTCAATCCTAGCACCTTGGCGCACACCATAGTACACGGGCTAGCATGTTTGTAATGCATTAGTAAACAAACTTCAACCGGACTTTCATACTGGGGCTACTAATTTTGTATATCGATAAGAATGAAACATTCTTTGATGTTTGTCTCTCCGATCTCTCTTGACCTCCGAGCCTACGACCACACTTCTCAGTACATTATGCTTTCTTTGATGAAGGGTATCCTCCCCTTTTATGGAGTGTAGTTTCAGTGCCATGTACAAGTGCAAAGGCTGCAACCACCAGTTTTAGATCATCCTATTTAAGATGTGAATATCTTCCATGTCACCGCCTTTCTAGCTTTATAAAAAAACTTAAAAATGCACGCCTTGGTCTTAGCAATTGGATGGATCCTTGCATTTGCATGTTCACCATTGTCATTTCTTATAGTTGCATCAAACAACTCTGGTGAATTATTTTGGAAAAATGAGTTTCACGTCTCCAAGATTTTATTCGGAAATGTCCAAATACGCATACTGGGATCAACAAGGTTCAGTTTTCTCCGTTCATTTTCTCCTTGCAAAATATTTTATTAGTCATATTGAACAAAGCTAATTACCAGCACAAGATAAGATTCAAAACAAAAGACAACTTGGTGCCAAATTGGTAGCTACCCTTCTGAACGTTCACACTCTCGCAGTCGCTCCAATGGATAGTCAGAGCGCCCAACACAAAGTGGCCATTCCAACAGCACGGTCCTATCCCTGCCAGGTTGTTGTCGTGATCCATGTCGTTCGTCTTGTCGATATGGCCATCCCTAGTGGCGAGGCAAACAAGAGGTGTGTATGCTGGTGGAGGAGCCCCTGGTGCAGTCTGAAGGCACATATGCTGGTGGGTGATTCGTCCTCTGTCCACTAACACCCTGGATAAATTATTTGATAAACATTGCCTTCTGTGTCCCAGAACATCAGTTGGATGGATACGATCTCCATTTTTACAATTTGTGACTGGACAAAAACTCACGGCTTACATACGACCTTTCTTTGAGATAATTTCACGCATTGTACATGGCTAAGATATAAAAATTATTTTTAGCAATGTCTTCTCTTGTGTCAATATCTGGGTGCCCTAGTTAAGTGTTCAACATGTATTAGTGTTGGTGATATTTCTATTGTTCTTAACTCTATTATCAAATCAGAACAGAGCACTTAATTGGTTACTTAACTTCAACGAAACTTATTATAATATATATCTTACCCTTTAAGTTATATTATCAATGTTTCAAGAGTTACCAGTTGGTTCTATATCTCTATCAGGTCAAAAATCAAGGGCATATGTAACCGTTATGTTTTTTTCTGAATGATCCGGTTTAGGCCGGCTTCATTGATTTAGGAGAAAGCAAGCGGGAAACAGTGGGGATCAAGTGATCATGGGCACGAAAAACACGTGCTAAAAGGAGAGAAAAAATAAAAATGAAGGAGGGGAGGGGAGTGACTAATTATCTCGCAACATCTTCCCCAAAAGGGGGCTCAAGACAAGTTGCACCCGCCAGCCTCCATTGCTCAAGATCATTGTTTATGGCTCGCAGGACATCACTGACCCTTGGCAGCTTTGATCTGAACATGCAGGCATTTCTCTCTTTCCAAAATTCCCAGGAAATCAACATTAGCATTGATTTGAACCCCCCTTTGAACCTTGAGGGAGTCAAGCTGATCATCCTTTGGCAGTGGTGTGCCTCCCGCGGTTGCTTCATGGCCGTGCAGCCAACCCAGGTCCAGGGCCGTCCAAAGGCCTGTGCGGGCTGTGCGACCGCACAGGGCTCCTAAATTCCAAGGGGCCCCCGATTTTGGGCCAGTGTCTAGTGTATTTTTCGTGTTGGGCCCTTTTATCACAACTAGCACAGACATAGGCCTGCCCAGCTAGTCCCTGACTCTCTCAAATTGGGCCAGCCCCTCAATCTCCCAAAATAAGCCTTTCCTTAATCCCGATCGACACAGCCCGCCGATCGCGATCTATCGATCTAGCCCCGCGCGGTCTGCTCGGAAGAGAAAAAAGGGCCCTCACGGAGCTGAACCGACGAAGTGCGGCGGCGGCGGCGGCGCACGGAGACGGAGCGTCGTTGTCACTTTGCTTCCTGCCCGGAGAAACAACCCGCTGCACTGCCCGCATGAAGAATTCATTCCACAGTTTTCTTTGTCGCCGGTATCCGATCCGAGGCCTAGGTGAGGACATCCGTGATCTGTCCACAAGGTGTGCTCAAACTGATTCCCTATTTAATTTAGTATTTTGTCCTGTTGAATGATTAGTGTGCATACGCTTCAGTTTATCAATCCATTTGTTTAGAGAAGATATATAGTACTACTAGGCTAGTTGACCAAGTTGTCACACACCAATTTCCAAGCTAGTTGCTCGTTTCAAATTTAGAGTACAGTTTTTTTATCTTGGTACTGTATAAGCCTATAATTTATGGAGTGTTTGAATTCATTCTTTTTTCTTTTTATAAGAAAACATCTATTCTAGAATTTTTAAGGCCTTATTTTGCATTTTGCACCGGGCCCCCAAATTTCTGGAGACGGCCCTGCCCAGGTCGAGACCTTCTGCCAGATTGACGAAGAGAAGGGGCAGTCCCACAGAAGGTGCCTTGAGGACTCCAGGCTTCTCATGCAAAGGGGGCAGAAATAGCCATTTGGCCCACCACAGCCTGCCATGGTGCAACAGCCAAGCACATCTTGGCACTGCCGGGGCCCAGGCCTTCCAAATGACTGCCTTGTGGCCTGAGGATGGGGCAGACTGAAATTGCAGTCCATATGCAACGCTTGTTGAGTAAGAGTCTCCACCACCGGCCACCCATTTGATTTGATCAGCCTCTAGTTCTGAAAGGACAATCCCAACACTCTGAATCTGACGCCACAGCTACAGGAAGTCGCGAACAATGCTGACAGTGTGGCCGTGGTGCAGGTCGGGGATCCGTTGTTCATTCACTAGCGCAGCCGCCACGGTTCTGTTCTTCCTGCGAGCATGCTTGAAAAGATTTGGGTAGGCGCTGCAGAGCGGCGCCTATCCCAGCCATGAACTCTTCCAGAAGCTTACCAATCGGCCGTGTCAATGTTGACTGTGGTGGCCTTATCGAACAGCTCCTGGTCACGCTGATCACATAGCAGAGGAAAATCCATCCACGGCCTTTGCGGTTGCTGCCAAGCGAGCCATAGCTAGCGTAATCGAACGGCGGTACTGAAGCGTTGCAGGTCCAGGATACTGAGTCCTCCCTTGGCGATCAGCGAGCAAACTTTACTCCAGGCGATTTTACATTTGCCGCCAGACACCACTTTTTTTTTGCGGGAAACTGTCGATCTATTCATCTTCAATCATGGACAGTACAATGAACACCAAAAATAATAAAAATTACATTCAAATTCATAGACCACCTAGCGACGACTACAAACACTGAAGCGAGCCGAGAAACTGCCGCCGCGCCTTGTCAACCTCTTTTAAAACTTTCTTAGGCACCTTGAGCATTGTTAGAGCAAACGTGAGGAGAGCAGTGAGCACTGCCCGCACGAGCACCCTATGGCTGGCTAGGCTCATCAGTTTTCCCTTTCATCCTGCCAAGAGCGATCTAACTATATCAATGATGAACTGAAAATGCACTATGCGCAGTCTCTTTAGCAAGATTGGCGGCCCCAGGTACATTGTGGGAAAATTCGCTATCTGACCACCGAACTCTTGTAGCACTTCCGACAACGGCAGGCCCGCCCAGTTTATAGGTACCACCAATGATTTTACTTGGTTTAGCGCCCATTGTATGGAACACCGCTCCACCGCAGATGCCGTCCACTGATCCCTCGAGCCTATGCATACCTTCAAGAATAACGCCCCTAAGAGGGATACGACACAAGAACGCTGCCATCATCCGATCGATCGATCTAGAGTTGTCCTCGGAGGTGGCGGGTACAGGTATAGAGCTTCTCCACGACAATAGATTCAAGAAGGGGATGACGTAGGAAACGCCGCCATCGTCGGCTTTGACAACGAGCCAAGAGTAGGGTTTTCACCTCGATCGACATGGAGAACCTCCATCCAGTCTTGTGTGCATGAGACCGCCACCAATCACATACAGCCAATTCATTCATCAGGCCCTCCATGTTGCCGTTGCCGATTCGAGATCCGGCCGGCCGCCGAGCGCAAACACCATGGCCACCACACGACAGCTGCCTCACTTGCCTCCCGAACACCGAGCTCTGCAGCACCGACAGGACGAGTAGCTCGAGGAGTGGTTGTCGATCTGAAGTACCATGACCGCTGCATCGGCCACCGCCATGGAGGCCGCACGTCCATCACCAGGGCTGCGAAAGGAAGATCCCGCCACCGCTGGCCGCCGGCAGGCTTTGCCTAGCAATGTAAGCCAGTGGCGGCGAGGGGGAGACGCCAAGAAGGGAGCACCGACGGCGGAGATTTGTTTCCGCCCATGCCGCCCGTGAGGAGCGATGCGGACTGTTGATAGCAATCAAGGCCGTTAATTTGACTTGTCGTGGTTTGAGCAGATGAGTCGACAAGGGGTGAATCATTAATGAGTCAAGACCGGAGAAGCACGAAGACAAAGTGTCAAGATTAGAGAGAGATTGTTAGAGTAATCTTGATTGATTAGTTGTGTCCTACGTGTCCTAGTTGGAGTTAACTTGTCATACGTGTGTGCTAGCTCTATCAGGTGCTAGTTTGTACGAGTGCTAGTAGATTTAGGTTTAAACGATACTAGTAAGTGTGCACGTGTAACGCACGTCTATGTGAACTAATAAGTGTGTACGTGTAACACGCGTCTATTTGAATTAACACACTATACTAACCTTAATACAAGATAACTTATTCATAAATTTGAATTTTTCCTATAAAATATACAATCTCTTATTCGCTACTCGTACAAACAATTTGAAATATCATTTCTCCTTAATCAACATGTCTCCTGTATTAGAAAACCACCCAGTGTTTCCGATGTATAAAACTCAAAATTATTTAGAAGATTCATCATGATTCTTCATATGCACACATTTATGCAAGTATAATTCCACATGAAAATGTCACTTAGGACAAGCTAAGGAACCGTTCCACTGCCAACAAACTCCAGTAAAGAATTATTATTGCAAAGTGTCAACCACAATAGTGGGAAGAGACCTCTATGGTTTGTTGAAAAGAGGAAACCATTGTCAGATAAAGAAGTGTAGAGATGTCTTGACTGCATAGAATCAGCTGTGAAACAAGACAAAAAAATGCTAGTTGTACCATCCAATTCTACTATTGCACACAAGTGTCGTAATGTCTGGAAGTAAGAAAAGTGATTTACTTTATTATGAAAATAGAACATGTAAACCAAATAAAAATTACAGTAATAAATTGCATAATTATACTTATTAGTCATTGGACAAAAGCATTAATACAACAACTTGGAACAGTTACTTGAGTACTACACATTTCTTTAAGGGCTCAACATTCTAAAATTTTGACAATATAACAAATATCCTCTCAGTTTGTAGTAATAATGATATGAAGATAAATAATTTGGAAATGGTCTTCAACATGCGTAGGCTACCACTTGTAAGAATAACAGTGGCAAAAAAGGCCAACAAATGCCGGTTTAGAAAGAAAAAAACTGCAGACATGCTTCCAATTTTAGCAACTCTAGTGGGTAAAACATACCTTACCTCTCAAGTCGGGAAATAGTCAAACGGAAAAAATGTACTTCTTATAAGTAATAGAGATGAAGTCATAAGTATCATGATTCAAGATATTCAGAGAAACATGTTGGTCTCTATGTATGATGCGAACTCGTCACATCTACCAAAGTGATCGTGCGTAGTATGTAATATAGAGTGCAATGATGAAATAAAATAAATGATATGAGAATTTACCATGACCATAAAATATCCTACATTCGTCATCATCATAATCAACATGCATTTTTTGCTTCTCTTGTATGTGGTCCAAGTTTTTTATCAGGAAAACATGTTAACTCAACTATAGATAAGGATGGTATGAAAATGCTCATGTAAAATTACAATTGCCATGTATCTGCTGGACAAACAAATACACGTATGCAAACTTCAGGGTTTTTTATTAAAACTTATGCGAACTTTATTTTTTTCACTAAAACTTATGCAAACTTCTTGGTTTTTTTCACGTAATTTCATGATTGCAAGTAAGGTCTTGGTTCAGCGAATTCTTCTATGAGTTCACTGCGTAGTCGTGAGTTGGTGATGTAATAAGAGTGCGGCGAATCTGCACCCGGGCTCAGCTGCACCCGCGCTCACGGAAAAAATCAAAAAAATACTAGAAAAATTCAAAAAAATCCCAAAAAAAATTGTGTGGTAGATAATTTGATGCATGAGGTTCGCTCCAAATTTCAACTCATTTGAACATTTGAGTAGCTCTGGTAAAAAAGACAAAATCGAGGTCTGTAAAACAGTTTACTGTTCAGGAACTGTTTTGACCCGATTTGTCTTTTTTGCCCAGAATTACTCAGATGTTCAAATGAGATGAAATTTGGAGCGGACCTCACACATCAAATGATCTACCACACAAATTTTGTTTGGAATTTTTTGAATTTTCTAGTATTTTATTTGAATTTTTTTCTGAGCGGGTGCAGCTGAGCCCGTGCTCAGATGCAGATTTTCGATGTAATAACCGGTAGTCTATACCTACTAATAAAGCAAGGTGCGTTTCGCTAATTTTTTCATCCGATCACCACCAAAAATATTTTGTGTTTTTATTCGAGGTGGTACTAAATTCTTATGCGTTTGTCTACTAGAAAAAGAATTTTCGTGCGTGGGCCTTGCGCTGTGGCCCAGCGAAGCCAGCCCACTCTTTTATTCTGCCCACGTAGCTCGCAAGTTCTATTTTGCGCGCTGTGCGAGAAATAGTTGGAGTTTCGCACAGGACAACCAATTATTGGCTGGCTTTTTCTTAATTCGCGTGTTTTACATATATTTTTGTTCTCCTTTACCTATCTCTTTTCTTTCAATCCAAGTTTTTCTAGACTGTATTTCTGAAATAAAAAATTACTATAAAACATTCAAAATTCCTAAATTTTGTTTATGTTTTGAAAAATTATTCGAAACTTGCAAAAAGTTTCCCATTCCTTCAAAAACATTTTTTTTCTAAATTGTTCCAGATTTCTAAAAATAAAATGGCATTTCAAAAAAATGCTCCAAATTCGAGAAATATATTAGTTTTATTTCAAATTTTCCCAATTAAAAATAATGTTCTGGTATCAAAGATACACATTTCCTGAAAATCTTATGAATTTTCAATACATGTTCCCGTTCTAAAAAAATGTTCATAATTTCAAATAATGGTCATGTTTTTTAGTTGAAGTTTCCCCCAGGCCAACAAATAATGGGCTGGCCCATTATTTTTTTTCTGTGTTTTCCATTCATTTTTATTCTTCTTTCCATATCTCATTTTTCCCTTTGAAATTTATTTTTCTTTGAGAATTTATTTAGTACATTAAAAATTCTCAAAACCCATTAAAATTAAAAAATGGAAAATGTTCAGAATTCCTAAATTTTGTCGTTATATTGGAAACCTAATTTTCTTGCAAAAAAATTCCAATTTTTCAAAAACAATTTTTTTCAGAACTGTTCGAGATTTCTAAAAAGATGGAATTTCAAAAAATGCTCTAAATTCGAAAAATATTCTTGTTTTAGTGAATTTTTCACTATTAAAAAAATGTTCGTGTAAGAAAGATACATATTTTCTAAAATCTTATGAATTTAAAACACATATTCCCATTTTTTTAAATGTTTAGAAATTCAAATAATGTTAATGTTTTTATAAAAAAAGTTGGTGTTTTCAGAATTTTTTTCTGAATTTTAAAAGAAGTTCCCTTTCATATTTCGTTTGCGATTTTCTGAAAATGTACATAATTTTCAAAAAACTTTTCAAGATTTAAAGAATTGCTCATGTTTCTTAATATATTTAGAAATTCCTTACCTTAAAATCCCCTCCACTAAAAGGATTTGAAAGAAAAAGTAGATTGAATAACTCATGGGCCTTCTCTGACGTACAATTTTTTTTGAAAAGAAGAATAACCCCTGGGCTCTGCACAAGACGATGCATGCAGCCATATATTATTGAAAATCCAAAATGCAGCAGCCAAAGAAACTCGACTCGGAAATAAAACGGAAAACAAACCCTGAGGCCAAATACCTCGTGACAACAACTTCACCAGATAGCCACTAACCATATGTTACAAGACACAACAAAGACAAAAAATACACAACTTCTAGGCTACACCTTCAAGAAGAAAACGCCGGACGTGTACCAATGATGGCGAGTCCACTACAAGGTTGAACTCTGGATGCTCATCTCCAAAGCCAAGTTTCGATCCGCCACCTTCAACAAGGACACGACGCAGGTGCAACATGACATAGCCCGATCTGAGATCTTGTGTTTCCACCGAAGTGCGTAAAATTGTCGTTGAAGCCTCCTGTACCATCCGCCCCATCTACCAACGCCTCGATATTCGGATACCTCTGGAGAAGACAATGGAAGATAAAGATGTCCCATACCGCCTGCCTCCCACTACAGCTGCACCACCTTCGATCCAATAACAACAGGCTAAGCATGAGCCCTCCACCAGAGCCATCGTGCGTCACCTGCCGATAGCAGGCATGATTTGACGTCTCCACATAAGAAGTTGTGTGTAACATCCTCCGGTAGCACATCCACCCGGTAGCTTCACCTGCTGACGATAGGTACTGCCTAACAACTCCGAAAGAGTCACATGTGTCACCTGCCGAGCCACATGAAACCCGATCTGTTGATGGAAGGGATGTCCCATACCGCAACCAGCCTCAAAAGGCTGTCGCCACCTCAAGATCCAGACTCCGAGTCGCCCACACGGCCCCGGTGTCCGCCACCGTTGATGAAGAGGGGCCGCCGCCCTGATTTCTGGGTGCTACAGCACCCACCACCACGTCAGCCGCAGTCGTCACCCATACGATGGCAACCGCCGCCCCAATCCCGCATCAAGCACGGTCGACGCCGAAGAAAGCTCTAGCCGCCATGCGTGCCATGCACGAGCTCGGAAACTGGATACCAAGATCCACCACCACCGGCGCCGCCACAACATCCCGCATCAAGCTCTGACGTACGATGACGTAACAAAACTCTTAAATGCCCTTGATCAATGAATAAAAAAAATAGCGGATTGATTCCTTCACACACGATGAAACCGAGAAACTAAATGTTCCTTTTCCGTGTGCGTACAGGGTTTTGCATGCACATATAATTCTCACTGACTTTAAATGCATATTATTTTATCTCCCGTTGTAACGCACGAGCATATGTGCTAGTCAGTACTTAAAAAAACGGGGATGTCTGTTACAGGTACGCGTAAATTAGTGAAAAAATAAATAAATAAAGAAAGAAGGCATTGGTTGCCTGAAACCCAACTGTGTGTGCTCCAGCGCGCCTCAGTTTCTCATTGCCTCATCTCTAGTTCCTGTACTTTTGGATGTATCACCACCGGCGAGGTAGCGATGACAGTAAAAAAAACACTCGGTGCTTACCTGATTAGTGCGTGCGTGCGACGCGTTGGCGTGAAAGCGAGCGTCTCCGTCATTCAGGCCTGCGAGCGGCCGCGGCGACCGTGTCCTCTCACCAGCTGGGCGGCGTTGTCGACGCAGGTGAATCAGTCGTCCAACTTTGAGGCGGCGCCCTCCATGCACCAGGGCGCCCCCCACTCGATTTTTGTGGCCCGCTTATACTGGTCCAGGATACTCAGCGTTGCCCCCACTTGAAGGGCGTCGACGGTGGGTGGTTGTCAGCGTGGGTGTTGTGGACAGAGCTGAAGTCGACGCGGATGCCGGTGGTTCCCGAAGAGCATGCCAGGACGTGGACGAAGTCGTTGCAGTCAGTAGAAAGTGACCTGGCCTCCAGGCAGAAGACGAAAGCGGCGACGGCTCGTGTGTGTGTGTTCGGAGGAATCCGCAGCTCCTCTTGGCGTGTCTCCCACTGTGGTTCGCGCGGGTGGTGGGCTGGTGACGGCAGGTGACTTGCGATCGCGATTCCCGAGACGATAGGATGCGCTCGCGATTAGTTTTCTAATAATTAGATACGTTCATGATTAGTTATCTTATAGGATGCGTCCGTGATTAGTTTCCTAATAATTAGATGTGTCCATGATTAATTTCCTAATAGGATGCACGTGATTATTTTCCTAATAATAGGATGCGCCCGTGATTAGTTTCCTAATATGCGTTTGTGATTAGTTTCCTAATAATTAGATGTGCCCGTGATTAGTTTCTTAATATGAGTGTCTATGATTATAGTTTCCTAATTGACCGGACGTGGACTTTCATATTTTCCTCCATGGTGAAGTACGCTCAGTCAATGTAAATTGCTAAGTGCACACAGATAACAAATTAGGTTAAGGCTAGCCATTAGATTGAGTTTACTGAGACTAATCATACAGTGGTAATATATCCGTGTACGTTTTGTGGGGTGCACTTAGAGAAGATAATATTTGCTCTTTTATAAGTAGTATAGATCACTGTTCAAGATATCTTCCGATATTCCGATAAATCGGCCGATTTATCGCTTATCGTTGTCTGACCGATAAGATAAATCGGCCGATAAATCAGCCGATATGACGATAAATCGGCCGATATGCCGATAAACTTGTCGATTTACCCCTTATCATGTGTCGACCGATAAGTTCTCGATAAGCGATATCCCCAAAATTGGTATAGATATAGAAGAGAATTGTACTAGTCCGATTAGGAGTTGTATTCCGGTGCGTCACAACGTGTAAGTCTAGGCTTGCTACATAGTAATATATATGCACCTGCGTGAGTTTTATTGTACCGTAGAGAAAACAGAAAATCAATAAAGAGAAGAAGAACAAGGCACGACACGTGCCTTTGGCAAAAGTTTTTCGTGCGCGCGTTCGTCGTGATTTGATGTGATCGATCCTGAGGGTGAAGTTTCAACAATTGGTATCAGAGTAAGGTTCAGGATTTGAAGCAGCGCTTGCCCCGGGGTAGCGACCCGACTAGCGCCTCGGAGCGGGCGATATGGTCGCTGGGTGCTGCGGCGATGAGGAGGATCAGGAGATTGTCGTTCGGCGGAGCGACATGGAGGAAGACGGCGGAATGTCATTGGCAAGGCGGTGGATGGAGATTATTGACGGGTGCGGTGATGCGGTGCCAGCAAGTCGTCAAGATCGTCATCCGGGAGTTAGAGTCAAGGAGTCGTGCGGATTAGCATGGTCGTGTCAGTGAGTCGTCATCATCGTCGTCATGTCCAAGTGCTCGTCTCTATGAGGAGGAGTTGAAGATGAAGCGCATCCAAGTCGTCTATGTGTCTCGACGGGAGGGTCAAGTTCAACTATGTGGGGGCGGTAAACCAGTGAAGGTGAGTCTCTTCAATGAGGTCATGTCTCTACATGAGGCTGAAGTGCATGATGTAGTGCACGGAGTGGTGTGATCCACAAGGATCCGGCATGTATCTCGCTAGGGTGGATGGTGTAGTCCACCGGGTGGTCTTTTCCACAGGTTACTAGCGAGGCTGGATAGTCCAAGGCATATTTGAGGTGGTTCGTAAATTCGTTAAGTCAAGATTGAGGAGAGATTATTGGTAGCAATCAAGGCCGTTAATTTGTCTTGTCGTGATGCGAGCGGATGAGTCGACAAGGGGTGAATCATCAGCGAGATAAGACCGGAGAAGCACGAAGATAAAGTGTCAAGATTAGGAAGAGATTGTTAGAGTAATCTTGATTGATTAGTTGTGTCCTACGTGTCCTAATTGGAGTTAGCTTGTCATACGTGTGTGCTAGCTGTATCAGGTGCTAGTTTGTACGAGTGCTAGTAGATTTAGGTTTAAACGATAAGAGAGTTGTATTAGTCCGGTTAGGAGTTGTATTCTGGTGCGTCACAACATGTAAGTCTAGGCTTGCTACAGGTCGATTAGGTTTAGATTGGCTGCATATATATATATATATATATATATATATATATATATATGTAGCACTTGTGTGAGTTTTATTATACCGTAGAGAAAACAGAAAATCAATAAAAAGAAGAAGAACAAGGCACGTCACGTGTCTTTGGTAAAAGTTTTTCGTGTGCGCGTTTGTCGTGATTTGATGGATTGATCTTGAGGGTGAAGTTCCAACACGGACGTCTGCAGTTATGCGGTCGTCTCTTCCAGCGAACAGGTCTGATCCACCACTACTTCGACACCACTGGGCCTAATGACTAACTCGACGCCTCCTTGCGCCCGCGGCTCCAAGGCGATTACGTCGACACCGGCCACCCCGACTCGACATCGACCACGGCAACCCTCGTACTGCTACCTCGACCACAGCTACATCACCCTACTTTATCGAATGCACGCTACAACAGTTGAAACAAGAGTTTAGCCCAGTGCAAACTCAAGGCTGTGTTTTTCAAATATTGATTACAGTAAAATATGGAATGGCATGGTGTATTCGGTATACCTGCACAAATTCTCCCTTGGTGTCACAGATGTAGCGGTACAGCTTGCCATTGCAAACACGGCTCATCTGAGCTGATCTGAGATCCACTCGATATGGCCCTTCAGATTGTACTCGTCAATGAGCCTGTGCAGTACATCCTCTTGAGCTCAAGCCTGCTCCTCCCTAGTCCGAGTCCCTATCCTTGGCATGGTCACCACACACCAACAACAATCACAGGGCATGCATCCCCTTCTAGTCCGTGTGATACTCACAATTTTTTTTATGAGCTAACGTAGCATGTTACTGAATGGCGCAGTCAGAAAAACGTTTGCCACAAATAAATCCGGTTCCTCTCTACATAACATGAGGCCTAAACAACCATTACAACGTTCAGACGGCATTAGTACTCGGAGTTTGGCCCTCAATCTTGGAATCTACAACCAAAGATCATTCAGTGACCGTACAGATATTCTGGAGCATCAACAAAAGTTGTTCAGTGACCGTACTTCGTTGCCTGAAGACTCTTACGTTGGAGTGGCATACTTGTAGTGATGCCGTCTTCTTTCACTAGAAAGGAACGATAAAAACAGCTGCATCAACCATGTCCCCGGCTTCATGGCAGTAAACTTCAGTTTTTTTCGAAAAGGAGAATTACCTCTGACTTATGCATTGAGCGATACATACAACCAACTTTATTGCTTATTCAATAAGGCCTTACAAAATAAATACATAGATTAATCTAAAGCCACCTTCCTGGCAAAAATTGTCGTCCTATCTACAAGATTGATGATGTGTGCTGACCTCACACCACGCGCATTAAAAAATCCGGTGGCCTCACCAAGCCGTCCGCTGGCTAGCCAGGAGCACCAACCGGTCGAGCAGACCCTCAGCATGCACCAACCGGTCTAGTAAACCCTTCTTCTGTAGTAAACCACGTGCTCGTTACATGGTTGTTGCTTTTCCTAATACCTCCCACTCACAGCGTCTTCGATGCAGTCCTTACACTGGCTGTCCTGTTTCACATGCAGTACGAAATAAACTTTGAGTTGACTTGTGCACTAGCGCTACTAATCCACTATACTCATTGCAAAGAAAATAATCTGTATATTAGCCACCTTTCCTCACTCTCGATTCTGAAGCTTTATTTGAGATCTTCAAGAGTGTCCCTTCCCTCCCATTTATAAACAAGAATAACTTATCAACTTTATTTCCATTTATTACTATGAAATAATACGATGCAAAGGCTGCAACAACATATAACTGGCATTTGTGTGCGCAGGGCAACCATCGATGAGATGTTGATATAGTAGTCACCGGAAGCGAGGTGATCGTGTTTTGTCTTCCAGCGGAATCTCCTCTTGGTGGCTAGTTTTGTGTGACTGGGCTGGTAGAGAACACAACATCTCTTCTTTTGGCTTGATTAGGCAGCAACGGCGTCTCCTTTGCTTCTTCTTCATGGGTGATTGCCTCAGGTTTGCCTTTGGTTAGACAACAAAATGGGCATGCGAGCGGACAATTCCTTCTTAAAGGTATTGTCTTGGAGTTTTGCGCTCTTTGAGGGGCACACATCGCTCAAACGGTACATTATGGTCCAGGGTCATACGGTTCAAGGAGATGTTACCACAAGGTAGGCCCAATGGGCATGGTCTCGGGTTTTCCTTTCTTTTATTCGGCATTAATGCTTGACATTGTTTGATATTGTCTCCAGTAATTAATGTTTTTTAGTAGTGTGCATTAATCGATGTAGAGGCCAAGAATTATCCTCCTTTTTGAAAAGAATGCGAACAGAGGCAAAAATGGTCATGAACCAATCCACTGGTTGAGGGAGATGTGAACTAGTAAAGGGCGCAACACACCAAGAAAACACCCACATCAAAAAGGAATCGCCTCTTGGATGCCGTTGTTGACTAGGGGCTCTCACCCCAAAGTTGATCTTTGCATCAACACCTTCAATAAGATAACTATGTGCAGACGGTGATGCTACTTGATCAAGAAGAAGGCTAAATCAATCATTTGCACCCTAAGATAATACAACCGTGAAGTGTGTGCCATAGTCTCTCTCCATCCACCACTCTACCAGTCTTCTCACACACAACAAGCCAGACAAAGTAGAAATCATCAAAGTGAAGATGTCATCGCATAGGTTCCGATTCTGCCACTCCACCATCTCGTTGATAGTTATTGTGTGCACAAAGACAACGTGTATAGCAGCCAACACTAGATGTACCATCCAGATACAAAGGACAAATCATTGTAAAAGTTAGATTAACTTAAGCATCAGTTTAATATAGTATTTTGGTAGTTGATATCCGTTTATTAATTTATGTACCCTTTGCGTTTGTTAAGAGCCTCCCCTTGATGAGTTTTCTTTCGCTAGAAGTTTGAAGAATGACCTCCATTCTCTCTAGGCTTTTAAAGAGCAGCTACCGAGAGAAGTTGTGCATTTGAATTCTCGTATTCCGGCAACCATGACTGCAACCAAGGTTGCCAACTCGGAAGACAAATTGTGTCTCTACAATTACTTAATTGCTTGACACATGGACTATAACTGAACCGATTCTACGTGGGAGGAGGGAAAGGAATTGTACCATAGTGTCAACACACATTGGAGTCACTCGGGGAAACACGACCATGCATGACCCACAATTACTCGCAAAGTGTGAGATATTGACATAATAGTAATGATAGACTACTCAAATTAATAAGAGATTCCTTCTTTTTTGGAGTCCATTCACAAAGAACCTTAAAGTTAAGCGTGTTTGGCTTGGAGCGATTTGAAGATGGGTGACCGACTGACAAGTTGGTCCCGAGTGCCCACGAGTGAGCATAAAGTGCGCAAGAAAGACTAGTGTTAGTTTTTTTTAGAAAAGGAGGATGACCCCCGGCCTCTGCATCTGGGCATGCATACAGCCACTTTATTAATTATTCTTACAAGACCTTACAAAGCCAAACAACATCAAGACTAAAGCCACCGTCTAAGCAACAACTGTTGCTACACCTATTCAATTGATGAAGGGGCGCAGATAGTCTGAGCCTAATACCAAACAGATATCGCAGCCAAACCTAAACATTTAAGACCTGAGGTCCCAACCAGGACGCCTGCCTGGTATGGAGCACCTACCAGTCCGGCGCACTCCTCAACCAGGACGCCTGCTGGGTATGAGGCCGTCGCAGCCACCTGCCACCAATCCATCTCCAGAGCTGTACTGTTGCATGTACCGTGCCAGGTCTCTCTGCCATCGACGCCACCACAACGCCCGACAACGTCGTCCTCCTGCGCGAGTCCATCCTCCCACAGCGAACTCCGAATCTGCACTGCGCCAAGCCGTCAAGATTCGTCGCCATCAATGTGTAGGATGAATCACCGCTCCACCAAAGAATCCGTCCTCGGGTCCCTCGATCACATGTGTATCTCCAAGAATGACGCCCCCAAGGAAGGAACGACACCAGAGCGCCACCGTCATCCGATCATCCGATTTAGGGTTTCCCCCGGAGGTAGCAAAGAGTGGCCTTGAACTTCTCCACGGCGATGCCTTCAAGAAGGGAACGACGCAGATAGCGCCGCCACCGCCGGCCTTAACAGACGCCGAAAGCAAGTTTTCACCCAGATCAGTTCGAAGGGATCCAACTCTCATGCACGGGCCACCGTCACCACTAGCACCACCAGGCAGAACCCTGGAGCACCGGCAGATCAGCGAGCCGCCGACACCACCGCATCCAGATCGCCGGCCACGCCGGGCCACCGCCATCCCCGCGCCGTCCGGGTCAGAGACGGAGCCGTCGACCGCGCACAGGGACCACCACCGCCTGCACACGCCGGAGCACCGCCGAGAGCCCAGCGCCTGCCACCGCTTGCCGAGGGCCTCGCCGCGCGCCCCGAGCGGACTCCCATGCACACCAGGGTAAACCGCGAGCGTGAGCCCTGCCGTTGCCCCCAAGCCCGCGCCGGCGCGCTCCGCCTCCAGCACGCCGCCAACAACCGCCGTGATCCGGCCGCGCCAGATCCAGCGAGTCATGGGATAAGAGATCCCGCCGCCGCCGACGTCGACCGGGCTTTGCCCGATGGCGCGCCCCGGTGGCGGCGAGAAGGAGAGATCGGGGACGGGACGAGGACGCGGCGGCGCTAGGGTTCCCCCCGGTCGCCGCGCAGGGGCGACACGGGAGGAGTCGGGACCGCAAGTAATTGCCTAGATCTTGTCGAAGACCACTAGTGTTAGTTTGTCCCAGTCTAGATCCCGCCAGACATAATGTCTAGGACCGGTGGCTGTGGCCGGGCGTTACAATTGGTATCAGAGTCGACTCTCACGGTAACACCGGCGTGTGTAGCTCAGGTGCACGGGCATGTGGCGCATGGGGCGTGTGGCCCGTCATGGCACACGACATGACACATGTGCCGGACTGGATACACAAAGGTGTGCCAAGAGGGAACGTTCCTATGGGCTGACGAGAACGTCAGTTCCTTTGAGTGAGGGTGTATGTGAAATCCTGACTTAATAGAAATGGTCGACTACACATATCAATAAGAAACTCCTTTTTTTTTGGAGCCCATTCGCGAAGAACTTCAAAATTAAGTGTGCTTGGCTTGAAGAAATTTAAAGATGGGTGTCCGGCTGGGAAGTTGGTTCCGGGTGCGCACGAGTGTGGAAAAAGTGCGCTGGAAAAACTAGTGTTGATTTATGAGGCCATTATAGATCCTAACAGGCACAATTGCCTAATTGTTTGCCAAGTTATGGTTGAATTATCAAACAGGTTAAGGGGTGACTTTCCTAGTGAGATGAAACCACGAAAATTGTATATTTCTTTTTGCAGATTCATAAAAATATCTATTTTGGGTGGAGCCTCCTCACCACCAAGAATGCCTGCTATTCTGTGTTTTTCACCCAAACAGTGATCCCAATCTCGCCCACATCTGGGAATCCAATGGGCCTACACGAATCAAGATCTTTGGATGGCTCCTGCACATGGACTGCCTCAACACACGTCAAAAAATCAAAAATTAAACTATCATTAATGGCGACACGATTCCCTCTCTAAACCAACACCAAAGAATCTTGAAATCGTCTATTCTTCGAATGCAGCTTCGCTCAAAGTATTTGGCAAAAGTTCACCTCCACAACTGCATACCAGCCCATTGGTCATCTCTAGGGTTTATCAACGACCCCTCAACTACCACACATGCTTAGACCATTCCTCACGCTCACAGTTATTTGGAAAATCTGAGACTGAACCTTGGCACAGTTATATAGGCCGCCGTTGGTGATGTTCATATTATGGTGAAATACCTTGACTAGTAGAAAAATGGCCATTTGTCCTGGTTCGTAAGGGCCTTCTGTCCCGGTTTTCGAACCGGGACTAAAAGGTCGTTACTAATGCCTTTGGCCTTTAATCCCGGTTCTTACACGAACCGGGACAGATGGGCCTTCACGTGGCCGCTGCTGCCAGCCCAGGCAGGGGGGACTTTGGTCCCGGTTGGTGACACCAACCGGGACCAAAAGGCGAGCTGAGGTTTTTTTAAAGGGGCTGGTTTAGGGGTTTTGGGGATTAATTTAGGTTGTTATTAGCTAGCTAATAGAGAGAAGTGTCCTCTCTTATATCTCCGTGCTTGGTTTACCAACGCTACTGCTATGCCTGAACATGGCTTAGATTGAAGTGAAGGCAACATGTGGTGCATGTCGAAAGTAATACTAATCCTAACTTGATCAAGTTTGGATTGTACTACTTTCGACATGCACCACATGCATGTTGCCTTCACTTCAATCCAATCCATGTGCATTTCACCCGCTGATATATAATAACTCTTCATGCTCGCATCATGCATCATCATATATAGGCCTTGTTTGGTTCAGCTTTTATCGACGGATTCCGCTGCCGCGCAACAGAATCTGAACCAAAGGGCGAACCCAGCAAAATCCGATTCCAGAAATCCGCTGCCAAAATCTGAACCAAAAACGGAAGCAGCCCAGGACGTGCTTTCCAAAATCTGATTCTGCCGCGGGTCAAAATCTAAAGAAGTTGTATCAGCTGGTTTGCCAAATGACCTACATCTTTTTCAGATCAGATTTTCCACAGTTGTTTTTCCACAGCAGATTTTTCACATCTGCTTTTAGAAATCCACAGCCGAACCAAACAGGGCCACAATAACAAGTCTACTAATCATCATCATACAACTTCTACTCGTTATTAATAACAAGTCATACGATCATCATCCTCATAGTCATCGAACCAACCCTACTTAATTGTTCTTAGCACATGATCATTAGTATTAGGTAGGACCTAAATACCCTCTTCAAGGTAAAATGGCATAAAACAATATAGACCCTGACTCTCCATTATGGAGAATGGAGATCATCCTGTCTCCAATTCTTGCGCTTCGCTTCCTTTTGCTTCCAAGAACCTCCTTACGTCTGTCCATACATTTTTTTCCATCCTTTGATTTGCATGTCTCCATTTCTTTTAGAAATCTGGTATGGACAGTTGAGATTCATAGGATGACCTGGCTGTATGTTCAAAACATTAAGGCTACCTTTCTGATACATCAAATGAGGCACACAATTCTCTGGGATTATCTGTTGAAAAGCATAGTAATAACTTCATAGTTAGCAATGATGTACTAGTTTTAGAAGTATGCAACAGATGCACGGATGTCGTAATAGTAAAAAATCTTACCAGGGTATCTCCATGGTAGTTACCGTAGTTCAGCACGTGCACTAGTGGCACGTATTGACCATAATGTTGAGGAGTTTGATTGTAGATATTGTAATTCTCAATATCAGTACAAAATCCGACCAGATGATTTTTCTCCTTGTGAGTTAATTCGGAGCCATCGGTGTAGTGGGTTTTGTCTACCATCTCCCGCACATTCTTTGAAGAATGAAAATAAGCTATCAATGAAAATAAGGTATCAATGAAAATAAGCTGTCAGCTATTTTGAAATAAACAATATAAATTAGCTAATAACTATGTTTGAGAAACTCACATAGCGGTAGAACTGGAGGCGTATCAACAAGGACCCAAATGTCCATATTGTCTTGCTCGATTTCAGGATCACCAAGATCCATGGTGACAAGCATATCCTCATCAAAACCATACATCTTGCAAAGTGCTTCCCATTTTTTGCAACCAAAATGGGTTACGCTCTCAGAATTGTACAACTTTACTTCAAAATCCACACCATGATGGGTCCTTAGGTGAATTTTCTTTGTTTCGAAACTTTCATGGTCTTCAAAACCCATCCTCTCCAAGACATAGCGTCTTGCATGGCATGGAATAAGCTACTCGAATTGTAAAAGATGAAAATTACACGTTGAAATAGTTGAAGTCATACTTAATTACGAAAAAAACACTTGTCATCATTGCGTACCGTTTCAACATCGAAGGTATCCTCGAGCTTAATGCTGAAGCACCGATCATCGTCCAGGTGAGGCCTGTCGCACAGACCTCGATCGTCGTGGCACCAGCTGCACTCCTCCGAGAGACTTTCGTCGTCTGATGACGACATTTCCTAAATTCATAATTCAAAGATTAAACTTGTACAATTAAATATATGTACTACAAAAACTAAATTAGATCATTATTATTCATCACGGGTTGACTATCGGTCTGTCAAGTCTTTCCTTGAAAACTCTCAGCTCACATGGTGTATATATTCGACTCTCGGTGATGGTCGCTCCTCCCTTCGTCCCCGAGTGCATTACACCAAAATGTCTAGCACACGGGAACGAAGGAGAAACGACCCCCACGACAACAGTCGGGATTCTTCGTCCTCTCATATATGTATGGTGGAACTCTCCCTCACTGATTCCTCTCTGACATTTGCGACCGTCGGTGATGGTAGCTCCTCCTTTCGTTCTCGAGTGCATTACACCAAATTTTCTATCACACGGGAACGAAGGAGAAGCTACCCCCACGACAAAAATCGGGATTCTTCGTCCTCTCATATATGGTGGAGACTCGACAGACTTAAAGTCAACCCAAAATATTGTTTAATTATCTTTCTAAAAAGGACATATCGTCCTCTCATATATAGGACTCATATTGACATGGAGATTTGGCTGGTCTCACCTCGAGGTAAGAGGGGTTCGGTGACAGGGACGACGGCGGGGATGATGGAGGGGCTCCTAGATTTCCGCAAAAACATAAACCCTATAAGATATCAACCAATCAAATGCACACACCTTGCATAGTGCTATGCAATTTTAGCATTCAAAGTAGGAGTATTTTTCCAATTTGAGCATTCAATAAGCAAAACCAAATCGTAAAATAAAGTAGTATTCAAATTAGCATGCATTCAATTATAAGCAAAACCACATCATCTCTTGCGTCCGTACATCATCGAATATCACTAATACACCTCGAATACTATCATACACATAGCATCACTAATACAGCTAGAACCGTAGCGCCCGATGGGTATCGGCGCGGGGGGTGGACACCCAAAGAGAAGGAACCATCACAGGATCACTCCAGTGAGATCCCTGAAGAACCTGCCAGGTATTGTCGAACCTGCCCTCCAACGCAACCATGTAGCGACAGACGTGCTCGTCCTCCTCGCTGACACAGTGACGTACCATCTCCGTGATGTCCGGAAGCCTCGCCACCGTCACTGGCCCACGCGACCACCACCAAACAATGATCGGGTCAACGACGGGATGGCTCCTCACCAACCTACGCCCCCCGGAAGGTAGCACCTCCCAATACCAGCCCGACGGAGACCAGTCCCGGACATGGCCCCTCTGATTAAGCCGGCCTCCTCCGCCGAGACGACGACGAGGATGCGGGATAGGCATCGTCGACGTCGATGCGGGAATAATTGCTTGAACTAAAAAAATAAACTGGTTCTATTAATTTTCTTGCTAAAAATAAATCACTTCTATAGTAAAATAAAGTAGTTCTATTAAATCAACTAGTTCAACTACTAAGCACTTACTATAAATAAAATAAAGTAGTACTTACTAAAAATAAACTACTTCTATAGTAAAATAAAGTAGTTTTATTAAATCAACTAGTTCAACTACTTAGCACTTACTATAAATAAAATAAAGTAGTACTTATTAAAAATAAACTACATCTATATATAGTAAAATAAAATAGTTTTATTAAATCAACTACTTCAACTACTAAGCACTTACTATAAATAAAATAAAGTAGTACTTACTAAAAATAAACTACTTCTATATATAGTAAAATAAAGTAGTTTTATTAAATCAACTAGTTCAACTACTGAGCCCCTCGACCCTCGACCCCTCGACGACCCACGAACCCTCGGCCCCTCGACGACCCTCGACCCCTCGACCCTCGAACCCTTGGCCCTGGACCCCTCGACGACCCTCGCTCGACCCCTCGGTGACCCTCGACCGCTCGGCGATCGAAGAAAAAAATAAGAAAAAAAGAGGAGAAGAAGAAAGGAATAGAGGAGAAGAACTCCTCTATTCCTTTCTTCTCCTCCTCTTTCCCCCTCTTTTTCCTCTTCTTAATTATTTTTTTCGACATCCCCCCTCATGTCATGTCCGACGCCCCCCTCATCACATGTCCGACCCTTATTTTTTTCCTCTCCTTCTTTTTCTTCTTCTTCCTTCTTCCTTCTTCCTACAAGTAGAACAAACCTAAAATGCACTAAATCAACTAACCTAAAATGCACTAACCTAAAATCGATATCTACTAATTACAACCTAAATAATACATATATGAACAAAACAATTCATCATTCATCTCATTATGTACATCCATGCATACATATGAACAAAAAACATCATATAGATCATCATCTATGAACAAAAAAAGCATAATATGAACAACAACAAAAACTTGTATGAACAAAACAGAGAGGAAAAGGGGGCCGGCCGCCGGACCAAACGGGGAGGGGCGGTGCGCACCGTCGGGGTAGGCACAGTCGCGGGGCGGTGCGTTGACGGCGAGCTCGGGGCAGGGCAGGGGCGTGGAGCGACTGGCGACGACGAGCTCGGGGCAGGGCGCGCAGGGGCGCGGCGGCGCCGCCGACATGGCGAGCTCGGGGCAGGGCAGGGGCGAGGGCGTCGACGGCAAGCACTGGCAGGGGGAGGCGGCGGCGCGTCGACGGCGAGCTCAGGGTAGGGCGACGGCAACGACGTCTTGCAGCCTGGCGGCGTCCTGTCCGCGCGCGTCATCGGGGGCGAACTACAAGATGCAATCCAAAATTTTCACAAGTCTGCCTTATATACATGAAGCTTTAGTCCTGGTTCTTAGCACCAACCGAGACCAATGAACCCCTTTGGAACCAGTTGGTGCCACCAACCGGGACCAGAGGCCTCTTTTCATCAGCCCAAAGGGCGGGAAACAAAGACCTTTGGTCTCGGTTGGTGCCACAGACCGGTACTAAAGAGGGTCATTGGTCTCGGTTGGTGCTAAGAACCGGTACCAATGCCGCCCATTAGTCCCGGTTGGGGGCACAAACCGGGACCAAAGGTTGTATGCTGGAACTGGAGCGGTGCGGTGCTATGTTTAGTCCCACCTCGCTAGCCGAGAGGGGCTCGGAGTGGTTTATAAGCCCTGCCGACCCGACCACTTCCAGCTCCTCTCTACTGCAGGCTTATGGGCCTAAATCTAGTCTTTGTGCTTGTGGGCCTATTGGGCCTACTGCGGGCCTGCATCCTGGCCCTAGTAGTGGGTTTCTAGTCGTATGCAAGCCGTGGTGGCCCAGTAGGTGGCACTTTTTTTTTTCAGTTTTTTACTTTCTTTTTTGTTTTATTTATTTTATTTTATTTCTACTTACAGCAAAATACTTTCTAGTTTTTAAGTTATTCTTTTTGGTTTTAGGTAATAAAAATTATAAACTTTCTGTTAGTGCCATTAATTTTTCCAGTTTTTTTGCTTTCTTTTTTGTTTTATTTATTTTATTAAAGTTTATTTATTTATTTTTCATGCATTTACTGATTTTATTTATGTTATTGAAGTTTATTTTATTTTGTTTCTACTTATATATTTTATTTTATTTTGTTTTGTTTCTACTTAATAAAAATTGAAAAGCATTTCAAATGAACTCTGAAAAGGTTGAAAGTTGGCATGGTATCATCATTTCATCCACATAGCATGTGCAAGAAAGTTGAGAGAGTTGCGGCAAAAACTAGATGCACTTCGAAGTATCAGGATTTCATACGGAAACTCGTCTGAAAGGGATTTCATTTTTTAAAACTTATTTGAACTCCTGAATTTTTGTGTGTTCAAAATGCACCATCCAAAGCCACATCATCAATTTTCAACCTTTTCTGACTTCATTTGTTATTTTTCATGCATTTACTGATTATTTTGAGCTATAAGACCCTGAAATTGAAAAGCATTTCAAATGAACTCTGAAAATGTTGAAAGTTGGCATGCTATCATCATTTCATCCACATAGCATGTGCAAGAAAGTTGAGAGGGTTACGGTAAAAACTGGATGCACTTCGTGTACAAAACGGACAATCTCTTTTGAAGTATCAGGATTTCATACGGAAACTCGTCTATTACAAAGGGATTTCATTTTTTAAACTTATTTGAACTCCTGACTTTTTGTGTGTTGAAAATGCACCATTCAAAGCCACATCATAAATTTTCAATCCTTTCTGACTTCATTTGTTATTTTCATGCATTTACTGATTATTTTGAGCTATACGACCCTGAAATTAAAAAGCATTTCAAATGAACTCTGAAAATGTTGAAAGTTGGCATGGTATCATCATTTCATCCACATAGCATGTGCAAGAAAGTTGAGAGGGTTACGGCAAAAACTGGATGCACTTCATGTACAAAACGGACAATCTCTTTCGAAGTATCAGGATTTCATATGGAAACTCGTTTGTTACAACAGGTATTTCAAATGAACTACGAAAAGGTTGAAAGTTGGCATGGTATCATCATAATAGTTGTGGAGAGAAATTCTTCACTTTTTCTTCGCTTGTGTCGTTTGCTTATTGCGCCGTAACCATGGATAATCTTCATCGTTTATTAGGATGCTTGGGTCAGCCTTGACTTTGAAGGGAGGAATTTGATGAAACTTTTCATAATCTTCGGACATGTCTGTCTTGCCCTCCACTCCCACGATGTCCCTTTTTCCTGAAAGAACTATGTGGCGCTTTGGCTCGTCGTATGATGTATTCGCTTCCTTATCTTTTGTTTTTCTCGGTTTGGTAGACATGTCCTTCACATAGATAACCTGTGCCACATCATTGGCTAGGACGAACGGTTCGTCAGTGTACCCAAGATTGTTCAGATCCACTATTGTCATTCCGTACTGTGGGTCTACCTGTACCCCGCCTCCTGACAGATTGACCCATTTGCACTTAAACAAAGGGACCTTAAAATCATGTCTGTAATCAAGTTCCCATATGTCCACTATGTAACCATAATATGTGTCCTTTCCCCTCTCGGTTGCTGCATCAAAACGGACACCGCTGTTTTGGTTGGTGCTCTTTTGATCTTGGGCGATCATGTAAAATGCATTCCCATTTATCTCGTATCCTTTGTAAGTCAATACAGTCGAAGATGGTCCCCTAGACAACGAGTACAGCTCATCACAAACAGTGTTGTCATCTCTGAGATGTGTTTCCAACCAACTGCTGAAAGTCCTGATGTGTTCACATGTAATCCAATCGTCGCACTGCTCCGGGTGTTTGGAGCGCAGACTGTTCTTGTGTTCATCGACATACGGGGTCACCAAGATAGAGTTCTGTAGAACTGTGTAGTGTGCTTGAGACCAAGAATATCCCTCCCTACATACTATTGAGTCCCCTCCAAGCGTGCCTTTTCCAGTCAGTCTCCCCTCATACCGTGATTTAGGGAGACCTATCTTCTTAAGGCCAGGAATAAAGTCAACACAAAACCCAATGACATCCTTTGTTTGATGGCCCATGGAGATGCTTCCTTCTGGCCTAGCACGGTTATGGACATATTTCTTTAGGACTCCCATGAACCTCTCAAAGGGGTACATATTGTGTAGAAATACGGGGCCCAGAATGACAATCTCGTCAACTAGATGAACTAGGACGTGCATCATGATATTGAAGAAGGATGGTGGGAACACCAGCTCGAAACTGACAAGACATTGCACCACATCACTCCTTAGCCTTGGTATGATTTATGGATCGATCACCTTCTGAGAGATTGCATTGAGGAATGCACATAGCTTCGCAATGGCTAATCGGACGTTTTCTGGTAGAAGCCCCCTCAATGCAACCAGAAGCAGTTGCGTCATAATCATGTGGCAGTCATGAGACTTTAGGTTCTGGAACTTTTTCTCTGACATATTTATTATTCCCTTTATATTCGACGAGAAGCCAGTCGGGGCCTTCATACTAAGTAGGCATTCAAAGAAGATTTCCTTCTCTTCTTTGGTAAGAGCGTATCTGGCAGGACCTTCATAATGCTTTGGAGGCATGCTGTCTTTTTCGTGCAAACATTGCAGGTCCTCCCGTGCCTCAGCTATATCTTTTGTCTTCCCACGCACGCCCAAGAAGCCTAGCAGGTTCACGCAAAGGTTCTTCGTCACGTGCATCACGTCGATCGAAGAGCGGACCTCTAGGTATTTCCAGTAGGGTAGGTCCCAAAATATAGATTTCTTCTTCCACATGGGTGCGCGTCCCTCAGCGTCATTCGGAACAGCTAGTCTGCCGGGACCCTTTCCAAAGATTACGTGTAAATCATTGACCATAGAAAGTACGTGATCACCGGTACGCATGGCGGGCTTCTTCCAGTGATCTGCCTCGCCTTTGAAATGCTTACCTTTCTTTCGACATTGATGTTTGGTCGGAAGAAATCGACGATGTCCCAGGTACACATTCTTCCTGCATTTGTCCAGGTATATACTTTCGGTGTCAGCTAAACAGTGCATGCATGCATGTTATCCCTTGTTTGTCTGTCCTGAAAGGTTACTAATAACGAGCCAATCATTGATGGTTACAAACAGCAACGCATGCAGGTTAAATTCCTGTTGTTTGTGCTCATCCCACGCACGTACACCATTTCCATTCCACAGCTGCAAAAGTTCTTCAACTAATGGCCTTAGGTACACATCAATGTCGTTGCTGGGTTGCTTAGGGCCTTGGATGAGAACTGGCATCATAATGAACTTCCGCTTCATGCACATCCAAGGAGGAAGGTTATACATACATAGAGTCATGGGCCATGTGTTGTGATTGCTTCTCTGCTCCCCGAAAGTATTAATGCCATCCGTGCTTAAAGCAAACCATACGTTCCTTGGGTCACCTGCAAACTCAGCCCAGTACTTTCTCTCGATTTTTCTCCACTACGACCCGTCAGCGGGTGCTCTCAACTTCCCGTCTTTCTTACGGTCCTCACTGTGCCATCGCATCAACTTGGCATGCTCTTTGTTTCTGAACAGTCGTTTCAACCGTGGTATTATAGGAGCATACCACATCACCTTCGCAGGAACCCTCTTCCTGTGGGGCTCGCCGTCAACATCACCAGGATCATCTCGTCTAATCTTATACCGCAATGCACCGCATACCGGGCATGCGTTCAAATCCTTGTATGCACCGCGGTAGAGGATGCAGTCATTAGGGCATGCATGTATCTTCTGCACCTCCAATCCTAGAGGGAATACGACCTTCTTTGTTGCGTACGTACTGTCGGGCAATTCGTTATCCTTTGGAAGCTTCTTCTTCAATATTTTCAGTAGCTTCTCAAATCCTTTGTCAGGCACAAGATTCTCTGCCTTCCACTACAGCAATTCCAGTACGGTACCGAGCTTTGTGTTGCCATCTTTGCAATTTAGGTACAACCCTTTTTTGTGATCCTCTAACATGCGATTGAAATTTAGCTTCTCCTTTTGACTTTCGCATTGCGTCCTTGCATCGACAATGACCCGGCGAAGATCATCATCATCGGGCACATCATCTGGTTCCTCTTGATCTTCAGCAGCTTCCCCCGTTGCAGCATCATCGGGCACATCGTCTGGTTCCTCTTGATCTTCAGTAGCTCCCCCCGTTGCAGCATCACCGTATTCAAGGGGCACATAGTTGTCATCGTCCTCTTCTTCTTCACCGTCTTCCATCATAACCCCTATTTCTCCATGCCTCGTACAAACATTATAGTGTGGCATGAAACCCTTGTAAAGAAGGTGGGTGTGCAGGATTTTCCGGTTAGAGCAAGACATCGTATTCCCACGTTTAGGGCATGGACAACACATAAAACCATTCTTCTTGTTTGCCTCAGCCACTTCGAGAAATTCATGCACGCCCTTAACGTACTCGGAGGTGTGTCTGTCACCGTACATCCATTGCCGGTTCATCTGCGTGCATTATATATAATTATGTGTGTCAAAAGTAAGAAAATAAGAAAAGTATCTATCTAAAGTAAGAAAATAAGAACAAGAGGCTCACCACGGTGGTGCCGGCGACGAGATCTATGCGAGCGATCGACGGCGGTGAAGACGGGGACGGGATGTGACGGACCGCTAAACCTATGCAAATCTCGGGGAAAAGGGAGCTTGGAGGTCGAGCTTCGAGAGGAGAAAGCTTAACTAGCGTGGCTCGTTCATTTCTTCGAACACCTAATGTGCATAGGAGGTGAGCTAGAGCACCCAAATGCCCTCTCCTTGCCAACCAGAAAAAATAGAGCACTGTGGAGTGCTCTGCTGCGGCGACGGGATATATATAGACAACTCATTTGTCCCGGTTCATCGCATGAACCGGGACTAAAGCTCCCCCTTCTGTCCCGGTTCTTGCCACGAACTGGGACCAATGTATGTGGGCCAGGAGCGAGGCCCATTGGTCCCGGTTCATGCCTAGAACCGGGACAAATGGGTCCATACGAACCGGGACCAATGCCCACGAGACCCCGGCCGCCCCCTGGGCTAAAGAACCGGGACGAATGCCCCCATGGGTCCCGGTTCGTGACTGAACCGGGACTAATGGGCTTGCCCTGCCCGAACCAAAGCCATGTTTTCTACTAGTGCTTAATAAATAAAATTTAACATGGTGTACAATTAATTTATAAACATAGGTAGTAACTACAACTACAACACTTTTGTCTAGTTAGCACATGTTTTTGTTATTTATTCGGCATAAACGTGTGTTCTACAAAGTATTAATTGAGTAGCAACTGGCATGATTCAACCTCACAAAATTACATAAACTTCCTGAACAAAAACCATGTTGAAGTTCCCAAAAAAACACATGTTGACGTATGATACTCCATATTCATGCATCATAGCCATGAACAATATCATTTTGCAACAGTCATTGATTCTCACTATCAAGGGCCGGTTTGTATAGGAGCTTATGAAATATTGGATGTGGGCTAACACCTATGGTCGAGTGACATGACCGACTCCATGCGGATTGCGGCCCTCATTCTTGTAGATGGCACATTTCTACTAATGGATAAGAGGGATGCACGAGGCAATTGGTAGTTGGATGTAATGAACAAAAATTGCTCAAATATCGCATACTCCTTTGCCACATTGCTACATTTCCCAATAACCCTCAGTCCTTGTACCTTTGGTGCACATCGCCTGTTGATTGGCTATTGTGTTTGTTGTTTGATGGACTTTTGTACGCGCTAAGTCCAAATTATTTATATGAGCCATGGTGGACCGACATACAAATAAATACGAGCATATATGTGAAAATAAAATATAGATTGGATTTATAAAAATGTCACCCTACGACGTGTGGGTCCCACGTGCTAGTAAGTTCTAAGAAAGAGAATATATCAAATATTATACTCTATTTGTAGAGTTCATCGTGTAGACTACAGTGGTGCAAAAAGATTAAAGTTTCTTGGATCTGAAAGAAATAATCATCAAAGAAGGATGGACATGTTTCAGCAGAAACCACCTGGTGTGCCCACGTAGTCTAGACAGGACGTGCTCTAGCGCACGATCCCCACTCCCTGGCGCATGTTGCCCTTGTACACTGCGCCCTTGCTTGCGTCTGTAACCTATTTATACATGGTCAATACAATAGCAGCACCTAAGGTGCCCAGCTCATTCTCCTCTCTCCCGCTCACATGGTATCAGAGGTCGGTTCCGCCCTTCGTCTGCAACATCCACCTTTCGCTGCCCAAACCAAGCTCGCACCAATGGCGGCCCCATCCCCTCCGCCGCCCCCACCTCCCCCACCTCCTCCTCCCCGTCCTGGCTTCGTGGGCCATGTCACCTCCCCGGCGACGCTGGCACGCCCTGGGCCGTCCCTCACTACAAAAGAAATACACTTCCGTGATGATACGTGTTTGTCACAGTAGGTCTCTTTTTTGTCATGCATGTACATCCATGACAAATTTATGACAGAATCAGGATATTCATACCTGTGCTGTCGTAGAAGTGTTCCATGACATTACCAAAATTATCATCATGGAAGTGTCCACTTCCATGACGATAAATCGCGCGTCACATAAGTGCTTTCATCAAGGGTGACCGACACGTGGCATCCACCGTAACGGTACGCCGTTAAGCTACCGGGTCAGGTTTTGGATCCGATAACCTGTTAATAGCCCCGACCAATGGGAAATTTCCACATGTAAAATTCTTATTGGCCGGACAAAACACATGTCAGCTCGTTAGTGGGTCAGATAGGCGCCTATGATATGTTGACTCATGGCATGGCCCAACAGTGGCCCATTTAGCTTACAAAGCCGGCCCGTTTGACTTGGTCAAAAGTTAACAGGCTGGCCCATGAAAAGCCTGTTAACGGTCTCTTCGCAAATTGCCCATTTTACGGCCCGTTAACTCACGACCCGTTAGGCCCTAAAGGAAATCGGCCCAACAACGTCATGTGGGCCGTCAAATATAATACCAGCCCATTTCACTTTCGGCCCATGTATGGCCCACGACGTCTTTCGGCCCATATGAGGCCTTCGTATCTTTCGGCCCATTACAGGCCCACGGTGACTCTAGCCCATAATGAACAGTAATTTTCTTTATACCCGTTAACGGCCCGTGATTTAAATGGGCCGTTTCCAGCCTGTTAGCTTTCGGCCTATTAATGGCCCATACGTTCTTGGGCTCCTTTTCGGCCCTCGATTACTTCCATCCCGTTACTAGCCCGTTCCCCTAATGGGCCAAATTCGGCCCATGGCAAGAGTCGGCCCGTTACTGGCCCGTTCCCCTAATGGGCCAAATTCGGCCCATGGCAAGAGTTGGCCCGTTACTGGCCTGTTCCACTAATGGGCCAAATTCGGCCCATGGCAAGAGTCGGCCCGTTACTGGCCTGTTACTCTAATGGGCCAAATTCGGCCCATGGCAGGAGTTGGCCCGTTTTTTGCCTGTTAACCCGTTGCGCCGTTTCCAGCCCATCCTATATTCTGGCCAATTAACGACTCGTTATGCCTGTGACAGAATTAAGCCTTTGCTGTCCTACGGCATGTTAACGGCCTGTTACCGTGCTGGGCCGATACCAATTACGCCCGATTATGGCCCATGTAGACCCATTTATCTGATGGCCTGAGGTCCACCGATTACACGCCCATTTATCGACGGCCTGTAGGAGACCCATGGATCCTACGGCTCGTATATGGCCCATGGTAGTTGCGGCCACTAGAAAACTAGGGAAAAAGAAGACTAGGAAATAAATAAGTCCGAAACTAACGCTAGGCTATTAAGGCGATTGCACAGATTACATCCACTCGGCATCAAAGATCGCCACCAGTGCAAATATAGGGAACACCCTACACTATACAAAAATGGCTTGCTGTTTTCTTCAAGCGGTGGCTGCACGTTAAGAATAAATTTTGTATTGCACCAAAACAAATTACAACTATATAACAAAAGGAAGGTTGGCATAAAACTTAACAGTCTAGTAGATAAATGCACCACCAGAAGTTCAGAAGCTCAGTTCATTTGACCTGACTGTTACGTTTTCATGCTGTATTTTCCGATGGAGCACCATAACCCTTGCCTTCATTTCCCCTAGGCTCCTGAACAACATAGCAAATGTTTGATAGTCTGGTTTCAAAACCATGCATATCTTGATGACATTGAGCAATGTTTCTCCTTGTTTCACAAAGGGTCTCTGTTAGGGAATGGAATTGTGTCTGGAGCGCGGATACAACATTGCTTTGAGCTTGCATATCTTGATCATGAGGCAGTCTGGATGATATTGCCTTAACAACCAACCCAGTATTACGCAGGAACGTGCTTTTGGCACTGTTAGTGGACAGGTACTGACCCACTACAGCAAGAGCTGGCATTGCGGTTATAGTTGCCTCGCCACCTTCAGAAGGTGGCGGTTCCACCATTTTTTCCATAGCTCGCTGAAAAGTTGAGGTTTTACATTAGTAGTACCAGAACAGAAGATATTAAGGAGGCAGCAAAACCAAACAAAATAGCTTTGGTCTATATATAGAACTTATTCTGGTGAACCCATGTAAAATACTAGTTGTATTTTATTGCAAAGTACATAAAAAAACCAGGTTCCAAACATATGACCATGTACCATCGCTAATGTATTGTCTATTTCTTCATATTGTACTGAGGGCTAAGGATAAAGAGACGAAGTTTATAATACGGTAAGCATAGTATGACGTCATTCATATCACAAAACAACTCAGAACAGACAAACAGGCAATTGTAACGTTGTGTGGGCAAGTCCAACACGGAACTAGATTATGGGTCAAGATCAAAGGAACATCACTCCTCTCTTTTAAACCTTGTAAGGTGCAATGATATGCTAAGACAATTGTGTATAAAATTGAAAAGAGTAATAGACATTGGCTGCAAACCATGCAGTTCAAGGCACAAGTCAGAGTAAGTAGTAGTTAAAAGGCATGAGGATTAACGACTTACAACAGCGGCTTTGACTGGTGTAGTCATGCCCTTCTTCTTGCTGGTGTGACAGTCCTTGAAGATTTCCACAGCATTTGGTTCAGGTACTTTTTGGTCCTTGCGGGCTTTCCTATGCATTTGGAAAAAGTCAATATAGATATGATAATATGGTACAGCGAAAAGAGTGAAACAACAGCTAATTACAAGAGCCTTGCAGTGTGCAATATAGCTACAAGATCCTGTTGTCTGTTGGAATTTCACTTTCGTACGGTTGGCCTTGTTCTTTGAACAGTTCACCTACAAGAAGATAGATTTGTGTGGCACATGTGTAAATAGGACTTCAACATGTGGTCTGATGACATATATATAATGTACCCGATACTTCAGATCGGACCAGTGTTTAACGAGGCCTCTCCAGTCTTCATCAGATATATTTTCCACTGGAGATGTTTGGGCAAGTTCACTGTTAGCCTTGCCTTCAAAGTGAGTTTTCCTCAAGTTATACCGATACTGTCGCAAAGCAGACTTGAAAACATGGGTGCAAGCTTGTCTAGTTGCATCATCTTGGCTATCCAACTTGAACCTCATCTGTTGAAAATTATGGGAGTCTCATTATCAGCAACCTAGAAAGTATTGGACAGAGCAAGACGATATTACTAGTTTCCATACAGAACCATACTTACAGATAAATGGTCGAGGATGATGTTGAACTGGGTTTCGTCTTTGTCATGCCTGTACTGAATCCATGTTGGGAGGATACGTACATGACACCTAATAGCAACCGTTGCCTCTGATACTAACTTGGCTGACTCTGTAGCATCACGTGGCCTTTTTAAACCTGCCTCAAAATGGATCTCCATTCTTCCTCCTCTAGATTTAGTTAACCTATCGAGCATTATCCCTGATGTTTGTTTCCTCTTGCGCCTAGGTTCTAGTCCAACAACAAACATAGGAAGTGTTAGTGTACATCAAACTGTGAGACTACATATAAAGAAGCATGCAACTGTAACTTGACTCCAGCAACTACCTTCTTGCTATTGAAGCTCACAAGGTTCATCTGATATTGCCAACTCGTCTTGTGTCAAGAGTGTTGGGTAACGTAGTAATTTCAAAAAATTTCCTATGCACACGCAAGATCATGTGATGCATAGCAACGAGGGGAGAGTGTGATCTACGTACCCTTGGTAGATCGACAACGCAAGCGTTTGGTTGATGTAGTCGTACGTCTTCACAGCCCGACCGATCAAGCACCGAAACTACGGCACCTCCGAGTTCTAGCACACGTTTAGCTTGATGACGATCCCTGGACTCCGATCCAGCAAAGTGTCGGGGAAGAGTTCCATCAGCACGACGGCGTGGTGACGATCTTGATGTACTACTGCTGCAGGGCTTTGCCTAAGCACCGCTACAATATTATCGAGGGCTATGGTGGCTGGGGGCGCCGCACACGGCTAAGAATAAGATCACGTGGAACAACTTGTGTGTCTCTGGTGTGCCTCTGCCTCAGTATATAAAGGACCAAAAAGGGGAGAGGCTGGCCGGCCACATAGGGCGCGCTAGGAGAGTCCTACTCCCTCTGGGAGTAGGATTCCCCCCCCCCAATCCTAGTTGGAATAGGACTTGCTGAGGGGGGAAAAGAGAGAGAGGGGCCGGCCCCCTCTCCTTGTCCAATTCGGATCAAGGGAGAGGAGGGGCGCGCGGCCCACTATGGGCTGCCTCTTCTCTTTTCCACTAAGGCCCATTAAGGCCCATCTAGGTCCCCGGGGGGTTCCGGTAACCTCCCGGTACTCCGGTGAAATCCCAATTTCACCCGGAACACTTCCGATATCCAAACATAGGCTTCCAATATATCAATCTTTATGTCTCGACCATTTCGAGACTCCTCGTCATGTCCGTGATCACATCCGGGACTCCGAACAAACTTCGGTACATCAAAATGCATAAACTCATAATATAACTGTCATCGTAACCTTAAGCGTGCGGACCCTACGGGTTCAAGAACAATGTAGACATGACCGAGACATGTCTCCGGTCAATAACCAATAGCGGAACCTGGATGCTCATATTGTCTCCTACATATTCTATGAAGATCTTTATCGGTCAGACCGCATAACAACATACGTTGTTCCCTTTGTCATCGGTATGTTACTTGCCCGAGATTCGATTGTCGGTATTCCAATACCTAGTTCAATCTCGTTACCGGCAAGTCTCTTTACTCGTTCTGTAATACATCATCCCGCAACTGACTCATTAGTTGCAATGCTTGCAAGGCTTAAGTGATGTGCATTACCGAGAGGGCCCAGAGATACCTCTCCGACAATCGGAGTGACAAATCCTAATCTCGAAATACGCCAACCCAACATGTACCTTTGGAGACACCTTTAGAGCTCCTTTATAATCACCCAGTTACGTTGTGACGTTTGGTAGCACACAAAGTGTTCCTCTGGTAAACGGGAGTTGCATAATCTCATAGTCATAGGAACATGTATAAGTCATGAAGAAAGCAATAGCAACATACTAAACGATCGGGTGCTAAGCTAATGGAATGGGTCATGTCAATCAGATCATTCACTTAATGATGTGATCCCGTTAATCAAATAACAACTCCTTGTTTGGTTAGGAAAAATAACCATCTTTGATTAACGAGCTAGTCAAGTAGAGGCATACTAGTGACACTTTGTTTGTCTATGTATTCACACATGTATTATGTTTCCAGTTAATACAATTCTAGCATGAATAATAAACATTTATCATGATATAAGGAAATAAATAATAACTTTATTATTGCCTCTAGGGCATATTTCCTTCAGTCTCCCACTTGCACTAGAGTCAATAATCTAGATTACACAGTAATGATTCTAACACCCATGGAGCCTTGGTGCTGATCATGTTTTGCTCGTGGAAGAGGCTTAGTCAACGGGTCTGCAATACTCAGATCCGTACGTATCTTGCAAATCTCTATGTCTCCCACCTGGACTAGATCCCGAATGGAATTGAAGCGTCTCTTGATGTGCTTGGTTCTCTTGTGAAATCTGGATTCCTTTGCCAAGGCAATAGCACCAGTATTGTCACAAAAGATTTTCATTGGACCCGATGCACTAGGTATGACACGTAGATCAGATATGAACTCCTTCATCCAGACTCCTTCATTTGCTGCTTCCGAAGCAGCTATGTACTCCGCTTCACATGTAGATCCCGCTACAACGCTTTGTTTAGAACTGCACCAACTGACAGCTCCACCGTTTAATGTAAACACGTATCCGGTTTGCGATTTAGAATCGTCCGGATCAGTGTCAAAGCTTGCATCAACGTAACCTTTTACGATGAGCTCTTTGTCACCTCCATATACGAGAAACATATCCTTGGTCCTTTTCAGGTACTTCAGGATGTTCTTGACCGCTGTCCAGTGATCCACTCCTGGATTACTTTGGTACCTCCCTGCTAGACTTATAGCAAGGGACACATCAGGTCTGGTACACAGCATTGCATACATGATAGAGCCTATGGCTGAAGCATAGGGAACATCTTTCATATTCTCTCTATCTTCTGCAGTGGTCGGGCATTGAGTCTTACTCAACTTCACACCTTGTAACACAGGCAAGAACCCTTTCTTTGCTTGATCCATTTTGAACTTCTTCAAAACTTTGTCAAGGTATGTGCTTTGTGAAAGTCCAATTAAGCGTCTTGATCTATCTCTATAGATCTTAATGCCTAATATGTAAGCAGCTTTACCGAGGTCTTTCATTGAAAAACTCTTATTCAAGTATCCCTTTATGCTATCCAGAAATTCTATATCATTCCCAATTAGTAATATGTCATCTACATATAATATCAGAAATGCTATAGAGCTCCCACTCACTTTCTTGTAAATACAGGCTTCTCCAAAAGTCTGTATAAAACCAAATGCTTTGATCACACTATCAAAGCGTTTATTCCAACTCCGAGAGGCTTGCACCAGTCCATAAATGGATCGCTGGAGCTTGCACACTTTGTTAGCTCCTTTTGGATCGACAAAACCTTCTGGTTGCATCATATACAACTCTTCTTCCAGAAATTCATTCAGGAATGCAGTTTTGACATCCATCTGCCAAATTTCATAATCATAAAATGCGGCAATTGCTAACATGATTCGGACAGACTTAAGCATCGCTACGGGTGAGAAGGTCTCATCGTAGTCAATCCCTTGAACTTGCCGAAAACCTTTTGCGACAAGTCGAGCTTTGTAGACAATAATATTACCGTCAACGTCAGTCTTCCTCTTGAAGATCCATTTATTCTCAATTGCTTGCCGATCATCGGGCAAGTCAACCAAAGTCCATACTTTGTTCTCATACATGGATCCCATCTCAGAATTCATGGCTTCAAGCCACTTTGCGGAATCTGGGCTCACCATCGCTTCTTCATAGTTCGTAGGTTCATCATGATCTAGTAGCATGACTTGTAGAATAGGATTACCGTGCCACTCTGGCGCGGATCTTACTCTGGTTGATCTACAAGGTTCAGTGGTATCTTGTTCTGAAGTTTCATGATCATCATCATTAGCTTCCTCACTCACTGGTGTAGGTGTCACAAAAACAGTTTTCTGTGATGCACTACTTTCCAATAAGGGAGCAAGTACAGTTACCTCGTCAAGTTCTACTTTCCTCCCACTCACTTCTTTCGAGAGAAACTCCTTCTCTAGAAAGTTTCCGAACTTAGCAACAAAAGTCTTGCCTTCGGATCTGTGATAGAAGGTGTATCCAATAGTCTCCTTTGGATATCCTATGAAGACACATTTCTCCGATTTGGGTTCGAGCTTATCAGGTTGAAGCTTTTTCACATAAGCATCGCAGCCCCAAACTTTTAGAAACGACAACTTTGGTTTCTTGCCAAACCACAGTTCATAAGGCATCGTCTCAACAGATTTTGATGGTGCCCTATTTAACGTGAATGCGGCCGTCTCTAGAGCATATCCCCAAAACGATAGCGGTAAATCAGTAAGAGACATCATAGATCGCACCATATCTAGTAAAGTACGATTACGACGTTCGGACACACCATTGTGCTGTGGTGTTCTGGGTGGCGTGAGTTGCGAAACTATTCCACAGTTTTTCAAATGTACACCAAACTCGTAACTCAAATATTCTCCTCCACGATCAGATCATAGAAAGTTTATTTTCTTGTTACGATGATTTTCAACTTCACTCTGAAATTCTTTGAACTTTTCAAACGTTTCAGACTTATGTTTCATTAAGTAGATATACCCATATCTGCTTAAGTCATTTGTGAAGGTGAGAAAATAACGATATCCGCCACGAGCCTCAATATTCATCGGACCACATACATCTGTATGTATGATTTCCAACAAATCTGTTGCTCTCTCCATAGTACCGGAGAACGGTGTTTTGGTCATCTTTCCCATGAGGCATGGTTCGCAAGTACCAAGTGATTCATAATCAAGTGGTTCCAAAAGTCCATCAGTATGGAGTTTCTTCATGTGCTTTACACTGATATGACCTAAACGGCAGTGCCACAAATAAGTTGCACTATCATTATCAACTCTAAATCTTTTGGCTTCAACATTATGAATATGTGTGTTACTACTATCGAGATTCAATAAGAATAGACCACTCTTCAAGGGTGCATGACCATAAAAGATATTACTCATATAAATAGAACAACAATTATTCTCAGATTTAAATGAATAACCGTCTCGCATCAAACAAGATCCAGATATAATGTTCATGCTTAACGCTGGCACCAAATAACAATTATTTAGGTCTAATATTAATCCCGAAGGTAGATGTAGAGGTAGCATGTCGACTGCGATCACATCGACTTTGGAACCGTTTCCCACGCGCATCGTCACCTCGTCCTTAGCCAATCTTCGCTTAATCCATAGTCCCTGTTTCGAGTTGCAAATATCAGCAACAGAACCAGTATCAAATACCCAGGTGCTACTGCGAGCATTAGCAAGGTACACATCAATAACATGTATATCACATATACCTTTGTTCACCTTGCCATCCTTCTTATCCGCCAAATACTTGGGGCAGTTCCGCTTCCAGTGACCAGTTTGCTTGCAGTAGAAGCACTCAGTTTCAGGCTTAGGTCCAGGTTTGGGTTTCTTCTCTTGAGTAGCAACTTGCTTGCCGTTCTTTTGAAGTTTCCCTTCTTCTTCCCTTTGCCCTTTTTCTTGAAACTAGTGGTCTTGTTGACCATCAACACTTGATGCTCCTTCTTGATTTCTACCTCCGCAGCTTTCAGCATCGCGAAGAGCTCGGGAATAATCTTATTCATCCCTTGCATATCATAGTTCATCACGAAGCTCTTGTAGCTTGGTGGCAGTGATTGGAGAATTCTGTCAATGACGCAATCATCTCGAAGATTAACTCCCAATTGAATCAAGTGATTATTATACCCAGACATTTTGAGTATATGCTCACTAACAGAACTGTTCTCCTCCATCTTACAGCTATAGAACTTATTGGAGACTTCATATCTCTCAATCCGGGCATTTGCTTGAAATATTAACTTCAACTCCTGGAACATCTCATATGCTCCATGACGTTCAAAACGTCGTTGAAGTCCCGATTCTAAGCCGTAAAGCATGGCACACTGAACTATTGAGTAGTCATCAGCTTTGCTCTGCCAAACGTTCATAACATCCGGCGTTGCTCCAGCAGCAGGCCTGACACCCAGCGGTGCTTCCAGGACGTAATTCTTCTGTGCAGCAATGAGGATAATCCTCAAGTTACAGACCCAGTCCGTGTAATTGCTACCATCATCTTTCAACTTTGCTTTCTCAAGGAACGCATTAAAATTCAATGGAACAACAGCACGAGCCATCTATCTACAAACAAGCATAAACAAGCAAGATACTTATCAGGTACTAAGTTTCATGATAAATTTAAGTTCAGTTAATTTTACTTAAAGAACTCCCACTTAGATAGACATCCCTCTAATCTTCTAAGTGATTACGTGATCCAAATCAACTAAACCATGTCCGATCATCACGTGAGATGGAGTAGTTTCATTGGTGAACATCACTATGTTGATCATATCTACTATATGATTCACGCTCGACCTTTCGGTCTCCGTGTTCCGAGGCCATATCTGTATATGCTTGGCTCGTCAAGTATAACCTGAGTATTCCGCGTGTGCAACTGTTTTGCACCCGTTGTATTTGAACGTAGAGCCTATCACACCCGATCATCACGTGGTGTCTCAGCACGAAGAACTTTCGCAACGGTGCATACTCAGGGAGAACACTTCTTGATAATTTAGTGAGAGATCATCTTATAATGCTACCGTCAATCAAAGCAAGATAAGATGCATAAAAGGATAAACATCACATGCAATCAATATAAGTGATATGATATGGCCATCATCATCTTGTGCTTGTGATCTCTATCTCCGAAGCACCGTCGTGATCACCATCGTCACCGGCGTGACACCTTGATCTCCATCGTAGCATCGTTGTCGTCTCGCCAAGCTTGTGCTTCCACGACTATCGCTACCGCTTAGTGATAAAGTAAAGCATTACATCGCGATTGCATTGCATACAATAAAACGACAACCATAAGGCTCCTGCCAGTTGCCGATAACTCGGTTACAAAACATGATCATCTCATACAATAAAATCAGCATCATGTCTTGACCATATCACATCACAACATGCCCTACAAAAACAAGTTAGACGTCCTCTACTTTGTTGTTGCAAGTTTTACGTGGCTGCTACGGGCTTAAGCAAGAACTAATCTTACCTACGCATCAAAACCACAATGATAGTTTGTCAAGTTGGTGATGTTTTAACCTTCGCAAGGACCGGGCGTAGCCACACTCGATTCAACTAAAGTTGGAGAAACTGTCACCCGCAAGCCACCTCTGTGCAAAGCACGTCGGGAGAACCGGTCTCGCGTAAGCGTACACGTAATGTCGGTCTAGGCCGCTTCATCCAACAATACCGCCGAACCAAAGTATGACATGCTGGTAAGCAGTATGACTTATATCGCCCACAACTCACTTGTGTTCTACTCGTGCATATAACATCAACATATAAAACCAAGGCTCGGATGCCACTGTTGGGTAACGTAGTAATTTCAAATATTTTCCTACGCACACGCAAGATCATGTGATGCATAGCAACGAGGGGAGAGTGTGATCTACGTACCCTTGGTAGATCGACAACGGAAGTGTTTGGTTGATGTAGTCGTACGTCTTCACGGCCCGACCGATCAAGCACCGAAACTACGGCACCTCTGAGTTCCAGCACACGTTCAGCTTGATGACGATCCCCGGACTCCGATCCAGCAAAGTGTCGGGGAAGAGTTCCATCAGCACGACGGCGTGGTGACGATCTTGATGTACTACTGTTGCAAGGCTTCGCCTAAGCACCGCTACAATATTATCGAGGGCTATGGTGGCTGGGGGCGCCGCACACGGCTAAGAATAAGATCACGTGGATCAACTTGTGTGTCTCTAGTGTGCCTCTGCCTCAGTATATAAAGGACCAAAAAGGGGGGGAGGCTGGCCGGCCACATAGGGTGCGCCAGGAGAGTCCTACTCCCTCTGGGAGTAGGATTCCCCCCCCCCCAATCCTAGTTGGAATAAGACTTGCTGAGGGGGGGAAAAGAGAGAGAGAGGGGCCGGCCCCCTCTCCTTATCCAATTCGGATCAAGGGAGAGGAGGGGCGCGCGGCCCACTATGGGCTGCCTCTTCTCTTTTCCACTAAGGCCCATTAAGGCCCATCTAGCTCCCCGGGGGGTTCCGGTAACCTCCCGGTACTCCGGTAAAATCCCGATTTCACCCGGAACACTTCCGATATCCAAACATAGGCTTCCAATATATCAATCTTTATGTCTCGACCATTTCGAGACTCCTCGTCATGTCCGTGATCACATCCGGGACTCCGAACAAACTTCGGTACATCAAAATGCATAAACTCATAATATAACTGTCATCGTAACCTTAAGCGTGCGAACCCTACGGGTTCGAGAACAATGTAGACATGACCGAGACATGTCTCCGGTCAATAACCAATAGCGGAACCTGGATGCTCATATTGGCTCCTACATATTCTACGAAGATCTTTATCGGGCAGACCGCATAACAACATACGTTGTTCCCTTTGTCATCGGTATGTTACTTGCGCGAGATTCGATCGTCGGTATTCCAATACCTAGTTCAATCTCGTTACCGGCAAGTCTCTTTACTCGTTCTGTAATACATCATCCCGCAACTGACTCATTAGTTGCAATGCTTGCAAGGCTTAAGTGATGTGCATTACCGAGAGGGCCCAGAGATACCTCTCCGACAATCGGAGTGACAAATCCTAATCTCGAAATACGCCAACCCAACATGTACCTTTGGAGACACCTGTAGAGCTCCTTTATAATCACCCAGTTACGTTGTGACGTTTGGTAGCACACAAAGTGTTCCTCTGGTAAACGGGAGTTGCATAATCTCATAGTCATAGGAACATGTACAAGTCATGAAGAAAGCAATAGCAACATACTAAACGATCGGGTGCTAAGCTAATGGAATGGGTCATGTCAATCAGATCATTCACTTAATGATGTCATCCCGTTAATCAAATAAGAACTCCTTGTTCATGGTTAGGAAACATAACCATCTTTGATTAACGAGCTAGTCAAGTAGAGGCATACTAGTGACACTTTGTTTGTCTATGTATTCACACATGTATTATGTTTCCAGTTAATACAATTCTAGCATGAATAATAAACATTTATCATGATATAAGGAAATAAATAATAACTTTATTATTGCCTCTAGGGCATATTTCCTTCAAAGAGTGCTTGGGAAGTAGTGTCAGGTGGCAAGGGAGCTTGGGAACGTGCTGCTAGCTCAGTTGACGCACGAGTACGTCCTGCGGCTGGTAGTACTGTGGTAGGTGTTGCAAGAACTAGGGCTGTCTCTGCTTGTTTGGTGGCAGCTATTTGTTTCTGTTTGTCTTTTTTTGCAACTCGTGTAGCATGGGATGCCGTGTTTTTAGAATCTCTGTTGGACTTTGACCTTCTATTGCACCATCAGTACCAGCAGAATCTGCAGGATTCATCCGCTTCTCATTCCCTGCCATTCTGTGTTTCTTCCTCCTTCTCTGTGCCATGTTAAGTCAAGCTGACAAGAAAAACGAATAACAATTTAGTTCTTCAGAACAAATTGATGCGTGATGCAGACGAACTGAACTTTGATGTTAGACAACCACATGATAGGAGGATGTAATATGTATGAAAAATAGGACGGAAGAGATAACCAGAACTATGATGTGTAAACTAAGAAGAAGACATTTCACCAAATTAGAAGCAATGGAATGGAAGGTAGACACCATATGAAAGATGCTACAAATATCGCTCTGCCAAGTAAACAGTGTCTCATCATAAATGGTGTTTAAACAAATGTGAAGCAGTACAAGAAATAAATCATATGCAAGATGCAAACAACATCACACTACCATGTTTGAGGTCTCTCGTCATTAGTGCCATTGCATATTCACAGCTTATGATGTGTAAACTAAGGAGAAGGCATTTCAACAAATTAGAAGCAATGAAAGCTAGACACCATATGAAAGATGAAACGAATATCACTCTACCAAGTTAAAACTGTCTCGTCATAAGTGCCATTTCAACAAATTAGTAATAGAAGCTAGAAAAGAATGTGTGATGTAACCTATATCACACTCCGAAGTCAAACATGTCTTATGATAAGTGATTGTTGCAGGTTACACAACAGTAGTAATTTGATGTAAGAACATGGTGTGATAGACAGATATTGTATGTTCTAAAAACAGGAACACGTGTCTTATTCCAGTATAATGTGTAAAGTAAGCAGATGGAATTCAACAAAATTAGAAGCAATACAAGCTAGACATCACACATAACATGCAACCACATATAACAGTGCCAAGTTAGAGGGAGCACCGGTGATGCTGCACTTGTTGGAAATATGCCCTAGAGGCAATAATAAAAGCATTATTATTATATTTCCTTATTCATGATAATTGTCTTTATTCATGCTATAATTGTGTTATCCGGAAATCGTAATACATGTGTGAATAACAGACACCAACATGTCCCTAGTAAGCCTCTAGTTGACTAGCTCGTTGATCGACAGATAGTCATGGTTTCCTGACTATGGACATTGGATGTCATTGATAACGAGATCACATCATTAGGAGAATGATGTGATGGACAAGACCCAATCCTAAACATAGCACAAGATCGTATAGTTCGTTTGCTAGAGTGTTTCCAATGTCAAGTATCTTTTCCTTAGACCATGAGATCGTGTGACTCCCGGATACCGTAGGAGTGCTTTGGGTATACCAAACGTCACAACGTAACTGGGTGACTATAAAGGTAGACTACGGGTATCTCCGAAAGTGTCTGTTGGGTTGACATGGATCAAGACTGGGATTTGTCAGTCCGTATGACGGAGAGGTATCACTGGGCCCACTCGGTAATGCATCATCATAATGAGCTCAAAGTGACCAAGTGTCTGGTCACGGGATCATGCATTATGGTACGAGTAAAGTGACTTGCTGGTAACGAGATTGAACGAGGTATTGGGATACCGACGATCGAATCTCGGGCAAGTAACATATCGATTGACAAAGGGAATTGCATAAGGGGTTGATTGAATCCTCGACATCGTGGTTCATCCGATGAGATCATCGTGGAGCATGTGGGAGCCAACATGGGTATCCAGATCCCGCTGTTGGTTATTGACCGGAGAGTCGTCTCGGTCATGTCTGCTTGTCTCCCGAACCCGTAGGGTCTACACACTTAAGGTTCGGTGACGCTAGGGTTGTGAAGATATGTATATGCAGTAACCCGAATATTGTTCGGAGTCCCGGATGAGATCCCGGACGTCACGAGGAGTTCCAGAATGGTCCGGAGGTAAAGAATTATATATAGGAAGTGCTGTTTCGGCCATCGGGACAAGTTTCGGGGTCACCGGTATTGTACCGGGACCACCGGAAGGGTCCCGGGGGTCCACCGGGTGGGGCCACCTATCCCGGGGGGCCCCATGGGCTGAAGTGGGAGGGAACCCAGCCCAAAGTGGGCTGGGGCGCCAGCCCCCAAGGGCCCATGCGCCTAGGGTTGGGGGGGAAACCCTAAGGGGGGCGCCCCCTTGCTTGGGGGGCAAGCCCCCCACTCCTTGGCCGCCGCCCCCCTAGGAGATCCCATCTCCTAGGGCCGGCCACCCCCCTTGGCACCCCTATATATAGTTGAGGAGAGGGGAGGACTTCAGACCTCAGCCTTGGCGCCTCCCTCTCTCCCCGTTACGTCTCTCTCTCGTAGTATAGGCGAAGCCCTGCTACTATGACGCCCTGCATCCACCACCACGCCGTCGTGCTGCTGGATCTTCATCAACCTCTCCTTCCCCCTTGCTAGATCAAGAAGGAGGAGACGTCTCCCGTCCCGTACGTGTGTTGAACGCGGAGGTGTTGGGTAACGTAGCATAAATTCAAAATTTTCCTACGTGTCACCAAGATCTATCTATGGAGAGACTAGCAACGAGGGGAATGAGAGTGCATCTACATACCCTTGTAGATCGCTAAGCGGAAGCGTTCAAGTGAACGGGGTTGATGGAGTCATACTCGTCGTGATTCAAATCACCGATGACCAAGTGCCGAACGGACGGCACCTCCGCGTTCAACACACGTACAGCCCGGTGACGTCTCCCAAGCCTTGATCCAGCAAGGAGAGAGGGAGAGGTTGAGGAAGACTCCATCCAACAGCAGCACAATGGCGTGGTGGTGATGGAGGAGCGTGGCAATCCTGCAGGGCTTCGCCAAGCACTACAGAAGAGGAGGGAGAGAGGGAAGGCTGCACCATCAGGCAGAGATCAAATCACGTGTGTTTTGGGCAGCCCCTAGGCCTCATATATATAGGGGAAGGGGTGGAGGCTGCGACCCCTCTAGGGTTCCCACCCCTAGGGGGGCGGCAGCCCTAGATGGCCAAGGGGTGGCGGCCACAAGGGGGAGGAGAGGGAGGCGCAGGGTATATGGGCCTTAGGGCCCATCTGCCCTTAGGGTTTGCCCCCTCTCCGCTTCTAGGCGCATGGGCCTTAGTGGGGCTGGTGCCCTTGGCCCATGTAGGCCAAGGAACACTCCCTACAGCCCATGTGGCCCACCCGGGGCAGGTGGCCCCACTTGGTGGACCCCCGGGACCCTCCCGGTGGTCCCGGTACATTACCGATAAACCCCGAAACTCTTCCGGTGACCAAAACAGGACTTCCCATATATAAATCTTTACCTCCGGACCATTCCGGAACTCCTCGTGATGTCCGGGATCTCATCCGGGAGTCCGAACAACATTTGGTAACCACATACAAACTTCCTTTATAACCCTAGCGTCATCAAACCTTAAGTGTGTAGACCCTACGGGTTCGGGAGACATGCAGACATGACCGAGACGTTCTCCGGTCAATAACCAACAGCGGGATCTGGATACCCATGTTGGCTCCCACACGTTCCACGATGATCTCATCGGATGAACCACGATGTCAAGGACTTAATCAATCCCGTATACAATTCCCTTTGTCTATCGGTACGATACTTGCCCGAGATTCGATCGTCGGTATCCCGATACCTTGTTCAATCTCGTTACCGGCAAGTCTCTTTACTCGTTCCGTAACACATCATCCCGTGATCAACTCCTTGATCACATTGTGCACATTATTATGATGTCCTACCGAGTGGGCCCAGAGATACCTCTCCGTTTACACGGAGTGACAAATCCCAGTTTCGATTCGTGCCAACCCAACAGACACTTTCGGAGATACCCGTAGTGCACCTTTATAGTCACCCAGTTACGTTGTGACGTTTGGCACACCCAAAGCACTCCTACGGTATCCGGGAGTTGCACAATCTCATGGTCTAAGGAAATGATACTTGACATTAGAAAAGCTTTAGCATACGAACTACATGATCTTGTGCTAGGCTTAGGATTGGGTCTTGTCCATCACATCATTCTCCTAATGATGTGATCCCGTTATCAACGACATCCAATATCCATGGTTAGGAAACCGTAACCATCTATTGATCAACGAGCTAGTCAACTAGAGGCTTACTAGGGACATGGTGTTGTCTATGTATCCACACATGTATCTGAGTTTCCTATCAATACAATTATAGAATGGATAATAAACGATTATCATGAACAAGGAAATATAATAATAACTAATTTATTATTGCCTCTAGGGCATATTTCCAACAGTCTCCCACTTGCACTAGAGTCAATAATCTAGTTCACATCGCCATGTGATTAACACTCACAGGTCACATCGCCATGTGACTAACACCCAAGAGTTTACTAGAGTCAGTAGTCTAGTTCACATCACTATGTGATTAACACTCAATGAGTTCTAGGTTTGATCATGTTGCTTGTGAGAGAGGTTTTAGTCAACGGGTCCGAACCTTTCAGATCCGTGTGCGCTTTACAAATCTCTATGTCATCTTCTAGATGTAGCTACCACGTTTTATTTGGAGCTATTCCAAATAACTGTTCTACTTGGAGCTATTCTAAATTGTTGCTCCATCATACGTATCCGGTATCTCTACTCAGAGCTATCCGGATAGGTGTTAAGCTTGCATCGACGTAACCCTTTACGACGAACTCTTTTACCACCTCCATAATCGAGAAAATTCCTTAGTCCACTAGTTACTAAGGATAACTTTGACCGCTGTCCTGTGATCCATTTTTGGATCACTCTTGTACCCCTTGACTGACTCATGGCAAGGCACACTTCAGGTGCGGTACACAGCACAGCATACTGTAGAGCCTACGTCTTAAGCATAGGGGACGACCTTCGTCCTTTCTCTCTATTCTGCCGTGGTCGAGCTTTAAGTCTTAACTTCATACCTTACAACTCAGGCAAGAACTCCTTTTTGACTGATCCATCTTGAACACCTTCAAGATCATGTCAAGGTATGTGCTCATTTGAAAGTACCATTATGCGTTTTGATCTATCCTTATAGATCTTGATGCTCAATGCTCAAGTAGCTTAATCCAGGTTTTCCATTGAAAACACTTTCCAATAACCCTATATGCTTTCCAGAAATCCTACGTCATTTCTGATCAATAATATGTCAACAACATATATTCGTCAGAAATTCTATAGTGCTCCCACTCACTTCTTTGGAAATACAAGTTTCTCATAAACTTCGTATACACCCAAAATCTTTGATCATCATCAAAGCATACATTCCAACTCCGAGATGCTTACTCCAGTCCTCAGAAGGGTTGCTGGAGCTTTGCATACTTATTAGCATCTTTCAGGATTGACAAAACCTTCCGGTTTGTATCACATACAACCTTTCCTCAAAAAACGTCGAGGAAACAATGTTTTGACATCCTATCTGCAAGATTTCATAAATAATGCAGTAATCGCTAATATAATTCCAACAGACTCTTAGCATCGCTACGAGTGAGAAAGTCTCATCATAGTCAACTCCTTGAACTTGTCGGAAAACATCTTAACGACAAGTCGAGCTTTCTTTAATGGTGACATTTACCATCATTGTCCGTCTTCCTTTTAAAAATCCGTATGTACCTAACAGCCTTACGACCATCAAGTAGTTCTTCCAAAGTCTACACTTTGTTTTCATATATGGATCCTCTCTCGGATTATATGGCCTCGAGCCATTTATCAGAATCCGGGCCCACCATCACTTCTCCATAGCTCGTAGGTTCATTGTTGTCTAGCAACATGACTTCCAAGACAGGACTACGTACCACTCTGAAGTAGTACGCATCCTTGTCATCCTACGAGGTTTGGGAGTGACTTGATCCGAAGTCTCATGATCAATATCATAAGCTTCCACTTCAATTGGTGTAGGTGCCACAGGAACAACTCTTTGTGCCCTGCTATACACTAGTTGAAGTGACGGTTCAATAACCTCATCAAGTCTCCACCATCCTCCCACTCAATTCTTTCGAGAGAAACTTTTCTCGAGAAAGGACCCAATTCTAGAAACAATTGCTTTCGGATCTGAGACAGGAGGTATACCCAACTGTTTTTGGGTTGTCCTATGAAGATGCATTTATCCGCTTTGGGTTCGAGCTTATCGGCCTGAAACTTTTCCACATAAGCGTCGCAGCCCCAAACTTTTAAGAAATGACAGCTTAGGTTTCTCTAAACCATAGTTCATACGGTGTCATCTCATCGGAATTACGTGGTGCCCTATTTAAAGTGAATGTGGTTGTCTCTAATGCTTAACCCATAAACTATTGTGGTAATTCGATAAGAGACATCGTGGTATGCATCATATCCAATAGGGTGCAGTTATGATGTTCGGACACACCATCACACTATGGTGTTCCAGGCTGTATTAGTTGTGAAACAATTTCCACAATGTCTTAATTCTGTGCCAAACTCGTAATTCAGATATTCATCTCTATGATCATATCATAGATCTTTTATCCTCTTGTCACGACGATCTTTCAACTTCACACTGAAATTACTTGAACCTTTCAATAATTCAGACTCGTGATTCATCAAGTAAACGTACTCAACATCTACTCAAATCATCTGTGAAGAAAGAACATAACGATATCCACTACATGCCTCAGCACTCATTGGACTGCACACATCAAAATGTATTACTTCCAACAATTTGCTTTCTAGTTCCATTTTACTGAAACCGAGGCTTTCAGTCATCTTGCCCATGTGGTATGATTTGCATGCCTCAAGTGATTCAAAATCAAGTGAGTCCAAACGGTCCATTTGCATGGAGTTTCTTCATGCATACACACCAATAGACATGGTTTGCATGTCTCAAACTTTTCAAAAAATGAGTGAGTCCAAAGATCCATCAACATGGAGCTTCTTCATGCGTTTTATACCGATATGACTTACGTGGCTGTGCCACAAGTAGGTGGTACTATCATTACTATCTTTTGGCATGAACATGTGTATCACTACGATCGAGATTCAATAAACCATTCATTTTAGGTGTAAGACCATTGAAGGTATTATTCAAATAAACAGAGTAACCATTATTCTCCTTAAATGAATAACCGTATTGTGATAGACATAATCCAATCATGTCTATGCTCAACGCAAACACCAATCTCGATGGTAGAGGGAGCGTGCGATGCTTGATCATATCAACATTGGAAACACTTCCAACACATATCGTCAGCTCACCTTTAGCTAGTCTCCGTTTATTCCGTAGCTTTTATTTCGAGTTACTAACACTCAGCAACCGAACCGGTATCTAATACCATGGTGCTACTAGGAGTACTAGTAAAGTACACATCAACACAATGTATATCCAATATACTTCTATCGACCTTGCCAGCCTTCTCATCTACCAAGTATCTAGGGTAATTCTGCTCCAGTGGCTGTTCCCCTTATTACAGAAGCACTTAGTCTCGGGTTTGGGTTCAACCTTGGGTTTCTTCACTAGAGCAGCAGCTGATTTGCTGTTTCATGAAGTATCCCTTCTTGCCCTTGCCCTTCTTGAAACTAGTGGTTTCACCAACCATCAACAATTGATGCTCCTTCTTGATTTCTACTTTTTTGGTGTCAAACATCGCGAATATCTCAAGGATCATCATATATGTCCCTGATATATTATAGTTCATCACGAAGCTCAAGCAGCTTGGTGGTAATGACTTCGGAGAACCATCACTATTTCATCTGGAAGATCAACTCCCACTCGATTCAAGCGGTTGTTGTACTCAGACAATCTGAGCACAAGTTCAACAATTGAGCTTTTCTCCCTTAGTTTGCAGGCTAAGAAAATCGTCGGAGGTCTTATACCTCTTGACGTGGGCACGAGCCTGAAATCCCAATTTCAGCCCTCGAAACATCTCATATGTTTCGCGACGTTTCAAAAACGTCTTCGGTGCCTCAACTCTAAACCGTTTAACCGAACTATCACGTAGTTATGAAAACGTGTATGGCAGATGTTCGCAACATCCATAGACAACGTTCGAGGTTCAGCACACTGAGCGGTGCATTAAGGACATAAGCCTTCTAAGAAGCAATGAGGAAAATCCTCAGTTTACGGACCTAGTCCGCATAATTTCTACTATCAACTTTCAACTAAATTTTCTCTAGGAACATATCTAAACAGTAGAACTGAAGCGCGAGCTACGACATAATTTGCAAAGACCTTTTGACTATGTTCAGGATAATTAAGTTCATCTTATGAACTCCCACTCAGATAGACATCCCTCTAGTCATCTAAGTGATTACATGATCCGAGTCAACTAGGCCGTGTCCGATCATCACGTGAGACGGACTAGCCAACGTCGGTGAACATCTTCATGTTAATCGTATCTTCTATACGACTCATGCTCGACCTTTCGGTCTTCTGTGTTCCGAGGCCATGTCTGTACATGCTAGGCTCGTCAAGTTAACCCTAAGTGTTTTGCTATGTTCCGAGGCCATGTCTGTACATGCTAGGCTCGTCAACACCCGTTGTATGTGAACGTAAGGATCCATCACACCCGATCATCACGGCGTGCTTAGAAACGACGAACTGTAGCAACGGTGCACAGTTAGGGGAGAACACTTATTGAAATTTTAATGAGGGATCATCTTATTTACTACCGTCATTCTAAGCAAATAAGATGTATAAACATGATAAACATCACATGCAATCAAATAGTGACATGATATGGCCAATATCATATAGCTCCTTTGATCTCCATCTTGGGGCTCCATGATCATCTTGTCACCGGCATGACACCATGATCTCCATCATCATGATCTCCATCATCGTGTCTTCTTGAAGTTGTCACGTCATCTATTACTTCTACTACTATAGCTAACGGTTAGCAATAAAAGTAAAGTAATTACATGACGTTTAAGTTGACACGCAGGTCATAAATAAATAAAGACAACTCCTATGGCTCCTGCCGGTTGTCATACTCATCGACATGCAAGTCGTGATTCCTATTACAAGAACATGATCAATCTCATACATCACATATATCATTCATCACATCCTTTGGCCATATCACATCACATAGCATACCCTGCAAAAACAAGTTAGACGTCCTCTAATTGTTGTTTGCATGTTTTACATGGCTGCTATGGGTTTCTAGCAAGAACGTTTCTTACCTACGCAAAGACCACAACGTGATATGCCAATTGCTATTTACCCTTCATAAGGACCCTGTTCATCGAATCCGATCCAACTAAAGTGGGAGAGAGAGACACCCGCCAGCCACCTTATGCAACTAGTGCATGTTTGTCGGTGGAACCGGTCTCACGTAAGAGTACGTGTAAGGTTGGTCCGGGCCGCTTCATCCCACGATGCCGCCGAATCAAGATAAGACTAGTAACGGCAAGCATATTGAACAAAATCAACGCCCACAACTACTTTGTGTTCTACTCGTGCATAGAATCTACGCAATAGACCTAGCTCATGTTGCCACTGTTGGGTAACGTAGCATAAATTCAAAATTTTCCTACGTGTCACCAAGATCTATCTATGGAGAGACTAGCAATGAGGGGAAGGAGAGTGCATCTACATACCCTTGTAGATCGCTAAGCGGAAGCGTTCAAGTGAACGGGGTTGATGGAGTCGTACTCGTCGTGATTCAAATCACCGATGACCAAGTGCCGAACGGACGGCACCTCCGCGTTCAACACACGTACAGCCCGGTGACGTCTCCCAAGCCTTGATCCAGCAAGGAGAGAAGGAGAGGTTGAGGAAGACTCCATCCAGCAGCAGCACAACGGCGTGGTGGTGATGGAGGAGCGTGGCAATCCTGCAGGGCTTCGCCAAGCACCACAGAAGAGGAGGGAGAGAGGGAAGGCTGCACCATCAGGCAGAGATCAAATCACGTGTGTTTTGGGCAGCCCCCTAGGCCTCATATATATAGGGGAAGGGGTGGAGGCTGCGCCCCCTCTAGGGTTCCCACCCCTAGGGGGGGCGGCAGCCCTAGATGGCCAAGGGGTGGCGGCCACAAGGGGGAGGAGAGGGAGGCGCAGGGTATATGGGCCTTAGGGCCCATCTGCCCTTAGGGTTTGCCCCCTCTCCCCTTCTAGGCGCATGGGCCTTAGTGGGGCTGGTGCCCTTGGCCCATGTAGGCCAAGGAACACTCCCTACAGCCCATGTGGCCCCCCCGGGGCAGGTGGCCCCACTTGGTGGACCCCCGGGACCCTCCCGGTGGTCCCGGTACATTACCGATAAACCCCGAAACTCTTCCAGTGACCAAAACAGGACTTCCCATATATAAATCTTTACCTCCGGACCATTCCGGAACTCCTCGTGACGTCCGAGATCTCATCCGGGACTCCGAACAACATTCGGTAACCACATACAAACTTCCTTTATAACCCTAGTGTCATCGAACCTTAAGTGTGTAGACCCTACGGGTTCGGGAGACATGCAGACATGACCGAGACGTTCTCCGGTCAATAACCAACAGCGGGATCTGGATACCCATGTTGGCTCCCACACGTTCCACGATGATCTCATCGGATGAACCACGATGTCAAGGACTTAATCAATCCCGTATACAATTCCCTTTGTCTATCGGTACGATACTTGCCCGAGATTCGATCGTCGGTATCCCGATACCTTGTTCAATCTCGTTATCGGCAAGTCTCTTTACTCGTTCCGTAACACATCATCCCGTGATCAACTCCTTGATCACATTGTGCACATTATGATGATGTCCTACCGAGTGGGCCCAGAGATACCTCTCCGTTTACACGGAGTGACAAATCCCACTCTCGATTCGTGCCAACCCAACAGACACTTTCGGAGATACCCGTAGTGCACCTTTATAGTCACCCAGTTACGTTGTGACATTTGGCACACCCAAAGCACTCCTACGGTATCCGGGAGTTGCACAATCTCATGGTCTAAGGAAATGATACTTGACATTAGAAAAGCTTTAGCATACGAACTACATGATCTTGTGCTAGGCTTAGGATTGGGTCTTGTCCATCACATCATTCTCCTAATGATGTGATCCCGTTATCAACGACATCCAATATCCATGGTTAGGAAACCGTAACCATCTATTGATCAACGAGCTAGTCAACTAGAGGCTTACTAGGGACATGGTGTTGTCTATGTATCCACACATGTATCTGAGTTTCCTATCAATACAATTATAGCATGGATAATAAACGATTATCATGAACAAAGAAATATAATAATAACTAATTTATTATTGCCTCTAGGGCATATTTCCAACAGGAGGTGCCATTCGGCGCTTGGTCATCGGTGATTTGGATCACGTCATGTTCGACTACATCATCACCGTTCTTTGAACGCTTCCGCACGCGATCTACGAAGGTATGTAGATGCATCTGATGACTCGTTGCTAGATGAACTCCTAGATGGATCTTGGTGAAACGAGTAGGAAATTTTTTGTTTTCTGCAACGTTCCCCAACAGCACTAGGGGAGTCATGCTCATCATAAACACAACTTTGGTGAGTGTCTATGCATGTGTTGTCTTGGAAATCATCTTGGGGGTGTGGAGGAGTAGAAACTGTAGAGGCCCTCCGTTCGGAAAGCACCTTTATCCGCTGCCTTGCTAACTTCCTTCCACTTTATTGATTTTGAATTGTCAAGTAAAACCGACAAGAAAAAGCAATAAAATTCTCTCTTCAGAACTCATTCATGCATGATACTGACAATCACTACTTTGATGTAAGGCAAACACATGATACCAGGATGGAATATGTATGAAAAACAGGACGGCATGGCATGTTCACAACTGTTTGTGTAAACTAAGCAGAAACCATTCCAGCAAATAAGAAGCAATGCAAGCTAGACACCACATGAAAGATGCAACCAATATGACACTGCCAAGTTAAAAGCGTCCCATCATAAATGGAATTTCAACAAATTAGAAGCAGCGCATGCTATAAATCATATGAAAGATGCAACTAATATCGCACTGCATATACTAAAGGTGTCTCGTCATGTTGATTGATGCGGGATACAAAAAAACAATAGTTATATGTAAGGACATGCTTAATAGACAGATGTACTATGTACTAAATACAGGAAGGCATGTCACATTAACAGGTTTAATGTATAAGCTAAGCAGACTAGCACATGCAGTTTAACCAGATTGGAAGAATTACAATCTAGACACCATATGCAACATGCAACCACATATCACGCTGCCAAGTTAGAGCAAGCACCTGCGATGCTAGTGTAGAGCAAATGTTGTAATCAACTACAGAGCTACGTTCACTATCTTCATCTAGCATTTCTGTTTCTTGAGAATCATGTCGGGAGGCTGACGCTGCATTCTTTAAATGAGGAGTAGTCCCCTTGCCTGCCTGCCTCGTCATAAGTGTTTGATGAGGGATACACAAGAACATTAGTTTGATGTAAGAACATGGTTAATACGCCGATGTACTAGTATGTACCAAAAACAGAAAGGCATGCCATATTCAAAGGTATAATGTGTAAGCTAAGCAGATGCAATTTAACCAAATTGGAAGCAATACAAGCTAGACATCCGGCTGGAGTGGTGAGCATGATCATCTAGGACCTGAGAGCCTGGTGGGAGGCGGGCTGCTTCGCCACCATCGCAGCTTTTTAGTTGGCTTCCAGGTGATGCCTATCTTTGCTGGGCTTATCACTGGCTCGGCCAGTGCCCTGACTAGCTATTTGTCTTCTGGTGCTCATGGGATGGTGGTTCATGTAAAGAAATATCTTTCCTTATCTTACCGACTTCGGCCTTTCGAATACAAGCTAGACACCATATGGAACATGCAACCACATATGACACCGTGAAGTTAAAGCAAGCATCTGGGATGGTGGTTCATTGCGAGCGAGGTCATCAACTCCAGAGCTATGTTCCCCGTCTCCATCTGCTGACACTACACCCTTTAAAGCGTTGAAACGTGTCTTGCCTAGCCGCACGCCAAACTGGAGCGACTTCTCTCTTTTCTTTTTGGCTTCTCTCATGGCAGCAGAGTCTGAAATACCCTTGCATAAAAACACAACAGTGAGAGTAAGGGTGAAGTGTGTGCAGAACTGGTGCATTGTAAAAGTAGCAGATAGCGGGTAGCTGAAAAATAAATGACAGGAGACATATGATAGCTCTACAACATTGCATGGCAAACAAAATTAGATTCTACTCTGTATGATTTTGTAATATATGAGCACAGGAAATGCAGGTACTCCTCCAGCACACCACCACATGTGGTCATATCTAAGATAACAGTTGACTGAAAATAAATAGGCTAGTTGATTTTTTTAATGAACTGTCCAATCTATAATGAACGGGCAGATGGCCTTCGTCTACCTCCCGCCAGTCACTGTTGACGATCTTTCTCGAACCGCCAGCGACCACCGGCCCAGACCCCTGCCTCTGCCGCCCCGCCCTCCCATCGACCTCACACCACCGCCGTCCTTGGCAGCGCCCCCAGGCCATCCCTTTAATCCCGGCCGACCTCCAGATCGGGCGCCAGTAGCTCTAGGCCGCACATGCCCCTAAGATAAACACCAAGGCGCTGCTTCCCTGGCGTAATAGGCGTACTAGCACCTGTTACGCCGGGGAATGCTTCCGTTAATTGGGAATCAAGTGGCCAGAAATTGAAATTCAGGGGGGCGACGGACCTCTAGCTAAGGTGAAATAGTATATGAGGAGAAACCTTGTGCATCACGAGTTACTAGGAACATCTAGTATCAAGAAGAAGCGGTCAACTAGTGTCTTCTGTGGGATGAATACCGTGCAAGCAGAGATGTAGGATTTGCACGAATAAGGGAAGAGGAGTACCTTTTTCGGTTGCCGGTGTGGTCACCTCCACAAGTCGCGCCGATTTTCTTCTTTTTACCGGGGAAACCAATGTTCTGGAGGGTGCAGGCTTGGACAAACGCATGGCCAAATTGTTGAGTGTGTTGTCGTGGCCGTATGTCGGCGGAGGGGAAGCAGATCCGAGGCGGCGAAGGACGGCGTAGCAGGAATATCTCCGGTGCAGTGGAGGGTGGCGAAGTTGGAGCGGCAGCGGTGAGGCGCAGGACGGCGTGGTTGAACTGGCTCGGGTACGGACGGCTCGGCCTCGGCTTCAACTAATAGCCATGGAGGGCGTTGCGGTTGAGGTTGCAGTGGATGACGACATCGGGGTATCGGCTCCGGCGTGATGGAGGAGGGCGGCGGTTGATGGGTGGGATGGGGTGGCGGACGGAGGATGCCGGGGTTTTGCGGCTGGTGTAGAGGTAGTTTTGGCGCCCATGGAGTACGAATGGGGAACCAGACGGGTGGGGGGGAACCATGTTTCGGTCTGGGACGCGCTTGTTTTTGGCTTTTTTGAACAGAAGATGGGACGCGCTTGTTTGAAATTTGGGGAAAGTACAAACTTTGCCCCCCTCTTAAATTTCAGACCTACTGCGGGTCGGGGGTAGGATAGTAATCCCAGGTGTCCCAAATAATGGGCGGGAGCGATTTCGGCCACGCGCATGTGTGCTTAGGCGGCCATTGTGTATGAATGGTTTTCGGATGCGGTTGCGTGGCGTCTAGATGAAGCTACAAACCCACCTCGGTTTAGACCTTTGGACGTCGGGCCGGTAGGTTTCACGGATCGGAGTTATTAGAAAAGTAATTTCCTTGTACTACCAAACATTGGTCTCACGCGGTTTCGAGCGAGTAGAGGCTCTTTTGGCACTTCGTTCAAAATTTTGAAACACAAGCATTCACGTTTAGAGTACTCTTGAACTATGAGGATTGACCTAAATATACAATGTTATATTTGACCTTGTATGTTTGAAAACCTCATTAAATTATCCGCTTCTTTTTGAAATTTTGACACTTGAAAATCCTATAACTACGATTATTTTGGAATGGAGGAGCTAAATTTGAATCTATTTTGTACACGACTACATATGCTATTATGTACAAAATCAGAGAAAAGATTGGTGCCCCATAATTTAGGTATGGTTTACAAATGCCATGATATCAAATTCAAATAATTGAATGGACTTCATGTTGAATTCGATTTTTTTAAACCACCTTAAGTTGAATTCAAATGTATGCTAGTTCATAGGTAGTAGCTATTTATAATGTCCATTGTGTAACTTTCGTATGTATAATGTGCTTTACACACACAACATGAACTATACTCACGTTTATATTCGATTGCTAAAGTGATGCATTGTCTGGAGTTCAAAATACTAGCTATGTGGATCAATTGTGTCGAATAATAACATAGACATGCTCAAATTCGATAGAATCTAGATGTCTGATGGATCAATGACCGCTCCTTACGCGAATTGCAAATATCATGATCCCATCCTAATATTTGGATACAATTTATATCTTTAATCAATGTGTAGAGCAGTCTTTTACGTGTAGTTTCACTCTCCATCGATGGTCTCTCACACATGCTCACACTCTCTCTCCCGAGGTGTCTTTCTGGCACACATGCTCTAGGTATAACCCTCCCTCCCTCTCATAACCATTTACAACTGTTTTCACTAACCTTTATCACAAGCACTCTTCCTCTCGCAAACATACACATGCACAATCCTCATCGACCCTTTCTATATACATGAACCTGCCTACGTGTCTCATGTACGCACATTATCTTTACGCCTGTCTCTGACGCATTGTCTTACACCTCTCTTCCTAATCGACGAGTATGATTCTAGCAGAGCATTCTGTAGGATGCCCCTTAAAGTTAGGTTGGATGAATAGTAATATCAGAGATAAAGGGGTTACCTTAGTCCAAGAACCTAGGGTTACAAATCCTAGTCGGCTTTGTTAGTGGACACAAAGTCCTTCACAATTCTGCTATATTTGTCTTGTACGACTAGTCATCTATGGGTCTTCCTAAATGCGTCACGGGCTGACCAATGTAGCGCAAGACGGAACAGAACGAAGGGCCTCACCTCGACCCACCGGACCTCACGCGGTGACACACCCTCTGCCCCCACGTCTCGTTATCTTCTCACACCCACACATACCAACACAAACATCACACACACAGAAAATTTCTCCTGGTGCCTCTATTCCCTCCCCTTGCATATACACACTCAAGGGAATGGAATCTCTTGTCGTGATGTCATATTCGTCTCTCTCTAGACCACTCTCATTTCTCGTGCTATCTCTCCCACACCCCCCCCCGTCGGCCCCTCTATCCATGCCTCTCTCAAATACGTAATACACACACATACCTCTCTAGGCCCCGCCAAATGCATCAACTACACATTCACACATGTTACATCACGTACCCCATTGATCTAAAAAGCCCTCTCTTCACGTTTATTTCGCATACAACATTCCTTTTGAATAAAGTGTGGACAAAAAATTATTTTAGAGTTTCTACATATATACAACATTACAAAGTTATATGGAGGAGTACGGACGCTAATTTGCATTGCATGGTGCCCACAATGATATTTATTCCGCACTGTGAATTTGTATATTTTTATACTATATACAAAGTTAGTCATAATAAAGAGAAACGAAGAGCATCTCTCTCTCCATCGCATACCCCCCCCTGTACGCCCCTTTCACGTATGCACACAAACTGTATCCACGCAACACTCACACAAACACATGCACCCACGCACGCACGCAACACTCACACGTACACACACAGCCACGCACGCACACAACACTCACATGCACGCACGCAACACTCACACGCACACACGCACGCATGCATGCACACACCAGTACACCACACGACCAACACACACTCTCACGCTCAAGTGCTCAACCTACACATGCATGCGCACACATCAGGCCCTGACAGACACATACACAACCAGGTGATTCCCGCGCACGGGTTGGAGCCTTGTCGTGCCTGCGTAAATTTGTGTTTATCTGACCTTTTGCCTATGCGAATTGACAGGTGGGACCCACAACGAACGTGGTCAATTTAACTAGTCAACATGGCACCATGCAGACTATTTGGCCGGTCAACAGAGTGCAATCCGATGCTGAGCTGTGAGCAAGTGACCGTATAATCACCGCAAAACGTATATAGTGACCGTAATCAGCTTATTCTGAAGTTCGGTGACCGTATTACACTTTTCTTTCTGTAGGCCCTCCAAAACTACATATCTACACGTTCTCGCATGTTACATCTAACAACTATGCAATACAGCACTACTACTACACTCTAACACAATAAATCATATGTGTTTTTAGTTTTACTAGATATCATATTGTTACTTATAATTATTCAGTTTGCATACATTAAAATTGCCTTTGAAATGTATGGCCAGTATCATCTACTGCGCGGGAAAAATCCCGCCCTTTCCTATTTAATCGGGTTTGTATCGATGGATCATGCGAAACAGCAAAACTATAGTACTATACAGTACAAGTGACAGTTCACTGGGCCGTCGTGTCGTCTACTCCTCCGTCGTAAGAGTGGAGCGCTCGCTTTCATAAATCTTCTAGTCCCTTTCGCCGACATGTGGGACATCAAGCTACGGGGTCCACGTGCCATACCGGAATACAGTGCAGAGCAGCCGGGGTGAAGCACCCCAGTCATGGCGCCGGCTTAGTAATGAGCAATGAGGCGTCAAATCACAAAGCTGCACCTTTCCCACAGTTAAGTTGGAGGGACGAAGCAACCATCATTTCACTCGTTGCTGAATCCGCTTCTCCCTCATCATCTTCAACTTAACCACGTGTTGCTTCTGCCGTTGTTCTGCCTCATGTGGGACGCGGATCGGCTTGGTAAAGCACTGACATGTGGGACCGCATGTTAGCAAACCGTCAGGACAACATCCTCCGAAAATAAGAAGCCTAATCCTAGACTTACAAAGGGCTATGTAGCTGCTACGTATACTTTCTATCTAATCTATATATGCCCCCCTGATTTTCAGGTGGGGTGGGCCTAATCCTCTCCTTTAATCCAATCAAATAGTCCCACATCACATCAGTTCGTAACTTTATGTAAACCATTACGTGGATGTAGCATTGCTCAAATAAGAAACCTCCCCCGCCATCCACGCGGCAAAATCACCTCCTTTTTACTAATCTCGATTCTATAATTTTTTAAATCAATATAATTGAGATTTGTATAGATAGCACACAGGAGCAAAACCAAGTGGTACGGTTAAGGGCATCCACAATGTGTAGCCAAATGTAAAAACAACTTTTGGCATCGTGGAACCCATTGTGGACGGTGTTGCCAAAGACAAAAAGATGGAACCGAAGTTCCCTGATTGATTGATTGAAGGAATAGGAAAATGCAACATCTCTCCTCTTTCTCCCATGCTTGGACGCATGTAAGTATAGAGCACAGAGTCTACTCCCCTGTCCCTTCTATCACAAATCACAAAGCAGTGAGGCGTCAAATCACAAAAGGACGGACGAAGCAACCATCATTTCACTCTTCGGTGACTCCGCTTCTCCATCGTCTTCTTCGAGAAGCCATCTCACCGCATTAGTTACTCCTAGTAGTACTATTAAAGGACTTCCTGGATGCAAATAAGGCGGTTGTCTCGGCTTGCAGGCGGCACTTGCGAACGACTTACCGTGGTCTCCCTCAATGGTGTTCTCCGTCGAACGCACTTCACCAAACCACTAAAAAAAATCGTCGACGTCACCGCAATGGGGAAGGAAGTCAAATATAGTTACTACCTCCATTTTTTTGTACACAAGGCCAGTATATCAAAATTACAATTTGCAAAGGGCCACTAACACTAATCGAGACAAAATTGATGGGGTTAGCAACCAAGGACATTAATATCCCATGCATGCATGCGGAAGTGAGAAGGTTGGTTTGCATGGCGCTGCATTAATCAAGCGATGAGGAGTGAGATGGTTAGCTCTTTGGTCTTTGGAGAAAAAATACGCATTAATTGACACGTGAAACGATGATTTGTATCGATTAAATCCCGCGAAGGAAAACCCAGCCTTTCTTTTTTAACACTAGTACTCCTAGTATGTACGTACTTATCCTGTTTGGGTCTAGGCCTTGCATTGCCAAACTTCGCCACACATTTTTGCCAAGCTTGCCCAAAGTTTTCAAAATGAGAAGGAGGGCCACTTGCGCACGGCTATCGTGGTCGCACCGCACCCTCACACGGTCGCTCCTGCACGCCGCGGTCGCATCGCACCCTCACACAGTCGCTCCTGCATGCCGCAAACCCAACCAAGGGAAGGCACCCTCACTGACACGTGCTGTCGCATGTGAACACACCAAACTCAGACATCCTATCGCTGACACATAATTTTTGTTACATAGAGTATGTTTATCCAACCACATGTTGGGGAGTATCCGTACGACCCGTGCGGTGGTCTGTTGGGGAAGAAGAAGAGGTGAGGAAGAAGGAAAGAAGGGTTAGGAGACGTAGGATATTCATCCAACCGCCTGAAATGGTAGACTGACCCAAGTCAGGAGACTTGCATAACAAATATATGTTTTTACATAGCAAAATATCCATAAAAACAACAACATAAAGAAAAACTATCACTGCTCGCGGAAAGAGACGACCTCGTCGTCTTTGGCTGACGGCGCGAGCCAGCCGTCGCTGCCGACGTGTGTCTCCGCACCGTGGTTGTCCTTGGCCTCCAGATACTCGTCCAAATGAGCGTGCGGGCGCTCTGCATGGACGAGAGCACAGCCCGGTTCAAGTCGAGGACGTCCGGTTCCGCCTGCAGGAGGGCCTCGATGGCAGCGGCATCCGCGCGATCTGCGTCGAGTCAAGCCTTCGCCGCCTGGTTCAAGTCCAGGACATCCGGTTCCGCCTGCAGGAGGGCGTCGATGAGAGCGGCATCCGCGTGCTCTGCGTCGAGTAGAGCCTCTGCCGCCCGGTTCAAGTCCAGGACGTCCGGTTCCGCCTGCAGGAGGGCCTCGATGGCAGCGGCATCCGCGCGCTGCGCCTCAAGTTGAGCCTCCGCCGCCCGGTTCACATCCACGACATCCGGTTCCGCCTGCGGGAGAGCCTCGATGGCAGCGGCATGTGCGCGCTCCGTGTCAAGTTGAGCCTCTGCCTCCCGGTCCTCCTTTAGTATCGCCATGTTGAACCGCTGGTCCGCCTGCACCATGGGGGACTCGGACGCCGGCACGAAGTCGACGTCCATCGTCTCATACCCATCGGGGGCCTTCTTCGCGGCGGCCTCCGCTATGAATATTGGATCAGCTTCCTCCTCGTAGCTTGGCTCCAGAGAACTCGGGGATTGGCCCGCCGCAAAGCGAGCTTGGGAACGGAGGTCTGTGGCGCCGACCGCCACCGCGATTTCTACGCGGCGCTCCGACGTCAGCATCTTGTAGTAAGTGATCTTGCGGCGCACCATGGCTTTTCAGCGAACTAGGGGACGCTTGATGCGGGCTAGGGGATCGAAAGGTGGGGGAATGGGCTGGAGATTTGGTGTGGTTTTAGGGCAGTGGCTGGCGTAGGCCGAGCAGCGAAGGTTCTGGTGTGAATAGTGGTTCCGTTGACGACCGGTCAATCAGTTTTGATTGTACATCGCTCTTGTCGCGTTCGCGTTGCAGTCCGGCACGCTGGACCCTCCACGTCGCTCACCGAATGGAACACGCTTCGTCTTGCATTTTCGTTCGCTTGTGGGACCGCAATTGAGAGCAAACCGACGTCCCTCCCCCTCCCCCGCCCGCGTCATTTATTATACCACCACTCCCTCCATTTTATGCGGAGTAAATAAAAACAGAGGGAGTATACTACGGATGAGGATCCCCTGACGTGGCCGAACCCACTGAGTAACTGACATGCGGGGCCTAGCAAGCATCGGGTCCGCTAGTAAGTGACCGAAAGGGAGGGTAAGGCAGGGATACCTACGTCAGAGGATCCACTTCCACTATACTACTTTGACCAAATGTTAGAGTAATAATATATGACATCCAACTTACACAAATGTTAGAGTAATAATATATGACATGCAACTTACACAAAGCATACAGGGTCTAATGCGTTTTTCGAGGCTAACTTTGACCAAATGTTAGAGTAATAATATATGACATGCAACTTACACAAAGCATACGGTCAAATTCGTATGTGTAAAGGGGTTTCCAATGATATAATTTTCACATTATACATCTCATGTACTATTAATCTTGTCAATAGTCAAATTGGAAACCATCTCGAGTACAAATCTAGGAGTACGTACGAATCTAACAATATTGATTGGGCGTTGTTGAATGTTGATACCTTTTTGATCAAAGTAGATATACTTTGACTACACATAAAACTTATATGTAAACTAGAAAGGATAGGAGGGAGTATATTGTACGTTCAAAAATGAAACGAACATTGAATACCCTTTATATATGATTTGTGGATGCTATGATCACCGGTTCAAAATTTTGAATCTGCCTTAGGTATCACGTGCCCCCACTCGTTCCCTCTCGATTTAATCTCGGGGTCCGGAGATCTATTGAAAGAGGACTAGGGTGTGTACATGCGAATGATACTCGGCGGAATGTTCAAATGAGGCACGCGGGAGGATGGACTCGACTGGAGGGCGACATGATCGATGGAGAAGAGGGTTGGAGAGGAATGAGAAATAAGCAAATGCCACATGATTATACTTGAACGGCTCAGATAAACAATAAGTTGTCTCGCTTGGCCTACATAGTGAAAGGCCTAATGCGCAACGCGGAGCACTGACGCTCGAATATGGCCGGGAAAACAGCGAAACAGACATGTGGGGCACACCCGTCGGGACGACGTAGCGCAGACTAGTCCAATGGAGGAGCTGGCCCACGACCTCCTCACCACCGACAACCGTTCATGTGGGTCATTGGGGCCATCAACGGGGCGCAACTCCAGCACCGCCTCTGGACACGGCGACCGCGGTGAGCGACACGCTCATATCGTCGCTAGACACGGTCGGTTTCAGTTTGCTGAGGGTGGCGTTACTGCTGTGGCACGGCCAACGGTATGTTCGGTTTGTGCACAAGGTTGCCCCATCAAAGCATTGGGTAGCCAAAATTTTGGTTGAGGTATTGGTTGCCCATGACTTGGCCGACATTGGCAAGAAAAATGAACTTGAGTTGGCTAGAGTTCATTGGCATGCCAAAGAAATGGAAACCATCCAAACAAAGACAAATCTTTGGGTCATGACCAAATTTTTGGTTGAGGTATTGGTTGCCCATGATTTGGCCGACATTGGCAAGAAAAATGAACTAGAGTTGGCTAGAGTTCATTGGCATGCCAAAAAATGGCAACCATCCAAACAAAGACCAATCTTTTGGTCATGACCAAAATTTTGGCAAGGTGCACTTTGGCCACAATCCAAGCACACCCCAACACCTGGCTCGTCGAGGATGCACGGGGCGCCGCGACACGTCCGCGGAGTGGTGTAGCGCGGCCAACTGCATCCTCTGGACCTGAGACCATGCCGGGTCGTCTTGCTTTTTCAATGACATGCGGGGATCGCATGTGAGCAAAGGGCATCTCCAACGTTGCCACGACCGCAGCTGACTACCCTGGCACACCAAAACCCTCGTCCCTCGCGCCATCGCGCCGTGCGTTCCCAGCCAGCGCCAGTTGCCCGCATTCATGCCGTCCGTTCGTATGTCGTCATGAAGAGGCTCGGTGCCCGCGGAACCAACTCCGGCGACTTAATGAAGCACCCGGACGCTTGGCCTCACCGGAATGCGCTACTTAAAGCGGCAACGCCCAGCTAACCTCCACACCATAGCGCAAGCGCGAACGCTCTACGGGACTTCTTCCCTGGGCAGTTGCAGGCCGCCATCCAAGCCATCGAGGCTGACAGTGAAGGTCGGAGGGCGGAGGGCGCAGAGATCGCCGCCGATGCCCCCCAACTCTTGACGAGCACATCCTGAGCATCGAGGCTCGCCTCCGGCCGGCTCACTGGATGCTGCGCCGACTCCGGCGCGTCGGTGCCCAGGCGATTGCCGCCCTTTGGCCAGATATGCAGGCTCCGCACACCCCCAGCCTGACGGCCAACTGGCTGGAGGTCGCGGCTGGTCGTCTTGAGGCCTGGAAGGGCTCTTCGGCCCGGGCTGGAGCGCGCCGGGCCTTGGAGTTCGTCAAGGCGTGGTACCCGGGGCTGGATCTAGACCGGTTGGCCACGCTTCGGTTGGAGGCCCAGCCGGAGTTGGCGGCTGCAGAAGATGCCTCGTCAAACGTGCTGCGGCGATCGCCGAGTACACCGGCACCAGCATCTTCGTCCCCGAGCGGTCTGAAGACGGCGAGGAGGTACCGCCGGAGTGGTTTGGGATGAACCCAGACTACGGCGAAGACTCGGCGGAGGTGGTTGGCTCCAGCGTCGAGGAGGAGGAGGAGGCGGGGGATGGGGGCGAGGCGGAGGCACCAGAAGGCGGAGCAGACGACCAGCCTCAGCCCGACCGCGCCTCCAGCAACGAGCCGCGTGCGACCAAGTCGACTGCCGCCGGAGGTGATCAAGCCGAGACTATCCAGCCGGCTGCCCCGACACCTGACGCTGGCGCCTCCTCCGACCCTCCGAATCCGTCTGCTGCCTCCTGAGCTGCCGCTGTATCTTTTATTTTATCTGCTTCAGTAGTCTTTGAAGAACTTGTTAATTCGCACAATTCCACCCGCGGGGTGTATTTTGAACCTCTACTCGACAATTCGGCCAAAGGCCTATGTTATGTAAATATATATCTATCTTTTCTTGCTCATTGTTCTTTTGGCTTTTTTCCTTTGCCGCTTTCTCTTAGTTGCCTGCCTTGCCAATCGGACAGCCGCTCTGCGAACTATTGCTGGATCAAGTGCTAGGCTACTTTGGGAAAGCAAGTACTTAGCCGATTTCAAGATAGTTTGAGCAAGTTGGATAGAAGACGACAATCCGACTATCCGAGAGTCGGTTTGCGAGAAAGGATGGAAGCCGTCTTGAGCTATGTTTTATGCTTTGAGCCCTTAACCCTTTTTCACGCGAACACCCATTCTACCTTACCTCTGCCCACCGTACAGTCACTCTGCGAGCTGCGGCTTCTGATAGAAGACGGTTTAGGTGTTTACACACTACTTGTCCGGCTGCAGGAAGCATTTCATAGTGCAAAGCGGCAAGTCCCCGGGTCGACTTGTCGAGCCCGGTGCCAAGCGGCATGACAAAGAGTAACATACTTGTAGGCATAATTTTTATCATACAGACAAAAGAGGGCAGTCCCCGAGCTCGTCTCGGGGGGCCCAAAGTCTTGGTACTTTAATACAAAAGGTAGCGTGGTACATACTGCATCAACTGTGAAATCTTTGGAGGAGATTTGCATTCCATGGCCGCTTTGTCTCCTTGCCGGAGTCGTCCCTCTTGCGTGCTCGGGGCTTCTGAGCATCGATCAGGTAGTAGGAATCGTTGCCCAGTACTTTGCTGATGATGAAAGGGCCTTCCCAAGGTGCCGACAGCTTGTGCTGGCCGGCTGTTCGCTGGATCAGCCGGAGCACAAGGTCGCCTTCTTGGAAAGATCTTGGCCTGACCTTCCTGTTGTGGTATCGGCGCAGGCTCTGCTGGTAGATGCTGGACCAGCTGAGTGCCAACAGCCGGCCCTCTTCCAGCAGATCGATGCCGTCTTGTCATGTTTCTTCTGCTTCCTCCTCGGTGTACATGGTGACTCATGGGGAGTCAAACTCTATGTCCGTTGGGATGACGGCTTCGGCACCATAGACGAGGAAGAAGGGCATGAAGCCGGTTGACTTGTTTGGAGTCGTGCGCAGACTCCAGAGGACAGCTGGCAGCTCGTCGAGCCAGCAGCCAGCCGAGCGCTCCAGATGCTCGATCAACCGAGGCTTGATGCCGGACAGGATGAGGCTGTTTGCTCGCTCCACTTGGCCGTTTGACTGCGGATAGGCGACGGACGCTAGGTCCAGTCGGATGCCCTGTGTTGCGCAGAAACGGGCCAAGGCGCCTTTGGCAAAATTTGTGCCGTTGTCGGTGATGATGCTGTGTGGTATGACATACCGAATTGTGATATCGGTGATGAGGGTCACGACAGTCGGACTGTTTAGTTTCTTAATTGGCTTCGCTTCCACCCACTTGGTGAACTTGTCCACTGCGACAAGTAGGTGAGTTAAACCACCTCGTGCTGTCTTGAATGGTCCCACCATGTCTAGACCCCAAACTGCGAAAGGCCAGGCAATGGGGATGGTCTTGAGCGCAGAAGCCGGCTGGTGCGTCTTGGAGCTGAACTTCTGGCACCCTTTGCATTTTTGGACCAACTCCTTGGCCTCTTCCAAGGCATTCGGCCAGAAGAAACCGTGCCGAAAGGCTTTGGCGACGAGTGCTCTTGAAGCCGCATGGTGGCCGCATTCGCCTTGATGGATGTCTTTGAGAATCGCCTGGCCTTGCTCTGGCTCTATGCAGCGCTGGTAGACACCAGTGACGCTGCGCCTGACCAGCTCTCTCTTGATTATGGTATAGGCTGCCGCCCGACGTTGTACTTGCCGAGCTGAGGTCTCATCAGTTGGTATCTCTTTGTTCACCAGGAATTTGAGGATGGGCGGGGCCCATGAGGGTGCTGCTATTTCTTCGACTACCAGAACTGCGACTTGGACGAGGGCGGCTGGGCTGGGAGGCAGCGGGTTGGAGTCAACAGCCGCTTGCTGGGTTGATGAAGTCCCCAGGCCGATTGGCGCGGTCCTTGGTCCGAGTTCTAGAATCTTCGAGTCCGCCACCGCAGTCCCCGGGCCGGGCTCGATTGTGGCGGCTTTGGAGTCATCCGCCAAAGTCCCCGTTGTGTCTGCCGGAGCTCTGGAGTCGGATCCACCGTCTTCAGGAGGAGCCGGCACAAAAATTGAGTCTGATTCTGGTGAAGGCTTGACAGACGGCTTGAGGAGGCGTTGAAGGGCGACGCCAGATGGTATCGCTTGGCGGGTAGAGCCGATTCGTGCCAAGGCGTCTGCTTGGTCGTTGTCGTTTCTTGGCACATGGAGGAACTCGCACCCTTCGAAATACCCGCTGAGTTGCTCCACGAGGAAACGGTAGCTCGCCATGTTTGCGTCTTTCGCGTCCCAGTCGCCAGATGACTGCTGGACCACTAAGTCCAAGTCGCCATAACACAAGATCCGGCGGATGCCAAGTTCTTTGGCAAGCCGGAGCCCGTGAATAAGCGCCTCGTACTTGGCAACATTGTTGGAGGCGGCAAAATGGATTTGCAATGCATACTTGAGCTTGTCGCCTTTGGGAGAGGTGAGGACGACGCCGGCTCCCAAGCCGGTTTGCATCTTGGAGCCGTCGAAGTGCATCCGCCAATGGGTGGAGTCAGGCGCTGGAGGCAGGTACTGGGTCTCGGCCCAGTCGACAAGGAAGTCGGCCAGTGCTTGTGATTTGATAGCGGTGCGGGGCTGGTAGTAGATGGTGTAAGGAGCCAGCTCTATGCCCCACTTGGCCACTCGACCAGAAGCATCTCGGCTATCGATGATCTCGGCAAGTGGAGCCGTGTAGACCACCGTGATTGGATGCTCTTGAAAATAAGGCTTCAATTTCTTGGCAGCAAAGTGTACGCCATAGCACATCTTCTGGTAGTGGCGGTAGTTCTGCTTGGAGGTCGATAGTACCTCGCTCAGGTAATATGTTGGTCTTTGGACAGGCAGCGCCTTGCCTTCCTCCTTGCGCTCCACTACCATGACTGTGCTGACTACCCGGCTGGTGGCAGCGATGTACAGAAGCATAGGTTCCTTAGGAGTCGGAGCCGCCAGGACGGGTGGAGTAGTCAGCATCTTCTTCAACTGGTGAAAAGCTTCGTCTGCCTTATGGTTCCACTCGAAAAAAGTGGTCTTCTTCATGAGTTGGTATAAGGGGAGAGCTTTCTCGCCCAGCCGACTGATGAATCGGCTGATGGATGCTAAGCAGCCGGTGAACTTCTGCACATCCAGTAGTCGGCTGGGTACCTCCATTCTCTCGATGGCCTTGATTTTTACTGGGTTGCATTCTATGCCGCATTCAGAGACCAGGAAACCTAGCAGCTGGCCGGTTGGTACTCCGGAGACACACTTCTCGGGGTTGAGCTTGATCTGGAACCGGCGTAGGTTCTCAAAGGTCTCCTTGAGGTCTTCCAACAGTGTTCCACGCTTTTCCGTCTTCACCACCACGTCATCTACGTAGACGTGGGCGTTTCTGCCGAGCTGCTTGAGGAGGCACTTCTGCATGCAACGCTGAAAGGTGGCGCCGGCATTCCATAAGCCGAACGTCATGGTGAGGTAGCAGAATGCTCCAAACGGCGTGATGAAGGCGGTCTTCAATCTGTCAGCCGGGTTCAGCTTGATCTGGTGATATCCTGAGTATGCATCCAAGAAACTCAACAACTCGCATCCGGCTGTGGAGTCTATCACCTGGTCAATTCTTGGTAGAGCAAATAGGAAGGCGAAATCCATCGATACACCTAGCATGTCTTTCGGAGACCATGCGAAGATGTCCCGATTCTCACGGAGGAAATCGACGAGCTCGCCTTCCTATTTGCTGTCGAGGTTTGCACCTACGACGGCGTACCTCTTTGGGTGCTCCGGATCCAAGGGTATCTTCTTTGTCTCTTTGGCCGGTTTGAACGAACCTTCAGCTTCCGACTCCTTTGGGTCGGGCGATATCTCCGGCTGCTTGCCGGCCATCGCCACAACTCGTTCAAGGAGTCGCTTCTCGGCTGTGATCACCAGGGACTCGGCCAGCCGACTGCTCTCGGCCGCGCAAGCGGACGACTTCCGGTAGTCACCGGCCACAGTCAGAATTCCCCTGGAACTGGGCATCTTCATCTTGAGGTAGGCGTAGTGGGGGACCGCCATGAACTTGGCCAAGGCAGGTTGGCCAAGTAGCGCATGGTATGGGCTCTCAAGGTCCACCACCTCAAACCAAACAGACTCTCTTTGGAAGTGATCTTTGTCCCGAAAGAGGACGTCAATCAGGATCTTGCCGATTGGTGAGCAGGAAAGCCCAGGAACAATGCCGTGGAACACAGTCCGGCTGTTCTGAAGCTATCTTTGCTTGATTCCTAACTTCTCCATGATGTCCTTGTATAGGATATTGATGATGCTGCCCCCGTCTATCAGAACTCGCGAGAAACGCGTGGCCCGTTTGTCCGTGGCAAAGGTGGCGTCCAGGACCAAGGCGTAGGAGCCCGGACTCGGCATCACTTCTGGTTGGTCAGCCCTGCTCCAGCTGATGGGCTTGTCAGACCAGTGCATGAACTTTGGCGTCTCTGAGGCTACTGCGTTCACCTCTTGTCGCTACAGCCGCCTGTTGCGTCGATCATCAGCCACACTGGTGAACACCACATAGGCTCCATGCTCTTTAAGGTATTCGTCTTGTACTGCGCCGACTGGCCTGACTGCCGGCTGCTGGGGCGGAGGCGGAGGCGGCTGCCCAACAGGCGGGGGTGGCAGGAGGCCATCTCCCTTGGCGATCCTGGTGAGCCAGTGGCACTTCCGGGTGGTGTGATTCGACGGCTTCGCACCGCTGTGGAACTTGCAAGGTCCATCCAAGGTCTACTCATAGGAGAAGGCTGGCAACCAGTTCGGCTTGCCGCCTTTCTGTCGCTTGGGCGGAGGCTGCTCTTCTGGCTGCTAGGCTTCAACGGTCGTGACCTGCCGGCTGCCGGAAGCCGGCTGCGGGGCCTTGCGCTTGTTGTCGCCCTGCTGTTGTCGCCGGCCGGCGTCTGCCACCGGAGTTCTTGGAGCCTGAGGAGCTACTTTGCCAGTCGTGTTGATTTGAATTTCCGCCTTCATGGAGGAGTCGGTCGTGGCGTACTTGTCTGCTATGATCAGCAACTCGTCGAGGGTTTCTGGCTCATCACAGAGGAGCTTGTGCTTGAGGAGGGTGCCTTCTCGGCACCCGGCTGTGAAGTACTCGATGGCCTGCACCTCGTGCACGCCCTCGCAGGAGTTTCGGAGCTCAGCCCAACGCGTGAGGTAGTCGCGAGTCGACTCGTCAGGACCTTGCACGCACAAGGAGAGCTGACGAGGCTTGGGAGGACGCTTGTACGTGCTGGTGAAGTTGCGGACGAACGCTTCAGTGAAGTCGACCATGTCCGGGCCGTGCCTTGGAGCATGAGCGGAACGTATTTTACGGCGACACGCTTGTTGCCGTTTGCTATGCTGACAGCCGTGGAATAGTCGACTAGCCAGTCTTCCGGCTTCACGGAGCCGGTATACTTGGGCGTGTCTCTTGGGAGCTTGAACCCTCTGGGAAAGGGCTCGTCCCGAATGCGGGGCCCGAAACAAGGCGGACCCAGATCGTCTTCTTCTTCTAGCGCCAGGGACCGGTGAAGTCGGTCGATCCGGTGGCGGGCGTCATTCTCTCCAACTCCCTCTCGGAGGCCAAGGCGGTCACCGAGAGTCGGATGGTCAACGGGCGGCAGGGAGACTCGCCTCTCCTTGCGGGGAGGGGGGGGCGGACAGTCGTCTCGCCGTTCCACTGCTCTCGGGCGGCCATCTCAGTCGCGCTCTATGGTAATGCGAGTCCGACTGTGGCTGACAGCCGGCTCCTTGTCCTTTCTTCCTCGGGCGCCGCCAGTCGGCGTCCGAGACATCGCGCCTTGATCTCGGTGCGGGTCGTCGTTTGGCCGTTGTGGCGCCTCACTGCGGCAGCCGGCCTCGTTCTGCGTGGTGGCCGCGTCGAGGAGCCGCTGGACACGCTCCATCATGAGGCGGAGTTCTTCGCCCTCGAAATTGTCCAGCTCATCCGCCGCTGCCTGGGCGGCTTGGATGTTCTCCGCCGGTGTAGCGTACACGGGGCGGCTAGCCCCAAATAGGCTGGCGATGGCTACGCCACGCTGCTGGACCGCACGAAGGCGGCTGGGCCCTGCCGGGGCCGGCGAGCCGCCAACGGCGCGATCCATCTCCCGCTGGTAAGCTTCTGACAAGCATCTCATGCTGGCCAGCTTCTTCGCGCCTTCAATGAGCTGAAGGCGGCGCGCTTCTAACGTCTCCACGTCAGCATCTTCCGGACTGGGCGCAGTCAGGTCTTGCAGCGCTGCGCCGAGTGAGTCGGGCGCTCCTCCGCCAGGGAACTCGTCATGACTGATGACTAGCACCTCAGTGACGGTGCTTCCGTCGCTCTCTGCGTGGGAGAGAGGTTCGTCGTAGACCACCACGTTGGTGGGGAATGCGTCGATCGACGCGGTGTTGGAGTCGACCAGCATCGGGTCGGTGGAGCCTACGGACTCCAAGTCTACGGCAGGCTCGACGGAAACGTGGAGTTGATCGAGGAGGCCCGCGAGGAGGTTTTCGGGGCCACCCGCGCTTGCGTCGGACGCAGGTTCATCGGAGAGGCGGACCTCGCCGACAAGTTCGGCCAAGGAGCTAGCTGCGCAGGCGATCTCAACGCCGCGCAGCGCGTCGATGTAGACTTCGCCTGGCGTGCCTGGCTGGCTACGCTCGCCAGGGAGGAAAAGGGTTCCCGTCCAGAACAGAACTCCGGACGGTGGTGCACCAATCCCCACGGTGGGCGCCAAATGTCGGGGGTTTGGTGCAACATATGCCAATGGATGGCTTATCATGGTGGGGGCGAGTAGAACGTCGCCGGTGCCTGGAAACGGGATGAGGCGAAGACATGCACGCCGGCGAATCTTACCCAGCTTCGGGGCTCTCCGGGTAGATAATACCCCTACTGCTGCTCTGCGGGATCTCCGCATGATCACTATGGCCAAGTGTTTACACGGTGGCTCCTTGAGCTGTTTCTGGTGGTAGAAGAGGGCAAGGCTAGCTCTCTCCTTCGATCTGGTATGGTCTAGAACTACTGGGATCCCCCCTTGCATGGGTGCCCTGGGGGGGTTTATATAGGCCTACCCCCCAGGGGTATAATGGTAATTCGACTGGGCACGGGCCTAGCCGTCAATGCCTCCGACCTCCGACTTCTCCGCCGACTTCTGGGGCCCGCCGACCGGTCTGGTATGGAGCCGACAGGCCGCGTCCGCTGTGGCCGGTTCTTGCCGGCCGCTGATTACTATAGCCGTGCTTCTAATGACGCAGGCTTGGTCATGGGGTCGTGGCAACAGCCCCGCCGCCTGGCGGGCGATCACTATGGCCACTCCCCATCTCATCTTGATTAATGGCGCGTGGGCCCCGGGGGAGGGCTCGGCCGACTTCCCCAGGCCGACTCCCGACGGGTCCGACTAGCGGTTCTCCCGCCGTCTCCCGAGGTCTCGCTGACTGGTGGGCCCTGCTGCCTCCAGGCCGTACAGACAAGCCGTCGTGGGAGCAGGACTTGGTACTGTGGTGCTGATGTCAGGGCCGGCCGGGCAACAGTGCCACGCCGCACGGAGATCTTCCCGGGTACGGCATGCTGTGGCCATGCCTGCCCTTGGTAAGCGGCGGGGAGTGGGCTTCACTGTAGCCACGCCCCTGCCCCGTCCCCTTCGATGAGGTCATGGTTTGTTGGAGTCGCCGGCCGACTCCCCAAAGCCGGCTTCTCTGGAAGTCGTCCTTGGGACTCGGCCGTGAGCGGGCAGTCGGCCGCCCTGCCGTCGACTCCTCAGGAGGCGGCTCTTCGCCCCGGGGTCTTGAGGGGCGCAGCCTGCCCCAATGTCTTGAAAGGTTATGGGACTCGGCTTGGCCTACCCATGGCCCATTACTTCAACAGCGGGTAAATTGTCATAGTTTCCTTCCTGTCCTTTAGATATAGATCGGACGGCCTATATTGCAGGATCAGACACATCTTTCTACATCTACGGGAACCTACGTAAGGGTTAACGTAAATTGCCTCTCTCTCTCTCTGTCTCCTCCCCTGATTTTCATGGTGGTGGGCCCCTCCGTCCCCCCAATCTACAATCAACAGCTCACACGTTTCACATTACGTTAATTACGTAACTGGGATTACGTAGGTGTAGCATTACTCGTCCTAAAAACCCCAACTAAGCCAACCTCCCAGCATATCGCGCGGGAAAAGACCCGGCCGCACCGTTTTAGTCGGGATTACCGGATTACTAGTAGTAGTATCGATGGATCGCGTGAAGCAACATATTTTTTTTGAGGGGGCGAAGCACCTAGTTTAAAAGGAAAAAATGCGGTACACTCACAGCACTCCTGTCACGGTCGCATTGCACCCCACACATGTTCGGTCCTGCACACGGCTCACGCAAACGGAACGCGCTTCGGCTTGCCTCTTCACTGACACGTGGGACTGCACTTGGAGAAACCGACCATGCGCCAAACTGCCCCCGCCCACCGCGCGAAAATCCTCCCCCCCACACCCAAATATTCCCCCCAAATCCGATTCAACCGCCCTTCGGCCAACTAGCCAATAATATTCCCCAAACCCCCCTTCCCCCCTGTCCCCCTCCACTCCATTCGCTCCGCCAGAGCCGCCCTCCCCACCGCGCCGATACGTCGGCGCCGCGGTTCGGCGATCCTATCGCTCCCACAGTACGCTCTCATAGACTGCCGTCCTCTAGCCGCGCCGCCACCTTTGGCTACGTTCTTGTGGAGGCGCACAGCGGTCAGCGCCGCCACCGCTGGCGACGTTCGTGTGGAGATGCACGGCGGTCAGCTTCTCCCACGGTACGCGCATTCTAGACTGAGGCCCCGTTCATGTCGGTGTAGCGCTGAATGTTAGCTGATAGACGCTGTTAATCTCACTATTTGCCGAAGTAGTTTACTATCAATATGCTCTGCTTAAGAAGCTTCCTTGCCCTGTTCTGCACTCAATCTGCTTAGCTGAGATGGCATGCCAAGGCCAATTAGTTGCTAAATTATCCTGCCATATATTTATTGTGACGTAGATTGCCATGGTCTAGTAGCCAATCTGTTAGCTGAAATAGCTCTACACCGTTTTATACTCGATCTTTGTTGCTGCGATGGCCTTCGATAGTTCGATGGCTGTGTGCTCGGCCTCATTGACTGCTGAAACAGCCTGCCATAATTTGGCACTCAAATATGTTTGCTGAATTAGCTTTACATATATTTCATTACTTAGATCTGCTCGTCCAAATATCTTGCCATAGCTTTAGACATCGACCAAGGTATTTTTTTCTGGACTTCATAAAAAAAGCATATATGTTTTTCCTGTAATATCTAGTAGAAGAACTAATTTGTATGTCTAACAGATGGACAAGACTTGGATAACTTCTGGTCGAAGATTCTCCGCTACATATGTCGAGGGGGTTGAAAACTTCATGAACTTTATCAGAGCTGAGTACGGTGGTCCGAAATCAGATGTGCTCTGCCCGTGTAGCATTTGTATGAATTCAGTTACAAGATCCCAGTCAACTGTGCAAAATCATTTACACTTGTATGGGATATCGGTCACATATACTAGGTGGGTTCATCATGGTGAAGCTGTGAACGTCAATGTTATTGACTACGTGGAAGCAGCAGATCACCATCTTGATATGCCTGATGCTCAGGTGGAAGAGGAGGAGGAGGTTGTGGTGGCGGAGCCAGTGAGTTTGACCAACATTGAAACAATGCTACGAAATGCTCGTGCATTCTATGAACTTTCACCTGCAGAAGAAAAACGGTGGGCCCGCATGTTGGAACAATGCAACGTTGCTGTCACCCCAGGAAATAAGCTGTCAGTATTCTCAGCTATGGTCACCTTTCTTCAGGTGAAGACATCTGAGTGGATGACCAACAAATCATTCGATGCGATGTTGGCTGCTTTCCGCGAATCTTTTCCAGATGCGTCCGAGCTGCCACACACCTACAGTAAAATGAAGAATTTCCTTCGTGCAGTTGGAATTGGATATGATATGATCCATGTTTGTAAGAATAATTGTGTTCTGTTCTGCAAGGATTATGCCAACTTAAGTTAATGCCTGAAATGCAAATCATCAAGATGGAAAGATGGCGATGTTGTGAAGAGGATTCCTCGTAATGTTTTGAGACATTTTCCAATTACACCAAGATTGCAGAGGTTGTTTCATGATGCTGAAACAAGAGAGGATGTACTGTGGCATTCTAGGAACCAGGAGTACAGAGATCAGAATGTAATGAGCTATCCATCTCATGGTAGTGAGTGGAAAAGATTCAATGATAAATACAAATATTTTGCTGCTGACCCGAGAAACATTAGACTTGGCTTAGCTTTAGATGGATTTAACCCATTTGGCCACCAGAGCGCCACATATAGCATGTGGCCAGTGCTTGTTATCCCTTACAATATGCCTCCAAATGTCTGCACCAAAGAATCAAACTACATGATGGCCTTGCTCATCCCAGGTCCAAAAAGTCCTGGAAAGGATTTTGATTTGTTCATGGAGCCTCTTGTGGAGGAACTTCAACAGCTATGGAAGGGTGTTCTCACTCGAGACCTATATAGCAGCCCACCAGCCGATTTCTTTCTGCGTGCTGTTATAATTTGGTGCATCCATGATTATCCGGCTTTGGGCACTATGTCAGGGCGAACGACACATGGTTACAACGCATGTGTTCGCTGTGACAGGAATCCACTGTCATACGCAATACTTAGCAAGATCTGTTACATTGGACACCGCCATTTCCTTGCCAAGGACTAGTCGCATCCTAGAAAATACTGAAGACATGTGTTCAATGCAAAAGCATGAAAACCGTGATGCGCCAAAGAGGCTCACCGCCAATGAGTTGCAAGTGGAATTAGAGAAGGTCAGGCATATTACACCAGGAAACCATCCTGGTAATGGTAGCGGGAAAAGGAAGCGTGGCAGGGTAGAAGAGAGATTATTGTTTACCAGCAGGTCCACTTTGTGGGACTTGGAGTATTGGAAAGATTTGGATCTGCGGCATAATCTTGATGTGATGCACATCGAGAAAAATATATGTGACAGCATTATCGGCACACTTCTTAATATTGAAGGCAAGACGAAAGATACCTTAAAATCTAGGATTGATTTAACACACCTGGGTATCAGAAAGGATTTGCAGTTGCAAGATGAAGGTAAACCACGGGATATGGCACCAGCTGTGTACGTCTTGGACAAGGTAAAAAGAAAAGAATTCTGCGAGGTCCTGTCACGTGTGAGATTCCCACATGGATTTGCTTCCAACCCTGAAAGGAGAGTCAGTGCAGATGGAAACAAGGTACAAGGGTTGAAAACTCATGACTGCCACGTCCTACTTCAAAGGGTTTTACCTGTTATCCTTAGAGGATTGGGCCGCCCTGACTTATACAGAGCAGCTGCAGAGTTGGAACAATTCTTCAGGGAACTCTGCAGTAGGAATATCAGGATAGATGCTTTGGAGCGTCTTAGAGACAAGATACCAACTATCCTATGCAACCTTGAGAAGATATATCCTCCAGCCTTCTTTGATGTGATGGTGCATTTGGCTGTTCATCTACCTGATGAGGCACTACTTAGAGGTCCAGTACAGTATGGCTGGATGTACCCTATTGAAAGGCGGCTAGGCACTTTCAAGGGCTATGTTAGGAACAGAGATAGACCCGAGTGTTCCATTGCAGAGGCCTACATTGCTACAGAAGCGTTGACATTCTGCTCAAAATACATTGAAACAGCTGATCAGCTTAGCAAAGAGGTGGGTGAAGACAATCCCGGGCTCAATGTTTTCGATTATTCTGTTCGAGTTACAGGGAAGAGTCGACAAGAGGACAAACCTAAAGATTTGGACAAAATGGTTTGGTATGTGTTGAATAACTGTCCTGAGATACTACCTTATATCAAGTAAGTGAAGTACTGCAGCTTATACATTGTAATCTACTAAACTTGCAGCACATTCTTATATATTTAGATGTTTGACGTGATCACTATGTGCTGTAGCTTCTACAAAGAGAAGTTACTGCCGCAAAATCCAAGAAACATTGACAAACTGGTTATGGCATGATTTGCGAAATGGTTCAAGAACCATGTAAGCTTTTGAAGTGCACTGTCAGTTTTTTTAATATATTGAGTACATAAAATGATCAACTTGTCTATTTTCTAACCATAGGTTAAGAAGATGCGGGAGGATGGGCAGGCAGTTGATGATGCCCTTTACTCACTAGCAATGGGTCCTGATACTCGGGTAAGACATTATGAATCTTGCGTTGTTGGAGATGTGCACTACAACACCCTTGCACGAGACAAAGGCAGGAAGACACAAAACAGTGTCATCATGAGCACGAATATGTATGACAAAGAGACAACTGAAATGTATGCTAACATAACAGACATTATTCAGTTGCAGTATATCTCCAGTTTCGAGGATCATCGGTGTGTGGTTCTGTTGTGCTGTCGTTGGTATAACCTGTTTTCCAGGATCGCAAAACCCAGAGCTGATGATTATTTCAAATCCATCAATGTCAAGGCGGTGTACCAGACCAACGAGCCTTTTATTTTGGCAAATCAAGCAACACATATATTTTTCTTGGAAGACACATTTGCACGTAGCGATGACTGGAGAGTATTGCAAAGGTTTGAGCAGAGGAAGTCGTTTAATGAAGTTGCACAACAAGATGATGCTTACACTGCTCCTGATGTACAAGATAACATAGATGTTCCTAATATCTTTGAGAACCATCATGTCAATGATGCCGCCGAAAAGATTGCCTGTCGTGTTGTGGACATACAAGAGTTGATCAAGAAGAAGCCAACGTGCGAGGACGTTGAGGATGAAGAAGAAGATGACACCGTGGGAAATTACGATTCAGACTGATACACATGGCGAAGATGTTGACGCTGCTGCTGCAGATGATGATTACATTGCTTTTGTCGTATTTGCCTGTCAGAAGGCGTTCTTTTATCTACTATGTGAAATTGTGTTTGCTATGACAACTGAAACCTGATGAACATGTTGTTTAGTATTTTGCTGTGAGAACATCACTTGTTATGTATGCTGATTTGTGTTTGGCGATTGTATGACAACTAAAACATGATGACATTGTTGTTTAGTTGTACTCATATTTGGCTGTGAAACTTGAATTTGATGACATAGTTTGCTGTTGGACTGCAATTTGCTCGACGTCTTCGAATGAGAACAAAGCTGACCCGACAGGGCCTCTGCTATTTATTTATTTATATGAGAAAAAGGGGATACCCCCTGATTTCCATTAATAGAAATCATTAGATTTTCACAACACTACGCCCAGCCTGCTACACAGGTTTCATTCATTACTAGTTTCAGCAAAGTGCTCATGTCGTAGCCACTGAATACATCACGAGTGCTACATACACTGCAAATAAAGAGACAATCATCCTATAGAGCACATCGATTTTGCCCATTATCTTCACAAGCTCTTTCATCTCCTCATTGCTGTCAAGGCCGTTCAGCAGCTGTTGCTTGGCCATGATCAGAGGAATTGCATCTTTAACCTTCCGCTCTGCATCTTCCTCTTCTGCCGTTCCTTCAGTTACTTGTCCAACACCCCAACCTGCTGGTATTGGGAATCCTCGGCTAACCAAATAATCAGCGTAGTTGCATTCCCCCACATCAGCAACTTCCCAGAAATACAAATCACATGAATCTTCCCTTTTCTGCACGAATCAAATTGGTAGATCATCAACCAAACTATTAAAAAAATCAGCAACTAAAAGCAGCAGAACAACACTTAAACATATTATTACCCCATGATTCGGGCATTTGTAGAAGACTCGGCCAGGGTTGCGGATTGTGGTTGAGACGCGATGGATGACTCTGCGTGATTTGCAGCAGTGGGACCACACCAATGGTAGCGGGTTGCGATGAGCAATCGGCTGCGGTGCGCGTGCCGGCGAGGGTGTGATGAGACCCACAGGCGATGGTACGGGTTGCGACTTGGCGCATATATGGTTGTTTCCTGCTGAAGAGCGGGTTGACGATCAGCCAGCGGACATGGTTGCTGCGGCCAGAGCTTCTGATGCTAGGCAGAGTAAGTAGAGAAGAGGAGAAGCGAACGTTGGATATGTCAGTTTCATTACTTGCAAAGTAGCATAGCACCATATATAGTCATAGTCTAGGTTTGGATTCGAACCAGCTACAGGAGCACGTCTTTCTTTTTTCTAAAACTCGGCAACATCTCATTACTGGTACACTAGCTTGTTCTGTACGCCTTCCCAAGTCTTTGATTTTCTTTCCCTTTTTTGCGAGGAAGGAAGGAGGAAAAAATTGAGAGTTCCTGGGACTCGAACACAAGACCTCTCGGTTGAAAACCAAGGGTGCTAGTCACTTATGTGGCGAACGTTCCCTGTGAGGAGGATGGCAGACGAACTTATTTTCCTCGCAGTTTTCTTCCTATATATAAAAAAGTATAATACTTGGTGTCCGCTTAGTCAACAAACGATTGTTCCAACCTTGACCGTTCGATTGACATTCAACGTCTGTCGCTTTTCTTCAATCTCTTCTTCCTCGAGCCGCCAAAGCCAAACCAGCGCCGGCGGGACCGCCTGCTCCCGCCTCCCACGGCTGGCTGTGGTCTGCCCCGGCTCCTGTTTGTTCCCGTCTGAGGCCTCACCATCGTCCTCCGCCTTGGTTCACTCGCCGCGGCGCCGCCCTCCGGTGTTGTTAACATGGTCAACAACCGAGAGGAATAAGGAGATGAATGTACATGGTGAGGATGACAGTAGGGACCCAGCAGCGCGCGCAGTAATTTTGTTTTTTCGGGACGGAGAAGGGTATAAACTGGGTTGTGCGGGACCCGTGGCCCGTCTAGCCCAGGCTTTTATTTCATATGTTTAGCACATGACCAGCCCAGTTTGTTTTTTTCCTTTCTGAAAATTGCTAGCCAGCTATTTTGTTTTTTGCAGAATAACCAACGTAGGCCTACTTGCTTTTCTACGCCTTGCTGGGCCGGAAATCTTTCAAGACGAGGAGGGATGCATTTTGCCCAGAAAATGGGCTATAAGTAACAAGAAATGGGCTATAAGTAAGAATAAATGGGCTGTAAAATGAAAAAATACAGCAAATAGACAATTAGTTCCAAAATACTGTTTTCTTTCGGATTTTGATATTTTAAATTTCATTGTTTTTGTGCGGGTAAAATTTCATTGAATTTAAATTAAGGTATATTTAGATTTAAAATTAATTTGAATCTGGCTAGAAATTTTGGGATGTATGCTGTTTGGGACAGATTTGGAGGCTGACTTGTGGGTCTACTAGGTTGACGTGTACTTTGGCTTTGTCAACTTAGTCCACAAACGATTCTAGCAGCAGTGACCATTGGATGTTAATCCAACGGCCGTGCTGCTTCTTCAATATATGATCTTCTTGCTCCAGCCGCCCAAACCAGCTCCAGTGGGACTGCCTGCTCCCGCCTCCCGTGGCCAGCTGTGCTGCCGCACAGGCCGCACCGCCCCACCCTACTTCATTCATGGCCAAGCATTCCTCTACTCACCCACACCTCCTGTTATTTTTCGGCGATGGCAGCCGAACCAGTAAACCCTCGTACTCCCCACCGCGTGGGCAACCATTGCCAAGTCTTCCTCGGCTCTGTGTCGTTCACTTCCTAGGCCTTGCCGTCGTCCACCGCCATGGTGTTCTCGGCACGGCCTGGTCAACTTGGTCAACGAATGACATCCATCGGCCATGGACTGTACGCGCAAAATAATGATTCCTCCACCTGACAGCTGGGACCCACCGGAAGGGCCTCTGTATTTCGTGAAAAAAACATTCCCCCCGCTGACATGTCGGACCCACCAGCTATATCTTCGCACACAAGGAAGTGCCTCCTTATTACGCACAAAAAAATGAATACCCCCCTACTAGCTGGGACCCACCATAGTGGGAGGATGACTTGTGGGCCAACAAAGTTGACGGGGACGGAGGGCTTTGTCAACTTAGTCAATATGAACGATTCTAGCTCCAATGACCATACGATGTCCATCCAACGGCCATAGTGCTTCTTCAACCTCTGGTCTTCTTGCTCCAGCCGCCCAAAGCAGCGTCGGTCGTGCCGCATGCTCCTACCTCTCGTGGCCGGCTGTGCTGCCGCGGAGGCCTCACTGCCCCCTACTATTCCCACCGCTGGCCAGGCCCTGCGGCGACGGTAGCCTCACAACACAGCCGAACCAGTGAACCCTCGTACTCCTCTCCGCGCGGGCTTCCACTGCCGCATCTTCCCTGGCTCCGTGTCGTCCCCTTCCTAGGCCTCACCGTCGTCCACCGCCGTGGTGCTCTCCGCGCGGCGTGGTCAATGTGGTCAAGGAACGACTTCCATCGGAAGAGTACTGTACATGGAGAGGCTGACAGCTGGGTCCACGGCCACAGCCCAGTTTTTTTATGATTTGCCAAGTAAGTCGCTTTGTTAGGCCTGTTGGGCTGCAAATCTTTCAAGACGAGGAGAGCTTTCATTCGGCTGGCCGAGAAAATGGCCCATCAGTAATGAGAAATGGGCTGTACATTTTTAAAACACATTAAACCGGCAATTAGTTTCAAATATCTTTTTTTCATTTCAAGATTTTAAATTACATTAATTTTTATGCATGGAGAATTTGTTGGATTTTATATTGATATACATTTATTTTTAAAATCAGTCTGAATGTGAGTCGAAATTTCGGGATTAAAAACAGTTCGGACCGCACCGAAATATGCAAAATTTAGTATATTTTTTTCACCGTGGCCACAATTTGGGCTGTAATGCTAACAAAAAGAATATGGGCTCAAAAAAACCTTAAGAATTAGCAAATGGGCTGAAAATTATTAGAAATAATGGCAGATGGGCTGTATGCTGTTTTCCACAGATTTGAGACTTTCCTAAAAAAAGGTTGACGCACAAGAAGTGACTGTTGGATGTCCATCCAACGGCCGTCGTGCTTCTTCAATATCTGCTCTTCTTGCTCCAGCCGCTCAAACAAGCACCGGCGGGACTGCCTCCTCCCTCCTCCCCGTGGCCAGCTGTGCTGCCGCGTAGGCCTCACCGCCCCACCATACTCCCATCGCTGGCCTAGCCATCCCTCTACTCACCCACACCTGTTGTTATTCTCCGGCGACGGCAGACGAACCAGTAAACCCTCGTACAGTCGTACTCCCCTCCGCGTGGGAAACAACTGTCGAGTCTTCCCTGCCTCCGTGTCGTTCCCTTCCTAGGCCTCGCCGTCGTCCACCGCCCTGCTGCTCTCGGTGCGGCCTGGTCAACGTGGTCAACGACCGACATGCATCTGAAGTGGACTGTACATGAAGAGGCCGATAGCTCGGTCCACGGCCGCATGCTAGGAAATGCCTCCTTATTACGCGCAAAATAATGATTCATCCACCTGACATCAGGGACCCACCGAAAGGGCCTCTGTATTTCGCGAAAAAACGTTACCGCCGCTACCAGTTCGGACCCACCAGCTATATATTCGCATGCAAGGAAGTGCCTCCTTATTACGCACAAAAAAATGAATACTCCCCCTGTTAGCTGGGACCCAGTATAGTGGCAGGCTGACTTGTGGGCCTACTAAGTTGACGGGGACGGAGGGCTTTGTCAACTTAGTCAATGTGCACGATTCTAGCTACAGTGACCGTACGATGTCCATCCAACGGCCGTAGAGCTTCTTCAACCTCTGGTCTTCTTGCTCCAGCCGCCCAAATCAGCGCCGGTCGTGCCTCATGCTCCTGCCTCCCGTGGCCGGCTGCGATGCGGCGGAGGCCTCACTGCTGACCAGGCCATCCCTCTACTCACCTACACCCCCTGTTACTCTGCGGCGACGGCAGCCTCACACCGCAGCGAACCAGTGCCCTCGTACTCCTCTACGCGTGGGCATCCACTGCCGCGTCTTCCCCGGCTCCGCGTCGTCCCCTTCCTAGGCCTCGCCGTCGTCCACCACCCTGGTGCTCTCGGCGCGGCATGGTCAACGTGGTCAAGGAACGGCTTCCATCGGACATGGACTGTACGTGGAGACGCTGACAGCTGGGTCCACGACCGCAGTAAGGAAGTGCCTCCTTATTACGTGCAAAATAATTATTCCTCCACCTGACAGCGGGGACCCACCGGACGGGCCACCGTATTTCACCCCCCTGACTGCTGGGACCCACCAGCTACATCTTTGCACACATGGAAGTGCCTGATAGTCGGGACCCACCTGGTCGAAGCGTACGTAGCGTTATCATTCTGGCCGTGAACGTGTACGTACATATATACTGGTCGATGTAGAGGCGCGCACGTGTCATAGTAGAGGCGCGCATGTAGCATGTACACGTATGTACAGCAGCCAAGGTGCAAGAAAGAAAATATGGCCACGTATGTGTACATATGGGAGGGGTCTCGAACGCCTACTCGCGCATACGTATGGCCAGGGCTCGTGTACATGGCTGGGTCGGAACAGAGAAACAGTGTCGTTGTCGTATTCATGGGGAGGCAACGGAATGCGCCGTGTTCATGGGGAGGCAACGGAACGCGTGGGAGCCAACCGGCTGGGTCGGAACGGAATGCGTGGCCGTGTTCATAGGGAGGGCTTGGACGGAACAGGCGATGGAAACGAGGCCTGGTGTACCGCAAAACAGACGAAACGGCCTTGTGTTCGAGCGGTCACGTTCGAAACAGGATCCTGTTCATCGGGAGGGGTCTGGCGTACCGCAAAACGGAGGAAACGGACCTCCTACGGTCGAAACGGGGGTCATGTTGATCGGGAGGGGTGTGGCATACCGCAAAACGGAGGAAACGGACTTGTGTTGGAGTGCTACGGTCGAAATGGGGGTCCTGTTCATCGGGAGGGGTGTGGCGTACCACAAAACGGGACTCCATGGGATACTGTTCATCTCCACTGTCGACCTCCTCCAGCCTCCACGGGCTCCTGTTCATCCAGCCTCCACGGGCTCCTTTTCATCTAGCCCCCACCGCGCGCTACTCCACCGGCTACTGTTCAACCACCCCTCCACCGTCTACTATTCATCCAGCCCTCCACACCACGGGGTCCTGTTCAACCACCCCTCCACGGGCACCCCTCCACCGTCTACTGTTCATCCAGCCCTCCACACCACGGGGTCCTGTTCAACCACCCCTCCACCATCTACCGTTCATCCAGCCCTCCACACCACGGGGTCCTATTCATCCACCCCTCCACGGGCACCCCTCCATCGTCTACTGTTTATCCAGCCCTCCACCACACCACGGGGTCCTGTTCATCCAGAGGCAACGCCACTGCTCACTGTTCATCCAAACCTCCCCCTGCAACGCTCACTGTTCATCCCATCGATCGGCTTCAGTTAGCAGCAGTAGCGAAGGAATCACTCGATCGGGTTCAGTTAACAACCATCGATCAATCGCTCTGGTTCAGTAATGCATAGCCTGTAGTGCAATCGCTCGGGTTCAGTTAGAGCCCAACGCCTCGCTCGGGTTCAGTTAGAGCCAACGCCTCGCACACACGCGCGTATGTGTATGAGAGAAACGCGCATCGCTCGGCCCCCGACCTCCCACCGTAACCGGGAACTCCCCGAAATTTTCCTCCCCCTCGCTTCTACCATGGTTTTTTCCGTCATGGATGGCCCAAAGAATGTCATGCAGCTGCATCTCCGGCCCGCCAAGGACGAAAAGCCCATTTCTGTCATGATTTTTGGTCATAGAAGTAGGAGCCCACCACATCTATGATGATACCGGGTTTTGTCACAATTATCGTCATAGAAGTGTCATATGTATGACAGAAAAAAATTCGTTCGGCCCAAAATGTCATGGATGTGTCTTTTTTTTGTAGTGCCTGCTCACGCCATCTGCGCTCGCCTGTGGCGGCCCACTCTTTCTGCCCGATCCCGCCGCGTCCTCCTCAGCGGTCACCAACTTCTCCCCTCTCACCGGCATCTACATCAACCAACACGTTCCTATCACCCTCACCCTCCATCCTCCCAACTTATCTCAATGGTGCACCCTCTTCGAGGTCATGTTTTAGAAGTATGCGGTTGTCGCCCACATCACCGGAGCAGCGCGCCCCGACGACACCGCTTGGGTCCAGGATGATGCTCACATCCTCTCCTGGTTGTACACACGAGTGAGCCCGGAGATCTTCCGCCCCGTCCACCAGCGCGGCGCCACGGCCGCCGAGATATGGGCCGCGATCCTCTCGCTGTTCATGGAGAACGCCGAGCACCAGGCCATCTTCCTCGCCACGGAATTCCGGCGCATCGAGCAGGGGGGCTCATCCATCATCGACTACTTAGGCCGCCTCAAGGAGTGCGACGACTGCCTCGCTGACCTCGGCGAGGTTGTGCAGGATCGCAAACAGGTCCTCAACATGTTTCGCGGCCTTCACCCTCGTCTTCGGTATGCCATCCTCATACTCACGATGCAGACATCGATTCCCTCCTTCCTCCGCTGTCGTGCCTTCCCCCTCCTTGAAGAGAGTCGCCTGACCCCCGACATCACCCACGAGACGGCGCTCCACGCTACGCGCGATCCCCCTCCACCGAGCCCCAACAACGGCACCACTGCCCGGTGCAACGGCTCCGGCGGGGGCGCCGGTCGCAACTGCAGCAAAGGCAAGGCGGTGGACACCTCCGGCAGATTACAGCATGGCGGGGCTTCTTCATCACGCGGGCCCGCGCCGGCTCTCCCTGTCAGCACCACGCCCTGGACAGGCATGGTGCACGCCTGGCCCATGCCCTGGCGCCCCCATGCCCCTGGCGCCGGTGTGCTTGGCCCGCGCCCAGGTGCAGACGCTCCATTTGCCGGCGCTGCTACGGACTACGGCGCGCCCCACTACGTCCTGACCGGCACCCCTCCTCCATAGTGGCATCCCGGCGCTGCGCCTACTCCAACACTATACGGCGCCCCGCCAAGACCGGCCGCGACCTCGTCCAACCCAGCCTGGGATCAGTCTGCACTGGTGCACGCCCTCAACAACATGCACGTGCAGCAATACCAGCCGCCACCGCCGTCCGCTGAGTGGTACCTGGACACTCCGACGCGTCCACGCACATGGGCTCCTCCTCTGGTATGCTCTCCACCTCTCATCCCTACACTTCTTCCGTCATTTTAGTTGGCGATGGGACCGCGCTCGCAGTTACGCACACTGGCCAAGCCACCATCCGCACCAATGCCGCCCCTCTCACCCTCAATGACGTTCTCGTCTCACCTCACCTAATCAAAAACCTTATCTCTGTTAAGAAAATTGCTCGTGAAAACCCCATTAACGTCAAATTTGACGACTTTGGTTGTTCTGTCAAGGATCGAAGGACAAGCCAGGTGATCCTCCGATGTCACGACTCCGACGACGAGCTCTACCACGTAGCCAAACCTGCCCAGCACCACGCGTTCCTCGCCGTCACTACCGACGTGTGGCATCAACGGCTAGGTCATCCGGGGCCCTACTTCCTTGCCCACCTGCTCCTCTCCTCGTCCATCACCGCTCATGGCGCGCCGTCGCCCTTGTGTCTAGCTTGCCAGTTAGGGTAGCACGTTCGCCTCCCATTTAGTGATTCAAAACATGTGTCGTACTTTCTTTTTCAACTTGTTCATTGTGATGTGTGGAATTCTCCTATAATTAGTGTATCAAGTTATCAATATTACCTCGTACTTCTTGACGATTACGGCCACTTCGCTTGGACATTCCCCCTACGACACAAATCTACCATGCTACCCACCATCAAGAGCTTTCATGCGTTCATGCAGTATCACTTTAACCTAAACCTACTCACCATCCAAACCGACAATGGTCGTCAGTTTGACAACCACGCTGCGCGCACATTCTTCTCCTCCAAAGGCATATAACTACGCATGTCATGCCCTTACACCTCGTCACAGAATGGGCGGTCCAAGCGCATCCTGCGCACACTTAACAACATCACGTGCTCCCTCCTCGTGCACGCTTCCATGCCATACACGCTCTGGGTGGAGGCCCTAAACACCGCGACTTTCCTCCTCAACCGCCGCCCATGCCGTTCTCGACACAACCCCACACCCTTCTTTCTTCTCTACGGCCTGCATCCCACATACACTGCCATCCGCGTGTTTGGATGCTTATGTTACCCTAACCTCACCTCCACCAGTGTCCACAAGCTCGCGCCCCGCTCTCACCCCTGGGTATTCCTCGGGCATTCAACGGAGCGCAAAGGCTACCGCTGCCTAAATCGCAGCACTTGTCGCGTTATAATTTCCCGTCATGTGGTGTTCGATGAGCACACTTTTCCCTTCGCTGCTGACAGAGTACCTGATACGTCTCCAACGTATCTATAATTTTTGATTGTTCCATGCTATTATATTATCAACCTTGGATGTTTTATATGCCTTTATATGCTATTTTATATGATTTTTGGGACTAACCTATTAACCTAGAGCCCAGTGCTAGTTTCTATTTTTTCCTTGTTTTACAGTATCGCAGAAAAGGAAAATAAAACGGAGTCCAATTGGCCTAAAACTTCAAGGAACTTATTTTTGGAAGGAAAGCAACCCGGGAGACTTGGAGTCCACGTAAGGGAAGCAACGAGGAAGCCACGAGGCAGGGGGACGTGCCCACCCCCCTGGGCGCGCCCTCCACCCTCGTGGGCCCCTCGTGGCTCCCCTGATGTATTTCTTCCACCTATATATATCCATACACCCTAAAATGATCGGGGAGCACAATAGATCGGGAGTTCCCCTGCCAGAAGCCTCCGTAGCCACCGAAAACCAATCTAGACCCGTTCCGGCACCCTGCCGGAGGGGGCAATCCCTCTCCAGTGGCCATCTTCATCATCCCGGTGCTCTCCATGACGAGGAGGGAGTAGTTCTCCCTCGGGGCTGGGGGTATGTGCCAGTAGCTATGTGTTTGATCTCTCTCTCTCTCTCGTGTTCGTGATTTGGCACGATCTTGGTGTATCGCGAGCTTTGCTATTATGTTTGGATCCTATGATGTTTCTTCCCCCCTCTACTCTCTTCTAATGGATTGAGTTTCCCCTTCGAAGTTATCTTATCGGATTGAGTATTTAAATATTTGAGAACACTTGATGTATGTCTTGACATGCATATCAGTGGTGACAATGGGATATCACGTGATTCACTTGATGTATGTTTTGGTGATCAACTTGCGGGTTCCGCCCATGAACCTATGCATAGGGGTTGGCACACGTTTTCGTCGTGATTCTCCGGTAGAAACTTTGGGGCAGTATTTGAGGTTCTATTTGTTGGTTGAATAGATGAATCTGAGATTGTGTGGTGCATATCGTATAATCATATCCACGGATACTTGAGGTGACATTGGAGTATCTAGGTGACATTAGGGTTTTGGTTGATTTGTGTCTTAAGGTGTAATTCTAGTACAAACTCTAGGGATGTTTGTGACACCTATAGGAATAGCCCAACGGATTGATTGGAAAGAATAACTTTGAGGTGGTTTCGTACCCTACCATAATCTCTTTGTTTGTTCTCCGCTATTAGTGACTTTGGAGTGACTCTTTGTTGCATGTTGAGGGATAGTTATATGATCCAATTATGTTATTATTGTTGAGAGGACTTGCACTAGTGAAAGTATGAACCCTAGGCCTTGTTTCAACGCATTGCAATACCGTTTACGCTCACTTTTATCATTAGTTACCTTGCTGTTTTTATATTTTTCAGATTACAAATAGCTTTATCTACCATCCATATACCACTTGTATCACCATATCTTCGCCGAACTAGTGCACCTATACAATTTACCATTGTATTGGGTGTGTTGGGGACACAAGAGACTCTTTGTTATTTGGTTGCAGGGTTGCTTGAGAGAGACCATCTTCATCCTACGCCTCCTACGGATTGATAAACCTTAGGTCATCCACTTGAGGGAAATTTGCTACTGTCCTACAAACCTCTGCACTTGGAGGCCCAACAACGTCTATAAGAAGAAGGTTGTGTAGTAGACATCAAGCTCTTTTCTGGCGCCGTTGCCGGGGGTTAGCGCTTGAACGTATATCTTTAGATCTTCTAATCAAATCTTTTTGTTTCTTGTTTTAGCACTAGTTTAGTTTATAAAAGAAAACTATTAAAAAATATGGAATTGAGTTTGCCTCATACGCTTCATCTTTTTAATATCTTTCATGAGTATGATGGAAAGGAAAATTGTGCCAGAGTGCTAGAAGAAGAATGCATTAAAATGTTTGGCACTATGAGAACAAAGTTGCTATCTATGATGATTATTGTGATGCCTTGATTATGAGAACAAAGTTGCTATCTATGATGATTATTGTGATGACTTGTATGCTATAAAGAATAATGGTATCCATGAAACTTGTCATCATGATTCTAGTTTTCAATTGGATTATGCCTCACATGATAATTATTTTGTTGAGTTTGCTCCCACTATTATTTTGTGTGGAGAGTAATAAAATTTCTATGCTTGTAGATCATGAAAAGAATGCTTTAGGTGCTGGTTATATTGTTGAATTCATTCATGATGCTACTGAAAACTATTGTGAGGGAGGAACATATGCTTGTAGCAATTGCAATAATATCAAGTTTCCTCTCTATGTGCTTAAAGTTTTGAAGTTATGCTTGTTTTACCTTCCTATGCAAGTTGATTCTTGTTCCCACAAGTTGTTTGCTCATAAAATACTTATGCATAGTAAGTGTGTTAGGCTTAAATGTGCTAGTCATATTCTTTATGATGCTCTCTTTATGTTTCAATTCTTATCTTTTATGTGAGCATCATTGAAATCATCATGCCTAGCTAGGGGCGTTAAACGATAGCACTTGTTGGGAGGCAACCTAATTTTATTTTAGTTCCTTGATTTTTGCTCCTGTTTAGTAATAAATAATTCATATAGCCTCTGTTTAGATGTGGTTTTATGTTTTAATTAGTGTTTGTGCCAAGTAGAACCTTTGGGAAGACTTGGGTGAAGTCTTTATGATCATGCTGTAAAAAACAGAAACTTTAGCGCTCACGAGAATTGCTGCCATTTTTTATTGGAGAGTGCTATTTAGTTAATTATTTTTGAATATGATTAATAGATAAATTCCTCAGGTCCACCAATTTATTTGAGAATTTTATGAGTTCCAGAAGTATACGTTTGATCCATATTACTACAGATTGTTCTGTTTTTGACAGATTCTGTTTTTCGTGTGTTGTTTGCTTATTTTATTGAATCTATGGATAGTAAAAGAGTTTCTAAACAATAGAGAAGTTGGAATACAGTAGGTTTAACACCAATATAAAATAATAATGAGTTCAACAGTACCTAAGTGGTGATTTATTTTCTTATACTAACGGAGCTTATCCGTTTTCTGTTAAGTTTTGTGTTGTGAAGTTTTTAAGTTTTGGGTAAAGATTCGATGGACTATGGAATAAGGAGTGGCAAGAGCCTAAGCTTGGGGATGCCCATGGCACCCCAAGATAATCAAGGACAACCAAAAGCCTAAGCTTGGGGATGCCCCGGAAGGCATCCCCTCTTTCGTCTTCATTCATCGGTAACTTTACTTGGAGCTATATTTTTATTTACCACATGATATGTGTTTTGCTTGGAGCATCATTTTATTTTATTTAGTTTTGCTTGCTGCTTGAATAAAATACCAAGATATGAAATTATTAAATTTTAGAGAGTCTTCACATAGTTGCGTAATTATTCGACTACTCATTGACCTTCACTTATATCTTTCAGAGTAGTTTGTCATTTGCTCTAGTGCTTCACTTATATCTTTTCAGAGCACGGTGGTGGTTTTATTTTGTAGAAATAGATGAACTCTCATGCTCCACTTATATTATTTTGAGAGTCTTTAGAACAGCATGGTAATTTTCTTTGGTTATGAAATTAGTCCTAATATGATGGGCATCCAAGAGGGATATAATAAAAACTTTCATATAAGTGCATTAAGAGAAGTTTGATACTTGCTGATTGTTTTGAGATATGGAGATAGTGATATCAAAGTTGTGATAGTTGGGTAGTTGTGAATTTGAGGAATACTTGTGTTGAAGTTTGCAAGTCCCGTAGCATGCACGTATGGTAAACGTTGTGTAACAAATTTGAAACATGAGGTGTTATTTGATTGTCTTCCTTATGAGTGGCGGTCGGGGACGAGCGATGGTCTTTTCCTACCAATCTATCCCCCTAGGAGCATGCGCGTAGTGCTTGGTTTCTGATGACTTGTAGATTTTTGCAATAAGTATGTGAGTTCTTTATGACTAATGTTGAGTCCATGGATTATACGCACTCTTACCCTTCCATCATTTCTAGCCTCTTCGGTACCGTGCATTGCCCTTTCTCACATTGAGAGTTGGTGCAAACTTCGTCGGTGCATCCAAACCCCGTGATATGATACGCTCTTTCACACATAAACCTCCTTATATCTTCCTCAAAACAGCCACCATACCTACCTATTATGGCATTTCCATAGCCATTCCGAGATATATTGCCATGCAACTTTCCACCGTTCCGTTTATTATGACACGCTTCATCATTGTCATATTGCTTTGCATGATCATGTCGTTGACATTGTATTTGTGGCAAAGCCACTGTTCATAATTCTTTCATACATGTCACTCATGCATCATTGCTATCCCGGTACACCGCTGAAGGCATTCATATAGAGTCATATCTTGTTCTAAGTATCGAGTTGTAATTCTTGAGTTGTAAATAAATAGAAGTGTGATGATCATAATTAATAGAGCATTGTCCCAAAAAAAGGCCAAATAAAAAAAGTACAAATAAAAAAATAAAAATAAATAAAAGGGATAATGCTACTTTTTTTCCACACTTGTGCTTCAAAGTAGCACCATGATCTTCATGATGGAGAGTCTCTTGTTTTGTCACTTTCATATACTAGTGGGAAATTTTATCATTATAGAACTTGGCTTGTATATTCCAACAATGGGCCTCCTCAAGTGCCCTAGGTCTTCGTGAGTAAGCAAGTTGGATGCACACCCACTTAGTTTCTTTTGTTGAGCTTTCATACATTTATAGCTCTAGTGCATCCGTTGCATGGCAATCCCTACTCCTTGCATTGACATCAATTGATGGGCATCCCCCTAGCCCATTGATTAGCCGCGTCGATGTGAGACTTTCTCCTTTTTGTCTTCTCCACATAACCCCCTCATTATATTCTATTCCACCCATAGTGCTATGTCCATGGCTCGCGCTCATGTATTGCGTGAAAGTTTATGAGTTTGATATTACTAAAGTATGAAACAATTGCTTGGCTTGTCATCGGGGTTGTGCATGATGAGAGCATTCTTGTGTGAAGAAAATGGAGCATGACCAAACTATATGATTTTGTAGGGATGAACTTTCTTTGGCCATGTTATTTTGAGAAGACATGATTGCTTAGTTAGTATGCTTGAAGTATTATTGTTTCTATGTCAATATTAAACTTTTGTCTTGAATCTTATGGATCTGAACATTTATGCCAAAATAAAGAAGAATTACTTAGATAAATATGTTAGGTAGCATTCCACATCAAAAATTCTGTTTTTATCATTTACCTACTCGAGGACGAGCAGGAATTAAGCTTGCGAATGCTGATACGTCTCCAACGTATCTATATTTTTTATTGTTCCATGCTATTATATTATCAACCTTGGATGTTTTATATGCTATTTTATATGATTTTTGGGACTAACCTATTAACCTAGAGCCCAGTGCCAGTTTCTGTTTTTCCTTGTTTTAGAGTATCGCAGAAAAGGAAAATCAAACGGAGTCCAATTGACCTGAAACTTCACGGAACTTATTTTTGGAAGGAAAGTAACCCGGGAGACTTGGAGTCCACGTAAGGGAACAAACAAGGAAGCCACGAGGCAGGGGGGCGCGCCCACCCCCTGGGCGCGCCCTCCACCCTCGTGGGCCCCTCATGGCACCCCTGATGTATTTCTTCTCCCTATATATATATCCATATAATCTAAAACGATCGAGGAGCACAATAGATCGGGAGTTCCGCCGCCAGAAGCCTCCGTAGCCACCGAAAACCAATCTAGACCCGTTCCGGCACCCTGCCGGAGGGGGCAATCCCTCTCCGGTGGCCATCTTCATCATCCTGGTGCTCCCGATGACGAGGAGGGAGTAGTTCTCCCTCGGGGCTGAGGGTATGTGCCAGTAGCTATGTGTTTGATCTCTCTCTCTCGTGTTCTTGATTTGGCACGATCTTGGTGTATTGCGAGCTTTGCTATTATATTTGGATCCTATGATGTTTCTTCCCCCCTCTACTCTCTTGTAATGGATTGAGTTTCCCCTTCGAAGTTATCTTATCGGATTGAGTCTTTAAATATTTGAGAACACTTGTGTATGTCTTGAGATGTGTATCTGTGGTGATAATGGGATATCACGTGATTCACTTGATGTATGTTTTGGTGATCAACTTGCGGGTTCCGCCCATGAACCTATGCATAGGGGTTGGCACACATTTTCGTCGTGATTCTCCGGTAGAAACTTTGGGGCAGTCTTTGAGGTTCTATTTGTTGGTTGAATAGATGAATCTGAGATTGTGTGATGCATATCGTATAATCATACCCACGGATACTTGAGGTGACATTGGAGTATCTAGGTGACATTAGGGTTTTGGTTGATTTGTGTCTTAAGGTGTTATTCTAGTACGAACTCTAGGGTTGTTTGTGACACCTATAGGAATAGCCCAACGGATTGATTGGAAAGAATAACTTTGAGGTGGTTTTGTACCCTACCATAATCTCTTCGTTTGTTCTCCGCAATTAGTGACTTTGGAGTGACTCTTTGTTTCATGTTGAGGGATAGTTATATGATCCAATTATGTTATTATTGTTGAGAGGACTTGCACTAGTGAAAGTATGAACCCTAGGCCTTGTTTCAATGCATTGCAATACCGTTTACGCTCACTTTTATCATTAGTTACCTTGCTCTTTTTATATTTTCGTATTACAAAAACCTTTATCTACCATCCATATACCACTTGTATCACCATCTCTTCGCCGAACTAGTGCACCTATACAATTTACAATTGTATTGGGTGTGTTGGGGACACAAGAGACTCTTTGTTATTTGGTTGCAGGGTTGCTTGAGAGAGACCATCTTCATCCTACACCTCCTACGGATTGATAAACATTAGGTCATCCACTTGAGGGAAATTTGCTACTGTCCTACAAACCTCTGTACTTGGAGGCCCAACAACGTCTACAAGAAGAAGGTTGTGTAGTAGACATCAGGACCCCTCACGTCTTGCTCTCCGGCCAGCGATGACGACTAGATCCAAACCTTCCCACTCCATGTTCCATGCCAACCTCGCTCCACGCGGCCGCATCCCCGCCCTGCTACGGTTCCCGACCACCCCCCTTGATCTCGCCACGCCAGCGCCATCAGACAACGTTTCGGCTACCCTGACACCGCCATCTGCTACCCCGGCATCACGATCACCCGCCCCGCCTTCTCCTACCCTGGCACCGCCTACACCTGCCCCCTCCACCATAGCAGTTGAGCCCGACCCCTCCCCGCCTCCTACACCAAACGCCCCAGCCAGTCACTCATGGCATAGCCTCGCACCCACACACCCCATGATCACCCGCGGCAAATTAGGCAAATTTCACCCAAACCCTAAATACGCCAACCTAGCTATAACTACAACCACAGACATCTCCCCCTACCTAAAAGTGTGCACACTGCATGATCCCCACTGGCTAACTGCTATGCAGAAGGAGTACAAGGCATTGATGGCAAACCAGACGTGGTCACTCGTGCCCCGGCCACACGGCGCCAACATCATCTTCGAGAAATGGCTCTTTCGACACAAGTTCAAAGCTGACGGCTCGCTGGAGAGGTAAAAAGCACGCTGGGTGGTTCGCGGCTTCTCGCAGCGTCCCGGCGTTGCTACCTCTTGAGCACTGTGTTGGTTTTCCCCGAAGAGGAAGGGATGATGCAGCGTAAGTATTTCCCTCAGTTTTTGAGAACCAAGGTATCAATCTAGTAGGAGCTACGCGCGAGTCCCTCGCACCTGCACAAAATAAATAAATCCTCGCAACCAACGCAAATAGGGGTTGTCAATCCCTATAGGGCCACTTACGAGAGTGAGATCTGATAGATATGATAAGATAATATTTTTGGTATTTTTATGATAAAAGATGCAAAGTAAAATAAAGGCAAAGTAAATAGCAAACAAAATAACTAAGTAGTAGGAGATCAATATGATAAAGATAGACCCGGGGGCCATAGGTTTCACTAGTGGCTTCTCTCAAGAGCATAAGTATTCTACGGTGGGTGAACAAATTACTGTTGAGTAATTGACAGAATTGAGCGTAGTTATGAGAATATCTAGGTATGATCATGTATATAGGCATCACGTCCGAGACAAGTAGACCGACTCCTGCCTGCATCTACTACTATTACTCCACTCATCGACCGCTATCTAGCATGCATCTAGAGTATTAAGTTAAAAAACAGAGTAACGCCTTAAGCAAGATGACATGATGTAGAGGGATAGACTCATGCAATATGAAGAAAAACCCATCTTGTTATCCTTGATGGCAACAATACAATACGTGCCTTGCTGCCCTTACTATCACCGGGAAAGGACAGCGAAAGATTGAACCCAAAGCTAAGCACTTCTCCCATTGCAAGAAAGATCAATCTAGTAGGCCAAACCAAACTGATAATTCGAAGAGACTTGCAAAGCTAACCAATCATACATAAAGGAATTCAGAGAAGATTCAATTATTATTCATAGATAGACTTGATCATAAACCCACAATTCATCGGTCTCAACAAACACACCGCAAAAAGAAGATTACATCGAATAGATCTCCACAAGAGAGGGGGGAACATTGTATTGAGATCCAAAAAGAGAGAAGAATCCATCTAGATACTAACTATGGACCCGTAGGTCTGAGGTAAACTACTCACACTTCACCGGAGAGGCTATGGTGTTGATGTAGAAGCCCTCCGTGATCGATGCCCCCTCCGGCGGAGCTCTGGAACAGGCCCCAAGATGGTATCTCGTGGATACAGAAAGTTACGGTGGTGGAATTAGGGTTTTGGCTCCGTCTCTGATCGTTTGGGGTACGTGGATATATATAGGAGGAAGGAGTACGTCGGTGGAGCAACAGGAGGCCCACGAGGGTGGAGGGCGTGCCTGGTGGGGGTGGGCGCGCCCCCTACGTCGTGGCCTCCTATTTCCTTTCTTGATGTAGGGTCCAAGTCTCTCTGGTCTTATTCGTTGAGAAAATCATGTTCCCGAAGGTTTCATTCCGTTTGGACTCTGTTTGATATTCATTTTCTTCGAAACCCTAAAACAGGCAAAAAAACAGCAATTCTGGGTTAGGCCTCCAGTTAATAGGTTAGTCCCAAAAAATAATATAAAAGTGGATAATAAAGCCCAATAATGTCCAAAACAGTAGATAATATAGCATAGAGCAATCAAAAATTATAGATACGTTGGAGACGTATCAAGCATCCCCAAGCTTAATTCCTGCTCGTCCTCGAGTAGGTAAATGATAAAAACAGAATTTTTGATGCGGAGTGCTACTTGGCATAATTTTAATGTAATTATACTTAATTGTGGTATGAATATTCAGATCCGAAAGATTCAAGACAAAAGTTTAATATTGACATAAAAATAATAATACTTGATACGTCTCCAACGTATCTATAATTTTTGATTGCTCCATGCTATATTATCTACTGTTTTAGACATTATTGGGCCTTATTTTCCACTTTTATATTATTTTTGGGACTAACCTATTAACCGGAGGCCCAGCCTAGAATTGTTGTTTTTTTTGCCTGTTTTAGGGTTTCGAAGAAAAGGAATATCAAACGGAGTCCAAACGGAATTAAACCTTCGGAAACGTGATTTTCTCATCAGATAAGATCCAGGAGACTTGGACCCTCCGTCAAGAAAGCCACGAGGTGCTAACGAGGGTAGGGGGCGCCCCCCCAGGGCGCACCCCCTGCCTCGTGGGCCCCTCGAAGCTCCACTAACGTACCTCTTCCTCCTATATATATCCACGTACCCCAAACGATCAGGGACGGAGAAAAAAACCTAATTCCACCGCCACAACTTTCTGTATCCACGAGATCCCATCTTGGGGCCTGTTCCGGAGCTCCGCCAGAGGAGGCATCGATCACGGAGGGCTTCCACATCATCATCCAAGCCCCTCTGATGAAGTGTGAGTAGTTTACTTCAGACCTACGGGTCCATAGCTAGTAGCTAGATGGCTTCTTCTCTATTTTTGGATCTCAATACAATGTTCTCCCCCTCTCTCGTGGAGATCTATTCGATGTAATCTTCTTTTTGTGGTGTGTTTGTTGAGACCGATGAATTGTGGGTTTATGATCAAGTCTATCTATGAATAATATTTGAATCTTATCTGAATTATTTTATGTATGACAGGGTGGTATCCTCCTCTGAATGATTTAAGTGACTTGACTTGGCACATGTTCACGCATGTAGTTGAACCAAAATCAACATAGCCTTCACGATATTTATGTTCATGGTGGATTATATCCTACTCATGCTTGCATTTGGTGTTGATTAATTTTAATGCATGTTCATGACTGTTGTCGCTCTCTAGCTGGTCGCTTCCCAGTCTTTTGCTAGCCTTCACATGTACTAAGCGGGAATACTGCTTGTGCATCCAAACTCTTTAAACCCCAAAGTTATTTCACATGAGTCCACTATACCTACCTATATACGGTATCTACCTGCCGTTCCAAGTAAATTTGTATGTGCCAAACTCTAAACCTTCCAATAAATATCCTATTTTGTATGCTCGAATAGCTCATGTATCAACTAGGGCTGTCTGTATCTTCCATGTTAGGCGGGTTATTCTCAAGAGGAGTGGACTCCGCTCCACACTCACGAGATAAATGGCTGGGCACCGGGATGCCCAGTCCCATGCTTTATGCAAACTAAATCAAAATAATTGCAAACAAAACTCCCCCTGGGACTCTTGTTAGTTGGAGGCACTCGTTGTTTCGAGCAAGCCATGGATTGATGCTTGTTGGTGAAAGGGGGAGTATAAACTTTACCATTCTGTTTGGGAACCGCCTATAATGTGTGTAGCATGGAAGATATCGGCATCTCTTGGTTGTTATGTTAACAATGAAAGTATACCGCTCAAAATATTATTCACCTCTATTTCAAAGACGAGCTCTGGCACCTCTACAAATCCCTGCTTCCCTCTGCGAAGGGCCTATCTATTTACTTTTATGCTGAGTCATCATCCTCTTATTAAAAAGCACCAGTTGGAGAGCACTGCTGTCATTTGCATTCATTATTGTTAGTTTACATTGAATATGACTTGACTGGATCTCTTTTACCATGAATTACAATGTATAGTCAGTCCTTGGTCTTTAAAGGTGCTCTGCATTTATGTTTTGCAGTCTCAGAAAGGGCTAGCGAGATACCATCTTGTTATATCATATTATGATTGTTTTGAGAAAGTGTTTTCATCCGAGATTTATTATTATGCCTCGCTAGTTGATTATGCTATTGATATGAGCAAACTTGAGACCTATGCGTTATTGCAAATGTGGTTAGTTATAATCTTTGCTGAAAACTTGAATGCTGGCTTTACATATTTACAACAACAAGAGCAAACAGAGTTTGTAAAAGTTTTTCTTTATCACGTTCAGTTTGTCAACTGAATTGCTTGAGGACAAGCAAAGATTTAAGCTTAGGGGGAGTTGATACATCTCCAACGTATCTACTTTTCCAAACACTTTTCCCTTGTTTTGGAATGTAACTTGCATGATTTGAATGGAACTAACCCAGACTAGCGCTGTTTTCAGCAGAATTACCATGGTGTTATTTATGTGCGGGAGCAAACATTCTCGGAATGACCTGAAACTTCACGGAGCCACTTTTCAGAAAATAAGAAAAGTACCTGCAAAAGATGAAGGCCAGGGGGCCCACCACCTCCCCACAAGGTTGGGGGGCGCGCCCCCCTACCTCATGGGCCCCCTGTTGACTCTCCGACTCCAACTCCACCTCCATATATTGAGTTTCGGTGAGAAAAAAGTCAGGGAGAAGAAATCATCATGTTTTACGATGCGGAGCCGCCGCTAAGCCGTAAAACCTCTCGAGAGGGCTGATAAGGAGTCCGTTCGGGGCTCCGGAGAGGGGAATCCATCGCCATCGTCATCATCAACCATCCTTCATCACCAATTTCATGATGCTCACTGCCGTGCGTGAGTAATTCGATTGTAGGCTTGCTAGACGGTGATGGGTTGGATGGGATCTAACATGTAATCGAGTTAGTTTTGTTAGGGTTTGATCCCTAGTGTCCACTATGTTCTGAGATTGATGTTGCTATGACTTTGGTATGCTTAATGCTTGTCACTAGGGCCTGAGTGCCATGATTTCAGATCTGAACATATTATGTTTTCATCAATATATGAGTGTTCATGATCCTATCTTGCAAGTCTATAGTCACCTATTATGTGTTATGATCCGTTAACCCCGAAGTGACAATAATCGGGATACTTACTGGTGATGACCGTAGTTTGAGGAGTTCATGTATTCACTATGTATTAATGCTTTGTTCCGGTACTCTATTAAAAGGAGGCCTTAATATCCCTTAGTTTCCATAAGGACCCTGCTGCCACGGGAGGGTAGGACAAAAGATGGCATGCAAGTTCTTTTCCATAAGCACGTATGACTATATTCGGAATACATGCCTACATTATATCAATGAACTGGAGCTAGTTCTGTGTCACCCTAGGTGATGACTGTTACATGATGAACCGCATCCGGAATAATTCTCCATCACTGATCCATTGCCTACGAGCTTTCCATATATTGTTCTTCGCTTATTTACTTTCCCGTTACTATTGCTATCATCACTACAAAACACCAAAAACATTACTTTTAGTACTGTTACCTTTTGCTACCGTTACCACTACTATCATATTACTTTGCTACTAAACACTTTGCTGCAGATATTAAGTTTCCAGGTGTGGTTGAATTGACAACTCAGCTGCTAATACTCGAGAGTATTCTTTGGCTCCCCTTGTGTCGAATCAATAAATTTGGGTTGAATACTCTACCCTCGAAAACTGTTGCGATCCCCTATACTTGTGGGTTATCAAGACTATTTTCTGGTGCCGTTGCCGGGGAGCATATCTCTATTCTTTGATTCACTTGGGATATATATCTGCTTATCATTATGAAGAACTTGAGAGATCCAAAAACCAAGATCTATCCATCAAGTACAAGGGGAGGTAAGGAACTGCCATCTAGCTTTGCACTTGATTCACCTTCTGTTATGAGTAAGTTTGCGACACCTACACCTGCTTCTGCTATTCGTTCTGATATGTCGCATGTTATTGATGATGCCACTTCTGCTATGCATGATACTATGATGAAACTACATCTATGCCTGATACTACTGTGCCACTTAGTGATTTCCTTGATGAACAAATTGCTAGGGCTAGAGAGGTTGAAAATATTGAATCTGATGATACTGATGAAAGTGATGATGAAGAATCACTTGTTATTCCTAAGGGTTATGTTTTTGATCAAGAAGCTTCTTTCGCTATCTTAGCTTGCGAAAATAGAAATGAACTAAAAAGGTTATTAGCTAAATGGAGTAAGCAATCTCTAAGTGCAAGAATGAAACCTGACCCTACTTTTGCTACTTCACCTATCTGTGTTACTGATAAGGATTATGAATTCTCTGTTGATCCTGATATAATTACTTTAGTTGAATTTGATCCTTTTCATGGTTATGAATCTGAAACTGTTGTGGCACATCTTACTAAATTGAGTGATATAGCTACCCTGTTTACTAAAGATGAGAGAACTCGTTACTTTTACATCCTTAAAATATTTCCGTTCTCATTAAAGGGTGATGCTATGATATGGTATAATTCTCTTGATCCTGGTTGTATGCTGTCGGTAGGAACGACAGCTATGGGATCACAAGAATCCCTACTACGGTTGCGGGGCGCGGGGTCGTGAGAAGAGCAGATCAAACAGATAGCACACGGTTTGTTTATCCAGGTTCGGGCCGCGGGGATGCGTAAAACCCTACTCCTGCTTTGGTGGATTGTATATCTGTGTTCTTGAGCTAGCTATGGGGCGTGAGGAGCTCCAAAAAGCCGAATCCCCCTCCTGGTCGCCTCGGCCTCCTTTTATAGGAAAAGGGGTTGCCACAGTAGCACTAGGAGGTGGAAAGAGAGCAATGATGTGAGGTTATTCCTCGCATTACATGACAAGGCGCTTTTAATGCGTCTTGCCCAGGTGTCCTTGCTTTATCGGGGACGGGGAGAGCCCTGTCTTGTCCGTCGCCGCTCCCTCTCACGTCGACACGCGCCCTGGCCAGCGGTGCCCGCGGTGCCATGTAGGCAGGCAGGCCGCTGAGGTGGCGGAGTGGTGGGTCTCCACGAAGATCTGCATGCCACCACGCAGGTGCCTGCCCAGCTGGTTGGGTCGGCAGCTGCATGCGAACGGTGGTGGAGGTTTGACTGGCGTGGGCCTGATGGTGGCCAAATGGGTGTTCTTGGCAAGGGCCTTGCCGGGGCCCCGGCAAGGGTCTTGCCGTGGCGCCTGCTGTCATCCCCGGCAAGGCTCTTACCGGGGGCCTTGTGGTCCTCCTTGGCTGGGATCCCGCCAAGGATCATCATCTTCTAAAGGGTGTATCTGAGCTCGAATGTCTTCACAAAGATCTGCATGCCACCACGGGGATGTCTCCCGAATCCTTGCCCCATGGGGGCAGTGGACTGATGGGTGACTCACTCCGTAGGTTTGGGGCGAGCTGCCACGGCAAGGGTCTTGCCGGGTTTGCTAAAACTGCCTCCCGGCAATGATCTTGCCGGGGGGGTCCGCTTCGTCCCCTTTTCTCTTTGTGGTCTTGGTCTTGGTGTCGTTCTGCTTCTCCTGAGCTTCGGCCTTACCTTGGCTCACCTCCCTTGCCTTGCTCAGTCTGGTGGTGCCCGTGGCTCAGACTGCCCGTGCACAGTTATAGGGGTACCAAAAGTGCACCCCTCTTTTTCTACACCAACAGGAGCCCCCAGGCCTGGGCCACACGTAAGCGCAATCGCGTCGTTGGGCTAGGCCCAAAAACGGTGCGCGGGCAGGCGGGGCGATTTTTACCGCGGTAAGTCTCTTTGCGCGCTGCGCTTCCCATGCTTCCCGCACGTGGCGCGGCGTGGGGAGGCGTGTCTGACGTGGGCGGCATGCGTGGGGTTGCTTCCCGCGGGCATGCGTCACATCACAATTAATGTGAAAGGAGGCAGCCCGCATTTTTCCACCAAAAGAAGGAATAACCATGGGCGCGCTGCTCACTATCTCCTCTTCCCTCGTGCCTTTTCCGATCTCAGAGCCGCCGTTCCCTTTCTTCCTTCCTTCCTAAGATTTCGCTGTTGCCTGCTGCCGCTGCTTTGCCATCCCCCTTCCTCAGCCCTCTGAACTTCTTGGTCGCCATGGCTCCCAAATTCGCCAAGGGCAAGGGGGTGGCTAAGGGCGCCGGGACGGTGGAGCTGCCGGAGAGCGCGCTGTCGGGGGACCGGACGAAGTCCGCCTTCTTCTTCCCCTCGACGGTTGATGTTCAAGAGCTCCGGGCCTCCTTCAAGCCCCTATGGGGGGTGAAGACGGGGGGAGAGGGTTTGGGACACACGGCGACGCGCATCATTCCTACAGCTTGCGCTGATCCTGCCTCAAATCGGTACCCCTTCTTCGTTGATTACTTTTCTTGCGGGTTATGCCCTCCTTTCTCCGATTTCTTCTACGACATTACGCGCACCTTCGGCTTTCGCCTCTTGGATTTTACTCCGAATGCGGTGGCGTGCATGCCTTTCTTTGCACATCTTTGCGAAGGCTTTGCCGGGGTGCAGCCCAACACGGCGCTCTTCCGCCATTACTTCTTCCCTCGAATCTAGCCGGGAGGAGCCGTCTCCGGTTGCGTCATCTGGATCCCAAGATCCAAGGGGGCGTACCCGGACGGTTCCGTGAAGGAGAGGTGGGAGGAATGGCGTGGCCGGTGGTGCTGGATTGAAGATGAAAACCCGCCGGAATTCTGCCAGGTCCGCCGAGCGCCGCCGGTCCGCGGCAGCGATTGGAGCGATGTCGACGCCGCCGATGGGAGGCTCACCGTCGCCACCACTAGGATTCTCCGGCTCACCCAGGCTGGACTCACCCTTGAGATGATCGGGCCGGACTTCATTCGCTGCCGGATCGCCCCGTTGCACAGCAAGGGTAGGCCAGCTTGGCTCTTCACGAACCCGGCTGACATCATGCGACTCCGCCCCGGCCTCGATCACAACTTCATAGTGCTGGCACATACCCACTTCTGCCAGCAGCTTTTCTAGCTTGATGTGTGTCGCGATGGCGAGGTCGAGCGGATCGGCAAGGCCGCGAGGGCTGCCGCAAAGGTTGGCAAGGCCCTCAAGGGGCCATTTTTCAAGCTGCCAGCGGGGGTGGTCCCGTTGTGCAACAATTCGCGTCGATCCGAGATCATCGCCATGATGTCGGACTGTAATGCGCACGGCCCTGTCCTGAGCTGGAAGGAGCCGAAGGTCGAGGATGTGCAGCAATTCTTCGACACCCTGATCGAGGTGTACGTCAATGCCTATGCCGAGTGGTGGCTTATCATGGACACCACCCAGGCAGAGCTGGACTACATCGCCACCAGGGCGAGGGAGGCACAGCTTGCCATGGAGGCTGGTAGCGCCGGGCGCGTGGAGGACATGGCCGCAATGGCGGCGGAGGAAGAGGAGCTCTCCCGGTGGGCGGCGGCCTCTGGGGAGGCCAGCAGCGCCAACACTGGATCTCCGCTCGTCGAAGACACGGCCGACGAGTCATCGGGGGAGGAGGAGGACGCGGCGGCGGGCTCGACGCCAACCAGGGGAAGAGGGCGAGTCCCGCGGCGGGCTGGCTCCGGTGAGCCGGTCCGTCCCGGTAGGGCTGCGCGGCCTCAATTGACCCTGGAGGGGTCTGGGCGCCACACGAGGGCCACAGCAGCCAAGAGGCTGACGAAGGCCGCTGAGAAGAAGAAGACAACAACCCCTTCCTCATTCGGGCGCGCACAAACCCCACCGCCTCCTTCGCCTCCTCCGGCAGGCGTCAACTCGGATGATGATGTGGAGCTCCCTTTTGATCTCGGGCCTCTCAGCCCGGAGAGGAAAAGGAAACTGGTAAAGGAGGAGGAGACGGATGACGAGTAAGTTCTCCGTTCCTTACTGTCATTTCCAATTCCTTGAATTGCGTCGCTTGTCTTGATCCATTTTTGCTTCCGTAGGGAGATAGAGACGTTGGCCCAGAGGGCGAAGAGGGCGAGGACCTCGGCGAGCAGCCAGCCCCCGGCTGGGGCTTCAAAGACACCACTGGTGGTGCTGAGTAGCCCGGATAGCAGCCCCCGGCGCAGCCCCCAGCGTAAGTTCATCACCCTCTTCTTACTCGACATGTGGTAGGTGCTCGATGCCATGACGCTGACCTTGCCGGGTTTGCAGGAGGGGAGCGGCAGTAGGAGGAGCCACAGAGGGCTACTCCCAACACACCACCCCCATCGACTACGCCGCCGCGGGGGGCGTCCCCGGCAAGGGCATCAGGCACGGAGCCCACACCCATGGAGGAAGAGGGGAACTTGCGCTGGTGGCTCTGCCACGGTGCCAAATGCTGGCGGAGAGGGGACTTCTGCTTCACAGCCTGGCACTGGTGAGTCGCCTGTCCTTCGTCTATGTTTTCCCCTTATTCTTTTCTTGGCTTCATTGCTCCCGTTGCTGCCCAGGCCCTCCTTCAACAGGTATGGAGGACGTGGATACCGTTGCTGGGAACATTGTTGAGGAGGCCGCCAAGGATGCTACCGAGGACACCACGGCGGGGGCCGCCAAGGCGACCGGCGAGGCTTCTGCCGAGGGCACTAGCGGTGGACCTGCCGGTGGGGCCGGCAAGGCCTCCGCCGAGGGAGAGGTGGTGGGTGACCAGCCTCCCTCCTCCTCAACCTCGGGCCCCAGCAGGTATCTGAAGGTGGGCGACGATCTCTTCGTCCACCTCCCAGGGGCATCAAGTCGGGCGCCCGCCGAAGGGGAAGTTTTCGACGGCGAGGTGCTTGCCGCCACCGGGCTCGAGGTGGTTGATGAGCCAGGGGTTGGTGGCGACGGTTCCCTAGAAGAGCAGCCTTTCCAGGCCATGGGGGCCAATTTCCATAAGCTCCAAGTGCTCTACCGTGCTCGCCTGGACAAGGTCAAGTCCAGGATGGCAACGGTGGACAACGCGGAGGTGGACTTCAAGGCGCGCATTGCCGAGACGCAGACCTGGTTCCACCAGGCTCGCGAGGAGCAGAGGGCCTTCCAGGAGAAATTGGCCGAGCGCGATGTGGATCTCACCATGAAGATGGCCGACATCGAGAAGGCCCGGGAAAAGGCGGCGAACTTGGCTGCCGCAGCCGAGGCCGCCCGGAACCAGGATCAAGCCACCTTGAATTCCCAGGAAGACGACCTCACCGCGCGCGAGGCAAAGCTTGCCGCAGCGCTCCGTGGCAAGGATGAGGAGCTCGAGGCCCTTGTCGCGTGGCGGACTCGCGAGCTGGAGCAGAGGCACAAGGAGGCACTCGATGCCCAGGCTCTGGCCCATGCCGGCAAGGTAAGGGAGTTGGAGGTGGCACGGGACGAGCTAAAGGAGCAGGACCTCAAGCTGTCCAACGAGAAGAGAACGCTCAATAGCGCCTTGGTGGAGGCGCAAGGAGCGGTCATCAGCAGGGCTGGAGAGCTCTCCGAAGCGCAAAACTCCGTCAGAGACCTCAAGCTGAAGCTGGAGGATCTCGAGAAGATGTTGTCGGAGAGCAGGGCTTGGGAGGAGACCTTGACCAGGATCCTGGAGGAGGAGAAGCAGCTGCGGGCGAACGAGGCCGCCTCCCACCAGGATTATGTGGCGGGCGAGAACAGGTGGATCAGCCGCCTGGAGGAGGTCGCCGGCAGGGTCACCTCGCAGTTGGCGACCATGGGGATGCCACACGTGAGGTACGCCCTTGAGCGCAGCGGGACCGTCAACACCAAGTTGACCCTGTTCTTCGAGGGCGTCCTCGGAGCCTTGGCCTATCTTCACTCCAATAGGGCGGCCACGCTGGCCGAGGAGGCCCGGCGACTCTGCCGGAGGGTCGTGACCAAGGTCCTCACCAAGACGGCATACTGGAATCCCGATCTTGACTTCGCGGCCGCGATGAAGAGCTTGCCGGATGGTGCTGACCTCACGGTGCTCAAGGAGCGCATCAAGCCCATCACCGACTGCATCGACGAAATCAAGAGGGTGGAAGGCCAGCGCCGGGATTAGGCATCCTGTTCTTCTTCGCCGCTGCGGGTTCCCGACCAAGACAAATTTTATCTTTAGTTAGAACCACAGCTATGATCTGATGTAATATAACTTTGAAGTAATCTTAATTTTTATGCATGTTATTTCCCCATTCGATTCCTCTTTGTATGCATGCCCTACATCGATCAGGAAGGCTTGCCGGCGTGGAAGCCCCTAGCGGCATTTTGGGGACGGATCCCCATGGCCAGCCGGGTACATGTGCTGTCGGACGAGCCACCTTTCCGTTCTGAACGCGGCCGCTCGAACTGTCGAGCTTGCTTCGAGTCAGAATCGGGGGTGTTGCAGATCGCGGAAGGCTACTCCGCCATTCTCGACGCAGACGCTTGAGCTGTTGAGCGGACTCGAAACAGGGCAAGGGCGTTGCCGATCGTGGTAGAGCCCCCTGGTGTGCAAGTTTCTCATACAAAGCAAATATCTCCGGGGGGATAACCTCAAATAAGAAGGGTAGCCCAAATAAGGGTTCAGTGCAACTTAGCTTCTGTTTGCGATCGCTCGAGTGTTGATCTTCTGGCCTCCTTTCTTCTTCAAGGGTCATGAAGATGAAGGAGTGCCGGGCTAACTGCTAGAGCCGATTCTCACAACTGAGCCCCCCTACCTGGCGCGCCAAAGATGTCGGTGGGAACGACACCTATGGGATCACAAGAATCCCTACTATGGTTGCGGGGCGCGGGGTCATGAGAAGAGCGGATCAAACAGATAGCACACGGTTCGTTTATCCAAGTTCGGGCCGCGGGGATGCGTAAAACCCTACTCCTGCTTTGGTGGATTGTATATCTGTGTTCTTGAGCTAGCTATGGGGCGTGAAGAGCTCCAAAAGGCCGAATCCTCCTCCTGGTCGCCTTGGGCATCCTTTTATATGAAAGGGGTTGCCATAGTAGTACCAGGAGGTGGAAAGGGAAACAGTGATGCGAGGTTATCCCTCACATTACATGACAAGGCGCATTTAATGCATCTTGCCCAGGTGTCCTTGCTTTATCGGGGACGGGGGAGAGCCCTGTCTCGTCCGTCGCCGCTCCCTTTCGCATCGACACGCGCCCTGGCCAGCGGCGCCCGCGGTGCCATGTAGGCAGGCAGGCAGCTGAGGTGGTGCAGTGGTGGGTCTCCACGAAGATCTGCATGCTGCCACGCAGGTGCCTGCCCAGCTGGTTGGGTCGGCAGCTGCATGCGAACGGCGGTGGGGGTTTAACTGGCATGGGCCTGATGGTGGCCCAACGGGTGTTCTTGGCAAGGGCCTTGCCGGGGCCCCGGCAAGGCTCTTGCCATGGCGCCTGCTGTCATCCCCGGCAAGGCTCTTGCCGGGGGGCTTGTGGTCCTCTTTGGCTAGGATCCCGCCAAGGATCATCATCTTCTGAAGGGTGTATCTGATCTCGAATGTCTTCACAAAGATCTGCATGCCACCACGGGGATGTCTCCCGAATCCTTGCCCCCATGGGGGCAGTGGACTCAAGGGTGACTCACTCCGTAGGTGTGGGGCGAGCTGCCACAGCAAGGGTCTTGCCGGGTTTGCTAAAACCGCCTCCCGGCAAGGATCTTGCCGGGGGGTCCGTTTCGTCCCCTTTGCTCTTTGTGGTCTTGGTCTTGCCGTCGTTCTGCTTCTCCTGAGCTTCGGCCTTACCTTGGCTCTCCTCCCCTGCCTTGCTCAGTGTGGTGGTGCCCGTGGCTCAGACTGCCCATGCACAGTTATAGGGGTACAAAAAGCGCACCCCTCTTTTTGTACACCGACATATGCGTAGTCCCCAGGATACGATTTATTACTTCTCTGCTAAATGTTTCCCTGCTCATAAGAAACAAGCTGCTTTAAGGGATATATAATTTTGTGCAAATTAAAGAAGAGAGTCTCCCACAAGCTTGGGGGAGGCTTCTCCAATTACTTAATGTTTTGCCTGATCATCCTCTTAAGAAAAATGAAATACTTGATATCTTTTATAACGACAAAAGTAACGAGCGAACGTTCTCACCTTGTCGATAGATCCGAACGAGTTCGATCGGCTCCAGTGCTCCACCTTCCGCCCGCTTTTCATTTTTCGCAAAAAATGAGTAGCGGTAGGAATCGATCCTTCCACCTGTTGCGCGCATTCTGCTACCGTTAACCAGCCCAGCTAACGCTTTCATGTGGTTAAAGATATGTTACACTTGCTTTTATCAGATTACTACTCCTTTGCATCTACAACCAAAAAACTAGAAAATAAATTTGATGTGTGTGTGGGGTGCCTTTGGACTCGGACTTGAGTCTCTCGTAACTAAGCTCCGGCCCATTAACCTGCTCACTTAATATATATTTTTAATTGTCTTACCCCCTAAATTTTATGCTTTTAAATAGCCCTTTGGTAACAGTAGGCAGTTGTATATAAAGTATTAAAAGTGCTATTGTCTCTCTCCATTACGGTAGTATGTCTCGTTGTCTTGCTTCCATTTCCACCTCGTCCGAGAAATATAAATAATGGGCTGGAAAATTAAGAGGATTGAAATGAGAGCACACAATCCTTGCTTCCATTATGGTAGCATGTTTCTCTCCATTTAAAGACCAGAGCACGCAACCAATGCATGTCATCGGGCTCCTGGACTTGATAACTTAGGTACAGAAACCACGATAACTTTGCCCCCATGGATAAAAGTTGTTGAAAACCTACCACAGATAACTTCTTTGTAAATAGCACGATAATATACACTCCCTGACTTGATAACTTAGGAATAAACACCACGATAACTTTCACACGTGGAAAAAACTTGTTGAAAACATACTCCGGTAACATCTGTGTAAATACATGGTAATATAGGATCCCGGACCTAATAACTTAGGTACAAATACCACGATAATTTTGACCCTCGAAAAAAAGTTGTTGAAAAAACACTCTGATAACTTTTTTGTGTGTAAATAGCATGATAATATCGGCTACCGGTCCTGATAACTTGGGTACAAACACCACGATAACTTTGATCCCATGAGAAAAATTGTTGAAAACATACAACCGATAACTTCTTTGTAAATAACATGATAATATACACTCTCAGACTTGATAACTAAGGTATAAACTCCACGATAACTTTGACCCGTAGAAAAAAGTTATTGAAAACATACTCCAGTAACATATGTGTAAATAACATGGTAATATAGGCTTTTCGGACCTGATAACTTAGGTACAAACACCACGATAACTTTGACCCATGAGAAAACTTCTTGAAAACATACTCTGATAACTTTTTGTGTAAATAGCATGATAATATAGGCTCCGGTCCTGATAACTTAGGTACAAACACCACGATAATTTTGACGTTATTTTTTTGTTGAAAACATAACACTGATAACTTCTCGTATAAATAACATGAGCTGATAACATGGAAAAATGTTGTTAAAAATACCTCCCAATAACTAATGTGTAAACAACCTGATAATACACACACATAAGAGCTGATAAATCATATACAAATATCATGGTAATTTTTTGACCGAGGGAATGAAAATTGTTGAAAAAGAAACCCTCGATAATCTTTGTGTAATATGGTAATATACACAACAAAGCTGATAACTCGCTGCAAACATAATAATCACTTTTTGACCCCTGGGATAAAAGTTTGTTGAAAACATACCCCCCGAAACTTTTGTGTAAATGACACGGTAACTTATGTATGACAGACGTGATAACTCACGTAGCCCGGATGTGGTAACTTTTGGTCTGAAAAAAAGTCATCAGAACATATCAACACGGGATCTAGTTTCGAAGATCTCGTCGAGACGCTTTTTTTTGTGAAGACGGTTTTTTAATCGGGGTGACGATTTGAGCTACAAAACATTTTGAAGTTTGAAAAAAAAGAAAGAATCTAGAATGACATCAGCTTTCGTCCTTTAGTGAATATATGCATGTAATTAGAGGGAGGAGTGCACGTGAAAGAAAAATTAGTCATTCTAATACATGCATGTATATAATTAGAGTGAAGTAAGGATTGTTCTTGCCTATTGCTAAAATCCGAACGTTTGGTAGTTATAAAAGTCCCTTTTATAATGGACTAACCGATGCCTCCAGAGATTACCTAGATAGCTGTGGTGGTTCTGTTTTCAGGGAAAGAACACCGGATGAAGCTGAAATTCTATTGAATAATATGTTGACAAATGAAAATAATTGGACACCTCCGGAGCCAATTCCTAAGCCTATTCCTAAACCAACTCCGAAGAAGAGGGGTATTCTATTTCTCAGTCCTGAAGATATGCAAGAGGCAAAGAAATCTGTGAAAGAAAAAGGTATTAAAGCTGAAGATGTTAAGAATTTACCTCCTATTGAAGAAATACATGGTCTTAATTTACCGCCTATTGAAGAAACATATAATCCAAACCCTTCTCCTATTGAAGAAACTCATGGTCTTGATAACCCGACACAGATAGTAAAGGTAAATTCTCTCTATAGATATGATAAAGTTGAAATCCCATTTACTAAATTTGCTAGCCCATGCTTAGATGAGTTTGATAAATTTATGGCTAAGCAAGAAGACTTTATTGCTTATTTTGGTAGATAATTGAAATACAATTCAAATATGCTTGAACACTTGGGTGATTATATGGATAATGTCAAAGGTGAACTTAAACTTATTAGTAAACATGCTTCTATGGTTACCACTCAAGTAGAACAAGTACTTAAAACTCAAAATGATTTGCTCAATGAATTGAATAGTAAAGATAATGATAATGTTGTTAGAGTGGCTACTAGAACTGGTAGAATGACTCAGGAACCTTTGTATCCTGAAGGCCACCCTAAGAGAATTGAGCAAGATTCTCAGAGAAATAATATAGATGTACCTAGTTCTTCTAAAAAGAAGAAAAAGAAAAATGAAAGGACTTTGCATGCTTCTGGTGAACCTATTGTTGAAACACCTGAGAATCCAAATGATATTTCTATTTCTGATGCTGAAACACAATCTGGTAATGAACCTGAAACTAGTGGTAATGCTAATGATAATGTTCATAATGATGCTCAACCTAGTAATGATAATGATGTAGAAATTGAACCTGCTGTTGATCTTGATAACCCACAATCAAAGAATCAACGTTATGATAAGAAAGATTTTGTTGCTAGGAAACATGGTAAAGAAAGAGAGCCTTGGGTTCAGAAACCCATGCCTTTTCCTCCCAAACCATCCAAGAAAAAGGATGATGAGGATTTTGAGCGCTTTGCTGAAATGATTAGACCTATCTTTTTGCGTATGCGATTAACCGATATGCTCAAAACCAATCCTTATGCTAAGTACATGAAAGATATTATTACAGATAAAAGAAAGATACCGGAAGCTGAAATTTCCACCATGCTTGCTAATTATACTTTTAAGGGTGGAATACCAAAGAAACTTGGAGATCCAGGAGTACCCACTATACCATGCTCCATTAAAAGAAATTATGTTAAAACTGCTTTATGTGATCTTGGAGCCGGTGTTAGTGTTATGTCTCTCTCTTTATATAGTAGACTTGATTTTAATAAGTTGACACCTACTGAAATATCTTTGCAAATGGCTGATAAATCAACTGCTATACCTGCCGGTATTTGTGAGGATGTGCCTGTTGTAGTTGCAAACGTTACTATTTTAACGGACTTTGTTATTCTTGATATTCCCGAGGACGATAGTATGTCTATTATTCTTGGAAGATCCTTTTTGAATACTGCAGGGGCTGTTATTGATTGCACTAAAGGCAATGTCACTTTTCATGTTAATGGTAATGAGCATACGGTACACTTTTCGAGGAAACAACCTCAAGTTCATAGTATCAACTCCATTGGAAAAATTCCATCGATTATATTTGGAGGTTTTGAATTTCCTCTTCCTATTGTCAAGAAGAAATATGATATTCTTATTATTCGGGATGTGCATATCCCCGTTGAGGTAACATAGTGTTATTCGAAATTTCTCCGGTTCCATGTTATTCGGAATGAGTTCGTTAACAAGACTTGATCAACCTTGTTAGTGGATTCCTTTTGATGATCATGAGAAGGATGAAACTAGAAGGCACAACCTTCTGTACCCCACTTTTACTTTCTGTTATTTATATTAAATAAAATAAAAATAAATATTTTTCTGTTTGTTATCTGATTATCCGTGCAATATAAAAATACCTCGAATATACAAGTTCTCCAAATGCCCTGAAATTTAAATATGATTTTTTTTCCCAGAATATTTGAGAATATTTGGCATTGAGAACACAGCAGGGGGGCCAACCACCTGCCCACGAGAGTGGAGGGCGTGCCCTACCCCCCTGGGCGCGCCCCCTACCTCATGGGCCCACGGTGGCCCTCCTCCACTTATTCCTGCACCCCCACACACTTCATCTTTCTCCCCAAAACACGAATATCCAGCTCAAACCCGAGTCCAAGCTCATTTTGCTGCTATTTTCGATCTCCTTGCTCAAAGCACCTCTCACAAAACTGCTTGGGGAGATTGTTCCTTGGTATATGACTCCTCCATTGGTCCAATTAGTTTTTGTTCTAGTGCTTTATTCATTCCAAATTTTTGCTGCTTAGGTGACCTTGTTCTTGATCTTGCATGTCAAATTTATATGGTCAAAAGTAGTTTTCATGCATGATATAGGCCCTAGGACCTTGTAGGAGTAGTTGCTATCAATATTATTGAGTTTGGTTTACTTTTATTTTGAAGTTACTAAAAATTTCAGAATTTTTCAGAAAATGATGAGGAGACTATTGAGGGGCTCATCGAGCCAAAGATCGAAGGAAAAGGCACCGAAGCCTAAGTATAATTTGCCGCACACCGCAGAGGTTCGGGCGTGTGAATGGCCTTCCGATGATTTCTAGAGAGCAGCCGGTATTTATGAAGATTTTCATGAATTGGCTAGGAATGCAGGCCTCACCGCTTTCCTCCACGACCAATGCGATCAGTATCTCTTACTCACAAATACCTTTGTGCAAAACTTTCATTTCCATTCTAGGAATTCGCCACCTACGGTGGAGTTTCATTTATATGATGAGCATAAGGAGATGTCACTTTATGATTTTTGTCGGATTTGTTTAGTCCCTTTTGAGGGCAAGACTGAAGAACCACATCATGATGATGTGGAGGGGTTTATTGATACTATCACTGTAGGGGAAACTAGGAAGGTTTCCGATGCACGAATCACTAGCATACATTTTCCTGTTTTACGTTACTTTGCATTATTTGCTAGTCGTTGCTTAATTGGACGCGGAAACTATGGAAACCTTAGTATCCCTGATATAATTATTCTGCTCCACGGTTTATACAGTGATAACACTTTTAGTATGGGCGGTATTATTGCCAAACGGTTAAGTCTGAACCAAACCAAGGGCCCCACCTTTGGAGGCATCTATGCTTCACGCCTAGCTAAACATTTTAACATACCTATTAGGCATTTTGAGAAGGAAGAAAAAGTGCTGCCTCGTGTTTATCTAGATTATAAAAGTATGGTGGCACATGATTTTATTGTTAAGAATAGGGAAGGAGAGCTTAAATATCAATTGTTCTTTAATAAACACCATCCTGAGACTATTACCCTGCCTGCTCCTTCGTTGTTTGATTTATCTGTAGGCACGTACCTTGTTCCATTGAAGGCTATTCACCCTACCGGAACCCTGCACCAGCCGAGGAGCCAGAGCCGGAACCACAAGTTGATCCTCCATGATAGTCTAATTACCAGTGGGATCCAGAGATGATTGTCAGCCAGTGGCAATCGGAGTCTTCCTCTTCTTCTTCTCAGTAAAACCCCAACTACTATTATGGATATCCGCCAGGCCAGCCGTGGCCATAGACCAAATTAGGCCAAAAGCCTAAGCTTGGGGGAGTACGTATTTCCCACCGACATTAGGTTTATGTTCACACACTCATTGCTAGATGTCGGTGCTTGATACGTCTCCAACGTATCTATAATTTTTGATTGCTCCATGCTATATTATCAACTGTTTTAGACATTAATGGGCTTTATTTTCCACTTTTATATTATTTTTGGGACTAACCTCTTAACCGGAGGCCCAACCCAGAATTGTTGTTTTTTTCCTGTTTTAGGGTTTCGAACAAAAGGAATATCAAACGGAGTCCAAACGGAATGAAACCTTCGGAAACGTGATTTTCTCATCAGATAAGATCCAGGAGACTTGGACCCACCATCAAGAAAGCCACGAGGTGCTCACGAGGGTAGGGGCGCCCCCCCCACCCTAGGGCGCGCCCCCTGCCTCATGGGCCCCTCGAAGCTCCACCGACATACTTCTTCCTCCTATATATATCCACGTACCCCCAAACGATCGGGTACAGAGCAAAAAACCTAATTCCACCGCTGCAACTTTCTCTATCCATGAGATCCCATCTTGGGGCCTGTTCCGGAGCTCCGCCGGAGGAGGCATCGATCACGGACGGCTTCTACATCATCATCCAAGCCCCTCCGATGAAGTGTGAGTAGTTTACTTCAGACCTCCGGGTCCATAGCTAGTAGCTAGATGGCTTCTTCTCTCTTTTTGTGAAGATCTCGTCGAGACGCTTTTTTTTGTGAAGACGTTTTTTTAATCGGGGTGACGGTTTGAGCTACAAAACATTTTGAAGTTTGAAAAAAAAGAAAGAATCTAGAATGACCTCAGCTTTCGTCCTTTAGTGAATATATGCATGTAATTAGAGGGAGGAGTGCACGTGAAAGAAAAATTAGTCATTCTAATACATGCATGTATATAATTAGAGTGAAGTAAGGATTGTTCTTGCCTATTTCTAAAATCCGAACGTTTGGTAGTTATAAAAGTCCCTTTTATAATGGACTAACTAATGCCTCTAGAGATTACCTAGATAGCTGTGGTGGTTCTGTTTTCAGGGAAAGAACACCGGATGAAGCTGAAATTCTATTGAATAATATGTTGACAAATGAAAATAATTGGACACCTCCGAAGCCAATTCCTAAGCCTATTCCTAAACCAACTCCGAAGAAGAGGGGTATTCTATTTCTCAGTCCTGAAGATATGCAAGAGGCAAAGAAATCTGTGAAAGAAAAAGGTATTAAAGCTGAAGATGTTAAGAATTTACCACCTATTGAAGAAATACATGGTCTTAATTTACCGCCTGTTGAAGAAACATATAATCCAAATCCTTCTCCTATTGAAGAAACTCATGGTCTTGATAACCCGACACAGGTAGTAAAGGTAAATTCTCTCTATAGATATGATAAACCTGAAATCCCATTTACTAAATTTGCTAGCCCATGCTTAGATGAGTTTGATAAATTTATGGCTAAGCAAGAAGACTGTAATGCTTATTTTGGTAGACAATTGAAATACAATTCAAATATGCTTGAAAACTTGGGTGATTATATGGCTAATGTCAAAGGTGAACTTAAACTTATTAGTAAACATGCTTCTATGGTTACCACTCAAGTAGAACAAGTACTTAAAACTCAAAATGATTTGCTCAATGAATTGGATAGTAAAGATAATGATAACGTTGTTAGAGTGGCTACTAGAACTGGTAGAATGACTCAGGAACCTTTGTATCCTGAAGGCCACCCTAAGAGAATTGAGCAAGATTCTCAGAGAAATAATATAGATGTACCTAGTTCTTCTAAAAAGAAGAAAAAGAAAAATGATAGGACTTTGCATGCTTCTAGTGAACCTATTGTTGAAACACCTGAGAATCCAAATGATATTTCTATTTTTGATGCTGAAACACAATCTGGTAATGAACCTGAAACTAGTGGTAATGCTAATGATAATGTTCATAATGATGCTCAACCTAGTAATGATAATGATGTAGACATTGAACCTACTGTTGATCCGATTCCGAGGTAACTCAACTCCAAAATTCTCTCTAAGCATCTTAGCCATCTCCTCTCTAAGATTAGCAAGACCATTATCCGTAGTGGACGATGAAGCTTGTGGCAGTGACATAGGAAGAGTATGGTTACTAGCTGTAGGTAGGAATTGTGGCATGTATGTCGACCCATAATTTGGTAGTGGTCGAGTGGTTGTAGCTGTAGGTATAGTTTGGTTCGGCGTTGCCACCGAACCTGTCATGCTCATAATAGGATTAATGGGTGTAGCCACAATCTGATTTGTTTGGGTAGGATAATAAGTCATCGGTACGGGAGGCGCCGATGCAATAGGTAAAGCCAGATTAGGGTTTTGCACACTAGCAGCTACACCATTATTACCACTAGACGATTGAGATATATTCTTCTGAGCATTAGTATTTTCTATAAAAGTTTGATAGACTAGATTGTTACCATCATCAATACGACTTTCAATCTTAGCCCACTGCTCAGGAGAAAAAGCAGTACTTACAGAGGGTTTAACCTGTTCAGTTTGAAGAGGAGGGAACTTGATTTCTTCAATCGGAGTGATGTTGCCTTGGCGATCTTTCTTGAATTTTGCAAGGAACTCCTGCAGGTCCTTCTCCTCGCGCGCCTTCTTGTACTCCTCATAGACTTGGCGATGATCGGCCGATATCTCATCAAGACTGGGCTTAATGATGTTATCAGCGTCTACCTCAGATGGCTTGGGAAGATCGGACATGGTGGATGATGATGATTGATCTTTGATCCCCAGCGGAGTCGCCAAAAAGTGTGTTGACACACGAACATGTCACGTGTACCCTCGACGTCGGGGGTGATGCACCACAGCTCACGTCGAAGGAGACCCGACCGATAGCGCGATACGCAAGACAGTCGACGGGCGCTTTTGCAGACCCGAAAACCCCACACCCCCGGGAGGGACCCCGTCAGGGAGTGCGGCGGCTATGGGCTGCCCTAGGTCGATTCGCTCGCCCCTAGAGCCTCGGAATTCGCAGCTCTCAAACACGAAGAACAGCGAAGAACGAGAGAGAAAAACGGTGGAGAGATAAAACGTAGATGAAAAAGTAGTATATTGATTTGTTCGATTGTGTGTTGTTCAATCGGCCGTCACCCCCAACATATATAAGAGGCGGCTGGACTTCCCGTACAAGTAAAGGATTCATCTAGGCTCTTACAAGAAAAATTACATCAATTCACGTCCTAGAGTCCTAATTCTATTCCAACTCGGATTCAGTCTGAATCTGGCCCAAACTCTGTCTTCCTTCTTGCGCGGGCCGCCGGGCTTGCATATGATCTCCGATCGAGACGGCCCAAATATCAAACTTGTGCGCCTCGACGATACGAACAACTCTCATGTTGATCATTTTTTCAAATAAGGCCATCTTGAATACTTTTCGAGGTCATCTTTATCTTCCAGTCGGACTCGGTTTTGCAGTAGACTGGATTATCCGAGTCTCGTAGTGAATTTGTAGGCTATATATTATCTCTGATGATGATGACTCCAAAATCAAAATTTACCGTCTTGATGATACGCACAACTTCTGTATTGAACACTTCTTCATCCAAGGTCATTTTGATAAACTTTCGAGCACATGTTCAATTTCACACGGACTTGAGCTCCTCCACTCGGATATTAGATACTTTCACTCGGATCGTCCGATTGGACTTTTTCACTCGGAAGACAATCTTTCACTCGGATGACTATATTTCCACTCGGATGACTATATTTCCACTCAGATGACTATATTTCCACTTGGAAGGCACTATCTTATTCAATCGGCAAGTTTTCGTCCCGATGGTAATCTTTTCACTCGGAATATTTTCACCTGGACGACAATTTCACTCGGATGATCATATTTTCACTCGGATGACTATATTTCCACTTGGATAATAATAAGTTCATCCGGTCAGCAAACTTTCACTCGACCATAAAATTTCACTCGACCGTAAACTTTCACTCGACCGTAAACTTTCACTCGGATGGTAAACTTTTCACTCGGATTTCCGACTAAAAACATAGCCCGATCTCGATTTGTCTCTCCAGGCCTCATATGATCTCGGATTGAGACGAATTATATATGAAAATCGATCGGCTCAACGAGACGAAACTTTTCCATGTTGCAGGTTTTTCAATTCAAGGCCGTATTGATGGCCGAATTACTCGCGCAACCTATCAAACAAGTGTCTGGCACCTCGCGCCATATTTCCGTTGAGGTTCAGCCTGCAGTATATTGCCTCTAACTTTTGCATATGAACTCGGATTGAGATGATTTATATATCAAAATCGATTGCCTCGACGAGACGAAGACAATTCCTTAAGAGTGATCCTTCATCCGAGGTCATCTTGAAGACATGATTGGCCAAAAACCACTCGGAACATTGAACTATGCCACTCGGAGTATAGTTTTGGTCCGTAAGATAAAGTCGAATGAATATAACCGAAACATCAAAGTGGTTCCACTCGGTGACGTGAATATTTTTATTCTGAAAACTCATTCACTCGAGACCATCTTCATTGCAATCTGTATCTTTCCAAAATCAGGTGTCAACAAGTACCTTGAAGTGGTCTTTTGTTTTCTTTCGCTAACGGAGCTCACGAGTTTTCTACCTTAAGTTTTGTGTTGTGAAGTTTTCAAGTTTTGGGTAAGGATTTGATGGATTATGGAACAAGGAGTGGAAAGAGCCTCAGCTTGGGGATTCCCATGGCACCCCCAAGATAATATAAGTACACCTAAAAGCCAAAGCTTAGGGATGCCCCGGAAGGCATCCCCTCTTTCGTCTACTTCTATCGATAACTTTACTTGGAGCTATATTTTTATTCACCACATGATATGTGTCTTGCTTGGAGCGTCTTTTATGATTTGAGTCTTTGCTTATTAGTTTAACACAATCGTCCTTGTTGTACACACCTTTTTAGAGAGCCATACATGATTTGGAATTTGATAGAATACTCTATGTACTTCACTTATATCTTTTGAGCTTTATAGTTTTGCTCTAGTGCTTCACTTATATCTTTTAGAGCATGGTGGTGGATTTGTTTTATAGAAACTATTGATCTCTCATGCTTCACTTAGATAATTTTGAGAGTCTTAAAAGCATGGTAATTTGCTTAAAATCCTAATGTGCTTGGTATGCAAGATTAATAATAAAACTTTCGTATGAGTGTGTTGAATACTAAGAAGAAATTGATGCTTGATAATTGTTTTGAGATATGAGGATGGTGATATTAGAGTCATGCTAGTTGAGTAGGTGTGAATTTTAGAAATGCTTGTGTTAAAGTTTGCGATTCCCGTAGCATGCACGTATGGTGAACCGTTATGTGATGAAGTCGGAGCATGATTTATTTATTGATTGTCTTCCTTATGAGTGGCGGTCGGGGACGAGCGATGGTCTTTTCCTACCAATCTATCCCCCTAGGAGCATGCGCGTAATACTTTGCTTTGATAACTTCTAGATTTTTGCAATAAGTATATGAGTTCTTTATGACTAATGTTGAGTCCATGGATTATACGCACTTTCCTTCCTTCCACCATTGCTAGCCTCTCTAATACGCGCACTTTTCACCGGTATCATACACCCACCAAATACCTTCCTCAAAACAGCCACCATACCTACCTATCATGGCATTTCCATAGCCATTCCGAGATATATTGCCATGCAACTTTCCACCGTTCCGTTCATTGTGACCCGCTCCATTATTGTCATATTGCTAGCATGATCATGTAGTTGACATCGTATTTGTGGCGAAGCCACCGTTCATAATTCTTTCATACATGTCACTCTTGATTCATTGCACATCCCGGTACACCGCCGGAGGCATTCATATAGAGTCATATTTTGTTCTAAGAATCGAGTTGTAATTCATGAGTTGTAAGTAAATAAAAGTGTGATGATCATCATTATTAGAGCATTGTCCCAGTGAGGAAATGATGATGGAGACTATGATTCCCCCACAAGTCGGGATGAGACTCCGGAAGAAAAAAAAAGAGGCCATAAAAAAGGGAGAAAGGCCCAAAAAATGAGAGAAACAGAGAGAAGGGACAATGTTACTATCCTTTTACCACACTTGTGCTTCAAAGTAGCACCATGATAGAGAGTCTCTCATTATGTCACTTTCATATACTAGTGGGAATTTTTCATTATAGAACTTCGCTTGTATATTCCAATGATGGGCTTCCTCAAAATGCCCTAGGTCTTCGTGAGCAAGCAAGTTGGATGCACACCCACTTAGTTTCTTTTGAGCTTTCATATACTTATAGCTCTAGTGCATCCGTTGCATGGCAATCCCTACTCCTTGCATTGACATCAAGGTGTTGACCACGATGAGAATTTCTCACTCATATCTATGCTTAAGTCTGTTCGAATCATGTTAGCTATTGCCGCATTTTATGAAATCTGGCAAATGGATAAACAAAACTGCATTCCTTAATGGATTTATTAAAGAAGAGTTGTATATGGTGCAACCAGAAGGTTTTGTCAATCCTAAAGGTGCTAACAAAATATGCCAGCTCCAGCGATCCATCTATGGACTGGTGCAAGCATCTCGGAGTTGGAATATACGCTTTGATAAGTTGATCAAAGCATATAGTTTTATACAGACTTGCGGTGAAGCATGTATTTACAAGAAAGTGAGTGGGAGCACTACAGCATTTCTGATAAGTATATGTGAAAGACATATTGTTGATCACAGATAATGTAGAATTATTCTACAAAGCATAAAGGAATGTTTGAAAGGAGTTTCTCAAAGAAAGACCTCGGTGAAGCTGCTTACATATTGAGCATCAAGATCTATAGAGATAGATCAAGACGCTTGATAAGTTTTTCAATGAGTACATACCTTGACAAGATTTTGAAGTAGTTCAAAATGGAACAGTCAAAGAAGGAGTTCTTGCCTGTGTTACAAAGGTGTGAAGTTGAGTAAGACTCAAAACCCGACCACGGCAGAAGATAGAGAGAGAATGAAAGTCATTCCCTATGCCTCAGCCAAAAGTTCTATAAAGTATGTCATGCTGTGTACCAGACCTATTGTATACCCTGCCCTGAGTTTGGCAAGGGAGTACAATAGTGATCTAGGAGTAGATCACTGGACATTGGTCAAAATTATCCTTAGTGGAATAAGGATATGTTTCTTGATTATGGAGGTGACAAAAGGTTCATCGTAAAGGGTTACGTCGATGCAAGTTTTGACACTGATCCAGATGACTCTAAGTCTCAATCTGGATACATATTGAAAGTGGGAGCAATTAGCTAGAGTAGCTCCATGCAGAGCATTGTTGACATAGAAATTTGCAAAATACTTACGGATCTAAATGTGGCAGACCCATTGACTAAACTTCTCTCACAAGCAAAACATGATCACACCTCAGTACTCTTTGGGTGTTAATTACATAAGCGATGTGAACTAGATTATTGACTCTAGTAAACCCTTTGGGTGTTGGTCACATGTCGATGTGAACTATGGGTGTTAATCACATGGTGATGTGAACTATTGATGTTAAATCACATGGCGATGTGAACTAGATTATTGACTCTAGTGCAAGTGGGAGACTGAAGGAAATATGCCCTAGAGGCAATAATAAAGTTATTATTTATTTCCTTATATCATGATAAATGTTTATTATTCATGCTAGAATTGTATTAACCGGAAACATAATACATGTGTGAATACATAGACAAACAGAGTGTCACTAGTATGCCTCTATTTGAGTAGCTCGTTGATCAAAGATGGTTATGTTTCCTAACCATAGACATGAGTTGTCATTTGATTAAAGGGATCACATCATTAGGAGAATGATGTGATTGACTAGACCCATTCCGTTATCATAGCACTTCATCATTTAGTTTGTTGCTATTGCTTTCTTCATGACTTATACATGTTCCTATGACTATGAGATTATGCAACTCCCGTTTAAAGGAGGAACACTTTGTGTGCCACCAAACGTCACAACGTAACTGGGTGATTATAAAGGTGCTCTACAGGTGTCTCCAAAGGTACTTGTTGGGTTGGCGTATTTCGAGATTAGGATTTGTCACTCTGATTGTCGGAGAGGTATCTCTCGGCCCACTCGGTAATACACATCACTATAAGCCTTGCAAGCATTGCAACTAATGAGTTAGTTGCGGGATGATGTATCACAGAACGAGTAAAGAGACTTGCCGGTAACGAGATTGAACTAGGTATTGAGATACCGACGATCGAATCTCGGGCAAGTAACATACCGATGAGAAAGGGAACAACGTATGTTGTTATGCGGTCTGACCGATAAAGATCTTCATAGAATATGTAGGAGCCAATATGGGCATCCAGGTCCCGCTATTGGTTATTGACAAGAGAGGCGTCTCGGTCATGTCTACATAGTTCTCAAACCCATAGGGTCCGCACGCTTAACATTCGTTGACGATATAGTACTATGAGTTATGTATGTTGGTGACCGAATGTTGTTCGGAGTTTTGGATGAGATCACAGATATGAAGAGGAACTCCGGAATGGTCCGGAAGTAAAGGTTGATGTGTGGATAGTAGTGTTTGATCTCCGGAAGGGTTCCGGAATTCACCGGAAGGGGTTCCGGATGTTTCCCGAAATGTTTGGGCACGAGAACACTTTATCTGGGCCAAAGGGGAAAGCCCACGAGGCTTTTAGAAAGTGCAAAAGGAAGTTTTGTGGAGACCAGAGGCTAGACGCCAGGAACCCTGGCGTCTAGGGGGTAGACGCCGGGAACCCTGGCGTCTAGCCCTGGAGTCTGAGAAGGACTCTTGCCTTTCGGGTGAGACCGACTTTGAGGAGGCTTTTACTCCAAGTTTCGACCCCAGGGCTCAACATATAAATAGAGGGGTAGGGCTAGCACCAAAGACACATCAAGAAACACCAAGCCGTGTGCCGGCAACCCCGTCCCCTCTAGTTTATCCTCCGTCATAGTTTTCGTAGTGCTTAGGCGAAGCCCTGCGGAGATTGTTCTTCACCAACACCGTCACCACGCCGTCGTGCTGCCGGAACTCATCTACTACTTCGCCCCTCTTGCTGGATCGAGAAGGCGAGGACGTCACCGAGCCGAACGTGTGCAGAACTCAGAGGTGCCGTGCTTTCGGTGCTTGGATCGGTCGGATCGTGAAGACGTACGACTACATCAACCGCGTTGATATAACGCTTCCGTGAATGGTCTACGAGGGTACGTAGACAACACTCTCCCCTCTCGTTGCTATGCATCACCATGATCTTGCGTGTGCGTAGGAAATTTTTTGAAATTACTATGTTCTCCAACAGTGCCATCAGAGCCAGGTTTTATGCGTTGATGTTGTGCACGAGTAGAACACAAGTGAGTTGTGGGCGATATAAGTCATACTGCTTACCAGCATGTCATACTTTGGTTCGGCAGTATTGTTGGATGAAGTGGCCCGGACCGGCATTACGCGTACGCTTACGCGAGACTGGTTCTACCGACGTGCTTTGCACACAGGTGGCTGGCGGGTGTCAGTTTCTCCAACTTTAGTTGAATCGAGTGTGGCTATGCCCGGTCCTTGCGAAGGTTAAAACAACACCAACTTGACAAACTATCGTTGTGGTTTTGATGCCTAGGTAAGAACGGTTCTTGCTAAACCCATAGTAGCCACGTAAAACTTGCAACAACAAAGTAGAGGACGTCTAACTTGTTTTTACAGGGCATGTTGTGATGTGATATGGTCAAGACGTGATGAGATATAAGTTGTTGTATGAGTTGATCATGTTTTGTAACCGAGTTATCGGCAACTGGCAGGAGCCATATGGTTGTCGCTTTATTGTATGCAATGCAATTGCGCTGTAATGCTTTACTTTATCACTAAGCGGTAGCGATAGTCGTGGAAGCATAAGATTGGCGAGACAACAACGATGCTACGATGGAGATCAATGTGTCGCGCCGGTGACGATGGTGATCATGACGGTGCTTCGGAGATGGAGATCACAAGCACAAGATGATGATGATGGCCATATCATATCACTTATATTGATTGCATGTGATGTTTATCTTTTATGCATATTATCTTGCTTTGATTGACGGTAGCATTATAAGATGATCTCTCACTAAATTTCAAGATAAAAGTGTTCTCCCTGAGTATGCACCGTTGCCAAAGTTCGTCGTGCCCAGACACCACGTGATGATCGGGTGTGATAAGCTCTACGTCCATCTACAACGGCTACAAGCCAGTTTTTGCACACACAGAATACTCAGGTTAAACTTGACGAGCCTAGCATATGCAGATATGGCCTCAGAACACTAAGACCGAAAGGTCGAGCATGAATCATATAGTAGATATGATCGACATATTGATGTTCACCATTGAAAGCTACTCCCTTTCACGTGATGATCGGTTATGGTTTAGTTGATTTGGATCACGTGATCACTTAGAAGATTATAGGGATGTCTTTCTAAGTGGGAGTTCTTAAGTAATATGATTAATTAAACTTTAATTTATCATGAACTTAGTCCTGGTAGTATTAGCATATCTATGTTGTAGATCAATAGCTCGTGTTTAGCTCCCCTATTTTATTTTTGATATGTTCCTAGAGAAAACTAAGTTGAAAGATGTTGGTAGCAATGATGCGGATTGGATCCGTGATCTCAGGTTTATCCTCATTGCTGCACAGAAGAATTATGTCTTTGATGCACCGCTAGGTGACAAACCTATTGCAGGAGCAGATACAGATGTTATGAACATTTGGCTAGCTCAATATGATGACTACTTGATAGTTTAGTGCACCATGCTTAAACGGCTTAGAATCGGGACTTCAAAGACGTTTTGAACGTCATGTACCATATGATATGTTCAAGGAGTTGAAGTTAATATTTCAAGCAAATACCCGAGTTGAGAGATATGAAGTCTCCAACAAGTTCTATAGCTAAAAGATGGAGGAGAATAGCTCAAGCAGTGAGCATGTGCTCAGATTGTCTGGGTACTACAATCGCTTGAATCAAGTGGGAGTTAATCTTCCAGATAAAATAGTGATTGACAGAATTCTCTAGTCACCATCACCAAGTTAGTAGAACTTCGTGATGAACTATGACATGCAAGGGATAACAGAAACGATTCCCAAGCTCTTCGTAATGCTGAAATCGACGAAGGTAGAAATCAAGAAAAATATCAAATGTTGATGGTAGACAAGACCATTAGTTTCAAGAAAAGGGCAAAGGGAAGAAGGGGAACTTCAAGTAGAACGGCAAGCAAGTTGCTGCTCAAGTGAAGAAGCCCAAGTCTGGTCCTAAGTCTGAGACTAAGTGCTTCTACTGCAAAGGGACTGGTCACTGGAAGCGGAATTGCCCCAAGTATTTGGCGGATAAGAAGGATGGCAAAGTGAACAAAGGTATATTTTATATACAGATTATTGATGTGTATTTTACTTGTGTTCGTAGCAACCCCTCGGTATTTGATACTGGTTCAGTTGCTAAGAGTAGTAACTCGAAACGGGAGTTACAGAATGAACATAGACTAGTTAAGGGTGAAGTGACGATGTGTGTCAGAACTGGTTCCAAGATTGATATGATCATCATCGCACACTCCCTATACTTTTGGGATTAGTGTTGAACCTAAATAAGTGTTATTTGGTGTTTGCGTTGAGCATGAATATGATTTATTGCAATGCGGTTATTCATGTAAGTTAGAGAATAAATTGTTGTTCTGTTTACATGAATAAAACCTTATATGGTTACACACCCAATGAAAATGGTTCGTTCGATCTCGATCGTAGTGATACACATATTCATAATATTGAAACCAAAAGATGCAAAGTTAATAATGATAGTGCAACTTATTTGTGGCACTGCAGTTTAGGTCATATTGGTGTAAAGCGCGTGAAGAAAATCCATGCTGATGGGCTTTTGGAATCACTTGATTATGAATCAGTTGATGGTTGCGAAGCATGCCTCATGGGCAAGATGACTAAAACTCTGTTCTCCAGAACAATGGAGCGAGCAATAGATTTGTTGGAAATCATACATACTGATGTATGTGGTCCGATGAATATTGAGGCTCGCGATAGATATCATTATTTTCTGATCTTCACAGATGATTTGAGCAGATATGAGTATATCTACTTGATGAAACACAAGTCTGAAATATTTAAAAAGTTCAAAGAATTTCAGAGTGAAGTGGAGAATCATCGTAACAAAAATAAAAGTTTCTACAATATGATCGCAGAAGTAAAATATTTGAGTTACGAGTTTGGCCTTCAGTTAAAACAATGTGAAATAGTTTCACTACTCACGCCACCTGGAACACCACAGCGTAATGGTGTGTCCGAACATCATAACCGTACTTTATTTGATATAGTGCAATCTACGATGTCTCTTACCGATTTACCACTATCGTTTTGGGGTTATGCATGAAAGATAGCTGCATTCAGATTAAAAAGGGCACCATCTAAATCCATTGAGATGACACCGTATGAACTATGGTTTAGCGAGAAACCTAAGCTGTCGTTTCTTAAAGTTTGGGGTTGCAATGCTTATGTGAAAAAGTTTCATCTTGATAAGCTCAAACCCAAGTCGGAGAAGTGCATCTTCATAGGATACCCGAAAGTAACTGTTGGGTACACCTTCTATCACAGATCCGAAGGCAAGATATTTGTTGCTGAGAATGGGTTCTTTCTAGAGAAGGAGTTTCTCTCGAAAGAAGTGAGTGGGAGGAAAGTAGAACTTGATGAGGTAACTGTACCTTCTCCCTTATTGGAAAGTAGTTCATCACAGAAATATGTTCCTATGACTACTACACCAATTAGTGAGGAAGCTAATGATGATGATCATGTAACTTCAAATCAAGTTGCTACCGAACCTCGTAGGTAAACCAGAGTGAGATCCGCACCAGAGTGGTACGGTAATCCTGTTCTGGAGGTCATGTTACTTAACCATGACGAGCCTACGAACTATGAGGAAGCGATGATGAGCCCAGATTTCGCGAAATGGCTTGAGGCCATGGAATCTGAGATGAGATCCATGTATGAGAACAAAGTATGGACTTTGGTTGACTTGCCCATTGATCGGCGAGCCATTGAGATTAAATGGATCTTTAAGAGGAACACGGACACTGATGGTAGTGTTACTATCTACAAAGCTAGAATTGTCGCAAAAAGGTTTTCGACAAGTTCAAGGTGTTGACCACGATGAGAATTTCTCACTCGTATCTATGCTTAAGTCTGTCCGAATCATGTTAGCTATTGCCGCATTTTATGAAATCTGGCAAATGGATAAACAAAACTAAATTCCTTAATGGATTTATTAAAGAAGAGTTGTATATGATGCAACCAGAAGGTTTTGTCAATCCTAAAGGTGCTAACAAAATATGCCAGCGATCCATCTATGGACTGCTGCAAGCATCTCGGAGTTGGAATATACGCTTTGATAAGTTGATCAAAGCATGTAGTTTTATACAGACTTGCGGTGAAGCCTGTATTTACAAGAAAGTGAGTGGGAGCACTACAGCATTTCTAATAAGTATATGTGAAAGACATATTGTCGATCGGAGATAATGTAGAATTATTCTGCAAAGCATAAAGGAATGTTTGAAAGGAGTTTTTCAAAGAAAAACCTCGGTGAAGCTGCTTACATATTGAGCATCAAGATCTATAGAGATAGATCAAGACGCTTGATAAGTTTTTCAATGAGTACATACCTTGAGAAGATTTTGAAGTAGTTCAAAATGGAACAGTCAAAGAAGGAGTTCTTGCCTATGTTACAAAGGTGTGAAGTTCAGTAAGACTCAAAACCCGACCACGACAGAAGATAGAGAGAGAATGAAAGTCATTCCCTATGCCTCAGCCATAGGTTCTATAAAGTATGACATGCTGTGTACCAGACCTATTGTATACCCTGCCCTGAGTTTGGCAAGGGAGTACAATAGTGATCTAGGAGTAGATCACTGGACATTGGTCAAAATTATCCTTAGTGGAATAAGGATATGTTTCTCGATTATGGAGGTGACAAAAGGTTCGTCGTAAAGGGTTACGTCGATGCAAGTTTTGACACTGATCCAGATGACTCTAAGTCTCAATCTGGATACATATTGAAAGTGGGAGCAATTAGCTAGAGTAGCTCCATGCAGAGCATTGTTGACATAGAAATTTGCAAAATACTTACGGATCTAAATGTGGCAGACCCGTTGACTAAACTTCTCTCACAAGAAAAACATGATCACACCTCAGTACTCTTTGGGTGTTAATTACATAAGCGATGTGAACTAGATTATTGACTCTAGTAAACCCTTTGGGTGTTGGTCACATGTCGATGTGAACTATGGGTGTTGATCACATGGTGATGTTAACTATTGATGTTAAATCACATGGCGATGTGAACTAGATTATTGACTCTAGTGCAAGTGGGAGACTGAAGGAAATATGCCCTAGAGGCAATAATAAAGTTATTATTTATTTCCTTATATCATGATAAATGTTTATTATTCATGCTAGAATTGTATTAACCGGAAACATAATACATGTATGAATACATAGACAAACAGAGTGTCACTAGTATGCCTCTATTTGACTAGCTCGTTGATCAAAGATGGTTATGTTTCCTAACCATAGACATGAGTTGTCATTTTATTAACGGGATCACATCATTAGGAGAATGATGTGATTGACTAGACCCATTCCGTTAGCATAGCACTTGATCGTTTAGTTTGTTGCTATTACTTTCTTCATGACTTATACATGTTCCTATGACTATGAGATTATGCAACTCCCGTTTAACGGAGGAACACTTTGTGTGCCACCAAACGTCACAACATAACTGGGTGATTATAAAGGTGCTCTACAGGTGTCTCCAAAGGTACTTGTTGGGTTGGCGTATTTCGAGATTAGGATTTGTCACTCTGATTGTCAGAGAGGTATCTCTGGGCCCACTCGGTAATACACATCACTATAAGCCTTGCAAGCATTGCAACTCATGAGTTAGTTGCGGGATGATGTATTAAGGAACGAGTAAAAATACTTGCCGGTAACGAGATTGAACTAGGTATTGAGATACCGACGATCGAATCTCGGGCAAGTAACATACCGATGACAAAGGGAACAACGTATGTTGTTATGCGGTCTGACCGATAAAGATCTTTGTAGAATATGTAGGAGCCAATATGGGCATCCAGGTCCCGCTATTGGTTATTGACAAGAGAGGCGTCTCGGTCATGTCTACATAGTTCTCAAACCCGTTGGGTCCGCATGCTTAATGTTCGTTGACGATATAGTACTATGAGTTATGTATGTTGGTGACCGAATGTTGTTCGGAGTTTTGGATGAGATCACAGATATGACGAGGAACTCCGGAATGGTCCGAAAGTAAAGATTGATATGTGGTTAGTAGTGTTTGATCTCCGAAAGGGTTCCGGAATTCACCAGAAGGGGTTCCGGATGTTTCCCGAAATGTTTGGGCACGAGAACACTTTATCTGGGCCAAAGGGGAAAGCCCATGAGGCTTTTGGAAAGTGCAAAAGGAAGTTTTGTGGAGACTAGAGGCTAGACGCCAGGAACCCTGGCGTCTAGGGGGTAGACGCCGGGAACCCTGGCGTCTAGCCCTGGAGTCTGAGAAGGACTCTTGCCTTTCGGGTGAAACCGACTTTGAGGAGGCTTTTACTCCAAGTTTCGACCCCAGGGCTCAACATATAAATAGAGGGGTAGGGCTAGCACCAAAGACACATCAAGAAACACCATCTTTGCGAAGGCTTTGCCGGGGTGCAGCCCAACACGGCGCTCTTCCGCCATTACTTCTTCCCTCGAATCCAGCCGGGAGGAGCCGTCTCCGGTTGCGTCATCTGGATCCCAAGATCCAAGGGGGCGTACCCGGACGGTGCCGTGAAGGAGAGGTGGGAGGAATGGCGTGGCCGGTGGTGCTGGATTGAACATGAAAACCCGCCGGAATTCTGCAAGGTCCGCCGAGCGCCGCCGGTCCGCGGCAGCGATTGGAGCGATGTCGACGCCGCCGATGGGAGGCTCACCGTCGCCACCACCAGGATTCTCCGGCTCTCCGAGGCCGGACTCACCCTTGAGATGATCGGAGCGGACTTCATTCGCCGCCGGATCGCCCGTTGCACAGCAAGGGGAGGCCAGCTTGGCTCTTCACGAACCCGGCTGACATCATGTGACTCCGCCCCGGCCTCGATCACAACTTCATAGTGCTGGCACATGCCCACTTCTACCAGCGGCTTTTCTAGCTTGATGTGTGTCGCGATGGCGAGGTCGAGCGGACCGGCAAGGCCGCGAGGGCTGCCGCAAAGGTTGGCAAGGCCCTCAAGGGGCCATTTTTCAAGCTGCCGGCGGGGGTGGTCCCGTTGTGCAACAATTCGCGTCGATCCGAGATCATCGCCATGATGCCGGACTGTAATGCGCACGGCCCTGTCCTGAGCTGGAAGGAGCCGAAGGTCGAGGATGTGTAGCAATTCTTCGACACCCTAATCGAGGTGTACATCAATACATACACCGAGTGGTGGCTTATCATGGACACCACCCAGGCAGAGCTGGACTACATTGCCACCAGGGCGAGGGAGGCACAGCTTGCCATGGAGGCCGGTAGCGCCGGGGGCGTGGAGGACATGGCCGCAACAGCGATGGAGGAAGAGGAGCTCTCCCGGTGGGTGGCGGCCTCCGGGGAGGCCAGCAGCGCCAACACTGGATCTCCGCTCGTCGAAGACTCGGCCGACGAGTCATCGGGGGAGGAGGACGCGGCGGCGGGCTCGACACCAACCAGGGGAAGAGGGCGAGTCCCGCGGCGGCGGGCTCGACACCAACCAGGGGAAGAGGGCGAGTCCCGCGGCGGGCTGGCTCCGGTGAGCCGGTCCGGCCCGGCAGGGCTGCGCGGCCTCAATTGACCCTGGAGGGGTCTGGGCGCCACACGAGGGCCACGGCAGCCAAGAGGCTGACGAAGGCCGCTGAGAAGAAGAAGACAACAGCCCCTTCCTCATCCGGGCGCGCACAAACCCCACCGCCTCCTTTGCCTCCTCCGGCAGGCATCCACTCGGATGATGATGTGGAGCTCCCTTTTGATCTCGGGCCTCTCAGCCCAGAGATGAAAAGGAAACTGGTACAGGAGGAGGAGATGGATGACGAGTAAGTTCTCCGTTCCTTACTGTCATTTCCAATTCCTTGAATTGGGTCGCTTGTCTTGATCCATTTTTGCTTCCGTAGGGAGACAGAGACGTTGGCCCATAGGGAAAAGAAGGCGAGGACCTCGGCGAGCAGCCAGCCCCCGGCTGAGGCTTCAAAGACACCACTGGTGGTGCTGAGCAGCCCGGACAGCAGCCCCCGGCGCAGCCCCCAGCGTAAGTTCGTCACCCTCTTCTTACTCGACATGTGGTAGGTGCTCGATGCCATGACGTTGACCTTGCCGGGTTTGCAGGAGGGGAGCGGCAGTAGGAGGAGCCAAAGAGGGCTACTCCCAACACACCACCCCCATCGACTACGCCGCCGCGGGGGGCGTCCCCGGCAAGGGCATTAGGCACGGAGCCCACACCCATGGAGGAATAGGGGAACTTGCGCTGGTGGCTCTGCCACGGCGCCAAATGCTAGCGGAGAGGGGACTTCTGCTTCACAGCATGGCACTGGTGAGTCGCCTGTCCTTCGTCTCTGTTTTTCCCTTATTCTTTTCTTGGCTTCATTTCTCCCGTTGCTTCCCAGGCCCTCCTTCAACAGGTATGGAGGACGTGGATACCGTTGCTGGGAACATTGCTGAGGAGGCTGCCAAGGATGCTGCCGAGGACACCGCGGCGGGGGCCGCCAAGGCGACCGGCGAGGCTTCTGCCGAGGGCACCAGCGGTGGACCTGCCGGTGGGGCGGGCAAGGCCTCCATCGAGGGAGAGGTGGTGGGTGACCAGCCTCCCTCCTCCTCAACCTCGGGCCTCGGCAGGTATCTGAAGGTGGGCGACGATCTCTTTGTCCACCTCCCAGGGGCATCAAGCCGGGCGCCCGCCGAAGGGGAAGTTTTCGACGGCGAGGTGCTTGCCGCCACCGGGCTCGAGGTGGTTGATGAGCCGGGGGTTGGTGGCGACGGTTCCCCAGAAGAGCAGCTTTTTCGTGCCATGGAGGCCAATTTCCGGAAGCTCCAAGTGCTCTACCGTGCTCGCCTGGACAAGGTCAAGTCCAGGATGGCAACGATGGACAACGCGGAGGTGGACTTCAAGGCGCGCCTTGCCGAGACGCAGACCTGGTTCCACCAGGCTCGCGAGGAGCAGAGGGCCTTCCAGGAGAAATTGGCCGAGCGCGATGTGGATCTCACCATGAAGATGGCCGACATCGAGAAGGCCCGGGAAAAGGCGGCGAACTTGGCTGCCGCGGCCGAGGACGCCCGGAACCAGCATCAAGCCACCTTGAATTCCCAGGAAGAGGACCTCACCGCGCGCGAGGCGAAGCTTGCCGCAGCGCGCCGTGGCAAGGATGAGGAGCTCGAGGCCCTTGTCGCGCGGCGGACTCGCGAGCTGGAGCAGAGGCACAAGGAGGCACTCGATGCTCAGGCTCTGGCCCATGCCGGCAAGGTAAGGGAGTTGGAGGTGGCACGGGACGAGCTAAAGGAGCAGGCCCTCAAGCTGTCCAACGAGAAGAGAACGCTCAATAGCGCCTTGGTGGAGGCGCAAGGAGCGGTCATCAGCAGGGCTGGAGAGCTCTCCAAAGCGCAAAACTCTGTCAGAGACCTCAAGCTGAAGCTGGAGGATCTCGAGAAGATGTTGTCGGAGAGCAGGGCTTGGGAGGAGACCTTGACCAGGAGCCTGGAGGAGGAGAAGCAGCTGCGGGCGAACGAGGCTGCCTCCCACCAGGATTATGTGGCGGGCGAGAACAGGTGGATCAGCCGCCTGGAGGAGGTCGCCGGTAGGGTCACCTCGCAGTTGGCCACCATGGGGATGCCACACGTGAGGTACGCCCTTGAGCGCAGCTGGACCGTCAACACCAAGTTGACCCTGTTCTTCGAGGGCGTCCTTGGAGCCTTGGCGTATCTTCACTCCAACAGGGCGGCAGCGCTAGCCGAGGAGGCCCAGCGACTCTGCCGGAGGGTCGTGACCAAGGTCCTCACCAAGACGGCATACTGGAATCCTGATCTTGACTTCGCGGCCGTGATGAAGAGCTTGCCGGATGGTGCTGACCTCACGGTGCTCAAGGAGCGCATCAAGCCCATCACCGACTGCATCGACGAAATCAAGAGGGTGGAAGGCCAGCGTCGGGATTAGGCATCCTATTCTTCTTCGCCGCTGCGGGTTCCCGACCAAGACAAATTTTATCTTTAGTTAGAACCGCAGCTATGATGTGATGTAATATAACTTTGAAGTAATCTTAACTTTTATGCATGTTATTTCCCCATTCGATTCCTCTTTGTATGCGTGCCCTACGTCGATCGGGAAGGCTTGCCGGCGCGGAAGCCCCTAGCGGCGTTTTGGGGACGGATCCCCATGGCCAGCCAGGACGCGTGCTGTCGGACGAGCCACCTTTTCGTTCTGAACGCGGCCGCTCGAACTATCGAGCTTGATTCGAGTCAGAATCGGGGGTGTTGCAGATCGCGGAAGGCTACTCTGCCATTCTTGACGCGGACGCTTGAGCTGTTGAGCGGACTCGAAACAGGGCAAGGGCGTTGCCGATCGTAGTAGAGCCCCCTGGCATGCAGGTTTCTCATACAAAGCAAATATCTCAGGGGGGAATAACCTCAAATAAGAAGGGTAGCCCAAATAAGGGTTCAGTGCAACTTAGCTTCTGTTTGCGATCGCTCGAGTGTCGATCTTCTGGCCTCCTTTCTTCTTCAAGGGTCATGAAGATGAAGGAGTGCCGGGCTAACTGCTAGAGCCGATTCTCACAACTAAGCCCCCCTCCCTGGCGCGCCAAAGATGTCGGTGGGAACGACACCTATGGGATCACAAGAATCCCTACTACGGTTGCGGGGCGCGGGGTCATGAGAAGAGCGGATCAAACAGATAGCACACGGTTCGTTTATCCAGGTTCAGGCCGCGGGGATGCGTAAAACCCTACTCCTGCTTTGGTGGATTGTATATCTGTGTTCTTGAGCTAGCTATGGGGCGTGAAGAGCTCCAAAAGGCCGAATCCTCCTCCTGGTCGCCTTGGGCCTCCTTTTATAGGAAAGGGGTTGCCATAGTAGTACCAGGAGGTGGAAAGGGAAACAGTGATGCGAGGTTATCCCTCACATTACATGACAAGGCGCATTTAATGCATCTTGCCCAGGTGTCCTTGCTTTATCGGGGACGGGGGAGAGCCCTGTCTCGTCCGTCGCCGCTCCCTTTCGCATCGACACGCGCCCTGGCCAGCGGCGCCTGCGGTACCATGTAGGCAGGCAGGCAGCTGAGGTGGCGCAGTGGTGGGTCTCCACGAAGATCTGCATGCTTCCACGCAGGTGCCTGCCCAACTAGTTGGTTCGGCAGCTGCATGCGAACGGCGGTGGAGGTTTGACTGGCGTGGGCCTGATGGTGGCCCAGGCCCCGGCAAGGCCCTTGCCGTGGCGCCTGCTGTCATCCCCGGCAAGGCTCTTGCCGGGGGGCTTGTGGTCCTCTTTGGCTAGGATCCCGCCAAGGATCATCATCTTCTGAAGGGTGTATCTGATCTCGAATGTCTTCACAAAGATCTGCATGCCACCACGGGGATGTCTCCCGAATCCTTGCCCCCATGGGGGCAGTGGACTCAAGGGTGACTCACTCTGTAGGTGTGGGGCGAGCTGCCACAGCAAGGGTCTTGCCGGGTTTGCTAAAACCGCCTCCCGGCAAGGATCTTGCCGAGGGGGTCCGTTTCGTCCCCTTTGCTCTTTGTGGTCTTGGTCTTGCCATCGTTCTGCTTCTCCTGAGCTTCGGCCTTACCTTGGCTCTCCTCCCCTGCCTTGCTCAGTGTGGTGGTGCCCGTGGCTCAGACTGCCCATGCACAGTTATAGGGGTACAAAAAGCGCACCCCTCTTTTTGTACACCGACATATGCGTAGTCCCCAGGATATGATTTATTACTACTCTGCTAAATGTTTCCCTGCTCATAAGAAACAAGCTGCTTTAAGGGATATATAATTTTGTGCAAATTAAAGAAGAGAGTCTACCACAACCTTGGGGGAGGTTCTCCAATTACTTAATGCTTTGCCTGATCATCCTCTTAAGAAAAATGAAATACTTGATATCTTTTATAACGACAAAAGTAACGAGCGAACGTTCTCACCTTGTCGACAGATCCGAACGAGTTCGATCGGCTCCAGTGCTCCACCTTCCGCCCGCTTTTCATTTTTCGCAAAAAAATGAGCAGCGGTAGGAATCGATCCTTCCACCTGTTGCGCGCATTCTGCTACCGGTAACCAGCCCAGCTAACGCTTTCATGTGGTTAAAGATATGTTACACTTGCTTTTATCGGATTACTATTCCTCTGCATCTACAACCAAAAAACTATAAAATAAATTTGATGTGTGTGTGGGGTGCCTTTGGACTCGGACTTGAGTCTCTCGTAACTAAGCTCCGGCCCATTAACCTGCTCACTTAATATATATTTTTAATTGTCTTACCCCCTAATTTTATGCTTTTAAATAGCCCTTTGGTAACAGTAGGCAGTTGTATATATAGTATTAAAAGCGCTATTGTCTCTCTCCATTATGGTAGTATGTCTCGTTGTCTTGCTTCCATTTCCACCTTGTCCGAGAAATATAAATAATGGGATGGAAAATTAAGAGGATTGAAATGAGAGCACACAATCCTTGCTTCCATTATGGTAGCATGTTTCTCTCCATTTAAAGACCAGAGCACGCAACCAATGCATGTCATCGGGCTCCTGGACTTGATAACTTAGGTACAGAAACCACGATAACTTTGCCCCCATGGATAAAAGTTGTTGAAAACCTACCACCGATAACTTCTTTATAAATAGCATGATAATATACACTCCCTGACTTGATAACTTAGGAATAAACACCACGATAACTTTCACCCGTGGAAAAAACTTGTTGAAAACATACTCCGGTAACATCTGTGTAAATACATGGTAATATAGGATCCCGGACCTGATAACTTAGGTACAAATACCACGATAATTTTGACCCGCGAAAAAAAGTTGTTGAAAAAACACTCTGATAACTTTTTTGTGTGTAAATCGCATGATAATATCGGCTACCGGTCCTGATAACTTGGGTACAAACACCACGATAACTTTGATCCCATGAGAAAAATTGTTGAAAACATACAACCGATAACTTCTTTGTAAATAACATGATAATATACACTCTCAGACTTGATAACTAAGGTATAAACTCTACGATAACTTTGACCCGTAGAAAAAAGTTATTGAAAACATACTCCAGTAACATCTGTGTAAATAACATGGTAATATAGGCTTTTCGGACCTGATAACTTAGGTACAAACACCACGATAACTTTGACCCATGAGAAAACTTCTTGAAAACATACTCTGATAACTTTTTGTGTAAATAGCATGATAATATAGGCTCCGGTCCTGATAACTTAGGTACAAACACCACGATAATTTTGACGTTATTTTTTTGTTGAAAACATAACACTGATAACTTCTGGTATAAATAACATGAGCTGATAACATGGAAAAGTGTTGTTAAAAATACCTCCCAATAACTAATGTGTAAACAACCTGATAATACACACACATAAGAGCTGATAAATCATATACAAATATCATGGTAATTTTTTGACCGAGGGAATGAAAATTGTTGAAAAAGAAACCCTCGATAATCTTTGTGTAATATGGTAATATACACAACAAAGCTGATAACTCGCTGCAAACATAATAATCACTTTTTGACCCCTGGGATAAAAGTTTGTTGAAAACATACCCCCCAAAACTTTTGTGTAAATGACACGGTAACTTATGTATGACAGACGTGATAACTCACGTAGCCCGGATGTGGTAACTTTTGCTCCGAAAAAAAGTCATCAGAACATATCAACACGGGATCTAGTTTCGAAGATATCGTCGAGACGCTTTTTTTGGGAAGACGGTTTTTTAATCGGGGTGACGATTTGAGCTACAAAACATTTTGAAGTTTGAAAAAAAAAGAATCTAGAATGACATCAGCTTTCGTCCTTGAGTGAATATATGCATGTAATTAGAGGGAGGAGTGCACGTGAAAGAAAAATTAGTCATTCTAATACATGCATGTATATAATTAGAGTGAAGTAAGGATTGTTCTTGCCTATTGCTAAAATCCGAACGTTTGGTAGTTATAAAAGTCCCTTTTATAATGGACTAACCGATGCCTCCAGAGATTACCTAGATAGCTGTGGTGGTTCTGTCTTCAGGGAAAGAACACTGGATGAAGCTGAAATTCTATTGAATAATATGTTGACAAATGAAAATAATTGGACACCTCTGGAGCCAATTCCTAAGCCTATTCCTAAACCAACTCCGAAGAAGAGGGGTATTCTATTTCTCAGTCCTGAAGATATGCAAGAGGCAAAGAAATCTATGAAAGAAAAAGGTATTAAAGCTGAAGATGTTAAGAATTTACCTCCTATTGAAGAAATACATGGTCTTAATTTACCGCCTATTGAAGAAACATATAATCCAAACCCTTCTCCTATTGAAGAAACTCATGGTCTTGATAACCCGACACAGGTAGTAAAGGTAAATTCTCCCTATAGATATGATAAAGCTGAAATCCCATTTACTAAATTTGCTAGCCCATGCTTAGATGAGTTTGATAAATTTATGGCTAAGCAAGAACACTTTAATGCTTATTTTGGTAGACAATTGAAATACAATTCAAATATGCTTGAACACTTGGGTGATTATATGGATAATGTCAAAGGTGAACTTAAACTTATTAGTAAACATGCTTCTATGGTTACCACTCAAGTAGAACAAGTACTTAAAACTCAAAATGATTTGCTCAACGAATTGAATAGTAAAGATAATGATAATGTTGTTAGAGTGGCTACTAGAACTGGTAGAATGACTCAGGAACCTTTGTATCCTGAAGGCCACCCTAAGAGAATTGAGCAAGATTCTCAGAGAAATAATATAGATGTACCTAGTTCTTCTAAAAAGAAGAAAAAGAAAAATGATAGGACTTTGCATGCTTCTAGTGAACCTATTGTTGAAACACCTGAGAATCCAAATGATATTTCTATTTCTGATGCTGAAACACAATCTGGTAATGAACCTGAAACTAGTGGTAATGCTAATGATAATGTTCATAATGATGCTCAACCTAGTAATGATAATGATGTAGAAATTGAACTTGCTGTTGATCTTGATAACCCACAATCAAAGAATCAACGTTATGATAAGAAAGATTTTGTTGCTAGGAAACATGGTAAAGAAAGAGAGCCTTGGGTTCAGAAACCCATGCCTTTTCCTCCCAAACCATCCAAGAAAAAGGATGATGAGGATTTTGAGCGCTTTGCTGAAATGATTAGACCTATCTTTTTGCGTATGCGATTAACCGATATGCTCAAAACCAATCCTTATGCTAAGTACATGAAAGATATTATTACAAATAAAAGAAAGATACCGGAAGCTGAAATTTCCACCATGCTTGCTAATTATACTTTTAAGGGTGGAATACCAAAGAAACTTGGAGATCTAGGAGTACCCACTATACCATGCTCCATTAAAAGAAATTATGTTAAAACTGCTTTATGTGATCTTGGAGCCGGTGTTAGTGTTATGTCTCTCTCTTTATATCGTAGACTTGATTTTAATAAGTTGACACCTACTGAAATATATTTGCAAATGGCTGATAAATCAACTGCTATACCTGTCGGTATTTGTGAGGATGTGCCTGTTGTAGTTGCAAACGTTACTATTTTAACGGACTTTGTTATTCTTGATATTCCCGAGGACGATAGTATGTCTATTATTCTTGGAAGATCCTTTTTGAATACTGCAGGGGCTGTTATTGATTGCACTAAAGGCAATGTCACTTTTCATGTTAATGGTAATGAGCATACGGTACACTTTTCGAGGAAACAACCTCAAGTTCATAGTATCAACTCCATTGGAAAAATTCCATCGATTATATTTGGAGGTTTTGAATTTCCTCTTCCTATTGTCAAGAAGAAATATGATATTCTTATTATTCGGGATGTGCATATCCCCGTTGAGGTAACATAGTGTTATTCGAAATTTCTCCGGTTCCATGTTATTCGGAATGAGTTCGTTAACAAGACTTGATCAACCTTGTTAGTGGATTCCTTTTGATGATCATGAGAAGGATGAAACTAGAAGGCACAACCTTCTGTACCCCACTTTTACTTTCTGTTATTTATATTAAATAAAATAAAAATAAATATTTTTCTGTTTGTTATCTGATTATCCGTGCAATATAAAAATACCTCGAATATACAAGTTCTCCAAATGCCCTGAAATTTAAATATGATTTTTTTTCCCAGAATATTTGAGAATATTTGGCATTGAGAACACAGCAGGGGGGCCAACCACCTGCCCACGAGAGTGGAGGGCGTGCCCTACCCCCCTGGGCGCGCCCCCTACCTCGTGGGCCCACGGTGGCCCTCCTCCACTTATTCCTGCACCCCCACACACTTCATCTTTCTCCCCAAAACACGAATATCCAGCTCAAACCCGAGTCCAAGCTCATTTTGCTGCTATTTTCGATCTCCTTGCTCAAAGCACCTCTCACAAAACTGCTTGGGGAGATTGTTCCTTGGTATATGACTCCTCCATTGGTCCAATTAGTTTTTGTTCTAGTGCTTTATTCATTGCAAATTTTTGCTGCTTAGGTGACCCTGTTCTTTAGCTTGCATGTCAAATTTATATGGTCAAAAGTAGTTTTCATGCATGATATAGGCCCTAGGACCTTGTAGGAGTAGTTGCTATCAATATTATTGAGTTTGGTTTACTTTTATTTTGAAGTTACTAAAAATTTCAGAATTTTTCAGAAAATGATGAGGAGACTATTGAGGGGCTCATCAAGCCAAAGCTCGAAGGAAAAGGCACCGAAGCCTAAGTATAATTTGCCGCGCACCGCAGAGGTTCGGGCGTGTGAATGGCCTTCCGATGATTTCTAGAGAGCAGCCGGTATTTATGAAGATTTTCATGAATTGGCTAGGAATGCAGGCCTCACCGCTTTCCTCCACGACCAATGCGATCAGTATCTCTTACTCACAAATACCTTTGTGCAAAACTTTCATTTCCATTCTAGGAATTCGCCACCTACGGTGGAGTTTCATTTATATGATGAGCATAAGGAGATGTCACTTTATGATTTTTGTCGGATTTGTTTAGTCCCTTTTGAGGGCAAGACTGAAGAACCACATCATGATGATGTGGAGGGGTTTATTGATACTATCACTGTAGGGGAAACTAGGAAGGTTTCCGATGCACGAATCACTAGCATACATTTTCCTATTTTACGTTACTTTGCATTATTTGCTAGTCGTTGCTTAATTGGACGCGGAAACTATGGAAACCTTAGTATCCCTGATATAATTATTCTGCTCCACGGTTTATACAGTGATAACATTTTTAGTATGGGTGGTATTATTGCCAAACGGTTAAGTCTGAACTGAACCAAGGGCCCCACCTTTGGAGGCATCTATGCTTCACGCCTAGCTAAACATTTTAACATACCTATTAGGCATTTTGAGAAGGAAGAAAAAGTGCTGCCTCGTGTTTATCTAGATTATAAAAGTATGGTGGCACATGATTTTATTGTTAATAATAGGGAAGGAGAGCTTAAATATCAATTGTTCTTTAATAAACACCATCCTGAGACTATTACCCTGCCTGCTCCTTCGTTGTTTGATTTATCTGTAGGCACGTACCTTGTTCCATTGAAGGCTATTCACCCTACCGGAACCCTGCACCAGCCGAGGAGCCAGAGCCGGAACCACAAGTTGATCCTCCATGATAGTCTAATTACCAGTGGGATCCAGAGATGATTGTCAGCCAGTGGCAATCGGAGTCTTCCTCTTCTTCTTCTCAGTAAAACCCCAACTACTATTATGCATATCCGCCAGGCCAGCCGTGGCCATAGACCAAATTAGGCCAAAAGCCTAAGCTTGGGGGAGTACGTATTTCCCACCGACATTACATTTATGTTCACACACTCATTGCTAGATGTCGGTGCTTGATACGTCTCCAACGTATCTATAATTTTTGATTGCTCCATGCTATATTATCAACTGTTTTAGACATTATTGGGCTTTATTTTCCACTTTTATATTATTTTTGGGACTAACCTATTAACCGGAGGCCCAACCCAGAATTGTTGTTTTTTGCCTGTTTTAGGGTTTCGAACAAAAGGAATATCAAACGGGGTCCAAACGGAATGAAACCTTTGGAAACGTGATTTTCTCATCAGATAAGATCCAGGAGACTTGGACCCTTCGTCAAGAAAGCCACGAGGTGCTCACGAGGGTAGGGGCACCCCCCCCCCCACCCTAGGGCGCGCCCCCTGCCTCATGGGCCCCTCGAAGCTCCACCGACGTACTTCTTCCTCCTATATATATCCACGTACCCCCAAATGATCGGGTACAGAGCAAAAAACCTAATTCCACCGCTGCAACTTTCTATATCCATGAGATCCCATCTTGGGGCCTGTTCCGGAGCTCCGCCGGAGGAGGCATCGATCACGGACGGCTTCTACATCATCATCCAAGACCCTCCGATGAAGTGTGAGTAGTTTACTTCAGACCTCCGGGTCCATAGCTAGTAGCTAGATGGCTTCTTCTCTCTTTTTGGATCTCAATACAATGTTCTCCCCTCTCTCGTGGAGATCTATTCGATGTAATATTCTTTATGCGGTCTGTTTGTTGAGACCGATGAATTGTGGGTTTATGATCAAGTCTATCTATGAATAATATTTGAATCTTCTCTGAATTCTTTTATGTATGATTGGTTATCTTTGTAAGTCTCTTCGAATTATTAGTTTGGTTTGGCCTACTAGATTGGTTGTTCTTGCCATGGGAGAAGTGCTTAGCTTTGGGTTCAATCTTGCGGTGTCCTTTCCCAGTGACAGATGGGGTAGCAAGGAACGTATTGTATTATTGCCATCGAGGATAACAAGATGGGGTTTTTATCATATTGGATGAAACTATCCCTCTACATCATGTCATCTTGCTTAAGGTGTTACTCTGTTTTTAACTTAATACTCTAGATGCATGCTGGATAGCGGTCGATGAGTGGAGTAATAGTAGTAGATGCAGAATCGTTTCAGTCTACTTGTCTCGGATGTGATGCCTATATACATGATCATACCAAGATATTCTCATAACTATGCTCAATTCTGTCAATTGCTCAACAGTAATTTGTTCACCCACCGTAGAATACTTATGCTCTTGAGAGAAGCCACTAGTGAAACCTATGGCCCCCGAGTCTCTTTCTCATCATATCAATCTCCATCACTTTACTATTGCTTTGCTTTTACTTTGCTTCTACTTTATTTACTTTGCATCTCTATACCAAAAATACCAAAAAGATATTATTTATCATCTCTATCAGATCTCACTTTCGTAAGTGACCGTGAAGTGATTGACAACCCCTAAGCGCATTGGTTGCGTTGAGCTATTGTTTTTGTGTAGGTACGAGGGACTCGAGCGTAGCCTCCTACTGGATTAATACCTTGGTTCTCAAAAACTGAGGGAAATACTTACGCTACTTTGCTGCATCATCCCTTCCTCTTCGGGGAAATCCAAGGCAGTGCTCAAGAGGTAGAAAGAAGAATTTCTGGCTCCGTTGCCGGGGAGTCTGCGCAAAAGTCAACATACCAAGTACCCATCACAATCCCTATCTCCCGCATTACATTATTTGCCATTTGCCTCTCATTTTCCTCTCCCCCACTTCACCCTTGCCCTTTTATTCGCCCTTTCTCTCTCTCTCTATCCTCCCTCTCTATTTGCCTCTTTTACCCATTTGCTCTTGTTTGCTCGTGTGTTGGATTGCTTGTTTGTCGCGATGTCTCTACCTAGATTTGGTGATCTTCACCTTAAAAGGTTAGAGGAGATCGAAAACAACGTCAAGAAGTTTATGGTTTTGCAATTTCAGCATAATAATTTCTTTAGAAATGAGCTTAAGGAATAAAAAAGTTTCATGAATTATATGAATAAAGAGCTCGATGATATGTCTAAAGAATTTGATGGTATAAGATCCCAAATTGTCCATATTGAAAAATTAACTGCTGAAATTTCGGATATGCAAGCTACCTTAGTCAATAAGATGGCCGCTAAACCGGATTCCTATGAAAATAATGATGAAGATCTAAAAGTTATTGATGTGTCCCCTATTAAATCTTTGTTTTGCAATATGAATCTTGATAATGATGGGACTGAATATGATCCACCTTTACCTAGAAGGCGTTCTAAGAATTCGGAATTTGTTGATCTTGATGCTAAATTTGATAAAAGTGGGATTGAAGAAATTAAAACCCTAGATGTTGCTAAAACCACTATTATGGATTTCAAGGAATTTAACTATGAAAATTTCTCTTTTATTGATTGTATTTCCTTGTTGCAATCCGTGCTAAAATCTCCTCACGCTTATAGTCAAAATAAAGCGTTTACTAAACATATCGTTGATGCCTTGATGCAATCTTATGAAGAAACACTTGAATTGGAAGTTTCTATCCCTAGAAAACTTTATGATGAGTGGGAACCAACTATTAAAATTAAAATTAAAAATTATGAGTTTTATGCTTTGTGTGATTTGGGTGCTAGTGTCTCTACTATTCCCAAAACTTTGTGTGATTTGCTAGATTTCCGTGATTTTGATGATTGCTTTCTAAACTTGCATCTTGCGGATTCCACTATTAAGAAACCTATGGGAAGAATTAATGATGTTCTTATTGTCACTAATAAGAATTATGTGCCCGTAGATTTTATCGTTCTTGATATAGATTGCAATCCTTCTTGCCCTATTATTCTTGGTAGACCTTTCCTTAGAACGGTTGGTGCAATTATTGATATGAAGGAAGGGAATATTAGATTTCAATTTCCATTAAAAAAGGGCATGTAACACTTCCCTAGAAAGAAAATAAAATTACCATATGAATTTATCATGAGAGCCACTTATGGATTGCCTACCAAAGATGGCAATACCTAGATCTATTCTTGCTTGTTATGCCTAGCTAGGGGCGTTAAACGATAGCGCTTGTTGGGAGGCAACCCAATTTTATTTTTATTCCTTGATTTTTGCTCCTGTTTAGTAATAAATAAATTATCTAGCCTTTGTTTTGGTTGTGTTTTTTGTGTTTAATTAGTGTTCGTGCCAAGTAGAACCGTTGGGAAGACTTGGGGAAAGACTTGTTGAACATGCTGTAAAAAACAGAAACTTTAGCGCTCATGAGAACTGCTGTAATTTTTATTTGGAAAGTGCTATTTAGTTAATTATTTTTGCAGATGATTAATACATAAATTCCTCACGTCCAGAAATTTATTTTAGAATTTTTGGGGTTCCAGATATTGATCTAGCTACATATTATTACAGACTGTTCTGTTTTTGACAGATTCTGTTTTTCGTGTGTTGTTTGCTTATTTTGATGAATCTATGGCTAGTAAAATAGTTTATAATCCATATATAAGTTGTAATAAAGTAGGTTTAACACAAATATAAATAAATAATGAGTTCATTACAGTACCTTGAAGTGGTCTTTTGTTTTCTTTCGCTAACGGAGCTCACGAGTTTTCTACCTTAAGTTTTGTGTTGTGAAGTTTTCAAGTTTTGGGTAAGGATTTGATGGATTGTGGAACAAGGAGTGGAAAGAGCCTAAGCTTGGGGATTCCCATGGAACCCCCAAGATAATCTAAGGACACCTAAAAGCCAAAGCTTGGGCCCGGAAGGCATCCCCTCTTTCTTCTACTTCTATCGATAACTTTACTTGGAGCTATATTTTTATTCACCACATGATATGTGTTTTGCTTGGAGGGACTTTTATAATTTGAGTCTTTGCTTGTTAGTCTACCACAATCATCCTTGTTGTACACACCTTTTGAGAGAGCCATACATGATTTGGAATTTGATAGAATACTCTATGTACTTCACTTATGTCTTTTGAGCTTTATAGTTTTGCTCTAGTGCTTCACTTATATCTTTTAGAGCACGGTGGTGGATTTGTTTTATAGAAACTATTGATCTCTCATGCTTCACTTAGATTATTTTGAGAGTCTTAATAGCATGGTAATTTGCTTAAAATCCTAATATGCTTGGTATGCAAGATTAATAATAAAACTTTTGTATGAGTGTGTTGAATACTAAGAAGAAATTGATGCTTGATAATTGTTTTGAGATATGAGGATGGTGATATTAGAGTCATTCTAGTTGAGTAGTTGCGAATTTGAGAAATTCTTTTGTTAAAGTTTGTGATTCCCGTAGCATGCACGTATGGTGAACCGTTACGTGATGAAGTCGGAGCATGATTTATTTATTTATTGTCTTCCTTATGAGTGGCGGTCGGGGACGAACGATGGTCTTTTCCTACCAATCTATCCCCCTAGGAGCATGCGCGTAATACTTTGCTTTGATAACTTATAGATTTTTGCAATAAGTATATGAGTTCTTTATGACTAATGTTGAGTCCATGGATTATACGCACTTTCCTTCCTTCCACCATTGCTAGCCTCTCTAATACCGCGCACTTTTCGCCGGTATCATACACCCACCAAATACCTTCCTCAAAACAGCCACCATACCTACCTATCATGGCATTTCCATAGCCATTCCGAGATATATTGCCATGCAACTTTCCACCGTTCCGTTCATTATGACACGCTCCATCATTGTCATATTGCTAGCATGATCATGTAGTTGACATCGTATTTGTGGCAAAGCCACCATTTATAATTCTTTCATACATGTCACTCTTGATTCATTGCACATCCTGGTACACCGCCGGAGGCATTCATATAGAGTCATATTTTGTTCTAAGAATCGAGTTGTAATTCATGAGTTGTAAGTAAATAAAAGTGTGATGATCATCATTTTTAGAGCATTGTCCCGGTGAGGAAAGGATGATGGAGACTATGATTCCACCACAAGTCGGGATGAGACTCCGGACGAAAAAAAAGAGGCCATAAAAAAGGAGAAAGGCCCAAATAAAAAATGAGAGAAAAATAGAGAAGGGACAATGTTACTATCCTTTTACCACACTTGTGCTTCAAAGTAGCACCATGATCTTCATGATAGAGAGTCTCTCATTATGTCACTTTCATATACTAGTGCGAATTTTTCATTATAGAACTTGGCTTGTATATTCCATGATGGGCTTCCTCAAAATGCCCTAGGTCTTCGTGAGCAAGCGATTTGGATGCACACCCACTTAGTTTCTTTTGAGCTTTCATATACTTATAGCTCTAGTGCATCCGTTGCATGGCAATCCCTACTCACTCACATTGATATCTATTGATGCGCATCTCCATAGCCCGTTCATACGCCTAGTTGATGTGAGACTATCTTCTCCCTTTTTGTCTTCGCCACAACCACCATTCTATTCCACCTATAGTGCTATATCCATGGCTCACGCTCATGTATTGCGTGAAGATCGAAAAAGTTTTGAAAATGTCAAAAGTATGAAACAATTGCTTGGCTTGTCATCGGGGTTGTGCATGATTTAAATACTTTGTGTGGTGAAGATAGAGCATAGCCAAACTATATGATTTTGTAGGAATAGCTTTCTTTGGCCATGATATTTTGAGAAGACATAATTGCTTTGTTAGTATGCTTGAAGTATTATTATTTTTATATCAATATGAAGTTTTGTCTTGAATCTTTCGAATCTGAATATTCATACCACAATTAAGAAAATTTACATTGAAATTATTCCAAGTAGCACTCGGCATCAAAAATTCTATTTTTATCATTTACCTACTCGAGGATGAGCAGGAATTAAGCTTGGGGATGCTTGATATGTCTCCAACGTATCTATAATTTTTGATTGCTCCATGCTATATTATCTACTGTTTTAGACATTATTGGGCTTTATTTTCCACTTTTATATTATTTTTGGGACTAACCTATTAACCGGAGGCCCAGCCCAGAATTGTTGTTTTTTGCCTGTTTTAGGGTTTCGAAGAAAAGGAATATCAAACGGAGTCCAAACGGAATGAAACCTTCGGAAATGTGATTTTCTCATCAGATAAGATCCAGGAGACTTGGACCCTCCGTTAAGAAAGCCACGAGGTGCTCACAAGGGTAGGCCCCCCTAGGGCACACCCCCTGCCTCGTGGGCCCCTCGAAGCTCCACCGACGTACTTCTTCCTCCTATATATATCCACGTACCCCCAAATGATCGGGGATGGAGCCAAAAACCTAATTCCACCGCCGCAACTTTCTGTATCCACGAGATCCCATCTTGGGGCCTGTTTCGGAGCTCTGCCGGAGGAGGCATCGATCACGGACGGCTTCTACATCATCATCCAAGCCCCTCCGATGAAGTGTGAGTAGTTTACTTCAGACCTATGGGTCCATAGCTAGTAGCTAGATGGCTTCTTCTCTCTTTTTGGATCTCAATACAATGTTCTCCCCCTCTCTTGTGGAGATCTATTCGATGTAATCTTATTTTTGCGGTGTGTTTGTTGAGGCCGATGAATTGTGGGTTTATGATCAAGTCTATCTATGAATAATATTTGAATCTTCTCTGAATTATTTTATGTATGATTGGTTATCTTTGCAAGTCTCTTCGAATTATCTGTTTGGTTTGGCCTACTAGATTGGTTGTTCTTGCCATGGGAGAAGTGCTTAGCTTTGGGTTCAATCTTGCGGTGTCCTTTCCTAGTGACAGAAGGGGCAGCAAGGCACGTATTGTATTGTTGCCATCGAGGATAACAAGATGGGGTTTTTATCATATTGCATGAAACTATCCCTCTACATCATGTCATCTTGCTTAAGGCGTTACTCTGTTTTTAACTTAATACTCTAGATGCATGCTGGATAGCGGTCGATGAGTGAAGTAATAGTAGTAGATGCAGAATCGTTTTGGTCTACTTGTCTCGGACGTGATGCCTATATACATGATCATACCAAGATATTCTCATAACTATGCTCAATTCTGTCAATTGCTCAACAGTAATTTGTTCACCCACCGTAGAATACTTATGCTCTTGAGAGAAGCCACTGGTGAAACCTATGGCCCCCGGGTCTCTTTCTCATCATATCAATCTCCATCACTTTACTATTGCTTTGCTTTTACTTTGCTTCTACTTTATTTACTTTGCATCTCTATACCAAAAATACTAAAAAGATATTATTTATCATCTCTATCAGATCTCGCTTTCGTAAGTGACCGTGAAGGGATTGACAACCCCTAAGCGCATTGGTTGCGTTGAGCTATTGTTTTTGTGTAGGTACAAGGGACTCGAGCGTAGCCTCCTACTGGATTGATACCTTGGTTCTCAAAAACTGAGGGAAATACTTACGCACTTTGCTACATCATCCCTTCCTCTTCGGGGAAATCCAACGCAGTGCTCAAGAGGTAGCAGTGCTCATACATTTTCATTGTATCATCCATGATAGTTTATTGTCCTTTTTATGCTTTCTTCTTGTGTGTTTAATAAACCTTAAGAAAAACCAAAAAAATTAGTTGTAGCTTTTAGTTAGTTTAATTTACATGCTTGTAGTAGTAATTAAAAAGAAAACCCAAAAATATTTCATGTTCTTCTTTTGCTTGTTGGGAGCTTTCCCATGTAAATAGTTTTATTTCTTTCCTTTTCTTTGGGGGCCGATAGGAGAAGACCATAATTAAATTGTTGAAGTGGCTCTTATATGCATACTTTTTGATCTGACAAAAGAGCCCATATTGCCTTGTCTTCTCCTATTTGTTGAATGCTTGCAGATTCCAGCTTAGTCCAATGCACGTGCACTATTATTATTATTCACACTATTCGGTCGTGCAAGTGAAAGGCAATTATGATGTTATATGATGGACTGGTTGAGATGAGAAAAGTTGGTATGAACTCGACCTCTTTTGTTTTTGTAAATATGATTAGTTCATCGTTCCTGATTCAGCCTATTATGAATAAACATGTTTGCAATGACAACTAGAGATCATAGTTTCTTGTGCCATGCTTGATTAGCTATGAGTTATAATGGTTTACCTTGCGTGCCAACATGCTATTGAGATAGTTGTGATGTGGTATGATAGGGTGGTATCCTCCTCTGAATGATTTAAGTGACTTGACTTGGCACATGTTCACGCATGTAGTTGAAACAAAATCAACATAGCCTTCACGATATTTATGTTCATGGTGGATTATATCCTACTCATGCTTGCATTTGGTGTTGATTAATTTTAATGCATGTTCATGACTGTTGTCGCTCTCTAGCTGGTCGCTTCCCAGTCTTTTGCTAGCCTTCACATGTACTAAGCGGGAATACTGCTTGTGCATCCAAACTCTTTAAACCCCAAAGTTATTTCACATGAGTCCACTATACCTACCTATATACGGTATCTACCTGCCGTTCCAAGTAAATTTGTATGTGCCAAACTCTAAACCTTCCAATAAATATCTTATTTTGTATGCTCGAATAGCTCATGTATCAACTAGGGCTGTCTGTATCTTCCATGTTAGGCGGGTTATTCTCAAGAGGAGTGGACTCCGCTCCACACTCACGAGATAAATGGCTGGGCACCGGGATGCCCAGTCCCATGCTTTATGCAAACTAAATCAAAACAATTGCAAACAAAACTCCCCCTGGGACTCTTGTTAGTTGGAGGCACTCGTTGTTTCGAGCAAGCCATGGATTGATGCTTGTTGGTGAAAGGGGGAGTATAAACTTTACCATTCTGTTTGGGAACCGCCTATAATGTGTGTAGCATGGAAGATATCGGCATCTCTTGGTTGTTATGTTGACAATGAAAGTATACCGCTCAAAATATTATTCACCTCTATTTCAAAACGGAGCTCTAGCACCTCTACAAATCCCTGCTTCCCTCTGTGAAGGGCCTATCTATTTACTTTTATGCTGAGTCATCATCCTCTTATTAAAAAGCACTAGTTGGAGAGCACGGTTGTCATTTGCATTCATTATTGTTAGTTTACATTGAGTATGACTTGACTGGATCTCTTTTACCATGAATTACAATGTGTAGTCAGTCCTTGGTCTTTAAAGCTGCACTGCATTTATGTTTTGCGGTCTCAGAAAGGGCTAGCGAGATACCATCTTGTTATATCATATTATGATTGTTTTGAGAAAGTGTTGTCATCCGAGATTTATTATTATGCCTCTCTAGTTGATTATGCTATTGATATGAGCAAACTTGAGAGCTATGCATTATTGAAAATATGGTTAGTTATAATCTTTGCTGAAAACTTGAATGCTGGCTTTACATATTTACAACAACAAGAGCAAACAGAGTTTGTAAAAGTTTTTCTTTATCGCTTTCAGTTTGTCAACTGAATTTCTTGAGGACAAGCAAAGGTTTCAGCTTGGGGGAGTTGATACGTCTCCAACGTATCTACTTTTCCAAACACTTTTGCCCTTGTTTTGGACTCTAACTTGCATGATTTGAATGGAACTAACCCGGACTGACGTTGTTTTCAGCAGAATTACCATGGTGTTATTTATGTGCAGGAGCAAACATTCTCGGAATGACCTGAAACTTCACGGAGCCACTTTTCAGAAAATAAGAAAAATACCTGCAAAAGATGAAGGCCAGGGGGCCCACCACCTCCCCACGAGGGCGGGGGGTGCGCCTGCCCCCCTAGGGCGCGCCCCCCTACCTCGTGGGCTCGTTGTTGACTCTCCGACTCCAACTCCACCTCCATATATTGAGTTTCGGTGAGAAAAAAATCAGGGAGAAGAAATCATCGCGTTTTACGATACGGAGCCGCCGCCAAGCCCTAAAACCTCTCGGGAGGGCTGATCTGGAGTCCGTTCGGGGCTTGGGAGAGGGGAATCCGTCGCCATCATCATCATCAACCATCCTCCATCACCAATTTCATGATGCTCACCACCGTGCGTGAGTAATTTCATCATAGGCTTGCTGGACGATGATGGGTTGGATGGGATCTATCATGTAATCGAGTTAGTTTTGTTAGGGTTTGATCCCTAGTGTCCACTATGTTCTGAGATTGATGTTGATATGACTTTGCTATGCTTGATGCTTGTCACTAGGGCCTGAGTGCCATGATTTCAGATCTGAACCTATTATGTTTCCATCAATATATGAGTGTTCTTGATCCTATCTTGCAAGTCTATAGTCACTATTATGTGTTATGATCCGTTAACCCCGAAGTGACAATAATCGGGATACTTACCGGTGATGACCATAGTTTGAGGAGTTCATGTATTCACTATGTGTTAATGCTTCGTTCCGGTACTCTATTAAAAGGAGGCCTTAATAGCCCTTAGTTTCCGTAGGGACCCCGCTGCCACGGGAGGGTAGGACAAAAGATGTCATGCAAGTTCTTTTCCATAAGCATGTATGACTATATTCGGAATACATGCCTACATTATATCAATGAACTGGAGCTAGTTCTGTGTCACCCTAGGTTATGACCGTTACATGATGAACCGCATCCGGCATAATTCTCCATCACTGATCCATTGCCTACGAGCTTTCCATATATTGTTCTTCGCTTATTTACTTTCCCGTTGCTATTGCTATCATCACTACAAAACACCAAAAACATTACGTTTACTACTGTTACCTTTTGCTACCGTTACCACTACTATCATATTTGCTACTAAACACTTTGCTGCAGATATTAAGTTTCCAGGTGTGGTTGAATTGACAACTCGGCTGCTAATACTCGAGAGTATTCTTTGGCACCCCTTGTGTCGAATCAATAAATTTGGGTTGAATACTCTACCCTCGAAAACTGTTGCGATCCCCTATACTTGTGGGTTATTAGCACGCATCCTAGCGGTTCTTTCTTTGCACTCATCAATGGAAATTATCATGGCTTTGAGAGACTCATTGATATCATGCTTAGGTGGAATAGATCTAAGTTTCAAGGAATCAACATCAAGAGAAATTCTATCAACGTTCCTAGCCAAATCATCAATCTTAGCAATTTTTCTTCAGTCATAGCATTGAAATTATGTTGCGGAGTAATAAATTCTTTAATATTAGATTCAAAATCAGAGGGCATCTTATTATAATTTCCAAAAGAATTGTTGTAGGAATTACCGTAATTATTAGAGCAATTACTAGGATAAGGCCTAGGATTAAAATTTCCTCTATACGCGTTGTCGGTGTCAAAACCGGCGGATCTCGGGTAGGGGGTCCCGAACTGTGCGTCTAGGCCGGATGGTAACAGGAGGCAAGGGACACGAAGTTTTACCCAGGTTCGGGCCCTCTTGATGGAGGTAAAACTGTAACATCCCAAATTTTCAATTTGGAATGTTATACATTAGATCATCATGCATATCATATTTTATTTTGCATTTTGGTTGATCCTAGAAATTCTACGCAACTCAAAGACCCACGGAGAGAGTTGGGTATTTCGTTATTTTCATATTTGAGTTTTCTCAAATTTTGAGAATAGGATCATTTGATTTTATTTATTTTATCATCAATTATTTCTATTACAAAAATATGAGAGAGGGAGTAAAATGACTTTCCCAAAATAAAGAAATATTGAGGATTTCATAATAAAATCAAATAAGATTTTATTTCGGAGTTTTTTGGTGTTTTATTTGAATTTAGGAAAAATGTGCGTTTTTCAAAATTGCATTTAGGTCCCAAATAAATGTTCACCTTGTGCGACTTGATTTTAGAAGCCCGCAAAAATTTATTTTGGAATTTCTGGAGTCCGTTTAGTATTTCTTTTTATTTTTCTTCCGAGCGGAATAATAAAAAAACGAACCGACCTACGGGCCGTGTCCGACTAGGACTCCGGCCCGAGGGGGGCTTTATAAGCCGGGGCAGCCCACCCCGAGGGAAACCCTAGTCAGCCCCCAGCCCAGCCCAGCCGCCGCCGATGTCCGCCGCCGCCGCCGCCGGATTCCGCCGCCGAGGTTCATCGTGCCTCGATTTTTGTGCTGAAAAAAAGTGAAAAAAATCGGCGTTCGTCGTTTTTGTTTTTCTCGGATTAAATCCGCGATTTTTCTGATCGTGATTCCTGATCCGATTTTTGTTTTAGTTTAACTTTTCGCTCGTTTATCGGAATAAGGCAATTCAAGCGCCTAGGGATTTGTCTCGAAACCCTCTATCCGTTTAACCAACTTAAACAAGTTTTTGTTACTGTAAAATTTGCCCTAGATCTAGATTAGTAGAACGAAGTTGTTTTCTTTCGCAGTTTGATTTTCGTTGCTTCATTCCATTTGATTCTTTTTGCCAACCGGAGTTCTTAAGTTGAACCTTCTGGTTAGATCTCTCATTTGAATTTTACCTGTGCATTAGATGAGTGCTTATTGTATGCTTGTTTGTTTGTTTGCGATAGAGTACCCGAAGTGCGCCGCATGTTACTTCGAATCGTTAGGTTTCGCGGATCATCAGCAAGGTAAGTAACACTTTGATCATATCTTTTCTACTACCCAGTTTTATTGCATTAGATCAATCCTCACACATTGCATGATTAGGATCTAATTAAATTGTGGGATGGGAAGTAGATGAGGTAGTACCTATTACCTGTTATTATCAAACCTTTGGGAGTTACTTCTATGTTTGCTTATTATGCCATGCTATGCTAGTAGACGTGGATTGGGTGAGTGATATCCATGATAGATGTGACATTGTTAATTTAATGGTTTATCTAAGGTGGCAACTTAAACACACATCTGGGTGGATTGAGGCACCTGGGTACTCCAGGACTTGCCTGTTTTCTTTTGGACCGCCACCCAGGCTCAAAGGGATCATGAGACTATTCATACTAGAAACTTCCGTGTGCAGCCACAAGCTATTATGGGCTCTAGCATAGTTGACTAAGTTGTGCGAACTCTTACAGTGGTAGACTAGCAGATGTAGGGGATGTAGGTGGTACGGTCTACCCGATCGTAAGGTGCTAGCGCTTCTAAAAGACTATGTCTCGGTCATCCGTCTTCTCAAACACCATGTAGTGCGAGCAACCAAACGGAGGCGATCGAGTCTTGTGGGGAAAAGTGCGCAAACCTCTGCAGAGTGTAATAAACTAATCATGGTTAGTCGTGTCCCCGGTTATGGACATCTTGAGTATCTAGTACTTGGATTTTCATGTGAATCTCAACATGTTACTCTAAATTAATTTTGTTGGGTTATGTTTAATGATGATGCTTAATTGGGATTGAGAATGCTGTCAACCATTCTCAATGTTTAACAACCACCATGATAGTTAAATAAATTTATTCCTTTGAAGTAGGGAAAATTGACTTTACGCAAAACTATAACTATAGAGCTTTCCACCAGCCAAATATGCATATAGTATAGCTGTTTCATTCCATTACTCTCTATGTGTTACATTGCCAGCATATTCCATGTGCTGACCCATTTTCGGGCTGCAACGTTAATGTTGCAGACTTTTCAGACGATGATTAAGGAGTTTTTAGGTCATGGTTCTATACTCAGTGATGCCGTTGGAGTTGATGGACTCACTTATCTTCCAAGCCTTCTGCTGTTATCGTTATTAGATGGCCTTAAGCCATATTTATTGTAATAAGTTCTCTTATGAGACACTCGATGTAATAAGTGTGTGATTGCTACTCTGCTATAAATCCTCCAAGTATTGTGTGGTGTCAGCATTACTAATCCAGGGATGACACCAGAGCACAGAGATCAGACTGTTTGAGGTCTGGTCGCTACAGAGATGGTATCAGAGCACACGCTGACTGTAGGACACGACCACTAAGCACAAGACCTAGATCACTATTCACTCTCTTCTCTTTTGACCTCTCATCTTTTCTATTCTTTAGGATGGCGGATGCAAGGAACAAGTTCATGCAACCGGATGAAGATACACCCTTTGGACGCCACTTGAAGGAAGTCACTAGATACCTGAACATAGGAGTACCAAGCTTCACCGGAACCTACAACGCCACTTTACCTGAAGAAGAGCGCTGGATGATTCAAGTTCAAGTTCCAGGAAGGACGTTCATGCCAGTCACTGAGCCCATAGAATTTTCTTTTGATGCGCCAACTTGGAGTCTAGGAAAGAGCATGGCAGCTCACATCGCCATGGGAAGCATTGGAGAAGTCTACCGCAAGGATCTCAAGGATACTATCTACCAGATTTGTGGGCGCCGAGATGAACACTGGGAGATGATCAGCACCAGGAAGGATAGATCAATCGCAGCTTTTATCCAAGAGCTAAACCAGCACATTCGACGACAGGAGAACCAGATGTGCGCCGACATGATAGACCTGAAGAAGGCAAAGACTAGAATCAAGGAACTGGAGGAAGAACTCAAGGCTACACGTGAAGATTATGAAGAGGAAATTGAAGTATTGGTGGAGAAGAATGACGACCTGATCAAGAGGATTGGAATATTTATGGGAGACCCTATGCTAGTAGATGAAGACGAAGAACCTCAAGAAATTAGCCCGGAAGACTACATCATCATCGATGGCACTGACTCGGAAGCAGATAGTAGCGATGATGACTATGTTGATGAAGCGGGAGCAGATATTATGTAGTCAACGACCGTAGAATATTTCTAGTAGACCACCTCATCAGTAGTAGTAGTCCACCATGTAAATATAGTATTCCGAGCACCTTTGCGATAGTTAGATCGATTGTATGCCTTTGTTTGATTGATTGAAGTGAATTGTTTGCTTTTGCCTCATGTGCATATGGGTAGTGTTTTCTCTTAGACCCCCTCTATTCTTATATTTCATCTTTTCTAAACCCTCAGATGCCTCCGAGACGTGACCCCGGATTTGCCTTTCCACCGGCGCTCACCCAGTTGATCCAGCAGCAGAACACATTGATGCAGTTGCTAGTCCAGAATCAGAATCAGGGGAACAACAACAACAACCCACCACCACCACCACCACCTGTTGACCACTTAGCCCATTTTCTTAGGCTGAATCCGCCGGTGTTTTCCAGTAGCACCGAGCCGATAGTAGCAGATGATTGGCTCCGCAAGACAGCTAGGGAGTTGACCACAGCAGGATGCACAGATGCGGAGAAGGTGAAGTTTGCCGCACATCAGTTAGAAGGACCCGTAGCATCATGGTGGGAGAATTTCATAGCCACTTTCCCTATAGACACTGTCACATGGGACCAGTTTCAGCAGGCTTTTTGTACTGCCCATGTTTCAACAGGAGCTATGGCCATGAAGAAGCGTGAGTTTCGCAACTTGCGCCAAGGAGGAAGGACAGTTGGCCAGTATGTGGAGGAATTTAGTAAGTTAGCATGTTATGCACCAGATGACGTCGCTACGGATGCAGCGAAGCAGGAGAAGTTTTTAGAAGGACTGAATGATGAGTTGAGCATGCAGTTGATGGTAGCCACCTTCAACAACTACCAGGAGTTGGTAGATCATGCTCTTATGATTGAAGACAAGCAGCAGCAAATTGAGAATCGCAAGAGGAAGTATGGACAAGGGAAGTATAATTCAAGAGCTCAGCAGAAGCCACGTTTTACCCCTAGACCGGGAGGACATTTTCAGCATACCCATGGAGGAGGTAGCTCGCACAATCACAATGGCACCAAGAATGGTAATGGCAATGGAGGAAGCAACGGCCAGAATCGCACCAACCCCTCAACCCCAGCCAACAAGGACCTAAGCCAAGTCACTTGCTTTAAGTGTTCGAAGACAGGACATTATGCCAATGAATGTCCTGAATTACAAAATGGAAATAGCAATAGAAGTTTTGGGAAGAAGCCGAACCCTTTCAATAGGGAACAAGTGAACCACGTTAGCGTGGAGGAGGTTGAAGCTCAGCCCGATGCAGTAATAGGTAAGTTTTTGGTTAAGTCATTTACTACACTCCTTCTTTTTGATACTGGTGCATCGCATTCATACATCTCAAGGGGATTTGTGGATAAGTATAACCTATCAACCCAAGCCCTTAGGTCACCCATGTTAGTAACCTCGCCTGGAGCAGAATATATGGCTAGTCGATGGTGTGACCGGTTACCATTAAGGATTGGTAACTATGTTTTTCCCTCAGACCTAATAGTATTGGGATCCCAAGGATTGGATGTGATATTAGGCATGGATTGGTTATCAAAGTATGAAGGGAATATTAAATGTGCTAGTAAGTCAATTTTGCTTACCACACCAGAAGGGAGAAGGATCAAGTATGTATCCTGGCATGTGTCAAAGAGGACTCAAGTAAATTGCTTAACAGGAGTCGTGCAGGAGGAAGTACCAGTGGTAAGGGATTTCCCTGATGTATTTCCATAGGAGTTGCCAGGCATGCCACCGGATAGAGATATTGAGTTTTTGATTGAGCTATTGCCAGGCACAGGGCCAATATCAAAGAGACCATATAGGATGCCAACAAAGGATTTGGTGGAAATTAAGAAGCAGATTAAGGAGTTACTAGATAAAGGATATATTCGCCCAAGTTCTTCGCCTTGGGGATCGCCAGTACTTCTAGTGGAGAAGAAGGATGGATCGTTAAGGATGGTTGTAGATTATCGAGGATTGAATGAAGTAACGATCAAGAACAAGTACCCACTACCGATGATCAATGATCTGTTTGATCGATTGCAAGGAGCTAAGGTATTTTCCAAGATCGATCTGCGATCAGGATACCACCAGTTGAAGATTCGAGAACAGGATATTCAGAAGACAGCTTTTACCACCAGGTATGGGCTGTACGAGTATACCGTTATGTCATTTGGTCTGACTAACGCACCTGCCTATTTTATGAACATGATGAACAAAGTGTTTATGGAGTTCTTGGATAAGTTCGTTGTAGTGTTCATTGATGATATCCTGGTTTATTCGAAGAATGGAGAGGAGCATAAGGAGCATTTGCGTTTGGTACTTGGAAAGCTCAGAGAACATCAATTATATGCCAAGTTCAGCAAATGTGAGTTTTGGTTGAAGGAAGTAGGATTCCTCGGACACATTATATCAGGAGAAGGTATAGCAGTTGATCCCACTAAAGTTGAAACCGTGACCAAGTGGGAAGCCCCAACAACAGTTGGAGAAATCCAGAGTTTTCTTGGACTCGCAGGATACTACCGGAGATTTATTGAGAATTTCTCAAAGATTGCGAAGACTATGACTGAGTTGTTAAAGAAAGATACCAAGTTCGTATGGATAGAGGAATGTGAGGCTAGCTTCCAGGAATTGAAGAAACGTTTGGTTACCTCACCAGTGTTGATTTTGCCAGACCAGACCAAAGATTATGAGGTGTATTGTGACGCTTCATGTCGAGGACTTGGAGCAGTGCTTATGCAGGAAGGGAGAGTTGTTTCATATGCCTCAAGACAACTGAAGCCTCATGAGTTGAATTATGCCACGCATGATTTGGAGTTAGCAGCCGTAGTGCATGCTTTAAAAACATGGAGGCATTTCCTCATTGGAAATCATTGTGAGGTGTACACGGATCATAAGAGTTTGAAATACATCTTCACACAGAAGGAGTTAAACCTCAGACAAAGGAGATGGTTGGAGCTCATCAAGGATTATGATATGAGATTGCATTATCACCCTGGAAAGGCTAATGTAGTAGCTGACGCATTAAGCCGTAAGAGCCATGTCAATACGTTAATGACGGGAGAAATACCAAGGGAGTTAGCCGAAAATCTTCGTGAACTATGTTTGGAAATAGTTCCGAGAGGTTATGTAGCAGCAATGGAGATTCAGTCAACCTTGATGGATAAAATCAGGGAAGCTCAGAAAGCTGACAAAGAGATTGCCGCTATAAAGGAGAAACTGAGCAAAGGAAAAGCTAAAGGATTTCCTGAGGATGAGCACGACACCTTATGGTTTGAAGACCGCGTTTATGTGCCCAATGACCCAGAGATCAGGAAGTTGATTTTGCAAGAGGCACACGACTCACCGTATTCAATTCACCCAGGAAATACCAAGATGTATCTGGATTTGAAGGATATTTTCTGGTGGACCGGAATGAAGAAGGATATAGCGGAGTATGTAGCAGTTTGTGATGTATGTCAGAGAGTAAAGGCAGAGCATCAGAAGCCAGCAGGATTGTTACAACCATTGCCGATACCCGAATGGAAGTGGGATAAGCTAGGCATGGATTTTATCACGGGATTGCCCAGGACTCGTTCAGGCTATGACTCGATTTGGGTTGTAGTCAATCGATTGACGAAAGTAGCTCATTTCATCCCAGTAAAGACCACTTACACCAGTGCTAAGTTGGCAAAGATATACATGACCAGGATCGTATGTCTGCATGGAGTTCCAAGGAGTATCGTATCGGATAGAGGAACCCAGTTTACCTCAAAGTTCTGGAAGCAGTTGCACGAAACTTTGGGAACCAGGCTAGAATTCAGTACAGCTTTTCATCCACAGACAGATGGACAGACTAAGAGAGTCAATCAGATTTTGGAGGATATGTTGAGAGCTTGTGCGCTAGATTACGAATCTAGTTGGGACGATAATTTGCCATATGCAGAGTTCTCTTACAACAACAGTTATCAAACCAGTTTAAAGATGGCCCCTTTCGAAGCTTTGTATGGAAGGAGGTGCAGGACACCGCTGTCGTGGGATGAAGTTGGAGACCGCCAGTTGTTTGGACCTGACTTGATTAAGGAGTCTGAACAGAAGGTGAAATTGATTCGCGATAGGCTCAAGGTAGCCCAGTCCAGACAAAAGAGTTATGCGGATTCTAAACGCAAGGAGACAGTTTACGAAGTCGGAGACAGAGCTTATCTTCGAGTATCTCCACTTCGCGGAACAAAGCGTTTTGGAGTTAAAGGGAAGTTAGCACCACGATTTGTAGGACCATATCGAGTTTTGGAGCGTATGGGAGAAGTGGCCTACAAGTTGGAATTGCCCGAAGGATTGTCAGGAGTACATGATGTGTTCCACGTTTCTTAGTTAAAGAAATGTCACGCGGAGATGGCTGACATACCATTGAGAGACACAGTGCCTTTGGAAACTATTCAGTTGGATAAGATTTGACCTACGAGGAGAAACCAGTCAAGATTCTCGATTTTGCCAACCGAGTTACTCGCAGCAAGGTTCAAGTTTTGCAAAGTTCAGTGGAGCCACCACACGGAGGATGAAGCCACCTGGGAGCGAGAGGAGGATTTGCTCAAAGACCACCCTCACCTATTTTCTAGCCAACCGGAATCTCGAGGGCGAGATTCATCTTAAGGGGGGTAGGTTTGTAACATCCCAAATTTTCAATTTGGAATGTTATACATTAGATCATCATGCATATCATATTTTATTTTGCATTTTGGTTGATCCTAGAAATTCTACGCAACTCAATGACCCACGGAGAGAGTTGGGGATTTCGTTATTTTCATATTTGAGTTTTCTCAAATTTTGAGAGTAGGATCGTTTGATTTTATTTATTTTATCATCAATTATTTCTATTACAAAAATATGAGAGAGGGAATAAAATGACTTTCCCAAAATAAAGAAATATTGAGGATTTAATAATAAAATCAAATAAGATTTTATTTCGGAGTTTTTCGGTGTTTTATTTGAATTTAGGAAAAATGTGCATTTTTCAAAATTGCATTTAGGTCCCAAATAAATGTTCACCTTGTGCGGCTTGATTTTAGAAGCCCGTGAAAATTTATTTCGGAATTTTTGGAGTCCGTTCAGTATTTTTTTTATTTTTCTTCTGAGCGGAATAATAAAAAAACGAACCGACCTACGGGCCGTGTCCGACTAGGACTCCGGCCCGAGGGGGGCTTTATAAGCCGGGGCAGCCCACCCCGAGGGAAACCCTAGCCAGCCCCCAGCCCAGCCCAGCCGCCGCCGCCGCCACCGGATTCCGCCTCCAAGGTTCGTCGCGCCTCAATTTCCGTGCCAAAAAAAAGAAAAAAAATCGGCGTTCATCGTTTTTCTTTTTCTCGGATTAAATCCGCGATTTTTCTGATCGCGATTCCTGATCCGATTTTCGTTTTAGTTTAACTTTCTGCTCGTTTATCGGAATCAGGCGATTCAAGCGCCTAGGGATTCATCTCGAAACCCTCTATCCGTTTAACCAACTTAAACAAGTTTTTGTTACTGTAAAATTTGCCCTAGATCCAGATTAGTAGAACGAAGTTGTTTTCTTTCGCAGTTTGATTTTTGTTGCTTCGTTCGATTTGATTCTTTTTGCCAACCGGAGTTCTTAAGTTGAACCTTCTGGTTAGATCTCTTATTTGAGTTTTACCTGTGCATTAGATGAGTGCTTATTGTATGCTTGTTTGTTTGTTTGCGATAGAGTACCCGGAGTGCGCCGCATGTTACTTCGAATCGTTAGGTTTCGCGGATCATCAGCAAGGCAAGTAACACTTTGATCATACATTTTCTACTACCTAGTTTTATTGCATTAGATCAATCCTAACACATTGCATGATTAGGATCTAATTAAATTGTGGGATGGGAAGTAGATGAGGTAGTACCTATTACCTGTTATTATCAAACCTTTGGGAGTTACTTCTACGTTTGCTTATTATGCCATGCTATGCTAGTAGACGTGGATTGGGTGAGTGATATCCATGACAGATGTGACATTGTTAATTTAATGGTTTATCTAAGGTGGCAACTTAAACACACATCTGGGTGGATTGAGGCACCTGGGTATTCCAGGACTTGCCTGTTTTCTTTTGGACCGCCACCCAGGCTCAAAGGGATCATGAGACTATTCATACTAGAAACTTCCGTGTGCAGCCACAAGCTATTATGGGCTCTAGCATAGTTGACTAAGTTGTGCGAACTCTTACAGTGGTAGACTAGCAGATGTAGGGGATGTAGGTGGTACGGTCTACCCGATCGTAAGGTGCTAGAGCTTCTGAAAGACTATGTCTCGGTCATCCGTCTTCTCAAACACCATGTAGTGTGAGAAACAAAACGGAGGCGATCGAGTCTTGTGGGGAAAAGTGCGCAAACCTCTGCAGAGTGTAATAAACTAATCATGGTTAGCCGTGTCCCTGGTTATGGACATCTTGAGTATCTAGTACTTGGATTTTCATGTGAATCTCAACATGTTACTCTAAATTAATTTTGTTGGGTTATGTTTAATGATGATGCTTAATTGGGATTGAGAATGCTGTCAACCATTCTCAATGTTTAACAACCACCATGATAGTTAAATAAATTTATTCCTTTGAAGTAGGGAAAAATTGGCTTTACGCAAAACTGTAACCATAGAGCTTTCCACCAGCCAAATATGCATATAGTATAGCTGTTTCATTCCATTACTCTCTATGTGTTACATTGCCAGCATATTCCATGTGCTGACCCGTTTTCGGGCTGCAACGTTAATGTTGCAGACTTTTCAGACGAACATTAAGGAGTTTTCAGGTCGTGGTTCTATACTCAATGATGTCGTTGGAGTTGATGGACTCACTTATCTTCCAAGCCTTCCGCTGTTATCGTTATTAGATGGCCTTAAGCCATATTTATTGTAATAAGTTCTCTTATGAGACACTCAATGTAATAAGTGTGTGCTTGCTACTCTGCTATAAATCCTCCAAGTACTGTGTGGTGTCAGCATTACTGATCCAGGGATGACACCGGAGCACAGATATCAGACTGTTTGAGGTATGGTCGCTACAAAAACCCTATGTCCTGCTTGATTAATATTGAAGATATGGGTGTTACAAGAGTAGATCTACCACGAGATCAGAGAGGCTAAATCCTAGAAGCTAGCCTACGGTATGATTGTATGTTGTGATTGTTGTCCTACGGACTAAAACCCTCCGGTTTATATAGACACCTGAGAGGGTTAGGGTTACACAAGGTCGGTTACAAAGGAGGAGATATCCATATACGTATTGCCTAGCTTGCCTTCCACGCCAAGTAGAGTCCCATCCGGACACGAGACAAAGTCTTCAATCTTGTATCTTCATAGTCTAACAGTCCGGCCAATGGAGATAGTCCGGCTGTCCAGAGACCCCCTAATCCAGGACTCCCACAGTAGCCCCTGAACCAGGCTTCAATGACGATGAGTCCGGCGCGCAGTTGTCTTCGGTATTGCAAGGTGGGTTCCTTCTCCAAATACATTACAGAAGAAGTTGAATACGAGGATAGTGTCCGACACTGCAAAATAAGTCCCACATTTCACCGTAGAGAGAATAATGTTTTTTCGCAGATCTAATTTGCTGGCTTGTTTTGACAGCATGACGTTATGTCATGGCCCGGTGATTATTCGAACCGTTTCTTTTAACCAGCCCCGCACATAACGCGAGGCAGTTTTTTGACACATCTTGTCAAAGCAGAGATCGTGTCCCCTTATTACAGGATTCTCATCAATACGGGCGTGGGTAACCCAACCGCGCCATCAATTGTGGCGCTTGGGGGATAAGCGAGTTTTACTAGGCAAGTGGGGACGTTTAATTTTGTCTGCCCATATAAAGGGATAAGGATTCACCTTTCTATCCATGCCTTCTTCCTCCTCTGCTCATCCGCTCCCGCATACTCGAGCTCTAGCGCCCAAGTCCTCACTTCCATCTCAACCTTCTCCAACCATGTCCGGAGCGGGAGGCAAGTGGATGGTCTCCTCCGTCACGGAGGGAGACATCGAGAAAATGAGGAGAGCCGGATACCTGCACGACGACATCGCGCACCGGCTCCCAGATGAGGGACAGCTCATCCCCACCCCCGAGCCCCATGACAGGGTGGTATTTCTCATCCATTTCCTCCGCGGACTAGGATTCCCTCTCCATCCCTTCGTCCGGGGGCTCATGTTTTATTATGGCCTGGATTTCCATGATCTAGCCCCAAACTTCATCCTCAACATCTCGGCGTTTATCGTCGTGTGAGAGGCCTTCCTCCGCATCAAGCCCCACTTCGGCTTATGGCTGAAGACCTTCAATGTCAAGCCGAAGGTAGTGAGCAGCCGCCGGGCGGAGTGCGGAGGCGCCATGGTGGGCAGGATTCCCAACATCACATTGCTCGAGGGCACCTTCATGGACACCATAAAGGGGTGGCAATCGGGGTGGTTCTATATCACCGAGCCACGCGCCCCGCATGGGTAGCGGCCCCCGAGTTCCGATCCGGCATCCCCATGCGGCTCACCTCCTGGAAAGAGAAGGGCATGTCCTGGGGTAATTCAAAAGAGCTGACCGGACTCCAGTCATGTATTCAGAACATGGTGGATAAGAAGCTCAAGCTTGTCAACATAGTCCAGGTTATGCTCATTCGCCGGATACTCCCGTGCCAACAACGGGAGTTTACCTTGTGGGAGTTCAATCTGGCACAGCACCGAACTCTGAACAGGCTCTTCGACATGACTCATGAAGATGCCTGGAGGGTGTTGTTCAAGGGCGCTGCAGTCCCTCCCCCACTACTGAGGATCGCGGATTCAGCGCGAAGCGCCACGCCAGTGCGGTAAGTTGTTTTACCTCTTACAGGATATTTGTTTTATATATATAGATTGGCTCTATGCGGGATCTAAACTCCTGTAATTTTGACAGGACTGGCAGAAGATGGTCGGACAGATCGACTGTCCGGCTCCTTTGCCCGAAGGCCCCGCAGACGCTCTTCTGACGAAGATGCTGACTCTGGCCCCCTATAAGGTGCCGGAGAAGACCAAGAAGGCCAAGGGAGCTCGAAAGAGTTCCCGACGCCAGGCGTCGTCGGACTCACCGTCCGATGACTCTGCGGCGCACTCTTCCCCCGAGGACGAGGAAGAGGAAGAAGAGGCTCCCCCACCGACTGGGGGAGACAGGAAAAGGAAGGCCGCCCCAATTGGGGAGGCCTAAGGGTCCAAGAAGGGAAGGACGCTCCTTACGGACAGCTCCACCGCCGCCGACGACAGTGAAGACAAGTGGTTGCCCAGGGGCAAGCCCCAGGGGAGATCATAAGTGTTCGGATACCAAAGTAACCCATAGGATTCCTTTGTCGTATTGCTTTCCCTAACGCCGAACTCAATTGTACAGGCCGCCCTGAGCCAATATCGAGGTATCCTCGAACGGCTCCCTGGGTGCGTCGGACATGGATAGCGATCCAGTCCCGACGGCCACCTCCCCTCATCCAGCCAACGACACCGAGGTGCTGTCTCAAGAGGCACCGGATCGAGGGGGGACATTCCCGGAGGCGCCGCAAGGCGACCTTCCGGACTCCGGGAGCCGAGGGGACGAGGTCCCCGAGACCTCCGAGTTCGGCCCTCAGCCGAACACCGCGCCGGACCCTCCTACGGATCCGAGCTCGGGCAGTCGATCCCCTTCTAAGGAGGGTGAGACGCCTGTACCGGTGACCTCTGTCCACCCAGAAGCGCCGGACACTATGTTGGAAGTGCTTCGTAGCGCTTCCATCGAGGAGGAGCACCGATCTATCATGAGTGCGGTGATCCAGAAGGTTCAGTCCGCCAAGAGCGGATTGACTGAAGCCTGTACTAGCCTTCTAATAGGCTTCGAGGTAAGTGTTTTAAAATGTAGTAGAAGTGTTACTGCATAGACAGTAGCCCCTGATGCTTTGTTCGGTGTTCACAAAGAAAAGCCGAACAGAGGATCAAATAATATCGCAGGAGTCTAATATAAGTATGTCAATATGCATATGCAGGCTTCGCTGCTGGCGTCCACCGCACTGACTGCGGAGGTTGCCGTACTGAAGGAGGCCCTCGAGGGGTCCCAGAAAGAGCTCGGCCTTCCTAAGAGGCAGCTCGAGGAGAACAAGGGTAAGTGATACCCCGTTTGTAGATCAGAAAAAGGACGCGATTGCTAAATGACAGGATCATTGTATGTTTGCCAGGGGCCACGACCGAGGTGGCGACCCTGAAGCAAGCGCTGTCCCAGGCCGAAGAAAAGGCGGCCCAGGAGCGCACCAAGTGAGAGAGGCATGAGGCTCGGGTGGGCGAGGTGCAGCAAGAGCTCCAGGCTCTCGTGACCAAGCACGAGGCGTTGGAGCTTGACTTTAAGACGAGAGAGTCTGAGCTTGCCGCAGCCCATGAGAGCGCGAAGAGTGCCAAGGCCGAGGCCCAGAAGGCCCTTCAGGAGATCGACGCGATGAAGAAGATAGCAGCAGGTAAGGCTTTCTATATGCAAAGCAAGCATGTAAAGGTGAATTATCGATTACTTACCCGAATCTGGAGCTCTTCAGGAGCATTCACAGATTTGCCCCGCAGTGTGTCCGATGCCGCACTATTCTACCAGGCCGAGGACGGAAGCTCGATGGAGAAGCTGTTCTGGTCTCAGTATGCTGAGGCCGAACATCCGGTGCCAATGAGCGATTAGCTGAAGCAGATGGCCGGGCTACATAAGGCGGCCGATCAGGCCATGAAGGGCTTCATAGTCCGGTTGTGGCCTGGCGATGCCCTTTCAAACAGCTTCTTCGGCCTGGTGAGGCGGCTTGTGGATGCCTGCCCACGGTTGGAGGTCGTCAAGCGATCCGTCTGCATTGAAGGTGCACGTCGGGCCTTCGCCCGTGTGAAAACGCAGTGGGTCAAGCTAGACGCCGTGAAGCTTATCAAGGAGGGGCCGCCGGAGGGCAAGGAGCACCGCCACCCCGAGATGTACTACGAGGGTGTTCTGCCGGGTACCCGTCTTATCGCGGATGAGTGTTCACAAAATGTAATATTTGAATGAGACTTGCTCGTTTTTTATCCTATGTAATGAAAACTTGTTTCATATGCGCTATGCAATGCTTGTGTGAATTTAAAATATTACCTTCTGTTTGGCTGTTTATCCAATCTGAGAGATGGCTAGTCCTCGGCTTCTGCCCCCATGCCACGAGTGTCGGGGTGTTCGGGATAAACCTGAGCACTCTTTTTCCCATGTTTGGGTCCTTCGAGGGAGGTGCTCAGCACAACGAACAAGGCAACCGGACTAATAATGCTTTATCACTCTCACTTAGCCATAGAATTCTATAATTTTAAATTTCAGCGAAGCCCCTGGTATTCAGAAGGCCGAATTCGGGGCGCGATACACGCCTGTAAGCCGAACGGAGCCAGCCCCTCGCCCTAAGCGGCATAAGTCTTTAGGGACTCGAAAAACCTCGCCGAACAGCGACCAGTCTCTCGCCTTATCATGACAGTCAGTTTTAGCTTTCTCTACTAAGGTGCTCGGCCCGGCAGAACCGGGGCACAATTGCAGTAGTTCTCCTAGCGCTACCTTAGCCGATAGAGCGGAACGTAAGGTACCAAAACATAGGAGCCAGGAAAACCCAACATTTGACCAAAGACATGATTCGGAGCTGATGCATATAATGCTATAAGTTCGGGGTGCCGCACTTGTGAAAGTATTCGGACTTTTCACACCATATTGTGGGTATGTAAGCCCCTAGTGCATTGGCCGTACCAGAGTGTACGGTTGCTAGGCGTCATTAATGAACACATAGATATGTAAACATATAACAAAAAATGCGATAATAATCGTAATGTCATGCATTGTATATTAAAAAATTGCATTAAAGCAGAGTGATACAGATAGTGTAATGAGCAAAAGAGTAGGACTATGTCCCATCCAAGGGAAAGCTGAGGAATTATGTGAAATCTTTAATCCACCTGGGAATTCCGTAGTCGTCGGCCTCCTTGGTTGCTGTATCATGTGTTCGGCAATAGAACTGCCGGACAGTGTTTCCAGAGGTTGAAGTCCTGAAAGAAAAAGAAAAAGAAAAATAACCAAACGGGAAGCCCCTGGTGCAGTTTAAGCCGCGTTTTGGGACGTGTCGTAGTTGTGCCTCCCCCTCCCCATCTGTGCCCATGGTATTTTTAATGCGTAATGATGTACGCACAGCACGAACAACGTCGTTGGGATGGGGTTGGGGTGGCCGCCGTATTGCTACGCGAGCTCAGGTCGTGCCAGGTGGTCTGTTTGTCGATTGCCCCAAGCGCGCTTGAAGGTGTCCGGGCTTTGAAACGCCGAACTGGTAGATTGCCTTGAAAGGCTACTTTGCGCTTCTGCTGCGAGGGTTGCGGTGTGCTCCTCTGTTCGGAGAGAGCGCTCTGTGTTTCCATTGACTGTAATAACTCCGTGAGGTCCTGGCATCTTGAGCTTGAGGTATGCATAATGTGGTACCGCATTGAATCTAGCGAATGCGGTTCGTCCGAGCAGTGCGTGATAACCACTGTGGAATGGGACTATATCGAAGATTAACTCTTCGCTTCGGAAGTTATCCGGGGATTCGAAGACCACTTCCAGCGTAATTGAGCCTGTGCAGTGGGCCTCTACGCCTGGAATGACGCCTTTAAAGGTTGTCTTTGTGGGTTTGATCCTTGAGGGGTCTATACCCATTTTGCGCACTGTGTCCTGATAAAGCAGGTTCAGGCTACTGCCGCCGTCCATGAGGACTCGAGTGAGGTGAAATCCATCGATGATTGGGTCTAGGACCAATGTGGCGAATCCGCCATGACGGATACTAGTGGGGTGGTCCCTGCGATCAAAGGTGATCGGACAGGAGGACCAAGGGTTGAACTTCGGGGCGACTGGCTCCAGCACATATACGTCCCTGAGCGCACGCTTTCGCTCCCTCTTGGGGATGTGGGTTGCGTATATCATGTTCACCGTCCTCACTTGCGGGGGAAACCTCTTTTGTCCTCCAGTGTGCGGCTGCCGAGGTTCTTCCTCGTCATCGCTATGCGGCCCCTTGTCCTTGTTTTCGGCAATTAACTTGCCGGCCTGCTTGAACACCCAACAATCCCTGTTGGTGTGATTGGCTGGCTTGTCTGGGGTGTCGTGTATTTGACACGAGCGATCGAGTATACGGTCCAAGCTAGACGGACCCGGCGTACTTTGTTTGAATGGCTTTTTCCGCTGACCGGGTTTAGAGCCTTTGAATCCGGCATTGACTACCGTATCCTCAGTACTTTCGCCGTTAATGCGGCGCTTATGCTTGTTGCGACGTGACCTGCTGTTGCCGTCCTTGGTATCTGAGGTACCATGGTTCTTTGATATGTTGTTACTGCGAGCCAACCAGCTGTCTTCTCCCGCACAAAAGCGGGTCATGAGCGTCGTGAGGGCTGCCATAGATTTTGGCTTTTCCTGACCAAGGTGCCGGGCTAGACACTCATCTCGGATGTTGTGTTTGAAAGCTGCTAAGGCCTCCGCATCCGGTCAGTTGACGATTTGGTTTTTCTTTGTAAGGAACCGAGTCCAGAATTGTCTAGCCGATTCTTCTGGCTGCTGAATTATGTGGCTCAAGTCATCGGCGTCTGGTGGTCGCACATAAGTGCCCTGAAAGTTGTCGAGGAATGCGGCTTCCAGATCTTCCCAATAGCTAATGGAGTCCGCTGGCAAGCTATTAAGCCAATGCCGTGCTGGTCCTTTGAGTTTTAGTGGGAGGTACTTGATGGCATGTAAGTCATTACCGCGGGCCATGTGGATGTGGAGGAGGAAGTCCTCAATCCATACCGCGGGATCTGTTGTGCCGTCATATGATTCAATGTTTACAGGTTTGAAACCTTCTGGGAATTGATGTTCCATTACTTCGTCTGTGAAGCATAAGGGGTGTGCGGCGCCTCTGTATTGGGCTATATCATGACGCAGCTCGTATGGGTCCTACCCGCTGTGTTCGGCCCGGCTGGATTTGCTTTTGCAGTATCCGGCGTGACGATTACCGTCTCGTAGAGTGGTGCGCCCTCGTGATCCGTAGATCGATCTTGAATGCTTTGCTTTGTCCTCCAATATGTCTCGCAGGTCTGGCGTATCTCCCCATGCCTTTTTATTTGGATGGCGTTGGGGCAGAGGCTGAGCTTTTGGCATGAATGCCTCTCTGTCGCGGCCACGAGGTGGCCGATCAGCCGTATCATACGCTTCTTCCCCCAGTCGGGGTAGTAACCTGCGCCTTGGGTAACTCTTGGAGGGACGCTTGAGTTTATATTCCTCGGCTGCGAGGACTTCAGTCCATTTGTCACCTACCAGATCTTGATCAACTTGAAGCTGCTGCTGGTTTTTCTTCAGGCTATTTGTCGTGGCCATAAGCCTGCGCTTGAAGCGCTCTTGTTCGACGGGATCCTCTGGTACGGCGAATTCATCTTCGCCGAGGCTTGCCTCGTCCTCGGAGGGGGCATGTAATTGTCATCCTCCTCCTCTCCGCCAGCCGCTCTCTTAGGAGAGCTAGCACCTTCATCCTCCTGATCTAACTCTTGCTGGAGGGGGTTTTCGTTGTCTTCGGCGCTATCCAGAGTGTTATTATCTCCTGTGCCGGTATCACCACTTTTGCTTTGGTGGGACTTAGAGCGGCGCCGCCGACGTCGACGCTTGGGTTTCTTCTTGGAGGGGTCATCCTCCGCTATCTTGTCGTCGTTGCCTTCATTGGGTGTATCCACCATGTATATGTCATACGACGAAGTGGCTTTCCAGTGCCCTATAGGTGCTGGTTCATGTTCGTCTCCTACATCGTCGTCCATACCGTCGATGTCTTCGGAGTCGAAGTCGAGCATGTCGGTTAAATCATCGACAGTGGCTACAAAGTGGGTGGTGGGTGAGCGTCGAATTTCTTCGTCGTCCGCATCCTAGTCCTGTTGGCCATGATCCGGCCAGGGCTCTCCTGACAAAGAGAGAGACCTTAGTGAATTCAGAATGTCGCCGAAGGGCGAGTGCTGAAAGATATCCGCAGCGGTGAATTCCATGATCGGCGCCCAGTCGGATTCGATTGGCAGGGGCGCGGATGGTTCGGGGTCCGGAGGAGAGTCCGGCACCTTGGAGTCACGAGCTGCGCAGAGGATTATGCTGGTGTTCGGCTCGATCGCCGTTGAGACTGCAGCCCCTGAGGCGGTGTCTAGCCACCCGTCCTCGATTGGTGCAGCTGGCTCCGAGCTAAGGGTCAGAGCTGGTGTGGGCGCGGCCTCTAGAGTACCGTCTGGTGGCAGAGCTAGGTCATGCCCATCGAGACAGTGCGGCGCGCCCGGCTGTGGCTCGAATCCGTCAAAGATCAAGTCTCCGCGGATGTCGGCCGTGTAGTTCAAACTTCCAAATCTGACCTGATGGCCAGGGGCGTAGCTTTCAATCTGCTCCAGATGGCCAAGCGAATTGGCCCGCAGTGCAAAGCCGCCGAATACGAAGATATGTCCAGGGAGAAAAGTCTCACCCTGGACCGCATCGCTATCGATGATAGTAGGAGCCATCAAGCCTAACAGCAACGACATAGAGGAACTCTCAATGAAAGCACCAATGTTGGTGTCAAAACCGGCGGATCTCGGGTAGGGGGTCCCAAACTATGCGTCTAGGCCGGATGGTAACAGGAGGCAAGGGACACGAAGTTTTACCCAGGTTCGGGCCCTCTTGATGGAGGTAAAACCCTACATCCTGCTTGATTAATATTGAAGATGTGGGTGTTACAAGAGTAAATCTACCACGAGATCAGAGAGGCTAAACCCTAGAAGCTAGCCTACGGTATGATTGTATCTTGTGATTGTTGTCCTACGGACTAAAACCCTCCGGTTTATATAGACACCAGAGAGGGTTAGGGTTACACAAGGTCGGTTACAAAGGAGGAGATATCCATATACGTATTGCCTAGCTTGCCTTCCACGCCAAGTAGAGTCCCATCCGGACACGAGACGAACTCTTCAATCTTGTATCTTCATAGTCTAACAGTCCGGCCAATGGAGATAGTCCGGCTGTCCGGAGACCCCCTAATCCAGGACTCCCACACGTGTTGTTACCAAAATTGTTCCTACCAACAAAATTCACATCCATAGATTCATTATTATTCTCAATCAAAGTAGACAAAGGCATATCATTAGGATCAGAAGAAACACTCTTATTAGCAAATAATTTCATAATTTCATCCATTTTTCCACTCAAAACATTAATTTCTTCTATCGCATGCACCTTTTTATTAGTAGATCTTTCAGTGTGCCATTGAGAATAATTAACCATAGTATTCTAGGAGTTTAGTAGCTTCTCCTAAAGTGATTTCCATAAAAGTGCCTCCTGCGGCCGAATCTAAAAGATTTCTAGAAGAAAAATTCAATCCGGCATAAAAAATTGTATAATCATCCACAAATTTAAACCATGAGTAGGGCAATTACGTATCATTAATTTCATTCTCTCCCAAGCTTGTGCAACATGTTCATGATCAAGTTACTTAAAATTCATAATATCGTTTCTAAGAGAGATGATATTAGCGGGAGCAAAATACTTAGAGATAAAGGCATCTTTGCACTTGTTCCATGAATCAATACTATTTTTAGGCAAAGAAGAAAACCAAGTTTTAGCACGATCTCTAAGCGAAAAAGAAAATAGCTTCAATTTAACAATATCATTATCCACATCTTTCTTCTTTTGCATGTCACATAAATCAACGAAGCTATTTAGATGAGTAGTGGCATCTTCACTAGGAAGGCCGGAGAACGGATCTTTCATGACAAGATTCAGCAAAGCAGTATTAATTTCACAAGATTCGGCATCGGTAAGAGGAGCAATCGGAGTGCTAGTAAAATCATTGTTGTTGGTATTGGTGAGGTCACACAATTTAGTATTATCTTGAGCCATCGTGACAAGCAAGCAAACTAACACACAAGCAAACAAAAAGCAAGCGGGCAAAAAGAGACAAATAGAGAAAGAGAGGGAGGATAGAGAGAGAGGGCGAATAAAACGGCAAGGGTGAAGTGGGGGGAGAGGAAAACAAGAGGCAAATGGCAAATAATGTAATGCGGGAGATAAGGGTATGTGATGGGTACTTGGTATGTTGACTTTTGCGTAGAGCTCCCCAGCAACGGCGCCAGAAATCCTTCTTACTACCTCTTGAGCACTACGTTGGTTTTCCCCGAAGAGGAAGGGATGATACAGCAAAGTAGCGTAAGTATTTCCCTCTGTTTTTGAGAACCAAGGTATCAATCCAGTAGGAGGCTACGCGCGGGTCCCTCGCACCTGCACAAAACAAATAAATCCTCGCAACCAACGCAAATAGGGGTTGTCAATCCCTATAGGGCCACTTACAAGAGTGAGATCTGATAGATATGATAAGATAAGATTTTTGATATTTTTATGATAAAAGATGCAAATTAAAATAAAGGCAAAGTAAATAGCAAAGAAAATAACTAAGTAGTAGGAGATCAATATGATAAAGATAGACCCGAGGGCCATAGGTTTCACTAGTGGCTTCTCTCAAGAGCATAAGTATTCTACGGTGGATGAACAAATTACTGTTGAGCAATTGACAGAATTGAGCATAGTTATGAGAATATCTAGGTATGATCATGTATATAGGCATCACGTCCGAGACAAGTAGACCGACTCCTGCCTGCAACTACTACTATTACTCCACTCATCGACCGCTATCCAGCATGCATCTAGAGTATTAAGTTAAAAACAGAGTAACGCCTTAAGCAAGATGACATGATGTAGAGGGATATACTCATGCAATATGAAGAAAACCCCATCTTGTTATCCTTGATGGAAACAATACAATACGTGCCTTGCTGCCCTTACTGTCACCAGGAAAGGACACCGCAAGATTGAACCCAAAGCTAAGCACTACTCCCATTGCAAGAAAGATCAATCTAGTAGGCCAAACCAAACTCATAATTCAAAGAGACTTGCAAAGATAACCAATCATACATAAAAGAATTCAGAGAAGATTCAAATATTATTCATAGATAGACTTGATCGTAAACCCACAATTCATCGGTCTCAACAAACACACCGCAAAAAGAAGATTACATCGTATAGATCTCCACAAGAGAGGGGGAGAACATTGTATTGAGATCCAAAAAGAGAGAAGAAGCCATCTAGCTACTAACTATGGACCCGTAAGTCTGAGATAAACTACTCACAGTTCATCGGAGAGGCTATGGTGTTGATGTAGAAGCCCTCCGTGATCGATGCCCCCTCCGGCGGAGCTTCGGAACAGGCCCCAAGATGGGATCTCGTGGATACAGAAAGTTACGGCGATGGAATTAGGATTTTGGCTCTGTCTCTGATCGTTTGGGGTACGTGGATATATATATAGGAGGAAGAAGTACGTCGGTGGAGCAACAGGGGGCCCACAAGGGTGGAGGGCGCGCTTGGTGGGGGTGGGCGTGCCTCCCTACCTCGTGGCCTCCTGTTTCCTTTCTTGACGTAGGGTCCAAGTCTCTCTGGTCTTATTCGTTGAGAAAATCACGTTCCCGAAGGTTTCATTCCGTTTGGACTCCGTTTGATATTCCTTTTCTTCGAAACCCTAAAACAGGCAAAAAAACAGCAATTCTGGGCTGGGCCTCCGGTTAATAGGTTAGTCCCAAAAAATAATATAAAAGTGGATAATAAAGCCCAATAATGTCCAAAACAGTAGATAATATAGCATGGAGCAATCAAAAATTATAGATACGTTGGAGACGTATCAGGCGTCGACTTCGACGGAACATTCTCGCTGGTGGTCAAGTCAGCTACCATCTGCGTCGTGCTCGCCATCGCTGCTACACGGGACTGGCCCATCCACTAGATGGACGTGAACAACGTGTTCCTCCAGGGCTTCCTCACCGAACGCGTCTACTGCCAGCAACCAGCAGGCTTCGTCGACGCTCGCCGGCCCGACCACCTCTGCCTGCTCGACCGGTCCCTCTATGGACTACGGTAGGCACCTCGAGCCTAGTTCGACCGCTTCACCGCCTTCCTCCGATCGATCGGCTTCGTGGCGGCGCGTGGGGACCCCTCCCTATTCATCCTGCGTCATGGTGACCAAGTGGCGTGCCTTCTTCTGTACGTGGACGACATCGTCCTCACGGCCTCGACGTCCGCGCTTCTGCACCACCTTCAGCGCCAGCTCCTCGCCGAGTTCTCGCTGAAGGACCTCGGCCCTCTGCATTTCTTCCTCGGGATTCAGGTCACGCGCGACCGTACAGGCTTCTTCCTCTCCCAGGGCAAGTACGCAGACGAGCTCTTGGACCGCGCCAACATGACTAGCTGCAAGCCGGTCAGCACTCATGTGGACACACACAGCAAGCTCTCCGGCGACGCCGGAGCGCCAGTGGACGACCCCTTGGACTACCGCAGCATCGTCGGTGTGCTGCAGTATCTCAGCATGACCAGGCCCGACCTGGCGTATGCCGTGCAGCAGGCGTGCCTCTCCATGCATGACCCGCGCGCACAGCACCTCGCGCTCGTCAAACGCATTCATTGTTACGTCCGCGGCTCCTAGACGCATGGCCTGCACATCGGCCGATCGCGCTCCCTCGGCCTTGTTGCCTACTCCAACGCAGATTGGGCCGAGTGCCCGGACACGAGGAGGTCGACGTCGGGCTATGCTGTCTTCCTCGGCGACTCCCTCATCTCCTGGTCGTCCAAACGACAGCCCACTGTCTCGCGGTCCAGCGCCGAGGTCGACTACCGCGCAGTCACCAACGCCGTCGCTGAATGATGCTGGATTCGCCAACTCCTCGGCGAGCTCCACGCACCGCTGTCCAAAGCAACTATGGTCTACTGCGACAACGTTTCCTCGGTCTACATGGCGGCTAATCCCGTGCACCATCGCCGCACGAAGCACATCGAGCATGACATCCACTTTGTGCGCCAGAAGGTTGCTCTCGGCGAGCTGCGCGTCCTCCACGTTCCCATGACGCAGCAGTTTGCGGACATCATGACCAAAGGGCTGCCTGCGCTAGCTTTTCAGGAGTTTCGTTCCAGCTTGTGCATCCGCCCTCCGGACGCTTCAGCTGCGGCGGGGTATCAGCAGAAACCACCTGGTCTGTCCATGTAGTCTAGACAGGACGTGCTCTAGCGCACGATCCGCACTCCCTGGTGCACGTCGCCCTTGTACACTGCGCCCTTGCTTGCGCTTGTAACCTATTTATACACAGTCAATACAGCAGCAGCACCTGAGGTGCCCAGCTCATTCTCCTCTCTCTCCCTCGCACAACATGAACGTACAAAGCTAGCCAGATTTGCAATCGCCAGTGCATGTTACATGGCCTCGTGCATTCTCCAACTATCGGCTTAATTAAAGAATTAGTTAGTACCTTTGGCCGGTTGCCTAAACACGTGACAGATAAGACCCATATTGCGACGTTGCCGGTGATTTACTTGGGAGCAGCAGTAATCCGTTTAGATACGATTTTGCACGAGAAAACCATGTACGTAGACGCCAAGTCTGCTGGAGATAGAATCCTGGCCAGTTTAAACTCACACGGCTTCATACTGCACACATTAATGACTGACATTAATACATTATGCATTTAAATACTATAAACACGTAAGACTAACTCAATGCACAAATAACATTTCAACTAGGCCTTACCTCGTATGGCTCATCTTCATCACTATCATATGGTTAGAACCCAGTCTTGTCTCACTTCCTCTTGTTGTCCACAAGATCCTCCTCCTGCTATATTGTCAAACAAGCACATCAATTACAATGAATTGAATTGCAGTTCAAAGAATGTCATTAAAAACAAAATTGTGAATGTGAACCACATTGGTATGTTGCAAGTGACCAATATTATCAATATATTTTCCAATGCAAAATAATTTAATATGAAACCTACAGATAAACAAATAAAGCTACCTAAACAATTTGTTTTTGCATAATGATGGAAAGCTCCAATCTATATTGAAAATGTGCACTGGTTACACATGGTATGTACATTTCAACAACTAATTGATAGACTATATATTAAACTATCTACATCTTAAATAGTAGGGTTATCAACATACAAGTTCATTGACATGTACATACAAATAAATGTTTTCCTTATAAATACAGAATTTAAGCAATCAATCAACAGACAAATGCTTTCCTTTATAAATGCTAATGAAAATCCAAACTGGATTTTTGACATTCCTTGGATTAACCCAACACTTTTCTTTTGAGGGAATTTCCCCCACACTACTTAATGAAAACATATAGTATATTTTGTTGCTAGGATCCTGCCTTGGAATGTTTACTTCATAGTTATACAATGGTGACATCCCAGCTGCATATTTTTGTAATTCATCATAAGTATTTTCACAAGAGGAAAATCTCTGGTCGGGTTAATTTTATGAGGCTGGACAATAGGCCTGCCTACAACATTTGCTTTATAAAATTTTGTACAAGGACAATATTTTAAGGACATGTTACTGTTTTTGAGGCCATCCTTCTACAATTGTATAGTGAGTTATCTCTTAGCCTCCTAAATATGAAATTACATCCATTGCTACTAATTACAGAAGCCAACTACAAATTTTAATATGCACACAGACACATTGATCAGCTTATCCAAACTATGATCATACTTGCATTTTCCATTTTCATGCACACAATCTGAACAACATAGCTAATATAAATACATATTCTGGAAAACTTTCTAATTACAGGAAACCTACACAAAAGAATAATTAAGATGTACCAAAGCATTTTTTGGGATAATGCAGCAAAGCTCTTACACATATTAACATAATGCAGTAGTTAATTAGGTACAACTTTAACTATAAATGTATACATCTCCAACAAAATCTAAAATTTCATTACTTACCTAGACAAAAACAAATTATACCATAGATGAATCTTGTATCATCTAAATCAATTCATTGGCACATCAAAATTAATGCATTCCAAATCAAATATGTTTCCATCCAGTATCATTGAACCACGGATCAAATCAAATAATCATATATGTATGCAGCATTGAACTACAGATCTAATAATCATATATGGTCTATGTGACCTTAAATTTCCCCTTAAATAAGGTGTTCAACCTCATACTAATTAAAATCTAAAAGCAAAAATTCCACTACTAATCTAATAAGCATCTGAAAAAAAAATATCTCTTAATCCGACTACTTCTAACCTAATCTAATAATCATATGTGGTCCACCATTCTTGCACGAATCAAATACAGAAAAACCTTAATGCAGAGAAAACCCTACATCCAACAAATCTAACCCAAGAAACTTCTGGCCAAAAACCCTAGAATCTAAAAACTACCAACTAAAAGGAATAAGCAGATACCTTCTACTCCACCTGCTCCTCACCAGAGCCGGCCTCTACCTTCTCCACCTCGTGCGCCTCGTCAGAGCCCGCCTCCACCTTCTGCGCCTCGCCAGAGCCTGCCTCCACCTTCTACGCCTCGCCGGAGATCGCTAGAGCGGGCGTATCTGGCTGGACTGCGCCGCTGCAGCCCGCCCCCACCTTCTCCAGATCTGTAGCGGGGGGAGCACCGCGCTGGACGCCGGCACATCCCCTCACAAAGGTGCCCGCAGCGACCTGCCGCGCCTGCTCCACCAGATCTGCACCCCAATCGGGGCACTCGCCTCCTGCGTCCGCCATGGCGATGGAGAGGATGCGGTTGGGGAGAGGGAGACGAGGAGGTTGGAGAGGAAAGGGAGTGGGGAGTGGAGAGAGGGAGACGATGCGGCGGGGAGGGGGGAATGGTGGGCGATGCGGCCGGAGATGGTTGCCGTCCACATTTATATGATGGGACAGTTTTGGCAACTACCCGTGACACATGTTGCCCCACGCGCGGGCGGCTGCACGCGTGAACGAAACGCACCATATACAAATACGTATATGACCGGGCATACGATCTAACCGGGCCCGTACGGGCCTCCTAGGGCTCCTCGACGGCTATATGCGAGGGCAACAAAGACAATCATGCCCCTCGTTATGAACCGTGTTTGGTTTATCCTAGCCGTCAATGTGTTTTTCCACCTTGCGTTCAGCCCAGGGAAGCACCGGAGCAGATACGGTGTCCCGTCTTTTTGGCAGGGGAAATTTAACCTGGGCTATCTACAAGACGACATCAAACGGACCGCCCTGACTGCGCCTTGCGCGGCGCGCTTGGGCCGGGGACGACCAGGGATGACCCCGCCTCCGGGCTTGCCGCCGCTCTCCTCCCGGATGGATTTCAAAGCCCCGGACCACAGCAATCCTCGTATGCCCGGTTAGCGGTCGTGTCTCAAGCTCGACGGCAAGAACGATGTGTCAGGTACTCAGGCGCAACCACGCCGCACGACGAACTCCTATCGTGCTTCGTGCCTGTCGGCCGTGACACCAACAGTCCCTCCTTGGGCACAACCAACCGCAGCTTCACATGCCATGGTTTCGCCTTGTCCGTCCTGTCGCCGCCGGAGCGTGCATGCCAAATGTTTCGACGAAATGCATAAGCTAACTGTAAGCTTTACTCTGCTAAATTTAGAGGATCGGATAGAACCGATCAAAAATTAATAAAGTAAATATATTCTACTAAGATTTACTCGGCCGGATCCTTCTCTATTTTTTAGGGGATCGGCTAGAGTTGACCTTAGCACCGTGAGATAAGCTTCGGCGAGAAAGCAGCATAAGATAAGCAGGCCCTCCAACACACACGAGTGAATTGCAAAAAACCACCACATTTGGGGCTTCATCTACGGAAAACCACCAGGTCGCTAATCATTTGCAAAAATCACCGCGCATTCAGTAAACTTTTTGCAAAAAGCACTGATTAGGTGCTTTAGCCCGTTTAACCACTTTCTGACAAATGGGGCCGCAATGTAAGGAGCTGATTTGGCAACAAATTGACATATACCTCCCTGAATCTTAAAAAAAAAGCAATCAAGCCCCTCCCCCTCCCCCTCCCCCACGAAGGGCATCTCCTTCCTCGCGCGCAGCGGCAGGGGGGCACACCGGCCGACAAGGCGCGTCGCGGTGGCCGACCTGCCCAGCATGGTGCGCCCTGGTGATGTGTCCAGTCGTCCTCACGACACGGCTTGGATGCTTCTGCCGCTGGGCAGAGGGCAGGCGAACGAGGTCAACGCGTCCCCTCCCCCACGAAGTATACGGCCGCGGACGCGCTGGCGTTCGTGGCGGTGAGCCTCGGGAAGGGCGGGTGGGCCAGAGGTGGAGGTGGATGGCGCGGGAGGTGGGCCGCGCTGTTCCGGCGCAGGGAGAGGTCGTCGGACAAGTCGTCGTTGTCGGCGTCCTCGTCCTCATCGTCGCTCCGCCGGGTGTTCGGCGATGCGACGCTGAGGGACACGATGGCGCCGCTGCTGGTGCCGTGCTACGACCTGACCACGGGCGTGCCGTTCCTCTCCTCCCGCGCCGACGCCGTCGAGAGCAACAGCTTCGACTTCCGCCTCCGAGACGTCTGCGCGGCCACCTGCGCCGGTGGCTCGGCTGCGGCCGCGGTCCACTCCGTGAACGGCCTTACGGCCATCGCCGCTGCGGCCGGTGGCGTGGCAGCCATGGGCAACCCCGCCGCGGCGGCCATCACGCACGTGCTGCACAACAAGCAGGAGTTCCCCCTCGCCGCCGCGTCGACGACCTGCTCGTCGTCTCCATCCGCTCCGGGTCCTCCTCCGGCGGCACGGCCTTCGGCTCCGCTACCCCGTCCGCCGGCTGGCGCACACCGATCCCCCCGCGCTCGCCGTCCCCCGCCGAAATGGTCCGCCTCACCGCCGAGGGCGTCGCCGACATGGTCAACCAGGCCGTCGCCATGGCGTTCGGCCACACCTGCGGCCGCAACTACGTGTGCATCCAGGTCAGCATAGCCACAGAGCTTCACCTCGCATGGTCCAGGAGGTTGATTGCTTTTTTTAAAATCTATTAGGGGTCTGTGTGTGATTATTTTGCCAAGTCAGCTCCTTACAGTCCGGCCCCATATGTCAGAAAGTGATTAAATGAGCTAAATCACCTGTTCAGTGCAAACTGCAAAATGTTTATTGAATGTGCGGTGTTTTTTACAAATGATTAGGGACCTGGTGGTTTTCCGTAGATGAAGCCCCAAATCTGGTGGTTTTTTGCAATTCACTCAACACACACACAACCAAAATGTTTACTGAATGTGCGGTGTTTTTTACAAATGATTAGGGACCTGGTGGTTTTCCGTAGATGAAGCCCCAAATCTGGTGGTTTTTTGCAATTCACTCAACACACACACAACAAAAGTGGCCGTCGGAAAAGCTTGGGCCTGTCTCTGAGGGTTGTTGCCGTGCTCGATGCCATCTGTCTCGTCAACCAGGCCACCTCTAGCGACGACGAAGGCACACAAAACAATGAGGACGGGAGACTCCGCCACCGGCGAGAGGCAGGGGATCCCAGTGGTGTGCTTGCCAGCGATGAAGACCGCGGCATGACCCAGATGCGAAGGATGCCAGTGGACGATCTATTCGCTGGCCCCAAGAACCTAGGTAACTAATTTATTTGATCTCTTTACCTCCCGGTTCGACCACCTCCGTTGCCATCTGCTTTAGTTTGTTGCCTTACCAACGAAACTTCGAATCGACTTGTGTGCTATGCCGATCCCCAAAATGTCATGCCGCTTCTGTACATGAAGCTTTCTTTGAGTTCTTGCCTTCTTATACCGAATTGCATCTAAGATGTTGATCGCATTTGGTTTTGTCCTTACCAAGTGTTGCACTATTCTTCAGAGAAACTCCACAGTCCAGTACTTGTTGTGCCAAACTGCATTTAGAAGTGTCAGTTTTCTATGAAGCTTTGATCAAATAACCATGTTACCACGCATACGCACACACTCACCAGGTTCATTCATGATTAAAGGAGTGATCATCCAACTTCGAAGATGGACAGGGGAGTGAAAAGGACAACGAAACAATGCATTGAACTTTGATGAAAGATGAACACCATCGACAGGCGTTTATTCAAGGAAACAAATGCGGTTAGCAGGAACCCGCAAGCACTGCCCAAGACCTCGCTAATGTGCTGGAGACATCAAATTACACACCCTTGGTATCACAGATGCAGCGGTACAGCTCATCATTGCGAACACGGTTCATCTGAGCGGAGATCCAACGGATATGGCCCTTCAGTTTGTACTCCTCAATGAGTGGGGTTGTAAGTGAGATCTTGACTTAATAGGAATGATTGACTTTTTTCAGGAGCTCATTCGCAGAGAACTCCGATGTTAAGTGTGCTTGGCTTGGAGCAATTTAAGGATGATGGCCAAGTAGAAACTTTTTCCGGGATGCACACGAGTGAGGATAAAGTGTGCAGAAAAGACTAGTGTTGACTTGTAGGCCCAGTTTGGATCCCGCAAGCCGCCATGCATCGCTACCACAAGACGCCACACACCGCTGCTGCAAGCCGTTGGGGCGCCAGTGATGCGAGTCGTCTCCGGAGTTGTAAGTCGTCACCCATCGCTACTGCAAGGCCGATGTTGTAAACTCACCGCTAGAGTTCTCCAACGGGAGAACACCTGGTGATGCGAGGACACCATCCCATGCGTTGTTGCGAGCTTGTTCGGGTGTGCTGCAAGCGAGCTGGAGTTTGCCACGAGGTCACCATCGATGCTAGAATGGCGGCCGAGAGAATAGTGGGGCTTTGCTGCGAACCTATGGTGTGGTTGTTGCGAGCTTTGCCAAGCAGTGCCGTGAGTGAGCAAGAATTTGTTGTGCTGGGGAGCGGCTGAGGTGATGCTCTAACCAGCGGCCATGGCTTTTGCGACCACGGGCAACTAGTGTTGTGAGTTTAGGTGGCTAGTGCTACTACAGTGTGCCAAGCGTAGCCGACCAGGTGATGCGACAACGCTTCTATGGCATGGCTAGCAGTGTTGTGTGTGTGTGTTGCCACGGTTATGTTCGGACAATGGCGGCAATGCTTCCGCGGTAGTCATCGGTGCGGCAACGAGTGGAGCTGACGTGTTCCGCAACGGACGCTGCTCGAGCCAACGAGGAAAGCGTGTAGGAGGAAGATGCAGTGGGAAATACGTATGGCGAGAGAGACGATGGACGTCATTGAGCAAACGGCTTACACGACCGCAATCAAGGGCATTTGTGGGGGTGATCTTTCCCTCGTACAGCCGGTTGGCGCCTAGCGCCGCCCTCCATTTTCTCCTTGCAAAAAAATCTCTTTACAGTGAACAAAGCAGCTTAAGATAAGCGGGCCGCCTGGGAATTTGGACGTTCACCCTCGGCCACTGAGCACATGCCCCACACAGAGTGGTCATCAGAATGTGTCCTCCGCCTCAGCGCCTGTAGTGTCAAGTAAGGCAAACGGCGCTCATTCGGGTCGGCCCAATAAATAGTTTCCTATCCCCACTCGCTCGCTACTTGCATGCCTCCTTTTTGCTCCCTCCTCACTCTTCCCGGTTGATAGTCAACTGTTGACCATTCGACCATTGACTTAAAAAAATTCATGAAAAAGGAGAAAAAATAAAAATGTTTTTTAATTTGAAACGAAAATCATGAAATTTGAAAAAAAAAGATCATGAATTTGGGAAAAGGTTCACAACTTTGAAAAAAAAGTTCAACTTTTTTTAAAGAAGTCCGAAATTTGGACAAAGTTCGACGATTATGAAACAAAGGCACGAACATGAAAAAAGTTCACAAATTTAAATAAGGTTCATGGATATTTTTCCAAGTTCATGGATTTTTAAAAATGACCATTGTTTAGCAAAAAATAGTTCACGAATTTTAAAGAAAATCATTAATTTTGGAAAAGGTTCATGAATAATTTAAAAAAGATCACAAATTTGAAAAATGTCCATGGATTTATAAGAAAGTTCGTGGATTTGGAGAAGCCCATGAATTAAAAAACGTTCATGCATTTAGAAACAAGAATAATAAAAAAAGAAATAAAAAGGAACCATAAAAATAAAATGGAAAAAAGAAACAGAAAATAAAAACCTGAATAAGAACCATACAAAAAATAACAACAAAGACTTTAGTCCCAAACAAGTTGGGATAGACTAGAGGGGAAACCCATAAGACCTCGCAACCAAACCAATTCATGGCTGTGGCATATGGATAGTAAGCTTCCACGCACCTCTTGTCCATAGCTAACTTTGTTGATACTCCAACCGTCCAAAAAACCGAAAAAAGAAATAAACACCGAAAGCTTTCAGAATTTTCCCAAAACCTGGAGCTTTAGCGGGTGCTTCAGTTGGTGGGCCGGCCCGTTCTGTCTTGCCAATCTGGCCACCTCTAGCGGCGATGAGGACGGGAGACGCCACCGGTAGCAGAGGTGCAGGCAAGGTTTCCTCCACACACAAAAAAAAAGGTGCAGGCAAGGAACCCAATCGGTGTGCGCGCCGGCGGCGGCACGGCCCGGAGGCGCCGGAGGCGAGTGTGCGATTTATCCGCTGGACACGGAAACCCTAGGTAACTGACTAACTTTCTCTTCAGCGGCATGTCTTTACATCCCGATCCTCCTATCTCCATCGCCATCAGATTTTGCAGGCTATGAGTGGATTACCAACGGAAATTGAATTGACTGTGATCAACGCCAATCGCCAAAAAAAAAATTTTATGCCCTCACCTCCTTTTTTTTATGAAGGACGTTTTTATTAACTTAAAATGTTGCCCTCACCTCCTTTTGACAAAGAAAATATATATTAATATCATGAAGATACTAATTACACCTGAATTCTGTACGAACAAGATGTCCAAAGGCATAAAGATACACAACCAAAAAAATAAAAAGACAGAAAAGAAAAATTGTGCCACGTTGATGAATCACTAGCATTAGCAACCCTTTAACCATCATCGAAGACAACACTCAAAATACAAAAAGGGTTCTCCAAAAGTAACGTCTTCAAAAAGAAAACAATGCACAAGCGTTGTCGTTTGCTCGATTGAAGATCTTGGGTTTTCACCCTGAGAAAAGTCTGAGTTCACCCAAAAACAATACCTTGAAAAAAGGCCATTGCCATTTTGTAACCAATACAAGCCAGATCTTGAGTTTTGCTCCATCGAGACTCGGTACTCGACGAGCACCATGAAGTTTTCTTTGAGTTCTCCATCTGACATCGACAACAATTCCAAAGGCTGTGTGTCACTTGGTTGTGCCCATGCCAAGAGCTGCTTTATGCTTAAGAGAAACCCTACTCTGGAGCACTTACTATCCCAAATTGCATTAAGGTACTCCCTCCATCCCATAATATAAAAGCGTTTTTGACACTACAAAGTAGTATTTAGTTTCCGGAGAACTTTGATCACATAACCAATGTTACAGTGCATAGGTTGTTGGCATTTGGTTTTGTCCTTGCCAAGACCGGCACTATTCTTCAGAAAAACTCCACAGTGCAGCACACATCAGTGAAGCTTTGACCAAAACCACACACACACCAGGTTCATTCATGACAGAAGGGGTGATCAAATAATTTTGAAAGACAGAGAAATGAGACAGACAACGAAACATTGCATTGAACTCTGATGAAAGATGGAACACCATGGGCAGGCGTTTATTCCAGGCAACAAATGCGGCTGGCATGAACCAGCGAGCACTGCCCAGGACCTCACAAATGTGCCGAGACAACAAATTAACACACTCCACGACCAGACCAAATGAAAACTACGGCAGACAAATCATAACGCAGCCGACACTTCACCCTCCCGCTGAATGCGCCTCTTCATGCCCCATTGCACCGGGCTAGTTGTCGGAGTTCTCGCCGTCAACCGCCAATGGAACTGCAGCAGCCTGGATTCAAGAGAACATATAAATCATAAGTGAGTGTGCCGAAGTGGACACTGATATATGTTGCCTATGTTTCTCTTTGACGGTCAGATAACTTACCAGGCTGCGGTACTTCAGGGCGTAGAACATCTCAAGGTAACGGCGAGTCTCACGCCTCTCTAGGTTGCTCACGTACTTCCAGAATCCATACACACCGGTCAGGGTCATCAGCCTCTCTGAGTACAGCTTCCAGGTGTACCTGATCATTCAAAAATTGTAGGATAAGTATTTGTTCAGGGGCAGAACCTAGAACTATCTGGCATGACAAAAATTATAATGCATACTTCTCATAAATTCTCTTCAGGCCTCCTTCAGACATTTTGTCCCAGTAGCTTGGATCCTCGCTGCACTTCTCAAAGAAGTTGACCAAGATATCTGCGGCCTTGTCACTGTGGTAAGGATCAATGTGCAGACCAGACACCCCATTCACAATGATTTCAGCAGGGCCACCGTGGCATGTCGCAATTGTCGGCAGACCACATGTCATGGCCTCAATGACAGTAAGGCCAAAAGCTTCATAGAATGCAGGCTAGAAACAATTGAAACAAGAGTTTAGTCCAGTACAAACCCAAGGCTGTTTATTTTTTCCAAATGTTGATCACAGAAGAATATGGAGTGACATGGTGGTATACCTGCACAAATGCTCCCTTGGTGTCACAGATGTAGCGGTACAGCTCACCATTGCGAACACGGTTCATCTGAGCAGAGATCCAACGGATATGGCCCTTCAGCTTGTACTCCTCAATGAGACTGTACATCCTCTTGAACTCAGCCTGCTCCTCCCTATCCTTGGACTCCTTGCCATGGTCGCCAGCAACAATCACAAGGTTCGCCAAATCCTTCAGATGTGCATTCTTGCCGTACATCTCAACCAAGCCAGTCATGTTCTTCACACGGTCAAGACGAGCCATTGAAAAGATGATTGGCTTGTTCCTGTCCTTCAACACAAATCTGTAGAAAACAGATTTAAAATGGTTATACTTGAATGGAAGAGCATGTACACCATACAGCAGAACATAAGCAATTGTTCAAAAAATTGAAGGCACTACTGTAAACCAGGTGAAATGCGCTAGTTATTACATCACATAGAGGTGAGTACTCACTTGTGTTCATCGTTCTCAACATCGCTGTACAGGAGCTCCTCAATTTCAGAGTGGAAGGCGGTGAGCCTCTTGTCAGTCTCAGTGTATGGGAAGTAGACAGTCATGTCTGCTCCAGGAGAGACGATGTTGAACTTAGGATCAAACACGTCAATCCCATGGACAACCCGGTACAGATCAGGGAGGGTGAAAGCAATGTGAGACTCGTATTGGCCCACGCTATCTTTGCTGCAAAAACAAAAGAGGGAAGCATCAGATAAACGTCCTGGTACTGTCACAGCCAACAATGTTTCTACTGAAAATATAGAGATGTTACCTTCCGGCAATTTCCTGGAATGTGCTGGTGATGATGAAATCAGTGTGGTTCATGGCAATCAGGTCAGCTGTGAACTGGCATGAAAAGTGATACTGGCTGTCGAATTTGTCCAAGTAGATGTCTGAGTTGGGGTACTTGGTTTTCTCCAAGGCATGGGCAATGGTGCACTGTATTCATGTACAAGAGAAATCATAAGTAATTTAGCTAATCAAAAATACAAGACTGATGTATACAGTACAACAAAACCGACCTGGGTAACTCCCAATTTATGGGCAAGCAGAGTGGCCACAAGGTTACCATCACTGTAGTTGCCAATGATCAAATCAGGCTTGGTCTGCATTTCTCTCATGAGTTCGTTTGCAACATCCTGTGATTAAACATGCATGATCTCAGAATACAGATACTATGTTTTAGCTCTGTAGAACGCTATTCGAATAAAGCGTTTACCTCGGTGTATGTCTCCAGGTATGGCCAGACATCAAAACGCGAGATCCACTTACGGAGGATCCCATTCTCAGTTCTGAATGGAACACGGAGAATGTCAGTGTGCTCAGTTCCAATGACCTTCTCCAGCCGCTGGCCACATGTGGTTCCAACAGCATCAGGCAACAACCTGGTTACCTGCATCAAATAAAATTGGTTGGGCACATTTACCCAGTTAGTCACAACACACTGACAAACAAGGTCTTAGAAATTGCAACATCCAACATTGTTATTATCTCAAACATACAATGAGGATCTTGGGAGTTATATCAAGGCCTTGCTGCTTAATCCTCAGAAGCATCTCATTCTCCAAAGCACGGACTTGATCCAAGATGTACACAACCTGTCAAACAATATCCTGTCAGATCAGAACTAAGAAGCCTGAAAAAACTAGCTAACAGAAAATTGCTTCCAAGCAGCTTTACCTGGCCACCGGTATCAGGGTATCCCAACACATTGGATTGAGCAAAGTATCCATGGGGAGACAGGATGACAACATTGAACATCATTGGAATGGTTCCAAGGAACTTCTCCAAGCTGGCCGGATCAGGGGCCTCAAGAAGGTCAAGAAGCAAATGGATGGTGTCGTGTACACGCTTTGCGGTGTCACCCCAACCCTTCTCCAAACCAAGCTCTTGGAACCTGCACTTGAAAACGTAAGCAGCTACTCCATTTGCAGTAGTTTAACCTTAGCTATGTGGTATGACCGTAAGAGCAAGTTGCATAGAAATAACCTGTGGTTGAATTCAGAGCTGGGAGTGTCTTCAGGAATGCTAACTAGATACTCTTCTGCCTTCCTAAGGGCCGACTGGAGACCGCGAAGGCTCTGAATTCTGTCGTTCAACATCATTGTCTGTAATTGAAAATGACATTTTATTACTAAGAGAACATGGATCAAATCATTATGCAGTTCTTTGTAGGATGTCAGGTTAATTCAAGCATTCAAGTTTGGTAGGTTCCACGTATTGGAAGCTTACCGTGCCCTTGTAGTTATGGGCTTTCAGGAAGTTGAGCAGTGGGTAGAGGCTCTCCTTGTCCTGGAACAACTTGGAAGACAGGTGACGGTTAAGGAACTGCACCCCGTTTCCGATGGACTTGGACATGGAAGGGCGCGGGAAGGAGGCATTGAAAGGCTCAAAATCAAGCTCAAGCACAAACTTGCTGCTGGCACTGTTGTCAAGGAAAAGGCACAAGGTTATTCACTACAAGTAGAATGTATAATTCACCTACAACTGCTAAGATTTCATCCTGCAACTTACTGCTCATCGACAAGCTGTTCCTTGAATGCCAAGTACTCAGAAACAGTGAGCTCTTCAACGGCGAGCTCACTAACATTCACCCGAATGTAGTCCCAGACACCAGGCCTGGGCCTGATGGCAAGTGCAACCCATGGGGGCAGCACAATTGCTTCCTATATTTACATCAAGGAAGAGAGAATTAGAACGCCTTGAATATAAAAAATTTCAACTGGCAGGCACTTGAGCAGGAAAGTCGCCGATGTTATGTTACCTGAGCAGCTCGGAGGATGTCTTCAAAGGGCGCATACTTCTCCTTGTCGGATTCGAACAGTTCGTCAAACTCAGCAAGCAGCTGGTGGCGCTGAAGCATGCCCTTGCCCTGGTGAACATACCTGCAAAGAGTGGTATTTTTCAGAAAAAAGAAAAGAGTGCTACACCTCATATTTTTCCTATGACTGAAACTATGTAAGCAGCACTACCTCTACCCTGACTACCAGATTATACTAAGAACATGTAACATTTCAACATGATCACCAAATTCCTCTAGTCCTGACTATGAATCTATGATGTACCAAAGATATGCATGCATCACCTTCTAATGCTGATTTTGATGTGCTAAAAACTAATTAAAGATAGGGACGAAATTTATACCATGTCAACATGTTTTGGTGGCATAACAGAGATTAGTTTGTTTCACATACAGGTAGACATGGTTTGAGATCCTCACCTGGAGAAGAGTGCAATGAGCTCATTGGGGTGGGAGGAGAAGGTGGCACCAAGGCGCTCCCTGAGGCTGTGGAGGCGAGTCAGCTTGGCAGCCATGGCTCAGGACACAAAACTGCAGAGCAAGGTAAAGATCAGCATTCAGCCTTGGAGAATCAAAACATTTACTGTACTTGCCAAGAACCAAAGTCAACAGCCACTAGGATATCAACACTAGTCATATTACTGCAGCACGAAAAAAAATACTACTCCTACTTGAAATCAAGACTAAATCAGAGGTGAAACATTTGCCAACACTAGTAAAATCTCGCAGATCGAAGAGATCAAAGTAACGGAAAGGAAGCGAGCATTAATCTTGCACCTAACTCAATCAAGCACCGATTCCACACCAAACCAGTCGTTCTCTGAAGATGTTTCTACAGAGAAAAAAGGGGGCAAACTTGAGCAAGCGCGTTTACTGATTTCTTCCAGATCATTGATGCCATTAAGGCCGCAAAAACGGCAGCAAAAAAACCCCATACACATTTCTCAGGCAAGATCCCAGGCTAACCAAAAACTTGTACTTGACCAAGAATCTCCTTAAGAGAGCTCTGACTAAAAATTTCTAACTGGCCCAGGGTAAAAATTTGGGGAAAAGAAGAGGAGGAGTCCGCTCATTAACCAGGCGGGGAATCTAGGAGGGATTCGGAGCAGAGAAGCCGAAAAACGCGTCAGCAAGAAGCCGCGCGGGATTGAGGTGACGCCCCACCAAACACGAACCGCAAGAAGTGCAAGAAACCCCCGAGGAAAACTAGCGCAGCAAGAAACTACTGGCGATCAAGACGATTGACTACCGGAGCCGCAAAGAAGCAAGATTTCCGGCCAGATTAGCTACGAATTCAAGCAAGATGAGCGCACGGGGGGGTGGAAAGAACTATGCTGACACCAGAGGCAGAGGCAGAGGCATACGTACCCAGTGGGGGTGCAGGGGAGCAGGGGAGAGAGGCCAAACGGAGGAGGTTTTCTCCAAGATCCAGGAGGACAAATAAATAGGCAAAACCCAAACCCAAACCCCCAGTGGTAGTGGTGAGAGCATTGGAGGGACAGGTGGTGGCATTGGACTATTGGTGTTGGTAGGCCCGCCTCAACTCTCAAGCTGACATGACATAATGGATAACACCGAACCGAATTATTCTTCTGCCAAATTTAAAAATATTACCAGCAGCACCTGTCTAATGGTGTCACTAACTACGCAAGGATCCAACTAGCATATGCTGTGCCGTCTACTGGCTGCTTTTCCCTAAAGTGCCAAGCTTTTTTTCTGGAGAGAGCATAAACTGCAGGTCGATCGATTTGGACGGGTGCAGTGGATGGGTTCTGATTTTCAACCGATGCAAATATCAAATTGGATGGATTAGGTGGGGAACAGGGGAAAAGTTTGGGGATTTGACGGCGACGCGCCTAATGTACTGTAGCTCGCACTCACCGGCACACGCAATGAGATTGTCGTAGAAGAAAAGCAAAAAAAGCAAGGTGATTTCTTGAGCCAGCACTAACGAGTGGGGCCCTGCCGCAACAACACAAATCCACAATCTAGAAGCTTGGTCTGCACTCCAGAGGCCAACGGGCATCCGAGGGAGGGGGAGAGAGAGCGTAAAGGGCATGTGCCGAAACGATGGGGAAACACCAAGGAGGTTGCCAAGTGGCTGGCAATTCTTTGGTGCTGTTAAGCAAGAAGATTTTCTCTATGGCATCACAAACGACGGAGCATAACCAAAAGCTGGCAGGAATAATCTTTTCTGTAGCAGAAAAAGCAGCGGTTCTTGTTCTTGCGAGAGGAGAAACGGGATCGTAATGCCCGTCCGGACAGCGAGGTCGCGTCGACGGCGCCGGGACAGCCCTACGTTCCGAACAAGAAGAGCGGAGGGCATCGCATCGCATCTCTTTCGTTTGCTAGGAAAAAACAAACAAGATGCCAAGGCGAAAGTGTCTTTTGCTTGGATAATTATAATTAAAATGACACCCCGAACCAAACCGAACAGCGCTTACAATACAAACTCTAGCGGCCGGCATTGCACGGAGCAGATAAAACCGTGGAGATAACCAAGGCACATTACCTTTGCAGCAGGAACACCACGAGCTCGACGAACGGGGGAACGAACAATGGAATGGCTTGTGTGACAGATGGGTGACGGGGACGGGAATGCGGTGAGGTGTGGATCGCAGGTTGCAGGAGGGGGGACGTTTTATAGTGCCCGGGAAGAAATTAATCCTGGCCTGCGCAGCAAGCCAAGCCGTGGTCGAGGGGCCGTGGTTTTGGATCAGGACGGGTTTAATTGCATTCCGTGTGTTCCTTTCCCATGGGCGCCGCCGACCCGACCCAAGGATGGGATGGATGGAAAATCCCGTGGTAACGGATCCAAAACCGCGGGGGCGGCTTCCGGTTTTCGCACGATCCCCGCCTCGTTTCTCGGTTACCCCGAGAGTGGCCGTGACTTTTCGTTCCTTGCAGGGTCGACGAGCGCGACTGGGTAGCGGCGGGGCTTTTTTCTTTTCTTTTTTTTTTCTTTTTTTTGAAGGGATCTTTTCTTTTCTTTGGGGGCAAGAAAGAAGAGAAAAGTCGCTTTCGTTCGTTCGTTCGCTCGTTCGCGGCTGTTTCTTTCCGCGAGAGCTGCTGCTGCGCAGCTGCGGGTGGCGCGGCGTGCCTGTTTCTGTTTGTGCGCATGCATGGACCGGACTGGACGGCGCGCGGGCGCAGCAGCGCGGGCCAGACCGTCTGGATTTCGTGCGTGCGATGCGGCAGGTGAACGTTGCTTCTCTCTTCGAAATAACCCGTGAGCAGCTATAGGTAGGAGTACGTGCTTCTGGACCGTTCCACCCGATTTTTTTGGTTTCTCATTCAAGTCCGGTCAGAGCTGCACAAGGTTGGTGCGGCGTGTGCCCCGTCGTTTTGGTATACAACTGTACAAGTGCACAAGTGTATAGTTTCCGCCAAAAAAAATGAACAGGTGTGCGACCGCACAATGGTACCACGCTCTTTCTTTCTTTTTTCATCTACTACCCCTACTAGAAGAACGCCCGTGCGTTGCAACGGGGCCACGTTAACTTAAAGAGTTCAATATTACGACATTGGCGACCTTTTTTACCATCAAATCCTCACACACACACTCCCTCCCTCTTCCTCACTCTCTCTCCCCCTCTCCCTCTCTCTAACACACACACATATCCATCTTATTGGGTACGGGACCATAATCCATCTATTTCACACACACACGCTAGTGCATAACAATATGGATTATGTGTATTATATTTGCCACCAGAACTGAGGGAATTAATTTCATGTAAATCGGCCAGCCAAAGCTCCAAGAATACGTGAAGGAGGTGGCCCGAGTCAGCGTCGGCGCCGTCCGGCGCGGGCCATGGGCCCGCTTCCAAGTGCACGTGCAATGCACGTCTTCACAAATATTACAACCAGATGTGAGAAATCACATACTAACACGATGTTGCAATCAATTTGTAATTAAAGAAGCCAAAAGTCTTTTTTCTTAAACAAGAATTCCTTATGCTGGAGTTTAAACAAACCCCACAATAGCCCTACTTATCACCTAATTAAGCAGATGCATGACTTATGAAGCGGATAAGAAATCATGTTAACTTGAAACTAAAATTCCAACAAAAGAGTGAGGAATAAACCTTTTTATCATTGCTCTGAAGTCTGAACCTCCCCCTATTTGTTAGTGAAATGTGAGTATGCTTGGAAGATAATAATTTCTTATGCAACATATGCTTTTACATCCGAAAGAGCTACAAAATATGTTGACCTACCTATGTGCACTTCCTAAATCAAGCGGATAAAATTATTTCTATCGGCAATATAAAATATTAAATATTAGAAAGAAAGGGACAATGTCCACTAACCATGCAAATATTCTGACCATGGGATATTTAGGCTGGCGTATATGGGAAATCAAAGCTAAAATGACTCGATGAGTTAGGGATACATCAATAAATATTGTAAAAAAAACAAATCTGCAGCAACTCGCGACCCCACGAACTCGTATTCGCAATGAGCAAGTTAGTGAGGCCACCACGGTAGGCTAGCACCAAGGGACAAGGGCAACAACCGCCTTCCCATCCAACCTACTGATTCTGCTGGCGCTACTTTCATCCTAAGCCCATGAGTACCGTTAGTGTGTTGCCACGTACGGAGAAACTATGAACTGAAATTTTCATCCAAATCATGAAAAATGTTAATGTTCCTCTCCTCTCCCATCCCTCGTGTGAACATACCCAATTCGTGGTTGGCTCGCTACATTCAGCGTAGCTCTGATGTGCACTGCCCTCGCTCTTGATTAGTTGCCGCAGTGCCACGCATCTACGCCAACAAGCTGGGGAAACAAATGCAAATGTTACACCGAGTCAAAATCAACCATCCCACAATCGTAACAATAGAAAAGATAATAACCAAAATTTAACAGAAGAACTATTGCTTGGCTCCCAGATCCATCTCGACAGCCCTTGATCTGGCTGCTGAGCTTCAACATCACGTCATTACCAAACATGTAGTGGATGCCTAGTGGGACAAGGATTAAGAAATAACATGAGGTGAAAAATGCGATGGTTGTCAATTCCATAAGACGATCCAAGTAATTTGACAAAACAGATCGGGAGCATCTTGTATAATCTCAAAAAAGCAACTAAAAATATGAGAAATGAAGTGATGAAAATCAGCCCCTGCTCTCATTTATGCTCGCTTTTGTAATGGGAGGCAAGGAATGGGGATACCGGGAGAAGAAAGGATCACATGGACGGCAAGCCTCCACCACCGGCAAGTGGGGTTGCTTCACATCCAATCTCCACGGCCGCCGCCTCCATGGGGACGAACTCCCATGTTCACAACCGGGCTCCCAATCGGCCGCTGCCTCGCCGACCTTGACGATGAAGTAGTCCCTCCCTTCGATCCCATTCGCAACGGAGGCAACACCCATCCCAGCGGACGGGTCCGCGGTGAGATCCCTACTGGATTGTGGTCGCGCCTCCCCAAACCTCACCGCGGGACACATGAGAGGGCGCCGTTGCCATGGTCAGGCTTGGATGGGGAAAGGAGGCGACATAGCAGCAACGGCGCCTTCGCCGGGATTGATGGCGACGGCGGCGGCGAGCGAGCGGGAGGACGGCGGCGGCGAGAGAGTAGGAGGGTGGTGGCGGCAGTCCATCGGCCGCCGTGACGTGAGAGGAGGATGGGGATGGGGCCGCGATCTGGACGTATGGAGCGGTCGAGAGGAGGGGAAGCAGGCAGCTGGGTTTTTCCATCATGCGGGGTTTGGGGGAGGTCAAACGAGAGGGTTTTTTTCGTGCGGGAGGCAGAGCAACGAGGTCGGATGTAGGGAGACGGGACGCGGTCGGTTGGCAGGAAAAGGAAAGCTACGCAAAATCACATCAATATAAGAAAATATCCCATCAATACTTGATTGATTGCGATTTATTTTTTATATGGTAACTAATCTGATCATCAATACTTGATTGATTGTGATTTATTTTTTATATGGTAACTAATCTGATGGGTTTATGTGGGTGGTGAAGCGAAAAGGAAAGCTACGCATTTTTTTAGTCAGTAGAGATGATTGATGATAAGAAAGGGAAAATCACATCAATATAAGGAAATATCCCATCAATACTTGATTGATTGCGATTTATTTTTTATACGGTAACTAATCCGATCATCAATACTTGATTGATTGCGATTTATTTTTTATATGGTAACTAATCTGATGGGTTTATGTGGGTGGTGAAGCGAAAAGGAAAGCTACGCATTTTTTAGGCAGTAGAGACGATTGATGATAAAAAAAAGGGGAAATCACATCAATATAAGGAAATATCCCATCAATACTTGATTGATTGCGATTTATTTTTTATATGGTAACTAATCTGATCATCAATACTTGATTGATTGCGATTTTTTTATGGTAACTAATCTGATGGGTTTATGTGGGTGGTGAAGCGAAAAGACAGGTGGGAGGGAGACGAAATAAAACCAGCAAAATAAAACCAACGAAAGTGGTGAGGCGAAATAAAAACCAGCGAAAAATAACCGGCGGACTATTCGTAGATTTTTTTGGTTCGTCTGTCTTGGTGCGACGGGATGTTAGGGCCTGGAGTGCGTGGGGGCGGGCGGGGGACTCGGCTTGAGGTTTTTTTTTTGGTTCTACGCGGCTTAGCGTGAGACGGGAGGTTGGGCGTGTGCGGGACTCGATCGCGGGGTTTTCCTTGGTTTTTCGCGGCTGAGAGGGAGGTGGGAGGAAGTACCAAAGAAGTACCAAAAAAGACCGGATGAGGTGGGACGAAAATAAAACCCGGAACGCGACCTACCAACTGAGACATTAGGAGTAGAGATAAAAGCACGAGAGGGCGGAAAACCAATTCATCTGATCCGTCCAATGCTATTATCTTACGCTCCAGAACGCTGCAATGTTTAACGCTAAACACAATTTGTTTACTAAATTACACCCTTTGCCACTGCATGCCCTCCCTTCCCTCGCCCGCCCTGATCCAGCGGTTCCAACCCCCACCTCCCCAGCGCACTCCCCGCGCCACGCTGCCACGGGCGACATCTCGCGCATCTCCTTCCGCGAGCCAACAGGAGACGCGATGCTGCCGCATACCCTTGCTTTTAGTAGTACCACCACCATTCCTCAAAAAAAAGTAGTACCACCACCATCGCCCCGGCCCTCCGCCTCTGCCTCCCTATCTCGTCCCCGGCCGCAGCAGCCTCATCATCGTCCCCCTTCGCCATCGGACGCATTTCCCTCCGCCGTCGCCGCCTGAAAGGATCGATATGGTTGACTAGAGGGGGGTGAATAGGCAACTAAAAATTTTAGCTTTTCTTTAACAATTTAAACTTTGCATCAAAGTAGGTTGTCTAGATATGCAACTAGATGAGCAACCTATATGATGCAACAAGGAGAGGAACACAAGCAAGCAAGAGATAAGAAACAAATAAGCTTGCTCAAATAAAGGCACGAGATAACCAAGAGTGGAGACGGTGGAGACGAGGATGTGTTGCCGAAGTTCCTTCCCTTTGAGAGGAAGTACGTCTCCGTTGGAGCGGTGTGGAGGCACAATGCTCCCCAAGAAGCCACTAGGGCCACCGTATTCTCCTCACGCCCTCACACAATGCGAGATGCCGTGATTCCATTATTGGTGCCCTTGAAGGCAGCGACCGAACCTTTACAAACAAGGTTGGGGCTCTCTTCACAACTTAATTGGAGGCTCCCAACAAAACCACGAAGCTTCACCACAATGGAATATGGCTCCGAGGTGACCTCAACCGTCTAGGGTGCTCAAACACCCAAGAGTAACAAAATCCACACAAGAAAGTATGGGGGAAGCAAAAATCCTTTGGTGAAAGTGTAGATCTAGGTCTCCTCCTTCAATCCCTAGCAAATCAACAAGTTTGAGTGGCTAGAAAGAGAGATCGGGCAAGAGAGCTTGAGGTGCATTAATGGTGGAGTGGGAGAGGTCAAAGGTGAGAGTGGTAGGTGGGAGAAGCTCTCTTAAATACCAACCCTCTAAATCCAGCCATTGCTGCGCTTTCAGCCCCGCAGCGGTACAACCGGTCCTTGTCCCGGTACAAACGAGACTCATGGTGTAGCTGCAGAACCCTACCAGGCGGTACAACCGGGCCACTAGGCGGTGGTACCGGTTTAAGAGAATGACCGAACCAACCGCCCAGCCACCGCACAACTACCGCCTCGAAACAGAGACGAGACCGATACTTGAGCGGTGCAAGACCGGAACAACCGCATGGCCTTGAGCTCTTGGACGGCGAAGTTCTGAGCGGAAGAACCGCTCAGACCACCGGTGGTACCGGTCAACGAGGATCGACCGGATCAATCGGGCCACCACCGCACAACTATCGCCTCGGAACAGAGACGAGACCGGTACTTGAGCGGTGCATGGCCGGAACCACCGTCCTAGCCTTTGTTGAGCAAGGTGGCGGTACCACCGCCCGGAGGCAGCGGTACAACCCCTCGGTCAAAGTAGGAGAGCGTCAAGGTCCAGCGGTACAACCGCTCCAGGGAGTGGTACAACCACTGGGAAGAGCAGAAACACGAACGAAAGACAGGGGGATCTCTCTCACACAACTGAGGAAGACAAAGGAGGGGTGAGGAAAGTGTACGTGAACTGATTACCCCAGAGCTTCCTAATGAGGATTCCCTCTTGATAGTACGGGAACTCTACGACCAAAGAAAATAAAAGCGTAGAGGACACGTCTTCGATCTTTTCCTACGAGAGGCAATAGCAACCCGATGTAAGCCTAAGCATCGAGAACCTGAAACATATAGCACACGATTAGACCACAAAGGGTTGTCATCATCATCCAAAACATAAAGTAGGGAAATGCCCTTTCAATCTCCCCCTTTTTGGTGGATGATGACAACAACACGATTTGCAAGAGACAAGTCAAAGAATTCTAGACGGAACTCCCCCTGAATGTGTGCCCCAATAGGAACTAGCTGTTAGAAAGCATGGGCACACTTACAGGACTAGACTCCCCCTAGATTTTATAGACTCACCACCCTGAGCACAAAAAGGAGAGACAATATAATACTTAGAGTGCAATAATAACGAAAAAGACCGATGAACGAAAAGGTAAGAGGAGTAACATAAGTCTCACACACAGCAAGGAACGAAACAAGTCCACGAACAAGACCGACACTAAAACACGAGAAAAAGGGAAAAACCCATGCAAATCCCCGAGACCTATAGAAACCTCTCCCCCTTTGGCATCAAAACACCAAAAAGGAAAAGAGCGAAGCTAGCGTCCCAAAGCTCAGGCGTCCTCCTTTGACTCCTCGGTCGCATCTGGATCCTCATCATCAGAGTCGTCATCGTCGTCGTGATCGGATTCTTTCATGGCATTGTCAGCTGCTGCAAACGAGGAGGATGGCTGGGGAGGGGCTTCATCATCAGTCCAGGTGCTATGGGTGGAAATCCAATGCTCCTCTGGGGTGATGCTCTTCTCAGAGCCACTCTGAACCGGCATGTTGAGGTGCTTCATCATTGCAATTTGGCGACGTCGTGCAAGCTTCTCATTGACATGTGCCTCATACATCTTCTTCTGGATGTCAGCCTGGAGAAAAAAGGTCTTCTTCACCTTGGCAGTGAGTTTGGCCACCCACGAAGGCTTGGCCCCTGGCTCCAGCTCAAAGTCCTCGTTGTCAGAAGTAGCATAGACATCCTCAGGAGCATTTTCAGGGAAGCGAGGCTCGGCATGCTTCTTCTTCTTAAGGAGCTTGACCTCATGAACAGTGAGGTTGCTTGGAGACGTGAGGAGCTCTCCAGGACGACGAACAGCCCACACAGAGTTCAGAAAGCACATGACAAACGGGGCATAGATTGGGACTTTACGGTAGATGACCATGTTGTACATCTCATGCCACATCCAATTTGACACATCAAACGTTGCTCCTATCCCCACCATGGTCTTCATAGAAACCATCAAATCAACCAGATAACCATGAATCTCATCTTGATTGCCCACCTTGGGCAAGAGCACATTGCGGAACACTCGGTGCATGATGTCATAGACCTTCTCCAAATCCTTGGATTCTCCAATAATCCCACGGCCCCGAATGTACACAGGGGCAAACTTCTCCTTAAGCATGGACTCAGGAAAGTCATGAGGACGAATGCCACCCCTTCCTTCCAGACCGGTATCCTCGTACCCAATAGCATTACAGAATGCCCTCCAGGGAACATGAAACAGTTCATCGCGACACATGAAGGTGAGAGTGCGCGCATCATCTTCCCCAAAATGAACCGTGGCATAGAACTGATGGATGAGTTGAACATCAAAGTCATAGTTGACTGACATGAGCTTGATAAGATCAAACTCCTCGCAGAGAGCCAACGCCTCACCAAAATACTCCATGTTGTTCCTCCAATGGTCAAGATCAATTGTCCACTGCTTGGCATATCTGTTCTTGTTGTGCTCAAAGAGTTCATGAACAATCCACACTTGCATCTCATTCCGGAACTGAACGGTGGTCCAACGGGGAGCAATGGGAACCTCATACGGATTCTTTAATCGGTAGGCTTCCCAATCCTTGGCTTTCCAACGATGCAACGGCATAACCACACGTTGCTTAGCAGCTGCAGACTTTTCACGGCGAGTGGGCTTGGTGGGAATCACAACTTCTTCTTCTTCATCAGACACAACCGGGCGCAGGGTCCTTCATGCCCTCTTCTTGGTCTTGCGAGGAGCAGAGCGAGAATTAGAGCCACCTGAACACACACACGAAAAGAACACACAAAAACCCAACACGAATGAGAGGATTGCACCCACCAGCAGAAAAGGAACAAGTTGCAACAACAGAGAAGATAGAACAGTGCTTTGTGGTTGATATACTCCGGTTGTACCAGATCTTCCGCCGGTAGTACCGCTCCAGCAGTTCTACCGCTCGGAGGGGCGGTAGAACCGCTGACAGTGGCACCACCAGGAAAGATAGATCTAACTGAGGCATACGAATCACACAAGTAATATTCCGAATTCTAAGTGCTGCAAACAAGACAGGAGGCAACCAAAGATCTCTTCTACTCCATAGTTCAACCACTAATCGCGGAAAGTTAAGTAATGCCCTAGACAAGGAAGAACCCTAGAAAGAACTAGGAGCAAAGAACACGAGGCATTACCACCATCCATGGGAAGAGATCGGGAGGCCTCCACGGAGAGAATCCACGGAGAGCCAAGGATCCGAAGCGCGAGACGCACTTCGGGGCAGGGGTAGAGATGGTCGGCGGCTAGGGCAAAGAGAAGAGGAACGAGGATAAAGGGAAAAAGACAACCCTTCAGCCCCGTCGAGTATATATAGGCCCGTAGACACGCCCCGGTAGAACCGCTAAGGGGAGCGGTTGTACCGCTCGTCTGGTGCAGACCGGTGGTTGGAGGCGATACTTCTGGTGCCTGGGAGGCAGCGGTAGTACCGCTTGGCGACAGCCGGTAGTACCGGACGTAGGTTACCGTGGGTTGGGCGGTGGAACCGCCCAAGCACCGATCCATTGGGACGGCACAACTCGGTACCAGTGGTAGAACCGCCCATGATACCGGTTGTACCGCCCGACCACCTATACCCAAGCCAAGATCAAATGAGTGCAATCCGAAGGGAGGAAGAAAGAGCACAAAAGCAACACCCAAGGAGAACCCAACACAAAGAGCAAAGAAAGAACGAGAGAAAACAACACGAGGACAACAAGGCTAACTCCAACCTCTCGAAGAGAGGACGGCGGCCGAGGCCACCTATGTTTGAGTCAATTGGTATGGCACCGCGAAGAATTATCCTTGGGTCCATGACCAAAACTCGTCTTTGAAGCACAAGTACCATCAAACATGGCTAATGTGAAAGACTCGATCAATTTATGCATAATAGGGGGAGGGAGAGTTCATTGAGAGAACATCACTCCCCCTATGTTCATGCCTACATCTAAACAAGACAACATGTTGAGTACGGTGGGGTGTGCAAGAGTTCAAGCAACATTGCTCGAATCAATGATATTTAGCTCATGCCTTAACTCGCGAAATCTTGCTTCATCCAAGGGCTTCGTGAAGATATCTGCAAGGTTATCATGAGTGTTGACATAGTTGAGCTCGATCTCTCCTCGCCTAATGTGATCCCGGATGAAGTGATACCGGATCTCAATATGCTTCGTCTTGAAGTGTTGCACCGGGTTGAGAGAGATCTTGATGGCACTTTCATTATCACACCAAAGGGGCACTTTGTCACAAATGACACTGTAATCCTTTAAAGTTTGCCTCATCCATAAGAGTTGTGCACAATAACTCCCGGCTGCAACATACTCCGCCTCGGTGGACGAGAGAGACACACAACTTTGCTTTTTGGAAGACCAACTTACCAAAGAGCAACCAAGGAATTGGCACCCTCCGGAAGTGGACTTCCTATCCACTTTGTCTCCCGCCCAATCGGAATCCGAGTACCCTACAAGCTTGAAGTTTGATCCTCTTGGATACCATAAGCCAAAGTTTGGGGTATGAGCCAAATATCGAAAGATTCCTTTGACCGCCACATAGTGACTTTCCTTAGGTGCAGCTTGAAACCGTGCACAAATTCCCACACTCAACATGATATCCGGTCTAGATGCACAAAGGTAAAGCAAGGAACCAATCATGGAGCGATATACCTTTTGATCCACCACTTTACCATTGGGATCTAAGTCAAGTTGGAACTTGGTGGGCATTGGAGTGGAAGCCGGCTTGACATCACTTAGTTTGAATCTCTTGAGCATGTCTTGAGTGTATTTGGATTGATTAATGAAGGTTCCTTCTCTTCTTTGCTTCACTTCGAACCCTAGAAAGAACTTCAACTCTCCCATGGAGGACATCTCAAACTTTGAGGTCATGAGAGCGGCAAATTCCTCATTGAAAGCTTTGTTAGGAGAACCAAAGATAATGTCATCAACATATAATTGGCACACAAACAACTCCCCTTTGACCTTCTTAGTAAAAAGAGTGGGGTTGATTAGCCCAACTTCAAAACCACGATCTTGTAGCAACTCGGTAAGGTGGTCATACCACGCACGTGTGGCTTGTTTAAGGCCATAGAGTGCCTTATCGAGTTGATACACATGGTCGGGAAGGTAGGGATCCTCGAACCCGGGGGGTTGCTTGACGTAAACCAATTCATTAATAGGACCATTAAGAAAAGCACTCTTCACATCCATTTGTTGTAACTTAAAGTTATGATGAGAAGCATATGCAATCAACATGCGAATGGATTCAAGACGAGCAACGGGAGCAAAGGTTTCACTGTAGTCGATACCCTCGACTTGGGAGTAGCCTTGTGCTACCAAACGAGCCTTGATGTGAATGATCATCCCATGGGCATCTTGCTTGTTCTTGAATATCCACTTGGTTCCAATGACATTGTGGTTCCCCGTTGGCCTTGGCACCAATCTCCACGCTTTGTTGCGCTCGAAGTTGTTGAGTTCTTCATGCATGGCATTGAGCCAATCCGGATCTTCTAGCGCCTCATAGACCTTGTGGGGTTCCTGTTGGGGATCGTAGCAGAAAACAAAAAAAATTCCTACGTTTCACCAAGATCAATCTATGGAGTCAACTAGCAACGAGAGGAGAGTGCATCTACATACCCTTGTAGATCGCGAGCGGAAGCGTTCAAGAGAACGGGGATGATGGAGTCGTACTCACCGTGATCCAAATCACCGATGACCAAGTGCCGAACGGACGGCACCTCCGCGTTCAACACACGTACGGAGCGAATGATGTCTCTCCTCCTTCTTGATCCAGCAAGGGGGAAGGAGAGGTTGATGAAGATCCAGCAGCACGACGGCGTGGTGGTGGATGCAGCAGTGAACGCAGCAGGGCTTCGCCGAGCTTCTGCGAGAGGGAGATGTGTAGCAGGGGAGAGGGAGGCGCCAAAGCTTGAGGTGTGGCTGCCCTCCCTCCCCCCCCTTTATATAGGCCCCCTACGGGGGTGCGCCGGCCCTAGGAGATGGGATCTCCTAGGGGGGGGGCGGCGGCCAAGGGGGTGGAGTACCCCCCCAAGGCAAGTGGAGGCGCCCCCTCCCCTAGGGTTCCCAACCTTAGGCGCATGGGGGCCCAAGGGGGGGCGCACCAGCCCACTATGGGCTGGTTCCCCTCCACACTTCAGCCCATGGGGCCCTCCGGGATGGGTGGCCCCACTCGGTGGACCCCCGGGACCCATCCAGTGGTCCCGGTACAATACCGGTGACCCCCGAAACTTTCCCGATGGCCGAAACTACACTTCCTATATATAATTCTTCACCTCCGGACAATTCCGGAACTCCTCTTGATGTCCAGGATCTCATCCGGGACTCCGAACAACTTTCGGATTACTGCATACTCATATCTATACAACCCTAGCGTCACCGAACCTTAAGTGTGTAGACCCTACGGGTTCGGGAGACAAGCAAACATGACCGAGACGACTCTCTGGTCAATAACCAACAGCGGGATCTGGATACCCATGTTGGCTCCCACATGCTCCTTGATGATCTCATCGGATGAACCACGATGTCGAGGACCTAATCAATCCCGTACTCAATTCCCTTTGTCAATCGGTACGTTACTTGCCCGAGACTCTATCGTCGGTATCCCAATACCTTGTTCAGTCTCGTTACCGGCAAGTCACTTTACTCGTACCGTAATGCATGATCCCGTGATCAACCACTTGATCACATTGAGCTCATTATGATGATGCATTACCGAGTGGGCCCAGAGATACCTCTCCGTCATACAGAGTGACAAATCCCAGTCTCGATTCGTGCCAACCCAATAGACACTTTCGGAGATACCTGTAATGTACCTTTATAGTCACCCAGTTACGTTGTGACGTTTGGCACACCCAAGGCACTCCTACGGTATCCAGGAGTTGCACAATCTCATGGTCTAAGGAAATGATACTTGACATCCAGAAAAGCTACAGCAAACGAACTACACGATCTTTGTGCTATGCTTAGGTTTGGGTCTTGTCCATCACATCATTCTCCTAATGATGTGATCCCGTTATCAATGACATCCCCATGTCCATAGCCAGGAAACCATGACTATCTGTTGATCAACGAGCTAGTCAACTAGAGGCTCACTAGGGACACATTGTGGTCTATGTATTCACACATGTATTACGATTTCCGGATAATACAATTATAGCATGAATAATAGACAATTATCATGAACAAGGAAATATAATAATCATTTTATTATTGCCTCTAGGGCATATTTCCAACAGTCTCCCACTTGCACTAGAGTCAATCATCTAGTTACATTGTGATGAATCGAACACCCATGGAATTCTGGTGTTGATCATGTTTTGCTCTAGGGAGAGGTTTAGTCAACGGATCTGCTACATTCAGGTCCGTATGTACTTTACAAATCTCTATGTCTCCATTTTGAACACTTTCACGAATGGAGTTGAAGCGACGCTTGATATGCCTGGTCTTCCTGTGAAACCTGGGCTCCTTGGCAAGGGCAATAGCTCCAGTGTTGTCACAGAAGAGAGTCATCGGGCCCGACGCATTGGGTATGACTCCTAGGTCGGTAATGAACTCCTTCACCCAGACTGCTTCGTGTGTTGCCTCCGAGACGGCCATGTACTCCGCTTCACATGTAGATCCCGCCACAACGCTTTGCTTGCAACTGCACCAGCTTACTGCCCCACCATTCAAAATATACACATATCCGGTTTGTGACTTAGAGTCATCCAGATCTGTGTCGAAGCTAGCATCGACATAACCCTTTACGACGAGCTCTTCGTCACCTCCATAAACGAGAAACATTTCCTTAGTACTTTTCAGGTACTTCAGGATATTTTTGACCGCTGTCCAGTGTTCCATGCCGGGATTACTTTGGTACCTTCCTACCAAACTCACAGCAAGGTTTACATCAGGTCTGGTACACAGCATAGCATACATGATAGACCCTATGGCCGAGGCATAGGGGACGACACTCATCTTTTCTCTATCTTCTGTCATGGTCGGGCATTGAGCCAAGCTCAATCTCGTACCTTGCAATACAGGCAAGAACCCCTTCTTTGACTGATCCATTTTGAACTTCTTCAATATCTTGTCAAGGTACGTACTCTGTGAAAGACCAATGAGGCGTCTTGATCTATCTCTATAGATCTTGATGCCTAATATATAAGCAGCTTCTCCAAGGTCCTTCATTGAAAAACACTTGTTCAAATAGGCCTTTATGCTTTCCAAGAATTCTATATCATTTCCCATCAACAGTATGTCATCCACATACAATATGAGAAATGCTACAGAGCTCCCACTCACTTTCTTGTAAATGCAGGCTTCTCCATAAGTCTGCATAAACCCAAACGCTTTGATCATCTCATCAAAGCGAATGTTCCAACTCCGAGATGCTTGCACCAGCCCATAAATCGAGCGTTGGAGCTTGCACACCTTGTCAGCATTCTTAGGATCGACAAAACCTTCCGGCTGCATCATATACAATTCTTCCTTAAGGAAACCATTAAGGAATGCCGTTTTGACGTCCATTTGCCATATCTCATAATCATAGAATGCAGCAATTGCTAACATGATTCGGGCGGATTTCAGCTTCGCTACGGGTGAGAAAGTCTCATCGTAGTCAACCCCTTGAACTTGTCGATAACCCTTAGCGACAAGCCGAGCTTTATAGATGGTCACATTACCATCCGCGTCTGTCTTCTTCTTAAAGATCCATTTATTTTCTATGGCTCGCCGATCAACGGGCAAGTCAGTCAAAGTCCATAATTCGTTTTCATACATGGATCCTATCTCGGATTTCATGGCCCGCCATCACTTCTTCATAGTTCGAAGGTTCACCGTTGTCTAACAACATGATTTCCAAGACAGGGTTGCCATACCACTCTGGTGCGGAACGTGTCCTTGTGGACCTACGAAGTTCAGTAGCAACTTGATCTGAAGTTTCATGATCATCATCAACAACTTCCTCTCTAGTCGGTGCAGGCACCTCAGGAACATTTTCTTGAGCTACGCCACTTACCGGTTCAAGAGGTAATACTTCATCAAGTTCTACCTTCCTTCCACTTATTTCTTTCGAGAGAAACTCTTTCTCTAGAAAGGACCCATTCTTGGCAACAAAGATCTTGCCTTCGGATCTGAGGTAGAAGGTATATCCAACAGTTTCTTTAGGGTATCCTATGAAGACGCATTTTTCCGACTTGGGTTCGAGCTTTTCAGGTTGAAGTTTCTTGACATAAGCATCGCATCCCCAAACTTTTAGAAACGACAGCTTAGGTTTCTTCCCAAACCATAATTCATACGGTGTCATCTCAACGGATTTCGACGGAGCCCTATTTAAAGTGAATGCGGCAGTCTCTAAAGCATAGCCCCAAAATGATAGCGGTAAATCGGTAAGAGACATCATAGATCGCACCATATCTAATAGAGTGCGATTACGACGTTCGGACACACCATTACGCTGAGGTGTTCCAGCCGGCGTGAGTTGTGAAACTATTCCACATTTTTTTAAGTGTGTGCCAAATTCGTGACTCAAGTATTCTCCCCCACGATCTGATCGCAAGAAGTTGATTTTCCTGTCACGTTGATTCTCAACCTCACTCTGAAATTCCTTGAACTTTTCAAAGGTCTCAGACTTGTGTTTCATTAAGTAGACATACCCATATCTACTCAAGTCATCAGTGAGGGTGAGAACATAACGATAGCCACCGCGAGCCTCAACATTCATTGGACCGCACACATCAGTATGTATGATTTCCAATAAGTTGGTTGCTCGCTCCATTGTTCCTGAGAATGGAGTCTTGGTCATTTTACCCATGAGGCATGGTTCGCACGTGTCAAATGATTCGTAATCAAGAGACTCTAAAAGTCCATCTGCATGGAGCTTCTTCATGCGTTTGACACCTATGTGACCAAGGCGGCAGTGCCACAAGTATGTGGGACTATCATTATCAACCTTACATCTTTTGGTATTCACACTATGAATATGTGTAGCATTACGCTCGAGATTCATTAAGAATAAACCATTCACCATCGGAGCATGACCATAAAACATATCTCTCATATAAATAGAACAACCATTATTCTCGGATTTAAATGAATAGCCATCTCGTATTAAATGAGATCCTGATACAATGTTCATGCTCAAAGCTGGCACTAAATAACAATTATTGAGGTTTAAAACTAATCCCGTAGGTAAATGTAGAGGTAGCGTGCCGACGGCGATCACATCGACCTTGGAACCATTCCCGACGCGCATCGTCACCTCGTCCTTCGCCAGTCTCCGCTTATTCCGCAGCTCCTACTTTGAGTTAAAAATGTGAGCAACCGCACCGGTATCAAATACCCAGGAGCTACTACGAGTACTGGTAAGGTACACATCAATTACATGTATATCACATATACCTTTTGTGATGTCGGCCTTCTTGTCTGCTAAGTATTTGGGGCAGTTCCGCTTCCAGTGACCACTTCCCTTGCAATAAAAGCACTCAGTCTCGGGCTTGGGTCCATTCTTTGGCTTCTTCCCGGTAGCTTGCTTACCGGGCGCGGCAACTCCCTTGCCGTCCTTCTTGAAGTTCTTCTTACACTTGCCTTTCTTGAACTTGGTGGTTTTATTCACCATCAACACTTGATGTTCCTTTTTGACTTCTACCTCTGCTGATTTCAGCATTGCAAATACTTCAGGAATGGTCTTTTCCATCCCCTGCATATTGAAGTTCATCACAAAGCTCTTGTAGCTTGGTGGAAGCGACTGAAGGATTCTGTCAATGACCGCGTCATCCGGGAGATTAACTCCCAGCTGAGTCAAGCGGTTATGCAACCCAGACATTTTGAGTATGTGCTCACTGACAGAACTATTTTCCTCCATCTTACAGCTGAAGAACTTGTTGGAGACTTCATATCTCTCGACCCGGGCATGAGCTTGGAAAACCATTTTCAGCTCTTCGAACATCTCATATGCTCCGTGTCGCTCAAAACGCTTTTGGAGCCCCGGTTCTAAGCTGTAAAGCATGCCGCACTGAACGAGGGAGTAATCATCAGCACGTGTCTGCCAAGCGTTCATAACGTCTTGGTTCTGTGGGACGGGTGCATCACCTAGCGGTGCTTCTAGGACATAATCTTTCTTGGCAGCTATGAGGATGATCCTCAGGTTCCGGACCCAGTCCGTATAGTTGCTGCCATCATCTTTCAGCTTGGTTTTCTCTAGGAACGCGTTGAAGTTGAGGACAACGTTGGCCATCTGATCTACAAGACATATTGTAAAGATTTTAGACTAAGTTCATGATAATTAAGTTCATCTAATCAAATTATTCAATGAACTCCCACTTAGATAAACATCCCTCCAGTCATCTAAGTATAACATGATCCGAGTTGACTAGGCCGTGTACGATCATCACGTGAGACGAACTAGTCAACATCGGTGAACATCTTCATGTTGATCGTATCTTCTATACGACTCATGCTCGACCTTTCGGTCTTCTGTGTTCCGAGGCCATGTCTGTACATGCTAGGCTCATCAAGTCAACCTAAGTGTATTGCGCGTGTAAATCTGTTTTACACCCGTTGTATGTGAACATTGGAATCTATCACACCCGATCATCACATGGTGCTTCGAAACAACGAACTGTCGCAACGGCGCACAGTTAGGGGGAACACTTTCTTGAAATTATTATGATGTATCATCTTATTTACTACCGTCGTTCTAAGTAAACAAGATGCAAAAACATGATAAACATCACATGCAATCAAATAATAGTGACATGATATGGCCAATATCATATAGCTCATTTGATCTCCATCTTGGGGCTCCATGATCATCTTGTCACCGGCATGACACCATGATCTCCATCATCATGATCTCCATCATCGTGTCTCCATGAAGTTGCCTGCCAACTTTTACTTCTACTACTATGGCTAACGCTTTAGCAATAAAGTAAAGTAATTACATGACGTTTATGTTGACACGCAGGTCATAAATAAATAAATAAAGACAACTCCTATGGCTCCTGCCGGTTGTCATACTCATCGACATGCAAGTCGTGATCCCTATTACAAGAACATGATCAATCTCATACATCACATATATCATTCATCATTCATCACAACTTTTGGCCATATCACATCACAAAACACTTGCTGCAAAAACAAGTTAGACGTCCTCTAATTGTTGTTGCAAGTTTTTACGTGGCTGCTATAGGTTTCTAGCAAGAACGTTTCTTACCTACGCCAAAACCACAACGTGAATTGCCAATTTCTATTTACCCTTCATAAGGACCCTGTTCATCGAATCCGATCCGACTAAAGTGGGAGAGACAGACACCCGCCAGCCACCTTATGCAACTAGTGCATGTCAATCGGTGGAACCGGTCTCACGTAAGCGTACGTGTAAGGTTGGTCCGGGCCGCTTCATCCCACGATGCCGCCGAATCAAGATAAGACTAGTAGCGGCAAGCAAATTGACAATATCGACGCCCACAACTACTTTGTGTTCTACTCGTGCATAGTAACTACGCATAGACCTAGCTCATGATGCCACTGTTGGGGATCGTAGCAGAAAACAAAAAAATTTCCTACGTTTCACCAAGATCAATCTATGGAGTCAACTAGCAACGAGAGGAGAGTGCATCTACATACCCTTGTAGATCGCGAGCGGAAGCGTTCAAGAGAACGGGGATGATGGAGTCGTACTCGCCGTGATCCAAATCACCGATGACCAAGTGCCGAACGGACGGCACCTCCGCGTTCAACACACGTACGGAGCGAATGACGTCTCCTCCTTCTTGATCCAGCAAGGGGGAAGGAGAGGTTGATGAAGATCCAGTAGCACGACGGTGTGGTGGTGGATGCAGCAGTGAACGCAGCAGGGCTTCGCCGAGCTTCTGCGAGAGGGAGAGGTGTAGCAGGGGAGAGGGAGGCGCCAAGGCTTGAGGTGTGGCTGCCCTCCCTCCCCCCTTTATATAGGCCCCCTAGGGGGGTGCGCCGGCCCTAGGAGATGGGATCTCCTAGGGGGGCGGCGGCCAAGGGGGTGGAGTACCCCCCAAGGCAAGTGGAGGCGCCCCCTCCCCTAGGGTTCCCAACCCTAGGCGCATGGGGGGCCCAAGGGGGGGCGCACCAGCCCACTATGCGTTGGGTCCCCTCCCCACTTCAGCCCATGGGGCCCTCCGGGATGGGTAGCCCCACCCGGTGGACCCCCGGGACCCATCCGGTGGTCCCGGTACAATACTGGTGACCCCCGAAACTTTCCCGATGGCCGAAACTACACTTCCTATATATAATTCTTCACCTCCGGACAATTCCAGAACTCCTCGTGATGTCCAGGATCTCATCCGGGACTCCGAACAACTTTCGGATTACTGCATACTCATATCTATACAACCCTAGCATCACCGAACCTTAAGTGTGTAGACCCTACAGGTTCGGGAGACAAGCAGACATGACCGAGACGACTCTCTGGTCAATAACCAACAGCGGGATCTGGATACCCATGTTGGCTCCCACATGCTCCTCGATGATCTCATCAGATGAACCACAATGTCGAGGACCTAATCAATCCCGTACTCAATTCCCTTTGTCAATCGGTACGTTACTTGCCTGAGACTCGATCGTCGGTATCCCAATACCTTGTTCAGTCTCGTTACCGGCAAGTCACTTTACTTGTACCGTAATGCATGATCCCGTGATCAACCACTTGATCACATTGAGCTCATTATGATGATGCATTACCGAGTGGGCCCAGAGATACCTCTCCGTCATACGGAGTGACAAATCCCGGTCTTGATTCGTGCCAACCCAACAGACACTTTCGGAGATACCTGTAATGTACCTTTATAGTCACCCAATTACGTTGTGACGTTTGGCACACCCAAGGCACTCCTACGGTATCCGGGAGTTGCACAATCTCATGGTCTAAGGAAATGATACTTGACATCCAGAAAAGCTACAGTAAACGAACTACACGATCTTTGTGCTATGCTTAGGTTTGGGTCTTGTCCATCACATCATTCTCCTAATGATGTGATCCCGTTATCAATGACATCCCCATGTCCATAGCCAGGAAACCATGACTATCTGTTGATCAATGAGCTAGTCAACTAGAGGCTCACTAGGGACACATTGTGGTCTATGTATTCACACATGTATTACGATTTTCGGATAATACAATTATAGCATGAATAATAGACAATTATCATGAACAAGGAAATATAATAATCATTTTATTATTGCCTCTAGGGCATATTTCCAACAGTTCCACACAAGAGACAAACGCGTGATGCTCACAATAATTTGCTAATTGTCTACGAGTGCTTACCCCCTTTCTTAAGCTTCCAAGCACATTCGTCATGAGATGATCCTTGGTGGAGATCTTGGATGCAATCTTGGCAGCACGACGCTCTAATTCCTCCTCGGTGGTGAGTTGAGGAGCGGTTACTTGATCATCTTGAGCGCTGTCATGAACTTGTTCTTGATCTTGAACTTGCTCGGGGGAGAGAACTTGACCTTGGGCATCACTTGGTGTGTCAACACCGTCTTGAGTATGATCTTGCCCTTGGTCTTGTTCATGAGGTTGAGGGCCTTCACTTTGTTCTTCGAAAGCGTGTGGGCCTTGGGTTGGTGATGGCTCCACTTGAGTGGAGCATTGTCCTTCTCCTTCGGCCACAAGGGGTTCCTCAATTGGTAGGATAAAACCAACACCCATTCTTCTTATGGCTTGAGGAGGAATTTCATCACCTACGTCACAAGTGCCACTTTGCTCCACTTGGGAGCCGTTATTCTCATCAAACTCCACGTTACACGTCTCCTCAATAAGTCCCGTGGATTTATTGAGGACACGGTAAGCATGAGAGTTTGTAGCATAACCAACAAATATGCCCTCATAAGCTCTAGCCTCAAATTTAGACAACCGAACACCTTTCTTGAGAATGAAACACTTACACCCGAATACCCGGAAGTACTTGAGGTTGGGCTTGTTACTGGTGAGTATCTCATATGGAGTCTTGTTCAAGCCCTTGCGGAGGTAGAGCCGATTGGATGCATGACACGCGGTGTTGATGGCTTCGGCCCAAAAGTTGTACGGAGACTTGAACTCCGCCATCATGGTCCTTGCCGCATCCATCAACGTCCGGTTCTTCCTCTCTGCAACACCGTTTTGTTGAGGGGTGTAGGGTGCGGAATATTGATACTTGATTCCCTCATCACTAAGAAACTCATCCAAGGTGTAGTTCTTGAACTCGGTGCCATTGTCACTTCTTATTGTCAAGATCTTTGCATTGTGTTGACGTTGTGCTTCATTTGCAAAGTCAATGACAGTTTGTTGGGTCTCGCTCTTCCTATTGAAGAAATACACCCACGTGTACCTTGAGTAGTCGTCCACAATCACCAAGCAATACTTCCTACCTCCAATACTATGAAGGATGGAGGCCCAAAGAGATCCATGTGAAGGAGCTCCAAAGGCCTCTTTGAATAAATGATAGTCGTGGGAGGGTGAGCCTTCTCATGTAGCTTTCCTTCGATACAGGCACTGCAAGCACGATCTTTAGCAAAACTAACATTCGTTAGTCCACGGACATGGTCCCCCTTGAGGAGACTTTGCAAAGATCTCATATTGACATGGGCTAAACGGCGATGCCAAAGCCATCCCACATCAACTTTAGCCATTAGGCATGTCGCGGTCTTAGTGGGTCGCTCCGAAAAGTTAATCACATATAGACCGTTCTTGACATGCCCAACAAAGGCTACTTTAAGAGTCTTGATCCACAAGAGGGCCACGGTATCAATATCAAAGAAAGTGGCAAAGCCCATGATTGCAAGTTGACGAACCGAAAGTAAATTGTATGCAAGGGACTCAACAAGAATGACCTTCTCGATCGTGAGATCATGAGAGATGACCACCTTGCCAAGTCCCAATACCTTAGAAGATGAGGCGTCACCCCACTCGACATTGGTGGGCATAGATGGAACCTTGTGCACGTCCACCACCAAGTCCTTGCTTCCGGTCATATGATTTGTAACTCCGCTATCGAGCAACCATGATCCACCACCGGAAGCAAACACCTACAAGAGATCAATGCTTGGTTTTAGGTACCCATTTTGTAATGGGTCCTTTGATGTTAGTAACAAGGGTCTTTGGAACCCAAATAGACCATTCAATGTACTCATGAAGAGAACCAACAAATTTGGCATAAACATGCCCATCACTAGCACAGCATAACACATAAGAAGGATTAAAATCGCCAGCTTTGTTGGGAGGGGTGACATAGTCCTTGTTGACATTGTTCTTCTTCTTCTCCTCGGAGGCACTCTCTCCCTCCTTCACAAAGGTTTGCATGAGAGGAGGAGGTCGTTTGGTCTTGTCATTCTTCTTCTTGTTCTTGGAGTCGGGCACGTACCCAACCCCTTCCTTGGCCACAACCCCCTTTTGGTTGATCAAGAGATCGTTGAGGTTCTTCTTGCCTTGTATGCAAGTTGCAAGACCTCTCTCAAGTTGTCCCTTTAGCTTAGCGTTCTCCTCAACGAGATGCACATGCTCACAACACGGGTTAGTAGTATTTGCATTATCAATTAACATCATACGAGGGAAAGTGGCTTTTTCCTTGGTTAGATTTACTTGAAGTTGATCATGAGACTCTTTGAGGCTAGCATGAGCACCCTTCAAGACCTTGTGAGCCTTGTCAAGTAGATCAAACTCCCCTTTGAGTCTAGCAAGATCAACCTCAAGTTCGACCTTCTCGAAATTTAGCACATGAGAAACTATGAGGACATGATCATAATCTTTCTTTAACTTAGCATGATCAACGTTATGTGACTCCTCAAGAGCCAAACATAGACCACGCTCTTCCTCAAGAGCATTGGAAAGATCCGAAATCTCATCGGCATAGTCACGACTATGCCCTTCCATCTTAGTGATGGTGTCTTCGTGAACCTCGATCATATCATTGGCTTCACCAAGTTGTTCCAAGAGAGCAACAAAGTGCTTCTTGGATTTTCCCTTGAGTTTGCCCATAAAGGCCTCAAACTCGTTAGCCTCCACATTAGCTACCTCAAGTTCATTAATGCTATCCGTCAGAGAAGGATGATTAATGATGGTAGTTTTGATGTTGGGGGTTACCTTGTTGGTGGCTTTAGCCATGAGGCACTTGGCGGTGATGCTCTCATTGGGTGAGTCGAAGAGAGACACCCGTGACGTCGTCGCAATGGCAACGGAGGCCATGGAAACCGACTCATCATCTTCATCATCGTCATCATCCTCATTGTACTCTTCTTGCACAACCAAAGCCTTGGGAGGAGTCTTCTTGGTGAAGTTGTTCTTGTTGGGGAACGACTTGGCCTTGTCCTTTCGGATGAGCTTGCCACCATTGTCTTCCCTCTTCTCATACGGGCATTTCGCAACGAAATGACTCACGTTGCCGCAATTGTAGCAAGTCCTTACACGTTGCTTGCCCCTCGTGCCACTCGAGTTGTTTTTGCTAAAGTTTGGCCTCGAGTTTTTCTTGCTCCAAAATTGCCTTGAAGCAAGTGCCATGTGTTCATGATATGCATACTTCGTATCTTCGGGATTGCTCTCCTCTTCTTCCTCTTCTTCTTCTTCCATGGTGAGCTTGGCCTTCAATGCAAGGTTAGGCTTCTTTGCCCGTTGAGAACGGAGCACCGCATTGTCGGCGGTCTTGTCCAAAATGTTCATGGCCACAAACTCATCCAACACTTCGCTTGAGGTTAAAGTGTGGAAGTCCAGTCTTTGACGAATTACGGAGGACATGGCCTTGTGATAGGGCATCATTGCCTTGAGGAATTTGCGCTTGATCCAATTGTCATCCGTGTCCTTGCTCCCGTGATCTCGTAGTGAGACCGCGAGTTTGGTTACTCTCCGATAAAGCTCACGAGGTTCTTCATCTTCTTTCATTGCAAACTCATTGGCCTCATCTTGTACCACTTCATAGTTGGAGCGTTGAATGCTTGCGCTTCCCCGGTAGAGAGAGACAACACAATGCCATACATCTTTGGCCAAGGCGAAGGGACGAAGATGAGGTAGGTCTTTGGGTGGAATTGCATCTTGAATGATGAAGAGAGCATTCTCATTGAATTGATTGTCCGTGGCTTCTCGAGGAGTGAAGTTGCTTGGATCATGTGGATAGAAACCTTCTTCAATGATTCTCCAAAGGTTAGTGTTCACATGATTTAAATGACGTTTAAAGCGGTAAACCCAAGAATCAAAATCCTCATTTTTCACAATCTTAGGGGGAGGACCGGCATGATTCAAATGAGTGGAAGGAACCGGTCCACCATAAACAAGTGGTGGTTCCACATGGGCAAAGATGCCGGTGCCATTCTTATCACTAGAAGAAGGAGCCTTTTCACTACTAGCTTCCCCCTTGTCGGGGATAGCATCCGTCACCTTGTTGGCGGGGTCACCCACTTTTAATGGTGCGGTGGATAGTTTAAGCCCCTCAAGAAATTTAGTAAACATGCTTTCAACTTCGGTCGTCATGGAGGTTTTCAATGTCTCCAAGGCCACATTGAACTCCTCACGAGAGACCGAGGTTCCCCCATCGCCCGTAGACGAGATCGGATTCACACCTGAGTGTTCCTCCACACCGTCTACGGTGTCAACCATACTCTTTGGACGATAAAGTCCTTAATAAAGAGACGAGGCTCTAATACCAATTGAAAGGATCGATATGGTTGACTAGAGGGGGGTGAATAGGCAACTAACAATTTTAGCTTTTCTTTAACAATTTAAACTTTGCATCAAAGTAGGTTGTCTAGATATGCAACTAGGTGAGCAACCTATATGATGCAACAAGGAGAGGAACACAAGCAAGCAAGAGATAAGAAACAAATAAGCTTGCTCAAATAAAGGCACGAGATAACCAAGACTGGAGACGGTGGAGATGAGGATGTGTTGCCGAAGTTCCGTCCCTTTGAGAGGAAGTACGTCTCCGTTGGAGCGGTGTGGAGGCACAATGCTCCCCAAGAAGCCACTAGGGCCACCATATTCTCCTCACGCCCTCACACAATGCGAGATGTCGTGATTCCACTATTGGTGCCCTTGAAGGCGGCGACCGAACGTTTACAAACAAGGTTGGGGCTCTCTCCACAACTTAATTGGAGGCTCCCAACAAAACCACGAAGCTTCACCACAATGGAATATGGCTCCGAGATGACTTCAACCGTCTAGGGTGCTCAAACACCCAAGAGTAACAAAATCCACACAAGAAAGTATGGGGGAAGCAAAAATCCTTTGGTGGAAGTGTAGATCTAGGTCTCCTCCTTCAATCCGTAGCAAATCAACAAGTTTGAGTGGCTAGAGAGAGAGATCGGGCAAGAGAGCTTGAGGTGCATTAATGGTGGAGTGGGAGAGGTCAAAGGTGAGAGTGGTAGGTGGGAGAAGCTCTCTTAAATACCAACCCTCTAAATCCAGCCGTTGCTGCGCTTTCAGCCCTGTAGCGGTACAACCGGTCCTTGTCCCGGTACAACCGGGACTCACGGTGTAGCTGCAGAACCCTACCAGGCGGTACAACCGGGCCACTAGGCAGTGGTACCGGTTTAAGAGAATGACCGAACCAACCGCCCAGCCACCGCACAACTACCGCCTCGAAACAGAGACGAGACCGGTACTTGAGCGGTGCAAGACCGGAACAACCGCATGGCCTTGAGCTCTTGGGCGGCGAAGTTCTGAGCGGAAGAACCGCTCAGACCACCGGTGGTACCGGTCAACGAGGATCGACCGGATCAACGGGGCCACCACTGCACAACTACCGCCTCGGAACAGAGACGAGAACGGTACTTGAGTGGTGCATGGCCGGAACCACCGTCCTAGCCTTTGTTGAGCAATGTGGCGGTACCACCGCCCGGATGCAACGGTACAACCGCTCGGTCAAAGTAGGAGAGCGTCAAGGTCCAGCGGTACAACCGCTCCAGGGAGCGGTACAACCGCTGGGAAGAGCAGAAACACGAAGGAAAGACAGGGGGATCTCTCCCACACAACTGAGGAAGACAAAGGAGGGGTGAGGAAAGTGTACGTGAACTGATTCCCCCAGAGCTTCCTAATGAGGATTCCCTCTTGATAGTACGGGAACTCTACAACCAAAGAAAATAAAAGCGTAGAGGACACGTCTTCGATCTTTTCCTACGAGAGGCAATAGCAATCCGATGTAAGCCTAAGTATCGAGAACCTGAAACATATAGCACACGATTAGACCACAAAGGGTTGTCATCATCATCCAAAACATAAAGTAGGGAAATGCCCTTTCAATCTCCCCCTTTTTGGTGGATGATGACAACAACACGATTTGCAAGAGACAAGTCAAAGAATTCTAGACGGAACTCCCCCTGAATGTGTGCCCCAATAGGAACTAGCTGTTAGAAAGCATGGGCACACTTACAGGACTAGACTCCCCCTAGATTTTATAGACTCACCACCCTGAGCACAAAAAGGAGAGACAATATAATACTTAGAGTGCAATAATAATGAAAAAGACCGATGAACGAAAAGGTAAGAGGAGTAACATAAGTCTCACACACAGCAAGGAACGAAACAAGTCCACGAACAAGACCGACACTAAAACACGAGAAAAGGGGAAAACCATGAAAATCCCCGAGACCTATAGAACCCTCTCCCCCTTTGGCATCAAAACACCAAAAAGGAAAAGAGCGAAGCTAGCGTCCCAAAGCTCAGGCGTCCTCCTCTGACTCCTCGGTCGCATCTGGATCCTCACCATCAGAGTCGTCATTGTCGTCGTGATCGGATTCTTCCATGGCATTGTCAACTGCTGTAAACGAGGAGGATGGCTGGGGAGGGGCTTCATCATCAGTCCAGGTGCTATGGGTGGAAATCCAACTCTCCTCTGGGGTGATGCTCTTCTCAGAGCCACTCTGAACCGGCATGTTGAGGTGCTTCATCATTGCAATTTGGTGACGTCGTGCAAGCTTCTCATTGACATGTGCCTCATACATCTTCTTCTGGATGTCAGCCTAGAGACAAAAGGTCTTCTTCACCTTGGCAGTGAGTTTGGCCACCCACGAAGGCTTGGCCCCTGGCTCCAGCTCAAAGTCCTCATCGTCAGAAGTAGCATAGACATCCTCAGAAGCATTTTCAGGGAAGCGAGGCTCGGCATGCTTCTTCTTCTTAAGGAGCTTGACCTCATGAACAGTGAGGTTGTCTAGAGACGTGAGGAGCTCTCCAGGACGACGAACAGCCCACACAGAGTTCAGAAAGCACATGACAAACGGGGCATAGATTGGGACTTTACGGTAGATGACCATGTTGTACATCTCATGCCACATCCAATTTGACACATCAAACGTTGCTCCTATCCCCACCATGGTCTTCATAGAAACCATCAAATCAACCAGATAACCATGAATCTCATCTTGATTGCCCACCTTGGGCAAGAGCACATTGCGGAACACTCGGTGCATGATGTCATAGACCTTCTCCAAATCCTTGGATTCTCCAATAATCCCACGGCCCCGAATGTACACAGGGGCAAACTTCTCCTTAAGCATGGACTCAGGAAAGTCATGAGGACGAATGCCACCCCTTCCTTCCAGACCGGTATCCTCGTACCCAATAGCATTACAGAATGCCCTCCAGGGAACGTGAAACAGTTCATCGCGACACATGAAGGTGAGAGTGCGCGCATCATCTTCCCCAAAATGAACCGTGGCATAGAACTGATGGATGAGTTGAACATCAAAGTCACAGTTGACTGACATGAGCTTGATAAGATCAAACTCCTCGCAGAGAGCCAACGCCTCACTAAAATACTCCATGTTGTTCCTCCAATGGTCAAGATCAATTGTCCACTGCTTGGCATATCTGTTCTTGTTCTGCTCAAAGAGTTCATGAACAATCCGCACTTGCATCTCATTCCGGAACTGAACGGTGGTCCAACGGGGAGCAATGGGAACCTCATACGGATTCTTTGATCGGTAGGCTTCCCAATCCTTGGCTTTCCAATGATGCAACGGCATAACCACACGTTGCTTAGCAGCTGCAGACTTTTCACGGCGAGTGGGCTTGGTGGGAATCACAACTTCTTCTTCTTCATCAGACACAATCGGGCGCAGGGTCCTTCGTGCCCTCTTCTTGGTCTTGCGAGGAGCAGGGCGAGAACTAGAGCCACCTGAACACACACACGAAAAGAACACACAAAAACCCAACACGAATGAGAGGATTGCACCCACCAGCAGAAAAGGAACAAGTTGCAACAACAGAGAAGATAGAACAGTCCTTTGTGGTTGATATACTCCGGTTGTACCGGATCTTCCGCCGGTAGTACTGCTCCAGCGGTTGTACCGCCCGGAGGGGCGGTAGAACCGCTGACAGTGGCACCACCAGGAAAGATAGATCTAACTGAGGCATACGAATCACACAAGTAATATTCCGAATTCTAAGTGCTGCAAACAAGACAGGAGGCAACCAAAGATCTCTTCTACTCCATAGTTCAACCACTAATCGCGGAAAGTTAAGTAATGCCCTAGACAAGGAAGAACCCTAGAAAGAACTAGGAGCAAAGAACACGAGGCATTACCACCATCCATGGGAAGAGATCGGGAGGCCTCCACGGAGAGAATCCATGGAGAGCCAAGGATCTGAAGCGCGAGACGCACTTCGGGGCAGGGGTAGAGATGGCCGGCGGCTAGGGCAAAGAGAAGAGGAACGGGGATAAAGGGAAAAAGACAACCCTTCAGCGCCGTCGAGTATATATAGGCTCGTAGACACGCCCCGGTAGAACCGCTAAGGGGAGCGGTTGTACCGCTTGTCTGGTGCAGACCGGTGGTTGGAGGCGATACTTCCGGTGCCTGGGAGGCAGCGGTAGTACCGCTTGGCGACAGCCGGTAGTACCAGACGTAGGTTACCGTGGGTTGGGTGGTGGAACCGCCCAAGCACCGATCCATTGGGATGGCACAACTCGGTACCAGCGGTAGAACCGCCTGTGATACCGGTTGTACCACCCGACCACCTATACCCAAGCCAAGATCAAATGAGTGCAATCCGAAGGGAGGAAGAAAGAGCACAAAAGCAACACCCAAGGAGAACCCAACACAAAGAGCAAAGAAAGAACGAGAGAAAACAACACGAGGACAACAAGGCTAACTCCAACCTCTCGAAGAGAGGACGGCGGCCGAGGCCACCTATGTTTGAGTCAATTGGTATGGCACCGCGAAGAATTATCCTTGGGTCCATGACCAAAACTCGTCTTTGAAGCACAAGTACCATCAAACATGGCTAATGTGAAAGACTCGATCAATTTATGCATAATAGGGGGAGGGAGAGTTCATTGAGAGAACATCACTCTCCCTATGTTCATGCCTACATCTAAACAAGACAAATGTTGAGTACGGTGGGGTGTGCAAGGGTTCAAGCAACATTGCTCGAATCAATGATATTTAGCTCATGCCTTAACTCGCGAAATCTTGCTTCATCCAAGGACTTCGTGAAGATATCTGCAAGGTTATCATGAGTGTTGACATAGTTGAGCTCGATCTCTCCTCGCCTAATGTGATCCCGGATGAAGTGATACCGGATCTCAATATGCTTCGTCTTGAAGTGATAGCCCAACTCCTCTCCGTCGGTTGCGAGCGCCTCAACCTCGCAGTCATCCACGATGTGGACGACTCCCCTATTCAGCCTTAATCGTTCCTGGGCTGAGGCAGCCCCGCCCCTGCGACTTCACTGGACAATGATGGACCGGCGACCTGCATCCTATCAGGGCATCCTTCCTCTCCATTAAGTGCGTCTGGAGTTCTGGACACTTCCCAATAAACACCGCTGTGGTTAGTTTGTGACAATTATACAAGCTCAATTTATGTTCACCACTTCGTATTCAATTTTTGTTCACCACATTGATTTTGGTATAACCGAGTTACGACAATCTTGCATTTTTTCCGTTTGCTTCAGTAGCTTGGCATGGTTTAATGATTACATTATAGAACATATAAATTCATTGGAATTGGAAACCATACAACTTTTCTCTAGGAATCTATTTAAGAAAGGAGCAAGCACAAAATAGTTGATAGAAGATGAAACCATTTATCAGAATTCGATCACAACAGAAAGGAGCAAGCACATCCTACACGATAACATGTCAAATAGTAAGAAATCATATTCACAATACCATGCAGTTATTACCTCCATATAAGATTTGTTACAGGTCACAAAGTACCAAATTTAGTTAGTCACACAGTGAAAGATGTAGTCTGTCACTTTGCTCAAGAATTCTTCTAGAACATCTGCCGGTAGTGCATGCTGTGGTCATCAAATCTGCTCTTTTTGGTAACTGTGACACCAGAATGGCCCATCATATAGTGTCCTTGTCACTACTTCGGTTCATTTGTTAGGGTAAAACCTATTTACTTCCAAACATCGTAATGCTTGTGAATTAGCATATAAATTGCTTGAAGTTATGAGTGTAGGATCCAAAAGGAATGAGGTTTAACTGTGAAATACCTGGGGTGTAAAGATAATAACTTAGATGATGGTTAATATTCTTTAAATTAGATATACTATTTGTCTTCTTGAGATGTGAACTACCGTGACTAAAAAAACTTTTCTTATTTTCTTTTGAATTTCATCCCTTCCCATCTGAACAATAGGAGACTAATGGATAGTGAACAAGTCATGACAAATCTACTTTTCTTATGTTCTGGGTGACCTAAACGAAGTTTAGGAAACACCATCTTGTTTGGATTAGGTCATAGCACTCATAACAAATATAAGTGGTACTATTTATGGTCACCGTCAGATAACTCAGGAAGCAAGCACTTTTAAGTTGTCGTAGTTGGTAGTGACAAAAATAGTTCTGCATTTTTTTTACATGATTTATTCTTGTAGTTACATCATCTTGTTGTTAAAGGGTTGGTACCTTTTGGGTATATAGCACATCAACCCACATCCAGTATTTTTTCCTCTGGTTAGAAATAATCTTTCGAATTTCCTAAAAAATGTAAATATTTTGATATATTTAAATTTCCTATATTTTTGTTGTTCCATAGATTTCATTCGGTCATGTTTCTCAGTGTGAAGGGTGAACAACTGCCTTTGGCTTGCTGAAACCATTGAGGGAGATGCTACGAAAACTCTAATAACCTTGCATAAGCAGCATCACATCATGGACATGACAATTGAAGCAGCTGCAAACATGAGACAGCATGAACTTAGCAGGGTAAGCTCGACCTCAATAGTTTCTTTGTTCTTACTGGTGTTTCAGCTCTTGGTTATTCTTCTCAGAGTTAGACGCTTCCACCAAACCTTGGAGGATTCTTCCCAAGATCCTGGATGCCAAAGAAAACTATAGGCAACTAAAGGGACCAACAATTATTCTCACAAAAAAGGACCAACAATTACTTTAATCGGTTTGCATTTGCATTGGGCTAGAACCAAGTTGACTTTCAGTGTGTTCTTTTACTAACATTATTACCAAATGAAAAGATGATTCCTTGAAACGAAGGGCTAACCAGTCAGAACAGAGATAACTTAGGATTATCTTCAAGCCCTGGATGGAAGTCGAATACTCGGAAGAATTCTGATTCTACCAATGCCATGGTGAAGGTTCAAGTTTGTGTTAATGCTGGGATTTATGCAGCATAAAAAACCATTTTATTTGCCGGGTGAAGAAATATAAGCAAGACGACGCCCTTCCTGAGCTTATGGATGTCCTGGGACAACTCTCGATAAACAACGCTCAGAAATTGATAGGTATGTGCTTCATCAACGTCAGCTCACCATATCTTATTTTATTGGCCAACAGGGCAAGGATTCAGCCCCAAAAAATACCACACTCAAGATAAAAGTATCAATTGTCAAGCACTACATGAATTAGCCGTGGAATTGTTCAATTCTTTCCTTGTTTGTTTATGAGAGGATTTGTAGGAATATTTTTCATTCAACACATATCACTGCCTTTTAAGGGCTTACATGGTGAAACTGGTGATTGCTTTCACCAAATGAGAATTAAATTGATGATTTTTGCAAAACAGTAAATAATGACTGCTCTTGATTGTTTTCTGTTTTTTCTGCTTACCTGAATCCAAGAAGCCTGACCATCGAGTAATATAGTTTTTGCGCTTGTATCGTTCGTTGCTCAACCAATAGTTCATAATCTATGTATGTTTATCATTGTCTTTTTTACCAAAGCAAACAGTGTCATGCTTTTTAGACTAAATGTAAATATTATCGGTTGCGTTTATGCTTGAGTGCTCAAGTAACATTTTAGCGCATAAGACAAAAGAAACCACTTTATCACTCCTGTTGTCCGTAAGAACAAACAAAGAGAGGAAAAAACTAATTGGGCCACCTGGCACCCATGCTTAATTCGAATGTTAGGTACCATGTCATATGATGAATGTTACATTGGCTATTTATTTTTCTTGGCGAAAATTGCTTTTGGAGGCCGGAGGCCGAGCTCCATGGAGGCCTCCATTTGCAAAATTCAGAAGTCATCCAAATTCATATTTTTACATTTCAAAAGTGAAAAAAATACAGATGTACATGAGGCATAATGACATGTGTATAGAATTTTCAGGACCAATACGTTGAAATGAGGGTTGTGCAAAAAAAAAAAGAGGCTTCTGAGCACACAATACTATTCATCCTCAAAGTCCATGAATTTGTCTTTTTTGTACAGGTTGCATTTCAATGTATTTCATCCCAATTCTTTTACACTTACATACATTTCATGCTTGTATACTTGCATCTCTTCAGATTTTTTTGAAACTGAAAATTTTGAATTTTGATATTTTAGAAATATGAAGCCCGGTCACCAAAACGCCCCACTCATTTTTTAAGGGCAACGTTTAGTACTCCCTCCGTTTCTTTTTACTCTGCATATAAGATTTGGTCAAAGTCAAACTTTGTAAAGTTTGACCAACTTTGTAAGAAAAAATATCAACATCTACAATACTAAAGCTATATGGTATGAAAAGTAATTTTATGATGGATCTAACAATATTGATTTCATGTTGTGAATCTTGATGTATTTTTCTGAAGTCAAAGTTAACAAAGATTGACTTTGACCAAATCTTATATGCAGACTAAAAAGAAACGGAGGGAGTATATAATGTAGACAAAGTGTTTTTATATTAGAATAGATGTATCTCCATAAGGAGTATTAGATGAGACGTGCTTTGCACGTACAAGCTTACTAGTTCAAAAAAAAGAGTCGAAAGGTCATATAGTATTAATTACCGCATAGCCTTAAAGGACCACCCTTACAGAAATAAAAAAATACATCCAAATCCTTGTGGATGCCCAAGTCTCCTTCCTCGTTAATTCGATTGGTGCGGCAGCTGCTATCTATGAGGAGTGTAGCTTTTTAGCTAGAAACTTTTTCAGCATTTCTTTTGTTCATTGTCCCAGGGAAAGTAATAAGGTAGCTCATTTGCTAGCTAGTCAAGCGGAGGGACCTCTCACCACTTCGTGGTATGTGGATCCGCCTATCTTCATTCTGGATGCTTTGGCAAATGATGTAAACTTATTTGAAGAGCAATAAAATGCCAGAAGGCTATCCCTCAAAAAAAAAAAACAAGACGCACATTTTGAAAAGCAAAGCCAAGTATAATGATGGTAAAAATTACTCCCTCTGCAATCTTTTACTCCCTCCGTTCTAAATTACTCGTCGCAGAAATTGATGCATCTAAAACTAAAATACATTTCATTCAAAAAAACTAAAATACATCTAAATACATTCATTTCTGTGACGAGTAATTCGGAACGGAGGGAGTATAAAGCCTTTTAGGTCATAAGCATGAAAAATGAACTTATCATGTTTGTAAATGAAAAATGCAAAATAAGATACTGCAAATATACGACAAAGTACAGAGGTACGTATATTTGCCCACAACTATGGGGTGGATCGCCCAACGTGCTTTTCTGAGCTCTTCTGAGCTCGAGCTCGAGTGAACAATAATATCGAAAACCCCTGAATTTTGCTTTTATCAGTTACAGAGTGATCCGCACGTGGTTTCTCCCGTAAACCGGAGACAAACGTGGGGGGTTGAGTGCGGGAGTCCGGCCCGATCCCACGCCTGCTTCTGACCGTCCTGCCCCATCAAAAACCCTCAACCCCTCCCTCCCCCGCGCGCGCTTTTTCTTCTGATGCACGCACTGCTTATCACGTCGCATTCATGCCGGTTCAGAGCACGCGGAGGTCGGCATTGATGTCGTGATGTGACTGGAGGAAGGGAGGGCGCGCTGACCAACATGACCTCTCGGCAGTCGCCGCTTCAATGCGGACACATGTTTCAGAGGAAACCAACTCCAATCGCTACACCGCATTGAAGCGGCTGACCGACCCTTTGCGTGGCCTGGCTGCGGCTATATAAGCCGCGCTCCGGCGCCGTTCACATCGCATCCTCCTTCTCCTCCTCCCCTCTTCCCGCCCATCTTTCTCCACATCTCCGACGATGGACAAATCCTGGGCTTTTCTTATTTCTTTTCTTTGAGCACAAGAAAGAAACATCGCTTTCTTTCGCGGCTGCTTCGTTTCTATGCACGAGCTGTTGCTGCGGGTGGGGTGGCGTGTCTATTTGTGTGCATGGGCTGGACTGCGTGCCGCTGCAGTTTGCGGACCAGACCGGATTTCAATTCGTGCATGCAGCAGGTGAACGTTGCTTCTCTCTTGAAACAACTCATAAGGCGGAGCTATACGTGCTTCTGGATGATTCCATGCAATTTTGGTTTTTCATTCAAGTCTGGTCAGAGCTGTACAAAGTTGGTGCGGTGTGTAAGACTTTCTAGATCACTGCATACAAGCGTGCGACGGCATAATGGTACTACGTTCTTCTTTTTTCCGAGTATACAATGGTACTACGTTCTTCTTTTTTCCGAGTATACAATGGTACTACGTTCTTCTTTTTTCCGAGTATACAATGGTACTACGTTCTTTAAACTCCGGTTATTGCATACGAGCACATCATATTCGATTAACATGGTGTAAACACATATAAATGTGCGACTGTATTTGGCGGACATAAATTTTCATCTATCACATATTATCGAGTGAAGTATGAAACCTAAGAATTTTAGACAAATATATTTGAGTAAATATAACAAGTAAACGGTGTACACAACTTATGGATATGTGTATTGTTTTCCAGAGCACACTCGGCTAGTGATATCTTGGCATGCCAAAGGGAAATTGTGCTAGAAGTTTGAAAGTATATCGCTGGTTTTTCAATGCTGGAAACTTACGTATGCCTAGAGTTTGAGAATAGAACACAGCAAATTCAACGCAAGACCATCTAGATAAGCTCGGGAAGAAATTGACCCCGCCTCTACAAACAATAGGCGCGGAAACGGGGCCGCGTCTCATGAAACCACACAACAATTTGTAATTGCTTTCGTATTTACGTCTCTCTGAATTCATTTCGTGCCCCATAGTTGGCGCACGGAGTTGTTTCATAACTTCTTGACTCTTGGATATTAAATTCAGTCATTAATTATATTATATTATATTTCAAATCCCACATTAAAAGTATTATTTTTTTATTTTATTCTTGGGAAACATACTCAATCCCCGAGTTGGGTCCATGGGCTTTTCGGGATACAAAACTATGTTTTATTCTTGCACTTTCTTTTTACATTATGTTAATCTGATTAGAGAAAGGAAAGAGAAGGAGAAAATTCCTTATTTGACACTATCTTAAAATCTGCTATTTGACACTGGAAAAAAATGTCTTCCTTGTTTGACATAAATTTTAAATTTTATTCTTTATATGATATTTTCGTTCATTTTGAGCCTAAATGACACCTGAAAAAACTATTTTATCTCTCATGTGGTATGTGTATGGGGGGCAATAGCACACACACGCAGCACCAGTGCGAGGGCAGGAGCACACACGCAGCAACACATACACATGCACCAACACACGCACGCGCACACACACGCACAACACACACACGCGCAGCAACACACATGCACGCGCACACACACGCAGCAACACACACGCACGCAGCACACACACACACATACACACACACGCACCAGCAGCACACGCAGGCAGCACATAGGCACGCAACAGCACACACACACGCGCGCGCGTACACACGCAGTAGCAAACACACGCAGCGCCACACATGCACACACACATGCAGCAGCAGTACACATGTGTGCGTGCACCCACACATGCAACAGCACACGCGCGCACACACATACCGCATGATGGGGCAAAATCGTCTTTTCAGGTGTTATTTAGGCTTAAAATGGACGAAAGTGTCGTATATAGAATAAAATTTAGGACTAGTGTCAAATAGGGAAGAAAACTTTTCCAGTATCAAATAAAGAACCAGATTTAAGACAGTATCAAATAAGAAATTTTCTCAAAGAGAAGTTGAAGTTTTATTTACGAATAAGGCTTTGCCAACAATACAAGGCATTCCAAAACAATACAAGGCATTCCAAAACAAAGGAATTACAATCAAGTCCTCAAAGACCAAAGTAAACTCAATCCCCGAGCGAAGGCGCGTTTCTGCTCTATCATCAAAGCCAGCCTGACATTTCACCTTGTGGCCGGGAAGTCGTCATGCTTAGGTCAAGTTGAACCAACTTTGTGGTGAAGTGAAAAGACATTTTCATCCCTAGGTGATTTTGATATGGATGACAATGCAATTTGCAGTTTAATCGTGTGCTTGAGCTATACAGGTATATTCAACAAAGTCACAAGACGATTAGTTTCCCTTCTCAAAAGAAAAGAGCAAAGACGGTGCTCCTGTGATTTATTTATTGAGTCATAGGGAAACCGTACTATTAAGATAAGAGGGGGTCATTGTTTGAAGGTATGAGTAGAATCAGACACGTATGCACAACCAAATTTGCACCCACATTACCTTCCCATTATTTCGAGGAGTACTCCATTTTCTTCTATTTCTCAAGTTTTTCTCCAGCCGGTAGTACCAGGGTAGAGGGTGGTAATGCAGCTCCCTTCATGGGAACAATACTATACTGCCATTGTCTGCCCCACGTCGGTTATACCGTGCTCATGACCGGTAGTACTGCTCCCTTCTTGGAGTGGCACTACTGGACTAAGGGTCTGTTCTGAACCTCTCCAACTTCTAACTTCACAAACTTTAAACTGAAAATTGGGCCGAACGCATTAGCTCCAAGAAGCTAAAATTCTGGAAGCTAACCTGGGCCGTAGTGCAATTTGCCGAAGCCAGGAAAGCCGAGCTCCGCATTTACAAGAAGTTGGAGTTCCACCTATTTACAATCGTTATGCCACCGCCAAGGAAAACGATTCGACCTCCACGTACAGGCGCACGAACCCCTCGAGAGCGAATCGTTTTCCCTCATCTCTCCCTCGTTCGCTAACCCTCTCCTCGTTCTCTCTCTCAACCCTACCGCCGCCGCTAGTTGGGCCGCCAGGGCCGCTCTCCCGCCGCTGGCCGGATCCTCTCCTCTGTCTACAGATCCGACCATCCCAGTCCTTTTCCCGCCGGATCCCGTCCTTACCGATGCTAGTCCCACCGTCAGCGAGGAGCATCGACACCATGAAAAGGAGGAGCTCACCCGGATGCCATTGATGCCCGAGAACCCCTCCCGAGCCAGGAGAAGCATCTGGACGACTAGCTCCCCTCTCCCTCAATGGGCCGCTTCCAGCCGGCCCAAGTTAGGATCGAACAGGCCTACAGTCCCACCAGATGGGCTGCTAGCGTACTGTAGCGCAAGGAGAAGCTGATGTGCTGCCGAACGGTTTCCCAGCTCCAGGTGAAGCGAGAAGCCAGGCAAGAAGCTGAATCTGAGAAGTTTTTGAGAAGCTGTAAGACATCATAACAGGCTCTAAGTGTTGGACCTACTACCGTATGAGGTCTTTCCCTCCTGTTTTGGCTGCGGTGCAAGGGCGGCATTTCTACGACAACACGAACTAATTTATTTTAGTCAGTACTACCGGGCTTTTGAGCGGTTGTACCGATTAGGCATTGCAGTGCAGTCCAACATGGGGCAACAGTAGTACCGCTCTTTAAAGCGGTAGTACCGCTTAGACACTTGTTGTGCAACCCTTATGGAACTGTGGTAGTACCGCTCTCATGAGAAGTATATATAGTATCGCTTAGTAGAATTTTTGAGTAATGGTTGGATTGGAGGAGGGGCTATATAAAGGGGTCTCCTTCTTCCTTTTGACCTACCTCTTGCCTCTCTCTCTCTCTCCTATGTTGTTGTAGTAGAATTTCTGAGTAATGGTTGGATTGGAGGAGGGGCTATATAAAGGGGTCTCCTCCCTCCTTTTGACCTACCTCTTGCCTCTCTCTCCTACGTTGTTGCCCAAACCTTGAACTTGCTCGATCTCTCTCCCTAGCCACCCAAACTTGTTGATCCTCTAGGATTTGGGAGAGAAGACCTAGATCTACACGTTCACCAAAGAAATTTTGATTCCCCCTTTTTTCCCTTGTAGATCTTGTTACTCTTGCTTGTTCGACAGCCTAGACGAAGAGGTCTCCTCAGAGCTCAAGTCCATTGTGGCGAGACTCCATGGTGGTGTTGAGAACCTCCAATTAAGTTGTGGAGATTGCCCCAACCTTTTTTGTGAAGTCCAGTTGCCGCCTTCAAGGGCACCGTGTAGTGGATCATGGCACCTTGCATTGTGCGAGGGCACGAGGAGAATAAGGCGATCCATTGTGGTGCTTGGTGAGCATCGTGCCACCACTCCTCTCCAACGGAGACGTAACCCCCCCCCCCCCCCTCCCCCAAATGGAAGGAACTCGAGGAACAACATCATCGTCTCCACTTGCGGTTTATTTTTTCCTTGACTTACTTTGTGCATACTAGTTTTGTTGTGTCTCTTATCTAGTTTGTTGTTATTTGTGAGCTTGCCATATAGGTTGTCCATCTAGTTGCATATCTAGATAACCTATGTTCTTGCGTATCCCTTAAAATTGGAAAAGAAAGTAAAAATAGTTAGTCACCTATTCACCCCTCCCCATCTAGTCAATCATATTGATGCTTTCAAGAAGAAAAAGAAGCCACCATCTTGTGTAGTTCAGTAATCTTAGACCAAACCAGCTCCTAAATAAAATTTCCACCAACTTCGCAACAACAATGGAGAGAATATTGTTGCAATGGAGAGAGAGGGATGAACCACTAGAGAATGATTTGTCGTGTCAGTGAGATACCCAAAGGGGAGAAAAGGAAGCTACAACCTTGTTGACGGTGCAGAAATCGGGGGGCAGTCATCACCGTGATCGCCAGGTGTCGGCCTTCAGCCGTCAAATCGTCAGATGCCCACAACACTACCACCTAAAAGAGCAGGAAGAATAGGACCATTACCTCGACACCACCCCTCCCCTCTCCCGCGATCCGAAGGACCCAAGACGACGCAAACACTGTCTCATAGATCCAACACTGATAAACTGTGAGAACAATCGCTTCGGTTCGAGATATGAGGGAAACTTATTCACTGCAGCCATCACCAAAGACCTAACTAACTCACCTAGACTATTAGACTCATGTGCAACAAAGTCTCGGGATTCCACTTCCTCCCACCACCGCCAGAGCAGTCAACGGAGGTGAGGGGACCCTGGAAACACGGAGACCGAGGAGCCTGCTTCCTCCTCTCGCTAGATCTCTTTTGGTGGCTAGTTTTGAAGGGCTGCGGAGAAGAAACATCTGGTTTGGTTTGAGCAAATCTCCATTCACTCTAAACTTTATAGAAAAATCGACCTTACCAGAATGCATGAATAGGAACTCTCCTTAAAATTGCAATCATTTTTTTAAAAAAAATTCTCCGTTTCAGAGGAAATTTTCTTTTATTAAAAAAGGGTACTGGCTACGATTGCTTGGGTACGATTTACCCAGCCTGCTAGAATTCAAACCCTCGTTCTTGCTTTCACATATCGAATATGGTCAGTCTCCTACAGTCCTTGTAAAAAAAAGGCCTAGTGCTAAATTTTCTTGGCTCCATTAACAAACTAATGAGCACGTAACTGTTTCCAATATAAAAACACTACCTAACTTTTTGGTGTCCGCATCGCACGCTGGATGTGGACGCTTCACCTTCTCCAAATCCTTATCCATTCAAAGTAGTTCTTGCTATCACTAAGGTCGACTTACCATCATCTTCATCAGGGTAATTCCAAAACAAAATGCTGATGTAAAAAGGTGGTGAAAATTAAATACTCATGATGATGGTAAGACATGCCGTTGCGATTGAAAAGAAAGCTAAGCGTCAAGTGATCACCCCCGAAAGAAGGCAACCTTTCTCTTTCTTTCTCTCTCTCCTCAAATGTCAGACTTGATATCTCTAAGAGAAGCTTGATGTCCCGCTGTCAGAGATGTCACAAGTCCTAAGAGCAACTCGGGCGACCCATTTCGTCCGCTGGTGTCCGTTTAGGTCGACGCGGACACAAAAAGCAGACCAACATGCCGACCCAAACGGACGCGAGTCCGCTTGGCGTCCGCATGGTGATCCATTCTCACCCTAATTTTGAGTTGGATTTGCGTCGGTACGGATACGAGAGGGACGCGCGCGCGCCTATCCTCTTCCCGGGCCCGCCGGTCGGTGGCAGCCACCATCATTTTCCCATTTCCCCCAAAAACCCTCCCACCCGCACGCTCCCGCCCCACGCTCGCCATTGACCTCGACGCCGCCGCCGGGCTCGCCTCCCTCGCCTTGTCCAGCGCCGCCGCCCCTTCCGAAAAAGGCAAGCCTCGTGCCCCGTGCAAGACCGCCGCCGCGACCAAGTCAAAGAAGCCGCTGACGCCTGCACAGCGGGCAAGGGAGTCGGCCAAGAGGAAGGACCGAAGGCACGCCGCAGACGCGACGGATGAGACCGCCGCGCAGGCCGTCGTCGCCGCCGCCGCGCAGCAGGAGGTCACCAACGCCCGCGTCGCGGCGGCAATGAGGGAGGCGCTCTACATGCTAGGGTTAAACCCTGGCCAGCATGGCCTCCTCAACGCCGTCGTCGCTGCGGCCAGCACCGGCTCATCGGCGTTTCTGAGGATGGTGCTGCCCGACTCGCCCCGCGCGTCGGCTTGCAACCCGATGCCCGGCTTCCATGTGTACCCGCAGGCCTCCCGCCTCTCTTGGGAGTGCTCACCCGACGTGAGCGTGGTCGCGCCTTCCGGCGGCACGAGGAAACGCGCGTGGCAGACGCCGGCTGGTGTGCTCCCGGACGCCCGCAACCTGTTCGAGGGAATGTCGTCCGCCGTTGACGAGGACTACATGCAGAACCTCATCTTCAAGGGCGCTACGCCGGCCGCTGGCTACGTCCCCGACGAGACACAAAGCCAGGACGGCCGCAGGCCGTTCACGCTGGGCGCTGGCTATGATCCCGACCAGACGGCCTTCATGCGTGATCAGGTCGGCATCGACCTTGACGGCTTCCCACTCGACCACGAGTTTCTGGACGACTACGGACTAGAGGAAGAGGACGAGTGCGACATCGAAGTGAAGCCTTTGTTCGAGGACGAGCTCGCCAACCAAGCCGCCGGTCCTAAGCCGAAGCGCAAGAGCAAGCGCACGAAGGCATACACGACTGCCGAGGACAAGCTTCTTTGCGAGTGCTGGAGAGACATTGGACAAGACCCCAAGACGGGTGCCGAACAAAAGCATTCAACCTTTTGGATTCGTGTCCACTGAGAGTTTCATGAGCGCAAGAAGTTTCCTCCTTACCAATTTTTGAGCACGCGCGGGTGGGTGTCCATTTCCAAGCGATGGAGGGTGATCGAACAAGAGTGCAACAAGTTTTGCGCCACTCTTGAGAGCGTCAAGACCCGCCCCGTGAGCGGCATCGGCATGCAAGACATGGTATGCTAGCAACCGCCCTCTTTTGTGTCATCAAGTTCATGTTTGCGTATTCATTTGCCCATATGCTTGCATGGAAACATTTTGTAGGCATTTCAAGCTTTGAAGGCATTCAAGGTTCAACACAATGGCAAGTGCTTCAACCTCTCCCATTGCTTCCGGGTCATTAAGGATGAGGAGAAGTTCAAGGCGCAATATGCCGCCCTCAAGTCGCGTGGGGGGAAGCAAGCTGTGGAGGAGGTTGGGGAGGATGAGCCGGCACGGCCGCGGGGGAAGACCAACTACAAGAAGGAGGACAAGAGGGATGCGTCATCCAACGCCTTGATCGCAAGAGTGGAGGGCATGATGAACAAGAAGGACTCAAGGGAGGAGGAGCGCCGGCGTTTCAAGGCGGAGCAAATGGACGCTTTCATGAAGATCCAAAGGAGGAGGCTTGAGATGGACGCGGAGAAGCAAGCCAAGATGTTCATGCTAGAGGCGGAGAAGCAAGCCAAGATGCTAGAGATCGAGGCCGCCAACGCCAAGACCAAGGCGAAAGAAGTGGCTCTCGAGAGCATGATGGCCGGGAGGGGGGGAGATCGTGAAGGTGGATCTCAACACTGTGTCGCCAAGGAAGAGGCCATGGTTCGAGAAGATGCAGGCCGACATGCTCAAGTTCGACGACGAGTGATCTATGGCGGCGATCGCCATCTTTTTTATATGCCGGCAGGTGTGCTGGCATGACTACGGGGCCGCGATGGCGTGGTCGAACTCAAGTCCCATCATTTTTTGTGTGCTGGCATGTGCGCCGGCCGGCTGGCGAGTGCGCCAGCATGAACTTTGGTGATAATTTTTGAAGCTGGCATTGTATGCCGGCGCTGACATGGCAACGGCATGAGACATGGCCGCTGGCATGATTGGCCGCGGGCCTTTTAAAAAAGAAGTTGAGTGCGGATATGAAATGGGTCGGCGCGTTAGGTGCACTACCGATCCAAATACAAAACTGGTCGGACACCGGACGGGCGCCCGACCCAAACGGACAAAAAACGAACAAATGTACCATCTGTTTGGATCGGTCCGTTGGAGTTGCTCTAACAATTTTTGTGCTGGTATAATATGACTTTCCTGACGTATAACACCATCTCTAGTGTTGCAGGTTTCTCAAAAAAAAATCTCTAGTGTTGCAGGAAGCTTCGACCGGCTTGATACGATGGAGAGATGTTGAGTTCTTGGGGTAGGAGAGAAGGGACTGGCGAAGAAAAAAATAGGCAGGAAATTTTAAATATTTCGTCGATGATGCCGAGCTCATATGCTATCGCATGAACAATGGTTTCAAAAATAACAATAATAAAAGATCTGAATTTTTTGGCATAAAAGATGTTCGAGTGTTCTAAGTGTGCAAAATTTCGTTATCAAATACTCCCTCCGTTCACACAAATATAGGATGTTTTGGATATTTTAATTTTGATCGTGTACGAACTGAAATGAGTGAACAAACACACTAAAATGCGTCTATATACATCTGAATCAGAAAAAAAATCAGAACATCCTATAATAATGAACAAAGGGAGTATCAAACAGAGGGGATCTAGGAAAAAAAAGATGTCATTTGTCTATGAAGTTGCACTCACCTAGCACAATCAAGCATCTTTGATGCTAGAAAATTCCGGTTTTTTCAAAACAAAATAGAAGCGCCGTGTCTGGAGTTTCTCTTTTACTTTACCATTTCCATTTTTTATTTTTATTTTGCGGGTGAACCATTTCCACTTTGTTGATGTAGCCCCTTCAGAAAACCACCTTGTCTGACTTCAAACAGGGTTGAGCCACCCCTTTGGTGAATGCGTGAGACGAAAGAGGTGTGTCGAACTGCTAAGTACTACTCCCTCCGTCTGGAAAAGTTTGTCCCTCAAATGGATGTATCTAACACTAACTTGATGCTAGATACATCCATTTGAGGGACAAATTTTTCCGGACGGAGGAAGTATATCTCTGTATCAAAATATAAGACGTTTTTGCAGCCTGCAAAAACGTCGTATATTTTAAAGGGAGTAGGATTCTTGGCGATTTATTAGGAAAACAAATACAGTTTTACGCAATACATATTTATTAACAGCAGCCGCTCGCATTACTAGAACTTTCGGGTGATACCACGCAAAACAAAACTTTCGGGTGATGCACTGTTACAGCAGTGGTACTGTCACCACTCCAGTAGATTCAGTCTGGCTAATGATGTGATGAGTCGCTGTCGCTGAGCTGAACTGAAAAGCTGAGCTGAAAATGGGGGCAGTCCAACCTGGCATGATACTCCTATGGGCGTCGTGGCGTTGCCCATGGCATCGGATCACATGCCTAGACTAGGGCGGGGAAAGCCATGGCTGGTGTGGCTCATGAGCACGTGAGAGACCTACCAAAGTGCACCCATGCCGTCGTACTGGCTTTTGCTCAAGCCACGGGCCAATTATATTTGGAGCGAGCGTTATCTGCTTTCTCCATGGACTTTTGGTCTATCAAGCAGTGTCCGGCAACATGGCATGGGCGTGGCGAACTGAAGCTTGCAAGGATGAAGGACCCATCTGCACCTCATCTACAGACATGTTGCTTTCTGGGAGATCAATGAATTTGGCAGCTCTCCTGCCAAAAAAGACCACTGCGAGCTGAACACGGGAATTCCAGAATATATATTTTGAATTATATGAGTGCCTATTTCTGCCTGGAAAAGAAACCCCATTCACCTTTTATAGGGTGAGGGTCAATATCCAACCACCATCTGTTCCACACTGCATTTTATTTCCTTGACACTGCGCCACTATTATCGGATTTACCATTTAAAACAATTTCAAAATATTGCCAGTTTAAAAAGATAACACATAGCATACAAGTTAACAGTATTGCACTCATGGTCAATACCTCATGCGCCTACAAGCAAAGTGTAACATCAAGCAACAAGATTTTGCTAAATTCATACTCTGATACTTCAATTTCAGCTTAGTAATGTGCAACTGCAGAGATTTAAAAAACAAAGCATACTTTTAAGTTTAATGGGAATCAATTCAATTGCAGCACAAATTGGAGAAAGATACCGCCACACTACAAGCAGGGGCAATCAGGTAAAACCGAGAAATAAGAAAACAGGGCTGCCATGATAAACAAACCAAACAAACGCAAGAAAAGTATCCCTGATTCCGAGGGACTTAAAAAAATACACAATAGCATCTCCTCTGTTTTGTTGAATACAAGGTACATGTATCAAGATATCCCAGCCCAACGGGTTGAGGGAAAAATGGTGATTTCGAGACCACCTCAACTTGGGGGGGGGGGGAAATGTCAGCAGTTCATATATATTTACACAGTAGAAACACGAGCGATGGAACTTTCCAAAGAATAATACACACTACCTACATTCTTTCTTTCCTTTAAGAAAAATAAGAACAATGCCTATCTACTCACCCCTAGAAGAAATAGCAAACAAAGAGGATTTTACACTTCGCTAGAGGACTAGTTGGATGGCTGTGACAATGCGAGATCACAAATCACAGTGATTATGCTAATGGCTTCTCCTCGCAACAATAGTCTTGTAAGTGTTGGGAGCCATCCTGTAGCTTGAATATACATGATATGATATCAGTACCAAAAAGCCTCTCCCTCATCAACCCATTGCAGGAAATTGTGAGATAACCCCTGAGCGTGTATCTCTGCCAGGTGATCTTCCTGAAAATTTCAGATGAAATGACTAATTGTTGGACAAAATGATATCAACCGTGTGTATATTTTCACCCAAAATGATCTAAATGATGTTCAGCCAATGCAATGATCATGCTTTGAAGCAAACTTTTTCCATCTGTAGTCAACAAGTACAGGTTCGCAGTTCCAGAAGGAAACACTTCTACTGTTTACCAAATGAAAGGGGAGAACAGGTGTTATCCCAGAATGACGGTTGTTGTCATGTTCTCTTTTGAGTGGACAAATGCTCATGCATGATGAGGGAGCATGAACTTCCAAACGAGATAAAACGAAAGAGAACATGAAATTAGGGCAGAAGAAAGTTTTGTGAAACATGATTGCAATGCACAAATAGCAAGTAGGATTGTTAGATTGATCAATTGCACTAACCGTTATCCCAGGGGTTACACCACGTTCACCATTATCATTCACGTTAGGAGTACTTACGGCTCTTGATCTGCTCAAACTGTCAAACATAATGTGCAACATAAATATAGTGAGAAGGACAGAAAAATCTTCTTGACATCAATTTTGAAAGTGCAGTATTAATGAGCAGTTCCATGGTCACGTCACTGCAATTAGGGATAGTAGAACAAATGGGCAAATAAAGCAAGAACTTATTAAAAATATTCATCCTAGATCTTGTTCGGTATAAGTATAAAAGATGGCATGGCCTACATGGCCTGTATGACCCATAACTCTACTTCCTATATAAAATTCTTGCTAATGGAATAAGAGAGTGTTCAAGGTTGTGACTATCTCTTCTTAACATATCGCAGTTCAGTGTGTAGTTTCAGTGAGCATTGGATGGACACTTCAACAGACTGATCAGAGAACACATGGCAACGATTACAATATTTTAGGTTGCCTCTTATTTATAGAAATCTGGTACAAACAAAGGATCTAAAGATTGTGTTCAAAGCAACCATTTTTGCAAGCTAACTATTTATTCTTCAATGATAAATGTAGAATAATACCAACAGAAATAATGGAAATGTTATACGAATGATTCTTTGTTCCACATTTTGTGTGCATGACTGCATGTGTACAAATGCAACAAATAAAAAGCTTGATACATTCAAAGACATGGATACAGGATCAACAAGGGAAGGCAGGCAGTATGAACAACCTTCCATTGTCTGAAGCTGAAAGCCAGTCAAGATCAAGGAAATTTGAATCCCCAGAAAAGTTGCCATAGTCAAGCTCGCAACTGGTATACTTAATATGAGGCACTGTTGGAGTATACCTGCAGTAGTTTTCAATAGAAAAGAGAGAATCATACCATAAGTATTAAATGTTAATTTCTGCACATTGGTATATGCTCTTGACAGAAAATAGAAAGGTGAAGTTCCAGAACCAGAACTCAGACAAACCTTAATTTTGACACCGCATCATGCACCGAACCAGACCGGCAGTTAGGAGGTTGTAGCTCATTTTCGAAATCACTAAATCCTGGTGTCGAAATTCCATTTGGACCATTGCTGGACAGAGAAGTGTTGCTTTTACGAAGAATGCTGCCATCTGATCTTGACCTTTTTATAAGTTGACTGTGACAAATATACAACTCAGACAATTGATAAGATGGATTTTATTGATTTGCAAAATGCATGTGCGGATAAAATAAAGTATAGACAATTCTTTAATGAGGTGGCCCTAAGATCAGTTTGGAAACACTACGGAAAGGTATTTTGTACGGATGTTTTTTACCAGGTTGTACTGTTTTCAACAATAGACAACTCACTCTGTTTCAGGACATCAAATCTAGCGAACCTAATACACAAGGATTTGAGTGTAATAGCAAGAACAAAAAGTAACAAAACAGGGAGACACTGCCCTTACAAAAAGGTAAATGAGACGACTAAAAACACATATTTCTGTCCTAACTTCAAGAGCACAGGTGAAACTAGCTGTATGCACTGGATGGGATCTTTTGTTTTCTCCTTGGTCGCTAACTGTGGAATGACACAAGACAATCACCTTATATTATCACAATAATGAGATGCCCTACACATTACAAGTTTTACCAGCATCATGTTTTTAATTCCAGAATTAAAAAATGATAACCATCAAACTCTGCTGGTCAGAACTTCTGAAGTGAACAATCTAGGGTTGAGTTAGCACCCACTTGTCTAAATTACTTTCTGGTCCCATATTCTCATGCAAGCACTACTGGCCCGTTCTTGTTAATAGCACTAGTAGCACTGTACTAATTATGCTGTTGCTGTTAGCCAACAAATAAATGCACTTCACGTATAAGGTCAACATCCACGTGTGACCCAAATTGGGGGTACTTGTTCTAGTAGTTCAATCAAAAGGAAAAGCTTATGTCTTGTGGTCTTGTCACATGCATTCAAGAAAACCATCATAACCACCATATAAGTTTACCTTGTTTTGTCATCAAGGACATTCTCCCCAGAAACAGACTCTGACTCCCAAGGTGCAAATTTTTCCTGCTGCGGTCGGTGGTAACCCAAGAATCTACAATTTTAAGAACGCAAAAACAACAAGTATAACAAACTCAGTACATACTATTTCTTATTAAAAGTATATAAAGGGATGTGTAGTGAACACTGAGCTTAACCAAACATACAAATTTATTGCTGCCTGTTTGTAAGCATCCATATAGGCATTACTGTAGTATCGCTGTAGTGTCCTGAAGAATTCTTGAGACTGAATAGCAAACTTAAGGTGCCCTCTCTTTGCAGAGAATATCTGTACATAAAAGATAAAACCACATGTAGGTTCATCAGATGAGTGCTCAACAAACAGCTGAACATGAAGAAAACATGTCATATTGGACCTTCTGAGGCTCATCAATCAGCATAACTCAGTGAAACGACTGCCTTTTTTTTGTCCTCAAGCTATGAGTCATACCCAACTTAAGCAACAAGTTCTCGTATACGGATTGGATACTAGTCCTCAAAACCAAAATCAATTTTTTTAAATCCACTTAGATACATGGTTCAAATCATTTTCTTGAAACAATCCTGGTATAATTGGTTCACTTTGAAAACTAAACCTAAAATAAAGAGCAAAACTAGAGAAACCCTAAAAAATATATGCAGTATAATCAAACCTATTTCATTCTGAGTCTTTCTATTGACGTGAGTGAAGGAACTGAAGCTTATCTCACATGCTGAAGCAACATGCCACAAGTGAAATTACTGAAACAACAAGATTACATTGTAGGAGTACCTTGTTGTGTGCAGCCGAACCACCATACTGCAAAGCAAGTGTGTCACCCATCCGCTCATAAAAGTGCATCAAATGGTGGGCCAAGGGGGAGTCTAAATCAAGCTCTGGAGATTCTACAGAACCAAGTGCATGCAACTGGTGTCCAAGAGAAGCTAAACCATAGGCATACTGAGCAACATTTGTGCGGTCTAAACAATCTATACAGTTCGTGCGCAATACACCCTTTTGTAATTTGGGGGGCTTTACTGTTGTCGATCCATTGTTAGTGGCTACATCTTCTGCAATTCCACTAGTGGAGGTATCAGAACTACCACATGTATCTTCTTGGGATATGTCACCATTATTATCGATACAGTCTGTGTTGCCACCGTCATTTTTGTCATCACATCCACGAAAACCACAACCATTCCTGTAAGGTGTGAAACGAAAAATCAGAGATAACACAAACAAAAATGTTTTGTCTTTGGATTAAGGCAGTATCCTATTCATGAGGTAAAAGATAACAGCCACTCAAATTAAATGGCAAAGACACCATTACGGAATAACAAATACTTACAATGGAGTATGTAAATTAAGGGAGCTCCCGGGTGTTTGAGCTGAGGAAACTTGACAATAAAAGAATTCTGTCAAGTTCAGAGCTTCGAATGCCACTTTCATAAGTACTTGGAGGGCATTTGCATTTTTGCTGAAATAAAACTCGCTTCAGTAATGCACGTCAAAAGCATCTAATAAACCACAACTGGAAGGTGTACAGCACAAAGAATTGATACCTTCGAGTGCTTTTATTAAGATCCCAATGTAAAAACCTCAAATGATTTTCGACTGGTAGACCATTATTTATAATCTTTATTGCTTTGTCAAATTCTTGACGAAGTGTGGATTCCCGCGGTTTCCTCTCGCGTGTCTTGACATAGCAGCAAAAAAGAAGGTGAGAGCATGAGCTTTTAAAGTAACCTTCAACCACATAAGTGAAGGTCTCCAAAACTAACTTTGATCATGCCACTGTTCTGTTAGATGTATCTATTGTAATCTATTTTTGAAACCTCTTAAGATTATAATTTTAACAAGGGGATTTTACACATTTGCCATTAGTTCAACTACTAACTTGTGTTCTGCTGTAGCTTTTTTATGAACTATGCACATGCCACTGTTCCTTTTAGATGTATCTATGTATATGCCACTCTGCTCTTTCTAGATTCAGTTAATGTCCGTTAACACTCTTTGACTCCATACTCTCCTCGCCGGCCCAGTCGGGGAGGCCACTAGTGGTGCCTTGCTCAGCCTCACCGCCGGTGCTAAGAAGCAAGGAGAGGAACTTGAAACGTAGCATAAAACAGCAACAGATGTTTACACTACAAACTTGGGTATAATATGCTTGCCTAGAAGCAGCCACATGGGTGGAATACTTACAATGAGTCAGGGTTGGAATAAGAGCACATACTTACTGGTGGGCCTATGGGTATTCCAATCGTTCGACATTGCACTAAACATTGAGTGAACAGTAGCAGAGCGGTGTGGAATATGTATAAGTGTAAATACACCTAACGGAACAATGGAATATGTCAAGATAGCAGAATGATGTATTTTTCTAAGTCATTTCTACCCGGACTATTTCACATAGCTGGTCTAAACACCCACGAAGATATTTTTAGTCAAAACTAAAGCAAGTCGACTGCACGCATTCAAGGATGAAGGCATGAAGCATCCATCAGAAGTCTCACCGCATAATAACAGTGTGGGACTTACCTTAATCAAGTTTAAGATGATGATGGGATCTCCATATCTCCTCCTAAGATTTTCAAAATGAAGCCTGGTTGCTTCATAATTATTGCCCTTCTCATGCACTGAAAGAACAAGCAAATTAAAACAACTGAATGATACTCCATGCAGCAAAGAAGGATTTCAATGCTTACATATGATATCAGGCTTAATAATAAGCTTTGATGTCTCTTGGGACCAGAATAGAGGAATAGAACCCCTGTTCTGCACAACAGAGCTTATTTGCCTAGGTCCAAGTGTGTCATCAAAAACAAGTTGCTCAGTCTCGACATCATTTGCTACTCTGCCCTCCTCATTCACACCTCTCCTTAAATACCTGTTCAATACGAGTGGCGAGATCAAGCAATTCAATGGTCCATATTTCCTTTTGAATCTCACCCGTTCAAATCAGATAACAAACTAACAGGAAAAATATATAAGAATAAAGGGTTTCACAAGTGACAAACCTGGTTCCAGCATAATGCCTCGATCGTCTAGCAATGAGAGTCAACATAATGTCCTTCCCAGATATTTTCATTTTATCCTTGAATTAATTAAGTCAAATCAAATAATTATACTATTAAGAAAATGGTTTCCTAAGAAGCACTTACGAGTAAAGGAAGTTATTTAATCGTACAGCGAGTGTTTTCTGCTACGTCTACATTAGATAAGTTTTTCTAATAGAACAGAATGAATTCACAATCGATGCATATCTTACAAAAGATAAAACATTTGGTATAAAGTTTTGCCACATCTTATAACTGTATCTAAATATTTGTAGGCTCTCCTCTTCACTATGGCATGATTTTACATTTGTAAGTGTGGAAAGTAAATTTGAAGACATGGTACTATTACTAGTCTAGCATCAGAAAATAAAAATAAAATGCCTCACTAAGTAGTAAAACAAATGAAGAAAATAAACAGGGAGAAAATTTAATGCGCCAATATCTGTCATACCATGCAGACAGTACTTGAGATAAAGGATCCATTTTATGGATGCAATCTACCGTAGACACAAGTTCTCGTGTTGAATATGACATCACTAAAAGAGATCAATCTCATGGGGTATATACCTGTTTAAAGAAACCATAGACTAACGCAACAGTCCAGCAGGTACTTTGCAGAATGTTACGAACCCCTCGTGTTAGAAATTCATTCCATACAAACATTGTGTCATATAGGTCCCATCCTGCCTGTGGATCATTAAAATTCTTCTGGAGACTTCTCATGATATGGTACGAGTGGCTGAAAAAGAAGTCTTTCCTAAGATCTATTGTCTGCAAGAGCTTCTTGTACCTGCACACATAGTAAACATCGCTTTATAAGGACACATAAAGTGTTGCATATGGGTATAGGAAATAAATAATTAAATATCAAGAAACAAAAAATCAACGGGTTAATTGGATAAATGCCACTCGAATTCTGGCGATTCCGAGAAATGCCACTGCAATTTCCAAACTTTGAAAAATGCCATTTCCAGTGGCATTTTTCAAAGTCTGCAGTGGCGTTTTTCAAAGTTTGCAAAATTTGCAGTGGCATTTTTCAAAGTCTGCAGTGGCGTTTTTCAAAGTTTGCAAAATTTGCAATGGCATTTTTCAAAGTTTGGAAATTGCAGTGGCATTTCTCAGAATTGCCAGAATTTGAGTGGCATTTATCCAATTAACCCAAAATCAAATGCTTCACAAATAGAAAATATTGCCAACAATCAAATTTTGTGAACTGATGTGAAGTCTGGGATATCATTGATATGTGGGATACAACATACCTGTTCTCATCGTTGGAATTTAGAAGCGTTTGCTTCATTTTGGAATTAGATAACTGGATCATCGCAGTCTTGGTAACTTGGTAAACTGCATGGCCAAATATAGCACCAATTTTTCTCTGCTCGGTGATAATTAACATGTAATAAGGCCCAAGGAACTTAATGAAACCTGTATGGGAAATTTATCATTGATGCATAGTCACAACAAAAAGAACTGCCATCTATTAGCATGGTATCATTATCAGAGAAAGATGGGATAATTTACCAATGATTCCACAACAATTTGTAACAAAATTGAGTCCACCAGTTGACCTATGGTCTTCATCTAGAGTTTTTCGTAGATCAAGATATTCACTGTGTGAGTACATGGTAGAATCCTCATCTATGTTGAGCTCTGATGGCTCCAGTCTATCAATCTTGAGTAATCTCCATAATGTTTTGTCAGTGTTAGTTCCGAGAATATAAAATTTCTGCAAAAAAAATTCACAATTTAAGTATGATGAACAACATCAAAAGCAAAGCTACTTGCATCATGTTATATGATGTCAATAAAACTACAACTACCTCTGTTCCAAGATAGATGATGTTTGGAACACGTCCCCATTCAAACTTGTCATATATCACATTAATGGATTAAAATATACAACGGTTAGGTGCAAATCATACCATAAGGTTTGTCATGAAAAATAGTTGCACAAATTTATCTGTCAATTTTTACAAAAAATAATGGTCAAACATACACGCCGCACAGTGGGCAGAGTAAAAAGAATCTTCTACTTTGGAATAACAAATGTCCAAAGAGTGGGCATTCACACCAGAAATGAGCAAAACCTCAAAATAAATAGTGTTTATTTAGCATCGACTGACTCCCAATTGGCCAACAGTGATGTTTTTGCACCATAGGATCAGAGAACCGAACGGCCCACCCCAACCAAAACTCTCTCTCCCCGCAACTCTCCATTTCTTTCCTCCATTCCGCTGGCTCTACTGCCATGAAGACTGGAGGCGATCAAGCATTTCCTCGTGACCCCCAAGCCTCTGGTGATACATACCCCCAGACCCTAACTCCCCAACTCGCATCACCTCTGCATCCACCTTGCTATGGCTGCGAAACCGCATCCGCGACCCTGCCAGCTCTGACTCTAACCCGTCTCCCCTCAACTCAGCAGCGTCACACCGATTTTTTTGGCTATTCGATTGTTGCCAAACTGAAAATAAGTCTACAGTAAGATAGCAGTTCGGTAGATAAACAGTAATAGATCACACAAAAGCAGCGGTGATTAAATATTGGAAATTAGATTTAGAAACTAAAAGAAAAGGCACAAGGCTCTCGTCCTGGAATCAGAACTCCAACACTAACCTACAAAGCTATCTAGAAACAAAGAAAGCCTCCTCCATTTTCTAACCAGAGATGAACAAAACGCAACAGGAGAAACACAATTCCGTATCTCCCGGCACGGAATGGAACAACACCATCACACAGACAGCTAGAAACTTCATAAGCACCTCTCGCGATAGTCAGCCTGCACCCCCTCAACCCCAAGCAAACCAAAATCACGAGCACAGGTCGTGAACGCAATTCCCAATCACAGAAGTGTCACGCAATGACCCCAAGCAAACCCATATCACAAGCAGCTGCAGCTGATTAACATCAGGATCGCAATTCCGAATCTCGGCCTCGGCCGTGGCAGCATGGAGACCATCCAGATTCCAGGTGGCCACAACCCGTGCCGTCGTCCACAACCGAAGCCACGCGCGACGCCAGCCCCCTTCCGAAACAAACGGCCCGGTAGCTCGGCCATTTCCGTAACCACAAGCTCGCCCGCCCGCCCGCCCGAAGCTCGCGCAGGGTGGGTCGCCGAATCGAGCATCAGCAAAGCAGGAGGCAACCAAACGAGGAAGCGCGTGGCACATAACAAAGCCCGCGGGCGCAATGTGATTTTGGGGGGCGAGGGCGCTCACCGAGTCGGTCTCGTACAGCTCGAAGCTCTCGAGGCAGCTCGGGTCCGCCTCCGCGTGCGCCATGGCCGGCCGAACGAATGGACTCCCCCGACGCTGGCCGGCTGGGCCTCGACCGCCGCCGCGGGGCAGATCAGAGCCCCGCCGCCCCCCGCAGGGACCCTAACTCCGCGCCGCCCGGCAGCTTGAGGTAGAACATTCCCCCGGGGACCCCGCGCGGATCACGGCGTCAGCAGCAGCCGCGCGGCAGAGCCCAGACCGCGCGCGCGAGAGAGAGAGGCTTCCCTTCCCGCGGCGAATGGCCGCGCCCTCGCGGCGGGATCCGGGGAGCTCCCGAGCGATCGCGGGCCGCCTCTGCGCGGCGAGGTTGGGGAAATCTGTCGGGGAGGCGGGGAGGAGGAGGAGAGGGAGGTGGTGGTGGTGAGGGAGGCCGTGGAGAGAAGAGGAGATGATTATTTTCGTCTGCCCTCCCCCCCTCCCTCCCCTCTCTCTTTTCTGTTGGGGCGTCGGAAAAATCCGTGAGGCGTGGTCAGGTCAGGTCAGGTCAGGCAGGGAGTAGAGGAGGAGCGTGAGCTGGCCTGGCCTTATTGGGTCAATTTTTCTTTCTTTCTTCCTTTCTTTTTAAATTGTTTTTCTCTGATGGTTTTGTGTACGTTTGTGCCACTACTGCGTGTTTTAGATTATGTCATGCCGACTCATGTGTATGCTTTTCAATTTTTGTGGAGGCTTTCAGCTGTGGCACTGCGTTGTCTCTAGCTGTTCGGGTTTTATTGTCAGTGTGTGTTTAATAATAATTATTTTTTATCCCCTAAAGGCTGGGGAAAAGCTATCTATTGCAGATGATGGATTGGCGGAAGAAAGCAAAAATATTACGAGCCTTTAGGGTGGAGAAAATGATTCTCTGGCGACATGAATTGGTAAAGAAACTGTGGTGGGTGTGGTTTCAGGCTACACAGAACGTATAATATGACAATATGATGCCAGTGCATGCATTATTAGTCCATTTAAGCAGTTGCTGTTATTTAAAAAGAAAAGGGAGGGGAGGCAGGGCAGGGCATATTCGGGCGAGGGTGACAAGACGGTGGCTGATTGGCGCCGAAAAACGTGGCTGCAAATCCTCCACCTGCCCGCCACCCCTGACACCGCCGGGCCATGCGGAGCCGCCGGCCGGTTCCGACGCCGGCGTCCGGCGGCAGCGGTTTGCCCGAGCGAGCACGGAAGACGGAACGCACGGGCCACATTTTAGGCCAGGAGGAATACGTCACCGGTATTTGCTTGTACGCCATATAATTCGCAACGTGCGAAATGTCAATCGCCAAGATTTTTTTTTTTGAGGGGTCAATCGTCAAGATAAGCACGCACATAACCGACCAGTCCACGGCCCACGGGAGCAATCTTTTTTTTGGGGGGATGAAGTTGCCCACGGGAGCAATCTACTGAGGGGAATTGAGCAGCTCTGTTGTGTCCAGGGAGGGAGAAAGGGAAGGGAGAGCGCTCTCCTCTCGCGTGTCCCCGTCGCCGGCACGCGTTGCATCGCGTGGACGCGACCGGGCGCGCGCGCGCGCGGTGGAGCGGCCGCGGCGACGTGGGGCGGCCCGGTTGGCGCCCGCGCCCTCGGCCCGCGCGCGTTTTACAAAGCGGGAATGATTGGGGGGGCGGGAGTCGCCCGGCCAACGGGGGCGCGCCACGCCGCCGCGGATCCGGTTCCTCGGCCGGCCGGCGACGTCGCTGTCCTTGTTTTCTCTGCTCTTCCCTCGCCCCGAGCCGTTTCCGTTGCTGGGCGGTTGGTCTCGTCCCGATGGGGGCGCGCGTCCCACGCGGAAGGCGGAACCGCCGACCGCTGGCTCTGGCTAGCTCCCGTGGATGAAACTACGCGTGCGTACGTGATTTGTCGCCGCTCAGCTTTTTTTTTTCCTTCTGGAGCGGTATAGTCAAGTAGAGTGGCGCCCCTACGCTACGATCAACTGTTGCTGGCTGTGCATCGGTCGACAACGGAGATTGTAGTAGCATCTCGAGTCAGGTTTGTCGCCGCTGAGCTAGTGGAATAGATGGATCGAGTGCACCTAAGATGAACTGTTGCTTACACGTCGCCAACTAAGAGCATCCCTAGTAGATCCCGTGAAAGGCCTCGGCCCGGAAAGTTCAAACAGACATGCGGGGTTTGCGTTTTTGACGGTCTGAATAGATCCTGCATATCGGTCGATCGGCTGGTGAAAAAAAATATACGGCGTACTGGACATGCGGCCCCTCCGCCGATGTATACACGGCACCTGGGGCATTTAGGGTTAGCCCCGGGATCCCTTCGCTGTCATGTTAGATTTGCTCCGGCGAGAGATTGTGTCCTCCCCTCTTTTGCTTTCCCCCCTTCTTCACAATATCGATGGCCGGTCGTGCTGGTGGAAGCCGGGGTAGCCAAGCAAGCGCGAGCAACACGACACGAAGGCTGGTAGATCCAGTCGTGTCGTGGTGCCATGGAGATCGAGGCAAGCGCAGTAGCGCGGCCGGCTCTCCCGGAGCAGCGGGCGAAACCCTTGGGCCGGCTTCGATGTGCTCGACGAACACATCTTGCCGCACATCAAGAGATGATGCACCACAGATGAGAAGCTCGTCGCCGCGTAGCGCGCGGTGGCCAACGAAGAAGAAGGTGCCATCGACCGTATCGCCACCGCCTAGAACGATCACGAGCTCGCTATCGCGCTCCGCAACTTGGCCGTCAAGTACTACTTCGGCCAAGTTTTTTATGTCCGCTCGATCAAATAGCCGCGTATATAATCCAAAATAGTTTAAATGCAGGAGTAGTTCTAATTTAAAGAAGTTTAAATATTGCACTCCAACACTGCTATCCTCCTTAACCGTTCACAGATACTCAATCAGAACTTCCTTTAGTTGCTCGATGTCAAATTTGTTGATGCATTTGAACTAACTCTTCTAATGTGGCCGGATTCTGGTCGGAAAGTTCTATAGGATCACCCATGTTCTCAAATTCAAGACCTGCGGCAGCATCATCACCTTCATATTCCTGTTCATGTTGTGCATGATCACACAACATGTCATCACCTCCCACAAGGTTGCCCAATCCCATTGTTTAGCAGGTCCACGAACAACTGCAAAACGTGCATGCGGAACTCCAAATGTTCTCTCAACATCCTTTGTAGCTGCTTCTTGTCTTTGGGCAAAGTGAGACTTTTTCTGGTCATTTGGGTTAGAGATGGTGTTGAAAAAAATAGCCTACGAAGGGTAGATGCCGTCAACCAAATAGTAGCCCATGTTGTACTCATGCCCATTGACAATATAGTGGCAAGTAGAAGCTTTTCCTTCAGTCAGCCTAGCAAAGAATGGCGATCGCTGCAGCACATTGATGTAATTGTGAGACCCGGGCATGCCTAAAAAAGCGTGCCAAATCCAAAGATTGTGTGATGTAACTGCTTCAAGAATGATGTTGCCTTGGAAAGATTTTGGGCAGTTCTTCCATTTAGATGCATGCAGTCAAGAGATCTGAGCAAACTTGGCCGCTCTTTTACTTTCGAGATTGCCAAGAGCCTCTCGGTGTCTGCCACAGTTGGTTCTCTCAAGTACTGAGGTCCAAGCACCTCTACCACCATGGCAGTTGCAAACCTGACTATGGCATATCCGCATGCGCTCTCAGACATCCGTAGGTACTCGTTCCACTAATCAGCAACAGTGCCATATGCAATCATCCATAGTGCAGCCGTGCACTTCTGGTAACCAGAGAACCCAATCCTTCCCACGACGTCCTTCTTCAAGATGAAGTAGTCATCAAAGAACCGGACACCATGGTAAAGACGATCGAAGAAATTTCTGCGCATGCGAAAGCACCGACGAAAATTGTCAGCAAAGAGGGCATTGGGGGCAAAGTAGTCGTCCATCAGCGTCAAATGGCCGCGTGCCTGGTTGTGGTTGAGCACTCGATGACCCTTAATTGACCCCTTGAAATTAAGAGCATGCTTCACCGCACACTCCGCGTCTGCAAATACTGCCTGCATCATTGCCTTCTCATCCGTGTAGTCCTCCTCGTCGAACGAGTCGGAAGACTCAACATAGTGCTCGTATATGCACTCTATATCTGAATCCATTGCTTCAAAGAAGAAGGGGCATCAACTTTTAGCTCGGGCAATTCACCAAACAGTTGTCGGGCATGGTGAGCGTCGTAGGAGCGAATGGTATAGTGCATGCGCGACGGTTGGAGAAGAGGTGTGCAACGATGGCGAAGGAGAAGCGGCGTGGAGCCCAGGTGTATAGTTGGAGGTGACAGACTCGTCGAGTTCTGGCAAAGGTGTGGCGTGACGGCCGGGGTGGTGGAGCGACGACAAAGGCAAGAGAGAGAAACTGAAGGAGAGTAAATGAGAGGATGGAAGCATGAGGCCAGGAGAGGTTTTGGGTGGGCCGGGAGTGTCAGAGTCATACGTGACTGCTGTTCGAAACCCGCAAAGCTCCTTAGTTTGTCTCGGGTTTGCTAGAAAAAGTACATCCGGACCGCTCGATTGATCGATATAGGCCCGCGTTAGATGACTAAACACATCTGGACCACGCAATTCAGATGGTTGCAAGTGGTTTGAGAGTCCGCTTTAAAGATACCCTTAGAGCATCTCTAGTAGATCATGTATAACTCCGGTGAAGCGCGTTTTTCCGGCCGTTTTACGGGACGGGCCAAAAAACGGCCCGACCAGGTCCCACTAAAATGGCCCGGCCTGTAAAAAAATTATGGGCGGCCCGCAAACCGTCCTCCAATCTGCTATATATGTCGGCACACAGGCGTTTTAGGGTATCCGTCCGCCCTTTCCCACATCCCATTTCTTCCACTCCGACGAGAAATCGACCGAGGTTCGGCAGCGTTTTGCGACGAGGTTTTCCACCGAAAGCCAGCGGAGATGTCGTCAGCAGGTGCCGGTCGGGGTGGGCAGGGGGGCCCGGCGGGCTGCCTCGCAAGCGCGGCCACGACGAGGAGGCCGGGAGCTCCTCCCTCCGCCCCCCGATGCTGGAATGGCATAGGGAGCAGGCACGCCGCTGCGCGTGCTGTCCTGCAGCACCAGAGCAGGCGCGTGGGAGAACTTCGACCGCCTACATCACATCTTTGATCCGGTGGTGTAGTGCCGCCGAGCGGCCAAGCGCGCTTGGTTCCAGGTGAGGCGGGCGGCCGCTGCCAGGGACGAAGCCACAACAGCACGGGTGTCGGCGCTCCGGGAGGAGTATGAGCTCGTGCAGGTGCTCTGCAACTTCCTCATGGAGCACCACCTCGACATGGGCAAGTCCGGCTCCGGCTCCGGTGATGGCAAGGATGAAGATGAGTAGAACTCCGGTGATCCAACTAGTCGTTTAAGTTTTAGATCCAGTATAGTAGTTTAAGTTTGAACTATCTATCAAGTGGTGTGCTATGTGCGGAACTATCTATCTAGGGCCTCTTTGATTCACAGGATTTTGAAAATGTAGGGATATGAAAAATATAGGATTGCAGTGGCATGTCAACTTGAATCCTATAGGATTAGCAAAGAGTGTTTGATGCTACATGAAAAACAAAGGAAATGTAAAAAAAGGTTGGAGTGGATGTTAGATTTCCTATAAAATGTAGTACAAAAGATTCCATAGGATAAATTCCTATAGAATCCAATTCTATAAATCAAAAAGCCGACATAGGAAAAATTCCTAAGGATTTCAATCCTCCAAAAATCCTAAAGATATCCTTTGAATCAAAGGAGCCCCTAGTAGTTTAATTTGCTTGCATGTGATGAACTATAGTTGTGGAACTACTGTGATGTCTATGACGCGAACTAGATGTTTCAGTTCGAGTAAGAAATCCGACAAAACTTACGGGAAGTATTCTACTGGTCGGTCCACCGTCCCAGAAATTTTTGTTTACGAGATATTGTAAACGAAATTCACAGGACGGCGGTATATACCGGATCTGTTGGAGATGCTCTTAGACAGAAGGACGCCCAACAACTATACATAGACGTCCCACGCGGAACACCCGACCACTAGCTCCCGTCGATAGAGTATGCGTAGATGATTTGTCGCCACTGAACTTCTTTCCTTCTGGAACGGTATAATCAAGAACCAGTGCCCCTACGATGAGCTATTGCTGGCTGTGTGCATCGGCCGACAACGGAGCTAGTAATAGCATCTCCAATCACGTTTGTCGCCACTGAACTAGTGGAGTAGATCAAGTGCATCCTACGAATCTACAATGAACTATTGCTTACAGCGGCCGCCGACTAAGGTAGATATAAGCCGACCATACGTACTGCCTTTAATGTTGCAACTTGGTGAAAATCACAGGGTTCAGGGATTCAGGTTGCCTGTGATATTTAGGCAGATAGACCCTCGAAAGGGACCTTTTCTGCGCGGAAAGTACTGACCGTAGGATCAAAATGCATATGCACCTTTTTCAGTTTCACGTGGTATACACGGGGTGGGCGCGCGGGGAAAAATAAAGCAAGCGTAAGATCAGTAAAAGAATTAAGCTCGTGTGGCAGACTACTCTGAATGTATACTATCTTTTGGGTTGACAGATAATTTTCTGAAAATGCTGTTTTTCTTCACGAGGAAATCTTCCGGAAATGTTTCTTTTCAAAGATCCCTTCCGGAAGCTTATCCCCACTATGCTGGATGATTCTGCATCGTAGAGACTTGATCAACAGCATGCTATTGATAACTCGGTCGGCCAGGCCAGATAACCGAAGATAATCCGCGACGCGTGGCTGAACATTTCATGGAGCATCAGCTGGATCGGCTTTAGTTCCTTTCAAAAATCTTTCTTCTGCGTCGTATATCTGTCTGAAACAAAGTCAAAACTTGAGTATGGATGGCATGTGCCTTGATGCCGCGGCAGATGCACCCGGGAGTTGCATGCCATGTGTTCCAATACACTGAACCGCCGCTGCCAGCAGGGCTCTGCACGTACCGCAAACTCACTACTACCCAGGTGACAACGATTAACAACGACACATGGTAGCCAGATTCGACGCCCTGCCTGCATGGCCTCCGCGGTATACACGGGACGTGGGACGGGAGCCGGAACCATGCCGGGCCGTCGCCGGTTTCCACCGATCCGCGAAAGCGACGGGGTCGCCGGCCGCGCGCCCTCCATGCGCGGCTGCAGGGAACCCCCGTTGACGAGGGCGTGTGCAGTGCGACGACGGGAGCCGGAGAGCCGGGGGCAGAGGGCAGCGCCGACGCACGCTGCATGCACGTCGTGAGATCAGCTCGCTGCTGGCTCTATTATTGGCGCGAACTGATGATCCTTTCCTGGGTAATGGGGCAGCGCAGCGCGATGTGGATCGGGGTCGCCCGCCGGACGTGGCGGACGCGTACGTCGTGCGAGATCTTCCGCATACACGGCGACATGCGTGATCGTGGGCATGCCGAATTTCAGACACAAGGACGTATGTGCACAATGTTTGTGCCAAACTTTTGTATTACGTGCTCACGTAGTCACGTGGGTGGCACAGTGGCATGCGCCATAGGCAAAAGAGTGAAGTGCATCCTAGGTCCTTGAACTATTTCGAAGATGTCATGTAGGTCCTCAAACTAAGAAAAGTGTTATCTAGGTCCTCAAAAATTCTTGAAGTGCAATAAGTGTGTATATATGTGACACCTTTGAAATAGTTCAAGGACCTACATGACACATTTGAAATAGTTTGAGGACCTGGATGACACATATATTGCACTTTGAGGACCTAAATGATGGTTTCATAGTTTGAGGACCTACGTGACACCTTTAAAATAGTTTAAGGACCTATGATGCACTTCACTCACGGCAAAAAGCATGCACAGTGGCTTGCGTTTCTGTTGACGACCGTTGATGTGTTGCTACTCAACTGTCCGGTTAACCCGTGGCAGACGGACAAAAAAACACACGTCTCAACAATTTCTCCACGAGGAAATTACCATGCAGTCAAGACAGACCGACATTCAGTGCGAGCGACATCCACGGTAGACCACAACAACCAAGCTGCAGTCAAAGAACGTTGTGGTGCCGAACAAGCAACGGCATGTGTACGTTACCGCTCCATATGACGAAGCATTCCTTCCTGGATGTCTCCTATCCCCATGTTCTCAAAGTAGCATTGATCTCTAGCTTTTCTTTTGTTTGTGGGAGTGCATTGCTCTCTTCTTGCATTGTCTGTTGCTAACGGTAGGTGGTTGAGAGAAAGCTACCGAACTCTTTGGCAGAGAAAACACACACACACACTGGATTGGTCATCCTTACATACACACATGAATTGTTAATGATGTATATTGTGGTTGCTAGGATTCTTTTTCCATGAGATATTTTTGAACAGAAGGTTTTCATTTATGCCCATACGCACTGCTATACAACAAGACCATGTGCCGTCTTTAGATTTTATTTTTGCCCCATATTGCTAATGTGCCAACTCATTCAACTCTCTGTCTCTCCATATCTGTAAATATGTACCATGTAATGTGTCATATAAAGTAGAATGAAAGGGCTATTGTCCGGTGCATATATCATTATGGCACCGACATCATTACATGTTACATATGGGTATACCTAAATCATTTGTGGCACAGTGGCATGCACAATACTCAAGCATGATATGTTTCGCATAATGAAACTAAGCATTCAACTGGCATTCCTATTAACTACCGCTATAATGATACCTAGGATGATGTGTTTGCTACTATTATTCAGTTTTTGTTATTTTAGAGATTTGGTCTATTGTTGACGAGGCGGAGGCAGCGATGGAATGGAGCAGTGGGGATGAGGAAGGCCAAGACGAACAACAGAGGAGGATGAAGTGGGCGACCACGCACATAGAGGCGCAGGGTTAGAAGGGTGGGGTGGCCAGAGGAATGGCTAAGCCACCACTATTGGTAGCAACCATATCCAGGTCAAAGGGCAAACAATGAGGTGGTGCGTTCACATGGAGAGGTGTTGGTTGGATGTGGTGGCAAGTGGATCAACATGACAGAAGGACGGACAATAGTGTACGTGCCAAACTTCGGACCGGTAATACAATAACATGCATATCCTAAATTTCTCATAATTAAACTTAGCATTCAACTGCCAATCCTATTAAGCCTCAGTGGTTTCCACGGGACATGGGAGCAAGCCAGAACCATGTTGGTCTCGACTCAATCTACGTATTGCACGCACGAAATCAATTGGGACTGTTCATCGAGAGGCAACCAAGCAGCCGCTAGGTCAACTCACGTCTCGCCTGGCGGCTTGATGCAACACATCGATCGACCGTGTCAGCAAATTACGTAGGCGAATGAGTCTGGCATCAATTGGGTTCAATAAGCAGCGAGGGGGTCGCTCGGGTTCAGTAACCAGCGTAAAGGGATAGCTCGGGTTTAGTAGTAGTGCGAGGGATAGCTCGGGTCATGGGGGCCATGGACCCTACAAACAATTTGATGAACATTGTTTACTAGTGCATTTATATGTATATTCAATACTTTATTAACTATTTGTAATGTGTTTTGACAAAAAAACTACTATCTTTTGTAATGTTACCCCCACGGTGGTCAAATTCTAGATCCGTCACTGCTTTTCGGGAGTTAATTGCATAAAACCACCACATTTCGGGCTTCATCTGCAGAAAACCACCTAGTCCCTAATCGTTTGCAAAACTCATCCCGCATTCAGTAAACTTTTTGTAAAAAGCACTGATAAGGTGATATAGCCCGTTTAACCACTTTCCGACAAGTGGGGCCGGAATGTAAGGAGCTGATTTGGCAAAAAATTGACGTATACCTCCATGGGTCTTAAAAGAAAAATCAATCAAGCCCCTCCCCCTCCCCATGAAGGGCATCTCCTTCCTCGCGCGCATCAACAGGGGGGGGGGGCACACTGGCCGGCGAGACGCATGACGGCGCAGGAGATGTCCCCGCAAGCGCCGGCCGTCTTCGCGAGCGCGAGGTCCAGCGGTGCACTGTCGCCATGAGCCTCCGCACGCTCTCGAGCCGCGCCACCTGGTCCTCTAGCGCGCGCCACAACGTCGATCCAGGGTGTGGCGGCCATTGGAGCTCGGTCTGGGTGGTGGTGAGCTCCTGGATCCACGAAGAGGAGGCGACAGGGTGGTGGCGCACCTCTCCTCTGCTCCCCTGGAGTCGGCAGCACGCTCCTGGGCATCGAGCGGCCTAGGAGTCCCCAAGAGATGGCCGAGGCGCGGCCACGGCAGGGCCTGGGCGTCCCCGACAGATGGCCGAGGTGCGGCCACGACAGGGCCTGGGCGCGCCGCCGGCCTTCAAGGCCCCAAGCTCGTCGCCCCGTTGCCCTCTCCTCCGCCTGCGCCGCGCCGGCGCCCCGCCGCTGCCCCTGTTGCCTCGCCCGCACCCGAGCACGGTCCCTCGTCACCCAGCTCGTCGCCTCGTCCCCAACCTCGACCAGGAGCTCGAAGGTAAGGTGAGCGCGCAGCCGGCGATCAGGAGCTGGACATGGCCATGGTTGCAAGCGGCTGGGCAGGCAGAGGCGAGGTGCGTGTCGTCCCGGAGGAGAAAGAAAAAAAGGGAGGAGAAAGGAGATGGTAGGCGGGGCAGCAGTGGTCGCCGACGTGTTGTCGGCGGCGGCGAGGTCGCCGGAGTGGCACGGGGGTTGCAGCTCGGTGAGGTCACCACAGCGAGCATCGAGTCTGTCCTGGCAGTTGTGCACAAGAGGGGGTCGATTGCTTCTATTTTTTTAGATCTAAGGGGGTGTATGTAAATGTTTTGCCAAGTCAGCTCCTGACAATCCGACCCCACTTGTCAGAAAGTGATTAAACGACCTAAATTACTTGATCAGTGCTTTTTACAAAAAAATTACTAAATGTGCGGTGATTTTTGCAAAAAATTAGTGACCTCGTGGTTTTCTGCAAACGATGCCTCAAATGTGATGGTTTTGTGCAATTAACTCGCTTTTCGGGGATGCATTGCTATCTTATTGCATTGTCTTTCGTTAATGGTAGGGGCTCGAGAGAAAGATGATGAACTCCTCGGTACAGAAAAGATGCACATTCGACTGGTCATCGTCGTGATGCCTACCCATCATTTCTTAGACATTGCAAGGTACATGTACAATGTTTGTGTCAAACTTTTCTAGTACTGGTGCTCACGTCAGTGGCGCAGTGGCATGCACCATGGGCAACCATGCTAGCTTGGCATGATGAGGCCAAGCGTTAGGCTAGTGTTTCTGTTAATGACCGTTGATGTGTGTGTAGGTACGCGTTGATTCGCTCAACCTGGTGGCTGACCGGCAAAAAGCGCACATTTTAACGTTTTCTCCGGAAGAAATTGACCATAACACCAGGTCAGAGCATGTCTCAGTACATGTCACCTTCACTATGCACAACTACATTCTTTAAGACCATGTTTGGTTCATAAGTCTTAGGACTTTTTTTAGTCCCAACTTGTAAGTCTCAAGTCCCTAAAAAGTCCTTACCTGTTTGGTTCCTGGGACTTATAAGTCTCTATAAGATCATATTACAACTATAAGTCCCTCCTTGAGAGTCTTATTTCATAAGTCCCAAATGCCCATTTTAAGTCCTTATAAGTCCCTCATGCTTGGTTTAGATGAGACTTATAGAGACTTATTTAAGTCCCTAGACCAATAAATCCCTGAAAACAAACACCCTCTAAGACGCAGTCAAAGAATGTTGTGACGCCGAAGAAGACGCATGTGATGTACTCCCTCCGTTCCAAATTACTCGTCGCAGAAATGAATGTATCTAAAACTAAAATACATCTAGATACATCCATACATGCAACAAATAATTTGGAACAAAGGGAGTACATCGTAGAGGCGCCACACTAATCGTTCGTTCCTTGATGTCTCCCACTCCCATATTCTAAAGGTGGCACTGATCTTTTTTTGTTTGTGTGGGGTGCATTGCTCTCTTCTTACCTTGTCTTTGCTAACACTAGGCGCTCGAGAGAAAGCCGGTGAACTCCTCGATAGAGAAAACATACGCACTTAGATTGTCGTCCTGGTATATGTATATACATGAATTGATAATAATATATCTTGTGGTTGATAGTATTTTATTCCATGAGATATTGTTTGGGAGGAAAGTCTTTACTTATGATCATCTGTAATGGTACACAACCAGACCATGTGCCAGCTTTACATTATATACTTTTTGCTCCGTCTTGCGGACGACCCAACTCATTTAACTACCTCTCTCTCTCTGGTATAGACTCTTAGTGGGCCTCAAGATCATGCCGTTGGAACAGTAAACTCCTAGTGGGTCTACAATTAGAACACGCGGTACGCTATGCTAGTGCCAAATAAAAGTTTCTACCGAGCACCCAAGAACATGCTGCTGAAAAGAGATCACAAGATCAGGTTTACAACTAGACGCGGGGGCGGCACTCTCGACCGACGCGCCGCTTCAATGCCGGCCCTAGTGCGAGGTCGCGTCTACTCCAGGCCGACATAAATACGGTGATGGCACTTTGGAGCGGCGCTGACTAGCATAAATGTGCGGCAACTGCTTCGCACGGGAAAGGAAGAGGGTTTGGGTGGGTCCGAGGTGTCCATCTTGTAAGTGATAGTGGCCCAGACACCTGCAGAGCCCCTCTGGTTGGCCTCCAGCTTGCGGGAAAACGGATGTCCAGATCATGAATGGATGAGGTACACCATCAGATGAAAAATTGTGTCTGAACCGTTCAATCCGAACAGATGCGGATGGTTTAAGGTTCATCACCGAAGATGCCCTTAGGCTAGCATTTCCACTAACCACTGCTAATGTCTTGCTACTCATCTGTCCGGTCAACCTGGTGGCCGACAGACCAAAAAAACACATCTCCCTGAATAACAAACCTACCATTACGTTGAGACGGAGATCACAATAAATGCTATCTTCACTGCGCACGACTGCATGCTTGACGATGCGGTCCAAGAAAGTTGTGATGCTGAGCAAGGGTGCGACCTGTACATTCTTCATTCATTAGACTAAGTATTCATTCCTGGATGTCTCCTACTCCCATATTCTGAAGGTAGCATTCTTCTCTCTTTTTTTTGGCCGGGGTCCATTGTTCTCTTCTTGCATTGTCTTTTGCTAATAGTAGGTGTTTGAGAGATAGACAGTGAATTCCTTGATAGAGAATAAAAACATATTTGATCGATTATCCTCATATATATACATGAATTGTTAATAATGTATCTTGTGGTTGCTAGAATTTTATTCCATGATATATTTTTGGTCGGAAGGTCTTCACTTATGACCATTTGTAATGCTACACAACATGACCATGTGCCAGCTTTTAAATTTTATTTTTGCTTCGTCTTAACCCCCCCCCCCCCCCCCTCTCTCTCTCTTCCCCCCCCTCTCTCAATGTGTACCATGCTGAAATTTGAGATGGGCTCTAGACTCATATAGCAATTTCTGAAAAATCTTTAAGGGCCCATGTGGGTTATATGGCACTAGGTGTAGTGGGAAGTTTAGTCCCATCCCGCTAGTGGAAGGAGAGTTAGAGTGGTTTATAAGGGTTTCTCTTCTACATGTTATTGGAGTTTGAGAAGAGAAGAGGCCCTCGCGCACTCCTCCTCCGCCGCCCGCCTCGCCACGCCTCGTCACGACGCGCCGCGGGTTATCTGACAGCTGGGCCACGATCTGAGACGTCGGATCGTGGGCTGTCACGGACTCGGACGTGGGTCGAGCCCACGTCTCTATAAGTGTGCGGTGTCTCCTAACCCTAGCCGTCACGAACAGATCACATCTGCTCCACGATCTCCGAAACCACACCCTTCTGGTTCCTGTACGGGGTGAGGGGCGAATAGGTTTTTGGGCAGCGACTATGCGACTGCTCGCTTCCGATCGTCTACTTCCTCTACGTCCGCGTCGCCTTCATCATCAGCATGTCCACCGACGCCGAACGTGCCGCCGCCGAGAAAGCTGAAGCGGACAAGAAGGCCGCCGAAGACGTCGCTGCCGCCACCAAAGCCGCGGCCTCTGCATGGCCTACTGGAGGGTATAACTCGTTTATCCCGCTCCTACTGTTTTCTGTTTTAGCCATGCTAGCGTTATACGTAGATCTTTCTGCAATTAGCGTAGTATGTGCTAGCTTGACTGAATATCAGTATGTGTTTATTTGTGTCAATGCCGTGCTAGTGATTTACTCGTGGATTAATTTAATCGAGAAATCGCCTATTTACTCAATATACCATGTAAAATTATAATGAAAGGGAGATGATGTGGTGCATATATACCATCATGGCACCAAAATTATAATATGCTATATACCTAAATAGGTATATCTCTCAACATGCAAATATGACATACCTCATCCGTTTCCATTCCATTCATGTCCGACATTTCCATTCAAGAAATACATATGCAGGCATGCCACCACAGAAGTTCACATTCTATTCTTGCATATAACATTGCTCACAAACACAATCAAATATTAGTTCTACCACACTTGAAATGTATAATTCTACATGTGTGTCATCATCTCCTTGTCATGCCCCCTCTTCGACAGATCAAACCTCCCTTCATTTCTATCAAGCAAATTGAAGAATCTCCCTAACTTTAGGCTTCACAATAAAGATGGTGGTTGTGTGCATGAGGTGGTAACATCAATAGCATAAAGTGTTGGTGCTGATGGAGACGAGGTTAGAGGGTTAGGGTTGGCATTGGGATTGAGGACGATAGAGTCGGATAAGAACTAGTACCCCCTTGAAATGACCGGAGGGATGGGTGGGGCCAACAACAACCATATTTGGGTCAAAGACCTAGGCAATGTGTGCTCATGGGGAGACATCTAGTGGGTGAGTCGGAGACACATTAGTAAGACAATGAGGGTGGCGACATTGCCTCTAGAGATAAGAACAATGGGAGGGTTGTGGGATGGTCCTCACACCATAATGGAAGAGAAAAAATGTTTTTAGGATATTCGGCTCTTGTAGAACTTACCACCAAAATACCAATTAGAGCTAAGTGAAACAAAAATGCTTTCCATGTCATGACAAATCAGAACAATTAGACAAGATGGGTTCAAATATAACTTATATATGTAATAGAAGAATCATCTAGAATGAGGAGAGATTTTCTCAAATCCTTTAGGGCTAATGTTTTTCTTCATGACAGGGCTTAGGGGAACAAAAATAGTTTCCATGAGATGGTAAATGATAACAGTCATATTGGTAGGATTTTGAAAGAATTTCTATAACCCTAATGTTTACAAATCATCTAGGACGATCGGAGATTTGGTTCCATCCCTTTAAAGGTAGCGTTTTTTAGTATCTTCTTCTAGGAACAGTCTAATGTTGCATCAACTCCAACTAAAAGGATACAAATAATACACCGGAGCAAAGGGGTTGGAGACTTCTTACTTTAGTCACTTTGATCTTCAAAAGGAATCTAATAATTGTTGAGAAAGCTTTCCAAATGCCGTTTATAACACATAGATAGTTGTCCAATCATATTGGGATTGCAATTTATATCCAGAAAGACTTCCATAAAAACTCAAAAATCTATTAACCAGAGTGCTCAGCAGACTCCCTGGCAACTAAGGCCCTGTTTGGTTCAGCTTTTATCGACGGATTCCGCTGCCGCGCAGCAGAATCTGAACCAAAGGGCGAACCCAGCAGAATCCGATTCTAGAAACCCGCTGACAAAATCTGAACCAAAAGCGGAAGTAGCCCAGGGCATGCTTTCCAAAATCTGATTCCGCTGCGGGCCAAAATCTGAAAAAACGGCATCAGCTGGTTTGCCAAACGACCTGCATCTTTTTCACATCAGATTTTCCACAGCAGATTTTTCACAGCTGCTTTTAGAAATCCACAGCCGAACCAAACAGGGCCTAAAGGTGATACAAAGTCTAGACTACTATCTAGTTAGGACATAGAGGCCGTAGCCGAATGGTACCCATATTGCGCTAGAGCATGGGAAAAAAATTACATGACCGACGATGGAACATAAACTCTTAGGCATCAAACATGGCTATGCAGGTGTTATGGCTTCTCGCATGAGCACACCATACTCTCCAAGATAATAATCGCTTGCATTGAGCGCTTGGACCAGCCCTTGTAAAAACGACCCCAGGATCACTCTATGAACACCTAGATTAGACAATCCCTCAATTGCAGTGAGGCATGTTAATGATGCGTTTGGTAGCCTACATGGATTTTGGCCTCCTTGCATTTGTGTCCAGTGTCCTAGCTGATCGCCTGGTCCTGACTAAGTGAATACATGCAAAAACCATATTGTGCACATAGTTTGTTTGCTTGTATCCCCTCAATCTGGCTGAACAGAAACACATGCACGAGTGTTTGGCTGTAAGCCTCTGCTAACCGGAGGTGGAGGGCCGTTGTTTGGTTGCATACAACACATACAGTATGGTAATCTCTTGTTCTAGTTATGAGATTACCAGCACACACACGATCATAGACACAACATATCAAATCTTAAACTAACACACATTTAAACAACCATTAAGCGTTACACAGTACATTAAGAACCATAGTCGTAACTGACATGCAGTACTAAAGAAAACAACCTAATAGTCCAATGCAAATGCTCCCTCGTGCTTCTTGCACTTGGACACCACCTCAGCGCCGTTGATGTCAAAGACCGTCGCCTTAAAGCTATCGGAAGTCAGCACATTGAAGGTGACGAGGTACCCGGTCTTCAGCTAGTGAGCTACGTCCAAGGGGCACTAGTACATGATCCCCTTATTAGCATCGTGCAAAAGTGCCTATGAGCGGCGTTCCACTACCACGCCGCTAGTAATGTTGCAACTTGATGAAAATCACAGTGTTCAGGGCTCCAGGCTGCTTGTGATCTTTACAGCGATAGATGCTTGAAATTGAAAGGAACTGACTGTGAGATAAAAATGTGCATGTACCTTTTTCAGCTTCACGTGGTATACATGGGGTGGGCAGGAAAAATAATAAAGTGAAGCACAAGATTACCAGTAAAAGAATTAAGCTCATGTGGCAGTCGACTCTGAAGATATACTATTTTTCCATTGACAGACAAATTTCTGAAAATGTTGTTTTTCCACGAGGATATCTTCTGGAAATGCTTCTTTTCAAAGATCCCTTCTGGAAATTTTCATTCATCATTATCAACAAACTCATCCCCTGTATGCTGGATGATTCCGCGTCGTAGAGAATTTATCAACATACTATTGATAACTCGGTCGGCTCGGCCCGATAAGCGGAAGATAATCCGCAGCCCGTGGCTGAACATTTCAAGGAACATCATCTGGATCGGCTTTAGTTCCTTTCAATATATCTTTCTTATACGTCTTATATCTATCTGAAACAAAGTCAAAACATGAGTATGGATCGCATGTGCCGGCGGCAGATGCATCCGGGAGTTGCATGCCATGTGTTCCAACTAAGAGTGGTTCCAACAGACTGACCACCGCTGCCAGCAGGCCTCTCCACGTACCGCTAACTCACTACTACTACCCAGGTGACAGCGATTAACTACGAGACATGGAGAAGTGCATGGATGAACCTGGGTATATATGAATCCACTTTTAAAAACACATTTTGCAATGTTAAAAAATTCTGAAAAAAGATGGGCGTGGACATCTTCATATTCTATGTGTGTGCAGAAAGTTTCACGGAAAAGCAACTTTTTTGTAGCATGTGCAAAAAAGACAAATTTTTATGCCGTGAAACGCTATTTAGAAGTAGTAAAATTTGTTTTTTTATTGAGACAAAACAAAAATACTTTTTTACACAAAATTTTGTGCCGTGGACATACCTTTGCCAACATGTATGCATAATTTTTTTTTAAAATTTTTAAACATTACAAAACACGTGAAAAGTATATTTTTAAAAAACAAGTGCGGATGCCCCTGCGTGCACATCGTCCACTCTCGGCATGGTAGCCAGATTCGACACCCTGCAACTTTCAAAAAAAAAAGATTCGACACCCTGCATGGCTAATTAAGCCTCCACGGTATACACGGGCATGGCACGGGAGCCAGAACCATGCCGGGCCGTCGCCGGTTTCCGCCGATTTGGGAAAGCGACGGGGCTGCCGGCCGGGCAACCCCGGTTGCGGGAGGGCATATGCAGTTCGACGACGGGAGCCGGAGAGCGGGGGGCAGAGGGCAGCCGACGCGCGCGGCACGTCGGTGATAAAACGGGGCGATCAGCTGGCTGGCTGGCTCAATTATTCCCGCCAACGGATGATCCTGGGTCATGGGGCAGCGTGGTGTCGCTCGGGGTCGCCGGATGTGGCCAACTTTGTACTGGCGCTCACGTCCGGGGCACAGTGGCATGCACCATAGGCAAGCGTGCTATATTTCCGATTGATTAAACCAAGCGTTCAGCTGCCATTTGTCTTACTAACGACCTTTAATGCGTGCCATCGGTCCAGTCAACCTCGTGGCTGACGGACAAGAAAAACAAAACACATCTCAACATTTCTCCAGGAGAATTTACCATGAAGTCGAGACACGTCTCGGACACACGGTATATTCCAGTACATGATATCTCGGCTGCGCACGAGGACATACCCCAAAATGGCTTTCGCCCCGCTTTATATATAAAGCAAACCGCCAAGAGCACACATACACGGATTAGTTCAGAACACACATACCCAAGTCACATAACGAGAAGTACAAATGTTCTGCTGAGGGCACAGCTCAACAAGCCCAAAATAAACAAAAAGGACGCGGCCGAGGCAAGGCGTCTAATCCGGCTCCGGGGGTGGCGGAGGGGGCTGCGGCGACAGATGGACGGCCATCGAGCGAAGGTCGGCGATGAAGGCGGTGATGGCGTCGCGGTCCTGAGGGCGGCTAAGCGGCTGCCAAAGTTGCAAGTAACCAGACAGTTGAAGAGAGCGTCAGTAGCCCGTCGAAGAGGAATACGCTCGATCACAAGCTTATTGCGAATCGTCCAAAGAGTCCATGCTAGAACCCCGATCTCGAGCCACCTAATGTGGCGAGAGGGGGGAGGGGAGTTCTGGAGTTCGGCGAAGAGGTCGGGGAAGTTGGTGTGACACCAATCGCCTCCCACTGCCTCCCTAAAGCAGCTCCACATGAATTGAGCTGAGACACAGGAGAAGAAGATGTGATTCGAATCTTCGGGGGTACCACACAGGGGGCAGAGGCCGTACCCAGGGCCATTGCGTTTGAGGACCTCCACCCCAGACAGAATCCTACCGCGGATCCATTGCCACATGAATATCCGAATTTTCAGTGGCAGGCGGATGGACCTAACCGCAGGGAGGGGGGGGGGGGAGGAGCGGAGGAGGGGGCAATGGCCGAGTAGAGGGACTTGGTGGAGAATTGGCCCGAAGGCTCAAGACGCCACCGAACCTCGTTCGGGCCCGCATCCACCGCCGGCTCGTGGAGAGTGACGCAATCAAGCAGCTCAAGCCACACGGCGGCTTCCGGGGGCCCAAATGGCCTTTGAAAGGCGAGGCGCCCTAAGTCAATAAGGGCCCTCTCAACGGAGATTAAGGGGGCGACAGCAATGGAGAAGAGGACGGGGGAACGGGCCGCAAAGGGGGAGTCTCCCGCCCACCGGTCGAACCAGAACAACGTCGATGTACCCGATCCAACCGAGATGGAGGTTCCGATGCGAAGGACGGGAAGCAGTTGGACAACCGATTGCCAAAACTGGGAGCCGACGGATCTCTGACAAAAGGCGAGGGGCTGTCCGCGCAGGTACTTGTTCCGGATAATGTCAAGCCAGAGACCACCGTGTCCTTACGAAATGCGCAAGAGCCAGCGGGTGAGGAGGGTGATGTTCATGCGTTTAGAGCACATGATACCGAGGCCTCCCTGTTCTCGGTGCTTGTAGATGTCCGGCCAGCTAACCATGTGGTATTTCTGCTTATTGTTGTCACCCGCCCAGAAGAAACGAGATTGAATTTTGGCGATCTCATGGTGAAGGGTCTCATGGAGGCTATAGAAGCTCATAAGAAACAGGAGGAGGCTAGTGAGGGAGGAATTAATGAGGATCGTCTAAGCCTCCTTTGACAGCCATCGGCCTTGCCAAGGCTCCATGCGCGTTTGTAACTTGGCAACCGTGGGGCGCAAGTCCGCGACAGTGAGCCGAGAGTCACTGATGGTGGTTCCCAAGTAAGTCGTGGGAAAGGAGCCAAGGCGGCAATTGAGGTGGTTGGCGATGTCAAGGGCTTCAGCCGGAGAGTAGCCCATAACCATCACATCACTCTTGTCGAAGTTGATCTTGAGACCAGACATTTGTTGGAAGCAGAGAAGAAGGAACTTGAGGTTAGCGATGTCCGTGTCCGAGCCCTTGACCATGATGATGGTGTCGTCGGCGTACTGGAACATGGAGATTCCGGAGCCGCCCGCTAGATGAGGGGTAATCCCACGAATATGGCCAGCGGCTTTGGCCTTATCAAGGATGGCGGCAAGCGCGTCCACCACCATGTTGAACAGGAACGGAGAGAAAGGATCGCCTTGTCTAACCCCACAGAGGGTGGGGAAGTAAGGACCAATCTCCCCATTGATGTTCACGGCAGTGCGTCCGCAGGACACCATCTGCATCACCCGGGTGATCCAACGATCATCGAAGCCCTTCCAGAGCAAAACTTCCCGAAGAAAGGACCAACTAACAGTGTCGTAGGCCTTGTGAAAGTCAATTTTCAGGAAGACCGCCTTGAGGTGTTTAGACCGAACCTCATGGAGGACTTCATGAAGAACTAATACCCCATCCAGGATATACCGCCCTTTTACGAAGGCGGACTGGTTGGGGTGGGTAATGAGGTCCGCTAGCCGGGTCACCCTATTGGCGTACCCTTTTGCCAGAATCCAGAAGATCACATTGATCACCGTGATCGGGTGGAACTGGCGAATGTCGGAGGCCCCCGGCACTTTGGGGATGAGCGAGATGATCCCGTAGTTGAGGCGACCAAGTTCGATGGTCCCAATGTAGAACTTGTCAAAGATGGCCATGATTTCCGGCTTAATCACATTCCAGAAGGTCTGGAAGAATTTCACTGGAAGGCCGTCCGGACCCGGGGCCGAGGAGGGATTCATGCCTCTAATGGTCGTCCAGACCTCATCCTCCGAGAATGGGGCCTTGAGAGCGGCATTATCCGCAGTGGAGACAAGCTGGCGGCCGGACCAGCAATCGAGGGCCAGAGAAAGGCCACTCCTAGGAGAGGCGGAGAAAAGGGATCGGTAGAACCCGCCGACATGGGTCCTAATGTCACTCGGGGACTGCAGAAGGGACGAACCTTCCCAGAGGAGGGGGATGGTGTTGCGTCTACGGCGGCCGTTCGCTATGGCCTGAAAGTAGGCAGTGTTCGTGTCGCCCTTCAGGACCCATTTCTGGGAACCCCGCAAGCGCCAGTAAGCTTCCTCGTCCGTGTAGATGATGGAGAGTTGGTCTTCTAGGTCATACCAAGAGAGCCACTCATCAGGGGAGAGGCCGACCGTGTCAGCACGGAGGTCAAGAGCCTGAATGGCGGTCAACAAGGCCTTTTTTCGCTCGCGGAGGTCACGACCCAGGTTGGCACCCCACCCCTTCATGAACTGTCGGCCGCGTTTGGCACAAAGTTTCCAAGAGTCAATAGCAGGGGGGCGGAGGTGAGGAAGAGACCTAGTCTCCACCCAGCGAGCCCCAACAGCCTCCACGAATTCAGTTTGGGACAACCAGAATGTCTCAAACTGAAATCGGGGAGGGATCGGAGGACGCTCGTCGGAGGAGGACAAGAGAAGAGGGACGTGGTCGGAGCCAATCTGAGTGATAGCCCGAAGAGAGGCCAGAGGGCAGCGGAGGTCCCATTCCAGGGAGACTAGGACCCGGTCCAGGACGGACTGGGTCAGGGAGGCTTGCCGACTGGTCCAGGTGAACCTGGCACCGATCCTATCTATTTAGCAAAGACCAAGATCGGCAATGCAGTCATTAAACATCTGCATACATGCATAGTTGACATGGTCATTGCTCTTGTCTTCCGCAAATCGGAGGAGGTTAAAATCGCCTCCGACAACCACCGGTAGGGAGGCCGCAGAGACCTTCTGGTTAAGCTCCTCGAGAAAGGACGCGGATCTACTATGGTCAGCCGGGCCATAGACGATGATAACCTCCCATTTGAAGTTCAGGGCTTGTTCATAGAGCTCCATACTAACAAAGAACTGGCCCCGGTCCATACTCCCCACCTCGAAGGTGGCATCCTTCACACCTAGAAGGATGCCACCCAAATGGCCAGCATTCCCACTAGAAGGGAGCTAGTGCCACGCAAAGAGGTGGGTGCTCAGCCGGTCAAGCTCCGGCAATGAGAAGTCGGAGCGCATGGTTTCCTGGATCGCCACTATGTTAATATGCTCATCACACACGTACTCGATGAGTTGGCGGCGTCGGCCGTCATGGCAGAACCCGCGAATGTTCCAGAATAAGGCACGCATTAGGGAGCCATTGGGGGGCTCCTTGACCCCAGGACGCGGGAGGCGCTTTGGGCGCGGAGAGCGGCAGTGCGAGAGCGGGTGCGGCCCCGAGGCTCAGCCTCCACCACTGGTGGGCGGCCAGCTGCCCTACGGGGCTATGACGGGGTAGCCACCGGAGGAGGGCCCGAGGGGATGGGGGGAGCGAGGATGGTCTGGCGGGCCTTCGCCAACTTCCCATCAAGGATCTCGCGAGCCTGGATGGCCGCAATCTGCACTAAGGGGGAAGAGGATTCCCCCCTGAAAACAATCGCGAAATCTGATGCAACCTTCGCAAGGTGACCTAGAGGGACCACTTCGAGCGCAGAGAATGAGTAAGTAGAAGCTGAAGGGGGGTCGGCTGGCGTACCTGGCTCCAGGTTTCGGGCAGCGGCCCGAAGCTCCGCCAGCTCGGGGATGGGCAGAGCAGGGCTACCGTCCAGCCGGGCGGCCTCAAGCCTGACACTCCGTCGCGAGGCCGTCACCGGGGTGGAGGAGGACCGACCACAGCGGGAGTAGGCCGCAGACCGTGGGGGAGGGGGCTGGGAAGCCACATGGGTGGTCACCCGAGTCTCGCCCTCCCCGTCGGGGTCCGCCGTACCCGCGAGGAGGAGAAGCGGCTGGGAGCAGTCGAGGCGCTGGGAGGATGAAGCAGGAGCTGGCGACGCGGGATCAGGGGCGGGAGGAACCCTAGTTACCGCCGGCAGCGGCGACGGGGTGGGAGCGGCTGCCGTGGGTGGTGGTGGGGGGGGGGTCCTCGGGGACCATCGCCAGGGGAGGCGAGCCGGGGAGGAGTGGCATGCAAAGAAGCCAAACGCGACGATGAAAGGTCGGAACGGGGAGCTGTGGGGCACTATCACGTCGGCGGGCGGGGAGGCGGGGAGGCGGGGAGGCGGGGAGAGCCGAGGGGGTGGCCGACATTGGTGCTTTCATTAAGAGTTCCTCTGTGCCGTCGCCATCAGGAAGGATGCCTCATCCCGTCTTTAAAGACCGCACCGTTGCTAAGGGAGCTTTGGCTGTCAGCCAGACTCTCAGGCTAGGTGGTTTCCTTATGACCGCCCGTTCGGCTGCTGCGCCAACGATGACCTCTCGGGCCATCGAAAGCAATCTTCACGTTAGCTCGGAATTTGCCGAGCAGCTAGATCCAATGGAGCTCTCTTCCCTAAACGAGCTCTTGGATCGCTTCGCCGCCCTGGGAGTCGCTACAGATTACGACCAGATCGGGCCTAAACCCGATCTGAGAGAGATTAACTCTCCCCAGGTCACCCATCACGTTGCCGTGGTAGAGGGACAGTGCGGCGACCCTTCATCTATCTTAATGACTAGCTATGTCCGGATTCCCGATCCCTCCAAGCCGGATACCCGCGGAGGGGAGGACATCACTCAAGACCTGAACTTAAAGTCGGGCGACGGGCTAGATTCATTGGACAGCATCCAAGAATCCAAACTTCGGAGTTTGGAAACTCCTTGGCCCCTGGGTCTCAGATTGGGTGAGGTTTCGGATTTGATTCCACCCACCCACCCGTACATAAGCGATCTATCTCAAATTAGGCAAGAGCCCGAAGAAACAGTACATCATTACTGGGCCAGATTCCTCCTAGTTATGAACAGGATAAAGGACTGCCGCGAGGAAGACGCAATTTCATCCTTCTGCAATAATTGCACGGACAAGGGAATCCTCAACGCCATAAGTCGCCGTGATATTACACGCTTCGCTGACTTGGCGTCCATAGTATGAAAATACTGTGCAATGGAAAGCGCCTGGAAAACCGAAATAAAATTTTGGGACAATCCGGCCTTGAATACAAACCCAGTCCGAAATAAAAGGGTGCATTATCGCCAGACACCCGGGTTCAATACCAAAAAGAAAAAGCCCTCTACAGGGCATGGAACCGTGCTGGAAGGATGGCTTAATGGACCCTGTAAAATTCACAGTGCAGAGGGCGCCACACCAACTCATAGCCTTAGAGCATGTTGGATACTCCGGCAGGTGGCAAGAATTGGCGAAGATCTTCTAATTCCAGAAGCCACAAAAAGCCACACCAGAGACACCAGTACGGTATCAACAGTCTTCGAGACTTTCGCATCAAATAATATGCAAAAAAGAACACTCCGCAGCCTTGCCGAAGTCTACCAAGTAGCAATAATAAACCCATGGAGTGACACGGCTATCACTTTTAACGCCAGTGATGAATCTACATTCCGAATAGTCCGAGCACCAGCCGCATTGGTCCTCAGTCCAATAGTGGACGGCTTTCGTCTTACCAAGGTACTCATGGATGGCGGCAGCGGATTGAACCTCATTTATGAGGAAACCCTTCAAAAAAATGGAAATAGACTGGAACCGCATTGAGCGAAGCAGCACAACCTTTAGAGGAATAATCCCCAGTCGGGAAGCGCGCTGTACAGGAAAAATCAAACTAGATGTGGTGTTCGGCACGCCAGATAATTACATGTCCGAAGAGGTCACGTTCCAAGTGGCCCCGTTCAGTAGTGGATATCACGCTCTGCTAGGGCGGGAAGCGTTTACAATCTTCCAAGCAATACCCCATTACGGGTACATGAAGCTCAAGATGCCCGGGCCTAACGGAATCATCACTCTCGCTAGTGATCCGGACATAGCACTCCACGCCGAAAACAAGACAGTCGCACTGGCCCTCGAGGTGCTATCCGAAGCCCTAGCGGCTGAGAAACTGACTGTGCTGCGCTCCATGGTGAATAGGGACGATGTGATACTCGACAAAAGATCCAAGTCCACCTCCTTTAAACCGGCGGACGAAATAGTCAAATTCTAGGTCCATCCAACGGACCCCAATAAAACAGCTTCTATCGGGGCACAATTAAACCCTGATGTAGACGCCGCACTGCGAGAGTTCCTACGAGAGAACTGGGACATTTTCGCCTGGCACCCTTCAGACATGCCAGGAATCCCACGCAGGCTGGCCGAACACAGCTTAAATATCCTAAAAGGATTCAAGCCAGTCAAATAGGCTCTTCGGCGTTTTTCCGAACCTAAGAGACATGCCATGGGAGAGGAACTAGCCAAGCTACTGGAGGCCGGATTCATCAAAGATATAAAACACCCGGACTGGCTAGCAAACCTGGTGATGGTACCAAATAAGAACAAATCATGGCGCCTGTGCGTTGATTTTAAAGACCTTAACAAGGCTTGCCCAAAGGATCCCTTCCCTCTCCCCCGCATCGATCAAATTATCGACACCACCGCAGGACACGATTCGTTGTGTTTCCTCGATGCATACTCCGGCTACCATCAAATAAAGATGGCAGAGTCAGACCAAGACGCAACGGCATTCATCACACCATACGGCCCATTCTGCTTCAACACAATGCCCTTCGGGCTAAAAAAACGCCGGCACAACATATCAGCGCATGATTCAGACATGTCTGGCAAACCAGATCGGCAAAACAGTGGAGGCATACGTAGATGATGTGGTCGTTAAAACAAGACATGTTGAATCTCTAGTAGACGACTTGAGTCTAACATTCGATAACCTCCGAATATACGACATCAAGCTCAACCCGGAAAAATGCGTTTTCGGCTTTCCAGCCGGAAAGCTCTTGGGCTTCATTGTATCCGGTAGAGGAATTGAAGCAAATCCAGTCAGGATCCGAGCTCTGTCACAATTGGATATCTCGAAGGACCTCAAACAAATACAAAAATTAACCGGATGCGTGGCGGCTCTAAGCCGCTTTATCTCCCGCTTGGGAGAAAAGGCCCTACCCCTTTACCGCCTCCTTCGGCGCACCAAACACTTCGAGTGGACGGATGCAGCCACGGCCGGACTCGACGAAATAAAAGCCATCTTGGCAACTAACCCAGTCCTGGCCGCGCCAAACATTGGCGAACCAATGCTATTATACATTGCAGCAACCCATCAGGTCGTAAGCGCAGTGCTCGTCGTCGAACGAGAAACGGACGGACACAAATTCCCCCTTCAAAAGCCGGTCTATTATGTGTCCACTGTCCTTACTCCGTGCAAGTCACGGTACCCGCATTATCAAAAGATTGCGTACACGGTATTTATGGCACCCCGGAAGCTGCGACACTACTTTCAAGAGTGTTCAATAACACTAGCCTCGGAAGTGCCACTTAACGATATTATAAACAACCGCGACGCGACGGGCCGGATTGCAAAATGGGCCATTGAGCTCCTCCTGTTCGACATAACTTACAAGCCACGACGAGCTATCAAGTCGCAAGTTTTGGCTGACTTTGTCGCAGAATGGACGGAGGCTGAACTCCTTAAAGAGTACGGCACATATTAAAACTGGGCATGCACTTCGACGGCTCCAAAATGTTGGCCGGTCTAGGGGCTGGCGTAGTTTTGACGTCCCCCACAGGAGACACAGTTCAATACGTACTCCAGATAATGTACACAGACTCCAACAATGCAGCCGAATATGAGGCCCTTTTACATGGTCTCCGGATGGCAATATCCATGGGCATTCAACGCCTCGAGGTGCGCGGGGACTCGAACCTCGCAATAGCCCAAATAAATGGAGACTTTGATGCCAAGGATCCAAAAATGGCAGCTTATCGCAACACCGTCCTAAAAATTTCAGCTCGGTTCGAAGGGCTCGAATTTCACCATATAGCCCGGGAAAATAATCAGGCGGCAGATGTTCTGGCACGCATCGGCGCAAAACGCGATGTAGTCCCCCCCAACATCTTCTTGGAAAGGTTATTCAAGCCATCCGTACTATGGGAAGGGGAACCCAGCAATAACAGCCCAGACCCAACCGCACTGCCCGACACCAAACACACTGACATAATTGGAGGCTCTGCCAATGAAATAACACCTTCAGCCCACGTAATAATGGTCGTCATCACCCCGTGGACAGAACCATTCCTCGCCTACCTTACTAGGCAGGAACTCCCCGAGGACCAAAATGAGGCACACTGCATAGTGCGGCGATCTAAAGCCTATAAAGTCCACGAGGGAGAGCTTTATAAGAAAAGCGCTACCGGAGTCCTTCAAAGGTGCATCTCCGAAGAGGAAGGGCGGAACCTCCTGGCTGAAATTCATGCCGGACTCGGTGGTCATCACGCTGCAGCTCGGTCCCTTGTAAGCAAGGCCTTCCGTACAGGATTTTATTGGCCGACGGCCCGGGCAGACGCCCAGGACTTAGTCCAATGGTGCGTCGGTTGCCAGCTTTTTGCAAACCAAAGCCATATGCCACCCACCGCCCTCCAAACTATCCCCATCACTTGGCCCTTCACGGTCTGGGGGCTTGACATGGTTGGACCCCTTAAAGGCGGAACACACAAGAAAAAAATACTTACTGGTCATGGTGGATAAGTTCACCAAATGGATAGAAGCCAAGCCTGTTAAGACGGCCGAATCCGGACCGGTGATAGACTTTATATCCGGGGTTGTACACCGTTACAGCGTCCCCCACAGCATCATCACTGATAACGGCACGAACTTTACGGCCGACAAGGTAAAACTCTGGTGCAAAAACATGGGCATCAAGCTCGATTATGCTTCCGTCTATCACCCACAAACTAACGGTCAGGTCGACTCCGTACTCTGGGGGCTGCGGACCACGCCGAATCGCACCACCGGATACACACCATTCTTCATGGTGTACGGCGCAGAGGCAGTTTTGCCCTGCAACATAATTCATGACTCACCTCGAGTGCGCATGTACGAAGAAAGAGAAGCCGAGCTCGATCGGCAGGACAGTTTGGACGCCTTGGAGGAAGAGCGTGACGTGGCAAAAGCCCGTTCCGCATTTTATCAATAGCAGGCTCGAAGATACCAAAGCAGAGAAGTACGGGCCAAAAATTACAACGTTGGCGAATTAGTTCTATGCCTGCCGAATAAGAAAAAGGACAAACTCAAGCCCAAGTGGGAAGGTCCCTTCATAATTGACCAAGTCCTGACTGGTGGAGCGTATCGCCTGCGAGATGCATCGGATAACCGACTCAAGCCGAACCCATGGAACGCGGCCCGTCTCCGAAGATTCTACGCCTAGCGCCGGACTCTGTGTTCGTCTCCTTCCTTTGTCCATTTTTTTATATACTTTCTGTCTTACATTTCTCTCCTTCTCCTCTCTCTCTCTCTTATAGCCTTTAAAGGCTCATACAGTGATGCGCTATCCGCGCTCATTAAACCTGGGGGCTTCATTAAACAAAAGCTTATTTATAACGTTCTTCATGCCCAACACATGTGTCACACTTCCGCATGTACCTTTTATTCACCATTATATGCATCGATATGACTTAAGTTTTGGCCAAGCTGGGTTGCCTGGCTCCTGTGCTTACCCCTACGTTCCCGATTGTCCGGCTAGGTGGTAAAGGGAGCACCTCTGCGATTGTTACTGCCGGGTCAGCCGGATGTGTACCTCAGATTGGGTGAAGCCGAAAGCTAGCGTTCTTAAGGAAATATTCGGTCGGTGAACTAAAGATGATCCTTTTTCACTTATTTATCTATACGCCCCCAGATGTTTTTCCTACGTCTCTTTCCGCAGAATGGACATGCACTTTACGGCATGCCTCCCAGGGAAAGGAACCCCTAACGGAACTATTCTTCCTGGAAGATGTTTCTTACTAACCATGTAATATAACATAACTAGTTGGGCACTTGTCTGTTCAAGCACTAATGACCCCTACGCCTGGTCTCCATGCATACCCCGGTTCTTATATAACCGCGAAGGTATTCGGACACACTCCGGACCGTCAGGTCCCGAGGTTGAAGCGAAAAGGTCGGCCATGACAAACGATCTACAATCCGGCTAGAAGGCATTACACATGTCAATTATAATTACATAGTCAATCTGACTGATTGTATTCCTCTTCAATACCATCTAACAGGTTGTCTAGTTTACAGTCCTATTGGGAATACTTTGCGGCCAATTCTACTTGGCCGTATACTAAGCTCACAGGGATCTCCTTCCCATCGGGCCCCACGGGTCTGACCTCGGCCATGTGGTTTGGGTCAGCCTTCATGTACCGCGTCTTCACCATGGCCCAGGCCTCCCTAGCACCTTGACGGCAGGCAGACATCTTCCACAATCGGAAGCGCCGCCGCGCTCCCTTCAGCTTCTCGACAAGCTCTCCAAGGCCTTCAGGCATGGAGACGGATGGCCACAAGGCCTGGGCGATGCTTTGCATCACCTGCCGAACTCGCTCATGCAGTTGTGTGAGCTCGGGAAGAAGGTCACCCGTAGAACCGGACATTTCCTCTGCAGGACGACCTGTTAGCATACCTACAAACATTACTCTGTTAGTCGACTTCCTCGCCGAACTCTTTTTTCAAAGTTCGTTTAAGCACTTACTATATATGCCGCGTCGAAGCCGCTGATTCTCCTTCACAGAGTCCAACAGCTGGGCACGAACATCCTTCAATTCAACGCCCAACTTGGTGTTGGCATCTTGGAGATCGTTCTTCTCCCGCCTCACCTTTGTTAGCAAGCTCTCACCAGCGTTTAGCTGGCGTCGGAGTTGTTGCTCTTCCGAATTTAATCCGGCGCCATCTGCAATTTCATTTGTCAGATTTGCACCCACGTCGCACTTCGCAAAATACTTATCTTTCGAAGCATATATTACCAGAGGGGGTCTCCTTGGGCTCCCCTGCCGCGGCTAGTGCAGCCTCAAGTTGGGCTTTGCACTCTTCCAGCTCCTGGGACAGTAGGGTATTCTTTTCTGTAAGAACCTGCATAACAAATGATCCTTAAATCAGTTATTCTAACTGTTTCAAGTCGCGGGGGCTACTGGTATATATATAATTACCAAAATTTTCTTACCCGTATGTCTTTTACATATTGCTCCGTGGCTCTGGCTAGACCATTTTGAGCGGCACGTAGGTACGCATCTCCCGAATTGAAGGCATCCAATGCCTCTTGGGAGAAACAAGTGTCGCGAAGAACTGTCCGGCGACGCCTGTGGTTCATGGCACTCTCCACCTCGGAATTGGTGGCAGACAGCCTGTCCGCATCCTCTGTCGGAGGAGCGTCCGGTGCGCGCCTCGTGTTCGCCTCCGCATCCGGACCAGGCTTTGGAGCCTGGCTGGTGGAGGCGTGATTGGCAACCTCTCCGAATATAGTCCGACGAGGTCTCTTCGTCCTGAAGAGAGCACGAGCGTTAGTATGCCTTCAAGGAATAACACCTGGGAATAAGATGGCGCGCTATACCTTTGCGCCGGTGTCTTAGTCCGGACCGCACTTCTTTTCAGCCCGCGGGGCCTTGCCGCCCCTCGTTGGCTAGTCGCCACAGGCTCGGCCTCCCGTCTCAAGGACCTCCCCTGCAAAACACGGTTGTCATATGGCAATCGAAAACACGCGAGGATAGATCTCTTTTCAAAGTGCTGGGACTTCGGTCTCAGTTACCTGTGAGGCTGGGAGTAGCCCTGGGTAATCGGCCGTAATGGCCACCAAGGCGTTGTCCTTACTCAATTGATGAAACACCCCATCAATCAGCTCCACAGATAAGTCCGGATCCTCTTGAGAGGCCGGATCGAGGAACCATCCCGGATCCTCGGGTTGTGGAGGAGGGCTGTTTATTTCTTTAACAGCCTGGCGCAGTTCCTGCGTTGAAGTCGTTAGACTGAATATTTAACAATGGGAATACAAAATGGATGGGCAAGTAAAAGTGTCCGCTTACCCAACTTGGGGGATTGTACATAGAAATCCACCCTGAGGGTTGACGCGGAGAAATTCCTCCTCTTCTCCTTGTACAAAGTGGACAAGATCTTTATTAGAGCGGCAGCCGAATCCGGTCCCTTACGGCCGTGGCGGGTGGCATTGTCCTCCCCGTTGAAGTCCCACATGGGGCGGCCTCTATACTGAAGCGGCTGCACCCCTCGCATGATGCATGCAGCCATGACCCCGATCATGGTAAGTCCGGAATGAGCTAACAATCTTATCCGGCCCATCAGGTAAAGAACGTCCTTGTCGCTTTCCCTCTGAGGGCTCTGTGGACGCCAGCTGAGGCGCTTCTTTAGGGGAGCACTGTCGAACTCAGGGAGGCCGATCCGGACAGGATCCGGCAACGGGATGTCCTCTATATAAAACCATTCCGAAGGCCAGTCTTCGGACGCCTTCTTTAGGGTTCCGGATAGATATACGGTCCCGGCGATGCGCCACACTTCGGCTCCGCCCACTTGATATATTGACCCCTTCTTAGAACGGGGCACAAGGCAGAATAGCCTTTTCCACAGCGCGAAATGAGCCTCGCAGCCCAAAAACAGCTCGCAAAGGGCTACGAAGCCCGCGATATGCAATATGGAGGCAGGCGTGAGGTTGTGCAGCTGGAGGCCATAGAACTCCAGGAGCCCCCGAAGAAACAGATGAATCGGAAATCTGAGCCCTCTTATTAAGTAAGGGACAAGGCATACCCGCTCTCCTTTGGAGGGATTGGGGGCGCTCTCCGCTTGCTCTCCGCCATTATAGGTGGCAAGTCCGGCTCGAACCAGGACCATATAGGCGGGGGGGGGGGGGGGAGAAATCCCTTGGTCTGGAGCGTCGCTAGCTCGCTGTGCGGGATGGAGCACCTCTTCCAATCTCCAGGCTAAGGGCTGGAAGGGCGAGAGGAGGAGCTGCGGCGGCCGGCCATGATAGAATGGACCTCTGTCAGATACGCTCTGATGAATACTCACGGAGGGGAGAAGGTGTGGTTTGGATCTAAATCCTCGTCCCCTTAAATAGGCGGCTCATTCACGCGACTAGGGGTGTAAATAAAAAAACACCCTGACTTTTCGTATTTGTTTGACACGTGGAAGACGGCCATTATTGGGCGTAGAAGCCAAGGAGCGCTACAAGAAACCGGACATTTTCAACAGGTACACGGAATTTGGAGAACCCACCTTGCAATGCCGAAGACAATCTGCGCACCGGACTCGTCGTCATTGAAGCCTGGTTCGGGGGCTACTGAGGGAGTTCTGGATTAGGGGGTGTCCGGATAGCCGGACTATACCTTCGGTCGGACTCCTGGGCTATGAAGATACAAGATTGAAGACTTCGTCCTGTGTCCGGAAGGGACTTTCCTTGGCGTGGAAGGCAAGCTTGGCGATACGGATATGTAGATCTCCTACCATTGTAACCGACTCTGTGTAACCCTAGCCCTCTCCGGTGTCTATATAAACCGGAGGGTTTTAGTCCGTAGGACGAACAACAATCATACCATAGGCTAGCTTCTAGGGTTTAGCCTCTCTGATCTCGTGGTAGATCTACTCTTGTACTATCCATATCATCAATATTAATCAAGCAGGACGTAGGGTTTTACCTCCATCAAGAGGGCCCGAACCTGGGTAAAACATCGTGTCCCCTGCCTCCTGTTACCATCCGCCTAGACGCACAGTTCGGGACCCCCTACCCGAGATCCGCCGGTTTTAACACATGTAGTAATTCCCTCCTTCATCTCCATGAAATGTAGCCTTAATCGGGGCGGCGCACTCTATATAAGCCACCCTAGCGCTGAGACAAGGATTCACAACCCTTCTGTAATCAGACACCCCAGAGAAAACATAGCCTCAGGGCTCGAGATGTAGGGCTTTTACCTCTTTGCGAGGGGCTGATATGTCTCCATCGTATCTATAGTTTTTGACTGTTTCATGCCATCATTTTACAACTTTCACATACTTTTGGCAACAATTTATATGATTTTCTTGGACTAACATATTGATCCAGTGCCCATTGCCAGTTCTTGTTTGTTGCATGTTTTTTGTTTCACAGAAAATTCATATCAAACGAATTCCAAATACGATAAAATTTTGTGAAGATTTTTTTGAAATATATGTGATTTTTGGGAAAAATAATCAATGCGATACGATGCTCGAGGGAGTCACGAGCTCACACGACGTGCCCCCTACCCTAGGGAGCGCCGAGTGAGCTTGTGGCTCCCCTATAAGTCAGTTGGGGCCCTTCTTTCGCCGCAAGCAAGATAATTCCCGGATAAAAATCCTCTCAAAGTTTCAGCCCAATCGGAGTTATGGATCTACAGGAGTATAAGAAACGGTGAAGGTTCAGAAAACAGAAACATGAAACAGAAGACAAACACACAGAGAGAGAGAGAGAGAAGAGAGAGAGAGAGAGAGAGAGAGAGATCCAATCTCGGAGGGCTCCTGCCCTTCGGGAGGCGTGGTGGCAAAGGACCAGAGAGGGAACCCTCCTCCCATCTAAGGGAGAGGCCAAGGAAGAAGAAGGAGGGGGGCTCTCTCACCCTCTATCCCGGTGGTGCGGGAGTGCCGCCAGGGGAACCATCATGACGGCAATCTACACCAACAACTTCGCCGCCGTCATCACCAACTCTCTTCCCCTCTATGAAGCGGTGTAACCTGTCTCTCCCGGCTGTAATTTCTACTTAAACATGATGCTTTTTGCCACATATTATTATCCAATAATGTGTTGCCATCCTATGATATTTGAGTAGATTTCTTTAGTCTACAGGTTAATTGTGGTATGGTGCGATTGATATGAGTTGTATGTTGATATGGTGCTGTCCTATGGTGCCCTACGGTCGCGCAAGCGTGTGGGTTTACCGCTGTAGGGTGTTGCAATATGTTCATGATTCGTTTATAGTGGGTTGCGAGAGTGACAGAAGCTTAAACCCGAATGAGGGCATTGTTGCGTATGGGAGTAAAGAGGACTTTATACTTAGTGCTATGGTTGAGTTTTACCTTAATGATCTTTAGTAGTTGCGCATGATTGCTAGAGTGCCAATCATAAGTGCATGTAATCCAAGTATGAAAATTACGTGCTTGCTTAACTGACGAATGTTCTTCTACACTAGGAATATGATGTTGGTTGTTCAGAGACATGAAAAATATTCGGGGTTGTGCTCTTGCCCCTTCCTTATATTTAAGTTCTTGGGTCTTCCTTATATTTAAGTTCTTGGGTCTTCCTTATATCCAAATGGGAGTTGCAAAATAAACAGAGACTAGTTAAGGGTGAAGTGACGATGTGTGTTGGAAGTGGTTCCAAGATTGATATGATCATCATCGCACACTCCCTATACTTTCGGGCTTAGTGTTGAACATAAATAAATGTTATTTGGTGTTTGCGTTAAGCATAAATATGATTGGATCATGTTTATTGCAATACGGTTATTCATGTAAGTTAGAGAATAATTGTTGTTCTGTTTACATGAATAAAACCTTCTATGGTCATACACCCAATGAAAATGGTTGTTGGATCTCGATCGTAGTAATACACATTTTCATAATATTGAAGCCAAAAGATGCAAAGTTAATAATGAGAGTGCAACTTATTTGTGGCACTGCCGTTTAGGTCATATTGGTGTAAAGCGCACGAAGAAAATCCATGCTGATGGGTTTTTGGAATCACTTGATTATGAATCAGTTGATGCTTACGAACCATGCCTCATGGGCAAGATGACTAAGACTCCGTTCTCCGGAACAATGGAGCGAGCAACAGATTTGTTGGAAATCATACATACTGATGTATGTGGTCCGATGAATATTGAGGCTCGCGGCAGGTATCATTATTTTCTGGTCTTCACAGATGATTTGAGCAGATATGAGTATATCTACTTGATGAAACACAAGTCTGAAATATTTGAAAAGTTCAAAGAATTTCAGAGTGAAGTGGAGAATCATCGTAACAAAAATAAAAGTTTCTACGATATGTTTGCAGAAGTAAAATATTTGAGTTACAAGTTTGGCCTTCAGTTAAAACAATGTGAAATAGTTTCACTACTCACGCCACCTGGAACACCACAGTGTAATGGTGTGTCCGAACGTCGTAACCGTGCTTTATTAGATATGATGCGATCTATGATGTCTCTTACCGATTACCACTATCGTTTTGGGGTTATGCATTAGAGACAGCTACATTCATGTTAAATAGGGCACCATCTAAATCCGTTGAGACGACGCCGTATGAACCGTGGTTTGGCGAGAAACCTAAGTTGTCGTTTCTTAAAGTTTGGGACTGCGATGCTTATGTGAAAAAGTTTCAACATGATAAGCTCGAACCCAAATCGGAGAAGTAAATCTTCATAGGATACCCAAAAGAAATTGTTGGGTACACCTTCTATCACAGATCCGAAGGCAATATATTCATTGTTGAGAATGGATCCTTTCTAGAGAAGGAGTTTCTCTCAAAAGAAGTGAGTGGGAGGAAAGTAGAACTTGATGAGGTAACTGTACCTGCTCCCTTATTGGAAAGTAGTTCATCACAAAAATCTGTTCTTGTGACTAGTACACCAATTGGTGAGGAAGCTAATGATGATGATCATGTAACTTCAGATCAAGTTACTACCGAACCTCGTAGGTAAACCAGAGTGAGATCTGCACCAGATTGGTATGGTAATCCTGTTCTGGAAGTCATGTTACTAGACCATGACGAACTTGCGAACTATGAGGAAGCGATGATGAGCCCAGATTCCGCGAAATGGTTTGAGGCCATGAAATCTGAGATGAGATCCATGTATGAGAACAAAGTATGGACTTTGATTGACTTGCCCAATGATCGGCGAGTCATTGAGATTAAATGGATTTTCAAGAGGAAGACGGATGCTGATAGTAGTGTTACTATCTACAAAGCTAGAATTGTCGCAAAAGGTTTTCGACAAGTTCAAGGTGTTGACTATGATGAGAGTTTCTCACTCGTATCTATGCTTAAGTCTGTCCGAATCATGTTAGCAATTGCCGCATTTTATGAAATCTGGCAAATGGATAAACAAAACTGCATTCCTTAATGGATTTATTAAAGAAGAGTTGTATATGATGCAACTAGAAGGTTTTGTCAATCCTAAAGGTACTAACAAAATATGCAAGCTCCAGCGATCCATCTATGGACTGGTGCAAGCATCTCGGAGTTGGAATATACGCTTTGATAAGTTAATCAAAGCATATAGTTTTATACAGACTTGCGGTGAAGCCTGTATTTATAAGAAAGTGAGCGGGAGCACTACAGCATTTCTGATAAGTATATGTATGACATATTGTTGATCGGAGATGATGTAGAATTATTCTGCAAAGAATAAAGGAATGTTTGAAAGGAGTTTTTTCAAAGAAAGACCTCGGTGAAGCTGCTTACATATTGAGCATCAAGATCTATAGAGATAGATCAAAACGCTTGATAAGTTTTCAGTGAGTACATACCTTGACAAGTTTTTGAAGTAGTTCAAAATGGAACAGTCAAAGAAAGAGTTCTTGACTATGTTACAAGGTGTGAAATTGAGTAAGACTCAAAGCTCGACCACGGCAGAAGATAGAGAGAGAATGAAAGTCATTCCCTATGCCTCAGCCATAGGTTCTATAAAGTATGCCATGCTGTGTACCAGACCTATTGTATACCCTGCCCTGTTTGGCAAAGGAGTACAATAGTGATCTAGGAATAGATCACTGGACATTGGTCAAAATTATTCTTAGTGGAATAAGGATATGTTTCTTGATTATGGAGGTGACAAAAGGTTCGTCTTAAAGGGTTACGTCGATGCAAGTTTTGACACTAATCCAGATGACTCTAAGTCTCAGTCTGGATACATATTGAAAGTGGGAGCAATTAGCTAGAGTAGCTCCGTGCAGAGCATTGTTGACATAGAAATTTGCAAAATACGTACGGATCTGAATATGGTAGACCCGTTGACTAAACTTCTCTCACAAGCAAAACATGATCACACCTTAGTACTCTTTGGGTGTTAATCACATAGCGATGTGAACTAGATTATTGACTCTAGTAAACCCTTTGGGTGTTGGTCACATGTCGATATGAACTATGGGTGTTAATCACATGGTGATGTGAACTATTGGTATTAAATCACATGGTGATGTGAACTAGATTATTGACTCTAGTGCAAGTGGGAGACTGAAGGAAATATGCCCTAGAGGCAATAATAAAGTTATTATTTATTTCCTTATATCATGATAAATGTTTATTATTCATGCTAGAATTGTATTAACCGGAAACATAATACATGTGTGAATACATAGACAAACAGAGTGTCACTAGTATGCCTCTACTTGACTAGCTCGTTGATCAAAGATGGTTATGTTTCCTAACCATAGACATGAGTTGTCATTTGATTAACGGGATCACATCATTAGGCGAATGATGTGGTTGACTTGACCCATTCCGTTAGCATAGCACTTGATCGTTTAGTTTGTTGCTATTGCTTTCTTCATGACTTATGCATGTTCCTATGACTATGAGATTATGCAACTCCCGTTTACCAGAGGAACACTTTGTGTGCTACCAAATGTCACAACGTAACTGGGTGATTATAAAGGTGCTCTACAGGTGTCTCCGAAGGTACTTGTTGGGTTGGCGTATTTCGAGATTAGGATTTGTCACTCCGATTGTCGGAGAGGTATCTCTGGGCCCTCTCGGTAATGCACATCACTTAAGCCTTGCAAGCATTGCAACTAATGAGTTAGTTGCGGAATAATGTATTACGGAACAAGTAAAGAGACTTGTCGGTAACGAGATTGAACTAGGTATTGAGATACCGACGATCGAATCTTGGACAAGTAACATACCGATGACAAAGGGAACAACGTATGTTGTTATGCGGTCTGACCGATAAAGATCTTCGTTGAATATGTGGGAGCCAATATGAGCATCCAGGTTCCACTATTGGTTATTGACCGGAGACATGTCTCGGTCATGTCTACATTCTTCTCGAACCCGTAGGGTCTGCATGCTTAAGGTTTCAATGACAGTTATATTACGAGTTTATGAGTTTTGATGTACCGAAGGAGTTCGGAGTCCCGGATGAGATCGGGGACATGACGATGAGTCTCGAAATGGTCGAGATGTAAATATCGATATATTGGACGACTATATTCGGACTTCGGAAAGGTTCCGAGTGATTCGGGTATTTTCAGGAGTACCGAGGAGTTACGGGAATTCGTATTGGGCCTTAATGGGCCATACGGGAAAGGAGAGAAAGGCCTCAAAGGGTGGCCGCACCCCTCCCCATGGGCTGGTCCGAATTGGACTAGGGAGGGGGGCGCCCCCTTCCTTCCTTCTCCTTTTCCCTTCCCTTTCCTTCCTTCCTACTCCTACTACTTGGAAGGGCTCCTAGTTCTACTAGGAAAGGGGGAATCCTACTCCCGGTGGGAGTAGGACTCCCCTAGGGCGCGCCATAGAGAGGGCCGGCCCTCCCCCTCCTCCACTCCTTTATATACGGGGGCAGGGGGCACCCCATAGACACAACAATTGATCCCTTGGATCTCTTAGCCGTGTGCGGTGCCCCCCTCCACCATAATCCACCTCGGTCATATCGTAGCAGTGCTTAGGCGAAGCCCTGCGTCGGTAGAACATCATCATCGTCACTACGCCATCGTGCTGACGAAACTCTCCCTCAACACTTGGCTGGATCGGAGTTCGAGGGACGTCATCGGGCTGAACGTGTGTAGAACTCGGAGGTGTCGTGCGTTCGGTACTTGATCGGTAGGATCGTGAAGACGTACGACTACATCAACCGCGTTGTGCTAACGCTTCCACTTTCGGTCTACGAGGGTACGTGGACACACTCTCCCCCCTCGTTGCTATGCATCACCATGATCTTGCGTGTGCGTAGGAAATTTTTGAAATTACTACGTTCCCCAACAGATGATTGTTTGAATGTTGAGACAACATTCTATATATGTAATGCAATGTGATGATTAAGTGCAAAATGCTGCCAAAAAATGTTGCCGCGACAACAATTCTTCTGTAGGCTTAGATCACTACAAGTGGCGGGTAACAAAAGTGCTTGCCACTGCTAGTACGCACATCAGTGGCGAGCAGAGAGAAACACAACAATAGCTACCTAAAGTTGTCGCGAGGAGCACTAGCCTACGCCCGCCACTGAAATAGACCACCACTAGCAGGTGACATGCCCATCACGGATGCCATGTTACCAGTGGCGGGTACCCTTGTGAGCAACACCTGCCGCTGGTAGACTTTTGGCCCCGCCGTTGCTGGGCATACCTGCAGTAGTCCGAGGCTAGAGGGCCAGGGTTGGGATTGGGGACGACGTTGTCGGATAATAACTAGTACCCCCTTGAGATGATCCGAGGGATGGTTGGTGTTGACGGCAACCATATTTGGGTCAAAGACCGAGCATCAAAGTAGTGTTTCCCCATGGGGCGACATCTAGTGGACGAGTAGGAGACGCACTAGTAAGAAAATGAGGGTGGCAACATAGTCTCTAGAGACGAGAACAATGTGAGGGTTTATGGGATAGTCCTTACACCATAATGGATAGGAAAATATTTCTTTAGAACCTATCACCAAAATACAAATTAGGGCTAAGAGAAATGAAAATGGTTTTCCATGACATGATGAATCAAAACAATTATACTAGATGGGTTTAAATAGAACTTCTATCATGTAATAAAACAATAATTTAGAACGAGGAGAGATTTGTTCAAATCCTTTAGGGGTAAAGCTTTTTCCACGACAAGGCTAAGTGGAACAAAAATGGTTTCCATGAGATGGTAAATGAGAACTATTATATTGGAAGGCTTTCGAAACAATTTCTAGCTCCCCTTTGTATATGAATCACCTGGAACAATGTGCGCTTTGGTTCCATTCCTTTAAGGATAGTGTGTTTTCACTATCTTCTTCCAGGGACCCCCTAAAGTTTCATCAACTCCAACTAAAAGGATAAAACTAATTCACTAAAGCATAAGGTTGGAGACTTCTTACTATAGTCCCTATGATCTTCCATTGAAGTCTAATAATTGTTGGGAGAGTTTCCCAAATGTGGTTTATTAGGCATAGCGAGTGATCTAGCCATACTGGTTCGTCATATATATATATATATATATATAGAAATGATTATAATGTTAGTTTTTTTAGAGATAACAAGAATCTACTCAACCCATATGTTGATAGGCACATGGCCATCTACTACATATAAATCACACATGAAAATGGGTGTGTAGTTAACCAGAGAAGCAGGGACGACACTTGACGACGAGCCCTTCTGCGACTTCTTCGCACGCTTGAGTTTCGCCGTCGTGTCCTTCCCTATTTGCTCAGAGTGCTTCGGCGTGTAGAGTGGAGGTGTGGGTGGCGTGTTCGTCGGAGTGGGTGAGGTTGAAAAGTGGATCTGATGAAACTACCATAGCCCGCTTTTGTTTTTATACCGTAGGTAAACCCGCCCTGCGGATTTTCAACCATTGATTTCCAGATCCAATGACGCCCGCGGTGTTCGCTGCGCAGAGGAAGTGGAGCATGTGGCAGATTTTTGAGGCAGAAATGGAGGCGACACACACCACTTTCCCCCTAATCGCGACGTAACCGCTTCAGCGCACACGCAAATATTCAAATAGCAGAATTTCCGCCGCTGATCAATCTGATTTATTATCCCAGATTTCTTTCCTAAGAATCACTCTTCAGTCCGTCAAGCGCCCTCAAAGGGTCACCATCCACTTGGACGCCCAATCAAACTGACTGAAGCTCCAGGACCACAATGGGATGAGCTCAATGCTCCTCTACGGATTAACTTGTCCCTTCTTCTAGGCTCCAAGGCGTGAGTCTCATAAACTTGGACTCGGAGATGACCCGTGCTAGCATTCCCTTGGGATAATGAGTGGCATCTCTCTGGAGAGTTAGCCCACACGCCCGTATCATCACTCGAGTTTCATGGCATGTCTGCATTCAGACCACTAGTCTATCTCTTCCGAGAGACATACGAGTTCCACCAAGTTTAACCCAGCAGGCAACATGACCCGATCAGTCAGGAAACTCTGGTCTAGAATCAGTAGTGGTTTCGCTCAGGTCACGATAAAGTAATGCTTGGCAACGGATTCTGAATGCTTCCGCGGCACTTGACCAGAGTCAAGGTCTTAGCTTATGCGTCCCACGAAACCCAACCGATTCGGGGGCTAATAATGGTGTCACCTACTAAGGGTAGGGTCAAGGACCTGACATCTTGGGCCCACCTAGGGCCCCACACCATCATTGAAAGGTTCCTAAACCATAGCTGCATTCGGACGCCCACTTCTATATATCCACTCGGATGGAGACAACCCACTTGGATGTTTCATCGCTAGCCGACTATGCTCGTCGGCATTCGGACATGGAAGGTGAGAAAGCCATGCGGAACCTGTAACGTTCGAGAAGCATAATGCCAGACATCAAGCGTAGTTATGACGATAGTTACCAATAACACATGTAGTAATTCCCTCCTTCATCTCCATGAAATGTAGCCTTAATCGGGGCGGCGCACTCTATATAAGCCACCCTAGCGCTGAGACAAGGATTCACAACCCTTCTGTAATCAGACACCCCAGAGAAAACATAGCCTCAGGGCTCGAGATGTAGGGCTTTTACCTCTTTGCGAGGGGCTGATATGTCTCCATCGTATCTATAGTTTTTGACTGTTTCATGCCATCATTTTACAACTTTCACATACTTTTGGCAACAATTTATATGATTTTCTTGGACTAACATATTGATCCAGTGCCCATTGCCAGTTCTTGTTTGTTGCATGTTTTTTGTTTCACAGAAAATTCATATCAAACGAATTCCAAATACGATAAAATTTTGTGAAGATTTTTTTGAAATATATGTGATTTTTGGGAAAAATAATCAATGCGATACGATGCTCGAGGGAGTCACGAGCTCACACGACGTGCCCCCTACCCTAGGGAGCGCCGAGTGAGCTTGTGGCTCCCCTATAAGTCAGTTGGGGCCCTTCTTTCGCCGCAAGCAAGATAATTCCCGGATAAAAATCCTCTCAAAGTTTCAGCCCAATCGGAGTTATGGATCTACAGGAGTATAAGAAACGGTGAAGGTTCAGAAAACAGAAACATGAAACAGAAGACAAACACACACAGAGAGAGAGAGAGAAGAGAGAGAGAGAGAGAGAGAGAGAGAGAGAGAGAGATCCAATCTCGGAGGGCTCCTGCCCTTCGGGAGGCGTGGTGGCAAAGGACCAGAGAGGGAACCCTCCTCCCATCTAAGGGAGAGGCCAAGGAAGAAGAAGGAGGGGGGCTCTCTCACCCTCTATCCCGGTGGTGCGGGAGTGCCGCCAGGGGAACCATCATGACGGCAATCTACACCAACAACTTCGCCGCCGTCATCACCAACTCTCTTCCCCTCTATGAAGCGGTGTAACCTGTCTCTCCCGGCTGTAATTTCTACTTAAACATGATGCTTTTTGCCACATATTATTATCCAATAATGTGTTGCCATCCTATGATATTTGAGTAGATTTCTTTAGTCTACAGGTTAATTGTGGTATGGTGCGATTGATATGAGTTGTATGTTGATATGGTGCTGTCCTATGGTGCCCTACGGTCGCGCAAGCGTGTGGGTTTACCGCTGTAGGGTGTTGCAATATGTTCATGATTCGTTTATAGTGGGTTGCGAGAGTGACAGAAGCTTAAACCCGAATGAGGGCATTGTTGCGTATGGGAGTAAAGAGGACTTTATACTTAGTGCTATGGTTGAGTTTTACCTTAATGATCTTTAGTAGTTGCGCATGATTGCTAGAGTGCCAATCATAAGTGCATGTAATCCAAGTATGAAAATTACGTGCTTGCTTAACTGACGAATGTTCTTCTACACTAGGAATATGATGTTGGTTGTTCAGAGACATGAAAAATATTCGGGGTTGTGCTCTTGCCCCTTCCTTATATTTAAGTTCTTGGGTCTTCCTTATATTTAAGTTCTTGGGTCTTCCTTATATCCAAATGGGAGTTGCAAAATAAACAGAGACTAGTTAAGGGTGAAGTGACGATGTGTGTTGGAAGTGGTTCCAAGATTGATATGATCATCATCGCACACTCCCTATACTTTCGGGCTTAGTGTTGAACATAAATAAATGTTATTTGGTGTTTGCGTTAAGCATAAATATGATTGGATCATGTTTATTGCAATACGGTTATTCATGTAAGTTAGAGAATAATTGTTGTTCTGTTTACATGAATAAAACCTTCTATGGTCATACACCCAATGAAAATGGTTGTTGGATCTCGATCGTAGTAATACACATTTTCATAATATTGAAGCCAAAAGATGCAAAGTTAATAATGAGAGTGCAACTTATTTGTGGCACTGCCGTTTAGGTCATATTGGTGTAAAGCGCACGAAGAAAATCCATGCTGATGGGTTTTTGGAATCACTTGATTATGAATCAGTTGATGCTTACGAACCATGCCTCATGGGCAAGATGACTAAGACTCCGTTCTCCGGAACAATGGAGCGAGCAACAGATTTGTTGGAAATCATACATACTGATGTATGTGGTCCGATGAATATTGAGGCTCGCGGCAGGTATCATTATTTTCTGGTCTTCACAGATGATTTGAGCAGATATGAGTATATCTACTTGATGAAAGACAAGTCTGAAATATTTGAAAAGTTCAAAGAATTTCAGAGTGAAGTGGAGAATCATCGTAACAAAAATAAAAGTTTCTACGATATGTTTGCAGAAGTAAAATATTTGAGTTACAAGTTTGGCCTTCAGTTAAAACAATGTGAAATAGTTTCACTACTCACGCCACCTGGAACACCACAGTGTAATGGTGTGTCCGAACGTCGTAACCGTGCTTTATTAGATATGATGCGATCTATGATGTCTCTTACCGATTACCACTATCGTTTTGGGGTTATGCATTAGAGACAGCTACATTCATGTTAAATAGGGCACCATCTAAATCCGTTGAGACGACGCCGTATGAACCGTGGTTTGGCGAGAAACCTAAGTTGTCGTTTCTTAAAGTTTGGGACTGCGATGCTTATGTGAAAAAGTTTCAACATGATAAGCTCAAACCCAAATCGGAGAAGTAAATCTTCATAGGATACCCAAAAGAAATTGTTGGGTACACCTTCTATCACAGATCCGAAGGCAATATATTCATTGTTGAGAATGGATCCTTTCTAGAGAAGGAGTTTCTCTCAAAAGAAGTGAGTGGGAGGAAAGTAGAACTTGATGAGGTAACTGTACCTGCTCCCTTATTGGAAAGTAGTTCATCACAAAAATCTGTTCTTGTGACTAGTACACCAATTGGTGAGGAAGCTAATGATGATGATCATGTAACTTCAGATCAAGTTACTACCGAACCTCGTAGGTAAACCAGAGTGAGATCTGCACCAGATTGGTATGGTAATCCTGTTCTGGAAGTCATGTTACTAGACCATGACGAACTTGCGAACTATGAGGAAGCGATGATGAGCCCAGATTCCGCGAAATGGTTTGAGGCCATGAAATCTGAGATGAGATCCATGTATGAGAACAAAGTATGGACTTTGATTGACTTGCCCAATGATCGGCGAGTCATTGAGATTAAATGGATTTTCAAGAGGAAGACGGATGCTGATAGTAGTGTTACTATCTACAAAGCTAGAATTGTCGCAAAAGGTTTTCGACAAGTTCAAGGTGTTGACTATGATGAGAGTTTCTCACTCGTATCTATGCTTAAGTCTGTCCGAATCATGTTAGCAATTGCCGCATTTTATGAAATCTGGCAAATGGATAAACAAAACTGCATTCCTTAATGGATTTATTAAAGAAGAGTTGTATATGATGCAACTAGAAGGTTTTGTCAATCCTAAAGGTACTAACAAAATATGCAAGCTCCAGCGATCCATCTATGGACTGGTGCAAGCATCTCGGAGTTGGAATATACGCTTTGATAAGTTAATCAAAGCATATAGTTTTATACAGACTTGCGGTGAAGCCTGTATTTATAAGAAAGTGAGCGGGAGCACTACAGCATTTCTGATAAGTATATGTATGACATATTGTTGATCGGAGATGATGTAGAATTATTCTGCAAAGAATAAAGGAATGTTTGAAAGGAGTTTTTTCAAAGAAAGACCTCGGTGAAGCTGCTTACATATTGAGCATCAAGATCTATAGAGATAGATCAAAACGCTTGATAAGTTTTCAGTGAGTACATACCTTGACAAGTTTTTGAAGTAGTTCAAAATGGAACAGTCAAAGAAAGAGTTCTTGACTATGTTACAAGGTGTGAAATTGAGTAAGACTCAAAGCTCGACCACGGCAGAAGATAGAGAGAGAATGAAAGTCATTCCCTATGCCTCAGCCATAGGTTCTATAAAGTATGCCATGCTGTGTACCAGACCTATTGTATACCCTGCCCTGTTTGGCAAAGGAGTACAATAGTGATCTAGGAATAGATCACTGGACATTGGTCAAAATTATTCTTAGTGGAATAAGGATATGTTTCTTGATTATGGAGGTGACAAAAGGTTCGTCTTAAAGGGTTACGTCGATGCAAGTTTTGACACTAATCCAGATGACTCTAAGTCTCAGTCTGGATACATATTGAAAGTGGGAGCAATTAGCTAGAGTAGCTCCGTGCAGAGCATTGTTGACATAGAAATTTGCAAAATACGTACGGATCTGAATATGGTAGACCCGTTGACTAAACTTCTCTCACAAGCAAAACATGATCACACCTTAGTACTCTTTGGGTGTTAATCACATAGCGATGTGAACTAGATTATTGACTCTAGTAAACCCTTTGGGTGTTGGTCACATGTCGATATGAACTATGGGTGTTAATCACATGGTGATGTGAACTATTGGTATTAAATCACATGGTGATGTGAACTAGATTATTGACTCTAGTGCAAGTGGGAGACTGAAGGAAATATGCCCTAGAGGCAATAATAAAGTTATTATTTATTTCCTTATATCATGATAAATGTTTATTATTCATGCTAGAATTGTATTAACCGGAAACATAATACATGTGTGAATACATAGACAAACAGAGTGTCACTAGTATGCCTCTACTTGACTAGCTCGTTGATCAAAGATGGTTATGTTTCCTAACCATAGACATGAGTTGTCATTTGATTAACGGGATCACATCATTAGGCGAATGATGTGGTTGACTTGACCCATTCCGTTAGCATAGCACTTGATCGTTTAGTTTGTTGCTATTGCTTTCTTCATGACTTATGCATGTTCCTATGACTATGAGATTATGCAACTCCCGTTTACCAGAGGAACACTTTGTGTGCTACCAAATGTCACAACGTAACTGGGTGATTATAAAGGTGCTCTACAGGTGTCTCCGAAGGTACTTGTTGGGTTGGCGTATTTCGAGATTAGGATTTGTCACTCCGATTGTCGGAGAGGTATCTCTGGGCCCTCTCGGTAATGCACATCACTTAAGCCTTGCAAGCATTGCAACTAATGAGTTAGTTGCGGAATAATGTATTACGGAACAAGTAAAGAGACTTGTCGGTAACGAGATTGAACTAGGTATTGAGATACCGACGATCGAATCTTGGACAAGTAACATACCGATGACAAAGGGAACAACGTATGTTGTTATGCGGTCTGACCGATAAAGATCTTCGTTGAATATGTGGGAGCCAATATGAGCATCCAGGTTCCACTATTGGTTATTGACCGGAGACATGTCTCGGTCATGTCTACATTCTTCTCGAACCCGTAGGGTCTGCATGCTTAAGGTTTCAATGACAGTTATATTACGAGTTTATGAGTTTTGATGTACCGAAGGAGTTCGGAGTCCCGGATGAGATCGGGGACATGACGATGAGTCTCGAAATGGTCGAGATGTAAATATCGATATATTGGACGACTATATTCGGACTTCGGAAAGGTTCCGAGTGATTCGGGTATTTTCAGGAGTACCGAGGAGTTACGGGAATTCGTATTGGGCCTTAATGGGCCATACGGGAAAGGAGAGAAAGGCCTCAAAGGGTGGCCGCACCCCTCCCCATGGGCTGGTCCGAATTGGACTAGGGAGGGGGGCGCCCCCTTCCTTCCTTCTCCTTTTCCCTTCCCTTTCCTTCCTTCCTACTCCTACTACTTGGAAGGGCTCCTAGTTCTACTAGGAAAGGGGGAATCCTACTCCCGGTGGGAGTAGGACTCCCCTAGGGCGCGCCATAGAGAGGGCCGGCCCTCCCCCTCCTCCACTCCTTTATATACGGGGGCAGGGGGCACCCCATAGACACAACAATTGATCCCTTGGATCTCTTAGCCGTGTGCGGTGCCCCCCTCCACCATAATCCACCTCGGTCATATCGTAGCAGTGCTTAGGCGAAGCCCTGCGTCGGTAGAACATCATCATCGTCACTACGCCATCGTGCTGACGAAACTCTCCCTCAACACTTGGCTGGATCGGAGTTCGAGGGACGTCATCGGGCTGAACGTGTGTAGAACTCGGAGGTGTCGTGCGTTCGGTACTTGATCGGTAGGATCGTGAAGACGTACGACTACATCAACCGCGTTGTGCTAACGCTTCCACTTTCGGTCTACGAGGGTACGTGGACACACTCTCCCCCCTCGTTGCTATGCATCACCATGATCTTGCGTGTGCGTAGGAAATTTTTGAAATTACTACGTTCCCCAACAGATGATTGTTTGAATGTTGAGACAACATTCTATATATGTAATGCAATGTGATGATTAAGTGCAAAATGCTGCCAAAAAATGTTGCCGCGACAACAATTCTTCTGTAGGCTTAGATCACTACAAGTGGCGGGTAACAAAAGTGCTTGCCACTGCTAGTACGCACATCAGTGGCGAGCAGAGAGAAACACAACAATAGCTACCTAAAGTTGTCGCGAGGAGCACTAGCCTACGCCCGCCACTGAAATAGACCACCACTAGCAGGTGACATGCCCATCACGGATGCCATGTTACCAGTGGCGGGTACCCTTGTGAGCAACACCTGCCGCTGGTAGACTTTTGGCCCCGCCGTTGCTGGGCATACCTGCAGTAGTCCGAGGCTAGAGGGCCAGGGTTGGGATTGGGGACGACGTTGTCGGATAATAACTAGTACCCCCTTGAGATGATCCGAGGGATGGTTGGTGTTGACGGCAACCATATTTGGGTCAAAGACCGAGCATCAAAGTAGTGTTTCCCCATGGGGCGACATCTAGTGGACGAGTAGGAGACGCACTAGTAAGAAAATGAGGGTGGCAACATAGTCTCTAGAGACGAGAACAATGTGAGGGTTTATGGGATAGTCCTTACACCATAATGGATAGGAAAATATTTCTTTAGAACCTATCACCAAAATACAAATTAGGGCTAAGAGAAATGAAAATGGTTTTCCATGACATGATGAATCAAAACAATTATACTAGATGGGTTTAAATAGAACTTCTATCATGTAATAAAACAATAATTTAGAACGAGGAGAGATTTGTTCAAATCCTTTAGGGGTAAAGCTTTTTCCACGACAAGGCTAAGTGGAACAAAAATGGTTTCCATGAGATGGTAAATGAGAACTATTATATTGGAAGGCTTTCGAAACAATTTCTAGCTCCCCTTTGTATATGAATCACCTGGAACAATGTGCGCTTTGGTTCCATTCCTTTAAGGATAGTGTGTTTTCACTATCTTCTTCCAGGGACCCCCTAAAGTTTCATCAACTCCAACTAAAAGGATAAAACTAATTCACTAAAGCATAAGGTTGGAGACTTCTTACTATAGTCCCTATGATCTTCCATTGAAGTCTAATAATTGTTGGGAGAGTTTCCCAAATGTGGTTTATTAGGCATAGCGAGTGATCTAGCCATACTGGTTCGTCATATATATATATATATATAGAAATGATTATAATGTTAGTTTTTTTAGAGATAACAAGAATCTACTCAACCCATATGTTGATAGGCACATGGCCATCTACTACATATAAATCACACATGAAAATGGGTGTGTAGTTAACCAGAGAAGCAGGGACGACACTTGACGACGAGCCCTTCTGCGACTTCTTCGCACGCTTGAGTTTCGCCGTCGTGTCCTTCCCTATTTGCTCAGAGTGCTTCGGCGTGTAGAGTGGAGGTGTGGGTGGCGTGTTCGTCGGAGTGGGTGAGGTTGAAAAGTGGATCTGATGAAACTACCATAGCCCGCTTTTGTTTTTATACCGTAGGTAAACCCGCCCTGCGGATTTTCAACCATTGATTTCCAGATCCAATGACGCCCGCGGTGTTCGCTGCGCAGAGGAAGTGGAGCATGTGGCAGATTTTTGAGGCAGAAATGGAGGCGACACACACCACTTTCCCCCTAATCGCGACGTAACCGCTTCAGCGCACACGCAAATATTCAAATAGCAGAATTTCCGCCGCTGATCAATCTGATTTATTATCCCAGATTTCTTTCCTAAGAATCACTCTTCAGTCCGTCAAGCGCCCTCAAAGGGTCACCATCCACTTGGACGCCCAATCAAACTGACTGAAGCTCCAGGACCACAATGGGATGAGCTCAATGCTCCTCTACGGATTAACTTGTCCCTTCTTCTAGGCTCCAAGGCGTGAGTCTCATAAACTTGGACTCGGAGATGACCCGTGCTAGCATTCCCTTGGGATAATGAGTGGCATCTCTCTGGAGAGTTAGCCCACACGCCCGTATCATCACTCGAGTTTCATGGCATGTCTGCATTCAGACCACTAGTCTATCTCTTCCGAGAGACATACGAGTTCCACCAAGTTTAACCCAGCAGGCAACATGACCCGATCAGTCAGGAAACTCTGGTCTAGAATCAGTAGTGGTTTCGCTCAGGTCACGATAAAGTAATGCTTGGCAACGGATTCTGAATGCTTCCGCGGCACTTGACCAGAGTCAAGGTCTTAGCTTATGCGTCCCACGAAACCCAACCGATTCGGGGGCTAATAATGGTGTCACCTACTAAGGGTAGGGTCAAGGACCTGACATCTTGGGCCCACCTAGGGCCCCACACCATCATTGAAAGGTTCCTAAACCATAGCTGCATTCGGACGCCCACTTCTATATATCCACTCGGATGGAGACAACCCACTTGGATGTTTCATCGCTAGCCGACTATGCTCGTCGGCATTCGGACATGGAAGGTGAGAAAGCCATGCGGAACCTGTAACGTTCGAGAAGCATAATGCCAGACATCAAGCGTAGTTATGACGATAGTTACCAATAACACATGTAGTAATTCCCTCCTTCATCTCCATGAAATGTAGCCTTAATCGGGGCGGCGCACTCTATATAAGCCACCCTAGCGCTGAGACAAGGATTCACAACCCTTCTGTAATCAGACACCCCAGAGAAAACATAGCCTCAGGGCTCGAGATGTAGGGCTTTTACCTCTTTGCGAGGGGCTGATATGTCTCCATCGTATCTATAGTTTTTGACTGTTTCATGCCATCATTTTACAACTTTCACATACTTTTGGCAACAATTTATATGATTTTCTTGGACTAACATATTGATCCAGTGCCCATTGCCAGTTCTTGTTTGTTGCATGTTTTTTGTTTCACAGAAAATTCATATCAAACGAATTCCAAATACGATAAAATTTTGTGAAGATTTTTTTGAAATATATGTGATTTTTGGGAAAAATAATCAATGCGATACGATGCTCGAGGGAGTCACGAGCTCACACGACGTGCCCCCTACCCTAGGGAGCGCCGAGTGAGCTTGTGGCTCCCCTATAAGTCAGTTGGGGCCCTTCTTTCGCCGCAAGCAAGATAATTCCCGGATAAAAATCCTCTCAAAGTTTCAGCCCAATCGGAGTTATGGATCTACAGGAGTATAAGAAACGGTGAAGGTTCAGAAAACAGAAACATGAAACAGAAGACAAACACAGAGAGAGAGAGAGAGAGAGAGAGAGAAGAGAGAGAGAGAGAGAGATCCAATCTCGGAGGGCTCCTGCCCTTCGGGAGGCGTGGTGGCAAAGGACCAGAGAGGGAACCCTCCTCCCATCTAAGGGAGAGGCCAAGGAAGAAGAAGGAGGGGGGCTCTCTCACCCTCTATCCCGGTGGTGCCGGAGTGCCGCCAGGGGAACCATCATGACGGCAATCTACACCAACAACTTCGCCGCCGTCATCACCAACTCTCTTCCCCTCTATGAAGCGGTGTAACCTGTCTCTCCCGGCTGTAATTTCTACTTAAACATGATGCTTTTTGCCACATATTATTATCCAATAATGTGTTGCCATCCTATGATATTTGAGTAGATTTCTTTAGTCTACAGGTTAATTGTGGTATGGTGCGATTGATATGAGTTGTATGTTGATATGGTGCTGTCCTATGGTGCCCTACGGTCGCACAAGCGTGTGGGTTTACCGCTGTAGGGTGTTGCAATATGTTCATGATTCGTTTAGTGGGTTGCGAGAGTGACAGAAGCTTAAACCCGAATGAGGGCATTGTTGCGTATGGGAGTAAAGAGGACTTTATACTTAGTGCTATGGTTGAGTTTTACCTTAATGATCTTTAGTAGTTGCGCATGATTGCTAGAGTGCCAATCATAAGTGCATGTAATCCAAGTATGAAAATTATGTTAGCTCATGCCTCTCCCTCATTGCATATGGGATAAGTATCTATCATGTTATATTCAATTGCCTATGGACAATCTTTCTCATCGTTCTACAAAAAGCTCTCTACTAAACAACTAACTTTTATTATCTTGCAAAGTACTCCTAGTTTATTCTTGCAAAGTAGTTCTAGTTTTATTCTCACAAATTAATTTCATACTTGTTCTAGGTAAAGCAAATGTCGGTGTGCGTACAGTTGCATCGGTGGTCGATAGAACTTGAAGATAATATAAATTCTACCTTTAGCTCCTTATTGGGTTCGACACTCTTACTTATCTTAAAAGGCTACAAACGATCCCATACACTTGTGAGCTATCAGGGGCCCGAACTCGTAAAATCCGGTTTCACACCTGCGCCGTAGCTAGGTTTCACCCTTATTTGTACCCCTAGTACTCACTGTCAGATTCGTTGCCTCGACAGGCCACGCCGCTCCTCTACGACGAGCTCACGCGGCCCCGCAGCACCGCCTACTCCCCGCACGTGCAGCTCAAGGCGCTCGAGCTCTGCTTCGCTGTCTCGCTCGACAAGCTCCTCCCTGCCTTTGCTGTTGGCCGAGGGGGTGGCTTGCACGGCGGCAGCAGGCAGCAGCTCGCAGTGGCGACATGCAACAACTCATGGGGGCTATAGCTCGCGCGGTGGCGGTAGCTCATGGCGGGGGCGGCGGTTCATGCGGCGGAAGACCGTGGCGGGAGCTGAAACTTCCCTCCCGCCTACCGTTTCTATGTTTTAGAGGTCCCTCCAAAAAGCTTGAATTCCGTAGATATGAAGGAAATGGGCCGGCATATCCAGGTTCCCACAAAAAAAATCCGGGACGATCAGGTTTACAGGATCTATTCGGACCGGAAAAATGGCCTCTGTCCCGTAAACTAGTGGTTATTTTACCGGATGGTCCAGTTTATAGGATCTGCTAGAGATGCTCTAAGGGCGTCCTCAAAGTGGACCCTCAAACCTTCGCAAGGGTCCGAAACGTGCTATCTGAAAGCAGTTTGTCATCCAAAACGGTCCTGCGTCGGCCTACAGACCGGTCTGAACACAATTTTTTCTGCAAATTCGAAACAAATAATCAAAAGCTTTGTGGGAGTCCGGACATCTGTCTGGCCAACCAAAGGGCACCACGTACCCTTCTCTCTGCCCGGGCGGCGAAAGGTTGTCGCTAATCTTGTCCGTTCGGCGGAAGATGAAGGCGTTTTTATTTGTCAAACATGGCGGAAGGTCAGGTTTCGCCAAACATGTGAGACGTGCAATTTCAAGTTCCGACATTCACATCTTACATCATGTTTGGCGGAAACACTTGTTTCATTTTTTTTGAAGCACTTTTTATTTTCTGATTTAGTGCTAGCATGTTGGCGGAATGTGAAAGACACTAGTTAGCATGGCTATTTAGGATGGCGGAAGGTTTATCATTTCCTGTTTTTTTTAGGAAAGGTTTCTCATTTCCTTTTTTAAGTGCTTAATAATGATATCGATAGGGGTCGCCGGATGTGGCGGATGCGTCGTGCGATATATTTTCCACAGTGACATGCGCGATCGTGGGCATGCTGAATTTCAGACACAATCACGCAATGACGTATATGTAGAATGTATCATGTGCCAAACTTTTGTAGTGCTGGTGGTCACGTTCGTGGCACAGTGACATGCACCATAGGCAAGCATGCTATGATTTCGCATAATGAAACTAATTCTCATCTTCAACACTGACTCTCAAAATGAACACGGTATCCGCCGGCGGTCACATTCGCAAACAGTGATACGAGAGCTAGTCATCCAACCATGTCCGCATATATTTCAAAGCAAACTTGAATTAAACAAATGAATTTCATGCAAACTTGATGATTTTCATTTAACTGGACCAAATCATTGCATATTTTATGTATTTCAAGTAAACAATAGTGCACTAGACCTTTTTTTAACTAGTCTAAACAATCGCCGGCCGTGGCTGCGGCCGCCACGACATATCTTCCCGATGTCCGGCAAGCTCAATGATCGCCTGTGAGGTCCGGAAAGTGAAGCTCCAGCAGGAGGGAACAAGTGGCCTTCCTGGGACCCATGCCGCCGCGGCTTCCCATATGCTACTCTTCCTCGCCCGAGCTCACGTTGTCTATGGCGCCAGGCGTGGACGGGCCGGCCGGCTTCGTGGTCATTGCGGCCGGGCGAGAACGACAAGGGCGGTGCATCCGATGCAGAGCTGGGAACGTCCGCCGTCGCATGCCTCCTCTTCCTCTGCCTCCGCCGCAATCTGCTCGAACAGGACGTCGCACTCCGCCTTCATGATGCGCAACCACCATTGTTCGCGGTGGATGTCGTGTGGTAGGACAACAACAGTGCTTGCTGCTCATCCAGAAAGCCTAGACCGTCCGCCACTATGGTCATGATGGCGTTGTCGTTCGCCTAGTCGCCAGAGATCTATTCCTCCGTGAGCCCATGCTCTTCAAGGAGCCGGTGGTTGTACCTATGGTCCTCCTGCTCTAGCCGGAACGCCACCTCCTGCTATTCCGGCATCCTATCGGTGAAGTGTGTCCGTGCCTCCTCTAAGGTGATGCCTGCAGGGACCGGCGAGGGTAATAGCGCTGGCTCGTTGTCGACCGCTTCGACCATCGTCTCGTTGGCGTCGCTGCCCTCTAGAGAGCTCGCCGACAACCCTTCATGTATCGGGCTGGCTCGACAGGCCTCCCAGCCAGCAGTAATGCCGGTGGAGAGGTTGTTACACAACACTTTAGAGCACGAGGTCATGGCAGACGTAGTGCACGAAGGAGACCTAGTGCAGATGTAGTGCGGTGTGAATCGTGCCGAACCTGGCCACGTATAAATAGCGGGCGCCGTCCAGGACAAGCGGTGGGCTGTCGGAGTGGGTTTCTTGATAGCCACACTTGTTTAATGTCGGCAGACGGACGAACGAGTAGTCGGTTTAAATGCGGAGAGAACCGTCTGGTCATGTCGCTCAGGTATTGAACAGATGCGGACATCAGGACAAGGCAGGGGTGGTGCTCTCGACCGACACGCCGCTTCAATGACGGCTCTAGTGTGAGGTTGCGTCCACTCCGGGCTAACATGAATACGGCGATGGTGCTCTGGAGCAGCGCTGACTGGCATGAATGTGCAGCGACTACTTCGCGCGGGAAAGGAAGAGGGTCTTGGGTGGGTCCAAGGTGTTCGTCGCGTAAGAGGTAGCAGCCCGAACACCCGCAAAGCTCCTCTGGTTGGCCTCTGGCTTGCGGGAAAACTGACGCCTAGACCGGTCCGTGGATAGACGAGGTACACCGGTTGATGAAAAATTGTGTCCGGACCGCTTGATCCAGCGGGTGGTTTAGGGGACATCATCGAAGATGCCCGTAGGCTGGCATTTCTACTGACCACTGCTAATGTCTTGCTACTCATCTGTCCGGTTAACCTCGTGGCTGACAGACAAAAATGAACACATGTCAACACTTTCTCAAGAACAAACTTTCCATTACATTGAGACAAAGTGTATCACAGATTCACAGTACATGCTATTTCCACTGCGCACGACTACACATGCTTCATGCTGCAGTCAAACAAAGTTGTGATGCTGAGCAAAGAAGGCGGCCTGTACATTCTTGATTCATTAGACTAAGTATTCATTCCTGAATGTCTCCTACTCCCATATTCTCAAGGTAGCATTGTTCTCTCTCTTTTTTCGCGGGGGTGCATTGTTCTCTTCTAGCGTTGTCTTTTGCTTACAGTAGGTGTTTGAGAGATAGATAGTGAACTCCTCGATAGAGAATACAAACAATGATCGGTTATCCTCGTATATATATGAATTGTTAATAATGTATCTTGTAGTTGCTAGAATTTTATTCCATGGTATATTTTTGGGCGGAAGGTCTTCACTTATGACCATGTGTAATGCAAGATAACAAGACCGTGTGCCAGCTTTTATATTTTGTTTTTGCTTCGTCTTAACTAACCCCCCCCCCCCCTCTCTCTCTCTATATATATATATATATGTGTGTGGTGTGTGTGTGTGGTGTGTGTGTGTGTGTGTGTGTGTTATAACGAAAGGGAGATGATGTGGTGCATATATCATTATGGTCCCAAAATTATAATATCCTATATACCTAAACAGGTATATTTCTCAACATGCAAATATGACATACCTCACAAGTTTGCATTCTATTCATGTAGGGCATTTCCATTCAAGAAATACACATGCAGGCATGCCACTGCAGCAGCTCGCATTATATTCTTGCATATATCATTGCTCACAAACACAATCAAATATTAGTTCTGCCACACTTGAATTTTTTTTCCGGAAAGGGGGTTATCCCCGGCCTCTGCATCAGAACGATGCAGACGGCCATAATTATTAAAAAGCAAAATGTTCAACACAAGTCTTCATGTCTCTAACAAAAGAACGAAAAAGGCTCACAAAGAGCTAAAAAAGTAATAGAGAAGCCACAACCGGCTGACATAAAAAGATAGGAGCACTAATTGCCTATCCTATTACATTACCGTCATCCAAACTGGTTGAAAATATCCCGTGCTACCATCTCCCATCAGGTAGACCCAGTAACCATACGCTCCCTGGCCTCCGTCGGAGTGAGTAGCGACCACATACGGATCAACGCAGTGGCTCGGAAAATAACATGCAAAAATGAATATTTGTTGTTCTGTTAAAGACCAAATCATTTCTGCAGTTCCAGACTGCCCATAATAAAGCACATACTCCTACATGGATGTGTCTCGCTGTTTCAGAATCTATCCCGTCTAACCACGTCCCAAATAACGTGTTGATACTATTCGGAGGAGTAATATTAAATGCTATGTGAACCGTCCGCCACAATATTTTTGCCAAAGGGCAGTCAAGAAAGAGGTGTTTGATGGATTCATCATGGTCGCAGAAACTACATCTTGTAGATCCTGTCCAGTTGCGTTTTGCCAAATTATCCTTGGTTAAAATGACTTGTTTATGCACAAACCACATAAACACTTTAATTTTCAAAGGTACTTTGACTTTCCAAACATGTTTCGACCGAGGAATAGCGCTAGAGTTGATAACATCCAGATACATGGATCTAACCAAGAACTCTCCATTCTTAGTTAGTTTTCAGCACAACTGATCAGACTGTTGAGACAGCCGAACATCCATCAATCGTCTCACAAGATGGAGCCAGGCGTCCCACCGATTTCCCTCTAGCGTCCTCCTAAATTGAATATTGAGGGGAGTTGATGTAGTACTGTTGCAACGTAAGCGTCTCTTCGCTAAACAATGCTATAAAGAGAAGAATATTGGAGTGCGAGGGGCGTCTCCCCTAGCCATGTATCCTCCCAGAATCTCGTAGTGGTACCATTTCCAACTATAAACCTTGTCCTGTTGAAAAAGAGTGATTTAACTCTCATCAGTCCTTTTCAAAAAGGCGAATCAGTCGACCTCACTGTCACCTGAGACAAGGTTTTAGAGTGAAGGTACTAATTACGCAGAATCTAAGCCCATGTGGCCTCCGTCTCTATAGATAGCTTATACAACCACTTGCTGAACAGACATCTGTTCTTCACCTCAAGATTTTCAATACCTAGACCCCCTTGGTCTTTCGGCCTACAAATGATATCCCATTTAGCGAGTCTGTATTTTCTTTTTAGTTCATCACTCTGCCAGAAAAAACATGATCGATAGAAGTCAAGCCTTTTTCGAACTACAACTGGTACCTCGAAAAAGGATAGGAGAAACATGGGCATACTCGTGAGAACTGAATTAATGAGAATTAATCGGCCTCCGTATGACATCAGCTTGCCCTTCCAGCAGCTCAGTTTCTTCTCAAATCGATCCTCAATGCATTTCCATTCTCTGTTTGTTAGCTTACGATGGTGGATTGGTATACTTAAATACGTGAAAGGTAAAGCCCCCAATTCGCACCCGAACAATTGTTTGTACGCATCTTGGTCATCATTAGCTCTTCCAAAACAGAATAATTCGCTTTTGTGGAAGTTAATCTTTAACCCAGTCAATTGTTTGAATAAGCATAACACCAGCTTCATGTTTCGCACTTTTGCCAAGTCATGCTCCATGAAAATGATTGTATCATCAGCGTACTATAGGATAGACACACCTTCGTCCACTAAGTGCGGGACGAGGCCACCTACCTGGCCCGCATCCTTAGCCCGTCCTATTAGAATTGTCAACATATCGACCACTATGTTGAACATAATAGGTGACGTTGGATCTCCTTGCCTCAGACCTTTATGTGTTTGGAAGTAGCGACCTATGTCATCATTTACTTTAATTCCAACACTCCCTTTTTGCGTGAAAGATTCTACCTGGTGTCTCCAGGCCTAATCAAAACCTTTCATACGCAAGGCCTGTTGAAGAAAAGGCCATTTGACCTTATCGTACGCTTTCTCAAAGTCCACTTTGAAAACAACTCTGTCTAATTTTTTCGTGTGGATTTCATGGAGCGTTTCATGTAGGACCACAACCCCTTCTAGGATGTTTCTGTCAGGCATGAAAGCAATTTGGGATGGCTGCACCACAGAGTGCGCAATTTGCGTAAGCCTATTAGTCCCAACCTTGGTAAAATTTTTGAAACTTACATTAAGAAGACAGATCGGCCAGAACTGCTCAATTTGTACAACCTCTGTTTTCTTAGGAAGTAGGGTAATTGTTCCAAAATTTAAATGAAACAACTGAAGCTGTCCAGAGAATAAATCATGGAACATCGGTAACAAATCCCCTTTAACAATATGCCAACATTTTTTTATAAAACTCCGCTGGGAAACCATCCGGCCCTGGAGCCTTATTATTTTTCATCTGTGAAATAGCTTCAAATACCTCTTTCTCCGTAAACGGGGCGGTCAAAATGTCATTCTCATCCGTAGCAAGTTGAGGGACATCCTCAACCCTGGACTCAACCAAGGATACGTAGTTATCCTCCGGAGGCCCAAACAGCTGCTTGCAGTAATTGGTTATATAAAATTTTAGGTTTTCCTGTCCTAAAATCGTCCCCTCATCCTGCTCAAGCTGAAATATCCGCTTCTTACGGTGCTTGCCATTTGCAATCATATGAAAGAATTGAGTGTTATCATCCCTTGAAATATATAATTCTACATGTGTGTCATCATCTCCTTGTCATGCCTCCTCTCCGGCAGATCAAACCTCCCTTCATTTCTTTGAAGCAAGTTGAAGATCTCCTTAACTTTAGGCTTCAAAATTAATATGGTGGTTGAGTGCACAAGGTGGTAACATCAAGAGCGTAAAGTGTTGGTGTTGATGGAGGCGATGTTCGAGGGTTAGGGGTTGGCATTGGGATTGGGGACAATAGAGTCAGATAAGAACTAGTGCCCCCTTGAGATGAGCAAAGGGATGGGTGGGGCCGACAACAACCATATTTGGGTCAAAGACCGAGCATCAAGGCAATGTGTGCTCATGGGGAGACATCTAGTGGATGAGTCGGAGACGCTTCAATAAGCCTATGTGGGTGGCGACATTGCCTCTAGAGACAAGAACAACGGGAGGGTTGTGGGATTGTCCTCACACCATAATGGACTAGAAAATGTTTTTTAGGATATTCGGCTCTTGTAGAACCTACCACCAAAATACCAATTAGAGCTAAGTGAAACAAAAATGGTTTTCCATGTCATGACAAATCATAACAATTTAGACTAGATGGGTTTAAATATAACTTATATATGTTATAAAATAATCATCTAGAATGATGAGAGATCTATTAAAATCTTTTAGGTGTAATGTTTTTCTTCATGACAGGGCTTAAGGGAACAAAAAATAGTTTCCATGAGATGGTAAATGAGAACAATTTATATTGGTAGGATTTTGAAAGAATTTCTATCTCCCCCCCTTTTTTAGGGTTAAATTTCAATCTCCCCCCTTTTTAGGGTTAAATTTCTATCGCCCCTAATGTATACAAATCACCTAGGATGATTGGAGATTTGGTTCCATTCCTTTAAGGGTAGTGTATTTCACTATCCTCTTCTAGGAACCCCCTAATGTTGCATCAACTCCAACTAAAAGGATAAAAAGAATACATCAAAGCAAAGAGGTTGGATACTTCTTACTTTAGCCGCTTTGATCTTCAAAAGGAATCTAATACTCCCTCCGTCCCGGTTTAGAAGGCGCGCTTGGAAATTCTCTGGGACCTAGGTGGTTATCTATTGGTTGTGAGATGGGCTAACAAATAGCATTCACACTACGCATGCATATAAAAATAGTATATCGGAGTACTAATTAGCTACTAGAAATAAATGCAATGCGCCATAAACCTTGTCTATTGTGGAAACACACGCAAGTTTAATTGTGCCTTCTAAACTGTGACGGAGGGAGTAATTGTTGAGAGAGCTTTCCAAATGCGGTTTATAAGGCATACACGGTTATCCAACCATATTGGGATTGTGATTTATATCCTGAAAGAGTTTTTATAAAAACTCAAAAATCCATTAAGTAGAGTGCTAAGCAGACTCACTCGCAACTAGGTGTGATATAAAGTCTAGACTAGTATCTATCCAGGACATAGAGGCCGCCGAATGGTACTCAAATTGTGCTAGAGCACGTGCAAAAGAATTACATGACCGACGATGAAACATAAACTCGTAGGCATTAAACATGGCCATGCAGGTGCTTATTATCGCTTCTCGCAGGAGCACACCATAGTCTGCAAGCTTGAACCAGACCTTGTGAATACGACTCCAGGATCACTCTATGAACACCTAGATTAGCCAATCCCTCAATTGCAGCGAGGCACATTAAGGATGCGTTTGGTGGCCTACATGGATTTTGGCCTCCTTGCATCTGTGTCCCAGCTGGGCCCGACTAAGTGAATATAGGCAAAAACCATGTTGTGTACATAGTTCGTTTGCTTGTACCCCCTCCCCCCTATCTTGCTAAGCAGAACACATGCATGTGTGTTTGCTTGCAAGCCTCTGCTAAATAGAGGCAAAGATGTTCGGTTGCATACAACACATGCAGTATGGTAACCTCTTGTTCTAGTGGTGAGATTACCAGCAGACGGTCATAGGGGCAACATATCAAATCTTAAACTAACAGTCACATTTGAACAACCATTAAGCATTACGCAGTACATTAAGAACCATAGCCGTAGAAAACACCCTAATAGTCCAACAAAAATGCTTACTTGTGCTTCTTGCACTTGACCACCACCTCAACACCATTGATGTTGAAGACGATCACCTTGAAGCTGTCGAGAGTCAACACCTTGAAGGTGACGAGGCACTCGATCTTCAGCAAATGAGCTACGTCGAAGAGGCACTAGTACAAGATTCCCTTATTAGCATAGTGCAAAAGTGCCCACTAGCAACATTCCGCCATGCTGCTAGTAATGTTGCAACTTGGTGAAAATAGCGTCCGGCTAAAAAATCACAGGGTTCAGGGGTCCAAGCTGCTTGTGATCTTTTACACAGATAGATTCTCGAAAACGAAAGGAACTGACCCTGGGATAAAAATGTGCACGTACCTTTTTTCAGCTTCACGTGGTATACATGGGGTGGGCGGAAAAAAATAAAGTGAAGGGCAAGATCAGTATAAGAATTAAGCTCGTGTGGCAGACGACTTTGAAGATATGCTATCTTTCAATTGACAGACAAGTTTCTGAAAATGTTGTCTTTCGTGAGGAAATCTTCCGGATATGTTTTTTTTTTCAAAGGCCCCTGCGGGAAATATTCACTCATCAATCATCATCATGAACAAACTTATCCCCGCTATGCTGGATGATTCTGTGTCGTACATACTGTATCAACAGCATACCATTGATAACTCGGCCAGCTCGTCCTGATAACTGGAGGATAATCCCCAGCTCGTGGCTGAACATTTCAAGGATCATGATCTGGATCGGCTTTAACTCCTTTCAAGACATCTTCTGTGTCTCATCTGTCTTAAACAAAGTCAAAACTTGAGTATGGATCCCATGTGCCTCGATGCGGCGGCAGATGCATCCGGGAGTTGCATTGCATGCCATGTGTTCCAACAGACTGACCGCCGCTGCCAGCAGGCCTCTGCCTTACCCGCTACTACTACCCAGGCGACAACGACCAGCAACGACATACAGCAACTAGCCGGAGGCGACACCGTGCATGCATGGCTAATTAAGCCTCTGCGGTTTCCACGGGACGTGGGGCGCGGCAGCCGGAACCATGCCGGGCCGTCGCCGGTTTCCACCGATCCCTGAAAGCGACGGGGCTGCCGGGGAGCGGGGGGCAGAGGGCAGCCGACGCGCGCCGCACGTCTCGATGAACTGGGCGGATCAGCTGGCTGCTGGCTCAATTATTCGCGCGAACGGACAGATGATCCTGGGTAATGGGTAGTGCGATGTCGATCCGGGTCGCCGGCCGGATGTTGCGGATGCGTCGTGCGAGATCTTTCGCACAGTGACATGCGTGCATGCCGAAATTCAGACACAAGGACGTGCCAAACTTTTGTAGCACTGGTGCTCACGTCGGTGGCACAGTGAAACGAAGCGTTCAGCTGGTATCCCTAATGACCACCGTCGATGTGTTGCTACTCTACTCATCTGCCCGGTTAACCGTGGCAGCTGGACAACAAAACACGCGTCTCGACATTTTCTCCAGGGGTAAGTTACCATGAAGTCAAGACTGAGCGACATTCAGTCCGAGCGACTTCCACTGTAGACCACGACAACAAGGCTGCAGTCGAAGAACGTTGTGATGCCGAACAAGCAAGAAGAGGGGTACATGATCAATGCATCTCACGAAGCATTCGTTCCTGGATGTCTCCTACTCCCATACTCTCAAGGTAGCATTGATTTCTAACTTTTTTTCTTTGCGTGGGCACATTGCTCTCTTCTTGCATTGTCTCTTGCTAACCGTACGTGCTGGAGAGAAAGCTAGCGAACTCTTTGACAGAGAATTACACACTCGACTGGTCATCCTTATGTACACACATGAAGTGTTAATAATGTATCTTGTGGTTGCTAGGATTTTATTCCATGAGATCTTTTTGAACAGAAGGTCTTCATTTATAACCATACGCACTGCTATACAACAAGGCCATGTGCCATCTTTAGATTTTATTTTTGCCCCATATTGCAAATGTGCCGACTCATTCAACTCTGTCTCTGTCTCTCCACGTCTCTAAATATGTACCATGTAATGTGTCATATAAAGTAGAATGAAAGGGCAATTATGTGGTCATATATCATTATGGCACCAACATCATAATATGTTATATATGGGTTGCCTAAATCATTTGTGGCACGGTGGCATGCACAATACTCAGGCATGATATGTTTCGCATAATGAAACTAAGCATTCAACTGGCATTCCTATAAACTACAGCTAATGTACGTAGGAACTTTAAAAGACGTCTTTGCTATTATTGAGTTGCTTGTTATTTTAGAGATTTGGTCTATTCTTGACGAGGTGGAGGCAATGACGAAATGGAGCAGTGGGGATGAGGAAGGCTAAGAGGAACAACAGGGAAGGGCGAGGTCGGCGATCACACACATAGAGGCACGAGGTTAGAAGGGTGGGGGTGGCCAGAGGAATGGCTAAGCCACCACTATTGGTAGCAACCATATTCAGGTCAAAGGGAAAACAATGAGGCAGTGCGTTCACATGGAGAGCCGATGGTTGGATGGTTGGATGGGGTAGCAAGTGGATCGACATGACATAAGGACGAACAATGGTGTATATGCCAAACTTTGCACCGGTAGCACAGCAACAGGCAGCATATGTGCACATGCTAAATTTCTCAAAATTAAACTTAGTGTTCAAGTGGCATTCCTATTAAGTCTCCGCGATTTCCACGGGACATGGGACATGGGCTAGCACCATGCTGGTCTTGATTCGATCGACGTATCACGTGTGCGGCAGTAATCGGGACTGTTCATCAAGAGGCAACCAATCAGCCGCTAAGGCCTCCTTTGGTTCATAGGATAGGAATTTTATAGGAATAGGAAAATCATAGGAAGTGAGATGACATACATCTTAATTCATATAGAGAAAGAGATGCCATTTGATGCATAGGATAGGAATTTTTCCATTGAGTCTAGGCTAATGTTTTTTTTCCTCCAAAATGTGAAGGATTGATTCCTATCTTACATGGGAATATGAATCCATTCCTACAAACCAAAGGGCTTGAAAGGAATTTTTTCTTTGCAAATCCTACCCTATGGAATTCCTACAAACCAAAGGAGGCCTAAGTCAACTCACGTCTTGCACGGGGGCTTGATGCAACACATCGATTGATCGGGCCAGCAAACTACGTACGCGAATGAGTTTCGTATCGATTGGGTTCAGTAAGTAGCGAAGGGACCGCTCGGGTTCAGTAACCAGCGTGTAGAGATATACCTCGGGTCCAGTTATAGTGCGAGAGATCACTCGGGGTTCAGTAAGTAGTGCGAGGGAATAATCACTCGGATTCAATACGCACTGAGCTCGATCGCTCGGGTTCAGTACTACGAGGATCGATCCCTCGAGTTTAGTGTAGTGCTAGGATCGATCACTTGTGTTTAGTAAGACGAGGGCAATCCAATGGGCTCAGTAAGCGACAAGCTCTCTCGGGTTCAGTTAGCGAAGGGCTCGCACACACGCGCATACGAGAGAGAAACGCGCAAATCACAAACATACCCTCCGGATCCGACCACCAACCGTATACTAGAAATTCGTGAAAAATTCTCACCCTCACTTCTACCACGATTGTTTATGTCATGGACGATCCAAAGAATGTCATGCATGTGCGACTCCGGCTCGCCCAGGAAGAAACGCCCATTTTCTATCATATTTTTTTCATAGAAGTAGGAACCCACCACATCTATGATGATACGTGTTTTTACCACAAATATCATCATGAAAGTGTCATTTCCTTGATAGAAAATGTTTTTGTTCAGGCCATAATATCACTTTTGTGTCTTTTTTCTTTGCTATGATGTCTTCCCCATGCCCGTCAGCAAGCTTAGCGGACGGCCGTGAGACCCGTAAAATGAAGCTTCAAGGAGAGGGGAAGAGCAACCCCTGCCTCCATGAAGCGGGCAAGCTAATCGGCCAACGATGAGCCCACCAAGTTTTCTTCAACGGGAGGGGAAGTGTAGTGGCCTCCGCTTCCGTGAAGCGGGCAAGCTCGCCGGCTGTGCGACCTAGCAAGAGAATGTTGGTGGACTTCCCAAGCAGCGACGACCTCTCATGTTCTACTCTTTCTCGCTATCAGCAGCGGCCGTGGACGTGTTGGCCTCATCGTTGTGGCAGTGGGGTGCAGCCGATGCAGAGCTAGCGACGTCGTCGGTGCCGACAAATTCATCCACTGCCGCGTTGATCTCTGTGAACATAGCTTGTTTCTCCGCCCGTAGGACACCGAGCCGCCATCGCTCGCGTCAGACTTCATGGGTGGCACAGCAGGACAACGCCATCTGCTCGTCCACGTCCACCATGATCTCCGTGCTGGCGAATTGCTCCTCTGCGAGTTGGTGCACGTCGAGGAGGCTAAGGTTGTACCTCTGGTCGGCATGCGCCCATCGGAACACGACCTCCCGCTCTTCCGACACCATGTCGGTGTAGTGCACCCGCGCCTCACCCAAGGTGATGTCGGCATGGAACGGCATGGGCGGTGTCACCAGCTCATCGGTGGCCGCCTCTTCCATTGGCTCATCCGCAGCGCTAGCCTCCGGAGAGTTCATCGACAAGCCAACTTGTATTCGGCTGGCTCAGCAGGGCTGCTAGCCGACATCAATGCCGGAGAGCTCCTTCTTCGGTTCATTTGACAGGCTCTACCACAAGGCATTGGAGCTCGAGGCCACGACGGGTGTGTTGCAGAGATGAGATTGGGAAGCGAAGGTGGGATGCATATGTTGCCGACCCTGACCATGTTTAAATAGCAAGCGGATGCCAGGCCAAGCGGTGAGGTGTTTAATGTCGTTTGGTAGATGGACGGACGGATGGCATCCCATGGAGGCGCTAGAGTAAGTTCCTCAGCAGCCGCGCATGCTTAATGAAGGGAGCTGGGTGGATAGGTGCCGTTTAAATGCGGACAGAAGCCGCGTGCACCGGGACATTGCGCAGACGATGCTCTCGACCGGCGCGCCGCTTAATTGCCAACTCCCGTGAGAGGTTGCTGCTCTGGCCAAGGATGAATGTGGCGCTGACCACTTTGGGCGGGAATGAGAGAAAGCGCGGGACATGGTTTTGGGTGGATCAGAGTGTTGGACGCGCCCGTGGCAGCAGTCTAGACGCTCGCAAAGCCCCCTCCTTTGGATTGCTTCCGGTTTGCAAGGAAAACAGACGCCCGGACAGGTACGAGGACGGATACAAGACACATTAAATAGTAACATACATTCGGACATACTTGTCTGGACGGACGCGGGGCTCCTTATCTGTCTGGTTACCCATGTTTTACCCACGTGACTGACAAACAAAAGAAACACACATCTCAACATTTTCTCCACGAGAAACTTGCTATGACGTCAAGACATGAGTTACATTTAGTGCATGTTATCTCAAGTGCGGACAACTAACATCCTTGGGGCTGCAGTCTAAGAACTTTGTGATGCTGAACAAGGGCAAGGACATGCACATTGTCGATGCATCTGACGAAGCATTCATTCTTGGATGTCACCTACTCCCAAATTCTCGAGGTAGCATTGATCTGTAATTTTTTTTCTTTTCTTATCGGGGGTGCATTGCTATCTTATTGCATTGTATTTTGCTAATGGCAGGGGCTCGAGAGAAAGATGATGAACTCGTTGATAGAGAAAACATACACATGCGACTGCTCATCCCCATTTCTTAGACATTGCAATCATAGTCCTCATTTCTTGAACCTCATATCCGTGCAAGGTGAGCTCATGTGAATAATTGCTACGCGCGTTCTAAATCAAATTCCTCTCTGTGTTGCGAGGAGATGCTAAGCACACTTTGACGTATTGCATGACACCTACTTTACGACCATAATGAGAGAGAGAGAGAGAGAGAGAGAGAGAGAGAGAGAGAGAGCTAGCCACAAAAAGAGGCAAATACCTCGAACTAGTCTTTTTATTTGCTAGTAAAAGGATTTTAAATAAATTTTCGGAAGTCTCTGAACCAATTTGTTGTTCACTAAAACATACTTAAGGAGAAAGTATTATGATTTGATTATTCTTCAATCAAACTATATATCCAACTAATAAAGTACGTGTTGGTGAGATCGAGCTTGGGGCAAGCTTCTGGTTTGATTGATGAAATCATTGTGAGGTGTGCCCAAAGTTATTGCATGTGGCCTCTTTGCCCTTGTTAGGAGAAAAATGTACATCAAGGAGGTTGTTAATCGTTGGATGCATGGTCATGAGATAATTAATTCCGTTGGTTAGAGGAGTGGATGTACAACATAGCCACTTAAGAATGTGAGAGTTTTTATTATTTCAAAAACAAAGCGATGTGAGGGCCTCCTGTACCGCAATCATTTCAAAAGAAAAGTTGTTGAGGTGCTTGTTGTTGTCTTCCTCTTCCTTTGGGAGAATATGTAGAGTGTTTAGCTTTGTAATGAGCCTGACAGGAAGTTAACGACGGACGGTGCTTCTATACAATAACTTTGGCCTATGATTTTCAATTCATGGCCAGAACTCGAGAGCCTCTGTTGAACACACTGTGGGAGATTATGGCCAAGCCCAAAGTCAAATATTATCTTCGGCTGCATTGTAGAGGATGTTTCCATAACTGTACCTGCTTTCTTTGCGAGCTTGTTCCCCAATCATCTGCCTACCTTCTCCTTGCTTGCCCATTCATGTTTGGAGATGTACATGGTCTTTGATGACCAAACTGTGGGCTTTGCTGTTTAGTCCAATTCAGTTAGATCCTGGCGGAGTATAATGTGGAATAATCGCTCTCATGCTTCAAGCAAACATGCAACCCATCCTTTACTATAGTGCTTGGAACTTGTGGAAAGAGGGAACTGAAGAACCTCTAAAAAACATTCCTGGTGATCTTGGCGGCTATGATTAGAGATGAGCTAGATTCGTTTTGGAAGCCTATAAGTCCTAGTCCGGGTTGTATCTTGACTTCCTCCATACTTTCTTGAGCTATTCTTTCTATTTGGCTTCAATGGAAATGTAAAACTTTTCCAACTTAATAGAAAAAGTAGAGCTCCTGCTACATTTTGACCTTTTTGTTTGTTTGTTTGGCTTTTTCATATATAGCCATCCACCGTCCGACCATTATAATAGGATGGATCATGTGACCATGGCCATAGGCAGGCGTGGTCGAAGGCACGCCATATGTGAGGTTGCATTCGGTGGAGATTCGACAAATGACATGCTCGCAACCGCGGAAAGCATGTTTAAATATGTGTTGTTACGTAGTATTTCTCCTGGTTATCCGCAAGGCAAGTTTAAGTCACACAAACTTAAAGGCCCACATCTCAAAATTTTGTCCGGAAGAAATTGACCATGGCATTTGAAAAACAGAAAAGTATATTTCTCGTCCCTCAACTTTTAATGAAGTCTAGATTTGGTTCCTCAACTTGAAACCGGACAACTTGCACCCTCAATTCTTGAAACCGGACAAGTATCATCCTTCAATCACACCAAAGCTGTTTTTATGCTGACTTGGCGCGGTTTTTACTGGTTCTAGTCCATGTGGCAATCTATTTCTTCCCTTTGATTTATCTCTCATGTGGGCATCTTATCAAGCACTTGGCGTGCAAGATCTGGAGCATGGGACAATGCCTCAGTGGTGTAGGCTCGAGCGACCTAGGGGCATCAACAGCGCCGTCGTTGGCAGCGACAAAAGCAAACGGTGAGCACGAGTACGGCGAGAAGGACCTCATGCTCGGAGGCCTGTGTGTCCGGTGGCCTAGCGCACAACCTGGACCTGTACACACACGCATGCAGCTATGTATCATGCCCACGGCGTGCACATGCACGAGAAAAATAAACATGCAGCACGAGGAAAATAAACATGCAGCTAAACTGGCTAAGAAACGAACACTTCCTCCTGTTGCACATCATCCGTATCTTCCAGTGCAGGCGCATCTGAAGCCGGCCACGAGCGCTGCAAGCTTCGGCATCCCCGACGCGCAGATCCACCGCGGGATGACATGGCTAAACACTGCACTATCCCGAGGTTGCTGCAGCGAGCACTCTGTCAGTGAGGATAGCAGCAGCTGAGACGACGTCCAGCTGCGCCTAGCTGCTCCCCCGGCGACCTGTCCACTTCGCAGGACTTGAACGCAAAGGGCAAGTCGTGCACTGAGCCGAGCAAGGGCGGCGAATCAGATGCGGGCACCAGCATGCCCGACACACGCCACATGAGTTTCTGCCGGTGGTAGACTGGTGGTGATGAACGTCGTGGCCCGGTGCGGGTCGTTGGCAGCGCCAGACATTGCACGCCAAATGTCTGTCAAAATATCCATACCAGAGTAGACGGAAGGAAAGATAAAACCTTGCCACGTGGGCGTGATGACTTGTCAAAACTGGAGTGAGGGACGAAACTTGTCCAGTTTTAAGAATTGAGAGTGCAAATTGTCCGGTTTTGAAGTTAAGGGACCAAGTCTAGACTTCGCTAAGAATTGAGGGACGAAAAGTATACTTTTCTTTTTAAAAAACATAGGGACATTTTTTAGCTGGAGATTGAGATATAGGGGTGTGGGTACTTGGTATTTCAGTAAATTTTAAATATACTAAATCTGGCTAGGTTTCTTTTACCTGGTTTTTTTTGACTTTTTTCAATCGGTGAAAACTTGACCAATGAGGTGCTGCCACCTTATTTACTGGGGGACCTGGGAGGGTACAGTTGGGGATGGATCCAGCGATTATAGTTGATCTTCTGCATGCATATGACCACGTCAAGTTTGCTGTTTCCTGTCAGTTTGCATGCATATCCATGTAATAGGCGGTTGCAGTTATTTTTATTAAAGTGGCTGTAGATATTTTTGGTATGTGGACAGGTTGCATGCAGAGTTTCGGGTCGGCTGCGAGATCTGCGTACGTGTCGATGATTTTCAGGTTTAGCCTACGTCGGTTCAATTTGATCCTCCTCGATCCTTTCCGTACTCTCCTCCGAAAAATTTCACCGCTGTACGATCCTATAAGAAGGCTCCATGGCCGTCGGCTTCCTCCCCACCTCCGCTGCTTTCTCCCTCTGCATCCCAAATTTCCACATCGCTGCCATGGCCAACATCCTCCTCGAGGATGGTGACGCCACCACGCGCAGCTCGTGAAGCCCGTCCACATACTCACAGGTGTGCTGCCCCGCCGCCGGCCGCGGCTGCTGCCGCCGCGCTGCTGGAGCGCGTCAAGAAAATCGGCTTCGGGCCGCCATGCTGGCCTGCGGGTGGCGCTGCAGTGGGACGACCTGCCCATCTCGGAGCGCATGCGCCTCAAGGCCCGGCCCCTCCTCTACCTTCCGTCCCCTGCATCTCCTCCATCCCTAATCGTCCACCGGGGGCAGGATCCACAACCTAAGCGAGGTTCTTTGGCCGGTGCTATGGAGCCATTTCCCTAATCGATCAGGTGCTCCCTGCATTCTCTCTCAGCTGTACCGTGTTTTCAAGGCCACACTGCAGCAGGACTAGCTAGGAGCACCGGTGAGCAACTTGTCGACGAGGTGTGTGGCAGCTTTGACGGCAGCAGCGGCGCAGCATGTCGTGGTGTTGTTTGCTCACAGCAGCCACCCAGTTTTGCGCTTCTCCGCTGGACGCTGTAGGGGTGCCGTGCCATATGGAAGACGGGAAGACGCTCACATGCCGGTTTGCTGGGTTTGCCGGGAAGCTCAGCCCGACGAGTTTGGGTTCTTCAACCTTCTCCATGGATTCAATGGTTGGCTTGTAACTTTGAATCAATTTTGATTTCTCTCAATCTCTATATCTCAGTTTCACGTAGTCGTTCCACCAAGTTGTAGCCGTTTCTTCATGTTCTTATTAGCATTGCAATTGGTATTTGAGTAATTTTTCTTGCAGGCATGATTTTGTGTAAACGAAAATCTTGCAAGGAAGAGGTTACGAACCTGAATGGTATGGAGGACGTACTACATGTGTACATCAAGGGAAAAAAGAGGAGAAACGTGTATTTGAATCCAAGAGCCTTGACACCCACTAATTACTTTGTAGAGTCCTCAAGATCTATATAACTGCCTACAGGTTCGTGTTCCACTACAATATGTGCATGCTTTTATATAAGAAGTACATAAATTGGTTTATTCTCTAACATACTATGGTGGGTCGTGTTTATTCTTCATCTTCCCATTATACTTTCCAATGAAAGGAGTTCGTATTTGATTTCACATGAGGTTACAAATGCAAGTCCACAAACATAGGAAACTATATGGTTCTAATTCCAGGAACACTACAAATTTTCCATAAGACATGGATGTGGATTTCTTCAGTTGTTTCACATACAGATTTCCCCTTTTGATTTTTGTAGAACATACTGCCACAATGATTTGATGATTTTGGCAACTTCGTTTTGATTTTCTTCTGCAAGAAATACTCGAGGAGTGGGAATGTAGCAGTTGAATGCCTCTATTTATATTTGAATGCAAGCAACTGCTTATTTTTGTATCTATTTGATTGCAAGCAGGTACTTATTTTCCTATCTAAGTAGGACCTCCATCATTATAGCCGCCTCCACCTGCACTTCTCCACTTCTTTGCTGTTGCCGAGCACTAGCATTTTCGGCCATCAATTTTGCTCACTGCCGCTCACGGTCCATATGCTGCAGCTTCGAGCATCTTCTTGCAGCAAAAGACAGTAAGTATCCATCCATCTTGACTAATTCCCACGTTAGATCTCTCTCGGACAAAATCGCCCCACTCTACTTGCCATGTTCCTTTTTAAGAAATTAGGATCTACAATTATATAATTGATGTGCAAGGAAAAGACATATGAGTATACATGTTCTATCCCAGTGCGAGGTAGTGAATAACTCTTGTATCTTTACTAATTTCTACATTACATCTCCTTGAGAAGACACGGACTGTCCTGCTTTTGTTTTTTGTTTTCAAACGCGAGAAACTAGATTCAGTTAATTCATTGGACTGATGTGGAGGCCAATAACATGTGAGTATCTGCACCTTTTGCTTTCAGGTAAGGATATGTGGAAAGAAACTGATTTGTAAACCTACCATTGTGTTCACTAGATATACTGCATGTTCATGTGTACAGAATGTTGGTCACTCGATTTATCTATCCATGCAATTTCACTTCATGACTCATCCATAATCACCCTTGCAGCTCCTGCACTTATCTACAACTTATTATGAATATTTCTTACCGTGCTAATCATCTTGCAGGCAAAGGAAATGATGTTGGCTCTGCTGGATGGAACAAATTTGAACTTATGTTCTGCTGAGCATTCTACTTCTACGTACATCAAAGTTATCCACAATTGACTCGTGATTTCTCATCATAGCTGTGTCCTTCACTGCTCCTTTGTTTTGCTTGAAGTGTTAGATTTTTGTCATGGGTGAATAAAGAGATTAGAAAATAGAGGCTCACGCCTCAAGATGTTTGATGTTAGGACTAAACAGAAAGGAGAGGACCATTTTTTTGTTTGGCAAGTTTGCTAGCATCAAACTGTATCAAGTTCAGTGACTCATGTGCATATGGTAAGTGTGTTTAATAGAATGATTCGTGCAAAATCTTATCCAAGCTAATGCGTGAATTAGAACGAAATTCATGAGAGATGAGTAGAATCAGAATTCAGAACTGATACCCAAGCTGGGAGCCGTTTTCCGTTTCTTATTTTTGTACGATAACTGTATTCTCTAATCAATTGATTGAAGCTGGGAGCCATTTTCTGGTTTCTTATTTTTGTATGATAACTGTATTCTCTAATCAATTGATTGAAGCAGGACATGTTGTCTATTTTAACTCAACACACTGCTCTCTTTGAATTGATTGAAGGAGTTTCTACAGTGCACCATATCAAAATTGAAGATATCATACTGTTGTTGCAATGCTTTAATATATATAGTTTTCCCTGGTCGGCTTTTAGTGGAGTTGGGTGTGTTGGGGCGCACTATAATACAGTACTAGATATGTGGAAGGATGGAGTTCACTTAGAATCTTAGTCAGATGATAACTTCTTTTCCTCGATGTATATCCTAACAGGTTCCTTTCAAAATTACTTTTGTGAAGTAGCCTCATTAGTTATACACCATCCTGGCGTTGCTCCTTGGTCCGATAGTTACGTGCTTGCTTAACTGACGAATGTTCTTCTACACTAGGAATATGATGTTGGTTGTTCAGAGACATGAAAAATATTCGGGGTTGTGCTCTTGGGTCTTCCTTATATTTAAGTTCTTGGGTCTTCCTTATATTTAAAGAGCGTGCATATAAAATAGATATAGTGTCTAGATCCAAATTTATGCAAGTGTAGGTTACATCATGTGTGTATTTCTTAGTTTAGTTGCTAACGGATAACTAAAAGTCTGTTTCTTCAGGTTCGCGAATCGCGACACACTCTTCCGACTGCTGGGTACTTTCAAAATCATGATTAGTTTGTGGATTGGCAAAAAATCTCTCTCTGAAAGGTTATCTTCATTGTTTCGTAATATGCTATTTATCTTTTGTTTGACTAAATTAATCACTATTAGACATCTCTCTTGTCTGCCACTGTTGACTTCTGAGCTTTGTAGTTTTCCCTACTCATCTCCTATTGCTCATGGAAATTCTATAATGAGCCATAATATTTTCAACTCACATGTATTCTTTTTTATTTTCTAGAAAAATGGAATATCATATTGGCAGCTGCTAAGTAGTTTTTATTAGAGGTGTGCCAATGTTTATCGATCTGTTTGTAACCATGCATTTACATGATTGTAATACATCTACTTCTTTGCCATCTTCAACTTCTTTATATATTGTTGTGTTTCCCCTTAATTGATATCAAAGGATACACACGAAATTATCGTACATATTTTTAAAATTTATAATTATTTACTGTTCTACTGTTTGGACCATAGTATACATAGTCAGGACTTACCGACGGGTATTTGATTGTATCACATGTACCCGCAAGACCCAGCTACCAATGATCCTGCAATCCATATACTGGCCCAACACTAACACACAACCAAGTCGATAATTTGGTAAGTTAATTACTACTTTATCACGGAGGGAAAACTAGAACACTGTAGAACATCTACTCTATCGCCATAGGAAATAAAATCTACTTTTTTCCTTTATGTATTGCACTCTATTCATAGCATCCGTATAGCTCCAAGGTTGTGATTATTTTAGTCCACATAAAAAACAATATACAGAAACAATGCAATGCCGCAGACACAACGAATCCCTATTTTTAGCACCATCTCCCTTAGGCTAGAACATTGGAGATCGAACAATATCTATAGAAAGGAAACCCATTGTACCAAAAGCTACACAAATCGTAGCATCATCCTTCACATGAATATGTAACACATGTGCATCGATAACACATGTTTCGAGCTTGATCCACACATCAAACCTCATGTATAAGGACTTGATCCACATATGTATCATATAACATGCATACACTCCGCCCAAGTTTAAAGGGCAAGAGAGCCAAAACTATAAATATTTCCATTTATCACATCGATCAAAACGGCCAACCAATATTTTCTCCCTTCCTTTGATCACCTTCCCATTAAAAAAAAATGAATACCGAACTAAATGTGCCAAACTCTTTTTCAGAAAAAAAATCATCAACATAGGAATATTTACTTACTATACAACAACATATGTCACTGCCAATAAGCAAGGCGCGGCGTGCCGCCGCGCGGGTATCAGCTAGTTATATCTCAATTGCACAAGATGTTATGCACTGGACTGTAGTCAATAAGCATTGCAACGCCGAGTAAGCATACTACAGAGTAAAAAAAAAACCTCATCATTATAGGCATTCACTCCTGGATGTCTCCCACTCCCATATTCTCAAGGTGGCATTGATCTTGTATTGCATTGTCTTTTTGTTAACAGTTGGCGCTCAAGAGGAAGCGATGAACTTCCTGGACAACTGAGAAAACATACACGTCTGATTGTGCATCCTCAATAGTATGTATAGAAGAATTGTTAATAATTTATTGTGTGGTTAATAAGATTCGATTTCATGAGATATTTTTGCACGGAAGGTCTTCAAAACTTATGACCATACCTAATTAAGGACTACACAAAAGCCATCCGCCGTTTTTTTTTTAAAATTCAAAACCCCTTTATTAAGTGGTAATCAAAGTCGCATCAGTTACAATCATAGAGGCAATGGCACTAGGTGCCTCATCAAACCAAGTACCAGGTGGAGAAAATCTAGCAATCCTCGCCAGTTCATGCGCTACAAAATCTCCTTCTCTATGACAATGCTCGTAATGGACTTGTGATAAATCGCGAGCCATGTGATAATAATCGTCGAAAATAGCAGCAACCAATCATGAGAAAGTACCACTGAAGGAGTCCTGGATTAGGGGGTGTCCGGATAGCCGGACTATACCTTCGGCCGAACTCCTGGGCTATGAAGATATAAGATTGAAGACTTTGTCCCGTGTCCGGAAGGGACTTTCCTTGGCGTGGAAGGCAAGCTTGGCGATACGGATATGTAGATCTCCTACCATTGTAACCGACTCTGTGTAACCCTAGCCCTCTTCGGTGTCTATATAAACCGGAGGGTTTTAGTCCGTAGAGATATACAATCATACCATAGGCTAGCTTCTAGGGTTTAACCTCTTTGATCTCGTGGTAGATCTACTCTTGTACTACCCATATCATCAATATTAATCAAGCAGGACGTAGGGTTTTACCTCCATCAAGAGGGCCCGAACCTGGGTAAAACATTGTGTCCCCTGCCTCCTGTTATCATCCGCCTAGACGCACAGTTCGGGACCCCCTATCCGAGATCCGCCGGTTTTGACACCGACATTGGTGCTTTCATTGAGAGTTCCTCTGTGCCGTCGCCATCAGGAAGGATGCCTCATCCCGTCTTTAAAGAAGGCACCGTTGCTAAGGGAGCTTTGGCTGTCGGCCAAACTCTCCGGCTAGGTGGTTTCCTTATGACCGCATGTTCGGCTGCTGCGCCGATGATGACCTCTCGGGTCATCGAAAGCAATCTTCACGTCAGCTCGGAATTCGCCGAGCAGCTAGATCCAATGGAGCTCTCTTCCCTAAACGAGCTCTTGGATCGCATCGCCGCCCTGGGAGTCGCTACGAATTACGACCAGATTGGGCCTAAACCCGATCTAAGAGAGATTAACTCTCCCCAGGTCACCCATCACGTTGCCGTGGTAGAGGGACAGTGCGGCGACCCTGTAAGTGCATCTAGTGCCACCCCTAGTTGGTTTTGGAGTATTGACGACAAACCTAGTTGAGGGACTAATGTGTTTGTGAGAATTGCAGGATAACACAGGTAGAAGTCCCTCATTGATTCGGTTTTACTACCAGAGATGACCCCTAAAAATGTATGAAGACATTGAAGTCAATGGTGGTATATGAAGATATTCACATTGAAGACTATGACAAAAGAAGACGCGATATGAAGCCTATGGAGCTCGAAGACTTAGATCTTTCGTAGTTCTTTTTCTTTTGTGTTGAGTCATAGGAACCACCGTACTGTTAAGTGGGGTCCAGGAGAACCAGTTAGAATGACTGAAGTGATGCCTAAACCAAAAACCTATGTCTTCGAGTGAAGACAATGAGAGCGAATCTTGTCCAGAGCCGGACAAGTCAGCTTTGCTTGTAGCCCAAGTAAAGTTGCCATGAGAGTTTGAAATCTGACCGTTGAGACACGTGTCAGTTCCTTAGTGACCCAGGGTCATTTCGGACAAATCAGGTCGGGTTGCCAAGTGGCTATAAATAGCCCACCCCCTACAACCATAAACGGTTGGCTGCTCAGATTGAGAGTACGGCTTTTGTCGTTTGAGAGCAACCCACCTCGAAGCCTTTGAGAGAGAATTCCTTGCTAGGATAAAGCCCTAACCACCAGAGCCAGAGAGAATTGGGCATCACTTAAGTCTTCTTGTCTGTGTGATCTGAAGACTTATTACACTTGAGGACTGTGCATCCCCCAGACGGTTAGGCGTTACGTTCAGAGCATCCAAGAGACATTGTGGATTGCCAGTGAACGAAGTCTGTGAAGGTTTGGGAGTCTACCTTGAAGACTTACCAGAGTGATTGGGCGAGGACTATGTGACCTTAGCTCAAGGAGAATACGGTGAGGACTTGGTGTCCTGAGCTGCGTGTTCAGGACTGGGTGTCCGGGACTGTGTGTCCTAAGGTTTAAATACCTAGCCGCTCCAACCATACGTACAGTTGTCACAGCAACTGGAACTGGTCCAACACATCATTGTCTTCAACGAGTCACTGGTTTCATCTTCACTTCCTTTTACTTACTGATCACTCATTGTGAAGTCATTGCGTGTCTGTTCTATCTTTTGTCTTCACAACGTGAGTGTATGATCTGTTTGGCTTCATAGTATCTTCCTACCTGATCCTTATTACACTACAGCTATTTGTCACTGTGCTTTCACTCTGTTGATACTTAACCATGGCTTGCCTAGTGTAGTCTAACTTCCACTGCATAGTAATAGGCATATCTCTACTGTTTGTCTTCATAACTTCCACGTTTTGAAGACTTCCATAAAAATCGCCTATTCACCCCCCTCTGGTCGATATAACGCACTTTCAGACCCTTCATCTATCTTAAGGACTAGCTATGTCCGGATTCCCAATCCCTCCAAGCCGGATACCCGCGGAGGGGAGGACATCACTCAAGACTTGAACTTAAAGTCAGGCGACGGGCTAGATTCATTGGACAGCATCCAAGAATCCAAACTTCCGAGTTCGGAAACTCCTTGGCCCCTGGGTCTCAGATTGGATGAGGTTTCGGATTTGATTCCACCCACCCACCCGTACATAAGCGATCTATCCCAAATTAGGCAAGAGCCCGAAGAAACAGTACATCATTACTGGGCCAGATTCCTCCTGGTTATGAACAGGATAAAGGACTGCCGCGAGGAAGACGCAATTTCATTCTTCTGCAATAATTGCACGGACAAGGGAATCCTGAACGCCATAAGTCGCCGTGATATTACACGCTTCGCTGACTTGGCGTCCATAGTACGAAAGTACTGTGCGATGGAAAGCGCCTGGAAAACCGAAATAAAATTTTGGGACAATCCGGCCCTGAATACAAACCCAGTCCGAAATAAAAGGGTGCATCATCGCCAGACACCCGGGTTCAATACCAAAAAGCAAAAGCCCTCTATAGGGCACGAAACCGTACTGGAAGGATGGCTTAATGGACCCTGTAAAATTCACAGTGCAGAGGACGCCACACCAACTCACAGCCTTAGAGCATGTTGGATACTCCGGCAGCTGGCAAAAATTGGCGAAGATCTTCTAATTCCAAAAGCCACAGAATGCCACCCCAGAGACACCAGTACGGTATTAACAGTCTTCGAGACTTTTGCATCAAATAATACGCGAAAAAGAACACCCCGCAGCCTTGCCGAAGTCTACCAAGTAGCAACAATAAACCCATGGAGTGACACGACTATTACTTTTAACGCCAGTGATGAACCTAAATTCCGAACAGCCCGAGCACCAGCCGCATTGGTCCTCAGTCCAATAGTGGACGGCTTTCGTCTTACCAAGGTACTCATGGATGGCGGCAGCGGATTGAACCTCATTTATGAGGAAACCCTTCAAAAAATGGAAATAGACTGGAACCGCATTGAGCGAAGCAGCACAACCTTTAGAGGAATAATCCCCAGTCGGGAAGCGCGCTGTACAGGAAAAATCAAACTAGATGTGGTGTTCGGCACAACGGATAATTACATGTCCGAAGAGGTCACGTTCCAAGTGGCCCCGTTCAGTAGTGGATATCACGCTCTGCTAGGGCGGGAAGCGTTTACAATCTTCCAAGCAATACCCCATTACGGGTACATGAAGCTCAAGATGCCCGGGCCTAACGGAATCATCACTCTCGCTAGTGATCCGGACATAGCACTCCGCGCCGAAAACAAGACAGCCGCACTAGCCCTCGAGGCGCTATCCGAAGCCCTAGCGGCTGAGGAACTGACTGTGCTGCGCTCCATGGTGAATAGGGACGATGTGATACTCGACAAAAGATCCAAGTCCACCTCCTTTAAACCGGCGGACGAAATAGTCAAATTCTAGGTCCATCCAACGGACCCCAATAAAACAGCTTCTATCGGGGCACAATTAAACCCTGATGTAGACGCCGCACTGCGAGAGTTCCTACGAGAGAACTGGGACATTTTCGCCTGGCACCCTTCAGACATGCCAGGAATCCCACGCAGGCTGGCCGAACACAGCTTAAATATCCTAAAAGGATTCAAGCCAGTCAAACATGCTCTTCGGTGTTTTTCCGAACATAAGAGACAGGCCATGGGAGAGGAACTAGCCAAGCTATTGGAGGCCGGATTCATCAAAGATATAAAACACCCGGACTGGCTAGCAAACCTGGTGATGGTACCAAAGAAGGACAAATCCTGGCGCCTGTGCGTTGATTTTAAAGACCTTAATAAGGCTTTCCCAAAGGATCCCTTCCCTCTCCCCCGCATCGATCAAATTATCGACGCTACCGCAGGACACGATTCATTGTGTTTCCTCGACGCATACTCCGGCTACCATCAAATAAAGATGGCAGAGTCGGACCAAGCCGCAACGGCATTCATCACACCATACGGCCCATTCTGCTTCAACACAATGCCTTTCAGGCTCAAAAATGCCGGCGCAACATATCAGCGCATGATTCAGACATGTCTAGCAAACCAGATCGGCAAAATAGTGGAGGCATACGTAGATGATGTGGTCGTTAAAACAAGACAAGTCGAATCTCTAGTAGACGACTTGAGGCTAACATTTGATAACCTCCTAACATACGACATCAAGCTCAACCCGGAAAAATGCATTTTCGGCGTTCCAGCCAGAAAGCTCTTGGGCTTCATTGTATCCGGTAGAGGAGTTGAAGCAAATCCAGCCAAGATCCGAGCTCTGTCACAATTGGATATCCCGAAGGACCTCAAACAAATACAAAAATTAACCGGATGCGTGGCGGCTCTAAGCCGCTTTATCTCCCGCTTGGGAGAAAAGGCACTACCCCTTTACCGCCTCCTTCGGCGCACCGAACACTTCGAGTGGACGGATGCAGCCACGGCCGGACTCGACGAAATAAAAGCCATCTTGGCAACAAACCCAGTCCTGGCCGCACCAAATATTGGCGAACCAATACTATTATACATTGCAGCAACCCATCAGGTCGTAAGCGCAGTGCTCGTCGTCGAACGAGAAACGGACGGACACAAATCCCCCCTTCAAAAGCCGATCTACTATGTGTCCACTGTCCTTACTCCGTGCAAGTCAAGGTACCCGCATTATCAAAAGATTGCGTACGCGGTATTTATGGCATCCCGGAAGCTGCGACGCTACTTTCAAGAGTGTTCAATAACAGTAGCCTCAGAAGTGCCACTTAACGATATTATAAACAACCGTGGCGTGACGGGCCGGATTGCAAAATGGGCCATTGAGCTCCTCCCGTTCGACATAACTTACAAGCCACGGCGAGCTATCAAGTCGCAAGTTTTGGCCGACTTCGTCGCAGAATGGACGGAGGCCGAACTCCCTAAAGAGTACGGCACATATTCAATCTGGGTCATGCACTTCGATGGCTCCAAAATGTTGGCCGGTCTAGGGGCTGGCATCGTTTTGACGTCCCCCATAGGAGACATAGTTCAATACGTACTCCAGATAATGTACGCAGACTCCAACAATGCAGCCGAATATGGGGCCCTTTTACATGGTCTCCGGATGGCAGTATCCATGGGCATTCAACGCCTAGAGGTGCACGGGGACTCGTACCTCGCAATATCCCAAATAAATGGAGACTTTGATGCCAAGGATCCAAAAATGGCAGCTTATCACAACTCCGTCTTAAAAATGTCAGTTCGGTTCGAAGGGCTCGAATTTCACCATATAGCCCGGGAAAATAATCAGGCGACAGATGTCCTAGCACGCATCGGCGCAGAACGCGATGTAGTCCCCCCCAACATCTTCTTGGAAAGGTTGTTCAAGCCATCCGTAGTATGGGAAGGGGAACCCGGCAATAACAGTCCAGACCCAACCACACTGCCCGACACCGAACACTCTGACATAATTGGAGGCTCTGCCAATGAAATAACACCTTCAGCCCACGTAATAATGACCATCATCGCCCCGTGGACAGAACCATTCCTCGCCTACCTTACTAGGCAGGAATTCCCCGAGGACCAAAATGAGGCACGCTGCATAGTGCGGCGATCTAAAGCCTATAAAGTCCATGAGGGAGAGCTTTATAAGAAAAGCACTACCGGAGTCCTTCAAAGGTGCATCTCCGAAGAGGAAGGGCGGAACCTCCTGGCTGAAATTCATGCCGGACTTGGCGGTCATCACGCTGCAGCTCGGTCCCTTATAAGCAAGGCCTTCCGTATAGGCTTTTATTGGCCGACGGCCCGGGCAGACGCCCAGGACTTAGTCCAACGATGCGTCGGTTGCCAGCTTTTTGCAAACTAAAGCCATATGCCACCCACCGCCCTCCAAACTATCCCCATCACTTGGCCCTTCGCGGTCTGGGGGCTTGACATGGTTGGACCCCTTAAAGGCGGAATCCACAAGAAAAAATACTTACTGGTCATGGTGGATAAGTTCACCAAATGGATAGAAGCCAAGCCTGTTAAGACGGCCGAATCCAGACCGGTGATAGACTTTATATCCGGGGTTGTACACCGTTACAGCGCCCCCCACAGCATCATCACTGATACCGACACGAACTTTACGGCCGACGAGGTAAAACTCTAGTGCAAAAACATGGGCATCAAGCTCGATTATGCTTCTGTCTATCACCCACAAACTAACGGCCAGGTCGAACATGCAAATGGTCTTATCATGAGCGGCATCAAACCTAGATTAGTGCGGTCCCTTAAGGAATCTAATACACACTGGGTAGAGGAGCTCGACTCCGTACTCTGGGGGCTGCGGACCACGCCGAATCGCACCACCGGATACACACCATTCGTCATGGTGTACGGTGTAGAGGTAGTTTTGCCCTGCGACATAATTCATGACTCACCTCGAGTGCGCATGTACGAAGAAAGAGAAGCCGAGCTCGATCGGCAGGACAGTTTGGATGCCTTGGAGGAAGAGCGTGACGTGGCAAAAGCCCGTTCCACATTGTATCAACAGCAGGCTCGAAGATACCAAAGCAGAGAAGTACGGGCCAAAAATTACAACATTGGCGAATTAGTTCTACGCCTGCTGGACAAGAAAAAGGACAAACTCAAGCCCAAGTGGGAAGGTCCCTTCATAATTTACCAAGTCCTGACTGGTGGAGCGTACCGCCTGCGAGATGCATCGGATAATCGACTTGAGCCGAACCCATGGAACGCAGCCCGTCTCCGAAGATTCTATGCCTAGCGCCAGACTCTGTGTTCGTCTCCTTCCTCTGTCCATTTTTTATATACTTTCTGTCTTACATTTCTCTCCTTCTCCCCTCTCTCTCTTATAGCCTTTAAAGGCTCATAAAGTGACGCGCTATCCGTGCTCATTAAACCTAGGGGCTTCTTTAAACAGAAGCTTATTTATATGGGCTTCATGCCCAACACATGTGTCACACTTTCGCATGTACCTTTTATTCACCATTATATGCATCGATATGACTTAAGTTTTGGCCAAGCTGGGTTGCCTGGCTCCTGTGCTTACCCCTACGTTCACGATTGTTCGGCTAGGTGGTAAAGGGAGCACCTCTGCGATTGTTACTGCCGGGTCAGCCGGATGTGTACCTCAGACTGGGTGAAGCCGAAAGCTAGCGTTCTTAAGGGAATATTCGGTCGGTGAACTAAGGATGATCTTTTTTTCACTTATTTATCTATACGCCCCCAGATGTTTTTCCTGCGGCTCTTTTCGCAGAATGGACATGCACTTTAGGGCATGCCTCCCAGGGAAAGGAACCCCTAACGGAACTATTCTCCATGGAAGATGTTTCTTACTAACCATGTAATATAACATAACTAGTTGGGCACTTGTCTGCTCAAGCACTAATGACCCCTACGCCTGGTCTCCATGCATACCCCGGTTCTTATATAACCGCGAGGGTATTCGGACACACTCCGGACCGTCAGGTCCCGAGGTTGAAGCGAAAAGGTCGGCCATGAAAAACGATCTACAATCCGACTAGAAGGCATTACACATGTCAATTAAAATTACATAGTCAATCTGACTGATTGTATTCCTCTTCAATACCATCTAACAGGCTGTCTAGCTTACAGTCTTGTTGAGAATACTTTGCGGCCAATTCTACTTGGCCGTATACTAAGCTCACAGGGATCTCCTTCCCATCGGGCCCCACGGGTACGACCTCGGCCATGTGGTTTGGGTCAGCCTTCGTGTACCGCGTCTTCACCATGGCCCAGGCCTCCCTGGAGCCTTGACGGCAGGCCGACATCTTCCACAATCGGAAGCGCCGTCGCGCTCCCTTCGGCTTCTCTACAAGCTCTCCAAGGCCTTCGGGCATGGAGATAGATGGCCACAAGGCCTGGGCGACGCCTTGCATCACCTGCCAAACTCGCTCGTGCAGTTGTGAGAGCTCGGGAAGAAGGTCACCCGTAGAACCGGGCATTTCCTCTGCAGGACGACCTGTTAGCATACCTACAGACATTACTCTGTTAGTCGACTTCCTCGCCGAACTCTTTTTTCAAAGTTCGTTTAAGCACTTACTAAATATGCCGCGTCGCAGCCGCTGATTCTCCTTAACGGAGTCCAACAGCTGGGCACGAACATCCTTCAGTTCAACGCCCAGCATGGTGTTGGCATCTTGGAGATCGTTCTTCTCCCGCCTCACCTTTGTTAGGACACTCTCACCAGCCTTCAGCTGGCGTAGGAGTTGTTGCTTTTTCGGATTTAATCCGGCGCCATCTGCAATTTCATTTGTCAGATTTGCACCCACGTCGCACTTCGCAAAATAGTTATCTTTCGAAGCGTATATTACCAGAGGGGGTCTCCTTGGGCTCCCCTGCCGCGGCTAGTGCGGCCTCAAGTTGGGCTTTGCACTCTTCCAGCTCCTAGGACAGTAGGGTATTCTTTTCTGTAAGAACCTGCATAACAAATGATCCTTAAATCAGTTATTCTAACTGTTTCAAGTCTTGGGGGCTACTGGTATATATATAATTACCAAAATTTTCTTACTCGTATGTCTTTTACATATTGCTCCGTGGCTCTGGCTAGACCATTTTGAGCGGCATGAAGGTACGCATCTCCCGAATTGAAGGCATCCAATGCCTCTTGGGAGAAACAAGCGTCGCGAAGAACTGTCCGGCGACGCCTGTGGTTCATGGCACTCTCCACCTCGGAATTGGTGGCAGATAGCCTGTCCGCATCCTCTGTCGGAGGAGCGTCCGGTGCGCGCCTTGTGTTCGCCTCTGCTTCCGGACCGGGCTTTGGAGCCTGGTTGGTGGAGGCGCGATTGGCAACTCTCCGGATATAGTCCGGCGAGGTCTCTTCGTCCTGAAGAGAGCATGAGCGTTAATATGCCTTGAAGGAATAACACCTGGGAATAAGATGGCGCGCTATACCTTTGCGTCGGCGTCTCAGTCCGCACTGCACTTCTTTTCAGCCCACGGGGCCTTGCCGCCCCTCGTTGGCTAGTCGCCGCAGGCTCGGCCTCCCGTCTCAAGGACCTCCCCTGCAAAACACGGTTGTCATACGGCAACCGAGAACACGCGAGGATAGATCCCTTTTCAAAGTGATGGGACTTTGGTCTCAGTTACCTGTGAGGCTAGGAGTAGCCCTGGGTAATCGGCCGTAATGGCCACCAAGGCGTTGTCCTTGCTCAATTGATGAAACACCCCATCAATCAGCTCCACAGATAAGTCCGGATCCTCTTGAGAGGCCGGGTCGAGGGACCGTCCCAGATCCTCGGGTTGTGGAGGGGGGCTGTTTATTTCTTTAACAGCCTGGCGCAGTTCCTGCGTTGAAGTCGTTAGACTAAATATTTAGTGATGGGAATATAAAACGGATGGGCAATTAAAAGTGTCCACTTACCCAACTTGGGGGATTGTACATAGAAAATCCACCCTGTGGGTTGACGCGGAGAAATTCCTCCTCTTCTCCCTTGTACAAAGCGGACAAGATCTTTATTAGAGCGGCAGCCGAATCCGGCCCCTTACGGCCGTGACGGGTGGCGTCGTCCTCCCCGTTGAAGTCCCACATGGGGTGGCCTCTATACTGAAGCGGCGACACCCCTCGCATGATGCATGCGGCCATGACCCCGATCATGGTCAGTCCGGAATGAGCTAACAATCTTATCCGGCCCATCAGGCAAAGAACGTCCTTGTCACTTTCCCTCTGAGGGCTCCGTGGACGCCAGCTTAGGCGCTTCTTTAGGGGAGCACTGTCGAACTCAGGGAGGCCGATCCGGACAGGATCCGGCAGCGGGACGTCCTCTATATAAAACCATTACGAAGGCCAGTCCGCGGACGCCTTCTTTGGGGTTCCGGATAGATATCCGGTCCCGGCGATGCGCCACACTTCGGCTCCGCCCACTTGATATATTGACCCCTTCTGAGAACGGGGCACAAGGCAGAATAGCCTTTTCCACATCGCGAAATGAGCCTCGCAGCCCAAAAACAGCTTGCAAAGGGCTACGAAGCCCACGATATGCAATATGGAGGCAGGCGTGAGCTTGTGCAGCTGGAGACCATAGAACTCCAGGAGCCCCCGGAGAAACGGATGAATTGGAAATCCAAGCCCTCTTATTAAGTAAGGAACAAGGCATACCCGCTCTCCTTTGGAGGGATTGGGGGCGCTCTCCGCTTGCTCTCCTCCATTATAGGTGGCAAGTCCGGCTCGAACCAGGACCATATAGGCCGGGGGGAGAAATCCCTTGGTCTGGAGCGTCACTAGGTCGCTGTGCGGGATGGAGCATCTCTCCCAATTTCCAGGCTGAGGGCTGGAAGGGCGAGAGAAGGAGCTGCGGCTGCCGACCATGACAGAATGGACCTCTGTCGGATACGCTCTGATGAATACTCGCGGAGGGGAGAAGGTGTGGTTTGGATCTAAATCCTCGTCCGCTTAAATAGGCGGCTCATTCACGCGGCTAGGGGTGTAAATGTAAAAACACCCAGACTTTTCGTATTCGTTTGACACGTGGAAGACGGCCATTATTGGGCGTAGAAGCCAAGGAGTGCTACATTTACAAGAAACCGGACATTATTCAATAGGTACACGGAATTTGGAGGAGAACCCGCCTTGCAATGCCGAAGACAATCTGCGCGCCGGACTCGTCGTCATTGAAGCCTAGTTCGGGGGCTACTGAGGGAGTCCTGGATTAAGGGGTGTCCGGATAGCCGGACTATACCTTCGGCCGGACTCCTGGGCTATGAAGATACAAGATTGAAGACTTTGTCCCATGTCCGGAAGAGACTTTCCTTGGCGTGGAAGGCAAGCTTGGCGATACGGATATGTAGATCTCCTACCATTGTAACCGACTCTGTGTAACCCTAGCCCTCTCCGGTGTCTATATAAACCGGAGGGTTTTAGTCCGTAGAGATATACAATCATACCATAGGCTAGCTTCTAGGGTTTAGCCTCTCTGATCTCGTGGTAGATCTACTCTTGTACTACCCATATCATCAATATTAATCAAGCAGGACGTAGGGTTTTATCTCCATCAAGAGGGCCCGAACCTGGGTAAAACATCATGTCCCCTGCCTCCTGTTATCATCCGCCTAGACGCACAGTTCGGGACCCCCTACCCGAGATCCGCCGGTTTTGACACCGACAACCACCATCTTGCATTGCAGCGATCACATTAGAATTATCAGAATTTATGATTAACCTAGAGCATCCGAATGACTGGGCAAGATTCAGACCAAAGCGAAGAGCAGTAGCTTCAGCCATCAGAGCATCCACACAATCCCCTGCAGCCAAGAACTTCCCTGAACTGTCACGTAATACAACACCCACGGTGGCTTGGAGTGAATCACTGTCGTAAGCAGCATCCATGTTAAGTTTTACAAAGCCAGCACTAGGGCGAATCCATAGGATCCTTTTCACCTTTGCCGTAGGCTGATAGGCCACTGAATTTTTTTCTGTCAGAGCTCGAATAGCAGAAATTATTTGTGCAGGTTGTTGCATTTGCTCGCCATGCACCATCTTTCTTCTTTCCCACCATAAATACCAGGTCGCAACAGCTATCAAATGGTCTGATTTACCTTGCCCGAGGACACATGTTTCGTTTGCAGGAAGATGAAGGAGATATTCAAGCACCGCCTCGCCCGCATGATCCACTTTACAAGCTCGCTCAATGACATCTTCCAACCCCAAACCCATCCAGACCTATCTTGCTTTCTGACATTGGAAAAGCATATGTTTAATACTCTCAGGCAATTGGCATGTTGGGCATTTTGTATTTACCTTCATATGTCTATCAGCTAGGGTTACACGGCATGGCAGGGTGCCATGAAGAGCTCTCCAATGAAATTTTTTAACCTTGGTTGGGCAACCCAATTTCCACACAACATCCCAAATTGGGTTTATATTCGCCGCACTAGGACGATCTGTTGCAGCCCTTGCTCCATATTTATCCTTCCAGACCGCATAGTAAGCCAACCTAACCGAGAAAGCTCCAGTTTTTGTCAAGTTCCGAGCCACAAAATCTGCCATATCATATGATGGCAGCGGGATAGAGAGTATACTAAACACATCCACAGGCCAAAATGTTTGCTCAACTAGTTGTATATCCCATTGGATTGTGGTCAGGTCTACCAAATCAGCCACCTTAGAGAGTACTTGATGGCCCCTTCTAGTCACCGGCAATCTAGATGGAGACTGTGGTATCAATGCATCAGACCAAATATTAATATTTTGTCCATCTCCAACTCACCAAACATGTCCCAGCTTGAGTGTAGTCACTCCTTCCATAATACTCTGCCATGTATAGGACGCCTTCTTCTTCAAAGTGGCATTAAGCCGCCATCAGGAAAATATTTTGCACGAAGTATTGTGGCACAAAGAGACTTGGGATTATCTATCAAACTCCAAGCTTGTTTGGCCAGTAGAGCAAGATTGAAACAATGTATATCTCTAAAACCCATTCCCCCTTCTTTCTTTCGTACACACATTTTCCACCAGGCAAACCAGTGCATTCTCTTTTGGGTAGCATCATCACCCCACCAATATAGCGCCATCACATCTGTAATTCCGTTACAATTTTTTTCGGGATTTTGAAGACCGACATAGCATATGATGGTATTGCTTGTGCCACCAATTTGAGTAATACCTCCTTTCCACCTGTTGATAGAACTTTCTCTTTCCACCCACTAATTCTCTGAATTATCCTGTCAATCATGTATTGGAAACTATCACTCCTATCTAGCCCAACTGTGGTCGGAAGTCCCAAGTATTTGTCATTTAAAGATTATGTCATAATATCTAGTATTGTGCATACTTGAACTCTCATCTCAACTGGTGTACTAGGACTGAAAAATACACTTGACTTCTCAACACCCACCTTCTGTCCTGAGGCCTAACAATATAGGTCCAGTACAGATTTCAAACATTCGGCATTTTGATCATTGGCTTTCATTAAGACTAGCGAATCATCGACAAACAATAGATTTGTCACAGTTGGAGCATCCCGACAAACTTTGACCCCAATAAGATCACCCGTTTCCTCAGCGTGTGATAGCAAAGCCGTGAGACCTTCTGTACAAAGAAGGAAAAGATAAGGGGAGAGAGGGTCCCCTTGTCGCAACCCTCTGGTGGGCTTAAAACTCCCTGTCTCGTCAGAATTAAACCGAACCCGATACTCAACTGAGCTTACACAGAGCATGACAAGCTTCACCCAAGTTGCATGGAATCCAAGTTTTAAAAGCATAGCTTCCAGAAAGACCCACTCAACACGGTCATAAGGTTTATGCATATCCATTTTTACCGCACACCATCCATCCTTCCCTGACCTTTTGTTCTTTATTGTGTGGAGGCTCTCATATGAAATCAAAATATTATCTGTAATCAATCTCCCAGGAACAAAAGCATTCTGAGTGGGGCTAATAATCTCAGAAAGTAGAGGCTTCAACCGGCTAGCTAACATCTTGCAGATGACTTTGTAAACAACATTGCAAAGACTAATCGGTCGAAATTGGGTTACCTTCTCCGGTGATTGCACTTTAGGGATCATGACAATAATAGTGTCATTCCACCCCTTCGGCATAGAACAGGAGTTTATGGCATGCAAGACTTCCTCGACTAATTTGCTTTTGTTCTACCTTGCATCTCCCTCTCTCCCCTCATGTTTATATGTAAGTACAATTTTATGTAACATAAAATAGAATGAAGGGGAGATTTGGTGGTGCACATATCATCCAGGCACAAATACCATAATTATTACTGATTCTTTACCCCGTAAGACTTCAAAAGAGCGTAGGATTTGCTTGATTCTTCATATGGTCAGAAGTCCTTGAACACGCGAAGTATATCATGACAGTGGCCCATCTTTTGACCCAACGTAGTTCATGGCCTCTTTTACAACTATTTGTCTTCCGAATTAAGAGCCAACCAAACTAGATTATCCCAACGATGTGAAAGCATAACAACATGAAACTCCATTTGGATCATTTCCATGTCTCCAACTCATTGTGGATAATTAAAAACTTTAGCTTCATCGTAAATATATTTTTGTTCGTATAACTTGCAATCTAGGTCTAAATTCTCTAATCAATGTACATGCTCTTGTGTTGCATATATCCCAGTTCACGATGAAGACTGGATATGGTCAATGGCAAGGAGGAAGACGTGGTGCCGGTCGGCTAGGTATGGATAGGGCAACATATTGCCAGGTCGAGGTGATTCGCTTATAACTTGAAACATGGTGGAAAACGCGGTGCAAAATCTCAATATGTATCAATATGTATTGGGTTGCATCAGGGCGCGATGATATGAGGTGTTCGACACCAAGCATATCATTGATATAGTATATAACATTTGAGAATGTATCCACTCCTCTTTGTTTGTATCTGTTGTCGTTCGTTTTCCGGTATTATCAATGTGATAGGTTTGGCAATCAAATGAACTAAAAGTGCAACAGACACCACAATATCTTTTAAAGAAGAGAATTGCCACGATGTTTAAGAAACATGGGATTTTGTGCTCAGATTCAGATAATAAGAGAAAATTGTGAACGGCCTAAACTATATCGGGACAAAAGGTACACACACTATTGTTCCTCGATTGTGTGTACGTACAAGAATTAGCCGTATTACGGCCCATGGTTGCCTCACGATACAGGATGTGGACCCATTTGTCCGGGCTACGCGTCCCTGGGGCATTATGCGTCCACGACCATTAGTCTGGCCGATGGGCCCTCAAGAAGGAAGGCTCTAGATGACTTGCCGATCAAGACAAGCAGGTTGGATCCAAGAAGGACTCCACCACCACATTAGCCGACCAGGAATTGTGTAAACCGTGGACCCTCGACGCCCATTCTAAATATACTAAACCTGGCCAAGTTTAATTTACTAGGTTTTTTTTGACTTTTTCTTATCAGTCAAAATCGGACTAATCAGGATGTGCCACATGATTTACTGGGGGATATGGCGGTGTACACATTGGGATGCATATGCGATTTTATTCAGGATATTATTCCAGGTCAACTGAGCAGTCTGTCGGGAGGAGGAATTGGGCAGGCATGGGCTATAGTTGCGTGACGTGATAATTTTCGCTGTTGAGTGCATGCATGCATGGGCGGTGGGTGGTCGTGTCTCCTTTCCAATGAGCGGTCGCCGCCTATCGGGTTTTTTCTCGAAGAGTTTGTATGTATCTTCACTAGCACAAAGACCCGTGCGTTGCAACGGGAGTAAAAATAACTTACCCATCTGTTTTAGTCACTAAAAATTGCACGATTATGTGAGATCAGCACGTTGTGGTCAAAATTGCACGACATTTCTTATGATATTATTGAAACCAAAGTTGTATTTATTAGAAGAATCATTTTTTTGCGGCCATGACAGCCCAACTCTTCTTCTTTCTCTTTTTTTCCACGGTAGCCTCCAGGCCCAATGCCCACCTCCACTGGACGTACACGCGCATACACAGCGCCGCCAGAGAGGCCCTCGATCCCCTAGACGCCTCCCGTACACCCAACCCAACCAAAGCCGCGGCATGGCTGGCCGGCGAGCCAACCAACCCTCCGTTGGCCACCGAGCTTCCGCTACGTCCCCTGCAGCTACCCCAGCATCCGCTGCCGTTGCCCCGGTTTTATTAGCCCACCTCTTTTCTGATCTCTTTGTCAGACTCTCTGGAATCCTCAATCTTTAGCTTCTCCTTGTTGATATTCCAGAATACTTGAAAGAGTATATAAATTGGAATAGTTAGAATTAAAATAGCAATGTGGGACTATTAAATTTTGAATAGATGAATTAGCCCTCAAATTGTATACGTGCCTGACGTAGACGATGGATCAATTGGGAAGCCCACTACGGGCTGTTGTTACATACGAGAAAATTCCAGTACGTAAACATGCCCTTTTTAAGCCCAGTACGTGAATGCATCGTGGGTTGAACATTGACTGCAGGTAGAATACCCAAAACCAGAAGGACTTTTGTGCAAAAGTGCCATGACGGCCGGGTGATCTGCCGGAGCGTGGTCAATCCATGGGCTCAGGCCCAACCAGTTGTGGGGCACATCGGGAGTAGGCCTAGGTGGGCGGTGCGAACGTTGCAGAGACAAAATTTAGTACCACCTTGAATATATTTTAAATTCAAATTAAAAGTGTAAAATCACGAGAAGAAGTGTATTGTGACGGTGAACCCACGGAGTCAATCCGTGGAGAAGAAGCGTATATTGTGACGGTGAACCTACGGAGTCAATCTGTACTTTATTATTAGGAAAAGATAGATGGACGCCTATATATATTCGCTTTTCTGCATGGACGGGCTGAGGTGTACTAAATTCAAACCTTCGCTGGTCTGCATGGCATGATGCTCGCTTCACCTTCATCTATCCCAGTTGGGCCCGTAACTACCTCCGCTCTTCTGCCCACTCGGTGGCCGCCCTCCCCAACTCCACCCCAGCCGTGGAGCCGCCAGCAGGCCGTCCGATCCGGCGACCCTCTTCCCGATGTAGGCCAGGCCCAGGAGGTCCAGCTGGAAGTTGCTCGGTTCTTTCTCTGTCCGGCGGCCGGTGCTACCTCTTGAGCATTGCGTTGGTTTTCCCCAAAGAGGAAGGGATGATGCAGCAAAGTAGCGTAAGTATTTTCCTCAGTTTTTGAAAATCAAGGTATCAATCCAGTAGGAGGCTACGCGTGAGTCCCTCGTACCTGCACAAAACAAATAAATCCTCGCAACCAACGCGAATAGGGGTTGTCAATCCCTACACGGCCACTTACGAGAGTGAGATCTGATAGATACGATAAAGATAATATTTTTGGTATTTTTATGATAAAGATGCAAATTAAAATAAAGGCAAAGTAAAAAGCAAAGGAAATAACTAAGTAGTAGAAGATTAATATGATAAAGATAGATCCGGGGGCCATAGGTTTCATTAGTGGCTTCTCTCGAGAGCATAAGTATTCTATGGTGGGTGAACAAATTACTGTTGAGCAATTGACAGAATTGAGCATAGTTATGAGAATATCTAGGTATGATCATGTATATAGGCGTCACGTCCGAGACAAGTAGACCGACTCCTGCCAGCATCTACTACTATTACTCCACTCATCGACCGCTATCCAGCATGCATCTAGAGTATTAAGTTAAAAACAGAGTAACGCCTTAAAAAAGATGACATGATGTAGAGGGATAGACTCGTGCAATATGATGAAAACCCCATCTTGTTATCCTCGATGGCAACAATACAATAAGTGCCTTGCTTCCCCTACTGTCACTGGGAAAGGACACCACAAGATTGAACCCAAAGCTAATCACTTCTCCCATTGCAAGAAAGATCAATCTAGCAGGCCAAACCAAAGTGATAATTCGAAGAGACTTGCAAAGATAATCAATCATACATAAAAGAATTCAGAGAAGATTCAAATATTATTCATAGATAGACTTGATCATAAACCCACAATTCATCGGTCTCAACAAACACACCGCAAAAAGAAGATTACATCGAATAGTTCTCCACAAGAGAGGGGGAGAACATTGTATTGAGATCCAAAAAGAGAGAAGAAGCCATCTAGCTAATAACTATGGACCCGTAGGTCTGAGGTAAACTACTCACACTTCATCGGAGAGGCTATGGTGTTGATGTAGAAACCCTCCGTGATCGATGCCCCCTCCGGCGGAGCTCCGGAACAGGCCCCAAGATGGGATCTCGTGGATACAGAAAGGGTGGAGGGCGCGCCGGGGGGGGGGGGGGCGGTAGGCGCCCCCTACCTCCCGGTCTTGTTTGTTGAGAAAACCACGTTCCCGAAGGTTTCATTCCGTTTGGACTCCGTTTGATATTCCTTTTCTTCGAAACCCTAAAATAGGCAAAAAACAACAATTCTGGGCTGGGCCTCCGGTTAATAGGTTAGTCCCAAAAATAATATAAAAGTGGATAATAAAGCCCAATAATGTCCAAAACAGTAGATAATATAGCATGGAGCAATCAAAAATTGTAGATACGTTGGAGACGTATCAAGCATCCCCAAGCTTAATTCCTGCTCGTCCTCGAGTAGGTAAATGATAAAAACATAATTTTTGATGCGGAGTGCTACTTGGCATAATTTTAATGTAATTCTTCCTAATTGTGGTATGAATATTCAGATCCGAAAGATTCAAGACAAAAGTTTAATATTAACATAAAAATAATAATACTTCAAGGATACTAACAAAGCAATTATGTCTTCTCAAAATAACATGGCCAAAGAAAGTTATCCCTACAAAATCATATAGTCTGGCTATGCTCCATATTCACCACACAAAATATTTAAATCATGCACAACCCCGATGACAAGCCAAGCAATTGTTTCATACTTTTGACATGCTCAAAACTTTTTCAATTTTCACGCAATACATGAGCGTGAGACATGGACATAGCACTATAGGTGGAATAGAACGGTGGTTGTGGAGAAGACAAAAAAGGGGAAGATAGTCTCACATCAACTAGGCGTATCAACGGGCTATGGAGATGCCCATCAATAGATATCAATGTGAGTGAGTATAATCCATGGACTCAACATTAGTCATAAAGAACTCATATACTTATTGCAAAAATCTACAAGTTATCAAAGAAAAGTATTACATGCATGCTCCTAGGGGGATAGATTGGTAGGAAAAGATCATCGCTCGTCCCCGACTGCCACTAATAAGGAAGACAATCAATAAATAAATCATGCTCCGACTTCATCACATAACGGTTCACCATACGTGCATGCTACGGGAATCACAAAGTTTAACACAAGTATTTCTCAAATTCACAACTACTCAACTAGCACAACTTTAATATCACCATCTTTATATCTCAAAAAAATTATGAAGCATCAAACTTCTCATAGAATTCAACACACTCATAAGAAAGTTTTATTATCAATCTTGTATACCAAGCATATTAGGATTTTAAGCAAATTACCATGCTATTTAAGACTCTCAAAATAATCTAAGTGAAGCATGAGAGATCAATAGTTTCTATAAAACAAATCCACCACCGTGCTCTAAAAGATATAAGTGAGGTAGTAGAGCAAAACTATATAACTGAAAAGATATAAGCGAAGCACATAGAGTATTCTAACAAATTTCAAATCATGTATGTCTCTCTCAAAAGGTGTGTACAGCAAGGATGATTGTCGTAAAATAAAAAATAAAGACTCATATCATGCAAGATGCTCCAAGCAAAACACATATCATGTGGCGAATAAAAATATAGCTCCAAGTAAAGTGACCGATAGAAGTAGACGAAAGAGGGGATGCCTTCCGGGGCATCCCCAAGCTTTGGCTTTTAGGTGTCCTTACATTATCTTGGGGGTGCCATGGGCATCCCCAAGCTTAGGCTCTTACCACTCCTTGTTCCATAATCTATCAAATCTTTACCCAAAACTTGAAAACTTCACAATACAAAACTTAAAGTAGAAAATCTCGTGAGCTCCGTTAGCGAAAGAAAACAAAAGACCACTTCAAGGTACTGTAATGAACTCATTATTTATTTATATTGGTGTTATACCTACTATATTCCAACTTCTCTATGGTTTATAAACTGTTTTACTAGCCATAGATTCATCAAAATAAGCAAACAACACATGAAAACAGAATCTGTCAAAAACAGATCAGTCTGTAGTAATCTGTAGCTAGCGCAAGACCTGGAACCCCAAAAATTCTAAAATAAATCTCTGGACGTGAGGAATTTATCTATTAATCATCTGAAAAAATAATTAACTAAATAGCACTTTCCAAATAAAAATGGCAGTAGTTCTCGTGAGTGCTAAAGTTTCTGTTGTTTTTACAGCAAGCATAACATGACTTTCCCCAAGTCTTCCCAACGGTTCTACTTGGCACAAACACTAATTAAACACAAAAAACATAACCAAAGCAGAGGCTAGATAAATTATTTATTACTAAACAGGAGAAAAAAGCAAGGAATAAAAATAAAATTGGGTTGCCTCCCAACAAGCGCTATCGTTTAACGCCCCTAGCTAGGCATAACAAGCAAGGATAGATCTAGGTATTACCATCTTTGGTAGGTAATCCATAAGTGGCTCTCATAATAGATTCATAAGGTAATTTAATTTTCATTCTAGGAAAGTGTTCCATGCCTTTCCTTAATGGATATTGGAATCTAATATTTCCTTCCTTCATATCAATAATTGCACCAATCGTTCTAAGGAAAGGTCTACCAAGAATAATAGGACATGAAGGATTGCAATCTATGTCAAGAACAATAAAATCTACAGGCACATAATTCCTGTTTGCAACAATAAGAACATCATTAATACTTCCCATAGGTTTCTTAATAGTGGAATCCAGGAGGTGCAAGTTTAAAGAGCAATCATCAAAATCACGGAAACCTAACAAATCACACAAAGTCTTTGGAATCGTGGAAACACTAGCACCCAAATCACATAAAGCATAGCATTCATGATCCTTAATTTTAATTTTAATAGTTGGTTCCCACTCATCATAAAGCTTTTCTAGGGATAGAAACTTCCAATTCAAGTTTTTCTTCATAAGATTGCATCAAGGCATCAATGATATGTTTAGTAAATTCTTTATTTTGACTATAAGCATGAGGAGAATTTAGCATGGATTGCAACAAGGAAATACAATCAATCAAAGAGCAATTTTCATAGTTAAATTCCTTGAAATCCATAATAGTGGGTTTAGCAACATCTAGGGTTTTAATTTCTTCAATCCCACTTTTATCAATTTTAGCACCAAGATAAAAAAATTCTGAATTCTTGAAACGCCTTCTAGGTAAAGGTGGATCATATTCAGTCCCATAATTATCAAGATTCATACTACAAAACAAGGATTTAATAGGGGACACATCAATAACTTTTAGATGTTCATCTTTATTTTCATAGGAACTAGAAGAACACGCTCTTATAAAGGCATCTTTCTTAGCATGCATCCTAGCGGTTCTTTCTTTGCACTCATCAATGGAAATTCTCATGGATTTTAGAGACTCATTGACATCATGCTTAGGTGGAATAGATCTAAGTTTTAAAGAATCAACATCAAGAGTAATTCTATCAACGTTCCTAGCCAAATCATCAATCTTAAGCAATTTTTCTTCAATCAAAGCATTGAAATTCTTTTGCGAAGTAATAAATTCTTTAATATTAGATTCAAAATCAGAGGGCATCTTATTATAATTTCCATAACAATTGTTGTAGGAATTACCATAATTATTAGAGGGATTACTAGGTAAGGCCTAGGGTTGAAATTTCCTCTATATGCGTTGTTACCAAAATTGTTCCTACCAACAAAATTCACATCCATAGATTCATTATTATTCTGAATCAAAGTAGACAAGGGCATATCATTAGGATCAGAAGAAACACTCTTATTAGCAAATAATTTCCTATGTTCATCCATCTTTCCACTCAAAACATTAATTTCTTCTATCGCATGCACCTTTTTATTAGTAGATCTTTCAGTATGCCATTGAGAATAATTAACCATAATATTATCTAGGAGTTTAGTAGCTTCTCCTAAAGTGATTTCCATAAAAGTGCCTCCCACGGCCGAATCTAAAAGATTTCTAGAAACAAAATCAATATGGCATAAATTTTTTGTATAATCATCCACAAATTTAAACCATGAGTAGGGCAATTACGTATCATTAGTTTCATTCTCTCCCAAGCTTGTGCAACATGTTCATGATCAAGTTGCTTAAAATTCATAATATCGTTTCTAAGAGAGATGATCTTAGCGGTAGGAAAATACTTAGAGATAAAAGCATCTTTGCACTTATTCCATGAATCAATACTATTTTTAGGCAAAGACTAAAACCAAGCTTTAGCACGATCTCTAAGCGAAAAGGGAAATATCTTCATTTTAACAATATCATTATCCACATCTTTCTTCTTTTGCATGTCACACAAATCAACGAAGCTATTTAGATGGGTAGCGGCATCTTCACTAGGAAAGCCGGAAAACGGATCTTTCATGAGAAGATTCAGCAAAGCAATATTAATTTCACAAGATTCAGCATCGGTAAGAGGAGCAATCGGAGTGCTAATAAAATCATTGTTGTTGGTATTGGTGAAGTCACATAATTTAGTATTATCTTGAGCCATCGTGACAAGCAAGCAAACTAACACACAAGCAAACAAAAAGCAAGCGGGCAAAAAGAGGCAAATAGAGAAAGAGAGGGAGGATAGAGAGAGAGAGTGCGAATAAAACGGCAAGGGTGAAGTGGGGAGAGGAAAATGAGAGGCAAATGGAAAATAATGTAATGCGGGAGATAAGGGTATGTGATGGGTACTTGGTATGTTGACTTTTGTGTAGACCTCCCCGGCAACGACGCCAGAAATCCTTCTTGCTACCTCTTGCGCACTACGTTGGTTTTCCCCGAAGAGGAAGGGATGATGCAGCAAAGTAGCATAAGTATTTCACTCAGTTTTTGAGAACCAAGGTATCAATCCTGTAGGAGGCTATGCGTGAGTCCCTCGTACGTGCACAAAACAAATAAATGCTCGCAACCAACGCGAATAGGGGTTGTCAATCCCTACACGGCCACTTACGAGAGTGAGATCTGATATATATGATACAGATAATATTTTTGGTATTTTTGTGATAAAGATGCAAAGTAAAATAAAGGCAAAGTAAAAGGCAAAGGAAATAACTAAGTAGTAGAAGATTAATATGATAAAGATACACCCGGGGGCCATAGGTTTCACTAGTGGCTTCTCTCGAGAGCATAAGTATTCTACGATGGGTGAACAAATTACTGGTGAGCAATTGACAGAATTGAGCATAGTTATGAGAATATCTAGGTATGATCATGTATATAGGCATCACGTCTGAGGCAAGTAGACCGACTCTTGCCTGCATCTACTACTATTACTCCACTCATCGACCACTATCCATCATGCATCTAGAGTATTAAGTTAAAAACAGAGTAACACCTTAAGCAAGATGACATGATGTAGAGGGATAGACTCATGCAATATGATGAAAACCCCATCTTGTTATCCTTGATGGAAACAATACAATACATGCCTTGCTGCCCCTACTGTCACTGGGAAAGGACACCGCAAGATTGAATCCAAAGCTAAGAACTTCTCCCATTGCAAGAAAGATCAATCTAGCTGGCCAAACCAAACTGATAATTCGAAGAGACTTGCAAAGATAACCAATCATACATAAAAGAATTCAGAGAAGATTCAAATATTATTCATAGATAGACTTGATCATAAACCCACAATTCATCGATCTCAACAAACACACCGCAAAAATAAGATTACATCGAATAGTTCTCCACAAGAGAGGGGGAGAACATTGTATTGAGATCCAAAAAGAGAGAAGAAGCCATCTAGCTAATAACTATGGACCCGTAGGTCTGAGGTAAACTACTCACACTTCATCATAGAGGCTATGGTGTTGATGTAGAAGCCCTCCGTGATCGATGCCCCCTCCGGCGGAGCTCCGGAACAGGCCCCAAGATGGGATCTCGTGGATACAGAAAGTCGCGGCGGTGGAATTAGGTTTTTGGCTCCGTCTCTGATCTTTGGGGGTACGTAGGTATATATAGGAGGAAGGAGTATGTCGGTGGAGCAACAGGGGGCCCACGAGGGTGGAGGGCGCGCCCTTGGGCGGGGGGGGGGGGGGGTAGCCACGCCCCCTACCTCGTGGCCTCCTCTTTTGTGTTTTGACGTAGGGTCCAAGTCTCCCGGGTCTTGTTTGTTGACAAAATCACATTCCCGAAGGTTTCATTCCGTTTGGACTCTGTTTGATATTCCTTTTCTTCGAAACCCTGAAACAGGCAAAAAATAGCAATTTTGGGTTGGGCCTCCGGTTAATAGGTTAGTCCCAAGAATAATATAAAAGTGGATAATAAAGCCCAATAATGTCCAAAACAGTAGATAATATAGCATGGAGCAATCAAAAATTATAGATACGTTGGAGACGTATCAGCCGGCGCCTCGCACGTCGACACGCCGCCGCCGTCATGTATGCCGACCATGGGCCTGCGCTCGCTGATGCCGCCCGGACCAAGCATGCTCAGGTATGTGTCCCGTTGCTTGAACCTGCACCGACGATGGCACGCACATGGAGTCTGCGATGTAAGCCTATGTGCTCACTGCTCAGTCAGGTTCTCTGGCAAAGACAAAGCCGACGCCGCCAGCCCGCCACGACGGAGCGGAGGAGGCGCCGAGCACCTCCCCGTGGATGGGTGAAGGACTGGACTAAACGTGGGGGAGCGGAGGACATCTCGACGGTGGATATCTTGCAAAGCTGCCGCCACGCGTCGCCGTAGGACACGACGATGTGGCCCTCTGCCGTGGATGTTAGAGGCCTGGAGGACACGAAGGACGAATTGTGGGCCTTCATGATCTCGCGCGCGTCGTCAAGGGACAACCTGATCGAGCTCACCGAGGCGGAGCATCTTGAGCGGGACGTGACGCGAGTGCAGTGCGGGAGGGCGGCAGCAAGGTTGTGTAGGTGGACTGGACGATGACGAGCAGCGCCCAGGGCCTCCATGGCGTCTAGCTCGCTGAGGCGGAGCATCATAGTGGGCCATGGCGTGAGCGCGGGGCGGGGCAGCGTAGGACCATGCACCGGTGTCCTCGAGCCTAACAATCAGCTGGGGCTTCGAGCTCGAGCCCGCATATGCCACGGGAGCCCCGCTGGTCCGCTTCGCGCCTCTGGCTATCCAACGAAGCCCGTTCCTCGACCTGGCTCTGCCCGGGCTGCTAGCACCTTCCTGTGTCACGGGCTCATGACTGATTACTTGCACATACAACAGCTTCGCCAGACAACTTCAACCATGTATTACCATCACCCATTAACCTTCGGGTTCATCCATAGGAACCTGCACAACCTCTGTGTCGTCGAGCTCCCTTCACCTCTGGATGGCACTGCGCCGCCCAAGGTGGTGCACGAGTGGTGAGGCTTTTTCGGCGCTCGCAAGTGCTGGTCGCTTATGGACAATAGCGTGCTTTATGATAACCCACAAGTATAGGGGATCGCAACAGTTTTCGAGAGTAGAGTATTCAACCCAAATTTATTGATTCGACACAAGGGGAGGCAAAGAATATTCTCAAGTATTAGCAGCCGAGTTGTCAATTCAACCACACCTGGAAACTTAATATCTGCAGCAAAGTATTTAGTAGCAAAGTAATATGATAGTAGTGGTAACGGTAGCAAAAGGTAATGATAACAAAAGTAATGTTTTTGGTATTTTGTAGTGATTGTAACAATAGAAGTGGAAAAGTAAATAAGCGAAGAACAATATATGGAAAGCTCGTAGGCAATGGATCAGTGATGGAGAATTATGCTAGATGCGGTTCATCATGTAACAGTCATAATCTAGGGCACAGAACTAGCTCCAATTCATCAATGTAATGTAGGCATGTATTCCGAATATAGTCATACGTGCTTATGGAAAAGAACTTGCATGACATCTTTTGTCCTACCCTCCCGTGGCAGCGGGGTCCTAGCGGAAACTAAGGGATATTAAGGCCTCCTTTTAATAGAGTACCAGACCAAAGCATTAACACATAGTGAATATATGAACTCCTCAAACTACGGTCATCACCGGTAAGTACCCTGATTATTGTCACTTCGGGGTTAACGGATCATAACACATAATAGGTGACTATAGACTTGCAAGATAGGATCAAGACCTCTCATATATTGATGAAAACATAATAGGTTCAGATCTAAAATCATGGCACTCGGGCCCTAGTGAGAAGCATTAAGCATCGCAAAGTCATAGCAACATCAATCTCAGAACATAGTGGATACTAGGGATCAAACCCTAACAAAACTAACTCGATTACATGATAAATCTCATCCAACCCATCACCGTACAACAAGCCTATGATGGAATTACTCACGCACGGCGGTGAGCATCATGAAATTGGTGATGGAGGATGGTTGATGATGACGATAGCGATGGATTCCCCTCTCCGGAGCCCCGAACGGACTGCAGATCAGCCCTCCTGAGAGGTTTTAGGGCTTGGCGGCGGCTCCGTATCGTAAAACGCGATGAATCTTTCTCCTTGATTTTTTTCTCCTTAAAAGTGAATATATAGAGTTGGAGTTGACGTCGGAGGAGGTCCAGGGGGCCCACGAGGTAGGGGCGCGCCCAGGAGGCAGGCGTGCCCCCCACCCTCATGGCTAGGGTGTGCGCCCCTGGCATTGATCTTTTGCCAGTATTTTTTATTATTTCCAAAAATACGCTCCGTGGAGTTTCAGGTCATTCTGAGAACTTTTGTTTCTGCACATAAATAACACCATGGCAATTCTGCTGAAAACAGCGTCAGTCCGGGTTAGTTCCATTCAAATCATGCAAGTTAGAGTCCAAAACAAGGGCAAAAGTATTTGGAAAAGTAGATACGACGGAGACGTATCAACTCCCCCAAGCTTAAACCTTTGCTTGTCCTCAAGCAATTCAGTTGACAAACTGAAAGTGATAAAGAAAAACTTTTACAAACTCTGTTTTCTCTTGTTGTTGTAAATATGTAAAGCCAGCATTCAAGTTTTCAGCAAAGATTATAAACTAACCATATTCACAATAACGCTTAGGTCTCATGTTTACTCATATCAATGGCATAATCAACTAGCGAGCAATAATAATAAATCTCGAATGACAACACTTTCTCAAAACAATCATAATATGATATAACAAGATGGTATCTCGCTAGCCCTTTCTGAGACCGCAAAACATAAATGCAGAGCACCTTTAAAGATCAAGGACTGACTAGACATTGTAATTCATGGTAAAGGAGATCCAGTCAAGAAATACTCAATGTAAACTAACAGTAATGAATGCAAATGACAGTGGTGCTCTCCAACTGGTGCTTTTTAATAAGAGGATGATGACTCAACATAAAAGTAAAAGATAGGCCCTTCGCAAAGGGAAGCAGGGATTTGTAGAGGCGCCAGAGCTCGGTTTTGAAATAGAGATGAATAATATTTTGAGCGGTATACTTTCATAGTCAACATAAGAACCAAGAGATGGCGATATCCTCCATGCTACACACATTATAGGCAGTTCCCAAACAGAATGGTAAAGTTTATAACCCCCCTCCACCAACAAGCATCAATCCATGGCTTGCTCGAAACAACGAGTGCCTCCAACTAACAAGAGTCCCAGGGGGAGTTTTGTTTGCAATTATTTTTATTTGATTTGCATAAAGCATGGGACTTGGCATCCCGGTGACTAGCCACTTTCTCGTGAGTGAGGAGCGGAGTCCACTCCTCTTGAGAATAACCCGCCTAACATGGAAGATACGGACAACCCTAGTTGATACATGAGCTATTCGAGTATACAAAACTGGATATTTATTTGAAGGTTTAGAGTTTGGCACATACAAATTACTTGGAACGGTAGGTAGATACCGTATATAGGTAGGTATGGTGGACTCATATGGAATAACTTTGGGGTTTATGGAGTTGGATGCACAAGCAGTATTCCGGCTTAGTACAGGTGAAGGCTAGAAAAATACTGGGAAGCGACCAGCTAGAGAGCGACAACAATCATGAACATGCATTAAAATTAATCAACACGAATGCAAGCATGAGTAGGATATAATGCACCATGAACATAAATATCATAGAGGCTATGTTGATTTTGTTTCAACTACATGCGTGAACATGTGCCAAGTCAAGCCACTCGAATCGTTCAAAAGAGGATACCACCCTATCATACCACATCACAACCATTTTAATAGCATGTTGGCACACAAGGTAAACCATTATAAGCTCCTAGATAATTAAGCATGACACAAGAAACTATGATCTCTAATTGTTATTGCAAACATGTTTATTCATAATAGGCTGAATCAGGAATGATGAACTAATCATATTTACAAAAACTAGAGAGGTCGAGTTCATACCAGCTTTTCTCATCTCAGTCAGTCTATCATATATCGTCATAATTGCCTTTCACTTGCACGACCGAATGATGTGACTAATAATAACAGTGCACGTGCATTGGACTAAGCAGGAATCTGCAAGCATTCAATGAACAGGAGAAGACAAGGCAATATGGGCTCTTTTGTCAGATCAACAATAATGCATATAAGAGCCACTTCAAAAATTTAACCATGGTCTTCTCCTATTGACCCCCAAAGAAAAGAAGAGAAATAAAACTATATACACGGGAAAAGCTCCCAACAAGCAAAATAATAACAAGAAATCTTTTTGGGTTTTCTTTTTAATTACTACTACAAGCATGGAAAGTAAACTAATTAAAAGCTACAACTATTTTTTTGGTTTCTATTAAGGTTTATTAAACACACAAGAAAAAGGAAATAAACTAGCATGGATATTACAATGAAAAAGTATGAGCACCAACATCTAGCAATGAGTGTGTGAACATGAATGTATTGTCGGTGAGAAATACGTACTCCCCCAAGCTTAGGCTTCTATTCTAAGTTGGTCTAATGCCACGGATGGCCTGGCGGATATCCAAAGTTGTAGTTGGGGTCATACTGAGATGCAGCAGTCATTGCATCGTGGGCTGCAGCTTGGAGGCGAGCTATCTCAGCTCTCCTCTTATACTCTTCTGCCCCCTCTCTGGTTATAGAATATCTCCCTTTTGCCTCCTCACAAAGGAACTAGTGAGATAGTGGTACTGGCGGCACTTTTCCTCCTCGAAGCTCACAAGATCAGTGTTACGCAAATATGCGTTAAATTCTTCATTGATTCCCGCTCGATCCATGAAGTCCTCTGAAGGCCATTCATAGGGCTGCACTGGAGTGTTCCTTGGTGGCTCATCGTCAGCATCACGCATTGCAAGCCTGGGTCCTTGTTTCCTTGAAGAACCACCTTGGTACATTTTTCTAAACATATTTCCTCTGAAAAATTTCTGAAATTTTTAGTAACTTCAAATAAAAGTGAACCAAACTCAACAAAATTGATAGCAACTCCTCCTACAAGTGCCTAGAGCCTATATCATGCATCAAAACTACTTGGAACCACATAAATTTGACATGCAAGCTCAAGAACAGGGTCACCTAGGCAGCAAAAAAATGCAATGAATAAAGCACTAGAATAGAAACTAATTGGACCATTGGAGGAGTCACATACTAAGGAACAATCCCCCAAAGTAGTTTTGTGAGAGGTGCTTTGCACAAGGAGATCGAAAATCACAGCAAAATGAGCTAGAACTCATGCTTGAGGTGGATAATGGTGTTTGTGGGAGGAAGAAGGAGTGTGTGGGTGCAGGAATAAGTGGAGGAGGGCCACCGTGGGCCCACGAGCCAAGGGGACGCGCCCAGGGGGGGTAGGGCGCGCCCTCCACCCTCGTGGCCAGGTGGATGCCCCCCTGCTGTGTTCTCAGTGCCAAATATTCTCAAATATTCCAAAAAAATCATATTTAAATTTCAGGGCATTTGAAGAACTTTTATTTTCTGGGTATTTTTATATTGCACGGATAATTCAGATAACAGACAAAAAATACTATTTTTACTTTACTTAATATGAATAACAGAAAGTAAAAGGAGGGTACAAAGAGTTGTATTTTCTAAATTCATCCATCTCATGATCATCAAAAGGAATCCATTAACAAGGTTGATCAAGTCTTGTTAACAAACTCAGTCCGAATAATATGGAACCGGAGAGTTTTCGAATAACACTAGTTACCTCCACAGGGATATGCACATCCCCAACAATAAGAATATCATATTTGTTCTTGACAGTAGGAAGGGGAAAGTCAAAACCTGCAAAAATAATCGATGGAATTTTTCCAATAGAATTGATACTGTGGACTTGAGGTTGTTTCCCCGGAAAGTGTATCGTATGCTCATTACCATTAACATGAAAAGTGACATTGCCCTTGTTGCAATCAATAACAGCCCCTGCAGTATTCAAAAAGGGTCTTCCAAGAATAATAGACATACTATCGTCCTCGGGAATATCAAGAATAACAAAGTCCGTTAAAATAGTAATGTTTGCAACCACAATAGGCACATCCTCACAAATACCGACATGTATAGCAGTTGATTTATCAGCCATTTGCAAACATATTTCAGTAGGTGTCAACTTATTCAAATCAAGTCTACGATATAAAGAGAGAGGCATAACACTAACACCGGCTCCAAGATCACATAAAGCAGTTTTAACATAGTTTCTTTTAATGGAGCATGGTATAGTGGGTACTCCTGGATCTCCAAGTTTCTTTGGTATTCCACCCTTAAAAGTATAATTAGCAAGGATGATGGAAATTTCAGCTTCTGGTATCTTTCTTTTATTAGTAACAATATCTTTCATATACTTAGCATAAGGATTCATTTTGAGCATATCAGTTAATCGCATACGCCAAAAGATAGGTCTAATCATTTTAGCAAAGCGCTCAAAATCCTCATCATCCTTTTTCTTGGATGGTTTGGAAGGAAAAGGCATGTGTTTTTGAACCCAAGGCTCTCTTTCCTTACCGTGCTTCCTAGCAACAAAGTCTTTCTTATCATAACGTTGATTCTTTGATTGTGGGTTATCAAGATCAAGAGCAGGTTCAATTTCTATATCATTATCATTACTAGGTTGAGCATCATCATGAACATTATCATTAACATTATCACTAGTTTCAGGTTCATTACCAGATTGTGTTTCAGCATCAGAAATAGAAATATCATTTGTATTCTCAGGTGTTTCAGCAATAGGTTCACTAGAAGCATGCAAAGTCCTATCATTTTTATTTTTCTTCCTTTTAGAAGGACTAGGTACATCTATATTATTTCTCTGAGAATCTTGCTCAATTCTCTTAGGGTGGCCTTCAGGATACAAAGGTTCCTGAGTCATTTTACCAGTTCTAGTAGCCACTCTAACAGTAAAATCATTATTCTTACTATTCAATTCATTGAGCAAATCATTTTGAGCATTAAGTACTGGTTCTACTTGAGTGGTAACCATAGAAGCATGTTTACTAATAAGTTTAAGTTCACCTTTGACATTAGCCATATAATCATCCAAGTGTTCAAGCATATCAGCACTGCGTTTTAATTCTCTACCAAAATAAGCATTGAAGTATTCTTGCTTAACCATAAATTTACCAAACTCATCTAAGCATGGGCTAGCAAACTTAGTAAATGGGATTTCAGCTTTATCATATCTATAGAGATAATTTACCTTTACTACCTGTGTCGGGTTATCAATACCATGTATTTCTTCAATAGGAGATGGATTAAAATTATGCATTTCTTCGACATGTGGTAAATGAAGACCATGTATTTCTTCAATAGGAGGTAAATTCTTAACATCTTCAGCTTTAATACCCTTTTCTTTCATGGATTTCTTTGCCTCTTGCATATCTTCAGGACTGAGAAATTGAACACCTCTCTTCTTCGGAGTTGGTTTAGGAATAGGCTCAGCAAGTGTCCAATTATTTTCATTAGTCAACATATTATTTAATATAATTTCAGCTTCATCCGATGTTCTTTCCCTGAAAACAGAACCAGCAGAACTATCCAGGTAATCTCTGGAAGCATCGAGTCTATTATAAAAGATATCAAGTATTTAATTTTTCTTAAGAGGATGATCAGGCAAAGCATTAAGTAATTGGAGAAGCCTCCCCCGGGCTTGTGGGAGACTCTCTTCTTCAAGTTGCACAAAATTATATATATCCCTTAAGGCAGCTTGTTTCTTATGAGCAGGGAAATATTTAGCAGAGAAGTAATAAATCATATCCTGGGCACTACGCACACAACCAGGATCAAGAAAATTAAACCATATCTTAGCATCACCCTTTAATGAGAACGGAAATATTTTAAGGATATAAAAGTAGCGAGTTCTCTCATCATTAGTGAAAAGGGTGGCTATATCATTTAATTTAGTAACATGTGCCACAACAGTTTCAGATTCATAGCCATAAAAAGGATCCGATTCAACCAAAGTAATTATATCAGGATCAACAGAGAATTCATAATCCTTATCAGTAACATAGATAGGTGAAGTAGCAAAAGGAGGGTCAGGTTTCATTCTAGCATTAAGGGATTGCTGCTTCCATTTAGCTAATAACCTCTTTAAATCATATCTATCATTGCAAGCTAAAATAGCTCTAGTAGCTTCTTCATCCATAACATAATCCTCAGGAAAAACAGGCAATTCATATTTAGTTCTTCATAATGAAAAGCAGATATAAATCCCAAATGACTCGAAATAGAGCTATGCTCCCCGGCAACGGCGCCAGATTATAGTCTTGATAACCCACAAGTATAGGGGATCGCAACAGTTTTCGGGGGTAGAGTATTCAACCCAAATTTATTGATTCGACACAAGGGGAGTCAAAGAATATTCTCAAGTATTAGTAGCTGAGTTGTCAATTCAACCACACCTAGAAACTTAATATCTGCAGCAAAGTATTTAGTAGCAAAGTAATATGATAGTAGTAGTAACGGTAGCAAAAGGTAATGATAACAAAAGTAATGTTTTTGGTATTTTGTAGTGATTGTATCAATAGCAGCAGAAAAGTAAATAAGCGAAGAACAATATATGGAAAGCTCGTAGGCAATGGATCAGTGATGGAGAATTATGCCGGATGCGGTTCATCATGTAACAGTCATAACCTAGGGTGACATAGTACTAGCTCCAATTCAACAATGTAATGTAGGCATGTATTCCGAATATAGTCATACATGCTTATGGAAAAGAACTTGCATGACATGTTTTGTCCTACCCTCTCGTGGCAGCGGGGTCCTAGCGGAAACTAAGGGATATTAAGGTCTCCTTTTAATAGAGTACCGGACCAAAGCATTAACACATAGTGAATACATGAACTCCTCAAACTACGGTCATCACCGGTAAGTATCCTGATTATTGTCACTTCGGGGTTAACGGATCATAACACATAATAGGTGACTATAGACTTGCAAGATAGGATCAAGAACTCTCATATATTGATGAAAACATAATAGGTTCAGATCTGAAATCATGGCACTCGGGCCCTAGTGACAAGCATTAAGCATAGAAAAGTCATGGCAACATCAATCTCTGAACATAGTGGATACTAGGGATCAAACCTTAACAAAACTAACTCGATTACATGATAAATCTGATCCAACCCATCACCGTCTAGCAAGCCTACGATGTAATTACTCACGCACGGCGGTGAGCATCAAGAAATTGGTGATGGAGGATGGTTGATGATGACGATGGCGACAGATCCCCCTCTCCGGAGCCCTGAACGGACTCCAGATCAGCCCTCCCGAGAGGTTTTAGGGCTTGGCGGCAGCTCCGTATCGTAAAACGCGATGAATCTTTCTCCTTGTTTTTTCTCCCCAAAAGTGAATATATAGAGTTGGAGTTGAGGTCGGAGGAGCTCCAGGGGCCCACGAGGTAGGGGGGCGCGCCCAGGGGGGGCAGGCGCGCCCCCACCCTCGTGGCTAGGGTGTGGGCCCCCTGGCATTGATCTTTTGCCAGTATTTTTTATTATTTCCAAAAATACGCTCCGTGGAGTTTCAGGTCATTCCGAGAACTTTTGTTTCTGCACATAAATAACACCATGGCAATTCTGCTGAAAACAGCGTCAGTCCGGGTTAGTTCCATTCAAATCATGCAAGGTAGAGTCCAAAACAAGGGCAAAAGTGTTTGGAAAAGTAGATACGGCGGAGATGTATCACTTTACCTGTGGGCCAATAGGTTCTACGTCCCTAAATTGATCAGCATCTACAACAGAGTCCCGGGGCAGAGCAGTGAGCATGAGCTGATCGACATTTAGCGTCGCAGGTGTGGAGGGTGTTGAACCAAGCTCTGGATGATCAAGCAGAAGTCTTGGCCTGTAGGGATTACATATTCGAGCGCTGCGGCACCGACTATGTGCTTACGTCTTTTGTTTACTTTCATGTCTTGGACTCAAGTTGTTAATTTACATAGAGTTGAGCTTCAGTCTCAAATCAACATTCTCTGCATCTTCCTCACCTTGGATTCAGCGTGCGGCTATCTGAATTTATGATGTCCAATTCACACACCCTTGTTTTTATGGTTAATTTTTTATCACTTGAGCCGTCAACAATTTGAGTTGGCCTCTTTGATTATTAATAGCCGATGAAAGAAGCCCACCAACTTCATTGCTGACGTAAGTTATAAGACATGGAATTGTATACCTCCTTTTTTAGTTAAACTATTGTTATTTGTTATTTGTCAAGACATCCACTTAAGTTATTCTGAACATTTTCCTGATCTATATGTTGAATCAAAGTTTATAGAGAAACAATGTTCAGTGATCTCTGTTATGTGAAGGTAGTTGGCATTATGTTTTTGCCACCATAAACATGATTTTGCTTTGGAGACTTTGAGAATAGTGTGACAATTTGCTTGAAGAAACTAGTTTGGTTGTTCCATTTATTGGGCATTACTTGAAAAGCAGTGATGTCTACTACACAACCTTCTTATTGTAGACGTTGTTGGGCCTCCAAGTGCAGAGGTTTGTAGGACAGTAGCAAATTTCCCTCAAGTGGATGACCTAAGGTTTATCAATCCGTAGGAGGCGTAGGATGAAGATGGTCTCTCTCAAGCAACCCTGCAACCAAATAACAAAGAGTCTCTTGTGTCCCCAACACACCCAATACAATGGTAAATTGTATAGGTGCACTAGTTCGGCAAAGAGATGGTAATACAAGGGTATATAAAAACAGCAAGGTAACTAATTGTAAAAGTGAGCTCAAATGGTATTGCAATGCGTTGAAACAAGGCGTAGGGTTCATACTTTCAATAGTGCAAGTTCCCTCAACAATAATAATATAATTGGATCATATAAATATCCCTCAACAGCAACAAAGAGTCACTCCAAAGTCACTAATAGCGGAGAACAAACGAAGAGATTATGGTAGGGTACGAAACCACCTCAAAGTTATCCTTTCTGATCGATCTATTCAAGAGTCCGTAGTAAAATAACATGAAGCTATTCTTTCCGTTCAATCTATCATAGAGTTCGTAGTAGAATAACACCTTAAGACACAAATCAACCAAAACCCTAATGTCACCTAGATACTCCAATGTCACCTCAAGTATCCGTGGGTATGATTATACGACAGGCATCACACAATCTCAGATTCATCTATTCAAACCAACACAAATTACTTCAAAGAGTGCCCCAAAGATTCTACCAGAGAGTCAAGACGAAAACGTGTGCCAACCCCTATGCATAGGTTCATGGGCGAAACCTGCAAGTTGATCACCAAAACATACATCAAGTGAATCAATAGAATAACCCATTGTCACCATGGTTATCCCACGCAAGACATACGTCAAGTGTTCTCAAATCCTTAAAGACTCAATCCGATAATATAACTTCAAAGGGAAAACTCAATCCATTACAAGAGAGTAGAGAGGGAGAAACATCATAGAATCCAAATATAATAGCAAAGCTCGCGATACATTAAGATCGTACCACTTCAAGAACACAAGAGAGAGAGAGAGATCAAACACATAGCTACTGGTACATACCCTCAGCCCCGAGGGAGAACTACTCCCTCCTCGTCATGGAGAGGACCGGGATGATGAAGATGGCCACCGGAGAGGGATTCCCCCTTCGGCTGGGTGCCGGAACGGGTCCAGATTGGTGTTCGGTGGCTACGGATGCTTCTGGCGGCGGAACTCCCGATCTATTGTGCTCACCGAAGTTTTTAGGGTATATGGGTATATATGGGAGGAAGAAGTACGTCGGTGGACCTCGGGGCTGTCCACGAGGCAGGGGCACGCCTGTTGGGGAACGTAGCAATTTCAAAAATTTCCTACGCACACGCAAGATCATGGTGATGCATAGCAACGAGAGGAGAGAGTGTTGTCCACGTACCCTCGTAGACCGAAAGAGGAAGCGTTAGCACAACGCGGTTGATGTAGTCGTACGTCTTCACGATCCGACCGATCAAGTACCGAACGCACGGCACCTCCGAGTTCAACACACGTTCAGCCCGATGACGTCCCTCTAACTCCGATCCAGCCGAGTGTTGAGGGAGAGTTTCGTCAGCACGACGGCGTGGTGACGATGTTGATGTTCTACCGACACAGGGCTTCGCCTAAGCACCGCTACAGTATTATCGAGGTGGACTATGGTGGAGGGGGGCACCGCACATGGCTAAGAGACGATCAACTTGATCAACTTGTGTGTCTAGAGGTGCCCCCTGCCCCTGTATATAAAGGAGCAAGGGGGGAGGCGGCCGGCCTAGGAGGAGGGCGCGCCAAGGGGGGAGTCCTACTCCTACCGTGAGTAGGACTCCTCCTTTCCTTGTTGGAGTAGGAGAGAAGGAAAGAGAAGGAGAGGGAGAAGGAAAAGGGGGCTGCACCCCTTGTCCAATTCGGACCAGAGGGGGGGGGGGCATGGGCCTCCTTCCTTTTGGCCTCTCTCCTCTATTCCTGTATGGCCCAATAAGGCCCATATACTCCCCGGCGAATTCCCGTAACTCTTCGGTACTCCAAAAAATACCCGAATCACTCGGAACCTTTCCGAAGTCCGAATATAGTCGTCCAATATATCGATCTTTACGTCTCGACCATTTCGAGACTCCTCGTCATGTCCCCGATCTCATCCGAGACTCCGAACTCCTTCGGTACATCAAAATATATAAACTCATAATATAACTGTCATCGTGGCGTTAAGCATGCGGACCCTACGGGTTCGAGAACTATGTAGACATGACCGAGACATGTCTCCAGTCAATAACCAATAGCGGAACCTGGATGCTCATATTGGCTCCTACATATGCTACGAAGATCTTTATCGGTCAGACCGCATAACAACATACGTTGTTCCCTTTGTCGTCGGTATGTTACTTGCCCGAGATTCGATCGTCCGCATCTCAATACCTAGTTCAATCTCGTTACCGGCAAGTCTCTTTACTCGTTCTGTGATACATCATCTCGCAACTAACTCATTAGTTGCAATGCTTGCAAGGCTTAGGTGATGTGCATTACCGAGAGGGCCCAGAGATACCTCTCCGTCAATCGGAGTGACAAATCCTAATCTCGAAATACGCCAACCCAACAAGTACCTTCGGAGACACCTGTAGAGCACCTTTATAATCACCCAGTTACGTTGTGACATTTGGTAGAACACAAAGTGTTCCTCCAGTAAACGAGAGTTGCATAATCTCATAGTCATAGGAACATGTATAAGTCATGAAGAAAGCAATAGCAACAAACTAAACGATCAAGTGCTAAGCTAACGGAATGGGTCAAGTCAATCACATCATTCTCCTAATGATGTGATCCCGTTAATCAAATGACAACTCATGTCTATGGTTAGGAAACATAACCATCTTTGATCAACGAGCTAGTCAAGTAGAGGCATACTAGTGACACTCTGTTTGTCTATGTGTTCACACATGTATTATGTTTCCGGTTAATACAATTCTAGCATGAATAATAAACATTTATCATGATATAAGGAAATAAATAATAACTTTATTATTGCCTCTAGGGCATATTTCCTTCAGTCTCCCACTTGCACTAGAGTCAATAATCTAGTTCACATCGCCATGTGATTTAATACCAATAGTTCACATCACCATGTGATTAACACCCATAGTTCACATCGACATGTGACCAACACCCAAAGGGTTTACTAGAGTCAATAATCTAGTTCACATCGGTATGTGATTAACACCCAAAGAGTACTAAGGTGTGATCATGTTTTTCTTGTGAGAGAAGTTCACTCAACGGGTCTGCCACATTCAGATTCGTAAGTATTTTGCAAATTTCTATGTCAACAATGCTCTGCACGGAGCTACTCTAGCTAATTGCTCCCACTTTCAATATGTATCCAGGTTGAGATTTAGAGTCATCTGGATCAGTGTCAAAATTTGCATCGACGTAACCCTTTACGACGAACCTTTTTGTCACCTCCATAATCGAGAAACATATCCTTATTCCACTAAGGATAATTTTGACCGGTGTCCAGTGATCTACTCCTAGATCACTATTGTACTCCCTTGCCAAAAACAGTGTAGGGTATATAATAGATCTGGTACACTACATGGCATATTTTATAGAACCTATGGACAAGGCATAGGGAATGACTTTCATTCTCTTTCTATCTTCTGCCGTGGTCGGGCTTTGAGTCTTTCTCAGTTTCACACCTTGTAACACAGGCAAGAACTCTTTCTTTGACTGTTCCATTTTGAACTACTTCAAAATCTTGTGAAGGTATGTACTCATTGAAAAACTTATCAAGCGTCTTGATCTATCTCTATAGATCTTGATGCTCAATATGTAAGCAGCTTCACTGAGGTCTTTCTTTGAAAAACTCCTTTCAAACACTCCTTTATGCTTTGCAGAATAATTCTACATTATTTTCGATCAATAATATGTCATTCACATATACTTATCAGAAATGATGTAGTGCTCCCACTCACTTTCTTGTAAATACATGCTTCACCGCAAGTCTGTATAAAACTATATGCTTTGATCAACTTATCAAAGCGTATATTCCAACTCCGAGATGCTTGCACCAGTCCATAGATGGATCGCTGGAGCTTGCATATTTTGTTAGCACCTTTAGGATTGATAAAACCTTCTGTTTGCATCATATACAACTCTTCTTTAATAAATCCATTAAGGAATGCAGTTTTGTTTATCCATTTGCCAGATTTCATAAAATGTGGCAATTGCTAACATGATTCGGACAGACTTAAGCATAGATACGAGTGAGAAACTCTCATCGTAGTCAACACCTTGAACTTGTCGAAAACCTTTTGCAACAATTCTAGCTTTGTAGATAGTAACACTACTATCAACGTCCATCTTCCTCTTGAAGATCCATTTAATCTCAATGGCTCGCCGATCTTTGGGCAAGTCAATCAAAGTCCATACTTTGTTCTTATACATGGATCTCATATCAGATTTCATGGCCTCAAGCCATTTCGTGGAATCTGGGCTCATCATCGCTTCCTCATAGTTCGTAGGTTCATCATGGTCAAGTAACATGACCTCCAGAACATGCTTACCGTACCACTCTGGTGCGGATCTCACTCTGGTTTACCTACAAGGTTCGGTAGTAACTTGATCTGAAGTTACATGATCATCATCATTATCTTCCTCACTAATTGGTGTAGGAGTCACAGAAACAGATTTCTGTGATGAACTACTTTCCAATAAAGGAGCAGGTACAGTTACCTCATCAAGTTCTACTTTCCTCCCACTCACTTCTTTCGAGAGAAACTCCTTCTCTAGAAAGGATCCATTCTCAGCAACGAATATCTTGCCTTCGGATCTGTGATAGAAGGTGTATCCAACACTTTCTTTTTGGGTATCCTATGAAGACGCACTTCTTCGATTTGGTTTTGAGCTTATCAGGTTGAAACTTTTTCACATAAGCATTGCAACCTCAAACTTTATGAAACGACAGCTTAGGTTTCTTGCCAAACCATAGTTCATACGGTGTCGTCTCAACGGATTTAGATGGTGCCCTATTTAACGTGAATGTAGCTGTCTCTAATGCATAACCTCAAAACTATAGTGGTTAATCGGTAAGAAACATCATAGATTGCACTATATCCAATAACAATACGGTTATGACGTTCGGACACACCATTACGCTGCGGTGTTCCAGGTGGCACGATTTTGTGAAACTATTCCACATTGTTTTAATTGAAGACCAAACTCGTAACTCAAATATTTGTCTCTGTGATCAGATCGTAGAAACTTTATTTTCTTGTCACAATGATTTTCCACTTCACTCTGAAGTTTTTGAACTTTTCAAATGTTTCAGACTTATGTTTCATTAAGTAGATATACCCATATCTGCTCAAATCACCTGTGAAGGTCAGAAAATAACGATACCCGCCTCGAGCCTCAACATTCATCGGACTGCATACATCAGTATGTATTATTTCCAATAAGTCAGATGCTTGCTCCATTGTTCCGGAGAACGGAGTCTTAGTCATCTTGCCCATGAGGCACGGTTCACAAGCATCAACTGATTCATAATCAAGTGATTCCAAAAGCCCATCAGCATGGATTTTCTTCATGCACTTTACACCAATATGACCTAAACGACAGTGCCACAAATAAGTTGCACTATCATTATTAACTTTGCATCTTTTGGCTTCAATATTATGAGAATGTGTATCACCACGATCGAGATCCAACAAACCATTTTCATTGGGTGTATGACCATAGAAGGTTTTATTCATGTAAACAGAACAACAATTTATTCTCTTACTTAAATGAATAACTGTATTGCAATAAACATGATCAAATCATATTCATGCTCAACGCAAACACCAAATAACACTTATTTAGGTTCAACACTAATCCCGAAAGTATAGGGACTGTGCGATGATGATCATATCAATCTTGGAACCACTTCCAACACACATCGTCACTTCACCCTTAACTAGTCTCTGTTCATTCTGCAACTCCCGTTTCGAGTTACTACTCTTAGCAATTGAACCAGTATCAAATACCGAGGGGTTGCTACGAACACTAGTAAAATACACATCAATAATCTGTATATCGAATATACCTTTGTTCACTTTGCCATCCTTCTTATCCGCCAAATACTTGGGGCAGTTCCGCTTCCAGTGACCAGTCCCTTTGCAGTAGAAGCACTTAGTCTCAGGCTTAGGTCCAGACTTGGGCTTCTTCACTTGAGCAGCAACTTGCTTGCCGTTCTTCTTGAAGTTCCCTTTCTTCCCTTTGCCCTTTTTGAAACTAGTGGTCTTTGTCAACCATCAACACTTGATGCTTTTCTTGATTTCTACCTTCGTCGATTTCAGCATCACGAAGAGCTTGGGAATTACTTTTGTCATCCCTTGCATATTATAGTTCATCACTAAGTTCTAGTAACTCGGTGATAGTGACTAGAGAACTTTGTCAATTACTCTCTTATCTGGAAGATTAACTCCCACTTGATTCAAGCAATTGTAGTACTCAGACAATCTGAGCACATGCTCACTGGTTGAGCTATTCTCCTCCATCTTGTAGGCAAAGTACTGTCAGAGGTCTCATACCTCTCGACACGGGCATGAGTATGAAATACCAATTTCAACTCTTGGAACATCTTATATGCTCCATGGCGTTCAAAACGTCTTTGAAGCCCCGATTCTAAGCCATTAAGCATGGTGCACTAAACTATCAAGTAGTCATCATATTGAGCTAGCCAAACGTTCATGACGTTTGCATCTGCTCCTGCAATAGGTCAGTCACCTAGCGGTGCATCAAGGACATAATTCTTCTGTGCAGCAATGAGGATAAACCTCAGATCACGGATCCAATCCGCATCCTTGCTACTAACATCTTTCAACTTAGTTTTCTCTAGGAACATATCAAAAAAAACAGGGGATCTAAACGCGAGCTTTTGATCTACAACATAGATATGCTAATATTATCAGGACTAAGTTCATGATAAATTTAAGTTCAATTAATCATATTACTTAAGAACACCCACTTAGAAAGACATCCCTCTAATCTTCTAAGTGATCGCGTGATCCAAATCAACTAAACCATAACCGATCATCACGTGAAATGGAGTAGTTTTCAATGGTGAACATCACTATGTTGATCATATCTACTATATGATTCACGCTCGACCTTTCGGTCTCAGTGTTCCGAGGCCATATCTGCATATGCTAGGCTCGTCAAGTTTAACCTGAGTATTCTACGTGTGCAAAACTGGCTTGCACTCGTTGTAGATGGACGTAGAGCTTATCACACCTGATCATCGCGTGGTGTCTGGGCACGACGAACTTTGGCAACGGTGCATACTCAGGGAGAACACTTTTATCTTGAAATTTAGTGAGAGATCATCTTATAATGCTACCATCAATCAAAGCTAGATAAGATGCATAAAAGATAAACATCACATGCAATCAATATAAGTGATATGATATGGCCATCATCATCTTGTGCTTGTGATCTCCATCTCCGAAGCACCGTCATGATCACCATCGTCACCGGCGCGACACCTTGATCACCATCGTTGCATCATTGTCGTCTCGCCAATCTTATGCTTCCACGACTATCGCTACCGCTTAGTGATAAAGTAAAGCATTACAGCGCAATTGCATTGCATACAATAAAGCGACAACCATATGGCTCCTGCCAGTTGCCGATAACTCGGTTACAAAACATGATCATCTCATATAATAAAATTTAGCATCATGTCTTGACCATATCACATCACAACATGCCCTGCAAAAACAAGTTAGACATCCTCTACTTTGTTGTTGCAAGTTTTACGTGGCTGCTACGGCTTAGCAAGAACCGTTCTTACCTACGCATCAAAACCACAACGATAGTTTGTCAAGTTGGTGCTGTTTTAACCTTCGCAAGGACCGGGCATAGCCACACTTGGTTCAACTAAAGTTGGAGAAAATGACACCCGTCAGCCACCTGTGTGCAAAGCACGTCGGTAGAACCATTCTCGCGTAAGCGTACGTGTAATGTCGGTCCGGGCCGCTTCATCCAACAATACCGCCGAACCAAACTATGACATGCTGGTAAGCAGTATGACTTATATCGCCCACAACTCACTTGTGTTCTACTCGTGCACAACATCAACGCATAAAACCTAGGCTTGGATGCCACCGTTGGAAAACGTAGCAATTTCAAAAATTTCCTACGCACACGCAAGATCATGGTGATGCATAGCAACGAGAGGAGAGAGTGTTGTCCACGTACCCTCGTAGACCGAAAGCGGAAGCGTTAGCACAACGCGGTTGATGTAGTCGTACGTCTTCACGATCCGACCGATCAAGTACCAAACGCACGGCACCTCCGAGTTCAGCACACGTTCAGCCCGATGACGTCCCTCTAACTCCGATCCAACTGAGTGTTGAGGGAGAGTTTCGTCAGCACGACGACATGGTGACGATGTTGATGTTCTACCGACGCAGGTCTTCGGCTAAGCACCGCTACAGTATTATCGAGGTGGACTATGATGGAGGTGGGCACCGCACACGGCTAAGAGACGATCAACTTGATCAACTTGTGTCTCTATAGGTGCCCCCTGCCCCTGTATATAAAGGAGCAAGGGGGGAGGCGGCCGGCCTAGGAGGAGGACGCGCCAAGGGGGGAGTCCTACTCCTACCGTGAGTAGGACTCCTCCTTTCCTTGTTGGAGTCACTACAAGAAATATGTCAACTTGTGACCTTCTGTCAGTGACCCTGAAAGAATTGGTCGTAAATCTACGACCATTTGAGACCAATTGGTCAAAAGCTGTTCGAGGAGTTTCAAACCCTAAACCATAACGACCATTTTGGTTAGAAAGGTCGCAATTTCTTTACACGAAATGGTCGTAAAGCAGACTGCACTGGTCCACTGCCATATTTTAGCTGATCACGACCAATATAAATGGTCATAACGTTCTAAACATGGATGCATTGATATGACTGGACGCCACATCATCAATTCCGCCTACGTGTCATGCGGGGCCAAGTAACACAATACCAATGACATGTGGGACCCGTTGTCCACTCACATATTAACTTCTCGAGTACAGTGACATGTGAGGCCTACTACCGAACCAACTAATACAATACCTATGACATGTGGGACCGTCCTCCTCTGAAATAAAGGACCTGCAAATTGGCGAATAAACGCAGCAAAAAGTGGCTCCCGTGGGACTCGAACACGCAGCGTCTAAGTCTCGTTTAGAGAAACAAACCACCAGGCTACCACCACTTTGTTGATTGGGTAGCGCGTGCGGCCTACTTAAGGTTTCTCTTCGACTAGGCTTGGGCCTTGTTCGGACGAGGCCACCTCCTATTTTTTTCTTTTAACATTTTTGTGTGTCGCCTAGGCTTTGGCCCATTCAGGAATAAAAGTTAGTGTCGATGCTATGCTAGAACATGGGCCGGCCCAGGCCGGGCTCCCTCTTTTTTCGTTACTTTTTTGTTTTCTGTTTTCTTTTCCGTTTTTATTTTTTCTTCATAAAAAAGGTTGGGGATTACAAAAAAGATTATAATTCAAAAAATGTACACTAATGCAAAACAACGTTTGCGAATTCAGAAGTATGTTAACAAATTCTTTAAATTGAATGAAAAAAATAAATTTCATGAAATGTTTTGAATTCAAGAACATTTTTTAATTCAACGAACATTTTTCCAAAAATCATGAACATTATCGAAATATTATGAAAACTTTTTGAAGTCAATAAACCATTTTCTAAAATTTTATCTCTCTAGAAAAAAGGTTCTTCATTATAGGAAAATCTCGAAACAACTTAAAAATATAAAATTGCGAGAATAGGAAAATGAAAACACCTTATAATTGCGGTCAAAACGGCAGCATGACCGTCGTAGCTAGAGAGAGTCTTTCAAAACTTTTGTTGGATCTCTAATGAAATAACTAGTTGCGTACCTAGAAATGATTTTTGGAAACAGAAAACTGTGAAACAAATGTAGTTCAAATAGCTAGGGGTTGAATAAAACAATGATTTTTGAAAAAATAAAGAGCAAACAATGAGGCAGCTGCAATGTGTACCTAAAAATGATTTTTGAAAAAATATAAAGAGTAAACAATGAGGCAGCTGCGCTTCAAATTTGACCCGCTTTCAGCTGAAACGGCGAAAATTTGTCGTTTTCACAAGAGGTGGATAAGAAAGGTTTTGACACCCAACCATTTGGTCAATTGTACATAAAATATGGCCTAATATTTCAGAAAAATTATTTGATCCAATTTTGATCGTCCACCAAATGCCAACTCAATCCATTCATTATTTTGAGCCCAGCTTCAACATTCGTATTTATGTCCCGTGTGGTGCTTTGCAAAGCAAGTACCAACTAGGCTCCTCCTTTGAGCTGAAAATTTGTAAAGATGGTCTTCTTAGTAACTGATCATCCTCAGCCGAAACTCATGCCCATTAGCCATGTACATTTTCCGTACCGCTAATCAAACACTTGGCTACTAATTCATGTTTGAGCATCGATCGGTCTCCTCGTGAGAATCTTATGTTTTAATTTTCTTCCTAGCACCTACCCGGGGAGTGCCCAACCCACTAGACATGCCTAGGCCGCCCAGAACACATGGCAATGCCATGGTCACGCGGTGACCACGCGGCGGGCATGCGAGTTTACACGCTCTAGAGTTGGGGCCCTCGGCAACCGCCAAAACCTTGACTTGTCGCCACAAAACCATGTATTTATGATTAAATAGGTACTTATGCAACTAGAAATGATTTTTGGAAAAAATAAATAGCAAACTATGAGGCAGCTGCAGTTCAAATTTGACCCGCTTCCAGCTGAATCGGCGGAAATTTGTCTTTTTCACGAGAGGTGGATAAAAACTTTTTACACCCAACCATTTTGTCAATTGTGCATTAAATATGTCCTAATATTTTAGGAAATTGATTTGGTCTAATTTTGCAACAATCATTTTGGAGGTCCTTCACAAAAAAACATCATTTTGGGCACTCGAAAAATGGAAAATGGTTTTTTCGTCCAAAGAAAATGAAAACTTCCTTAGGTAACATTGTTTGCCATTCCAATATGCACCCTTGTGCACAATATGATATCATTTGAATAAACTATGCCATGAATATGGCCATAAGATTGATCATTTGGCTTGAAAGCCATAGATCTCCACACATGATAGCTCGTTTCTGAAAACAGTTTTTTAAAATAATTGGTGTATTACAAGTTTGTTATTTTTACTGGGAACTTGGCCACATATAATGACACAATGCGAAGGTTCCCCAATTTTTTGAATTTTTTTGAATTTTTTATACCCGTTTCAAAATGCGGTCAAAATGGCAGGAATGACCATTCCTAGCTAGTGGTTGAATCTTGGAATTTTTTTGGTGTTTCTCTGATTAAATAGATACTTATGTACCTAGAAATGATTTTTGAAAAAAATAAAGAGCAAACTACAAGGCAGCTACAGTTCAAATTTGACCCGCTTCCAACTGAATCGGTGGAAATTTGTCTTTTTCACGAGAGGTGGATCAAAACTTTTTACACCCAACCATTTTGTTAATTGTGCATTAAATATGTCGTAGTATTTTAGAAAATTGATTTGGTCCAATTTTGCAACAATTATTTGGGAGGTCCTTCACAAAAAACCTCCTTTTGGGCACTCGAAAAATGGAAAATGGTTTTTTCGTCCAAATAAAATGAAAACTTCCTTAGGCAACATTGTTTTCCATTCCAATATGCATCCTTGTGCACAATATGAGATCATTTGAACAAACTATGCCATGAATGTGGTCATATGATTGAGCATTTGGGTTGAAAGCCATGAATCTTCACACATGATAGCTCATTTCTGAGAACACTTTTTTAAAATAATTGCCGTATTACAAGTTTATTATTTTTCCTGGAAACTTGGTCATATATAATGACACAATGCGAAGGTTTTCCAATTCTTTGATTTTTTTTTAATTTTTTATGCCCGTTTCAAAATGCGGTCAAAACGGCGGGAATGACCGTCCCTAGCTAGTGGTTGAATCTTAGAATTTTTTTGGTGTTTCTCTGATTAAATAGATACTTTTGTACATAGAAATGATTTTTGTAAAAAATAAATAGCAAACTATGAGGCAGTCGTAGTTCAAATTTGACCCGCTTCCTCCTGAATCAACGGAAATTTGTCTTTTTCACCAGAGGTGGATCAAAACTTTTTACACCCAACCATTTGGTCAATTGTGCATTAATTATGGCCTAGTATTTTATAAAATTGATTTGATCCAATTTTGCAACAACTATTTGGTAAGTTCTTCACTAAAAACCTCATTTGGGGCACTCGAAAAATGGAAAATGGTTTTTTCGTCTAAAGAAAATGAAAATTTCCTTAGACAACATTGTTTGCCATTCCAATATGCACCCTTGTGCACAATATTAGATCATTTCAACAAACTATGCCATGAATATGGCCATAAGATTGATCATTTGGCTTGAAAGTCATTGATCTCCACACATGATAGCTCGTTTCTGAGAACACTTTTTTTTAAAATTACCGTATCACAAGTTTATTATTTTTCCTGGTAACTTGATCACATATAATGACACAATGTGAAGGTTTTCCAATTTTTTGATTTTTTTTTTGAAATTTTTATGCCCATTTCAAAATGCGGTCGAAATGCCGGGCTTGACCGTTCATAGCTAGTTGTTGAATCTTGAATTTTTTTGGTGTTTCTGTGATTAAATAGATACTTTTTTTACCTAGAAATGATTTTTGGAAAAAATAAAGAGCAAACTAAGAGGTAGCTGCAGTTCAAATTTGACCCGCTTCCTACTGAATCGGCGGAAATTTGTCTTTTTCACCAGAGGTGGATAAAAGCTTTTGACACCCAACTGTTTGGTCAATTATACATTAAATATGACTAATATTTTAGGAAAATGATTTAGTGCCATTTTGCAACAAATGTATGGTAGTTCCTTCATAAATAAACACATTTTGGTCGCTTAGAAAATGAAAAATGGTTCTTTTGTGCAAAGAAAATGAAAACCTCCCAAATCAACATTGTTTGTCATCCCTAAATACACACATGCACAAAATATTCGTTTATTTGAACTAACCATAAGAGGTTAAATGTTTTCCATTTTTTTAATGAATTTCAAATGCCGATTTCAAAATGTGATCAAATTTGACCGCGCGCCCGTTCTTAGTTAGGTGCTTAATAATGCAAAATCCTCGGTTTGTCCATGATGAAATAGCTACTTATGTAACTAAAAATGTTTTTTTGAAAAAAATAAATAGAAAATTATAAAACACATGGAGTTCAAATTTGACCCGCTTCTTGCCGAATTGACTGTTTCACGAAATAGCTAGAAAGATCGGAAATGCAATCAAACCGATAATCATCCACGAAAGGTGGTCTAACTTAAGTGAAAATCTTAGTGATGCCATTTTGCGAAATATTTTCGGTAGCTGCTTCAACCCCCTGTTTTTAGCACTGAGAAAAGTAATTTTCGGACTGCTCATTTTTGAACCAATCAGGACGCAGCCCATGGATCACTCCCTTTATTCGATCTAAGCCGTCCACCCTACTTATCCAGCGTCTCTCGATCTCCTCCTTCCCGAGAAACCCTAGGGCGCTGCTGCCCCTCCTCTCCCCGATCCAAATCCCTCCTCCGCCGCCCCTCCTCCCCCAACCAGATCTAGATCCCTCCCCCACCCATCCTGTCCACTCCTGCAGCCGACGCCCCTCCCTCACCGTCGACGACCCACGCCGCCGCCGCACACTACCGCGTCCTCCCCTCACCCTGGCCCAATTCAATCCAACCCCGCGCGCACACCGCTGCAGCCGCTGTCGACCCCTTCCTCCCTCCCCTCCCTCGCAACCATGGTATTCGCGCTCCCCCGCCCTCGCCACTGCCTCCTCGGCGGTGTTCCCCTCCTTATTAGCCGCCTTCGCAACGCCGAGGGGCCGCGCCGCCGCGGCTAGGAGAGTCTCGCTCCGCGGGGCCGCACCCATGACCTGCTACCCCGCGACCTGCTCTCACCTTGCAACAGTGGGAGCTGCCAAATCCACTGAATCCCCCACCCATCCAGCCCTCTCCAACCCATGGCTAGGGTTTCGGTCTCCCTCAGATTGTTCAACCTCGCCTCACATACTCCCCCTTCCTCCCAGATCCACCAGGTCGCGCTCCTCCCATGGCATCCATGGCGCGGGTCACCCTACAGCAGTTGATATGTGACGAGCGAGGCAGGGAAGAGGTGTTCCTTCTCATGGTCTACAGTGCATCTCGCATTCCATGACGTCCTTGGCGAGATGTACGCGACTTCTTCAGCACGTACAACGGCACGTGGCAGTGAAGATCAAAAGCTGCAGCGGTACAACCACGGTTGTGGTAAGAGAAGGACGACCCCTTCCCTTCCTTGCTAGCTAGCTGTTCTGATTTGTGTTGGTCCAATTTGATCCAATCCTGCCATGTAGTTTGGTTGTAACATAGGAGAGGGATACCTGCAGTTGAGTTTCAGTTTGGACAACATTTGACACACATTATTGGGGGATTTGGTTTACTTCAGTTTGTATGTGCGTTCCTAAAATTGAAAATGAAATTGGTTTGGTGTTCAATTCCCACAAACCAATCTGCAACATTTTTATTCGACTTGTACTGCATCAACAACTTAAATTTGTCTGTTTTATTTACCAAATCTGTAGAGGCTTGATAGATATCAATTTCACCCTACTGTTAGTTTGCTTGCTCCGAGTCTTGTGGGGTTGGGGAGTGTTGGGTTCCCACTCTGCCGAGCTGCAACAAGCTGGCTGGGGGAGCACTACTATTTAGTAGTACATTATTGCCACCCGTCAGGTTTATACTGTTGTTTACTAGATCAAACTTGATCCATGCTCCTATTGGTATTAGGTGATCATGTAGGTCAAGTTATATTACAGCTGGATGCTTAGTTTCTTACTGTCCCTGATCCATGCTCCTATAGAGTTGTTTCTGGCATACAGGAGGGGAAGGGCGAAATGGCTTGGTTTGTTGACGCTTTTATTGCTTTACTAAGTACCTATACAATTCTTCCATAAGTGAAAGAAATTTCTGAATACAGTTCTTCAACAAGTGTTTTGACATTCAGTTAATTTGACAGGTGGCTATGGAACCTTGGAGGAGTTGCTTAAGTCATCACATGGGCACAACTAGGAGTAAACAAGAAGCCGGTAAAAACTAACTTCCATTTGTTGTTGATGCTTATCATACAAAAATCATACAGCCCCAATCATCCTGGGATGATGTGTTTGTCTGCAATATATAGTGACTTGGTCATCAGCATGCATGCATCTCCCCTAGTCATCTACGCATTAGACCAACAGTGAACATATTAAAGTTAGTTGCCAAGAGCAAGTGTGCTACTACTAGTCTACTACATAGGAGTGATTTGTGCATGCAAGTGATGTGCGTACTTGTACAGTGCTCCTATATAAAGGCTTGGTGGCCCTGTGCCGCAAGCTAGTGTGCTACTACAGAATGAACATTAATGCATGCAAGTGTTTGCGCTAGCTTACAGTGGTACAGTTTGGGTAAATACCTTACTGTTTGTGCTACAGAATTGGAATGAGTGTTGGTGGTGTTAGTTTATAGTTAAGAAAATTTATCACCTACTCAATTTATCAAGTATATGCTCTTTTTATGTGGTATTTAACGAAATTGTACCAAAATAATATGGTATATCCGTATATATCGAAACCTTGTCGAGGGAACATCAAGGCTTCATTACTGCCTTGATGTCTCATTCAATTATTACTTGACTTCTTAATATAGTTGTATGATTAACCCTTCTCTTTCCCTTCTTTGGGTTTGCAAGCAACAATTTCATTGGTGCTGAGTGTTTTTCGCTTATTACAGCAGAGATGATGGATTTTGTACTTTTGTATTTCCAGAAATGCGTGTACATAGATTTGCAACCTGAAGGAGCGATGGAAGTGAAGATTGAGTGCTTTTCTGTAAGATTAATAATAGATGGTATATTTTTTGGTTCTGATTTAAGAGTGTTCGATCTGGTACATAGTGCATTTGTTTAGTCTCAAAATTTCAATGTTATTTCTCTATTTCTCGTATTATTCACACTACGTCATTGGTGAAAGCGTGCTAAAAAGAATAATTAAACAATGGTGTGCTAAGTTAAACTAAAATGTTTGCTTACTACACCACCACATTAGCCATCAAATTTGTGACAAGAAAACTGAAACCTCTTCTTCCGAAAGGAGAGGTCAGGTCCTTGCTTGCTAGAGTCAATCTATTTATCTGCATTGTGAAGTAACAACGGTTCTTTGGTCCATGTTAAGATGTCAACAAACTGTTTGTTTGTTGAAACAACCATCAGTCACTCTCAGATACTGCTGACTGATTTCTGTTGCTAGTATAGTTCAAGCTTCTTTGCCATGTATTTCATTAGGATGTGAACAATCTACTGCATGCTCACAAAGCTATAGACTTCAATTTTTTGTTTCTTTGCTGTCAATATTTGCCAAGCTATTTAAACGATGATGACAAACTGAAATCTTGAATACTCATATAGAAACTTGAACAACCATCTTGTTTAATTTGGTGATGTTCCTCCATGCTAAGAGCTAATCTGCTGCATTGTTATTCAACTTTCATTGACAGTTTTAGTTTTGCTGAAATCATGTTTTCTTTTCTATGCTTATGTCTGTGGACGAACACTACTAGCTCCAGAAGGACCGATATTACCATCAAGTACGCCATCGAGGTAATTCACCAATCCATCATCAACTATGCTTTGCTCTCTTTAGTTTTGCTCTTTGCTGTAAAGCATAAAGAAAATTGAAGCTATGTAGATTAATTGATCTGAAGAGGGTCAAAGAGGATGTGACACTATGTTTACTGCCTTATTATCTTCTGCTTGATCTGACACTATTTATGTCCAAACCTGGGAGTATATTTTTTGCTTGTCGTCATCACCCATTTGTTGGGCTGTATAAGTGTATCTGTTGTCTGATTTGCTCCATCATATTTCTTGATGTACTTCTACATATATATGTTGGTTGTAATCTGCTTGAACGATCCAAGTACTTGATATTCCATTCTGTTCTTATAGGTGAATGGAGCTTGTGTTGTTGGTAGAACTCCGTTGATGACTTCTTCCTATGTTGAAGAGCATGTTTTGTGGTATCCAAGAGTAGCGGTTTATTTGTAGATCCCAATATTTATGATTGTGTGGATCTGGGTGAAGTTTGAAGTTCTTGGGTATGCAAGATTCGATGGTGAAACTGGTTGTTGTGATGTGAATGAGTGTATGGAAGCTGGTTGTTGTGATGTGAATGAGTGTATGTAGTTTCACGTGTTCTGTTTTGTATAGCATATTGTAATAAACTTATTTTAGCTGTTATTTGAAGATTTTCATATGCTTTCTCTCTTCTATCTGTTTGATATATACATATATATTGCTTATTAATAAGCTATGAAAAACCTGACAATTGGGACCCATCTGAAAACTGGAGCTGACAAAAAAAAGCTGGAAATAAAAAAGAAATGGACCGCAAAATGTCGTGCGCTAGAAAATAAAAAGGCCAAATTGTAGGCCAGGCCCATGTAGCTAACCGAAATTAACATAAAATACATATATTAAAAGGGCATGCCTAAAAAAATACATGGGCCGAATTACTGGGTCAGACCCATGTAGCTAATAAAAGCACAGGAAAAAATACTTTAAAAAGGCCGAATTGTTGGGCTAGGCCCATGTAGAAAATCGAATTGGACCGGGTTGAATCTTGTGCCACATCAGATTGCCACGCTGGATGCCTACGTGGCCTGGGGAGGTTGCTAGTGACCAAAACACCACAGTAGACGTATTTTGGTCATAAACGTCTACGACCATTCCAGAAGAAAGGTCGCTATAGTCAGTTTACGACCTCCAGCTTTTGACCTTATGTTTTTGGTCACAAAAAGGTCACAAATTGAAAACAGTGACCATTCGGTGACCAATAGTGCTGGTCACAAGTTGACATATTTCTTGTAGTGAGTAGGAGAGAAGGAAAGAGGAGGAGAGGGAGAAGGATAAGGGGACTGCACCCCTTGTCCAATTCGGACCAGAGGGGGGGCGCATGCCTCCTTCCTTTTGGCCTCTCTCCTCTATTCCCGTATGGCCCAATAAGGCCCATATACTCCCCGGCGAAGTAACTCTTCGGTACTCCGAAAAATACCCGAATCACTCGGAACCTTTCTGAAGTCCGAATATAGTCGTCCAATATATCGATCTTTACATCTCGACCATTTCGAGACTCTTCGTCATGTCCCCGATCTCATCTAGGACTCCGAACTCCTTCGGTACATCAAAACATATAAACTCATAATATAACTGTCATCGTAGTGTTAAGCGTGCGGACCCTACGGGTTCGAGAACTATGTAGATATGACCGAGACACGTATCCGGTCAATAACCAATAGCGGAACCTGGATGCTCATATTGGCTCCTACATATTCTATGAAGATCTTTATCGGTCAGACCGCATAACAACATACGTTGTTCCCTTTGTCATCGGTATGTTACTTGCCCAAGATTCGATCGTCGGCATCTCAAAACCTAGTTCAATCTCGTTACCGGCAAGTATCTTTACTCGTTCCGTAAGACATCATCTCGCAACTAACTCATTAGTTGCAATGCTTGCAAGGCTTAGGTGATGTGCATCACCGAGAGGGCCCAGAGATACCTCTCCGACAATCGGAGTGACAAATCCTAATCTCGAAATACGCCAACCCAACAAGTACCTTCGGAGACACCTGTAGAGCACCTTTATAATCACCCAGTTACGTTGTGACATTTGGTAGCACACAAAGTGTTCCTCCGGTAAACGGGAGTTGCATAATCTCATAGTCATAGGAACATGTATAAGTCATGAAGAAAGCAATAGCAACAAACTAAACGATCAAGTGCTAAGCTAACGGAATGGGTCAAGTCAATCACATCATTCTCCTAATGATGTGATCCCGTTAATCAAATGACAACTCATGTCTATGGTTAGGAAACATAACCATCTTTGATCAACGAGCTAGTCAAGTAGAGGCATACTAGTGACATTCTGTATGTCTATGTGTTCACACATGTATTATGTTTCCGGTTAATACAATTCTAGCATGAATAATAAACATTTATCATGATATAAGGAAATAAATAATAACTTTATTATTTCCTCTAGGGCATATTTCCTTCAGCGCCCAGGGGGGTGGGTGCGCCCCCCACCCTCGTGGGTCGCCCGGGACTCGCCTGGTCCAACTCCGATACTCCGTGGGCTTCTTATTGTCCAAAAATAAGTTCCGTGAAGTTGCAGGTCAATTGGACTCAGTTTGATTTTCCTTTTCTGCGATACTCTAAAATAGGGGAAAAACAAAAAACTAGCACTGGGCTCTAGGTTAATAGGTTAGTCCCAAAAATCATATAAAATAGCATATAAATGCATATAAAACATCCAAGGTTGATAATATAATAGCATGGAACAATCAAAAATTATAGATACGTTGGAGACGTATCAAGCAGCTGCATTGCAGGGATCCCAACCGAGGTGCCGTATACTGTTGCTCTTGGTATTTGGCACATGCATTCATCAGAGGTAGGTTGCTCCAACGATGAGCACCTGGTGCGTCCCCACAACGATCTTTGGAGATCAACCAACGATCAGTATGGGTATTCTGCAAAAGAAAAAAAGATTTTGACATATCCTTACTGTTTGTGACATAAAGATACCAAATCTCTAAGAAAATACCAGGTGTTACAGGCTAGGTATAAGGGAAAATGGTTGACATGATTATACACTTATATTATTATTTTTATTTTTCCATGAAAATACCTGGTGTTCCATGTAAACTTTAGTTAACTATTTTTATGTTATGGAATAAGAAAGTTTATTAAATTTTATTTAGAAGCATCGTCCTTAAGTTCGTTATTTTCGGCAATGTTGGGTGTTTGTTTCAACTTGGTGGATGGTCCCTTGCTATGTACAGACCAAACTGAAATTTGCATAAAAGATTGATATTTTCGTCTCAATTGCTTTGCATGAAACAATTTATTTAAGAACCTCAAGTACATACATCATAACATATCAAGAAGGCGAGGCTACCACTACTACACACTTGAAGTGACGTAGGAAAGGCTTTTTACAACACAAGAAAAAGCACGAACCAAGCAATGACAATTTAATATCGCTTGCCAGCAAGCAACCCAACAGAACAAATTTGCAAGACAAACTGATCTTTGCGAAAATATGCAACAATTCTGCAATGTGGTACCTCTCTGCCTGTAACCCTGACGTCCTCACAACGAGGATCCCATCATTACATACATAGGAGCAAAGCCACCCGTCGGACTGGTACATGAATTAGCAAAAGCTCTTTGCCACTTTATTGCATGCACTAATCCTGGAGGGGGTTACACTAGGATGATTTATTTCAACTAGGGCGGTCTGCAATCATTTACTTTCGTGTAGTTGCACCATCGTATACTGTACACTCCATAGAATGAACTGTATATATATGGTGACAATATAAGTAGACCTTATTAGTAACTAGAATATGATGGCACACATTGTCATGCCCGCTCATTTTAAGATACTACCGACACTTCTATTAATAAGTTGGTTTCACCGATGGAAACACTACTTTATATTTCATGTAATCACCCATGAAAACATTATTTTAATCTCGTGTAAAATTCTATGCTTCTACCATCTTTTGACGGGGCACAAATGGTTGTTCCGACATGGACCATAGTGAAAAAACTATCCTTGCTTTACCTCGGATTAAAATATAATAATAATATAAGCGAGTATATCTTTTTTTAAATATACCTTGCCTACATTCAGCTCCCCATTCTAGTGATTGTCCAACATCAAAAGGGTTGTTTTATCTACAAAAGTACAAAGGAAAACAAGCCATCTCCAGCATAACATAATGAAAGCTAAACCCTGCATCCATTCTTTTTTGCCTTCATTCTAAAATTTTGTACTTACCGTTCAAAGCTTAATTGATGTCTCTGACTGGCTAAATTTAGCTTCTGAACAATGCACCATGAAGTGGCTGCATGTGAATTCTTGGGCACCAGAACCTATCAATCCATGTTACCCAACACTGCTAGTAGAACTTCTGTAAAGTAGTAGTTCCTAAATTTACCACAATGGGTAGCAAAAATTTCGAGTGGAAAATTAAGAAAACGTGTCAACATATTTTTCAAAAGTTCTTCCATCTTGATAAAAAAGGTTTTTCCATACATGAAAATATTGCAATTCAACGGAGGATTATGAGAGACATTGGTTTAATTTTTTTTACCATATACTCCTTATTTTATTTCTAAATATCGTGTTAGCATACTAAAATCTTGCAAATTATTAGTAAAACTCCCATGATGTTTCCCACAAAAGATATACAGATCAGAACCTCATTTACATCTAAATCATAGTAAATTCTCCTCTAGCCAACAATCGATCAATCATCGGCCATCACCGAAGATGAATCTAAGCTTGCCCCTGATCCTGCTGCTATAGACTAAGAAAACAAAGCATAATAAACAAAGGATAAATAGATGGGACATCGTACATGGGGAATCAAGAAGATGCAGCATCATGTGGCCCTCTCGCCAAATCCAAACCTAGTAGAGCAATTCATACCGTTGAGCTTGATAATTCCTGAAACAAGAATATCCAAGGTGAAGCCAGATGGGAAGAAGGAAAGGATGACACGGACATGCAGTAGGATGAACCCAAGAAAAAAAGGAAATGGGGTGGAGGCGGATGCAAGAGGAGGACAACCGACGATGGATGCCAATGGCACAGGCGGCCGTCGCTGCTGCCACGAAGGAATGCTTCAGGACATTGCATTAAAAACATCAAAGAAGGGGCCTGCGGAGGATAGTACCTGGCGTGTAAAGGTCATCGACGGGGAGGCAGGCCCGGAGCAGAAGCTCGCCGATGGGACAGAGGACGGCGGCAGCGCATCACGGATGAAGGAATAGAGAAGCAATTCCGGAGGAATAGACCTAGCAAAACAAAACTCGGGCCTGTAAACATGCACATTCGTCTGGACCTGGGCCTTTGACAGCCCGATTACGGACATAATCCAAAGCTCATTCTGTGGAGCAGCGGCCCACGAAATGGTGCGTGAATTCTTGATGACCTCGAGTCGACCGAGCTGATCTAAGGCTACTCATAGTGGGGATTATCATATCGTAGTATCATGCATATGATACTAATGTATGATACTACCTTCATAGTGCATAGTATATCAAAGAGTAGTATCGTAGATGATCTTATTTATGGCTATGCATGACACTAAGTAGTATATCATTTATTATCTTACGGTATCTACCTATGTTACTCTAACCATATTTCTCTTCTTTAATTCTCTGCCACATCAGCATGTTTGACATTCCCGTGTGCACAATATCGGCTAAAATACCCTCACTATGCCCAGCCTAAATCATACTATGTTTGCTATTCTCCTTCTTGGTCTATTCCTCCACGGTGGCAGCACATCATGGACGAAGGAATAGAGAAGCAGTTCCGGAGGAATAGACCTAGCAAAAGAAAACTTAAAACGCTGTGGAGGTATGATTTAGGCCCACTACGCCCACATTTGTGACGCCCCGAGACCGTTGTGCCAGGTGTCCTCCAGTTATTCGCTGTTGTTGCCTTGTCAATTGCTTGCGTGTTGCATCTTGCCATGTCATCATCCGCATTGCATCATCATGTTTTCAAAACTTGCATCCGTCCGGGTTCCCCCAGTTCCGTCCGTTGTCCATTCTGAGCCCAACCACACTCGCACGCGCCCACGGCATGTCCGAAATATTATTTTATAAGTGGCTGGAAAATTTTCTTGGAATGGGTTAAAAGTTGGCGTGCGGTCTTATTTTAGTGTAGGAAGACCGCCTGTCAAATTTCATCGCGTTCGGAGTCCGTTTGATAGCCCAACCGTTAACTATAGCGACAATATAGTCGGTCAAAACGTCGGACGTTTTCGGTCTCCGGAAACAGTCGCCGGGTCTCTCTCTTCTCTTGTCTCAGCCCAAGGCTTTCTGCACGGCCCACTACCTACCGCCAGGTCCAACCTAACCTCTCTCGTCACACCGCGTCCCTCCTCGCGCGCGCGTCCGAAAGCTGTCCCGGACCCGACCCGGGCAGTCCTCACCGTTGGGTCTGGATCATCCCCAAATGTATACAAAACGTCTCCGTTTTCTTATTTGGGCTCCCTAGCCTATTTTTCCCGACCGTCCGATTACGATCGGAGGGACGGATTAGCCCCTACCCAAAAATCCCCTGCTATACATATATAGGTCCAACCCTAAAATCTAGGGACTTTGTCCCGCCGAGCCGCCGCCACCTACTGTATCTTCCTCGGGATCCAGATCCAATCCACCTCCTCGCCTCGATCCAATCGCATCTCGCAGCCACCCACCAATCCAACTCCACCCTGCCGTAGCGCCACCCGTTGGTTCAACACTCGATCCATCGAGCCAACCACCTTCTCCCCTTGATCCATGGCCACCTCCTACTCAAGCAACCAGCGCCCCGCTGCTTTCTCTCCCCTGTTCAATCCGGAGGAGAGGAGCTCCTCCAGGCCCCACCTGGCGCGATGGTCGCCGGCCACCCAAGCATCAGCAACAAATGAGCATTGCGACCCTCCTCTTCCTCCTGTTTTCTCCTTCTCCTCGTCTTCCTCCTCCATCCCTCAACTCCCCTCCTCTACTTCTTACCGCAGGAACCGGTCACTGTCGTCACCACAAACCCTCCCCGTTGTCTCCATCTCCTCCTGCAGCGCCGCCGTGCCCGCACGCCTCTAGCGAAACTTCGGTCAGCCAAGCCGCACCCAATCTTCCCTCCTTTCTTCCCCGTTTCTTCTCCATGTCTCGCCCCTCTGAACTCATTTGCTCGATGTATTTCTTCGCAGGAACCGAGCCGTCGACGTCTTGTTCGATTCCCACCATCAGGAACCGGCTTCCCTCATCAGATCCGGTGGATTTCCGCCGCCGCACGCCGCCTGCAAGCCACCCTCGCCCGGATCCTCCCCGAGCTCCAGCCACGCCGCCTCGCTTTCATCACCGCCGCCGCAGTCCGGCTCACCGGCGCCGTCGCCTCCGCCGCTCTTCGCCGCCTCGGCGTCCGCACTGTGCCGCCCCGCGCCTGCTGACCCTGCCGCGAGTCCCCAGTGCCGCCTCCTTCTGTTCGAGCGAGGGAGGCAAGCGAAGACTCTCCTGCATCGTGCTGCTCTGCCCGAGCACTTGCGTTGACCAGTCCAGCGCCAGCCTGGACGAGTGCCACTCGTCGCGCGAGGCCTTCCTCTGCTTCGCTCGCAGCCTAGATGCCCAGCGCCTCCTCAAGCCCATTGTGAGCAGCCCAGTCTACCCAGATTCAGCCCGTTGACGTTTCTTTCAGGGTCTGTGAATTTATCTTTTATTCCAGAGAACCCAGTTTTGCAAAGAACCCCCTAGACTACATGCATTTAATAACTCACCAACCGTGCATCGGTTTAAAATAAGTTATATATGAAACTTGCTTAGAATTTTGTCTAGATTCATAATATCCAACTTTCTTCTATGTTTGAAATGTTTAAAATGCTGTTATATTAAATTTGCTCCTATGTCATGTTAAAATGCTTTAATTCATAACTAAATAACCGTAGCTCCAAACCTAACAAACTTTATATGTAAATGGGGTAGAATTTTGCCTAATTTAACATGGTGGCATCTATTTGCATGTTTAACAACTCTAAAATTTAATTTAGGGCAGAACAGTACCAAACCTAATATATACATATGAGGATTTTCCGGAATTGTTGTTCGTTGTTTCCGGCCTCATTTAAACTTGACTAGATAGGTAGTTTTACTTTGCTTCACCCTCTTGCCATGTTTAATAACACTTAATATTGTTGGGTACATAAACAAGATCGACCTAAATAAGTCATGTGGTGTTTCGTCAATATGCAACGGAGTTGCATATTGAGCTCCACTTAATTTGTAGGGTTGTTTGTGCATTTTGCCATGCCATGCTTCATTAAACCGGACATGCATCATACTTGATTGTGCATCATGCCATGATTATGTGGTGGTTGTTTACTATGTTGTGTGCTTTTTCCGGTGTTTCTTCTTCGGGTTGGTTCCGATAACGTCGCGTTTGTGAGGACCCGTTCGACTACGTCTGTTTGTCTTCTTCATGGACTCGTTCTTCTTCCTTGCGGGATTTCAGGCAAGATGACCATAACCTTGAAATCACTTCTATCTTTGCTTGCTAGTTGCTCGCTCTTTTGCTATGCCTATGCTGCGATACCTACCACTTGCATATCATGCCTCCCATATGGTTGAGCCAAGCCTCTAACCCACCTTGTCCTAGCAAACTGTTGTTTGGCTATGTTACTGCTTTGCTCAGCCCCTCTTATAGCGTTGTTAGTTGCAGGTGAAGATTGGAGTTTGTTCCTTGTTGGAACATGGATATTTTGTTGGGATATCACAATATCTCTTATCTAATTAATGCATCTATATACTTGGTAAAGGGTGGAAGGCTCGGCCTTATGCCTAGTGTTTTGTTCCGCTCTTGCCGCCCTAGTTTTCGTCATATCGGTGTTATGTTCCCGGATTTTGCATTCCTTACATGGTTGGGTTATAATGGGAACCCCTTGACAGTTTGCCTTGAATAAAACTCCTCCAGCAATGCCCAACATTGGTTTTACCATTCGCCACCTAGCCTCTTTTTCCCTTGGGAGTCGCGCTCCCGAGGGTCATCATTATTTTAACCCCCCCGGCCAGTGCTCCTATGAGTGTTGGTCCAAACTAGAGCCCTGTGCAGCGCCCCCTCGGGGAAACTCGAGGTTTGGTTTTAGTTGTATGGAGCGCTCATCTGAGTGTGCCCTGAGAACGAGATATGTGCAGCTCCTATCGGGATTTGTCGGCACATTCGGGCTGTGTTGCTGGACTTGTTTTACCATTGTCGAGGATGTCTTGTAACCAGGACGCCGAGTCTGATCGGATTGTCTTGGGAGAAGGAATATCCTTCGTTGACCGTGAGAGCTTGTGATGGGCTAAGATGGGACACCCCTGCAGGGATTGAACTTTTGAAAGCCGTGCCCGCGGTTATGGGCAGATGGGAATTTGTTAATGTCCGGTTGTAGAAAACCTGAAGTTGATCTTAATTAAAATACATCAACCACGTGTGTAACCGTGATGGTCTCTTCTCGGCGGGGTCCAGGAAGTGAACACGGTGTTGGAGTTATGCTTGACGTAGGTTGTTCTAGGATCACTTCTTGATCATAGTTTCTCGACCATGCTTTTGCCTTCTCTTCTCGCTCTCATTTGCGTATGTTAGCCACCAAATATGATAGTCGCTTGCTGCAGCTCTACCTCATACCTTTACCTTCCTATAAGCTTAAATAGTCTTGATCGCGAGGGTGTGAGATTGCTGAGTCCCCGTGACTCACAGATACTTCCAAAACCAGTTTGCAGGTGCTCGATGATACCGTGCAGGTGACGCAACCAAGCTCAAGGAGGAGCTCGATCGAGTTCGCGTTCATTGTGTTGTTTCGTTCTAGTTGATCAGTAGTGGAGCCCAGTTGGGACGATCGGGGATCTGTGTAGCTTTTGGGATAGTCTTCTTTTATTTTGGTTCCGTAGTCGGACCTTGTGTGTATCTGGATGTTGTAATGCTTTATTCATGTATTGTGTGAAGTGGCGATTGTAAGCCAACTATGTATCTCTTTCCCCTTATGTATTACATGGGTTGTGTGAAGATTACCTCCCTTGCGACATTGCTTTCAATGCGGTTATGCCTCTAAGTCGTGCTTCGACACGTGGGAGATATAGCCGCATCGAGGGCGTTTCAACATTAGAGTGATTCGACAGTTTAGAGACTTAAGACGCTGTGGAGAGGCTCCTAACTCACTATGTTATACTGTTTAGTAATGTATCAGCGTGCACCCGTCCGTTCATCAGTATGTATCATGCATAGCTGCAATAAATGTACCCCTTTCCCATCTTTTATTACTCGACTCATCGCATATACTTTTTCTGGGTTCTAGCCATAGACAGTTCTATCGTTACAAATATAATACTACCCTTTATGATCTATATAAACACAATGTATCGACCGGTGTGGCGTGCCGCCGTGCGGGCTATGCTAGTTATAAGCTATGTGAGGACTAACCACACTACTAGGAAAAGGATAATAATTGGGCTCAAATTAGTGACGGGTAGAGCTAGGTAACCTCAACAGCTATTCTGGAAATGTACTAGTGGTCGGAAGAAACTCTTGCCGGCCACTGCTATGGTGACGACAGTGGGGGATGAAATAGTCCACCCGTCACTCGCAAATTTTTGCAAATTTAGCCGTGGGATAAAAGGAGTAGTGGCCCGCAACAGACTATTGTCCGCCACTACTTTGCCGTGCACCAGTGGTGGGCAGAGACTATGCCAGCCACAACAATGTTTCGGTTACTCACGCCTATCCCCCCTCCCCCAATTATTTTTGAAAAGTTAGTAGTGCCCGACATTCCCGGCCGGCTGCCACACATATAGTAAGTAAGAAAAATGGTTGACTTTTTTTCCTATTTTCTAAACCTAGAAGTGTCTAAATTTGAGCACAGGTCTTCCAATGTAGTGTAATAAATATGAAAAATAGAGGTTCCAGATATTTTCGCCAATTCATGAGGCAGTACATTAGCTTCCCTAGGTCAATATTCATTGGAAATAGAATTGAAATCTCACACAAACTAGTATCAATCATCAACTATGGCAGCAATATTCCCACCAAACTTGCCTCCATTCTTCATGACCTACACTCGTTTCAAACTATCCAATAACCTTAATTCTATTGCATCCCGCCATTACTGCAACATTAAGACAAATGTATATTAAAACATGACATTCCTTATGAGTTCCCATTCTGTCCCCGTACGCCATTTCTCCTCTCCTATAAATGGATAATTTGGTGATGATTGTGTGCCTTCTATCCATCAATTTTTCAATCTATCTCTGATGCATGCGTGACCAGAAGTTGCACTTCTATAAACATGTGTCCACAACTCCGCTCCAAGCTTTCACAAAAAAACCCTTGTCTCTCCTATGCAACGCCGCCCATCCCCCACCTCCTCTTGGCAGCCATAAATCCCAATCTAAAGCCGTCGGTGCCCACACCTAATGCCCGACATGCCTCCTCTCTAATGTAGCTGCCTAACACTGATGACCAACAGGTATAGGGGCTCAATTGTAGTCCTTTCGATAAGTAAGAATGTCGAACCCAACCAGGAGCGGAAGGAAATGACAAGCAGTTTTCAGCAAGGTATTTTCTGCAGGCACTAAAATGATCGGTAACGAGTTGTTTGATAGCAAGATAATCTGAAATGAGTAAGTAATATTAATGGTAACAAAAGTGTAGCAAGGTAGCCCAATCCTTTTGTTGCAAAGGACAGGCCATAACAATCTCTTACAATAAGTAAAAGGTTCTTGAGGACACACGGGAATTCCATCTAGTCACTTTCATCATGTTCGTTTGATTCGTGTTCGCTACTTTGATAATTTGATATGTAGGGGGACCGGCGCTTGGGTACTGTTCTTACTTGAACAAACCTCTCACTTATAATTAACGCCTCTCGCAGGCATCCGCAACTGCGAAATAAGAACTAAGATAAAATCTAACCATAGCATTAAACATATGGATCCAAATCAGCCCTGTACGGAATAGCGCATAAACAAGGCTTTAAGTTTTTGTCACTCTAGCAACCCATCATCTAATGAACATTCCACAATGCATTCCCTTAGGCCCAAAGATGGTGAAGTGTCATGTAGTAGACGTTCACATAACACCATTAAGGGAATCAACAACATACATACCATCAAAATATCGAATGAATATCAAATTCACATGATTACTTATGACAAGACTTCTCCGATGTCCCCAAGAACAAAAGCAACTACTCACAAAACATATTCATGCTCAAGATCAGAAGGGTATTGAATATCATAATAGACTTGAACATATAATCTTTCACTAGATAACCAATTAGCATCAACTACAAGATGTAATCAACATACTAGCAACCCACATGCACCGATCTGAGGTTTTGATACAAAGATTGAATACAAGAGATGAGCCAGGGTTTGAGAAGAGATGGTGCTGTTGAAGATATTGATGAAGATTCGCCTTCTCCCACGATGAGAGGGGTTTTGGTGATGATGACGGCTTCGATTTCCCCCCTCCTAGAGGGAAGTATCCCCGGCGGAATCTCTCCGCCGGAGAGCAAAAGTGCTCCTGCCCAAGTTCCTCCCCGAGATGGCGGCGCTCCGTCCCGAAAGTCCTCTCCTTATTTTTTTTCTAGGGAAAATGAGCTTTTATACCAGAAGATGGGAACCAGAGGTTGGCCAGGGGCCCCACTACCCACCAGGGCGCGCCAAGGAGGGTAGGCGCGCCCTTGTGCCTGGTGGGCACCTGGGTGACCCCCTCTGGTACTTCTTTTCTCCAATAATTTTTATATTTTCCAAAATAAATCTTCGTAAAATTCCATCACATTTGTAGATGTACAGAATAGGTACCTATGACGTAGCATTTTCAGGTCCAGAATTCCAACTGCCGGCAATCTCCCTCTTCATGTAAATCTTGCATATTAAGAGACAAAGGAATAAGAATTGCTCCACAAAGTGTTACACTGATTGAAAATACTATAAATTAAGTAGGAAAACACGATGCAAAATGGATGTATCAACTCCCACAAGCATAGACCTCGCTTGTCCTCAAGCGAAAGCCGATACCGACAATCATGTCTACATGCTTAGAGAGAGAGGGATAGAGAGAGAGAGAGGTGTCGATAAAAACAAAATATGGACATAGAAGCATCATGATCATTATTATAACAGCAATGTCCAATATCATAAAACTTCTTATGAGAAAGTAATAATTCATCACGACATCGAAGTATAAGGCATAAACTTTCTTAAAATTAACAAACTATGTTCCAAGAGAACAATGGAATTGCAATCCATCAAATTTTCAGGAAGAGTCTCATGTCGAAGCTTTTTAGCATGTCCACATACTCAACCATCATTTAGTCTTCTATGATTGCTAACACTCACAACATATATATATGAAGCAAAAAATTTCAGCCAGACCATAGACAGATAGGGGCTTATGATTTCGCCTCCCAACTTATTCACCTCAAGAGTGATGTCAAGAATAATAACTCATGATCACTCATATCCAACTGGATATATGTGCCTAGATCTTTTCCCACCACATGATGCTTGCAAAAGAGAAAAAATAAAAACGAATAGACACTACAAGAAATATGTCAACTTATGGCCACCACTATTGGTCATTGAATGGTCACAAATTTCCATTTATGACCTTTTTGTGACCAAAAACATAAGGTCAAAAGCTGGGCGTCGTAAACTGACTATAGCGACCTTTCTTCTGGAATGGTCGCAAACGTTTATGACCAAAATAAGCCTATTGTTCTGTTTTGGTCACTAGCAACCTCCGCAGGCCACGTAGGCATCCAGCGTGGCAATCTGACGTGGCACAAGATTCAGCCTGGTCCAATTCGATTTTCTACATGGGCCTAGCCCAACAATTCGGCCTTTTTACTGTATATTTTCTCTATTAATTTTCTCTAGCTACATGGGCCTGGCCCAACAATTTGGCCTTTTTTATTTTGGGCCATGGCCTTTTTTAGGACCATTTCATTAAGCCTATTTTTCTGGTTTTTCAGAACTGCACAAGGTTCTGATCCACTATAGTTTGGGCCGCAGCCTTTTTAGAGCCCAAATATTATTTTGTCAAGTAGAACATTTAGTATTTTTCATTCACAGATTTCAATTTACACATTTGAACAACAAAATATCAATAAATCTTTCTATTAACTGATTAAATCCAAAGATCATCCAGTCAAATACTCACAAGAGCAAATACACGTATGCACGTCCAACTTCCACATACGATCAAAAACAGATACACAAGGGTGGCACATCGCCAGCTTAATTCCTACAAGGCCGCGATGGTGGTATCTACGATGTGCGGGAGAAACGTTCAGGACATCCTCTTCCTCTTCTTGTCACCTGCGTTCTTGAGCTGCAAGAGGACACAACACCATTAAGCACAGTTGGTCAGACCATATTGACAGGAATCACAAATGTTGGCACCCAGTGTATACTATGTAAGTGCTGGTATATTTTTACTAGCAAAACCATCACTACTGTGCATGCATGCTTGGTTTATAAGCTTCATCCATATAGTTGGCACCATCATTGCATATTGTTGCTACCGATGTACACAAGTGTGCACATACACAGCATGCTGCATGCATACGCTCGCATGCCAGTATAAAGCTGCATCTCGATGCTTTTCATTGCTGACCAAGAGATTGTAATATTTTAATAATCCACTACATGTGCCACATAGCTACTCCTACCTAGGTAGCTATACGTAGGTGTACTAGCAGCCAGCCCAAAGGCGAGTTGATCAACAATTCAACATACACTAGCTAGCCAGCAAGCTACTGCTATGTCCTATCCTAGCAGCAGCAACGACTTTTGTTTGTCATGCATTTAAAGAAATGCATGCATTTCCAGTAAATATAAATGTATGCATGCTGCCATTGGCCTGGACCACACTAGAAGAAAAAATTCTTGCAGCGACCAGCAGATAGATCGACCTAGGTGTGCGCTTCTTTCCAGTCGCCAATTCTAACTGCCATCGACTTGCAAGCTTTACCTACGTGGTCACCATGCAGTAATGGCATGCGCACCAAAAGGAAGAGAAGAAACCGAGCATACAGTTTCATGTCGAAGGATCGACATGCCAGAAGAGGTCAGGCCACCGAGGTACAGGTACTCCCTGCGCTTGGTGATGATGGCGGCGCCGGAGAAGCACCCTAAAGCGATGGCGGTTCCGACAAACCCTGTCACGAGGATGCTGGTCGCATAAGAGCAACATGCAAGTTATGTCAGCCAACATAAATAGCAAGGATGAGAAACGAATGTGAGCATTGAGCAGCAACAAACTAGAACTATAGGTACATAAATAGCAAGTTATTGTCCAAGTAACAAAACAATCAGTCATATCAATTTTGTAGAACTGTAGGTACACAAATTCAGAACCACCAACAAAAATGAAGGCCCAAAAAGTCCATGCTCAGGCCCAAAGTTCAATAACAATAACCCAGACACAGGGTCCAAACCCCACCGCGAAGGGCCCAGGTACAATAGACTAATCTAGAAGCAGAATTTGGCACCTACACAACCTAACTAATAATGCTTGCAAGAACAACCAGACAATGATGGACAAGGACATATAATCAGCAGATATCCAATAATCCAATCACAGGCATTCACAAACAGTACGTGTCACACTCCCATGACATATGGTTTTGTTACCACCGGGTTTGCTCGTTTACCTTGGGTCAAAGTCTATGGGGAGCCCAATCAGAGGTCCAACCGAAGCCCCATCCAGGAGGGGTCATATAGCTCTTTACGCTGTATCAGAATTAACACATATTTTAGATTATAGAAATAGAATCCTGAACACACCAGTAATAATCGACTTCTGACTAGCAACGGCAAACAGATTCAGGCACAAGCAATTTTATAGCAGGATGAGAAATCTATGTGCAGAAATCATGAATGAAATTATAGTAGTAGCACAAAGGACCCTCACAGACATTTGTAATAGTACGCAAAGGTAAATAGAGTTCCCAGCAGACAATGTATTCTAGTTATTAAACAAATGCTCACCAAGATAATCAGTACAGTGGTGAACCAAACACAGTAATAATCCAAAGCTGATACTAATAAGCAGCAGGAACCTCCCTACTTTTGTGATATAAAACTAATATCAGACCAATTTTGTACCAAGTTGTACATAATCAGTGATGTACAGCATGGGAATGTCCAACAGTCAGTTGTTAAAAATGTTCAACAACCTTTTAGTTAACTATAAGAGGGCTTGTAGGCTTTCCAAACTATTAATTGACAGAACCAAAAATTGTATAACGAGATCACGTTTTTATTATATGAAAAAAAGTTAACTAAAGCCAACAAAACAGTAAGGATCAGTGCAATATTAACGTTGACACGTTTACATATTGTGGATGTGGAGCTCGACATCATCAAGGAGCAGGGGTTAATAATGGACAGGTTTAATCTAGACATCTACTAGTTAAATCAGCTTGATTAGCGTCCGAGCTCTATATTGTTTACCACTCACTCAGACTCAGCTTGATTAGGTCTTCCTTGTCTAGTTCAAGCAAGACATGAGTTATTCTATTTTTGGCAACAAGTTTTGAGCTACTCGTATATACACAACAAATTAACACTGAACATTTTTCTACTCTACTTAAAGCAAATACTACCATTCTGCTCAGGAATAAGTGATATGCTCACAACCTGAATTGCAGTATTGTCCTAACAGCAATCTTAAAGACACTTAATGCCTTATCGAGCCCGGTAAACTTAGAAGGGTAACGCTGCAACAAGTAGTACATGCTTCCCAGCACCAATCTCACTGAAGAAGTGCCAGTCCTCACCTCATCAATCACTGTGAGCTCAAGATCAACGAAAACAGCACGGGGGACATGCTTCCCAGCACCAGTCTCACTGAAGAAGGTGGATATGGACGTGCTACCTGCTGCTGCGGTGGTGCCTCTTGGTGGTCATGCTTGAGCTCCTCCTGATGCTGCGTGAATCCAAGTGGCTCTCAAGCAAAATCTCCAGCGAAACTACAATGCAACGAATAGTGAGTAACAGCAATGTCTGCGATGTATGCAATGAACTTTTGAGCAGCTACAACAACCAGCCTTGTTCCGCAAACCACAAAATTAGGAAATAGATTTAAAAACATGTCATTCATGTGGACCAATAATCACTGAGTTGGAGGGTAAACTGCAGTTTCTCTTAGGCTGGAACTACAACATGCTAAAACAACCCTAAGTGGTTCCATTCATGTGGAAGAATACAGCTCAGGTGCTAAACCTGAAAACAATATGATGTGCAGAAACTAGATTTAATTTAGTATTATAGGAACTTTAATTTTGTTCACAGGTTAATCCAACCCAAATAAAAATAGGCTAAATAGAACGGATAACTCCATCTTCTCTGTTAAGGCTAAAAAGAGATAAATCAACTTATTTGACCTTTTAAGTTCCATGATTTTTACTAGATTCACAAACCCCTACCAGGCAGCAAGTTAAGTATGCAGAGTAGCATTATAAAATCAGCAACGTGCTAAATTAGATAACCTCAAGCGAGTATATACACATAATAAGCCTAGCACTACATTATATCAACACTATTATACTACATTATATCAACACTATTATACTACATTATAAGATAAGCCCATCACTACATTATATCAACACTATTATACTACATTTTGAACTTGCAAGTATATACACATAATCTGACATCAAATCAATTAACCTCAAGCAGAAACATGATAAGAAAACACCCTTCAGCTTTGAGACGAATGGACAAGGTCGACTTGGCGAAGAGGCCGAGCAGAACGAGCGGCTCGATGAAGTAGCCGATCCCGCGGTGCGCCCTCCAGTCGTGTCCCGTCGACCTATCATAGTGCATATAGCCAGGAATAAGTGAAGCAAACAAGTCTATTCAGCCCAAATTTTGCAGCTATGACTTCATTTGCTAGCATTTTATTGCTCATTTAAACTATGTGCTTCTTGTAGAGATCATGTTAGGACACAAGAGACACTCCAATGCTTTTGATACATCACCTTGGATCCAACTTAAGCGATCTAGGCCATATAGTTGAACTACTGGCTACCTAATTAGAACAAAGAAGTTAATCCAGATTAAGCTGAGATGCAGGACACACTCTGACCATCGATAGGTGGCCTCATATGCAACTCAAGCCAAATACCTATCTAAAGTACAGACTGCAGTGTTGTCGAACTAAAATGGCATGTTGATATACTTGCAGTAACACAGTTGCTGGCCGCAGATTGGCAAACACGCCGAGCCCGGCATGGATGTTGAGCAGCCTGGTCTCCTATTTGAGATGCTTCTCATTGTTATCCCACTTATACCTGCAACGACAGCATCACATTCAATTACTGAAAGAAAATGCAGGTGCATATCACTAATTCTAACCAAAACAAATGTGGTTGCAGATCAGCATCTCCTGGAAGTAGAAAATGTGGCTCAAGATACAAATCAAATGGAACAGAGAAGGGGGGCACCTTGACGAGTTCCATGGCGTGGTTAGAGCGGCGTCCTCCTGTCGGTGCGCGCTCCGTCGAGCACGTCCGTCGCAGCACTCAGAGGGGAAAAAGGCACGAAGTGGCCACGGAACAGGAGGATCCTCGCCCGACGCGGATCCGTCGCTGACATCTCGAAGCCGTGCGCGTTGACGAGCAACCGCCCTTGGCGACGAGACGGTGGTGGCGCGCCAAGGGAAGAGAGTGGGGGAGGGGAAGAGGGTGTTGCGCCGCCCGAGGCGAGGGCATCGAGGGTGGGGACAGCACCGATGGGGGAGACCCGAGACGGGCAGGGAGGTCGCCGGTGGCTGCCAGATCAGGGGAGGGTTAGGTGGAAATCCTAACCCTAGCAGAGAGGAGGAGGGGAACGCCATGGCCCTGCCTGGACTAGTGGATATGGGGAAGGTGAGGGGAGGGGGATGGAGGAGACGAGGTCGACGGTGGGTGCCTTGGCGGTGGTGGGTGGGGATGGCGTCGGATCTGGAAGGTGGGGTGATGGTGGCGGCGCGATCTGGAAGGGGAGGAGGAGAGCCGAGCTGTAGGTCCAAGAGGACCGCGGGCTCCGGTGGGATCTTGGGGAGGGAGAACATGGGCTCGGCGTCGCCTGGAGGTGGAGGAGCGTGGTGGCGGCGAGCGGCTTGAGCATGCGCGATGAGGGGGGGGGGGTGAAGGGGGCGGCGGCGATGGATCTGGGGAGAAGAGGGCGGCGGCGATGGAGTGGGAGGCGATAGGGTTTGGGTGGTTGGGCTGCCCGGGGGTGGAGGGGATAGGGTTCTTTTTCTTTCTCTCTTTTTTCTTTAGATAAATGGGATGGGTGGATGGATGGATGGATGGATGCCATGTCATCAATCCATGGCACAAACATTTCAACCAATGAGAACAAAGCATACGTAATTGTGTTTTTCTATGTGTTTCTATTATATTTTTTGCACAAGGGTGCATTTTGGAATGGCATAATTTGTTCAAATTATATCATACTTTGCACAAAGGTGCATCTTGAGTGCCCAAAATGAGTTGTTTTTGGACGAAAAATTCATTTTTCATTTTTTGAGTGCCCAAAATGAGTTTTTTTTGTGAAGGACCTACCATATATTTGTTGCAAAAGAGGACCAAATTATTTTTCTAAAATACTAGGACATATTTAATGCACAATTGACCAAATGGTTGAGTGTCAGAAGCTTTGATCCACCTCTCGTTAAAAAGACAAATTCTCGTCAATTCAGCTGGAAGCGGGTCAAATTTGAACTGCAGCTGCCTCATAGTTTGCTATTTATTTTTTCCAAAAATCATTTCTAGGTACATAAGTATCTATCTAATCAGAGAAACACCAAAAAAATTCCAAGATTCAACCTCTAGCTAGGAACGGTCATTCCCGCCGTTTTGACCGCATTTTGAAACGGGCATAAAAAATTCAAAAAAAATCAAAAAATTGGGAAACCTTCGCATTGTGTCATTATATGTGGCCAAGTTCCCAGGAAAAATAACAAACTTGTAATACGGCAATTATTTTAAAAAAGTGTTCTCAGAAACGAGCTATCACGTATGGAGATCAATGGCTTTCAAGCCAAATGATCAATCTTATGGCCACATTCATGGCATAGTTTGTTTAAATGATCTCATATTGTGCACAAGGGTGAATATTGGAATGGCAAACAATGTTGCGTAAGGAAGTTTCCATTTTCTTTGGACGAAAAAACCATTTTCCATTTTTCGAGTGCCCAAAAGGAGGTTTTTTTGTGAAGGACCTCCCAAATAATTGTTGCAAAATTGCACCAAATCAATTTTATAAAATATTAGGACACATTTAATGCACAATTGACCAAAATGTTTGGGTGTCAAAAGTTTTGATCCACCTCTCGTGAAAAAGACAAATTCCTGCCGATTCAGCAGGTCGCGAGTCAAATTTGAACTGTAGCTACCTCGTAGTTTGCTCTTTATTTTTTCCAAAAATCATTTCTAGGTACATAAGTATCTATTTAATCAGAGAAACACCAAAAAAAAAATTCAAGATTCAACCACTAGCTAGGAACGGTCATTCCCGCCGTTTTGACCGCATTTTGAAACGGGCATAAAAAGTTCAAAAAAAATCAAAAAATTAGGAAACCTTCGCATTGTGTCATTATATATGGCCAAGTTCCCAGGAAAAATAACAAACTTGTAATACGGCAATTCTTTTAAAAAAGTGTTCTCAGAAATGAGCTATCATGCGTGAAGATTCATGGCTTTCAAGCCAAATGATCAATCTTATGGCCACATTCATGGCATAGTTTATTCAAATGATCTCATATTGTGCACAAGGGTGCATATTGGAATGGCAAACAATGTTGCCTAAGGAAGTTTTCATTTTCTTTGGACGAAAAAACCATTTTCCATTTTTTGAGTGCCTAAAAGGAGGTTTTTTTGTGAAGGACCTCCCAAATAATTGTTACAAAATTGGACCAAATCATTTTTCTAAAATACTAGGACATATTTAATTCACAGTTGACCAAATGGTTGGGTGTAAAAAGTTTTGATCCACCTCTCATGAAAAAGACAAATTTCCACTGATTCAGTTGGAAGCGGGTGAAATTTGAACTGTAGCTGCCTTGTAGTTTGCTCTTTATTTTTTCCAAAAATCATTTCTAGGTACATAAGTATCTATTTAATCATAGAAACACCAAAAAAATTCCAAGATTCAACCACTAGCTAAGAACGGTCATTCCCGCCGTTTTGACCGTATTTTGAAACGGGCATAAAAAATTCAAAAAAAAATAAAAAAAATTGGGAAACCTTCACATTGTGTCATTATATGTGGCCAAGTTCGTAGGAAAAATAATAAACTTGTAATACGGCAATTCTTTTTAAAAAAGTGTTCTCAGAAATGAGCTATCATGCGTGAAGATTCATGGCTTTCAAGCCAAATGATCAATCTTATGGCCACATTCATGGCATAGTTTATTCAAATGATCTCATATTGTGCACAAGGGTGCATATTGGAATGGCAAACAATGTTGCCTAAGGAAGTTTTCATTTTCTTTGGACGAAAAAACCATTTTCCATTTTTTGAGTGCCTAAAAGGAGGTTTTTTTGTGAAGGACCTCCCAAATAATTGTTACAAAATTGGACCAAATCATTTTTCTAAAATACTAGGACATATTTAATTCACAGTTGACCAAATGGTTGGGTGTAAAAAGTTTTGATCCACCTCTCATGAAAAAGACAAATTTCCACTGATTCAGTTGGAAGCGGGTGAAATTTGAACTGTAGCTGCCTTGTAGTTTGCTCTTTATTTTTTCCAAAAATCATTTCTAGGTACATAAGTATCTATTTAATCATAGAAACACCAAAAAAATTCCAAGATTCAACCACTAGCTAAGAACGGTCATTCCCGCCGTTTTGACCGTATTTTGAAACGGGCATAAAAAATTCAAAAAAAAATAAAAAAAATTGGGAAACCTTCACATTGTGTCATTATATGTGGCCAAGTTCGTAGGAAAAATAATAAACTTGTAATACGGCAATTCTTTTTAAAAAAGTGTTCTCAGAAATGAGCTATCATGCGTGAAGATTCATGGCTTTCAAGCCAAATGATCAATCTTATGGCCACATTCATGGCATAGTTTGTTCAAATGATCTCATATTGTGCACAAGGGTGCTTATTGGAATGGCAAACAATGTTGCCTAAGGAAGTTTTCATTTTTCTTTGGACGAAAAAACCATTTTCCATTTTTTGAGTGCCCAAAAGGAGGTTTTTTTGTGAAGGACCTCCCAAATAATTGTTGCAAAATTGGACCAAATCATTTTTATAAAATACTAGGCCATATTTAACGCACAATTGACAAAATGGTTGGGTGTCAAAATTTTTGATCCACCTCTGGTGAAAAAGACAAATTCCCGTCGATTCAGCTGGAAGCGGGTCAAATTTGAACTGCAGCTGCGTCATAGTTTGCTCTTTATTTTTTTCAAAAATCATTTCTAGGTAAATAAGTATCTATTTTATCAGAAATACATGGTTTGATGCAGAGATATCGAGGTTTGGACGGTGGCCGAGGGCCCCAACTCTAGAGCGCGTAAACTCGCATGCGCGCCGCGTGGTCACCGCGTGACCGTGGCGTTGCCATGTGTTCTGGGCGGCCTAGGCATGTCTAGTGGGTTGGGCACTCCCCAGGTAGGTGCTAGGAAGAAAATCACAACATAAGATTCTCACGAGGAGACCGATCGATGCTCAAACATGAATAAGCAGCCAAGTGTTTGATTAGCGGTACGGGAAATGCACATGGCCAATGGGCGTGAGTTTTGGCTGAGGATGATCATCTACTAAGGAGAATGTCTTCACAAATTTTTAGATCAAAAGGAGGATCCTAGGTGGTACTTGCTTTGCAAAGTACCACGCTGGACAAAAATATGAATGTTGAAGCTGGGCTCAAAATAATGAATGGATTGAGCTGGCATTTGGTGGAGGATGGTTATTTGGGCATAGGAAAGCACTGTAGAAAATGGATACCATTTGGACATGCCAAAGTGGTACTTCCTTCACAATGCTCTTTTATGGACAAAAACTTGGGAAAACTAGTGAGAGAGATTGGATGAATGAAATGAGCTCAAAATTGGTGTAGGTAAGTTACTTAGGTATGGTCATGCACTGGTAAATTTTTAGATCATTTGGGTAAGCCTAGCTAGTACTTACTTCACAAAGCTTCTCTCGAGGTAGAAACTTTGGAAATTTCCCGAGAAAGATTTACTAGGAAAATTGAGCTGAATATTATCATGTGGCAATAATTTGGGTATGGAAGAGTGCCCAAAAAGTTTGAGGGTAATAGGAGGGGCCTATATAACACTTGCTTTGCAACGTGCCAATTTCGCCATAAAATATAAATTGAACCTGGGCTCACATAGATGATTTGACTGAGCTACAATTTGGAGGAGGGTGATAATTTGGGCATATGAAGGAACTGTATAAATTTCATGTCATTTAGAGATATAAAAAATGTACTTCCTTCACAATGCTTCTAGGTGGACAAAAACTTTGGAAATTTGCCGAGGAAGATTTGCTAGGCAAATGGTGATGAATTTTGTCATGCGATAATGATTTGGATAGGAAAGAGTGCCCAAAAATTCCTAGGGCAATCAAGAATATATAAATAGCACTTCCTTCATAAAGTGTTGTTGTGAACATAATAGGAAAATGAATATTGTTGAATTAGTTTTGAACTAGGCAAGGAGGGATTTTTACATATTTGATGAAGATATGACCCAAAGAATTTATGAGATTTTTTTTTGGGAATTTTGGGAATGATAGAAATATAGGTTGCTTCACAACCTAGGGCAAAAACTGCCACATGGACATGACACATAGGCAAAACTGATGAGATGGCGCCTAGTCATCACAACCCACCACAATCTACAAGGCTATGACCATCTATATTGGTCATGATCAGCTAGAAATAAGGCAGCGGACTAGCACTGTTTGCTTTGTGACCATTTCGTGTAAGGAAATTATGACCTTTCTGACCAAAATGGTCGCAATGGTTCAGGGTTTGGAGCCCCCTGAACAGCTTTTGACCAATTGGTCTAAAATGGTCATAGATTTATGACCAATTCTTCGAGGGTCACTGACAGAAGGTCATAAGTTGACATATTTCTTGTAGTGAGAGGAGAACACTATTGACTCTTGCATAAAAAGTAAATACATAAAAGTAAAAGATAGGCCCTTCGGAGAGGGAAACAAAGGTTGTCATGCGCTTTTATTTTTGGATGCACAATCCCTTGATGCAAAAGAACGTCACGTTATTATTGGGGAATGCAGTATTTCAAAAAAATTCCTACGATCACGCAAGAACTATCTAGGAGATGCATAGCAACGAGAGGGGAGAGTGTGTCTACGTACCCTCGTAGACCAAAAGCGGAAGCGTTAAGTAACACAGTTGATGTAGTCGAACGTCTTCGCAATCCAACCGATCAATTACCGAATGCACGACACCTCCGTGATTTGCACACGTTCAGCTCGGTGATGATGAAGTTACCGACGCAGGGCTTCGCCTAAGCACTAAGACAATATGACCGAGGTGTAAAACTGTGGAGGGGGGGGCACCGCACACGGCTAAAGATGAACTTGTGTGTCTATGGGGTGCCCACCTCCCCCGTATATAAAGGAGGGGAGGAGGGGGTCGGCCGGCCACAAGGGGCGCGCCCAAGGGGGGGAATTGCAATCGCGGATGGAATTGAAGCGTCTCTTGATGTGTGTGGTTCTTTTGTGAAATCTGGATTCTTTTCTCAAGGCAATTGCACCAGTATCGTCACAGAAGATTTTCATTGGACCCGATGCACTAGGTATTACACCTAGATCAGATATGAACTCCTTCATCCAGACTCCTTCATTTGCTGCTTCCTAAGCAGTTATGTATTCCGCTTCACACAAAGATCCTGCCACAACGCTCTTCTTAGAACTACACCAACTGACAGCTGCACCATTCAATAAAAATATGTATCCGGTTTGTGACTTAGAGTCATCCGGATCAGTGTCAAAGATTGCATCGACGTAACCGTTTACGACGAGCTCTTGGTCACCTCCATAAACGAGAAACATACCCTTATTCCTTTTCAGGTATTTCAAGATGTTCTTGACCACTATCTAGTGATCCACTCCTGGATTACTTTGGTACCTCCCTGCTAAACTAATAGCATGGCACACATCAGGTCTGGTACACAGCATTATGTACATGATAGAACCTATGGCTGAGGCATAGGGAATGACTTTATTTTTTTTTCTCTATCTTCTCTAGTGGTCAGGCATTGAGTCTGACTCAACTTCACACCTTGTAACACAGGCAAGAACCCTTTCTTTGATTGATCCATTTTGAACTTCTTCAAAACTTTATCAAGGTATGTACTTTGTGAAAGTCCAATTAAGCATCTTGATCTATCTCTATAGATCTTGATGCCCAATATATAAGCAGCTTCACCGAGGTCTTTCATAGAAAAATTCTTATTCAAGTATCCTTTTATGCTATTCAAAAATTCAGTATCATTTCTGATCAACAATATGTCATCCACATATAATATCATAAATGCTACAGATCTCCCACTCACTTTCTTGTAAATACATGCTTCTCCAAATGTCTGTATAAAACCATATGCTTTGATCACATTATCAAAGCGTATATTCCAACTCCGAGATGCTTGTACCCATCCATAAATAGATCGTTGGAGCTTGCATACTTTGTTAGCACCTTTTGTTTCGACAAAACCTTTTGTTTGCATCATATACAACTCTTCTTTAAGATATCCATTAAGGAATGCAGTTTTCACATCCATTTGCCAAATTTTATAATCATAAAATGCGGTAATTGCTAACATGATTCAGACGGACTTAAGCATCGCTACGGGCAAGAAGGTCTCATCGTAGTCAACTCCTTGAACTTGTTGAAAACCTTTCACAACAAGTCAAGCTTTGTAGACAGTAACATTACCATCGGCATCAGTCTTCTTCTTGAAGATCCATTTATTCTCTATGGCTTGCCGATCATTGGGCAAGTCAACCAAAGTCCACACTTTGTTCTCATACATGGATCCCATCTCAGATTTCATGGCCTCAAGCCATTTCGCGGAACCTGGGCTCATCATCGCTTCCTCATAGTTCGTAGGTTCGTCATGGTCAAGTAACATGACTTCCAGAACAGGATTACTGTTCCACTCTGGTGCGGATCTTACTCTGGTTGACCAACGAGGTTCGGTAGTAACTTGATCAGAAGTATCATGATCATCATTATTAGCTTCCTCACTAATTGGTGTAGGAATCACTGGAACTGATTTCTATGATGAACTACTTTCCAATAAGGGAGAAGGTAAAGTTACCTCATCAAGTTCTACTTTCCTCCCACTCACTTCTTTCGAGAGAAACTCCTTCTCTAGAAAGGATCCATTCTTAGAAACAAATATCTTGCGTTTGGATCTGTGATAGAAGGTGTACCACTACTAGGAAAATGCTTACTAGTAGCGCTGGTTTTTGAGCTACCAGTAGCGCGGCCACCAGCGCTACTGCTACGGCGCTACAACTATTTTGTAGCAGTAGCGCGTTTATAGGCCAGCGCTACTGGTAAGTTCAAGTACTAGTAGTGTGTTTTCAGGCCCGCGCTACTGCTAACATTTATGTTTTTTAGCATTTTGGCGCTGTACATGTTTAAACAGATATATCTTTTATACAATAACAACTCATCATGAACTAGTCTGTTGAAATAGCATATTCATTACCACTTATCATCACCATCAAACAATGTTCGTCAATGAGACATCATATAACAAGTTGGTCACTAGTCATAATCACAACTCCTCATCATCATCAACTCTAACACATTGTAGCACATAATAACACATTCTAGCTACGACCTACTCCTCTCATAGGACCTACTCTACCCTCTCTTAGGTAAAATATCATAAAACAAGATAGGCATCGACACTGCATTAAGGAAAATTGACTCTCCATAATAAAGAACGGAGATCATCTTGTCTCCAAGTCTTGGCCTACGCACAATGTTGCTTCGAAGTAGCTCTCTACGATGGTTCAAACATTTTTTGAAATCATCTATTATCATGGCTTCCTCGCTTTTAGAAATCCGGTATGGACAGGAGTGATGTGGATACTGCGGCTGACCTGGCCATGGTGGCCGTAAGCTCATAACATTAACGCGACCTCTCATCAACATCAGATGAGGCACACAATCCATCGGGATTTTCTGTTCAAAAAGATAGTAATAACTTTGTAGTTAGCAATATAGTTTAGTTTTAGAAGAATTTATGCAAAAGATGCACGGATGTCGTAATAGTAGAAAATTTTACCATGATATCTCCATTGATGTTGCCGTAGTTCAACACGTGCACTAGTGGCACGTATTGACCATAATGTGGAGGAGTTTGATAATAGCTATTGTAATTCTCAATATCAGTAAAAAATGCGATAAGACCATCTTGCTCCTTATAAGTTAATTGTGCTTCATCATTGTAGTAGTAGGTTCTGTCTAGCATTTTCCATACATTTTTTGAAGAATGAAAATAAGATGTCAATGGAAATAAACTGTCAAATATTTTGAAATAAACAATATAAATTACTTAGTAAATATGTTTAAGAAACTCACACAGCGGTAGAACTCGAAGCATGTCAACAAGGACCCAAATGGTCATATCATTTTCGTCGATGTCAGGATCACCAAGATCGAAGGTGAGAAGCATACCCTCATGAAAATCATACGCCTTGCAAAGGGCTTCCCAATTCAGGCAACCAAAATTGGATGAGCTCACAGAATTGTATAGGCGAATTCCCTTTCATCGTCAGACATTTCCTAATAGGTAAGTAATAATCCATCATCGAATACATATATAGTAGTTTGTAGCAAAGATCATCATATAACAACTAAAACACCTAAAATTTGTAGTTTGTAGTAGTTTGTAGCAAAGATCATCATATAATCCATCATGAATACATATATAGTAGTTTGTTGCACAAACTGCGCTCATCTTTTGCATTCAATAAGCAAATAACTAATAGGTAATTAATAATCCATCATCGAATACACATATAGTAGTTTTTAGCAAAGATCATCATATAATATCACTAATACATCTCGAATAATAGCTCCTCTAGGTTCAGTGGGCCGTGGTGGACACCCAAAGAGAAGGAACCATCACCGGATCATAGCTCCGGTGAGATCCCCAAAGAATCTGCCAGGTATTGGAGAACCGGCCGTTCGCCAACGCAACCAAGTAGCGCTGGACGGGCGCATTCTCCTCCGTGACACGGTGCTGTACCAACTGCGCGGGGGACTCAAGCCTCTCCACCGATGCAGGCCCACATGACCGCCACCAAAGAAGCTCCGGGTCGACGACGGGCTGGCTCCTCACTAAGCTGCGCTCACCAAAAGGTAGCCCAACCCAGTCCCGGACATTTCCCCTCGGCTCAACCAGGAGTCCTCCGCCGAGTCGACGATGAGGATGCGGGATAGGCATCGTTGACGTCGAGAACAAAATGCTTAATTATGAAAACAAAATTAATAAACACAATAAGCAAAATTTGGCATGACCTTTGCTAAAAACAGGACATATCGAGCGCCTGAAATTTGCCAGAACATAAACAAATTGAAATTTCTGGCAAAACATAGGCCACTCGGAAAAATATGGCATGTCCACTGCAGATTTGCATATAACAGGAAAAATTGCTTTAACTAGAAAAAATAACCACAATTGCTTTAACTAAAAAAATAACTAGAATTCTGTTAACTACACCTAAAACAACTAAAGCACTTAAAATTCTCTTAACTACACCTAAAACAACTAAAACACCTAAAACTCTTTTAAATACACTTAAAACACCTAAATTCTATTAACTACACCTAATTAAAAACCTAGCTAAATTTAAAAACCTAGGGTTCATACGAATTAACTAGGGTTCATACCTAATCTGTCCAAGCAAGGGTTCGATCATGCATAACCTAAATTATTCTAATAACCTACATTTTTTCAACTACAGAATTCAAAATAACTACTCTAATAACTATAACTAGGGAGGGAGGGAGGAGGAGGAAGGAGGGAGGAGTACCTCTCGGTGGAGGAGGGCCGGCGCGGGAGGAGAGCCGGCGCGGGGGCCGGGGCGGCGGGCGGAGGAGGGAGGCCGACACAGGGGAGCCGGGCGGCCGGTGGGGAGGAGGGCTGGCGCGGGCGAGGGCGGCCGACGCAGGGAGGAGGGCCAGCGTGGGGGACGGCAGTGCGGGGGTCGATGGCGGCGCGCGGGGGATCGAGAGGGCCGAAGTGTGGGAGTGTGAGTGAGAGTGAGATGAGGCCGGCCGGGCCGGGGGACACGGGGGGGGGGGGGGGGGTTAGGTGGCTTAACAGTAGCGTGGGAAATGGGCCAGCACTACTGCTAGGCCCACTAGCTGTAGCGCAGGTTGGGCGACAGGCGCTGCTGCTATTTTTTGACCGGGGGTGTGGTGTATTACACTTAGCAGTAGCGTGGTGCTGTGTAACAAGCGCTGCTGCTAACTGATACCAATAGCGCTCTTTATAGCCAGCGCTACTACTAACTAGTAGTAGCGTGGGGTTATAAACAAACACTACTGGTAAACTTCTATCTATAAGCGTTTTCCTAGTAGTGTACCCAACAGTCTCCTTTGGGTATCCTATGAAGACACATTTCTCCGATTTGGGTTCGAGCTTATCAGGTTGAAGCTTTTTCACATAAGCATCGCAGCCCCAAACTTTAAGAAGCGACAACTTGGGTTTCTTGCCAAACCACAGTTCATATGGTGTCGTCTCAATGGATTTCCATGGTGCCCTATTTAACGTGAATGCATCCGTCTCTAAAGCATAACCCCAAAACGATAGCAGTAAATCAGTAAGAGACATCATAGACCTCAGCATATCTAATAAAGTGCGGTTACGACGTTCGGACACACCATCATGCTGTGGTGTTCCAGGTGGCGTGAGTTGCAAAACTATTCCGCATTGTTTCGAATGAAGACCAAACTCATAACTCAAATATTCACCTGCACGATCAGATCGTAGAAACATAATTTTCTTGTTATGATGATTTTCCACTTCACCTTGAAATTCTTTGAACTTTTCAAATGTTTCAGACTTATGGTTCATCAAGTAGATATACCCATATATTCTCAACACTCATCGGACCGCATACATCAGTATGTATTATTTCCAATAAGTCGATTGCTCGTTCCATTGTTCCGGAGAACGGAGTCTTAGTCATCTTGCCCATGATGCATGGTTCGCAAGCATCAAGTGATTCCAAAAGCCCACAAGCACGGAGTTTCTTCATGTGCTTTACACCAATATGACCTAAACGGCAGTGCCACAAATAAGTTGCACTATCATTATTAAACTTATATCTTTTGGCTTCAATACTATGAATATGTGTATCACTACTATCGAGATTTAATAAAAATAGACCCCTCATCAAGGGTTCATGACCATAAAAGATATTACTCATATGAATAGAACAACCATTATTCTCTGATTTAAATGAATAACCGTCTCACATCAAACAAGATACAGATATAATGTTCACACTTAACGCTGGCACCAAATAACAATTATTCAGGTTTAATAGTAATCCCGAAGGTAGATGTAGAGGTAGCGTGCTGGCCGCGATCACATCGACTTTAGAACCATTTCCCACGCGCATCGTCACCTTGTCCTAAGCCAATCTTCGCTTAATCCGTAGCCCCAGTTTCGAGTTGCAAATATTAGCAACATAACCAGTATGAAATACCCAGGCTCTACTGCAAGCATTTGTAAGCTAAACATCAGTAACATGTATATCAAATATACCTTTCACTTTGCCATCCTCCTTATCCGCCAAATACCTGAGGCAGTTCCGCTTCCAGTGACCAGTCCCTTTGCAGTAGAAGCACTCAGTCTTAGGCTTAGGTCCAGACTTGGGCTTCTCCACTTGAGCAGCAACTTGCTTGCCATTCTTCTTGAAGTTCCCCTTCTTCCCTTTGCCCTTTTTCTTGAAACTAGTGGTCTTATTGACCATCAACACTTGATGCTCTTTCTTGATTTCTACCTCGTAGCTTTTAGCATTGCGAAGAGCTCGGGAATTATCTTATCCATCCCTTGCATATTATAATTCATCACGAAACTTTTGTAGCTTGGTGGCAGTGATTGAAGAACTTTGTCAATGACACTATCATCAGGAAGATTAACTCCTAGTTGAGTCAAGTGGTTATGGTACCCAGACATTCTGAGTGTATGTTCACTGACAGAACTATTCTCCTCCATCTTGCAGCTGTAGAACTTATTGGAGACTTCATATGTATGAATCCAGGCATTTGATTGAAATATTAACTTTAACTCCTGGAACATCTCATATGCTCCATGACATTCAAAATGTCGTTGAAGTCCCGATTCTAGGCCGTAAAGCATGGCAAACTGAACTATCGAATAGTCATCAGCTTTGCTCTGCGAGACGTTCATAACATCTTGTGTTGCTCCTGTAGCAGGCTTTGCACCTAGCGGTGCTTCCAGGACGTAATTCTTCTGTGAAACAACGAAGATAATCCTCAAGTTATGGACCCAGTCCATGTAGTTGCTACCATCATCTTTCAACTTAGCTTTCTCAAGGAACGCATTAAAATTCAAAGGAACGGTAGCACGGGCCATTTATCTACAACAACATAGACATGCAAAATACTATCAGGTACTAAGTTAATGATAAACTAAATTTCAATTAATCATATTACTTAAGAACTCCCACTTACATAGACATCCCTCTAATCATCTAAGTGATCAAGTGATCCATATCAACTAAACCATGTCCGATCATCACGTGAGATGGAGTAGTTTTCAATGGTGAACATCACTATGTTGATCATATCTACTATATGATTCACGCTCGACCTTTAGGTCTCAGTGTTCCAAGGCCATATTTGCATATGCTAGGCTCGTCAAGTTTAACCCGAGTATTTTGTGTGTGCAAAACTGGCTTGCACCCATTGTATGTGAACATAGAGCTTATCACACCCGATCATCACATGGTGTCTCGGCACGACGAACTGTAGCAACGGTGCATACTCAGGGAGAACACTTGTACCTTGAAATTTAGTGAGAGATCAACTTATAATGCTACCGCCATACTAAGCAAAATAAGATGCATAAAGGATAAACATCACACGCAATCAATATACGTGATATGATATGGCCATCATCATCTTGTTCCTTTGATCTCCATCTCCAAAGCACCGTCATGATTACCATTGTCACCGGCTTGACACCTTGATCTCCATCGTAGCATCGTTGTCGTCTCGCCAACTATTGCTTCTACGACTATCGCTACCGCTTAATGATAAAGTAAAGCAATTACATGGCGATTGCATTTCATACAATAAAGCGACAACCATATGGATCCTGCCAGTTGCCGATAACTTTGTTAAAAAACATGATCATCTCATACAACAATTTATATAATCATGTCATGACCATATCACATCATAACATGCCCTGCAAAAACAAGTTAGACATCCTCTACTATGTTGTTGCAAGTTTTACGTGGCCGCTACGGGCTTAGCAAGAACCGTTCTTACCTACGCATCAAAACCACAATGATTTTTCATCAAGTGTGTTGTTTTAACCTTCAACAAGGACCGGGCGTAGACACTCGATTCAACTAAAGCTGGAGAAACAGATACCCTACTAGCCACCTGTGTGCGAAGCACGTTGGTAGAACCAGTCTCATGAACACGGTCATGTAATGTCGGTTTGGGCCGCTTCATCCAACAATACCGCCGAATCAAAGTATGACATGCTGGTAAGCAGTATGACTATTATCACCCACAATTCTTTGTGTTCTACTCGTGCATATAACATATACACATAGACCTGGCTCGGATGCCACTGTTGGGGAACACAGTATTTCAAAAAAAACCTACGATCACGCAAGATCTATCTAGGAGATGCATAGCAATGAGAGGGGAGAGTGTGTCTAAGTACCCTCGTAGACCGAAAGTGGAAGCGTTAAGTAACGCGGTTGATGTAGTCGAACGTCTTCGCGATCCAACCGATCAAGTACCGAACGCACGACACCTCCGTGATCTGCACACGTTTAGCTCGGTGACGTCCCTCGTACTCTTGATCTAGCTGAGGCCGAGGGTGAGTTCCGTCAGCACGACAGCGTGTTCACGGTGATGATGATGTTACCGGCGCACGGCTTCGCCTAAGCACTGTGACAATATGACTGAGGTGTAAAAATATGGAGGGGGGCACCGCACATGGCTAAATATCAACTTGTGTGTCTATGGGGTACCCCCCTCCCCGTATATAAATGAGGGGAGGAGGGGCCGGCCGGACACAAGGGGCGCGCCCAAGGGGGGAATCCTACTCCTAGTAGGAGTAGGTCCCCCTCCTTTCCTAGTCCAACTAGGAGAAGAAGGAAGGAGAGGGAGAGGGAGAGGGAAAGAGGGGCCACACCCCCTCCCCTTGTCCTATTCGGACTCCCCTTGGGGGTGGGCGTGCCACCTCCTGGCTGCGGCCCTCTCTCTCCCCTAAGGCCCACTAAGGCCCATAACTTCCCGGGGGGTTCCGGTAACCCTCCGGCACTCTGGTTTTATCCGAAACTATCCGGAACACTTCCGGTGTCCGAATAACATGGTTCAATATATCAATATTTATGTCTCGACCATTTCGAGACTCCTCATCATGTCCGCGATCACATCGGGGACTCTAAACAACCTTCGGTACATCAAATCACATAACTCAGAATACATATCGTCATCGAACGTTAAGCGTGCGGACCCTACGGGTTCGAGAACTATGTAGACATGACCGAGACACATCTCCGGTCAATAACCAATAGCGGAACCTGGATGCTCATATTGGTTCCTACATATCCTACGAAGATCTTTATCGGTCAAACTGCATAACAACATACGTTGTTCCCTTTGTCATTGGTATGTTACTTTCCCGAGATTCGATCGTCGGTATCATCATACCTAGTTCAATCTCGTCACCTGCAAGTCTCTTTACTCGTTCTGTAATGCATCATCTCGTGACTAACTCATTAGTCACATTGCTTGCAAGGCTCATAGTGATGTGCATTACCGAGAGGGCCCAGAGAGATCTCCGATACACAGAGTGACAAATCCTAATCTCGATCTATGCCAACGCAAGAAACACCATTAGAGACACCTGTAGAGCATCTTTATAATCACCCAGTTATGTTGTGACGTTTGATAGCACACATGGTGTTCCTCCGGTATTCGGGAGTTGCATAATCTCATAGTCACAGGAACATGTATAAGTCATGAAGAAAGCAATAGCAATAAACTAAATGATCATAGTGCTAAGCTAGCAGATGGGTCTAGTCCATCACATCATTCTTTGATTAACGATCATAGTGATCCCGTTCATCAAATGACAACACATGTCCATGGCTAGGAAACTTAACCATCTTTGATTAACGAGCTAGTCTAGTAGAGGCATACTAGGGACACTTTGTTTGTCTATGTATTCACACATGTACTAACTTTCCGGTTAATACAATTCTAGCATGAATAATAAACATTTATCATGATATAAGTAAATATAAATAACAAATTTATTATTGCCTCTAGGGCATATTTCCTTCAGTTATATTGCCCCTACGAGAAGGCCATCCATAGCACTCACACTTATCTTGCGCATTTTAGAGTATCCTTTTAATTTGTCTATGAACAATGTAATCTTTCCAAGTAGTCCATATCCGAGGACGCGGCTATTAATACGTCTCCAACACATCTACAATTTTTTATTATTCCATGCTATTATATTATCCATCTTGGATGTTTTATATGCAATATTATGCTATTTATATCATTTTTGGTTCTAACCTATTAACCTAGTGCCTAGTGCTAGTTGTTGTTTTTACCTTGTTTTTGTCTTTTACGCAAAAGCAATACCAAATTGAGTCCAAATGGAACAATTTTTTTGAGGATTTTTCTTGGACCAGAAGACACCAAGTAACCTTCGGGAGGGGGTCACTGGGGCACACCAGTTGGTGACAAGTTCGGAGGACGCGCCCCAGGGGGGCGCCCCTAGGCTTGTGGGCCATCATATTCTCCTCCAACCGTAATCTTTGCTCTATAAATACCTAAATATTTCCCATAACCAGAGGGTACACCAAAAATACTTTTCCGCCGCCGCAAGTTTTTGTCCTCGTGAGATCCCATATGGAGCCCTTTGCCGATACTCCACCGGAGGGGGATTCGATCTGGGAGGGAATCTACATCAACCTTGCTGCCCTTTTGATGATGTGTGAGTAGTTTACCACAGAACTACGGGTCCATAGCTAGTAGGTAGATGGCTTCTTCTCTCTCTTTGATCTTCAATACAATGTTCTCCTCGATGTTCATCGATTTAATCTTCTCTTGTGTTGCATTTGTTGACATCCGATGAATCGTGGGTTTACAATCAGATTTTCTCTGAATATTATTAGAGTCTTCTCTGAACTCTTCTATGCATGATTAAGATAGCATTGTATTCCTATCTGATCTATCGGTTTGGTTTAGTTAACTAGATTGATTTTTCTTGCAATGGGATAGGTGCTTTGTAATGGGTTCAATCTTGCGGTGTCCTCACCTAGTGACAGAAGGGGTAGCGAGACACATATTTGTATTGTTGCCATTAAGGATAAAAATGTGGGGTTTATTCATATTTATTGGATCTATCCATCTAAATCATGTCATCTTGCTTAAGGTGTTACTTTTTTCTTGTTAACTTAATACACTAGATGCATGCCGGATAGCGGTCGATGTGTGGAGTAATAGTAGTAGATGCATGCGGGAGTCGGTCTACTTCTCACGGATGTGAGGCCTATATTCATGATCATTGCCTTGGATATCGTCATAATTATTCATTTTTCTACCAATTTCTCAACAGTAATTTGTTTATCCATCGTATGCGTTCTTTCAAGAGAGAAGCCTCTAGTGAAAATTATGGCCCCGGGGTCTATTTTTATCTTATTATTTTCATATCTACAGAATGAAAAACCCAAAAATACCTTCCTGCAATTTATTTACCTTTACTTTATTTTGCACTTTTACTTTTCTTTTATACCTATCTCTATCAGATCTCATCCTTGCAAGTAATCGCGAAGGGATTCACAACCCCTTTATCGCGTCGGGTGCAAGTATTTGTTTCTTTGTGTATGTGCAACCATTGGTGACTTGTTTGTTCCTTCTACTAGATGATACCTTGGTTCCTAACTGAGGGAAATACTTATCTCTACTTTGCGACATCACCCTTTCCTCTTTAAGGGAAAAACCAATGCAAGCTCAAGAAGCAGCAGCTATCCGAATAGATCATTAATAACCCTGTAGGGGTGTACTTCTTCACACACGCTCTCACTACTTACAAACATGTACACGTCGTGTATCTCGGCAACCTTCAAGCGGAGGCCTGACGAGGGTGTCGGCGACGACCTAACTAACCACACAAGACCCTAGTCCAGGTTTATTGCCTATTTGAGGTTGTATCTGCAGCGAAAGTTCGGGCGAGCTTTCTATCACGACCCAAATGATGAGAGAGGGGTTTCCAAGAGCACCATTCGGGTGTCATCCTGGTACAGCGTGCCTTAGTGTATCTACCGCATCATAGCCCACCCCTAGGGTCAGTGCTATGCATGGCCCCCAACACATATCCTACAAACACCATAAACTAGTTGCAACTCTTGGATAGAGATCAAGGCGATTAATAAGTTGAGAGGGTCCATGGGTTTCGGGCACAATGTATGGTAGTAGCCGTTCTTGGATCACAAACACAGAACTCAGGTCCTAAGGACGGTCCAATGAGACAACTCACCATGTAGTCCTACATGCCTCTCATCGCTACCTTTACCATATCGTGTTCACACACTTAGCTCTCAATAGTAGGATATGTTCACCACCATTCCAATCCATCCTAGATGAATCATACCTCACATCCTAGATGAATCATACCTCACACCACTCTAAGCATAGCAGGCATAACAAGCAAGCATGAATGAGTAGGCACATCATGGCTCAAAGAATTCCTACTCATGCTAGTGGGTTTTACTATTTACTATGGCAAACATAGGTCATGCAAAGGAATGGGTTCAACTAGCGCAACAAGTAACAGTTGAATCGTTGTTGTCCTAATGCAATAAAAGAGAGCAAGAGCAAGAGAGTGGGATTGTATCGGAATGCTCAAGGGGTTTTTTATTGCCGGGCACTTCTGAAGATAGTATAGCTCTTCATCGATGTCAAAGATCACAACATCAGAAACATCGGCTACTACCATACTAGCAAAGAAGGAGCACAATCAATGCAATGCACATTCACATGAATGTCATGTCATGTTAAGGAATTGAATTCACCTAATGCAATAGTTAGTCATATTAATTAGAGTGGAATTCAAACATATAGCAAATTCTAACTCTAAAACTAATTATGAATTGGCCTAGTTGGTTATGTTAACTTTCTCAAACATGCATGAACATGGCATAAACAAATTCTTCATATTTTTGTGATAATTTTTCATACATAATTTATTTTCATTGGAGTTACGATTTATTTTCTATGATTTTTAGAAGTTTAGGACATTTTCTGAACTTCATAAATGATTTTCTGATTTAATTTAATTCCAGAAAACATTATCACGTCAGCATGGCATCACTGTGATGTCAGTAGGTCAACAAGCCATCCAGGTCAAACCTGACCAGTGGGACCCACTGGTCTGTGACCTATCTCGTTAACACAGGATTAGGGTTAATTTAAATCCTAGATTTAACTTAATCAGGGGTGGGCCCCACATGTCAGTGTGTCAGGTGGCTAATTAAGATTAATTAAAACCTAAACAAAATGTTTATAGGGGTTGGGCCCACAATCAGTGACCCAGGAAGGTCATTAGGTTAGTCCTAAATGGAGCTTAGCCGGAGTTTATGCCGTCAGTGATGTATAGAGACGGCGGCAACGCCCGAATTTCGCCTCTCTTGACCAAACGGATAGCGGAGTGGCTCTTTGGAACCAGCGGTGCGTCAAATGGTGGTAGTTTTAGGTGATGGGATGGCCTATGTAAGCTGATAGTGGTGAGGTCATCCGCGGCGGTCGGAGTTCGGACAACGACAGGAACAACGTTGTGGTGCACGGTAGGACGATCTGTGGGTTTCTGCCGGATCCTGCAGACATGCTGAGCACGGTGACGCGCTGAGGCGCGAGCTACGGTGGTTGAAATGACGACGGTGACATGGCCAGTGGCAGTGAGGTTTCGGCTCCGATGGCTAGCATGGTTAGAGAACGAATTCGACGCGGTAAGAGAGGAGACCGACATACACTACTGGAATCAGCTTCTTTACCGTCCGCCATTGGTGGCCAACAGATGGCAAAGGTCGTGGATGGCAGTGAGGTGGGGTGAGAGCCGTTAGGGGTTAATGGCGTGCTTTGCCGTCAGCCAGCGGACGACAAAGAGGCTAAGGTCTTTGTCGTCCGCTAGCAGACGGCAAAGTGCTCAAACATGCCAGTCCTAGGAAGCATAGGTAGCTGCCACATGGCATGTTTGCCGTCAGCTAGCTGACGGCAAAGAGCCTGTACGACCCTATTTTTAATTTAATTCATTCAATTTGATAGCAATTCACAGATATACACAGCAATTCACATATATACACAACAAGCTTATCCAACACACAAGTTTCATCATATATACTATCATAACCAACACATATATAGTTCCATCCTTACATATTACAAAAGTTTCACATTGTTCATCCAACACCGTTATCCATCCATCCATATAACAAGTTCCAACCATGCAAGTTCATTGATACAAAATAAAACCACAGATGGAAAAGAAGCACTCCATCCATGCAAGCTTCCGTGAATTAAATCAAATTTGCAAAATGATAAACAAGATGTTAGAAAAAGAAGAAGAAAATGAAGAAGATGAAGAAGACTATAAGAAGTAAGCATACTTAAGTAAAATGGAGCTAACCTAGAAGAAAATGAAGAAGAAGAAGAAGACTAGAACAATACTAGAAGAAGACTAGAAGAATAAGAATAATAATAAGAAGAAGAATACTATAATTAAGCTTATTATGTAAAGTTGGTCATTTTGTGCTAACATAAGTAATTTTGGAGTTAACCTATAGGAAACTAAGCATATTAGAGATAGCTTAGCATATTAGAGCCAACTTAGGTAAAATGGAGCCAACCTAGCTAATTATGCCATCTTTGAGTGAACTAAGCATATTAGAGATAACTTATAGCTAACTTATGTCCTCTCTTATCTCCGTGCTTGGTCGACGCTACGTACAATACGTATAGAGAGGCCCTCGACACGCTAGCTAGTAAGAAAATAAAGGAAACCATTAAGTAGAGAAGTTCGTCATGCATACCGAGAGAAGTGATCGACCTCTCCTTCTCCGAGAGATTGGTCGAACAACAAGTTTTCGTATTATCTATCCGACGCTACTGGCTACATACATATACAATATGTAAGATCTGTTACAATCCCCTAGCATCTCAAATCAAGTTCCACATGGTATTCTCTGGCTTTATTGATGACGTGGTCAAGAAAGAATCCCGCTAATTCCTCTTGAATTGCTTTCATGCGATCTTCTGATAGGAGTTCATTCCGCATCTCCCACGTCTGATTTGAAGAAGGGGGTTAATACATATATATGAATGAAACTCAACAGAAATGATGGTGTAATAAAATGAAATTGTGAATATTATTGCTTACGCACATCAAATTGTCTTTTAGAGTAGCCCCGCTTATCTTTACAAGTCGCGTTGTAGATGAACTCGCACACGTAGTATCCACAGTAATCATTCCCTTGTTCCTGCCACAAGCACTTTACGAGAAATATAGGTCAATCAAACTCATAATGAAGCATTACAAATGGTATTGATGAAAGTAGTTAGAATCAACGGGAGATGCGCGGAACTAGCTAGCTAGTAGTACTTACTTTCGGGTATGTATATCGCAGCTCCTTCGACAGTCTCGGAACTTCTTCGGTGAACTTTTTCTAAACCCTGCAAGACAAAGAAAATAATTATTACTTGAGATATCAGGAAATGAACAAAAAGTTGCTGATATGGTGCGATAATGATCGATTGAACTTACTCGTTGAGAATTTTAGTCATGTCCGCATATGTCTTGGGATCTTTTCGTCTCGAGTCTAAGACGGTTACTAGTCCCTGCTCAAGTTTAATCTCCAGGAGAATATAGTGGAAGCTGTGCACGCATGCATAACTCATCAATTACATTACTATAACCTCGCTCGAGTAATAAGGGAAACAGAATATGCACAAGATAGTAACACTCAGTCGAAGTTGTAAGGAAAGAGTATTTTATTTTTGTTTTGATTTATTATCAATGATTTGAGCAAGTTGGCCTCAGCATCATCGGCGTTCTTTTCAACCTCAAATTGATCTATGAGATTTGTGCTAATGAACCCAATATCATACATTTCTGCATTTCTGCACTCGACGATCTTCAATCTGCATAACATAGTGAGGATAATCATATATACATGCAATGAAAGAGCTGAGCTATAAATAGACTTAATGACAGAAGTAGTACTTACAAACAGTAACAAGTGACCGTTAATTTATCGAGGGCCTTTTGATTGAACCACTAGAAGAACTCCTGAAATGGAACAGTCAACAAATCAATTCCAACGAGGTCGTGCTCCTCTTTAACTCTCAGATACAAAGTATCCGCCCCCCAAACTCTCTGTAGGTTTTCATGTACCAATCATGGAATCTTCACATCATCGTTGTTAGAGATTTTTCATCTTTGACAAGAGGCTTCCCGTAATGGTATTGGTGTTCTTCCACCTCCAAGAAACCATAATGTACATCGTTAGGCAGGTAATCTTCAAGATTGCTATAACCGGGCACCATCCCCGGATCATTAGCGACGATATCGCTAGACACCTTGAGCGGGGGGCACGATTGGTCCGCTTGTTCGCCAAGTTGGGCAATTTTTTTCCCAACTCCTCGTTCTGCTAACCTTCGATCACTGATAGTATTTCCTGACTGCTCTGCTTTGATATATACCTTTGCAGTAATGCGCTCATAGTTGTTTTTCAGCGGAGACTTTGGTGGTTTCCTCAGGGCATCTATAGTGCGCTTTGCTTTCACCCGGTCTACCTTCTCCTCCGGAGGTGCATGTCTCTTTGCTTTCACCCCTTCAAAGAATCCTTCACTTATTTTTCCATGATCTTCGCGTTTTCTTCCACGGTCCTCTCGTATGGTAACTTCTCTAGAGGCTTGAGAGGTGGACCGAATATGTATTGTCTCCAGCCTCTGGCTGTACTGCTAGACGCCGGAGCAGACGGAGCGGTTGCGGTTGTCTTCTTTCGTGCTTGCTTACGAGGCGGAGGAGAAGGACTAGACGCGCCGGAGCAGCCAGGGCGGCGGCGGGTCTCTTCCGCCCTTGCTGGCGAGGCGGAGAAGGAGGAGGCTGGTGGCTGCTCGGGCGCGCCGGCGCAGGCGAAGAAGGAGGCGGAGTGCCGCCACACGCCGGAGAAAGAGGAGGCTGGTGGCTGCTCGGGCGCGATGGCGCAGGCGGAGAAGGAGGGGGAGTGCCGCCATGCGCCGGAGAAGGAGGCTGAGTGCCCTGATCACTCGCCGGAGGAGGAGGCAGTGGAGGAGGCGGAGTGCCCTGACTCGCCGGAGGAGGAGGAGGAGGCGGAGGTGTCCAGTTCGGAAGGTTGATGAGCTCCTTCTGCCATAGGCATGGAGTCTTCAGACAAGAACCCAGCCGAGTCTCCCCGTCACCCGTAGGGTGGTCAAGCTGGAGGTCCTCAAATCCTTATGTGATTTCATCCACCATCACCCTAGCATATCCTTCTGGAATCGGCCGGCAGTGAAAAGTTGCGCCAGGTTCAGGAGGTGCAACAGAGCCAACAGCCGCCTTGACTTTCAATTCCATCCACTGCGTCATAAGCTGGCAATTCTGAGACTCCATAATAGCATCCACGGGGTAACTAGCAGGAGTCGTGAAGACATGCTCCTGAAGCATCTCCGTGGAAGCCACGCTGCTTCTCTGCTGAGATGGCGGGGTAGCTTTGGGTGTAGCAGCTTCGGCAGGTCATGTGCTGCGGGCCTCGTCTCGTTCCTCTAGCGCTTGTACCCTTGCGTGCAACGCCTGTAGTTGGGTCAACTCCTTTTCTTCTTCCTCTCCTGGCGTTTGTAACCGCCTGCGTCGGGAAATCCAGCCTTCCACGAAAGGGAGCCTGGCATGCCTCGTGTCCGTTCAGGGTGCTCAGGATTCCCGAGGGCCTCTGTGAGCTCGCCGTTCTCTCTGTCTGTAACGAACGTCCCTTGCTGCGCCTTTTCGATATACTCCTGAAGCTTCTCGATGGGTGTGTTCAGCTGCTCGTTGGTCCAAACGCACTTCCCTGTTACAGGGTCCAATTTTCCCCCAACCCCGAAGAACCAAGTCCTGCAACGGTCTGGCCAGCGTCGCGTCTCTGGTTCGATCCTTTTATCAATGAGGTCATTCTCAGCCTTGTCCCACAACGGTCGGGCTTTTAGGTAGCCACCTGACCCCATGCGATGGTGATGCTTCTTCTTTGCAGCATTTTTCTTGTTTGTCGCTGACATCTTCGCTGCTCTCTCAGATTTCTTTTTGGTGACAAATGCGGGCCACTGATCTTTGATCTTCTCAAATCGGCCGATGAATTCTAGAGTCTTGTCTTGGTTGACAAATGATGATTTCAGCTCATTCTTCCACCTCCTGAATAGCTCAGCCATATTCTTAAGAGCATAAGCCTTGATCATTGGCTTTTTAAATGGGTTCTTTGGATCCTCCTCTGGCGGGAAGGTGAAATTTTCCTGCAGCACGGTCCAAAGATCAGCTTTCTGGCTATCGCTGACATAAGACACCTGAGAGTCTTTGTCCTTAGGCTTCAACCATTGCTCGATGTTGATCGGATCGTGTCCCTAACTAGAACCCCACACTGAGCATTAAATTTTTGCTTGGTCCGGAGGGGTTCAATCGGTTGGCCAGCGCGATCAATTTCGATGATCGTGTACCTTTCATCCGCACGCAACTTTCTCTTCGGGCCTCGTCTCGTTACCGAAGTGTTGCTCGATCCGGAGGGCTAGGAAAGAAGAAAAAGAAGAGAGTTAATATGTGTACATAGCAAAAACAATTAATGCATCAATTAGCTATAGTCAGCACATGCTTAATTAATTAATATATATACATGGCTGGACTCCATTCGGTCACCGAAGCCGTCATCACGGTGTCCTTCCCCCTCCATTCGGTCACCAGAGTCGTCATTATGGTGTCCTTCCCCTCCATTCGGTCACTGGAGCCGTCATCACGGTGTCCTTCCTCCTCCATTGTTTGATCATCGTCGTAGCCTACTTCTTCATCCTGTCTTGTCAGACCGTAGGTGCATGTGTCGTTGAGAAACGACAAGACGGCATCACTTCCGTGTGCGATTATCTCCCCCAACACCGCTTCTATTGCTTCGTCTCGGGGGTGCGTAATACGTCTCCAACGTATCTATAATTTTTGATTTCTCCATGCTATATTATCTACTGTTTTGGACATTATTGGGCTTTATTATCCACTTTTATATTATTTTTTGGACTAACCTATTAACCGGAGGCCCAACCCAGAATTGCTGTTTTTTTGCCTATTTTAGGGTTTCAAAGAAAAGGAATATCAAATGGAGTCCAAACCGAATGAAACCTTCGGGAACGTGATATTCTCAACGAACAAGACCCGGGAGACTTGGACCCTACGTCAAGAAAGAAAAGAGGAGGCCACGAGGTAGGGGGCGCGCCTACCCCCCTCCACCCTCGTGGGCCCCCTGTTGCTCCACCGACGTACTCCTTCCTCCTATATATCCACATACCCCCAAACGATCAGAAACGGAGCCAAAACCCTAATTCCACCGCTGTGACTTCCTGTATCCACGAGATCTCATCGTGGGGCCTGTTCCGGAGCTCCGCCGGAGGGGGCATCGATCACGAAGGGATTCTACATCAACACCATAGCCTCTCCAATGAAGTGTGAGTAGTTTAGCTCAGACCTACGGGTCCATAGTTAGTAGCTAGATGGCTTATTCTCTCTTTTTGGATCTCAATACAATGTTCTCCCCCTCTCTTGTGGAGAACTATTCGATGTAATCTTCTTTTACGGTGTGTTTGTTGAGACCGATGAATTGTGGGTTTATGATCAAGTCTATTTATGAATAATATTTCAATCTTCTCTGAATTCTGTTATGTATGATTGGTTATCTTTGCAAGTCTCTTTGAATTATCAGTTTGGTTTGGCCTACTAGATTGATCTTTCTTGCAATGGGAGAAGTGCTTAGCTTTGGGTTCAATCTTGCGGTGTCCTTTCCCAGTGACAGTAGGGGCAGCAAGTCATGTATTGTATTGCTGCCATCGAGGATAGCAAGATGGGGTTTTTGAAGGAAATATGCCCTAGAGGCAATAATAAAGTTATTATTTATTTCCTTATATCATGATAAATGTTTATTATTCATGCTAGAATTGTATTAACCGGAAACATAATACATGTGTGAATACATAGACAAACAGAGTGTCACTAGTATGCCTCTACTTGACTAGCTCGTTAATCGAAGATGGTTATGTTTCCTAACCATGAACAAAAGAGTTGTTATTTGATTAATGGGATCACATAATTAGAAGAATGATGTGATTGACATGACCCATTCCATTAGCTTAGCACCCGATCGTTTAGTATGTTGCTATTGCTTTCTTCATGACTTATATATGTTCCTATGACTATGAGATTATGCAACTCCCGTTTGCCGGAGGAACACTTTGTGTGCTACCAAACATCACAACGTAACTGGGTGATTATAAAGGAGCTCTACAGGTGTCTCCAAAGGTACATGTTGGGTTGGCGTATTTCGAGATTAGGATTTGTCACTCCGATTGTTGGAGAGGTATCTCTGGGCCCTCTCGGTAATGCACATCACATAAGCCTTGCAAGCATTGCAACTAATGAGTTAGTTGTGAGATGATGTATTACGGAACGAGTAAATAGACTTGCCGGTAACGAGATTGAACTAGGTATTAAGATACCGACGATCAAATCTCGGGCAAGTAACATACCGATGACAAAGGGAACAACGTATGTTGTTATGCGGTCTGACCGATAAAGATCTTCGTAGAATATGTGGGAGCCAATATGAGCATCCAGGTTCCGCTATTGGTTATTGAATGGAGACGTGTCTCGGTCATGTCTACATTGTTCTCGAACCCGTAGGGTCCGCACGCTTAAGGTTTCGATGACAGTTATATTATGAGTTTATGAGTTTTGATGTACCGAAGGAGTTCGGAGTCCCGGATGAGATCGGGGACATGACGAGGAGTCTCGAAATGGTCGAGACGTAAAGATCGATATATTGGCCGACTATATTCGGACATCGGAAAGGTTCCGAGTGATTCGGGTATTTTTCGGAGTACCGAAGAGTTACGGGAATACGTATTGGGCCTTATTGGGCCATACGGGAAAGAAGAAAAAGGGCCTCAAGAGTGGCCGCACCCCTCCCCTTGGTCTGGTCCGAATTGGACTAGGGAAGGGGGGCGCCCCCTTCCTTCCTTCTCCTTTTCCCTTCCTCTTTTCCTATTCCATATGGGAGGTGGAATCCTACTAGGACTAGGGAGTCCTAGTAGGACTCCACACTTGGCGCGCCCCCTCCTAGGGCCGGCCTCCTCCTCCCTTGCTCCTTTATATACGGGGGCAGGGGGGCACCTCTAGACACATAAGTTGATCCACGTGATCATATTCTTAGCCGTGTGCGGTGCCCCCTTCCACCATATTCCTCGATAATATTGTAGCGGTGCTTAGGCGAAGCCCTGCAACAGTAGTACATCAAGATCGTCGCCACGCCGTCGTGCTGACGGAACTCTACCCCGACACTTTGCTGGATCGGAGTCCGGGGATCGTGATCGAGCTGAACGTGTGCTAAAACTCGGAGGTGCCGTAGTTTCGGTGCTTGATCGGTCGGGCCGTGAAGACGTACGACTACATCAACCACGTTGTTATAACGCTTCCATTGTCGGTTTACGAGGGTACGTAGACAACACTCTCCCCTCTTGTTGCTATGCATCACCATGATCTTGCGTGTGCGTTGGAATTTTTTTGAAAATTACTACGTTCCCCAACAGTTTTCTTAATATTGCATGAGTTTATCCCTCTACATCATGTCATCTCGCTTAAGGCGTTACTCTGTTTTTAACTTAATACTCTAGATGCATGCTGGATAGCGGTCGATGAGTGGAGTAATAGTAGTAGATGCAGGCAAGAGTCGGTCTACTTGTCTCGGACGTGATGCCTATATACATGATCATGCCTAGATATTCTCATAACCATGCTCAATCCTGTCAATTGCTCAACAGTAATTTGTTCACCCACCGTAGAATACTTATGCTCTCGAGAGAAGCCACTAGTGAAACCTATGGCCCCCGGGTCTATCTTTATCATATTGATCTCCTACTACTTAGTTATTTCCTTTGCTATTTACTTTGCCTTTATTTTACTTTGCATCTTTATCATAAAAATACCAAAAATATTATCTTATCATATCTATCAGATCTCACTCTCGTAAGTGGCCTTATAGGGATTGACAACCCCTATTTGCATTGGTTGTGAGGATTTATTTGTTTTGTGCAGGTACGAGGGACTCGCACGTAGCCTCCTACTGGATTGATACCTTGGTTCTCAAAAACTGAGGGAAATACTTATGCTACTTTGCTGCATCATCCCTTCCTCTTCGGGGAAAATGAACGCAGTGCTCAAGAGGTAGCAGTGTGGATCCATAGTTTCTGCAAATATTTACAACATGGAAATTATTATTCAAACATCACAGATGGATATATTAGTGGCAAACATAGAACTAGCTAGCTAACACAACAAGGAATCATATTAGTGGCCTGGCCTCGACGCTTCTCTAGGGTTTGGGGTGGCCTCGGCAACGCTTCAAGGGTTTGGGGTGGCCTCAACAACGCTTTAAGGGTTCGGGGTGGCCTCGACGACAACGCTCTTTTAACTTGGTAAATTTGGGTGGCCTCAAGAGAGTTTGTCGATAAGGTTGGGGCGCGGCGGGAGGGGTTAGGAGAGCGACATTGTTTTTTTCTAGGGTTTGGGTGTCCTCGAGAGTTTTGGTCGAGCGAGAGGGCCGGGGGTGCTCCCGACGTCCCCCCTCACTTTAACAAAGAACTACATTAAAAAAAGACTTGCTTCACCGCGGGTGCTCGATCGGTGCGACGTGGACTCGGTGGAAACACTTTATGAAAATGCGGTGGTGGCTGGGCCGGGCGGTTTTCTTTTCCTTCTTCATTTTTTCCTTTGTTTTTTCTTATATGTTTCTTTTCGTTTTCATTCTACATTTTCGTACATATGAAAAAGAAAATCTATACAAAAGTTCACAATTTTTATGAACAAATTACAACATCTAAATTAACTATACATCTAAATAAATATAACTACACATCTGAAATTTTCCTAATCTTAAAATTAAACTAAACATAAACTAAAAAATATAACTACACATCCATCCATACATACATCCACATGCATATACATCTACATTATATATGAACAAAAAAATACTAATTTTATGAACATAAAAAGGTCTATGAACAAAAAAAACATCACATCAATATTTTCATCCATCCATATATACATACATACATCCATATATATATATATATATATATATATATATATATATATACATCTACATTATATATGAACAAAAAATATAAACTTTACTAATAAAAAGACGACAACGGGCCGAGGCGGCGGCAGCTCACAGCGACGGTGACGGCGATGGAGGAGGCGGGGCAGGGCGTGGGCTCTAGGGCAGGGGCGACGACGACGATGGGGGCGGGTTGGGGCAGGGGCGCGCACAACGGAGACGGCGGGGGCGGGCCAGGGCAAGGGCGCGGGTGACAGCGGGCCGGGGCAGGGGCTCGGGCGACGGCGACGGCAGGGGCGGGCCAGGGCAGGGGCGCGGGCGACGGTGACGGTGACGGCGGGCTGGGGCATGGGCAGCCTGGCGGCGTTGATGTGCTCGGCGTCGTCGGGGGCAACTGGTGTGATGAGCTCTACAAAATTTCTAAGTGCCACTTATATACCAAGAGCATTGGTCCCGGTTCGTGGCACAAACCGGGACCAATGCCCCCCTTTAGTCTCGATTGGTGGCACCAACCGGGACTAAAGGCCACTTTTCAGCAGCTCAAAGGGTGGGAAGCGGCGGCCATTGGTCCCGGTTGGTGGCACCAACCGGGACTAAAGGGGGGCACTGGTTTAGGTTGGTGCCACGAACCGGTACCAATGCACCCCTTTAGTCCCGGTTGGAGCCACCAACCGGGACCAAAGGCCTTGCACAGCGGGGTGGTGGTGGGAGTTTAGTCCCACCTCGCTAGTTGAGAGGGGCACGCAGTGGTTTATAAGCCCCACTGCCGCACCCCTTTTGAGCTCCTCTCCATTGCAGGCTTATGGGCCTAATTGTAACTGCTATGCCTGATGGGCCTACTGTGCCTTATGCGGGCGTGAATCCTGGCCCATGGATGGGTTTCTAGTCGTATTCAGGTCGTGGTGGCCCATTAGGTGGCAATTTTTTTATTTTTTCTAAGTTTTTTGTTTTCTTTTTTGCTTTATTTTTTTATTTCTACTTACAACAAAATACTTATTTATTTTATTTTATTTTGTTTCTAATTAGTTATTTATTTTAATTTATGATAATTCTTTTTGCTATTGAAGTTTCTAACAAAAAAAGTTCTTTATGAAAGTTCTTTTTTGCTTTTAATGATTTTGAACAGAAAATACTTTGATAATTTTAGTTGCATTAATTTTATATAATTTTAGTTTCATAAATTGTAGAGGTTGCTTATAATGTTTTGAACAGAAAATACTTTGATAATTTTAGTTTCAAAAATTTTATTTATGTTGTTAAATTTTATTTTATTTTGTTTCTACTTATATATTTTATTAAAGTTTATATTATTTTGTTTCAAATTACTTATTTATTTCATTTTATGATAATTCTTTTTGCTGAAAGACCCTGAAATTCGTATATATTATGCATTTACTAATTATTTTGAGCTATAAGACCTTGAAATTGAAAAGCACTACAAATGAACTCTGAAAAGGTTGAAAGTTGGCGCGGTATCATCATTTCACCCACATAGCATGTGCAAGAAAGTAGAGAGGTTACGGCAAAAACTGGATGCGCTTCGTGTACAAAACGGACAATCTCTTTCGAAGTATCAGGGTTTCATACGGAAACTTGTCTGTTACAAAGGGATTTCATTTTTTGAACTTATTTGAACTCCATACTTTTTCCGTGTTCAAAATGCACCATTCAAAGCCACATCATCAATTTTCCATCCTTTCTGACTTCATTTGTTATTTTTCATGCATTTATTGATAATTTTGAGCTATAAGACCCTGAAATTGAAAAGCACTACAAATGAACTCTGAAAAGGTTTAAAGTTGGCATGGTATCATCATTTCACCCACATAGCATGTGCAATAAAGTAGAGAGGCTTGCGGCAAAAACTGGATGCACTTCGTGTACAAAACAGATAATCTCTTTCGAAGTATTAGGGTTTCATACGGAAACTCGTCTGTTACAAAGGGATTTCACTTTTTGAACTTATTTGAACTCCATACTTTTTATGTGTTCAAAATGCAGCATTCAAAGCCACATCATCAATTTTCAACCCTTCCCGATTTCATTTGTTATTTTTCATGCATTTACTAATTATTTTGAGCTATAAGACCCTGAAATTCAAAAGCACTACAAATGAACTCTGAAAAGGTTGAAAGTTGGCATGGTATCATCATTTCACCAACATCGCATGTGCAAGAAAGTAGAGAGGATTACGGCAAAAACTGGATGCACTTCGTGTACAAAACGGACAATCTCTTTCGAAGTATCAGGGTTTCATACGGAAACTCGTCTGTTACAAAGGGATTTCATTTTTTTGAACTTATTTGAACTTCATGCTTTTTCTGTGTTCAAAATGCACCATTCAAAGCCACATCATCAATTTTCAACCCTTGCTAACTTCATTTGTTATTTTTCATGCATTTACTGATTATTTTGAGCTATAAGACCCTGAAATTGAAAAGCACTACAAATGAACTCTGAAAAGGTTAAAAGTTGGCATGGTATCATCATTTCACCCACATAGCATGTGCAAGAAAGTAGAGAGGATTACAGAAAAAACTGGATGCACTTCGTGTATAAAATACGCCATTCAAAGGCACATCATCAATTTAGTACATATAGCTCTCATGAATAGACAATTGACCAAATTAATAGAAGTTCATCATCACATTAAAAACAAAGTACATACATAGTTCTCATTGAACAACATATAGCTCTCGAGAGCATCTAGTTAAACCATACATTGAAACTATGTAAAACCTTTCAATGCAACAACAAATGCGATCATAATCACAACCAAGGTAAAAATTGATCCAACGGCATAATGATACCAAGCCTCGGTATGAATGGCATATTTTCTAATCTTTCTAATGTTCAACCGCATTGCATCCATCTTGATCTTGTGATCATCGATGACATCCGCAACATGCAACTCCAATATCATCTTCTCCTCCTCAATTTTTTTATTTTTTCCTTCAAGTAATTGTTTTCTTCTTCAACTAAATTTAACCTCTCGACAATAGGGTCGGTTGAATTTCCAGTTCAACCACCTCCTACATAAATAAAATCTATGTCAAATTTATGGGCATAATTGTCATAAACAATAAATGAACCAAATAGTTATAAAAGATAATATATATATATACCACATCCGAATCATAGCCAGGACGAGGGCCGATGGGGGTGGATGCCAAAACCATCGCACTATATAATAACAAGCAATAATGAAAATAAGAAAATTAGACAAGTATCTATCTAAAGTAAGAATTTTTTTTCTTTCAGAAGAAGATAAGAGGCTCACCACGGTGGTGCAGGCGACGAGATCGGCGCGGGCGATCGACGGCGGTGAGACGGGGACGGGACGTGACGGACCGCTAAACCTAGACAAATCTCGGGGGAAATGGAGCATGGAGGTCGAGCTTCGAGAGGAGAAATATTAACTAGCGTAGCTTGGGCATTTCATCGAACACCTCGTGTGCATAGGAGGTGAGCTAGAGCACCCAAATGCCCTCTCCTTGCCGGCCAGAAAAAACAGAGCACTGTGGAGTGCTCTGCTGCGGCGATGGGGTATATATAGGCAACTCATTTGTCCCGGTTCGAGGCTGGAACCGGGACTTAAGCCCAGCCTTCTATCCCGGTTCGAGCCAAGAACCGGGACCAATGTTTGTGGGCCAGGAGCGAGGCCCATTGGTCCCGGTTCGTGCCTAGAACCGGGACAAATGGGTCCATACGAACCGGGACCAATGCCCATGAGGCCCTGGCTGGCCCCCTGGGCTCACGAACCGAGATGAATGCATCCATTGGTCCTGGTTCGTGGAAGAACCGGGACTAATGGGCTGGCCAGGCCCGAACTAAAGCCCTTTTTTCTACTAGTGATATGTAACTAAGCATATTAGAGCTAACATATGTAACTAAGCATATTAGAGATAACTATATATAGATCATTTTGGAGATCTCACATACATGACATAGTTCAGTTCTCATTGCTTTTCTCCTTCTCCTTCCTTAGCATGATGAGCCAAGAGCGGTGAGGCGGTGGAGGCAGTGGGATATAGTCTTCTACCACAATTGGTGTGGTCATGTCGCCTAGCTGCGGGATCGTCGGCGCCACCACCGGCGCGAGGTCATTGTCAGGCACCATCGCGAGGCCATCTTTAGGCAAGACAGGCACGACCATCGCTAGGTCGTCCTCATCCACCACCATCTCTTCCCATGGTGCGCCACCACCATCTCTTGGCCTTGGTCAGCCACCACCATCGCTAGGTCATCCTCAGCCTGATGCCCACTCTGCTCATCTTCTTCCCCACTCCAGTCCGGATCATCCTCCTTGTTGTCTTTGCTACAGCCCGAATCACTGCTGCTTTTGCTACAGCCAGAATCGTTGTTGCTTTTGCTACAGTTAGTGTCGCTGCTGCTTTCGCTGTAGCCAGTGTCGCTGCTGCAGCTCCCATTGCCTGTCCAAATGCAACAATTAATGACCGTTAACAATCGATGCGAGAAAAAGCCAAATGTAGAGGAATAAGAAGAGGCAGAACGTACTAGCATCATCGTCGTCAGCGTAGCGCATGCGACACATAGTCGCGTTGAACACCTTCATGATGAGCATGGTGGCGTCGTCGTCGTATCTGAAGAGAAGGAAGTACCCCAGTCGCAGGTCGTACGCACGGTAGAACTCTCCCAGCCACGACATAGGTACATGTGGCCCTCCTTGATCACCAACTCCACGTCCCACAGCGTGTGAAACCCGCTGCCGGCCTGTCGCAGCTTCACATTATTTGGCGGATCTTCACCCAGCATGTTCATAAAAGTGTCAGGCAACCTCTGCAGTTTGGGACAAGGAGTGATGTAGCAAACCGCAGAGTTATCATAATGAGATGGGTGAAGGGGAGATCTCTCCTTTTATATACCTGCCTCTTGGAGGAAGTCCCAAGTATGATACTGAAGAACTCAAAAGCATCCAACTCGTACTCCGGTGTGGCAGAGCGGAGCCTGTGGTGACGGCCTCCCCCCATCTCTAATAAGCAGCAGAAGAGACCAATTAGTATCTAGCTAGAAGCATATCTATAAACATAGAGCCAAGTTTCTAGACATGAAAGAAAACTGAGAAAAAAAAGCAATGCACTTGTGCTCAACAACATCAACAACACTTAGTTAATTTGGTAGGTTAGTTGGAAATGGCAATTGGCACCCTTCAAAACTAGGGATTTCTTTAGACGTGAAAGAAAACTGAAACTGTTGAAAAAAGAGCATAGTAATCTATAAATAGGGGAAAATACACTTCTTCTTTCTCCTCTTTACGCACTTCTTTTTTTCATCTTTCTTCTTTCTTATTAACCAAAACTAAACCTAAAGTTCCTTCTGGTGTGATCACATTGGAATACTTGTGGCAACAAATCATAGTTGCACCATATTTTAGGTGTCTCTAGGGTGTAGTGTCGTAAAATCAATTTACTTTGTATGCAAATCAGAATGTATAGTTTGCCTTCCCGCAAAAAAGAAAAGTAAAAGACGGATATAGTTTGCCTCTTATGACAGATTACAAAAGCAATATACATGCCTTGTTGTTTTCTCAAATTACTAATTCGAGTGTTGCTGATTGATGAATTTGAATATATGCAAAGGAATTTTAGGAAAGCTTTTGCTCTTCTCACTATTAGTTTCATAATCTTTTATACAACCCCTTCAAGGAGTCTGTGGATAACTTTCGTTTACTGTTCACTAGATATGTGTATTACATTTTCTATTGGAAATGCATTTGAATTCATTTATCACAAATACTAATTCTAAAGTTTAACTCTGATGATACGGTTGCCACGTACCTACCAAGACATGCCAATTTTTTTCCTTGTATACAAAAGAACTCGTGCACTAATATTTACTTCACTGAAAGATTTTTCACTTTGAAGGGAAATAGTTTTTGTTCCATCATCTATTAATAATATAATAATAATAATTCATTATATGCCAATGAGTTGAGAAATCTGGCACTACATTATTTAAATGACACATAAAAAGCATAATGTACAAAAAAATTGATCATGCATAACTAAACACCGTGGATCAATAATAGTATAGAAAATGATCTAACTAATAAGACTACTAGTGAGAATTGAGATTATACACAATTATAGTAGAGAAGATGCTATCTATGCTCTAAACCTAAACTAAAGTAAAGCTAAACTAAACCAAACCTAAAATAAACCTAAACTAAACTTAAAATACAGAAACAAAAACAGAAAAAAATACAAGAGGTCTCCCCAGGTGGAGGAGGGGGCGCCGGAGGGGTGGGGCGGCCGTGGTGGTGGAGGAGAGGGGCGCCGGGGTGGCCAGGTGGAGCAGAGGGGCGCCGGGCCGCCGGGTGGAGGAGGGAGCGCTGGAGCGGCGGGCAGCCACGGTGGTGGAGCAGAGGGGCGCCGGGGCGGCGGTGTTGAGGATGGGGTGCCGCGGCGACGTGGGTGGCGTGGGGCGGCGGCGGTTCAGGCACGGGGCGGCGTGGCGTGACAACGGGGATGGCGCGAGGCTGGGAAGGGGGTCAGCGGGGCTGCTGGGGCGGCGCGGCGACGGGGGTGACGCGGGGCGGCGGCGGCACGGGGGCGGGATGGTGCGGGGCGGCGCGGCTCGGGCGCGGGCGGAGAGAGAGAGGGGGGACAGATGTGGGGCACGGGTGGGCGTCGATATGAACTTTAGTTAGGGCACGGTTCTTTGCCGTCTGCTAGCAAATGGCAAAGATCCTAACTAACGGGCGTTAGCTTGGCCACTTTCTTTGTCGTCTGCTAGCGGACGGCAAAGACATTGTCCGTTAGGTGGTTCTCGGTAGTGGGCCACCCTCATTCTTTGTCGTCCACTAGCGGACAACAAAGACTATATGCCGTCTGCTAGCGGATGGCAAAGACTTGGCTGACGGCAAATATCGTCTTTGCCGTCAGCCAAATCTTTGTCGTCAGCTTTGAGCTGATGGAAAAGAAGATCTCCAGTTGCCGAGGAGGAAGATGAGGGCGCTTGCGACGCTGTCGTGCCTCCCAGCTCGTGTGCTTCGTTTGGTTGACGTGAAGTGTCACAGTGGAGTCGGGGAACACGACTTCGAGGCTCGGCAAGGGCAGTGACTATGGTGGTTTTCGGCGGTGCGGCCATGGGGGTTCTCGGGTGTAGACCGAGGAGCAAGGGGGAGCGAGGGTGAAGACGAGCAGAGGGGCGGGTTCGATCTGGAAGTCTCCGGGGCTGCATGATGCTCTTAGCAGCGTCCAGACACAGCAGGCAGGCAGGAGGTGGCTGGCGCGCAGCGACCATGCACCTCGCGTCATTCTGGCGCGAAGTAGGTGATGACCAGTGCCGGGCCAGGTTAGTCCTTTGCTTTATTTTTGTTTTTCTATTTTTTCTATTCTTAGTTTGTTTTAAATTTGGTTTGCTAATCAAATTATTTTTGCAACTTCTGGAAATTATTGTGGATGCAATATGGTTTATCCCAGAGATCCACAAAATGTTTCAAAATTATTGAAGCAATAAAAATATTTATAGGATTTATTTGCTCCAACTCAAATACAATATGAGTTAATTAAAAAATCCATAAATGTCATAGAAATATATTCGTCATTTTTGGCAGAGGTTTCCACCTTATCCAAAAATCATGCACTTTTGCTAAGGGCATTTTGGTTCATTCAAAATTATTTTAGGTTGAACCTATTTGATTTGATTTGGTGCTAGGGTTTGAGCATCCCCATCTCAAATGTCTTTGGAATTTAACCTTAATGCATGATGCTCACTGAAGCAATTATTTACAAGCATTATTCTAGGGCTGTGACAATGTGGCACTTCCATGATGATAATTGTAAGAAAAAGACATATCATCATAGATGTGGTGGGCTCTATTTCTATGACAAAAAAAACTATGACAAAAATGGGTTTTCCGTCCTGGACGGGCCGAAGGTGGACCTACATGACATTTTTTCGGCCATCCATGACATAAAAAAATCATAGTAGAAGTGAGGGCGAGAAAATTTTCAGGGATTTCCCGGTTATCATGGACAATTGGTGGGTGGCCGGGGTCGAGCGATGCAGTCCGTTTGCCCGTTTCTCTCATACACGCATGTGTATGAGGCGTTTACTAACTAAACCTGAATGAGGCGTTCACTTACTGAACCCAAGCGATCAATCGACCCCTCGCACTACGTACTAAACACGAGCGATCGATCCCACTATGTACTGAAGCCGACCAATCCCTTCGCTTCAAACTGAACCCGAGTGATTCCTTCATTGCTAACCAAAGCCGATCGATCCCTTCACTGCTGTTTACTGAAGTCGATTGATAGATGCGTTGCACTGAGCCCCTCGTGTGAGACATGAGTTGACCTAGCTGGTTGGTTGCATTACCTCTCGACGAACAATGCCGGTTGCTAGCTGTCGTGCGCGATAACTAGAAGATAAGCTGCTAGCCATGGCCGAACATTTCAAGGATGATCGTTTGGGCGGTTGGGCGACCCCAATCATCTTCTGTGTCTTATATCTATCTAAAACAAAGTCAAAACTTGAGTATGGATCCCATGTGCTGTGATGCAGCGGCAGATGCATTCGGGAGTTGCATGCCATGTGTTTCAAAAGACTGACAACCGCTGCCAGAAGGCCTCTGCATGTACTGCTAAGAGTATCTACAGACGGATTTAGCAAATCCGGCCCCTCAAACAGCGGACGCGCCTAGGCGTGTCTGTGTGCTCACCTCTCACATAGTGCAATCTACATCCGGATACTATAAATTAGAAACCTCAAATCTATACTATTACATGCAACATGAAACGTAATCTAAGCGGAGCTCGTCCGTCTCCGTCGTGGTCATGTCCGACGGCCGGCTGCGCTCCCTAGATTGTTGGCCCGGTACCCGACAAGGTAGAGTAGGGCATGGGACACGGGCCGGCTCAAGCGACTCAAGGCGCCGCCTTCTTCCATGCCCTATGCTTCCTTGTCAGTGTCCGGAAGACTGGCAGTGTCGGTGGATGTGCGATTGCTGATGGATCCGTTCTGGGACGACCAACATCCACCATGACACGGTTGCGGCGCTCGGACTGCTGGCCAATCCGAGGTGCCGGAGAATGTGACTCCGCCTCCCCGACGTCCACCACCGCGAGGGCTGTTGCCGCCTCCCGCGCCCACTGCCTCGCATGCCGGGCACGCCGCGCCATGTTCTCGTCGAACGAGCACCATGGTGCGCCCTGATGCTCGGCGTGCCAATGGATGGGTTGCGCGTCCACTAACGCGTTCGGACGCCAGACGGACCGCACCACCTTCAGTGAGCCAGCGACTGCTCCTCTACCGCCGGATCCATGCGCCATTTGGGCAGACGCAATATATTCATGACAGAAGAAGTCCGACTGCTGCCGTGCACGTGCCGCCTTCCGTGAGCGGCGAAGCGCAAGCTAGACGGCATCTCCTCTTTGGCGCCACGTGGGATGAGCTCGGGGTCGACGGATCTGGAGGTGAAGGATTCGGATGTGCTGCCTGCCATGCCGGAGATCGTGAGAGGTGAGGTCGGGTGGTGGAGGGGAGTGAAGGGGAATAGAGTGAAGTGGCTGGGTTTGGTCCGGCAAGCGGATAGGGAGGAATACATGTGGGGTCGGGTGGACCAGCATGGGCCGAGTCCGACATGGCGGGCGTGCCCCGGGACGACCGGACGCTCTCATATCCGCCCCTTATTTGAGCTGGATATGAAAGTGCCGGTCAATCCGAACGTTTGAGGCGCTCATCTGGGTAAAAATGTTGGGTAAGGCCAGTGACCGGGCGGTCCGCCCGAATATATGAGGCGGGTTTAAGAAATTCGACTGTAGATGCTCTAACTCACTAGTGCCCAGGTGACAACGATTAACAATCACACATGGGACATGGGAGGAAACTAGAACCATGCCCGGCCATCGACGGGGCTGCCGGCCGTGTGGCTGGAAGGAACCCCCGTTGCGGCAGGGCATATGCAGGGCGACGACGGGAGCCGGAGAGCAGGGGGCAGCCGACGCCCGCCGCATGCACGTCGTGATCAGCGGCTGACTCAATTAGGATGATCCTCCTGGGTAATGTGGCAGCACGATGTTGATCGGGAAAAAGAATTATATGAGACCAAGTTTCACATGCTAGTATGTGAGACCCATCCTGATGGATGCGTGGCATTTACATCCTTCATTTGAAATCAGGGAAGAAAAGATTAGATGTTTTACGATTTATGAATGTCACGTGTCATTCATCAAGGTGGGTCTCATCTGCTAGTCTGTGAGATTTGTTCTTATATAATTTTTTTCCGTCGGTCGAGGTCGCGGGTCGGATGTGGCAGACACGTAAGTCGTGCGGGATACATTATTTCGCACAATCACATGCGTGATCGTGGGTATACCGAATTTCAGACACAAGGATGTATAAGTACAATGTTTGTGCCAAACTTTTGTAGTACTGGCGCTCACGTGGTGGTGGCACACTGACATGCACCACATGCAAATCATGCTACGGTTTCGCATGATGAAACTAGCGTTTGGGTGGCATCTCTAATGACAACCATCGATGTATTGCTACTCATCCGTCCGGTTAACCCGTGGCAGACGAACAAAAAAACACACGTCTCAGCAATTTCTCCAGGCGGAAATTACCATGAAGTTAAGATAGAGAGACATTCGATGCGAGCGACCTCCACGGTAGACGAAGACAATTGGGATGCAGTCAAAGAACGTTGTGATGCCGAACACACATCAAGACGTGTACATAACCGATGCATCTGACGGAGCATTCGTTCCTGGATGTCTCCTACTCCCATTGTTCTCATGGTAGCATTGATCTCTAACTTTTTTTCTTTGCCGGGTTGCATTGCTCTCTTCCTAACCGTACGTGGCTACCGAACTCTTTGACAGAGAAAACATACACGCTCGATTGGTCATCCTTGTATATACGCATGAATTGTTAATACTGTATCTCGTGGTTGCTAGGATTTTATTCCGTGAGATTTTTTTGAACAGAAGGTCTTCATTTATGACCATATGCACGGCTATACAACAAGACCATGTGCCATCTTTAAATTTTATTTTTGCCCCATACTGCAAATGTGCCGACTCATTCAACTCTTTGTCTCTGTCTCTCCATATCTCTATATATGTACCATGTAATGTGTCATATAAATTAGAATGAAGGGCAATTGTGTGGTGCATATATCATTATGGCACCAACATCATAGTATGTTATATATGTGTATACCTAAATCATTTGTGGCATGATGGCATGCAGAATACTAAAGCATGATATGTTTCGCATAATGAAACTAAGCATTCAACTGGCATTTCTATTAACTATATGTACCTAAAAACTTCAAAAGTTGTGTTTGCTACTATTGTTTAGTTGCTTGTTATTTTAGAGATTTGGTCTATTCTTAAGGAGGCACAAGCAGCGACGAAATGGAGCAGTGAGGATGAGGATGGCCAAGACGAACAACAGAGGAGGACGAAGTCAGCGACCACACACATAGAGGCGCGGGGTTAGAAGGGTGGGGTGGCCAGAGGAATGGCTAAGCCACCACTATTGGTAGCAACCATCTCCAAGTCAAATGGCAAACAATGAGGTGGTGCGTTCACATGGAGAGGCGTTTGTTGGATGGGGTGGCAAGTGGATCGACATGACATAAGGACGGACAATAGTGTATGTGCCAAACTTCGCACCGATAGCGCAGTAACATGCATCGTACATGCACATGCTAAATTTCTCATAACTAAACTTAGCATTCAACTGGCATTCCTCTTAAGCCTCGGTGGTGTCCACGGGACATGGGACGCTAGCCAGAACCATGCTAGTCTCGACTCGATCTTTGTAAAGCGCTCGTGGCAGCAATTGGGACTGTCCATCGAGAGGCAACCAACCAGCCGCTAGGTCAACTCACGTCTAGCGTTGGGGCTTGATGCAATGCATCGATCGATCGTGCCAGCAAACAACGTACGCGAATGAGTCTCGCATCAATTGGATTCAGTAAGCAGCAAGGAGATCGCTCGGATTCAGTAACCAGTGGAAAGGGATAGCTCGGGTTCAGTAGTATTGCGAGGGATCACTCGGGTTTAGTGCATAGTGCTAGGAGTCGATCACTCGGGTTCAGTATGTAGTGCGAGGGGTCGATCACTCGGGTTCAATATGTAGTGCGAGGGATCGATCGTTCAGGTTCAGTAAGGCGAGGGATCGATATATCGGGTTCAGTAAGCGATGTGCTCGCTCAGGTTTAGTTAGCATATGGCTTGCACATGCGCGCGTACGAGAGAGAGAGAAACGCATAGACTGCAATTGCATCTCTCGACCCCAACCACCCACCATATACCGGGAAATCCCTGAAAAATTCGCGACCTGACTTCTTCCATGATTTTTTACGTCATGGACGGCTCAAAGAATGTCATACATGTGCGACTCCGGCCCGCCCAGGACCAAAAGCCCATTTTCTGTCATATTCTTGTCATACAAGTTGGAACCCACCACATCTATGATGATACGTGTTTTTGTCATAAATATCATCATAGAAGTGTCACTTCCATCACAAAAAATGTTTTCGTTCGGGTCAGAATATCACGGATGTGTCTTATTTTTGTAGTGATGTCTTCCCCATGCCCGGTAGCAAGCTCACCAGATGGTCGTGAGCCTCGACTGAAGCTTCAAGGAGAGGGGAAGAGTAGCCGCCACCTCCGCGAAGCGGCCAAGCTAGTCGGTCAGTGATGAGCCCACCAAGGATAGCTTCAATGGGAGGGGAAGAGTAGTGGCCTCCGCTTCTTCAAAGCGGGCAAGCTCACTGACTGTGCAACCAAGCAAGACAATGGCGGTGGCCTAGTTGGGACCCAAGCGGCAGTGGTCTGCCATGTTCTACTCTTCCACGCTATCAGCGGCCGCCATGGACGTGTCGGCCTCGTCGTTGTGGCGGCGGAGCACAACTGGTGTAGAGCCGGCGACGTCGGCGGTGCCATCGACAAATTCCTTCTCCACCGCAATGATCTTCGTGAACATGCCTTCTTTCTTCGCCTGCAGGACACGGAGCCACCATCGCTCGCGATAGATTTCACGGGTGGCACAGTAGGACAGGACCAACGCCTTCTACTCATCCACGTCCGCCACGGTGTCCGTGCTGGCGATTTGCTCCTCTACACGTTGGTGCTCATTGAGGAGGCGGAGGTTGTACCTCTGTTCGGCATGAACCCGTTGGAACATGGCCTCCCACTCCTCCAGCACCATGTCGATGTAGTGCGCCCGCTCCTCGCCCGTGGTGATGTTTGCATGGATCAGCATGGGCGGTGGCACAGGCTCGTCGATGGCCGCTTCTTCCCTTGGCTCATCCGCAGCGCTGGCCTACGAAGAGCTCAACGGCAAGCCAACCTGTATCCGGCTTGCAATAGTGCAGAATCGGGCTTTAGCACCGGTTCGTAAGGGCCTTTAGTGCCGGTTCTATAACCGGCACTAAAGGTTGGGGACTAAAGCCCCCCCCCCCCTTAGTATCGGTTCGGCACGAACCGACGCTAAAGTGCCATCATGTGGCACGAGAGCCAGGCCCCGGGTGCGGGTAGATCATTAGTACCGGTTGGTAACACCAACCGGTACTAAATGTTTGGTGGGTTTTGGTTTTTTATTTTTCCTTTAATTTTGTGTTTTCAATTTAATTTAGTGATTGTTTTACATTATAATGAGTTGTTAAATCATTAGGTGAAAGTACCACAGATTAGTTTCGACTGGATGCATGTGAATCCTGGCAACTAAGTGATCAAGTATGGCATATACTTGATCACTTAGCTAGGATCCATCCAGTTGAAACTAATCCGCGATTTCTTTCATAAATGATATAATAACTCATCAACATCATCATAATCATATTAATATAAAAACTCTTGCATCATATCATCACCAACAACAATATATACTAGCTAGCTAAAAATCATCATAGTCGTCATTACCACTATTTAATCATCATAGTCATTACCGCTATCTAATCACTACCAACACTAGCTTAAAGAAGAAACATTCACTTGTACCACAAGCAAAAATATCATTGAGTTCAACATGATCATGATATTATAAGCGTTCATAACACCACAAAAGCAAATCACTCTTTGAGATTAAGTTCAGGACGAAGAACACGGACATGAGAGGACAAGTACTAAGAGCATGAACTAGCTAATCACTCCTGCTACTCTCTCTCCCTCTCTCTCTCTCTGGTAAAATAGCATAGAACATGTATAGCTCTCCTGATTCATCATATTGGAGCATGCAGATGAATCTGTCTCCTAATCATGGGTTGCGCTTCTGATTGCTGCCCCCTAGTACTTCTCTGCGATCGTTAACAATTTTGCTCCAATATTTCACTATTAAGCATTCCTCGCTTTTAGAAATCCTGAATGCACTCATATGCAATGTAGGATGTCTTGGCCGTAAGCTAACCATTGACATGTGACTTTTAGTCTCGATCCACTGAGGCACAATTGTCATCGGGAGTCCCTATTGAAGAACATCGTATAGTAATATACTTAGCAATGAAAGTTTAGCTTGAAAAATAATGTATGCAAAAGATGCACTAAGGACAAATAGTAAAAATCATATATTCTTTCCTAAATAGATGTGACCGTAGCTCAATATGATCACTATTGGTCGCACGTTTTGAGTACTAAAATTTTCAAATTCAGGAAAATAATTTCTCTTGACAGCATCATCCTCAAGCCATGAAACATAATGACTTGTCTCCTCGCAGTTTAGTTCAGCCCCGGGACAGTGGACGGTCCTGTCTACCAAGCGTCGGATATGTTTGCTTGAATGGAAATAAGCTGTCAATAGAAATTACTTGTCAACTATTTTTGAATAAACAATATCAAAGACATAAATATTGGTTGAGAAACTCACATAATGGTAGAACTAGAGGCGTCTGCACATCGACCCAGATGTCTCTATTACTTTCAATATCATCTTCCGGACAAATATCAAAGGTGATAACCATATCAGGCTCAAATGCATAAGCCTTGCATAGTGCTTGTCAAGTTTTGCATTCAAAATAGGTGTATGTGTCTACATTGTATAATTTGACGTTGAAGGTATAACCATGATCGGTCTTCAAGTAAACTTTATTTACCTCCATAGTTTTTGTTAGGACTGAAACCTATCTTATCTAAGACAAAAAAAATTTGCATGACAGGGGATACGCTAGTAAAATAGTAAAAATTTAAAATTATAAGTTGAAGCAAATGAAGCATAAGTCATGCTTAATTACGAAAAAGACTTGTCATTGTGACTTACTGTATCCACTTCAAAGTTCTCATCCAGCTTGATGCTGAAGCGCCTATCATCAACTAGAAAATTCATGTCGCACAGGTCACGTTGGTCTTCGCAGTATTCGCACATAATGAAATCGTGTTCGTTGTCAGACGACATTCCTATGTTCATAGGTGAAACATTAAACACTTATTAGTTCTATTAATTCAACTATTCAACTAGTTCTATTAATTTAACTAGTTCAACTAATTAACTCAACTAATTCAACTAAGCACTTACTAAAAATATACCTAAATAAAGTATCTCAACTAATTCAACTAACTAGTTCAACTAATTCAACTACTTCGACTAAACTAGTTCTATTAATTTTCTTACTAAAAATAAAGTAGCTAGTTCTATATAGTAAAATTTTAATTAGATGACCAAATCTCATATAACTAAATTAAATATATATCTAACATATAATTTCTATCTAATTCATCTAATATTTGACATTAATATCTAACATATGTTTATATATAGGTGAAAGATTAAACACTTACAAGTTCTATTAATTCAATTAAACAAATTAGTTCTATTATTTCAACTAATTCAACTAAGCATTTACTAAAAATAAACTAGTTCTATTAATTTTCTTACTAAAATATATAAAGTAGCTAGTTCTCTATATAGTAATATTTTCTTACTAAAAAAACTAGTTCTATTAATTCAACTAGTTCAACTAAGCATTTACTAAAAATAAACTAGTTCTGTTAATTCAATTGACATTAATATCTAGCTAATTCATCTAACAATTGACATTAATATTTAATTTTTCTATCTAATTCATAAAACATTCGATATTAATCTAACATTCTTATCAAGGTAATTCATCTAATTCGATTATCTAATTAACAATTTGACATGCATTAATCTAAAAAACAGAAAACAGAAAATAAGTAAAAAAATATGTGTGTGTGCGCGCGCGTGTACGTGTGTGTGTGTGTGTGTGTGTACGAGCGGGGGCGGCGGCGTACGGGGCGGCGGCGTACGGGCGGCGGGGGCGAGACGGCGAAGTACGGGGCGGCCTTGCGAGACGGCGACGACGGGCAGCAGCCGACGTATGGAGCGGTGGCGCGAGACAGCGACGACGGGCGGCGGGGGTGACGGCGAGCGGCAGGGGCGGCGAGGGAGAGACAACGATGGGCGACGGCGCGGGACGACGGGAGCGGCGACAATGTCGGGAAGAGGTTGGAGATGGGGAGATGAAACTGATTTTTTAGCAAGTGCTATATATAGAAGGGGCCTCTAGTACCGGTTGGAGCCACCAACCGGTACTAAAGGCCAGTTTTGGCCAGGCCAAGCGGCGGGAAGTGGCCCCCTTTAGTACCGGTTCATGGCTCAAACCGGTACTAAAGGTTGGCCTTTAGTACCGGTTGGAGCCACGAACCGGTACTAAAGGGGCGCGCTGCGGTCCGTAAAGTTTAGTCCCACCTCGCCGGGCGAAGGGCAGCCACACTGATTTATAAACCCAGTCACGGCTGCTCGATCGAACTCCTCTGTAAACCAGGCTTCTGGGCCTAAGTATGGCGCGTTGTTCTGTGACCCTGCTGGCCCTTGTGGGCCTGAATTTACATGCCCAAGGCCTAGCTGGCCCACTGGACAGCGCCCCAACAATTTTTTATATAGTTTTTCTTTTCTGCTTTATGTATTTTCTTCTATTTATTTCTGAGTAGTTTTTATATGATTTTTTCCTTTCTGCTTTATTTATTTTTGAGTAGTTTTTATATAGTTTTTTCTTTTCTTATTTATTTATTTTTTTCTATTTATTTCTGAGTAGTTTGTTTATATAGTTTTTTATTTTCTACTTTATTTATTTTCGAAAGAGATTTTTCGGCCGAAACCCTAATAGTTCGAAAGAGAGTGTCAAGTTTGTACACGAAGTGCATCCAGTTTTTGTCGTAATCATCTCTACTTTTTTGCACATGCCATGTGGGTGAAATGATGATACCATGCCAAGTTTTAACCTTTTCAGAGTTCATTTGTAGTGCTTTTCAATTTCAGAGTCATTTAGCTAAAAAAATCAGTAAATACATCAAAAATATCAAATTATGTCAGAAAGGGTTGAAAGTTAACAACGTGACTTTGAATGGTGCATAATGAACGCAAAAAAGTCCGGAGTTGTAATAAGTTATTAAAATTTTGAATAGCCGGTGTAACAGATGAGTTTTCGTCGGAAACTCTGATGCTTCGAAAGAATGTGTCCAGTTTGTACACGAAGTGCATCCAGTTTTTGCCGTAACCATCTCTACTTTTTTGCACATGCCATGTGGATGAAATGATGATACCATGCCAAGTTTCAACCTTTCCGGAGTTCATTTGTTGTGCTTTTCAATTTCAGGGTCATTTAGCTCAAAACAAATCAATAAATGCATCAAATATATCAAATTATGTCAGAAAGGGTTGAAAGTTGACGACGTGCCTTTGAATGGTGCATAATGAATGCAAAAAATCCCGGAGTTGTAATAAGTTATTAAAATTTTGAATAGCCAATGTAACAGATGAGTTTTTGTCCGAAACTCTGGTACTTCGAAAGAGAGTGTTCAGTTTGTACACGAAGTGCATTCAGTTTTTGCCGTAACCATCTCTACTTTTTTGCACCGGTTCGTAAAGAAATATAAGAGCATTTAGATTACTAAAATAGTGATCTAAATGCTCTTATATTTCTTTATAAAGAAATACATAAAAAATACATTGATCATCAATGATCTTTTTATGTACAATCTGAATTGACAATATGTGTCCTCACCGGTTCAGAAAATTCTACACGTAGAGTTCAATGAAGACCAAGTGGTTGTGCTAGTTTGAGAAGTAACATATTTAAGGTGGTTAAAACCCTGTTAGCGGAGCGAGGTGGGACTAAAAAACCGCTACAATAAAAACCTCTAGTACCGGTTTGTGGTAAGAACCGGTACTAAAGGTGCTGGTGGGGCCCCATCCGGACCACGGCGTGCCACAACCTCTTTAGTACCGATTCGTGGCACGAACCGATACTATAGGTTCGCCACGAACCGGTACTAATTTGCTCCGCCCGTCCAGCCGTTCGAACCAGCACAATGGCAACATTAGTGCCAGTTTTATTATAAACCGGTACTAATGTGCTTCACATTAGGCCGTTTTTCTATTAGCGTGTCTTAGCTAGGCCGCCAGCCGGCATCAATGCCGGAGAGCTCCTACTTCTGTTTATTCGACAGGCTCTACCACAGGGCTTTGGAGCTCGAGGCCACGACAGGTGTGTTGCAAAGAGGAGATCAGGGAGTGAAGGTGGGATGCATTTGTTGACGACCCTGCCCATTTTTAAATAGATAGCGGACGCTAGGCCAAGCGGCTAGGTGTTTAATGCCACCTGGCATATGACGGATCGGTGGGTCGCATGCAGGCGCCAGAGTAAGTTCATCATCAGCCACCATTTAAAGGTGGAGAGAAGCCGCGTGCACCGGTACGTGGCGCGGGCGACGCTCTCGAGTGGTGCGCCACTTACAACTTCAGTGTGAGGTTGCTCTGACTCAGCATGAATGCGACGTTGACCACTTCGGCCAGGAATGAGAGAAAGCGTGGGAGATGGTTTTGGATGGGTCCGGGTGTCGAATGTGCCCGCGGTAGCAGTCCGGAGGCTCGCAAAGCCCCCTCTCCTGGGTTGCTTTCGTTTTGCGGGAAAAAAGACGTCTAGATTGATACAAGGACAGATACATTGCGCGTTAACTGGCAAGACACATTCTGACCGGCCGCGGGGCTCCATATATGTCATTATCCACGTGACTGACAAACAAAAAGACAAACAAAAGAAACACACATCTCAACATTTTCTCCGCGATAAACTTGCTATGACGTGAAGACAAGAGTTACATTTAGTACATGTTATCTGGGACAACAACATCGTTGGGGTTACAATCAAAGAACTTTGTGATGCTGAACAAGAGCAAGGACCTGTACATTATCGATTCATCCGACGAAGCATTCATTTCTGGATGTCTCCTACTCCCAAATTCTCGAGGTAGCATTGATCTCTAAGCTTTTTCTTTCCTTTTCCGGGGTGCATTGCTATCTTATTGCATTGTCTTTTGCTGATGGCAGGGGCTCGAGAGAAACATGACGAACTCCTCGACAGAGAAAAGATACACATTCGACTGGTCATCCTCGTATATATACATTAATTGTTAATAATATATCTTGTGGTTGCTACTAATTTATACCATGAGACAATTTTTGGGAGGAAGGCCTTCACTTACGACCATCTGTAATGCTATACAACAAGACCACGTGACACCTTTAGATTTTATTTTTGCTCCATCTTAAAGCATTTATAAATGTACTTCACAAATCCGGGGCCCTATAAGTCCGAGGACAGCCGACAGTGATGCCTACCCCTCATTTCTTAGACATTGCAAGGTATATGTACAATGTTTGTGCCGAACTTTTCTAGTACGGGGGCTCACGTCGGTGGCACAGTGGCATGCACCATAGGCAAGCATGCTACGCTTGGCATGATGAAACCAGGCGTTAGGCTGGTTTTCTGTTAACGACCATTTCTGTGCGTGCTGCTACTCGTCAATTCGTTCGACCTGGTGGCTGACCGATGAAAAGCACACATCTCGGCGTTTCTTCCAGAGGAAATTGACCAAGAAGCCAGGTGAGAGCGTGGTTCAATACATGCCACCTCCACTGCGCACGACGAGATTCTTCAAGATGCAGGCAAATAACGTTGTGATGCTAAACAAGAGGCACGGTATGTTCACTCTAGAGGTGTAACACTAATAGTTCATTCCTGGATGTCACCCACTCCCATATTCTCAAGATAGCACTGACTTTGTTTTTTCGGAGTGCATTGCTCTCTTCTTGCCTTGTCTTTGCTAACAGTAGACGCTCAAGAGAAAGCGGGTGAACTCATCGATAGAGAAAACATACACACTTGAGATTGGTCATCCTCATACACACACACACACACACACACACACACACACACACACACACACACACACACACACACACACACACACACACACTAGCAAAAAGGCCCATGCATTACAACGGGAGAAAAAAATACCACACGCTCTTAATTTATAAAAGATGGTCTATAATCTGAGAATTTGTAGTTATGGCCCAAACAAAGATGGTCTGAACCTATAAAAGCGTCTTTAAGATTCTACAGGTGTTCTATTTCAACACGTCTTGCATGCAGGTTTAATCCGTACAAAGAAACGAGCAAGTGATCATGCATTTATTCATGTCATGTTTGGGATGAGATGTTTTTACGGGTGAGTAAAGAAAAATGATAAAAACAAACGATCTTGTGGTGCGCATCGCCCAACTGGCCGACCCCATTTCAGGTGGCGGAGGACGATGTGGCACTGCGGCTCGTCTTGATGTGACCAGAACTCGCCGCCTATAGGGAGGAGCGGCTCAGCAAAGGTTGTGGTGCACGTCGTCTAACAGGCCAATCGTGGCGCGCCGGTAGGCTACTGGGTCGTTAGGTGATGTTGGCACCGCACCTAGCGAGAAAAGGTAGAGGATCGTACCGCCGCCGGAGATGGTAAACGACGCGACAGGTTGATGGACAGAGGCGAGGAAGCGTTGGTGTGGCGATTAACATTGCAGTCTAGATAGTACATTTTAAATTGTTAACAGGTAAAATAGCATCATATTCAGATTCTACATATTTTTTTAATAAAAATTCATATATAACATGTTAAATTTGGAGTTACGGTTTAGAAGATGCGAGTATTTTAAAAAACATTTGATATGTACTGTGAATTTAATGTCAGAAATATTAAGGGGTTTTCCATAAAATAGCATGCGGACTAAGAATAACGGATGGCAAGTAACGAAACCAAATAGCATACGTGAAGTTAATTGAAGCGGGACAGACGAAGCGGGACGAAATCAAGAATATCACTTTCTTTTAATAATAGGTATAAATATAGATAGATGGATTGTTAATAATGTATCTTGTGGTTGCTAGGACTTTATTCCATGAGATATTTTTAGTGCGGAAGGTCTTCACTTATGACCATCTGTAATGTTACACAACTAGACCATGTGCCAGCTTTATATTTGCGTTTGTTCCGTCTTGTGGACGAGCCGACTCATGCAACCACCCCTCCCCCTCCACCCCTCTCGTAATATATATCATGTAAAAGTATAATTAAAGAGAGATGGTGTAGTGCATATATTATTATGACACCAATATTATAATATGCTATATACCTAAATAGGTGATTCTCACTTTTGTATATCTCTCAACAAGCACTAGTTTTCATTCTATTCATGTACTCCGATTAAGGATGATGGAGTCGCATAAGAACTAGCGACCCTTTGAGATGACTAGAGAGATGGATGGGACCGACGACAACCATATTTGGGTCAAAAGTCGAGCATCAAGGCAGCTCAATTATTCGCATGAATGAATGATCCTGGGTAATGGGGCAACACGATATCGCGGTTGCCGAATGTAGCGGATGCATCATACGAGTTCTTTTACACAGTGACAATCTGGGTGATGGGGCAACGCGATGTCGATTGGGGCCGCCGAATGTGGCGGATGCATCATGCGACATCTTTCACACAGTGATACACATGATCGGGTGCAAACTAAATTCCAGACATAAGGCATATGGCCGATCGATGTTGTTACACGTCCATGGGTAGGTGCCATCAAAGGTACGCGTAGTCCATATGCGCCCACGCATGTGGCGTCAGCCCTGCTCGGAACTCATGCCATGGCGGGCTAAGATGTCAGCCCGCGGGCAAGCGTGTGTCCGGCGACTTCATGTTGCCGAAGCGGGCAAGGAGCTCGACTTCCGTGACTCTAAGGATGAGGGACAACGAATCTCCACTACGCGGTGTTGTCAGCCCCTCCCCGCCCCGCCGTGAACGATGCATAGGGATTTGCTGCCTGGCGGATAAGTTGTGGAAGCGACCGGCGAAATAGCTGTTGGATATATGGTAGGGGAGGACGGGAGGGGAGGAGAATGGGTGAGTGCCGATGTGTGGCGTTAAAACACGATTAATGGGCTCTTGACAGGCACGCCCGCGACGCGACTTCCTGAGTGGAAGGCCGCACGTACTCCCCAAGTGGGAATAGTAAGCGACGTGACTTCACATTGCATGCGAATGTACAAACAAACGTGCGACTGCGACAATGCTAGAAGGTATGGGATGTCCCATGGGTCAGTAACTGCACCAGCTAGTGCTCAACTGCTTTAACCGACGACAAGCCATGTTTGAGTATTTGTGATGGTGGGGTGAACAGTGAAGGAGAATTATGAGAAATGTTAGTTGGGTTGGACAAAACTGAGCAGGCCTAAGAAAAGAGGGGCAGATGCCAGAAAAATGAAAAATTAAGGGTAGATGCCAGAAAAAGGCGTGCAGGCTGCTAAAGCACGCATGCAGTGGATTCTTCGGACTCTCTCAAAGCAGAGTACTTGACCTGATCCTGTGTTGCGTCCAAAAAGGATGTACGACGCAGCTAAAAGAGCAAGAACAGAAAGGACCCGCATGCAGCTTTCTCCCAAAACCATTTTTTTCTCACTCCATGGTCAATCACATCTTGGCCAAAAGTACATGGTAGCTGCAGCTAGCGGCAGCAGGAGAGTGCTAGTACCTATATATATGTAGCAGCACCGTTGGATATCCATCCTTCCTCGAAGAACAAGGCATGAACAAGAATTGCGTTGCTTTTCTTGGTTCAGTAGGTGCCACCGGTGGGTATATCCCGCCAGCCACGTACGAACCACGATCGGGCGTGCAACATGAGCGCGCCGGTCCGGCACCCTGACGCCGAGGCCAACACCACCGCACGATCTCATCTTGTCCGACCTCGTTCGTTTGGGGTAAAAGGGATAAACGAAGCGGTTTAGCGCGTGACGGTCTGGACTCATCTGGTCCGTTTTATGTTCGGGCTGATCCATTTTGAGCGTAAACATGCGCCGGTTTTAGTTCATGGCGGACAGCGAACGGATGCTTCGAACGTCCGCGTCGGGGCCGCGTGGCAGGCGATCACCTACCTTTCACCCGCCAACATCAATGCGCACGGGCGGATGGCCTCACCTGTCATCCCCCCAGCGAACGATCGCCGTCCTTCTTTAAATGGAAAGCCGTGAACCGGTCGTCGTCCACACTTCCCACTTCGGCTCCTCTCTGCCCCCTCGAAACCCGACACTCTCGAAACCCTAGCCGCTTCCCGTCCTCGATCTCGCCGGCCAGCCGCAGCCATGGGTCTTTGGAACTAGGGCCGTAAGGGGAAGCACGACTGCGAGGCCGGCTCCTCCTCGGGATGCCGCCGCGGCTCCGTCAAGAAGGAGGAGGCTGCATCACCGCCGCGCTCCACTAGTCGAGCCCCCGCGCTTGCCCCCTTCACCATCGCCCCTAGGGCCGCCGGAGAGCGCGACCGGCGGTACCTGGCCGTGGACGTGTGCTGGCGGTACTGGGAGACAAGGACGCTGGTCCCGTGGAGCGACGTGCACCTCCCCAACAATTGGCACCTCTTCTCGGACCGGGTCTCCATCCCGCCAGTGCCGACGAGCGGCTGTGCGCGACGCGATGAGATCGAGCGCCGCCGCCGCCTCCTCCCGGCGACCTCTACTTCGACGAGAGGTATGCCCCCGACTCCGTGCTGTGGGACACGTGGCTCCAGGACGAGTACGACGTGCAGCGCGCGTCCTACTTCGCCGGCACGGTGTCGGGGCCGTCGCGGCCACGTTGGGAGGTGCGCGGCGTACGCGGGTGCGCGGCCTCACGCCCACGCCGTCGCCTTATCCGTCTCCATCATCACCTCCACCTCCTCGCATGACAGCGAAGGAGGAGGCCCGTCTCATGGCGCGTGTCATGGAGGCCTCCATGTGCACGCACGACGAGCGCCAATGGGAGGGCCTCGAGGAGATGACGGCCCTTTCCGTGGCCGGCGACGTCGCCATCCCCGAGTTTGAGATGATGCCGAAGGAGGAGGTGAGGGAGGAGTCGCCGGTGGCCGCCTTCCACCCGGGCCTGGTGGGCTAGGGGTGGACCTGGTCGTGCACGGCGGAGTAGATGGCCGACGCCGTGGGGGGCGTTAACTGGTGCCCCACGCTGCCGCGGGCGCCGGAGCGGGACGCCTCGCCTCGGGAGGAGGTGGTGCAGGCACCGGCCACCTTTCAGCCCGCCACCCCCGTGCACCACGGACTGCCGGCCCACCTCTTGACGTTGCCGGACTACGTCGACCTCGTCAGCGATGACGACGACACCGGCGGCCACTGAAGACGGCGACGGCCACGACATCGACGGACACGACAGGAGCGCGCGGGCTGCGTTTTTTCATTTTGTTTTCTGTAAATTATGGACCTGGGCCGTTTAAACGAGCCGTAATACTGGACCATTTTGTGGCACAGACCATTAGAAAAACTGAACCCAATTGATTGATGATGGAACAGACCATTTCCATTAAAAACTGAACCCAATTGATTGATGATGGAACAGACCATTTCTAGCGGAACTGGGCCGTTTACACGTGTTGTAGTGCCATGTGCGCGATTCATTCTTCCTGAGGCGGTGCGGCGAGCTTCAAAAGGCCTCGCGCGGCATCTTTCGGCGATATCTCGGCGTCCAAAACTCCAAATCATTCTCGCCGTTCGCTAGATTAGCTTTGTTGGTTAATTTCTTCGCGTGAAGAACGTACGGGGGCAATTCATGGCGTGGTGTCGCGGCCCGCGTCCGGCAGGTAGCGTCTGGTCTGATCTGTCTGGATTATATAGTCTGGACATGGAGGGGAACGAGCAGCTAGAAAACAAGCACTGTTACGCCTTTCGAGTAGGAGCTTCCAGTCTAGCTCACCGGGCCACCGTCCTCTCTTGAATCGTAGATCTATTAATCTATTGCACACCACGTTGCACTTCTAAAAATACTGCACACCAAATTTAAGTAGAAATCAAGATTTAAGTAGTTGCTCCTTGCTTTCAAATTTATTTGAAGTTCTAGATTTATCCTAAGCCAAATTTCTTACAGTTTGATCAAGTTTGTACTAAAATATGGTAATATCTACAGTACAAAATACATTATACTGTGGAAATGTTTTAATAAATAACACTGATTTGTTGTTGTAACTACAAAACGTTTGGCATAGGAGAAAACCAGAAATTTGGATAATTTGTAATGGAGGGAATGAAATAATGTATGTTAAGTATCTAGAACATTATAATGTAAAGAATCATAAAACATATACTTTTTTATTAGAATAGCTAGTAGTACTACCCTCGCCTGGGTTTATTAGGCACCCTTTAATTTTGGGCTCAAATTTGACCGACAAATTTAACTATTAAAATGTAAACTATATGTCACAAAAATTATACCTTCGGAAAGCTTTTTCAAATACAAATTCAACAGAGTACTTTTTGTAGCATATATTTTATATTTTATTAATCATATGAATGGTCAAAGTTTGCCTCAAAATACTAAGGAGGGCTAATAAACCCGGACGAAGGTAGTAGATTTTTAAGATGTTGCCGGCGCAACTATACTAGTTTCATGAAAATTTGAAAACAAAAATAATGCGGCCGAGTCTGAAGCGTGTAAAGTAATTCTCATACTGCAAGGTGTCAAGAAAATGGCATGCTATCCATCCTTACTTTAGTTCGTGACTCCTGGACTGGAGCTACTCGCCCAACATATTCCATTCCAGCAGCTGGCTATCGACATATAGCATCTATTGTGTTTCCTGGTGCTTCCCATTCCAAACAGCATCTCCTGTCTCCAACTCCTCGTAGTTAGGATTTCTCTGTATGTTTATCCGAGTCTATTATATATTTATATGGGTGCAATGGTCCAAACAATTCGAAGACAAGTGGGATGCAATAGTCCAAACAATGCTGAGACAAGTTGGATGTGTGGAAAGCGGAATGGAGACGTGTGGAGTGAATATATTGAACTATGGTAATAATAAATGTGATTAAGCAAGGAGAGACTGGTGGGTGCATTAGCTGCCCAACGACCATGCACGGTGACGAAGCTACAAGGTTATGTTGGGCGGGCAGAGCAAAGGGAGACCAAAACTTGGACCATTATTGCCCCATTTTACCCTTATACGTCAACTTTTGGGCTTATGCTAAGGGGATTGTACATATATCATTTCTGAAAATACATATATTTCACTCAATTTTCATCGTGCACAGGGTTGCAATATATACAAGTGGAAGTTCCGTCCACAAAGAAGGGTGGAGTGGTCTTGGGTACGTAATTAAGTTATCCGGTTTTCATGCCACAAAAAAATATCACAATGTCAAAAAAAGTTATCTGATTTTCACATGTGAAAGTCATAACTAGATCCACTTATGTAATTTGAGGACAAAGAGCAAACTTCGACAATACTAGGATAAGATGTACAATGGACATGGACATGTTGACGACAATTGTGGATCTTCAGAATTTTAAGTTTACTAATTTGTGCAGTAATTTCAGAAGTGGAAAGTAGACTTTTGAGAAATAAATACAATGTTTTTAAACACGGTACAGACGCAAGCGCTCATATATACACACATATCCTCACTCCTATGAACGCACACACGCATATGCTACCCCTATGAGCACCTTCGGGAGACTGAACCGGCATATCATCTTGAGATTTTACGAAGTCACCTCGTGGTCGACGGAAACATCTCCTCCCACTAAATGTGCATTGCCGGAAATCCTGAAATAAATTCAGGATAAATGCGAGCACCAGGACTTCAACCATAGTGGGATGGGGATACCACTATCCACCTGACCATCTAATCACAGGTTGGTTCGCAAATACAAAAAATATATAAGAGTACAAATAACATCAAATATTAACTACAATAGAGCTAGCCCTCATATTTGCAAGGGCCACCTTTCTAGACAACTAAGACATCACATTCTTTCACATTAGCTAAAATAATATACATCGTTGATTAGTAATATTTGTCGGCTGACAGTACTAGAAAAACAACTATAGCCAATATGAACACTAATGACGCACTATACATGTGGTGCACCATTACTAAGTTTGACCAAGTCATAGACATAGTAATGACGCACTTTGTGAAGGTGCACCATTACTAACTTTCTAGGTGGCCGAAAATTTCACCAAATGCACCCCCCCCTCCCGGACCGCCTTTTCAGTTTAAAAAAATCAAGAAAATGATGGAAATGTAAAAAAAATGAAAGAAAATAATTTTCCCATGTGATATGTGGTCTAGTTGTTGGGAAAATTTACAAATATGAATTTCGACTTTATTTGCAAAATCTCTCTGGAATTTAGTAAAATGGGCATAGCTTTGCATACAAATTCGGATTAAAAAGTTTTTCATATGAAAAATCATCTACTCGAAAAGTTACATCCGAATTTAACTGGGGGAACCCCGTTGAAGATTTTTAGAATCCCCAAAAACCTAACAGAATAAAGGATACGGGGCTTTTAAGATCTAGAGGGGGGAAATGGAAAAAATTTCAAACTTAGTAATGGCACATCATTTGCTAGATGTGCCACTAGTAACAGAAGAAAAAATTGGTTTCGATTTTTTTTTGGAAAAAATGTACAAAATATGATACGTAATATGACCGGGAAGTTTGAAATATCTTTTCAAAATTTAATCACACTCATGAATATGAACAAAGTCCTAAACATCAACAAGGTTTAATAGGATTGATATGATAGATATATCAAAAAGTGCCTGTTGATAGATATATCAAAAAGTGAGCTGGTGCTGGGGTTTGATAGAACTGAGAAATTAAGCGTGCTGGGGCTGGAGTAGTGTGAGGATGGGTGACCTTCCGGGAAGTTTGACCACGGAGTGTGATTTGACTTGAGATTAAGTATATTGACCCGAGATTAAGCCATAGTGACCCGAGATTAAGAAAAAAATGAAAAAAAATTCTGAAAAAATTGAAAAAAATTTGTTAGTAATGGCGCACTTCTATGTGGTGCGTCATTACTAAGTCAGATAGTAATGTCACACTTCTAGGCATATTAATGACGCACCAAATGTGCATCATTACTATTTGTTACTAGTGGCGTGTTAATAGTGATGCATCTATAGTGCGCCACTAACAGCCTTTTTTCTAGTAGTGTGAGATTTAAAGATATTATGTTACGTGCCTAAAGCTATATCACGTGCCTAAAGGTATGCATAATGAAGCAACACATACAATGTGCACTAATGAAAAGTTGGAAAGAACAGAGGAGGAGTTTTAATCGGCATGTAACTCGGATGATGATGGGATTCTGACATGCAAATAAAAAGGACCCTGATAAGTGATACACGTGTGGCACGAAGCAATTCCACCCACATGTGTGGGCTGAAGGAAGTTGGGCCAAACGCCTTTCTAGTTACTCATTGTGACATGTGAGTATTTTTGTTCTTTCACACATGCATGCAAACAGGGCAAAAACAAATGATATCAGCTGAAATTTTTTGGGGTTTTCAAACCTTAAAATGTCTTATTTCTTAAATGAAAAATCCAATTAAAAATTCCGTTTTCACCATTAAATTCGTCACGACGAGGACTTCAAAACTAAACCCCATATCGATATGTTTCGATTGTATTTTTTTTGTGGTCAAAAAGTTGCCATGTCTATTGCACATAAATGTCATGACATGTTTTAACTACTTTTTCTTCTACGTTTAAAGTAAATTTTGACATGTTATAAAAAAGAAAATTAAGAAACTAAACTTGCCGTGGAGAATTACTAAAATTTGCCATGATCCATGAAATAATTTTGACATGGTTCATAATTAAAAAAGAAATCCATCATCAATTACTTTAAAAATGCATATTCAATGACTGAAATTTGCCATTAATGAGAAACTAAAATTGCTATGGTGACTTACTTAAATTTTCCATGATACATGCACTAAAATTTTCCATGGTTCATACAAAAATAATTTCTATGGTCAAAATACTAGAATTTCCATGATCTATAAACTTAATTTGCCATCATGAATTACTAAAAATTGCTATGAGCCACGAATTAAATTTGCCATGGTTAATTACTAAAAATATCCCCTGTCGATTAATAAAATTTACCGTGAAAAGTAGTTGAAATACAATGGTAGCTTTAAACCTAGAAGTAAAAAAAATAGATGAAAGTTATCATAGCAACTTTAGTGTAAACACTATGGCAACTTCAGTGTAACATCATGGCAAATTTAAGAGATAAAACATTTATTAGTGTGGAAAACTAAAAAGGTTTCGCTGATGTCATCTGTTTGATGTGGCAAAATGAATGGTAGTGAAGGTGTTTGGACCATGTTGTTTCGTGTCACACGTGTGTCACTTATCATTTGAGAATAAAAAGGTCCGTTACAACTGCAATGCTATCTGGCATGTAACTAACACAATCGAATTTTATTTTGTGAGGTTCTAACACATTCGGATAAATGATGAAAGGATTCTGACATGCAAAGAAAGGCCCGCTACAACTGCCATGCCATCGCAAGTAAAGAAAACAATTATGTTTGTATCCCGTTTCAACTGAAGCCTCAGTCAGACTGAACGTAATTCCTGTTATCTGTCTTTGTTGTAGCCCATTAATATATCCCTCTCTCTCTTTATAAAGCCCAGTAATTAAAGCAAAAGTTTGTTACACAAAACCTATCTTTTTTTTGTGAAAAACACAAAACCTATCGTTGCCACACTCGACTAACCCAAAAAAGGACTAATATCACTCTATTTTTAGGGGAATGTCACGCTATTAATAGGTGCATGATACTCACTAACAAAAAACCCTGAGGATAAACTCACATGTGCAAGGAAAAAATCTTACAAGATCCCACAAAGAAAGACTTATTCATATGGCCGACTGAATTATCTCATCCGCCGATTATATCATGGACCCTAATTATAATGGTTTTGATTTAAAGTTAACCTATCAAAATATTTTTGTCCGACAAAGAAAATTAAGAGTCCAGAAAAAAAAAAGGCACTGGTGAAATCATGGACGACATCAACAAAAGGAACATCTTTTATGCCTTTTCTTCCATCATGTCTCCACTTAGAACAAGTGTGTTCAACTAAAAAATAAATAAAGAAGAAGCGCGTTCATTCGTTCGACCGGCTCCATACTTTGCACATGACCACAAACTTAAAAGTTGTATACAATTTCATAATAAATCTATTGGCTGGAAGGCCATGTCGCAATTGGCACACATATTGCATGCATGCAATTACATCTCACTTAATATACATTTGCAAAAAAATCCTATACAATTACATAATCATATACAATTATTAATTTTTGTATGAATTAAGTGGCTGAGAATAATAAATTTTAATAAGTCACAGTACACCCCTTGGATATATCGACATGAATACACAAGCTACGACGATCAGGCTAAGTGGATGTTTTACCCGTCACCGGCTCAACAAGACATATTTGATGATTTTTGTATTACCATTAACTTTCTAGCGATGATCGTGGCGACTCAGAAAATTCTTATTAGGCGGAAAAAAACTAAACCATTTTCTATCTAACAAATGAAAGAAGGTAGAAAAATTGTCATATTATGGACACTACATACTAAAAGGTTATATGAGCTACTGTTGCTTTAGATATATGGCGAAGCAACATAGATTCCTAGCATAAAACTACAACCATTTTCTATACAAAAATAATAAAATTGAGGTTGCAATATTTACTTGTTACGAACACTACATACGAAATTTGCTTTAGATATATGGTGTAATCACATATAAATTTCTTATCCTTCGGATAGAAACTACAACTATTTACTGTATAATAATACAAAATAAGAAACACAAATAGTTATCAATTTTCCTGATTTCAGACACCACGTACAGAAAGTATAAGAAATAGATAGATATTTTATATACAATTCAACCTACAAACAACACATGGAATTCAGAAATAGCAATTGCATCCACTCGATTACATATAGTATGTAGCAATGGAAAAAAAATTGTCGATGTAACATGCCAAGTTGGGCATGCATGTGTTACTTCTGCAAATAGAAAAGTATGATGAAGTGTATGCGATGTATTAACATGAATCGTTTTGGTAGCATAAAAGTAGTTCAACATGCATACTAGAGACGAATAGAAGCATAGATGATGTCATGTATGTGATAATAAGAGTTCAAAGCACAGATGATGTCATGTATGTGATAATATGCTTAGTGTTCCAAATAATACAACTTGATGCACACACCATGCATGGACATGATCATAAGATATACACGTTGTGTCCAGAGTTATGGAGCTGGAATTGTTTAGAAAATTTTGATGAGTGTACCCTGATAAAAACTTTGTTTGATGTGCGGGCCATAACACATATTTCAGATGTACGAACATTCATATGGAAAATAAAGGCCAGAGTTATGTACCATAAATGCTCAAAATCTAAGATGACGTTTATAAAAAGATGTAGGTAATGCTAGCAAATACGCAGGTTACTAACAGAAGAAAAAATAGATTAGAACTATCTCCATCCATAGATAGAATACTTTATCCTATAACATGTCTTACCAAAGTGCTGACATTTATATATCTGTATATAAATAATATTTTTTTCATCACCAACCACCTAGTAATACAATCATTAGTTGATCTGCATCAGTGCATGTTTATACAATAATAATGACCAAAGCTATGCGCAAAATGCCATATCAAAATCTAAAACGACAACTACGACAATACTATATAAATTTAGCCTCGCAAATGCATGGGTCGCCCTACTAGTTTACAGTAAATCATAAGATACCTTCATCCGGTTCTTGCAGATAGCGGTAAAACACACTGCGACTCGATCTCACAATTTCCATTGGAGCATGTCCGGACGCAAGGGCAAGAATCACGATCTCACAAAATTGAACATGCATGTGGCCGTTGCTCCGGTCCAGTCACGTCTTGTCCCAACTCATTCCGGATTACCCGGCGATGATGATGATGATCCACCTGCTGCCGCCTTGGGCGTCTCCGTGGTATTCCCTTCTGCACCGAACGGAAAATCAACAGGAAACTCAGCTCATACGCGGGCTGGCCTGGGCCGAAACAGACGACGGGCGAGGCATCAACCGTGCTTACGCGTGGGCGGCCAACCGTGTGAAATGCAACGGGAGCGTACGTACCGTGGTCCACGACGACGAGGCCCTTCCGGTGCCGCTCCATGACGGCGAGGATGTACTTGAAGGACTCCGTGTCGCAGGGGATGGTGAGCGCGCCGCCCACGTAAACGAACTCGAACTCCTCCTCCGCCTTCTCCAGCAGCCGCCGGAACACAGGGTTGCCCAGGTACGCCGTCGGCACCACGAACCGCCGCCGCTCCGCGCCCACGTACACCGCGCAGCACCCGCGCGGCACGCCCGCGGGGGCGCCCGGGGTCATCGGCCTGCCGTCGCCGTGCTCCTCCTCCTTCTCCGGCGCCGGCACCACCAGCGGCAACTTGCTGGCGCTGGCAGCATCCTCGTTCTGATGATGAGCATTGGCGTTGGGCTCGCCCGCCGTCCCGTGAGCATTACTCCCCCCTTCCATCAATCGGCGGCTAGACGGCTCGCACGGTCGCCACGATTACGGCCGGGCCGACCTAAACGAGCTAACATGGATCTGGTTGAATGATCGTAACCCGTAAGGAATTATTAACTCGCCTTGAACTGGGCGCGTGCAAGAGGATTTCGTTGGCCCCTATACACAAATAATACGCCCGCCGGCTCCTGTCTTTGATCCTAATAGCTTGAGGAATAGATGAATGCTCATCAAGTGGCAAGGATGTACCGACCAGAGGGCAGAGGAGGGGCAATGAGAGTTCATGTACGGCCACCATATTCACGCCATGCATGGTCTTCACTTGAGGAATAATGGTCGTGCAAGTTCTAAGGCGGATTCCTCTCCGTGCTGCGAGGAGACGCCAACCACTGGCCGAGGGGCGCATTGCATGACACCTAACTTAACTTAGAGCATTTCTAACTGATCCCCTATAACCAGATAAAGGAGTAAACATTCAGTTTTACTCCGCTAACCGCCACATAACCGATCTCTAATAACCATTACGGAAGGATAATTTATTCTCAATAGCGTATCCCGCCCCTATATTTGCTCAGCCGCTACTGCTTGGAGGAAAAAGTCTCCTCCCCTCTACTGCCTCACTCACCCCACTCCCGCGCCGCATCTATGTCTGTGCCATCCTTCTCACCCCCCCCCCCCTGCCGGCCACCACACACCACCGTGGACGCTCTACAGGCTCCGCTGCAGTCCTTGACCACCCTCCCGCCCCGTCTCTCGCGTAGAACCGGTAGATCTGCGGCTGATGCTGCCGCCGTCGGATTTGACACATCCGGCTGCCGGCGAATGCGACTTTGTCATGGATTAGCCGGGTACCAGACCGCACAACGCCGGCAACGCCTCCATGCCGCATGTAGGTATTAACTGCACCTCTGGCTGCTCGGATCTCACTCATCGGCGGTTCACCGGCAAAGACACGTCCAGCCGTCGCCCGGGCTCGGCACTGGCCCAGCGGCTCGTTCGTTCCCCATTGCCGGTCATAAAGTGCGACGACTGCCTGCGGCGGGTGGTGCGCCAAGTTTCCATCATGCCGGAACATTTCGGATGGTTGTTCTTCAAGTTCAAAAAAGATGGGTTACGTGATTTTTTATTCGGTTGTTCACCGGATTTGGCGCAATTTGTAGCTCATTGTTTGCTCAAATTTTGTGTAGGATGGATGCAAATTTCGGTATTGGGAAGAAGATTACATCGATCTATCGATAGCAACGAAATTTGATAGATCTTCGTGCACTCGTTGGTAGAATAGAGACTAGATGCGAAGTAACATCGAATTTGTTGAAATCAAAGAAGAAGGAAGTGTGCAACCTCGAGAAGCCAATAGAGAAAATCAACAATGAAGACATGGAGAAAATATTAATCCAACTAGTAGGAGCAGTTATGAAAGTTTGATATCCTTTAATGTGTCTAATTGTGGTTCTTGTGTTCTTTGATTTCGTTCTCGTAACGAAGAATTGGTAAATTATGTACTTCAATGTATCAAAATGTCATTCAAAGAAATAAAGAAGCAATGAAATTTGTTTCAGTGGCCAAAAAATAAAGGCAAATGAAAAAAATAATCCATTATATTTAAGGGGTCGGCTTGGTCCGGCCAAAACTTAGTAAAATAAAAAATACTTCACTAAAGATTTACTCCACTTGTCCCTCCTTTATTTTTAAACGATCGGTTAGAGTTGCCCTTACCACCTTATTAAAAAGAGAGGACTCTAGCCGCCAAAGAACAACATGGTACCTCTAGCCAAACTGTTGACCAGTAAACCATACCCATGAAAATAATACTTTGGTTTGGTTACCCTAACAAGGTACTTCTTTTGTAAAGAAATATAAGAGTGTTTGTGATATAAACGCTCTTATATTTCTTTACAAAATAAGTACTGTATATACATATAACTAATAGAGTAACCAAGAAAATGGCCATCCATCAGGTGAAAAGGCCGGGGGAATAACTTTGGACGGTTCACCATGATGTCATCGCTGAGCCCACAAATTTTCCTATCTCACGGGTGTAATAACACACTTCGTTTCGCCCTTCTTATATAACTATATGATGTTTCGCGCGTTGCAGCGGAAACCTTGCTAAAAAAATGTATTAGTTTGCTACAAAAATATCTAAAATTAATGGAAGCAATGTAAGCTTGAAATAAAATAAAATACAAAGGGTATAAAAAGAGGAAAAGAATTGCCGTTGAAATAATGACATTTCTAACAAAAAATGTGAAGGGTGAACTGCATAGGTATCATGTCGCCCAACACATATATTGTCACTACAAAATCTAATACAAAAAGTAACTTATGACTAACCTGCAAGAATTGATGATGTGGCGCGCTGCATGTATAGAGTAATGCAAAACAGTGTAATCTATGATTTGCATGCATGAGTTGCTTATGTGGCAATTACATGTGTAGGAAAAATAGATAATGTAGTGTAGCTATTTAGAAAGGACTGCAATATTCGGGGAACATTACCCGCCTGAGAGCATTTTTTCTAGCGAACGCCAAACTTACCATGCGAAATCAACAAAAAATTGACAACTTTTGTAAGAATTGACTTGTTCGGAGGCGAAAACTGCCATGTAGCGCGTTTAAAAAAATGCTATGTTTTGCAGAAAATTGCTGTTTGTTTGATCATGATTAGACGGCTTGCGGGCGTTCCCTGAAAGCTCCATCACAGGGAATGTTCCCTAGTTATTTTTCCCCTTTAGGAATAAAAGATTGTCCTTGCCTGATATATTTGGAGGGGTAAATAGCAATCAGATACTATTTTTATAAATATAATTTCTATTGTTAATTCCAAACTTAATTTCAATTAATGCAATTAATAACACTTTCAATATTAATCGCAATAAACACAATCAATGTTGTTTCTAAATGATGGTTATGTGATGGATAAATCATTGGAGCAACGTGGGATGTTAGATATAGGTCGTTGAATGGCTAGGTTCATTCAGATTCACTAAACTGCTGCTTTTTTAAGAAGTACTTCCTCTGTTCCAAAATAAGTGTCGTGGTTTTACTTATTGTGAAACGGATGAGTAGTAGATGGATATATGGTAGTATAGATTAATCTTGAGGTGTTTAAGAAGTGAAACTAGCTCACTTGGTTAGAGGAGCGGACGTACAACCCAAGCACATATGGATGCGGATTTGGGGCTTTTATTATCTCAAAATCAAAATCAATTTGAGGTCCTCTTGTCGCGCAAAAGAAAGTAATTTTTGAGGTGCTTGTTTATGTCTTCATCCCCCTTTGGAGAATATGTAGAGTGTTTAGGTTTTTGATGAGCTTGTGAGTATGTTAACGACCGATGGCTACTATACAGTAGCTTTGGCCGCAATTTTCAATTCACGGCAAGAACTCTTAAGCCTGCTCTAAATGTAGCGTGGAAGATTTAGGCCAAGCCCAATGTTGGATTTTATCATCAGCTACAATCCAGATGATGTCTTCACAATGCTACCCACTCTCTTTGCGAGCTAGTCCCGAGTCAGCTGCTCACATACTCCTTGCTTGCACACTCATGTTTCGGTGATGTTCATGGCCACTGATGATCGAACTGCTAGCAGTGGTGTTCAATCCAATATGGTTAGATTCTGGTGGAGAGTAAAACCTGGAGTCGTTATGTTTCTTCAAAAAAACAGGCGAGCCCTGCTTGCTATTTCGCTTTGAACTTGCGGAAAAGGAGGAACTAAAGAACCTTTAAAAGAATTAACATTCCCGGATTACATGGCGGGTATGATTAGAGGCGAGCTAAATTTCTTTTTGGAAGGCTAACTTAAGAGTATGAGTTGTATCTTATCTATTGTGTTGCTTTCTTGAGCTATTATTTTTGGCTGGTTCAATGGAAATGTAAAACTTTTCTACCTTCTTAATAGAAAGCCAGAGCTCCTACTACCTTTGCACCTCTTTTTGTCGGTGAGAGTTTCCTAGAGTAGGACGAATCGTGTGGCCGCGGCCTTGGCCTTAGGAGGGCTTAGTGGTTGGAGGCACGACATATGCGAGGTTGCATCTAGTGGTGATTTAACATCGAGGTCATCCCAACCGAGAAATTATGTTTAATTATGTGTTGTTACTTAGTATTTCTGTAGGTTAACCACGAGAGAAGTTAAGGAATCAAACTAACAAAAATATCGCATATGAACATGTTTGAAAAAAAATTACCATTGGATTTGGAAAACATGGGGACATAATTTTATTCAGTTGACGGTTGTAGATCAACATAGAGGGGTGCGACTACATGGTATTTATGTAAATTTTATCTGAATGGGAATCAAAAAGTGGGGAAAGCATACAACAAAGAACAAAGACGCCTTATGATCCTAGGCATTTACTCCTGAATATCTCCCACTCCCATGTTCTCAAGCTAGCCTCAATCTCCTGTCACGTTGTCTTGTTAGGAGTAGGTGCTGGCAAGAAAGTGATGAACCTCTGGGACAATTGAGAAAACATACATGATCAATCGTGCCTCCTTGGTAGTATATATAGACGAATTGTTAATAATGTATCTCGTGGTCCTTCGGATTGGACTTCATGCGTTACTTTTGCACAAAAGATTTTCAAAACTTTTGACCATATCTAATTCACTACCAGAAAAACTGGGGTTGCCGACGGCCAAATCTATGCCGACGGCCGCTGTCATCTATGGACCTATGCCGACGGCCGAGGATAGGCCGTAGGCGTAGAATAGCCGTCGGCATACATCCATCTATGCCGACGGGGCCGTCGGCATAGACGAGGCCGTCGGGACCGCCCGAGATACGCCTACGGGGCCCGTCGGCATAGGACAGGCCGTCGGCAAAGCCCGGGCCCACCTGCCCGGTCAGCGCTGACCATTTGACGACGTTGATCCTACGCCGACGGGCGGTAACGGCGGCCGTCGGCATATCTGTGGCAGAGGTATGCCTACGGCATAGCCGTCGGCATAGGCCCCTCTGCCACATCAACGATCCGTGTGCCACGCCACGTCATCGATCCGTGTGTGCACAGATATGCCGACGGCCTTGCCGTCGGCATATGTTTACTTTACTTAATTTTTTATTTTTACTTTGGTTATCTGTGGCAGAGGTATGCCTACGGCACAGCCGTCGGCATAGGCCCCTTCGCCACGTCATTGATCCGTGTGCCACGCCACGTCATCGATCCATGGGACAACCTTCGTGTGTGCATAGATATGCCGACGGCCTTGCCGTCGGCATACGTGTATTTTACTTTATTTTTTATTTTTACTTTGTTTTGTTATTTTTACTTTATTTTAGTTTTTGCTTTTGCATAAGATAATTATGCATTATCTAAAAAAAACATACTCGATGGTATATCGATTGCCCCCCGTTATGAACGTCGCTATCGCCGTGTCACGGAGGGGGGAAACGGTCGACACGGAAGGAATTCTGGTTGGTGGGGGGATTCGGGGGGTAGCTATGTCACCGAAACATCGCACGGGTCCCGATGCATATGTGAAAGTGTTCATGCATGCGTAGACGCCCGTCTTGGGGCTCCGGGGTGTGCCCCCCTCATGGACGGCGCCGCCGCCGGCACCTGGAGGGGGGAAACGGACGCGTGGGGTCTACACGGAGGGGATCTTGCTATGGGTCTGGCCCGGATGTTGCTCCAAAGTGTTCCTATGGGTTGACCTAACACAACCGGGTGGGGAGGTCCACTGGTCAAAGCCCGTCCGTGCGAAGTCAAAGGGCTAGATCCCGTGGTCAAACGCTACAGAGTTAGGCGGCACGGGGGCACTAGGGGGGTAGCAATGCCACCGGAGCGTCGCACCGGACCCTCATACATGCGGGGTGGTGTGGTGGCATGTTCGAAGAGGCGGGACGCGTCTCCGGGGCGTGGCCCCCCTTCACGGACGGTGATGACACGGTAGTAGACGTTCTGCGGTAACGATGCGGCGTCAATATTACTAAATACTCGGAGCGCGATAAAATCATGAGTTTTTTTGCACGATGTGGGCACATGTGCTATAGGAACGATGGTATTTTTTCATAATTTTTGGTGATGGAGAAGTATCCGAAAAATTCCCTCTACGCGGATTGCCCTTCGCGCGTCTACAGCTGTGGCCGGCGGCCTCCGTGGGCTAGCATGCCGCCAAATCTTGCGTAGGCGGCCTCTCACAAGTCTGGAAGTGTTGTGGCGGTTGCAAACGCCTGGCACGCGTGTCCGGGGTGTGCCCCCCGCTCACGGACGGCGCCGCCGCCGACACCTGAAGGGGGGAAACGGACGCGTGGGGTCTACACGGAGGGGATCTTGCTGTGGGTCTGGCCCGGATGTTGCTCCAAAGTGTTCCTATGGGCTGACCTAACACAACCTGGTGGGGAGGTCCACTGGTCAAAGCCCGTCTTTGCAAAGTGAAAGGGCTAGATCCCGTGGTCAAACGCTACAGGGTTAGGCGGCACGGGGGCACTGGGGTAGCAATGCCACCGGAGCGTCGCACCGCGCCCACATACATGCGGGGTGGTGTGGTGGCATGTCCGAAGATGCGGGACGCGTCTCCGGGGCGTGGCCCCCCCTCACGGACGGCGATGACACGGTAGTAGACGTTCTGCGGTAACGATGCGGCGTCAATATTACTAAATACTCAGAGCGCGATAAAATCATGAGTTTTTTTGCATGACGTGGGCACATGTGCTATAGGAACGATGGTATTTTTTCATAATTTTTAGTGATGGAGAAGTATCCGAAAAATTCCCTCTACGCGGATTGCCCTTCGCGCGTCTACGGCTGTGGCCGGCGGCCTCCGCGGGCTAGCATGCCGCCAAATCTTGCGTAGGCCGCCTCTCACAAGTCTGGAAGTGTTGTGGCGGTTGCAAACGCCCGGCACGCGTGTCCGGGGTGTGCCCCCCCTCACGGACGGCGCCGTCGCCGGCACCTGGAGGGGGGAAACGGACGCATGGGGTCTACACGGAGGGGATCTTGCTGTGGGTCTGGCCTGGATGTTGCTCCAAAGTGTTCCTATGGCCTGACCTAACACAACCGGGTGGGGAGGTCCACTGGTCAAAGCCCGTCCGTGCAAAGTCAAAGGGCTAGATCCCGTGGTCAAACGCTACAGGGTTAGGCGGCACGGGGGCACTGGGGGTAGCAATGCCACCGGAGCGTCGCACCGGGCCCTCATACATGCGGGGTGGTGTGGTGGCATGTCCGAAGAGGCGGGACGCGTCTCTGGGGCGTGGCCCCCCCTCACGGACGGCGATGACACGGTAGTAGACGTTCTGCGGTAACGAAGAGGCGTCAATATTACTAAATACTCGGAGCGCGATAAAATCATGAGTTTTTTGCACGACGTGGGCACATGCGCTATAGGAACGATGGTATTTTTTTCATAATTTTTGGTGATGGAGAAGTATCCGAAAAATTCCCTCTACGCGGATTGCCCTTCGCGCGTCTACGGCTGTGGCCGCCGGCCTCCGGGGGCTAGCATGCCGCCAAATCTTGCGTATGCGGCCTTTCACAAGTCTGGAAGTGTTGTGGCGGTTGCAAACGCCCGGCACGTGTGTCCGGGGTGTGCCCCCCTCACGGACGGCGCCGCCGCCGGCACCTGGAGGGGGGAAACGGACGCGTGGGGTCTACACGGAGGGGATCTTGCTGTGGGTCTGGCCCGGATGTTGCTCCAAAGTGTTCCTATGGGCTGACCTAACAAAATCGGGTGGGGAGGTCCACTGGTCAAAGCCCGTCCGTGCAAAGTCAAAGGGCTAGATCCCGTGGTCAAACGCTACAGGGTTAGGCGGCACGGGGGCACTAGGGGGGTAGCAATGCCACCAGAGCGTCGCACCAGGCCCTCATACATGCGGGGTGGTGTGGTGGCATGTCCAAAGAGGCGGGACGCGTCTCCAGGGCGTGGCCCCCCCTCACGGACGGCGATGACACGGTAGTAGACGTTCTGCGGTGACGATGCGGCGTCAATATTACTAAATACTTGGAGCGCAATAAAATCATGAGTTTTTTTGCACGACGTGGGCACATGTGCTATAGGAACGATGGTGTTTTTTTCATAATTTTTGGTGATGGAGAAGTATCCTAAAAATTCCCTCTACGCGGATTGCCCTTCGCGCGTCTACGGCTGTGGCCGGCGGCCTCCGGGGGCTAGCATGCCGCCAAATCTTGCGTAGGCGGCCTCTCACAAGTCTGGAAGTGTTGTGGCGGTTGCAAACGCCCGGCACGCGCGTCCGGGGTGTGCCCCCCTCACAGACGGCGCCGCCGCCGGCACCTGGAGGGGGGAAACGGACGCGTGGGGTCTACACGGAGGGGATCTTGCTGTGGGTCTGGCCCGGATGTTGCTCCAAAGTGTTCCTATGGGCTGACCTAACACAATTGGGTGGGGAGGTCCACTGGTCAAAGCCCGTCCGTGCAAAGTCAAAGGGCTAGATCCCGTGGTCAAACGCTACAGGGTTAGGCGGCACGGGGGCACTAGGGGGGTAGCAATGCCACCAGAGCGTCGCACCGGGCCCTCATACATGCGGGGTGGTGTGGTGGCATGTCCAAAGAGGCGGGACGCGTCTCCATGGCGTGGCCCCCCCTCACGGACGGCGATGACACGGTAGTAGACGTTCTGCGGTAACGATGCGGCGTCAATATTACTAAATACTCAGAGCGCGATAAAATCATGAGTTTTTTTGCACGAGTGGCACATGTGCTATAGGAACGATGGCATTTTTTCACAATTTTTGGTGATGGAGAAGTATCCGAAAAATTCCCTCTATGCGGATTGCCCTTCGCGCGTCTACGGCTGTGGCCAGCGGCCTCCGGGGGCTAGCATGCCGCCAAATCTTGCGTAGGCGGCCTCTCACAAGTATGGAAGTGTTGTGGCGGTTGCAAACGCCCGGCACGCGTGTCCGGGGTGTGCCCCCCTCACGGACGGCGCCGCCGCCGACACCTGAAGGGGGGAAACGGACGCGTGGGGTCTACACGGAGGGGATCTTGCTGTGGGTCTGGCCCGGATGTTGCTCCAAAGTGTTCCTATGGGCTGACCTAACACAACCGGGTGGGGAGGTCCACTGGTCAAAGCCCGTCCGTGCAAAGTCAAAGGGCTAGATCCCGTGGTCAAACGCTACAGGGTAAGGCGGCACGGGGGCACTAGGGGGGTAGCAATGCCACCGGAGTGTCGCACCGGGCCCTCATACATGCGGGGTGGTGTGGTGGCATGTCCGAAGAGGCGGGACGCGTCTCCGGGGCATGGCCCACCCTCACGGACGATGGTGACACGGTAGTAGACGTTCTGCGGTAACGATGCGGCGTCAATATTACTAAATACTCGGAGCGCGATAAAATCATGAGTTTTTTTGCACGATATGGGCGCATGTGCTATAGGAACGATGGTATTTTTTCATAAATTTTGGTGATGGAGAAGTATCCAAAAAATTCCCTCTACGTGGATTGCCCTTCGCGCGTCTACGGCTGTGGCCGGCGGCCTCCGGGGGCTAGCATGCCGCCAAATCTTGCGTAGGCGGCCTCTCACAAGTCTGGAAGTGTTGTGGCGGTTGCAAACGCCCGGCACGCGCGTCCGGGGTGTGCCCCCCTCACAGACGGCGCCGCCGCCGGCACCTGGAGGGGGGAAACGGACGCGTGGGGTCTACACGGAGGGGATCTTGCTGTGGGTCTGGCCCGGATGTTGCTCCAAAGTGTTCCTATGTGCTGACCTAACACAACCGGGTGGGGAGGTCCACTGGTCAAAGCCCGTCCGTGAAAAGTCAAAGGGCTAGATCCCATGGTCAAACGCTACAGGGTTAGGCGGCACGGGGGCACTAGGGGGTAGCAATGCCACCGGAGCGTCGCACCGGACCCTCATACATGCGGGGTGGTGTGGTGGCATGTCCGAAGATGCGGGACGCGTCTTCGGGTGGCATACAGACGGTAAACTAATTAATACCCCCCTCCAGGTGCCGGGTACCGGGTCCCATACATACGGTAAACTAAGAATCTAAAAATGTAATAATTAAATTGATTAAAAACTCCGGTATTCATCATTGAAAATGTACAATTGTTGTGAACCTTTTAGTGCTCGGGCACCGGGCCGGCTGCCCGGGCACACCCGGTGCCCGCGCACTGAAAAGTTCACATCAATTGTCCATTTTCTTCATATAAGTCTAATGAATGCCGGAGCTTATAACGTATGGATTAGTGAACTATTTAAACAGGTCTAATTGCTTTTCCCTCGGCGAGGTGGGACTATTTTTTTTTAAAAAAAGTAGTTGCCATCTATGCCTACGGCCTGGCCGTCGGCATAGAGCCACCCTTATCCACTCGATGGCCCTCTCGCTGTCAGGTGGGACCACCCCTATGCCGACGGCCTGGCCGTCGGCATAGGGCCACCTTATCCTCGACACCCCGGCCCTCCTCCTCCACTCGTTTCTCTCCTCGCACCCCGATCCAACTCCCTCTCCTCGACACCCAACCGCCGCCGCCACCCTCTCCGCGCCGTCGACGCCCCCCTAGACGCTAGCCCCACCACCGGCCGCCGCCATCTCCACCCACCCGCGCCGCGTCGCCGTCATCTCCGCCCTACCCGCCCCGTCTCCACCCACCCACCCACCACCGCCGTTATCTCCACCCACCCGCGCCGCGCTGCCATCGTCCCCCCACCCCCCGCCAGAGTCCCCGGCCTGATCTCCGGCCGCTGCTCGACCCCCTCCACCGAAGCCCTCCCTAAGGGGGGCCCTGCCCCGACGCCCCCTTCTCCTGGCCCGGCCCCGACCAACCTCCTCCGCCACCGCGCCGACAACCGTCCGCCCGGCGCCGACCACCGTCTGCCAGGCCCCGCCCTTGCCTCATCCCGGCCCCCTCTGACGTCGCCACCTCCCCCGCCCCTGCTGTCCTCCAACCGCTCTGGTGCTGCTTCCCCTCGGTGAGCTCCCCCGCCCCCCGGTCACTCGCCGGAGTTGTAGCTGATGCCGCTGTTGTGTTAGCTAGATAGACAAAATTAGTGTAGTGTAATTATTTCGTATGTTTAGTGCAATTTTAGTAGATAGATAGAGAAATGTTAAAATTTGGATAGTTGAATGAAATGGGTAGATAAGTAGATAAATTTCTAGGTACATCAATGTATGGATAGGTAGGTACATTTTAGTTTTGACCAAAAAAAATTAATCAATGCGGTAAAAATTTAATTTGAAGTATCATGATCATCTAAGTTTTTTACTTTATGTTTTGAATAATGTAGAATATATGCATTCTGTCCTACAATTTGAGATGTTGAAATGCTACATGAGATGCGAAGTTCCAAAAAATTTACTCGGTGGAATTTAAAGGGTTTGTGGCGTCACATCTCCCAAGCTACACAAGTATATTATCTGCCTTACCCATGCCAGAAAGTGTATCTAAAGGGTTGGGAAGTTGTGTTCAAGGTGTCGCCACATGGTAAGCTACCAGACCCGAATGAAGACGATTACTACAACATTAACCCCATCACATACAAGGGAGTGTTCTATCAAGAGCAACCTGATGATGATGATGATGTGGTTAGAAACGATGACGCTAGACCATTGGGTGATGATGATGTGGACCCAAACATCGACGATGCACGGAATGATGGTGAGACCATTGTCAATGAAAATGACATACTTATGCTAGAAAAGTTAAACGAAGACGCTGACGACGAGGAAGAGCCTCCACCTCCGTCGGACAACGAAGATGATATGATTGATAGTGATGATGAGACAGACCGAGAAAGAGGTTACAACAGTGATGATTCATATGGGTTCTAGCAGATGTACATTTCAAGTATTTTTTTCTATAGTTTAGGAATATGCCTTTTTATGCATTTTTATTAATGTGTTTATTATCATGTATTTTCCTTCATTTCATTAATTTACTAATTGCTTTTTCTCTTTTCAATGTAGGTTCGTGGAACATGGGCAAGGGGAAGGCCAACGGCGTGGGTTTCCTACGCAAGGTCGTCGGCCTGCCTAGTCGGAGTGGTCGAGCACGTAATCCTCCCCCTCGGCTACTTGACGATGACTCCTCATAGGGAGGTCGACGGAGAGGTGCCCCTAGAGGAGGAGGGGGCGGGGGGAGAGCCTCTAGAGGACGAGGTGCTGGGGGGAGAGCCACTACAGGGGGTCGCGGCCAGAAAGAGCACACCCTCACTGACTTAGGGGTGTTGTCTTCGAGGCCCTCCTCTAGTGAGGTACCCTCCTCTAGTGAGGTACACTCTAGGGAGGAGGAGGAGGAGGAGGAGGAGGAGGTGGTGGTGGTGGTGGAGGAGGAGGAGGTGGTGGTGGTGGAGGAGGAGGAGGTGGAGGAGGAGGCAGGCGAGGAGGAGGAGGAGGAGGAGGAGGAGAAGGAGGAGGAGGAGAAGGAGGAGGAGGAGGTTGGGGAGGAGGTTGGGGAGGGGGAGGCAGGCGAGGAGGAGGGTGGTGGCGGGGATGATGGTGGTGACAGGAAGGGGGTTGACAAGAAGGGGTGGCTGCATGGTAACGCAAAGCTACCAAAGCAGGTTCCGGCTACTAAGGAGCAGAAGTGGCTCATTGAGCCCACGGGAAAAGAGTAAGTGGTTCATTATTTTGCTTGTCACATGCTTATTCCGGTTGTTATTTATTTTGCTTGTCACATGCTAATAGCTCATTCTTTTGCAGCAACTGGATATATTCTAAAGGGGTCCGTATTCCCAACGGCCTCATCACCGTCTTGCTGAAGTTATACTGGCCGGGGTTGTACTGTCCGGATCCAGTCAGGCAGCCGGCTCGTCGGGTTTTGGCCACGAGCTGGGACCACTGGGAAGCGGCCTGCCACGCGGACCATGAGACCCATGCCAAGGCCGTGATCACTACTTTCTGGGTGAGTTCTCTTCAGAAAAACAAGTCCATTCTAGTTTCATGAAAATGATTTAACTCATGGCTTCTTCCATTCTTGTTTCATGCATGATTGTAGAAATTCTATCGAGTTCTTCCGGAGCACAGGGCTAGAGCGGACCAGATCGTGCTGCGCCAATGCAAGAAGAAGGCCTGCCAGATGCAGTACGAGGTGCGCTATGTGGCCATCTCCACATACTACCACGACGTTCTTGGTGTGAAGATGACCAAGGAAGAAGCGCGGAGGATGGGCATTACCTTGGAGAGGCCCGAGTACTTGGCGGTAAGTATAAAAGATTTTTCATTATGCTTTCATTATGCTTTCATTACCTTGTGGTACATTATGCTTTATGCTTTATGCTTCCATAACACCAATTTGGACACACCTACATGCCATTATGCTTTTATTATGTAGGTGTGTCCAAATTGGTGTTATGGAAAAGACGAGTCCTGGGCGGCATTGGTGGATCTTTGGTGTGATGAGGCTGGAGCCTGGGCGGCTATGAGAACCAAAAATAAGGCTAACCGAGGGACGGAGGGAGTACATGCTCAGGGAAACCGAAACCACTATCTCCACAAGGCAGTTAATGTATGACTAACCCCATTAAACATTCTTCTTCTTCTATTTACCATCACTTTCTTATGTATGACTAACCTCTGTTTGGTGGTGCAGGAGGAGAAACTGAAGCGGCCGCTCTCAGACATGCAAGCATGGGAGATCGCCCATACGCGGAAGGACTCCAAGCCTGGCGAGCCCCAGTACTACGGCAAGAAGACCGCGGGGAGGAAGCAGGCCTACTCCGAAGCGTATCTGAAGTTGCATCCTGACACACCTGACCCCATTGCGGCGCCTCTGGACGACAGGGCGGTGGTGAGCATGGGGCCCAAGGAGCACGGTCGGGAGGCGGTTCTCGATGCTGTGATCACTCCTAGTATCTCCTACACACAGCTTCGCCGGATCGACCCGAGCCTGAGCCAGCGCACGAGCCAGCCAGTGACCAGTGCACAGTCCCTCTTTCAGGAGCAACAATCTGTAAGTATTTTCCCTCTTATCTTCATTGCTCACTTTATTTTCCGCATTTAGTAGTTTTATGAGTTCCATCATGTCATACCGTAGGCCTACCTGGAGTACACACGCCAGGAGACCATGGCGTGGCATCAGAGGCTTTATGAACACCAAGTGTAGAGGGATAGCCAGATGCAGCAGGCTTTTCATGATATGGCGGCCGGCAGGTGTCCTCAGTTCCCTCCAGCACAATGCCCTCCAGCACAACCAGTGCTGATGAGCTTTGAGGAGTTTGTGGCATAGAACGCTGGCCCCTCGCCGGGTAGTTCATCCCCAATCTATTCACCCAAAGCATGTCATGCCTTTCAACATAGTCATATATCCCGTGCATGTCTTTTCAACATCCAGGGAACAGGTGGATCTACCGTTGGCGGTGGTCTTCGCAGCACTCCGGAGACACGGAGCCCGACCACTCCGATCCACGGAGGCGGAGGCGGAGGTGGAGGCGGAGGCGGTCTTGGCGGTAGCGCTGCCGCTAGCAGTGATGACCTGGGCTTCGGCGGTCTTGGCGGTGACGACCTCCGCGGTGCTCGATGATCCTTGTGTGTGGTGATGATGCTTGAGATGACTTGTGTGTGGTGATGATCATTTAGATGACTTGTGTGCTTCTCTATATGCTTATGCTTATGTTGGTTGTGATGATGATCATTTAGAGACTTGTGTGTGATGATGCTTATGCATATATTGTTGTGATGGTGCCGGATGATATCCCGTTGTGTTTTATATGTCTATCCCATCATATATATCTGTTGATATGTGATGTTATTTGAATTGAATTGATTTGAAAACAAACAGAAAAAAGAAAAAAAGAAAAAGAAAACTATGCCAACGGCTAGGCCGTCGGCATAGGGCTAGCGTGAGCTCCCAGTAGCTGACACGTGGCACCTATGCCGACGGCCTAGCCGTCGGCTTAGTTTAAAAACCGTGCCGACGGCTAGACCGTCGGCATAGGCGCCCATGTGTCAGCTACTGGGAGCTCTGTATGAAGGACTATGCCGACGACCTGGCCGTCGGCATAGCCCTGGTCCACGAGCAGCGGCTGGTCGCCACATGGCAAACCTATGCCGACGGTCTAGCCGTCGGCATAGTTTTTGACTGAGCCGACGGCTAGGCCGTCGGCATAGGGGTGCCACGTGGCGACCAGTCGTTGGGCAAACTTGACGGCGGCCGCCGTTAGGCGTGATCGTTGCCGACGGCAACGGCCGTCGGCATAGATGTACGGCCCCCGTCGGGAAAGCATCTATGCCGACGGCTTTTCTATGCCGACGGCCGCCCTGGCTATGCCGAAGCATATGTTGCCGACGGCCCTATGCCGACGGGGGCCGTCGGCATAGGCCTGTCCCGACGGGACTCAGGGCTATGCCGACGGCCCTGGCCGTCGGCATAGGGGGCGATTCTGGTAGTGATTAATGGCTATACAACTAGAGCATCTGCTATCTTAAATTTGCTTTTGCTCCACCTTGCGTCTTTCTCTCTCTCTCTCCCTCTCTCTCTATAAGTATTACAAATTCTTTACCTATGGTTGGAAATCCCCGAACACGCAAATTGGATCATGGGCCATCTTGCGACCCCGACCTAGTTCATGGCCTCTTTTATATCTAATATTTTTTGCGAATTAAGAGCCAACCAAAATAGATTGGCACAACTAGATAAAAGTGTAACAACATGAAACTCCGATCATATAATATTTTTTCAGGAGTAAAACCTGAAATATTTTTTTTCAGGAGTCTCCAACTAATTGTGGAACATTAAACTTTAGCTTCAGAAGAAAAGTATTTTTTCATATAATTCACAATCCAGGTATCCATTCTGAAATAAACGCATATGTTGTGTTGTTTCATACTCCATATATCCCTATTCACGAAGAAGACTAGGTCAATGACAAGGAAGCAGGCATGATGCCGTTTAGCTGGGTATGGATAGGGCAAACATATTTCTACGTCGTGGCGAGCCGCTTATAACTTACAAAGGTGAGTATGTTGGGAATGGGGCTGGATGTAGATGTAGTGCGTGACTTGGTGGTGAACGCGACACAAGTGGTGGTCGGAGGCAGAGATTTCATGATGATATATATTGGGTTGGATCCGGTGGAAGGATATGAGGCACTCAACATCTAGCATGACTTCGATTTTGTGCAGAGCATGTATCCAGTCCTCTTTGTTTTTGTGCGATGCTTATTTGTTTCCCGATATTATCATTGCAATAGGTTTAGCAGTCAGATGAACCAAAATTGCAACAGACAACACAATACCTTTTCAAGAAGATGATTACCACGATGTTTAAGAAACAAGGAGATATTATTTTTGCAGATGCAGATTAAAAGAGAAAATTGTGAACATCGTAAAATATATTAGGATGCAAGGTACACACTCGACTGGTCCTCAGTTGCATATACGTACATGGATTGTTAACAACGTATCCTTGTTGCTTGGAATCAATTTCAAGAGATATTTTTTGACAGGAGGTTCTGATAAAAAAAGTCCCCCGCTAATGTAATGTGACAAGCGCGTGATTTTATTTTATGTTCCTTCCAAACTTGTCATGTCAGTTTCAATTATGTCGTGCAATCCAACTTACTGAATTATCTTTGTTACCCACCCTAGTTCAAAAGAAAATATAAATCGCTCCAGTATTTTATGTATATTGAAATGCGATGCAGCGTAAACTAGCACTTAAAAGGAAACATGGGTGCATGTATAATCCTAGTACCAATAATGTAATCCACATAGTTTGTACCAAATGGTTTCCTATGGGGAAGGGGTCCCCTTGACGCACGTTTGCTCCAGTGTCGGCGCGGAGATTGGGAGGTAGCCCAGGAGCGGATGCAGATTGTGGTTTGTATCGACGACATCTGGAAGACGGAGCATGTGCTGGGCTCGTGGTTCGTGGATGGCAGATATGGTTTCCTCCCTCGGCATTTTAGTCGTGGTGGGGTGCCAGATCTGGAGTTCGATGGCGTGTCCGGGGTGTTGCCCCGGTCTGATTCGTTCAACGGTAAGGGCTTCACTTTTGGTGAGCCACCTTGGAGTTCCGCAAAGCTACATATCAGCGATGGAGCCGTATCGATCTCGGGTGAGGAGGTGATTCGTCATTCTTTTTTTCGGTGGTTGCTGTGGTGGTGCTAGAGGCAGGTGACGGGCGTTGGTGTCAAGCTCAGAGATGTTCTGCTATCTTTTCAGTTTTGTCATATCAGTCTTTATGTGACTTGTACTTTGTTCTTTACGATGCAAAAAAATAACTCGTAAGGTAAGAAATCCTCAAAGTTGGAAAGTGGGTCATGGTAGTGGCCCCCCTTCGACCCCCTTACCGTTTGGACTTGTTGAAAAGAGCATGCTTAGACCCTTCTCTCTCTCTGATTTCATCTGCTTTAACTAGATGATCCCAAAGAAATATTAGTGTCGAGCATATGCATCTTGGTTCATTGGCTACCGAAGCATATTTCAGTCAGTGAAGATTGCTCTGTGTGACTAATGTTTGTGGCATGTTGTACGCAAACAATCTGTAATAGACCAACCACGAAAGATCTAGAACACGAATGCATGGAGTTTGTACCCAAGTGCAATCTCTTCTGGTAACGAGTTTTCCATGATAACATCCTAACCAGAGAAAACTTGCCAATTTGAGGTTGTCCACATATCCTACTATTTTATTATGACTTACTAATAGAATGCCCCTTCTCACAGACTCCCCTCCCATCCGAGGTGCGAGATCAGAGTATCAACCAATTGTGGGATGATTTTCTAGTTTTGCATTCTAAATACAATTCCGATGTGTGCAACACCATCTCAACTATGTAACATGAAACATCTCATATAAGTATTGGATATTCATCACTAGCAAGAGATTAACATACAAGGAAGCGGTGATTTTGACCTTGGAAAATATCGTGGCTTATGCCATGTTTTCTTCGGGTATCGATTAGTCTACAAGTTGTGTTTTTATTCTAATTAAAAGGTAGTTTTCCTATCATGTTCTGAAAATAAATAAACCAGGTAAATGTTTCCATAATGAAACTGAGAACAATGCACTATTTAGTCAGTAGTTCAATCAGGAAGGTTTTGAGTATTCCACGCCAACCCGCATAAGGCCATGCTAGTTTGAATACCCAAAATGCTCCAAAGTGGACTTGTGACTAATATCTAAAAATTCTCCGTAACTTTCTCCGCATTGTCAACCATCCTTGCATTATTATTAACAAAATCATGTTGTCCCCTAAATGAAAATTAACGACACTGGCTATCTAAAAAAACAATGATAGATCATGGCAACTCTATCTCATAATATCTAAATCTAATCACAAAATTTTATCTAAAATTGACCATGTCATAATATCTCTTGTTCCCCATAACGCATACCTTAACCCTACTTATTCCTACCAAACACAAATATATGACCAATCCTAAAGCTTACTACACATCATAAACATCATACTAACTCCCATTTCACCATTTCATAGATGAATTTGGGAGAATTACTGAAAACTAGGTTTGCCCAAAAGTAAACAATGCCAGCAAATTAGCTGATTCCATTCAACCAGAACATGTATATGCAATGGCAGAGCTATATGTATAGCTAAAGGGGATGTGTCCCCCCCATCCCAACACAACTTCTGGAAGGAAATATTTTTAAGGGGACATAATTAGAACAAAGTATTCTCATTAGCCCCTCCAAACATGTACTTTGCGTTTTGCCCCCCTGACGTCGCAATAAAGCTCCGCGACTGATAGATGTCACCTCAAAGGATGCAAAGGGTGTGATCCAAAGAAAAAATGGCTTCAGTCTAGAGAGATTTTAGAGAAGACTGACTGTGGCAGAGAGACGGAGAAAGATGTCAGTGGCTTGGGTTAGGAGAGGAGGAAGAAGAATCGGGGCTAAGTGAGTGGGTGGCCCACCAACAGCTTGGGCTCACATAACCCTTGGGTGGTTGGGGGGGGGGGGGGGGGGTAAATGCAAGGAAAGCTATAGAGGGGCTATGAATGAAAACACCAGAGTCTAGCGTTTGGGGTTGTCCACATCTGCTTGATCAGTGGGAAGTAGCCAAGCAAGGGCCGAGGTGCAAACGTCTCTGTGACATTTGCAGAAAGGGCCAAATTTGGTAAAACATTTAGAAATGGTCAGTTTTTATTAATCTTTTATGAACTAGTTATTTTTTTCATTTTGGCTATTAACCTAGTCTTCGTATCTTTCTTGACATCTTCCATTCCCTAGTTTGCAGTCAATCTCGACTCCCCCAACTTTGTAGAATCAGCTACTCACAACGCAACAAGAGAATATGAACCTTGAAGCAACCACTAGATGAAGATTGTTGATACCATTAATCTGTGAATCGCATTTCGTGTGTAGGGTACGGAATAGCGACCATGCGCCCCCACCAGCTCATTACGGGTGTGTTGCTAGGTTTCTCCGCATTTGATTCTTTTCTTTCTGTTTTTTCTACCATTTGGCATCATGAACAATTTTTACATTTTTTATTTTTTAACATTTCATAAAGATTTTTGAAGTTCCTGATTTTTATAAGTTTTTGTATAGTTTTCAAATAAATTATTTTTAAAATATAATTCATGGACATTTTTCAAATTTCATGAATATGTTTGAAATTCATATATGATTCTATGTAATATAATTTCGCCAAAATAAATTCATTGTATATATTTAAACTATAATAATATTTTTCTGAGAACATAGGGCATTTTAAAAACCCGGCGGCGCACCGCCCAAGAAGCGCTCTATGCTGCCTGGCCCGAGGGTTCACAACAACGGATTTGGCTCCTCTGAAGTGTAGGAAGTAAGATATGAGAGCTACAGTAACCTGAAGTAATCCCATCCCGCCGAGGCCCTATGCACACGCAATGCGCCAGTGCGGCCACACAATCACGACATGTCAAAAAAGTCTGGTATGCGTCTTTTATGCACTTGATGAGGCATGTGTGCTGTTTAGGCCTTGGAATGTTAGGTGCTTAGAGGGTTGGTTAGAAAAATAAACCAGCTTTTTCTTAACCATCAGTATTTATTTCTATAGGAGAAATGTCCAATTAAACGTCCGCCATGTACAAATGAGCATCAGTACTTAAAGAAAAGTTCGATTTATTTCTTCAAACACCTCTTCTAAGCATCTTACATTGTACAAGGCCTTATAGGTATGTGGCCTACCACAGTTTGTTAACACAAGGTGGTATGACAGTACGACTTGGCATCACTAGGAGACTAGGTTGGGTGAAAAGCTAGGTCTTACTTTCAGCCAGGCTTGGCTAGTTCCTTTTGCGCGGAGATGTTCATCGAAATTACGAGCTTAGTAAAATTAATCTATTTAGTTTGGTTCTCCTAATGGGTTTGTCCGCTTTTTTAGGGAAACATCGTACTTTATTTAAACAAAGTCTGAGATCTCGTCCGCTAATACACTAAGGATACAATCAGGAGGCGCAAGCCTCCAGACAAGAGAAACACCATCGCCTATAGCTACCTTAGCAAGCGTATGAGCAGCTCGATTTGCTGTTCTCCTTCGCCAAGTGATTTTGCAGCCCATCCAGCCCCGCATGAGGTCTTTGATGTCCTCCACGATTGGTCCCGCCACTCACAAGTTCCGGGGCACAGAATTAATCATGTTGACTGCTTCCCTACAGTCCATCTCCACATTAATCCGCTGAATGCCTAGCTCACGTCCAAACACCAGGGCCTTTCGGCACGCCATCAGCTCGACGATCTCCGACATCGAACTGTTTGGGAAGAGCTAGGTGAGGGCACCTCGGAAGGCGCCCTCATGATCCCTGACAACCACCCCTCCTCCGCCATTCCCTGTGACAGTAGACATAGCACCATCAACATTTACCTTAACCCAGTCGACTTCCGGCGGCTGCCATTCCTCCGGTGGTGGTTTAACAGCGACTCGAGCTTTCTTCATCACCGCTTCCGCCCATTCGTCCATGAACGTCGACACCGAGCTTGCAACATCCGAGGGATTTTTGATACGAACCCCATCCCGCGCCTCGTTTCTTGCCAGCCAAAGTCCATAGAGGCCCTGCATGATCATCTCTTTCTCCTCTTCCCGAGCCTCTCCCATCCAGTTCCATAGCCACCTTCCAATGTCTTGGTTAGTGGCAATTCCCTCAAGAGGATGTGGGGCTTGAAGGTTGCGTCTCTCTGAAAAATTCTCCTAGAACTGTCTGGAATGATGGTAGCTCCAGAACCGATGGAGCAACGTCTCCTCCCTTCCGCATGCCATACAAAAAACGTCCGGTTTAATTCTTCTTCGCAGCAGTTCGGACCCAGTGGCCAGACCGTTGCGCATGATTCTCCATGAGTGCACCTTGACCTTATTGGGCACATGAGTACTCCACATGGCCAGCCAATTTCTATGGGAGTTGACCCAAGATGACGACCCCGGGCACCCAGAGTTGGCCCTCCTTAAATTCATCGCCAAATGGTATGCCAACCGGACCGAGTAGACACCATCCTTGGTGTAGTTCCAAGCAAGGTAATCATCCACCCCCTGGCCTCCGATCGGAATATGCTTGATATTAGCAACATCGTCCGGAGTGAACATCTCATCAATCTTTGCTTCGTTCCATGAGTTTCCTTCCTCCGATAGAAGATCAACGACCTGGGTTGATCCAGGAATAAACGTCTGGCCTAGTGGCCGAAGGCTGCTTCTGCAGGGTATCCAATTATCGTGATGAATAAGCACCTTTGCTCCGCCCCCAATGCGCCACATCGCCCCTTCCCTCAGCAGATCCCGGCCGTGAAGAATGCTGGGGAAGGTGAAAGACCCATTTGTTGGGCATGTGGCACTCATAATCGACAAGTCTTTGAAATATCTAGCTCGTTAAACCCTTACGCATAGGGACTCCGGGACTTGCAAGATCCGCTAGGCTTTGCTTGCCGAGTAGGCCTGGTTGAAAGCTTCATAGTTTCTGAACCCCATGCCTCCCTCTTTCTTTGACACGCACATTTTGTCCCAGGCAACCCAATGCACCTTGTTCTCACCATGAGTTGAACCCCACCAGAAGTTAGAGGAAATAGAAGTCAGGTTCCGTCACATTTTCTTGGAGAGTTGAAAACAGCTCATAGTGAACGTCGGTGTCGCTTGTAACCCGGATTTAGCTAGCACCTCCTTCGCAGCCTGAGAGAGCCCCTGTCCTTTCCATCCTAGCACCTTACCTTTTGAACTCTCTCTAACATACTTAAAAGTACCATCTTTAGATCTGCCGACTGCCATTGGTAGACCTAGGTACTTCTTGCTGAGTGCTTCAGAGTTGATGCCAATTACTCCCTTCAGCACATTCTTGTTATCCTCCGTACAGCCCTTCCCAAAGAAAATAGAGGATTTCTGAAGGTTTACTCGCTGCCCTGACGCATGCTCATACACTTGTAAGATGTTCCTAAGAGCCTCTAAGTTGCCCTGAGACCCCTCCAAGAATACAATGCTATCATCGGGAAAGAGGAGGTGGGTCACATGGGGGCCAGTGCCGCCGAAGGACACACCACTAATCCTCTTCTCCTGCTGGGCTCTGTTGAGGAGCACAAAGAAACCTTCAACACAAAGCAAGAACAAATATGGCGATGGCGGGTCCCCCTGTCTGAGACCCCGGGAGGGAAGAAACAGCTCGGACAGACCACTGTTGAGCTTAACTAAGAATCTGGCCATCCGAACACACCTCATAATCATGTCCACCCACCCTTGAGCAAGACCAAGACGTCGTATGACCTGCTACAGAAAAGTCCATTCTACATGATCATACGCCTTCAACATATTGATACGTCTCCACCGTATCTATAATTTTTGATTGTTTCATGCCAATATTATTCAACTTTTACATACTTTTGGCAACATTTTATATGATTTATTTGGACTTACTTACTTATCCAGTGCCTAGTGCCAGTTCCTGTTTTCTGCATGTTTTTTGTATCGTAGAGTATCCATATCAAATGAAGTCCAAATGCAATAAAATTTTACGCAGAATTATTTTGGAATACATGTGATTTTTGGGAGTTGGAATCACCACAAACGGAGGCCCACATAGCCCACAAGACACCAGGGCGCGCCAGAGGCCCCTGGCGCGTGGTGGTGGGTTGTGCCCTCCTCGAACGTCAGTTGGAGCTCTACTTCGGGCGCAAGGAAGCTTATATCTGGAGAAAAAATCATGTTAAAATCTCAGCGCAATCGGAGTTACGGATCTCCCGGAATATAAGAAACGGTTTTCGGCCAGATCTGGGGAACGCGAAACAGAAGAAAACAGAGAGGGAGATCCAATCTCGGAGGGGCTCCCGCCCCTCTGCTGCCATAGGAGACCAAGGACCAGAGGGGGAATTATCCTCCCCATCTAGGGGGGAGGCCAAGGATGAATAAGAAGTAGGGGGGGCTCTCTCCCCCTCGCTTCTGATGGCGCGGGAGTGCCACCGGGGCAATGATCGGGACGGCGATCTACATCAACAATCTTGCTACCGTCAACACCAACTCTCTCCCCCTCTATGTAGCAGTGTAACACCTCTTCCTCCCACTGTAATATCTACTTAAACATGATGCTCAACTCCATATATTATTTCCCAATGATCTATGGTTATCCTATGATGTTTGAGTAGATCCATTTTGTCCTGTGGGTTAATCATGATCTTGGTTGGTATGATTGTATATTTTATTTATGGTGCTGTCCTACTGTGCCCTTCGTTCTCGTGAAAATGTGAGGCCCCCCCGCTGCAGGGTGTTGCAATATGTTCATGATTTGCTTACGGTGGGTTGCGAGAGCGACAGAAACTTAAACCCAAGTAGGTGGGTTATGGTGTATGGGAGTAAAGAGGACTTGATACTTAATGCTATGGTTGGGTTTCACGATCTTAATGATCTTTAGTAGTTGCAAATGCTTGCTAGAGTTCTAATCATAAGTGCATATGATCCAAGTAGAGAAAGTATGTTAGCTCATGCCTCTCCCACATATAAAATTGCAAGAGTGATTACCGGTACTTGTTATCGATTGCCTAGGGACAAATAACTTCTTGTTGACAAAAGCTCTCTACTAAAACTAACTTAGTGGTGTATTTATCTAAACAGCCCCTAGATTTTATTTACGTGCTCTTTATTATCTTGCAAACCTATCCTATCATACCTATAAAGTACTTCTAGTTTCATATAAGCAACCAAAACATTATCAGTTATGAGCCTCCCTGGTACAACAACACTTTGTTCCTCTGAGAGGACCACTTACTTCGATATAATGTATGATAAGTTTTATGGTCACTTATCATGGAATGAAAATTCAGTTCATTTTAGGTTTTTAAAATATTTGCCTTTAGCTAGTAGAACCGATGTTGGTTACTGATCACAACTTATTGCTTGTGATAATGACAAAGTACCATGCTCAATGGTGACGATGAGCCAGAGGAGACATAAACCGAGGACACCATCGAGATGAGGGACAATATAACGATGGTGTGGCATGGGTGTGTGTTAAGTTAATGCGTGCGTGGTGTGAGCCTACTTATGGAGGATCTATAGTTGAAAAGGCTAGAAAATCATTTGTGAAAAAAAAAACAGATAATGAATGAATGAAAAACTATCATTGCCTCTATCTTCTTCTACCTCATGCCTAAGTTTCTTCTCCGTTCTTACCTGCTTATCCCGTGATCCCCAACTTCCACACTTCCCAACCCTGGTCTAGGTTTAGAAAAAGAGATATTACACTTGGCATCATAGGAAAGATCGGTAGTTATTACCATAAAATCCCAATAAAAGGTTTGGTCTTCGGAGCTTTGATATGTCCAAATCTCCTTGAGATCACATAATTACGAAGGCGGTTCGTCAGGCTTGATAAGTGACTATGACGGTGCCTTTGAAACCATAACCACAAACATTGTCCATCCGAACCGCCATGATTTTGGATAAGCGAGGGGGGGATCATATGTTTGTATCCTACATTACTAAAGTAGGATTATGGAAAAATTTCCTCCATTTAGTATTATGATATTGGATAAGCATGAGGGTAGAGGAAACTATAAAATTGTTCATTTCCGCCATTTCATGAATGTGGAGATTTTCGGTATCCGATCTTAGAATAACTGAACATAAAGGTCATTTGATCTTTCATGTATACTTGTTGTGCTCGCATGCATTTTATGCCATATTTTCCCAATGAAAGATTGATGCAAACAACGGTGCTAAAGCAATGATTCAGTTTAAAACTTCGAGAGTGGTACATGTATACTATCGACATTTGGACTTGATCATTGTACAATAATTCTAGAGTTAAAGTACATGATGTTCTGATCCTTGGTACGATATCTGGAAATGTTCAAAAGGAAAATATATATGGGTGCATACATAGTTGATCATTTACACTGAACATGCACTGTCACATTTAGAAAGTAATGGTTTGTTAGTAATTTAAGGTAATGCGTCCATCCAGATTGGCAATGCAAAGTTACAATATATGGAATGATCATGAGATCTTTGCGGAAGATGTGGGTGGATATATTACAAGAACAACCAAAGAATTTTAGAAAAAAATACTATGGTGGATAAATGAACAAGCTCATGACACAATACTCGAATGAGAACCACCAAGCCAAATTCACTGTGAGTTGGTGCCACCCTCTTGCCCAAGATGGACTACCGGTTGCTTCAATTTCTAGAGTGTGCTCAAATGCACACCACAAAAATATATGCAACTACTAACAACAAAAATTATCACATTATCAAAGCAGTTAGTAATTGATATGTTGTTTTACTACCTCATGGTCACGAGATATAAAATGTCTGAAACAAAACATGCAAGAATAGGAAGAAACCAAGGGTTTTTTTTCTCGTCCGGGATTTTCAGAAATCGGTCAAAAACCGACCTTTCCATTACCCTCTAAGAAAGTTTGATACCATTCAAAAAATTGAATTATTTGAACTTAAACATTTAAGTAATGTCAATAGCACTTGTATGCGTACCTGAGCATAACGACCTAGTGATAAGTCACTGAATGCGACTCCTGAGTATCGAGTACCCATGCTTGCATTATACCTTTTTTATATGCTATTCAAGTTTAGAAAGAAAAAAAAACTCATCGTGGTGTCTTATCCAACACCATCGAAGCGTGCGACTACAGAATGATATTTTCACTTTTAGTCAAAACAGAAAATTGTTGTACGAAGTTTTCCACTTTCATCTAATCTAATGTTCTCCAAAGAGCTAGCTGCCAAAGATCAGATTTAACAACACGAGTGTATACCTCGAATTATTCACACACAAAATCCAGAAAGTGTCCAACTAACTTGTTGGTCACAAAACCGTAAAGAATATTTCTTATCGAATGATCTTCAATCCAAGTGTCGAACTAAAGTACAATACTGAGTGGATACAACTAATGTCAGGTTGCAATGAGGTGCTCGCGACCAAGTAAAGCATGTGTAGTTATGCGTTGCTACTTATGTCTCAAGATTACCATTACATTATCTTAGCTAGAAGAAAATTACCATGACATTCGAAAAATGACATAATCTTTCTTTAGCTTCACATTAAGATGGAGCGGAGTGAGTACATGACACTCCATACATGTTGTCCTAGACTTCACATGATTCTAGTCTTCGTACAGGATTCTAGTCTTCGTTCTGCATTTGCAATGGAGGTTGGAGTCAAAGAACAATGTGATGTTCGACAAGTACAATGCATAGTACGGGGTCATAAGAGAGCACTAAGCTTTCTCTCCAGGATGTCTCCAACTCCTATATTCTCAAGGCATCATTAGTGTTCTCTTGCATTATCTTTTGCTAACCCTAGGTGGTCGAGAGAAACCTACCAAACAACTTGGACTATTGAAAAACTGACACATTCTATCGGTCCTCCTAGTTTGTATATATACTTTAGTTTTTAATAATGCATATCTTGTGATTGCTAGGATTCAAGTTCATGAGATACTTTTGCACAGAGAGGGTCTTCATAATTAACTTCATAACTTATACAAGCATGTGTTATATTTTATTTTATCTTTGCTTCACTTACGGATGAGCCAAACTCATTGAACTTGCCCTCAAGTTACCAAAGAAGTTAATGTATTGCAATTAGAACGAATGGGAGATTTGTGCTCTACATGTATCATCCCGACGAATATCATAAATATTGAAATTCTTTGACCCCAAGAGATATCAGATGAGAATAGTCTTGACTTGAGTCGTAATAGAAAGGTTTGAATTCCTGGAAGATGCAAAGTGGATCATGGCAGTGGGCCATCTTTCCTCCCAACCCGACTTCATGGCATTTTTAAAATATAATTTGATGGTCAACAAATAAGAGCTAGCCAAAGACCAAATTAAGCAAAATGAGCTCAAAGCTTAATAACAAGAAACTATGTTGGATATTATTAATGCCAAGTCTCCAACTTAATTGTGGGGAGTCTCCAACTAATTTTTGACTGCTAAACTTCACCATCAGCAAAAAGGTATTTATGGTCTAATACTTTGCAATCCATACCTCCATTATCGAAAAAACCTGCAATCCATATCTCCATTCTCGAAGAAGACTAGAACCCACCGTTCATGTACAAGACGCTATCATTACTTCTGAGAAAATTAGATAACCAACCAGTAATTGCAACGATCCATTTGAAAGAGCGAAACTCAACCAACTGAGCTATATCCCTCCGTTCCAAAGCAAGAAATAGTTATATGCTTATTCTATTCTTTTCATCACAACTAGGCCATCCCAAACTTTAACAAATACAGATTGTGGTATTCATATATCGCCTTCTCGAACAAGACTAAATATGGGCAAGGACGAGGAGGCAACTATAAAACCAATCAACTCGATATTGACATTGGAAATGGGTGTCGGATAGGGGCAACCCATTCGAAACTTGAGTGGAGATGAATATACAGAGCCAGGTGTTGATGCATTGCAGGACAAGGTGGTGACCTCACCCCCCCTCCTCCATGTGTTCATGTTTGGATGTATTACTTCTTGTTTCTACACATTATCCACACAACATAGCAATCAGACAAACTAAAAATGCCAAGTTCTTAATATCTTCTCAAATAAAACATTACGACGATGTTGTAGAAACAAAGGTGATATTATGTGCTTAGATTCATATCAATAAAGTTGTGAACATCCTGAATGACATAAAGACATAATGTACACACTCAACCCCCCCCCCCCCCCCCCCGTCATGTATATTTACATGCATAGTTAACAATGTAGAATCGATTACAAGAGGTATTTTTGTATGGGAGGTCTTAATAAATAATGCCTGCCTATAATGTTATGCAAATAAGATCAAGGTTTATCTTTTATTTCATTTGGGTTCCAAAAGTGTCACTACTATTTCCTATATGATACTAGACATGCTGTCTGAAATATTCTGTTACCAACCAGATCTGAATCTTAGGCAGATATGATGGTTGGAACACTCCCAACATTTGCATTTTGTTCCCAGCTGCACCCCATCGTGCCAATTTTCCATGGGATGCCCTTCTCAGCAGTTGCTGTCCAGGTTCATCTTCAAAGGTGGACTTACCATGGGTCCCATCCATTTCCGATGATAAGCAAAACCATCCAGTGCGTTGTCTTCAATAAGGTAGTCCATATCATCCATTCTAGTCCGAGTATGTCACTCTTTCGAACTCCTTCAAATGATCGATTGTGATTACCTTAGGCTGGTATAAAGAGTCTCAATGATCTCTATATCAAAAGTAATTCTTTTTGCCACTTAAGGGAATATTTCTGTGGGTCACCTTCCATAAGATGTCTTGTTATGGTATCATGGCAACTCAACTCCTCGCTACGTGGACAACTGTTCACCACCTTATTAAGTGTGGAATTGTGTCTACGTAGTGAACCTTCGTCATCTGTTACACTCCATCCCTCTGGATGTATGTTTCAAGTCTCAACTCGAGAAATGTTCAATGTCTCATTCCGCGAGTTGATTGCCGGTTGTTCGATCTTCGAGAAGGTCGATCCTTCTAGAATTTCCCTTTCCTCTCGTTGTCCTGATAGTTGGAGTTCTCAGAGCATGACATAGAGACAAAGATCATGATCGAATCAATGTTCTTATGAAGTGCAACCTGGATCATGAAGATTGTATTAGCTTGTGTCCCTCTGTCTTCTTACCTCACGACTTGAATCTCGGGATGAGATTCTTGTTTAGTGGGGGTGAGTTGTCACAGCCCTGGAGTTTGTTTGCAAGTAGTTGCATAATCATCCATGCATCATGTCTAAATTTATTGGAAACCTGAAATGGGGGTGATCAAACCCTAGCACTTAAAAAATCCAAATAGGTCCAGCTTAAAAAAATGCATTCAATGAACCAAAAATGCTCTTCATTGATGTCTGGTATTTTTGGCAAGGGCTTAGACCCAAACCAAAAATAATGAACATTTTTAAAGAATAATTTCTGACACTGAATTTAAATCATATTTTATTTGAATTTGGAATTATATTCCTAATATATGGAATATATTTCAAATAACCCTGAGTTATTTTATGTACATCTGGCCTAGTCCAAAGTATGTGCATAAAAACAATCAGAGTAGTTTGGCACTGTTTTAGTTCATGTGAATTTGCAAACAGTGGCAAATATTAAACAAAAACAGAAAAACAGAATTGAAACAGAAAGAAAGGAAAGAAGCAGAAACTTACCTAGCCTCACTGTGCAGCCCACCTAGTCGGCCCAGCTGTGGCCCAGCACCGTAGAGAGCCCAGCCCACCACCCCACCGCGTCGTCTTCCTCCTGCCAGTAGGAGCAGCTCGCTGTCGCGCGCGCGTGCTCGCCCCTGGCCACCTCCTGCTTCCTCCCCGGACCTTCTAGCGACGCCAAGGAGACTCCCCGTGGCCCCTCGCTCCTCTCCCTCACTCTCTGCTCTCTCCCTCGCCCTCTATTCCTTCCCCGAGCGCGACCGAACGCAGTCGTCGCCGCCGACGAGCTCCACCGCGGCACCGGCCACCCCACGCCTCACCGACGCGCCCAGAAGCTCCACCACTTCGTCCTCGACCTCCTCACCGAGCCACGCCCCGCCGGACGCCCTCGAACGCCGGCCACGCCGTCTTCTTCAACCTCGGTCCGCCGAGATCGCCATCGCCGCCCCGCTTGCTTCGGCCCCTCCCTGAGCTCGCTGACCAGCCCTACACGATCCCCGTGAGCTTCTACACCGTATCCCCCTTGTCTCCGCGACGTTTGCTAGCTCTAGTCGCCGTTTCGCCGATGACCGAAACCCGCTGCCGCCTGTGACCGCCACCGATGTGCCTCCGGCCACCTAGCGGCCCGGCCGTCGTGCTTAGCTCCCTCCCCGCGCTGCGTAGAGCACGTAGGTGCCTCGCACGAGCCTCCCCAGACACCGTAGCGTCGACCCCGAGCTCGCCCGAGCTCCGGCGACCGCCAAGGTCGACGCCGGTGACGACTCCGGCCATCTCAGGCCCAGCCGCTGCCATTACTCGACGCGGACGAGCGCCCGCGTCACGTAGACGCCCTCCGCCGGCCATTTGGTCGCCGGAGGAGGAAACCCGCACCTCTCCGCCGTCCCTGGACTTGCCGGCGACGAGCCCCGGGTCAACTCCGGCGAGTTTGACCTGGGTTGACCCTAGTTTGACCCCCTGGGTCACTGACTTGTGGGACCCAGGCGGCTAACTAAACTCGGTTAATGTTAGTTTAATGCTAACTAAATTTAGTTAGCTTAACTAACCACTAACAGACGGGACCCACAGGTCAGGGTTGACCTGGACCGTCGCCTTTGACCTGCTGACATCACCACGACATCATGCTGATGCAGTAACTTATTTTTTGGATTTATTCTTTTACAGGAAATTCCAGAAAATAGCCAAAACTTCTAAAAATCATAGAAAATCAACCGTAGCTCAGAATGAAATAATTTATATATGAAAAATGATCAGAAAAATACAATCTATCCATCTGTACCACTTTCATGCATGTTAGATAAAATTATACCTGCTCATCAGGTCAAATCAATTAAATGGCATTTGAATTTCACATTGGAGTTTGAATTTGAACCCTTGGTTCAAACCAACTTCATTTAATATGGTTGCTAGTCGCATTAGCTCAATCAACAGCATATTGCCATGACATTATCATGCATCATATTTGTTGCATTGCATTGATTGTGTCCCTCTTTGTTTGCCGGTAATTGTCCCCTCTCGATAGACGTGGTTCCGACGACGAGTTCGATGACACCAATGAAGAACTATACTATCTTCAGAAGTGCCAGGCAAGAAAAACCCCCTTGTTCATTCCGATACAAACCCACTCTCTCGCTCTTGCTCTCTTTTACTGCATTAGGACAACAACGATTCATCTGTTACTTGCTGCGGTAGCTGAACCCCTTTATCCTCTGCATGACCTGTCATTGCCACAGTAAATAGATGAAACCCACTAGCATGAGTAGGAGTTGTTTGACCCCTGTTGTGCCTACTCATTCATGCTTGTTTTTCATGCCTGCTACTGCTTAGAGTTGAGTCAGGTCTGGTTCATCGGGGACGAATCAGAGGTTTGTGAGCATGTCCTACTGTGTGTGAGCTGAGTGTGTGAACACGATTTGGTAAAGGTAGCGGTGAGAGGCCATGTAGGAGTACATGGTGGGTTGTCTCATTGAAGCCGTCCTCAGGAACTGAGTTCTGTGTTTGTGATCCATGATACAGCTACTACCATGCATTGGGCCCTGAAATATGACCCCGCTCGACTTCTTAATCACCCTTGTCCTCTGTCCAGGAGTTGCAAGCAGTTTCTGGTGTTTGTAGTATGCTGGAGGCCGTGGGCAGCACTGACCCGAGGGGTGGGCTGTGATGCGGTAGGCACGTGGCCGGGTATACCGGGCACCCGTTAGGTGTCGCGGAACCCTGTACACATCGTTCGGGGCCGTATGTGGAAACCTCGGCCGGACTCCCTGTGGATGGAACCTGAATAGGCGATAAACCTGGACTAGAGACTTGAGTGTTTAGGTAGGTCATGGTCTACACCCACGTCGGCTTTCGCTTGAAGTCTGTCGAGCACATGTCCTGTGCAGACGCTAAGTGGTGGAAACATGTATGAAGAAGTACACCCCTACAGGGTTAACATCATCTATTCGAATAGCCGTGTCCGCGGAAAAGGACTTCTGGGTTGCCTATAACAGTTCATAGACAAGTAAAAGTGGATACTCTAAAATGCGCAAGATAAACGTGAGTGCTATGGATGGCCTTCTCGTAGGGAGACGGGAGCGGATCCATAGTGGTGTATTGATATGGTGAATATGTGGACTCGTGTGCACCACCTCAAAAGAGTTACATGCAGTCGTAGTTTAGGATAGCCACCGAGTCAAAGCTGGCTTGATGCAGTTAAACTCCACCGCCCCCTTTGTTGATACCGATGCATATGTAGTTAGTTCTGATATAAGTCTTGCTGGGTACATTTGTACTCATGTTTGCTTAATTTATGTTTTGCAGAGAGACTTCAGTCTCGCTAGTAGTTCCGCGTGGACTTCGACGTTTAGCTTGATACCTCAGCTACGATCTTGTTCCCTTGGCAGGATCTGGTAGATAGTCAGGCTTCTAAGCCTTTTTCATTTGTAGATGTCTGTACTCAGACATGTTAAGCTTCCGCATGTGCTTTGATTTATATGCTCTGATTGTTGGGTCATGAGACCCATGTTTGTAATATCTCGCTCCTCGGAGCCTAATGAATAAATACTTGAGTCATAGAGTTATGTTGTGATGCCATGTTGTATTTACACATATCGAGCATATTGTGTGTATGATTGAAATGCTTGGTATGTTTGGGATCCGACAATCTAGTTGTTTATCCTTGGCAGCCTCTCTTATGGGGAAATGTAGTCTAGTGCTTCCATGAGACATAGTAGTCTGCTACAGCCCGGTTCACCGGAGTCCTGCTAGCCCAGCACTACTGCTCAGGACGCTTGACTGGCCGGCATGTGTTTCACTTCGTTCCTGTGTCTGTCCCTTCGGGGAAATGTCACGGGTGACATCTGGAGTCCTGCCTAGCCTGCTACAGCCCGGGTTCCCGGAGTCCTGTTAGCCCAGTGCTACAGCCCGGATTCACACGCTGCTGACCGACATGCTCGATGTTGATTCATGTATGCCTGTCCCCATGGGTTAGTGCCGCTTTGGGTTCACGACTAGCCATGTCGGCCCGGATTCTCTGTCATATGGATGCTAGCGACACTATCATATACGTAAGCCAAAAGGGGCAAACGGTCCCGGGCCATGGTAAGGCGACACCCGCGGGAATACCGTGCATGAGGCCGCAAAGTGATATGAGGTGTTACCGGCTAGATCGATGTGACTTGGAATCGGGGTCCTGACAGTACATCGTTGCAGACAAAGTACAACTCAGGTTCACAATTTTCCTAGATCAAAATGTTTCTGAACCTAGGGATATGTATACAGTTACCAACTTTCTTACCGACGCAATGGTCATGGTCGTGGTCGCAGCAGCAGACGCCGAGGTCTTCACAGCGCCACCGCTCTCCTTCCACGTCTCCACCAAGTTCAGAGACAGTGCGGCAGTGGCGGACCCGTCACCGGCCATAAGGTCCGTTAGCTTTCACGCCGGCCACGGTGGCCAACCTCGACGCAGGCTTCGTCTTCTTCGGTTGTGCGATGGTGGATGCCTTGCTCTCCCTCGAAAACACCATGACGGCCACCGTAGACCCTTCCCTGCCCGCTGGCATGGTCGCAATCGCAGGCATCACATTCCCATCCAGCCCGCACTCGCCGGCTGCCTCTTCCGCGACCCGCTACACAACTACGGGGTTCCTGCTTCCATGAAAACGCAATATAATTTATATTCACCAAGAAGCAACAGAAGTAAGATCACTATATTAAATCCTGATAAACTATTTATGCCAAGATACATACGGAGCAACACATCGGTTAAATTTAATCTAGCAATATAGTACACTTGGCACCGGGTAAACCCCAAATTAAACAATGTGGTAGATAGTTGTTTAATTGAATGACTTGCTAGTGAGCTGCTAGAAATGACTTGTTAGGATTTGTGAGATTTTTCTGAATATACCGAAGTATATGGCCATTCTCTCATAGCAAACAACCGATTTTCCCTTGAAAGCAAACAACCGATCCTTCTCTTCTTACCTTAAAAAAATTCACCCTCTCACTCATCGCACGATGCAACGGTCACACTCACATCTCAATTTCCTGGCGTGCTCTGCCTACCACGGCTTCTTCTTGTCGCCTCCCCTCGACGCCACATCATTTAGCTCGCACCTTGCTCTCAGCGCCACGCCCCCTCCTCTCCCCTCCACGACATCCCAGGCCGATTCCCGGTGCCAAGGACTGCACAACATCGTAGCCGAGGGTGACCACCACGACGACACAACCTGCTGCTCACCGCAACGCTGCACCTTCTCCAACAACATATTCCTCTGGTGTCTGTAGATGATGGATGCTGATTTGTAATTGCCAAAGAAACAACCAGTGTAGCTTCCTGTTTGACAGCATAGTAGTCAGAGAAATAACCTTGCATACCTAGTTCACATGGTCATGATATCATGATTAAACTGGATTTCTTTTGCTATGATAATAAAATTAACCATAGTGGACTCTACAGTTCAGAAAGAAGTGGTTAATTTGGCGCAAGATAGATAACATAATTCTGAAAAAAACTCCATAATTGTTTCAGGCAAACCACAAAATAATTTAGTTAGAGGAGATAGTAAATAAAATACCCCTTCAATTCTAGAATTGTTATAGAGGCGTCACAACTATGCTACTACTGCACAAATCATGAATTTTTTTGAAATTAAATTATCACATCTAAACTCAAAACATTGGGGCATCCTTAATTCATACATTCAGAGCAACGGAAACCTCCTAATCGAACATGCTGGACCTATGTTCTAGAAACTTCTAAAAAAATTGTAAATCAATAGCAGATTCATGAACCATACATGACCTGATTAAGCCCTAGTAAGGATAAATTAGTGTCTATATGAATGCAACCACTTACCTTTTATCTCTTTGTCTTTTACGTAATCCAATTCATATGATACCCTTGGTTTTTCTGAACTTGATGGGTAACAAACAGTCTTCAAATATCTCGAGGGAAGAAAATTATCTGAAAGCTGCACTCTAACCTGCAACAATAAGGGGAGAAAATTAAAATAGACATTTGCTAGCAAAAATGATCACCATGATCTTAAATAAGGAAATAGAGCATTATCGTTTCCACAACTGCAAATGACAGAGTACAACAAAACTGGAAGTACCAACCATCATATCTTGAAATATGTTGTTTACATTATCAACGGATCTAACAAAACTGAATTAAGTTAGAAACCCGATCAGGTGCAAGCTTGTAGTATGGAAGTAGATCGATCATGGGTACAAGAAAGTAATTAAATTCAATATTGAATAACCTCCTCACTCATCTCTGGTGCTTTTGCAAGAAAGATATTAAATTCAATATCTTTTGCAAGAAAGATATTAAATTCAATATCGGAGAGTAGATATCTTATTTTAAGCTTGACTTGATTCTATTGTTAACTAAATTCTACAAAAAATAATGCTCGCGTTCTAAAATTTGAGTCATCAAGCAAAATGTAGTTCAATCTATAAAGTTGTTGGTGCAGGCATCCACTCTGCCTCTAAACCTCCATTTCTCTTTCTGTCATGGTCATATTTTTGCAGAATTTAGTTAGAACCATCAAGTGAGCTTTAGTTAACTCACAAGCTTATATACATCTAGAACTTTAAGTTATACTCAAATCTCTACAGAAAGGTGAAAAAACATGCAGGAACTAAGAACAAACCGTGAACTTCTAACAAAACCTCAAAACTGGCACATGAGCGGACATATCCTAATATTGAACGTAAGTCGGCATGAAGATGTCCCAAGATACAAAATTCGTGTAATTTATCATGAAAATTGTCCCTGATACAATCTAAAGTCCAAATTTTCATAAATCTTTATTACATAAAAAGACTTATGTTTTCTTTGATTAAACATGCATACCAGACCTCTCCAACAAGATGCACCCCTTCAAAATGCTTTATGAAGCTGACAGATATAGAAAGCATGTAGCCATACCTATTATTGTGCATGTCTTCAGAGCTTGAGAAAAACGAGGTACCAACAGAATACTAATAGTTTGCTGAGTGCTAACCACCTTGCAGGCTGAATAAACACGATGGTCAAAGTCCTAATTAATTCAAACACAAACAACATAAAAAATTGAGATAGAAGCCACTGCAAACATACTTTTCTGAATCTGACAATCAATTGAATTGGCGCCTTTCTATTTGTACACTTATAGACATCTCAAATATCACAAATTACAGTTCAGATTTTGTTCACACCAGATTTTGTTCACATACTCTAGTAATTACTGGTAGTGAAAAAATGGTTTACAAATAAAACGTGGTGTGATCTTAAAAAAAGAATAGAACCTGGTGTGTTGTTGCTTCAGCATCGCGTTACTACAATGGGAAGCCATCGGCCTCCTTCCCGCTAGCTCCGAGAAACCGCATTTCCGTTGTCGGGGTGCCGGCGTCTTCTTCAACATGATAGCCCTCCCTCCATCTGTTTCTTGCTGTCTCCAGTTGTGCCAGCATCAGAGAACCATCCACCCCTAGCCTCGGCGAGTGCGCTGAATGGGCGACAGCAGAGTGAGAGTTGGGCCTGAAGATGCTATCACATGCCTTGGTGATCATGTGACCTGTCAGGCAGCAGTGTAACGGATACAGCGGTCACGCCATCCCCGGATGCACAGTTCCTCCGGTCCTTGCCCGCCACAACCCAGAGCCCTTCGCCATGCCCCATCACGACTCAGAGCCCTCCTCCATGCTCCGCTCCTTAGCAATTTGTAAATCTAAGAAGTCAAAATGAACCACTCATATAAATCTTGCTGTGGAGTTGCTTCTACACGTGAACATAAGAAAAAGGGGTACCGTAAACTACAATTAGGAAAAACTTGTGAACCTTCTTAGTCTCATACCTAAAGCTACAAGGCCGTTGTGGCACCTATCAGATAGTATACCAACAGATAGGATCGGCGGTCACGACATTCCCGAATGCACAGTTCCTCCGCTCCTTCCCCGCCACAATCCAGAGCACTTTGTCATGCGCCGCCGTCACCCAGAGCCCTCCCCCATGCTCCACTCCGTAGCAAAATCAAAGAAGGCAAAACAAACCACACATATAAATTTTGTTGTGAAGTTGCTTGTACATGTGAACATAAGAAAAAGGGGTACCATAAACCAAGGTTGGAAAAAGCGCTAGGTGATAGGCGGACGGTGACCCTCTGCCTAGCGCCTTGCCTGCCTAGGCGTAGACTAGGCGGCCCAAGGTGTTTCGTACGGTAGCAGGTTAGGAGGATAATTATTTGGGTAGATTTTGTACCGTAGCATGTTAGAAAGACAATGTGGTGATAAAAAGGATAGACTTTGTACCATAGCAGGTTAGAAAGACAATGTGGTGATAAAAATAACATACATCAGGCAATGTGAAGAACTAAATATAGTCTATTCAATGGGGCAGCACGCCCATAGAAATATCAAATATTCAAATAGATTAGAGGCAAACATCACACAAACCCAATTGGCATAGCATTATAAATTATGAGTTCAACAGTTCACACATCAAAATGAAGTTCTTTAATTCCTAGAATCTTATTGGGAAGACTTCTCTCACAAGTCAAAAAGGGAAATTCCACATGGACGCACACACAAACGGTTTGACTCAATGACATAAAGATATAATATATAAAAAGTACTTAAGAAAATACACCTGTTCATTTGGGTCTCCTCAATTATCATTCGCCATTCTCCTCATCTGAATGCATCTCCTCCTCATCATCAAACTCCTCTTCTTCAGAATCAAATTCTTCTTCTTCATAAAGTTGTCTTGGTCTCGCACTTCTACGCGGCTCGAGCAGTTCATCGCCTCCCATTGCTTCTCCAATGCCACTCCCTGGCATCCCTGTACTATTCATCTCCTCCTCATCTTTATCCATATAGATGACTTCTGCATAATCATCTCCGCCCTCAAAAACAAAACCTTGAGCTTCAGTAGTTTCAGCGGATAAGAGGACATCAGTGATCTTCTTCTCCTTGATCATTTGTTTCTTGGCCATCATTCTCGAGTTGAATTGTATGAACACGAGAGAGTTTAGACGTTCTGTAGTTAGCCTATTTCTTTTCTTCGTATGTATCTACAACAGGAAAAACATAAGGATTAAGAACAGGGAATGTTTTAACATGTGACAGACTAATCAAGCTAGATGTGAGATTAGAGAGTCAGGAGACTAACATTTTCGAAGGTACTCCAATTCCTTTCACAGACTAAAGAACTTGATGTCAATGAGAGGATTCTCACAGCCATCCTTTGTAGAGCTGGTGCTTCAGTTCCATAGAGCCTCCACCAAGATGCTATGAATTAAAGCACAGAATCAAGTTAACAATGTATTGCATAAATTCTGAATATATATTGAATAAATTAGACTTCACAAAATCAGAATGCATACCTGCATTATAATCAAAATTTTGACAACTCCTCGCAAGCTTCTTTGCAAATGATCCTTCTTCAATTCAAAATTGACAGCTTGATCTTGTTTGTCATCATCACCATAATAAAAGGTCTCCACACAGCTAATGAACCCTTCGGCATTAAACTACAATTAGGCAAAAATTGTGAGCCTTCTTAATCTCATACCTGAAGCTACAAGGCCGTTGTTATCATCAACCATTGCTGCCGTATGTGTGTATATTGGTATTCAACCTCAATTCCTCACAATTTATAAATCAAGCACATACCAGTAGCAGCCTCGTTGATCGTCTTCGTCACTGTCTGCTCCCACGAGGTCATCACGAGGCAGCCGCTGCTCCTTCCCATCATCGTCTCCATCTTTCTCGGGCCCACGGGCTCGAGCAGGATGCCAACGATGGCCAGAGGGGCGGCGACGCGCATGCCGGCAGGTGGAAGGAAGAACAGGGGCGGCGGTGCACCCTCCTGGAGGAGGAAGGAGCAGGGGCGGTGGCATGTGCGTCAGGAGGACGCCGGGAGGGCATGGGCGGCCGGGAGCGAGGGAGGAGGTGGGGGCGGGGCGGCGCCGGGATCCAGGGAGGTTGGGGGTCGGGCGGTGCCGGGAGTGAGGGAGAAGGTGGGGGCGGGGCGAGCCAGGATCTGGGGAGGAGATGGGGCGGCCGCCGGGGAGGAGGTCGGGGGCTGGCGGCAAAGGGATCTGGAGAAATCGCTAGGTCAGGAGGAACGGCTGGGAATCGCTAGGTTTTTTATTGGCGGGAGGGTTGCGAGTTAACGGAGGTGGGAGGATGACGAAAAAACCGGAGGTGGGAGGATGACGAAAAAAACCAGCGAAATTAAACCGCGCAGACTATTCACCAAGTCGTCCATTATGAGTAGAGATACAAGACAGCTCATTCAATTATCTTTATTACTCTCCCATTTGAAAATAGAATCTCTATGGCTCCCAAATTAATACATGTATTTAAATACGTGCAATTTAAACGAGCGCGTAAATGGAAATATTGGTGCATGTATCATCCTGCTCGCAGTAATGTAAATATTCCCATTATTTCTCCTAAAAGGCTTCCTACAATAAGAGGATGCTGATCTGAGTCCTAACTTGTAAGGTAAAAAGTCCCCACTGTTGGAAGGTGGATCATGGCGGTGGCCCTCCTTTCAACACCCACCAAAAATCACAACATTTTTGACTATATGGGCTTGTTAAAAAGAGCATGTTTGGTCCACTCCCTCCCGTATTCCATCCATTGGAACCAGACAGACTCAAAGAAATACTAGGCTATCTCAATGTGTGCGGCTTAGTTATTTGGCCGCCAAAGTAACTGACAGAGAACGAAGACTGCACTATGCAAATATGTAATAACCGTCGCATGTTTGACCGAGATGTTGAAGGTTTGGAATGCGGAGCAACAAAAGTTGAACACAAATGCAAACTCTTCTCCTAGTTGTTCTTTTGGGGTGAAAAAATTGTAACCATAGAAAACATATCAATTTGAGGTTCTACGGATATCGTCACATGTCATGTATGACTTGCGAGTAAAGGACTGGCCATACACCTATACTACACCCCCCCCCCAGCTGTTGCACATGCACCCTTACGGTAACCGGGAAGTTGAGAAGCACCCGCCACCTACAACTAAGGCCATGCTAGTTTCACTCTTAGAATGTTGCAAAGTATCTTACTGATAGCAATCTAAAAAACAATAAAATTGCATTCCTCCCCCTGGAAATGTGTAGCACTTGCAAAAGTGACATATCATACATGCTAGTATGCTACAAATAATGCATGCATGGACGCCACAATTATTCGTAAAAAATATATCAAGATCTTGCCCTGGAGAAAGGGATCATATTGTTTTATTTATATTTGATGCCTTGCATATGCTTTTGGTTTTCCCCGATCATCTTCATGCATTATCTCCATCCCGAATTACTTGTTGCAAAAACAGATAAAAATGGATGTATCTATAACTAAAATAAAACTAGATACATCCATTTATGCGATAAGTAATTCCGGACGAAGGGAGTATGTGGATTTGTATGTATCTATAGTACATAATTATTTGATGATGGACTTCTCCTCCTACTTGGGAGAATATGGCTAGAATGTATAGTGGAAGGAGATCGATATACTGTATAGTTAAGTGAAGGTTGGAGGTAATCCATTTTTATATATGAACACATATATTGGGAAGATTTAACAGTTTTATGTTTGTTTCCATGATTCCTAGGCTAGCTACAACCTGTTTTTGTAGGGTGCATGAATTATAATCTTTGGCGGGCTAGTAATAATTTTTTCTTCATTTGTGGTGCAAATTGAGGGTTGCTGCACTTTACCTTGCAAATGACCATTGTATTTTTGAACCAATCTTTTTAGACATCGTACCGGAAAAATTGAAGTCTCTAGCCGCAACATGCGAGCAGATCAATTCCTTCACTTCAAGGGCCAAATCGGATATGTTTAAATAATGTTTTTTTCATATGGACATGTCAAAAATTCAAGTAAGCGATTGGGGGTACCTTCATTTTTGACGTTCTACAAGCCATCAACATTTCTGACGGTAACTTGGGAGCAGTTTGTTCCTTGTGACTCGATTTGGCCAAATGACCTCTCACTGGTACGCGTCGGTGCTATGCAAACGGTTTTTAACCCCTTTCTGCGATGGCATTTGGAACCGTCGCCGAGTGAGTGTGGGCGATAGGGGGCTCCTTCCCACATGATCTAGAAACTGTCGGGGATATGGACCCTACAGTACTCCTACTCGTTTCTGCTCGCATTACCATCGCAGTCGGTATTTTATGGTACTACGTTTATGATGCACGACCCATCAAAAATGGTTCACTATTATAGAACGTGTATGATGCACGGCCCATCACAAACGGTTCACTGTTTAGAAGATTAGCTAATCATCGTACGAGTATTGGACAGGATTACGAAAACTCGGACTGTCATAACATCGTCGTACACGACAATTATCGCACATGCTATTCTGTGGTGCAACATTTACGATGCATACTTCATCAGAAACAGTTCATGGTTGTGAATCGTTTACGATAAGGCAACTAACACAAACGTTTAGTTTGCCCGCACCTTTTGTGATATTGTCTGACATCGCACACGCTTTGCAAACGGCAACTATGTGCATGCTTGCACATGTTTCCTCTCTGTGAACCATCTCGAATTATGCTGTATATCGCAAACGTTTGTGTTTTACCAACCGTGTGTGCCCTAACAACCTGGAGAGCATAATTTCACCATAATTTAATTCCTGCTATTTCAAATTGTACCAGATTTGAATTTGAATTTGAATGTATGCTACAGCTTTATTCATATCCATCAGGTTCAAACAACCAATGCATTATTCGATTCATAGGTACATATGTTCAAGAATTACATAAGAACCAAATAAAGAATGATTAACGACAGTTGTATACTTGTACTATTAAAGACGGTAAAGAAAGAGGCAAAATATATTCTAGTTGTTGAACAAGGTGAAGCGGAATACTCATATTGTGCCCTCCTCCATGCAGAAGGCACACACGACTCTAGTCCAACCCCTTGTGATCACCGACCGCCCATCCTTCACGGTCTTCATGAAAACATCTAGATAATCATCATGTTCTGGTAGAAATACTTTAACCTTTGCATGCCCATCAATCATGTAGTTTGAGAGGTATCTTTAGTAAACTGCTTTGGCAACCACTGCAAAGGAAAAATATTCAGACATTGTCATCTAACACAAATCATTATGGGCAGTAAAAAGAAGGCTGCAGAGTTCTTACTTACCATCCTGCAGTTCACTGTTGTCTTGGATAAAGTGTAAACAAATAGTTTAATTGCCATCTTTGGACCCGTTTTATTAACAATCTTTATCAACTTCCTCACTTGATGCTGGTTCATCGACATCTCATTGCCCCATATGCACAAAGGGTCGACGCATGGATCTTTACCAATGACATATGTACCTAAAAGCACCAAGTTAATATTAGAAGCTAAAATACAATTGCACAATGATGTAGTACAACACTTTTATAATATGTCTATATACATTTGTATGTGGCAGTCCATTTGAAATCTCTAAAAAGACAAATATTTAGGAATGGAGGGAGTATCTTAAAACATCCATATACTAACATATTAGATGAATTAACATCTTATATTATGGGCCGGAAGGAGCTTAGTGCATTCTTAAAAATTATCGGCTGATTAACTCCTGCTGTATCCATGGGTTACAGTTAGTTTGAGCTAGTTGCATCTATAACCCACCCAAACAAACTATCCAACCCAAGAGGTGCTAATTGGAGCTAGTTCTCCTAGTGCATTTATTGTCAATTTAACACTGTTATCCAAACAACTCTTTGGATGGAGTTAGTTCAGGGTTTGTCATGAGCTAGAAACTAACTATAACCTCTAGCTAAGTTGAGTATCCAGACCGGGTTGTGTTGTTGTTGTTGTTACTGCTGCTCTTCTATGTATATCTAGGCATCATTAGAACATTAAGTACAGTGCATGTTGCTATGTAGCCTCAGATATATTACATATGGCCCTAGTTAACCTACCGATAAATGGGTTGCAGATATATTCAGTTAAAAGTACGATTCACCGATTAGTCCCTTATCAGGCCCCGGTCTATATGGTACCAGCTACTGATATCTTGAACAGTGAGCAGATATAAGCCATGGGACGAAACTAACCTCGATGGAAAACAACAGTTGTTCCCAAATTTGTCCTGTGTAGGTACATCGAAAAGCATGTTAAGCACAACAGGCTAAACATCAACCAAAATTATCCATGGCAGACACAATAATCTCCAAAAGATAGCTTCAATGTGCAGGTTTAAGCACGCTAGTAAAGCCGAGTGGAAAGGTGTGCTAACTGCAATAGGCCTAACATTTAACAACAAGCAAACATAGTCATTCAAACTAGTATTGTTCCGGTCTAAGTACACTGGTTATTTTTAAATTAAAAATGGAAAGGTGTGTTAACTACAAGATGCAGCAACCAAATGTAGTCATTCGTAGTGGTATTGTTGAAACTGGTAATGATGAAATTGAACTGCACAGTTCATACTTGCACATATAGAACATCACGTTGTGAATAAATGGAATAAACAAGTCATACTATGAACAACCAAAGATAGCATTTGAAACTTGACATATGCTAACTACAAACAACCGAACAATCAAAAAACTTTAAAAGAGGCATATGCTAGCTATAACAGGCTTAAGAGCAAGAAAACATATGCATTCCTATCGGTATGTTTAAAACTGGATTGATGAAATGTACTGCACAGTCAATAATTGCACATATAGAGCATCACATTGTGAACAACTGAAATAAACAAGGCATACTACAAACAACCAGATATAGCAATTAAAACTGGACATATTCTCACTACACTACAAAAGGGACTCGACAAAACAAATCAAGGGTTTCCCCCTGTGAAATGGCACGGCAAAACAAATCATGGGTTTCCTCACTTGTCACTGATGGGCTCGTTCCCGTGGGAAGAGCACGGACCCTGGATACGCTCCATGTTGTCGCAGATGGGCTCCTTCTAAAGGAAATATGCCCCAGAGGCAATAATAAAGTTATTATTTATTTCCTTATATCATGACAAATATTTATTATTCATGCTAGAATTGTATTAACTGGAAACTTAGTACATGTGTGAATACATAGACAAACAGAGTGTCACTAGTATGCCTCTACTTGACTAGCTCGCTGAATCAAAGATGGTTAAGATTCCTAGCCATATACATGAGTTGTCATTTGATTAACGGGGTCAAATCATTAGAGAATAATGTGATTGACTTGACCCATTCCGTTAGCTTAGCACGATGACCGCTTAGTTTGTTACTACTGCTTTCTTCATGACTTATACATGTTCCTATGACTACGAGATTATGTAACTCCCGAATATCGGAGGAAAACTATGTGTGCTACCAAATGTCACAACATAACTGGGTGATTATAAAGATGCTCTACAAGTGTCTCCGATGGTACTTGTTGAGTTGGCATAGATCAAGATTAGGATTTGTCACTCTGATTGTCGGAGAGGTATCTCTGGGGCCCCTCGGTAATGCACATCACTATAAGCCTTGCAAGCAATGTAACTAATGAGTTAGTTGCGGGATAATGCATTACGGAATGAATAAAGAGACTTGCTGGTAACGAGATTGAACTAGGTATTGAGATATCGACGATCGAATCTCGGGCAAGTAACATACTGATGACAAAGGGAACAACGTATGTTGTTATGTGGTTTGACCGATAAAGATCTTCGTAGAATATGTAGGAGCCAATATGAGCATCTAGGTTCCGCTATTGGTTATTGACCGGAGACGAGTCTCGGTCATGTCTACATAGTTCTCGAACCAGTAGGGTCCGCATGCTTAACGTTCGGTGACGATCGGTAATATGAGTTTATGTGTTTTGATGTACCTAAGGTAGTTCGGAGTCCCGGATGATATGGGGGACATGACGAGGAGTCTCGAAATGGTCGAGACGTAAAGATCGATATATTGGACAACTATATTCGGACATCAGAAAGGTTCCGAGTGATTCGGGTATTTTCGGAGTACCGGAGAGTTACGGGAATTTTCCGGGGAGTATATGGGCCTTATTTGGCTTTAGGGGAAAGAGAGAGGAGAGGCTGCGCCCCCCCCCCCAAGGCTTAGTCCGAATTGGACTAGGGGGAGGGGCGGCGCCCCCTCCTTCCTTCTCTTCTCGTTTCCATTTCCTTCCCTCCTACTCCTACTACATGGAAGGGGGGAATCCTACTCCCGGTGGGAGTAGGACTCCCCATGGCGTGCCATAGTAGAGGGCCGGCCCTCCCCCTCCTCCACTCCTTTATATACGGGGAAGGGGGCACCCCATGGAGACACACAAGTTGATCAGTTGATCTTTTAGCCGTGTGCGGTGCCCCCCTCCATAATCCACCTCGGTCATATCATAGCGGTGCTTAGGCGAAGCCCTGCGTCTGTAGCATCATCATCATCGTCATCACGCCGTCGTGCTGACAGAATTCTCCCTTGAAGCTCTGCTGGATTGGAGTTCGTGGGACGTCACCGAGCTGAACATGTGCTGAACTCGGAGGTGCCGTACGTTCGGTACTTGAATCGGCCGGATCGTGAAGACGTATGACTACATCAACCGCGTTCTCATAACGCTTCCGCTTACGGTCTAGGAGGGTACGTAGACAATACTCTCCCCTCTCGTTGCTATGCATCATCATGATCTTGTGTGTGCGTAGGAAAATATTGAAATTACTGCGTTCCCCAAGAGTGGCATCCGAGCCAGGTTTATGCGGAAATGTCATATGCACGAGTAGAACACAAAGGAGTTGTGGGCGTGGCTATATACATATTGTTTGCCGTCACTAGTTGATTCTTGATTCAGCGGCATTGTTGGATGAAGCGGCCCAGACCGACATTACGCGTACGCTTACGCGATACTGGTTCTACCGCCGTGCTTCGCACACAAGTGGCTAGTGGGTGTCTGTTTCTCCAGCTTTACTTGAATCAGTTTCAATGAACAGGGTTCTTTCTGAAGATCAAAAAGCAATCACTATACTACATTGTGGTTTTTGATGCGTAGGTAAGAACGGTTCTTGCTCAGCCCGTAGCAGCCACATAAAACTTGCAACAACAAAGTAGAGGACGTCTAACTTGTTTTTGCAGGGCATGTTGTGATGTGATATGGTCAAGACATGATGAGATATAAATTGTTGTATGAGATGATCATGTTTTGTTGAAGTTATCGGCAACTGGCATAAGCCTTATGGATGTCTCTTTATTGCATAAGATGCAAGCGCCAAATAATTGATTTACTTTATCGCTATGCGATAGCAATAGTTGCAAGAGCAATAGTTGGCGAGACGACCATGTGATGACACATTGATAGAGATCAAGATGATGGAGATCATGGTGTCATGCCGGTGGCGATAGAGATCATGACGGTACTTTGGAGATGGATATCAAAGGCGCAAGATAATCATGGCCATATCATGTCACATATTTTGATTGCATGGGATGTTTATCCTGTATGCATCCTATTTTGCTTAGTTCGTCGATAGCATTATAAGATGTTCTCTCACTAAATTTCAAGGTACAAGTGTTCTCCCTAAGTATGCACCATTGCCAAAGTTCGTCGTGCTGAGACACCACGTGATGATCGGGTGTGATAAGCTCTACGTTCACATACAACGGGTGCAAGCCATTTTTACACACGTAGAAATACTCGGATTAAACTTGACGAGCCTAGCATATGCAGATATGGCCTCGGAACACTGAGACTGAAAGGTCAAGTGTGAATCATATAGTAGATATGATCAACATAGTGATGTTCACCATTGAAAACTACTCCATTTCACGTGATGATCGGACATGGTTTAGTTGATTTGGATCACGTGATCACTTAGATGATTAGAGAGATGTCTATCTAAGTGGGAGTTCTTAAGTAATATGATTAATTGAACTTTAATTTTATCATGAACTTAGTCCTGATAGTATTGCATATCTATGTTGTAGATCAATAGCTTACGATGTAGCTCCCCGTTTATTTTTGATATGTTCCTAGAGAAAAATAAGTTGAAATATGTTAGTAGCAATGATGCGGACTAGCTCCGTGATCGGAGGGTTATCCTCATTGTTGCACAGAAGTATTATGTCCTTGATGCACCGCAAGGTGACGGCCCTATTGCAGGAGCAGATAGAGACGTTATGAACGTTTCACAAATCTCGGTATGATGACTACTTGATAGTTTAGTGCACCATGCTTTACGGCTTAGAACCAGGACGCAAAAAACGTTTTGAACGCCACGGAGCATATAAGATGTTCCAAGAGCTGAAATTGGTATTTCAGACTCATACCCGAGTCAAGAGGTATGAGACCTCTGACAAGTACTTTGCCTACAAGATGGAGGAGAATAGCTCAACCAGTGAGCATGTGCTCAGATTGTCTGAGTACTACAATCACTTGAATCAAGTGGGAGTTAATCTTCCAGATAAGATAGTGATTTACAGAGTTCTCTAGTCACTATTACCAACTTACTAGAACTTCGTGATGAACTATAATATGCAAGGGATAACGAAAATGATTCCCAAGCTCTTCGTGATGCTGAAATCGATGAAGGTAGAAATCAAGGAAAGCATCAAGTGTTGATGGTTGACAAGACCACCAGTTTCAAGTAAAAGGGCAAAGGAAAGAAAAGGAACTTCAAGAATAATGGCAAGCAAGTTGCCACTCCCATGAAGAAGCCCAAAGCTAGACCCAAGCCTGAAACTGAGTTCTTTTACTGCAAAGGAAATGGTCACTGGAAGTGGAACTGCCCTAAATACTTGGCGGATAAGAAGGATGGCAAAGTGAACAAAGGTATATTTGATATACATGTTATTGATGTGTACTTTACTAGTGTTTATAGCAAACCCCTCGGTATTTGGTATTGGTTCAGTTGTTAAAAGTAGTAACTCGAAATGGGAGTTGCAAAATAAACAAAGACTAGTTGAGGGCGAGGTGACGATGTGTGTTGGAAGTAATTCCAAGGTTGATAAGATCACCATCGCACACTCTCTTTACCTTCGGGATTAGTGTTGAACCTAAAATAAATGTTATTTGGTGTTTGCATTGAGCATAATATGATTGGATCATGTTTATTGCAATACGGTTATTTATTTAAGTCAAAGAATAATTGTTATTCTGTTTACATGAATAAAACCTTCTATTGTCATACACCCAAGGTGAATGGTTTATTGAATCTCGATCGTAGTGATACACATATTTATAATATTGAAGCCAAAAGATGCAAAGTTAATAATGATAGTGCAACTTATTTGTGGCACTGCCGTTTAGGTCATATTGGTGTAAAGCGCATGAAGAAACTCCATGCTGATTGGCTTTTGGAATCACTTGATTATGAATCAGTTGATGCTTGTGAACCTTGCCTCATGGGAAAGATGACTAAGACCCCGTTCTTCGGAACAATGGAGCGAGCAACAGACTTGTTGGAAATAATACATACTGATGTATGCAATACGATGAATGTCGAGGCTCGCGGCGGGTATCGTTATTTTCTGACCTTCATAGATGATTTGAGCAGATATGGTATATCTACTTGATGAAACATGAGTCCGAAACATTTTGAGAAGTTCAAAGAATTTCAGAGTGAAGTGGAAAATCATCGTAACAAGAAAATAAAATTTCTACGATCTAATCGCAGAAACGAATATTTGAATTACGAGTTTGGTCTTCAACTAAAAAAATGTCGAATAGTTTCACAAATTCATGCCACCTGGAACACCACATCATAATGGCGTGTCCGAACATCATAACCGTACTTTATTGGATATAGTGCAATCTATGATGTCTCTTACCGATTTACCACTATCGTTTTGGGGTCATGGATTAGAGACAGCTACATTCACGTTAAATAGGGAACCATATAAATCCGTTGAGACGACACCATATGAACTATGGTTTGGCAAGCAACCAAAGTTGTCGTTTCTTAAAGTTTGGGGTTACAATTCTTATGTGAAAAAGTTTCAACCTGATAAGCTCAAACCCAAATCGGAGAAGATCGTCTTCATAGGATACCCAAAAGAAACTGTTGGGTACACCTTCTATCACAGATCCGAAGGCAAGATATTCGTTGCTAACAATGGATCCTTTCTAGAGAAGGAGTTTCTCTCGAAAGAAGTGAGTGGGAGGAATGTAGAACTTGATGAGGTAATTGTACCTTCTCCCGAATTGGAAAATAGTTCATCACAAAAATCAGTTCTAATGATTCCTACACCAATTAGTGAGGAAGTTAATGATGATGATCATGAAACTTCAGATCAAGTTACTACAAAACCTCGTAGGTCAACCAGTATACATTCGGCACCAGAGTGGTATGGTAATCCTGTTCTGGAGGTCATGTTACTTGACCATGACAAACCTGCAAACTATGAGGAAGCGATGATGAGCCCAGATTCCGCGAAATGGCTTGAGGCCATGAAATCTGAGATGGGATCCATGTATGAGAACAAAGTATGGACTTTGATTGACTTGCCCGATGATCGGTGAATCATTAAGAATAAATGGATTTTCAAGGGGAAGACGGACGCTGATAGTAGTGTTACTATCTACAGTGATCGAATTGTCGCAAAAGGTTTTTGACAAGTTCAAGATGTTGACTACGATGAGATTTTCTCACTCGTAGCGATGCTTAAGTCTGTCCGAATCATGTTAGCAATTGCCACATTTTATAAAATCTGGCAAATGGATGTCAAAACTGCGTTCCTTAATGAATTTCTTAAAGAAGAGTTGTATATGATGCAACCAGAAGGTTTTGTCGATCCTAAAGGTGCTAACAAAGTGAGCAAGCTCCAGAGATCCATCTATGGACTTGTGCAAGCATCTCGGAGTTGGAGTATATGCTTTGATAAAGTGATCAAAGCATATGGTTTTATACAGACTCGCGGTGAAGTCTGTATTTACAAGAAAGTGAGTAGGAGCAGTGCAACATTTCTGATAAGTATATGTGAATGACATATTGTTGATCGGAAATAATATAGAATTTGATGGAAAGCATAAATGAGTGTTTGAAAAGAGTTTTTCAAAGAAAGACCTCGATGAAGCTACTTACATATTGAGCATCTAGATCTATAGAGATAGATCAAGATGCTTGATATATTTTCAATGAGTACATACCTTGACAAGATTTTGAAGTAGTTCAAAATGGAAAAGTCAAAGAAGAAGTTATTGCCTGTGTTGCAAGGTGTGAAGTTGAGTAAAGACTCAAAACCCGACTACGACAGAAAATAGAAAGAGAATGAGAAGTCATTCCATATGCCTCGGTCATAGGTTCTATAAAGTATGCTATGCTGTGTACCTCACCATAAGTTTGGCAAGAGGGTACAATAGTGATCCAGGAGTGGATCACTGGACAGCGGTCAAAAATATCCTTAGTGGAATAAGGAAATGTTTCTCAGTTATGGAGGTGACAAAGAGTTTGTCGTAAAGAGCTATGTCGATGCAAGCTTTGACACCGATCTGGATGACTCTAAGTCTTGATCTAGATACATATTGAAAGTGGGAGCAATTAGCTAGAGTAGCTCCGTGTAGAGCATTGTAGACATAGAAATTTGAAAAATACATACGGATCTGAATGTTGCAGACCCATAGACTAAACTTTTCTCACAAGCAAAACATGATCACTCTTTGGGTGTTAATCACATAGTGATGTGAACTAGATTATTGACTCTAGTAAACCCTTTGGTTATTAGTCACATGGAGATGTGAACTAATCACATAAAGATGTGAACTAGATTATTAACTCTTGTGCAAGTGGGAGACTGAAGGAAATATGCCCTAGATGCAGTAATAAAGTTATTATTTATTTCCTTATATCATGATAAATGTTTATTATTCATGCTAGAATTGTATTAACTGGAAACTTAGTACATGTGTGAATACATAGACAAACGGAGTGTCACTAGTATGCCTCTACTTGACTAGCTCGTTGAATCAAAGATGGTTAAGTTTCCTAGCCATATACATGACTTGTCACTTGATTAATGGGGTCACATCATTAGAGAATAATGTGATTGACTTAACCCATTCCGAGCTTAGAACGATGATCGTTTAGTTTGTTGCTACTGCTTTATTCATGACTTATACATGTTCCTATGACTATGAGATTATGCAACTCCCGAATATAGGAGGAACACTTTGTGTACTACCAAACATCACAATGTAACTGGGTGATTATAAAGGTGCTCTACAGGTGTCTCCGATGGTACTTGTTGAGTTGGCATAGATCAAGATTAGGATTTGTCACTCCGATTGTCAAAGAGGTATCTCTGGGCCCTCTCGGTAATGCACATCACTATAAGCCTTGCAAGCAATGTAACTAATGAGTTAGTTGCGGGATGATGCATTATGGAACGAGTAAAGAGACTTGCCGGTAACGAGATTGAACTATGTATTGAGATACCGACGATCGAATCTCGGGCAAGTAACATACCGATGACAAAGGGAACAACGTATGTTGTTATGCGGTTTGACCGATAAAGATCTTCATAGAATATGTAGGAGCCAATATGAGCATCCAGGTTCCTCTATTGGTTATTGACCGAAGACGAGTCTCGGTCATGTCTACATAGTTCTCGAACCAGTAGGGTCTGCACGCTTAACGTTCGGTGACGATCGGTAATATGAGT